>NC_090309.1:76238602-81238602 GCF_039906515.1 Pseudorca crassidens | reverse complement strand
AATCCCCTGTAATCTAATTTACACATCACTGGCAGATGAAATTTACCAAAGTTTAGCTTTGATCGTGTCAGCCCCTACCCCAAATCCTTCCATAGGGGCCCCCCTTCGAATAAAGTCAAGCCCCTTATTCCAATATTCACATCACTCTTTACTCAAGTCAAAGGGAGCTACCTCGTGTTCCCTGAGCAGAGGGCATATCTCACTTCTGTGAGGAATACTGGTCCGCACCTCACCGTGATGGTCTCCAGACCTGGATGAGAACAGAGAGAACTTTCTGGAGGAAGGCAGAGCTGAGCCTCCACAATGGCAGGTTCAAGGACCTCCCCGGGAATCAAAGAAGTAGGCAGTTATCCATGCAGAAATCCGGGTCCATCTCCAGAGGAAATCAGGGGTCACAGACCAGAGCAAACAACTGGGCAAATTCTGAGATTCAGGAGCACTTTTGCTCTCCCACCTCTGTTCCCTACATCTGTGCCTTCTTCCATGAAAACCCTTACAACAAAAGCAGCTCTAGGGCAGGAGGGCCAGAGGGCTGAGGTGGCAGGATCCCACCTGTAAGAGGTGGAGAAATCCCTGAGGGAGACAGTAGTTGTTGAAAGGGGAATAAACCCTTCTGGGGTGGACCAGGTGAGCCTGGGACGGAGAATGGGCCTGGTGGCTTGGACGTGGGAGGGGCACCCAGGTCGGGTAACCAGCTCAGGACAGTAGCAGGAAGTCATCTTCGACTGTACGTCAGACAGAGAAACAAATGAATCCTGAACAAATGAAGAAATCTCTGCCGCCCAGCAGCTGCCCACTGCTTGTTCCAAATCAATAAATAAACGAGCACAGCACATCTGGGCCCCTAGACCATATGCATGGTGAGAAGCCTTGTCTGTGCTGCTTCCAAGCGCTCTGCCAGCACCGATGTTCTATTTTTTCCTTTTTTTTTTTCTCTTGGATACTAAATGGAAATAAGGTCTGGGAAGGTGGGCCCATTTTCACAATTGAGAGCACATATTCTGAAGTTGGCTTTGGAAGAGTCTGTCTTTTAGCGAGTGAAAGTGAAGTGAGAAATGAAAGTGATTTGTGTTTGTGCTTCACGTGTTTCTCTATTTGCTTTAAACACAGACAATATTTAGTAGCACGTGCAGCTTCTAAATCCTCCTGATATTTCCAGAGCCGAGAATTGCTGGCAGCCTAACATAGAAACTTAGTCCAAATTGGTTTCTTTTGTAAGAAAGAGAATAAGAAGCAGGGGGCCACACCTGAAGGCTGGTGGCCTTTTTCCTCATTTCCGATCCATCTATAAATGTATAATTACCATCCTCTGCACAAGAAAAGGCAAAGGAGTGTCAAGAATAGCTTGAACCAAAGAAGTGACAATGTCACGTGCTGGCTGGAGCTGAGTCATGCAGCAATAATGACCATAATTTGGTTAGGTTTCTACTTATTACTATACACGTTGTTAATTGGAATCAAAGAAAGAAAATTACTGCGAGAGGTAAGTAGAGACAGAATGACTCCAGGAAACCAGGAAAGAAGTGAAATGAAAAACAATCAGGCTAAAATAACTACCAGGAAAGAATGGAAGAGAAAAGAAACGCAGATGTTTTATGCGGCATTCACAGGAAGCCTGTTGGCGCTGGCTTACTCTGCATTTCTTCTAAGGGGTTGACCCAACATGAAACCAACTAAATGACACTAGCAAACGCCACGTGTGTTTTCTACAAGAGAGGAGCTTGGCAAGGCTGCCAAGTTGACTGTACCCCCTTCCTTACAAGAAATCATTGCAAGCCAGGTCCAGAAAGCCAGACGACCACAGGAGCCCCAGCCTCCTGAGCGACCACCGTCAAATCAATAAATGGAAGAGATTCTGGGATTTCCCCATGTCAATTAATAATTAAACTTGGCAGGACCGATAACCCATGACTTAAACCAGAAGCCAGAAAACATTTTCAGTAAAGGGCCAAATATAAATATTTTAGGGCCATGCCGTTTCTGTCTTAACTACTCAACTCTGCCGTCCTAGTGTGAAAGCAGCCAAGACAAGACATCAACAAATGTACGCATCCGTGTTCCAATAAAACTTTATTTACAAACACAGGCAGCAAGACAGATTTTGCCACCCCCTGAGTTCAGTGACCACAGCAAATTCTATTTGCAGTGCTTGACATTTAGATGGCGCCCTGGCTTCCTTCTTCACTGGTTCACCTCAGGAATCCGCAAGGAGGCACAGTAGGGATGGCTAGACTCATCCGACGGACGGGGAGTTGGGGCTTCACAGAAAACAGGCACAAGGCACAAGGTCACACAGTCTGCAGGCAGCAAAACTGGGGTGTTCCCTCCATGCGTGCCTTGGGCCCCCATAATCTGGTCCAGCTCCAGTTCCTGCGGCTCTGCCTTCCGAGGACCTCTGGCTGAGCAGTGCATCTGCACGAGCGCTGTGTCTGTCCTGGCCTGCTCTGTCTTTCTTGTGAGGCCTCTTCTCCTTCCCTCCATCTCTCTGCCTGAACGAGCTTCCTCAGAGTCAGATGTCAACTCCTGCTAAAAGCAGGTACCTCCCCGTGATCCACAGATTAAGTAAGACCTACGTGACCTTCCTGACTCAGGCCACGGGGCTCTCCTGGCCCCGGCCTCTGCCTAGCTCTCCATCCTCACCCCTCGCTGAGGTCTCCTAAACCTCAGCAATTTCAAAGGGCACGATGTGCCCACAAGTTGTCACGCTGCGCCAGGCCTCTGTGCCTTTATACGTACTGCTTCCTATGCACAAAAGCCCACCCCCTCCCTCCACCCCTTATCCCGGGATGTCTTTGTTAGGGAGACCATGGTGGTACAAAGGACTTAAAAATTCCCCAAGAGTTAGAAAACCTGGGTTCTAAGTCTAGTTCTGCCAGGGGGACTGGTGACCCTCTACTGGCCAGCCTGCCCTTTGGCACTCAGCTCAGTGTCTCCCCCAGAATGCCCCTGACCTCATCCCACGCTGGGCCGCCAGGGCTCCTGTTCATATCCTCTGTGGTGATAAAAAGCCCCCCACTGTAAAGCCTCCCTGTGCCCACAGCCTGAGAACATAAGGCACCTGGACAGAGATCCTCTTCCTCAACTTTCTATTCCCAGCACGTGGCTGAGTGCTTGGTGAACGGTGACTGAGTGGATGGATAAATGATAAAATCAGTGAACAAAGTTCACAGATGAGGGAACGGAGAAGTTCTCACTCTGACTTTCTCATAAAGGGTTAGGCTGAATAGAGAGAAAATTTTTAAATTTTCCTTTGCTTCTATGTAAAATGTAGACAGTTCTCTAGTTGTGCTTCTGATTCTTCAGATTCCAAATGACAAAATTAGCATTCTGTAAGGCTACCTGTTAATACGCTGATGCTGCAGGATTTGCAGGTAGAAAGGTCTTTGCATGGTTGAGTTCCCCACACTGCTGAAGCATCCGTGACAGCTGACTTGACAACAAACTCCCAGCTAAGAAGCCCCACAGTACAATTATTTCAGCTATATTCAAGCCAACTGACGTTACACATACAGAAGGATGAACAGCAAAACTGTATTAATGAGGTTTTGCATAAAACAGAAAAATAAATGCGTTCTGCAGCAAAACCTACTAACAAGGGGCTCAGTGGAGTATGGAATTAAGATTTCACAAAATAGCTAGAAAGGCGGAGTTCGTGTTTAGGGTGCCCAGGGAGAACGTAGAGAAAAAGATTACCCTCTGAGTTGGAACAGCAGACCTTTTGTCCTGACTCAGATATTCAGCAACTCACTTTACTTACCTAAGACTCAATTTCCTCATCTGAACGATGGGGGTGATAATCTGGGCCTGCCTGCCTCACAGAGTGGTTGTGAGGTTTTACTGAGATGACCTCATTTTCTAAACTGTAAATAACTGTAAAGAGGCAGAAGGTTACTCTATTGTCCATGCTTCTATTTAATCTAGCAATTATTTTCACCAAAGGACAGCAAGATGCTTCCCATATAAGATAAATGTGACCCATGTGTTGCTTTCCACATTTAGCCTTCTGTTGGAAATGAAACAAAAATGCACTGGCTAGCACCACAACATAATTGGGGAAAGGCTAGCACACAATAATGAAATGTCACATGCTAATAGGAGCTCCCCAAGAGATGAGGTATCGAAATCAGATTTCAAAGGGAAGAGCCCATTCCACCCAATTAGCAAAGACGGATCAATTTCTAAACACGATCTTCTCGCAAAATAAATATCAAAATCTCAGTCATGTATTTTCCAACTTTCCTGGGGCATTCCACGTAGATGACTCAATCCAGGGGGCACTAATTGACCACCAGCACTGGGTCAGGCCCTGTGCTGGGAGCTGAAAATACAATACGACCCAATCCTGAGCTCACAGTCTAAGGGGGAAAATAAAGGATTCGACAACAGTGTGGGAGGAGGGGATGGTACAGTCTGAACAAAACGCTGAGGAGGCACAGAGAGGGGAACCATTCTCTGCATGTGTGTGGGCATTTCCCCACCCCGCAGTAACACGGGTCGAAATGGTCCTGCATTGTGTTTCATTCTGTGATCTGAGAGCATGGAAAAGTGCTTCTCGCACCGCCACTCAAAAATGCCTTTCCCAACATCTGGCAACCGCCAGAAACCCACATGTAATGGGTTTCAGATAAAGATATTCCTGTTTCTAGTTTTTCTTCCAAATCCCTGCTACTCTGGGCTGGGGAAGAAAGGACTGTTTCAAGATCATTTCACGTGAATTATCTCAGTTAATCCTCACTGCACTTGGATGAGTTAGGTTCTATTAATCCAGTTACAGAGGAGGTCACTGAACCTCAGAATGGTTAAGTGGATTTTCCAGCGTGGCACAGCCAGCAAACCCTGGATCCTCCACTCCAAAGCCTGAGTCTTCTCAAATGCTGCATCAGCTCAAGCATCCAGCCCTTCTCGGCATGGTATGAACCATCTAGAATGGTTTCTAGGACCCTAGCCTCAGTAACATGGGCAGCTGAGTCTGAGGTCCTGGGGCAATGGAGGTTCTGATGAAAATAAAGAGAAAGGAGTTCTTGGGTCTGAGATGACAACATCCTGGGAGGGGGTTAGGGTAGAGAAAGAGAAAGGAACAGACACTGATAACTGCAGAGTTCCCACCGGGAGTTATCAGAACCTTACATGGCAACGCTCCCAGCATGCAGTGGACATTCACGGGGCAGTAGTGCTTTATTACCACTGCCCCAGAAATGTACTGGCCCACTAGAGTCTTCAGGGCTACCCAGATCTCCTTGTTGTGATTATTCTTAACTATACCAGAGGTGTGTCTGCCAAGCCCCCATCTTACAATAAGGAACTTGAGGTCAGAGGAATGGTCTTGGTTACCAAGACAGAAAATGCTAATTCCAGAGAATTCTGGAGAATTCTCAAGAATCTGGGGCTTAGCTTTGCCTCCACCTTCGTAAAGGACTTTGCACAAGTCTTTATCCTTACCTGTGAGATGGGGGTTCTCCTAGTTAAATTACTTTCAACACAAGGCAGAAAATAATAAATTAATATAATTACTACAGGGATGAAAGTATATCCAGTCAGTAAACAAGTTGATGCTAACTTACTAGGTGTCACTGTTCACTGTGCAAGCGTCAATGATACCATCCGGCCCACCCTATGCTGTGGTCAGCAGGTTCCTCTGGAAAGATTCAGAACTTGAACATGGGTAGATAATTGCATTGACAGTTATACTTACTATCATCTTGGCCTCTCTCATTTGAATCTAATCCTTGAACCTAATCCAGCACTTACATCTAATCCCCTACAGCATTATTATTTCACATTTTATAAATGAGCAAATTGAGGCTCAGAGGTATTGAGTGACCTCCCCAGGAAAAGAAAACAATAATAAGTGTAAGGGAAGGGCTTGAATCCATGTGCTCTGGTTCTGAAATGTGTGCTCTGCTCCAGAAACATCTCTGGCCTGTTGGCCATATCCTTTATCTATAATGTCCACTATATTTTCCCTGTAAGAATCCAATATCTTTTTTGACACTTTTCATTTGGAAATAATTTTCTACTGACCGAAGATATGAAAGATAGTCCAGAGTTTTTCCTATACCTTTCAACCAGCTTCCTCTAATGTTACAAAACTTTGGTCCATTTATCAAAACTAAGAAATTAAATTGATATTAAACCACAGATTTTATGAGAATTTTCTCAGTTTTTCCAGGAATGCCCTTTTTTCTGTTCCAGAATCCAATCCAAGATATGATGTTGCATCTGTGGGATGTTGTTGATTAGACTGAAGTTCTAGATTTGGGGAGAGGGTACCACAAGATGGGATGTCCTCATCACATCATCAATATTAGGGACATGTGATCAACATGACTTATGACTGCTGAGTGTAACCTTATGATGAAGGTGCTGTCTGACTTTCCCTTACTGTTCTCTATTTGCTAAAAGCTAGTCACTAAGTCCAGCCCACACTCAAGGAAATAGGTATTAAGCTCTGCTTTCTGGAGACAGAAGCATCAAAGAATTTGTAGTCATATGTAAAAAACACCAGTAATTAGTAAACATGTGAGGAGATACTTTGTGCCTATGTGAGGAGATACTTTGTGCCTATGCAAAGGTCCTGTTTCTCCTTAAAGTTTCACTGATGAATTTTAGAATGTATCAATTGATCTTGACTGTAGCTATCATAACTGCATTGCTCTAATAGTGACTTTTTTATTTTTTTATTCCTTATATATTTATTAATTAGAACTCTTCTATAAGGAAGATTTGCCCCTTCTCCCCTATTTACTCAGTCAAATCAGTGTATTCGTTTCCTTTTCTCTCCCTGCCCCAGCCCTAGATTCAGCCGTTTCTCCAAGGAGCCCTGGTTCCTTTTGCTGGAGAGTAGTATTTAGCAACCAGTATCTGGGAGCTGGGTATGCTCATTGCTACTGAGGTGTCCCTGCTTGTAGCCTTTCTCAGCAGACAGAGCTACGAAATAGTTGTATGTATAGTAGTTCACATATAGTAGTTCACGTATGCTGACAAAACTCTCCTCGACCAAACTCTTGCTGGCCTCCTCTGTGCCCTCTTCTTGACTAGATCTTGACCTTATCCCCATCCTGGCCTGTGGCCGACCCAGTCCAGTCTTAGCAAAGAATCTTGCAAGGTTTCTTGATATCTAATCACCCTTGATACCTGGTCAAGTTCCTAACCCCCCACCTTTGATAGCTAAGTTCTCGACATGCCTTTAGCAAGAATCCCGTTGGGTCAGTTGAGCAAGAATCCTCTACCCTCGATATGTCCTCTTAGTACTTTTCCATCCACTGACCCCTTCACTCTGTTGGCTATATGTCTCCAGCTGTCTTTGCTGTATTCAGAGTTGAGCCCAATCTCTCTCCCCTATTGAACTACCCCTATTGCAATAGTCCTAATAAAGTCTTCCTTACCATTTTTCATCAGCTTTAGAATATTTTTTTCTGTAACAATATATATATACACACCTATAATGATTTCTGTAACTATCTAGCTGTACACACACTCACACATCAAAATAAACATGAGTTCATATTGCTATCTCTATATCTAATCCAGCAACTCAGGGTTCATTCTAATCTTCAGTGCCCCTTATTTGTATTTTCTTTCTCTGACAGTGAGAAACTCTGTTCTCATTAGCTACAGTTTATGTACTTATCTGTTAAACCCTAGCAGACATGTAGTTTCAGAATTGCTAACCTATACCCTGTGAGAAACCACCTTACCAATCAGAGTACAGTGTTGATCAGTAGTTCTTTTCCATCTTTAACCTTATAACATCCAAGCAAACCACTATTTTCCAAAGTTTCTTAGGTCCTTATTCCCCACGACCACCTCCACTGAGGTTGTGTCATATAATTGTATACAGTTAGATTCATTCATTACAGATTGCATTCGATCCTGGGATCCCCTGCCACTCTTTATTAGGTGAAGGAAGTTCCCTTCTATTCCTAAATTGCCTACATTTATATCACGAATAGGTGTTAAATTTTGCCAAATGCTTTTCATGTCTCTATTGAGATGATCATATAGAGTTTGTATTCTTTCGCATCTTAATAAGTGAATTACGTTGTTCGAACTCCAAATGTTAAACCAATATTGCATCCTTGAGACGAGTCCCACTTGGTCATGACGTATCACCCTTTTATGCATTGAACACTTTGATTTACTAGTATTTTCTTGAGAATTGTTGCCTCTATGTTCATGGGATGCTAGGGTGATGCTAACCTTATAAAGTCAGTTTAGAAGTGTTCCCTTTTGTATTTTCTGGAAGACTTTGTGTAGAATTGATATTATTTCTTCCTTAAATATTTGGTGTTATTCACCATGAAACCATCTGGGCCTCTCGCATATTAATCCTAGCTATTTAAATTCCCTGTCAGATAGTCTCTACATCTGTGTCATACCTGTGTTGGGTTCTGATGATTGCTGTTTGGGATTTTTTGGGGGGGGGGGGGGCGGGGGTGGAGGTGTTGCTTTTCCTTGCCTTTTCAAACACCTTGTGATTTTTTGTGGAAAGCAAGACATGAATGTATAGGACAGGAGAGACTGAGGTACATAGTTTCTATGTCTAGAAATGGGTATGCCTTTCCTTTGGCTAGGTCTCTAGTGTCAGGGGCTGGGCTGGGCTTGAGATTTACTGTTGCCATAGTTACCTTCAGCATATCACAGTCTTCAGAATTCCTGTAGAGACAGCTTGTGTCTAGGGTTTACCAGGGCAATGTCTGTTTGATTCTGAGTTTGCTCTTCCTTTTGTGCTGTGACTCAGAAAGGGTCTCCTTCCATATTCTTGTCCTCTCCTATCCCTTTTCCAACAGTATTCTGCTCTATTTGTCACTGAAATCTCCTTAGGGTGGTGGTGGGGATATGGGTGGGAAGGGGCCATCTCTGTAATTCTGATTAGGAATTAACCTCAGGCCTGTACCTCATCCCTGGGTTCCTGGCGTGTGGCCTTCTAGGTGTTCCTGCTTCCTCTCTTCTGCAGTTGTGGGCTCAGCACCTGATCCTTCCCTTCCCCAAGGAGCAGTGGTCCCCCCCACTGCCTTTCTTCAGCCGCTCTCCTGAGTTTTCCCCAATGACCATGGACAGCATAGTGGCCCTTCCCCAGGGCCCCAGATTAGGGCTCTTGTTCTGTAGCGCAGATGGAGAGAGGCTGGGGCAGAGATTCTCATCTCTCCCTCATGGCTGCTGTTTCCCTCACTCAGATCTTCTGTGAAATAGATGGGGTTCATAGACCTTGTGGGAAACATCTGTAAGAGGAGACAGACCCCCAGTTTCAGCAGCTGCAGAGGTTTCCCTCTGTCCCACCAGCCCACACCCAGCCTTCACCAATCTGTCAGCTCTTCTAGCAGACGTCCTCTTACTCACGTTGTGTCTCTCCCAGGTGAGCACGTGTTCACATCTTCTCTCCCTGAGGGCACGGTCTCTCCTTAGATTTCCTACAGGTTGTTATCTCTAGGCCCTCAGCTCTCTGATAGTCTCAAAAACAGACATGAACTTGAAATAGGCCCACTCTTTTTCATTGCATTGGTGGTTAGTAGTACTCCTTCCAGCCCTCTGTGTCCTGGGGTGGAAGCTGGATTCGTATCTTTTTATGGCTAATTTTTATTTTAGTTCTTAAGGCTTAATTTGAATAAGCTAAAAAGTTAGCTTAATGGGAATGTCTTATTCCAATTCACATAAATCTTAAAACTTTAAAAAAAACTTAAAAACGATCACCATAAATCTAACTCAGAGAAATCTCTTTTAACACATAACACACAGTACGCACATAATTATAGAATTTGGGGGGGTATCACTTAGACCCAACAAACACAAACTTCCAACCTTCCTGTTTTTTTAGACTCCACAGGCAATTAAAAATGAGAATAAGTTGAAGGCAGACAGAAAGCTTCCCTTCTGGCACAGCAAGAAGCTGCTGCTACTGTGTGGAAATGGAGAAGACGTTACATTTTTACTTTATTTATTTTAGTTTTTGCCACTTTAATACTGACAGCCATTTTATTTTGAGTTCATTTTTAATTAGTAGTGCAGAAGAAGAGAGTCAGAGTCAGTCCACGGCAGGGGAAAAGAGTTATTCTAGGCAACTCTACGCTAATGATAATCTGGAAAGTGCTGAGCAGAGATGGATTTCACTAATGACAAACTCTACACTAGGAGTGTTAGTAAAGGTCACCAAGGAGGTTACTGGGCCTTGAAGGGCCTGGTTCTGAGAGGTGATGGAAAGGAAGGAAGGAAATCCATACAGAGGCTCCGGAAAGACCTATGGACTGGTCACGGGGGTGGGTCGAGCCGGAGGAGAAAGCTGGGCGTCTGCTGGCGGAAGTTCTGACTGCTGGCTGGAAGTTGGCGGAGTTGCACTCCTGGGTTCTGAGCAGGGGAGATGCTCTAAGGAGGTGAATTTCTCCAGCAGGAAGGATGGAGGCAGGGGCTCCCATGGGGACCATGGAGTCCAGAGGCAAAGCACTCACGGTCTCCCCAGGGTGCTGCAGTACGATGACGAGAGAAAGAGTTGAGGGACATGATGGAGGCAGAATAGAAAGGATTGTTTTATCGCCTGAAAATAGTGAACAAAGAGAAAGGAGACAAGGATGGCTCAGGTTCTAAGCCTCAGTCCCGCCTTAGCAAAGGCAGGTGCAGCGGACCAGGCAGCGGGAACAAGGGGAGCAGATCTGGCTGCCATCCCAGCTCTGTGACTTCCTGGCTGTGTGACATCGGTCAAGTTACCTAACCTTTCTGGCCTAGATTCCTAGCTGTAACACAGGGATACTGACCTCAAAGCCTTTGGCACAGTCTACAACAGAAAACATACACAAGATGCTTAGCACAGTTCCTGGCTCAGAGGACGCGGTCAATGGCTGCCTGTCATTCTTTAATCTTGTATCCAGCAAATGGCTACTGGAATCTTCTCTGTGCCAAGGACTCTGCCCAGCAGGCAGAAAGAAAGACATTGTCCCTGCCCTTTTGGAGCTTGAAAGTACCAAGAACTAGGGGTAGTAAATGGGCCCTAGAGCCAGGAAAGGACTGAGCTGGTACCCAGAGTGAAGGACCCCCTGCAGCGGGGAGGGGAGGGCTGAGGAGGGGAGACGGCAAAGCACGACTTCCACACACTTCCGTACCATGTCCATCCGAGCTTGAGGCTCTCTCCCTGCCCTCAAATCCCTCAAAGTGCAAGGCACATGCCCGGGCCCACGTGAGAAGCAGCCCCACCTTTTCTCTCCATCGACCTCACAGCGCACCCACCTTCCATCAGCTCAGCCCCCATGTTCTCTCAAAGCCAAAAGGGCCAAACAGCAGCCGCGGAGCTTCTAACACGAGAAAGCAGGCGGCTTGAGGCTCTGCCTGGAACCGACTCTGGCTCCCTCCTCCCTCCCCCGATGACCACCGGCGGCCTCCGTCCCACAGCAAGCGCTGACTCCTGTCCCACCCCAGGTCAGACCGAAGCCAACCCAGCTCAAGAACCAGAGACCATCACCAAGTCACCAGGCTCTGGTCCCCCTGACCTGGGACTGGCCTCAGCAACGTGGCTCCCTCCTCGTTCCTGAGACCACAGCTGGCTCTGCCCTGGTCCCTGTCCTCTTTGATCAACACACGCATCCCGAGTCCTACACTGATGAGATGCTGTCCGCACGTCAGGGCTGAATCGCACAAGACAATGTCCCTGCCTCAGCGAGCTCTGCCTGAGCAATTACGGGTGATTAGAAGGCTCTGTGAGGAGTGTGTGGCAGAGAGAAGGGGGCTCTGGGGGCCACAGAGGAGAAGCAGCCAGGAGCAGGCCGAGGAGCCGTCTGCAAGGAGGTGACGTCTTAGCTGAATCCCTGAGGAAAGGTAGGAGTTCTGTCCAGACTGCCCGCCTGCAGCTGCAGCCCTGTCACCTGCACCACGGCTCCCAGATGCCAGTCACCTGCCTGCCGAGAGCTCAGGCGTCACCTGTGCTCAGCCTTCCCGGTGCCACGTTACAGGCCCCTGAAGGGCCACACCGCTCCCTCCTGCCAGACCTCCTCCAGGCCCCCACCTGCTCAGGCTGCCTCATCTCCCCTCCTTTCTCGTATGTAGTCCTCTCTGGGCCTTGCTTTGCGGCTCCCTCCCATCTGCTGCGGGAGCATCCCTGCTGCTCAGGCAACGCTCAACCAATCAAACCTCGTGGGCGTGGCCCTCTGAGCTCAGCCCAGAGGAGGAGGGGGTTTGCGGGCCATGGGGTCTTCCAAGGGGCCTGGAAACGACCCTCCTCCCAGCATGTCGGCAGCGCCTGGGCCTGTGAATCTAAAACAAGAACCCCCGAGGCAATTTCCTCTCTGAAATGGTGCTGAATTCCCAGCCTAGGGGGCCAGCGGCTGGTGGAGAGCCTGAAGAGAGCCCTGGGCCCCTCCAGAGCTGCTGTCAGGAGATGGCGACCAGCGCCCACCTCCTCCCGACGGACCACAAGGCAGACCACGCGCTGAGCAGGGGGGCGCTTGTAAACAAGCCGGTGACAGGCCCAGGGCCACCAGTCTGATGCCTAGGGAGCTGACGAGAGCTGCCATGCGCACGTGTCAAGCCCGAGGCGCTGGGGATGTGGGCTGTCTGCTCCCTGCGGCCCAACCAGCCCAGCCCTGGGCCACGGAGCTGGAGGCCTTAGACGTCCCGGCCTGGAGCCCCTAGACCTAGATTTTAGTCCCAACTGCAGTTCTAATCGACGTGTGGCCTCGGGCCAGTTCCCTCTCCTCTGCACCCCTGTTGCACCATCTGAATTATCCAAAACTCCAACTTTCTTCCACACGTGGGGTCTCTGTGACTTGCTTCCCATCTCATTCAAGCCACTGCACTTCAGTAATGCAGCCCTAGACACCATCCCCAACACAACCTCAAAACAGAAAGCAGTCTCCCTTTTCTAATTCCCACTACATTTTATATATACTTCTTTAAAAACAAACAAAAAAAAAACTTTTTTTTTTAAACTAGGTTATTTGCAAGAGGCCCACACTCTTTGATCCAAAACCTTTGGGCCTGCAAAATTACAAGTTTTCCTATTTTAGAAAGGGATGGAGGGCATATAATGTCTATCATGTAACACCCAGCTGGGTCTCAGGCAACACCCAAGCACCCCACCATCAAACAGTGGCCATTCTGCAGCCAAGCATATAAATACGGACATGCATAGAAAATGGGGTGAAGATAACTCAGCTCAGCAACAAAAAAATCAGGATGAGAGCGTTTGTGCAAATGTAGCTGCTGGACAGACCCCAGCCCAGACAGACGTCTGGGATCTGGGTTCATTTGGGTTTCCACCTTGACCATCTATCTGCACCTGGGCAAGTTCTCTAAGCTGAGCCTCAGTTCTCATGTCCATAAACAGAGATCATGATACTGAGCACAGGCTCATGAAAAGAAAATGAGAGTAGGGATGAAGGAAGGAGGTAGGGGGTGATAGAAATCTAGGGAAGTGCGGGCAGGGCACTCTGGATCTGCCCAGCCCTGGTTTTCCTCCACACTGTCGTGTTCAGGGTCTCCTGGTCTGAATTCCCCCCTCCCTGCTAAGCCCCTGCATTGAGCATTTTCTTTTTATATTTCCAGTACCTAGTGGAGAGTCTTGCAAATAATGGGTCTCAATAAGTGCTTGTTGAATGAATAAGAGAATGATAGAATTACTAAGGATGCACTCAACACTTGGTGGCTGCGCAATGAACACATCCTCCGAGGTGTGTCCCCGAGACAGTGGCTTCTTCTCCGGCTGTCTGTTGTCCAAGCAGACACCCTCGGCCAGTCAAAACCACTGAGATAACGGCTGCAGAACCAGCCATGCATCAGTCAGCGACTCAGACACAACTGTGTGAAGGGAACCTGCCAGGTGAATTGTGCACAGAATTTATAGCCGCACTGGGATTTCACGGAGGTACAAGAGGAGGAGGCCAGTAACGAATTGCTGGCCGGAGCACAGGACTCGGAGTCAGACACACCTGGTTGTGAATTCTAGCTTGGTCATTTCCCAGCTGTGGTCCTGAGGCAAAAGACCTCAGCCTCCAAAGGCCTTGGTTTCCTTTTTAATGAAAATAATAATAAAACCTGCTTCGCGAGTTGCTGCTCATGTCAAAAGCACAAAATAAAAAGCCAGAAACAGCTGTTATAATTTCACACTGCAGATGACTGCACCTTAGAGCAAGATGCAGTCTCTCACCGTCACCATGATTAGGCTAATTGCTTTAATGTGTATTGCAATTAAAGCACCTATATTTGTCTCAGGCATTTTATCACATATCACTTGATGCCAACCTGATTGTTACTGCGGGACTTTGATCAAGTCAGTGATTGATGGACGGCAGACATCAATTAAGGAGTGACCCAGATTTATTTTGTCCTCCTTGACTTTTCTAGAAGTGTTCTTTTCCTACCCTCTCAGAATGTTCAAACCCTACCCACTTTTGCAAGGGCCAATTAAAAGGAGGTCTTTCCCATGAAAACTTTCTTTCTTGTCCCCCAGCCATAAATGCACTCCTTTCCTCCTACAAGCTCCCATCACTGTACTACAGTGGCAGTGGACTTCTCACATCTCCCTTCTTGATTGTGAATATCTGGTCAGCAGGGGCCAGGTTTGACTCACCTTTGTCCCTCTAATGCTCGGTACACTTAAAATACCCCCAGCCACTAAGCGATCCCATCAGACAAAGTGGTGAGGAAAAAGAAGCCTACTAGGTAATGAGATGCAAAAGCAAGCAATAAATACAGCACCTCTCTTTCCAGGGGGACATTTATGTACCTAGTCATACCCGTGTGCTTTCAGGCTGAAGTGTGATGCCTTGGGAGGTCCGAGACACGCCACAGTAGAGGCTACCATCGTGGTGGCTCTCATCTCCCATCCCCCCTTCACATCCGTCCTTCTCCCATCATACAAAACAAGGATGTGCTTCTTGCCCAGCTGAAATCTCCCCATGCTAAGCTGCCTCTGGAGCACAAAACAAAGAGATATTGCAGCACTCAATTGCCCCCTAGAGTCATGGCGCTATGAACCATTCCAATCCATCTCAGAGACACAACTCCCAGTAAAATTTACTTTCCACATTTAGTTAATCAGTAGACAAATTTACTATGTATATATACATATACATATATACTGAGAAATTGCATACTAAAAATAATTATAACAGTAATTCCATATAGAAAAAAATGTTAATGCTTCAGTTTAAGGGAACGTACAAATTATATTGCAAATTATGTACATATTTTTGTTGCAGGGACATATGATGGGATGATTAATAAGAGACTTTTAAGTGTAAAACTATATTATGTTAATTTAAAATTTTGAAGGGGAAGAGAAATGGAAATACAATGTCAAGAAGAAGAACAATGTAAATTTGCAACTGTTAAAAAATAGTTTGTTCATGTATTTTTTTTAATGAATGATGGTAAGTATAAAGTCACTATGGTTTTTACATTCCATTAAATACATTAAAAGAAGGGATGGAATGTTTTTATTATAAAATGTCAATATTTTACAGGAAGCCAGAAATTATGTCATTTGCCTCTCTTTATAAGTATGATTAAAATGTTTAGATGTGTACACTGATTTTAAAATTACTTTAGGGGTATGCCACGTTTCTCTCTAATAAATGAATGACCTGTTGAAATTTGAGAAAACAAAGGTGAAATAAGTAAATTACTAACTGCTAGAGAACTGAATGTGTCCCTCCCAAAATTCATATATTGAAACCTACTCCCCAGTGTGACGGTATTAGGAGGTGGGGCCCTTGGTCAGTGATTAGGTCATGAGAGTAGATTCAGATTGGTCCAGCTGAGTTTGCCATGCAATGTGCACTCCTGGTAATGTCTTCCGGAGCACCCTTTAAATACTTTAAAGCAGCACTTTCTACACTGTGCTCCACTGAACACCCATGTTTTTTACAAGTGTTAACAGAAACCCCAAAAGCAAAAACAAAAGAAAAACTTTGGAGGCCAAATACGTTTGGAACTTAGATGATCACTCTTGAAGATTCAGATGGTCATTAGGATGTTAAGAGGTTTCTGAAAGCTCTGTCGCAAAGGGAGTTAACCGTTTAACTAAGACACAGCTTCCGATTTGGGGACATGTCACTCATTACATCGGGCACTGGGTAAATGATATTCATCCACTGCTATCTGTGTGACCTGGCGATGAGATCACTTGAAACGGTGTCTAATGAGAAGAAAAGGAAAGCAAGGATGACGCATGAGCAAGTACCAACACTTCAGGGGTCAG
The DNA here is from genome assembly GCF_039906515.1 of Pseudorca crassidens. Taxonomy (NCBI): domain Eukaryota; kingdom Metazoa; phylum Chordata; class Mammalia; order Artiodactyla; family Delphinidae; genus Pseudorca; species Pseudorca crassidens. The sequence goes on along the minus strand of NC_090309.1, from coordinate 81,222,422 downwards.
TGGAGGAAAAGAACAGTCAAAAGTTTAAGAAGAATCCAGTGGAGATACGATGGAAGAAATACCGAAAGAGAGTGGAGATTTTGAAGCCAAAGAAGGAGAGAGTTTCAAGAAAGAAGACATGGGCTTCCCTGTCTTGGGAATGAATGGTTAAGAGTCCGCCTGCCAATGCAGGGGATGTGGGTTCAAGCCCTGGTCCGGGAAGATCCCACATGCCGCAGAGCAACTAAGCCCACGTGTCACAACTACTGAGCCTGCACTCTAGAGCCTGCGAGCCGCAAGTACTGAAGCCCGCGCGCCTAGAGCCCGTGCTCCGCAACAAGAGAAGCCACCGCAATGAGAAGCCCGCACACCGCAACAAAAAGTAGCCCCCGCTCGCCGCAACTAGAAAAAGCCCTTGGGCAGCAACAAAGACCCCACGCAGCCAAAAATAAATAAATAAAATAAATTTACTAAAAAAAAGAAAGAAAGAAGACATGATCAGGAGGGTTATCCACTGCTGAAGGATGGAGAAGAGTGAGACCCAGAAGAGTGAGACCCAGGTAAGAACACCAGTGGTGCTCTTATACCAGTAAGAAGCAGTGGCTTCTTGGAGAGAGTGGTGCAGCGCAGTGGGGGAAATGTCACCTCAAGAGCCCTTCCTCTTCCTCCTGTCCATCTTCCTCTTTCTCTTCCTGAACAGTTCGGTCCTAAAGCCATTGGGTGGGGCTGAGCAAGGTGCGGGGTGAGGGGTTGAGGACAGACAGCGGCCCCTTGAGGGGCGTGGGGGCCAGAGAAGGGTGAGGAAAGCGTCCCTTCGGGATGGTGAGGGAGGGCCAAGGGCAGCAAGTCCGAGTCTGAGCCTGGGGCAGCAGTGCAGCCCAGCATGGGGGAGCTGGAGCCCGGGTGTGGGGGAGTGGCAGGGAGCCCCTGCGGGTGAGAGACGGCAAGTGTGGGAGGTTGGTTACCTACAGGGGTTGACAGAATAAAAACACATATTACCGTTACGGGAGATTTCTCGCTTTTAGAGAAGGGAGTTACAAACATGGGCAGGGAGAAATCTAGAAAGAATGTTTTCTGATAGCTTGGTATTATACCTATTGTGTGAATTTATGGTTTTCAACATCCCGCAGGTCCCAAAATGTAGGCTGTCGTTTTAAGCTTTAATAACTTCCGAGTATAAACACTGCAAATTTCCAAAACACATCATTTGAAAAATTAATTATTTACATTTCTTTTACAGGTGTTTACTTTGTGAATTTTGAACTGCCGAGTTTTCATTTGCTCAGTCCTTCTGAAGATGGAAAACATTGGCCAAAAAAATTAAAAACTTATTATTCAAAACTTTCTAAACGAAATAAGCGTAAAAGAGATTTAAATAAACTTTCAAATAATGATTTTTGTAACTTTATGGTACTTTTGCTTCTGACATTATTAAAGTTTAAAAAATTGCTAAAATTATGCTGTTAGGGTGACAGTCTTCCTAGACCCCCTTAATGGACATAGCTAGGGAATGTGTACGTATGTGTAACTCATACACTACACATAGGTATAACTATTTTTTTAATTTTTAAATTTTATTTTATTTTTTTATACAGCAGGTTAACTATTTTTTTCATTTTTTTTAATTTTCGAATTTTATTTATTTCTTTATACAGCAGGTTAACTATTTATTTTTTATCTGTAACTATAAATGTTGTACATAGCAGCAAATAAACACCACTAACACCCAAAATCTGGCTTGCAAATACCATTCGCCTTTAAAAAGAACACTTTGGAAACATAAGACGCTTGAAGAAACTGGCCGCAGGACACAGCACTGCCTCTGTCATATTCCAGCCAAAGATGCATAACCTGAATCTATTCATGAGGAAACATTAGACAAACCTAAACTGATGGACAGTCAACAAAATAACTGGCCTGAAATCTTCAAAAGTGTCAAGGTCATCAGAGTCAAGAAAAACGGAGGAATTGTTCCAGACCCAAGGAGACGAAGAAGACAGGACAAGCAGGCACACAAGGGACTCTAAAGTAAATGCATTTGCCCTAAAAGACGTCGCTGGGGCAAGTGGCAAAACTCAAATGGGACCGAGGGAGCACAAAGCATCGATGTTAATTTTATGATTTTGTTTATGTGGAAGACTGTCCTTGTCTGTAGAAAACACACACTAAAGCAATCTGATGTGATGGGGCAGCAGGTCAGCAACCTACTGTCAAGTGGTTTGGGGAAACAGAAGTGTCTTGCACTGCACTCATAACTTTTCTGTACAGTCGAGGCTGAGTGAGAGGTTTTTTTCATTAAAATAAAAAGGAAATATGGACCCTTAAGAGACTCCATTTCTTCATCTGCCAAATGGAAGTGCTCGTGCTTGGGGAAGCTTGTTGAGGGAATACTAATGTACATGCATTTTTCTTGATTAGCCAGGAAGACCCTTTGCAGACCTCAGATACTAACTACAGAGCAGCTGGAGAGAGAGTGGCGTTCGGCTAAGCCACAGGGGACGGCTGGGTGAGCCAAGGGCAAGAAGAAACATCTCACTTCTGAGAACCAGTGAACCAGTTTATTGTTGTTTGTTTCCTTTTGTTTTTCAAGACAGGGTAGATTGCACAGAATTGGACCCTGCTCTCATTTTCCCTTTTGCGGACATTTGCCAAAGTTTGCAAACCCAGTCGAGAGCAGCTGGCCTCAACCCCAGGCAGCTGAGGCCAGCTTCAGCCTCTCTGTGTCCCCACCTTCTCTGTGTCTATCCTTCCCTTCAGTTTTCCTTACACAAGGCCTGTGTGCACTCAGCAATGACCAGCGTGGTTTCTTGTAAAAACCCAAAACACCAAGTGTAAAACAAAAAACGTTGGTGAGGAGCTCAGTGGTTGGACAGGAGAGGAAGAGAGACTAACCCTGCAGTATCCTTTACATCAGCAATCGTGTGAATACATCCATGATTCTCAATGTAGGAGGCAATTTTGACCCCTAAGGAATGTTTGGTGATGTCTGAATTCATTTTGATTGTCACAGCTGGGGGGCGGAGAGACGGGGGGAGAGAGAACATGCTGGCATCCAGTGGGTAGAAGCCAGAGGTATGGCTAAACATCCCGCAATGCATAGGACACCTTCCACGACAAAGAATTATCCAGTCCAAAGTGTAAACAGCAAAGTGTCAACAGCGTGAAGGTTGAGAAACCCTAGAATTTATTATCTAACAAGAAATACACACAAATTTTAAAAAATATTTGGCTTCTGCTTTGAATCAAAAACAAACCAACAAACCACAGATTAGTAAGCGAGCAGCTGTTGACATTTTAACAGGCTAAACATCAGGCTAAACATATAACAGGCTAAACATATAACAGGCTAAACATATAAACAGGCTAAACATATAACAGGCTAAACATATAAACATTTTAACAGGCTAAACATTTTAACACATATAACGGAAGTTCCTAGTTCTGAAGCCAGCATGACTGTACACAGCATTTAATTAAACTGCACAAGCAGTTTATTGTAATCTAGGTCACTGTGGTTGGGAAGAAAGATGAAATCCTTGTAGAAATGGCTCCAGGGTAATAGACAGTGGCTGGGATTAGGGGGTCAGAGGACAGAATTCAATTTTGGTTCTATCGACTACTACTTTCACAACTGGCCAGGAATCTCCACCTTTCCTCATCTGTAAAAGGTGGTTAATATCCTGACATTGTCATACACTGCACCCCTGACCCTATGGCGCCTTCCGGGGACAGACGCCTCCCCCGTTTCCTCTGCTGCAGCTCCTCTCTGAATTACCCAGATAATCTCATGAATATTTCCTGAGTTTTTCAGATGCTAAAAACCACCACCAAATGGAAGGAATTAACTACTTGATGATCACGAGCTCGTAGCCCCCAGACCTACTGGCGCCTAAGGATTGATAATGTTAACCCCCGATGCCTCAACATCAACCAATCAGAGAATTGCGCACGAGCTAACCACACACCCTGGGACCCCCCGCTCCGTCACTTGACCTTTAATAATGCTTTGCTGAAACTCGTTGGGGAAGTCTGGGGTTTTCTGAGCAGAAGCCACCCATTCTCCTGGCATGGCCTTGCAATAAACTTTTCTCTGATGCAAACTCTGACGTTTCAGTTTGTTTGGCCTCCCTGTGAGTCGGGCACAGGGACTTGCGTTCGGTAATATCTTGACCCACATGACACAAGCAGGGAACACACAAAAGCAGACCTGCAAGGCCAGCCTGTTTGAAGCTGCATGGGGATCCCGCAGGATTTCTTTGCTCTTGTCTTTAGGACCCCTCTTCCCAAAGCCCTCGCTTCCAACACCAGCCCGTGTCTGCGCAACGGTGTCATCCCCACCAGCCTCTGAACAGCCACATCTCAATCGCTTTTTCTTTGGCCCCTGTTTTGAGCATCCCCCTATTTTTCTGATCCCTGACTTTGGCAAAATCTATCACCAGGCTGGGGTTGACGTTGATTTCACCACTAAATCGGGCTGGGGTACGTGGGTCATTGTGAGAAGACGGATGTGGAAACAATCTGTAAACTCGAATGTGCTCCACAGATGGAGGAAAACTGTTGTTAGCACAACATCTCATGGTGTCTCGCCTCCTTAGAACCCGGACCACACCTGGCGCATAACCCACGTTCAGTAATGCCGCCTATTGTTGATGGAGCTCACAGGTGTGTGGGGTGGATGGGGGAGGCCCATCCTCACAGAGCTCACCTGTGGTGAGGAAGACAGATGCCTCCAGGACCAGCAGAGAGCCCTAGCAGGAAAACGGCCTGTGTGGGATGGAGGGGCGTGTCCTCTTCAGAGACTGTCTCACCTAGAGCACCAGGGGGTCTGACACAGCCTCAGAGTTCTCCCTTGGCGCTGGCCTGATTAGACCTGACCCAGGCAACTGAAGGCTTGTCACGATGTGCGCATCCAGAGAAGGCAATCGGGATGAGATTCTTGCTGTAAGAAGAGACTGAAGAAATCAGAGATGTTGGCCCTAGAGAAGAGTGGAAGTTCACTGAAAACGTATTCTGTGAAGCTCTGGGGGTCTGAATTAGGAGGAAAGGGGGGATTTCAGTTCAACCTAAAGAAGATCTTCCCAGTCATCAGAGTCAGACCACGGCACAAAGGCTGAGCCATGGGAAAGTGTGTATTTTTCATCACGAACTAGGATGTTTTAATCACGAACTCTGATGGGAAGGGTGGCAGTGCGGCTGCAAAATAACAACAGCTCCGTGGAGAAGGCTGGTCATTTCACGCATCACACAATCGCCTCATCAAGAGTAAGCTCCCAGCATGCCACACTTGCTGGGTGACGCTGAAGGAGTCACGGAACCTCACTGGGCCTCTGTTCTGTCATCTATAAAAGGAGGAAAGCCATACCCCATACCATAAAGCATCAACATGAAGATCAGTGAGCTTGCTTGGAAAAGCATAAAGTGCAACGTAAAGGATGTGGATTTGGGTTGTACTCCGCCCCCCACCCCTGTGACGTTATCAGGAAACATTCCCCATCTCCTGGCAGTTCTTCTTCACCAGTGTCCCCATGCAGCTCGAGTCTCAGTGCTGCCATCTGTGCATCAGTGACATTTTCTTTTAGTGAGAGCAGCACAGAGAGGACTCTTTTTTTTTAACACTGAGTTGTACTTTTTTTTTTTTGCGGTACGCAGGCCTCTCACTGTTGTGGCCTCTCCCGTTGCAGAGCACAGGCTTCAGACGCACAGGCTCAGCGGCCACGGCTCACGGGCTCAGCCGTGGCATGTGGGATCCTCCCGGACCGGGGCACGAACCCGTGTCCCCTGCATCGGCAGGCAGACTCTCAACCACTGCGCCACCAGGGAAGCCCAGAGAGAACTCTTGACGTAATGAACTCAGTGGACTACATCGGACTGTCTTCATGAAGACGATATTCTATTGAAACAAGGGGAGAACACAGCACGGGGCCTGCTGAGCCCCTGTGTGCCCTTGATCCTGGCACTCATGGGGTGGACCATGTCTTTCCCTCTTGAGGGGGCCTGCAGTCCTCCCAGCCTTGGAAGGGGGAGCACGACCAGCTGGCTGGGGCAGCAGGAGGAGGACAGGACTTCAAGTCGAGGGAATCCCAGGTCTTCACCTTTCCTGATGGGTAATTTGAGTTCAGCACTGTAACCTCTCCGAGCCTTAGTGTTTTCAGAGATTATCTTAATTCCGATCTCAGAGATTGCAGGGAGGATTAAATGAGATATTGCTGGGCAGAGCTTCAACGACAGATAAGAGAGGCACATGCCCACTCCCTTTACTGCCCAGAAAACAAAAATAGTATAACTTTCACACACAGTACAGGACTCTCAAAAGTATAAGAAATCAGCTATATAATTTATGATCTGTAAATCGGGCTCAATTCCATATAAAATATAAAACAGTGCAAAAAAATCACAATGCTTTCATCGGTACAGAAAATTAAAGCAGTAAAACCATGAAGACTCGCTTCTGAGAGAGGCTATAAAGGATGGTCCAGGGCTTAGCATAAAATGATAAAACTGTGTCCTGGGGGATTTGCGACCAGAGACCCCAAACTCGCTCCCCCCATGGCAAACACTACATACACACACGTGCTTACAGGCATGTTTGTGTGCACACACCCACATACGAGCGCACACACGTTTGAACCCAACTGGGTCTAAGATGATCACTGAGAGGCAGCTTAATATGGAGAAAAGAGCAAAAGCTTTGGAGTCCAAATGACATTCTGGGTCTGTGGTTTTTCTTACTAGCTTCGTGAGTTTGGGCAAGCTACTTCTCCGATCAGCATAAGAACTAATTTTCAAAGTTGCTGTGACGATTAAATCATATACCTAAATTGGCTAACCTACTGTTTAGCACATAAGAAGTATGTGATATATGGTAGTTTAGAGTGGTAGCCATTACCTATATGAATGTATGTGATTGCATTAGAATGTAGTGGGTGTTGGTGGAGACGAGGCCCACATGGGCTGACCTCCCCAAGGTCACGGAGGACATGTGGGTGGGGTGAGAACCCACAGTTCCTACTCCCATTCCTGTGCTCCATTCACCTGTTCAGTGGTGAGTACGGTCCCCAAGAGAAATTCACCAAGTGGAGAAGCCTGTTGCAGCCAGGAGCTCCCTCAGAGCGCTCTGGAAGGCTGGAAGGCTGTCTTCCAACTCCCTCCCGGTTATGTGGGTGGTGACAGCCCAGGAAGAAACAATCTCAATGTTTGTTTATGGAAAACATTTGTTTGCAAAATTCCTTTTTGTGTACATCGCTAAAACCCTCAGTTTGTAATTCCCCATCTGTGGTTTCACAGGGGAAAATAAGTAAACATTAAAGAAATTTTAAAGAAAAGTGTTACATGATGAAACCTGCAAAAATATACACAAGTCAGGAGGGCCTGGCAGGGAGAAAGCAAGCCAAGGGCCCAATAGGAAGTGAGACAGTGGCCATCAGCCCCTCCCTCTAGGATGGACAGCCGAGACCCCGAAAGCACTCTCTAGGCCTTTGAAAGGAGGGCAGCCCCAGCCAGGCTCCATCGGCTGGAATTAAGTTGGGCCATCCACGGTTCTAGTTAACACTGCTGTCACCCTGTATCGACAGAATAGGTCCTTCTGGGATTCACTGTAGGAGAATAAAGCTGAGTTACTGCTGCCCCAGTTGCTGGCCTCCTTTAGCATTTCTCCACCCAGGCTTTGCAATCTCACCTGCCACAACTGTGGACCAGAAAGGATGTCTTAGCCATTGAGCTTGAAGGTTACCTCTCAATGTATCATCTATTATCCTGTGTTATCACCACACAGAAAATGGACTTGGTCAAGCTGCACAGTGATGAGATGCCTGGGCTTCCAACTGGGCTCTTTATACTGGAGGAAGGATATCTGAAAACCCCATCTCAAGATCTGACCTAGCACGACCCTTTTATAGGCAATTATCCCCCCGTTTGGCCTGAAATTCAAATAAATGTTTAGAAATGCTCGAACCTCCGGATGAAAGCTGTAATTAATGTGTCAATGATTTTCTTCTAAAGGGCATGCAGTCAAAAAGAGGAACCAGCATATTAGAGCAATTAATGGAAATTAGAGACGTGAGGACAATGGGTTTACATTCTGGTTTCAAACATTTTCAGGATTTAGATGCTGTCAGGTCAAAACCTGTTGTGGCTGGAACCCAAACTCTGATTAACATTCGTGTCTTCGAAGGGGCATCACACATGCCCAGTGAACTCTGCAAACAGCAAAACCTAAAAAGACAAAGTCCTGCCACATGGAACTCAAAATCTGAACAATATGTAAACTAAACAGAAGACAGAAGTATTCCATCAAAACAATGTGGACAGGGAAGGGGTGCTAGGCTTAGGCAAGGAGGGACACTTCAGGAAAACCAGAATGGAGCTGAGGTGATAAGCACAAACAATGCCACCTGTACCCAACACTGGGTCCATAAGTGACATCTCCACAGCTGTTCCCACAAGCCAACTTCAAATGGCTGGGCTGGGCTGCAGACTTCCCTGTCTAGCGTATTATCAGCCCTAGAATTGCTCTAAAATCACCCTTCTTCTGGAGTGTGGGCAACTCAAGGGCAAATCCTAGTTTTTATATTCCCAACCTTCAGTTCAATGCTTGCAGAAGAGTAGATGCCCAGGAATTGCTTCCAGAATTACAATAGATTGAGGGCTGACTTCTCACATCTATCTAATTTTTAGACTCTTCTTTGGGTTTCTAGAAATGTGTATGCATCTTTCAAGGTCCCCTGCATGTTGCCTCCTCCCAGAAGCCTTCCTTAACTGCTACAGCCCACAGTAGCCTGACCCTCCTTTGTGCTACAAAATCACTCAGCAGTCCCTCTATGTCTTTAGGTATCTGCATCTAGACTGTAAGCTCCTGGAGGATGAAGAGAAGGTCTTTTTCATCTTTGCATCTTTCACAACTGATTTTTTAAATAGATAAGGTGTTATGGACTGAACTGTGTCCCTGCAAAACTCAAATGTTGAAGTGCTATCCCCCTGTACATCTCAGAATATATATTTGGAGATACAGTCTCGTCTTTAAAGAGGTAATTAAGGTTAAATGAGGTCATATGGGTGGGGCCCTAATCCAATAGGACTGTTGTCCTTATAAGAAGAGGGAGGGCTTCCCTGGTGGCGCAGTGGTTGAGAGTCCACCTGCCGAGGCAGGGGACATGGGTTCGTGCCCTGGTCTGGGAAGATCCCACATGCCGCGGAGCGGCTGGGCCCGTGAGCCATGGCCGCTGAGCCTGCGTGTCCAGAGCCTGTGCTCCACAAGGGGAGAGGCCACAATGGTGAGAGGCCTGCGTACCACAAAAAAAAAAAAGAAGAGGGAGAGACACCAGGAGTGAGCACACAGAGGAAAAGCCATGTGAAAACACAACGAGGAGACAGCCATCTACAAGCCAAGGAAAGAGGCCTTGGAAGAAATCAACCTGCTGACACCTTGATCTTGAACTTCCAGCCTCCAGAACTGTGAGAAAATACATTTCTGTTGTTTAAGCCTCCCCATCTGTAGTATTTTGTTATGGCAGCTCAAGCAGACTAATACATAAGGTATATAGAACATGAAACTATCTTATTTGTCCTTTCTCCTCTAAGCAATAGAAGGGGAAGCAGGGAGATAGAGAAGAGAGAGGAGATGACTTCAGCCTCCAAGTTCCTGAATTTGACCACACTGATAATCACGAGAATTAATCCTAGAATCAAGGACATGTATACGTTAATTGTGAACACAGATTTAGAATGAGGCAGAATGATCTAAAGTTATGGACCTTGGAAGTGAGAGAGCCCTGGATTGGAAGAGTAGATCTGACATTTACCAGCTGTGTGTCACTTAAACTCTCTGGACCTTAGTTTTCTTATAATTTTTTTCACATTTGAAACATCTACTTCTGCCTAGTCTTAGCCTAGACTGCTGTAAACATTAATGCGTTAGTGTGGGTAAAATACCTATAATGACTGGCACATTCACAGATGCAGAATTACAGGGAAGCCACAATTAAGGAGCATTCAAAGCAGGAAGAAAGACACTTCTGGAGAAATGGAGGAACGTATGTGCTCAGCATATGCTTCCTTGGAAGGTTCTGGGCCTAAATCTCTAGTGAGGGTCTTCTCCCACATCTGGATGAGTGGCGAGTCCTGACAAAGACTCTCCTTAACCCAACTTTAGGCAGGCTCCTCTAAGCCCTTCCTCCACTGGGCCACATCCTTGGGCCTTGTCCTCAAGAGCAAGAAACCTGCTACGTCAGTTTAGTGAGAGTCTTCTCCCTGTAATATCTGATCACCCTCAATATTTGATCAAATTCCTAATCCCCCTGTATCCTCCTAAGTGACATCTGATCATCCTGGCCTGCCCTCAGCAAGAATCCTAGGTCAGTTTAGCAAGAATCCCCCTACCCTCTTGGTAATTTTCCATCCACTGACCACCCAACCCACTCCTTGGCTATAAATCCCTACTTTGATCTAGAGTTGAGCCCAGTCTCTCTCCCCTACTGCAGAACCCTATTGCAGTGGTTCCTTGAATGAAGTCTTTCTTACCATCTTTAAACGGGGTGAGAATAATATTTTTTTTAACAGTCCAAGCTCACCATGTGGGCTTGAATCCAGTCTCTTTTCCTGGGCAAGATAGAATATATTCATCTCTTGAACGCTGGTGTCTATTACCTGGCAGTTCTGATAAACTGTATTCAGGTAATGCAAGTAGCTGGTGGGAGTAGGAGGAACAGGAGTAACTCCTACTGACTTGCTTTTCTTTCTTCCTTTCTTTCTTCCTTCCTTTCTTTCTTTTTCTTTCTCTTTTTCTTTCTTCCTTTCTTTCTTCCTTCCTTTCTTTCTTTCTTCCTTTCTTTTTCTTTCTTTCTTCCTTTCTTTTTTTCTTTCTTCCTTTCTTCCTTTCTCTTTCTTCCTTTCTTTCTTTTTCTTTCTTTCTTTTTTCTTTCTTCCTTTCTTTTTCTTTCTTCTTTCTTTCTTCCTTTTCTTTCTTTCTTTCTTCCTTTCTTTCCTTTCTTTCTTCCTTTCCTTCTTCCTTTTTCTTTTTCTTTCTTTCTTCCTTTCTCTTCCTTCTTTCCTTTCTTTCTTTCTTCCTTCCCTTTCTTTTTCTTTCTTCCTTTCTTTCTTCCTTTCTCTTCCTTTTTTCCTTTCTTTCTTCCTTCCTTTCCTTTTTCTTTCTTCCTTTCTTTCTTTTCCTTTTTTCCTTTCTTTCTTCCTTCCTTTCCTTTCTTTTTCTTTCTTCCTTGCTTTCTTCCTTTCTTTCTTTCCTTTTCTTCCTTTCTTCCTTTCTCTTTCTTTTTCTTTCTTTCTTCCTTTCTTCCTTTCTTTTTCTTTCTTTCTTCCTTTCTTCCTTCTTTCTTCCTTCCTTCCTTTCTTTCTTTCTTGCTTGCTTTCTTTTTTCTTTCTTTCTTCCTTCCTTTCTCTTTTTCTTTCTTTCTTCCTTTCTTTCTTTCTTCCCTTCTTTCTTTTTCTTTCTTTCTTTCTTTCTTCCTTCCTTTCTTTCTTCCTTCCTTTCTTTTTCTTTCTTTCTTTCTTTCTTTTGCTGTGAAGGTGTTTTTTTTAATTTTTAAATTTACTTTATTTTCAGTTGAAGTATAGTAGATTTGACTTGCTTTTTTTTGTTATGATTAGTTTTTTTTTAACATCGGTATTGGAGTATAATTGCTTTACAATGGTGTGTTAGTTGCTGCTGTATAACAAAGTGAATCAGCTATATGTATACATATATCCCCATATCTCTTCCCTCTTGCGTCTCCCTCCCACCCTCCCTATCCCACCCCTCTAGGTGGTCGCAAAGCACCGAGCTGATCTCCCTGTGTGATGCGGCTGCTTCCCACTAGCTATCTATATTACATTTGATAGTCTAGTGAGGTGGATGGACCTAGAGTCTGTCATACAGAGTGATGTAAGTCAGAAAGAGAAAAACAAATATGGTAGGCTAACACATATATATGGAATCTAAAAAAAAAAATGTTTTGGACTTGCTTTTCTAAACAACAAGCTGAATTGCCGGCAGCCCCATCCAGAGACCACACTTGAGAAGGAGTGCCTTGTTCCTGGATCTTGTAAATTCTGGACACATCCCCTTATCTACAATTGACAAAAGAACACGAGGACACGTGCATTTAGGCTATTTTTGTCCAATCTGTCAAAACTCTTGCAGCAGGAAGCTCAGGACTCCCTAAAATAGCTCCTGATTACCATGCCCAGCAGTGAAGCTGCTTTGGAAATTGTCAAGTTGCCCAGAGAAGAGATTCCCTCCATCATGACAAAAACCCAGAGTGGCTCTCAACACTCCATCTTGAAATGATTACCTTCAGAACTCACGCTAATGAGTGCTTTTACTGAAAGATCTCCATCTTTCAGACCAATGAGCTCTGAAGTCATACTCACTGTGGGAACTGCAGATCTTATCATGGTTTCAGTTAGGCTTAAAAAGAGAAAGAAAAAAAAAACAGATCTGGAAAAGAGCAAAGATGGCAAATGACACTAAGAAAACTACTTTTCAAATTTCAAAGGATTAAAAGTCAGGAGGTATTGCTCACCTCATCTCTGTAAAATCTTCCGTCATGTTGACAGAGGAAAACAAAATAACTTTTCAAGGATGTTTTTCCTCTGTGACAACTTCTACATAAAACATGCATGAAAGAGCAAAGACAGACCAATGTTTGGCCTTGTTTGTGAGTGCTTATAAAATGAACAGTAGCTTAGCACTATCATTACACTAGGGAAGCCAGTCATGCATAGGTGAATTGGAGGTAACTGGGACCCCTTTTATAAAGTCCATGAGGAACAGACTCCTGATCCAGGTGTCCTACCTTTTGTGAAGACCTCCAGCATGAGGATCTCAGAACTGCAGTGTCCCCTGGAAATATCCTTTATTTAAAAAACTAGGACTTCCCTGGTGGCGCAGTGGTTGAGAGTCCGCCTGCCGACGCAGGGGACATGGGTTCGTGCCCCGGTCCAGGAAGATGCCACATGCCGCGGAGTGGCTGGGCCCGTGAGCCACGGCCGCTGAGCCTGCGCGTCCGGAGCCTGTGCTCCGTAACGGGAGAGGCCGCAGCAGTGAGAGGCCCATGTACCACAAAGAAAAACAATAAATAAATAAAATAAAATTAATTCATTTTTAAAAGTGGAACCCAACTGTCTCCTGACTTGCTCTCCCCCATGGGCCTACTTGTGATGCTGTTTCTTAGTTATGTCTGTAAATTTCTCATCCAGGGGAAATCGAGGCACCAAAAGGATGGCTCTAAACTAAGTCTCTCTGGTCCCTCCCACTCCAGCTCCCAACAGGCACAGCTCTTCCCTTGGCTGGATGGTGCCCCTGAGGCCCCTAATGGGCCTTGATCAGCTCTTTCTGTGACCTAGGGTCCATCCTGGCCCATCTTGCAGTGAGAATTAAACTCAAATACATCTGCGTTGAGGCTAGAGGGCTCCACAGTTGCTGCCCCTGAAAATCAAAGTGAAAATCAAAGTCAACTGGGCACTGCTGGCTCCACGGCAGCTCACTAACACGAGCAGACACATTCTGTGGCTCCCCTGGGCCTCCCAGTCTAGGCCCTTCAGTGTGGGCCAGGCCAAAGGTCAATCAAGTTTCCTGCCCTAGGGCTAACGGCTCTCCACTAGGACCACCAAGTCCCTGCCATGGAAAACTCCAGCCTCCTTCACACTGGGGTGAGCCCTTATCCTAAGGGCCCACACAGCCATCCCAGAACAGGCATCGTTTCTCAGGGCACCAGTTCGTCATACCTACACCCGATTACGTTGTTACAACACTTATCTGAAAGACCAAAATGTAAAACAGATCAAAGTGAAGCTTTTTTGGGAGAAGACAGAGGGATTCTAGCTCAGATTCTTCATTTTGGCAGCTGTGATTCAAGAACACACAGCTGGGGGTGGGAGGGAGAAAGGGGGAACACAGCAGGTTAGCAACAAAGTAGGCATGGCAGGTAGCATTTCCCCAAGTTGGTCCCTCCAATGGAATTCCACCCCACATGCTCTCTTAGGATGTCAGATCAACACTCCTCTACCCAGAAGAAGGGTTTCTGTCCCCAGCCCAGAGGAAGAAGAGACCTACTCCCCCAGGAAGAACTCTTTAAACCAGGGGTTCTCAACTGCCAGGGAACATTCAGATCTGTCCAGAGGCATTTTTGTTTGTCATGACCCTTTGCCATCCATCGGTATCTAGTGGGTAGAGGCCAGGGAGGCTGCTGTCCCCACAACTAAGAATTATCCAGCCCCAGACATCAGTAGTGCTGAGGTGGAGAAACCCTGCTTCAAACCATAGCAGATTCTGGGTGAGCTTCTCAGAAAACCACCAAGCAGAAACAGGATACCACATGCCTTCAAGTTACACCTGAAGGAAGACATGGATTTCTCCTGAGTTTAAGGAGAAATCCATGTTTCATGAGTTTAAGGGGACTCATTTCCTCCCAAACAAGGAATAAGCATCTATCACCCTTTTGCTTCTGAAGATAAGAACACTACTCCCTCCCTACACAGTCTTTCTCAGCTGGAGGTGGGACTGAGAGCCACAAGATGTAATGAAAACTTTATCCAGGAAAAGGTGAAGTGACTGAATCTTTGTCCTTGAAGAGTCTGTAGAGATAATAAACAAACAAACGAGGATGGATGTCCACACAAATGAATATTTGAAGTTTTCTGCCTACTTTCTCAGGATGGATCTCTAGAAGGGATTACTGTTTCAGAGTTATTTGTCTTGGGCTCTGGAGATATTTTCTCATTACTTTCCAAAATTTTACCCGATAAAACTCCCACTAGCAGTGTAGGAGTGCTACACGGCCTCATAGCTCTGGCTAATATTTTTATCTTTAATCTTTGTTTATTTAACAGGTTAAACAAATACCTTGTTGTTTTAATTAACTTTAGTACAGCTAGCTTGCTTTATTTGTTATTGGCCATTGGTATTTATTCTTCAGTGAATTTCTCACTGCGTTCACTAGAGTTTTAGGGTTTTCTTATTGATTAGTGTGAACACCTTTATATATCAAGTGTATGAATCCTTTACCATATTACTATAAATATTTTTCTAATGTCTCATTTGTCTTTTGAACTTTTTATGTTTTGGTTACATGGAAGATGCTTAAAATTTTTTATCTAGTCAAAGCCATTTGATTCTTTAAGATTTCTCCTATAGCGTGGGAGTTCCTCTTTAAATAATCAGGTAAATATTTTCCTATTTCAACGTTGGTTTTGTATTTATAGTCTTATAAACATATAATTACATAAATATTTAAATAGCCTCCATACAAAGCAGTAAGGGAAATGATAAATATACCACCTAACTAAGAGTCACAGGGAAAGGAAAGGACTCTGACATTGACATTTCTCACCTGAGAACAAGTGTAGTCTCCCATTTTATTTATGACTTATTTTATGTACTCAGTAGACCTTTTTAATTAAAAAAGAATTATTGACAGCTAAGATACAAAAAAAAGTATAAAGAAGAATATAATACACTCTCCTGTATCTTTGCATTAGCAGGAGATAAAACAATATCAACGCCATTGAAGACACCTGAGCCTACCCCTGGGCATCCCCTACCTGCCCCACTGTGAGTAGTCATGACCCTAAATTTGCGTTTATAATTTCCATGCATTTTTTCACTTTGTACTGCTTAAATAAGTATTATTAAGCAAAATATACTTTTTCATGTTATACACACACACACGCGCGTGCAGGCACACACACACGGAGACATACATGTATTGTATAACACTGTTTTCCTTTTCCTCTGTGACTTGCTCTTTTTTACTTACTATTATGCTTGGGAGACTCATTCATATGGATGCAGATAACACCAATACGTATTTTTCACTGATGCAGTTTATGTGTTTGAATGTATCAACTTGTTAATAGGCATCCAGCCTCCCAATTCTTTTTCCCTTCACACACAGCTGCTGTTAATATCTCTGTGCCTATATCACTAAAATAATTTGCTAGTGTTCGTCACAATTTCAACAGGATATTTTTAGAACTAGACATAGTGATTTTATAGTTCTTTGGGAAGAAAACACTTGAAAAACTCAGGGAAAATCAGAAAAATCTCTGGTGAAGAATAAGGAAGATAACACCAGATATTAAAATATTTTATAAAGCTATAGTAATCAAAACATTTTACTGTTGGTTCAGGAATAGAGAGAACAGAATAGCTCAAAGAGCTCAAAAATAAACCCAAGTCCTTAAGAAAACCTGTGCAATGTTAAAGGAAGTATTTCAAACCAATGACTTAAAACAAAAAGCTGATTTAATCAACAGTGTGGGGGGACAAGTGGCCAGTTATTTCATAAAACTAGGCTGGATTCCTATATAGAAATTAATTCCAATTGGATTGAAGATGAAAGAAAGAAAAAGAAAGAAAGAAAAGAAAGAAAGAAAGGGAGGGAGGGAGGGAGGGAGGGAGGGAGGAAAGAAAAAAAGAAACATAGAGGAAAGAAAACAATACGTTTAAAATCTCATAATGAAGGAAATCTTTTCAAGCAAGCTATGAAAACAAGAAGTCATAAAGAAAAATATCAGCAAATCAGATATGGTAAAAATAAATATCTTTAAGATAGCCATGGAGGGGGGCGAGAAGGGGAGGGGACGTAAAGTCAAAAGTCAAACAAAGGTGTGTGTGGGGACAGGTTTGCAATTCATGTGACAGATACAGGGTGAATTTCCTTAATAGACAAAGATCTCTTACAAACTAATATGGAAAACTTTACACCCACAACAAATAGACAAGTAACAGATTTCAAGCAGCGTGCTCACACACACACACACACACACACACACACACACTAAAGTTGTCAGAGAACATATAAAAATGGTCAACTGAACTCACAGTGAAAGAAATCCCATATACCCTGTTTTCCTATGAGAATGGCGAGGATTTAAAGGATGGACGATACCCAGTGTTAGCGAGGGTGTAGCAAAAAGCTGATGGTCGAACATAAGTCTGGGTAATTTGATAGAATCTCTATACATTTAAAATACACATAGTCTTCAAGCCAATAATTCTACTTCCAGGGATTAATTTTGTTGATAAACTGGTGCAACTACACAAAAATTAATCTACAAAAATGTCCATTGGGCCATTGTCAGTAATAGAAAACAACCTGATATAACCTGAATGGTTTTTGGTAGGAAACTAGATAAATAATTCATGGCAGACCTATACAGTTGAATACTACGGGCTCGTATTTTAAATGACAATATATCAATGCTAAATTGTTAGATAATGAAAAAGCAAGTTGCAGAACAGCATGTGTGCTAGAGAGAGATGCACTCTCCACTCTCCGGCATCCTGCCCTTTGCCCTTGGAGACAGCCTGTATGGACCACATCAGCAGACCTGCCCTCTGGCTTCCTGTTGGCATCCGCCACTGGGCAGCCCCAAGAGCAGACCAGAGGTAGTAGAGGAGAGAGAGGTCCAAGGATGTATCCCCCTGGCTCCCTCATGGCAAGGATGCCTCAGGCTGACCGTGCACCCCCAGCCAAAAAGCAGTGAGTGTTCACTCAACTTTCTCCTTCTCATTTCTGTAACTATTCCTTCCCCTCATTTCTTCAGCCCAGGGCTGGGGCCACCTCTGTTACTATTGGCTCCCATTTCCTGCTCTGTCTTGTGTGGTTCCCCAAAGTATCACCCATCTCTTTGTAACTAACCCCTTTGCAACTAACTGAACTTTCTGGAAATTACCCTCAATAGAGTATGTCATTTGTTTCCTACTGGGATTCTGATATACTGTGTAGACTATGATGCCATTTATGGACCAAAACCACTGTCTCTCACACACACACACACACGCGCGCGCGCGCGCGCCAGGAAGGATCCACAGAAAACTGTTGCCAGTGATCACCTCTGGGGAATGGAGTTGGTTGGTAAAATTGGAAACAATGAGTGTTTTACATTTTCCTTTGTATAAATTTGTGCTAACTGAGGTTCTTCCCAAACAAAACCAGCATTTATTACTTTTAAAAGAGAGAGATGTTTAAAGATAGAGAATTACAAATCTGCCACTGTGCCCTCTGTCTTTAAGTCTTTAATCAGTTCTTCGAGGTGCCTTTGAGGGGTCAGATCTCTTCATAAAGAACACCTCTATCCTAAATCTCTATCCTAATAACTGCCCCAATTAGACACGGGGGCCCTTGGAGCTAAAAGCCTGGAACAGTCTCTCCCCTCCATTCCACACCAACAGCAAACGTTGAAAACATGAGTGTGTTTGCTTCATCTTATCTGATACAAAAGTTTGGAGGATTGGCATGGAATGCCCAGGAATCTGGTCAAGGAATATTTAAAACATCAACAAAAAAAAAAAAGAAGAAGAAGAAGTCTGCTGAGCAAAGGAGAATCTAGAATTTCTCAGAATCAAGGGATAACGATGCAGGCCAAGGCGCCTTCTTTCTCCTGAGGACCTGCCCTCTCAGCCATGCTACGTTGGCGGAGGCTGACATTTAGCCAATATCAGGAAGATGAGATTATCTAAAATCTCTTTATAAAATGTCTCTCCCAGCATCAGACTTGGACTGGGACCTGGCATGAGATATTTGACAAGGGAGAGAGGGGATGGGACCTGGTGACAGAAACACAGGCTGCTTTCCAGTAACCTCAGAGGCAAATTCTTGGTTGTCCGCTAAGCCCAAGCCCCGTCTGAAGTGGCTTCCATACCTGAGATGGTTTCCATTTCACTGTAGCATCAGGTTCTCAGATCCCTTTGTCACTGTTGACCAAGTCCACAATCGAGTTGTCCCCAGTGGCTTCCTTCAAAATGCCCCTTACCCTACAGCAGCCTGGCAGAACATTTCTGGCTGCCCGTCGGTTCTGACTTCCGAGGCCAATGACTGCATACAGTTGTATCTCTGGTCATCTCACCTGTGACTTCATTTCTTTTAAGTCACTGTTTCATCGAGGGATGGAGAAATATTTCACAATGGCTCAGAGCTCTTCATAGAAAGTGCTAGGATTGTTGCATCGCGATTCCAACAAGCAAGGATAAAACGAAACAACCTTATTTATGCTATGCACTCAAGTTATAAATTACAGCGAAATGTCTATTTTTATGTCAAGGTTTTTCCCTCCTCTATGAGTTGTTTGAAGGCTTACACTGCTAGGACCCTGATGTTTCTATCACATACAGCCAACCATGCAGCATTCAGTTCAACAGACTTCTTTGGTTTGAATCCTCTGTGCCAGTCATCTGCCGGAAACTGGGAGGCAGTGATGCGTAAGACGGCACCCCTTCCCTCAAAGGGTTCGCAGCCCAGTTGGGAACACAGAAAAGTGAGTAAGTAAAAGCAGCCCGTTGTGTTTCATGTAATAGTGGGAGTAGGTGTGAGGTACTGATGTAGCACTGAAGTGTGTGATGCGTTCCGGAGGGGAAGAGAGAGCTGGGAAGGATTCATAGAGGAGGTCTCTGGATCATGGTTTTGAAGGTTGCATAGGAGTTTTCAAGGCATACAAGAGGAGAAAAGACATTTTGGACATAGGTCCAGGCATCTACAAAGGCCCCAGGATACAGGTGGACTTGCTGGGGCTGAGTGCTGAGAGCACAGAGTATCAGGAGATAATCTATATTCCTTTAACACAGAATTGAATTTTATTTTGCAGGAATAAAAGGAAGCCCTGACGGGAGAAACACGGTCAGCTGGCAGTTTCACTGTGGGTGCTGGGATGGGAATTAGCCTAGTGGGGACATCACAGTATTCTTATTATGAACAATATAATATCAATAAAGCTGGCATAACGCATTCTCCTTGAGGGCGCCCTCTTTTACTGCTAGAAGAAATAATGTTTTGTCCTATATCAGTTCTTCCTTCTAGAAAGCTCAAAGAAGCTTGTGAACTTTGCCTCTTTAATCTTTTCCAACATCTCTGAGGACAGGGTGAGGAGATAACACCTCCACTTGGCACTCAGACACAAAGACGTGCATGTGAATCACACAAAAGGAGGGCTTTGATCTCCGTCAACTTCACCCATTCCCCAGCTCCCCCCAGGGGACGAGGACCCTGGCCCTGGACCTCCAGGGTGGAGACAGGATCTGAGGGCTCTTGATCTGAATTGCCGACCTCCAGCCTGTATTAAGACTTTTCCAAATAATGGGCTTTTCATTGGAAAAAGCTCAGACCGTACAGAAAAAAGAATAAACACAGGCATACAAATCAGTAGTTATTCCATAACCCAGAGATGATGACTTTTAACATCTGGATGTATTTCCTTCTGATCTTCTTGGCCACACAATAAAATCAGGATGAGAGAGAATATACAATTTTGTGTCCCAATAACTTTCAATCCTACTGAAGGTGGAGGGAGACTTGAGAAAATGGGCATCATATAAGGAGTAAAAAAAAAAGGAAAATGTACTGCAATTTGTTACAGTGATCAAGATCTGTCAGACCGAAAACTGCATAGAAGTAAAGGTCATTTCTACAACCTCTGTTCTAAACTCCTCTCAAGCAGGAAAAGTGCAACGAAGTTTTAAGTTATAGTTGTATTGTGTAGGCAACCTCACAATCCCCTCCAAAGCCTGGTTAATCTGACTCTGAAACTACAAAATGACAAAGGACCAGGTTAATCTCAGAGGCTTTAACTCCAAGTTTGATTCTTCTGAAAAGAGGAAATGTGAAATTTTGAAACAGACTGGGGTGGAAACCTAGTCCAGCCACTAACTAGTTGGGTAGCCTTAATCTGAACATTCAATTTCTCTAAACCTCAGTTTCCTCATCTGTAAAATGGGAATGATATGTCCACCGTCATAAATGTTTGGGAATTTAAAAGAGGTTGAAGCATGCAGTAAGCACACCATAAAGATACTTCACCATCATCACTCTCACTTTCAGGTCCCTAAGAAATCAAGTAGAAGTCATCGGTCACTTCTGAGGCCCCTAGAGGGATCTGTCAGGATCTACCACCTTCACTCCTTTCCACACAAACTCCCAAGGACACAGGACCTTCTTTGTATCCGTTACTAACCTGAACCTCTCACCATCACCCCTGCCTTGACCTCTAAGGCGGCACTCAATTTCTGAAGCTCTTTTCATTTTGAAAGAGCTCCGGTTCCTACTGTATCTGGTGTGTCCAATCCATTCCCAGGTTCTCAGAGGATGTCGCCATACTCCCTGGGCTTCTGCCACCCTTGGCCCGGTCCTCCAGGTGGCACTCATGCCCTGCGATGCAATTCACTTGCTTGGCGTAGCCCTCTAGCGGACAGGAGCTCTTTGAGGGCACAACTGCATCTTGGTCATCTCTGTAGAACTACTCCCGAGCTCCAATGGCCAAACAGAGAGAACAGAGCCAATAAACACTTACAGAAAGAGTGATGTATACAATAATTCAAACTACATGGCATGGTTTTCTACAGCTATCATATTGGCAAAGAAGCAGTTCTTTTCTTTCCATTGTCTGAGTCTGGTAAAAAATAAAGAACAGAACACCTCAATGCCACCCTAGAGGTTCATAGAAGATGAGGGGGCCAAAGAGAGCAAGCCAGGTCCTCTGCCCCAGAAGCCACTCCTATCCACCAGGACACCCTGGCAATGCCCCAGCCACGCAGGCAAACTGGCCTTCTCTTTCAGCACTAGTGGACTTGGCAGGCTCTCAGCTGGAAGAGGTGGCCCTTTCTCCTCCAGAAGTCCTGAACCATCACGGTCAACCCAGTCTTTTTAAGCCCAAAGAGCTCACGTGCATCTCAACATAATTTACCAGAACCGAGCTGATGAGAAGAAGGCCTCATCCACAAAGGTTCAGCTTCAGAGCAACACCATCCCTAAATGCTCTCATGTGCCAATGACATCTCCTCTCCTCTCTAGAAACGTTGTTCTCATGACCCACACTTGAAGCCCTCACCAACTGGGGCAAAAAAGAGATCTGCAGGATGATTGCTCTAGTTATCTATGACCTCATTAACAAGTTATTCCAGTTATTCCAAAACTCAGTGGCTTAAAGAAAAAAAAGGCAAGCATTTTATTGTAGCTCATGATTTTATGGGTCAAGAACTTGGGCGAGGCTCAGCTGGATATATCTTCTGCTCCATATGGCATCAACTGAAATCATTCAGTGGAATTCGGTGGGCGGAAGGGCTGGTCAGGAGGACCAGATGGCTTCACTCCCATGTCTGGTACCCAGTGGGGATGGCTGGAAGGCTGGGCACAACTAGCCTGAAGAGGCATCACGTGACCTTTCCCGCACAATGGTCTCAGGGTAGTCAGACTCTTTCTGTGATGGCTCAAAGTTCTCAGATGGTTCAAAGAGCCAGGAAGCATAAGCCTCTGATTTCTCAGTAGCATCATTTCTACCCTATTCTATTGGTCACAAAGCCCACTCAGATGCAAAAGGTTGAGATATAAACCCCACCTTTTGGTGGGAGGGCTGCCAAAGAATTCACAGACACCTTTATTTTCCTTTATTTTTAAAAACTTTTTAGGTTCCTTCTTTTAACATCTTTATTGGAGTATAATTGCTTTACAATGGTGTGCTAGTTTCTGCTGTATAACAAAGTGAATCGGCTATACGTATACATATATCCCCATATCCCCTCCCTCTTGCGTCTGCCTCCCACCCTTCCTATCCCACCCCTCTAGGTGGTCACAAAGCACTGAGCTGATCTCCCTGTGCTATGCGGTTGCTTCCCACTAGCTATCTATTTTACATTTGGTAGTGTATATATGTCAGTGCCACTCTCTCACTTCGTCCCAGCTTACCCTTCCCTCTCCCCATGTCCTCAAGTCCATGCTCTAGTAGGTCTGTGTCTATATTCCCGTCTTGCCACTAGGTTCTTTGGAACTTTTTTTTTTTTACAATCCATACATATGCTTTAGCATATAGTATTTGTTTTTCTCTTTCTGACTTACTTCACTCTGTAACACAGACTCTAGGTCCCTCCACCTCACTACAAATAACTCAATTTCATTTCTTTTTATGGCTGAGTAATATTCCATTGTATATATGTGCCACATCTCCTTTATCCATGCATCTGTCAGTGGACACTTAGGTTGCTTCCATGTCCTGGCTACTGTAAATAGAGCTGCAGTGAACACTGTGGTACATGACTCTTTTTGAATTATGGTTTTCTCACAGTATATGCCCAGTAGTGGGATTGCTGGGTCATATGGTAGTTCTATTTTTAGTCTTTTAAGGAACCTCCATACCGTTCTCCATAGTGGCTGTATCAATTTACATTCCCACCAACAGTGCAAAAGGGTCCCCTTTTCTTGACACCCTCTCCAGCATTTATTGTTTGTAGCTTCTTTGATGATGGCCATTCTGACCAGTGTGAGGTGATACCTCGTTGTAGTTTTGATTTGCATTTCTCTAATGATTAGTGATGTTGAGCATCCTTTCATGTGTTTGTTGGCAATCTGTATATCTTTGGATAAATGTCTATTTAGGTCTTCTGCCCATTTCTGGATTGAGTTGTTTTTTTGTTATTGAGCTGCATGAGCTGCTTGTAAATTTTGGAGATTAATCCTTTGTCAGTTGCTTCATTTGCAAATATTTTCTCCCAATCTGAGGGTTGTCTTTTCGTCTTGTTTATGGTTTCCTTTGCTGTGCAAAAGCTTTTAAGTTTCATTGGGTCCCATTTGTTTATTTTTGTTTTTATTTCCATTTCTCTAGGAGGTGGGTCAAAAAGGACCTTGCTGTGATTTATGTCATAGAGTGTTCTGCCTATGTTTTCCTCTAAGAGTTTGATAGTGTCTGGCCTTTCATTTAGGTCTTTAATCCATTTTGAGTTTATTTTTGTGTATGGTGTTAGGGAGTGTTCTAATTTCATTCTTTTACATGTAGCTGTCCAGTTTTCCCAGCACCACTTATTGAAGAGGCTGTCTTTTCTCCATTGTATATTCCTGCCTCCTTTATCAAAAATAAGGTGACCATATGTGCATGGGTTTATCTCTGGGCTTTCTAAACTGTTCCATTGATCTATATTTCTGTTTTTGTGCCAGTACCATACTGTCTTGATTACTGGAGCTTTGTAGTATAGTCTGAAGTCAGGGAGCCTGGTTCCTCCAGCTCCATTTTTCTTTCTCAAGATTGCTTTGGCTATTTGGGGTCTTTTGTGTTTCCATACAAATTGTGAAATTTTTTGTTCTAGTTCCGTGAAAAATGTCATTGGTAGTTTGATAGGGATTGCACTGAATCTGTAGATTGCTTTGGGTAGTAGAGTCATTTTCACAATGTTGATTCTTCCAATCCAAGAACATGGTATATCTCTGCATCTATTTGTATCATCATTAATTTCTTTCATCAGTGTCTTAGAGTTTTCTGCATACAGGTCTTCTGTCTCCTTAGGCAGGTTTATTCCTAGGTATTTTATTCTTTTTGTTGCAATGGTAAATGGGAGTGTTTCCTTAATTTCTCTTTCAGATTTTTCATCATTAGTGTATAGGAATGCAAGAGATTTCTGTGCACTAATTTTGTATCCTGCTACTTTACCAAATTCATTGATTAGCTCTAGTAGTTTTCTGGTAGCGTCTTTAGGATTCTCTATGCATAGTATCATGTCATCTGCAAACGATGACAGTTTTACTTCTTCTTTTCTGATTTGGATTCCTTTTATTTCTTTTTCGTCTCCGATTGCTGTGGCTAAAACTTCCAAAACTATGTTGAATAATAGTGGTGAGAGTGGGCAACCTTGTCTTGTGCCTGATCTTAGTGGAAATGGTTTCAGTTTTTCACCATTGCAAACAATGTTGGCTGTGGGTTTGTCATATATGGCCTTTATTATGTTGAGGTACATTCCCTCTATGCCTACTTTCTGGAGAGTTTTTATGATAAATGGGTGTTGAATTTTGTCCAAAGCTTTTTCTGCCTCTATTGAGATTATCATATGGTTTTTATCCTTCAATTTGTTAATATGGTGTATCACGTTGATTGATTTGCGTACTCACAGGCACCTTTAATCCTTCAGATAGAAAAGGACTGTCATGCTAGGGTGGCTGACGTTTTCCCCTGGAATTAATTATCTCTGTCTCTCAGTGATGTTTCCACATCAATACCCACAGTCCTTAGCTCAGCCAAGCAAAGCCAAAACCATTTTCCTTGTGAACTCAGACATCCTTGGGTCTCACTGGCCTGTGACTAGCAGGGGGGTCGTGGAAACTTTAATGTAGGATTTTGACTAGCACGCCACCCCCACCTGTACAATGGCTGAATTCACCTTTTGCTCTTAAGCTTCCCCAAGTTAGTTTTGAGGGTTCCAGGGGGATATCTCCAGGGGAAGCGTGCTGAAGACTGTTCACTCAGAATTAAGTCCTCTCAAGTTGTTCACAGACCTCCTCACTCTCCACTGAGATCCTCAGGATAGATAGATAGATAGATAGATAGATAGATAGATAGATAGATAATAGATAGATAGGTGATAAATGGATAGATAGATAGATGACACATAGGGATAGGTACAGATAGATAGACAGACAATAGATAAATGATGGATAGATAGATAATAAATGGATGGATAGATAGATAATAGGTAAAAGATAGATAAATGACAGAGATAGAGATAGACAGGTAGATAGATGATAACTGGATGAATAGATAGATGCTATACAGATAGATAAATAGATGGATGGGTAGATAATAGATAGATAAATGATAGATAGATGACAGAGAGATAGAGATAGATGATAACTAGATGAATAGATGATAGATATATAGATAGATAGGGAGCAAGCTCACAGGCCATATTTGTTTATTTACTTACTATGATGTTACAAGAACTGGCCAGTACACCCAGCCAAGGCCCTCTGCCTCCAGCACAGTCTACAGTCCACTGGCTTTCCTGACACCATGTGCTCTTCTGTCCCGTGACCTCTTCATCCAAAATTGCTACCCCAAAATCCCATCCTGGAGAGAGCTGCTCACAATGCAGCCACATCCTTCTCGGGGCTTCCTCACTAGAGAGAGGTGCTCAGTGGGCCGGGGCCTCTCCCTCTCCCCCATCCTGTACAGTTATGGTCATGGGCCCTTTCTTCATGAACCCAGAGCCCAAACTGCCCCACTCAGCCTGTTAGACAACTGCCCTCAGTTCCCTGCATCAACACAGGTTGGCTCTCACCAGATGGGTCGTGGAGCCCAAACCGTTTGAGACTTGGGCTGCCACCTGGAAGTCTGGCCGTTTCTGTCCACTCTGGGAGGTTGCATTTTGGCAGACGGCACAACAACGCGACTAAGGGCATAGCTGGGAGTCAGGGGCATGTGGGCTTGAATCACAACTTGTCTACGCACTAGCTGTGTAATCCGCAGAAAGGCTTTTAACCTCTCTCTGTTTCCACATCTATGAGATGAAGATAATGCTATCCATCTCACAGGGGGATTGCAATAACTAAATAAACAAGACAATTGAATATAGAATCTGTTCCCTCAGAAAGTACTCAAAAATGGTAGCTATTAATTAGATGAGGGTGGTGGTGATGGTGTTATTATTGCACCAACTTACCTGGTTCTGCCCCTGAGCCCTCAGCTATGTCCTGGGTCTAGTACCACCCATGACCACATCACAGAGCTCCTTAGGTCCTCATCCGTTCTCCTTGCTCTGACAATGATCTGTATGCCAGTCCTTACCCTCTCTGCCATTCATCCATTAATTCATTCATTTAACATATGTTTGTGGAGTCACTATTACAAGCTGAGCATTGACCTAGGGGCTAGAGATACAGCAGAGATTTGGTCATGGCCCTAATAGATCTTCCAACACCACTAGCTCATTTCCTGTTCTGAATCAGGTGATAGCTGACGACCTTGACTCACAAATCTCACAGCTGGAAGGTCACTTCCATTCTCTCTGGGCCTTTAATTCAGGTCCACTCTGCTTGTGGCATCTGCAGTTGCTGACCCAGTTTGGCTCCCAGCACCCCTTCTCAGCTACGCTCTCACATTCTCTCTCTTGCCCCCTTCTCTCCCAGCTTCCCCGAGTGGAAACCCCACCCAAACAAGCCCAGGCCTCTGGGGACCAGGGTTTGCATCAGCCCACCCAGCCATTACCCTGGACCCAAGAGCTCACTTCCCCAAACTTAGAGAGAGCTATAAAAAGCATAAGAGGGGTTTCCCTGGTGGCGTAGTGGTTGAGAGTCCGCCTGCCGATGCAGGGGACACGGGTTCGTGTCCCGGTCCAGGAAGATCCCACATGCCGCGGAGCGGCTGGGCCCGTGAGCCATGGCCGCTGAGCCTGCGCGTCCGGAGCCTGTGCTCCGCAACGGGAGAGGCCACGACAGTGAGAGGCCCACGTACCGCAAAAAGAAAAAGAAAAAAAAAAGCATAAGAGCTATTATTTATTAGGTATCTCCTAAGCTCTTTGCAAGGGTGCTTTCATTTACTCCTCCCAGCAAGTATATGTGCTAGAAGCCTTCATCTCCACTTTACAACGACGGGGACTTGAGACTTAGAAGGGGGACAAGAACTTGCCCAAGTCAGCTCATACGTAGGAGGCGGCATTCAAGCCCAGGTCGTGTAAGAATTGAAGATGAGAGACTGGACAAGCTACACAGAAAGTTAGTGGACGTTTCCCCCACTTCCAAGGAGTTATTCATCCTCTGTAGCATTTTCATTTACATGCGTCTTCCTGTGGTGGACATGGCCACTAGTTAGTAGGAAAGCATCCCTGTCAAGAATGGGGCAGATGTGTGGGGTAGAGCAGAGGGAGATCGTGGAAAACACTTGAGGTGGAGAGACCAGCACTTTCCCAATGTTCCCCGCCCACCCACAGGACCTGGATGAACTCTTTCTTTCCAAGACCCCGCTATCCTGGGGCATTTGAGCTGGTTTCTGTTTCCTGCAAACGAGCCCTCCAAGTCCATCACTCATGAGGACAGCGCCTGCCTTCCTTTCCTCTCTAACTCCCTGTTGTGTAGTCCTGCGCAGGACACAGCGTGGATACCCAAAATCTGATGGCTAAGTCCACAGCAGCAGCCTCTTAAACTTTTTAAATAAAAGCTGGGGTTTTGTTCTTTTTTTTTTTTTTTCCAGGTTTGTTTGGAAGGAACAAAATGTCCTCTTCTATTCCACATGGAATATGTACCTCCTTCAGCACTATTTGCAAAGTGTTCTAAAACTGAAAATGGTTGTGAGCTAAAATTGTCTGCTCTCTCCTGCAATTTTATTCTGTCTCAGAATAATGCTGTGATGAGGAAAGAATGGATGTTTGACACAGGTAGATCCTGCTTTTACCAACATAACACACAGAATCATCAAACCATTTTCATCCAACACAACAAAAGCCTAGTTCTTCCAAATTTGTGTGGGTACTTCGGGGGAGGGGAGGGACTCCATTAAGAGGCCCCTGGGAATGACTGCTCAGCCTGTATAAAAACCAGCATGTTCTCACAAAGGTGAGAACCACGGAGGTTGGAGAGCATGGGCTTCGGGGTCAGAATGATCAACATGTGAGTTTCAGCTCCATGAGTACCAGCTCTGCAACCTGACACAAGTGGCTTAGTGTCCCTGAACCTCAGTTGTAACATCTGTAAAATGGAGACAAAAATGCAGACAGTAGGTTGGCTGGCTGGATCAAATAAGAAAACATATAAAATATCTAGTATAATAAATAATACATGGTGAGCACTTTATTTTATCACAGAAGCAACATTCAAACAAATACACCTATCAGTAATTAATTAATCCATTATTCAAGTGGCTTGTTCTTAGTAAAACCAGTATTAGAAATAGCCCAGAGTGTCGGAGATAAAATCTGTTTTGCTGCCTCTCAATTATCTCCTGGAAGTCCCCCACGCTT
This sequence comes from Pseudorca crassidens, assembly GCF_039906515.1. Classification (NCBI taxonomy): domain Eukaryota; kingdom Metazoa; phylum Chordata; class Mammalia; order Artiodactyla; family Delphinidae; genus Pseudorca; species Pseudorca crassidens. The sequence continues at coordinate 81,193,753 of NC_090309.1, read as the reverse complement.
TCTCAATTCTGGTTCCTGAAGACGGAACACAGCCTCCACATCTCATGAAAGCCAGGTACCCTCCATCTGCCAAGCTGGTCTCAGGAAAAGCTGACTCACAATCTCATGCAAACAAGGGGGGATCCCTTACAGAGGCATGTGTGCCCCTCACCACTCGCTACTCATCCTTCCCTCCCTTTCTCTCCCCCTTTTCAATGGTCTGAGAAGTAGGTTCATTCATGGTGAAGATAAAATTGCAGAACGTTTAGACAACGTAAAACAGAACCGAATAGACTCAAGCTCTGTAAACCACTTAAAAATTATTCATTATACAAAAATCTGTTGATTTGCTTCCTGTGAAGGTGACTTCTACATGTCAATAAGACTGGTGCCCCGATACTGGACCAGGCCTTATTCTGTTTCTGGAAGGGTGTTCTGGGATGAGATTAACATTTAATTCAGAAGATGAACAAAGTAGATTGTCCTCCCTACCGTGGGTGGGCTTCATTTGAGGGCTTGAATAGAACAAAAAGGCTGAGTAAGAGGAAACTCCCGCCTGGTGGCCTTTGAACTGGGATTCATTTTTTTTTTCCTACCTTCGGACTCAAACTGAACTAAAACCTCAGCTCTTTCTAGGTCCCAAGCCTGCGGGTCTTACACTGGATCTAAACCACCAGTTCTCCTATGGGTTCTGTTTCTGTGGAGAATTCTGACTCATACGGTTGCTGAAGACTGTTCTCGTCTATTCATTAAAACAGGAATTTGAGTAACTTCTGGGCAATACTGGTCACACAGTAAGAAGTAGTTAGAGCAGGCAAACTGCAGGTTTCTCGAGTGTGATGTGCGTGGCCAGCCTTTCTCCTTCTTTAGTCTGCCCTTCATCCCTAACCAGTCAGATAATGATGTTTGGCTGCAGCTATTACAGTTAAGGAAGACAAAGTGACAGGCCTGGCTCTCCCCTACAGCAATGCACCTAGAGGAAGGGAAACAGTAAATGTCCTCAGAGAACTCACCTTCTCAGGCATCAAAAAAAGACAAACTTGAACATCAGGTCTCTTTTGGCCTGGAAGAGACACTGGTCAGTCCTGCATGCGTTGGATTAGGGACTGCCCGCTGGCCATCCTGGTAACAGAACAGAGGGTATGCCAGCCAGCTGGGAAGTTGGTGAAAGCAGAAGAGATGTCACGCTGTACGAGAGCTGGTCCACCCTGGCCTGGGGAACACTTATTCCCTTTAGCTTGCCTTTCATTTATTCACTCCTTCATTTATTCACACAACAAATATTTACTGAGTGCCCGCGGTCCAAAGCTCCGGTGGCAGGAGTTCAAAGTATTAACTCTGGGGTTAAATAGTCTGGACTAGAGCCTGAGGGACAAAACACACAGCAGGCAAGCCTTGAGGAGAAGCAACCTGAGCCCAGGAACGGGCCTGGGTCTGTGCAGACGGAGGGTCGGGAGGCAGGTCCAGCAGGAATAGGGAGCTGGAGGGGAGGACAGGGCCAAGAGTCAGGACTCCTCACCCTGGCGAGGAAGCAGAAGGCCGTCATGCCAACGGGGACAGGGCCAGCCAAAGAGTTTGAACTTGATCCAAACCCACCCCAGGGACAGAGAATTTTTGAGTATGTCATAGGACCTATATTTCAGAAAAATATATCTGACAGGGGAAAGTTAACCCAATTTCCTATTTTTCTGGATTTCTTTTTAATTTATTTCTTTCTGTTTCACTGCAAAGGCCTAGATGTTGAACATGAAAGACCTTTTAAAGTGGAGGGAAAGGAGACCAAAGACACTTATTTCTTCTCCTATGGTAGAGTCTTAAGTATATGCTTTATCTTTCCCACTAGATAAAAAGTTTCTTGACACCAGCAGCCACAGCTCACTCAGGACCCCCTGCCGCTCTGTGGCCTGTTCCCGACATGCTGTCTGCCAGCGGGCCTAGCAACTTCTGGGGGCTTTCCCTTGATGTCCCCCATGGCAGCACAGGATGAACTTTAGGACCACAGAATGTCAGAGCTTGAAGAAATTTCTTGCAATCTCAGAGGTGGAAATGGAAAGGGATGTGAACAGGATGAAGCAATGAGTCCACGACAGATTCACGACAAGAATCCAGATGGGCTAATTCCTGGTCCAGTGTTCCCTCATCCCAGAAATGGACTGTGATGGAAGAGAACATACCCAGATTCAGGCCAAGAGACAGGCCTGTAAAACCAACAGGGCTCAACAGACCCATGCTGAATTCACACAAACGACACCAGACAAGCACAGAGCAAGGGTGCCGACCTGCCCATAGCCTGTCCCTGCAGCCTCCTGGCTGGTTTAAAATGTGCGACTAATCCGACAGCAAAACTACCCCTTCCATTCTCCCCAGAATGTTCCAAGCTACTGGAAGCCTTGGTGTCACAAGATCAAATTACAAATGGCTTTGTGTTTCATGAATTTCAGAATTCTGCAAGCCAAAGAAATGGAATTGGCTTTTAATATATACCCCAAATAATTATTTTAAAATTCCTAATCATTCCAGAATCACAAAAGGGGAGAGTGGGGAGAGACTCTGGACCCTCTCTCATCCAATTCTTCTTTGTACATGTGGGAAAACTGAGGCCTGGGCAGGACAAAAGACTTGAGATTTGCCCAGACTGGTGTTTACAGCATCTCTTTAGAGCCAAGGTCACAGCTCAGACACCCAGAGGACAGACAGGTAATGGAGTAAGCAAGGCTGGGTGCAGGAAGGGGAGGGGACACGATACAGAGTGAAAAGGGCTCTGGTGTGTACACTGAGAGTGGTCCCCACGCAGTTCCAGAAATGGTTGCTATGGGCACAGATAGGCTATGTTACCAGGAACTTTTCCCAAAAAACCCTGAAAGTCAGAATTTTATATGAAATCACTACTTTTAAAAAAGGTTGAGAACTGAGTCAAGATTTTTAAACTTTCTGCCAGAAATATGTGTCTGTGGGCAGAAGGTGGCAGGTGGGCCTCCGACCAGTGACCTCTGGCCCAGAGGATGGAGGCCAAGCACATGGAGGCCAGCATAGGCCCCCCCCTCACTGCCTTTTCTCCCTGTGCGTCTGTCTCTTTATGCCTGTCTGAGTGTGACAACGCATCTTTTTAGTCATCTGGGAACTTACAGAGCTGAGTCTCTACTTTCAGCTCTCTTGCATCAGGTCAAATCACCTACATGCAAGTAATTCTGACTCCTGTGGGTGAATCTCTTGGGCTCCATAAAGATTTCCCCAGCTCAGCCTTGGTTTCCATCAGTGTAAAGCATTAGATAACCTTGACATAAGACATGTGCATATGGACCAAAACAGAATGTGACCGGCTGATCCCAGCATTAATAATCTGGTAGCCCTGTATGGGCACAGTGTTTTCCACGAAACAGCTGCAGGACAGCCATCTGGCTCGAGCAAGCTAGAAAACCCAGAGAGAAATGAAAAGAGCATCCCTTCACATTTACCCTCAAACCCTGCTGTTTGAAAATTAACAAGACATCTTTGAAATGGCTCCAAATAGAAAAGTAATTAAAAGAGGAAAGCCTGGTCTCATCTCATTCTGTTTCCAGCACTGGAAAGAACCCACCTGAGGCTGTAAAACCCCTCTGGGTAAGTAGCTAACAGGCCTGACACCCAGATGCATATTTACATTGACGTTTATACTAATAACACCTCACTCCTTATTTGGAAAAGCCACAGGAAGAAAAAAGGCTTCATTTGGGAGCTCTGTAGCATTGGATAAAAGGCATTTCAAATGGTTTTCACACTCCAGCTTTGTATAGCCTACACTGCGAGATTCTGGAGAGATAACCTTATTGGTCGTCTCATCCTGCACAGAATCCTCTAGCTGACGCTGCGTCCAGCTAAATCCTTTAGTGACCCTAAGCTCTGAAAAAATTATGGTACCCTGCTCTCCGTCCTTACCCATGTCTGTTATTCAAAACACACTCCAAATCCTAACACAAACAAAACTTATGCTATGAGATAGCTTAAGTCAAGATAGCTTTTCCTAGATATCTAAGGTTGAAAACTTCTGGATAAGTCCATGAAGTTGAAACTTTCTTCATTTTTGAGGTGCCCTGTTTTGGGTGCCCCAAGCCTGGGTCCAGGCTGTCTGTTTGGCAACAGAGCACCAGCCTTGCTGAGACAGGGCCTCAGGGAGGAGAGTGCGCTGCCTGGGCTGCCTCGTGACAGGAACACGTGAGCACTTCTGCAGAGGCCATCTAGTTCAATGACCCACACCTGTAGCAAGGTGTGACCCTGATCCCAGAAATTTCAAATACACCGCATACTGCTTCATTATTTCAATTGTCTATCAGTAAAATGAGCACCTAACCCCTTGGTGACTTTAATAATCGCCAAGTAGAGGAAAGTACACTTTGAAACCTTTTCCTAGGACTCCTGGATTTCATTGTTGAACTGCATCACTGGTGGCAAGTCAATTTGCATGTATTTCAAAAAACTTGCCTAAGATGGTTTCAGGAGCCCAGCATGATCAATTACGCACCCTTGGCAGAGTAAGGAAGTGCATGTTCTAATCAGTTAGGTATGCAAAACACAATGAGCATTGGACTTGAAACAAAGGAAGAGATTTGGAAAGTTCAGGTCAAGGTTCATCAATTAGCTCCCAGAGAAATGAATTAATTGCTTCTGCTTTTTGGCCCCCCATTTAGTTCCACAAATATGTTACAAGCCAGCGTCTTCCCTCTGGCCTTTCCGCCATGTCTCTGAAGTTCCCTGTTTCTTCAGTCATGTGCTTCCCTTGCCTGGCTCAAGGCTCCCTGACTATGGACGTGGCCAGAACATCCTCCAGGGTGCCTAATTCACGGATAACTAGTCTGAACTAAAAACATAATCCACTCAGGGTAACTGACCCTATATGAAGTCAGCTTAAAAAATAATGTCTACCCTGGGCTTCACGGATTTGTATATGACATGATTATTTCTTAAGTCAAATGGAAATCACAGGAGGTCTAATCCCCTTTTAGGTGTGTAGATCGTCACTGGTAATTCTGATGGCAAGGAGGAAGCAAGACAAACTCCATAAACACATCACTGTTATTTTGACCCAAAGTACAGAATTTCAATGGAATTATTCTAAAATGTCTCTCAAACAGAGCGAAGTGTTCATCCCTGGCACCAAGGACATTCAAGGCCCTCCATGAGCTGGCCCAGACACCTCCACTGCCTCAACTACTGCTGTAATCAAGGAAAAGAGACTAAAATAAGAAGGTATTTCTGCCTGGCGAAGGTGAATAAACATGTTCAAGATACACATGATGTGCTCTTATATGAAGTGTAAACTGGTACAAACTTTCTAGTTGGCAATGTTTAAACACTCGGACCCAGTAATTTCACTTCCAGAGTTAACTCGAGACTAATCAGCAAGACAGACAAAGCTTTTCTATAAGGAAGTTTATCACGGTGTTATTTACACAGATGAACAACTTGAAAAGAATCCATGTCCACCCTTAGAGAATCGGTTAAATAAATTATATTAAAATCCAAGGTCAAATACCATGAAGCCATTAAAAATGGTGTTTACCAGGGACTGCGGGGATGGAGAAATGGGGAGATGTTGATTAAAGCGTACAAAGTTTCAGTTATGCAGGATGAATAAGTTCTGGAGATCTAACGTACAGCACGGTGATGATAATAGTGGACAATACTGTACTATTCTTGAAATTTTCTAAAAGGATAGATCTTAAATCGAATCTTCTAAGCACGTACACAGACACTAATGGTAACAATATGAGGTCAGAAAAATGTTAATAACTTGATCGTGATAATCATTTTGCAAATGTCAAAACATCATGCCGTATGCCTTAAATATACATATTTTTATTTGTCAGTTATACCACCATAAAGCTGAAGAAAATAAAAGGGTGTTTAAAACAATGATTTAAAGATATGGCAGAAATGCCCATCATATAAGTACGTGAAACTGGCTACTTTTTTTAATATAGAGAATGACTGTTTTCCCAATTTATTATACTCTTATAATACAAAATAGTTTTAAAAAGAAAAAATGGATGATTCTCACAATACTTTATAAATGTAAAGTGTTATTTAATTATAATGGATTTTTACAGGAAAGCCAGCTTCTTGTTGCTAAATTGAGAGGCAGGAAGTGAATTTTGTTAATTTTTTTTTTTTTTTTTTTTTTGCCTTACGCGGGCCTCTCACTGTTGTGGCCTCTCCCGTTGCGGAGCACAGGCTCCGGACGCGCAGGCTCAGCGGAAAGCCCCTAATTTTTAATAATAGTTTCAGAAAGACATAACAATCTGTGGAACCTTCGTTTCTAGCCAAACTGAAAAATCAGCTTCCCATTCGATGGATCTCGTTTTAAAATGTACAAAAGGGGGCTTCCCTGGTGGCGCAGTGGTTGAGAGTCCGCCTGCCGATGCAGGGGACACGGGTTCGTGCCCCGGTCCGGAAAGATCCCACATGGCGCGGAGCGGCTGGGCCCGTGAGCCATGGCCGCTGAGCCTGCGCGTCTGGAGCCTGTGCTCCGCAAGGGGAGAGGACCTCCCATTCACATCCAGTGCAGCCCTTGCTGGCTATTAAGGTAACTGTTTGGAAAGAACATACTCCCCTCTCTGGTAATCAAAATGCATCTTCTCCTCCATCTGTCTCATAATGAGAAGTCATACTCTTCTTTTTATGACATCACTATAAAAGACATCAATAGAACAAAAAAATACATTGCTCCTGGTAATAATAGTGTTTGTTATGGAAATTGTAAAATGTTCCCATGTAGGTGCAGTCCACTTTAATTAAGCCTTGTCAAAGAATACATTTTCCAAACATCTAAATCAGATATTGCAGAGCCCTGAACTTGATGTCTTGGGGGAAAAAAATGCACCTCAGGGATTATGCCTGGGGCTGAATCCATTTTCTTAAGAGCCTGCATGGCTCAGGACATTTGTAATGGAAGCTAAGCCCAGCCTCTCGCTTTAAGTTCAGGCTGGGAGTCAAGGACTGAATTTTTTGAGCTTAGAGTTTGGGGACTGATGGGGTCCAAAGACTGTGCGAAGTTTTCCTCCTCAGCCTTCCCCCCCCCAGCCCCCTCCGCAGAGCTCTCCTCCAGAGTGGACCCCAATCTAAGCAGAGGGGTGGAACTGAGAGCCGATGGATCCCCATCACAGGGTCCAGGAAGTTTCCAGAAAGAGGGGCATGAGGTAATGTGGACCCAGCCAAATTCTAAGGAGGAAACCGTAATTTTCTTTTCATATTATCTAAACCTTTAATATAAATTCCTTTTCAAAAATTAAAAAGGTAACATGAGTGCCCCATAATTTTCAAAACACTACTAAAAGGTACAGTAAAAAGTAATCTTCCCTACAGCCGTCGTAGCTCACACCTTGTAAGGTAGCCAACGGGAGTCAGCCTGGTACGGATCTTTCCACAATTTCCTCCATGCTCACAAAACAAACATAGGCGGTGTCATTGTTTGTTTTTATTAAAATCAGGGCATTTCACATGTATTACTCTGCAATTTGTTTTTCTCACTTAACAGCCCTCCGGGTCAATAGCTACAGATCTAGGAAATCAGCATTTTCAAACATTCAGCTGTGTTCCCCTGAGTGCCCAAAAGGAACTCAATGGGGCCCCGACCACGAAGGAGCGCACCGTCTAGTGGGGGGACAGACAGACACATACCGCCGGGAATGCCACAGACGAGGTGGGACACCAGTGTCGCTGAAGATCCCACTACATCTGCCCCAGAGAAGGGGTGAGGGAGGGCTTCACAGACAAAGTAAGGGTTGAGCCGGGTCTAGAAGGGTGACTGGATCTCATCAGGCGGACAAGGATAAGAAGGGCGTTCCAAGATGCAAGAACAGCTTGTACGAAGGCACAGAGGCATTAAAGGAAACAATGAAAAGTCTGGTGGGCTTAGAACTGGGACTTCTCATGGGGAGTAGGGGGCAGAGACAGGAGATGGCGGGATGGACATTTAAGCTGGAGTCAGACTGGGAAGGGCCTTTATAGCAGAGCAAGGAGTTTACTTTTTATACCTTGGGTAATGGGAGCCAGTGAAGGTCTAGAGCAAGGAAGGGGCCACTGTCAGGTTTAGCCCATGAGAGACACTGCTGCAAGGTGGAAGGCGGGAAGGAGGAGGAACCTGGGTATTCTACCCCTGTATCTGTGCTTCCTGTAGCATCTCTGGTGTGACTGCATCTCCTCTGCAGTCTCTAGAACTGCTCTAGCTCCCGCCCTACAGTCCCCGCTTCTAGATGTAGCAGCATCCCCTTCCCTTGTCCGTCCAGCCCTCGGGCTGCCCCCTCCACCCTCTGCTTGGCTTTGCCTCCCTGGCTCTTTCTTCACCCGTGGAACCAATTCCCTGCTGGCAACTCTTTCTATGAAAATACTAAGTGTTTCTATTTTCCACTGGACCCTCACTGATGCACAGTACTTCCATTTTATCAGGATAGTATAAGACCATTAAAATTGTTTTATAAATGTTTTAGTGTAGTGAAGAAACGTTTATGCTATGATATGAAAAAAACAGCAAACTGCAGAACTGCCTATGATATTATTTCAACTATGTTTTCAAAATGAGATTTTTTTTTTTTAAGACCACTAAGACAATGTTAAAATGTTAATAGCTGTCTTTGGTTTGAGAAGAGAATGACTTTTTTTTCTTCTTTTAACTTTTTCATATGTTCATTATATTCGATGATGAGCGTATTTCAAAGTTTACTTTTTAAAGCTGTCATCTCCTGGCTCGAGTCTGACTGGGAACCAGGCACACAGCCCCTGCGCACCTGCTTCCCCAGCTGTCCACGCACAGGCTCGAAGGCGCTTCTGCCCTGTCCCCTACCTTGCCCGGGCCTCCTTCCCACCGCCAACCCCCCATGACCCAGAGGCGGGGAGTGAGGGGAACCTCCCCTCTAAGCATTAAAACCCCTCTTACTCCTTTGATGACCACGGCCGTTTGTCTAGGCAGTGGCCAGGCCCTGGCATGGGAACATAATCTTCCCCTGAAAGCTGACATTACCACACTGACTGCCATTCTTCACACCTACCCGCATCAGAGGGCAGGAAGATCACAGCGTCTGACCATGTCTCGGAGACACTGCAGGAGGCTGTTCGCACCCGTCCTGGAGGAGGAGTAGAGAAGGACTGCCCAGGCTTCCCTGGCCCCGGAGCCACCCAGGCCCCGTGCGGGCACATGCGCTCTGAGGCTGGATGGGGAGGCCCACGAGTGCCTCCCCCTGGAGGCGTCTCAGATCTGGCCTGAGGCACCAGGCCAGGAGTCAAGTGGTCTATATCAAGACACAGAGCTTGTAACCTAGTCTTTAGATCTGTGGGTTCTGTCAACCCTACCTTTCCTGAGAGCTTTGGTTGAAAAAAGCAGCAGCTCAGCTCACACACACACGCCTGAACAGTTGCCCTTAACCCAAAGGTTTTCCAAGCCCCACCTTCATTACTTTGCTTTTTCAAAGCCAACTGCTCCCCAATTTACCAGCTGGTCTAATAGAGACAAAGACAGATTAGGTAATTAACAGCCCTTCCTGCTGTTGAGTCAAGCCCACAGCTGAAGCTCAGACCCAGTCCCTTGGGCTCAGAATGCCATCCTTACTGGCCCTCACTGAAGCCATTCTGTGGGCTGCAGAAAAACTCTGCAAAACAAATAAAAAATGAGAAAACACAGCATGAACTTTGGTGTTGCTGGATGCTCAGAACAGTCCTTCGTTACGTAAGTCCTCCTCCTAAATCTTCACGTGTTTCAGGAGCCTCCTCTAACTCTCCCCATGCAATCTCCAGTGTCCGGGTTCCAAGGACTGTCACCACCCACAGACAGGAAGATGCCACGCCACCAAGCGCCCGAGACAGTCAGAGCAGTCAACAGGGCAGGGCAGGTGCAGAGAAGGGGCAGCGGGTCAGTCTGAGGGTTTGTCCCCTGAGCAATCCACCCTGGTTCTTGTAGGTGATCAGCCACTTCATCCACAATAAAAACTTTTTCGTGACCCGGCTCGTATCTGTTTACTACCATCCCAACGTGGTGGAAATCAACAAAGTTATCTTTTGAGAGAGAGACATGGGAGAAGGGCTATGGAAGGAAGAGAGCAGGAGCATCTCAAAGCAGAGCCTGAGACAAGGATTTGGAGCAAGGAACTGACTGGGAGGTGATCCCAGGAAACACCACAGGGGAGACAGGAAGGAGATGGAAGTAAGTTGCCAAACCAAGCCATGACAGTTTAATCCCCGGGGCAGCTCTGGGGGCTGGGACAGAGTTAGCCCACACGAGTTGGGGTTGCAGCTGCGGTATATATATAGCACCTCCTGTCCATCACTGGTTGAGGGCTACTGGGTGGGCTTGTGAATTCTCTGGTACTTCCTTCCTGCCCTGAAAATGCTCTTATCAGAGGGATGGCTGCTGGGTAGGGAAGTCAAAGAGCGCCCCTGGTCAGGCCCCTGAGGCCATAGAGCTCCCAGGCCACAGTGGAGACTGAGAGGGAGTTCTGTTCAAGTTTACAGCATTATGAAGAGTAAATGGTGATAATATTATATAACAGGGGTTGTCAAACTTTTTCTGTAAAGTGTATAAACTAGTAAATATTTTAGTCTCTGTAGACCACAGGGTCTCTGTCACAACTACGTAACTCTGTTTATATAGAGCAAAAGCAGCCATAAATAATACATAAAGGAATGAGTAAGGCTGTGTTCCAATAAAACTTTATTGACAAAAACAGGTGGCAGGCCAGATTTGGCCAGCCTCTGCTAAATAATAAAAACCATCTATTGGACATACCCTGTATTATATCTACGATCTGACTTAATCTCTATTTTTTTATTTCTCTTATTTCATAAACGAGTGAGTTGGGACTCAGGCTGGGTCACTCACCCAGTGATACCTGCCTGGTTAGTAGGAAAAGCCAGGACCCTCACCCAGGACAAGCTGGCCCCAAAGCCTGTGTTAGTTTTCTATGCTAGCAAAATATCTACAAAACATTTAACAAATATTTACAGGGAGTTGCTAAAAATACAGAAACTTACCGTTAAGTGAAAATTTGTGATACAATATTATATAAACAGTATAATACTAACTCTATTTTTTTAAATACCCAAGAAGAGCTTGGAGGGGTATATACCAAGATTTTAGGCGATCCTTTCTGAGGGGGTATTAGCATAGATTATTTTTATTTTTACATTTTTCTCTAGTTTCCAAATATCCTACAATGGGCACATGTAACTTTACTAAAAAGAAAAGTTTAACTTTGTTTTTTTAACTATAGGTACAAGTGGGACCACAGAGGAAGAAGTTATTTAATCTCAGTGATTCCTGAGATGGGATATAGCCATCCTATAATGCTGACAGAGGAGAGTATAAAACTTCTGTTTTTATTTATTTATCTTAAAAAATAAGAAAACTTTACATTCTACTAAGTCAATGCTCCAAATGACCCTGGCACCCTATTTAATTCATGTGTCATATGACCACGTGTCTAGGACACATGGAATCCTGTTGGGAAACAGAATTCCCCAACAAGATGGCCTGACAGTGATGTCTGGGCTTTGTAGATAATTTCACTGTATTGTAAATTATTTTGCCATCTATTGTATTTTGTGTGTACCCAGTTAAGTTATAGGTTGTATTATCTGGTGTTTATTTGAAAATGGACAAATGGTTTAAAAAGTTTTCTACAAAGAAGTATCCAGGTGGGGCTTCCCTGGTGGCGCAGTGGTTAAGAATCTGCCTGCCAATGCAGGGGACACGGGTTCGTGCCCTGGTCCGGGAAGATCCCATATGCCATGGAGCAACTAAGCCCATGCACCACAACTACTGAGCCCACATGCCACAACTACTAAAGCCCGTGTGCCTAGAGGCCATGCTCCACAACAAGACAAGCCATCGCAAGGAGAAGCCCACACACCTTAACGAAGAGTAGCCCCCGCTCGCCACAACTAGAGAAAGCCCACAAGCAGCAACAAAGACCCAATGCAGCCAAAAATAAATAAATACAACAAATAAATTTTAAAAAGAAAGAAAGAAATATCCAGGTGAAGATAATATACTAATACAGGCACAAGTAGACAAGAAAAGGAAAAGGTGGTACTTCTGAGTATGAATTTTTTTCATCCACAGTGCAAGGTGGTATGATGATACTCTACAATGATGACATTCTAATCAAATTACAGAGGAAGTCAGCCCCCAAAAAACCATTTAAATTACAAGGGTTCTGTTTGAAATGTGACTTTCCAGCCACTATTATAAAGATAACCCACATACCTTAAACACACACAGGCTTGGCTTTTAAAGCGTAAAGCATCCAGAATATGGGATTTTTAAGAATTTCTCATTTTTCCTGCTGCAACAACAGGGGTGAAATTACACAGAGCTACAATATGGCGATAAATTGCATTCTTTGTCAGAAATACATTTGGGAGACACCCAAAAGTTTCTATGTGGGAAAATTTGGGGAAAATGATTATTTATGTAATATCAATGTTTTGCCAGGCAGTTGAATTAAAGTGCAGATGTTTCTGACATGTCCCATTTTATGGATTTAGATTTGAAGTATTTTATTCTAATGACTCATACAGTTGTCCAGGTTGTGCACTGCACACTCCAGAAGACATCACACACATTGTAGTCTATGTGATGTGTGCCCCCTGACATTGTGCAGTGTCCTTTCTGGGGGCCCTGATGTAGTGACCTGGAATGACACGTGAAGAACTACTTTATATGAACGGTGAAAGTTATTGAAGAAGATACAGTCTCAACAATTAAACCTGTAACAGTAACTGTGTTTTACAGGAACACTGTAGAAACACAACCACTAAAATTGAAGAGATTCCAGGGTGGGGTTACAGAGCTAGTGTCACACATGAAATGCATTCACGGTATCATTCAGGTTATCACAGCAAAGAAATATAAGCTAGAGGTGCACACAGTGCCACACAATACCACGGATGTAATTAAATATAAAAGGAAAAGGGTATTTGAATAGTAGGATTTTCACAAAACTTCATGATAATATAAGGTATGACCATGACCTTCCTTTGGAACATCCAAGGTACTTGAAATCGTTATTGAATGAACTAGAAAATGCACGAGGCAGCTTTCCTTTACAAATAGATACGGTATGACCTTTCCTGTGATGATAAATGGCTCTCAGCAGTGTGTCACAGGTAGATAGTTTTTAAAAAATAAACACATTTAATTTGACCCTTCAAGGTCAAGAGTGAGTGATGAAGTAACACTTTTCCAAAGCAATTCAGGTGCAGAAGAGCATTTTTGAAAGCATTTCCATCACTATGTGTTTTCTTGCCAATCCACTTGGTTATCAACTATAATAACGTTTACATATGCACACTTAAAACAGAAGTCTCTGGCCTGCCTAAAAATCTTCCAAACGAAGTTTCAATGGGTTTGGGACCCACTTGTTTAAAAATGTAAAAATGGAATACCTTCCAATTCGTTTGCAAGAACTGCCTGACACCAGGAAGATGGAAATTTACTAGCCCAATTTCAATAAAAACCTTTGCATAATTGACAGATGGCGTTGACAGATGAGAATCATAATTAAGTAAACACAGCCACAAATGCCCTCTTCCATTTGGATCGACACCTCTTTGTGAGGGTCCCTTTACACTCTGGCAGCCAGTAAAATCAAGCATTTTTTTTAGACTAAGCTTCAAACTTCAATACGTTGCTGTATCATCTAGTGTTAAAACTTCAAAAATAATGAAGCATATCCAGTCTTAATACTTACTTTAAAATATTATTACTAATTCCCGTGGCAGCAAAAAGGCTTTTTGTAATGTAATTTAGAATATTATTACCTATGTCATATTGATACCACACTTTTAAATTTTCTATTTTTGTGTCTATTACATAAGGTAGTACATATATAAATTACTTATATGCTTATATTATATATAATACGACATATATAAGGTATAGTATAGTAGTATATTTATAAGTACATATAAGTTAATAATACATATACAGTATAGTAATACATATATGAATTATAAATAAATAAACACATAGAAAAAAGTTAGGATTTTCATCCATCTGAATGTGCAGTAGCGGAGGGGCAGGTATGGGTTTATTGAATGGGTGAGTTTTAAAGCAAGAGTAGCACCTAAATCATGACTGCAACTAAATCATGGATGGAGAAACACAAACTTCTTTATCCAATCTTAACATTCCTTCAGAATCAGATGGGGGTGGGCCTAGAGCAGAGGAGAGGATGTTGCCCTTTCTATAGCAGGATCCTGTAGAAACTCATTTTCCTGCAAGATGAGAGAGGGTAGGAGGAGAGCTGGGTTCCAAGAGAGTGAATCTCACTCTTCAGTAACTAATTCGAGGGGTGCTGAGTGTACAGTCCATTTCTGAGAGTGGAGACCATCCGGGCAGGGATGCCTCTGCATGACTTTATGGGCCATTTCTCTTGCTCTTACAAGGTGAAGTGACCTGCCCTTTAAGACCCAGTCCAAAGGTCCCTTCCACAATGCTTTCTCTAAGCCCTGGGTTGGAGGTGGGTTCTACTTCCCTTCAACTACCTGGGTCCTCAGAATGTGCTAGGGCAATTCTGAGGGAGGAGGGTCCTAGGTGTCAGGAGGGCTATCACCCAAGGTGGGACAGGCAGTAAAAGCCCAGCAGCATGGCAGAAGACTCAAGTTCAAAATCAAGAGGGCCGTAATGAGCACCAAGTGTGTGGGGAGGTGGGAGAACAACTGCTGAGGTGAGCGGCTGGGATGATTACAAGGAGGGGGTGAGGTGGGAAGAGCTGGTCCAGGCAAGTAGGTCAGGCCAGCATCCCTGAATAGAAGACCCTCTCCACCCACCCGTGCATCCCATCCCTATTACTCAGTGCTTGAGGGATGGGGGAACCAAGTGGTATTCATATATACATTCACTCAACAGTATTCAGGAAGGGTCAGGTGCTGAGCCATGCTGGGTTCTTCCTACCTGATAATACAGTTATTTCCACTCATCTAAATTCTCCTACCCAACAGTGAGTTCCAGCAGGGCAGACTTGCAGCTCCATGGTGTCTAGAATATGGGCTCCCACAGGTCTGATGAAGAGAGAGAGGATCTGTGAGTCCACTGTGAACCCATGGGACTTGAAGTGATCGTCCACTACCCTTACCACAAGCTCTTTCCAGCATTCGAGAAGAAGCTGGCTTGATTATGGGTTGAAACGACAGCTCTTTGCTCCCTCTCCCCATGCCCCCACGACTAATGTCTGTCTTCACATCAGACTAATTTGGAACGGTTGGAAAGAGCAAAAGAATACGCCGGGACAAGCTCCGAAGCGTCTTCCTTGCATCTACCGTTATCTGGCCCTCTGCTCTAGCCAGGGAATTCACGGGCCTTGAACCAAAAATCACTCTATCCAGTACCCAAGGGTCCCGTTTGTCAGGGTTTACAGGTTTTGGAGGGTTGTATGCGGAGCACTGAGGAGGGAGGGAAGGAGGGAGGGAGTGAGAAGGAAAGAAGGGAGGAAGGGGAAGGGAGGGAGGGAGGGAGGGGAGGGGAGGGGAAAGGACCGAAGGGAGGGAGGCATGGCTTGCCCAGCTGGCCAACCAGCCAACAGAATCACCCTGATCATAAGGGAGGAGGAAGCAAGTCAGTCTCACATGTGACTGCTCCCAACACAGCTCTGGTTTTTTTGTTTGTTTTGTTTTGTTTTTTTTTTGTGGTACGCGGGCCTCTCACTGCTGCGGCCTCTCCTGTTGCGGAGCACAGGCTCAGCGGCCATGGCTCACGGGTCCAGCCGCTCCGCGGCATGTGGGATCTTCCCGGACCGGGGCACGAACCCGCATCCCCTGCATCGGCAGGCGGACTCTCAACCACTGCACCACCAGGGAAGCCCACAGCTGTGGTTTTAACTTTCCCTGTGAACCTTCAGTCTTCCCTACACCCCCCCCAACTCCCCCTCCACATGTTGTGAAGGTTATTTTATGTGTCAGCCTGACTACATTCCAGCCTTCCCAGATTAGACATTATTTCTGGGTGTGTCTGTGAGGATGTTTCTGGATGAGATGAGCATTTGAATCAGTGGATGCAGTAAAGTAGATCACCCTCCCCCATGTGGGTGGGCACCGTCCAATCTACTGAGGGCCTGAATAGAACAAAAATAGGAGAAAGGGAGGATTCATTCCCTCCCTGTCCGTCTACTTGAGCTAGAACACAGGTCTTCTCCTGCCCTTGGACTGGGATTTACGCCATCGGATCCCCTGGTTCCTTTGAACTAGAATTACACTGTTGGCTTCCCTGGGTCTCCAGTACTGATGGTGGGACTTCTAAGCCTTCATAGTCTTGTGAGTCTATTCCTCATAATAAATATATGTTTATGTATCCTATTGGTTCTGTTTCTCTGGAGAACCCTAACAGTCATGTCAAGTTTCTTACTGAAAATCTTTACTGATGCTTCACCCTAAAAGTGAGGTCTGTAGTCAACATCATCATCATCACCTGAGGAACATCTTAAACTCTGAATTCCCAGACCTACTGATCCTCTGGCAGGTGATTCTCACACACGTTCAAGTTTGGGAAGTTTTATTCTATTCATTCAAAGTGCATACAGTAGGCACTTACTCTTTGCCCTACACTGTCCTAGGTCTTTCCTAAAGGTCTTCACTTGGTGTAATAGTCCTCTATCTGACCCCACTGTTATACTGTAAATTCCCTGGGATGAAGGACAATGTCTTACATTCCTCGGTATCACTGAGACCCCAGGCACAGAGAAGCTGCTCAATAAATATTTTCAGATTAAATGAATAAGCAAACTTATATTTCTATATCCCCAGAGAAGCTATATTTTTTTCATCTGAGAGTTTTCTTCCAAGAATTTAATAGAGTGAGCCTGGAACAGGTCCCAGAACCAAAGGAAGAGGTGCAAATATGGTCTGATCAGAGCTGGACTGTCACCTCCATGGTCTGCACAATCTCCTTACATCACGTGCCCAAATGAAAAGTTAGCTGTTTTGAGGACCATGTAAGTATCAATATAAGTCTACGATTACTGAGCCGGTTAGCAACTAAAAAGCTTAGGTATTTTTCTTTCATGCAGCAGCTAAGTCATGCCTTTCCTATCTCCCCCATCGTGTACTTGTGAGAAACTGACTTTCGGATGGAATGTAGGACTTGTAATTAGGCATTCTTTCAAGAATCATTAATTGTCCATCTAACCTGTACTCAACATTCTTCTGCACTCTGGAGATACAGAAATAAAACACAGTCTTTGCTTTCCAGGAGCAAACAATGTTACAAGATCATTTATCCGCTACATTTTTTTTTGTTAGATTGGGGATGTCTCAGCACAGAAAAATCTTTTTGATAGTGTGCTGGTGTTTTCACCCAATGTTTTTGTGGCCCATCCCAGCTTACTACCATAAAAGGATCAGAAAATGTCATCAAAGACATTGTTTAAAAACTGATAAATAGTTCAGGAGCAAGCACAGAAGTCTCTGGTGCCTGGAAAGAAAAATTCAGGTCCCACTGAATTCAAACATTTAATAAATCTCTACCTTGTATCAAAAATTTTGCAAGATACTGAGGATTTGGAGATTAATCAGGTACAACCACAATCCTCTAAGAACTGCCCAACTATGGTCGTGACAGGGACACAGCACACATGTACCGTTTAACGTGACAATGACCGCTGGCCATGTCCAGGTCATATTTCTCCCTTGGTCTCCCGAGATCTTTGGAGAATTGTCCTTCATGTCTTTCATGTCCAAGCCACACACACAGGGAAGGCTAAGATTTGTTTGTAATAGAGAATGACAAAATATTTCAGAGATCATGAATGCCTTTTGCCTTGGGCTACATCTGTGCAAATTGAATTTACTCCAACAACAGGACAGCTATTACAGCATCACTTTCAGCACTGTCATCTAACGAGATGGCTTTGGATACTATTAAAAGTTAAATCAGTCGATAAGTGAAATATTAAAATCACCAGAGAACTGGCCCTATGCACAAAATATTAACACTGCAAGCTCTAAATCAAATGCTGAACATGAATTTAGCCAAAGCCATTAAAACAAGACTCTGGACTCCGGACTGAATTTTGGAGCTGCGCCTGAGGAGAGTTTTTTCAAAAGCTGAGTTTTCCCTCTTGTTGGAACCTTGGTGTGAGGGAGCTACACGGTGAGGGCTCTCTCGGGATGCTTGACACTGGAAAACCCCTGGGAACCCACAACACTTAGGAAACGATGCATCTAATCACAGGGCAATGTGACAAGTTCATTATCTATTAATCACCTCACTCCCCCACTAGACCATGACATCCTTGAGGACAGGGACTGGTTGTCACCCAGCTCTGTACACCCAGCTCTTAGCCAGTGTCTGCCACAGCATAGGTGCTCACCAAATGTTATGTTCAATCTCCTTCCCACGATATTCTCTCTCTCTCTCTCTCTCTCTCTGTCATTATCTCATTATCTCAATATCTCTTGCTCTTTCTCCCTCCCTCCCTTCCTCCTTTCTCTCTCTGGGTCCTCTAAGAGTTCCCTGTCAAAGTCACATGTATCTTTCAAGGCCCAGTTCACCTCTTCCAAGAACGGTCTCTGATCCCAATGTCAGAATCATTCTCTCTTCCACAATTAATCCCTCTGCCCACGGCTTGAGATATGAACAATTTGTTGGACCATTTTTTCCAGCCTGACTGAAATTACAGTTACCTGTACAAATGTGTGTCACTGTCTTTTTTTAGGTTCTCCCAGATTTTGATCCTGAGATAAGGATTCAAGTTCAAATGGTTTATTTGGCAGGTAGAGGGAACACTGGAATGGGAGTGGGCTAGTGGTACAGGAAAGTGAGGCAGTCAATAGAAAGTATTGTGTTAAGCCAGTTACCAGGAGGTGACTGGTTCTTCATCCCAAGGGAAAACTCTGGGAAATGGTATAAAACACACCCCTAAGAGTCCACCTGAGGGGTGTGAGAGCTGGGGTATTTATACACCAACTTCCAGAAATACATATTTGAGGGCTACTCCCAAAGGCTGCTCCCCAGCATGTCCAGACTGCCAGTGGCAGGGAGAGAGTATCCTTCTGTAATCCCAGGGGGAGAAACTTCAGACACAGGGTATGCTATATGTCCTCTTCAAATTCATATGTTGAAGCTCTAACCCCTAATTTGACTGTATTTGGAGATGGAGCTTTTAAGAGGTAATTAAGGTTAATCAAGGTCAGAAGGGTGGGGTCCTAGTCCAATAGGATTAGTGGCCATAAAAGCAGGGAAGAGGGAGATCTCTGTCTCCATGTGCACACAACAAGGAAAGGCCATGTGAGGGCACAGAAAGAGGCAGCCATAAGAGGGCTCTCACCAGAAAATAAATTGGCAGGAACCTTGATCTTGAACTTCCTACCTTCCAGAACTGTGAGAAAATAAATTTCTGTGGTTTAAGCCACCTAGCTATGGTATTCTGTTATAGCAGAGCAAACAGACTAAGACAGCTGTAGTGCACAGAAAGGTCAGAGGAACCCAGGAGGGGCAATGAACACATCTGTTTCTGTGCCTCTCACAAGACGGAGCCCAAGGCAGGGACATGCAGTGCTGTTTTCCCTGAGCACCAACCAAAGACAGAAGAGAAGCAACACTTACTGAGTACTTACTACATGTCAGGCACTGTGCCAGACATTTAAAAATTTTATTTTATTAAGGCATTTATTAAGTGAAATGCACACATTTTCAGCATACAGTTTAGTAAATTTGACAAATGTGTATACCCAAGTAACTACCCCCCACAATCAAGATATGGAAACATTTCTATCACCCAGAGATTCCTCTCTCCAGTCAATCCCCACCCCCACCCTGGCCCCAGGTTACCACTGATTTGATTTCAGTCACTACTGATTAGATTTTTCTCTCCAAGAGTTACAAACAGAATCACACTGTACGCAGTCTTCTGTGTCTAGCTCCTTCTTCTCAGCATAATGTTTTTGAAAATCATCATTATTTTAAGAATCATGTAGCATATATCAACAGTTCATCTTTTATTGCTGACTAGAATTCCATTGTAGGAATATCTCATAATTTGCCTATTTACTGGCCCACTGATGGACCTTTGGGTTATTTCCACTGGAAGTTATTATTAATAAAACTTTTATCAATATTTGTGTATAAGTGTTTGTGTAGACACTTGTTCTTTTCCTCTTGGGTAGCTTCCAAGGAATTGAATTGTTGGGTCATATGGTAAGTATATGTTTAACTTTATATGTAAGTGTAGCTAGGTATTTTTAACTTACCTCACTTAATTTTTTGACCACCCAACTATAGGGGTATAATCCTTCCCTCTCTTTGAGTAAGTACACTGAGGCTCATAGAAGGTGAGTGACTCACCTAAGCTCCTATAGCTTGTAAGGCCAGATATGGAATACATGCCCAAGTTTTATCTAGCCAAAAAATTTTGTGTTTTTTTTCATGATACCATCTTGCTTTTATTTATTGACTCAGCAAAGAGGACTGGGTGTTGAATCCCCCTCCCCCCCCAAAAAAAATAGATAAAGAGTTATTTACATCCTTCTAATGTCTAAAAGTGTCTGGTTCAGGAAAGGCTGAGTGACCATATTGGAGTAAAGGAACTCCAGGGAGAGGGGGAAAGATGGGTACAGAGGCAGAAACCCTGGCTGGACCTGACCTGGGACAAGCACAACAATATTACTACTTAACCACAACTAATATACCTACCAGTGTGGAGTCCATGCTTTTGAAATTTATAATTGATTGTCTACAGCCTGTCAGGCTGAGATACTACCTATGAATAATGAGCATGAAGGAAGCAGTCAGTTTTGTCAGTCTGTGTGTGAGAAAGGGTTTTTAAGTCAACACCCAAGCAGCCAAGTGAGGTTAAGGTAGAGAATAATATCAACCTGTAGGCTGACCAAGGGAATCCGATCCCCTCCACACGGACCTCAGAACTCACCTACTGGAGAATCAATTCACTGGAATAAGGAAATAAAGGAAAACGGTTGGGGTTAAGTTCAAATCTTTAGAAGAATTCTGAAAGGAGGAATTGGCCTGTACGGCAAATCTGTTACTGCTAAAGATGCAAACTTTGGCTAATGTCCAGAAATAGAGACTATTAAAAATGCATTAGGGCTTCCCTGGTGGCGCGGTGGTTGAGAGTCCGCCTGACGATGCAGGGGACACGGGTTCGTGTCCCGGTCCAGGAAGATCCCACGTGCCGCAGAGTGGCTGGGCCCGTGAGCCATGGCCGCTGAGCCTGTGCGTCCGGAGCCTGTGCTCCGCAACGGGAGAGGCCGCAGCAGTGAGAGGCCCGCGTACCACAAAAAAAAAAAAAAAAAAAAAAAAAGCATTAGAAGGGTCATGTTTACATTTCTATAGTCAACTAAAAGCCTCTGCTCATACAAAATGGGGTGCCCTCTGTATATTACAGTCTTTAGTGTCCATCAATAAGCAGTAACATGCTTGAATTCCACAGAATTGCCATTCTTGGAAAAATGCAGAATATGCCTTGAGTTCATGGCCAGCGTGTGGGATTAAAACAACAGCAACAACAACTAGGAGTCATACGTGTTTGACGCCGTCCCGCTGCTGTGTCACATGACTACTCTAGGTCTCAGCCTTGCCCCCGTAACGAGGATAATAATCTCTCTGCTACTTATCCCGTGAGATGCTGTCACGAAGAAATATGTCCTAAGGTGCTTTGGAAATAAGCGATCTTTCAGTAATGTGAGGTTTTTAAAATACTTAAGTGGTTTAAATGTTTATGCTTTTCTGTTTACATTGTTAATTGTTAAAATGTACTTCTGGGGCTTCCCTGGTGGTGCAGTGGTTGAGAATCTGCCTGCTAATGCAGGGGACATGGGTTCGAGCCCTGGTCTGCGAGGATCCCACATGCTGCGGAGCAACTGGAGCCGTGAGCCACAACTACTGAGCCTGCGCGTCTGGAGCCTGTGCTCCGTAACAAGAGAGGCCACGATAGTGAGAGGCCCCCACTTGCCACAACTAGAGAAAGCCCTCGCACGGAAACGAAGACCCAACACAGCAAAAATAAATAATTTTTTTTAAAAAAAAGCTTTAAAATGTACTTCTGGCAGATGGAACACATAATCCCTTTCCCCCTCAAGAGGTCATTGAAATGACAATTAAAGAATTCTTAAAGTATGAAGCCACAGAGTCAAAGGGACTAGTAAAGGACACCACCGGAAATGAGAGAAGTCAATTTCTGAAGCTGGAGGAGAGGCTAAGGGTAGCTGTACCCAAGAACTGCAGAGATGAAGATTCATGGGAGTCCCGGATGAGGAGGTACCAGGTCCAATGAAGGCACATTCAGTCTCTGGATCAGATGCACAGACCCCAGGGAAGTGGTAGACAAGATGATTTATTTGGGTATGGGAAGGAAATATTAGAACTTCTATTTATAATTTTCTTAAAACAATAAATAAAAACAAGCTGTACTAACATTTAATACACATGCTGATGGGGAGTAGTACATGTAAAGTACTCCTGCATAAATGCACAAAGATGGACAAGAACGAAGACAAAGTTAGTTCAACAGAAATTGAACCAGAGAAGTTACAGCCCGTTTGCCAGCCTAAGGGACAGAGGCTGTAAGCAGGGGTGCTACTCAAGAGTCTACATCCAAACATGGGAGCCCTCTGACCCCTTTCTCTGTGCAGCGAAACACCTCCCATGCAGGAGATTAGAGGGCACTACTAATGGAAGTGAATCATTCCAGCCAGGGCACCCCAATGATAAGGTGAGTTTGCAACAGTTCCACTTGTTGACAAGCCCTCTCCCTAACACAAATCCACAGAGAAAACTCCATTTCACTTTGAAGTCCACTCTTAAATATTAGCAGACAACCAGAGATAAGCAGAAATGTGAGGAAAGCCTCTAGCATGAAGGATGGGGACCAAAATAAAGAGCTTAAAGGGGTCACAGAATGTTGGGGGAAGGAAAGGGAAAAAAAAAAAGTCCAAGATAGAAGTGCTGGCCAATTCAGTTCTTGGTGAGAGCTCTCTTCCAGGCTTGCAGACAGCCACCTTTTCACTGCATCCTCACGTGGCTTTTCCTCTGAGTGTGCACAGAGAGAAAGAGATCTCTTGTGTTTCTTCCTCTTCTCATAAAGGTACCAGCCCTATCAGATTAGGGCCCCACTTTTACGACATCGTTTAACCTTTATCACCTCCTCAAAGGCCCTATCTCCAAATATATTCACATTGGGGATTAGGGCTTCTATCAATAATATGAATTCTGGGGTGACACAAACACTCGGTCCATGACAAAAGGCATCAGTAGTAGCAACAGGATATTGAAAACCGACACGCGTGCAGCATTTTTTGGTTTACAAAATACTCTCACACCCTATTTATTTTCGAACTTCTCAGAAGAAGGTAAGGAGTAAAAGGATTATAACATCACACTGGCTGATGAGAAACTCTCAGGATTTTTTAAAGATGCAATTAAACCCGCTACCTTTCAGGAACTTTTAATTTCATACATATATAGGTTGGATTTCTTTATAAAAAAAGAAAAAAATCACATTAAATATGTATGTGAAACTCATTTTCTCATTCTAGCGAAGGAGATTTGGAAAAGTTGAATAATTATTTTTTCTCTCTCTCTCTTGCTTTCTTTTTTCTCTCTTCCCCACCCAATGCTAAAGCGTCTCCGTTTTCAATGCTGTGCTCCATCAATTAGACGCGGTACGGGTGTCATGCCCCCCTGCAATTTGTATCAGACCTCACAGGGCAAACGCGGTCATCTGGGGCTGTGCAGGGTGGGGTCACACACAGCCACTTGGGGCTTAGAGGTCTGGGTGAAGAAGATGCCCAACCCCCTCCAGGACCATACTCACGGGGGCGACGGAGCCCGCTCAAAAGGTCTCTGCACTTGAAGCCAGGCTGACCTCCCTGGCAGACAGGAAATGAAGCCTGGGCACCTCAGGTCAGTTTCTGGAATCCGCTCCACCTCTCGCCCAGACTCATCAGCTCCAGGCCCCACCTTGCAGGGACCCTCGCCTTTTCTCCTGCTCAGGGCCCAGCTCTTCCTTCTGCATCTGAGGGCTGGACTGGGCCTCCCTGGCCTGGAGGAAGCCCTTGCAAAACGCGCTCTCCAGAAGGCTGGTCTTGAAACTTATCCTGAGAAGGAGAGTCTCTGACACGATCCGGGAGTGTGTTTTTCAAGCAGATTTGGACATGTTCCCTAACTGCAGGCCTTCTCAGAGCCTTTGGTATGCTGATGTGCTGATTCACTGTAAGAAAACCATTAGAAGGTGTGCTTTTCCTAGACTCATGGCTGGGGACCCCTTTTGGGGAGTAGCCCCCCTTCTCATCCTCAGGGCTGGTGTCACTAGGAGCACAGTCTGGGAAACGCTGCCCTGGGAGCACGAACTATGCGTCCCCTCCTCCGCTCCCCTGCCCTGCGGGTCCCGCCCTTGGCCTGTCCAGATCTGCCCCAGCCCCCATCCTCTCGAAAGGACAGAGTGTGCTCAGGTGTACAGGCCTTGCACTTGCTGGGTCTTGATTCTCTGCTCTGCACCCAGGAAGCCCTTCAAGCAGCTGGGACTGGGCTGTGCAAGAGGACAAGCCAGACAGCAGCGCTCTGCTAGCAGACTGTCCCCTGGGTCTATCAGGACAGGCTTTACTAACAAGAAAAAAGAAACGATCTGTTATGGACTCGCCCAAGTCCTTCACTGCTCTGGCGTGGCTCTCAGAAAGCCTAACTGACTCTGTCAGCTGAGCAGAGGCGGCTTCCAGGGCCTGAGCCGAGCCCAAGACCACTGATCACCGAGTCTCCTGTTACCGCCAGCTCCTGGCCGGGGACGGTCATTAATCAGGAACTTCAGGGGCAGCTGGGGTGAGCGCGAGTTTATCAGTGAAGTTCACTGTGGAAGGTCTTGGGCAAGTTTCTGTGTAGGTTAGAAACAAGCATCCAGGTGTATTCTCAACCATCGTCATCATTAAAGGACACAGAGAGGTGGTGGCTGGGCTCCAGTGTCACCTGCTGAGCCACCGCTGCCCACACTCGCCACCTTGCTTACACCACGCCCCATCTCCTCGTATCTGGGCTGAGCGGGATTCAGTTGAACCAATGGAAGGTGGCGGGACAGACACTCTGCCAGCTCCAGGCCTAGGTCTCAGGGAGACCTGACAGCCCTGCTGTGTGAAGTGGGGACCCTGAGGCTCCAGGTCCAGGTACAAAGTCTGGCTGCCCTGCTGGAGGGATGCCACGGAGAGGCCACGCAGAGGGGCCATGGAGATGACACAGGCACACAGCATCCCGGCCGAGCCCAGCCTTCCTGGCCAAGCGGCCAAACAACAAAGAAGCTGTCTGCTTTGTTCCGATCCTGGCACACATCACAGGGAACGGAGATGAGCCGTCCCCACCCCTCCCTGCCCGAGTTCCTGACCCACAGAATCCTGAGAAATCATAAACCTGGTTGTTTTCAGCCATGACCTTCTGGGGTAGTTTGTTAAGCAGCAATGACTAACTAAAACAGAGAGGAAGTGGGGGACCCGTGGTTTGGAGTCAGGGTTCCAGAAAACCAGAGGCACAGCCTGGGGCGTGCGGAGCGTGAGGTCAGAGAGGGAAGGAGGGATGAAGAATCAGCAGCAGACCCGGAGGGTAACTCTCACCACAGAGGGGGTTCAGACTCAGCAAAGAGGGGTGCTCTGTGCTCGGGCCGAGCCTGGGGGGCCGAGCAGGAAGAGAAGGGAGGGCAGGGTCTCCGGTTCAGCCACAGACAGGCCGAGAGCGGGGAGTCATGGCGGAGGCGGGATCGCCTGGCAGGGAGCCCCTGCCATCAATGAACATGGTCACCACCGTGCGCAGGGTCTCGGGGACCAAAGTCTCTCACACACACGCCAGCACTGCTGACCCTCACCCCAGGTCTGTGGACAACACCATCGCCCCATTTTATGGCTCAAGACACAGAGGCTCGGCTATTAAGTGACAGGCTGGGGTGCAGTACAGGGCAGAGGTCTGGTCAGGAAATCCAGCTGGTCCTGGGTGAGGCTGTGTGGCATGGCCCCATCATCCCCGGCAGTTAGAGATAAGCTATCATCACTCTTCATCACTTCTTCCCCTGGTTGTGGGTGAGGGTGCTTCTTCCCAAGGGTCCGATGGGAAATGCAGCCTCCCTTTCTTTAAAGGAGCTACCACGGGCGGCGTGGGCCTGCCTCCCAGCTCACCCCTGACCCATGCTGAACCTTGGACCACTTATCTGACCTGCCTGGGCTTCTGTTTCCTCCTCAGTGAATGGGGATGACAGCCTTTACCTCATAATGTGGTTTCCAGGGTGAATTGAGTTAATTTTTGTAAAGTACTTAGAGCGGTGCCTGGGCATAGTCAATGTTTTGTATCTGTTACGTAGGTAACCCCTGAGAGCTTCCTAGGTGGCTGCTAGAGCCTACCTG
The DNA here is from genome assembly GCF_039906515.1 of Pseudorca crassidens. Taxonomy (NCBI): domain Eukaryota; kingdom Metazoa; phylum Chordata; class Mammalia; order Artiodactyla; family Delphinidae; genus Pseudorca; species Pseudorca crassidens. Next base: position 81,167,428 of record NC_090309.1, on the reverse strand, counting down.
CCTCCAGGTGCGTCATCTTTCTGCAGGACCCCAGCCCTCCTTGGGGCATTTGCTCTTTATCAGGGTGAGGCAGGGACCCCTATAGGGAGTATGAAAAGGGTGTGGTGAGGTTGCCCTAAAATTATTCTCCCCTTGGGGGTCCCCTGGGTTCCTGCACGGTGTGTGGGGTGTCCCAACTCCAGGGAAAGGGCTCACGGTAAAAAGGAGCTGAAGCAAGAGGAACCTGCTCCGTGGGGCTCAGCCCCATCCTGCGTGTTAATGTAAAGTGGACAGTGCCACCCGTCACTGGGAGCACCTGTGCAGTTGGGTCCTGGTGGCCCTTCCTGTGAATGAGGTTTGAGAGCCCAGGACAAGCCCCCAGCCCCACGTTCTGTGGAAGGTGGGATAGCTAGAAGGCATTTTCATCGAGGCAATTTTCATCACAAAAATAATGCTACATACTGTGGTTGGCGTCTCTAAAGTCTTAGATCCACAAGAATATAACAAGCATGAGATAGCGAACGTGTATTAAGCACTGAATACGAGTGACTCTGTTTCATGTGCTTTCTCACTTTTCTTCCCCACAATAATCCTACCGGGTAGAGGCTGTCATATCTATATTTTACAGATGAGGAACCTAAAACTTAGGATAAGTAACTGGCCCAAGATCTTGAAGCTAACCTCAGAGCTGTTGCTCGAATCCACTTTGCGGTTGGTACTCTTACCCACTGTTGCATTATTATTGGTAATAAAGATAACACTTAAGTCAATAATAAAAACGACTGGGTTTTTGAGAATCCATTTCCACGTGGTTTGGCAGTGCCGCTGGTCACTCACTGTTAGTTCATTTGGCTGTGGTCAGGGCTGGGACGCAGGAAACAAAGGGACCTTGGTCACAAATGTAGGCTGTCCCCACAGAGGCTCGTTGCAGAATTGAGCCCCTGCTGGGTCCCTGAGGCTTTATCACCTTACACCATCCATCCCCACAGCTCTGCAAATAGAAATCAGACGAGAAAACCAACAAAAGTTCACCAGCCAGTAAGTGGCAGCTGGGACAGCAATGCAGGACGCCTGACTCCCAATCCCACCGTCGGAACCCGTGGAGAGATGTGGGCGACCGCACCTGTTCCTAGAGGTCCTGATGACCGAAAATGTTTAAAGCCAAGTGTAGGACCTTCAAGGGGGAAGCGGGAGAGGACAGGGTGTCAGCCGAGTGACCTCTTAGAATCTGAATGTGCCGGTTACACTAGGGAAACCAAACCAGCTTAGCAGACGTTAACAATGAACACATTCCTTCTTTCATTTTAATTATTCAGTGCCTGTTCCATGCCAGGGTATTGGTTAGTAAACACTGTTTATCACATTTAATACCCACAATACAACTACAACGTGGATACTGTTTTTATCCCCACTTTACAGCCAAAGAGACTGATGTTCAGAGAGATAATTAATGTACCCACACCTGTCCCACCCCAAACCTGTGTTCTTTCCACTCCAGGTGTGTCAAGGGGTAAGAAGGGATGGGTTCGTCCTCACAACTCTCAGAAGTATAAAGCCATCTTATTCTTATTTTTCAGGTAAGGAAAGTGAGGCTCAGTGAGGTTTATGGCTCCTTGAACGTTCCCTGATGTGAAGTGAAGGTTTTAGGATTTAAACCCAAAATGTTTCCTTTGCATTTTCCCCTTTAAGAGCAGGGATCCTGGCATACTCTGCTTTGGCATTCTACATGTCAATGTGGCCGACACAGGAAAACAGAACTACCATGTGATCCAGCAATTCCACCGCTGGGTATACATCCAAAGAAAACAAAACATTAATTCAAAAAGATGCATGTACTCTGATGTTCACAGCAGCACTATTTACAATAGCCGAGATATGGAAGCAGCCTAAGTACCCCTCAATAGAAGAATGGATAAAGAAGACGTGGCATATACATACATGATGGAATATTAGTCATAAAAAAGAATGAAACTCTGCCATGTGCAACAACAAGGATGGACCTCGCAGGAATTATACTTAGTGAAATAAGTCAGACAAGCCCAGTACTCTATGTTATCATTTACATGTGGAATCTAAAAATAAAACAAATGAATAAATAAAACAGAAAACACAGATACAGAGAAGAAAACATGGTTACCAGTGGGGAGAGGGAAGTGGGGAGGGGCAAGTTAGGGATATGGGATTAAGAGGTGCAAACTATTATGTGTAAAGTAAATAAGCCAGCAGGATATATTGTACAGCACAGGGAATACGGCCAGTATGTTGTAGTAAGTGGAGAATAATAGGAGAATAATCCACTTAAGTGGAGAATAATCTATAAAAATATTGAATCACTATGTTGTACACCTGAAACTAATATGATATTGTATATCAAGTATACTTCAATTTTTAAAAAAACATATGGGGGACTTCTCTCATGGCGCAGTGGTTAAGAATCCGCCTGCCAATGCAGGGGACACGGGTTCCAGCCCTGGTCCAGGAAGATACCACATGCCACGGACCAGCTAAGCCCGTGCGCCACAACTACTGAGTCTGCGATCTAGAACCCACGAGCCACAAGTACTGAACCCATGTGCCACAACTACTGAGCCCACGAGCCACAACTACTGAAGCCCGCAAAGCTAAAGCCCGTGCTCTGCAACAAGAGAAGCCACCACAATGAGAAGCCCGTGCACCACAACTAAGAGCAGCCCCCGCTCGCTGCAACTAGAGAAAGCCTACGTGCAGCAACGAAGACCCAACACAACCAAAAATAAATAAATAAATTTATTACAAAAAAACAAACAAAAAAAACACGTGGGCGAGGGACCCCGGCAGCCCACAGCTTCCTTCCTCTCCACCATGAACGCCTGGAGCTTTGTTTTTTCCCACACGTGGTATCTCTGGGACTGAGTGTTTCTTTCTACATGTGACCCTTCCCCCAGTAGGACGCCTTTTGTCACTCTCTAATGGCCTATTCACAGTACCTCTCCACGTCTTTTATTCTTTTTTGACTTCAAAAACATCTATGTTTCACTCAGCCAAAAATTTTGCTCACTAATTCATCTTCTGTCTTGCAAGAAAGCCAAATGGGGATGAGATACAATTATTTGTAGATTTCCAGCCAGCCCATATGTCTCCCACTGTGAGAGTTGGGTTCTCCTCATGGGCATTCTTTGTTTTTAGCAGAATTGCCTTCTGGGACAGTGACCTGGTTTACCATTCTAAAGAACAAGCACAATACATCTTTTCTCTCTCAGTGCATTTTAGCCAAAATCCTTAAATCCTCTCCGTAGCTAAAGTCTGAGGCCCACGACGGCTACCGTGACTAAGAATGATATTGGTTTGTCCTCAGCTGACAGAAGTGGAACAGACCTGCCACACAGTCACATCAGCCCCAGTTCTGCCGTGGAGGAGAGATGATTCCTGTCATCACGGTTAGCAGGGAAATGTTTGGGGTACACTTCAGACTCTAGGACAACTGCTTTTTACAAGGGTCTGTGGATTGAATGCAGGCATTCTAAGAACATGAATGGGGGAAAAAATTCTACCTTCATTTTCGTTCATTTCTAACTGAAATTTAGCATTCCTTTCAATTATGAAAGTAAGCAATAAACCAGAGTGGTATAAATAGTAACGCAGCTGTCACCAATACACATGCAGATATTTTTATATTATACAACAGTTGTTGCAGATATAGCAAAATACTGTATACACCCGCTGCTACTTCAAACTTAGGGAAGATATTTTATCTATACTAGATTGGGTTATTAAATTCATTAAAAGAAAGCACATGTTGTATTAGATCACAAATGGGGGGTTTAAACGTTAAATATATTATTATATATATCTACATATATAGATATATCATAGAGGTACATAGATATAATATATAATACTTACGTTTTACATTTTGTTATCCTACGTGTTTTATTTTGTGCATTAACAATCATCACTTTGAGAAGGGGTCCCTAGGCTTCATCAGACCACTAAAGGGACCCATGGCATAACAGTGGTTAAGACCTGCTGCTCTAAGGGAAGCCTGAGGCACTTATACCCCCTCCCCAACAGGAGGTGGAGAAACAAGGAAGGAGGGATGATGAGGACGAAGGGAGCACGAGCAACGGAAACGCTACCAGAGGAACGAAGCGGCCCAGCAACGGAACGAGAAACAGAGCTTTCCAAAACCATTCCAGGAACACGGCACATAAAACTGAGTGAAGCAGAGATTTTAAAAGAAGAATGGTGGCGCAGTGGCTGAGAGTCCGCCTGCCAATGCAGGGGACGCGGGTTCGTGCCCCGGTCCGGGAGGATCCCACATGCCGCAGAGCAGCTGGGCCCGTGAGCCATGGCCGCTGAGCCTGCGCGTCTGGAGCCTGTGCTCCGCAACGGGAGAGGCCACGACGGTGAGAGGCCCACGTACCACAAAAAAAAAAAAAAAAACACAAATCTTGAAACCCTCTATACGCAAATATCCACTGTGAGATAAACACTGACGAGCTTGAAGAATGGCCCGCCACCAAGGACCCGAGTGGCCCTGCTTCCGACCCAAGACTCCACAGAAGGGCAGCCTCAGCCAGAACCTGCCGAGGCCAAGGCCAGAACGAGGGAAGTTCTGGGGTTTTCACTGGATCCTACTGTGGAATGACAGGACCCAAGTGCCCTGGCGGACCAAAAGCAGTGGAGGTTGGGATCTGGGTGCTGGAACTCTGCATCACTCCTGGGCTCCAGCCCAGCGCTTTCACGGCAGAAGGGGAGCCACCCAGTGACCATCCGCACCCCAGGAACGGCCCAGAGCTGGCACCCCGCTGAGGCAACCTGGGGGGCATCAGGGCACAGTGCCAGCCCAGAGGGCTGAGTCATGGCGGCTGTCAGAGCCCGTCCACGCCCTCTCCATTTCCCCTTCGGTTATTACATCAGGTCAGACATAGCCTTTCAATACTGACTCAACTGAGGGAGCCCTGGGGCTGACACCGTCTCCCCTGCTTTCTGCGTCTTCTCCATCCCTCTCACTACGGCAAGGAGAAGGAGTGGGACCTTGTCGAAGGCTGGGCTCCCGTAGAAGCAGACCCTGAGGCCAGGTGCAGGGTAGAGGAGTGGGGAGGACAACAGGGAAGGGAAGGTGGCCAAACAGGACCATGTAACCGAGCCAGCTCTGTCCCACTGGGGGAACTCTGGAAGCCCGCAAAAGACACACAAGTCAGAGCCATCCCACCTAAGCAGCTAGAGATGCTGCGGCATTGATCCACCATGTTTCCTCAGTGCCTGCTTGAAGGATGACAAAGGGTGGTGGCGGTGCTTAATTCTCTGGCAGCAGCAAGAGAGAATCCACCAGGCCAGAAACGCAGGTGCTGGCATCTGGAAGTCAGCTGCTAGGTACTAAAGAGGGACAGGTGAGGGGATGGCGCAGGGCACCAGCACCAGGGCTGCAGAGCTAAGATTTGCTGAGTTCTTGTTAGGTACCACATGCTAAACACTCCACAAACTTTCTTTCTTGTCATCATTCCAGTAACCACGTGCAACTAGTTTTGCTAGCTCCACTTTACAAAGGAAGAAATAGAAGCCCCGCCCCGCTGTCCGAGGTCAAACCAATAAAATGCAAAACTGAGAATTGATCGCAGGCTTGTCTGGCTTGAATACAGCGCCTTGATTTTTCTACTAAGCCATACCTCCTCTATAGTTTCAGAAGGCCCTGGTGCAAGGCCAGCGTCATGGGCATGTGACCCACGTGTTCACCCAGGATCCCGGTTCAAAAGGGCTCCAAGCTTGTTTGAAAGCTTTGAGATTTCACTATCTGGAAATTTAGTAACTTTTGAACAACTGTCCCTGTATTTCCATTTTGCACTGACGACAAATTATATAGCAGGTGCTGACTCGGCCTTGCCTACCTAAGTTCTAGTTTACTTAAGGAATGCATCTCAAACTCTTAGTCACTCCAAATCTGACTATACAGAATTCATTGAGAAATCCCTGCCACTTGGATAACAACCTTCCTCCCCAAAGTTCCAGCGAGAATTAACAGGTGATAATGGTTTAACAGCACACTCCCAGCAACAGACAGGCCAAATTATTTCTCAACAGCCCTGGCTGTTACTTTAATCTTCTTACTTCTTCCTTGGGTCAGAGCACAGCAGTTAATGACCTGTAATAAATCCTAGAAACTGTGACTTGAAAGCCACGGGAGGCCCAGGGAGGAAACAGATCTGTATTTTCTTTGAGAGGTGGTATCTAGGTTACCTGGGCCCAGCAAGAATTCCTCGACATTAAGGCTCTTCTTTAAGGCTCTTTTTCTTTTAAGACCCACCTCGACATCTCTACCGTCTCACCCAGGGGCTTACATTTTTTCTCTTAATCACCTGTACCTACCCTTTTATCTAACCTTTCAAGACAGCTTTGCTTTTTAAAGTGCAATGGCTGGATTATCTGACAAAGGTGATGGTAGATGTGGTGTCAGAGGGGAACCGTCCCAAAGCCTGGTGATGTGGTCCCCCAAGTCACATGCTGGGGTTGCAGCCATCACCCTGTGGCACCTGGACACACCTCTCCAACCCCACCCAACGATGTGCATGTGATTCCAGAAGGATCTCTTGAGGCCACCATGCTCCATATACACCTTTACAGTTGCAAGTCCCCATTCGGCTAAACCTTCTCTACTTACAGACAGATCTATGTGATACAAGCTAAGTTTGAATTACTCTCCAGTCAGCCTGGGAAAGTGCATAAACAAAGCTCCTTTTTCCTCTCCAGCAGCATCCCTGGAGAGCACCTAAGGGAATTCCTCGGGGGAAACAGGTCCGCAATCCCTTAACCTCGGTTCCAATGTCAACAAAGCTCAGAAAACTTTATCTCAACTTATTTGGTCAAAACCTGACCCACACTTAACTGAAGCTGAATACTGTCTTTACCCCTTTTAATACGAATATTCCCACTTTCACCACAGAAACATGAACATATTTGACTATAGGGAACTACCCCAGACCTACTGCAGCTGTTACACGATGCAGAATAAATGCACCATACTCCTTCCAAAATCTGAAAAATTCTGAATTCCACAGCACGTTGTTCCCTGGGGTTTTAGCTAAGGGATCGTACCACTTCCCACCCCAAACACTGCAGTCACTGGACACCTGCAGTGTAGGGCATCGAATCAGGCAGTCCCTAGTCCAAGAACCTGGGAACCTGAGAAGGGGTGAGACACACTGTTGGTTCGAAACCCAGGGAGTCCCAGGGTGAAGTCCCAAACTGGCCCCTCGGCAAGGAGAAGCCAGAGAAAGAGTCAGACCACCCCAGATTGTTGGACGGCAGGTTTAGTAAGGAAGAGGATTTACATACCAGGCCTGTCGTGGGCGCCGCAAATCGAGTAGATCTCTGCAGCTGATGCCAGGATCTTCGGTTTGCAGAGAGGCCTTAACTGGATTTAGTCGCATATTCAGCCCAGATGGCCTCAGCAGCACCCGGCTCTCTCAGGGCTGCGGGCATCCTTGCAGACGGCTCCCACCGTGGGGCCCCTGGGCAGAACTACATGCCAGGGACAGGGAGGGGGTGACGGGCCCAGGTCCAGCTCGCAGGTCAACTGGTGATCAGTCCCACCGTCTCCGGGACCTCCTCCAGCATGCACCCATACATAACCAGCCTACACAGTAGGACACGGTCATTCTGGTTTGGGGAGCCCAGGGGGTGCTTCGTGGAGGAGATTTAAGTGGCCTAGACGATGGCCTGGGAAGGGAAAGCCATTCCCGGGTGTGCAGGGGCACGGAGGCGGCATGCTGTAGGGGAAATGTGGGCTCGGGGAGCTCGCTTCTACAAGAGCCAAAGGCCGGAGGGGCAGTAGGAAATAAGGTTGGAAAAGTCACATCGGGAAGTCCTTGAGTCCACGCTGAGGCAAAGCCCGGTGACGCTTCTGGGGCTGTTTTCGAGAAGTTAAATTCTGGTAAAGCCGGGAAGAGCCCAGAGTGGGTGACTGGCCGGGAGGCGCCCGCAGGAACCCAGCGGGAAGATGATTAAGGCCGCGGCTGGTGCAGTCCGGAGGAGCTATGACTGAAAGGAGACTTCACGGTACAAGGAAACGGGTCAGGGAGACAAGGGGAACCCGGTTCCCAGGACCCAGGAGCCCGCCGTTTGAGCCGCAGGAGGTGGGGGCCGAAGCCCACGGGGCGCCCCGCCTCTTCCCGGCTTCGCATCATCTGGCGCACGCGCTGTGTCTCCCCGGCCCGGTCCGGCGTCAGCCAAGCTCTTCATTTGTATTTCGCGTGTAACTCACCCAGGGACGCTTCATTGTTTAAATCTCAATTACTCCGGGTTCCGGAGAAGTCTGTTTAACTACACACACACACTCTCTCTCTCTCTCTCTCTCTCAGGTCCAAGAAGAGAACTTCCTGAAAGGTCAATATTAAGATGATCTCAGAAACAAGAAGCACCCGGAATGGAAGGGTCCCCACTTCGGACGGGAGAGACATCTTTGCTAAGCAGACAGGTGTAAACCATCTGTTACCTGCTGGGCTCGATCTTAACGCTCTTCACGTGGGGCTCAGAACCGAGGCCTTCTCCCTCTTACCTTCAAGCATCCCCATCCTGAATTCACACTGATGCCACTTAAATCGTTTGCTTCCTTGTGGCTTTTCTATCTGCCCCTTTTCCTCATAGTCTATGTAAAGCTGGAAGATGAACCTCATCTTTTTCGCAATGTAATTTGAGAGAATTTGCATGATACCCGCAGTAACAAGTGGGTCCTGAATTATGTATGACCCCCTCTAATGGGCCAGAGCTTGTTTGGAAAGCATGATCTTATAAACTACTGGGTTTGCTTTTTATGGCAAATTGAACACCATTCCCCTCTCTTGCTTTACATATTCTCCTAATTAGGCGACGTAATATAGATTTTCGACCCGAAAAATGTGCTTTCCAAGAGCCCACATTTGTATGGAAAATTAAGCTCATTTCAGTCAGCTGCACCCTCTAATTTAGAGCTGTTGTCAGCATAAAGTGACATCATAAAAGATTTCTCCTTCAGGAGCTCTTACGCCATCAGGATCTTAAGGTGGTATTCTCAACTTCAGGAGGGACAGTGAGGTTTGCTCCTCAGGTGGTCTCAGAAAGTCTGGCATGAGACTTGGGTTTCACTAAGCATGATTTAAATTTGGTCCGTATTTGGCTTATCTATTCCTCGGGAGGCAGAGTGAGTTTGACGTTAATAATAATTGCTACTCCTTCTTGAACCTGACTGTGCTCCAGGCGGGCGAGCCAGCTGCTTTTGTGATGCTGTCTTGGAGATGAGGTGGGTCCTGGGTGGCACCTGGTCCTTCAGCAGTGACGGAGCATCCATCCTAGGGGTCTCAGGGGAGCCAAAGTTGTAGTGGCCCTTCTGGCCCTTCTTTACGGGTGTGCAGAGGGGCAAGAAGTAGGGGAAGCAGTTGGGGGGAGGGTGTGAAGAGGTGTGAGTATTCCAGGGGTGGGGGCAGTAGAGGGAATATGTAAGGATCGGGACCCTAGGAGGTCTTCCCAGAATAGAACCCCACCCATGTCCTCCACCTGCCTTTTGTCTGTAGGAAAACTTTAGTCAAAGAATAACTTTAATCAGAAAAGTGAAAAAATGCAGAAAGAAAGGAATAGAGTCAAGCAAGATAATATAATAATACTTTAGCCATTAAACAAAGTCAGGGACTTTTCGTTCCTCCTCAAGGTCTGCAGATAATATTCTGAGCCATGTCCTTTGAGCTGTTTTGCAGATGCTGAAAGCCACACCAGGTGGGAGAAGTTAACTGCTGCCCACAAGCAGACCCCAGACCAGCTGGAACCAGAAGGTTAATGATGTTGACCCCTGATGACCTCACCACCAACCAATCAGAAGAATGTCCACGAGCTGATCACGCCCTGATCTTTGAACACTGTAAGACTCCTCATTGCTCCCCTCTAGGGCAGGACACACAGTCTTGAGGGCATTAGCCCACTGTGGCCCCCTTTGCCTGGCAAAGCAATAAAGCTATTTCTTTCTGCTTCACCCAAAACTCTCACCGAGATTTAATCCAGCACCAACGTGCAGAGGCCGAATTTTGGCAACAGGAAGACTTACTATCCAGAAAGTATCGAAGCTCTGTGAGCCTGGGTAGTGGAGTCCCTGATTTCTGATCTCACTCCAAGCAGGGAGACACTCTTCTTTCAGACCTCAAAGTTGCTTATAGGATGAGATATACCTGCTTGTCTTTCTGTGCCACTCAAGACCTTAGTCCTGATTATCTGCTAAAAAATACTGTGAACAAGAAACTTCACCTCCCCCAGGTCAAGAAGCTCTTGCAGCAAAGTCCATCCCACATCCAGCAGAACCAAGAGATGTGAGACAGAAATGCAGGAGCTTCTTTGAACATAGCTCTGGCTCAGCAACACCCTGCAATTTACAATTCCTGTAATTTACGATTCCAAGCAGAAAAACTTTTCTGAATAAAACATCTGCATCCAGGTTCATGGCTCCTTCAGTTTTCTCCAAGAGCAATGGGAGGAGGGCCTTTGTGTAACTAACAAGCCTCTCTGGAGATTTCTCTGGAAGGAAAGCATAATCTTTGGCCAGGGAAATTCACTTTACTACCCCTGAGAGGAGAAACGTGCTCACAGCTACTCACCAAGATTCCAGAATAAGTCTTAGGACCCAGAATAAGCCTGCCAGCACCACCACCAACACTGCCCCTGACACATGATAACCCAGCATCAGAGGCTTGTCTGACAAGTGCAAGTAGAGGGAAGGGCAGGGCCCTGGGACAGAGCACGGGCTAGAGACCTGACCCAGATTTGGGACTGGAGGAGGTCACACCTGAGCAGAGATTGGAGGGTGGGTGGCAGTCAGGTGGAGGACAAGAGAAGGAACAAAAATTTCAGGCAGAGGAAACAGCAAGTGCTGTACCTCCCCTCGGAGAAAAAGAGTCCAGAGCTTTCTAGAATCTGAAAGAGGTTCAGCGAGCCTTAAGGGAGGAGCCCAAGGATGGTTCTGGAGAGGTAAGGAGGGTCCAGATTATGGAAGGTGGGGAAGGTCGAGGTATGACGTTTGGAAGGGGTCCATGAAGCATTTTAGGTAGAAGCGGGGTAATCCGATTTGCCTTTGGCAAGAGTCATGATTAGAACTCATGGAGCATTTTACTCTGCACCAGGACCTGGGCTCTGTGCTTTCCAAGTACTACCCCATTCATCCTGGGGAACAGCCTGGAGTAATAACAGAGAGAGGGATCTAGAAGCAGATCCCCAGGCCACACACCTGTGAGGGAATCCCAGGCTCCTGGCTCTCTGAGCTGAGACCTCAGAACTGAACCCGCAGACCTTCTGTGTCTTCAAAACAATATTAAATAAATACATACACCAAGAAACAGAAAAGACAATACCAATATTCAGTAGATGCTCATTTCACGGCTAATTTCTCCAGACTCAGAACTATCACTTCTGTGCAGTCGCTGAAATAGACTCAATCAAATAATAAAGAGCAATTAGAAGCTGTGAAGAAGAAAGAGCGGGATAATTAAGGCCCATTACTTAGCTCAGCCTGAAACAAAGAAGTCGCTCAAAGAATTCACCTTTTCCTTAAAGGAAAAAGAGAAAGAGAAGGCAGGTTTTAGCTTTCTCTCGTTTGCCTTTGAGATGTCAAACTTATTTTTCACATCTTAATTTTTCTGCTGAGTTTTTGTTAGTTCGTGGAGGAGCACTGATTCCGCTCAAGTGCCCTGGCATGGATTTCGGGGAAAAGGCCAGTGTGAGACACAAGACAAGGAGGGATGTCCTGCCTCTCGTGCGAGGCTTCGACCATGACCTGACAATGACCCAGCTGTTCCTCTCCAATTGACTTTTTCCCCTAAAATGTCAAGAACACAGGCCATTATCATCTTTTTGAAAAATAAGTTGTTGTTGTTTTTTTTGTGGTATGTGGGCCTCTCACTGTTGTGGCCTCTCCCGTTGCGGAGCACAGGCTCCGGATGCGCAGGCTCAGCGGCCATGGCTCACGGGCCCAGCCGCTCCGCGGCATGTGGGACCTTCCCGGACTGGGGCACGAACCCGTGTCCCCTGCATCGGCAGGCGGACTCTCAACCACTGCACCACCAGGGAAGCCCCCCAAAATAAGAAGTTTTTAAAACTACCAGAGAGCCTGGGGTAGACAGCTGCCTGCCATCTTGGGAAAAGCAACGGGGAAGAAGGAGGGGCACTAGGAACCTCTGATTTCACAAACATTCCTGGTCCTTCTGCCTTGAGCTGAAGCTCAGAGCTTGACCCAGTGTTCAGTCACTGTTAAAGGATGATTTTAAGACAGTAAATGTGATTTTGATCTGGGTTAGTTTTTTACTTTCTGATTTTTTTTTTACTTTTTTATCTTCTGTGATGTGTATGTGTGTGTGTCTGGTGTGTCTGGTGTGTGTGTGTGTGTGCATGTATGTGCGTGTGCGCGTGTGCGCACACTATATGGAAAACCACCTCAGATCCTCTGTGGAATTGGGCAGGAATAAGATATTTTAGAAACCGGAAATTCCTGCTGCCTGCTGCAATCACTATGTTTTAGCCCCATTCATGAATCACATATAAGAGACCACGTCCTGTTAAATGGAGCAAGGGTCCTCACCTTTCCAAACAGTCCTTCATCTAAGAACAGAAGTTACGGGGGAGGCACCAAGGAGAGGGGTTGCATTTTTTTCTCCCAGAGAACCTCTCCCAAAGCCCTCCTGACATCAACAAGCCTGCTTCCCAAAGTCATCCCGATGTGACTTAGACATTCTTCCCACAGACTGAGCTCTATTTTCCCTCTCCATGAATCTGGGCAGGTCTGTGGCTATGGTGTGAGTGATGCTATGTGACTTCCAAGACCAGGTCATAAAGGTGATATGACCTCTGTTTGCTCAGCTCGTTTTGGGACACTTGCTCTTGAAAGGCAGCCACCATGCTGTGAGGAAGCCCAAGCAGCCACATGGAGAGGCCATGTGTCAGCGCTGTGGCCAATAGCCCTCACTGGCTGTTCCAGCCAACTATGAGAAAAATGAGCAGTGAGCTTTCAGATAATTCTAGTTTCTAGCTGTCAAGTCAGCCCGACCTTCCAGTCTTCCCAGCAGGGGCCCCAGACAGCATGGAGCAGAAACAGTCCTTCCCACTGTGACCTTTCCAAATTCCTGACCCTGGGGATCTGTGAACATAATACATGGGTGGTTGTCTGACAGCTTTGTTTGGGGTGTTCTGTAATGCAACATTAGCAACTGGGACACAGTGAAGGGGAAGGGAACACCGAATTTCCTGGGATTATAGAGTGTTACCATTTAGTGACCTCAAACAAGTCATTTAACCTCTATGGGACTCAGGCTCCTTTTGTAAATGGCAATAATGTTGATATCTATCTTACAGGGCCTTGTTCAGGGTTATACAAAATTCTGTGCAGAAAACATTTGACAAATATAAGGAAACACTATTCAAATAGGAAGGATTATTATTTTTCCATTTCAGGAAGATCTGCAGTGATCCAATGGCAAATTCAGCAGGAATCCTGCATGGTCCTAGGTGATGATGATGCTGGGTGGGGTCCCTGGGGCAGATGCCTCTCAACTTTAACTGTGACCTAAAAGGTAGTCACGAAAATCCAGAAATAAAGTGAAAATGTATATGAAATGCATTTCATTTTACAGTCCTACTAAATAGGGTTGCTCAGGGCATTAAATTGTATAACACGGTCACATTAAGGTTGAAAATAAAGCATTTCTTAGGGGAGCTCTGGAGTCCTAACTCACAGCCAGGCTTATTCCTACCCCAGGTAGGAGACCAGAGGGACTCTTCACCAGGAAAGATGTGTCGGATCTGGGATTTAGGAAGTGGTCAGTAAATGTAAACTACTACTTTTGGTGCAGTTTGAAATGGTCTTATTTCTGTGAAAAATATTTCTTTTGGAGGAAATGCCTCTCAGGATTTTTTCTGGATAAATTGGCTCTCTCTCTGTCTCTGTCTCTCTCTTCCATCCTCCCCTCTCCCTGTACTCTCCCCTCCTCTTCCCTCTCTCCTTTCCCATCCTCTCCCTCCGTAAGTTTCCACAATTTTGAGTTTTGAGCTGACACAACCCTCTACTGTGACTTTTTTCCCTCTTCAAACTCAGCACCCGTGTGTGGAGTGTTTTCCCTGAGCTCAGCACTTTGACACACACTGGTTCGTTGAACCCTGGTGACTCATGAGGTAGTGACCATTGCTCCCATTTTACAGATGAGAATAGTGAGGCTCAGGGAGATTCAGGATTTACCATCAGTGGTAGAACTAGGATTGAAGGCCAGGCCTCTGACTCCACTGTTCTTTCTGCTCCACTCCAAGTAGGTGGAGGGCGCTTATCTCTTGATCTACTTCTAAACCATATTCTAGAGGCTTGGGATGATGTCATTCTGTTTTAAATAACTTCATTTAACTTCATATAACTTCATTTAAATAACTGCCTCCAAATGCCGTGGGGGAAGGCATTTGCAAGTTGGTTTCATGAAGGCTAGACTCATTTGGATGAAGAACCAAGATACTTTATGTATGACGTTAACAGAATCGATTATCAGCAAAGCTTGTTTTTTTTATAACAGGGACGATCTCTATACTTAGGCCAAATGGAGAGGCAAGAACTCAAAACTTGTGTCCCCTTTCCCAGGTAAAACCTGCCCCTCAACAGGAAAGGGGAGTGGGTGCTAGAGAAGAGTTCTCGCCCAGCGTGACTGATTCGGGCACCATGGAAACCCAGATGTTATCACATCTGTATGGTTTTTTTGTCTTCCTGGAAGTAACAGGAAGAGAGATAACAGGCTCCTGAAATTCAAATTCCCATTGACTCTGAAGTCATGAACATATTTAAAAACAGTGTGAGGCTGTGACATTTACCATCACTAAATTCATGTCGGAGAATAAATCGGGAATCAACTCCAGTCACTGAAGACAGAAGAAGCGGGCATCTCCGGCCCTGTGCTGGGGCCCAGCGGCTTCAGCAATGATAATGTTCAGGAAATCCTGGATGCGGGTGACCACCCTCAGCAACTGAGCCTTTAGACACTTGCAGAGGCGCCAAAAATCGGGGGGGGGGGGACAGAGACCCAGCAGCAGGGAGGAGAGAACAGGACAAACCAGAGGCACCCAGCCTTGCTGCTTGTCTACCTCTACCTGCGCGGCCCGCTGGGCTCCGCCTGCAGGCACAGGTGCGTGTGCTGCATGCAGCACAATGAATGTCACATCCTGGGACACGCGTGTGCCTTTCTCAGCCAGAAATTCATCGCCATTAAAGCCAAATAAGGCTCCCGCCAATGTCGGGTGTGCTTGGCTGGCTGGTACTGCCACAGTGAGGCGATTCATCCAGGAGCTGAAGATGCTCACCTCAGCAGGGCTGACAGGCAAGCATTTGAGAGACATGTCATTGGCCACCCTCCATTCTGAAGAGACACCTGCCAGCTCTGCAGATGGGCGCCCTTCCTGTCAGTCATCCTTCCTAGCCTTGCTAAAAACTCTAAATGCACCCCATTCTCTGGGGGAGCTCCTCCCAGGTTGCCGGCTGGAAAAACTTCCTGTCATTTTCCTCTCCAACTTCATCCGTCTGAAGAGGGTGAGGAAGGGGGAGCGTGGGCTAAAATAAACACCCACTCCCCAGATACCTGGAGAGCATCTTGGTTTTACTTTTTGACCCTACATCTGGCACACAGATGAGAATAAAGAAAAGGTTGAAACTTGAGAAGAATCATTCCTCCCTTTTTCTAACAGGTTTCATGTCTAGAGGTTGAGAGGACACCCAAACATTCGTCCTGCCCGGCCATCCAAACATTCATCCTGCCCGGCCATCCCACCAAAAACAAGCAGTTGTTGAGCACGAGTTCCAGGGAAGAGACAAACCAATGAAATGTGTGCGGGATGATTTTCTGCTCTGCACCCCAGACAGAAGCTTCCAGGAGCCCGCTGTTGTGATCCACCCCTTTGTGCCTCCCACGAGGTTGGACCACGTGCTCAGCAACCTTCTAGAATTCCTTACGTCATTTAGGGCTCCAAGGACCCTGCTAAGTCAATTACCACCCTCATTTTACAAACGGGAGATCTGAGGCCCGGGGAGCCCGGGGTCACGCAGCAAATGAGTGTCTGTGAGGCTGTGGGCTGGACTCTGTCTGACTCTCAACCACTGACTGCTTCAGATCACAGGGCAAAGAAGACATGACACTGATTAACGGAGTGAAAGTCCCAAACAACTTCAGAACAAGGGCCAGACTGGGCACTCAGGTCATTGCATGGTTGCTCCCCCACCCCGGGCAGGGGCGGCATCCTGCCCTTGGGGCCACATGGCCCACAGCTGCCCCTTCTGCAGCCCTCAGAGGTGTGGCCGTGGTGGTGACCTGCCTCCAGCCACCCTTGGTCAGACTGTCGTCCCCACTGTGGCCTGGTCCCAGGGCCCTCACCGTCACTCTCCTACACACGTGCACACGCCGTGTCACAAGACGACATGCCTTCCACGATTTGTGCAGCGTGGCCACAGCCCAGGAAGCGCCTCTGCCCCGGGCCCTCCCCACCTGGGTGCTGGACCCCTTGGCAAACTGTCCTGGGCCGTGAACACCAAGGCTATTTCCAGAACTCTCCCCACTGCCACAGTCTGACACAGTGTCAAACATCTCACTCCCCTAACCCCCCGCAACCTGCCAACTTAAGTAATGAAAACATGACATTTCTTCACCAAAGGAGTCTCTTGCACGTTTGACTCTTTTTGCTACTACCGACCCCAATATGATTCCATTCATAAAAGCCAGACTGAGCACCGCGCTGGGCGAGGCCCTGAGAGCAGCACACGAGCCGGGCCCTCAGGAGCCCGTCCAGGCAGAGGCGTGGCCCTGCAGCCACAGCGCGCGCGCTGGCCTCGCCTGTGCATCAGCGTTCATAAAGGCAGCGGAATAGAGAAAGTGCAGACTTTGCAGTCAGCCAGCTCTGGGTTCAAGTCCCGTTCTGCCAGGAACCAGTCCCAGCTGTGACAACACAGGAGGTCGTGTCGTTTTGTGAGGTTTGTTTTCGGTGCGTCGCAGTGTTGCAGCGACGCGGGCAAACTTTCTCACAGTTAAAGAGGAGGTCACAGCAATGCATGCAGGCCGGCAGATGAAAGCCGACAACCTGCAGAAGTGCCTTTCTTTACTGCAGAGTGGTTGGCTTAGAAGCTACCAGAACAGCTCAGCTTTCCAAGAGGTTAAGCTATCTGGTGAAGCTGTGAGCAGAGGCCAATCCCTCTATTAAAACAGTGGATTAACGAAGAAGGCTACACCTGGAGTAGATGTTGAATTTGGATAAAAATGCGTCTCCAGAACCGAGTCTCGATGGAGGACGCACATGCCCCAAGTTTGAGGCAGCAGAGAACAGGCTGCTTCTGTTGCTGGGTGCAAATACCAGTGAAGTTCTAGCTGTGTGACCTGAGGCACGTTACTTAAATGCCCTGTGCCTCAGCCTCTCCATCAGCGCAGTGGAATAATAATGGCACCTGTGTCACAGAATTGTGGTGAGAGTTAACTGGGTATTTAAAACCCTGCCTAAAACACAGGAAGCACTTAAAGTGCTAAATATAACATCTATTCAAGTATAATAACAGAGGTCATGTTAATTTCAGAATAAAATGTGATGCACGTCTTCTGTAAGACCGGGGAGACCTTTGTGATGACGTCCGGCAGAAGGCAGAATCCTGCTACGGGTCATTTAAAAAGATAACTAAATAAAAGCTCAGCATCGCAGTCAGCAATGGAAGGTGGATACGGTCTGGGAGCTGCTCCCTACAAGGGCCTGAGAGGCGGCGGTGGGGCTAAAAGGGCAGGTGAGTGACGACCCTGCCCTCTCGGTGAGCACGCGCCCACCAAGCCAACCAGAGCCTGGGGTGCAGCGAGAGCCCAGGCAGTGGGGATACCGGGGCGCGCTTCCCAGAGCGCAGAGCCATGCGGCAGAGCAGATGGACAGGGCTGCCCCCTCCCTGCGGGCCGGGCCCAGCAGGCGGCCCCACGTGGTGTCGGAAGCCCTGAGACGAGAGGGTGGAGAGGGTAAGGGTGCCCCCTACGTAGCGATCAGGGGGACAGCAGGGCCGTGAGGCCGCAGTGGAGGGATCGCGGCTTAGCGTCCCCTCCCCTGAGGAGCCGCTTCCCCCGATGTGAAGTTCAGCTGGCTGCCTGCCCCTGCGCCTCTTTTAGGCCAGGGAGGGTCTATCTGTCCCTCCAGCGCCCGACCTGCCAAGGCTCTCAGGACCATCCCTCGTTCTATGCATTAGGAACCAAGAAGGTTTCCAGGGAAATGTGTCCAAGCTTCTAAAGACCAGTCCTCCGAGCGCAAGGAAACCAGCTGCCCTGTGTCAGCCTGGAGGGCACAGCTGGCAGGCGAGGAGAAGTCCCAGGGAGACAGGTATGCACTCCAGGAAAGGGAGGCGTTGCTCGGAATGAAGGCTTTGCAGCCCAGCCGCTGCACGGGTGCTCCCCTGGGGCTGACCACGCTGTTTTTCAGGAAATCTGCTTGGAGAGAGAATGCTGGATGACGAAGGCCCCTTCCAACCCTAGCCTGTGACTGATCAAATCCTCGGACAGGACGTATTGAAGATATTTGCCCCCTTACCGCTCAACAGAGGCAGCTCTGAGCCCACCTGCGCTCACCGCTCCTGTTCCCACAGCCCCCAAACGTGCCAAGGTTGCTGGGGACCTTGAGAGACATAATTATCACATCACTTCATGAGTGAATTAGGAGCGACCAATTCATTGCCCGGCTCTCCTGTTGAGTTTAAACATAAGACAGCGGGCTCAGATCAGGAGAAACCTGGCAGGTTTTACCTGGGGCCGCAGCTAGTCTACATACCGATTTTGAAGAAGAATGAAAAAAGGCAGAGATGAAGGTGTGTGTTTCCAGACTGGAAATATTCAGTCTAAGAAACGAGCTCCTCCTGGCACCCAGCTCTGCGCCCAGGGCAGGAGGGATGCTGAGAACCCTCCGACTGCTCTCTGAAGCCCTGGGATCCAGCTGTGGGTGGAGACTGACACATGGGACAGCCAGAAAGCAGCTGACCACAGACCTGAGCACAGCCAGAGACCTCGAGGCACAGCAGCCATTCCCACGCGGTGCCGTGTGCTGGAGGCCCAGGTCCTGCTGCTGCGGAGGCCCCAGTTAGTGGGGGACAGACAGTTGATAACCAGGGTCCCTGCAACAAAAACCGGTTGGACAAAGGTGAGGAACAGGGCCCTAAACCCACTCGGCAGGGGTGGGTGTCCATAAAAGCTCCCAGGAGGTTGTAAAGCATGACCTCAGTTCTGGAGAACAAGACAAAGAGGCGAGGGGAGGTCACTGCAGGCTGAGGACAGCGCCCAAAAGGCACAGGACTGAGGGCGGCTCCAGCGATCGCGGGGGGCTTACTGGACGAGGGGACCCGACCTGAGCCTTGAAAGCTAGACAGGATTATCCCAGGCCCCCGAGCCTCGCATCATAAATGGAAGGAATTCCTCTCCAGCAAGTTGCCTACTTGAAAGCTAAGCCCAGCCTCTGCAGTTCCACACAGGGCAGTGGTTGGGGGTCTCAGCTCAGGCCTGACTCCAGCATTGACTAGATCAAAAGAAGTATGAAATCCTGGCTTCATCATAAGTGATGACAAATATAAAGAAAAGATGGAATTTTACAAAATAGAACCTGTAGCCTAGACATTTGAGATGTATCTCTTTATCTAAATTCACAGCTTAGAGATTTAATTCTTTATCTAAATTCACAGCAACCAGATACAATGAGTAAGGGAGATTCCATTGTTTTTTCTCCCATTTTAAGAAAGAGAAAACCGTCTTAGACCCAAATCTTTGCTGCCCATCAATCCAGTTTTTTGAACATGGGTGATGTACCTGGCATTAAGGTTTGTAGCTGGGTGGCCATTAGCCTGGATGGATCCTGGTCAGCAAGTTACAGTTTGCCCCAAACATCACCTGCTCCAGGAAGCCCTCCTGACTTACCAAGCCTCAGGTCCTTTAGGGCTAACCATAAGGTCAGAGTCACAAACTTTAACCCTAAGTTTGCAAGCCTATTCATTCAGGCATCGCTGGAGGGGGCGCCTGGGGCACAGATTTTCTTAGAGCAAAGCCCACCAAGTTCAATGCTCATGGCCCAGCGTGGGGCTCACTGTCAACTGTCTATAAAATGAAGGTGGGGCTTTCTTCGCCCAGGGGTGGGTAGCTGAGCGGGGAAGTGGGAGCTCAGAGGGCATGCACATGGTACGGGGCAAAAACAATGGAACCCAAGTCAGAGAGGTCTGGGTTCAAGGTCTAACTTTTCCAGTTTACAACTTCTCCAAGGAGAACCGTCTCTACAGCAGCAAAGGTAGACACACAGAAGGCGGGGTCGAGATCCACGGCAAGACGGGAGAGGATACATGAGAGCCAGATGGTGCGAGGGCGGTTTCTAGGCTCACGCAGGTTACACTCCAAGAGGCTGAAGGGAATTGCCAGTGCTTTCAGAGCCACCTGAGGTAAGAAGAAAATGGAGAACAACTTCCAAAAGTGCGGGCAGGCCCGTTAGCTCGACACCAATTGCCAGCAGAACTCTATCAATGGGGATCAGGCAGATGGCGTGTGGGTTTGATCAGTGATGCCGATGTTGCCCAGCTCACCTTAGAAAGGTGTTATGGACAGAGTTTAGCTTGTCTGAGCCAAACCCTTGATAAAATCCTTTCTTTTTTCTAGCAAGACGAGGAAGGATGAGCCGCATGCTGTAGTCTGAGGTGCCGTTCATGGTGGGGCTGTAAGCCTGTCTGCGGGAGAGCAGACAAGCCCTGCGTTGCTCCTGCGGGTCCCATGAGTGGGGTTTGCGTGGAGGCAGATTTGCCTCCACTTTCAATCAGGGCTGTTTAACAGCGCAATGAGATTCTCTGAGAGTGAGCTCCCCATCACTAGAGGTATTCAAGTAACATTCACAATAACACGGGCCAGCATTGCTCTAGAGGTATAGTGTTGGGATCTAAAGTGAGAAGACCCAAACGCAAGGATTTATTGGCCAATTACCACCTGTGTAACCTTGGGAAATGCATTTTACCTCTCTAACTCTTGCCCGCCCTCTACATAAAGTGAGGATCAATCTTTATAGAGAGGTTACGAGTTACAGAGAGGTTGTAAGTCATAAATTAAACAAGAGGATGTCCATCAAAGCATTTTATAAACTAAAAAATGCTCTGCTAATGGGTGTGAGCATTTTAGGAGTCTGGAAATAAAGGGCTCTGGAGGCCGGTAGCGTTTCGTGCAGACGGCAGGGTTTGTTGCTGGCGCTCTGAAGCCTGGATAGAAATAAAGTGCCGTGAGCGCATCACGCCAGCTCTGGCACGCGGTGCACAGGTTACTACTCAGACTCCTCGTTCATTCGCAGTGATTTTAAAGCATCCAGGCTGGGCTGGTCTATCAGCTTGCAAGTTGGCATATTTTTATTTTGGTTTCCTCCAAGTTTGAAACATGATGGATCGGGCCCTCTCTAGGTCCACAGACTGTTGATGAAATTCCCCACCTAATTAAAGAAGTTGACAGATGGAAATGAGTTCCATGACATTATAGCCCCAGCTCACTGCTGGGCTTGGAGCAAGGTCGCCAGGCTGTTCACAGGGCTTCCGTGGGGAGAAAGACATTGCAGCTAGACAGGGCTGCTTTCCTCCTTTTCCCCTCCGAGGGGCTTCAGAGACACAGTGGTTTGGGGGCTGCTTCTCAGCTGGGACTTGGGGCAGCTCGCCGCAGAGCTCTGCAGACGGCTCCTGCTGGAAAGCTTGTGTCTGGGGTCTTGGGGAGCATGACTGCGTTCCATTCCCACTTGCTGTGTGTCTTCCACTTCCTCGTATGATTCCATCAAGGAGGATTTGTTTGAGCAGCTACTCTACTCAGCAAACTTCGGTCTCTCCTGTGAATGAGACCTGGGCCCAGCCCTGTCCCAACACAGGATCCTCTTGCCCTAAAAGCCCCCAGACCTGAGTCACCGAGCTGACCTTGCATTTATTTACTGCTGGTTCCCTCGGGTTCTAGCACTTCAGCCATGGAGCCCAGGAGGGTAGCAGACCTGGTGAATGTTCCAGTGACCCAGTCTAACCAGTGATGGAGCCGGGAAAACATGTGAGCAGAGGCTGCTCCATTAACTCTAAGGGACTCCCACACTAAGAAGATGGTTGAATTGGGTGATTCCTCAGACCCTTTCCAGTGCCTTAAATGATTACAAATTTGCAACTGCAGAGTAGTTAAATTTCCAAAATATTAGAACACCATAGAGCAAAATAGTTAGCTTTTGGGGTCTGTCACTTAAGGACCTGAACGTATTTGGGGAAGCACTCAGTCTCGCTGATACTCCATTTTCCATCTATAAATAAGAATGAAAAGCTCCACCTCCCAGAGGCATTTAAGTTCTTACGTCAAGTGCCTAAAAGCTTGACTGGTACAGAGTAGGGGCTCAATAAATGTTTGTTAGTCCCTTTCCCCTCTGTCTCCGACAAAAGCTTCTCTATTCCTTCAAGGCAGTAAGGACTCACCTGCCAGGAGGCCTGACAGGTCATGTACTGGGAAAGAGGGCGTGCTTCCAGGACTTCAGTGAGAGAGAGGCTGGTCCCCATCTAATCCACTTAGGTGGGAGGTTCTAATCAAGACCAGCACCCTGGCGACTGAGGACGCCTCCCTCCCTCCCCACACTCTGTCCCATTTCCCCAGGGACCCTGTGCCATACCCCACGGCTTCCAGGGGAGGTGGGAGCAGATGACGTGCCAGGGCTCTGGAAAGCAGAGTTACCCGCCTCAAGCCGGGCCGTGCTCCGGACGCTGGGCTTCATGGCACGGTATTCGCAAGGCTCTGCATTTCTAGACGTAGTGAATCTTCCTTCTTCCTGCAGAAGTAATTGCCATGCATGCATAAAACTGTTGAAAAAGTTTCCGCCCGTTTCTCTGTTCCCTTTCCACCGTGTAAACATTCCTACAGATCCCGGCTTGGTGGCCCGATGGTCTAGGAGGAGAAATCAACAACTCATCACTGGCGTTTCTTGGCGCCACGGCACGCAGGAGGTTTATGCTTCACAATGGAAAGGTAAGTGTCTCGAACAAGGCAGAACCCAGGGTAATAAGAGCTCCTTTTATTTCATAGTTGCTTTCACAGTGGTGGGTGTTATTCTGAATCTCACTAGATGCTTAACAAGCATAAAGAGCAACTGTTTCTGGCCCCAAATCTGTTGCCTTCTGAGTTCTTTTTGTTTCCCTGAGCTGAGCCAGCTGAGGTAAGAGAAGGCTGTTCTCTGTGGGAGGGCAGAGATGCTGAGAAAAATGGCACTGTTTGCGCTGTAACCAGAACAACACTGTGCGCGGGCCTGCACCCCGCTTCCCAGACCTCCTCCTACAGTAGGTGGGGGGATGAGGTCTCTCCGACCGGGCAGGGGGATTGGTCACCGGGCACAGGTGTGTGAAGCTAACCTGGGCTGTGGAATTGAGTTCAAGTCCACTCTTCGCACAGTATCAGCGCTGTGCACAGACTCCACAGAACATAATTTATAATGAGCTTTGTGTCTTGAATCCAGTCACTTATGTCACCCTCAGAAAGGTTCTTATTCAGTGTCTCTTAACCTTTCTGGATTTTTGAGAATCCAGAGAAAGCCATGGGCATACACACACACACACACACACACACACACACACACACACACTCATACACACTGCACAATTTTGCATGCAACTTCAGGGATTTCATGGACCCCCCCGAAGCCCAGCCATGTAACCCCAGGGATGAGCAGATCTCCAAGTTAAGACCTTTGTTCTAATTGTGCCCATCCCAGGAAACCACTTCCTAAGGCACCTCTCCTCCTTGAGTGTAAGCTGTCTGAGGCCAAAGTCACACCATGTTCAGCTCCGTATTTCCCACAGCCATTAACCCAGGACCAGGTGATAATGAGAGAGCAATTCCAAGTCTAAATCAGCCCCAAGACCCAACAGGTGACTTTGCTTAATCTATTAACTGAAAAAAGATTCTACCCACTACGTGGAGTATAGAATTATAATACACCTTAGGCGGAAGCCTCATCCTTGACCTTCTAAACCAGACAAACAACCCCACACAGCTCCGGGGGCCCCCCAGCTCCGAGCGCCCGTTCAGAGCATCTTCATAGCACAACCCCGTCACCTAGCTCTGCTTCCTGGACCACTTCATCACCACCCAGAATTCCTCTCCTATGGGTCTGACGATACTAACTAAGCACCATGAAACACAGCTGTCCTTTCTTCCCGTCAGAAGCAAAATATCTAAATATTTCATAGAAAGCTGCATTGAAAGCCCGTTTTTGCTCCTTAAGACCTCGTCTGCAGGCGTCACTGGAGGATTGGGGGAGGGGGAGGACAGGAACATAATGGAAAGAGGGATGGCTCTGGATGGAAAACACCCAGGTCCCATTCCCACCTCTGCTGCTCACATGCAGGGCAACCTTGGGTATGTCACTTAAACGTGTCTTCACCTGTTTCCTCACCTGTAAAATGAGGATAACAGTATTTACCTCGCACTGTTGTTTTGAGAATCCAAGGCTGGGTATGTGCCGCGTAAGCTCTGAGGAAGAATAGGAACAATCCCACCCCTGGGGCACAGTCCCCCCGACTCCGCACACCCGGGCGGCGGGAACAGTACCCGCGGGAAGCCGGGAGCCTGTCAGGACCTTGCTGCAGCCGCCCTGCAAGGTCATCCCGTGAGCTGAGGGCCTGAGCAATGGCACTGATCCTGGTAACCTCCATCCCTTGGGAGAGGCCAGCATCAGGCCACCTCTGGGACCAGGAGTCCTGAACTTCTGCAGCAATTACCCTTTTCTAGCAAACTCTCTGGGCCCCAGAACTCGAGGTTAAGACACAGCCAGGAGCTAATAAGCCCGGAGCCCAGAAGAGCAGGGCTGCGGGATCCCGTCACCATGGCAACTCCTGCAGGTGCTCCTGAAATGAATGACAAGGCCAAGGGAGTGGGGTTGCTTCTCTCTCCCTTTCAGCAAGTCTAAAAGTGAGAGAGGTCACGGGGTGAGAGAGGCCACCTAATGCCAGCAACACACGAAGGCTCCTGCCTGGGGTGACCCACCTAGTAGCTGCTCCCCGATCTGTCCTTCCCCCTGCACCAGGCTGCCCCTTAGTGAACATCCCAACTGGAGGAAATTGTGTCTGCTGCACAGACCTCCCAGCCCCCCTCCCGAGGCGCCCAGATACCTGTGTCCTGTCGCCTCTAGAGACCTAAACGAGGGCGGCTGCCAAGCCCCAGGTCCCCAGGGCCTCTCCTGCTTCTGCTGGTAACAGAGCCTGCTCTCTGCAGCGCTGACCCACCCGGAGCCTGTCCCCGGGATCTACCTGTCGGTGGGAGGGGCAGGGAAGGCTCCCTTTCCTCTTGGGTGGCCCAGACATTAAGCCCACGAACGCTGCCACGTGGAGAAGGCCCATCTGTGGGACCTGGTAGGCAGAGGGCTCAGCGACTGTTGGTAAGAAATGAGAGAGGGACTCGTGTAGGCATCTGAGTCCCTAGATCCAGGGTTCCCGGAGGCCCTCTGACCCTGCCCTTTCTGAGTCTGGTTATGAGAGTGAGCACTTCCCCCTCCCGCTCTGAGCGGTCCTCTGCCAATAGCACCCACATGTCCCCCACCTCCCATGCTGTCTAAGGCTGTGGAGACCCTAGTTTGGTGTGGCAGCAATCACTGCGCCCTTCTCTCAGGGTATCTTCCATCACTGCTCCTGGGACCTGAACGCCTCCACCCCTTGGAAGGGGCTCAGAAGAGGCATCAGGAACAGGAGGGAGGAAATGGGGCATGGGGGCCGGGTGGGGATATCTGCTCACATCCCTGAGACACCTAGCAGGCCACATTCACCTAAGGGAACACCAGCGACATCCCGGCCCCCAGGGAACTAGGAGTCAGATTTAGGTGGGAGGGCTCTACCACTCACAAGCTGGGTGACTTAACTTCTCTGTGCCTCAGTTTCCTCCGTTGCAAGTTGGGGGCTGATATGATCCACCTCAGACTTGTCAGCATGAAAGGAGATGATGCGTTGTCCCAGGTAAGATGGTTTCGGCAGGATGAGCAAAGGTGCCTAAGCCCCACCCCACCCCCGGGATTTACTCTAATGAACCAGGAATTACAAAGCAGGGGCTCCTCCCCCAGGACTCAAACCAGGGAAGGGCACGGCCCACCTGTCTGCTAAGGATGCTTAAACTGGGGCAGCTGCCGCTCCACAGGTTGGACTCCCAGACTCCACTTGTGGTGGGAACTTCTGGGCCAGAGCTGTGCGAGTGCACCAGCTAGGCCTCTCTCTTGGGTTTAATCTTGGCTTCACTGGGGCATCTGCCGCTCAGAGCCCAGAATGCTTTCCCGTGCAGAGCTTGTCATGAACAGGCCTATGCTTTGGAATAAATGAAGATGGTGGACAAGATACTATGAGGCTGACCATTCTTCAAAAAAACAAAAACACACTTGCCCGTCGTATGTCTATACATACAATGGAATATTATTCAGCCTTTAAAAAGGAGGGGAATTCTGAAATATGTTACAACCTGGATGAACCTTGAGGGTATCGTGCTGAGCAAAATAAGCCAGATAGTGTGTGATTCCACTCGTGAGGTTCCTATTAGTCAAAGCTATAGCGACAGAAAGCAGAATGCTGGTTGCCAGGGGCTGGGGAGAGGGGACACGGGGAGTTGTTTAATGGGTGTAGAATTTCAGTTCTGCGAGATAGAAGAGGTCTGGAGATTAGTTGCACAACAATGTGAATATACTTAACACTACTGAACTGTACCCGTAGAAACTGTTAAGATGGTAAATTTTATGGTATGTTTTTTTACCACAACACACACACACACACACACACACACACACACACACACACACACACTGCTTGGGACACGGAATTGAGCCTCAGAGACCACAACGTTCAGATCTCAGGTCTCCCACCTCCTGACTTTGTGATTTGCAGATACTGTCTAACCTGTGAGCCTCACTGTGCTCTATAAAATGCATTAAAAATAATCCTATCCAGCAATGAGGTTATTGTGAAGATATACCTATAAAGGATGTTGCACGTTACATGAAAACTTGCCACTAATCCAAACATGACATAAAGGCTTTGATTATATCGCTAAGGAGCTTCTCTTGTAGACCACGGAGAGCCACTGGAGGGCTTTCAGCTGGGGGAGGACAAGATCAGATAAGTTTAGGAAGATGGTTCTGATGCTTGCAGGGAGGGGCCCTGGAGTAGAGAGACTGCAGGTGAGGAGACCAGGCAGAAGAGGGTGGGAACCAGGTGAAGATGGGGGTCTCTGTGTCTGCTGTAGTAGAGAGGCAGCTTCAACAACATTCAGGGACCTGGCCCAACACGTTGTGGCTGAAGGTGATGAGAGAAAGGATGGGCTCAGTGATGTTCAAGTGAGCATCATTGCAGGTGTCCCTCACACACAGGAAACACCCGGGCAGCCCGTGGACCGCAGCAGCTGCCTACGGCTGGGAGGAGGTATCGCAGCTCACAAAAGATGGAACTTTTAAACAGCTAACACTGCCACCTCGGGGACAAGCTGCTCTGTGAGACAACCTTCAAGCAGAGGCTGGAGGACCTGCCAGACGCACTGGAGCAGGGAGTCCCAACAGGGCGGGTGGGAAGCAGGACCAGGCGACCTACCTCCAAGGGTCCCTCCAGTCCACGTCTCTGATTTCCTGCTCCCTCACAAAGGGGCCAGTCTCTTCCCACCTACTATCCAGAGAGAGTTTGAAAGATAAAGGGTGGCACACGGATGGAGCTCCGACCGAAGTTAAGTGTGGGAAAGCTGGGCTTTCTCCCAACTGTGTGGGGTTACCTGGAATTAGAAGGTCTTTTTTTTTCTAAGTGGGAGCACCCCTTCGCTAGGGCAGGATGAGAAAAACTTTTGCTTTAATAGGAAGTTAACATGAAAGGGTTCAGAGAATTTCTCTTTTGCCTAACAGAGCCTGGATACATTTTGGATCATGTCTTTACACGAGGAGACAATTGGTTCCTGACCCTCTGGCCGTGGTCGACCCCTTTTATCAAAGTGCATGGCTGTTGAGACTATTAGCCGGGCACAGAAAGCCAGAATTCTCAAGAAGTACGATGTCATGCAAAAGTTGAGCTTTAGAATCAGGTTGACGTGAGTTCAAATCCCGACCCTCCCTCGTAGGGAGACCTTAGGCAAGTCAGTTCACCCCTCCGAGTTGGTCTTCTCGTATATAAATGGAGAATAATATCACTTTCCTCACTGGAGTGGTTTGTGGATAACTGTTAATGTATCTAAGAGAAATTGCACACATGTAAGTGCTCAATAAATAGTACCTTCTATTATTTTTATTGCTAGTACTAGTGAAGAGCAAAACGTCTTTCATTTAAAACAAAGGAGTTGTTAGAAATGGGCTACAAACCAGGGGATGGGGGGGATAAATTGTGACACTGGGATTGACATATACACACTACTGTATATAAAATAGGTAACTAATAAGAGCCTGCTGTGTAGCACAGGGACCTCTACTCAATACTCTGTAATGGCCTGTATGGGAAAAGAATCTAAAAAAAAAAAAGAGTGCCTATATGTATAACTGATTCACTTTGCTGTACACCTGAAACTAACACAACATTGTAAATCTACTACACTCCAATAAAACTGTTCTCAAAAAATGGGTTACAAGCAAATCGACCAAATGACAGGAGGAGGCCTTCTCCCATCTCCTGGGAAGAAGTAAGTTGTAAATAGGACTAACTTGGACACAGGGAGATGAAGGATGGAGGCACGGCGTGGAGAACACTGAGATGTGGCTGGTGGTGTTGACGTGAACTTCAAGCATCCAGATAAGAAAGTCAGTCTCTTTCCTGAGAGAGAAACGGGCAGGGTTTGGGTAGCACTTCTTTCCCAGGAACAGGGTGGCTTTGGCTGCTGAGCCTGGGCCATTCAGCCACTGGCCTGCAGCTCTGCCACAGGAGGGGCAACGTGAAGGGGCAGGAACCGGGGCCGCCATCCTCAGGCAGTCGAACGCCCATTTAAATCCTCAGCCCAACTCAGGTGCAGTGGGGAGCCCTTGACTATTCAAGTGCCGAAGAGAGCACCAGAGGGGGATTAGGGATCACACCTGCGGCCCTCAGAGGCTGCTCCCTGGCCGCACCTGTGCAGACGCACCCGTCTAGAGATGGCCCTTCACAGCTTTCACAGGCTCCAGCCAGGCGCCTCATCCTGACGCCCCTCCCCAGCCCCCAGGCCCCGGAGGAAGAGCTCCCCAGTGAACCTGAGCCTCACAGCAGGGGAGAGGTGTAGACAGAAAACAGATACAGAGAAAGCCGAGGAGTGACGCTGCCAGGGTCACAAATTAGCCAAGGAAGGCTCTCAAACCCAGATCCCTGACCCCATCTAGCGCGTTCTCATAAACCTCGCTGCCTCGGCAACGAGCAGGCTGCTGGCCCAGACAACAGTTCCATTAGCCGGGCTGAGGGGTCCCTGCCGGAGAGTGAAACCCACCTCCCGGGCTTGGTTAGTTACGCATCAGGATCCCCCCACCCCCAGGCCCCCTCCAGGGCTGGTGCATCTCACACCCTTCAGCTTCTCTCACCCCCTGACCTTTGTCCAGGGCTTTGGTTTCTGAAACCCGCTTCTGGAGCCCGAGGCACCCGTCCAGAACTCCGACAACCACTGGGGAGGAGACCCCACCTCCAGAATTTACCCCCAGCATCAGAATCCCAGCTGTTCTTCATTTCACTCCTAACGGTCTGATGCGCCTCGTTCCCCAGCTCTCAGCTGTGAGCGGTTGTTCTCCAAGTTTGCAGCGTGAGTCTCTGAGTCAGGACTCTGGATTCAATAGAACAATAGGAAACCAAGCCCCGCTTCTCATGGCTCCCTCTGGCGGTGAAGAGAAAATCCCAAGGATGGATCCTCAAACAGGAAGCCTCCTTTTCTTCCTCTTAAGCCCGTGAGCGCCCAGTACTCTATTTTCCTATTCTCCCGTTTTCGAAGCCATCTTCAGTTTATGAGTTTGGAGTTATTAAGAAGAGATACCGGGCTTCCCTGCCGGCGCAGTGGTTCAGAATCCGCCTGCCAGTGCAGGGGACACGGGTTCGAGCCCTGGTCCGGGAAGATCCCACATGCCACGGAGCAACTAAGCCCGTGCACTACAGCTACTGAGCCTGCACTCCAGAACCCGCGAGCCACAACTACTGAGCCCGCGAGCCACAACTACTGAGCCCACGAGCCACAACTACTGAAGCCCGCGCGCCTAGAGCCCGTGCTCCGCAACGAGAGAAGCCACTGCAATGAGAAGCCTGTGCACCGCAACGAAGAGCAGCCCCTGCTCGACACAACTAGAGAAAGCCTGCATGCAGCAACCAAGACCCAATGCACCCAAAAATAAACTAAAAAAAAAAAAGACCCAATGCAGCCATAAATAAATAAATAAATAAATAAAAAGAAGAGATACTAAATCCCCAGCTGTAGGAGATAAATGAGAGGAGAGAGCGGCTGCGTGTACAGTGAACTGAAGAAAAAGGCAGCCTCTCTCCAAAGAATAGGGCAAAACTGCGTTTGAATGCTCTCCTGCTACATTGATGGTAAGGAGTTTTCTTTCCAAAAAGATAGGACCCGGTATTCAAGGTGAGGGGGAAACGGAACAGACACAGGGACCCACCTCAACTCCAGGCCTAAATTTATCTGCGGGTTAAATAAGTGATGGGCCTTTTCACTTCTAAACCGCTCGCTTCCTTTTAAAGTTAGCTCCTGTGCAGCTGCGGGCGAGGGCTGGGGGAGAAGCAGGTCACTCCCAGCCGGAGGACGCCAGCCTCGTCCTCGACCAGCCAGGCCTTCTGGAGCGGGGCTGGACTGGCATGGAGAAAGGGGCCAGAGACATGGCCAAGAGATGAGAAGCCAAAGACATAAAGCCTGCTCCCTCAACTGGCCGTGAGGTAACATCACGCGGGCCTCACTCCTAGATGTTCTCATGTAATTGGTCTGGGCTGGGCTGGGGACACGGCATCAGTCTGGCTTAAATTCTCCTCGGGTGATTCTAAGGTGCGGCCCTGATTGTTACACTGGGCCCGAAGACCTTCAACGTAGGTGTTAACACTTTACACGTCCTCGTTGTAGTTAAGCTGCGTGAGGCCATGAAAACTGTCTACAGAGAATGTTAATAAATGGTGGTCAAACCTACTGCACCTTCTGGAACACTAGGGAAGGTTTGAACAAAGGCCTAGGGGTCTTCTGGGAGAAGCAGGGGAGTCTGTACGTCTCAGGATTAGGGCTCTTGAGCAGAGAGATGAAGGGCGCCCCACCTTTCAGAAGGCTGGGACGTCAGTGGGCAGGTGAAAGACTCAAAGGGCATTTCAGAGCCCCCTGTGCCACAACATCATCGGTTCATGAATGGAAGGGAGGGATGGCCAACACAGCCTAGTGTCATTCACATGCCCTCCAGGAAACTCGCCCAGGTTCCTCAGCCGAGCACCTGAAGAGCTGTGAGGACTGGAGTTACTACAGCTCCTACAGCATCACGGCCAAGGGCTAGGCTCTGAGTCAGATGACCTACGATTGCATCGTGGTTCCATTACTTGCTGGCTTTGTGTCCTTGGACAAATTACTGACCCTCTCTGTACCTCATTTCCCCCTATAAGGTTGTAATGAGGATGAAATGAGTGAGTGCACTTAAAGCTTCGGGAGAGAATTTCTGCAGCTGAAGCAGGGGCCCAGCACTGTTGTCAGGGAGAGGAGGCCCTTGGTGGAGCGGGGCTCCAGCAGGGCACAGGGCACGCTGGGCGGCTGCGGTGCAATGGCATTATCTTGTTGAACTGCAAATACCTGGAAAGGCATGATTAGCCCAACTCATGCATGAGAAAATGAGGCTGAGCCAGAGGAAGTGGTTTGCCCGAAGGTCTCACGGTCTTCACACCTAGGCCATCTGACACCAAAGGCTCACTCCCTACTCTGCTCACTCTGGCGTCCACTGTCCAGGCAAGGAAGGCTACGAAATCTGAGCGTGAGTGAGTGAGGGCCCGAGCATCCCTTTCTTACGCTTTGTTTTCAAAGAGAAAGGTCTGGGGCAAATTTTTTACAATAAGGAAGACGACATATTCCTTCTTTAACATGATGGTGAGCATCTAAATACCAACAGAACATTCTAAAGCCCAACTCAGCCTTCTAGGGCATTTAGGCAATTGACGTGAATCTGAAATTATTCCCTTTATTTCTTTGCTTGTTTTCCCAATAGAAAGTGTTCAAATCTTGGAAATTTGGTTTCTGATAAGCAAGGACGTGAGTCAGATCAGAGCAACAGAGGTTATACGAGGGAATCCCTTCCTCATGAGCATTTCGGGGTGGGTGGCTTGGGTGTGGAGACCCACACTCACTGCTGGCCTGGCGCCCTCTGGGCCTCATTTATAGATTCATATAGTCGGGATGCAATGCTGATGTCTAAGGCCTCTAATTCTGCAATTAGAAGAAAAACATCTCTGGATGGATTCCACTGAAATGGACTATGTTATCTCAGAATACTGCTTACTTTGTTTACAATCAGTTGAAATGATGGAAGTCGGCTGTAAGGTTAGGGAAAACCAAAGTTGCCAGTAGGCATGCTTCCTGGCTGGATTAATGCCATCTGTACAGCTGGCAGCACCACAGTTCTAGGAAGACCTTTGTGACCTCGGGGGTCAGTCTGGACAGATGTTATCTAATTTGGGAGAATTACACTGAGCCTTTTCCTCAGAAGCATTCCAGAAGCTTGTATAAGCCATTCCCAGATTCCAGGTGCTGCTGAAGGTTCAGGCAAGGAACTCAATCCTGGAATAGACAACTAGTCAGAAGTCAGCGGGGTGAGCTTTTATGCCAGTAAATCTTCCTCCAAAGATGACAAAACCCTTTTCCTGTCAGAAGACTCTAGCTACACCCATAGGAGCAGAAATGAAATGAAGCCAGTGATGACAGAGATGGTGAAGATGATGGTGGTGATGGTGGTGATGATGGTGATGATGATGATGGTGATGACGGTGATGATGATGATGTTAATGATGATGATGATGGTGATGATGATGGTGATGATGATGGTGATGATGGTGTTGATGATGATGGTGATGATGGTGATGATGGTGATGGTGATGATGGTGATGATGATGATGGTGATGATGGTGATGGTGATGATGTTAATGATGATGATGATGATGATGATGATGATGATGATGATGGTGATGATGGTGATGACGATGGTGATGATGAGGGTGATGATGTTAATGATGATGATGATGATGGGATGATGGTGATGGTGATGACGATGATGATGATGATAATGGTGATGATGGTGATGACGATGGTGATGATGACAGGTGAAGTGAGGTGAAGCGAACTTACTCTTACAGAGAGGGTGGACCCAACCAGGTATGTGTGTGGCATTGGTGGGAGTGTGGGGAGGAAAGGTGGAGACTAGGCTGTCCCAATATGCCACACGTCAACAACGCTCAGTGAGCCACGTAACACTCAGTCCAATGGCTCTGACAGAGCAATATGGAAATTGACCAGAGGCAGCCTTTCCACATTACTTAAACGAATTAAAAATTATTCATTGTAGTAAAGGATTGTCCTAGATGACATTATCTATCTAGACTAAACATTCTTATGAATACACAGCCACCTTCTCTCTCTCTCTCTCTCTCTCTCTCCAAATATTTCTTTGGGGTCGTGGTAAAGACCAGTGTGCATCAGACAGATCCTCCGATGGTCCTTTAGTCACGGAGTTTGCTCCCTGCCAACTGCTGCCTAGGGGTAGTTGCTGTGGGTTGAACCTGGTGTGAGGCTTTCACGAGAGCTAAGCCCAGGACTTCCAGCCGAGAACCTTCACCTTCAAGCACACACTTCTGCAGTGGAAGCAAGTGCCAGTGAGTTGTGCACTGGGGTCCTTATGGTCCTGCGCAGGGAATTCCCTTTCTGTGCTGGTTTTCCCAAGGGTGTTGCTAACCACGCCCCTGTTATGATTGGCTGTGTGTTAGTCAGTGACCCCCCCCCGACAGCCAATCCTGGCTGGCTCTGTCAGTTACAGAGGTTCTACAGACACGCAAACCCGTCAGCCTTCTACGGAGATGCTGATAGCTTCGGAGGCCCCTAATCAGTAGGCAGCCATCGTGTGCTGGTATTGATCACCTACCTGTGGCCTTCAAACCACAATTCATCTACATGAGTGAAGCGGGGGAAGAGGTAACATTTCCTGGGCCCCTGCTAAGTATCTGACAGAGCCTCACATGACACACAACAACCTGTGAGATAAATAACACAACCCTCATTTTCTACAGGACAGACTAAGGCTCTGAGAGGGAGTACTTTGCCCAAAGTCGCATAACTAACCTGAGACGTGACTCCAGGTCCATCCTTCCTCCGTCCAGGACGTGCTCCAGCCACTGGCCATTCCACACGCTCTCCCCTTCCACCACCACCACAGCCAACGCCCTGAACTGAAGTTTTAGACACTGTATTAATTGTATTCTATAAGAGATGGTTTAAAAAAAAAAAAATAAATAAATAAATAAGAAGAGTCCAGTCTCTCTTAGTAGGAAAGTATGTTAACCAGTCGCTATAAGAAAGAAAACAAAGTAAAAAAAAAAAGTGGCAGCTTGCTCATCATTTATATACAGCTTTATTTGCAATTCGCTGAAACCACTGAGAACAACTGACAGGTACACATGTTGCCTCTGGAAACAGCTGAGCCTGGTGACGGCGGTGGCCACTGGCGGGCGTGCTCACACCCAGTGCTGCGCCGCACCCAGGGCTGTGCTGAAGGTCCTCAGGGCCCGATGGGTGCCCCGCGCGGCCAGGAGGAGTGACCCGGCTTCGGCCTCGTGGCCAGCTGCCCGCAGATGTCTGGCGAGATCCTCTGCATCCCAGCGCCCTTGCTGGGGGCTGGCCAAGAGGTGCTCGACGATACGTGGGTAGAAGGGAGTGGAGACACACTTCACCAAGAGCTTGGCGTCCAGGAGCAGGGAGAGAAGTTCTCGGTCGCAGTTTGAATCATTCACCTGCAAGAGGTAAGACAGGCAGGCGTGAGGGGCGGGCGTTGCTGACCCCCCACCAGCAGACACAGACACATCCCCGCTGCTGTGCTGGGCGCTGCCCTTCTGCCTTTGTCATCAGAAACCCCTTTACCCTGGCTAACAGCACACACAGGGCACGAGCGTCTCTGGCGTCACACACACAGGATGGCAGACCCGGTCTCCTTTTCACGTAAGACATGGCCACGTACCAAGACGCCCTGGGATCACAGTGGCAGCTCCCACATCGAGTGTCAGAATCTGTGCTAAGTGCCGGACATGTGCTCCTTCACCGAGTCCTCTCGGTCTACCCTGTGAGGCCAGCACTTTAACCTCCTGACTTCACATTTTAGGAAACTGATGGCTAAGAATTTCGCTTAACATCGTGGTCGGTAAACTGTGGAGCCAGAATCTGAATTAGGTCAGTATGACTTCAAAGCTCGAGCTTGTTAACAAGCACATTTACCATTTCATTTGTGCTTCACCACGGTCCATATTCTTTAACCTCAAACCTCTCCTTTATGTAGATCCCTGTGAAAAAAATTCTTTTCGGAACAAGAAAACCCTTCTTCTACTCCACTGAGAAAGTACACCCATCCCCCCCACTGTTGTAAATACGGTAGCCGACAGGAGGTGTTCAGAAGTTGTTCTTGCTTAAGCCTCTAGAAAGCTCAGCACCAAACTCACCTTTTTAGAACAAGTTTTCTGTGCTCTATCAGTGGCATATTTTCTGTACTTTCTCCCTGGTCTTATCTTCTTGGCCTAGGCATGGTTTTCCATGGCTTTGACACTTAGCTTATATTTTTTTGTTTTATTATTGTCCATATTTTCATAAGGAAGCAAGTCAACACGAATCACAGACCAAAATTCAGAGCTTCTCCTTTACGTTGGGGTGTCACAAAACAGCTTCACGACAGCTGCTTCTTCGTGTCGCTGTGCACTTTTTAATAGTTTGGGGTGTAGTAACCACAGAAATAATGTGGCATTTCAAAGCCAATTATCTCATGTTTGGACCAACTCTATTACGTAACTGTACACGGCGTGAGTGTTCTGTGACAAAGAGGAAAGGCTACTAGAGACAAGAAGGTCAAGGCCGTCGACTGGCCGTGAGGATTAAAACAAAAGAAGTTCTGAGAGTAAAAGTTACTGCCCATAACCAGACGGTGCCTATCTTTCCTACCAACCAGTGATCCTTCAAACCCCCACAAAGATGTCAGCTCCAGTGCTGTCTTCTTGGTGACATTTCCCCTAGATCTCCTGGCCAAGCTGACCCCCCTCACCCCACACTCCAGGACGCTGTACACAGGTCTCTCCGCGCTGTATTATGGTGCTTGGTCCGGCTGCCTTTCTACCACCCTGGGAGCTTCTTGAGGGCACGGGGGGCTGCAGCCCTTTCATTTCAGCATCCAGTTTAATTCGCACTCGTTAAATGGCTGAATGAACCTACCTCACTGAAACCTGTCACATTTTTGTAAAGTGCACACGTACGCGATTGAACAAGATTCTAGACTCAGAACTGGAGTCTTGCAAACTCTGGGCGTCTTTTCTTCAGCCTCTCATTCCATCAACTGTTTCATTCCGCTCATCCACCTCTGACTCAGGAAGACACTGACGTTGAATTCAATTTCGCACTTTTTGTTTGTTTTCGTTTTTACAGGTGGTGACAAAAGCAACTGGTACAAGACCAGTTTTTCTGCTGCTGAAAGTGGCAGAAGAGCTTTCCATCCTCCCCACTGGGGCGGCTGCTTAAGAAGGTTCTGCATGTCTTCCTTCCCTCCTTTCTCTTTTGCTCCAGAGTAGGAACCAGGACCTGAACTCCATCACGGTGCCTGCCACTTCCTGAGAGGCCCTCACGTGCCACTGAGGCACCTTCTCTGTAAGCCTTAAAACATCCCTTTAAGACCGTTCTGATCTCATTTGACAGACGCATAAACCGAGGCTCAGCGAGCTCAGAGCCACGTGTCGAGCATCATAAGGCTGCTGCCGCCCAGGAGCCCTCAGCTCTGACTAGGGCGTGCGTTTACTGTTTGTTCCCCCCCGACCCAGACTACGAGCTCCTCCAGAGCACAGATGGTGTGTCCTCTGTTCACCCTGCAGCCCCAGGCCCAGAAGAGCGTGGGCCTCATGGGAGGAGCCCAGCAAGATCTGTGGAATGAACACGTGAAGAATGAGTAACTCCAAAGCTCGCGTCCTTTCACGGTACACCGCAGCCTCGACACACGCTCGTGTGAGCGCGCGCGCGCACACACACGCACGAGTGGCGGCTGAGTTACTGTGCGTGTTGTTAGTTTGGTTCACTGTTAAAAATAAAAAATCCTTCCACCTAACCCTCCAGGAGAGAACAGTGTGCCAGGATGCTACCGGCAAATGTTTGATAAAATACGTGGATAAAAGCCTCAGCATCCAAACACCGCAGTGTGGTACTTTCTTCGCTGCCCTGAGTAAGTCTTCAAGGCTAGGACACCTTTATTCTTCTTCCTGTTGACTCACGACCCCTCCCTCCGGGGGCCTGAAAGGCTCCCAGAAAGGGAATGATGGATTTTTCAGGGGTTCTGTGAGTGCTGCCCTCTGGTCCCCTCTTCTGTTTGCTTCTCTCCAGCGCAATGACATCCTGAAAGTTGGCTTCCCGTGGGATGTGCCTTTCGGATAACTGCCCGTGTCCTAAGGCAGGGTGGGTGTCCACCCTCCAAAAGCTCTCCGTCTACTATCCCGGCTGAGGAAGCCTAAGGCTGTACTCACAGAAGTGAACTCCGACGTCTCTCCTGTGGTCCTGGCCCGCTCAGAGGCTCCCTAGAGAGTGGCGGAGGCAGGGACCGCGGACCTCCACTGAGCCTGGGCCATGGCCAGGGGAGGGCATGGGGTAATTCTGCTTTAGTTCCTCATAAGCAAATGCTGGGGAAACGCAGGGCGGACTCTGTTTCCTTTCTCTGGCCTTCTACCTGATTCTGGCTCTTTGCAAGATGTACAGGATGCCCAGAGTATACTGTATAATTGTATGTGCGAGGAAAACACTGCGTACTTATTCTGTACATATTTGGGACAGCACAGAGAATGAAAGGATACAGAAAGTAAGAGAAGGCCTTTCTAAGGACCCAGTGCAACAACTGCGTTTTAACGAAGAGGAGCCTGAGAGTCAGAGAAGGAGAGGATTGCCCAGGGTTGCCCGAGGTCACAGGCAGCCAGAACGGCTCCTCCGCACACACCAAGCCGCCTGCCTCAGGGGCACCAAGGCCAGCCTGGGTCTTCCTAAGCGCAGCAGAGCTCCTGGCGTCATCGCGACATCGTGGAGCTGCTACGTTACTTTGTCAAGCCTCAGCTTGTCTTCGTTTTTCTTGTTTTTGACTAAAATCCTAACTTAAGCCACTAATCATCTGGTACTACCTACCACAGAAGCCTACAACTGTCTTACCAGTTAGAACTACTCATTCTAACCCACTTGATTTTTCTTTGTGAAATAAAAAGAAAAAAAATGGAAATAGTTTTAAAATAGAAAGAAGTCTGTATCAGGATCACCACAAGAAAATTATTTTATCCTCCTTTTCTCTCTAGTAATTATCTATATGCAAATATATTTCCACAATCAATCCTGTGACACTTGTACCTACTTTTCTCATACGTTGAGAATTTTTAAAAACTATTTTCACACAGTTTTCATTCCTAAAAAGGTTAATGGGGCTTCCCTGGTGGCGCAGTGGTTGAGAGTCCACCTGCCGATGCAGGGGACACGGGTTCGTGCCCTGGTCCGGGAGGATCCCACATGCCGCGGAGCGGCTGGGCCCGTGAGCCATGGCCGCTGGGCCTGCGCATCTGGAGCCTGTGCTCCGCAACGGGAGAGGCCACAGCAGTGAGAGGCCCGTGTACCGCAAAAAAAAAAAAAAAAAAGTTTAATGGCGAAGTAGTCTATTGAACAAGTTTTTTAACTTCCCTTGCTATAAATAGCTGTTTATAATCATTTGATATTACTGAAACACTACAAGTGAATGGTTTTTACATATATCCTTTCTTTATTTGAATTATCTCCTTAAAATAAATTATTAGGAGAGGTATAACTGGGGTCTTAGGGGATGACATGTATTCCCCCAAATTCATATATTGAAGTCTTACCCCCCAGTACATGAGAATGTGACTGTATTTGGAGACAGGGCCTTTAAAGAGGTAAATAAGGTTTAATGAGTCACTTGGGTGAATCCTAATCCAGTTTCATTGGTGTCTTTATAAGAAGAGAAGATGACACACACATAAACCCAAAGGCAACCACATGCGGACACAGGGGGAAAGCAACCATCTACAAGTCACGGAGAGAGGTCTCAGAAGAAATCAATCCCGCTGACACCTCGATCTTGGACTCCGGGCCTCCAAGATTGCAAGAAAACAGATTTCTAGTGTGTGAGTTGCCCAGTCTGTGGTACTTCCTTATGGCAGCCTGAGCAGACCAGTACACGGGGCAAAGCATTGGCTGAGGCTGTGAGAGCAGTGCAGTCACACAGTGACGTGGACCGTCCAGCTCACAGTGGTGCTGTCAGGGGAGGAGTGTGTCAGTTCCACTGCAAACTTCTCAGCTTTGGATGTTATTGTTTTGAAAAGAAACTCATTTTGCTAATTTAGGAGATATGCATAGGTACCTCAAAGATGATTTTAATTTGTTTATTTGCAAGAATGAATTTTTTCCATATATTTCCTGTCATTTTTATTTTTTCTTGTGGGAAGGATCAAATCCTTTGCTCATTAACTGGAGTTTCAACATCATTTTAGACATGTGAAGGAGTTCTTTGTATAACTTAAACATTAAATTTGATTTTAGTTATTGATATAATGGACATTCTAATCTGTTGTTGGCAATTCTGTTTTGGTTATTTGTTGTCCTGTAGAAGTTTTACATTTTTATATCATAGGAAAGGATCTGTTCCTTTATGATCCTTTTCCTATTGCTTTAAAGCTTGGAAGCTATACTGGCTTGAAGGATCTGATATGTATGCGTGTATGTGTATGTTTGTGTGGGTGTGTGTATATGTACATATACATATATACAATTTTCTGATTTTAAAAATATCTTAACTTTTTAATTGGTCGGGAATCACTTTGGTGTATGGTCTGGGGAAAATCAACATCCCTGACGTCAGCTGGATTGGTGCTTTTTTTTTTTTTAATATCTTTATTGGAGTA
This sequence comes from Pseudorca crassidens, assembly GCF_039906515.1. Taxonomy (NCBI): domain Eukaryota; kingdom Metazoa; phylum Chordata; class Mammalia; order Artiodactyla; family Delphinidae; genus Pseudorca; species Pseudorca crassidens. The sequence goes on along the minus strand of NC_090309.1, from coordinate 81,127,332 downwards.
TAACTGCTTTACAATGGTGTGTTCGTTTCTGCTTTATAACAAAGTGAATCAGGTATACATATACATATGTTCCCATATCTCTTGCCTCATGCGTCTCCCTCCCTCCCACCCTCCCTATCCCACCCCTCTAGGTGGTCACAACGCACGAAGCTGATCTCCCTGTGCTATGTGGCTGCTTCCCACTAGCTATCGATTTTACCTTTGGTAGTGTATACTTGTCCATGCCACTCTCTCACTTTGTCACAGCTTACCCTTCCCCCTCCCCATATCCTCAAGTCCATTCTCTAGTAGGTCTGTGTCTTTATTCCTGTCTTACCCCTAGGTTCTTCATGACATTTTATTTTTTTCTTAAATTCCATATATATGTTAGCATATGGTATTTGTCTTTCTCTTTCTGACTTACTTCACTCTGTATGACAGACTCTAGGTCCATCCACCTCATTACAAATAGCTCAATTTCGTTTCTTTTTATGGCTAATATTCCATTGTATACATGTGCCACATTTTCTTTATCCATTCATCCAATGATGGACACTTAGGTTGTTTCCATCTCCTGGCTATTGTAAATAGAGCTGCAATGAACATTTTGGTACATGACTCCTTTTGCACTATGGTTTTCTCAGGGTATATGCCCAGTAGTGGGATTGCTGGGTCATATGGTAGTTCTATTTGTAGTTTTTTAAGGAACCTCCATACTGTTTTCCATAGTGGCTGTACCAATTCACATTCCCACCAGCAATGCAAGCGGGTTCCCTTTTCTCCACACCCTCTTCAGCATTTATTGTTTCTAGATTTTTTGATGATGGCCGTTCTGACTGGTGTGAGGTGATATCTCATGGTAGTTTTGATTTGCATTTCCCTAATGATTAATGATGTTGAGCATTCTTTCATGTGTTTGTTGGCAGTCTGTATATCTTCTTTGGAGAAATGTCTATTTAGGTCTTCTGCCCATTTTTAGATTGGGTTGTTTGTTTTTTTTGTTATTGAGCTGCATGAGCTGCTTGTAAATTTTGGAGATTAATCCTTTATCAGTTGCTTCATTTGCAAATATTTTCTCCCATTCTGAGGGTTGTCTTTTGGTCTTGTTTATGGTTTCCTTTGCTGTGCAAAAGCTTTGCAGTTTCACTAGGTCCCATTTGTTTATAATTGTTTTTATTTCCATTTCTCTAGGAGGTGGGTCAAAAAGGATCTTGCTGTGATTTATGTCATAGAGTGTTCTGCCTATGTTTTCCTCCAAGAGTTTGATAGTGTCTGGCCTTACATTTAGGCCTTTAATGCATTTTTAGCTTATTTTTGTGTATGGTGTTAGGGAGTGATCTAATCTCATACTTTTACATGTACCTGTCCAGTTTTCCCAGCACCACTTACTGAAGAAGCTGTCCTTTCTCCACTGTATATTCCTGCCTCCTTTATCAAAGATAAGGTGACCATATGTGCGTGGGGTTATCTCTGGGATTTCTAACCTGTTCCATTGATCTATATTTCTGTTTTTGAGCCAGTACCATACTGTCTTGATTACTGTAGCTTTGTAGTATAGTCTGAAGTCAGGGAGCCTGATTCCTCCAGCTCCATTTTTCGTTCTCAAGATTGCTTTGGCTATTCGGGGTCTTTGGTGTTCCCCTACAAATTGTGAAATTTTTTGTTCTAGTTCTGTGAAAAATGCCAGTGGTAGTTTGATAGGGATTGCACTGAATCTGTAGATTGCTTTGGGTAGTAGAGTCATTTTCACAATGTTGATTCTTCCAATCCAAGAACATGGTATATCTCTCCATCTGTTTGTATTATCTTTAATTTCTTTCATCAGCATCTTATAATTTTCTGCATACAGGTCTTCTGTCTCCTTAGGTAGGTTTATTCCTAGCTATTTTATTCTTTTTGTTGCAGTGGTAAATGGGAGTGTTTCCTTGATTTCACTTTCAGATTTTTCATCATTAGTGTATAGGAATGCAAGAGATTTCTGTGCATTAATTTTGTATCCTGCAACTTTACCAAATTCATTGATAAGCTCTAGTAGTTTTCTGGTAGCATCTTTAGGATTCTCTATGTATAGTATCATGTCATCTGCAAACAGTGACAGCTTTACTTCTTCTTTTCTGATTTGGATTCCTCTTATTTCCTTTTCTTCTCTGATTGCTGTGGCTAAAACTTCCAAAGCTATGTTGAATAAGAGTGGTGAGAGCGGGCAACCTTGTCTTGTTCCTGATCTTAGTGGAAATGCTTTCAGGTTTCACCATTGAGGACGATATTGGCTGTGGGTTTGTCAGATATGGCCTTTATTATGTTGAGGAAAGTTCCCTCTATGCCTACTTTCTGCAGGGTTTTTATCATAAATGGGTGTTGAATTTTGTCAAAAGCTTTCTCTGCATCTATTGAGATGATCATATGGTTTTTCCTCTTCAATTTGTTAATACGGTGTATCACGTTGATTGATTTGTGTATACTGAAGAATCCTTGCATTCCTGGGATAAACCCCACTTGATCATGGTGTATGATCCTTTTAATGTACTGTTGGATTCTGTTTGCTAGTATTTTGTTGAGGATTTTTGCATCTATGTTCATCAGTGATATTGGCCTGTAGTTTTCTTTCTTTGTGACATCCTTGTCTGGTTTTGGTATCAGGGTGATGGTGGCCTCGTAGAATGAGTTTGGGAGTGTTCCTCCCTCTGCTATATTTTGGAAGAGTTTGAGAAGGATAGGTGTTAGCTCTTCTCTAAATGTTTGATAGAATTCGCCTGTGAAGCCATCTGGTCCTGGGCTTTTGTTTGTTGGAAGATTTTTAATCACAGTTTCAATTTCAGTGCTTGTGATTGGTCTGTTCATATTTTCTATTTCTTCCTGATTCAGTCTTGGCAGGTTGTGCATTTCTAAGAATGTGTCCATTTCTTCCAGGTTGTCCATTTTATTGGCATAGAGTTGCTTGTAGTAATCTCTCATGATCTTTTGTATTTCTGCAGTGTCTGTTGTTACTTCTACTTTTTCATTTCTAATTCTATGATTTGAGTCTTCTCCCTTTTTTTCTTGATGAGTCTGGCTAATGGGTTATCAATTTTGTTTATCTTCTCAGAGAACCAGCTTTTAGTTTTCTTGATCTTTGCTATCATTTCCTTCATTTCTTTTTCATTTATTTCTGATCTGATCTTTATGATTTCTTTCCTTCTGCTAACTTTGGGGTTTTTTGTTCTGCTTTCTCTAATTGCTTTAGGTGAAAGGTTAGGTTGTTTATTCAAGATGTTTCCTGTTTCTTAAGGTAGGATTGTATTGCTATAAACTTCCCTCTTAGAACTGCTTTTGCTGCATGCCACAGGTTTTGGGTCATTGTGTCTCCATTGTCATTTGTTTCTAGGTATTTTTTGATTTCCTCTTTGATTTCTTCAATGACCACTTCGTTATTAAGTATTGTTTCGCCTCCATGTGTTTGTATTTTTTACAGATCTTTTCCTGTAATTGATATCTAGTCTCATAGAGTTGTGGCCGGAAAAGATACTTGATACAATTTCAATTTTCTTAAATTTACCAAGGCTTGATTTGTGACCCAGGATGTGATCTATCCTGGAGAATGTTCCATGAGCACTTGAGAAAATTGTGTATTCTGTTGTTTTTGGATGGAATGTCCTATAAATATCAATTAAGTCCATCTTGTTTAATGTACCATTTAAAGCTTGTGTTTCCTTATTTATTTTCATTTTGAATGATCTGTCCATTGGTGAAAGTGGGGTGTTAAAGTCCACTACTATGAATGAGTTACTGTAGATTTCCCCTTATATGGCTGTTAGTATTTGCCTTATGTACTGAGGTGCTCCTATGTTAGGTGCATAGATATTTACAATTGTTATATCTTCTTCTTGGATCGATCCCTTGATCATTATGTAGTGTCCTTCTTTGTCTCTTGTAATAGTCTTTATTTTAAAGTCTATTTTGTCTGATACGAGAATTGCTACTCCAGCTTTCTTCTGGTTTCCATTTGCGTGGAATATCTTTTTCCATCCCCTCACTTTCAGTCTGTATGTGTCTCTAGGTCTGAAGTGGATCTCTTGTAGACAGCACATATATGGGTCTTGTTTTTGTATCCATTCAGCCAGTCTGTGTCTTCTGGTGGGAGCGTTTAATCCATTTACATTTAAGGTAATTTCTATTTGTATGTTCCTATTCCCATTTTCTTAATTGTGTTGGGTCTGTTATTGTAGGTCTTTTCCTTCTCTTGTGTTTCTTGCCTAGAGAAGATCCTTTAGCATTTGTTGTAAAGCTGGTTTGATGGTGCTGAACTCTCTCAGCTTTTGCTTGTCTGTAAAGGTTTTAATTTCTCCATCAAATCTTAATGAGATCCTTGCTGGGTAGAGTAATCTTGGTTGTAGGTTTTTCTCCTTCATCACTTTAAATATGTCCTGCCAGTCCCTTCTGGCTTGCAGAGTTTCTGCTGAAAGATCAGCTGTTAACCTTATGGGGATTCCCTTGTGTATTATTTGTTTTTCCCTTGCTGCTTTTAATATGTTTTCTTTGTATTTAATTTTTGACAGTTTGATTAATATGTGTCTTGGCGTGTTTCTCCTTGGATTTATCCTGTATGGAACTCTCTGTGCCTCCTGGACTTGATTAACTATTTCCTTTCTCATATTAGGGAAGTTTTCAACTATAATCTCTTCATATATTTTCTCAGTCCCTTTCTTTTTCTCTTCTTCTTCTGGAACCCCTATAATTCGAATGTTGGTGCGTTTAATGTTGTCCCAGAGGTCTCTGAGACTGTCCTCAGTTCTTTTCATTCTTTTTTCTTTATTCTGCTCTGCGGTAGTTATTTCCACTATTTTATGTTCCAGGTCACTTATCCGTTCTTCTGCCTCAGTTATTCTGCTATTGATCCCATCTAGAGAATTTTTAATTTCATTTATTGTGTTGTTCATCGTTGCTTGTTTCATCTTTAGTTCTTCTAGGTCCTTGTTAAATGTTTCTTGCATTTGCTCTCTTCTATTTCCAAGATGTTGGATCGTCTTTACTATCATTACTCTGAATTCTTTTTCAGGTAGACTGCCTATCTCCTCTTCATTTGTTAGGTCTGGTGGGGTTTTATCTTGCACCTTCATCTGCTGTGTGTTTTTCTGTCTTCTCATTTTGCTTATCTTACTGTGTTTGGGGTCTCCTTTTTGAAGGCTGCAGGTTCGTAGTTCCCGTTGTTTTTGGTGTCTGTCCCCAGTGGCTAAAGTTGGTTCAGTGGGTTGTGTAGGCTTCCTGGTGGAGGGGACTAGTGCCTATGTTCTGGTGAATGAGGCTGGATCTTGTCTTTCTGGTGGGCAGATCCAGCTCTGGTGGTGTGTTTTGGGGTGTCTGTGGACTTATTATGATTTTAGGCAGCCTCTCTGCTAATGGGTGGGGTTGTGTTCCTGTCTTGCTAGTTGTTTTGCATAGGGTGTCCAGCACTGGAGCTTGCTGGTCGTTGAGTGAAGCTGGGTGCTGGTGTTGAGATGGAGATCTCTGGGAGATTTTCGCCATTTGATATTACGTGGAGCTGGGAGGCCTCTTGTGGACCAGTGTCCTGAAGTTGGCTCTCCCACCTCAGAGGCACAGCAGTGACTCCTGTCTGCAGCACCAAGAGTCTTTCATCCACATGGCTGGCGAGCGGGTAGGGAAGCGGAGGGTGCCGGCAGGGACTGCTTTCACGGGAGCGGAGCTTCGGCAGGTAACTTCGCCGAGCTCTGGGGCACACTCTCGCGGACTCCGTCTGCCGTGGGCCGCGCGGTGGTCAGGAGTGCGATGCTGGAGTTGGAGCGGCGCTGAGCCCGGTGCTCACCCTCGCCCGTCTGCCCGACTGGGTTGTGTTGCTGCCTGGGCTCCCAGCCGCTCCTCGATTGGTGCTTTAAGGGCTTGAGGAAGAAAATATATTCGGTCACTTTTGGAGTCAGTTGGATGTTTGAAATAAACATGTCAGAAGTCCAGGAGGATTAGTTGATTTAATTCCTCTGATCAAATAACTCTGAATTAGAGTGCGATGTAGTCGTCTTGTGAAGAGAAAGCAGACAGGCTTTTGGGTGAGAGACCAATTTCCAATCCTGGCTTTTTAGCTACATAGATGTATGACCTTGTTAAGGATAATCTCTCCAGGCCCCAGTTTCCACATGTGAAATACAGAAAACAGACAGAGGTTGAGATAATCTATGTTTTTAACTGACTAGCACAATGCCTGGTGTAGAGTTCAAGTTCAGTAAATGGCTGGAGTTATTACAGTCAAACAAATCAGGAATAAAGCACAGAAGAAGAAGGAGGCCTTACATATATCATACAATGAGTAAAAGCCTTGCCTTCTCTGTCAGTGATTTTTTTTTTTTTTTGGTCGGTGATTAATTTTTGAGAATAAATGAAACTTTGCAGATCTTGGGGAAAAAAACTTATTAAAGCACAAAGCACTACTGTCTTCCAAGCCATTAAAATGTTAACTGCTTAATTCCTGTTTCAACAATAGGTAATGAACCTTCTCTGAATTAAATCTTTGACTTTATGGATCTGTACGAAGCTAAGAGTAATTACAGTAAGGAGAGAAGCTGAAATCCCAGTAGCCCCATGCATGCAGGACCTCATTTCAATTACTTTAAAGAAGTTTATTTAATATCATTTCACTGTTTACTTTAGGGAAGGATATTTGTCTCACTGCTACATATCCTATTACTAATAAAAGTTATTAAATATATCAACTACAAGTGCAGAAAAACAGAAGGACAACAGAAGTGTATACTTGGAATAAGAAAAATGCCTGCAGGTAACTTTTTGTTTCTCTGTCTGTTTGCATGACACTCACACTCCATTTCTTGGCATACCATCAGCTCCACTCCTGGCATGGGATTTAGTAGCATACATGCCTCTTCTAAATCCAAAATTAGGACAATCCTCTGACTGAGGATCTAACAACGGGAGAGAATCTTTGAAGATTCAAGCTTGGTCACCTCTATGACCCATTCTGGGGCCCTGAGTTTGGCTGGTTCCAAACTTTGTACTTGCCCCCTTTCTACTTTGCTTAATTCCTTGTGTTATTATTTCATATGTCAATCTCCTGATGAGACAATTCCTCTACACAGAGGGATGTGTATTTTATTTCGTCTTTACAAATGTCTTACGCATTCCTCACTCCAGCACACAGTACCAGCCTATGCACAATGGTGCTTTATATGTCTGTTCACACTAAGTAAGGCAGCCACCCATCAGAGCTGTCTAGAAATCTAATAGGTTAGCCCATAGGGAGTGAGCTGCCTGTCGCTAGAGGCAACCAGCTGAGACGATTGGGAGATATTCTGTTGCAGAGCTTCCTTCACTGAGAAGACCAACTACCAGCTGAGGATGAAGGAAGATGGGTGAAAGCAACATGTCTAGGTATGTACAAGTTAAAATGGTATTTAGAAATAAGTAGATATGCCCAAAATTCTGAGAAAAAGAGCCTGGTACTAAAAGAGACAAAAGAACAGTGATTGTAAAAATAGGTCAGTTTCGTAGAGAATGGACTTGAGGACACGGGGAGGGGGAAGGGTAAGCTGGGACGAAGTGAGAGTGGCATGGACATATATACACTACCAAACATAAAATAGATAGCTAGTGGGAAGCAGCCACATAGCACAGGGAGATCAGCTCGGTGCTTTGTGACCACCTAGAGGGGTGGGATAGGGAGGGTGGGAGGGAGACGCAAGAGGGAGGAGATATGGGGATATATGTATACGTATAGCCGATTCACTATGTTATAAAGCAGAAACTAACACACCATTGTAAAGCAATTATACTCCAATAAAGATGTTAAAAAAAATAGATCAGTTTAATGGCAATTGGTATCTGTAAGAGATACAGGAAAACACTCACTTACTTGATCCTTCTTTGCATGACTGGATCGCTTCAGCCTAAGCTGGTTTGGATACGCTTAGAAGAAAACCAGCTGACATAAGGGCCAAAACAAAAGAAAGGCTTTGCAGACACCAAACAGGGTTGTTAGGAGCCCAGCCCAAGGTCCCTGTTATCACAGCACGCCGAGGTTGTGGGGGACATGTGTGAGCCTGACTTCAACGCGAGAAGGCAATATTACGGGAGCGCTACAGCGGGGACAGATGCTCACCAGGGAGGTCCTTGTTGGAAATATGGATTGAGTTAAAGGGGGAACAAAGAAAGGAAGGTTTCCCGGTTTTATATACATGTTGGCCCGTGAACAACGTGGGTCTGAACTGTGCTGGGCCACTTACATGTGGATATTTTTTCAGTAGGAAATACTACAGCACTGCACAGTCCCTCGTTGGTTGAATCCACGGATGTGGAGGAACCTCAGATGTGGATTCGGAGGAGCCTCGGATACAGAGGGCCAAGCCTAACTTACACGTGGCTTAACCCCTGTGCTGTTCAAGGGTCGACTGTAAACATGTTAATCCAAGCATGCTTTTCTGAGAATCTTTAAAGCTCTCCCTCCAACCTAGACACTGGTCACTGCGAGTAATGTTGGGAGGTTCCAGTACCTTCATGGCAAAATTAAAGGAGATAAGAATCACATTTATTAAAAAACCACGAAGGACTGTGTTGTGGAAGCAACTGCACCGGGCAGAACTGAGATCCACATGTTCAAGATAAAGGCTGCAGGCTTCATTGTAGAGGTGCTCTCTTATGAGGGCTTTCAGAGCACAGCGCAGAGCACTCAGGGAGTGGTCAGCTCCCCACCCCTAGCCGGGCTGGACCAGGGCCCAGTGACTTAGCGGATTTGGAAAAGGAAGCCCTGTACCGGGCAAGCTGTCAAGCTAGCTCTGCGCTGCTCTTTTCAGTGCTGATATTATATGGTTCAAGATGCTTTCAGCAAGTTCACTACCCCGTGGAGACAACCCTTTTCCAATATCAGAGAGCCCACTAAGTTAGGTCAAAAGAAGCGGCGTGGTCAAGTACAGGCTCTGAACGCTGGATCCAGGGTTTCAATTTCAGGTCAGGCTACTTACTAGCCGTATGACCTCTGAGGCTCAGTGTTTTCATCTGCGAAGCCGGAATGGTATCTTTCCAGAGGATTATTAAAAAGGGAAGGTCAGGATGTTCCTATTATAACACCTGGCACAGTTGGTACTGGAAGATAGTTATTACTAGCATCAGGGAGAAACGCTTAATTAGGTGCCAAAGGTCTTAAACCCTTCCATGAATGATTCTTTTAATAGGCACGTGGTCCAGGGCAGTCCCTGTGATGTGGCGTCGGGGCAGAGGCACTGAGCAGCACTAAAGGACGACGCAGTGAAGAGCAGAAGCCACCACACGTCCGGAATTATGAACCGGGAAATGTTTCAGTCTGTGAAGCTATTGTAAATACACATCTGCTTACTTTGATGGAATGAGTCAAGAGACTTCCACCTGGTAGAAAGTATCCAGAGATGAGATTCAAACTCACCAGCAACGAATATACTTCTTGGAGAGAGGAAGGTTTTGCAGGTGAGCTCTAAATCTCACAAGGCTGATGGAGAGGGTGATCCGGCAGTCAGGACCACACCAGGGTTTTAATTACTCATCAGCGACATAATCTCTAAGAAGGCCTTTCTATTTCTGGCCTAGGAAAGAAGCTGTTGGCCATTTGTAAGGACATGCCAAACACCAGAGGCTTGCAATTTCAGAACAGTTTAGAGAAAGAAGTGAGCACCGCTATTGGCGGAGAAGCTGGTATAATCTCTGGCATCAGCATTAAGTACCATCCTTTTAAATGTAAACACATATAAAGCTGTCAGTATCTTATAACAAATAGCAGAATAATACAAGCTATCAGCAAGCAAGTGGAGGCGTTTTTCTGCCTGGATCCATGCACTGTGCAGGAACAATTGCCCATCAGAGGAGTTCCTTTGACAAATGTTTTTTGCTTTTGTTGTTTTTTTCAATGTCAACAGGAATTACCGTCAACAACCAAAAGGGCAGAAACAAGTTACTGATGAACTCAGCCCCCCGCACCCACAGTAATGGACAGAGTGAATAGCAAAATAAACACAAAAAAAGAAAGCCAACATTTCATATTCTTCACTGTAATACCAAGTATGATTTAAAATAGCTTGACAGGAGCCCTGCAAAAAGGCCCAATGAAACTCTTCCCTTAGAAAAGTATAACATGACTTTTTAATGGTGCTGGGAGAGCAAGGATAAATTATAGTAATCTCTTTTCATTTATATCGCACTCTTGAAACGACAAAATTACAGAGATGGAGAACAGATTACCAGCTGCCACTGGCTGCTGGGTGGGTGGGGGAGGGAGGGGCTGGCTGTGGCTATAAGGGGTGGCCTGGGGGGTCCTTGTGATGGAGCTGCTCTGGGTCCTCACTGTAGTCACATGAATCCCCAGGGGACAATACTGCATAGAACTTTACGCACAGACACACACACACACACACACACACACACACACACACACACACACACACGAGGGCACGTAAAACTGTGAAATCCAAATCAGGTCCAGAGACTGTATCACTGTCAACGTCTTGGTGATAATGATACTATAGTCATGCAAGATGTTACCACTTGGGGAAACTGGGTGAAGGGTACAAAAAATCTTGCTGTTATTTTCTACAACTGAATGTGAACTTAAAACTATCTCAAAACAAGAAGTTAAAAAATGTTTAAAAACTGGAAAAATCTGCAACACTTTATTTCTCTGGAGGATGCAAAAGCTTCCATGGACACACCTCAAGGTCACAGATGGGCCAGCCTAATGTGAGTCCTCAACTTAGTGCAGAGAAGTTACAAGTCAGCGTCATTACCGAATTCCTAAAAGTAAGGGTCTCCGTGGTAGGTAAGCAATTTACACCTCTGGCTTTGCTTTTCGCACCTGAAGGCCACAGAGGGTTTGGGTGTTCTCATCACAACCCTAGGCGAACCACCCACAGACTTTTAGCACAGTGCTGCACGTCAAACGTGCAGATCAGAGTGTTACATGGAGGGAAACCAGTGCCATTTAAAAATGACTTGGGTGATGCAACATTCCCATTTGATTTCTTATTTTGATGGTGTGTGCACGTGTGCGTGTGCACACGCGTGTATGCAGGGGTGTGTGGCAGGCAGCAGGGCTGGTTCACAGTTAGGGAGCCCCCCTTCTAGTTGCAGTTCTGATGCATTTGAGATAAAGAATCTTTAAAATGAAAACTGACACGCTCACCTATGGAATTCAGGAGTGTGTCAGGAATGCCCTACACAGGACGAACGGGGAACGGCAATGTTTAAATACATCACTGTTTTATGCTCAAAGAGGCCCATGGCAAGTTTTAGTGGGAAGACCTGAGCAGAGATATGAATACGTTAAATGGTGGTGAGGGAAAAAAGACACTGAAAGTATGCAGCCTGATTTTCTCCAGTTTTCCCTTCTTCCCGATGTCTTGGATTTGCAATTAAAAATCAGCTAAGAAAAATAATCTCACTGCAGTTCTTAGTTTCTTGTAAATTCCCAACATTATGCAACTTTTATTTCAGCACAGAGAGACAGGGAGGTTACCACTGGACAAGTCCCCTCAATTCCCTACTTCAGTCTAGTTTCTAGAAAGGCCCTTGTCATGCTCAACTATCAGTGATAACGAAGCTTTTTTTTTTTCTTCCTGTACGCGGGCCTCTCACCATTGTGGCCTCTCCTGTTGCGGAGCACAGGCTCTGGACGCGCAGGCTCAGCGGCCATGGCTCACGGGCCCAGCTGCTCCGCGGCATGTGGGATCTTCCCGGACCGGGGTATGAACCCGTGTCCCCTGCATCAGCAGGCAGACTCTCAACCACTGCGCCACCAGGGAAGCCCCACGAAGGGCATTTTTATCAACACAAAATCTTTACAGAAACTTTACATTATTTTGAAAATATATCTAAATGAATAAAGGCACTAGGTTTTTCTCATTTTGTTCACTATTACTCTTTCCAAATGCAATTATGTTCTGCTTTCTGCATCCTTTGTCACTGACAAGATTGTACATCCATGACATCTGTTCATCAATCTCTTCACTGCACCACTGCTCTAGGATCCTGCTGCCCTCCCTGGTCCCTAAAAGACATCCTCTTATGTTTTTGTTAAAGCACACACATACGCGCTTCAAGTGAAAGAATGACCGCCCTGCAGAAGGGCTTCGTAAGGACAATACAATGCAGATTCATTAAACACAACCCTGAGCTATCTAACCCTAAAGTGTAAAATTTAAAAAGGGAAGCGAAAGCTTCTTCCTTAATCATGATAACAAGGCAACAGCCTTGAGGGCGGACACCCCAGCCTTGACACTAGCCCCCCATTCCTCAAACGAGGAGGGGCATCAGTGGTGCTGTCAGCCGCCAGAGGAAACACGAGCTCGAGATTCCCGATGGTGCCAGGAAACATGACTCTTTGTCACCTTTTATTAGTGGATAACCAAACACATGCAGGCACAGAAAACCTGCTTGATGCTAGGAGCTCCTCGACCAAGACTTCAAGTGGCAAGGACTAGCCCGCTGGTCCCAGGCTGCTCTGACACTTTCTTGAGACGAATACACGGCTTCTCTAGAGAAAATGCGTCATGATCTGGGTTTGTATTCTTGGCACCTAAACCCAGAGTGTGGTCATGGGAGGGGTTTAGTGAATGTTTGTGAAAGAGACAAATACCTACTGCTTAGACAAACAGAAACAGCTAATGTGGTCAGAGTGGAGATAAAATAGTCCTGAGTAAATCACGGTTGTTCTTGATGAGAATGGCATTACTAATTCATTTCTCTGAAACATAAGAAAGAAATTCCGCAGGGAGCACCTTAGCAATGGCAGTGATGTGGTCCAGGGCCATGGCGTGCAGACGCTCATCTCGGCTCTCGAGGAGAAGCTTCAGAGACGGGAGCAGCAGGGCCTGGTGCTGCAGCAGCGAGCATAGCTCCTTCACACCCTGGAAGCACAAGGGCAACTTTGTGAGTGAGAAGGAAAGGGAGCGCGTCAAAGCGCTGGCATGATTCTGCTTGTGTCTTGCCACACCTTTTCCTATGAGTGTGTGTGTGTCTGTGTCTGTACAAAATGCGCACATGGGACCACCTGATTTAGTGTTTGATGCCTGCTTCACTCACTCCACCATCTATTCATAAAACCTCTCCAAGTATCAGATATTCATCTACAACGTTGCTATTTTAATGGCTGCATAGGATCCCGATGGATGGATATAGGACTGGAATTTATTTTCCTAAACTCTCAGAGCTCTAGTTTCCTCCCAAGTAAAACAGAGGTAAACTGTATCTACTCTGCAGTGTGGTGTGTGTGTGTGTGTGTGTGTGTGTGTGTGTGTGAATAAGTATTAGTGAATAATAATGTACAATGCTCAGCATATACTAGACGCTTAACAATAAAAACTATTGTCAATTGTTAAAATTATCAAAAATATCTAGTTATCACCCACTGTAATAAAGGAAATCAGCAATTTGCATATTTTAAAACCTGTTTATAGTTAATGTCAATGTAAACTGGATGCTTGATATACTTAAGATGCTCCATCTTCATAAAAAGTACCTGTGGTCCAGAAAAATGAAAATGGATTTAGAGTGTCACAGACATATTTGCATTTTATTCGCGGCCCTTTTTTTATGCTGGCTGAACCTGCCATCAGAGAGCAGGCTTTTCTATAAGATAACGAACGATAATCTTTCACAACAAAAGTATAAAAGCATAGAAAATAAATTTTCAAGCTATTCTTCCCTGCTGAGTTACATGTTCCCTCGATGTCCTGACTTTAGCTGTAATGTGAAGAACAGAACACTTGGACCAGAGACCGGACAAAGAGCGCAACCTCATTATATAAAGCGAGGGCTGTTTTTGAAAGAACTGGGGGTCACCGCCCTGTGTGGGATGACCTTCCTCTTGTGCTACTCCAACAGGAGCACATCGGAGGAGGAAAACTCAAATGCATGACATTTTCATAATTCCTTTACGTTATTATAAAGAGTAGATAAAAGAAGGCTGACATAAAGAAGCCCTTCTTAAAGCTTGGGATAAAGGTCTCTTTGGAATTCCACTCATTGTCTTTTATTGGCTTGCACCCAGCAGGCCACCGCTGGAAATCAGGCTGTGCCCCCCAAACCCGTGTGAGAATGATCAATATCGGCTGGGTAACAGTTCTGTAAAATGTGTGCTTCAAACACGGATTCTCATTCAGGAAAGTGCTCTGCATGCCTTAAGGCACGCACCGCATACAGAGGCCTCTCGCCCAGCATCTGGGCCAAAGAGAAATGCGGATTTTTAATCTGGGATGCCAATACCTGCAGAAAACACTTGGGAAGACGAAATATAAACCCCCGTGCGTGACAGTCCAGCCCGGCTGCCACGCACCAAACTGCTTCCTCCGCCCTCCTCCCTGTACCCTTACGGCCTCGCCTTCCCACCCTGCACAGTCCTCTGAGAGCAGCGCCTGCACGGGAGACCTCCCTCTCACCACGGGATGCTCTGAGCTGCGCTGTCCAGCAGGGCAGCCGTGGGCCACGTGGGGCTTGTGAGAGCATTTGAGATGTGGCTAGTGCAACTGAGAAACTGCATTTTAAATTTTATTCAATTTCACTTAAGCTTGATTTTCATACCCACGTGTGGCCCATGGCTACCACAGTGGAGGGTGCAGCAGAGAGTGTGAGGCTCTCACGGACCTCTAGGTCTTCGCACACGATGTAACCTCTGCTGTCTCTCTCTCTTTCTCTCTCCCCTACTCATCGTTAGGTCTCAGCTTACAAAGGCACAAGAAAATTCCATTCCCTGCGATGGTACCTCTGATGTCCCAGGTTTGGCGCTCCTATATTCTGGCTGTACCTCGTTGAATATTTCCTACGTTATCTGTCATCTTGTATTATTGTAATCATTCATTTGTCTATCTGCCTCACTTGAGGGCAAGGAGCTTTTTCCTTCTCTGTATTCCAAACTTGCTTAGTACATACTGTACCCCAAATTATTTGTATTCTCTCTCTTAACTCTCATATATGCTTATTCAATAAGTTATCAGTAATTGGTAAATAGGTATTTCTCAGTAATTTATGATATTTGGAAGAAGCACATCACTTGGCTGACCTCAGCTTTGATGAAAAATTTATGGAAATAACCTATACACCCCTTTGAGCAGGCATAATGGCTCGATATCCCACAGCCAGACAAGGACACCCAGGAATGGAAGAATTCATTTTATGAGAGCTACTGAGTGCTTTTTATCTCTTAGCTAACAGTTACTGGCTAAATACTTACTTGTAATTAAGGACTATACTATACTCACGAGGTATTTCCCCCTGTGTTACGAGAGGACTGTTTATTAGGATGTTTATAAAGGGATGTGGGTAGCTGCAGGAAAGGTCAAAGTAGCAAAGGGAACCACAAAGCACCTTATATGGTATGTTCGCAGCTCAAACCTGTCTGGCCATCAGGACACAGAACAACAATGAGAGGCCTTGAATGCTGAGGAGCAGGTGGGCTGGGGCCCAGAGCCAGGCCAGAACCCTGGGCGCTGGTCCTCCCTGTGGACTGGGGTTTATGGTGATGCCCTGGGCCCTGTGGCTGACGGTCGTCAGAGCAGCGGGACCGGTCCACCAGCGGTCCTTCTGTCCTCACGCGACCCTCCCACTGGTCCTGGGGTATCTGGCACCTAAAGGTGTGGCAGGGCCCGCAGCAAGAGTGTGGAGCACAAGGTGTGCAGGGGTGGGTGTCGTCGATTCGAAAAATCGAGCTCTTGATGTCCTCAGGAGTGCCTCAGCCGTGAGAGAGAACAGTCACACTAAGACTGAGAAGCCGGGGTCACCTGGGCTCCCTCGTGAGCTGGGGGGCGGGCTCCCACACACCCACCGCAGTGTCTGCCCTGCTAGTTCCTGCTGCGCCTCTGCAGGGACCCTCGGGGGCAGCCACAAGTAGATGGAACTTGGGATTTTACATCTGAATGCCAGGAACTTGTTTTATGCCAAGTCGCCAATTTCTTGTTCTCCAGATACCCCACTCCTGAGGACGCTGCACGCGTTGCCACGGACGGAAGCTGAGAGGAGGATATGTTAACTGTCAAGACCGTGGGACACGTGACCTGTGAGAAACAGTGATTTTATCTTTCTCTAATATTTTCCATCAGCAAAACCATCATGGCCATAAGTAAACAAGCACCATGAGCAACAGCAGGAGATCGTGAAAAGAGCCACAAAGAAAACAAATCTCTACATATGGCAACTTGGTAGGAGGATGGGAAATGGGGATGAAGGATAAAGTAAGCCCCTTTAAGTCCCGTCAGAGCTAATCAGGCAAACGCATCTCACACACCGGGCAGTAGGGCAACCAAAGGTACTGGCGGAAAAAGAAGTGAGTCATGGATAATTTTACTGCCACAGTGATATTAAATCTCATGGAAGTCTGAAATGAGACTATGTAGATTCCAAATGCGGTAAAATAAACTTAACAAGACATTTCCATTTTATGATAATACTGTTCCTTCCTTTGAAACCATTCTGATTCACATTTGCGCAAATTTAGTGATTAATAAAAATAGTACACGACATTTGCAAAGTTCCTTCAATCATGGCATCCTAAGAAAAAGAATCTACATATGTACCCAATTAAAACACAGAAGGTAGCAAAACAAAAATGAAGAAAAGTCACTGTGGCAACAGAGCTCTTGATGATGATCTTTCAAATCATCAAATTGGAACAGAGAAGCGATAATGACCCACTTCAAAATGGGGCTCAATCCAGTACCTTACTCCTCACCCCAAGAGAATGATGGACTCATGAGAGACGGTGAACTAAGTGCTACGGATGAAGAAGTGAAGACACAGCCTCAGGTCACGCTCCTCCCAGGACTGGGGACCTCACAGAACAGTCGGAACAAGAGTCCCCGCTGAGGTCATGTGCTCTAACCCCTTGTTTCAGAGATGAGAAGGTGGAGGTCCAGAGATCCTAAATAATGTCTTCCTAACCTAGATTCAATAGAACTGACGGTAGGACACTTCCGGTGTTTGGTCCTAATCTAACAATGCTTGATCTTAGCTTATGTTAAGGCAGAGATGAAACCCATGTTATTTACTTACCCTGGTGGGGGTAAGACAGTGTGTTGAGTCCCCACTCTCTGCAGTATGCTGAATCCTGCCTTGGGTGAAACAGAGACGCTACAGCCATGGTTCCTACCCTCCAGGTGCTCACAATATAGCAGAGCCGATCACAGGTAGATAAGCATCTGACACAAGCAAATCACAGGCTACTGGAGCAAGGGGAAGTTATCTTTGGTGCTGGTACTTTAAATATTTTATAGAATAATTCTGTCATCCTGGTGGTTGAAGACGTCTTTAAATGGACACAGTATTTTAAATTCAATCAAAAAACACTTAGCCAGTCCTTCATTCAGAAAACAATTCATTCAATTGCATTCATAAAGAGAATATTTTCCTTGAGTGAACAATGAAGATTCAAAGAGTCCTATTTACAATTTTGTTTTCAAGTTTACCTGCTATGTGGTAGAAACTCAAAAACCAATTGATCAGTTTAGTGCCATTATCCAAAGGCTTAAATTTAAGACATGTAAATTGCTCAAACGATACATTGCTGAGGTCAGATCCACAGCAGGGGCTGTAGTTAATACGTGCTTATTTTAGAATGTACAAATTTACATATATATTACACAAATATCTCTGGGACACATATTATAGGATCAAATAGAGAACAAGGTCAACATGGAGGTGGCTGAGTTTTTACCATGTTCACAGAGAATAAATATTGTGGTTATGCAATCTTATTACAATGATGTCAAAAAAGTATGTGAAAATCAGAGTGTCTGGTTACCTGCCGAGGAGTGCTAAGGTAGCTGCTATGTTACCAACTGGCCTGGGTCAGCCAGACAGGACATTTGAGCTACCGTGACCTCTTAGAACAGAAACTTGAGTCAGACATAAAAGGGCACCCAAAAAACCCAGAAAACTGGGTTCTACTCTGGGACTTGTAAAAGGAAAACTGCTTCAGAGCTCCAACAAAGAGAAAATGACCTCAAAGAATCCTTTTAGCCCTGCTTTTCTTCATTTGATCGGTCACAAATTATGGGCTTTACTTTCCCTACCGATAACTTAAGCTAAATGTTCCCCAAGTGCAGTCACTGGTATTGTTTACACCAAAGAGCTGGGAAAAGGAAAGGGATATCCCCCAGGAAAGCCACTTGAAATAGCCACTCACCTCTGCAGGGAGCATCTGTTCGGTGTTATATAAAGAGCGGCAGATTTTCAAAACTTCATTCCCCAGCCCTTCCTTGTTCTCCACCGTACATCTGGTTAGCATCACTGTAGCCAGTCTCACCCACGGATTATTGGTTATGCTGGTTCGAAGGGAGAAAAATGCAAGGCATGGGAAATGACGAAACTTATAACAATTGTGATAAGAAATTTTAAAATAGAAAAGAAATCCCACTTTTTCAAGTAAAATGCTTTTGGCAAATTGCAGTCATAACCTGCATGATGTGTTCCTTCATGTCTATCTTGGAGAAAAGACACCAGCCCACAGAGGGGAAAGAGCTTGCTGTGGTATGGACAAGTGCCCCAGCAGCATGGAGCCAGTGGGTGGACGCCAACCAGTACAGACTGCTTTGAAGCCCAGCAGCTCAGGCTGACATTCCGGCTCCCTGACTGCTTGCGCGAGTCACAGAAGTGACTTCTACACTCTCAGCCTAGTTGTATTGTTCTGGGGACGCCACCCAGCCTTTCTGGGCCTTGGTTCTTCTCACGGCGAAAAGGCAATTTAATGTTTTCCTTGCAGGCTTGCATTGCTTAATGAATGACGTTTGCCATTGTGAAGTATCGCTCTCAATAGCAGGCACATCTTACTAGTTACTTCTCTTATTTCTGAGACATAAAAGCACAAAAGTTTGCCTTTTGTTTCCCTTCTCTGGCAGCCGCTACCTTGACTTCATAAAAACATCACGATTTATATTTCAAGAGACAAGTGAAAGGTACATTCATTCTGGGGTACTGATTTTACTTACAACATTTTAAAATAATTTTACTCTTTATTAAGAGTCTGTTGTCTCATTAGCACAGCACTAGCTTCTAGCCACCGAACACCAAAGGATGGTCCCTCCCTGGAAAGAATTTCATTCCTTGTGCCTGAGAAAAACATCAAGTGCAACAACAAGGGGACTCAGAATACCAGCCTTTGGCAAAGCCTTTGTGTCTCAGCTCAAACTAACAACTTGTGAGGACAACGAATGCTGCTTATTTCAAGGTACAAACAAAGCTCAGGGAGCATCTGGTTGACGGATGAGTCTTCGTACACTAGAGGACTCGCCCTCTGCTTTCCTCTTTAAAGTCTGGATTCAGTTCTCCTGGGGTTTTCCCTAACAGGCCACCTCCCTGAAGCAGAATTGCACAGTGCATCCCAGTGGCTTTTACAACAACTATCAAAACATATTGTCCAGTGTGTACAGGTCAATCCCAAACTCCCTAACTATCCCTTCCCCCTACCCTTCCCCTCTGGTAACCATAAGTTTGTTCTCCAAGTCTGTGAGTCTGTTTCTGTTTTGTATATAAGTTCATCTGCACCATTTCTTTTTAGATTTACACTGCTGTATTTAAAATGGATAACCAACAAGGACCTACTGTATAGCACAGGGAACTCTGCTCAGTATTATGTAACAACCTAAATGGGAAAAGAATTTGGAAAAGGATACATGTATATGTTTAACTGGATCATTTTTCTATATGCCTAAAACTATCACAACATTGTTAATCAACTATACTCCAATATAAAATAAAAAGTTAAAAAAATGTATTTTACACCAGCCAGCTGTGATACACTGGAGGAAAACTACGGATCTTCCCTAGTGCAAATCTATTATGCTTTTCCATACATGTTCTGACAAGGGACTAAAACCAAAACTCCAAAGTTGGTACCAGTAAATTAGTGGTCATGTGGATCAAGCAAAGTTCTTGAAAGTCCAATTTTTGACTTTACCATGTTGATCGGCAACATTCAGTCATCGCCACACTACCCCTCCCTCCCCGCTCCCCACACTCCTCTCCCCTTTTCTGGTTGTTCTGGAAGTGCTGGAGTCATACGTTGGATCATCTGGGGGAAAAAAAGTATTCCCAAGTACTTTTAAGAACCTGTTTTAAGTGTTCCCTCATACGTTCTTCTGTGCTAAAACACCAGTTTGAGCCAGGAAAGAAGCAGAAATGGACTTTATTTGACTTATTATTAAGTCAAATATGTATGTATAACTGGTTATCGCTTAGGTAGAGGAGACACAGCTGGTAAGAGGGTTAAGTGGACTCTGGTAATGCTTGGTTCTGATGCTAATGATTTCATAAAGGAAGTCTGTAAAACACAGGTTACTAGCAACTTACAACTTTCACACAGGACTACAAAAGCAAGAATATATGTTTGAAAATGAGTATCTTTTTGTCTACAAATGCATTAAATGTTTTAAATGCAGGAAGTGTTTTAAGTAAGCCGAGTTTGCTTCTTGTGGGTAAGTGAGTGAGTTGCAATGGTCAGTGTTCCAGAAGTAAAAGGAACTGCAGAACCACAGTTAGCTAATCTACCGGAAGCATCATACTTCCAATTTGAAAAATTCTCTTTAGACTCAGAGATCCATTTTGAGTGTATGAAGAAATCTATAATTCAACTCTCACGATCTTCTAAAAAAGGGAAGCATTACTGACAATGTAATTAGTGGGTCCCACATCTGTTTCCCATCATCATCTCCTAGGAGCTGTTTAGAAACTGAGGCCCAGGCCCCAGTACCGAGAGTTGGACTCGGCGAGCCAAGCATGGGACTCTGTTTTTAACAAGCACCCTCAGGTCCCGGGGCAGCTCTGCCAAGATAATTGGGAACCAAATGGAAATGCTGTTCCAAGGCACTGTCACAAGCGACACCAAAGCTTTTACGATGTGGGAACTTGCACTGCACGGTTTTAGAGTGAAGGTAAGAACCTATGCTCAAGCGCAGATGTCAGCACGCCATCGCTGCCACAGATGCTTGAGATCTAAGAGATGCTTCTTGCCTTTCTGAAAACACTTGGTTAAAAAAACAAACCAAACCAAAATGCCCCCCTCCTTGGTTTGCTTCAGGAATTCCTAACGGTCTCGTCTGAGGGTGAAGGTAAAGGGGCTTGCCCAGATGTTCCTTAGCGCTCCTGAACTGCTCACGGAATCATTTCGAGCAAACATCCTTCTGTGTACATCTGAGGTGTGGAGACATGTACTGGTCTGGGTGCACAAAGTGCTGGCTGACGCGGGAAGAGCAAGGTGAGTCCCGGCCGCCGAGACATTCGCAACAGAAGCGCGGATGCCCTCGTTTTTTGCCAGAGGGGCAGCAGTTCTTGACAGACAGCATATGTGCTCAGAGGAAATCTGGCCACTTCTTCCAAAGGACTCCTTGGCCAGCAGCACAGGGACTGTGTGCCTACCGGGGCAGCTCTAGTGGTGGCTGCAGCCTGACACAGAGGATCAGCACGGGCTGTGGAGGTTCCAGCAGCTGTTGGAACTCTGTCTCCTCTGTCTCAGGGCCAGGTGCTGCCTGAAGCTGTTGAACTTCTGAGCTTCCACGTTCTCATCCGTAAAATTCGGTAACATCACCTTCCCATGTAGCTTTGCTGTGTGACTTGACAGTGTATGTCAACTGCACATAACACTGTGTTCTCAATAAATGGGAATTATCAATTTATTCCCCATGGATTCTCAAGTTAGCATTGTAAGCCGTGTTAAAAGAGCGTCAAAACAGGTCCTGGTGAAAATACTGGCACAAAATTATTTTGCTGACATCCTAAATCAGATGTTATTATCAAGCATTGTCTATTTCTGAATAAAATATTTGGCTTTAGGGGTAAGGAGAAATGGAAAGAAACTGTGATATTTCAAGAAAAACAATTCTAATTTCATCTAAAGGTTTATACTGATTTTATATATTTCTTTCACTGGCTCTTCTGAAGGTAGTGATTTTTTAAACCTAGAGTCTAGACAAATAGAAGTCTACTTTTATGTTAATACTCACGTATATTCCCGTTTCACAGGCGGCCAAGCCTGCAGGAGCAAAACCAGGTGCTGGAACTCGACCTCTCGGTGACTGGCCTCCAGGAGCTCCACAAAGAGCGAGTAGCGCTTCTCTTCATCCTCCGTGTCAGTTACGTCCACCTGGAAGGCGGAACACACACTTGAAACCCACAGCAAAGGCCACGGAATTGCTGTCCGGAAAAATTCAAATTTGATTATTTTGATTAAATGCTCTTTCAGAAACTTTTACAGTGTGTCAAGGGGAAATTCAACAACATCTCCCCCACCCCTACTCCCCCCAAAACCTTCAAAAGCTCTACGTTTTACCCAACTTCAAACATCTATGTTAAAAATTGCTTAGAACGAAGTCACAGGAAGGTTCTTAACATTCTTTAGCAAAATAAATTCAAACAAGTAGACTTCCATAGAACTGGCTTATTGGCATTCAATGTATGTTATGTTAAAATACTGAACTGTTTCATGTGAAATTATAATAGTTCACCATACTCAATGTTAGCCAATGTTTTTAGTTTAAATTATCCTGCATTGCTAATTTTCATTTTAGAATGAGTATCGCTAAATCTTCACATTGTCTAGAAAATTTCTCTAATTTGAAAGTAAAGATTTTACTAAAGTACATTTGACATGGAATTTTTTTTTGCTATAAATCAAAATAAAGTAAAATAACTTTTATTCACATCTCCATTTCTAGTGCAAAAGAAGTCTATCAACTAAAAATACTAATTTTTCCTCTCATTGAATAACCAAATGATACTTCTTTTACATTGAGGCAGTCCTCAAGCAAGTCATATCTCCAACACCTCTGTGAATAAAATGTTTGCTTTTTTTTAAGTTAGAAAGCAGTTTTAAATATAAAAGTAAGCCAAAAGCTGGTTCTCTTGTTTCCTAGCCTCTCCCAACATAGACTCTCTATATTTGGACTCAGATGATGATACTCTGAAAGAATAATGAGAACAGATGGTTACCTATATATTTGCTAAATTGTCTATACTAATGCATGTTTCCAAAACATTTGATTTAACGGTAACCCTGGCTCTGACCCCAGCAGTCACCTGAAAAAGTTATACCATGAATTCTGCATTTTCACAAAAGTTGATACGTACAATGAAATTATTGGCAATTACCATGTGGAGTCTTCCTCACACAGTGACCATTCAGATCCTTCCAAACCTGACTTAAAGCCCCATGTCATTCTTCCACGGAATAAAAACCCAAAAGCTTTTTCTTGTTTTTAAAATAATTTTATAATACAGTAAGTTAGCTGATCCTTCCAACAGTTTTGTATGGAGAACTGCACAGGTATTTTTAACCTCAATCTACAGATGAAGAAACGGGCTTATCTGTCCTGGTAACATGGCTAGCAAGCAGCAGAGCTGATATATAATTATACTCAGATCAGGATGTTCTGAAGCTAGAGGACTCAGTAAGCTAGAGAAGCTCTGAATTATTTAAATTAGTAGTCTAACTGGGAGTTTGGCAATATTTTCTTGCCTATTTATAAAGAAAGGTTTTAAAAAAAACCAAAACCCTCTCAAACTCAAGACATCCATCTGTCATTATCTGACCTCACCACCTTCAATTCCTCTCCAGCCTTGGGGCCTCCCAGGGGCTCTGTGCATTCATCACTCCCGCTTCCACCTGGGGAACTTGGACCTGCTTCCTCTGCCTGGCACATTCTTTCTTCAGATATCTGCATGGCTCATTCTCTCATTTCTTTCAAATCTCTCAAATGTCACTTTTTGAGGGAACACACTGCGTAACTACCCCCCCGCAAAGTAGCATATTCCCCCACCCCTATCTACCTCCCTCACCTTTATTTTCCTTCTTAGCACTTACAAGTACGTGACATATTGCATATTTGTTTGAGAAAACAGAAACTTATTTGTTCACTGGTTTATCCCCACTACGTAAAATAATACCTGATATAGAGTAAATGCACCGTACTTATTTAGTGAATGGATGAAATAATGAATGGATATACAAATGAATGAAGATAATTTATTTATAAAATCTTGTAACGCAGAACTATATTAAATATTCATGGAGTTACCATAAATTTTTGGCTGTTCTTTTTTTATTGGAGATAGATGTAAGGTTTAAAAAAAAGATCCCACCAAAAGGAAATCACTAAAAAAGACCCAGAGGTAGCATGTGTATTGACATTATGTTTCAACCGATGATGCCTTGCGGTTAGCTATGTGATTTCAATAAAGTCCCTTGTTTTGAGTCTCATTTTTCCTCGTCTGAAAATTGGGCTCCCAAAATGCCTGATGTCCCAGGAGTTCTAAGGAGGTGTCTGGAGGTCCGCAGCAGGGTAAATGGCTGCTTTCTTCTTTCTGAGTTATAATCTGAGTTTATTTGTAGAGAAGGTTTTGTGCTTAAAAAAATATTTTTTAAACAACTGAAGGCTCTGTCTCCCAGCAGTGCCAATATTCCAGTTTCTTTAATTAACTGCAGTATAATTAATAACAAGATGATTCTCCCTTACATGAAATGCAGCCATATCATGAAAATGAAGAGATTAGGAAAAAGTGATTCATGTTTTCAATATCATTTAGATTTCTTTCTTTTCAGAAACTATAATAGCTTGTAAATTTTTAGGGCATGAACTGTATCATAAGGGAAGGAAAGAGAAACTAGAAAGTATAAATTAGATCTCTCTCTGTTTGTTTTTATATTAATATACAAATATTAGTTTCCATTTTAAAAAATGTGTTTGCTAATAAGTGTTTTGTACAATGCCCTTCTCACATGTACACAGAATTGTAAGAGTATGGCTTTGTCAGGAAACATTTTCTCCTGAATCCTCACTAATCATTTCAATTATTAGTAACTTATTTTTCAGAGTATTGACACCCGTGTTTAAAATACAAATGTGAAAAATGTAGTAACTTAACACAATTATCCATTTTGTGTATGGACATTTGCATACTCGCTTGTTATCAAAAAGGATGTCAAATTGTTATTACTCAGCTCTTAAGAAAGCAGTTTTAAATTCTATCGCTGTAGCTATGAAAGCTTTACCTTATTTGAGAAGAAAATGGGCCTAAAAATGAACTTGAGCACATGTTTTTTTTTTTTTAACACATGATAAAGAATATACTTTGTTGGACAATCATTATATACTCTGATATACAAGTGTTCATCTAGGACTTGTGTCTACATATTAAAATAACTAAATTTATCAAAACTTAACAAAATAACATAAGCTTATCTTGTTCATCATGTCTATAAGGCTTTAAAAATAAATTCTGGTAACTAAAACTCAAAATGAATTTTTGTATAAAGAAATATAAAAGGTAAACATATACAAGGAACTTCCAGCTTGGACAAAATGGCTTTGACCCATTTTTCCCTACTCCTCTCTGCTAAGCACAACTATAAACTATGAAAATAATGAGACACCAAATGAGAACTCTTAAAGGTAGGAAAAAAGAAAGCAAACTAGTTTGGGACCCTAGGACTTGAGGAACAATGCAGCAGGAGGGTATCTTGTGTTCCTTCACCAACAGAAGGAAGACACTTAGACCCAGTGTTTCCTGACTCCTCACCTAGAAACAGAAGACATCGCAGGTAAGGTCATTTCTCAGAATTCCAGAAGAAAGGGAGAAAGAAAGTGGAGCTGAAAGAGTATTTTAAGAAATAATATCTAACAACTTCTCAAATTTGGTGGAAGACATGAATCTACATGTTCAAGAAGCTGAGCTAACCCCAGAAAGGGTAAGTCCAAAGAAATCCATTCCAAGACACAACCCAATTAAACTCTTGAAAACAAAAGACAAGGGAAAATATCTTGAAAGCGCCCAGAACAACACATTACCTAAGAAAGAACAACAATTTGAATAACGGGATTAATCATCTGAAACGATGGAGGCCAGAAAGAAGTGGCACAATATTCTTCAAGTGTTAAAAGAACTGTCAATTGAAAATTCTATATACAGAAAAACTACCCTTTAGGAAAAAAAGGAAAATAAAAACATTTTCAGATAAGGAAAACTAAAAGAATCTGTTACCAACAGCCCTCATCTTAACAACTAGCTAAAGGAAGCTCTTCAAACAGAAAGGAAATGATAGAAGAAGGAACTTTGGAACATCAGAAGGAAGAACGTAGAATACAAAAAGCAGAAATATGGGTAAATACAATAGACTATTCTTTTTTATATAAATTTTCTAAATTATATTTGATGATTAAAGCAAAGATTATAACACCAACTGATAATCAAGGCAATGATATTTAAAAGCAGAAAGGTAAAGTGGCCCAAACAGAAGTGATAGTTCCACATTATACTCCAAGACAAGGAAGTCCACTCCTACCACTCTTATTTAGCATCATACTAGGAGCTCTAGCCACTGCAACAAGGCAAGAAAAATAAATAAAAGGCATACATATTAGAAAGAAAAAAATAAAGGTCTATTTGCAGATAACATGGTTGTCTACATAGAAAATTCAAGAGATCTACTTAAAAAAAAAAACAAAAAAACCCCTAGTACTAATGAATGAGTCAGCAAAGGCACAGGACAAAATCAACACAGAAAAATCAACCTCATTTCTATATACTAACAATGAACAAGTGAAAACTGACAATAAAAACATAATACCATTTATAATTGCTTCAAAGAAAATTTTAAAATTTACATGTTCAGGATATATATCCTAAAAAAATATAAAATGCTGATGAAAGAAATCAATAAATAAAGAGATACAGTGTGTTCATGGATGGAAAGACTCAACCTAGTAAAGATGTCAATTCTCTCTAAACTGATCTACAGGTTTAATACAATGTCTATCAAAATCCCAGAACGGTTTTTTGTAGATTTAGACAAGCTTTTATAAAATGTAAATGGAAAGACATTCCCTAGAATAGCTAAAACTATCTTGACAAAGAAGAATAAGGCGGGAGGAATACCTCTACTTGATATTGAGATTTATTATTTAGCTACAGTAAGAAAGATAAGTGGTATTGGTAGAACGATAGAGACAAAGATCAAAAGAACAGAATAGAGAACCCAGCAGCAAATATACCCAACTTATTTTTGACCAAGGGCATAAGCATTTCATTGGAGGCCAGATAGTGTTTTCAACAAATGGTGCTGGAGGAAATGGATATCCCTAGGCAAAAAAGGGAAATAAACCTCAACCCAAACCTTACACTTAATGCAAAAATTATTCAAAGTTGATAAGAGATTTAAATGTATTAAATGTTAAATGTAAAACTATAAATCTTTAGGAAAAAAAACATAAGAGAAAACCGTGAAGATCCAGGGATAAGCAAAGTGCCTCTGCTCACAAGACTTGGAGAAATGTGAGAAATCCATGGAGAATTGTCTCTCAGCAGTTTTTTGAGACGTTTACAACCCATCCTGCTGGGAAAGAGTCCAAGACTAGTCTATCTTAATGCCAAACTCTGTTCTTTAGAAAAGAGTATTAAGTGAAGGTTCCTAAACATGGTTTTCTAGATGACCAAAGAGTTAATACTTCTTCTTTTGAAGAGTAATATTTACTGTAAAATTTATTTAAGAAAATGATGACACACTAAGTTTAAAAAGGTACGTCTTTTGGGCTTCCCTGGTGGGGCAGTGGTTGAGAGTCCGCCTGCCGATGCAGGGGACACGGGTTCGTGCCCCGGTCTGGGAAGATCCCACATGCCGCGGAGTGGCTGGGCCCGTGAGCCATGGCCACCTAGCCTGCGCATCCGGAGCCTGTGCTCCGCAATGGGAGAGGCCACAACAGTGAGAGGCCCGCGTACCGGAAAAAAAAAAAAAAAAAAAAAAAAGGTACGTCTTTATAATTACACCCATATATACTAAGCCCCTATACCAGTGACTTGAGTTATTTTCACATATACTATGTATTCTTCTATCATTGATTTCAGCCCTTATAATAAGTTCCACTTATTACTTCTAGTCATTTTCAGTATTTTTCTTGGGTTTTCCAGAAATTAGGATGATACAATCTATAATAATGGTAATTTTGACTTTTTAAAAAGTTATAGCTCCTACTTCTGTTTCTTGTCTTGCTACATTGACTAGGATGCTGAAAAATAATAATGATATTGGGCATTCTTGTTTTGGTTTTAATTTTAGTGAAAATGCCTTCAAATTTTTAGTGTTAAAAAAGTCAGCTATAATTAAAATCCTAGTGATCAGCAGGGAACATGAAGCACAGCAAATGATCAATACACATTTTTTGGTAAAAAATATAATAAAAATATTGATGTTATCTACATACTTTCTATAAGATGGTTTTGTCCCAATATATTTTCATATCACAACTAGTAATAGTGCTCATTAATGGTAAAAAAAATTTAAACAACTTTCAGTTGAAGAAAATCACTATGTCATAAATCTGACAAATTATCTAAAAAAAAAATTTAGGAAGAGAAGTATTGCTCTGAGACAATAAAAGTTAAAGCAAACACATCTCAGAGGCTTACAGAGGTTGTGAGAGCATGTGATTTATATTAATATCATGGGAACTAAAATTCCCTAAAATACCCCAAAACAAGGCACCTGGCTGAGCATGAACGTGGACCTATGAAAGAATCAGATTCTCTCTTTTCTGAGAAGTACTGCAGTCCGTATTGAAATATATATTCCCAGTATCTAAATATATTTCATAGAAGTATAAGAGGTACAGAGAAATGACTTCAGTGTCCAAACAGAATATGAAATGACTATAGAATGTATTTTAAAGGAGAGGAAAAACTAACTGTAGGTGGCTATCAAATGCTCCAACATACTTCATAAGGACTTCATAGCATACTTCATAACACACTACCATAAAGAGACTCTAAAATAAATAATAAAGGGCAATTCAATTAAATGTGCAGCTTTTAAAACAGTGTTGGTAAAGTCAAAGCAATACAGAAAAATGTTTATTTTGGAGACATTACTGGACCTTTCTGAGGCTTAATTTCCTCTTTTGTAAGATGAAGATCCTTCATATTTATATCACGGTTGTGAACATTAAATAAGAGGATACAAATAAGATAGCCAGCAAGAGGCTGGCACATGGTAGGCACACAATAAATGATGGGTATTATTTATATTATCATTTATATAATATGCTAGATATAAAAAAACAGAAAGCTGGATGTGTGCCACGATTTCTTCTAACAAGAATTACGCCTATAGATTAGGCAGGACAGAAAAAGAATACAAAGAAACATGGCTATTTTAGGATAATGGAATCATGGGCTAACTTTTATCTCTTTTTAAAGTCTCATTTATTTGTGCAACAATTAGAGTATTTGAAATGACTCTTAAGCATGCCTTCCAAAGAGCAGTAAAAATAAAATTGAGAGAAATTGCTATCTTTTTTTCTTACACTTTGTTTTATCCTGTCCTTTTCCCCAGTGAAAACAAAAGGAACATGTATCTGTTTTAACACTTCTGTCCCTTCCCCAGTGAGCAGGGGGTGAAAATGTTCACTATTTTACAGGCACCATAGAGTTGGTGACGACTCCATACTGACACCAGTAACTAAGTATCACAGGATTTTAAAGGGCAAAATTCGAATGTGACTCAAACATAAGAATATTTCTTTCCCTTTTGTCTGAAACTGATGTTTCTCTCCTCATTGAATTGGGTGACTTTAGCCCTTGAGGTAAGTCAATTTGTCAAGCAGCTGCAGCCTCCTTATCAGACACAGAGTCACTGTCCTTGAAAAAGTGGACTGAGTCACTTATTCTCAGATGAGAACAGCTTTAACCTTAAATTTCTCTGAGGCTGCTTGAAAGTGAACATGACTGTCTTAAACTGAGGCACCTCTCCTGAAATCGGCACCTTCCTATAGGCATTGATAGCAGCTTACCTTATCTTCAGATATCTGTAAACATGAACAAGGTATTAGTGCATATGAAAGTACTTTATGAATAGAAAACCATTACCAACATGTAGAGGATTATTACTGATAGTAGTATCATTAGTCACCATATTCCTATCCTGAATGTGAGTTTATGAGCTGTTCTAAAAGGCTCATATGATGACACCTGATTTAAAGTTACCAAGGCACTGTGCAACTCCATTCACGAACACAGTAAAGTGAGACTGAGTTTTCTGTACACAGGGCTTCAAAATACAAAACAAACAAAAATCCCTACTTCAATAGATATACAGAAATATGAAAAGGTAACAGAAATGATCTCTAGAATACTAGACCCTTGTATGTTACAGCTACTCCTTTTATAAGGTTTCTGGTGGCCAACACTGTCTGTTGTGTCCACTGGGTCTAATCAAGCTCTCTGGTGAAGGAAAGTCAAATTTTTAGAAGACAAAGAAGTCATAAGCTTCTGCTGGACTTAGTCAGAAGCTGTTAGACTTAGCCCACCAATCTCAGCAGTGCTTAGACCAGTATCTGGCACACAATAAGTACTCAGTACACAGTATTATTACTATTAACTATAGTAACTGATTATTATTCTTAGATAAGAGAATATAAACAGAACGTAAATTACGATCATGTCCATTTCTGAGTATTTATAAGTTTTATTAAATAGAAAACATAAAATTGTGGAAATAGGACTAAAGTTTAAATACTAAAAGTAGGATAGCTATCTTCTAGGAGATTTTCCCATTTCTATGGCAGAGAACTAAAGAATAGATGTAGCTACTGAGAGAGTTTCATAAGTACTATATCTTGCACTGCTTATAATAAAGGCAAAATGTGTTGTTGAGACATCCTGAAGGTTCAAACAGCTTTCCCTAGCCCACGCGGAGGGAAGAATATCTACCAAAGAGAGGGTGTACGGATAAGGAAAAAAGAAATGAGAGACTGAATTATTTCCCACCTTTGCCTCTAGGTCTGGTGATGAGCACAAACATTTAGCCTCTGCTTCTCTCCTAAGGTATATTAGGAAAATGATATTGTATATCACTGTATATTTGTGAACTCCTCAAGAATAAATGGTTCTCTATTGCCATAAAAAGTCTCTCCTAGGGCACAGCAAACATGCCCTTGGGAGGGGGGGAAACCCAATGAAAGAATTAAGTTCCAAAGGGTTTTCCAGATGTTTGAGGCTGTATGTGCGGTGCATAAACACATAAACATACACAAAAAGCTAGCAAGCACACTTATGAGCCATGTTCTACAGCCTACTTAATTTATTGTATCTCAAAAGATAGAAATTACACAATAAAGCATTCCATAGTCACTCTCCCTAAGTGCTGTTGTAACTTCAATACATATTTCCACACAGCTAAATATAATATTTAATGAAAACATTTTTAAGTGAGACATATGAGAGGGGGAAAATACTTTGTTTTAAAATAAGAAGATTTGCCTTACAAATTTTTTCTCTAGGACAAATAATCAATCACGCCATAAGGGTCTCCATAAATACACATGTTTACTTTAAAGACCTGCTATACAAGCCAATCTTTTAAGGCCAGACTTTGTTTTTTAGTTAATGTTGATACAGTATTAATAGAGTAAGTCATGGAGCTGGAAATGCTTGCACTGTAGTGTATCATTCAGACTCAGGTGGAATACTGGCCCTGCCACCTCATAGCTCTGTGACCATGTAAAAACACCTCACCAAGCCTTAGTGCTTTCATTTGTAAAAATAAGGTAATAATACCTAACCTATCAGGGTACTTTGAAAATAATATAACATAACATAATATATAACATAATACAGGACAATATACATACATACACACACACCTCTATAGGTATCTAACACTGAGTTAACACTGAGCCACTATGGCAGCCACAGTATTGGTAGTTCATTATTATACATCATTCTGCTATGTTTTAGCAGAGGTACTATAAAGATTTCCTAACTACTCTGAGCCTATTTGCTCATGTGTTGAATGGAATGATAAGATCACTTCCATCAAAAGGGTTATTATGATTTGTATCAGTTTCATAGTGATATCACAGGGAGACCTGCGTCAAAATCTTCCTGTGATTTAGGAACTTTCCTTTTTTTCTTGCAAATATGCTCATTTGACTGCCTTGATAATTATGTAAGCAACAAAATTCCTCATTAAAAAAATGGATCCATGACTTTGTCTTATAATCAGCTTCTCTACTGTTCTGTGTTTAATGACATGTTCTACCACTGACTCGTCCTTGACCAGAATCATGGAAGTCCACACCGAAACATCTTTTTTGCCAACACGGCTAATTTCAAATGTTGCATAATACAGAATTATCTATCCAGTATACATCCTAAAATTTATTCCAGTAACTGCATCTTTTAAAAATGTGATGTTGGGCTTCCCTGGTGGCGCAGTGGTTGTGAGTCCACCTGCCGATGCAGGGGACACGTGTTCGTGCCCTGGTCTGGGAAGATCTCACATGCCGCAGAGCGGCTGGGCCCGTGAGCCATGGCCGCTGAGCCTGCGCATCCAGAGCCCGTGCTCCGCAACAGGAGAGGCCACAATGGTGAGAGGCCCGCGTACCGCAAAAAAAAAAAAAAAAAAAAAAAAATTTTAAAATGTGATGTTGTTTGCATATTGTGTTACACCAGGACATTCTGCTCATTTTGTCTGAAAACATTTTAAATATGCTAATATCCCCATGTAAACATCAACTGTAAACAACTGATTGCCATTTCTCTATGGACAAAATCTTCCACCTGTAGGGATGTAGGAAAACATACTTCTAGTAAATGTTTTTATTATTTATTCAAAAAAAAGGGTTATTATGATGTTTGAATGATAAGATACACATACAAAGCCTAATGTTTGGTTCATAGATGGCCCTAAAAAACATGAAAACTGATAGTATGTGAAGCATCTTCTCAGCTTAAGTAAAAACAGATTTCTGCTGTAATGACCAGAGTTTTTATTTTGAATCTATTTTTATTACAGTTAGAAGTTATCCAGAGAATTATGCGTAGTAGAAGAAAATGGTGGCCATTGAGTTATGTGGCCTCCTATATATTCTCTATATAGAATACCCACATATCCTCCAAAACAAAAAGAACAAGAATAAACTAAATAAAACCCATACATTCAGCACAATTACAGGCCAAGAATGTCTAAACTTCAAAGTATCGTAAGTGAAAAAGGAAGCATGCCAAACTCCAAAGAATGTTCTCTCACATTCCACGTAAATGTGTCACATATTCAGAAAGTGGATCCATAATTGAAATAAACACGAACAGCAAAAACCATACAAATAGATATAAAATTAATCTATAAGTGAATAAGCAAACCACAGTGGAGGTGGTGTGTGTGTGTGTGTGTGCGCGCGCGTGAAAAAGAGAGAGAGAGAAGGGGAGGGAGGGAGAGAGAGAGGGAAGAAGTAACCTTGAAAAAAGATTTCTGAGTACTATTACTCTAAGGCTAAAGACAAAAAGAGCTCTACACAAATATTCTAGCTAGTAAGTTGGCTGGAATTTCCAGAACTACTTTATGTGTACTCTAGGATTAAGCAAATAAATAAATACATTGTGGATAATGAGAGTCAAGTTTCTCACTGACAGAGAAAGGAGTTCACAAATAAGGAAAGAGAGAAAACTAAACTGTGTGGAATTGGATTGGAATTGGAAGAATCAATACAAACTCATGGTTTTGAAAATGAATATAGACAGACATAAAAATAGATGTAGACATATGTGTGCTCTGTCCCCTAAGAGGATCTAGAAACTATAATGCCACTGCATCAATGAGTACACCTAGCACCCGAGTCTTGGCTTCTAAATGTCACTCTTTATTTAAAAAATCAAGCTCTTTAAAGTCAATGACTGAATCCAGTTCCAGGCAGGGAAAGTGTAAGAGGGTCTCGAACATCTGTGGTTCAAACAGTGATGGGATGGGCACAAGTCAAAAGGATGCAGGAGAAGACCTGAGCAAAGCATTAAAATGGCGATAGTAATAGATTACAACCGCACAACAAAATGAGAATCCTTGAGCTTGTAGTGATGTAAATAAATAAATGAATGAATAAATACATACAGGGGAGAACAAATGATAAAAAATACCATCTGGGAGACACCACAGTGATCATTAACTCAGGCGACAGTCATCAATGCATGCTAAAATTAGCTGGTGAAAGTACGGCGAGAAACAGTCCTTACACAATCTCAAAGTACCTCAACACAAGACATGTATTAATCCCAAAGGGAAAAAAGGTAATTTTATATAGAAGAAATATGGTTGACACCACCTCAATCAAGTGATCAAAATGAACACTGTCAGTAAAGGAACACAACAGTACTGTATGTCTCCTAAGATAATGTAGTGGGAAGGACCCAAAATCACTTCTGTGGTATTCTCACCAAAAATGCACAACTTGGGCTTCCCTGGTGGCGCAGTGGTTGAGAGTCAGTCTGCCAATGCAGGGGACACGGGTTTGTGCCCCAGTCCGGGAAGATCCCACATGCCGCGGAGCGGCTGGGCCCGTGAGCCATGGCCGCTGAGCCTGCGCGTCCGGAGCCTGTGCTCCGCAACGGGAGAGGCCACATCAGTGAGAGGCCCACATACCGCAGGAAAAAAAAAAAAAAAAGCACAACTTGAATACACGAACAAAACTCAGACAAAGTCAAATTTAGTGGTATTTTATAAAATAATTGGCCAGTGCTTTTTAAAAAATGTCAAGGTCATAAAAGTGGGGGGGAAGAATGAGGAACTATTTCAGATTACGGGACCCTAAGGAGACATGGCATTAAGTGCAACGTGTGACCTGCACCGGACATGGATCAGAAAAAACCATTAGTGGGCCGACTGACAAAATCTGAATGATGGGTAAAAAAGATAAGGTATTGTATCAGTGTTAGCTGTAGTCATCTGAGATGGTAATATTTGGTGAACCAACATGAAGAATATGTAAAATTCTTTGTATAGTTGACATTTTTTTGGTATTAAATATAAAATTTTCAAAATGAAAAGTTAAAAAAATTAGAGAACTTACATCCAACTACCTCACATCCACACCACCCTCCGGTATTCAAACACTTGTACGTTTCCTGCTTCTTTCCCCCTATTTTTCTTCAACTTTTCCCTCTAATGCATTAGAGGAATGAAGAGACAATAGCAATGCAGCTCCTTGGGAGCACGACTGCTACTAAGCAAAGGGCACTTGGATATAACTGCCCCACTATAAACAAAGCCAACTGGGCTGAGCAGACCCCGGGGAAGGGTGCCCTGTGATGGAGTCAAAGCCATCCCCATGCAGTGACATTTACTAAACTCAAGTTTATTTCCCAGGAGGTGGTCGCTGTGAACTAAGGCACACGTAAGGCTATGAGGACAATCTGCCTGCGTGAAGGGGATAAACAGGGCCTCCCTATTTCACCCCCACTCCCCAAAAAAGTGCTGTTGAGATTTAAAACACACTACTGACAGCCCTGAACTTCGTGTCTTTCTCCACAAAACCGGGTTCTTCTGTATTTCCTAGCTAGCTAAGGAGCACCACTTCCTCCCTGGTAACTTTAGCAGAAATCAGAAAGGCACTGGACTCGTGTCTCATCCCCTGCACCCAAGCAGTCACTGAGTCCACTGGTAGAAACTCCTTCAGCTCTCTTTTCTATCCTCTTCCATCTTCGAAGCTGATACAAAGTTCAGGGCCAAGGTCAGGCAACCTGACCACAGCCTCTGTCCCCTAACTGGTGCCCCTCCAGTCCCGTGTTCACGCAGAGGTCAGACGGCTTCTCCTAAAGCCCGGATCTGATCACGCTGCTTCTTGGGCACCAATTTTCCGGGAGGCCTTAGGGTCACTGGGGTAAAAGCTGAGCAGGACACGGGGGCGGCTCCACCGTCGGACCTGCTTCTCTCCAGTTTCATCTCCCAGTGGCTCCTGCTTCCACACCGTACACCCAGCTGTGCTGAACTCAGGTCAAGAATGCCCTCCTCAGAGCAGTCTTCCTCACCACCTCCAGACAGAACAGCTGCCTGCCCTCCTGAGCCCACGCAGCGTGCAGACTTTTACCACAGCACCGAAGCACTTCGAGGACTTGCTTCTCTGTTCACAAATCTACATTCTCCGTCGGATAGGAGTCCCCACGCCAACAGCGCCCATCTACCTGGACCGGAGTCAGAGCTTTGCATGTGCGATTCCATTTAACCCTCACACATATTATTCCCATTTTACACATGAGGAAACTGAGGTTGTAAGAGGGTCAGTAACTAGTTCAAGTCCCCAGAGCTAGTCAGTGGTGAAACTGGGATTTGAATGCAGGTCTACCTGGTGAAGAGCCCAAACGCTTTACTACCATTTGCTTTGTCTCTTTTTCTAACCCCAGAGAGTAGCACAGTGAAAGGTGCATAATCGACGCTTGAAGAATCTTCGATGAATACTTCACATAGCGTACAGTTCAAACAGCACTTATTAGGCACATTTTTCAGACTGTTTTAACTGAGCAGCAATTAACACATATAATGTTGTGTATTGAGAGAGTGAAAAATGCTAAAAGATGAAGCAATGTTTCCTGTTCTCTGAATCAAACTCCTGAGTTCTCACACTTAATCACATCCAATCCACATAAAGTGACAGTGGGAAGAGAAAAGGACAGCAGAGCATGCTACCAAAATGTTACTGCTGAATGTATTCCCCTGGCAAATAGGAAGAGGAGTACTATAGGGCCAAAAAGAACACAGGCTTCCAGATCACACAGAACTGGATGTGAACTCCAGTTCTATAGCTCACAAGCTGTGCAGGTCATGTAACCTCATCTTCTAGGTCACGTGACCTCATCTAAAACACAGCGAACGGTAACTACTTTGCAAGGCTGTTTTAAAGATGAAGTGCAGTGATGTGCACTTAGGACAGACACAGTCCACAGTCTCCTTATCTTCCCCCAGTGATGCCAGTGACAAGAGGGTGAAATCTTTAAAGGAAGAACCCATTTTTCATAAGGAAGGACCTTCTCAAGGTCTCCAAACATTTGCAGAACCCAGTGATACGGATGTTCGCTTAACTTTAATCATTTTAGGAAGAAAGGCACATTGATTTCTTTTTCATATGTGGACCAACGTGCTTCTGATTTGTTTGCTTCCACATGAGAAGCAACTAGCTGGTCAGAAATCACCATCGGCAAAATACGGCAAGTTAATACAAAATAGTACCAATCTAAAAGCACCAGGCCACTCTCTAAGGAAACAGTTGCATTATTCCAAGCAAATCATTTTATTTGCATGTAAGGGGGAAGCAGCATGGTCTAATCATCATTCATGGCAAGAATGTCGGACTGAACGTCAGGAGTCTCGGCCTTGCCACTTTAAAGGTGACCTTGGACATGTTTTTTAAGATTTAATATTCATTTATTCAACAAATACTTACTGAGTGTCTGTAAGATCCCTGTTCTCATGGAATTTATATTCTAATGGAAGAAGAAAGACATCACATAATAAATAGACAGACAGATAGAGGGGAAGAAGTTAGCAGATAGGGGTAAGTGATTAGAAGAGAAAAATGCTCATAAAATAGGTTGTGACTGGGTGGATGTAGTCATTTTGGAAATGGTGACATTTATGCTAAAATCTGAGGACGTAACTTCTTCCTTTTTGGACATCCACATCCCTCTCTATAAAATGTGACTACTGAACTAGGATGCTTTTGAACGTGTCTTCCAGTTCTAGGAATTTGTGATTTCATGGCTATTAGAGAAGTACTCGTGTGAACACATATTTTTAACATCAAATATTATCCTATATTTAAGAAAATCATTTATGGCAATGAGTCTTAGCTCTGAAGACATTTAAGGTAACAGTAATTCTTCTGTAATGAACTAAATATAGCTTTGCACACTTAACTTTTCCTACTGATCTTTGTCGGAGCTCTGTCTGACAAGGAAGTGAGTATTTTGTTGATGTTTTGGCAAATGAAGCCAAGCTGGCCTCTGATGAGAAGGGCTAATGTATCCTTCCATGCATAAATGAATTTGTAATGAGGTTAGAAGTTGTCTTAAACTAATTCTTTCTGTTGATCACTTACAACCACAAATTCAGACAGACTGAAATTTTACGAAGTGAAATGAAACTCTAAGCCACATGTTCTTTTTTACATAAAAACAGAAAAAAAAATTGAGGTGATGGGGTATGAAATTTTTTAAGGAAACATCAGTATTTTGACCCATATTTTTCATGTACCAGTTAACTAGAAAATTACAAAACCTGAAAAACTCAGATAAATTGTACCAAGGGAATTAACACATTACATTCATTCCCCTCCCCCTCTACCTTCCTCCCTCCCCTCTGTCTCCCTGCTGCTCACCAAGCTGGGGCATATTTCTGGGACGGAAACGAAGGCCTTTCAAGCTGTTGAAAAATGAGGGCCCGTATTCTGCAGGAGTTGGCTGGTTTCCCAGCAACACACTGATTAGCGGGATCACTACTTTGGGCACCTTGAGGATAATTAAATATTAAGTCCCTATTTGATGTATGCAAAGTCTGCCTAAGAGGATTACCAGCCTCAGTGAAGGTAGCAGTCCCACATTTTCTGGTAATTGAACGTTGCAATGTCATTACCTATTCTTATCTTTACACTGTAAGACTGTCTCTATCCTTAATATTACCTTTGAGGATGGAGAAGGAGATAGGGAGAAATTAAGAAAATGAGAGCCTGTGCAATCAACACTTTGGGGGTCTTCTAGGTGTTTGGGATATGGAGATGAAGACGACCTCTGTCGAAGAAATGACAGAGGTGAGCAAACCATCCCCTGACTCCTCTGGTTCAAGGCTCCATTTTACATACCAAGCAGCCAAGGCTCACAGTTTAAGAATCTTCTCCGAGATCATAAACAACAGTGGAGGGAGGATGGAGACACATGCATATGATTTGTCCCCCAGCGCCCCAATCTTTCTACTGGTC
This sequence comes from Pseudorca crassidens, assembly GCF_039906515.1. Classification (NCBI taxonomy): domain Eukaryota; kingdom Metazoa; phylum Chordata; class Mammalia; order Artiodactyla; family Delphinidae; genus Pseudorca; species Pseudorca crassidens. The sequence goes on along the minus strand of NC_090309.1, from coordinate 81,088,633 downwards.
TAGTGAGAGATAACATAGTTTTTTAAAAACAGTAATGAAGACTACCTCAAATTTAAACTATGGGCATAGTTCTACAGCATTCCAGAGGTTGTTGCTACTTCCATTCTGATGTTACAAATTTTTTGCATTCATTTTCTAAATAGCAAACAGCTATTTTATAAGGCAGCGTTCCCCTACCAAATTCACTTGCCCTCCAAAATAGATCTGAATAAGCAAGGCGAGGCTGACATAGAAAACTTAACTTTTAAAGGAGGAGAAGGAGGAGACACTCAGTGATTTAATTTATTTTGAAGAAGTCTACAAACGAATAACATAATTAAGCCATTATGGTAGTTTTTTTTTTTAATTGAAGCATAGTTGACTTGCAGTGTTGTATTAGTTTGAAGTGTATGACATAATGATTTGCTATTTTTATAGATTATACTCCATATACAGTTATTATAAAATATTGGCTATATTCCCTGTGTTGTACATTACATCCTTGTAACTTATTTGTTTTATACCTAATAGCTTGTACCTCTTAATCCCCTCCACTTACCTTGCCCTCTCCCTACCGCTCTCCCCTCCGGCAGCCATTAGCTTGTTCTCTGTACCTATGAGTCTGTTTCTGTTTTGTAATATCCATTTGTTTTATTTTTTTAGATTTCACACAAAAGTGACAACACACACTGTTTGTCGTTCTCTGACTTACTGGGTTGGCCAAAAAGTTCATTCAGGTTTTTTGTTCCATCTTACAGAAAAAGGCCAAAATTCAACCTTTTTGGCCAACCTAATATTTCACTAAGCATAATACCCTCCAGATCCATCTGTGATGCTGTAAATGGCAAGATTCCATTCTTTTGTATGGCCTAGTAATATGCCACTGGAGATATATATCTGTATATCTATATATCTCACATTTTCTTTATCCATTCAACTGTTGACAGACACTTAGGCTACTTCCATATCTTGGTTATTGTAATCAGTGCTGTTATGGACGCTGACATGTATGTATCTTTTCGAATTAGTATTTTCATTCTTTTTGGATATACACCCAGGAGTGGAACTGCAGGATCATATGGTAGTTCCATTTTTAATTTTTTGAGGAACCCCCCTACTGCTTTCTATAGTGGCTGCCCCAGTTTACACACCCACCAACAGTGTGCTAGAGTTCTCTTTTCTCCACATCCTTACCAGCCACATGTAAAAAAATGAAATTAGAACATTTTCTCACAACTTATACAAAAATAAACTCAAAATGGATTAAAGACCTAAATGTATGGTAGTTTCCTTATTTCTACCAAATACTACCAAATAAGAAACTCAGATCATTAGCTTCCAAGGACCAGGAAATTGTTCTTATACAGAGGGAGAGTAGGAGGAGGTAGAAAATGTAAAAAGCGAAGGAGACAGGAGATGACTTTTACTAAAGTCAAGAGACACCCTGGAGAGATGTTTGTTGAGGGCCTGAAAAGCTCACAGCACCAGAGGAAACACTGGCCAAACGAGGAGCAACACGCAGACTTTGCAAATGAGAGACAACAGTGTGTATTCAGTGAAATTAAGGTCAAGTCAGCTTAGAAAAGTACATGGAAAAGGAGTCTTAACAAAGCTAAGCTCCCTTAAATACTGTCTTTGGAACAAGTTCAGCTAAGATGAAATTAAAATCTGAGAAATAGCCAGAAGTCACTGAAGTCATCTAAAAGCTGCAACTTGTTCTCTGAATAACTGGAACATCAAGGAAAACTCAAAAGAAGAAATAGTGGTTATACTTATATTATTTCTGAAATGTTTAGACCCAAATATCAGAGTGTATGTTCTAATGTGTCAACATAACAGGTAAGATGGATATTTTCCTCTTTTCCCAGTTTCCACATTGCTTCATAACATTTCCGGTGCAGAGATCTGACATGAAGTGAGGCTCCAGCCACAGAAGCCGGCCTCATCGTCCTGCCAGGACAGAGGCATCAAGGAAGATGCAACTGAAAAAGGCTGAGAACTTGAAAAATGGAGGTTCTGTCAGAAAAGTACATAAAAGTCAGAGCGCTCATTTGTTTCAGGATGAGTCAGAACTTAAGGTTCCACACGGCAAAAATAACGTGACCTAGTTTGGCGCTTACCTCCGAGATGCTTTGGGGACCTTCGGGTCTGTTGAAAACAAGCACACCTCGAGCACTCACTATGCCAGGGGCCTGGAGTATATGTCATAGCCCATTGCATTAGTGTTCACAGACTGCTCCTGAAAAAGTCTGTTAGTGGTCTCTTGATGCAATTCAAAGCGAAATGCTGAGACTAAATAATGTGATATGGTCATGATGCTTCAGAGAGTATTATTCAGGTATTAGTGACTTTTAATACAATCCATTTCAGCAATGTGGCAAGATTAGAGAATCTTTGATAAGTCCATCTTGTTTGAATCTCAAATTCCCTAACTCTGAAGAATAGATAACAGTATTTACCTGTTTCTCTCACAGAGGGAAATAAGAATATGTGAGGTAATTCTAAAGATGCTCTGAGAGGAGTCTCGAGATATCCTTAATATTTGGTTTTTTCTAAAAAGAAGTTCATTGCTCTTTAAATGAAATAATAAGGAAACAAACAGAAATGATAAAGCAGAGCTTTAAAATTAGAAGGTCAATTGAGTTGGAATCAGACTTCCAGGAAACTCTTTTGCAGACTAGATTAACCTAGGAAGTCTTATTTTCTAACTTTTATTGGCCTGTAGTCTACTCTGCAAGCTAAAGCGCTTGATTAAGTGCTGACTCTTAGATCCTATGCTTTCAGGACGCATCAGTTGAGAATCTAAGCCAAAAGTCAACAGCCACCGTATTGCGATTTAGGAATTGGCATTTCCACTTACTCAATCAACAAGCATTTAAGCTCTGAACGTGTGCACAGCGTACTTAGAGGGATTTGAAAAATGATAGGTATATCCTCCAGGGTTTCTCTGTTTTCAGGTAGTGGGGAGACAAAATTTTTAGTAGTAGTAGTAACAGCAGTAATAATAATAATAATAGATCAAATGTGTGGACCTCAAGGTTCAATGAATTACGTTTGAAATGGTCAGGGAAGGGTCCAGACAGGTGATGGACTGAGTGAGCCCTGAAGGATGATACGGAGGAACCAAGATCTCGTGTGCCTGCTGCATTTTGTCTGTGTGTGTACAGAAGAGAAGGGACGGCATAACAGTGCCTGGGCAGAGCATAAAAGAAATGAAATAGCTATACTGCATGCTGAATTTCCACTTAGATCTGCATTTCTCCAGGGAAAGGGTGAGCTGCCATAATTAACTGATACTACGAAAAATCCTGACTGTACCCTATGAAGAGAAAAATTAGATACACGTTAGGTGACTGAGGCATCATCTACTATGCATATTCAAACACACGGAAAAATAAAAACAAAATCTGTTGCACGTATTTAACTACTACAAAGTTGGACTGATGAACACACCGGGAAGTTTGCATTAGCAAGCTGATTGCTCACCTGAAGGTGGTTTAAAGTAATCAAGAAATAGCAGTCAGATGCTCCCTTACCTGTCTCTGGGGCCAAGTGGCTTTGAGGATGGCCTCCGTTCTAAAGAACACAAGGAGCCTGCCATCCTCCTCGGTCAGGTGAAATGACTGTTCCAGAATCTGCAGCACTTGAATGCGGGGCCTCACGGGCCAGGCGTCGTCAGCACAGAAAGGCCGCAGCCACTCCAGCAGGTCCTCAGAGGACACCAGCTCTTCTCTGCAAAATCAAGGGTTAGATTAAAAAGAAAAAAAAAAAGACTTAGTAGTTTCTAATTCCAGTAATCAAATGTGGTGACTGATCTAAACAACTGTTTGTTGGGTGACTTTATTTTTTTTCCTACTGCGAGGAAAAACAGAGGTTTTAAATGGCTTAAAGCAAACCACATTAGGTGTTTAAAACCTATGTAAAATGCATGTGATTTTTAAACAGTATCATATTCAAATGAGTTACAGAAAGCAGATAAACATAATCAATATGTTCTTAGCTACTCCATTTCTTAAGCAAAGTTTATTAAGAGGCACGGCTTATTTCAAAGTTCTATGAAGATGTATGCCCAGTGCCCATCCAGTTCCCAGGGCTTAAAAGACTCCCTTTTTGGGCTTCCCTGGTGGCACAGTGGTTAAGCGTTTGCCTGCTGATACAGGGGACATGGGTTTGTGCCCCAGCCCGGGAAGATCCCCAAATGCCGTGGAGCGGCTAGGCCCGTGAGCCACAGCCGCTGAGCCTGTGCGTCCGGAGCCTGTGCTCCGCAACGGGAGAGGCCACAACAGTGAGAGGCCCGCGTACCGCAAAAAAAAAAAAAAAAAAAAAAGACTCTCTTTGTATTGAATTGAATCGACAACTAGCTCAATGGGCAAAATTAAAGATTTTCAAATCAAACAGTTTTCAATAGAACACTGCTTTACAGTGATAACTGTTTCTATTGATAATAGTTTACATAGGAGGGTGCTAGAGTCTTGGATAACCAGGTAGGCATCTGGAAAATATCTTTGATTGAAATATTATTTTAGTCTTGGCAAACAAAATAACTCTTGTAATACAATTTTCATGAATGGCTTATCTCATCAACTAGTTAATAACTCTGAATTCAAAGAAAAAGAAAAAAGTATGGTTTATTTCTACTAATGATACTAATAGTGCCAGGCATCATTAGGTAATTTTATATAAACTATTACTAGTCGACAATAACTATACAAAGTAAATATATTTACTTTGTAAATATTTTATTGAAAATTCTTTCAGTTTTATTGAGATATAATTAGCATATAACATTGTATTACTTTAAGGTGTACAACGTCATGATTTATGTATATATACTGCAAAATAATTACCACGGTAAGTTCAGTTAACATCCATCATCTGATATAGTTACAAACTTTTTTTTCTTGAGATGAGAACTTTTAAGATCTCTCTTAGTAACTTCCAAATATATATTGTTAACTATAGTCATCATGCTGTACATGTAAATTCCATTTTATAGATGAGGAAAGAGACTTCATGGAAGTGATAGTGTATGCCCACAACAACTATACTAGTGCAGTATGACCTCAAAGTCCATGTTCTTTCTACTATTTTTCTGTGATAGAATTTAAATAAGGGGTTAGAGTATCAAATTTGATACTACCTTAAAAATAAAATATGAATGTGTGATTATTAAAGAACTGGGAGGTCTAAAAGAATTTGTCGAAGGGGACAATTGTACAACTTTCTATCCAGTACTAGAATCTTTTCATTTATAACCCCAAATGGACCATCTTAGGAAAACAACTTATTTGATGACGATGTCGATGAATTACTACCATCGATGACTGTTAAGAGGTCACTCATACAGAAGCCTCACTTCCACAAGGCCCTAGAGATCCGGGCTAAAGCACTGACTTATATACATTCTTTTATACCCAGATCCTTAGGCTTTCACCAATAAATCACCTACATCAAGTTCCAAATTCCATGAACTAACAAGACCACATAAGATTTTTTTAAAACTTCTGAGAATAAAACTCTACAATACCACTGAGTATTTCTCTCAGTGTGCATTCTATAATATACTTGCCAATACAATTTCAGGGCAATTTAAATTAAAAAAAAAGTTTGTTATTTGTATTTAGGAATAAAATATATTACAAAATGCCATGGACAACTGGTTCAAGCATTTCCTAAATTTACAGACATTTGTTAGTTTTACCTATGAGTGCCACTCTTTATATGTATCAGAAATGTCAAAACTGGGGTGCAAAAGAAGCAGAATGCTATAAATATTTCCTGGATATCTACTACTTGAAAAGCAAACAGACAGTATTGTGTAGTGGAAAGAGTATTATTTTGGAATTTGATGGACCTATGAATCTTTTCCTAACAACTCTCAATAAAAATCATGAATGTCATCATTCCCGTCTTACAGTTAAGTAGACAAAGGTCCTGAAAGTGTGTCTGTTGGAGTCTTTGCAACCAAGATAACTTATATAAAGTACCCAGAATTGTATGTGGCACAGAGGAAGGATTTAATAAACAGCAACCATCATCCGAATGATCATCATCATTTTATTATCAGCATCAACAGAGTACTAGCTTGTACTGGATGATCAGGGATGAACAATTATATGATCTGTGCCTTCAAAGAATTAATAATACAATGAAACAGAAAGATTTCACAAATGACTATTCTCTAAATATTAACATAATATAAATGTGAACAATTGTTTTGAAGAAAGAGTAAAATCAGGGAAGGCTTCACAGAGGACGTGGCCTCTGAACAGGATCACAAAGGGCAAATGGAAGGCACATAAGTGGAAAGGTGGGAAAATATAATCCAGATAAAGAGAAGAGCAAGGGAAAAAAAAAAAGTCCAAGATTTCAAAGGACATAGCATGTTCAGGGAGCAATAAAAGCACAGATGGCTGGGGGTCAATCAGAGGAGACAGCGAAGTGACGACAGGTCTCCTGACCTGGATAACCAGGAGCTCGCACACAGGCTGAAAAGGTGGCGCACGTTCAAGCTCTGAAAACACAGGCTTTGCAGACATCAGCCCAGATTCAGTTCCCAGAATGACCACTTCCTGACAGCACTACACTGACCAAGAAGTCACGCAACGGTTCTGAGCCTCAGTGTCTTATTTGTAAATTGGAGATAGATAATAACCCCTTACTCGTGGAGTGGTTGAGAATGAAATACATAAAATGAAATAATAAAGCACATAATACATTATCTGGCACATAACGAAGAACTTCAATTAGTGGCAGCAATGATTACTGAGGACATTGGTCTTATCTGGTGTGGAATGGGAATGATGGAGGGTTTCTGAGCAGTGAAATATCATAGTCATGTTAGTGCTTACAGAGGTGTGCAGGCCGGGGCATGCTCAGGCCCTTTTGGTGAGGCCTGCACTGGTCAAATTAAGTGTAATTCAAGAGAAAAGAAGATTAAAGTACATTTTGGGCTTTGAGTCCAAGCCAGTTTCACATAATAAGAAGCTGATATTTTTGACCCTGTCACCCAAGTGCCAAGAGGGGAGCAGGTAGGATGAGCTAGAATGGGAAGAAGCTGGAGTCATGAAGAGGATGGAAGTTACGAAAATAATGCAAGACCTGCATACAGTGAACAAGAATGAAAATTGTTAATAATAAAAACTATGAAAGCTTACTGTGTGCCATGAATTACATCACTTCATCGTCACTATCTTTTTCATGTATTCTGTTATCATCTCGTTTGTGGATAAGGAAGTAACCAAAGAGACGTTTAATAACTTGTCCACAGTCACACAGTAAGTCGTGGAGCCAATATTTGAACTTAGACGATGTTACTGCTTTGTCAATCACTATGCAATGCTACTGAACCAAATGGGGGCAAATTCCAGAACACTGTGGCAATAGATTAAAATTATTCAGGTACTGATGTGATACAGAGAGATTATTATCATAGCGTTTTCCAAGTCATTAGATTCCTTTTACCTAACAACTTGCTGTGCAGTTGATAACATTGGACATTTTGGAAAAAACTGCTCTACGTTTTGGTTGATAGTTCAAATACATAATAAAATTACGAAAACTCATTCCTAAAACAGAAACATTGTGCTCTAGAAGCACTATGTTATAGATGAGCTTGGCTATATACTGTGAACATTTGTGCTCAATAAGACTGCACAGAAATGAAAGGCAGCTCTGTAGGAAAAGCTGTCCAGGAAATCGACTAGACAGTATCTCCTAAAGTTTTTAGCTACAAAATAGTTTACATTTTAATTTCAATTTGAGTTTTTAAAATTCGTAGTCTTTCTTATGATTCGGCAAATACACACACACACACATATACAGAGGCAAAGAAAGAAAAACAGAATGTTAGAATTGTGATAGAATGTTAACAATTGGTGAATCAAGGGGAAGAGAATATAGTCATTATTTTTCAATCTTTGCAACTTTTCTGTTGGTTTGAAATCTTTCAAGATAAGCAGGTGGGTAAAAAATAACCAATTGCAACTTTCTTTTTTTAATAAATGTATTTATTTTTGGCTGCGTTGGGTCTTCGTTGCTGCGTGTGGGCTTTCTCTACTTGTGGCGAGCAGGGGCTACTCTTAGCTGCGGTGCACAGGCTTCTCACTGCGGTGGCTTCTGTTGTTGCAGAGCACGGGCTCTAGGCTCACGGGCTTCAGTAGCTATGGCACGCAGGCTCAGTAGTTGTGGCGCACGGGCTTAGTTGCTCCGCGGCATGTGGGATCTTCCCAGACCAGGGCTTGAGCCTGTGTCTCCTGAATTGGCAGGTGGATTCTTAACCACTGCGCCACCAGCGAAGCCCCCAATTATGACTTTTACAATGTAAAAAAAAAAACAAACAGAATGGGAAGGAAAATGATTCCATTTTTATAGCATTTTATGGAGGCAAGGAGAGGGTTTAATGAGCTTAGGAATAAAAAGAGAACATGATTTCAAAACGTTTTTACCTTATTATAAAAGAGATATACAAATGATTTTAAAAAGATGTAAAATAGGTAATAGAGAAAAATATCTCAGTTTCATTGCAAATACACAGACATTTGCTTCTACCTCTTTCCCTATAATGAGGATTTCTGTGGTGGGGGGAGGTTATTGTACTACACAGGGTAATTCAGTACACTATTTTTTTTAAAAAATTAACTAGTAAAGGAAACACACACACATTCACACAATCAGTTTTGGCTCAAAAGATAAGGAGTCTTCTGAAATATACGAGTAGTTCTATTAACAGAAAAGAACAAGAGCAGAACAATGACAACAAAACTAGGTTCACTGAATGATTAATTTGAGAATATGATGTTCTACTAGGTAAGTAAGGTAGTATAAGAGGATATTCACAAAACTACAAAGGAACAGAAAAGAAATGCCAACTAAACAAAGGCAATTATTGAATCAAAGAAAAAAGAAAGATTCTGAGAATATTAATAAGCTGGTCCTTTGTATAAGAGTTTGCAGATTCTGTATGGCATAAACGTATGAAGATAACCCAACCTTGAACTTAAATGATTATGGTCTATTAAAAGAGACAGTAAATATGAAAAGCACTTTATATATCATGATGCACTACACAAAATAAAATTGTTCTTATTTGAGAATGGGAGAAGGAAAGACTGCATTCAGACAAGACAAACATAGACCTCTGTGATTTCTTCTAAATATAAATGTCATAGAACTGGAATGCCTGAAGGGAACAGGAGGTCACTCTGTCCAACCTTCTAGATTGAAGTTATAAACCAGCAGCCAGCGTTTTGTCCTGGCTTACACAGTATATACCAATGTTTCAAAATTTAGAAATTTTACACAATGAAGATTTACCAGCTCTTCTTTTTTTCTCCCGCTTTATTGAGATATAATTGACATACAGCACTGTCTAAGTTTAAGGTGTACAGCATAATGATTTGACTTACATATATTGTGAAGATTACCATAGTAAGTTTAGTGAAAATCCATCATCTCATATAGATACAAAAAGGAAAAAGAAAAATGTTTTTTTTTCGTGTGATGAGATCTCTTAGGATCCACTCTCTTAACAACGTAGCTCCCCTTTAAATGCTGGAAGATAAGGACTCACTGGCAGCTGTTTCCCTTAGATAAGGTGTCCTCTGAGCTCTCAAGTACCCCTCTGCCTCCAAACTTCCTACCTTCCCTTAAGCCCCGTCCACCTTGCTCATTTCCATTACCTGCCTGGCCTCAGTAGGAAATGAGTATGCAAACTGATCTGTACCATGCTAGGCTAGATGGAGGGAGAAGGACAGGCAGGTGGGCGGGCCCGGGGCGGAAAGCAAGTAAACGTGAGTGAGCGAACAGTGAGAGACGTAAGTGCCCATATTCTGGGTCGGTCCCTGAACTCAGTTAAGGAACCGATCCACACACTGCGCACACTTTCCTCACTACACATGGAACGGGGTGGAGCAGACATTTCCCAGGACAACGTCTTCTATTCATCAGCTCCCGTGAAACAACTGGGGCACCTGACAAAGAGTAAAAGGGAACTGAAAACAAATGAATGCATAACGTGTTAATGGCATTGCAGTAGTATAAAAAGTGTGATTTTTTTTCAAATAATGATCATAATCAAGTTATATTAAAAGACAAATTCCTACAAAGGCAATAATTTTGGTGTGTGCAGAATTCCAATCTCAAATCTTAACTTTTGGTAAATAAATACTAACAACGTCTTTGTGGCTGCTCTCAAATGTACGCCAATCAGAAAATCTTCTTGAGGTTCGTTCATCAATAGAAACATGGACACATCGCACTGTAATGAGGCAGCTGTGAAGTAATAAATATGGCCTTAGGTGGCCCCAAGGAACACTGCAGTGGTAGAGTGGATCCACCCTCCTGGTTGGCGACCATGGCTTTCAGCAGGGTTCATATCACAGAACAGAGGGCTCATGCACTGGGGGTACTTGGAGATCATCTGATGATTCGCTTTGCCTCACAGAGCGGGAAGAGTAAGAAGAAACTGGATTCAATTTGCTCTAGTGGGCTTTATTTATCTTTTCCATTTTTTGGGGGGGGGGTCTTTTGTGTGCTTTAAAAATAATGTGAAGTCCCTAGGTAACTCCAAAGAGCTCAATGAAGCCTGAATGATCTGACACTGTTCAATATACACGAAGCTTTAAGACAGCTGAAGCTGCTACTGTGATTAAGCAGCAATTTAAACAAACAAACAAAGACTCCTAAAATACTCAATAGTTTTGAAGGAAGTCTTTCTCCCTCTTTAAATGGTGCACAGAGGAATTCCTCATTAATTATCTGTTCTCTGAGTGCATTTACTTCTGTACATCCTTTTGAGAATCACTAATATACTGGTTCACACTTGTGGGTCATTTCTGTTAGGAAATTTTTTAAAGGTATATGAAGGCAGGGAGTAGAAAAGGAAATAAGGCCAAGGCAGAAAGAAGGAGGTGGAAGCGGTGAGAAAATGGAGGAAAGTAATGCCTTAAGACCTTGCGAAGTTCAGTCTATGGACTAAGGGGCACTTGGGAGCTGGTTGGAAACGCAGAATCTCAGGCGCTACCTACACCTACCCAAGTAAAATTTGTATTTTAATAAGATCCCTGGGCAATTCCTAAGCAGAAGGACGTTTGAGAAGCACTGCCTTAACAGTCCACTGCAGACTCTTTAATGTCATAAAAAGATGAGATACGGTAAGAGAAATTCACAACATGTCTTTATCTGGGCGACCCCAGACAATCTACAAAACCTGTCTGACCTTCATTTCCTCATCTGTAAAATGGAGATGACAATAATAGTAATATGATAGGGTGGTTCTGAGAACTGAGTGAGTTGTTAAATGAGAATAAGTAATGGATGTTCATTAGATTTTTGGTTTTAAACCGCATCAAGGTATTTTCTTAGTTCCTGGTTTAGTGGGTATATTATTTTAGAACATTATAATTTTAGCTGTTGAATTTTTTGAAACATTTTTTTCCCTAGGCAAACTAATAAACTAATCCTTAACACAAACTAGAAATTTAAAATATACTCTCAAAATGTGATGTTACAGATAAACATAAATACAGGCACACCTCACCTTATCAAACTTCACTTTATTGCACTTTAGACACTGTCTTTTTTTTAACAAATTGGTGGCCACCCTGCATTGAGCAAGTCTACTGATGCCATTTTTCCAAAAGCATTTGCTCAATTCATGTCTCTGTATTACATTTTGGTAATTCTCACAATATTTGAAACTTTTTCATTATTATTATATTTGTTATGGTGATCTGTGATCAGTGATCTTTGATGTTCCTACTGTAATTGTTTTGGCATTTTTTAGCAATAAAGTATTTTTTAATTAAGGTATGCAGAATTTTTTTTAGACACAATGCTTTTTCTGTACAATTAATAGACAACAGTACAGTATAAACATAACTTTTATATAGTCTGAAAAACCAAAAAAATTTGTGTGACTTGCTTTATTGTGATATTCACTTTATTGTGGTGGTCTGGAACCAAACTCAATATCCCTGAGGTACATCTGTAATGGGAGAAAACACACATGCTCATCAAATAAATTTAATAGGCACAAGCCTCTGAATAATTATCGTACTCTCATCTTTAACTGTAGATGTTATAAAAGGTTTTTGTCAGAAACAGACTCACAGACACAGAGGACAGACTAGTGGTTCCCACGTGGGAGTGGGGTGGGGGAGGGATGGATGGGGAGTTTGGGATTAGCAGACGCAAACAATTATATATAGAATGGATAAAAACAAGGTCCTACTGTATAGCACAGGGAACTATATCTAATATCCTGTAATAAACCATAATGGAAAAGAATATGAAAAAGAATACATATATATATATATATATATATAAAAAACGGAATCACTTTGCTGTACACCAGAAACACAACATTGTAAATTAATTATACTTCAAAAAGATAATTTTTTTTTTTAAAGGTTTTTGACAAAATGGAGCCCGCGTTTTGGCAGAGCTGGAACTCCTGGCTCAGGGTCTCTCCCCTCCACTGCCACGGAGCCGCCCTGGAGCCCCAGGGGAGGGCGGCCTCACTGAGGCTGCTGGCTCTGGAGGGGCCCCACTGGCCAAAGCCGCGACCGTCCTGGGGACCGCAGGCCAGTTCCCTGAAACGTGGACCTCGAAGGCCACCTTTATACACACAAAGAAAGGGTTTTTCCATTTGGAAGCCAACATGTCAGAGTAGACGCGCCACCCTGAGGGCACTCTCAGAAGGCCTAGTGGCTCCCGGGCCCACCAGGAAAGAGCAGCTTCGGCCCAGGTTCGGCAGCGCTGGAGGAGGGTGGGGAGAGAACCATGTGAATGAGCTCCGGAGTCTGAGTGCAGCATAGTTTTCTGAAGAAGCAGGATGCTGATCTAGACGTGGAAAAAGACCAGTCGAGCAGCTGTATTAGAAGACATGTGGTATATATGAAGTTTGTGATCCGTGGGGGAAATTTTGTCAGGTGGCTGACAGGGTCTTGGTGCTCCGGCCGGGTGTCAGGCCTCAGCCTCTGAGGTGGGAGAGCCAAATTCAGGACACTGGACCACCAGAGACCACCCGGCCCCACGTAATATCAATCGTCGAGAGCTCTCCCAGAGATCTCTGTCGCAACACTAAGACCCAGCTCCACCCAACCGCCAGCAAATTCCAGTGCTGGACGCCCTATGATGCCAAACAACTAGCAAGACAGGAACACAACCCCACCCATTAGCAGAGAGGCTGCCTAAAATCATCATAAGGTCACAGACACCCCAAAACACACCACCGGATGCGGTCCTGCCCACCAGAAAGACAAGATCCAGCCCCACCCACAGGCACCAGTCCCCTCAACCAGGAAGATTACAAAAGCCACTGAAACCAACTTCACCCACTGGGGGCAGACACCAAAACCAATGGAAACTATGAACCTGCAGCCTGTGGAAAGGAGACCCCAAACACAGTAAGTTAAACAAAATGAGAAGACAGAGAATTATGCAGCAGATGAAGGAGCAAGGTAAAAACCCACCAGACCAAACAAAGGAAGAGGAGATAGGCAGTCCACCTGGAAAAGAATTCAGAGTAATGATAGTAAAGAGGATCCAAAATCTTGGAAATAGAACAGAGAAAATATAAGAAACGTTTAAAAAGGCCCCAGAAGAACTAAAGAACAAACAAACAATGATGAACAACCCAGTAAATGAAATTAAAAATTCTCTAGAAGGAATCAATAGCAGAATAACTGAGGCAGAAGAACGGATAAGTGACCTGGAAGATAAAATAGTGGAAATAACTACCGCAGAGCAGAATAAAGAAAAGAGAATGAAAAGAATTAAGGACAGTCTCAGAGACCTCTGGGACAATATTAAAGGTACCAACATTCGAATTATAGGGGTCCCAGAAGAAGAAGAAAAAAAGAAAGGTTCTGAGAAAATATTTGAAGAGATTATAATTGAAAAGTTCCCTAACATGGGAAAGGAAATAGTCAGTCAAGTTCAGGAGGCGCAGAGAAGTCCCATACAGGATAAATGCAAGGAGAAACACGCCAAGACACATATTAATCAAACTATCAAAAATTAAATACAAATAAAAGATATTAAAAGCAGCAAGGGAAAAGCAACAAATAATATACAAGGGAATCCCCATAAGGTTAACAGTTGATCTTTCAGGAGAAAATCTGCAAGCCAGAAGAGAGTGATAGGACATATTTAAAGTGATGAAAGGGAAGAACCTACAACCAAGATTACTCTACCCAGCAAGGATCTCATTCAGATTCGACAGAGAAATCAAAAGCTTTACAGACAAGCAAAAGCTAAGAGACTTCAGCACCATCAAACCAGGTCTACAACAAATGCTAAAGGAACTTCTCTAGGCAGGAAACACAAGAGAAGGAAAAGACCTATGAAAACAAGAGGGAGGAGGTATGGGGATATATGTATATGTATAGCTGATTCACTGTTATAAAGCAGAAACTAACACACCATTGTAAAGCAATTATACTCCAATAGAGATGTTTAAAAAAAAACCAAAATAATTAAGAAAATAGTAATAGGAACATACATATTGATAATTACCTTAAATGTAAATGGATTAAATGCTCCAACCAAAAGACAGAGACTGGCTGAATGGACAGAAAAACAATAGCTATATATATATGCTGTCTAGAAGAGACCCACTTCAGACCTAGGGACACATACAGACTGAAAGTGAGGGGATGGAAAAAGATATTCCATACAAATGGAAATCAAAAGAAAGCTGGAGTAGCAAGTCTCATATCAGACAAAATAGACTTTAAAATAAAGACTATTACAAGAGACAAAGAAGGACACTACATAATGATCAAGGGATCAATCCAAGAAGAAGATATAACAATTGTAAATATTTATGCACCCAACACAGGAGCACCTCAATACATAAGGCACATGCTAACAGCCATAAAAGGGGAAATCGACAGTAGCACAATAATAGTAGGGGACTTTAACACCCCAGTTTCACCAATGGACAGATCAACCAAAATGAAAATAAATAAGGAAACAAAAGCTTTAAATGTTTCATTAAATAAGATGGACTTAATTGATATTTACAGGACACTCCATCCCAAAACAAGAGAATACACTTTCTTCTAAAGTGCTCATGGAACATTCTCCAGGATAGAGCATATCTTGGGTCACAAATCAAGCCTTGGTAAATTTAAGAAAATTGAAATAGTATCAAGTATCTTTTCTGACCACAACACTATGAGACTAGATATCAATTACAGGAAAAAAAACTGTAAAAAATACAAACACGTGGAAGCTAAACAACACACTACTAAATAACCAAGAGATCACTGAAGAAATCAAAGAGGAAATCAAAACATACTTAGAAAAAAAGACAATGGAGACACGACAACCCAAAACCTATGGGATGCAGCAAAAGTAATTCTAAGAGGGAAGTTTATAGCAATACAATCCTACCTCAAGAGACAAGAAGCATCTCAAATAGACAACCTAACCTTACACCTAAAGCAATTAGAGAAAGAAGAACAAAGTTCTGCTAACCCGAAGTTAGCAGAAAGAAAGAAATCATAAAGATCAGATCAAAAAAAATGAAAAAGAAATGAAGGAAACGATAGCAAAGATCAATAAAACTAAAATCCGGTTCTTTGAGAAGATACACAAAATTGATAACCCATTAGCCAGACTCATCAAGAAAAAAAGGGAGAAGAAAATCAATAGAATTAGAAACGAAAAAGGAGAACTAACACTGCAGAAATACAAAGGATGATAAGAGATTACTACAAGCAACTATATGCCAATAAAATGGACAACCAGGAAGAAATGGACAAATTCTTAGAAAAGCACAACTTTCTGACAGTGAACTAGGAAGAAATAGAAAATATAAACAGACCAATCACAAGCACTGAAATTGAGACTGTGATTAAAAGTCTTCCAACAAACAAAAGCCCAGGACCAGATGCCTTCACAGGCGAATTCTATCAAACATTTAGAGAAGAGCTAACACCTATCTTTCTCAAACTCTTCCAAAATATAGAAGAGGGAGGAACACTCCAAAAATCATTCTACGAGGCCACCATCACCCTGATACCAAAACCAGACAAAGATGTCACAAAGAAAGAAAACTACAGGCCTATATCACTGATGAACATAGATACAAATATCCTCAACAAAATATTAGCAAACAGAATCCAACATAGCACTTAGAAGGATCATACACCATGATCAAGTGGGGTTTATCACAGGAATGCAAGGATTCTTCAATATACACAAATCAATCAATGTGATAAACCATATTAACCAATTGAAGGAGAAAAACCCTATGATCATCTCAGTAGATGCAGAAAAAACTTTCAACAAAATTCAACACCCATTTATGATAAAAACTTTTTAGAAAGTAGGCATAGAGGGAGCCTACCTCAACATAATAAAGGTCATGTATGACAAACCCACAGCCAACATTGTTCTCAGTGGTGAAAAACTGAAACCATTTCCTCTCAGATCAGGAAAAAGACAAGGTTGCCCAGTCTCACCACTCTTATTCAACATAGTTTTGGAAGTTTAGCCACAGCAATCAGAGAAGAAAAAGAAATAAAAGGAACCCAAGTCAATAAATAAGAAGTAAAACTGTCACTGCAGATGACATGATACTATACATAGAGAATCCTAAAGATACTACCAGAAAACTACTAGAGCTAATCAATGAATTTGGTAGAGTAGCAGGATACAAAATTAATGCACAGAAATCTCTTGCATTCCTATACACTAATGATGAAAAATCTGAAAGGGAAATTAAGGAAACACTCTCATTTATCATTGCAACAAAAAGAATAAAATATCTAGTAATAAACCTACCTAAGGAGACAAAAGACCTGTATGCAGAAAACTATAAGACACTGATGAAAGAAATTAAAGATGATACAAATAGATGGAGAGATATACCATGTTCTTGGATTGGAAGAATCAACATTGTGAAAATGACTCTACTACCCAAAGCAATCTACAGATTCAATGCAATCCCTATCAAAGTACCAATGGCTTTTTTCACAGAACTAGAACAAAACAACTTCACTATTTGTATGGAAACACAAAAGTCCCCAAATAGCCAAAGCAATCTTGAGAAAGAAAAACAGAGCTGGAGGAATCGGGCTCCCGGACTTCAGACTATACTACAAAGCTACAGTAATCAAGACAGTATGGCACTGACACAAAAATAGAAATATAGATCAATGGAACAGGATAGAAAGTCCAGAGATAAACCCACACACCTATGGTCACCTTATCTTTGATAAAAGAGGCAAGAATATACAATGGAGAAAAGATAGCCTCTTCAATAAGTGCTGCTGGGAAAACGGGACAGCTACATGTAAAAGAATAAAATTAGAACATTCCCTAACACCATACACAAAAATAAACTCAAAATGGATTAAAGACCTAAATGTAAGGCCAGACACTATAAAACTCTCAGAGGAAAACATAGGCAGAACACTCTATGACATAAAGCACAGCAAGATCCTTTTTGACCCACCTCCTAGAAATGGAAATAAAAATAAAAACAAATGGGACCCAGTGAAACTTAAAAGCTTTTCATAGCAAAGGAAACCATAAACAAGACGAAAAGAAACCCTCAGATTGGGAGAAAATATTTGCAAATGAAGCAGCTGACAAAGGATTAATCTCCAAAATATAAAAGCAGCTCATGTAGCTCAATATCAAAAAAACAAACAACCCAATCCAGAAATGGGCAGAAGACTTAAGTAGACATTTCTCTAAAGAAGACATACAGATGGCCAAGAGGCACATGAAAAGCTGCTCATCATCACTAAATATTAGAGAAATGCAAAGCAAAACTGCAGTGAGGTATCACCTCATACTCGTTAGAACGGGCATCATCAAAAAATCTACAAACAACAAATGCTGGAGAGGGTGTGGAGAAAACGGAACCCTCCTGCACTGTTGGTGGGAATGTAAATTGATACAGCCACTATGGAGAACAGTATGGAGGTTCCTTGAAAAACTAAAAATAGAACTACCATTTGACCCAGCAATCCCACTACTGGGCCTATACCCTGAGAAAACCATAATTCAAGAAGAGTCATGTACCACAACGTTCATTGCAGCAGTATTTACAATAACCAGGACATGGAAGCAATCTAAGTGTCCATCGACAGATGAATGGATAGAGAAGATGTGGCACATATATACAAATGGAATATTACTCAGCCATAAAAAGAAACGAAATTGAGTTATTTGTAGTGAGGTGGAGGGACCTAGAGTCTGTCATACAGAGTGAAGTAAGTCAGAAAAAGAAAAACAAATACTGTATGCTAATGCATATATATGGAATCTAAAAAAAAAAAAAAAGGTTCTGATGGACCTAGGGGCAGGACAGGAATAAAGATGCAGATGTAGAGAATGGACTTGAGGACACGGGGAGGGGGAAGGGTAAGCTGGGACAAAGTGAGAGAGTGGCATGGACATATATACAGTACCAAATGTAAAATAGATAGCTAGTGGGAAGCAGTTGCAAAGCACAGGGAGATCAGCTCGGTGCTTTGTGACCACCTAGAGTGGTGGGAGGGGGACGCAAGAGGGAGGGATATGGGGATATATGTTTATGTATAGCTGATTCACTTTGTTATACAGCAGAAAGTAACACAACATTGTAAAGCAATTATACTCCATAAAGATATAAAAAAAAAAAGGTTTTTGACACTATTTCAAATCCCTAGAAGACTTAACCCTGATATCTAGAAGCAAGAATGTGGCCAAACTTAAAAGGACGTCTGCCTGGACAGGTGGCTGCTGGCTCCACTGGCACCTGCCTGGGTGCTGTGGTTTTACGTCGTTTACCCTTAGCACAGGTAGAAGAAGAGGGAAAGGGGGCTTCACGGGAGAGGCGGGAGCTGCAGTTAAAAGGTAGATGATATCGGTACCAATATAAAAAGTCAAAGGAGGACATGCTGATGAAGGCATAAACTGTCTAAAAATTAAACACAAGACTGAACTCTTGGTGGTACCCATTAATACACACACATAATTCTGACTTTTCAATCTCTCTGCCAGGAATATTATGGGATGGTGTATGCCTCACCTAAGAGCACATGCATATGTGTGTGTGTGTGTGCGCGCATGCACGCGCGTGTGTGTTTGTGACAGCTGACAATGTATATGAAGAGAGACGATTTGCCGTTTAAACAGATGCCATAGTGGGCAATGCGTGTTCACATTACAGGGCTGGGACTGAGGGAGGGTTAGGGGCATACACGCCTGGCGTGGCCTCCTAGAGGGTTAGTCAGTCATGTCAGACCAAGTAACGAGCAAGTGACCCAAGAGCATTACTCTATCTTCATTTATTTGATTTTTTTAATTGAAGTATAGTTGATTTACAATGTTGTGTTAGTTTCAGGTGTACAGAAAAATGATTCAGTTATACATACAGTCATATGTTGTTTTTCAGATTCTTTTTCATTATGATTTATCACAGGGTATTGAATATAGTTCCCTGTGCTATACAGTAGGACCTTGTTGTTTACCTATTTTACATATAATAGTTTGTATCTGCCAATCCTGGAGCATTACTTTAAAAGAGTTTAAATCCCCATGTCACTCTGAAGACCCCGCTCCCCGGGAACTACCTAGAAAAGACAGAGCGACTCCCCCCTGTGACTCTGGTGGACACGCTCTCAGGGAGGAGAACTGAAGAAAAGGGTGTCAGGTTTAACTGTCCACATTCACAGAACACTTGCCAGGAATAAAAGTTATGACTTTGTCTGTCTTCCTCTTTTTCTTTTTTAAGCGAAAAAAAAAAAAAGTTCACTTAAGTTTTTTGTTGTTGTTAAGGAGCCTTTGTTATTCTGTGTCTCTGGGATGAAAAGTAAGATCTTGTTCTGATTCTCCATTCCCCAATGTCTTCCTCTTTGGAAATTGAAGTTTAAAAAAAGTCTGTATTCAAGTGACCCAAGTTGGATTCTTCTGTATATCTGGCTGGAAATTCACTAAGAAAAACACTGCCTTCTAATTTTTTCAGATGTTCCCAGTGGGACGAGACTGAGAGACCCCACTGGAAGGGGCTTAAAGCAGTGCCTGTGGAGATCCCTCTCATCACGTGAGGCCTGGATCCAGGTCCGGGTACCTGACAGCCACTGTGCGACAGCTCACAGGGGAGCGGTGAGCTGAGAACTGACTGATGGGCTGTGACTGGAAGAGCAGCCGCTCAATGGACCCTCTAGAGAGTGGCTGAGGATTTCCCACGCAGCATCTCTGCCCACCCTGCTATCTGCTGCACCTGCCCTGTTGAAGCAGTGTCCCTGCCTGGACCACACCTCCTCCTTCTCGCAGACTCCGATGTCACAGACCAGCTCCAATGGCGCCCCGTGTGGATCGTGCCCTAACTTCCCCGGGCAAAATAAGCCACTCCCTCCACCTTGCTTTCTGCACAGCGCTGACCACTCTATTGCGTGGTAACTGGGAGCCCAGGCAAGCTGGTCTCCCCTGTAAGACTCTGAGCTCCTCCTACCTAGAACTAACTGTTCATGACTGAGCACGGAACATGACACACACTAAACGTGCAGAACAGTGACATTTCTTTCTAGAATAAGAAGCCCATGTTAGCCACAGCTGTGGCTTCCTTACCATTTAAAGACCCACAAGCAAGGGAGTTTAGAGAAAACGTGCAAAGTAAAAGGCACAGTAAGTCGAGGGCCCTGCTGGCCATGTTTGCCAGACCCAGCCATATGGCTTATCCTATGTTCTTTCCCTCAAACCGCGGGCCCAAAGCGATGCGTGGAGACATTCTATAAAGGTATCTGAGCCCTAAATTATGACGCAGGGACAGACCGGACTCCTGGCTCTATTTCCTAGGCCTCTGACTCTGGGCAAGTCAACTCCTCTCTCCCAGACTTTCTCTCCTCATCTGAGAATGGCAACCACATATGCAGGCGTCAAAAATCATAACCACTAAATCTACAAAGATCAATGGAAAGAGTTCCAATAGCAAGTAACTAAAACAGAAGAGAGAAGTGTTCATACATTTTGATCGAAATCGTGTAAAAATGTATCTGTACCTGAACAATAACTAGAAGGCAATATGCAAATAAAAACAATATTACTGAATGAACTATGAGGGGGTTTCTCAAATACGCTTCATTATTATTGTATCAAAATTGGGGTGAGGCCTTACAGGGTTGCCATGGATATCAGACATAGGAAAGATCTTCGTCAACTCTGGGAAATACGTAACTGTCATTCTGCTGTTGTTGTTATTCCTACTACTGCTACCAGTGCACCTGAATGAAAGATTCTTTCTTAAAATGGTTTGGAGACACAGACATTCCTAGACTTATAAAGCCTCTACACTCTCAGTCCTCAGACAGCACAGATTTAACATATATAAAGGTTTTCAAAAATAACATATACACTCTAGGAGTTTCCATACTTAATCAGTACAGTTAACCTCCTGGAGATGTAAACCCCTGCTCTCCTAAGAAGCAGAGCAGGTTCCTCTCCCTGGCCACCCTCAGAAGGAGGTGGGAAGAGACCACACTCTCTGAGGCCAGCAAGGCCCAGGAGAGAAGGAGAGGGTCCTGTTGGAGCTGATGGGCTAAGAGTACAGCTGGGAAAACGCATCTCCAGAAATTCCTCAGCTCTTCCTTCAGAACCGCCTAGAAAAGATGCTTAGTCACGGAAGCTTCATAAACATGGATATTAAAAGTAATCCTAGGACTCCGAGGAACGCCATTCAGTGAGACCCACAAACTGCTCCAGCCTTACCCTTTGTCGACACTGGCGTGGACGGCTGCAACAACCCCTTCCAGGATGCGGAGAGGGTCCGCCGGCCCCCCGAGGTCAGCACTGCCTCCACTGCGAAGGGAGAGACAGAGAGAGGAACGGAATCAGAACAGGATGGCTCAAGCCTCAGAAACAAGTGGACATTTACACTCGGATGAATCCAGCTGGATCTCGGCACAGCATATACCGCCAGCTCACAGCCGTTCGTGGTATATGCAGCCCACAAGGGTAACAAGTCCTATACTGTGTGCTAAGGATGTGGAGATGAAACCTCTGCCCTTAAAGAGCTCACAGTCTAATACAGGCTTGTTTTCCTACCAAGAGAGTAGAGGAAAAGGGGGAAAAAAGAAGGAAAAAGACAGAGTAAGAAAATCTACTTGCCTTCTGTCATCCAAAAATTCAAAGATATACTCAATGGGCATTAAAAATAAGAGCTACTTTAAGCATTAAGTATATAATAATCTAAATTCTCTAGCTGGCCTTTTTTTCAAAACACTAATGTTTACATGGTACTTACTAGGTAGCAGGCACTGCTAAGTGCTTCACATACATCCTGACAGTTAATAATCTCAACAGCCCGTGAGACAGGCCCTATTATGCCCATTCTACAAATGCATATGTCTGGAACTCTACTGAATTCTGAAAACGTAACAGAGGAAAGAGAAGTTTTAGATGAGTTTTTGAATAGTTTGTTATATGATTTAAACCAACTGCTGCTGTATGTTCATCCCTTTGTCATTTTATGCCTACTAAATTTCACTAACTTTCTAAAACGTAAATGTTATGGACATAGTCAATAGCAATTTGTTTTCCTTTGAAAAAGAGGTAGGTGAACTGAAGTTCCCCTTCCCCTGACTACTGAAAGATTTAACTCATTTTTATTGAATGTCTCCTGTACACTAAGTCTAACATTTATTAGATCAGAACAAAATCTTCAGTAGTAGAACTGGGCACAGGAAAAAAGAAAGGAGTATAATTTATGTCAGAATTTTATAGACATAAAAATATATCATATTTTAATTATATGAAAATGTACAATTTTTGAAAAATAAACTAAATTATATTCAAAGCAGTAATTTTTCAAATTTTTATTTTTGTGAGCTTCATCTAAGCCTTGATCTAAGAAATAATAAAAGATAACTGAATCAAAAAGGTATAAAACATGGTAAACAATTATCTGTCATCATTTGAAAGAGGAAAGTGGCTCTTATAATCACAACCACCACCAAAACATAATAAGCTCGTAATAGAATAAAGCTTTATTCATTTCATATTTGCGATTTCTAAAAAGTGTTACACTATTTCATTTCTCTCCCTGTATATAAAATTACCAGATACCTCAGAGCATTAAGGTGAAAACCGGATGAAGCTGGGTAATTAAACTGATGAAGCCTCATTTGATTTCAGTTCAGCTGCTGAAAATTGACACGCATTTAATCAAAAAGTTCCTCAAGAGCAACACAGAATTACAAAGAATGCTTAAAAGAAGAATAATTTAAACACAACTAAATCTGTTAGGCTAATTGCATTATTCACAGAAAGCACCTGATGCCTCACTATTTTCTAAGCTCAACTTTCCCTTTTTCCTAATCCCCTTGGATGTATTCCTACAAAGATACCAGCCTATCGACAGAAAGCTAGAATTTCTCAGTTGTCAGTTTTATGCCATTAATTGCAGGTAAATAATGTCCTAAGATACTTAACACATGTCCAACTTCTTCAGCATATGATTAACCTTGCCTTGTGTACTTCAAAACAAACTTCTGGGAACTGGTTTCCCACTGCTACAAAGAAGGGGAATTAGAAGAGACAAGCTCTGAAAAATCCATGCTGAAGTCACATGACAGTCTGACACTTAGCGACCTGCTTCACATGCCATTTTGGCCTTTCCCTTATTTCAAGAATTATCTGGGTGCGAGAGAGGGTCTACCCAGAAGTTAGCTAGCTTCTTGACATGTTACACACAGGACCAATGACAGAACACTGCCATGGTTCTCCATTCACAAGATATTTTAAGACATGAGACTGAGAAGTCTAATCATAATCTCTCACTTTTTATGAAGTACATCATACTTTATAAAATGCTCCTACATACATGATAGTATTTTACCTTTCTAACAACCGTGAAACAAGCACATTACTGGCAAAGTATCAGCTCAGGTTCTCCTCAATGACTGTTTTATAGCTTACCTCAACGCAGAGATGATTTTTGTTATTGCACCGTGTACTATATCCTTAGGTGAGATGTCAAGAGGGCCAACGGCCACCTCTAGCAGCTGTTGAATCATTCTTAGAGGCTGACCGTCTAAACACATGGCCACGGCTTGATCCTGAACTTTCCCTTTTTCTGACCGAGACAGATCATAGAGGTAACTATATTTCTGCAGCGTTTCCTGCAAACATAGGGAATTCAACATGTAAATATCAACTAGGAATTACATGTCTACATGGACAGAGTGAAATATACTTAGAAGCTCTCAAACCAAATACGCTATGACCACAAACACCACATGGAGGAATACGCAGGGGTTGTTAAGAGCTTGGTCTCCAGGGCCACCCAGGCTTGAGTGCAATCCTCGCTTTAATTAGTAAGCCACTGTGATCTCAACTTTCCAGTATCTATAAAACGAGGATGAGGACAATCACTTCTTATGAACAGAGGATGTCATAAACATTCAATAATATAAAAATCAGTCCTTGGGCTTCCCTGGTGGCACAGTGGCTGAGAGCCCGCCTGCCGATGCAGGGGACGTGGGTTCATGACCCGGTCTGGAAGGATCCCACATGCCGCGGAGCGGTCGGGCCCGTGAGCCATGGCCGCTGAGCCTACGCGTCCGGAGCCTGTGCTCCGCAACGGGAGAGGCCACAGCAGTGAGAGGGCCATGTACCGCAAAAAAAAAAAAAAAAAAAAAATCAGTCCTTTAGCACAATGTTAGGCACAAAGTAATGCTCATTAAGGGCAAATTTCTCTATTATTATTATTGTGCTATAACCACATGATAGGTATAATCTATTAAGCATCAACTATGTAAACCCAGGTATTGTACATATGTCATCTAATTTAATGTTTATCATTATCCCACAAGGAGTTTTTTAATTAGCTCCACTTCACCAAAAGGGAAATAGAAGACCAAAGATGTTAAGTAACGTGTCCAAGTCACACAGCCAGCCGTTAATGGATCTTAGGATTAGAATCCCAGATTCTACTTTCCCCACTGCACTCTCCCACTCCACGCTGCCTGCCCCTCTTTGATAATACTGTACAAACTAACATGACAACAAATAATTCAATAGGACATCAGCTACCATTGTTCAGCGTACCAAATATGGCCACTTGATGTTAATAACACTTCCCAACTTTCACAAGTAATTCTCAGTATAACTGCTTTGTCTTTCAAAACAACCATGTGGAAATCTAAACATTAACTGGAAATTTGATGATATTGAAGAATTACTATTACCTTTTTTACTGGTAATGCTGTAGTGGTTAAGTTTAAACATATCTTTCAGAAATAGATATGGAAGGATTTGTGGATACAATGAAAAGATGACTGGGTTTTTCTTTAAAATGGTCCACAGGCGCGTAGTAAGGGTAGGTGGGGTAGGGGTGAAATAAGGTTGGTCACATTCTGATAATTGTGGAAGCTGGGAGTTGGGCACATGAGATTTCATGTCACTATTCTCCCCATTGTTTTCTAAACTTTCTATTAAAAAAAAAAAAAGACTGTGAGTTAGGCAGGGCAGTTACTAGTATCCCTACTGAGACAAGGGGAAACTGAGGCCCCTATGGCCTGTAATTGAAATTGCACTAACCTTCTTGAGTATATAAGATGGTCTTTCACGCAGTATATATAAAGAGATTAAAATCAAGGCCTGAACTTAAAAGGGACAAATATATGAGGTTGAAGTTACTTCCAGCATTTGCTCTGAAAGGCGCCTTAACAAAATCATATAATGTTCAATTTAGGAATCAGAAGAGGCTCCTATTAGACCATCCACGATCTAACATCTGCAAGTAGCTATTTGGTCCCTTTAAATCCAGCTGAAGCAAGCGGCTGATTTTGTTAATAACCCCCTTGGCCCCATATACACTACTCTCGCCACTGAAAGACAATACTTATTCCAAGGAGAGTAATGACAGTTCTCCAGATATGAATAGAGAATACTTGATTAGAAAAATGAATACATATTTTGAAAGTTTTATACTAGTGAGTATAAATCACTTTTACCTGAAGATCCAAATTTTACCCTAGTTCTTATAATTATTGATTATAGAACTGTATCAACAGGATAAAATCAAGATTGGTAAAGCCAATCTGCTCCCTGCAAAGGCTTCTATATTGCTCATACCATTATTTAATATTATTCATTAGATAGCCTAACAGGCGCTGTAAAGTACAGAATGAAATAAAAGTGCTATCAGACTTTTGAACTCTTCCCATTATCTTTTGCACGAGGGGCTTACATTTCTGTGTCTCATACATATTTTGAAGTCTCCCATTTGTTCATTATCTGGACTCCTCTCCACTGACTGATCTTTCTGGTCAGGAATATTTTTTACAAACCAAGAATACAATTCAATAAACTTGTAAGGTTTAAGAAAAATAAAAGAGGAGGTTAGTGGCCACTTACAGGTTCATTCACCATAGCATTAAAGGGCAAATGGAATTTTTTTTTATATACCTAAACGCTGTTTTCACCTAGATGAAGATCATTTACTTATTGATTTGTTAACTTTTAAGTTATGGAAAAGAATATTAAAATTCCCATGACTGTGACAATACAGAAGAGAAGCTCCAAAGGCTACAGAGGGTTTCCTCATGTAGTCCCAACACCCTGGTCCCCAACCTCATCATGGCAGGGGCTCCTGACTCTCACGGGGTGCTTTCTGAGATACCATCAGGGTCTCAACAAGAAACCAACTAGGAACAACTTTATTAGCCAAAAAAGTCATATCAATAATGAAGTTATACTGGGAAATGCAACATAAAAACAGGATGAGTACATATAATTAAAAAAAAAAAAAACTGTTGAAGCAGGCATGGATGGCTATTTCTGAATTTTTCTTAAGTTTAGGGGGAAAAAAATATATCATTATTCAACTGGACAGCAAAACATCTACCAGCCAGAAGTAGAGCTTGAGAACCACAGTCTTCATCATTTCTCAGCTTTAGCAACCACTTTCTCACCCCAGGCACCCATCCTGGCCCCCCTTCTCCCACCCCTCTCACCTCCTCACGTCCTTCCTCCCCAAGTTATCAATTGTGTTAAGTGGCCTAAAATCCTTTTTAAAGAAGCGAAAACTGAATTGACAATCAAGAGATAATGAAGAGGTTAAAGGATAAAGATTTAAGACCATTATCTGTAAGATTTGGAGGTGGGGGGAATAAATTAGGAGTTTAAGATTAACATATACACACTACTATGTATAAAACAGATCAATAACAAGGACCTACTATATAGCACAGGCAACTATATTCAGTGTCCTATAATAAGCTATAATGGAAAAGAATCTGAAAAAAGGAAACACACACACACACACACACGTGTGAGTGTGTATATATATATATATATATATATATAAATAAAACTGAATCACTTTGCTGTACACCTGAAACTAACCCAACATTGTAAATTAACTATACCTCAATAAAAAAATGGTTATTGAAAAAACAAAACCTACAAGATTGAAAACCCTATCAAAACTACGAATATAGCTTTGAAGGATAAATGAAAGAATACACTGGTATTATCTGAGTGAGTGAGCACACAGAAGAAGTCTGCATTTCATTACCTGCTCACTATTCTTCAGAGAAACGATGAAGCTGCGGTTGAGGGTTTCCAGGTGAGCCAGTGACTTCTCCAGATGATTCAGGGCATCTGCGTAGGTCATCTTAGAATCACTAGCCTCTTGAATGTCTTCTGAATTTCTTTTCCTTGGCTTCTCAATAAAATGTTTGACTGTCTTAATAGCCTTTCCAGTCATTTCTTTACGTGCTTCCACAGATAGCTTTAACAAACAAACAAACAAGAAAGACAGGAATTGAACAAAAGTGAGACAAATCACCCTACATTATTACACATGGCATATGTAAAAGATATTAATGTGGTAGAGAGAACAAAAGTAAAATTTTAATATACACAACTTTAGTGAAGGGGACTTTTGCTAGACTGGTTTTTCTCCCATGAAGAAAACAAAAATAGGGAGGTACCACTTGCACTATTACATGAGCAAATACAGCTTTTTAAATGCTAATACCCCAAAGCAGGTGGTGTCTTGATGAAACTAAAAGTCAAATAGATTACTGGTTACAGTGAAAAATTGAGGAGTCAATTCTACAACCAGTTCTGATCATTTATTATAAGGAAATAATTCAAAAGAAGCAAACAGTACAGGAATGAAGATTTTAACTGGAATAAGAACATAAAAGTAAAACTGCAAAAGCAAAATCTAATTGTCTGATGATATGAGATATGGTAACCAGCTTATGATAAATTACTAGATAAAACATTATGCAGCCGTTAAAATTAGAATTATAAAAACAGTATAGCCGTTTGGAAAATGGTTATCATAAAATGTTCAATTTTAGGAATCAGAAATCATAAAACTATTTATACCATGCTTACATTAAAATCTGAACTATACCTGTGCATGTGGCTGAACACACACACACACACACACACACACACACACTCTCTCTCTCTCTCTCTCTCTCTCTCTATTGGTGACCATTATGTTAAAGTGTTGGGATCATGAGCAATTCTGTTCTTCTCGATTTTCCAAATTTTCTATGATAATGTTGCATTCACTCATTTACTCTCCAACTGCTTACTGGATTCTGATGTGTGACGGCCGCTGCGATAGGTAGGCAAGGGTCATAGTTTTCTAGTATCTGATATGTTAAGCTCGCTTGGCCTCGAGAAAACTGAAGTTTAAACTTAACCCGCTTGGATGGAGGTACCACGTACCTCTGAGCCATTCTGGGGCCTTTTCAGGCCCTGATGATCTGTGCTGCTCTGGACCCTGGAGCTCAGTCTCTTGTCAACTGCTCCAGCAGACGTGTACTAGAGCCTTAAAAGGGCTTTGTGTTGATTTAACAACAACAACAACAATAACAGACAAAGAGTCCTAGGACAAACTGTTATCTTTCCTATTACTTCTTAAAATGAGTCACGGTCCGTCTCTGGGTATTCTGAAAACTAGGCACAGGCGGCAATACACAGCACCAGCGACCACACCAATCAACACGCGGCAAACCTCCCCCACCCTCCATTTCCCATCAGCTCCCTCCAAGTCATTCCACATGAGAGTAATGTTTTATGAGAGATGGCATTTTCTTAATCCCATATACATATTGGTAAAAGGATCTTTAGGAAAGCACTGCTTTCCCTGAATTGTAAGTATCTGCTTTGCAAACGCAGCTTCCAAACAAGTTCTGTGGCCCCCACTCCTTACCAGCACCCATGACATGAAACAAAATCGGAAGCTACCACTGACTGCCAAGTATTAGTTCCATTACTATCTCTTCCCCTAAATAAACTGCGAACTCCTTTCTGCGACTGAGAAATACAAGATACTAGAACTTGTGTTTAGTTCATCAGACCTCCCTACGCCCCATTATGTGGATGGAAAGACCAAGCCCCAGGGAGGCTGGGTGGTATGTTTGGGTTCATTATGAGAGTGAGGAGAGTAAAAGTCGGAATTCAGATCCCGTGGTTACCAAGACAGGGCTTCCCCTTCACTGCGCGTCACACAGATGCCACTTGGTCATGTCTGCCTCATCACAGGCTCTGACAGAGCATGAACAAAATCAAGGCTTCAACGCCCTACTAGGCCCTATATGGTTTGCCCTTCACCTCACCCCACCTCTCTAAGCCTGTATCCCACCTCTCTCCTGCTCTCAGCCCACTCCTAAGACACTCACCTCCCTGCAGGCCCGCAGAGTCTTTCCACTTGTTGGTCCCTCTGCCTGAAATGTTCTCCTCCCAGTGTATCCTCATGGCTCATTCCTGCGCTTCCCTCAGGACTCGGCACAAACATCGCCTTATCCGAGGCTTCCCTGACTACTGAGTAAGAGCTGCCACATCCGCCATCCTCACTTGGCCTCGTTCTCCTTACCCTGTGTTATTTTTTCTTCACAACTGGCATGCTGTGTTTCTATGTGCTTACGGTCTGACTGTCACTGCTATCTTCCCAGACCTCAGAATGGTGGCTCATACAGAACACATTTGTTGAAGGTATAAAGGAATGAACGGATGAATGACATTTCCAAAAGACAGAATAGCACAAGCAGAGCTGCAGAAGCAGGAAGGCTTATGACCTACGTATAACCACTCGTGAGCACTTCAGACGGAGCAGGGGTGGGAAGGGCCAGATAGGAACACGCTAGGCTTTGCAGGGCACGCGCAGTCTCTGTCACATCTTCTCTTGGTTGGCTGGCTGGCTGGCTAGTTCTTACAGTCCTTTAAGAAGATATAAAAACCAGTCTTAAGGTATCTGAGAAAAAACTGTCATCCTTTCTCAAGCCTGCCTTCGTCTGTCCTTCCAGAATCAGCTCAGGGTTCACTCCTTTGAGATGCCGTCCCTAACATCATCTCCTCCTGCTACGTGTTCCTTTTAAAGCTTACCTGTATCAAAGAAAGCATTACACTGTGTTAAAATCGGCTGGTTACCCGTACGTTTCCCTGATTAAACAATGTGATCCTTCAGGGTAGAAACTGTGCTTTTTAAATCTCTGTATCCCTAGCACCTAATACAATGTCTCGCACATTGCGGACAAACAGAAAATAGCTACTAAATTACTAAACAACTCTGCTCAACATACAGGGGAGAAGTGGCATGGGCATATATACACTACCAAACGTAAAACAGATAGCTAGTGGGAAGCAGCGCAGAGCACAGGGAGATCAGCTCGGTGCTTTGTGACCACCTAGAGGGGTGGGATAGGGAGGGTGGGAGGGAGACGCAAAAGGGAGGGGATATGGGGATATACGTATACATATAGCTGATTCACTTTGTTATAAAGCAGAAACTAACACAACATGGTAAAGCAATTACACTCCAATAAAGATGTTAAAAAAAATGCAATGAAGTAACATGTTCTCAATGTGTCCCTAGAAACCTGTAGTCCAGAATGCACCAGAAGGCTCCAATTTCTCAGGGGCCACAGTGTCCTCTTCTGGTAAGATGGCCCCACGAGACTAAAACTGCAACATTTTAAAGAACTTGACACGAAAACCTCAGGACCAGATGTGTGCTATCGGGACAATGCCAGTTGGTAGTAATCAGAAGAGACGCAGGAAGAGGCACAAGGACATTAAACTGTGATGAGTTTGGGTTTATTCACTGACATCCATCCAGTGAAGGCGCTGTACATCCGCCTCGGGCTGGGTGCTGGCGACACAGACAAAATCAGATCGGGTCCCTGCCCCTAAGTATGTTAAACTCTGGTTGGAAAGACAGAGAGATAAAAGGCATTATACGGAAGCAGGATCCTTATCCAAGTGCGGGAGGGTTAACGCGACCTGCTGCAGAGAGCCTCCAAGGGGCACTGCGTCCCGACTGGAAGTGAGGGACTGGAAGGAAGGTCTGCTGAGGGAGGCTCTCTCTAAGGAGAGTCATCAGGAGTGAGTCGGCATGAAGACAAGAAAAGAAGAACTTCACGAGGTCCCCAGGTTACAGGGGCAGGTGGGGACGCTGAGGGTAAATCAGCATGGCCGGGATGCAGCCTGCAAGTAAAGGCCCGTCAGAGCCTGAGGGAGGAAGAAGCGGTGGCCCAACACGAAGGGCCTGTGTGCCGGGCGACGGGACTGCTCTCTATCACCCTCACGCCTGGGAAGCCATGAAAGGAAGGAGCTTATGCAGAAGAGTGACACGATCAGTGCTATCGTTGTCATGAATGGCTTGATTCAAAATTCACCGAGACAACTTTCCTTGCGTGCAGGCACTTTAAGGCTGATAAACCTTGCACAGCAGATACTACTTTTTCTTTTAAAAATGAATATAGTGTGACTTCGAAGATAGGGCTGATATTTAGGAAATGACAAGTGACTTCAGAAAAGCCAGATGCTACCTACAGAGTCAGCTGGACAAATCAGGGTTTACCTACTGTTCACACTGCTAATAGCAACTAATAGGGGACAGATAGATACCTTTCAATGTAAAACCTCACCCTACTTTTCTTTCATCTCTCCCTCCTCCTCTTCAAGCACAAACACTCCAACACTTACCATGTGCTAGGCCTGGTCTGGGCACAGGGGATACAAAGGGAAATCAAAAAACAATCTCTACCTTTGAAGAACATACATCCTAATGGAAAAACCAAACACAAAAGTAAGTATTTATAAAATGTGACAGAAGTATAAACTAACTATGTGGGTGCGAGAAAAAGCATCTGTCTTAGGAAGGCAAGGAAGTCTTTATAAAGGAGGACTTGAAGGATGAGCAAGAATTCCTGTGGAAGAAGCAGGTGAGGTGAATTTCAGTAGAGAGTGCAGCATGGGGACTTTAAAAAGGGAACGCGCTATGATTGTGACTCTCAACCTTCTATTGTACTCCAAAACACCTGAGGGATATAATACACTCCCACCAAAAACAGTGGCTCACCACCTCGAGGAGTCTCATGGGGGTGGAACGGTGGAGGCGAACCATCAGCTAACAGTATATTTGGGAAAACAGGAAACATCACTTCTGAAAAAGATCAAAAAATGCCCTCATAGCATTTTTTGAGGAGGAATTTGATAGAGGAATTTGATCCCCTCATAGCGCATCCTCAATCCCACTGCCAAGAAAAGTTAGACACTCTTGTTCCTTCAATCTCACTCCCGTGGAAAATCACAGCTCTAGGGGTAAGGGAGAGCCCTTGGTGTAAAGTGGAAAGTCTGTGTGTGTTCAGGCAGGAGACGGTCCTGCAGAGAAAGGACACAAAGGAGGGCTAGGGTCACCACAGGCGCCACGTTGGGAAACGTACATTTTTCCTTCAGGCCAGTGGCCTTCAAACTGGGGTATATGTGCCCCAGTCACAAAGCCTTTTTGAAGGGTACAAAGGTTCAGATAATTTTAAGGGAATCAGTTCCTAAACTTTTACTTTCTCTAAATACTCTTTCCAAAGACTGGCCTTGAGAATGTGCTGGAGGTCAGAGTGTCAGGCCTATTCTCTTTTACCGCAGGCCTTCCTCTGCTTACACAAGAAAGACATGCTCTGCATCCTTCTTGAATCAGACTCTGATACACTGTCCTGGAGTCTGAAAAGCTCCAGAACACCAAACGAAGGGACAATTCAAGTCCTGGTGTGTGACATGACTCCAACATCTGGATAACACATTTCTTTTTGCATGTCAGAAGGTTTTCGATTCTTTGCTTTCAAAAAACTTTATGAAGGATCTAATTGAGTTGTCAGTTGATAAATCATTACAAATGATTTTTAACAATAGATTGCTACGCGATTTTTGGCTGATAACCTTGAGGGCATTCAAAGAATCGAGTGGCACTGCTATGACAAAACTCCTTGCCCATCCACTGTGAACAAAGTTTCAAAATATTCATGCCTATAAAAATGTAAAATGGAAAGAACTGATGTTGAGTGCAATATCAATCTAGCAATAGTAAGAGTCAGCCATGGGCACATAAACTAATTAGAAACAACGTTTAAAGCCCTACCCATCTCATTAAGAGGTACATTTTAAATACAATTTTCTTGCAATTAATGCTTATTTATCAAAAGTTAACATATCTATGTTGTTCTAGTATATACTGCAATAATTGAAACAATAACTCAATACAGAGTAATTTTTAAAAAATAATCTTAGAGCCCTATTGAAACCTCACAACTCAGATTGGGACTTGAAGCCCCATGTTTGTAACCCTCAAAATTCATACATTGAAATCCTAACCCCAGAGGTGATGGTAGGCGTGGGTGGGGACTGTGGGAGGTACGTAAGTCACGAGGGTGGAGCCCTTATTAATGAAATTAGTGCCTTGTACAAGAGGCTCCAGAAAGATCCCTATCCCCTTCGGCCATGTGAGGACACAGTGAGAAGGTGCCTACAAAAAGGGCTCTCAGCAGAACTCGACCACGCTGGTACCTTTATCTTGGACTTCCAGCCTCCAGAACTGAAATCAGTAAATTTCTGTTGTTGATAAGCTACCCAGTCTACGGCATTTTGTTATAGAGCTAGAGCAGACTAAGCCATCAAGTGTGTGAGAGGATAACCAGGTTATTTTAAATTCTCTTAGGTCCATGAGTAAAAAGTTAAGTCCACTGCTTTGGAGCACTGTTTCCCTGAAGTGTGACTTTTAGACCACCTATATTGAATTCAATTGAGCACTACTTTAAAAAAGCAAATTCCTGGCTTCCGGTGGCGCAGTGGTTGAGAGTCCGCCTGCCGATGCAGGATACACGGGGTCGTGCCCGGGTCCGGGAGGATCCCACATGCCGCGGAGCGGCTGGGCCCGTGAGCCATGTCCACTGAGCCTGCGCGTCAGGAGCCTGTGCTCCGCAACGGGAGAGGCCACAACAGTGAGAGGCCCGCATACCGCAAAAAAAAAGCAAATTCCTGAGCCCTCCTTATACTCACTGACTCTCTGTGAGGCTGGGGAAGGCACTGGCACTAGTGGAAAGAAACCTGTATTTTGTACAAGCTTCTCCTGGTTAATTCCAGGTGGCTGGTGGTGAATGCGGGATGTGGCTGGAGATAGCTCCCAGGACTGAAGGCTGAGGGACAATTAGGTTAGACTGTCACTGCACGTGTCTAGACAGGTTGGGGGAGTGATGGGAAAAAAAGGCAGTTTTTACATGGACGCACCTAGAGATTATTATACTAAGTGAAGTAAGTCAGACATAGAAAGACAAATATCATATGATATCACCTATATGTGCAGTCTAAAATATGATAGAAATGAACTTATTTACAGACAGAAACAGACTCACAGACTTTGAAAACAAACTTACGGTTACCACAGGGGAAAGGTCGGGGGGAGGGATAAATTAGGAGGTTGGGATTGACATATACACACTGCTCTATATAAAATTGATAATCAACAAGGACCTACTGTATAGCACAGGGAACTCTACTCAATACTCTGTAATAACCTATATGGGAAAAGAATCTGAAAAAGAATGGATACACGTACATGTATAACTGAATCACTTTGCTGTACACCTGAAACTAACACAACACTGTAAATCAACTATACCCCAATATAAAAAATAAATAAATTAAAAAAACAAAAAGAAGGCGGCAGTTTGGGATTTAAATGATAAACAAAGAAGAACCAAAAGACACATATGCTGTCCTGTGCTGGCTGCCCAAGTTACACACGTGCAGCCGGCGCCTGTCAGTTGACCGAGCAGCTCCCAAACATTTCTGCCCAAGACCAATAGTAAGAAACACATTGTATATCAAAACTCAGTATCACAATATATATGCACTGAAATGTATGCATATATTAAAAGCCAACTAAAGTTTCATGAAACAATATAACCCCGACTGTGGTGAGGTACAATCTGGTATCTGATATTAATCTACCGTCTAGTGTTCTTTCCTGTTTGTTTGGTTTTAATGCTGACCACAACACTCTAATTAAGGATCCACTAATGGACTGGAACTCATAGTTTGTAAAGCACCTGCAAATCTGCTCCAGTGATGAGAGGATGACTTGTAGGGGTCAGCAAAGTTCAAGGCTACCAACAAGGTATCAAATTATCTAAGTTAGATTTAATTGACTTCAATAAAAAAGAAATCCCTTTGTTTTACTGATAACATAATGTTAATCTCTCTCTCTGCTGACGCTGAATGTTATATATATGCTTTATTTCTATGTCTACTTTGCTTCCTAGATTATGAGAGCCATCAGAGCAGTACCCACATCTTATTCATTTTTATACTCTCAGTACTTAGTCTAGCATTTAAAGTACTGTTTGAAAATTGTAAATATAGAATATTACGAAATAGTACCTTCAATGTTATCCAACAGAAAATGAAATTGACAAGTTTAAAATTTTTTGCTTTAATATAGTTAATGATATATTCAAGCACAAAAATAAGAATGCAGCTTTTGTCACACTGAATTATATACTTAACAAAATCAACCTTACAATTTGGCTCCTCTGCTTTACCTATCAGCTGCTTATATAATAAAAATGAATGATGCCAGACACAGAGGCCACTTTATCTTTACCTTTTGCCTTGTACAATAATTACAGTAATATTATTATTCTTCAGCAAAGTGTAAATGGTCCTATCTTTTTCACTATTCACTTTCAGCAGTCACATAAGGTAATACATCCCCAAGTTTTTCAACAGCTTGAAGGTCATATTTATCTTAACAGAGAGGGCCATGAAGAACGTTAGAAATGAGACGGAATGTTCCTGCAATCAGTAAGGAAGGCTACTATCCACTGTGGCTATGAAAGCACTCGTTCACATTTTCCGTTTAAGAACCTTTTCCTATCGTATGTATGCATGGGATCCACAACACAAATTGTTATTATTAAGAGCATTTTAAGTGGATCCACTGAATTTATATCAAAGCCAAGTGTAAGTATGAAAATTCAGATGTTATTCCAACACTCACAACTATTTAGTATCATTAAAAATCAACCTGAACTACTGCTAGATGTTTGAAATTGGGCTGAAAGGAATTCAAATGTCGTTTTACCTTCTAGGATAGAGTAAAACAGAAAGAGGGATGAAGAAAAGCAGAAGGGGAACTGACCAGTACTGAGTACCTACTGACACCAAGATCTTCATACTTGCTATTTTATTTAATCCTCACAAGAGTTATCCAAGGTACGTGTTCCAGATATTGTGCTTGTCTCCCTTACGCCCACTCAGTACCTTGTCTAATAGGAGCTGACCATGCAGTGAGTGTAGGACTGACTCAGGGCTGCTCAGGGTTAGTCCTGATGGAGTTAGACCATTCATGGTGATCTCATGCCTCTCTCCACAGTGGTTAGTTCAGGTACAATGGGTTGAAGGTAATCAGTACCTGACATACCAAGAGCCCCAGATCGGTTCAGGGGTGATCGAACCAGTAAAAAGCTCTGACTTCCCGTTTGGTGCCTTCATGAAGTTCTCTCACCCTATCTGGTGCATGTAGACTAGGAAGCAATGTAGCCCGTTTCTGCAAATCAGTGCACTGATGCAAAGAGCCTGGAGGGTGGCACTAAAACCATAGACAGCAGAGAAAAGAGATGGAAAGAAATTGGCTCCCTGATGACCCACTGCTGAATCAGCCAACCCTGAAGTCAGGCCCACCTCTGGGCCTTTGAGTTACATGAGCCAGTAAATTTTCTGCTCAGTTAAAGTAATTTAATTGGATTTTCATTTGTATCTAAAAACATTCTAAAATTAATCTATATTTATATGGTAGTAATTATTGTGCCCCATTATACAGAGGAGAAAACTCAGAAGGTAAGAGTAATTTCTCCGAGGTCAAGCCTGATGGGAACTCAGGAAAGTCTAATTATAAACCTGTCTCTTTATTCATCACCCTGCTACGATTCAAAGAACTTCACAATGTGTCTAAGATCTATCAAGATTTAATTCAGTATGTTGAGAGGCCACAATATTAATGTAGGGAATTTCCCAGATTTTCCTGGGTCGATGCTAATTTAAAATTATTTTACTCTGTTCTCCTCATGGAAATTTTATCGTTTGATAAGTGGCATCAATCCCTCAGTCTTCTACACATATGGATGGCATGAAAAATCCCTCATCAGATGATGTACGCAGGACAAAAAACTGGTTATACTATGCTTAAGGAACTTTGCTAGATGATTCAGTGACCAAAAGGTTAAATAGTATCCTCAAAGGATGTATATAGAAATGCATTATTAAAACAGAGATATAGCACACATGCCTGCTCTACAGTAATTATCACAAATCGAGTGAGTTTGGTATCAATGCCTCTTTGCTCCATCAACATCTCTCCCACAAAATACTGCAGTGGCCTTCATGCTGGAGCTTCCCTGTGTCCAAGCTGGTGTGTCTTCTGTTCCTTCCTCCCGTCATCACCAAGGTGATCTTTCTAAAGTAAGAATCTGACAATGTCACTACCCAGCTTAAAATTCATGTCTAATTGATCCATCCTCAGGATAGTCTAAAACCTTTAGCCAGGTATATAAGAGTTTTCATTCATTACCCAGCCCTTCCTTACCTCTCTAGCCTCATCAAGACACTTCTATTTATATCACCTGTCTTGTAGTCAACTGAAGGTACTAGATTATTCCATGCCTTTACTAAAACTGCCAAATCTATCTGGAATGCTCCTCCTAATCTTTCCCTCTGTGGTACTCATGGCAAACATCCTCATTTGTTAAGACTCGGCTCTAATACCTCCTGTACTATGGGGCCTTTCCTGGCTGGTCCCATCAACTCAACTATTGACCATTTCTACCTTAATGCTACCACATCACAAGCCATCTATCACATCAATTATGAATCTTTCACTAATTTATCTGTTTACCATCTCCATCTATGAAGCGTTCCCCCTGACTGTCAGGTAGGCAGAAACAACCAGCATCCTGAGATGGCTGCAATTAGACAGGGATCTTCCTCTGGGTACCAATACTTAAAAAGCTTTTGGCACCAGATGAGAGGAGAGGGCCTGGTTTTTCATTATAAATCCCTTTGCTGCACAGGCTAGAGAAAGTATTCATAAGGTGGCAGTTAGAAAATACATCTGCTTATAAGTTTAAATGTACTTAACTGAGAGGAGGGCTCCTAGGATGAACAAAGAACGGAGGAGTAGAGGGAGCCCACATCACTGAAGATACATGGTTACACAACGAACAACTCAACTACGAAGTCAGCCAGAGGGAGAAGCGCATTTCAGTAGGGAGGTGATTTTCAGACTCCTCGACCCTCCCTGCTTTTTTTTAATGTTAAAATACGCTTTGGTATTTGCTGCACATTATTCTGAGATTGTTGATTTATTCCTCTGTCTTCCCCAAGACGTCCACCCCCTGTGAATTTAGTCCACAGCTTCCCAGGAAGGAGCCGTGTATTCCTTCTTGCGCATTATTAACGGAGAGACCCGCAAGGGCTGCAGACACACACAGCAGCTCAGCGCCCACCAGACTCCTCCTCAGAGCAGAGGCATCATCACTTATGATTGTACTGTGTACATGGTCTTTTGGCCACCTTTCCATTTCTCTTACTAAATTATGACCTCAGTCAATGTGAAACAATCTTCCAAGCACAAACAGAGAATGAGTTTTCAGCTTGCCAGTCGAGGCAATAATCACGATCACCCCAGGTGGGCTTTTGCAGCCGAATTCCTCAGGCAAGGGAGGCGGTGGAAAGCAAGGTTTGGGGAGCAGGCCTGTATATGAATCCTGACTTGGTTACGTGCAGCTCACAAGACACTGGAGCGGTTATTTAACTTCCTTGAGCCTTAACTTTCTTCTCTGTGGAAATGGTGGTAAAAGCATTTACTTCCCAGAGCTGCAGGACAATTCACAGTAATATTACAATAAACACCGTCTTCCTCTTCTTATAGAATCTTGCTGGAGGGCTGGATGTGAAGAGTGAGATGGGTGATCTACACCCGTGTTTAGGTGCCGCCTAGATGCCTGCGACAGACTTTCGGAAGGAAACGTTAGTTCCCCTTGCTGTTATAGGGTGATACTGACAGACATCGAAGGGCTAATTCTTAGGCTTCTTCTACAGGTCACAAGATTCAGAATGCATGCCATACCCACAATCCCTCTTTGAGGAAGCAGTCAGAAGGGGCCTGTTAAAAATAGGTTATCTGGGCTTCCCTGGTGCCTCAGTGGTTGAGAGTCCGCCTGCCGATGCAGGGGACACGGGTTCGTGCCCCGGTCCGGGAAGATCCCACATGCCGCGGAGGGGCTGGGCCCGTGAGCCATGGCCGCTGAGCCTGTGTGTCCGAAGCCTGTGCTCCGCAACGGGAGAGGCCACAACACTGCAAGGCCTGCGTACCGCAAAAAAAAAAAAAAAAAAAAAAAAGGTTATCTGCTTGGCAACAAACCTCTCCCGAATCTGACCACAGCTGACAGGTCCAGGGACTCGCCCGGCAGCTGAAGGCAGCCATGTGGCTGGACAATGACCTTTGGGGTGGCCGTCACACAGGGCTGCTCTACAATGGATCATGATACGCAACCAGAAAGGTGCCTCTCGTGGGAAATTCTAAGGTGAGCACGTGTGTGCGTGTGCATGAGTGTGTGCGTGTGCGTGGGGCGAGGAGCCTCACGCCTTCACATCATGACCCAGAAGCTGTGTGGGGAGCCTTGCTCACTGAGATGGCTTCCTTGCACTCATATTCTCAGTGTTGCCACCTTGTCACTCTTACCATAATGACCCAGTAGCTGCGGTAACCAGAGCGTGCGGGTTCCTGATGGCCCGAAAGAACCAAACCATCCATGCTGTGAAGCACAGAGCACACTGGTCCGTCTGCCCTAGAAAGACGTCAGCCTCTGAGCTCGCACCCACTGCTAACCCCACGCACCATGCAGTTCCATTCTGCGCCACGCATGCGTTTACAGGTAAGATCTACGGGGCACTGGAAAGCTGAAGCTGATCCCCAGGTCATGCCAGTTTATCCTTTCAAACGCTTTACATATGGCGCCATCTGCAGGCTGCTGCCCCCCAGAAGCACCTCAGTTCCGTCTTTCTAATGACGGCCCCGAGCTGCCCTGCTAGCCTCTAGATATGTAATGCTATCACTTTAAGTCAGATTATTTCAAGCACAGTGAATGAGTGAAGTCTAAAATGATTCTGTAAAGCACGGCTACAGCTTTGGTACAAACAGCATGCTTCCAACAAGCTTTCAGAATATGACAGCATGAGGTTCAAATCCCGGCTCCACCACTTATATATATGCTAGCAGTCTAGGGTAAGTCCCTAAACTCCCCTGAGCCTAAGCTTTCCACAAAAAAGGGTGGCATCGCCCACCCCACATGGTTGTTACACAGAGCTTATGAGACGATGCCTGTACCGTACCTGGCCCGTGCTAACACTCAGATGCTACTCCTCTTCCTCTCCTTAATCCCTCTCCTTAAATGTAGTCACTGGCTTGCTCGCATTCCACATCACCTGCAAACTCCACTGATGGTCTTTGGGAATAATGCATGATCCATCTGGGTCAAACAAACTTTCCAACTTATCAAAGGTAAGACAGACGTTTTACGCACATGCAAAATACTTAACTGTGTCCTCCATTTTACTTACGCCTGCTACCCTTCTTCTCTTTTCCACTCCTAAAACAGAATAGTGTCATGCAATCAACATCGAATTTGTAATCAGGAGACCTGGATGTGAAAATGGGATTGGACACTTACTGTTTATTAAACTTTGGACAATCGTCCTTTAGGAATCTCACTTTCAGGCTAGAGATGATAATACTTGCTTCATAACCACCCCCATGGGATATCTGTCAATGTCAAATGTCCTCATGTGCGGGGAGATTATCACACTCAAATTCAGTGTCTATTTCATTGCTTCCTTGTATTCCTTGCTCTGTTTATATGAATGTTTGCCTTGTATTCCTAGACTGTAAGCCCACTGGAAGCAGGGACCATATCTCAAATG
Organism: Pseudorca crassidens; assembly: GCF_039906515.1. Classification (NCBI taxonomy): domain Eukaryota; kingdom Metazoa; phylum Chordata; class Mammalia; order Artiodactyla; family Delphinidae; genus Pseudorca; species Pseudorca crassidens. Next base: position 81,047,368 of record NC_090309.1, on the reverse strand, counting down.
CCCTTTGGGCTCTCACCGCAGGACGAGCATAGCGCTCAATAAAAGCAAAAGCAGTAGCAACAACAGTATTAACAACGGTAGCAAATATTTATTGTAACCTTTACTATGACTCATGCATGGTTCAAATCACTATGCTGTTATTAAATCATTTAGGTAAGGAATCCTAATATGTGTACTTCATAATAAAGAAACTGCTGAATTGAAAAGGAAAAATTTTAATCTCTATTTTATGAGTACGTAAATCTGATTAAGGATTAAAAACAGGCACCTGGCAAAAGGATGACTTGATGGGATAAAGTACAGGAAAAGCCCAGGCACTGGAGGGGAGGTAGGTTTGTCCAACGCATGAAGATTCAAAGAACAGCAGACTTGTTAACACTGAGAGTTCATAAGTAGGGCTATGTTGAAAACTGGACGAGGAGCTCATTATGATGCCCTTAACGGCCCAGCAATCGTACCACAATTCCCTGTCTATTTTCCCATTCTCCTAAATGATTGCTCTGTCCCTTCTCTCTCAAATCTCCAACACTCCCTCCTTTACATTTACACTCAGCTAATTTCTTTGCCTCCTCGTTGACTGAGAAAACAGAAGCAGCCAGAAAAGAATGTCTACCATCTCCTTCCCCCGTATCTATCCATCTCCCTGCAGCTGTGTCCATCAGCAGCTCTGCCTCCCTCCCGCTATCACGGGAAAGTGACAGGGATCCTGCCAAAGGCCAACTGTTCCACCTGGGCTCTAGGTCCCATCCACTGCCACCACTTACCTCAGAAATTCTCCCCTTGTCTTCCTATGTTTTTTCCATTAATGAATAAAAATATTGTTACATTTTTTAAATCTTAAAACTCTTCTTGTCAGTCTCTGCTGGTTCCTCATCATCCTTGAGCCTTGATACTGGAGAGCCCTGGGCCTTCCTCCTCTATTCCCCGCTCTTCTCCCTAACTCGCTCCCTTGGGAATCTCATCCAGCCACCTGGTTTTGACTCTTTTCTACACTGACAATCCCCAAACGTACTTCTGCAGCCCAGGCTTCTCTGCTGAACTTCGGAGTCATATATACAACTGCCTGTCAACAGCTGGAGTTGGGAGTTTAAAAGACACATCACTCTTTAAAAAACAAAACAAAAACCTCTTTATTTTGAAATAGTTATGGGACATTGCTAAATAGTACAGAGAGGTCCCATGTACCCATCACCCATCGTCTTCCAATGGTGTATGTACTCTTACAGAAAGTCACATCAGTTTTAAAAGTCAAGCAACAGCAAGAACTCCTGATCCTACCCCAAAAGCCGCTCCTTTCCAATCTCAGGAAATGGCAAATCCACCTTTCCAGTTGTTCAGACCAACAATCTTGACACCATCCTGAATTACTACCATTTTCCCACATTCCACAGCAAATCCATCAGCAAATCCCTTTGGCTCTATCTTCCGAATAAATCCAGAATTTGACCACTTCTCACCACTGTCATTGCTACCACCCTCATCTTTGACTTAGAAAACTGCACCTGCCTCCTAAGCTCTGTCTCCTTACTTCTACCATTACCTTCTATAATACTTTCAATACAGCAGGAGAGTTACCCTGTGTCAATGCCAGGTCCGATCACAATTCTCCAGTGGGTCTCATTCATAGGAGACCCTGTCCAAGCTGCCTGGGTCCTAACGTCCCCTCCCACTGCTCTGTCTCCCATCCCACTGCAGTCACCTGGCCTCCTCGCCGCTCCTCAAACAAGCCCCCCATGCTCCCTACCAGGACTTTCCACTTCCTAGTGCATCTTCCCTTCAATAAGCAACAGCTTGTTGCTGCCTTACTTCCTTAAGCTCTTTGCTCAAAGATTACTTTCTCAATGAGGTCTTCTTCGACCATCTTACTTTAAATTGCAGCAGTCCTGCTGTCTTGCACTTCTGAGTCCTTCCAGGTTTATTTTCCTCTTGAACTTACTACCATTTCACATGTCTGAACTTAATCATTTTGTTTACTGACCCATTTCCACCTCTCCCTGGTGCAGGTTCCCTAAGGTCAGAGACGTTTGTCTGTGCTGTTTAGTGCTATATACCCAGCACTGAGAACACCTGTGGATACACAGTAGGCACTGATGTTGATTTTCCATTCTTGTATAACAAACGATCCAAATTCAGAAGCTTAAAACATTGATTATCTCTCAGTTCCTATGAATCACGAATCTGTTGTGGCTTGGCGAGGTGCCTCTGGATTAAAATCTCTCACGAGGTTATAATCGAGCCACTGGCCAGGACTGTGGTTTCATCTGATGACTTGGTTGGGTGGGAGGAAGAGATACTCTGCACATCAATGTTTACTCACATGGTTATTAGCGTCCTTGGTCTCCTGCCACATGGGGCTCTTCACAACAGGACTGCTGGATTCCCCAAGAGTGAATGATCCAAGAAGAAGAGAGAGCATCCAAGAAAGAAGCCACAGTCTTTTCTCTTTTTTTTGCGGTACGTGGGCCTCTCACTCCTGTGGCCTCTCCTGTTGCGGAGCACAGGCTCCGGACGCGCAGGCTCAGCGGCCACGGCTCACGGGCCCAGCCGCTCCGCGGCATGTGGGATCTTCCTGGACCGGGGCGTGAACCCGTGTCCCCTGCATCGGCAGGTGGACCCCCAACCACTGTACCACCAGGGAAGCCCAAGCCACAGTCTTTTTATAACTTAATTTTGTAAATGGTGTCCCAACACTTTTACTGTATGTATTCTGCTGGTTAAAAGTAAATTAACAAGTCCAGCCCACACTCAAGGGGAGGGGATCACACAAGGGATTAAATACTGTAAGGTAGGGATCATTAAGGGCCATCTTAGAGGCTGTCCTTCCCAGCACTCAGTAAATATTTGGTCAATGAATGAACATATTAGCTAATGAGCCACACTTGAAGAGATCCTCCTCCCAACTTCTCTGGGAACTTATGGATTTTTTACTTTTAATAATTGGAAAAAGGGCAAGTAGGACAAATAAAGACCATGTAAAAACTTTAACAGGAGAGCCTTTCTTTTCCTTAGAGTCTTGTAACAGAAGATCATTTTTCATAGGACTGCCTATAATTTGTTTATGAGTAACTTCTGTTACATCATATCACATTTCAAAAACTGTATTCTCTTATCCTTCAAGTGTTCTGCCTGCTCCCTTTATTGTGTGCCTTTGACAATCACACTGGAAAAACGATTCCTTTTTATTTATTTATTTTTTTTAGTATGAACTCAATACATATTTATTGAATATCTGAATAACAGTATGATTTTCAACTCACATGGAAAATGCCTTTTTTTTTTTAACATCTTACAGCCACTCTGGAGAACAGTACGGAGGTTCCTTAAAAAACTACAAATAAAACTACCATATGACCCAGCAATCCCACTACTGGGCATACATCCTGAGAAAACCATAATTCAAAAAGAGTCATGTACCACAATGTTCATTGCAGCTCTATTTACAATAGCCAGGACATGGAAGCAACCTAAGTGCCCATCGACAGATGAATGGATAAAGAAGATGTGGCACATATATACAATGGAATATTACTCAGCCACATAAAGAAACGAAATTGAGTTATTTGTAGTGAGGTGGATGGACCTAGGGTCTGTCATACAGAGTGAAGTAAGTCAGAAAGAGAAAAACAAATACCGTATGCTAACACATATATATGGAATCTAAAAAAAAAAAAAAAAAAAAAATTCCTTTTTAGATTGGCTCTTCTTTGCTTATCTCCTAAGCTCCTGGCTTCTTGCATTTTTGTCAAGATAGGATATGCTTATCAAACTAAACTCTCACCTTGGAAAATAAAAGAAAATGGTTCTTTAAAAGCAAAGGCATTCAAGAACTGGAATGGAAGGATAATGCTTACAACTATAATAACACACACAGGCTAGCTGAAGGTCAGATGAGAGTAGTATATATTGCACATTTAAAAACCTTGAAATAATCACTATTAGGTAGCATTATTAACAAATATATGCCTGGAACATAGAAGGCATTCAATAAATATTGATTATCTCTTCCTTTGTACACACAGCATTTATTAATATCCTTAATGGTACTTATATTAAATTATAGTTCATTTGATACGCATGCATACTTTTTTCCCATCAACTGTGAGCCTCTCAAGGGCAAGGAGCTTGGCAGTCTTTTATTTGTTTAGAACACACAGGACAATGGCACTGAAAATGTGCTCACATAAACAGTTCCTGAATGTATTTGGAATGAATAAAACTCACTCAGTTCAGAATCAAAGGAGTCAAATGATGACTATACCAAAACCAGAGATAAATGAGCAAAATACTTATTATGAGATTAGGAAAAAAAATTATGAGTTAACATTTAGTCATCTTGTAAAACAGAATAAATGTAATGCTTTGTAGTCAAGTATGATTATAAAATAGCAACCACAAACACCACAAAATTTAGGGGAAAAAAAGGATAACATGAGTATGCCCCCACTTAAGTACAGTTGACTGATCTTGGACAAAGGAGCAAAGGCAATACAATGGAGCAAAGACAGTCTTTTCAACAAATGGTGCTAGAACAACTGGACATCCACATGCCAAAAAAATCAATCCAAACACAGACTTACATCCTTTACAAAAATTTACTCAAAATGGACCATATATTTAAATGTAAAACACAAAACTAAAAATTCCTAAAGGATTACATAGGAGAAAATCTAGATGACCTTGAGTGGGGCTATATAACACCAAAGGCACAATCCATAAGAAAAATAACTGATAGCTAGACTTCATTAAAATTAAAAACTTTTGCTCTGCGAAACACAATGTCAAGGAAGTGAGAGACAAGCTACAGACTGAAAGAACTTATTTGCAAAGATACATCTAATAAAGTACTTTTATATAAAATATACAAAGAACTCTGAAAACAACAGTAAGAAAACAAACAACCCTAGTAAACAATGGGCCTAATAAAAGACATCTCACAAAGAATATATACAGATGGCAGGGCTTCCCTGGTGGCGCAGTGGTTGAGAATCCACCTGCCAATGCAGGGGACAAGGGTTCAAACCCTGGTCTGGGAAGATCCCACATGCCACGGAGAAGCTAAGTCTGTGCGCCACAACTACTGAGCCTGTGCTCTAGAGCCCACGAGCTGCAACTACTGAAGCCTGCCTGCCTAGAGCCTGTGCTCCGCAACAAGAGAAGCCACCGCAATGAGAAGCCCATTCACCACAACAAAGAGTAGCCCCCGCTCGCCGCAACTAGAGAAAGCCCATGTACAGCAACAAAGACCCAACGCAGCCAAAAATAAATAAATAAAATAAACTAATTTTTTTAAAAAAGAATATATACAGACGGAAAATAAGCATATAAGAAGATGCTCTGTATCATATACCCTCAGGGAAATGCAAATTAAAACAACAGTGAGATACCACCACACACCTATTAGAATGGCCAAAATCCAGAACCCTGACACCACTAAATGCTGACAAGGATGTGGAGCAACAAGAACTCTCATTCGTTGCTGGTGGGAATGTAAAAGGGTAAAACCACTGTGGAAGACAGTTTGGAAGTTTCTTACAAAATTAAACATACTCTTACCATATAATTGAACTCCTTATTATTCATCCAAAGGAGTTGAAAACTTACATCCACATAAAAACCTGCACATTAATGTTTACAGCAGCTTTATTCATAATGACTTAGAAGCGCCAAGACGTCCTACAGTAAGTGAATGGATAAATAAACCGGTATATCTACACAATGGAATACTATTCAGCACTAAAAAGAAATGAACTATCAGGCTATGAAAAGACATGGAGAACTGCAAATGCATCTTACTACGTGAAAGAAGCCAATCTGAAAAGGCTATGTAGTTTATGACTATATGAGCTAGAGTCTATATAAATAAATAGACTATACGACACTCTAAAAGAGGCAAAAATATGGACACAGTAAAAAGATCAGTGGTTGCCAGGGGTTAGGGGTGGGGCATGAATAGGCAGAGCACAGAGGATTTTTAGGGCAATGAAAATACTGATATTATAATGATGGATAGATAATACATGCCATTGTACATTCGTCCACACCTATAGAATGTGCAACACTAAGAGTGAATCCTAAGGTAAACTGCGGACTTTGGGTGATAATGATGTGTTAATGTAGGTTTATCAATTGTTAAAAAAGAAAGGTACCTTCTAGTGAGGAATGTTGATAATGGGGGAGATTATGCATGTGTAGGGGAGGGGCAACTGGGAAACCTCCGTACCTTCCTCTCAATTTTGTTGTGAACCTAAAACTGCTCTCAAAAAAACAGTCTTAAAAAATATATGGGGGGCTTCCCTGGTGGCGCAGTGGTTGAGAGTCCGCCTGCCGATGCATGGGACACGGGTTCATGCCCCGGTCCGGGAAGATCCCACATGCCGCGGAGCGGCTGGGCCCGTGAGCCATGGCTGCTGAGCCTGCGCGTCCGGAGCCTGTGCTCCGCAACGGTAGAGGCCACAACAGTGAGAGGCCCGCGTACCGCAAAAAAAAAAAAATAAATAAAATAAAATATATATATATATATATATATATATATATATATATATATGAATGCCACTTTCCACTCAGGAATAGGAGCTTCAGAAATAGTGTCTTCTGAGACAAACGTGCATTTGATATATATCCTTTCAATTTAAAAACTTATGAAGAAGATCAAAAGATCTTCATGCATTGCTGTAATGTATACTCTGATAATTATACATAAAGATCGATGTGGAGATATACATTTACCAGTAATTAGAAATAGAGGTGCATGTAGTTTATTTGTCTTTAAAGTAAATGTCTTATCTTGAATAAACTAAAATCCATTTACTTACATATAAAAAAAGAGTATGTATGTATTATGGCAGTACGTCAGCTTTGAGTTAAATATTTTTCATACTTTTTACCATTTTTCCATTTTGGTTTAAACTTCATTCTTTTTATAAAACCTTATTATAAAGTCTTATAAAGTGTCTAAAACCTTATTATATATAAAAGTATCGGTAGGCAGAATTATGGTCCCCAAATATGCGTACATCCTAATCCTTGAGATCTGTGAAGACGCCACCGTACACGGCAAAGGGACTTCGTTGATGTGATTACTGGTACCATCCCTGTGATAGGGAGAGTATCCTGGATTATCCACATAGGCTCCCCTCTCATCATATGAATCCTTCAAAGTGAGATCCCTTTCTGGCTTTGGTCAGAGAGAATTATGTGAAGACAGAGAATCAGAGAGATGCAACATTGCTGGCTTTGAAGATGGAGGAAAGGGGCCATGAGCCAAAGAAGGAAGACAGCCTCTCACCATTGGATTCTCCCCTGGAGCCTCCAGAAAGCAGTACAGGCCTCCCTGCACCTGGATTTTAGCCCACTGAGACACTTGTCTGACTTTTCACCTACAGAAGTTTAAGATAATATTTGTATTAAGTCTCTAGGTGTGTGATAATTAGTTACAACTGCACTATAAAACTAATACATGGAGGTGATTTTTTTTCCCTTTTTTTAAAAAAATTTTTTTAAGGAGGAACACATAAATTGTGTCAAGGTGAAGGTGATTTTAATTGAAACACATGAAATCCAGGTTATTTGAGGAATAAAGAAGAAATGAGGGATGAAAGTCTTGGAGGATATATGGTATTTTTATTCCATGTCCCAAAGAGCAAGGAAGGAAGTGGTTCTATTTCTTGTTGTTACAGAAAGGAGGACAGATCAAAGGGGCAGAGGTGGACCCCATTTAAGAGAATCACATAAACGTATCCAATAAATGAACAAGTTGCCTCAGAAAATAGTGGGCGCCTGTCTAAGGAAGAAGGATTAGCATTTGCTGAAGACCTCTCACACTAAACAGATAAGACGAGGATTGGAATTCTGACTCAGCTACTAACTTGCTTCTGACCTTGAGCAAATTACTTAACCTCTAACCTTCAGTTTGCTCATTTCAAACTGAGATGTAATACCTACATTGCAGGGCTACTGTGATGATTACTGGAGACAAGGTCAAGTGGAGAACCAGCGCCCGGTACATAACCAGGGAACGAGAAATGGGCGCTATTACTACTGTTATCACATAGCGGGTACCGTGATTTCCGTAGACGACAGATAATTCCTAAGGTCTTATCATTTATTTTTAGCCGGACATTCATTTAGTATGTGTGGCAGGAACCATTTTCTCCTTTGCAGCTCCCACCTAGGCCCATAAAGCAGGAAGTTCCCCCGATGGGTCCCGAGAAGGTAAGTCCTGCCCCTCTCTTCACCTGTCACTCCTCGGGAGAGGAGTGACAGCTGATGACATGGCAGGAAGAAACTGATTATGGGTGGCTAGTCCCCTCCCTTTCTTTTTGAGATCCGCCTGTGAGGAGAATACACTTTTCTTCTGCTCTTGTCCTTTCAGTGGTAAACGTTTGTGAGACAAAAGGGTAAACCGCGGACTTCGGTTCCAGAGAAGCATTATCTGTCCAATACATTCATATGGCTATGGAGTGTTTGAGATGTGGCCCGTCTATGCTGACAGGTACTGTGAGTACACAACAGATGGCAAAGAGTATGCAAAAACAAGAATGCTAAAATATCTCATTCATATTTTTATACCGATTACATGCTGAAATGGTAATATTTAGGACACTGATTACATGCTGAAATGGTAAATATTTAGGACAATTTCACCTATTTTGTGTTTCTCTTCTTAATGTGACTACTAGAAAATTTCAAATTCCACAAGTGGCTCACATCACAGTCCCATTAGACAGCACTAATCCAGAGGCCACCTCTCTGGGTCCCATGAGTGGGAATCAAGTTGGGAGGCAGCCCTTCTGAGAAAGCACACATGCTCTCCAGATCTATCCTTGTGCTTGGCAGGGTTGTCTGAAGATCTGGGCAGGGAGCAAGCACGAGGAAGGCTGACCGTGGAAAATCAAGCCATGGTCGACACTCCAATCCTCCCGACAATAAAGTGACTTTAGTTTCCGTCTAGCTGATCCCTCTATCTCTTAACTGATTGCAGCTTGGGAAGACAGGATGCTATTTATTGCTCTTTCCCCATCAAACCCCAAAGATATCACAGAAATATTTCTATGCCCATGGAAGGAGCACAAGCATACAATTCAGATGCAAGCACAAAGCAAACGTAATAGTCCTCTCCAGGTCCTTAGGGGCACAGGTTTCAAAAACATCTACACTGATTGCAGTTGAGAGGTCTACTGCAGATGGTTTTCAGCAGAAGCAAACATGGGCATGAGTGGCAAAGCTCCCCAGGGAACAGGATTCTGAGGCAAGTGGGATTCCATAGCAATAAGACAGCGACAGTGGCCACTGGGACACTTAACTGGAGGAACACAGAGCTTAAATGGGGAAACGGACATTAGGAAGGCAGAGTGACTGCAGGCAGGGACATGTAAAATAAGTCAGTCTCAGAGAGGAGACAGTCTGGATGGGTATTTTCCCTTCCTCCATATGGAGAACGCACACCGCATTTAACCCCTTCATGGGACACCTACCCGGCCAAGCTCTAGACAACTGGTTTGACCTGATACGCTGGCAAAGCTCAACTCAGTAAGCTTTTCTCTGCCGACTCTCCTCCGCTCCCACACCAACAAGCCACGTCCAAGCTCTCCAGCATTCTAGGAATGTGCATTTGGACCGAACTAAGAACAGGATTCAGGAACCTTGCTTCACTTGGCTGTGTCAGGGCTGGTGATTCGCTTGAGTTTCCTAAATTACACAGCAATGGAGCTGACGCTGAAACTGTTTTAATTTTTTTCTCTTTTTCTTTTAGAGTTTTAAAAAATGAGATGCATGGAAAACTTGGAGTGGGATTAACTTAACTTCAGATTTGCTGAAGAAGCTATACTCTTGAAGTGTAAGAAGGTATATTCTGCTGAAGGAACCTGATATTACCCAGACACCTAACTCAGACCTCTCTGGCTAAGATAGAGCAGAAACCAGGAATATCATCTTTGAACTTTACTTTTGTTGAACTTACGAATTTTGGATTTTGATGTAATTGAACTTTAACTAAAAGGGCAAGAGGATTTGATTTTAAGGATGTCAATTTCTTCCTGGGAATTTAATAATGAGAATTTAAATTTGGGCCATTTTAAAGCTGCTGACCTGTAATACTTGGCATATTTCTACTCTGTTGCTTAACTTCTGATGAGTTTTAATCATCATTCCAGTTGGGCAAAATGTGAGATAGGAAATAGAACAGAGAGTAGATTTTTAGCCTAGTCCACAGGGAGTCAGAAGAGTGTGCTCTTCTGACCTATCTTAGAGTTTTCAGAAGCACAGGCTGTGCTGCTGCCACTATTGATCCCAGGAGGACATGCCACAAGACTCATAGGTACAAGAGGTGCGGCCCCAGGAAGAGGGGACATCAGGACCAGGTCCCGACAGACCCTGGACTCCTTTCTCCCCTCACTGGCAAGAGGTTTCATTATTAAGCTGAATTAGTTAAGGAAACAAAAAGCCCATTGCCCTCTCCTCATCTTTCCATTACGAGGAGAAAACTTTCACTCCAACCAACAGGCAGAAACCATAGAAGAGCACTTCTGGCATCTCTCCCCTCCTTATTCCTCCCCACAGGAGGAGAGCAGACTTCAAAGCCATGCGTAACGCGGCTACTCCCCGCCAGCCCTGCCTGTCCTCAGTGTGCACTCATCCTTGGCTTCCCTCTAGAATTACTTTCTATAGCAGCTCTAACTAGTCAAATTTCAAACAAGTGTGAACTTTTGTGAAAGACAGACCATTGGGTTGCAGATGCAGGCCATGCTCCCTAATTCCAGCTTTGCCAACAATATTTATTGTTGATATTTACTTTCATCTTTCTGAATTCTAAAAGGGGCTATGAGTGAAGGCGGGGTGGAACCATGATTAAGCATCATCCTCATACTCTACTGCATCCAGGCCCCAGAAAAAAAATCATCTCTTCTTTGAGCTGAGATCCTGGCCTGGGAATAAAGCTGAGGAAACCAGGTTGAAGGACTGCCCCTCAGGAGCTGCACCCTTGCTCTGAGCCCCTTCTCTTTTCTTATACGTCTCTCCCAGAGAACTCCCTGCTTAGCTTGAGTAATATTAAAAAATAAATATGTTAGCTAAAAAATTATAAAAGCAAATCTGTAGAAGGAAAAAGTATATTGCAAGTTCATAAATTCAAAGGATGATATAATGATATTACCATGTACACATTCCATTTACATTTTCAAATTCTTTCTGACACGTCCACATCTGGAAAGCTGATTGGAAGTTAAACTATTTTGAGAAACTGAAATTTTAAGACAATCTTTTATGCACTTACCAGACATATCTTCATTATTATTTAAATTACAAACATTTAGGAAGCTGAAATGCTCCTTCATGTGGGCGTCAAGGTTGGCTGCCGTTTTGGAAACAATATCCTACGACAGTGGTCCTCAAAGTGTGGTCCACAAACCACAAGAGTCCATGACTCTTTCAAGAGGTCTGCAAAGTCAAAATTGTTCACCTTTTTGACTTTTACCACTAAAACATTATTTACCTTTTTTCACTATGTTGACACTTATATGATGGTGAAAAAGCAATGGTGGATAAAACTGTGGGGACTTTGCACAATCAAGAGAGTGGCACCAAAATGTACTAAGTGTCACTGTGTTCTCCATCGGCATTTCACTTGAGAATGTTCTTGATGAAGGAGTAAAAATGATTGATTTTATTAAATCTCAACCACTGAGTGCATATCTAAGTGCATATCTTAGATATCTGCATATCTAAGAACTGAGAGATACACATGAAACATCTCACTGTGTACTGAAGCGTAGTAAGGAAAAAGCATTGTGTGACTGAGTCATGAGTAGCTGAAGCAGCTGCTTTGGCACGCATTACCATTTGTGCTTGAAAGAACAACAGGTAGACAAACTATAGCTATTCAGACGTGAATATGCAGCAAACATTTTCTCCAATGTGAAAAAAGTGAGCGTGTCACTTCCAGGAAATTAACTCACTGGATAAGATGGGCGTTCAGAATAAACCATGTGACTTTGTTGATAACGTATAATGCACTGTATCAACATTTGGATGATTTGTATAACTGAGCGAGCCAATTTTCCAAACTCTGAAAGCATTATATTCCAAATCATACATGGGTAGAAGATCCAATCAAAGTGCAATCCAAAACAACAGTTTTAATATAAGAGAGCACAGAAAAATCAAGGATAGGGTTTCTGACTCCACACTACATCTAGTCTTTAAGAATTTATCATTTGTTGAGTTTTACAGTAGCATCAAAGAACACCCAAAATTACACCATAGGCTATTAAAGCACTCCTCCCTTTTCTACCTTGTATCTGTGTAAGGCTGAAAGCTCTTCATTTTCTTCAGCCAAAACGACAAAAATTGAATACAGAAACAAACGCGAGAACCCAGCTGTGTTCTATTAAGCCAGACATGTGACTGTAAAATGATGTCACTTTCATTATTTTTTTCTTTTTGAAATGCTATATTGCCATTTTCCATCAAGAGATGCTATTCATGTCAACCTATAAATGGATCTATATATGAATTAACCTATAAATGAATTAAACAAATATTTTTAAAATGTCTTGGTTTTAATTTCTAATATGCCAAATATCAACAGATATTACATAAACAAAAGCTTTTTAGGGTCCTCAACAATTTTTAAGAATATTAAGGCATCCAAAGATCGAAAGATTTAAGAATAGCCAACCTAGGATAGTAAGGAGTGCCTGCTTTTATACTATGCTGGGTACTGGAGCATCTGAGAGAAAAGGCAACAGCCTTGCCCTCAAGGGATTTCTAATTTCACCGGGAGTGTAACTCTCAATTATAATAATTTTACTGTAAAGAAAAGCAACCCTTCATTTTAGGTTTCTTACAGGCATGTTTTTTTTTTTTTTTTTTGCGGTACGTGGGCCTCTCACTGCTGTGGCCTCTCCCGTTGCGGAGCACAGGCTCCGGACGCACAGGCCCAGCAGCCATGGCTCAAGGGCCCAGCCGCTCTGCGGCATGTGGGATCTTCCCGGACCGGGGCACGAACCCGTGTCCTCTGCATCGGCAGGTGGACTCTCAACCACTGCGCCACCAGGGAAGCCCCATATCATGGTTTTTAAGATAAATTTATTCTTCCAGCAAGTAGTCTAGATAAATTTATTCCTCTAGCAAGTAGTCTAGATAATAGAATAAGGGAGGATATAGTAGCCTAGTTCAAGAATTTGAACAGTCATATGAAAAAGAGATGCCCTTATGCTGTTTCCACAGCTACAGAAGGCAGAACCAAAAAGTGGGAAATATAAGAAGAAAGAGAAAGATTCCTTATACATATATGTGTGTGTATAAATAAATATAGAAGCAGAGGTAGTGCCTTAATTATCAATAGAAATGCCACTTGAAGGTCAGAGGTCAGACTAGAGAAGAGGTTCTCAAGAATTTTTCCGCTCTAACTCAAAGGAGATACATTCCCATCAAAAACAAATGGTAGGAGCTGAAACACAGGGTGCACGTGGGGTGGGGAGAGGGTGGTGAACGCCTACCCAATTCCAGGTTGAAAAGCATCAGGCTTCTAGGATACTAGAACACCTCTTCTACTTCTGTGATTACCTGGTTTTGTTTTTTTTTGTGTTTTTTTTTTTGCGGTACGCAGGCCTCTCACTGTTGTGGCCTCTCCCGTTGCGGAGCACAGGCTCCGGACGCGCAGGCTCAGCGGCCATGGCTCACGGGCCCAACCGCTACACGGCATGTGGGATCTTCCCGGACCGGGGCACGAACCCGTGTCCCCTGCATCGGCAGGCGGACTCTCAACCACTGCGCCACCAGAAAAGCCCTTAACTGGGGTTTTTAAAGAAGGATTCGGGCCAACTTAGTAGCATTTCCTAAGTAGGATGAGGATTTTCCACGTCCTTATTTTTGGATGTAGCTATACCAGCAATTGAGAGCGAGTGTTGAGTGTAAAACACGAAGGCTGGCGTTACATGCAAGCACCCCCTTATCTAACCACATCATGTCTGAACCAGGCAAACAGTGCTCTGACCTGCATTTCAGCTTTGTCGACCACTTTCCTAATTTCTAACTCACTAACTTGTTCTCTGCAAAAATGCTTCTAATGACTGAATCGGAAAAGCAATAGGAGAGCAACTCTGACCTGACTCAACTGAAACGCAACCATTCAGAATTGGAGCCAATGCACTTTAAACATGTGTATTCTTTTCCCTTCTGCATATACAACACCTCGAATGTCGTGCAAATTCACTCTTGGCCTACATGACATAATGATGCTCCCCGGGATTTCTACAGATCCTGCTATGAAGGCGAAGCGCCTCCTCTGGCTTATGTCATTATGGAACGGGTACTAAGTTCAGGCTTTGGGACGTTCCTCTCTGAATTGAATGCTTACTGTTCTCGTTAGGCTCTCTGGATGTTCACCAGTTCTTTCCAAACATTTGGCTCTGAATTAAATGTGGGTAAACGTTTCAAAACTGCACACTATATATGAGTAGTATACACTTATTTTACATTTTTAACACCATGTACAAGCTGTGGCAACATCTGGTGTTTTGCAAACTTGGCCACATCCAGATGCATTCCCTTTTCCGAATGTGTCCTCTGACATGTGAGGGCTGTATTTCAATATGAATTTTACACTCTTTCTCTCTCTCTAGGATAGCACTGTGAGATTTCAAACATGCATTGTACCTAAACTTTATACTTTCCCTCTCTGAATGGAAAATCTAAAGCTTGCCAATTAATAAAATGAGAACAAATATAAAGCTAGACTAAAAATATCAAATTAATCTATCTCTCTCACTTTTCTATACCTTATTTGACTTAGTAGAAAACTACCTCTTAACATAGTTTACAGTAAAAGAATATCTTGCTGAGAATTACACCATCTGAGCTAAGAGAAAGCAATGCCACAATTAACTGACTCAATCCCTACTGGGTCAGCTATGCACCTTTTCCTCAGGAAAAAATGCACATATGTCCACAAACAACTGTGTCATACATCTTCTCGTGGTTGGAGGGCATCTTAAAGATATACAGTTAAGAAACTAAGGTGATGAGAATGTGCTGTAACTTAAAGCCATCTGACTTAAAACATCATAAATACCAACTAAAACTGAGTAGACTGTACATCCAACTCCTAAGTTTGTTTAATCAGGAGTAAGTAATTGCTGTCGGGAAGTCTAGGCTGTCTGTCCACCCCATACCGTGCTCACAATTAGCACGTGGCCCTGGCTGGCCATGCTGGGCTTTGTCTCTGCCCTCATATAAAATATGTAAAACCTCCTTCACCCTGGGCCCCTCCATCGTCCTGGCCAGTCAGGTCGTTTGTCAAGCTCCTTCAGCCGTTTCATAGGTCCCAGCTCTGGAGCCATTTCCTTGGATTTCAACTCCCCACTTGGTTCAGCCCCTTCCCTCCAGTATGTACTTGTGGCAATGCTAGTACTTACTTGGACTCAAACCTCTTCTCATCCTTGGAGATTCACCCAGTATTTGCTGGACTCTTGTCTTTCCCCAGACATTGTGAGGTTCCTGCCGGGCTTTCCTCATTTAGACTCAGCCCTGCTCTGGAAACGTCCCGAGACAGGGTGCTCCGCTTGGACTGAAAATGCTTGGGGCTCTCTGGCCCCACTGTTCTCCCACAGTCCCTACAAAGGCTCCAGGTCCCCTGACTCTAGCTGTTTCTATGACTTCTTAGAAATAGTACCATTCAGTGGTTAAGAGCAAAGACCCTGGAATAAGCCTCCTTGAGTTCAAATTGTGACTCCTCTATTACCAAATTAACTTTGTTGAACCTCTGTTTCCTCACCTATTAAAAGTAGGATAACACTATCATCTATTTCAAGATTCCTCAGTCACTGCCTCTGCCTGAAGAAGGCAGAAGTTAACAGAGATTCCTGAGGCGAAACCACGTAGCTGGCTAAGTGGCAGGTTCAAACTTCAAAGCCGTATGACTCTAAACCCGTGCTCTTTTCAAATATATCACGCTACATCCCTTTACAATCATCCTTACGTTTTTCCTTAAAAACAACAAAAATGATTATCTCCTCTTTATAGCAGTGGCTGTAAAATTTAAAACCAAGTTATTAACTAAATTCATTGAGTTACAATAATAAGGAAATGAAGTCATTGGTTATCCACAACTATTAATCTAGCAAGTTAGTTAAAACTAGCATTCCCCACAGATGTTTGAACATCTACCTGGGCCAACCTCCAGCTGAATGACTTGGATTCTTAGCCTCTACACTCAATTTTCATGATAATAATAGCTATAATAAAAATTCATGGGATAGGGTCCTGGGCAGACTTGCCAACTTGGGGGAAAGAGAAGGCAGCAGCAAAGGCAGGGAAGAGAAAATGAAAGGAAGTTCCAAACGCAATGCAGTTCAGCAGTTGAGACCAGCAGCTGGGAGATTTTCTAGGAGAGATGATGCCCCATGTCCAAGCAATGAGAAATTCATATTTGTTGAATAGTGAGAGGGCAAGAAGGGGAGGAGAATAACCCACATTATCTATTTTGTGTGAAACTCTACAATGTTAAAGGATTGAGAGGAGAAGTTAGAGTCCAATTAAAGGGCTCAGACCTGGGCATGGAGCAGACATTGGAAATTGCCACACAGACTCACATGGGTAATTCTACCACCAAGTCAGGTACTATGTAGCATTCACGTGAAACTGTTTTAAGACCTGGACTTAATCGTCGCTAAGTTGGTAGCCTGGCTCTGAGTGCAAGTAAAGTGGGCTTGGCACTGGAGGTTCTTTCCACTTGTCAATTGGAAAGAACAGGATGGAATATTTACTATAAAATGCCATATTATGAGAACTATAACATGAACAAAATGTACGTGCAAATTAGAACAGTTAAGCCTGATTTATATTGCCTGCACAACTGTGATAGAGGAAAATGATCTCCCAATTAAAATACCTCATGCTTAACAAAAAACAAAACTGCCAAACATGTAAGTATTCCCTATTTCAAGAAAGCAAATAAAAACAAAATCGACAGAATGTAAGAGCAATTTTCATTTCTTCTAAAGCGGCCAATCTACTTTAAACTCTTATCTTTTTGGTTACCTTGGTCACAGCTTTTGGAGAAAAGGTCACTGAATCCACCACAGTGATGAGGTCACCTGGGAGGAGACGATCAAAGTACTTCATGCAGGCGTCATAGGCGCACAGCCACTCGGGGGAGGATGCCGGGACTTGTTTAACGAGGTGAGGGTCTCCAGTCCAGAACAACTTCTGTAACCAGACGGTGTACAGAGAGCTTGGGGAGAGCATGCGCCCATCCTTCTCAGGGATTTTGGGAACAAGTTTGGAAATGGATAAGATATTTTGACTTGAAAGGACTGGCTCCAATGCCTCAAGAGGATTCATGTTTTCATCTGTCAGCTTTTTGTAATTAAGACCTATCGGAAAGAAAAGGGGAAAAAAAGAGAGTAGTTCATTCCCAGATAACCACACAGGAGCTTTCAAATACACACACAGCCCCTCTGCGTGGCTGAATGAAAGGATTTAGTTACAGCACAGCTTCGTTTGTCAATGAGATCCATCAGAAGGTCTGAGTTCCAATCCCTGCCTGCAACTTAACCAACTGTGCAACCCTGAACAGGTCACTCAACCGCTGTGAGCCCCAGTGTCCTCATTTGTATCCTGGAGATGGCAATATCTCTTCGCTTCTTCAATCCCCCCATGGCACCTATGTCTTCTATCAGTGCTCTCACCAAACTGCACTATATTCGTTATTCATCTAGTACCTCATCAACTACCTGAAGGCAGGGATTGAATCTTACTCCCTCTCCTCTGTGTCTAGTCCAGGGTCTAATTCAGCTACTCAGTAAACCACTGCTAAACTGAAGTAAATACTCAACGTTGTTATGAATAGCAGATGAGTGCAGCTTTGCAAGTGCCTTGTAAATTGTAAAGTATCATACAGATTTGAGAGGTATTAACACGGTTAATTTCTCAGTTATGAGCTACAGACGCCATTCTAAAGATTTCCACAGGGCTTCCCTGGTGGCGCAGTGGTTGGGATGCAGGGGACACGGGTTCGTGCCCCGGTCCGGGAGGATCCCGCATGCCGCGGAGCGGCTGGGCCCGTGAGCCTGTGCTCCGCAACGGGAGAGGCCGCAACAATGAGAGGCCCGCGTACCGCCAAAAAAAAAAAAAAAATTCCACAATTTATCAAAGATTCAAAGGCTCTTATTTTAAGGGTTCCATACACACTTTAAACATGTAGGTCCACTTAAGTGAACTCCTGCCAAATTGCCTATTGGGAAGCGTCTCAGCCTTGTCATTTATGTAGATAAAATATAACCAGTGGAAGCAGGGAAAACACCTTTGGCGTACTAGTCAGAAGCTCTGGATTTTAGTACCAGGTCTGCGTTTAGTCATTGTGTGACTTAAGTTTCTCCAGTGTTTAAGTCCCTCAACAGTAAGTAAAGGAGCTGGAGACAGAATAAAGTCTATTAGCATAAAAATACTGTGGTTTCAGTTACGCCAGCCACAATGCAGGAACAGGACTGTATATAGAAAATTGCCCTAGATTACATTTAAAGAATGAGTTCAAGCAGGAAAATGATTAACTTACCTGACGCAACTACCTTAAATTTCTTTAGCAGCCGAATGTGGGTTTCTGGTTTAATGGTGTATTTCCCCAAATCTGCACAGCCACAGCTTTCCAGCAGAGTGAAATAATACAGCAGTCTTTCATGATCAAAGCCATCAATCGTGGGATAAATATACTTGACCATGTGCTTGTGAAAGGCTTCGGGACTGGTCTTCAACGTCTCGAAGAGATGAAGGGACTGGGCTCGACTTTCAATTTCTACTGTGGACAAACTGAAATTAAGAGACAAAGAAAGTATGTTAAGATTGGTAAGATTTGGTTCCTTTATTAAACAACATGTTTTTTGTTTGTTTATTTGTTTGGAAACCTAGGAAGAAAGGCTACTTCTTACAAATCCCTTCTTGCTGCCTAATCAAAGACAGGAAACCACCAGTGTGTGCAGGTAGTTTATATAAAGGGAAACACACGTGTTTCAAATGGTACTATATGATTTTCACGTTGTCTCATGCGGGGGTCTACAGCACCCTGTAGTTCTCTACAGAGAACTGCCCAGTGCTTACTAGCTGGGAAATGAACCCAGATCTGTCACCTTCTACTATGCATTATTTATTCATACCACAAGAAAAATTTAAAACCTGAGCTTCCTTAAAGAAATGTAAACAAATTTATTATTTCAGGAATTTAGGAAATAGAGAAGTGAAGAAACAACCCCAACTTTTAGGCATAAATTTTATATCAGAGGCTTGAACTGACAGTAGACATAACCTTGATACTGTGTTCAAACAGAATTAAAATAGAAAAGAAGAGATACTCGCACTTTCACTTGAATTACCTGTAGTAACGAACGCCACTTGAATAAAGCACACATCAATATTTTCATCCTGCCTTAGCTGTCTTTATAATGTTATTTTTTTTAAGTCATTTAAGGTTAAACTCTTGAAAAAAAAATTTAAGGACTTCTGCTTGGTTGATCAGTTTGTGTTTTTTGGGTGACGGGGAGGGCTTAATTTTGGTCTCATGCTTCTCCCTGGACAGAGCACAGTGCCTCCTGCCCAGCATAATCCCAATACCCCAAGCGGGATGAGTTTCAAGCTTTCTAACCGTAAGAGGCCTTCAAGCAGCCTTTGGCACTAACAGAAACTCCCAGCTGCCAGGGTTCGTAGAGTAGCAATGAAAGTACCTAGGAGCAGGAAGTGAGACCTCTGACAGGATCAAAGTTAGGTTTCATATCATTTAAAAGCTACTCTTCTGAAATACGATACCCTGTTTATTGGAATTCCCCCTAAGTGCCAAGACATGTTTTTCTTTTACGTAAAGTTAATACACAATATACTTTAAAATTTGTATCAGGATGTGATAATACTTGGGATAACAGCAGCGATTTATAAAGTCAAAATATCAAGCAATTCAAAAATGCTCTTTTAACTTTCACTTCAAGAGAAACCCTGTTTTTCTATTAAGACACGGTTTAAACATTTACAAAAATATCCCTATCTATAAAGATGTCCCAGAGTATCCGTCTATTCATAACCTGCTTTAACTATTACTTTGCCTGTCTCCCTCACTACACCATGTACCACCTGATGGCAAAGATGATACCACATCTTCTTCAGCTTTAGCTTCTCAGTACCAAGCACCAGCGTGTGGTACAAAGGAAACACTCGACAGGTGTCTTATGAATGCCAAATAGACAGGAGAATGAACAAAAACTTAGGTGTCCTCTACGGACAAGGCCCTGTGCTCAGCACTGGGGAGGGTATAGAGTTACAACACAGAGCTCTCATCCAGCAGTTGCATTATATGTACTTAAAAAACACTGCAGAATAATGGTGTGGGCTGACAAAGGACATGCAATTATATTCCAGTTACGAGTGGGGTCACTAAAGCTGTCATGTCAGAGGAGGTAGATATCGATGACACCAGAAGGCTTATTGAGAGAAGTACTTGAGCTTGGTATTGTAGAAAGGAATGAAGCAGAAATAATATGAACAAAAGTATCAAGACAAGAAAGCGCAAGGCCTGTACAGGAAATAGCGAGTATAAATGGACGGCTATTTCAAAACTCTTCGGATACTATCACTCTTCAAAGAACGCAAGGTCAGCCCTGAAAGACACAGGCAGGCCTCGTTTGGTACTGTGCTTTGCTTTATTGCGCTTCACAGGCATTGCATTGTTTTTACAAATGGAAGGTTGGTGGCAGCCCTGGGTCAAGCAAGTCCATTGGTGCCATTTTTTCCGACAGAGTTTGTTCACTTCGTGTCTCTGTGTCACATTCTGGTAATTCTCGCAATATTTCAAACTTTGTCGTTATTATTATATCTGTTACGGTGATCTGTGATCTTTGGTGTTCCTATTGTAATTGGGCATTGTTTTAGCAATAAGGTAACTTTTTAAAAATAAATAAATTTATTTATTTATTTATTTTTGGCTGCTCTGGGTCTTCATTGCTGCGCGCAGGCTTTCTCTAGCTGTGGTGAGCGGGGGCTACTCCGCTGTGGTGCGCAGGCTTCTCATTGTGGTGGCTTCTCTTGTTGTGGAGCACAGACTGTAGGCACATGGGCTTCAGTAGCTGCAGCACGCGAGCTCAGTAGTTGCAGCATGTGGGCCCGAGAGTGTGTGGGCTTCAGTAGTTGTGGCTCGCGGGCTCTAGAGTGCAGGCTCAGTAGTTGTGGCGCACGGGCTTACTTGCTCCGTGGCATGTGGGATCTTCCCAGACCAGGGATTGAACCCACGTCCCCTGCATTGGCAGGCAGATTCTTAACCACTGCGCCACCAGGGAAGTCCCTAAGGTATCTTTTAATTAAGGTCTGCACATGTTTTTTAGACATATTTTCACACACTTAATAGACTATAGCGTAGTGTAAATGTAACTTTTATATGCACTGGGAAACAAAAACATTCATGTACTAGCGTTATTGTGATATTGGCTTTATTGCAGTGGTCTGTAACCAAACCTGCGATTTCTCCTGTACTGTACACCCAGTGGTATATGAAAGTCACAGAATTCCTGATGTTCCTTCATAATTTGCAAAGTGAAGTCTGAAAACAACACAGTGAAGAAGGAAATAAGAAACTGCGTCATCCCATTAAGATGATTCACGTTGACAAAGACTTGCAATCAGAGCGACATGCCCAATGGAAGAGGAAAGAAACCCTGCACTTATTCCATGGATTACTGTGGCAGGCAAGTGAGAGACTGTCATCAGAGAGGTTAAGTGACGCCTAAGACCAAGCGTCCAGATCTGTCTGGACTCCGCATGGCTGGGGCTGCTCACCTAGTCACAAAGCAGCCGTCAACCAATGGCGCTTAAGCGCCCTCACTAACAACCATTTCAAAACCAGGATTCTTTCTGTGACAGACATTAGCTCTCTCTCGGGGGCAGTCATCTAAAAGAGTTCTCCTGTCACACTTCACTGCTATCCCCTGGCAAGCAGCGTATCTGAGACTCATCTACAAAATGGACAATGGCTAAACCACAACAGCTTTAGTCCATCTGTGTTCGACTAGATTCTGAATACAGTCTCTCTCAGTCAACGTTACTTTCCCCCCTCGCCCACCCACCTATTCTTCTGTGCCTGCAGTTTACTTTGCCTGATGTGCAATTTTCCCTAATTATCTTGTCAAGAGAGGTACTGGAATACTTTTACTGACACATGATAAACACGAAAACCTCCCTCTTCAGTAAATTACAAGGTACTAAGATCTTCCATAGATGCCAGTAATTGATAACCCATTTTAAGAGTTCCCATCGAAAGATGCTGTTATCTTCCTTTTGGAACAAGAAATGAAATCTCTGCTTAGAAAACAATTCCAAAGAACCCACATTCAAGAGAGTAGGAAGAAATACAAGGAAACTACGGTGGAACTTTCACTGATCAAATCAGTAGTTACCCTTAAAAACTGTTTAAGTGGTTTTTCTAAGCTTTAGCTATAAGGCAACTAATATATATATATATAAATATAAATATATATTTATATATATAAATATATATATACACACACATATATAAATATTTATATACACACATATATATACACACACATATATATAAGTATATATATGGTGCAAATTTAACTTTCAGAGATTAACTACAAGAAGAAAATTAGCATTAGTTGTACGAAAGGCACAAGGAATAAGTTATTAGTACTAATCCCATGATTAAGGGATTCTGTAATGGCTTCGAGTTGTCAATCAGCCGAAACTGTGATTCAAGAACAGCATGAATTGAAAGGACTTATATTCATGGGGGGAAACAAATTTATTTAAATGCATTTTACTTTACTCAATCTGACACTGAGTGATAATACTGATACAATTCCATGAGCTGACTGAAGAGGAGAGAAGAAGGCGAGAGGGAGAGAGCTCCTGGGAAAGGCTGGAGGGAGCAAAGGGATGAGGTCCACTGGTCCACACGGTTCAGATGCAGAACTTCTAAGCATTTCCCCCAAAGACTAATCCTAAAAGTGTGAAGATACAGAAATCCACATGAATGACCATGACCATGGGTGAATAGGCCTCCACCACTGATTTCTGTGGGAAGACACAATTCTACCCTCTAAATCACAACTACTCCGACCTGAGGGAAACAGTCCAAGATATTTGCCACACAAATGCCTCAGAATGAACGTGATGTGGCAGCCTTGACCTGCAGTGCTGCCTGACAGCTGAATATGTGGTTATGCTGGGGAAACGTGGTAAAAAAAAATAATCATGGCCTTTTCCAGTTTTTCCAACATTTTAGCCAAGTGTCTTTGCAAACCAAACAATGAACTTTAACTTTGCAAGGTCACCTACACAGTTGATGAGAGAATCAATAATGAGTACCTTGGAGTCTGTTTCTTGTCACACTAATACTTGGTGAGTTCCTTTGTGGAACGTTTTCTGTGGACAGAGTGGTGATGTGGAAAGAAGCCCATGTGAATAGGCTTCGTCTCCTCCATAAGGACAACTCTGACCCCGTAAGCCTTTTCATTTCTCATAAAATGTCAATTCCGACTGGTTTATGTAGTCTCATATTATCACCTCTCTAACCAAAAGGTATTTTAAAAGACACCATAGCACAGAAACAGCAACAGGCATCATTTACCAAACACATCTTATACGTTAAGTACTATGTCATCTCATTTAATTCTCACAAAGCATGTATATTATAACTGATAGCACACTGTCCTGAAAAATAATTGTTAAAAAATCAGATTTGCAATGTTAGGCTGATAGCGGTCAGAGGGCGAGTTCAGTAAATCTGGTCTGTTTCCAGAATTAACAATAGCAACTACTTTTTTTTTCCTTTGAGCATCTAATACGTGTCAGGCATTTTGTATAAATCTCTCAAATCTCAGAGCAATTCTGCAAAATGGAATAAGACTACTCAGTTTGCAGAGGAGGAAGCTTAGGAACAGAGGGATGAAACAACTTGCCCACCATGTACACACTAGAAGGAGGTCACAGAGCCACGATTTAAACCCAGACCTGCAGGATCCAAAGACTGTGCACTTTCCACAAGACGAAAACAGGCCCCAAAATGCATCTTTTTGCTTATTACATTTTGTGCCAGTGTCAGGAATTTTTTCCTATCTGGGGGAAAAGTGGCCTTAAAAATCACAACGTGGAAAGGAAGCTTGCAGATACATGGAAACAATTGCTTCCATTTTGGTGATGGTAGTAATTAGTTCTTCCAGTTTTAGGAGTGGAAGATTTCTTCTTATGTACAATGCAAATCACAGTCTCGGTCATGACCAGGATCATGGTCCTTTAGGCCAAAGAAAGATCAAAATTTTATGTATGGCTCAATTTTAAAAAATAAGTAAGACCTATGACCTGAATTTCTACATTCAACCTTCCTACTCTAAATGGATTTTTCCTGGTTTGAATTTTTACTTATCTTCTTTTTCAATGTTATAACATACTTTTAAGAAGCTAAGTTGCCTTAAATCCCCTCTCTACACACCAACTATTCTCAAACTCCTCAACTAAGTCAAGAAGAGAAGGCCAGAATTGAGAATTCTTCACCATGTGACAATCTGGACACAAACCTGCCTATGAGCGACAGCAACCCTCAGGCAGAGGTTCTGTGTCACTCCTGTTTCAATGCAGGAAAAGGTAGATGCATTATAGCTCGTTCACCTCCCCACAGCTACAGCATGCTCTTGCCCATCCTTATACTTGAGACCAAAAGAATCCTACCAGGGAATATGAACTTGACTGTGCAAAACAGCACAGCACAGAGTCCCTTCCCAGGGGCCTGAAAGAGGCAGCACTGAACTAACCAGCAGAGATGAAGAGGTATCACGATCTCTGCCACCCAAGCAAAATCACTTGGATAATTAATCCCCTGGGTGACGGTAAAAGTACCTACTAGAGTGAAATGAAAATGTAGGATGTATGGCCTTCAGGTCTGCAGTTTAAATAAGAAGGAACAGACGGAGTGTTATCAAGGCTGACAGTGAGAGGCACTTCTGGCCCTTATGTAAGCCTTTGCTCACTAGGCCCCATGCGCTCCAGCCACAAAGGCGTTCCTGTAGTTACTCAAAAAGGCCAGGAACGTCCCTGTCCCAGAAATGCCTGAAATACATTCCCTCTGCCTGAAATGCCTTTTCTTCCATTCTCCAATAGTGAGCTCTTTTCACGTCCGAGAGAGGCCTTTCCCATCTGCTCCCTGTGCATTTCCTTTATGGTACTTATTATGACCAGCAATTTATTTTTTAGTTGTTTTTAACTGTGTGTGTGTGTGATGGGGGTCTCCCCAATTAGAATATAAGCTCTATAAAGGTAAGGATGTGTCTGTCTTGTTCCGCATTTAAACCTATGCTTGGTACACAAAGGTACTAGGAAAAAGATAATAATAATATTTAATGAATAAACAAATGTGGTACTATTCTATCAGCTAGAAACATCCTCTGCCATTTCAAAATGATCCCATATTCAAAACTTACAGACACACATGGAGTCAGCAGGACTGGTAAGAACAATAACAGGAACAATCTCGACAGCATTAAAGAGCCCCCGGCTATACGCTTTCCACAGATTTTCTCTAGTCTCTACAACCATACCAGGTGGGGATGGTGGTCCCCTTAACTGAGAAAACAGTGACCCAAGAGGATTAAGAGACGTGCCCAGGTACACAGTTGGGGGTACAGGCAGCAGAGCTGGATCTTGAAATGTGGCCTGACTCCAAAACCCATGCCCTCACTGGTAGTTAATGTTATCTGTAAGATGCACCAAAGGGTCTAGAACAGCCTAGAGGTGAAGATGGCTGTGAAGGCTGCAGTGAGTGAGAAATCAGCCCTGAGCTCAGGGAGCTGAACACGCCCTGGGAGAACCAGTGTCCGCCAGAGGGAGCCGACTCCAGGTGTACACAGCCGCTCAAAGCCATCACTGATGTTGAAAACTACCAAGAAAAAGAAAGAAAATGAGGAAGAATGAGGGGAAAAAGGAGACCGGGAACTCCAGTTTGGGTGTTTACGACAATTATCTCTTTCTTACAGGAGTGAAATTCCAGGAATAAACTACCATTAATTATGGATCATGTGTCAGGTACTGTAGGTTTGATATTTCACCAGGAAGTCATTTAATTTTTATGACACCTCACTTAGAGTAAAGGAAAATGAGTTTCAGAGAATTGAATTCTCTTGTGCAGGGACACACAGCTGGAGAGACACAGGATTTGCTCTAGGTTTCTTGATTGGAAGGCTTCTGCTCTACTGCACAATGCTGCCTCACCCGACCTGTGTGTCTGCTTATCTGTACATTCGGTGAGACGAGGAAATACCTCCAAATTCAACCAAGAGGAAGGAGAATGTAAAATTATAGAAAAAATCAACTTCGGGGGGAAGATGGCTTTTATAACGGAACAGTAATACAAAACCCTAAGGTACGGAACATTATTTTTCTTGCAGCTCTGACCTATTAACTTCCCATTGGCATTGACTCAACAAGTAAATATTGGGCAATTTCTATTGTACTAACAAGGCTGATCTTTAATACTTGTGTTACTAAGCTGAATTGAATAGTAAGGCAAACACCAGGCTTTTAAGTAAAGAACATGAAGCAACAAACACCACTTGCTAAATCAATATTAGGTGTTTTGTCACTCACAAGTAATGACAAAACAGGAGGTAATGATTTCCTGCTTTTGTAATTTCCGTGCATTTGTATAATCACACCACTATCAGGTATAATGATATGCTGGGAACAGTCTTGCACGTTACTAGAGTGCCTGATAATTTATAATATATTCAGAGACCAATGGAGCATCCTGTCTGTACAGACATGACCACCTTCTATGTCACATTCAACGAAAGGAAAAAGATATTTAATAAAATGCCAAGATTTTTTTATGCTAATGTGCGTATAAGAAGGAACATTTATTTGAACATATTTCTATGCCTCAAAAATGGTGAAGTCAGTACAATATTTATCATAGATAACACTATTACCCATGTAGCAATTTCATAAACACTAAAACGTAGAGGGTACAATTTCAAAGATATTAATCAAAATTAAAGATGATGAGTTATAAGCAGGTCCTGACCATTCCATACTACCTCCACTTCTTGAAACTATTCCTTCCCATGGCTTGCCTAGAACAAGAGCCCTTCCTCTCGATGGCTCTTTTTGTCCCTTTTGCTAGCAGCTCTTCCTCTATCACTAATTGTGGAAGGTCCCCGAGGTCTGTCGTAAGTCTTTCTCCTTTTCTCATTCTATGTTCATCACCCAAAGCACACCCACAACATAGCTTATTTATCATCTATGTGCACACGGCTCCCAAATTAGCATGTCCAGCTCCACCTTCTCTTTTGAATTCCAGATCTATAAGATGCACTGTCTGCTTGACCTTTCCTCTTGGGAATTCAATGTGTATAAACTTTTCCATTCCTTTGCCTTTTCCTCACCCTCCCCTGAAATACCTTGTGTCCTTAACTAGTGTTTTCTGTCTCAAATGATGTCACTGTCCAAGAGGCAGACCAAGTAAAATCCTGGAGATAATTCTTGACTCTTCTCCTTTCACTCACCTTCATAGCTAGTTTATTCTTATTAATCAATTTATTTATTACCATTTATTTCACCTTCCAGGTATCTCTGAAACCCATTCTCACCTCTCCTGTACTTTCAAAGCCCTCCTCCAGGCTATGGTCACCTGTCCTGCAGTCTATTACTACCAGAGCTCCCGAACTGGTCCATATATGTCTATGCTGGCCTCCCTAAAATCTTTCCTCAACATTGTCGCCATAGTGATCTTATCAAAATGCAAATCTGATATTACCTCCCTCTCTTTTACCAGAATCTTTAAACACCTTCCTATTACTCTTAGGAAAGAGCCCACAGCCCTGGATAGGGCCTGTACGGTCTGGCTGCAAGGTCTGGTTTCCAGGTTCTCAGCAGCCCCACCTCACCCCGTGCTCCACTGACTCTCAGGGCGTCACCACCCACCTGTTAGGCTCAAAGACATCATGTTCCATCCTGTCAAAGGGCTTTTGCACTCAACTGTTTTGCCTCCCTAGAAAATGCTTCCCATCTCCTTGTAGTGTACTTAATTTTGAGTCACTATTTAGGTCTCAGCTCAAGAGTTATTTCTTCAGGAAAGCCTTCCCTAACTATGCCAAATCCCCTATTTGGGCTCTCTTACACAGTGCCTATAACAGCTTTAATTTCACATTTGCTTATGTCATTATTCAATTATAATCTGTCTCCTACCATAGACTATGAGTTCCAAGACAGCTGAAATTTACTGACTATTGTAACCCTAGCACCTAACACTGTTCCTAGTACACAAGAGATTGTCAATAAATATCTTCGAATAAATGAATGAATTAAAGTCTCAAACTCAGGACTATTATTACTGAAAAACAAAAACTAAGACTACAGTTAGCGTATTGGTATGTCAGAGACATATGAAGAGAGACTATACAAAGACACTGGTCTACTACAGCTCAAAAGGAAAAGTGAAATTGAACAGTATGACTTCAAGATTCCTTTAAAATAGACTCTGAAAAGAAAGACATGGAAATAAACTTGCATAAGAGTTGTGTGCATGGGCTTCCCTGGTGGCGCAGTGGTTGAGAGCCCACCTGCCAATGCAGGGGACGCGGGTTTGTGCCCCGGTCCGGGAAGATCCCACATGCCGCGGAGCGGCTGGGCCCGTGAGCCATGGTCGCTGAGCCTGTGCTCCGCAACGGGAGAGGCCACAGCAGTGAGAGGCCCGCGTATCGCAAAAAAAAAAAAAAAAAAAAAAAAGAGTCGTGTGCTTACCCACTGTCGGTGAACAGGAACTCCAAATGGGTCATGAAAACTTCCCAACAGGAGACACTGTAGCGCTGGGCCAGAGAAAGAGCAATGCTGTAGACGTTCTCCTCAAGCGTCCTTCACGAACGTCCATCAGCCAGAGGGGAAGAGGGAGGAGAGAAACACATGACCTTAATCAGCAAAGAAGACGCTCGTTAGGACCGCTCTCCAGCTGACAGGGGTGCGGCCAGCACAGTCCTTAATAAGACATTTCACAGTAAGTCAGGAAAAGTACACCGAAGGAATTTGAATGCTCTTTTTATCTCTGTGGCGCATTGCAATTGACCAAGGAATTGTCTAGATCAGTGGACCTCAACCGAGGGTGATTCTGTCCCCCAGGGGACATTTGACAGTGTCTGGAGACATTTTTGATTGTCACAGTGGGTGAGGAAAAGGAGAGAGCTGCTGGCGTCTAGCAGGTAGAGGTCGGCGAGGCTGCCAACCATCCTACAATGCTCAGAACAGCCTTCCCACAACAAAGCATGACCCAGTCCAAAATGTACTGAGATCAAAAAATTCTGATCTAGATACCGGAGCCTATAGTCAAAAAGCAGTAGAAAGGAAAGGGATCCCTACCCTACAGATAGATATTTGAGAAAGCACAGTTAGTCACTCGACAAATTTTTGTTTTCTACATTGGGCCAGCTACTATGCTAGCTGCTGAGGACATAAAAACAAATAAGATATTTCTTGAGGAACCTACAGCCTAATGGAGGATGTGAAATGTGAACCAGGAATCAAACAGAATGTGGGGAGTGCTAAAAGAAATGCTACAAAATACTGTGAGGATGGAGACGAGAGAGTGACCAATCTGAGCTGAAGATCGGAGAGTAAACAAGGATTAAAGAGGTAGAGGCTGTAAAGAGGGAGAAGAGACAGATGGGCTTCTGACAGAGGAAGCAGAAGGGGGCGTGGTGTCACAACCATGACCATACAGGCCAGCTGAAGGACCTGTATCTTATCCTGTAGGCAATGGAGAGTCAGTGGAAAGTTTAAACCAGGGAATGGTATCATCAGATTTGAGAATCTCTACGCATATAAGGAATTCTGGTCCAGAGCACCTACATAAAGGCCATTTTGGTAAGACTACTGCAAGACCCCTATTTCCCAGAAGTAGAGGAAATATAAGGATGGAATTCTTGGTTGGAAGAATGGTGGACAAAACCACAGAAACGGGAATGAAATACCTGTTATCATTAAGTAATACTGCTAAGACTGTACTTACCCCAGCTAAGGAAGCCAGGACATTTATACATTTGATCAGCCTGGAGTTGGCAAATGTTTTCTGCGCAGAGCTCGACAGTAAATCTTTTAGGCTTTACCACCATACAGTCTCTGTAGCATATTCTTCTTTCTATTGCTTTTTATTCTTGTTTTTCCACAAAGCTTTAAAAATGTAAAAAACATTCTATGCTCATAGACTATAAAAAAAGAGGCCAAGGACTGGGTTAAGTCTGTCAATGCTTGGATTATTAGGTAACTGTCAAAAATTATTTATTGGGCTTCCCTGGTGACACAGTGGTTAACAATCCACCGGCCAGTCCAGGGGACACAGGTTCTGAGTCCTGGCCAAGCAAGATCCCACGTGCTGCGGAGCAACTAAGCCCGTGCGCCACAACTACTAAGCCTGTGCTCTAGAGCCCGCGAGCCACAACTACTGAGCCCACATGCCACAACTACTGAAGCCCGCATGCCTAGAGCCTGTGCTCGCAACAAGAGAAGCCACTGCAATGAGACGCCCTCATACCACAACGAAGAGTAGCCCCCACTCGCCACAACCAGAGAAAGCCCGTGTGGAGCAACGAAGACCCAACACAGCCAAAAATAAATTAATTAAAAAAATTTTTTCTTAAAGTACTCATTGAATACCAATATCCATGTGATAGATGAGAATTCCTGGAGAACAGGCACCATTAGCAGCTCACTCTTCCTACTGTGGGAGTCTGGCACAGTGCCTGACACCAGGTACATGCTCAGTAAGTATTCACATCTTTATTATCTGATAAAAGTGGGAACTAACCAAACTATACTCTGTTCTCCTCAAAGTCACCCTAACCACTGAGAATGTAATCACTAAGATACAGAGACGACAGAGGACAACTATAATGCACTCACAGAAAACAACTGCCACTAAAGGGACGTACAATTAGGAAGAGAATAAAGAATGGTCACATCTGAAGGTGGAGCCGCAGAACAGAAGGAAGCGGGTCCTTCGAGGATCCTTGTATGTGAGGCGCTAAAATGCCATCTCCAAATCAGAACTGCTAACTCGGAAAACCCAGACACTCTGAGACATTTTAAACAAGCCATCTAAAGACTGCTGTGTATTTTTCTAACCAACAGATTGTGGAGAAGATTCTATTATATATTTATCAAAAGCATATGTTTGTCCTCAGGACATACTTCAAATAGCATATGGCAGCTGGATACTTAAAAAGAAAAGACAAAGACCAAAAGCCAAATGTAAGGCGCGCCGTAACGACTTTTATTCTGCATAGTAACCTCTCTTCTAAGACACCATGAGCATGGCTCCAAGGATTACCAAATGCCCAAAGAAAAAGCCCACTGGACTTGGAAATGGGAAGCCCAGGCTCAACTCCCGGCTGTGTGGCCTTGAACAATCCTTTAAAGCTCTGTGGTTCTCAGATTCCTCTTCCAAAAGTAAGGAGGTTGGATTAAGTGATCTCTTTGGTCACTTTCAAATTGGATATTAAATGACCCTATGAAATTATGAACCTCCAGGAGAACAGAGGGGAAGAGAAAAAAAAAATTCTATTATTTCTCTTCTTAACTTAATTCTGCTATAGGTTGTTCCTACCTCTTGCTTTGATCTCTCTGTTCCCCGCCTCACTCTAAAGAGAATCTGGGGTGTCTTCTAGTAGGAAAGAAGCCCAGGCTAATATAAAACTATTACAGAGTACCAAGGTTACTTTGCCACTTTCTTTAAAAAAAAAAAAAAAAGAATAATGATGAAAAGTAGCATATACCACTACCATAACCAAGCCTATCTTTGTTATTTTAAGGTAACTTATCAGGAGAGAGAAATAATCGTTAAACATAACCACAATTTAACCTCGTTTCAAGGGCTGGAAGCCTAGACTGA
Source organism: Pseudorca crassidens (assembly GCF_039906515.1). Classification (NCBI taxonomy): domain Eukaryota; kingdom Metazoa; phylum Chordata; class Mammalia; order Artiodactyla; family Delphinidae; genus Pseudorca; species Pseudorca crassidens. The sequence goes on along the minus strand of NC_090309.1, from coordinate 81,015,450 downwards.
ACTGCATACCAATGCTTCCTTGAGAATTCAATCCAGCAGTGTGGGGAGGGCACATGGTGTGAAGATGTGATGCCTTTGGCATGTGGCAAATCAAGGTTAAAGTCACAGTTGTGATCTTTACCACCTATGTAAACTTGGGCCACTTACTTTATATCAATGAGCCTCACGTTCTTTAGCTGTAAGATGGGGATAACAACATTTTATGTCATACGGTTATCTTTAAGGGTTAAAAGATGTTTATAAAATAAAGTTTACAGAGCACCTAACACAGTTCCTGGCCCATGATAAGCATTCCACAAATTGGGGTGTTAAAAACAAAACATACCTCTAACTTAATAACCACTGTGGGTGAACACACTTTAAAAAACTTTTTTTTTTCACTTTCCCACCATGTGACATGTAATTCTCATTTGATCTGAACTCATCTGATCTAAAACAAAAAATGAAGACGAGTATGAAAACCAAGGGGAATTCCATACTTAGAAAGGGACCTTCCCAACCGTACTGCCATCTCACACAACGGCTTGCTTTTCTCTTGAGAGCGGTAAGGGACAAAGGAAAGAATGGCAGCTGCTACAGGCCTCAAACAAGAAAGTGCTCAAGTGGTTAGCTCTTCTTTCTCTAGAAACCCAGAACAGATAAAGGTGTCCTGGACCCATAACACTCAGTCCCTCCTCTTGTACTAAGTCAACGGTACCTAACTTTTAACATACTGAGGAAATTAAACGGCCATGTAGTAGCAAAGTGAGACTCTAGCCAGGAATAAAAGGGAATCTTGTTTTTAAATTTCTATAGTAAGCATGACACTTTTCACCCCTGATCACACTCTATCACCTCTAACATGGTACTGGTATTGGATTATCAAAATCATGAGAAACTTTTTAAATAATTCCCATCCTTACTACTTAAATCTGCAGGCTCAAAATACCGTCTGCACCACTAACCCATGTGGGAAGACACACACATCCCTCACAGGACGGGAAGAAGCAGGGGAAAGTCCTTTTCATAGCAGCCATGAATGTGAATCTTCACAGGACTGTGATTAATAGTCCTGGTAACTCAACTTGTTCTTGTACGTTCTAAATCCATCCCTTTACGAGACGAGGGTATTCCTTACTCTGCCAGACCGAGGATGGTTTCCCGTTTGTACTGGTCATCTGCAGTAAACCGTTGCACATCCACACCCTTCCGCAGGCCCTGGAGGATCTGAGCCTGAGTGAAGTCCAGGAGGCGCTCGTTGTAGTACTGTAACTGCTTGGTCAGTGAGGCGAGCTCCTCGGGCCAGGCTTCCTGTCTGTATCGAGTCACGTGCCTGGTGACCATCTTGATTAGCTCTTTGGGATCGGCCTATGAGTAACAAAAAGACTAATTAAAAAAAAAAAAAAGAGTAAAGTAGGAAGAAGATCATGTCTGCCGGGCACCTGTTTGACCCTTCACACCGCTGCCATTTAGTCCAGGCTGACAACCACCCTGAGGAGGCAACTGCAGAGGCGGTGCGTTTTGCAGACCACAAAGACGGGACACAGAACTGACTCTAGGGGCGGGTTTCTGGACTCCTGCTCTGCTCTTCCACCTTAAAAATCACCACCCACTTAAAGAATAATGTATGCTTGCTTTTTCAACTACCATCACCCTATACCAGATCTCTTCCCCAATTATCTGATCATTTATAATAATTCACCCTGGAAGTAATTTTTATCATCATTGCCCCTAGAGAAATTTTCTTTGGACCATCTAAGTGTTCTCAATAACAAAGGGCTGCAGTTCAATGACTCCACGAGAAATGCCTAAATAGTTAAGTAGAAGAATGTTTTCTCCAGGGATGAGTGAGGGGAAAAAGCCCCATCCCTGTTCCTGAAATCATAAATTTTTCTAGTTTCATAAGAAAGTACGCAACCAATTTTCACTCTGCTCAATTTGGGGCTCAATGGGATATTGTTCCTTAAATCTAGCAGCTTCTTTAACAGCAATACAATTATTCCAACAGAACAAAACCCAGAACTGAACGGCTGACAGGAAAGGAAAATAAGTGGTTAACCAACCACAATTATATTAAAGTTGGTCCGGGTGTCCACAAAGCAACAGCAAAGCAGCCATGATTCTGGAGTTACCTAATATGTGAACAACATGAACTCAATCCCTCCCAATTTCTGGGAAAATATGGCGCATATTTTAATACCAGCAAATTAGGAAGAAAACTCCAGAAATCTACCTTTGGTTCTCAGAAACACATCTAATTACCGTAAGCCATCAGCATTTCTAATGTGTAAGCCATTATTCTGAGCTACACACGAGATCTGTCAATGGCCAGTCCATATTACCTAACCTAGCCTGACATTCTCTCTCGATCTGTTAAGGAACAATCTGGGAGTACCAATAAAAACCAGTTAAAGAAATCTTCTTGGATTCCAGCAGGTGGATTTAAGAAAAAGTCAACCTTACTCAATTTTTCCCCTACCCCTAGGCAGACACTGAGTCTGCCTGAGACAGAGACACTGAGATACGTGTCTCAAGTCAAAAGACGTGCGTTTGAAAACTAATGCTCTGAAGTAAGCAGCTATAAGACCATCTGTCATTCATTCAACAAGTATTTTTTGTGCACCTATTATGTACCAGGTGATGTACTAAGATGTGACCCTTTCCTCCAAGAATTCAGTCTATGAGGAGAGACAATCAAGCAAACAATTATAAAATGGTGTGATACAAGTAAGCACAGGGTGCTATGGGAATACAGAGGAGTGGGACTTGGGCACGTATCAAGGAGGTCTTCTTGGAAGAGTTAATTTCTAAGCTAACTGCTCAGGTATCAGAGTAAAAAGGCCAGCAAAAAAACAGGGAGACAAATTCTGGTAAAGGGGAGAGTATGTGCTAAGCCTGGATGCCTAAGACCTGATGGGAAGATGGAGTGAATAATGCTGATCTAACTGCAATAAGAAGTGATTGGGGAATAAGCTGCATATGGCTGGTACTTCTGGAAACGGATATAGGCGAAGGAGACCCCATGCCTCAGCCAACCCCCTCCTACTTACGGACTGAAGCCCTGAGGCACCACCCTGAACCGCCCATCGGGGCAAAGCCCCCTCTGAAGCTGTCTGGTATAGGGATGCTGCTGGGGACCAGCCAGCCTGTCTACACCTGCTCTGCACCCTGGTGTGCTCTGTTGTTGCCTGCTCTTCTCTCACCTCATCCAGTTAGCACTTGCCTGCCTAGGAAGAGAGAGAGCGGGTGCAAATATCCAATGATCAGGGTTTCAGGGCAGCAGGAGAGCTCTTCTGTAGGTGTTCTTTCAGGGAACTCTTTGGGTCGGTTTTGCACTCCACCAGCAAACCCACGTTCATCAAAACTGTGAGGAAGGCTTCTTTCCATATACACTCTGACCCTGTGGTTTCAGGCGAAAGTCCTCAGCCTCCAGGTGCCCAGCGCGCTTTGAGGGAGAGGCTACAGCCAGGCCGTCCATCTCTGAGTGTGACTCCCACCCCCACACATGCAATCGACCACCTCCCCTCACCCAAGGGTTTCTCACAGCTATTGCTCCACATTCATGTTTTTACTATTTGCTTTCTAGCATCTCAAGGACTTGGTCCCTGTATTGGGAGAGTGGACTATATATGTGATCTCATTTCTATTCTCTTTGTATTCTAATACCATTTATGAAACAAATCCCCAAACCAGGTAGAGGGTTAATCTCCAAAATGGCAGCACAGAGCAATAATGAGCATAAATACTGATATCTACATTGGCTTTTCTTTATCTCATAGAGAGCTTCAAGTCTCCACATACAACCTTCATTTTCGTATGTGGCAAAAAATACCTATTCTCTCCTTTTACGAATGAAGAAAATGGCATGGCAGAGTGTAATAAGCGTGGACACAGAGAAGTTACTAGCTGACCTTGTGCAAGTTACTTAACTTCAAATTTGATTGTCTCATCTATAAAATAGCAATATATATAGTTTGCATGGCTTCACAAAGCTTAAGAGACCATACACACACACACACACACACACACACACACACACACACACACACACACAAAATACACAAACCAAGACCTGGCCTTTAGCAGGTGCTCCAAAAATGAAAAGGATTATGGAGTTTACTCAAAGGTATACACCAGTTACACTTTGATTGCACCTCTACTGCATACTTTACACTGCATTCTCTTATAAGTATTAAAACACAGCTTCCAGCAGGCAGAGACCATGGGTACTTAGTGGATTTGTCTTTCCTAGAGCACATTAGAGTTTCTTGAACAAGTCGGGTGTGGAGTAAAACAGAGACACACTGAACAGCCATTGTAGCTTTTAAGTTAGTAATACTAGTTTATATTCCAGATCCTTCATTTAGCAGAGATGCAATTTGGGGCAAGTTACGTCATGTCTCTGTTTCCTCATCTATAAGAGAGTCAACGAGCACACCATCCTCGTGGTGTGTTGGGAGGCACAAACAAAATATTTTTAAATGTCTTTTTCTCTCTTATTATATGAAAGCAAATTGGGCCCAGCGCTTACTCCCAAGAAACTAAAACTAGTGATTGTCAAAGATGTACACATAAGCAACTCACAGAAGGCACCTGAATATAAGAACCATTATAGAAACACAAACAAGAATGCTGGAAACTCCTTAGAGGGAGCAGTGGACACTCCTGACTCTTCTGGGGCTCAGTTTCTTCAGATGTAGAGCAAAGAGTCTCACAAGATGATCACGTTTCTAGGGCTAAAATCCTGTGAATGTATAAGAACTCAATCATGAAAATAAAATAAAGCCTTGTAAATCCCTCCAGGTGTGGAACTGGGGAAGTTCTACATCTCATCTCATTGATGCCTCCACTAAACATCAGAACACAGATTTCTTTGTTAAAAATACAATTTCAGACCAACAAATTATAACCAGTAGGTCCCTACACAGTTTAAACAACTTTCATACCTTCTCCTTTACTAAGTAGAAATTGTCTAGCCCCTCTGAATAATTTTTACTTCACATTCTCTGTGCATCAAATGTGTTCACTTTTCTAAGAAATATTTAAGAACAAATACCTAATATTTCAGTCTTCGGTATGGAACGGACATAGTGCTAAATACACATGAACTGAATCTCATTTAATACTAACAATCTTGGGGGACCAGAGTCTACTAGCACCATCCTCTTTAAGATGGGTAAGGAGGTGAGTAGCTTGACTAAGGCCATTCAGGGTAGGTGGCAAGGCAGGATATGACTCCCAGGCATAATGTCGCCCAAGAACCAGCCTTTTATATTTGTTGTGCAGGGGGGGTATCTCTTAAAATTATAAGAATCTTGACAAGATCAATGTACACACAGCTCCCACCAAATGTACATGAGATCTGGCATTTGAGTCCTTTTACAGATGATCAACTTTCAATGATGGCCTTAATGCTGTCATTCTATATTACATCAGGACTGACCTATTTTTTTAACACACACATTCTCCCTCTCATCCCTTTTACACATATACACACATGTGTAAATACAAATGGTCACAGAGGACACATCATGATAGATGTTCAACTGGAGATCCTAGTTTGAGCTGTGTTTCCAAGCATTCTGTCTTCTCTAAGAATAACGGAGAGAGATTTAGAACAGAAAGAATTTAGAATATCATTTTCTGTTCAACCTCTTGATATAAATATACCTCCTTTTAAATTTCCATCCTAATAAGGTGGTGAAAAGGGGCATTCTATTAATTCCTTGATGATAGGTCTTCAAGGTTATGGATCAAACATTTGTTAAATGTGTAGGAATATTTTCAATACTTATTTATTGGTAAAACATAATACTAATTCTTTCAAAATCTTCCCAAAACAAAGAGCATTTAGCTATGAGGAAAAAACACAGGAATTGGCATCAAAGAACCTGGATTGCTGGTTCTTCCTTCCTGAGCGTCAGGTTTTCCATTATTAAAATTGAGGCAATTTCTCTCTGATACACTCTTCACAGAGGCTGAATGAGAGTAGATGGATGGACATGTTGTAAGTTCCGGCTTTCCATGCAAATTTCTCGTCTTACCATCATCACTACTAGTTTCTACCCCTTCCTTCAGGAACTTTACTGGTCATGATTACTTCCAATGTATGACTTAAATTTTAATAATAATTCTTCCCCTGAGCTTATCACAATTTCTCTAAAAATATTCCAAAAGTATCCTCTACTCAGCCCAACGCTTCATTTCATACATTCATTCATTCACGGCACAAGTGTACTGCATTAAAGTTTCTAAAGCACTTTCACATGATTTTCATTTGACCCTCATACCAAGCCAGTGATGGGCACAGGAGACAGCTGTTGCTGTTTTACAGATGCCAACCTGCACGGAAGGCATCCTGAGCTGGGGTCCGGCAGCGAGGAAGTGAGTCCAACCCCCAGCCTCTGGCCTCGTGGGCACCCCACTCCATCAGCCCTTCCTCCCTATCCTGCCAGCGGGGCTCCCTCAATGCTCCACACCCAGCCTCACACCTGAAGTCATGAATTTCTGTGTGCAGAGTATATTCAAACCTCTCTTCCTCCGTTTCCCACCTAATTTCAATGATATGATCCATGGGTATGAAAGCTCCCAGCCTCTAAGAAACTTTTGAAGGACTTTATGGATAGCTTCAGAATCTCCCATATTCTGGGGCTTCCCTGGTGGCACAGTGGTTGAGAGTCTACCTGCCAATGCAGGGGACACAGGTTCAAGCCCCGGTCTGGGAAGATCCCACATGCCGCGGAGCAACTAGGCCCATGAGCCACAATTACTGAGCCTGCGCGTCTGGAGCCTGTGCTCTGCAACGCGAGGCCGCGATAGTGAGAGACCCGCGCACCGCGATGAAGAGTGGCCCCCGCTTGCCGCAACTAGAGAAAGCCCTCGCACAGAAATGAAGACCCAACACATAAATAAATAAATAGATAGATAGATAGACAGAGAGATAAATAGATAAATAAATAAATAAAATTAAAATACAAAAAGATACTGCAAAAACTGAAAACATAAAAAGGCATCAAAAATTTAAAAAGTGTAGAGAGTTGGGCTTCCCTGGTGGCACAGTGGTTGAGAGTCCGCCTGCCAATGCAGGGGACACAGGTTCGTGCCCCGGTCCGGGAAGATCCCACATGCCGCGGAGCGGCTGGGCCCGTGAGCCATGGCCGCTGAGCCTGCGCGTCTGGAGCCTGTGCTCCTCAACGGGAGAGGCCGCAACAGTGAGAGGCCCGTGTACCGCAAAAAAAAAAAAAAAAAAAAAAAAAGTGTAGAGTGTTAAATTACTCTAATTTTTTCCCCCAAATTTGGCAATGCAGTTCTTCTATGGGGTGAAAAAAATGCGATTTCTTCAAAGAATATGGTCAAGTCCCTGTAAAAACAAAATGCACATAAATATTTATGACACCAAAATGCTGGATGACTTCATCTACTACTTACTAGAAGAGGTAATAAATCCATTCAGGCTTAATAGTCTCCATTTCTTGGTAATATTGTTTGGAAAGTTTTGAACAGGTGGTATGTTTCCCCTCTAGGGTTGTTATTTGCTTGAAATAATTTTCTACTTGGCATATTCAATTAGTAGCTTAAGAAAACACATTTTAGAAATAGTTTACCATAAAGTTTTGAATTTCATCCCCTGCTGGGTTTGCTTCTCTAGCATATAAAACTAAAAGACACGTTTCCATTTTTAACTGATTTTATTTTCTGAAACTTTTTAAAAAGAATGATAGAGAAATCACAATTCAAGATGCATTTATGTGGGGAGGGATAAACTAGGAGTTTGGGATTAGCAGAAACAAACTACTATATATAAAATGATAAACAACAAGGTCCTACTGCATAGCACAGGGAACTATATTCAGTATCTTGTAATAACCTATGATGGAAAAGAATATGAACAAGAATATTTACGTATGTGTATGTATGTATGTATAACCGAATCACGTTGTGTACACCAGAAACTAACACAACACTGTAAATTAACTATACTTCAATTTTTAAAAAAAGATGCATTTACAATAATTACAAAGGTAAGATATAAATGAAAAGAATCAAGGTACAGAAAAATGTGTAGAGTTTACTCATATTTGCATAAAAAGTTATTATATAAATACGCATATCCATAAACTATTTCTGGAAGTAGACAAAAGGGAAATACTTTTTGTTTTATCCTATTTTCATCATTTGAGGTTTCTGTCATGTGTGTATTAACATAAAGAGTTAATTAGGACAAATACTAGAAGAGAAAATTCTCTGCAAGTGACCATTTGCCAATCATCATTACAGGTCTCTAAAAAGAAACAGGAACGCCCAGGGGGCTGCTTCAAAGCTCATCCAGGTTTGCTGCCAGTGTGGCAGACTCGGGATGTGCTTCCCGTCAAGATGCACAGGCTTTTTATCAGAAACAACACCACAAATTATATCAGTACTTTTATTCAAACCTAGTAATCTACCTAAGTTATCATTCTAGCAGCTCAGAACTACAGGGGGTGGGAAGAGAAAATGTGAGAATAGAAACAAGCTGAACTGACAATCAAGTGGACGCTAAGCTTCCCAGAGCGTTATTATGTGTGGACAACAAATTGAAACCACTTTGATTTCAGTTTCCAGGATGATTCGTCAGGAGTTTGTCATATCTAATTCCAAACCCAGCAGTGCCATTTTATACAGGGGGAGATGCTGAAAAGACTCAAATAATGAGTCATTAGGTAGTCAATGGACAACGCAAACATACTTAAAACATACAGCTAACGTGCCCATCCATGAGGGGTCAGGGCTCGAAACTGTAAAACTGAAGGTTGTCCGAATCACAGCAGCTGGAATGATTCCTCAACTTATTCACATGCCAATAAACAGTCACTGAGTAACTGCAGTGGGTGAAGCCCTGGGGATTCAGCGAAGATGGGATTCCTGCCCTCAACAAGATTACCACGAGGCGAGAAGACAGACTGCATCAGCTACCGTAGCCTAAAAGAACCACTCCGGTGGGTGTCTGGAGGAGAGCCGTGAGAGACGGAAATTAACTATACTACAACTTTAAAAAAAGATGCATTTACAATAATTATAAAGGTAAGATATAAATGAAAAAAAAATTATTTCAGGCCGGTATCTGCTGAGGCAGCAGAGAAGACTTCACACAGGAGGCTCTTTTGAGCTCAGACTTACCTATTGATAGTGGGAAGAAGAAGGAGGTATTTCAGGCAGGAGAATTACATCTGCACAGGCGCAGAGGTGTGGGAATGGATGTTAAATTAAGAGAAATATACATTCTGAACAGCTGGAGCATAGACCTCAGACGAGCTAGTGGCAGGATCATGGCTGCCGGGGTGAGGAACAGCCGCCAGTCCTCTGAGGGGCTTCCCTGTCATACACAGGAGGAGAGACTTCAGCCGGTAGCCATCGCAGAGCATGTGAAAACATCCTCCTGGGAATGACCCGTTAGGAACTGTGGGCCAGAGATCACTCAGGTCCGAAACACAGTGACACGCTGCTTCCGACACAAAGCTAGGGCAGCAGCACATCCAAGTAAAAGGCAGGTAAAGACTGGGGTCAGGAGCTCTAAGTGACAGGTGTCACCTTCTCCCAGAGCAACCCTGAGCAAGTAACCGCATTTCTCTGTGTCTTCCTTTCTGCAACATGAGACTGCTCGACAGATCAAGCGGGAAGGAATGTGAAAGGTACTAAGACAGCCAATGCCTTCCCAGGGTTAGTCTGACCTTCCTACTGACCCCTGACAACTCTCGTTCACAAGCCCCCATGAAGCCTGCTACTGTCACTCCCATCCTGACACCTTCCCAGCCAGAGAGAAGAGACCCCATCCGGTCACAGTGAAGTCTGGTCAGAGACTCTATTTCTATGCTTTTCCTCTGCAGTCAGGCAATGCTTCCCAGCCTTGAATTTTATAGCGTGACATTTTAATACTTTCTTAAATATTTTGTGAAAAAACACCACAGCACATATGATGGGACAGGGATACCTCAATTCATCTGTTACAGATTCCACCCCTCGATCTGGAACGTTCTTCCCCTCCATCTTTCTGGTGCTATGCTCGTCCTTTTCGTTACTCAATTGAGGTCTTTCCTGAGCCTGTTTAAATCGTATTCTACACACACAGTCCTTAACTTTCTTCTTGTTTTCAAAGCTCTTATCACAATCTAATAAAGTATACATTTTATTTACTTATTTTGTTTATAGTGCTCCTTCCTCAGTGGAATGTAAATCTGAAAAGGGCAACGGTTTTTACATATACTTTGCTCACGACTCTCTCCCCAGGATCTAGAATACTCCCTGGCATAAGTAGTCATCTGACAAATATTTGATAAACACACACATAATTCAATTATTTCATATGTACTGAAGAATTATTAGTTTTCAGTAATCCACCCAGGGAACATGTGTTTACTACCCTTGATATGTCAGGTCCTGCTCTAAGCAATGAGGAAACAACGAATACAACACAGACACTGGTCTCAAACAGCTCATTTTCTAGTGAGATGGAAGTAGATAAATTCAAAGTAGTAGAGTATAAACGTTATGAGGTAAGTAAAAGGCAGTAAAAACGTGCATAGAGGAGCACCCAACACAGCGTGGGAGCACGACAGAATGGTGGCAGGTGGTAGGAACCATGCCTTGGTGAGGTAAGACCTGAACCAAGTGCTAAGCAAAGAAATGCTGGGGAAACATTATAGGCAAAAGAGTACAACATACTGAATGCAAAGAAGAGAGAACACACGGGCTGGCTGAGAAATTTAAGCAGCTTGGTACGGCTGGAGTGAAGGAACATGAAGTCGCAGAAACAGACAGAGGCCAGACCACCTTGCTAGGGCAACAGGAAATCACTGAAGGATTGCAGACTCAAGGGAGGATGACCAGACCTCCATTTTGGAAAGACTTCTCAGACAGATGCTTGGAAAAAGATGCAAACGCAACCAAAAGGAAGACACAATGATGTTTGATTGCGTTTTTCACTCTTCATCTCACCCTTCAGACTAACAACCAAATGCTTTCCACAGAGTTGCCAAGAAGTCTCTGGAGAATTAGCTGGCTTGTGACCTAGCCGTGTGCCATCTGAGAAGTTAGCAATCATGTGTTGAGGCATCACCACTGGGCCACGTGAGCCTTGCTGGCTTCTGTTTGCCCTAGGCTTTAGTGCTGCTTCCCAAAGCAATGACCCTGACCAGCAGCTGCCTTACACTACTGGGCCCAGAAAGGGAACGGCTACAGGTGTCAGGAACCACGTCACAGGGTGGGTGAGTATTCCAACAAGCAGGAATCTGAGGCCAAGGCCTAGGGTGAGGCAGGAGACCTCCAAGGGACATCTTCAAAGGAAAGAACAGTTTGACAGGAAAATGGTGACAGGAACAAGACCAAGAGCTAAAGGGCAGCGATGGTGGGTTGACATAAGATGAAAGGAAGAAACGGAAATTGGTGTAAAGGGTAGAAAAGGGCAGGAATCAGGTTTCATCATTCTTCACACTATAACACCAGGCTCTACGTCCTTCCCAGCTGGCAGTCAATAAATGCTGGGTCGATGAAAGGATGTGCAAAATATAAGACCTGAAAATAAAACACTCATGCTTTCCGTTGGGAATACACAAGAAACCAAGATGGACACACCTTTACTTCTAACCCTCCTCTTTCAGTGTTCTACTTCTCTCTCTGCATGCTTTAGTCACAGAAATCTTAAGTGGGGTTTCTTACAGTGACTTCAGTATCTGAAGTAGGAAACAGTGACTGCCAGATATAAAGGCCAGGATGGAATTTACTGGTTTTCTCCTGCCTTACCTCTCTCAAAGACAGTTCAGGATTGGGGACTTACCTCTCAAAGACAGCTCAGGATTTGGGACTTACCTCTCTCAAAGACAGCTCAGGATTTGGGACTTACCTCTCTCAAAGACAGTTCAGGATTTGGGACTTTTAATTTTTGGTTCAAAGTAATTTACTACCGGGGAAAACAGGAAAAATACAGACTGCACTAGAACTTCCCTTCAAGAGGACTACTTTAAGCTTTTAGGTAATGAAACCGAAGATCAGGCCAAAATGGGGCTCTGCAGCCAGCTCTCTGGCTTCTGTCACAGTCTGAACACGTGGTCTGTCTGGCGAGGGTTTCCAGTCCTCTCATCTGCAGCTCCTCTAATCCACCTTTACGTAACTGTCTCTCATGGATTTATGGTAAGTGGTGAGTTCACTGAGGTCAGACAGCCATAATCACCTTCTCATCTCAAGACTCGCTCAGAGGCCGTGGCACACATAAGGTACTCGGGGTGGGGTTTAGGGCTAGACCAGCTGACCAAGTGGCCTTTCAATCCTCTGTATTCATGAAAGGTGGAACACAGTGTTGGGCATGCAGTGTGACCTTAATATAGATTACACACATGGAAATAGTACATACTACATGGGAGTCCTGAGCCAATTATCCAGCACTTGTGTATGTACTACTGAAAAGATAAAGACATTTAAAAGCAGACACCAGCAAACGCCATGAATACTCTTTGCCAGCCAACCAATTGAATGGAATAAGAAAGACATTAAGTAAGTACACTGTTCCAGAAATAAACCTGCCACACTTCCACCTATATAATCACTTCTTTTCCTCAATTTATAACACAGTAGGTCAATTCCTTATTTCACATAAAAACATACCTGTGATATAAAAGCAAAACAAAGGAAAATTACTAGAGTATAGGATAAAAGTACTACACAAAGCAGCAGTAGCTACTGAAAACAAAAAAATAAGTTCAAAATTTCCAAAATAAAGTAATATATCAACTGGCTAAAAAAAAAAGAAGCAGCCCTTTTCTTGGCCAATTTCATCTTAATATACCTATTCCTGAGAACAATACCCACTGACATTGATGATGCCCTTGGGAGAGTAACCTGCATGGCACAGGGTTCCCCCACTCACCTTCCTCTTTTTGAATAAAAACTGATGAATGAAAGCCATAGATTTTGCCACGAATGGAATGTTTTCACATACTTAAAGGTTCTTAGATATGTTTTGGATGGCAGAGGCAGCTAGAACTTTGACACTCATGTGAAATTATTTCTTTATAGTCTACTTTGGGTCGGAGAGGAAGAATTCTGCCTCAGTAAAAACTGAAGCTTGGATTCGTACACAGAGTGGATTTGGAAGTCTGATCTATTTGCTTACCTACTCTTAAAGTGGTAATTCTCTTAAAATGTCCAGTATAAAAAGGAAATAATTTCCAAACGCTGATGATTAAAGGTGGTGTATACAAGTAAACCTAGAGGGCTTCCATTTTCCAGCGGCATCTGGAACACTTCCGTGTCCACAAAAGGAGGCACGTGTAACTTGAGGCCATGTTTAGGTGCTCTCACTCAGAAATTAACAATAAAGTTAAATAAAAGTGTCAGAAGCTTGGTGGCAAGTAGGCATAGTGTGCCTCAACATTTCATCTGCATAATTACTACTCTCATATCTCTCTGGCTTAAAAATAAATAAAAGTGCAGCACCGTTCAAGGAACTACATTGCCTGCTGTCCTCAATTAGAGCCATCTTCCTCTTGAGAAGTGAGTTAAAAAGCTAACTCTCCATTTCTCCTCTCCTTTAGCCTTTCCTAAGAACGCTGTAATATAAAATAAATGACAGAAAAGTTAGGGGATGAATCAACATTCACAATAAATATTAGAAACTCTACTTCTTATTAATTCCTGGAAAAGCAACTACGTATAACACAGAAAAGGCAAAGGCTGTCAGCCACTGGGAATACAAAGCACTCTGAATACAAAGTGCATCAGTCCCTCCAAAGAAGTAAACGTGTTTAACTACTTCAGAAAAGCTTAACCCTGCCCATTAACAGGGTGGAAACCATGAGGACTCACCCTGTAAAGAGGATGGCACTTGTCCCTGAAACACGGAGCCAACCGGGCGTAGATCTGTAGGCTATAGTAATAGGCTGCTAGCTGGAGAGAGAGAGCAGAGTGCGACTGCTTTTCAAAGCACCTGTTAGCGTCTAACACCTAGGAAGGGAGCACGAGAGAAACAGCTCAGCTGAAAGGAAATTGGCACAACCGTCATAAACCATTACATTTCTAGTCCTTACTCTAGAATTTTGGTTCAAAGTTTCTAGCATATCAGCTCAAGCTCAATGTATCTTGAGCTTGTATCATCTTAATATGACTACATTAAAATTCAGAAGACATTATAAGGCAGATCCTATGCACATGAAAGTAGATTTTAAAATCGACATTTCAGCTAACATTGTAGAATTCACTTTCCGGATACTGACCACAGTCCTTCCATCTTGCAAGAACAACCAGAAGGAAGTGAAACATATAATAAACAATTTACTGGTGAAAATCCCCAGTAAAGGCTTAGCTTATTCATTTTTAAGTCCTTGTTTCTTGGAAAGGGGAAACTTACCTGTGGTAAGGCAAGGAGATAAGCAAGAGCCAGGGTCATATCATTTGGTAAAGCATCGCTCGCCAGCTGCAAGAGAACTGAATGTAGAAAACATATATATATATTGCATTATATTATTAGAGGATCCATGTGACATTCATAGGTACTAAGTGTCATGACTTTAGTCCTTTATGGTGTCAACAGTAATTCGTTTCAGAGAACTCTTTAAGATCCTTTATGAAAGTCTATTCAGCACCACAGAAATAACAGACTACATGAAACTATGTTAAATGATAACCTTGCCTCAACTCAAATTATGCTGTTTGTTACTTACACAAGAGAAAACCCAATTAGTGCAGCTACAAAGTCTAAGTGCAAATAGATCAGTGAGGATGGTTTCTGCCAGCTAATCTTTTGGTTTTCAGGACCCAGACCAAGCTATAAAATTCTGGATATCAATGACAGCTACTGTAGAAAATGACCATCTGAGCATTAACGATGAGAGTAACAACATAGCTTTCTGTGAGTGCAGATTTAGGATAAATCTTCTGATTTTACTACAATTACGGTAAGTGGTTTTGTTCTTTCTCTTCACCACACTCCACAGAAAGAAAACCAGTCTCTTGCTTTGATTATAGAACACCTTAAAATATCCCAACCATCTACAACTTTTCCACAAAAATTTTTATATAAGCAACGACCTATCAATGTCATGGCTTTAATAAAGGAGAGAACACTTCCAATAACATCTGTGTTTATATCCATTTTTTTTCTTTTTTTTTTTGCGGTACGCGGGCCTCTCACTGCTGTGGCCTCTCCCGTGCGGAGCACAGGCTCCGGACGCGCAGGCTCAGTGGCCATGGCTCACGGGCCCAGCCGCTCCACGGCATGTGGGATCTTCACAGACCGGGGCACGAACCCGCGTCCCCTGCATCGGCAGGCGGGCTCTCAACCACTGCGCCACCAGGGAAGCCCTATCCATTTTATATTAATAAGGAGGTATTCCATTTAGGGTCTCAAGTGACAAATACCAGGTAGTCACTGTAATCACAATGTAAATCTTTTATTTTTAAAGAATGGACTCTCCTAACCTTCACTAATGAAGGTAAACAGTATTTAAATAATTCAAAGTAAATATTTCACTTTGTAAATACACCATATAATTTTTTCCCAGAAGATTCACCTTCCTAATTGTGTCTTACTTGAACTAAAATTTAAAGCCATCCATATAATCTGAGCTCGGCTGACCACTGGAGCAGTGGGTGGGTGTGCGGTGCGAAGCCAGCTGCAAGCAGCTGGAGCATCAGAGGCTGACCTAAAACTCAGCATGTCCTGCGCATGATCTATGGGGGAAGAAACTGAGCTTTCTCCACTGTGCCTCTGCAAAGAGTTCTCTAAATACTCACTTCCTCTGTGTTCTCCAAATCTCATAAACCAAGTTGGACCACCAGTCAGCCTCCCAAGGAACTGTACTGTTCTAGAGATGTTTTCTGATCAAAAGCTACTCATTTCAAGGCCCAATTCCACATTCAGCCCTTCACTCAGTATCAATGAGAACTTTCTCTGAACCTAATATTGCTCTAAAATAAGAATCAGAGTTCCTGCCCTTTCAGAGTAAACACACTAAGACCAGAAAAAGTCTTCAAATAAATAATTTAAAACTACAACGCAAAGGGCCCAAATCAAATTTTATACAAACAAGTATGAGAGCAAAGAAGAGTTATAAAATCGCCGAATGTATTCTAGAACACTATCAAAACCGAAGGATGAAGGACTTAAGTTGTACATTTTGGACAACAGAAGATGAAGGAAGAAAAAGCATGTAAGCTTAGTCTGCTGAAAACCCTGTACTTTTGAGAAAGATTTACTTAGAGTCTAGAAATTGCACACCATCCAAACACACATAGAAACACACACACAAGCCCAGGGCTGCCATTTTGGCTTATGTCTGCCTTATGTACTTTACCATTTAATACCTGCCCAGCTGTCCACGGGACCTTTAATTTGGAGAAAAAACAAATTCCAATAGTTTCACATACTAATAATTCTTCCCTATTAATTTTCTTTCTTTGTTGCTTTTCTTATAAGATGACCTACAACTGCAACCTTATTTAGTTTTCTTCCACCCCCGTTTTTATTTTCTTCAGGTACTTCCCTTCCTTATGCACAAAAGAGGCCGATTTTCAAACAAGTATATCTAAACCCACTCATCAAAAAACAGCCCTGTCTCTTCAGAGCTCAGGAGCCCTTATTCCAAGTGAGTGGCTGATGCTCCAGCTAGTAGAGGACCACCCCTCTCCCTCTCAGAGCTGTGGTTGGTTAGGGCCAGTCTGAAGCCTGCCTGGGAAAATCAGTCCCATGACTGACTATCTTCCCGTCAGACTTTTGTTTTTTTTTTTTCTTTTTAAATCCTGCCATCAACTCAATCTTTCACTCCATTTAATGTGCATTTGGTTATTTCCAAAAACCAAAGCACCCTCAAGGGATGAAAAAATATGGTACCACTGAAGATATTCCTAAGCATATGCTACAGACCCTGAAGGAAATTCCAAAAGGAAAACAACCCAACAAAAAACAAAAACAACAAAAAAGAGCCATGACAGCATGGCTGGAACAAATGCATAGTTCCCAGAAGATACCTTTGAGAGAGAGAATCTCCATCTGAATACGTAAGTTCCAGCAGGTTTATTTTTTAAAGAGTTACATTAATTCACAGACACAACTCACAAGATGGTCACTAGCATTTCTTGAACATGTATCACTGAATACAAAGCTTTCAGCAGGCAAAAGAGAAAAGAAATAGTTAATTTCCATGAGCTAAAAGTAATGACAAAAATCACCCTCAGAGGAGTCCAAAGAATCATCACTTAATTTTCACCAAGCAGTGAAAATCATCACTTTGAAATACAAATATTTGCTCCAAGTGAATAATAACCACATGGGTTTTATTTCGTATATACAAATGTGTTCATCATTTCAAACTTTTCTGCATTTTATAATGCTTTGACACTAGGGGGGTCTTGATGATCCTGGTGAGACTGCCCTCCCAGGGCTAGCTAGTCAATTGGCAGGTAGAGCAGACGGTTTCCTGGTGAGCACGCCCTTGATCTACAGACCAACCAGTTCAGAGCCAATTCTCTGAACCACCCCCTCTCTCTCTGGCTTTTACACTACAGAGGCAATACTGCCTCGCCCTGATCACCTCAGGGCCAGGCGCCGGTCAGCCAGAGACCATCCCATAGCCCAGAGTCCAGCAGGTTATTCAAACTCTCCATCGTAAGCTTGCTCAAGCGTGCCTACCACACCTCTCCTGTTCCTTCCCTGGAAAACCCATACTCTGGCCTCATGCCTTCTGCCTCCAGGTGACCTGAGTGCCTCCCCATGTGGCCCAGGTGGCTTGCTGTGTCTTCTGTTTCTAGGGATTGGTGAGTATAAACTTCTTCCTTCATGACAATCATTTTCATGTCTGGGCGTCTGCCCACACCTGAATAAAACCAGACTCTGGGTACATTTCAGAACAACAAGTAAAACATCTATAAATGTACAATGAATCCCTGGCAAACAAAATCAGGCAGAATGATACAGCAGGAGGGAAACCATCTTCAGAACCAGAAAGTTACGGGATCAAAGCTAAGACCCACCACTGACTTACTGCACAAGTTCTTCCAATTGATCGTCCTTTACCCAGTAATTCTCATATTTCTAAAAATAGTACACTATTCTCCCAGTGAGACACATAAAACCCCAGAGTCATCTTGGACTTTACTCTCTTCTCCGCTCCCAACATTCAGATAGTCATCAAGTCCTGCTGAATTATTTCTAAAGAACTCTTTCACACATACTTTCTATTTTCACTGCCACAAACTCTAGATTGTCAGTGTTCAAAACCTGGACTCTTTCAATAACCCCCCAACTCTACCTGATGCCTTCAGTCTTTCTCCTTCCAATCCATCCTTAAAATAGTAGTTTCATACTAATTTTATAGGAATGTTCATTAAGTACTGTGTAATCATGTCTCTCGCCAGCTGAAAACACACACACACACACACACACACACACACACTCTCTCTCTCTCTCTCTCTCTCTCTCTCTCTCTCTCTCTCTCTCCCCGCCCCTCCCGCTACCTTCAATGGTTTCCCATTCCCTAAAGAAGGAAAGCTAGATTTCTTATTTAGCACTCAAGGCCTTCATAAATATGGGCCAGCCATAACTTATGGTTTTAACTGATATTATCTCTACCCTATACCCCAGCCAAATTAATCTGACATTCAAATGACCTATAATGCAAACTCTCTATAAAGAAAGTGCTCATGCCATTCCTCTATATAACAATAATAATAGTTATTATTATCATAAAATGAAAATAACTATTTAAAAAATAATCTGCTTTGATGAGCCAGATATGATAGATGCTTTGTATAAATTAGCTCTAAGTGCCACAAAAAGCTCTGCAAAGAATGCAGTATTAACTTGTTTTTACATAGGCTTGGAAAGCTATGTAAATCACCTAAACTCAGAAAGGCAGTTAATCTGTAAAGACAGTGTTATGAACCAAATATCTGTGATTCTCCCAAATTTATATGTTGAAGCCCCAGCCCTCAACATGAGGGTATTTGGAGATGAGGCCTTTGGGAAGTAATTAGGGTTAGATGAGGTCACGAGGAGTGGCATCCTCATGATGGGGTTAGTGCCCTTATAAGAGGAGACATCAGAGTTCACTTGTAAACACTCTACTCTTTCTCCCCACTCCCTCCCTCCCCCGCCCCCCCCCCCCCCCCCCCCGTCCTGATGTAAAGACACAGTGAGAAGACAGCCATGTGCTAGCCAGGAAGAGATCACTACCAGAACCCAAAAACGCTGGCACCCTGATTTCCAGTCTCCAAACTGTGAGACTAAATTTCTGTTGTTTAAGCCACTTGGTCTATGGTATTTTGTTATGGCAGCCCAAGCTGACTAATACAGACAGGAAACAAGACATACAAAATTAGATATCTCTTCTTGTTAATATGTACCAGGCTGTCGACAATATTATGCTATTGCAAGCAATGAACATATGCCATATTTTTCATGTGTGTGAACTCACAGGATAAATTCCTAGAAGCAGAATTATTAGGTTAAACAATACCCGCAGCCATAACTTTCATAGCTGTTGCCGAATTGCCACGTGTTTTTCAAATTCTCACTTTAAGCCAAGTCCTCACTGCAGCAACTCGACCAGGACTGCTACTTAGCTGGCACAACTCACCCACGTGAATGTCCATTTGGCCCATTTCTCAAGAGGCTTCTTGACATCTATTTTAACTACACAAGATGAAGATCCCTTAAGGTTGGGGTAAGTCCAAAATCCACTCCACAGGGTAAGCCTTCACTCATATGAATTGACTCCTCAGGATTAATCCTAAGAGAAAGGCACCTGGCCTATTTCCCTTCTCTGGGGAACTACGACTCAGACTTCTGCCCTACTGTCACAGGATGAACTCCAGCGAAATACAGAATAAATTCTATGTAAATTCTTCTGTGATTGGGTTCTGTTACTGGTACAGTCCTTGTGCAGATGAAGGCTATAAACTCTAGATAAAGCACAAAAGGCAAGTATCGGAAGGCACTGGAGAGGCACTGAAAGCAGACAGAGACTGGAGGGTAGATGTCATTTGGAAACATGACGTGGCACCGGTGATTTCCCATTTTTACAGCTTCTATCCTGAGGGCAAAAGCTCCTGTCTGTTCCTTGCCAGGCAGGTAAAATTTGGATAGAGAACCTGAAGTCTTAAAGAACCAGAGCCCAGAAAAACCACAACCGCTGACAAGTAAGAGAGGTCTGATAGTTTCTTATAAAACTAAACAAATCCATAATCTTTGGCCCAGCAAGTCTACCCTTAGATAGTTATCCCAGAGAAGTAAAAACACAGGTCCACAAAAACACTGTACAAGAGTTCACAGCAGCTTTTTCATAATAACCATCAACTGGAAAAAGCCTTCACGTCCCTTAACAGAAGAATGGGTAAACTGTGGTATATTCATACAATGGAATACTTCTCAGTCATTAAAAAACCAAAAAAAAGGGCTTCCTTGGTGGCGCAGTGGTTAAGAATCCGCCTGCCAATGCAGTGGACACAGGTTCGAGCCCTGGTCTGGGAAGATCTCACATGCCGCGGAGCAACTAAGCCCGTGCGCCACAACTACTGAGCCTGCGCTCTGGAGCCCACGAGCCACAACTACTGAGCCCATGAGCCACAACTACTGAAGCCCACGCACCTAGAGCCCGTGCTCCACAACAAGAGAAGCCACCACAATGAGAAGCCCACGCACCGCAACGAAGAGTAGCCCCTGCTCGCCGCAACTAGAGAAAGCCCCCATGCAGCAACGAAGACCCCACACAGCCAAAAATAAATAAATAAAATAAATAAATTAAAAAAAAAACAGCGTTGTAAAAACAAAAAAAGAGAAGAAAGAAAATAAAAACCTACTGATAGATGCAGATAAACCTCAAGTTTTACACAAAAGAACACATCCTGTATGATTCCACTGAATGAATTCTAGAACAGTCAAAACTGATCTACAGCGGGGAAAATCCAAACATTTGTCACCTGACTGGGAGTGTGGGGTGGGTGTTTTCAGGAAAGAGGCATCAACTTTCTGGGGTGATAGAAATGTTCCGTATCTTGAGAGGAGTCAGGGTTACACAGGTGCTGCACTTGTCAAAACTCACCAACCTTATGTCTACACTTAAGATTTTTGTATTTCATTGTTTGCAGATGTTATCTCACAAAAAAGTGAGAAGTGCTGACTCTAGTTAAAGATATGCACAGCGCAGTGTCAAGGGGTGGAGTGTAATGATGCCGACAACTTTGAAACATGCCAGCAAAGCAGCTGGAGTCGGTGGACGGACTAGAGCAAGTGTAGTAAAATGTTCGCTGTAGCGTCTAGGTGGAGAAGTATATGGGAGCTCGCTGTAGAATTTTCTCCACTTTTCTGCGCATTTGAAAATTCCCTCAATAAAATATTTGGGGAAGAAAAGAGAAAAAACTCCTCTCTGAAAACAGTGCCAAATGCTCAAGCTCCCCGTCAGTCATTTTTTTTCCCAAATGGGGTTTCCTGAAAGATCCTTGTAGACAAGTGTACACACGCCTCATCTCCAGCACTAAGGCAGCTGAGGTTCCGGCCACACAAAGCCCATGACCTCCCCACTGCTCCAAGACTAGAAAGACCACAATCACTGGCATCGGGTACACCACAGTCCCCTACGTCCCCAGGTTGAAAGGGAAGGGATCATATCTCTTCCCTAATCCTTAACACAACTGTTGAAGTCATCTGGTGACATCTTTCTTCTCCACAGCCAGATCACAGCTCATCAATCCCTACAACCCAGAACCCCTCCTGACTAATAACCGAATTGTTGAAGGAAACTGATGGTGGAGGGACCAGTGGGGAAGGGAGTGGGGAGAGACACGATAACTGCCCACACTTCACACCACCCGAACTTTCCCAGCAGCCCTCACTGAGGCTCAATTATTCTTGCAAAGTGGAAATCAAGCCCCCACGTACGGGAAGCTTCTCAGAGTCTGAATCTGTGAGCCATCTGATGCGACGCAGGACAAAATGATCAATGAGGATCTGAAGTAGACCAGATCCCACGGGCTTTCACTGGGACCCACCAGATGTCAGGCTGGCCACAGACTGGGTCACAGTGATTTTACATTGCCATTTAAGTTTTTTTTTTCTTTTCCCCAAAAAAGGCCTGCCCTACATTTAGCAGTGTGCATGAATTTAATTTGCAGTGCTTATTCTCTAACCTTGAATACAATGCATTTTCTAAACAAGTTATACAGCCAAAATCAGATGAAAGCTACGTCTTAAGCCTTCAAGCACTAATTGTCTGCAAAGGAAGTGCCTCTGGAAAGCACTCTATTATAAATTTAATTCCAGAACTAAATTCACAGAGGAAGGCTGCCCATATTATTGATTTGGAAATCATTAGCCATTAAATCATTCATTTAGCTAAATAAATAATGATCAGTTTTCTTCAGCTAGTCTCCATAAAAACCTTTTCATCAACTCTATTAAAAAATCCTGAAAACGCAGCTCATGTTGGGAAGTTTAATTTGTACCGTGACCTACTTCTGAACCAAAGTCAGGAGTCCCATTTTTACGATTTTTAATTTGGGTCATTTAACCTATATCATTCATCAAATCTGCTGACTTTCTGACAAATATTTGATATTATAAAATAGCCAGAGATATCTGTCTCAAATATATTAGCATTATCAAGAGAAATCAAACATGTTGATCATTTTGTAATATACAGGAGTATCAAATCACTATGCTGTATACCGGGAACTGACAGTGTTGTAGGTCAATTATACTTCAAAAACAAGCAAACTCATAGAAAAAGAGATCAGATTTGTGGTTACCAGAGGCGGTGGGTAGCGGGACAGAGAATTAGATGAAACTGGTTAAAAAGCAGTACAAACTTCCCCTTATACATAAGTACTAGGAATGCAATGTACAACATGATTAATATAATCAACACTGCTGTATATTACATAGGAAAGTTATTAAGAGGGTAAATCCTAAGAGTTCTCATCACAAGGAAAAATATTTTTTTATTTTTCCTTTATTTCCTATCTATATGAGATGATGAGTGTTCACTAAACTTATTTTGATAATCATTTCATGACGTATATAAGTCAGATCACTACACTGTACACCTTAAATTCATACAGTGCTATATATGTCAATTATATTTCAATAAAATTGGAAGTGAATAAAAAGAGATACACCACACATGTCAGGTTCATTCAACTCAGAATGCCATTTAACAGATGCAACAAAAGGCATGCAGGGAAGGGTATGGCCATAGTCTGTTGACTGACTTATTATAAATTTCAAGGGTTAGGAATAAATATCTAAATGTACTTTTAAAAAAAATGAAACATCTAGTATTCTAATGTATCAGACCTATAAGATCACATTTTATTTGTACCTACTTTATAATAAAGTTGCCTGTTTATCTGCAAAAGAAAAGGAGATATCAAATGTGAGAGTTTATGAAAATGCTTCATAATTTCATAAACCCAAATGTAAATTAAAGGGATGATTTATATTAAAATCACCTCTATATTTAAAAAGTTCCATTCTTAATATACACAGTAGGTACTCTGAAATGTTTTTCCTATTCAACAATATTAGAAAAAAAATTTTTTTTAAATATTTTAATGAACTTGGGTTCTTTCCCATGATGGGATATTAAAATCTGTCAAAAAGGACAATTTGAAGAAACACTGGGGCAGAAAGAAAATCCCTAAAATCCCACTAAAATCTCACAGACACTACAGTACTAAGAATAGAACACACATCTCTGGGCACTTGGATTCAGATTCACCAAAAGCATAGTCTCAATTCCTGTCCCAGTAACTGTCATGCACGTACTGTACCTAGTCTCATCATTGTGAAGAGACACTGATTTTGCACCTATCATACAGAAAACCCTGGTAAAAGTGTTAGAAATAGATATAGCACTCAGGATATGACCCTTAAGCTGAAAAGACCAGACACAGACATAAAAGATACAGGTGGCTTTCTCCAGGCTGCCAGGAAGCAGGTGTGTCAGAGTTTGAAGAACAGACATATGACGGTTGGAAAGAATCTGTTATCTTTCGTGAAACATCCAAAGGGTCTTAACCATTGTTTCACAACTGAATCACCTGAGGAACTGTAAAAGATATCTGATGTGTTTGGACCCCACTTCAGGGATTCTGAAATAAATGGTCTACATTGGATCCCAGGCTTCGGTATTTCTTAAAAATACCCTAAGTGATTCGAATGTGCAACCAGCATGGAGAGCTATGGCAGCAGGCCTTGAAAACAAGGTGAAATCATAATTGGATGGACTGAAGTACGAGATGGCCAATGGCAAGGAAGTCAGTGCAGGGCAGGACTAGCCTTTAGGAAAAGGTGCGCAGACGGGGCCCCATCATCACCACTAAAGAGCAACAATCCAGAGGTGGAACATACAGGCCGTTATGCCCACTGTACAGATAAGGAAACAGAATAATATTCTTCTTCTTGAAACCCCCATAGCATTCAGTAGCAGGTTCACTTAAAATGTTTAACTCAGCACCCGTGTTCCTTCCAGCCAACTGCTGCCTCGTTTCTTCACTGGTTGCCCACACTGTCTCTCCTCTCCGGGTATTAGAGCAACACACAAATCCCTGAAAAATCATGATGCCTATCTTCTTTGCTTCTGTGCATCTTCTTCCCTCTACCTAAAATATCCCCCTTCTGCCTCTCCTAACACAGCTCCCTCTCAAATTCCCCCCTTTTTCATGTACTATACTCTTATTCATCCTTCAAAACTCAGGTCAAATACCACCCGCTCCAGGAAGCCTCTTCACACGCCCTCTTCACTCAGCGGTCATACGTCTGTCATCCCAATGCCTCTTGTGTTTGCCTGTCTTAGCGCTTACACATAAATTTGTCTCCTCACTTGACTGCAAGCCCACTGAAGATAAAAATAGTGTCTTCGGGCTTCCCTAGTGGCGCGGTGGTTGAGAGTCTGCCTGCCGATGCAGGGGACACGGGTTCATGCCCCGGTCCGGGAAGATCCCACATGCCACGAAGATGCTGGGCCCGTGAGCCATGGCCGCTGAGCCTGAGCTCCGCAACGGGAGAGGCCGCAACAGTGAGAGGCCCGCGTATCGCAAAATAAATAAATAAATAAATAAAATTAAAAAATAAAAATAAGTTATAGCATCAGGTTTCTGGGAACATGGCAGTTCTATTCCCCACACACATTTCCCCAAGTTTTATTCCACACAGCAATGTGCTCCATTAAGAGACAGCATCATCCAGGCTCACTGGTAGTTAGATGTAGCCAGCAATAGGTAAGTGGAAGTCCTGGACAGGACTGCCAAGAAAACTGTTTTTCCCACCCCGCTTTCCTCCTTACTGATGCCTGGAATATAGACAAGATAGCTCGAGCCCCAGTAGCCTTTAAACCCTGAGGTACCACTAAGGATGGTAGAGCAGAGAGAGAGGGAAAATTGAAAAAAAACAAAAAAAGTCAAGACAATTACCCTGGAACCTTGAAAAGAAGGAGGCTGAAGAGGAAAAAAGTACAAATGGCAAGTTGTCTTTGGTAAACTCGCATACATTTCATTCTTTTCAAAAAATTTCACATGGAAAGATATGTCACCATGCAGAAAAGTCTTAAGATGAAATATACAACTACATTCCATGAAACAAGCACTTAAACATTCTTAACTAATCCATAAAAGCAGGAAAAAAGGAAATATTTATTGAGCACTTTATATCATTCACTATAAGAATCACTTTACATAATTAGCAACCTTAAGATAGGAATTATATCTTATTTACCTTTTAAATCCTCAATTGGTAAGTATCCAGAAAAGAGTAGATACTCCATAAATGATTTTAATCAATGAATAAATAGATGTATAAATGATGGTGTCAAGTTAAGCCATTCAAAATTACTGAAAATGTTATTGTTTTTCCCAACCCTCATTCATTTATACAGTCTCATCTATTATTCTCCTAATATAAGTTACACACTGTCGGGGAACTAGAACCTTCTTTCATACCTTCCGTTGTTGGAAATACTTCTTCTCCTTCAGTTTTAGTCTCTGCCAGTTTCCCAGTTCTCAGCAATACTTCTGCAAAGCTTTCTACCGGGACATGCTGATAGGTGCCATAGGTCACTTCAGACTAGACAAAAGAAGCAGTTACACCATTTGGCAGGGTGTCTTTTTCTCTATAAAGATATTCTTAGAAAACATAATGACAGGAATTTTATCTTCTGGTAACTTGAATTACTGAAGCACGTTATTTTATGTAAAATTATAAATAGATTTTAGTCTCATAACATGTTGTATATGAAACAAATCACATAAAACCAATGAACAACATGAGTAAGAACAAAGCAAAAGAAGTACATTTTCAGGAAAATGGTAAGTTTTGTTCATTGTAAAATGGCCACAACACCATGACAGCTAAATCCGTGTCCTTAGGCACACTGTACCTTACCTCTACAGCAAAGGGATTGGAGATGACAGATTCGTAAAAAGGATGACAGCCTTGTTTTTCTAGGCCTTCATTGGCTCTGGTTCCAATTCGATAAGCACCACCAAATTCTTGTCCCTAAACAGAACAAAGTGAAGAACACTGGATAAAAAGAAAGAGACCTGGGAGGGGAGGTGGAGGAGGAAGGGAAGGAAGACAGAACAAACAGATTTCAGGAGAAACGCATCAATGTGCATGTGTGATCCAAAGAGAGAGTGTCAGAGTGACACCGATATCCCGCGGAGAATGTGAGAATAATCACCATATTCTAAGCGCAGCACTTCAACCTTACCCTGAAGGGCCTTTTGATTTTCCTGGTCACTTTGATATCACTGAATCAGAAACATCGAAGCAATCGGTGTTACACACATGGCCAACATTCCATGCAACAGTCAGAATAACCTTTCCAGAACATCATTCTGTGCATACTGTTCCCTTGCTCCCAAATCCTTCAGTAGCTCTGAATAACGCAGTCAACAGTATTCAATCTCAACTGCAGAGAATAACATTCAAACTTATTAAATGTTAATTAGCTTTAAAGACTAACTCTCCACACCAACTAAACCATCTACTTTATGCATCCTACCGGCCACTATGCCCTTCTTCCATTATGAGGGTAATGGTCCATGCTGACTGCCCACCTCTCCTTCCAGGCCCACCTCAGACCGCACCTGCTGAAACCGCACCAGATGGAGACAAGGTACGACTGGGCCCCCTGCATCACTCCCACCTCGTCCACAACTACAACCCACACAGATGCCTTCATAAGACTGGTCATCAGTATTCCTCATTAGCAGTATTATAGTATCCCTACCATGGTTAACTGTCTTTATGTTTTGCTCTCCTCAAATAGATTGTAAAGAGCCCCTTATTGGAAAGCCAAGTAGAAGATATTCACCCATTCCTCCAAAGTTTATTGAGCACTTACTTTAGGCCAAGCATAGCCTCTGGAAACAACCAAGGTCCTGCTGCAAATGATGTTAGAAGTTACAACTGACACTTACTAGAAACTATACATTAGGCACAGTATCCAACACCTCATCTGAGACATAGACCCTCAAAACACCCCAACAGGTGAGACAGAAAAGTAACCCTAACCATAATCCAGTGTGATAAATGAAACGAAGAGAGATGCACAGACTTAACCCAAAGTCAAGCCCACTGCACGTCAGTAAGTGGTTTCTTCTGGGCGATCATCCTTAGTTCTCTTTCCTGCATATCCCACATTCAGACCATCATCAGGTCCACAAAATACATCCCTGAACCAAACA
Organism: Pseudorca crassidens; assembly: GCF_039906515.1. Classification (NCBI taxonomy): domain Eukaryota; kingdom Metazoa; phylum Chordata; class Mammalia; order Artiodactyla; family Delphinidae; genus Pseudorca; species Pseudorca crassidens. The sequence goes on along the minus strand of NC_090309.1, from coordinate 80,987,769 downwards.
CTTCCCACTTCCTTCATGGCTACCCTAATCCAAACCACCAACATCTCTCACCTGGAGTCCTGGAAGAGAGATCCATCTTTTTGCTTCACTCCTGACTCACTACTGATGGCTCTCTACACAGAAGTTAAATAGACTTATGAAAAGTAAAGTTGGATCACACAACAGCATTGTCTGAATTTTCCAACAGCTCTCCGTGCTGCTGAGAATAAAACGTGTAGTCCTTATCGCAGTCTATGGAAGGCTTTGCATGGTGGGCCTCTTCACCACCTCTCTGATCTCATCTCCTACCATTCTCCCCACTCATCACTCTGCTCCCCCTTACTTTGGCCTCCTTTCTGTCTGCAAAGATGTCAAGCACATTCCTTCAAAACGTACTTGCCCTACTTGGCTCAATCAGCTTTCTGCTCAGAGTGATTCCTCTTCTGAGAAACTAACTTCCCTAATCAGAACTTCACTCCCCCGGGTATCACTCACTATTCCCTTACCTGGCTTAATGTTATCTTCATAGTACTCATTACCACCTGCCATTTCATTATTATACAAATATTGCTATCGGTTGGTTTCTTTGTCTCCTCCACTGGGATACAGGTTACACAAGGGAAGGGAATTAGACTGAAGGATTTCCCCACTCTTTTCCCAGTGATGAGCACATTATCTGACACATGGAAAATGCCTGTATTTGCAGAATTAATTAATAAATAAGATACTCAAATGTTCAGGGTGCATTTATAAAAAGGCACGTTTCTTTTTCCTCTTAGTTTTCCAGTAAGAGATTAAAGGATGGATGGCAGTGTGAGAATGCAGAGAAGACAGCAGGGACACAGTGGGTTAAGATGTCACAGAAAACAAACTCAATTGTTCTACTGCTTGTCTTGACCTCTACTTGCAGAATACGTGAAAGAATCGGTTAAACCATTCTCTTTACCTAAAGGCCCTACTAAAGACTGAATGTTTGTGCCCCCCGCCCCAAATTCATATGTTGAAATCCTAACCCCAGTGTAATAGTATTAAGAGGTGGGGCCTTTGGTAGGCGATTCGGTCACGATGGCAGAACCCTTGGGAATGAGATTAATGCCCTTATAAAAGAGACTCCAGAGAAGTCCCTCACCCCTTTTGCCGTGTGAGGACACAGCAAATAGATGGCGGTCTATGAACCAGGAAGCAGGCCTGCATCAAATACTAAATCTGCCAGCGCCTTGATCTTGGACTCCCCAGTTTCCAGAACTGTGAGAAATAACTGTCTGCTGCTTAAACCACCCAGTCTACAATATTTTTGTTACAGCAGCTCGAGAGAACTAAGACAGCCCCCAGGCTGGCTCCTAGCACTTCTCTTCCACTACTGGCCTATAGAAAAATAGCAAAAGAGAGAGAGCCTTGATAAACATCATTTTCCTTTTCATCCCAGTAAACTTCAATTCTGACATATAAACCAAGCCGTACTTAAATCCGTATTGCTGTCTTTTGCAAATATTGTATGGTAGTATATTACATTCCATAAAATCAATTACTCATTCCCTATCTGATGCGAGGCCTAGATTTCTTAAGAGATTATTTTAATAATCCAAAGAAGATAAAGCTGTAACAACAGTGAAACCAACTGAAGAGCATGCTAATGAACTGATATAAACCACACCAATTGAATTAAAAAATCAAGATGCATTGCTTACTTGAAGGGGTCGAAGGTAAGTCAATGACTTCTTCCACCACTGCCCATCGCTGACGGCCTGCAGCACAGCCCTGGTGGTGGTCGTGGTGTTGGAAAGGACTTTCATGGTGGTAGCAGTGGTCCAGTGGAACAGGTCAGCTGAGTTGCTGCCTGGGACACTTACTTCATCCTATGTTAAAAAAAAAAAGAAAACGGCAAGAGCAAAAACGTGGGAAGTCACAAGAACAGAGCAGAGAGTGATAATGTGACTACTTAAAATTATCAGACATGAAGACAAATAGATCTACAAATCCATCTTTGCCAGTAACAAAAAAATGTGAAACAAAAGCACTATTAGCACATTGTACCTCCTCGAATCATTTACAAAAGAAAGTTCAGTAAAGGAAAATACATCTTAGTGCATTAGTCAAAGAAATATTTATAAGGCAAAGAATGGGTTCATCATTTTTTTACCAATATAATATCCTCCAATGAGATACTCATGCTTGTTTCTTTGACAAGACATGTTAAAGTATTTATTATTTAGATTAATTAAGAAATATTCATTTGAACAATGCTACCGTGACCCAGACAAACTTAGAAGATTCAGATGATCCACCCTTAAATGTGGAAAGGTATTTTGTTTATCACGTAAACAAGTGGATCATTATTAGTATTTAAAAGGTTTATAATGTGGAACCTCCTGCCAATCTTGAAGCAATCAGCTAAAATTCGAACTCTCCATTTACTAACCCAAGAGATTCCATGTGGAGAAAAATGCCAACACATTAACATCTGTTTAAACAGAAATGACAGCAACTACATCTGCTTTTGATCAAAGAAAGATAAATTTGTTCTACAAAAGCCAAGTTTTTGGTTTAGTATCTGTCTATTCCTACTTATTTTTTCTGTCGTATCCCAGTTAAAGGAAAGAAAAATTAAGGTCTAGTCTTGCAATTTAAATAGCTTTCTTGTCAATAATAGAAGAATAGTTTAATTTGGCTATTTAGGTTTATACCACATCATTCATTAATATGTTATTTAAGTAATAAAAAATGATAAATCATGTAATCACTCAATAATTACCAAGACATCATCACACAAACACTTAGGACAAATTCACCATTTTAGACCAACCTGACAGTTGCTATATCTGGTTGGTAGAATTATGGCCCCCCAAAAATGTCTATATCCTAATCCCTGGAACCTGCAAGTATATTACATTACATGGCAAAGGGCCTCTGCAGATATGATTAAGAACACAGACCTTGAGGTGAAGAGATAATCTTGAATTATCTGAGTGGAACTAACCTAATCACGTGAGCCTTTAAGGCAGAGAACCTTTCCCAGCTAGGGTCACAGAGATGCCATGGGGGGAAGAGGCAGGACAGATGTGAAGCATGAGGGGATTCAACCCGTCATTGCTGGCGTTGAAGATGGAGCGAGGGAGCCATAAGCTAAAGAATGCAAGAAGCATCTAGAAGCTGAGAAGAAACTTCAGCAAACAGACAGCAAGGCAATGAGGACCTCAGTCTTACAAACACAAGGAATGAAATTCTGTCAACAACATGAATGAGCATGGAAACAAATTCTCCTCTAGAGCCTCCAGAAAACAACACGGCCCTGCCGGCACCTTGATTTTGGCTGAGACTCTAAGCAGAAACCCACCCAAGCCTGCCCGCTTTCTGTCCTATGGAAATGATAAGGAATCAATGTGCATTGTTTTACAGCTGCTAAATTATAGTAATATATTATAGCAGCAAAAGCAAATGACTACATCATGTTAGGATCCTTAATAATTTCTAGAAAAGCATTTGAATTTTATTCTTACTGCTAATGTATTTAAGCTGTATTAACCAATACTTACAGTTTACCTACTTTGCTGTTGGTTAAGTTTTCTCAAAAGATTTTCTTATTTTTTAACATGAAAAAGAATTGTGTCCCAGCACTAGAAGAAATGATAGTTATGTGATGCAACAGAGGTGTCAGCTAATGCTACAATGGCAACTATACTGCAATATTAATATATCAAATCAATGTATTACACACCTTAAACTTACACAATAATGTATGTCGAGTGTATCTCAATTAAAAAAATTTTTTTAAACCTCTGTTTCCCATGACCACTTCTGGTGACACAGCAGGCTATAAAACAATTATTCCATTTCATAAAATAAACCTAAAATTTACTCTGTTCATATGGATTGGCTAACTCAAGACAGAAAGTTTTAAACATGGAAACTGAAAAGTTTGTTTCAGAAGATAAATGAAATTCCAATGCACAGAAATGTACATGATAAAAGGATTTTCTGGGAGAGATTCCTCCCTTATAAGAATTATAAAAGAGAAAATAAAATAAAAGGCTCATTTAGACTGCAGAAGAAGCATTTAATTTGGGGGCAGTCTACCAAGATTATAGTGTAACCAGAGGCATTAATGAGGAAGCAGTTTTCTTTCAACTCCATGTAATAGGGAAAGCAAAAAGAGGTTAGGCAAAATTTACTCCTGAAATGATTACTACTGGCAGTTTTTATATTCATAGTTGCACACTGCTAATTAATTTACAGTGTATAAGCAGAAATAGATCAATCCCCCAAACCAAGTCAACAACTCCCAGCATAAAATTTAACATGGAATCTCATTAATGTCAAGTGTTACACAGCTCCAAGGTTAACCTCCTAAGCACTAATAATAGTTTTCAAGTCCTACAATAGACAACATAACCAAACAGGTTCACAAGAACAAGGACAGTTCCATACATCAAGCGTGGCTTACAGAAACAATTCTCGTTGATCAATTACTATAGTAATCTATTTAGGAGCTGCTCTCTCTGGTATCTGGTAATTTGAGGGTTAATTTCTGGGAAACCTGTTTGCCAACTGAGAACTGAGCTGGTGGTACCCATAACCTAGGTAAGGATCCCAAATAGAGTTCAAACTCAGCTCAGCCCCGACCCTCTCTACTCCAACATATCTGCAAATAATCCAAAGTACTTCCCTGCACCTAACACTTACTTACAGCAAATTTCATCCTGAATTCGAAATATTAAGAATGCAACCCTTATTACTGGCGATACTACTTCTGGAACTATTTATGAGAAGAAGCAGCAGAAAAATACCCCGTGTTGTAAATCACTCTGAAGTCTGACTCTGCTTCAGTTCATCTGCTAATTAACAGGCCAGGCTACAATTTAGACGTTCTCATCTTTGGGAGTCATAGCCCCCTCTACATTTCTAATGAAAGCTATAACTGCTTTCCCCAGAAAACTGAATGCACATGCATGTGTACATACATGAACACACAAAGCCACAAACAGACATATACTAACACAACAAATTTGACACACTATTTCAGGGGCTTTAGGGACTGAATCCTTTTTGAATCTTCTATCATTCTTGGATCCAGATGAAGAGAACTGTAGTTAGGAAAGACAGAGGTATATGGAGTATATTTTTATTTTCTTTTTCCATGCCCAATTTTTTAATCAGCACTTACACAAAGTTATGGAGGACAGGCCACAAGAAACAGGAAACTGTCTCTCTCAGGAGCCCATTTCTCCCATTTTATCCCAGGGCAATACTAGCATGAATATGCAAAGATGTGTACATAAAATGCTCAGTGCAGTTCAGTCCAAAATAAAGGAAAACTGGGCACAATCCAAAAGTTGAAAAGCAAAGGAAAAGATAAATAAATTATGGTACATACATATCCAGTGACCACTGTTACACCATGACATAAATGGTCTATATGCAATGACGAGGGCAGATGTCCGTGACACATATCATTATATGAAAAAAAGCAAGCTTCAAAATAATATATGCAGTACAAATCCATTTTAGTTTAAAAAATAAAATAATAGTCCTCCAGGAGACAGAGGAGAGCTATACAGAAAATCTGTCTATGCTCAGAGAAAGTCTGGAAAGATATATATAAACTTCAAAATGTTTACCTCTGAGCAGTGGGATACATAGAATGGGGAGAGAGAAAGAACTGAGAGAGAAGAAAGAGAGCTTACATATCAATGTATTATTGATTATTTTTATATTTCAAAAAAATCAGAAAGACCAAAGTTACCACAAATATACATGTACGTCTTATCAAAAATTAACAAATGTCAGTATTTTTTCATAAGTGTTTCACAAACCTTTTTTTTTCTACTTTCAAGAAATAAAGTATGCCAGATTATACTGATTATCTGAACTCCTATATTATCTGAATTCCTAACAATCCCTATAAGCGGATTGTTAAAATAGAAGCCTGTACTATATTTGTAATTAAAGAAAACATTACACATTCCAGTCAAGATGGAGTCATGAATTATGTTGCAGTATGTTCACCATGCTCCAAAATACTGAGAATAATAGAAAGAAGAGGCAAAAGACACTCAACTTTATAGAGTTCAGCACTTGGGGGCTCAAAATTCAGATGCTGGCAATGGCCGCCAGGCCCTCCTCCTCAGAGAAGAACTGGAAATTAGAAGGATTCCCTGTAAGACGGAGAACTTCATCCTGGCTCACTGCCTGGGGTTATGCATTTATATTTATTTCATGAGGCTGTGGGCCGATGGAGGCAGAGAACTTGAATCAGAGCCCAAAGGAACTGGGCAAAACCATCACTGGCTCCATGTCTGTATTTCTCACACCCTCACTAGTACAGGGGGAGGGAGTCCCAAGTGAAAAGCTACTCTAGGATGTGGTTCTGGACTGAAGCACCAAGGGATTAGATAGGAGGAAACCACAAAACTACAGAATCCTTAAGGAGGGTCTAGGGAAATAAAGATTAAACTGAATGAGGACTTCCCTGGTGGTCCAGTGGTTAAGACTCATTGATTCCACTGCAGGGGGACACGGGTTCAATCTCTGGTCAGGGAACTAAGATCTCACATGCCACGCTGCATGGCCAAAAAAAAGAAAAAAAATTAAACTGAATGGTAGGGCTCAAAATAAGCTTGCAAACCAAAATCTCAAAACATCTGGAAAAATGAAAATTACTAAGGCAATAATTTTAACAAAAATCCACTTCAGAGGAAATCATTTTAAACTTCATAATATTAATGTGTACCTTTTGCAATATAAGATTGAAAATCCTTTAAGAAAGAACAAGATGTCACATAAAAGAAAAAACAAATATGATGCGATCAAGTCCATTTTTGTTTATGATATGAGGTAAAGTTCTAACTCATCTTTCTGTATGTTGGATATTCCTCAAGCCTATACTTTGACCTCATACAAAAAGTGGTTCATTATTACTTATTTATCAATAAATATAAAAGCTAAAACTATAAAACTCTTAGGAAAAAGCACAGGAGTAAATCTTCACAACCTTAAGTTAGGCACAGATTTCTTAGATACAACACCAAAAGCACAAGCAATAAAAGAAAATGTTAATAAACTGGACTTCAGCAATATTAAAAGCTTTTGCACTTCAAAAATCACCGTTAAGAAAGTCAGAAGTCACCGTTAAAGTAAAAAGTCAAATCATACACTGAGAGAAAAATATTTTCAAATCACACGTCCAACAGCTTGTATCCAAGAGTTTAAAAACGACAGCAAAAACTCTTACGACTTAGTAAGGAGATGACAAATAACACAGTTAAAAAATGGGGAATGTATTTATAGCCATTTCACCAAAGAAGGTACAGAAATGGCCAATAAGCACATGAAAATATGCTCATTATCATGTTATTTGGAAACACATACCAAAATGATAATGAGATACCACACACGCCTACAAGAGTTGCTTTAAGCAAAAAGCCAGTCGAGAATGTTAGCAAGGATACGAAGAAACTGGAACCTTAATACTTCCTGGTGCAGCCACTTTGGAAAACAATTTGGCAGTTTCTTCCAATATTTAACACATATACACCATACAATCCTTCAGTTCCACTCCCAGATACCTACATGAGAAATCAAAACATATTTCCATACAAAGACTTGTATACCGGTGTTCACAGCAGCATTATTCATGATAGCTAAAGGGTGCAAACAACTTAAACGTCCATCAACTGCTGAAGGGGAAAAGAAAGGGTTGTCCGTGGTACTGAAATACAACTGTCATTTGCTTGTTTTTATTTCAGTATTTCTAAATAAACCATTTCTAAATTCAAAATAGCTGTATGCTTAGCCCATGCCTCAATTCTAAACATTAATTAGTCCACTTGTATAAATCTGTAGCCACTTAAGATGCTCATAACAAGAATTCCCACAGTGAAAATGACTTTGTAATGGGAACCTTGTATATTAAGCATTTCCAACTCTGATTAGATTTATCTGGGGAAAACACTATTGGCTACGTGATGTAACTAATGCTAACTAAACAAAATGTTAATACACTCTAAGTGGTGGAATACTGTTACACCTAAAAAAAACATAATGACCAACATTAACAAGAAACTAGAAATCTTTGATTTGGGAGTTATTCACAAATTATGTACTTTGTTCTATTTAAAAGCAAATATCTTGTTCACCGGGACAACAGCCAATACCTTAGAACTTGTATGCTCCACTTGTACTAATGCAAATGCAACAGAACAGCACTTAACATCTTTTCTTTGCTTGGACACTTAAGTAAAAATCATTATTTTCACAACTGAGTAATGAAAGTCTTGGGCATTAAGCAGATTACATATACAGTCAGCTCTCATTTATGAGTTATAATTTAACGTGGTTATTACATCTACTGTTAATGTGTAACACACGGCATCTTACGGCTAAGCACTGCAGTTCAATCTAATAGTAGTAGCTATAATATTCTGAAACGTGCTTCATGAATCAAAGCCATCATGTGTTCACTGAGGGCTTGGATTAGCACTTCATGAGACCTAGATCTATTACAGCTTGTTGGAAGAGGAAAAAGGAAGACCGGAAAGCTTTTAAGGAGCTAAAAAAAAAAAAAAAAAAAAAAGACCAAAACAGACAATCATTTTGGAAGAATTCCTTTTCCTCGCTAAATGGATCCTGTGGAGGACTGCTGGCGGTCTCCTACATTTACTGAAGAAATCTTAATGGAGCAGTATGTGCCCACTTTTGGTGACACAGCAGGCTCTACTCCAAAGAGGCTACCAAGGGGCCGGGCTGACACTTTCTAATTCATCAGAGAAGCAGAAAATAGGAAACCCAAAAGCCACAAAAGGCTTTTCATGGATTCTATAAAGAAGGACGGGGATTCAGAATAAGCTTATGGAGCTGAACTCAGCAAAAAATGGTGCAATTCTCTACTAAACAGAGAAATGATACTCCCCCTTACAGTGGCCGAAATACAACAGGACCTCAATAGCAACCAGAGCACACACGTATGAGTTAAACTGGAAATACCCTATATTTTTAGGCTAAAATCTACTTTCTAATTTATTTTTACCACACACTAATCTTTTTGCAGTGGGAGTTTCCAAATTAGCTTTACTAAACATTTACGAGGCAGTCACTCTGTGACAAGCAGTCCATGGAGAGAGCACAAAGGTAAATGACATGCTTCCAGTTGCCGCACAGACCAAACCATACCACACACGTGCTGATACGATGATGCGAGATGCTTGGGGGATACGGGAGAGGGAACAATGGGGACTCAAGGAAAGCTTGATTAAGAAAACGACAGCTTAGATGGGATCAGGAGGGCAGGAAGATGACAAGAGCACAAGACAAGAAGGGCAGGACAGGCAAAGAGCCCTAGAAAACACCAAAGCTGCGAGAGCGCCTACTCAGAGAACGGGGTAACTTCAGCGTGACTGGAACACAGCACGTGTTTGGAAGGCATGAAAAGAGAGGAGGCTGTGGAGACAGTGGGTGATACGGCTGAACAAGTGGGGAAGGATCAGAGGTTCAAAAGGTACAAAAATGGGGATAAAGATCTCATGAAAAGCAGGTCTTCCATTGGACCTTGAAAAATAGTAAAATTTGCCAACTCCCCAATATAAGAACTGTTTTGAATCCCATGGAGAAAACACCATAGAATTTAACGTGCTTTCATATCTAGTAAGAGAAAACCGAACAGAAACTAATGAATACAACAAGTCAAAACAGCCAAAGGACAAAATACACCTATACCACTCCAGGCCCCTGGAAAATGCTATGACTTCCCTTCAAAGACAGTGTAACAACAGTAACCAAAAAAAGTATCTGCAGTGTTGACTACAGAACACAATCCTCCTCTGAATATCTCACCTTCTAGAACTGTGATGTCCAATCTGGTACCCAGTAGCCTGTGTGGCTAGTAAAATTAACATAAATAAAATCAAACAAAATTTAAAATTTGATTCCTTAGTTGCACGACCTTTATTCCATGTACTCAATAGCTACATGTGACTAGTGGCTACCACACTGGACGGTGGAGATACAGAATATTTCCCTCACTGTAGAAAATTCTATTGGTCAGTGCTCTCCTGGAGTCATCACTACAGGAGGAATAGGAGAAAAACCCTTAAGGGCCAAAAATCACATTACAAACTTCTTTGAGATCCTGAGATCACTTAGCACTGAACTGGGGATACACATGTGTATTCAATAAATGTTTGTCAAACTGAATTTTAGTATAAAAGAAAGAATTATGGAAATGAACTAATTGTACATATTCCACTGTAGGCAAAGCTAACTATTCCTTAACTCTATTAATAAATTCCACAATTGAAGCTTTGTACCAGAGTTCTAAAAGTAACTACACAGTATACAACTACAGATGAGTTCAGCAAGATGAATACAGCCAATTTATAAAGAAGATGTGGTGTGTACACCTACACACACACACACACAATGGATACTACTCAGTCATAAAAAGGAATGGAATTCTGCCATTTGCAACAACATGGATGGACTTGGAGGGCATTATGCTAAATGAAGTAAGTCAGAGAAGGACAAATACTGCATGATATCACTTATATGTGGAATCTAAAAAATACAACAAACTAATAAATATAAAAAAAGGAAACAGACTCACAGGTATAGAGAAAAAAACTAGTGGTTATGAGTGAGGAGAGAGCAGAGGGAGGGGAATATAGAGGTAATGGATTAAGAGGTACTAACTATTAGGTATAAAATAAGCTACAAAGATATACTGTATAGCACTGGGAGTATACCCAATATTTAATAATAACTATAAATAGAGTATAACCTTTAAAAATTGTGAATCACTATTTTTTGCCTTATATTACATAATATTGTACATCAACTATATCTCAAAAAAATTTAAAAATTAAAAATAAAATCAATGTATGGAAATATAAGGCAAACAAACAAACAAAAAACACAAAGACAAAAAAAAGGAGATTAAGTGTAGCTCACTTATCACAACAGATGTCTTCCAAAATAGTTACTAGAAAAATGAGTGACATTCTACACTTTGAAAGTGAAGCTTACCATTTAAAGGAATCCTGTGGGAACCAATCTATAAAGAGGATTATCACCTCTAAATTTATCTAGTTAGAATATTAGAAATAGCTACTGTCTTTGACCTAAAAAAGTGCCAATCCTATGTTGCTACAAATAGTCATAAAAAGTTAAATTCCATAGAGCAAAGGCTGACCCACAAGAGGGAGGTCTCAGTGAGTACATGCTTCCTCCTTCCTCTCCCGGGGTGAACTCTCCTGAGACTCATACATGCTTAATGGGTCCAGACAAATTTTATTCATAAGAATTTCAATGAGGAAAGGGAAAAGGGATTAAAATTCAATTAAAATGGACAAGAGAACTGAATAGGAACCTCATTAAAGAGGACCTCTCCTGAGATAAGCCCATCTCATTAGTAATCAGGAAAATGCAAATCAAATCACAAAAAGCTATCGCTGAACACTTAAGAGAACTGGTAAAACTGAGAAAACCACTCGTGCCAAGTGCTGGACTGGAGCAAACGGCAACCCAGACACTGCTGTTGAGAGTGCAACGGGAAAATCCCTTTAGAAACTTATTTGGGATTATCGACTGAGGTTGAACGTACACATTTATCTAATAACGCAGACTTCCAGCGCTAGGTAGGTCCATGCCAGAGAGAAAGGTCTGCACGTGTGCACTAGAAACACGCACAGAATGATGACGCAGCATTATTTTTAGTAACCAAAACGGAAAACAAACCAATGTCAGTCAACATTAGAAAGGATAAACTGGAATATATGCATATAGCGATAAATTTCTATACAGCAGTAACAATGAGTCAACTACAACACATATAATAGCATGGATGGATCTCACAGACACAATGTTGAGTGTAACTATTTCCATAAAGTACAAAAACAGGTAAAATTAAACTATCATACTGGGAGGGGTGTGATAGGTTTTAAAGTTGTTTTAAAACAAGAACAAAACACACATGGATCTAGTTATTGGGATGAGTCAGGATCTCTGGAAGGAGAGAGATTAGAAGGGCGTGAAGGGGACCTGTGGAAGGCCTGTCATGAGCTATTTCTTCATGTGTGTGATGGTTTCATGGATGTTTTCTTTATCATACTTTATGATACCTGGACATCTTTGTTTTGTGTATTTTTCTATATGTTATATTTCACACACAAAAAAAGTTTAAAAGAACAGTCTTCACACACACACACACACACACACACACACAGTAGGGTGACTGTTTCATTCCTCTCACAACCACCTTTCACTCTGCCCCCTCTCACCCTGACTCACCTCTTGTAGCACTTTACTCATCAATGGTGACACACTGATAGTCTCTCCTCCTTCTGGATGGATTTGGAAATTCACTCTTTGATAAAGAATCTGAAAAAAGAACAACTGTTTTTAAATTTGCCTCATTTTACAATGTAGGCTTTAAATTTAAAAAGTACTCTTTTGAGGAAAAAAAAACCAAAAACACTATTTCCTAATGACTACTTTGTGGTAACAGGCTTGCTGTGGGACTTCATGAACACCTTCACAAGGATGCAACCACAGTTTCAGGATGAGAATCAAGTGTGAAAAACCTGATATACAATGTAATAAATGACCATGAGATGAAAATGTGATTTCCAGAATCTCTTCATATATATATATATATATATATATATTTTTTTTTTTTTTTTTTTTTTTTTGTGGTACGCGGGCCTCTCACTGCTGTGGCCTCTCCCGTTGCGGAGCACAGGCTCCGGACGCGCAGGCTCAGCGGCCGTGGCTCACGGGCCCAGCCGCCCCGCGGCATGTGAGATCTTCCCAGACCAGGGCACGAACCCGTGTCCTCTGCATCGGCAGGCGGACTCTCAACCACTGCGCCACCAGGGAAGCCCTCTTCACATATTTAACAGTACCGTATTTCCATACCAGAGCACCATCCTCCCTGACACAGATTTAGCCTGTGAATTTTAGGAAATTCAGCTTCTCTCTAGCCAAAGCCCATATCCTGCCATTTCCAAAGGACTTCTAAGGGGATGGTACCATCACTGGTTTTAACTCACATGGTTTCAAGTATATTGTACAGGACCACTTCTTACATGTTTTATTCTTGACAGCACTAACTTTCCCCATTATATTCAATAATTTATTTCCTAATATACTTTCTTTTTTTCTCATACCTGTACCCTTTCTTCTTTACTGTAATAAAGCCAACAACACTAGTTTATATCCTAATATCTTCGAGTCCCTTTTCATAGAAGTGACAGACTATTTTTTTCCATAAATTAAAATTTTCATATTGCTGAAAAAGAAAGAGCACAAATCCCAAACCCACAGACTCAACAAAATATACTTCATACAGTTCGGGAGCACTTACTTTATTGGGAACACTTACTTCTGTCTTCAGAGAGCTGCTGGCAGCCAAAAGAACTTCAATGCTGCTAGCAGGGCAATGTGTCAAAGCAAAAGCCACGAGCTCTTGACGAGTGGCCAAGTCCTGGTAACCTTCTGATTGTCCTAACTGGCTACAAACATCCCAACTTTTAGAATAACCTGGAAAAAGGGCAAGAAAAAACTAACTGATTTTCACTACAAGAAAAAATCTTTAATCTAACATGAGAAACGGCTTTCTGCTTAGGTCTTACGTTACCAAAGCAAAGTCAGTCATTAGTGATGCACATTATTATATAAGCAGAAGCACATAAGGATCTGAAACTAGAAAAGAAAGATTAGGTGAGTTCATTGTCTAGAAAGTTCAGTGCTGCTCCAGACAAATTCTTCTGATAAACTATGTTAAATTTTAGATTCCCTGACAAGGCTACAAATAATCTACTGAGCTTTGATGTTGAGTAAAAGACCGGGTATCTGATTTCAGAAAGACTTGAGGGTATGGTTCAAGTACTTGTGTGAGCTTGAGAAAGTTCCAAGTGTCACACATCCTTCACCACTAAAAAACAATAATAATAATAATTCCTCCTTCATTAGGTTGTTAGAAGAACTGAACAATCTTTATTTAAAAACAACCTGTATTTAAAAGCTGTATTTATACACTGCAAAGCCTAGATAAAGAGAAATTATTATAGAGAGCTACACAGAATCATTCACTTTATAAAGATAGAGATCCAAGGACAGTGCCAAAAATTCAGTCAGCCCCTGAAACCAGCAGAGTTTTATCCTATGCAAGCTTATACTGTGAATTCTTAAAATGCACTTTTATTCTTATTTGAAGGCATTCCAGTTAGAAAGCAGGCCTTTTTTTCTAAATATACAGAGTCAAAATTGGTCAAAATTACAGGTACCATCCTTATAGGAATAAAATTATTACAAAGCTCTCCAAGTAAGCAGTAATAAATTAAGACAACAATGATTATCCAGAATACCATAATTATTCTGAACCTAATGTTGCAAAATCACTAGGTTAATATTACAGAACACAGTTCTTTCGGGAAACTAGTTTTCTAACGCTGAGGTTATAAAGCGTTGAGCTTTTTCCCAGAGTTTTCAACATTTTCATAGATGTGTTGCCAGACTCTCTCCTTGACAAAACTTTATTCAGGCTTCTCTGAGCCCTCTTCTCAAGGAGGCCTATACCTTGGCCCAGTCCTTGCTGAACCCGTATAACCCAGTTTTATCAAGAATCCTGCCAAGTTAGTTCAGAGGGAATCTCTCACCCTTGGTATCTGATCACCCCGGTCTGCCATCAGTAAGAATCCTGTTAAGTCGGTTTAGTACCAATCCCCCTACTCTTGATGTCTCTTTGCTGTCATTTTTCACCCATTGTTGACCCCTCAACCTGCTCCTCAGTGGTGAATTCCCAGCTGCCTTTTCTGTATTTGGAGTTGAGCCTGTTCTCTCTCCCCCACTGCAAAATTCGTGAATAAAGTCTTCCTTACCATTTGTAAGAAGTGTCAGCATATTTTTTCCTTTAACAGTATACATACAGAAAGTATACCTATCGTCAGTGCACAGCTCCAGGAGTTACTATGAAGTGAAGCAGTGCATTTATAACCACTCACTAGGAATGCACAGACATGGGTAAACGGATGTGCTTGAGTTTTCACACAGTCAGACACAGCTACAAAAAGCAGATCATTTAGCACAGAGCCTGTAATAAGACAACATCACTTCCTACCCCTCTGGGGAATGTATTCTTTAATAGAGAAATTATTCCACAATATAACCTGCTTATCCTCCAGAGACTTGAGTTATAATTTCAATATGGAAAGTTTTAGGGTTGTGAACTACTTCCCAATTACTCAACATTAATTTGAAAAGCATTATGCTATCTCTTAAAAAAATTAAAGAATAGAAATACTGACAATTTAGTCACAAATTATAGATACTTGAAATTTTTTAAATTTTCTTTTATATGACAAATACATAAAAAGGCATTAAAATATTTTAAAATTGTTATTAAAATTATGAGCCTGTTCTTAATCTGGAATGGAAAGCAACCATATCTCAGATAAAATATAACCCTTGAGCCCATTAAAGTATGTATATTAACATACAAGCACATGGAATACATACTTATCAGCACTCACAAAACATTTCTCAAGGCTTACGAACACAATGTGGTTGGCTTACCGATTAGGCAACTAATTTCAAAACAGACCTCTTCCATTATTCACCACATAAAGAGGACAAGAGCAAAGTGTTTAGTATCTACTTCACCTGTGGCCATCAGCTCCTGACAATGCACACTGGCAGCTTTGTAGTCATGGAAACGAAGTGCTTGCTCTACTAGAAGGATTAGAACCTGTCCACGCCTTTCTTCTGGGTCTTCACCTGTAAACACATGCAAATGACTTACTGATTTGGGCAGTATCAATTGATAGAGGAGCTCCTTAACACTATCTTTCTAATTAACTCCAAAATAAAAAAAACAGAGATTAGACTGATTTTTATAAGATTATAGGAGAAAAGATCATGGCCACTTAGACCTTCCAATCTATTTATTAATCATGGAATTCTCTCTCAGTCTCCTAAGTGATCAATGATTAATATCAGCCTCAGACCAAAAGTAAATTGGTACAACCACTATGGAGAGCAGTATGGAGGTTCCTTAAAAAACTAAAAACAGAACTACCATGTGACCCAGCAATCCCACTCCTGGGCATATATCCAGAGAAAACCATAATCTGAAAGGATACATGCACCCCGTTGTTCACTGCAGCACTATTTACAATAGCCAGGACATGGAAGCAACCTAAATGTCCATCAACAGAGGAATGGATAAAGAAGATGTGGTACACATATACAATGGAATATTACTCAGCCATAATAAAGAATGAAATAATGCCCTTTGCAGCAACATGGATGGACCTAGAGATTATCACACTTAGTGAAGTCAGACACAGAAAAACAAATATCATATGATATCACTCATATGTGGAATCTAATTTTTAAAAAAAGGAAACAAAAGAACTTATTTACAAAACAGAAACAGACTTACAGATATCGAAAACAAACTTATGGCTACCAAAGGGGAAACATGGTACGGGAGGGATAAATCAGAAGCCTGGGATAAACACAAACACACTACTATATATAACAAACAAGGACCTACTGTATAGCACAAGGAACTCTACTCAATATTCTGTGACAGCCTATATGAGAAAAGAATCTGAAAAAGAATGAACATATGTATATGTATAACTCAATCACTTTGCTGCACATGTGAAACTACCACAACATTGCAAATCAACTATACCCTAATAATACACATATATGTATGTATGTATGTATGCATTCACCCCCAGACCAGCCATTCCAATCTAAGTGGGTAGAGGAAAAGTTTTCCTCCCAATAGGGAATTTAAATATTTTTCCTATTTATTTAAAAATTTTACCCTTTGAATGTTCTAATTATAATTCATAAATGACAAATAAAAGGGGAAAAAACTTAAGCACAAAGTAAAATGGACTTAAATTTTATAGTTTCATTGTGATAAAGTTAATTTGTATATCAGGCAATCTGAGCAGGTGGTTAGAAGGAAAAACATAAGCAAAAATAGGCTTGAAAAGAATGATGTCTAGAAAAATCCTACAAACAAAACAAAATTCTCGGGGAGAACAGCCAGGAGTATAGCCAGACTAGAAATCTATTAAAGAAAATGATCCAGATGTTTCGTCTGAAGAAAATACTAACGGTGGTCTGACAAAGCCTTGAGTATATGAAATATAATTTAAATTTTGTCCACAAATTCTTTGATACTCTTCTAAAGATGGAGCTTAATGCTTCTCCCCTTGAGCGGGGGCTGACTAGTGATTTACTTCTAACAAACAGAACATGCTGTAAACGACAGTGTGACTTCCAAGATTGGTCATAAAAAGCATTACGGAATCCGCCCCGCTCTCTCGTAGATCAACTGCTCTAGGAGAAACCCAGGAATTGCCATGTTAAAAGGACACTCAGGAAGCCCTGTGGAGAGCTCCACGGGGCAAGGAGCTGAGGTCTTGCACCACCAGCCAGGGAGCAATGGAGGCCTTTTCCAACAGCCATGGAAGCCAGCTCAGGAGCAGATGGCCCAGGCCCTGTCAACTTAACTATTTCCCTTGAACTTGGGAGGGCCTGTGTGACTGCTTCTGTGAATGAGACACAATGGAAATGAAGCTACCCAAATTCCAAAGCTAAATTATAGAAAAATGACATGAAGTTTTGCTGGTTTCTGTTGGGATGCTGACTCTGGGATCCCTCACCCACGTAAGAAATCTGGGTAGTCTGAGAACACCATAAGGAAAGACTACAAGGAGAAACCACACAGAGAAGAGAAAGCCCTAGCTACTCCATTCCCCAGCTTTTTAAAAAATCTTCTCAGCCCAGATGCCAGACATGTGAATAAAGCAGGCTTTGAGATGAGCCCATCCCTAGCTGCTGTATCTGACTGCAATTTCATAAAAGACCCTGAACTGCCTAGTCAACCACCAGAACTGGGAGAGATAAAAAGACGTGGCTGTTGTTATTTTAAGCTACTAAGTTTGGGGGTGGTTTGTAAAGCAGCAATAAATAACCGTAACATTCTATAAGCTTCAGATACATGTCACCTGCCTGTGATCCCTTTCTTAATACCACTCCACCCCCAGCAAAATATTAGAATTGCCTTTCTTCAAGTTCTATAGCATTTGTTTACAGAAGCCATGTGCTACCATCACACCCCACGATGCAGCATAATTCACTGCTTCCGCAGACCTCTAAGATTCTAAATCCCCAGAGGGCAGCAGGTGTGTAACAGAACCCGTATCCAAAGTACTGACAAAGTGATATTGCTTCAGCTCTCTGAGGCCTCTATTTCCCCATCTGTAAAATGTGGCTAATAAGAGGCTGTTGTGCACAGCAAAAGAGGTAGTACGTTAAAAGGGCACAGAAGGGAACTGGCACACAGCAGTCACAGGTACGTATTAGCTATTATGTGCACTCAGGGGGCTCACAATAAAAACACTACGTTGAATGAAATGTAGATACGAGTCTTATTTTTTAATGATACTGCACTGAAGTTATAATACAGATTCCACATAAAAGTTTGTGAAATAGAAGTGGCCAAGTTGAGATGGTTCCAAATACGAGAACTAAAACAGCTGCAATGAAGAAAAGAGGTCTGAACACCATGTGGTCCACATAAGTGTGCTCTGCAGGACTGAAGAAGAATGTTCATACCATTATAAATGCAGGTTGGCCAAGATCACTGATCTTCCCGTTTCTATGTCAACGTCACAAAGACAAAAATGGAAATTAATCCTAGTAGGCAGGTACATGGAAAACGCAGACGGCATCCCTGACTCCTTCATTAGTTTCTATGAACTGGATCCTTATGAAATTCTTCCCTGATGATCAGAGTGCTTCAAAGTTTACAAAGTGCTTTTATATGCATTAACTCATGTGGGTCTCTTATACTCTGGCAGGTGAAGCAAGGGGGGTGTCATTCCTATTTTCCAGATGCAGAAACTGAAGCTTGAGTCATTTAGCAAATGAACGGGACGGTCAGGAGTGGACCAGTCTCCTGACTCCACACCCGATTTCTCCACAGCCATGTGCGATGCCTCACGAAGGATGCCTGGCCCCAGTCACGGTGTCGGCACCTTTCCAAGGCTGCTGCAAGTCCAAAGGTGAAGATGCTAGTGTTATGCTTTTGGATAGGCTAGAAAAGGACAACTGACACAATAAAATATACTAAAACTATAGGCCTTAAGAAGAAGAGCTCTATACACAAAAATTTTTAAACATTAATACGTGTGTCCACTAAATACACTAAATACATATTTTTTAAAGCTCAAAATAAACAAAAATCCCCTTTACTTTTTTTTAAGCTAAAAATGGAATTTATCTCAATTTAAGTAAAACAGTTCTGGGGTTAGAAGTCTCTTTAGGCAGGATTAGATCCAGAGGCATGTAGTATATCATTGGGGTATTTTCTTTCTCTCTTTCAATTGGATTTATTTTCAGAAAACTGATCAGATAAATGACTGCCAACATCCCCAAGGTTGTATCCTTATGACTTTCATTTGGAAAGGAAGAAAGAGCCTCTGTCTTCCTGTGTTTATATATCAAGCATCAGGAAAGATTTTGATTGGTTCTGTTTGAGTCACACGGTCATCCCTGAACTGGCTGGTGGACAGAATACTGTGGCCGACAACTGTGGCAAAGCATCTTGATTGGCAAGTCTCCCGGGATCACATGGGCTGGGAGATGGATGGTGTCCCAAAGGAAGACCACTTAGCAAACAGACAGACGTGTAGCACAGATAACTAGTGTTTCAAGTCAGCAGGGGGTTCGTGTTTATTCTTTTAGTTGAAACGGGAAGGTAACTGTCACAAAACTGTGCTGGATCCATTTGAAAAATGTAAGCTGCACATTTAAAATCTGTTTAAGAAGACGAGGACCCACTTGACTATGTCCATCAGGTCGGATACACGTTGGATAAGCCAAAAATACAAAAGAGAAGTATTAAAAGATTGGTAAGCAGAATAGTACAAAACGTGAAGTGTAGAGTCAGAAAGACTTTCCTTGAAAGCCATGGCCTGCTATTTAACCCTGTTGAGCTAGATACTTAGCTTCTCTGATCTTCAATTTCCCTCGTAAAATAGGAAGAATACATCATCAACACCACTTAATAGAAAATGAAATAACACATGTGAAAACCTGACCAAATAGTAAAGGCACAAATTTTTCTAAGAAATTACTCAGGACCAAAAAGATCACACCAAATTTCAACACTGAAGGTGAACTGGTAGGGCCGGCTGGTCCTATGTTCAGTTTTCTGGTTATAAATGGTGACCCTGACTTGTGTTTCTGACCTCGAAACCACTTAGTGGCACCCCAAATAAGCCTGCCCTCGTTTAAGTAACAGAAGGTCCAAGCAGCTCAGTATAGGTGCACCGTTTTATAACATGTCAACCTTTCTCGAAAAGACAAATCCTTGCCCAAAAGCAGCTCCTCTGACACCTATAAGCACATATTCCAACGTTCGTCTAGGTGATGTCGAGAATAACACAGATCCGTACTCTGCAGTTCAGCATCCAAAACGTACCTGCTACCCTCAGCAGCTCAGCCAGGCCCAGCAGCTTGGTGGATTGCTTGTAGCACATCGGGGACTGGCAAATACACTCCTTGATGAGGCCGATCCGATCAGAGCACAGTCGCACTACAGAGAAAGACACAGTTTAGACTTGTGACCAGGGACATAACACTTTGTTATGTCAACCAAGCAAAATGAAAACTGTGTTAACCCCCAGATCAATAAGAATTAAGTAAAAGACACAATTTTTTAAAAACAGTAAAGTTACTGTTGCTTCTGAATAAATAATGTAGAACATGGATCTTTTCATTATCACCAAACTTCTGAAACACAGCAAATGAACTGGCATTCTGAAGCTAAGAAAAAGTGTCACCTTTTCAAGTGCCAGGTCAGGACTTAGGGAAAATTTTAAAGAAGGCGGTATCTGTCTTTGAAAACTTCGCATACTTCCTGGTACACCAGTGGCGCCACCTTACCTCAACCCCCTAAAATCCATTCCATGTTCCAAATATCCACCTTCTACCTCCACCACGTCATACCAGTTTGGAGGGCAGGAGTCCTCAAAGCGCTCACTGACCCAATTTATTAACCTTTCTCTAAAAACAGTCCCCATCCTCTCACTTAAGCTAGATGTCAGGAAAATAAGATGTCTGATCACACTAACTCGCACTATGTGGTAATTAGGCACACTTAAAGGGGGGAAAATTGAATTAAAGAGTATTATCTATATGCTAGAAAGAAATGGTATCTATTCAGGATAGAGGTGTTAACTTTTAAGAAACATGGCACTGCCTGGGAAGCTAGGACCCAGTAAATACAACAATAACGATTACCATGATAGTAGCTGACATGAAATGAATATGACCTGTGTCCTAGGCACTGTTGTAGGTGCTTTATGTGTGTTAATCCTACAAGGCAGAACCTAACAGGGCAGGTACTATTATCCACAGGGGAAGAAACTGAGGTGCAGAAAGATGAAGTACTTTGGCTAAGGTCACTGAAAGTGATGGGACCTGAATTCAGTCCAGCTCCTTAAATATTCTTCACACCTTCATTCCTTTATCCATTCCTAAATCCGTGGCTATATAACATACATCCTATTTTCCCCCAAAACTTCTTCTAGGCAGGTGGGAGGGGGCCCAGGGATTGTGGATATAAAGGAGAAAGGTAGTAGTTTTTCTTTGGGATAGGCTTTTTTTTTGGGGGGGGGAGTAAGTTTTTATTATGACTAAATTTCATACTCACAGAAAGGTTGCAAGAGTGGTACAAAGAACTCCTCTACAGTTTTTGCCAAGATCAACCAATGGTTAATCATCTGCTCCATTCACACTTGCAATCACGCACGCCCTTCCACCCCTCCCCCAAGCACATGCATATATACACATAAACATATGTATCTGCACACATCTATTTTTCCTGAACCATATGCAAATATCATGTCTTTTTATCCATAAATACTTTAGTGTGTATTGGGCTATTTCAAGATAGCTATTCATGCAACTGCTAGTACAGTAATCCTGTGGTGGCCTTTACTCTAAAATATAAGGCAGATGTAGACTTCAGTTACTTCACAATCAGGACGGCTAATATCTAATCTGAGTACAGCTTCCGCAGACTGTATTGTTTTCATGTCACTAATACCCACCTCATTAACTTTCAGGCTGGCCATGTGACTTCTATAGGCAATGAAATGTGAGTGGAAGTGACATACGGCACTTCTAAGCGAATGCTTAAGAGTCATCATCATGGGATTCCTGATCTTTTCCCTCTGCTGCTACAATGCCAGGTTTAAACTTACCATATCACACTGAGATTTTTGAGGTTTTTTTTTTTTTTTTTACTATAGGACAGTCTAACAAAAACTAACTGATACAATATACTTCAAACTTTTTCATAACTTTTCTCAATCAAAAAACTGGGTTTTTTACCTCAACATCTGCTGTTTTATGTGTTTTTCTCCTAGTATATATATATTTTAAGAAAATGTGTACCATTACTTCAACATTTCAGATTCAGTAACTATGAGAAAGGTAATTTCTATATATTTCTAACCTGATTTTCAAAACAACACTTATAGATATTATCATCATTCTATGTACCTAAAAGCCCGGGTTTTCACAGATGCTTCAATGGTCTTGTTTGATGAATTCTTATATTCTTCTTAGAGAAACTCTAGGTTTATAACTCTAATAAGCTGATTTCCTTACTGTTACCACTCTTTCCAGCTCAATAAAATTAAGGTGGAAAACTGAAACTACACATGGCAATGGATCATCATTTTCTCTGTACTTCCTTTAACTGGAATGCTCAAGTGTGGTTTTCTGCTTGTTGCCCTAAGCATGGTATATTACTAAGATTCCAAGCACATTAAATACATTTGGAGAGTAGGATTCTAACAGAATGTAACTGCCATGTTAAAATGCCTTTTTATTTTATTTATCTACCTTTTAAGCCTCTGGACCATCACTATACCAGTTCTCTTTTACTGTTTACCATAGGACATGCTAAATTATATTTCAAAATGTGATTTCTTATTTAAATTAATTCAAGCCATAGATGTTATTATCTTTCCATGAAGGGAAGAGGTCTTTTGACTCCTAAAATTCCTTTTCAAACTGAAATTAATGAACAAGAAAAGAATAAGCATATATGTATCTTTTAATAATTGAGGATTCCTCAATTTCCTCTGGATCTCACAAATATTTTTAAAAACTACTACAAGACACACACACACACACACACACACACACACACACACACACACACACACACACTCCCATCTCAGACATAAGAAGCATTTATTGACCAGTTACCCACACGACAAACAGTCTCATAACAACCTTAGGAGGAAGGGACAGCACATGCCCAGCAAAACACAGATGTAAAATTTCAATTTCGGTCGCTCATGAAGGGCATCAAAGATGCAGAACATATACAGCTCCTCATGATGTTGCAGAAGGACAAATCGGACCATATAGGTGAGGAAGGAGATAATGTGTAGAAGTCAGTCACTTAGCTGATGCTTGAGAGCAAAGGTCAGAGTTTCCTTCTCAAAGAATCTTTTACTTTCACACCTCCTCATCAGTAGAGTATTGTTTACTGTTACATATGCAAGTTCTTGAGCCAGACAGACTACCTAGCTCCACCTCTAACTAGCTGTGTGACCACAAGTAAGCTACTTAACCTCTCTGTGCCTTGATCTAGAAAAATGAAAACAATAACAGTCACTACCTCACAGGGTATTTACAAGAATTAATAATTACACGCAAAGTATGCTTAGAACTTAAAAATCACTCAATTATTATTATTACTACTAACATATTCACAGAAATGCTTAAGTATTGGATTCTCTAGTATAAGGATTCTCAGTGTTCAAGATATAACTTTCAGGACTGTCCAGGGAATATTTTACTATTATCTCCAACTGAGGAAGGTAAAGTTCAAAGCCATTAAGTTGCCACAGATCACACACCTCAAGGCGGCTGAATCAGAATTTAAACCCAACAAGACAGAATCAGGCCTGCATGTCACGTCTCTCAGTATATTAGTGCCTCAAGGTCAAGAGGTACCCCTTCATTATTTTGGTTACTGGAATAAAAGTGCCTAAATTAATCTTTATTGAATGTAAGGAAAGGAGAGTGGAGGAGAAGGAAGGGACAGTGAGGGAGGGAGGGAGGGAGAAGGAGAAAGTAGGTAAGACCACTCTAATTCTGCCATCATTAAGAGGGCCTCCAAGGAACATAATAAAAATGACAGCTGATACTTAGAGAGCTCTTACTATATCCCAGGCACTACAAACATACAGACTTAATCTTTACAAGCAATTCTATAAGGTACTCATTACTACGCTCATTTTGTAAATGAGAAAAGTTAAACACAAAGAAAGGCTAAGACACGTGTCCAGTTACTCAGCAATAAGTGGCAACATGGGCTCCCAGCTGGGCTTAACACAATGTTGTAAGTCTGGAAAACCGACTTACTCTATTGTAGAAGGAACACAGGGATAACTAAAATATCCTAAATTGGTTCACTTGAATAGTAAGAATAATTTACACAACATAAACACCCAAGATATGGGGAAAAGCACACATATGTACAAACACATCATAGGTGATTCTTACACGAGGCATTATTTTTTATATGATATTTGTAATCCTGTTTTTTATTAACTCATGCATTATAACTTATCTAGTACCACTAGCCCTCACCTGCTGAGAGGTGCAGCAACTCCTGGAGTGTAGGCAAAGAAGGCTTCAAAACAAAGCAAAGTGACAAAATGAACTACTGTACACTGACTACAATAAAAAATACCTGGACCATAAATCTTTAAATATCAAGTAACTTTGTTCGTCCAGTATTACTGATGAATACTAAAACCTAAATTATATTTGTGACATAAATACAACAAACAGTACACAAAAAGAATATTCCATCTCCACATCCAGAAGCCACTCTAATAGGAAATTCCAAATTAATACATCAAACTGAAAAGCTGTCAAAACATGAAAGCAAAGTCTTCCTTAAGATTCTCCTCAGTCAGGAAATTTCTCAGAACCTACAGTTTGGTTGCAGATATTGAAACCCATCAGCTGATGTGCAAATATTGCTAATTGAGCACCGAAGAAAAATCAGAGCGCAACGTAATTTTCAAACTTTAATAGCATTTGGGAAACCATCTTTTGTATTCTATCAATCTGCTTGAATGAAATAACTAGCTAAAATATACACACACACAGAGTCAAAGCTATAATGACTTGACCTAGCAAGAGATATAAGGAAGACAAAAGTTTCACAGTGCTCTGGACTCTCTCATGACTGAAATCCTCAATTAAAAATATAAGTGTTTCGGGGGAGGTGGTTAATAATTTAAGATATTTGAGAATAAACTGAAAATGCTTTTTGGTAACTCTGATTAATCCTCACAATTTTAAGAAGCTCTGAGCTCAAAAATTACATGCACGGTGCGAGTGAATAGAATTTTCTAGTGACTTAACAGTCACCTTGAACACAGCTGTTTCAGATGTTGCCGGCTATTTATAAATCACATACAAACTACTGTCAAACAAAGATATTCAAGGTAATAGTAATATTACCTTTTAAAAGTCTAATAAATTTGTCTGACAAGCAGAACTTTAATTTTTAGTAAAACTACAGTGGAAATCCACATGAAAACATGAGAATGTCTCTCCTGCCTCATATTCCCTAAGATCCACCTGACTCAAAGCACCTCAGAAGACAAAGACACCAAGGAACCTTTAACAGGCTATCACTGACCGAAGATACTAGAAGTTTAAAAAAAAAAGAGAGACACACACACAATTCTGATGAAAATTTATCAAAAACCAGAGAGATGGAAGGAACTTAGTTATGCCTCCCCCACTCCCAATTCCAAACGTTTCCAGAGTTAAGAACAAAGGTAAGAGCACTTTGCTGTACACCTGAAACTAACACAACACTGTAAATCAACTATACTTCAATAAAAAATAAATAGTAAACATAATTTTTTTTTAAGAATAAAGATAAGACATTGCATGGAAACTAGCCAAGCATACCACTAATCGCCAAGCATACCCGCTTCATTTAGGGCAATGAGGTCCGGGATTGAAAATCCACCTCCTTCTTATCAGGTAAGGTTCAGGACACTGGGAGACACCCACTGTCCTGATAGGACAGCAGGGTTGTTTGAGTTGGTACTAACGTGACTTCTACCTTTAGGTAAAAGAACTCGAGCAATGTTAACAAATTGCTAGTAATTTAATTCTGAACAACAACTTCCTGTCATTCTCGCTGCTTAAAAAAAAAAAATCTGTTTAATTAAAGAATATTCTACAGTAAGCATAAAAACAAATAAACTATTATCATTTATAGCTAATTCTAAATCTATGCAACTGAAACAAATAAATAAATTGCAATCCAAAACTGATGTAAACCTGAAACTCTCAGCCATATTCCCCAATTTCTATTTGTGTTTTTATCCAATAGCCTCACGGCTGTACTGTTATTGAAAAATGGGACAGAGGGCAGAATCTATTGCTAATGGACTAAATGACCAAAAGTACTCTTTAGTTAAAAACCTAAAAAGGAACACGAGTGAACTAATGCAAAATGAGTTAATAATAGTGCAACACTAAATAGAAAACTCACCTTGCAAAGGCAGAATCTTTACCCCAAATTCTTCGAGGCACCCCAGGGCTTGGATAAGATCTAGCTCCTCTTGAATGGCAGCAGGTCTATCTGTTATCAGCTGTAAGCAGCACCTAGGAGAAATTCATTTTTAAAAAGGAAAAGTAACATATGTTCAGCTAAGTTGCCTTTCTATGATCAACAACATAGAGATCCAACACATTTATCAAAAACCAACTTCCTTCCAGGTATTCTGCTAGAGGCTTTCTGATATCTTATTTAATCCTCACAGCAAGGCTGTGAGACAGGCAAATATCACCATCTGCTTTTTAAGGAAGCCAAAATTGAAGCTCAGAGGTGAAGCAATTTGCGCAGGGTTATGCTGATGGTACGTAAGGTATCACAGTATAAAGCAAGATACGTTAGCTCTGGGTTTAGTGTTCTGTTCACTGTTGACTCAAAAGATAATGATCATGTAAAAAAAATTTAAAAAAACAGAAGGAATACAGTTAATTTCCAGTTATTCTTTTAAGGAAAACAGAAATGTCTTGATTCGATCACAATTTTGTCTCTCAAAGGAAAAGGAATAACCTAAGAAACTGCATAAGAGACATTTTTCTGATCAGAAACAATCAGTTGGTGATGTAGTACTGAGATAAATATAGATGAAAGTGATTTGATAATCTACGAATTTGTGATACCTATGGAGTATTTTAAGCAAATTTTTTAAAATTCAGATAAAGTATACTTAATAAATATTGTAGTTAACAATAAACCTATTTTCTGAAAGGTGCATGGAGAGGAACAGTGGGGCATGAGACTAGAAAGACAGGTAGAGATCAGGCCACGAAGAGCTAACAATGCTAAAATCATGGACCATCACATGAAAATATCTAGGCCCCAGGATCTAACTACATGACCAAGCGACAGATATAGGCCTAGCTTGCTCTTGCAAACTTTGGGGATTTAAATCAGATGAGCACTAACACATACTTACTACTGGTTCAAGGACAAACAGTATACAACCTATTTGTGGCATCTACCAAAATTCTAACAGCACTTTGAACCCAGGAATCCCAGTTCTAGGAATTTATACTACAGACAGGCTCTCACATGCCCAGACATAATTATGGATGTTCACTACCACAGTCTTGTTAAAATAAAATACACTAAATCAGGAACTAATTAAATAAATTGTATAAAAGTCAAATAGTCTACAACCATCAAAAAGGAATGAAACAAACCTATATGTATCCACATGGAAACACCCACAATATAGATCGTAAGTGAATAAAACAAGACACAGGAAGATAGGTACAAGTAGTATACACTTATTTGTGATTTAAGAAAGAAGGGGGTAACTTTTAATAAGATATTCCAGAAGGATACACAGGAAACTGATTAAAAATATAACTGAGGGATAAAGTTAGAGGAACTCGAATGAGGAGAAAAACATCTTCCATATCTATCTTTTGTGTATTTTTAAATATTTTATCTTGTGGATGTACTGCTTCCTCAATTAAAAAAAAAAACCTAGTAAATAAATAGTAATTTAATCAGTAAGAATGGATGGGCTATTTTCTATTTCAATAAAACTGTAAACAATTAAATACATCTGGGCTCACAGGGCTCAGTCAGTCTGGTGCCACATTACACACACAGGACATCTTTTCTATGAAGGTGTGTCCTTGTAGGAGAAAAGGGGGTGGACGAAAGGCAAATACTGCGAGTACTGTGTAGTTTCAAAAATGATCTCTAGGAGCATCTGTCAAAAAGATTTAGGTCAAACACAACTCCCAGTTGTTCTATCTGATATTTTCATCATCTGAAATAGAAATACTATCCCTTGGGAGAGAAGGAAAAAGTTTACTAACTATTTTAAACAACTTTGTCAAGTTCAATAACATGGTTTGAGAAAACATGATTCTTTCTGTGATAAGTTATCACTGGGGGAAAAAAGTTAACCTTTAAGTTTTGCTAGAGTTGAAACAACTACCAGTTATTTGAGGGGAAAAGTAACTCTAAACAACTACCACAATCTTTACATCAAAATAAATTCCAAATGGGCCTAAAATTTCCATGCAAAAATAAAACCACCAAAGTAGTAAAAAAAAACAATACGAAAAACTATTTTAATGATCTTGGGAATTAAAGGTCTTTCAAAGGATGACACAAAAGACAAAAAAGAATAACAACCGAGTTTTTTAAAAATTCAAAATAGCCATTTGAAAGATAAACTGTACATTATTAAAACTTGGCAACACAGTTTAACCATTAAGCGAGGCAAAGGGCACGTGTCCCATACGCAAAAAAAAAGCTCCTAAGAATCAATAGGAAAAAGAGGAACACAAACTTTCCTGTACAACAGGCTAAGAGAGGAACAGAATTCAGAGTCCAGAAATTTCCCCCTGGAAGGGACTTCTGAGCTTTATCATCTAATCAGAGCGGAAGCCATGTAAAGCATACAGACACGACCTAATGTGCTGAAATTTTCCAGAACTTGAACTTGCTGGCTACCACTTGAATCTCTTCCAACAGAAGAAAAGTATAACCTTATAGATAATCATCTAGAATGACCGTGGGAAAGTGTGCTAGAGAAAAAGGGTCACAAGAGAGTTGATGAATACTTAGGACGTAATTAAGTTTTCATTCTATATTCAAGCAATAAATAACGGTGCCCCATAGAGTCGAGTCAATCTGTACTTGTGATAACATATTTTGTGAGGTAGAGGATAAAACCAACAATGAAGTTTGTATATTCTGACGTCCCCCCCTCCCTCTTACGGAGAATACAGAGTTCCTCTACCTGGCCAGATCCATGCAGCTGTCGGTGAGGTTGGTAGAAGAATTGAAGTACTCTCTGCTGGCAGCCAAAACCAAGTCAATGCTTTTTTCATAACTGACCCTGTACTGGGTTTTTCCTTTATGGGCTACACTAGTCGGTGGATTTACTGAACATGCACTGCAGTGCATCATCTGCCCAGCCAGGTGGATATTTTCAAGGCGACTGGAACACAGAAGGCTCTCTGTAAATATCTGGGGAAAAGAAGAAACTGGAGTTAGTGCTTAAAGAGGGAGGACTCAGTTCTTGACACAATGGAGGCTCTGATATCCAAGTGAAATAAATTTTAAAAAATACATCCATCCTACAGGCAGAGGCTGCACAATATGTATGAATGTACTAAATGACAATGAAGCACACTTTAAAATGGTTAGTATTATGTTATGTGAATGTCATGTCAATAAAAAAATCCCCCTTTTAGGAAGAAGAAACAATTTAACTGAACAAACCAATGGTAAGCATAATATTTTAATGTGTTACAACAAATACTTGAGTAAAATATCCAAAGTTCATACTTATTAAAAACAGGATCCATTAGACACACTGTCCACACTCTGCTTAAAGTATTTATAACATTTCCATTTTTTAAAAGAAAATCTTTGAATATGGTACACATGATTAATGACTGTTTAAAGCATCTGAAGTCAGTCTTGTAAACTAAACACCCAGGCTACAAATGTTCTACTTACACCGAGTCACTAGAATTACAATACACCACAGAACATTTTTTTCTAATCTGCAATTTAAAAACTATTTAAATAAAACAAAAGCCTCTGATGGAAGGCAGTTATGCAAATGTCATTGTATTTTACAAGGCAACTAATAGCATCAATTAACATAAAATTTATTCCATAATTGAGGTTATCTACTTATTCCAAAAAAGTCCTATTAAAGAGCTCCCTTTAAACCCACACTAATAGCATCAATATATAAATAGCACAAGAACTTCCACAAGAATGTTCTTTCCTATCATGCCACTGTTGGATGAGGATAACACAGAAAAAGAAGAGATTAAAAAGTAGATTTCATGGAGAAGCAAGAGTTTCCTTATAATTAGGAAGGCTACCCAATTTTCATAGGACTCCCTTATTTTCACTTGTTTCTAGGCTTCTGGAGAAGACATTTTTAGACAGGTGTTTCCTAAAATGACTGATAAGGATAAAATTACTAATACCTACGAGAGATGTGCTATAAAATCCATATTGTGACAGAAAGCGAATTATCAGTGAGTAACCCTAATCGCTTATATAACAGGTGAAAATGGCTTGCTCCATGCGACCAAAATGACTTAGATGTAACAATTTCTCTATTCCTTTGGTTTATTCAGGTAAGCCATAAAGAGTCAATGCCCAATACTAAAAAATAAAATTCACTCACTCTTATATTTTCAAGGTTTTGCTGAAACGAACAATATAGATTTCTGCTCTACAGGCTGTATAGAAATCTTGCACCCTATCAAAATTATGCCAATGAGATTTAAAATTATTTTCCAATGACAGCAAAACCTAATACAGTGGCCACAGGTCAGTAAGACAATATAGCACAATTTAAACATCACTAAAATATTTTAAAATGTAAGTTTGCCAAATCTGTATTATCTTCTAGAATCGGTTCAGGACAGTTATAACATGCTTTCAAATGTTTTCTGAAAGGAGAAAGACTAACGGCGCGAAGTCATTAAAATATCAAAGCCTAATGCAAAGGTTAAAATATAACTAGAACAATTTACTACGTCAAGTTGTTATGACAGACTACTCTACACAGGAGCGAGTTCAAGTGTAATATACTTAATGCTAATTTTTCAATCAGAGTCAGAAAATACCAGGAAATAACGCTACTCCCACTTTAAAAACACTACTTCAAGCAGTGTTACTAATGAGAGTAAGATTTTGGACCCCATGTGCATATAGATTATTTTCTCCTGAAACTGAATTTCAAGTTTTGCTTTAGATACAAAGGTGAAGTTTCTGGCAGCTGTACGTGGTCTGCGAGTGTAATCATCTAATTTAAAATACCAACAAATTTCACAAAACAGAGACCTATTTTATAACTCTCATTTTATCAATGGGTTATGCTCCGTGATGTCAGAGCAGAGCAACACAAGAAATATTCTACACGATTTTGATCTGTTTGTTTGATAGGCAAATTCAAATGGGAACCTCTTTTAAACTGTATCTCATTAAAGATGGGTTAGCTGGATCCTTTTTCCATACAAAGCATGAGTAATTTGGTGGTAATACACACACCTTCCAAAATAAGGATTAAATTCTCCTAAATTACACTCCTAGTCAACTCACCATCCTTAAGTATCCTTTATGCTCCAGACACTATAATATGCCCTGGGGTAGCTGAGGATGAACATGATATGATAATGCCTACCTAGGAGCTAATGACCAAAGGGAAGAAACACACACAGAAACAAACAAGTCATCGCATCCGAAAGAAAGGCTGTAATAGAGATAAGTTATATCAAAGGACAAAGGAAGGCATCCTAGAGGGCATGATTAGGGAGCTGAATCCTAAAAGTTATCAGCAATTTTCAAATTTAAAAAAGAGGAGTATACTCCAGGCAAAGGGAATAATGCGTACAAAGTCACAGAAACAGGAAACAGCATCGTGAGTGGAGGAATTCATGACAGATTTGGCACCGCTGGAGCACAGGGCACATGGCAGCGAGCGTCAGAGGCGAGAAGAGACAGGGTGGCTGGAATCTGCCGTGGCTTTCTGTGCCAGGCTAAGGAATACGGTTACTTTCTAACTGTAGATACGGTATTTTATCTATTTTATATAGCAGCGCATTTTAAGAAGGGGAGTGTCATGAAAAGGTCTGTTTTAGAAGAATACTCTCTTCCGTGTAAATGAGGAAGAGATATGGAAGTAGGGAAACAAGTTTGGAGGGTTATAACCATTTAGCAGAGATGAAGAGAGGACAGATTTGAAAGACTTTTCTCAGGCACATGAAGCAAATTTTAGTGACCACCAAAACTATGGAAGAGAGAGGATCCAAGCACGATTCGGAGTTTTCCAGCTGAGAATTAACCCACTAAATAAATGGTGTTGCAATGAACAAAGAGGAAGTTATGTATGCAAGTGCTCAAACTCTAAAGCACCGCTCAGTTACCAGCTATTGAATATTATTCAATAATTCAATCCTATTACTTACAGTGAAGCTTATGGTCATCATCTTGTGTCCAATCAACAAAATGTAACAACCAAAATTACAAAATTAAGAGGAAATATTTACATATGTAGAGTTACCTCATAGCAAGCATCAGAGTCTAGACAGGTGTAAACATTCTGCTGCATAGTTAACATGTCTTGCAGCAACATTCTCCAATGAGACTCACTGACAGGAGGCTGCCTGGGGGTAAAAAAGAAAATAATTCATGAAATTGCTCTCTTCAATTAGTCAAAAGTAAAAAAAAATTGGTACCACTATTCTATATGCCACACAGCTCCCACCTGATCAAGAGAAATAGATCTCATTTGAATTTCCAGGGAAAAAAACTTTGATTAAAGATAGAGGGAAGGGCTTCCCTGGTGGTGCAGTGGTTGAGAGTCCGCCTGCCGATGCAGGGGACACGGGTTCGTGCCCCGGTCCGGGAAGATTCCACGTGCCGTGGAGCGGCTAGGCCTGTGAGCCATGGCCACTGAGCCTGCGCGTCCGGAGCCTGTGCTCCGCAAAGGCAGAGGCCACAACGGTGAGAGGCCTGCGTACCGCAAAAAAAAAAAAAAAAAAAAGATAGAGGGAAAAGTTGGGCAGCGACGCATCAATGCCAGAAATGTTGCCAGAGCTGCCTCTGCCGTAGGCTGCCTAGACACAAAACTGATAATGGCAAAGGTAAACAGCTATGAGTTTCTAAGGTAAAATAAAGCACACGGTAAAGTAAGATAAAGCAGCAGTGATATAGCAGAAAAAGCACTTGGAGACAGGAGAATGAGTTTCAAATTCCATCTTCATCACTCTGCAGTCGCCAGCAGGGTGTGTTCTTAATTTCAACCACACATGCAGACCCAGAGGGCAGCAGGGGCCACACCTAGCATGAGTCTGGAGGCGGGAAGCACAGCTGGCCAGCCGGCAGCCCTAGTGGTTCCTCTCAGTGGGACTCCATGCGGCAGTCCACAGAGGCTGGGGTAGAGCACTGTGGGGGTTCTCTCCCACCCAGGCGACAGCCCAGGTGCCAGCCCAGGTACGACAAGCCCTGTCAGGTAGCTGCAGTTCCTATCTGGCTTAAGAAGAAGCTTCATTCCCCACAAAAGTCAGGACCTTTTTTTTTTTTTAACATCTTTATTGGAGTATAACTGCTTTACAATGGTGAGTTAGATCCTGCTGTATAACAAAGTGAATCAGCTATACATACACATATATCCCCATATCTCTTCCCTCTTGCATCTCCCTCCTTCCACCCTCCCTATCCCACCCCTCTAGGTGGTCACAAAGCACCGAGCTGATACCTTTTGTAACAATTCCATTGGCATAGTTTTCAGGCTCCCCTCAGGGATAAGCCAGTGACCACACGTGGGAAAGCCAAAGCTTCAAGCCCCTACCAGGCTTTCTAGTTCATTTACACAGTTCCTCTAGGAGCAATTTACCAGTCAGAGATGAAGTAGTGAGGCCTACACTATCTAGTTGATCAAATACCATTTCATGGTAGTATCCAGACTTACAGACTTAAAGAATCAGTGGTTCAGATTCTCCTGCAACAGGGGAAACGGTGTTGTTAACAATGTCACAGAGAGTCACATATTAGCTGCGTGACTATATTTAACATTCTTGAATTTCAGCTTTCTCACTTAAAGAGAATCTCAAAAAATGATAAGGAAGGGATGAGATTAATTTTGAAAAAACACAGACAATGAAACAAAATTTTTCCTGAGTATAAAAACAAGCTCAGTTATCTGTATGGATTTGAATAAATTTCTTTGAGCTTCAGTTTCCTTTTTTGTATATTATGATAATTAACTTAAACTAGAATGTATGAAAAGACACTCCCCATATTTTTCTGGTACAAAGTAGCATTCAACAAGTGTGAATGAATAAATCTGGAAGTCACAAACACATCTGTTTGTTTTTCTGTAGTCACATACACAACCACTAATATTGTCTAGTAGGAGGGAGAATGTGCTGTAATTCTCTCTACCTCTCTCAAAAGTTCATCTTTGTTGAATATATGTGAGTTTGGAATCATCATTTATGTTTATTTTCTAGTCTTGAAGTTCTACATAATCATGAATCTCATTGTTTGAAAAGGGTAGGTTTGGTTTTGTTTTCTGTTTGTCAAATACCAACTGGGTGTTCCTTTTCCACGCATCATTTTCTTTCTTATGCATTAAAAACAGGGCAAATAGACCGTGTTTAATAGTATTGCTATGGAAAAATTATGCATTTGGGATCTTTCCTACAAAAATTCTAGTCTTCAGGAATTTTTTTCACCTAAAATTTTTAATAACCATATGCTTCATTTGCTTATAGCATTTTCTATTTGCTACACAAAATGAACAATTATTTCTCTCTGATATGTATTAAAGCTTAAGAGAATACATTTTTTTTTCCAGCATACAAATACACAAAACAAACTGATATATTTGCAAGTCTTCAAGGATAATCCCTGAAGTGTTTCCATTAGTTAGACCTTGGTATGTGAACTCTTTGGGTGGGCTTCAAAGAATTAAAAGACTCTTTCAAATTTGGCTCGCAGGCAGTAAAGTAGCAAAATGTTTGAAAAAGTGAGTGTCCATCTTGCACCAGCTTCATAAAATCAGACCTGGGCACTGTCTAGCTGAATTCAAGTTCTCGCAGCCCAGCTGTTCTTCTAGAAGCCAGCAACACTGGGACAGATGGTATTAATGTTTTCTCACACATGGCTAGCCTTAAGTGCAGGTTCTAATTAAAATAAATTATAAGACATTATTTCCAAAGGTCTTTTTAGAATACATGCAGTAAATAAGAACCAAGAGAAGAACCTGGAGGCACTATACAAGAGGTGTGCAAATTGACAGGGAAATACCTGAATACAAACATGATGTATTAGTTACAGCTTTGGAATGGAGGTGTATTTTCCAGCGAGAAATAGTATTGCACTCAAGATAGTAAAACCTGATTTGTGACAGTCAGTGAAATCTGCCACCATTTAGAATATGCATAAGAAAATTTGATAGGTGCTAAAGGCCAAGCCATAGTAGCATATATGAAATAATTAAGATTCATTTCAAGTTGACTACCTTGAAAAAAGAGGCCGTATTCTCTTACATATTCACAGTAAGTAGAATGCCATAAGCAGAAATTAACTGCAAGGACTTTAGAAGTATTTGAGGGATTCAATGGAAGGACAGCAGGTAATCTAGCAGCAACAGTGAGGCTTTCTTACTGAAGAGTAGGTTCTTGACTAGAGCCAACATGATGGGAAATATTGACCCCTAAAAGCTTTTATAGCTGTAAAGAAAGTTTAAGACTTAAATTGTCAACACCTCCTAAATTATTCATTTAGTAATTACTGAGAGAGGGCCAATGATATGTAAGGTTCCAAATTAGATGTTTGGTGACTGTAGCACTTGCCTTAGATAAGCTTATGATTTTGAAGGGAACATAAGGCACATAAATCAATAACTAGAGTAAACTGTTGAAAGAGACAGAGATAAAGAGAGAATTTTAAGGCTTCCTGTAAATCTACAATAATTTTAAGAATTACTATAAATCCATAATAATTAATACAGGATGGTTATTAGAGGAATGATAGACAAACAGATCAATGGATCAAAATAAAGGACCCCAAAATAGGCCCCCGTAATATGGAAAACTGATATTCAACAAAGAGGCAAATGCAATTCAGTACAGACAGAACAGTCTTTTCAACAAATGATGCTGCAATATTCAGATATTAAAAAAAAAAATCTATACCTTGAACAATAAACAAAAATGAACTTTCAAAATGGGCCATGAAACTGATTGTAAAATGTAAAACTAAAAATTTTACTAAAAATGGCAGGAGGAAATCTTTGTGCCAAAAGTTTCTTAACATGACATCAAAAGCACAATCAACAAAGAACAAATTGATAAGCTGGACCTCATCAAAATTTATAAAGTATGCCCTTCAAAAGACACAGGTATGAGAATGAAAAGATAAGGCATAGATAGGGGAAAATCTTTGCAAAGCGTATATCTAATAAGGACTTGTATCCTGAATGTATAAGAAAACTCTCAAAATCAGTAAAGAACCCAATTTTTAAAATGATCTAAGAAGATACCACTGATGTCAAATAATCACATAAAAAGATGCTCAACGTTATTACTCACTGGAGAAAGCAATTAAGACCAAAATTAGATACCACAACACACCTATTAAAATCACTAAACTTTAAAAGACTGACCACAGCAAGTACTGACAAGCATGTAGAGCAACTGGAACGCTCCTAAAAGACTGATTAAAAAATAAAATGGTACAAATGCTTTGGAAGACAGTTAGGCAGTTTTTTTAAAAGTTAACCATCCACCTACCATATGATCCTGCCATTCCACTCTCATGGATTTATCCAAAAGCAATGAAAGCGCATGTCCATACAAAGGCTTGTACATGAATATTCATAGCAGCTATATTTGTAAAAGCCAAGACTCAAAATAAACCAAATGTCCCTCAACAAGTGAATAGATAAACAAAGTGCAATAAATCCATCAATGGAATACTAGTCAACAAATAAAATGGAATAAACTACGGATCCATGATACAACATGGATGAATCACAAAGTAATTATGCTAAGTGAAAGAAGCCAAACAAACAAACCAACGAAGCGCATACTGTTATGACTCCATTTACATAAAATTCTAGGAAATGCAAAGGACGATGTAGAGACAGCAAATAGATCAGTGATAGCCTGGGGAGGGGATGGGGGTGTAATGAGGAGAAGCAGAAGGAGGGAGGGGATTATAAAGGAGCAAGAGAAAGCTTTTAGGGGTGACGGATACATTCATTATTTTGACGAGGTGATGGCTTCATGGGTATATACATATATCAAAACTTATCATATTCTATACTTTAAATATGTACAATTTATTGTTGGTCAATTATAACCCAATGAAGTCAGAAACAGAAAAAAAGTAGTACTTTTTCTTAATCACACACAATTATCAATTAATTTTATTACTCACTTACGACCAGTGTGCCGGGTCAATCTAACCATCAGCTTGTGTGCCTCTTCTGAGCTAGACTGAGTATGTTTAACATACGAAACTGGCCTCTCAAGTCCATGTTTCTCCAAAATCTCTGACACACTGTAAGTGAAAAGAAAAATTTTTAAGTGAGTCTTGCTACCAGACAAAAAAGCTCTAAGAATCTTAAACACG
The DNA here is from genome assembly GCF_039906515.1 of Pseudorca crassidens. Lineage (NCBI taxonomy): Eukaryota > Metazoa > Chordata > Mammalia > Artiodactyla > Delphinidae > Pseudorca > Pseudorca crassidens. The sequence goes on along the minus strand of NC_090309.1, from coordinate 80,949,998 downwards.
CAAGGAGCACTTAGGTGTTAAAAGTATTTTTAAAAAAAGTAGCATAAAAAATGACCAAATTTTACACATTACATTAATTCTCGGCAAAAAGAAGCTAATAATTATATATCAAATCTTATTTCCCCTACTGACTTTTATTACAATATACTTGGGATAAGTTAACATTTTTTACAAAGCCTGGCGTATCCTTACCTCAAAATCTTTTTTTTTATAATTTTCCTGTACTGTAAAAGCATCAAGTCAGCAAAATAAGCCAAATCTATAACTGCAATACCCAGCTTTAACTCTTAACAACCTTAGTGAGTATTCTGTTATAGGCAAGGCTGCTAGAAAAGCAATAAGCAAAGAATTTTAGGGTTGGAAAACCACAGAAACCCCATAAGGCTCCATCTCCCTCAAGAATCCATTCTATAAACAAACAAGTAAGATTTCTGTTCTCATACGGATCTTCTTGAGATATCCTATTCCGTAATTATCAGCATTGTATATACACCTTTTCTGTCTCACCAAGTCTCACATTTATGAATTAACCACTGCTGGGCTTAGAGAGAGGTTGGACAAAATTCAGTAACTCTTCATAAAGATAAGTTCCATGGGTCACGTCACCTGACATTATATACACTAAAACATTTATCAACTATTAATGGCCATGAGGTGGAACCGCAAAAAAAAAGTTCTCCTTTAAAAGGTTAGTAAATTAAGGTGAACAGTGAAAGACCTGGGTATCATCCAGAAACCTAAAGGGTGTTACTGTTTCCTTGAGGTATTGAGAGCATAATTTGACTATCAAGACAACCCATGGTTATACCCAGGAACGTATGGTGAAATAAATGACGTATATTATGAAATATTTTTTTATGAAATGATTATGTTTATTATATTGTATTTCCTTGAGAAAGCTCTTTTCAGGTTCATTAGGGAGAAAAAGGAAACCATGCAGATTTGTAAGGAATGAATCTATACTGACTTAACCCATTAAGCTTTGTTCAAACTATGCTCAATTTTTCAGGGAGGCTGGGGAGAAGAGAGGGACATCAAATTAGTAGATTCCCAAATTCTTATACTTTACATATTACCACTATCAAGTGATGTCATTACCTATAATTTCTATAATTATATATTGGAAGAACAAAGTTTACTAGTCCTAAAATTTCATTTTTAATGCAAATATTTAAAAATTACACACAAGCACATTATATATACATATAAAAATGAATACTAGTAAACAATATTAAACTTCCTGAATAGCAAATTAGAAATTTTCAGTCTCCAAAAGAGACAGTTTAATGCTTCATTTTCACAGTAAAGAATACTGCTAGCGTCACTAATATAATATAACCCAGAGAGTCAATCAAATGTAGTATACCCCAAAAAGGAAAGTCAGGGGTTATAATAAACATTGTTTGCTGATGGATGTAATAACTGCTGAAGGAACTAATATTTCTTATTTACCGACTATGTGTGAGGTACTTCAAATGCTTTATCTAGTATCAATTTCACATCTCATGAGGTAGATATGAGAGCTAAGAAAACCCTAGGCTCAAAGATCACACGGCTAGTAAGTTACAACGCCTAGATGTGAACACAGTTCTACTAGTCTTCAAAGTCCATGTTCTCATTACTGTAGCATTCTGCTAAAATAAGCTAGCATTATATTCATTATTAAGAAAATTCACTCCTAAGAGAGTCAAACAAATATTAGGTGAAACTGGAAATGATCACTAGGCATATTTAAGGTAACATTTCTCGGACAGACCTCCTTAATCAGCATGGAACCAAAAGATCGTCATTTTTCTCACCTGAGAATGTGTTCCAGTTGGTCTACCATGTCATGAAGAGCTGTGGTTACCTCTGTCTTCTGACTAAAGGATTAAGAGAAAAGAATTTAAATTAGGTTTTAGTAGTAACTTTTTACTTGAAATACTAAACTCACTTAAGTTTAAAAAAAAAAGTGATGTTTCCCTTGTATTTAATATATGACAGTATCACCCTGTCCAAATAAAAGGTCAGTCTTATCTCCTATACTCATTCAGCATCTTTCATGACTCAAAAGAGATTAAGATAAAAAATACTGGAATATAACAATATTCTCTATTACAGATTAGTGAGATATGGGCAATTATTTTCCTAAGAACTTTTAGTTCAGTTCTGCTAAAAGCAAAAAAGAATTATATATCAGTTGTAGTCTTTCTTTAAAGAAGTGGTAAACGATAAAGCCATCATTTATTTCTCCTCTTTTAACCAATGAAACAGATTAGGAACCATGGCCCTGCACGTTGGCTTTCTCCTAGTCCTATCTATTCCACCTGTGACTCCCCTAGGACTTTTCCATTAGGATTCTATATACTCAGGGGACTTCTCCCATGTCATCATTCACTCTGCCTCCACTGCAATATTTTAAAACGAAAGAGAAGTACACAGCCATCATACAGATAATTCCTACCGGGAGTGGAGATAACAAGCACTTTTCCTTTTTCCTTTCTCGGGAAAAAAGTAGACGGGGGACTAGGAGAAACATTACCGTGAAAAAGATGATAAACTAATAAAAACATGGCTGATAGGGTAGATTTAGCACGGCACAACGCACATACAAGTGCAAGGGATTTGCTACAAAGGTTAAGCAACTGCTATAAAAGCCCTCTGCCACCCTCTGCAACTCTGTGTCCCAACCTTGGAGGGACGACTCTCAACTGAGAACCACTGTACTTGACACTCTCAGGTGCTTTCCAACCAATGATTCAACTGAATTCCAGCAATTCTTAGGATTTAATAAGAAAGCTAAATAAAAATCTTTATCTGGACTTGGAAAATTAAAAATGACCTAACTGAACACAAAAGTCTCACTATCTTTATTTTTTTATTATTATTATTATTTTTTTAGATGTTTGGGGTAGGAGTTTATTAATTAATTAATTTTTGCTGTGTTGGGTCTTCGTTTCTGTGCGAGGGCTTTCTCTAGTTGTGGCAAGCGGGGGCCACTCTTCATCGCGGTGCGCAGGCCTGTCACTATCGCGAGCTCTCTTGTTGCGGAGCACAGGCTCCAGACGCGCAGGCTCAGTAGTTGTGGCTCACAGGCCTAGTTGCTCCGCGGCATGTGGGATCATCCCAGACCAGGGCTCGAACCCATGTCCCCTGCATTAGCAGGCAGATTCTCAACCACTGCGCCACCAGGGAAGCCCACTCACTGTCTTTAAAACGATCAATCTGTCCTGGTCTAAATCTATGTGGCAATTATTTCATGCAATTTACAAAGATTATACTATCTTTTTAAACCAAGTTTCAGGCCTTGGACTAGAGTGATAAATTAGGGCATATTCCACTTAAAGTCCTTCAAAAAAAAAAAAAGATCATTTATCGGAGATAACTTCAATTAACATACTCATTCAGAAACAATATTTTTTAAATTATCATTTTGTAACTCTACAATAAACATTTGTCACTGATTTTCAGAATACAGCGTTCTTCCTCTGTGAACTGACATTCACGAACATAATGACTAAAGATTTTTTTCAGCCAGATGAAATGTGCTGCCTAGGTAAGATGTATAAAAATTTAATTTCCTAAATAGTGAAAAACTACACAGTTAACCATTTGGTAAATACCAACCAGTTAACCTCTAAAAATAAACGACTGATCACTGGGAGAACGTGAATTGATGAAGTTGGCGCGAGGAGGAAAGAGAACCAGACGAAGTATTTTGAAGGCCTATATTTTAATACTAGGCTAATTTATAATTGCAAATTATTTAGAAAATTATAATTATGAAATACAATCATTAAAAAATAAATGGAACAACAAAAGAGTACCATGCTATTTTTTATGTTTACCAAAAAAAAAAACCTGTTAGATCAGAAACCATTAATCTGAAGCCAAAAAAAGCTTTCATTCACACATACACAAGAGGCATTTCTTAGCCTACACATTCTTTGAAAACAAATATACTCATCCTCTCATTATAATGTCTACATAAAAAATGTTCTTTTAATATCATCATTCAATTAATATCATGACTTTCTCCTCATGGTAGGAAAATTACTATTTAAAAGTTAATAGATGAGCTCTAATTGATATTTATGCTTATTTGATCTCACTGAAGAACTAACTGAAGAACTAAGTCTAATACATTTATTTTTAAAAATTGCACATGTCAGTTGGAAGTCAATGATTTTACCTAGATGATTCAAGGACAACCAAGGGGCATCAAGTGGGCAGAGGGACCATCAAATTACCCACCTAGACCCTTTAAGGAAGAAACTCCCCACCACTTCTGCTCTCTGAGATGCTTGTTAAGAAGAGGATTCTGCATCTCTTGTCACCCTCTGGGAAGAGCACCTTGACTACTGACACTGTGATATCCACTGGGCTGAGGTTTTTAAATGATGAGTAATGACAGTTTGCTAAAAAATTGTTAATACAATCCATGTTACTAGCCCTTTGTTGCCTACTGAAGGCCCACGGTTCCCAGAGGTACACTTGCTGCTCTTCACTAAGGATGGGAGGGAGCTTGCGGTCATATCTGTACAGGTATGGGTGATAAATAGATGCTGTGATTGTAACTCTTCCTACATGAAGACTCCCTAAACCTGGACTGAGGAAAGGAAGTATTAACTACTAGTACAGTCTCCATTTAGCTTTACCAGTAACAAGGTTAACTGCTTTCCTTCTTGGGGGTCAGTACTTAGACCCTTAATGAGAAGAGATGAATAATCAGGATCTACAAACCACAAACCACCCAACATTTCTGTAACATAATACACAGAATCTAAGATTACCTTACCCCCCCAAAATCAAAACTGAAGCAAGACTGACAATCTAGCTGCTCACATATAAGGCAATTTCCCAAGGACTCCTATAAAGAAAAGCCTTCAGCTTGTCACAAGGTATCCAATCAACTTTTAGTAACTTAGATATAAATTCATGGCCAAGAATCACTAGACATGGAGGAAAGGTCCTCACAGTAAAAACAGAGATGCAAACAAACAGAATATGAAAAATCAGAGATCACGGTGGGGCAAGGGTAATGCAAGGTGCAGAAGTGAATTTATGCATCTGTGAAACAAGAGCAGGGTATTACTTTGTTTGAAAGTGAATGAGAAAAAGTTCTTGGAATTTAAATAAGAAAGCCAAAATAAATTTTAAATTCAAAATACGGATTAGAAGATAAAACTATAGAAATCTCCCAGATCACTTAACAAAAGATCAAAACATGGGAAAAAGAACAAAAAGAGCAGTAAATAAATTTAAAATGTGCAAAAAAAGAGAAAAAAGGACATGCAAATAAACTTATCAAGGAAACTTAACAGGAAAAAAATGTAAGAAAATTTCCCAACAGTTTGAAGGACATGAGTTTCCAAGTTGAAATACACGATTTAAATGAACAATGATAAATTCAGACTCAGAATAAAACACATCCTTATGATACTTCAGAACACTAGAAATGAAGGGAAGGTACTGAAGTATTCCAAAAAGGGGAGGAAAAAGCCATATAATAGCCTTGGACTTCTTAACAACAGTGGAAGGAGAAGACAAGAGTGATGCCTTCGAAACTCACAAGGAAAAGGATCAGAAACCTACAATTCCATACACAGCCAAGCCTTCCCTCAAGTGTAACAATGCAATTATGATATTTTAATTATGATATTTTATTATGATAGTCTTAAAATAAACATGCCTCCATGCAATATTTGACAGGAAGCTATTCAAGATTATGTTCCATCAAAATAAGGGAATAAGCAAAGAAAGGAAAAGATAATCCCAGAAATGCAATATGCAACACAAGAGAGACGCAAACAAAAGTCCAAGGATGAATGCTGTACAGCAGCGTAGCGAACAATTCTTATCAAAGGAAGAGAAAAGACAATTCTAAGAAAGATGTTTCAAAAGTAAGAGGGAGAGAGAGAGAGACATAGAGTGAAAAGAGAAAGGAGAGATTACTAGATATTTTTGACCTTGAAAAGGAATTTTACACTTCTGTCAGAAGAGTGAAGGAGGTAAATGGAAACAAAAAACGACAAAAAAGGAAATTATTCAATCCACGAAAAGCAAAAAGTTGCATAAAAAGGAAATATAATCATACCCAGCTCTGTGTAAACAGTATATACATAATCATAATGATAGAAATACCACTTTGACTACACTGAAAAGAACGGTTAAGAGAAGTAGGTATGGGGGAAGGGTAGGCTTCAATGAAAGGAAGTCAATAATCATCTAAAATTGTAAAACCAATAAATAACAACGTTAGCACAATATTTTAAAGGAGGCAGGCAAAGTCAAGAAGAAAAGCATGATCTATAATGAGTGCTTACTTTTAGAAGACAGGTATCAAAGGATGGGGAAGGAGAGCAACCAATAGTTTTTTACCGATTACAAGTCTTCCTGTACCCTGATTTTAACTAGTACATACATTATTTACTTTATGGTTAAAAATTAGAAGGGGATCATGTTCCCTTGGACTTCATGATTCTGGAATAGCACCTCCTCATCCCCACCAATTTGTTTTTCTCCATGGCACTGACTTTTCAAAGTGAAAAGACAATATGACCTGTAGAATATCTCACAGTCTGTATTTATCTGTTTCTTTTCTTCATGGTGTCATTTAACTTGTTCTCTTATTCCCTACATTGACTGTAAACTAGAAGTTTGGCTTAAAGGATTGATTAGATTCAGGGTAAGTAATTTTACTTCATACTGCTTCTCACCAGGAGGCACGTATGGCTAGGCTGCCTGATTGTAAGTGATGCCATATTTGATAACCTGATCAAAGGTGACGGCAGTGAGACTTAGACTTTATAAAGGTCAATTTCCCCTTTGCAATTCCCAAAAAAAAAATATTTGCTAAAGGTAATACTTTAGTACCATGCAAATATCCCTTCCCCGTCAATTTTTCACCTGATTTCAATTCTATTAATGACTACATGAAACAATTATTTCACATTGGGTTGCAAAATCAAGTGACTTCTATCATTCATTTCACACACAAAAATAAAAATTTCCTTGGAAGGAAAAGAAGAAAACCAAAGCATGAGGAAGACTTCTTGTCTAAACAACTGATTTTGCAAATGAGGAAACTGATGACCATAGAAGTTACGTAACTCAGCTGTAGTCACAAAGGCTTAGAAACAGGCCCACCGATTTTTCATTCAGTTTTCATGCTTTTCCATGTGCTGTTATTAACTTCTCCAGATATGAAATTTATAATATGTACTGTGTGTTAAAAGAGTGATTAAAGGAATGATTGTTATGTGACTTGCAAAGAGAAAATATAATCTGATTTGCATACCACTAAATGAGGTATGTATATCCATGCATTATTACTTAGAAGTTTTACTCTGGGCAAGGGCCAAGAACAAACAATTCATAGAAAAAACACAACTAGCCCATAAATAAGGAAAAAGCTTAATTAGAAACACAATTTAAAACAAAGAGATATCACCGTTTATCCACTTAAGAGAGTACTTTTTGTTGTGGTGGTAGTGATATTCTTGCTTGCTTTTTAATGGATAATTATCAAGGTTAACAAAATTATAGTGACGTCCTATACACTGTTAGAAAAACAAGTGTCTATCTCGAGACAACAGGTTTGCACGTGATCTCATTTTCTTCTTTATATTCCCAAAATTCTGTATAATGAACATTCAGAGAAGGAACATCTTCATTTTAACTGTTAGAGTAAAAAGACACAACCATAACAAAGGCACACTGTGGGTTCTTACCCATATCCTCTCTGTGGCAGACATTCTAATAAGTCATAGCAAAGAGCGAGCTGGTCATTTCGTTCACAGTTATAGATGCATTCTAGTGCTACTGCCATCAGTTGGTCCTGATCAGGAATGATTTTTTGCTGCAACTAGAGAAATAAAGCATGTTGTGCTAAATGTCAATAGATTTACATTCAATTTTGCCATATCCCAGTACCACTGTCAATAGAATATTAAATAGCGCAGTTAATCAGCCACAGAAACAAATCTTGGTTCTTCTTTAGCTTACAGACTTTTGGGGTCTTTAATTATTCTAAATGAAACTGCATTTTAATTACAGAATCAGCAAGAAAAGAAAATCTGTACCCATAAGCTATGCATCTGCTGAAAACAAATTCTTCAATTCATGACCCATTCAAGATAAAGTAGATAGAAGAAACACAGTGAACTAAAAAGGCAATTCATTAAAAACAACATTTCTAACCCTAAAACCAAATTTTATGTGTTTCAATCACAAAAATATATAAAATTCCTCAACTAATATTCAGAGATGTTCAAACTTACTATTTTTCAGTGTGCATTATGTATTAGTCATTTAACACAACAGTATTGACATTCTATTCGAAAGAAGTCGCATTGCAATGCGGTAATATTCATATCCCAAAATACACTCCATATTTCTGATGCAGAAAAATGGCTATTGGGGGTCACTTTCCCATTGTAAACCACAGAGACCCATTCTTAAAGTATTTTCTGGGATATAAAAATTACAGATTTGTGCCTTGTTTTTCTCATCTATAAAACTGGAATATTAACATCTTCTTAATAGCATTGTTGTGAGGATTAAATAAATTAATACATGTAGAATGCTTATGATATCTTCCTGCTTCCTGTCTTTCCCTCCCTGAGACGCTGAAGTGTCACTTGAAAGTTAAATGTTCTAGAGTCCCTATTTGATCAGGCATGCTCAAAACCCTTTAGTAGACCTTCAGCGTGAAAGGTAAAGAGCAAGCTTTTTGCCTTCCACTCAGGCTCCTTCATGGCCTGGTGCCCACCCACGTTTCCAGTCCTATGAATCACTACCTCTCTGCTCAAAGTTTTAGTCCACTCAGGTTAAATAACTTGCCTTTATCTAAACATATCGTTAGTTTGATTAGGTCCCCTTGTCTTATTCTACTCCTACCTGGAATGTCTTCCTCCTTAGTCTCTAAAATCTCCCGAATACTCCAGTTTTATGTCCATTTGGCTGACTTCAGTTGGACTTCCCCAGATTTCCAGAGTCTCTTGCTTATACTTGCTACTGCTGGTCCAATGGATAAATCCTCATACGACTCTCTACATGAATTCTTTTTCCTCTCTGTACTCCCATGGCACCTTTCCGTTCTCTTCCTATGCCACTCAGCATAGCCTTCTTAATACACTCTACTGTGTACGTGAATCATAAGGCTCACATTAAGATACTTTTCACTATTGTCCTATTAGACTCTCTACAGATGTCCAACTTCATATAGTAAGACACACTTCCTTTTATTCTCATTATTCCTGTACTAATATCTCAGTGGTCACTATTAAACCATCATTTGTCCCACCTCAAGCTAACAGAAGGGGGCCCATTTAGGACTTTCCAAGAAATCAATAAACCTTCCCCACCACAGGCTGCTAATTATCTCCCATATTGCATAGCAAAGTAAAATGTAACAAAGTCATAATTTCTTTCAAAGGGTCTTAAAATTATGCACTAGTAGACAACTAGAAAAAGAACAACAGATGTTAAGCTAGAATACTTGGGAAACCCCAGAGAAACAAGCAACAAAAGAACTCAATGAAACAGTGAAAGGATCACTGAAAATTATCATACAAAAATCAATAACTTTCATATACACGAACAATAAAGTTAGAGAAAATGAGGGTAAATAAAACCCAATTTGTAATGTAAGCAGAAAATTAAGTGGTTAGGAATAGATTTAACAAGAAATGTGCAAAACCTATATAAGGAAAAGTTTTAAACACCCCCGAAAGACAGTAAGAAAGATATGAATACAATGATGTCCCCTATTCTTGAATAGGGTGACTGGACATTATACTAAAGTTCAGATAGAAAAAATATATATACAAGAATAACTTTTGAAAAACTGGGGGAAGAAAACACTACAGAGGAATACTACCCATACCAGACTATAAAATCTCTATAATTTAAAACAGTGTGGTACTTAGTATATGGACAACCAGACCAATAAAACAATAGAGAAACTCTAGAATTAGACTCAAAACAAATGGAAATTTTGTATATGACAAAGGTGGCATCTCAAATCACTCAGGTACAGATAAACTTTTTAAATAAATGGTGCTGCAACAACTAGGTAGCATAAGGGAAAACATAAAATAGATCCGTATCTCACACCCTGCAAAAGAACACACTCCCAATAGATTAGGGGTCTAAACATAAAAATAAAGCCATACAAGTACTAGAAGAAAACATGAGTGATTTCTTCTTTAACCCTGTAATGGGAAAAGGTTTTCCACCATGTTTCAAAATACAGAAGCAATTAAAAAAAAAATTGCTCAATTTGATTACACAAAAAATAAACTGTAAAAAATTCTGCATGACATAATACACCATAAACAAAGTCAAAAGACAACCTACCCACTGGGTGAAATATTCACAATAGAAACCACAGAAAAAGGACTAATTACACTAATATATATGAATTTCTAAAAGTTAAGGCACAAAGAAACAAAAATCAAAGTGAAAAATGGGGAAAAGACAGGAATGGACAGTTCACAAAAATGGGGAAAAGGCAGGAAGGGACAGTTCACAAAGACGACAATGCCCCTCAAGCATATGGGAAAATGCTCAAATTCACTCATGTTTAGAGACGTACGAATTAAAACAACACCGAAAGGTAACTTTTCACCCATCACGGTGGCAAAATCTTTTAAATAAGACAAGAAATTGTGTCTGCAAAGTTGTGGAGAAACAGCCATGCTCATACATTGCTGGTGGAAATGTAAATTGGAACAACCCGTCTGGAGAGAAATGTGGTAATACCAACACAACCCTGCCTTTAGAGCCCGGAATCCCCTTGCAGTAATATACCCTGAAGATATGCCAATAATACAAAATAAATATAAACAGCTTACTCGTTGTAGCACTGTTTGTAATTGTCAAATACTGGGAATAGCACAGAAAACTAGTGAGACTGGGTAACAGTTTTCAATTTTATATTTTAGTTTATATAACCACACATGGCTAGTGGCTACCATACTGAACAGCACAGTCCTGGAGGCACTTTTCAATTTCCTAAGGAGTGTGGGCCCAAAGTAGGCCAACAGGAAATTGCAGCTGAGAGTTTACAGTGTTAAGGAGACTTCCCCATTTGTCCCCATTACTGGAATACAGTCTGGTATCTACAAGCAGAAGGGCCTAGTAAGTATTCAATACTTCTAATTTGGACCCCCAAAGGACCACACCCTAGGAATACGGGAGAATTGGAAATAGGACAGTCTTTTTGAAACCTGAAACAGCTCAATACCCGATCAGGTTAAAGTGACCTTCACTGTAGGAGAATGGTGGGAACAGCAAAAACAAGAGTGGCATATTCCATATTCCCCCAAATTCTAATCTATTATACCTGGGTTGGGCCTAGAAAATTGTTTTCTGTTTAATCCATATAGTTCTGATGCACAAATGCATTAAAAAAAAAACAGTATAAAAGACAGAAAACGATACGAGAAGGTAGAATATTTTATTCCCAAGTCATCTCTATCCAGACTTGCCCAAGTTACTTCACAAGTTTCACTTCCCAAAGAGGGATTCAAGCAAAGAGCAACGGCTTAAAATCAGAAATGAGTGCTTAAAATCAGGATGTTATAAAAGAGAGAGGAAGAGTTTGAAACACATGAGATAGCTGAAAAGACAAATTTGTATTTGTCTTATTGTTCCCATTATTCGCTCCCCTCTTTCTAGTAGAGGATTGTTCTTCCCTGCCCCATTAACACCAGGTGCGGCCACAGAGCCCTCAGCCTGTGAAATGTGAGAGGGAGTAATTTGAGGCACTGGGAGCTAAGCTTTAAGAGCCACTGTGTGGTTCTTTGTTCTTTTTCCTGTGCCACAAGTTAGAAAAGGGGACTGTTCTTTCAGCCTGAGTCCTGGAATGAACAGGACATGGAACACAGCAGAAGTCCAACCCAACCACAGCCTACACGACACTTGTGAGAAATAAACGTTTGCTGTTGTCAACCACTAAGATTGCAAGGTCATTTGTTAATGCAGCACACCTTAACCTAAGCTGCTGGATACAGAAATCACGGCTCCCTTTAGAGCACTAAAAATACCTTGTGCATGATTCATGGCAGATCCAAGGTAAATTCTTTTCGCGAACAGTCAAGGAAAATAAAATAAAAACAATGCTCCAAGGACAATCCCAGCACAGCAAATAAATGTAACCAAGTGATCTAAAGCATCATAATGAACCCAGAGTCAATCATTCACTCCTTCATTTGCCCTGCCCAAGCGCACTGAGCACTTGCTCGCTACAAGGCACCGCGCTAGTCCCTGGCAGTACAGACACCAGAGACAGAGCGGACAGACCCAGGAAACAAAGAGAGGGAGAGACAAACCTGAACAAGCAATGACAGCACAGTGAGAGATGCATTATTCTAGAGGCAGCTACAAGGCCCACCCTAGCACAGATAAGTCCCCAGAGGTTTCACAGCAGAGGGAGTCTTGGACAGCAGGATCCTGAAGGGTAGGCAGGTATTTGTTAAATGAAGGAAAGGGGTCTGATTATCACAAGCAAAGGAAATAGCCTCACAGAACACAAAAAGGCATGAAAGAACCTGATAGGGTCAAGAGGTGAAAAGTTAGTGTGGGTAAACCAGTGCATTCATGAAGGGAAATGAGGCTGAAGAGGTAGACTAGAAGCAGACCGCAAAGAACCTTCCACGCCAACATTTACCCTGCAGGCAATGGGAGGCCACCAGAGATTTTCTGTAGACCATGACATGATCAAATTTGTGCTGTGGAAAGATAACATCGATAGAAAAGGAGAGGGTGGATTGGAAAGGAAGAGCCCAGCAACACCATTATTCTCTGCTTTGATTTTGACATATTTCAAGAAAGGCAAATGGCTATATATTTTATTCAAAAGGCACATGATAAATTATCGAGTAAAAACAACAAAAACCTGACTATATACAAAGGATTTACAAGACTCTGTAAGGAAGAAGGATCACAAACAAGATTACTCGAAGAATTTAAAGTCACTTCTTTCTTCCTCATAAAACATTCATATTCAACCCATCCTGCTTCTCACATAGCATTCTGCTGTCATAAGCAGCCCGCCCTCGGCTCATAGTAAACCACGCCAAATTTAAAATCAGAATACTAAGTGGAAACTGCTTATGAGAAGATGGAAAACTTTAAATAGCCAATGAACAGAGATATTTCTGACAGACAGCCCTTCCAGAAACCAAAAAATGTGTGAGATTAACTAAGCAATGCTTTCCTTTTCAGCTTGATTGTAATGGTCTATGACCATATACCTTAGAGGACATCAAATTGCTAACAAAGGCTAGTACAAGGAGTACTTTCAATTAGAATTTAGGATTAGAAGGGGCCTTCAATGCTTCTGCTTGAATCCCAACCTAATGCTTTAACTCTCACTACAAAGTCAGTGCCTCGAGTGACTACGCCACTCTGCTTGAGTCCCCTCCAATGGAAAGGGAGCCACTATCCCTTGAAACAGTATATTTGATTTATGGTTAAATTAAGAGGTTATTTACATTTCAAAAGTAACCTGGATTTAACAAAACGATTTATCACCAGTAAATCTGAACAACTATTTGATTTCTATAAAAAAGACAGATAGATAGATAGATGATAGAAGATAGACAGATAGATAGGTCAGTCTTCAGCAAATGTAAGAGTTATTAAGAATAATTATAAGATCTCCTTATGGGATCCTAAAAATTTTAACAAATATTTTGAAGGTCCTCCAGGGTAGAAGTCTTTTCTTCTTCTTCTACTGGTGTTACAGTAAAGCATAATGGTTAAGAACACAGCTGGGAAACTAGAAAACCTATGTTTGAACCCAAGGTTCCACTCCTTACTGTGACCCCGGGCAATTGCCTAACCACTCTGTATCACGATTTTCTTTTCCTGTAACAGTAATATAATCAAAATATCTACATCATAGGATTGTTACAAGGATTAAATGAGTTAACACTTGTAAAGTGCCTACGTATAGTAAGAATTCAATACCTTTCAATTATTAGTCTTTTTGGTATTGCCAGTTTCCACAAGGTAGTAAAGAGTCAACAAACTTTGGAGTAAATCAATCAAGGTAAACATAATCTTAAAAACTTCCAAAAAATTTTTGGACTAAACTGCTAAAACATTTTTAAAGAATAAAATGATAACTACTTCTTCTGTTTAAAGACAAATTACTTGCAAAGCCTAGTATTAAAAAATTTGTAAACAGAACCTAATTCTGTAGGGAAAAAAGTACAGAGATTTTTTTAAGATGTTAAAGTTTCTACTTACATCAGGCTTGGAATGCTGAAATATCTTCAGGGGAAATTTTAAGTCTCCTTTAGCTAAAGTTACTAAATATTCCTTTAATAGCTCATTAGCCACACCAGGAGACTGTTTCTCACAACGATGAAGAAAGGGAACCATCCACTGGTAGGCACTTGTCACATAATTGTCCTCAGAACACTGAAAATGTAATTCACCAAAACAAACACACGTTAAATTAAATACCTGATAATAACAGACAAGTTAAAGCTCAAGGATAATCAGACTCTGTGTGAAACAATGAAAGCCCAACACTTTCTAAAACATACTCCAATTCACGCCTCACAAGGAGACTCACCTTCTGCCTGGGGTTGGTAGAGCCAACAGCAGCAAGAGCACTGTGATCCATCTCTTTAGCACCATGACCACCCTAAGTACCATGGTACATGCTACTAGGTCGTGACAGCCTAAGCCCAGCTCTGTAAGACAAACACGCTGCTGCTACTATTACTCCTACTGCTGCTCAGTCCTGAGGTCTTCCAGAGCAAAGAGAGATTCTACCTCAAAAGTGTATGTATGTGTATGTGTAAAAAGAGTTAGCGGGTGGGGGCGGGGGTGGGATAGGCCGACAGAAAATGTGAAAGGGAAAAGAACAGAGAGAGATCCGCATAAAGAAGCTCTAGAAAGGAGTCACTTGAGAAATCCCAGATTCTCTTCCACACTTTTCCTCTTCTTCTGTTTGTTTTACCCCTTCACATCCACCTTCATGAAACTCCAAATGACACACATAATCTTACTTATTATCCCTGAAATTATACAATCCTTTCTCGTCTTTATCCCAGGAGATACACCTCAATCTCTTAAGAGGCATCTTGCATGTAACACAACTCAATTTTCACTGGGTGGATCATAGGGAAAAGAAATTAGTAAGAGAAAAGGGAGGTGGGGACAGAGGGAAAGAGAAAAGGGGGATTGATAAGAGAAAAAAAGATGGTGAGAGGCATGAGAAAGAGAGGAAAAGTGGGCTCAGCAGAAATCAGTTCCTAACTTTGGAGACTGTACTCCCCGCCCCCAAAAAAAATCTACGAATGGCCGGGCAAATTCTCCTTCACATACAAACCCTGAAGCCAAGATGTTTTCTTCATACAACCACCCAGCCAATCATCTGAATATACAAGTAGTTGGGAATTTTAACAAAGTGAGGATTAGAAACATGATTATGAGAATGACAGCTAATTTAAATATGCCTCGCTAGAAGGGGGAAAGAAAGTCATGTACAGATAACTATGGATGAAGGGCAAAGAAGGTACAAAACCAGCCAAAGTGGTTCTGGATGCCTTCAGTAATTTATTCATAAAACTTGGTTGTTTTTTTTTTAAGTCAAGAAACCTTCCTTTATTGACTAAGTTCTCTGGTTTGAAGGACACTACATCTTTGGCTTTGAGACACATATTAATCAAAGTACATATAGAATAGTTAAAAAGAAAGTTTTAAAATAAAACCTACACTATTCATCAGTAATCTTAGTTTTTCAATGTCTTTCATCTGCTGGAGTTCTTTCAAGGTTAGGGTTAAATCACACCCTGCTTCATAAACCAATGCTTCCAGAGTAACCAAATTATCACAGAGAACCAGCAAACCAGGAATATTCCGCTCCATTCCAAGTCGAATAAGTGACAATGCACAGTCAACCTAAAATGGAAAGGCAACAGTAAGTCTCTGAGTATTACATCTTTCTTTTCGATATATTCTAAAGTAAAAGCCTCTAGTATAGAATCTAGCAATAATCCTTATAATCATTTTACATAAAACTGTATTACTACATACTTTTTTATTCAGTACAAAAACATCAGACTTCTTTATGAAATATATTAGCACCAAACTGTCCCAAAAGAATCAAATAATCACCAAGAAATACTGAAAATAAAAATAAAAGAAAGACAACCATCTTCAATTTGTAGAGCATTACAGTTTACTGAGCTGTTTACATATATTTGTCTATTTAATTCTCAGAACATTAACAAGCAGGAAAAAAATAAAAATAAAAAAACATAGCTAGGTAGTGATAATGTCAAATTAACCTATTTTCACTATACCACTCTGCCCCAAAAAGAATGCTTGGCTTCCATAGTCCTGTACAGTACCTCTCCTTCCACAAGTCCTCCCTATAGATGACATTCAATAAACTCTTGCTGAACGATTAACTGATTAATTCAACCTTCTCTGTCCCAATTCAACTACTTAGACCTCCCTTACAACAAAACAAAGAATAATCTTTCTGCAGATGCTCAATACACAGCAATTTCACTCCCATCACTTGATCAGGTTTATAAAATGGACATATTCTGATTGAAAGCAGAATCATCTAATGTGGCCTTAACCCCCAGTGCCTTATACTTCTCCTTACTTGCTCCCTTACTCCTAGAAAAGCAATTATTTATTGAGAACCTACTATGAACTGAACACCATTCTAAGTGTCAGGAATACAAAACTGAATAAGATGAGGTCTCTTCCTTCAAAGATGTCTCCATCTTGTAGGGAAACACAATCTGGTAAATTAATGATTGAAGTGGAGTGAGGGTGCCTGGGATCTCAAAGAAGAGGGCAAGGAGCCCAACCGGAGAGTCACGAAGTCTCCCAGAGGGGAGAACACTTAAAATGGGTTTTAAAGCATCAGTGGATATTAGTAAGTAAAGAAAGAAGAAGCGCAGGAGAACAGCATGGAAGGCAGAGATGCATGAATGTTAGGAAGTACGATTAGTTCCATAAACTGAAAAGAAGGTATGAAGTGAAGTGATGAAAAACGAGGCTAGAGTAGCAGAGAAGGGCCAGATAAAAAAGAACATTGTTTGCTGAGCTAAGGAATTTGCAGTTTACCCCAAAATGCAAATTTAAAGGATTTTCGGCTGAGGCATGTCATAATAGACTTACACTTTGGAAAGAATACTCAGTATTTATTGAATGAATGACAAATGAAATATGAATGGACTGGAAATGGACTGGGCTGAAAGTAAGCAGACTAGTTAGGAGAACTGCAATTACTAATACCAGAAGACTCTCTACTAGTGACAAGAATAGCCCCCTGGGGGGACAGCAATATTTAAGGGACAAGCCAAAGACTCTGAGCCACACTGCGGAGAGGAACATGAACAACTAAGACAAAGACAATGAAGAAAGCGAAATGACATCACAGAAGCCTAAGGAGAAGAGATTGCAGGGAAAAGGAAGCAGTAGTGTCAAAGGACAAAGTTGTTAAACACCAAATGAAGGCGATCTGACATTAAAAGGCGAGCAGGGAGCCTTACTGATGGAGTTTCCGTGGAGTGACAGGAGTAGCCAGACACCAGGGAAACGAGGAGTAAACAAACACTGAGGAAGTGATTGCAAAGGGCAGAGTGGATACCTCTGAGCTGAGCTGCGATGGAAAGAAGACAGATAAAACGGAAGCTAGGGAGAAAATGGCTCTAATTTATATATATATATATATATAAGTCTCTGAGTATATACATGTATATATATATACATGTGTATATATATATATATATACACTCCTATTTCATGTATATATATATACGTGTGTATGTGTGTGTGTATATATATATATATATATATATATATATATATATATACACATATATATGAAATAGGAGTGATTTGAACTTTTTACGTCCAAAAAAAGGCAGGGGGGTAATAGACCAGAGGTTAAAGATACAGGAGAGAGAGAAAAAATGACTGCTAGAACAATCCCGAGCAGGGGGCGGTGTGGAATCCAGGGTACGGGTAAAGAAAGAAGTTCAGGAGAATGCAAGAGAGACCTCTTCCTGTGGGAAAACTGGAAAGAGTAGGGCAAATGGAAGTGATTTCTCAACTTTCACCATGAAATACAAAGCAAAATCACTGCTGAGAATGATGAAGGAAGCGTTGGTGCGAGGAAAGGAGGAAACGGGGAGAGGAAACAGTCACGCAGCACAAAGAAAAAATGCCAAGCGATATCACAGATCCACCCAAAGCCCTTCCAGGACTCAGAGATTAACAGGTGAAGAGGTGAAAAAGGAAGAACTGCATGTTCAGTTGAAAAGAGTGGCGCAAATGAAAATAAGGGAGGAAACTACAGGTAGATAAGGCATGAGGCAAAAGGGAAGGGATCCGGCAATACCTCAACAAAAGGACAATTAATGTCGGAAAAGCCACATCTACTTGTATACCAAGTTCTTAAAAACTCAGAAAATCTCAGAAAGTATGAAGAAACTCGACATGTAAAGCACAACTTTGTGCAATAGTCTGAACACATAGTATATTAGCAATTTGTAACACACTCAACCAATTTTGCGATCCAGATCTGTGTTTCTAATACCAACTTTGACGTTGTTGCTTTCCAAAATAACCACTGAAGTAAAAATGTTTGAAAATCAAATTACTGACACCTTAAAGTAGGTTCTGTTAACAACTTACAGAATTATACCATATACCCCAAGCCCCCAATAGATAAATTTCACCACTATATGTACACATTTTCCTAAACCAACAAACAAGATTTCCAAAAGCCATTTGTAGGCGCTAAGGAAGAAGTAGCACTACATCAGTTTAACCTGTAAAAATGAAAAAGATAAAACTATGCCAGATACCACTTTGATTATAGCATAAGCCACATGAAACGTCAATACATAAAATGAAGCTAAAGAACAATACCCCTATTATAAGTGTTTTTAAATAAATCAAAGAGATGAAAGAGTATACAGCCAACTAAGTAAAGCATCCCCAAAGCACTTTCCTTTCTTTATAATTATTCATTTTTTAAACTTATTTTATATTGGGGTACAGCTGATTAACAATTTTGTAATAGTTTCAGGTGCACAGCAAATCTTTATAATTATTCTTGATTACTAAAACAGAAATCAAGATGTCTAGGAATTATAATTAGACTTAAAAAATCATATTTCAGAAAGTGCTAACTTTGTTTTTGTTTTTAACAGACTTTCTTTTTTAGAGCAGTTTTAGGTTGACAGCAAAAATGAGCAGAAAGTACAGAGATTCCCCACATCACCCCGGTCCCCACACATGCACAGCCTCCCCCGTTACCAACATCCCCCAGCAGGGTAGCACCTTTGTTACAATCAGTGAACCTATACTGACACACCATATCACTCAGTGTTCACAGTTTACATTAGGGTTCACTCTTGGTGTTTACTTTCTGTGTGTTCGGACCAAAGTAGACTGACAGGTATCCATCATTATGGTATCAGACAGAGTATTTTCACTGCCTTAAAAAATTCTCTGTGTTCCATCTATTCATCTCTCTACCACCAACCCCTGGCAATCACTGATCTTTTTACTGTTTCCATCATTTTTCTTTTTCCAGAATGTCACATGATGGGAATCAAACAGTATATAGCCTTCTCAGACTGGTTTCGTTAACTTAGTAATATGCATTTAAGGTTCCTCCGCACCTTTTCATGGTTTGATTGCTCATTTCTTTTCTGGAGTTCAGTAATATTCCATTGTGTGGATGTACCACTGTTTATTAATCCATTTGCCCACTGAAAGACATCTTGATTCATCAATTGTAACTAACATACCACTCAAATGCAAGCTGTTAATAATAGGGATAACTAGTGGGTAGGGCAGAAAGTGAGGGGAATATATGGGAACTCTGTACTTTCTACTCAATTTTTCTATAAACCTAAAGCTCCTCTAAAAAATAAAGTATTAATAAAATAAAGAAAGAAAGAAATGTAAAAAATGATAATTTATTTTACATTCCAGTATAGGCCTTTTTCTTTTTGTTAGTGCTATTTTTTAAAAACCTGAATAAATATTTTGTAACCCAAATTTCAGTCATTAAACACTAAAACTGGTATTGGCAGAAAACGAAACACATAGATCAATAAAGCAGAATTAAAAGTCTAAAAATAAACCCACATATATATGGACAACTAATTTCTGGCAAAGGAGCAAAGAACACACAATGGAGAGAGGACAGTCTCTACAATAAATGGTGTTGGAAAAACTGGACAGCTACATGCAAAGGAATGAAACTAGACCACTATTTCACATCATACACAAAAATCAATTCCAAACGGATTAAAGACTTGAGTAAGACCTGAAACTCTAAGACTCCTAGAAGAAAACATAGGCAGTACACTCTTTGACATCATTCTAGCAATGTCTTTCTGGATCTGTCTCCTCAGGCAAGGGAAACAAAAGCAAAAATAAACAAGCGGGACTATATCAAACTAACAAGCCTCTGCGCAACAAAGGGAACCATCGACAAAATGAAAATACAACCTACCAAATGGAAGAGGATATTTGAAAATCATGTATCTGATAAAGGGTTAATTTCCAAAATATATAAAGAACTCAAACAGATCAACAACACAAAAAACAAATACCCAATTAAAATATAGGCAGAGAAACACAAAACACCCCGAATAGCCAAAGCAATCTTGAGACAGAAAAACAGAGCTGGAGGAAGCAGGCTCCCGGACTTCAGACTATACTACAAAGCTACAGTAATCAAGACAGTATGGTACTGGCACAAAAACAGAATTATAGATCAATGGAACAGAATAGAAAGTCCAGAGATAGATCCATGCACATATGGTCACCTTATTTTTGATAAAGGAGGCAAGAATATACAATGGAGAAAAGACAGCCTCTTCAATAAGTGGTGCTGGGAAAACTGGACAGCTACATGTGAAAGAAAGAAATTAGAACACTCCCCAACACCATACACAAAAATAAACTCAAAATGGATTAAAGACCGAAATGTAAGGCCAGACACTATAAAATTCTTAGAGGAAAACATAGGCAAACGCTCTATGACATAAATCACAGCAAGATCCTTTTTGACCCACCTAGTAGAGAAATGGAAATAAAAACAAAAATAAACAAATGGGACCTAATGAAACTTAAAAGCTTTTGCACAGCAAAGGAAACCATAAACAAGACAAAAAGATAACCCTCAGAATGGGAGAAAATATTTGCAAATGAAGCAACTTACAAAGGATTAATCTCCAAAATTTACAAACAGCTCATGCAGCTCCATATCAAAAAAAACAAACAACCCATCCAAAAATGGGCAGAAGACCTAAATAGACATTTCTCCAAAGAAGATATACAGATGGCCAAGAAACACATGAAAGGATGCTCAACGTCACTAATCATTAGAGAAATGCAAATCAAAACTACAGTGAGGTATCACCTCACACCAATCAGAATGGCCATCATCAAAAAATCTACAAACAACAAATGCTGGAGAGGGTGTGGAGAAAAGGGAACCCTCCTGCACTGTTGGTGGGAATGTAAATTGATACAGCCACTATGGAGAACAGTATGGAGGTTCCTTAAAAAACTAAAAATAGAACTACCATATGACCCAGCAATCCCACTACCGGGCATATACCCTGAGAAAACCATAATTCAAAAAGAGTCATGTACCACAATGTTCATTGCAGCTCTATTTACAATAGCCAGGACATGGAAGCGACCTAAGTGTCCATCAACAGATGAATGGATAAAGAAGATGTGGCACATATATACAATGGGATATTACTCAGCCATAAAAAGAAACGAAATTGAGTTATTTGTAGTGAGGTGGATGGACCTAGAGTCTGTCATACAGAGTAAAGTAAGTTAGAAAGAGAAAAACAAATACCATATGCTAACACATATATATGAACTCTAAAACAAAAACAAAAAATGGTTCTGAAGAACCTAGGGACAGGACAGGAATAAAGGCACAGACGTAGAGAATGGACTTGAGGACACGGGGAGGGGGAAGGGTAAGCTGGGACGAAGTGAGAGAGTGGCATGGACATATATACACTACCAAACGTATAGCTAGTGGGAAGCAGCTGCATAGCACAGGGAGATCAGCTCGGTGCTTTGTGACCACCTAGAGGGGTGGGATAGGAAGGGTGGGAGGGAGGGAGACGCAAGAGGGAAGAGATATGGGAACATATGTATATGTATAGCTGATTCATTTTGTTATAAAGCAGAAACTAACACACCATTGTAAAGCAATTATACTCCAATAAAGATGTTAAAAAAAAAAAAGAAACTAGAAATCCTATACAGTTTCAGAGCTGTTGTCAGTGAGGAATTTCAGAAATGCATTTTGCTTTTTTCATATGTCCTATGGTCATAAAACAATTCCTCGGGGCTTATGGGCTCCCATTTGCTGATTCCAATGCTTAATGTATTGTGTGAGGCAACATAGCTATTCTAGATTTTCTTCAGAGCAGGGGATGCAAAGTTTTCTAAAGAGCCAGACAGTGAATACTTTAGACTTATGAGCCCTGTCAACACTTGTTCAACTCTGCCACTTAACAGAAAATCAACACAGGCCATACTTAAATGAATGGGTGTGGCTGTGTTACAGTAAAACTGTACTAACAAAAGGAAGCACTGACAAACCTTGCTTTTGATTATGATTGAGGCGGTTTTTTTCTTTGTGCTATGCTGACTACCCAGGTTCCATTGAGTAAAGTGATTTCTGAACTGCTCCCACTTATTTTTCCTTCTTAAGAATCAGATAAGGACAGGAGGATCTCAAATATTATTGTGCAGTAGGTTATCTTTTTATCACTTACTTTCACGCTTGAGTAACCTGAAGCTAGTGTGGTAAAGGTACTCCTAGATTCTAAGCATGTATCTCTGTCTTCAAAGCTCATGTTCTTTCCTTCGGGCATGTGAAAATTTTTTGGAGGCTTCTACAATCTGTCTTTTTGCTCTTGGAGTTTCTGCAACTGCAGATAACCTATCTGATGGTCCCTTGCTACATTCTGGCCTTAGGTCAACTCATTTCTATGAAGAAGTTAACAAGTGATATCATTTGGTGATACACATGTGAGTATGTCCTCTTATTAAAAGGAGACTCCCAAAACTGAAATGTCTTGAACAGAGAGAGAAGTACATTTCTAATTGTATACTGAATATACCATGTTAAAAAGTAGACAAGAGATTTTAGGAAAAGGCTACCTATCTAATCACACTTTGTATGTCTTCTTTATCTACTCACAAGGCAAAATGAAAATATCATTCTTCTCTTTTCTCTCTGTCATATTTGAGTTCCTGGAATTGGCAAAACGTAACCATGAGTGCCTGAGGCAGCTTCCTCCCAATGTGCCCTACGTGTTCTGCCACTGTCTCCACTGCCTTTGGAAACTGGAGGTGACTCAGCACTGAAGAATCTTACTGACTCTCTGCATGACTTTGGCATAAGAAAAAGTGCACATTCCTCTGTCTACCCCTAGTTGAGCTTATGAACAGGGACTCTGGATCCAGTCTACCTGGGTTCAAATCCTAGCACCCTTACATGCTAGGTCTGTGACCTTGAATGACGTTTTCTTTTTTCAACATTTTCATGCCTCAGTGTGAGTATATATGACAGGAATAGGAAAGCACTAATCTCCTAGGGTGACAAGGATTAAAGGAAATCACATATGTAAAGTACGTATAACAGTGCACGACAGGATGTGAGCACCGCATGGAATATTAGTTGCTATCATAATCATTATCATCAACACCTCTTTTCAAAACTGCTCCATAAATGCTTTCGCCTGTTATTTGTCAGATTATCTGTCCTTTCCTTAGTCTTCTACCAACATTTCTCTTTGTATCTTTATTATAGAACTTAAAAAGTTATGTTTAATAGAATGACTTGAATGCTTGCCACTCCCATAAAATTCAGTGTCTTAGGACAGAAGTCATAATGCTCTCTTCCTCATCTCTTTTATCACAGGGCCTTAGAATGATGTTTTCTCATATACTGTACATCAGCTAAGTGTGAAATAAATAAGAATGCAGGAACCCTCTTGCACTGTTGGTGGGAATGTAAATTGATACAGCCACTATGGAGAACAGTATGGAGGTTCCTTAAAAAGCTAAAAATAGAATTACCATATGACCCAGCAATCCCACTACTGGGCATATACCCAGAGAAAAACATAATTCAGAAAGACACATGCACCCCAATGTTCACTGCAGCAATATTTACAATAGCCAGGTCATGGAAGCAACCTAAATGCCCGTCAACAGATGAATGGATAAAGATGTGGTACATAAATACAATGGAATATTACTCAGCCATAAAAAGGAATGAAATCAGGTCATTTGTAGAGACGTGGATGGATCTAGAGACTGTCATACAGAATGAAGTAAGTCAGAAAGAGAAAAACAAACATCATATATTAACGCATATATATGGAACCTAGAAAAATGGTACAGATGAACCAGTCTGCAGGGCAGAAATAGAGACACAGATGTAGAGAACAAACGTATGGACACCAAGCGGGGGAAAGTGGCGGGGGAGGTGGGGGTGGGATGAATTGGGAGATTGGGGTTGACATATATACACTAATATGTATAAAATAGATAAGTAGTAAGAACCTGCTGTATAAAAAAAAATGAAATTCAAAAAACAAAAAATACAGGCAGAGGAGCTGAATAGACATTTTTCCAAAGAAGACATACAAAGGGCCAACAGGCATATGAAAAGATGTCCAATATCACTAATAATTAGGAAAATGCAAATCAAAACCACAATGAGATATCACCTCATGCTCATTACAATGGCTACTATCAAAAAGGCAAGAAATAACAAGTGTTATATCTAGAAGTTCAGCTAAAAACCACAAAGTGCTCAGACAAAACTGATCCAAACAGAATCCCTTCTCTTGTTAGCCAGAGACAATAGTAAACTACATGTGTTTGTAAACTCCTGTAAATCAAATGATGCCATCGATCTTAAGAGATGTCTGCTACACAGTATACAACCTACATGTGCCTGTACAAACTACCAAAAATGTACCTCTTTGACTCACTTAAGAGCTTTCTTCATCAATTATTTACAGGTGAGTTTCTCCTGAATCAGCGAAGTAATAAATAATGCCTTTGCTTAACGTGACCGATATGAACTGGTCATTTCCAGATGTGTGATACTGGTCTCAGACTACAGTTCTCAATGGGAGCAGAACTGTCCACCAGGAGGCGCTCCGAAAATCTGAGGAAGCATTTCTGTCTTTCCCAAGTATTAGTGGAACTTACTAACATTCAAGGGTGGAAGCCAGGGATGACAGACATTCCACAGTGTGCAAGGAAGTCCCACACAACCACCTTGTCCTAATCCCTGCCTACCTTCAAATACCCTGAAAAAAATATTTACCATGAGTTGTTCACATCCCAGACAGCAATTTGTAGTGTTTAATTCAATACACCTCAATCTGTCTGCAATGTCAGCTATCTTGTTCAAAGTGATTTCTCACTGACTTTAGTCACTTTTTTAGTGTACTCATGACCACGCGTTTACATATTTTATTTATCCCATATACCACAGTTAAGTCATTATATTAATTTTTTGGAAATTATTTCTGTAAATACAGTATGCCCATGATTTTCACATCAGGATAATAAGGAAGTATTACAAAATATTTGCTACAGAAAAAATACAATGGGTCTGAGAATTGAGATCCACTCTTTTGGATTAATTTATCTGGCTTTCAGTCATTAAGATTTGTGTAATTGTCCATTTTTATATGGACTCTATAAGAAATACTATGCAGAGACCTGTATTTTGTCTGGCTCTGCTACTATGTGTCCCTGAGCAAGCTGTTCACTTTCTTTTCTGTGGACCTTAGTTTGTCTCTCTATAACATAGAGAATTAGACTGGATCCCCTCCAGAGATTCTTTTCATTCTGGTATCTTAGAATTCTAAACATTTTCAAATGTCCTTAGCCATCTTCAAAAACCTGAAAAGTCAATTATAAATATTCTTGGCCATCCTCTGAAAAGTCTGATCTATAATATTCCCATCAGCTCCAGCAAATAATTTGTCAATTCTATGAATACTAAAAATAGAAATTAGATTAAGCAGAAATTCAAGAAGGCTATCAAATGCAGACACAGGGCTGTGCCAGATACACTAGGCAGAAATTTAAACAAGGGGGTTTATTCCTTCCTGCAATACAGCTGTTCATCAGCCTTTCTGAAATCACCCTTCCTGACAAATGAAAAACTGATTGTCGGACAGGAAGCCCAAAGCCAAAACTGCAAGTAGAATGAAAAAGACACCCACTGGCCGGACCCTGAATGAGATTTCAGACAAGATAGGGCGTGTTCAGGGTGGTATAGCCATAGACCTGAATGAGATTTCAAAGGCCATTCTGCCATTCTTTGCTCCGAATTGCCAACTTCTGTTCTCTAGGATGAAGACAACTTTTGCTTACATTTGCAGAGAACTCAATTGGAAGAATTTTTAATGTTCTCTCCTGTATATTTTATTTTTTATCACTGACTCCAGTATAAGAACTCACCCCCTGAAAAAACCAAAGTACAGAAAAGGTAGGTAGCAGGTCCAGAGTCACCAGGTCTATTAGCAGAGGAGTCCAGATTCCTATTTAGATCTCCTAAGCTACAATACAACCCTCATCTCTCTCTTCTACACCCCCCTCTGATGAAGCTGTTACACATCTCAGTAAAGGCACATGGGAACTGAGGGAAATTAGGCTTGGACTTCAGGGAAGTGTTAGAAACAGACCCTCAAACAGGGTTCCTGGAAAGGAAAATAACAATCCACTGCATTCATGCAATGTAACAGGGGACTAATCAAGCATTTCTATGTTGATACAATCTTTCGACTTAAAGTGGTATTAAGCCTATTAAGCATGTATGTAACATCTGGATCAGTATGTACATATTTTGTAGCTTACATTTTAAAGAAAGGTTTTGAACAGCTTTTGTTATATGTATTTGCTCTTTAGGAATCCAAAAAAAAAAAAAAAAACCACAAACGCTTCTGAAGCAAAGAATAAATGAATGAAAGTAATAAAAAATTTTCATTTCATCCCTTGCAAGCTAGTAATATATACAGGATCCCTGGCACTGCTGTCAGCAGCCAAAACATGCACTGAATGCTAAGGATCTGACACAGCACTGCCGGCCTCACCTGCAGAGCATAATGCTCTATTTCCTCCGCTCTGCTCTGATACCAGTCCATAACCTTCTCTACTGTAAGCTGGGATGTCCTGTACCTCAGCAACTCAGGCTGTGCAGCGTACAAGAACTCACTTTCATCTGGGAGACTCGGCTCAATCACCATTCTGCAAAGCACAAAAAGAACAATTAATAACTGACTGAAATGCTAGGGGAAATTATAATTTTGTGAAAGAGAGGGAGACAGAGACAGAGATGTGGAGAGAGCAGTTACTTAGACTGGCAGTATGTATGTACGTATGCGTGGGTGGGTGTGTTTGTGTGTGTTTTCCTATATGTATCTGCACACTTACAAGATAAATGGGAAATTTGGGGGATGCTTAGTTTCCTATTAGTTTTCACAATTAAAAAAAATCAGAATAGATAATGAATCAAAAAAACTATGTCACAAATCAATCAAATAAGTATTAAATAAAATCAGAATCACCCAGGGTAGCTTTAAAATGCACATGGCTGAGTAACTGCCACAGGTCTACTAAGTCACAACGACCTGTGATGCCAGCCAGGCCTAGTTTAGTAAAAAACACCCCCAGGTGATTCTGATCCAAATATAAATTAAGAAGTCTTGTTTTCCACATTCATAAAAATAAGAGGAAATATGCCTTATTTTTGTTGATAATATAACTTCAGTAGGTATCAGCAACATAGTAATGCACTGCAATTTGCAAAATAAGGAACTACTCTATACTACGTGCCATCAGGAGTGAAAAAGAAACGACATCAAGAGGAAGATACCCGGGGAAAACCTCACAGGGATCACAAATTATGAGGAGTTTTTACGAGGACAATCCTGGCCAATTGCCTTCAATGGTTAAGAACTAAAAAAATAAATCAATAAGTAAAAAGAAATAAAAATTAACTTAATGTAAGATATTTCAGATAGAAATAGGGGGAAAGACCGTGTTCCCTTAGGGATATTCATTCATCTAAAGTAAGTCAGTAAAGGACAAGTGGTATAATTATTACTATTACAAGGCAATGGGCTTCAGTCAGAACTGAGGTGCAATTCCTTCACTGAAAGCTGTGAAACCTTGCATAAATTAGTTAAAACTCATCTAAGATTCATTTTGCTCATATCAAAAATGGGAATAATACCATGCAAGAATATTCAAAATAATATAGATAAAGTACGCAGAGAATGCTGTCTGGCCCGGAGCAGGTACTTAATTTTTACTTACAGGTATTATTTCCATTGGAATTACTAGCAGTTATAATATATGACCAGACTCAAAGCTGACAAATATTTGGGTGTTTAATCAACATGACTTAGACAACCTACTGTGCTTACAACTGGTAGTCCTTTACTTAACTAGACTCACAACCATCATTAACATTCTGACCACAGTGATTCTTCTCCATCACTGCCACATAAAAGTCACATCCCTTCCCCTGAAATCTTCCCATTTCAGGGAAAAAATACCCATAAGCAACTTTGAGTTCCTCTGATACTTTTTTCAGTCCTTATCTATTTCCCTCTCAGCACTGTTTCACAGAATTTAACCATTTTCTCCTTCTAGAAACATGCTTGTCTTTCGTTCCAGCATGTCATACTGTCATGCCATACTGTCCAGCTATACAGGTCCCATCTTTCTGGCTGTTCCTTTTCGGTCTTCTTTGCTAGAATATCCTCCTCCAGCTGACCATTAAGTACTAGCTCTTCCAAATTCTCCAGCTCTCCTGTCTTCTCACTATACTCTCTCTAGGTCTCCCCTTCAATGCTACAATATAAACTGACCACCATATTTTTACGCCTAACCCAGACTTCACCTGAAAGCTCCAAAATCGTCCTTCTATATGCTCTTAGATGTTTCTCAGGCATTTCAAATGCAACAACATCAAAACTGAATTCACGGGCTTCCCTGGTGGCGCAGTGGTTGAGAGTCCGCCTGCCGATGCAGGGGACACGGGTTCGTGCCCCGGTCCGGGAAGATCCCACATGCCGCAGAGCGGCTAGGCCCGTGAGCCATGGCCGCTGAGCCCGCGCGTCCGGAGCCTGTGCTCCACAATGGGAGAGGCCACAACAGTGAGAGGCCCGCATACCGCAAAAACAAACAAACAAACAAACAAAAAAAAACAAACGAATTCACGATATCGCGAGGTAATACAGTCTTTTATAAAACAGAAACATGATTATATCATCCCCATGCCTCCTTTTATAGCTTGTCATCTGCCTGAAAATATTCTAGCCTCACCTTGATTCCAACGTCACTTTTGTCCTGTATACTTCAACAATCCACGTCTTATTTTCAGTCCTTAAAGGGAACCTCACCTTGAGCCTTTCAAATGGTCTTCCCTCTGCTTAGAACACTCCCTCCCCTCATTTGCCAAACTCACCCCCTGCTAAGCTAAATCCTATTCATCCTTCAATCTCAGATTTCATACCACTTCCCAGGGAAAACCTCCTTGCCCTCCACCAAGTTTAGGTCTCCCTGTTATGTGCTCCCAGTGGCCCCTGCACTTCTCTTTCAAAACACGCATCACATTGGTAATTTAGAGCAGCAGCACCTTCCTGCTAGATTATATACTTCATGAGTACAGAGGCTGCATGTTTTTCTTCCTCCAGTATTCTTGAATCTAGCAGAGGACAGAATTAATTACAGTAGACCCTTGAACAACATGGGTTTGAACAGCGTGGGTTCACTCACATACAGGTTTTTTTTAAAGTAAATACCGTAGTGCTACGCCATCTGTGGGTGGCTGAATCCACGGATGGGGAACCACGGCTATGGAGGGAGGGCCGATGATAAATGACGGGCAAACCTTTGAGTTCACAGAGGGTCGGCACTCCTAACCCCTGCGTTGTTCAAGGGTCAACTGTAAATGAAAAGGCCACGAGATATCCTATAACCGCCCTTGTAGATACAGAGAGTCTGGTGGTTGCCAGACATAGGAGTACAGGGTGGAAGTAATCGTCGGGGGAGGTGGGGGAGGCAATAAAATGAATGGATTAAAAAAAGAAATGTCCTGGGAAAGTTTGTATCATCTTCAAAAGCATCTTTTCTTCTGTCAAACGTTTCCTAGCTTTCCATGTTTATAGTTTGAGGAGTTCCAGGGCAGCAAGTTTTGCTTACAACTTAGCTTGCGGTGCTTGGTCTGAGAAGAAATGCCCTTACTCCTTTCATCTCCTTGTTAGAATCATAAAAAGGCACAGGCTAAGGAGAACTGGGAAGCATCAGGTGAAGGGACAGGGCTACTCTGTCAAAAGCACCATCTTAAACTGAGAGAACTGTGGGCAACGGGATCACACACCTTCCCTCCGCCATATCCACTGGCATCAACCTCCCACCTTCTCCAACTTATATCCATCCTCTATCTCTCATTACAACTGGTAACTGTGGACTTCCAGTTAAAGAGGGCTGATACATACCATGCATTAAGCTCCACTTTTTCCTGAAACTCTACTGAAATGACAGTAGAAGATTGTTAAAGGGGTGAGGGGGTCACATAAACACTCAAGGAGGAACGGAGTATATGGAGTAAAAAGAAACTAAACCATTATCTTCCACTGAAGCAAGTCCACAGATAATGGCCAGAACTAAAAAATTCAAGGGGTAGCTAAAATCAGAGGGGTAGCTTACTCAGAGATTGGAGTAAATATCAGAACGATCCTTTAAAAGAAGTGAAAGTAGTTACTCCTGGAGAGCAGGATACAAGGAAGGGGAACAAAGGAGTATGGGTTTTGGTTGTTGCTTTTTTTTTTAAACAAGATTTGCAGAAACTTTTAAACCTTTAATCTATTTGCAACTATATAAAACTTTAATAAAAATTTTCAAAAAATAATTTTTTAAAAGCAAATAATAGCAAAAACACAGCAGGACATTCAATTGCTGTTACAATAAAAGCCATCAGAGAGAAAAAGGTAACTAAGAGTTACATATTCTATTGACTCAGATATCAAAAGTGAAAGATACAAAATGAAGGGAAACTGCCAACATTAGTGCTAACATGAAGAAAGCTTCCAAATTTCACTTGCAGGAAAGCTTCCAAACTCATTCTATGAGGCCACCATCATCCTGATACAAAAACCAGACAAAGATACCACTAAAAAAGAAAATTACAGGCCAATAACACTGCTGAACTTAGATGCAAAAATCCTCAACAAAATACTAGCAATTCAAATCCAACAATATATTAAAAGGATCATACACCATGATCAAGTGGGATTTACCCCAGGGATACAAGGATTTTTCAATATCTGCAAATCAATCAGCCTAATACACCACATCAACAAATTGAAGAATAAAAACCATATGATCATCTCAATAGATGCAGAAAAGATTTCTGACAAAATTCAACAACGATTTATAATAAAAACTCTCCAGAAAGCGGGCACAGAGGGAACCTACCTCAACATAATAAAGGCCATATATGACAAACCTACAGCTAGCATCATACTCAATGGTGAAAAGCTGAAAGCATTTCCTCTAAGATCAGGAACAAGACAAGGATGCCCACAATCACTACTTTTATTCAACACAGTTTTGGAAGTCCTAGCTATGACAATGAGAGGAAAAAAGAAATAAAAGGAATCCAAATTGGAAAAGAAGAAGTTAAACTGTCACTGTTTGCAGATGACATGATACTATACATAGAGAATCCTAAAGATGTCACCAGAAAACTGCTAGAGCTCATCAATGAATTTGGTAAAGTTGCAGGCTACAAAATTAATGCACAGAAGTCTCTTGCATTCCTATACACTAACAATGAAAAATCAGAAAGAGAAATAAATTAAGGAAACACTCCCATTTACCACTGCCAACAAAAAGAATAAAATACCTAGGAATAAACCTACCTTAGGGGACAAAAGACCTGTATGCAGAAAACTATAAGACACTGATGAAAGAAATCGAAGAAAACACAAACAGATGGAAAGATATACCATGTTCTTGGATTGGAAGAATAAATATTGTCAAAATGACTATACTACCCAAGGCAATCTACAGATTCACTGCAATTTCTATCAAATTACCAATGGCATTTTTCACAGAACTAGAACAAAAAAATCTTAATATTTGTATGGAGACACAAAATACTCCAAATAGCCAAAGCAATCTTGAGAAAGAAACATGGAGCTGGAGGAATCAGGCTCCCAGACTTCAGACTATACTACAAAGCTATAGTCATCAAAATAGTATGGTACTGGCACAAAAATAGAACTATAGATCACTGGAACATGACAGAAAGCCCAGAAATAAACCTGGGCACCTGTGGTCAATTAATCTACGACAGAGGAGGCAAGACCATACAATGGTGGGCAGTCTCTTCAACAAATGGCGCTGGGAAAACTGGACGGCTACATGTAAAAAAAATGAAATTAGATCACTCTTTAACACCATACACAAAAATAAGCTCAAAAGTGGATTAAAGATCTAAATGTGAGACCAGACACTATAAACCTCCCAGAGGAAAACATAGGCAGAACACTCTCTGCCATAAATCGTAGCAATACAATATCTTTTCTGATCTGTCTCCCAGAGTAATGGAAATAAAAACAAAAATAAACATATGGGACCTAATTAAACTCAAAACCTTTTGCACAGCAAAGGAAACCATAAACAAAATGAAAAGACAACCCACAGGCTGGGAGAAAATATTTGCAAATGATGTGACCGAGAACAGATTAGTCTCCAAAATCTATAAACAGCTCATGTGGCTAAATCTCATCAAAACAAACTACCCAATCAAAAAATGGGCAGAAGATCTAAACAGACATTTTTCCAAGGAAGACATAGAGACGGCCAAGAGGCACATGAAAAGATGTTCAACATCGCTAACGAGTAGAGAAATGAAAATCAAAACTACAATGATATATCACCTCACACCAGTCAAAATGGCTATCATCAAAAAATCCACAAACAGTAAATGCTGAAGAGGGTGTTGAGAGAAGGGAACCCTCCTACACTGTTGGTGAGAATGTGAATTGGTACAGCCGCTATGGAGAACAGTATGGAGGGTCCTTAAAACACTAAAACTAGAGCTACTATATGACCCTGCAATCCCATTCCTGGGCATATATCTGGAGAAAAACATGGTCCAAAAGGATACATGCACCCCAATGTTCACTGCAGCACTGTTTACAATAGCCAAGCCATGGAAGTAACCTAAATGTCCATCGACAGAGGAATGGGTAAAGAAGATGTGGTATATATATACAATGGAATATTACTCAGC
This sequence comes from Pseudorca crassidens, assembly GCF_039906515.1. NCBI lineage: Eukaryota > Metazoa > Chordata > Mammalia > Artiodactyla > Delphinidae > Pseudorca > Pseudorca crassidens. The sequence goes on along the minus strand of NC_090309.1, from coordinate 80,916,622 downwards.
CATAAAAAAAGAATGAAATAATGCCATTTGCAGCAACATGGATGGACCTAGAGATTGTCATACTGAGTGAAGTAAGTCAGACAGAGAAAGAGAAATATCGTATGATATCACTTATATGTGGAATCTAAAAAGAAATGATACAAATGAACATATTTACATAACAAAAACAGACTCACAGACTTAGAGAATGAACTTATGGTTACGGGGTGGGGAGGAAGGGTGGAGGAAGGGATAGTTAAGGAGTTTGGGATTGACATGTACACACTACTATATTTAAAAAGGATAACCAACAAGGACCTACTGTATAGCACAGGGAACTCTGCTCATTGTTATGTGGCAGCCTGGCTGGGAGGGCAGTCTGGGGGAGAATGGATACATGTATATGTATGGCTGAGTTGCTTTGCTGTGCACCTGAAACTATCACAACATTGTTAATCGGCTCAACTCCAATATAAAATAAAAAGTTAAAAGAATTTTTCACTTGCAATGACCATACTACTGGTTAGGGCTTTTATTTAACATTTATCAGACAGATAGTTCATACACATAGTTTTTAAAAAATCCAAAGGCATAAGATGATTCATATCAAATGTAAAACGAGCAGGGAGTATTCACCAGACTTTGAGGAGTGCGGGATAAAGGGGTTCCAATGCTCCTCATCAGGAATTTCAGCCCCACACCTCATCTCCCACCCCCTTCTGTGGGACATGATGCCTCCATGTTCTGAGGCTTTCCATGGTTAAGTCGTATAAAAGTGAAAATTAAAACTGAATCAAGAACAAAATTGCACACATATCATAAAAACAACTATGAAAAATATACCTGTATATGTCAGAGAGTAAAAAGGAATACCCCAAAATGAAAAGAGTTGTTCTACAAGGACCACTTGTAGAATAAATCCTTTGGAGCATTTAACATTTTTCCATTAAAAGAATTTTTAACATACCTTGAGTAAAGTCAAGTTTTTAAAAAAACTTCACTCAAACTCTCAAGCAGGGCCACCATCAAATAAATGACCATCCACCAACACCACCTGCACAGGGCCTTCTATTCATCCACCCCACAAAGAAATGAAGAGCTTTCACGCTGGCTCTTTCTTACCTGCACTCCAACTCCTCACACCAATCTTTATCTCGGTGTTTATGTTCATGCCAAGGAATGATCATCAAGGAGTCACCGTCATAACTTAAAATTAAAAAAAACAAAAAGCATAAGTATTTAAAATACACATTACCTCAATGGCTGGCAACACAAGGAACATGATGCAAAAGTATCCCTATAACCTTAAACCTACAAGATTCCTGTTTATGGTATGATAAGTGGTACATGATACGTATCATATACAATATGTAAAATTAAAAATACCAAATTGCTGATTTCTCTTTGATCATAAAATGGTTCAAAAGAAAAGAAAAATTCAAAACAAAAAATTTGGCAAAAAACTAAAGGATGGTATGGGTATATTTTCATTCACACATTCTAAAATACTTATCAAAAGTCCATATTTTATGTTCTTAATGCTAACATAAATGGTCCCTTGCCCTCAAAAAGCTTATAATCTAACTTGCTATGATCACAGAAATGTTCTCTAACTGTGCTATCCAATACAGTAACCATTAAGCTACATGTACCTATATTAACCACTTGAAATGTGACACTGATACGAAGAAAGAAACCTTTAATATTATTTCATCTTAATTAGTTTTATTTAAAATTTAAATAGCCACATGTGGCTGGTGGTTCCTATATTGGACAGCCTCGACCTAGAGGACAGGTAATAGCCACAGTGAAGAAATAATTCTGCAGGTAAAAAAATATCACTAACAAATGACAGAAGGAGAGTCTAAGAGGAAAAGACAAGTCCTCATTGGATGGAATTAAGAATAAATTAAAAAGGAAGAGTCAGGTAAAGACAGTAGAGTAACACAGCAGAGCAATGTGCTACGCATCAGGAGACAAGGGAAACATAAATGCATCCACCTGTTAACCATCTACACAGTAGTTCGCACATGACTTTCTAAAGTGAAGCACTTCAAACATTACCTCTAAAGTACCTTTTAGTCCTAATATTCCCTAAATCCATGAAAACAATGGAAACATCCTGAATTAAGAATGAAGACAAAAATTCTAAAAACAAATTTCAATTGCCTTGTTTCTACAGTTCAATAAAACATCTTATCTCATATTTGAGAATCAACAGTAGCACTTTCTAAAATTTATCATAGCCTCAGAGAAAGGACCGCACTTTTGTACATTATGAGGTTATGTTTTGCAATTTCTTATCTTACTAAGTTATGAAACATGCCTTGCACAAAAAATACTTCATAAGCGTTTAGAAATTATGTAACTAAAGAGATTAGTCTTCACGTAAAAGGGAACAGAGACCACCGGGCGGGGCGGGTTACAAGGAAAAGAGAAGCTAAAAAGATCTGGAAATGAGCAGGGCTAATTCATCTACCAACAGCATCCCCTTTGAAGTCATTATCATTGGTGCAAAGCATCCGAATTCAAAGTTCCCCATTAGATATTCACAATAAGAAATGTATTACATCATATTTTTAAAACACAGTATTTTACCTGCTTTTTAGCTAGCATGTAATGTCTTAGCAAACTATGTACCAGAGATACATTTTTGAAGGCCTGTGAGTTCACAGGTTAAACTGCAGAGTCATGCAGACAATTACAGTGTTCACTATGGGTGCCCCTGTCACACTACTTCATTTGTCACCAAGTAAAAACTATTTTACTTTCTTCCACATCAGTAACTCATATTTTACCACACATCACTGAAAAGTAGAAAAGATAACATTTGGATACAATGATGATAATAATGCCCACTCTTCCAACATGAAAATAAATTGTACCAATGGACTGAGGAACAAGGGAAAAAAATAACACACCAAACTATTCCTGCCTTTTCTAATTAAAGCAGACACGGTTCCACAAGCTACACAAAATGTTTTCCAAAAAATTAAGAAAAACGTTTTCACAAGTTGAGATTTGTATCTTCTATACCAAGTACGTATTAGATACAAGGATCATTACTAAAATGATTAGTAATGGTGTGAGTCTCAGCAAAATAACATTTATTTGGTATTTGAAGACTAGAAAATTGTAAAACTTTGTCAAGCTTCAGTAAACAGAAATGGGTAAGAAAACATGCCTATTTTTATCAAAACACACATTAAAGACAAGTTCTGCTCTGAGGTTCACTCCAAAAAGTAGGCCTAATAGAGTCCCAAGTTAATGATGCATTTTTGCTGCATTTTCAAGGCACAGCACAACTAAACGTTTCAACATGTTTCTGAATGTGCTGATCACCACTGATTTAATGATAAGAATACTAGTAGTAATATAAAAGGAACGATCAGCAATAGCATAATCTTTAATATTTATTGATCTCTCACTACGGACCAGACAGGATGAAATGCTTGTAATATATAATACCTAATTTAGTCCTACCTAACGTAGGTGATATTATCTTCCTCGTATTATACCGAGAACACTGAGGCCCAGGTTAACTTGCCCCTCCTCATAAAGTCAATAAATGACAGAGCTAAGGATTCAAACACAGCTCAACAGTTAGAATCCGAAGCTTACCCTTCTGGCTAGTAGATGGCCACCAGGTTAGACAGAGGTACCAGTGAGACTGTGCACAGCAGGTAGAGGGCAATATGAACCTTCCCAAATCTTAATTCAGACGACCCAATAAGGACCTTTTACATGCATATCTGAAGGACACACTTAAACTGAGATATAAAACCAATCTTGACACCATTAGATCACTAGTACTAGTCTCATGAACCTAAATTCTACCAAATAAGCCTTCATCATCAAAACTTACATAAAAAATTAATTAATTAATTAAAATAAAATAAACCTTTCTGCTCTTTGATTTTCTTCCAGGATGCTTCTACAAAGCAAATTATTTTCAAACAAATTTTAGGAGTTTAAAATGCTTGCTACAAAAACACCATAAGTTCTTTATCATGAATCAAATGATAGTGTTTAAGAAACAGACAGGACGTCTTCCCCAGTCAGAATATAAATTTCTTTTCCTTTTTTTTTTTTTTAACATCTTTATTGGAGTATAATTGCTTTACAATGGTGTGTTAGTTTCTGCCTTATAACAAAGTGAATCAGCTATACATATACATATATCCCAATATCTCCTCCCTCTTGCGTCTCCCTCCCACCTTCCCTATCCCACCCCTCTAGGTGGTCACAAAGCACCGAGCTGATCTCCCTGTGCTATGTGGCTGCTTCCCACTAGCTATCAGTTTTACATTTGGTAGTGTATACATGTACGTGCCACTCTCTCACTTTGTTCCAGCTTACCCTTCCCCCTCCCCGTGTCCTCAAGTCCATTGTCTAGTAGGTCTGCATCTTTATTCCCATCCTGCCCCTAGGTTCTTCATGACCATTTTTTTTTTTTAGATTCCATATATATGTGTTACCATACAGTATTTGTTTTTCTCTTTCTGACTTACTTCACTCTGTATGGCAGACTTTAGGTCCATCCACCTCACTACAAATACTTCAATTTCATTCCTTTTTATGGCTGAGTAATATTCCATTGTATATATGTGCCACATCTTCTTTATCCATTCATCTGTCGATGGACACTTAGGTTGCTTCCATGTCCTGGTTATTGTAAATAGTGCTGCAGTGAACACTGTGGTACATAACTCTTTTTGAATTATGGTTTTCTCAGGGTATACACCCAGTAGTGGGATTGCTGGGTCGTATGATAGTTCTATTTTTAGTTTTTTTAAGGAACCTCCATACTGTTCTCCATAGTGGCTGTATCAATTTACATTCGCACCAATAGTGCAAGAGAGTTCCCTTTTCTCTACACCCTCTCCAGCATTTATTGTTTGTAGATTTTTTGATGATGGCCATTCTGACTGGTGTGAGGTGATATCTCATTGCCGTTTTGACTTGCATTTCTCTAATGATTAATGATGTTGAGCATTCTTTCATGAGTTTCTTAAGAGCAGAATTTTTGTTTGTTTTGTGTATTGCCATATCCTCAAAGCTAAAATAGTGCCTGACATTTAGCAGACTCTAAAATAATGTGTCAACTAAATTAATTAATTGAAAGCACAACAAAGATTTTTTTAGAGTGATCTCACAAGTATCACAAAAATTCAAAATTGGAATAGAGCAATAAAAGGACTTACAGTTACATCAAGGAGGTATATTTATATGGAATCTGTAGATCTGACAGTGAGAACAAGAATACTTTCCTGATACAGATTATTATCCTGATGAAAGGGCAAGCTATACTGGTGATGGTATACAGCTACATTCTAGATTATTTAACATGTCATATTACACTTATGGGGGAAATGTGATTTCAGAATACATATTTTCCAAAATCTGACCATTTTTTACACTTCAAAATAATTGATTAGTTCTATCATTACCATCTTTAATATACCCATATTTTAGTTACTTATTCTTTCATAAGGTAAACAGAATGATAGAATGCTTAATAAAATTCAGAGGAAAACGTTTTTATTAATTCTGTTCCCAACAAAAATATTAGCCATGTAAATTAATCACTAAGTGGATTAGGTGAAAATGTGGTTAAAAAAAACTAGAAAACACAACTGTTCCTTCTAAAGAACTGCAGAAAGTTTGGTTAGTTGCAAAACTTACACTTTGAATCTAAAGTTCTATAAACACAAAATAACATTTACATACTCTTTTTTTTTTTTTTTTGCGGTACACGGGCCTCTCACTGTTGTGGCCTCTCCTGTTGCGGAGCACAGGCTCCGGACGCGCAGGCTCAGCGGCCATGGCTCACGGGCCCAGCCGCTCCGCGGCATGTGGGACCTTCCCGGACGGGGACACGAACCCATGTCCCCCGCATCGGCAGGCAGACTCCCAACTACTGCGCCACCAGGGAAGCCCTTTACATACTCTTTATTTCATCTTTTTCTTCTCTTGTTTCTATTTTGCTAGGGAAGACTTAGAAATTAAATGCATCATCCCCACTAAAAAAATGAAGTACATGGTAAACTTAAATTATCTCTTTACAAAATAATGGCTGCTTTTGCTTAATTTGAGGATTCTTTATATTAGAGCCCTGCTCATTGTTTTATGGCAAACAATAAGCTTTGCCAGTTTCATCTGAAGGTTACATTTATCTGTCAGCAGAAGAGGAATGACTATAACAAGTTCTATTATGTTCAACTATTCTCTCACCAATTATTTCCCACACTAAATATAAATGTTTTATTTCAAAGAAATTTTATCAGGAATAAGCTTACAAAAAGTTCTTTTATTCGTGTTCTATGCCTTGGAAACAAAAGGCTAAACAGACAGCGTATTCCTACTAATTGCCACCTTTCATGCACTGGTTTTAAGATGTGAAGTTATATTTATTTCTGTTATTTAGCACAGAAGAAAATGTTCTGGAAAAGACAGGACAAAAAATAATAATTTGGGCCTACGTGTATAACTACATGTGATTACCATCACTGAATAAGTCAAACTTGATCAGAAACTCAAGGGGAAACCAATTAAAAAGCTAGTTATCACTCAGAACACCAAGTTTGAAAGAAAAAATGTAAAGACATCAGAGTTCTCCTCCAGTTCAATGGGATTCAATTTCATTAATAAGTGACTTAGAAAATACAGAATCAGCTAATAAGATATCCTGACACTTACCAGTATTCTCAGATGTTAGCAATGTGTAAAAGAGAAACAAGAGTTAAAAAAAAAAAACAAAAAACCCCACACTAAGATTTGACTTCTCCTCCGCCACTAATTTAATCTCTGGGACCCAGCTGCCTCATCTATTAGTAAATACTGTAATATTATGTGCCCAAAATGAAGATGGGACTAGAGCAATGTTTTCTTGAATTCTAATCCAGAATAACTAGAGCGTGCTCTTAGAAGTCTAACCTCTGTGTCAGAACTGTGATACCACCCTGCAGAAACACGTAATCTTGACCAAGCTACCCAATATGCCTGTGCTTCACTTTCCTCATTAGTGAAATAGGGATAAGAAACTAAATTGGGGAAGGATCAAATTAGAACATATAAAGCCTTCAGAACCGTACCTCGTATACAGTAAAAGTTTATCCATCATAAAAACCATCAATATTATTAATGCCACCAAGAAGGTTTTTCATGTGTAGTGAAATACAGGACGTACATGACTGACTGTCATTTCAAGATCTACTTTATGATAGATAGTAACACCATATTACGAATCATATCAATGATTATATTTACAAATGCCTAACAATGGCAATAAACTCTGCTGACATCATACCGGGTATAAGGCACCTGGCCAATGCAACAAACAGTAACAAGAGAATTTGAGGAGCTGATTTACAAGGTAGTAGTAAGTAACATTTTCCACAAGGCATCATCTCTCTCCCAAATGCTTACAGTCAACTTTGAAAATAAATATTTAACCATGAGCAAAGGATGATTTGATTATTTCTAAGGAAAACTAGTCGTAAAATCATTAAAGTTTAAGGGAAAGGCACAAACTCCAACAGAGAACCACTGAAGAAATTTCCAGAAAAGTTAGTTATAAATAATTGAGAAAGGACGCTATTCACATAGGTGTTTAATATCAACAAAACAAGGGGCAAAGGATGAATAGAGGCATCAATGGTATGAAAATTGCCCCCCTATACCACTACCACTATCACCCGCCCCTTGAACAAATGACTAATTTTGAAGAAGAGACACTGAAGGTCCTCAGAAAAATGAAGAATACCTACCCTTGCTACAAGGAAAGTCACCAGGGTAAAAAAGGCATTCTCAAACCCAGTTTCAACAGCCTATACTTAAATAAGAATAAGCTAAAATGAATAACATCTTTAAAAAATCAAACAAAACATTTATATAATAATTTTTATGACTGGGGAAATCAAGATGGCAGAAAAGTAAGGTGCTGAGCTCACCTGCCCTACGAACTCATCAAAAACACATCTATACATCTACAGGTGGAGTAACTCTAGCTGAAAACACCCTGGAGACTAGAAAAAAGTCGCTTCTATTTACAACCAAGGCTGTAAAAAAAGATTCACACAGAGGTGGGCAGGAAGGGAGAAGAGATCAGGTCGGAACCTGTGTCCCTAGAAGGGGACACAGAAGAGGAAGGGGATATCAGAGAGTCAGGGATCCTCCCTAGGGAATGAGGGATTTGAGATACATGTTAGACAACCCAGCCCTGTGGTCCCACACCAGGAAGACAAGTCCCCTTAACTGTATTGAAAATCAGTGGGACTTACTTACTTAGAAACTGAGATATAAAATACGACCTCAAAAGCACAAAACATGGAGAGGGGATGAAAAAACGTAGATCTTTTTGAATGTGTCTGAACTTAAATGACTACCAGTTTGAAAAAAAGTAGATATAGCTATAGGTCAACATATATGAACCCCAGGGTAACTACAAATCAAAAACCTACAACAGATACACAAAATCTAGAGAGAAAGGAACACAATTATAACGCTAAAGGGAATAGACTAAAAGAAGAAAAGAACAGAGAAGAACTATAAAAAACAACCAGAAAACAAGTAACAAAATGGCACTAAGGGTATACCTATCAGTAGTCACTTTAATTGTCAATGGACCAAATGCTCCAATCTAAAGATACAGAATGAAGCAACAAGGACCTACTGTATAGGAGAGGGAACTATATTTGATATCTGGTAATAACCTATAATGGAAAACAATCTTAAAAAGAATATACATATGTAGGTAAACAATCACTTTGCTGTACACCTGAAACTAACACAACACTGTAAATTAACTATACCTTAATTTTTTAAATGGTTTCAAAAAAAAAGATATAGGGTGACTGGATAAAAAAAAAAAAAGACATACCTATATGTTGCCTGCAAGAGACTTACTTCAGAGCTAAAGATGCACACAGACTGAAAGGGAGAGAATGGAAAAAGATATTCCATTAAACGGAAACAAAAGGAAAGCTGGTGTAGCAAACTCTTACCAGACAAAGTAGGCTTTAAAATGAAGTCTATAACAAAAAGACAAAGAAGGGCACCACATAATAATAAAAGGGTCAATCGAAGAAGAGGATATAACATGTGTAAACATATATGCACCTAACATGGGAGCACCTAAATATATAGAGCAAGTATTAACAGACATAAAGGGAGAAATTAACAACAATACAGTAACAGTAGGGGAATTTAACCCACCACTTACATCAATGGACAGATCATCCAGACAAGAAAAAGAAATAAAAGGCATCCAAAATGGAAGGGAAGAAGTAAATCTGCCACTATTTGAAGATGACATGATACTACATATAGAAAAGCCTATAGTCTCCACCAGAAAAACTATTAGAACTAACGAATGAATTCAGTAAAGTTGCAGGACACAAAATTAATAGACAGAAATCTGTTACTCTTCTATACACTAATAATGAACTATAAGAGAAAGCAAGAAAACAATTCTGTTTAAATTTCACCAAAAAGAATAAACATCTAATAAATAAACTTAACCAAGGAAGTGAAAGATGTACACTCTGAAAACTATAAAACACTGATGAAGGAAATTGAAGATGATAACAAGAAAGGAAAGGTATCCCATGTTTATGTATTAGAAGAATTAATATTGTTAAAATGTCCATATTATCCAAAGTAATCTACAGATTTAATGCAATTCCTATCAAAATACCCATGATGTTTTTTACAGAACTAGAACAAATAATCCTAAAATTGATATGGAACCAAAAAAGACCCTGAATAGCCAAAGCAATCTTGAGAAAAAAGAACAAAGCTGGAGTTATCTTGCTCCCTGACTTCAGACTATATTATAAAGCTACAGTAATCAAAACAGTATGGCACTGGCACAAAAACAGACACATAGATCCACAGAACACAACAGAGAGTCCAGAAATAGGCCCACAGACATATGGTCAATTAATCTTCAACAAAGGAGGCAAGAATATACAATGGGAAAAAGACAGACTCTTCAATAAGTAGTGCTGGGAAAACTGGACAGCTACATGTAAAAGAATAAAATTAGAATATTTTTTCACACCATATACAAAGAAAAATGCAAAATGGATTGAAGACCTAAATGTAAGATTGGAAACCATAAAACTCTTAGAATAAAACATAGGTAGGACACTCCTTAACATAAATCATTGCAATATTGTTTTGGATTTCTTTTGGAGAGGCAAGATAGAGGTAGAGGATTAAAAGGTACAAACTACTACTATTTATTACATAACTATTTTATGTAATAAATAAGATATGTGGATATATTGTACAGATAGGGAATTGAGCCAATACTTTATAGTAACTTTAAGTGGATTATAATCTATAAAAACACTGAATTACTATGTTGTATGCCTGAAACTAATATAATATTTTAAATCAACTATACTTTAATTTTTAAATATTTCCTTATATTGTTTCATTTCACCATCAAAGAATCATTTGAATTAAGATATGGTCTTGCTATCTCAGTAAAAAATATCATTTGAATTCTCTAAAATCCATCATTGCATTAAATAAGAAAACAATATTTTAAAAAATAATAATAATTTTAATTTAATACTAATTTAATAATACTTTTTCCATTCAGCATTTGGTGTTATACATATAACAAATATGTAAATGTATATTTTTCATTTTTATTTTTCTGATGATTTTCATATTTATAATGCTGTACCTATGGAAAATATGGTCTTCAAAAATTAACCTATGCACCCATGGTCAATTAATCTACAACAAAGGAGGCAGGAATTTACAATGAAGAAAGGACAGCCTCTTCAATAAGTGGTGCTGGGGAAACTAGACAGCTATATGAGAAAGAATGAAATTAGGACATTCTCTAACACCATATACAAGAATAAATTCAAAATTAATTAAAGACCTAAATGTAAGACCGAATACTATAAAACTCCTAGAGGAAAACATAGACAGAACACTCTTTGACATAAATCACAGCAATTTTGGATCCATCTCCTACAGCAATGGAAATAAAAACAAAACTTTTTAAAATGGGACCTAATTAAACTCAAAAGCTTTTACACAGCAAAGGAAACCATAAACAAAACAAAAAGACAACCTACAGAATGGGAAAAAATGTTTGCAAATGATGCCACTGACAGGGATTAATTTCCAAAATATACAAACAGCTCATATAGCTCAACATCAAAAACAAAAACAAAAAACCCAATCAAAAATGGGCACAAGATCTAAATAGACATTTCTCCAAAGAAGACATACAGATGGCCAACAGGCATATGAAGAAATACTCAGCAACCCTAATCATTAGAGAAATGCATATCAAAACAAAAATGAGGTATCACCTCACTCCGGTCAGAATGGCCACCATCAAAAAGTCTACAAATAATAAATGCTGGAGAGGGTGTTAAGAAAAAGGAACCCTCCTACACTACTGGCGGGAATGTAAATCGGTACAACCACTATGGAGAACAGTATTCAGGGGCCTCAAAAATCTAAAAGTAGGGCTCCCCTTGTGGCGCAGTGGTTGAGAGTCCGCCTGCCGAGGCAGGAGACACGGGTTCGTGCCCCAGTCCGGGAAGATCCCACATGCCGCGGAGCGGCTGGGCCCGTGAGCCATGGCCGCTGAGCCTGCGCGTCCGGAGCCTGTGCTCCACAACAGGAGAGGCCACAACAGTGAGAGGCCCACGTACAGCAAAAAAAAAAAAAAAAATCTAAAAATAGCTCTACCATATGATCCAGCAATCCCACTCCTGGGCATATATCTGAAGAAAACCATAAGTCAAAAAGATACATGCACCCCAATGTTCACTGCAGCACTATTTACAATAGCCAAGACAAGATGCAACCTAAATGTCCATCAACAGATGAATGGATAAAGATGTGGTGTGTGTGTGTATATACATACACACACACACACACACACACAATGGAATATTAGCCATAAAAAAGAATGAAATAATGTGATTTGCAGCACACATTATTTGGCTAGATGGACCTAGAGATTATCATGCTAAGTGCAGTAAGCCAGACAAAGACAAATATCACATAATATCACTTATATGTGGATGATAATGATATAAACGAACTTATTTACAAAACAGAAATAGCCCCACAGACACAGAAAACAAACTTATGGTTACTAAAGGGGAAAGGTGGGGGAAGGATAAATTAGGAGTTTGGAATTAACATATACACACTACTACATATAAAACAGATAACCAACAAGGACCTACTGTATAGCACAGGGAACTATACTCAATATTTTGTAATAACCTACAAGGCAAAAGAATCTGAAAAAGAATATATATATGTATGGATCACTTTGCTATACACCTGAAACTAACACAACATGGTAAATCGAATATACTTCAATTAAAAAAAAACAATGGGCTCAACTTAAAAGTGGTGAATTACAATTTCCATTTATAGTAATCAACCAAACTTTATATTCGAGGTTGCCAGGACTTCACTCAGTGAGGGAGAATACATATTAAATGTGATGATACTGAAAGATCTGAGGTATAAAAGTCAAATAAGAATCGATGAGGAATATCTTCACACTGGGGAGGCCCAAAACTACATGTCCACAACTATCAAAAGGGATGTATGGATAATAGGAGAGAAATCCAATCCATTGCACTCTGTGCTCTGTGTTACTTAGACTGACCCAGAACCAGCAAAGAGAATAACGGTAAGGCCCTTATTTCATGTTACTTCAAGACAACAAGACCCACAACAAAGATAAAAGTATATGACAACTGAATTTATCAGCTATAAAACTAATGAAATATACCAAAATGTTCATGAATTGTATCAACGTACATTATAAACCCTGACGATATATAAGGTTGTACTGCTAAGAGTTTGAACAAAAGGATTAGAGAGGAAAAGAAGAGGTTTTTTTAATCTCCTTTTTATTCATATCACCAAATAAAGCAGCATAAATAATGCCCATGCAGATCCCAAGCCACAGGAAGATTGATTTCCTCATTGTCACCCTTCAAAAATCCCTGCATATTCCTACTTACAGACCTGTACTAAATGGACATTTCACACACCATCTATAAAGCTATCCAACGTTGTCCAGTCTATAGCTGACACTTATAAAATGCTTATAATGTGTGAGAACAATTATAAAGTTCTAAGCTATTACACACACACACACACACACACACACACACACACACACAAATTCAGCAATCCTGAGAGACAGACAATATCCTTTCCCATTTTACCGTAGAGGAGACAAAGACACAGAAACGTTTACTTAGTAACTCGTCCGAAGTCTCACAACTAAAATGCTGCAGCTGGGATTTGAAGCCAGGCAGTCTGTTTCCAGAGCCTGTGCTCTCAGACACTATGATGTCCTACTTATCTGAACCCCACCTCTCCCAGCTCAAATTCCCACTTTTCTCAGACGTTTCTATGACCATTCCAGGCACTGCTTTCTTCCTGTTCTAAATTCTCACTACTAATAACTGCACAATTCATCTGGCATTTACTCTTACTTAACCTTAAGAAAATATACATAAGGTGGTACATTTGTCTCATGTTTTCATGAAGTTCTTTAATTTCCTAGTACATATTTTGTATCCCCACTAAAAGTAAATTTTTTCCTTTCTTGTAAATATTCCTTTGCATCCACCACAACTCCTAGTGGTGTTACATGCATAGCAATAATATATCATCATTTTAACTAAATTTATATAAATGCATTATTTCATTTAATCCTCAAACACCCCATAAGTTAAATATTATGATTATAAATTTGCAGGTAAGTAAACTCTATGAGCTCAAAAATCATCATTGACTTACTGAATGAATCAATGATTCAATGATCAATAGAAACAGATCCACTGATATTCTTTTAATTCTAAAAGCAGAGCTCTCCAAAACAAATAACAAGAAAACTCTTAAGAACTCAAAATATAAGATTCAGTCGAGATATAAATGAACAATAAATGAAAAATATAAAAGTCAATTTAGGAGGAAGACTACATACCTAAGACTGTGTAGCCAACTCTTTCAGCACTTTTCTCACTGCTACTGTAATTATCTGTATACATGTCTTCCAGAGAATGAGCACTTTATACCCTCAGCACCTAACTTAAAGAAGAATCTCAGCAAAATGATTAAATCAAGTAGTTAATTAGATAACTTCTTTAAGAAAGGAAGCATTGTGACTCTAACTTCTGAAAAACTCTTCAAAGAGAAAAATGTGTACTTCAGAAACCAAGTTGTATAACGGCAGTAAGAAGAAAAATATGTGGATATAAGATACATGAAAAGAAAAAGAAAGCACAGTAACCTAATCTAAATGGATAGAAAACTAGTATGATTCATGGCAGGCATAGTTACAATGTTATCTTTAACTGTGTCAATCAATGTAGTGTTCATTAAAGAAAAAAACCTGAAACCTCTGCTGTTCCCAGGTCAAGCAGCTTACCAGACTTTCTTCCAGATTACTAAACCCTGCATGTATTTCTGTTACTGCTGTCAGTGCACTGAATTACAATTATCTGTGTCTTGCTCCTTTACTAAACTGTAAGCTCCTTCAAAGCTTTAGTCATTTTTCTATCCTTCATTTAATACCTGGCATGCATTTAAACCTCACTAAATATTTAATGGATGAATGGATGATGGACAGACTGAAAGATAGATGGATAAATCTGAATAAATGAAAAAACGAAAACTACCCGAAAACCACAGGGGTATTTACATCTCAAGATCAATATGCTTTCCCTGTAACTAAAGATTTTGATAATGCACCTGAGGTTTATTCAAAAGTTTCTGATTTGAAGTCTCTAAAATGGACTGTAGGACTCCCTATCTCGCAGCCATGCCATTAGCAACACTGCAGTACTGCAGACCACAGTTGACTCTTGGCCTGCATGTAGGAGCATAAATAAGCACAAAGAGATGTGGCATGTCCTCAGCTTTCAATAAACAAAGAGGCACAAAAGGCTGTTTGCTCTGAGATACAAGTCTATTTACAGCCTTTTCATCATGAGTCTTCTAAGTCTAGGCCAAATTACACTGCAGACTGACAATAACCACGACTGAAGAAATGAAAACCCCAGAAATAAAGAGGGAGAGGCTCTGGTGTCAATTCCACAGGCTGTGATTGGGAAGACAATGGTGTATGTGCCTGCAGTGCTAGTTATTCTAACACATCTCTACTGCTGATGAGCTTCAAAGTTAAACTAGAGACGGTAGGAAGAGAATGAAAGCAAAACACTGGAGAATTTGAAGGAAATGAGTCTCATTTTTTTATATAGATTCTTAACTATGTAATAAACACTCATTCACAAAATCAGAGACAGGAAGTACAGAAAGTGATCTGGGAATCGAGCCTGGAATAAAAACAAAGTCCAAATTATCCACAAGGAAAACAATAACAAATAAATACCTCTATATCTGCATTGCTAGATCATGTTCTATAATTTTCAGATTAAAGAAACACATACAGATTAATTTACCCCATTAAAAATTCAGAAACCTATTTAGATCAACTGTATAGCTGACCTAAGCTAACCTTCTAGTATACACAGTAAGGTAGCTGGTGAAACTCAGAGGCGTAATTGAATAAACCAACAGAATTGGGGAAAGGACAAAGCATGTTCCATAACAACTGAGATACGAACTCTACTAATGAGATGAATAAACCTAAATGTCTGGCATCCAATAAAAAATACAAGGTATGCAAAAAAGTAAGAAATTATGGCCCATAACCAGGAGAATAATCAATTTCCAAGAAACACCAATAACATGACAAGGAAAGACATAGAAAATAAAGAAGACCCAAATGTAACTCCTAGGAATAAAAAATTCAGCAGCTAAGATGAAGAACACACTGATGGGGCTTCCCTGGTGGCACAGTGGTTGAGAGTCTGCCTGCCGATGCAGGGTACACGGGTTCGTGTCCCGGTCCGGGAAGATCCCACATGCCGTGGAGCGGCTGGGCCCGTAAGCCATGGTCGCTGAGCGGGCGTGTCCGGAGCCTGTGCTCCGCAACGGGGGAGAGGCCACAACAGTGAGAGGGCCGCATACCGCAAAAAAACAAAAAAAAAACAAAAACAAAAAACAACCACACTGATGTCATTAATAGCAGACACTGCAAAAGAAAAGATTCATAAGTTTATAAAGACATAGTAATAGGAACTATCCAAAATGAAACACAGAGGAGAAAAATACTGAAAAAAGTTAACTGTGAGACACAATCAAGTGGCTAACACACACGTAAGTGGAGTCCCAGTAACGAGTATGCATATTGGGGATGGGAGGAGGAAGAGGAAAAATACCTGAAGAAATAACAGGCATGAACTTCCTAAATTTAGCACAGAAGATCCAAGAAAGTCAATAAGCAACAATCAGAATAAACCTGAAGGGACTTCTCTGGTGGCACAGTGGTTAAGAATCCGCCTGCCAATGCAGGGGACACAGGTTTGAGCCCCAGTCCGTGAAGATCCCACATGCCGCGGAGCAACTAAGCCCGTGCGCCACAACTACTGAGCCTGCGCTCTAGAGCCCGTGAGCCACAATTACCGAAGCCCGTGCACCCAGAGCCCGTGCTCTGCAACAAGAGAAGCCACCGCAACGAGCAGCCCGTGCACCACAACAAAGAGTAGCCCCGCTTGCAGCAACTGGAGAAAGCCTGCGTGCAACAACGAAGACCCAACACAGCCAAAAATAAATAAATTAAATAAATAAATTTTAAAAAAATACTTTCCTGCTAAAAAATGCTAACCATCCTTAGAGCCTTCAGCAAGTCATAATCTTTTTGCAACAGTAACATCAAAGATTACTGATCACAGATCATATAACAAATATAATAATGAAAAAGTTTGAAATATTGCAGAAATTACCAAAATGTGACACAAAGTGAGCAAATGCTGTTGGAAAAAACGGTGCCCATAGTCTTGCCTGATGTAGGGTTGCCACAAACCTTCAATTTGTAAAAGACATAGTACATATGTGAAGCACAATAAAGCAAAGTGCAATAAAACAAGGTCTGCCTGTAAATGGTCTAAGCAAGCCAATTAAAAGGCAGAGATTGCTACGTAAAACAGCAAGATTCAGCTACATTCTGTCTACAACAAACATACTTTAAACATAAAAAACCAAAATGTCATTGTACATCCGGCATTAGAAAAATAAGAGAGGTATTCATTTAAAGAACATCAGAAATCTGACCTCTGTTGAGGTAAAACAGTCCCATAAACCACTCCATATGTTTAAGAGACAAAACTAAGCTGTCATGTTATAAGTCAGGGTAGCGGTTCTGTTGGGTGAGGTGACCAGAAGAGGGTGGAAGGAGAGGGCACAGGGAGGCTGGTTATGTCTGTTTCTTAATCTTGTTCAGTTTATGACAGTTCATCAAAGTGCCCATTTATGATTTGTTCATTTTCCTACATCTACAAGTCAATAAAAAGTGAAATTAAAAATTTTAACTTCACTTGAACAATGCTCAAGTTTTGACTAATAATCTGGAATGTCAAGGCACCTGATACCAGAAAAGGGGTACTGTCACAGATGAGAAATGAAAGCATTGGTGTCATCAAGGAGGAACATTCCCTATTACAATTTTGCATTTTGTTTATTCATCAGCCTTTTAAAGTCTACTTAATGCACTTAAAACTAAAATATATCTATTATGACATTCCCATCGACAGGTACCAAAAACTGCTGCTGCTACTGCTACAGCCATATACACTATTAACACAACCACTGCTGTACACTGAATGCCGATTATATGCTAGGAACTGCGCTAGGTAACATTAACTCTTAGGTTACTAAACCATCACAATCCCTCCACAATTTCCCCATTTCACACTTGACAAAACTAAAGTTCTGAGAAGCTAAGTGACTTCCCAAAAGTAACACAGCTAGCAAGTTCAGGACCAGGACACACACCCATGTTTCTGACTGAAAGCCTCTTCTTCCTTCCAGTGTACTATACTATGGTTTCTCTACATCAAATATGTGTCAATGCCAGGCATGCGATCCCAACATTTGTACATATCATGGATTTTTTCCACGGTTATTACATATAGCATCTAAACTTTTAGGATTAAAAAATGGTACACACTGAGGTCAAAACATTTCTTAAAATAATGCAGATGCTTTGTCTACAAAATATCAATGTGATTCTTTTCTTTTTTTTTTTTTTTTTTTCCTGTACGCGGGCCTCTCACTGCTGTGGCCTCTCCCGTTGCGGAGCACAGGCTCCGGACGCGCAGGCTCAGCGGCCATGGCTCACGGGCCCAGCCGCTCCGTGGCATGTAGGATCTTCCCGGACCGGGGCACGAACCCGTGTCCCCTGCATCGGCAGGCGGACTCTCAACCACTGCGCCACCAGGGAAGCCCCCAATGTGATTCTTAATAGACTTTTACTTACTACAAATACAATATTTAAACAGGCTGGCCTGTATCAGAAATTGGAAAAAATGCATCACAGAGTTATTTATATGTTCGTTAAACACATGTGATAAAGAGATTCACTGCTGTTACAGGCAAGTATTTACATATTAATGAAATCTTGACAGGAAAATACATTGTGTGATCAAAAAGAATTATAGAGACTATTTCCCAAATGGTAATTCGACCATTCAGAAGATGTTATAATCTACTTAAAGATCCCATGTTCTGAAATTATTGGTCAAGGTATTAAAGTTTGGAAGAAAATGAATAATGAAAGAAAAATCTCATCTCCATGAAAAGAGTATCATTTGGTATCACTAGGTAATGCTGAATCTAGTAACAGAATTTTAGGAAAATGCATTCGTTTAAAAAAAAAAAATAGGGGGACTTCCCTGGTGGCACAGTGGTTAGGAATCCACCTGCCAATGCAGGGGACATGGGTTCGAGCCTTGGTCCGGGAAGATCCCACATGCCGCGGAACTAAGCCTGTGTGCCACAACTACTGAGCCTGCACTCTAGAGCCTGCGAGCCACAACTACTGAAGCCCATGCTCCTAGAGCCCCTGCTCCACAACAAAGAGAAGCCAGCGAAACGAGAAGCCTCTGCACCGCAATCAAGAGTAGCCCCTGCTCACCGCAACTAGGGAAAGCCCGTGCACAGCCACAAAGACCCAACACAGCTGAAAATAAATTAATTCATTAAAACCTTAAGGATATTAAAAAAAAAAAGCTAAAAAGAAAATAGTACCTTCTCAGAGAGCTTTTTAATTTCAAATAAAGTCATAAACTTTACATCAGCTGTATACCTTAAACTTATACAGTGCTATATGTCAATTACATAACAATAAAACTGGAAGAAAAACATCATAAACTTTAAACTATATTAAGCCACATTAAAAACATTTGACAAGGGCTTCCCTGGTGGCGCAGTGGTTGAGAGTCTGCCTGCCGATGCAGGGGACACAGGTTCGTGCCCCGGTCCGGGAAGATCCTACATGCCATGGAGCGGCTGGGCCCGTGAGCCATGGCCGCTGAGCCTGCGCTTCCGGAGTCTGTGCTCCCCAATGGGAGAGGCCACAACAGTGAAAGGCCTGCGTACCGCAAAAAGCCAAAAACAAACAACAAAAAAAAACATTTGACAAAAGCTATATATACACTAAAATAATGATGCAAAATAATGATGCATTTAAAATTTTTTTTTAATAATTTCAGGACATATTTCTTCCCTAATACCTCTAAAATTTTTTCCCTGAAAGCAGGGTAATAATTCCTTTTCTGCTTATCTCATAGACATGCTATGAGAATTGTAATTGAATCATAAAATTCATTTGTAATTTTTTTTTAAAGTTTCATAATCATGAAATGTTTGTCGAATACAGAGCAAATGAATTAGTAAATCATTACACCTTCATTTCTTTAGTATAATACTTCTGAGTACCAAATACATAACAAATACCAACATACTTTCCAAGGTCCATAAAAATTATTCTAAAAAAATATTTGTTTCCACTTTCATAATCAATAAAATTGCCCTATTTTGTTGCTTTAAATAAACAGAAAGACAAGAACTAATCAAGTCAAAATCTAAGATGCCCACAGTGCCAGGAGACATGCAAAGCAATTCTCCCACTGCCAGCCCCAGACCCTGCTCCCAGACAAGGGAGGCTCTTAGGCCTTTCCTTTCCTATCCAACCACCAGGTTATTCTTGGATTCAGAAACTGCCAACTTACCCCATTTTGTAGCATGCTGCCTGCACGCCTCTCTCTAATGACAGTCACCGCAGAAGGCCACATACTTATTTCAAGCCTAGAATATAAGCCAATTTATTGTTCTTTGCTCATAGCAGTTCAGAAATAAACTGCGCATACGGGAATTGAATTTTGGTTAGGTAACTAATCAATTTTTCAATTTTAAAGGGTAAAGAAATACTTTTATGTTTCCCTTGTGAATCAAAAAAGTGAATGCAATGCCCCAATCTTTCCATAATTATTTCATCATCCAGGCTATAGTTTAGGTGATATTTCATTACAACAACAACAACAAAACATATGGTGGAAATAGAATGCCCAATAAAAACTGCTTTTTAAACGTTTCAAGGAAGAAAAAAGAGATCTTTATGATCAGGACTGGGCTACATAAAAACATGAGTAAAAAAAGATTCATAATTGTTTACTGGAAAACCTCTGCACTAATTCATTTTCAATTAACAAGTTAATTGGGAACATCTTTTGTACTCTGTGACTAAATGATATCATATATGTGAGGACTAAGTAAGTGAAACAACTTCAGGTTAAATATTTATTCAGATGACTCTTTCCTATTCAAACTTCCCAGCATCAAAAACACACTCAACCTTCAAGGCCTAGATCAAACTTCACCTCTGCCAAGAAGGCTTTCCTGATTTACCTCCTCTGTAACAGAAAGTAATCTCTCCCATCTCTAAAGCCATTTATACTCCTCCTATGACACATATTTTAACTTTATGGTAGTTATATCTATAATTAACCTGTCTGATCTTCCCTACTAGATTCTAATTTATCTGTGGACAGGGACCACATCTGACTCATATACCTATCTACCTATTTAATCTAATATAATGCCTTTACATGGTACATAATTATTCCCTAAATTTTTATTGAAATAACACAAAATTTTATAGATTCATTCATCTTCTTTAGACTGTTATTTCAATGAAAATGAAATAGTATAAAGCAATTTAGAAATGCTTCAATTTTAAAATCAGTTTCACATGTACTCATGATTAATTATAAATTTCACTGAAAAAGTTAAAATTCAAAAATCAACATCCACTTTCCAAGAAACATTACAGTAATATGCTTCTTACGGGAGAAAAACTTCCAGAATATCCTTAAAACTATGAAACTAAGCCAACAGTAATTGATCCTGGTACTGTTTTCTGTTGCCTTTCAAGGAAACCAAAAACAAAAACAAAAACAAAAAAAAAATCAACCAAACAATAACTTACCTTCTGAATCGAAAGCTGCCTAGAGTCAATGAAAAAGATAATTCATATTATTTCAACTCTGAAAAAATCACAAACTAATGTAAAATATCAAAACATCACTAATTTGAAACTCGAAGTCTAGGAAAAAGTAAACTCCTATCTACCTTTCAGTTGTGAAGAATGGGAATAATGTCATCTGATCTTTTTCAAGGTAAATTCTTTATTTGATTTATATGATTTAAGTTAAAAGGTATATTAATTTGACCTAGATCAAGTTTGTCCTACTGAAAAATTTAATAAAATGCATATTGATGTTTTGCTTTTATGACATAAATTTTATGTTGTTGTAGTAACAGAAAAAGTCTCCATATTTGGCTATTCAAATCCAAGATTTAGAAAACAAAGTATTAGATGTGATATTAGAAGTTCCCTTCACTTGGATGCCCTCTTCATCATCGAAAGATAAAGAGAAGGCTCTCCACAAGGAGTCAGGCAACAATGGTCATGTAACATCCCGTCCTGAACTAGAACCCATCTTTGTCCTTCACCTTATTTAAGAAATACTTCTGCAGCATAAACAGAAACATGGCCCACAGGTGGCCAGCCACTCTAAATCTTATTTGTGATATTAATTTTACTAAAAGCATATTATGCCTGGAGGACATTATGCCAGACACAAAAAGACAAATACTGTATAGTGAAATTCATAAAACGAAAAGTAAAATGGTGGTTGTCAGGGGCTGGGGTGAAAGAAAAATGGGGAGTTGTTATTGAATAGGTACAGAGTTTGTTTCTCAACATAAAAAGGGTTCTGGAAATTGAGTGCACAACAATGTGAATGTACTTAACACTACTGAACTGCACACTGAAAAATGGTTAAGATGGTAAATTTTTATGTATTTTACAATTAAAAAAAAATTTTTAATAAAATAAAAAGTATATCAAGGCCAAATGGTCCAAATGGTCCCTATGCTTAACACAGAGTCAAAAATATACAACGCCAAAGATATGATCCAGAAATACACTAAAGATATATATATATTCACTCTGAAGACGACTGTAGACCGCAACTAGTATATTACCTTACTTTCAGTAGGAAAAGTCAGACAGGTTTCCTTTATAGATTGTTTCAGAAAGAATGCTTCTGAGTCCATTTTATTTACTTTGCTACATCGACCCCTTGTGTTTTAGAAATTTCTTCACATAACTACCATTCGTTCATCCAACAGTCATTAACCATCATTGCATTCACCAGTATATTTATAGCACCTGATTGTGAGATAATGTTAGTCTGGTCATAAAAAAACAAAACAAAACAAAACAAAACGTGCCACGGGATACTAGCAGCCTCTAAAAACAAAAATATCCTCCAAATTTGTCACCCAAAGGCCTTCTAGTTTTGGGGGAATGACAAAGACTTATCAATGAGGAGAAAAGGATGCAAAGCTTATTTACCCAATGAAAAATGAAAATGGGAAAATTCTTGGGGACCCTGGATTTTCTGTTGCATTACCAAGGTGGGTAGAGAGGCACCAAAGGGACAAAGGCCTGAGAAAAGCAGAAATGATGTAGGGTTAGCAAGGGAATAAAATACCAGGGACAAACACACGAGTTAAAGTATGCACAGTACAAAGAGTGCCTGGGTCTGCGAGTCACAGGCAGGAAACTTCTGCTGGTTGGCTTGTCACACAATTTATCAGACTGTTTTGCAAGGTTTTTCTAAATGAAGGCGGGGTAAGTGCTTTTTACACTCTAGGATAATAGCACTTTCTGAATATGAGACTAGGTATGAGAATATGAAACGACTATAAACAGACCTAATATTAGGTTGACATCATATTCTATTTAAACAACTGGTGACTTAAAAGTTTTCACTCAGCCACTTCTTATTTTCAGCCTTAATGATATGTCACATAAATTACTGTGGAACTAAAGGTAGTGAATGGTCAGAAGTCAGTCAGCAAATAATACAAATAATCGCCAACTCAGAAAAGAAAATGGAAACGTCTAAGACACACTTTCATAGTTCACACAAGCACAGCCCGTCTGTATATTATAGCACGCTTTTCACAGTCAAAATTTCAATCATCAAATAATCTAAACTTAGATATTCACAAGGAAACAAACTGCCAAGTTACTATAGAAACAGTTTTTCAAGGATGATGAAAAGAATGAGGTGCTCTGGATACTCTATTTCCATCAACAGAGGTTTGCTACTTATACTATAAAATGCTTTAAATATTGCAATACACCAAAATACGCTAAATGTAATTCAATCTTTCCTTGCCAATTCTGGAGGTGATCCAGGAATATAGATATTAGGATCAATTTTCACTGTCTAGTAATAAATATATGTGTCAAAGAACTTCATGAGTGACAGATACTGAATGACAGTTTATTTCCATATATTAAAAGTAAATGAAGTCTAAATGCAATGTGGTAGCCTAGATCAGATACTGCAACAGAAAAAGGATATTAGGAGAAACACTCCTTAAATCCAAATAAATACGTAGTTTAGTTAATAGTAACATATGGTCAGTTCTGCAATGTTTTCAAAATGCAAACTTATTCCAATAAATTAATATATTATGGAACAACTTCAGCATAACAAATTTCACATTTGCTGATGCCCAATTCCATCCACAAGAAACATTAGGTGAACGCAGAAAACTGCGCTCAGCTGAACCAAGCCATGTCAGCTCACGTGTGCATGCACACACACTCCCCAGACATCCAGCAGCAGCCTCAGTTCCCGGAATGTATCAGGAGCCACTCCAGTCCACATCTGGGGCTACAACTTTGTACTGGAATTCTAATCACCCCCCTCCCCCACTTCCCAATAACACACAAACTGCAACTGTTCCCAACACTCACTTCCATAAGCAGTCTTTTTCAGGTCTTTGTCAAGGTAAAGTGACATATTTTAGTACTTACGTGTTTCTTAATCATTTAATATATGTAAAACTATACTACGATTGTTACTACATTCCTAACTTTGTTCCACTAACCCTATTCTCCCCATAAGCCCTGTGGTTCTCACTGCAGTATTTTGCATAGTGCAGTGATTTTTAGGAATGCATATGTCACGTTATATGCAGGACTATTCCAGCAGTAACTTCTTAGTTTTGACAAATGTGCTAAGATTATGTAAGAAGGAAGAGGAAGCTAGGCGAGGGGGGTACAGGAGCTTTCTGTATTATCTTTGCAACTTTTCCATAACTATAAA
Source organism: Pseudorca crassidens (assembly GCF_039906515.1). Lineage (NCBI taxonomy): Eukaryota > Metazoa > Chordata > Mammalia > Artiodactyla > Delphinidae > Pseudorca > Pseudorca crassidens. The sequence continues at coordinate 80,892,032 of NC_090309.1, read as the reverse complement.
AATATTCCAATAAGTTTAAAATAATAATTATATAACATATATAAGGCCAAAGCCTTAGCATGGGATTCTGCATTAATAATAATTCCTAATGCTTAAGTAGCAATGACTTGGTGCCAAGCACCATTCGCAGTATTTTATATACATTAACTCGGTCATTCTCACAATGCTATGAAGTAAGTGCTATAATCATCCCCATTTTACAGGTGAGAAGACTGAGGTGCAGTTAGAAAACATGTCCAAGATCACAAATCTAGGCAACTTGGCTCTAGCTAGTCAATGTTTTTATCCCTCTGCTATATTATTTCAACAGACAACTGTTCTGAATACAACCTTTTAAACTAGCCTGCTTTCATCACTCTGGAAAGGCTTTCCAATAAAACAAAAGACATAAATGAAAACTCTAAATAAACTTTCTAAAACATGCTATAAGCATCAAAAATACTAAAAGTCAAAAAATATAGTTCTCTTTCTTTCACCAAAAAAAACCCTCTATTACCACAAGTTGTCAAAGTTAACAAAGATGGTAAGAAATGTCACTTTTGTACTTTAAAACTAAAAGAGTCAAATAGAATATAAAATGTAAACGTTTTACAGCAATGACAAACTAAAGATAGGTAGCTAACAAAAAGATGTATCACCTATGACAGATAATATAATTTCAAAGTTTTATACAACTTGGTCACATTTCATCAATGTCAAATACGATTATTTAAGAATGACAATATAAAACACTAAAATAACACAAACCAAAGTTTCCCAGCAATCATAATCATAAAATTTGGTTCAATTAAAATAGTTAATCAAACTTCCATTAAAAGCCAAGGCACACATATATATGGAATCTAAAAAAAAAGAATGGTTCTGAAGAACCTAGTGGCAGCACAGGAATAAAGACGCAGACGTAGAGAATGGACTTGAGGACACGGGGAGGGGGAAGGGTAAGCTGGGACAAAGTGAGAGAATGTCATAGACATATATACACTACCAAATGTAAAACAGATAGCTAGTGGGAATCAGCCACATAGCACAGGGAGATCAGCTCAGTGCTTTGTGACCACCTACAGGGGTGGGATAGGGAGGGCGGAAGGGATACGCAAGAGGGAGGAGATATGGGGATATATGTATATGTATAGCTGATTCACTTTGTTATAAAGCAGAAACTAACACACCATCGTAAAGCAATTATACTCCAATAAAGATGTTAAAAAAAAAATGCCAAGGTAAACATTCTGCCACTGGCATCTCAAAACAGAGTAGGTGAAAGGTCAACTATTTGGCTGACCTAAGCTAGGGAGAAAATAAAACAGGAAAGGAGGATTTAAAGTGAGGGTAAGAGAGAAAAGACAGTCTCTTCAATAAGTGGTGTTGGGAAAACTGGACAGCTACATGTAAAAGAATGAAATTAGAACACTTCCTAACACCATACACAAAAATAAACTCAAAATGGATTAGAGACCTAAATGTAAGACCAGACACTATCAAACTCTTAGAGGAAAACATAGGAAGAACACTCTTTAACATAAATCACAGCAAGATCTTTTTTGTTCCACCTCCTAGAGTAATGGAAATAAAAATAAACAAATGGGATCTAATGAAACTTAAAAGCTTTTGCAAAGCAAAGTAAAGTACAAACAAGATGAAAAGACAACCCTCAAAATGGGAGGAAATATATGCAAACGAATCAATGGACAAAGAATCTCCAAAATATATAAACAGCTCATGCAGCTCAATATTAAAAAACAAACAACCCAATCCAAAAATGGGCAGAAGACCTTAATAGGCATTTCTCCAAAGAAGACATACAGATGGCCAACAAACACATGAAAAGCTGCTCAACATCACTAATTATTAGAGAAATGCAAATCAAAACTACAGTGAGGTATCAGCTCACAGCAGTTAGAATAGGCATCATCAGAAAATCTACAAACAACAAATGCTGGAGAGGGTGTGGAGAAAAAGGAACCCTCTTGCACTGTTGGTGGGAATGTAAATTGATACAGCCACTATGGAGAACAGTATGGAGGGTCCTTAAAAAACTAAAAATAGAACTACCATACGACCCAGCAATCCCACTACTGGGCACATTCCCAGAGAAAAACATAATTCAAAAAGACACATGCACCCCAATGTTCACTGCAGCACTATTTACAACAGCCAGGTCATGGAAGCAACCTAAATTTGCCCATCGACAGACAAATGGATAAAGAAGAAATGGTACATATATACAATGGAATATTACTCAGCCATAAAAAGGAACGAAATTGGGTCATTTGTAGAGACGTGGATGGACCTAGAGACTGTCATACAGAGTGAAGTAAGTCAGAAAGAGAAAAACAAATATCGTATATTAACACATATATGTGGAACCTAGAAAAATGGTACAGATGAACTGGTTTGCAGGGCAGAAATAGAGACACAGATGTAGAGAACAAATGTATAGACACCAAGGTGGGAAAGCGGGGAGGGGGGCGGGGTGGATGAATTGGGAGATTGGGATTGACATGTAGACACTGATGTGTATAAAATGGATAATTTTATATTTATAACGGATAATTCAAAAATAAATAAAAATAAAGTGAGGGTAAAATTCTAAATAGAATGGCCAAGGAAGATAGATAAACGGGAGGAGACAAGTCATGTGAAGATCCAGGAGGACACAGCCAGCGGGAGCACACTAACCTTGAAAAGCCCTAAGGGGGCGGGGAGGGAAGGCCTGGCATGCTCATGGGACTGCCAGTGGCAGAGTGGAGAGAGCAGGGCCCTGTACCGAGTGTCCCAACAGCAAGCTGAAGGCAGTGGGGAGCTACGCGGTCATTCTGCCTTTGGGAGGCGTCCATTTACAGCTTAGTGACTTGTTTCTAATCAATTCAACAGATCATTAAAAAGTCATTATTACTTGAAAACTACAAGCTGGCGGGCTGAAGAGAAGATAAAGCAGGATGAAATACAGGCTCTACCACTGAGCAATGTATACACTCACAGAAAAACAAGGCATGCGCACAGAAAGTTCTACAGCTGTCCGAGGCAGTAAACAAGGAAATGGCAAGACCATTTCAGGAGCTGGCAAACACTGTAACTGAGGAGAAGAAGAGAGGAAGCAAAAAAGGCTGCAGATTTAGAGTCATTTCAACTCACCTCTTCCTCAGTTTGAAAGCATGATGCTGCAAGCAGGAACTTCTGTTCCTGTGTAAACCATACCTGATGACTCCTGCTGAAGAGGAACTGTGTTCACTCATTTCAAGACCCCTACCATAGCACCAGGCATGCAGAAGGGGCTCGGTCAAACAGTGAGGGCTGTTTACATTCCAACAATCAGACACTTTGTGTCCATCTGACCCAAAGTTTCCAAGTGATTTGAAAATGAATAGCAAGACTCAAAAAATATATTTCCTAAAAAAGGGAAATAAGTCCTACGATTGTATCTTATGGATCTCCACGTCCATTAGAGTGAAACTTTGAATAGGGTAGAAGAGTACAGGCTTCACCTATGGGCTAAAATAGCAATTGAATCTTTAAGGCGGTGGGAGCCTTGGAGAAACATGACCTGGACACCTCCCTTGTTAATAAGTGAAAGCATATTCTGTTGCAATCCCTGCAGGACATCTTTTCATCTCTTTTGTAAATGGGCGTAAAATGGACCTAATTTATCCAGTTAGCAAACAAGTTTAGAGAACCACCGCACAAACACCCGGGCCCTGAGGATCCAAAACTCAGGAAGAGATGGCCTCCATCTTGAAGTTAGTGAGTTTAAGGCTGGGTGTTTATTAAAGAAGAGAACAAGGGGGAGAAAGGCAGTAATAAAAATGACTGACTATAATACAAAATAAAAAGTGCTATACTGCAAGAATGAACAAAGAATTATGAGAATATAGGGAAAGGAATAATTACTGAAGACCTCATAGAAGAGGCTATGCCTGAAACATAACTGTGGTTTCGCTTTGCAGTCACATAAAAGACATTACTATTAAAATCTATTGTTCTTTCTCAGTCTTTCTAACTATAGCAAAAATATAATCAATGTGAAAGACTTCCTTGAGAAACAAAGATTAACAAAAAAATAAATCTATATTTTCTCAATATATTTAAAATGATTATAACCTAAGAACTCACAAGAAATCAGTCTTTTCCAAGTTTGTCTAAGCAACACATCCCACAAGAAAGATTAGAAATAACATCTAATTACCCTCTGCTGCAATGATATACCCAAAGTATTTACTGCCATTTAAATCAGTTATGACAGCCACCATAAAGGAACCATAGATAGGGCTTTCAAAGATAACATATAGCACTGGGCATTGTAAAACTATTCTAAAAACCAATTCTGAAATTTCAGGTTAAAATCAAACGTTTATCTAAGCAATCATCAGAAGACAATGCAAATAAATGAGTTCAAATCTAAGGAGAAACTACCTTTAGAAAAAACGTTAAGACAGTGGCCCTTTTCTCTATACTAACAATGTACAGTAGAAAAGGTCATTTCCATTCAGATTAGATCTATTTTGTGAATAGGCAGAAAATAAATGAATTATATTGTTAAATATTTATAAATACATATTTATAGACTGCATTTACTTATCAGTATTCAGATCTAAAAGAAACTGCTTGAAAGGTATATCCCAAGCTTTTTCTTTTTGCTCACTTTTATCATAACAAAGAATTACATTTTAGTACTAACAGTAATGCAAAATAGGGAGTTTATAACTTCTATTTTTAGAGCTTACTGACTTACAACTCTAAATAAAAATAGGTTCAAATCCTGGCTGCACTTACATAAAGTTTAATATGCTATTAAGCCTCTGTAAATCTCAGCTTTCTATAATAACAGAGATAATACCAAAAGTGTTGGGAGACCGGATGTAAGTATGTGCCAAATGCATAGTAATTACTGTATAAATGCTGGTCATTATCGTCAACAGCTAAGCCTACAACTATGCAGGGGAGGTGCAGAGGAGGAATGAGGAAGCCACATGATCCCCAGTTCCCTTCCCATATCACTGTAAGTTGCCAGTAGCTAGAGTCTGTAACAATGATTTCAGTCAGAGCCGTCATAATCCCTTACAGTGTATTTTATAGTTTACAAGCAGATTTCATACAGATCAATTCACCTATTACTAAAAGTATGCAACATGAGTAAGCAAGACAGGGACTCTCAACTCTTTTTAAGACTGGGCAAACAAATTCAGAAAGGATGCAATTAATGACTGAGCCACATTTACTAGTGGGCTAGTTTACCAGATATAAAAGGTCTCACAAATGGACATATTCTTCCCTTCTGCCTCTATGGGGTCAGACAGAAGCAAGGTATGCTACTCCCAGGTGGCATTCAGGCCTGGGGCTGATGACCTGCCCATCTCCAGGCTACACACTGAGGCAAACACAGCTGAATCTGGAACAACAGGGAGGATAAGGGTGTCAACCCTCCATGCAGTCAAAAACCCCTACATAACTTATAGTCAGCCCTCCATGCACGTGGATCCTCTGTACACACAGCTCCACATCCTCAGATTCGGCCAACTGAGGACCATGTCGTTTTGCAGTATTTACTACTGAAAAAAGTCCATGTGTGAGTGGAACTGCACAGTTTGAACCCGTGTTGTTCAAGGGTCAAATGTATATTCTCTTTTCTTCATTCTCAGGAAGTGATGTTCTGGCCTTTGGAAGCCCACCAGATGGTACAACAGGGTCTTAATGGTCCCACTGGTCTTAAGAGTCTATGTCACAACCCAATTATCAAAAAGCTTTCAACTGAGATAAGGAGCATTAGTATAATGGGAAAGAGGTACTTTGATTTCCCATCTGTCTTTGTGCCTCTGGAATTTCATAGGGAGAAAAGGTTGTTGAGAAAAGCAGGATCCCCAAGACATTCCTGGGTTCCCTGGACCTACAACCTAATATTGTCAGAACTACACTTCAATTTCTAAAAGATACAACTAATTCAAACAGACACTGTTATCCTAAAAACTGTTCTTAACCATAAAACAGTATATATTGAGTACATAGCCATAAAGCTAGGAGACTTTCTTTTCTTTTTTTTTTTTTAGTAGCAGAAGACTTTCAAAAAAAAAAGCAAAGTTCACATTCTGTACGTTACAGTAATCCTATTATGCTAGACATATTTTGGTTTGGCCTCAGGATCACGTAAAAATAAGTTAGAAATAATTTTATAATCAGAAAAAAAAGTTTAAATTGTTTACATTTTAAATTTTTAAAATTTAAGATGTTTAGCATGAAACAAAAATTGTTACTTAGCAAAAAGGTAAAATTCAGTGAACATAGTACATACCAAGCTTCAGGGAGCAAAACGGAATATTCATGTGGAGAAGTGGTCTCTGGGAAATTGGAGAGAATCACGAGGCGATGAGGAAGCAGGTCAGATCCATGGTAAGTGAACAGAATTTCTAGGGCTTGTACATTACTTTCCTGTACAGAAGGCAAGGGCAAGTTTCTAACGTGAACCTTAGAAATAAAGGAGTGATTTTGTATGACAACATTCAAAACCTTAAAATTAACTTTTTTATGCAGTTCTGATATGAAGTGCTTTGAAAGATTCCTGATTTTTCCAGGTCTGTATCACTTTTCTCAACCTAATGCTCTAAAAATTATTTTTAGAACTCAGAATAATGAATAAAAAAATTTTAACATGATTCTATTTTCTCTACATTTATTAATATAGTACAACACAGAAAGGAAATGTAATGATATAGGCATGCAATAACATTAACTGCATGGCTCAAAGACTTAGAAAGTGTTAATAACCATAATTGTTTTATTTACAAAAAAGAAATTACCCGAGCATAAGTTCTTGCTGAGAGAACAATATTCTGATTTCTGAACTTCTTAAAGAATTCAGCATCATATCTCTGTTCAGATGCATGAGGCACTCTGAGGATTTCCTGAGGGGAAACAGTGATTTAATGGAAAGGCTTTTAAATATGGGTGACAAGAAAATATTAAAAACCATTACAACTCTGCCTACCTAAATAAATAAGGCCTGAATTAATTAAACTCTCAACTGTTAACTAAAGTACTACATCTGTATTCTTGTCTTTATTTGGAAAATGGCTATATTTATAAATGCTGTTAATTGAAAAAAAATCCAGAAGTAAATGAAATAGGCAGTACAATTACAGTAGGACAAGCAAAATCCACCACCTGGTAAAAACGAATAAACGACAGTTACACATGGCTATGTACTATGGGCACCTGTCACATCTGTGTGAGAACTTTAGATTAACTTTACTGCTGCTGGAATGATCTATGTAAATTGCAGATTGAACCATTCATTCTTTAATCAGATATTTATTATCAAGGTGTCAATAATGTGCAAGGGGCACTGTGATAGGCAGTGGTTATACAATGAACAATAATACAGCTTCCCTGCTCTCCAAGTAGCTCAAAATCTAGTAGGGAAGACGAACAAGCAATAAGAACAGGTAAAGGGAAACACATAGGAAGGTGCTAAAACTAGTCCTGGGAGGACAGGGAGGGCCTCCCAGAAGGGCCGCCAAAGCTGACACATAAAGAACAAACAGGAGTTAGCCACGGCAACGGCAAGTGTACATCTCCCCACCACAGCGATGGCTTCAGGCTCATTTCTCTTGTGTTTATGCTGAACCCCAGACACCTAGCATGCTGGCTTTTACATAATAAATAGCCAGTAAGTATTTGTTAACTGCATTAACTTACTGAGATAGAAAAGAGGGAAGAAAGAGGATGTTCAGAGGAGGCTCTTGCTTCCTATTTATTTAGACAAAATACTTACCTTCTCTAAGCCTCACATCCATAAACTGAGAGGATAGCAATACCTGCCTCAAAGGGCTGTCAAGAAATAATCTGAATGAAGTACCTAAGACACTGGCTGGCAAAGAGTAAGTCCTCAACAAATATGTTGGTATTTTTTAAGGTATCTCTTAACTACTGATTTCTTCAAGTATTTCCTGAGCTCAACAAGCCAGGTCTCGTTCAGAGCTCTGGTGATACTGCAGCAAACAAGACAAGACCCTTACCCTTATGGAGCTTCTATGCTTGCAGCCCGCCCCCCCACACAGTAGTCCTAGAGACCCCTAAGTCAGCCTCCCTTTTTTTAAGGACTAGTTGAAATATCACTTCCTACATAGTCTTCTTGGACATCCCCAGGAAAAATTTAATGTTTTGCTCCATTATGCCCCCTCATCAATTCTTCATATCTTCATTATCGTCACTTATTGCCCATATAATGAGGACTCCACAAGGACTATTCCTTGTTCATCTCTCTACCACCATCACTGGCATAATATTTGGCATACAGTAGGAATTTGTGTAAAATTTAAATAAATCCATTTTTATCTAATTTATCACAGAATTAATAAAATAAGCCATGCCCTATGATTAAAATGCAATGCCTATCTCTACCACTATCTAGCTGGTTAGTCACTGTATCAAAACATCGTTTCTAAGTTTTAACGGCCAAGTTCATGAACTTCACGCACTTTTCAAAAGCTTAACTTAATTCCACTTTAGTGGGCTCAACAAATACTTTAAATTTCACTATTACCATGTAATAATAAATGCACTTACTACTGTCAAATAGGAAATAGCAATTCAATAACTAAAAAATAATAAAATAAACTGGAACATGAAACTCTGAATATTTTATGGAACTTTTTCTTTGTAAGATCTCATCAGTGAAACTAAAGCTAAGTATAAAAAATAATAAACTATATCTGTACCAACATCAGTAATTCACAATATGCTTTTATATATTACATCAATATCACAGAACTCGGACACAATAAAAGGATATGCTTTAAAATAATATGACCATCCAACAGTCAAACTAGTTGTACTACAGATAAAACTATTAGGAATGTTTTATAACTTGTTTGTATGAAGTGATATACTAATTACCATGTTTACTAATAACCAGAGAAACAGTCCTCTTTCGTCACTAGTATTCTGTTTGAAAACATTCTATTGTATTAACAGCTGGAGAATCAAATGCTTTTATTTGCCTGCAGGCATCACAAGTACTAAGTACCTCCATTACTATGGGGACAGGCATCACGTTATCAGATGAACCATTCATTCTTTAATCAGATATTTATTAGGTGTCAATAATGTGCAAGGGGCACTGTGATAGGCAGTGGTGATACAATGAACAATAATACAGCTTCCCTGCTCTCCAAGTAGCTCAAAATCTAGTAGGGAAGACAAACAAGCAATAAGAACAGGTAAAGGGAAACACATAGGAAGTGATGTTTACTGAGTCCCTACTATGCTCCAATACCAAAAGCCACGGTGTGACCACAGAAGGGAGGCCGAGAGAGATGGAGGAAGTAAACTGCAAATGAAGTCAAATTTCAAAGGCAGGAAATTTATACTAAATCCTGGGTAACGTAAGCTATGAGGGTCATGTGAAAAAGCAATCTAAACTGTGTCTATTTTATGAAATGCTTCTCACGCCTTTAACGATACCTAAATCTCATGGTACAGAGTGCTACTGAAATGCCCAACATGGGATATTTGTGTTTGTGGTCCCGAAGAAACAATTTTGAAGTATGCTTTAAGTTCAAGTGACTAACTCTGGCCATAATTAGGATCAAAGTTTAACCAACTAAATTCAAACCACTAATAAATCATTAAAATTAAACAAGTCAGAAATAGTCATATTAGGATTATTAAAACCCAGTGTATACTGAATTTGGTACTATAGACGGCTATATGCCATAACCTGAAGTTTAAATGTAAAATAAAAGTAAATGAAAAGGACCATAAACCTAGGAAACACAGATTCTGAGATGGCTAACGCATTTCTACTCCCTAGACGAACAAAGCAACTTCTGGCCTTTCATGAACCTCTAAATTTTACCAAAACTGATGTATAAGAGAACCTGCTTCTATACAAAATGAACTTTTCCCACATAAATAGTTCTAAAGACCAAGAATATCAGATATGAAGGCAGCCTTAGCATTTATAATGACAGACCAAGTGAACATAATTGGTTTGATTAAAACTACTCCTGGGCTTCCCTGGTGGCGCAGTGGTTCAGAGTCCGCCTGCCGAGGCAGGGGATGCAGGTTCGTGCCCCGGTCCGGGAAGATCCCACATGCCGCGGAGAGGCTGGGCCGTGAGTCATGGCCGCTGAGCCTGCACGTCTGGAGCCTGTCCTCTGCAGCAGGAGAGGCCGCAACAGTGAGAGGCCTGTGTACCGCAAAAATAAAACAAACAAACAAACAAACAAACAAAAACTACTCCTTACCTCATATGTTGCGAGTCGATCTAAGTAGGTTAATAATTTCAGTCTACAACGGCAAAGTTCCTTTTGTTCCAGTGTTAACCTGTTTTGAACAACTGTATTAGGCCACTTATATTTACCTACAAGCACATTTCTCTAAGATCTAAAATAGAATAAAAATGATCAATATTGTATTAAGCCTCAAATTCATGGAACAGTACACAAAAGCACAAGGGTAAAACAATACTAAATGCATTTGATTTAACTTGCCAAAATAATGTACAGCAATTGTCACTAGTAAAGAACACACTTAGATTACTAGGTATTACTAGGTAAGAAATTACAAATGAACAGTAATAAATCATTTACTTTGAAAAGTTCACTAATTTAAGTAGTTCTTGTCTCTTCCTGAGCTCCTTCTTTTTCTTCTCGGCAGGCTCTTCATCAGGTGGGGAAAGCTCCTCGTAGGAGACACCGTCAATGTCCATTTCACCAAGTAGTGTAAATCTGTGAGAAAAAAAGAAAACCCAAATCTGTGTATTTTTTTAAATTTCATATAGTGAAGTACCTTCTCCTACTTTGATTTTATTACATTGGTTTCTGCAGAAACAGAAACAAGCAATTATTTGAAAGAAAGCTTTTGCTATTTATTATAAGCAAAGCGATTCTTTCATTTATGTCCATAGGATGGGCAAAAAGTCATCAGTAATCATCACATGTAGAAACTCTGAATATCAAGAAAATGAAAACTGCTTACGAAAACATGGGAGGTTATAGTCACCCAATGTGAAACAGCCTATGAAGAAAACGTTGCCCAGAGTTTACAATGTGAATCACTTCTATTTAAGGTTTTAAAATGGTAATGAATGTCAGTCTCATTTAAATTACTTATCAAATACACTATCACATTTATATCCCCCCAAAAGTTCCAAATGTTTGATGAACAGCAGCTCTTCTCAAATAACTTTATTACTGTTATTAACTGACATTTGTAGGGTGCTTAAAAGTTTATGAGGTGACTCCCTCTTGTGAGAGCACCGGAATCACAACAAACTGCTGAACGATCATCAACAGAAAGACACTGGAACTCACCAAAAACCCCACATCCAAATACAAAGGAGAAGCCACAATGAGATGGTAGGAGGGGCACAATCACAATAAAATCAAATCCCAAGACCACTGGGTGGGTGACTCACAAACTGGAGAACAATTATACCACACAACTCCACCCACTGGAGTGAAGGTTCTGAGCCCCTCCCAGGGTCAGGCTTCCCACCCTGGGGGTCTGGCAATAGGAGGGGGAATTCCTAGAGAATCAGACTTTGAAGCCTAGCCGGATTTGATTGCAGGACTTCAACAGGACTGGGGGAAACAGAGACTCCACTCTTGGAGGGCACACACAAAGTAGTGTGCGCATCAGGACCCAGGGGAAGGAGCAGTGACCCCGTAAGAGACTGAACCAGACCTACCTGCTAGTATTGGAGGGTCTCCTGCAGAGGCAGGGGGTGGCTGTGTCTCACCATGAGGACAAGGACACTGGCAGCAGAAGTTCTGGGAAGTACTCCTTAGAGTGAGCCCTCCCAGAGTCCGCCATTAGCACCACCAAAGAGCCTGGGAAGGCTCCAGTGCTGGGTCGCCTCAGGCCAAACAACCAACAGGGAGGGAACCCAGCCCAACCCATCAGCAGACAAGCAGATTAAAGTTTTACTGAGCTCTGCCCACCAGAGCAACACCCGGCTCTACCAACCACCAGTCCCTCCCATCAGGAAACTTGCACAAGCCTCTTAGATAGCCTCATCCACCAGAGGGCAGACAGCAGAAGCAAGAAGAACTACAATCCTGCAGCCTGTGGAACAAAACCACATTCACAGAAAGATAGACAAGATGAAAAAGCAGAGGTCTATGTACCAGATGAAGGAACAAAATAAAACCCTAGAAAAACAACTAGATGAAGTGGAGATAGGCAACCTTCCAGAAAAAGAATTCAGAATAATGATAGTGAAGATAATCTAGGACCTAGGAAAAAGAATGGAGGCAAAGATTGAGAAGATGAAAGAAATGTTTAACAAAGACCTAGAAGAATTAAAGAACAAACAAACAGAGATGAACAATACAATAACTGAAATGAAAACTACACTAGAAGGAATCAACAGCAGAATAACTGAGGCAGAAGAACGGATAAGTGAGCTGGAAGACAGAATGGTGGGATTCACTGCTGAGGAACAGAATAAAGAAAAAAGAATGAAAAGAAATGAAGACAGTCTAAGAGACCTCTGGGACAACATTAAACGCAACAACAATCATATTATAGGGGTCCCAGAAGGAGAAGAGAGAGAGAAAGGACACGAGAAAATATTTGAAGAGATTATAGTCGAAAACTTCCCTAACATGGGAAAGGAAACAGCCACCCAAGTCCAGGAAGGGCAGAGTCCCATACAGGATAAACCCAAGAAGAAACATGCCGAGACACATAGTAATCAAACTGGCAAAAATTAAAGACAAAGAAAAATTATTGAAAGCAGCAAGGGAAAAACGACAAATAACATACAAGGGAACTCCAATAAGGTTAACAGCTGACTTCTCAGCAGAAACTCTACAAGCCAGAAGGGAGTGGCATGACATATTTAAATTGATGAAAGGGAAGAACCTACAACCAAGATTACTCTACCTGGCAAGGATCTCATTCAGGTTTGATGGAGAAATCAAAAGCTCTACAGACAAGCAAAAGATAACAGCACCAGCACCCCCAAATCAGCTCTACAACAAATGCTGAAGGAACTTCGCTAAGTGGGAAACACAAGAGAAGAAAAGGACCTACAAAAACAAACCCATAACAATTAAGAAAATGGTAATAGGAACATACTTATCGATAATTACCTTAAATGTGAATGGATGAAATGCTCCAACCAAAAGACACAGACTGGCTGAATGGATACAAAAACAAGACCCATATATATGCTGTCTACAAGAGACCCACTTCAGGCATAGGGACACATACAGACTGAAAGTGAGGGGATGGAAAAAGATATTCCATGCAAATGGAAATCAAAAGAAAGCTGGAGTAGCAATACTCATATCAGATAAAATAGACTTTAAAATAAAGACTATTACAAGAGACAAAGAAGGACACTACATAATGATCAAGGGATCAATCCAAGAAGAAGATATAAAAATTATAAATATATATGCACCTAACATACGAGCACCTCAATACATAAGGCAACTGCTAACAGCTCTAAAAGAGGAAATCAACAGTAACTCAGTAATAGTGGGGGACTTTAACACCTCACTTACACCAATGGACAGATCTTCCAAACAGAAAATTAATAAGGAAACACAACCTTTAAATGACACAACAGACCAGATAGATTTAATTGATATTTATACAACATTCCATCCAAAAAGAGCAGATTACACTTTCTTCTCAAGTGCACACAGAACATTCTCCAGGATAGATCACCTCTTGGGTCACAGATCAAGCCTCAGTAAATTTAAGAAAACTGAAATCATATCAAGCATCCTTTCCTACCACAATGCTATGAGATTAGAAATCAATTACAGGGGAAAAAACGTAAACACAAACACATGGAGGCTAAACAATACGTTACTAAATAATCAAGAGATCATTGAAGAAATCAAGAGGAAATCCCAAAATACCTAGAGACAAATGACAATGAAAACACGACAATCCAAAACCTATGGGATGCAGGAAAAGCAGTTCTAAGAGGGAAGTTTATAGAAATACAATCCTACCTCAAGAAACAACAAACATCTCAAATAAACAACCTAACCTTACACCTAAAGGAACTAGAGAAAGAAGAACAAACAAAACCCAAAGTTAGTAGAAGGAAAGAAATCATAAAGATCAGAGCAGAAATAAATGAAATAGAAACGAAGAAGACAATAGCAAAAATCAATAAAACTAAAAGCTGGTTCTTTGAGAAGGTAAACAAAATTGATAAACCTTTAGCCAGACTCATCAAGAAAAAAGAGGGAGAGGACTCAAATCCATAAAATTAGAAATGAAAAAGGAGAAGTTACAACAGACACCAGAGAAATACAAAGCATCCTAAGAGACTACTACAAGCAACTCTATGCCAATAAAATGAACAACCTGGAAGAAATGGAAAAATTGTTAGAAAGGTATAACCTTCCAAGACTGAACCAGGAAGAAATAGAAAATATGAGCAGAACAATCACAAGCACAGAAATTGAGACTGTGATTAAAAATCTTCCAACAAACAAAAGCCCAGGACCAGATGGCTTCACAGGTGAATTCTATCAAACATTTAGAGAAGAACTAAACAGCTATCCTTCTCATACTCTTCCAAAATATAGCAGAGGGAGGAACACTCCCAAACTCATTCTAGGAGGCCACCATCACCCTGATACCAAAACCAGACAAAGATACTACAAAAAAAGAAAATTACAGACCAATATCACTGATGAATATAGATGCAAAAATCCTCAACAAAATACTAGCAAACAGAATCCAACAGCACATTAAAAGGATCATATACCATGATCAAGTGGGATTTATCCCAGGGATGCAAGGATTCTTCAATATATGCAAATCAATCATTGTGATACACCGTATTAACAAACTGAAGAATAAAAACCATATGATCATCTCAATAGATGCAGAAAAAGCTTTTGACAAAATTCAACACGAATTTATGACAAAAACCCTCCAGAAAGTGGGCATAGAGGGAACCTACCTCAACATAATAAAGGCCATATATGACAAACCCACAGCAAACATCATTCTCAGTAGTGAAAAACTGAAATCATTTCCTCTAAGATCAGGAAGAAGACAAGCATGTCCACTCTCACCACTATTATTCAACATAGTTTTGGAAGTCCTAGCCAAGGCAATCAGAGAAGAAAAAGAAATAAAAGGAATACATATTGGAAAAGAAGTAAAACTGTCACTGTTTGCACATGACATGATACTATACATAGAGAATCCTAAAGATGCCACCAGAAAACTACTAGAGCTAATCAATGAATCTGGTAAAGTTGCAGGATACAAAATTAATGCACAGAAATCTCTTGCATTCCTATACACTAATGATGAAAAATCTGAAAGAGAAATTAAGGAAACAGTCCCATTTACCACTGCAACAAAAAGAATACCTAGGAATAAACCTACCTAGAGAGACAAAAGACCTGTATGCAGAAAACTATAAGACACTGATGAAAGAAATTAGAGATGATACAAACAAATGGAGAGATATACCATGTTCTTGGATTGGAAGAATCAATACTGTGAAAATGACTCTACTACCCAAAGCAATCTACAGATTCAGTGCAATCCCTATCAAATTACCAATGGCATTTTTTTCAGAACTAGAACAAAAAATCTTAAAATTTGTATGGAGACACAAAAGACCCCAAATAGCCAAAGCGGTCTTGAGGGAAAGAAATGGAGCAGGAGGACTCAGACTCCCTGACTTCAGACTATACTACAAAGCTACAGTAATCAAGACAATATGGTAATGGTACAAAAACAGAAATACAGATCAATGGAACAGGATAGAAAGCCCAGAGATAAACCCACGCACCTATGCTCAACTAATCTATGACAAAGGAGGCAAAGATATACAACGGAGAAAAGACAATCTCTTCAATAAGTGGTACTGGGAAAACTGGACAGCTACATGTAAAAGAATGAAATTAGAACACTCCCTAACACCATACACAAAAATAAACTCAAAATGGATTAAAGATCTAAATGTAAGACCGGACACTATAAAACTCTTACAGGAAAACATAGGAAGAACACTCTTTAACATAAATCACAGAAAGATCTTTTTTGATCCACCTCCTAGAGCAATGGAAATAAAAACAAGAACAAACAAATGAGACCTAATGAAACTTAGAAGCTTTTGCAAAGCAAAGGAAACTACAAACAAGACGAAAAGACAGCCCTCAGAATGGGAGAAAATATTTGCAAATGAAGCAACTTACAAAGGATTAATCTCCAAAATATATAAACAGCTCATGCAGCTCAATATTAAAAAAACAAACAACCCAATCCAAAAATGGGCAGAAGACCTAAATAGGCATTTCTTCAAAGAAGATATACAGATGGCCAGGAAGCACATGAAAAGCTGCTCAACATTACTAATTATTAGAGAAATGCAAATCAAAAGTACAATGAGGTATCACCTCACACCAGTTAGAATGGGCATCATCAGAAAATCTACAAACAACAAATGCTGGAGAGGGTGTGGAAAAAAGCGAACCCTCTTGCACTGTTGGTAGGAATGTAAATTGATACAGCCACTATGGAGGTTCCTTAAAAAACTAAAAATAGAACTACCATGTGACCCAGCAATCCCACTACTGGGCATATATCCAGAGAAAACCATAATTCAGAAAGACACATGCACCCCAATGTTCACTGCAGCACTATTTACAATAGCCAGGACATGGAAGCAACCTAAATGCCCATCGACAGACGAATGGATAAAGAAGACGTCAGCCACAAAAAGGAACGAAGTTGGGTCATTTGTAGAGACGTGGATGGACCTAGAGACTGTCATAAAGAGTGAAGAAAGTCAGAAAAAGAAAAACAAATATCGTATATTAACACATATATTTGGAACCTAGAAAAACGGTACAGATGAACCGGTTTGCAGGGCAGAAATTGAGACACAGATGTAGAGAACAAACGTATGGACACCAAGCAGGGAAGGTGGCGGGGTGTTGTGGTGGTGGTGGGATGAATTGGGAGATTGGGATTGATATGTAGACACTAATATGTATAAAATGGATAAACAATAAGAACCTGCTGTTTAAAAAAATAAATAAAATAAAATTCAAAAAAAAGTTTATGAGATGCTTTCACAAGATATATAACTTAATCAAGGTAATTCTCTGAAGAAGGACACAATGCTACACATAAAGTAAGTGAACGAAGCTCAGACTTGCCTACGGTGGTTCAATTCACCGGTCAGCGCACCTGGGCGCATGCCGCCTGAACCTCACAGCTTAGAAACGGCCAGCATTCAATCAATGTTTGTAGAATTTGCTCTTTCCTTAGCATCAAGCTACCATATGTAAACGTATTTAACTTAAAGGAAAGAAAACTGACCTCAGATAAAAAAGCATTAATCAAAGGCAACTGCTTCATTGCAGAATAACCTAAATAAAGAAAAGTTTACCCTTTCCAATGTCTCAGCTTAAAAGTTTTCATAAAGTCACCTTTACTTCTATCCACATCTCTCCAGAACCAACCTGCCATCATCTGCTCCTTTCCCTATGGCTAAAAGAGCCTCCAGGTCTGTGCCTTTTAATCCGTATTGAAGCAGTTCTTTTGCAGCATCCACATTTTCCGGAACTCTTTCCAAGCACTCATGAAGAACCCAGGATCGTTTCTTTATTTTACTCTGGATATAGAGAAAATTTAAAAACAGAGGCATTAAAGAAACCATGATATCTGAGAGCACCTGAAAACTGCCTTCTAGAATTATAAAGCTATACGTAAGAGAGTAGAGCTACCTGAAACCTTGGCCACAAGCAGCTGCTAGAGCATCTCAACATTAAAGAGCTACTTTCCTAACAGTGACTAGGACTGGGTAGAGGGCATGTGATTCCAACTGCTTGCTTTCTTCGTCTAATGAAACACACTGAAACACGAAGTTCAGTACTCTTTTTTGGAAACATAAAAAGCTCTTTCCAAACTTTTTAGTTGCTCTTTAGTTTGCACTTGGGCTATATAGAATAGTAGAAAATAAAGAAGGCAAGATTTATCTTCTTGTAACAAACATGTTTAACTTTGAAACAAAACTAATGAGGCAGAGCACGTCAAGGTTTTGTATTTACTTGACCATGAGATGTACTCCAAAGCACAGATGATAATTTAATCATAAAAAGTCATGGTATGTTGTTCCTTGGAAAGACGAAGGGCCCATATGTACTTCCCTCCCAACAGCTTCCTCTGACTCCATTCAAAATTCCTGACTTGCCCTCTTTCTAGAAGAGCCCTTGTGGATACAAATTTAGGGTAAAATCTGATTCATACCCCACACATTCCTTCATATCAATTCTTTCCTGAAATGTCTCTGAACTCACATCCCCTTCTCCACATCTATGGCCTCTGTATCAGTCCATGTCATTGACACGTAACAACTGGGACACTGCAGGAGTCTCTTGCCTTTGGCAAGGTTTCCCACCTGAACCCAAATCAATGTATCTTTCTAATCAATATACCCCAATGTTCACCATCATGGAATCTCAGATCCAACAGACTGGTTTCCTTACAGAGCCATTCACCCAGGAAATATTTACTGAGTACTTTTTGTGTGCCAAGAAAATAGAGAAATGAATAAGCCAGGTTTAGTCACTGGCCTCACGAGTCATGCTCATTTTCTTTTAATTTTCTCATACCACTTGTCCCATTAAGAATGCCTTCCTCTCTTCTAGCTCTACTTTGAATCCTTTCAAATCCCTGCCCAAAACATCTTCACTATATGAAGACTTCCATAACCAGAGTCTATAATGATTGCTACCTTCACTGGGTTCCCACAGCATTTGTCCGCAATCTTCTTGTATGGTCATTTCTATAATGAAGGCATAAAGCTTGTCTTCTCGGTAAGATTATAAGCTCCCTAAAAGCGAAGGCCATATTTATGCCACTCCTGTACCCCTTTCATTCCTGGCATAGTGCTTTTACTCTTCACTGCCTATTTATTTTGCTGAATTAAATATTTCCCCCAATAAAAAATGTACATAATTTGTCTCTCCTAACATTTGTCAGCTCCTTCAGAGACCATATCTGCTTTCTACTGTGTTACAGAAAAGGATATACATGAACTCATGAGCTCACTGTCCTGAGTCACAACAGAAAGAAAGATAATATAGGTTTGCTGTTCTGATATTCTAAAGAAAATACAAGCAACTTTGTCTTCTTCCTTTATTTCATTATCTTTCATGCTCTCTCAACTCTGATATCTTGCTTGTATTGACAGTTCATCTTCCCGTTGGGTTGAAGCATCAACTTCTTACACACAACTTTTTCAGATTACGTTTTTATTTATTTTTAATTACTCATGTACATGAATTTTTAGGGAAAACAACTACCATGAAAATTTCCCAACACTTCTTAGAATATTCCTAAATGAAAAGGTATTTGCCTTCCTAAATGTCACATGAGAAGTCAGCACCTTCTAAAAATAGGTATGAGTCCAACTACTTCCTTACAAAGGTGCCAATGATTCAAATAAACAGCCAACATAGTAACTCTAACTGTGGCAGCACATAGCAGCAAGGATTTAACTGTAGGATTTAAGCAAAAAGGGGGTATTTGGCAAGTTTGATATGACAGTTATCTATTTATTGCCTCAGCCTCAAAAGCACTCTTCAGAGCCAGCTATGGGATAAACAGCCTTTCCCATTTGCCGCTGACACGATATTAAGCTTTGTCAACAGAGGGCGCTGCAGGCCACTGCAGAGGAAGAGGCTCTGGTCTCTAGTCCACGTGTGCGCTGGTTCTTGCTCCTGTCTTGGCAATGCCCGCAGGCGACACCTGGTGGTGCTTACTTCCCCCTCCCTCCTTTGGAAGACAACTTCCCACTTAGTGTCAGCTGCACTCCCATGGACAGATTCCTCCCCAGCAAATCCTCCCAGACACCTGAAGGGGAAGCTCCCTAAACTAGGCTCGCCTACACCAGGGGGAATATTTTCTTTTCAGTCCTGGCCACGGTTCCTTATCTACCAGCCTTCATGCTGGTGGGGGGCTCCCTACTTATCAGCCCCTGGGGTTTTCCGACCCCCCAACCTCAGTTCACGGCCACCCTAGCAACAGGCATCCAGCTGGCCCATCCATCCCACCTTTCCCTGCCCGCCAGCCTTGGCTACTGTGGACCAGCCGTGGCCTCAGGCATTCCAGCGAACTGCTCGTCCGCCCAATGTGCTGCAACCACTCCTTGTCCAAGGAAGCCTGAATCCCGGCCCAGGGGGAGCCCTCCCTTCCGAGTTTGTTCCCTCCTTGGGTACATGCCGTTCAGCCCCAGGGTATTCCTTAGAGTTCTCTTTGCCCTCATATAGTAAATCTCTTGTTGCTAGAAAATATTAATTCTCCATATTAAAACTGTTCCTGTTCAAATTACTGTGTGGTTCCTGGCTTCTGACAGGACCCTGACTGATGGAGGTGAACAGAGGTTAACTGAGGTAGATGAAGGGAAAGGATTAGGCCAAGGCCAGGCAGCTGGCTGGTTTAGCAGTGAATATTTGGTCACATGTCTTCTGCACCAACGTCTAGCTGCAGGGCCGACAGAACCTGATAGATAATTTTTCAAGGTAGAATAAAACACTTCACATAGAAAAGTCAGCAGTGAAAAGTACTCCAACATGAAGCCCTACAGCCAAAAGTTTTTCCATAAGTTTGAATTTTACTGCATGTTCCCCAAAATCTTAAACATACCAAGTAATTCTGAATTGAAGCAATGTTGACAGCTGACTTCCTCCACTGCCTCTGATACACCAGGTCAGTATCCAGGCCGTAGGTCTGAGCCAGAGACAAGGCTTCTTCATACTCTTCACTTTCGATCTTTGGACAAGGAAATGGAACACGAATGTGACATTACCGAGCAGTCTGCGTGTCAAAATGATGACAGAATGAACGATGACAGCGTAGGTCACTCCTAACCACCTTCACGTGCACCGTGGCCCCAGAAGCTCACGAACGTGACAAGGGGCGGAGAGATCAAGTATTTCTTTTAAGCGCTTTAACAGAAAGATGAGAAACAGAGGTGAAATACCCATGGTTATAAAGTAAAATGGCAAAACCAGGACCAGCAGGGCGGCCCGACTCCTCCTCCAGGACTCCGCTTGTGACAGTGCAGCACAGACACGTGGAATACTCAGTGTTGATCAAATCTGCTTCCCAAGCAAACCCCAGACTAGAAAGCAAGTCTGCGCTTCTTCCCTCATCTGCTGCAGTCTGAGGAGACGGCTGTACTTCAACACAGAGGAAGTGAGAGCTGAAGGCCACACGAAGTGGAGCGAAAACCTGGGCGGAGCCAAGCGTACAATCGGTCCACAAGAACTCACCTCCCACCCACTGCTCTGACTGTGACTGCGCAGGCGCAAAGACCAGCATTATTCTCAGCAGCTTTACCATACTGACACAGCTAAGACGTCAACGATAATAACAATCCCTCTTTAAATTTCTTCCTTTATTAAAAAAAAAGTTTTTTCTCAATAGAGGCAAATCACATCTGATGCTGTGACCGTGGATAGTAAGGGGACACCCTCACCTTCCTCTGGTAGAGCTCCTCTGGGGTCGTAGACCGCAGGCTCACCAGGCGGTAGTTTTTAGTAATGGTTCGCGGGCGTTTCCGGGCTGGTGCGAAGCGCTCCATCTCGGTCACTAAGTACAAGCCCTGTTTTATATAACCAAAGTAGCGAGCCTTGGCAGATGTCTCCTGATCGGAATCCGAATCCTCTTCTCCTTCACCTTCTTCTCCCGCCCTCGTCTCCAAACGAGATCGTTTGGGGGCAAGTTTAATCTCGCACTGAATTGAAAAAGGAGATGTTAAGTGAATAGTGAGGAACTAAAGGTAAGTTTTTAGAGCTAATGAGAAAAATATTTTTAATTCTACTCTGGTTTGATTCATTACATCAGCCGTGGGATTAAATCTAAGAATGGAATTCAAAGAAACCCAACAACAAATGCTATATATTTACATCAATAGCTCCAGAAATAAGCACAGAAGTTATTGGCTCCAAATCTCTAAAACTAAAGCCTGTTTTAATAACAGGTCATTAATACGGTCTTGTAAAATATATACCTGGTAATTACTTTAGGGAAATAAAGGAGTTGAGAATGTTAATTTCTTTCTTTTTGATATTTTTGTACCTGCTGTGAAAAGACGGTTTTTCCATCTGTTTAGCAACATGAACCTGAAGTATTTATTTGCTTTATCAAGCATAGCTCCCCAGCTTTTAAACAATGTCTTCACAAAGGTCTGAGTCTGAAGGCTGCCTGCTAACGATAACTTTCATTCCAGACCTAACACAGCTGCCTTCGATTTTAAGCCCTGGTTCTCTTTAAAGCACATCTTTAGACTCGGTACCAAACTTAAGGGGAGAAGACATTTGTCAGTCTGCACTGACGTGAAGGCTATTGAAGGCCATTACCTTGAAAGACTTAAAATAATTTTAAATGACCAAAACATAACTTTAAAATATTAGCCTCTTTTCAAAATTTTTGTCATGATAAACAAGTTTTTCTTAATAAAAGAACCAAAAGTTTTAAGCTGTCATATTTCATAGGAATAGGTTAAAGACTGCATTTCTTAGGTAGTGATATTATTTATATTTTTAAGATAACTAATCCAGGAAAAAGAAAAAAGCTATCATGTCAATGAGGAAGAAAGGCTTTACAGAGAGCAAAATGACCCTAAATGTTCTTCATTCTTATACAAATGCACTTTTTTAAATTGTCTAAACAATAGATCTTTTTTATACTGCACTCAAGTTCTGATTCCAATAACAAATTTTTCTTTTTAAAGACAAGATTAAATAATGGGATAACCAAAATTAAAATCAGATATTTAGATTTTGGGGGTAATAAATGTTTACTCTCAAACACACTGATTGCTTTAAAAGGGAAAGCATTACCTCCAAAATCAAAAATCCCCCATCATGGGTAGCAGTGACTTGAGGGGATGGTTCAAACCATTCACAGGATTTTCCCAGTAAATTCTTCAAAGTTTTCACCGACGAAACAGTCAGAGCACCAGAGCAGCGAGCCAAAATCACTGCACTGTTCACCCACCAATTCACATCTATCAGTGGGTAAAAGGACTCTTTATCTAATGGGGGGAAAAGTAAATCAATACAAATCCATCCATCAATGTGGTTTAAATACAACACACTTAGTCCAATAATCAATTTTAAAACCATGTGAGTCCTAAAGGTACGACAAATAATAAGAAAAATTAAAATGTAAGTCACCACTCAGATTTTTACTCAAGTAGAAGATACAAAACGGTAATTTATTTAATGAACATCTGAATGCCAACAATTTGCCAAAGTCCAAAGTTCTAGGGATGCAGAGGTAAATATATTAAGGTCTTTCTGCTCAAAAGATGAAAAATATTCAGAGATATGTCACCATTTTCAACATATAAAAAAAAGGTAGGTGTGTACTGAGAAATGGCAGACTCAGGAAGAACTCTGACCTTCCTCTGGAGCAGGTCCTAAGATCCTCATGTGAGAGGTACCTTTTTTATATCTGGAGGAAAGGAGCATCCTTATCTCCAAAGACGGAGGGAAGCCAAGAAAAATGGAAACAAACAGGCCTTGCTAAGTTCCTCCCAGTTTACTACCCTTAGCTCAGACCCTTTTGTCTCTCATGTCTTTCTACAACTTTCCACTCTTCACCCAACCTAGTATAAAACTAATCAGGTGTAACTGTTCCTCAGGTCTTCATTTCCTTATGAAGGCTCCTGTGTCCCTAAAACATATTAAGTAAATGTGTATGCTTTTTTCTTTTTGTTAGTCCAATTTACTGGGTCTCAGCTGGAGAATCTAGTAGGGTAGTAGGAAAAAGAACTTTTTCCTCCTCTATACTTGCAACTAATCAGAAAGAGGAAAACATATTCAAGACCAGTAAGGAACTGCAGGGGTTGGGGGAGGGTGGATAGAACTGAACTGTGGTTCACCAAATTGAGGCATTCAAAAGGAAATGGCGGGGCTTCCCTGGTGGCGCAGTGGTTGGGAGTCCGCCTGCTGATGCAGGGGACACGGGTTCGTGCCCCGGTCCGGGAGGATCCCACATGCCGTGGAGCGGCTGGGCCCGTGGGCCATGGCCGCTGAGGCTGCGCGTCCAGAGCCTCTGTTCCGCAATGGGAGAGGCCACAACAGTGAGAGGCCCGCGTACGGCAAAAAAAAAAAAAAAAAAAAAGGAAATGGCATGATATTTACTATAATTTTATTGCCCTTTTATACCACTTGTTCCACTAAGGATCTGACAAGGTTTAAAGGTAATACATACAAAGTACACCGTAAATTTTAAAATATATGTAAACATTTGACTAAGGAGATAGAGATTCTAAAATAGGAGGTCAGTGGAATTCCCTGGCAGTCCAGCAGTTAGGACTGGGCACTTTCACTGCCGTGGGCACGAGTTCGATCCCTGGTTGAGGAACGAAGATCCCAGAAGCCGCGCAGCACGGCCAAATTAAAAATAAAATAAAATAGGAGGTTAACTCCATGAGAATAATTCATTATTTTAATTAAAAAACAAAAACCATGAAAACTCAACATTTTCTTCCGATTTAAGCCTAAAGCAATCTATATAAATAAGGAGTTCCAAGAAAACATGAAAAGCAGTGTTCCTAGGCTTACAGCTTAATGTAATGCGGGATGGAAAGGAGCAAATCATTTAAATATGCAGCCAACCTTCTAATTTGACAAATTATATTTTTTCTCAGAAATGTTTTTCTGAATGAGTATTTCGGATGATTATTTAACAAAAGCGAATACGTGAACATCACACGTGATATTAACAAATCAATACTTTCAGGGTCTTTAAATGTGAATTAGAAGCATAATTTAATAAAGATTTTGAACCTTGTAACTATCACTAATTTCATAGGAGACACTTAAAAATTCAGCAGTGTTTAACTTGGGGAGTTTCACCTGAAGAAAAAGGAACCAATTACTCAAAGTAACTCTTAACATTTTAATTTTTGTTTTTAATTTTAATCTACCAATTAAATAATCACTATTGCTTTTAATTAAATGTAAATACTGGGTTTCTTTTCTATTTATAAAAGTAATACATGCTCACTGCTAAAAAAAAAAAATGCTTATATATGGAGATGTATGAAAAGAAAGAGAAGGTCCCTCCAACCTCTCATTACCTACCGTCTACCACACCGGCACCCCAGCCCCAAAGATAACTACTCAGAGTCTACCCTTTGAGGAGTCCCTTTCTGCTATCCCCTCCATGCTCATTTACAAAGGAGCACACTTACGAGCTTTGAACTCAGTGTGCCAACTCCATGCTGGCCTGTGGAGGGAGAGCCATGCTGCATGCCACAGGCTCTGCCTCAGCCTTGGGAAAACTCAAAATATTAACACCTGACCGTCAGCAAGCTGGATCTGTTGCCTTGTCCCCGTCCTATGAAATCTTGGTGTTCCTTCCAAAGTGAAGCAGAAGTATCTAGAGACTTTTTTATATGTAGGGTAGCCGAATATGCCACCCCAAAATGTGCCACTGTGGCATAATGATTATTTTGGGCTAGAGGCCACTGAGAAGAAGCAGACACAAGAAAAGCTCCCTGCCCTCTACCTATTTGCGTAAAAGTAGGACATAAATTTACAAAGTTGTTCCCCTCTCTGCTTTCTACCACGAAGGACAAGAGTTCATCACTGGAGACAAATTTAGACCCTTAGGAGCCCAGAGATAGCACCGAAGGAATCTACATAACTAACTACTGCTTATCTTCCATTACTTTCCCCACATACTTGCCTTCCCACAATTTGCCACTCCTAGAAACTCCAACTGCTTTTCCTTTGTCTTGTCACTTCCCTAAAAATTGACTGTTTCTTTGTTTAGATGCTGTATAAGCACAATTTCCAACCATCCCTCGGAGTTACTCATCCCTGGGTACCCCCGTGTATAAACTCAGTGTACATGCTAATAAACTTCTGCTTGCTTTTCTCTTATTAATCTGTCTTTTGTCAATCTAATTTTACAGATCCCCAGCCAGAGAACCTAGGATAGTAGAAAGAAGAGGAGTTTTCCCTCCCCTATATATATCATACCATCTAAAAAGCACCTTTACTAAACAACACGAGTCTCTTAAGGTTTTAATCATCATACATCATAAAACTCACCTTTGATTTTTTTTCTCTTCTCAGCAGAGAGTCTCCAATCAGGATTAAGGTCATCATAGCCTGGCTGAATTTGAAAAACAGGACATAAATTCTTGGATCAACAAGGTAAGAAAATTATGAGAACATCACCAAGAACTTTGGATTTTTTTTTTAACAAAATACAGAAATGTTGCTTTCCTTTCATCTCTTAGTTACACCTAGTTGAAATCTATTCCTCTCCAAGATCTTGAAAAGCAATTGTTCTTATACCTAAGATGTGCACATGCAAGTACTGTGACTCAATTTAATGAAGAAAGGAGCATGAATAAGAACCGTGATGGCAAGCATACGATTCATACAAATGAAAGCAGGATACGCTAACAATTCTGCACGCACACACACACACGCACACACGCACAACTGCACACTAGGAGAACAGCCATGCTGTTGTGAATGAAACACCAGCTTGGATGTAAGAGCTACCCTGCTGCTCGTAAGGCAAGCAACCCTCCAGGTCTCAGTTCCCACAGCTCTGAGGTTGGACTCCACAACTTCCGTGTCATCCCCAGTTCTAACTTTCTATGACTGAAAACATATTGTACTAAGTCAAAAAATATAACCATGCAATCCTCAAATTCAATACATTCGCAGTCTAATCTCATGGCAACACAATGCCCTGCCCACCTTTGTGAACGTCAGGACACACCACGATCTCTCAAGCATCACAAAACAACAGAGATTAAGCCACTGCCAGACATTTCCCAGGCCCACGTTAACTCCATAACCTCCAGAATCACAATAGTATGGGGGGAAAAAACAACAAAATATCAGTTGGGGGTTATCTGAAATCTTAAGCCTAAAAAAAGTGATGCTGTACTTATGTCAAAATGTGCTTTTTCATCTTATGCAACAGAATATGCATATATGTTTTATTAACAAGTTATCAGTGGCTTATACATTACGGTATTAAAACTGATATTTCTTTCCATACCCTGAGAGAACTTTCTGCTCTCCACTACTATAAGTCGCCCAGAGCAGACCCTGAGAACAGAAGATATAATTCGTTAACTCTGTCAGAAAAAAGTTGCCATAAAAGGCTATTTATATACTAGGCGAAGAAATGGATTGTCCTTAAGTATAAAAAAAAAAATTAAGTTTCAAAAAATTAGAATAAGGTACGTATTACTGAAAATAATCAACTAAATTAAAATCTTATTTGACCATTACAAGGCACCTTAGAAGTTTCAGTAGCTCCGAACCACCAGCTGCACCTCCACCAACAGCACCAGAGGCGTGCCAGCATTTGTTTATGTGATGCCATGTGTGCCCCCCCACGTACACTCTGGAGTACACAAGGAAAGTACGGGATAACACTTTAAAACTTTAAGCCCCACAAACAACAACAATTATGATTCAGCCTTGGGTAAATTTAAGGACGTCTAGATTACAAAGGAATTTAACAAGAACTCGAGAAAAAAATGTAAAAAGAAGTCCTCTCATTGGCATAAGCACTTTGAGAATTCAAAGTGTGCTTGTCTTCATCCAAGTCAACGATGAGCAAGAGGACCATGAACAAGCGGTACTAGTCTAGTAGAGCCAATCTCCACACTCTGGGACTAGACTGTTCCATGTAGATTGCTTAAATAATGGGTATCTCTTGTGAAACCAATTTTAAACCCAAGGTGAAGATTTGTTCCCCTGTATTCAGGACTGTTAGTCATCCTTGTACTCCCACATCTATCAGTGCCCACCCCTGTCACAGTAGTAAAATGCTGAATGAGGGAATGAACTAATTAATCCTTTGAATCACTGAGCTCTAAGTAGAATGTCTAAGCTATAGAAAAATTAGTTGACATAGTACAAATATTCCTACACCTTCTCAAAAGTGTGGTTTCTTCTATTTGGTCAATGAATACTGTGCACTTACACTATGAAAGAAAAAAGAAAAAAAAATCAGACATTATACGCCCTCTACTCAAGCACACAGATGGCTAAGAAGTGGGTATAACTAACTGTAACCAAAGGTCAAATTTGATAACTGCCCAAAAATGAGGTATAGAGAAAAGTGCTAAGGGTCTTCAAAGGATCAAGAGATCATTTTGGATATGGGCTTGAGAAAGATGAAGGGAGTTCAAGAGGATCAAAGAAAGCCTGATGGTGATATATATGTTTATGGCTGGATAAGACCTGGATGTGGAAAATGGGTGGAGGACAACATTCCAGTGGGAGACCACAGTGTGCACAGAAGGACACAGGTAGGGAAAGACTAAGCTTATTCAGGAAAAAAAAGTAGGCCAGGGGCTTCCCTGATGGCACAGTGATTGAGAGTCTGCCTGCAGATGCCGGGGACGCGGGTTCATGCCCCGGTCTGGGAAGATCCCACATGACGCGGAGCGGCTGGGCCCGTGAGCCATGGCCACTGAGCCTGCACGTCTGGAGCCTGTGCTCCGCAACGGGAGAGGCCACAACAGTGAGAGGCCCGCGTACCGGGGGAAAAAAAAAAAGTAGGCCAAAGTACGGGACTACAACGCATCATATTCTAATTATATGCATTTTTGTTTGTTTTAGGGTTTGGGAGGGAGGAGAGGATTAATGAAATCTTTTTTTTTCATTGTGGTGAAATTAACATAAAATTAACCGTTTTTAAATGAATAATTCAGTGGTATTGAGTACGTTCACAATGTCTGCCACCTCCATCTAGTTACGAAACATTTTTATCCCTTCAAAATAAAGCTTAGGCATTAAGCAGTTACCCCCTTTCCCCTTTCCCCAGCCACAGCCACCACCAATGTGCCCTCGATCTCTGTGGATTTACCTATTCTGGGTATTTTGTACAAATGAATTCAAACAACCTTTTGTGTCTGGCTTCTTTCATTTATCATAATGTTCTCAAGGGCCATCCAAGTTGTGGCATGGATTGGTAGTTCATTCCTTTTTTATGGCTGCATAATATTCTATCGCAAGTATATACCACAATTTGTCCATCCTTCTGTTAGCAGACATTTGGGTTGTTTCCAGCTTGTGGCTGCTGTGAACATGTATGTGAATGTACTTGTTTGACTACCTGTTTTAAATTCTTTGGGGTATATACCTGTCTGTACTTTTGCCTTAGAAGTACACAGCAATTCAGTCTATATATCTGAACTAAGCGTTCAACTTCACAGTATGTGGGAGTTTGATGAAATTATCTGTACAGTATATTTAAGAAAGAAGCCCAAACAAAATCCCAAACTTACCTCTGCCTCAGGCAGAGGTGGCCTGCCAGACCAGCAACCTGACAGCTTGTCCCTTGCTGCTTTCTATACTGACATTCCCACTGCTCCCCTGATACTATTCAAACTGGCCCCAACTTACCACCCTTCAGAGCCAAGGACCCTGTGAGGAGAACCATGATCTGGCTGTGCTTTATGACATCTGATTCAAACGCTGCAGGCTGCTACTTTGAAGACAGGATCACCAAGCTCCCAAGTCCCCCACGAAAGCGGGGGGTGGGGGGTACTCAGTCCCAGTACTATGTTGATATATCCTGAGCAGCAGCCTCCATGCCACTCCTCTCTGCATGACGTGCTACCGTATGTCTGAAAACAGCCTCAGGTGCCCTCACTTTACAGGGCAGCAGTGGCCTAGAGGAGGATGTCCTAAGGATACAGTTATAGATTTTGTTCAGAGAGGCTATTATGGCTAAAGCACACAGCTTACATCTGTTTTCTTCAGATTTAAGGATTTTATTTGCTGACTTTTCTTTTTCTTTTTTTACACCTGGAAGCTAAATATAACAAAGACCTTGTTGCCAACAGCATAAAAGAAACCTTTAAATGTATATTCATTCCACAAACATTTATTATTAGTATTTAATACACCAAGTCCTTTGTTAGCTCTCAGGGAAGAAATGTACATTCAATTCAGTGCCTCCTCTCAAAGAGCTGACAGTCTAGTGAAGTTGTGAAAACAGCTGTGGTTTAGATCACTATTAATGACATGAACTGTTATCTTCCCATTTATCCTTCACTGATTCATCCACTTAACAAAATTAGGCCAGTACCTACTATGTGTCAAAGAGAAAATACAATCAAATGGAAAAGGTTAGTTTTGTGTCTACTACATCCAAGTAAGTACAGATAAGCAATAAAGCTTCTTCAGAGAACAATTAAGGCCAAAAATGAGATGTAAATATATAAACATAACATACGGGAAATGTTTGAACTGAAAATCAGTTTGGCAGTTTTACTATGTATTCCAAACATGAACAAAACTTAATACAGATTTCTAGCCAGATGGATTTTCATATTGATAATGAAAGCCAAAGTATCTAATCAACTAAAAACTGGACAGAAGTAAATCAGAATGGGCACTTGCAAACTATCTTCAATCATTAGATTCTACAGAGAAAATACTCATTCAAACAAAGCATATTATGAAAACTAATAAAGTAGCGTATTGCTTGAAGAAAGGCCCAGATGAGCTGAATTCACAATTTGGTAAAAGACTCTAAGTCTGTATAGTGCAACAGAAACATTAGCTTTTTTCTCAGGCAATGTTTAAGGTAAAGTTATAAGCTAACTATACACTATATATCATATACTCTATTTTAAACTAATTGGCTTTCCGTTCATTCCCCAGAGTAGTCACAAAGAAATCCAAAGCCTGTCCTACCTGGCTGACCCAAGGTCACTTGACTAAACTGGACAAATGAGAAAAGAGCAGCTGTCTTAAGCGTTTTTCAGCTGTTTAAGAGTTCTTCAGTGATTTTCAGCCAGTGATGAATACGCAAAGTGACACCATACATTTGGTAAGTGACAATATTATACCTCTCGCTTATTAATATCACATTCCCAGTGTCTCTACATAATGAACTGCACAACTCCAGGTGTCATTCGTATAAACCACACGGGCGATCTCTCCCTGTTTTCCATTAACATCTTAACTAGTACCCAATCTGCCCACTTGAAGTCAGTATTTCTAAATATAAGCACTGTAAGAAGAGTCTCTGGAAAAAAGTCTTGACCTACGAAGTCAGAGGACCTGAGTCAAAATGGAACATTGATTCTAACATTTAGTTATCTAAGTTAATTTCTTTTAGCACTACTCCCATCTCTTAAAACGAGTATAGAAACATTTTTTATTTAACAGGGTTTTTTGTGAAGTAAATGAGAGAGATGAAAATTGCTGTTGATAGCCAAGCCTTACTATACAAACACTACTTATTCCCAACAATCCCCCTCCCCAAAACCACCAACTGAAGTAGGCACCATTCCTCTGAGCTTATCTTCTCATAATATTAACATGTTATTTTATTAACGTGTTTATAATTTCCCTTGCAAGACTATGAATGTCCTAAGGGCAAGGACTGTGACTTACTGCATTTTCTACTGTAGTACTTGGTAGAGATTCAAATACTTGAACTTTATTATTTTACGATAATTATTCTGAATAAAGTAACAACCTACCCTTGATAGCACTGTTACATGCAAGCTTTATAACATTTACTCTAATGCACTATTACTTTTATTTAAGTATAGTTTATGTACAATATTATATGTTACGGGTGTACAACACAGTGGTTCACAATTTTTAAAGGTTATACTCCACTTACAGTTATTATAAAATACTGGCTATATTCCCTGCATTGTACAATATATCCTTGTAGCTTATTTCATACATAATAGCTTGTACCTCTTAATCCCCTACACATATCTTGCCCCTCCCCTCTTCCTTCTCACTACTGGTAACCACTAGTTTGTTCTCTATAGCTGACTAGTACACTAGATTTTAATTACTCTCTTCATACATTAAAGTCAAATCTAAAATGTCCAAATATCCAATGTGATTCATCCCCGGAATATAGGTGAAAGGCTCAAACAAAGTATGGTTGTTCAAACTTCTTTTGCTGGACAAGGAGTTACCACCCTCACCTCATGTCACCACATCATAAGTACTGTGATATGATATCTATCATAAAGTTAAGGGTTCACCAATGACAGACTTTCTCAATTACTTACTCTAGTATCTGGTACACACTAATTAGCTCAAGAGTTCAACACCTCTGAGAGGGCTGAAGAAATCCGTGTTACATTCGCAGAGAAAAAGCATTTGTCTCTGTTCTTTTGAAGGTCACATCAAATAAAGCCTAATAAAAAACCTAACAAACAGGGTTTTTCCCACCTTTTTTAAAGTGTATTTATTTTCTTACATGGTCATGGAAAGAGCATGGACATCAGAGCCAGAGAGCTATGAAATCAAATCTCAGTTCTCCTGCTGACTTGCTGAAAAACCCTAAGACAAAATTAGTGCTCAGTAAATAATAATAGAGGTTATTATTAGAGTAAATTTTATAAAAGCTGCAAGACTATGTGTACATGCACCTCAACCCTACTGAGCTTTATACGCCTAGATTAAGTGTATCAAAAGAAAGCAGAACATTCTGTGAAAACGATGAAGGCTCACAGGAGTTTGTTTATGATGCAATGAAGTTCACAAAGTAAAACAGAAAGGGTTGGACCAAAGTAGCGAGCAGGAGAGGAGGGCTCAGGGCGCAGGTACAAAGCAGCGGAACGACCAGACTAGAAAAGATGGCAGGTTAAGTGAAGGAGCTTTTGCATTGTGATCACAACCTTTGAACAGATAAAATTAAATGCCCTCCCTGTTCTCAACTTTGGACAAAAATTTATTTTGAGGCTAGCACTGGCAGGGGTCTCAGAGGGCCAAGTCTGTCCTATCCAGCTAGTTTTTCCAGGTGCTGAGCAGCAGCAGGAAAGGGAGGGGTTGGCAGCCACCGGCCTGTAATGGGATGTGCTCTGGAATGAGGATGTGCCGAGCAGCCTTGGTGATGGCAACCAGGTCCATGGTTTTCAGCTCTGTGAGCCCCAAATCCCGTTTTTTTCCAGTTTACTCAAGCATTCAAGGGAGATAATTTATACCAACCAAATCAGAAGAAACTGATAGGTAAGCCCAAAAAGGTGTAAATTATAATAAAAGATACAACTAGCTTGAGGAGTTGTATCATCATACAGTCTGTCTGCAGACTGTAGGGTGGGGGGGAGCACTGAATCAGAACCACAGACGTAAAGTGGAAACTCTTTGAGGTACAACCGAAAAATCAGGCTTCAGCAATTCCTGATGAACTGCCTTCTAAACTCGCAGCATATTTCTGT
The DNA here is from genome assembly GCF_039906515.1 of Pseudorca crassidens. Lineage (NCBI taxonomy): Eukaryota > Metazoa > Chordata > Mammalia > Artiodactyla > Delphinidae > Pseudorca > Pseudorca crassidens. Next base: position 80,858,830 of record NC_090309.1, on the reverse strand, counting down.
TCAAAAGACTCTCCCTAAGACAACACTAGAGACAAATTTCTGGCCTGAACTCATGTCCTCCCACCGTGCATCTCTGTTGCCATTTCCAAATTCCCTTCCTTTCTTGTCACATTACCTTTCTCATGGCCTATTCCAAACGACTGAGATATTTACATTTACTCATTCCTGAGTTTCAAGATTTTTTAACAATTTTTGTGTTTTTAATAGAATCATTATAAAAACCCAATGAATAACATTCATGGGCTAAAGAGTAATGAATTATAATGAAACTGATTGGCAACTAACGATAAAAATGTCTAACCAGTTAAAAATTCAAGTATATGCCAATAAGGACTACAAGAGATGCAGGTTATCTTTGCATGTAAAAAAAAAAAAAAAAAAGGTACCCATAATTTCAGAAAACGAAACAGCATACTAATGAATTTTTTTAATAGTCCTTGTGCTATATGTACGACATTCTAGGACACTCACAAGATGAAATATTAAGTGTGCTTCAGAACTTGATCAATATTTCTATTCCAAATGACTAATATTCAGTGTTCACCTTTTAAGAAAAAACTTGCTCAAATGCAAAATCTCCCATATATAACAGAACATCAGGGTCTTCCCAAATAACAAAAGCTAAGTATCTTAACATTACACATTGATAACCATGAAAAATGCACGGTACCTTCTGGATCAATGATCTGATGACCCTAGCTGAATACATTAAAAAAACAGTTTTGAGAGCTGGTCCACTCCACTTCTAGAGTGAAGATATAAGTCAACTTAGCTCTCATTTCAGAGGAGACAGAAAGAATGTCCCTCTACTTGGCTACTGAGGTTGATAACTGAGGAGGATCTCTTTCTTCTATTTAGAACAAATCTAGATCCAGTAAGTAAGACAGAGTAGCAGAGATGTGGAGACCAAATTAAATTCAACACGGTGAGGAACTGGGCGGAGGGGAGGCGGGGGGAGGGAATCTTCCTACAATTGTGTCTAAGAGAAAAAATTGAAGAACAGCAAAAACAAATAAATTTAAGTCTGTGAAAAGAGTATGAAAATGTAGAGCCCCTTTCTCTTTTCCTCTATTCTGAGAAATACAAAATACTGTTTGCTTATGAAGAATTCTTTTATAGTGCAGTTTGATGAAATGAAATTCAAAACAATGCTAATAAAAAGACCCTGATCCACTCAGACCTTGCAGGGAATATGCTCCTTTCTTAGAATCACAGAAGTGCCCACCAGAGCTGGTGACAGGATACTCTACAGGGAAGGGGAACGGGGATGTGAGGGAGGAAGAACTAACACTCAAAGTGCTGGCAGGCAAAATTATCTTCAGAGCAGTGAAAGATTTATAACATAAGCTGTATCTAACTGAGATGATTTTTCTTAAATCTTCACTCTATCACAACGTGTGGCATTAAATGAGCATTATACCTTACCTGCCCATCCTGATTTTAGATTACAATAGACATTGATACTATTCATCACTAAACAACTCAATTGTTTAATTCTCAAACCCTGTTATTTCCAGACACTAAAAAAATGAACAGTTCTATCTTTCTCTGTATCTTCTCTATCTACCTTTTGAGTAAAGAGACGATAACTCCCTTCAACCTTACGGAAGCCCAGGATTACTAGCACTGCAAGATTTGGAAAGAAGTCTAATCTTTTTACGATATTGACCCTTCAAATCTTTGATATTAGTCAACTTTTGCTGAAAACTTAACATCTCCATTCTGTATTTTTGCAATGAGAAAGGGAGAAATGCAGAGATCAAAGGACAGAGGACACTCAGGATACAGAGTGTCCTGCTCTACAAATTAGTATCAGCACAGAGTGCTACTCTGTTCTTCACTTGTCCTACTACACTGATAATAGTATAATTTAAGTAAAGAATAGGACAGCTTTGGAATGATGAGAATAAGTAATAGCTGTGAGCTACATTTTAAAACATAAAATATCATCAAAATGAAATTAGTATTGTCAGTACTCACCCTTAAGCGAGAATCATTCTAGGAATAATCATAATCAAGAGACACACCTGCTCACTTTGATTCCACTCCCCTTGCTGCTTCAGAGATGGAATGGCCCAGATGCTTAGTTTTCCTGAGAAGTGAACGGCTGCAAGGAGGGTCCCGTCTGGAGAAAGTCTCATCTTAAAGATCCCATCCTAGACAATAATTATATTACATTAATGTCAGAGCAAGAGACTTGTAGCCAAATAGAAATAATTTTCAGAATTAACGCTCTTTAGGGGTACCGTATCGTAAATGATCTCTCATAACTAAGGATTCTGACAGCTTCGTAACACTATAAATGTGCTCTGGAATATAAAAAAACAGGACTCTTGCCCTTAAGGAGTTTTTTTAAATCTACTTTATAGTGTTATGATTTACATATAACCCAAAACCCAAATATGTGAGCATTATAAAAAATATTCCTTTATATCACACATAGTTTACCATGAGTTCTCAATATCTTTCATGAGTGGATGTTGACAAAATTATGAATTTCTTGAATTTTGGGTACACACCTTTACAAGAACCTTTAAAAGATTCTCTGCGAACACAATGCCTGGAATACTCTATACCATGGACAGGCCACAAATTCATGCTATGAAAAAGAAGGAAACGGAGAGGGAGAAAGAGAGAGATGAAGGAAAAGAGGGTCCAAATGGTGATGGGAATAAAAGATCGACTAGAGGAAAATGCATTCCTTAATTTAAGAAATACATTAAATGTGTAAGGTATTCCAGACCTGCTGGCAAATTATTCAATTTAAGGATTCTAAGTGTTGCCACAGAACAGAGACATTTTGTGCCACACTGATTTTACGTGGCCAACGCCGGGCACACAGAGAAAGACTTGCCTGCCCAGTTCTACTTGTCCAGATAATCTCTCAGTCCTTTCCCATGAGGGTACCAGGTTTGCTCAGTTACCACAAGAGAAACCATCCGAGCAGAGATGTTACCTGCCTACCAACTACAACAGAACCAGGAGAACTGAAAAAACACTAACTAAAGACCTACTTCCCATTCAAGCATTTATTAAGAACAGGGTTTAAGGTAGTTTCCCCACAAAAAACAAAAGAGACCAGAAAATGGCAGTCCACAACCGTATTTCTCCAGAATATTTAGAAAATCGGGCAACATGGGGCCCAAATGGCAATAATCAGATGGGACTAGGTAGTATATGCCCTCTTGAAAGTTTTCCAGTTAGGCAAAACCCCCATCATTCTCTATTATGGCCCCAAGATTACGGCCAAAAGCTGCAGAACTGAAAACTAAAGATGACTGTACTGAAAAACCACAGTTTACAACAGGTTCGATTCACTATATTATCTACCTGGCCTCTGGTAGACAGAGTCTAAGTCCTCAGGTCTAAAATGACTAAGGCACATTAGCCATCAAAGACAAAGAGAACAACTTCAGGAAGTGAGGAACACTGCTGCGGGAGTGGATAGACAAGAAGATCAGCATCTGCTAATCTCCTCGCTGAGGACTAAAATCACTTTAACGAGATGTAACAGGTCTATCCCACAGTGTCATAATTTAATGTAAGAAAGACTAAAATACAAGTGCCTGGGAAGGAGAAGCAATAAAAGCAAAAGGACTTTAAGCAAAATTTTAAATACATCAGCTCTTTTCCTCTGTGATGGAGACGGGGGAATGAGTAGAAGATGAAGGACCTGGCATCTTCCTTTCACAACTCTAAAGTCAATTAGCTCTATGGTTTTGCACAAGATGGGCCTCCGAAGCATAGATTTGCATTAATTAAACGAACTCTCAGGGCTTCCCTGGTGGCACAGTGGTTAAGAATCTACCTGCCAAGGCAGGGGACACGGGTTTTTGCCCTGGTCCAGGAAGATCCCATGTGCTGCGGAGCAACTAAGCCCGTGCGCCACAACTACTGAGCCTGTGCTCTAGAGCCCGTGAGCCACAACTACTGAAGCCCGCGTGCCACAACTACTGAAGCCCGCGCGCCTAGAGACCGTGCTCTGCAACGAAAGAAGCCACCGCAGCGAGAAGCCTGCACACCGCAACGAAGACTAGCCCCAGCTCGCGGCAACTAGAGAAAGCCCACGCACAGTAATGAAGACCCAACACAGCCAAAAATAAAAATAAATTAAGAAACAAACCCTCTCCACCCATCCTTTAGAGTTTCAGATGTCGAAACTGAAGACGTGAAGGGTTATAATACTTGCCCAAGATCATCATTCAGTGTTAGGTAGCAAAAGCTGAACCAGATGCAGCGTCTTCCATCCCCCTCCACGTGCCCTGATGGCACCATGATCACGGCCCTCACCTGGGCCAAAGCCTTTCTAGTAGTGACAGGCATGCTTCTCAGTAGAAATTATGACCAAGTATACATTATGATTTCAACACCTGAACAGTTAGTCACGTGGGATCTGTATGGTAACCTGCAGGTACACCATACGTTCCATTAAACGACCCCACTAAAAGTGCTCTGAAAGCAAGTAGGAGGTTTATGGATCTCTTCAACAAAAAACAAACCAAAAAATGTATACTGAATAATGTGAATAATTTAACAACAGCATTATGACCAGGGAAATAATGAGTGAATATGCTAAATTTCCTTTTGTTTTCATTCCTCCCTTCCTTCCTTCCATCCTTCCTCCATGCTTAAGTAATAAATATATTAACTAAAATGTTAACCATTTGCTTTTTTTTCTTCATCCCCTTAGTTTCATTTGATGCCATGACATTCACACTGCAAACTTACCATTCCTTTCCATAAGCATTTTGTTGTAGAAATTTGCACTCACACACACAAAAGTAGAAATTGCTGTATAATAAATATCCAGGGGCCCAACAACCATCTTAAACAAACATCAACATTCCAAGTTTGTCTCACATGTCATTCCCCAATCACCACAATGCCCTCAGGGACCTTTGTCCCCTGGAGGATTTTAAAGCAAATCTCAGACATTACATGCACACACATTAAATGTACCTTTCTTTCAAGTCCCAAGTTATCTGTTTAACTTGCATAAATATGCACAGTAAGAAGATATGGTTATTAGCAGCAACTGAATTGTAGCCAGCTGATGACACAGACAAGTCACCTATGTTACTTGAGAAACACAGTGATTTCCTTCTAAAATATAAACTCTACTTCTTATTTATAGAAACTTTTCTGAATATCTATAGCATGCAGGGTATTTCTGGCCCAGAAAGTAATTTATTATCCTGACAGTAACTGTGACACAAGATGTAAAGCCACAGTTAGAAAATCCATGCTAAATTCTGTAAGCAGAGTCTACAGTATTTGGAAACCTGAATGCCTATTGGTTGGCAAGGAAGAGAATTCAGGAGTGTATGCTTTGGAAATAGGAGGCAATGGCTTTTCAATCAACTGTACATCACAATAAAAGTAAACTTCTAACATTCAAACCATAACCCCTCATATTGCATTAAGATTTCTCAGCATAAGTGAATAACAATCTTGTTCTCTTCTCCTCCATTTGAATTAAGTAGTTGTAAAGGCAATAAAATTTAGGTGTAGCTATAATTTTCACTTTGGTTAAAATGTGTCTGTGTGGGCTTCCCTGGTGGCGCAGTGGTTGGGAGTCTGCCTGCCGATGCAGGAGGCACGGGTTCGTGTCCCAGTCTGGGAGGATCCCGCATGCTGCGGAGCGGCTGGGCCCGTGAGCCATGGCCGCTGAGCCTGTGCTTCCGCAGCCTTTGCTCTGCAACGGGAGGGGCCGCGGTGGTGGGAGGCCCGTGTACCGCAAAAAAAAAAAAAAAAAGTGTCTGTGAATTTCTCAACTACGAATGCCATTTTCATTTTAATCATCATTTCAACAGTTGGAATGTTGGTCAAGAATACAGAACTTGGCAGGGAAAAGAGGAAAGCTCCAAGATGAGGAACAAGACAAGGATGCCCCCTCTTGCCATTTTTATTCAACATGGTACAGAAAGTCTTGGCCAGAGCAATTAGGCAAGAAAAAGAAAAGGCACACAAACTGGAAAGGAAGAAGTAAGATTGGCTCTGTTTGCAGATCACATGATATTATACATAGAAAACCCTAATGACTCCATCAAAAAACAGTTAGAATAAATAAATTTATAAAATTGCAGGATACAAAATCACACAAAATTCAGTTGCTTTTCTATACAATAACAGTGAACTCTAGGAAAGAGAAATTAAGAAAACAATCCCATTTACAATAGCATCAAAAAGAGTAAAACACTAGGAATAAATTTAATCAAGGAAGTGAGAGAGATATACACTGAAAACTATAAAACATTAATGAAAGAAACTGAAGGAGACACAAATAAATGGAAAGAAATTCCATATTCATGAATTGGGAGAATTGCTATTGTTAAAATATCCATACTACCCAAAGTGATCTACAGATTCAATGCAACCTCTATCAAAATTCCAATGGCATTTTTTTACAGACATAGAAAAAACGATCCTAAAATTTGCATGGTACCACAAAAGACCCAAGTAGTCAAAGCAATCTTGAAAAAGAAGAACAAAGTTAGAGGCATTATACATCCAGGTTTCAAACTATATTACAAAGCTATAATAATCAAAACAGTATGGTCTTGGCATTAAAAACAGATACATAGGTCAATGGAACAGAATAGAGAGGCCAGAAATAAACTCAAACATATATGGTCCATTAATTTACAACAAAGGAGCCAAGAATACACAATGGAGAAAATAGTCTCTTCAATAAATGATACTGGAAAAACTGGATAGCCACATGCAAAAGAACGAAATGGACCCCTAATTTACACCATATACGAAAGTCAACTCTAAATGGATGAAATACTTGAACATAAGACCTGAAATTGTAAAACTTCTGGAGAAAGCATGGAGTTGGGTAAACTTCGTGACATTGGTCTTGGCAATGATTTTCTTGGATTTGCCATCAAGGCAAAGGCAACAAAAGCAAAAACAAGTGGGAATACATCAATCTAAAAAGCTTCTACATAGCAAAGGAAACTATCAGCAAAATGAAAAGGCAACCTATGGAATGGGAGAAAATATCTGCAAACCATATAACCAAGAAGGGGTTAATATCCAAAATATACAAGAAACTCATACAACTCAATAGCAAAAGACAAATAATCCAATTTAACAATGGGCAATGAATCTAAATAGACATTTTTCCAAAGAAGACACACAAATGGCCAACAGGTACATGAAAAGTTGCTCCACATCACTAATCATCAGGGAAATGCAAATCAAAAACAATGATATATCATCTCACAACTGTTAGGATGGCTATTATAAAAGAGACAAGAGATGATAAACACTGGTGAGAACGTAGAGAAAAGGGAACCCTTGTACACTGTTGGTAAGAATGTAAACTGGTATAGTCACCATGAGAAACAGAACGGAGTTTCCTCAAGAAAGTAAAAATAGAACTACCGCAAGATCCAGCAATCCCACTTCTGGGTATATCTCCAAACGAAATGAAAACATTATCTCAAAGAGATAACTGTACTCCCAAGTTCACTGCAGCATTACTCACAATAGCCAAGGTATGGAATACACACACACACAGGAATATTATTCAGCCTTCGAAAAGAAGGAAATCCTGTCATTCGCAAAAACATGAATGAAACTGGAGGGCATTCTGATAAGTGAAATAAGCCAGATACAAAAAGACAAATACTACATGATATCACTTATACATAGAATCTTAAAAAAAAAAAAAGTCAAAATCATAAAAACAGTGAGTAGAACAGTGTTTGCCTACCAGAGGCTGGGGGTTGGAAGAACAGGGAGAGGTTGGTGAAAGGGTACAAACTTTCAGTTATATGATGAATAAAGTCTGAGGATCTAATGTATAACATTGGTAACTACAGGTGACAACACTGTATTGTATAATTGAAATTTGTTAATAGTAGGATTTAAATGTTCTCACACATATACACAGACACAAAAAGTAAATATGTGAGGTGATGCATGTATTAACTCAATGGGGGAAAATCCTTTCACAGTGTATAGGTACCTATTTCAAATCATCAACTTAAGTATCTTACAATTTCATTTGTAAATTATATCTCAATAAAGGTGAGGAAAAGAAAAAGAAAACAGTGACTATCACTTACCACCTGCTTCCGTTTACGCCATGAGGTTTTAACTTCATTAAAAGGTAGTCTAGCTAAATAATTACTTGGTAAGTTAGCATCCCTGGGTAGACAGCATGGAGCATAGGAAGAGGACTTTGCACAGTAAACTGTCTTCTTACATTAGTCATTCATTTATGGCCCTTTTAATTAACTTCACTGTCATTTCTCCTATTTACCTCCTCATCTCAAAACCCTTCCTAAAACTTTTCAAAAGATATCTTCCGTTACTTCATTGAGTCTTTTGTGTAGCAATGTAATACTAACAAAATACTACTGAAATTAATAATATGAACATTATTTTAACTTCTACTTCTCATTTACACTAAACCACTAGCTCAAATGCCCATTTGATCTTGTGTTAATTAAAAACACTAATTAAAGCCTTCTCCTACTGGAGCAATATTTGGAGTAGGAACTGTGTCTTCTCTCAAACACTGCAATAAAACTTTTCAACTGTCCTTTCTAAAAGAGAGATTTTTTTAAATGTTAAATATCAGACCTTCGTACTGAGATTAGTTTAAATTGCCTCACTTTCTTCAACTGCCTATCATCTATATAGGACAATTAAAACTGAGTGATTTCCAATTTCATTATACCTTTCAAATGTACAAGCTATAGTAAAATCAAAGTACTGAATTCTAGTGCACACGTTCAAAATGTTCTAAATTACTACATACGCTTAAAGGAAAAAATACCTCAGCTCAGTCAAAGGTGAATTTGTAAGTACTGCTCTTCCAACACTAGACAATTATTTTCTGAATATTACATATTCAATAATACATAGTACATGCCAGGCACTGTTTTATACTCTGGGGAACCTGCAGTGAAAAAAACAAACATAAACCCCTGCCCTCAAGGTATTCAGTAGGTGTTCTAACCCACTGAAGTTTAGAAGTCTGATCCCAAAGAATAAACAGAAATCTATTCTCAAATCAAAAGAAAGTCATCCTCAAAAGCCTGGTTAACAACCTGAGGGGGGGAACACTGCAAAAGTATGAAGGAAATAAAAGCCTTTGGAGAAAAAAAAAGTTTCCAAGCTAATACCCTTTCCAAAAAATTATTTTTTAATTATAAAGCTTTAGTTTATTAAAACTGTGAGATATTGTCATGAGAATAGACATGTACACCAATGAAACAGAAAAGAGAGCAGAGAAACAGAGCTACAATGTACCCTCTGTAAATGTCTGTCCTGACAGACATTATATAAATTATGGTGGCAGTATATAAATTATGGCATTATATAAATTAGTTGGGAAAGAATACAGCACTGAATTAATGGTACTAGCCACACAGAGCATATTATAAATTAGATTCCTACTATATCCAACAAAAAGAAACTCAAGATGGATTGAAAACTTACAGGTGAAAAGCAAAACCATGAAACTTTTAAAAGAAAACATAGAACATCTTTACAACATCAGCACGTGAAAGAACTTCGTAAGACCTCAAAGCCCAAAGCATAAAGGAAAAGATTTAAATTTAAACTTTCTGGAGGAAGGAAGGATGGGGAGTTCGGGATTAGCAGAAGCAAACTATTACACGTAGGATGGATAAACAACAAGGTCCTACTGTATAACTATATTCAATATCCTGTGATAAACCATAATGGAAAAGAATAGGAAAAAGAAAAAAAATATACGTATAACTGAGTCACTTTGCTCTACAGCAGAAATTAGCACAAGACTGTAAATCAACTATACTTCAGTAAAATTTAAAAAATAAATAAAAAATAAATTTAAACTTTCTGGTGACAAAAGAAGCTCAAAAGAAGACAAATAATTTTGATTATTCGTATACTCTTCAAAAGATAATATATGCCAGACAACCAGCAGCTGATTATTTTGAATCATGTAAATTTGGGGTATACTAAACCACAATTAAGAAGGACCCACAGACTACTAATTATTGGCTCTATGATTATGGATATAAAGAAATTAACAGATCAGAACAGCAGCCACCACTATCATTTATCATGTGCCTGCAAGGTAGCAATCACTGCCTTAGCTATTTTATACACATTCCCTCTAATACTATCCAATCAGTGTTGCTGCTTTATAGTCTGACAAGTGAACAGAATAAAATGAACTAAATATTAACCACGTGGTTACTATATAGGAAAGCACTTCCTCTTTAAAAAAATAGCAGTAGTTAAGAGATAACACATTTTAAAAGAGAAATAGAATTGCCGCCAAACTTGAGTAGTAAAACAGATCATTCTTTCTGGGATAAGAGGTAATTTTTAACTTGGGCTACTTTTAAGTACAACATATCTTGGCTTCTGCTTCTTCAATTGTCCAACTAAGGGTTTAGACAAAAGCCAACAAGAGGTAGTGAAAAAAAGCACTAGATCAAGAGCCAACTCAAGACCAAACCCATCTCTGACACTAGGTAGGTGAGTTTGGGAAAGCCATTTCTCTTGAGGCTTTAATTTCTTCATCAATAAAATAGGCATCATAATGCCATTAATGCAAGCTTCCTCTGAGATCATGCGAAAGGACTTATAAGCTAGAAAGTATTCACAATAATAAGGAATTATTACATAATCTCTATGAGACCTGTCAGGTCTAAAATGATGGTGCTAAAAATCTATGCCCCATAATTATTTCTGGGCTAGGAGCTACTGAATACAAACAGGATACTCATATAACATTCAGATATTTACTGAAAGGCCCTGATTTTAGAGTACTACTTTCATAAAGTCTTTTTAAAAAGTCCAAACAGTTACGGATTCCAGTACCAGGTGCCACAAAGAAAGATCAAAACGTAAGGAAATTAGTTGCTACCTTCTCCCTCCTTTTGTTCAATCATAGAGGATACCGATGAAAACAAGAGCGAGCTGAGTTCCACACAAAAGAATAACCAATAGCAGGAGACAAGGTAACATGAATCTGGAGTTCCCAGGAGGTAAGAAAGAGTAAAAAGAAGATGGACATTTTATACTGATTGAACAGTTACATTTGCCTATTAATATATCAAATCAACTAATAAACATAGCATCTAATATGTAAAGGATATGGTACAAAGGAAAGTCATGTACCAATATATCAATCCCCAAATAATTCTTGTTCTAAACACAATACAATTATGTTGGTCCCAATAAAATAACTATGGAACACAAACAGTAAGAGACCATGGATCCTACCCCACAGCAGAGTGGAGCGTTCTGCAGTGTTCTCCAACACTTCCGGGACTTTGCACAGGCTGCTTCCAGCCTGGAAACAACCAGCCTTCCCCTATCCGCCTGAGGATCTCTTACTCACTTCCAAATCAAGTATCACCTCCAGAGTTCAATGGTCCCTCCCTGCACCTCAACGGCGCTTCATATTATATTACAGGACAGGTTATGAAACGTGTCATATTGTCCTGTTCTACAGCTGCTTCTGCATCTGACTCCCGCACTACACTGAGGGCTCCTTGAGGAAGCGCACTGAATTTTATTCACCTATTTATTCTCAGCTCTAACACCACGGCTGGCTCAAAGTGCGTGCTTGCTGACTGACTAAAAGAATAAATAAATGCTGACACTCCACATAATTACTTATCATCAAAAGAATTAAAAAATGAACCCTTTAAAATTTGTTAAAGATAGAGTTATTATTTAGATGGAATTAAAGAGAATGGGAAAGGATCCAGGGAGGAAAACAAAGTAAAGCTCTCATGCACTATTATGGTAACAGAAAGACCAACAGAGGCAACACAGTAAATTAGAAAGAACAAAGTACATGGCAGAGGCCAAGGCATTTAGTCTTGCTTATGGTTCTTCACCTGCAAAATGAAGACAAACTGCTTGAAATGACTAAAGAGAATGCTAACTGGAAAACTGTAAACATACACGGGATTAAAAATGAAAGTGACTTTCCAGACATAAAGAGGAGTGTTATTGCTCAATGCTACAGACAGAAAAGCCAAACCAACCCAGAAGATATGAATTAGTTGAAGTCAAGGGCACAGAAATAACTAGGACTCAAAATTTTAAATATACTAAATACAAATGCAGCAAGAGAATACATGTTATATTTCTTACAATTTCCATATTTCTTACAATTTCCCTTAGTTAAGAAATTGAAGAAACGAAAATTAATTTGTTTGATTCCCCCCAAAACAGGAAGGAGTATGATCTGAAGCCCCATGTATGTCAAGACTCTTGTGAGAGCCGTGTAGAGGGCATGACTATAACCACCTCCCTCAGAGACAGCGCCAAAGCACACGGGTATATCCAGAGTGAAACTGCCCAGCATCCCTGAGATGGATCCATGTTTCTCCTATTGAAGAACAAAACAGTTAAGCCCAGGATCAATGTGGCTCATCCTCTTGAAACACCAATAATCTCAGACTTAGGAAGGAATCTTTTTTTATTTTAAAACCAACAAACATAAGGGATATGTTATGGACAAGGATACAAAAATTCACAAGATAGAATAAGAAACTTCAAAGGTATATAAGGATTCCAGGAGACTTCTTTGGGCTATATCCCCAGATCCAAGAGGACTAGATTCATTCTTTTTTTTTTTTTTAATTTTCTTTACTGTGATAAGAATGATATATATAGTAAAATGCACAAATCTTCAGTGAACAGCTCCATGAAATCTTATTAATGCATATACCCCTGTAATGTATAATTAAGAGCAAATTCAGATGAAAATCTATAATATTCAAGATTCATTCAACTCTGTCCTTAAGGGGACCCTGGCGAAGATGCCAATTTGTATTACCTGTTCTTGCCCCTGGCGACTGTAAAACTTGCCACTTAACATCCTTAATAATCCCAGGGTCTTTGGTACCTACAAAATAGACACACATCATAAAAAAAAAGATCAATGGAAGGCTTCCTCATTGTTTAAAGGCCTTTCATCATGAAATGAAAACTACAGCATATCTAGTATTTTAAGAAATGGTTAAGAAAATCATGAATAAGTATCAGAAATCTTGGTGAGATTTTGTTTTTGTTTGGGAAAGAAAATCCAACAAGTGACAAATCTTACAAAATGTACCCATAATCAAATGTATTTTTAAATACATACGTAACAAGTCTAGTACAATCTATGCAAATTAGAATCTAATGAGTGGCTCTTCTCAAATGAGTCTGGCCCAGGTTACCATTTTATCCTAGCATCACTATGGAAAAGGTCAATACTCCCAACAGAAATTTCATTCATGAAGAAATTGATCCCATACTTGAAAAACACCAGAAAAAAATCACTGAGAAACAAGTATTTGAAATAATAAAACAAGACTATTTTTGTCTCTAGATTTAAGAAATATACTTAAAGCAAGAGGGAGAGATGTGTATAATTTTTTAGAAATGGAAAATAAGCATTGTTGAAGTTGTAGAGAATTTGGAACACTGGTACATTGCTGGCAGGAACATAAAATGGTACAGCCACTGTGGAAAACAGTCTGGTGGTCGTTCAAAAGTTAAACGGAATTACCATATGATCCAGAAATTCCATACTAAGTATATACCCAAAAGAACTGAAAACAGGTGTTCAAACAAATACCTGTACACACAAATGTTCACAGCAACATTATTCATAATAGCCAAAAAATAGAAACAACTTAAATGTCCACTAACTAAAGAATGGATAAACAAAAGGCAGGGCTTCCCTGGTGGCGCAGTGGTTGAGAGTCCGCCTGCCGATGCAGGGGACACGGGTTCGTGCCCCGGTCCGGGAGGATCACACATGCCGCGGAGCAGCTGGGCCCGTGAGCCATGGCCACTGAGCCTGCGCGTCCGGAGCCTGTGCTCCGCAACGGGAGAGGCCACAACAGTGAGAGGCCCGCGTACCGCAAAAAAAATAAAAATAAAAATAAAAATAATAAATTTTTTTAAAAGGCAGTATATCCATACAACGGAATATTATTCAGTCATAAAAAGGAATGAAGTACTGATGCATGCTAAAATTTGGATGAACCTCAAAAATATGTCGCTAAAAGAGAGAAGCCAGATACAAAAGTCTCATACTGTATGATTCCATTCATATGAAATTTTCAAAACAGGTAAATCCATATAAACAGAAAGCAGACCAGTGACTGCCAGGAGCTGAGGTGAGGGAACAAAAGGGAGTGACTGTTTAATGGGTCTGGTGTTTCCATTTGGGATGACGAAAATGTCTTGGACCTAGATAGTGGTGACAGTTGCACAACACTGTGAGTGTACTAAATGCCACTGAACCGTACACTTTAAAATATTTAATGGTCCATTTTATGTTATATGAACTTTTCCTTAATTTAAAAGAAAAAGGCAAAGGGGGGGCGGTATTCTTAAGCTGAGGTTAAAAATGTTCCTACCAGAACGCTGAGCAGCTGAAGATATTACTGACGGCCTAGCTCCACATTTCCTCCAAAAACAAGAAAATACAAGAAGAGAAAAATAAATCTGCATGAAAACCACACCCTCACTTAACTTGAAGATCAAGGATCTTCAAAATCATTGTAAGTAGAAAGAGAAAAACCACCAAACTCCAGTGTGTCGTCTCCACTGCTCTTGCCATCCCCACGCTCCCACCCACCCTGACCCAGGCCGACACAGGCTTGTGGTGAGCAAAAGCAGACTGAAAACACACTGCAGGGTCCAGGAGGACAGATGCGACAAGCTAGCAAAGGGGACTAAGGTCAATCTAAAACCACTGCCAAAAATTGCAGTCTAAGAAAACTTTCCAGAAATGAAAAAAGACCTGAATCTATATATTGAAAGAGTGAACAGGTACCTGGGAAAATTAACCCAGAAAAATCAACTCCAAGAAATATCCAGGAAGGATACTAGATTTCAGAGATAAAGGAAATCCTCAAGGCCTCCAAACAAAATGGCCAAGTAACATACAAAGAGAAGATAATTTGACTTGCATCAACTTTTCAAATTCCACATAAAAGCAAAGTAACAATAGTGCTGTGTTTTTTTAAAGCTCAATGAAAGAACAGGTAAACCGAAGATTTTATACCCAGATAAGTTTTCCTTCAAATGTCCAGGCTATGGAAAACAATTCTGACACACAAGAACTTAAGGAACTCTTCATCTGTGAGCCCTTCTCAAAATATCTATTAGAGGATAATTTCATCCAACCAAGGTGACTGGGAAAACTTCAAACAAAGGGACAGGGAACATTTTAAAATACATAAATGAACATCTATGACTAAAGAAACATGATGATGAGGGTTGAAACTATCGTATAAATATTGTGTGTTTTGACAAAATAGAAATAATGCAACTACAAAAGGGAGGAAAAAGGAGAAGGGGAAAATAAAACCAACTAACTGATTGTTGTATAGGCAATTAATAGGAATTAAAGAATACCAATAAACTGATAAACTGGTAAAATACTGGAGGGCACTGATAACATCAGTAAGACGGTTTCAGTGAAATCATGGAGATAAAGCCCCATTCAAGTGAATTCAAGAGAGAAAAGAAAAGTTGGAAATGGATCAAGTATAGATGACTCTTGAACATGCTGAAGGAAAGGAACAAATGGGCTGGTAGCAGGATTTAGTAGGTTCTAAGTCCCCTAAAACTAAAGAGTTTTTACAATGGGAAAAATAAATGCATGCTGTTTGCTGATAAACCTAATGGGCAGCAAGATTCAAGATGTGGATAAACATCCTTCAATTAGCAAGTGTGAGATCCAGTGGACAAACAGAGGAGCTGGCCTTAGCTAGTGCAAGTACAGCTCATCTGTAATAACAAGAGAAAAGCTACGGAAATTAGGTGCATATGTAGGCAGGTGGTAGGATCTTATGAAAATATTCTGATTACTTCTGTTTTCTCAGGGAAACAGGATTTCAAAAACCCTGTGTTCTTTCCAGAACAACATTCTATACTGAAAAGGAAGCAGCATCAATAACAAAAAAGTCAGTTTTGTTCATTTTTTATACATTTTTTCCAAAATTTCCACCTTAATAATACAAATAGATAATAATTAACACTATAGAACATTTTATTGTTTATCAACGGCCTTCATATATATTACCTCATTTGATCCTGGCAGGAGCCTTAAGACACCAGTGGTAAGTGCTGAGCTAGAATTCCAATCCCAACCTTCTGACTCCTGAGCCGGGCTCCTTCCTTCCCCCCAGTGACTGAACTCTCCCCTGGTATTTGCTATAGCTTCTTGCCCTTATTTGTGGGCACAGCTGTACCTCCAGTACAGTAAACCCCTTGAGGGCTGCTACCTGTATGTTCTGATACCTGCATCGGTGATTCGATGTTGAACAAATGAATAAATAAAACTATCTCCTATAGATGGCACGGACGTTAATTTGGAAACTTTGCTCAAGGTATATATGGAATTTTGCATAGCCTCTTTTACAACCCAGCAGCCTTGTGAGAGATGAGAATATATGTGTCAGCAGCATTTTTCGGTCGATATTCACCCCAAAACAATAGCAGCCTTAAACAAACAATAAGAGGTTCGATGCAGACAATATCTGTCACCTGACAAGAGGAACTAATCTTATAGTTTCAAATTACTTTGAGGTAGGGGAAGGCTACACAGAATGATTGTGCGTTTAGCTGCAAGACACATTAAAAAGGCACTAACAGGGCTTCCCTGGTGGTGCAGTGGTTGAGAGTCCGCCTGCCGATGCAGTAGACACGGGTTCGTGACCCGGTCCGGGAAGATCCCACATGCCGCGGAGCAGCTGGGCCTGTGAGCCATGGCCGCTAAGCCTGCGGGTCCGGAGCCTGTGCTCCGCAGCGGGAGAGGCGACAACAGTGAGAGGCCCGCGTACCGCAAAAAAAAAAAAAAAAGGCACTAACATAATTAAAGTACACTTGCAGCATTTCAAGAAGTTTATCATAAGGCGGAGCACTCAATTTGCAATTCAGTATCTCCCCCCACTTATTTTGTCACTGCACAAGCAATTTTCCTTTAAGAGACTCCAATATTGAGGCTTCAGGCCAGAGAGGGAAGGACCATACATAGCAGAGCAGATTCCAATACTTCAGTAAGGAGCAAAGTGAAAGCATGAAGAATTTAAAGAAGCCACGGTGAAAAAAGGTTTCATAGTACGTGACAGTCCTCCGTGCCTTGCCCTGTCCCAGACTCTGTCACAAATATACTTGATTACACCATATTGAAATGGCCCTTCACAGTTTGCCTACTTTCTCTCGCCTTATATCCTCCATACTTACCAATTCTTCCTTTTTTTCCCTCAACCTTTAATTTTGACAAATTTCCTAGCTACTGAAAAGTTGAAATGATTACACAATGAAATACCAGTATACCTTTTACCTGAGTTCACCAATTATTAACAATTAGCCACATTTGCTTTATCTGTATGTGTATGTATACTTTTTTAAAAATTGTTTTTTGACTGAACCATTTAAAAATAAGCTACAGGGACTTCCCTGGCGGTCCAGTGGTTAGTACTCGGTGCTTTCACTGCTGAGGGCGTGGGTTCAATCACTGGTTGGGGAACTAAGATCCCGCAAGCCACGTGGCACAGCCAAAAATAAAATTAAAAAATAGAAAAATAAGTGCAGACATCACACTCAGACAGAGTCAAGAGATAAAATTGTTCAAACCCTTTTCAGGATCTGCCCTGATATATCTCACATATAAAACGACAAGCTGGGTGTGAAATCGGAGACAGGAACATGACTAAATTATAACAAATATGAAATAACATGTCCAACTGCTAACTCACTCTTTTTTAAAAAATAAATTATGGGATAATCATCACAGCATAAATTTGACAATGCCAATGAGATGTATGTAATTTCACATGTGGAGTGAGGAAAGTGCTAAACAGGAGCTACAAAATCTGGTTCCACCCCTGCTGCCCTATTTTTAGTTGTTAAGATCTCCCAGGGCCTTAGGCTCCTCATCTGTGAAATGGGGCTAATAACACTCAACCTGGACTCCTTACCGGGTCCTGCAGAGAGAATAAATGGGTGCTAGAGTGAGTAAAGGGACCGTGAATGGAAGAAAAAGCACACGACACAGTACTGTATAAACTGATGTACGAATATAAACTGTTTTAAGGTCTGCTGCCATATTGAACCAATAAGTTGACCTAATTTTAAAAAAAAAAAACCCTACTACTTTGTTGGGTTAAATTCACAATCACATATTTCAGCATATGCTAAAAACTAAAGAAAATAATTAACAGAAGCTTACTATGATTGCTAAAGATTTCTTTTCAAAAGTACTTCTTCACTAGTTCTTCTTCAACATGAAAACGTTTAACCATTGTTTTACAGGATTATTTTGAGGCAGGAATAATGGAACAAATGCATTCATAGGAATAACTAGCATGGCACATTCACTTACACCGTGTCTCACCTTAATTTCTCGGTTTCTTCCCTCATTAGAAAAATACTGTATCTGAGTGCCCACCAAATATCAGGCTAAGCACAGGGTACGTAATTATGATCTTACAGTTTATACAAAAAAGTCAAGATATATATTATCACAGAGTGGCCAATATGGTAGAAACAATTAATATTCACTAATATCTAGTTTTTCTTGCCTTTCTGGACACACAGAAAACTACTTCCCAGGCCCCTTGAAGGTAGGAGGGGCCACATGATGAGTTTCAGTAAATGAACTGCAAGCAGAAGTGATGCCAGTTCTGGTGTAAGACGGTTAAAAAGTCCCACCTTTTAGTCCTCTCCTCCCCCTCCTAAGGCCATAAAATGAGACAGTGGGCCCTCAAGAGGTCACCAGCCCCCACATATCCTTTAGTCATCACTTGGAACAAGCTGTTCAGGGTAGTCATGATATCAACAGCAGACTCTGCCACAAATAAGGAACACACTTTCATGGGGTGACCCACAGAAATGCCAGGAGTTTTCATTTGTTTGTTTATGTGGCTCTTTTTATTATCACAACGGAGCCTAGCCTATACTGACATTACAGCATAAAGGAGTGACTGACAGAAAACAGAAATTCAATTAAAGAAAGAATAAATGAATGGTTGGACGAATAGCACTGATCAATATGGAACAAAATGGAAGTACGAAGGCAGTTAAGAACTTGAACAGGGGAACTCATGCCAGCGTTTGTACCCTCATTCTGCCACTTGCTAGTGGGGTGGCCCAGCTAAATTTCACTTTCCTCATCAACAGACTGGAGCTACTAACAATACCTACCTCAAAGGGTTACTGAGAATTAAATGAGCTACTACACGTAACAGCACTCAGAACAGCTGCCGGCGCATCAAAAGGGACTTAATAAATGTTAATGTCTAAATAAGCAAACGCAAGTAATGGGATTACTGTTAGGTTGTTTTTCTGATATCTGCAAATATTGTTACTAAAAATGAGACTCAAGCTAAATAAAACATGCTTTAGGTAAATTTGATATTTGAAAGAAGTCCTAAAATTTCACTTGCCTTAGGTTACTTTCTTCATTTAAGGCAAATTGCTTCCTTCTCTGTATCTTACAAAGGGCTTATCTAAGACCTATTAGCAAAGTGAAATACCACAACGAAGACTTACTGCAGTGACCCTGTCTCCACCATGAGTAACCGGCTTATAATAAGGTGATCCTGAAAGAACTCTCCAGGCAGAGAGTCCACAGCTAGCAGCTTTTGGTATGCCCACTTCAGCAGTTTCACATCCACCGACCAGCAAAAGTCTAAAAAAGAGAAAGATAAAAAGAATTGATAAATTACAAATAGGAACAAGACAACATCAAAACAAAGAGAGCAGAAAACTTCACAAGGAAAACTGAAATAAAATTAGTATACACTAATCCTAGAAGGTAAATATTTTAGAGGAAACAACCAATAGAAAACCAGATGGGTTTTCAACTAGAATTTCACTTTCATTTACACATTCAAACATCTGAAACTCAGATGAGAACTTAGAAATGAGAAAAAAAATGTTTTCAGGTTGGCCACTGAATATCTAAGGAACTATATCAACACCAATAAACTTTAATAAACAGATATGTCACCTCACATAGACACATATGTACTAGTTACAGCAGTGCATCGGAAGCAATGAGGGCACAATTACAGATGCTAGAAAGAAATGACAGCTGGGATGGCTGTGGATGGGTCACTAATAACTATACCGAAATAAGACTGTACATTATGACTGGTTCACTTTTCTGTTTGTTATACTTCATTGCAATTAGAGGCCAGTTACCAACAGGACAAGCAGTCTAACAAGTACTAAAAGTTAAAAGACTATGTGACCACTACACAAACTAAGCTGATTAATAATGGAACCCAACAGTCATGATTTTTAAAGTTAAGTCATGTTTAGTAAATCTGGCAGGGAACATATAAGACATCATAATCACCTATAGAAAAAAGAAAAATGTTTGAAAGTAAAACTTCTGATATATTAAAGGAAAACACTTGTTGTCCCCAATAACAATAAGGCAATGGAGTAACAGAAGAGAGAAGCCACATCCTTCTTAATGTCTCGATTTTTTAAAAAGACCCTCCCTACAGGCAGGAAACTCCCTGCTGCTTAAGAAAAAGAACAGGTTTCTCTGGTCATGTCCACACAACGCTCCCGCCTACACAATCTACCACTATCGCAAATGACAGAAAACATCAGGCTCCCTTTACATCAAAACGTACCTGATATCTATGGTCACCAGGCCCCCGCTGTGTCAAAAAAAAAAGGATGCACTTCCTCACACAACAAATTAGTGCTTATCTTTTTCTAGACCATGCTCATAGATAAATCAAAACTTTAAAAATTTTAGTTTCTGCATAGAAATCAAAAGGGGGAAGGAAGTGACACTTCCTAAGACTCCTCAGAGTTGGCATATCAAAAGACTGACTTGGTTTTATGGTTATGTTAACCACTGATAACTCTTAAACTTTCTACAATTCTAAGTACCTCATGAGGTAACACCATGAGTTACTCAATACAGCCCGCTGAGCTATGCTCAAGGGCAGTCAGACAGAGCTCTACACGTTAGTGCAGAAGCAACACCTGTCCTCTGTTGATTCTGCTTACCTTGTGGGGCAAGCAGAATAATGGCCCCCAAAGAGGCCCATGTCTTAATCTCTAGAACCTGGGAACATGTGGCATCACGTGGACTTAAGGTTGCTAAGCAAATGACCTTAAAACAGGGAGAGTATCCTGGATTTTCCAGGTGACCCAAATAACCACAAAAGTCCTTAAAAGCACAAGAGGGAAGCAGGAGAGTCAGTGTCACAGTGATGTGATGTGAGAAAAAGAGTCGCCCAGTCTCTGCTGGTCTTCAGGATAGAAGGGGCCAAGGAAGCTGGGCTGCTCTAGAAGCTGGCAGAGGTAAGAAGACAGATTGTGCCCCTGAGCCTCCAGCGAGGACACAGCCCCGCTGACACCCTGATCTTAGTTCAGTGAGACCCATTTCGGACTTCTCACCTCCAGAAATGTAACATAAATTTATTTTAAGCCCCTAAATTTGTGGTAATCTGTTAGAGCAACCACAGAAAACTAACACACATCTTGTTTATTCCCCAGCCCCGGAATTCAGACAACCTGTCAGCCTCTAATTCCACCAACTGCCCTCTTCTCATTTGACCACCTTCCTAACTTTCTTCTTTTTCTTCACTCTTAATGAGATATAACTGACATACAGCACTGTATAAGCTTAAGGTATACAGCATAATGATCTCTTTTTCTGTCAGTCTGTTTTTGAAGCACAAGTGACCTACAACATCATGTTAGTTCCTATTCTGAACTAAGCTAACAACAATAAAAAAAAACAACAATAATAATTTTTTAAAATCTCATCTCTACACATACGCTCAGATGTAAAACTTTCAAAAGTGCATAAAACCCTTCTAGGTTTAGCCATAGAGCTTAGCCCAACTCAAAGTCTCAAAATTCATAAAGTAATGTAAATGTGCTTTATTCGCAAACACAACTGGAGCCTTCAATCAAAGCCTTTTTCCTACTGATTTTATATATATAGTCTAACAAGTTTCCATCACAGCAAATCATAAGCAACAAACTGAGAAGATGCTTGAAGCAACCCGCTGGGCTATTTCTACCCTTCGCCAGTCCTCAGAGCTAACACGTAATTAACCCTGTTCACCAGGGCAAAAGAGATTTTGGTCCAAAGTCAAGGTAGGAGTATGAGTATCACTTGCCTATAGCAACCATTCTGCTCAAATGATTTTTACACCAAAACAATTTCAAAAAACATAAGTAGACCTAATGCAGATAAAATCATATCATTCCTCTGGCTCTAACTACCAATTTGAAAAAAAATACAGTTGAAAAAAGAAAAATACTTCAAACAACACTTCAAAGATGCAATCTAAACAATGGGAAATCTAAATGTAAAATAGATAGCTAGTGAGAAGCAGCTGCATAGCACAGGGAGATCAGCTCAGTGCTCTGTGACAACCTAGAGGGGTGGGATAAGGAGGGTGGGAGGGAGACGCAAGAGGGAGGGGATATGGAGATATACGTATGCATGTGGCTGATTCACTTTATTATATGGCAGAAACTAACACAACGTTGTAAAGCAATTATACTCCAATGAAGATGTTAAAAATAAATAAATAAATAAAAATAAACAATAGGAAATCTAAAAAGTCTACACAGTAGAAAACTACAGAATGACCTGGCTTCTTCCAAACACACACACACACACACACACACACACACACACGCACACTCTCCCTCTCCCTCTCTCTCTCTCTCTCTCTCTCTCTCTCTCTCTCTCTGTAAGAGTGAGAGAGGAGGAGAATGGAGAGCAGATCAATGAATTAAAAGAGAACACAGTCTGGATATTTGAAGATATGGACAAATTATTGTTAATTATCTTTGCATATGACAATGGTTTCATGTTTATGTTTTTTTAGACTCCTTATTTTTTAGAAATACACACTGAAATATTCAGATGAAATACTACGCTGTCCACAATTTACTTCATGATATTCTAGGCACTATTTGAGAATTTGAGAAAAACACTATTTGAGAATTCAACAAATCTCTAAAAGGTCAGGATAAAGCAGATCCTGATAATGAAATAATTTTTCTCTACTCAGTGCACAACATTGACCATGTATAAATAAATATATATTTTTTATAGTAACCATATAATTCTTTTCTCAAGGGGTTGAGCATTACTATTTAGTTTGCACTACTATGTCATGGAGAGGACAAATGTCATATTGAATTTTCAGATTTTAAAATATATGTATAAAACTTTACGTTGCCTGACTGTGAAAGGAGAGCTAACTGAGATTTCAGATTTCTTCCTATCTCCTGGTCTTGATACTAGAAGACACTTCCTCCCTATGAATTCTGATAAACATGGCCGTGAATAGATCAAATTGGTTACAACAAGATAAGCTCAATTAAAAATAAAAGAGATTCGGGCTTCCCTGGTGGCGCAGTGGTTGAGAGTCCGCCTGCCGATGCAGGGGACATGGGTTCGTGCCCCGGTCCGGGAAGATCCCACATGCCGCGGCGCAGCTGGGCCCATGAGCCATGGCCGCTGAGCCTGCACGTCCGGAGCCTGTGCTCCGCAACGGGAGAGGCCACAGCAGTGAGAGGCCCGGGTACCGTTAAAAAAAAAAAGAGGGCAGCAGACAACGCTAAGGCGAGAATCTCGTAAAGGAAAACATCAGGGAGAAAATTTCAAAATGTTCCTGAAGGACACAGAGTTATGCATAAAGAGACATACCATGTTCTTTGACAAACTCTCAATACCTTAAAGATGCCAATTCTTCTTAATCTATAAATTGAAAGAAATTTCAAATAAAATCCCAACAGAATTTCTTGTGGAACTGAACAAACTGATGTAATGGAACTAGACAATACAAAATTCACATGGGAGAGTAGAGCTCTAAAAAGAGCCAGCTCCATTCACACTGATAACCTTCCCCTTGATGGCCTGTACTTTGTGCATTCTGACCTGTCAAAAACTTTCCTACCCTAGTGTCACTGAGATGTTCTCCTTCAAATCTGACCATATTAAAATCTAAAATTCCTCTCCATAAAGTGCAAAGATAAGGCACACACCAGGAAAAGTTATTTATAAAACATAAAACTAACAGAGTATATGTTTTAGCAGACAGAATCCATAAAGATCTCCCACAACCAGCCCAAAAGAAAAACGGACAAAGAATAAGCAAGTCACAAGAAGAGAAATACAAAAGCCAGTCATGCAGATCAAAGCAACAAAGATTTATGCCAAAGATTTATACACAGGAACTCTCATAAAACTATTGGTAAGACTGTAGTGATCATTATGGAGAATGATATGACAATATCTAAAAAATGCACCCCTTCCCAAAAAATACCCCAAATTGAGTTCTAAGACAACTCTAGAGAAATTCTTGCACAGGTATATTTATTTCTTGGTAAAAGAATACCTCATGTAGCACTATTTATAATGCAGAAAAATTAGAAATATTTTAAATGTTTAAAAGGGATAAATAAATTCATTAAACTGTTCAGGGAAACATACAGTGTAAAAAAGAACAAATGTAAAAATATATATTGGAAGGTCGCACACTAAAACCATGAGAGCAGGCTGCCTCTAGAAAGGGAAAGTGAGACAGAGGAATGGAAGTAGGAAATTTTGTCTGTACTATTGTCTCTCTTTTATTTATATATCTGGGTATAACTATACACATACATACACAGACACCTTAAGTAAAAAATATAATCTCAATATTTGTTTTTTGGGTTTTTTTGGTTTGTTTGTTTGTTTTTTCGGTACGCGGGCCTCTCACTGTTGTGGCCTCTCCCGTTGCAGAGCACAGGCTCCAGACGTGCAGGCTCAGCGGCCATGGCTCGCGGGCCCAGCCGCTCCGCAGCATGTGGGATCTTCCCGGACCGGGGCACGAACCCGTGTCCCACGCATCGGCAGGCGGACTCGCAACCACTGCACCACCAGGGAAGCCCTCAATATTTGTTAATGCTGGGTAGTAGGTACTTAGGTGTTCATTAAATCATTCCCTGTACTATTCTCTCTGTTTCTAACTTAAAAAGAGGAAAATCAAGATACAGTATCCCAAATTATGTACATAATTTTCTTCCAGTTAATGAAGTCCAAGAGAAAAAAATTCAGTAAATTGGCTGTAACGCTTAGCATCAACCCACAAGTCTAGTCAAATACTGAAAATGAAATTAGCATATCATTTGCTTTGTGACATTTTGAAGCTGTTTATATGTTAATAGTTACATCTTAAGCATTCTGTGATTTACTACTGAAAGGATCACTAGATTTTTGCAAAAATTAAAACCGCAGACAATACTGCAGAAAATAACTTATATCGTTAGTGTTATTTTCTGTTGCGGTAAGCTTCTCCACCCAGAAATATTTACATGCAGTGGTAAGCAAAACCTCCTTAAAGATACAGTATTTGGCTCTTATGTACTCACTTCAGGAATCACATTTTGAAGCAAGTGATTATTTTTAAATTATTCTATAAAGACATAAAGCAATATGGAATTTCTATAGTACATATTAAATTCGGAAGACTAAAGCCCTCGATGTGTAGGAGTTTAAACTACTCGTTAACAAAAACACGAGAGTAGGAGAAAACTTTCCCAGTAATCTTCAACCTCAAAATTTTGTGGACAATAGGAAAATCATGGGTCTAGGAATCAGGTGTATCAGGTTCAAACACCTTTGCAACAGAGTAACTGGAATATTAGTTTCCTTCATCCCATCAAAATTTATAAATGCAAACCATGTGCTAAGCAATCAGGAGTGTGCAAGACAAATAAAGAGCTTGCTTAAAAACCACTCCTAATTCTCAGAATCAATTTGTAGAGTCGTGTTTAGCTCTCCCAGTGCGTTAGTACCAACCATGGGGGGAGGCTCGGGGGCACCCTACTTGCTCAGGTGGCGGTGGACACGTATTCACACACGAGAACGACAGCGAGCATTGTCCACTCCAGGGAGGACAAGCCAACCCAGACCGCTGCTGCAGGGACCCTTGAGCTCGGCACAAAAATAGCCTTAAGGACCAATTAAGTGTGTGGAGGAAGAAGTCAAGGAAGCCTTCACGGGGTAACACCAGAGAAAGGGTTCTCCTTTCAACAACTTCCCAAACAGATAAAGGGATCAGGTGAAGAGCCTGCTCCGCCAAGAGAACACGACGTACAAGAACACGGAGACGAGTCTGTAAATGGTGTGCTGGGAGGACGGTGAGAAACGCAGCGAGCGCCCCCAGCCTGTGAAAGGCGGGCAGGGGTAGCAGGGCAGAAAGTTCAAAGGGTCCTCAACAATACAGAATGGTTTATCCTGCTCGCTTCCCGAGCACATTATCACCTGCTACCTTCAGAACGGTAACAGTTACTTAAATGATGCCTCCATCACTAAACGTTAAGCCATTTGGACACAGAGACCGTGTCTGTATCCTTCAAAGCATTTACCACAGCTGTTTCATTCAGGAAACATCCATCTGTGCACTATGTGCCCAGAAGCGCAGGGGCACGAAGATAAATCCGACCCAGAGCCCCGCCGTCCTTGGCTTAACCCCTCCAGGCTCCAGTTCTCCCAGCTGAGAAACGAAGGGGCCGAGCCAAACGACGGGTGAAACCCTTTTCCAGCTCTGACACTCTAAGAGTCTAAACTTCAAAGCAGGAATGCAGGTATCAGACAAGAAAAATAAACTGTAAGCGATGGAGCCAAAAAACACAAGGAGTGAATTACATGGGTGGGAGTAAAGGCAGAGGCCAGGGCAGAGCAAGAGGCAGTGAGAAGAGGCTGGTCAGACCCATCCGAGGAAAGAAAGGGAGGGACGGAATGTGTGCTCCACGCATCACACCAGACGTGATCTGGATGCCCTGGGAGAGCTAAAGGTGACCCTACCAATTGATTACAAAAAGAGTTATAACTAGTTTATTAAGAAGGGTCTTCAGTCTAGTAATTGTTGAAAAAAATCTGCCATCTAGTGGCTTAAAACTCCTTAAAGCCAAGGAAATGAATCAAATAATAGAGCAAGAAACTCTTTTATGTTCCCTGTCCAATGACCAATGGGCTTGTGGCATACAACCAGCAAGGAAGGGGGAAAAGGAAGGAAGGAAGGAAGGAAGGAAGGAAGGAAGGAAGGAAGGAAGGAAGGAAGAAGGAAAAGAAAGGGAGGAAGGGAGGGAGGAAGGGAGGGAGGAAGGAAGAAGGAAAAGAAAGAAAGAAAGAAAAGAAAGAAAAGAAAGAAAGAAAGAAAGAAAGAAAGAAAGAAAGAAAGAAAGAAAGAAAGAAAGAAAAGAAAGAAAGAAAGAGAAAGAAAGAAAGAAGAAAAAATTACATGCCCCCAAATTAAAAGTACTTAAGACCATGCCTGGCAAAGTAAGGGCTCAAAAACTGTTACCTACTACCTTCACAGCTAGAAGCCGTTCTCTCTTGGGAGCATAGAAATGTTCCCAATTTTAATTCATTCTAACTTGATCTTAAATATTCTTTGCTACAAAAATCTTACTGGTTCAATATTAAAAATTCTGTTCATCTTGGATTTCTTGAATGTCTCTGCCCGTTTCCATCCCTCAATCCACAGCTGATGACAATGATCATCATCTGAAAACGTAATTCCCTCCCCACCACTACGATGGATTTAGGCAACTTCACTGCAAAAGCACAATATAATACGTTTAGCATCCCTCTGTCTGATCCATTCCATGTCTACTTTGAATCCTGATTTCAGAACAGTCCAGGTTCTGAAACCAAATTCTCACCTTCTATTTCAATACCAATAGTTTAATTTTTGACATCTTTCTCAAACTTGTTCTCTCAGGAAAATAAGTCTTGTCTTTGAACCCTACCTCCCCCCACTGAATCCTGCTAACTGTAGCCTGCCAGCTGTCCCCGAAAATGAATTTCCATAATGCCTGCTACCAAACTCCCTGCCACAATTCTGCTCTGTTAAGCGCTACCTAGGAGTCTATACTAGATGTCCTTGGTACTTGAGCAGCTTGCTAAAACCACCATCTACTGTCTGTGCCCAATGCAATGCAGCAAAATGTGGTCGAAAAAGAAGGACGACTTGAGGTTACAGAGCTAATAAGTAGCACAGATTTCCTGTCTCCTAATCCAGTACACATTCTATCATATCACAAATATATATTTTAAAATTTCTAATTGTTTATAAAACAAAATTAATAGCATATATGTGGAATCTGAAAAAATTGGTATAGACGATCTTATTTACAAAGCAGAAATAGAGACACAGACATAGAGAACAAATGTATGGATACCAAGGGGGAAGGCGGGGGTGGGATGAATTGGGAGATTGAGATTGACATATATACACTATTGATACTATGTATAAAACATAACTAATGAGAACCTACTATATAGCACAGAGAACTCTACTCAATGCTCTGTGGTGACCTAAATGGGAAGGAAATCCAAAAAAGAGGGGATATTTGTACACGTATAGCTGATTCACTTTGCTGTACAGTAGAAACTAACACATTGTAAAGCAACTATACTCCAATAAAAATTTTAAAAAAACAAAATTAAGCATCATTCCTTAATTCCTATAAAATAACCTAAGATAACTCAATAGTCTTCTTTCAGCTCTCTACTCCAAAGAGAGATCCACAACAGCTAGCATCACTCCAAGTATAAGAAGAAATTCAATCTGGCCCAAGTTACTTCTTAAAATTGCATTTCCATAAATTTTGCAGAGGGATTATGGAGTAGTCCTTAAAATCAGGGGGGGGAAACATATAACCCAAGTACAAAATATCTTGCTTAAGATTAATGAAATTCACTGACATATAAAGTTATCAGGTTAAACTACAACCAAAGCAGAGAGCAAGAGGGAGGGAGGGAGGTTGGTTGATTTACCAGCTGAAGAGATTAAAAACTTTATGAAGGTCTACAAAGGCCCATTTAAATGTAACTGTAACATAATGAGAACTAGCCCCTCCTATCAAAGAATCTCCAAAGAGAGGACTGACTGATGGGTTAAAGCTGATTGCCAAGTAATTTAACTTTTTTCCGTGGTAGGCAAAAAAAAGTCAAACTAATAAAGAAGACTGTCTTCTTAAAAGACAGCCTGGTGGAGGCTGCTAAGGACCAAGGTATTTCTGAGTCACACGTGTCTACCTATCTGCAACATATCCTGGATAAAAGCAGATCGCAGGATACGGCCAAGACTCTCCACTTCCCTGCCTCCCCAGAAACAAATGCCTGTGGGAAAAAAAGAAAAGAAAAATCAGTCTGTGAAGCTCAGCGAGTCCCTAAATTCACACCTAAGGACTTTCACATCCGCCAAGACAATGCAGCTTTCTGTGCAGACAACAGCACCTCTTCATTTCTCTTCCAAAACCCAACCTGAACTCAGGGAAAGAAGAATACAGTGGAGGAATGAGAATTCTAAAGGCAACATGAAAAGCTCCTTAATATAAGTTAATATACTCAATTACTGACATTCATACTTCCCAGCTACAAGGCTGCGCGCTAATCTCTCAAATGTCAACAGCCCCTACATTATCAAAGGCTGAACACACTCTCTCACTGCAGTGTAAGATAATTAACAAGGATCTGGACTGCAGTACTCATTCCTTTTCTAGAAGCAAAATCCTTCATGAAATTATTAATCTTATCTAGCTAGGGCTTACGAGAAACTTCCTAATGTAATTTATACCCAACTGCTCCTCCAGCTGTCAAAAGAGTGTATCATTTATACATCACTGCCCTGATTCTCACAGAATATATATGACCTTAGGAACCAGAGAGAAAGATGGGCAATTTTATGGCAATGTAACGGCTATAAAGTCCCACTGATTAGCTTCCAAAAGCATCTCACAGGTCTAGATGGATCTTACACCTTATAAGAGGAGAATAAAATTTACCTATGCCCTTGGGTAAACCTTTAAGTAGGGCACTCTCAACACTATCTCCTCCACAAGATATAATTTAAACATTTGTGGGACCGATGGACATTTCCCTAGACAGGGGTGATGTATGAAGAAGAGATCGTGGCCCCCTATGCGTACTCTACTGCACCCCGTCCCATTCTATGCCCAAGACTCTTTTCCTTCCATTTTGTGCCAGTGAAGTCATCATCACGCCTCCTGGGAGCTCATTCACACGAAAAACATTTTTGATCCCCCCACTAAGTACTAGTTACTTATTTGGAATACCTCCTTTATCCCATGAGTGTAAAGGACTCATATTTAAATGCTGAGGGACTTCCCTGGTGGTGCAGTGGTTAAGAATCTGCCTGCCAATGCAGGGGACACGGGTTCGAGCCCTGGTCCGGGAAGATCCCACATGCCGTGCAGCAACTAAGCCCGGGCGCCACAACTACTGAGCCTGCGCTCTAGAGCCCACAAGCCACGACCACTGAGCCCACGTGCCACAACTACTGAAACCTGCACTCCACAACAAGAAGCCACCACAATGAGAAGCCTGCGCACCGCAACAAAGAGTAGTCCCCGCTCGCCGCAACTAGAAAACAGCCCACGTGCAGCAACGAAGACCCAACACAGCCAAAAATAAATAAAATAAAGAAAGAAAGAAAAAAATAAAGTGCTGAGTGTTGGTTAGGGGAAATCAGAAACCCCCATGAGATGACCAAATCAGGATGCGTAAAGCATAGCCCTTCAGCACTTCAACATGCCATTACTTAAAGATATTCCTCAGTCTCGCCTAAAATTAACAGCTTTCTAAAGACATCTCTTGCATCTTCTGAGCCTTCCCAAGAATAGTAGCAATCCCTACCAGTGCATGCTTAGGAGAATGCAACTACCCAACTACTCTTCAGCCAGTTCACTCCTACCTAATTGCAATCTACTAATAGGCAAGCTGACACTTAGTTTATTATTCCTTGTAAATGTCTCAAGTTCTTTCTGCGGAATCTGTATCTGGCTTAACACAGTTGACTAAAAGGATAAAAATTAATCACTCAAATGCTTAGATTCATCCTTTGTACAACTATGACATACATTATTAATCAATCATGATTCTTCCCCACAGACTGTATGAAACACGGGTATCTTTCTTAAATCTTAGTATCCTTAACATAAAGATAAAAGTGTTCAGTTGGTGGAAATGTAAATTGGTGCAACCACTATGGAAAACAATATGGAAGTTCCACAAAAATCTAAAAGTAGAGTTGTCATATGATCCAGCAATCCCACTCCTGGGCATATACCCAGACAAAACTGTAATTCGAAAAGATACATGCACCCCTATGTTCATGGCAGCACTATTTACAATAGCCAAGATATGGAAACAACCTAAATGTCCATCGACAGATGAATGGATAAAGGTGTGTATACACATACAATGGAATATTGCTCAGCCATCAAAAAGGATGAAATATTGCCATGTGCAGCAACATGGATGGACCTAGATATCATCATATTAAGTGAAGTAAGTCAGAAAGAGAAAGACAAATACCATATGGTGTCACTTATATGTGGAATCTAAAATATGATACAAATCAACATATCTATGAAACAAAAACAGACTCACAGATATAGAGAACAGACTTATGGTTGCCAACGGGGAGGGGAAGTAAGGGAGGGAAGGAATGGAAGTTTGGGATTAGCAGAGGCAAACTATTATGTATGGGATGGATAAACAACAAGGTCCTACTGTATATCATAGGGAACTATATTCAATATCCTGTGAGAAACCATAATGGAAAAGAATATAAAAAGAATATATATATGTATGCATATGTATAACTGAATCACTCCTGTACAGAAGAAATTAACACATTGCAAATCAACTATACTTCAATAAAATTTTTTTTAAAAAGCAATGTACACCAAAAAGAGTATATTTTACTGTATATAAATTTAAAGTAATTTTTTAACTAAAAAAAAGATAAAAGTGTTCAAATGAAAGCCTGCTTAAAGGATCTTTTTTTTCTTTCTTATGCATTCCTTTATTTTTTACAGTTTTACTGAGGTGTGATTTACATTCCACGAAACTCACAGGCATGAGAGATTTTTAGGGACAATGGAAATATTCTAAAACTGACCGGAGTAGTGTTTGCACAAGTCTATACATTTACTAAAAATCATTGAATTATACACTTAAAATTAGTATCAAAGAGTCATCAAGGATTCTGAGAATGGGTGGTTTCTCAAAAGGGCCCAAGAAAGGAGACATGTTTTCTAGCTTTTGTCTTTGTTGAGATGTAATTCAGGATCTAGAAAAAGTTACCTTCAAACACTATCTTTGTGTAGTTATCAAGGAACTACTGGAGATTCAAAGTTGAATAAGGCAGATATGGCTTGTAGAAATTTACAATAAAATTAGGATCAAAACCTCAAAAAAAAAAACCTATTGAAAGCAGGATACAGTAGTCCCACTTATCCACATTTTCGCCTCCTGCAATTTCAGTTACCCACAGTCAACTGCAGTCCAAAAATATTAAATGGAAAATTCCAGAAACGGTTCATAAGTTTTCAACTGCACGCCATTCTGAGTAGTGTAATGAAATCCTGCACCTTCCCGTGCCATCCTGCTCCACGCAGCCCAGGAGGTGAGTCCTCCCTTTGGCCGGTGTACCCCACACTTTAGGCACTTAACAGCCGTCCACGTTATCAGATACAGACTGCCGAGGTACTGTAATTCTTGTGTTCGCGAAAGCCTTATTTTACTTCATAACGGCCCCACAGCACAAGAACAGTGATGCTGGCAACTCAAATATTCTCTTACTGTGCCTAATTTATAAATAAAACTCTATCACAGGTTCACAGCATCAAGCAAAACAGTGAATTTCATAAAACCTTGAGTTTGTATATTACCAATTTATCCTAACTCCATTCTGGCTGATATATTTCACATTTACAAAATCCTTGTGGATGGTAAATATCACACCATCACATTACCAGAGTAACCAAAAATAAATAAAAATGTGATGAATATTTCAGCTTCTTTCCTTAAAAGAACAGATAATGGAAAATATAAACAACCTAGCAATATTTTGTCATACACAAGAGGGCATTTACACATATTCCTTGCTTTATAACAATTTTCATTCAGAAACTTTAATGCAGTCACCCATCTCCAAGTTGACTGCTATCAAAAACTGTACATGATTGCAGAACCAAGAAGCAGCCCTCCTCCTGTGGTTTCATATGTACTTACCTTTACAAAATTTTTGAGACCATTCCCCCAAAAATAACTTTTTTTTTTTTTTTTTGCGGTACGCGGGCCTCTCACTGTTGTGGCCTCTCCCGTTGCGGAGCACCGGCTCCGGACGCGCAGGCTCAGCGGCCATGGCTCACGGGCCCAGCCGCTCCACGGGATGTGGGATCTTCCCGGACCGGGGCACGAACCCGTGTCCCCTGCATCGGCAGGCGGACTCTCAACCACTGCGCCACCAGGGAAGCCCCAGAAATACCTTTATGTACTTATATCCTAGGCCAAAAACTGAAAGGCTTAAGAAGTAATAAGGTAATCTGACTTATGACAAGTTATTATCATGTAATAACTATTGAATGTATGATCATTTCAAACCTACGGTCCCAGGTGAACCCCACTTACGCTCCTGAAATAGTGCTAGGAAAAAAGAAGTCTAATACTGACCTTTGTAAAAAACCAAGACAACAGAATAGTCATCATGAAATAATCTAAACAAAGCAAAAAAACAGCCAAAGATTAAGACATAAAATGCACCTCTTTTAAAAAAGACAAGAAAAATAAAACAGAAAAATGTGGGGCAGAAGAATACAAAATATAAGAGAAGAAAAAGGGAAGAGAAAAATCAAAAGAAAGAAACATAATAATTTTTCTTCTCCACTCAAGAAATTAGTCACTCATCCAAGGAGCCCACGGATGGAGAGGTACCAATTGACAAACAGAGCTCTTATACTAGATGTTATTGCTTAAATGTACATTGCATGTATTTTTTGCCTTTAATTATCTGAAATTTTAATTGGAAATATAAGACCTATTAATTAAAATTTAAAAATTAATAAAGTACGATATATACGTATACATAGTAATTCTATGTATGAAAATGAATAGGTCCTAGTTGCCTGTGGCCTGAACTAGTATATAATCACCTATGAGTCACCCAGCCACTAGTATCTCCAAACTAAATCAACATTCCTCAAAGCATAGCTGGTATGTTTCCTCATCTCAAAAATCCGAGTTCCTTAAAGAACAGAAAAGCCAATTAACACTCCCAATTACCTGCCTTTCACACACCCATTCTCCCACCACAACTATCACCTCTACTCCCCTCCTACACACACCCTACAGTGTCAGCCAAGCCGCACCACTTGAAATTTTCCAAATATAAACTGTGGCTTCCTGCCTCTTGTCACTGTTCACAATGTCACTTTGTCTGGAACACCCATCATGTCCAGATCATATCCATTCTGCAAAGTAAGTCCTAATGCCACCTGCCATACTCCCCTGATCCTTCAAGGAAATAATATCTCCTTTATCTGGATCCCCACATCACTATATGTGCACTCTTTTAAGGCCCTTACTTCTTTCCAGTTTGCAATCCTGTTATATATGTGTGTGTATGTGTACATATATACACACACACATATTTAAATAGAGAAAGAAATATATATATTTGACATTACATATATATATATATATGTTAGATATACAGTTGACCCCTGAACAGCACAGTAACGGGTTAGGGGCACCAATCCCCACCCCTAGCAGTCAAAAATCTGTGTATAACTTTATAGTCAGGCCTCCCTATCCACGCATGCATGTAATACTCAACCAACCGGAGATCATGTATTCCTAGAGCATGTATTTAGTGGAAAAAATCCATGTATAAGTGGACCTGCGCAGCTCAAACTCATGTCATTCAAGGGTCAACCACATATGCATATACATATATGTGTATATTATTTCTCATTCAAGAATATGAGACCTTGAAGTCAGGATTGTTCTCCATCTTTATATCTTCCACAAACCTAACATTGTGTTGCACACAGCAAGCCACAATAAATAAGACAGTAATGGAAAGGCCAAATAACAATAGAACAGACTTTCTACCTCATCAATCTTTACTAATACAGGCAGACAATTCCCCTAACAGAACACATATACTTTTTAAGGGACAATAGATTAATTTTTTTAATGTATATAAGTGCTGAGAAAGATATTAATAACTGCACTAAAACAATAAAAATAAGTTGAACTAAACCAAGAAAAGGACTTAAAAGAGCAAACCTCACTTGGGGTTTATATAATAAAACATGGTATCAAAGAAGATGTAAACATAAAGAAATAGGTCACCCTCAACAAAAATCAAACCAGCAATTGGAGCGTCATGGGTGCGATATATGGTGACACTGTGAGTATGCACTGTCTAGCCTTGGCAAAATTCACAACAGAGAACTAAGCAAGTCAAAGCAAAACACATTCCATCCCCTTTCTAGCAGCAGAACTTAGTGATGACACATTAGTGAAGCCATGCAAAGAAAATACAAGATCTGAAACATAAGAACAAACATTAAAAGGCCATACTTTATATAAGAAGTTGGCAAGAGTAAAAAACAACAGGGACTTCCCTGGTGGCGCAGTGGTTAAGAATCCACCTGCCATTGCAGGGGACACGGGTTCCAGCCCTGTTCCGGGAAGATCCCACATGCCGAGGGGCAACTAAGCCCAGGCGCCACAACTACTGAGCCTGCGCTCTAGAGACCGCGAGCCGCAACTACTGAGCCTGTGTGCCAGAACTACTGAAGCCCGCGTGCCTAGAGCCCGTGCTCCACAAGAGAAGCCACCGCAATGAGAAGCCCGCGCACCGCAATGAAGAGTAGCCGCCGCTCGCCAAAACTAGAGAAAGCCCGCGCGCAGCAATGAAAACTTAACGTGGCCAAAAATAAAGAAATTAATTAATTTTTTTAAAAAAACACAATTTTCGGGCTTCCCTGGTGGCGCAGTGGTTGAGAGCCCGCCTGCCGATACAGGACACACGAGTTCGTGCCCCGGTCCGGGAGGATCCCACATGCCGCGGAGCGGCTGGGCCTGTGAGCCATGGCCGCTGAGCCTGCGCGTCCGGAGCCTGTGCTCCGCAACGGGAGAGGCCACAACAGTGAGAGGCCCGTGTACCGCAAAAAAAAAAAAAAACCCACAATTTTCTTTTTCTTATAATGTTTATTTTATCATCAAAAGAAATATTTGATTTACGAAAACAATTATTTGCAGCTTATACAATTACATTCAATTTTATAAAATGTGAAGAACTCTACTCTGAATGTGATCACTCAGCTTCATCTAAAGTAAAACAAAGTTGTATTAGCATTTCAGATTTATTGTATTTAGAAAATTCTTTCTTAATTTTTAAATTTTTTAATTGGCTAGACTTTTGAAACTGATCTTCAAATTTCTTAAGGATATACCAACAGACTCTTCAAGACAGGATCTACACAAATCAAAAGGTAAAAATTAATAGTATTATATTTATTCAATCCTATCATTTCCTGAATATCCATTATGTATTTAATCCTCAAAACAACTAGTGCCTCACTGAATACTCATTTCAGTTCCTTTTTCTCCCTTCCTAAGAAAGATTCTTAAAATAACTACATAGAACTTCTAGAAATGAGAAATATAAAAAATGAAAGTAAAAATACAATGAAACTAAAAATACAATGACTAGTTTTAAAAAGAGATAAGGCACAGAAGAAATAGTAAATAGAAGATATATCAGAAAAAATTAACCAGAATACATGATTTTCTTCTAAACAAGATCATATGTATCAATTCATTATAATAGATATCAATAGTGCTTCAAACTACTTTCTTCCTTAAGTAAATAGCTATACAGAAAAAATTGAAATAATCTTTTACTTCTCTTTTTCAACAACAACAAAGGGGAAAAAAAGAGAATGAGAAAATTAAAGGTGAGTCCAGGATACTCAACATCTAGATAATAGACATTCTGGAGAGAAGAGAGGAAATAGAGGGGAAGAAATAATCAAAGAAATAATTCAGTGAATTTTCCCAAAGGTGAGTATCCAAATTGAATGGCCAACACCATGGATATTTGAAAAAAAAAACAAAAAAACCTACTCCAAGACATAACACAGTCAAATTTCAGAACACTGGGGGAAAATATAAAATAAAATCTCAGCTTTCAGACAGAAGGGGGACCAAAAAAATAGACCAAAAAAAAATGGATTTTACACTAGAGTAACATTAAAACTCTCAAGAGCATCTTTAGACATACAAGCCCTCAAAAAATATACTTCCCATGAATTCTTTCTTAGGAGGTTACAGAAGGTTGTGATTCACCAAAATAGCCAAAGGAATCAACTAAAATAAGCTAAGCACTATTTACAACAGCCAGGACATGGAAGCACCTAAATGTCCATCGACAGAGGAATGTTTAAAAAAGATATGGTACAAATATACAATGGAATTATTACCCAGCCATAAAAAAGAATGAAATAATGTCATTTGCAGCAACATGGATGGACCTAGAGATTGTCATACTGTGAAGTAAGTCAGACAGAGAAAAACAAACATCATATGATATCATTTATATGTGGAACCTAAAAAAATGGTACAAATGAAAATATTTACAAAACAGAAATAGAGTCGCAGATATAAAAAACAAACACGGTTACCAGGGAGAAAGGGGGTAGGGAGGGATAAATTAGTAGATTGGGATTGACATATACACACTACAATAAAACAGATAACTAATAAGGGCCTACTGTATAGCACAGGGAACTCTACTCAACACTCTGTAATGACCTATATGGGAAAAGAATCTAAAAAATAGTGGATATATGTATATGCATAACTGATTCATTTTGCTGTACAGCAGACTCTAACATGACATTTTAAATCAACTATACTCCAATAAAAATTTTTAAAAAATAAAATGAGCTAAAAGTGGTTACCTTTGGAAAGCAAGAAATTGGGTGGAGGAGTCAGTTTTTCAAACTATTTAATACTTGGAACTACGTGCAGATATAATTCATAAAAGGTAAATTATAAGGAAAAAAAAGTCACATGTTGGGAGAAGATACTCATCATGCATATAATCAACCCAGAATTAATATCCAGATTATAGAAGAATGTCAAGATCAAACACCCAATAAAAAAATAAGAAATGATATAAAAAAGCATTCTACAGATAAGAAATATGAATGGCCAATCACACGAAAAGTTTCTCAATCTCAACAGTTATCAGGGAAACTCAAATTAAAACTACAATGAGATACTCTTTTACACCTACTAGATCAGCAAATATTGAGAGGCAATTCTCTCAATATTTCAAACTTTTTCATTATTATTATATTTGTTAATGGTGATCTGTGATCAGTGATCTCTGATGTTACTGTCGTAATTGTTTTTTGTTCTGTATTTTTTCATTAAGCTATTTACATTTTTTTTAGACAGAATACTACTGCACACTTAACAGACTACAGTATAGTGTAAACATACTTTTATAGGCACTAGGAAATCAAAAAATTCGTGTGACTTTCTGTATTGCACTATCCCCTTTATTGCAGGGGTCTGGAACTGAATCCACAGTTGTGCCTGTAGTGGTAGGAATCGACTATGCAGCAATCAATGCAGCCCTACCTTGCAAAGAAGGAAAGGAGAAGGAAAGAACATCTATTGAGGCCCTGCTATGCAAGGGCATTTCACATGCACTATTTTTTAACTCTCTCAACAATGCTATGTGTTATGTATTAGCCTCATTTTACAGATAAGAAAAATAAGATTTAGAGAACTAAGAGAGAAGATATCCCTCAATGGATATTCCCAGTGCCCGATCGGACTCAAGAGAAGCTCAGTCTGCCAAACAGATGAGCATGAATGTTCAGAAGATGATTGCAACAGGGACTTCCTTGGTGGCGCAGTGGTTAACAATCCGCCTGCGAATGCAGGGCACACGGGTTCGATCCCTGGTCTGGGAAGATCCCATATGACCCGGAGCAACAGAGCCCATGCACCACAACTACTGAGCCTATGCTCTAGAGCCTGCGAGTCACAACTACTGAGCCCATGTTCCGCAACTACTGAGCCCTCGTGCTGCAACTACTGAAGCCCATGTGCCTAGAGCCAGTGTTCCACAACAAGAGAAGCCACCACAATGAGAAGCCTGCGCACCACAACGAAGAGTAGCCCCCACTCACCGCAACTAGAGAAAGCCTGCGTGCAGCAACGAAGACCCAACGCAGCCAAAAATAATAAATTAAAAAAAAAAAAAGAAGATGACTGCAACAATATTACGGACGTTAGGATAACTATACACAAGGGGAGGAAATAAAGAAACCAAAATAAAAATCAGAACGGACAACTTCTTCTCTCTGAAACTGTGCCAAGACTTCTACATCCACCTAATACTCCACCAAATACGAGAGCAAACAGTTGCTTACCTGTGCCCAGGATGGTAAATAGCTGTGTTGATTCCATGAGGATAATGACTACTGAAGCTGAAACAGTGACTCTCTTGATAGCTCTGATTTGTTCCAACACTACATTCAAGAAGGTAAATAAGAAATAAATACCATTAAACCACAGTGAGATACCACTATATACCCATTAAAATGTTTAAAATTCAAAAGATAGACACCACCAAATACTGCTGAGGATATAAAACTACCAGAGCTCTGATAAATTATTAGTAGGAATATGAATGATGTGACTACTTTGAAAAAGCTCTGGCAATTTCTTATAAAACCAAACTATCCACCCTATGACTCAGCAATTCCACTCAAAGATACTGACCCAACAGAAATGAAAGCATATATTCATAAAGACTTGTACAGGGACTTCCCTGGTGGCCCAGCGGTTAAGACTCTGTGCTCCCAATGCAGGGGGCCCGGGGTTCGATCCCTGGTCAGGGAACTAGATCCTGCATGCCTCAAAGAAGATCCCACATGTGGCAATGAAGAGCCCACGTGTTGCAACTAAGACCCGGCATAGCCAAATAAATAAATAAATATTTATATTTAAAAATAAATAAATAAATATTTATTTATAAATAAATAAATAAATATTTTTAAAAAAATAAATAAATATTTAAAAAAAAAAAAAGACTTGTACGAGATTAGTCATAGCAGCCTTATTCACAAAACCAGAAACTTAGAGGTCCATCAATAGAAGAATGGATAAACAAATCATGAGTGTTATGGACTGAAGGTTTGTGACCCCCATAGATTGAATGTCTGTATACCCCAAAACTCATATAAGACCCTAATGCCAATGTGATGGTACTTGGAGGAGGAGTCTTTGGGATCTATTAGGTAGGGCAAAAGAAAGGAACCCTCATGAATGGGATTAGTGTCCTTATAAGAAGAGGCTGGAGAGCTAACTAGCTCTCTTTCCACCATGTGTGGATTCAAGGAGAAGTCGGCAGTCTGCAACCCACAAGAGGGCTCTCACCAGAACCTGACCATGCTGGCACCCTGATCTCAGACTTCCAGCTTCCAGAACTGTCACAAATAAATTTCTGTTGTTGATAAGCCACCCAGTTTATGGTATTCTGTTACAGCAGCCCAAACGAAGACAAATGAAATACTCATACAATGAAATACTCATCAGCCATAAAAAGAATAAATTACAGATACATGTAAAAATAAGGATGAATCTCAAGATAAGCTGAAGGAAAGAAGACTTAGACAAAAGAGTACATACTCTCTGAGGCCGTTAAGGTAAATCACTAGAACAGGCAAAACTAATCTATGATGGAAAAAAAATATGAACAGCAGTTGCTCTGAGGGTGGGTGTGGACAAAGATTTACTGGGAAGAGGCATGAGGGAACTTAATAGCATGATGGTAATGTTCTGTATCCTGACAGGGGGTTGACTTGCACAAGCGTATGCATTCGTCGTAACTCACGGGCTGGCACACTTAAGATCTGTGCATTTCAATGTATGCAAATTTTATTTCAAATGAAAGAAAACTATAAGCAAATATTGAACTTGAATTAATGAACTTTAATTAATGATATGCATGCTAAAGTATATATGTACTGACTCTGAAATATATTAAAAAATAGAACTGAATAATGGCCAGATAGAAAGATGGGTCAAAATATGACACAGCAAGTATAGTAAAATGCTAAACAGAATTTAAGTGGAGGTATATGAGAGTTCACTATAAAAGTCTTTCAACCTTCCTTTTATATTTGTAATTTTTCATAATAAAATGCTAAAAGGAAAAAAAAGCACCAAAATCTGACACTAAAGCAGAGAAATAAACATTATTTCAAACAGGGCATCCCAAATAAAGTGCATTTTTACCTTACAAGGTAGCTTCTAAGTTCTCCTCGGTAATTGATGACCAAGAGTTCTGCAGACCACTGTGCACTTGCTTTATACTCTAAAAATATCAACCCAGCAATGGCATAGCTCAGATCACCTGCTAAACTAGATGCCTGTGAAAGAGGAGGAAATTAAGTTACTAAAAAGATACTAGATAGAAGTTAACATATGTATAATTGAAGGACATTCAAGACACTAGCCCTGCCAGGTATCCTTTAAGTAAGATAGCCCAGAATTGATCGTATGTGAAGAATCATGTAAGCCTAAGTGCCTAGAACTAGACACCCAACTCTAGACCAGCCCTCCCCCAACCACAGGCTGGAACCACAGCAGCCTCTTTGGGTGAGATGTTCACCTAGTAGGTGAATTTCTGTTCAGACTATACTTCCATTGCAAAAAAAGAAGAAAAAAAAAAAAAAACTAATGCTATCATTCTGCCTCAAAGAATTCTACCATATAGAATTCAGACATAAGCTCTCAAATGTTAATTTCCACTGCCAGTAGTAACCAATGCTAAAAAAAAAAGAAAGAAAGAGAAATGCCTCCAGTTACTTCCATTTGCCTAATCAGCAATTTAAAGGAGAGGACACTTAAAACACTCACTCAATGCCAGCCTTTTTCTATCCACTAAATATCAGGCTATATTTGCTGAGGATCTGGAGGGCACGTGCACCTTAGCACACACAGTGAAGCACATAATGAAGTTTCCTACCCTGAATGGCTCCTCATTGTCTAGAACCGCTCAATAAAACAGGGCAGCCACATGTAGCTGCTGAACACTTGATACATGGCTAGTCCAAATTGAGATATGCTATAAATATAAAAATACACGCCAAATTTCAAGGACTTAGTACCAAAGAAAGAACGTGAAATAGTTCATCAATCATTTTTACACTGTCATTTCAACATGTAATCATTTTAGATATGTTGTAATAAATAAAATATATCAAATAAATTTCACCTGCTGAACTTAATGTTACTAAAAAATTTTAAATTACACACGTGATCACATATATAGCTCACACTACATTTCTATTAGACAATGCTAGTCTAGAAAATAGTAACTCAACCTACTTAGTTTGGTTCCCCAGAACTTCTATACCAGGAGCCCAATGTACTTTTTCAAGTTTTTCCACACATTTCTGAACAAAAATCATTCTCTATATCCTTGGTTCTCACTCCTAGCTTCTCATTAGAATCAGCTGAAAGACTTGAAACATTAAAGTCCAGGGCTCACTCAGATCAATTAAGTCAGACTCTCTGTGGGGGGAGCCTGGACAACCCAGCAATTTGTTTAGTTTTTCTTTTTCTTTTCTTTATAAAGCTTTGCAGGTGATTCTAAGATGCAGCCAGAGTTAGGACCACTGTTCTACCTGCCCCTTTATTTTATTCACTTGAGGAAGGAGGATACAAAGTAAAGAGCCCCGAATTCCTAAAAGAGACACTAATTAACTGGATTACCACGGGAAAAGTCATTTTACTTCCTCACAATTTATGCTCTCTAAACTGTAAAATGAGGGTAATAAGTACCCAATCTACTCAAAGGGTGTTGTGAATATTAAACAGGAATGTATATCAAAGTCATTAATAAAGTACACAGCACTACACAAATATAAGTTATTACCACCATTAATTTTTTTCTCCACTCTCCATTTCAGTTTCTATCCCTTTAGGGTAACAAATTCTAACTCCTCCCAGGCTGGTTCTGTTGCAAAGGCCCACTGACTTCTTTCCTACGCTGGAACTTTACAACAGCTTTCTGCACCTCTATTTAGTATTTACTTACTACCATCTTACAATAATGGTAGATTATGTCTGGTTAGTGCATTACAAAATGCAAAGAATAAATACTTAACGTACAGATCTCTAACTAGATCTAAGCACCTTAAGTTCACAGCTTATTATTCTGATTTACATTTATAGTTCCTCTCATCACATTCATTCATTCAAGCACCTATACATGAAAGGTAGTCAAAAAAATATGTTTTCAGTTTAAGGTATGTACATACCGGGATTATAACAAAGAGTTCACTTCCCATGAGATCAAACACTCTCACAGTTCCCGTGCTTTCGGCATAGGCCAGCAGGGTGCAATCGTAACTCCATGCCACACATCTCCACTGGGGTTTTGGGTCTTTTGGAACTAGAATGAAAAGAAAAGAAGTGCTTTTAACATTATTAAGATAGTTAATACCTATAGTTCCTGCAGCTAAAGAGAGTATTCAAGTATGACATCATTTCCTAAGGGTCTCTAAAACTCCTATTCAGTAGAAAAGAACAGCTCCCAGAAAGCCACTTCAAGTAAGAGTGGAAAATGTAAACCGTGACAAGCCTTGCCCCACTTACTTAAGAAGCAAAGTCTACTGACACCAGTGGTCTGCTGAAGGCTGAGCAAGCCCTCATCTGGTAAAGGCTCAGGAACGATATACCTCAAAATACTTATGAAATTACGAGAGATCAAAAGCATAAAGATTAAACAGAAAACTATTCCAATTCAGTGAGTAAAGTTCCTCCAAAAGCAAAAAAGAAAAAACAAAACTCAAAATGTCAACTGAGATCTTTTAGATATGTATTTCAAATATAGATGGTAAAGAAAAACAAAGTGGGATTATACTGACACAGAATTAGAAAGAGAAAAGAATACATATGTATATTAGGCAACTGAATCAGGAACTGTTCTCAATCAATTACAAAATTATAAGATTTTGAGAATCAACACCTTAATAATCCAACACCGGTATTTTCTTCTGTTCTGAATTTTTCAGTACAACAAGAGAAAGGCTACCAGCTGCAAAAGAGAAAGGGGCTGTGAAACTCTAAACTGTTATAGGCTTGTCTGAGGTTTCTGATGTTTCCTTTGCTCCTGTTTCCCCTTATTAGAATCCCAGAACTGAAGAGCCAGGTAGGACCAGTGCCTTCCCTTTACCAGCAAAAATTCCAAATGATTAGGAGCCTCAAGGTGACACCAGGAGTCACGATCAGAACAA
This sequence comes from Pseudorca crassidens, assembly GCF_039906515.1. Classification (NCBI taxonomy): domain Eukaryota; kingdom Metazoa; phylum Chordata; class Mammalia; order Artiodactyla; family Delphinidae; genus Pseudorca; species Pseudorca crassidens. The sequence continues at coordinate 80,814,649 of NC_090309.1, read as the reverse complement.
ACCCAGAACGTAAGCATGCTGCCTTCCCGTGCAGTGTGCACTTCATTACAACACACGGCCCCTCAGTCAGAGCCTGGATTTAGCCTGAGGATTACTGACTCAGAAATGTTTCTGAAATTTATTGCCTTCTCTCTATTCCTCTGCTAATGTCGCAATTCAGGCTTTCATCATCTCTGGCTTAGACTCTCATGACAGCCTCCTAACGGGTCTTCCCACTTTCAGGCTCTTCCCCTCTAATCCTTCCTCAATAGTACCCGAAGTTATCTTTGTAAAAGAGAAAGATGAAGAAATCACATCTTTCCCCTGCTTTAAAATCCCTGATGTTTATCCATTTCCAAAAAAATCAAGTCCAAACTCCTCCACATGCATAAAAGGCCCTTCACCAATGGTCCCATCAGAGCTTTCCAATTCACCTCCCCGCCCTTCCTCACACCTAATAACACACCACCTGGCAAATAAACCATGCATACTCCAGTCTGTGTCTTTCATGCACACTGTTGCTTCTCCCTAGAATGTTCATCTCCAGTGCTACTCCGAGGGTACTTGCTTGTTAAACCATCTGTGGTAACAAACTGTCACCTCTTCCTTCTTTGACACTCTTCAAAACTGACTGCCCTCTTCTATGTGCCCCCAAGTATACTGTACAGAAGTCTCTCATAGTACTTATCACATCAGACGATGGTGTTTACATGATTATTTCCCCCACAAGTCTCTGAGACAATGTCTTACTCAACACTGCCATCCCAGGACCTGGAACAGAAAGTGATTAACGTTTCACTAATAAGCAAAGCCCCAGCCTCTCAGAAAAATCTATAGTAACGGGGTAAAGTAATGCTAAGGGTTTACCGTTCCTCGGGGGCTAACAATTAAACGTGAATTATATAACTGAAGTCTTCTCTCCACCTAACAGAGGTACGGTAGACTTTAAACCCCCCTCATCTCTGCAATATATGTAAAATACGTTCTGTATATGGGAAAAGTATACCAGATGTCAACGAGTTTCTTCATTTTGACTATTTCTCAAAGGTAAAAAGCATGCCAAAAAAAGCCAAGAGAGGCCCCTGAACACAGGAGGGTCTAGGGAATTTTATTAAAGCCTAACGAAATACTGCATACACTTTGGAAAAGCAATTTTTTAAAGGTGGGAATAAAATGAAGAGAAAGATCAGTTCTCTGTCCTCAGCTTTAAAAAACAATGAAACTTGGAAGTAAACTTAAGCACAAAATGATAAACAACAGAATACTTCAAGACCCACAAATACACAGATGCTACACAAACACCAGCAAGAGGACAATTCAATGCCCTGAAAAATATTCATGTTCTAAAGAAACACAGCAACATGTTTCCATTGTCTCTGTTTTACCTGCGATAACATCTTTCCTCTTCATTTTGACAGGAGGATAAATAGATTTATGTACTACCTTCCGTATCTGTCTGAAGTAAGTTCCACCTGAAGGGACTTTGTTTTTACTATTACTTCCAGTTATAACCAGCAGCTCCAGAAAACTCGGCATGTGTTTTGACCCAGATAAAGGTATGTTTTCATTACAAGAGAAGATTTCCCATAACAATGTGAAAGTAAAGACATTATCATCAGATTTTTCCAGCACCCTGTGTGGTTTTGGAGAGGAACGAACAGCACACATTTGTACAAAGCCAGTGTCAACGGAGTTTTCTGAAAAGTACTGAAACGGGCTGATGATAAAGTTAACCAGCAGTGTGACAGCTGCCACATTGCTGGTGAAACCGTTTACAGCCGCGCTCATCCTGCACTGGCTGCGGCCCCTTCAACCTGCCCCACTGCCGAGCTTGCTTGCACCTCAGAGCTCCTGTCAGCGCTGTCTGCTCTGCCTGGAATACTCTTCCCCGAACCGGTCCCTGGCTCCTTTCCATCTTTCACGTCTCAATTTAAATCTTGCTTGCTTAGGCAGTGTGCTCCGACCACCCTGTCTAAGCAGCCTCGAGGCTCCGCTGTTCTTCTCCATTCCAATGATTTCATGTCTTTCACAGTTCTTATCCCATATCAGTATATATTTGTCTACTTTTTATTGTCTGCCTTATGCATTAAACTATAAATTCCAAAATGTTAGGTGCTGTGTCCGTATTGTTCATAACTTCATCACCAGCATTTCGTGCACGGCTGGGACACAACAGCACTCAAGGGCTAAAGGAGCACACTTCAATCCAGTGCTCACGTACCCAAACTAGAACTGGAAAAGGGAAAAAATTACAAAGAAGGAACACCGGGTTTTATTCTCAGTGCTGCCATAAAACAGCTGGGTGTGACCATGGGACGATCACCAAGGGTTCAATGAACACTCTCTCCCAACTTTGACTTTTACATCAAGAACCAGTGAGTAAGAGTAAACTAGTGGCGCTAAAAGCCATGCAGGGGCTTCCCTGGTGGCGCAGTGGTTGGGAGTCCGCCTGCCGATGCAGGGGACACGGGTTCATGCCCCGGTCCTGGAGGATCCCACATGCCGCAGAGCAGCTGGGCCCCTGAGCCATGGCCGCTGAGCCTGCGCGTCCGGAGCCTGTGCTCCGCAACGGGAGAGGCCACAACAGTGAGAGGCCCGCGTACCGCAAAAAAAAAAAAAAAAAAAAAAAAAAAAGCCATGCAGAGGAGCTAAATATTTAAATGTTTGAAATTAAAGTGTTAGTAGAAGATACGAGAAAATTTTTACAATCCTAGAATAAGAAAGGTGAAAGCATACAAAACTTGGAAGCTATAAAGGAAAAAAAAGTGACAAATGCAGTTACCAAAAAAAAAAAAAAAAATGCTCCATGGAAAAAAAAGACACTATAACACATTTAAAAGACAAATGGATTGGGAAAAATATCTGCAACATATATGACAAAGGGTAACATTCATACTATATAGAAATAATAAGGAAATAGTCAAGTAAGAAAATAGTCAATAAGGAAAAGTCAGATAATCCAAGAGGAATATAGTCAAAAGGATATGATCTAACAATTCACAAAAAAAAAAAAAGCAACTTAACATATGCCCTACCATATAACTAAACATATGCAAATTGGAAATGAGATGCTTTTTTCCCTCTGCCTAACCTGATGAATATTTTAGAAATAGGTAACATATGGTGCTGACAGTGGAGAAAGGAAATAGCTTTATAATCATACCTTTTACATGGTTGCATAATAAGTATAACTTTCAGGAAGGAAATATGGCAGTAGCTACAGTTTGTATGCTACACCCATGGACAAACAGATGTCTTTTCCAGTGCTGTTAGAGGGGGAAAGGGACAAAGAGGGGAAGAGAAAGAATAAAACAAGCCACCGTACACAATCGAAATTTCTACTAAGAGGGGAACAGATAAATAAAACGTGGTTCACATTCTCACAATGGAATGCTGTGGCTTCGTTTAAAAGACTGGATTACACCTGTGCACACTGACTGGGAAAGCCATCATCAATACAGTAAGTGCGGGAGCAAGCTGAAGAACAAAATACATAAGATGATCTTGTTTTTTTACCTAAAAAAAGTCAATCCATCTATGTACAGGTTCATATAAGCAAAGAAGGCTTTATATTAAACCATTAATATAAGTTTCTATGAAGAATGCAAATTGAGAAGATAAAACGATCTTTTTGTTACCTCTGCATTGTTTGAATTTGTTCAAAGTATGTACTGCTTTTGTAATTAAAAGAAAAAAAAAACCCAGAGTAACTACTTTCAGACTAGGCTGCCCACCACAGCTTAAAAAAAGAGACTAAGTTAGGAAATTTTATTTGAATTTTAAATAATGTCCATAAATTTTGCAAATGTGCTGAAATCTATGAATCCACTGATCTTAGAGGCTCAATCAACCTAAAGCGGGAAAACTAGAAAAAAAATCAAGTCCCAAGAGAACCAAATTTGTGAAATCAATGAAAAAGAGAAAATCTTAGAAGCAGCTAGAAAAAAAAAGACACACTACCTACAGAAACAATAACAGCAATGACTGCTGCTTTCTCATCAAAACAATGCAATGATATCTTTAAACAGCTGAAAGAAAAAAAAGGTCAACCTGGAATTCTATAGCCAGAGAAAATAGTTTACAAAAATGAAAGCAAAAATCAAAGATGGTTTCAGACCAACAATAAGAGAATTTATCAACAGACCTGCATTACAAGAAATATTAAATAATTTCTTCAAGTTGAAGGAAAACACTATCAAATGGAAATGTTTACAGAAAGAAAAAGTTGAAAAGTAACTGAAATGGAAAATAGAAGGAAAAATAAAAGATTTACCCTTGTTTTTTAATTCCTTAAAAAGTTACTGGACAAAAATAATAATATAAATATATATTGTGGCAGTTTAGCATTTATAAAAAGTTTGACAACAGTACAAAGGAGTAGGAGGGATGTACACTGTGTAATAAAATAATTTTTAAATGCACATTGTAAACCCCAGAACAAATGCTAAAAGGAAACAGAGAAGAGATAGGACAAATAGAAAAATAAGAAGGTAAAACCTAACCAGTCCAATAACTGCATTAACTGTAAATGTTCTATTAATCTCCAAAATATACAAGCAGCTCATGCAGCTTAATATCAAAGAAACAAACAACCCAATCCAAAAATGGGCAGAAGACCTAAATAGACATTTCTCCAAAGAAGATACACAGACTGCCAGCAAACATATGAAAGGATGCTCAACATCACTAATCATTAGAGAAATGCAAATCAAAACTACAATGAGGTATCACCTCACACCGGTCAGAATGGCCATCATCAAAAAATCTACAAACAATAAATGCTGGAGAAGGTGTGGAGAAAAGGGAACCCGCTTGCACTGTTGGTGGGAATGTAAATTGATACAGCCACTATGGAGAACAGTATGGAGGTTCCTTAAAAAACTAAAAATAGAACTATCATACAACCCAGCAATCCCACTACTGGGCGTATACCCTGAGAAAACCATAATTCAAAAAGAGTCATGTACCATGATGTTCATTGCAGCTCTATTTACAATAGCCTAAGTGTCCATTGACAGATGAATGGATAAAGATGGGGCACATATATACAGTGGAATGTTATTCAGCCATAAAAAGAAATGAAATTGAGTTATTTGTAGTGAGGTGGATGGACCTAGAGACTGTCATACAGAGTGAAGTCAGTCAGAAAGAGAAAAACAAATATCGTATGCTAACACATATATATGGAATCTTAAAAAAAAAATGGTTCTGAAGAACCTAGGGGCAGGACAGGAATAAAGATGCAGGTGTAGAGAATGGACTTGAGGACACAGGGAGAGGGAAGGGTAAGCTGGGACGAAGTGAGAGAGTGGCATGGACATACATACACTACCAAATGTAAAATAGCTAGCTAGTGGGAAGCAGGCGCATAGCACAGGGAGATCAGCTCGGTGCTTTGTGACCACCTAGATGGATGGGATAGGGAGGGTGGGAGGGAGATGCAAGAGGGAGGAGATATGGGGATGTATGTATACGTATAGCTGATTCACTTTGTTATAAAGCAGAAACTAACACACCATTGTAAAGCAATTATACTCCAATAAAGATGTTTTAAAAAATGTAAATGTTCTAAACATTACAATTAAATGACAGAAATTGTCACACTGAAAAAAAAGCATGACAAATTATATGCTTTCTATAAGAGATGTACATTTAATACAGATAAATGAAAAAGAAGAGAAAAAAATATGTCATGCAAATGCTAATCCTAAAAAAGCTAGAGCGACTGTAATAATATTAGACAAAATAGAATCCAGGACAAAAAGTATTACTGGAGATAGAAAGGGACATTCCATCACAGTAAAGGAGCCATTTCATCAAGAAGACAAAATAATATGTGTAGGCACCTATAAACTAGAACCCCTAAATACATAAACACTGATAGAACTAACGGGTAAAATAAAATACACAATTATATTTGGAAATGTCAACCCTCCTCTCTCAGGAAATGACAGAACAACTAGACAGAAAATCAGCATATATAAAAATTTGAACAGCTCTAACCCAACTCAATGTAATTAACATTTGTAAACCACGATACCTAAAAACTGCACCATATGCAAGAATCAAATTCTTTTGAAGACAGACCATATGCTGGGCCATAAATCAAGTCTCAATAAGTTTAAAAGGTTAAAATCATATTGAATATTTTCTCTGACCACAACAGAATTAGATATCAATAACAAAACTGCTTATATTACAACAAACTGAAATGCTTACAGAGGAAAAAAGGTTTAAAGTCAGTGATATAAATTTCCATATTCCATCTAGACAAATATAAGCAAATTAAATCTAGTAGGCAGAAGAAAGGAAATAATATAGATAAAAGCAATAATCAGAAGAAAACAACAGAAAAAGAAATCAAAACCTCTTTTTATTGAATATTAATAAACTGATAAAACTCTGGCCTGACTGATCAAGAGAAAAGAAAGAGAACACAAATTACCAATATCAAGAACAAAAGAGGGACATCACTACAGGTCTGACAGACAATAAAAGGATAATAAGGAAGTACTACAAGCAACTTTAAGCCAATATATGCTAAAATTTAGGGGAAAATTCCATTAAAAAAACTGGAACCGAAAGAAGATGAAATTGAAATTTTAAAAAGCTTTATATCTATTATAAAATTTTAATTAGGAATTAAAAACCTACTCACAAAACTCCAAGTTTCACTGGTGAATTCTATCAATTAAGAAATAATTCTAATTTTACACAAACTCTTGCATAAAACAAAAAAAGAAGGAACACTTGTCAACTCATTATTTTGAGACCAGCACTACTCTAATACCAAACCAGAAAAACATTACCAAAAAAAAAAAAAAAATCTATAAACCAATAGCTCCATGAACATAGATGTAATAATCTGCTACCTATGTTATACACAATTATCTGCACAAAGGCCTAATGATGGTTCTACCTTGCCTGTGAAATCAAGTATAACACTGAGGTACTTACTCCTCAGAGATCAAATTTATAGGCACTTTCTGGATAATTTGGATGATTGGGAGACCTACACCTTAACACTCAGGAAGTTATCCAGTAAAAAAAGATCAAAAAAGATACTTCGGAAAGTTCTTCTTTAACTTCAACCTAAAAGACTTAACAATCTATCTTTAAGTGAAGAAAGCAGATTATAAAACATTTTACTTTCACAGAGCATATCTATAGTAACAAGCACTTACAGAAAAATGTCTGAAAGAACAGATCATGGAATGTTAATAGTACTTATCTCTGGATAGTATGCTTATTTTTATTTTCTACTTTTGCTCATTCTTAGTTTCTAAAATTTTTACTGAGAATGTGCATTATTTTTTCAACAGGAAAAAAATTTATTAAAAGTTATGAAAAGAAATAGGGCTTCCCTGGTGGCGCAGTGGTTGAGAGTCCGCCTGCCAATGCAGGGGACACGGGTTCGTGCCCCGGTCCGGGAAGATCCCACATGCCGCGGAGCGGCTGGGCCCGTGAGCCATGGCCGCTGAGCTTGCGCGTCTGGAGCCTGTGCTCCGCAACGTGAGAGGCCACAACAGTGAGAGGCCCGAGTACCGCAAAAAAAAAAAAAAAAAAAAAAAAGTTATGAAAAGAAAGTTACCATATAACCTGAGGTTCCTGAATCACAGTTCAAGAATGAAATGTTTCATTTCAAAATCTGGGTGCTTCAAACAGTCCGTGCTTCCCAACCTTTTTCATGTCAAGACACACGTAGAATATCACGTTTGTATGGCACCTATGGGTAAATTGATGAGGCTGCTGGAAACTGGAGGCAACCAGCCTGAGCTCACGCTGTCAGAGGGCCACCGGGCCACTGGAGGGCTGACAGGACCTCAGCCCACCTACACTAGGCAAGCTGCTGCTCAGCATTGGGAAGCTCTGGTTTATGGTATCTCAAAATCAGAACTACGAGAAAAATCTCCTGATTAACATAGTACAGCTCTGAAAATGTCTAATTCCATGTGCTATTTTTAGGTCACTATTCAGGATAGAAAGAGAAGACTGAATTACTATTTATGGCCTGGCAAACATAGCCAACAAGTTGCAATCCACATTTAAATATCCTCAAACAGCATATACTTTATAAAACAATAACTGAAAAATACCAAAGTGGAACCAAATAGCTCCTATTTCAGTTTGCAGACTACGATATGTAGTTTCAGAAACGCATTAACAACCATTCGGCTCCTTCTCTCCAGGCATACACAGGAAATATCATTTGGCATATGAGTTATTCCCATAAAGATGAGTTAGATAATAAGCAAATGATCACTACCTCACATTACATGAAATGGAAAGAAGCCATTAATGCACATTGAAGTCATAAATCCACACATTCAGAAGCCAACAAAATAAAACATTAGTTCTCAAAGCATTATTACCTCACTCATGCTGCCACATTAACTGTACACAGTAAAAGCTCTAACAAATATCACAATCTGTGTAAAATACAGAAGGGTTAATCTTCCCAATTTCATGTTAACTTACAGATTTCTCAGCTTACTTACTGATTCAGAGTACGGTCTAATGTCAAAGCTCAAAGGGGCTGTCTGTCTGAATCACTCCACCATTCTGAGCACCACTTCCCAGAAGCCCACTGCAGGCTCCCCAAGCCCTCACCCAACAAAAGGGACGCACTGGGAGAAAAGGCAATTGAATACCCCCAAGTTATTCTTCTCGGAACTTCTTGATCCTTATACGTTATTTAAGCCAAGCCTGGTCCACTTTAATAAGTGCTGGTGAAAAAACTATAGGAAGCAAATTCAGAAAATGCTAAAGCCCCAAGGTTTAGAAATTCACAAAAACTACTCCCCTTCGATTTACTTTCAAAAAGATACTGAGCAAATACGGCTTCCTACCTACCCTTATTGTTCTAATTGTGGTATGTATACACACTTGCATACAACAGGAATAAAAAACATGAATATCATGACAATTACCCATAAACTTATATATGTCTACATAGATATACAAAATACATACATATATATGTATTATGTATATATATACTCATACATACACACACACTCATGAACTTACAAAATTAACTCACAAGAAACAAGCAAATATACTTTTTCATAGATTCATTCATAAAAATCTTTTTAATAGTTCCCAACTACCATTATCCACTTGATATGGTCAAAAACTGTGCGCCTTCTACGTGTCAGACACCATGCTCGGCACTAAGAATGCGGAAAAAAAAAAAAGTTGAGTAAGGCAGAAGCCCTGCCTTCAATCTAATTAGGAATCAAACAAGCAAGTCAACAATTTAAAAAGGAAAGATTAGGCTAAGTGAAATGACATAGGTACAAAAAGTCCTACAGAAACATTAAGAAAAATGCACAAATCATGAGGAAGAGGGCAAGAAAAAAAGGTTTCCAAAAAAAGCTGATGCTTGAACTAAAACATGCAGAACTAATTAATTAAATATAAAGGTGGGAGCTTCTAGGCTAAAGGAACCATCTGTACCAAGGCATGAAAAATACAATGGGGATGGAAAACTGCAAGCTACTTTATACTAGATCACAGGACGTATGGCAGGGGTATTTACAGGACAGACACAGGCTGACTCGTGTCCTGAACTAGAAAATATGAACTGCATTCTATAGTCAAGAGTGAACAATTGAAAGATTTTAGGCAGAATAACAGTACTAGTAACAGTAATAATAGCTTAATGCCTCCTAAGTACTTAGTATGTCAGACATTATGCTAAGAGCTTTATATATATTAGCTCACATCATTTTTCCACAATCCATTCTATAGGAGTTTGCCTGTATTACAGATAATTGAGGCTCAGAGAGGTAAAGTAACTTGTCCAAGGTTAATATTTAGGAAGCAGTGGAGCCAGACTTGAAGGGTAATCTTGAGAGAATTCTCAATGAAGGATGATCAATTTGACAAGCAGGGTAAAGTATTGATAAGTGAAGGGCATATAGAAGAAAACCCTGTCAGGAGACTGTTGTAAGAAACCAAGTAAAAAAAAATGTTAAGAGCCTGAACCAGAGCTGTGATGGCTGAAGTGCACAAGCAGGAAGCAAGAGCCATTTAAACAGATTCTAAGGACGTGGTGAAGTTAAGATAAGGTGAGGCTTCTCCACTGTGTCACTCAGTGTAAGTGCAAAGAATTATTTCTCTCTCTCTCCCCTGATGGACTATAAACCCTTAAATCTAGGTAACCTATGTCTTATTCCTCATTGTAAACAGATTGCCTAGGACAATAGTGTCTGGCATATGGTGGCAACTAAATAAATATTTGTCAAAGTAAGAAAGAAGGGAGAGAAGGAAAAAGAAGAGAAACTGTCTAGATTTTTGGCTTGGTACAGATAATGGTACCACTGACCAGAGTACTGAGGGAACAGGGTTCTCCAAGTAACAGAACAGAAGGAACAGATTTTAAGAAGGGGAGGTAAATTTATATAAATATGTAGGAAATTTCACATTTGCTTTTAAGTGACAATATACACTATACGTAAAGCTAACTCCATAAGAACTCTATTACTAGTTTATCCACTAGTATGTGTGGAATTGTATAAGAATAACGATTCTGACATACTAATACAATTAATATCACCACTTATACGAGACTGAAAACATTTTTAAAATATTTGATTTTTAATCTTCTGAACACATCTGGACAGCTGAGAATGAGAAAAATGAGAAGGAAACTGGCCCTAGGCCACTAATGTTGCATTTCACCAGGAACTTAAGACCAACCAGCCAGGGGGAATCCTCTGTCTTACCACCATTTTGCAGATTTCAAAGCTACCAATGCCTCCCTTCTCCTTGCTCTTTCACTGTTGATTACTTATTCTACCCTAATGCTGCTTTAAGGTAAAATATGTATACTATGTTCTTCCAAGTAAATGAGGAAAAGTCCATGGAAAGCACTAAATGCAGCGCCTGGCACACAGGAAGGACATGACAAATGGCTGTGTCATCACCACAATGACTATGATTATCATCATGATGATTCCTACAACTACTCCACTGTTAAAGTAACACAAGGTCAGACAAATGGAACTGGAGGTCCTGTAAATAAAACATAAGTAATAGATGCATTTACCTAACAGTACCCACTTAATTGTTTTCCTCCCATATGGTTCTCCTACCTTTTCATACACGGCTCCCACAGATCAAAACACTCCCCCCTCTTCTCCTACCTTCTACTCATTCTTAAGGCTGCTTTCCAAAAGTCACTTTTTCTCAACAATCTCATCTCACACCCCTGGTTAAACTCTCACTCTGCTCTGTATTTTTCCTTCATCAGATTTATCAGTCTGTAAGTATACAGTTGAGGGTCTACATGCCTCGTGAGGTAAGTGGCCATGCCTTTTTGCTCACAATCATACCCCTAGGACCCAGGAAAATGGTTCACATACATAAATGATACTCAGTAAATTTTTGCTGAATCGTATATCAAACAATGATGAAATCCAAGATTATTTTTACTAGTCTATAACTGACCAACTCCTAACATATCTACAAATTATTTTCTGCATTGAATTCAAAATACAAATACTTTATCCCAAAACTGGCTTAGACTTTTGTAAAACAGTTTCAATTTCAAATCTCTCCAAAATTCAGATCTTAAAGCAAAACATTTACAGAATAGAAATCAGTTAAGATGCTTTAAAATTATTTTAATAAATTCATAATAATCCTTGTCAATAAACAGTATCTATTCTGACTTTTAAGAAATACTAACTGCTGGGACTTCCCTGATGACTCAGAGGTTGAGAATCTGCCTGCCGATGCAGGGAACATGGGTTCAATTCCTGGTCCGGGAGGATCCCACACTCCGTGGAGCAACTAAACCCGTGCTCCACAACTACTGAGTCTGCGCTCTGGAGCCCAAGAGCCACAAGTACTGAAGCCCACATGCCACAACTACTGAGCCCATGTGCTGCAACTACTGAAGCCCACACGCCTAGGACCCATGCTCTGCAACAAGAGAAGCCACCACAAGAAGCCCGGGCACCACAACAAAGAGTAGCCCCCGTGCACCGCAACTAGAGAAAGCCCGCGTGCAGCAACAAAGACCCAATGCAGCCAAAATAAATAAATAGATAGATAAATAAATAAATGAGGTTTTTTTTTTTTTTTTTTTTTTTGTGGTACGCAGGCCCCTCACTGTCGTGACCTCTCCCGTTGCGGAGCACAGGCTCCGGACGCGCAGGCTCAGCGGCCACGGCTCACGGGCCCAGCCACTCCGCGGCATGCGGGATCTTCCCGGACCGGGGCACGAACCCACATCCCCTGCATCGGCAGGCGGACTCTCAACCACTGCACCACCAGGGAAGCCCAACAAATGAGTTTAAAAAAAAAAAAAATTAACTGCTGCAGATTTGAATTTTTCGTTTTTTGACTATTTTGGAAACTCTTACCTTGACATTTCCCAATAATAGATGTAAAATCATCTTTTGCAGACCTGCAAAATATATGTAAAATTAAGACAACAGTTTTGCCATAACAACACTGCTGTGTAGTACTATAAGACATCACAAACACAGACCAGACAACTTCTCTAGACAACACTAACTCATTCCTTCTCTCATATGGATGGTTTTGTGCCTCAAGTAAGAGCCTTTCATTGGTGACAATGTTTTCTTCCAACCTTCTTATTTCACTAGGAACATAGCTACATTAGGAATCTAGTGATACAAGCGTAACTGATTTTAAGCACAGTCTTTTAATACAATAGAGATGCCTGGACCCTATCCACAAAGGCTCTGATGCAGTAAATCCGGGACGGGGCCCAGAGGCACAAATATTTTTTTTAAAGCTCCACAGATTGATCCTGGTTAAGAACCACTGGTCTGAATCATATTGCAGAGTTCAATCACTTAGGGAGAAAAGTCTTGTTTTAACAAGTCAAATAGCTTTAACAAGTGACCATATTTATATTAGCGACCTACTTAATATCTGTGATATTAAAATATATACTAAAGTATTCTAATTATTATATCTTCAAAAATGAAAACTGGTAAACCTTCTAGAAAAGAATTTAGTAATAATTATCCAAAACTTTAATGTCCATAGTATTTGACATAGCAATTTAAGTTCTACAAAATTATCCCTGGGAAATAATTACAGATATACACAGATATCAAGGCAACTAATGCAGCCTAAGTTATGAAAGAGAAAAACACAGCCAGTATGAAGAGATTAATTATTAGATTTTGCTATATATAATCAATGAAATATTATGCTATTACGATATGTGACATGGAAAGATGCTGACAATATCTTAATTTTCAAAAGTTATCAAGAAAAAGGTATCAAATAGAATGTACAGCATCATCTACATATATATATGTAGTATATATCTACCTATATATATTTTTTACACACACAGAAAAGTGTCAGAGGACATACACCAAAATGCTGACAGTAGACAACTTTGGACAGTAAAATTTGCTGTTCTTCTTTCATAATTACTTAACTGTATTTTCTAATATTTGTAAAATAACTAAGCATTACCTTTAAAACAAACTTTACAGACTCTTCAAGATTTTTAGCCATTTATTAAAATATTATAACAAAATCCAGTTACAAATATGGAAATAAATTTCCTCAAGAAATTGGACTATTAGGCCTCTGTGTGGACTAGAGCAGAAAGGACATGATCTCTGAAGTGAACTTGACCTGATTTCAGCTCTCTCGTGTAACCTGGACAAAATATTCAACATGATTTCATTTTCCTTTCAATAACACAGGATAAGTAACAGCAACTTCACAGCTTTGCGAAAAGATTAAATGAGACGTTACATATAAATTAGTATGAACTAGACCAAAGTAAATGTTCATTACTTTCATCCTTAATATAATCACAAATAATAGTTTGCTCTTTTTGCTGGAAAAGGGGAGGGAGGGAGGGAGGGAGACATAAATTTGTTTTGTCGAAACTTCACAGAATGTATTCACTTAAGAAAGATGAGCAAACTGGGGGGAAGGAGGTGCCTTCTTTATAAGAGTCCCCTATTTTAATGCTTTTTGTTGTATTCTGTGATGGTTTCTTATTAGTTCCCATATTTATAACATATTACTTCACTATCTAGGAATAAAAGAAACATATATTAACCACTGATAACCACCACCAAGTTACAAATTAAAGTAGCAATTCACAAGTCACCTTTCACCCACGTGAGCGCCACACACAAGCAGGTTAAGTACGCCACATTAGAGCAAGCTGTTAGAGTCACTTGCCACTCACCACAGAACTAAAGCTGGGGAAGAGCAGCCCCAGTCCTATCCTGCAAAAGGCAGAGCTGTCTCCTAAACTAAAGTGTGTTTCAGCTTTGCATGTTTTCCACAAAAACCATTTCACATTTATAACTGCTTCCTAACATTGAATAATAACCCCAGATACTGTAATTATCTTTCATATTCTAATCCATTCAACAAATATTTACTGAATACTGGGTGCCCACTACTATTACTTCTGGAGCCAACTTGGATTGTATGTGCTCTTCACTGTGGTAGAGAAGACACGTACAGAGAAGAGAGAACAAACGTCTTAAATATTATTCAGGCACAGCCACTATTCATAGCATTGACTTCGGGGATCTACCTTGCCCTTTTTCTTTGCTCACCATCCCACATCTTTGCTCAAAGACACTTCCTTTCAGGTTACTGCAAAGTAAGTGTGGGTGTCTATTTTCAACAAAATCAACTGAGTGCCAACTCCGAGCAAGTCAGCAGACTTGCCCTGTAATGCCCTCCCAGCATCTGCTTCCCCGTCCCACTTGCAAACACATCACTTACTCATTAAACATAAACTAAGCACCTATTACATCCAAGGAAATATACAAGTGCTAGGAAAAAAGGACAGCCCATGCCTCCCAGGAACACACAGTATAATGGAGCTGTAGACTTCAAACCCCATCACTTGAGTTTCAAGCAAATGGCACCCCTGGAGCTGTGCAAAGCAATGGCCCTTAATATACTGGGGGAAATCCACATATAAGCATATGGGCATAGATGGCTAAAAGGCATGATCAAAAGGTAGTAGATTTGTAGATAAGAGCATGAACAATGAAGCTATGATGGCTGATTTCAAATCCTCGGGCAAGTTATTTAACCATATTGTGCCAGATTCCTTATTTCTAAAATAGAGACTAGTTATACCTACCTCATTGGCCTTGTGCAAGGATTGAGTTAACACATGTAACACACAATGCTGGATGTTAAAAAAAAACAACGAACACAGTGGTGCCCAACACTGTTAGCATTACCTTATCATTAAGTATAATAAATGTGTTAATTATTATAGGAACATAAAGGATCAGCACCTAACCAATGAGGGGAAGGGGGATCCACTGGGAATGAGTTCCTGGAAGGCTTCCTGAGAGAGCTGACTCTTCACCATACCAGAGTCTTTGAATATAATAAGTTACAAAGCTTTTTTGCAAATTACAGACCAGATGAGTAAGACCTTGATGAGCATCACTTCTGTTGCCCAGAAATCTTCCCTCACCACTTAATCTCAAATTCATGACTGAATTCCTAAAGAGCTGGATATATGTATAAGTTTTATAAATATAATTTTACACACTAGCAATCCAGTAGCAAATGTTCTTACAAAAGCAAACAATTATTTTTTCTTTTCATCACAGTTTTTATTAACAAGTTCCAGAAACCTTTTGTCAAACTCTCCTTCACAAGCCTAAATATCAATCCCATCCCCACATGCATATTCCAACCTTAACACCTAAAATCATTCCATTAATGTTCTCATTTCATGGAAAGAAGATGGAAATTTTGATTACTATCTGCTGTTCATAAAGAAGTCACAGATGAGCACGTTTCTCCAAAAAAGAAAACAATTTGACATCATTGCAGCAAATGGAGTAGGAAATGCTAGCCCATTTCTATGAACAACATCAGTTCAAACACTGTGCCACCTGATGCTCACTGTTGCTCTTAGAGAAAAGGGTCCTGCCTATTAAAGCCATGCCAGATGAAGAAATGAAGTTCTGAAAGGCTGTCATTATTGCCAATCATTTCTATCCTGATAGTTTTAAGAAGGATTACGGAGCCTCCCAATCTGAAGTTGGTGCCCCAATGGGGGCAAACCCTCTTGTCTACTCTCCCAAAAGTTGAGGGGTCCAGTTCCATTTGGATAAATGGAAAAAGAAATTTCACAAGCAGAAAGCTAAAACCAGTGTGCTAACAACTGAATGCTCATTAATACTAGTTTTACTCAATAATAAAGTAGTAGAAAAAACTTTTGACTGGTATCTAGGCAACCTGAAATTTCTGCCTCAGTGCTTATCTTCTGAGACTCAAGAGTTAGGGCTTCCCTAAGGAAAGGAGCAGCCCCCACCTTCAGAGATGGGACACATTTGGCTTCCTGCTGATCATTTCCCAGAAATCAACTCGTTTTCCTAAATTAGTTGCTATTGTTGCTATTCCTTTCACAACTGATATACTACTTAAAAATGAAGTACATGGAAAGCCCAACTTAGAGACTTCTTCTAGATATGTGTAATGCCACTGATGTCTCAAGAGGACAGAGAGTATCACTGGTCTCCAGTAACGTGAAGCCTTAGTGTTTTGCAAACCCATATTCCATCTGCAGCTTTCTGCCAACAAGTAAAGCAACCTCTATTTTTTGTATACCTTCCTGAGCATCTGCTTAGCTGTCTTAGCAGTAACTGGTCAAGCAAGAGTGATTTTCAGAGCTCTGGAAGATACGCCTTTGTCTACTGAGAAAGTAAAATTTCTCAGGAGACAGCAGAGTGACCTGGGGAAGCAGAAGGCATACTCTGAGAAAGCATCCTTCATCCTTCAATTGGCACAAGTTGGTGCTTGACACCTTACAAAATTACATGAGTTACTAATAAAATTCCTTTAAATATACCCCCTTTAAAAATCTTAGTTCTCATAAATTAGGTAAAACTTTTCTCAAGGGAAATTTTGAATATGAATAATAGTAACAGTTACCTGATCTCCACACACTGATCTTGAACAGCAGCCAAAAGCTTCCCATTGCTTTCATGGGAGAGAAAGAGAAACAAATTCCTATGTGAGTGTTTGCAGCCGTCTTCACCACAGATGGAATCATTTTAAGAAATTAAAATCATTTTCAAATTTGTTCATATCTTTAATTATCCAACTTTTTGACTTTATAATTAGATGAGTATATAGATACAAAAAGCATACAAAATAACTCAATACAGTTGAATTAACACATTTAAACAATACTAATCATATGTGGCACAGGGAATTTATATACAATAAAAATCGAGACTGCAAGCCATAAGGACACCAAAATTAATATCCATAATGGAATTTAAATGGTTGCCCAGGCAGAGGAACATTATGTGAATTTTATGCATTCTTACCTTGCAAGTACCGAATGCCAGTTCACCTGTTTATTAACCAAACGAACCAGTCCATCAGGGAGCAGAAAAGGTGCAGGGCTGAAACCACAACACATCAGCTAACTTAACATCTAATCACGGAGACCACGTATAAGTAGGTAAACATTATAAATAACATATAGATCTATGGCAAGCGATAAGGATTCTTTTCCATTAGAATATAAAAACTGAATACTGGCAAACCCAAAACCAAAACTTACTAACTGGACATCTGAAACTTGACCACATACATTTCTCTATTTCCAAAAAAACCTGGTGATGTGTTCAATGAAATAAATTTTTTATTTTTTCTAAGGAGAAGATACTGAGGGTGCCAGTAACATAGCAGAATGAGCTTATAAGAAACCCCTCCTTGGGAGGGAGGGAGATGCAAGAGATATGGGAATATATGTATATGTATAACTGATTCACTTTGTTATAAAGCAGAAACTAACACACTATTGTAAAGCAACTATACTCCAATAAAGATGTTAAAAAAAAAATTCTAAGAAATGTTTGACATCTTTGCAAAAAAGAAAAAAAAAAAAGAAACCCCTCCTGCAATGCACACTTAGAAATTCTGGCTCAACTCTAACGAAAACATATTCTAATGTACAGCTAAACTCACAAGAAAGAAATCTCCAAGAACTACAAATGCAAAGAGAACTGAAAGTCAGGATTGGGTACAGGACAAAGAGAGAAACAGAACTCAAAATGAGAGTTAACACCTGGGAGAGGAAATGAGCTGTGGGCCACAGGAAGGACAGCAGCTGGAGGTGAGACTCCTGCAGAGGCCAGGACTCTCAAATGGCAGTGCTATCAGAGAAGGGAGAACTAGACAAACGTCACCACAGGCCCAGGGAGACCTTCCAGAATCTCATCTCCGCCTGGAATTCTGGTCTGTGGGGGGATGGGAATGAAACCTATGAAAAAATCAAAACCCCAAGCTTTTACTGAATGCAAGATTGGACTGTGATTTCACTTTACTCATGTGACACAAGATGCCCAGGCATAAGCTCACGATACCATCATTCACAAAATATATAAGGAAATGATCCACCATACGTGAATCAGGAGATAAATTAGAGGAGTAACACATGAAGAAATCAAGAAAATAGGTGGAAAAGAAGCAGAAAGAAAATCATTTGACTGGGGGGGGGGGGGTGGGGACAGGAAAATGAAAAAAAATAATAAAAACACAAAATAGGATAAAAAATATTAGTAATTTACATTCAGTATATTCATGTTCATTTTTAAAACATAAAATATTTAATGCCATCAGATAGTTACAGAAATAATAATGATGAAACATGCAGGTGAATGATACAATCAACATGAGAATGATAACTCCCTCTGGAGGGGAAGGGTGGGGAAAGGTTGGGCAGAGTGTGGGGAGAGGACCTGAGCTGTAACATCTTGCATACAAAGAACAACAGGGCTATCATCTGAAGCAAACACGGCAGAACAGCAACAACTGCTTTAGTTCAGATGTGGACAGAAATCGTAACAGGTTTATTATATTATTGTCTATAATTCTCAGTCTGTTTATAGTATTTCATGATTGAAAGAAAGAAACTTGAAAAGAAAAAGCCTCTTGAAAGAAATATTGGCCCAGAAACCTTTTAGGTACAATTACCATAAACTCAAGAGCAAAAAACTCAACTACAGAAAAAAAAAAAACAAAAAAACTCAACTACAAGCTTTTTGAAAGAAACATACCACAGGGAAGACGAGATAATCACCTCATGGTGTGCTCACTGATGGTCTGTACACTGATCAACGTGGCCAATGCAAGGAAAGGGACTTCTTGGGAGAAACATACCTCCTGATGCCTGATCTTAAGGCGTTTACACATTGGGCAAGGCTTGTATCAGAGGGAGCACTTGGAAGTCCTCCTTCTTAACAAATAACAAAAGGACTTACTGTCAAGGAGTGACCCAAACAGACGTATCTTCTGCCATCCCTTTCCACGGGTGCTCAGCACTAGCAAGTGTAGCCCGGTGACACCAGGAAAAACAGCCTAGCTCTTACACTCCCCTCCCCACCTCTACCCTCTCCCTCACTCAGTTCTCTATCACACCCCACACCCCCAAAAATAAGATAAAATTCAATAAGGAATTTAATTTATGCACGCACACACACACACACACACACACACACACACACACACACACAGTAAAAGCAGAAGAGCACTGGAGCTAACCTCAGAGAAGAGCCAAAGGTCCCTTTTATAGAACTAGAACTCTATTATCTCTGGAGCTTTTAAGATTAGATGTCCTTGAGTAAAAGGCAATCTGTGGTAAATAATTCTATAAAACAATTCCTACACATGCATCTTGGTCTGAATAATCATTTCACTGTTCCTTTTAAAGGTGAATATTAGCGCCAGGCCTAAAAACACACTTAACAATCAAAAGACTTAAGAAGTTCCCAAGAACTGAAACCTAAAGAACCTTTTCTGATGCATATCAACTGAATGAATATTAACCACAAGAGTCGATATAACAATAAGAACAAAAAGGTTTTTAAAAAGATACACAAGCACAGATCCATCATGCGGGCATTCAAGATAAGGCTGAGAACACTGAGAGAAAGTAGAAATTGCTATGAGATATTCCTAATAATGACTAAGGGATCAAAAAGTACCCTACTTTTACTGAGAGATCTTGTCAGGGTAGGCCAAATGTTTGAAAGGTCTATCTTATAAATTGGGTTCACCTGAATGTCAGTATCCATATCACAATCTGGGATTCAATTCTGAAAACTTAAATCATAAATACAAATAATATTGTTTGTATTTGCTGCTCATACTGTTTCTCTGAAGAATTCATGACTCACCTGTACCAGATATATTGGCTTAAAAATAATAAACGATCTGTAACAAAAAGAAACAGCAAAGCCAAATATGAATGAGCTATTCTTTAGGAATCATTTTCAATTTTAGATTTATTGATAATAAACCTGAAATATACTGTAGACTGAGTCATCACAAAACAAAACAAAACATACAGAATACAACTCTTGACAAGAATAAATATAATCTAATATACACTATAACTTTTACATCACATATTGCTTTATATTAAGTCCCAAGTTTGTGTTATTCAAAGAACCTTGCAGTATTTCCTAACAGTACAACAAGTAAAAGTGGTTTGAGATGCTAAATTTCTCCTAACAGGCTTTAATAAAACCATGGAGTAGAAGTCATAGTAATCACCCATTAAAACCTAAGTATTTGTATAAAGGTTAAGATACCATTTTTCACTTTATAGCGAAGATTTAAAAAATAATAATATTGCCTAAAATGGGGAAGTCCATGGGAAACAAAATCTCTAACACACTATGGACAAGCAATGTTTTATATGATTCCATTTAAAATGTAATCATGTGTGAACCTGTGTACATGGTTATGTATGTATCAATAGCAAAAGGTCTGAAGGATAAGAGATTATCTCCAGGTGGTAAAATGACGAATTATTTATTCTAATTTGTGGTTGTCTATATTCTCTAAACTTTGTACATTTTATTACTTGTGTACATTTCCTAAATTTTCAAAATTTCACATTTGTGATAATGAAAATTGAACATGCCAGTACTTCTTGTAACAGAAGATAAAAGTATTTTATCTTTATCAGAAGACAAAATTAGACTTAATGTCAAGTACTCAACTCCTTTGAAACTGAACCTTCTCTTTGAAAGTAGCTGAAATTCCCCAGTATAATAAGGATGGGCTTTGGATTCAGAAAGAAATGTAGTCAATCCAAATGCATGACCTTGGGCAAGTTTCCTCATCTAAAAACATAAATTCCTAACACACCTACCTTGTTGGTCTGGTAAAGGATTGCATCAATAAATATACATAGAGCCCTCGTAACACCAGCTTAATCGGCTAGTGCTCAATACTTTCTCAGATCTCGTGAGCTCATACATAAAGTCTGTCGGGAGTTAAACGAATGTCCTGGTTAATCAAATTTGTAATTTGAGTGACTCTAAACAGATGTATCTGAAACATCATGTAAAACACCTAAAACGGTCTGTCACTCTCTTTTCACTGTCGATGTCCGTAGATTCTCTGAGTGGGTTTGATTTTTTTCATTTCTTCCAGAACACATCCATAATGGTTAAACTCAGGCCATACTTTAAGCCACATTAAAAATGTATGTGTGTAAACATATGCATACATATGTGTATATACACATATATGTAAATTTATAGACATATCATATATATCATATATGTATATATGCATTTTTTATAAAATAAAGCTTACATAACATTTATGCTATTCATTTTTAATCAGGCTCTACATTAAAACTCAGAAGAACACATTTTAAATCCCTAAACTTCCTAAAACAGCAGTTATGAATAGAAAAAAATAAGAATGAGAAAAAAATTATCGGCTAACTGTATCATTATATGTACAAAAATAAATATGCTATACTTACCCCTAATTGCTTTTGTGACGATAAAGGATGCACCATGTTTCCGGTTGCCTCTAGGCTGCAAATGGAAAAACAAAAACAAACACATTTGAGAATTTTCTAGTAATACTTATACAATAAGTTATATTTCTTTGCTAATACTCAGAGTACTGGGTACAAGTTACCAGTGTCTAAAAACTACTTATAGGGACTTCCCTGGTGGTCCAGTGGGTAAGACTCCGCGCTCCCAATGCAGGGGACCCAGGTTCGATCCCTGGTCGACCGCATGCATGCCGCACCTAACAGTCTGCCACAACTAATACCTGGCACAGCCTAAATAAATAAATTTAAAAAAAAATACTACTTACAGATAGAAACAAAGCAAAGAGAAGCAGGAGAATGAGTACTTTCTCCAGTAAAGAAACTCAGAAAAGACGTTGTAAATAAGAATTCATATGGGCTGGGCTCCATGATCTTTAGAGAAAGTCCTTTCCGATCTTCCTGCGTGTTCTGAGCCAAAAGCAGTGACTGGCACACGTTAGGGACTCATAAAATAGCTGTTGAATAAATGTGGATTCCTGGTTCTTACTCTTCATTCTGTGTCTGGGAGGTCCTCTCTACGAAACTAATAACTCCAAGGTCCAGATTACCAACCCCTACGACCCCTTTTTAACAGAGAACCCAAAGCCGGGTCCGTAGCTCATAAGTCTTCACTCCCCAAGGAAGGCATTTTGCTCACACCGCTATTACAGCGCATATTACGGTAGGCGATGAAAAACGTTTACTCCAACTGTCTTCCCTCTAGACTGCAAATACCACGAAAGCTATTCACCTCTGTAAGCCCAGCGCCTGGCACAGTGTCTGGAACACGGACGCACACACACATACACTCATTAAATGCTTATATACTGAAATACACAAGAACCGGCGCAATTCAGGCCCAAGTAGGAGCAAAGGTTTGATGCCGCGCTCCACGACAGCCCAGCAGATGCTGAGATGGACTGTAGTGTCCTGGAAAATCCTCCCACTTCAGATGAGGATCAGCCTTGCCCAGCCCTAGCCGGCCCGCGGGAAGGGACCACCAAGAGTCTGATATGAGAAGGACCCTCGAATCCAACGCTGTGCCTCCCCTCCAAGTAGGAGCAGTGAAACAAAACCAGCGTGGGGAGGTACATGCCTCAGGGACCGAGGTTCCGCCCCCCCCGACATCCTAATTTGGAGCCCAGGAGGAATCCCAGGAAATCCCACTTGGGGGACCCAGACCCTCGCCAGCCCACGGTACCGTTGCCAGGGCGACCACATAAGCGGCGGAGTCCTGCTCCCCCGCCCACCCAGCTCCACTCTCCTACGTGGTTACTGCAACGTGGCTCTGCCCGGGCAGCGCCCGCACCAAGCTGGCCTCAGCCCTGGAGGGGCCTGGTTCACCTGTACTTCTGTCTCCGGGGGCCACTCGGTATTGACCAACAGGTCATAGAGAATCGTCTCCTCCTCGCCCTCCGCAGTGCCTGGATTCGCCACCGCTGACTCGGAGGCCGCCATGTTTGACCGGACCAGAGCAGCTGAGGGCGGGCCCAGAGCAGCTGAGGGCGGGCCCCTACGGCATCCCGCAAAGGACAAGCTTCCCTGGCCGCTCCGCTTTTGGTTCACGGGGAAGGGGGTGGAGTTAACAGGGCGTGGAAAGGAAATGCTGGGTTAACCCTTGTGTGAATAGGTGGGACAATGCCTATTCATTGTCTGGGCTACTACTTAGGTCCTGGTCCCGGGTCACTCCCTGTTTATTAATTGCGTGAGGTCAGCCAAGTCTGAACCTCTCCTATCCAGTCAGCTTCTATAAAACAAAAGTGATAGATCATATCCCTACGATCTAGCATTTATGTATTCGTTGCCTACAGATAGAAAGAGGGCAAACAGCGGTTTTTAAATAAACACCAAAAAGTTATCCAGTGCAACAGGCTGAACTAATGAAAGGTATCAGGGGAATTCCCTGGGTGGTCCAGTGGTTAGGGGTCGGCGATTTCACTGCTGTGGGCCCGCAGTTCAAACCCTGGTTGGGGAACTAAGATCCCCGCAAGCTGCATGGCAGAGCCAAAAAAAGTTAAAAAATTTAAATTAAAAAAAAAAAAAGTGTCAGAAGAATGATACTATAGGAGTTCAGAAAAGGCAACGAAGGCCGGAGGGTCCAGAGGGGCTTCCTGGAGGAAGTGGAGCGTATCCTGGGTCTTTAACAACAGATAGAATTCGAATCAAGTGGAGAGGGTTTGGTGAGAGCCTTTCAAGTAGGGGGAAATGGGGTAAGCAAAGACAGAGGCAGAAATATCTAGTTGAAAGTGCAGGCAGCTGACTAGAGCCCAAGTCCAGAAAGAGTGTGGGGCAATAAAGTGGAAATAATAGGTTGAGGACCTACCTGGAGGTCCAGTCTCATTTGTTCATTCATTGATTCATTCCTTCATTCAACAGGTGCCTCTCTGTGGAAAGCCCTGCCCTGTAAGCAGAGCCTACTGCAACCTGAATGAATACACAGTGTCCAGGGAATTAGCACTGTGTCACATTCAAAAGAAACACAAATACTGAAGATATCTTGCAGGAGTTGTATTGTGTAATATCCATCAAGATGCATCAGGCAGAGATGCAATGAAAACCCTCCTCTGGGAAGCCTAGGCCTCCTGTGTCTCGCAAAGTTAAATGACCTCAAAGCAAGCCTGCATCCCCTGCCTGCTCCCGCTTCCTCTCTCACCTCATCTCCCGCTCCACGGCCACCTTCAGCCACGCTGGCCTTGCTGCTTCTGAACACACCAGACACACATCCTCTTCAAGCACTTGGCAAGGGCTATTCCCTCTCCTTGGAAGAGGGAACAGCCCTCTTCTACCAGATATTTGCCTCTCTCCCTCATCTCCAAGTTTTCGCTCAAATGTCGTCTTCTCTCTGAAGCCTACCCTGACCGCTCATTTTAAATTTGTAACCACCTTCCCTGAACTCCAGCCCTCCAGATCTCCCTTACCCACTCTACATTCTTTTCATAACACTTGTCATTACCCAAAATGCTATATAATTTATATTTTATTACATTTGTTTATTGTCTGTCCCCTTTCACTTTCACTCTGCTCTGCTAGAACAGAGTGCTCTACTGTATACATATAGATGCTAACATGGAAAAAAGTCAGCTTCCCACCTGTGTAAGGGAAAATCCGGATCTTCCCTACAATGTATTTCTTCCCTGGGAGTCTCCTTCACTTCGTACACAAAGCTCTTCACTTCTGACACTTCTGGTCACCAAGTGTGTGGAGGTTTTCCCCACACCAACAAGTTCTTGGACAACTGCTGGTGTCCAAGAATTCAGCTCAGTTCTGGCACTATCTAACTGGAGATCGTATCAATCCTACAAGTTAAGGGCTCAGTCCCAAAAGACTAACCCCATCTCACAGACACACACACTTCAGATGCCAGTCAGAAAACTCAGGTTATCACCCGTGCTTCTGACCAACTGGCTATAGACTGGAGATTCCAAAGGGCCCCCTCCTTGGGTTCAATTAACTTGCTAGATAGGGCAGCTGACAAAACTCCAGGAAACACATTTCTTGCTGAAGGATATGATAAAGGATACAGATGAACAGCCAGATGACGAGATACAGAGGGTGAGGTCTGGGAGGGTCCTGAGCACAGGAGCTCCTGTCCCCGTGGAGGTGGGGTGCATCACCCTCCCAGTGTGGACAAATTCACCGGTCTGGAGCTCTCAGAAGCCCCTACCGGTGGGATTTGTATGGAAGATTCCTCATGAATGTGTGATCAATTATCAATTCCATTTCCAGTCCTCTCCCCTCTCTGAAAGATGGGTGGGGGAACTAAAAATTCAAAGCTTCTAATCATTGCTTGGTCTTTCTGGTGACCAGCCACCATCCAGGAGCCCAGTCAGAGTCAGCTCATTAGAACAAGAGATGCTCCTAGTATCCTTAACACTTAAGAAATTATAAGGGGGGCTTCTCTGGTGGCGCAGTGGTTGAGAGTCCACCTGCCGATGCAGGGGACACAGGTTCGTGCCCCGGTCCGAGAAGATCCCACATGCCGTGGAGTGGCTGGGCCCGTAAGCCACGGCCGCTGAGCCTGCGTGTCCGGAGCCTGTGCTGCACGACGGGAGAGGCCACAGCAGTGAGAGGCCCGCGTACCGCAAAAAAAAAAAAAAGAAGAATATGTATGTCCTGAGAAGTGCTCCGGTCGGAGACCATCAGGCACTGGGGTTGGAAAGAAAAGGCAGAGGGGTGATCAGAGCATAAATCAAAGTTCACCTGAGTCAAAGGAGTAGTGATTTAAGACGGGTTGGGTGACTGAAGCCAAATAGCTAATGGGTCTTATTTACAATCACTAATTAGTTGTCCAAACTGAGACACTTTTGAACTTCTCACTATTTTTTTTTTTTTTTTTTTTTTTTTTGGCCGTGCTGCGCGACATGCAGGATCTGTTCCCTGATCAGGGATCAAATCCGTGCCCCCTGCAATGGAAGTGGACCGCCAGGGAATTCCCTGAGACACTTTTGAAAATGAAAAGGGATGATTTTAATAATTATGCCAGGAAAACAGGCATGAAATAGGACTGTCCTGGACAAACCAAGATGATGTTCACACTGACCGTAAACAGGAGAGTGGCTGATTTAATGAAGAGACCTTGGGCAGTTCATAAGGACAGCAAGACTCTTCATCATCACCCTCTTCTTCCTCCCTCGTACCCATAGTGACAGCTGTCGCTGTGTCTGCCCAGGCCTTTTGCTTTTGTAGAACTGCTCCAACTGCCTCTTCCTTCACTCAGTCGGGATATTCTCATGGGGCAGCCAGTCCCCAAACTCTGTCTCCTTGATCCATGTCTGCCCACTCAAAGGGCCCCATTCCCCTGACTTCAAGCATTGGGCAGAGAATTCTTCCCTGCAATTTATTTATTTATTTTAAATATTTAAGTGGAGGAAAAAAGCACCTTTCCTTTTTGGATCACAAAGTTTGAAGAACACAGATTGGGAGCTGTCAACAGCCATCGTCCTCACAATGGAGGGAAAGACTGCATGGTAAGAGAATGAAACCAAAACGTAGAGGAAAACCAGAGGGCGGGAGACTTCATTTGCTATTAACGTGCCTGAGACAAGTGGCATCTGCATGCTTGCATCCTCCCAGGTAAGCAAACCAGCACAGTCACCTTAAGCTAATTCGAGTGGAGTTGCAATGCCTTGAAACCACTTCTCCCTTGACACTTCTACCAGTGGATTTTGCAGATTTACCTAATTTAGAATCTGTAATGTATGGCTGTCTGCAATGTTGCTTCCGAGTTGAATCATTAGTTAATAATACATTGACAGTATTATTAATTAATACACTGAGAGTATTCATGGCTTACAGAGCCCTTTCATCCTCACAGCCACTGCTGATGTGAATAAACAGAAGCTCTGGGGTGAGATTCAGATCCGCATTTCACAGGTAAGGGAATGAAAACTCAGAGAACTTCAAGGTCACAAGAGACCCAAAATTCAAACACAGTTCTCCAGGTCTTGGTCATGCACTCCTTCCTTCACACCACAGCACATCACAGGGAGCATTTAGATGGTGGAAAGTGGAAATGAACTGTCTTGGGTGACCAGAAGTTCCAACGTGTGGGATGGGAGTACTACCAACCTGTTCTGTCAGCGTTGGGGGAATTAAATATGTCACAGATAAGAGTTTGGTTGCCATGTATTACCGTGGTCATCTAACCAACTTCTTAATTTAGCTGAAGGTCCCAGTCTGGTTTAAAGATATTTTAAATCACGAATAAGTTATTCTAAAAGGAAAAATTATGTTTTCCAAATAACCAAAACAAATGGTAACTCTGTGAGCTACTTAAGGAAATAAGACTGAAATAAAAATTGAGACAATTCCAAAATAGGCATAATAATAATAATAATAATGGCTACAATAATGGCTCCAAGCACTGTGCCAGGTACTTTGTTATACCTTTTCACTGCAAGGAAAGGGTTAATATCCGTACAAATGAGGAAACTCAGGCTCTGAGTCATTGTCACCCAAACAAGGCTACACACAGGTAATAGAGGATCCAGAATCAAAACGCTGTTTTGTCTAACATTCAAATTACTAATAGAGAAGGTATTGTGATAGATCCCTTTTAAAGAGCAGTAACTGATGTTTGTATAAGCCTCTGACGAGGGTAAGGAAAAAAAAAACAGAAAACTTCCGCATTTCTTCCTATCCTCACAGCGTATTGAGTATGCCTCAACTGAACTAAAATATAATTCTCCTCCACTTTGCTGATGGCCATAGACATTTCTATCTTAGAACCAGACAAAAGTTACTTATCAACATCTCACATAAGAGAATCATTTTTATCCTCTTAATTCTTCCAAGTAGAGCTATCATTAAGTGATAGATTCAGTAGGAGCTTAGCAGGTTAACTGCCATCAGCTAAAAAGCCCATGAAGCCAGAAGCCATTAATGATTCTGCATTTAACCCTTTACACTTCTGCCTATTAGAGACCTCTGAGATTAGTTCATCATATGAAGTTGCTTCCATTTAAATTTGAAATTGCTTAGCAAAATTGAATTTGGACATTTAAATGCCGCCTGTTATAGATGTCATACATCTGTACTTGATTGAATGGGAAACTATGTATTGAATGGTAGCTCTTTATGAAGAGAATGAATTTTCATCGCAATAATAAAATACTTAGCAGAGCAACCCAAGACATTCTATTTCCTCCAGAAAGCCTGAAGAATCCCAGTCAATCCTTCTATAAATATTCTAAGACTGCCATAATATCTCTTGGCAGGCAAATAGACGTTGTAAAGTTCAAGCATGGTATTAGCTAAGAAGAAACCACCAGCCCCTTGCTTAAATTTCATTTACTCTAATTCACTGCCCAATTCACACAGGCCCCTTTCCCCCACTTTCCTCACTCACAAATCATATGGAACAACAAACTGGGGAATAGCCTTACCAGAGGCATACGCAGTGGCAAATGCAAAACTGAGCAGCAAGTGTAAGAAGTGAGCAAAACAATTAGTAAAAAAAAGGTAAATTATTCAACCATTGACTTATTACTAAGAATAGCTCTTTTGTCTGGTTTAAAAACAAAGGTAAATGATCTGTAATGTGCTTGGAAGCATCAAAAAGTAAGATGAATTGATGGATAGATCGGATGAATAAATGGAAAGAGATGTCATAAAACAAGTGTGGAAAAATACGAATGATAGAATCTCAGTGGTGGGTACATGAGTGCCCACTGTAAAATTCTTTCAACTTTGCTATATGTGAAAACTTTCATAATAAAATTTTGGGAAAAAATGTAAATCTATAATTTTCGATAGGACAATCAAGGGATATGGGACAGAGAGTCCAATAAATAGTGCGATAAAGTCCTTTCTGATTTGGGAGCGGGACGGAGATTCTAAATAACTGCCAATTTTGATAGAAAAATATACTGTTAATAATATATTTTCTTTGAAAGAAAGAAACATAACACATAGCTTCCAAACCATAGAATAGAATTTTAAAAATAAAGAAAACTATCCCTTTGAGACAGGAAAGGACAGAGTAAATAAGCAAACATAAATGAGGAAAAAGAGAAAATTCTCCCATTGGAATAAGATGGTACAATGATCATTAAGCTAACACAAAACCACACACTCATATATACACCCAAACGCACTTCACACACACACACAATACTCTCTTCCAAACTCGCCTTCTCTCATAAAGAGTAATTTCAGAAGTTTGGAATATAATTTCTTCCCTGCTCCTTTAATCAGTCATTACCTCTTCAAATATTGCCTGGACACCATTCTCTTTAGACGTATGTTGCACTTTACATTTTTGTGGGTGTCTGTGTTGTGTATTCAGTATCATTTCTTCATCTCTCTCAGTTCGCTAGTTCACTTCTCTGTTTAGTCTATATTTAATCTTTCCACCAAGGTTTTCATAACCAATTACATATCTTATTTCTAGAAGTTCTTTTTAAAATTCAAGTATGCCAGTCATTTTGTTAGTTGATTATTTCTTATGTTTCAATTCCTACTTTTAGAAATACATCAAGCATAATTCATATTCTCTACCTGATTTTTTTTTTTTTTTGCAGTACACGGGCCTCTCACTGTTGTGGCCTCTCCTGTTGCGGAGCACAGGCTCCGGACGCACAGGCTCACAGGCCATGGCTCACGGGCCCAGCCGCTCCGCGGCATGTGGGATCTTCCCGGACCGGGGCAGGAACCCGTGTCTCCTGCATCAGCAGGCGGACTCTCAACCACTGCGCCACCAGGGAAGCCCTCTACCTGATATTTCTAACACCTAAAGTCTTTAAGGATTTTCTTTTCCTGCTGACTCTTGCTCATGGTGGCTTATTTCCTTATGTAGTGTGTGTGTGTGTGTGTGTGTGTGTGTGTGTGAGAGAGAGAGAGAGAGAGAGAGATTGTTCACTCATGTGCTTTGGAATACAATCTGTGAGCATTTTTTGAGGCCTGGGTTAGAGGGTGCCTTCGCCCTGAGAAGACTTGCCTTCACTTTTGCAAAGGCACCTGCAAGACTTGGGTCCAGTTTAAGAATCTATATTTCAGATATTTAAAATAATGTGAATTTAGCCCCCAGACTTACAAGAGGGTCAGGCTGTGGTCACAAATTCTCAAAAGAGACCTTTATATCCACTCATATTCCAGGCTGGGCGGACAAGTTTATCTGCTGTAGGACAGTGTTTTATGAGATGTATTTTTAATTGCGTAGCTCTTCATGGGTCCTACCTTTATGCAAGGGGATCAGTGATCCAACTTCCCTCCTTTCACAGGCCCAAGGCTTTAATCCCTGCCCCCTATCCCATCCCACCCACCTCTATGTCAGCCCTGAAATCAGAGCTCCATCTCTAATGCGTCCCTAAAGCACCCGGCGACTTCACTGCTTGCTTCTTCCAGGTATTCTCCTGCCTACTGCCAGGACTCTGGGTTTCCTTTACTTTATGGCAAACTCATCCATTCATTTTAAAAGTTAAGTATTTGTTTTTATATTTTAAGAAGCACTCTTGGTGTTCAGCAAGCACTCTTGGTGTTTGTTCGTTTGCCTGAAATAAAACACTCTGGGGCCTCCCTGGTGGCGCAGTGGTTGAGAGTCCGCCTGCCGATGCAGGGGATACGGGTTCGTGCCCCGGTCCGGGAGGATCCCACGTGCCGCGGAGCGGCTGGGCCCGTGAGCCATGGCCGCTGAGCCTGCGCTTCCGGAGCCTGTGTTCCGCAGCGGGAGAGGCCGCAACAGTGAGAGGCCCGCGTACTGCAAAAACAAAAACAAAAACAAAAAAAACACTCTGAACCTCACAGAGGGAAACACAAAGGGGAAGGCATTCTCCCCAGCTGTGCCAAAAACAACTACGCAACTCAACAGGCACACAGACCACAGACAGCAGATCAACAATGGCTCTAGGGGGAGGTGACTGGCAGTATCCAAAAGGAATGGACTCATTTGCCCACGTGTTTAAGATGCCTCTGGGTCTCCCTGGAAGTATTTGGCAGGGAAGCTTACAAATGACGAAGGGTCCCGTGTCACCAACCAGGAACAAAACCAGTGAAATTACAGCATTTCATGTTCCAGTGATGACTACCGTTCATGTCCACAGACTGTGGACACCTAGGGAGTCTCAAATAACACCGATAATTCAAAAATTCAAAAGGCAACTCTAATAGCAAGATGCTGTAATTCTTTGTGGACAGGGACAATGGCTTTTAAATCCAGCTGTAAACCCAGCTTGAAGGAAGGCTCTGAATACATGTTTATTGACTGCATGAATTATTCATAGTTATGTTGTAGCTGTTACCGATTAACCCTTGCTTAAAAGAGAGATTGTAACTTTCAGAAATCATTTCTTTTCTCCAGCAAATAACACAGGCTCAAGGAAAATTTCTCTCAGTAAATAAACTGCTCATGAGCTATGATGTTTTCTTTTTCTCTTTTACTATGGTTGTAGCAAAATTATGGTCAAGTCCTTCAGTTGATCCTTGAGTTGCCTGCAAAGGAAACCTACAATGGAAATATTAACCTAGAGAACGAGGATTCAATGAAGCTGATGAGGAATTAACTATGAGTTTTTTTGTTTTTTTTGTGTGGTACGCGAGCCTCTCACTGTTGTGGCCTCTCCTGTTGCAGAGCGCAGGCTCCGGACGCGTAGGCTCAGCGGCCATGGCTCACGGGCCCAGCCGCTCCGCGGCATGTGGGATCTTCCCAGACCGGGGCACGAACCCGCGTCCCCTGCATCGGCAGGCTGACTCTCAACCACTGCGCCACCAGGGAAGCCCCAATCATGAGTTTTGATAGGGCAAGGTCCTCTCCCTCTGAATCTGTGCTGAGCCTGTGTGTGTTTCCTCTTGCATCTGAGTCCAGACTTTAAGAAGGTCTAGCAGCTTCCGTCTCCTCCCTCTTGGATTCCTGAGCTGCCATGAAGGCCAGGCCAGGCCACCCTACTAGAGAGACAGGCCCAGAGGAGAAGCCCCAGAGAAGACAGCAAGCGACAGAGGGGACACATGGAGGAGCACAGAAGCTCCACATCTCCCTCCGGCAGCAACCCAGCCTCCTGAAAGCCGTCTGAGGCTGCAATCCTGGGACTCTGTGTTCAAAACATGAGTCATCTTCTCTTGACATTTTTTTTCTTTGGATGTTAATATCATGTTTATGTCTCAGCATAAAGAGGCTGAAACAGACAACTGTAGACAAAGAATGTCACCTGCAGTATCAGTAAACAAATGATGTTGCGGCCATCAAGCCATCAGCCACTGCAGCTGCCTCTGTGCACCCTGAGAAGATTCAGGATGGAAAAAACAGGACACTGGTCCTAGATAGTTAAGGTGCATATCAAAGGAATGATTTCAGTCAGTCCAGACTCTTGTATCTTCCCATATACAGAAAAGCACTAAATTCATTAACTTGAGACATTTGTTTTTTCTTAATTAACAGGAATTTTTGATGTTCTGACTACCTGGGTTTTGTTGCAAAAACTCCTCTATATCCTGGATTCTCCCTTATCTCTTCAGAGCCATCCCTCAGAGCTATCTGAGAGGCTGTCTCCTGGGCTTAAGTCCTCAGCAAGTCCACCGAATAAAACATAATACTCGACTTTCTGGTTCTGCTTTTTTTTTTTTTTGCAGTTGACAGAGCATATGTGCTATGCCCAGATCACCAATTGATTGGAGGAAACTTTACAGCAAGCATATTATCGTTTAAACCAGGGATCCTCAAACTTTACTGCAGATAATAAGTAATGGAAGCCAGGCCCGAGGGCTTGATCATCCTTGAACTCTGACCCGTGGGCAAGTCTCTCTTTGTCTAGGACTGGATGTTGGACGGTGAGATTAATCGAGGTACACATCTGGACACCACTGTCACGGCAGACTGCCAGGTCTGTGGGGCTAATACCCATGGCAAAGAGATGAGGTTTCTCTCTTTCTCCTGATCAAAACCATTCCCTTTATCCATCATAATTCCTTCTTCTTCCTCTGAAGCTGGGCTTAATTTGGGGGTATCCCCATCTTTCCACATTCCCCTCTTTACTGGCTACACACCCTCAGCCTGTAACCACCCGGGTTTCTTTTACAATTAGGATTAAAACATAAAGCCATTTCTTCACTCCACATCCATTCCTAATTTTCACCCACCTTCTCTTCACCTCATCCCAACCTCTCACAATAGCGGTCTATGCTCTTAGCAAGTACTCACTTCCCATTTAGCCCTTGACCTACCGCAAATTGGCTTCTAATTCCACCCTCTTCTAAACTGTCCAAACATTCACAGGGGACCAGCATATGCCACCCCAAAGAATGCCAGTTTGGCATAAGGATTATTTTGAGCTGAAGGCAATTGAGGAGAAGCAGATACAAGAGAAGCTCCCTGCCCTCCCCTATTTGCCCAACAGCAGGACATACATTTTCAAAAGGGGCCCCTTCTCCCCTCTACTAGGAAGAACAGAAGTTAATAACCAGAGACGACTCTAGACCTTTGTCAGCCCAGAGAGAGCACCAGAGAGATCTACATAACAAACTTTGCTGACTAGCCCATACCTTTCATTAGTTTTCCTATGTATTTACCTTCCTACAATTCATACCCCTAGAAATTTGAAGTCCTTTTTCTTTGTCTTGTCACTATTCTAAAAATGTATTGCTCTTTTGTTAAGATGCTATATAAACCCCAGTTCTAACCATCCCTTTGAGTTTCCTCTGAGTTCTCTCACTTGTGTGTGGGATGCACGTGTTAGTAAATGTTGTTGCTTTTCTGTTGTTAATTTGTCTTTCGTCAGTCTTATTGACAGAGTCCCAGCCAATGAACCTCAGATGGGTAGAGGGAACAGATACTTTTCCTCCCCTACACATTTAACACTAAGAATTGTGTAAACTTCTGGAAGGTCTATTCTCTTAATAGAATAGAGTGTGTTTCTGTGATAACGCACTCTTTGAATTGTCTTCATACTTCTCTGACTTCGTATCTCCTTCAGTTTTCTCCCAGTTCTCTGCACTGCTCTGGCCCCTCTAGTGCTGGTGTTCTCTAGAGCCTTGTTACTACAGGAATGGTGCTCAGACCAGTGCCTTTGGCATCACTGGGAGCTTGTTAGAGACGCAGAATCTCAAGCCCCACCCCAGACCAGCTGGATCAGAGTCTGTATTTTAACAGAATCCCCGGGTGATTTCTATGCATGGTAGAGGGGAGAAGCGCCCCTCTAGGGCTCACTCCCAGCTCCCTGCTCCACTTTCTGCGTGAGCTCATCAATTCCCAGGGTCACTACCTATTTGCTAATGACTCTCAAATCCATGTCTCTACCTCCAGGCTTCAGACTCATATAACCACATATTTGCTGGCTCCTCCGGTAGAAGTCCTTCCTTCCAACTCAATTCAGCATATCCACCACCTGCCAACCTGCTGCCCCCTCCTTTCATCTTCTTTTTTTCTCAATTGATGCTAGTGCCGTCACCCAGTTATCCATACTAGAAACTTGAGAGCTGTACTAAGGCCTTTTTTCCTCTCTCATCTACTCCAGTTCCACTCTTCTCTCCTCCCCCACCCCCATCAAATCCAAAGAGCCATCAGACAGGGACATTTAATGATTGTTCTCTTACCTGTCATCTCCAGCCGGACATTCTTTGTCCTAGTTCAAGTTTCAGTTATACCTTACGTGTATGGCTGAAAGCCTGTGATGGGGCCTACACAGATCTATGCTTCACAAAATCACCAGAAAGAGTTACATAAAATAAAAATCTGGTCCCATCACTGTCTTGCTTAAAATCTGCTTTACCCACAACAGAGGTTCTCAGACTGCAGTCCCCCAATCAGCGGCAGCGGCATCGCCTGGAAACTTGTGAGCAAAGCAAATGGCAGGTTTAACCCCAGACCTACTGAATCAGAAACTCTGGGGAGCAGGGCCTCACGTCTGCATTTTAACAAGTCCTCCAGGTGAGGGCACGCCGAGGTTGAAAGCCACACATCTATCAGATTAAACCGATCTTCTTAATCTGACATACACAATCCTCCCTGGTCCGAACACTTTTGCCTTATTTCTATCCATTTTATGACTTGAACTTGACATTTGAAAAATGGAGAAATATTTGTTATTTCCAGATGTGGAAGCCCATCCCCCAAATTGTCCTCCAATGATCCCAGCCTCCTTGCATTCATGTCTTGTGTATTCCCCTCCACGTGGAATAGGGTTGGTCTCTAATCAGTGGGATATTGTGGTAATGAAGGCATGAGGCACAAGGGCAAGGGGATATGGAATGGGTAGTGGAAGAAGGTAATTACAAATACAAGCTACCACCACATGACCGGTTTCAGAAATGTGGACTACAATTGTCATGAGTATCTCTTCCTTATTTTGTTATGAACGTGTGATTCATAGCCATACATATATGGATATATTTACACACACACGACAGAGAGCTTCATTTCCTGCCCTTTTGAAAATCCCTTTATCGTGCAACATAAGATGTATTTATTTTATGTCATACTATTTAAGTATTGATAATCTTGCATCATGGTATTCAAGTTACAAGGTATCAACAAGCGTAAACAGCATGCAAGGATGTTGCCTCCTCCCCTGGAGAAAGGGTTAGTGAGTTTTCAGTTGTACACAGGATAGCTGTATCATGTTAGGCAGGAGTATGACCTCGTTATTATCTTTATTTTGAGATTAAGGGTGGTTTAAGGAGATGCCAAGTTGACAAGGGGTGGACTTGTGATGGTTAATTTTATGTGTTAACTTGTCTGGGTAAAGTTGGGCCTCATCCAATCAGTTGAAGGCCTTGATAGAACAAAAGGCTGACCTCCAACAAGCGAGAGGAGACTGCCAGCAGACTGCCTTTGGACTTGAACTGCACTATCAGCAACTCCTGGTTCTCCAGTCCGACAGCCCACCCTGTAGATTCTGACCTTGTCCACCTCCATGATGGCATGAGCCAATTTCTTAAAATAAATCTCTTTCCCTACATATACACATCCTACTGGTTTTGTTCCTCTGGAGAACTGTGCCTAATACATGGGCACACCAATTTATCCCCTGTCCCACGTGCTTTTCTTACAATGAAATGTTGACATTCCCCCTTTAAATGGTGGAATCTACGGTCCCCTTTAACCTAGCCGACCTTTGTAACTGCCTCAGTTAGTAGAAAGAGGAGGAAGTGACACTGCTTGACCTCTGAAGCTTGGTCATTAAAGACCACAGGGTCCTTGGGATGCTGCTTTTGGAATACAACCACCATGTTGTGAGAAAGCCCAGGCCACACGGAGAGGCCACAGCTGGCCAACAGCCCCAGCTAGGGTTCCTGTGTCATGAGCATCAGTGCGTCACGTGAGTGAAGGAACCTTCAAATGATTCTAACCTCTAGCCTTCAAGTTTTTCAGCTGAGGTGCTAGTTACTGAGGAGCAGAGATAAGCCCTTCCTGCTGTGCCCTGTGCAGGGTTCTCACTCCCAGAATCTATGAGCATAATAAATGAAGCTTTTATGCCACTACATTTTGAGGTAATTTTTTATGCAGTCATAGTAACTGGAACATCACTGTTCAGAGAGACACTTGAAGCAGCCTTTACGAATTCCCAGTCTTGCTATTGTCACATCAGGGGAAACTAGATGACCAGGCAGAATACATTTCCACCATATTGAGGATTATTTTCTCCAGGCATTTTGAAGAATTCTTTTTTTTTATGTTGATATCTTTTATTAATTTATTCAGTAAATGTTTACAGAATCCCTCTTTGTACTAGGTGCTACATTAGGGGATTAGGAGAGCACAGTGTTTGCTTTCCTGTTG
The DNA here is from genome assembly GCF_039906515.1 of Pseudorca crassidens. Taxonomy (NCBI): domain Eukaryota; kingdom Metazoa; phylum Chordata; class Mammalia; order Artiodactyla; family Delphinidae; genus Pseudorca; species Pseudorca crassidens. Next base: position 80,777,609 of record NC_090309.1, on the reverse strand, counting down.
CTTATGAGCTGTATCTGAAAGGATTAAAGAAGATCTATATGAGTGACTAAAACACAAAACATGGCAATTCGGGATCATAATATAACAGGGACCATACAAAGATTGAAGGAAAATGGATGGTATTGATTCCCTAAAGGAAACTGCTTTCTACCCAGACTGTGAATTTCTTGCTAAGCGTTCTGAGCATGTAGAAGGGATTGGGGAGAGCAAATGTGTCACATATGCTCTGTGCATGTTTTCATTTTAACCTAGGCTAAGTAAACGCAAATTGAAACTTTTCCTATAGGTCTTTGTGTTAAGAGAACCTGAAAATCAAAGAGGATATTCTTTTCAAATGTAGTTTTGTAAAATACAAAAAATTGGAGCAGATAATTTTTCTGATGGCCCTCTTTTTTCTGTTATGACTTCACAAAAAGATACAGAGCTGCAACAAAAGGAACTCAAAGCATATGCCTCAGAGCAATTAAATAGCCTGTTAGATAATCTCTCTCAAATATGAGCTATTTTCAATACACTCTGGATGCTGTCCTATCTATCTATAATCTATCAATCATTTAGCTATATGCCTGATGCACCTGGAGTATGAACAGCAAAGCTGTCATTAACTGTGAAGATTTGGAGAATGGACTTTGCCCGGAATGTCTCTCACCCATCAACATGGACTTTGCCCACTGGAGTAACATATATATAAAACCTATATTTGTCTTGGAAAAAAGATTTTTGGATTTTCCCTGGCAATTGCATAATTGTTATTTGAACTTCATAATTCTATTATGAAGGCAACTGAAAAAAATATGTCAGGCTTATGATAAAGACTGATTGTTTCAGCTATTAAGAACAAACAAACAGAAATACAAAACCAGAACTCCAGACCAAAATCTTCCGTTTGGCCCCGTGGAACATTGAATTCCACAGGAAGATGGATTTATCTTCTCCCTGGGTCTGTCAATATGAATAAATCATTTTGAAGAATTCTTCTTCTTTTTTTTTTTTTTGCTGTACGCGGGCCTCTCACTGCCGTGGCCTCTCCCATTGCGGAGCACAGGCTCCAGATGAGCAGGCTCAGCGGCCATGGCTCACAGGCCCAGCCGCTCCGTGGCATACGGGATCCTCCCGGACCGGGGCACGAACCCATGCCCCCTGCATCGACAGGCGGACTCTCAACCACTGCGCCACCAGGGAAGCCCTTGAAGAATTCTTGACCACCCTTTTTATCAACCCCCTCCTTCTTTAAATATAGCAAGTGGTCTTGTTTCAGTCTGCTTCAGATAAAATTCACAGACCTTGGGGATTTCCCTGGTGGTCCAGTGGTTAGAACTCATCATTCTCACTGCCGAGGACCCAGGCTTGATCCCTGGCCTGGGAACTAAAATCTGACAAGCCGCGTGGTGTGGCCCAAAAAAGTAAAGAAAAGGGCTTCCCTGGTGGCGCAGTGGTTGAGAGTCTGCCTGCCGATGCAGGGGACGCAGGTTCGTGCCCCGGTCCGGGAAGATCCCACATGCCGCGGAGCGGCTGGGCCCGTGAGCCATGGCCGCTGAGTCTGCGCGTCCAGAGCCTGTGCCCCGCAACGGGAGAGGCCACAACAGTGAGAGGCCCGCGTACCACACACACACAAAAAAAGTAAAGACAAAAATCACAGACCTTGTTAACAAGTGATCAGTTTCACAGATAGGAAGGAAGTGCAGTAAAACAAGGACCCGGGGAGAGGGGCTGAGAAAATAAGCCTGCACCCTGGGTGCAGGTGCAAAATGTGTCTCTTTTGCAGGTAATGGAACTCAGGGGTCCTGGCAGATTCTGGGCAGCTGGATTCAGGACATCTGTCTGGCGCAGAGTCTGTTCTTGAACACCCACAACCTTCAGGCCGTGTTCTCCTGCTCAGACTCTAAGTGTGGAGCCATTTCCCCACGAGCCATTGGCGTCGCTGGCAGGAGCTGATCAGCACAGGAGCTGGCGGGCAGGGGGGTCGGAGTGATGTTCATGCCTGCGGGCTACTCAGCACCCAGCGATAAATCATGTCCCTGCCTGGCTTGCTTATAACGAGACCGACGCCGTTAGTAAGATCTCTTTTTCTGTGTTACAGCCCCTCTGAAACTCATCCGCGTGTCCTTTGTTTTCTGCTTCCCATATATCTGGAGTGATGGACTTTATGGCCACTTCTTCAGGGGATAGAGAATTATAGATCTCTGGATTTATGTCCATTTGCTGGGCTCTCTCTGGTCCCTGTACCGTAAGGTGAACACTGGGGCAGCGAGAATGATGTTGCATTCTAATAGATCTGGACCCGTTTCTGACAGCTTATTTTGACAAAAGCATAAAATTCAATGATTGTTGCTCAGCTCAGAAGCTGTAGGAGATTCAGAGGGAAAAAAGAGGATGTTTAAACATGAGCCTTCGCTGTCTCCAGACTGCTTTCTGAGTCAGGTAAACTGTGAAAAACAGGGTAGGCTAAGCCAACTACAAACTTAAGGACAACAGTGGCTGGTCCGGAAGGAACATGATTTACCCCAGAGGATGAACAGGCTTCTTCCTGATGTTGAGGGATTGCCACCTGCTACTTGAACAAATAAGGGGTCTGTTAGGGAAGCAGGGGGGTGTGGAAGGCAGCCTCTAAGCTGGTCCCTAAATGCCTGTGTGTGTGTCTTATGCCTGTGAACAGGCCTCTGTGACCAATGAGATATGGCAGAAGTGGCAGTGTGACATGGATGGCTAGGCTGTAAGAGATATCACCCACTCTGCTTTGTTTACTAGGATCACTGGTTTCGGTGGCAAAGGGGGGTGGTGTAGGGGGCGTCAGCAACCATCTCATGAGAACATTCAGACTGCCCTGGAAGAGGTCCAAGTGGAGGACAGAGGCCTCCTGCTAATTGCCACGCAGTCGTAAGAGCCAGTGACCTTTACAAGCTGATCTTTCCCCACCCCCACCCCGCCCCTGCCCCTAGACTTCAGATGATTGCAAACCTGGCTAGCAGCTGGACTACAACAGCAAGAATGGCTCTGAGAGGACACGCCCAGCCAAGCTGCTCCTGAATTCCTGCTCCACAGAAGTGTGAGCGATAATAAATGTTCACTGTTTTACGTCACTAGATTTTGGGGTCACTGTTCTATAGCAATAGATAGCTAATGGAGGGTATATATAAATTAGGATTAGGTTTGGTCATTTGGGAAAGAAAACCCAAAACAAAGAAGATAGATGTTTATTTCTCGCTCATGTAAGAAATCTAGAGTCACATTTCTGGCTGATATGGTGTTGCTTGGTGCCAGGGACTCAAGCTACTTCTCTCGTATTGTTCTGCCATCCTCAGTACGTGGCTTTCTTCTCATGGTCCAATATGGCTGTTCAAACCCCCGCCATTGCATCCCTGTTCCAGCAAGAGGAAGGAGCAAGAGCAAGAAGGATGCACCAGCTCCATTAAGGGCACTTCTCTTTATATGCCACTGGCCAGAACACAGGCATACGGCCCTGCCACCAGGGGGATTAGGAAGTGGAGTCTTTATTCTGGGAAGCCATACATCTGGCTTAAAGTCAGAAATTTAAGGAAAAAGAGAAATAAACATCGGGGCAAACTAGCAGTATCTGTTAGCCAGGGATTGGCATAGAGCAGGATTTGCTGCAAGTTGCCAGCTTAGCTGAATCGGAATAATAATTAGGAATTTGCCAAGAAGAGAGGCGTGGTATACAACAGATGACAGCACACTCTTTGCCATTCCTTGCATCAAGAGGTAGAGCCTGTTTCTGCTCCTCATGAGTCTGGGCTGTGCTGATCATGTGACTTGTACTGACCAATAAAATCTGCCAGAAGTGACACTGGGCTACTTCCACAGCTGACTTGAGATAGGCAGCCTTGGCTTTCTATTTTGGGGCCCTATCCTCTTGAAACCCAGCTACCACATAGGAAGTCTGTCTTCCCTGGGATTCATCTTGCTGTGAGAAGGTCCAAGTTGGCCGTGTGGAGAAAGCCCAAATTCCAGGCTCACAGAATCATGACCAATAAATTGGTCGTTGTATTCATTTGGGGGTATTACTCAGCAATAGATAAGTGAAACTAACAGGGGAAGGCTATTCTGGGGAGAGGAAACAGCATTGGAAATACACAGTGGTGAGAGGCAACCTGCCGTATGCAAGGAATTCTAATATTCTTTTTTTTTTGGCCGTGCTGCACAGCACCCCAACCAGGGATCGAACATGTGCCCCCTGAAGTGGAAGCACAGAATCCTAACCACTCATCTGCCAGGGAGTCCCCAAGGAATTCTATATAGTTTGACATGCTGGAGGGTAAAATGACCCCAAGGGTACATGCTGGCAGGAAGCAGGAGGTTAGACTTGGAGGGTCTGGTGTGTGCCGTCCTGAGGAAGATGGAACCAGGAGTCTTACCCACCAAGAGCTCTATCAAAGTGGAGAGGGTGTCCTGATGGAAGGTTGGCCACATCTGCTCACAGCAGGATTCAAGATCCAGAGCAGGTGAGGCCAAGTTCTCTGTTCTCCTAAGACATAGATCTGAGGGCAAACTTCCTGGGGAGCCTTTGAGGAGGGATAAGTTGCAGTTACCTGTGTGGCATGATGAGTGGGTTTGTATTATGTATTGTGAGGAAGGATTTGTGGGGAGCTACGTAATGAAGATATTGCATTTTCTAATTGACTTCTTTTACATTAAAACAACTCTCTCTTGCAGCTTCCCTCTTGGTGGTGGCTGGATCCTTAGGAGCTAGGAACAAGGGCCCAGAAGGAGCCGGGATAGGGACTGGGGAGTGTGGCTGGGTGCCAATGAAAGGACAAAGTAAACAACCTGATTTGAATTATATTCCCTGGGCTGGGTTCAGGCTCACTTCCTCCATTACATATGGCACATTTCATCTTCATTTTTGGTTGTGAGGAAATGACCATAGGGCTGTTTTTGTTTTTTAATTCAAGTGATTTTTTTTTTTTTTTTTGGCCATACCACTTGGCATGTGGGATCTTAGTTCCCTGCCCAGGGATTGAATCTGTGCCCCCTGCAGTGGAAGCATGGCGTCCTAACCACTGGACCACCATTCCTCAAGGGTTGTTTTTGAAGGTGTCTTCATGACTCAAGCCAAGGTCGCCTCCATCTTGGAGCCACGATAGGTTTCTTATTGCTCTATTCTAGAACATTTGAAAAAATTTTCGGAGTGATTCATTACACAAAATCTATACTGATGAATGTCTCATCTCCTTTCTTTTCTGTACCTGTTGGGTATGTGTCGGGTGGTGAGCCAGAGAGAATTAACAGTGGTTCAACTACGTAATGCATTCTCCAGCCACAAGAGCTCTTGAGGCAGACAGAGCTGGGCTGGTAGCTCACCACCACCATCAAGGATCCAATCTCCTCCTATTTCCTGCTTCAATAGCCTTAGCATGAAGCTTTCATCTTCAAGGCTCATCACTGCCTTTCCAGGTACCATGTCCATATTCCAGAGCACAAAGGGTATCTTCCAGTCAGATCTTTCCTTTTTTTTTTTTTTCTTTAAGGAAATCCTCTGTATACTCTCAAGGGCCTGGGTATCTCAAGGACCTATTTCGTAGGCCTGACTTTGTAGCTGCAAATCCATCTGGTCTGCAGTGGCCTAGTAAGTACACCTTACTTGAAAATTCAACACATAACACACATCTCTCTGGGTGTATGGATAATACAGCAAAATTCCACCATATGTGATTGGCTATGGGTCCAAAAGGTCCAATTACCCAACCCAATAAGATACTGGGTTATTTTGAGGTTATAGAAGTAAATGTCCAGGGAAAAGTGCCAGCTGGGAGTTTTACGTCCCTTTCAACCTTTACCGGGATCAACTGCAGTTTGGCGCCACCTAGTGGTGGTTGTCTTCCTACCTAATGATTTATGTAGGTGGGTTTCTGGAGCCAGGCAAGGATTACAGGACTGTCTCCCTGGATAGTATGTGCCCATTTAATCAGGCTGCTTTGGGCAGAATGGACCAGCAGGATACTGGACTGGGGACACCCATCATTTATCTCTTGGTTGGATGAAGGGGTTGCCTGCCACTTCTTTGCTTGGCCTTGTCCTACCTGCCGAAGAGGGGAGCCAATCACATTATATCCCAATTCACATTATTGAAGGTATTATATCTCTCTCGTATTATATTTACTAAATAAGCTAAACTTGATAGGGGATGAGCAGAAAACATTATGTTACCTTGAAACCCTCTCTAGAGACTATTTCTTCCTCTGACCTAGACGGAGTCTCCAGCCTCTTCCAGAGTTTTTCTGGTCACTCCCAGGTAACGAAATGTTGCCTAGCTATTTTCATCACAATTATAGTCTCATTTCTGTAATTAAACTGTTGGGTCCAGTGTCATGATCATAACTCACAACTTTAACCAAAATGACAGCAGCTTCCTCCCTCCCCAGTTTAGCAATGTGGTGAAGGATGCAGTCCATCTCTTTTCTGCTCTCCCCTCTACCATTAGCTGTTGTTTCCGACCCTTGGGGAGGAGGAGACCCACCCTTATTTGGCTGGTGCCTTTGTGATCTGAATCTGGCGCTCTCTGGCTCAATAATGCCCAAGGTCGATTTTTTTTAGCTCAGGGGTACTTTTTGTTGGTTTCTTGGAGATTCTTCTGCTGGTATCCTCCAAATGCAACTTCCATGAAGCAGGTGATGTCTGTCCTCTGGTTAAAAGGTATGAATAAAACAGGGTCCTTTGGGGGTCTGTCTGCTGCATCATTTAGCTTCTCCAGGCAGCTTTATTGGGCACATTCTCCCCCCCCTTTTTTTTTTGGCTGCATGGCATGTGGGATCCCGACTAGGGATCGAACCTGCGCCCCCTGCATTGGAAGTGTGGAGTCTTAACCGATGGACCACCAGGGAAGTCCTGGGCATGTTCCCTTTGAAGAGAGCTTCAAGTCCACTCTCCACAGGTCTAGTCAGCCCTGGGTTTCCCCACAGTTGTTGGAAGAGTGGTCTGCTCCTACAGCTGGCTTCTCTTCCCTCTGGCTCTTTTCCTGCCCTGCTGCCTTGAGGCCTTCTAGTCACAGTTTCTCATAGCATGCCTTTTGCTTCCCAAACTCCTGAGATCAAGAGTTCTCTGAGTAGTCCCCTGGAAAATGCTTTGTCCCTTGAGAGAGGAAAAATATGGCGTATGTGGCATCTATTCAGAACTGCTACATTGCCTAACTCTCAGGGGGTATCACATATAAATTTATACAAAATATAATGAGAATATGGACTATAATGTGAATGGTGCCCCCTGGAGGTGCGAAGCTGCAGGCAGGCCTGAGTGATTGTCCTTGTTGGAACTTTAGGTGAATTCTATTACATTTAATAGTATAATAATAGAGCTAACACATAAATTGTTACCACGTGCTGTGCACTGTTGTAGGTGCTTTACCTATTTTATTCAAGCCTCATACCAATCCTTCAAGATAGGTACTATTATTCATGGTTATTTCACAAATGAGTAAACTGAAGCCCAGACTTGTTCAAGGTTACACAGCTAGCAAATGGCAGGGCTAGAATTCAAACGCAGGGAGTATGGCTCCAAAAGTTGTAGTTCTAAGTCCACCTAAAACATCTTGCCTGAGGGTTTGACTTTTCTCATGTCATTCTGGGGCAGGCTACACATGAGGTACAGCATGGACCCTGAAGTTAGGCGGATGTGGCTCAGAGACCACGCTGCCATTCAGTAGCTATATATGGCTTTAGATAAGTTACTTAATTTTCCTGAAACTTAGTATCTTCGTCTAAAGATGCTAATACAAGCTGACAGAGTTGTTGGCAGGATTAAACATTCGTTTACTTTTCCTATCTTTCTGCAAAGAGAAGAGTCAAACTGTAAGGACGTCAAATAAATGTGAAATTATCAATACTCCATCAAACACCGGGGAAGGGAGGCTGGGAGACCGAAATCGGTCAAAAGTATTTAGTAAATGACTGTTGGGTGCCAGGCGCTCACTAGCGCTGGTTTTCTGGGCGATGAATTCGGTACGTTCTCTCCAGGTCATTCACACACCACAAAGCCCTGCTTATCTTTGAGAGCCTGCGGGGTCTGAGCGAGGCAGGAGAGATGGCACAGTTTTGCTGTCTGGGCCATTGTGTGACCCTCATCACGTAACGTCTGCTTCCTTGCATGTGCAAAAGTGCTCCTGATGACACGTAGCATGCTCTACATAAAAGGTAACTCTGAGTCCGTCTAATGATGACGGGTCCTGGCTACTTAGGAAAAGCAAGGGGCAGCTGAACTGGGTCCGCGCCGAGGAGTCCGCGGCGGGTCTCTTCTTTGGTCGGAACAGTTCTTTTGGAGCTGGGTCCTTGCCGGGACTTGGAAAGCAGCACACTCGGGCCGGGGGAGGGGGCCGGAAGCGCCGGCCGCTACCGCGCCGCGTGTCCTTTCGGAGGGAGGGAGCGCGAGCTGAGACGCGGAGGACTGGGCGAAGATGGCGGCTTTCTCCGGTGCGTCTGCGGAGCTGGGGCTGGAGCGGGCGGCCCGATGCACGCCTCGGCCCTGGGCCGGCTGGAGGGGAGCCTTTGGGGCGGGGGCGCACAGGTGCCGCGCGGGACAGGAGGGAGCTGTCCAAAGCTGTCCCCTCGGTCCTCGCACTGCGGGCTGATCAGTGGCGGTGCGAGAGGCCCGATCGGTGCGCCTCGGTGTTGCAGGGAGAGCCTTTCCCTCCAGGTGCTGGCCGGGCCGGGCCTCCCCGTGCTCGCTCTCTTCTTTCTCTCCTTCCAGCCACCCTTCACTCGGCTGTCCTGCCGGGACACCCGGGGCTGCGAGAACGATGCGGTGGCGTTGCTGCGGCCGCTCTCGGAGCCCCGGCCTCTTGCTCTTTGACGTGGCAGTGGTGCTCAGGAACCCTTTTCTGTCCGCGCCCGATAGGGGCTTGGCCTGGCCGAGAAGCAGCAGGGCGCGGGGAGGGGTCAGTTGGAAATGACCATCCTGCATCTATTTTTTTTCAGGCCCTTCCAAAACTAAAAGTTCCAGGCACAAACCTGATATTTATTTGTGGTTAAGCTCTATTATATCAACAGTAACGTTGAATATCTAAGCCAAAGGGAAAGCATTTTCGTCCGCGTACACACCAGCTCATCACAGATTTTGAAAATCGTTTATTTGCTGATGATGCCCTCCGTTATTCCAAACAGGAATTTTAGGTGGCTTACCTAACCCGACAGTTGTTTTTCTCTTTTCCTTTATCATCCTTCCTTTATACAGCCACAGTTTTACAAGTTGCAGTAAGCCTTATAGACTAAAAGTCGTACATATGTTATACAGCAATAAATGTATCAACTTAGGCCTACTATCTTTTAATATTGTTAATCTATTAAGATGACTTCAGATATAACAGAGTATTGTACTTTCTTCATTTTTCTCCTATTAGAACATTAGGAATTCCAAGTTTTTAGTCGTGAGAGAGGATTTCCGATTGTTTTAGTTGCATTTCATAATAGGCAAGGGGAAATCTGCTCAGACTGGGAGCTGTTTTTGTTTCCCCAGCTCTCTCCTCAAACAAGATTTCAGAGCCAAGGTGTGTAGAGCAGTTCCAGGTTGTCATTTTATAGGTTCACTTCTTTGGGAGTCATGCACAGATTTCAGGAATATTAGAGTAAAGGACTAGAAGAGTCTGTGATGTGAAATAGAGACAAAAGTGGAATTAAAGAGCATGAATATTCCTATTTTTCTTCTGAGCGTTAAAAATGTTCTGTTTAAAGAATACATGGTTTCAAAGCAAACCTGCAGAAAACATGAGCAGAATGGAACAAGAAATTGCCTGGAATTTGCTGAAAACTGTCTGTGGTTGCTGCTTGCAATATAATAGTTTCACAAGCAGCTTCTGCTTGCAGTATTCTGTATGAAGCATATTGAAGACCATCACTCCCTTTTTTTAAGCAATTTGCGTTGTAGGAGAGAGAATACACGTAGACTTGAATGGGGGCAATTTTTAAAAAGGTCAGCTTGGATATACAACTTTTGATCTTGAGTAGTTTTGCAATCTGTGGATTTTTCTGAAGAGATTTAGGGGTAGGAGAGCCTGCCTTTCTGAAAAAGATTTTTACCCTTTCCCATGTCATCAATGTTTATATTAACCAGTTTACTATACAAAATGTTAGTGTTGTATCTATTGTTAATTGCTAGTATGTGTCTTCTCACCTGATACAAAGAAAAAGATTTTTACCCTTTCCCATGTCATCAATGTTTATATTAACTAGTTTACTATACAAAATGTTAGTGTTGTACCTATTGTTACTTGCTAGTATGTGTCTTCTCACCTGATACAAAGAAAAAGATTTTTACCCTTTCCCATGTCATCAATGTTTATATTAACTAGTTTACTATACAAAATGTTAGTGTTGTATCTATTGTTAATTGCTAGTATGTGTTTTCTCACCTGATACAAAGAAAAAGCTACTGTTGCAGTGGATTGTAGCTTTTTGTGTTTTTTTTTGCGGTACGCGGGCCTCTCACTGTTGTCGCCTCTCCCGTTGCGGAGCACAGGCTCCGGACGCGCAGGCTCCGGACGCGCAGGCTCAGCGGCCCCGGACGCGCAGGCTCCGGACGCGCAGGCTCAGCGGCCATGGCTCCCGGGCCCAGCCGCTCCGCGGCATGTGGGATCTTTCCGTATCGGGGCATGAACCCGCGTCTCCTGCATCGGCAGGCGGACTTTCAACCACTGCGCCACCGGGGAAGCCCAGATTGTAGTTTTATCTTATGCCTTTTCACAAATGATTACAAGAAATACAAAATTTCCAAATAGGTTATCTCTGGGGCTTGGGTATATTTGAGTGTTGTTCATTTTTTAATAGAAATATATACTTTTGTAAAGATAACAATAATAAAAGCTACATTTTAAAAATGCAGGCTTAAAAGAAAGATCACTTATTTTGAAAGGAGATTTAAGTAATACAACTCACTATTCCATGTATACCCTCTACAGTTCATTTGAGAAGTGATAAAATTTCAAAATCCAATCAGAAATAACCCGATCTATTCATTTAGGATTCACTTTGATGTAAATTACTTAAACATGTGAACAATTAAGAACAGAGTAGTTCTTCAGCTGACATTTCCAGTTAACCCAAGTTCTCACCAGCAGCCCCTCCCTTTTCAGTTTGCCAGAGTTTTGATTATGACTGCCTGTAAATGTGGGCTCTCTCTACTTGCCTATTCATTTTTCTCAGATCGCTGAGGGTATTCGCATGGTCCTCAAAGAGTCAAGGCACATGATTTCCACATTATCTCTAGGTGAAACAACCATGGTACTGGTCTAGAACTTTCCAACTCTGGCAGATTTTTCACCAGTCATAGGGAGGAAACACTCACTGGTGGATGCTATGTACTGAGTGATAACTGTGTGCCGGATGCATTCATATGATTATCTGTAATCGTCCCATATTCCTACAACATAAGCAATATTAGCTCCATTTTGTGTGACGAAATAGCTTTATAGCTTGCCCAAGGTCACATTGCTAGTGAGAGCTTGAACTTGAACTCAAGTCTTTCTCCAAAATTTATACTCAACAGATACTATGTAACTGAGCTATGCTTCAAACCTGTTTCCCCACTGAACAGTAATTTTGAGAGCAATATGATTTAAGTTTAGTCTGTGTAGTTTTTAAAATGAATTTTTGTTTGCAGAGATGGGTGTTATGCCTGAAATTGCTCAAGCTGTGGAGGAGATGGATTGGCTGTAAGTACCTCCATCTTGAAAATCTTAAATGTACTTGTGACAACAATGTTTTTCAATTTAAATAGTGGTTAGTGTTTTTATCAAATATTTTTGGGCCCAGTTGGGTAAGTGAAATTCAGTTTTTTCCTGTGATTCTTTAAATCATAGAGTTTCCTTTCTAAACGTTGATATATTTTTAGCTGAAAAAGATTGGTAGTGTTTACCAAATAAAATTCTCTTTTAGGTTTATAGTTTAACATGACTTAATTAGCTTAGGTGATTTTTTTTTTAATTAACTAAAATTCTTCAAAATATGATTCTTTTAGTCTCCCAACTGATATCCAGGCTGAGTCCATCCCACTGATCCTAGGAGGAGGTGATGTCCTTATGGTATGTTTAAATGTGGTGAGGTCGTTGGAAGCTGGGGAAACACAATTCTGGGGCTGTTATGACCCACTTTAAGAACTCCATAGGCTTAAAAATGGTATTTTCACCAAATTAATTTTATTTATTCACAAACATTTAAGCTACCTATGCTGCATTCAAAGTAATTAGGTAGAAGTTGTGGGGAACACAAAGGTGAATAAAATGCAGTCTTTGCCCTTCAGAAGCTTCAACCCAGTAGCACAGTAAGACATGTACATGGATAAATGTCATACAAGGGAAAATGTGGCACCTGCCTGAGAGATGCAAAGTATGAAAAGATTCAGGTGGGGTCCAGTTACCCTTCTGCTTGAGGAATCATAAAGGACTCTGCTTGGAAGAAGTAGATTTTGGACAAGGGAAGATAAAGGAGAAATGCTCTCTAGGTAGAGAGCACATCAACAAAAACCGTGAATAGGAGAATGCAGGATATGATCCCAGAGTAATTCACTTCGATGGTAGCATAAAATACGTGTGTCTGGGGTGGAGAGTGTAACTTGAGATAAGATGAGAAGTATACAGTGGGTCAGATTACTTGTGCCCTTTCTTCAGTGTCATGCTAAAGAAGTTGGGTGTTTGTTGGCAGTGTGGATCATTGGAAGTGTTTAACTAGGGATGTGTTGCACAGTTAGAATTGTGTTTTTATGAAGACTGCTTTGATAGCAGCTTGTAGTGTAGCTCTAAGACATGAGATACTGTTAGGATACTTTTATAATAATCTTGGTTAGAATAATAAGGGTTTAGATTTGAATGGTAGCAATGGGAAAAGAAAAGGGAGAACAGATTCTTGAGGGAATGGAAGAGGAATGGCAAGATTGGCAATAAAGTTGAATGAGGAAATCTTAATAATCTGGAGACACTGTGGAAATAAAGGTAGCTTGTGAATTGTTAAAGATTTCTACATGGTATCACATTAATTTGATTTCCTTAACTGACAACTTAAACTTTTTTTTTCTTTTTCATTTAGGCTGCAGAAACAGGAAGTGGAAAAACTGGTGTAAGTAATAGACTTAAATTGACTTACTTTTTAAGAGTTGATTTTATTTTTCATGAATTTATTTTATTTATTTATTTTTGGCCACTTTGGGTTTTCATTGCTGCACGCGGGCTTTCTCTAGTTGCAGTGAGCGGGGGCTACTCTTTGTTGCGGTGCACGGGCTGCTCATTGCAGTGGCTTCTCTTGTTGCGGAGCACGGGTTCTAGGTACGCGGGCTTCAGTCGTTGTGGCACGTGGGCTTAGTAGTTGTGGCTCGCGGGCTGTAGAGCACAGGCTCAGTAGTTGTGGCTCATGGGCTTAGTTGCTCTACAGCATGTGGGATCTTCCTGGACCAAGGCTCGAACCTGTGTCCCCTGCATTGGCAGGCGGATTCTTAAGCACTGCACCACCAGGGAAGCCGGTAAGAGTTGATTTTTAAAGCAACTTAGAACAGTGGTTTTTACTTTGAAGTATTTAATCAAGTACCCTCCTTCCAAAATGTAAAAAGTGGTTGCTTGCCACAGAGAACAATATTTTTGTGGCCAGCTCATTCTGAAATAAGATTTATAAGAGTATGGCTTTAAGAATATAGTTTAAAACTGGTCTTGGAGGAAGAGTTACAGTATCTTTAGTATTTATACTCACTTCTGAGTATAATGCAGTGGCTCTAGTAATAAAGAAGTTGCAAATAGAGGTTGACCTCTTGCTGGCCTAGACTAGAGAAACGGTTTGTCAGAATAATATTTACCCTTTTTAGTTTAGTTCATTCTGTGGGTCCCGATTGTTTATTGTTTTGGGCTATCAGCTGGTTCTTATTTCCTTCATTCAGTCAACTCTTGTTATCTTACTGGTATTTTGGGTTTGGGCAAATTGGAGCAGTGCTCAGGAATGTGTGTCATTATTTAAGGTGCGTGCATGATTTTTGTAATTTATATTGATTATTGAACTGTCACTGATATCTGAATGCTAATATAGAGAACTCTTGTTTATTTGCTAGGCTTTCAGTATTCCAGTTATCCAGATAGTTTATGAAACTCTGAAAGACCAACAAGAAGGCAAAAAAGGAAAAGCGACAATTAAAACTGGTGCTTCAGGTAATTTTTGCATATTATTAATTTCCTTTTGTATAAATTAGTAATTCTCATTCCTTGCATTTACAGATGTGAAGTTTTTTTTTAATAAATTAATTTTATTTATTTATTTTTGGCTCCGTTGGGTCTTCGTTGCTGTGTGCGCGCTTCCTCTAGGTGGGGCGAGCTACTCTTTTGTTGCAGTGCATGGGCTTCTCACTGCGGTGGCTTCTCTTGTTGCGGAGCATGAGCTCTAGGTGCGCAGGCTCAGTAGTTGTGGCTCAAGGGGTTAGTTGCTCCATTGCATGTGGGATCTTCCCAGACCAGGGCTTGAACCTGTGTCCCCTGCATTGGCAGGCGGATTCTTAACCACTGCACCACCAGGGAAGCCCCAGATGTGAAATTTGAGTGTGCATTTTTATTGTCAATATCCGGGGGATGGTATTGTCATTTGGTGCCCTGGAAACCAGGATGCTAAATGTCATCCTAAATGTCATCCTATTTAGAGCATAAACACTGAAAGATTGTCCCTCCTAAGATACTAACAGTGTTGTCTTTGAGAAAACACTGACATTTTAGAAATTATATTTAGTTATTTTAATGTTTTTCTTAGCCTGATAACTTTATGCATAATATTGAAGATAAATTGGTACAGTATTTTACAAAGGCATTAAGGAAAGATTTTACGAATAGTTGATAGAGTATAAACCCATGGTGGTAGGAAATATTGCCTTCTACAGGGAAAAGAGGCATGCATTTTCCTTTAACATAAGAAAGAAGGAGCCCAGGAGGCTGAAATGTAAAGTGTACATTTTAAAGTCAGTTTCTTATTTTCAGTCCTATCTCCAGGGAGACTGGTCCTGTCTGTGCCATGATCAATCTTACATTAGTTTTCTCATCTTTAAATTTTGTTGCTTTTATTAAATGCTTTCTGAATTCCATTCTATCTTGAGTAATCTATGGTTTTGTTATATTTTAAGTCACTTTTGTTTCATGATACAAAATAGGATTGTGACAAAATTGCAGGCTTAAGTGGAGTGAGCTGGCATATCAACATTTTCTTCTCAGTAGTTGAAAGTAACAATGTTACATAGTTTGTAGAATCAACTCATTTATAAATGAATTGTGAGATAATGGATATGAACTATTTAGACTATTAGTCTGTTTAAAAATAGTCTCAGAATTTGTAGCAACTATAAACCATCATTTATCAGAGAGAGTGATGAAAGAGAAGGATCCTATCTGCTTCCACAGAAGGATAACCAGAATGGTTGCAGTTCCAAAAATCATGTCCTATTAGGAGTAAGGAAGCTAGATATTTAAACATGGAGAAACAAATAAAAAAGGGAGGTGGTATAATTGTTAAATCATTGTTGGGACCTGGAGAGATAATAATTGTTCTAGAAAATACTGTTTAATTCCTAGTAGCTTGATTGAGCCCACAATGGATAGAGACCCTCAAGAGAACGTTACTTCTCCATCATTCCAGGTGTTTAAGCAGATGATAGATATCATTTGACCAGAAAAAATCCAGAAAAGATTTCTACCTTGGGTGGAAATTGGGCTTGAAAACACATAGCATTCTCTTTAGCTATTGTGATTCTTTGCTTATCCAGACTCTTAAGATGTTTTAGAAAAGGAAAATGCCGATTCCATAAAAGTGAGGAGGAAAAGATTTTGTGATTTATGAATTATTTAAAATAAAGGACTTGCTTTTCTTTTAATAATGATAAAGTGATCATTAGATTCTGATATGTTGGTGGGTTATTTTCGTTATGATTGAAGTCACCAGAACTTCATTTTATTAATGCTTTCATAGTTATGACAAAGATCAGTGCCATCTAATAAAAAGGCACTGAAGCACGTGAGCAGAAGAGGTTGCCCTGGATGGGCCAGTGACTATTATTTTTGGCTTGTTTCAGTTTTCAGTTTCAGTTTTGCCTTTAATAAAAACAGCGGCAATTTTAATCGTACATTCCAAATAGTGTGTGAAACCATATTGGAACTAGAGGAGTTAAGATACCATATAAAATATTAAATATTTGCTTTACTTTTTGTAGACTGTTTTAAATTATGTTTGTTTGGGGTTAACTTTTCTTGTTTTAATTTGCTTAGTGCTGAACAAATGGCAAATGAACCCATATGACAGAGGATCTGCTTTTGGTAAGTGGATAGATTTTAGCAGCACATTTGTGATTCAAAAACTTGTTTTTAATGCAATGTTGAGGAAAGATAAAGAATCCTTGTAAACTGGTAAGGGGTTCTTGTGTTGATGGCAGATAAAGTGTCACCTGTTTTAGTAAGAAAGAGATAAGCAGGCAGTGGAAAATGGGCAAAGGATGTGAATAGGCAGTTCACAGGAGAACCAGATCCAAATGGCAGTAAACACACAAAGGTCAAGTTTACAGGTAGCAGGGAAATGGAAATTAAAGTTACAGTGAATGTTGTTTTATACCCGTCTGATTGGCAAGAATCCAAAAGGGGGATAACCGACTTACAAATTACTGCCTCTCTGGAAAGGAGTTTGGCGTTACCTGTTAATATTGAAAAAACATATATTCCCGGAAGGTCAAGCTCATTGGAATGAAAGTGCCAGTATGTAAGAATATACTCTCAAAGCTGTTTGATGCCACATTATCTGTAATGATAAAAACTGCCAGTAAAGTAAACGATACTGCTAGCATGGCAAACAAAGATTGGGGTGTATCCAAGGACTTGTGTAGCTGTTATGAAGAATAAGTCGCAACTGCAGAGTTGACTTGGAGGAATTTTCTCCAGGTGTCCATGAGTAAGAAAATCAGGATGCAGAGAAAGGTAAATGGGCCTTGAGGAATCATGACAGAAACAAACAACCCCACGCTGCTGCTCTCTACCATGTGATATCTAATTTATGTAAAAGTTTATATATGTATATATGCATAAAGCATTTTAAATACAAAAATTTTTATGATTTACCCTTGTCAGAGAACTTTTTTAAAAGTTCAGAGGTTTATATAATGTACCCATATGAATAAGAATTTATACTTTGAATAAATAATTGAATTTCTTATAAGTGAAGGGAAATGTGTGCCGAGGTGCTTTTTTAAAACATTTCTTCTACATTCAGGTGGCGAATATGATTTGCAAGCCTGGATCAGGACGGAAGTTATAGTTTCCAGTACAGACAAAAGCCAAATGCTTTACTTAACGCCAAAAAGCACCAATAAGCACTATGACTGACTATGATGTATAACATAGAACTTCATCTTTTAGAGCCCTAATATTAGCAAATAACAGCTACAGGGTTATTTGTTCAGGCTTTTCCTGCTTTCCCTTTATGGTTTCTGGATCCACGGATTAGGGAACAAGCCAGAGTTTCTGTTTTTCTTTTAGTGTAGCATTCACTCAAGCTCTAATTTCGGCATAAAGTCAGAGCAACAAGTATTGATGAGTGGGTGCTGCGTCATCCTTAGTATCCATTTCTTTAAAGGACTCTAGAGAATAGTTGTCTAAACGTGTGTTGGTGATGCAGCTGCGGTAGTACAAGTCAGGTTAGGTGCTGTGTTGATGCCTTTTTAGAATTGTTGTGGTAAAATCCTGTCCTAGCCAACAGATGACAGTAGAGAGACTAGTCCTCAACGTAAGCCACCGCCCTGCAGGGGCTGAATGAGGGCAGCTACTCATGGGGAAGACATTGCTCTCCTTCAGGAGTCAGCAAGTCTCAGTCCCTGGAACATTGCACCAAGTAATGAATTATCTTACCAGTGAGACTGAACGATCCTTATTTCAGAATGGGTGATTTATGTAATCTGTATTGACATGGTTTTCTGTGTTTTTCTCAAATCCAGCAATTGGGTCAGACGGTCTTTGTTGTCAGAGCAGAGAAGTAAAGGAATGGCATGGATGTAGAGCTACTAAAGGATTAACGAAAGGTATTTAAAGAACATTTGTACTTGTCTGAACTTTTGGGGTGATGTATTAATACGTGAACTTTCTTTAAAGTAGCTTTGAATCGAGGATCTGAAAAGATTTTTAATGTTACAGGAAGATCTACCATTCTTCATTTGGAAGATACAAATTGTTAGAAACAATGGGAAAGTAGCTACATGGTAAATGAATCATAAGTGTATAATTTATAAACATCTCAAAGTATTTTGCCCTTGCAGGGAAACACTACTATGAAGTATCCTGTCATGACCAAGGATTGTGCAGAGTTGGGTGGTCTTCTATGCAGGCTTCCCTAGACCTAGGTAAGTGTTTCTAAAATAAACTGAATTCGTTGTTTTACATTTGTGAATTTTTAACATTTTATTTTAGTGGGGAGCAACATAGTAAACTTAAGCATACAAAGTTTATATTTAGAGACATGGAAATAATAATATTTACCTATACCCTCCTTGTTCCAAGAAAGATTTGAAGTACCAAAAAATAGATATTATAACATCATAAAAGCAGGAGGAATAAGGGTAAGGGTATGAATGAAGTCAGTAAAGTTAGTATGCATTAATATGTACCACACAATACTGTGTAGGTGCTTCAAAATATCTTCAACTTATGAACTTTTATGGTACTTTTAACTTTATTCTTACCACATTTATAAAATACTTTTAAAATCTAGGTACTGACAAGTTTGGATTTGGCTTTGGTGGAACAGGAAAGAAATCTCACAATAAACAATTTGATAATTATGGAGAGGTAAGTTGTACTAATGACTGAATCATAGTGTTAGTAAGTTTTCTTGCATACTTGATCACTCATGACATGACTGAGGGTATAGAAATGATTGTGAAATTCAAGTGAATTTTCTGAATATTTTCCACGGAAAGTTCAGATTGGGACTTCAGTGAAGAAATGTTACAAAATGAGAAAAATATTTTTCTTTTATGCCATTTATTAGCCCCTCCAAAGCATATTACTTTGTTTTCTGTGTTCACCCTCTTTTGATTTTGGCTTTGACTTTAATACTTGTGTTGCTCTCATTTCTTATTTTGAATCACGTTAAATCTAAATACACTTGTTCTGGTAGCCGACATCTCTGGTAATGTGCAGGAGCCTTAATACCATGTTGATGCTAAAAAGTCTGTCTGATGCTTCTACTATTATATATGATACGCTATACTAGGCATTTTTTAAATCTACGTTAGAATTTTAAGGAAGTATTATGCAACACTAACACATACTGTGGATGCAGCTGTATTTGACCTTTTAACCTTATTTTCAATTTTGCTTTTTATTAACAGCACTTGACTTTCTGGTTTTCTAGGAATTCACTATGCATGATACCATTGGATGTTACCTAGATATGGATAAAGGGCATGTCAAATTCTCCAAAAATGGTAAGCTTTCTAGGGACCATTTTGTTAGAGACTATATATGATATTCATTACTTGTGATTTTTTAAAATTTCCTTACCATCTTCAATCTTCTTTCTCTTCCTCCCTGCCTTTCTTTTGAACAAATACTTATTGAGCATTTGCTGTGTGCCAGGCATGCTGGTAGGTGCTGGAGACACAGCAGAAAATGGACTGGATAAATTTACGTACACTTTTGTGGGGCTTAGCTACTGATAGGGAGAGACAGACAATATATGTGTTAGGTGGGAACAGTGCACTGAGGGAGCGTATAAATCCGGGTAAGGGGCTGGAGAGCATTCTGGGGGGTCAGAGAAGGCTTCTCTGAGAAGGTGACATTTGAGTAGAAATATCTTGGAAGAGTATTTCAGGCAGAGAGACCAGTAATTGCAAAGGTCCTGAGATGAAAGCGTGCTTGGGGTATTTAAACAGTGAGGAGGCCAGTGGGTCTTGAAAACACTGAGCATGGGGGAGGGTCGTAGAATCTTGGGTCAGTGAGGTGGTGAGGCCAGGCCATATAGGACCTTATAGGCTATGATACAAACTTTTTATTTTGACTGAGATTGGAAGCCATTAGGTTTTGAGTAGATAATTGGCATCGTCTGTCTTTAACAGTTTAACAGTACAATCACTGTGGTGGCTGCTTTGTTGAAAACACTGGGTGGTGACAATAGGTAGGGAACCAGTTGGATGCTAAGAGTTCTGTTTGGGGCAAGTTAAGTTTGAGATACTTATTAGACATCTGAGTGATGAAATCAAGTAAGTAGTTAAATGTACAGTTAAGTGTTCAGGGGAGGGATCAGAATTGGAGATATTGATACATCTTTGAGAGTTATTGGCTTATATATGATCCAGTCATAGGTCTGGATGAGATCACCTAGGGAATGAGAGTAGGTAATGAAGAGGAGAGATCTGAGGCCCAGGGTATTCTTGTGGTTAGAAGTTGGCAAGTTGAGGAGACTCCAGCAGAAGTGAATGAGGAGGAAAGCCAAAAGAGGTTGAGGTCGTGCCGTTCAGGTAAAGAAAGCTTTTGAAGGAGGAGGGAAGGGACAGATTGTGTCCAGTGCTGATGACGGGTCTAGCCTAGAAGGATGAGCAATGAGAACTACTGTGTTTGGCAAGTGGAGATCATTAATGAGCTTGACAAAGAGCTGTTGTGGTGGAACGAGGGGTGTGCGGGGGGAGCCTGATTGGGAATCAGTTCAACAGAGAATGGAGTGAAATGAGGTGGACACAGTCAACATGGAAATCAGGCAGTTTTACTACAAAAAGGAGAAGAAAAAATAAAGGACAGATGGAGGAAGTTCTGAGCTCAGGGAGGTTTGTCTAATTCAAGTGTCTACTGGAAGCAATCCCGTAGGAAGGGAATAATTAAAATTGTAGAGGGGGAGAGGGGACAATTTCGGGAGTAAAGTAAAAAAGTGAAGAGGTTGGTATTAGCACAGTTAATCTGCAGTAACAGGAGGGGGCGTGTGAATGTGCGTCGGCTGCTAGATTTGGTGGTGTGAGCACGTGGACGTTCTTTTCTGGTAGTTTTAATTCAATTTCTCTCTCTCTTTTTTTTTAAAGGAAAAGACCTTGGCCTGGCATTTGAAATACCACCACATATGAAGAACCAAGGCCTCTTTCCTGCCTGTGTTTTGAAGGTAATTAGAGACATTTTGCTGTGATTATAAGCTACTTTGATCTTCCTTATTTCATATTGGTTAGTTTGCTCTTAGGTTAAGCATTTTCATTTTCTCCTTTATTCAATGCTAGAATGCTGAACTAAAATTCAACTTCGGGGAAGAAGAATTTAAGTTTCCACCAAAAGATGGTTTTGTTGCCCTTTCCAAGGCACCGGATAGTTTCACTGTCAAATCACAGCACACAGGTATAGCACCTGAGAGGGTAAAGATTCCAAGAATGGGGTATTGAAAACTCCAGTAAGTAAGGCTTGTTGTAGTGAGGTACAGATACTCCCCTTCCCTGTTTAGTCATGCATCTTTATTGAACATGTCAGTAAAATTCAGTTTCAAAACCTAATTCATAAACTCCAAGTATTTGGTTTCAGTTCACGCATTTTGGGGAAGCTGACCGTGGTGATGGTGGTATGTTGCATTTATAATGCGTGTGCTTATTAAGCGCCATGGCACTGTGTTAAGTGTTTCACCTGCATTATTTAGTTTGCATAACAACCCTGTAAGGTAGTTTTATAGACAAAGAACTTGAGGAGTAGGGACTTGAGGTCACTTGCCCAAGGTCACAGGACAAATAAGTGGTGGAACTGAATTCAACTCCAAGCAGTCTGACTCCAAAGCTCACACTCTCACCGCATTGTGCTGCCTAATCTGCTTCCAGTTATTTAAAGAAAGTGCATTTCACAGCTCATTTAATTTATCACAAAGCATATAATCAATTAAAATTACTGCAAGTAGATTTAAAGGATCTGTAGTTCATTTTAAGAATCTTTATTTTGTTTAGTTTGACTATCACCTATACCACTGGGCAATTGTTATTTAAAATTTTGATACTGGAGTATTTGTGCTCGTGTTTTACCGATAAAGGTATATGAGGTGTGATCTGAATGTATTCTAATCTTCTTTATTTTCTTAAGGTAACGCTCAGGTGGCACAAGCGAAGTTTCTCCCCAATGCTCCAAAAGCTCTCATTGTCGAACCTTCCCGAGAGTTGGCTGAACAAACTTTGAATAACGTCAAGCAGTTTAAGAAATATGTCGATAATCCTAAATTAAGGTAAAGCCTCCCTTTGTGCTCAAATGCCTATTGTCCTTAGGTCTGAGGTGTTTCAGAAGAAGAGTAAAGTAGGAAAAAAAATGAGTTAGAAATTCAGAGTGTGTACATATGCATGTGTATGAGTGTGTAAATATATTTAACTGTGACATATAGTAGCAATTAGTTTCTATATAAAACTCCTGTTTAAGTGAGAAGAGTTCTATTAAAAAAAGTAAATTGAGGGACTTCCCTGGTGGTGCAGTGGTTAAGAATCCGCCTGCCAATGCAGGGGACACGGGTTCGAGCCCTGGTCTGGGAAGATCCCACGTGCCACAGAGCAGGTAAGCCCGTGCGCCACAACTCCTGAGGCTGCGCTCTAGAGCCTGCGAGCCACAGCTCCTGAGCCCGTGTGCCACAGCTACTGAAGCCCGCGCGCCTAGAGCCCGTGCTCTGCAACAAGAGAGGCCACCGCCATGAGAAGCCTGCGCACCGCGATGAAGAGCAGCCCCCCACTCGCCGCAACTAGAGAAAGCCCGCGCGCAGTAACGAAGACCCAATGCAGCCAAAAATAAATAAATAAATATCCTTTAAAAAAAAAAAAAAGTAAATTGAGATTTTTCCTGTGTCTCTTATATAAAGTGTCATGGTTTGCAAAACTGTATCAGAGTAAAAATTAATTCTTTAAAGGGGCCATTTCATTTAATGTTAGCTTCATCACTTCATTTGCATAGAAAATGTATCTCTGTCTGTCTAGTGTGCTGGTAAACCTGGCTTGGCGAGGTTACTTCTAGCCTGTCTCCTAGTGGTGACCATCTTCCATGTGGGCGTTCACACTGGTCCCTCTAGTTCGAGGGCTCTTTCTGCCACTGCGGGGAGACCGTAAGTCTAGTGATCTTGGAGAACTTCTGGCTCAGTAGCAATCCCTTTCAATTTAGGAAAGCCATACCATATAAGTAAACTGCTCTGTCAGTTGATTTGACACTTGATTTTTATTAATTTTTCTTTTAATTTTTCTTACTGAAATATAACTCACACACCATAAAATTCACCATTTAAAGTGTACAATTCAGTGGTTTTTAGTATATGGTCACAAGGTTGTGCAGCCATCACCACTATCTAACTTCAGAAACTCTGAATTATTGATGTCCCGTGGGCCCATCTGTTTATTTATTTATATTTTTAAAAATCTTATTTTGATGTCTGAGTTTTTTTTTTTTTCCGGCTGTGTTGGGTCTTCGTTGCTGTGTGCGGGCTTTTCTCTAGTTACGGCAAGCAGGGGCTACTCTTCGTTGCGGTGCACGGGCTTCTCATTGCGGCGACTTCTCTTGTGGCGGAGCATGGGCTCTAGGCATGCGGGCTTCAGTAGTTGTGGCTCACGGGCTCAGGAGTTGTGGCTCGCAGGCTCTAGAGCGCAGCCTCAGTAGTTGTGGCGCACGGACTTAGTTGCTCCGCAGCATGTGGGATGTTACTGGACCAGGGATTGAGCCCATGTCCCCTGCATTGGCAGGCGGATTCTTAACCACTGCGCCACCGTGGAAGTCCCCCATCTTTTTAATGTTGATCTTTCTCATAAGTTAAACTTATTCAGGGATAAATTTATACTTAGTAAAACTTTTTAGGTAAAATGATTCCTAATTTTGTCTTGATGATTGATGCATTTCACTCTCTCAGTAACTATTTGAATACCTACCATGTGTGAAGACTTAGGCTAGGGATCAGGATATAACAACAAGAATTCATCTTTGCTTTTATAGAATTATGTGCAGGAGTGTGGAGATAGTGTGGAAGGCAGAGAAACAACCAAAGTAATGTGATAAAAGTCTTTAAGGATACGACACGGAGAGTCACTACAAGAGTACATCACCAGAGCATCTTCTTAGTGTAAAAGACTCAGAACTCTTCACAAGAGAGTGTTTTTGGAAGAATGTAAAACGCTAATATAAGTTGATTTTTGTGCTGTAATTATGTGTAACGATTAACGTGCGTCTGGACAAAGCCTGAAAGGGAAGATAGATGACAAAATCAATTTATTTGCTAAGATGGTAAAATTGTGTTACTCATTTCGGTATTCAGTACAAATGAGCCTTTTCCTTCTTTGAAGACACAGCTCAAGTCCTGGTCTTTCTGTGAAGCTGACGTGTTGGTGCCAGCTCGGTCCTTTCTCCCTCCTCGGATACCGCTGTGTTTGCTTCCCCATAATGCCTGTGCGCTGTCATGTGTTAGTGTTCCTTGTTTTAAATGTGCATAGCTTTACTCGTCCCAACTCAGTTTTACACCCCATACGACAGGGGCTGGTCTTTTATTCCTCAACCCTACGGTGCTTTGCACACAAGCATAGATTGTTATGTGTATGTGTAGTTTTCTGCTAAATTTGTAGAAATAAATGTATCTGATTAGGAAAGTGGATAAGAGTAAAGTTTTATAGAAGAAATGATAGATTTAGGACCATAGTTACCAAACCTGGGAACTAAGGGACCTTATTTAAAAAATACAGATTTTTAAATCTGTATATACTGAATCAGTCCCTCTTCTGTATATACTGAATCAGATTTTCCAGGGAGTAGGAATTGGAACTCTTTGTTTTTTAAGGAAGAATGCCACCTCTTCCAGGTGATTCTTAAGTAGCCAGTCTGGCATCTGGTGTTACCGGATTTAGGCAACATGGCTCTAGCGGTAGGTGGTGAAGGACTATGCCAAGGTAATGGACATTCACAGACTAGAAAGCTTTTTTTTTTTCTTTAAACACTATAAATCGCTTAAGATGACAGTAGGCAACCATGAAGCTGTTTCTTTTCATCAGTCATAGAATTTATGAGACTCAGTGTCAACATCACCCACTTTCCCAGTATTTTATGGTATTTTTTAAATGACTGATTAAATAAGAGTAAAATTAATAGATGAAGATAGTTGATAGCTACTTCTGATTGAAAGTTGTCTGGCTGCCTCAGGAAGTAATTTTGTCTGCTATTTATAAAAAAGAGACAATCTTTTTGTGAATAGCTATAGTGAGATATAATGCACATATACGATTCACTCTTTAAAGTGTACAGGTTGTTTTAGTTTTTATTATGTTCACAGAATTGCGCGACCACCAAAACCAATTTTGGAACGTCTTCATCACCCTCAGAAGAAACACTACCTTTTAGCAGTCACTCCCATTTCCCTCACACCTTCCTATCCCTGGGCAGCCACTGATCTCTTTTCCATATATAGAATTGCCTGTTTTGGACATTTTATATAAATGGAATTGGACAATGTGTGCTGTTTCATGACTGGCTTCTCTCATTTACCATCATGTTTTTCAAGTTCATCAATGTTGTAGCATGTATCAGTACTTAGTTCCTTTTTATTGCCCAAAAGTATTCCATTGTATACATTTACCACATATTTATTAGTCCACTCATTAGTCGATGGATGTTTGGGTTGTTTCCACTTTTTGGCTACTGTGCTATGAACATTAGTGTATAGACTTTTGTGTGGACATACATTTCCGTTTCTCCTGAATATACATCCAGGAGTGGAATTGCTGGATCATATAGTAGCTTCATGTTTAACATCTTCAGGAACCACGCAACTGTTTTCCAAAGTGACAACACTATTTTACATTTCTACTAGTAATGTGTGAGGGTTCCAGTTTCTCCACATGCTCACTTTATTATCTGTCCTTACAGTTATAGCCTTCCTAATGGGTGTGAAGTGGTATCTTATTGTGGTTTGGGTTTGTATTTCCCTAATAGCTAATCGTGTTGAACATCTTTTCATGTGCTTACTGGTCATTTATAAAGTCTGTTCAGATTCTTTGCCCATTTTTCAATTGGGTTATTTGTCTTTTTATTGTTGAGTTGTAAGATATATACATGTAGTATTATGATTAACTATATATAATTTGCAAATATTTTCTCTCATTCTGTGATTCTGTGGGCTTTTTCACTTTCTTGGTAGTGTCCTTTGAAGTACAAAAGTTTTTAATTTTGATGAAGTCCAGTTTATTTTTCCATCTGTTGCTTTTTTGTTTGTTCATCTTTTGGTGTTGTAAGGGACTTTGCCTAACCCAAGATCATGAAGATTTACTCTTACGTTTTCTTCTAAGAGTTTTGTAGTTTTAAGTCTTATATTTAGGTCTGTGATTCATTTTGCATTAATTTTTATGTGTGACCTAAAGAAGAGGTTTAACTTCATTCATTTGCACGTGCGTATCTATTTGTTCTAGCACCATTTGTTGAAAAGACTGTTCTTTCCCCCCATAGAATTGTCTTGGCATAAAGCTTTTTTTTTTAGAGTGTATTTTATTATTTATTTTTGGCTGTGTCAGGTCTTAGTTGTGGTACACAGGATCTCTGTTGTGGTGCGCAGGCTCCTTGTTGCAGCGCACGGGCTTCTCTCTAGTTGTGGCACGTGGGCTCTGTAGTTGTGACACGCGGGCTCTCTAGTTGTGGCCCACGTGCTCAGTAGTTGTGGCATGCAGGCTTAGTTGCCCCGCGGCTTGTGGGATCTTAGTTTCCGGACCAGGGATCGAACCCGCGTCCCCTGCATTGGGAGGTGGATTCTTAACCACTGGACTGCCAGGGAAGTCCCAAAGTAATCTTTTTTAATCTAAACATATTTTTTAGAAGTATTTGGAGTGAGAAAAATTCAAACACAAAAGGATATTCTGTGAAAAGTAAGTCTCCTTTCATCCCATTCCCCAGTTTTTGGTTATCAACCTGGAGGCGACTTTTAAAAATTAATATTTATATATTCTTTCAGAGTATATATTTTATACACGTACAACCACATGTGTCTATAAAGACTGATTGAAACCAGAGTTTGGGGTACCTGGAATTATACTAATACAGAAAGATGTATAGATGAGGACTGATGTTTTCTGGGCTCCGAGCTTTCGCATTCTCCTCAGTTGCTTTACTGTGCGTTAACATTTTATGTAGCTCCTGGAAATGAAGTGCCTTGTCTCTTTCCTTCTCCAGACCTTCATTGTAGATTCTTTCTCAGTTATTCAGTTGTAATATCCACCTCCCCAAAACTGAAAAAAAAACAAACAATAAAGCAGGCTTTAATCCTTTTCTACGTTATTATTCTGGTATTTATTTCAGGGAGCTTCTGATAATTGGAGGTGTTGCAGCACGGGATCAGCTCTCTGTTTTGGATAATGGGGTAAGTTGTACTTTTAATTTTTAAAAAGTAACACTATGTGTTGTCATTTTGGCAATATAGTTCTGCTGTGTTTCAAGAAAAGTCAAATGAGGCTGAAATTAAACAAGTTCAAAAGAGTGTATGTATGTTCAAAAATATCTTACGATTATGCCTTTTCTTTTCCCCAAAGTGTACAGCATAGTAGTTTCTTCCAAACACCTCATGCAAAATTCCAACATATGTGAATTTTTTTTGGTTTATCTTTTGAGCACCTGCGAATTTCCTTCGCATTTTCATGCATTTAGTTATTTCCTCTGGGGATAATTGAAAAAGAAGCAGCTGGAGTTAAGAATAGAAATAGAGATAAGGTGGATTGCAGAGAAGGTAGTTTTGGCAGTGATCCTTGGGAGGGCTGAAGGATGGTAAGGCAGTGGTTCTAGTAGGACGGGAGATGAGTTCAGATTTGTGTAAGGGGAAGTCTTAAAGGCTGTGCTGTTACCGAGGACGAAGCTCGGACTGTGATCCTCATTACTGGGGAAGAAGTTTGGGAAACTCTTAACTGCCTGTCAGTTCAGGTACAGGTAGAACTTCATAAAATATTTTGTATGTATGAAGTAACTTTGTCCTTACAAACTTCTCTTTCATTTCCTTCCCTAAACATTTTATCATTTAATCTAAACTGCTTGATACTGAGCTACGGTGAACAAATATGTTCTCCCCTCAGTTGCCTTGGTGCTGCTGTCAAATGAAATTTCAGGCTGAATGGTTTTGATTTGACTTGGTGTGGCATATCAAGAGCAAGGAATCATTACCGTACTTAATACTCTTCTAAGATAGTAACATAGCTTTGTTATGTTCTTATTTGATTTGCTATATTTTAATGGTTATAAGAGAGATTTAATATGTTCATTCCCTATCTTGGTTCCTCAAACCCCAATTCATTTTCCACGTAAGTTATTAAGTTTCTTAACTTACGTTGTCCAGCTCCGGAGCTTTTAGGGAATTCGATCTGCTTTTGCCAGGCAGATCTAAAATTTGGTACTGGCTGAAGCTAATGGCAAAGTAAAGGGAGTGTTATTCCATAGCTTTCCTGGCAGGATTCAGTTCCATTCTATTTAGGGGATGTAATATATTCTCTTTCTGCTCTTCCTTGCATCTTACATTGTCTACTTCTGTTATCTCCCACCATCCTCTGGCACCCTTAGCCCTGTGTTACGTCTTATGCTGCAGGCAGAAGTCAGCTTTGGAGTCAGAGAATAGAACTATGTAATTTTTTTAATCTTTTAAAGTTGCACAGTTATGCAACATGTGCAGTTAGGCCTGAAGAAGTGGTTGGAGCCATTATCCAAGTCATACAGCTATTTCTCTCAGGCTTTTCCAGTTTGACTTTTTGTTTTTAAACCTGAGAGACCGAGTTTCTGTTTTCATGCTGACCACCTGCTGAAATTGAGAAGGGAGGAAACTCGCACAGTGGGTTAGAATCCTTTGGTAAAGAGACGTTACCCATAGAACCAGAATGGTATTGCATTCATTGCTGTGTCCAGCACAGTGCTTGGCACATAGTACATTCTTAATACATTGAGTGGGTTTTATTTTCAGACAGTATTTTCTAGATTGAACTGAGACTTGCTTACAGTTATCAACATAGTTGAAACAATAGCTTCAGAAATGTCTTTCACTTTTTATGGGAGTTTAAATGCCTTCTACTGGATCAAATTAAAAGTCCATTCAGCACAGTACTTTTTCAGTTTTTCAAGGGGTGAGATATTGAAGTAATGAGACTATAGTGATGAATTTGTTAGGAGATAGTTACGGTTTTAGTCTAGAGTGGAGAACACAAGTGAAAAAGAAGTCATTTTTTATGCCTGTTCATAAAGAGTAGAAGTTTTGAATTGTCTGATTTATTGAATGATTTTATATAATACCTTATTGTGCTCACACACATACCTCCATATACACACTTTAGAAATATTTATCCTTTATTGATTACCTTCTAGAAATGGGCCAGGCCCTGCTAAGTGCATTACATACATTTTCTCATTCGATTCCCACAACAGCCCTTTGTGATGGTCCTCTTCCGCATTTTTACAGATCAGGAAGAGGGCTTATACCAAATATTAAGTAATTTGCCCCAGATCTTACAACTCATATGTGGAACTTACTTCAAAGCCTATGTTCCTAATCACTATACCATGGACTTGATTAAAAGGTGTGTGTGTGAAAATGGAAAATGTGGTTAATTGGGTGTCCTGGCATTGGCGGCTCATACTCTCTTTGTAGATGTCTTAAAATTTTTATAATAAAAAGCTAAATAAAACTTGTTGTTACTTGAATTAGACCTTTTCTCATGTTTGGACTTTGAGTTTGAATCCCAGTTGGGGTACTTACTAGCTGTATCATCTAAGTTCTTATGACTTTAGAATTCTAAACTTCAGTCTCCTCATTTAAAAACAGGACTAATAATAGTAGTGTTTTCCTTAGCGGTAACATGAAATGATATAATACCTGTAAAAGGTTAGCACAGCACATGTTCATTATAAGCACTTGACAAGTAGTCATTATTGCTGTTTTTCCTGGATTAGGTCATCTTCATTATTAATTATAACCAAATTTATCAAGCGCCTGGCACACTGGGCATCAAATGCACTACATATCTGATCTCTTAATTATCACAACCGTCTTGCAAAGCAGAAAATGTTACCCATTTAAAAAATGAGAAAATTGAAACTAGAAGAGATTAAGTAGCTTGAGGTCACACAGCTGGGTAATGGTGGAGCTGGGATTTGAGTCCTGGTTTAATTTCAGAGTTCCTATAAATTCATTTGATTTTTCACTTGGAAAACAAATTTTATATACTAGACTGTCTATAACAGGTTAAAATGTTACAATCAGTTGCCAGAGTCTTCGCATTAATTTCAAAGCAGGTATAAGTTTAATAATACAGCATTATCTAGAACTCCTGTTTCGCACATTTACAGCTGACTATGACTACTTCAATATGCATGTTTTCATTGTAAGTAGACCATTGTTGGTTGCTATTCTAAGGTGATTACAATAGTTCTTCAGTTTTCTTAAGGTGCTTTTTTTGGATATTTTTTAGGTAGATATAGTTGTTGGCACTCCGGGAAGACTGGATGATTTGGTGTCAACTGGAAAGCTGAACTTATCCCAAGTTAGATTCCTGGTCCTGGATGAAGCTGTATGTTGAAATATACTCATGCTTTTAAAAAAAAAATTTGCTTATGTTTTGGGGGATAAAATATGTGAAATGGTGAAGAAAAAATACAATTTAGTCATGATCCCAATCCCTAGAGAGAAACATAGTTACCAGTTTGGTGTATTTTCATTCACTGCTTATATTTATAGTAAATACTATTTTATGTAGTTGCAATCAGGCTATTTAGAACCTGGGAAATCTTTTTTAGAAAAATATGGTACATAAGTATTTCATGTCATTATTTATGAACAATTTTTAAAGGCTGTCTAATGGTCTCTCATATGCACACTTCGTGGCTTATTTAACCACCCTTATTACTAGACATGTAGGTTTGTTTTGTACTCCAAATAGTTATCTTGTTTGTACATAACATTTTTTTTTTTTTTTTTTACACATTACAAATTACATTAATATGTTTTGGGCTCTTGAGATATCCAAGTTATTTTCAAGATGAGGTAGTTTTTCAACATTGAAGGTCTTTGCTTTCTCATATTAGAGTCGTATTCTGAAGGAGATGTGGGAGTTATTAACTCTTGTATTCATTTTAGAATACCAGAGTATGGTTTTTGAGTTATTTATTGTCAGCTTTTTCATATTATAGTCACATGGGCTTTAAAGTTGAATTTACAACTTGCCTTTAAATATCCAGTAGAAAATAATTACTTTGAAAGTATGGAGATATGTATGAATTAGTTTCTTTATCTTATATTTTGCAATTGATTTAGAAAAGAAAGATTTAGATACTGATTACAAAACTTATGTTCTTCTTTGCTTCTTACGCAGGATGGGCTTCTTTCTCAAGGTTACTCTGATTTTATAAATAGGATTCACAATCAGATTCCTCAGATTACCTCTGATGGAAAAAGACTTCAGGTATGAAATAACCAATGCATCTTAAAATACATGTAGACAATTGTTACGTATTCATGCTTACTTTTTTTGTTTTACATTGACATTTTAGTGTCTTCTGATTACGTTAACTGCTGTGTGAAACATTTTCTTCATTAACTGATTAAGTAGTACACACAAAGGAAACAGTCTTATGAGCTGCTTTTAGAAATAAAGGTGAAGAGAATTTAAGGAAATTACTTAGGTGTAACGGAAGACTATAAGTAAAAAATTCTTAATCGTTATTTTTGTTCTCTACAGAGCATTTAGGGTTTATATTCAAGACTCTGAGCACTGCTTCCTCTTTGAAGGAGAAATGTCTTGAACTGTAGAAAAACAGTTATTTCCTTAGTAATTATTTCTTAAAATATTACTCTTTCTCATTCTGTTTTCTTAGGAAGAATTCAAGAGGAGAGGCTTTTAAGAGAAGGGGACAAGTTTATGGCTTTAGATTTTTAAAAACCTTTTCATTTTACTTAGTTTTTGTAGGACCTTGAGGAATAGATGGCATGATTTCTGTGGCAAGTGAGGGGACTGAAGCTCAGAGAGATTAACCCGCCCAAAGTCACACCACTAGTTGTTGCTACAGAGTCAGGTATTGAACTTGTCTTAGATTCCAGGCTTAGCGTACTTCGTGCCCCACATCTGTATTCATATGCTAGAATCATTATTATTATAAAAGCTTATCTAAATTTTGGTTTTTCTATTCTTAGGTGATTGTTTGCTCAGCCACTTTGCACTCTTTTGATGTGAAGAAACTGTCTGAGAAGATCATGCACTTTCCCACCTGGGTTGATTTGAAAGGAGAAGATTCTGTTCCAGATACTGTCCACCATGTTGTTGTCCCAGTGAATCCCAAAGCTGACAGAATCTGGGAAAGGCTTGGGAAAAACCACATTAGGGTAAGTACTTTATAACGTTCACATTTGTGTAGAGTAAAGCATTCATAAACTAGTTTAACCTTGAGCTCTTCATGATGCTTAAAGCAACCAGACATTGTACCTTTAAGAAAAGAGAAGTCTGGCACGTGGACCAGAAGAGCTTAGGTCTGTTAGGTATGGAATAAGTGATGGGCTTGTACTTTACTTTTCTCTCTGTATAAAGTTACTTCTGTAATCATCTTTCTTGACATAGGTTTTGTAAATAAATAGGATTACCTGTGTATATCTAGGGCTAATTTCTGATATAATGATTTCCATTTTTAGTAGCGTTTTAGAATCTTCTTGATGTGCCTTATTTTTCTAAATATCAGTTTCATGAGTCCATCATCTCACTTTTTCACCATTGTTAGATTTACCTTTATATAATAAGGGTATGCTTATTCTAAATACACAATGTTTTGAAAACCACCTTCGATTTTTTATTATTATATTTAAAATTGATTAGCCTTAGACCTATAATTAATAAAGGGTTTTTCTGGGCTTCCCTGGTGGCACAGCGGTTAAGAATCTGCCTGCCAGTGCAGGGGACACAGGTTCGAGCCCTGGTCCGGGAAGGTCCCACATGCCGCAGAGCAACTAAGCCCGTGCGCCACAACTACTGAGCCTGCGCTCTGGAGCCCGTGCTCCGCAACAAGAGAAGCCACCCTAATGAAGAGTAGCCCCCACTCGCCGCAACTAGAGAAAACCCACCTGAAGCAACAAAGACCCAATGCAGCCAAAAATAAATAAAAATTAAAAAAAAAAATAATAAAGGGTTTTTCTGAATCTGAAGAATGGTTTTGCCTATAGATTATAAAGGTGTATGTCTGAAATGCAATCTAAAGTTAGATACAGTTCTCCCTTTATAAAAAGGTACCTGTTCTGAATCATTACTTAACCCTTCCCCACTTCTGTTTTATCCTTTCCTTTTGACAGACTGATGAAGTACATGCAAAAGATAATACAAGACCTGGTGCAAACAGTCCAGGTGAGTTAGAAGAGCCAATAAAATGCGTGGAAGGATCTTGAAAACGAATTGATCTGTTGCACCGAACGTGTGCCCTGTCTCCTCTCATGAAGGAACAGGAAATCTGAAAATACAAGGAACAAAAATAATTTAAAAATGGGGGGAAAGCTGATATCAGTCAGCTTAGAGGAATATTAATCACTGAATTTAAGGTGTTAGTCTCCTGGCATCCAAATCACAAATACTTTGGATTATACAGTTCTCATTTTTCCAGGAAGCCAGCAAATTTCTCTGGCTACAGGTTGTATTTTAGCCCTGGATGCCAAGAGAAATGTCATGCAGATTCTTCATATCTGGCAGTTGGGTAACAAAGGGACATGTCTTTAGCTACCACCCTGTGAAAGCTACAGAAGTGATCCTGAGATGATTCTTTTTGTGTGTGAGTGTGCAATTCAATAGCATTGAGTACATTCCTACTGTGCGGTCGTCACCGCTATCCATCTCCAGAACTATTTTATCTCCCCATACTGAAACTCCATATCATTAAATATTTATCAATTTTGAAAGAGCCTAAAATTAATTTGAGTCAATGAAGATACTTCTATGCAGAATTGAGACAGTTTGTATCAGGTACATAATATTTCAAAGATATATGAAGATGCAGCATGATACAAGGATAGTGTTTAGAGAACCTAGAAGAGATCTGAAACCCGTTAGGCCACATGTCTGATATCACATGTCTCAAGTGGATCATTGGCAAGGGTTAGACTGCATTTTGTTCATAGTTGGATTCACTGGTAGATTTTTAACAAGTATCTAAAAGGTGAATTATCTGAAATTTTGATTAAAGACAGTTCCTTTGAACTCAGATTTATGTGTAGGTCCAAATTTATGAGGTGTATGCTCAGCCAGCCTTATTGTTGGAGAGGAGCAGACACTGATAGTCAAAATAATAATGTATCAATCATCCCGCTGTTTGGGAATGCATTTTATAAAATAAAAATTTTTTACTGCCTCATATATTTTTCCTTGTAAAAGTTTTGCTTCGTTTTTACTACAATTAGAGACGACTAGAGAGACCTTAGAAATATGTTGGATTACAAAATTAAAATTTTGCATTATATGATTGTAGAGTAACTATAGCCCAGCTTCACACTGAAAAATAGACATTTGGAGGATGGCAACTAAGAAGTTACTAACTAGATTTGACGTAAAATATTTATTTCATAGAATGAAGTTTGACCTTTCTGGTGTTCAGATTGATTTAGAAAGTACATTTATTATTTTTTAAAGAGGTTAAAGTAATTGAGTAAACATTTATTGAGCATTTAGGGAAGTTAATGCAAGGCAGAATATGATTAGTTCTCAATGAGAGGTAGGAACAAAGTTTTGCTGTGGGTATGTATTTCTGTTTATTTGTGTGTGTGTGTGTTTGTACATGTGCATTTTCCCTTTTAAGAGGTATGGTTATAGGTGTTTTGGTATCCCATAAACTGGCATAAAAAACATTAAGAGAAACAAAAATAAATGAGCAAGTGAATTATCTCACCATTTCACCCTATCTTTTTATTTCTTGGTTTTGTCTATAATACTTGTATTAAAGTAGAGTTTTTTAGGTGAGTGAAGCAGTAAGTCTGTAATTATGTGTGTTCATGACACTTTCAGATTAAAATTCTGTGTTTTTTTTTTCGTTGTTATTGTGTTACTCAAGAGATGTGGTCTGAAGCTATTAAAATCCTGAAGGGGGAGTATGCTGTCCGAGCAATCAAGGAACACAAGATGGATCAAGCAATCATTTTCTGTAGAACCAAAATCGACTGTGATAACTTGGAGCAGTATTTTATGCAACAAGGAGGAGGTAATGTTTCCTCACTTGAAATAAATTGTGTTTATTTTCTCACTTAATAGATTGTTAGTCTCATGTTGATGCAGTGTAGCGTGGATGCCCAGATTTTAAAGCAAGGATGTAGGAAAGACAATGAGATCATTTTCCACATAGGTACGGTTTCACTACAGTGAAGATGAATCACAGCATTCCAAGGCCCTTATATCATTTGGAAGAAGGGTAACGTTTTTGATTAATGTTAAAATTTCAAGTGTAATCATTAAATAATAGAATGTATATCTTCTAAATCAATAACTGAGAAAAAAAACCTTAATCTAAAAAACAGGTAAGAAAGGAAGGGGGGAAAAATGAGAAAAAGCAGAGCAGTTGGAAATTATAGAGTAATAACGGCTGGTGGAAAAATCTGAGCGTATGGATAAACACTATAGTATTTATCAGTGGACTGAAGTCTTCTGATGAAGAGAATAGATTGTTAGACTGGATAAAGTATAGCTGTATGTTGTTTACAAGAAACATACCTAAAACCTGAGGACGTGGATAGATTGAAAGGGAGAGGAACGAAAAAATATATGTATGTGTCAGTTAAAAGATTAATTAAAAGAAAGTTGGTCTAACTGTATTGATGGAGATGTCATAGACTTTAAGGCAAAAATATTACTAGAAATAAAAAGGGTCACTATGTAATAAAATATTCAGTCTACAATGAAGATATAATGATTATAATTTTATGCTCCTCATAATTAATGTTAAAGATATAAACTAACCTGAGAGAATGTTCAGTATAATCAGTCATTAGAGAAATGCAAAATAAAACCACAATGTAATACAATTGTACTCTCAGGGTGACTAGATCAAAAATACTTAAAACACCAAATTTTGGTGAGGATATGGAGAAACCGGAGCTCATACATTGTTTAAGTACAGTCACTTAGGCAAAAGGTCTTACAGTTTTTTATAAAATTAAACATTGCTGTCTTATGGCCTAGCAATTCAGCTCCTAAGTATTGGCTCAAGATAAGTGAGAATATAGATTGAAGAAAGATGTGTGCAAGATGGTCATAGCACTTCATTTATAATGGCCCCAAACTGTACACTAAGAGGCCATTAATAGGAGAATGGCTAAACAAAATGCAAAATATCTGTACAGTGGAATACCTACTGCTCAGCACTGAACAGGCATGGACTGCTGATGGGCCCAAAAATGGTGGGTGAATCTCAGAAGCACTATGCTGAATGAAAGAATTCTTACACAAGAGTACAGGCTGTATGACTCGATTTGTGTGAAGTTCTAGAAGAGCCAGAACTAATCTACGATGAGAGAAAAACCACAACAGTGGTTGTCCCCAGGAAGGTGGGAGTGTGGCTAACTGGGAAAAAGGGCGTGAAGGTACTTTGTGGATGGTATTCGTATTCTGTATCTTAATAGGGCTTTGGGCTACGTGGGTGTATGCATTTGTCCAAGCTCAGAAAGTGTACCCTTAAGATTTGTACGTTTCCCTGTATGTAACTTTAACGTCAGCAAGAGAAAAAACCTGAACAAATACTGCACTCTAGTTAATGATGTGCATGTTGAACTGTGTACTGATACCTGCAGTTTACCTTGAAATGCTTCAAAAATATAAAAGTGAGTTGATAGAGGGATAGAGGGATGGATAGATATGTGGTAAAGCAAGTATAGTCAATGTTAATGGTTATTTTTACTTTATCTATTTTCCCAACACTTATTCTCAAACATATAGCAAAATTGAAAGAATTCTCACAGTGACTATTACTACTCTGGTCTGAACTGCACTGCTTTTTGTTACTGTGTCTACTTGAAGACTTTCTTTTTTAGGATTGGCTACCACTGCACTTGCCTCTAAAATACCACTTCTCCATCCTTCCAGTTTGCTGCTTCTAATCTGCTTTGGCCAAGAAACCAGATAACTAAGTTGTTTAGAATACCTCGAGGAGGGCAGGCTTGTGGTCGCGGTCTTTTAGTAAGGGCATGAACTTCCTGATGCCTGTTTTGCTTCTTCCAAGAATAATCTCTTTTGTTTACTTTTTGGTTCTTCGCTTTACATGGGTTAGGTGAGGTTCCCGGTGTACGCAGAAACTACCACTGCAGTTTGGGAAAGGTTACTTAAAATGTC
Source organism: Pseudorca crassidens (assembly GCF_039906515.1). Lineage (NCBI taxonomy): Eukaryota > Metazoa > Chordata > Mammalia > Artiodactyla > Delphinidae > Pseudorca > Pseudorca crassidens. The sequence goes on along the minus strand of NC_090309.1, from coordinate 80,740,364 downwards.
CTTCAGAGCGAATCAGTTTTAGTGCCCGTGGAGTTCATTTTAAGGGTATTTCACCTATGACAGAAATTGTGTTAACCATGGTTTATGACAAGTTGGGGTATAGATCTCCGTAGAATTATACCCCAGCTGGTAGTCTGAATGTTACTGGTTTTTTTGACATAGTCTTAGTCGTCACCTTTTCCAAGGTTAACTGTTTAATGTGCTTTTCACTAGGACCTGATAAAAAGGGGCACCAGTTCTCATGTGTTTGTCTTCATGGTGACAGAAAGCCTCATGAGAGGAAGCAAAACTTGGAAAGATTCAAGGTACTGATACTTAGTTGACTGCATTTCCTTCAGACGTAAGAGGGGAGTTGTATCTAGTTTTAATCAGTTCCAGTTGATATTGTTACAGCAATTCTTGTCCTAGAAATTACAAAATACTTCTGCCCTATTGTTACGTCCTCATCACAGCAGGGCTTTGTCATCTTTACCAGTCAAATGGTAAATTACATGTTCTCCATCAGCACAACACTACTTGACAAGAATTTTCAACTTAAGGAAGTTTTAGTTAAATTCTTTCAGGTAGATATTTTTAAGAGACGTATCATTAGATAGTTAAATCATGTCTGTGAGCCTTTTTTTTTTTTAATAAATTGTAACAATACCCATAGGGAACTTAATTTGTAGATTCAGACAGGTATCAGAATACCTGTTTTGTAGAATGAAATATATTTTGAATTATTTGGGATAGACTGTCACAGTTAAGTGATTTCAGCTCATGAACAGGTTGTATAGCTTTTGGTGTAGATGGTTTGGGCTGAGCCATATAGAACTCAAGGTCAGTGGCCGCCACCCACAAGCATTCTCATCATTTATCACAGTGTGTTTACCCAGCGTATAGTACAAATATCATTTCTCTCAGACCCATAATATGAAAAAAGGTAGGAAGTACTGGGCTTAAAAATTTTGGATTATGTTTCCATGCTGAGCATAATTGGTGTGGATGTTAAAACATCACAGCGGGGGACTCCCCTGGTGGCACAGTGGTTAAGAATCTGCCTGCCAAGGCAGGGAACACGGGTTCGAGCCCTGGTCAGGGAAGATCCCACATGCCATGGAGCAACTAAGCCCGTGCGCCACAACTACTGAGCCTGTGCTCTAGAGCCTGTGAGCCACAACTACTGAAGCCCGTATGCTCCAGGGCCCGCATGCCACAACTACTGAGCCCATGTGCTGCAAACACTGAAGCCTGTGCACCTAGAACCCGTGCTCCGCAACAAGAGAAGCTCCCGCAATGAGAAGCCCGCGCACCGCAACAAAGAGTAGCCCCCGCTCGCCGCAACTAGAGGAAGCCTGCGCGCAGCAATGAAGGCCCAACATAGCCAAAAATAATAATTAAATTAATTTTTTAATTAATTTAATTAATTAATTAAAAAAAATCACATGGCCTCATTTCAGCATTTATGCCACCCTTCTCTATCCTTGCATTTTGTTGGACGAGAAGTCAGTATGCCCCTCACCCCCTCCAAATCTCTAAGCTTGCTGTGCCTTGCAGCACAAATGACATCTGATGGCTAATTGGTATATTCTTGGTGAGAACACCAGGGGCCCAGTCTCTTTAGGATTTTATCTGTTGTCACAAAAAGTGTAACCTTGAGGTAAAATATCTAGTATTCTGAATTATTTTAATACAAGGGTAAAAGTAAAGCTTATGTTTTTTACATTTTATTCTGTCTTATGTTTTGAATTACCAGTCAGGATCTCTAAAGACGAAGCCAAATTTTAGCAATGGTTTAAGAACTTTTATGTGAAAAAAGCAAAGATGAATCCAGTCATTCATTTATTCACCTTAAATGTCATATTTCAGCAAATTACAACTTAAAAGTGCAATACTTGTTCCAGTGAATTATGAATGACTAGACCGCTAATATGATACGAATACATTAGTTGTTAGAGGTCGCATTTAGTGGAAAGATGGTATTTGTGGGGTTTTTTTTAGTATATATACTAATAAGGTCCTTTCTCTCCTCTCTGTTCTCTTTAGAAAGGAGATGTAAGATTCTTGATTTGCACAGATGTAGCCGCCAGAGGAATTGATATCCATGGTGTTCCTTATGGTAAAAAGAAAGTTTTTATGCTTGCAGTTTGAATTTTATGGAATTCAAGGGAAACCATTTAATATGTTTGAAATACTCAGAACATCAAACATCACATATGTTTGAAAATTTTAGGAACTATTGTCAATTGGTAGTAATTGCTTTTGTTTACAGTTATAAATGTCACCTTGCCTGATGAAAAGCAAAACTACGTCCATCGAATCGGCAGAGTAGGAAGAGCTGAAAGGTACTCTGTCATTTTTTTTTTGTCCTTTTTAAGCTTCTGTGCTTCAGGAATAAAGTCTAATAAAGACTTTTAAAATCTTTCAGGATGGGGCTGGCCATTTCCCTGGTGGCAACAGAAAAAGAGAAGGTAATCTTTTCAGTGCTGTATTATACTCATTGTTTGTGTCGTCATTTTAGATGTTGGAAATGAAAGCAGTTTGATTTTTTCATTTACATTGAATTCAGTTGCGTATGCAATATAAATGAACTTTTTAATGGCATCTTTTTCTCTTCATTCATTGAATGGACGACTAGTAGAATGAAATTTAGAAAGGAAAAATATGAAATGTAATTTTCCCTAATAGCTTTCATATAATTTTCAGTGAAAAGTATTTAAACCCTCTCTGGCATCATGCCATGGTAGACTTTTTATGGGAGAGAGGGTTAACTTATTATTTTGATATAAATTGATACAATAATTTGATACAGATTTACAGAAAAGCTGCAAGAGTAAGGAACTCCCACACACTCATTCCCCAAACTACTTGTTCATTTTGCTTTTTGCTCTTTGCTTTATGGTACTGATGAACCTAGTGGCAGGGCGGGAATAAAGATGTAGACGTAGAGGCTGGACTTGAGGACACTGGGCGGGGAGGGGCGAAGCTGGGGCGAAGTGAGAGTAGCATCGACATATACACACTACCGAATGTAAAATAGATAGCTAGTGGGAAGCAGCAGCATCGCACAGGGGGATCAGCTTGGTGCTTTGCGATGACCTAGAGGGGTGGGATAGGGAGGGTGGGGGGGAGGCTCAAGAGGGAGGGGACACGGGGACATATGTCTGCATATGGCTGATTCACTTTGGTATACAACAGAAACTAACACATTATTGTGAAGCAATTATACTCCAATAAAGGTCTATTTAAAAAAATTTAAAAATATCTTATAGAAAACATTTGAACTTCATTTTCGATACTAATCTTGATATAGCATTCTCCAGTATTTACTTTTCTCATTATTTTTATCTGAGAATTCCTTTCTATAATTGACATCTGTTTTAAAAAGAACTCTTTCAAAAGACCTAGTTAGTGAGCTACTAATAGTGGTAGTAACTGGATGACAGACCATACCTGCAATCTATTTTTCTTGTGCTCTGAGGACAGAAAATGTTAAAAAACTAACTGAGAACAAAGATATCTAGCATGTTTCAGTCTCCGTACATGTTAATCTTCGTAGGTTTGGTACCACGTATGTAGCAGCCGTGGAAAAGGGTGTTACAACACAAGACTCAAGGAAGATGGTGGCTGTACCATATGGTACAACGAGATGCAGGTAAGGCTCACAGAGTCTTATTAAAATTGGTAGGAGTAGACTGCATTTATCTGTAAAAGTTACGTATCAGCTCTTGTCTATTTGTGAACTGTGAGAATTAATGAGTGATTATGTTATGGTAGTTCATAAATTGTAACCTGTGAGTTCATCTCTTCAGAAATCTTACTTCCATTTATACTAAGTATTACAGCCTTCCTGGTTTTATTTAATGCTGTTAAAACGCAACTCTGTCGATTTCCTCTCCCTTTCTTAGTTGCTGTCTGAGGTAGAAGAACATCTGAACTGTACCATTTCGCAGGTTGAGCCAGATATAAAGGTACCAGTGGATGAATTTGATGGGAAAGTTACTTATGGTCAAAAAAGAGCTGCTGGTGGTAAGCTTTGAATTACTTTTAATACTGTTTTAAATGTGAATGTGTCCCTTTTTTGAGCTTCAGTTTAAGAAGAGAGTATTTCATTTCCTTATGTTTAGTGTATATTTTTAGCATATTAATCATTCCCTCCTTATCAGTCTTACAGCACTTTATTCATACTTGTCTTGCAGCATTTTTTATTGTGTGATCTGTATGTGAATGGACAGCAGCTTTGCTGTTTCTCTTGAGGTGTTAATGTCATAAGAGTAGTTGAAAATGTATGGAATTATTAGGAAACAAGAGAATAATGGTAATTTTGAACAAGGGGTAACCCAGGATACTATTTATTCCCTCTGCCTGCAATGCTCTTAGCTCATTCCGGACATTTTTTAAAGATTCAGGCTAAACTGGTGGTTTCTAAACCAAGGAAAAGAGACTAGGGGAGGAGTTGGTAGGGGTATTGGGACAGCTGTTAATAAGGAAGGCCTAATCATTTATTTTAATTGATGTAACACTTTTAGAACTCAGTTTATTTTGTAGATAACTTGCTCAGTAGTACCTCTTTATCGCTAGGAGCAACGTTTAAGTTGATGTAATTGAGCCAAAGCATTGCTGACACGTTATTTCAGGCCTGCCGCTCACATCACTTTGTGATTCGTGTGTGTGACACAGGTGGAAACTATAAAGGCCACGTGGATATCTTGGCACCTACAGTTCAAGAGCTGGCTGCCCTTGAAAAGGAGGCACAGACGTCTTTCCTGCATCTTGGCTATCTTCCTAACCAGCTGTTCAGAACCTTCTGATTTTAACATTCACTGAATAGGGTTTGAATAATAGAAGTCTATAGTCTTAAAACTCTAAAATAGTTGTACTGCTTCCAAGCAGCAGTATTTATAGTAACTTAAGCTGTTAACGCTAACTCTTGCATGTCAAGAAACATCAGTCTTAGGAATTCTTCATAGAATGGCAACCTAATGAAAATAATAAATTTGATGACTATATTTTCATGCAAGTTTGTGTCTTATTTTAAAATTATTTCATCGTTTTTCAAGAAAGCTCTGGGTTTATGAAGTAAAGTTTATGGGTATGTGCATTCGGCAGAGGACCTGTGGAATTTTCACAAGAAGTGGTCCTAAATAGAGACAGCCTTGAGACGGCCATGGTCGCCTCGGTATATGTTGAAGCTAGAGAAGAGTCGTGGCATGAAAGAAAAGTGTATGATCCTAAGGTGGAAGGCCAGCTGGGTTAGTTTGGAGGCCTAGAGTTTTTTAGGGACTTAGAAAAGGTTCTGTGTCTAAGGACTGATGACTGATTTGGTGATGGTGACCGTGAAGATGTATTTCTGAAGGTTTATCTTCTTTTTAAGAACCTTTCTTTCCAGGTGATACATACTGTAAAGATAAAACTATTCTAATGTCCCTCTAGGTCATAAAATTAAATTTAAAGGCCGTTCTTTGAAATACATTTCCTCAAACCCTCTTGCCTAAAATACCAGAAGGAAAAGGGACAATTTATATAGATACAGTTGAATTGTGGCTTTGTACCTTTTGACTCTTGTTCATAAAGTAGTATCTTTGGGAAAATTATTCTTACCCTAGAGATTCCTTAATAGCACAGGCTATTATAATTCCTTCTATGGTGGTTTTTCAATCTTTTAGCACTGAAATATTTTCTTCAAGCAAAATCTTGAGTGAAATTCACTGTGTAAGCAGTGGGAAAACCATTACCTAGTATATTGAGTCATAGTTTATGTGAAATGATTATGAGGATTCCATTCTTCCACTTATATCTAGACCACTGTCTTTGCTTTTTTTTTGTTTTACTTCTACTACATAGAACAAGTAGTTTTTCTTTTATTTAGCAAGTAAGGGGGGTGGTTTACAGAATAGATTAATTCTTTTTTGTGACTTTTTTTTGTGGTACGCGGGGCCTCTCACTGTTGTGGCTCTCCCGTTGCGGAGCACAGGCTCCGGACGCGCAGGCTCAGCAGCCACTCCCCGGCATGTGGGATCTTCCCGGACCGGGGCACGAACCCATGTCCCCTGCATCAGCAGGCGGACTCTCAACCACTGCGCCACCAGGGAAGCCCTGTGACTTTTCTTAATTAGCAGCTATTAAGAATAAGTTTCCATATATTTAGTGATCTTTCTATTTTTATATCACATAGTTTTTTTAATTTACATAATACATTATCTGTAAGTAAGAAGTACATAAAGTTACTCAAAATCCCAACACCAGAGAAACACACTTTTAACATTGTATATATTATTTTCCAGATATTGATACAAAAGTAAAACAAGAGATAAAGCAAAGAGATTTCTATAAAAAAATTATTTAATAGCTATATAGTATTTTATTGTTTAAGTGTTCCATATATTATTTTAACAGTCTTCTATTGCTGGGTATTTAGGGTAAATCCAATTTGTCACTAATTTCAACAATACTGAGAACAGTTTTACACATAGTTATTCATATGTTTGCATAATATTTCTTTGGCATAACTTTTTTTTTTTAATTGGGGTATAGCTGCTTTACAATGTTGTGTTAGTTCCTACTGTACAGCAAAGTGAATCATCTATATGTATACATATATCCCCTCTTTTTTGCATTTCCTTCCTATTTAGGTCACCACAGAGCACTGAGTGAAGTTCCCTGTGCCATACAGCATGTTCTCATTAGTTATCTATTTTATACATATTAATTAGACCACTGTCTTTGGTGATTTCCTAGAACTACCATAACCAATCTCAAAGCTGTGTGATGAGCTCCTTGCCGTGTTCATGCCCATTATTAATCACTGCTTTAGAAACAAGTTTTGAATTGACATAATGGCAAGGAAAAGTCTTGAGATTTAGAGCATTTAAGATGAGAGCTGGGTTTCCCTGGTGGCACAGTGGTTAAGAATCCGCCTGCCAATGCAGGGGACACAGGTTCGAGCCCTGGTCCGGGGAGATCCCACGTGCCGTGGAGCAACTAAGCCCGTGCACCACAACTACTGAGCCTGTGCTCTAGAGCCCGCAAGCCACAACTACTGAGCCTGTGAACCACAACTACTGAATCCTGCGCACCTAGAGCCCTCAAGCCACAACTACTGAGCCTGCGAGCCACAACTACTGAATCCTGCGCACCTAGAGCCCGTGCTCCACAGCAAGAGAAGCCACTGCAATGAGAAGCCCTCACACCACAATGAAGAGTAACCCTCGCTCGCTGCAACTAGAGAAAAGCCTGCGTGCAGCAACAAAGACCCAATGCAGCCAAAAATAAATAAAAAAAAAACGATTAGAGCTGGAAGAGGTCTTTCTGATCTTGTTCATGTTCTCGTGTTATAGGTACAGAAACTGAGTTTCCAGGAGTACGTGTTCACACAGCTCAGTTGGTAGAACCAGGACCAGAACCTGGGTTTCCTAGTTTAAGCTTTTACTCTTGGGTCTCCATTTGGAAGATGATTCTCAGGTCCAAATGAGGAGGTTAGAGAGGAATGCTAGATAGAGCTGGGAGTCTGTGGAGGGGTATTTGGTTTTTCTCCTCAAAGTACTGTCTAAATGTTGTTACTCAGGCAATGGAGTTTTTAAAAGAGGAAGTGACATGTAATCAGACCAGTGGAGGGGTTGCCTGGAGACCTGACTTTCCACTCACATCACCATGAATCCTTCCGTTTATGCTGGGTCCCTGCTTCCATTTTATTTAAAAAAAAAAATTTATTAATTAAAAAAAAATTTTTTTTTTAGGCCACACCGCACGGGACATGGGATCTTAGTTCCCTGACCAGGATTGAACCTGTGCCCCCTGCAGTGGAAGCACAGAGTCCTAACCACTGGACCGCCAGGGAAGTCCCTGGGTCCCTGCTTCCAGGTGCCCATTGTTCAGCCTCCGATTAATGCTAAGGATGTGAATGATTGTTAAATTCTGGTTATGTTGTGGTCACTGAGCCATGAGAGATGCTCATTGCCCCTCCTTCCTATTAGAAATGGAGCCTCCTGAGCTTCAGTTGGTACTGGATTACCTGGCTGGAGACGGTCCCTCCCAGATTCTGGTCAGTGGGGTGTGAGATGGGTGATGTGTCATGTCCTTCCACCTGCCCTTTCCCTCCCCCCTCAGGCTGGAACCTGGTGTATTAGTGAGTCAGTGTTCACCGTTAGAAAAGTGTTATCCTTGGGGAGTGGCAGAGCAGTAAGACAGGGGGAACCTGGGTGGCCTTGTGGAAGAGCTGCCACCCTCTCTCAGAGGCTGCCTGGCACAGTATGTTTAGGTCCCCAGTTACCACAGACACTAGAGGCACTTGAGGGTCCAGAAAATGTTAAAATATTAACCAGCCAATGTTAGTATTTCCGACTCACAGAGTCAGCTCTACCTACTATTATAGTGTAAGAATTTATGAGTGTACTCACAGATCTCTTACTGTCAGTCTCCCCTCTGCACAGAAATGCCTAGACCGGCCCCACCTTCAACACTTGATAGACATGCCCTCAGGTCTTATGAGTCTCGGCACATTCTCCTCGTCACCCATCTCATCTTCTGTTCACCATTCATTCTCTTCAAAGCTACCTTCAAGCTCTGTTAGAATTATACTTTTCATAGTGACGAGTGGTTTTGTGTTTGGGGAATTTTTTTTGCTATCCAAATTTGAATAAACTTAAATGAGCTTCTCTAACTCTGGGTTGTGTCTCCACTGTATTGCTAATCTGGAAGATACTGGGAGCCTCTTATTAGGACAGAGCCACCCGAGAGAACATAGAAAACTAAACAGAAGGACCAAATGCTTTCATTGCCTAGGGATGTTTGCCTTAAGAGAACTGATTCTAAAGGGCTCCAACTAGTGGGATTATAGATTGCCAAAACCTTTCTGTACCTGGTTCTTAATACATATTTTTCTATTATAAACAGAAATGAGAACTTCAGGTTAGAGTAATCCCCACCCTCCCCTCCTTTTTTACTTATATTCCCACTCGCAGAGAAAGTCACCACTAAATAACATTTTGGCTCATTTCTTTTTTTCTGTACATTTTTTGGTATACAGTTTAGATCTTACCTATATGTACAATTTTTATATCTTCATTTAATGTAAGTATTTTTCTTGTTATAAATACTTTAATGGCTGCATAATCCACTGAAAGTGCTGTGGTCTGTAACTCATGAGCTTTGAGGGAAACTGAAGAGGATGTGAATCTCAGATGTCAAGCCCGGATGCGATTCCGGCTCTGACCCTACTAGCAGGTGACTGAAGCGAGGTCCTTAGCTCTCGAAGCTTCTGTCTCTTTGTTTATAAAAATGGTGAAAATAATTCTCATCACTCAGGATTATGTTAAACATGCAGCCAAAGTCAGCAGATAAGAGGCGCTCATACCATATTTTACGGTATTTACACTGTTTACAGTTGTCCTGTGTTACCGTCAACATCTTTGTTCTATCTTTTGGATTGTTTCCTTCACCTGGATTCCTAGAAACTGGATTCTTGAATTAAAACCAATGAAGCTGATGAAGATTTTTCAGGGTCATTTTCAGATTGCTTTCTGAAAGGGTGGTACTGGCCGACGTTCACATTAACAATATAGAAAGAACTCTACAACTTTTTTTTTTTTTTGCGGTACGCGGGCCTCTCACTGTTGTGGCCTCTCCCGTTGCGGAGCACAGGCTCCGGACGCACAGGCTCAGCGGCCACGGCTCAGGGGCCCAGCTGCTCCGCGGCATGTGGGATCCTCCCGGACCGGGGCACGAACCCGCGTCCCCTGAATCGGCAGGCGGACTCTCAACCACTGCGCCACCAGGGAAGCCCTATACAACTTATTTTACAAACTGAAATAGTACTTGTTGCATTTAAAGTTTGCTTTTGTCCTGTCTCTTCACGCGCTGTGTGAGCTGGTGCTGGTGAGTGGAGGTCCGCATGTCCAACTGGCAGCTTCTCTGCACGTGACACCTTAGCCTCCACGCCCTCCCCTCTCCTGCCCCACCGCCATCATTATGCTACAAACAAGGATCCAAATTTACTGTAAATAAGGTACAAGGCTTCTTTCTTTCTTTTTTTAAGGTAGAAGTGTGTGTGTGGCAGTGATCGAGAACGGTCCAGATTTAAAAATAAAAGTTGGTTCCCAGCCAATTCTAAATGGGCAAAACTACGTAGTCAAGTTTTTCACCTTATTCTTCTGACTTAACAGGGAACTGTATACTTTATTGCAGCTTGAATGAGATATGTAAAATATGAAAAATGTGTAGGTAAATATAAATGAGATCTGGGGTAGTTTCCTTTATATAATACTTTTATTATTTCCCTATAGATGCTGACGTCTATCAGGAATTTTTTTCCAGGTGAACTTATTTGGGAGAAAAAGGAATATTTGTTAAAAGGGAAAAAATGCAGTGGAACAGGAAGGAAAGGGAGGGATAGTGTTTTGCTACTCTAGAGTAACTGATGGAGGATTCCTTTGGTGGGAGGAGTGGCAGGGGAATTTTTACTGTTGTTTTCCGTCCTGTGGATTTAAATAATTACCTTTCATTAAAACCATTTAAAGCTCTGGTTTTTCTTACAGTGATTCGACTTGTACTGGTCAAAAGTGTTGATAGGGAATTGGAAATAGGGATAGGAATTGGAAAGAATTGGAGTCAGATAGGCCTGGACCTGATCCTAGCAGTGCTCCTGACTTCTAGATATAAGTCACAGGCAGAGATCTCCAGGTCTAAAGTGGGGCCTGGAAGCTGCACTTTAACAACTTCCTTAGAAGATCGTGATGCAGATGGACCTCAGACTACACATCAGGAAACGCTGTTACGGACAAATGGCTCTTAGATCTTTAATTCCCACTGCAGTCTTTTACCCCAGGACTCAAGCAAGGTGACTGAAAAGGGCACCTGGGAGGGAGGTGCTTGCAGTACTAGAATCGCCTGGCTTCCAGGGCTGGTCCACCGCCTTTAATGAGGTTCCTTCCCTTAGGTCAGTGGTTCTCAGCCCTGGTGTGCATTGGGACCTCCTTAGGGAGCTTTAGAAGAAAATACCAGTATCTGTACTTCACCTCCAGAAATTCTGGTTTTCTTAATCTGGGGTGGGGCCTGGTATCCCCGGTGGTGCTTATGCATTGAGAGCTGCTGCTTTAAGCGGCCTGACCAGATGTTTCTTGATCCTGCTGCAAATCATCGTGTGCCCTCTGCACGTGGCCCAGCCGATACGTGTCTTAAAGTTAAATATAGTTTAGATTCATGCTGGAGCCCTTGCTGGTTATACCATGCAGCAGAGGTTATTGTAGAGGAAAACTTTGATGAAAGTGGTACCATTTGTCATTTTTGAGAGACTAATAAGGTTATTTTAAAAATAAATTTTGCAGCCAGATGAGTTTCGTTCCTTTCAAAATTGTTGCTTTAGGGATTCAGACAAATCTTTTTAAGGGTGCTTCGGTTTTTCAAAACCCATTCGGCCTTTTAATTTTTTTCTTTTTGCCACTTGTTTGTATTTGAACCATTTCCTCTGCTTTCCACAGAGCCACATTATAAGCCTCTGGAAATCATTGGCTCAACTCATTATTTTACCTTAAACCTTGTTCCCCAGCTTGGTAACTCATCCTGTTCACCAGAAAAGGCTTTGGTTGGCTGTTGGCTGTATGTTGCCTTAACTTAAATCCCAAAGGATAAATACTTGCTACTGCCAAGGAGGACTTTGAGGGGGCAGCCAGAGGTTGTCTCTCTGCAGGGCTATAATTGGATGGTAAGGGCGTTCTACTTTTTGTGGTGGCTTAGGGTCTCAGGGAGGAGAGTCTAGCTTGGGAAACCCTGATCAGAATAGGAGTCACCAGGGTGAGTGTGGAGGTGGAGAATGATGGCCAGCAGGAACGGCATCAACTGAGTCTCGTAGGAGCAGCAGTGTCTGCTAATGAGTTTCGATTTTCCTTTCCTATAGTGTGATTCCCCTGAAATCCTCAAATGTTGCTCAGGGCGTTGGCACTTAGGTATGTCAGTATGACTTGGGTAGTAAAAGGAGGGCTCTGTCCGTGTTTGGAAAGGGAGACGTTGGAGAGTGGGGCAATTGGTTAGGACCCTGTCCCGTGGGAAATTGTTACGTAATGGCAGGAGGGGACAAGAAAACCTTCTGGAGCAATCGTCCAAACCAAAGCTCAGCAAAAGGTGGCAGTCAGGCTCAGGGCAACCAGGTTTAGCAGGCGCACCCACGACTTCGTAGCCATATTTGGGAGAGAATTGGCTCAGCGGTAGTTGCACAGGCTGGAAGCTTGAGGTATTTTGTTTGGCTCTGAAAAGCTAGCAATTTGGAGACATTGAATTATATCCATATCATTAAATACCGTTCACTTAGAATATTGGTGTTAGTTCTGTTGGTTGTAATAACAAACTCTATTATATGCTTCCGTCCATAAATTTTTTATTCATTTCCCCGCTGTTGGCTCACAACCCAGCACCAGGAGAAGTGACGCAAAGGCAGCAGGGCCCACCTCTACCTACATCAGCTCTCTGGGGTCCGTGGCTTACCATTTCCAGCCAAGTGCACCAGGTGGCGTTCGTGTCACACTGTGAATACCCACAAAGACCTAAACCCTTATGCTGGGATATTTTTACCACTTGGGGTCACTTAAGGATTACCTGACTTCCTTTTTTTCTCTGCTAAGCAAATCACAGATTCAAAGGAATTATTTCCCATTACATCTGTCAGAGTCTGTGGTCTTTTTTTCTGGATCCTGAAGGCCAAGAGATGAGAATTAGGATTTTTTTTTTTTACCCGGTTTGTGCAGCAGTGGTTTCTCCTGTTACAAAGCACTTATGGGACCCTGCAACCTGGGCCCAGCGTTTGGGAGTTCTCTGTACAAAAGAACTTCCACACGTGTCAGAATTGCATTTATGCTAATTGCCGTTCTCATTACCATCTCCAGAACGCAGGCTGCTTTTCCTCAGTCATTTCCTTGATTCTGCCTGTCTCTAAAGGCCCAGATCTGAACACAGGGCAATGGGGTATCATGTTAACGCCACTCACCTTCCTGCCATTCATCCGGTGATCCTAGGAATTACGGCATCGCCCTTTGAGAGCACGGTGGAGATTTGTGTGATGATCCCCAATTGACTTGGCCTGCCTGTGGGTGGGAAGGGGTGGGGTGAGGGCAGGATGTGTGGGCTCAGACAGGCAGCCCAAACAAAGAGCCTAGTCACTTCAGAAAGTGGCTGTGCCTCCTTATTTGAAAAGCCAAAATGATAAGCGGACACCCCGAGTGCCAGTCTCCCTGCCCCCCAAGTGACTTCATGGGATTGAAGGTTAAGAGAGATCTGAGTGGGAACAATGACCACATATGTGATCTGTCCTTTGCTTTCTACTTTTCTGCAAAGAATAACATCTTGCGGGGTGGACGCAGGAGCCTTGAGTCATTATTCAAGAACAGCCTTTTCTGGTATAATTTAAAACTACAACAGGAATTCATTTATTTTCACCATTTCAATTTATAATTAATTCGTGTCAACCCCCAGTCAAGAACCTGAAATGGGCTTTTATTGCCTTAATTAAGTCCAGAATAACTTGGACACTTAAGGCCCTCTAAAATTTGGTCCTAGCCTTCCTAGCCTTATTTCTTTTATTCCCCAAGTCACGTTGAACTTGGTCTTCTCATTTACCTCCATGTATAACAAGAGTTAACATTAATTGACCCATCCCTATTTGCCAGGTATTGTTCTAAGTGCTTACTCGTCTTAACTCAGTTAACCCTCATAACTCCAGAAGATAGGTTCTAATAGTGTTTCCATTTTACAGATGAGAAAACTGAGGCTCCAAGCGGTGAGTGATTTACTTAAGATCACCTGACTAGTGAGCGCGTATCCACTACGCCCTGTCATTCTTGCCGCTGGCCGCTGTTGCCTCCTGGGAGGCCTTCCCGCCTTCCCTTTGCCTGTCAGATGCCACCCAGCCTCGGGCATTGGAGTCACTATTACCTCCTTTGTGGGGGGCAAGAGAACACCCCATTTTTGAATACCAACCGTGAGCCAGATATTTTATATGCAGCCTCATGTAAGAGCCAATGTTCTTTTTTCCTGCAGATAAGGAATTCAAGGTTCCGAAAGGTTAAGACTGAGGCCAGAAGGTTAAATCAGGGCTCCAGAATCTATGATTTTTGGTTCCATGCTCTGCCTTTAGGAAGCCTTCCAGTACATTACTCTTGGTCTTGCCCTTATACTTTAGATAGCTCTTAATTCTAAAAAAACGATTTCATTACTTTTGCCCCCTCTGTGTCTTCAGGTGGATCCAAAGTACTTCTCATGAAGGGTTTCTGGCCTCTACTCCCTTTTCTCTTCCTGCAGTGTGCATAGTTGGCGTATGACAGATACTGATTAACTTATTTTTCACGCCATGGGGAAGAGTCTATCCACTTACCTGACAGTGACGACCATTCTACGGAGACTGAGGCCCAAAACCGAAAGGCATCTATTGACTTTTAACCCTGAGCAGGAATGGCCAGGACAGGATCGGAGATCAGGACCGCTTTCAATAGGAGAAGATAGCTTTTAACTTCTTCAAGAGAATTTGGCCAAAACATGAGCATGATTTTGAACATACGGGGCCCAAAGCTCTGACACCCCATGGCTGAGGTTTCAGTGTTATGGTGGACCCATACTTGCAGAGAAATATGTGAATTCATCACAGTTATTTTTGTAGCATTAAAGTTGGCGAACTTCCAAGTCAGGAACTTTCTGCCTTTGCAGTTCTCGGTTATTTGAGGCTGGATGACTCACTTTTTGTAACATCCTCTTGTTTTCCTCCTTTTCCTCCCATGGGTCCCCTCCTACCTGAGAGGATTGGCAGGGGCAGAGAGGGTTGGGAAACTCAAGCCTCTGTCGACAACTTCTTTTCAGTTTTGTTAACGTTTGTTGGGAAGCTGTCTTGATCTCCTCTTCTCTTTTCCCCATTAGGCAGGTCACTTCCTCTTCTGTGCCCTCCAAATCTTTTGTTCGTTCCTTTATTGTAACATTGATATTCCTACATTTTTATTTACCTGCTTCCATGTGAGGGTCTCTTCCTAGATAGGGTAGATCCTTTACAGCAGGTCTGATTTCAGTATCCTCAGTACCTGGACCGGAGTCTGACCCCAAGAAGATCGTTTAGTAAACATTTGTTCTGTTGGAAGGAAGGAAATAGGAAGAAAGGAAGGAAAAATGGATGGACGGATGGATGGATGGATAAACGAGTTATCACGAGAAATTTCTATGAAGGAACTTTAGACATTGGCTAGCAAAATAAGGATGAGAAGTTAGGATTTGTTACCTACTTAGTTTTTATTTTTTGGACAGGAGATCTGCACATCCTAAATACAAGGCCACTGAAATAGACAGACTCCAAGCCTCACCTTTCTCTTTAAGAAGGATTAATGTTTTTCAGACTGACTGTACTGGCTTAACCCAGAACCACCTGGTTGTTCTTGGAGGAATCCTCACGACCACTGTCCTCTCTTCTGTCAAGTCATTCTGAGACACAGCAGCAATAGCCAACATGTAGGTGTACCACCATGCTTTGCTTTTTTTTTTTTTTTTTTTGTCTCTACACCTCTGCAAGGCAAGAATAATTATTTTCCTCTAAGGAAACAGGTTCAAAGAGGGGAGGTAATAGTTAACGATAATAGTTGGAAACTTCAATACCCCACTTTTAACAATGGATAGAACAACTAGACAGAAGATGAACAAGGAAATAGAATACTTGAACAACACTATAAACTGACTAGAAATAACAAATATCTCTACAACACTTCACCCAGCAACAGAAGAACACACATTCTTCTCAAGTGCACATGGAATATTCTCCAAGATAGACCACATAGTAGGCCATGAAACAAGCCTCAGTATGTTTAAAAAGATGGAAATTGTATATATTCTTCGATCACAATGGGAGAACATTAGAAGTCAATAAAAGAAATAACAAATCTGTGGAAATTAAACAACACAATACTAAACAACAGATGAGTCAAAGAAGAAATCAAAAGGGAAATTAGAAAATACTTGGAGATGAATGAAAAAGGAAACGTAGCATAGGAAATCATATGAGATGTAGGTAAAGCAGTGCTTGGAGGGAAATTTATAGCTGTGAGTGACTATATTAAAAAGGAGGAGAGATCTCAAATAGATACACTAACCATCCACTTCAAGGCATTGGAAAAAAAAAAAAGAGTAAACTAAACCCAAAGCAAGCAGAAGGAAGGAAATAAGAAAGATTAGAGTGGAAATTAGTGAAACAGAAAATAGAAAAACAACAGAGGAAATGAACAGGACCTGAAGTTGGTGTTTTTGTAAAGATCGACAAATTTGACAAACCTTAGCTAGAAAGAGGTGAGGTAATTTTCCCAGCATGACCCCAGTAGTAAATGGCTATCGTCCAATAGACAATAGGACTCTCTGATGCCAAAGCTGGGGTTGGGGGTCTGCCTCGCGCCTAGACTGTGAGTGTCTCAAGGCCAGCAGCCTGCCTTACCATCTGTGCCTCCCCAGCGCCTTGCTCTGTGCCTGGCACATGCAGGAGCTCAGGAAATGTTTGCTGAACTAAAATGGAACGTAAGCCTCTCCCCATCCTTTGTCAGCCATCTGCGTGAGATGATAAATTATGCTTCCAGCTCAGATCGGGCTGAACTGCACTATTTCTGATGAGAAACGCTGAAAACAGCAAACTGCTTGTCCTTAAAAATAAACCTTTCAGCTTCAGGGATTTGGCCCAGAAATGAACCGTGTTACAGCTCAAGCCCCAAGATCGAGTTTATTACCTTGGAGCCAGGGGTTATGGGGTCTCTGACTGGAGTGAGAAACTCGATCACCTTGACCTGGCCCCGGGGCGCGAAGTAGGATTTGGCCACACCTCCCCGTCCTGTACCACTCCTGGAGAGGGCCGCCGGCCCAGCTCAGAGGGGACAGCTGATCCCAGGGAGCCCCAGATGCTGAATCTTGTCCCCAGACTGATAGATTAGGAAAAAGGGTGTGGCACTGGCACCCCAGCTGAGCCAGACCGAGCTCCAGGTGGAGTCTGGCTTTCTGACATTTTATAAGGGGTGAAATGTAAAGAATGTTGACTTTAATTAACCCAAGTGCATGTTGATACGTCCTGAAAGGCTGGCGGAGAGAAGGGGATCCCAGGTAGATTATGTGCCAGGAGGCTACCACGTGTTCAGGCTGGAGCGACAAGCCCGCCTGCCCCGGGGGGCAGAGAGGAGGCAGAGGGCCTTCACAAATGGCATATCTTTGGGGCCAGACGTTCTGCTACGTGAGCAAGGCAGGGTGTTTGCCCATTTTTCAGAAGGACAAGATGAAGCCCCTAGAAGTTGCCCAAGACTCACAGCGGGCAGGGAGATGAACCCATTTTTTGGCCTCCCGGATTCAGTGATTCCTGGTGCACCCCTGCGTGGCGGGAGCCTGCTTGAGGAGCTCTATTTACGGGTCCCCCCGAAGGATATGTGTGTGGTGCGAGGCAGGAGGGCGGGCGCTGGGCACCTTCGTGTGTGTGATTTCCCTGGCTTCTGTGCAAGGGCCCCCTTTTTTCCTTTGCTTAATTTAAAGATGACTCTTCTGGAAGCCTCCAATGTGGAATTGACCCTAAAGTGAAAAGAAGATCTTTTTAGGGCGAGAGCTTTGTTCTTGTGAATTTTCTGCCTCACCAACCATGGGGAATGTGAGCGGGGACGGGGGTGGAGGGTGGGGGGGGCGGTGAAAAGTCTGTTAAAGAAGCTGCTCATTCATTTCAAGGGGCCGCGGAGCTATTTTGAAGGAGAAAAGTCTCCTCATTCTCTTGGCCTTTTGATCCACGCAGGCTCCATGGCAGGGAGTCGCTGAGGAATTACTCTGACCACCCGGAGCCTTCCCACCTGCTGTCGATGGGGCAGAAGGGACTAGAATTAACATAAGGAAATATAAGCTTTAACTGTAACTTTAAAATTAACAATCTCTAATTTTCCACACCATAAAATCAGTAAAATGGTTCGCCCTTTTTTTTTTTTTGGCCAGGGAAAGTGATGAACTGGTACGTGCATTTTAATCAATTATAAAACGTCTCCCTCTCCTCTTCTGTATATCTGTGTCTTCAGGATATCTGGCACAGAGGCACTATGCCAAATGTCGGACATAGATTTAAAATTTCTTTTTATAATTAGAATAAAAGAAATACCTACTGTCAATGAGTATCAGTGTAAAAATTTGGTGATGTATTACATCAGGATTAGGTTCACTTACATGCAGTAGCATATTCAAAGTAGTGGTGACCTAAACGCAAAGTATTTATTTACTTGCTTATTTACTTATTTATTTACTTTAAATATAAAAAAGATGTGGAGGCGGGCAGTCTGGGGCTGATGTAGCTGGTCCTCCATCATCAGAGGTCCAGGTTCGTTCTGCTCTGCCATACTTAGTTCATAGCTTCCATCCTCAGAGATGCCTCATGGGCTTAGCTTGCTGCTGGGGCTCCAGCATCACGTGTGCTCTTAGAACAGCAGAAAGGGGGAAAAAAGGGAGGGGCAAAAGGAACTCCCTACCTGATTTTAAAGGGCCTTCCCAGAGGTCTGACCCAACAACTTCTATTTACATCTCAGTCAGAACTAGAGGCCACATCTCTGCAAGGGAGGCTGGAACATGTAGGTTTTTATCTTTCCTTCTCTTTCTTCTTTCTTCCTTCCTTCATTTTTCCTTTCTTTCTTCCTTCTGTTTTCCTTTCTTCCTTCCTTTCTTTCTTTCCTTCTTTCCTCCCTTCCTTCCTCCCTTCCTCCTTTCCTCCTTCCTTCCCTCCCTTCCCCCCTTCCTTCCTTCTTTCCTTCCTTCCTTCCTTCTTTCCTTCCTTATCCAGGCATTTTGGGGTTCTGTGCCTGAGTCAGAATGGAAAGTTGGGTATTGGAGAGGCAACTAACACCCTCTGCAACATGCACTTTATATATTTGATGGTGGAGTTGTGTGATTTTGGTGTCCATGCATGTGAATTTTTCCCATCCATTGTGTCATTCATCAGTCACTTACTCCTCAGTCTACCTGCTCATGCCTTGCATGCCTAAATGATTAATACCCAGATCTTTTCCTCCTCCTGTGCGGGAGATAGACGAGTAGACAGAATACAAGTAGGATCCACAAGTATGATGGCAGAGAGAACACTGAGGACCCAGAACACTGGGTGCAGGTTGGAGAGTTCAAGGAAAGCTTCTAGGTGGAGGTGACAGTGGTAAATTTGGAAGGATGATACGGAGGAGTGAGTACTTCAAGATAGGAATGTTTACTTATTTAAGCAGGTGTGTGTCGACCGGTTCTCTATACAAGCATGAACCACGGCAACAACAGCAGAAACTCCTCGGAAATATCCTCTGAGCAATTCCTGCTTCGCTGAGACCGTATGAGTAGAAAATGAGAAACTTACAGATGTATCAGTTAGGAACCTCCTGGTTCCAAGTGATACCAAATGCAACTCAGACTGGCTTAAGCCTAACAGGGAACGTACCAGCCTACATAACCAAGAAGCCCGGACTCAGAGTGGCCTCAGACAGGACTTGATCCAGGGGCTCGCCCGATGGCAGCGAGCCTTGGTTTCTCTGCACTCCTTGGCTCTGCTGTTTTCTGAGATGGCTTCGTGCTCAGGCTGTATCTGGTGACCCCCCTCCCATCGGTCCCAGGCCCAGAGCCCCTGAGTCCAGCCAAGCAGAGAACTGCTCTTGTGTAAGACCCGGATATTTTATGATGATTCGAACAACACAGATCATAGCCCCACTCGTGAGCAGCCCCTGTGGCTGGGGATTTGGTGCAGGACTGGCCAGGCCCAGGTTGCTTGCTTGCTGCATCCCCAGAGCTCAGACCCCCACCAGAAAGGAAAGGGATGAGGAAGGAAGGTGGGCCCCCAAGGGAAGTTGGAGTGCAGTGGTTAGAAGGAAGGTGACTGAGCATCAAACATCCACTACAATAGGCATGGGTAGGTGTGCTAAGTATTGAGGTGGACATTCACTGATGAAAACGATGAGGTTCAAAGAGGTTAGATAACGTATCCAGCATCTGTGGCTGGTGACTGGAGCCTTGATTTCTCTGACGGCGAAGCTGGTGGTCTTTGTCATCACTGATCCCACAGCGGGACCCCGTTCAGTCCCACGGCTTTGTGGTTGGGTCTGATCTGCCTGCCTTCAGCTGAGTTATTTGCCAGTGGGCTGTCAAGGACGAGCCGGGAGCTGGGTGGCGCCCCAGGGCAGGGTGTCCGCATGTCCTGTGGGACGGGAATGACCTACACCATGGACACCCAGAGCCTGGTGGCTTTGCTCAGGGAAGTGTCTGAAATGGGCTTTAGAACCTAGAGGAAGAAAATGCTAGCCTGACCAGTGCCTCAGTTTCCCCATCTGCATACTGGACGAAATCATCTGGACGGTCTGTCCTACTTCCCTAAGGTGTTTTTTGTCTTTTATGATTTTGGTCAGTTCAAGACCTGTGGCCAAACAGACCACACCCCATGTACTCAGGCCCTAAATTCAGAGCTGATGGACCACCAATCCCCCTCAGGAGGGGCTCCAGTGTGGACGGAGCCAAACCAGCACAGTCGTCTTGGCTTTGTGCTGCGGTGCTCGGGCTCCTGGGGGGCAGACACCCTGGCGCCACTAGGCACTGAGCCCCCTCCACACAGAGCACCCCTCAGGGACAGACCCAGCCTGCCCTGTGGTGACCTTCCCACTGATGGTGTGGCCTGGCAGATGGCAGGCGCTGGGTAAGGTTTTTAGGGGCAGCGTCAGACACACGGGGAAAGGCTTTTATTAGAGAATTGGCTGCAGAGGAGTGAGCGTGGTGACAGGACCACAGGGAGGTCTTCTCTGGAACCCGGGCTCCACTTCCTCCCCCCATGGGATGTGCAGCCCCTCAGGTTGTCCTCGGGGAAGCCTGACTCCCCAGCTACGTAAACACTGTGATGTCTGTAGCCGGCACCGAGGGCTCTGCCAGGCCCGCCCCCCAAGAGGCTCCGGAGGCTCCAGCGATGCCACAGGATGCCCTGCCCCACCAGAAACAGGATACCCAGCTGGGGACCCCTGAGAGGAGACCAGGGCCAGGAAGTGCTTCTTCCTGCTGCAGGGACAGCTCAGTGACCTGGAAAGGTGTGGACTAGAGCGCTCGTGTTTCCACGGTGACATCACCTCTGGTGGGGACCCGAGGCTCAGCTCCTTGGACTCAATGAACTTGCACCGTCCACATGGTCGGCAGGGAGAACATGGTGGCTGATGCCTTTCTGCATCCAGACAGCACATCTTGCATTATGGGTTCACCACCGGAAGAATTCCTAGAATCACAGGATCTCAGCTCAAGGATACCGAAAAAGAGAGAGGGATTCACTCCTCCACGACGCAGGCCCGCTCTCTCCAGCCTTCCATGTGACAGGCTGGGATGGGAAGCTCGCTCTGTGTGAGGCCATGGTGTCACAGCTGGACCAATTCTAACTCTGTGTTGAAATGTGGACTCTTGTCATTCCCTCCACTGCCCCTCACATGCTCGCCCCCTAAACCAGATAAGTCTCTCTCTACTCCGTGAAGTCCTTCAGAAATGCACCCCACTGGGCTTTTCTCCAGGCCCCAGAGCCAGAGCCCCTCTACGCTTTAAAGTGACTTCAAGGACCTCCTCGTGCTCGTCACTTTTCTCTGAATATGCTCAAGCGATGAGAGACGGAACCCAGGACCGACGCAACGCTCTAAGTAGGATGTGGCCGGTGGGGAATGAAGCAGTGTCTTCACCTCCTTGGAACTGGACATCGGACCTCTATTAATGGAGCCGCAGGTGGCCTGAAGTGTGGGCAGCCGTCAAATCTTAGGAGCCGCTCAGCTGCCTTTCTACCTCAGCCTTCACGCCATTCCAGCCGTTAGGTCGTCCGCTTCTCTGGCAATAATTGGCATCTCGAGCCCAAATCCGTGGCTTTACCCTGTTAGCACCTCGTCGGCCCATCAGGGTCCCCACCGCTCTCACCCTCCCAAATTGTTTTGTTTTTCACCTCATGAAGGACAACGATTCTTTTCTTCTTCTTCTTCACTTCGTTTTGTTCTGTCTGGGCAGCACAGCTTGCGGAATCACAGGTCCCCAGCCAGGGATTGAACCCGGGCCCCGGCAGTGAACGCCTTGACAGCTCGGCTGCCGGGGCATTCCCAAGGACAGCGGTCCTGACCATCTGAGCTTGGGCCCATCTTTCCCGGGAGATGCGACAGCTTGTTGCCCCGGAGGAGTGGCCGCACTTCGCTGCAGAGCTGCCTGGGGCGCCTCCAGGAGCTGCCCGAGGGGCCTGGGACCTCAGCCTCCTGGCCCGGGAGCCCGGCGTCCTGTGTAGGACGTGGATTCGGTTCTCTCGCTCTCCCTGTTCCCGTATGTTCCCTCTGCCTCTCCCCGCTCAGCGCCCCGTCCCTCCGGTCGCCCAGCCACTCATCAGGCAACACCTTGGGCCTTGCCCCCCACCTGTGCTCAGGGGCAGGGTAGGGCCTTTCTCTCCCTGTGTCATCTCTAAGGACGTGTCACAGGGAGGGGACACAAAGGCAGTGGCAACTCCTGGGACAGCGTGGAAAGCTGGAATCATAGACTTAGAATGGCGGGGGGGGGGGTGGCCGGGGTCATCCACTCAGCAGGGACTTAAGGACAGACCTGGGTCCTGATGCAAAACCGGGCTATGAAGGAACCGACGGGGACCAGGTATTCAGGACTGCTGTGCGCTCAGGCGTGCTGTGTCCCATACGAGTGTGCGAAGTCCGGGAGGTGGCAGCTGGGAGCAAACTCCTCCCACAGCGAGGGGTCCCTTCTTTTAAGGTTCACCCTCTGGGCTACACATGCCCCAGATGTCTCCCACCCAGTCCCGTGGGCCCGGATTTGAGAGAGCGGTGGTTTCATGGCGCCTGCTTTGCCATGGCTGCCATGTCTCTGCTTTCCCTCCTTTTAGAAAAGGACTGACTTCCTAGGCGGCATCCCTGCTAGCTCGCCAGCTATCCGGTGAGGCTCCCCTGCGCCCCCACGTCGCCTCCTGCAGCATTGAAAGCGATGATTGTTGAGGACTCTCACCACGTGGTGATGCTGACGCTTCCGACGTGGGGAACCTCTGCAGCTGAGTCAGGGGAGCCTCATCCAAGTCCCCCCACCTTCCCGCATGGGCTTCAAGTCAGAGGGCTGGGGTGCGCTGACCCGAGGCAGAGTCAGAACCAAAGGTCAGTTCGCCCAGAACCAGCTTGGGCTGCGTGGCCCTCAGCAGGCGGGAAGGACTTGGGGACTTGCCACCTCGAAAAAAGCCCTGTTAAATGAAAACTCCCTTTCATTTAACTAATGCAAACTAGAAGCTGGGGCCAATGATGGGCTATTGTCGCAGGGCTAGTTTTCCTGACTGAATAATAAAATTATGGGTACCTTTTAGTGAGTGCTTCTCTGAACAAGAGACTTGGACTCTTTTATCTGTCCCTGTTGAGCCCACATCTCTATAAAGCAGGCCGGACCACCTCCACTTTACAAGTAAGGAAATAGAGGCCCAGGGAAGGTTCAAAAAATGCCCGAGAGCCTCCCAACTGGTAAGTCTGGGCCTGAGTTTAGAACTTTGGTATCTGTTATTTCTGCCCCACTGCTCTGCCCCCCCTGGAAATAGTGCTGAAGAACATCCTTCCCCCTCCTACCTCTGCCCCGGCTGCCTGCCCACCAGGGCCTAAAGTCAGGCCCCCTCCCTTTGCGGGGCCGGGCCAGGAGGGTAACGGGAGCCCTGCGGGGTGGAGGCAGGATGGCCGCCTACATGCACTCAGGCCAGAGATCAAACAGGACAGCGTCGGAGCTGCCACGTGTAAATCACCCCTCAGAGAGGGGCAGTTCCAGTGACCAGCGAGCTCAGAGATTCCCACAGACATCCAACACCACCCTCGGGTCCTCCCTGCCTCCCCTCGGGGGGTGCCTGGGAACCCAGACACCGAGCCCTCCCAGGCTTCATCCCGCCATCTAGGATCTCCTGCGGCAGAGCTTTGGATCCGCTCCCCACAGAAATTAACACTCGCGCGCGGCCTGTGAAATGGTGGAGGGTGACCGACCTCAGATCCGAAACCTGCAGCTACTTCCTGGCTGTGTGATGTGAGACCGCACATCGCAAGTTAAATAACCACACTTTGTAACACAGGGACGGAAAGAATGGCGTTGAGCTGTGGTCTGGGGATGGGCTGGGACGGCGTGCGGAGCCCACTGACGCACGGTTGGCACCTAGAAGAGGCGAGGCCCTTCCCCACGCCGGCCCTCCAGGAAGGTTTTCACAGCTGTCACCCCTTGAAACGTCCTAACCCTCGGATAATAGGCAGGATTGTCTCTGCGCCTTGAGGAATTCGGTTCCACGATTAAGCCGAGGTCGCTTGGCTTTAAGTGTCAGTCTTAGGACTTGAACCTGGCACCGCCGGACCCCCAATTACCTTTTCTTTTCCTGCTCATGTGTTACCTTGGCTGTAAGAGATTTATGCCTAAGATTACCCATAAACTTCGAATAATTTTTCCCTATACAGTGATAGCGTTGGTCGTGATGCCTAATACTTTGAATTCCCTCCCTGTTTTGAGAGACCGGAGGCCAAGCAGTTTTGCAAAGATGCTCTGCAGAAGTGAAGCGCATCCTCGGAAGGGGTCCATCAGTGCCACTCACGCCTGTTGACCGTTGGTGTCTGTTCGGGGTCCCTCGGAAAAGCTGGGGGTTGTCACCTTCTCTGGGCCTTTTGGTGATGTTCTGCGGCTGCAGGTTGGGCGTCGAAATGACAGCACAAATAACCCCCTCCTTGGTCTTCACCCCTCCCATCCAGCTCCAGCAGCTCTGGATCCTGTGGGAACCGGAGCTGAGACCCCTGCCCTGGGGAAGCCGGGGTCCCCAGTGGACCCCTCATCACCCCCGGGGCCTGCTTCTCGTCTTCCAGCGCCACGGGCAGTAACCCCTCGTCCTGTGAAGGCTGAAGAGGGAGAAATGTCACATGAAAGGTGCCCGAGGAGGCCTGGCCAGCGTCAGGCCCCCGATGGCAGGTGCCAGGTGGTTAGCATTAAGGCAGTGCCGGGGGGGTGGGGGGCGGCAGTGGCTGGGCTGGGGGTTTGCTGGGAAAGAGCTGGTGCGGACGCTAAAGGCCCCCTCGGCCTGTGGATCCTCGTCTTTCCTTCCTTCCGCCTGCCCTCGGCCTCACGCTGCCTTAAGTGACAAGGTTCTCACGTGCACTGTCCCAAAGGCTCCCTAACCGGGCCTGTGGCCTCCACTTGGCCACCGTGCTGTTCCCCTAACACAGTCTGAGCTCGTGCCCCTCCCGTGGCCTCCAGCCTCCCCGGCCAGGCACCAAAGGCCTGAAGGTCCAGCCTCCCCTCTCCCCAGCACACGCCATCCTCCAACCCTGCGGAAACGTCCACAATTTTTGTGTTTGTGGCACTTAGCACGTTACACAGTCAGGTGGAAGGAACGTGTCTCCAGCGTGGCCGGGAGCAACCCGGGCGCACCGCAGCCCCACAGCAGCGTGACGGGGGGCACCGTCCTCTCCTGGGGCAGCAATTTTTTGTTTTGTTTTGTTTTTTTTGCGGTACGCTGGCCTCTTACTGTTGTGGCCTCTCCCGTTGCGGAGCACAGGCTCCGGACGCGCAGGCTCAGCGGCCATGGCTCACGGGCCCAGCGGCTCCACGGCATGTGGGATCTTCCCGGACCGGGGCACGAACCCGCGTCCCCCGCATCGGCAGGCAGACTCTCAACCACTGCGCCACCAGGGAAGCCCTGCCAGCAATTTCTTGAATCAGGCAGAAGCCCCAGAAGAAGGTGTGAGTCAGGATTGCTGAGTGTGGAGGGAAGGGCCTCGGTAATTAGTGTTAGGATACATCGGTTTGAGGATCCCTTGTCCCCCCGTAAATGTATAGAACGTTAAAGATTCAATTAGTCCCTGAGCACTAACGAAGTTCCCTTATTCTATTTTCCTTCCTTTGAAACGTTTTGGACATTGTCAGAAATATGAAGTAAAAAACAAATAAAAAATAACATGCCCCACTGGGCTGCCTGTGCCCCCTCCTGGGGGTGAAGCTCCTCTCATCCGGATTTCTCCCCGGTCCGTGCACTGGGAGCCGCCCTCGGGCCAGCAGCCGCCTCGTCTTCATCTTTGTGTCCCCAGAACCTTGCTCACAGTCTGCACGTAGCCCATGGCCAGTGCTTGTTGAATGGATGAGCTGATCTCCAAAACCAAGATGGATTATTTCTTCTAATGAACTGCAGTGAATATCACCATGCCTTTGACCGTCGGGGTGGATTGACCAGTCCTATTGCTTGATTTGTCCACATTTTAACCAGACCTTCTCGTTGCATCCCAGCACCTGCCTATGAGCTTTGAAGGTTCCACCCCAGCCTGGTCGTACCACGTGCTCTACACCCTGAAGTGTGAACCACGAGGGGCTCCCACCTTTGGGTTAAGTTGAACAAGAGTGAAAATGATTGTGCTCTCAGCCTCTCTCTCTTTTCCTTAATAAGAGAGGAAACGTTACCAATGGCAAGGTCTTCAAAAGGCCACTTCGCCAACCCCAAATTGACTTGAAAGCACACAAGCTTTCGCTGGAGGCCAGGGTTGGTATGTTTCTTATTACACCAGTGACCCTCACCCTGAAAACCCTTTGTAGATGGGCCTTTTTTCTAGACAACCTACTGATGAGCAAATGATCTAACAGATTTCACACCACATAAATTTAAGCCTAATAAATACCTTCAAATTCAGAGCTCCTGACTCTGGGTTCAGAGAGGTAGTCCCTTCACAAAAGCAATCATGTAGACAATTAATAAACCCACACACAGCCCTGGGAAAGAGTGAGTTCTGCTCCTGTCCCCCGATCCCCTGTCCCGAACCAAACTCCCAATGATTAACTCCAAGAAATGTGGATTTACCCTGGGTCTCCTTATTGGGACAGAGGGCGTGTCCCTGGTAAGGTCCACTTGGCTGTAAACATATAGTGCCCTGTCCAGTGCATTAGCCACTGGCCACATGTGGTTCTTTCAAATTTACATTTATACTAATTAAAATGTAAAATTCTATTGTTTAATTGCCTTGGCCACATGTTGTTAGTAGCTACTAAATTACAGCACAGGATAGAATGTCTGTCATCACAGAAAGCTCTATTGGACAGCGCTGGTCTATTATGCGGGCAAAACCTCTCAGGGCCCAGATTGCTTCTGCTTTGTCTCAATTATCGGTAACCATACCCCCCCGGGACTGGTTTATTCCATTCGTTTAGGTAAGCAAAATGAGGTGAAGTTCATACTGAGGGAAAATGTAGAATAAAAGAAAACGATCTTAATGAGAAAAAAAAAAAAGAACTTTGTTTTAAATCTGCTGATGAGCTCATCTTCTTTCAACTCTTTGCTATTTTGGGCGGCGTATTTACAGTTTTGGGGATGAATAATCTCGATTATTCAGGGCCAGAAAATAAAATCTGCTTTCTCATACCAGTAAGACAATTGCTCTGTCTGAATTAACCAGGTGATTGCTGTGGCTGTTTTTCCTTAAGCTGCTAAGGGCAAGTACATATCTACCAGTGGCAGTGAGGGCCTTGGAGATCCCTGAGGTCCACAACCTCATGTAGGTTGAGGTGGGAGGGGTGGGAGTGGGGCGTGGCAAAAGCAGGAGTGGGAGGGCTTGTCCGTGGCCACATGGCCACCCTGTGGCAGAGCCAGTCCTCCTGACTCCTTCCCAGCTCCTTCTCCTTCGTGAGTCTCATACCACCTCTCTTGGGATGTTTACGCCTTGGTTTAACAAGCTGTAAAATGGGGAAAGACTTGCCCTTGTCTGGCAGAAGGAGCTACTTCAGTGCCAAGCCAAACCAGAAGCTTGTAGGGCCACAGAGGTCCTGGGAGGTATGGCCGTAGATCTAAATGGCAGGTCATCCCCAAAGCGGGCCTTCTCAGCTTCTACACTGCGAAGTGGGCTTTTCCTCCTAAGACGAGGGATTTCCCAAACATGAGAAGTGGGTTTAGATGAGGGAAAGCCCCAAAGAATGACAAACGGTCAGCAGCCTTCAACCACAGATGAAGTTACCGGCTTACAAAACTGCGTCCCGGGCGTCCCGTGTGACTCCAGACCTCTGGATCTTCCTGTTTGACATCTTTTTTGGGGGGTATTTTAATGGCACCTCAAACTTATTAAACTTACCCCAAAACGAAACTGGTAGGCACCCTTCTTAAATCTGACCCTCCCCAGTATTCACCAGGTCAGCGAATAGACCATCATTGTCTCGGTTAAACAAGCCCAAAGTCCCGGCATCATCCTCGACCCCTGACCGTCCCTTGGCTAACTGTGTCATTGCCCTGTTTTCAATTCTTTAATGACTTCCGTTGACCTTCAGAGAAAGTCAAAGCTCCTTTATTAACTTGGAACCCTTACATAGGCTGCCCCTTCCTCTCGCTGGTCTCCCCTCTCTCCATCCTTCCTCTCTTTTCCTCCATTTCAGATACATTCTTTGGCATCTGTCGGTCTCTCTCAACTCCATGCTCCTTTCTCCCATAGAGACTTTGCAGTTTCCTCTTTCTGAATCCCTCCTGGGGTGCCAGGCCTTGGCCCATGAACTCTACTCACACTTCCCATCTCAGCTCAAGCATTACTTCCTCAAGGGCATCTTCCATGCCCTCTCGTCAAGGTCAGATCCCAAGTACAGGTTCTCAGAGCACCATGGACCTCTCCTTCAGAGCCTGCATTGCAGCTGCAATGTCTCATTTATTCGTGTGATAACTAGACAAGCATCTTTCACCCTCACTAGATTGTAAGCCCCATGCTGACAGGGAACACGCCTGTGTGTTCACAGAGAACCCCTGGCCCAGCATAGAAGAAGCACTCTACAATACTGAATGAATGAATGAGTGAGTGAATGAATGAATGAGCTCCACTGTGGAGTAGGTCATGGCTGGGTTTGAATCTTGGTTCCAGTATTTCCTCAGTTGTGTGAACTTGAGCAAGTCATTTAATCCCTCTGAGACTCACTTTCCTAATATGTAGAAGAAGAACCTAATATTTCCTACAAGGAACTTAGGACAAATGAAATGATGGTGAGAGCACGCCTAAAACAGCCAGTGTGTCTGGCACACAGTAGGTACTCAAGCAATGTTTGTGGTCATCATCTAAACCTTCCCATTGGAAGACTGAGTATCCTACTTAATATCCTTTAAGGTTTCTTTGTTTTTGTTTAAATTGGCCTGTGTGTCCGCTGTTTGCAACCAAAAAATCCTATAGGGGGGCTTCCCTGGTGGCGCAGTGGTTGAGAGTCCGCCTGCCGATGCAGGGGATGCGGGTTTGTGCCCCGGTCCGGGAAGATCCCACATGCCGCGGCGCGGCTGTTCCCGTGAGCCATGGCCGCTGAGCCTGCGCGTCCGGAGCCTGTGCTCCGCAACGGGAGAGGCCACAGCAGTGAGAGGCCCGCGTACCGCAAAAAAAAAAAAAAAAAAAAAAAAAAAATCCTATAGGGAATGTAGCTGTAGTCCAGACTAACAAAATAAAATCATCAAGTTCCAAGTTGATGCCTATATTACTTCTTTCTAATATTTTTTAGTACAAACGTTAAGTCAATCAATTCTCTGAGCATGTCAACCTTCAGAGGCATGTACTATCATTATCCCTATCTTACCTAGTGAAAACTGAGACACAGCAAAGCTAAGTAACTTGTCTGAGGTCACACAGCTAATAAGTACCAGAGACAGGACTCGGACCCAAGCTGCCTTGCGTTTAACCCTTGTACTCTGCTACTTTATCTATATTTTGAAGAATTAACTCCAAAGCAATTAAAGGTAAATAAACAAAATGCTTGAAGCGTGTCACATAGACCACTCCCTCCACTCCCATCACCTCCACCAAGATCCAAATTACGTAAAAAAACCCAAACATATGTATACTTATCACATACGTAGAAAAAAGACATGAAAGAAATAAACCAAAACAATGATTATCTCTGAGTGATAGGATCATACATAGTTAAAAAAAATATTTTTCTTCACCAATTTTCAACACTATAAAATGTATTACCGTTATAATGTAAAGAAACAAACTTTCTGAAAAGTAACTGAATTTCTGAGTAGTAAAAAAAGAAGAAGAAAGAGAGAACGATATCAAAAAGTACCACTGTATTCAAAATCCAAACAGAAAAGGAAGAGAAGGGAGTATGACATGGCCATTCTCCCCAAAGCTTTGCTGGATGAGGCCCATCTTTGTGGACCTGCCTGACAGCTGAAATTCTCATTTTTCAGGCAAAGCTCTCAGAATTTTCAGTAATAAATAACCTTGGGCCACAATTAGCCCACTCAATATTGGATATTATTAGGTAGTAGTTGAGCATTAATTAGGTGCCTGGGAAAAGCCCTCACTGGGAGGCAGAGGATACCTGGGCTCTAGCCTGAGCTTGGCTGTCCCCTCATCATGTGCCTTGGAAAATCTCTAGTGTCTTCATTTGACAAAAGGGAGTGGTTCTATCTGCTTCATCACCTTTTGATCTGCTGTGAGTTGCAAGAAAGACAGCAAACCCTCACTCTTGTAAGCGCTTCACATAGATGAACTCATTAAGCTTCAGGACAGCCCAGCAAGTTAGAAATTATTATCATCCCCATTGTACAGACGAGGAAAATGAGGCATAGAGCAGCTAAAGAACCTGCCCTGGGTCACATGATTGATAAACATAGAGCCAGGACTCAAATCCAGGCAATCTGGCTGCCTAGTGAATTGTATGTGGTCGTAACCACTATGCCGCGGGACAGCTGTGCGCTTTGAATGAGATTCAATTCAGGAAAGAGCTTGGAGTAGTTCAAAACACTAAAAAACAACAACAACAACAACAAAAAAAATCAAAGCAAGCAGTTAGTTTCGGGTCATTTTAAAGGAAATGGCTTCTTGGTTTGGGGCAATGTTTTAGAATGGTTAGTGATTAGGAAATAGGTATAAACCTAGGAAAGGCTGCACATAAATAAAACATTTCCACCTCTCATTGGGGAAAAAAAACATGTTTCCACTAAGAACACAGGAGATTCCCCAAACAGGAAGAGAGAAGCCTTACTCAATAAACTGGTGATTTGGTGTTTATGTGTCCTGCTCCAGTAATCTGCCATTCAGACAGCAGAGAGATCATGTAATTAGACTTATGAAAATTGCTTGGGCAAAGCAACCTTGAAACTTCCTCCCTCTCTCCATGAATCAGTGTGTCCTTCAATGCATCAGTTGACCAGAAATTTGGTGCAAGTCCTATGCTGGACCCATACTCCCAAGTTGAGTTAGTTGCCTTTATGGGAATTGAATATTGTCTTCAAGCCTCCTTGGTGGAAAAGACCTAACAAGGTCACCTGGCTCACCCCTTTCCCCACTTACCCTCTTCCACCTAAACGATCGTCAACAGATGAGGTGAGGTTCTCTTTGCAGGGACCTCCAGCGAGGAGGAGTATCTGGCCTCCCCCTGGGAAGCCCTCATCAAAATGTTTAGGGCCTGTGGAAGAGCTGCAGCAGAGGCCAGCTTATCAAGGTGGGATTTATTTACTTACTGTCCAAATCATTTCACATCAGATTGGCTTGTTGCTCTCTCAGCTCATGGGCTGGAGAGCGGAGGTGACAGATCACTCCATTGCTTACTTAAGCAACCATAAACAGGACTTGAAAGAAGGGCGTTTGCTGCATGCAGCTCATCTTTGGAGAATCTGACATGCATCAAGTTGATGGCAACCTTCTGCTCATTATCTCGAAAGGTCTTTTCTATTTTTTTTCTTTTTCTGTTCCCAGAGGAAGGCATTTTCCTTAGAAAATTCACTAGCTTTACTCCAAAGAGAGCAGTAGAATAATGTGGATCTAAGCCAGAAAGTGGTGTCCAGTCCCAATGGCCTGGGGGCTGCTGAAGGTTTTCTTTCCTACCTATGGGGACTTAAGGGCAGGAGGCAGCTCCCCAGATTTTGTGGCACTTTTAAGTTTATCAGTTTGCCAACACCCCTTGAACTTTAAAGGTGCCTTTGATTATCCACCATTTGGGGTGCAATAGGATTAAGTTGTAATGAAGTTAGAATGTCTAAATAAAGGTTGATCTCTATGATATATATACAGGAGTAACACATTCTGAATTTCATGGCATAATTTCAGTTTAAAGTATTTTGTTCTTCTTCTCACTGCCCTCCCCCCTCCAACACCCTCTTTCTCCTCCAAATAAGGGAGTAAATGAGATGTCGAATACTCATACCAAGCCAAGTGCCACACTTGGCATTGGGCTTTTAGAAATGACATTATTTAATTAAATTATCATAAGAACCCTACGCGATTTGCTTATCATTACAGGTGGGGACACGGAAGCTGAGACAGGCTATGTCTTTTAGCTTGTTTAGCTACACTGACACGGTTAGTCCTGCTGTTGGGTTTCAAGCCCAGGTCTCGTGATGCCAAAATCCAGATGCCTTCTTTTGCTGCCGTCGTACCTGCCAGACCTTGGGGACTGGTTAGTGGTCAGAGAGGTGAAGTCTGGTCACCAGAGGCACACGCAGGCATCAGAGGGGTGTGTGTGGGGGTGTCTGACATACAAGAAGCTAGAGGATTACGAGAAACAAAAATTTAAAAATACGCTGAGAGAAATTACTGAGGATATGACATTAAAATCTAGAGGAGAAGGTAAAGTAAATAATACGATCAAGCAGGAAATAGAAACCATTACCCAATACTTGATCCAGCGACAATTCTCACCGGGACTCTTTTCCCATTGACCGGGTCTAGAAGTGAGGTCAAAGACACACAACCAGTAGCACTGAACAAGTAGCATATGTGCATCACTTAACATCTTTCTAGAACCAACAAGTATTATCTTAATGTTATAACATACACCTTTGGAGGATGATAAGCCCTTTTGGTTAAGAAAAAATAGAGGCCAGTGCAGTATCCACGCTCACACCAGTGTCCACGGGTACGTGATGTCAGAAGCCACGCGCTTCCCTGGCTGGAGCCCAGTGGAGAGTCCCGGGATGTCCTCTCCTACAGGCTCCCTGGGAGGCAAAGCAGACAGGTGCCTCCCAGGCCCTCAGCTGCCCTGTTGTGTGACATTATATAGGATGCCATTTAACAGGTTGTACAGACCTTCCTGGGGTCCTGGGGACCATGCCATTTCTTCTACATCCTCATGTCTGGGGTGATGCAAAGAGTGCAAATTATTCCACAGTCTGAAGAATCCACAGTGAGTGGGGGCTGTGGGAATTAGATGCCTGGGGCAGGGTATGATCTCATCAGCTATTAGCCCTCTCTCACCTTAGTAAATGTCATCAATGTCTTCTCAGACCTGGACATTTTGAATGAAAAATGTCTCCTTGTTCATCCGCTTCCAACCGGGTACAAAGGACGGTGCAAACAGTTTGGCGGCTCCTCAGTTAAACATAGAATTACCATATGACCCACCAACTCCACTCCTAGGTCTCCACCAAAAGAACTGAAAACAGGTGTTCCGACAAAACTTGCACACATTCACAGCAGCATTAGTCACAATAGCCAAAATGTTCATCAGCTGATGAATGGATAAACAAAATGTGGTCTATCCATATAATGGAATATTATTCAGCCACGAAACAGAAGGAAGTACACGCTTTGCCACGGACGAACCTTGACAATATTACGACAGGTGAAAGGGAAGGACACGAAAGGTCACATAGTGTATGATTCCATTGATGTGAATTGTCCCAGAATAGCCAAATCCATAGAGATGGAAAGTAGATTAGTGGTTGTCAGGATTAGGGGGAGAGAGAGGAAAGTGGGGAGTGGCTGCTTAACGGGTATGAGGCTTCCTTTTGGGGTGATGAGAGTGTGCTGGACCCAGATAGTAGTGATGGC
The DNA here is from genome assembly GCF_039906515.1 of Pseudorca crassidens. Classification (NCBI taxonomy): domain Eukaryota; kingdom Metazoa; phylum Chordata; class Mammalia; order Artiodactyla; family Delphinidae; genus Pseudorca; species Pseudorca crassidens. Next base: position 80,706,633 of record NC_090309.1, on the reverse strand, counting down.
TGTACAACACTGTGCGTGTGCTAAATGCCACTGAATTGGACACTTTAAAATGGTTAAAATGATAAATTTTATGTCATGTGAATTTTGCCACATTATTTGTTAAAAAGGATATAGCAATGAACCTCTATAATACTCCAGTGTCATGTTGGCTAATTGTTTTTTTTTTTTATTGAAGTATAGTTGATTTACAATGCTGTGTTACTTTCAGGTGTACAGCAAAATGAATCAGTTATACGTATATCTATTCTTTTTCAGATTCTTTTCCCATATAGCTTATTACAGAGTATTGAGTAGAGCTCTCTGTGCTGTACAGGAGGTCCTTGTTTATCTCTTTTACATATAGTAGTGTGTATATGTTAATCCCAACCTCCTAATTTATCCCTCCCTCCCCCACTTTCCCCTTTGGTAACCATACATTCGTTTTCCATGTCTGTGAGTCTATTTCTGTTTTGTAAATAAGTTCATTTATCTCATTTTTTAATATTTCACATATAAGTGTTATCATATGCTATTTGTCTTTCTCTGTCCGAATGCTGTTTTCTAAATCTGGCCGGAGCCTTCTCCTCGGATGATAAGATGGAAAGATGTCTTGTCTCACAGCTCCGCCAGGTACCAGCCCCAGGCAGGATCCCCACTCCCCAGGCCCCCGGCACGCACAGCCTGTGCGTATCCGCCTGCCCACCAGTAGGGTCTCCAGGCCGCTAGACAAAGACCCTTTCTTTTCCCGTGGTCAGGAGGAGTGGAGGGGGCACAGTGGATGCATAAACATGGGAAGGAAGGCAGGCCGCCTGAAAGCTTCCAAAAGCCCCTTTCTGACAAGTGAAAAATGTTGGTGACTTTAAGTCACAGGCCAGGCTTTTAACAACCCTCGGCATATTTATTTAACCCAGTAAATACGTTTATTAGCAAGGCCGCCTCCTTTGTAGAGCAGGTAATGGATTCCCCATATGTTTCTGCTTTGCAGACCGGGGCAGGGCGGCTGACACCTAGCCAGCCTCCTCCAGCCTCCGAGGCAGAGGCCGAGTGTGTTGCCGCTTTACGGCCTGGCCCGGCCGCGTGTGTAATTACGCTCACTCCCAGAGAGAAGGAAACCCCGGGCTGTGGCCTTAACTAGCCCCACGTTGCACGACCGAAGGGCATGTCTCGCAGGAGGGACGAGAGAGGTAATAAAGCTTTCGCGTTATTAACTTTTTCCTTCTGAAAAGAAGCCTGAAAAATGCCATCGCACCACATTAAAGGGCTTACGCGAGAGCGGCCACCGCCTAATGAGGGGCTGGGATCCGGGGCCACATGCGAGGGCTCAGGGCCGCTTGGAATGGAACCTTGATGTCGTGCCAGCCCGGGGGGCACGGGTGCGAGGCGGGGCGGGGGTCGGGCTGAGGTTTGCACCTGACTTGCGGGGCGCGGGCCCAGACGGGCGGGGTGTCACCCAGGGCAGGCAGAGCCGAGCCTTCACCTCTCTGCCCCGGGAGCGGGTGTCAGGTCTGAACAAGCATCGCTGCTTCCCTGGAAGACCTTCGGACGCCGTGCGGGAGGTGACATGGCAGCAGGCTGGTGTGATCAGAGTGACGGGTGTCAGAACAGGTGTGGAAAGCACCGAGCACTCAGACCGAAGGCGTGATGGGCTGTGTCGGGGCTGAGGCCCCCCAGGGAGCACAATGTGGCCGCCGGGACCTCCAGGGTGAACTGCGGTGTCGCCAGAGGAGCCTCCTGCAGTCTTTTTCCCAGATCCCAGCCATCTCACCCACGGGCCAATGAAAGGATTTTGAACTGTTTTCATTTGTTATGATGGTTTGACAGGGGGTGACATTTCCTCCCTGGGCGTTCCAGTGAAGTCCAGTGGTCACAAGAATCCGTTATGGGGCAGCGGAAGGATATCGCCAGGAGCGATGACAGCCAGATTTGGCGCTGAGAGCTTGTCTTGCAAGTCTGGTGACCCTGGGTGGGCCCCTCTGCTCTCAGGCTTTGACTGGTTGACTCTGAGCTGCCCCGTCCACACTGTGAGGCTGTGTGCGTGTGCGGATGGGGGCTGGAAGGGGCGGGGGGAGCCAGGCAGAAGTCAGCAGAGTGAGAACCTTTCCTCCCCAGCCTCTCCCACATCCTTCCACTGACCTAAGGACTCAGCCATCCTTCGGTAAGAAGAAAAGCAGGCAAAGCTCTGGGTTTGGAGGAGGGAGAAGAGCTTGTCTAGACCCTAGAATTTGTCTCGTGGTGCAGAACCTCCCTCTGGTCCTCTGATCTGTTGGACCATCTTGCAGGCAGCTCACCGGGTCAGGTCCAGGGAGACTTCTCTAGCCCTACTCCCTGGAAATCTGTGTCTCCTCTCTGAGAGCTCCTGGGGACAGGCGGCAGCCTTTCAATCTTCTTGCCCACCCTAGTACTGAGTTCATGTTCCCACCAAAAATAGACCCTGATCTAGAACTCCTGGGTCCAGTTGCACAGGTTGGGAACTGACCAATTCCTGGAGGTTGCAGGGATTCCTATAGACTATGCTGCCTATGTGATGGAGTCACCCTAGAGTCGGGGACACTGAGGCCCAGGGGGGCTTGACTCAATAGGTATTGAATTTACCTTTGCAATTAATAAAGCACTTTTGTACGCCTTATCTTATTCAACTCTCTTTGTGGGAGCAGGCAGACATTAAGAATTCCACTTATGGGTAAAGGACCACACAGGGGAAGAGACTGGCCCAATGGCACATAGCCAGGCATGGGAGTGGCAGGAACAGGGCCTGAGTCTCCAGATACCTTGTCCAGTGCTCTGGTCACAAGACCATGGGCTTCCCATGAGGCCAACCTGCTCACTGTCTCTCCTTTGCAGGTGAAGGGTCTTCAGGCATCTCTGTATCATCCATACCTGGGTATCCCTGGGAGACAGCTGCTCTGATAAACCTCACGAGGTCATTCTGGGTTCCAATTCTAGCTCTGCTAGCTGACAGCAAGCTACTTGACTCCATTCATTCATTCATCATTCATCATTCATTCCATAAGTATCTACTGGGTGCCTGCTGTGTGGCGGGCGTGAATCTAGGCACTGGGGATACCACAGTAAACCACACATCCACAGACCCCTGCCGTCAGCGCTCCACAGCTGGGCCCTCCAGGCCCTCCAGCTGGGCCCTCCACTGCAGCCATGCAGTGACCTCTCCCCGGGGAGCAGAGGAGGAGGTCAGATTCTCTCCCTGGGCAGAGCCTCAACCCTTGGGAGCAGGCACGGGAGGCGTGGGAAAGCTACCCATTCATCCCTGTGCTTGTATTTCCTGGTCTGGGGTGGCTAAGCATTGTCATGCTTGAGCTGGTGATAATATATTCTGCTGCGAAGTGCTCGTAACATCCGTGCTCGTCTTGGTGAATGATTTTCCCTGATACGCAGAGCATTTCCTATACCATTCACCGAGAGTTGTTTATTTATAGGGTCACTGAAGGAAGGGAGATGCCAGTTTCCTCATATGTGAAATGGGGGTGGGGCAGACTTCGGAAGAGGGTTTCATCCATAGAGAGATTATAATCACGCTATTAAAATGTCTGTGAATGACCTCAAACAGGGCTCAGCGCCTAGGAGGCAATGAGAAGAAAATGCTACCAATTTGCATGTTTGTTATTACTGGAGGCACCGAATTCCGTGCATGGAAGGAACGTGTCTTTGCTTGCACAAGATTCCATGCCTGCCAAACTTACTCCTGTCATTTGTTCAGAGGGGACTTTGCAGGTCTAGAATAGAGAGTCTTGGTGGTCTTAAGATAAACCACCTCCTCTGCGAGGCGAAGGCACAGCAAAACTGCAGGCCTCATTAGTTTAAAACAGTCCCTGTCTCTTCCAGGAAGCTTTTCTACATTCAAAAGGGAGAAATCGGAAAAGGCACGCTGAGGCTTCCGGGCTGGAATTCTCTGAGGCAGCAGCTGTTTGCATGTTTGCCCATCAAAGGCTGCATGTCGGGACAGCTGAGGGTTGGGAGATAAAAAGAACTTGTGGGTAGCAGGGAATCAGTGAACGCACAGAATGGCTTCTGAGAATCATGCTTGAGAAGAAAAATATTACAGGCGAATGTGAAGGATGACTTTTCCCTCCAAAAAATCGGCTCATGCTGAGACTTGATCTGAATCACTTAGAAGCAGGAGAAGGTGATGCTTCTGGAAACATTAAAGGGGTTTTTGTTTTCACTCTCAAGAACACCAGAGAGGGCTTCCCCAGTGGCGCAGTGGTTGAGAGTCCACCTGCCGATGCAGGGGACATGGGTTCGTGGCCCGGTCCGGGAAGATCCCACATGCTGCGGAGCAGCTGGGCCCATGAGCCATGGCCACTGAGCCTGCACGTCCGGAGCCTGTGCTCCGCAACGGGAGAGGCCACGATAGTGAGAGGCCCACGTACCGCAAAAAGAAAAAAGAAAAAAAAGAACACCAGGGAATGATTACAACTTCCTTTCACGTCATAACGACAACGAATATTTATTGATTGTCATCCTCACTTTATAGTTGAGGTGACTGAGGCTCATCACGTTTCAGTATGAGGACCATGGAGTCAAACTACTTGGGTTCAAATCCCAGCTCTACCACTGTTAACTACAGGTGATTCTGGGAAAGTTATTTATTCTCTGTGCATCAGTTTCCCCATCTGTAAAATGGGGATAATAAATCATACGGGGGTGTTGTAGAGGCTTAGAACAGTGTCTGGCAACAGAGTCAGCACCAGGTAAATGTGACTGATGATAATGGTGAGGATGATGGTGGTGAGGACAGCGATGATGATGGTGGTGAGGACAGTGATGATGGTGGTGAGGACAGTGATGATGATGGTGGTGAGGACAGTGATGATGGTGGTGAGGACAGTGATGATGATGATGGTGAGGACAGTGATGATGGTGGTGAGGACAGCGATGATGGTGGTGAGGACAGTGATGATGGTGAGGACAGCGATGATGGTGAGGACAGCGATGATGGTGGTGAGGACAGTGATGATGGTGGTGAGGACAGTGATGGTGGTGGTGATGAGGACAGTGATGACGGTGGTGAGGACAGTGATGGTGGTGGTGAGGACAGCGATGATGGTGATGAGGACAGTGATGATGGTGATGAGGACAGCGATGATGGTGGTGAGGACAGTGATGATGGTGATGAGGACAGTGATGATGGTGGTGAGGACAGCGATGATGATGGTGAGGACAGTGATGATGATGGTGGTGAGGACAGCGATGATGATGGTGGTGAGGACAGTGATGATGATGGTGGTGAGGACAGTGATGATGGTGGTGAGGACAGTGATGATGATGATGGTGAGGACAGTGATGATGGTGGTGAGGACAGTGATGATGGTGGTGAGGACAGTGATGATGATGATGGTGAGGACAGTGATGATGATGGTGAGGACAGTGATGATGGTGATGAGGACAGTGATGATGGTGATGAGGACAGTGATGATGGTGAGGACAGTGATGATGACGGTGAGGACAGTGATGATGGTGATGAGGACAGTGATGATGGTGGTGAGGACAGTGATGATGGTGGTGAGGACAGCGATGATGGTGGTGAGGACAGCGATGATGGTGATGAGGACAGTGATGATGGTGGTGAGGACAGCGATGATGGTGATGAGGACAGCGATGATAGTGATGAGGACAGTGATGATGATGGTGATGAGGACAGTGATGATGGTGGTGAGGACAGCGATGATGGTGGTGAGGACAGCGATGATGGTGGTGAGGACAGCGATGATGGTGATGAGGACAGTGATGATGATGGTGATGAGGACAGTGATGATGGTGGTGGTGAGGACAGCGATGATGGTGGTGAGGACAGCGATGATGGTGATGGTGATGCTCAAGGCCTCATGGCTGGGAAAGAGTGGAGTCAGGTTTTGAACCTGACACTGCCGGCTTGTGTTGCTTCCACTCCCCCTACACTGTCCTACACTTTAGCAAAGGACACTGGAGAATATTAAGCAGAAATAGCTCAGACTAAATTGAAAGCAAAATGTTAAAAAGCAACTTGCTTTACCACTTGCATTTCAGGGGAGCGACATCAGCTCATCAGCAGGAATGTTGGTGGCAGTGGCCCTTGATCGGGGCCTGAGGCTCTGTATCATTCATTTGAAATTTTTTAAAAAAAGAAAACATAGGATTTGAAAAGCCCCACAACAGCTTCTCAGCTCACAGAACCCTCTACTAAGGTAAACTTTTTTTGTATTTTTCTTTTGTGGGGCAGTTTTCTCAACTGCCTTTCCCACCTCTTTGCTCTGTTCATTCTGTTCCCTGTCCCTGTAACTCCTCTATCTCTGAGTCCATCCTTCAAGATCCAGCTCAAGCCCCACCTCCTCCAGGAAGCCTTCCCTGACCACCTGGTCCACAGGGATGGCCTCCCCCACTGTATCTGGGTACCCACTTGGCCAGGAGCACGCACTCTGTGTGAAGTGGGACTCCTTTGCACGTGTGCATTAAGTCCTTTCCTGGAAACTGTACCCAGGACTGGAGACCTGCCCCATATCCTCTTGTATTTTTTATTGTATTTTGTTTTGACTGTGGGTCATCCTTATTTAATTTTGATAAATCCACATCTTCATATGCTCCTTGAGGCCTGGAGTCTTGAAACTTACCTTCTATTCTCACCGTTGTAGGTGACGGCCTCTTATCACAGTGCCCAGATCAGGGAGACACATTCAATCATTCAGTCTTCCGATGACCAAACAAGCAGGGGCTCAAGACCTACCTCGTGCAGGCTCTAGGGGAACAGAGATGAGGGAGCCAGTTTCGTTGGGGCAGGTGGTGCCTGGTAGGAGAGTCAGCTCTAACACAAATAATTTCAACATGCTGAGTCGTGGGGCAGAGGTAGGTGTTTGGCAGCAGCGAATTCTGGCCAGGATGTGGGAGAGCTGGTGTGAATTTGTTGTCAGAAAAGTAGGGAAGGAGGCCTCAGGTAAGGGAACAGCTGGTGCAAGTGTATTTTGGCCTTTCAGGAGCCTAATAGGATTAGGCGGTGATAAACTGGAGGATGTGCTTGGACAAAGAACGGGCAAGAGGGCCTCAGAGGATTTGGTCAAATAACTCTAGGTGTTGGACTGGGTTTCAGGATTTTCGGCAGGGTGTGTAGTAAGACGTGTGTTTTAGAACATAGGTTAGAGTCTGCTTCCACCGTTAATCTGATTTGATAAGTGCAGAAGCCTCTGCTGACAGCCAATATCTGAATGTGAGCGAGTAGCAGGCTGATGAAACACTCCCTAGGCAGTGACAAGAGCATATGATGCGGACGCAACTTGATTTGAAATGGCTATCTGTGTCCTGTTCTGGGAGCGAGACCCCATTTTGTGCCCCTCCGTCCTCCCAGGAAGCTGTCTGTCCTGGCGTAAACTCCACCTCCAGTACTTTTGTGCTTGCAAACCCCTGCTCTCGTCCACCACAGGCGGCTCACAGCTTTCAGCAGAGGATTACTTAGAAAAATAAGTTAATGACTGTCCTCAGAGCAGGCGAGTCTTGCTGGAAGAAGCAGGCATGCCCAGAATTCATTTCCCTCGAGTCTGATGGGGGTGGGTTGAGAACACGCGTTGCAAATTCCAGTCTAGGAAAAAAAGAAAGAACTCTTCATCCAGTCAAAGCAGCATCATTAGGACTAACGTGTGGGGACAGAGCATCGTTTAAAAATATAAAAGCAGCTGTGAGCACCTTCTGAGAGTGGCAGGGTATCTGGGTGGCAGACCCACCTGTGGAAATGAGGATGGGCTGTCGGCTGTGTTGTTCTTGGGGTTAACGGATCCGGGGCCCCGCAGGAAACGGCTGGGGCTCCAGTGTGGAGGTGGAATGGGGAGACAGGGATGGGGCGGGGAAGGGAGGTGGGGAGTAGGGAAGGGACAGAGGGAGGGCAGAGGACAGGCTTGCTGGCTCTTTTTAGTCAACACCAGAGACCACCAACGGACCCCAGCTCCGGCTGGCTTCCTGCTCCTTGCCCCAGGCCAGCCCCTCTGATGCTCTCCTAAGGACTCTGAAGGCGTCTATACTCATTTATTCACTCAACACACACTTGATGTCCCGAACTTCCCACAGGGCTAACAGAATAGAATGACACAAACCTCTTTGCCAAATGCTCTCTCTGAAACCTGCAAAGTCTGTTAGGGACACCAATTGCTATGAAAAAAAACATAGAGAGAAACACAAGTCGGGGGAGTATGTTGCTAACTTACAGCCTGTCCCTGTCCTGGAAAAGCCCCAGGACATCAAGGTGACTGAATCAGCTGGTGTTCTGGGACCAACCAGGACGACCCAGGACAGGCACGTGTGGAAGGAAGAAGACAAAGATGGGTGGGGCTTCCCTGGTGGCGCAGTGGTTGAGAGTCCGCCTGCCGATGCAGGGGACACGGGTTTGTGACCCGGTCCAGGAGGATCCCACATGCCGCGGAGCGGCTGGGCCCGTGAGCCATGGCCGCTGAGCCTGCGTGTCCGGAGGCTGTGCTCCACAATGGGAGAGGCTACAGCAATGAGAGGCCCGCGTACCGCAAAATATATATATATATAAAATAAAAAAGAGGACAAGGATGGGAAAACAGCCACACCCTGCTTGCCCTGAGCCGGCCTTCACACGCATTGTTTCTCATCTTTAAACTAATCCAGGTGATTGCTGCTCTATGTAGGTGGTGGGACAAGGTATCAGATCCCACCCCACTGGTGGAGACGACTTTGCAAATGTCAGGGTTATGTTTTACTTGTAAGAGGTCAATTATTTTCAAATAGAAGAAAATTGAGGCTCAGAGAGATTGATTTCCTAAGTCATAGCTAGTGAGTGGCAGGGTTGAGATCTTGAACCCTCTGGTCTGACTCTGGCCCACGTTTCTCTCCACTGTTCCATGAAGAAAGGGCTGCCTGGATTGCGCCAGAAGGTAAGCTTAGGGGTGCAGGGGAGATTAAGCTGAGGGCGCCCCGGGGCAGCCGGAAGTCTGGCCCGGAAGGCCTGCAGAAGACTTTGCTGGGGATGCAGCAGGCATGGGGATTTCCAGGCCCCGCTGGAAAGGAAGATCTTAACCGAAGTGTGGGTTCCGGCAGTCCCCTGAGTCTCATGAGGCCCCGTGTCCTTCCTCCCTGGCCCGGCCGGAGACTCTGCTTCCGAAACCGGGAGCTCCTGAGGGATAACAGCCGGGAATCGTCTGCCGAGAGTTGTACACAGAGAGAGGAAAACAGAGGTAGAACTGGACATGGTGTAAACAGATGACTCAATGCTTTCCCTGGTCTTCTCCTCAGGGCTGGCTGACCCGACTGCCTGGTGGGAGGCCTCAGCCCTGGAGAAGAACCGCTGAGATGTTGCCTCTCCTGCTGGAGATCTGGTTCTGAGGTTCTCTTGCATCCCCGCCCCTTATCTAGGCTCCCTGGAATTGGGGCCGAGTTCACTGGGGCTGCCTCTCACTGACCGTCACCTACATCCCGCATCCCCCCTGCAGCTCTGTCACCAGCTGCTTCACAGGTAACATGGAGGCTACCAGCAGGGCCCGGCTTCTTAACCTCCTCTGGACCTTTTCACCTATTTCACTGCAAATCCATGCTTTCAGATCTGGCACGTGGATCTGACCACACACTGATCAACCTGGGGTCCCTCTGTGGCTGCGGCTCCAGGGTACAACCTCAGCTCCATTTTCTACGGTCAGGAGCCACCTGGCCTGGCTCCTCCTAGAGCCCACGTTATAGCCCAGCGCCTCCCATGTACGTACGTAATCTTCGGTGGTAAATATTTTTTACCTACTGTTACTCTTTTGAAAGTTTTTGGGAAGTGGAAAATGAGGATGCGGGAGGGCATCACAGGAAACCTGTGTCAGAGATGGTAGTTTCCCTGATCGTGAAGGGCCTTTTGTGCCACACGAAGGAAGTTTGGAAGTGCTCCTATAGGCAATGGGGAGCCACCAAAGGCTTCGGAGCCAGGAAAAGTGTGCAGAGAGATAAGTAATAAGCGTATCAATGGTTTCTTTCACTGATGATTATAACAGAGTGCTAGGAAACAGATCTTTAAACACCTCCCTCTGAACTTAAACCAATAAAGCTATTCTTGTGGCCTCTTTCTTGCAGGGAGGATTTGAGGTGGCCTTCTCTGAGCAATGTACCTGAACGTGCACTGTGGTGACTGTCCCAGGACTCTGCAGTGTGTTGCATCGTGTTCAGGGCATCGGGAGAAATTGTCAGAACCGCCACCAACATTATTCCTCGGGGACGCAGAATACGCAAAACAGACAAGGGTCCAATTCTGACTCTGCTGTTTGCTGGAGGTGACCTTGGGAAATCCCGGCGTCTCCCTGAGCCTCAGCGTCTGCATTTATAGAGTGGGGATGATGACGCCTGCACAGAGATGCTGTATATGCACAGATATACATGCCGTATATGAAGCAGTTGGAATATAGCGGGAGCCAGTAGGAGCTACTGGCCATCAATCCCCATTCCAAAGTGACAGCTAGAGGCTGGGAGAAAAGCCATACACACAACATCAAAAAAAAAAAATTCCTTGGGGGAAAAAAAAAAAGAGAGAGAAGAGACAGGAGCATTGGAGAGGAAGAAAGGAATTAGTGCTGTCAACAGCAGGTCAGTTTGTCTTAAAACCTTTCAAATTGTGGAAAGAACTGAGAAATGTATTTCCTGGGGCAGGAGGCAGGGGGCTGAGGGGGCCTTGTGCCGACTGCCTGCACGGGCAGCTGAGGGAACATTCCAGAGGGAGGGGAGCCTGGTGTTTGGGAAGCCTTGACAAAGAGGTGAGCCAGTGGCCACGGGCTACAGCCCTACTGCGAGCAGGCAGGGTGAGCCCAGGAAACGGGGGCAGAAGAGGCGAGAGAGACGCGATGCAGCATGGACGAACCTTGAACACACTGCGCTCAGTGAAAGAGGCCGGACGCCAGAGAACGCATGGCGTGGGACTCCACTGATAGGAAATGTCCAGGAGGGTCAATTCCACAGAGACAGAAAGTGGATTAGTGGTAGCCTAGGTGAGGGGGTTTGGAGAGAGATGCGGAGTGACTGCTAACGCGTGTGGGGTTTGTTTTGGGGGTGATGTTCGAAATTGATTGCAGGGTTGTTTGCATAACTGCGAATGTACTAAAAACCACTGAGTCATGTATTTTAAGCGTGTGGATCGTATCGTATATGCATCACATCTCAATAAAACTGTTATAAAAAAAAAAAGGAAAGAGACTCACGGGAAAGACATACACCCCTTTGTGTATTTGTCTTAGAGACACAGCAGGTTCAAGGGAAAAAGCTCCAGGACATTGTCAAGCCCAACTGCCCACTTTCCAGAACAGACGGCTGAGCCCCAGACATGCTGGGTGACTTGCTTGTGGCCCCAAAGCAGAGGGAAGGGCAGGACTACACACTAGCCCTCCTGTGTGCCTGGCCCACCTGTGCTGCTGGTGCTTTACATAGTCACCTACGCAACAGAACAGTTCAAGCCACACCATCCCGCGCAGTGTTTGTCACGCGAGAAATGACCTTAAAATTCAGGTGGCTCTGTTGGTTTAAATCTCCGTATCTCCCAGGAGAGTTTTGGCTGTAGTACAGTAAAAAAAAACCCTAAAGCCCATCCTAGGCTTCTTCCTCCTAAACGCTCTAGCATAGATAGGTGTTAGGGCCAAGGTCCAATGGTGATGGAGCCAGAACAAAAGGCCCCTGGGCTGAGACGAAGAGGCCAGGTTGTGTAATTTGGGGCGTGACGTCTAAACGGGCCTTCAGAGATACCTCGGCTGAATCTACTTTGAAAGATGTGGTGTGTGAAGCCCAGAGGGGGGAGGCGGTTTCCCCAGGGTCACACAGCAAGTCAGCAGTGGTGGAGCTGAGTTAAGAACCAGGTCTTTGGACCCTCCATCCAGTGCTCTTTCCATGGCACCCTGTGGCCGTCTTCAGGCCCAAAGGGGACAGGGAAGGAGGGTGGGGGCTGCTGGTTGTGCTAGGAAGGTGGAGGGGCTCCAAACACCCCAGGCCGGGGGACCAGGGGCCCCATGCTCAAGGGAAGGGCAGTCCGTGGGAGACAGAGGAAGAGCTCTAGGGGGGAAACGGATGGAGGGGAGAGGAGTCCAAGAGGCTGGGTCCCTCTGAGCTCTCTGGTTCCTAAAGGATGGTCCCGCCTTTGGGACCAGGGAAGGGAGGCTGCCGATAAAAACCCGAGCAGCACATCACCTTAGACCTGCTTGGGGGGTGACTGCCAGTGCTTCTGGATGGTTCTGCTCAACTTTCCCACCTCAGAGAAGGAAGGGGAGGTGCTGTCCCACGACCAGGAACGGCTTGGGGGTAGGTTGGCTCTGACCTGGGTCCCAGTCTTCGTCCTGCTTCTGACTCACCGTGACACCTTAGGCAAGTTCTCGCTCTGCACTGGGCCCTGGTCTTACCAGGGGTAAAATGAGAGTAAGGCTCATGCCCGTTTTTCTGAGCGCTGAGGGTCAGCTGAGACCACGTCTGTGAAATCTGTGCACTGTTCTGTTGTGACTTTATGACAGGGTTTGCTGCATGTGGGCTGTGCCCTGCCTGCAAAAACGCATTTCTGACACCATGGAGGGTTCTGTGCCAGGTCCCCGTGTTGGAAGCAAGGTTCTCATGGGGGAGGGGAGAGCATCTCTCTGGAGGGAGAATGTAAGTTCAGCCACCTGGGAGTGGGATCTGGCCCCCACTCACGATGGCAGCCCACCTCTCCTGAGAGCTTGGCCCCATCAGGCCCCTAGAGGGCTCAGGAACACACACAGCACGGAAGAGGGAAGGCAGCTAACCTTATCCATCATTTAGCCCTCATATTCTCCATAGCCATGATGACTCCCATTCTCAATTCTACACAAACCTGTATTCTCAAAATGAGAGTGCCAAGGCTAAGAGAGGTTAAGTGATGTGTCCGAGGTCACTGGGCCAGGAGAGAGGGGCTGGGATAAAAACCTACGTCTGTCCAAACCCGAGTCCCACCACCTTTCTGCCCAGAGCAGGGGGTACTGGAAGTGCTGCTCGCTCACAGTCTGATTTTGTTCAGGGCTGGCTGTGAGCCAGGCCTCTGAGTTTACTGAAATGTTCTGAGAGTTGCTGGGGGAAATGGAGCTTTGAACTTGCCTCATATAACACGGGCTGGTTCTCAGGATCATAAACATGTTTCTGAACCTAATTAAAGAGTCTCGTGAAAAGAGGGAGAGCAGAGCTGAGACATGACGGTCCGTCTAAAATCTCCCTGTGGGCCAGAACGGGAGCTTTGCTTTTTCCCAGACTTGGGGAGAACCAGCCCGCTCCGGGGCCAGAGAGTTAAGAGGCTTTAGAAAGAAGAAAAGGCTCTTTTACAGTCCTGGCTGGGGACCCGGGCTGTACCGGGGAGGGGATGTAGGAGGCGTAATTGGGGCTTGTAAAACATTTCCAGACGAAATCACTTAATGTGTTTTGGAGAGTAAAAGGCAACAGTCCACATAATCCGTAAATTTGGGCAGTTCTCTACAGAGTCAACAGAGCCGTAGCAGGGGACCCGAAGGACGGCTGGACCAGTGATCGGTGTGCAGTGAGGGCTGCAGGTGGACTTTATTCCGAGCGTGGGACCCCTGAGCCGCCAGACACTGCTCCCTTGCTGTGTGACCTTGGGCGGGTCACTTAAGCCTCTGAACCTCAGTTTCCTTGTGTGGAAAGTGGGGATAAAATGATACCAACCTCACAGGCTTGTTGAGAGGCTTAAATGTGGGACTATATGCTAAATGGTTAACACGGTGCCTGGCACACAGGAAGTACTCGTCTAAATATTTGCTGTCATTATTCTGCTGCCTTGGGAATGGGCTACGACCCAGCTAGGGCAGCGCTGTGGTCCCTGCAGAATAGTGCACACCTGTGAGAGTCTCTAGAGCTGGAGTCCTCGTGTCCTTCTTGAGCTCTTCCTCCCATTTTTGTCCTTTCTGCCAGTATTGGTCACTCCCATCAATTTCCAACAGTCCCCTGGGACTGATTGCTTCACGGAGCCAGCCCTGTCCCTCTCAGCATAACATTGAAACCTCGGGGCCATTTACACTGAGTTTACTTTCTGCCTTACCTCCAGCCCTCTCCCCGTGTGGCTGTGACAATGTGCCAAATGTTTCCAGTTTCCCCTCCTTCTGGGTAAATGATAAATACTGCACTTCCTGGCTCCCTTGTGGTTGGCTGGGGAAAACAACTCGTTTTGGCCAACGAGTTGTGAGCAGAGGTACCTAGGGGCTGGAGTGCTTTTTCCTTCTGCCATGACAACTGGGGGAATGTTCTAAACCAGGCGTCAACAAACTTTTTCTGGAAATACATTCAGGTTTGTGGGCTATATGATCTCTGTGGTACTTCTCAACCCTACCATTGCCATGTGAAAGAAATCATAGGTAATCCACAAGTGAATGAGCATGACTGTGTTGCAATAAAACTTTATTTATAAAAACAAGCAGCAGGTTGGGTCGGCTCATGGACCATAGTTTGCAAACCCTTGTCCTAGACCAGGTTGCCCAGTAGAACTTTCTGCAGTGATGGAAATGTTCTATAATATTTATGGCATCCAATATGGTAGCCACTAGTCACTTGTGTCCATTGAAAATTACGTAGCCCAAGGTGGCTACTCCTACTAGAGCGAACGGGCAATTCTGGGCAGTGGCTCTTCTTTCAGTGAAGGTCCTGGAGTGAAGATGACATGAAGGGCCACAGCGGACGTGCAGCCTGTCCAATTCTTGACCTTATAAACAGCTGAGATTGGGGGGGTTTTGTCACTGCAGCATAACGTAATCATTCCTAAGTAATGTACCCCTCACTCTCACCCCCGTACCTATCATACATATTTCATCTGCTTTCATGTAAGCATTCCAGGCACATCCAGGCTTCCAGGCCTTGGTTCATACTGTTTGCTCTGCCTGGGATACCCTCAACTGTCCCTTATTTCACTGGCATATGCTGCCTCAGTGTTTACAGTTCAGCTCAGATGTTACCTTCTCTTGGTGGTTTTCTGATAGCTCTCCATACCACCTCCATGCAATAAGAATCACCTGCAATTTTCTTAGGACTCTTTGCAAGTATAATGCAAATATAATGTTGTTGTAACTTATCTTGTGTTTTCCACTAGACTGTGAGATTTTGGAAGAGCCCCCATCAGATCATTCTTCAACATCTTCATTGTGACCGGCATAAATTTTGTTCAGTTGAATTTAATATACACCAAACCTAGCCCATGGTGACCTTTCAGGTCCTTAGTGACTTTCTCTGGCCCTGGGTTCAGCTTTGGACCATTTCGCCCATCTTCTTCTCATTCTTCTGGACACAGTGAGACACCTCAGACTCTACAATTCAGCAATGGTGATGGTGGAGCATGAGGAGAAAGGGAGGAAAAGAGACACATATTAGTCTTATCTGGTAGTAGTATAAAAATATCAATTTGAGGGCTTCCCTAGTGGCGCAGTGGTTGAGTCCGCCTGCCGATGCAGGGGACACGGGTTCGTGCCCCGGTCCGGGAAGATCCCACATGCCGCGGAGCGGCTGGGCCCGTGAGCCTTGGCCGCTGAGCCTGCGCGTCCGGAGCCTGTGCTCCGCAACGGGAGAGGCCACAACAGTGAGAGGCCCGCGTACCGCAAGAAAAAAAAAAAATCAATTTGATATTTTACAAAACATTGAATCTACAGTAAAGAGCAATTGTGACTACAAACAAAGACATAGCCCTGCTAATGGCTTGCAAGGTTGGTCGTAAGTTCTCAGAGTTGGTGTACCACCAAGCTGGGACATGTCTGGGAGGCTATGTCTTTCAAGGCCTTACTCTTAAAATTTCTTTTCAACGGGGTATCGCTTGTCAAAAATACATTTATTCTTTTAATCATTTTCATTCTATCTGACAAAAGATGTTAGTGTTTAGGTTTTCTGTAGAAATATGGAAACATCACCATCACTACCCCTTGCATTTATGCATCTCTTTGCTGTTAACAAAACACTTGCCACCCGTGTCACTGTGAGCCTCCCAGTAGCCTAGGGGAGAAAGCAGGGCAGTATTTACCAACTGCATTTTACTCATGGAGAAACTATAGCCCAGAGCAGGGAGGTCATTTACCCCCCGTCACAGCAGCTGGGGCCAAAATGGGAACTTGGACTTCAAGCTCTTAGAGCAGGCGTCTCAGCCCTCAGACACGTTCCAGTCTGATGGCCACGATGACCCTGTGCCCCTGCATCGGCACTGCCATCAGCCCCGTGCTGGGAGGTTGGGGCAGACCTGCAGGGCCCTCGCCTAACCCTGAAGGCATAGAAATTCCACATCCTACCCCTCTGGGAGAACTTTAGCCAGAGAAATCTAGGTTTTCCTTATTACTTTTTGAGAAGCGTGGCTGGATTCATTAGGAGTCTGATAACTAGAAGTAATCAAATTATTTAAAATGAGTTTGAGAATTTTGGGAGAAATACTGCAAGGGGAGTAATAGACCTAAACTTCTTTCAGTACCAGGAAGACATGTTTTAGGAAACTCTGCCTATCCAAGGGGTCATTCCTAGTCTCCATTAAGTTTTATTCTCCCTAAAATAGCAAAAAAAAAGAAAAAAAAGAAAAGTGCTGCTGCAGATTCTCTTAGAGGTAAATTATTCTCCTCATGGGGGCCTCACCTGGTGGTGATGGGGAAGATGCCAGGGGCTACCTCTCTTCCCATCTGGCTGTCTTTCCCATCACTCTTTATCCTCACTTGTGTTCCCTACCCTTAGCTCTCCTTCCACTCCCCCACCCTCCACTAAGAGCAAGAGGAAATTGACAAATGCATCATTACACTAGGATGAACTGCGATAACATTTCATTTTGAGGACTGAAGAATCCAAGGCGGTAGACATAGTAAAATGTACACTGAATTTTTTTCAGGGTTAGTGTGCAGATTATGAAATCCCTTTTGTTCACTTATGGGCAGTTGGCCTCCTGAAATGTCCATTGTCTAAATAGTTCTACTAAAAATGGAAGAAACACTTACATGAGCAATAAATAAATGAAAATATTCAATATGGGTGGAAAGAGGTAAGACATGTACATTATAAATTGGCATAGTATTAATTGGAGAATAGTGTGGTTGTATACACTTCATATGTTACATAACAATATGTATGTCAAAAGAAATAAAAAATTGTATTCATAAAGATATTAATGAAAGTGTTTCCACAAGAGCAAAAAGCTAGAAATGATTGAAGTGGGTTATAATAGGAGAACGACTTAATAAGTTATAGTATACTGTTACCATTTAAATAATAATTACGTGGATTATTCAGACAATAGTCTTCAGACCAGAAATGTTAATGACAGAGGTATGTGCAAATACTAGCCTTCAAGTGGGATGACTGAATTTATGAAAAATGTTATCTCCATGTGAATCAGGATCAGAAGAAAAAAAATGTAAAAATGAAAATAGTATGTTAGGAATGGGAGGGTGGGTAAATATGTATATATATACACTTCTATTTTTAATACTCTGATTTCCTGAGATTCCTTGTCAGTGTACCAAAAACCAAGAAACCACTTGTCTACATGATGATCTTTGAATGAAATCGTTTGAACATGAAGTATATTAGATCTGATTCCTTAGGGTTTATGAAATAGTCTTAGCAAAAAAAGAAAAAAAAAACTAATGAAGATTTTTATATGAAAAGTGCAAAGAATAGCAAATATTTGTCTTCTACCTAACTCTGTCAAATCCAAATATTTTTCTCTACTTGTTTCATGTTTAAAAAGAAGTAGAATATTGTAGACATAACTGAAGTCCCCTGGGGACCTGCAAGAGAAGATTTTTGCTTGTTTAATGTCTATGTTTTGGGCAGATCTCACCATGAACAGCTCAACTCTGTGCCACGTGGCATCACCCGGGCTGATTCAGCTGCACCTGGAGAATTCACCTCAAGAGGGCTCATTCACATGTTGGCCAGCGGGTGCTGAGGGTTGCTTCCTGGGCCTCTCTGCGGGGCAGGTTGGGCCTCCTCACATCATGATGGCTGGGTTTCAAGAACAAGCATACCCAAAGATTGCGGGTGGAAGCTACCAGTTTCTCTTGGTCGAGAAGCCATAGAGCAACACTCAGGAGCAGCAGGTCCCAAAGTCACACCGTAAGAGGAGCACAGGGGATGGCGTCCCTTGCTGTGACCATCCTCAGGAAATACAGTCTCCCACAACACTCTTGCTCTTAGAGGTTTGGATTGTTGTCTAAAGCCACTGGGGAGCTGTGACTAGATCAATCCCCCATGTAATCATTATGTTCATGATTCCTGAACGTTTCTGTGCCCCAAAAATGAAGCTGTCTTAACCCCGGATCGATTTCAGAGGACGCATATGGCCACAGAGCTGACTGGCCATAGTTTCAAAAATAACTTCATTTCAGATAGGCTGACCCAGCTTTCTGTCAACTCTACAACTATTGTACGTTATGTTACCTGTAGGCATGTGTACCTATGTGAAGTTGAACCCCTCAGCTGGAACACTCCCTGTCTCTCACAATCCCATTCATTACTTTGTCCTCTTAAGTCCCTCTGATACCCAGTCCCCTGTCTGCCTGCTGGGAGTGTCTCCCCCCAAACTCCCAGCTTCACTCTTGTTTATTTCCCCTTCGAGAGAGGCGGGTGCAGCTGAGCAGTTAAGACTACACCCTCTGAGGCTGGAATCCTTGAGGTTAACGCCTGGTTTTACTGCTTAAGTGTGCGTTGCTTTGGACAAATAACTTCCCTGCACTCAGTTTTCTTATTTATAAAATATATTATAAAATGAGTTTATAATAACAGCACCTTACAGGGCTGTCATGAAGATCAAGTTGATACACTCAGACCAGCCCCTGGCGTTGACTTTTGTTATCATTTCAGGGCATCTTCATAGCCTCTTTTGGATCCTAACCCAGGCTTTCCTTCCATCTATGTTCTCATGTCTCTTCCAGAGAATACATTCCATGCCATGTGACTTTTTTTCTTATTTAAAATGTGTAGGTTTTTTTAAAGTAATAATCTTTCACATTTGTTTCATCTCATTATTTATAAGATAATTTCATAGCCATTATCATGTTTAATCTTGATACCTATCTGTGGTAGGTAGAAGTCTAAAGTAACCCCCCAGAAAAAGAAAAAATAGTCCCCAAGTCCCTGTTCCTGACGTGTACACCCAGCATAATGCCCTCTGATTATGATGGCTTTTGATCCGACGATTAGGTTACATTATGACACATATATGCTTATGGCAGAATTGACGTTAAAAAAGGGAGGTGATCTGCGTGGGACTGACCTAACCATGTGAGCTTTTTACATCTGAGTCTAGAGGTCACAGAGGGTAAGTCAGAGATTTGAAGTGTGAGAGGGACTAGCCATGAAGAGGGTTCGCCATTGCTGGCTTTGACCATGGAGGGGGCCAGGTGGCAGGGAATACAAGTGGCCTCTGAGGGCTGAGAGCTGTCCCTGGCTGACAGCCAGCAAGGAACGTGGACCTCAGTCCTACAACCACAAGAAGTCGAACTCTGAACTCTGCCAACAACTGGTGTTGAAGAGGACCCCAAGCTCCAGCTGAGAATGCAGCCAGCTCACATCTTGATCACCCTTGCAAGGACCTGAGACGAGAACCCAGTCACGCTGTGTCTGGACTCCCGATGGACAAACTGTAGGTAACAGGTAGAAGTTGTCTTAAGCTGTTAAGTTTGTGGTGATTTGTTGCATAGCAGAAATAACTGTTAGTTTCCTAGGGCTGACATAAAATATCACCACAAATTTGATGACTTTAAGCCACAGGAATGTACTCTCTCCCAGTTCTACAGGCCAGAAGTCTGAAACCGAGGTGCTGACAGGGTCGTGCTCCCCCCAAATGTTCTGGAGAAGAACCTGCTCTTCCCTTCCAGCCTCTGGTGACTCTGGGTGTTCCTTGGCTTGTGACTGCATCACTTTAACCTTTGCCTCCTGTTCTCACCGCCTTCTCCTCCTCTTCATCTATGCCTCTTCCTGTTCTGTCTCGTATAAGGACACTTGTCATTGAGTTTAGGGTCCACCCATATCAAGAGCCTTAATTTAATTACCTCTGCAAAGACCCTTTTCCCAAATTTGTTCACACTCACAGGGTCTGGGTATCAAGATGTTGGGCATATCATTGTGGAGTCACCATTCAACCTTCTGAAATAACTAAGACAGAAGCAGGTCTCCTCCGTACCAACTAAGACAGAAGCAGGTCTCCTCCATACTAACTAAGACAGAAGCAGGTCTCCTCCGTACTAACTAAGACAGAAGCAGGTCTCCTCCATACTAACTAAGACAGAAGCAGGTCTCCTCCGTACTAACTAAGACAGAAGTAGGTCTCCGTACTAACTAAGACAGAAGTAGGTCTCCGTATTAACTAAGACAGAAGTAGGTCTCTTTATCACTCTTTTTTCAGAGAGGAAACTGCAGAGGGAATGGGCAAGTGTAGATCTTTCAAGTTGAAGTCCTGTAGATTCCCCACTATACCACAGATGCCTGTTTCTTCAACAGCACAACATTGGACAGACAATAGTGCTGATAAATATCTGTGGATTAGTTGAAATTCCAAATTAGTCATGAGTGAAGTTCAGAAAAGGATTATACTGTGTTTAGAAAAGGATTCAATATTGAGAAGGAAATTATGTCTTCTGAATCTGCCTAAAGAGAGTATTTTCATGTGAATATTTTCATTCTTGATTAAAATGATTAAGAGTCCTTATGAAAGGAGAGGCTTGGAAGCTTTCCAGAGAGACACCATCCCATATGCATTAGAGATAAGAGATGGAAGGGAGAACATTCTGCCTAGCGCAGTCTGGAAGCAAACTGACCTGGGATTTAATGCCAGCTCCGTCACTTCTCATCCAAGTGACCCTGGGTAAGTCGGGTAATCGTTGAGTCTCTCTTTCTGAACTATGGTTACAACAATATTCCTATCTCACCTTGAGTTTTTAAAGACAATCTGAGGTGATGGTAATAAGAACGCTCACTGAGGTGGTAAATACTAGGCGGCTTACACATATTAAGTCGTTTAAACCTCACAATCACCTTAAGAGGTCAGTACTTATTCCCATTTCACAGATGAAGAAACTGAGGCACATAGTGGTAAGTTCGAGAAGGCACCTTCTTAACATAACACTGTACTAACTGTATCAGTTAGGAGTTCCTTTAAAAAGCAGAACTAGGGGCTTCCCTGGTGGCGCAGTGGTTGAGAGTCCGCCTGCCGATGCAGGGGACACAGGTTCATGCTCCGGTCTGGGAAGATCCCACAGGCCGCAGAGCGGCTGCGCCCGTGAGCCATGTCCACTGAGCCTGCGCATCAGGAGCCTGTGCTCCGCAACGGGAGAGGCCACAGCAGTGAGAGGCCCGCGTACCGCAATGAAAAAAAAAAAAAAAAGCAGAACCACCGTAAGGAAGATAGATAAGAACTTCAAAAAAAATTAGTAATTAGACTTTATTAGACTTTATGTAACTGTGGGAGCTGGTCAAGCAGTCTGGGTGCTGGGCTTGACCCCAACAGGGCCAGGAGGGATGGATGTGATGTAGGAGAGAATAAGGCCAAACTGGAACCAGCAAGGAAAGTAGGTCCGTGTCTCAGCCTCACTGCTCCATCCTCAGTGACACAGGTGACCTGCAGGGTTAGTTGATGTCCTTCGCCACATGCCAGCACGTGCATCTGACCCGGGATTGCTAGAGGCTGGAGGAGCTGCTGCCGCCCCTGGCCACCAAGATGGACGCGCAGATCAGCGACGGAGCGTGGGAGCAGCAACAGTGTCTGGTCCCACCGCCTTCAGAGCCAAACAGAATGGCTGGGCTTTCATCCACCTTCCAGATCTCCTGAAAATGTTTTCTGTAGACAACCCTAAATCTGAAGTGTGTAGGGAGGAGAATGCTGGGAAATTCAGTCTCAGCTCTGCTAACCTGACACGGGACAAACTCTCTAGCTACTCAAATATGAAAGCACCCAGAAGAGTGCCTGGACCAGTTAGTTCTTTTCTCAGGGCTTGGTAAGTATCAGCTCCTTTCTTTTCTGTCATTCTTGATTGAGGAACAATGGATGAGTCTCTCAATCCAGAAGTGTTGTTGTGAATAAGGTTCTAAAGACCAGGGCAGACAGGAGTCAATGATGGTAGAAGGGATGGTGGGGGGGGCGGGGTCCAGCCTCCTCTTAATCTCTCATCTTTCTCCCTAACCCCTCAAATAAACCTGCCATAAATATGTAGGTGACACTTCAAGGCAAGTCTCTCAGTCATCCCCTTACCCCCCAACAAACTGCTACCTCTTACCCCTCCTAGGCAGAAATTCAATAATGCCTCTGTTGAATGGATAGAGAAGATGTGGTATGTACACACAATGGAATATTACTCAGCCATAAAAAGAATGAAATACTGCCATTTGCAGTAACATGGATGAACCTAGAGATTATCATATTAAGTGAAGTAAGTCAGAAAGAAAAAGACAAATATCATATGATATCACTTATATGTTGAATCCAAAATATGACACAAATGATCTTATTCACAAAACAGAAACAGACTCACAGACATAGAGAACAGACTTGTGGTTGCTGGGGGGAGGGGTGGGGGACGGATGGATGGGGAGTTCGGGATTAGCAGATGCAAACTCTTGTTTAGAATGGATAAACAAGGTCCTACTGTCTAGCACGGGGAACTCTATTCAATATCCTGTGATAAACCATAATGGAAAATAATATTAAAACGAATGTATATATGTGTATAACTGAGTCACTTTGCTGTAGAGCAGAATTAACACAACATTGTAAATCAACTATACTTTAGTAAAAAAAAAAGAGAAAACACTAAAACTGGACAAAAAAATAATGCCTCTGTTGGGTGAGAGCGAGGCTGTGAACTGGACTCCAAGGGGCTGGGTTAGGACAGGGCATGCTCCCTGAAACAACAGGGGAAACTGGCAGAAGAAGGGTGACCCAAGCTGAGCTCCCTAGAGGACAGCCCAAGTCCTTCATACGGGTAATGGGCAGGGTCGGGGAGAGCAGAGGAAGGGAGGTTGATGGTGGGCTTCAAGGTCGGGAGCTCAACTAGGTGGTAGCGAGGGCAGGAACAAGCAATGGATTGGGGGTGGGCAGTGAGGGTCCTGCATGACCAACGTGGGACCTGGGCTACCCTCTAGGAGAGGCAGGTGTGGGGCATGGACTGCACAGGAGCGGTCAGGCTGGCATCAGACCCAAGGCTGTGCCTGGACACCCATACCCTTAGCGGATTGGAGAGAGGACCAAGCCTAGCTTAGTTGAATACCATTTCTTGTTTATTTCTCCAGATCCAGTTCCTGTGCATATTGGGAACTTCCGTGACTCCTGTCGCCGATGATTTCCCCGTGACTCTTCCCAAGAAAACACCCAGGCACTATTCTACAGGTTTGCATATATTGTGTCCGCTGGTCCTTTTCATAACTCAGCAGGGTAGGAATTATCATCAGCATTTTGCAGAGGAGTGTTAGAGTTTTGGAGCAGTTGTGTGTCTTGTCTGAAGCCGCTCCCTTAGCAAGTGGTAAAGCTGGGATTTGAACCCAGACCTGTCTGAATTCAAAGCCCCTGTTCTCATCACTTCAAGGAGGACTAAAGAATTGGCTGAAATTTTGGATTTTGAGGTCTCTGAGGCTTTTCGAGCTTTGAAAATCTGAGATTCTCAGGAGGAGTATGAGGCTGGGTCTTTAAAAATATTTTTTTTTTCAAATAGTCAACTGGGTTTTTTAGGATTTGAGATAGGAGGCGGAGTTGTTTCTTTAAAACTGAAGAAACCCTTTAAAGCCTGTATTCATTATGGTTTTTCCACTTCAAGTTTTTCACTCTCAAATTCAAAGCAAAATTTTAACAATAAACTCTTCCAGAAATAGATTGCAATCGTCTTTTTGTTATTTTAATTGAGCCACTTTGCAATTATTGGAGTATTTTTTTTTGACGAGCATGCTTTACTTCTCTTGGATGACAATTCTGATTTTTCTTTTGAGAAGGAAAAACAGACCTCAACAGGTGCTTTGGGCCAAAATCACAATGACCCAAGGAGGGGGCGGGTGTGATTAATGGAGCTCCCCGCTACACACGTGGGGTCATCTGTCCTCGTGCTGGGACGCATCCTTGGGGTCCTGGCAGGGAGCGTCACAAACTGATACCCAGGGAGCCTGATATCATCTGGCCTTTTCTCTTTTGACTCTTTATTCTTTATTTTCTGTTTGCTGTTCCATTCATTTGAGCAATTCTGTGTTCAGAAATGGGTCCATGGGACTATTTATCTTTGAAAAAATTTCACCGTTTATAACAAGAATCTTTGCCTTTGGGGACCTGGGCATGAGGACCCAGAGTGGGAGGGCTCCTGTGCTGGGTTCTGGGATGACATTCATTCATTCCACGAATACTCATTGGACAGCACTTCACCCCAGGCCCTCTCCGGTGCTGATAGTTCAGCCGGGAAGGGAACAAGTCTCACTGACTCTGTGAGCACACATTCTAATTGAACAGATAAAGTGATCAGGCTTGATTAGGGCTCCAGTCACTGCCCGCTCTGATTCTCGCCGTCCACAACTGCAGACAGCCCAGAGGTAGGGAGCTCACACAGGGAGGGGCATCCACACTGATGGGATGCCTCCTCCAGGCTGGGGATCTCTCCCTTTCACCCTCACAGCAATATCGGGTGGGAACTGTCATCGCCATTTTGCACGTGAGCAAACCAAGGCTCAGAGCCCTGGAACCCCTCGCCCAGGATCACAGAGGCGGCAGGTGGAGCGGCTCCTCAAACTGGGGGCAGGCACTCCTGAACCCTTGCTGAATCCCACGCTCTCAAGTCCCCCTCGCCTGGGTGGAAGAGGGCACAGGGGACATGCTCACGTGTCTTAGCCTCCCTGCCCCCCCCCCCAAGGCCAATACTTTGTGGAATACCTGGTCCCTTTGCAGCAAGCATTCACTTTCTTCTTGAGGAAAGAGGATGCTGCCTTCCAGAACACCTGCTGAGACGGGTCTGCGGAAGCCCTGCGGTGGGATGAGCACTCTCCCACGTGTTCCTCTCCATCCCGGGGCCTTGGCACTTGCTCAGCTCAGCTGGCAGAAAGGGATCATTAACAACACGAGAGACGAGAGGAGGCGGCCTTAGCGCAGTGATGTGCTGGGACGTTGCCCATCTTAGCGGGACAGAGCTGAACGCTTGTAGGGATTTCACCCTGAGGCCTGACAGAGGACAGGTTTTTCTCATCCCCGACCCCTTCCAGGCAGAGGATCTGATACCTCGGGGTGAAGCCATGGAGTCCAGGGACAGACAGCCTGGCTAGAAGCCAGAGGGCAAAGAGGATGGTGTAGGAGACAGGATCCCTTTGGGGAAGGACAGATGCGTCAGGTAGAGACTGGGGACAGGGCTGGGGCTGGGGAGGCCTGACAGCTGCAGGGTGGTGGCTGACGAGCCTGTGCTTCTGCAGCCTGTGCCCCTCCCCGCAAAGGCAAGGCGCTCTCAACCAGGCTCTGACGAAAAAGCCCTGACTATTGGCAGGAAAGGTTTTCTAAAACAGCTTCCACAGCAACCGGAGGGAACTGAGAGAAACAGCCCAACGGCTCCTGGTTGCTTAGCAAGGGCTGGCTGCCTGGAAGTGGCAGCCAGGAGGGAGGGGAGGAAGCGAGGGGAGAGGAGGGCTGTGCGGGTAGTCTCTCCTCTGGTTCAAGGGGCTTGCGTCAGAGTAGAATGAAGGCTCCAGGCCTGCAGCCTTCTTCCCTTCTCTTCCCACAACCCTGACTGTCTCTCCATGGGAGAGCATCTCATCGAACGTTCTGGATATCAAGTCCAAGCTCCATCCACCACAACCCCCCAAACACCCTAGGTCCTGGAGTGAGTCTCCAGTGGTCCAGTCGGCCCTGGGAAGAATGCATCTGTGAACAGGCTCAGAGCTAAGTGGCTGGTGGGGCAGCCCAGAGCCTCGGGTACTTGGACAGGTCTAGGGCACGGGGCGGGGGCGCCGAGACTCAGGGTGAGCGAGTTGCCTTGGCCCAGAGGATGCCGCTCTCAATGGGGAGGGACCCCCTACAGCCTGGGTCTGTGGGTGGGGCTCTTTGCGATCTGACTCCCATATCTTCCTTGAGCAGTAGCTTCCGGCCGTGTTTGGAATCTGGGAGCCTGACTTTTTAAAAATTCCTTTTTGAAAATAAATAATTAAAATTTCAATGGAAGTATAGTTGCTATACAATGTTAGTTTCTGGGGTACAGCAAAGTGATTCAGTTATACGCATATAAACATGTATTCTTTTTCCTTGTAGGTTATTATAAGATATGGAATGTAGTTCCCTGTGCTATACAGCAGGTCCCTATTGTTTATCTGTTTTACATATAGTAGTTTGATCTGCTAATCCTGAACTCCTAATTTATCCCTTTCCCTCTTTTTCCTTTGCTAACCATAAGTCTGTTCTCTATGTCTGTGAATCTGTTTCTGTTTTGTAAATAAGTTCATCTGGGTCACCTTTCAGATCCCACATATAAGTGATACCATACGGTATTTGTCTTTCTCCTTCTGACTTACTTCACTTAGTACAGTAGAGTCTCTAGTTGTATCCGTGCTGCTGCAAGTGGCATTATTTTGTTCTGTTTTATGGCTGAGTAGTATTCCATTGTATATAAGCACCACATCTTCTTTATCCATGCACCTGTTGATGGACATTTAGGTTGCATCCTTGTTGTGGCTATTGTAAATCGTGCTGCAATGAACATTTGGGTGCATGTATCTTTTCGAATTAGAGTTTTCTCTGAATATATGCCCAGGAGTGGGATTGCTGGGTCGTATGGTGGTTCTATTTTTAGTTGTTATTGTTTTGTTTTTTGCGGTACGCGGGCCTCTCATTGCTGTAGCCTCTCCCATTGCGGAGCACAGGCTCCGGACGCGCAGGCTCAGCGGCCATGGCTCACGGGCCCAGCCGCTCCGCGGCACGTGGGATCTTCCCGGACCGGGGCACGAACCCGTGCCCCCTGCATCGGCAGGCGGACTCTCAACCACTGCGCCACCAGGGAAGCCCTATTTTTAGTTTTTTAAGGACCCTCCATACTGTCCTCCATAGCGGCTGTACCAGCTTACATTCCCACCAACAGTGTAGGAGGGTTCCCTTTCCTTGAAGCCTCACTTTTTTGACACTGTGGGCCAGCGTGCTGTCTAGAGGTGGACAGCTCCAGGGTGGTGGCCTTCAAGGGGCCCAGCTGATGGCCCCCCAAGTTCTCATGGAGCCTGCAGCTCCTCCAGATGGTCCCCACTCCTCATGCTCTAGAGAGCGGTCCTGGTTCCAGATGTACCCTTTACTCATGACACCCCTCTCCCCCTCGGTTTCCCAAATTGCCAAAGTCTGCCCCAAGCCAGGCTTCCCTCTCCCTTCATTCCTCATTCACATCTGGCACAGTCTCTCTGAACTTCACGCTGGGAAGGCAGCAGGGTCTGGAGGGAAGAAAGCAGGCAGCTGGTTTCATCGTTAGATTACATTGGAGCCCAGTGCCCTGGGCTGAGAAGCCCTTACCATTGACCTCCGTTGAGGTTGGAACCATGTCTGACTTACCTGGATATCCTTAGTGTCAGAGGAGTTTTGTCCATTGAGAGGATGAGGGAAGAGAGTCCCAGGAGGGATGGAGGCCAGCGTGAGCCTCGTCTGCAGGCTGGAGATGCGGTTGCCGGAGGGGGCGATGGGAGCAAAAGTTGGAAAGCTGAGCACTTAGCAGAGCTGATCCTTTGGTGCTAAGCCAGGGGGTGTAAATACCGGCAAAACCCCTTTCCTTCTTTACTCTGTTTAAAACCAAAGGAAGTTCACGGCTTGTAGAACTGCCAGCCCAGGGTCCGGGCCCAGGAAACAACGCTACAAGCTGACATTCTTGTTTGGGTCACTCCAGGGGTGGACCAGCCTCTGACCCTCTGACCCACGGCACCCAGGCCCTGCTGGTGACGCCGGGGGTCCCTCCCCTGGGCCACCTTGCGGAGCTGGGAGCCGGGCAAGCTGGACAGATGGCAGGTCATCAGTCACGCATATAAACCACTGGGAGGGCCCTGGGCAGATGGTTTCCAGGACATTTAGTTCCCAGACAGGTAGGTTTCCATGTGGGATGGAAATTCGGAAAAGCCCACAAATGACCTGGTAAGAGCAAGAGCCTGGGGTTGGCCAGGAGGACAGGGTTCAAAAGCTGGCTCTGCCCGCCGGCGACCTGGGCTGCCTTGCTGGGAGCCTGGCCTCTGGAGGGTCAGTTTCCTTATGTGTAAAATAGGGATCGTGGTCCCCACTCTAGAGGTTGCTGTGAAGATTAGACAATGTAGTCTGTGTCCAGCCTTTGGCGAAGGGCCAGGTAGCAATCATACTGAGCTTCGTGAAGTCACCGGGTCATATAAATGTGGAGCGTGGGGGCCACACCCCTGACCTCTGATCTGCACTTTGCATGGGGGATGGCGGCCCAGGCTGGTGTTGTGCATGGCAGAAGGCAGGGACAGCCAAGTGGCCTGATTTTAGGCTCTAAGAGAGTCTCCGAAGACTGTCTCCTTGAGGCCCGAGTTCACCTCCTCCCCCCAGGACCCTTCTCCTCCACCGTCTCGTTTCATCTTCCCACCCTGTGAGTTACCCATGGCCAGAGGCTTTCACTACATGTTAACTATGGGCTGGGCACTGTGCCTGGTCCTGGGGGAAATAAGACAAAATAGAAGAAAAAGCCCTCCAAGAACTCACAGAGGAGAAGCCAGCGTGCTGTACCAGGGCCTGGGGGCTGGGGGCAGTGGTGGGTAAGGCACTGGTCCCTGCTTGCAAGTGGCAAAGTTAGAATTTAAGCCCACATTGATGTGGTCTCTAGTACAGCGCTCTTAGGTATGTCCCTTATTAAAGGACTCAGGCTTTAATTACGGAAGGAATCTTTTTCTAAGCCCAGCTTGGCCGTTGCTGCGGATGGGACAAGGTCTCCTTGGAAAGGCAGCTTTGGGTGGCCCGGGGTCCCCTGAGTTGTCTCCTGTTGCTCACAGCGTGGCTCTATGGAACCGTCTCTGCGGCAGGGCCCCATACTACTTTCATTCGCTATAAAAAAAAAAAAAAATGCTGGAAGTGGATTTAGTGGTTGTGAAATTTAAAAAGGCAAGTGCAGAGCCGGGAGGCATTTCCTTAAGCACGAAGTAATGAAGTGACCCGCCTGCCCGCCCAGCACGCCGCACATGGTTAGAATTAGCGGCAGCTGCAAAGCCATTCCACAGCCCCGCCGGGGCCCTCCCCGGTGGAGAAGAGTCCCCTCTCTTCTTCTTTTTTTTTTTTTTTTTTTTTTTAAAAAAAAAAAAAACAACTTCATTTTTTAGAGGAGTTTTAGATTCACAGCAAAATTGAGAGGTAGGTACAGAGGTTTCCCACATACCCCCTGCCCCTACACATCCGCAACTTCCCTGGTTATCAGCATCGCTCACATAAGGGACACATTTGTTACAATTAATTGTGACAAACCTACATTGACACATTATAATCACCCGAGAAGCCCATGGTTTACATTAGGGTCTGCTCTCAGTGTTGGACGTTCTGTGGGTTTGGACAAATGTATGATGACATGTCTCCATCATTACAGCATCAGACAGAGCAGTTTCACTGGCCTAAAAGTCCTCTGTGCTCCGCCTCTTCATACCTCTCTCCCCCTGGCAACCACTGATCTTTTTACTGGCTCCACAGTTTTGCCTTTTCCACAGTGTCATATAGTTGGAATCACAGTGTGCAGCCTTTACAGAATGGCTTCTTTCACTTAGTAATAGGCATTTAAGGTTCTTCTGTGTCTTTTCTTGGTTTGATAGCTAATTTCTGTTTAGTGGTGAATAATATTCCATTGTCTGGATGTACCATAGTTTATTTATCTGGTCACCTACTGAAGGACATCTTGGTTGCTTCCAAGTTTGGGCAATTATGAAGAAATCTGCTAAAAACATCCATGAGCAGAATTTTCGTGTGGACGTAAGTTTTCATCTCCTTTGGGTGCATACCAAGGAGCACAACTGCTGGATCATATGGTAAGAGTATGTTTAATTTTGTGAGAACTGCCAAACTGTCTTCTGAAGTTTGGACAGTGGCTGGACCGTTCTGCATCCCCACCAGCAATGAATGAGCGTTCCTGATGTTCCACATCCGTGCCAGCATTTGGTGTTGTCAGTGTCCAGGTTTTGGCCATTCTAACAGGTGTTCCCAACCCTCTTCAGAGGCAGGGGGAATCCTTTCATGCAGGGAGCACTTAGGGGACTTAATAGCACAAAGTATCATCTCTTATTGAAATAAATTACCCCTCCACTCACTCTTTCAATAATTCATTCAGAGTTTCATGTATTAACCAGTCAATATATTTACTGTCCATTCATGTCTCTCACATTTACCCACCATAGGCACTTCAATGAATAAAACACTCCCGTTTGGAGGAGCTCACACACTTGTGTGGTGACAGACACATAAGTAAAAAATTGCAGTTCAGCAAAATAGTTGCCATTATGTAAAGATGCACAAAATGCCCAGCAGACATCCTGGCAGAAGGGAAGATCATGGTAGCTTCAAGGAGGAAGTGTCGTTGAAGAATGGGTAGTCACAGATGCAGGGCTCGTCACGGGAGGAACACATACCGCAGTGTGGTTGAGATTTAGGAGGAAAGGCAAAGGGAAAAGTGGGAGGCCCTTGACCCTGGGGAAAGCTGGATTAAAAAAATTTATAAGGGTAAGTATCCAATTACAGACATCTCTGAATGCCATGTTTAGGGGTTTGGATCTTGCCTTGCAGGAAACAGGCACCACTGGCAAGTTTTCACTTCTTCACTTTCCAGGCCAGCGACGAGCACTTGTGCTGGCCATTTAGAGGTGTTTCAGCTCCCCTCGTCAGCGGCCCCTTGCACGAGAGACTCTCTCGGGGTCTCGCGAGACCGTGGAGTTTGAGGATTCTTCGCCAAGGCCGGCACCTTCTTGAGGCTGACAGCTCCCAGTTGACTGGAGCGTTGCGCTTCCGGACCCTCACCTGAATTCTCCGGTGACTTTGGATTGCACTTCTGAGCAGCTCCGTACCTTGAGGACTCCATCTGGGACCTAGCTCCAGGGCTCAGGGGCCCTTCCCCAGTGGGACGTTTGCCAGAAACATCTGCTCAGGCCAGAGATCAAGACCTCTTGTTGCCACTTGTTGCCTCTTCCCTCGCTGCTGTTTAAGACAACACTTGCTGCTGTTTCTCAAGGAAGACACTATGACCCGTAGTGCTTTGGAAACCTTTTGGCAGGCCTGCGCCATTAGGGCTGGACCCAGGTGCCCCCACGTCCCAGGAGGCCCTGACTTGCCAGTCACAGGTGATGACAGCCCTGGGCGAGGTCTTCCAACCTCTGGACCTGTGGGAACCTGTATGTTTATGTACGCCTGCGTGTGCATGTGTGTATGTACATGTGCACACCTGTGGCATTCCTGAGCCGTGGTTACTACTGAGAGGGGCCCATATTTGGCCTTTTCTTTTATCACCATGTATTTCTGGGACCCTCCTCAAATTAGGGTCAATCAAGTTCATGGCCTGAGGTGGGTGCAGAAAGAATCTATTCTTTCCTTTATTGGACAGCCCTCAGAGCCAGAGTGGCTTTGGCCATTAGCCACTATAGGTACAGTGCCTAGGGTCTATCGGCTTTTTAAGAGCCTATGGAAATGTTTGAGGCCTGAAAAATTTATTTGCTCCCAAATAGGTAAAGAAAACAGCCAAACTGAATTTAACAAGTATTTAGTCAGAAGTCTATAAAACAAATAGCTGCAATTCAGTTCTTTTGGAATTATATATTTTGGCAAGCCTGATTGCTAGAGATTAAATGTCTGTGTCCTTCTAAAATTCATATGTTGAAATCCTACCCCACCCTGCAAGGTGATAGTATTAAGAGATGGGGCCTTTGGAAGGTAATGAGGTCATGAGGGTGGAGCCCTCATAAATGGGATTAGTGGCCTTATAAAAGAGACCCCAGAGAGCTCCCTTGCCCCTTCTACCTTTTGAGAAAACAAGAAGTTGGCCATGGAAACAAATTTCTTCTGTTCAAGCCACCCAGTCTATGGTATTTTGTTATAGCAGCATAAATGGACTAAAACACTGATGATTTCTAGATGTTTTCTTATTTTGAATTATGTCAAACAGTTTCTTTCAAAAGGGGACAGGGTTTCTAAGAGTCAAAGTGGCCAGGCCTATGAAATGCTTAAAATAATTGTCCAGAGTGAAGGACGGGAGAAACAGGGCCAGCTCTGGGCAGGACACAAGCACTGCCCTGCTGGCTTCTCCTTGACGGCTTAGAACATAGGTAGGTTTCAAACTGCTGCTACTTTCATCACTGTGATTGCTATTAGCACTGTTGTACAGATGTTAGCATATCTGCAAATATGTCACCACCCCTGCTGCTGTCACCATCACACCACTGTACCGCCACCACTGCTACCACTGTCACCACCATGGTTCCACCCCTATCTTAGCTACTCTCACCCCCGTAACTGAGACTTCTAGACTTACTACCCAACGGCCACCATTGCTCACCCTCCGCTCTGTGGGGCCAATGAAAGAGCACCCAGGTGAAGGCAGATCGCGGACTGCTGGGTGAGCTCCTTGCTGTGACTTGGCCTTGGTTTTATTCTCTGTGCTCCTGTACCTTGGGCTCACTTAAGCAAAACACTCCTTCATGTGTTAAGAGTCCCTGCTCAGTCTGGAGAAGTGACTGCTGGAACTGACACTAGAGCCTGGTGACTTCTCTCCCAAGCAAGGCCTTAGGGCAACAGCCATTGCCCACTGGTGTCCCCCATACAGATCCCCAATTTGTCCAGGCATTAGAAGGCCATGTACATAAGGGGAAGTCAGGCCCTTCCACAACCCCTAGGAGAGAAGCTTGATTAGTCTAAGAACCAACAATGCTAATTCTATTTCCCTGACCAGTAATTTTTTTTTTTTTAAATGTTGAGCCTTCTTTTAATTTATTTATTTTTATTTTTGGCTGTGTTGGGTCTTCGTTTCTGTGCGAGGGCTTTCTCTAGTTGTGGCGAGCGGGGGCCACTCTTCATCGCGGTGCATGGGCCCTCACTGTCGTGGCCTCTCTTGTTGCGGAGCACAGGCTCCAGACGCGCAGGCTCAGTAGTTGTGACTCACGGGCCTAGTTGCTCTGCGGCATGTGGGATCTTCCCAAACCAGGGCTCGGACCCATATCCCCTGCATTAGCAGGCAGATTTTCAACCACTGCTCCACCAGGGAAGCCCAGTAATTTTTTTTAAATTAAGGAATCGCCATATGGTACAATTCTAGCCAAAAAGAATTATGGGAGCTCTGCTAGGGGGCTTCTGGGAAACTTTTCTTCAGTCTTAAAAAAAAAAGCCACAAAGGAGGGATAAGTTTCCTTCTTGTCTTTTGACATTGCTGTGTTTTGACATTGTTAAAGCTGTGATATTTGGATCTACTGCAGCCTTTTTGTGACTATGAGGGGAGAAGCCTGAGACTAAAACTCTATCACACTGAGGAAGGCAAGACAGAAAGATAGAAGGAAACTAGCTCTGTGATAATGTCATTGAACTGCTGAATTAACCAACCCTGGAACTTCCCTACCTCTGGACCACTTAACATATGATATGATACAAATTTAGTTTAATCTTTTATCTTTATTTTGGTATTTTAAAAACTGTTTAAGCCACCTTTGGTTGAGTCTTTTACTTGCAGCCAAGAGCAATTAAAATGATTCAATGACAAATATTCCATTTCCTCTGGGCCTTTGCACATGTTATTCTCATTGACAGAAGTGGGAATATTTTCTTACTCATCTGGTGAACTCTTGTCCCTAAAAATCAGCTCAGATGTTACTTCCTGTAGGAACTCTTCCCTAAATATTACTGCCCAAAGAGTCTATCATTTCCTCCTTCATGTGATCACCGTACCTAGTCCTTACTTGTATTTATTGCACAGTATGTTGTAGTATGTGTGTCACCCCTCCCTTGCCACCACTGTATCTTGAGGGCAGATGCAGGATTTTGTTTTCTCTGTTTCTCCAGCTCTGAGCCTGACACAGAATAAACCTCACTAAATAAGTGTTCAATTGAATCGAATCAAGTGGCACAATGCGTGAGAAGTTCAATTAGCTATAAAGCAAGAAACAACACGAGATAGTATTAAATTGATAAATGAAGTCACTAAAATGTTAATTGCTTTTTAATGAGCTTCATTCAATTAAACAGATGCTTATTCAGCCATTGATGCAACTATCTGTGTAGCCAATGGAAAACAGATGTTTTCTGACAATCTCTCTCTCCCCTTCCAAGAACAGTTAAGGACAAGCTCATGGTCCAGCCTCCCTACTGCATAGTTATTCTTCTTCTCCTCAAAAGGCAGCAGGGTGTACTGGAAAGAGGACTCTGTGAACATTCCCAAGGAGACTTGCATTTAAACCCAGATCTGCACTTGCTATGCACGACCCGGGGCAAATCATATCATTCATTGTGCTTTTAATTGTCTGTAAAATGGGGATTATCATTCTGTTCCAACTACCAAAACTGCCTTGAGACTCCTGGGAGGCTAAGACTCTTTGTACACTGTTAGATGCTGTGTACCCTTTGCAGGAAGGTTACCAGCATCCGCCACCAAGTCTGCACTTGGCCCTGTCAGCCCTCGTATTGAACATGTCTTTTTATTCTGGTGCTTTGACATCTAGGGTCCTGCTGAACTTACAGGGACTGCCCTCCCAGGATTATCCAATTCCTAGACAGAGTAACTGACTTACTGAGTGTGCCTTTCATATGCAAACCAACAAATCCAGAGTTCACATCCCAACTGCTCTCACACTTGTGGGCCACTGTCCACCTGCCCTAATCACCCCAGAGCAGTATCAGACAGCTAGGGACAGCCCCTGTACCCCAGAGCCTGCTGAAATTATTCAAACCAGCCAGCCCTAAGCCCGTTTACCCTGCTTCATCTATTCCTTCCTCTGAAAACCACAGTCAAGGCTCTTGCCCAAAGTCTCCCCACACTCCCTCTGCCTCCTGACTGACCCTGATGCTTCCCCATGTGGCCCTGAATGGAGTGATGTGTCCCCTCCTCTTGAGAACTGTAACAAACTATCATTTCAATGGGAATCATCTTCTGTTCTATTGGCCTCACCATACCTGAATAACAGTAAAACATTTAGAAACAGCCCTGGACTTCCCTGGTGGCGCAGTTGTTGGGAGTCTGCCTGCCGATGCAGGGGACGTGGGTTCGTGCCCCGGTCCGGGAAGATCCCAAATGCCACGGAGCGGCTGGGCCCATGAGCCATGGCCGCTGAGCCTGCGTGTCCAGAGCCTGTGCTCCGCAACGGGAGAGGCCACAGCAGTGAGAGGAACAGCCCTGTAAAGCAGACAGCTGGATGATGGGGGTAGGAGTAGGTGAGAAGGAATCACTCACTTGTTTCTTCTTTGAGAATCTGAGCATCGAAGCAACTCCTTGACAACAGAGAAGGACCCCTCAGCAAGGGGCATGCACATTCCTTTGGCCCCCGCAGCAAGAAGCCCAGCCCAACCGAGAGGCAAAGACTAGGGCAACAGTATCCCTTGCTCACTGGGCCTCATGAACCATTTTAACATCTTGGGACGTTGAAAAGGAAGGGAGTCCTGGTTGAGAATCTGATCCTTTCAAATGCTTGATACCAAACCGCAGGTGTGCTCTGGAGAGCTGATTAGAATTCCCTAAATATTTGACCAAAGGCTTTGGGAACCTGAGGGAAGTGGGCACTAGGATTTCTAAGCCTGGTCTTCAGACTTAGAGCCAAAGGCTGGGCTCTGATCTCCTACACTTTCTGGGGAGACTGGACTTGGGTGGGGGGAGACTTGACATGTAAAGGTCCGTTTAAAGCATCTAGGGAAGGACAGTGCTTGGGAGCCTGGTCCAGCCTGGGCAGAAGGCTGACAGCCACTGCTGTCCCAGGCAGAATGCAGGGTTCTCTGTGCCAGAGTACCTGTGAGGTATCCTGGAGTGAGGCTCTGGGGATCACTGCTCTGGGGACCCTAAGGGGAGATGGATGGAGGACAGGAGAGGAGGGCAGTCGGGGGCTGCTGGTCTCTTGCATTCCATTGGTTTCACCAGGGCCGCTGGGAAGAGGGAGTGGTGATGACACTGTTGAATTCCATCTTGTAGCTTGAACCCTGTGCTGACCATGGGCACAGCCTTCCTGGTGCCTGGAAACTGAGGTGGAGCTGGTTTGGGAAGAGCTTAAGCAGGAGCTTCCTAAACAAAGAGCTGTGGCTGATTCATCTTCTCCTGGATTTTTGTTGTAAAGTAAATATCAACCCAAATGGCAACTTGGAACAGAGGTTCAGGAACTGAGCTCATCTGGGCCTCACGAGTCCCAGGCCAAATTAAAAGGCATCTGGTGCTTCGTGAAGTGGCTTATGCTGGCTCCCCCAGGACGCCTCTCCAGCTGCCAGCTTTGGGGGTCTTCTAGGACCTCACCCCCAACCTGCCTCTGCTGTACCTGGGCCGGGGGCTCTTTGAACACGGCCGGCAGCCCTCTGGTCACTCCTCCTGCCCTCAGGGGTGGCCAGTGGCCTCTTAAAGCCTGTATCAGGCACGAGCGCCAGGTTCGGCCCCGGTGCCAAAGCGCATCCTTGGAGGGGAATAAACATGTTCTAATCAAAACAAAACACTTCCAAATGGGAGTTTCCTGTTGGAATTTCCTGGCAGCTCCCAAGGCAGTGGTGATTATGGAAACACTCACTGCTTTTTTTCTTCTCTACGGGTGTGGAAGGCATATACAATATAGTCTCAGCCTCCCCTTTCTGGACAGAGACGACAGTCGTGGATGTCAGAAGAGGCAGCCTGAAATCGGAAGGTAACCAGAGGAGCTGCCGCTCCCGGCCACAGGAGAAACCGAAGCGTGCCTGCCCGCTCACCGAGATGAGTGCGCTGCATTTTCCTCTTCTATAAATTGCAGACACTTAGAATAACCTACAAGGCGCATCTAGGCATCATATGCTCCTCTGCCCCCTCACATGCCATCGGTGACAAAGCCCCATGCATTGACCTGCTCAAAAATTTCCCCTGAGCCTCCATCACCTTCCAGATGAAACTCAACGTCCTTAGCTCAGCAAGCGGGGTCCTCGGTGATCCGGCCCCTACCTGCGTCTGCATCTCTGCTCCTGCTTCCGCACCCTTGCCTCATGCCCCAAACTCGCCAGCCCACTTCATACCGTGGTGTTTCCCTGGAATAGCCTTTCCCTAGGTCTACTTACCATATTTGTTTCCCAGGGCTTCCATAAGGTAGCACGACAAACTGAGTGGCTTAAATAACAGACACGTATTGTCTCACAGTTCTGGAGGCTAGAAGTCTGAGGTCAAGGTGGCAGCAGGGCCATGCTCCCTCTGAAAGTGCTAGGGACGGATCTGTTCCAGGCCTCTCTCCTAGCTGGTTTGCCCACAATCTTTGGCGCTCCTTGTCGAAGCCCCACTCTAGTCTCTGCCTTCACGTTCACAGGGCATTCTTCCTGTGTGTGTCTGTGTCCAGATTTACTTTCTTTATAAGGATACCCATTGTATTGGCTTAGGGCTCACCCTAATCTCATTTTTACTTCATCCCCTCTATAAAGAACTTTTCTGCATATACCGCCACGTTGTGATGTCCTGGGCATGGGGGAGGGGCACGATTCAACCCATGAGACTTTCCTTTGCTCATCTCCCTTCTGTCCTCTTTCTGCCCCTGGTAGAACTGGTCATCCCCACCTTTGTGCCCTCACTGGATCCTGTCCAGAAGATCATCAGAGGACCAAGAACTTGGCTTTTGGACTATGTGCGTGTTTCTCTAACTTATTAGACAGTGAGTTCCTTAAAGACAGGGACGATGCCTTACTCCTCAGCACCCTCGGGGCCCAGAAGTATGCCACGTGCACAGGCAGTGCTCAGTATTTGCTTGCTGAATAAGTGAGTGACTGAAAGCATGAGATTCTTTTTTTTTTTTTTTTTTTTGTGGTATGTGGGCCTCTCACTGCTGTGGCCTCTTCCGTTGTGGAGCACAGGCTCCAGACGTGCAGGCTCAGCGGCCATGGCTCACGGGCCCAGCCGCTCCGCGGCATGTGGGATCCTCCCAGACCGGGGCACGAACCCGCGTCTCCTGCATCGGCGGGCGGACTCTCAACCGCTGCGCCACCGGGGAAGCCCTAGCATGAGATTCTTAGTGAAGACCTGAGTTGGCTCACTTTTCTCCCACCTGAATTTGCTGTAGGCGCCCCTCTCACCAGCACCTCCCCCCACAGTTTGTTGATGCTGCCTGGTCTCCCTTCTGTCAATCATTTTCACTTCTGACTGGGTAATCTTTATAAAAACTGATTACGTTATTCCCCGGTGTCGACGGCTTGCCATCCCTATTGAATTAAATCTCTACTTCTTACATTGTAGCTATTAGTTAGCAAAATTATTATCCACATTATGATTCATCCACTTAGTGGAACCTTATGTAGTCATTTGATGTGTGAAAAAAATTGTTGTTGGCAGAGAAAATGCTTAGGAGTCTGAGCTCTATTCAAAATAGTAAACAATTGGCCAATCAGAACTGACCAATCAGACAGGGTATGGCCCCAGCAGCTTCCAGCAATAGAAAACCAGTGTGATAATGAACTCTTACTGTCCCTCTGGTGTTAGCAGGGGGAAAGGATACAAAACTGAATACACAGTGTGTGGTGAGAGGAACTTTACAATGGCCCCCATGACCTTGGGACATGGTGTCCCTCCTGGGATTATGTTATGTTATACGGCAAAAGGGAGATTATCCAGGGGAGCCTATCTAATCACAAAAGCCCTTAAAAGCCAAGAGTTTTCTCTGGCTGGGAGTAGAGGGAGAAGTCAGAGATTGGAAACATGAGAAGGATTTGACCTGCCCTTGCCGGCTCTAAAGATGGAGGGGGGCTCAGCAAGTACTGGAGAGAGGCCTCTAGAAGCTGGCAGAGGCCCCCTGCTAACAGCTAGCAAGGAAACGGAGACCTCTGTCCCACTGCTATAGGGGACTGTATCCAGCCACAACCTGCACGGTCCTGGAGGATAATCTTCCCAGCCTCTAGATAAAGGCCTGGCTGACGTTTGGACTTGGGCCTGTTCTCTAAGCAGAGAACCCAGTTGAGCCCAACTGGACTTCAGACCTAGCAGAACTGTGAAATAATAAATGGGTGTTGTTTTAAGCCACTGAGTTTGTTATGTTATTGTTATAATTGCATAATTGCTACACAGCAGCAGAAAACTGAGACAAAGTGAGATAATCACTTTAAAAAAATGAAATTGAAAACGGAAAGAAAATCTGCCAACACGTTACTAGCGGTTTTGCCCGTGGTGATTATTTCCCGCTTATTCATTCTTTAGCTCCTTTCCAAGTGCTTTATAATGTGCAGGCTCCACTTCTACAATGAGCAAACAGTTGTCCCTGCCTTCTTTTTCTTATGAAGATCTAGGTTTCTCAAGGACAGAGGCTGACTTATTGTTGAGTCTTGGTCCATAGATATTTGTTTGTTTGTTTGTTTGTTTTGCGGTGCGCGGGCCTCTCACTGCTATGACCTCTCCCGTTGCGGAGCACAGGCTCCGGACGCGCAGGCTCAGCGGCCATGGCTCACGGGCCCAGCCGCTCCGCGGCATGTGGGATCTTCCCGGACCGGGGCACGAACCCGTGTCCCCTGCATCGGCAGGTGGACTCTCAACCACTGCGCCACAAGGGAAGCCCGGTCAATAGATATTTGAATGAACAAATTCAGCTTTCCAAGCCAACATGGGTTTGCATTTCCAGGCATGATCTCTAATCCCAATAGTACCTCTGAAAATTCAGTATCATCATGTCCAGTTCACAGGTGTGGAAGTGGAGACCCCGGGTGGATGAGCGACTTGATCGAGGACCCCACACCTCGTTTACATGGAGTGCACGTTTGAACCCAGGTCTGTGTGTGGACTCTAGAGGGACCAACAACTGCTTCTCTTTGTCTCCACATGCTGCTCGGTAGCATTTGCTGATGTGGTCTCGGTGTCCTGTCTGGAGTCAGGAGCTGCGGAGCCTGGAGCAAATGACCAGTTCTTGTTCTTGGGGGCTCCCAGCCTGGTGCAGCCCAACACCTATAGCTCTAGTTCCCAGTTCCCCTCCCTGCCCTGCTCCCAAGGCTGGACCTCAGCTACAGGGGCACGTTTCATCTCTGATGGTCTCTGCCCAGGACCAGGTCAGCTGTGCCCTCCAGAGGCCTGAGATTCCCCTGTATCTTCACAATCTGGACTAGCCAGCTGTGTGAAAAGGACCCTGATGGCCCTAGGAGGCCCTGAGAGAGGGCGCAGCACCGCTGCCTGGCTCACCATAACTCTGTGCCTGTGTTTACAACAGATTTTAAACAATTCTTATGCTGTCGACAGCCCCCCACCAAGAGGCAGCTGCAAAACGCCTCCTTCCTGAGCTGACATCCCTGTTTAGAGAGGGACATCCGGGTTTTTCTTTTTCCTCTCTCTCTCTCCTTTAAAGTGAGATTTCAAAACAGCAGAGAGCTCTCCCAGCCCAGAGCCAAAGCTGGCCTTTTATCACCAGGAGGTCCTGCAAGAACCATTTGGAGAGTCTACTTCCTGTCCAGAGAGGAAGTGGCTAGGTCTTGACCTCGGACACACTCTCATTCCCAATCATTTTCCAGCCTGGAATGCAGTGATTCAGTTTCCATTTATAAAGTGAAATTAGTGCCTGTTGAATACTAGGCATGAGGGAGGGGGTGGGAAGAAGGAAATGAAAGCCCCTTCCAAACAATCCTCCCCTGTTTAGCTTGGAGCCGGCTCTGTTGTGGAAGGATTTCCTTATGTTCAAGGTGTTAGCAGCCTCTCTCAGGAAGAGCCCTGCTTCATTCTCTTCTGCAGTTAAAAAAAAAAAAGAAACTGGAGTGGCCGCATGACTCGGCAGAGACCTGGCTGTAATTGAATCTCGTGTTTCCATAGCACTTTATGCTTTG
Organism: Pseudorca crassidens; assembly: GCF_039906515.1. Lineage (NCBI taxonomy): Eukaryota > Metazoa > Chordata > Mammalia > Artiodactyla > Delphinidae > Pseudorca > Pseudorca crassidens. Next base: position 80,665,820 of record NC_090309.1, on the reverse strand, counting down.
CAAAGAACTGTCACATGTATTGTCTCTGCAGGTCCCCAGAACACCTCTGGAGGGGAAGCTGGGAAGGCATTAATGTCCTCATTTAACTTTCTTTGCAAAGTGTGTTAATTCCGAGAGCTTCTGTGTGAAGGCCCGGGAGACAGCGGTGGTTCGGGGCACACGGCCAGGTCAGGGAGTCAGGTGACCTGGTATCTGGTCCTTGTTGGGTCTCTATTTCCTTGTGTGACTCTCTGGACTTTGTTTACTGATCTGTGACATGGGATGATAATACAGAGTCATCAGGAGTGTGTGACCTACATGTGTGAGGAGATGGGTGAATAGTTTGGTAGCAGTCGTTCGTTGCGTGAATACGTGGTTCTAGATGAGCATTTCCTTGGAACCCTGGAGGAAATCCCGAGAGAGCAGAGGGGCGGGACTAGACGGGCCCACTCACTGCCAAGGCTTGGTTGACCAAGGGACTGATAGGTAGAGTGGAGGTACCCAGGGGCGCACCAAGAGACAACAGGAGCTCTGAAATCAGGTCCAGAGTCCCTGCCCTGCCATCAAGGACGTGTCCCTTGGAGGCTGTGGACAGTGGCGTGTGGAAAGGTCTGGGAAACAAGGTGAGGTGGTTAGGTACTAAGAAAGGGGCTCAGATATGCAGAAGAGCCCAGAGACCCCCAAGGAGGACGGTCATCAGCAGGCCCTCCTGTAGGGCCTGGGCAACTAGGGAGAGGGGATTCAGAAAAGTGGGTAGCTGGGTCCCACCAGAGCCCACGGCTTTGAGTAACTTTCCCGAGGTTTTGGCTAATAAGTGGTGGATTCAGCGTTCAGTCCTCTCTATGGCCCTCTACAGCCTACTAAAGTGAGGGCACTGATAAGATGTGCTTCTCGACTGCACGTTCATCCCTGGAGGGTGGACCACGGGAGGGGCACTGTGGGGCCTCTTCTATGGCCCCTTGCATCGTGCCACTACATGCGTCTTCAGAAGGGCCAGCCCAGCAGGTCGCATGGGACTACAGACCCTTTTGGTAACGGCTGTGCCAACCTGGGAGGGCGAGATGGGAGGGGCCCAGACAACCAGCCAGGTCGATTCCAAGGCCAGGGCTCTTCCAGGCTTGCTCCCCACCCTTAGGCTACCGGGCTTCCCCACCCTGACCCAGGTTCCTCTTTTCTCATAGACCAGCTGCTCAGAGCAGGGAGCAAAAGGACAGGCAGCGAGCAGGCAGTTGTGGGATCGGGCAGGGGGTGTGTTTTAGGGGGCCCAGCAGCCCTCGCCAGAGACCAGATCCATCAGCTAACAACCTTCCCCCTCCCCAGGAGGAGCACACCCATCCCCAGGGCAGGTCCTTAGCACCCCGTGCTCCAGCCCACCTGACCTGGGCTGCTCTCTGGTCTTTGTTCTTCCAGGTCTCACGGCCTGGAGCCCTGCCCTTCTTCTTTCTTGACTTCCTTTTCTATCTTGGGAAATTCAGCGTGTCCTTGAAAATACAGGCCAAGACACGCCACCCTGCCTTGCCCCGCCCTTCTCCCTGCTATCTCTCGGCCAGTCCTTTCTCTTAAAACTTGGCACTTGGGCCTCCCTGGTGGCGCAGTGGTTGAGAGTCCGCCTGCTGATGCAGGGGACACTGGTTCGTGCCCCGGTCCGGGAAGATCCCACCTGCCGCGGAGCGGCTGGGCCCGTGAGCCATGGTCGCTGAGCCTGCGTGTCCGGAGCCTGTGCTCCGCAACGGGAGAGGCCACAACAGTGAGAGGCCCGCGTACCGTTAAAAAAAAAAAAAAAAAAAAAAAACAACTTGGCACTTTATTGTGACTTTACATGTATGTTTCACCTCTCCTGCCAGGTTCAAGGTGAGGGGTGAGGACCAGACCTCTCTCACGCTTCACCTACTCCATTTCTGCTTCCCTTTAAAATTGACCAAATAAAACCAGGGGGAAAATACTTGGCAGTTTGCTAATATAGCTTTTATGGGAGTAGGGGCTGGCCATAGGATTAGACGCAGAGCTTTGGGCTGTGCTAACCCCACATCCGCACCTGCTCGAGGACCGCCGCTCTTGGGCATCCAATGCTCACCAGCTTGGAGCTTGAACTCTGTGGGCTTGGACTGTGCCTTAGCACCGGATGAAGTGTGACAGGGGAGGAAAAAGGAGTGTCCGGGACACCTTGTGGGTTTTGGGCCTGGGAACTGGAATGGAAGGCCGTGCCATTCTCCAAAGACAGGAAATCCAGGAAGAGTAGCAGGCTTGGGCTGGGGAAGAGAAAGACCCCTGGAGTATCTACGGTCAGAGTCCAACTTTATGCCACACCTCCTCCAGTGCTTCTGGAATCAGAGTTCCTCTGATGGAGCTCATTGGGATTTCTCCGTAATATGCACACTAACCTATACCAGTGTGTAGTGTTCACCACACGTGTCGAATTTACCTACCCAAGCCCTACAGACACCTTACAGAATGCCGCTCCTGTACGGAAGTCACCCTTGGGCCACTTTTGTCACAATGTTGCCACTGTCCCAGCAACTAGCGTTCACGCCCGTCTAGGCACCTGAGCTGAATCAGAGGACAAGAAGACAGTGCGTTATGTGTTGCTTAAGTACGTGGCTAGATTTGAAGGGCTGATTGAATTTAGGGGTGCGCCTTAAAGAATGGGCTGGATTTAGGTAGGAAGAAAGGTTGAAAAGGTCTGAGGATGAGTTACCAGGAAGATTCTGAAATGCCTGACTTCTTCCCTGCCCACTGTGAGGGAGCTGGGACAGGCAGGCTTGGGGGGATTCTAGCTGCAGTGACTGGCCCAGGCTCCCAGTACATTCGATGGTGTTTGCTGTGTAATGAGGAAAGCATCCCACCATCCTGCCCATCACATGACCTTAGCTTAGGCTTTAACTACAATTGCAAGAACTGATCATATTTACGGACTGGTTTTGTCTCTAAATCGTAAACAGAATAGAAATCTTCCCAATTCATTTGAGTGGGCCAGAAGCTTTTTCTGAAAACATGGAAATATTAAAAGACAGATATATTCTACTGTCTTCCTAAGGAAGAAAAAAATAACTCTTTTTATATGTGATCATTTCTGCCACTGATTGCCTCGTACAGAAATGTCCTGCAAGGATAGAGCTCGAAATTGTGAGAGTCATTCATGCTTATACGCAGCCTTCAGTTGAGTCATTTTGTAGAGCTGTATAACATGCCTCTATTAGAGTTTATTCATCTATATTCATATTGTTTTAGAGTGAAGTTTTCTTCCCTGATTTTTCCTCTGTCTGTGGAATCCATTTATACATTTTCTCTTTGGAAATAGATAGGTCGATAGATAGATAGATAGAGATAGATAGATAGATAGATAGATAGATAGATAGATAGATAGATAGGTAGATAGATAGACAGACAGATGGGACTTCTGGTTCATAGAGTGTACCCATCTTCAATTTTACTAGATATTGCCAAACTGTTCTCCTAAAAGGTTGCAAGCACTTACAACAGTGGAAATGAGTTCCCCTCGCTCCATATCATCACCAACTCTTGATATTGTCAGACGTTTTATTCTTGCCAGACTGTTGAGTGTGAGATGGACACTCTCCCGTTTGCACATAACAGGCAACATGTGCTGGAGTTGGAGTCCCTTTTCGGTGCACCCCTCCTGTCCATGCCGGGCACGTGCCACACCAAGGCGGTACTAGCAGTGCTGATGTGCTGAACTGAATATTCCTTGCGAGCCTTTAGTGAGTGTTTGCTTATGCTGGATGCTCTCCTGTGTTCTTTTCACAAATCATCTTACTTATTACTCACAATAACCTAAAAAAGGGAGAAACTATTATCTCTGTTTTGCAGATTTATTTCTTCGTTCGTTCATTCATTCAGCAAAACACTGACGATTCTGGACCAGCCACAAATGGAGTAGAACTTCAGGCTTCCTAAAAGAAGCAGCGTCTGACATGGCCTTTGCATGTTTCTAGCTGCCCGGATCCACTACTCTCTCCTGATAACTACCCGATTTCCCACTGGGGTGGTTACTTTTCCCAGAAGGTATGGTTTTGGTGGAAGGATGAGTCCAGGTAAAGACCTTCCACCCTGGAAGATTATAAGCTGGGTCTTCCCTGTCCTTCCTGTACAGCAGCGAGTTCGACACTGCCTCCAAGGTCTTTGAATCCAAGTGGCTCCTGGTGAGGGCAAAAGGGAGAGGTTTCAGGTCACTCTGGTGGCCCTGGTGGGCAAAGTTGCAGAAGGGTGGCCCTGACCTTCTCCATAGTAAGGGAGCCGTTGTGTGTTCTGCTTAGTACTTCCTGAGCCTTGGAATTCCCTCAGCTCGTTCCCCAGTCGCCTGTCCTTTACCTGAAGCTCCTGACATCCTTCTAACAAAGTCCCTTCTGAGGTTCATAACAAGACCCTAAACTGACATAGAAGGTTTGGACCAGGTTCTGGAATCAGCAGCGCTGAGGAACCAGCATGAGCTCTTGTCCCTGGGTCTGTCTTCCTCCTGGATCCGTGAGCCATCCTGGGAATTGAGATGCCCCCCTGCTGCTCCCTTTTTCTAGGGATGGGATCATTGGGGAAGGTCCAATAATTCACCCGTTCTCTGTCCTCCAGGCATGGAGCCCCCGTAGCTGCCTCCCTGGGTACCTGGGCCTGTGAGGGAAATCTGCCCCTTGGATGGGAGTCAAACCCCCGTCGTCATGGCCACAGGCTCTGCCCTCACTCAAGACATGAATTTCCAACTGGTAGAGACATCACCCTCCAAGGAATATTGCCAATGACCTGCCCAACCCAGAGAGGTTTTTCCTAATACAAATAGATTTTTCTGGAATTTCCTAGGGCAAAATAATTTTCCCTCAGGGTACGTCCATAGACCTGTAGCTGGGAGGAAACGCCTTCCTTCTGCTCACCTCACAGCGTTGTCCTGGGTCCTGTGACCCTCTCCCTTGCTCAACCCAACTGAGAGCTCCCTAAGGCCTGAAATTAAGTTGTTTTGCCTCTCTCTCCGCGGTGCCAGACGCGGGTCTTGATGCTGAGATTTCTAGCTGGATAAGTCAGTGCTGCTCTTACCTACATGACACGGATTTGACTTGGAGATGCTTTCTCTCCAAAGGAGGTGGTAGCTGGGAATCTGGGCCTTAAGAACTTTTGGGTGGATGGGCATTCGCTGAGGATTCCTAGATGCTGACAGTGTGCTGGGTGCTGGGACAGGATCGAAAATTATACAGTCCTTGGCCTTGGGGAGCTCACAGTCTAACAGGAGAAACGCACGGATAAACAAACCATTTCCACGGAGTAAGAGCTTCTGCAGAGGTACCAGGAAAAGGTTTTCAGAGACCAGCACTTCATTTTGCAGGAAACCAAGGTGAGGAGGGGGCCTCAGTCATTCAGTGAATGGCAGGGCCAAGGCTCAAGTTCAGACATCTGTACTCAGAAGACAGACGTCTGCCCACCATTCTCTCTTCTCCTTGGGGCTATTCATGAGTTATTATGTAATTAATTCAGATACTTATTGAGCGCCAACCATGCGTCCGGCACAGTGCCTCGTGGTGGGGATGCAGACGGGGGACAGGTGCGCGCAGACACTGGCTGTGTCTTCACAGGGCTTATAGCCTGGTGGGCGGACAGACACGCAAAAGACAACTTGTGAGTTATTACGCTGTGAGGAGGGGATCAGGGTGTTGGGGGAAGGGGGCTGCTAGCATAGCCCGAGGGTCCTCTGCATTCCTTCACTCACTCATTCATTTCATTCCTTCCATGACCATTTAGTGAGTCTACCATACGCCAGGCGTTTTCCACAGTCCCTCCCAGCACGTGAATCTCCCAGTTTTGCACTCATCTCGGCTGAAAGGGAATTTGCATGAACAAGAGCAGTTGATTCTGCAGTGGAGAAATTACTGAAACTTTGCAACAGGGACCTACTTGCACGTCTTCACACCTTCCGTCACCAGCTGAGCATTCCATCCTGGGCTCCAGATCGGCACTCTTCTGTGTTGCTGTGGTAGAGGGAACCCAGCGTGGCTGCTGGTAAATTTCGTGTTTGGGAACAACATGCAGACAGCAGGGGTACAAGACTAGGGAGCTTGGTGCCGTCTGCCTGAAGGACCACTCCCTCCACATGGCCCTGAGCCACTGCTTCCCGCCCCGGGGCTGGTGGCCAGGTGGAGGTAGGGTGGTGGTTCCTGAGAACCAGCGCTCTCTGCAGAGAGTCCCTGGGAATCTTCGGTGAGAGCAGTGGCCAGGGTAGCAATGCCCTGCATGGCTTAAAACCTACAAGGGATACAAGAGAGGAGCGGTGATGGGGTCTCGGCGAGGGGCGCCACTGGAGGAAGCTCAAAGCTGAGGGTGGTGAACTTCGCCCGAGGTCAGGGAAGGTTTCCTGGAGGAAAAGGGAATTTGTAAGACGGCCAGGTGATAGCAACAAAGAAGGGGGAGTGTCTTCTGGGGGAGGAAGCCACAGGTGCTGCAGACCCCGGTGTGGGTTGTTTGGGTCAGGGAGGGGCCAAAGTCAAGGGAAGCGCCGGGAGCTCCTGCCTTCAGGTGTTTGCTTCCGTTTTAGCCTCCGTTCCACACATCCTCCTGGATCTTGCCTCGGGTAACCCGGACGCTTTGCCTGCTGTCCCTCCCTCTACCTCCTTGACCCCTCTTCCTGCTCAGAGGAGTCAAACCTTCTCCTCGCCTTCGAGCCACTCAGAGCCTAGCAGAGGAGAAAAGGGCTCTTGGCAACCCAGTGTGGTAAGCTATGAAATGATGAAAAAATCCAGAGAAAGCAGCTCATTCTCCCCTAGAGTTTCAGACCAGGCTCCTAGAGCATGGACAGCAGGGTGGGAAGGTGTTAGGATGAGAGGGGAGACGTTTCTGAGCAGAGAGAACTGGCTTTGCCGAGGCCAAACCTTGGGAGATTCAGGGCCTGGAGGAGATTCAGCGGGGCTGGAGGCTGCTGAGGTTCTGTTTGAAAGGGTCGGGCCGAGGGTGGGGGGCCAGTGATGGAAGTCGATGCAGAAGGACCTTGACCCCCTCGCTGGGCACTTACCATGTACCTGCTGGGGCGGGTCTGAGGCTGGGGTTCTCACCTGGCTTTGGCAGGTAAGGAAACCAAGCCTCACAGCAGCTCAGAGCAGATCCTGAACCTCGGGGCTTTTCCTGCCCAGGTCCCATCACTGGCTCCTCGGCCTATGGCGGGGGGCGGGGGGCGGGAGTGGGGGTTGGTCTTTCTTCTGAGTTTGCTGATGCTCCCTGGAGCTTTCTAAGCAGGACCCTCTGGCCTCCATCTACCTGGTCGGGGCTCTGACATGCACTGCGTCCAGGACTCCGGGCTCTCCTCACCCACAAGTGCTCTCCTCCCCTCGCCCTGCAGACTCACTGCCCCTGGGCGCCCTGCTGCCTGGACCAGGCCAGCACCCCTCCTGCCGGGCCATCCTGTGGCCACCGGGCCCAGGGTGCGATCACACTTTTCCGCTCTGCACGAGGGTGTTTACGTTTCTGCTCCAGATGGCCTCGCGCCCCTCCCCGGCCCCGCCGGCTTCCAGAGCATTTATCAGGGCCGGTGTATGTTTTTCTTGTGTGGGATTTGAAATGATTTCTTTAAACAAGGTCTAAACTGGGATTGATTTCCTCTCTTTATTTAGAGTGGTTTGTTTTGTAATTTGGTTCTTTTAACAGTCTAAATTGTGGGAACTGGGGGAAAAAAAAGAGAATTTGCTGACTTCATATAAATACAAATTACTTTATCTCTCTTTGAAGACTTCCATGTCTTTTCCTTGAAAAGGCTGGAGCCAGATTCTTTGGGGGTCCCTTTCTTGTCAGAATTGTTATGATGGGAAGGATCCACTGGCCTTGAGACTTCCATTCCGGGACTGAGCGTTAAAAACAACGCTGGTCTTTACACGGTGCCTTGTACGTTTCTCTCAAAGCAAAATTCGTACCCATTAATTAGATCTTCATGACATAAAATTCTCTTTTAATGTGACGTTCATAACAGCCCCAAGAGGTGAGGAGGGAAGGCAAACTCCCTCCCAGTTGGTGGAGGAGGAAACGGCTTGCCAGTCAGATTGTGGTCCTGGCCTGGGAGGTACTGGGTCCCTGGCTGAGCAGCTCCATCTTCCATGTGTTTTATTCGATAAATATTTTTGAGTGCCCGCTATGTGGCAGGCTCTGAGTTGGAAGTGACTCTGAAAATGAGCTCTGTCACTTTCCCCATCAACTGTTTGAAACCTCCCGCCCCGACAGCATGCAGGCTGTAGTTCCCCTGCTTGTGCTTGCATGCTTCCAGTGACAGGGAGCTCACCACATATCGAGGTAGACCGTGCCAGCTGTGGATGGTTCCAATCATTAGAATCCTCGCTTGCATGGAGCTGAAACCACCTCCCTGTGTATTTCGCCTGTGCTGCCCCCTGGGTGTTCCAGTCTCCCCACCTCGTCCTCCCTTCTCTGGGGGAATCATCTTTGCTCGGCTCGGCGCTAACCTCTGGGTCCCTTATCACAGGTGGGCCCTGTTCACACTACCTCTGGGCGGGGCCGTCTCATCCCTTACTCTGGGCGTTATAACTCAATCGATGCAGCCCGTGCTTGCCTTAGCTCGGTGTCACCTCACTCCTGTGGACTGACATTGGCCTCATGCTGACGGAAGCCCCCTCAGCCTTTCCCCTACACCTTCTGCTTGGATTCTTAGACTAGACCGAGGAGATAGATTCCACATTCGCAGTCACTTTGTTGAACCCATCACCAGCCTCCACAGATCCGCTGGATCCTAACCTCATATCCCTGACGTTACCTTTCCTCTTCGTCCACGTGCTGGACCAGCCCACGCCCCACTTCCTGTCCGAGCACTGATTCAGTCGTTGCCGAGCACTGAGCCCAGGAGAGGCCCTCTTTGGCCTGCTTTGGAGCACTAGCAAGTGAATCTTGCAGCCGAGCTATTTTCCAACTTGTCCGTAAGGAGAACATGACCTACTTTGTCAAATGTCTAGCTGGAGTATGGGTTCATTTCATCCACTGAATCTTACTGCTATCCCAGGCCAGGGAGCCTCTTGGGAGGGGAACAAAATATAAAGTAACTTATTCTTAAAGCTCACGTGCTAGTTCCCAGGGCACAGCGCTCACCTTGTTTCTCTCCAGCTGTTCACCAATCATCTGTGTACTTACCCATTCTAAAATAGGATTAGGAGAACGCTTTTTCTGGTCTGTAGCTGAATGGGATTAGGGAAAGAATAGTAGAAGAAATGAGAAAAGTCATTCGCGGCCTTGAAGGCTGTGCTAAGGCGTTTGTAGGCAGTTCTGTCCGACCCGGAGCAGGCACAAGATGCAGGTTCAATCCTCTGTTGATTTCATATCCACCCCCACCCCCATTTGTAGAAAGTTTCCGAATAGTGGCTTAACAAGATGTGAAGCTGACAGCCTTGGTTTCCAGGTTACAGATTCTGTAGAACAAAATCCTTCTGGAGAGGGTGACCATATAGTATATCTGGCGCACTACCACAGAGAGTGAGAGGGGTGCTGTTAATAATTATGCCAGGATGCTAGGGGTAACGGAGGACTTCTCTGGACAAATCCCAGTGAGTCCCACTCAGCATCTCTCTCAGACACTCCGGGATCCTCCAGTCTCTGACTAGGAACAGATGGGAATCATGTGTCACTCTGACCCTGCGTGGGGCTGCAAGGGTGAGGAGAGGGGGCTGAGGGTTTGGCTAAGAAGCCAAATGTTTTGGGTTTGCTAAAGTCTCAGCCACATTCTGCCTGGAGCATTTCCCTCTCACTGGCAGAGTTGTGTATTTTCAGGCAAAGTCGTTTCATATGGCTCTGGTGCCTTCCCACTCAACTCATTCAGACCGTGCTCGAACAAGCCTCTTGCTATCGAGTGAGCTCTCCCTGTGGAAGGCGCTTCTCTTTGAACTTGTAAGGCTGTTTATTTTTGGACTGGAAACTGGAAACCTAGAATTCCCCAAAGCCACAAGCTCAGCTCCTTCTTTGCAGTGATAACCTGTGGAACTTAGGGAATGATAGACTCTGGAAATGTCCCAGAGGGGAGAACCCGACAGGTCATTTCATCTGACCGGCTCATGTTACAGATGGGCAAACCCAGGTTCAAAGAGGAGGGAGGGATTTAGCGAAGATCACCCAGCATTTTCCTCCCTGTGCCTGGTATTCTGTAAGAAAAGAAGCCATGCAACGCGAATAAAAATCCATTTTATTATGCGCGGCCTCAAGGCACTCATGATTTCAAGGTGTCCCAAGGCTGTGTGCAGACCTGCATCGTTTCTCCACGGTCAAGTGCAGAGCCGAGTTAAGCAGCATTCATTGTGGAAGCAGAGTGAGGGCAGGAAGAGTCGACTCTGGCTGTCCACAGAGCTGGAGGAGGTTCTGGTGGCCGCTGGAGATCAGCAGTGTAGCCCCTTGTGATGCCCTCTGTGAAGACACCCCCATCCCCTCTGCACATGGTGTCCCCTCAGCTCCGTCCTCCTGGGAGCACGGTCACGGGTGGCTCTCCCTTGCCGGGACCCTCTAAGGAAGGCCTCATGTCTATACCTGCTCTGGTAGGCACCATGGCATAGAGAAGGAGGTTGGGCTTTTGTTTCCACAGATTGGGTTTGAAATCCGGTTCTTTCATCTTGGGCAACTTACTTACCATGCCTGAGACTTAATCCTTTCAATGTAAAAACCACCATAATTCCCTCCAGGTTAGTTGTGATTATTACATGGCATGATGTAGTCAAAGAGCATGTGCTCTATGTGCCTAGCAAAATCCCCACCCTACTCCCACCCCCAGTTGAGAACTTTTGCTTTTATTATGTCTGGGACATAACACGGTACCTGACATCATAATGTAGTGGGAAGAGTAGGGATTACGAGCCAGGATGATATGAGCTTAAATCCAGCCTCTACTGTTACTACCATGTGGTTTTAGGCAAGACCCTTAATCAGATCTAGCTTTGTTTTCTCATCTGAAAAATGGGCATGATATTGGCTCTTCAAGTTTGTAGTCAGTCAAATGAGGTGATTTATGGGACTGTCTGGCCCAGAGAAGATCCTTGACATATGTTCATTCCATTTGCTTCCCTCTGGGAAGTACTGATGGTGGGCAGTAGGGGGGTGGGTCACGGGGTATTGAATCTCTCGTGTCCCTACGGCGTTGCAAGGGGATGGACGCTTCAGAACGCCTGAATCTGAAGAGAGTTAAATTAGAACTAAAAGTCCAAAGTGTTTAGAATCTTACTCTTTTGTTCCACTTCCTGAAATATCGCTTTCGTTTGTTGAAAACAGGAGATATCTAGGTGCTGTTCGCCTGTTGGAATACATTTGGTGACTCTTGTTTTCCTCCCTGTAGACACACAAATAACTACTCTCTGCTGTGATTCTTTCACCCTTTAACAAATCACTGTCACATCAGAATTCAGGGCCATTCTCATAACAAGCCAGGTAATTAATACCTTGGTAGAATTTGGACGGCGAAAAGGCCCAGAGGGGAGAAGTGAGTTCCTCAAAGCTACACAGCAAGTCAGTGGCTTGCTTGGCCTAGAACCAAGTCAGCTGGCTCCTGGGAAGTCCTCTTGCTCCTGGTGCCACAGGAATTGGTGGTGTCTGTGGTGGCATAGCCATGGGGGTGGTGTGACAAATCAGGCTTGGGGACGGAGAGGCGAGGACAGGAGTGTATTAGTTTGCCAGGGTGGCTGTAATGAAGTACCACGAGACAGGTGGTTTAAACAGCAGAGATTTATTTTCCCATAGTTCTGGAGGCCAAGCTGTAGGGTTGGTAGGAACCCAAGGCCTCTCTTCTTGGCTCACAGATGGCCGTCTTCTCAGCATGTCTGCATGTTACCGTCCCTCTGTACACGTCTGTGTCCTAATCTCCTCTTCTCATAAGGACACCAGTCACATGTGGGATTAGGGCCCATGCTAGTGACCTCGTTTTAACTTAATTACTTTTTCTTTTTCTTTTTAAATTACCTTTTTAAAAAGAGCCTGTCTCCAAGTACAGTCACATTCTGAGGTACTGGGGGGTTAGCGCTTCCACATACGAATTTTGAGGGACGCAATTCAGCCCATCACAGGAAGGGTGAAGGGAGTCTGGGAAGATGCTGGAGGAAACTGAAAAATGAGACAGCCGAGGAGGGGAAATAGAGTGGAGAGGTTTGGGACACAGGATGGCCTGAGGTGAAGGGTGGGAAAGCCCAGCGGAAGTGCTGCCATGTTTTCTTTTCTCTCACCCACCTCTCGCCTCCTCTCCAGCCCCTCCTCACTTGATTTCTTTCTCTCTCTCTCTCCGCGGTCGCCTGTCCCTGGCTCTCTCTTTCTGCTGCTTTGATTCTGTCTCTCCAGAACTCTCTCTGTCCCTTCCTCTCCAAGACAGCAGGAAGCCTGGGGGAGTAGTGTGGGACACGAGGAGGACATTTTGCATGTGATCATTTAGTAAGCTGGTCCAGGTTTTAACACAAAACCCACTGCAAATAAATGCTGTTCGATTAATAAACAGGGCTTCCCTTCTCCGCACAATTAGCACAGAAGCTGGAGTCGCCACAAAAGGGGCCTGTTGGTCCTGGGTCTGCCCAATCCTCTCTCCCTGGCTTTAGCTCTGGGGGCTCCCGCCCTAATGTCTCCTGATGGGGGAGGCCATGACCACGCTGTCATTCCCGTCCTGCCGTGGGGCTGGCACACCATCTCGGGGCTGAAAGAAAGGAAGGATGCCTTCTGGGGGTATGTGCTGTCCTCAGCAGCAGGGACCGTGGGGCTTTGGATGTCACTCGACACAGCTCCTTCTTGGAGAGACGGGGAGACGGAGGCCCAGAGAGGAGGTGTGACTGGCTCAAGGTTGCACAACTTAGCGGTGCAGAGCTGCATCTTGACAGCAGCCCATCCCCTTGCCAAGGCCCCGTGCAGCGCCCCAGGTCACTGTCCCTGCATAGCTCCACCCCGCTCCCCCTGACCCCTTCCTCTGCTTGTCCGTGGGCGTGGGTGTGGGCTGCCGTGTTCTGCAATTAGCACCCAGCGTTTAGGGTCCAGAGCGCTGGGGTCAGACTTCCAGGAACATCCTGGGAAGGAAGTGAGCCTTGAAGGTCCTTCATTTCCTGGGACTTGGCGCCCTGAAGTCACTGCTTCTCAGAGAAGGAGAGAGGGGACCAGCAAGTGGGAACAGAGATGTCTCTGGGGGAAAAGGTTCGGGCTGGACCGGAAGAACGGATGATCCCAGACTTGCTGAGCGAGATGCAGAGAGAGGCAGGAGACAGACTTGCAGGTGGGGAGGGCAACGAGCCTGTTCAGTCAGGGGCTGCCCTCACCAAGCACCGCAAACGGGGGCCTTCAAACAAGAGACACTGATTCCCTCACAGATCTGGAGGCTGGAAGTCCAAGATCAATTTGTCGGCAGGACTGTGATCTCCCTGAAGGCTCCAGGGGGAGATTCTGCTCCATTCCTTTCTCTTAAGTTCTGTCGTCACCAGCGACGCTTGGCTAGTGGACACTTCGCTCCGATCTCTGCCTCTGTCATCACGTGGCTGCCTTCCCTCTGTGCCTGTGTCTCCGTGTCTTCTCGTGACAGCAGTCAGACTGGATTTAGGGCTTGTCCTTCTCCAGTACGACCTCCTGTTAATTAATGAACTATTCCTATAAAGACCCTGTTTCCAAATAAGGCCACATTCTGAGGTTCTGGGAAAGACTTGACTTCTGGGGGGACATGATTCAACTCAGCCCAGGGTCTCAGGGGAGCTGGGTGGCTCAGGCTTCCCAGACCATAAGATGGAAGATGCAGCTAAAATTGATGGCAGGCTGACCTCAGAGTCTGGACTTCCCCTGGCAGCCAATGGACACCTATAGCTTCTGTCGGCCTCTGAAACAGACACAGACACGTCAAGAAAGGTTCTGGGGCTGCGGCATCGCCATGTAACCCTTTATGAGAGGTCGGGGCTAGACGGGAGTCCCCTGTCTGCGATCCGCCTCTTGGAATCCAGGGGGTTAGAGCGCAGTCTGTGCCTTGGCCTCGTTTAGGGCCAACCTGCGGGCTCAGGAGTGTTTCGGGGGGTCGGCTGAATGCACTCAGTGTATTCCTGACCAGGGTAAGACTCACAGCTCCCCCAAAAGAAAAACAGTTCTGGCCAAGGCTGTGTGCTGCCACACTTTGCTGAGGAGTCTGGGAAACTCACCGGTGTTGACAGAGAGAGTAGCATCTGGTAAATGTCAAGGAGGAGTCGACACGGTGAGCTCTGTGGCTCTGGGCGTGTCAGCGCCCCTCTCTGGCCTTCCTTGCCTGGGGTTCTGGGCACAGCTTCTAAGGTTTCCACTGATTCAGGTATTAAAATATTTAATCACTATAACTACCATTTTTTCTTGTGCAGCAAGAGTTTGTGTTCCTTTTACAAAGCCCCTCTGGACAGTTTATCTTACTTAATCTTCTCACCCTGCTGGGGTCAGTAAGTCAGGTGTCACGCTCACATTTCACAGATAAAAGCCCTGAGGCTGAGTGATTGAGCAGGGCCCCAGCACTGCGCAGTCAAAGCATTTGCGATTCAATGTTTAGTGCCTTAGCCCAGCATCCTAGGTCCCAAAATAGTTCCATACTAGTGGACTCTTTCGACAGCTATGTGTTGAGTGCCTGTTGTTAGCTAGGCCCTGCACTCAGCACGGGGGGCCGTGCAAGTTAACAAACCGATAAAATCTCCGCTCTCTTGGGACTTCATTGAACAGGAGAAAAACAGCAATAAACAAACAGATGGCATGTCAGAGGGGGGAAATAAGGCAGGATGAGAAGGGTAGGGGCCATCTCAAGCTAGAAGGGCACTGCAATATTGTGTAGAGTGGAGACTTAGGGGGTCTCTCTCCTCAGGTGATACTGAAATAGAACCCTAAAAGGACGTGAGGGTGCAAGCCGTGTGACTGCAGGAGGAAAAAGCATCCCAGGTGCTGAGGGCGGCAAGTACAAAGGCCCTGAGGTAGGGACAAACTCGATGTGTTCATGAAATACAGGGAGGCCCGTGGGCTCACATTTAGATTCTACATTTGAGACCTCCTAGGAGAACAAGGTGTATTTTTACTACCTTTTCCAAACACCATCTATTTTGGAAATATAAATGTATCAGCCATTGCTTTAAAACAGTTTAATCATAAGATGTTCATTGCCCTCTGGTCCTCTTTCACCTTGAGACTTGGCTGTGGCCCTTGAGCAGTTCTGAGTGAGGACAAAAGGAAGACCAAGCTGAAGGGGGCTGAGGCTCCTGTAGTTGTGTCATGAACATGGAGTGAGTCATCGTATGTCTGGTGTCAGCAATCATCTGAGCAGCTCTCCAGGGGAGCTGACCATGGACCTTTGTGAGAGGTAAACAGATGGCAGCCTGGGCAGGATGAGTTAACATCCTTCTAGGCGGGGCTTGGAAGAGAGAATCCAGTCCCGGCCATGAGATCCATCCTGGTCCTAGCCCCGGATCTGTCCTGGTGCTTGCCTGGAATACTCCAGGCCTCCTTCCTCTTTTTGGAGTGGAATTCACTGCGCTCACAGAGTTTATCCAGTGCTCTAGAGATGTGGGGTTGAGTAAGGAAATCTGAATGACATCAATCCATTAGTGATGAACCAGTATTTCCTGAGCCCTTCCTAAATGTCAGGCCCTGCGTTTGGAATGTGGAGGGATACAGAGATTCATAAAACCTGGGTTCTTCTCTCTTGGGGCTTATAGACAACTGTGGGGAAAAGATTTGTGTCCAGGAAAGGCGAAGTGACGTATCAGAAAATGCACAAAGCAGCGTGAATTACCATCCCTCTGTCAGATGGGTGCTTCTCAGACCTGACCATACTAGGGAATCATCCAGGGAGCTTCTTAATGTGGCTGCACAGTGCGCTCACCCCCAGAGATGGGGAAAGGGGGGAACTTCATGTGTCCTAACCTTGGGGTGGGCAAAGTGCAGTGGAGGGCTCTGGGCAACAGTTATTTGAGGGGATGATAGAATTTGTGGGTGAGACAGGGCCTGAGATATCAAGCCCAGTAGATAAGGGAGTGAGGCCCAGAGGGGATGTTTCCTGCCCGAGGTCACACTCAGAGTCCGTGTCAAAGTGGGACTAGGACCCAGGTCTTCTGTGAACCTTCTTCACGTTCACACCTGCCTCTTGGCTCTGATCAGCTCCTGGACATGGTGGCTCCATGACCCCACGCTGAGCTGAGCTTTCATTTATTTATTTATTTTTTGACACTCTGGTCTGTGGCTGGAGGGTTCAAGGGCCTGCTGATTCTGTCCAGAGATGGACTGAGTCCTCCCTGTGCCGCTACCTCTAGGGCAGGAAAGGGAGGTGGGGACCGGCTCAGAGACTGTAATCAGGGTATGGATTGGGGGCCAATGACAGTCACAGCTGACACCACGGTGGTAACTTTTATGAAAGTCAGGCCAGAGCAGACACGATGAAAGTTAATACGTTGATTGAAGTCTTGCCTTTGAGTATAAAAAGATGAACTAAACAAGCACAGGCTGGGGAAGGGAAGGAGGGGGGAGAGCATGGGAAAAGGGGCCTGGAAGATTCTAGCTAATGCTAGGCTCAATTTTATGGGCCAGCCATGTAGGAGGGCACTCAGTTGGCTAATGTGACCTCAGGCTGTATTACTAGAGATCCAGTGTCTAGAACAAAGGAGGTGATGATCTGACTGTATTTTGTGCTGATCTGTCTACACCTGAACATTGCTTTCAGTTGTTTGGAGATATAGTGGACTAATTGGCAATTTTTGAGAAGATGAGGGCCAGGGGAGCAAAGGGACACGAAAACATTTCCTTTGGAGAATGTTTTTTTTTTTCCTTTGGAGAACTTTTGAAGGAAATGAGGGTCTCGGTCTTTTTTTTTTTTTTTAAATCCTCAGAGGGATCCTTTGTTTCATCCACTTTCTCCTTAAAAGGTAGAATTTCAACCTGTAAAAGTTATTTCTTCCAGTTCAGCCAGTGGCTTGGAACACTGCTTTGTCAATTGCATGGTGTAAGTGGTCCTGGGGCAGGTCCAGGTGTTGTGGAGTCACCGGGACTGGATGAGACGGGTTCCAGGGCTCCACTAAGCAGGCTTTCCTAGGACCCTACTCCCTACTCCTATCAGAGATCAGTAAGGAAATGGATTGGACGTCTATTCACTTTTTCAAAGATCAGGTCTACTTCATTTACATGTCAAGAAAAATTTCTCAAGTACGATAAAGTGTTTACCATTTTCCTATAGCTCTTCAAATGCCTGACATTCATCTTTGCTCCCTACCTTTAAAATTCCTTTCTTTTTCACATTACCTTCTTTAATTGCTTCTTATTGTAAAAAACAAAGACAAAAAACAAAGACGGGTGGATCTGTTGTGCACATTAGCAGGTCCATACAGAAAAATGCACAGAGGTTTATATGCCATTTACAGTAACAGCTCAGAGTACAGTCAAGAAGGAGAATCTGATATCAGCCTTACTCTGAAAGAAGCCTGTGTAGGATGAGATACCACTGAAGCTTAATCAGAATTTTCCCTCACCAATTATGTAACAGTGGCAAATGTAAAAATTATGCAGTTAAAATACATAGCAGTCACTCCATGTACTGCCCTCTCCCCACTCACCCAACTTCTGAATAACGGGACTTTTTCAAATTTTATTCCCTTTTAGTTCATATTTCATGGAAAAAGCTAAAAAGTCATGTTTTAGCAATATATCCCCATAGAGCATTGCAATTTACCAAGATTTTAATGTATTTGGACAGAAATCTTACTCAAAGATTAGTGATGACTATTTTCCAGCAAATATTGAGTAAAAACTAATTCTAAACCCAATCTGAGGTGATAAACTTCCTTTTCTGGGGGGACACAACTGCTGAGACAATTGTAGCAATTATCCAGGACAATAAAAGAAAGCTTATGACAGTCTGTCATATTATGGTGAGTGTGCATCAAAGCTCATCATGGTTTTTGGTGAGATCTTCCCCATAATTAGTAGCTTGGCTTCCAACAAACATGTTCCAGTTGTCCAAGATCTCCTCCTTAGTGAGCTTCTCATCCTTGTTTTTGTCCGGCTCGTACACCAGGTGCCTGGCCCCAGCACGCGCGTGGTCATAACCTCGCGGGAGGATCCAGCGGCGATTCTCATCTCTGTCCAGCTTCCCGTCCTTGTTCAGATCTCAGAATTCATTAAACTGCTCCCGTTCTGACAGCACCCAGTCTGGCTCAGGGCCATTCTCCTCGTGGGAAAACATATCAGCAATACACTCATCCTGATACACAAGGCCATCCCCGTTCTCGTTGAGGTCCTCCAGAGTTTCCCGAACCACAATTTCCTTCATGTGCTCAAACTCCTCAGGGGGCAGAAAGGTGGTGAACTCCTCCTGGGTGGCTGTCTGGTCACCATCGAGGTCCGCAGGCTTGAACCTTCTCTCATCGCATGGCAGCATCTTTTTAAAGGTGTGATGATCTGAAGTCTCATGAAACTCTGTGGGACCACAGGTATCTTTCAAGGTGCAACGGAAGTTGTGTTTTGTACAGACTCAGGGGAGAGGGAACTTAGAGCTCGGTATGCGGATTACTGCCTCTTGCGGTTGTGATCTTCACATCCCTGGAAGCAGTCACGTGAAGCCTCTACCAGAGAAGGGATTGCTCTAAATAATAGCGATAACGACAGCTGACATTTGTCAGGCGTTACCATGTGCCATGCACACTGTGCATTGATTAACTGTTATTACCCCCATTTCACAGATGGGAAGATTGAGGCACAGAGGGCCACTAAGTTGCTCAAGCTCACACAGGGCAGTGTGGGTCCAGAGTCTGAGATCCTCTAGCACATGAAGAGGGTTTGAGCAACAAGACCTCTAAGATTTTTCCCATCCCTGAGACGCTCAGGTTTTAGGGTGTTCTCTACTGGGACCATCCTCAAGTCATGTACTTCTTGTGGCTTTTTTTTTTTTTTTTGCGGTACGCGGGCCTCTCACTGTTGTGGCCTCTCCTGTTGCGGAGCACAGGCTCCGGACGCGCAGGCTCAGCGGCCATGGCTCACAGGCCCAGCCGCTCCGTGGCATGTGGGATCTTCCCAGACCGGGGCACGAAACCGCGTCCCCCGCATCGGCAGGCGGACTTTCAACCACTGCGCCACCAGGGAAGCCCCCTTCTTGTGGCTTTCAGGTCACACTCCGCGTAAGGCCCAGGAGACAAGACACTGCTGACTCATTTCCCAGCGGCGCAGGCTGGGAACTGCGCCAGGCCACTTGGCCAGCCTGGTGGCAGGTGCCGGTGCCTGTGGTTTGGCGGCGGGTCAGCAGCCGGGATGTGGCCTCAGGGGCTGACCCGTGGGGAGGGCAGTGGGTCCACAGAACCCAGACTCTGGGACCCTTCAGAGAGGGGTTGATTCGGGGATAGGAAAGAAATACAATTCAGAATTCAACAAGACAGACGTGTGAAACTGAAAAGCCCCAAGTGGACTTTACTCAGTGCCAGGGTCAAGCGTGGCTGATGCATGTGCACCTGGGTGACCCTCCCTGGGGGCTGAACTGGGGCTGCTGACAAGCTCTCCAGCACTATTCATCCCTCGACATTGACCCAAGCCCTCCTCGGTAGCCAGGGAGGAACAGGGTACCCTGCTGGAGGAACCTCCCTGCCCAGGGCTCCTCAGAGGTGCTCTGGGTACCGGCGCCCAGCAGACAGTGTAGGGGTGCCTGGTCCCACCCGCTGCCCTGAGGGCTGAAGGGGTCAGTATCATGGCCCGTGGGTGCCCCCAGGGAGCTCCTCTTACGTGCAATCGTATAAGGTTTTCTATAAATGGAGCTCATGGGTGGAATTAAAACTCTAGGAGAGCCTTCTCCTGATTCCCTAGGACCTCCTGCCCTGCATCTTCTAAAGGAGGGTTTTGTGCCTGAAAGTCCCTTCTCTTTTGTTTTTGGACACTTGGGTGACAGAGGAATAGACAAAATCCTGGCACCAAAGAAAGCAGCTGGCCAAACCCTGGTATTCCTACTGATTAGAAGGAATTCGGTTTGAGTTAGTGGTTCCCAAACTTGTCTGATGATAAAACCCACTCGATCAGAACCTTTCTGTGAAGAACCTGGCAAAACTACATTTAAAAATAAGAGTCCCTTCCCCAACTTTTATCATGGAGTGAGACCCTGAGGGAAAAAAGTTTGAGCTACAGACTCAATTCCCAGCACCTTCATCTTGGACTTGAGAGAGCCTTAAGGAATCTACACTAATGATCTGATAAAACTAAAATGTAAAGAACCCAGTGAATGCGAGAGAATGCTTCAAAACCCCTGAAGATTTTCCACCTTTAATTTTAAAAGTTATTTATTATTTTACAAACACTTTAATAGAACTTACTGTGAGCCAGATACGATGCTTGAAAAATATTTGCTCGTTTAATTTTCATAGAACCCAGAGGCCCGGTGGGGTTAAGTCACTTGCCTAGGGTCGCACAGAAGTGGTGGAGTCCAAGTTCAGACCCAGGCTGTCTGGCTCCTGAGTGTTTGCTGTAAACCACTAAGTTGTATGTTTTTTTTGTTTGTTTGTTTGTTTTGTTTTGTTTTGTTTTGTTTTGCTTTGCTTTGCGGTACGCGGGCCTGTCACTGCTGTGGCCTCTCCCGTTGCGGAGCACAGGCTCCGGACGCGGACGCGCAGGGTCAGTGGCCATGGCTCACGGGCCCAGCCGCTCCGCGGCATGTGGGATCTTCCCGGACTGGGGCACAAACCCGTGTCCCCTGCATCGGCAGGCGGACTCTCAACCACTGCACCACCAGGGGAGCCCTATATGTGTTTTTAAAACATCTCTTTTCGTTTGGCCACAGAGCAAACCCTCTCTTCCTAATCATTGTAAACGATAGAACAGCTTCGTCTGCGTGATTTCAAATATTATACTTCCCCCCTGCGGTCCAATTAGCGGGGCTATTTTTGTATGTGGAGCCCAATCCGACTTTCTCTTTGGATGGAAAACCATGCCTATTGTTATGGCAATCCAAAATGCTGTGTGGAAGCTTTAAAGTACAGATTTGAATCCCTTTGTTTTTCACCCCAAATGTTGAAACAAACCTAAGAGCTCTGCTGATTCCTGACAGTTTTGAGTCTCTGCGTTTCAAATATTTCAGACCAGCTTGGGAGCAAACACATGATATTCTGCTTGTTTCTCTTGCACAGTTTATTTTTAAAAGCATGCATCTGGCTGCTTTTTCGTTCCCCAGAAGGAGGAGGGAAATTGCTCCGAGAAGGCGGGTGTTGGATGGAAACTTCTCCCCAAAGCAGGAGGCAGCTCCGTGCGGATCTAGTTCCTTAGTGGGTGCTGTCCCTTGATTGGTCTTGTCCTTCAACCTCAGGCTCAGAGCTTCCAAGCTCTTCCAAGAATCCTCTGACCTGCTGGGCTCCTTGCACGTGGACAGGAAAGAAGATGTTGGTTACTTGTACGTGTCCACCTTTTCAGAGGAATAGTTTAGTCACCCTCTGATCGTCCGTGGTCAGGTCAAATAGAGGACGCCTTTCTGGCTGAGAGAGCCCGTTGTCACAGTGTCACAATCATTACTGAGCATTTGCTACGTGTCAGACGGTGGGTAGCTATGCCATGAAGTAGACATTAAAATCCCCCATTTAAAAAAATTAGAAACTGAGGCCCAGAGGAACTAAGTGTCCTCTACGCCCAAGGTCACGCAGCTCGTGAGAGCAGAGAGGGGACTGGAGCCTGGGTTTGACGCCAGCATCTCTGCTCACTGCACCAGCTCACGGAGCAAGGAGTCATTCTTATCCCTCGTTCCTAACACAGCACCGTGGGAGTCTCTGTAGGAGCAAACGGGCAGCAAATGCACATGACCAGGCAGCTGGAAACTTGTGGGCAGCAGGAGGCAAACTAGCTCTGGCTTGAGATATGGTTCCATTCAGTGTCTTTTCTTCAAGTCCCAGCTCTGCCACCCATTATTGGTATGACCTGCGGGCATGGGATTTGCCCACACCGAGCCTCAATTTCTGCATCTGTAAATTGGGATCACAGCTTCGTCTGCACTGGGTGGTTTCAAAGACTAAATGACATGGCATACAAAGCCCCTGGCAGTGGGAGGCATGTCTCCTCTGAGAGTCTCTGTGGCCCAGCCAGAGCCCTCACCCGCCCCCCCCACCCCCAACCGCTGTCCCCTGTGGGCACTCTCTCCTCCCTGTCATCCCAAGACCTCCTGCCTTCTGAGCTCTCCAGTCAGTTTCAAGTTCCTTAACTGTAAAATGGAGATAATAATATATAAACCAAGTGTCACCCTGCCCCTGGGTCCTCAACAACTCCAGCCTGCTTGGTCCCTTTCCTTTAAGATTCAAGTAATGTTAGCTAGAGGCTTTTCATAGATGTCCAGACTGAGGAAGTTCCCCTCTATTTCTAGCTTGCCAGGAGTTTTAAAATCAATCAATGGGTGTTGACCTTTGTCAAATGATTTTTTTTCCATCAATTAATGGGATCATGTGGTGTTTCTTCTTTAGAATGTTAACATGGTGGATTACAATGATTGATTTTTGAAAACCAAACCAGCCTTTCATTTCCAGAATAAATGCCTCTTGGTTGCTGTATATCCTTCTTTCTAAATATTGCTGGATTTTATTTATATATATTTTGTTGAGGACTTTTGCATCGATGTTCATAAAGGCTATTGATCTCTAATACTATTGATCTTTAATACTTTCTTTATAGGGTTTTTATATCAGGATAATGCTGGCCTAATAAAATGGTTGGGAAGTGTTTCCTCCTTTTTTCTTTTCTGACAGACACTGTGTAGAATGGATATTATTTCTTCTTCAATTGTCTGGTAGAATTCTACAGTGAAATTATCTAGCTTGGAGGGTTTTTTTGTAACTACAAACTAAATTTCTTTAGTTGTTATAGAACTATTCAGGTTATTTATTTCATAGTAGGTGAATTTTGTAGTTTTTGTTTTTTGAGGAACTGGTCCATTTTACCTAAGTTAGAGAATTTATGTGTGCAGAGCTGTCCATAGTTTTCCTTTATTATCTTTTTAATGTTTGTGATATCTCTAGTG
Organism: Pseudorca crassidens; assembly: GCF_039906515.1. Classification (NCBI taxonomy): domain Eukaryota; kingdom Metazoa; phylum Chordata; class Mammalia; order Artiodactyla; family Delphinidae; genus Pseudorca; species Pseudorca crassidens. Next base: position 80,642,914 of record NC_090309.1, on the reverse strand, counting down.
GTAGCCCCTCTTTTATTCCTATTTGTGCCTCTCTTTTATTCCTGATTTTGATAATTTCTCTCTTAGTTCCTTTATCAGTCTTTGTAGAGGTTTATGAGTATTGTTGATCTTTTCAAAGATCCAGATTGGTTTAACTGACTTTCTTAATTGCTTTCTGTGTTAATTCAATTGATTTCTGTTCTTATCTTTATTATATTCTTTCCTCAGCTTCCTTTGGGTTTATTTTTCTCTTCTTCTTTTATTTCCTAGGGTAAGCTTTTTAGATCAGTGATTTAAAATTTTTCTTTTTCTTTTTTTAAAATTTATAAACATTTGATGCTATAAGTTTTCCTCTAAGCACTGCTTTAGCTGCATGGTACAAATTTTGATATGTTGTATTTTAATTTATGCTCAATTAAAAATATTTTCTAATCTCCCTTGCTACTTCCTCATTGACCATGGGTTATTTAGAAGTATATTGTTTAATTTCCAAGTGATTGGAGGTTTTCCTGTTATCTTTCTGTTGTTGATTTCTAGTTTAATTCCATTATGACCAGAGAACATACCTTATACAAGTTCAGTTCTCTTAAATTTGTTAAGGTTCTTTTTTAATGGCCTAGGGTATGGTGGCTGTTCCATGTGTACTTGAAAGGAGTGTGTATTCTGTTGTTGGGTGAAGTGCTAAATGTTATTTAGATCCACTTGGTTGATGGTCTTTTTCAGTTCTTCAATATCCTTACTGATTTTCTGTCTACCAGTTCTATCTATTAATACTGAGAGAGGAGTTTTGAAGTCTCCTAGTGTAATTTTGTATTCTGTCCAGGTTTTATAGCTGCATTCATTGAGAGTAAATGTGCTTACTCCACATTTTTCAGAACTAAAGCCCATTTGCCTCTTTACCTAAATCATGTTTGTGCCACTGCTGATTGACTCGGGAGAGACACATCCTAGCAATGAAATATCTGACTCTCTTCACATTTTCAGTGCCTAATCCTAAGACAGGGTTTGAGAAGAACCAGTTGGGGGAGAGTGGGGGACTCAGGCTTCGTCCAGAAAGGGGGTTCATCCCACACCTAAGAAGGGTCTTTGTGTTCCCTGAAGAGCCCCTGCTATCTCCTTGTCTTCCCACAGCAGGGTTCAGGGATCCGGAGAGGCATTCCAGAGGAGGGGACACCTGACTAAGCTTCCAGGCTATTTTAGGGTCATAAAGGTGAAAAAGATAGGAGGGACGGTAGAGGGAGCCATCTCTGCAAAGGCCTAGAGCCCGAGAACACAGGGTGAGCCTGGACATATCGTCACCTCTTCTGACCACTCTGCTGCTTACTTCTTGGACCCCCAGTTACAAGCACAGGAATCTTGCCTCTGCAGGCTGCAAAGCACTCTCCCTAAGGTCATCTCACTGTGACCGGGTGGTGCCTTATTCCTTCCCTTAAGGATGAGAACACTGAGGCTTTGTGGATGGACTCATCCATGCCACCCTACAGAGATGTCACAGAACTGTTTTAGAACTCAGGTCTCCTCGGTCCTGTCTAGCCCTTTTTTCTTCCCCCCAGGGTGGGACATGGATTTTTTCCCCCAGCTTTAATGAGGCATAATTGACAAATATAGTTGTGTATATTTCAATAGTACACTGTGATGATTTAATATACATATAGATTGTGAAATGATTGCCATGATCAAGAATCAAGATAACTAACACATATATCACCTCATATAGTTAACTCCTTTTTTTTGGTGGCAAGAACACTTAAGAGCTACTCTCAGCAAATTTCAAGGATGCAATAGCATATTATCAACTATAGTCACCATGCTGTACATTAGATCTTCAAAGCTTATTCATCTTATACATTTGACCTATATCTCTTCATTTCCTCCAACCCCCAGAAACCACCATTCAACATTCTGTTTCTATGAAATCACCTTTTTTTTTTTTGTAAGTTCCACATATAAGTGATACTATTCCTTTATCCACTCATCTGCTGATGGACACTTAGGCTGTTTTCATACCTTGGCTATTGTGAATAATGCACAATGAACACAGGAGTGCAGGTATCTCTGCAAGATCCTGATTTGGTTTCCTTCTGATATATTCCCAGGAGCAAGACTGCTGAATCATATCATAAGATAACTCGATTTTTAATTTTGGGGGGACCCTGTTTTCCATAATGTCCTGTCCAATCCTATTTTCTCAGAAAGTTCCTAGCCGTGGGGCCTCCCAGATCACCTGGGACATTCTCAAGCTCTTCTATTTTCCTGTTTCCAAACCATTTCCATGCGCAACCGCTGTCTGCAGGTGCCCATCCCTGGAGGGGGCATATCAGCGTTTCCAGGGGTTGACTGAGTGGCATTGAACTTCACAGTCTGAACAAGCACCCCTGACCCTGATAGGCAGTTCTCCTCTCCCTGTGCCTAGAGAAGAACCTCTGATTCTGTTCAAAACCTTTCATTTTACAGATAGTGAAACAAGGCCGAGAGAGGGGAAGAGACCAGCTGGGGGATTAGAACTGAGACCCAAGCTGGGGATTTGGGATGTGGATTTGTGACTCTTTAATAAGAAATCAATCATGGTTAACAGTTATCAAGCACTTCCTCGATCCTGTGACCCTCTGTTAGTCCCTTTACGTGGATGAACTCATGCATTCTTCACAACACCCTGGGAGGCAGATATCATTACTATTGAGCTCATTTCACAGATGAGCAAACGGAGGCACGGAGAGGTTTGATAACTTGATGAAGCTCATGCCCTAGTGCATGGGGAAGCCAGGGAGCCAACCCAGGCCCTACAAGCTCCAGGCCTTTGCGCCCAGACACGCCCACCTCTTCTGCTTCTCTACCTGTCCCCCTGTTTCTCAGCATCAGAATCCCTCTGCCACCAAATGAACGGCCTTTATTTCCCTTCTAGGGGCACCCGATCAGCTGCTGGGGCTCCTCAGCGTTAGTGATATTCACAAGGAGTGTCCAGTGCCTGCACACAGCAAGGCCTTAGGGGCCAAGCCTCTGCCCGAGTGTCCTGCCCTCACCGAGGAGGGGCCCTGCCTGGGCCTGGCCTCCCGTCCTGCGGACCTGGCCTCCTTCCAAAGCCCACATCCTCTCAAGGTCTCAAGAGCAGGAGCCCTTCCCAGCTCAGTCAGGACCCGGCTGAGGGGTGGCCCGGGGCAGGAGTGACAATGCGTCTAAAATTACCCCAGCTGAAAGCTGTGTGTGCTCCACCCTTCCTGCATCCCTCCCCGAGACTGGACCAGCCGAGAGAGAGCCCTCTGTGGATTGGGTGATTTGTGTTGAAAGTTGTGCTCCCAGCCTCTGGGCCCCTCTGGGCTGGAGTGCTGGGAGGGGTTCCTGGAAACCCAGCTTGTGTGAAGCAGGCTTGCCATGGGGACCGGTGCTCTGCCCCGGTGTCTTCTTTTGAGCTGTGGAGGGTTCTCTGGGCCTCTGTGTTCCCTCTCCTTGGATCACACTTGCCTGGTAATTCCTACTTAGCCCCACAGGTGTTCTCCTAGATGCCTCTTCTTCCAGGAAGCCTTCCTTGCATACCTCCCTCCTGCATCCATCTGGGTTGCATGCCTTTTCCCATCTTACCCCTCATAGAACTTTTCAGTATTGGCCTGTTCATGAGTCTGTGTCTCCAAGTAAAGGGCCAGGTTCACTGTAGTATTCCAAATCCCCAGCACAATGCCCAAACCATAAGAAATGCTTAATAAGAGGGAACTTCATTCAATATCCTGTGATAAACCATAATGGAAAAGAATATAAAAAAAAATGTATATGTGTAACTAAATCACTTTACTGTACAGCAGAAATTAACACAGCATTGTAAATCAACTATACTTCGATAAAAAAATAAATAAAATTCAGAATGTAAAACTGGAAAAAAAAGAGATGCTTAACAATGTTTGTTGGATTAGCTAATTAAAACAAAGATGTCAAGGGTGAAGACTGAATAGTATAGTTTTCTTCACACTGTAGCTTTTGGATATCCATAGACATAAGAAAGGAAACATTCCAATGTTGAGGTATTAAAGGAAGAAACATGCCTTGTATAACCTATTGTTTTAGGAGTTGCAAACCCTCAGTTGTTTCTGATCGTGTCTAAATGTCTTTCTGAGTGGGATACTTGGGATGAGACTTTAGAATGTCCTTGTTGGCAGGACTCTGAGAGGTCTTTATCCCTATTTTACAAAGAAGGAAGTGGAGACTCAGAGAGGTTCAGTAACTCGCTAGGGTTGCACAGCCAGGAAATGGCATTTTGGGGTTGTCTCATTATTCATAAGGCGTGTGTGTCTCTTACCTTCATGGGCTTTCGTGCAGCATGGGAGACACAGAGGTACTAAGACCATGACACATCGCTGCGAAGAGTACAGTGACGGAGGGAAGGGGAAAATTGCACGGGGAGCCGGCGGGAAGAGGGAAGCGCCTGCCTGGGAGTGTGCCGATTGGACCAGGGTGGGAAGCAATGGGAAGAGCGTGTGCAAGGCAAGGAGGCTGGAGATGCAGGGCTCTTGGGGGACCGTGATGATCTCCCCCTCTCACGGGCAGCTGTTGAAATGAGGCGGACGCTTGGGAAGAGTTAATGTTGCTTTTGCCTGTCCCTAAAGTGAGGTCATGTCTGGCCACTGAACTGTCAGCTTTACCAATCTAACCTGTTCTCCCCAACAACAGTAAACCAGTCAAATCCATTTACCCTCTTCACCATCAAATAAGCCGAATTTTCTGACGTCAGGATTTCTGGAGGTAGAAAGGTTTTGCCAAGAGGTGGAGAAGAGCCCTCCGGTTGGGTCTTTGAGCAAGTCCTGCTCGGCCACTTTCCGTCCCCTCCAGGCAGTGTCTGTCCTTCCATCCATCCATCCATCCGTCCAACCATCTGTCTGCCCGTCTGTCCGTCCGTCCCTCCGTCCGTCTGTCCATCCGTCTGTCTGTCCGTCCTGGCCAAATTGGCAGGTCGGGGCAGGAGCCCTCCATGGCCCGCTGCAAGCTCTTTCTCTGAGATGAGTGATGAATGCGCTTGGGGATTAGCCGACTCTTCCTGGCCCTGGTGGTGCCAGGAGTGAGCACATTCCTGAAAGGCCAGAGCTGATGGATGCCTTGGGGGGAGGGGGAGGCTTTAGGGAGAGGAGAGGCTAGAGTTTGGGAGGGGATTCCTGACATTCCCAGGGACGGGGTGGGGGGCGGGAGGCAGAAATGCCTGGAGCTGTGATGGACAGACAGCTGAGAGAACAGGCCCAGACCAGGTGCGGGGTGGGGGGCCTTGATCCACACCTCCGGCCCTCCCCACCCTCAGTGCCCTGGAATGTTATCTTTCCTCTAATCACCTGCAGGCCAGGGAAGAATGAGGGGGTGGCACTCGTGTGAGAGAGTGGCTTTTTCTGGGTGGGGGGAGGGAGGGAGAGGACAAGGAGGATGGTGGCCTAACGGGGTGGAAAGAAGATGCTAGAGCTTCCTGAATCCCACCTACTTGCATCATAGAGGGCCTGAGTGGGGAAGGACGTGGAACCTATAAAGCTTCCCATGAAGGACCCTGGGGTAACACCTCTTCCACCCTTTATGTGGTGACTGAGGCATCTTAGGGCCCAGGAAACATACCAGAACTCTTGATGTCTTTGGTTTCATAATCAGATACCTCTTGCCCTGAGCCTCAGTTTCCCCAATTCTAGGAGTGAAGAAGTTTAATTCCGTGGTCTCTGAAGACCGTCCTGGTTCTGATGTCCTTGGACCTCTGAGAGCGCTCGCCCCAGACCACTCACGGGGGTGGCTGGTGAGCAGGCGAAGAGGGGAGAGACATGTCAGGCATCTCACTCTTATACTCCAGTGAGGCCCCTGGACGGTACTGGAGGCAGGGAATCCATGAAATCTGCTTCTTTGGAAGCTGAGTTCCTGAGGCTGCCTGGCAGAGGGAGAGCGTCAAGCCCAGATGCTGCCAGGATCCACCCTCGTGCCTGTGGCTGAATCGCTCCAAGCCTCGCTTCCTAACTTAGAAATCAGGGTGACAGCGGTGACCTCTCGTGGTTAGGGCAAGGCCGGAGCAGGTTTTGCTGATGCTCCCCTTTCTGGCCGCCCGCTGGCCGCCCACTCTGGCTCTCACCTCTAGAGTGTTCTGCAGACCAGGCGGCCACGGGTCTCAGAGTTCCCTGGTCTCTTTTGTGGTTTTTCTTTTCCACAAGGCGCTTTGTTCACTATCTAAATGTAATGTCCTTTTCATGTCTTTTAATACTTCTCATTAAACAAAAATCTTGCTGATCAGAGGAGGAAAGGACGTGGAAGATCAGGGACGTGATGCCTTTCACCTTCCCTCAGCGGAGCCCCCCACCCCGTGACCAGCACTGGGCCAGGGTGTCTGCCGAGGGGGTACATACAGGTACACCTTGTTTTACTGCACTTCACGTTCTAGAGCTTCACGGATATTATGTTTATTACAACTTGAAGGTTTGTGGCAACCCTGCGTCGAGCGAGTCTATCGGGGCCATTTTCCCAACAGCATTTGCTCACTTTGCGTCTCTGTGTCATATTTTGGCAGTTCTTGCAACACTTCAAGCTTTTTCATTAATACTGTATTTGTTATGTGGTCTGTGATCAGTGATCTTTGATGTGACTATTTCAAAAAGATGAAAATTTGTTGAAGGTTCAGATATGGTTAACAATTTTTAGCAATAAAGCATTTCAAAATTAAGGTATGCACAATTTGTTTAGACATAATGCTATTGCACTTAATAGACTACAGTAGAAACACAGCTTTTATATGCACTGGGAAACCAGAAAACTCGTGTAACTCACCTGATTGCCATATGGCTTTATTGTGGTGGTCTGGACCCGGACTCCCAGAATCTCCAAGGTATGTCTGTATTTCTTCCCATTTTATAGATGAAGAAACTGAGGCCGAGGGACCTCAAGGTCACACAATTAGTATGAGGTAGAACTGGGGTTGATTCCTAAGTAGCTGAGTGAAACTGTGTGATAGTTTCTTCTTTCATAGCAGAGGAGCCCTCCGAATGACAGTGCAAATCTCATAGTAGACGTATGACGAACAAGAACTATTCTCTTGTGGTTACACAATGATTTACTTAAAGACAAGTGACCTGAACACATAAGTTGCTTTTCAAACCTTTATATTCTAAATAACGCTGCCACGGTCATTCCCATACATCCATTCACAACATGTACCAAATGCTACTGCGCGCTTGACACTGCCTTGGCTTCATGATGTGTTTGTAAGTCACTGAGGGACTGGTCCCCCTCTCCATCTTGCGTCCTCCTGCACCATGCCTGCCGTGGCTCCTTGAACACGTAGCTGTTCTGAAAGTGTCCGTTACGCGCCAGAGGCATCACAGAGCCCGGGAGAGGCTGGCTCTCTTTTTCTTCAACCTGGAAGCTAAAGACTGTATCTCTTGTGGGAAGCCACCTTTGAATACTAGCTGGAAAAAAACTGATGGCGCAGTCCCTTATCAGAGCTTCCTGAAACCCTCCAAAGGAGCACAATGTTGGGTGGGTGGTACTATATCCATTACCTCATCTCCTTTGCTGTCCTCCTTTTTCTGGTCACATCAAACAAAAACAAAACCTTGGCCAACCCTGTCCATAGGGGCTATTCTATATTAAGATGAGCAATTGTGAGGAAATCTAAAATTAGCCCAGCGTTAATCAGCTCCTGTTGCCAACGTGGATGACTCAGTTTTCAATTGCACAAGTCCTGAATTCCAATGGTGCTCTCAGGGGCAGCACTCAGTGACATGGACGAAGCGCAATGCTGGGACATCGTGTGGCCATGGGCACTGGCAGGAAGAGTACTAGCTTTTAGAGTCAGGTAGCCTGGGTTGGGATCCTGGCTCTGACCCTCACTAGCTTCAAGTCCAAGGGCACACAAGGGTGGAAGAGGTTTTCTTAACCTCTTTGAGCCTCAGTTTCCCCATATGAAAAGAGGTGATGAAAGCACCTTTTTCATAGGATGGCTATAACAATTCAATAAGATCATGTATGTAAAAGTGGACCTAGCATAATTCCTGATGCAATGGTTCCTCCCTGCAAGGCTGTGGTTGCCTACGCAACTCAACTCACGGTAGCAGCCTGCACAGCCCTGGAGAGGACCATCTTCCCTTGGGTATCTGAATTCAGCTTCCTCTTGTACACATCCAGGACCAGCCCAACACGCTAGTCATCCCCATTGCTACCTAGCCAGCATGGCAATTGGCACTGGATAAAATTCGATCAGCACTCTGCTCATCTGGGGGTCAGACACAGGAGCCTCTCAACTCCAGAGCATGGCCATTACCCTGGAAGCAAGCAGGAAATGCACCTGGGTAACAAGGAAAGTAACTTCTGCAAAGGGCCACTTTTGTCCACAAGAGCAAAGAGAGCCAACCTTGGGCTTTCTTGGCAGAGTTTGGTGGCATAGAATTCTGAGTGGAGAGAAAATTATTGACTTAATCATGCTGAATCATGTCTGCTTTCTTCTGGAAAATCTAATTTCTCCCCCTTGTTAGTGGGAATAATGCTTCCGAAGCAACTTAGGACACATTGAGAGATGGAACAGAGAAGTAATAGCCATGGGGAACGGTTCTGGGAAAGAAAATGGAATTAGTGGCTGGAGACAGGTTGGTGCCAGTGAGTGCAGGGACACCCAGCCCTCAGCCTGGTGTTTTCAGAGGACAGCAGTGAATCAAAGTCTGTTTCAAGTCACTCATGTTGTATGTGTTATGGGGTCCAAGTTCATACTGCTCGCTGCGCCACAGGCCAATAAAGTGAGAGACGGAAACCAGCAGAGAAGAGAGTGGACTATTATCCCAAGAAGCATCTTACCTGGGTTAGCATTCAGGCTTCTTTGATACTAAAAGGGGAGGGAGTGTGGCTGGTTTTTGCAAACTTCTTGGGGCAGGAATCCTTTGTTCTTGCAGCTGTCCGCAGAGGTCTGGTCACAACGTTCCTATAAACCTTCAACAAGACAATTGTTGTTTTCTGTTCTGCAACTTTTAATCTCTATTTGAATGGAAAAGTGTTATACCTTTAAAGGTCAGAGGCTTGAGAATGGGCTGTCTTGTCTATGGCAGGCTATAGGCAACATTCTTTTCCAAAGGTGCAGAGCCAGCATGACTAAGCACAGGCAATAGCACAGAGGTTGCAGCTAAAGGACTAGATCCAATATGGAGTCAGGTTTGTTCTTCTGTGTTACACACGTGCTTTGTTAAACAAGTCAGGAATGCTTCTAATCCATTTATATTCCCAACACAAGTGGCTAAAAATATAAAAGCTTCTCACTTCAAATGGAAAATGTCAGTAATCTGGAATATTGGCTTTTATGGAATAGTTTACTCACCTCACTCACAGAGGGCAGGCAGCGGCTGCAGGGAAGGTTTTCTCTGGCTTCCAAAAGGAGTAACAGCATGTATGCGGGCAGGGGTACAGGGGGAAATCTCTGTACTTTCCACCCAGCTTTGCTCTGAACCTAACACTGCTCTGAAAACTAATGTCTTTGGGGGGGGGGGAGAGAGATGAGATTGGCACAGTTTAGTTTTTAATGTTCCTGTTTCTAGCATTGAATAAATGAATACGTATCACTTTTGACTTCTGATGGGTGCAGAATGTACCTCTTTCTAAACCTCCATTTCCTTATCTGTAAAATGGGGACAAAACCATCATGTATCTCCCAGGGCTGCAGTGAGGATTAGACCGGATATGGCTATGAGGGCCTGGGCACAGTGCCCAGTTCCGTGGAGATACCAGTAGCACCATCGTCTTTGGATTTGAAGGAAAAAATCAATTTCATGTAACTGTGACTGCTTCTTGGACAGCACTGAGGAATGAGAGCTTGACTGAGGCCAGAAATAAAGGGTGTTCTGAGTCCTCAAGTCTCCGCTCTCAGGAGGAGTTGACTGTGTCTTGTCGTGGATCCCATCCGTGATGGAGGTCCATTTTCTATCCCTTCCCCACCAAGCGGCCTTCCATTCCTTGCCTCCGGAAGCAGTGTGAGCATCTGAGCGCTGGGAGGGAGAGGAGGAACTGTCCCCTGAGCCCACGAGTCTTTAAGCTGAGCAGGAACCGCTGGGCCCCTCGGACAAGCCTGTAACATGCAGTGACATTCTGAGGGGCTGTGGCCCCTCTTGAGCGTCTACACACACATCACGTGACGGCTTCCGCCCCCATTCAAGCAACAGGACGCCTGTGAGCTTCAGACAGCAGGGCTCATGTGTCCTTCCTTTGCATCCCCAGAAGGTGGGCATGAGGGGTGTGGAAGGACTGACTCTAGGACAAGGAATCAGGCAGACCTGCCTTCTCGGAGCCTCGGTTTTCTGATGGGAAGAGTTGAGTTGATAGTCCCTGATAGCCTTTCAGTGTTGTTGAGAGCCTCAGACAGGGTACTTGGTCTGCAAACACCTTGGGAATTGCCAGCTGCAGAGGTTGAGTCTGAGGAGGAGAAAGGCCATCTTGGACGCTGAGTGTGTCACCATCATAGGGCGTCCCCATCTCTTTCCTCTTACTGGGGTGTGGAGCTTCCGGTCACTGCTCAAGTCCATACGTTCCATCCTCAAGTCCCATCTGGGTCAGCCTGCCCAGATTGCCACCGTGGAGGCCATGCTGGGAGGGGGTCCACCTTCTCCTTGTTCCTTCACGCTAAGAGCCTGCCACCGGGAGAGGGGACGTGCCGTGCACTGGGTCACATGGCCTGGGAGTAGGGGTGGGGTGAGGTGGGCTTGACCCCGGATCTCTGGGCTCCCAGACCTGCCTCCACCACTCCAAGCTGGCACTCACAGACTGATGGTTTTCCATCCCTCCATCACTCAACACCGTGAGCACATCAACTGAAACGTTTTATCTCCTGATACGCACTGGAGGGAGTGTCTACAGGACACCTTCCAAAAATAATATTTTTGCTCTCCGGCAGCAAAATACACAGAATTCGTTCTTGTCATTTTTGAATCTCTGGCAACAGCTCAACGCATTCTTATTTAGAACAATGTAACAATCTGACTTCTGTTTTGGCCTCTAAGTTCTTTTGCCCCTTCCAACAAAGTGTGAAATATGCACTTCCCGGAGTGGGAGGACAGCTCCTGACAATGTAAAGCAATAACAAACTGAGCCAGAGGCAGGGGTGGGCACTGGAACCAGTGATCCCAGCCCTTTTGAAATCCTCTGTCTGGGTTACCAGGAAGACCAAAAATAAGTAGATGGCCACAGCTGCCTGGTTACAATGGGTTGGCGACATTTTCTTGTTCTCGTTTGCAGTCAAGGATGGTGTGATATCAAAGGTTGTCCCTAACCAACCCCCATATACCTCAGTCCCCCGATTTGTTATTCAGTTTGCACAAGGTGAGCCCCTCTGCCTGAGCACCTACTACCCCATCTGAATCTCAGAGTCCCTTAGGTATTAGCTCCCCTGGAGACTTCCCTTGACCCATCCATCTGGTCAGTAAATGTTTGCTGAAGTCTATAACGTGCCAGCATGGTGAGAATCATGACCCAGACACAGCTTAGTACTCCCTCAGTTGTGCTACGTCTATTTATGTTTCTTCATTTTAGGTATGAGGTAACTGAGGTCTAGAGAGGGGAGGTGACTTAAGCCAAAGTGATGTTACCAGTGACCTGAGAACACAGAGGCTCTGAGAGGCTCTACTGCTGCTCAAGTTGCCATAGATGCCCTGGGTTGCACATGGGGGCAGCTGGTCACCCCCTCATCTCTGCACAGTGGCGGGGGAGCCCCAAAGACCTCAAGAGCAGGAAGACACGGTGGGTGGCTGTGCCTCACGCCACGCCAGGGTGGGGGATGCACCCTAGATGGGGCAAGAGGAGGTAGGCAGGAGGCTGGGGAAGTGAGGGGTGATTCCAGCGACAGGTGGTGGAGATCAGGGTGGAGGCATCCCACAGGGAAGGGGCATGGACTCTCCTCTACGAGGGAGGCATGTGGGGCTCCTGGTGGGGGAAGCTGGGCAGGGTGCCTGAGGTCACTGGGCCGGGACAGACCGGGGAGAGGGAGGGGGAGTGTTGACCACGTGAACCTGCAAGGCTCCGAGCTGCCCCTTTCCCCATGGCAGGACCTCCAAGCACCTGACGCCCATGTGAGGTGACGTGCTCTTCTGGGAATGGCCAAGTTGCCTGCACAGTGACAGGCAAGACTCCTTCACCCACGTCCCCTTCCTCTGCACCCCTCGATGCTTTCTCTGCACCCCCTGCCTTCCCCTGCTCCAACTCTTATGACTAATTCAACTCAGTATTAACCAGAGCTTCTATTTCTTGAAGGCGTTACCTGGTGCCAGGCACTGCAGGAGGTACTTTGGCTAAATTAGATCAAACTTGCAACATCCTGGGCAGGTAGTTATTATTTCTCCCCATTTTGCGGATGAGAAGGCTGAAAATCAAAGAGGTGAAGTGACTTGGCCAAGATCACTCAGCTGTGTCTGGGATGCACACACGGAGGTTGCTTCCTGTCTCCACAGAGGTCAGTATGAGCCTGAGCTAGAGTAGAAGGCAGGGAACCCAGACTTGGCCCCCCTGGGGTTGAACCCCTCTTCCCCCCACAGCCCAGGCACCTCGCTTCACCTTTCTGGGGCTCCAAAATAAAGACACCAATAATATGCATTTCGTAAAGTTACTTGGAAAATCAAATGAAATGATAAACATAAAATGACAAACAGAATTGATAGTAATTAAAGCAACTCCCGAGATGTTGGACTTCGCTTGTATGATGCGGTAACAAAATGATTGCTCATGTAGGGAGAATATTGGTGCATTATTTATGAAAATCATTGAGGTTTAGTATGTTCTACCTTTACTGACGGCTCAGCACTTTGAGTTTTTCCTTCTCTGTGAAGATTTCCCTCCAAGCTTTTGTGGAAAGAACTTTAATTCTAGTTCTAATCGTGGGACCTCAGTTTGCCCATCTGGAAACTAGGGATAATCGATCTATGGAGATAGTCCATGTGAGAGTATTTTGAAAGCTGCCGAGGGCTACAGAGAAGGGAAGATTTATTCATCTAGATTATTAGGCATCCAATTTAAGAATGAAGCCAGAACGTTGTGAAGACGTCTCTTGAGTTTCACGGCTTACCAAAGCCACTTCTAGGGCCATATTGCCGCCGAGGGCTCAACATCTATTCCTTTTTCAAATTTCCTCCTTACTCTCCGCACCCACCTCTGCCCGGTTAGTGATTTTTTTAGTCATGGACAGAGAGTAATTTCTCCATGGGGTGGCCTCCTCGCCCTGCTGCAGCCTCAGCTAGTGTCTGAGGTGGAACATTCATTCCAAACTTCGTCCAGCTCTACTTTCAAAACAGGTCCAGAATCTGGCCACGTGTCACTTCTTCCAGTGCTACCCTGAGCCTAAGCTCTCATCAGCTCTTCCTCTGGAAGACTGCAGACCTCCTAACTCTTTTCCCCAGTCTGTTTTCCACACGACAGCCAGAGTGGTACTATAGACCATAACTCATTTCTCTAAAGAAGGTCTACAAATGGCCAAAAACACATGAAAAGATGCTCACCATCATTAATTCTTAGGGAATTGCAAATCAAGACAATAAAATATACTTCATACCCACTAGGATGATTATAATTTTTTTTAAAAGGAAAAGAGCAAGTATTATTGAGTATGTGGAAGAATTGGAATCCTAGTACGTTGTTGATGGGAACGTAAAATGGTGTCACAACTGTGAGAGACATTATGGAGGTTCTGCAGAAAGTTAAACACAGAATTACCACATAACCTGGCAATTTCACTCCTAGGTATATACCCAAAAGAACTGAAAATAGGCATTCAAGTACTTGTACATGAATGTTAACAGCAGCACTAATCACTATATTTTAAAGGTGGGAACAACATAAATGCCCATCAGTGGATGAATGCATAAACAAAATGTGGTGTGTACACACAACGGAGTATCATTCAGTCATAAAAAGGGATGAAGCACTACATGCTACAACTCGGATGAATCGCAAGAATGTTATGCTTAGTGAAAGAAGCCAGACACAAAAGGCCACATGTTGGACTTCCCTGGTGGCACAGTGGTTAAGAATCCGCCTGCCAATGCAGGGGACACGGGTTCGAGCCCTGTTCCGGGAAGATCCCACGTGCCGCGGAGCAACTAAGCCCGTGCACCACAACTACTGAGCCTGCGCTCTAGAGCCCACGAGCCACAACTACTGAGCCCACGTACCACAACTATTGAAGGCCGTGCGCCTAGAGCCCGTGCTCTGCAACGAGAGAAGCCACCCCAATGAGAAGCCCGTGCACCACAACGAAGAGTAGCCCCCGCTCACCGCAACTAGAGAAAGCCCACGTGCAGCAATGAAGACCCAACGCAGCCAAAAATAAATAAATAAAATAAATTTATTTAAAAAAAAAAAAACTTTACTGAATTTGTATAGTATCTTTTAAAGTGAAATGCATTTTTCTTTTGTAATTGTTAATTGCTTGTTTTAAAACTAAAGAAATGATCAAGAAAACGATTCTAACTGAAAATAATTTGGTTGCATAGAGGAGAGGGGGTTTAGAAAATGATAAACTCTGGATGTCAAATACACTAGACAAGCCACTGGGCAAAAGAATCCTTTTCAAATGCAAGTCTGTTATTGCAGGCCCCAAAACTTCAGACTCAAGCCCCAAGGCCTTGAGGGGCGGGGATGAATTGGGAGATTGGGATTGACATATATACACTAACATGTATAAAATAGATAATTAATGTGAACCTGCTGTATAGCACAGGGAACTCTACTCAGTGCTCTGTGGTGACCTAAATGGGATAGAAATCCCAAAAAGAGGGGATATATGTCTACATACGGCTGATTCACTTCGCTGTGCAGTAGAATCTGCCACAACGTTGTAAAGCAACTAGACTCCAGTTAAAAAGAAAAGAAGAAAGAAAGCCTCAAGCCTCAGCCCACGTGTCCCTGCCCGAATGCTCCTCCCCCAGGGGCATGGGCCATCTCCAGGGTGGAAGTGAGTTGATGACTGGGTCCTGCTGGTGGGCTGGCAACGTGCAGGGGACGGGGTGGAGCTTCTTCAGCTGCGAGGCCTTGGACGGCAGGCTCCTCAAGACCCTATGCCTGCCTTAGGCAAGGCCCTGACCCTGTGGAGGCCTCGGTTTCCTCTCCTGCACCACGAGGGCTCATGCTGGACGCTGTCCAAGGACCCTGCCATGCCCCATGACTCAGCTTCTTCCCAGGCCTGCTGTCAGCCTAGGCTGGTTGAGTTCACTTTCTGGAGAGGAAGGGAAAAAATGTGAATTGCTTGTGATTCAAGAGAAAGTTAGAGCAATCACTGCTTTGTGAAAGTGTCTGTCAGCTTCCTCAGCCTGTTCCCTGCTTTGGCACCAAAATAGACCCCGAATTATCTATAGACAGCAATTGTTTCCTGCCCACTAAAATTTTTTTCTTTTTTCCCTTCTTCCTTTCTTCTTCTTCTTTTTTTTTTTTTAAACAGACATCTGTATGGAGGGAAGAAATTGGGCAAAATACGCCACGAGGTTGTAATATCCCTGTAATATCCCCCAAACAGTTAGCAAACTGAGCTCCCTTGGCCTGTGGGGCATATTAAGAGAGGCCATATTTACAAGAGAGGGTTCAGTTAGGTGCAAGGGGAAGCACTTGGGGCTGGAGCCAGAACTGCCCTTGGATGCTGGCTTTGGGCAAGTCCCTTCCCAGGCTGAGACTTTCTCATCTTTCAAATGGAGATTCTGATCCGTCCTCTCTTTTTTACAGGATGCTCTGAGCTGCCCTGTTCCAAACTGGCAGGACTGACTATTTCGACCCACTTGGTGCCAGGCCCCGGGCTGGAGGTTGGGGATTTGGAGATGGATGGGAAAGAGCCCCTGGATTCAGGGGCATGGCCTTCTTCTTGCTGGGCTCTTGCAGGAGAGCTCAGGTGGGGAGCTCACAGCAGGTGGAGAAGGAAGATTTGGGGAGGGCTTGGATAGGACCTGGGTAAACAAAATGAGGGAGGAAGTGGTCCGTGGATAGATGGAAACAAAGCATTGATCTGCTGAGCAGAGGTTGGGCTAGAGAGGAAGCCAGAAGTAGGAGACAGGGTTGGGAAGGTATGTGTAGTGAAGTTTGCCTCGGTGGTGAAGTGGAGGAATGGTAATTGCTTCAGCAAAGGAAAGAGACAGGGAATTAGTGAAGGATATTGCAGCCTTTGAAGCCATGATCCATGCTTTAAATCCTCCTCATAGAAAAAGAATTCTTCCTCTGACCTGTTCATGTCAGGGGTTGCCACATACATGACCTCGTTTACTCTTCCAAGTAATACAGTGTGTAGGTATTATAATTTGCATTTTACCAAGGAGGAAATGAAGGCTCCAAGATGAAAGATTAGCCCAAAGTCACACAGATGGTCAGAGTCAAGACCAAGACCGAAACTCAAGACTTTAGACGGTTTGGGAAATGGTCCATCAGGCGGCATCTTTATCAACCAGAGTACTTAACTGCCAGCAACTGAAATGAATCCCTGAACAGAAAGGGTTTCAGTAAAAGGGTGGTCCGGTGGTTGAGACTCCACGCTGCCAACGTAGGGGGTGTGAGTTCGATCCCTGGCTGGGGAGCTAGGATCCCGCATGCTGCATGGTGCGGCCAATAAATAGATAGATAGATAAACAAATAAATAAAACAGTGACTGTGTAAATCAATCATACTTCAAAAATAATAATAATAATAAATTAAATAAATAACTAAATAAAAGGGTGGTTCAGAGAGTCCAGGAGGGCTGGAGACCTAGGCCTGGGGTGGAACTGGATGTGAGGACATGACCGCCTTTGTCGCGAGTGCTAGGTGCTGTCACTCGCTCACTGATGTGCCCAGCCTTGGACCCTGGACCTTGGTCATGGCCACAGCTGCCAGCCAAGTGGCCACTGCTGCCCAGAAGCCTCATCTGCTGCAGGTACTGCTCCTTCTGCTCCCCTGACTACGACAGAAGAGAGTCCCCACTTCCTGCATGACCTGAGTCACGTCTAGGCAGCCGAGATCGATGGTGAAGGCCAGGACAGGAGCCCCTGCTCTAGACTGGCAACGTCAGGACTGGCCATTTTCAGCTTGCACCAGGGGGACGGGCCTTGCCTCCCACCAAGACTCACGGGTGGCTAATATACAGAGAAAGGGTTCAGATTTCTTTTGGCCAAAGAGAATGACAAATGTCCACTCAGCTGCATTCCTGGGCTCTTAGT
Organism: Pseudorca crassidens; assembly: GCF_039906515.1. NCBI lineage: Eukaryota > Metazoa > Chordata > Mammalia > Artiodactyla > Delphinidae > Pseudorca > Pseudorca crassidens. Next base: position 80,625,809 of record NC_090309.1, on the reverse strand, counting down.
GTATGTGAGTTTGAGCAGGGGTAGTGGGAGGGTGGCGGTCCCAAAGAAGAAGAAGAAAGCATTGTGGTGTGGAAAGGCCCAGCTTGGGGATCAGTGCCTGAGTTCTAAACCCAGACCACGCCCCCCCCCACTGGACCCTCAAACACCTCACAAGGTGGACAGGACAGGGCTTCTCAGATGAAGAAATGGAGGCCCCGAGAGTGGAAGGGACGTGCCCAAGGTTATGGAGGTCATGACTGCAAGCTGGTCTCTTGGACCCAGGAATTTGGATTCTAACCCAAACCTCTTTTGAAGACATGGAGACCAGGGCACTGCAGGAAACAGGGCTTTCTCAGAACCGGCTCTGCCTGTTTGACACTTGATCTGGGCTGGGGAGGTGGGGTGCTGGAATGAGCGTCAGATCAGATCAGAGATGGAGGGCGGGGACGCGTTCTGTGCATCTACTGTGTGTGGACTGAATCCGCTTCTTGTCTGTGCCTCTCGAGCGGGGATGCTGTGTGGGAGTGCAGAGTGGGGCCGGCAGGGCTCAGGAATGCCCGGATATTGGAGCCAGGCGGGCAGAGGATCGCTCCTTGTGCGTCGGCTGGTCCCGTGGGGACCCTGGGGTGCATTTCTCCGAGGCCACAGCTGGCGGCATCTTTGGCACTGTGGGCCTCAGCTGACTCTGGGTTCAAACCACAAAGTCTCTGCCCCAGGGCATCAGGGAAGGCCCCAGGCAGAGCCTGATGGTAGCCTGGGCTGTGGTCAGTTTACCGAGGAGGCTGAAAGCAGCAGGATACCTGGGTCCTGGACCCTGGGCCCTGGGAACAAAAGCGTCCTGTAAAGGGGCGGCCCGCCCACGTTTTACCTTGTCTGCTTACCTGCCTGAGCCATAAAGAAACTCCCGTGGTGACTTTGGCCTGTGAGCTTGGACAGGCTTCTGGTCCTGGGGGAGGAGCCCTGAATTTGGAGTTACATGACCCCAAGACCAGTCCCAGATCTGCCGCAGCATCAGCACACAGCCGCGACGAGTCACTTACTTGCACTGAGCCTCAATTTTCTCTCCTCTCCTAAGGGCTAATCGTACTGTGAGGAATGATGGAGCTTGTAGATGCGAACGGCAGACAGGACATTATAGGTCCCTGATGACTGTCTGTGGATGGAGTGGATGATGGAATGAATTCATCTGGAGCTGCCCCAGGAAGGGGTGTGTGGGGTAGGACGGAGGAGAGGATGGGATCAGAGGCACCGCATTGCGGGTTTATGAGAGACCTTAAGTATCTTGTCCAACGGCATCATTTTAAAGGTGGAAAAACTGAGGTCTGGAGACAGGGAGGGACTTTCCTGAGGTCACATGGCGACTAAGTCCCATATCTAGTCTCTTCTTAATCTCGCTGTGTCCGTTCCAGCTTGCCTCCTTCAAACACACAGCGGAGGCCCTGCTGGTCAATGAATTACACAGGCTTTCGAATCATCAGACTCGGGTTATGATCCCCGGCTGGGGGCTTTGTCGAGGCCAGCTAGCTTTGTGAGCCTCAGTTTCTCTTATCTGCAAAATGGAGATAATAATGCCAACCTCTGTGATGATTAAACGCCCGGCTCACTGTAGACATCGAAACGAACGTGAGGACGAAAGCCCCAGATGTGGCTGCCCAGATAACGTCAGGCCCCACCTGTCCTTTGTTGGATGCCATTGTCCCTGGGGGCTTGCAGGGCAGAGTCCCTCAGAGGGCACAGAGGAGGGGGAAGTGGCAGGCTCTCCTCTCCAGGATGACAAAGTCAGACTCAGCACAGCGACGGGGGGTAGGGACAAGCCAGCTGGTGTGACCTCGGGCAGGGGGTGCCCTTCTCTGGCCTCGGCACTCTCACCCATAACATGAGGGCTGCTGCTTAGGTAATTTTAAAAGCTCTTCTATCTCTGATGTTCAAACATTCTCTAAATGTATTAATTTCAAAACTCCTGGCAGTATTTCCAGGAGCTACATTTTCTACAGGTCAGTTTTGAAATGATAAGTAGGCAGCTCATTTGTCTCCCAGCCCATACAGGTGGTTCTAGGGGCGGCGGGGGGGGGGGGGGGGGGAGGTGTGTGTGACACATTTTCTGCACTGTGCGCATGTCAGTTTTCCAACGTCTCCCCGTTACCCCTAGTAGGCAGCTCACTCACGAAGGTCTGCTGTGCCAGGGTGCCTGGGGGTGCAGGCTGGGCCCCTGGATGGGGCACTCTCCTCCCTCCGAGAATGTGGCCACACCTGTAAGACAATTAACCAAATAGCTGCAGCGAAAACCGCTTTACATCTGAAACATGTTAACAATTGAGAAGAAAAAAAACTCGGTGGGAGTGTTTCTGACCTCGATCCTCTGAATAACTGCTTCAGACATTCATTTAGCATGTTCACAAGGAAACTCACTAACGTGAACTTTCCCCAAAACAAGATACACGGTTTCTAAAATTTCTCTTCCAGACCCAGGAAGGTGAATCTTTGTCAGCGGCTTCCTTGAAACTCAGAATGTAGGGAAAAGAACGTGTTCTCGGGGTTCAGGAGAGCCTGGCCTGTAGTTCTGTCACGTATTGCTATGTTCCTTTAAGCAGATCATGTCACTTCCCTGTCCTTCCTGGGGACAAATCAGTGGATGCCTATCGAGAAGCGAGCTCTGCCCTCAGGTGGTCCAGAGGCCGAGTAAGGGTGAGTGGAGCCCCCCTCTCGCCTTGCTGCTCTCTCTTACACCCTGGCATCTAAAATCATGCCCCGAACTTTCGCAGGAGCCTCTCCATTTGCCTAGAATGTTCTTATACCCTCGGCAGCCTAGCAAACTGTTTTTCATTCTCTGAGACCTTCAAGTTTCTCGCTCTCTGTGAAGCCTTCCCTGACCCCAACCTACCTACACAGCCAGTCTGAGCTAATCAATCCTTTATTCCCATCTGTGTTCTCACGGGGCTGGGGACGAGGTAGGTCTTCAACTTACACATGATGGAGTGAGGGAATAAACTGTAAGGTCCTTTTGCAGATGTATGTACACCTGAGTAAATGTGAAGAGGTGAGGCTCCCCTTAATGAATCTCTTGGTGCTCATAGCAGTGTCTGGTGTGTGAAATGTATTCGAGGAATATCTGTTGAAACAATAAATGAAACAGTAAATGAATGAGTGAAATGGAGTCTTCATAATTAGGTCAGAGGCAATGGAAAGTATCTCATTCTTTCATTCAACATTTACTGTGTACACAGGATGTCAAGGAAAAAGAGCAGACATGGTTCTTGCCCTTATGGAATTTACATCCAAGGGGAAAGGGGGTCATTACACAAGAAACTGCAATAAAATTGATAAGGGTAGAATGATGAAGGGGTAGATTGCAAGGGAAACCAATCTAGTCTAAGGGTCTGGGAAGTCCTCCTGAAATAAGTGGTTCTTAAGCTAAGTACTTAAGTATGAGAAGAAACTAACTGGATGGAGTGGTAGAGATATTTCAGTAAAAGAGATACTTCGTAAATGCAAAGACCCAGAGGAGGGTGGAGGGCAGACGACCGTGGAAGTTGAGGTTGACGAGGTGAGTGAAGGACATGTTGTCGTAAAGGACCCGAGAAGCCATATTAAGGAGTCTAGGCTTTGTCAAGGGTAATGGGAAGCCACCCAAGGAATTTAAGGCTATGAGTGACAGGTTTTTAAAACTTAATCTAGCTACAGAGTGGGAAATGAATCGGAAGCAAGCAAGAATGAGGGAAAAGCAGTCCAATAGAACCGTATGCTGTAGGGGAGTGAGGTTCTAAAGACAAAGATGACATGAGGAGTGAAAAGTGTGCGTGGTTAAAGTGATCACTGACATTCCCATTTATCACCACATATGCAGAATTTACTATCCCACTGATCCTTGATCCCAGAAGCTCACAGTGTGACAGGGGAAGACCCCATTCACGCAAACAGTAAAGGACATTACAGAGCTTTCCCCTGGGCTAGGAAGAGTCTCAGTAACTCTAAGGGAAAAGGATGAAGAGAGAAACCGTGAGCTGAGATCTCCTGGGAAGTCATTGTGTCAGAGGGGAGGGCTGCCCAGAGCACTGACAGTGACACACAGGATACGAGTAGAAGGAGGGAGAGGTTCTCAGGTAGAGGCTGCAATGAGAACAGCATGCAGTAGAGATCAAAAGAAGACTTACCTTGAAGGAATTATTGAAAGCTAAATGGTTGGAAATATCAGAAGGTGCTATTTTCATTAGACTTGACCTCTCACCTTCAAAAAACTGTTTTTATCCTCAAGGTTTGTCTAGAGACACACGCTTGTGATCGGGTGGACTGTGCTGTTCGGGGGGGAAAGGCATTTGTCACCTTCTCAGTGTGAGCTAGACTGACGGGGCCGGCATGGGTCGGGCGGGGTATTTGTTCTCAGCGAGGAGCTGGGTTGGGTCGTTCGGGTGCTGATTGGAATATGATGAGATCTGTTGTGAGATGGAAAGACTGAGCTGGCACGGGTTAAATTTAATTGAGTCGTGTTTATTGTCACGGATTTCTTTAGTTATCCTAGGCTTAGAGCAGATCGTTTGGCTGGCCTGAATAGAATTCCAAGTGGTGACTTGGAGCCAGTTGGAATGCACTGGATTACATTAGGTCAGCACTGGTTGGCTAAGGCTGGTCCTTTGAGACATTTCTCAAACTTCCTGAGAGTGTGTGGTGAATCCAGTTTGGGGATATGTTTGCGGGGTGAGAGGAGAAGGGAAGTGCCCCTGGCTCACCGCATTAGTGCCGCCGACCCCCCCCACCCCGGGCAGTCTGGTGTACGCGGTTGCGTCAAGGGGCGTTGCCAGGGCGGGACCTGGGTCCCCTGTCCCACCCACACCGTCCTCTTCCCAAGGCTGCCCCTCCCCCCCACATCCTAGGCAATGCCCGTTTGGGCCCATTTTGCTCCCCGTCTGAGTTCCATTTCTTTCTCTGGGCCTCTGTCCCCCCATCTATGAAATAAAGAGGTTGAAATTCCTCGCGGTTCACAGAGCGCACCCCCGCTTTATTCCGTGGGATGCTCGCTCCACCCCCGGGAAGTCAGTGCTGTTGTACTGATGGGGGAGACTGAGGCTTGGAGGCTGAGGGCTCTCCAAGGTCACACAGCCGGGGAGGGGGGGAACCTGCCAGTTACAGAGCTCTTCAGATAAGCCTCCGCACTGAACCCCGCAGAGCCTCGCTGGGGCTTGGCGCTGGGGGCTGGGCAGGGGCTCCGACGTGCCCATGAACGGATGTGGTGATGTCTGCCCACGGAGTGTTGACATGACCCAAAGGCCCTGTAATGGAGCAGTCCTGGGTTCCACAGAGAGGCGTGGGAGTAGGAGAGGACTGTGGTCCCTAACAGAGGGGAGGAGGAAAGGAAGGTAGCGAGCCAGCTGGCCTTTCTGATCTGAACCCCCAGGTAGAAGAGGCATAAATCAGTCCCGATCAGTGGAGCCTTCCTGGCCTCTGTGCCTCGGCTGGACCGTGTGATGGGGAAACGCCTGGAATGACAGTCAGGAGACCTTGCTGTGGGTCCTGCTTCGTGTCCTGTTGGATGAGTCTTTCCAGCTCTCAAACCCTCGGCTCCCACCTCTGTAGAACAGAGGCGCTTGTGTCTCCATCAGGACTCTTGTTGGAGCTCAGAACCCGGCGCACAGTAGGCGCTCTGTGCGTTAGCACTTCTCCCGTCTGCCCGTGAGTCCCAACGCGGAGCCACTTAGCCTGAGCAAAATCGGTATCTACCGTCCGTTCCCAGGTGACCTCCTGTAACCCCTTCCACCCCGGGCAGGTCGACTGACCTGTGACCCTGAGGTGTTGACAGAATCTCTGACCTCTGGGAAGGAGCTGGTCACTTTACTGAGTTTGTGCAAATAGATAAAGAACAAAGTGGCCCATAAATCAGGGCAACAGGAAAAACAAATAATTCTCTCCCCTCTGGGAAAGGAGCAGCAGGGATGTGGCAGATGGGGTGAGGGGAAAGCGGTCCAGGCAAGTTCCCTCAGGGTTTCCCCTGATGCAGGGGACCCTGTTGCCCGCCTGGCCATGGGGGGAGGGCCAGTCTTGGGAAGAGGAAGGTGTGAGTGGGGCAGGGGACCCAGGTCCCGTCCTGGCAGTGCCCCTTTATCCAACCATATACACTAGACCTCTAGGTCTCCTGCAGGAGTCTGGCCACTGCCAGAAGCCTGGCCTGGGGGTTGGGGAGAGAATGTCTCTTTTCTTTAAAGGAATTACCGGTTGTCCAGTGTCACCGGAGGAAAGAACAAGCCAGGAATGGGCCTCACAAGGTCTCAATTAAAATGTGAACCAACCACTGACTGTGTGATGATAGATCAACCTGTCGCGGCCCTGAGTCTCGGTTTCCCCACCTGTAAAATGAGAGGTTCATCCCCGTCCTGCCTGCCTCACCAGCGTGTGACGGAGGGACAGGAGACAACACGTGTGTAGGGACGAGGGAGCCGTGCAGTGTCCTGTGAGCCTGCCACCCGCTTCAAAGCCTGGCTTACGGCCGGGAGAGTGTGGGCAAGTGATTGAACCCCTCCCACCTCGGTTTGCTTTTCTGGAAAATAAGGATGGTGACAGTCCTGCCTCCTGGGGTTATTCTGACACACTGTCTAAGACACCACGTGTTATACTAGGTGTTTGCTAAGAAAAATTTCTCCCCATCCTTGTCTCATCAAGATCACACCTTCCTTTCTGGACCCTGAAACATTTCAAGGTGGCTCGAGGCCGTTTACGGAAAGGTAAGGACTGGAAGAGGAAAAGCCCGCACGCCGTGTACTGCCCTGGCCAGGCCCCTGCCCGCTGCACTCAATCTGCCCCATCCACACCCACTCAAGGCTCTGCACTTCCTGTTCCTAAGGTGACCAGCAACCCAATGTCCCCAGGACTGAGGGGTTCCCTGGGATGTGGGGCTTCCAGTACAACCTCTGCTCCTCTGAGCAGAGAAGGCCCTGCCCGAGGAGCCCACGTGGCCCCTTCCGCTCTCTGCTCAGGCCTCTGCCACCACCAGATGTCGATTACACCCCCTCTCACCTTGCTGTCTTTTCTCCAAAGCTCTTCTCACCATCTGGAATATTGTATATGTGCTTGTTTATTTATTTGTCCCACTCCCCTCTAGAATGTAATTTCTGTATGAGCAGGGAATTTGATTTTGTTTTAATTTTAGAGAATATGTCCTTTAATTCTCTAAATAACCCCAACGGGCAGGTACTGTCACCGTCCATGTTTTACAGAAAAGGAAACGAGTCTGGGAGGGGTTCAGTGATTTGCCCATACTCTCCCGGCCATGAGCCGGCATCTGAGCCGGGGGGACACCATTCTATTTCAGTTTTTTGTTTTTTGTGTTTTGGTTTTGTTTCTTTGGTTTTTGCTGCTGTATCCCCTGGAGCTTAGAATAGAACTTAGCAGGTAGTAGGTACTTGATAACATTTTTATTGAAGGAACAAATGAATGAATGAATCTGTGGTCCTTGGATCTAGATAAAAGCAGAGAAAAGGCCAAAAGGGTTGCTTTTTAAAATGAGGATTAAAAATAAAAGTTTATGGCTGTCCCGCGTTGACTAATGAGGTGCGGGCGCTCTCGCACAAAGCAGGAAGCGGGGTCGGATGCTCAGACTGGAAAAGGAGAGACAGGGAAAGTGCAGTAAGACTTCAAAGCACCAACAGCTTCTTGTGGGCTGTGTCTAAGCATGTGAGGCCCAGAAGTGCGGCAATTAATCAGGTAAGTCCAGCCCCCTTCCACCCAATGGCCTCAATTATCTAGCTATTTGAAAACTACCCGTTTTATGGGTAATGAGTGTTAATAGGCTATTGTCCGGAAACAGTCTCTCCTCGGGTTTGCTCTTTGGCATTCAACAGACCCCAGGCATCAAGAAAGGTTCCCTGTTTGAAACTCACTCTCTGCATCTTTAACAGGAGGACAAGACGGCCTACTTCAGCAGGATGCTGTCCAAATGAAAGAGTGGGCAGAGCACCTGGTCCAGGGCCTGGAACCCTGGCTGCGAAGCGAACATTCTTTTCACTTTGGTCATCACCTTCATGTCTCTCCCGACCAGTCTAAAGCCCAACCCTCCGACTACCTGCCCTCCAGGGCCACCTCGTCTCTCTAGTTCTGCAAACTCCTCCGAGCGCAACCAGAGAACTGGGAGAAGAACAATTGCTTTCCATCCTTCCTGAATCTCTCCCCCCAGAACAGAGCTTGCTCTCCTGGGGAAAAATTACTGAGCCAGGGAAAAAAAAAAAAAGGAGAGAGAGAGATTGCAAAGGAGAGGGAACTCCCATCTCTTGAGCCACTGGTTATCATAGCCCAACTCTTGTGCTGGGCCCTTTCAAAGCACTTTCTCAATTTATCCTCACAGCAAGCCTGCCAGGGGAGGGTACCATTATGATCCCATTTTGCAGATAGGGAGACTGAGGCTCAGAGGTTTCAGTAGCTCGTCTAAAGTTAGACAGCCAGGAAGTGATGAAGCTGGGACTCAAACTCAGGGCCTATGGGGTCATCAACTCCAGGGCTTTTTGGATTACATAAGTATTGAACCAAGAAAACCAGGGCTGGAAAAGTCTTATGAGATCTTGGAATCCAACCCCTTATGTTATAGGTAGTCGAAGACCACCGGAGAGTGGAAAAGGCGGTGCTAGCATAACGGGAACGGTGATGATACTATCGTAATGGTGACAGCCAGCCCGGAGCACGCGTCTGCTGGGTGTGGCTGAGACGGCAGGCTTGGGGCCCACTGTGAACCGCCATTCCTGGCCCCACTCCCTCTCCCGTTTCTGCCCCCTCCTGAGGTTCCAGCCTTGCTTACAGCGGCTGCGACGTCATCCCCCAAGCCCTGTGGCTGCAGCCGCGAAGGTGGGCGGCCCAGGCTCCTGCTGTAGCCGGCTCTGCACGAGCACCCACCCCCCGCCACCTTCCACTGGCTGAGCCAATAACTGTGGGTTTCTGGTCTTTCCTGAACTGGATGAAGGTGCCAAAGGAGGGTCTTGGTGTTTCTGTCTCTGTGAACTAAGCACCCAGCACAGGGCATCTCCCGGACCTCGTGTGTTAGTGGCGAGGAATGAACGAGGAAAGAGGACGTGGCCGCACAGCTCTTTTCCTAGTTGGGTGCTCCCCCCAGCCAGACCCTAGTCTTCCTGAGGGGCACGCGTCCCGCCCAGCTCCATCCTCCCTATGGGTCTGCATGGGGTAGGAGTGGGGGACAGAGTCATCTTGGAGAGGGGAGCGGGGAGGTATGGGGGAGGGATATTCTGACCTTCTCGGGCTGCTTCACCTTCTGCTGAGAAGCCCTGCCTTCCTGGGAAGACGAGGTGCACTCCTGTGTGTCACCCTGGGCAGCAGTGCTCTTAACACCCCGGAGCCCGGGAAGGGTGCAAGTTTCCAAGTGGTGAGAGAACCTGGGAGGGGCCGATATGTCCCTTGAGGGACAAATGCCACCACCACACAGGACGGGCGGGACCTGGAGTCCATCTTCAGCTCAGCCCTGGTCCAGCTCTCCCTGCCCCCAGCCCCAGTGCAGGGGGACGCCCGTCCCAAGTGCAGGACTACCGTGTGCAGAGGGAGGGCTGCTGAGGGGAACCAGGGTGGCGATGGGGGCTGATGTCAAAATGAGTTGAAAAAAAATTTTTTAAGACACTATATTCTTTATTTCTCTGGAAAACACTAAACGATAAGAAAGCAACTCAATAATCAATGAAAATTGGAGAGCATAATACTGGTATCATTCTAAATAGCACAACTGGAAACACTCTATCAACTCTACTAGGTGTGGTCAATGTTCAAGTGAGCGGATATTAGCACCGTCACGTGGGACAGTCCACAAGTCAATCAGCGAACACGGAGCAACTACTGCCTACTCAGGTCTGTCTCAGATCTGTGCAAACGTCTCTGAGCCTCAGTTTCCTCCTCTGTGAAATGGGGATAACGATGCCCCGCATACCTCGGGCCTTTCTCCGGGAGGGACGGCAGGGGCCAGAGAGAGAGCTGACGCAGGGCGCCCACAGCGGCCACCCAGCTAATGTCTGCTTCTTCCTCCTTCCCTTCCCTGCTTCATAGGGATGACAGCTTATGGGAGTAAGGACACAAAAGAGAACATACACGTATGATTCCATTTACATGAAGTTTTGAGACAGGCCAAGCTAACCTACAGCGATAGAGATCAGAACAGAGGTTGCCCCTCGGAGGGGGAGGGATTGGCTGGGAGGGGCTTCGCAGGCTGGTGAAAACGTTCTTTATCTTCATAGGGGTGGTGGTTCCACAGGGAGACCTTTTTCAAACTGTAAAAACTATACACTGAAAATCTATACATTTTATAGCTTGCAAATTATACTTCCGTAAAAACATAGGATGCGTGATTCATAATAGCTGAAAAGGCGAAGCAACCCAAATGTCCATCAGTGGGTGAGTGGATAAATAAAATGTGTCACATCTATACAGTGAAATGTTATTTGATATTAAAAATGAAGGTCTGATACACGCTACAATATCATGCTACCACATGGATGAAACCTGGACATATCTGCTAAATGAAAGAAGCTAGTCCAAAGTCACATGCTGTATGATTCCGTTTATATGAAATGTCCAGAACGGGCAAATCCACGGAGACAGAACATAGATTAGTGGCTGCCTAGGGCTGGGAGAACTGGCACTGCTAACAGGTGTGGGATTTCTTTTTCCAGCGGATGAAAGTGTACTAAAATTTTTTGTCATGGATGCACACCTCTGTAAATACACTAACAAACACTGACTTGTACATTTTAAATGGGAGAAATGTATGTGAATTATATCTCAATAGAGCTGCTTAGAAGTTATGCCAATATAAAAAAAAAGTCAAAATACCACTCCTCGATAATTTATCTTTTATTTTTTTCTAATAAAATTAAAAATAATAACTTAAATTTGACAGACCCTTATAATTTACCTGGCATTTTGCTCTTATCTCATGGAATGCTCCCAAATTAACCAGTGAAGAGAGAAATCAGCGCTATATTAGTGGATATGCGTGGGCTGTGGCCCAGATTGGAACTGGGTTCAAATCCAGTTCTGCTATGTGCTAGCAGTGTGGTATTGAACAGATCATTCCAATCCCTGAACTTCATTTTTCTCATCTGTATAAATGGTGGTGATAACACCTACCATGAAGGGGTGGTGGCTGAGAGAACTGGGGAACATGTATAGTTAGCACTCAACAAAACGTCTTATTCTTTTCTCCATTTTATAGATGAAGACGCAAGGTCAGGCAAAGCTGATCAGGTAAGGTGCCTAGACCAGTACTCAGGCGACTGGACATGGGTCCTCTTGTCCTATGTCCATCCACACTTGGTCTCTTACCGAACGGTCTGGGTTCCAGCCACAGCGACCAAGGTAGTTGTTGGCGCAAACAGATACTCAACAAATGCTTGCTTGAATGTAATACAGCACAAGAGAGGAGATTGAAAATCAGAGAAGTTAAATACAGCCCCTCAGAAAACACCTAATTTCTAGTGCAATGTCTGTGGTGTCAATGTGTCGCAACCCCAGAATCTCAGTCCTCATCGACACTGGCCTGTAACTGAAGATAAACACGCTATCGTGCTGTCTGCTGGACAAGTCATGGAGGTGGAGGGTCCTACATCAGACACTGTAGAATGGGATTTGCCTTGCTACCAGCAGGAAAAAAAAAAAAAAAAAAGAGGAATGATCAAATGTCAAGTAGTGGCAAAGAAAGACTACTCTTTTACCAGATTATGTGAATATTTGCCGTGTGGATATATAAGAGGAGGAGGTCCGTGTAGCCACCAGTTCTATTCAGGCAGTGACACATGTTTCATAGGAGCCAGAGAGCTGTGCTTTAGGTATGCAGTTTAATCCTTGCAGATTCACAGCCAAAACTTCTAGTAAGTGAAAGCACGGTATGGGCCCAAGAAGGTGGGGACCACTGGCTCATCCATTGACTGTACGACTGAAGAGCTTGGAGGGATCGAAACTTCTTGCCAAAAGAAACAAGTGCAGATATTTCATCCACATACAATTTCCCCTTGAGTCTTTGAACACCAAATCCATGCAGCTTCAGAGGGGGCATGTCAACATTCCCTTTCTGTGTGTTGACAATGCAGATAACGTCATTTCATCATACATCTCATTCTTTTGACCTTCCTGAGGCCCCCTGACCTCTCCTTGCTGAACAGCTGGTGGGGCTGACGTGCCCAGGGCAGCCCACAGTGTCACCTAACCCTATTGGCCAATTATTTAATCTTCTGACCTGAGTAAACAATCCGGGAAAGGGGTAGCCCCATCCTCTTCGGTCAATCTCCAGCTACAGAGCTTATGGTGAGTTGCGTTGGGGAGGGCAGAGTGGCAGAGGAAGGCTGCGTGTTGGCTTTCCTCACTTTCTGAAACCTGTTGCTTCACCAGCATTTTGTGTTTTTTGGTGCTAAAATATACATCACATAAAATTTATCATTTTAACTATTTTCAAGTGTACAATGCAGTGGCGTTAAGTATATTCCCATTGATGTGCAACTGTCACCACCATCCATCTCCAGAGCTTTTTCATGACTCTAAATGGAAACTCTATACCTATTAAACAAAAACTCCCCATTTTCAGCTCCTAGAAATGTCTATCCTACTTTCTGCCTCTGTGAATTGCACTATTTTTAGGGACCTCATATAAAGAGAATCATATAATATTTGTCCTTTTCTGTTTGGCTTAATGAAGACTTAGCGTAATGTCTGCAAGTTTTATCCATGTTGTAGTACATGTCCTTTCCAAGGCTGAGTAATATTCCATTGTATGTATAGACCGCATTTTATTCATTACCAGCACATTTTTACCATCTACTATTTGGTTCTATTCTAGGCACTTTGGTGTATGGGTGAGGAGACTAATGAGGTTAACAGCATTTAGACATTCTTAATATAACTGATGATTAAATCAATATGCTACTAAAAGATGGTGGTGATGGGGTTAACAGAGGGAGACATTTCTGAGGACTGGCCTAATCAGAGATTTGGGAAGTGACCTGAAATATACAGTTTCCTGCCGCCTAATGATTCTCCCTTGTAAATTGTTCTTTTTTATATTTGTGTACTTGAGCAGGCTGAGAGAAGGGTGAGTGAGCTGCAATGTGTCAATTTCCCTTTTATTTCTAAGCAGTTTCCTTATCGGTTTCCCTATTTTATACCCTGCTGTTGATGCCTCAACTTCATTATCAGCTTTCTTATTATCGTTTGCTATTTTAAAAACATTTTTCTCCCTATATGGTCAAGTGTCTTTGGGGATGATGCAAAAATAGAAAAACTATACCTTGTCTGTTATCAATCTGTCAACTTGATTTCCTTTTATTTGAAGTTATTGATAAATTTCACCCAACCCTTCCTCCCCCATCCTGCCCTCTGTCATCTCTCCATCTCTCCTCTCTGCAGCCTCTTCTCCTGTCTGCTTGGTTCCTCTGGAGCCGTGGGCACAGCATCGTCTGTCTGTGCCCCTTTCCCTCTGGTCAGCAAAGTGACCAAGTCGAGCATGGCTTGAACTCTCCAGGTTTTTCTTATTCTTTTGCTGCTTGTTATTCTTTAGATTTGGTGGTATTTGGGATGTCTTGGATTAGTAGAGACAAACTCTGATCAGTGAGGGTTTCTGATATTTACTGATATTACGATAGTTTATTAATTTCGATTTATAATTAAAAAGAAATCTTTCAAAGAGTGAGCATAATGACTTCCCTGGTGGCGCAACGGTTGAGAATCCTGCCAATGCAAGGAACACGGGTTCAAGCCCTGGTCCAGGAGGATGCCGCGGGACAACTAAACCCATGCGCCACAACTACTGAGCCTGCGCTCTAGAGCCCGCAAGCCACAACTACTGAGCCCGCGTGCCACAACTGCTGAAGCTCGTGAGCCTAGAGCCCGTGCTCCACAACAGGAGAAGCCACCGCAGTGAGAAGCCTGCGCACCGCAACGAAGAGTAGCCCCTGCTCGCCGCAACTAGAGAAGAGCCCGCATGCAGCAACGAAGACCCAACACAGCCAAAAATAAATAATGAAAAAATCAATTTTTTTTAAAAAAGAGTGAGCATAACATACAAGGCTGGTCCTCTCCCCCAAGAACATTCCAGCAGTACTCAACTAACTGCTGTGGTCCCTTGTATATACCAGACATTACCCCTCTCTTTGCCTTTGCCCAACGGCTCCCATGAACTAGACGTTTAAACAAATATGCCATGCGTCTTTCTGCTGTGGCACCTCTAAAGCCTTGCTGCACGCGTTTGTTTAAATGTCTGCCTTTTCCTCTTGATCTGAGCTCTTCCAGAGCAGTGACAGAGGCACAAAAGTCACAATCCTTTTGCTCGAGCAGCTAACAACAACATGGGAAGCCAAACATATAAAAGCCAGCTACAAAACAAAGGTGTGAGGAAGATGCTTTGGAGGAAGGAATAATCAAGTGTATGAGGGGGGTTAAGTGCCGGGGGAGTTTTTAGTTAGAAACTGAAAAATGGGAGAGATTTACAAATGAAGAAGTACTGGGCTGGATTGGGGCCATATCAGCCAGTGAGAAGAGCGTAAGTGGAAAGTGCATTCAGAAAATGTCACATTGGCTGGTGAGGTAAGAGAAGTGACCTAGGAATTGAGGAAGGCCATGGATTGCCAGCCTAGCCATCAGCGCTTGTTCTGGGCCCACGTGGAGCCACTGAGGGCTGTGGAGATGGGTGGCTGTAGTCCCAGTGTGCCTTAGGAAGATTAATCATCGTGGTGAGGGCAGCGAGACCGAGGCAGAGGCTCTTGCGACAGAACTGAAGAGAGATGGTGAGAGTGGGTGGAGACCAGGAGCAGAATGGAACTATGGGTACTTCCCTGGGTAGGAGTTTCCCGTGGATGTGTCAGTGGGCGGAAGAAAGCAGATGGAGAAGCATTTCTCCACCAACGGGGCAGTTGTCAGAAAGCAAGTTGCTCTCCCAGGCCCAGTGTTTATTGTTGTCTGTCACAGTCTATTTTCTGTTACATAATGCATCAGGCTGACCCCTACACCACAGACTCTGCCCCAGAGGCCTTTCTTGGCCTCAGCGCTTGGGCCTGTGATTGGGCCGCTGGGCTGACAGGCCCCCCGGCCAGCCCCTCTTCTGTCCCCCAAGGTGGGAGGGCTCAGCAAAGTTGCTAAGCCCCTGCGGGGGCCTCCACCCCTGGTAGGGGCAGAAGAGGCACAACCGTGGGCGAATCGAGGCAGATCAAAATGTGACAGAAGCACAATTCCCCATCTGATCATTTGCCTCGGGACAGTCATTTACCCCGTTTCCTGGTCTTACCTGCAAGAGAACAAGATTCTGGCAAAATAAAAAGTGCTAGAAAGAGATGACTCAACATCGAAGAAAATAAAACAGACACGGGCCATCACCTCCGGTACTGATGTTGTCATGGCCCCTATTATCGTCTTGGTCTTTAAGGGCTGGAGAAAGACGTTGAAGAAAAGGGGCTGCCCCCCCACCGCGAGTTCTGGACAACTCATAGTGAGAAGAGCCCTGAGTGGTACCCGGAGCTACTCAAGTCCAGCCTGGAGACTGGGCGGGTCCAAGGAATCAGGCCCTGGTCTCCAGGTCAACCACAGTAGAACGCTCAGGAGCACAGCGTGCGTGCGTGCGTGCGTGTGTGTGTGTGCGCGCGCGTGTGCGTGTGTGCGTTGCGTGCGCGTGCGTGCGTGTGCGTGTGCGCGCGTGTGCGTGTGCGTGGAAGGGGGGAGGTGGAGTGTTTCTTGAGCTGGCGCACGTTTGGGCCCTCCCGGTGGGGGCTGGTCTGCCCGGGAGGTGGAGGCTGAGAGTGGGCACAGCGCCCAGTGGCTGGAGGGGGCAGCTCCCCTGACCCTCAGTGGGAGCAGGGCCCAGGGAGGAGCTGCCAGAGTAGACCTTCCGTCCACGGCCAGAGATGCCCCCCAGGGGAGACTGTGGAGGGCAGACCGCTCCAGCTCAGGACAAGAGCCTGCTTCTGTACATGGAAACATAGGTTCCTCTAGGAACGCTCTGGCAGAGCCCCGGGAGCCCTCAAAGCCGTGCACCAGTTGTGTATGCAGTTAACCAAAATGCGGTATGTACCTACTGCGCTCCGTGGGGTTTTCAGGTGCTGGGATGAAGTGAACATCTCTCCCTCCAGAGCTCCCATCCCACAGTGAAATGAATGACAGCTCGCGTGGAAGGTAGCAGTTTACAGGTTCTCCCGCTATGCTAACTAACGGTGGTCCCACCGCAGCCAGGCTACGATCTCCATCTTTGGGAAGGTAAGTGATTTCGCCCAAGTTCAAAGAGCTAATAAGTAACGAAGCAGATAACGTCATCGGGGGGCCCCTCCACAACCTGGCTCTCAAGGAGCTGTGATGAGCAAGTAGAGTGACGTAAAAGCACTTTGTAAACCAGGATGCAGTGAACGAGACATGGCTGTCATCATGAATATGAAGGAAATCGGAGGGGAGCCAGTCTGGACGGGAGCAGAAGGTGGAACAGTCCCTCCTTGGCGTGCTTGGGCTTTGGCTCGGGGGTGAGGGGGAAATGTCCTTTGCTCCCCGCCAAATGCCTGTGTCCCACTGTCTGCCTCTAATCTTTTGGCATGAGTCAGAAATGTTTGTTTTGGAAGCTGAAGGACCAAGCTTGTACCAGTTAAGACGAGTCCACCGCTGGACAAAAGGCAGTGCACTCAGACCCCTCTGCACGCAGGAATTCATCCTGTCACCTCTGTGTACCATCCATAACCCTAAAAGACGGTCCTGTCATCTTATCTGGCAAGTGGGGTTTTAGCAGTCCCTTCATTAAGCCCAGAGAACAAAGGCGGCTGGATGAGGGTCCCGGAACATCCAAACACGCTGTCACCCCGAGTGTGAGGCTGAGGCTGCCTGGAGAGGGCCGGGCGCTGTTTACAGATGGGAGAGATAACCGCAGAGGAAGGTCGTCCCGGCTTCTTTTCCATCCCCCCTACCCTGCCCCCTGGGGGGTCGTCCCTGACCACCCTGGTGCTCCAGCTGGCCTGGGGGGCTTTCTGAGCTCCTGATGGAGAAATGCAGACAGCCCAGGACCCCTACCTTCACGGCTTGTGAGAGAGGAGGGGGTGAGAAGCGGGGGCAGGGAGTCTGCAGGAACCAAGGATCGGATTTGACAATAGCACTGCCATTGCTGCTAAGGGCAGAGCTGGTGGAAAATAGGAACCGAAGCAATGGGTAACAGTTGGAGTCACCCCCTCTGAGCCAGAGTGTTCTGAGAAATCTCTGCTTCATACTCCACTCAGCTAACCTCCTCCCCCTGGAACAGCAGTCCCCTCTCTGTCATCAGAGACAAGGGGCTCCTCAGAGGCGGCTTGGATGCTGTCAGTGACGGGGAGCTCACTCCTCCAGGGGGGGTCTGTTCCTTTACAGGGCAGATGCCTGAAAAACCTCCCCAGGGCTGAGCTATATCTTCTGTTGCCTGTGTCAGCAGATTGGATGTTTACCTTGGCTTTGTGCTCTAAGACACTCCCAGGAGAGAAACTTTCTAGTTGATGAATATTATTATTCTCACTACCACCGAAATTCATGATCATCATCATCATTATTAATGATAACACCTTGCACTGAAAGAGTACTTCTTACTTTTCAAAGTACTTTCACACCCAAGAGTTTATTTGCTTATCCTAACAGCCCTGGGAAAGGGGCACGAATTAACCTTATTTTTTCAGATAAGCAAAGTAAGCCTTGGAGAGATAAAGTCACAGGTACAGGCCAGTAAGAAAAAAGGTGGGACCAGACTCCACGTTTCCTCACTCTTAGTTAGTGATCCTCGACTCGATAGTAGCTCTCGCCATCTCTAGACGTTCTTCGAGGGTTAACTTTGTGTTTAGTGGCATTTCAAAGAATCACCTCTGCCCTGAAGATTATGGCGGTCCTATCCCCACTCCAGAATGAATAGGTGTTGTTACAAGATTTTAATCAATATTAGAAATACACTTGAATTAAAAATAAAATTTTTTTATTGGAGTACAGTTGATTTGCAATGCTGTGTTAGTTTCTGCTGTATAGCAAAGTGAGTCAGCTATACACACACATATCTCCACTCTTGTTCAGATTCTGTTCCCATACAGGTCATTACAGAGTATTGAATAGAGTTCCCTATGCTATTCAGTATGTCTTCTTAGTTATCTGTTCTATATATAGGAGTGCCTATATGTATTTAAACACTGGAAAAGTTTGTTTTGAGAGCTAGTGAGGTCCCCGCGCCTGGAGCTGGGAGCGCGTGAGCTGATTAAGTATAGATATGATAAAGGACATTTGAGGACCAGGTCAGTGGTTGGAGTATAAGATATCCAGGTAGGTTTAAGTTTAGTGGCAGGAAAACTTCTTTTCTTCCCAGGCCCCGCTGTTAGCAGATTTGAGGACTCACATAGGAGGGCCCATTGGGGACGTGGTGCTGTGTGTCAGAGCAGGATGGTACTGCTGCTTCTAGCACAGGGCTGCCGGCCTCCCGGACACTTTGTTGCTTGTTCACAGCCTCCTTGCAATCAGGGAGCCTCCGCACAGACCCACAGGGCTGCCCTTGACCCTAGGACAGAGCTTCTGCGCTTCAGATCTTGCTTCCATGAGTTAAGTCCCCTTGTCTCCCCTCATGACCAGCGGAGCTTTTTGTCCTGATGAACAGACCTACTCCAAGGTCAGCCCCTGAGACACCTCCTCCAGGAAGCTCTTCCTGGTTTCCACAGCCTGTCGAGCCCCCGGTCTTCTGAGAGTCCCGGAGCCTGCCAGTCAGGACCTCCCGTTTGGCTTTCAGCGTGGAAACCTAGGGGTGTCACAGATGCCCCTTTTCCAGCATGTGCTGTGTCCCCGTCAGGATGCTCCCATTCAGTGCAGCCTCTGCTCTGGCCCCCTCTGTGCACGAGTGTCCTCTCATCGCTCCCCTACGAAATGCCTCCGGCGGCTCCCCAGCCCCAGCGGGATCAGTCACCCTCTCCTCCCTGCATGCACGGGCCTTTGGGTGTGTTCTGTTCCTCCCTCCAGCCTCGTTCTTCATCTGCCTCCCGCGTGCAGGTCCTCACTCAGACTGGCTTGAATAAGGCGCACTCTCCCGCCGCCCTCTCAGTGCGCAGCAGCCATCATTCCCCAGGTTCAGCTGCCCGGAAATCTCCCTTTCCTCCTTGTGACGGTTAATTTCATGTGTCAGCTCGACTGGGCTAAGGGATGCTCAGAGGGCAGGTAGAACGTTGTTTCTGGGTGTGTCTGTGAGGAAGTTTCTGGAAGAGATGAGCATTTGAATCAATAGACGGAGTAAAGCAGATCACCTTCACCAATGTGGGTGGGCGTCACCCAATTTGTTGAGGACCCGAATAGAACGAAAAGGTGGAAGATGGGTGAAGTGCCGTCTGGGACACCCACCTTGTCCTGCCCTCGGACATTTAGACCCGGACCTCCTGCTCCAGTTACTGGGTTTTTGGCGGGTTTTTAGGTTGAATTACACGACCAACTTGCTTCGTTCTCCAGCTTTTTACAGATGGCAGACTGTGGGACTTCGGGGCCTTCATAATTGCATGAACTAATTCTTATAATAAATGTAACAAATGTAAATTTGTATTTATATGGAAAACTTCTATCTGGTCTGTTTCTCTGAGAACCCTGATATAACCCTTGAAGGCTCAGCTCGAACGCCATGTTCTCTAGGAACACTGACTACCAGCCTCCTCCAGCCCTGCCAGGCTGGGAACCATCTTCCCTTCTGTGTGTAACCACTGACCGTGTGCGCCAGGCTGGGAACCGTCTTCCCTTCTGTGTGTAACCACTGACCCTGTGCGCCAGGCTGGGAACTGTCTTCCCTTCTGTGTGTAACCACTGACCGTGTGCGCCATCCCTTGTTTTGTTCTGATCGCACAGAAGGGTGCTTATCTGTCTGTGAATATGCTTCCTAGATGGCGTTCTGGTGTCCCTGCTTAGGAAAGCATGTTCTCATGTTCAGAAAAATTCATGGACAAACACTTGTCTGCGTGTCCCAAGACATTTGTTGATCTGGATGGAATCCCCCAACACACTCTTAACCTCTTCAGTAATAAGTGTGAATGCACACGCATACGCACACACAGAGCACACGCATGCAACGTACGACACATGCACACAACGCACCTGATACACCACACAGAGATGCAATGCACACAACACATATGACACACAACACATGCACGTAACACACAAGACACAACAAACATCCGCTCTTCAGCACTGCCTCCCACGTCCAATTCCAACATGTTTGCAGCTTTTTTTGCCCGACAGCTAACAGGCTGAGTAGACAGAGAATAGCCCTCGGTCAAGTTCTCTGGGATCTAAGAACCGGGACTGATTCACTGTGTGGTGATGGGCAGGTCCCCTGACTTTTCTGGGCTTTTTCTGCAAAATGAAGGGATGGTTCTGTGATCCAGAAGGTTCCTATTTGGTCTATACTCTAAGATTCTAAGGCAAAGTGAAGGAAGCAACACTCTCTGAGTCCTGTCCCTCAAGGAACCTGGGAAGTGCTTCCCGGCTTTGCAGGAAGATGGACTGGTGAAGTCTGCATGCACGCCAGAGCAGGAACGCAGGCCTTCGGGATCAGCGGCTGTGGAGGCACAGAGGAACCTCCTGAGGAAGGAAGCGTTTGAGAGGGAGACCTCAGGTAGCACAGCGTGATTTGGGAAGTGTCAGGGGGAAAAGTCCCCCCCCTTTCTCTGTCACTACGAGTTGTCAAGGTGATGTTTGCTTCGTCTCCACTTTCCTACAGTCACTGCCCTGTGATCAGCAAAGCGCCCACAGCTCAGACAGGCATCGCTGCATGGGGGTGAGGGAGCAGAGGCCTCACCCCCTGACAGCTGGCAGCCTGAGCAGGGCCTCCCTCCTGGGCTGGGGTGCTGAACCCGCTTTCTGGCATAAGCAGTGGCTTCCCTCATCAATCCCTGTCTGCTGCCATGACACTTTTCATTTGGGATTCCAGATATAGTATCTCTATGTCAATAGACGGAGAAGGAACCCTAACCGGCTAAGAGGATGCACAGAAGGGAGGATGGCCTCTCAGAGACCTTAGGGGAAGAGCGGGAATGTTCCTCGCAGGGAAGCCAGAAGGGCATTCCGAGCAGAAAAAGCTTGAGCAGAGCAGAGGCACGAGGGAGCCTCAGTCCCCGAGGACGCCCGGCAGAGAGCGGTTGGCTTGTCCCAGCCTGGGTCCCTTCAAACAGTGAGGGGGCCGGGGTTGGGGGGACTGCCAGCCAGTCCTTGTCTCACCTGGGTGTTTGGGGACTTGGGTTGGAATTTCCATCACATCAGGAAACGAGCCCCTTCTCGGGAGAGATCGCGGGAGCTAGTGGGAAACGGATCTGGGGACGTTAGGCTTGATATTATTTCTTCCGATAGAAAGGCGTTGGCTTAAGCTTTCTGTCTTCTGCTTAATCACTTTCAGAGGTTCGTGAGACTTTGAGGAAGGAAACTTTCAAACTCAAACCACATGCTGTCCACAAAGAACAGAAGCCCCCGACCCACCACCGGCACAGTGAAAGGCACATGGGCTCCGAGCTGGGCACCACTCCCGTGGAGAGACTCCTGCTGAGGGGCCGCCGTGCTCCAAGGTCCCAGAGCATCGTGGTCAGACCCAGAAGGAGGTACCACCGTCGTCCGCCTGGCACAAACCACGGCCCAGAAATGTTTGGGAACTTTAGGTCACCTGCGGCAAAATGGCAAAGCCAAAGGCCAGACTGCCTGGGTTTGCAGCCCGGCTCTGCCGTTGACCTGCTATGTGACTTTGGGCAAGTTACTTAGCCTTGCTGCATGGGTTTCCTTCTGTGTGAAGTGAGCATAGGGATCACGTCTGCCTACTGGGGGACGATCGACCACCGGGTTTACCATGGACCTAACACAGGGCCTAGCACATAGCAAGTGGCCGCAAATTTAAGGAATGGCTGAGTACGTAAGTAAGGTCCAATGGGATGCCACCACCTTCACAGGGCTTTGTCCCTGAAGCTGCTTGACATCAATCTTCTCAGGACAGGCAGCACCAGGAACTCTCCTCTGCTATTTTATTTAACCCTTAAATAGAACTTCCTATGTGCAGATACTGTTCTAAGTGCTTTCTAATCTACTATTACCCCCATTTTACAGATGATGAAAGTGAGGCACAGATAGGTCAAGTGACTTTCCCAAGGTTACACAGCTAGGCAGTGGTGAAGCCAGGATTTGAATCCAGACAGTCCAACTTCAAAGCTCCATCCTTTACTCCTGCACAGTGTTGCTGCCATCCTACTGTGGGTTTATTTGCTTCCTCCAGTGAGCCCCTGGGGGGCAGGACTTCGATGATTAATGCAGATTCCCCAGCTCTTCACGTAAAGCCTGGCCCAGAGTAAGCAAGGGCTTGGAGAATATATTTGTTCAACTAATGGGTCAATGAGCATCATCGGTGAAGACTTTCACACAAGCTAGGTGTGAAAGTCCACAGGCAGACAACGACATCAAACAATATTTTTCATGTAATTCTTTTTGGAAAAAGTCCTGCTGGCTGTTCTGTTTTTCCCAAATGCAGGGGTCTGGCTCAAGGGACCAGAATTTATTGACCCTCTTTTTCGGATTGTGTCTGTCCTTTCCTTTCTACCAGGGGGTGGGGGGAGTGGGGAGAAGGTCAGTTATGGAAGGCTCCACAGCGGAAGTGGTATTTGAATGAGCAGGGGCGATTTAGGCATAAGGAAGCTCGGTGAGATTGCTTTTCATGTGGAGAAAATGCTAAGTCTTGAAGGCAGCGTCTGTGCCGTAGGTGTCTTTTTATCTTCTCCTTTTTATTCTCTGTGTCTTTCACAGACTATTCATTCACTGTAACCTCTGGCATCCATCCATCCATCCATCCGTCCACCCTTCATCCCTTCATCCATCCATCCATCCGTCCGTCCACCTTTCATCCCTTCATCCATCCACCCATCCACCCATCCATCCGTCCATCCACCCATCCATAGAATACTCACTGAGCACTTACCTCGCTCTGGAGGCACACTGAGGCCACTGAATGGAGGCCCCAGAGACAAAATGTTATCTGATTATCCACAAGCAAGCACGTCAAGGTGCTCTACAGCGCAGTGTGGAGGGCAATGAATTCCCAGCCCCTGTGATACATAAGCCAAGATGGTCCAGATGTGATCATAAAAGGGGGTCTGATTGTCAACAGGGAATTGGATAAGAGGGCGCATCCTCAGGTTCTACCAAGTGCAGAGAGCTGACCTGCTGACTCGAGTGCTGGAAAATTCTCAATATCCAATATACTGATATCTTGTGTCCTTAGTCACTCAAGACCCTGAAAAACAACTCCCTCTTTGACTGAGACTGGCTCGGCCCAGAAATGGCCCTTCCTTCTGTTCAGGCCTCACATCCCCCATGGCTGCTCCTTCCTGGCCAGAGGCTGTGGCCCCCGTGTCTCCGCGGCATGGAGAGTACGCGCTGGCTCACCACACACACAGCCCCCTTGTTCCAGGAATGCAGGCGGCTGCTTGGAGCCACTGCTGGAAATGGCCTCCCAACAGATGTGCCTTTAATTTGTTTCCGGGTCAGTGGCCCCCGTGCCCCGAGGAGGCCGCCTCCCAGGCAGGAGGCCCTAAAATTGCCCTGTGTGTGCGTCCCTGGATGAGGTTATCCATCACTGCCCGGCCTCTGCCCCCGGATGCCTCACTCTGGTGGCTGGCTCGAATCAGACCGCTTGATGTGGAGAAGGGGGGTAGCCGGCTCTGTCCCCTCGGGTGACGGCCCCTCAAAGGGCCAATTGTAACCACATGGAAGGGAGGCCTTCTGCCCTGGGCCCAGGGTCAGCCAAAGATCTCTTCCGGAACAGAGACTTATAGGAGGGAAGCGTGAGAGGTTTGCAAAGTTCTTAGAGTAGAACCCGTGATCGAGGTTGCTGTGCATTTCTCTATCCAGTGTCCATTTACTGAGCACCTACTACATGCTGGGCACTGTACCAGGCCCTTCCCATGCACCAACTCTGATTCTCTAATTCTCAAGGAAATTCTGCCAGGCAGGTACAATATTCCCATTTGACAAAGGTGGAAACACAGCCTCAGAGAGCTGAGGTTTTCTCCAGCCCAAATAGTAAATGGGGAGCCGAGATAAGAACCTAGGTCCGTGCGGCTGAAAAACAGGGGCTTTCCCCAGGACCACACTGCCTCCCTGTCTAGGACAGAGAAGCTTGCATACAGTAGGTGCTTACTAAATCAGCATGTTTCCTCTATCGGTCTCTTTGTCTATAAAATGTGGATAATAACCAACTGGGTTGTTTTAAGGTTCAAATGAGATCATGTGTGTACAGAGCCTAGTGGAGTGTTTGGTGCTCAATAAACAAATAAAGGGGAGATGTTCAACATGCATGGATAGTAAGAGTGTGTGTGGTTTGTAGGACCCACTGCACGCTCCCTCGCCCCCTGCAATTCTCAGGCCAGTGCACAGGTGGGGACATTGCATCACAGAGGCCCAGAGAGGGCAGAGACTTGCTCCACCAAGCTGGAAGGTGGCAGGACTCAGCCCCCCGCCGCCAAGGCTTTGTCCCTCCACCACACTGTGTGCAGAAAAGGAATTGTTGGGTGAATGTGTCACCAGCTACGTTCAGGCGCTCAAAACCGTAGCTGCGATCAGGAAATCAACACCTCTCCACAGACAACTTCCTGCGAATCCACGGCAGCTCCCTGTTGCCTGGCAAATAAACTCCAATCTCTGATCCTGGCCTCCAAGGTCTTCATAGTCTGAGGTGCCTGCGTTGCCAGCCTCGCTTTGCACTTCTCTCCTGCCACACCGCAGCCCCACGCTAGCTAGATTATTCCAGGAGTTCGCAACACACCTGTGAGTTCACAATGACGGTCTTTTTCTAAAGCTATTTTCTGGGCCTGGAGTTCCTTCCTCTCTCTTCTCCCAGTTTCTGTCTATGGAACATCCTGCTCTTCCTGCCCCAGAGGTTTTCCAGCACCTCCTTACCACCCCAGTGGTAATTAATCCCCCTCCATTGTATTCCTGTATCACATATTAGACAACCTGCATCCTAGATCAGGGTCAGCAAACTATTGCCTGAGGGCCAAATCTGGCCCACCACCTGTTATTGTAAGTAAAGTTTCATTGGGACACAGCCACTTATTTGCTTACCTGTTACCTCTGGCTGTTTCCACGCTACAACGGCAGAGCTGAGGACCTCCTTCAGAGGCTGCATCAGTAAAGCTAAAATATTTACTGTCTGTTCCTTTACGGAAAACGTTTGCTGACCCCTCTCCCCGTGTGAGCAAATGATCTGTTTCTGTTTCCTTCATACCTGTCCAGGTGGGAACAAGGTGAGGTCAGGAACACAGGATACTTTTCTCTCTACCCTGGGTGCCCAGTACCCGGGCCTGGCATAGACAACGTTCAGTGAAGGGTTATACAACCCATGGCGAAGCTGTGCACGCACGTCTGGCCTGTGGCCCAGTGCCTCGTCATGATGTGGTGTGGATACAGCTCCCCCAGGGATTGTGGCGGCGTGTGGTCCAGGGCCAACTGGAATCTTGGTTCTGTCCTGGGCATCGTCAGAAGCACCAGAGAGGAGCAGCAGGGATCCTGGGAAGTCAGGGCTGAGGAGTGATTGATTGACTGAGAGCCCAGGTCAGAGCTGAAGAAGCCCATCCCCTCCGGCGAGGCCGGGGCTTTCCCACATCAGTGGGATTAAGCAGAACATTCCGGGTTTAGGAGTGAGGACTCCTGGATTCTGTTTCCAGATCCCATCTCCGGTTGCCCTGCCTGTGATGGGTGAGGCTTTCCCTTAGAGCAGAAGCACTGAGGTGGGGAGCTGGTACATCCTGCTGATGGAATCCAGGCCGCTGCAGCCAGCGGGGACCAGCCGGGTGAGACCAGCAGCCCCAGGGTCCTGGCCACTGCTGGGCTGAGAGCAGACCTTGGGTCTCAGTGGGAGAGTGGCCCGGTGGGAGTTAACAGAAATAACCAGTGACAAATAGAAAAAGGCCTGGGAGCACAGTCTGATGTGGGCTTCAGGCCAGGAGCGAGTATGGGAACACATTTGACGCTGCCCCAGGTGGGGGCAGCCACCAGGACGTCCCAGTGGGATCCCAAGGCCCCTCTGTGGCGTTCTTGCCAAGGGACCGTCCAGTTTCTGCTTGCACACCTCTGGGAGCAGAGAGCTCACTTCCTTCTGAGGAGACTGATCTTGTACCCACGTCCCCAAGCCCCGCCAAGCCTCCTTCGTGACAAGCTGGAACCTTCTTTTTTGCACCTCCCGGACTTCTGCCTTAGAGACTCAGAACAAACGCCTAAACCACAGATGGCCCTTTGGTTCTGAGGGCTGGGGGACCAGAGTGTGAGACCACCTGCCCTTTGGGTGGTCCTTGTGGAGGGTCCTGGGGCTCAGTGGGGGGAAGCAGCTTGCCATCCAAGACCACCTGAGAGGAGCAAATCCAGGTGGGTGAGTTAGAACCACGTCTTCTGTGGGGAGTTTGGTCCGGATCATTCCTTTTTACGGTGCTGAGCACACTGCCACCTGCACAGAGCCATGCAGAGCCAGAGGACCAGGAATGCATGTCTCCATCACGCCAACCAGGAAGAAGGACTCTGAGTTGAGTATGAAGGGGGCTGGCAGGACTTACCGAGGCCCCACCACACCCCAGACCCCTGCCCTTGGGCCGATCACACAGCTTTTCTGATTTGGCTTTCCCATCTGTAAAATGGGAGCACGAATAACCACTTCCTGCTTTCTGTTGTGAGTATTCAATGCTCAAATGCATGGAGTGTGGTTAGCACAGAGGAGGTTGCAGCCTTTAAAAATATTTTCTGATGGGCAGGAAAGTGAAGAAAAACTAGCTGTTGTTTCTAAAGCACCTGTGAAGCCGGCCCTTACTCCTCAAGGAGAATGTGTGTCTTGCTTGAGTCCCTATTTTTAACCAAATGCCATTTCCCTCACCTGCTGGGATGCCAACTTAGATTCCACCAGGATGGTCTAGACCCGAGGGCTTCCACAGGCACCATCTCATTTAACTGAATCCTCGCTGCAACTCTTGGGTATAATTTCCATTCCTTTTGTGCAGATGAGGGAACTGAGGTGCAGAGAGGTTCAGAGAGGCTGAGTGACTTGTCTGAGGTCACACAACTCTTGGGTGAGGGGACCAGAGGCACTTTTTCCTGAGACTCCTCTGTCATCTACCCTTCAGGACAGGCTGGGAAACTTTCTGAGGAGGTGAGTTTGAGCTGGGTGATTTCTCACTGCCTGACTCCACCTAGGCTCTCTCCTGGGTGAGGGGCCCTGTAGCTGGCAGACCTCCTTACCCCAGAGGGCAGACGTCACCCCAGCTCTCCCAGGCAGGCTCTCCCTCCGGAAAGTGCAATCAGTGCAGCAAATCTAACCCAAAGGGGCTCCAGCAGCTGAGCGTTCTGGCAGAAATGCCCCCCCCGCCCCACCCCCTCCCACCCCCAGGCCCCTTTTTTGAGATCTGTGATCTTCCTGCTTGAAATCACCTTTAATTTCCCTCAAGAATGAACAAGCATTTAGAGGTTAGGTTTCAATTACACCTGGAAAAAAAGTTTGACACAAATTTCAAGCCAAATAAATTAGGAAACCACAGAGCTGGAAACACAAAGCAGGGGATGGGGAGAGGCTGACCCTGGGTCCCTGGGCAAACAGACCCCTTACTGGCCCTCAAGACTGCCCTTCCCAGGGCCATGGCTCACCCACCCCTTGGAAGGTTTGGGCCCTCTCCCCGCTACTCTCCAGTGCCTAGGCTGTCTTTTCTCTTCTGCCTGGCCTTTCTTCTTCCAGGAAGCCTTCCTTGACTGCTCCAGCCATGGGATCTCTTGGCCTCTGAGCTCCTGTAGACCCAGTTTTGCTGGTGACTTCCTTAGAACCGAGAATGACTCTGCAGTAACAGCCTCTTGCTTCCTAGTTTTCTCAGTATCCCTCACTGAAAACTCAGGAGTAGAAAAAGCAGCAAAGTTCTCTCCACTTTCCATACAATGCAACTGATTTCCTTTACCTAAGCCTCCTTTGTTTCTCCTTCCTTCCCTGCTGAGAAGTCTCACGCACTCCCTGGGTCTGAGCTTCAATAGCACCTCCTGCGGGAAGTCTTCCTTGATTGCCCCAGGCCAGGCTGAGGAAGAGCGCCCCAGCCTATCCGACTCCAAAATCACTGGGCAGCCCTCTGCCTCTCATTGCCAGGATCTGGCTGGAGAAGCAGGACGTGTGACCCTGGTGGCCAACAGCAGCCTGGCGCATGGAGGGGTGCGATCGCCAGCTGTCTAGGAAAGCGCAGCCGTCTGGGATATGCGGCCCCTGAGGGCCAAGGGGTCCCAAGCAAATCTGACCAAACAGTCCAATAACCAGGTCCCCAAGGATGAGGCAGGGTCAGAGATGTGGCCTTGCTGGAACGCCCAGGTCATTCTGGCCCCAAAAGACTGTGAAATGGGGCTGGAGTGGGGTCAAGGGGAAAGATCCATTCCTGCTCCTAGGCCGGCCCCAGGGTCTGGCTCTGCCATTTCCCCGTCATCTAAGGCAGAAACCCGGCGCGTGCCAGGGCTCCTCTCTCCCTCCCTCCTTTCCTCCGTGCTCCCGCAGACTCCCCTTCTACCTTAAATACAGCACACTATATTACTTGTTTTTACGTCATTTTCTTCATTAGATCGCGAGCTTCTTGAGGATAAGGTTTTCATCTGGTTAATCTGCAAACTGATAGTCCTTACCTAGCAACTTCAATAAATATTGGTGGAAGGAAGTGAGGAAGAAATGGAGGAAGGATGGAAAGAAGGAAAGGAAGGAGGGAGGGAGGAAGAGGTGGAAGAAAACCCTGAGACACTGGAGCCAGTAACCTTGGTCTTGGCGGGGCAGTCGGAGGAGGCATGGCAGATGGGTATTTATAAAGGAAGCTAAGTTGATTGAGATGCTTCTGGGAGAAAAGCCCAACCTTGAATTGCAAGGCCTCCACAGTCTGGCCCTAAAACACTTCCTGCCACGCCTCCCACTACAAATGAACTCCTGACATACATACAACCACGCTTCATACTGTCCACCATGACCTGGCCCCATCACCGAATAACCCGCCTCACTTTCCCATCTCTGAGCCTTTTGGCCCCCATCTCCCACCTGGGTGGGGTCCTCACCAGGCTTTGAGGTCTGTCCCTGGCATCTAGCATGAAGAACACTCATCTGTGGGAAGGCAGAGGAGACCAGAGCAATTCAGGGTGGTGAGTGTCACGGTGGAGGGGCTTCTGGGGTAAACCAGCACCTCCAAGGCTGCCTGGGATGGGGGTCAGAAGGTGCTCTGCCTGGACTGAGCCTTGGAGGATGAGGGAGGATCCTGCAACATTCCAGACAGAGATGGAACATGAGCCTGGGCAGAGAGACACAAAGGACAGGCACTTTGCTGCATCCGCAGTCCTACCACTACCTCCATCTGGAGAATTCCCTTCCATCCTAGAGGCCCCGAGGGTCCCTCCTCCGCGAAATCCTCTCTCTGACAGGTGTGAGCTCCTTCCCACCCAGCACCCAGCACCACCCTCTCTCAGTCTGAGGTTCTGGCTCCGAGTCTGTTTTGTTGCACAGTCAGAGGTGTCAGCACTGGTCATCTTCCTGCTCCCTATTGGTCTGAAGCTTCCTGAAGAACAGGCAGCTTCTTCTCCACCAGGTGGTCCCCGGCAGAGCCTAGAACTGGCGCTCAGAAGAGACTTGACAAATCTCAGCGCAAGCGCAGCTGTACCAGGCATCGCTCTGGGCACCTTGAGTATAGAGATAAACGCGCAGCAGTAAATGCACGCAACCACGTCACGCCGGGGGACACCCGGTCTGCTCGAAGTGCTTGGCGTTAATCCTGCAGCAACCGGTTTCCAGATCGGGATGCTGTGACGGAGAGGAGAAATCAGCACCCACGCTCACGTATCCCAGCGGGGCAAAGCCAGGTCTCAAGTCCAGGTTGCTTTGCCTCCTTACCCGACATCCTCCCTCCCTGCTCCCAGGGTTGTCGCTGGACTGGCAGGGGCATCGTGCGAGGCAGCACCCAAGGGTCTTGGACGGGTTCTGCAGGCAGGCAGGTGCTCAGACCCCAGCCATCAAGTCCTGGCTGCTTCCTGGTTAATCAGCCAGGGCAGGTGAAGGGCTAGCTGCGTGGTGACCAGGACCACAGCCCCGTCCTCCCTGTGCGTGAGTGTCGGGGACCACAGCCTTGGGCCAGCTCAGAAGGGTTCCAGGAGGATTTGGAAGTTGGAGAGCAAAGTCAGACTGTCCCACATTATCCAATTTTTCTGGCACCAAAATTCCTGCGCTCCCAGCCTGGTGGTCGTGAGACTAACCCCGGGCATACCGTTTCAGTGATGTCAGCGCGTGTAATCAGAATAAGAAACACATGCATGAAAGGGCCTGCCTGGGTTCAATGAACACGGGAAATTACACGTTGAGGGGAAGACCCACCGGATGGGACCACTAGAACGCCAGAAGTCTCTACTGTGTGTGTTTGGTATCAGGAACAACCCTGCGTCCACACCCCTACACCTGCCCCTGTATAGTGGATGCCAAGGGCTTTGAAATCATTTCAGTAACTGCTTGGTATCCTAGAGGATATGACACAAAGCCAGGATAGGACTTTTAGCACATAAAGCATTTGCCTATCTGGCCCTTCAGTTGTATCTACATCATCCCTGTGTAGTGGGCGGGCAGGGACGGTCACCCCCTTCCCAGGCACAGAGCAGCCCTGGAGACGAAATGCCCAAAGTCACACCGTCAATTCCATTCCATGTTCATTTATTGGCACTGACTTGGCACGGGCATGGTGACACACTTCATATGGTTTAATTTTCACAACCATCTTGAGAGACAAAAATTAACATCCTCAATTTACAAATGGGGAAACTGAGTCCCAGAGAGGCAAGGCATTTGGCCAAAGTCACACAGTGGATCAGAGGCAGATCTGGACTCACAGCCCCTGTCATCTCGACATAAGCTGTCTTGGGAGAGAGTGGAACCTGGCAGAAAGGATACTGCTGTCCCTGAGTTGCCCCTCATCCCCCCAGAGGCGACAGGCCAGCCTTGCGTGGTGCAAGCAGACGCCAGAGTCGGGAAGTGACGCCGCCCCCAGAGCAGACCCAGAGAGGAGGAAGCGATGCCTCCAGGGTGCCCCAGGCGGGCCTGGCCGGGGGCACCCGCTGGTACCCTTCCACGCCTTCCCCAAGAATGTGAGCAATGTTCTACGGCACGTGGCACCGGCCTTCCGCCGCCCCCATGGAGAGTTTGGGTCCTGAACCTTCCGGAGCCCGGAGTGGGCGCCCGCGGCTGAGGGCTGCATGTCCTTTAGGATGAATGGAGCTCACAGTGAGAGGCAGGCCCTGGGCGGGAAGCCAGGGGGCAGCAGCCCGAGCATAACCGCCTCCTTGTGTGGTATCATCACGGGAAGGCACGGGGCCACGGGCAAATGAGTCGCTTGGGGGGTCAGCCCTCACCTCTTGGGGCTTCTACGAACCAAGACCCAGGGGAAGGTTGCCCAAACCTGCCCCTCCATGGAGACAAGTCTGCAATGTTATAAGGAACACAGGATTTGTACCTTCAAACACCTGCTGGCCCCACCTCCCTCCAGAACCCAACAGAATCCCTCCTGTGTGTGCACACGTGTGCTCATGGGCACGCGTCAAGGCAAGAGTACGCTTGATTCAGGCCTCAGTGCGCCCCTGCATGCAATCAGCTCCCCAAACCTTTACGGTGACAAACTCATGATAACAAAATGACCGTAGAGTTCGAATAGATGTACCAGTCACATAGCCATTTCTCTTCTGTTACCTTATCTGATTCTCACAGCCACTTTTGAGGTAAAGGAAGCGGAAAACCTCTTCCCTGAAAACATCTTTTCCAGATGAAGAAGCTAAGGTTTGCCCAGCATAGGTGAATTAGACCAGGAAGATTGCCAGTTGGTGGCAAAGCTGGCTCTTGAAACAAGCTTTTGTGGCTTTTAGCCAAAAGTCCTTTTCCGCTCGCCCCACTGCCCTCCCTCTGCTGGGTGTCCCCAGAGCCTGCCTGGTGGCCTTGGGCCTGGACTCTCCTTTCTCTGGGCTCCCACCGGATGCCATCACTCTCATGCTGTTCTCGAAGCTCATGGTAACTTGTGCTCTGTCCCCTCCAAGCCAATCCCAGGCAGGTCTCCTTCCTGTCCGGGAAGAGTGAACAGAAGATTGTAATGGGTAAGTCACTTGGACCAGGAGAGAACATTTCAACTTGGTTATACAAGGCGGCGGGGGGCGGGGGGGCGGGGGGGGGGTTGGGGGGGACGGTCTACCCAGACATCTAGGAAAACATTAATCTGCTGTGTTAAGTGGCTTGGTAGAGGCGAAGACGGGGGTTGGGAGACACGATCCTGGCTAAGACAAAGTTCCCTTGAGGAGTTGCTTTGCCCCTGCTGGCGACAGGAATCTTTGCTATGAAAGATCTGCGTAGTGTATTTGGCCTAGATATCTGTTTAAAACTTCTCCATTGAGGTTTCTGTTTTTATTTCAGAACTCAAAAAAAAACCCAAAACAAACAAACAAAAAACCATGACAAAAGCCATTAAGAAAGGTTTAGTCCGTGCTGCAAAGGAGAGCTGTACAGAGTGGGGTCCTGTAGTCGTTTACCATCTCACCAGAAATTCCTGAGACATCTCAACCCATTGAGGCAGACGGAGGGGTCTGGGATGACGGTCCGCGGCTGGTTGGCTCAGGCGGGGTTCTCAGCATCTCACCCAGAGCCGGGCACATCATGTGTGTGTCGTATGTGATTTGAATGGGGATCTTTATTCTTCATTTTCTCTTAGTTGGGCTGGACATCGACTTTCGCCTCTGAATTCCTTCTGTCCTCATCTGAAAACGGGACACATGTGAACGGCCTTGCAAGTGTCTGTGATCTGGGTGAAAACATCTGCTTCCAGCACAAACTAAACACATCAGCAGGAGCTGAGAACCTTCCCCTGCGCTCGCTACCGTTTGACTTCTTTTATTAATAACTTGGGAGGATTGCAGGCAAGGACTTCTGGCAGGAATGAAAGGAAATGATCCAGGAAAAAAAAAAAAATCAAACCCATAAATAAGTTAAAGTTACCGGCGGAGGGCGTTTGATCTTTTCTTTTTCTTTTCTTTTTTTTTAAGTGAAATATGGGCACTTCCCTTCCGATCCCTGCAGGTGGAGGGGCAGCCTAGGGCGCCATGTTCTCAGGGGTTAATGGGGGTTGGGGGAGCAGACATTTCCCTCTAAAACCACGGCCTCTTCTCATGGGTCTTTTGGGAGCTGGAAAGTCAAGCTCGGCTGTGAGGAAGGCCACAGGTTGGAGTAGAAGAAAGAGCAGGAACTTTGGAACTGGGCAAAGCTGGGTTTTAAACTCGTTGTGTGATCTTGGGCAAGTTCATTGTCCAAACCTTATGTTATTTTTGTGTCAACTGGGAGCAATAATGCCTACCTCACAGAATATTTGCGGAAATGAAATCTGGTGATGCGAATAAATTAATCAGGGTAAGTGTTCCCTAATTGCCATGAAAGGCGAACGGCACAGCCTAACACACACTGCCGGCTGCGAGCCCCGTGCGGGTCACCCAGGTTCCCCTCTAGCCCGTGACTCCGGTAGGAGGACCAAGTGCACATGGCAACTGCCTGGGGCCATGCTGGTTTACACTGGCTGTCCCAGCCTGATGACCAGTAGCCCCTCTCTCTCACTCTCAGAAATGTCCCAGTTTGGATAATAAATTGTACGGTCACTCCAGACTCAGGAAGCCAGACCCTCTCTATCCCCTGATGCCGCCATCTCTACAGGCAGCATCCGAGGACATCCTGGCACAACGACCCTTAAATGCCTCAGCCAGAAGGGACTCATGCCATCTGCCCCCATTTCATTGGCTACATTGGTCTCACGGCCTCATCTACCAGCCCTGGTGTTTTCCCACGTGTCCGGAAAGGAGAGGTGGGCCAGATACGGGCGTGCCGGCCTGAAATGAGGTCCTCAAGAAATGTTTTGCCCCTGCCCCGTTCCTCCCTACCCTTCTTCAGGAGGCTCCAGGAGCATGAGGAGAAAAATGTTGTCACGTCAGACCACG
The DNA here is from genome assembly GCF_039906515.1 of Pseudorca crassidens. Taxonomy (NCBI): domain Eukaryota; kingdom Metazoa; phylum Chordata; class Mammalia; order Artiodactyla; family Delphinidae; genus Pseudorca; species Pseudorca crassidens. Next base: position 80,591,855 of record NC_090309.1, on the reverse strand, counting down.
AAACAACAAATGTTCTAGGAAATACACATTTCCTTTTTTTTTTTTTTTTTTTTTGCGGTACGCGGGCCTCTCACTGCTGTGGCCTCTCCCGTTGCGGAGCACAGGCTCCGGACGCGCAGGCTCAGTGGCCATGGCTCACGGGCCCAGTCGCTCCGTGGCATGTGGGATCCTCCCGGAGCGGGGCACGAACCCGTGTCCCCTGCATCGGCAGGCAGACTCTCAACCACTGCGCCACCAGGGAAGCCCTGAAATACACATTTTTTAAGGTTAAATGAAATACAGCCCTTTACTGTTTCCAAAAGGCTTTCACCTTTGTGATCTCTCTTGATCTTCCCTATTGGATGACTGCACTGTGGGGCAGATATTGGGATTTTCATTTATAAGAGAGAAGACAGATTCAGAGAGATACACACCCATTGCACGAGGCTGCAGAAGGATGCAGCCAAGACTTAAACTCAGTTCTCCCAGCTTTTCTCCCTATGGGTGCAGAGGTGATGATCTTGGGCACCCTTCTCGGTGAGCCCATGGTTGAGTTTCCTGCAGGACTGAGAGGGGGCGGTGAGGCCAGGGCTGAGGGCTGCTCATCTAGGATCACAGAATAATAGAGGTGGAAGCGATCTTGAAAGGCACTTTGTCCACCCTCTTCGTTAATGTACTTGGGGAAACTGAGACCCAGAGATGGACAGTGACTTGCCTAAGATCACACAGCTAGTTAGCTGACTCTCCTGGTTCCTACTGCAGTGTTCTTTCTGCTGCTCTCTTACAAAGTCACAGAGGAGAAGACAAAGAGATGAACTCTTTCCTTGGTGATTCTGAAGAGGAGAGAAGCTGGCACAGGCACAGGGAACAAGAAGGTATATGAGCTCAGCCATGTTAGTAGCAAGCACAAGGATTCTCAGATGCTGAACAACAGAAAATCCCTACAGGCTCACGGAGCTGGGAAGTCTTTGGGTTGGTGACACTTGGGCCAGGTTCTGTGGTGAACACCGCCAGCTCTCCCCCATGGTCTACTCTTCCATGTAGCTGGCAACGTGGCTGTCCAGATACTCCACGTCTTCCAGACTTCCTTGAGGTTCGCTTGGCCCCATGCCAAAGTTTGTGTCGGCAGGATGGGAATAAAAAGGATGCGTCATACTTCTAAACTTAACCGATAACATCTTCTGCATATATGCTTCCATGCATTTCCCTCCTTCTCGTGGAGAGCTCATATCTTGCAGGTCAAGTGTTGAAGATGGCAGGGCGCAGTCAGACTGGATTCCTGACTACGGGACCGGGCAGAGCCACTGCCCACCTGAACGCCCCACCCATCCTCCATGGCTGTATGCATGAACCTCTTGTTCTTAAAGCTACAACGTTCTTGAGAGCTACTTAATGTAGCGGCTTAGACGGTCCTAACTAACATAGTCTTGAAGATCAGATAAACCTTCAGAGGAAGAGGTGGAAATAAGTCATTCTCGTTGGAAGGAACTGGCTACATAAACATGTAGATATTCATCCGTCTACTCATCCTTTCAGCAAATATTTACTGAGCATGTGTGGGTTCTCAGGCGCCAAGCTGGGTACCTCGAGCTGAGTGATTCAGTTCCTGTCCTCAGGAAGCTCCCAATCTAGGTAGGCAGATCGCCAGTCAGGGCACAAGTACTCACAGAGGAAAGGCACAAACCCGGCCTGGATGGAAACAAAGAGGATTTATTTCCTGAAGAAGATGATAAGAAAAGCTGAGACCTGGAGTGGGAGAGAAGTCCTAGGCTGGCCAAGGCAAGGCTCAGGGGTAATGAGAGAGGAGGCCATCCAGAAAGACACAAGCAAACCAGTATCTGCAGGAACTTGACTGCAAAGAGTTGCCACTTGATCCTCTGGGAGCCACTGAAGAACGTGGAACAGGAAAGTGACATGATCAGATTAGTGTTGAAAAAATCTCTCTCTGGCAGCTGTATGATGGATGAAGTTGGAGTCTAGTCTCTCTTCCAAGTTTCTCTGGATCTCACTCTCAGCACTGTAGTTCCGGGTGCCCCCCCCCACTTCCCCCGGATGACTGTGACCATCTCCAGATGTGCCGCTCCAATCCATTCTCAAGAGGGCAGTGTGAATGATCCTTCTGGAGCACACAGAGGACCACGTCTTCCCTGCTTCAAGCCTTCTGTGGTTTCCCATCGCCCTTCAGACAGTCCTTGCATGGTCTGGCCTCAGGTCACCAGTCAAGCTCAGGTGCCACTTCTCACCTCATTCTCTGCCAACTAACTGACTGCATAGCTTGTTCTCTCTCCCCTGTGGGACCACAAACAAATGGGTTCCTCTGCTTCCCCGTCTCACTTCCCCGACCCTATCCCTCCCAACTCCAAGCCTCCTGCAAATCTTTTTTTATTTTTTAATTTCATTTTTTTTTTTTGGCAAATCTTAACTGAGATGTCAGTTCTATCTGGAAACATTTTCTGACCCCCAAGTCTAGGAGACGTACTCCCGCCCCCTGTTCCCCCTGTAGCCTGCATCTTGCTTTATGGTCATCGTCTATTTCCTAGTCTGCATCCTCCACCATATCATAGCAATGTGGAGATACAACAAGAAAAGTAGGACTTTCTTGGTGACTGCTCTGTCCCTACGTGCAGTTTACGGCACTTTTGTACTACGGTTGGAATGCATGGCTGGAGGCATGAGAGCCTTCATGGTCACCCAGATGTGTAAAGCAGGTACCTCGGACCAGGAGCGGGCTGGAGGGATGGAGAGGAGAGCAGTGGTCATGCGTCTTGCTGAAGAACTTGGCAAGTATTGTCAACAGGGTCCAGCTGCCCTCAGCTCTCTCCACCACTCCCACCCAGTGTGGCCAAGGAGCCCAGGCTTCTAGGGATGAGCCCCGGAGGAAGGAAACCATCGTGTCACGTGACAGATGGTGACCTCCTTGCAGCTCGAGCACACCTCCATTACAGCGTTTGCGTTTAGTGTTCTATCATCTCTTTAAGTTTCTGTCCCTCCCACTGGACTGATGACTCCATGAGGGCAAGGACTAGAGCTTGGCTAGGTGTCTACCCCCAGCTACTGGCAAAGAGTGGCACAGAGAAGACCCTCTGAAAGAGCTTGTTGAACTCCTCTGAATTTGGCCGAGATTCGGTCCCTGCCTTCAGAGACCTCCCAGTGAATTTCAGGTGACACCTCTGGACACACATAACTTTTTCAAGGTGGAGGCGGTAGGTGTTTACAAGGTTGGGACTGTGCTTCCAAGCGCAGAGGACTGCTCATGCTTGTGATTTGGGGCGGGGGTGTAACGAGCTCCCCTGGTGCACACCAACACGCCTCCTGTTTCAGGTGGTGCATCGAGTGGCAGGGAGCAGGGGCCTCATCACAGTGACCTGACCCCTCTAACAAACGACCACCAAATCTCTGTGGCTCAGCTGGTGCAGATTTCTTTCCTGCTTCTATCACGGTGCCACGCAGGCTGGCAGAGAGTCACACAGTCATCAGAGACCCAGGCTCTCTCCATGTGGAGCAGGGTTTCTCAACTTCGGCATTTTTACACTTTGGAACCCAATCATTCTTCGTTGTCGGCGCTGTTCTGTACTTTGTAAGGCATTCAGCACAGCACACACACCTCTAGCTGTGGCTGTGTCCCCTGCAAAATTGACCCCAGTTGAAAACTACTGATCTAGGGTCTCCTCCCTCCTCCAGAGCCTAGAGCGCTTCCTTGCATCCCCGCCTCTACCCGAGGGAAGGGAAAGACTTGGGGGTGGGGTGGGGGGAACATGTGACGCAGCTCCTCAATTCTATTGGACAGACTCAGTCACATGACCACAGCTTGTTGCAAGGGGGGCTGGGAAAGAAAGCCTGCCGTATGCCTAGGAGAAAAAGGAGGTGGTTTGGGGACCAAGTAGTCAATGTATTCCACAGGTAGAGTCCACGTATGTTATTTTTCTTCTTGAAGATAAAAGAAAGCAAATTTTCTTCTCCACCTCGCCAGTGGGGCTTCATTCTCGTCTCCCAGTGCGTCCGCGGAAACCTCCTGGAAGGTCTTCGGCTCATCTGGAAAACCGTAAGGACGGTCTTCGCCCACATCACACCTCCTTGGCGCCTGATGACGGGCGTGAACCTAGCGACACCCAGAGTTCCTGCTGATTTGGCGTCCCTGGCGTTCCCATGGCGTCTAGGAGGGGCTGCGGAGCCCAGAGATATCAGCCCCTGCCCTGGAGGAGGGCGTTTCCCAGCAGCGTGAGGTGTTTTTCTCACGTGACCACTGTCCTGACAAATAGGTGATGTACAAATGCTGCAAAGCCAGGGCCATCCTTGTAAGAATCTGCATGGAATGGGGGAGTCAAGTGGGAGTCCAGGTGGGGAGTGAGGTGAATCAAACGGTGGTGCTGGGTGAGCCTGGTCCCACTGGGAAACCTCCAGGGCTTTTCTGACTGGCACAGAAAGAACCTGAGAGAGAAGCGTGGAATCCAGACCAGGGTGGTGGAGGTAGCTTGGGGTCGTAGTGGAATGTCAACACAGATCCCTTCTTCTGAATTTTATCAGTAGAGAGTGAGCACTTTTTTTTTTTTTAATGTTGAGCCTTCTTTTAATTTATTTATTTTTATTTTTGACAGTGTTGCGTCTTCGTTTCTGTGCGAGGGCTTTCTCTAGTTGTGGCAAGCGGGGGCCACTCTTCATCGCGGTGCGCAGGCCTCTCACTGTCGCGGCCTCTCTTGTTGCGGAGCACAGGCTCCAGACGCGCAGGCTCAGTAGTTGTGGCTCACAGGCCTAGTTGCTCCGCGGCATGTGGGATCTTCCCAGACCAGGGCTCGAACCCGTGTCCCCTGCATTAGCAGGCAGATTCTCAACCACTGAGCCACCAGGGAAGCCCGAGAGTGAGGTATTTGATTCTCTGGATGGACCGAATTTTTCTGGAAGCCCCTATAGGAAAATGGCCGTTTGAACCCCTCCAGGGGGGCCCTTTCTCCAGCAGTGTGCAAACTGCTGGAACTCCTCCACCACAAATGCTTCATGTGGTAAAGCCGAGAATTAATTAGAAAAGGAAAAAAAAAATCTCTCAAGACACAGATCTCACAACCTATTAGCATTAAGATTAGCATTAAAGAAAGTTGGAAACTATAATGTTTTAAGCACAATTTATAAGTCTAATTTCCTGTGTGTCACTCTCAGATAATAAATGCTTTTCCTTCAAGTTGAAAAGTCCTGGTGGAAAGTGGGGGGTGGGAGAGGGGGGGAAAAGAAAGAAAAAGTTAATTTAAGGCCTATTCGTTTATTTTTAGTCGCCCAAGATCTGAGGGGCTGAGAACATTTCCCGTTTCTGATAGAACACGCCTTCCTGTGTAGCAAGGAAGTCCCCTGACCTCAGGCCTCCCTCAAGGTGCTACTGATTTTTGACAGAATTGCTCAGGCAAGGGCTTTGAAAGAGGCCAAGCCAGGCCTGCGAGGGGAGGGCGATCTGGGGTCCTGGAGGGACAAGGTTAATTGCTTGGAGCCCCGGAGGATGGAGCGGTGTGGCAGGGGCCACCGGGCCACCGGGAGGCCCGCTTCCTGTGTTGCTCTGAAGAAGTTCGTCGCCCACCGCTTCCATAATAAGACATTCCTGCTAATTTGCCAGGAGCTGAAAGGGATTTCTGTTTTTAGCCTTGGGTCTGTGGCAACTGTTTTGTTTTAAATGAAAATTAAACGGGGACCCGGAGCTGGGGCGGGGTATGGGGAGGCAGAGCCGTAATTGAAGCGCGTTACTGGTAATTACCTCGGTCTTTCTTTCACTCATCATGCTGACAGAGGAATCTATTACCCGGCAGCTCCATTTCCACAAATTGCCCTTCCCTGAGGACTCGGGGAGGGGGGTGGACCACGGTGGTGCTGGAGGAATCACTGCTTTGTTCCAGAACGTGGGCCTCCAGCCATCCTCCGAATGCGCTCCAGCTGCCTCTTAAGCAGAGGGAGGGGAGGGGAGGCAGAAGCTGGAGAGAGTCACCTGGGGAGAAGGATCTCGTCCCAACCAGGGTTTTGAACCCGAGGCCTCATCCCGCAGATTCATCTGGAATGCTGTGTAAATGGATGGGGATACAGCCTCATCTCTGTCTCTAAGGAAGAAAGGAAGTTGGAGGGGGATGACGGACCGAAGTACCAGGTCTACTTTGAAAGCTCTTGTATGTCTGTGCAATGGACTAAGCAGAGTCCTTCACGGGGGAGATGACCCTTGGCCACGCCTTCTCCCATCCCTCGGCGCCCGCAGGGGCCTGCCTGCCAGGCCTCCATCTCTCCTGCCTGCCTCTTCCTGCGTCTGACTGTGGCCTGCCTCTTCCACGCTCCCCTTCCTTCATTCCCTCCAGCCTACTGTCCTACTCGTTCCTCTTGTCTTCACCTCCCGGAGGGCTGCTTTCCCGTCCAGCTCCGTTCTGCCAACAGACGAGGTTGGAAGGGTTGAAAGTAGTCCCACCAGCGGACACTGCATCCCCCTCTGACCGTCCTTCCACATGGTCTCTTAGACTGAGGTCGCCAGCGTGTGCCCGGGCTTCGAAACCTACCCACCAGTGACCAGAACCAATGATCCAGGGGAGGGTGGGGGAAAGGATCAGTGGAGTCCGGCTTCAGCCCTCTTCCACCTTTACCCTCAGCATCCCCTCCTTCCCAAAACATTGGTTGAGCCTCTGTCGTGAATGAGACAATTCAAAGACAGCAAGGCACTAACCCCACCCTCAGGGGGCTCATGGTTGGCATGGGGGAGGGGGAGGATAAAAGGCATTTCATTATACTTTGAGCCCAAGGCAGACTGTCACCAAGGTTAAGGGGCCTTGAGGCCTGGCCTCTGCCCCATGTTTCACTCAATAAACAACAATCCAACAACCACAATAATTTAAAAGCAACAGAAATCTTGACTTCAGTGTCTGAAGGGAATATCAAAGGAAGATTGCATTCATAGCGCCTGGCAAAGCTTCTGAAAATCCCTTTTTAATAAAGTGATCTCAATCTCTTCCCAAAACCCAGCTTTCCGTTCCCCTCGCTGCCACCAATAACTCTCTGCTTGTCCAGGGCAAACCCTCTTTGCTGCCTTAGCTTTTCCAGTTTTCAGCCTCTGGACCCTTTGCTTCCTCCCTCCCTCCCTCACAGGGCCAGGCAGAGGCTGCCTCTTCAGGGCGGTGGGAAGGCCCTGGCTTTGAGGCACTTTCCCTGCCAGGCCACAGCTATCATGGGTCCGTCCCCCCATCCCCCATCCCAGCTAGTCTTCGGTTTCCAGCACCAGAGCCGGGCTCTGCACTGAAGCATGGCTCTGGCCAGGCCTTGGGGAGGGTATGAATAAAGAACACGGATGCCCCTGAGCGCTCCCAGGCCAGCACTGCTGTCTTCCTCCTTTTGCCTCTAGTTCCTCGTAAGACCTGGCATAGAGCAGAGGCAGAACAGGGGAAAATGTCTGCTGATGGGACGGAACTGAGCATTGCTTTCCAAAAAGCGGAAGAAGGGTTAGGATGTAAAGATCTATGTGGATCCATAATTAGACCCTGTCTAAATAACACTGCAGGGGACTTGGCAATGGAGGTGGGCTATTCAAGATCTCGGTCACCTCCTCCTTGGGTATCCTACGGGCTATGGCCCTCCCTCCTTTCCTTCCTTCCTTCCCGTGGGACCCACCTGTCCTCAGAGAGGAGGGGCCTGAGAGTGTCAGATGCATTTTACAGGGAAATGGCTTCAGTGGCCCAGGTAGAGTCGTGGACTGTCCAGCGGTCCTCTGCTGACTTGGCTAAGATCCACTGGAGAAGCAGGTTGTACCCTCTAGCTAGAATTATGTGACTTGCCTGGAGTCACCTTCAAACAACAGTCAAAATCAAAGCTACCACTTGCGGGGCACCTCCTATGTGCCAGGCCCCATGCTGAGTGCTCACAAGTTTTTTTTCTCATCCTCAACAACACTACAGGCGGGTGTTATTGGTAGGATTATCCTTATTTCAAAGATAAGGAAAGTGAATCTCGGAGACGTGGAGCAGAATTGCCCAAGGTCACACAACGAGTGTGTTACAGAACCAGAGTTTGAACTCAAATCTTTCTGACTCCAAAGTGATGCTCTTTCTACCAGCCCTGCCGCCTCTCAGCGCTGAATGGCAGTCGACTCTTTCATGTTCCTAAAGAAGAAGAAGGAGGGGGGCCAGGTGGCCTTTTTGGAAACTCTCTTATGTCGGGACGATTCCCTCAGATATGAAGTCTTCACACAGCGTCTTTGTAGGAGAACATCCAACAGATGCAGCAGGAGCTGGATCAACCGCCATTTCAAATCTTGTGCTAGAAGCCTGCCAGTGGCCATTCAAGAAAGGAAAAGGATTCCATCAGAGCGTCATTCTAGCTAAGATTCACGCTAACCAATCAGCCTTCGGGAGGGGGGAGGGGACACGGCCGCACTAAGCTCTTAGCAGAACACAGAGGTCTTGACCAGAATCCTGACAGGTCTCTGTGCACATTTTATTTTTTATTTTTTTTTGCGGTACGCGGGCCTCACTGTTGTGGCCTCTCCCGTTGTGGAGCACAGGCTCCGGACGCGCAGGCTCAGCGGCCATGGCTTGCGGGCCCAGCCGCTCCGCGGCACGTGGGATCTTCCCGGTCCGGGGCACGAGCCCGTGTCCCCCACATCGGCAGGCGGACTCTCAACCACTGCGCCACCAGGGAAGCCCCCTGTGCACATTTTAAATGAATTGAACTTACCTGAGTCAACCGAATTTAGGTCAGCCATTCATCGAGTACCCATTCTTGGCCGGGCGCTGGCTGGAGGAGGTGAGCATTGAGAGAGAAACAGGACGCAGTCCCTGCGCTCAGGGATATCACGGCTGGGCGGGAGGTGGACTGTACAATCCCAGCTGGAAAGAGCTTTTAGAGAAGCAAGTGCAGGGATGTGTGGGGAGCCTGGGAGCCAGAGCTGACCCTGTCTGGTAGAGAGGAGAGCAGGGAAGAAATACTCCCAGGAAAACATGTAAAAGTCTGCAGTGAGAAGCCAGGCCCCAGCAGAAAGGTGGGAGTTCAGAGATACTGTGGAACTGTTTTGTCTGGTGAGAGCCAAAAGGGTAAAGAAAGAAGTAGCATTTTTGGCTTGTTCTGATTTCTGTTTGCATCAAAAAAACAAAAACAAACAGACAAACAAAAACCCTGGAAGAATCTCCTTTTTCTCTTTACTATCCGGGGTTGTACACAGAGTCACAGAACAGGAGTGCGGTCATTTTGGTCTCATAGACAGAATTCGCCTAAATCCTCACGTTCTCTTTGGCTGCGTGTTCTAACATGAGGATGATGAGAAAAGGAGGAGAGGATGGGAAGAATTTTCCTTTAATTCCATGCCTTCCTAAAGCACAGATGAACACAGTGCAAATCTCCATTTTAATTGAGCGGACGTTGACAGGGTACCCACTGTGTGCTAGGAGCCGCAGCACATGCCTTAGAGCCATGATCTAATTCAAATCTTCAGAACAATCCTTATGTTTATATTATATTATTTTCTCCATTTGCGTAGGTGGTCAGCAGAAGCCCCGGCAGATCACAGTGCTCGTGTCCTTCACTCTAAGCAGGACTGGCTCCCCAAAAAGGTAGAATTTTGGCTACCGTATTGGTCTCCACGTCAAAGCCTTTCCGTTGAATTCCTGGGATGGTTTCCTGGTTCTGGTGGCGTTCCAGAACTTTCCTTCTTGCTCTGTCTGGATCCTTCCTTCTCCCCGTCAGCACTCTCTAGAGGGGCTGCTACTGCCTGCCAGTGCCTGGGACTTCCTTGGGCCCCTACACAGCTGCAAAGAGAAACAAAAGGAGATGCATCACAGTGGCAGGGCGTCTGGGGAGGCCCTAAAGCTTCCAGACTCCCTTGGCGTGGGGCTCTCTGTAGGCCTGGGATGGATGCTGGTGTGGTCCAGGCTGACCTTCAGGCTACTCCCAGGCACAAATTTCATCCCTGCTGTTGCACGTGAGACTAAATTTCCTGAAGGAGGACAAGTTACAGAGACAGCACCCTTGGGGTGGATGTCTAACCTTGTTCCAAGTGCAAGCGAGTGCAGAATTATAGGCCACGTTCACAGAGAGTCCTGGGTGGGAGGGAACAGAAATGGCACCCAGTGCAATGCTTCATAAGACCAATGGAGAATCTGGGACCCAGAGAGGGGAAGACACTTGGCCAGAATCACACAGCACGGGCCGGGTCTCCCACTCCCAGCTCTCGTCTTCCTCACTGCGCTGCCTTTGCTACACTATTGCAACGAGGTTCCTTTCACTATGAAAAACTCACGGAATGGAAAATCCCTCAACTGTCTCCGTTTGGGCTTATTTTTTAGAAATTCACTGACATCTATTTCAGTTTTTTTCCAAATAAATGCTTACAATTCAAGCATCCTATGTTGCGCTCGATCCTGGAAGAATAATTTTAGGGATTTCAAGATCTCACTTAGCAAGCTTTACATCTTGATGAAATGCTGATTTTCATATTGTTCTCAAACTGCACAGTTGCAGAAGCCAATGCCAAATGAAAGCAGGATATTTCGAAGGAAAAACTTAAAAATTTAAATCCATGACAAGTGATGACAAGTCTGAGGGTGAATGAAGTGATGAACACAGCATGTGTGTGTGCAAAGGCACCGGGGTGCAGTGAGAGGCACTCAGACTGTGGGTAGGGGTCTGGCTCAGATCTTGGGCCGGCCCCCTTTGGCTGCGTGACCTCTGAGGGCTGGTCAGCCCAACACCCTGGACCCCAGCATCCTCATCTATGAAATGGATTCACTCACGCTCACGTTACGAGGTCCCGCGCAAGACAGGATATATGTCAATTGCTTGGTGAAGGTAAGCCACCAGATACAATCCCGTGTGTAAGTGGTAAAGGGAATCTGGGCTGGAGGTGAGGATGCGGCGAGTTATCGTGGCCTCCTGACACGCAAGTGACAAGAAACTTGAGAATATCGATGTGTTTCTCACGCAGGGTTGGGCGCTCACTGCGGTCTTGAGTTTAATTATAGCGTTAAACGAATAGGGAGCTTGGGAGGTATCGTGATGGATGAGAAAGAGAATTGGCCCCAGAGTCGAGAGGCTGGGTTTGATAATGGGCTCTGTGATGGCGGGCAGGTCATCGTCCTCTCTGGCCTGGACCGCCCATGCGGACACTGAGCTAGTGGGTCAGAAACTGCAGGTGGCATCTGGGTCCAGGACAACTCTGAGGGGTCCTGGAACAGGGCCTGGCATGAAAATAAATGTATTGTGAATGAATGAATTAGCGATGGCTGTTCTGGGCTCGTTTTGAGAAGAATAGAGAGGCCTTCCCCAGCCTTCGCAGGAACATTGATGGTGACTAACAAGCTACGTCTGCCATAGGCAAGGTCAGGGCGGGGCAAGGGCTTCACGTACTGCCACAGTTATCGACCCTGGACTAGATGAGGGCTAAGCTCCTGCGCGTAACTTACAGCGTCAGGTTCTGTGTCTGCGCAGCCTCGGAATCACTCAGTAGTGAGGAACCGACCTCTAGCCGCCTGGAGAGCTGGGGCCAGGCTTTGGCCTCGGCTACACAGGCTTTGCCAGCACAACCCCAGGGGGCGCCCTACATCTCGCCCCCGGGGAGCCTCCTGGAGCCGGGCAGCACAGTGGCCCTGGATGGGAGCCCTGGCCTGGGAGTCCGGAGACCTGGCTTCTCGCTGCCTTGCATCAGGGTCAGCTGCCAGCTCCCTGCGAGGCCGCATTCACGTCCCTCCCTCTCTGGGCTTCAGCTCCCGCATTGGGGTTTGAAGCCAGCGGCTCCTAAGGGCTCTCCTCTGGCCCTGCTCTAAGCGCTTGAGTGCTGTGAGGGTTCTCTTTGCCTTGCCGTGGAGCCAGGCCCCTGATCTGGGCAAACGGAGCTCGTTTCTGGGCAGCTGCAAAGACCAGGAAGGGCGGCGGTGGTGCTGGGGGAACTTCTGGCAGAGACCATTCCCCCCATGTTGCAGCTCTGAGGTTCTGGGGCTGGAGACCAGACCCTTTGTCCCCTCGTGGGAGCACTCGTGTGGCGGTGACCTTTGGACGCCCCTGTGGGGTGCAGCCCAGCCTTGCAGTCCTGGCTCAAGGGATGAGTCTGTTCCTTCCTTTGCTCCCCAGCATCAGCTCTGCAGATTCACAGCAGTTTTCTGCACGGGCCCTGCTGGGCCCTACCCGAGCCTTTGTGCAGCCCAGCCCTCCCGCCCGGGATCCCTTCCCCCTTCCTCACATGTACCCTTCAAAGCCCCACTTGAGCACCACCATCTAAGCGCTGCGCACCCTGACTCCCTCCCTTCCAGAGATCGTCACTCCCTCCTCTGCTGCCTCTGTTTCTATTTCAAGGTTCTCCTGCACATCACTTGACACGCTGGGTTAGAGTGGTCTCTCCCCCAGGGCCTGGGAGCGCTTTCTGGGAAGGGCAGGTATCTGCACAAAACAAGACCAGACCACTTCTGGGAAGCCCTGACCACGTGCACAGCATGTAAGCGCAGAGTGGGATTGGAGCTGTACAGACACGAGGGCTGCCGCCATCTCCCTGTACTCCCTCCCTGGCCTCCCCCCCGCCTCCCCCAGTCCTGGGGCCAGTCTGGCTGTGGTGGAGGGGCAGTTCTCTGAGCATCCTGGGGGTGGGTTCACCCTGTGTGGTGGAGAGAGGTAGACGTAAACATGACTGAGAGACAAACCCTTCTCCCAGGGAACTGTTATCTGTGCAGACGCGTCCTTGGTGCGTTGAAATCAATTCCTTCCAGGGGGATTTATCTTTCCTGATTTTTTTTTTTTTTTTTTTTTTTGGTGTGTGGCAAGTGTTAAAACTAGTTATCAAGATCTGTTAATGAATGCCAGAGTGATTATGTTGAGATCCCCATCAATTATGCGGAAAATCAGGTAACCAGACTATTTACTTTATGTAAGAGATGTGTGGGCTCCTTGTTCACTCTCTGAAAGAACATTCCTGAAAGGGTCATTTTTTATTTCCTGAGATGCCTTTTTTCCTAATTGCTTGAAGGTTTGAAAATTGCTCCCTTTCCCCTATTTTTATTCTGCGTGAATGTATTTCCTCGTGTCACATTTCCCCGACACCTCCGGTCTCCTGGAGAAGCGGGGCCCCTCCTCCAGCCTCCCACGTGCCTTCTGTCTCACCAGGAAAACCTCGGAGATTTGAAACCAAGTTGGAAGAAACACAGCTCCTTTGGTTTTTCTCTTTTGTAAACAGATTTGACAAAACAGAGTGGGAAGAACCCCTTCCCGGATCTGTCATGAAGTTGCTGAGGACACGGGCAGGTTCCTTCTCCCTTCTGCTTCCTCGAGTGTAACATGAGGGACGAAGACAATCTGGGGGTCTAAGAGGGCCTGGGGTTGGAAGGTCCCGGAGGCAGATTTTAGTTGAATCTAAGTGTGTCTTTCTCTCCGAGCTTCCCGACACATCCAGTCTGCCTAGTGAGACAATCCAAGCTGAGACAGGGCCACCCTCAGGGAACTGCTATAACCAGGGATTCAGATGCTAAGGGGTTGGCCCAGATGGCCTTCAAGTCCCATTTAGCTCTGGCTCCTAGACTGGGTGTGGTCAGAGGGTCTCTTTATCCTGAAAATAAAATCAGCTGTACCCCTTGCCGGGTGCCCCGTCATCTTTTTTTTTTTTTTTTTTTTTGCGGTACGCGGGCCTCTCACTGTCGTGGCCTCTCCCGTTGCGGAGCACAGGGTCCGGACGCGCAGGCTCAGCGGCCATGGCTCACGGGCCCAGCCGCTCCGCGGCATGTGGGATCTTCCCGGACCGGGGCACGAACCTGCGTCCCCTGCATCGGCAGGCGGACTCTCAACCACTACGCCACCGGGGAAGCCCCCATCATCTTTTAAACCGCATGCTCACACAGGCCTTTGAGGCTGGCTTCCCGTGGGCACACACTCCTGGTCCTTCCACCCTCCCCCCCCCCGGGGCAAACGTTACAGGTCAGAGCTGAGCATACCTTCCTTTAGCGCTTTTGTCAATTGGACTCCATCCGGCCACACTGCAAAGACCAGAAGTGGAAATTGAGGCATTTCCTAAAAGTGAGTCCATCTTCACAATGCTGGATGACCCAAGGGCAGGAGGGCAAGCCGGCCTAACAGAGATTTCCCAAACTGGAGTCCCGGGTGTCTTCTTTGAAATTGTACATTTCTATCCTAAAAAAACAAAAAGACCATCATTGACTTGGCCTGAACGAGCGCAACTTAGCACACACCAAGCACCAAGCGTGTGAGCTCTAGTTTAAACCAGCCCCCATCTGGCTCGACTGCTTTACCCTTGAACCGTCCCTTCCTTCCCAGCTGGAGAAGTGTCCCCCCAACTCCCTGGAAGTGACTGTTCCAGGCAGCCTCCCGATAACCAGTACACATGCATCAGACAGTTTCGTGAGTGAGAAATCCCCTTCTATCGTGTTAAGCCCAGACGTTTGGGGGCTTATTGTTATAGCAGCTAACCTAGCTAATCTGATTTGCCCTTTAGGCCTCTTACCCCTCCGTCACGTAACTGCCTACGTGTCTTTCTCTCTCACTAGTCTGGGAGCTCTTGGAGAGAAGAGGCCTTGTCTGATTTGTCTTTATATTCTTGAGGCTGATGGTCATGCCTACAATGTGTGTTGATTGAATGAATGAATATTGAGAGATGTTGCTATTTAAACTTATAACCAGAAAGAGAAGCTGTTGTTAGACACTTTTTTTCCATCAAAATTGGACTGGAAATCCTAGAAGCCTTCCTGGAAGAGATGATTAAAAATTAAAAAAAAATTTTTTTTTAATTGGGTTAGATAGCAAGAGAGGGACATCCCTAAAACAGGGACCACAGTAGACATGAGAGGGGGTTTAAATTGGTAGCAAATTGGGGAGTGGGGAGGGATTGAGGGAGAGAGAGAAATAGGATTTGGGGGGTGAGAGGAGGCCCAAAAACTGTATGAAGGAAAAAAAAAGCAACAGAGAAGAATGCTAACCCTCACCAGGCACTTTCTGGAGCCAGGCACTGACCCGCCATTCTTATTCCACCTCCCCCACGGGTCCATCTCCAGGAAATTTTACTAATGGGCCTCAGAGATGGAAGCATCTGTCAAGGCCATGTGGCAGGGAGACCAGGTTTCTTCCACCCCCAAGGCCATACTCTCTTTCCATCTCACTAACGGCGCCTGGGCTGCTCTGCAACAGAGTGGGGCGATCACACCCCACCCCATCCTTTCCCAGCAGCTACGTGCTTCTCCAAGACAAGAAGGTAGGTACGACCCAAGGAGCACTGGCCTTGGAGTCAGGACACCCAGGCCTTGGCCTAGTGCTGCGTGACCTTAAAAAAGTCCCTTTTCTTTTCTGAGGCTCAACTCACCCCTCTGCAAAATGACGAATTGGGGCCAGGTGACCCTCAAAGGCTTCTGACTAAACTGGCCCAGGATCCATCCCTGCCTCCAGGGAAGGCCAGCCTCTTACAAGTGAAGGAGAGAGACCTTTGCAAGTTCTGTACCAGGGAGGGGTGGGAGAGCAGGAAGACCGCGGCGTGCAGACAGAGCGGCAGGGCGAGAGGAGAGATGGGACCCAACTGCAGCTTCCTCTTGGCCTTGGGAGTTGGAGAGGCCATTAAGGGAAACAGCAGGACACGAGGAAGGAGGTAAGAACCAGAGGTCAGTAGTCTCAGCTGTGCTTACCCCAGAACCCAGCCTCAGGTCTTAAGGACCCTTGTGTAATAGAGGAAGAACCTGCTTCCATGAGCTCTTTCTGTAGCATAAGAAAAACATGTCAACACCTCTCCCAGAGCCAAGCACACACCATGTAAGCTTTTGGTGAAAAAGCTCTCCTTCAACATTCCTAGTGCTTGGGGTGAACCCCTCCTCACCATCCATCTCTGCTACTCAGGATGTAAAATGAAGAGGAGGGTGGAAGCCTTTTGGTAATTTATTTGGTCATTGATTCTTTGATTCAGTCAATCTTTATTGAGCACCTACTATATACTAAGTCCTGCGCTAGGTACCAGGAATGCAAGAAAAGACAAGTCAGTCCTCATGGAGTTGACATGGTGGGATGTATAGACAGTCACAGTGATGACGTCAGCAGGATTCTTTCATACAGGGTTGTTCACAAAGGCAGTACACCAGAGAGCTCCCAAGAGAGAGCAGTGGGGTCACGGGCTGACTTTATTTTTTTATAATTTTTATTCTATATTGGAGTATAGCTGATTAACAATGTTGTGTTACTGGTCAGAATGGACATCATCAAAAAATCTAGAAACAATAATTGCTGGAGAGGGTGTGGAGAAAAGGGAACACTCTTGCACTGCTGGTGGGAATGTGAATTGGTAAAGCAACCATGGAGAACAGTATGGAGGTTCCTTAAAAAACTACAAATAGAACTACCATATGACCCAGCAATCTCACTACTGGGCATATACCCTGAAAAAACCATAATTCAGAAAGAGTCATGTACCAAAATGTTCATTGCAGCTCTATTTACAATAGCCAGGACACGGAAGCAACCTAAGTGTCCATCATCGGATGAATGGATAAAGAAGATGTGGCACATGTATACAATGGAATATTACTCAGCCATAAAAAGAAACGAAATTGAGCTATTTGTAATGAGGTAGATAGACCTAGAGTCTGTCATACAGAGTGAAGTAAGTCAGAAAGAGAAAGACAAATACCGTATGCTAACACATATACATGGAATCTAAGGAAAAAAAAAAAAAGGTCATGAAGAACCTAGGGGTAAGATGGGAATAAAGACACAGACCTACTAGAGAATGGACTTGAGGATATGGGGAGGGGGAAGGGTAAGCTGTGACAAAGTGAGAGAGTGGCATGGACATATATACACTACCAAACATAAAATAGATAGATAGTGGGAAGCAGCCGCATAGCACAGGGAGATCAACTCCATGCTTTGTGACCACCTAGAGGGGTGGGATAGGGAGGGTGGGAGGGAGACGCAAGAAGGAAGAGATATGGGAACATATGTATATGTATAGCTGATTCACTTTGTTATAAAGCATAAACTAACACACCATTGTAAAGCAATTATACTCCAATAAAGATGTTAAAAAAAACCCCAAAAAAACAGTGTTGTGTTAGTTTCAGGTGTACAGCAAAGTGATTCAGTTATACACAGACATATATCTATTCTTTTTCAAATTCTTTTCCCATTTAGGTTATTACAGAGTATTGAGCAGAGTTCCTTGTGCTATTTATAGTACGTCCTTGTTGGTTATCTATTTTAAATGTAGCAGTGTGTACATGTCAATCCCAAACTCCCAATCTATCCCTCAGGCCGACTTTAGAAAGACCATCCAGGGAAGGCCTCTCTGGAAAGAAATATTTGGGCTAAGATATGCCTGATGAGACGGAGCCAGCCATGCAGAGAGCTGGGAGGGGGGAGCCCAGGAGAAGGGGGCTGGATGAAAAGACCCTGGGGGCCAACGCTCTCTGCAACCCAAGGCCATGGAGCTTCCGCTACTCACTCCCTGGGACAGAGGCATTTTGGGACCAGACCCCCAAGAAAAGACCAAGACTAAGGAAACTCTCTGGTCCGCAGGAAATCACAACCTCGGATTCCGGCGTCTGTCCTCATCGCTCCCGATGTTTGACAACTATTTTCCTTCCCACTCCGGGCCCAGCGTCCAAGTGCAGAAACACCGGAGCACGCCAATGAAATTGATTTAGTGTTGGCGGTGCACTCTCTTCCCCAGCCTCGGGCAGGAGAGATTTACGGCCCCTGGAAATGCCACCCCTCCCTGCTTCCTGTAAATCTCCCACCACATTTTGGGCGGTTGGAGCTATTTGGGTAACCTTTATCTGAACCAGAACTTCCTCGCCAGGAACTTCAGAGGGTACCTCCAGGAAGGAGGGGAGAACCTCAGGGGCCGACTTCTTCGGGGGATTCCAGGCCTGCTGAGGACAGCTGCTCCACAGGCATGAGGCAGAGAACAGAGTTCTTCTTTGATGCCGTGACGGCTTTGTGGGCATGGCACAAAGCCCCAAAGGGGCACTTAGCGTTTATGGAGGGCGTGTGGATAGGCAGCAGGCTATTAAGCCTGAACGTCGGGCCCCTCAAAATAAAAAGGATCGAGGGACTCGTCCGAGGCCAGATGCTCGTGGCTGCAAGGGATGCTGTGCGTGGTAGAGGAGAGAGCATAGCTTTGAGTCAGACGTGTCTTACAGATGTTATATTATATTATATATCAATGCGTTCACGGTCTGTCTCCCTGCCTGGAATCTCACTCGTCTCCATGAGGCCGGCTCTTTGATTATTCCCAGATACATCCTCAGCACCTAGAACCACGCCTGGCCCGTGGTGAGTGCTCAGTAAGTAGTCGGTGAGTGAATGGATAATTCCGGATCTATCCTGGCTCCACCACTGTGTGACCTTAAGCGAGTCGCTGCCTCTCCAGACCTCAGTGTCCTCCTCTGCATATTGGCGAAAAGAATCGATCAATCAAAATGTTAAAGGAGAGGCAATTTGCTTACACATTTCAGTAAACATTATCTCCCTTCTCTTTCCTGTCTGAAGCCTGGGAGTGAAGAGAAAAAGCACGCGTGCCGTGCCCTCAAAGCCACAGAAGCTGGGCCTCCACGTTTGGGGCACTTCCCTTTGCAGAAGGAGCTGTCACACTGGACAAGTCACTGAAAATGTGTGTTTCTTTGTGATTTTGCAACTAAGAGATCTTTGCAGTCACCTCTTGCACAGGCATGGTGCAGAAGAGGGCGGGGAAGCCCTTTGCAGCCTGCTGGGGTGGCCATGAGCTGTGGGAAAGGGCATAGCACTCTGGGCTCTAGAATGGAGCTAGCCCCTGAACAGCTGCCATGTGACGCTTCCTCCAGGAAGCCTTCCCATACCAGCTTTTCCTCTGACTCAGAGGAAGCTGGGCTCGGGCCCCCGGAGCACCCATGTTCCCCTCTCTCAGAGTCCTGTCCCTCCTTTAATTGCTGCCTCACTGGACCTTAGAGACAAGGTCTGCCTCTTCCTTCTCTTTATTCCTGGGGTCCTTTTGCTGAGTGAGGGGACAGAGGGAGGAGGGGAGGTGGTCCAACCTCCCCTGGTGCCACAGTGACATTTATCCTGAACAGGCTAGCCTGTGGCTGCCATCTCTGGCCAGAAGGAGCAAACCGAAATTGCTTCAGTAAACAGCCCAGTCAGAGCAAACCCGGGCCTCATTAAACCACAATTAGGATTGCTGCTCTGGCTTCGAGGGAACTCCGCGTGGGACCTGAGACTGTTTATTTGAATAAGACCGCGGCTGGGCGGCGGGAGGGGAGGGACAGAGGTGGAGGTGGAGGTCAGGCGGCGGGCGTTGGATCTTTCCGTCATTCTGGACACTTTAATAATGGGAAAACCTTTGACCTCAGCCCTCCCAGATCCCTGGATTCCAGAACCCAAATAACTATGGGACAGCAGTTTTGAATCTCCCTCAAATTCCTAATTAAACGGGATAAGGTACGGACAGTGCCCTGTGCATAGCAAGGACTCCATAGAGGTGAGTTACCTCTTAGTAATCTGGTTCGATATCCACACCAAAACCACAAGCAGAAAAGCTCACTTGCTGTCAGAATTCTTGTTTAGACTGTGAATGGCACCATATCTTTCATTTGTCCATCATTTTTTTTTTCCTATTGAAAAGCAAACAAGCAAATGAACAACCAGGTGTCTCTTGTGTATGACTTACTTCTGGTCAGTGTTATCGGTTTTCTCATTTTAGATGCGAGAAAAGAGGGGTTAGAGAGGTCAGGTGATTTTGCCCACTATTTTGCAGCCAGTATGGAGTTCTCCAGCAGATAATCCACTCAACTAACCATCACTTATAGAGCACCTACCGTGTTTGGTACTGGAGATGCAAAATGAACGATATAGCCCCTCCCCTCAACGTGTTCATTATCTGGTTATCTGACAGTTCATTTGACAGAATTTCTGTGAGTCTCTGAAAGCAACTCTCATTGGACTAGACGAGGCCCAATGGCTGACGTCTTCTGGTTGGATGAATGGATTGTTGGCTCGATGAATGGGTGTAGGTTGTGATACTTCAAGATCCACCAGCATCCCACTGCCTAAGACGGAGGAGTCTGGGGCTGGGAATGGCATCGAGTGCTGTGAGTGTGACGCTCATGCTTTTAGGACCAGGGATCAGAGCAAGCTAATCCTACCAACTTCCCTGATACCTATGGCTCAGACTCAAACACGCCAAGCTTCTAAAGTGGGCATGGGGCAGAGTGCAGACAGGAGAAGACCTCGCGTTCAGCCTGGCCCAAGGATCCCCAGGCCAGCCCACCCAAGGCTCTGAGTGGGCTAATGATGATAATGGACAACCGTCCTACAGTTAAGCAGAATCCACTGGCAGATTCATTCTGTTCCAGGTGAAAAGCAGGCCACGTTTCCTGCAGCTTTAATGATTGCCTGTCGGTGCATGTCTTTTTGTGGAGATCTAGAAGATAGAGCTGGAAGGTTGATTAGAAATCAATAGCAAACTTTTTTCATAGGTAAGAAAACTGAATCCAAAAGAGATTTGTCCAAGCTCATTTGGCATATTCTAGAATGTCATATGATATTAGAACATATTATAATATAGGATTGAGGACTGGCCTGGGATAGGGAGACAAGAGCCTTAGCTCTGCCACTAACCTACTATATGACCTTGAGCACTTTACTCCCCGCTCTCTAGGCCTTAGTTATCTCATCTGTAAAATGGGACAGATCTCTATAGTCCCTGTAGCCCTAAAAGTTAATTGAATCTGGATTTCATATTATATGCGAAGGTTAGGCAGTATGGAGTATTATTTAATGAGTCATTGATATTTGCCAGGAGAATAAATTATATTTCCTCTGATTAGTGATGTCAAAGGAGGAAAGGCCCTCCTTATAATGTTGAGTTGAATTTACACAGGCTTTTGAAGAAGTCTGTTGAAAAGGCCTTGTGACACAGAACAATGCCTGGTCAATACCGGGCTCCCAATAAACGTTTGTTGAATGAATGAAAGTGAGTTCCAGGCATAGGTTCTGTTGAGGACTGTTTACCGATGGATGTCAACTGGTCGAACATATGTGGGTCAGTGGGAGCTGGTGAGTGAAGAAACGACTGGTTGGATGGATAGACGAATGAGTGAATAGATGTGACATGCCTGAGACAGTGACCTGACAGGCTCCCTTGGGAGTGTTTGCTCTGAGGAGATCCTGAGGCCCATGCATAGGGCAGTCAGAGGTAGACCAGCAAGCCCAGTCCTATGGGCCTGCAAAGGACCCTGTCATGTGCAATTCCTATAGCTCCTCTGAGAGTCCTCTCTGAGAGTTCCCAGGGGAGATGCTAGGGGAGACCCTGGTGGAGGGTGAAGGCTGAGAGTGAGGGCTCATGGGAGGAAAGCACAAACTTGACCAAATCCCACTGCCACCCAGAGACTGTACTCACCCCAGCCCACCCAACTCTCACTTCTCTGGGTTTCCACGGAGATTCTCCTTTCCTTCCGCTGTATCCTCATCTTACTCTGCTTCACTGGTTAAGTGCATGAAGGCTGGTCTTCCTTCGCTGACCTGAGCAGGCTCTGTGCCTGCTTCATCTCGGCACCTCCCTAGGCCAGGGCTGGCTCGTGGTAAGTCCCCAGTCACGGATTGAATGGATGAGTGACTGACTGATTCTTAGTCTACAGCTGGTGGCTCCCTGAACCTCAAAGGGCAATGAGTAAATACATGTTGCCCTCAATTGTTGTCGATAACTTTTTTCTAACTGGGAATAACAGTGCATATTTCACACCACCGTTAGCCAACCGTTTTTATATATTAATAGTAATACTTCCTTAGCAACAAACCCGATTTGCATAATCCTTTGTAGTTTTTAATGTTTTATCTCGATTCTCTCATTTTCATTCTCATAGCGTCCCTGAAAGGGAGCTAGGGTAGAGATCATAATCTCCCATTTGGGGAAGAAACTGAGGCTCCTGGAAGTCAAGTGACTTGTCCAAGATCATGTTTAGGGTCAGGGCGGGGCTGGGACACACCCAGCTTTCCTGATTCTTGGCCCTGTGCCCTCCCCTGGTTATGGTTTTCTACTTTCACCCATGGCCATGTTTAAATGAAACTAGGAGGCAAAGAACGGTTTTACCAAAGAATGTTTAAAAACAATGATGTTCTTAATTAATGACAAAAGCAAACGCACACTCTTGGTGGGTTCAGAAGTAGCCAGCTTCAAGCTAATTGATTAAAATGCCGCAGTACCAACTTAGCGGCGACTTCGAAACAATGAATTCCAGCCAAGGCCACAATAAGCTGTTCCCCTGCCCCCTTTTTAATCATCTTTGTTGTTTTCAACTTTGTCTTAAACTCTTCTCTGTGTCCGGGCAGGTCACACCTGCCATGTTGACAAGCGTGGGGAGGAGGTGTGGGGCGCTGGGAATCCGTGGACTGTGGAGCTTTAATCTGACTCTTCCACGCTCTTGACCTGGAGCAAGTCACACTGCAGCACCACGTCTCAGCTCCCTCTCTCCTTTGAAATGGGGAGGGCAACACCTGCCTGATCGATTACAATTGTAAAAGGTAGGTAAAGGAGCCAGCGTAGTGTGTGACGCGGAGAAGGTGAATGATGAATGAACGTTTGCTTCCTCTTACTGCATCAGGTCCTTCAAGGACCTCAAGGACTCCTTAGAGTGAGAGGCTCTCAGAGGTGGGAACCTAATGGCTAAAGTCCTACGGCCCACGGTACCTGTCTCCTGCAGGACTTTTGCAATCAGGTCCTCTGTATCTGGTGTGACACGAAGCATGTCATTCAACCTCTCTGAGCCTCCGTTTCCTCATCTGCAGAGTGGCTGCCCTAATACTGACTTCAGTGCTTTGCTAGGCTTGAATGAGAGCACATGCAAAGATCTGGGGCTCAGTAAATGGTAAGCTCTCACTATCACTGTCACGTAGATGGCAAGGGGGAGAGCTTGGAAGAGGGAGTCCCAGCGCTGCCGCATCTGCGCCCTGGGCCTCACTCTGCTCATCTCTAGTATGGGGAGAAGGACTCCTGGCCCGCCTACCTGCAGGGCAGCTTGGAGAGCCCAGGAGTTACTTGATGGTCTTGACCTTGGCTGCACTACAATCACCCAAGGAGCTTTAAAAACAACCCAATCCAGGGACCCACCTCTGACCAACCTAATCAGGATTTGGGGGGTTGGAACCCAGGCATGTGTGTCTCTCAAATGTCCCTGGTGAGTCTGATGGGCTGCCAGGTTTCGAGTCCCCGAGATAAAGTTGCGGCCTCCTTTTCCAAATCGTGGAGGCCTGCATACATGAGGGAGTCGAGCAGGAGGGCTCCCCTCCAGGTCCTGCTGCGGGGGCGACGGGGACTTCTCGGGGTCACCATCCCTTCCGCGGCTGGGTTGGGAGCCATCAGCCTCTTTGATTCCCTTTCAACACTTCCCAGGATTTCTGTCCCCTCTGAAGAGGGAAGCAGGGTGCTGGCAGTAACCGGGGCTTGCTAACTTTAACCTTTAAAAAAACAAGCTTTATTGTGAAGACCAAAAGGTCTTATAAACCTTAATGAGCGGCATATGTGAAACACATACGTGAATTGCTTGTTTGAAAAATATTTCCCAGCTAGCCTTCAATAGCAGAGCCTTTATTATTCTAAACGGGAGCTTGTCTTACCAGAGGACTGAACAAAACCCCAGTTGGAGATAATTATCTTAGCAGAATTCCCCATGGGTCCCTGGAGAGGGGCCGGGGGTGGAAGCCGCTGGAACACATGTGCTAACTTAGGCTGCCTTTGTGTACACAACAAACACAAAAGCTGGGCTCTCGGCAGCGAGGAGAATTCCGGCTCCTGAAGCGGTGACCTCAATATTCGTTCCGGGGACGGCAAATAGGTTGGTCTCCATGGGTGGGGGTGGAGGTGGGAAGGGTGGGGTGGGAGACACGTGTCCAAACTCCTCCTCCAGGCAAGAGCTGGCGGTGCAGGCAGAAAATAATGGGGCCAGCGATCGAGAGATGCCGGCTTTTCCAGTTCATTCCTCTTTGGGGACATGACTCTGAGCAACTCGCTTTCACCATCTAGGTCTCAGTTTCTCCATGTGTAACATGGGGCCAGTGTGATGACTCCACAGGATGCCACAGTGATCAGAAATGGTTTAACCCAATGTACAGTGGAGGAAAGCAACCTCTGGATCAGTAAATTCCACAGGCAGCAACTTGACAGGCAACCCGCCTTCACCGTGAGGAAGACAAGGCTGGAGACACAGCCTGAAGCAAGAGTTTTGGGTTCCCAAGGACCCCCCGCTTCCCGGGACTGTTCAGACACCACTACCTGAAGCTTTGGGCCGTCAGCCTCCTGAGCCTGGCCCCCAGATTTTCGGGGAAAGTGGGCCACTGGGCCTCAATTAGCTGGGTAATGGCTTCAATTCCCTACTGCTCCCTGCTCCTTAATTATCCCCCCGCTACCTCCCATCCCTGAGCTCAGGAATGCCGCAGCCCTTGCTCTTTTCCCAGCCCGGACGTCACGAGAGGAAGCCACCTTGGTGGGACGTGTCCCACAGCTGCAGGCAGCCCAAGGAGAGGCGGGCAGGCCCCATCAGACCCAGAGCACGCTTTGATCCCCGTCCTCCCACTCCAGACCCCCTCCAGGGGCTTGGGGCAAGCCTGCTGTGTAGGCCTGAGCGAGGGCAAGGGGTTGAACTCGATGACCTCTGAAAGGCTGGAGGGTGAGATGGACCAAACCCGAGATGTGGAGCAGGAACTAAGGGCTACCTAACAGAGCACAGCTGCTTTCACTTTCCCCAGCCCATAGTTTTCTCATCTATGAAATGGAGCTAATGAGGTCTCTCCAGAAGGGTCCTGTTTGTTAGGGTTAAGATAGTCAATTATGTGACATGCACGTATAATTAACTAGGTGCCTGGCACCCAGGTGTGGCTCTAAACAGCCCCCCTTCCCTCCTGCTTCTCCAGCCCCTCCGTCAGCAATAACCCTTTATGCCAGTGAGGCAGCTACGTGAAGTGGGAAGAGTTTCAGAGCAGGGTCCGTTTCAGCCTTAGTTTCCCCACCTGTAAAATGCTGCTCCCTAAGGGGACCTGACTCTTCCAGTGTTCTAGGGGGAGAGACAGAGAGCATCCCCCAAGCCCCAGGAACGTCCTCCCAGGCCAAGCCCTGCATCCGGCTGCTCTCCTTGCCCCCAGCGCACGCACCCTGCATGTTTTCCCACCAAGGTAAACAGAGTCATTAACACTTTATCTTAATTGCTACTAATGATGGTAAATTTGCCTGATTACGTAAAACGGGGCTTTCTGGACGAATTCGTTTCCTAAGCTGAGCTGGAACATTTGAAATTTCAACTGAGTCATTCCAGCTTTGCAGCTGAACCTTATTGGTCAATTGTGGGTTATTTATGGTGGATTTGACTTCTCCTTGGTACTGGCTACTGGGGACAAGTATGAGGCAGGAGCCAAAGGAAAGAACAACCACCCAGATTAGGGCAAAATCCTAGCAAAGGAAGAACTGGAGGGTGGTTTTCCCCTTGGTTCCTCCAGTTAATTCTTGTGTCAGCCATTTTCATAGGTTTTCTTAAGTATTCACATTTTTTTTTTTCCTTCCCATTCCATACATAAAGTGTTTTAAATCCAGACTCCATCAAACTGGCACTTTTACAAAATTCACTAAACGTTTCAGAGTTAGTTTTATCTTTACTGTGTTGTATGTATATGTATATATATATATATATATTTTTTTTTTTAAAAATACATAAAATATTAAAATACTTCTTCCATTATTTTTTTAAACCAGAATTCCTTTTTGGGTTTCTTAACAATGTTGGCTGATTGTAGTGCTTAACTTTTCTTATTTAAATTGCTTCCTTTTTAAAACATTCAATAAATTGCTTTGAGGCTGGTGGCCGTGTGTAAATGACAAATGTATGCGTATGTATATTTCCTTCAACAGTCTAAAAGTTTGTCAGGCTCTATGGTTGAGAATTTTAACTTTAAAAAAATGTGATGATCCAGGTCAGCACGCCTTGGTCCAGCATTTGGTGGACTAAGTGGTCCAGCCTTTCTCTTGCAACCAGTGGTCCAGCCTTTCTCTTGCAAGGAGCACAGGCTTACAGAGCCCCGGGAGAGTCGGGCTCTGAGTCATGTGAAGTCTGTGCTAGGGGATGTTCTTGTATATGCTCTTGACCTGGTAAATTTGATCTTTGTGGGTAAGTGTGCCACCTGTATTCACCTTTTCCTTCTCAGGTTTTAGGACATTGCAGTTTGCAAAACACTGCCATATCCATTTTTCCATGTGACTCTTACAACAGCTTTGAGGCTGAGGCAAGGCAGTGGTTGAAATCCCACCTTACAGATGAGTAAACTGAGGCCCACACTGACTTCCTTAAGGCTTCTCATGGACTCAGACCCAGCTCTTTTGAGTCTCAGAATCCAGTGATCGTCAACTGCTCTACCAACACAGGAGGGCTATCAGTGAGAAAAGACCAGGAGAGGAAGGCAGGAGCAGAGGGAAGGTCTCAGGTGTCATCTGCCCGTTTAGGTCCCTTGCATCGCACTCTCAGTCTCTGTGGTTGCTTTTTTGGAAATTGATGACTAGACCATGAGCTCTTCCTGATGGGGTCTGTTATAGACTGAACTGTGTCCCCCAACCCCCAATCCAATTCATATGTTGAAGCCCTAACCCCCAGTGTGACTATATTTGGAGACAGGGCCTTCAAAGATGTATCAAGGTTAAAGGAGGTCATAAGGGTGGGGCCCTAATCCAGTATGGCTGGTGTCCTTATAAAAAGAGGAAGAGACATCAGGGATGTGGTTGCACAGAGAAAAGGCCATGTGAGGTCACAACAAGAAGACAGCCATCTGTAAAGCAAGGAGAGAGGCCTCCAGAGACAATGACCCTGCTGACGCCTTGATCTTGAATTTCCGGCCTCCAGAGTTGTAAGAGAAGACATTTCTGTTGTTGAAGCCACTGTCTATGGTATTTGTTACAGCAGCCCTAGATAAACAATACAGGGTTCCAGTCCCACCATGGTCACCTTTGCATCCCTCTTCCCCGGCAGCTGGGTGATGGAGGTGGGCAGCCTTTGGGTGGCTCAGAAATGCCAAAGACTTACCCTCCTTAGAGCACGTGACTGCCAGACTGAGAGCAGGGTGCGCAGGACCCTGGGCAAATAAATTTTTTGCCAAGGCCTTGTCTATATAAACAATTTAAATGAAAGATGAATTATGAAATTCATGGACCCATATGAGGCACAGTTGATTCTCATTATTCATGGTAGTTATATTTTATAACATCACTGTGACCACTGATTTAGCGAATACTGAACCTTGCTCCTGGCGGAAATACAGGTTAGGTTCCTATGAGATTCTGGTCACATTTTTGTCAACTGATCAACACATAATCTTGTTCTATGTGTTTCTGTTTAAAGACACCTTATTTAATATATATTTTGATCCATTAACATTGACCTCAGTGTCAATAGCACTGTAACTCATGCCTGAACAAAGCTTATCTCTGTAAGACACATCACAGCCTCACACTTAGGAACACTACTAGACAACACTTCAGCACTATGCTTGGGTGCCACATTTTAAACAGTGAAATCACCAAAATAAAATAAAAGCACTAAAATGCAAAAAAAAAAAAAAAAAAAACAAACAAAGAAAAGAAAAAGACAGTACAAGAAGTTTACATCTCTGAGAAGTGAGACAAAAAGTAGAGCATCATCTGATTCTGCCTTAGCTGGGAACGTGCACTTTGGACAACTCAAACTTTTCAACACTCTGCACATGTCTCTGAATGACTGTGAGAGCACCGTGAATATTAATTTGGGGGGTGAACTACATTTTGGTAAAGGCACAAATTTGCAAAGACAGAATATGTAAATAATGAGGGTCAACTGAATGGTGGTTTCTTTTTTTTCTTTGGCCTTGCTGTGTAGCATGCGGGATCCTAGTTCCCCAACCAGGGATCGCACCTGTGCCCCCTGCAGTGGAAGCTCGGAGCCCTAACCACTGGACCGCCAGGGCAGTGCCGGTATGGTAGTTTCTTGATGAAGATTTAGAATGATGGTAGCAAGAATGGTATATATTTGTTTATTGTCTGATTAGTGCTTGTGAAGATTCCTCAGTGTCCAGACACCATCTCTGACTCTTCAGATCCGGAACCATGTCATCAGGATCTTTACCGTCAAATGCTTTAGTCCTGGTTAATTTCCTATCTCCCAGTTTGAGAAATCATGCCGTGGCTCTTCCAAATCTCCTTGTATTGAAACAATACAGAACGACTTGCCTCTGCGGTTTTCCAACACCATTTATTGAAGGCTGGTTACGTGACCACCAAGGCAAGTCTCACCCAGAGCAGGCAGGAAAACGTGACTGGTCACTCATTTTCTGGTCATGTTAAATTTACTGCTGGGAATTTTATAACATAAATGTAGAACGACACATCTTGAGCGCTTTAGGCCATAACCATTGCATTTTTAGAATGTGATCTCTTCCAATGTTGACCTTGACGATTCACACACTACGACCAACAGGCAGGATGGACAGAGGACCTGTGGGCACAGGAAAAGAGCTCATTTGCATAAGAAACGTCTGTCCTCATATTTCACAGCTGAAGAAGACCTGGGGAGAGCAATGCATCCTCTTGTTGATTGAAGGCAAGAGGGGACGTTGACTGGAAGGGCCCGTTGGCTTTGTGTAGCAACTGTCTCAGGAGCCCCAGGAGAAGACATGAGAAGGGTTTGGCCAATGGTATGGGGCCTGTGGAAGGTATGGGGTGTTATCCTGGTGCCAACAGTAGGGGTACACAGGGCACAGATTGCTGCCCTCCCCCACTCCTCTCTTGGGTAGGGTAGATTTCAGGAGGCGCTGTGGTAGAACACGGGTGGACAAGAGCTTGTGCATGGGGTTCAAGCCCAAGGATCAGTCGACAAGGGTAACCCAGAATCCTGAAGTTGTCCTATATCTATTGTGAATCAGAGTCTCCCCAAACCAACATGTCACCTCCATTCTGGCAGCCCATTTTTGTTTAGGCCTGGAAAAGAAGTACCATGTTGGCAGCAGAAGTGATCTGGACATCAGGCTGCTCTTCTGGGACTGGTACCCAACCATTGGAATCCAGGACAACCCCATAGATGTAAATCCTAGAGCTCCTTGAGGCATCTGGTCAACCAGATGTGGGCAGGCGGAAGAGGGGCTAGAGAGTCAGGGAGGACCCCAAAGGGGAGAAATGAGCCCTAGGGCCCACACAGGTCCCAGTCTGGACTTGGGGTGCCCTGACCAGATGGCATTGCCAGCTTCCAGAATCCCAGGCATGGAAAAGGGTGGGGCTTGGATAATTTTGAGGAGAAGAATGACCAGCATGTTGCAATAGTCCAGGTTACACATGTTTGGTGGGATTGTAAATCAGTGGACCTCCTTTGGAAAGCATTTAGTAGTAACTGCCAAAGCTAAACATACATACACCTTATAACCAGCAATTCCTCTCCTGGTTGTATAGTCAATAAAAATGAGTGCCTGTGTTCACCAAAGGACTTGCACACAAAGATTCATAACAGCATTATTCATAATAGTGAAAACTGGAAACAACTCAAATGTCTATCAACGGTAGATTGGGTAAATAAATTGCAGGGTATTCATACAATGGTATACTATGTAACAGTGAAAAAAATCGACATGCGACAACATGGATTAATTTTCCAGACACTATATTGAACAAAGAAGCCATACTGTATTGTTCCATTTCTACAAAGTTCAAAAACAGGCATATTATACTAGAGGTCAGATAGAGGTACCATTTTGGGGGAGGTATTAACTGGGAAAAGGTACAAGGGAGCCTTCTGGGGGTACTGGAAATGTTCTAAATCTTGCCTTAGCTGGTGGTTACATGGGAGGTATACATACGTAGAAACTTACGGAGCTGTGCATTTAAGATTTGTACACCTTATGTTTGTTAGATATATGTCAGTTAAAAATGTTAAAGTGTGTGTGTGTGTGTGTGTGTGTGTGAGAGAGAGGGAGAGATGGATGGACTGGAAAAAATAGGTAGCAGTGGGGATGGTGGGGCAGGGAGCAATTGATTAGAGAGATGTTTAGGCGTTAGAGCCTGACTCTAACCATTCAAAGTAGGCCTCACCATGGAAACAGCCTAAATGTCCATCAGCAGAGGAATGGATAAAGAAGATGTGGCGCATATATACAATGGAATACGACTCAGACACAAAAAGAAAGAAATAATGCCATTTGCAGCAACGTGGATGGACCTAGAGATTGTCATACTACGTGAAATAAGTCAGACAGAGAAAGACAAATACCATGTGATATCACTTATATGTGGAATCTAAAATATGACACAAATGAACCTACCTATGAAACAGAAACAGACTCACAGACACAGAGAACAGACTTGTGGTTGCCAAGGGGGAGGGAGTGTGGGAGAGGAATGGACAGGGAGTTTGGGGTTAGTAGATGCAAACTATTACAAATAGAATGGATGGACAAGAAGGTCCTACTGTATGGCACAGGGAGCTATAGTCAATATCCTGGGATAAATCATAATGGAGAAGAATATAAGAAAGAATGTATATATAAAGAATGTTAATTTCTGTACAGCAGAAATTAACACAACATTGTAAGTCAATTATACTTCAGTTAAAAAGTAAATTAAAAAAATATATAGGGCTTCCCTGGTGGCGCAGTGGTTGAGAGTCCGCCTGCTGATGCAGGGGACACGGGTTCATGCCCCGGTCTGGGAAAATCTCACATGCCGCGGAGCGGCTGGGCCTGTGAGCCATGGCCGCTGAGCCTGCGCGTCCGGAGCCTGTGCTCCGCAACGGGAGAGGCCACAACAGTGAGAGGCCCGCGTACCACACACACACAAAAAATATATATATATATATATATATATATATATATATATATATATATATATATATATATATAAACAAAGTAGGTCTCACTGTCCTCATAAGGGAAGTACCTGGGGCTCAGAGACAGTAAGCAGTGGAGTGGGGATGGAAACATCCACTGCTCCTGAGGCCACATGCTCGGGGAAAGTGATCCCATTCTCTGCTCTCGGGTGGCCACCGATCCATCTAGGCCAGTCATGACAACCCTTTTCCCTTTGCCAGAGAGTAGTTTAGGGCTTGGCAGGGGACCAAGATCTTCCCGATCAGATGTGAAGGGAAATCCACTGGGGGCCACCGAGCAAGGTGTCTTTGCTTTAAGGAGACACAAGGAATACGTGCTTCTCTTCTGTCTAGGGGCCTCGTTGTGTCTGTCGGGGTGTCTCAGCTGGAAGGGCAGCTGCCGTGTCTGGAGCAGGGAGGGCTAGCCAAGGCCAAAGCTGACACCCAGAGGGAGCAGAGTGGGGAGATGGGGCA
The DNA here is from genome assembly GCF_039906515.1 of Pseudorca crassidens. Classification (NCBI taxonomy): domain Eukaryota; kingdom Metazoa; phylum Chordata; class Mammalia; order Artiodactyla; family Delphinidae; genus Pseudorca; species Pseudorca crassidens. The sequence goes on along the minus strand of NC_090309.1, from coordinate 80,560,608 downwards.
AACCTGGACACTGGTGACACTTTCAGCCACTCCCGTAACCAGTCCTAGACACACCCTAGCTTGGTACTTCTCCAAGGCCTCCTGGCCTGCAGTGGACCCAGTGAGGAACACTTCTTGTCCTTTGGCTGTTCCTGACAGTGTTTGTGCAAATACCCAGGTGAAGTGGGTGAACCCACAAAGTGAACCCAGGCAGTCAAGGAGGGCTTCAGGGCTAGAGGATGGCTTCAAAGGATGCACATGATTGGGGCCAGGAGCGAGGCAGGGGGAAGGCCAGGGAGAGAAGACGTGGCTGCAAAGGATGTAGGAGGTGCTATCAGTGCCTTGTGCCTGGTCCCCCTGCCCACCAGCGAGTCCACTCAGCATGGTGGGGGGTCCCCATGCCTGCGGACAGCTTCCCATCTCAAGCACCCACTGCGTCTCAGCTCCCTAAACATGAGCCCATTCATCCAAGGAGTGGGTGCAGCCTGGAAGTGTGTGTGTGTTCAGTGGGGAGGGTTAACGCTTCCAAGGTCAAACCTCGAGCTAGCCAGCCTCTGGGGGAACCCCGCCTCCTTGCCGTCTACCCCACCGTGTACCAGAGTTGATCATGTGGCCAACAGTATACAACAGAGGCAACAGCGTGTCGCTCCTGAGATTAGATGACAAGCCTTCAGCTTCCATCCTAGGTGCTCCTTCTCTCTTCCTCACTCTCAGGTCACTCACTCTGGATGGAGCTGTGTTGTGAGACGTCCTGCGGAGAGGCCCACAAGGCCGGGAACTGAGGCTTCCTGCTGACAGCCATGCAAGTGGCCATCTTGGGAGTGGATCCTTCCGCCCCAGTTAAGCCTTCAGAGATGGCAGCCCCCGCGGACAGTCTGACTGTGGCCTCATGAGAGACCCTGAGCCAGAACCCGCCAGCTAAGCCTCTCCTAGATTCCTCACCCAGAGAAACTGTGAGACAATAAATGTGCGTTGTTTTAAGCCTGTAAATTCTGGGCCACCAAATTGTTGCTCAGCGATAGATAATGAAGACAATTCTTAACCAGCAGGGGACAGGAATGATGCTTCCAACCTCCCATCTTTGGAGGAACAATTCTACACCATGATTCAGAGGATTCCCGGTGGGACTGGGTCACAGTTACCAAAGTGAAAACCAGCTCCACAATGCACCCCTTCCTGACTTTCCCTCCAATCCCATCTCCTCTTCACTCCAGCTTTCCAGGATCATTTCTCAAATGAACAACCTGCACCCAAATCCTTGTCTCAGGCTCTGCTTTGGAGGGAATTCAGTCTAAGACAAGGGACTTCATGGAAAAAGGTTTAGAAGCTAGAATGTGAACACTCCACAAGGGTAATGGGGGACAGAACTGGTTGACATGAAAGTTTTTTTTTTTCCAAGAACACTTTTTTTTTTATTGGAGTATAGTTGATTTACAAAGTTATGTTAGTTTCAGGTGTACAGCAAAGTGAATCAGTTATACATATACCCAGTCTTTTTTTTAAAAGATTCTTTCCCATATAGGTCATTACAGAGCATTGAGTAGAGTTCCCTGTGTTATACAATAGGTCCTTATTAGTTATCTATTTTATATATAGTAGTGTGTATATGTCAATCCCAGTCTCCCAATTTATCCCTCACCCCCCATCCCCTGGTAACCATAAGTTTGTTTTCTACATCTGTGACTCTCTCCTGTTTTGTAAATAAGTTCACTTGTACCCTTTTTTTTTTAGGTTCCACATATAAGCGATATCCTATGATATTTGTCTTTCTGTGTCTGACTTACTTCACTCAGTATGACAATCTCTAGGTCCATGACATGAAAGTTTTAAGGACCATTAGCAGACAGCCTGGAGTTCCAGATTCATGTGCTGCCTTGGGAAGACTAGATGAGTCCTCTTAGTCTACTCAAAGGACTGGATGCCATGTTGCCCCCATCACCAGCAGCAGGGTGGGAGGAGATCAGGATGTGTGTCTCAGCTCTCCTAACAACTTGCTGTATTCAGTTCACTTGTCTCCCTGGGCCTCATTCACTAATCTTAAATGTGACTAGTGCATCTCACTACTCTAGACAGTGGTGAAGACTCATGAAAGAAGAACCATAAATGGTGAGGTGGTCTCTAAGTCCATTCCACTCACATCTCCTGAGATTAGCATCTTATTGCCACACCTTGGGTTGCCTCCTGGGGAGACTGACCTGGTTTTTGAACCACATCAAAACCATGGGGACTGGGGATGGGGCTGCTTGTGAGTTTTAAGAGCTATCTGCTTATCCTTCTGCCATGTCACTAAGAGATGAGATGGGAGGGACCGATTTCTCACATTGGAAAGTGACAGCATCATTTCCTAATTATCACATTTGGGGGAACAGATGGGGAAGCATGTGGAGGAATTATGGGCTTCTATTTGAAAGGGGGGCATGTTTTCTAAAGAAAGTTACCTCCGAATATTTCCACCCAGTTGTCCTGAAAGCATTTGGGGTTTACAAGGCATTTAGTAAATAAGATGCTTTTTTACAGATGAGGAAACAGAAGTGGGTAAGGGGAGTCAGGATGAATATTTATTGAACACCTGCAGAGTGCCAGGTGTTTCACATTCTGAGTACATTCCATGCTTACAGTAACCCTGTTTCAAAAACAAGAAAATGGAGGCTCAGCTATTGAGAAGTAGAGCTGGGAGTTGAACCTAGGATTGTCTGGCCCCAAAGACCCCTTTAGAGTTTGCCATGTGCAAATGAATGCAGCATGGGCTCTACCATCCTCATGCTCTTGGGTTATTGCACAGGTGGGCATAAAATGTCTGGACACAGTTCCTCAAAAAGTTAAACAGAATTACTGTATGACCCAGCAGTTCCAGGACTAGGTAGATACCGGAAAGAATTGAAAGCAAGGACTTAAACAGATCCTCGTACACCCACGTTCATAGCAGCATTATTCACAACAGTCAAAAGGTGGAAACAAGCCAATTGTTCATAAACAGATGAACAGATAAACAAAATATGGTGTGTGCGTACTGTGGAGTATTATTCAGCCATAAAAAGAGATGAAATTCTGACACAAGCTACATCACTGATGAACCTTGAAAACACTATGCTAGGGAAAATAGGCCAGACACAAAAGGACAATTATTGTACAATTCCACTTCTAGAGTAGGTACCTGGAGTAGGGAAATTCACAGAGACAGAAAGTAGAATGAAGGTTACCAGGGGCTGGGGAGAGGGGGCACGGGGAGTTATTGTTTAATGGGTACAGAGTTTCAGTTTGGAATGCTGAGAAACTCCTGGAAATGAAGAGTGGTGATGGTTGCCCACAAATGTACTTAATGTTACTAAATTTGCACTTAAAAGTGTGAAAATGGTAAATCGTATGTTATGTGTGTTTACCTCAATTTTTAAAAAAAAAAAAAAGCCCTGGCACGGGGCAGATTTCTGCTCAGTCTGTGGGAGCCTGAGTGGCAGAGAGATGAATGCCGATGGAATAGATCTGGAGAGGCGTCTGGGAGGGAGCGGGATTCAGCTGGGTCTTGAAGGGTATGTGGATTTCATTAGGCAGTTTTGGAAAAAGAAGGGCATTCCGGTGCTGATGTGAGGATGAGCAAGAAGGATTCATAAGGGATGGGAGGATATACACGCCAGGTTGGACACAGTCCAGTAAGGCTGGAGCAGTGTGTTCATGAAGAGTGTAATGGCAATGGGGATAGGAAGGGAGGGCTGGAGGACCTCGCCTGCCAAGAAGTGTCCCTTTCTACCTGAGGTTGAACCTGAGGGGCACCAGCAGTGTCCTGTTACGCAGAGACACCTCCTCAATGCAAAGGGACATCAAACATAGCAGTGCAGAGCAATTCTGTGTGACAGCTCTAACCCCCTACCAATCTTGTCCTCACTGGCACCTGGTCTCACTGCCCTGAAACAAGCTGGCCACGCCCCAACCTCCACTCCCCGTGGCCTCTGCTGCTGAGACCAGCTCAAGGTCCTGCCACAAAGATACACTGGCTGTTGGCTAACAAGGACCATTACCCTTTTCCGTTTTAGAATCATTTAGATGGGCTGCATCCCTAATAAACACGAATACACCCATGGACTAGGAAGGGAAGGTTTTCTCCTACTCGTCTGCTGCCATCCAGCCTCATGATGTTATTACCAACGCCTCGGACCCCTACCACACACATGCACTAGGCTAGGGGACCCGAGGGCAGGGTCGTCCTCAGCTCCCATTCCCCAGTCGGCACCCTGCAGGCACCTGGCACTCAAGGGTCTTGTGCTGAATTGAATTGAACAGGATCTCACTATCTACCCTTCCACACCCTGGGTTTTGAGCACCATCTGGCCCCCCTGCCCAGAGTGCCAACCGTAGAGTTGGCACGTGGCATTTATTTGATCAATCTCAGATGTGTAGTTGAGGTTGGAGGACAGAGGTGAGTCAGTGCTCATGGATTTCCTGTCCTAACGAAGTCGAGTGGAATAGACTGAGAGCTGGTACTGAAGTACCTTCTGGTACTGAAGGTGGTGACGGGCCCCAGCAGACAGATTTGTCTCCAGCTTCAAGCTTTTTCCTAAGAAAGAACACCTTGGGCAGTTCCAAGATTTCTCGGGTGATGGTCAAAGTCTATACCTGCCTGGAAAAGCCAAGAGATGCCTTTGTCACGTGGACAAATAAAGGGATGTACCGCCGCTGAGCAAAGATCAGGGTGATGGTGAGAGTGGCCATGGACTCAGTGCCGGTAAGTTTTCCATGAGTTATTTAAATTCTTCTTTCCCCGGGAGATAAGCAACCCTCATGGGACTGGCTGACCACTCTCCCAACAGGTACTCTAAGTTCTAATCCAAGCCCACATGCTCTGGGGAGGTCACACGTGTCTTGCACCTTGCACTCTCCCTAACAGGCGCTGTCACCCGGGAGGCGTTATCTACCGTCTACACTCACGTGACCCTCAAACCACTGTCTCCATGCTGTGTGGTCATACATCCTGCTGCCCAGTGCCCACCATCATTGATGTTTCCTCCACAGGATCTCCAAGCCGTCCTCTCACATCTGCTCCCCTAGGGCCCCTGTCTCCCCTTGGGTTCCTCCATCTCCCCAGCTTCCCAAACCTGTGCATTAGGCTTGCCATCCTCCTGCCGGTCAGAAAGTCCATTCAAGTCTTCCGTCGTTGTATCTCTAGAACCTCACCACTTCCTTCCATCCCAGCCGCCACTGCGTCAGGTCAGGCCACCGGGACTTCTCACGTGGATGGGGGCTCCCATGCTCCCCTAACTGAAACGAGGATGAGACCGTCTCTCTAAAAAGCTTATCTTCTTCAAATGACTCTCCTGTTAAAACTTCATCAATTGGTCTTCCCTGGTGGTGCAGTGGTTGGGAGTCCGCCTGCTGTCGCAGGGGACGCGGGTTCGTGCCCCAGCCCAGGAAGATCCCACGTGCCGCGGAGCGGCTGGGCCCGTGAGCCATGGCCGCTGAGCCTGCACATCTGGAGCCTGTGCTCCGCAACGGGAGAGGCCACGGCAGTGAGAGGCCCGCGTACCGCAAAAACAAAACAAAACAAAAAAACACTTCATCAATGATTTTTCTGGGGTGGCTTTTGCTTCTGTTCTAACACCCTCAGAGATTTGGCTCCTGAGTTCTAGAGCCCAGGACACTCTCTGGGTGACCCCAGAGCATACCCAGGTTTAGGCATCACTGGCCTGCACGGCCTGTGCCTCTGTTGCCGGGACGGGCTGCTTCCGACGCGTGCAGGCCTCACCCCACTCCTTTACTCTTACGAGCACATCAAGACGTGGAGACCCAGACCACGCTCGCCGCCGGAGCCTCTACCCTCGAGGGCTGGTCCATCCCTGTGCCCTCAGCCACGCGCATGTCCCTCCGGCAGAACACGGAGGACACTGCACTGTCCAGATTTTGACCATGACCTCCATCCTTCCGGTTAAGGAATGTGTCCTTTGTCCCTGGGCCCCCAGCAAAGGGCCAGGGCAGGCATTCAGGAACTGTTTCTTAAAAATACAGTGTCTCTTGGACTTCCCTGGTGGTGCAGTGGTTGAGAGTCCGCCTGCCAATGCAGGGGACGCGGGTTTGTGCCCTGGTCCGGGAAGATCCCACATGCGGCGGAGCGGCTGGGCCCGTGAGCCGTGGCCGCTGAGCCTGCGCGTCCGGAGCCTGTGCTCCTCAACGGGAGAGGCCGCAACAGTGAAAGGCCCACGTACCGCAAAAGAAATAATAATAATAATACAGTGTCTCTTAGCTTTCAGCTTTTTAAAGGCTTTTTATTAGAGTCTCACCCACGCAGAGAGATGGACAAACCCCAAGTACATGGCTCCATCGGTTTTCACATGTGAACACACTTGTGTCACTGGCTCAGAGATTGGCCTCCAAGCACCCAGCGAGCCCCATCTGCCCTCTCGCACATCTGCCTTCTAGAAGCAGCGTGTGTCCTCACTCCTGACCCTCCTGTGGGTGGAACCACGTGGCACGTACTCTCCTGCGTCTGCTTCCTCTCTCATTCTATTGAGCTTCGTCTGTGTTTGTGTTGTCGTGGTTCCTCTGTGTGGTGAGGGCCGTCGGAGGTGTGGGTAGGAGTGATGGGTGCATTCTCACTTCAGCCTTCAGACTTTGGGGAGCAGAAGGGGGAAAAGAATCCCTTCCCTATGTGGGTCCTGGGGCTGGGGCTTCTGCTCCCTCCTCTGCCAGGGCCCGCCCTCTGCCCCCCACCACCCCACGGTCGCTGTAAGGACGAGCCTGCCCCTCTCTGGCTTCAACCCCTGAGTCTATGGTGGGTGAGCTCCGAGTGACGTCTTGGGTCCCTTCTGGCCCCGTCCATCTCCGCCCCAAGCTCTTCATGCCTCATGCCCGGCTCCCCTCCCCACGGAGATGACTCAGGCTGGGGGAATGCCAGGCTGCAGCCTGATTCGATTAAGGGGAAAGAGGGGCCTTGTGAAGCCACAGGGCAGGCGTGCCACCACACTGACCCCTCAGAGGATGCTGATAATGGGGCGAGTGGCCGGGCCGAGGCTGAGGCCGGCCCCAGCAAACCTGATTACAGGGTCTCTGGCTGCAGCCTGCCTGCATCTCCCAGAGAGAACAGTCTTTATTCCCTCAGGCAGGTCCCTGGACAGGCAGTTTAAATTGAATCAGGCCCTGGTCCCTGGCACAGAATGGGCCATTCACTGGCCCTGCCATCCCCTAGCAAAACAGACCCCTCAGCCATATGGCGGCCTGGGGAAACTGGCTGGACGTGTGGCCAGCGGCCAGCCTTGCAGCGGCCTGCACAGGCCAACTCAGAAGTAGGGCCGTCTCCAGGGTCCGCGGTGCCAAGCCCGAGCTGAGGGACAGATGCCCGGCTGACAGCCATCGTGGGTTGGGTGAGCCAAGGGATCGAGGGCAGAGGGAGAGGCAGGAGGCCTGGGTGGCCATCGACACACCCCGTAACAGTGGTGGCTCTGGTCCCAGCCATGTCACATAACCGCGGTGGGACTGTGGAAGACCACTCGGCCTCCCTGGTGCGTGGCCTCATGAGTGATAGAACAGTGGTCCCACCAGGGCTGCTGTAAGGACGACACGAGGAGAGGAATATGCCCAAAAGGCCTTCGTGTTGGTCTGCGGCTTCTCTGAGGCGAATGGGGGCCCTCAGTCCGTCTGCAGGAGGGGCCTGAGGCCCCAAGCAGAAGCATTGGCCACATGGTTCCTCCCGTTTGCCAGTCCAGTGGGCATCAGCCTGACATCTAGCTGTCTGTGTGGTTGGCCGGTGGCCTGTCAGATACCAGCTACTATGACATCTTCCTAGAGGGACCCGAGACACCACTCCCGGATTTATGGATAGAGAAACTACCCCTCAGATAGGTTAAGGGACCTGCCCACATCAGAGAAGAAGGGGGGCCTGAAATTCTCATCTCCCAGCCCCAAATATTGCAGCTTTTTACGCTAGGCATTATTTTAGAGATAAGGAATCAGTGGCCAGAAGGGGGAAGTGACTCACGCAAGGTGCACTGTGGACAGCCCCCTTAAGGCACCCACTGTGCCTGGGGCCGGCCAGGGCTGCAGCAGCAGGGCCAGTGCACCTGAGACGCTAGTTTGGGGGAGCCTTCTTGCTGACGTCTCAAAGGCCTGGAAAAAAACACAAAAATAAATCCTTAAAAACAGGTTTGGCTGCTGCACAGCAAGCGTTCTAAACTCGGACCCAGAGGCTGCAGCTCCCGGGCAGGCCCCCTCTCCACGCCCACCCCGGACTGGCTCTGGCTCTCGGTCTCTGTCCCCGGCTGGAGCTGAGTGAGGGTCCCCCCAGTGAGCACCGCAGAGAATCACCTTGGTGCACCTGGCTTCGCATCAGACCTGCCTCCCTCCTCTTGTTTCCGTGGAAACACCTCAAGCCCCACGGATTAACTCTCACCTGAGGCTTTCATTAGCCCGAACATTGGAATAAGTTTTGATTCAAACACGACGCTTTTTAACGCAGGGAAAAACTCGTTTTGTGCAAGACCCCATTATGCGGAACGGACAAGCGGGTTGATGGCCAATTTAGTTAATAGAGCTTTGCAGCTGACCTTGAATTAAACCTGCAGGAAGCAGCCTCCATTTCCCCCGGGAAGAGTCACAGGTGTAACCACAGCGGGCTGGTCCCACCCCATCCCCCCTGCTTCAGCCACTGCCTCCCCCTCAGCTGGGAGAGCAGAGGCCTTGCTCCAGTACCTCTCGGGGACTCTAGGGCTCCAGGCTGAGCCCTAGATCTCTAGCTGGGTCTCACGCCTTCCTCCTATCCTTGCACCCGGGCCCCCGTCCTTCATTCAGCACCGCGTGCTGAACTTTGAATACACGGTGTTCCCCCCAGCCCCCTGCATTCGTAGGTGTGGCGTGCCATCCCCCTGCCCCCCAGAATATCTATATGTAGATCCGTCTCTTCATTTTTAATTGTCTCAAGACACTACTAATTATTTCTGACCCTCAGTCTCCTCCTTCGTAAAGTGGAGTGGTGACGCCTCCTGAAAAAATACAGGTAAAATACCTACCTGGGCGGTAGGATTAGAGGCTGCGCTACCTACCGGCGGAGGAACAGTTTCGCAGCTTCTCTGTGCCTGTGTTTTCTCACCGTAGAGGGCGGGTGACATGGTCCTTCCCTCTCCGGATTGCTGGGAGGTTTGAGTTAATACAAGTAGGCTGCTTGGGATAGTGACTCCATGCTGGAGCATGTGATGGTGACCGTTCGTTCTTTGCAATGGAGGTCCCATCCCCTGCCCCTCACTCTTGTTAATGGAGAGACCCTCCACACGGTTGGCTAGAGACACACGGGACGCCCTGGCCTGAAACAACTCCTAGGAGGATCCTGGGAGAGTCTCACACAGAAACCAGGGCCCTTCTTCCCTGGTGGGTGGTCGCTTGGGGTCACTGGGGCAGGATGGGACGGGATGCCTCTGATCGGTGTTAATGACAAGTGCTGCTCGCTGTGTGGGTCCCGGGCCCCGGGAGCAGGTTCCTCAGGAGGCTGCTGCCCTCTGCTCTGGATGAGGCTGGACCACGGCTGCCTGCACACACCCACCCCCGTCCTCTGCCTATGCTGTTCGGGGCTTCGTCCCAGCACCCTTGCCTGCACTATAGGACACCCAGGCAACGGTTCACCTGGACCCTTCCGTCAATCCGCTGTGAACCTCAGAGAAGCCACGTCCCCTTTGTAGCCTCAGTTTCTCTTAAACTTTCGGGTCCATCGCAATCACCCCGGTCACTGGTGACAATTCCTGGGCCCTGGCAGGGGGTGGGTAATGCAGGAGTCTGCAGCCCACCCTGTGGGAGACACAGCCTGGATGATGAGCCCAGGCCCTGAGTGGGCACTGAGGGCTGGCAGGGCCCCCAGACCCTTTTTAGCTCCGGGAGTGTTAAGGGCGGACAGCTCTCTGTGGTCACCCTACCCACGTCCACTGCCAGGGTCACATCTTCTCCCCAGCACAGCCATCATCCAGTGACTGGTCGAGGAGGAGGGGGTGCCAAGGCCTAGCCCCTGGCCCCAGACCAGAGCAGCTCTGCAGGACCAGATCAGCTCCAAGGTTCCGTCATCACCGCATCCCCGCTTGACTCTCCCTCACCTGGTCCTGCTTCCTTCGCTCCCCAGTAAGTCTCCTGCATGTTAACCTCTGCCTCAGAGTTGGCTCCAGGAGCCTGTCCTGCAATGGTGCTTCCCAGACCTCACACAAGAGTCACTAGCCCTTGTAGGGGTCTTTCATGTAGAGAGCGTGTGCCTCGTGCCAGGGATGCAGAGACACACGGAAGATCCTCACAGTTCAATCGGGGTGCGAACAGGCCAACCAATGACTGCAGGACGGTGAGCCCAGGGCTCAGAGAGGTTTGTACAAATGCCATGGGACACAAAGGATGGAGACCCTAATCCTGCTGGGAGGCGCGTAATCCATGGAATGGTAGTGTCCAGGAGACAAGGAAGCGCTAGGTGGCTTTGAAGGGCAATCAGGATGTTGTCAGGCAGGTAAGGGGGCACCGGTGCAGGAAGGCAGCTCACGCACATGTGCACTTTCCCCTGGAGAAGTTCTCTCTTCTGGGAAACCAGAGGCTCGGGAAGGAAGAGGGGAGAGACGGCGTGCAGAGATGAGCGTTCCCAGCAAGTAAACATTTGCTGTTGTTTTTCACCCAAGCTAAGTGAGTGGGACAGAAAATGACGTGGTGGCAGCCTGCCAGCCCGGGCAGGAGAAGCACACCAGATCCGCGCACAGCGAGCTCCTCCAGTGCAGCCTGGACGATAATTATCTACCAGTTGTCCTGCTAGAAAACGCTCTGGATCTGGAGGCGTTTACAACAAAACAGCGTGTCCGGGAGCCTTGGGCGCCATCTCACAGTGGAGGGGGCAGACCTCCCCAGGGGTTGATCAGCCTGGCCGTGGAGCCAGGCCCCTCTCCCCTGCGCCCACGGGCAGGGCATCCCCACCCAGCTGCCTAGCTGCTGGTGTCATGGGTCACCCGGAGTGTCCTGCCTCCCCAGGGCCTGAAAGCTTTTCAAGACTGAGGACAGTGTCGTATGCAGCCAGCAGTAATCAATCTATGGCAAAGGCTACAATGGGTCCAACCAGTGTCCACTGTGCTCGACCCTGTTCTGGGTCTCTAGCCCTTGTCCTGGAAATGACCACTGTCTTGTGGGAGAGAAGGATGAATAGAAACAAGGAGTAAAAAGGGCACTGACAGAGGTAACTCAGGGGTCCCTGACACCCACAGGAGCACAGCAGAGGGCACCAACCCCGGTTACTCTAACTATTGAGGACAGTTTCTCAGAGGCCCCAAAGGTAGAGTAGGAGTTCACAAGTGCAGGGAAGGCTGTTAAAGGGAGAGGGAACAGTGTGTTTGAGGTCCTGGAGGGGAAGGGCATCTGTAGAAGTGGAATGAGAGGCGCTCCGGAGAGATGGCAGAGTCCAGGCAGAACCCTGAGGGATTGGCCTTGGGAAGCCTCAGAAGGGTTTTAAGTCAACCATAAAAATGCCTTTTCATGAAAATCACTTTGTTTTCTAAAGATGGCTTCCAAAGCTTGAAGCCCAACCTGAGAAGATGAGATTTGACCCAAAGAGAGCAAGAAACAATTCTCGAATCTGTTAATGCCAAATTCACGCGAAGGCCACAGACCAGGGTCCACTTGGGTTGGCCCTTCCTACCAATACGTGGAAGAGCAGCTCCTGGGGAGCCTGAAAGGCCAGACTCAGCCCAGTCCTTGAAGGGATCCCTGGGAGTTCCTCCTCTACCAGAGAAGCAACCGGGGGCCTGAGAGTGGAGGGTCTTCTCCGTCAGGAACAGCACGGCACCCAGTGCCCATGGGCCCCAGAAGAGGTCAGCAGGCTCTATCAGGTGTGGTTGTGGCCTGAGGCCTGATGCCAGAAACAATCTCTGCCCCTTTGTTTTCCTTATTTCCTGCTAGAAGGAGAAACATCCTAGCGCAGCACTCCTTGTGAAGTTAGGGGGAAGTCCCCAAGCTTTCAAAAGGTGTTTTATCCTTTTTCTGATTGGATGAGTAGGACAGGAATGAGAGAGAAGGAGAGGGAGAGAAAAGGATGAAGGGATGAAGGAATACAGGGAGTGATGGAGGGATGGAGGAAGAGGGAGAGAGGGAAGTGTGAGTGCAGGAAGAATAAGACACTTACTGCCCTGAAAAGAGCTTTAACTACAAACTCCTGAAGTTACAGGAGGGAGGGGAGGAGGCTGGTCTCAGCCCTCAGGACGTTCCTAGCAGCTGGGTGGGGGCATTTCTGGTTGGGTTGAGACAAGTTGCAACAGTCAGGATCCAATCAAGACACAAACCACCGCGATCATTTGCACACAGAGAATTTAACATAAAGAATTCTGAGGTATAAAGCTATTAACTAGGTGACTGGAAAAACAAAAGGAGAACTCTGAAATATCCTGGAGGTAACAATACACGGAACAGTTTGCCACCCCTAGGACTGCAAGAACCAAAGGAATTGTTCAGGATGTCTAAAACTTGGAAGTTTTGAGGGTGGGACCCACAGAGTTGAGTCCCAGGCATCTGGTAGGGGTGCTGTTTGGCTGGTCCTGGGGTCTCTGAGCTGGAGGAGGGGTCCTGGGGAGTTGGGACCCAGACCTCTGAGGCTCTGCTCGTCTGGTCCTGGGGTCTCCGGAGAGGAGGGCAAATGAAGCTGGTCTATAAGGGGTGGAAGAAAAGGGAAACTGGATCCAGCTGCTGATGCCAGGGTGAAGGAGCATAGCCAGGGTGACACTCAGAGGAAGGGCAAGTGCCTTGAGCCTTCTGGGCTCCCCCGTCATCCCCTGTTGGCAGAGCCCAATAGAGAGGCTGTGCAGAGTCCCATCCCCAGGACCATGGAGCTGACTCCAGAAGTAGATTTGGAGCTGAGAGGAAATACAGTAACTGAGATTCGAGCTTTTAGCACAGGAGCACGAGCCTTCTTTTTGTGTGGGAGGGCGGGCAAGGCTTATGTTGGGACGAGAATTGTTAATGGGTCTCAGTATAGGAAATGCGGAAAACAGGGCGGGAAACAAGAAAGAAATCACTCCTAATTCTGCTCCCCCAGATGACCGCGGCTAACATTTTGGTGTATTGCTTTCCAGTTGTTTTTCAAAACATGGTTATGATCTTACATATATAATTTCACATGCTAATTTTTGGTTCTATATCACATCACAGTGTGTTATGGGTGGGTGTGTCCCCACTAAAGTGTTGACGTCCTCACCCTCAGAACCCATGAATGTAACGTGATATGAAAATAGGGTCTTTGTAGACGATCAAGTTAAGATGAAGCCATACTGGAGCAGGGTGGGCCCCTAATCCGATGTGACTGGTATCATTATAAAAGGAGAAAATTGGGACACAGACACCCACACAGGGAGAATTCCACGTGGAGGCTGAAGTTGTGTCGCTACAAACCAATGAACACCAAGAATTGTCAGAAGCCACCTGCAGCTATAAGAGAGAGGCCTGGAACAGAGCCTCCCTGGAGCCTCCGCAGGAACCGACCTGCAGACACCCTGACCCCAGGCAACCAGCCTCCAGAGCTGAGACAACACATTCGTGTTATTTAAGCCACCAAGTTTGCGATACTTTTTTACAGCCGCCCTAGTAAAGTAACAGCAAACTAAAGACAAAGAACGGTATGAGCATCTTCTGGTGTTATTGTAAACTCTTCCCAAACATAATTTTAATTACATATACTACTTCTCTAAGTGGATATAGGCTAATGTGCCCTATTTGGGGTATCTTTTAACTGTCGTAAATGGCATTATATTGGTCAGATTTTTCCATCAATCTTGCTTTCTCATTTTGTATTATTTCCTTTAGGTTTCTTGAAGTGAAATTATTGGGTAAAAATATCATACACACACACACACACACACACACACATATATGGCTTCTAACAAAACAAAATTTTTACTAATTATAAAATTAACACATACAGATAATTTGCAAAATAAAGGAAAGGATAAATATTTTTTAAAATGTTATGCCAGTCAGAGATGTCCCATACCATTTTAGCCTACTTTCTTGCAATTATTTTTTCAGATTCCCAGCACTTACAATTGCTTTCCATAAAATTACATTTCCAGGGCTTCCCTGGTGGTGCAGTGGTTGAGAGTCCGCCTACCGATGCAGGAGACGCGGGTTCGTGCCCCAGTCCGGGAAGATCCCACACGGTGCGGAGTGGCTGGGCCCGTGAGCTGTGGCCGCTGAGCCTGTGCGTCTGGAGCCTGTGCTCCGCAACGGGAGAGGCCACAGCAGTGAGGGCCCGCGTACCGCAAAAAAAAAAAAAAAATTACATTTCCACCACAAACTGTATATGAGAAAGTCTGTTTTGCAACATCTTCACCAGTCCTGAATATTATGACCTTTTAAAATCTTGGAGAATTTGAGTGGTAAAACTCATGTCATAGTTTTACTTGGCCTTTGATTTCTAGGGGATTGAACATTATAAAGTGTTTTTAGCTATTTATTGGCTCTCTGTCTAATGAAGTCCATTTTGTTTTTTAAAAAATCAAGATCTTAGTGTTTTTCTTATGCATTTGCATCTCTTTTAAACATTAGATGTTAACCTCTTGTTATAGTGGCTACAGGGTTTTTTCCATCCTTTTTTTAACTTTTAATATGGGTCACCTTTTAATGCCCACTTTACCTATTCAAATCTACTGATCTTCCTCTTTGCAATCTCTTCCACTACATTTCGGTGGTTCTCCTTGCTCAGAATGTAAGTTATTTATATGTTCTAGGCATCTTATGGCTTTATGTTTTTGTATTTAATTCTTTGGTCCATCTGAAATTTGTGTTGGAGTATAATATAAAATGTGAAGCTAAAGCTTTGGGATTTCGGTTTGTTTTCTTTCTTTTTTTTTTTTTTCTGCACAGGCTCCGGACGCACAGGCCCAGCGACCATGGCTCACAGGCCCAGCTGCTCCGCGGCATGTGGGATCTTCCCGGACCGGGGCACGAACCCGTGTCCCCTGCATTGGCAGGCGGACTCTCAACCAGTGCGCCACCAGCGAAGCCCTGTTTTCTTTTTTTATTTAAAAAACAGCTTTCACATTGTGCCTGTACAATCTCCTGAATGATCTTACCCTGTTTTGAGGCTGACCTCAGCACAGGTTCAGTTTGGATGGATTCTAGAGTTAAAATCGGTTTCATTGATCCAGACCTATTTATGCTAGTTCCTTACCTTCTAACATGATGTTTTGAAAAGAGGTAGGGCTAGTTTTTCCTCATTTTTTTCTCTCTCTCTCTTTTTGGTGTGTGTGAGTTTTTGTTTTCCCCTAACTACTCACATCTGTTTATCTTCCAGGTAGCATCTGACATGAGAGGGGCTTCCCTTTGAGCCCCTGTCTCCCAAGGTCGAGTCAGTTCCTCCCCCACTATATTTCTGACACCCCTGGAGCCAGCCAGAAAGAGAAGAAGCACTGAGGCTATGAGCCCTGAACCCCTGCTTATTCTAGAAATAGAGAAATCTGAGTCCCCAAGGTGTGAACAACGCAGCCAGGGCATGTGCTGGAGGAAAGGGGAGGAGAACCTGAACAACACCCCACCTTTCAGGACTGAGTACACCTGCCCTGGTCAGAGGGTGGTGGCATTTCCCAAGCCTGACTGATGGCAGGAATCACCCAGGGCTTATCTCCATTCCTGGGTCCAACCCAGACCTGGGGAACCAGAATCTCCCAGGGAGGAGCCCAGGAATCTGTGTACCTGGGAGATTCTTCACATCAGACAAGGCTGGAAAACACAGAGCTAGGAGAAGAAGGCAGAGCAAAACTAAAATCAGGACGTTATTCTGGACTTGCCCAGACAGCAAAATTGGTACCAAGAACCCAGGGGGTAAGAAACCCTCGGAAGGGCTCCTGCAAGGGCATGAATTCCAGCTGGGTCAGAGATCTTGAAGATAGGATCAAATGGAAGGAATGAGAGCCATTCTGGCAGGCAGGATTTGTCAGGCCTGGGTGGAGCAAAAGGAATATGTCAGGAAGCAGAGAAGGATCCCGAATATCTTCAGCAAACATTTACGGAGCCTTCTGGTGGGTACAGGAGACACAGGGACAAATAGAGTGTGTGGTCCCGTCCTTAAAAAGCTCATAGGTAAAGAGAAGATTACAGTAGAGTGTGCTAAGTGCCTAGGAGAGAAGGATGTCTGGGAGGTGATAATTAATTTTGCCTAGAGCAATCGAGATCGACTTCACAGGGAAGACCACCTTGCGCGGGACTGGAAGGATGCCTAGTAGATTCTTGGGTAGTGGTTGGGATGGGCTTGACAGGTGTGGAGAGGAAAGGTGGAGACATTTTTTTTGAAGCAGAAACGAATTGAGAAAGGCTGAGAAGCAAGAAAATGCTTGGTGTTTGGGGGAAAGTGTAAGTGGTTCAGTCCAAAAAATGTCTAGTGTGTTTGCAGGAGCCAGGCTACGGAGAAGCTCGGGCTTAACTCTGAGTTCAACAGGGAAACACAAGAGGGTTTAAATAACACCATGAGGTGATCAGATTTGCAGTTTAGAGAGATCACTCCGGCTGCCGTGAAAATATTGATTTAAGGGAGGGGAGATCAAAAGTAGAAAAACTGTTTAGGAGGTCGTTATAAAAGTTCAGTCATGGGGCTTCCCTGGTGGCGCAGTGGTTGAGAGTCCGCCTGCCGATGCAGGGGACACAGGTTTGTGCCCCGGTCCGGGAAGATCCCACATGCCGCGGAGCGGCTGGGCCCGTGAGCCATGGCTGCTGAGCCTGCACGTTCGGAGCCTGTGCTCCGCAACGGGAGAGGCCACAACAGTAAGAGGCCTGCGTACGGCAAAGGAAGAAAAAAAAAAAAAATTCGAGTGACTTTTTTGTAGAGTCCATTGGCTTTTCTGTATAGGTGATCATGTCATCTGCAAATAAAGTTTTGCTTACTTTTTAATTTGATGCCTTCGTTTTCTGCCTCATTGCATCAGCTATAAACTACAATGTGCAATTCTGCGCTGAAGCGGTGAGAGACTACATCCTTGTCCTATTTCTGATTTTCGGGGGAAAGCATCAAGTCTTTAACCATTAAGTAAAATGTAGGTGTTCTGTAGATGCCTTTTCCAGGTTGAGGAAGTTCGCTTCTATTCCTCGTTTGATGAGAGCAGAGTTAGAAAGGGCAGATATGGAGTATTTAAACCCAGTCTCTCAGACCTTAAAGCCTGAGTACTCAGCCCTTCTAGCAGCAAGCATCAGTATTTTTTCTCCATTTCTTGCCAGTTCATTTTACAAAAGGCCATTCCCCTACCCTCTGAAAATATTTCTTTAACTAGGCAATGGGGAAGAAGAGATTTCTCAAAGGCTATTTCATCAGAAACTTGATGAACGTTCTGTTTTGCTCTAACGTACAGGTTCTTATTTCTCATCAGCTCGACTCTTTAATTTCATGTAAGTGGTGTAATTAGAGTGACTGTTAATTGGTGTATTACTAAGGTGCTATAATGGTATGTGACAAGCCTTAATTAGCATGTGGTCTGGCACTCAGTGTTCTCAACGAATCGCTCGGAAACAGAGATCGTTCTCTCAAGAGTGGCACTTGATATGAACAGAAAGGTAGTGCAATTTTGAGGCAATGGGGGAAAAAAGGAAAGAAAATAATAACCTCCAATGTTTTTTGCTCATGGAAGTGGAATTCTCACTGCCCGCGTGAGCATCACCTCCACAGTCAAAGAGACAAGGGTGCAGAACATGTGCTGGGCTCCACTTAACTGCAGAAGGTCGTACAAAGAAACAGCCTCGCATTGCCTCAGTAAACAAAGACACCTCTTTAACCCATGGGACTGTTCTTTAAAATAGGTGTCCTCTAAAACACAGGGCCTTCACTACTTCCTTACCCTAGAATGTCCTGGAAATTTTCTACCTATTTTGAGATCCAGAAGTCAACTCACTCGTTCTTTTTTCTAACAGTCAGCCATCAATCCAACTGATAAATATTTTCTGAGACCCAGTATGTGCCTAAGGCTCTAAGGAGATCAGAAGAGGAATGTGACGTGGTCCTGCCCTTGAGAAGGTCCTTGTCCCTGTTCACACAGCACCTGGGCTTCCTTCCACCAAGGCATTCGTCACAGGGCACAGAAACTGGCTTTCTACCACCAGTATCCCTTAGGGAGACTGCAGTTCCTTGAGGGTGATTTTATTCTACACTGTGCCCCCTCGTCCTTAAACATCTAGTACAACACCTGAAATATTAATTAACAGACTGTTAATATGAATCATTGCATGGCCTTAAAATGGGTGTTGGGGTGTTGTGGAAAGAATATTGCTTTAGAATTAGAACACTTGCCAGCTGGGTCAATCTGGATCAATTACTTTGTCCTTTTGAGCCTCAGTTTTACTTGTCTTCAAAATGGGAATAAAAAGGGAATTCCCTGGCAGTCCAGTGGTTAGGCCTTGACATTTTCACTGCCGGGGCTCAGGTTCAATCCCCGGTCAGAGAACTAAGATCCCGCAAGCCACGCAGCACAACCAAAACCAAAACAAAAACAGAAACAAAAACCCAGAATGGGAATAAAAATAAATAGTTTTGAGACTGATGTGTAGCTCAAATGATATACTTTATATGATAACATGTTAAACTGCTAAGTGCCATTCAAATCAATTATTAAGTTATCTTATTAGTTATTAATTTAAAATGTCACCAGTACCATTTAAGATAACACCCCAATGACTCCAAGAACATTAATTGCCTCTTCTGTTCTGAAAGTTATCCAAAGTTGATTTCTACAATTCAGGGAACTCTTCTAATAACTGTCAGCCCTATTGGTCAGAAAGAAAATAAAGATAAGACTTCAATCAGTTTCCTAGAGATTTCTACTAAATACAATCTCATAGATGGTGTTTGTTTCATTTTTTAAATAAACTCAGAGCAGATAAATTATCCAGCCTTATGATTCAATGCACATCCATCTATTGTTTCTAGCGAAAAACCAATTCAAATAAGCCATGACCCATTTAATTGCCTAGCTTACAAAATTACGATTTTAATGCGGTTGAAATGATATTAACTGAGCTTGTGCCAAGCGTTGAGCTGGGTACTAAGGGTACAATAGTGAGAGAAGCACACCAATAGTTTAGAAGCACACCTTCTAAACTAGCTTGTTTTGTAAATATAACTCACCTACTAAATAGCTGTAGAAGCTTAAAAAAACCTATGTTAGTGGCCAGAAGCCTTATTTCCATAGTAAAATATTGGAAATAGCTAATAAATAATGGTAAGTAAAAACTGGAGAAATGTCTTCCAGGTATGTTGAAGTCTAGAAGATTCTTTTTACTTGGAACCACAGGTAACTGTATAATACTTGTCTAGAAGCAATGATGGAAGAGTCAACTGGAGTTTCACAGACCACACAGATCTTGGGGTACTTAGAATATCCACAGTCAAAGAGTTACTAAAAAGAGATAAAAAGAGTTGCTATTCTCTGCTGTTTGGGTAGAACACATCTGTTTTTTAAAGATTGACCTTTGAGCATGCAAATGGAAAGTCTGAGAGCATTCCACAGGGAGCTTGTAAGCACAGTGGAAAGCTGTCTGTCAAAAATGATGAAAAAATGGTGTCCCAAGAGAGAGAAATGAACCCCAGGGCCCAAGTTGCACAACTTGGTTGCTCACTATTCACGTTATAGACTCCAGGGGGCGCCATTATGTAGACAGCAATCTTGTACAGACAGTGATTCAGGTTCTGAGTAAGGACTTTACCCAGGCCCTACTTTTGGGGATCAGTATTTAATAAACACCAGAACAATTTCCTAATTATACACGTATGTTATTTTAAGTTAGCATATTTTACATGTGTATGTGAATATACAGATATATTAATAAATTTAGCAAATTTGTACATAACTCGATCTGTAGACTCAATCTAGATCTTGAGTACCAAGATAAACAAGCCCCACAGATATCACCAAGGACAGCAACCTGAACTGGGTAGACATGATAGGTGGATTTCCTGGTTGGGTAAGTCAATTACCAAGGTCTCAATGAGTTAGTGAAACCACGCGTGTGTTAGCCAAGTCTACCCTGTAAAACTGTTGGAAAAATAATTACAATATCCTGCCATGTAATTCATAGACACTGAGACTTTATAAATTAAGAGATCGTATATTAGAATATTTGGCATTTTGTCCAGTAGCTTCAAAAAACGAAAAAACAAAAAAGCATGAAGTTATGACCAAAGGGTTAATGCCTAAGAGTCTTATTCTGATGTCAAATTATTCTAAGTCAAGACAAGCGAGCTCTATAAATATATTTTGTTATGGCAGCCTCTCTCTGACTCTCAGAAACTTCTCTCAATGAATGTCATTATCCAAGGCTGCAACTTTCAGACTCTGCATGCACAGATAATGGCTGTTCATTCATTGTATAACTCCTGGCGAGGAACCGGTCTCAACTTCTCTTTTAAAAAGCTCAACAGGCTAGAACAAAAATGATTGGAGACAATAGCAATAGCTTTTAAGTTCTTTTGAAAGGGGAATGATTTTCCAGAAGCATCTTCTTTAACCCTGTACCAATCCAATGTTACTTCTGCCCAGGTAATTCTTTCAAGTCCTTTTTAACTAGGTAGGCATTCCAACATTTCAGTTTGGATATCAACTGACAAAGTAAAGGTACATTTATTCAAAATAAATCTTCAGGTTAGTCATTGTTATTCCACTGAGAAAAATAGGATTGGACTTTAACCATTCATTTAAGAAATAGTTTTTCAGAGCTTATTAGGTGCCAGACGGTGTTCTAGGTGCTGAAGATTCAGCTCTGAGCAAAGAGGCAAAGACCTGGCATTCATGAAATTTACATTCTAGTAGGGAAGACAGAAATAAGCAACAAATATATTTTAATGTGTCAGATGAGGAAGGGCTGTAAAGAAAAACGGCAGGGTGAAGTGACAGTGACAGACGTTTTTAAAAGCATGGTTGTTTTTTTTTAAATAAAAGGACATGGAGAAAATATTTGCAACAGATGTAGCTAACAAAGGACTTCTATCTAGAACCTAAAAGAAACTTGGCAACTCAATAATGAGACAACCCAATTTTAAAACAGGTTGAAGATTTAACAGATATCTCAAAAAGAAGGTATAGAAGTGGCCAATAGGCCCATGACGAGATGTTCAATATCTTTAGTCATGGAAAAATGTAAATTAGAAAGAAATGAGATACCACTACAAATCAAGATGGGGAAGAAACGTTTTTTTTAAAGACTTACAATACCAAGCACTGGCAAGGGTGTGGGGCATGGAAATGTCATTATTGCCAGTGAGAATGTAAAGTGGGACAGGCACTTTGGAAAATCCTTCGGCTTTTTCTTGTAAAATTAAAATAAACTTACACTATGGCCCAACAACTCTACACCTCGGTGATTACCCAAGAGGAATGAAAACACCCGTCCACAGAAATGACTTGTGAGCAATGTTTATAGTAGCTTTATAGACGATAGTAAAAAATGGGAAACCACCAAGACCACCACCTACCCCCCCACAAATATGGATCCACAGGTCGATGGATAAACAAACTGGTATACTCATAAAATGAAAAAGGACACCTACAGATACTCACAACAAACATGGGAGAATCATTACGCTGAAGAGGAAAGAAGCCAGACACGAGTCCAGACTGCATGGTACCATTTATATGAAGTCCTAGAGCAGGCAAACCTCATCTAGAGGGCTAGAAACCAGATCAGCGGTGGCCTGGGAAGGGACGGAGGGGAGCATTGAGGCTCCGAAGGCAATAAAGGAACTTTGGGGGGTGATGGATACACTCTATGTTTTCATTGGGGTGATAGCTACAAAGGTGTATATGTTTATCAAAACTCAGCAAACTGTTTACTTAAAATCCGTGCGTTGTACTGTTTGCAAATTACACTTTAATAAAGTCGAGACCCATTTCTAAAAGAAAGGAGCTCAGATGGAAGTTTAAAATTTAATAGATGGGTTCAAATAGATATTAGAACCGACAGGGAAATTTGGTCAATGAGGACGTAAAGAAATGATCCAGAATGCCGCACAGAGATGAAGAAAGGAAGGTTGACAGGAAGGATAGAGCGAGAAGTACTAACCTATTGAACTTGGAGCTCTGTTAGGAAAGGAGCGAGCGAGACATCCCCCAGCCGATGCCACAGGAGCAGGGATGAGCTTGTGTCACTAAGCCCCGCTCAGACTGCAGATTCACAGCAACGTAAATCACTGCTGTTGTTACAAGCTGCTAACTGTGAGGTAGGTTTTTTTTTAAATAAAACTGTAGGTTGCTGGGATAGGTTTTGGCACCAGGAGTCTGGTGTCGCTGTAACGAAAACGGGCAAGACGTAGCCTTAGCTTTGGGACCAGACATGGTAGGAGCCAAAGGGCTTCGAGGCGGCTGCTGGTGGAGGCTTGAATGTGAGAAAGGTGTTATCAGAGGCCAGAAGACCTGCATGCGGGAGGCTAAAATTTAACAGTATTATCACCCATGGTAACATGTAAGTGAGAAGCTGTACCCAAGGAACTGACAATCTAATTAAGGAAATTTCCAGGCGCAGTGGTGCTGTCTGGCTCCTCCAAGTTGCTTCTAATAAAATCAGAGAGCAGAGAAACAAAGTGATGAATGGCTCTTTAAATATAAAAAAGCGACCCACATGAACTGAAAAGTTTGGCCACACAAAAACCCACACGCAACTGTGTAGAGCAACTGTATTCATAACCGCCAAAACTTGGAAGCAACCGAGATGTCCTTCAATAGGCAAATTAATCAATAAACTGTGATATAAATAAATATACAGTGGAATATTACTCAGCAATAAAAAGAAATGAGTTATCAAGCCATGAAAAGACATAGAGTAAACTTAAATGCACATTTTCAAGGGAAAGAAGCCAGTCTGAAAAGGCCACATACTGTACGATTCCAACAACAATAAAAGCCAAACAAAGGACAGAGGAATAAAATTGTGCTAAGATAGATAATAAAATGCGCTAAGAAGCTTACAATCCCAAATTAAAATGATATAAGTGAATATTTTTATGGCTTCTGGATAGGCAGCGATCTCTCAAGTAAATTCCAAAACATCATCTGTGAAGAAAAATATATACACATATAAATATGATGGTGTTAAAGTTAAAAAAATTGGGTCAAAGGCATTATTAAGAATCTGAACAACATAAGCCAAAGAATGAAGGAAGATTGGCAACATATATAACCAATAAAGGGCTTTTATCCAAAATATTTAAAAAAAAAAAAAAAAGAACTCTAGCACATTAATAAGAAAGAGATAGTCAACACAGTAGAAAAATGGCCAAAAGACTACAACACAGTTCACAGAGGGAGAAACACAAAGGCAGAAAGAGATTTCAATCTCACTCATCGTCAAGAAAATGACATCATGATATTACTTTCCCATCAAATCGGAAAAAAAGAAAAAGTTCTGACAATAACAGATCTTAGCGAGGGCATGTAGCAAGAAGAGCCCTCATACACTGCTGATGGGAATGTTAATACATATAACCACTTGGGAAAACAATTTGGCGTGATCAACGACTGTTGAAACCCATACACTACGTATAACCCTGCAATTCCATTCCTGGATATAGGCTTTAAAAAAAACCTCTTGTAGGTATACACAAGACTCAGGGTAAGCATGTTCATTGCCGCACTGTTTGTAGTAAAAAAAAAAAAAATTGGGAACAGTATAATATCCATAAATAGTGGAATGGATGAATAATGTGTAGATCGTTCATCTAATGCACTACGACGTCACAATGAAAATTAATGAAATCTTGCTCGATGCAAGAGCACAGATCCACCTTAAGAGCACATTGAGTAAAAGAAGAAAGTGCCTGGAGAGTATGAGTCCATTAACAGAATGTTCAAAACCAGGCAGAGCTAAACCACATTGTTAGAGTTACATACATAGGTGGTAAGACTGAAGAAACAGGGAAGTGTTTACCATGAAATTCAGAAAAGTGCTTATTTTTAGGAGCTAGGGAAGGGAGTATGAGCTGGGAGGGAACATCTGGTGTGGGGCGTGGGAGGACGGAGCTGGGGTGATGCCGGCGTTCTAGTTCCTGACCTGGGTGATGTGGGTACACAGGTGTTCACTCGAAACATGTTTATTTCCCTATACATCGAAAGACTTCTTTTTTTTTCTATTTGTGTTTGTTATATTCCACAGCTTAAACAAAACTGAGAAAAAGTTTAAGTAGCTTTCTCAGGGTCAAAGAGCTAGTTCCTCACAGATTCATGCAGGACAGTCTCACACCAAAACCTCTTAACCTCTATGCTACAGAGTCTCTGCAGTAACGGGCTAGTTACTTAAGCATATATTAAGCCCTCCAGAGCCCTCTCCACTAACGCTAATGTTGTTTTACCTCTCACTCTAACGAGCCTCCTGCCCAATGCCTTTCATCCAGGTATCAGTCTCTCCAGACTGATTTCATCCAAGAGCATAGCTAAGTCCTTCTTGGTCACACTTACAAACTTCTGAGTTGAAGAACCTCTTTAGGTACAGACGTTCCATGAAGCACAAGTTCAGGGCCTTGCCCTTGCCACACGCCCTCCAAGGCCTCTGTCTCCAGATGTTAAGACGTCTGGGCCAGGTGCACCCCTGAATAACAGCAGTTACGATTCTAGTAACCAGAGGGCCAGGCTAGACAAGCCATTCCTCTCCCACCGCGCTCGACGGCTGCGGTGTTTCAGCCTATACAGGCTGCACGCATCACACACACAATGGGCCGTCCTCAGAGCCCCTTCCCCTCCCCCATTCCAATCAATACAGCTGATTGATTTCTTCCTAGGGACCAGATAAACTATTCACTCCTCTGACTCCCCCAGGCGATGGCCCAGGTCTGACGGGGTCATTTACTTCTTTGAGAATTCTTCACCAGCTCCCCAGTGCCAACGCCCCCCCCTCCCCTTCCAGACCGGAAAGATCCCCGGCTCTAGGGCGGCTGGGTCCTAGGAGACAGAGCGGATTTGGAGAGAGCACAACATGCCTGTGGCTTCACTGATAAGAACTGAGAGAATAACTCAAGGGTGATGAAAATGGAAGGCCAGGCAGAACGAGCAGTGGGGAGTTTACTGGAAGGATCATCTAGGTAGAAAGCAGGAAGAGAGGAACTGGTAAAACTCCAGGAGAAGCTGGAAGGGCCAGGAATGGCAGACTGAGCTGGAGGAAACTCTTGAGATCCTTGGACCAGGCTGCAGGCACCTGTAGCACAGGGTCTTCGCTAGGAAGGAAAGTGTTAGTAAAGGGAGTTAAATTGAGTCCGACACCACGAGAATAAAGTTCAAATCTGTAAGCCTGACTTTCAAAGCTCTCCCCAGATTTGATCCTAATTTCCCTTCCTGCTTCATCTCCCATCGCCCCTTACACAGGACATTCCCAAAGTTCATACCACCCAGACAATTACCACCACGGACACACCCCACACTTTCCCCTCCCCCAGCTCTCCAATCACCATTTACTGAGTGTGTGTGGCCAAAACGACCACCTAGTGCCTACCGGGCTCTGTGTTCAGTGCCCAACACTCATCCTCCCAGAAGGCAAGTAATGTGATGCCCACATTTCATTAGGGAAATTGCAGGACGTAGGAATCATAGGCGTCTGGTCACAGAGCCCAGGAGGGTTTGAGTCAGGTTGTGAATCCAAGTTCTCAGCCCAGCATTCTTCCTTCGGGGTTGCCCCAAGCCTAGCTGGGCTGCTGTGGGAGATGTGAGCCCGGCCGTGTCCTCAATGGGCTCTGCAGGCCAGGAGCAAAGGCCAGGCTGCTGCCCAGCACAGGGGACAGTCCAGGAGCTGGGCAGGTGCCTCGTGACAAGCGATGGGACCACAGGCTGCTGCTCAAGCTTGGAAGCACTTCAAGGGCAACTGGGAGTTGGGAGTGAAGGGACACAAACGTGCCACCCAGAAAATGTGGCTTTGGCGTAAGATTATTTTGACCTGAAGACACTTGAGAAGCAGCAGACCCTCTACCTAAAAGCAGGGTCTAAAATTTCCCGTGAGAAAGGTACCAGGAAGAGAAGAACGTTCTTATCACTGGAGACTGTAGTTGACGCCAGAATGGACCTGTACAAACAAACCTTCTGAAATAGCCCATAAGGTCTACTGGTTTCCCGCGTATATTTCCTGGTCACTGTCACAAAATTTACTGCCCCTAACCCAAGCCCTTTTGTCCTGTCACATTCCCACAATTTATTGTCCTTTGTGTAAAAAGTATATAAGCTTTTGGGCCTAACACCTTCTTCAGGTCTTCATTTTCCTGTTGAAGACTCCTGTGTAACTATGTCAATATGAAGTAACATTCGTATACTTTTCTCCTGCTAAGCTGTCGTACGTCCATTTCATTCTTAGACCCAGTCACGGAACCTAAGAGACTAGAAGGGAATTTTTGCTCTCCTGCAGAAGCAAAGTCAACTGTACCATAATATCTCATTTTTCTGGTACCAAAGTTTCTTTTCTCACAGCTGAGTACCCAGGAAAAACCCCTGGCAAAACCCCTTTACTGAGCTAGGCACGTGTTGCCATCAGAACAAAAAAACACATCCGTGTAAAGGCCTTCATGGTATCAGTGAAACTATACAATGCTTCTTAAAAGGAATGAGATTGTTAAAATCCATAAGTTTGCCCAGTATTTGGTGATGCCTTCAGCGTCAGCTATTGCTCATCTAAGGACACTGTAGTCCTGCCAATAACCAGTTGATAATCCCTGTGGAAGGGATACAAAGTTTCAGACAACTAGCAGCTGGCGGAGTGTTCTCACATCTCTTCTCTCACTCCTACTCCCACAATAGCTCTATGGTGTGCTGGGCAGAGTGAGACTGTCACACTGCATCACTTACCACTGACGTCATGACAGACAGCAGACGCTGACAGCAAGAATACTTTCCCAAGGTGACTCTGCCAGCTTATTTCCCCCATCACTTCCCTAGTACCTATTAATTATAGTAGACACTCTGCACGTATTATTTGATTAAATCTTCACTTCTATCCTGAGAAGTAGAAACTGCCCTCTTTTTAGAATAATATTTGATTCTAAAATGTATGTACAAAGGCAGAGGCCAAGAATAGCCTGTAGTGTTAGGAAGATGTTGAACAAAGTGATGGACTTGGCAAATCTCAATCAGACATCATCAAGAAGTGTTACAAAGCCAAGACAATGAAGACAGTGTAGTATCAGTTCAGAGACAGTCAGATTAACTACTGCGCAGATAAAAAAGGGCAGACTGGTGAGCCAGGACCAGACCCCCATACACATGGAACTGGATTTATGACTGAGCAGGCACTGCAAATCAGAGGAAAAAGGATGGGATTTTAATAAATGGTGTTGGCGCTATTGGTTATCCATATGGTAAACATGGTATTCGATTCCTACCTCACACCATACATGAAAATCAACTCCAAGTGAATTAAAGATGTAAATACAAGTGATCAAACTATAAAATACTTAGAATGAAATATATGAAAATGTGTTTTTGATCTCAGGAAAGGAAAGAATTTCTTAAACTTATGTCACAAGAGGTACAAATAACAAAATGCCCAAATCATAGAGAAAAAGGTAAATAAAGTTGACTACATTAAAATGTAAAACACCTATTTGAAAGACACCATAAAGAGAATGCAAAGACTTTCACACACTGGGGATAAAAACGCCCCAAAACTTGGAGAATTTATTTCTGATACATGTAATGGACAAAGCATTAAGTATCACTCACATAATAAAATAAACCTCATGGAAAATTTGGCAAAAGACTTGAAGAAACACTTTACCTAGCGAGAATCTTTTATAATCAATAAAGACATGGGACTTCCCTAGTGGTCAGCGGTTAAGACTCTGAGCTCCCAATGCAGGGGGCCCGGGTTCGATCCCTGGTCAGGGAACTAGATCCCACATGTCACAACTAAAGATGCCGCATGCCGCAACGAAGACCCAGCACAGCCAAATAAATAAATAAATACTTTTTTAAGATTAAAAAAGTAAATAAAGACATGAAAAGGTGCTCAACTTAATTACTAATTAGGAAAATGCAATCTTAAGTCATAATGAAATATATTTTACATCTGCCAGAGGGGCGACAATGAAAAAGTCTGAAAATATCAACTTTTGGTGAGGTTGGAGCAGCCAGAATATTTATACACTGATGGTGGGAGCATGAATTGATATAATTCCTTTGGAAAATAATTTGGCATCCTATGATAAGTATCTGTATGGATTCTGACAATTGTACGCCGTAGTGAATACCCTAGAAAAACTTTTCCACCTGTGCTTATGAAAAGATGCTTAAAAAATGTTCAGGGTAGCACTGTCTATAATAGCAAAACTGGAAACAGTCCAAAAGTTCACCAATAATGAATAATTAAATGTATGATATACTAGTATAACAGAATATCATACAGAAAGGAAAATGAATGCATTGCAGCTGCATGAAAGATCATGGATAAATTTCTTTTTTAAAAAAATTGAAGTATAGTCATTTACAATAGCCAGGACATGGAAGCAACCTAAATGTCCATCAACAGATGAATGGATAAAGAAGATGTGGCACATATATACAATGGGATATTACTCAGCCATAAAAAGGAACGAAACTGAGTTATTTGTAATGGGGTGGGTGGACCTAGAGTCTGTCATACAGGGTGAAGTAAGTCAGAAAGAGAAAAACAAATACTGTATGCTAATGCCTATACATGGAATCTAAAAAACGGTACTGATGAACCTAGTGGCAGGGCAGGAATAAAGATGCAGAGGTAGAGAACGGACTTGAGGACACAGTGGGGGAAGGAGAAGCTGGGACGAAGTGGGAGAGTAGCATTGACATAAATACACTACCAAATGTAAAATGGATGGCTAGTGGGAAGCTGCTGCATAGCACAGGGAGATCAGCTCAACGCCTTGTGATAACTTAGAGGAGTGGGATAGGGAGGGTGGGAGGGACACGCAAGAGGGAGGGGATATGGGGATATATGTATATGTATAGCTGATTCACTCTGTTGTACATCAGAAACTAACACAACATTGTAAAGCAATTATACTCCAATAAAGATGTAAAAAATAAATAAATAAAAATTTAAAAAAACTGAAGTATAGTTGACTTACAATGGTTCTGGTATACAGCAAAGTGATTCAATTATATATATATATATATATATATATTCTTTTTCAGACTCCTTTCTATTACAGGTTATTACAAGATATTGAATATAGTTCCCTATGCTATACAGTAGGTCCCTTGCTGTTTATCTATTTTATGTATAGTAGCATGTATCTGTTAATCCCAAATTCCCAATTTATCCCTCTGCTCCCACCCCAAATAAATTTCAAGAACTTAATATCGAAGAAATGAAGCAAATTGCAGAGGAATGCATAGACTGTGGTTCTGTTTACATAAAGTTCAAAATCATGCAAATCTAAATAACGTATTGTGTAAGGATACAAATACATGCAGCAAAGCTCTAAAGAAAAGCAAGAAAATAATGAAACTGAAGTGTAGGGTGGTAGAAAACTCTGGAAAGAAAAGGGATGAGATTGTAGGATGGACACGCAGGGGACTTCAAAAATAATGATACGGGTGTGATATGGACAACGCTATATACTGTGGTGGTGTTTGTAACAGCAAGAAAGGAAAAATGACCTAAGAAGAAACTGATTAAATAAATTACAATATATCCCTTCAATGAAATAGTGTGCAGTCATTGAAAAAGAATGAGGAGCTCTTTAAGAACAAATGTGGGAAAATCGCTGGTGGGAAAAAAGAGGTTCAGAACAGTGTTTATAACATGCTGCCATTTGGGTAAAAAAGTAAGAAAATGCATAATATACCTGGATGGGATGTACTAGAGCCAGATAACATTGAATGCCTCTGAGAAAAGAAGTAGGTAGGTGAAAAATTTGCACTTTTTAAGTCATGGGAATAAAGTATCTAATTCTAAACTTACAAATTTTTAATATTACCTTATTCACGTCAAAGTATATGATGCTTAGAACTTCAAAACACTCTAGCAAGCTAAAAAATAAAAGTTTAGACAGCAGATGCAAACTATTATATATAGGATGGATAAACAACAAGGTCCTACTCTGTAGCACAGGGAACTACTGAGTCACTTTGCTGTAGAGCAGAAATTAATACAACATTGTAAATCAACTATACTTCAATAAAATTTTTTTAAAAGTCTAGACAGATGAGAGAAGATTAGAAAAATGTTGATAATATTGACGCTAGGTTATGGATGATGGGATGGTGGCGTTTGAAGTTTTCTATAGCAAAAGGTATATATAGAAACCTGCAGAGTTCTGGGTCAAAACTCAGATTAGTCACACGTGTTTAAATCCTCTCCATCTCAATACTCCACTAAAATAACATAAAATGCATTTTAAAGCCATATTCACAACATAACTTGTTTAAAATGATATCAATGACAACAAAACCAGAATCAACCTACAGAGATGGTTCAATAAATTAGCGCGTAGCCACGTGATGTGAAATTATGCAGCTGGAGCCCAGAATTCAAAGCTGAATCACCCTTAAGATAGACTTATTCCACTGGGGGACCAAGGTTGGGTAGAGCATTTCACGTGATCCCCCTCCATTTGCAAATGGAGGCAGAGAGGGATCGCCCAGTACTTTCTGTCCAGGGATGAGCAAGGTCTCTAAAACACTCCTACCTGCTATGAGCCATTGTACATGGTTTGATTTATTTGTTACAGGACCTAGCTTTACCCAAAGTCATAGGCGTGGATTTTCCAATAGAGACACATTCAAAACTTGAACCCCAAGAGAAGAGTGGGTTTTCCTGGTGGGTTCCCGCATCAGCCAGCACCAGGTGATGTGCACAGCACTTACTCTCCCAATAACAAGGGCGGCTAGTATTCCCCTCGTTCCACAGAGCACAAAACTGAAGCCCACGCAGGTGAAAGGACGTGTCCTTACTCTTTTCACTCGACCAGAGAGCAACAGAGTTGTGCTGGCTCCAATGCGTTCACGAGAGCCCCAGAACACCGGGTGTGCCGTCTGGAAACCACACTGTGTGAGAACGAGAGGCTGGCTCTCCAGCTGGACGGGACTTCATCGTGATTTGATTTGGGGATAGATCTGGAATGGCTGCACTACCCACAGGTATGGGAGAAGCCACCTGGGGGACCACAGGGTGATTGCGAGAGGAAATCACAGAAACCTACCAGAGCAGAAAGTCTGTTTTCACACCAGCTGCAAAGTGCAAAATGATATTAAATTGTCAACTCCGCTCCCCTGGTCTAAAGGATGTGAAATCCTCTCTGAGTCTGTCTGTCATCAGATCTGCCGTGTGGCTGGGGGGCCATAGCACAGAATCTTCTGTGCCTGGGGCAGGTTCCACTGTTTCTAGGCTTTGGGAACGAAGGCAGCGCCCCCTGGCTTGCTCTGAACCTCGGTTTTCTCATGGGTAAAGCTGAGACTTCCTGGCTGGGAGGTTTGTAATGAGGACTTTGCAATATCATGTGTGAAAATGATTCGTAAGCTGTGAAATACTAAACTAATGTTACCTCATTAAGTGAGATAATACTTGTATCTACCCAGGGCCTGTTATGTAAGTAGGTGGTCAACCTAAAATTTCTTTCACTTGCTCCCTGTTATTCCTACTGTGGTTATTATTCCATCCCAAGCCCACCCCCCCATGATGTGAAGTCTTAGAGGGTCTTAGTGTCCTTTCTCATCCTATATTATTGTTATCTTCTGGTGGCCAATTTTATTTTCTGAAAATGGTACAGCCATATTTTCAGTCCCACATGGTTTTCCAGAACCTTGCCACTCCCTATCAAGAAGCAGGGTTTATATCCCCTTGAACATGAATGGGGCACTGTGACCACCTTGTTGAATCAAATATGGTGGCAGGGATGCTGCATGATTTCTGAGGCGAGTTCATAGGGGGGATATAGTGTCTACTAGGATTTCTTGGGATGCTTGTCTTTGAAGTCAGCCACCATGCTGTGAGGGAGCCCAACTAGCCCACAAGGAGAGTCCACGTGGAGAAGCCCAGAGAGAGGAATGGAGGCCCCCAGCCGACAGCCAGCATCAGCCATGAGACTTGCAAGGGAACAGACCTTTAGATGATCCCAGTCTCCTTACTTTGAGCCCTCCAGTCGAGACACCATGGAGCAGAGGCAAGCCATCCTCACTGTGTTCTAAATTCCCAGCCCACGGAACCAGTGAGCCCGGTAAATGGTTGCTTTAGGCCACTAAGTTTTGGGGTGCCACTTGGCACAGCTATAGTGACAGGGACATCCCCCCACTTCACCATAGATCTCCTGAAGGGGGAGGCTTCTTCATCTGCTTTGTCCTTAGTAAGCTGAACAGAGGGCTCCTTCAGGACGCTCAACCCCTCTTGCGGGCACTTTGGAATGCCTCTGTGCTCTTTGAGGCCAGGACTCCTAGATGTGCAACATTTTTTAATCATTCATTCAGTCAACAAATATTTATTAAACGCCTAATGGGTCAGAGGGGCTGCAAATGAGACACTCAGCCAATCAGACTCAGCACTGCCCTCACGGGGCTTACAGTTCAGTTGAGAGTGAATGGGAGGAGATGACAAATCAAAAGGGACACAAAGTCATTCCACATTGTGATAAACGCTACAGCAGGAAATACATAGAGTGAAGGTGGTGAATAGCAGGGGGAGACTTCCTTGAATAGGATGGTCAGCAAAGGCCTTTCTGAGGGAGCAACACAGAGATAGGTAAGCCTTGGGAAGGGTGGGGCTGGGGGTGAAGAACATTCCAGGCGCTGGGACTACAGAGGCAAAGACTTTGTGAGTGGCAAGAGCTTGGAATGTTGGGGAAATGGAAGATGACCGGGGGGAGGGGTCTGGTTCCCCAGGGCAGGGCTGGGAGCTGGAGAGGCGAGAAGGGGCTGGCCACGGAAGGCTGTTTGGATTTTCCTCTAAAAGCTGTGGGGAGCCACTGGGGGCGCTTAAGCACATTAGGATAATTCTCAAGAGTCTGCCTAATACCTCCTTGGTCTCAGTTTCCAGCACCAGCTGTGTCTGAGAGAGCAGAGCATGAGGGAGGGATGGTGTGAGCACGTACATCACTCGGGTCCTTGGCAGGAGTTAGACGATAAATCTCTGACGATGTTAAGTCAGATCTCACACAGGACAGCCTTTGGCTGGGAAATAAGCCCCAGCATCAGGCTGGGATGCTGGTATAGGTATCATGATGCTCTTAGTTACTGGGAGTGGCCTTGTGACCCTCTCTCTGTCTTTCTGTCTCTGTCTCTGTCTCTGTCTCTGTCTCTCTCTCTCTCTCTCTCTCTCTCTCTCTCACACACACACACACACACACACACACACACACACACGATCAGCCATAAGTAGGTAAATAAGAAATAAGGAGCTTCTGAACAATCAAAGTCATGGTCACCAAGTGGACACCCAGTTGCCGTATCCTTTACTGTTCCAAAAGCCTCCTAGGCCTGGACGCCGCTACCTCTCACTTTGCATCCAGGTCTGGCAGCCCTGGTTCTCTCTAGCTGAGCTGTGCGCAGTAGCAAACTAAGCGGGGGCGACTGTGGGAGGTCACAGTCAATCTTGGCAGACAGCCTGGAGTAAGGGAGGGACCCCGGGAACTTCAAGGCAGGGAGGTGGGTGCCAGCAGCCCAGATCCCTCTGTGCCTTGCCTCCTCCAGCAGCAGCGCCTGCTCTTGGTTTAATTAGCTCAGTGTCGCTGGATTAAGACAGCAGCGCAGGGGCTTCCCTGGTGGCGCAGTGGTTAGGAATCCACCTGCCAATGCAGGGGACATGGGTTCGAGGCCTGGTCTGGGAGGATCCCACGTGCTGCGGAGCAACTAAGCCCATGCACCACAACTACTGAGCCTGCGCTCTAGAGCCTGCGAGCCACAACGGCTGAGCCCACGAGCCACAACTACTGAAGCCCGCAACAAGTAGCCCCGACTCGCCACAGTTAGAGAAAGCCTGCGTGCAGCAACGAAGACCCAACGCAGCCTAAATAAATAAATAAATAAATACAAAGAAAGAAAGCAGGGCATTCGTAGCATATTTTAGAATCATCTCCATTCAAAACGAATAGAATAAAAACATTTTCTTTCACCTCGCAGCTTGTAGGATCTTAGTTCCCCAACCAGGAATTGAAGCTGGGGCCACGGCAGTGAAAGCAATGAGTCCTAAGCACTGATCCACCAGGGAATCCCCTGGAAAGAATAAAATTTTAATGTTTAAAGAGGCAACAATGATAATGATGACAATAAGCAGCGTTTATGTTTCACGCTATCTCTCGTTTACCAACTCTGCATTCACCCGTTTGATTGTCATGATTGGCGCTTAGCTTTCTCGAAATGTCAGCTATCTGACACAATCACCCCTCTCTTTCAGCACGCCCCACGCCCAGAGCCTGCACGCTCAAACACACACACAGAGCTTCCAAGAAAGCATCCTCGTGGAGATACACAGATGTCTCCTTCTTACCCTTCATGAACCCACCAAATGAAATCCACATTCGGCTTGAACAGGAGCCGGCGCATCTGCGTGAGGCCCAACACAGGACAGCAGCCCCCTTGAGCAGGGCTGCGGGGACGGCGGGAGCGGGGCAGCCCCAGGGCCCTCCTGTGTGGTGGCCTCACTCCTTGGGACAGTGGCTGGCGGGCGTGAGGGCTTGGGCTCTGCCCTTCGCACGCTGTGTGGCACTCTGTGGGCCCGTCTTCTGAGTGTGGTCTCTTCCCAGCTGTTGCTGCCTGCATTGTGTTTTCCCACGCCTGGGCCTGCCCAAGCTGTCACCAGCTGTGACCAGCTGTCAGCCAGTTGTTAGCACTCAGCCCCTCTCCCACCACGTGACACTCCCATCGTCAGCGGGAACCCAGAAGAGCTCTGTGACGGGCAGATCCAGGGACAGACGGCATTTGAGGCCTGAGCACCTGCAGTCAGGTGGAGACCCCGGTGAGAGACCCACATGGACGGAGCCAGAGAGACAGATGCCCAAACAGGAGTGGACTCAGAGAGATAGATGGGGAATAGAGAGTGCGCACAAACACACACACACACACAGTGGACTCAGAGAGATAGATGGGGAATAGAAAGCACGCACACACACACACACACACAGTGGACTCAGAGAGATAGGTGGGGAATAGAAAGCACACACACACACACACACACACACACACATACACAGTGGACTCAGAGAGATAGATGGGGAATAGAGAGCACACACACACACACACACACACACACACACAGTGGACTCAGAGAGATAGATGGGGAATAGAGAGCGTGCACACACACACACACACACACACACACAGTGGACTCAGAGAGATAGATGGGGAATAGAAAGCACGCACACACACACACACACACACACAGTGGACTCAGAGGTAGATGGGGAATAGAGAGCGCGCGCACACACACACACACACACACACACACACACACACACTGGACTCAGAGAGATAGATGGGGAATAGAGAGCGCGCACACACACACACACACACACACACACAGCCGTGCTTACAGACACAAGGCAGCCAAGAGTCACTTCCCTCCCAGCCGTGGGTCCTCCCGGGAGCCAGGAGCTCCAGGAATCTTACTAGGGGCCTCCCCAGCCCAGCTACTCAAAGTGTGGTCCGTGAACCAGGGCCAGAGGCCTCGGCACCCGTGGGAGCTGTGAGACCTGCAGAGTCTCAGGCCCACCCCAGACCTGCAGCATCAGATGTGCGTCTTTACCAGAGCCCCGGGAGATTCCCAGGCACGGTAAGCACAGGCAGCGCGGCTCTCCCTCCTGTCCTGGCCTCTCTATCACAGGAAGCTCGAGGAGGACCAGAGGAGTGTGTGCACTTTCACTCCCGTGACGCAAACCGAGCGCCAGGAGGAGAGGCAGCGGGGGCCGGGGGGTGGGGTGTGGGCGTGGGCTGAGCCCTCATACGCTCTGCGTGCAGAGCCGGGACGAGCTCAGCGCGCACGGACGGCTCTGCCCCCGTGGTTCCGCCACCTGGGCTGCCATCGTTCCCTCTTCTCGATGGTCCCAGGCCATCTTCCTCGGAGGCCGAGTCCCCTGCTCACTGAGACAGGAGGCCTTCCCGGTACACCTTGAAGACAGAGGTCTCTCTCCTCCGCTAACCACAGCCAAAATGATGATAGCTACTCACCCGCTGGATGGCCTCCGTATTCTCCCACTCGATACACAGAGTGGAACTGAATTAAGTACTATTATTATCCCTGTTTCACAGATGGGAACGCTGAGGCTCAGAGGGCTACCCGTCCTTTATTCAGCAAGTGTTGAGGGGATACCAAGTATGTGCCGGGGTGGGGGACCAGCTGGTCTATGAGCCCCGCCGCCTCCAGGCTTCTGCGCCCAGATGGTGGTCCGGGGGGGAGCAGGGGGTAGGGCAAGCCAAGCCCAGAGGAAGGGGCAGGAACCCTGGAAATCTCAGCTGTCTCTCCAGAGATAAGGCTGCTTTCATCTCCAGGCTATTTCCCACACCGAGGAATTCCATTCAGGCCTGTAGGCAGGCTGGCTATCTCCTCAGGTGCTGCACAATCGCTCCCCTGGAACATCTAGAAGAATGGTTATTACTTGCTGACGAACTCAGGATCTGCTTGGTTTCACAAATAGGGGTCTCTAACTGGAGGAGCCCTCGGTGCCCAGCCCTTAGCCTCCAGCCCCCAGGAGGGGTCCCTCCACCCTCAGCCTGTCACCGCCTGAAGCTGGTCCCCCACTGGAAGCTGCTAGAGTGGCCCTGGACAGAGGGGCAGGAAAGAGGGGCCGCCTGGTAGGGACACCCCCAGCTCTGGGGCCCACAGATGCGCTGTGGAGAGAGGAGTCACCAGTCTCATCCACCTACCAGCTGAGTCTCCTGGAGCAACTGACCTCACCTCTCTGGAACTCAGGTTTTTTGGACTAAACGGGAACAATGGTAGGACACTGCCTATCTGAGGGCTGGGGGAATCTGAAGAATGTAAAGGTTGCATAAGGGTTAAACAGACGGCAGCTAGGTTGCCTTTGCCCTGATTGGAGCAGGTACAGCCCCCTGCCATAGAAAACCACCTCCGGTTTTTATCTTGGGGGTCATTTATTAAGCCTCTGCTTACAAAACACAGATTGCATTATGCTGATAACAGTTTCCCTTTTTTAAAATCTTGTTGCTTGACTTTCTTGTTATAAAGAGCAGGTGATAAAGGCATAAGGGCACTCTGAGGTGACAGTAAAATGAAGTCTCTGGCTGGTGAGAGCTGAATGTAATCGGACACAAGGATTTGCTTTAGGGAGGCGATCTGAAGGCTATAAATGTAGGATTGTGAAAAGACCTTTATTACTGATGTTCCTGCAGGAAAACCAACTTTATCTGCTGGAACTCTCACAGAAACGATCACTTGTAGAACATGATTTCTTTTTTTCTTTTTTTTTTGACTTTTGAAACTAGTGGGTTTTTTAAAATTGAAGTAGAGTTGACTTACAATGTTGTGTTAATTTCTGCTGTACAGCAAAGTGATTCAGTTATACATATATATACATTCTTTTTCCTATTCTTTTCCATGATGGTTTATCCCAGGATATTGAATAGAGTTCCCCGTGCTACACAGTAGGACCTTGCTGTTTATCCACTCTCTATATAATAGTTTGCATCTGCTAATCCCAAACTCCCCATCCATCCCTCCCCCACCCCACCCCCCTGACAACCACAAGTTTCTAGAACATGATTTCTGAGATTTCATATGAATGGAGTGCTCATGCTTTAGCAGAGACGGGCTCCTTGGAGCCCCTACCAGGTGCTAAGCCCATTATCTTATTTAATCTTTTCAACAGTCCCATGAGATGGGTACCATCTCCATTCTCCAGCCAGGAAAACTGAGGTCCAGAGAGAAGTAACTTAGCTCGGGTTGCAGAGTTAGTAGCAGAGAAGGAATTTGAAGGCAGGACTGTGGTCCTCCAAAGTCCTGTCTTCTGCTGCAATACCCAGTCCACCTTCCTCAGTGTAAAAGCTTGCCTACATCGCTCCACCCCATAAACACCAGATGACTCGGACCAGCAGAGGTGAAAGCCTCCTGTAAACTGTGAAGGCCTCCACACAGGTCAGAACTTTTTACATCAAAGCTCTAATTTATTACAAGTAATTTAGAGCTTGTTATTTCCTCCACCAACAAAGCCTGGCTTTTCCAGAAGGAACCACCGCAGGGTTCCTTGAATAATGAGCGTTTAAAATATTACTAAACACAACTTTCCAGGATTACAATCTGCTGAAGGGAAGTGAGGGGTAGTTCGGGCTGGGAAGTGAAATCTCTGGAACTGGAGGAATTTGCAAGAGCAAGAGGTGCTCTGTGAGGCCTCCTGATGAGAACGAACGCTTTGGGTCACCCCAACCTGTTCACAGCCCTGGAGCGACCAACTAAATTTTTTTAACCTACATTATTATGTATCGTCACTATGCCTGTGGTGACTTACATTTATGGCAGGGCCTGAGAGAGTTATTATTTCCAGTGAGGTTCAAAAAAGTTTAGTAACCATTTTTTTAGTCCAAGGTTATATATACAAGTATCACTTAATAGTGATGTACAACCATATGGTCCAGTAAATCCACTTTGGGGTATACCCACAAAAGAATTGAAAGCAGGGACTTGAACACCACTGTTCATAGAAGCATCATTCATAACACCCAAAAGGTAGAAACAACCTAAATAGCTATAGAGGGATGAATGGATAAACAAAGTGTGGTATGCACATGTATCTCATATCGTTCAGCCTTAAGACAGGGAAGAAATTCTCACACATGCTACAACTTGGATAAACCTTGAAGGCATCATGCTAAGTGAAATAAGCCAGGCACTAAAAGATTCATATTGTATGATTGCAGTTACTTCAGGTACCTAAAGTAGTTAAATTCATAGTGACAGAAAGTAGAATGGTTGTTGCCAGGGACAGGGGGCAGGGGGTAGAAATGGGGAATTAATGTTTCATGGGTATGAACTTTCTGTTCACGATCATGAAGAAGTTCTGGAGATGGATGGTGGTGATGGTGGTACAACAATGTGAATGCACTTAATGCCACTGAACTGTACACTTAAAAATGGTTAAAATCGGGCTTCCCTGGTGGCGCAGTGGTTGAGAGTCCGCCTGCCGATGCAGGGGACACGGGTTCGCGCCCCGGTCCGGGAAGATCCCACATGCCGCGGAGCGGCTGGGCCCGTGAGCCATGGCCGCTGAGCCTGCGTGTCTGGAGCCTGTGCTCCACAACGGGAGAGGCCACAACAGTGAGAGGCCTGCGTACCGCAAAAAAAAAAAAAAAAAAAAAAAGGTTAAAATCGTAAGTTACATTTACGTTTCATGTTATGTATACTTTACCACAATTAAAAAACAAAGTCAATGTACAACCTGAATAATAATGATGGTTAACATTTTTTGAATAGCTAATAGGTACTCAGTACAACTGTATGAAGTAGTTATTATCCTTCCAATTTTATAGATGAAGAAACCGAGGTTCAGAGTAGTTCTGTGAGTGCCCTGAAAGTCGTAAAGCCAGAAATAAAGGTGGGATTTAAAGCCAGATCTTTCTGGCAGGTCTTTATTTCTGTGTGCTGCCTTCTATCCTATGAATGCCTTAGCGCCCTCTGCATGGCCTTAAATAAAAGGATTTTGTTGGGACAAATTACAAGTCCTAAACTCAACAAAAACAAAAACAAAAACAAAAAAAACTATTGGGACTTCCCTGGTGGCACAGTGGTTAAGAATCCGCCTACCAATGCAGGGGACACGGGTTCGAGCCCTGGTCTGGGAAGATCCCACATGCCACGGAGCAACTAAGCCCATGTGCCACAACTACTGAGCCTGGGCTCTGGAGCCCGCCAGCCACAACTACTGAGCCTGCGCTCCACAACTACTGAAGCCCGCGTGCCTAGAGCCCATGCTCCGCAACAAGAGAAGCCACCGCGATGAGAAGCCCGCATGCAGCAACGAAGACCCAACGTAGCCAAAAATAAATAAATAAATAAAATGGTTAAATTTATAAAAAAATAAAAGACAGAGAAAGCTATCAGCAAAAGGCATTTAGCCTTGGATTGTTAGCTAGGAGCTGCCTCTGGCCTGGGGTTAGTTCCTCCTCATTCTGTAGCTCAGCTTCCCCATCAGACAATCTGGTGGCTGGCTTCCAATGGCACATCCAAGTCCCACATTCCAATACTCTCCACCCCGAATAGACCCTCAAAGAGAACAGTCTAAAAAGAAGCTAAATTCATAGGCTGACCATAAGTCCCATTTTGCCCCAAACCGTCCAGTTTCTGCCTTTTGCCCCATGTAATGACAGTTGCACCGCTTAAACTTTTTTAATTTTTTTAAAGTTTTTGGCCACATGGCATGTGGGATCTTAGTTCCCTGACCAGGGCTCGAACCCACGCATTGGAAGCATGGAGTCTTAACCACTGGACCACCAGGGATGTCCCATACCCCTTAAACTTTCAAAAGTGTCCTGGGTTGGGAGATAGCTCATCCTACAAATGCATTAACCAGGTTTTGTTTTGACAACAGTTGACTTCAGACCTCACAGTCAGAGCTGCCTCTTGTAAATTCTTGTTACTGTTTGGTTTGAAACCTACAAGGTAAAAATCATCCGAAGATTGTCAGGATTGATAAGGCAGGCTTTGTTCTGAAGTCACTCAATGCGGACAGTTATAAGCATCTTTGCTTAAAATTTGCAAGCCAAGATACCTAATGATTTGTTTGTTTCTGTTTCAAAGCTTTAAAAAGCCCTTTTATCTATTGTCTGATAGGGATTATTCTGTGATTTAAAAAAAACCAACAATTCAGTTCAGTAATTAAAAAAAAAAAATTCTAAGTATAGGGCCAAATGCAAAATGGCTGACCGGGCAGGATGGGTAAAAGGAGTAATTATTATGGGGTGTTGATGAGTTCATCCTTAGAAGAACCACACTTTTACCCAAGCAAAGTAAGTTAAAAATTGTCTTGTTCTACTCTTTGGTAATTTATTGTCACTCTGAAAAAGCTGAAGTTTTTTAAAAATTTCATTGAAAACTAATAGATTAGTTTTAACAAATGTTAAACAAAACTAATACATCCTAGAAAATGTAAAAAATATAAAACAATACAAAAAGACAATAATTCCATTCCCAACAGACCTACTGCTAAAATTTGATATATACTTCTAGTTATTTTGTATTCATGTATATGTTATTTACCCCAAAAGAGTAGTCATGCTATATTTTCTTCTATAACACTTTTTGTCCATTTATATGCCAAAGCTTTTATCTGTTTCATCAAATACAGTCTATAAAACCACTTTCATAGCTATATGGTAGTCCTTCATATGAATGTGTAAAAATTTACTTAACTGTGCCCCTACTGTGGGATGTTTCTTTCCAATTTTTTGCTTTACGAAATCAAAAAGGATTGAGATAATCATTCCTTTGGCCAAAACTTGGTGCATATCAAAATTATTTTTGGAGACGGAATTTCTGGAAATGCATTTGTTCGGTTAAAGGATATACAGTTTTAAGGCTCTCGATACATACTCTGATCACAGTCGCTGTGAAAATCCTAAACCTTCCAGAATAAACACAAAGCAAGAGAAATTGAAGGGACAATCTTATAGTTCTCGATTTCTTCCCCATAATCCACTTCCTCTGTGTCTCACGGTGATGGGTTTCAGAAGAACACAGGCCAAGCCTCTGAATTATCTGCAGTGAGACCATTAAACTGTAGCGGGGAAGGACACAGGACTGGGAGATCGGACTTGAGGCTTCTACTCCTGATTCAGCCCTCACCCATTTTGTCCATAAACAAGATATCTGACCTTCTGGACCTAAATCCCTCCATTCGTGAAACTGGGGGCGTCAGCCAGATAATTATGAAAGGCCCTTCCTGTCCTTACATAGGAAATGAAAGAAAGCAGATGGAAATGCAGGTAAAATATTAACAAGTTTCTTCTAACTACTTGTAGCTCTCAGTGCCTTTCTTCCCCCTCATTTCCACATCTCCCGTGTCTCTGACATCTTCCCTGGGCTTGGCTGTGTTTCATCTTTCTTTCACTGAAAGACTCACTCTTGAACAGGCTTCAGCTGGGTGGTCAGCGATGACCAAGGCTTTCCTCCGTCTTTAGGAATTAGAAGTAATCTCTCCCTGATGTGCTCTTTTGCAGTTTATCTGGAGCCTTTGAAATGCAAATCACTCCAACCTGCAGCCAGGGAAACTGGATTCTATAGGGCCTCCAACTGACCTCCACAGCCTGCTGCAAGCTCGGAGCAGGCGGGAGTCTGTGGCCTGCTTCCGAAGATCAAAGGACCATTGTTCACCTAGGGTCACCACCAGAAAACCCAGATTAGCGAGTACTTCCACCACCATCGGTCTTAATATCAAACCTCTACTAACACGGACAGGACGCAGAGGCTTTGGCCCCTGGGCTTCAAGCTGCTCAAGGAGAGAAGCTACTGCAACATCTCAACAGAGGGATGGGTATCAGGTAAAGTTGCTTCTCTGATCTCTCTCGGTCTAGAGCAAATCAAAGGGGTCTAGAGCAGGGGCTCTGGAGTCAGCTGGCCTGGACTTACATGAAGGAGCTGCCAACGCAGGCGTTTGGAATAAACAATGAATCTCTACAGCTATGTCTAGGTGACGTATGATCCAGCTGTTTCAGTAGTACATCTGCGGTCCCTACCTTGCTTCTCCTGGAACGAGTCCTGACTGGTCCATGGAGGTCAGCAAGCCCTGGCGAGCAGGGAGTGGATTCTGATCTGCCCAATCACCACTGGTTTCCACAGCCTGCTGTTTGATTGCCTGGACCCCTGCCTTCTCTTTCGAGTGAATGCCCCGTGGACACACGCGTTATCTCCACTCCCTCCTGGAATCCCACTAAAATGATAGTAAAGGAATGCAAAAGGCATGAGCCGCAAGGACAAAGGGGAGAGGGGAGGAGACGGCAGCAAACAGAGTTAGCCACAAAATTCAGAAGCTGGAAAACAGATGGATTTGTGGTAACTAACTTGGCAGAGAGAAGCATCATCTAACTTTCTTCAGTAGGTTGAGTAAACTAGAGAGGAGACAGTAGCAAACAAGAGCTGTCGACGGAGTTCTAAAAGCATAAAAACAGATGGATTAATGACATCTGACTGAAAAGGGAGAGGAGAAGGGAATCTAACTTTCTTCAGTAGACTGACTAGAAATAAGCGGATACGAGCCTTAGAACTATGGAAGAGCCCCATCTGGGGAGCCCCAGATTTCTCTGGAGGTGAGGATTCAGAATAGGGCTAAAAACTGGAGAATTAACTAAAAGTCTTCATAAGGAGCAGTTAAACCTCCAGATGCCCTCCCATACCCCATGCACCCACTTT
This sequence comes from Pseudorca crassidens, assembly GCF_039906515.1. Lineage (NCBI taxonomy): Eukaryota > Metazoa > Chordata > Mammalia > Artiodactyla > Delphinidae > Pseudorca > Pseudorca crassidens. The sequence continues at coordinate 80,517,405 of NC_090309.1, read as the reverse complement.
GGTAGAATGCGGAAAGTTTACTCCCTAAACTAATTAAATTGCAGAGGATATCATCTCAGAGACACTAGGCACAGCTGAGGACAGGATGATGTTTGGTCTTGAAAGCAGGAGGACAAAGTAAAAGTAAACACAAATGCAGAGTGGCACCATCCCTGCTCCTGGCTCCTTTCTCTGCCTGACTCTCCAAATGGTGACACTCAGCTTACAATCACCCCAGGCACATTTTGGCAAGAAAATGGAGACATTCTCACTGCAGAAATTGATTGTCCAAAACAAGAAAAAAAAAATCTATGAATACTGACGTTTGAAAGTTCACCCAGAGAGCCAGTCAGGTCCCCACCTGATCATATTATAACAAAGCCTACCTCACACGCAACCTCCACACAGGCACACAAAGCTATTAAGGGCCTTGTTTTAAAATATGGTTATACAGCCAAAGGGCACCCAATTTTTAAAAAAAGCCTCTAGTATGGGCCTTCCCTGGTGGCGCAGTGGTTGAGTGTCCGCCTGCCGATGCAGGGGACACGGGTTCGTGCCCCGGTCCGGGAGGATCCCACATGCCGAGGAGCGGCTGGGCCCGTGAGCCATGGCCGCTGAGCCTGCGCGTCTGGAGCCTGTGCTCCGCAACGGGAGAGGCCACAACAGTGAGAGGTCCGCGTACTGCAAAAAAAAAAAAAAAGCCTCTAGTATGATGGAAAAGTCAAAACAATTTATAGAAGGGAACCCAAACCAATCAGAAGACCCTTATCTCAATTTCAGAAAATCCAAAGTAAATTTTCAGAGAAACTACACAGGAAAATTTCCCAGAGATAAGGGATATGTTTTCTGTTTTTGTTTTTTTTTAATAGAAAGTATCCTCCAAGCATTAAAAAAAAAAAAAAAAAAAAGTAATGAAATTTAATAATAGTAGGTATAAAAAGGATATCCTAAAAGTTTTGGGGAAAAAAAAACAACCAGAAAACCAGAAAATAAAAACACATAAAAGCAGTGTCTTAAAAATTCTGAGGGAAAATATTTTCCAAATATAAAACATTATACTCATCCAAAATATCAATCAAATGTAAGTTGAGACTTGACAATTCAGAGCTCAAAAACTTATCTCCCACAAATCGTTCCTTGGGAAATTACTGCAAAATATACTCCACCAAAATGAGAGAGTTAAGAAAGTAAAAGATGTGGAACATGGCAAAGATGGAGTCATGGGGACCAGATTTACCCTTCCGCCTGAAACAAATAAAGAACCAGACAAAATATATGAAACAATGGCCCTCAAGCCATTGGACACCAGGGAACAAAGGCCAGTAAGCTCTGAGGGATGGGAGATAAAGTGAGCCCTATAGTGCAGGGAAGGTCAATAAGACAGAACCCAGAGGTTTCCTTGAGGAGATGGAGTGGGATGTCTGGGGAAACCAGGGCAACTGGCATCTATAGGATGGAATACTTGAGTAAAGAGAGCTACACAGAAAGAGAGCCTCAGAGATCTGAAAAGGATTGATGCCTCAAGTATTCAACTGAGTACCTATCAGTTCACATGGGTGAGAAAAGTACCCACAGTCAGAGAAAGAACCATTCAAATGATTAGAGGAAACACTGCTGGGACTACTGCCTGTTCCCAACAGTCAAACTGCAAAATCTCATAATTCAAGAAGCATCAGCTAAATATGAAAAAGGGTTTTGTCTCAGATTTGGGGGGAAAATTAGCCTTAGACTAACCATTGCTTTGTTCCAGGCCACCAAAGATTAAAAACAAAAACCAAAAAGATTATTTCCATGTAATTTAACCTCAACCCAGAACAAAATTCAAGGATATTTTTAGGAATGGAAAACTATCCAGCACCTAACATAAATAAAATTCATGGATAAATATACAGACTATTATAATTATTATCACGGAAATTTCTTTAAATAATAAAACCAATTACAGTAAAAATATTAACAATGTGTTGTGAAGTTGATAACATAGACAGAAGTAAAATGCATGAGAATAATATCACAAAGGCTTAGAGGGAAGACATAGACATATATTGTTCTAAGATTCTTATACATGGAGTAGTATATCACTTGGAGGTAGCCATAGAAAGTTAAAGATGTATACATAGGCGATAAAGCAACTGCTAAAATAACACAACAAAGAATTATACCTAATGAACCAACAAAGGGATTAAAATGGAATCATAAAAAAATACCTCATGAATTCAGAAGAATGTGGAAAAGGGGGAAATGTAGAATAAAGAACACATGGCAGAAATAGAAAGTAAATAGTAAGATGATAGATTTGAATCCAAACACATCATAACCACATTAAATATAAATGGTCTAAATACCTTGAGACATTTAGACAATCTCCAAGATGGCCACCATTGAGACATACTTTCTGGTACTCACATCATCATAAGTCTTTCCCACTGAATGGGCTGGGCTTAGTGACTTACTAAAGACAAGGTAAGGCTTATATCTTGGTGTATGATTGGAGACTAGTGTATAAAAGGCTGGCTGGCATTGCATTCTCTCTCTCTCTCTCTCTCTCTCTCTCTCTCTCTCTCTCTCTCTCTCTCTCTCTCTCCAGGAGCAGTTGCTATGAGGAAAGCCATGATGTGAGCAGTCCTGTGGTTGAGCCCACATGCTGATGAACTGCAGCCTCCTGCAATCAGCCTCCTGAGTGAGCTTGAAAGTGGAGTCTTTAGTCTCAATCTTCAGAGATGGAAGCCTTGACTGCTGCCTCCTGAGAGATGCTGAGCCAGAACTACTGCAGGATTTCCGACCCTCAGAAACTCGTGAGATAGAAAATGTTTGGTGCTTTAAACTGTTGAGTTTGGGGATAATTTGTTACACAGTGGTAGATAACTAATATAGATTTTAATTAAAAAACAGATTTTGTCAGGTTGGATAAAAGAGCAAGACCCACCAGTTCACACCCATTAGGATGGCTAATATTTTAAAAACAACAACAATAGCAAACAGAAACTAACAAGTGTTGGCAAAGCTAGAGAGACATTGTAACTCTAGTGCATTGCTGGTGGGAATATAAAATGGTATAGCTGCTGTGAAAACAGTATGGTGCTTCCTCAAAAAGATAAAAGTAGAATTACTGTGTGATCCAGTAATCCCACTCCTAGGTATATACCTGAGAGAACTGAGAGCAGGGACTCAGATTCTTACACACCAATGTTCATAGCAGCGTTATTCACAATAGCCAAAAGATGGAAACAACCCAAATATTCACTGATGGATGAATGGATTAACAAAATTCGGTATATACACACAGTGAAATATTATTCAGCCTTAAAAAGGAATGAAATTCTGATACCTGCTGCAGCATGGATAAACCTTGAGGATATGCTAAATAAAATAAGTCAGACACAAAAGGACAAAAACTGTGTGATCCCACTTATATGAGTTACCTCAAGTACACAGATTCATACAGACAGAAAGTAGAATAGAGGTTACTGGGGGCTGGGGATGGGAGGTATTGTTTAAACAGGTACAGAATTTCTGTTTAGAATCATGAAAAAGTTCCGGAAATGGACAGCAGTGATGATTGCACAACATTGTAAATGTACTTGATGCCCTGAACTGTACACTTTAAAATGGCTAAAATGATAAGATAAGCAACAAGGATTTACTATATAGCACAGGAAACTATATTCAATATCTTATAATAAACTATAATGGAAAGGAATATAGATATATACATATATATGTAAAACTGAATCAGTTTGCTGTACACCTGAAACTAACACAATATTGTAAATCAACTAAACTTCAACAAAAAAGAAAGAAAGAAAGAAAAAACTACTTATATAATGGAAAAAAATGGCTAAAATGATAAATTTTATCCTATGTATATTTTGCCACAATTAAAAAAGTGGGAAAAAAAGCAAGACCAAATGATATGCTGTCTACAAGAAACCTACCCTAAATATATAGATACAAACAGGTTAAAAGCAAAAAGAGGGAAATAGATATGCTATGCTAATATAATCAAAAGAAAGCTAGAATGGCTATATTCATATCAGACTATGTCTATTTCAGGCAAAGAACATTACCAGGGATAAAGCAAATCAATGCATAAAAAAACACCACAACATCTTAAACATCATATGCTTAATGACTGAGCTTTAAAATAAATGAAGCAAATATTAATGAAACTGCAAGGAGAAACAGACAAAACCACAATTATAGTCTGAGATTTCAACAACCCTCTCTCAATAACTATAAAACAAGAAAACATAACACTAATAAGGATACAGAAGACTTGAAAAACACTATCAACCCACTTAACTTAATAGACATTTATGGAACACTGCCAACAGCAGAATATACATTCTTCTCAAGGACACACAAAACATTTACCAAGATAGACTATAGCTTAGGCCATAAGACAAGGAAGTCTTTATAAATTTAAAAAGATTCAAGTCTTACAAAGTATGTTCTTTGACCACAGTGAAATGAAGTTAGAAATCAATAGTAGAAAGAGATCTAGAAAGTCCAAAATATTTGGATCCTAAATAACACAAGTCTGAATAATCTGTGGTTCAAAGAAAAAGTCTCAAGGTAAGCCTAAAAATACTTTCCACTAAAAGGAAATGAAAACACAACATATCCAAGATAGTACCTGGAAATCTACAGTGCTAAAAGATTATATTAGATAACAGAGGAAATGTCTCAAGGACATCATCTTCTACCTTAAGAAGCTAAAAAGAAAAGAGAAAATAAAGCAAAGAAAGTAGAAGAAAGGGAGATAAAAGAGTAAATAAATAAAAGAAAAAAATACATAAATAATAGGGAAAAATCAGTGAAATCAATTGCTGGCTCTTTGAGAAGATCAATTAAATTGATAAACTTCGAGTCAGACTGATCAGAAAAAAATAGATAAAACAGAAACAGCCAATTTCAGCAATGAGTGAGGTAGTGAGAAAATCATTTCGATTCTCTAGCTGTGAGAGGGACAATAAATATTATGAACAACCCTAGACGATAAATTTGACAAATTGATGAATGGACAAATTCCTAGAAAGACAAACTACCAGAGTTTCCTCGAGAAGAAATAGTTAACCTGAATAACCCTTTGTCTTTTAAATAAATGACAAACTTTCCCACAAAGGAAATTCCAGGCCCAGATGGCTTTAATGATGAATTCTAATACACATTTAAGGAAGAAACTATTCTGATTCTATGCTGAAGAGGAAATAGTATTTCTCAACAGATTCTATGAGACTAGTATTATACTGATATCTAAACCAAAGGTGTTACAAGAAAACTAGACCCATATCCCTCATTAGCATAAATGCAACAATTATTAGTAAAATTTTGGCAAATTGAACTCAACAATGTGTAAAAAAGAATAATATATCAAGACTCGGTGTAGTTTATCCCAGAAATGCAAAGTTGGTTTTGCACTGGAAAATCAAGTAATATAATTTACCATATTAACAGACTAAATCCAAAATGAGACCAAAAAAGGATATGATCATCTCTAATAAATGGCAAAAAAAAAAAAAAAAAAAAAAAGCATTTGACAAAACCCAACATCTATTCCCGATAAGAACTCTCAGCAAACTAGCAATAGAGGGGAACTTCAATCAGATAAGGGGCATCTACAAACTCCTAAAATTAACATCGTACAACGCCTGAATGCTTCCTTCCTAAGATCAGGTTCAAAGCAACGATGCAGTCTCTCACCATTTCTATGCAACATTGCACTGGAGGTGGTAGCTACTTCATAAAGGCAAGAAAAAGAATTAAAGGGCATCTGGACCGAAAGGAAGAAGTAAAACTGTCTCCATTTATGGATGACATGAAAATTCTTTCTACATAGAAAATTCTTGCAAATACACAAAGAAGTTACTACAACTATTCAATGAGACTAGCAAAGTTGCAGGACACAAGATTAATATACAAAAATCAATTGTATTTCTATAGACTGGCAATAAAGAATCAGAAATTTAAATTTAAATTATAATTTACAGGGACTTCCCTGGCAGTCCAGTGGTTACGACTCCATGCTCCCACTGCGAGGGGCACAGGTTGGATCCCTGGTTGGGGAACTAAGGTCCCCACAAGCCATGCGGCATGGCCCAAATAAATAAATAAATAAATATATGTATGTGTTTGTGTGTATATATATATATAAAATTTACAGTAGCGTTGGAAATATTAACTACTTAGGGACAAATCTGACAAAAGGTGTATGAGACCTTTAAACTGAAAATACAAAACATTGCTGAGAAAAATTAAAGACCTAAACGTGTGGAGAGATACACAGGTTCATGGATCCAATGACTCTATATTCCTGAGAGACTTAAGACTCTCCACTAAATTTGTCACTAAACCTCACTAAATCTCTCCAGACTCAACTATTATTAATTGATTTAGTAGATAGCAGTTTATTCATAATAATAATAGCAACAATGTATTTGATTATGTTTGCTTACGTATATACATATGCTTATGCGTGCTTATATATAAATGGAATGAGTGACAGCAATGATACTAAAAGGACTGGAGAGAAGAATTAAGATTATTTGGTTATTATAAAATAATAACACTACCTATGAAGTAGTCTACTGTTATTTGAAAGGAGACTTGGATTAGTTGTAAATGTGTATTGAAAATTCTAGGGCAATGACAAAAAAAAATAAAAAGAAGTATAACAGGTATCCTATAAAAGGAGAGAAAATGTAATCATATAAAATGCTTGATTAAAACTACAAAAGACAGTAAAATAGTGGAAGACAAAAAAAAAAAAGAAACAAAGAAGATGGGTAACAAATAGAAAATTGTAGCAAATATGGCTCCAGCTGTATTATAGCTTATATCCAAGACATTAATCCAACTATATCAATAATCACTTTGAACAGCAATGGTTAAATGTACCAATTAAAGACAGAGATTGTCAGAGTGAATTAAAAAAAACAAAAAGACCCACTTATAAGTTGTCTACAAGAAATTAAAACCACAATGAGATACCAGTAAACATCCAATAGAATGTCTACAATTAAAAAGACTGATTCTACCAGGTATTGGCCAGAATGTGGAGCAATCAGAACTCTCATACACAGCTGATGGGAAGGTAATGTGGTACCAACATTTTAGAAAATAGTTTGGCAACAATAACAGCAACAAACACACCTCTCTTAGGACCCAGTCATTCCTCTCCTAGCTATGTACCCAAGAGAAAAGAGAGCTCATGTCCATACAGTGATTTGTACATGAATGTTCACAGGAGTTTTATTTTTTAATAACCGAAGAACAAAAACAACCTAAATGTCCTCGACAGGAGAATGGGTGAGCAATTTGGGGACATCTATATAATGGAATACTACTCAGCAAAAAAAAAAAAAGAAAGAAAAAAGTAATGAACTATTGATACAGACAACAGCAGAGATAAATCTCAAAATAATTATGCTGAGCAAATGAAGCCAGATAAAAACAAGTACATACCAGATGAATCCAACTATGTAAAATTCTAGAAAATGCCAACCACTCTGTAGTGACAGAAAGCAGGTCAGTTGTTGCCTGGGGATGAGGTAGGGACAGAAGAGAAGGATTACAAAGAGACACAAGGACATTTTAGGGGGTGATGGAGATGTGATATGTTCATTATCTTGATTGTGGTGATGGTTTCGTAAATGCATACGTATGAAAAAATGTATCAAACTGTACTTTTTAACATGTGAAGTTTACTGTTTGTTAATTACACCTCATAAAGCTGTTAAAAATTTTTTTAAAAAAAGACATATAGGACTTAGGGATCCAACACAAGAGATAGGGGATGGGAATGACCATGAATTTGGTAAGAGAAGGCCTAGGACACAGTTGAACATGAAAGAACTATCAATCCAGATTGGAACAGGAAGAAGGAATGCTCCAGAAAGGATGTTTCCAAGGAACGAAGATGAAAGACATAGCTTACTTTTTGCGTTTGAATGCATCAATTAAAATACTAAGGAAATACAGTTCTATTAGAGAGTTTGGAATGCGCTAGAGATAGATACATAGAAAGTTAAGTAAACAAAAGGAGGCAATTATGAATTCCAAAGAATGGGAAAAAGTCATACAAGACAGGAAATGTATTGACAGTACACAAAAATATCTATGTCCCAAACATATTTACAGTGGCATAAACGTGGAAGTAAAGGTTATTTCTTTAGCTAAATTCATAAACTATATTGGGAAAAGTGGAGGGAGACGGATGAGAATTGGTGTATAGCTGAGTGGTGGCGGAGAGAGTAGGAGGGCTAGAATCCCAACTCCCATACCAAGAAGTCAAGAGACAAAAAATCTAAAAGCATCAACAGAGCATGTAACTCAGTGAGATGATGAAGTTGCCTATCTAGCCTTATTGTGGGAAATCATTTGCAGTACATACGTGATCAAATCATCACGTTGTACACCTTAAACTTACACAATGTTATATGTGAATTATATCTCAGTACAGCTGGAAAGAAAAGAAATAGTAATATAAGCATATTATGTAGACAGATGGGGGTAGATAGCAGAGACCTAGCTGGGGAAAATAAAAATAATTGCCTCTAGGGAATGGGAATCGGGGTAGGGAAGGAGACTGAGGCAGTAGACTGCTGGTTGTTACCAAAACCCAACATTCTCTGTCTTTTTAAACTATATATAAATATCTCTGTGACCAAATAAAATTCAAGAAAATGTATGGAAAGATTGCTGGGAGAACGTCAATAACAGTGAACACAGTGGGTTTGACTCTGTGTCTCCCTGCTTATTTGTACTTGCCCAGAGTTTTTCCAAGTCTATTTATTACTGTCATAAAAGAAGAAAACAAATGAGTCAATAAATGCAAGTGAACAAAAAGCCCATCCTGTTTACAATGCTCAATAAGGTAAAGGAAAAGACTTTGAAAAGAAAGTAGAAACCGAGATGGAAAATCCCAGAATCAGAGCAGCTGGCAATACTCCTGATTGGCAGTGCCCAGGAGCAGCCTTCCCGGGGAAATCACCATGGGATCATTCCAGGATGCAAGCCAGGCTTCCTGAGAGCCGGATGCTCACACACTGCACCACGCACACACACACACCACCACCAGCACATGCACACATACTATCGTACATACACACCACCAGCAACACATACACATGTACCACACACACACACACACACACACACACACACCCCACACGCACCATCAAAGGTTGATATAAGATTCCTGCCATCGCTAACGGGCTGCCTTCCCGTACCTGCAACTTAACTTCAACAACATCTCCCATTTGGAACTTCAATGTCCAGACCTCTCTCCTTTAGAAGGGAGCTGAGAGGTTAGAGTGGGACGTGAGTGAGAAAGGAAGTGAGAAGCAGTTGACTGCTATTCTAAAGAGAACTTCCTAAAGTTTCCAGGGGAAAAAGCTACAAAAATGGGTGCTTTGCACAAATGATCTCACTGAATTCCAAAAAATAATTCATATCCCCTTTTGACAGGAAAGGAATCAAAAGTTGAGAGAGGTCAAAGAATCTTTCCAAGTTCACCAAAGTCAGAATCTGAATGCTGACGCCTCCATGCTTTCTTGCCCCATTTCTCCCTTCCATACTTCCTTCATCATTTTTTTTCCTTCCAAAAATATTTATACAGCACCCAGGCATGACACTACACACGGGTCTGGGTCTTCATGGAACTTACACTCTAGTGGGAGATCTGGAATAAATAAATGAACGGAGCAATTTCAGATACTTGTTAGGGCTGTGACACAAATAAAACATGGTGAAGTAATAGTAACTGGGTGAGGGCAGGTGTGGGTGCATCAGAGTGGTCAGGGAAGGCCTCTGAGGAAGCAACGTTTGGGCCGAGCCCTGAATAACAGGCTATGGAAAGACCTAGGAGCAGAGCGTTTCAGGTTCAGAGAAAGGAAAGGGCAAAGACAATGAGATGAAAGTGAAAAAAAGTCATCAACTCCTAATACCACGGCAAAGCCTACTAGCGGGGATCTGAACACTCATTTATTTATTTATTAATAAGTTTATTTTTGGCTGCATTGGGTCTTTGCTGCTGTGCGCGGGCTTTCTCTAGTTGCAGCGAGCAGGGGCTACTCTTCGTTGCAGTGTGCGGGCTTCTCTTGTTGCAGAGCACAGGCTCTAGGCACGCAGGCTTCAGTAGTTGCAGCACATGGGCTCAGTAGTTGTGGCTCACGGGCTCTAGAGCACAGGCAGTAGTTGTGGCACACGGGCTTAGTTGCTCCGCAGCATGTGGGATCTTCCCGGACCAGGGCTCGAACCCGTGTCCCCTGCATTTCGCAGGTGGATTCTTAACCACTGTGCCACCAGGGAAGTCCCTATTTATTTTTTTTAACATCTTTATTGGAATATAATTGCTTTACAATGGTGTGTTAGTTTCTGCTTTATAACAAAGTGAATGAGCTATACATATACATATATCCCCATATCTCCTCCCTCTTGCGTCTCTCTCCCACGCTCCCTATCCCATCTCTCTAGGTGGTCACAAAGCACCGAGCTGATCTCCCTGTGCTATGCGGCTGCTTCCCATTAACTATCTATTCTACATTTGGTAGTATATATAAGTCCATGCCACTCTCACTTCGTCCCAGCTTGCCCTTCCCATTCCCCGTGTCCTCAAGTCCATCTTCTACGTCTGCGTCTTTATTCCTGCCCTGCCCCTAGTGAACACTCCTTATTGATATGCCCTGTCTGGTGTGGGCTTTCCTGGGAAGCTGACTCTGAAAGTGAGATTAAAGTCCAGGAAGATGATTGGGGAAGGCTCTTGAGAACTACTAGTGTGAAATGTGAAAGCAGAGGGACTGGGCAGAGGGAGGAATTAAACTGTGTTGCAGCCTCAAGGTACTCTGCACAGTCTGACCTTGGCGTAGCGGAGCGCTGGGGTTGAGAATTCAACCATCTCTGGAGCTCCACTACTCTGCTAATTAAGTTCCAGACCTAATACTCAGCCTCTTCTGCCTGCAGGTTGCAGGTTGTCTCTTCATATGCCACCAGAAAGGTTCTCTGGCTTTCACACTTGACCTTATTGATCAATCACCCTCAGCTTTCCCATGTCCTTGTCAAATGCATCAGTAGTTCTCAGTAACAGCCACCCTACTCCATTGTTCTACCCTCCTGCCAGCCTCTGAAATATCTGAGATACATTCGCCCCCCCCAGTGCATTCCTCTCCATGGATATTCCATCCAAGTTCATAATGGAACTCTTAACAAAGTTCACAGCATGCCTGAGGCAATCAGGGCTCCACTACAAGTGATGGAGTCCTCATGGCCAGCTGGCCAGGGAGTAATCAAACTCCAAAATCCCAAGGGGAATCGGCTTCCTCAAACCATTCCTGGTACCAGCATCTCTGAGCAGGAGACTTGTGTGCAGTAAGTATGTTGGCTGCTCTCTGAATCAACCCCTGTGGGGCAGTGAGGGAAATACAATGAACAAGAAGGAGTTGAACTCCAGTGTCTTGGAAACAAAGCTCAGCCAATCTCACGGGGAGATCTGGAGCTGGGGTGACCCTTCAGAGTTGTCCCAGATTGAAGCAGGGGGCTGGCCGCTTGTACCTTCCCATCAGCCAATCTGACTGAGCTGCCTCATGGGAGGGGGCCATAACTTTGTGAGTGGCAATGGCCTTCAGCCAAGGGTAGCGTCCAGGAGGGACTCAGCCGGGAGCCATCAGTAGGGACAACACTGCCTGTAGCTGGGGGGATGAGGGCTTGGGTTCTGGGGAGTATGTGGGGACAGCCACACCAGCCCAGTTTGGACACATCGAATGCAAAGAACAATTAGCTTCCTTTCCTGAGGCCTCCTTGGAAGCAGCATCTGGAGGCTGAGAGTCTGAGGCCCCTTACAAGTAGCAAAAGAATTTGGACAGGATGCATTTAATCTTGAGCTAATGGTACAATGCTTCGCCAAGATAAACTTCTCAACCTCAACATATTTTATTTTGAAAAAAATGTTATTGTCAGGTACAAGGGAAATTCCTCCTCACTTAGGCTGCCGGGCCAGATGACATAATCCCTGGCTGGGGCCACTTGTGTGGTGTGTTATCTTTTTCATCTGAGCAGATCTCTTCCCGACAGGCCCACCTCCCCAAAAGCTGGCCATGGTTCCTAAGTAATTCTAGCCTCTGACAGCTGCAGGAAAGAAAGAAATGTGACTTGCAAACAGACATTTTTTGGATGTCACGTTTCTAAACACCAGATACGTTGGATTTCTCCCCACCCCCTGGCTCTGGGTGGAGTTCAGATGGGAACTGAAGGGAGTATCTGGGAGTCTCTTTTTCATTCCTTACATTTTTATTGAGCGTCTACTGTGTGGCCAGTGGGGTGGTAGCTATGAATGGTAATGACCGTCTTTCACTGCCTATTAGGGGCCAGGCACTGTGCAGACATTACACACGTGTTATGTCTGCAGGGGGTAGAAGGATGCTCAGGTCATCCCGGTTGTCTAGACGGAGAGATGGAGGCTCAACTAGATTAAGCCACTTTCCCAAGTCAGAGGTGGAACCAAGCCAGAGATATGGGCCTTCAATTTTCATGTTCAAGGGCTTTCCATCCATCATGGAGTCTAGCGAAGCGAAGAAACTTGACACACGCATGTGGAAGAAATGACTGAGTCACTAGGAGAACAACAGGGTGGAGTGGAGTCAGCCGTTCTACAGTGTGACACCCAGATCAGCTTCTCAGGCAGGTCCTGGCACTCTCTGAGAACTCTAGAACTCTCTAGAGCTGCCACAGCAGTCCAGACGCAGGCAGGACCTCTACAGGCAGGACAGGCAGTTCAAGCCCAGAAAGGGGCTGCCTCTTGGCGCTGAGCCTTCTGTTCTCCGCTCCAGGGAAGCTGTGTGCGGCTGGCGTGGTTTCCCATTCTCTCAGAAGCAGCCCTGAGTTCCTCCAGCCCTGCCTCAGGGGATTTCCTATAGGGCTGGAAGGAAGCCAAGGATAGGATAGGATGGGGGCAGAAGGGAGGGTCCTAGAGCCACCTGCATCACAGGACCTCAAAACATACAAAGAAGTGCAGGGAATAAACACCATCTTTATTTTGGACATAGTTTGATGTCAGATCCTGGATGTATTCGTTTAGTCTTCAAAGATTTTCAGAGGCATTTTTCCTCCCAGTGAAGTTGGCAGGGATGAGATCACCAGTCCCATCTTAGATAAAACAAGTGAGACTCAGAAAAGCTACCTGACTTGCCCAGGATCACCCTCAAGCACCAAAGTGAAGGTTTCCTTCAAGTTCATTGCTCTTTTTGTCCCCCATCCCCATGGCGTCATCGGAGCCAGAAATCTGGGAGGGGGCAGTGTATTCTTGTAGGAAGAAGATAAGCTTTGGAGTCAGAAGATCTGAGTTTAAATCCTGGGCCACTAACTGGGTGATCTTGGGGGGAGTTACTTAGCTCCTCCTGCCCTCGGTTTTCCCATCTGTAAAATGGAGCGAGTAATCCTTGCATCAGAGAGATTGTTCTGAGGATTAAAGCCTATCACAGCTCTAAAGAAGCTGGCCCTTGTGTTGAAATAAATCTTACATCTCTTTTCCCCTTCTTGAAGATGTACAATTATTCCTACACGGATGTGTGATTATTATTATGCATTTATAGTTACCTGTTTTATTCAAAGAATAATTTGAGGCAGCTATTGCAACGGTAAGCCCAAAGCAGAAGGATTTTGTCCCCTTTAATCTTGATCTCCAGGTGTCAGTGGAGGTGGGTATGTCATCCCGAAGATGCAGGAAATAGAAGTCCAAGGCGTTCCTTTAACAGGCACCGCCGTCCCAGGCTGAGGATAAAGCTGTACCTGGCCTACAGCAGCCCTGCTTTTGTCTCCAGGACCCTTTCTCACTCTTTCCCTCCTTTTCCCTCCAAATTTGTCTTGACTGTGCAGTCCTATCTCTGAGCATTTTCAATGCTCTTCCCTCTGCCAGGACCGCTCTCCATCTGGCTGACTCACCTGGAATGTCACTTCATTCATTCATTCATTCATTCAGTGCTGACTGAGTGCTCACTACACCCTAAACAGTGTGCTGGGACATTCCAGTGGGGAGACAGTGAAGACACAAGCACATGTATACAGAATTGCTGTTACTGAAAACTGCTAAGAAGAACAGGAGAGAGCAGGGCAAAGAATTGAGAGCGGCCATGGGCTGTTTCAGATACGATGCTGCAGGATTACATGCCTCCCTCGGAGCAGAGTCCGGACAGAAGTGTGAGATGGGAGTGCGGGGCATCAGGTTGGGAGGAACTCTAGTGGGAGTAAACTTGGCATGTGTGCAGAGAGAAGGGAATAGGGGTCCAGGTGCCCCCACCCCTTGCTGGGCCTGGAATCTGGGTTGCCAGTGAGGGGGTGAACCTGATTGCCTTTATGAACTTCCTCAGGCTCTGACCTTCTAGGAATCAAAGATCCCTGAGCCCGTGGCCAGCTGGACAGAGAGGGGAGGCGTGAGGACACAGATGCTCCAGTCAGCTCAGAGGAGCCTGTGCCCCGCTCCCCAGTGCAGGCCACCTGTCCAGAACTAGATGGACACGCTGTGGGACTCTGGGTGGGATCAGGCGAACCCATCACTGCCAGCCTGGCTCAGAGACGGAAGGAAGGGCAGCTAGTCCACTCTGAGGGAGACTCCGGGCACAGTTCCTTCTGTCTTAGTTTCCTAGGGCTGCCATCACAAAGTACCACAAAGCAGGTGGCTTTAAACAACAGCAATGGCTAGTTTCGCCGTTCTGGAGTCTAAAGCCTGAAATCACGCTGCTGGCAGGGCCTCGCTCCCCGCGAAAGCGGTAGGGGAGAAGGCTTCTTGCCTCTTCTAGCTTCTGGTGCTTTTCTGGCAACTTCGGGGATCCCTTGGCTTGCAGCCACGTAATTCCAACCTTTGCCTTTGACGTCACATGACATTCTCGTGTGACTCTGTCTTCACGTGGCTGTCTTCTTAGAAGGGCACCAGTCCTATTGGATTGGGGCCCAGCTACTCCAGCATAACCTCGTCTTAACTCGTGACATCTGCAACGACCCCCAACTCCAAATAAGGTCGCACTCTGGGGGTTAGAACTTCAGCATACCCTTTTTTGGGGGGGAGGGGGCAAATTCAGCCTATAACACCTTCCATGCCACCCTAACAAAGGGCCTTTCAGCCTCTGATGGTCACTCCCACTGACGGAGGTGCACGGCCCTCAACGCAGTAAGCTCTCTTGCTGGAAATTTCCCTCTCCTCCCTCTCTCCCACAAATATTTATCAAGGGATTCCTACAGTCCAGGAGCATTGCCAAGTCCTGAGTGCCCAGCAGTAAACAAAACAGATGGTGGGAAGGCTGACATGACATCATCTTTGCCCATGGGTCCCAGGTTCCCCCTGGGGCCACACACAACATCCTGGCCCACCCCGAAGTTGGCCCTTCAGAGAGCTGAGGACAGCGGTGGGTTCCCCCAAGTCTCCCTCAGATTGAACACCTGTGGTTTCTTTACTTATTCCTCGAATAGAGTGAATATAGATTTTATGGACCAAACTAGTATGGTTCTGGGGGTGAGAGTGGGTGCCAGTAATAATGACACAGAGACGACGGGCTTAACCAGGCGTGTCCCAGGCCGACTGCTCTGTACAGTCACCACACGGAGCACAGGTTTCCAGATCCTTCCTCACCCCGGCTACTCTCTTCTGGACGTTTTGTAGTCTGTCTCCTTTTAAATCATTGCTCCCAGAATTAACTACCATGAGTGTCTGGCATAGTGGAAAAAGCCAAATAGGCAAGGAGATCATTTTAATAAAGTGCCAAACAGCTTAATAGAGACGAGAGGGAGGTATTATGGCAACCCCAAGGAAGAAACAATGAACTCTTTCTGAGAAAGTTGGGGATGGCTGCAGAGAGGAGCCGATATCTGCAGTGGATCTTCCAGGGAGTAGAAACTGCCCATCAGGAAAGTGAAGGGCATCTTGGGAAAGGGCATCTTTGGCATGCCGTGATGGAGGAGCAAGCGGGGTTCCCAGCTCACCTGCTGCTGAGGGAGACTCATGCTGTCTTCCCCTAGAGTCCGTGAGGTCTCATCTGATGCTAGCTTTACTTTGGGTTAAATTATGGGATATTATGGGAAGGACACACTTGTCCTAGACGCCTGTGGTTCTATCTGAACCTACTTCTGACCAGCCCTACTTCTGATCTTCAGATTTGTTCTAAGGAAGAACCACCAAAATACAGGCAGAATTTGGCAAATGAGGCGTTAAGCAGCTTAACCCAGGATCCTTTGCACTTCCGGGCCGCAGTGGGAGTGAGTCGCTTACAAGCACTTGCTGAGACAAGCTTCACTGATGGGTCCGTGCTGGTCTCTGGGGAGGCGAAGATCACTCAGGGTCACTGCTCTCAAAGAGGTGTAGCTGCTGAGTGAGACACACACGTGCAAAGAACTTCAAGTCGTGCCAAAGCACCTAAGGACTGTCACACCCCTTTATAAGTTTGCCATATGTTTTGGGAACACAGGGACTAGTTCCCACTGGAGGAATAAAACTGACTTTCACTGCAGAACTTCCAGGGCTTTGATGGCCAAGCGAAGCATCAGAGCTAGAGAAAGAGTGGGTG
Source organism: Pseudorca crassidens (assembly GCF_039906515.1). NCBI lineage: Eukaryota > Metazoa > Chordata > Mammalia > Artiodactyla > Delphinidae > Pseudorca > Pseudorca crassidens. The sequence continues at coordinate 80,500,879 of NC_090309.1, read as the reverse complement.
AAAGGTGTGGAAGCATGAGAAATGCCTGGAGTAGGAATAGCCTCTGGGGCTGGCCTGTGGGGGGCAGGGCAGGGCAGGGAGGCGACCTCAGGATGCAGCAACGAGGCATTGCTGGCATAGCAGGTCACCATCATGCCTGGCCGGCCACCTGCATCGCTGCGTTCCCTCTGCAAGTTCTGAATGCCGGTGGGAGACTGCCTACGGGGAGGCGAGCGCAGGAAGGAGCGAAGTGGATGACTCGGCCCCTCAGCCAAACACACGTTACTGCCTCTGGCTCCCGCTGGTCAGCTGGCTGCATCCTCTGCTCCCCTCCCCCTTGGAGGCGGGCCCTTCATCAGCTGTGTGCAATCGTCCTCTGAGGTGGGTGGTGGTGGTTCTCTAGGGTGATGACTCGTCACAGAGCTGGACTCTATCCAGACCCAAACACTGTCGACAACCCCGGCCCATAAGGCACCAGCACATCCTCACCAGCCCTTTAAAAGTTCCGTCAGACTCATCTTGGACAGACGTTGGGACCGGAGGTGTGGGCCCTGGCAGAGGCTGGGAGAGAAGTTCAAGCCCCCAGATGGTCCCCGGTTCTATGCCCCCCTGTCTGAGCTGAGAGAGAAATTCTGCGGGGATGCCTGGAGCTCAAGCATCACGTCTGTCCCGACTCACTTGGGTAGAGGAGACCTCCCTCTTCTCCGAGCGCTTGGTCCCCTGCAGGACCATCTCCCGGCACAGCATCCCAGCTGGCGGGCTCTGTATCTTCATCGCCTCCGGACTGTGAACAACCCAAGGGCAGGCAGTGTGGCTTCCTCATTTCCAGATGCTCACGGTACCCAGTAGGTGGTCTGCGAATGAGGAGGAAAAGGGGAAGACAGTGGATGAAGGAAGGTCCGCGGAAATACCATCATGGGCTCCTGGAGATAAGAGAGGGATGAGGAAAAGGGGAATGGGGCTGCATTCTGGGTTTGCTTTTGTTCCTGGAGGCCTCATGCATTACAAATACTGCAAAATTAAACTTTGTGACTGTGCGGTTAGAAATGTAAATCCAGGCACGATTCTTTATTAGTTAGTCATTGTGATAATATTCATTTTTTTCTTCTGATTTTAAAAGAAATTTAACTTAAGCCTTTTTTGGGGCCCCAAGGCACTGCATTTACTGTGCCCTAACCAATAAGCTGGACATGGGCTGTGAACAGGGTAGTCAAATAGTAATGAATGGTTCCACTCAGGCACCTGCCAATCAAAACCAGAGCAAGAGGCTTCCCTGGTGGCACAGTGGTTAAGAATTTGCCTGCTAATACAGGGAACATGGGTTCAAGCCCTGGTCCGGGAAGATCCCACATGCCACAGAGCAACTAAGCCCGTGTGCCACAGCTACTGAGCCTGCGCTCCAGAGCCCACGAGCCACAACTAGTGAGCCCACGTGCCACAGCTACTGAAGCCCGCATGCCTAGAGCCCGTGCTCCGCAACAAGAGAAGCCACCGTGATGAGAAGCCCGCGCACAGCAACAAAGAGTAGCCCCTGCTCTCTGCAACTAGAGAAAGCCTGCGCGCAGCAGCAAAGACCTAACGCAGCCAAAAAAAATAAATGAAAACAAACAAAGAAAAAAAAAAACCAGAGCAAGTTCCTGAAGGCCCCTCACTCTGCCAGACCTTACCTCTTGGTCACAGGCTCTGGAGGGAGGGGCTGAAGTGGTGGACAGAGGGGCATTTGGGGGGTGTGGCACTGTGACTCTATACCAACTGGAATCGAAGGGTTTCAATCTTTGAAAAATGGGCGTGGACATTCTGGTGCCTTCCGTAAGCCCTGGATGGAGGTAGAAATAACAAAATATGGTCACTGCAAAGATGCAAGATGACTCAAAAGGAGGAGGAGAGCCTGAATGCCAGGTTTCTGATCTGGGTAAAAGGTGGTACCATCACTGAAAGGGAATTTGGCAGGAGGTATAGCTTGAAGGGAAAGACACTGAGTTCAGTTTGGGACACGATAAATGTGATGGATTTCTGGGAAGTGATGTCTGTAAGCATTGACTAGATGGGTATAGTTTTTTAGGAAATAAAGTGAGTATGCAAAACGCAATCTGGAAGTTTCAGTAGGCACATAGTAGGACCTCAATCAATCTGTCCAGGGCTGAATAAGAACTCCAGACACAAAGACTTCAGCCCCAGGCTCATGGACTGATTGGAAGGACCCCACGCAGACTGACTTCAAGGGGAAAACACAGAACATCCTTTATCTGATTATGATCGACGCAGACAACTGGAGGGCATGTTTCAGCTCCAAGTACCCAAGGTGTGGGATCTGTGAGGGCTTTACTGCTGTCAGAAGTCAGCATGAGGGGCCGGCAAGAGCATGTCTTATTGTCTTGTACCTTGAAGATCTGGGAGGCATAAGGAGAAGAAACTGCATTTTCCAAACCCTGAAGAAATACTCATTTTCTTTTCACATCTGTTTCCTTAAGAGTCTTTTTTTCCCACTGTGTTGATAGATATTATATAATCACATTGTTTAAATATTTGAGATGGTGATTACACCACCATTCAGTTTTAATCGCTGCTTCTGTTAACATCGTCAGACATTCTCAAGCAAAATTAATTAGGACCAAACAATGGATTGATGGTCTTTAAAATTCAAACCTTCAGAAACTAACCAGTTTCCTAACCCAACACCATAAATGCACAGTGAATTTAGACCCTAGAACTTATCACTTCAAGGATGTTTTCCCCTAAGGCCACATGTTAGTCTTACCAATAATAAATAAAAATGCAAAATATACAATGAGAATCACAAAATTTATTTTTATACAAAAATACCTTCTATAGCAAGTTTGATGCCTCACTCACCTCTCTTTGAATCCCGTGGCAGTCTACTCAGTACCTACTAAGAGAGCCCCATCCACTGTTGGCTGGTTCTAGTCTCTACCAAATTCTTTCTCCTACTGTTAAGACTGGGAACTCTATTCTCAGACAGTGCCTCCTGTCACTTGTAAAGTTCACTTGCTGGAGCAACACAGAAAAATTCTGTTTCCAATCTGAAGATTCCTTTGAGAGTTGAGTCCTCGTGAATGGGGAAGCAAACAGACTCACTAGATACCATCCTCTGCTCCCCAGTGATATATTAGGGTGAGGCTCTCGGGAGTCTATGGTTGACTTCGTGTCCCATATGGTGGTGTCATAAGTCTACAGACTTACAGGATTTGAGAAATCTTTTTTTTTTTTTAATACCATGCATTTAAAAAAAAGATTTTATTTATTTATTTTATTTATTTTTGGCTGTGTTGGGTCTTCATTGTGGTGTGCAGGCTTCTCATTGTGGTGGCTTCTCTTTGTTGCAGAGCACGGGCTTCAGGAGTTGTGGCGCATGGGCTCAGTAGTTGTGGCTCACGGGCTCTACAGTGCAAGCTCAGTAGTTGAGCTGCCAGGCAGATTCTTAACCACTGCGCTACCAGGGAAGCCCTGAGAAATCTTTGAGAAGGAGTTCTGAACGGATTCGTAAGTTGCTGTGGCTTCACTTAGATGTCATTCACATAAAAGAGAGTGCACCCTAAGATCTACCTAGGCCATTGCCATCTGGGGGGAGATGGGGGTCAGCGTTTGAAGGAGAGAGATATATGCTATATTGACTATGTTAAAATCAGATTGTATATACAAGTATATATTGATAAGAAATTTTAAAATTCTGTTTATGAGGTTTAAGGCCATCTTGAAGATCGCATCAGGGAACCTGAAGAGAGGTACCTTTATAAAGAAATGTGCACTTTGGCCATACTGAGTCAGATTGTGCTGGGTTAGAATTCCAGCTCTGCCACTAATTTACAGTGTGACCTTAGGCCTTAGCTTCCTAAGATGGAAAATGGGTATGAAAACAATTCACCTTGCAACTTGAGAGTGAGGGTTACGTGCCTGGCATTCAGCCTGGGATATAGCAGGTGCTTGATACAGGCAGTGATTAGGGCCGTAGATTCCAGTTTTACACACGAGAGAGAATGTGCATGTAACTTATTTACAAAATTAAAGAGTAAAAACAGATATAATGATCTATTAAAATATATTTCAAAGCCATGTGTTTAAAGTGTCTGCTGATGTTTAAAATTTTGTTAATTTAAGAAGTAATATTAAATTTTTTTAATTTTAATTTTTCATTTTTTAAAAAAAGTTTAAGTAAATAGGGCTTCCCTGGTGGCGCAGTGGTTGAGTCCGCCTGCCGATGCAGGGGACACGGGTTCGTGCCCCGGTCCGGGAGGATCCCACATGCCGCGGAGCGGCTGGGCCCGTGAGCCATGGCCGCTGAGCCTGCGCTGTCTGGAGCCTGTGCTCCGCAACGGGAGAGGCCACAACAGTGAGAGGCCCGCATACAGCAAAAAAAAAAAAAAAAAAAAAAAAAGTTTAAGTAAACAATCATAGTTTTAAAAAATTCAAACAATAGAAAAATAAATAAAAATTTCCTCATCATCCCTCCCCTCCATCCTTAACCCCAGCCCCCAACAATTCCACTAAACAGTTTGGTGTACATTTCAGACATGCATAAAGAAGCACATATGGTGTTTTCCCTTCAAAAATGAGCTCATGCTATACGTTGTTCTACAGCTTCACTTTTTCATCTAACACTATAGCTATATATGATTCTGATGGGTTTTAGAGGAAGCTATATATTATTCTTAGCCATATATTATTCTGATGGGTTTTTTTTTGGTTTGTTTTTTGTTTTGCGGTACGCGGGCCTCTCACTCTTGTGGCCTCTCCCGTTGCGGAGCACAGGCTCCGGACACGCAGGCTCAGCGGCCATGGCTCACGGGCCCAGCCACTCCACAGCATGTGGGATCTTCCTGGACCGGGGCACGAACCCGTGTCCCCTGCATCGGCAGGCAGACTCTCAACCACTGCGCCACCAGGGAAGCCCCCTGATGGGTTTTTGTTGTTGTTTTTTGCGGTACACGGGCCCCCCACTGCCGTGGCCTCTCCCGTTGCGGAGCACCGGCTCAGGACGCGCAGGCTCAGTGGCCGTGGCCCACGGGCCCAGCCGCTCCGCAGCACGTAGGATCTTCCCGGACCGGGGCATGAACCCGCGTCCCCTGCATCGGCAGGCGGACTCTCAACCACTGCGCCACCAGGGAAGCCCCCTGATGGGTTTTTAAAGAAGGGTTTTAGCAGAAATAATGCCAGTGAAATGTGATGTTTTGAGTACACAATTCTAAAGAGTTGGATGAAAACAGAAAAACTCAGGTTAACACCTGATTATTTCACCTCTAAAATATGGCAGAAATCCAGACAACAGGTGGGGGAATAATCCAGATAAGACAATTTGGGAATTCATGAATGAGTAGGGATTAGTTTTGTAATACTGACAATCACTCCTACAGTTACACGGCACTTTGTCATTTATGTCACAGTTGACTCTGACAGCAATCCTGCAAGGACAGAGGAACCAATTAACCCATTTTAAGCCCGAGAAGACTGAGGTTCAAAGAGGTGTCCATGCCTCTGGGAGGCCAGGTGTTGGGAGCGAGGTGGAGGAAAGGGGGTGTGCCGGGCTGCTTAACAAACCTGCTTTTCCCTGAGCTGACTCATTAAGGTCCTCGGCCAGCAGATGGACCTAAAAAGGAGCAGAGTGACCCCTTGGCATCTGACTTGATGAATTGAGCAGAACTGATTTCGAAACCTCAATTTCGGAGGAATGCTCTTTTGGGACCTCTGGCTTAAGCGCTGGGGTCCTCTTCATCTAACCATAGTTGTATATGATTCAACAGTGTTTGGTGAGCGCCTCCGAAGTGCTTGCCCCACGTTAGAAATCAAATGCGGAACAGTGGAACCTACACTGGGTGGGCATCGGGCTTCTGTCCCAACCTGGGCATGTCCACCTCTCTCGGGATGCTGTTGCCCCAGCTGCCTGAGGAGTGGCTTGGGCTAGGGGAGCTCTTCCTGGCTTGGAACTGGGGTCCCCAGGGTCTCCGTGAGGATGGAGAAGGGGGAGGAGACCTCACTCGTTCCCAGGTTCACAGAGTGAAGATCTCCCGCATTCATCCTCATGGTTTCAAAGGTGAACCTTTAATAAAGGAATTATCTAAGGTTGAGGGTTTGGGTTTTAATGGAGCAGAATGAGGACGAAAAGGACCAGAGACCCCATCTGACACTGGATGATGACGCTTAGAAAGTTTGCCCAGCTCTGCAGCCCTGTCTTCTCCGTGGAAGTTAGGTGGGAGGCTGTTGGTAGGAAACAGGCATCCTTGGCCTCTCTGACAGCATCCATGGGGCCCCTGAAAGTCTGGCTTTCCTTGGCTCCGATTAGCAATGATGGGACTGGAAGACCCAGGTTCTCTCTGGGTCGCTCTTGACTGGTAATATTGTGGGTAGAGGTTCTTTAGTGAGCCAGAGTGGGGGGTGGACCAGCAAAACCTCTTCTTCCTTCTCCCCAGCCTTCCCAAAACCTTGGCCTGTGAGAAATGAGTATCAGATAGAGAGAAAGACAATCTTCCTTGGGAGTCTAAGCAGGTTTTGCAGAAAAATGACACATGCCCAGGCTCCCACCTTCAGGAGGCACTGGGAACCTTGCTTAGCTAATCTGTCTCTGCAGGAGTCCCAGCCCCTGGACGTGCAGGGCGAGCCTTCTGGAGGATCTTGGAGCCAGTGGCTTCTCTCAGCCCTCCACTCTCGAGAACTGACCATCTCACACTCACATCTGAACATTTCATTCCTTCCTTGTGAAACTAAATGCACCACACCCTCAAAGCCCTCGTAGGAGAATGGAGTTAACTGTAGATTTCAACAGCAGCAAGAGATGAAAGCCAGAAACTTCTGCTGGTTTCCTAAGAAAGTGCTGGGGTTTCTTATTTGTGGGCTTTGATTTATCTAAGTGCTCGACTTTCAATCTGGGTTTGAAAATCCTAAAGATGCCCAGAGGTTCGTTTAGAGGGAGCCAAAAGGGGGCGGAGAAAGTGGGGCTCAGGGTTCCTTATTTCCATATCAACCAGAGCCATTCCACTTCTGTTTCATGTTTTTTAAAAAATGTGGGCTTAGTGTAAAAGTTATTTAATTATTAATTAATTAATTTATTTATTTTGGCTGCGTTTGGTCCTCATTGCTGCACGCGGGCTTTCTCTAGTTGTGGTGAGGAGGGGACACTCTTCGTTGCGGTCCGCGGGCTTCTCATTGCGGTGGCTTCTCTTATTGTGGAGCATGGGCTCTAGGCTTGCGGGTTTCAGTAGTTGCAGCACGTGGGCTCAGTAGTTGCGGCTCATGGGCTTAGTTGCTCCATAGTTAGGCACGGCATGTGGGATCTTCCCGTACCAGGGATCGAACCCGTGTCCCCTGCGTTGGCATGCGGATTCTTAACCACTGCACCACCAGGAGAGTCTCTAATTATTGTTTTTTAAATAAAGAGTTTTGGGACTGGCGGTCTAGTGGTTAACACTTGGAGCTTCCACTGCAGGGGGCTCAATCCTGCAGTGGAATTTTGATGCTAAAACCAAAACTGAAAACCACAGGTCTGTCGCTTCACTTTTCTATGGGGTGCTGGTCCTGATATTCTACATGTATATAGAGCTCAGTCTTGTCTTGGGAGAACAGAGAAATTCATTCACTCATTCCGCTAACATTTATTGAGCACTTCCTTTGTGCCAGGTACAACTATGCCCTGTGAAAAATAAAAAGGTCTAATAAATGCCCCCCTTGCCCTTGAGGAGGTTGTCCAGTGCTGAATGGTACAGGTTACAGGCCATGGCAGGTGGTTCAGAGGAGCGGAAAGCATGAGGGCTGCGAGGCAGGCCTGGGTTTCCATCCTTGAGTGATCTGATTCCTAAGAGCTGTAGCCATGGACACAGCTGTCTTCAAAACATCCCTCTTTCTAGACTTACTTTCAGTATCTTCAGCTTATGAGCCTTCTTTGAGGAGCAGCCATGCTTTAGTTTCTTTTTCCTAAATCATTTTGTCCAACGGAGGGTCACTTTAATCCAATCAGAGGTTTTAACAAAGGGTATAACAGCTGTGCTCTTGATTTGTCTCTTGCCTTCTTCTTTTTTCTTGTTCTTTTTTTCTGTGAGGGGCTGCTTCTCTAATAAGGATGATGTAACATGTAAAGAGAGCAAAAATTAAACCTTTGTTATATTGAGCCACTGAGATTTAGGGGGTCTTTGTTGCTACAGCATAACCTCATCCATCCTGACTAATACATTTATCTACTCTTATATCATGGGAAAACTCCTGTTTCTCATCCCATAGCTTAAATGTCTCCCAGTCTGTGAAGTCATGGTCCACTCCCCCAGATGGAGGTGAAGGGTCTTTCTTCTGTGCACACAATATATTATAACATATAATAAGTTTACCTGAGCTTTTTGTGTCTTTGTCTATCATCCTCACTGGCTTGTGAATACCTGAGAGCAGAAGTTATATATATGTATTTATTGATAGACTGAATGAATGCAAGTATAGAATTTGGAAATTGCTTCTTAAAGCCTAGCGTTTATTGCTCATTTCTTAGCTGCAAAGACACAATCTGTCACTGTATAAGTGACAAGGTGCAATTGTCAACATCTGCCCGACAACTCAGGTTAGGTATGAAAGTTTGAAATCAAGGGGATTAGAGAAGAGGGTCTGTAAGGTTTCTCTAGGCACTCTAACAGCCAGTGCCCTGTGAACAATGCCATACCAGACGGAAACCCTCCTCAGCAAGTGGCAGGGAGTATAGCAGTCTTCCACACTGAAACAATTTGTTAGCATTTACAAGTTCCCATTTTCTGTATTTTAACTTCTAATTGGTTTCCTCTTTTGTGCTAAGAATGCCATCTGTCCCTTTGACAGGTTTTTGGATTTGATACCACTTACCAGGAAATATGACCATCACTGTAAGATGATTCTAAAGTGTCCATCCCAAACAGCCCAGTTTTAGTAACTTCACACAGAATCCTCACTATTCCTGTGTAGAAATGTCACCATTTTTCAAGCAGTTTCACCTCCACATTTTCGAGGAGTTCATAATATAATGCAAGGTACGTGGCCTTTTGATTCTAAATCTCTTATCTGCTCCCTTGCAGCAAAACGGATATTATTATCCCTATTTGCAGATGAGAAAACTGAGGCTCTGGAAGTGGACTTGTCTAGGATATGGAAACAACATAGTACCAGGACATTAAACTTAATTTCTGAATCTAAACCCACTTCTCTACAGATACAATTTCTACCTTGTGGGATAGCAGCAGGGATGAAATCATTATTCCCATTTACTGAACCAAGTAACTGAGGCCAAGAGCAGTTAAATGACCAGTGTAAGATGCTTCAACAATTAATCCACAGCTCTAGGCTTGGAGAACTCCAATCCTCTCCCCTGTGGTCTTGTGCTCTCACTATTACTTCCTTAGCCTACTTTGACTGTGCATGACCTTCCTCCAAGACCAAAGTTACCTGGGTTGTGGACAAGCTAAGAGGGAGGGGGAGCCACCCAGGGGAAGTTCTGGTTGGAGAAAGGATTATTAACTAGCTCCAGAAAATCAGAGGACCGACTTCAGAAGGCTCAACCTGGAGCCCAGGTGCTGTGGTCTGTGGGTGTAGGATTTGCTGAGCCCCTGTAAGCGGGTTGGAGCCGGGACAAGAGAGCACTGACTCCTACTGAGCACCGTTATAAAGCAGGCACTTGAGGGATGCTTCCCTACTTAATCCGCAGGGAATGCTAATTTAATTTAAAGACGATGAAATGGGAGTGGCCGCTCAGAGGATTGGCTCCTCTGGCAGAGCTCAGCTGGGCCGTCTGTGGTGGGGAAGGCTTCTTCTTCTACTCTGGAACTGCTAACCTTGTTAGAAGAGCCACACCTACACGTGAACCCGATAAAGAACACAGCTGGATAACGCTAGCTGGCGGTCCACAAAGAATGGAGATTTGGATGGGAGAGTGTAGTTGGGGCGAAGAACAACAGCCTTCCTTCTTGGAGAGTCTCCAGCCGATTTTTGAGGACAGAATTTGAAGCAGAAAAAAAAAGACTTTCCAGGCCAGAAGTAGCAGTGGGGCCTGTTACTCATCACTATTTAAACACAAGGAAACACCACCCCCCCATCACACCCCACCCTCAGGCAGATATTAGGGTGGGTCTGGGCCATAGGGGATGACTCCAGAATTAAAGGAAATAGAGATTAGCAAGGACCAATGAATGGGCAAATCACCCATCTGTTCTGTAAGCACCAGAAGAGATCTGAAAACCTCAACTGAGGAAATCTGGACACACCCAACCAAATTAAATCAGTGAGACTGGAAAGTAGTCCCAGAAAAAGAAGATGGGATGTAGGAAGTTCTGCTCGTTCTAAGGGGCAGTGCCTAACGGACTTGAAGACCTGATCTGGAGTCAGAATTCCTTGTGGCTCTTACCGGCTCCCGCTAAGACTGGGCTCCCCTCCGTGCATACTCCCTGATGTAGATGATTCAAGTTTAAGGTCTACAGAGTGGCGGCTTCTTTGCCTCCCCCACCCCTCAGAGCCTGGTCCTGAGCAACTTGCCTGTCTCCCAGGACAGTTTTCCCATCTTGCCTTTTAGCATCAAGAAAAGCAGGTAAATGGAAATTCGAACTCGAAGGCAACAACCACCCACGGAGCTCTTTGCAGTTGGCAAAAGCCATTTTTACTCAGCCCCATCTTTGTGCTTTCCCCAAGTCTCTGTAACGTACTAAGCCTGAAAGAAGGTTTCCCATGGACGGGGGTATCTGAGCTGCCTCAAAGGATGTGAAATCAGTCTTCGAGAGGAGTACAGAGCCTGTTGGACACTTCTCATTTTCTAGATCTGTAATTAAATTACTGGCACTCAATGAGGATAATTTTTGTTTTAAACATAATTGTGGACTTCTCTGGTGGCGCAGTGGTTAAGAATCCGCCTGCCAACGCAGGAGACACGGGTTTGATCCCTGGTCCAGGAAGATCCCACATGTCGCGGAGCAACTAAGTCTATGCGCCACAACTACTGCGCCTGTGCTCTAGAGCCCGCGAGCCACAACTGCGGAGCCCATGTACCTAGAGCCCGTGCTCCACAAGAGATACCACCGCAGGGAGAAGCCCACGCACCGAAATGAAGGGTAGCCCCCGCTCGCCACAACTGGAGAAAGTCCACGGGCAGCAACGAAGACTCAATGCAGCCAAAAATAAATAAATAAATAAATAAATAAATAAAACATAATTGTGCCAGTACCAATAAAACTCCCCACCCCCAAAACTCTCAATGCTGGATCTCAAATTTTCCTCCAGCCTCAGATGTCAAAAAAATATATGTCGTGCTTTGGGCACGTCCAACATCATATCCTCAAATGGCTTTGGTTGGCTTGATTCTAATCCTAATTAAACCAGCGCCATTTTGTCTCTAATAACCCACTCAGATGACTCAGTTCAGCACTAGTTTGGTTTGAAAGAATGCCAACCAGCCTGGGAGACAAAAGAGAACTTGGGGGGATGATTTTAGGCTTCGCAAAAGGATCCTTTACTTCCCCCAAATGATCAGCTTAATGACGAGCTTTCCTGGGGAGTAAAAAAATATTGTTTTGAAAAATAACCAAAATAAAAAATTAAATTTGCTCGTAATTCCACTGGTTCAAAAGTATTTCATAAAGAGGCAAGTTTCTCCCTTCACCTGATTCCTTTCTTCAAAGTAAACCACTAGGGCTTCCCTCGTGGCGCAGTGGTTGAGAGTCCGCCTGCCAATGCAGGGGACGCGGGTTCGTGCCCCGGTCCGGGAAGATCCCACATGCCGCAGAGCGGCTAGACCCGTGAGCCATGGCCGCTGAGCCTGCGCGTCCAGAGCCTGTGCTCCGCAGCGGGAGAGGCCACAGCAGTGAGAGGCACGCGTACCGCAAAAGAAGAAAAAAAACAAAAAACCCCAGTAAACCACTAATGAAAAATTGTTGCATATTACACCCAATTCGTTGTTGGGTTTACGCAGAACATATCTAAGTGCACATATATCCAAAATGGCAGACCACTGCCCTAGACCTTGCTTATTTCCCTTCACACTCATGGATGTTTCCAAGTCAGTACATGTACATATAACATACTATTTTTAGAGGCTGCACGTTATTCCACTGCATGAACACATTATAATAGATGCAACCATTTTTCTATGGATGGGCACTTAGATTATTTATAATATTTTTGTTATTGAGGACAATGCTGCAATACAGGTTCTTGTTTATGTATTTTGACGTATTTATTTTATTATTTCTTGTAGGATGGAATTTGAAGACTGGGATTGCCTTTACTCTTGGGACTGGAATGCCAGTGGTGTAGGAGAGGGTCGTGTCCCCCTGCCCCCCTCCCCCTCCGCCCCCCACCCCCGGCCCTTGCCAACACTTGGGCCAATCTGCTAGACCAAAAAATGCTAATCTCCTTGAGATTTAATTTGCATTTCCCTGACTACTAGTGAAGCTGAGCATCTTTTCATATGTTTATGGACAATTTGCATTTCCTATTCAGTAAATTACCTAGTCTTATCCTGGACCCATATTTCTATCGGGTTGTTTTTCTATTCAATGTGTAGGAGCTCTTTGTGTACATGGGATTTACTCTTTGTCTCTTATGGACGAGGAAAGTATTTTTCTATCACACTGTTGTATTTTGACTTTGTTTAGGATATGTTTTAAGTGTAATTAAAAATTTTTATTATTGTCAAATATGTTAAAATTTTTCTTTCATGTTTCTGGGCTATCTGTCTTAGAAAGAATTCCACTCTCTAATTTCTTTGCTTGTATAACCTTACTTTTTCCAATTTAAAACGTCAATTTAGGTTTTTAAAATTAATTAATTAATTATTTAGTTGCTTAATTGATTCATTAGTAATTGGGTAATTCAGGCCGCTGGCTTTACTTTATTCTAAATGAAGAGTCAGGAATTTTAAAAGCATTTAATCAGCAAAAATGTACACTTTGGTGGGAGGCAGGGAGGGACCCAGTAAAGTTCCTAGGAGAAACCGTGGTCCTTGAAGCTGGACCCAGAAGATCTTTAACTCACCATCTGGGAAAAGCATCTAGAGGTTTTTGATCTCTCAGGCCAGTCATGGGTTGGACCCCTCTGAATGTGTGTGTGTGTGCGTGTGTGTGTGCGCGTGTGTGCGTGTGTGTGTGCGTGTGTGTGTGTGCGTGTGTGTGCGTGTGTGTGAGAGAGAGAGAGAGAGAGATCTGGTTTTGTTTTATAAAGAAAGGATTTGTAGACGAAAACATTGTCCTCCCTCAAAAATCTCCCCATTTATAAACCAAATTCTGTGTACAACTCTGTTCTGCCTGTTGGTCCATTTTAGGTGTGTCCCCCTCAGCCCACGATGAGCTCATTCAGGCTGTGCCTGTACTCATCTCTGCTCTGAATCGGGACAGTGGATGCCGGCTGAACTTGTCTTCCAAGTCTTCTCAAGATGTATTTCGTGTGTGTCCGCATAGTCTAAGAGGGTTTCAACATTTTTAAGAGGAATTTGCAGGCTTCTCTACAAGCAAACGAGGAACCTGCAGTAGCAAGATTTCTCCACGGACAAAGTCTTTTATCTTTCCATTTGCAAATGAAAGTACCAATAAATACTTGTAAAATTTTATCATTCTGTTAAACTTCAAATTCAGACTTGTCAGTAATTACTGGTTTGCATTAAGAGCATGAGATTAGAGATTGAGCTTCAGGAAGAATACAAGACTTGCTTGGGGGCACACAGAGTAACCGGGTCTCTTGTCTTCTCATTTTCTGCTGCACTTTGTCCCTTGACAAAGGACGAATGGCGTGGTAAAGGGCACAGGTCGGGTCAAAGAGGACAAGGTAGGACTTTTAAATGTAGCGACTAGGGTCATCCTGGCCTATTGTGACAGTCCCCCTGCCCTTTCGGTAAAAAGGTGGGGCACGCAATTCTGAGAGCACTTCCTGGGGCTGCTGCTGAGGACCTGAAGGTCCTGGCGTGGCATTCATTCCTCTTTCCCTCTATTGCTGATAAACAGAAACTCCCTTCAAAGAGCTGGCTTTGCTTCAGAAGGACTCATTCAGGCCTCTCTGCCTTGAACAATATCGTTGAGTACGTAGGTACACAGGTATCTGCTTTGCTCCAAGGATGCCCCCTGGAGCAAAGCAGACATAGATGGAGTGAGGAAGACAGAGCCTGTTTCCACTCGGTGTCTCGGGAGAAGCGGGCATTAAACAAACTCTCCCAGGCATATATCATTACAAATGAAACTAAGTGTTCTGAAGGAAAATCCAGGATGCTTCGGGAGAATACAGCGGGAGAGCATGGTTTAGATTAGGGGGTTAGGGAAAGGCAGAAGTGGGAGTGTGAAAGGCTTTTGCAAAGGTTTAGAGCTTTACATACGGGAAGGAAATAATAATAATAAAGGTGTTTGGAAGGGCAGCTCATCCTCATTCATGGGCCACTTCCTAGGACTCTGGGAACCTGCCTCTCTTCCCCGAATTATGTAGGCATCCAGGGTAAGGACTGGAAGAGCCTTCACAAATGCTAATAGGTGAGCGTTTTACAGGCTGCCCCCTGACCCTCTGCATCCTCATCCGTAACTAGTTTGAATGAGGAGGTGAATGGCGAGAATGACTGGCATTTCCAGTTTGGGAAAAAGGAGGTGGAGAAGTTTTCCCACCCCAGTGAGGGCGCAGGGGAGGGGGCAGGTTTCTCTACCCCAAAGAGGAACGTTTTTCCCGAGGAAATCCCACTTCATCGTGTATCTGGTTGTGAAGGGGGCTGAGATTCGGGTTGTTCCCGGGGAGTTTTGGTTCTGGAATCTCTGACCCTATCACCCCTCCGCCCCCCAACACACCTGCAGGAAAGCTTGACCAGAGTGAAGTTAGGATCTGAAAGTGGTGGTGGGATGGGAGAGGGGGTGGGGTGTTAATTTCCCCGGAAGAATCGATCAGGATCTGGTAATAACAATAGCTGACACTCAACACCCATCCTGTGTCGGGCACCGTCCTGAACGCTTTCAAAATATCTTAAAACAACCCTGTGAGGTAAGCACCGTCACTAACTCCATTTCACAATTGAAGAAACCAAGGTACATCGAGGCTGAGCAGAGATGGCAGCTTGCCCCTTTGCCTGCAACAATCTGAAGCCAAGGTTTCTGAGCCAGGGTTTGGGCTGCAGGAGGTGTGGACCGCCGACTCCAACAAGGACCTGATCCGCCTCCCCATAATTCGGGAAATAGCTGGTTTTGAAAGGCTAACTTGGGAGCCCGTGGGAACGGCTTCGGGAGCCTCACGCCCATCCCCTTCGGAAGCCGAGGCGAGCCGTCACCCCCCGCGCGGTGGTGAGGACGGGTTGACAGCGCGGCGGGAGGGCTGCCCGTGGCCCCGGTTGGACCCCCGAGACCAGGCCCCGCGGCTCCGCTTTCTGCGCGGCCTCCGCGAGGTGTCGCCTTCGGCCGAAGAAACCACAGCGGCGCCACCCTCGTAGCCCGCAGTTATTTATTTATTTTCAAACAAGGGGGCGCCCCTCTCCTTTCAATTTAAAACTAGAAACCTCCCGCGGTTTCGTTCTTAAATGGGCGCGTCCTCTCCCTCCCACTGTGCACCCCGGGTCCAGCTTCCCTTCCGAGATCACACACGAGCAACACCCCTCCCCCGCCCCCCGCACGGCCCGGCTGGACGTCGGCCTCGCGCTCAGCAGCACATACACGCAGTCGAGGCGGGGGCTGGGTTAGGAGACTCTGAACACCCCCGGAGCCCTCCGGAAATTTTTCTTTTTTACGCCGAGCAATTGCCAGGCCCGCAGGGTGGGTGTTGCATTGCACCGCTCGGCGCGCAGCTGGTCCACAGAGTGCACAGGGGGCAAGCTCGGGGGTCTAAAAGGGCGGGAGGAGCACGCCCCGGGCTTCCCAGCTTTGCAGCCTCCTCTCCGCAAAGAAGAAAAGCAAGTGGCTTTTGGCGCGAAAGCCTTGGCGCCTCCCCTGATTTTTATGGAAATCAAGAGGGCGGGGTAAAGCCGCTTTCCTCTGCCTTTCTCCCTCCCCCTTGTCTGTGCCGCAGCCCCCTTCTCTCCCCGCCCCCCGGGTGTGTCAGATTTTTCAGTTAATAATATCCCCCGAGCTTCAAAGCGCAGCCAGTGACAGTCATCTGTCTGGACGCGCTGGGTGGATGCGGGGGGCTCCTGGGAACTGGGTTGGAGCCGAGCTAGCGCTAGCCAGGCGCAAGCGCGCACAGACTGCAGCCACCCGAGGACCACCCCCCGCCCCTGGCCACCCGGGGACCCCGGCACAGAATCGCCTCCGGATCCCCGGCCGTCGGCGGGAGGTAAGGAGCGGGGGGCGCAAAGCGCCCGGCGCCCCGGGAGCGGCGAACGCGGCGGGAAGGCAAGCCCTGGACGGGATCGCGGCTGGCGCACAGGGCGCCCGACTGTGCCCGGGGGGGACTGTTTCTGCTTCCGAAACAAAACCGTCTCGGGGTTTTCCCTGAAAAGCCAGTTCCAGTCCCCAAGGCTCCCGGACTGGGAGAGACCCGCCCTAATCCATCTAGTGCCCTTGCCAGGGGTTGTAATGGCTTCATCGAAAAGAAATTCACCCTTCTCTAGAACATTTGTCTGCATTTGAGCTGACGGGGAGCCGGTGCGTCCCCACCCCGAAGCTGGGTTCTCCTCCAAAGGGTGCCCCCAGAGGAAGAAGAAGGGGGTTAAGCAGGGCGAGGCCGTCGCGGTGGTAATCTGGGTCACTGCCGCCCCGGCTCAGAGGAGACGTGGCTCTCCCTGCGACCCTCCCCGCGCTGGTGTCCCTGAACCATTCCCGGGGACTGGGGTCCAGGCTCAACCAGGAAGAGGATGTCGTTGGGGGCTTGGAAGAGCGGGGGTGGGGGTAGAGAGGTTCAAAATCAGCTATTGACAGTACTTTCCCTGCAGCGGGTGAAGGCTGGGGACGTCGGATCAAAATTTGGGGGAGGGGGTTCTGGATTTGGGTGCCTGTTGTTGGTCTCGGTCTAGAGAAAGGGTTTTTCCATTTGCAAAGTTTCCTAACCCCCCCCCCCCAATCGCTTGCGCTCCCGAGGTTGCAATTTTACAAAGGAGGGGGGTGGTTTGAGGGTTCTCCAGAATCCTAGACCCGGTAGCTGGGTTGGAGTCCTGGGCTTCCTGGGAGCAGCGGGCCCTACTTGGGTGCAACCGCGGGTGTCGGTGAGCTGGTGGGAGCTAGAATTCTGCAGCCTTGGGCAGCCCCCTCCCCCGGGCAGTGCCTTGTGTGAATGAAACGGCAGTTTGCAAAGTTGCAGAGCTACGCCGCCACCCCCCGCATCTGCATGCCCCCTCCCACCCCCTGTCGTAGACAGCATGTACACAAAAGGAGGGAGGGAGAGAGCGAGAGACACAACTTCGTCCACCTTCGGGAGCCCTGGCGGAGTGGGGGGCTTGGAGGGGAGATTGAGGAAGCGGGTGAGAGGGGGTGACCGCTGCCCGTCCCCACCCCTCGCGCCCCCCATCCGGCTCCGCTTGCCAACCCTCTCCTGGTGTGTCTGTCGGTTGCAGTGTCGGAGGTTGGCGCGGGCCCCCGCCCTCCGCGCCCCCCACGGGAAGGAAGCACCCCCCGAACTAAAAAGAGCGGAGCGGAAAGAAGCCCTCATTCGGCGGCCAGGAGGCGAGCCGATGCCGAGCTGCACCGCGTCCACCATGCCGGGGATGATCTGCAAGAACCCGGACCTCGAGTTTGACTCTCTGCAGCCCTGCTTCTACCCGGACGAAGATGACTTCTACTTCGGCGGCCCCGACTCGACCCCCCCGGGGGAGGACATCTGGAAGAAGTTTGAGCTGTTGCCCACGCCCCCGCTGTCGCCCAGCCGTGCCTTCCCGGAGCACAGCCCGGAGCCCCCGAACTGGGCCACCGAGATGCTGCTGCCCGAGGCCGACCTGTGGGGCAACCCGGCCGAGGAGGACGCGTTCGGCCTGGGGGGCCTGGGCGGCCTCACGCCCAACCCGGTCATCCTCCAGGACTGCATGTGGAGTGGCTTCTCGGCCCGCGAGAAGCTGGAGCGCGCGGTGAGCGAGAAGCTGCAGCACGGCCGGCCGCCCGCCGCGGGGCCCGCGGTCCCGGCCCCGGGCGCGGGCGCCACCGGCCCCGTGGGCCGCGGGCACAGCGCAGTGGCTGCGGGGCCGGGCCGCGCCGGGGCCGCCCTGCCCGCCGAGCTCGCCCACCCGGCCGCCGAGTGCGTGGATCCCGCCGTGGTCTTCCCGTTCCCGGTGAACAAGCGCGAGCCCGCGGCGGCGCCCGCCGCCCCGGCCGGTGCCCCAGCGGCGGGGGCCGCGGTCGCCTCGGGGGCGAGCGCCGCAGCCCCAGCGGGCGCCCCGGTAGCCGCTCTTCCACGCACCGGCGGCCGCCTGGCCAGCGGCGGCGACCACAAGGCCCTCAGCACCTCCGGAGAGGACACCCTGAGCGACTCAGGTAAAGAGCGAGCCAGGGTCCGGCTGCCCTCCTGGGGTACTGGGGCTGGGGGTGGCGCCGGGTTTGTCGTTCGTGGGTTAGGGTGCTGGGGGAGAGTCGTTTGGAGGTAGTGCTGGTGGCTGAGAAGTGGTTTTTCCCGGGCCGATCTCTAGGGTACGGAGGAGAGGGTGGGTGAAAGCTGTGATCTCCAGCTTCACCTTCCCTAAAGTTCCCTCATCCCCCGCCGGGAGCCCGACTCCATCACTGGCCCCCACCCCGTACCCCGTCTCTCTCTGCAGCGGCCTCCGAGGAAGAAAATGAGAAAAAGTTGAGTGGCTAAAGCCGAGTTGGGGTTCGGGGGGCCGCTGGGGTGGAAAGGGACTCTGCGGCCCGGGTCAGGGGTGGGGAGACGCCCCGAAAAGCACAAGCCTGTGCAAAGTGCTATTTAGGGTGCAGGAAGTTAGGGAGGGATTGCACAGATGGTGAGCACCGATTGTATTTTATTTTTTCGAACCTCGGTACCTTTTTTTTTTTTTCCCCTCCCTCGGTGGGTGGTGGGCTATTTGCTCCTGGTCCGTCGCCAGCAGGCGGCGATATGCTGGCCGGCAGGCGGGCGAGGATCTGAGAGGCTGGGGATGGTAGGGACGTCCCTCCCTCCCTCCCTTCACTCAGCAGCTGGCCAGTACCACAGCGGTTGTGTACATTCTCAAGGGGCCGCCTCTTTACAGTGTGCAGTGAGCACCGCCCGGTTTTATCTTCTAGCCAGAGTTCCAGGACTAATTTCAGATCCGAGCTGTGTTCTGTAACCCAGTGTCCTTCAAGGTGAGGGCGGGCACTTAGCAGGCCCTCCAGGAATGCACACACCCTGAAGCACTCATTGATTAGTTCTATTGTGTGCCTCCTGGTGAAACTGAAGAGCAGGGTTAAAACCAAGACGTTGCCTGAAGGTGAAGAACTCTGCCCAAATCCTGGAATAGCCCTTGTCCTTGGAGCTGGGAGACTTGGACCTTGAAAACCACTGTTTTCAGAATGCAGATGGATAAAAAGCCTACATTTCCTTCAGGGCTGAGGACAGATTCATCTGAGGCTCCTGAAAGGAAACTTGGGGATAAGCCTTCAGTTTGAACGGGTCTCTGTCCCTTTAATGTCTGTGCCTTGACAGCTTTTGGTGAGGAAGCACTTCCTTCCAACAGCTGTCTTCTTGGCAGAAAACCAAAACATTGGCTTAAAGGGACCCACCGACTGGAACAGCCTCACATTTCGGCTTTAGCACAAATCCCACAATTGTTCAGCTTTCCGGTCCCCTTCAGATCAAGCAGAAGATGTGTTTTGATTTTCATGCTTGCATTTTAAACAATAATTTTCTATCCGAGCATGGTAGTAAATGAGGAGAGAGGGGGAAAACGCACACATGATGCTACACGTTTTTCTGGCTGCTGCGGGTGGTGGTGACTTTGAGAAGAGGTGCCCCGTATCTGGGTTTAGAGCTCCAGTGGATTACGGCTCTGTAGTTAAGGTTTGATCTTTGTTAAGATGAAAAACTGCTTACTGTATAGAAGTCACGTTCATGGAAGACGAGGTATTTTTCTTCCTTAGTGAATTAAATTGTTCTTCAGTTTGTTTCACTTAAAATCAAACTCCACCATGTGTAAGTGGCTAACTGAGAGGCTCCTAAAATGAGGAGGCCTCAGTTCTTAAGTGTAGAGATGGAAATATAAATAAGTCTATGGGGCAGACTAGCGATGATGGGAAAGGGTTACCGTTTACTGAGACTCTTGTCTACGAATTATCTGTCCAACTCAACCTATGGCATTATCCCCCATTTAATAGCTGGGGAAACTGAGGCTTAGAAAATACCTTGCCCAGGGTCGTGCAGCTAGTGTGTGTGATGGAGCCGGGATTCTGTCTAACTCCAAAGCCGAGGTTCTTTCTGTTTCTGCCACCTGCTCAAGCTTGAATGGAAGATGAAATACTAGGAGTATGGGGAGGGAAAAAGCATGTACAGCTCTCTGCAGAGACCTGTGCTGATGGATCACAGTAAGAGCAAACCACGGGCCAGGGCCTGCTCTACGAGACTGTATGTGTATTTAATTCATACGTGCCTCATCCTGAGAATAACCCTCACCTTGTTCTCAAAGATGACGAAGATGACGAGGAGGAAGACGAAGAGGAGGAAATCGACGTAGTGACTGTGGAGAAGCGGCGGTCCTCCTCCAACAGCAAGGCCGTCACCACCTTCACCATCACCGTGCGTCCCAAGAGCGCGGCCCTGGGACCTGGGAGGGCCCCGTCGGGTGAGCTGATCCTCAAGCGCTGCGTCCCCATCCACCAGCAACACAACTACGCCGCCCCGTCTCCCTTCGTGGAGAGCGAGGATGCGCCGCCCCAGAAGAAGATAAAGAGCGAAGCATCCCCGCGTCCCCTCAAGAGCGTCATCCCCCCAAAGGCCAAGAGCTTGAGCCCGCGCAACTCTGACTCGGAGGACAGCGAGCGCCGTCGGAACCACAACATCTTGGAGCGCCAGCGCCGCAACGACCTGCGGTCCAGCTTCCTCACGCTCAGGGACCACGTGCCAGAGCTGGTGAAGAACGAGAAGGCCGCCAAGGTGGTCATCTTGAAAAAGGCCACCGAGTACGTCCACTCCCTCCAGGCCGAGGAGCACGAGCTTTTGCTGGAGAAGGAGAAGCTGCAGGCGAGACAGCAGCAGTTGCTAAAGAAAATTGAACACGCTCGGACTTGCTAAACGTGTCTCCGAACTGGACAGTCACTGCCACTTTGCACATTTTGATTTTTTTTTTTTTTTAAACAAACCTTGTGTTGACATTAAGAATGTTGGTTTACTTTCAAATCGGTCCCCCGTCGAGTTTGGATCTGGGTGGGGAGCAGGACATGAGGGGTTCTGCCAGGACCTCGGGAGAGGGCCTGCAGGATGGGATGCAGGTGGCCCTGGCGGTTTTCCTCCGCGTCACCTCTGAGACGGCGGTCGAAGTCCGTGACCGTTGGGAGCCTTCTGGGGCTGTTGAAGTCACCTTGTTTGTTACAAGTTTCCAGACGACAGAAAGTCATTCCTTCTTTTTAAAATGGTGCTTAAGTTCCAGCCGATGCCACATGGGGGTTTGCCATTGATACCCCTGGGGAACATTTCTGTAAATACCATGGACACACCTGCCTTTTGTATACGTCCTGGGTAATGAGAGGTGGCTTTTGCGGCCAGTATTAGACTGGAAGTTCATACCTAAGTACTGTAATACCTCAATGTTTGAGGAGCATGTTTTGTATACAAATATATTGTTAATCTCTGTTATGTACTGTACTAATTCTTACACTGCCTGTATACTTTAGTATGATGCTGATACATAACTAAATTTGATACTTATATTTTCGTATGAAAATGAGTTGTGAAAGTTTTGAGTAGATATTACTTTATCACTTTTTGAACTAAGAAACTTTTGTAAAGAAATTTACTATATATATATGCCTTTTTCCTAGCCTGTTTCTTCCTGTTAATGTATTTGTTCATGTTTGGTGCATAGAACTGGGTAAATGCAAAGTTCTGTGTTTAATTTCTTCAAAATGTATATATTTAGTGCTGCATCTTATAGCACTTTGAAATACCTCATGTTTATGAAAATAAATAGCAATTAAATGATGCAACTTTTTTTTTTTTGTTTTCGTAACAGCAGCGGTTAAACTCTGTCCTTTAAGCGGCAACTGTAAAGAGTGCATAACCTGGACAGGGAACTTGTTTTCCACAGACGAGTCATTTTATACCTGTACGGTCCTGGCTGGGGAGGGGCCATTGTCCCCACTTGCGGTGGAGGGAACTGAGCTTAGGAAGGTTACGAGATTTCTCCCAAGTTAAACAGCATAGATATGTTATTAGTGATTGTGCGTGCTAGCAGTAGCACCCCACAGTTTACAAAACACTTTCCTATACGTTGGCCATTTGACCAGACTAAGCTGGGACATCAGACCCTTGAGAAGGAGAAGTAAAATTCAGACACTGAGTTCTGCAACTTGGCAGTATTTGGTGTCGGTAACCTTCGTCCCATTAGCTGATGGCTTTATATTTCGGCATAGAGTGCAGGTCATCTCTAAGAAGAAAGCATTCATCAGAATTTACTAGGACCTGTGCAAGGTTCTATGCTAGGCATTGTAGCTGAATAAAGATGGAGTTGGTCCCTCCCCTCAGAAAGCTAACAGTCTGATTCACCAGAGTAATTCCTGGAGTGACAGCGGTGTGGCCCAGCTCAAGCGCCTTGTCCCTTCAGGAGAGGCACTGGGGTGTTGGTGTAGCTCTGTCCGCTTGGCACTCCTGTTATTTTGGGTGCGTGGACTGTTCTGTGGAAGCCAGATTCACCTTTGCAGGTTCTGGAGGACAGCCAGGGCCAACAGGTTGGGGGAGGGGACCCCAGCAGAGCTAGGAGGCAGTTTCAGAGTTTCCCCAATGGGAGATGATACCCTTGCTGGGGAGGCATTCAGCATCTCAGAACTGAGAGCCTACGAGTACATCTCTTCGGTGAAAGGTGGTACTCAAAGCTATTTCTCTAAGGTTTCATTCATCTCAGATTTTAGCTTTCAACTGAAAAGACCTTTGCTTTGCTCAGAAGAAAACGTCCACGGATGAGAAATGGCTTTGCTTGCCTAGGCCACCAGGGTCCCTGTCTGCATTTTCCAAAGACCAGTGGAGTTTAGAATTTGAGGTCCTCCCCTGGTTTACAGCCACATTTCCTGAGCTCTGAGGTTGGTGGTATTGCCATGGACATCACCAGTGGTCAGATCATGTTGAAATTCAGATAAAATTCTCTTTACTCCGTAATCTCTGTCCTTGCCCCCATCCCCACTCTAAAAAAATAACCCTCTTTGAGAGTCCTTTTCGAACTGTCATTCAGAAAGACTTCCCGTCCATTTGCATTTTACAGGCCCCAAATCTTCCCTGCAGCCTCTGCACCTTGTCCTGTGCCCATGAGCCAAAAGAAGAGAGACCTCAAAGTTATTGAGATTCTTGAAACCCAACTCAATCATCCCAATTCCTTTTCTTTTGTGATCCCCATATGGGGCCTACCTAGGTGTTTCAGATGAGATAGAACTCTAGTCCTGGAGGAGGTTAAACTGTTGAGATGAACAAGGCTCTAAACTAATTCCTACCAGGCTCCATTTTTGCTCTGGCTGCTGGGAAGCTCAGAGCTAAATTCCATGCTCTCATTCCACATACTGAGTGCCCATTCTCTCTTCTAAATGTGTATGATCTTTTGTTTTTCATTGTTATTTAACGACCTTTTTAAAAATGTTCTTTATGCTACTTTAAAGAGAACTTTTTGCTTTAGGTGGATCAAAAATATGTATTAAAATGTTAAAACCAAGATAAAATACCTCTCATTTGCCTTTCCTGCCCCAGCCGAGGGAAAGTGTCACTCAATTTAGATCTGCAATAATCTGTAAAGTGATTGCTATAGTCACAGAAGAATTGAACCACTCCTTTTGGTAACATGAGAGCCCTTCTCTGCATTCCAAGAGCAGTTTCATTTTTTTAAATTTTTATTTTATTTTGTTTTGGCCATGCCGTGCAGCATGCGGGATCTTAGTTCCCCGGCCAGGGATTGAACCTGTGCCCCCTGCAGTGGAAGCGCGGAGTCTTAACCACTGGACTGCCAGGGAAGTCCCCAAGAACAGTTTTGAGACTATTTGAGAGAGAGACTGCTCTATATCGGTTAGATCAGTAAATCAAGGACTTGGAGGGAGCGTAGAGATCACCTCATTGAATTACTTCATTTTATAGAATGGGGTCATGGGATCCCAGATCGAATTAGTGGCCGAACCGGGACTGGAGTTTGCTGATGACCGGCCTGTGTTCTTTCCATGGTATTGGCTTTCCCCACCCTCACACGGTAGCCTCCCTACCTCCTGGCTCACCCATCCACCCACAGGGTGCTTCCATATGAGTCCTTCTAAATAAACTTCTAAATAAACTCTGCATACAGACTTCTAACAGTTCCCCATCCCTTACAGGATAGAGTCCAAATCCTTCAGCCCGGCCTGTGAGACTGCTTTCACCCTGGCCCACCAGCTCCATCACCCCTGCCCCTCCACAGACACCCCTCTTTCCAGCCACACCAGACACGCTCTCTCACCTCTGACTTGTCCCACTGTGTTCCCTCCTCCTGGGTTACCCAGTTTCCATTTACTGAAATCCTTTTCAACCTGGAATGACAAACCCAATGTCATCTCTTTCAAGAAGCCTTTCTCATACCCCCAGGGGTGCCTTTTCCAGCCCCTAATCCCACATCGGCCCTGGAGAGAGAAGCGCTGTCCCCATCACCCGCCTGGACCCCCTTGACCGTGGAGTCCCCTGAAGCAGGTGCAGCATCCTGTTCACCTCTGATTCTTTGGCTCCGGCCTGGTGACTGGCTGAGGCGGGCAGAAGGCTGGCAGCTGAGTAGGCAGCGGAGGAAGGAACGCGGTGAGGACCATCACGTGGCTGCCTCCTGCCAACCAGCTTCCCGAGCTCTCAGGCTAATCCAACTGGGGAAACACATCCCCTGGGCATCCGTAGGCATTGGGAGCTGACGGCTGGAGGTGAAGATAAAACACACATGGAGGCCTGTCTTTACGGAGCCCGGAGTCTGGAAGGGAGTTAAGTCCCGGGGGGCTGGGTAGAAGGAGGGGAGACCGGAGGGATGGGTGGGAGGCAGGGCGATGATTGAGCCAAAGCCTACGAGGGGTCCCGCGGCTGAATCCGGCTCCTCCAGTTTCCCGCTTCCGAGCTCACTTTTGGAGGAAGCTGGTTTGCTGGTCTGTCGAAGGCCTAAGGAGACGTGTACACTTGTCTGAGGCCACAGGTCACCTGCACTGTGGTGACAGTGGTTACAATCCTCCCACCTCTGTGTGGCACCGGAGAGATCACTCAGGTTTTTACACCTGACTCACAATCCTCCAGGAGAGCTGGCCAGTTCGTCCTATATCCATTTGGGGGACTGGGTCTTCCGGGTTTGACTTTCATTCATCCCCATGATGGCTATCTTTTGAAAATCCTAATTTGGGTTGCTTTCTGACTCAGAGGTTATTAGGTTTGGAAGAGGCCATCAAACTCACTGCCCCATTTCAAGAGGTAGAACACCAGAAAGGAGAGGAACGTCAGCCGGTCTGCTCCCTTTTCTTTTTCCTTTCTACCTTTCTCTCCCTCTTTTCCTCCCTCCCAGCCTCCTCCCTTCCTTCCTCTCCTCTCTCTCTCATAACAAACATTAACGTCACACCTACCATGTGTCTAGCTCAGTTCCAGGTGCTTGGGAGACATCAGTGAACAAAAGAGATGAAACTCCCTCAAATCCGAGCTTTAGGGAGTTTATGGTCTAGGAGAGAGTGACAACAATAAAAGAAATACAATAAGCAACTAAATTAAATAGCATTTAATAAGGTGGTGAATGCTATGAAAGATAAGTAGGACAGGATGGAGGAACTCTGGGATGCCACAGCAGGAGGGAGGCGGGTTGCAGTTTTGAGTAGAAAGATCTGGAAGTTTCTCTGGAGCTGAGGGGCAGGGCTGGTGGAGAGCGACCCGGGCACTGTTGTGGCCTCAGTCTTCCTAGTTCAAGGCTCTTCCTCCTTTAACTCCCTTTGGACATTGGCAAAGGTCCCCCACCAACTTATTCTTCACTCTCTCAAAGGGAAGTACAAGGATGTCACAGAGTGTGGATCTAAAGTTAGACCACCTGGTTTGAATCTGATCCCCACACCCACAAGCTCTGGGCTGTGCAGTTTCCCTACCGGGACCTCGGGGCTGGGACTACCCACTTCACCTGGGCTTCTGGGAGATTTCAGAAATTAACTAACACACGGCACGTGGAATAGTGCCTGGTGCATGATGGGTACGATTTAAGTCTGTTAAACCGTCTGATTTCTTGTTGACAGAATCCTTCCTCTCTCCATTTCCCTAGGATGTTACTAGGGCAAAGAATCTTTAAAAACCTTTAGTGGCAGAACAAACTCACAAGCCTGCGCTTAACAAGAACTTTGCAGACTTTTGTTCCTCAAAAGAGGCCTTACAAAACCTGAAAACGGGTACCTTGGAAACAAATGAATGTGAGCTTTGAAGCCTATTTTAAGACGAAGCCTAGGAATTTGAGTGTGGCAGAACATCGACGCCTTCTACAAGGGTTTATTAGTTTTCCTTACTTGTAAAGGAAATCTCTTCATAGGCCACTGACCAGGGTTACCTGATCTCTTTTGATATTGGCGTATCATGCTGCAAGACATTCATCCTGAAGCCTTTGACCAGGAGAAGTAACAGAGCCTTTTTATGGTTGAAGCAGACAAACCTATGGTACAATGCGTATTGGGAGAACACACACAGCACGTACTCCTGTGATAAATACAGATGAGTTGCTGTGAGATGTGCTCTAAAAAGGCAAGGCAAAATTGACATTCTTCTGCCTTTCAGCAGCCCTAAGAATTTCAGCAGGCTTTTGGGAAGTGGTGTGCAGGAGGTAAGTCTGTTTCTTCACAAATCTGCAGCTTGTCACCGGTTGAATTTTCTGTCTTAGGCTACCGTCCACCATTTTCCTGAAGGAGACCATAATAGCAGTCCGTCCGGCCTACAAAATGATGTTTCCGGTTGACTGGGAGGCAGGTCTGGGAAATACAAATACTTGTCTTGGGTTTGGACCTTAGCTCAGTTATTCGCTATTTGCCTTGGCACAGGAGGTAAGCACCTGGTGCTCAACTGGCTCAACTGGAAGTGGGATGGATTGGAGATGGTGACCTCCAAGGTCCCCTTTCAATTCTAAGGATCGAGAGTCATTGACCCTTGGGGATAGCTGGAGTCTTGAATGCTAAAATATCTGCAGTGCTTGGGAACATTCTCCAGTCTCCAGGAAGCTCTGGGTGTGACACATATCTGGGCTCTGACATTCACTAGAGTCTGTGGCTGAGGGCAAGTCACCTCCCTCTGAATCTCACTTTCTTCAGCTCTCAGACAACAACAGTAATCACCACCCCGCAAGGTTCTTACAGGGATAGAATGCCGTAAAGTATAAGAGGGATGGGACATCACTGTGGAAGTCGGGGAGTCTTCTATGAGGTCTTACTGCCACAGTCAGCCCTTGTTCGGCATGGGCTTCACTGTTTGCTTTCTGATTCATCTCTAAGTGGGTTCCCCCCAGGTAGGAAACACATTTAAGGTCAGTAGGCACATCTCTGATTGCTCAACGGTACCTAGAACAGGTAGCTGCCCCCTAATGTTAAATAATTATTGCCAGTGAAAAGACTTGCCTCATTGTTCAAAGCCAGCTAGAGGGTCTCAATTTGTGCAACTGGATACCCAGGTTTGTCTCATCTGAAACTAGAGAAAACAATGATAAGTCCAATTCTTAATTGGATTACTCAAATGAAAACAGAATATGATAACAGATAGCTGACACCTTGAGTTTTCGCTTGGGTTGGTGTAATCACTTTTCTCTGGCATAAAGCCAAGAAGAACAGGAAATTTATACTGAGACTAGGGATTTGAAGATGCTCAAGCTATAATTAAGAGACATTTTTCGTTGGTGAAGAGGGCAGGGTTGAGACCAGGGTTCACTATTGTAAATGGTATGTTTGCATCTGGGTGTGAAAGTAAATCTTTCTTATCCTAAGTTGGTCCTTTTTCTGAATTCCCTGAACTAATATTTTATAGTTTGTCTTGAGGGAAAAGCATCTTTCTACCAGAAACCCTGTTCCCCAAACATGTCATTAAAATAATGAGGTTGGAGGTTTCCTTGGTTGTCTGTAACTGTGAACTTCCAGTATGGCTGTGAACGCATTTCATTTGACACCTCTGGGAGGTTGCTTCTCCCGGAAAGTCACCTCCCTTGGAAATTCCTCTGGGTAATATAAGTGCGCGCGTCCTTCTGTCACTGCAGTCCGAACCTCCATTACCTTTGGCTGCCTGCGTGTGAAGGCTGCTGTGTTGTGCGTGGCCTCGGGTTCTGCTGGCTGGGTAGCCCCAGGAGGACTTTTTTCTTGCCCACGGTGACGGACCACAACACGAACATGTTGGAGCCAAGAAACAGCCTTTAGCTCAAGTGCAAATTAAGCCCCAGCTTCACTGGAGGCATGGATGCCGAGGGCGGGGTAATTGGAGTAGAAACCACCATGAAATGCTTATTGTGATGCCCACTGCCATTCAAGTGCTCTCTCCACAGTGCTTTCATTTGAGGAGGGGAAGTCCTTTTGCAGGGATGTGGTTTCTTTTTCCCCTCTTGTCCTGTGACTGTCCCAGTTTTAAAACTGAAAGTCCTGCGTCTCTGTAAACAGTCCATCTCTGGGCACATGGGGCTGGAGCACCCCTCATGCTTCCCTCCCGTTAGCGCTGGCTTTTTCTCACCGCAGGGTGACCAGCTGGGCAGGGCTACTCTGTAAGCCTGGAGGCCGAGGCTGGGACCACCACCGCACACACCTCCGAGGGCTCAACCGGCCATGTAGAGTTCAAGGGCCTGGCAAACAAGGAGGGGCTGGAAAGAACATTGCCTTGGTGTCGGAGCACCTGGATTTGAGCTCTGGAACCACTGCTAAGTGACTCGAAATGAGTCATTCTCAGGCTGTACCAGGAGGAGAAATCTCTTGTTTTCCTTCTGGGAATGCCGTTGACCGTGAGTGTGAAGGTGGCGGGTTCCACGCAAAGGCTGACTTGCCCACTCTACCTCTCTCAGGCTCTGGGGCTCCTTCTACTTAATGATAATAATACTACTAATAATAGTAATAATAATAGTAGTGCTTTGGAGGCGTGACCATGACGCTGGCTTCTGTCTTCTAGCCTGGGCTTTTTTTTTTTAAAATAAATTTATTTATGTATGGCTGCGTTGGGTCTTCGCTGCGGTGCGCGGGCTTCTCATTGTGGTGGCTTGTCTTGTTGCGGAGCACGGGCTCTAGGTGCAGGGGCTTCGGTAGCTGTGGCTTGAAGGCTCTAGAGCGCAGGTTCAGTAGTTGTGGCGCACAGGCTTAGTTGCTCCACGGCACGTGGGATCTTCCTGGATCAGGGCTTGAACCCGTGTCCCCTGTATCGGCAGGTGGACTCTTAACCACTGCGCCACCAAGGAAGTCCCTAGTCTGGCCTTCTTGAGTCTCCTTCATTCCTCAGGTCTTTGCAAGGAGCCAAAAGGAGCAATTTTTTAAGTTACCAAATAATCCCAGGCTGTGAGGGGATGGCCTTCTTGAAGCTATCGGGGGATGGGCTGGTCCCCGAGACAGCAGGGGACACACAGCATAAAATCCTCCCTGAGACTCTTCTGTGGGGAGGCGGGTTCTGCTTCATCAGAGAAGCTGCAAGTTCAGGCATCTGAAACTGGGTTTGGACCTTCGTTCCCTGGGTCGAGGACCCTGAGGTGATATTGCCGTTAACGTGACCTGTGAGATTCACAACTCCTGGTGGTGGAGTTTCCCTTTTATTGGCGGTTGTGAAAGCATTTTGGCCAAGGCCTTTAGGGCTAGAGGGATGACATCCCTCAGGATTTGAAGGTGGGTTCTTTCACAAAAGGAACTAGAGGGCAAGTCGAGTAGAGCTTTTAGGGGCCTTTAAAAGAGGTGTTTACATACATTTGGCTTTTGGGGGTCACCCCCAGTTAACGCCCAGGGAGCAACAGCCTCCATATTCTGAAAATCCTTATTCAGGGGCACAAGTGCCTGGCTGAAGATCCTCCCCTGTCCCGGGCCCCCTGAAGGGGAGAGGGTCTGTCATGTTAATGACATGTGCATATTATTAAGAGAAGGGACAAAGGGCCTGCAGCTTGGGAATGAGAGTCGATCTGGGGACTCTTCAATATGCAGATGGTACCCTTATTATAAATCCCATGAGGGGAGGGCCCTGGGAGAGTCAGCCCTTAAAGCTATCCTGATGGAGAATGGCTTCCGTTTGAGGGTCCCCTCCCCGCTGATTCGGAGCTCCGAGCTCACTCTGCTCTCCACCTCTCCCACACCCCCATAAAATGGTAATGCGCTGCGTGATCACAGAATGTACCCTGAAGTCTCAATGCAATTTTGTTTTGATTCCTTGGAATTATGGAATTACGGAATGCCGGGCTCCCCCAAATCTCCGGAGCCATGTGACGCTTGCCCTTCCTCTACTAGGGTTCAACAGCAAAATATAAAACTCAATGGCATTCCATTCAACCATTCCAGGGGCGGGGAGTGTGTGCAGGTGAAGGAGATGGAGCACAGGCGGGGAGGAGGGTCACGGCCGCGGAGGGCTCTGACCATCACTTAGGAAGGAAGGTGAGACGTGAACACAGTAATTTTCAGAGAAGGGGTGGTGGGAAGTATAGGAAAGCCCTCCCACAAAGGAGACGGTGTGCAAGGTGGCCTTAATGGACGGTGATTGGCCTGGTGGGGAAAGACAGGAGGAGTACTGCAAGTTGAGGGGCAGCCTGAGTGGGGCTGCATGGAGGTATGTACGGGCACAGGTGCATCCTGGAGCTGCAGGTGAGATGGATGGGTTGGGTCTAAGGACTGCCTCCAGGCACTGGGAACCCACCACGGGGTCTGAGGAGAGGGACGTGATTGGGTCCCATGTGACTTTGGAAGGATTTGCTCTTATGGGAACATATTTAGCCCATACAAAGCTGTTCTCGCCAGTCTCAGTAACTAGTAACCATCATGACTGCTTCCCATGGGGGCCCCCCCAGCACTTCTGGCCTTGGTAGGGGGAGCCCAGACCTGGGCCTTTGAGAGCCTTGGTCTTGACTCAGCGAGGCCACCACTCAGTGTTTCTTCCACCTCAAGCCTTGTTGATTCTGTGTTTTCTCTCTTCTCTCTGCTCATTACCCCACATCAAAAGCCCATGGACCAGCTTAAAGGTATCTCCTTCACAAAACCTTCACATTGTCCTCTGCAGAGAGTTTTCTTTCCTGCCTCTAACCTCACCCAGTGTCTTTCCCATACTCTTTTGGGCTTTGAGAAATGAAGATAACTCCCTCCCTCCTGACCATGGTCACTATGAAAAAAATTAGACAATAAAGTATAAAAAAGAAAGAAAAATCTCGCTAGTGACCCACCCTTCAGAGAGAACAGCTATTAAAATGCTGGTGTACCTCTTCCTAGATTTTTCCACATACGCATAAATATGTACGAATATGCCTGTTTGCTTTATATCTTTGTTAGGTCACCAATTACTTTTCATTGTGTATTATAAGTCATTGTATTTGGGTCTTATCTCTCTTACAAGGAGTAAGGGGCTGTCTTGTCTCGTGTGTTCTGTATCTTCTAGAACGGGTTTTGCACAGAGCAGGCAGGCAGCAAGTGATGAATGAATGATTGAATGGGTTTCTCTATACTGTATCTCTCTGTAAAATGAGAATTTTTGATTGTGTTATGTCTGAGGTCTTTCTTAGTTCCCATAATCTGTAGACCTCTGGTCATTCATGTTTCTGCCGTGGGTAGAAGAATCTTCCTACAAATCTGGTGACTGGGTATGTTCTTTGTAGCACTAACATTGTTATGTCCCCGGACTAAAAGGACATCAAACAAGGATTTCAGGCACTCACACTGGGTCCATACAAAACCTAAGAATCACCTGGTTCGGTGGGGCCAGTTATGTTTCTTTTGTCTTACCCGAAACGGGCCACTCTTGGGATATAAGCTGTCACTTAGATTCTGAGAAAAACAAACTGTTTTCAATGCTGTGGATTCCTCATTTCTTCCGATCTGCAGCGCTACCTTCAGATAACCTATATGGCGCCTTTGCATGAATTAGAGATAGGCTTCCTCTCTTCTGCGGGCAGATGTAGTCCACTGGTAGGGATGGCTTGGTGCACAGAATGCAGTTGGAAATCAGCTCCCTCTTCCCCCAACCCCAGTAGGGCACCTCTTGGGCAGGACACAACCTGAACAATTGTACTGGCAGCCCTGGTACCTCAAAGAACAAAGTGCCAGTTAAATGTTCGATATCTCAGTTCAAGATTCTTCCCTAAACAAATAAGGATAGGCTATAAATAGCCTAGTGCTTGTGAGCTGCATAACAATACAATTCTATAGGGGGGTGCAGACACTCCCAGCCTCTGTGCTTTTCCTCCTGCTGATGCCTCTATCTGGAAGCTACCCCGTCCCCACCTTTCTCAATACTACCCATTTTTCATGGCTCCGCTCATCAGCTGTCTCTTTCGCAAAGCCTTCCGTGACCCATCTTGTTGGAATTTATTGAAGCCTCTCCCATGCCCCCTTAGTACTACTCTACCCTCCTGCCCTGCACATCTCATGTTTCACTTTGGGTGTTTGCTGATTCGTTTGCATACTGTCCAGGCACCCCCCTGAGTCTCAAGTTCATCATCATTAAAATAGAGATGGGGACTTCCCCGGTGGCCCAGTGATAAAGAATCTGCCTTCCAAGGCAGGGGATGCAGGTTCGATCCCTGGTCGGGGAACTAAGATCCCACATGCCGCGGGGCAACTAAGCCCACGTGCCACAAACTACAGAGCTCACACGCCCTGCGCCACAACTAGAGAGAAGCCCGAGCGCCACAACGAAGAGCCCACGCTGCAGTGAAAGATCCCGCGTGCCGCAACTAAGAGCTGACTCAGCCAAAAAAGAAGAAAGAAAATAAATCAATAAAATGAATAAATATTTTAAAAAATAGAGATGATAGGCTAGATCTTCCAGGTTCCTCAATAAGTGCTATGAATGTTACAATGACAATACATATCTTTCACTATCTGTGAAACTCCTAGAGAAGAGTCACACTCTTTTTTGATCTCTGGATTCACTAAATCCACATGATTTAGTGAATTGCTGAAGATTTTTTTATAAATATATATATATATATATGTATATATAGTTTTTTGGCTGCCCCATGCAGCTCGTGGGATGTTAGTTCCCTGACCAGGGATCAAACCTGCGCCCTTGGCAGTGAAAGCGCGGAGTCCTAACCACTGGACTGCCAGGGAATTCCCAATGCTGAAGATTTTTAAAGGCTTCCCAGATGTTTCTAATGTCCAGCAAGGGATGAGACCGCTGTAAGATAACAGAGCTCAGGCTTCATGGGCAGGAACCACCAGCCTGTTCACTACAGCAGAGTTGAGGACACAGATGTGGGTATCACACGCAGAGCAGACCAGAGCCTTAGGCTGAACCCGTTAGAGAATCCAGGGAATGTGTGGTAGCTCACAGTGGCTTTGGGGACTGCTGAGGGCATAGTGTAGGAGGCCTCTCTTTCCATTTCACATCTAGAAACACACACAGACTGAAAGTGAGGAGATGGCAAAAGGTATTCCAGGCAAATGGAAATCAGAAGAAGGCTGGAGTAGGGGAACTCCCTGGTGGTCCAGTGGTTAGGACTCAGCGCTTTCACTGTGGGGCCCGGGTTCAATCCGTGGTTGGGAACTAAGATTCTGCAAGCTGCTCGTCATGGCCAAAAAAAAAGGCTGGAATAGCAAAACTCGTATCGGACAAAATAGACTTTAAAATAAAGACTGTTACAGGAGACAGAGAAGGACACTCCATAATGATCAAGGGATCGATCCAAGAAGACACAACAATTGTAAATATATATGCACCCAACACAGGAGCACCTCAACACATAAGGCAAATGCTAACAGACATAAAAGGAGAAACTGATAGAGACCTGGGCCATGCCCTCGGGAAAATGAATTGCTTCTTCCTCTCTGCTCGTGTATGTTGCAGTGCCGTCAGGGAAAGGCAGGCCACCCTGGCACGTGTGGATCTGGCCGGCCAAGAGCCCCAATGGGGGCCCCCACCTTAGTTTGCCCTTTTTTCCTCCCACCACCAGCTTCCTCCTGCATCTAGTGGGCACGGCCCCTTGGTCCCTGTGAGGAGGTGCATGACTGGGGGAGGGCTTAGTGCCCGGATCTAAAATGGGTATCAGGTGGAGGTGTTTCTGGCCAAGTGCACAGGAAGCTTGAATCAGCTCTCTGGTCTCTCACACGGAGCCCGCAGATGGCTAGTGCTTACAAGGCGTGGCTGGTCATCCCGTCCATGGCCAAGTGCTCCAGGGAGGTGCCGTCGCCTCTCTGTGGAGCCCCTTCTCCATCTCCATCCCCCACCCAACTCTGCTTGTCACGCCCTTTTCCCTGCACTGTGCTCACTCAGGCCCCCATCAGAGGATGTCTGTTAACATACAGCTGTATCATTCTGTTCACACTGTCTTTTTCCCAATGGACTGTGAGCTTCTTGAGCTCAGGAAACATGCAGCAGTGATGGTTATTTGCTGGACTGAAATGAATTCTTGTTCCTTCCAAGGTTTACCCAGGTTCCCCCTGCCCTGTGGCTCTGGGTGCAATAGCCTTTCCAGCTATAATTAGAGGATGTGACTGCGGCGCACCGCTCCGGCCACACGAGCGCCGGTCTAATGTCGTGGGTTGAGAGAGCACAGGCCCTCGGGTGAGAACACCTGGGTGTGTATTCCAGAGCCCCCTCTTAGCGCTGAGCCTGGTTTTCATCTCTGCAGGGAAAATAGAAATAAAATAGTGTCTAGCACTTCAGTGTGTTTTGAGGAGTTAATACAGTGACAAGGCCCATGGTAAGTATTGAATGAATGTGAGGGATGATTTGTATAATTTTTAAAAGAATGTAGTCAGCTTAGGTAAGAGACCCCTGAGCAGACGTGGCCGGCGCTTCAGCCTCCACTCCCTCCCCTGGTCCTCAGCTGGTCCAGGTCTGCCCGCCATCCTGGCAGAGTGTGCTGAGCGGCCCAGGGAGCACGGGTGTATGTGTGGGGAGGGTCGGGGTGCGTGTGGCTCACTCGTCCTCTCCCCTGAGCCGTGGCTGCCTTTGAGCTCTTGGGAGCCATGACCTCATCTGTAACAGGCGGTGATCATTCTAACCTCACGAGTTGCAAGGAGGATTACATGCAATAAAGGACCTCAGGGTGATGCAAACCGTAAAGCACGACACGAATAGATGGGGTTATTGTTACCCAGTGGCTCACCCGATTCACCTATTCACCCCTGACATGGGTGGAGGTGATTCCCGTTTGACATATGGAGAAACTGAGGTCAGGCCCCGAAAAGGCGCTGGCAGAGCTGGGGAGAGGACGCAGGTCTGCGGCCCCCTGGCTGTCACCGAACCCTGTTCCTCCAGGGTCTGAGGGGAAGCCTGGCCTCTGTGCTCCAGAAGCCTGGTTTGTTGGAAGCAGCCACAGGTGCTCACCGTCTGGGGAACCTCGAGTGCATCCCTTCCCAGGGACTCGGGGGTGGTGGGATTGGGGCCTTCTGGTCCTGGGAGCTGCGGGCAGGTCCGTTCAGTCTGTGGAGCTGAGGCAGTGGGGCTGGGCCGGTGTCGCTCTCTGCCTCGCCATGGGGGCCAGGCCCTAATCACTTTCTTTAGAGGGCTTTGTGCAGCCCGTTCTTTCATTCCGGGCCCACACAATGCAGGGGTGAGCCGAGGTCAGATTTTCAACCTTCAGCTCTGGATTTCCTGTCTTCCGTGGGGTGGAGGACAGATTCTGCCACCCAGCTTCCTGTCATCTCAGCGCGGGGGGCTCTGGCTCCCTGGCGCCAACGTGCCCTGGGAGACCGGGAAAGACTCCTGGGAGGTGAAGAGGGGGGGTCTGGCCCCCAGCTCCTAGTCACGCAGACACAGGCCCTGGCTGCGGCTGGACCCCAAATATTTCTCTAGGTCTTTGGAAACGGCTTCCTGTGGGTTCAAATCCCGAGAGCATCCTCGAGGCCATTTGAAATACTGTAGGTTAAAAAAAAAAATCACTCTTCCCCAGAAACAGCACTCAGTGGGTGCTAACCTCCGTTACCTTTTTCTCAGCCCAGAACAGGCAGCAAGAGAGAATGAGGGATAGGCCCCAAGTAGCAGAAAGGAGTTAAGAAATGAAGTCTTTCTGAGACACTGCTGTGCTTCAGGGGAAGAACTGGGGTTTGGAGAGGAGGTGGATGGAGGAAGTGTAACCGGTTCCTAGGACTGACACACAGAGTACCACCAGCCGGGTGGCCGAAAGCAGCAGTAACTTACTTCTCACACTTCTGGAGACCAGAAGTCTGATATCGAGGTGTCGGCACAGCCATGCTCTTTCAAAGTCTCTCTGGGAGGACTGTCCCAGGCCTCTCTCCCGGCTTCCGCTGATAGCTGGCAATCCTTAGCGGTCCTTGGCCTGTAGATGTGCGCCTGTCCTCACCTTTACTGGGTTTTCTCTTTGAATCTCTGAGTCTCCACATGGCCATCTCCCCTCTGTGACTGTGTCCAAATTTCCCTCTTTCCTTTTGGCTGCCCGGCGTTTCATGCGGGATCTTAGTTCCCTGACCAGGGATTGATCCTGCACCCCCTGCAGTGGGAACGCCTAGTCCTATAACCACTGGACAACCGGGGAAGTCCCAATGTCCCTCTACTTGCAAGGATACCGGTCATATCGGATTAGGGATCCACTCTACTTTAGTTTGGCCTTATCTTAACTAATCACCTCTGCAATAATCCTATTTGCAAATAAGGTCACATTCTGAGGTTCTGGTGCTTAAGAGTTCAACATACCTTTTAGGGGGCACATATCGACCCCATAACAGGCAGGCTCAGGCCAGTCAACTTTTATTTGCCGTCGGCTCTGTGCTAAGCCCTGTACTTGCTCTTTGGATACAGAGATGCACAAAACAGTCTTTGCCCTCAGGGAACTTACAGCCTAGTGGGGAGAGGCAAGGGTGGCATAGCTGTTATAATACAGCATGAGCACTGCTGGTGGGAATGTAACAGGTGCAGACACTGTGCAAAACATTATGGAGGTTTCTTAAAAAACTAAAAATAAAACTACCATATGATCCAGCGATTCCACTCCTGGGTATATATCTGAAAAAAAACAAAAACGCCAATTCGAAAAGACTCATGCAGTCCAGTGTTCACAACAACATTATTTACAATTGGCAAGGTACGGGAGCAACCTAAGTGTCTATCAACAGATGAATGGATAAAGAAGATGTGGTATATATATAAACAGAATACTACTCAGCCATAAAAGAGAATGACGTTTTGCCATTTGCAGCAACGTGGGTGGTCTTGGAGGGCATTATGTTAAGTGAAATAAGTCAGACAGAGAAAGACAAGTACTGTATGATATCACTTATACGTGGAATCTAAAACATGCAACAAACTAGTGAATATACAAAAAAGAATCAGACTCACAGATAGAGAGAACAGACTAGTGGTTACCGGCGGGGGGGGGGGGGGCAATAAAGGGCGGGGGATTAAGAGGTACAAAGTATTATGTATAAAATAAGCTTCAAGGATATATTGTACCACACCAGGAATATAGCCAATATTTTACAATAAATATAGAGTATAACCTTTAAAAATTGGGAATCGCTATGTTGTGCACCTGTAACTTATATAATATTCATATTGTACAGCAACCATACTTCAATTAAGGAAATTGAAGCAATCCCAGGAATGGATTGAAAACAGGGTGATGAGGGCTCTCGTAAAGGCGCCCACTATCCTACCTGGTGAGGAGGGAAGGGAGCCTTTCTGGAGGGAGGGACACAACCTACAGAGGAAAGCCGGGGACTCAAGAGGGACAAGGGTGGCAAAGACGAGTTTTTCAGATTCCAAGAATACTGTGTGAGATCAAATCTGCCAACAGACTCAGGAAAACCTCAGAACTCCTGGGGGCAAGGGAGGTTTCTAACAGCTGATGTGGGTCAGGGAACATCTCCCTCGAACATCTCCTTTCTTTTTTGCGGTACGCGGGCCTCTCACTGCTGTGGCCTCTCCCGTTGCGGAGCACAGGCTCCGAACGCGCAGGCCCAGCGGCCACGACTCACGGGCCCAGCCGCTCCGCGGCATGTGGGATCTTCCCGGACCGGGGCACGAACCCGTGTCGCCTGCATCGGCAGGCGGACTCTCAACCACTGTGCCACCGGGGAAGCCCTCCTTTCTCTTTTAACTGCCCCAACTGCCTGCCCTCCAGTCCAGGGCCCAGGAAGAATGGCCAATGGGCACATGAGTGGTGCTTTCCTTGCCCCTCAGTACCTGGATCCGCAGGTGAAAGAGAAGAACCAACGCTCCAGTAGCTGGATGTGATGTTTTTAACTGTCTTCATGAATTCTTTTGATTCTGTTTTTGGAGTTGTGGATTATGAATCATACTGTGAGAAATGAAGTGGTATAGGTGCCTTGAAATAGAGCGTGAACTTGGAGGGGTGGTGGCGATGGGATACCCAGGGACGAGGGTGGGGCAGCCCAAGGCCTGGGAGCAGAGCAATCCACGGCTAGTGCTCTGACCTGCTCACCTTTGGCATCTTCCCACAAAGAAACCAGGCAAGTTCGGGCTTGGCTTGGCCTTTTCCAGGAGTTGTTCAATGAGGCTGCAAATCTGCCACCGCAGCATCGGACACACAAACCATTTTACC
The DNA here is from genome assembly GCF_039906515.1 of Pseudorca crassidens. NCBI lineage: Eukaryota > Metazoa > Chordata > Mammalia > Artiodactyla > Delphinidae > Pseudorca > Pseudorca crassidens. Next base: position 80,462,247 of record NC_090309.1, on the reverse strand, counting down.
CAGAAACGTGTTTAACTGAAGTGGCCATCAAATGCCCCAGGGAGTGTCTTTTGGCTAAAATTCCATGTCTTCATTTTCTTCTCCCCATTTGAACAACCCCTCTGCTTTCCCCACCTTTGCAAAGACCTTTCAAACGTGGCATGGCGTGGATTCTCACCTAGGCACTTCCTGGCTGGCAGGATGAAATTTTGTCCCCATTTTCCAGGTGAGGAAGCTGAGGTAAGTCATGTGACTTTCAGCCCAGATTCACAATGAGACTTCCACCTCCACACCTGGGGATCTTTCACCTGTGTTGCTGAAGTCTCCTTCCCACCCTCCTTTCACCTAATCTGGCTGCCCAGCGACTGATGCTCACGAGCTCTGCTCTGGGTGGAGATAGCTCAGCAAGCCTTCTCTAGATTAGAGTTAGCACGTAGCCTGGGTGAATCACAGGATCTGGAGCCAGGCGGCCTGGATGGGGCCCCCTCTGCCTCTCCCTGGCTCTGTGATCACAGCCAAGTTCCCTAATCTCTCCATGTTTCTGTTTCTCCATCTATAAGGGGGGCTAATACCACCCACCTCTAGGATTATCACGAGGATTACATTAGTTAATCTACGTAGGTTTCTTGGGGGTGATTCCTGGCACCTAGGAAGTCCCATAGAATGTTTGTTAAATGTTTTTAAAGTCCCTAATGTAACGAAGAACTTTGAAGATCCAACAGTGGCAAGTCTGATGACGGCCCATAACCACTCTTCTCTGCCTCAGTAGGAAGCTAGCAGGTAACTAGGTTGCCCTTTGATGAGTTTTTCATTGTGAACACTTCATGGTCTTGGGTCTAGAGGCAGAAGATCTGGATTCTAAAGCCCTTATCTCATGGTGCTAGAGCTACTGACCTTCTCAGGAGACTGTTTGCCTGGTTAGAATGTGTGCTTCCCCAGGGTAGGGCCATGTTTTATTCTTTTCTGAATTTTTAGCAGCTGGAAGGCAGAAATGCCCATTCTATACTTTTTTTTTTAATGTGTGTGTGTGTGTGTGTGTGTGTGTGTGTGTGTGTGTGTTTTATTTGGCTGTGCCTCATGGCTTGTGGAATCTTAGTTCCACAGCCAGGGCTTGAACCCGGGCCCTCAGCTGTGAAAGCTTGGAGTCCTAACCACTGGACCCCCAGGGAATTCCCTATACAATTTTTTTTTAAAGCATTTTATTTTATTTCTTTGATTTACAATGTTGTGTTTAATTTCTGCTGTACAGCAAAGTGATTCAGTTATACATATACATACATTCTTTTTCATATTCTTTTCCATGATGGTTTATCACAGGATATTGAATATAGTTCCCTGTGCTCTACAGTAGGACCTTGTTGTTTATCCATCCTATGTATAATAGTTTGCATCTGCTAATCCCAAACTCCCAATCCCCCCCGCCCCCAGTTCTATACATTTTGGGTGGAAACTTCTGGATTCTAGTCCCTGTTCTGTGCCTCAGTTCCCCAATCTGTCCTCTGAGTAATGGGCCTATAGCTAAGGTCTGTAGCTCTGTCAGCCTACACTTCTGAGAACTTGACCTCCTGAGAAGGTGTTTCTGGAGTGGCTATTTCGAACCAGGCCCTAGAAAATTCAGCAGAGTGCTGTCAGAAACACTGTAATGTAACTCTCTTGAGTCTGTCTTCTTTGGAATCACAGGCTGATGAACCCCATGGTCAGTTTCGAGAAGAAGGGGAGCCTGGGGCTGAATCCTCACAACCGGATCAGGTGGTCCCTGGCAGAGGGTGGGGATGGGAAAGGGCTTGGTGGACGCAGTCTGTGGGCCCTGAAACTCACGCAATGGGGGGATCTTCTTTACAAAACCATAAAAACAAAATCAGATATGAAAGGAAATATTTACTCAGGATAAAAGAACTTTAAAAAATCCCATATGAAAACACTGAGCATGGTCATCATCCCAAACCCCAGAAAACCCATGATAGGTTTATTACTGAATCACCTGGGACACCGCTTCTGGAACACTGCTTCCTACATGTTTTGGGTTGTCTCTTCATCTGACAACAATTTTTTAGCAGCATTCTCTATAGAGAGAATGGAAAGATAATCCAGTCTTTACTCTAGCATGGAATGGCTAATCATTCTTAAAAAATTATTTGTACTTTAGAAAAGCGTCTATTTCATAATTGTTAATTTTGTTTTGTTTTCTTTTTTTTTTTTTGTGGTCCGTGGGCCTCTCACTGCTGTGGCCTCTCCCGTTGCGGAGCACACGCTCCAGACGCGCAGGCTCAGAGGCCATGGCTCACGGGCCCAGCCGCTCCGTGGCATGTGGGATCCTCCCGGACCGGGGCACGAACCCGTGTCCCCTGCATCGGCAGGCGGACCCTCAACCACTGCGCCACCAGGGAAGCCCTCATAATTGTTAATTTTGAAAAGACCTCTGTCAAGTATCTCTCACAGAAGAGCTGTAAGATTTCAAGGTAGTCCTATGCAGGGATGAATCTTAAATATTCTTTGAATTGACAAGTTTCATGAACAAGTTTCTCATCAACAACCTCGTGTGATGTTGTGTGGTAAGTTTTAGGCTATATTTGTGAAGTCGGTATTTCATACCAGTTTCCCCTTAGCTGGATGGCAAAAATGCCCGTGACGACTGCACTGCCACGAGAATCAAAGATTACCCCGGGGGAAGTTGGAGTGAGAGAGACAGGGTTCTAAATCACTCACCTCTAAAAGAGCTTACTTTTGCAAGTTTTATAAAACCGGGTGAGTCCATTGCTAAGGTTCTGGAAGAAGTCAGTGGGCTGAGGGTCCTGAAGCTTCAGTTTCATTAACTTTACAGAAAATCTGTTTCCGTTTGAGGAAGAGAGGGACCAACGGCCAATCAGCGACTGCCTTTCCCACCCTTGCTGTTGCACTTTGTGGGACAAAGGAGAGGACAGAAGGCTGTCTTTCTATTCTCACTCACTAACCTTGAAGCCTTTCCCTCTCCCTTTCCCCAGCTCCTTCCTTCAGGTTTCTCCCTCATTGTTTCCACTGAGTCTTGTCAAGGTTCTCGGCCCCATTCCAGGTCCCATCCAGCTCTGCCACATCTCAGCACATCTCAGGGAACAGATGTTCTCGCCCTGAGCTCTTCTCTTTAATCTTCGTTGGACCAAGTTTAATCTAAGTTCAAGGTTTCCCTCCAACGCTGATTCCTTCAGTCCAAATGGTTATTTCTCCTGTTGGTGTCCTTTCAATAATAACTCACTTGTGTTCCTCTAACTACACTCATCTTCTGTGTTCCCTTCTCCACTCTGAGCTCATAGCAGGAGCGGGGGTCATCCATCAGCCATCCTCCATCCCATGACTGCCGTCCTCCCCACATACGTGTGTGGGACACACGTTGTGAGTGGCTCAAAGAACATCACTACATCATGACTTAGCCAAAATGATTTTTACTTCAATTCCCAGGAACCAATTAGGATTTGCCAGACAAATATTTACAAGACAATTACTTTCAAGTGCATCAGCGTGGATTATAATATTACCTGCGGCTAAATGAACACAGTGAAGGGATCGGAGGCTTTTAAAACGTCCACTTCAACTTAAAAATGAGATCAGAAATAATTCTAAAAGCCCTGCAACTTTAGGACAGGACACTGGAAGAGCTATGGGGAACGAGGAAGGAAACGAATAAAACCCAAGCCTGGGATGAAAGCGTACCCGAGACATCCCTCGTGACCTTTCCCTGCACAATTAGAAACTGATACAGCAGGAAAGACACGGTCACTTAGGACCTTGCAGATTCCTTTAAGCCTGTTCCTCTGATGAGGAGAGAGGAGAGGAAACATGACCCTGTGTGCTGAGGACCCCACCGCAGAGGGGGCTGCAAGAGGGCTCAGGACCCAGCAGGGTCAAGGGGAAAGCAGGATTCCCTGTCCAGAGCCCTCCAGTTGCAGGAAAGGCCAGACCTGGCTTCTGAATGGCCACCCTCTGTTCTCTGGGCAGAAGCCGCTCAGTTGCTGCGTTGGGCTGGGAGTCAGATCTATGGGTCTTAATCCGAATTCTGGCAGATTCACCTTCTGAGGCCAAGCAGATGATCAAACCTCTTGATCTCACTGTCCTCAGCATCCCGTGGGGGGCCTGTTCCATGCCGACCCCTGGGCCAGGAGTGGGGATGCAGACATGAGTCCAGTGGAATCCTTACCCTGAAAACCTGGGTGTCTGGACCTGGAGGAAGCAGCACTTATCTTACAGATAAGAAGGAGATCCTCAGGGAAAAACAATACTGAAGGAAGACATTCCAGAAAGCAAGAAAAGAACAAACAGAGGTTTGGAGATACTAAGCAACTCAGTTTGCTATGGAAACTGCAGGTTATATGAAGGCAGAGAAGGATGGGAAGCAGAACTAATTTGGTGTTGAGCTTTAAAAAAAAAATAAAAAGAAATATTAGAAGTCCCATGGATATCGATGCATTTTATGGAACACAACATAGAACGGATATGAAGATGCTTTAAATTTTCTGAAATACCACGTAGATGCAATTCATGATTGCCAACACAGACATACACACACAAACACCCACAAAACTGTGGTCTACTGGTGGTGTTAGCAGAGCGTTGTTATTCTTGGGAACTGCGTTACTTGTTCATTTCCCCATACTCTTTCTGGGTTAATTTCGGGAATATACTGCTTTTCAGCGAGTGCGTGGCCTGCCATCACAGCCCCGAGTCAGGGCTGAGGTCTCATGTTGTTTTCCCAACATCAAGCCAAGGATGTCCGGGAAATGAGAGTGAAGGGTAAGTGTTTGTTTCCTGGAGGAACACTTGTGATGCTCTGACTGAACGTAATCACGCCTTTGAAAGATCGGCTAATGCAGAGACACCAGGGGCGGCTCCCACCAGCGGTAAAGAGGGAAAAACTTACCTCTTCCTGTGGCTGAGAGAAGAGTGTGGAGGTGGGAATTGTGTCTCTGTCTTGCCGGCGATTTGCTGAGTCACCTCCTATCTCTGAGCCTCAGTTTCCACACCTTCAAAATAACTGGTTGATACGGTCTCCAGGGTCCCCTAGAAATAGAGTCAAAACTTTACAGTAGCCCTTTCTTGCTGAGACGGATGAACTGGTGCCTTCCTGGGGCCCCGAGTCTCTCCTGTACCTGCCCTTACTCAGTTACTGAGTGCTCCCTGTCGCAAGTGGTGGCAGAATAAGGCGTGGCAGAGTGAAGCCGACATTTCTTCTGCTCCATTCACAGGAGATTCATCTGTGTCCTGGTTGCCGGTCTATCTACTAACTCTCTCTACATCATCTTAGGAGAAACTAGAATTTCTCTGAGACTCAGTTTCCACATTTAGCAAGTGGAGGTAATAAGAATAGAAGATTTCTCTCTGTGGATCTGTACCCTGAATCTTCCTGCCACCTGGGTACAATTCAGATCGTGTTTCTGGGTTTGTATTCTCCTTGCTTTGCGTGGCCTGAATATTCCTCACCCTCGCACATCTGAGAAGAAAGTTCTAAGAAGCAGACAGCTCACGGAATGGAAGCCCCCTCTGAGGGCTTAGAACAGAGACTCTGCGGCCCCCCCCCGAAGATTCAGTGAGGCAATACGACTTTGACCCAGGTCTCTTATTTTTTCCTACCGTTAAGTCACGTCCTATAAGATGTCCTGATTTTTGACATTTTGCCTCTTTTGGTCTGAATTTGGTTGTTTTGTAAACAATATAATCTCAAAGACTCCCACTCTCTCTACCCCTCCCACTTTTTGTGTTCCTACAACCTTCTAGATGTTGGGCGAGGTACTTCACCTACAGACCTGCAAGATTGCTGTGAATTTCTCAGCAATCTTGGACAGATGAGGAAACCGCATTTTTGATAAGTTCGCTTTCCTGAGGAAGATATCATGGACTTGAAGACCTGAGTTCTTTCCACTTCTTGCTATTTCCATCAATCTGGAAAAAAACAGACCTAAACCTGCGCTTTAGCCCCTAAAAGAAGCAATGCTTCTGAAGGGGGGGCTTTGCTTCGTGCTGTCAACATGAACCCGGAAACCTTGTAAGTGCATTTTTTAGCAAATCAAATCCTATTTTCAGCGCCTTAAGGCAGCACATTCTATAAAGGAAGTCTCCAGTGAATGCCTTTGTGAAGTGAGGACGTTTTTCTGCAGCTTTAACAATTTCTGTCTAAGTTATCTGCTTTCTAGACCAGAACTTTTAGACATAGTACTTTTTCTCAAGTCCTGCAGGTATTTGTCCAGCTTTTGATCCCGATTCTTTATAAAATAATAGGCTGATTGGAAGGATTTGAAGATGTACATAATATTGCAATTGTACAAATCAAAAGAGTTCACTGTGAGATTATTCCAAATTTTTAGCCTGGTATCCAGGGCCATTCATGCTCTGGCTCTCTTTCTAGACTTGTTTTTTGCCTCTCTTATCTTACCATATGCTCCAGCCACCAGCATCTTCCTCTTTTCCAAAAGCTTTTATCTTCACATCTCTGAGCTCCGTGCTCACCGAGATTCCTTCCCTTTGAATACTCCTCATTCTAATACTACCTCTCCAGCCTGGGGTGTTCGAAAACATGTGTGAACCCACACACAGCACCTCACTCACACATACTCCCTCCCATATCCACAGACACGCCCAAATCCGTCAGATATGCTGTGTCCAACCTAGAAGCCACCAGCTACACGTGGCTACCTCCATTTAAATTAGTCGCATAAAATATCAACAGATGAGCGGCTAAACAAAATGCCTTGTATACATCAATAGAATATTATTCAGCCTTAAGAAGGAAGGGGATTCTGACACAGGCTACAACATGGATGAATCTTGAAAACATGCTGAGTGAAAGAAGCCAGACACAAAAGGACATATATTGGAGGATTTCATTTATCTGAGGTACCTAAAATAGGCAATTCGTATAGAGACAGAAAGTAGAATAGAGGTTCCCAGGGGCTCCGCGTGGGGATGGAGAATGCGGAGTTACTGTTTCACGGGTACCAAGTTTCATTTGCAGTTGATGAATAATTTCTGGAAACGGGTGGTGGTGATGGTTGCACAGCCATGTGAATATACGTAGTGTCACTGATTCGTACCCTTAAAAATGGTGAAAGTGGTCAATTTTATGTTACCTGTATTTTGCCACAATAAAAACGCAAAGAGATTTTTAAAATTAAAAAAACATGAGAGATAAAATGCAGTTCTTCAGTCACACTAGCCACATCTCAAATAACGACCACGTGAGCCTCGTCGCTGCTGTATTGTTCAGAGCAGACAGAGAACATGCCCATCACTGCAGAAGGGTCTAGTGGGCCGTGCGGCTTCAGGTCCTTCTAGGCCCATTTATTTTTTTTAAGACATTCCTTGAAGCTCCAAGCATCTGTGATTACTCCCTCCTTGGAATTCTTGTAGTTATTTGTCTTGACCTCTTTCAGGGTTTTATCAGATTCTTCACTGTATTTCAGGCAAATACGTAGCAGTTGATTTCCTGACAAAATTGCAAGCCGGTGGAGGGCGGGGTTGAAGTTGTGGCGGAAGGATCATGGATCTGGGTGTGCTGGCCCCTCCCTACCCTCCACGGGTCCCCCTCGGAGCTTTGCGAGCTAATCAGCCCTAACAAAATAGGTGTTTTTGAATGAATGGAGGAGACAGGAAGACAGACGGCCTTCTGTGTTATGGTCCTTGCTGGGAATGTAATTCTATCTTATATATTTCAGGAGCCATTAGAAGATGACATATTTGTCTTCCGTGAATAAATTTGTATCACAACTCTTGGGCCATAAATTAGATGTCTTCTGTGTCTTCCTCTGGGAATGAAGAGAGTGTTCTCTGGGAATTTTTGTAAAGGAGATCGAAATTTGTCCTATGGACGTGTGAAGTCACTTCTCAGCTAGCCATTGAAGGGAGCTGCGGAGTCTTACTTCCTAAAACAAATGGCAAAGTCACTTTGTTTTCTGTAACACAAATCCTTTCACAGCAAATAGAGTCGTCTTCTGCTCATTATCTTGTCATTAAAACCTCTGGCTTGATGTATTTCTCTATAAAATAAACCTGAGACCTTACTCATAAAGGGGAAAATGCAAACACGAGCTTTAACCACGTATGAAAGGGACCCCGTGTAAAAAGAGCTTTCTTTTGCCTCTTGAGTTCAATGATGAGATCTCGTGGACAGACAACATTTTTTGACTGGTAAGAGCAGAAACGACCCTCTTGAGTTACTGTTTAGTGAATGAGGGCCTTTGTTTCCCACCGAAGAATTAAAAACCTACGGGCCTCCCCCATGCAAACAGGAATACGTTTCACACAGCACACAGCGGTGTTGGGATTAAACGACTGCATCATGAAAAAAGCCAGAACAATGCCCACTCACGTTTTAATCATTTACCTGGCATTCCAGTTGAGACCGTTTCACCGAAAGCTAGAAGATTAGGGAAAGACTTTCGTTTCCTCCAAGTCCTCTTTCTCTGCATCGCTGTTCCTTTCTGTGTCACTTCAAGGTGGAGAGTCAAAGAAAATTGCACATTTTCTACTAGCCAGTTCTGAATTTAGGAACATAGACTCTGGAACCTGGGAGGGGCCTCCGAAGTGTGCGGTCCAACCCCATCATTTTGCAGTGAAGAAAGCGAGGCTTGGTGGGAAGGGGCTTGCCCGGGGTCACACACGGAGTAAAGAGCAAAACTGAGTGTCCACTCGTGACTCTTGGTCACTATTTTTTCCTCCTGTAACAGTGGCTGATTTGACATCTCTGAAGCTCAGAAGATCTTCTCCTTCTTTAAAATGATTCACAATACACATTTAAGGAAAACACAATTCATGGCAAGAAAGGAATGTATTTGGTAATGTTGAGTGAAAGAGTGTAGAGCTGGAAACTTACTAGGTTCTGTCCTCATCGTGCCATCCATTCCTGGGTGACCTGGAAGCAGACACTCGTTTCCCTGTGCCCCCTTATCTGCATTCGTGCATAGGGAGAAAGTTGTCAGTCTCATGGGTTTATTAGGATAAAACAAGATAATAGATGGGAAAGTGCTGTGGGGAGCTGAAAGTGCTAAGCGAATGCAAAGTGTAATTATCCATGTGAAAACTGCTGTTTGGTTCAAAGTAAAACAGGGAAGAATGGTGGAAAGTGTGAAGAAGTGACTCTGAAGGAAAAATTCCATTTATAGACAGAGCAGTTTCTTCGAGATGGAACTCATCCTGGAGATAGAAGGATTGTCCAAGAGTAGACACCCTGGAACTGAGATGCTTGGCCAAAGGGAACAGCAATGACAAGGAGGATGGGATCAGAGGTGAGCTGTGTGCATGGGGTGAGCGAGAGAGGGCGCTGGATGGGTGCGGTGCAGTGACAAGAGCGTTGAATCCCAGTTCTACTGCGTGCTGCCTGCGCATCTGTGGCCAGGGCACTTTACCTCTGTCTGTACCTTGGTTTACTCCTTTGTAAAGTGAGTCCGGTGATACCTGCTCTGGGGCATCAGAATCATCTACTTCAAAGCCCTTTGCAAACTGTGGAGCAGCTCATGGAGGTGACCGAGGTTAGGGAGGATGGGAACCGGGTTTACCTGCAGCTCTGCCAGTGACTAGTTGTATATGGTGTGGGGCAAGGTACCAGGCCTCAGTTTCCTAATCTTTAAGTGAAGGTGCATGAAAAGATGATGTTGAGAGAGAGAAACGAAAACTTTCTATTTTTGACCCCTTCCTTATTAAAGCGCAACGCTACATCGCAAGGTCCAGAGCCTCTGAGTCATAGGAAATGTTATCCCAGGAGGGTTATGGGATACCCTGGAGGACCCCTCCGGAAGGATGTGTCAGGAAGCATCTCAGCCACTGTACTTTTACTTCTCTTTTCGTGTCTTGGGGAACATTGGGAGAAGACACCTCTGCATGTGACAGAGGAACACTGCAGAATTTCAGGGCTAGAAGGGACCTCAGAGGTCATCTAGTCCAATCACCAGTGTGCTCGGCATCCTTGGTGGTGTCCCTGTCAATCAAAGCATGGATGGACGTTCCCGAGATGGTCCATTTCATCTTTGAACAACAAGGACTACAAGGAAAGCTTATTTTTATTTTTGAAATCTGTCTGGATGCCAAGAATTAACAGAATTTTCTTCATCTAAAATGATTTCCTTATAACCCTACCTCAGTGTCCCTATTTATCTACTTAAACTGTTCATTCAATAACAATAACAACACTTAAGGTACTTATTACATATCCTGCACTATCTCAGGTGTTTTGTTTTACTAGTTCAAGTGAATGTCACAACAACCCCTGCATTGTTATAATCCCTATGTTACAGAGCGGGAACCAGAGCACAGAGAGGTGAGGTACTTGGCTAAAAGTCACACAGCAATTATGCTTTGGAGTCGGGATTCCAACAAGGCAAACCAGGGGTTTGGGGCCCTATGGGATATAGCCTCTCTTCCTCCTGGGACTTCAAGATGCTTTTTCCCTAGCACTTTGTGTGTCATTTTCAAATGGCCTTCAGCACTTTCCATCTTGTATTATGCTTTGCTATTTGGGATTTAACCTCCTTGGGGTCAACTAGCCAGAAGCCCCACAGAAAGCCAGGCCGCGCGGACCCGAGCAGAGGCGAAGACAGTGGTCAGAACGGTGCGGAGCCCAGCCCACCGCGCGATATTTGCATCTCAAAGAAGCTTTGTAGTTTTCTATCAGTTTCAAAGCTGTCACTACAGGGAAGGGCCCCATGGTATTTGCAATTTTGAGGGCTTGCAAATGACTCGAGGCTGATCCCTGGCAATCCTGCACATCTGAGCTCCTTGCCTTTCACACACCTTTCAGTTTGAGAGATCAGTTTAGTCCAGTTCAGGTTTTGGGTTTATTTATTTATTTTGGGGGGCTAATGTGTGCAAGACTACAGATGTTTGATGACTTTGTGAGAGCAAATTTCATTTCTGAGGAAATCCAATGTTGAGTCTTGTTGTTTCCAAAGGATAAGAGGGATGTCCAGTTTCTCCTTTTTTTTTTTTTTTTTTGCAGCCTTACGCCCCATGAATGTTTGCGGCTCTAACAAGTGGACAGATCTTAGCATGACGTCTCCTTTCCTACCTCCACTCCTATCTTTCTCCCTGGGAAGCGCTCTCACGCCAGTTTCTGGGAAGAAAATCCTACCCTACCAGACCCCTCAGAACAAACCACCGCCCTCACTATCCAATCCTTCCTGGTGGACCTGAGCCCCGTGGTTTTTCCTCTTCGTATCTCCCTGGGGCCTTGCCCGGTGCACAGCTCACAGCCGGTGTTCATTTGGGTGGAACACAATCAAATTAAACCCAATTGAAATAAATCTAATTTAACCTTTGTTCCCCAGTTTACTCGGCTGTACAACTGCAGGATGGGAAGAGAGATCACTTCCTCCACCCAAATTCGAGGCAAATATCTTCTTCCATTCCCAAATGGCCCGTCACTTGTCCCAGAGGCAGAAAAGAGAGCCGCTCACCCACTTGGGCCAGTGGCTGGGTTTCAGAATTCCACGTTCTCCTTCCACCTGGTTCTAGGAAGCCTTTTATGAGAGTTGACACCAGAGAATCTCTGTTCCCCACAAGCCATTTCTCTTCTGTGCCTACAAAGGATAAAGATCTATTTGTCTCTGTGTGTATGTTACAAAAAATGAATGAGGATTTAATTACAGCGGCTCATTTCCTAAAAGGAAGTCCTATTTAGGACGTACCATATGTTTTGCCAGCGGCCATACCCCTGAGGGCCGGAGTCTTGTCAGATCTCCTTAGATAAGCTGGGGGTTAGCCTGCCCAGCCTCACTGGGTCTTGACGGGAGGACAAGCTGAGGGTCCCAGGAAGTGGGGAGGGAGATGTAGGTGGGCTCCCGGCTGGTGGGAAAGCTCAGACCACCACTGACCCAGGAGCATCACTGAGTGACCAGGGGACGCTGCCCTGGTTTCAGAGGATGGAATCAGAGGCTCAGACAATTTGTGATGATTAAAAATCGCCTGGCTTTTTTCATCTATTAAAGTGGCTCTTGAGGGGGAGAGCGGTCTCTCTCTGATCCTTCCTTTCGTGGTTTTAATTCCCCCTCCACCACTTCTGAGCCAGCGCAGATGGCTTTCTAGAGCTCCCAGAACCTTCCTGCGAGGGGAGGGGGCAGTGGGGAGCCAGGAGGGGTCTGGCTTGGTCCTAATGCTCACTCCCTCCTTTGACTGTTTGCTCTTCGGTGGTGCCTATAGTTTTAGATGCCGGAAGCCGAGGGTGGGTCCTTCAGGATTTCTCAGCTGAGCTTTAAAGCAGTTACTGGAACCTGCTAGAACCTGACTCCACTGATGAGATTTATGACTGGGAGGCACCTCTTCCCGCCCAGGCTTCCCTTTTCTTTCCAAGCTCCCTTCCCCCTTTCCAAGGGGTTCTGTTTCTCTTGCCTCCACAATCCATATCACTTTTCAAACTCTGTCCCCAGAGAAGAGGCCACGGCCTTATCCCCCCTTCTCCTGTGTCCCTCCCCAGACTCTGCTGCTCTCCCTGCACTGCTGGCATATCTGAAGGGATGAGTGTCCCCTCCCAGCTCTAGCATTCACTTGCTGGGATCTTTAAAGTGTGTCCTTTCTAACTTGAGCTTGGTGGGGGACCCCATCCTCTAAAATGTCCCTTTCAGCTCTCATACTTGACCATACCAACTAGCAAGTGGTCCTGTCATTTTTTTTTTTTAAATAGGGATCTAGCAGATCCCCATCTGCTCAGAACCAGGCAAAGCCACCAGAAATCAAGTGGCCTCCTGGGAGGTCAGGACCCTGATGGAATTGCCAGTCCTTGGGCAGTGGTCCAGGAAGGCTCAGATGCTCCCAGTGCTGGGTTTTCATTGTAGAAACAGGATAGGGGTTGAAGGAGGGACTAGTGGCCCGTTGGTGAGCGGGGAGGGTGTGTACACAGGGAAGTGCGCTCTCGGTGCAAAAGATGGAGGTGACTCATTGTGGACCCCCGCCGTCTTCCCCAGGGGTCCCAGGAGCTCCTGGAAGACAGGGGTTGACTGGTTCACTCCTCTCCATCTGTGTGTTCCAAAGGGGTGCCCAGGGACACCCCGTGAGCACTGCAGCCAGAGCCTTCCCTGCTCCCCTGCTGCCCCGGCTCCCATGTCTTCCCGTGTCCCCCTGCATCCCCTCACGACCCTCAGGCCTCTGGACCAGCTTCCCTCTGCCTTCCTGAGGGACCAGGTGGGAACTTTTTCAGGTTTCCCTTTCCGGACTGTGGCCAAACCTTTTGGCTTCCCCTTCACATTATCTCAAGGAGAAATTACATGGGATTTAGGTCCACTGAAGAAAGCAAACTTCTAATTTCCTGGGACTTACAGCTGCATCGGCATCTCAGCGACCCGTCTCTGAGCAAGTCTAAGGTGATTCTGTTCCAGATGCCTTTGGCTAATTAGAAACCCCCTTTAGTTGGTTCTGTTACACAAGAATCCAGGGCAGCACATGACCCTCTGAAAACCTGGCTAGTTTTGTAAAATGTATTTTTAGCTGGAATCAAAGGGTGAGACTCTGTCGCTCAACTTCGCAGCCATGGAGCTGTGACCCTCGCCATTGGTTCCTCCTCTCCTTCCTCCCTCCCTGCCCTCTCTGTCGGCCGCTTCTCCAGCTGGGAGGCCTAGGCCGCGTGTATGAGTGCATATGCGTGTGTGCATGTGTGTGCGTGTGTGTGTGTGTGTGTGTGTCGGTGTCAAGGCTGGGTGGGAGCGTGGGGCTCCCGTGCAAGGCGGCCATGCTGCATTTCTGTCTGCTCTTTGTTCAGTCCCCGTCTCCATGGCGACGGGAGCAGCTGCTCCATTCTGGGCCTTGGCTTGTCTGAGCGGGGCGGCCCGCCTGCCTGTCTGCCTGCCCGTCCTCCTGCCCAGCCGTGGGAGCTGCCAGCTCTCGCCCTCCCGCTGCCCACAGGCCCTGCCAGCCTGGGCGCAAGAAAGCGTGTTTACTAACACCATCCGCACGGCTCCCTGGGTACCGCGGCTCTGCCCAGAAGATGTCAGGCCGAGGGGACTGGGCGGTGGGCCTGGAGCCAGGCTGTCTGCAGTCGAGGGAAAACTCTCCCTGGCCGGCGGCTGCCCTGGCCTGCCAGCGCCCAGGCGAGGGCTCCCGGCCTCACGGCACAGCCGCAGGCAGGCCCTGGGGGTGAAGAGGCCCCGGCAAGGCCCCCTCTGAAGTGTCTCATGCCCGGCCTACAGTGCCTTCCCAGAAGCTCAGGAACATTCCTGACCTTTGCGCCCCCTCCATCCCAAGTTTTCCAGAAGGCTTCCCTGACTGCTCTGCTCTTAGAGGGCTTGTCACCGCCTTGACTCTTGGAGCCATGAACGACCAAAGCCGTCAAGGACATCAAGAACTACGGAGCTGGAGGCGACCTCGGAGACGCCTGGGTCCAGTGGTCCCAATGTACAGATGGAGAAAATGAGGGCGGGGGTGGGAGCTGGGGGCGGTGGGAAGACTTAGTAGAATCACTGAGTGAATCATGGGGCTACAAGGACGTCCTCCTGCCCAGGCCGTGCCCTGGCAGCATGCTTTTCTCTTCGGCCCTTCTCAGGATTGGCCTTGGCCTTGGCCCGAGTTCCCTGAAGCCGTGGGCCTTTTCCTTCTCCCCTCCCCTTCACCCTTCTTTTCCTCCTTACTCTCTCCCTCTCTTCATTCACCTTCTCTTCATGTCTCTGTCTCCCTCTTGCTGGTTCTCTAGAGCGGCCTGGGCTCTGTGTGCCGTGAGTGTGTCTGTGGGTGTATATGTACGCGTGAGGCCTTTGGGGAGTGAAGGATGTTTCTCCTCTCATCTTCCCCTCAGCATCCAGCCCAGGGTGAGGCTGCTGATTAACAAGTTACCAAAAACTCCGTCTGAAACATCAGAGCCAAGGGCCGGAAGGCCTTGACCTTCAGCCGGCTTCTCTCCCACACCGCATCCCCAGGCTCCTCTACCAGCCCGGATGCCTCACACAATTTGGAGGAAGCCTCTGTCTCTAAGTGCTTCCCTGAGAGCCCACTGCCCTCCAGCTGAACACATGTCCCCTCAGTGCACTGGCCACACTGCCTGGTCTCTCACCACCATTGCCTTAGGAATGCCTGGTGAACGGAAATCTCAGTTATGAGTCAACTCACTTCTGGTCCCTTATTCACTCAATAGGCATCTATGTCATACCTGTTCCAGGGCAGCTAATAGGAATCTGGATATAGGCTGTGAGGGCCCAGCCTGGCCAAGACTTCTCTGTCTACAGTTCAGCCTGTTTCCTGGCCCAGTTCTGCCCCTTCCCCTGTCTGTGCTGAACTCTGGCTTTTCCCTTCAGGCTCTTAAGGTGCGCATTCCATCCCTCTTCCCCCTCAGTTGGGAAAAGATCTGAACTTGCAGGCTGCAGTGAAAGAATGAAAGGAACCGTGCCGTCTCTCTCTTGGAGGTTTGTACCCCAAATCTGATCTCAGCTGTGGAATTAGAGGTTGCCTGTGTTCTGAGGAAAAGGATCTCGGCCTCAGCAAACGTACAGGCAAATTTTCTTTGGAGGATTTGCAGGTTCCTGCCTGGTTGCCCACACTCTGCTTGAGGCCGGCCCTGACACAGGCCTGGGCTCGGCTCTGTTCTGTTGGCGGGTGCAGGTGGGTCTCTACTATGGGCATCACTGGCTGGGGTGTGGGAGATGGAGAAGGGGTCCAGGTGGAGAGGAACCGGCTACCTTGGGCCAGGCAGCAGTGCTTGTGTGTTCACCATTCGCTCACTGTCTGCTACACACTAGGCCTGGGATTCAGTGCCTTCCATACACCCCCTTTCTTTTAATCCTCACACAGATCCTATGCAGTAGAAATGATCACCCCAGTTTTGTGTGTGTGTGCCACACTGCTTGTGGGATCTTAGTTCCCCGACCAGGGATCGAATCCTTGCCCCCTGCACTGGGAGCATGGCGTCCTAACCACTGGACCGCCAGAGAATTCCACACACCGCCCCCCCCACTCTCGTTTTGTAGAAAGGAAAATGAAACTCAGATAGTTTAAGTGAAACTCACCCAGGAAACCCAGCTGTGGATCGGAGCCCAGCTCTACTCCACTGAAAAACTCAGCTCTCTTTCCTGAATCATCCTGCTTCACAAGATTGGTGGGTGTCTCTTCTAAACCAGCATCCCCAGGACAAATTTGCCACAGTAGAACCCAATGAGGTGCCCTCAGTAGCTCTACCCTACAGCCACGCCCTTAGTCAGGGCTCCCCCTCTTTCTCCTGGAACCCAGTAGCAGCCTCCTGTCTCCAAGTCTCCATGTCTGCCTGCCTCTAGTTTATTTCTTATGTAACTGCCAGAAGGAAAATTCTAAAATGCAAATTCTTAAAAAAAAAAAGAAAAGAAAGAAGAAAACATTAAAAATAATAACAACCCAGCATGTTTACTATGACCCACACTTATATGAAATTATCTATGTAAGTATATTAATGTCCAAAGAAAGAGAGAGAGAGAGAGATTTAGGTCTATGTGTATTGTCATGGAATGCCATGATAATTCAGTTAGGTAAACTAAGTTGCTAATATGCATAACATGATTCTTTTTCAACTGAAAAAATCGATCATCCCCCATGTGTGTGTGTTTATGTTGTAAATGTTGAAGGTAAAAAGGAAAAGCATGGAAGCCTGTGTATACCAGGCCATTAACGGCAGTTATCTGAAGTTGGGGAGGAATGGAGACAAAAAATAGGCTTTTTCTTAATTTATTTTTCTACTGTTTCACTTGTTACAACACACACACTCACACATACATTACTTTAGCAAGTTAAGAAATGCTAAATAATTTTTAAAAAACCGAAATCTGATTAGGTCCTTGTTACATAAAATCCTTCAATCGCTCCCCATTGCTCCCAGGATACCGTCCAAACTTGACATGTTTGCAAGGCTTTTCGTAATCTGTCTCCCTTCCTGTCTGCTTCTCCTGCTTCCCGTGTCACCACGACTGGACACAGTCTATGCTTCAGGCAAATGGACCTCCGTTTACTGTCTTTGCTTGGTCTTCAGGTTTATATCACTGTTTTCTGTATGAGAACCTTCCTTTCCACCTTGCTCCCCTTGTCGTGCCTTTCACAAAAAAGCATCATGGCAGTGGTTGTGTTCGCAGAGGGGGGGCTTTCCAAGGGTGGGGTGAGGAGAGGTAGTCTGGGAGGGTGTCTGATAAGAGGTGACAACTAAAGTGAGTCTGTTCAGTTTCTTGCTAGAAGTACTGACCAACTTGCCTCACGGTTATGAAGGATACTTACAAGTTGAAACGTGTGGTATACCAGATGTCCCTAACCAAGAGGCTGTGGTTTTTGTTCTGTTTTAAGTGCCAAGGACCATTTCTGTCCCCACCATTGGGCAAAGCAAGGGTGAGAGCAGGAAGTCTTTGGCTTTCGACACTGGTGACTTCAATGAAACACACAACTCTTAAGGTCTGGAAACAGGAGGCAATGATAATTTGAAAAAGGCTTCAAATATTCACTTAAGGAAGAAAGGCTTTGTAAGGACTTGGGCAAATTGTCTCTTGAGAGAAGAGTCATAGGGTATTTGGTATTTTTTGATTAAAAATTTGAGAAGGCTTCTAGAAGAAATAGCATTCCCGTGGAAGATAGGATATCAGAGTTGTCTAGTCTACCTTTGTCACCATGTGGCTGGTGACCTCAGACCAACCACTTACCTCTCAGTTTCCTCTTCTGACTGGTCTACGTCTTCCCTAAAAGCCCTTCTGTAGGTAAAAGTGTTAGCATCTCTCTCGGAACTCATAATTCATCCCCACTGTGACTGAAATGCTAGAGGCATACCTGGAATGTTTTCAATAGAAAAAAAGATTAAATTAAAACAAATAATTCGCACTCTGATACATAATGATCAACGGAATAATACAGCTTGACAGTAACCTATAATTTTGACGAAGATGTGTGAAGTCAAGCAATGTTGACATTCATTTCAAAATACTGTAATAGTGCAGGGCTAGGCTCACCCAATTCTCTGCGCGTGCATGTGTGCATTTTAAAGCACTGGTGTTATATATTTTAGCTGTTATTGTTCAAAAAGAACTGGCGTCCTGTGTAGAATTGGGGGTCGTAGTCAGTGTGTAGCCCAGGGGTTGCAGCTTTCGTGCTTATTTATGGGAAGATGCTGTTTAACTAACGTTGAGGTAAAATCTTTTGGGAATAAAAACTTTCTTGAGCCTTGCAAACACTTTTCCTTGAAACACAAAAGGAAGAAAATAGGATTTTTTTTAAACAAACAAACAAAAGTTTATATACAACGAATCATTTTCTTCCCTTCTAATCAGGTGTATATGTGAACTTGAAATGATAAAGAAACCACGTTAGGTTTCGTAGGGAGATCTCTGTGGGCCTGATTCTTGTGCCCAGGAAGCCTTGGGTAGGAATTCTTCGAGGAAAGTTCACCAAGGACTTTTCTGTTTTTGGAGGCTCGGGAGGGTCTGAACGAGCCCACGATACCGGTTGAGCCACATTCTCCGAAGACTCTTGCACTAACAACCACTTCCAGCAGGTTCTCCAAGCTTCATGCTAGTGGCAACAAGGACTTGTGAACTGGAAAGAGACTTAGAAATCATCCAAGCCTTGATTTATAAATGAGGAACAGGGAGAGCCCGAGCTGGGACTGGACCCAGGGCACCGACACCTAGCGTAGGGCACTGTCTCGCCTCTGCTGGACAAAGCTGAAAGTGGACGGTACCTGTCATCTTCCACTAAAGACAAAGGCCCAGCTTCCCTCATCAGAGATGAGGCTTAGAGTGCAAGTTCCTTGGGGAAAGAGAGCCCAGGGCTAGGGTGTCAGTGCGTCGGGATGAGACAGACGGTTTTCTGGGGATGCCACAGGCCAGAGGGACAGGGTGGGGAGACCCTGAGTGGGACGGGGCTGGAGCGGACCAGGAGGACGGGAATGGCTGTGTGAAGGGAAAACTGGGTGGGAGGCAAACGTCCCCTTCTTTATGCTTTGAGCTGCAGGTATGCTCTGGTTTCAGCGTGCACCTGGGCAAAAGTTGGCAAGTGACTGTCTTCCGAAGGCTTCCGTGGGTCCCTATGGTCTCACGCGGTTCCTCTTCATCTCTTCTTAGGACCGGACGTTTTGTCACTTTAGCCCCTATCAACATGCGGATGTCATTTCCCTAATATCTTTTTTTTCCCCTAATATCTTTTTTATTTAAGAATTTTTTTTCTTTCATGTTAGCCTAACTTTACTTACGTATTTATTTTTGGCCGCGCCACAACACTTGCGGGATCTTAGTTCCCTGACCAGGAATCGAACCCCGGCCCCGGCAGCGAAATTGCCGAGTCCTAAGCACTGGACGCGGCCAGGGAATTCCCCCTAAAATCTTTTTTAAAAACCCCAATTTCCAGATGGAAAACCAGACAGGTGAAATGACTTCTCCAAGGTCCCCCAGCTGTGTGTGCAGAGCGAGGGCTGAACTCCCAGCCCCTAGACCTGCTATCTTGCCTTTAACACCATGCCTGTGACTTATAGATAGAGACCTGTCGTCCCCCTGAGAATGCTGGTGGGAGAGGACCAGTTAACCTTGTCCTCTTGGTTTCCACATGATAAACAGATGCTCCACGGACTTCGTGGACAAAAGGACGAGGCTGTGATGAAATCCACACAGAAGTCAACGCCTTGTGCCAGGGCCTCCCGTGAGCCCGGCCTGAGCCAGGCCCACCGAGGATTTAAAGCCACTTAGGACTAAGGGCATGATCTTGAGGACCTTCGGTCCAAGGGAATGAGTTTTGTTTACCACCCAGCATCTTGGGAGACTTAAAGAGATGTCAGAAGGGGCCCATGGTCTGGCTCTGGGCGATCCGGGGGAGTTACTTAACCTCTAGGATCCTCTATTCTTCATCTGAGAAATGAAGAGGGAAGGTCTTCCTTAGGGGGCTGCTGCTGAAAGGATGGAAGAAGATAATGTTTGCAAACCAGGCTGGCACGTGAGTGTGAAACAAATGTTCATGGCTGCCTCGCTCACCTCCACTGCGGTCACGCTGGGTCTTACTGTTCTCCGCACCTCCTGCCCTCGCTGGGCCCCTGCTCCAGGTCTTGTCACTTCCCCTGACTCAGGTGCCACATTTGTCTACTGAAGCCTGGGATCGGGCTCAGGTGCCCTTGCTGACCTCACGCCACCCGCCAGGCATTCACGTGGCTCAGGTGCATGTTGCCTTTCTCCTTGTCTTGTGGTGGGAAGGAAATGGCCACAGGTTTGAAGGCTGGCATTTTTACTTCAAAGCTCTGTGGCCATGGACCACTTACTCCAACATTTCTTTGCCTCAGTTTCCTCGTTTATACAACGAGGTTCGCAGTAACGAAGCGCAAAGGTTGTTATGGAAATCGTAACAGAATCGTGTCAGCGCCTGAGCCATGGTATTCACATGGCGCGTGGTCAACGGTTATTATTTTTATTAGATTGTAAGTGCTTGGAGGGTGGAGGCTGCGTCTTGTTCACTCTCTCTTAGTCCCTGTCATGTGTGGTGTGAGGTAAGGTTCAGCACAGGTCAGAAGAGCTGAGAGTGGCCTGGAATGAAGCCGGGACCCGGAGGCTCCAACCACCTGGAGAGAGAGACACAGGCTCAGCCTCAGCGGTGGAATTAGCCTGCTCCGTGTTTGAATCGCAGCCCTGACACTCACCCACTATGTGATCTTAAGCAGTTCAACCTGAATCTCAGGGTTTTTTTCAACCTAAAGTGGAAATAATCACTCCAACTTCAGATGCGAAGGCCCAGTCTCTGTGCAGGACCACTTAGTGGCAGCTGGCATGGTTAGACTGAGGCTGGTCTTGTAAGAGGCTTCTCCAGGGGCATTCCTGGGGGAGGGCACAGCCGTTCCTGAGAGGCAGGGGACAGGTGAAGCACAGGCTCTCTCGGACCGCGCTCGGAGCCGCTCCTTCCCCAGCCATATGGCGCAAGGGACGCTAATACAGCTGTCTGTGCACAACTGTAACCAACAATCTGGTGATTGTTCGTCTGGGAAGCCACCGCCCCTGCCGTGTGACAGCCGGTTCTGCACTACGGTGGAAGTGCTGTGGCAGGCAGAACCAACCCTATTTGCCCTGTGGTCCAGGCTGGAGGACAGACAGACGCAGACGGAACTGATGGCAACAGGAGATGTCTCCTCCTTGCTTATGTGAAAAAAGCTGACCATGAGGAACGGGGGACACATGGCAGAGGGGTCCGAGGAGGATCATTTCCCCCGTGCCTCCATTTCCTCATCTCTAAAGTTTAGGAGTTAGGCTGGCTCAAGGCTGAAGGCCTTTCCAGATCCACCATGCTAGGATTTGAAGACAGATGACTTCCACATTCACCAGCTGGCTTACTTTTAAAACTTTGGCCAAAAGACCTCTTGCTAATACCAGCTTCTGAAGGCCCCTCCCTACTGTCACAGAAGCAAGAGGAGCAAAGTGTGAGAAAGTGAAAGAGATTGGGGGTGGCACGGAGAGGTTGCTGGGAAACTACAGGAGGAAGCCTGGAAGACAGAGACCCTGAGGGCAAGGAAGGAAGAGAAGGAGAGAGGCCAGGAAAGAAAGAGACAAAGAAGCGACCAGGGAGGAACCCATCTGTCATTTTGCTTGCCTGGGCCCTACTTTCACATCTGTGAAATGGGTATAAAACCTTCCTGCCTAACAGCTCCATGGTCAGGATCCAAAAGAGAGTGATGTGAAAACATTGTACCACCTAATAATAATCTGGGGGATAATGTCAGTCGTTACAAATGAAGGAAATCATCCACGGTATGCAATGGTGGTAACGTCTTTGGCAGATTATTGAAGCAATTAGAGGTGATGTACATAACCTACCTGGCTGCCTGCCTGCCCACAGTAGGTCCTATGTAACTATATATAATATATGCAGTAGTAGTTATATCATTACATAACTAATCATAGTTATATTATTCTAATGATTATTATTATTGGCCTGTTGAAGTTAGGTCTGCCAGGAAAATCTGACTTCTAAACTTGGCCAAAGTCTCTGAAAGTCTGGCCTTCCTTTCTGCAGACCTTGGGTGTCAGACCCTGTCCTGGACCCTGGGGACACCAAGGCAAAGAGAACATTTATCCGCAGTGAAATCACGGAGTCAAGGAAAAGTCAGAGCATTCAGGGCCCTCAGGTCATCATCTAACCCGATTGTGTCCTCTTCTAGGTAGAGACTTGGGACCCAGAGAGGATTGGCTAGGACCACCTCCACTCAGGGTCACCCCTTCTCTAGTGGCAGAGCCAGCAGGGAGCTCATTTCCAAGCTCCAGTGTAGAACTCAGTCTACCAACATATAAGGAGAAACAGCAAAGATCAACGATGACTAAAGTGGACAAACGTGACTACTGTGCCCAGAGGGAGGGAAAAGGAATAGTTTCCTCAGTTCTCTTTTAAGTCGTTTCTAAGTTGCTTTCTGGAATCAGCCACATGTTTCAGTTTGGTCCTCATGGTGCTTCGCTTTTGCCATCAACGACGGGATGATTTGTGCCAATGAACCAAAATACACTGGATTGGAACAAGCTCTAGCGATCGCCTGGAAACCATTCCACATCCTAATGCATACTCATTACTCATAATATATTCAAAATGCACTCCTTGGAACCCCGGCTTGAAATACTCAGAGATCCATTTTCAATAGACTGACAAATAGAAGACATTAAACATTATTCATACAAACAGTGTTTATTTAATCTTTAATGCTACCTAATGCATTTCGGTCAAAGTCATCAGTTCATGTTCAGGCTTTATTGTGTGGAAAATGGATGTGCTATTAATAAGTCAATACAGATACAAATATGGTTCCAATTGGAAATCATTAGGTTGCATTAAATAGCAAATGAAATCCATAGGAAAGATTTGTTTTGTTTTGTTTGCAAGGAGGACAAGGAGCCCTGAGAGGCAGCTCTTTGCTCGCTAATGAGGAGGAATGATTGGCTTCTGCGGAGCAGTGGATTTCAGTATAGGCCTGGCTTTATCCTCCTCAGGATGGGGATTGGGGCGCTGCCTTGCCCCCGCACAGCTGTTTGCAGCTATGGGCCCAGCTGAAGTGGCTGCCTGCTTTGGAGAGTCAGCTGGAGCCCCCAGGACACAGGAGGAGGGGCTGAGGTGGGGCCCTTCGCTCTGCTCCCCTCCAAGCCCGTGGTCCTGGAGGGCCTCAGCGCTCTCCTGAGGTCAGCTGGCTCTGGGCGGGTGCTGACCCGGGCACATTCACGCCCAAGCTCCGCAGCAGCGTGTGTGAAAGAGGACGCAGGGCTTTACATCATTATGAGCCAGAAACTGCTTTCGGTGGCCCCCAAACAGGCCCTTATGAAAAAGGAGATTCTTGGGTGCCTGCAGTGGAGTGGGTGAGATGAGGACAGGACTGGAAGCTCAACAGATGCAGATGCAAGCGCTGGTCGCCCCATCTAGGGTCTGTGTGATGTAGTGTGGCTCAGGCCGTCTGATCTGATGGGTCCTCGTTTCCAACCTGAGGAGACGGCGGAGGATGACGTGTGCTGACTGCCCGGCACAGAGCAGGGCTCTGTTAGCATTTGCTCCCTCCTAATCTGATTCTATGCTCGAAACTTCTTCCTGAATCTTGCCCTTTGCCCCAGTCAAGTGCAAGAATACTCAGGACTGAGCAAAACTCGAGGGATGGTCCGTGCTTGCTTAGTTCTTTTAGTGAACAATGTCATCTATTTCTAACTCATCACATTCTTTCTGCTGTGACAATCTCTCTCCTAAACTGGGTAGCTGATCTACCCCTCCCACTTGGCACTAGGGAGGTGAAGCCTTGCCTGCTTTGGAACCTAGAGGGGCCCCTTTTGTGGAGAAAGCCCAGTTGCCTCTTCATTTCAGTGAGTGGTTCAGTAGGGACCTGCCAGCTGCTTGTGAAAACTTATGTGATGGATGGGCAGTTACGCTCTGAGAAGTTCCAGCGTAGGCAAATTTATGGGGCACTCAGCTGCTGAGGAGGGTTGCCTTTCTCTGGCTGTAGAGCAGCCTT
This sequence comes from Pseudorca crassidens, assembly GCF_039906515.1. NCBI lineage: Eukaryota > Metazoa > Chordata > Mammalia > Artiodactyla > Delphinidae > Pseudorca > Pseudorca crassidens. The sequence continues at coordinate 80,438,393 of NC_090309.1, read as the reverse complement.
TTGGTTCCATCTCCAGCAGAGATGGGACAAATGATGGTCAACCCTGGTGAACAAACTGGGGAGTCAGGGGGCCCCTCTCATCACACTCTCCATGATTATTTCTGAGCAGTTTAATCCACCCAGATAAAAAAGAATTATAATCACCAACACTTGTATAGCACTTACCATCAGTCCAAGATCAGTCAGAGAGCTAAATGCTTTAATTCAGTTCACTCTTACAACCGTCTCCATCTCACAGATGAGGAAGCTGAGGCACAGAGAGGTCAAGTAAGTTCCCAAAGGTCACACAGCAGGGAATGGTTAGAACATAGGTCTTGCTCCAGAGTCTAACCACTTAGAACACTATTCTGCCTCCCCTGGTGTAAATATTCACTTGTGCTCAGAGATGCAGGCCATTTCTCAGAATTCTGGTGGATTTGGAGCTCTTCTGCCAGTGCCGAGCCGTGTGTGGTCTTGCCAAGTCACTTGGCCTCTTTGAGCCAAGTGTGTTTATTTGAACCACGTGGCGGAATCGTGTGAGGACTGAGAAATGGGAGTGATGTTGTTAAATGTCTACTGCGCTGTCCAGCATACTGCAGACACACAGACAGCTCAGACATAGTTGCTAACATTATGATTTCAATATACACACACACAAAAGCCCCTTTTTTGATTTGCACTTGGTGGCATCTGAGTGGTAGGCTCAGGGCAGGAAGTGTCCCTCGAAGAGATGGGTTCTCACACCTATCCCTGCTGGATTCCCCTGCAGCATGGCTACAAATTTCTTGCATATCTTTCAAGGCGGGACCGCATCAGCTGCTGAATCCCCTCCTCTAACACAGAGCTTCGGAGTCAGGTAGATCTGGCTGGATTCCCATCCTGACCTTCCTTCTTCCGGGCGCAGGACCCCCTACCCCTGGGAGCCTCAGTTTCTGGAACTAGGAAGTGTGCGTCGTCACATTTGCCTTGCTGAGTTCTCGCGAGGATGAAGGGAGATAACGTGCCTAGTGACCAGCAGGACACCCGACACACGGTAGGAAACCAGCAAGTGCTAGCTACACATGCGCTTTCCATCCACTTTGGAAAGTCTGTGAGATGTGGTGCTGAAATCTTTTTCTCTCTGCTTCCACTCATGGCTTTCTTGTCCTTTCCCTGGAGACCACACAGCCTAAGACTAATCCCTCTTCCACATGAGAGCCCCCAGGCACGTGAAGGCAGTTTTCATGCCGCCCTGAATGTTCTCTTCTCCAGACAAAACCGCCCAGATCTTCAACTATTTTTGCCCCCGTGCCAGATTTTGGTCATTTTGCCATACCGTGGTCTATCTCAGTGATATTACACATTCAGTACTTATGATGTTGACTTTTATTTGTCAGACTGTGGCCACACCACGGATGTTTTCAATAACCCTGGGGCCTGGGAAGAAAAGCTAGGACCACATGCTTCCTTTGCAAGGACAGCCACCAGCAAGCCGAGGGAGCTGGCAAGAAACGGAAGCAATGACAACCACTACTCTAGCCTGACCTCTGGGGAACCAGAGAGTAACTTAGGGCTTGAAATATGGGATGCAAATGAGTATCTGCCTACTCCCTGGCTTCAGGAAAATGGCTTTCATTTTCCAAGGTGATTACAGTAAATTACACCTGGAAGAGAGAACAATGATGCCTCCAAGTGCCATGAATTAATCGAAGAGAACGCAACACCCATACATGTGTCTTGGAAGTGGAGGTGAGAGATGGAGACAGGGAAAGATAGTATTTAATACATTAATTAGGAACAGAAAATAGCATAATCCCCCCTTTATTGTGACAGTTTCTGAGCGCCTATGTCTTAAAAATAGGAATAATATGGATAATCGTTAGCACTCCCCTTACCTGGGTTTTCTAGAATTGAATACATTATCCTAATATAACTTCCATGGATGCTCAACAGCAACAACAGAGCTTCTTCTGAGTCTTAGAACGTATCGTGAGCTAAGCGTGGTGAGGCCAAATTAAGAAAATGAACTGGGCGATGGTTTCTTTTCTAAAAAGAGGGTCTGGCATATATGCCTGACTTCCCAGGATGGAATGAAAAGAGAGAGATGTTATAAGACCCTAGCCAAGGGGAAGCATTTTTCACATTCTTCACCTAGAGTCCAAAAAGGAGGCAGGAAATTGATATACGGGCAGCAATATAGGTCAGAGGAGGAAAAGTTCAGTGAATGAGGATCATTTAACCAAAGAAGGCCGCCCAAGGGGGGTCTAATCACAGTGTTAGGGGACGTGAATGGGTGTCATTCAGAAGGGAGCCATGCTTTGTCTTTGTGGGCTGAGAACGGATTAGGCAGGAAGGGGATGAAATTGTAGCAGCAAGGACTAAGGTGAGCCGTCCCTGGGAGGATTCTGGGGGTGGGGCTGGTCATCTACAAAGGATTATTTAGGAGTAGTCAGAAAATGGCTTTGACTATAATTTTTCTTACTTCACACGTATGTTTTCAGAATGGTGTCGACTGGAGCTCTTTTGGGACCTGAATCAGGTGGCTTCGGCGGGCTTCTCCATGGAACTTTTCTGCCATTCCCTGACTAGGAATGTTTCCTAGCGCTGACATCGATTGGTACCTGAAGCTTTTTCTAAGGAAGGGAGCCGATTCCTCTTCTTCGGAGCTGGCAGCCCTAAGCAGACCACGCGAGAACTCTGCCGAGAACGCCGTGTCCTGGGGTCTCCCACACAGGGCATTTCGGATCCAGGAGGCAGGCCCGGGCTTTCTTTGCTTCAGAGCTGGCCCAATGCTACTCAACTTCAAAGGAGATCGTAAAACTCAACAGTTAAGAGATGGGTCTTTGGATGTGGTCACCATTTTCTTTTTGATAACTCACAAAGAAAAGATAAAGTAGCTTTCTAAATGTTGGTAAGTGATTTAAAATGATGCTTGTTACTGATAGGAAGGGAACTGTATATATTCCATATGTATATATATATAATCTCTGTACATACACACACACATATATTCATATAGATCCGAAAAAGATCTATTCATAAGTTATTTGCGGTAGTTGTGCTCTATAAAGTCTCTGCAAACACTGAGTCAGTGAATACTGAGCCATTGCTCCTGGGGGAAATACAGGGTTAGGTTCCTGTGAGCTTCTGGTCATGACATTTTTGTCAATTAGTCAATACATAGACTTGTTTCATCTGTGTTTCTGTTTAAAGACACCTTATTTAATATATCTTGTGGATTCATTCACATTGAACTCAGGGTCAACAGCACTGTAACTCACGCCTGAGTGAAGCTCATGTAACACACGTTATTTTCTCCGTAAGGCACATCACAGCCTCACACTTAGGAACACTAGATAGCACTTCAGCGCTACACTTGGGGGCCATTTTAAACAATAAAATCACCCCCAAAAGCACAAAAGTGTGAAAACCACAGCACTGGATAGACCGAGAAAAGGGCCCTGTTTACAGCAACGAGAACTGAGACGAGAAGACGGAGCATCCCCCGTTCAGCCTCAGCGGGAGCAGGTGCATCAGGTGACTCGAAGTTTTCACCACTTTGCCCACATTCAGGAATGGCTGTGAAGGCACCATGAGGATTGATCTGGGGGTTAGAAATAACTTTCAGTGGGTAGGCGAATTCACAGATACAAAATCCCAAATAGTTAGCATCGACTGCAAATAGAAAATTGACCATGTATTTGCAGAGCACAATCTTTCTAGGAATTGAGTAAAAGGCACCAGCTGAAATCCTTTTGTTGTTTTCGTTCGGGGAGCTAGTCGGGGTGGGGATGAAAGCAGAGTGCTCAGTGATAGACACCGTCGCCTCTTCATTCACTCATGCTTTCAACAGCTCGACTCGAGTGGAACTTGCAAAGCAGACTGATTGGCACTGAGTTGATCCCCAAGATGGGTACATGATGCCTCTTGCCAGAAGCGAACAACGCAGTGGGGGTCACATCATAGGGCTTAAGTGCCAGGGACATAAGAGTGAAAAAAAGTGCTGAAGAAGTTGCAGAGAGAGGGCGCTGTCAGCAGGGAGACTGGCCAAGGCTTCTTGGAGGAGGTCAACAGATGCAGCCTTCGAGAAGCAAAAGGACTTGAAGACGGAGAAGGTAGGATTGTAGGCACTCTAGATGCGCATGTGAGTGTGTATTTCACTTGTGTGTGTGAGTGTGTCTGGGTGTTGTCTTTTGTGTGGATGTGCTCATGAAGTGTGAGTGTGGTGTGTCTATGAGTGTGTGTTGTGTGTGGGTATGGTGCTGAGGTGGGGAGTGCCTAGGTTTTGAGAAGCTACAGAAGGCCGTAGCCAATACACAGCCTGGGGCTGACTCTCCAATTGAACCATACCAGCTGGGTCACCTTGGGCAAGGGACCTAACTTCGCTGTGCCTCAGTTTCTCATCTGTAAAACGGGGATAATTACAGTATCTCTCTTTAGGATTGTCGTGAAGTCGAAATGAGTTAATACTTGTAACATAATCAAAACAGACACAGTTTGCCAGACACAGCTAACTGTCATATAAAGTTTACTACTGTTGCCTAAGAGGCCAGGAAGCCCAAGATGGCAGTCTTGGGGTGTGAGGATTTGGGGACGGGCTGACCCAAGGGGCCTTATCTGGGGTCCCCTGAGTGGCGCCGGGAGGGGCTTCGGAATGGCAAAGGACAAGGTGACAGGTGTTGCATTATCCCCTTGGGGTGGGGTGATGCCGGAGTAGGAAGAGTTAGTGGTATCGGGGGCCAGAGAGTCCAGAGCAGGATGAGAGATGCGGTGTGGGTCAAAACCAGTGGATCAGGGTGGAGTCTGAAGGGAGAGTGTCCGCTCCTGAGGGTGTCACTGTCTGGAGGATGAGGCCAGTGGGAGGCCGGGGAGAAGTGCATTCACGGGAGGTGATGGAGGGCAGGCAGTCCCAGACGCAGCGTCTCTGGAGGCCAGCCCGGCCAGGGTGGATTGTTCCGGCAGGAGAGGAACGTCTCTGGGATATCACGACTTGCTGTCCACTTTGCACACCAGAGATGCCCTCTGCTCTCCCTGCCTCTTCTCCCTTGGCCCCAGGATGCCACCTTCCATCATTTTAGATCCAGATTATGAGAAGCTGGCTGCCCCTGGATGATGCCATGAGACTCGACAACACCAGGATGAACTCAGGGACCTCTTGACTCAAAGGCCTCTTTAGAACGTCATCAGGATGAGCTCGCATTGTCTGCTTACGTCTCTGTCATCCCCGCCAGACTGGGAGACACTGGGGACACGGCTCTCCTTTAGCATTTCATCCCAGCACCAGTCCCCAGGCACCAGGTAACAGAGTGTTCGGTCAACAAGGGTTCCTTGAACTTGTGGGGAAACCAAGGCCAGAAAGAGTGAAAGAACTAGTGTTCTAATCATCCAGTGAGTTGGTGGCACGCTGGTACCCTGGGCTGCCCTTAGCTTACCTACAGGGCTCTCAGAGAGGTGTGAAGTCAGCATGCTTTGGTCTCAGGCACCTCCTGTGTGTTTTTGTTTGTTTCCAAATTCCCTCCCTCCTCTCATGGTGCTCACGGCCCATTCCTCCATCACCTTCTGCTTCAGCTAGGTTATCTAGGGAGGTGGGAAAGGGGCTTTAGTTGGGTGTTTTGAGAACTTAGTCTTTGCTTTGAAAAGAGTATTCCCTTCCCTGGGGATGGGCCCATGAATGGGAACTGTGTTCCTGTTGGCAGACTCTGACTTGTGACCCAGGTCAAAGGATGTTTCTGGTCGGAAGGGTGGGCCTCACCCTCTGAAGGGTCCCCTTGGTGCGCCCCCTCCTGACGGGTGCAGGAGAGGGCGCAGGCTTTGGATCCAGCGGGACGTAGGACTGAATTCTGATTTTACTGCTTCCTAGCCGTGGGACGTCAGGAAAGTCATATATGAACCACAATTACTTTATCTACAAAAACAATGAAAATAGCGCCCACCGCTCTTTCCGGCTTGTTGTTCTGATTAAGTGAAGTCACACGTGAAACTTCCGTGTCCAAGACTTGAAGCCTAGGGTGTGCTCTGAAATGGGCTCCTTTTCTCCTCAACTCCCTCCCCCTCTGCTTTCTTTCCCTTTGGTTGATTGAAAATCAATCCTCAAAAACTAAAAAGAAAAGAAAAGAAAAGAAAAAAAAGAAAAGAAAATCAACCGTCCACACGTGACAGGTACAGTAAACTCTTTCTTTGAGGGGATGCTGGGAAAAGTCCACATCTCTATCACGTGGGAAAGCACAGAGACTTTGGGTGGAGCAGGTGGGCAGATGAGGAAGCACGCGTGTACATCACTGCATCAGTGAGTGCATTAGCGTCCAGCATCCGTTTGATTCTGCTCGTAGGCAACCATAGAAGCATAGAAAGCGTCTGGTCCACTATCTCATATGTTCAGATGTGGCCCAGAGGGCATGACTGACTTGTGCCAGCATGGCTGGTTCCCTGCAGATCTGAATCCAGAACTTGTCTTTTGGTTCCCAGTGCCATTCTCTCCTTTTATTCACATGTACGTGCACGTGTGTGTGCGCGCATGTGTGCGCACGTGCACACACACATCGTGCTGTTTTCTGTTTTTCAAAAAATGACATCTGCTCAGGAATCGCGTTACCCAATGCAGTCCTTTCTTTCTTTCTCTGTGCGCCCATTACTCTTGCCACTGAAGTGTGTGCACTCTCGCTTTGCCCTCAGTGCACAGGAAAGGAATCACGAGGAGTGATGGGTCAGGTTCTCTGGGGCACGAGGCCTGCCCCGCTCTGGGGAGCAGACGTGCTGGGTTCCGTGGCAGCCCTGGCCTGGCTGTCCCCTAGGTGTCCAGAGTCCTTCTTGTCTCCGTACTCTAAACATATACACTATTTATAACCAAAGGTCAGTTTTCTGGTAAAACAAGGCGTTCCCTTGCTTTGCAGGCAGAAGAGCGTGGACTAGCTTCTGGGACTTGATGTGCGACAGTGCCTGAGTTTCCCGGGGGGCAGCTCAGCTGTGGCCCTGCAGGGTTTCACGAGGCCCAGCACAATCTTCCTGCCTCCTGTCTGGGCCTCAGAATGTCCCAGAGGCGATGCCCATGCAGACAACTGCATCTTTCTGGGAAACAGGAGGCATCTTTTCAACCGTTTCTTTGATCACAGGTTCTGCCCACGAGGCTCCTGACCGCTGCTGTGTTTTGAGCACGTATGATGAGGTCTGCGTGGGGCACACGTTATCTCATTTGATCCTCACAACAGTCCGTACGGGGTGGTGATTTATCCCTCTTTCGAAGTCAGGAAACTGAGGCTCAGAGAGATTAAATGATCTGCCCACAGATGTTAAGCCCAGGTCCCTGTATCTCCACTGAAACAACCCTAGCTTCCCTCCTCATGACCAGAAGCAGGGCTTCTAGAGACGTCAGATGGGCTTCTTCACAGTGAAAGACAAACAGGGCTGCACCCTCGTGATGTCACCTCCGGTCTCTCTGATCCCACAGGCACCCGCCAGGACACTGCCATCCTGTGGGGTCCTTTTGTGCTTTTTGAGGGGCTCAGCGCAGGTGGAGGGGTCTTGTGTCTCTCTGTCACCATTCCAGCAGCTGGAAGCGTCCCCAGGGAAGGTAGTCTTATGGATTTTAACTTAATCACTCCATCAACAAATGTTTGGGGGCTACATAGAGCTTCTGGAAGAAAGTCATAGTGCTTTATTCATCTTTATGTCCCTGGTGCCTGATACATAGTAGGAATTCAGTGAGCTTTCGCTCAGAGAGTGAAGAAGCACTTCCTCCTTGCCAGGCACTGGGCAAGGACAGTGGGGGATGGAGGGGAGTAAGGTACAGCCCCTCCCTCTAAGAGCCCACTGTCTAGATCAGAGGAGGAGCTACACCGGCACACGGAAAGTCAGTTAACAGAGTGCTCACCCTTTTTAGGGTCCAAATGAGTTTCACTGTCAGGAAATTCAGTAGAAAGATCCCCTGGGGTCAGAAGGCTCCCACCGGATGTTTGACGGGGCTTGACCAGAGGCAGAACTCTGTAATGTGCAGAACTGTCCAGCAGGGCTGCAGAGAGCTTGGGGGGGCAGGGATGTCTCTGCTGCCGACAGGTTCAGGAGACGGGGTGGGAAAGGGGTGTGCGTGTGTGTGTGTGTGGCAGGGGTGTCTTCTTGCACTAGGAGAGAGATAGGACCTAACGATCTCTTCCACGTCGAAGTTTCTAGTTCCAACATTGAGTCAGTGGAATTTTCCAGGAAAAGATGTGGTTTAGAACCCAAACCCAAACCAAAAAACAGTATCTACACAATGAACCCAAGGACTCCTCTAGAATGTTGGACGGTATTCCCTCATGTTTATTTCCAACCTGTCGCATGAGTCAGTGGCCACTGAGAAGGTCAAGGTCTGTCCTCCATAGCAGCTTAAGAGGGGAATAAATACTTTTGTTATTCAGGGAGTAGTAAGAGGGGTCACATGGGGGGTGGGGATTAGGATAGGTGGAGGTCCTGGGAGGCTTCTTGGAGGAGGCAGCCCTTAAACAGGATCTTGAAGAACAGACTCAGCAACTGGAATTTGTACCCCCCTCCTCCCTCCCTCCCTCCCATCTACCATCCGTTTGCCTGTCCATCCATCCTTCCATTCTTTCTTTCACTCATTGATCCACTCACTTATCAAATAGCCATTGAGTCCCTACCATGTGTCCGGCATGTTCCCACACATTCCCTGTTTAATTACAGCAATTCTGTTAGGTAGGTAATCGTATCCTAAATATACAGATAAGGTAAATTTGACTCCAGGCGACAAAATTCTTCTCCTCTTACCCCATTCCAGTGTGCCTCATCTTATATCAAGGAAGAAACATCTCCTTATCTTTAAAATGCTGTCTCCCTTTGCTTCGCCCATCTCCCTGCCCTACTCACTTCTCTGACCAGTCCAGTCCTAGCAGGCTAAGGCACAGACCTGAGACTTTGTTCTCACAGACTTTTATTTTAGTTGAATTAGGGTACCCCCTATTCCCCGAGTACCCCTGCATTCTTCCCATTTCTGGGTCTTTTTTCACCCCATTGAAAATGACTCCTCCCACTGAAGTTGGCTTCTCGTCACAGTACAAATGTGTTAAATTGAATTCAGCTCCCAGTGTGCCTGAAATGTCCCTTCCTTCAGGAAGTAGGCAGAAGGCAGTTTTCCAGACATCCCGGCACCTCCAGGAACGCTGGGCAGTACAGGCAGCCCCAACCCTGGCGTGTGGGGCCGGGAGCTATTTCTGGATGTCAGCGTTGGACAGGCAAGGACCCTGTCCTTGGGGTTAGTTCCCAGGGGTCTGCAACTCCTATGTGATAGAAGCCAGCCCTAGCACCAAACACCACACTGGACATTTTGACTATGTTCCATTTAACTGCATAAACCATGTCAGTTCTGCTCCACGCAGGCATCCTGTTCCTGCCCCAATCCTTTCCTCCCTCAGCTGCTGGTCCAAACCCCAGCCTCGCCTTTGCCCATCCTGGCTCTCATTTCAGCCCAGCCTTGACTTCCTCCCTTCCCTGTGTTGACATAGTATTTGGATTTGCCTGGTAGTTCTGTTTTCATTAACAGAATGAAATGTTACTCAGGGAATGTTACTCATTGTTCTTACGGATGGGAAATGTAAGAACCGTGGCAGCTTTCCTAGCGGGCTTTCATCTATGCTTTCACACAATTCGTTCCATAAATTAGAGCAGGAGATATGCAGGTATGGCTCCAAAGCCCTGGGCTCCCACAGGAGGTAGCTCACGGCAAATACACCTAAGCAAGGAACAAGGAGCTCGGAACCAACGAAGGAATAGCACATGCAGTGACAGCGGGGGTAAGAGATGGGTGGAGGGTCAGGGACGAAGTGAGGCTTAGGTGTGGAGTGCCGTGCCAGGTATATACATTATTTGGAAATAAAAAAGGATGTTTTGGCCCTGACCAAATGTTTTCTCCAAATAGCCCGGCATTGGAATTGTCCTGGGAAGCAGAAGCCAACTCACTCTGAAAGAGACACCGCCCTGCCATCCCCAGAGCTCAACACGGGGGTCCAGGAGACCCAGGCTTGAGGCCGGCTTCCCCTCCCGGGTCACCCTGAGATCTCTGTCGTCACTAACCGTCTCTGAATCAGCTTCCTTCTCCATCAAGTGGAGATAACAGCAACTAGCAGAATGGCTGAGGGACCTCCTGAGCTACTGCGGACGGTAGGCACTTGAAATTGCGCAAAGGCGCCAGGACTCAGCACAACGAGGACCTGACACAGGCGCACTGGGGAGCGGGCTGGTCCTGCCTGCATCAGAGAGGTGGCCACAGCCTGTCTCCACAGTGGACCCTCGCTCTGAGGGCGGGTCGGTGGACAGAGAAACAGCCGTTTTCTGTCTTCAGAGCTGGGGCTCAGGACAACACAATCCTGTGGGTAGGAAGCACTCCGTGGCTTTTCGGCCCCGCGTGCCCCACCCTGGGAGGGGCCCTGGGGGTGGGGCTCTGGGAGGGAGGAGCCCTGGGGGCCAACCAGGTCCACAGGCCCCAGGAATGAAAAAGAGGCTTTGCTCAACCAATTGCATATGGAGCAATTTTGAATGTCAGTAGCCGCTTCCCTGTTTTTCTCTTTCCTCCCAGTAAAACGCCCACACCGTGTCCCCCTCTGTGGGGCTCCCCCTTACACCGCCGGGTGAGGGGCACATAGTAGGCCCTCAATAAATATCTGCCCAGTGTGTGAGTGGATGGCAATCCAGCACTAATCCCCTCTCTTCAGCTCCCCACCCCCAGGAGGAAATAAAAGATGTCCATTTGCGGCTCGGCCACATTCAGGCGAACTTCCATATTGCTGCCAAGTCCCGCCATCTGCCACCTCCGCGGGGCAGGTGCTGGCAGCCTCGGCACCCACAAAGCCCGCGCGGGCACAAAGGCCCGACGTGCACGGGTAATTGCTGAGCGCACGGCCCGCCGGCCGGCCGCGCTGCGGCGAGTTTGCGGCGGCTGCGGAGGGAGATTTGCATACAGATGGCCAGTCGGGCCGCAGGGGCGCCCGCCGCCATCGCCACCGCCACCGCCCAGGGTGGACGGGGGCAGCCGCTTCAGAAGTGCGCGCGGCTTTGACGGCAGCCCAGCCCGAGAGAGGCCTCATTCTGCCCGCCCTGAATAGTCAGCCTTTCAGGGGGATGCTTTGAAATTTGAAAAGAGAGAGAGAGAGAAATCAAGAAAGAGAGGCAGACAGAGGTTGGGAGAGACAGAGACAGAGCAAGACTGAGACAGGCTGATAGAGACAGATTGAGAGAGACAGAGACAGGGAGACTGAGAGAGACAGAGACAGGGAGGCTGAGAGAGACAGAGACAGGGAGATTGAGAGAGACAGAGACAGGGAGACTGAGAGAGACAGAGACAGGGAGACTGAGAGACAGAGACAGGTTGAGAGACAGAGACAGGGAGATTGAGAGAGACAGAGATAGGGAGACTGAGAGAGACAGAGACAGAGATTGAGAGAGACAGAGACCTTGGAGGAAGGAAAAAAGCCATTTCTCTTCGAGGGACAGAGTTCAGCGGGAAGGGAGCCTGGGCTTCAGAACCGAGTTGCCCCGGGAGCACGGGGAGGTCTCCGTGGAGACCCCCCGGGGCGTGTGTTCCGCTGGTTCCTGCTACTGGCCATCCAGAACCTCAGACGCGCAGGAAGCAAGGAGAGAGCGGCCCCGGGGGCAGAAGCGGTGCTTTGAAATTGTGCAGGCAGGTTGCAGCTGTTTGGAAACAAACAACAAAACCCCCATGCCCAAAAATAAAATTTAAAAATCCCTGTAATAAAAAATAAACTCTAAAGGTTAAGCTGGCAGAGCCGTCTCTAAAGCAAGTCCCCGAGTCCCTAAAGGTGCCACTGGGGCCCAGGCTTTGCTGTCTTTCTTCGTTTGGAAACGGCCTGTGGGGTGAGCGGCCGCCCCCGGGGACACAGGGACATGGCGGCGCTGGGCGTCCCAGTCGCGGCAGGTGCTGGCCGGCGACTGCGCGCGCTCTGTTTAGCAACCCGTCGGCGGCTTTCGCTCCGTGTTTGCTAATACCCCTCGCCCTCGCCCTCCTCACGGCTCCCCTCCCTACCTCCTCGGTGAATGACCCACAGGGCTGAAGAAAGAAAGGCGTCATTGAACTCCTGTTGCCTCTCTTGTCCAAACTAAATGAAAGGGAAACAGAAAAGCAACAGAGAACGGCCATTTCTCATGTTCTTCACTGGACATTTTAAACCGGCTTCTCCCCTGTGTCACCTCTGCCTGAAAAACCTGGGAGTCAGCCATGATACCCCCAGGACCCAAGCAGGCACCTAGACCTTCCTTTCTGCACCCCTTAAAGCTACTCATCTCCCCACCAACCCATCTTCCCCAACTGCGGCCACAGTGCTGTTTCTAAAACGCAATTCCAGTTTTCTCTCTCTTTTCCTTAAAACCGCTCATTGACCCAGGATCGTCCTCTCGAGAATAAAGACCAGCTCTTTCATTTGGTGTGGAAACCCGGGGTTCCTGCTCTCGTTCCAGCCCTCACCCCTCCCTGCCCCTGCCCTGAGCATGAAGGTTCCATTCTAGTCCAGGCCATTTCCCACCCCCGCCTCTTTGCTCAAGTGGCTTCATTTCTTGATAAGTCCTCTTCTATCCTGATGAACAGGATGGAGGCTCCTTCCTTCCTCCCACCCACTTCCCTTCCTTCCTCCACCCCGCCGACAAACAAGTTATCAGTGCCAACACTACACCTAACATCAGGTGCTGAGGATAAAGGGTTGGAGAGAAACGCTTCTGTCTTCCTTCCGTCCTTCCCCTGGGTACCATAAGGCATCTAGAGGAGGTCACAGAAGTACCAAATCTCCCCATCCCAAGCTGAGACTGTAGTTTCTAGCCACGTGTTTCCAGACGATGCCTGTTTTTTCCTTTTTAAAAAATTAATTAATTAATTTGGCTGCGTGGGTCTTCGTTGATGCGCGTGGGGTTTTCTCTAGTTGCGGCGAGCGGGAGCTACTCTTCCTTGCGGTGCGTGGGCTGCTTATTGCGGTGGCTTCTCTTGTTGCGGAACGCACGCTCTAAGTGTGCGGGCTTCAATACTTGTGGCACGCGAGCTCAGCAGTTGCTGCTCGCGGGCTTAGTTGCTCCGCAGCATGTGGGATCTTCCCGGACCAGGGCTCGAACCCATGTCCCCTGCACTGGCAGGCGGATTCTTAACCACTGCACCACCAGGGAAGTCCCACGACGCCTGTTTTTATATCAGAGACAGACACCGATGAACTCAAGACTATCACATCGCTGAACTGAAGGCTCCTCTTCAATGTTTTTATCATGTTTTTATGTCTGAAACGATGCCAGGAACTCAGGGGAAGTCGTTCACAGAGGATCAATTCTATAAAAGGGAAATTACTGGCAATTTGAGCCAGACATGAGCATAGCTTTTATGATCTCTCTTTTCCTTTCACCACTTGAAAAGTCAGAGCAAAATGTACTTTAGATGCTGTATTTTATTCTTTCAACAAGTATTTAGGTTGAATGACTGAGATTGTAAGTGAGATATTTGGGTGATTTTTTTTTAATGAAATTAGCTCTGAAATGTTAATATTTTCATGCTTGGAAACATATCTCCTCTTTTGTGTGTGTGTGTGTGTGTGTGTGTGTTATGCGGGTCTCTCACCGTTGCGGCCTCTCCCATTGCAGAACACACGCTCCGGACGCGCAAGCTCAGCGGCCATGGCTCACGGGCCCAGCCGCTCCGCGGCATGTGGGATCTTCCTGGACGGGGGCACGAACCCGCGTCCCCTGCATCGGCAGGCGGACTCTCAACCACTGCACCACCAGGGAAGCCCCATATCTCTTCTTGATGACTCTGGATGATGCTGTGCCTATTCTTTTCACTCTCTGCAAGTTTCTTTTTTCTTTTTATTGAAGTATAGTTGACTTACAACATCATGTTAGTTTCAGGTGTACGGCGCAGTGATTCAGTTATGCATATATATATATATATTCCTATTCAGATTCTTTTCCCTTATAGATTATTGCAAAACATTGCGTAGAGTTCCCTGTGCTATGCACTCAGTAAGCCCTGTTGGTTATCTACTTTATACAGATAGTGTGTATATCCCAACCTCCTAATTTATCCCTGCCTGCAAGTCTTGCATGGACTTTGGCCAAAAGGAATATAGGTCGGTCTCACCAGAAATGGAAAGATGTGCTGTAGCTGAATAAGCATCACGGGGAACAGACCACAAAGTGAAATGGTTTCTTTTAGGGTTGAATCTGGTGCCTTTTGGTAATGACCACCCTTCTGTGGGCTTCAGCTCATTCCTCCGTAACCTAGCAATTGGCACATCTATTTCAAGGGTGGGGAGAGTGGAGTGGAGAATGAAAAATCATAAGTATGAGAAAACAACCTAAATGGTAGTGACTTCAAAGCATTCACAGGAGACTACTTGGTCTCGTTTTCAAACTAACTTTGCATCACTACCGGAAAGATAACTGTGGTAAAAACGAAGAGGAGAGGCAAAGTCAGAGGAACTCTGGAAACCCTGTTACTAGGGCTGTGGTTTAGGGCCAGGCACTTAAGCGTGCTAAGCATCATTTTCCATAGTTCCAAAGATGCTAACATCTACTTTCTAGGTTTTTTGTAAGGATTAAGGGACATAATGTATACCTGATGCAGTATCTGGCAAATAACAGCTGTTAAAAAAAAAGAGAGAGGGCTTCCCTGGTGGTGCAGTGGTTGAGAGTCCGCCTGCCGATGCAGGGGACACGGGTTCGTGCCCCGGTCCGGGAGGATCCCACATGCCGCGGAGCGGCTGGGCCCGTGAGCCATGGCCGCTGAGCCTGCGCGTCCAGAGCTTGTGCTCCGCAACGGGAGAGGCCACAACAGTGAGAGGCCCGCATACCGCAAAAAAAGAGAGAGAGAGCCATTATTATTATTAATTTATTATTGCTAAGAGTAAAATTTTAAAAGGTAAACTAAATCTATGCACAGATTGGCTCTTTTACCCACAAGAAATTAGAAAACAGAAACAAATCATCATATTGCCTTAGCTGCCCTGTTTATAACTGTACTTCCATGTGTAACATTTTCTCTGTAGCAGTTTCAGAGGCATAAAGTTGTACTAACTTTATTCAGAGTGTGAAACACTGTGTTCCTATTTCCCCGTCACTTCAGGAGGCAATAAGCTATTGAAATATAATGTATTAGAAAGCATCGTTCAGTTCAATTCAATTTCATTCTATTCTGCAGATGTTTCTAGAACACAACAGACATTTCTAAAATAGCAAGGTACTACGATGTGGGGAACTTAGAGATGAAGAGCATAAGTGATACATTTAAGAGAGGTAAGCAGATTACTATAGGAACAGAGTTGGGTATCCAATGCGCCTGGCTCTGAATCCTGCTCTGTAACTTCCTGTGACCTTGAACATCTATGCAGCTTCTTCAGGCTTTCCTTTCCTCAGCTGTAAAAGGGAGAAGAACACATCTTATCTCATAGGGCTGTTGTAAAGAGGAGAGGGAAGGCGTATACGCAGGACGGCTAGCGCTGAGGGCGCAAGATCATTGCGGCCTACTTTAAAGTGTGGAGCGATGGCTGAGACTCTAAGAAGACTGGATGACGGACAGTGAAGCCCTGGTGGTGACAGCGTCCATCACTCGTGGGCGTGGCAAGGTGTCGTCTCTCTAGGACGTGCTCCATCACCTCTTCCTTCTGCTCCAGGCCAGAGGACACCAGAGCAGTCGTGATGACAAGCCTGGGAGAGGTGAGTTCAGTGCCACACAGACTTGAGCTGCTTGGAGAATGAAGACCTCCCGGAGCCTCACTTTCTTCCTTTGACACATGGGGAGAAAATGCTTCCTTGAACTACTTCACATGATGGGTGGAAGAGAACTGACAAGACAGACAGGAAATGGCTCTGTAAACAGTAAGTTGCTGTACCAGTGCTAGAGATTGCTATCAGCTCCCCGAAAAGGAAGACCCAGAGGAAATCCCATCAATTACTGAGCTAACTGAGTTTTGTGTTACTCTTGCAAGGAGATTTCACGATAATGAGCTGGGGAGCAATTCCCATCCAGTCTGTAGCCTCTCAAAGTGTGGACCACGGATGGACCGGCAGCTTGTTAGACGTGCAAGACATCCCCATCCCACATCTACCCAATCAGAACCTGCATTGTAACAAAATACCTGTGAGTCACAGAGGCATCAAAGTTGGCAAAGCCTTGGTCTACAAGCCTTGGTGTTAAGAGAAAAAGTTGAGAGCGAGGAAATTAACCAGCACTGGATCAGAAGTTCTGTGATCCTGGACGAGAAAGGATGTGTGACCTGCACACACCTTCGGTGCTTTGGGGTTGCTTGGGACAATGTCAGAATTACAGACGGTAAGAGAAGGGGAGAAAAAGGAAATGTCGTTACTCAGGAAAGCCTGGAATATGTCAGGCCTCCACAAAAGATGGGAGTGGTAGGCAGCCGTGCCTTCAGTCGCTGGGTGGTTCAGCTCCTGTGGTCCCGTCACTCCTGGAACCAGCTGTTCAGGTGTTCCTTGGGGAAAATCCAGGCAGAACAGCTGTCTCACCTGAGCCCAACTCCTTTCAAAGACCCTAATGAGCTCAATCAACATCACAAAGGCTTCTAATGAGGAGACAGCACTTAGGAATTCTTTGTTATCAATTAGTTAATCATTAGGTCAACCCGAACTTATTGATGGCTGGACTCACTACACTTAGAGGCACCCTGACATTTTTACTGTTACAGATAAATCAGAGGTGGAGCCCATTGTCTGCCCAGGCATTTTCAGGCTTTCTTACCTTTCATCGAGGGGTTCCTATTGCTGGGAAACCATTCTCTTCTCAATTTAATGCTCAATGGGCTCCTTATCCTTTAAGACTTAGGTCAGTGGCCACCTTCTCAGTGTAACCCTGATCTCAGTGGGACTCTCAATCAGTTTGGGGTAAGAGTACACGTGGATTCTGAGGGCTGGAATGGGGATTTTTCCCCTTACAGTGCTCAGGGACTCGCCTTCTCCTTGGGACCCCATGGAAAGTCTTGGTGTAGCGGGGAAAGGTGTTCAGCATCCCAGAGGGTCCTCCTCTGTGGCTGCCACTTTCCAGGTGGTTTATAGTGATCGATTTATGTCATCTTCACAAGGACCTTCCTAGGTATATATTATCATTTCCATTTTACCCACAAAGAAAACCGAGGCTCAGTGGAGCTAGGATTTATACACAACATTCTCCAACTCCCAAACTCTGCTCCTTGGACCTCTGCAGGTTAGGGGAGGGGGAGGAAGGGGGAGAAGAGGGAGGGAGGCCTTGTCTATGATGGGAGTCCCCTGGGTAGTGTCTCCAGGCTCCCGGATCGACCTGGAAGTTCAGCTGGAGGGAGTGTGTATGGCTTTTTCTAATACGGGCCACTGAGACCATTGGCCATCTCTCACTGTTTGGTGGATTGCTGTTGGGTGGAAATCAAGATCCTGTAACTTCAAACATCTGGATGGACTGACATGGGAGGTCCCTTCCAGCTACAACGCTTCACAGTACCATGAGACTAAAGGGAAAACATAGCTCCTTTTTTTTTCTTTCTTGACTAGATATTCTCTCTTTCCTTCTTTCTTTCTTTCCTCCCCCTCCCATCTCTCTTTCTTTTTAAAGTGGGTGTATTTAGCCATTATAACTGGTTAGAAGCCAGAGATAGTTAGACGTCTTCTGGTTGGAACAGAAATAGCCCTGTTAGCCATGGCCTGCATCCAAGCTCCTGAACAGTGCCCCCCCGGCCCACACCGCCCCCCAGAAGATCTCCATATAAATGGTTCCTTCAGGACTCCCTTTGAATGCTTTCTTGGTCCTGGGGGTCTGAAATGGAGCCAATTTGAGAGAGTTCCAGGCATTTCCCACAGGGCCTCCTTCCCAAAAGCCTTTCAAAGCATCCTCTCTAACTAGGGGCTCCAGCCACCGTAAGGAGTTTGGAAAACTTGCTTTCAGGCTCCTGACACCTTTGCCCCTGACCCTTGAAAGTGTTCAGAACCGTCTGGCTTATCCTCCTGCGCAGAGACAGTGCCCGGGACGGTAACTGGCACACAGCAGTTTTGCAATAAAATGTTTGTTAGTTTTAACTGTGAAATACATTGGAACTGTGCTGGTATCTTCTGGAGCTGAGGCCTGTGCAGGATTCCCAAGTACCCTGACTGTAGAAGGATCTCTTGGTGTCTCTCCAGTTACTAACAATGAATGGATGAAATAAACGAGTGACTTATACATGCTCCTAAATGTATAGGAGAACATTTCAGTCAACTCGCTCATATTCCCAGTATCCACAGCAAGGATGTGAAATGTGGGGATATTGTGTGTCTGTTAAAATAACAACAACAGAACGAAAGTCACTTCTGCAAAGCACAGTAGGGAGAGGGATGGACTTGGCAGAAGTGAGTTTGAATTCATGCTTTCTTTCCGTCAGGATGTCTTCAGGTATGTCGTTTGGTCTCTTTGGACCTCAGTTTCCTCACCACTATTAGTTTTCTTAAAAGATCTTTGCTCAAATGAGATAATAAATATGAAAATACTTTGCAGAGTATAAGGTTAATCATATTTTCGTTTACTTAGGCTAATTTTTAGAGGCTGACAAACTGGGCATTTTAAAAAAACAAATTCTAAATGACTCCAACCTGAATTAGTAATATTTTACGAATGCCTATGTAAAAGGTGGGGTAGGCAGCTGAGGCCCAGCGAGGGTTAGTAACCATCCAAGTCCTTACAGCCATGGTAGCTGGCCCAAAGAATAGTTCTCCAGAATCCCAAACGCTGTGTTCCTGTTTTCTTCTTCCCATGGGCCGGAAGAGCAGTCAGTGTACACCAGCTTGCTTTCTTCCCAATGAGGTCACCATAGTGCTGTGTGGCCTTGGACAAGTCTCCTGCCTCCTCTGGGTCTCTGCTTCCCCATCTATAAACCTGAAGATCTCGAGGTCCCTGCCTATTCCAATCATTCAGAATTCTAGTTTATATTCACCAGAAGACCTTTTTAGAAAGAGCATGCTCATTTCAAAATCCAAATCTCCCCTTGGACTGAATTGATTTCTTCTTCCCCTGGGCTAGTAAAGACGCTTAAGTTTAGTTACAGCAGGTATTCGACTGTGCTGTGGTTTTCTCAAGGGTGAAGGTAGGAAATATACCTGACAAGTATTTCTTTGTATCTTCTGAAGACCCTAACACAGAACTGACACAGAGCAAGTGTGCAGGAAATGTTTGTTGCATTGAAAACCCATCACCCAGTGGGTCACCACCTTGATAACCTATTCTATCACTGTGAAAATGGTAATTAAGAAAACTCTAGAGAAAAAAAAAACATGGAAAATGACTTAAGATATAAGATCGATGAAAACAGCAGACACTGAGATGGTCTCCACAGTCTAATTAAACCATAAAATGCACACAAGGGTAAGAGTGGAATAATAACATCATAATAATATCACCAGCAGCTAATATCTATTGAGTTTATATATGTCTACTGCTTTTCTGTGCTTTTCAAATATATCATTTCACTTTATTGTCATAAAATCCTCATGAGGAATGTAACATTATTATTCCCATTTTACAGATGAGGTCACTGAGGCCCAGGGAGGTTAAATTACTTGCTGTGGGTCATACAGATAGTAGGTGGCAGAGCTGGGTTGCACATCTCAGGAGCCTCCTGTGTGACAGGCATGTTAGCTACCCTATGGGGATTAATTCACTAGTCTTCACTACAACCTTCTTGGGAGTTATTTTTATCCCTATTTTATACTTAGGAAACCTGAGACTTGGAGACGGATTTGGTGGAGCTGGGATTTGCTCTCTATCAAACTGGTGGTAACAGAATATCAATGATAGAGGCTGGGTGAGGCCCAGGCAAGGGTTTGGCCTTGCAAGGTCATTCTCCCTGGATTCCAAACCCAGTTCTGATATCAGAAGCCCTGCGAAATTGGGTAAGTTGCTTAATCCTTCTGTACCTCAGTTTCTTCATCTGTAAAATGAGGATAATTTCAGGCAGCGACTATACCTTCTGGAAAATTCAACAGAATAATGGGCTAGAATCATAAAACCACGGGAGGCATGTGGAGAATGGCATCCCAGCTGCGGCTCCCGTGTTCAAGGGGTAGGAAAGCTGGGTGTACGGAAGATGGAGAGAGGGGAAAGGTGAGGAGAGTGTTCTCTAAATAGAGAGCCTGGCTCTAACTGTTACACAACACAGCCCCGGAGACTGAAGTAACGCGAATTGTGCGTAATGTTTGGTTTCTAAAGTCGTCCTTATGTTATTCGATCGGTAAACATTTTAGATGGAATTTAAATATGGAATGAAAGAAAAAGGAAATCAAATTCTGAAATTGGCTCACTCACTGTGGAATCTGAAAGTCATGGTTTTCTCACTGGTCAGGGAACAGCTCTATCATATTGTTCTTGTTATCCTTTTGATGATGATCATATTAATGAAATTATTAAAATCATTATTACCATTAATTATCAATTTGCAAAAATACTTTACCAACTGCAAGGCTCTCATTTATATATAAAGGAGGAAAGTCCATTAAGTAGCAGAGAGCTGGGTACTGTCAGCTGGTGCTTGGCGGTGTTAATTGCAGCTCGTTCTAACCTTATTATCAAAGAACGACCTCTGCTCTGCACACAGTGAGCCGCTATGTGAAAGTCACGCATCCTTGAAGTTGATCTGACTCCATTTCTTAGAACACTCCTACAATTTCCAAAAAGCTGTTTATTAAGCATCTACTCTACCCTCAGCACAACAGCCGGCTTTTTGGGAGAATAAGAAACAGTAAACTATGGGGTCCCTGATCTCAAAGCTCTTAGAGTCTAAATGAGGGTAGTAGATGTACCGCGTGAAAAATATGGGGATTTGAAATTGGATGATATGACATACACCTTTCTTTTCTTTTTTGAAATAGACTATTTTTTTTATACAGAAGTTTTGGGTTCACAGCAAAACTGAGAGGAAGGTACAGAGATTTCCCACCAACCCCCCTATTTCCTAACATGCATAGTCTCTCCTGGGATTAACAGTATATTTGTTACAATCGATGAATCTGCACCGATACATCATTATTGCCCGAAGTCCACAGTTTACATTAGGGTTCACTCCTGGTGTTGGACATTCCATGGGTTTGGACAAATAGATAATGACGTGTGCCCATCATTACAGCATCATACAGAGTATATCCACTGCCCTATAGTACTTTGTATGCCACCCATTCATCCCTCCCTCCCCCTGGCCCCTGCCCACCACTCATCTTTTAATGCCTCCGTCGTTTGCCTTTTCCAGAATGTCATATAGTTGGAACCGTACAGTGTGCAGCCTTTTTAGATTGGTTCCTTTCACTTAGTAATACACAGTTAAGTTTTCTCCATGTCTTTCCATGGCTTGATAGTTCAGCACTGGATAATATTCCACTGTCTGGATGTACCACATGTTATTTATGCGGTCACCTACTGGAAGATGTCTTAGCTGCTTCCAAGCTTTGGCAGTTATGAATGAAGCTGCTATAAATATCTGCTGTGTGACATCGAGACAGTTCTTTTATGTCTTTGAGCTGCAAGTTGTTTGTCGAATACAGATAGTAATAGAGGTGGGATAACATAAAGTTATGCACTTGGACTGGAAACAGGCTGGGTTCTGATGGTGGCTCTGACACTTACTAGACCTTGGCCACATCACTGGACTTCTAATGAGGGTGACTAGTTCCTGCTTCATGAGTTTGCTATGAAGCTTAAATTAGTTAATAGTGTAAAGCGATTAGAACAGTGTCTGAAAACGGTAAATACTAAGGGTTTGTTAAATAAATGAAATAAATAATGCCCATCTCACAGTATTGCTTTCAGTGTTAAATGAAAGAGCATATACATTACCCAGTATAGGACGTTTCATATGAAAGACATTCAATGAAGGTTCTTTCTTTGCTCCTGTCCTTCCTTTCAAAGTCCAGCACCAAGAGAATTTTCTGCCTGCTGCTGCATAAGTGGTGTAGACCACGGCTCCCAAACCTGACAGAACATCAGAATCATTGGGGAAACTTAAATATTCCCAATCCAAGCACACCCTAGACGAATTAAATCAGAGGGGCTGCAGATGGAATCCAGGCATTCGTGTTTTTCCAAACGCTTCTTGTGATTCCAACGTGCTGTCAAGTTGGAGAACCAGTAGTACGCAGATCATCAGGGCTCTGGCAGGGTCCTGGAAGTGGCGAGGGAAGGTTTCTTGAAGTTGATGTCCTTTTTTTTGGCTCCTAGAGGCTGTGCCCTCGGCTCAACCCACCTCAGAAGCTGAGTTCATACCTTCAACAAATTGTTATTGGTACCTGGGTTGTGCAAGGCACAGAGCATGCATCCCTGAGCAAGCTGAGCCAGTTCTGTCCTGTTGGGGCTTAGACTAGAAATTGGAGACGGACATACATGCAAACGAATGAGTATTGGGACATCCCTGGGGGTCCAGTGGTTAAGAATCCACCTTCCAACGCAGGGGATGCGGGTTCGATCCCTGGTCGAGGAACTAAGATCCCACATGCCGCGAGACAACTAAGCCCGCGCACCGCAACTACTGAACCCGTGCACCGCAACCAAAGATCCTGTGTGCCGCAACGAAAGATCCTGCATGCTGCAACTAAGACCCGGTGCAGACAAATAAATCAAAAGAAAAAAAAGAATGAGTATTATGTTGAGAAGGATAGAGATAAGTGCCGCAAACAAAAGTGCAGCAGTATAGGGTGACTGGTGGGTTCAGAGGGCTTTTCTGCTACGTTGATATTGGGTTGAGCCCAGAGAGATGACATGGTAGGGTGGGTACTATGAAGAGCGTTCCAGGTGGAGACCACAGCTTTGTGTGTCGAGGGGTGGAAAGGCCGTGAAGCTGGTGTACAGTAGCTAGAGCAGCAGCCCGGGCAGGAGCCTGGAGAGGCAGGGGCCTGGGCTAACAGGGCCTTTTGGAGATGCTGAGGATTTTCTTTGGGTTTTATTTGAGATGCCATAGGAAGCGTCTGGAGGCTTCGATGCAGAGCAGTGACGTGATCTGATGCAGGGCAGTGACGTGATCTGATGCAGGGCAGTGATGTGATCTGATGCAGGGCAGTGACGTGATCTGATGCAGGGCAGTGACGTGATCTGATGTCCGTATTTCAAAGATGATCCCTGCTGGGGGGAGTGTGGAGGATTAAGTGTGAAGAGTGAATGTAGGGAGAACAGTTAGGAGGCTACAGGTGCAGCCCGAGCAGGAGATGCTTGTGGTTTGGGTGAGGGGACAGCAGTGAAGAAAGATGTCAGTCATCAGATTCTGGATGTGCGTTTATTATTTTTTTAATTATTAAAAAAAATTTTAATTTTTATACAATTTTTAAAGGTTAATTTCCATTTACAGTTATTACAAAATATTGGCTCTATTCCCCGTGTTGTACGGGACATCCTCGAGCCTACCTTACACCCAACAGTTTGTACCTCCCCTCCCCCACCCCTATATTGCCCTTCCCCGGATGTGCTTTTGTGGAAGAGACAATGGGACTTGCTGATGGTTGGGACAGAGAGGATACAGCAAAAACACGATCAAAATGACTCCCAGATGGTGGACCTGAGCATCTGAGTGGATGGTGCCCGTCCTAGATGGGGAAGACTGTGGGAAGAATATTTAGGGAGAGTGTGGTCTGGATGTCTTGGGGTTGGTACCCGTGGCTGGGCTGGGGGCAGGGGTAGGATTATTAGCTCCTGTGCTGATATATGGGGATACCAGGCCCACTCAGAGTCTGTCCCGTGGTCCTTTGGTCCAGGAACATTTGGGAGAAACTGTGATCCCACCTCCAAACATCCATGAAATGTCCACAAATGACATTCCAAACGCTGTGCAGAAGAGTAGGTGGGAACATGTATCCTCCAGAGAGGTTTAAACCATTCCTTTTTTTTTTCCCTCCTTTTTTTCAGAAGCAGAGCTGAGCTCGGTTGCCTCAGCAAATCCATCTCAGGAATCTTAAAGCTGAGCTTTGAATTTCTTTTCCAGAGACTTCCTTGAAGCAGCACAGTGAAAAAAGCCCTGGGCTGGAGCCTAGCCGCCTGGCTTTGTGATCTTGGGCGAGTCACTTAACCTCCGCGAGCCCCAGTTCCTTCATCTGCAGACGAGGCGTTGGATGGGGTGTTCTCAAGGGTCTCTTTGAGCTCTAATGATCTGGTTTCTTAAAGCAGATTCCTTCCTCAGCTCCTATTAAAGCGAGGCAGAGAGAGGAGGGGAGGGTCCCTGCCTGCATCAAAGCGTGCCCTCCTGGAGCCCCCTCGCCTTCTGCGGTGGGACTTTCTCATCCTGCCTTTGACAAAGTCAAAGGCAGAGGAATGTGATAATGAAAGACCTTTGTGGATTCTGACATGGGAATTGATCTGTCCTCCTTGTGCACCTACTAAGAGCCTGAGCCTAAGCTGGTAATGGAGAACTAGAGATAATTAATCAAAAGAAGGAAGGAAGGAATTTAAAAAGAAAAAGATGATTCATTTTCTCCTCTTAGGAAACATATTCTCATCATCCCATAAAACATCACATCATTGAGCCCTTACTGTGCGCTAATAAATTCATATGAGATAAAGGTGTTATATCATTTAATTCTCTTTTAAGATGCTAGATTCCTCCTTTTTATCAGTTTTCGGAATGACTTTGTGCCCAAACAACATCTGAGGTGAACAACGACATTTTTAAAGTGTTTATGAACTCATAGATTTTTGTATAGGTATGATTTCAAATTTCATTCCTTTTGCTTATTTTTGTTTTTATTCCTCAAATTGTGTCTTTTTTAGTTAGGGGCAATCCTTCACATTGGCTTCTGTAACCCTTTGGACACAACCCCAGCAATCTTTGAGAGCTTCATTGCTATCTGGTACAGCATTATTTCATCCTTACAAAAATCCCAAAGAGATAGATACCGTTATTATTGGCATTTTACAGATGATAAAACTGAGAATTGTTGAAGGCCATAAGGCGGAGTTGGGATTTGATCTTCACTTGGATTCCAAAACTCTTAAACATTACACCGCATAATCAATTTGAAGAGATAAGATGAACACAAAGGAAATAATTAGTAAATAGCAAAGAGTGTGTTAAATTAATTTAACAAGGATGCCATTTGAATGAGTTGGTTCTAACGTCTTAAGTAGCGGAGGAAGCAAAGCAAACCTAATCCTATATTGCCTCAAGGTTAAGATATCCAAACCCAAAAACAACCCATCGTAAATAGCCAACTAGGCTCTCCTGAAGAAGGCAACTGGGTGGGTTAGAGACAATCAAATAATTTTCTTGCTTGGCTTCCTCGTCTTCTTTATAAAAGTCTTGCCCCGGCTCCTGTCAGTGGACTGCTGTCCGCTTCTTGTTCGGTGCTGCCTGACGGGAATCAGTTTTTGCTCAAATAAACACTAAAAAATTGTCATATGCCTCAGTTTATTGTTTAACAAGTGGCATATGTCTTTTGATTGATTCATTAAACATCTATTAAGTTCCAGTGATATGCCAAGTACCATGAGATGAATAAGACAGGGTTCCTGGCCTCAAGGAGCTCATGTTTCATTAAAGGCTGACCTTTGTGGTCATGACAATGGGGAGGAAAGGAATTCAGTGTGGACCGGGGAGGCCCAGGAGACTTCTGGGATGGGATTAGATCTGGCCTTAATCTGCTTGATTAAAGACTTTTCGGGGGAAGAGGCATTCCAGGCAGGGGATGACATGAGCAAAGGCCCAGAGGCAGGACCCAGCCTGGCAGAGGGGTTGGCAGGGCCCATGTGGTCTCAAGTCACTCATCTTCCATAGGCTTGACTCCAAGAAGAGTGGGGATCATAGATCAAGAATGCTGTGAAAATGAGTCTTTCTTTTTGTTTTGGCCGTGCCGTGCGGCTTGCGGGCTCTTAGTTCCCCAACCGGGGATTGAACCCTGGCCCCTGGCAGCGAGAGCACCGCGGCCTATCCATTGGAGTGCCAGGGAATCCCCGAAAATGACTCTTAAATGGCAAAAAAACTTTCAGTTCTGCGTTATAGGGAAGGCCAAGGATTATGGGAAGATTCTGCCCCACCACCCCAAGCTCTTCAATGTTTTTCTTTTGTATTTTTCATTCAACTGTTCCCATGCACAATGAGAACGGCAGCCCATTTTGCATGGGAACTGGAGTGGTGCATGTGCTCGTGTTATGTGAGCTCTCAGAGGGTGGAGACTGCATCTCACTGGTCTCTGTATCTTCAGTGAACACCCTATGGGTTGGCTTTTAATTATTTAAAAAAACTGAAATAAATTTTCTTTCAAAACATTTATACCATGTGATTGGATAATTCCATTATGTGTCCCTGAGAATCTACGGCAAAGAAATCATCAGGGATATGGGTGCAACTTTCTGCCAATGATGTTCATCATAGAAGTACTCGTATCAATAAAGCGTAAGAACCAACCTAGACGTGAATGTTTAATCACGCCATGGTCCATTCTGTGCTATTCTAGGTATGATTGCCTTTAAACCTATTGTAGGAATTCCGTGGTGGTGGAGAGGTTAAGAATTTGCCTGCTAATACAGGGAACACGGGTTCGAGCCCTGGTCCGGGAAGATCCCACATGCCGCAGAGCAACTAAGCCTGTGCGCCACAACTACTGAAGCCCGTACGCCTACTGAAGCCTGTGCACCTAGAGCCCGTGCTCCGCAACAAGAGAAGCCACTGCAATGAGAAACCCGTGCACCGTACCCAAGAGCAGCCCCTGCTCGCTGCAACTAGAGAAAGCCCACGCGCAGCAATGAAGACCCAACGCGGCCAAAAATAAATAGGTAAATAAATAAATTTATAAACCTATTGTAGATGTTAAGCATCATGGTTGTGGGGAGTTCTTAATCACATGAGAATATTGTTAGGCTATGCTGTTGAAATATTCAGGGTATGAAATTGTGAACACAAAATGACCCTAACTGTGTAAAAACAAAGGCATAGGAAGAAGCCTGGCAAGAAATACACCAAGAAATACACCAATCCCGTCTCTGGGACGGTTGCTATCTTCTCCTTTTTGCTTTTCTCCATTTTGTAAAATGGGTGAGGCTTTCTTTTATAGTACACAAAACAAAAGCGATATAAAGGACAATCATTGCTCTTCTTTACCTAGTGACTCAACGTTTTGACAAGTTAAAAGCTGAGTGTTATTTTTGTTACCTAAAACAGAACAGGGAAGTCAGGAGGGGTGATGGTTGCCTTTGGGAAGGGTGGAAGGGTTGGAGGTGGGATGGCCCAGCAGAAATTCAGGAAAAGGGGTGAGGTCACCAAGTGGGTGAGGTGATGGCCCCACCGCGGTGGCTCCTCACCCCTGTTCTACGGCTACCTGAAGAGGTAGCTAGGCCAGTGCTGGTGGAAACGCCAATTTTCCAGTCATTAGGGCCACAGTGGGCTGGGCCACCGGCGGCGGAGGCTTTGATCTGGTTAACCTCGCTGGGGGTCAGGCGGCTCTGACCCCGGCAGTGTTCTCACTCTAAAGCCTCAGCCGGGTCACCACTCCCATTGTTCCAGCGGCCGACATTAACTCCCGGGCCAGAGAACAGGGCCGGCTCGCCACCGCCAGCCTCCCACCCAAGTGGGCCAGCTTTGTTCCCTCCCCATAGGCCCCCATTGTGCGTCCTCAGGGGGAAAAAGCCCGCGTTCATTTCCGTACTCTAATGGCTCCATCCTCTTCCAGCCCATAAGCATTTTGTCACTGTGACCCCAGAGGTTATTCAGGCCTTTTGATCTTGCCTACCTAGAGCCCGGCTTCTCAGCTGCCATCAGGGGCCTGACCCCCGACCCGGAGGGTGTGCCCATCGTGTGACTGGGCCCCGGGCGCAGAGGCACTTAGCTAGCAGGAAGAGGGGGCGGGAGTTGGACACCAGCGTGGAATGGATTCTCGTGGGAGGTACTTCAGTCTTTCTCTTCACCAAAGCCCTCTTCTCAGATGCAAAGGCCTGAGGGCCTGGGGGCTTCTTCCTTCTGGGAAGGGGTGAGAGGGACTTTTCCTAAAGCCTTTAGGCCTCCACAGTCCCACCCCTGCTGCTTGGCTGTCCTATCTCCCACCCTTGGTCCCAGCACACTCCCCAGAATTCTCTGTTTGCTTCCTATCCTCTGGAATGTTCTGGCCTCCCGGACCCTCCACAAGTTGTCTGCAGCCTCCGCACTACCGTAGCCCTTCCCACCCCCGGGGCACAGGCAGTGGCAACTCCTTCCCCTCCCACTGGGCCCCCCATGACTGAGCTCCTTGAAGGCGGGCGCACGTTTTCTTCCTTGTTAGATCCCTCTTCCCGCAGCATGCCTCCAGCAGGGGCCTGGGACCATGACCCGGTAACATTTAGGCACTTCAAGCCAGGTGTGGAGTGACTTCTGATAATTGCAGAAGGAGCTTTATAGAAGAGACAGGAGTAAATATGGCTTAGGGACCAAAGTCTTCTGAATCAGGTGCTAGGGGGTTGAGAGGTGGTAAATGTATTTCAGAAGGGTTTTGGTGAGTTTTTTAAAACATCACAAGGATCAAATCATATGCTCACTTATTCCTACAAACAGGAATTGAACACCTTCTCTGGATAATTATTAAATTGCTGTTAGCACTGGGAACGCAGAAAGGAAAACAATTGCAGTCCCTGTCCTTGATGGGCTCCCAGTCTGGTGGTGGTAGCAGGTACAAGGGGGTGCCTGGTAGGGAGGACAGCATGAACCATCAGAGGTGTGATGACAGGTGGACTCATATGCACGTTGAATTCTGCATGGAGACAGGAGGAGCTGACCTTTAAAGGGAGGGTAAAACCTATTGAGACAGATGAGAAATGTTCACAATAAATTTATTAGGCAATATTGTACAGTCTGGGAAAATTAATCTGTTTCCTCCAAAGTGAATAATCTCAATTCAAATTCCAGTTAATGGCTTTCAGGAAACTACACTGAAGCATCAGAGAGCAAGTTAAATACAGTCTTTTCTGTCTGCCTCTGGACAGCCGGACGCCCTTTATTGACATTTGTCTCTGTGCCTCTTCAGGAAATCTGGGCTTGCCCATAGGCAGCCGGCCACAACGGCCCTTCCTCTGGGTAGGAATCTACCTATAGTTTCCTCCACGGCGGGGTGGAGTCTGTTGTTATTCTATCAGCTACTCCTTTTCAGCCCAGATTTAAAACTGTCCGGAAGGTAAACTTAGGTTCTTTCATTCATACACCCATTCATTCATTCCTATCCAATCAGTAATCTCTTCTTTGTCAGTCAAGTCATTTTCATTTATTCATTCCACAAATACTTTACTATGTGCTTGGAACTGTATGAGGTTCAGGAGATATAAAATGAATACGCAGTGATGTCTGCCCTCAAGAACATTCTTTTAGTGAGGGTCTCTTACGATGCCACCCAGGAAGTGCTGTGATGAGGGAAACACAGTGTATTAGGGGAACCTTATCTGGGAATATTCAAGGGAAGCAAAGCTTTGCTAGATGAGATTATACTTGAACAATTCTTGAAGGCCAAGGAAACATCCAGGTGTGGAAAAGGGGTGGGATGGAGGATTGTGTTTGAGGCCAGAAGGAAGTTGAGTTAATGAGGGAGACCCTGGAAACAGTGGGGAGCTTGGAGCAGGAACCCAGGGCAGCCCGGAGTGGGCTCTGGCCCTTGTTTCTGAAAGGCCATGAGGGCAGGAGGTATGCACTCCCTCTGCTGGAATCTCCCACTGTGTCCTGGGGGTGGATCCCGCTCTGCCCATGACCTCCTGACAGAGGTTGCCTGCCGCGCTCTGGGTACCACCTCTGTGTATGCCGCTTTCACATAGAACTTAACCTCTGTCACTGGCAAAACACCCGAGCAGCGAGCAGAAGCCGCACCGTCCTCCAGAACGTTGCATTGTTTATACAGGTGATTTCTGAGAACATTTACCGGCTTTACGCAGTTCTGTATTCTATTGGGTGGCATCCTCCACCGCTCCCCTACTGCCCACCGGATATGCGATAGATGCCTCTGAACGTGCTGTCTGGATCTGAGGAAGAAAGATAATTATTTGCCTTTCTCATAAGGAAAAGCTAATTACTAGAAGGAATCCCGGCATAATTACACAGTTAGGCTTCGTGTCTTTGTACACATCACTTCCTGACAAAGACATCCCAGTTAGCCTGTAGCCACTTGAAGGAGGAGGGGAGGTGATCATTTCTGGTTCTCTCTATCTTTCCCACCCTGTCGCCTGCCCCTGACGGATGGCCCTTTAAGGCAAGTGCACCGAGTTAGGTGCCTGGGTGATAGGAAGCAGAGAGTGGAAACTTACAGATGTTTGGTCCTCACAGTAAACCTCTAAGGGAGTTATAGATGGTTCCACAGGTGAGAGTGCAGCACTCAGGGAGGCATGTCACTTGCTCGGGGTCTCTGCCCATGAATTAGAGTTGAGATTCGAAGCCAGGTCTCTGGTTGGAAAGCTTGCCCTTTTCCCCAGGATGGCCTCACTGTTGGACGTTGACTTGGCTGTTGGGAGGGGCCCCGTGCAGAGTGGCAGTGTGGCCAGGAAGGAGAGGAGGAACTTGCTTCTCAGTGTGGCCTGGCCCAGCTGGCTGTGAGCTGGAGTTGAGGGCTGGGCTGGGGCTAGGCCACGAAAGGAGGGAAATTGGGAATTCCCTGGTGGTCCACACTTAGGACTCCACACTTCCACTGCAGGGGGCATGGATTCAATCCTTGGTCAGGGAACTAAGATCGTGCAAGCCCTGCGGTACAGCCAAAAAAAAAAAGAAAAGGGAAAGGAGGAACATGTTCAGTGTGATTGAACACTTATTGTGTGTACATGGTTAAGTGTAGGGGTAGAGGTAGTCACACCTCTGGCAGGCAGGGCGGGACCAGGGGTGTTTTCCTCAGTGTAAGGGGGTCTCCCTGGTGGACCTTCCTTTCCCCGTTGGCCCATCCTACTCCCAGTACAATGGTGACCAACTGACAGGGAGGGAAACCTCCATAGAGGAGGGCCCACAGGCCTTGAAGTCTGCATGGTTTTCTCCACAAGGAGAAACAGGCCAGGAGGCAATGTGAGGATATTCCAAGGAAAGAGCAAAGAATTGAGCAAAGGTCAGTGCACAGTGCTGCTGGAAGTGAGCAAAATAGAGGGCAGGCACCATTTTGCTGAGTGAGGGGTGACTGCCGACCACGACCTCATAGACCCACTGCCATCTCTCACCTGGGAGGGGAAGGGATTGAATCAGGTGATTTTGAAGTTTCTTTCCTACTTTGACACTTTGTGAGTCAATGTTTAAATATATTTAAATATTTTAAATGCTGCTTGGACACATCTATTGAGGATTTTAACTTCTTCATACCCTTTGGTCTAGTGATATCACTTCATGACATCTTTCTAAAGGCAACCTACAAACAAGCATGTTCATTACAGTGTTGTTTATAACGGAGAAAAATTGGGAATAACCTAGAGATCCAACACTAGGGGATTCACTACGTAAATAATTCTCTTATACTTTTAAAAAATTTTATATTGTTGTTATACTAAAAACAATAGGCTTTTCTACAGTTATGGAAGGGATATTTATGAAGACTATAAAAACAGAGGGAAATGGTTATGTCATAACATTGAGGACTGTA
The DNA here is from genome assembly GCF_039906515.1 of Pseudorca crassidens. Taxonomy (NCBI): domain Eukaryota; kingdom Metazoa; phylum Chordata; class Mammalia; order Artiodactyla; family Delphinidae; genus Pseudorca; species Pseudorca crassidens. The sequence goes on along the minus strand of NC_090309.1, from coordinate 80,406,929 downwards.
CAATTGTGCATTTAGCCATGATTATGAGAAAACACAATCTCACAGAGCCGCAGGCACACAATTACGCATAGAAAAAAATTAGAAAGAAGCATTCATGGTGGCCTTCTTTGACTGATGGAACTCTAGGGGCTTAAAAAATTAATTTCACTTTTCTAATAGGAAAGATAAACGTTATAAATATGTTTTTAAAATGAAAACACAAATAATGGCAATAAAAATAACAACAAAAACTCTAGTGCCAGGGCCAGACTAGTTGCATCCGTGACTTGGAAGAAGGCATCTTCAGGCATCAGAAGAGTGGTGGGCCGGGTGGTAGTGGGAAGCGCTTGAGACAGTGGTGGTTGGCGGGTGTTGGATCCCAGCCCCCAAAGCAGGTTTCTCAGTGAAATCAACTCCTCAGAGGCTCTGAAGGAGGCACCCGGGGGTAACAGCGAGTCACGAAAAGAGTCGTGAAAGTCTCTCCCCAGGGTTTTGTGAAATGTTAACACGGCCTACCTTCTGTCTTTAAACTTCTTGGGAAACAGCGGAGGCTGACAGTTTTCGCAGCAGAGCCTAGACTTTGGGTCAGAGATTCAGGTTCAAATCCTGCTTCTACTTTTTTTGTTTTTTTTCTTTTAGGCCACGCCGTGTGTCATACGGGATCTTAGTTCCCCAGCCAGGGATTGAACCTGTGCCCCCTGCAGTGGAAATGAGGAGTCTTAACCACTGGGCCACCCGGGAAGTCCCCTGCTTTTACTTACTTGTAATTCCTTCTGGGATCTTGGCTTTCATCCATCAAAGAGGGAATTACAACAGAGACCCCAAAGAGGTAGGCAGGGAGATTTCAGTGAGGTACTCTCCGCCAAGCGCCCCACTCAGAGAAGGGACTCAGCCCAAAGCAGCTCACATTCGTAAGTTTCTTCTTAGCTGACTTGCATTGCTTCCTCTTTGTGGGTGAGAAATGTGTGTCTGGTGGTGAGCTCTTGCTGTGATGATCCCAGTTTTAAATTGGCCAGTTTGGTTAATGACATCGCCTAGCAGGCAGGCCTCATTGTGTGAGCAAGCACTAAATTAGTCCCACAAAGGAAATTGCTTTACTGATGTCCAGCACTGACACCAATGACAAGGTCCCCTCCCCCCAAGACAGAGCTGACGGCCAATCACTTCACTCAACTGGCCAAGTGTTTCACGAGATCTGAGGACTGGAAGGAAAACCAGCTTTTACAGTGGCCGGCAAGGCTCCTGGGAAGGCGAACTGCTGTGCACTTCTGCTCTGGTCTTCTACCTGCCTGGTACCCGTTCAGTGAAGAGTTTTCTATTCCTTGGATATAAGCAAAACCTCCCCATTATTGCCGAATGGGGATTTCAGAAAGGTCGATGATACATATTTTCTGACCAGATGGCTCTGAGAAGCTCTGGCAGCCCTAAGATGACCCAATAATCTGGAGGCTTAGATGGTGAGGATTTGTGAGGTTATGAGGCAGGCTGCTGTGTCTAGAAAGAACAAGCTAATTAATACCTGCCATTCCATCACGATAGCTCCAACTTCTCAGAGCCTAGAAGGATGCTGAGTCTTCATGCTTCCCTTTTTCAAAGGTAGACTGTCTTGGGAAGGTCAGATCCTATGCCGTTATTAGTTACCGCTCACAGGTCAGGTTAGGGTGCTGCCTAGGTTCTGAGAAGTAGGGCTGGGCAAAAGTGAAGCCAGATAGCAGAATAGTAGTGGAGGCCCTGTAGACCAGCCTTCTCTGATCCCCTGGGTTTTAGGTTTCACCCACTTTTAAATTTAGTGTAAGTTAAGGCGTAAAGCAAGATTATGGTTAAGGTGAGAGAGAATCGAGGAAGACATCTCGAATGAGAGATGGGGGGTATGGGATGGGGTCAGGGAGATAGAAGGCACGAAGGCATGAAGCATGGAGGGCAGGGCACCAGCTGTTCATCCAGGAAGTGGTGTGTGTGTGTGTGTGTGTGTGTGTGTGTGTGTGGGGCTGAGATGACATCCAGAGCCACTTTCAGCCCCAAATAGTTGGCCTTCTTAGGGTCCAACTCCTGGGAAGGAATCCAGGGATGACTCTTCTTGGAGTGACAGCTGTGGTCCAGGTCCTGAGCCTTCCGTCCGCCCACCAGCAAAGGCAGGCTTTGCCCTCTGCCATGGAGAGGCTGATCTCTTGTGGACGCCAAAGCCTCGGTTGTCACAGAGTCAGGAGGGACAAAGGAGAGAGAATTGGGAATTGCTGCAAAGTCGAATTCATTACCCCACGAATAGTCAGACGTTCACACGCGATGTTGCGATGTGAAGGCTTCTCATCTCTCTGTCTCCCCAGTCACCCTCCCACGAGTCTGAGCCATAATTCTAAGATGGGGAAACTGACGGGGGAAGTGACTTGTCCACCGCTAGCCCCAGGAAGAATTACACTGAGTCCCTAAGTCTTTGTTTCCTTGACCTCCAGACCTGTGCTCCCCTCACTGTGTCACCCAGCCTCTGATCAGCCCCCCAGCAGGCAGAGCTCCTTGGCGTTTCCTGCCTCATGTGGACAATTGAGAGGATTTATTGTAGCTGGGATTTTGTTTCAAGCCTTTAATATGATTAGCAAACTTCAAATATCAAAAGCTTATCTAGTAAACACCTCCCGTCCGTGCTGTCGATGTTATGGTCAGCTTCGGATTGAAGTCGAGTCACATTTCAAAACAGATGCAGTTTCAAGAGGCCAGAGCCAGGCCGCGCACATCTGCTGTCTGTGATCTTTCGTGTGCAGTAAATGGCATTGTTGGAGAGCTTGGCTGTAGAACGTCAGCCTGGTCAGCAGGACCTGCTTACAATGCCCGGAGCTTTCCGGGGGATTTGAAAAATGCAGTCGAGCACTCCGAGTCTGGCGTGCAGTCTGCCGGGGCAAGGATCAGTCGACTGGGATGTTCAAATCAAATAGTTATTATCTTTGACCCCAATTCAAGTGACACTATTAGGAGCATTAGGGTTTCCAGGAATGATGCTGCTGAGAGTGGAGGGAGACGGTGAGCATTTGTGAAATAAGACGATGCTGCCCTCCGTATCTTTCCATTGAAGCCAAAGGAAGCACACTTCCGTCCTTACCTTAGACGTGAAATTAAAAAAATAAAAAATTATTTTTCCCATTTATGAGTAAGTGAGGCTTGAACCTACAGCAGGCTCAGTGTGTGTTTTCGCTCCGGTCTAAATGCAGTGGCTAAATGCAGTGCCTTTTCTTGGACGTATCAGGACGAGAGGTTGGGCTCTACCTGGGGCCCACTGAGCCCTCCAGGTCGTCTTCAGGGAGGCAGGCTGTGTGTATCTGTGTGGGAGCGCATGTGTATGTGAGAATGTGAGTGTGTGTGAGTGCCTAGTGGTTCCAATCACTGCAACACAACCACCGACATCACCTGAGCGGCTTTCTCTGTCTGCTGTTCACATGGGAAGAAGGAGATACTCTATCTGGGGGACGAATGTTTCTCGGGGCGCCACAACCCGTAGATTTGAGTGACCCATTCCAGCTGTTCTGGGGGCAGCTCCGAAGTTGGCTGTAGCCCGGCGGGTGGCAGGGTTGTTTGCACCGTGGAAAATGTGTTCCTAATGGGGCAGCAGCTGTCACCCGCCAGAGCTCGAGGTGTTGGTGTCATGAGAGAAATTGTTCTCTGCTGTTGGGTCTGGCCGATTTCACCCATAAATGAAGATTCGCTGCTTCCGACAGCGGGGGCGTCTCTTGTTTGGAGTCCTGGAAGCTGATCAGGAGGTGGGACTGACCTACTGAGAAGGTTAGCAAGTACTCCATGGAGAAACGTTGCAAGAGGGCGCTCAGGGTTTGAGTGGGGTCTGAACTGGGCTGACCCAGGTCCCACCTGCGGTCTGCAATGTTGCTGAAGATGCAAGTTACCTGGGTGTCTCAGGATGAACCCCACTGTAGGTGCTGCGGAATCTTGGAGGAGCGCGTGAGCAGAGGGGGAGGGGTGGGCTCACTGGAATGGGACGATGGAGGTGTGGGGCAGGAAGGGATTGTCAAAACTGCAGTTTCAACCTCAGATACCGCCATGGCCAATCGTTCAGATTATTAGCATCAGTATATGGGCTGTTATCCTCGAGTTCAGTGAGGATTTCATTTTCTTTAATTCAGTTTTCAATTTCTTATCAAAGTTATACATGCGTGTAATTTGAGAAATTCCACAAGGTTTCTTAGGAAAAGCAAGTTTCCTCCAACCTCTCTCTCCCTGTTTCCTTTCCCCAGAGGTGACGACTTTTAACTCTCTTGGTTGACTCACTTTGTTTTCTGCCTCGTCTTTCAGTGACATATTGTTTCTTGCTGCGACAGTTTCAGGAATCCTCTATTGGCTTCCCACGAGAGAAGATGGACATTTAACTTCTTTTGTGATCATCCCCCTACCCAATGTCTGTTGACAGAAACGTTGCATTCCTCCCTTACATCACAACTTTGGATACGGATGAGGAAAAGGATGCAAGAGACAGAATATGGAGCCCAGACACTCCAAGCCAAAGGAAGATAAAACGATTTCTCAGTTTATTGTGGCAAATGTGGAGTTTGGGGCTGAAAGGATCCAGGTAAAGGATGCTTGGGGCTTGCAGACCCCAAAACTATATGATGTCTTCCACCAGGCTGGGAATCTCTAGAAAAGCTGAGTGCTGGGAAAGTGTGTCATTATCCAGCTTTCTATCCCTGGTGATGCTGTGTGAAAGGGAACCTAGCTGAGATTAGAAACACACTTTCTTCAGAGCTCAGGAGACCCGGGAGAGGTAAGCAGGGGGTACATAAATCAAGGACGAGCTACGGCAAATGCATTCGAAGTGAGCCATCTGTTCCTGCTGCAGAACAGACCCACGAAAATGTGATTCTGACCACAAGGTCCTAGAAAAGGCAAGGAATTATTTACATTTATGACAGGCACCACACAGAGCACTGTGCTGGTCATCAAAATAGGTGCTCAAACCATATTTGTCTCCAATAAATGAAAGAGCTCCTTTGGCAGATAGGTAAACTGAGACTCAAAGATTTAGAATGACCTGCTCCAGGCCTTATAGTAGATTAATGGCAGGGCAGGTGGAGGCACCCATGGGCTCTGCCTGCCTCCCTCCTTCCCTCATATCGATGTACTGAGGACGACTCAGGCCACGTGCTGTGTTAGGCACTATGGAATCAAAGACAGAAAACCAGACCCTGAGCCAGAGGAGCTAAGAGTCTTTTCAGGAGACAAGTAAACAAACAATTCAGGAGCGTATGGAGTGCGCTGTGACAGGGGCAAACTTATGCAAGGTACTTTGGGAAGAGAGAGGAGGGAGGGGAGAGCTGGTTTGGAGGATGTGAAGCCCCCAGGTACTGGCGTCAGGCTTCGTGGAGGGGTGTATGTGACTTTTCTTATTCAACTGCTTCATTTCACATATGGGGACATTGAGGCCAAAGAGGTGAGTACATTTGCTCAGTTCTTCCTCAGAGGAACGGAGGAAGGCTTCCTAGAAAAAGGGATGATTGCGTTTGATCATAAAGGAAGAATACACTTCAGCTAAGAGGACTATAGTCAGCCTTCCATTACGTGATCACTTGACAGAATGTGCAAGGATCACAGGACAGAGCCTGGCAGGAGGCCAGGAGGAGACTTACGCATCTATTCACATGAGAGGTGACATGGGCTTCAACAAGCGGGACAGTAGCCAGGGAATGAGAAAGGGAAGATGTAAGAAACACTTTGGTACAAGAACTGACATGTCTTGGTGATTGGCTGGAGGCGAGTGGAAAAGGGAGGATGTAGGTTGACTCCAGCATCCCTGACTCAGCCCTCCCGGACAGGGACACCATTCACAAGCAGAGGGAACACGAGAGATGAGGGAGGTTGGTGGGTAAAGAGGAGGAGTTCAGGTTTGAACTTGTGGATTTGACAGGGACGCCATCTAAGCGGAAACGTTCAGCTGGCAGCTGGGGTTGAAGGGCTGCAAATACAGAGAGAGGGCTGAAGAGGGGTCAGAAGTTATGTTGACTGCTGATGCTGCAGAAAGAAATATCAGCCAGGGGCATGCGCAGTGAGAGAAGAGGACTGAGGACAGACCCTGAGGAGCATCAGCACGTGAGGGATGGTGAGAAGGGAAATGCGTGAAGGTGTCTGCAAAGGAGAATCCAGATGTCAGAGGAATTTCTCTCAATGAGAGAAAATCGTTTTCAGGAAGGAGATGATAGTCAGGGTGGCTAATATAGCAGGAAGGTCTGGAAAGGAAACGCCTGAGAAAGCCCATTGGGTTAGGCAATATGGTGGCAGGTGAGCTGGATGAGGGCGGTGTCAATGGGATGGTGGATGGTAGAGGCCAGGATTTAGTAGAGTGATGAGCCCTTGGGCAGCAGACTTCCGTGCCACTTAGGAGCTCTGGCTGGCCTTGGGATGAGCAAGATTGGTGTGCTTGAGGACAAGCAGTCTGCAGTCCTAGCTCGTTGAGAGCCGCTGAAGAGCTGCCCTAGAAGACCAGAGGATGGTAAATCCTTTCCACGTGATTCCAGCCCAGACTAAAGCCAAGCCAGTTTGGTGAAAGAATAGGGCCCATTTCTGCTTTCTGGTGACACTACGCCCTGGTCAGTGTTTTTTCTTTCTACTCTGACTGGTATATGCATTTATGAACATCCAGTGGGTAATGTTTGCTGCTGCTTCTAGGTGGAATTCACCCAGCGTGAGACATTGCAGAACCAGAATCCAAGGAGCACATACGACAGAATTTACTTTAACTCAGGAGGTCTCCTTCTTGCTAATGAGAAGACAGGTAACCAGGTTTATCTCTATTCTTCAGTAAATCGCTGAGCAAATCCTCTTGTATGTAGAGTCTCTAAATCTTAGAAGAGGAGCTTGCATTTATTCTTGGTTGAGAAAAAGAAATGACATAGACCTAAGTGGGGGCTATGTTATAAGCATTTCTGCTTGTTTACCTCATAAGACATTTAGACACCAAGTAAATGAAAGATTCCTGTTCTCCACAGATTGTTTCCAGATTTTTGCTCACTTGATAGCTTCCATGATGGGATGGTTGGAGAGTCAGTTCTGAATTGGGCCCAAATGACACTTAAACCTTTTCATGAAAACTCTGCATCTTCCAGAGATATTGGAGAGTGCTTATAGTCTTCATGTCAATGAATCAAAACCATTAACAAATAAAAAAGCAAAGGAGGGCTTCCCTGGTGGCGCAGTGGTTGAGAGTCTGCCTGCCGATGCAGGGGACACAGGTTCGTGCCCCGGTCCGGGAGGATCCCACATGCCGCGGAGCAGCTGGGACCGTGAGCCATGGCTGCTGAACCTGCGCGTCCTGAGTCCTGTGCTCGGCAACGGGAGAGGCCACAGCAGGGAGAGGCCCGCGTACTGCAAAAAAAAAAAAAAAAAAAAAAAAAAAAAAAAAAAAGCAAAGGAAAGAGGTGAATCTCTCAGACGGGGGAGAAAGAAAAACATAACAGGTAATTGGGATAATGTAGTAACTGCAGGCGATCAACACCTTTGGCCTTGAGCATCTTGATCCCAAGGCAAGAAACCTTGGCCGAATTGCATGATCGTCCATGTCAAAATCACATAAAAACATGATCAGTAGTGACTTTAGAGATCATGTAACTATATATTTAGATGAAAGGGTAGAGCTGGTTTGGAGGATGTGAAGCCCCCAGGTACTGGCGTCAGGCTTCGTGGAGGGGTGTATGTGACTTTTCTTATTCAACTTCATTTCACATATGGGAGCGCTGAGGCCAAAGAGATGAGTACATTTGCTCAGCTGTCCAGTTGATTGGTTGAGGAACCAGGACTAAATTCCATATCTTTTACCTGCGTTTTTGTCTGCAGTAATTTCATAATTCTTTGCTATTTAAATGGCATTTGATTTTCATAAAATTCACTAAAAATTGGTCAGTTTCACCATCCAGCGATAGGTACTGTTAACATACAAAACGCACACACATATATGTATACAATTTGTAGATTACATATCAGTTTCTTTCTGCTTTTTTAACATTATATTATAAATATTTTACCATGACACTAGGAATATTTCTGTAAATGTGATTGTTAATATTTGTATAAATTATCATATGGGTATATCACGTGATGAACTTACCTGAAAGATTGGCTTTTTTTTTTTTTTTCCAGGTAAAATCTGTTTAAAGACATGCTTATCAGCCCAACCTTTTGAGGGCAGGCAAAACAACCTCAGGGAAATTTCTAGCTCAGAGAGCTTGGCTATACTTCCCACATGGCAATATGTGGGCACGATGGACCCTTCACTTCCGGACTCCCAGAGTGGCTTCCATTAATTTGATTCTCTCTGCCTCTGAGGACACGAGGATGTCTCCCCTCAGCCTGATTTCCACGTCTTGGTTTGCACAACTTGGCTCTCTGACTGCACCAGAAGCCCTCAGCTCTTCCGTCTGCTGAGGAGCAAAGGGAAAGCCGTGGACATTTCCAGCATCATGAGTAGAGCCCCCAAAGGGGCGTTGCATTTACCAAAGAGAAAGATTCTTTGAGATTTTAAAATGGACAACATGAAATCAATTTCTACAAGACTAACAAATTAGGAAAGAATGAGGAAGGATGTTCAGAGAAATGACCTCAGGTCATTGCCAGGTCCTTAAAGTGCTTTCTGAATCATCAAAGAAAGATTGCATTACCACCAGGATGGTTATAATGTCAGGTTCAATTTATCATGTCTGGATGCCTTGAAAATTAATCATTTAAATATAGGAATTTTGTTATTTATTTATGATCTATACCCTGCTTACTTCAAACATGAATCAGAAATAGCATGCCATATATATATATATATATATATATATATTTATATTTTATTTGTATTTTTGTTAAAGTAAAATGTACATTGTTTTGGTAACAACAACAAAAATCCCCTGCTCTACCCTATTCACCTTCTGATTTTTGATCTTTAAAGGCAACCAGTTCCAGCACTTTAAGTTGGTTTTTATATGATTTATTTCCATATTCTGTGTGCTCGTACTAGTATTTTTAAATTTATTAATGCCGGGCATTATCCATATTGACTGCTGGTGCACCACTGGTTGATTACCATGTGCTACTGTCTAGATGGAGCACAAGATATTACAGAACCAGAATCCAGGAAAGAATATCTCTAACCTTCAGGTTACTTTAGTCGTCTTAAGGGTTTAAATCTCTTATAACTACATCCTTCACGTTCTCTCTTCCTATCCTCCCGATTTAATTATTGATACTTCACAATTTGTACTTAAATCAATAGTCAGTATTTACATTTTTACTATGAAAATATCGTTCTCTTACAAGTGCTGTATTAAGAATACTTTCCTTTTTTAATATAATATTTTTGTTTCTTCTGGAGTTCCTAATTCTTTACATAGGACGCTATACATATTCCTAATTTTTTTTTTTATCTTTAAGTTGTATCAAGAGTGTTTTTGCAAGTGCATTCATCCATCAGTTGCATTTTCCCACCTGTAGAACCCTTTCCCATGGCTCTCGTCTTCTGCTTCAATCTGGACTGCTTTTTACGCCTGATACACAGCTGTCATCCTGGGATGTAGTCAACTTCATGTTAAAACATATTCACTGTCCCTTCCTGGATGAGGATTATATTTCTGAGTCCCATTGATATCAGGCTTAGTCTTGTAACTTGCTTTGGCCAATGAAATGTGAGTAGAAGTGGCATGTGTCTGTATCACTTCTGGGAAGAAATTTTAGAGCCAGAGTATGGTTTGCCATGATTTCTTTTATCCTCTGCCATGATGGCTGTCAACATTTCAGATAAAAGATGCTCCCTCAGGTTAGATCTGGAGTAAAGACAACATGAGACAGAGCCATAGCCAACCCACAATGGTCGTGTAGCAAGAAATAAACCTTTGTAATTGTAAGCCCCAGCATGTAACCTAGTCTATTTTGTCTGGGACATGTGACTTATTATTGCTGCTCTTCTATGTTGGTTGTTCTGTTCTTAGTTTGCTTGTTCGTTTGATCTATCTACCCACCCACTCTACCTATCTATCTATCTATTTTTAATTGTTTAACCTCTCATTTTGTTGGAGCATATCCCATGCTAGCTTCCTAAGAAAAGGTGTATAAGATGTAAAATTTTCGAGTTCTTGCATAAAACATTTTTTCTTTATTATATTCCCATATTATTTAGCTAGTTTGGCTGGGTATAGAGATTTAAGTTGAAGACCACTTTCTTCCTGAAATTGAAAGCACTGTCTGTTTTCTAATATTCTGTGTCGCTACTGAAAAGTCGGATGCCATTCCTTTAGGTATAATTTAAACTTTCTTCCTTGGAAGCTTTTAAGTCTTTCCTTATCTCAATGTTTTGGAACTTTACACTGATGTAACTTACTTTGGATCTATTTTCGTTCTTTTTTTTCTTTTTTGAATCCTGGAGCTTATATCTTTTCCTCCTAGGAATTTTTTTTTTTAAAAGGAAATAATTTTTAAGTTCCCTTAATAATTTTCTCCCCTCTCTTTTTTCTTTCTGTAAATAGTGTTAGTCAGATGTTAAATATCCTGGATTGGGCCTGACATTTCTCCTTTTCTGTTCTATTTTCCAACTCTTTCCTATTAAAGAAAATTTAGACGATTCCGTATTTTTATTTTCTCATCTTTCTATTGAATTTTCTATTTTTGCTGAGCTAAAATTATTCAAAGGACTATTTTATGGGAGAATATAGAGAAGATGACTTTGGGGATCTAAATCCACAATATTATCTTTCCTTCTATTTACAATCTTGTGTTTGTTAGTTTCTGGTGTACAGCAAAGTGATTTATATATATACATACATATATTCATTTTCAGATTCTTTTCCATTATAATTTTTTCCCCATTATAGTTTCTTACAAGATATTGAATATAGTTTTCTGTGCTACACAGTAGGACCCTGTTGTTTATTTTATTTTATTTATAGTAGTGTGTATCTGTTAATCCCTACCTCCTAATTTATCCCTCCCTCCAAATCCACAATACTTAGCTTTCAAATTTGTATGAACCCTGAAGTCACAGAGTTTAGTGTCTCCCATCATCAGTCCCACCCCCAATTCGACAGAGGAAGATGATGGTTCCCAGAAAGGAAAAACGCGTGTCCAAGAAAATGTAGCAGCACCGCCTCTTACTTCCAGTCAGCCGCCTTTCCACCGCCACGTGGAAAGGCAGCTGACCGCTTCCTCAGATCATGGCTAAAATGTTGTTTCAATTCTACCAGAGGGAACGTTTTAAATCAGTTTCTGAATGGAAGTGAACAATGAAGATTGGCTGGGGCACCATTAAAAACTGGGCACTTAATGTAATGGTCAGTAAGCATCACTCAGGGATGTGAAAGTTTAGTTCCTCTTCTGTCTCTGACTTACACTCTGATCTTGGCAAGTCATTTTATCTTTCTAGACTTTGGGGTCCTCATCTACAAACTGAAGACCTTGGAGTCATTCACTGCTTTTCAGATTATATTCTTCTGAGTCCTAGGAGTTCCATGGGGTCTTGGGCCTTGGAGGCTTGGGGAGGGGATTGAAACAGGGAAGGCGAGGCAGGGCTCTGGGCCCTCACTCTACTTCAACGTGAGCAGTTCCCCTTGGATTTTGTTTTCTGTATTTGGTTTCATGTAAGCTTTTACTGCAAAAACAAGATTCTGTGGCGAAATGTTTGAGAACCACTAGGCCAAACCTCTGTAGGTTTTCTTGTGGCTTTTCTGCCTCTCTGATTAGAGATGTTCTCTCAGGGACTCCCTTAGACAGGCTCAAATTTATATGCTGTCGAGCTCGCTGGAGTTCCTATAAATTAGGATGCACATCGAGATAATTACCATTCGGGAATTCTAAGCACTTAAGTACAAGTCAATCCTTATAACCCCCTTTTAGACCAATTGCCTCACTGCAGACATGGTCACTCAATAGATATTATCGAATGCCAATAAAACAGGAAACTCCATCCTGCCATTTCCCCAATTAGATAGTACAGATGGGTTAAAGCCAGAATCGCAGCCGTCATTCTTCACAGAGTTGAACTCTGCTGGTCAGGGCGGGCACAGAGGCACCCAACGCCTTCCATCCCCTCAGCTCTGGAGGGTCACAGTCCCTCACCTTTGGGAAGGAAATATTTTCTGCTCTTTTCAATAATGTTTAGTAACCATGAAAGGAAACAGTAGATCTAGGCCAAACACTACCATCAGATGGCAGGGCTGGGAGTGATCAGACCCGTGTCATAGCCTGGGCTTAAGGGAGTCAAGGTCAGCGGTGGATCCCAGAGGACCAGAGGGGTGGCTTCTCCAGGGCACACCTGCTCTGCAAAAGAGCCTGGGGTACCTGTGGAACTGAGCCAGAGAATGGTTTTAGGACTCTGGGACATCAGAATGGCCTTCCTAGAAAGCCCTTCAAGATTACATGATAGAACCTTCACATTGGATACATGGGAAAACTAAAGCCCAGAGCAGGGACACCCCTTGCCCAGGGTCACACACAAATCAATACTTCATCTCTCCCAGTCTACATCTGCAAGTCCTCAGGCATCTCTGAACAGCAACAAGTCACTTAACGGAGGTAACTGACGAGGAACGTGTTCTTGAGGGGTGACCTTGAGGAGGGATGGTGAAGGGACCGGACTTTTCCACTGTGGGCCATTGCCGGTAAGCAGAAGCCAGTGCCCCATTAGTCAAACCCAGACCAAGTTCATCACCATGTGAGACTCTGGACCTCACACAGGGCCAGGGACCTCAGAGGGTATCCAACATATGTGGGAATTTCTTCCTGTCTCCCCTGGCTCTCAGCCCACCACAGTCTGTGCCTATCATTGTTTATCTTAGTTTAAAATATCACCACACCCCAAACACTCAGTTCTTGGGCCACCTTTGGTATGTGTATTCCTGATACGGCATCCTACCCTTTCTGAGGTTGACAGTCTGCAGCACTTCTGATAAGGACGGGGAACTTACACGTATCATTTTCTTCTGAAAATAGTCATTCAATTAATGAATATCTACGGAAAGAAGAAGGCTCATTTCCAGCCTCAGGCCGCGGGCTTTTGGTTTCAGGAAAATACAGATGAAATAGAGCCATCACCAGCCCCTAGGACAGTCTCAAGAGGGGTAACTGTCCTCTACAATTGCTGCTGGGGAGCAATCTGCCCTGGAATCCAGCATACCATCCCTACATTGACAATTTCATTTCCCTCCCAGCCCGCCCCCTGCCCCAAAGATCTGCTGAAACCACGAGTTCCATTTGGGAAGGCGGCAGGATAATAGGTGAGTTCCATCCATCAGTCAGCGATAATAGTCACAGACCCTCACCGTGCCTTTTGTCTGCTGGTTTCCCTGAGGACGCAGGCTAGGGACCTGGGGTATTTACACGGCCTTTGTGTTTGTGTGCTTTTAAAATCAGTCCTCTTGTTTACTTTCCTGCCTTCACCCAGGCTGTTTACTACCTTTGGAGGGGCCCAGCGACTTAAGTCAACACGTATGAAGACCCAACGTCAAAATGGCATAATACGAATGAACAGGATTCGGAAAGGCCAGGGACATTGGCTGCTCTGTTGGGCCCTGTTTAGTCTGAGGGTAATGAAGAGCTCACAGATGACCTGATTTCATTAAACTAGGTCAGATTCCGCTGAAAAGCGGCTATGATTCTCACCCAGTTATCCAGCGAGCCCTCCCCCTCCGCCCCACCTCGGGGCTCGAATGCTTTCTGGGAATTAACGCTGAGTTTTGTCATGGAATCATTGGACCTTTCCCTCTGGCTTCTGTTTGTGCAGCGGTGAGGCCGGCCCTGGGGGGGAGGGGTGTGGCAGGCTGGGGAGCTTTAATGCTGCCTTTTGGAGGACGTTCCCTGCAGGACGTATGATTCAGCTGTAGCAGATTGCTCTGCAGCCAAACATTCTGAGTTCCAGCATCTTATCTGAGGACTGTATTGACGGAAGCAGCTGAACCGACTCAAAGAGGAGCTACCATGCACACAAGGCTTTCAGTGTGTGCAGTCTCCCCAGGAACAGCCTCAGAAATCTCGCAGTGGGGAGCAGGGAGGGGACTTGTCTGAGGGTGGAGGCGGGAAGCAGTGGGGTCTGCAGGGAGGGAAGCAGTGCGGTCCGAGAGCCTGTCCTTCTCTGGGCTCTGGAGGGAAAGGCTGCGTCAGTGGTAGGCACTCTGGGCAGGCAGAATTCAGCTCATCCACATGGAAGAAGGTGTTTCTAACCATTCGAACTGAACAGAGAGGGACGGGCTGTCAGATGAGATCATTTGTTAGACTTTATTAAGCATCCAGTCCTATGCCGGGCACTTCATCTACTATTTCTCTGAGCTCCACAGCATCTCCATGGAAGGTGAGAGACAAGAAAACGGAGGGTTAGAAATCTTAAGTGACTTATTTGGGGACCAAAGCGAATACGTGGCAGAATCAGGATTTGAACCCAGATCATTTTTTATGCTTGCTCTTTCCACTGCCCCTACTGCCCTCCCCCCAACCCCACCTGAGCATTGCTGGGATTCTGCAGAGGGGGTTCATGCACGGAGGATGAGTCATGCATCCGTGGTGGCTGGACTAGATGCTTTCTTCAGCAAACGTTCTCCAGGAGAATTGTGAGAGTTGAGGATTGGAAAGGTCAGATTTCTTGTTCTCAAAGACTCTGAGGGGAAGATCCTTGGAAGCAACTTGAGAGCACCCTCTCCCTCACCTCGTGCTGGTCCGAATCTCCACTTTTCAGCTCCATCTCTTTTGGGCAGCTTTCCTGCCATCTCAGGCCTGCAGAGCCTCTTGTCTGGAGCATACATAGTACTGACCGGGCAAGTTTCTCCCAAGGGACTGAGCTCTCTGGGTGCTGGGCGCTCTCCTTCCTTGGCCAAAGGTCTGGTCTCCCTGAGGACTGGCCCGAATCCTGGACATCCGAGTCCCACCCAGCAACAGGCAAAGGCCATGAACGCATAATAGGTTTTGAGGACGAACTGGGTATCACCTCTCCACTTCTACAGAGCAGGAGGAAATGTCTCCCAAACAGAGCTTGGCATTTGGAGACATAGGACGGTTCTAGTTCAAGTTCTAGTTTAACCTCTGCTTCTTCCCGTGAACCCTTGACCGTGTCACTTTCCCTGGACCTCCATATTTTCTTCCTTATAAGGGGGGTAATAACATACATCTTACAGAGTTACGGTCAGGATCACATGAGACCACACATGTAAACAGGCCCAGTGGGCTGTAAAGTGCTGGGCGGATGTGAACAATCCCCCTAGGGCTGCAAAACCCAACTCGAGCTAGCTTAAGCAAAATGGGGAAATTAAAGAGAGGGCTCTCTTAAGCCTCAGGAAGAACTGGAATCTAGAAGTGCAAGGCCTTGTGAGACCCGGGCAGTCTTCTCGTTCCTTTACCTCTGCTCTTCCCTGGGTATCTGCTTCTTTCAAGAGGAAGATCTGTTTGCCAGTCTCCATGGCATCGAAGAGGGCTGCCCCAAAGCTCCTGGAGTTACATGTCACAGGACCCAGTCACAGCAGGAGAATCCATCTCTCTCTGTTTTTCTCCCTCAATTCCAAATTCCTCAGATGGGACCTGGATTGGCCCAACTTGGTCAGGTTATTACTCCTAATCCAATCATTATCTGTGGCCAGAGGGGTGGAGTTACCTTGTACAAGCAAGACGTGGGGGACCTCCTCCCTGTGGTTATGTAGAGGGAGTTCAGGAGGAGAGGTGGAGAAGCTGATAGTTCCTGGGCTGGATAGGCACCTCGTAAGCGTCCATCACACTTGCTCTGGTTATTTAAAGCTGCGTAACAAAATACCCCATAAGTCAGAGGTTTAAAACAACCATTTATTATGGTCACTGACTCTCTGGGTAAAGAGTTCTAACAGGGCACAGAGGGGATGACTTATGTTTGCTCCACAATGTCTGGGGCCTTTGCTGCCAGACTCAAAGGTTGGGGCTGGAATCATCTGAAGGCTTGCTTTATCGTATGATGGCCAGTTGATACTGGCTGTTGGCTGGGGGGGCTCGGTTCCTCTCCACGTGGGTTTCCCCACGTGGACTCTCCACGTGGGCTGCTTGGGCTCCCTCGCAGCATGGTAGCTGGGTTCCAAGGATGAGCATTTCAAGAGTCAGGGTGAAGTTGCATCACCTTTTTGACCTGGTCTTGAGCGTCACACAGCATCTCTTGTACACGCTGTATCCCATAGCATTCGTTAGAAGGAAGTCACTGAGCCTGATTCATGGTCAGAGAGAAGGAAAATTAAACTCGACCTTTTGATGAGAAGAGAGGCAAGGTTCTAGAAAAACACGTGGGATCAGAAATATTACTGTGGTTTTTTTGAGGGGAATACCGTTGGCCACAATGTTCATAATCATTACCACTGTGTTCTAATATAATTTTATTAGTAAGAAGCTGACAGATCACCTGATGGGGTTGTAGAATTAAACCAGAAGTTTCCCAAACTGATTTGGTTCATGGTGCCCCTAGGCCAGAAGAAATACCTAACAGTTCTGTTTATTAAGTGGTTATATCCAACGACTTAATAATTATCTATCTCCTCACAAATTAGTTGCCCTTTGAATAATTCCCATCAAGTGAAAGAAAAGTATTATTTTAATTTCATTCTTAGATAATGACAGCTAACAGGATGTGGGAGGTACCAACACAACTTCTCAGACCTTGGGCTCTGATTGGACACCATCACCTTTACCTTCCTGTTCCACATGGATCTTCTCACTGCATGTGCTTGTTATCACTGAAGCCACCCCAATCCCAGCTTCGCAAGGATTTGGCGTCCTCGAAAGGAATGGAGCACAACCTAATGCTGAAACACCAAAAACCTCGAACTCATGGTTTGTGTGGACTGATGAATGTCAAAATGTCAAATGCTCTTCTGTGCTCCTAAGACTTTGCTGTGGGCCTCTGGGTACCTCAGTCCACGGTTTGGAAATCATGGGCTTCAACATAGTAGATCCAGAATTAGGGCCTGATTAATATGCCAAAGGTATAGTTTCTTAGTAGATATTCATCTTCCTGAAAAGGGCATTCAGACTTCCGATTTTTAGGGGACACTGAATTTGGGTGATTCTGAGTCCTGGGTGGTTTAACTGATTTGTCCAAACTGATGAATTTTAGGGAACCACTTTGGCTTTCTCTCATGTGTAACAGGTGAGAAACAATCTCTTCCCCTTCTCTCAAGGACGGTGAGCTATGAGTTACATATTACATTTAAGACATTGACAATTGCCCTGGAAATGTCATATATAGAGACTGAGGGGATGGCATAATATGGGAAGGGGTGCATAGCTACGTGACAAGACTTGCCCGAGCCAGGCCGTGCTGGTGGAGAAAGGCCCAGCGTCGCTTCTCTCCAAGCTTAAAGCACTTGTAGGGCTGCCCAATATAAGGTGAAATCTTACATGAATTGTTAAAAATTAAGACGAACGCACCCCATCTCCAAACCAAAAGTTTCTGAGGCTACTGAGGCTAAACGAACCTACGACACCGACATATTCTCCAAGGCCACTTCTTATTTAGCTCAGAACTTTCTATGTGACCCCAGTGAGGTTATTTTATAGCTCTTTGTTTCTCCTTAGCAACGAGGTAGTAAGCAGTCATTTTTCTCTAAAGCTGCTTAACCAATTTCAAATGAAATAGAAAATATGCGTGCATCTATAGTTCATTCCTGATCTAGAAAATATGGCCCGATTTCTTCCTCTCTCCCCTCCCTTCTCTCTCTCTCTCTCTTTCTCGGCTTCTCATAGTTCTCAGCCAAGACAATAGGAGTCATGTGATGTGACCGAGAAATTGGGCCAGTTAAAAATAGAAAGCGCGCGCCGCCGAGCTCATTAGAAAGTTGAAGTTTCATTGTTGATTGCCGTTAATTTATCTCTGCCTGCCGCGTGGGTTGGGGAGCAGAGCAGCAGACAATCATGGACTGTGAAAGCCAGAGCCCCGCACCTGCCCCTCCGAGCCCCATCCTCTGTTCTGTTACCTCTCCTGGCTGAGCAGCGGCGCTGATCCTCGCTCACCTGGCCCCGATAGCATCCTCTCCGGCCCCAGCGAACTCTCTCCTCTGGGAGAAATTGTAGGGTTTTTTTTTGCGGCACGCGGGCCTCTCACTGCTGTGGCCTCTCCCGTTGCGGAGCACAGGCTCCAGACGCGCAGGCTCCGCGGCCATGGCTCACGGGCCCAGCCGCTCCGCGGCGTGTGGGATCTTCCCGGACCGGGGCACGAACCCGTGTCCCCTGCATCGGCAGGCGGACTCTCAACCACTGCGCCACCAGGGAAGCCCGAAGCTGTAGTTTTGAAGAAGCTTGGCTGGCTTCTCTGTTCCCAACATCAGCTCTTCTAAATGGGAAATGAGGGTCCCCTGCCTCGTAGGTAAGACATCTCACCGGTTTCTTAATTCTAAGACACTCGGCCAGCCTTGTCCAGCTGAAAGGTGTTAGAGGTACGTGGCCACAGTGGGACCCACTGGTTCATAAACGGAATCAAGTCCTCTCCGCACTCGGCCTTCACAAATGCACGAGCCCCCCCCCGGGTGTCAGGCAATGCCTCCGCCCCATCCTCCAGGGTTCACAGTGGAGGGTCCAAGGAAGGCCCAGCCAGGCCCAGGGCTCTCAGGTCCGGCTCCCTCTGATGGTGGGGGAATATTCTTCACAGTATGATTTGCAAAGTGTTTCATCAAACTTGCTATTTTCACCCTTGTTTTCCGGATAAGCAGACTGAGGTGCTGAGAGAGGAAGTGGAAAGGCTGGACCTGGAACCCTCTCCTTCTAGGTTGGGTGATCTGTCTGTTGTCTGGGTCCCTCCTCCTGATGTAGGAGCAGGGAGTGCCTTCTAAGCCTGGGCTCTCCTGGGCAGAGAGAGCACTAGAGTTTGGGGGGTAGGGTGTAAATTCAGGCCGTGTCATTCTTCCCGATGCTGAAATAGTAGCAGACGTGTTTGAGGGCTGGTCCCCGCACATCTGTGTCTCCCTGAGTTGGGGCCGGTTGGGAAGCAGATGCAGGAGGGACTGACGGAGAGTCCAGCCTTGGCCTTCCTACCGAGGAGGTCGGCCTGTGGAGCACGGCCTAGCCTCACGGCCGCAGCCTGGCATCCTCACAGCCCTGCCCCGAGTTTACACCTCAGTACCCACCTGAGAACGAGTGGGGGCCGCTGAGCTGTGGCATTTTCCCCTTTGCTGCCTCTTCCCATCAGACCCACAGAATGGCTGGCGCTCCAGTTCTGCATGTGGCAGGCCGGTCGGCCTGAGCTTGAGCGTTCAAGGTCACCTTCGGGAACATGGTGGATTGCACCCGCTGACCAGGCTGGCCCAGGGAAGGGCTGAAAGGTAATCTTCCTCCTTCTTTAGGGAGGTGAGGGCCCCAGTGTCTCCCCTGCTCACTCCTTCCTGTCGGGGAGGGTGCATGCCTTCCCCTAATGCGCAATGAGTAAGGGTTGCCTCTTGTTTTAGCTTTAGTTTGCCCGAAGCAGTGGGGCTTGATGTCACGTGCCTCCTGGCCCTGGTCTCCCCAGGGCTGCTGCACACAGGGGGTCCCGACAACTTGCGTTGAACCAGCAGTGGTGCTGAGGTGAGCTGTGCAAGATGCACAAACCACAGGTGACTCCAAGCAGGTCCCCTAGTTGGTGTCGAGGCTGCAGAAGGCTGGGCCTCAGCACCCGCGCCACGTGAGGCTGACCCCACCTGCTCTCCAGGTGAGTTTCAAGCGTCCACTAACCACAGGGCCGTGTGTCAGTGGGACTCACCCCCTTCACCCCCACCTGGTGTTCTTTGGACAACTTCTCTGAAAGGAGCATTGAGTGGGGAGGCTGGGAGGTGGAGACCAGCATACATCACTTGTGAAGTTTTGAGATCCTGACGTTCACCACCAGTGCCCTCAGCTGCCTGGAAGTTAAGCTAGAGCTGCTCGTGTTAGAGTGTCTGGGAAGGGGTGTTCTGAATAACATGTCTTGCCTGCTGGAATCGAGAACAGAATCTTGGGGGGTGATTCTGATAGGTTAGAATCACTTAGGAGGATTCTGATAGGTTCTCCTGTTTTTTCTTTTACTGCTCTTCTCCTCTGCCCATTTCTAAAATACGGGGATCTGGCAGCCAAATGCTTCCTGTAGTTCTACCAACTACATCCCCTCCCGGCCCTTTCTCCCTGTCTTCCCTTCTCTTCTTCCTTAGACCTCAGCTAAAAATAGGACCCTCTGCTGGAACAGGAGAGGATCTCAGAGTTCTGCTGTGGTCTCCAGAGAGGAAAAGAGACTCCTTGGACATTCTCGGTGTATATCAACAGGTCCCAAATGAATCTGTTGAAACGGCATTTCTGTATAGTGAGCAAGAAGCACTTTCTGAGCCACGGTCTCTGTGTGTATAAGGCAGCATCTTCATGTGGTCCTAGCCAAGTGATGGTGCTTGTGGTGCTTACCCTATGGAAGGGGTGGCATGGTGCTTCACCTGTCAAATGGGGACCTTCACTTGTGTATGTCACAGGATGGTCCATGTTGGTGGGTGAGCTAACATCTGGGAAAGGGCGAATAGAATACCTGGTACCCTGGGCATCATAAACGTCATCCACTCATTTCTACTGGGTGGCAGTGTGGTAGTCAGGATGTGGGTTCTGAAGCAAGATTGCCTGGATTCTGATCCCAGCTCTGCAATTGACTAGCTCTGTGACCTTGGGCAAATTATTTCACTTCTCTGGGCCTCAAATTTCCTGTCCATAAAGTGAAGAAAATAATCATGCCACTTTATTGGGTTGACGTGAGGATAAAATGAGGCATTTCGGTGCTCAATAAACATTGGCTGCTGTAATGAACATTGTTATCAGCAAACCATGATTGCTACTGTTATTCCACCATCTAGAATCTCAGGGCCCTGGATGACAAGGAAGGCAGAGAGCCTACAGAAAGTTAGGATGATTTCCCCCTGCTTACCATCACTGGGGGTGCCTGGGGAGATATTGAACAACTATTTTTTTCTGAGATATTGAAAAAAGGATTCTTTTACTTTGGGAGAAGTTAGAGCTAATGTCCCCTTCAAAGACTCCATGTTTCAAGACAACACTGAACTTTTAAGGTGCAGTTATACCTTGGAGACATCGTGGGTTCAGTTCCAGACTACCACAAAAAAATCAAATATCGCAATAAAGCAAGTCACACAAATTTTTTGTTTCCCAATGCATATGAAAGTTACGTTTACACTATACTGTAGTCTATTAAGTGTGCAATAATATTAAGTCAAAAAAACAATGTACAGACTTTAATTAAAAAATGCTTTATTGTTGAGACGACCCAGCACTGGAGGCTACAGGCTCCTTAGTGGGGCTAATGGTGGACTCCGGGAGGACTCATGCCAAGGAGTGCATCCCAGAACTTCTGCTGCCAGTGTCCTTGTCCCCATGGTGAGCCACACCTGCTCCCCACCTATGCAGGAGACACTCCAGCACTGGCAGTCGTGTGGCTGACAGTGTCTTGGTGCTCCAACCAGCTGTCAGGCCTGAGGCTCTGAGGTGGGAGAGCCGAGGTCAGGACATAGGTCCACCAGAGACCTCCCGGCCCCTCATAATACCAATCGATGAGAGCTCTCCCAGAGCTCTCCATCTCAACACTAAGACCCAGCTCCACTCAACGACCAGCAAGCTCCAGTGCTGGACACCCTATGCCAAACAACTAGCAAAACAGGAACACAACTCCACCCATTAGCAGAGAGGCTGCCTAAAATCATAATAAGTCCACAGACACCCCAAAACACCCCACTGGACGTGGTCCTGCCCATCAGAAAGACAAGATCCAGACTCATCCATCAGAACACAGGCGCCAGTCACCTCCACCAGGAAGCCTATACAACCCACTGAACCAACCTTACCCACTGGGAGCAGGCACCAAAAGCAATGAGAATTATGAACCTACAGCCTGTGAAAAGGAGACCCCCAAACACGTTAAGTTAAGCAAAATGAGAAGACAGAGTAATACACAGCAGATGAAGGAGCAAGGTAAAAACCCAAACAAATGAAGAGGAAATAGGCAGTCTACCTGAAAAAAAATTCAGAGTAATGATAATAAAGATGATCCAAAATCTTGGAAATAGAATGGAGAAAATATAAGAAATGTTTAACAAGGACCTAGAAGAACTAAAGAGCAAACAAACAATGATGAACAACACAATAAATGAAATTTAAAATTTTCTAGAAGGAATGAATAGCAGAATAACTGAGGCAGAAGAACGGATAAGTGACCTGGAAGATAAAATAGTGGAAATAACTACCGCAGAGCAGAAAAAAGAAAAAATAATGAAAAGAATTGAGGCCAGTCTCAGAGACCTCTGCGACAAGATTAAATGCACCAACATTCGAATTATAGGGGTCCCAGAAGAAGAAGAGAAAAAGAAAGGGACTGAGAAAATATTTGAAGAGATTATAGTTGAAAAATTCCCTAATATGGGAAAAGAAATAATCAAGTCCAGGAAGCGCAGAGAGTCCCATACAAGATAAGTCCAAGGAGAAACATGCCAAGACACATATTAATCAAACTATCAAAAATTAAATACAAAGAAAAAATATTAAAAGCAGCAAGGGAAAAGAAACAACATACAAGGGAATCCCCATAAGGTTAAAAGCTGATCTTTCAGCAGAAACTCTGCAAGCCAGAAGGATGCTACAGGACATATTTAAAGCGGTGAAAGGGAAACCTACAACCAAGATTACTCTACCCAGCAAGGATCTTATTCAGATTCAATGGAGAAATTAAAATTTTTACAAACAAGCAAAAGCTAAGAGAATTCAGAACCACCAAAGCAGCTTTACAACAAATGTTAAAGGAACTTCTCTAGGCAGGAAACACAAGAGAAGGAAAAGACCTACAATAACAAACCCAAAACAATTAAGAAAATGGCAATAGAAACATACATATCGATAACTACCTTAAATGTAAATGGATTAAATGCTCCAACCAAAAGACATAGACTGGCTAAATGGATATAAAAACAAGACCTGTATATATGCTGCCTACAAGAGACCCACTTCAGACCTAGGGACATGTACAGACTGAAAGTGAGGGGATGGAAAAAGGTATTTCATGCAAATGGAAACCAAAAGAAAGCTGGAGTAGCAATTCTCATATCAGACAGAATAAACTTTAAAATAAAGACTATTCCCAGAGACAAAGAAGGACACTACATAATGATCAAGGGATCAATCCAAGAAGAAGATATAACAATTGTAAATATTTATGCACCCAACATAGGAGCACCTCAGTACATAAGGCAAATGCTAACAGCCATAAAAGGGGAAATTGACAGTAACACATTCATAGCAGGGGACTTTAACACCCCACTTTCACCAATGGGCAGATCAACCAAAATGAAGATAAATAAGGAAACACAAGCTTTAAATGACACATTAAAAAAGATGGACTTCATTGATATTTATAGGGCATTCCATCCAAAGACAACAGAATACACTTTCTTCTCAAGTGCTCATGGAACATTCTCCAGGATAGATCATATCTTGGGTCACAAATCAAGCCTCGGTAAACTTAAGAAAATTGAAATCGTATCAAGTATCTTTTCCGACCACAACACTATGAGACTAGACATCAATTACAGGAAAAAAAGGGTAAAAAATACAAACACATGGAGGCTAAACAATACACTAATAAATAACCAAGATATCATTGAGGAAATAAAAAAATACCTAGAAACAAATGACAATGAAAACACGATGACCCAAAACCTATGGGATGCAGCAAAAGTAGTTCTAAGAGAGAATTTTATAGCAATACAATCCTACCTCAAGAAACAAGAAAAATCTCAAACAACCTAATCTTACACCTAAAGCAATTAGAGAAAGAAGAACAAAACAATCCCAAAGTTACCAGAAGGAAAATAATCATAAAGATCAAATCAGAAATACGTGTAAAAGAAATGAAGGAAACAATAGCAAAGATCAATAAAACTAAAAGCTGGTCCTTAAAGAAAATAAACAAAAATGATAAACGATTAGCCAGAATCATCAAGAAAAAAAGGGAGAAATCTCAAATCAATAGAATTAGAAATGAAAAAGGAGAAGTAACAACTGACACTGCAGAAATACAAAGGATCATGAGAGATTACTACAAGCAAATATATGCCAATAAAATGGACAACCTGGAAGAAATTGACAAATTCTTAGAAAAGCACAACCTTCCAAGACTGAACCAGGAAGAAATAGCAAACATAAACAGACCAATCACAAGCACTGAAATTGAAACTGTGATTTAAAATCTTCCAACAAACTAAAGCCCAGGACCAGACGGCTTCACAGGCAAATTCTATCAAATATTTAGAGAAGAGCTAACGCCTATCCTTCTCAAACTCTTCCAAAATATAGCAGAGGGAGGAACACTTCCACACTCATTCTAAAAGGCTATCATCACCCTGATACCAAAACCAGACAAAGATGTCACAAAAAAAGAAAACTACAGGCCAATATCACTGATGAACATATATGCAAAAATCCTCAACAAAATACTAGCAAACAGAATCCAACAGCACATTAAAAGGATCATAGAGCATGACCAAGTGTGGTTTATCCCAGGAATGCAAGGATTCTTCAATATATGTAAATCAGTGTGATACACCGTATTAACAAACTGAAGGATAAAAACCATATGATCATCTCAATAGATGCAGAAAAACCTTTCAACAAAATTCAACACCGATTTATGATTAAAAACCCTCCAGAAAGTAGGCATAGAAGGAACTTACCTCAACATAATAAAGGCCATATATGACAAACCCACAGCCAACATCTTTCTCAATGGTGAAAAACTGAAAGCATTCCCTCTAAGATCAGGAATGAGACAAGGATGTCCACTCTCACCACTATTATTCAACATAGTTTTGGAAGTCCTAGCCACGGCAATCAGAGAAGAAAAAGAAATAAAATATACATATTGGAAAAGAAGAAGTAAAACTGTCACTGTTTGCAGATGATATGATACTATACATAGATAATCCTAAAAATGCCACCAGAAAACTACTAGAGCTAATCAATGAATTTGGTAAAGTAGCAGAATACAAAATTAATTCACAGAAATCCCTTGCATTCCTATATACTAATGATGAAATATCTGAAAGAGAAATTAAGGTAACACTCCCATTTACCATTGCAAAAAAAAAAATAAAATACTTAGGAATAAAACTACCTAAGGAGACAAAAGACCTCTATGCAGAAAACTATAAGACATTGATGAAAGAAACTAAAGATACAAACAGATGGAGAGATATACTATGTTCCTGGACTGGAAGAATCAACATTGAGAAAATGACTATACTACCCAAAGCAATCTACAGATTCAATGCAATCCCTATCAAACTACCAATGGCATTTTTCACAGAACTAGGACAAAAAATTCGTAATTTGTATGGAAACACAAAAGGATCCGAATAGCCAAAGCAATCTTGAGAAAGAAAAATGGAGCTGGAGGAATCAGGCTCTCTGACCTCAGACTATACTACAAAGCTACAGTGATCAAGACAGTATTGTACTGGCACAAAAAACAAAAATATAGATCAATGGAACAGGATGGAAAGCCCAAAGATAAACCCAAACACATATGGTCACCTTATCTTTGAAAAAGGAGGCAAGAATATACAATGGAGAAAAGACAGCCTCTTCAATAAGTGCTGCTGGGAAAACTGGACAGCTACATGTAAAAGAATGAAATTAGAACACTCCCTAACACCATACACAAAAATAAACTCAAAATGGATTAAAGACCTAAATGTAAGGCCAGACACTATCAAACTCTTAGAGAAAAACATATGCAGTACACACTGTGACATAAATCACAGCAAGATCCTTTTTGACCCACCTCCTAGAGAAATGGAAAAAAAAAAACAAAAGTAAACAAATGAGACCTAATGAAATGTAAAAGTTTTTACACAGCAAAGGAAACCATAAACAAGATGAAATGACAGCCCTCAGAATGGGAGAAAATATTTGCAAATGAAGCAACTGACAAAGGATTAATCTCCAAAATATACAAGCAGCTCATGCAACTCAGTATCAAAAAAACAAACAACCCAATCCAAAAATGGGCAGAAGACCTAAATAGACATTTCTCCAAAGATATACAGATTGCCAACAAATACATGAAAGGATGCTCAACATCACTAATCATTCGAGAAATGCAAATCAAAACTACAATGAGGTAACAACCTCACACCAGTCAGAATGGCCATCATCAAAAAATCTACAAACAATAAGTGCTGGAGAGGGTGTGGAGAGAAGGGAACCCTCTTGCACTGTTGGTGGGAATGTAAATTGGTACAGCCGCTATGGAGAACAATATGGAGGTTCCTTAAAAAACTAAAATTAGAACTACCATATGACCCAGCAATCCCACTACTGGGCATATACCCTGAGAAAACCATAATTCAAAAAGACACATGTACCCCAGTGTTCACTGCAGCACTATTTACAATAGCCAGGACATGGAAGCAACCTAAATGCCCATCGACAGACGAATGGATAAAGAAGATGTGGCACATATATACAATGGGATATTACTCAGCCATAAGAAGAAATGAAATTGAATAATTTGTAGTGAGGTGGATGGACCTAGAGTCAGTCATACAGAGTGAAGTAAGTCAGAAAGAGACAAACAAATACCGTATGCTAACACATATATATGGAATCTAAAAAGAAAAAAAAAAAGGTTCTGAAGAACCTAGGGGCAGGACAGGAATAAAGACGCAGACGTAGAGAATGGACTTGAGGACACGGGGAATGGGAAGGGCAAGCTGGGACGAAGTGAGAGAGTGGCATGGACATATATACACTACCAAATATAAAATATATAGCTAGTAGGAAGCAGTTGTATAGCACAGGGAGATCAGCTTGGTGCTTTGTGACCACCTAGAGGGGTGGGATAGGGAGGGTAGGAAGAAGATGCAAGAGGGAGGGGATATGGGGATATATGTATACGTATAGTTGATTCACTCTGTGATACAGCAGAAACTAACACACCATCGTAAAGCAATTATAGTCCAGTAAAGATGTTAAAAAAATACTTTGTTGCTAAAAAATGCTAACCATGGGACCCACCTGGGGGCACAGTGGTTAAGAATCCGCCTGCCAATGCAGGGGACACGGGTTCGAGCCCTGGTCCGGGAAGATCCCACATGCCGTGGAGCAACTAGGCCTGTGCACCACAACTACTGAGCCTGTGCTCTACAGCCCGCGAGCCACAACTACTGAGCCCATGTGCCACAACTACTGAAGCCCGTGCGCCTAGAGCCCATGCTCCACAGCAAGAGAAGCCACCGCAGTGAGAAGCCCACGCACCGCAACGAAGAGTAGCCCCCGCTCGCGGCAACTAGAGAAAGCCCACGTGCAGCAACGAAGACCCAATGCAGCCAAAAATAAAAATTAATTAATTAATTAAGAAAAAATTTCCAGCCGTCAACTGAGCCTTCAGTGAGTTGTATTACTTACATCAACGATTATGGATTACAGATCACGAGAACAAATATCATAATAATGATAAAGTTTGAAATATTACCTGATTTAACAAAATGTGACATAAAGACATGAAGTGAGCCAGAGCTGTGGGCAAAATTGCGCCAACAGACTTGCTACATCTACGGTTGCCCGAAACCTTCAATTTGTAAAAAATACATTATCTGTGAAGCCTAATAAAACAAGGTATGCTTGTGCCTAAATAAATGTGGAAGAAGAATTTACAACTTCTTTTTAAGAAGTTGATGTCCGTCTTCTCTCACTCATTCATTCAGTGCTTCCAGAACCCTTTCTACGCGGAAGATACTGCACCAGTTCTGAGGACCCGGAGATGGGTAAG
The DNA here is from genome assembly GCF_039906515.1 of Pseudorca crassidens. NCBI lineage: Eukaryota > Metazoa > Chordata > Mammalia > Artiodactyla > Delphinidae > Pseudorca > Pseudorca crassidens. Next base: position 80,379,187 of record NC_090309.1, on the reverse strand, counting down.
GCATGGCCTTTGCCCACAGGAGAGACAGGCATAATAAGTCCACGTTTCAGGACAGTGTGTTGGTTACAATGAGCTCACACGATGCAGCGTATGGCAAAGGGGACGCTGGGATCACCTTGGGGGAGTTCTGTCGGAGAAGTCTTCGGAGAAGGAAAACCATTTGCCCTGGGTCTTGCAGGATGGTTGAGTGCAGGCACCCCAGACCGGTGAGTGGGAAAGGCCGTTCTCAGAGGAGGGAACACCTTCTCTATTCCTTCCTGATGGTATCATGAGACAGAGAGCATATGGCTATATGAGCGCTTTGTATAATAGCAAATGAGGAAGGTTACTGACAAACTAATCAGGGTGCCTCTGAATTTGCAAGAAGCCTTCTACCCCTGCTTTGGGACTCACCACCATATCTGAGCTATTCTGTTATCAATACCAACCCGAGGGTTATGCCTAGTACCAGACAGCCTTCCCTGGCTGGGAGATACCAGTCAAGGGGATCTCTCTGTTTTTTGTTCGATTGTTTAGTTTATCGTTTTAAATTGAAGTATAGTTGATTTACAATGTTGTGTTAGTTTCTGGTGTACAGCAAAGTGATTCAGTTTTATGTATTTTATATATACATTTTTTTCATATTCTTTTCCATTGTGTTTGATTACAGGATGTTTTCCCCGTTTTTGAAACGCAGATCAAATGTAGCAAACTTTATTTCCATCTTTACCTCCTCTTTCATAAATGTCAAGAAAAGGCCCAATATCGTCCTCACCATCACCTCCAAATAAAAAGAGGAGATCCAGACCCCCACCTTGAAAAGCTCCGGAACCCTGCGGCCTCTACCCCGTGTGCATCGCCACGTCCATTCTCACAGCACAGTCAAGTCAGCTGTGGGTTTCAGTTTACCTGGGATCAGGTTTGAAGCCTGAGTGCCCACCAATTACCTCTATAAAGGCAGGGCCCAGACCGGAAAATGGAAGCAGCCGTCACTTCAGGCACGTGTGATTATAGCTGAAAGGGGAGTTCAGGTGGGAGAATTGTGGGAGGGGAGGACAAAGCAGAGCCCGAAGGATTCTGTGACCCTGTGGGCCCTGCAGGATGCTGACTGATGCTGTTCACCCTGAGCTGGTGACAGCAAGAGGCTGTGCCCGCAGGGCTCAGCACACACCGAGGGCTTCGGCCTGGGGTGGCAGAAAGAGCAGGGCACTGGGTGTAACCGAGACCTGGCTTAGGAGCAGGACGGTGGCTCCAGTCAGCTGTGTGACTTTGCACATGTTGCTTATTTAAGTCCCAGTTCCCTTACTGGTAAAATGAGGCTAATAGAACTGACCTCCGAAGGTAATGCGAAGTTAACAATACAATGAAAATAAAGATGCAGGCCTGGGGTTAGCTACACAGCACATAGCAGGTGGTTAGCAGATTTTTTTTTTAATTGAAGTATAGCTGATTTACAATGTTGTGTTAGTTTCAGGTGTACAGCAAAGTGATTCAGTTATACATATATTATATATGTAATATCATAGGTTATTATAAGATATTGAATTTAGTTCCCTGTGCTTGTTTATCTATTTTATATATAGAAGTGTATATCTGTGAATCCCAAACTCCTAATTTATCCCTCCCTCTGTTTTCCCCTTTGGTAACCGTAAGTCTGTTTTCTATATTTGTGAGTCTGTTTCTGTTTTATAAAGAAGCTCATTTGTATCATTTTTTAAGATTCTACATATAAGCGATATCATATGATATTTGTCTTTCTCTGTCTGACTTATTTCACTCTTAGATGATAATTTCTAGGTCCATCCATGTTGCTGCAAATGGCATTATTTCTTTTTTTATGGCTGAGTAGTATTCCATTGTATATATGTACCACATCTTCTTTATCCATTCATCTGTTGATGAACATTTAGGTTGCTTCTGTGTCTTGGCTGTTGTAATAGTGTTGCTATGAACATTGCAGTGCATGCATCTTTTTGAATTATAGCTTTTGTCTTTTCCAGATATATGCTCAAGAAGGGAATTGCTGGATCATATGGTAACTCTAGTTTTAGATTTTTAAGGAAATTCCATCCTGTTCTCCATAGTGGCTGCAGCAATTTACATTCCCACCAACAGTGTAGGAGGATTAACAGTAACATGTTAAGTGTCAAACAACAGGTATTTATTGAACGCCTGCTAAGAGCCTTCCATGTTGGACTGATGTCCCTGACCATCACTGAGTCATTCATTCACTCAACAAACATTTGAGATGAACTATATGTCAAGCCCTGAGATCTGTCCCGAGAATGCAGAGAAGATGGCAAGTGTCCCCAGGGAGCTCACACACCATATACTGTCTGCAGCTTCTTCTATAAGGTTGAAATATTGGAAACAACCTGAAGGCCCAACAATAACGGAATAGTTAAGAGGAGGATGGTTTGTCCACACAAAGGGACATTATTATATAATGATATTGGCAAGTGTTTATGATATAATAGTAACTGAAAGAAGCTGGAAATGAAATTGTGAGTACAGATGATTTTCGATATTTGCAGTTGTTACGTTTACTATAAAGTCACTGTGGACATTGAATTAGTGAACAGGAACCATGGCTCCTAAGGGAAAAACGTGGTTAGGTTCCGTGGAGCCTCTGGTTACAACATTTTCATCAACTGATAAATTCATAACCTTATTTTTTGTGTGCTTCTGTTTAAAGACACTTTATTTACATATATTGTTGGTTCTTTAATATGGAACTCATGGGCAATAGCGCTAGAGCTCATGACCAAAGAGAGCTTTTCTAACACATATTTTTTCTGTAAAGCACGTCACAGCCTTCCCGTGCTTAGGAACACTAGGCAGTGCTACAGCTGGGGACCATTTTAGACAGTGAAATCATCAACAGAAAGCACAAAAAAATGAAAACCATGGCACTAAAAAGACAGACACTCGGGTACAGTACGAGAGCTGAAACAAGAAGGCAGGGCACCACCACATCTGTCCCCGGCTTGGGAGGTGAATGTGGGCGACGCAACCTTTCCACCACTTTATGGTGGAAAGCATTGGTTTTGGGGTTACAAATACATTTCAGTGAGGAAGCAAGTTCACAAATAAGGAATCTGCAGATAATGAGTATGTGCATGTGGATAAAGATTGGAGATAATGGAGAAGAAAATAAAATAGGATTACTATCGGTGCTTTCCTGTTTTAAAATTTTCATCAACATCATCAAGGTTTTTTTTTCTTCTTCTTCTTCATCTTATAATAAATACATCTCCAGGAAAACAATACAAGCCTGCATGTGGTCTCCTACACCCTCTTTTCCACCCACCTGGCTCCCACAGCCTGGTCAGTGGGCTCAGAGGTGGTGGGAGTGACACTTAGGTGTCAGTGGTTCCCAGCCTGGGCTCTTCCACGACAACAGAGGTTTCTGGAATGGCAGTAAAGAGGAGCCGAGAACACTTAAAGTCTTTCTCAGTGTGGAGGCAACCACGCCGTGACTCGGGACCCCTCCCCGGAGCGCACAGCATCGACCAGTTTCCCTCTGGTTGTCATCATGTCCTTTCTGTGTGGCAGCTCTAGGGACCTCAGTCCCGTCGGAAACTCCAATATCAATTTTCCTGTGCTTTGATGACTGGGAAAACAAATTCATTAAAATGGTACAGTTTTTTTAAAAGAAAAAAATTTCCCCCAAACTTGGGTTCTTTGGAGGAAAGATTGAAAAAAAAAAAAAAAAGGGAGTGCCTGTAATGGAAGTATTTAGAATTATTGCTCAAAATTATGTAAAAGGCACCCTTTAGGTTCCTTTTAAAAAGTATTTGGCAGGAAGCCAGCTCACCCATTGGTGGGACCTAGCGTGTGCCATTGGATTATTCTAGGCGGTTATTTCAAGGGAAGATCCAGAAACTCCTTCATCAGCCCTTGCAGAGGTTACGACAAGTATTATTCTCATTCCTGCCTATGGAGACAGGAAATTCCAGGCCACAGAGGTTGCTAACATTTCTACCTGATTTGCCTCTGGATTCGGAGTTATGTGAATGGCTTGTTTGTCTAACTCAGCTCTGCTCAAATCAATCTTTCATGGATCCCCCCCAAGTAAAGATCACCTTGGGTCAAAGGTCACAGGTCATCATCGTTCTCAAATACCTACCCACTTTGTACGAGTTCCAAAGTGGACAATTACCCAGAAATTAGTGAGGAACAAAAGCAAGTATTTCAAAAGACTAATTGGGAAAAAATGAGTACCGCATGTGCCGTGATGTGTCAAAAGTTGTCTTTATGGCTATCCCAATTAATTCCCAGTTTTTCTCCAACCAGCCTTGTAATAACATAAAATGTGATAGAAAGCCCCTGCTGTTGACATAGAGAGTTCCTTTGTGTTATACCTACTGCACAATGTCCTGGCCGTTATGATATTCGTCTACGCTGGGCCTGTGTTGCGCTATACACATGACACATTCTTAATGTGTCCTAACAAAAAGATTCCCCTCAAGCAAGCAATTCAGAAAAAAATCTTAGAAGGACTTTCCAAAGGTATCGTAGTTTTGCATCTCATTCCTGATTTCTTAGGGTGCAAAGTTATTAACTTTGATTTAATTAAAAGTCAAAGGTGTTCACAGAAGCAAGCCAGAAATAAATAGGGACATTCAAATTATACAGAGAGGAAGAAGCTGAAAGGTGAACTGAGGATTGTCCAAAGACAGATTAAGGCAGTGTGGGCAATGTGAATGGAGCAGGTTGGTTAAATACATGCATTTTTAAAGGGTAGGTGGTCGCATACAACGACGCACAGCCTTGGCCTCCTGGAGAGCCAGGGAACTGCTTCTGGATGAAAGGAAATTATTATTATTATTTTTTACACGGGCAACGAGAGGGCGTTTACACTATCGCTTCTTACCAGTGTGACCTGCAAATGTTAACATCAAGATGCCTCGTATTTGCCTTCAAGCCAGGCTTTAAAATCAGTTTTTGGCAAACTTTAGCATTTTATTGTGAATTTTGGGGCAAGGATGATAAAGAAACCCATCTGTTCATATTTATTTTTATTGTCCTTCGTTAACCAAAGATTCTTCGGAACGTTCCAATTTAAATGAACGACTTCCATCCATCTTCGTTTGGGGGCAATTTCTGCAACTCAGTCCCTCCTTCTAGAGAAAAGGACATTTAGAAGGGGCAAAATTTGGCAACCCCTGCCCAGCGACCTGTCCCTTCTCAAGTCAGTAGAGTGAGATTCCAAGGAGTGCAGGCCCGGCTCCAAGATCCTAAGTGGATTCACTCCAAATGGCTGTTTATTCTCTTTGTGTTGAAAGCGAGAGCAGTAGCTTCTGGAGCAGCTGCTGTACACTAGACACCGAGCTGGGTGCCTTGTCGATCTCCTATCATCCTTATAATCATGTAGCGAAGTGGACATTATAAATTTCCCTGTTGAAATGAGGCTGCACAGAGAGGTTAAGTAACTTACCTGAAAGCACCCAGCTAAATGGCTGAGCTGGGATTCAAGCCAGATGTGTGTGTCTTTGTGGCTTCTATGGGGGTCGCACTTCCCAGAAGCTCTGAAATCACCATCCAGGAGAGATGGCGTCCCCTAAAGCCCACCATAGGGGGTGGGGGATTTCAGCTCGTTTGGCCCAGACGGGGAGGAGGTGGGACGGACGAGCAGCCAGATGCCACAGCCATCTCAGGTCAAATGAAGCCTGCTCCTCTCTCAGCTTGATTTGACCTAGAACTGGGAAACAGATGGGTCCAAGCTGCCCGAGGGTCTGAGGGAAGCTGAGCTGACAAATGGGGCCAGGCTGCAATTGCTCCGGTTCTGAGGGCCTGGGGCTGGGGGCTGCTTTGGGAACCAAAGCTCCAGCGTGGACCTTTTGACTTATAAAACCTTAGATAAGAATTCAACAGTGAGGCTAGAGGGCTCATCCTTTCGGAGGGAGGCAGACCCAGGGAGACCCAGGGCAAATCCGGGAGATAAGGCAGATGTCAACAGATACATTATCAACAATGTGGCTACTTGCCGGAAGAGATAGCCAGGAAGATAAACAAGGGCCAAGGAAAGGTGCCCGATGGACTTAATGCTCATTCAACAGCAAAGACTCATCCCTTTGCGATGCTGAGCAGTGGGGCTGTTTGGAAGGGATGCTGGGTTGCTTGGAAATGCCCTGCAATGGAATGAGCACGGGGCCCAGTTCACAGAGTCTTACTATACGAATGAATGAGTGAGCGAATGAATGGTGACTCGGGCATTTGTTCATCCACTACTACACTAACAGGGGGACAAGTAGTCCTGGTTTGCCCAGGACTGGGTTGTTTTCTGGGACATGGGACTTCCAGTGCTAAAATGAGGATGATCCTGGCACACCAGGGCTAGCTGGTCCCCTGCTTCTGGAGAACCCGTGATGGAGCAGGCCCTGGGCCCCAACTCGGCATATAAGGCTAAATCAGACTCAGTCCCCGCTCTCAAGGAGTCCGTGTATATATGGTTGGGACCGATAAATATAACATTACGGGGCTTCCCTGGTGGCGCAGTGGTTGAGAGTCCGCCTGCCGATTCAGGGGAGGCAGGTTTGTGCCCCGGTCTGGGAAGATCCCACATGCCACGGAGCGGCTGGGCCCGTGAGCCATGGCCGCTGGGCCTGCGCGTCCGGAGCCTGTGCTCCGCAACAGGAGAGGCCACAACAGTGAGAGGCCTGCGTACCGCAAAAAGAAAAATAAATAAATAACATTACGGTAAATGTCACAATAGGGCCACGTACAGAAGCAAAGCCATGGAGTCGGAAGCATCATGATGGCTTTTAAGAGGAGGAACAAACACTGGAGGTGAGACCGGAGGGCAGGAGCTCTCCAGATCTCTACACGAAGCTGGGGAAGGGCCTCGGGACAGCAGGGACAAAGGCCTAGGGGCTCACACAGTGCTTTGGTTCAGGAAACAGTAGCAGAGTGTATGTATGCGTGCACGTGTGTGTGTGTGTTGGTGGGGCATGTGGGGGAGAAGAGGGGGGATGGTGAAATTGGAGAGATATTTGAGGGGCCAGATGACAAGTTGTAGGTGATGTTAAGAAAAATGAAATTTATACTGTAGGCAGTAGGGAGCTATTGAAGGTTTTTTAAGCAGGGAGAGAAAATCAGATACTAGGAAACTTTCCATTCATTCAGCAAATGCTTCCTAAGCACCTACTGTGTGTCAGGCACTGTGCTAGCCGAGTGAATGAATGAACGCTTGGCTATCTGCCCAAAAAAGTTTAATTTTCCAATGGCAATGAAGGGCCTTGGAATCCAGAGACCAGCTGACATGACGTTCAGGCCTGTGGCCTCTGTCAGAAAAATCGTTCTGCAGTGAGCAAATCTAACGAGAAGGCTGCCAGCTCCGGCTCCAACCTCCGCCCCCTTATCTGTTTTCCTTTTTCCAAAAGACCTTGAGGACTGTAGTCGATTCCACTACAAAACGGTTACACAATTTCCCCCCGGAGAAAGCGAGTTTCCACCTTAGGGGGATGAATACGCCCTTTCTTTTCTGGAGAGCTGGCTGATGGAGGCCCAGGCTGGGTACTGCAGGAGGGGCGGTGTGGGGAGCCGCCGGCTGCGGTCTGATTTGGGGGTGACTGTTTGTTTTTTCATTAAACAAAGCCCGCAGGGCAGGGACTGTGGCTGCAGGAGCCTCCGGAGGCTGATAGAGCAGGTAATGGGAGCTGGCCGGCAGCAGTGGCCAGCTAAGGACCCTCTGATTCCCGCCGCTGCCGAAGCATCCATTTCTCCGGGGCTGCGCGTCCTATAAATGGTGCCTTTGAAGAGGCTGCCCTGGTGACAGCAGGACCCTCCCTGCAGCACCCACTCGGCCACTGGATTCTGAAAGCTGATTGTCCCTTCTCAAGCCCTTCCCTCCTGCGACATTCCTCACGCTGACCATTGTCTGCAGAAAGAGGCCATTGTCTGAGGCTGACATATCAGCTGACGGAGGCACAGGAGACAAGCAGAGCTTTGGGAAGAAAGAAATCCACCCCAAACAACAGAGCAGCGGAGCCTCGCCGGAGGGCAGGGCTTAGCCTGGGCTTGTTGAATTGCCCGATGGGCTGGTGTTCTTCCCAAGAGGAAATGCCCCCCATTATGGGAGGATCAGAGTTTTATCTCTGGGCTGGAATGACACCATTTGTGCCTTTGTGTCAACAGCACTGAGAGGCCTTGTTTAGGGTTATGTGGCCAGCGCTGGGAAGGGCTTGTTTGAAGAGAAAAAAGAAAAAACACGGAACAATGTTTACCCAGAAGGCAGCTCCCACCAAGGAAGCAGCCGCCGCCCTGTGCGCTGGGATGTCAGCTGGCTCGCCAGTCCCCCTTGTCTGCTCCTTGGCCTTGAGTGCGGCCGGGTGGACAGGCAGCTGGTGGGGACAGGTATGCCATGCCAGCTCTTAAAACGTGGGTAGACGGCTAAGTTCCCATCCTCCCTTCCCCTCTCCATGCGCCCCCGTGGCCCTGACTGCCCAGCTCTGCCGCCACCGCCCTCCCAATCCAGAACTAAAGGTTAGTTCCTGGGAGAGCAGAGTCTGCACCCATTGCCCCTGGGTGCAGGCAAGATGCTGAGACCTACTGACTTGTTCCGGGGTTTCAGCTTCAGAGACTCTTGCTACTCAAAGTGTGGTCTCAGGACCAGCAGCACTGGACTTACCGGGAACTTGTTAGAAATGCAGAATCTCAGGCCCTGCCCCAGACCTGCTGCATCTGAAGCTGCATTTTAACAAGACCTCCTGGATGGATTTACACACTGAGAAGCATTGTTTAAGTCAGAGGTTCTCAAACATAGCTGCGCGTTGGCATCGCCTGGGGAGGTTTTAAAAGTGCCAATGACTAGACAGCATCTCAGCCAGTGACATCAGGATCTCTGGGGATGGGACAGAGCATTGGTATTTTCCAAGACTCCCAAGAGATTACGATTGGTCTCCAGGTTTGATGCAGAGGAGTAAGAATGACACCTTTTGGCCCCTTTCCTAGAACTGAGTCTGCATCTCATATGATGCAATTGTTTCTGAGCGTCTTCTCGGTGCCAGGCATCACCACAGTCTCTAAGACTGCATCAGTGAAGATGGAACATGTTCATGACTGCAATGCCTTTCTGGCCCAAAGAACTCCTATTCATCCTTCAAAACCCAATTGAAAAGCCTCCTCCTCTGTAATGCATTCCTGGATCTCCTGAAACAGGGAAAAATGCTTTCCCCTCTAAACTTTCACTTCCCTCCGCATTTTTTTATTCTCACAGTTGGAGCCCTGAGGACAGGGCCTGTGTCTTATTTATCTTTATATCCTTGGGAACTAGGTGCTCAGTAAATGCTATTGACTGAATAATACATGGGTGAATACCTGAATGATGACAAGGATAAGTGAAGATACATTTCCTGCCCTTAAAAATCTAAACTAGCAGAGGAGGCCAGTTTGCACAAAATTATCAAAGGGTTAACCTCTGATGATGGGGGGCCTGCTGGGGTCAGAGGGTGGTCCACACTCTTTGCTCGTTGTTGCATCTCCTCTTGGGCTCCTTTCCTCGTTGAATTTGGAGACAAGAAGATCCTCCAGTTGACGGAAGGTAAAGTTTCTGTTTGCCTTCCTAGCTGATGCTTTTACCGTTACCTGTAGGACAGGTGACTGTCTTTGTGTTGTCAGGCCCCAGAACTCAAGCCTGGAGAGGAGAGGGAAGAGTCTAACGAGCCCGGGGGACTCCTGGACAGGTGGCGCGGTCATGTCGGCTGCCGTGGCTCTGCGGCAGCTTGGGCTGCGGGCTGGCTGGTCGTGGCTAAGGTCAGGGCCCTGGCTGGCTGAAGGGCTTCCTGGTCAGAGGCAGAGCAGGCTGCCCAGTCTGCATGGTGCTGGAAGCTGGCATGCAGAGACCAGGGGTCAGAGGGCCCAAGGTTTGAGCCAAGGGGCAGCAGGCAGAAATATACCATGTGGAGGGGGTCTGAGATGACACCTAGGAGAGGTGATTTTTAAGCTCTCTTATAAATCAGGGTGGCATCATAAGGAAGGGAAGTGCTCAGGGAAGGGAGGGGAGGGAGAGAGCTGTGTGGTCTGTTTGCTGGGCAGAGGGAAGGAGAATCTGGGCAGGCTGAACAGCAGCATTATTGATTGACAGTTTGGCTGGAATCCTCCCAGGAGGATCCTCCGGAGTTCTCTCCAGGAGCCCAGTGGAGACACAATTCCAGGGCCTTACCTGCTCTGCTGCTGGCAGATACTCTGGGACCTTGGGACATTCGGGAGAGAAGTTTCCATCTCCCAGTCTTTTCTCATTTTCCTGCACAGGCTTGAGGTTCAATTTCTGTGTCAAGGAAATCAGTTCTATTCTTTATCAATGTAGCTCTCTATTCCCTGGGCACCGTGCACAGACATCTCCCATGTCAGGAAGTCAAGAAGATTTGCTCAAGTGAAAATCACCCAGGAGTCATCGGTTCTCACAAGCACTATCCCCAAAGATTCCTTTGGGAAATTAGCCTCAAGAACTGAAGTGTGAGGACTTAGGGGACCGGCAAGCGGGAAGCCCAGGGGTGTTTGGGGCACATTCTGGCCTTCAGTTCTGTCCTTTCCAATCCCTCCACGGCTGGGGTCGGCTCCCAGGACTGGGAGGGAAGAGTCAGTGAATTCCAGTGGGGTCCCCGTGTGGTCAAATTCGGGGGGCCTAGTTCAGAGAGGTCTTGGGGCTGGAAAAGGGACAGAGCTGTCGTGGAGAGATTCTGTGTAGACTCTGGGTCGAGCTGAGAATGGGAGTCAAGGCTGAATCAGAGACAGGGGGCTGGGTAGAGGGCCTCCTTCAATAGGCCAAGGAGGCCCAAGACACCCTTTTATTGGCTCTTGGGTGGGAGGTGTGGGAACACGGGGCTCAGCTAGGAAAGTGGCAGGTGCATTCTGCTCGAGGGAGACTCCCTGATGACCCCAGAAGGAAATGACCACACCCAGGATTTACTCTGCATCTTTCCTTCCCCCTGGTTACAGATAGGAGTCTCCACACCCAACCTCCACCCTGCCGGCCCAGCACCTTCTGCAGAGCTGGCCCAATCTTGTCCCTTCTTGGTCTCCCGGGCGCCTAGCCCAGGACTTAGCCTGGCCTCATGCAGCGCCAGTGCTTCCTGAATGGAATAACTTGCCTCTTGGCAAGGATGCACTGTTCCAAGGTTTGGGGTGAGAGGCCGGGGAGGAGTGCAGAATGCTGCCCAGAACGGCTGGCTTCTTCCCTTTCCCACCTGCAAGATGGGCGGAAGAATCCTCTCCCTGTCTGCCCCTCTACAGGGAGCCCGTGAGAACCGGAACGCCAAATGTGAAGTTCCAACACCAGTATGAGGCGGGAGGCAGCGTAGAGTAATGGTCAGGGCCTCAACTCTGTCACCAGGCTGCCAGGAAGTGAGTCTGGCTCTGCTGCTCTCAAGATGTACAGCCCAGGGCCGAGGACTTGATTCCTCTGTCTCTCACATTCTGCATCTGTAGAAAGGATCCCATGAATGAATTTCTGTAAAGCCCTCGGAACAGTGCCCAGAGGCTGGGGATGGGTGAAGGAGGAGGTATCTGTGCTCCAAAGTTGGGGAGTTGTTCCCGATTTCAAATGTCTCACATTCCCAGTCTTTAGGACGGTAAGATTGACTTCTGTGGATGGTCTTGGTTAAGTGAGGAACAAAGACGGGAACGAGGCTGCACAGTTTCCAGAAGGGAGCTGGGTTGGCCTGAATCTTGCTACTAGTTGATCTAGTTGATTTGAAGACCGATCATCACCTAAGGCCTGACTATTATTAATCACCCATCAAAGTAAGCTGAGCCTCGCCGCAAGAATCATAACAGCCAGCCACAGAGGGCTTCGTGTAGGCCTCCCAGAGCAGAGAGCGCCAGAAGGTGGTTCAGAGGGGATGGGGATATAGCATACGATCCCTGTTATTTTTCTTAAATTTATGGAACATCTGTTACTGTGTCCCTGGCACTTGATAAACTGCTTTTAATTTTTTTTTTTTTTGCGGTACGCGGGCCTCTCACTGTTGTGGCCTCTCCCGTTGCGGAGCACAGGCTCCGGACGCGCAGGCTCAGCGGCCATGGCTCATGGGTGGGCCCAGCCGCTCCGCGGCCTGTGGGATCCTCCCGGACCGGGGCACGAACGCGCGTCCCCCGCATCGGCAGGCGGACTCTCAACCACGGCGCCACCAGCGAAGCCCTGCTTATAATTTTCACAACAATCCTGCAAGAGTGGCCCTGTCAGTCCCGTGTTGTAGATGAAGAAAAGCGGGCTGGAGATGCTGAGTCGCTGTCTGGAGTACCTGGCGGTGGGTAGCGGAGCTGGATTCGAGCTCCGGTTTGCGATGTGAAGCGAAAGCCTGTGTCATCCCACGGTGCCCTGGCTGAGTTCCATTCATTCATTCATTCATTCATCTTCCTTGGTGCCAGGGTACATTCTAGGTGTGGACAAACCTAGAATAAGACATTTCCTTTTTCTTCAAGAGACTCAGAGACCCAGAGCAATAATGGGATGGCGAGACATTCCTGTGCAAAGAAAACACGGAAGCGCAAGAAACTATTCTCCCTGGGGTTGCGCTTTGGGGGAGGGTCGGTGGTTTCAGTAAGAGAGTGTGTGGCAGAGCCCCGGGCCCTGTGCCATGAAGGGGACCGTTGGTGGCACTAGAGGAGGAGCTGACCAGGTGGAGCAGGGATCCCAGAGGGCACAAGGACGTTGCAGGGGGAGGAACAGCACGTGCAAAGGCCAGCGGGTCACTGAGGGGGCGGGCAGGGGGCGCGGAGCCCGTGCCTGTGGCGAGGCTGCTGGGAATGTGAAGAGTCGAGGGGGTAAGGCAGGAAAAGCAGGCAAGAGCTTGGAAGGTGGGCTGAGCAGCTTGGACCCAACCTGCATCCCAGGGACCACCTGGGGCTTTGGTTCGGGCAGGATGAAGGTGAGGAGAGGTACTCACCTCGGATGCAAAATTTAAGCGGAGGCCGAAAAACTCAGTCACCACGACACGTCATATCAGAAATCAGGGCAAAAATATCCATGCTGGGCGACAGGACCAACTTGAAATAAAGACAACCCTCTTCCCAGCCCCGCTTTTGTTAAAAACCCAGATTTCTGGTGTTCCTCCCTGGATCTACTGACCCAGTCTTCCCATGGAAGGGGCTCTATAATTTCCCAGTGTCCTGGGTGATTTTTATGGCTGTGTTTACTCTTTTTTTTTTTTTAAAAGATTTTTTTGATGTGGATCATTTTTTAAAGTCTTTGTTGAATTTGTTACAATATTGCTTCTGTTTTATATTTTGGTTTTTTGGCCGCAAGGCATGTGGGATCTGAGCTCCCCGACCAGGGATCGAACCCGCACCCCCTGCACTGGAAGGCAAAGTCTTAACCACTGGAGCACCAGGGAAGTCCCTGTTGTGTTTATTCTTTTTAAACTTGTCTATGATTAATAACTACCTGAGGGCACCTGGTAAAAATCTAGATTCTCACGTCCCTTCTGGACCTTCTGCATCCAAACAGGCAGGAGAGGGGCCTGGGAGGTTGGAGGCTTAGCAAGAGCCTCGGGAGCTTCATGTCATCGGACAAGATGGCAAATAGCAGTGAACGGCAGGGTGTGTTTTATGCCCGTGGGTTCCAGCTTTGGGAAGACCCTCCAGCAAGCCCAGGCAACAGGCCCTGTTTGGGCTGAGGTTTTTTATTCTACTGTTCAGTTTCCAAATGGGAAAGTGTCTCAGTTGTTAAAAGCTGCACACATATTATCTCCCTACAGTAGGTACTCTGGAAGATTCTGGAAGAAAGCCCGAACTCCTAGCCGGACATCAAAGCCCTACACAACTGGCCCCTCGACCTCTCTCCAAGCTCCTCCCCCATTAAGGGCTGCCAGTCTGCCAGCATCCATGGACCAACCTTGCCACTGTTTCCGAGCAGACTTCCCACTCCGAGCCTCTCCCCAGGCAGATCCCTCTGCTGAAGGACCTTTCCTGTTTCCCACTATCTGTCTCTTCATGCTGCTCTGTCCTTGAGGCTCCGATGAGGCCCTTTCGCTCCAAGGAAGCCCCCATGCCCCTGAAATGCTGCAGCCACCATTCCTCCTCCCTCCTCTCAAGTCCGACCTCTATCACTCCCTCTGGCCCCCGCAGCTCTGTCGGTGCTTTTATGTTTTCTTGGGTGTTTATCAAACCCTGGAGGCCTCCTTCTTCCTTTTGCACACTAGGAGAGCTCCTCCTGACGCAAGCAGATGCTCCAGAAGGTTCATGTGCTGCCGAGTCTGAAAGCTTGGCTCCAGGTCTCAGTTCTATCACTTCCCAGCTTGGGTGACCTTGGACGAGTCCTTTGCCCTTTGGTTTCTTGGGACAAAATACAGTTACCTTGGTGGGGGTGTGAAGGGCAGAGGAGACAGTATAAATTGCAAGGGGGAGCATCACACAAACGAGGATGTTATTATGCATAATACGACACAGAGAGCATTCATCAAGGGCGGGAGGGCATCTCCTAAGGTTTCCCGTGCACCGCAGTCCCCAGGGAGCCCCGAGTGACCACCTGGCCATGGACTTGCCTCTCCATCCAGCACCCTGCTTCTTCAGCGGTTGACCGTAGGCGTGATTCTGGCCATCTGCTCCTCCCAGGAGGAGGGCAAACCTAGGGTGGAAGCGCTTTGAAGGGGCTTATTGGTCACCTACTTTATTCTAAAATAAGAAATTTTACTAAGATGCAAGATGAGCTGGAGAGAGTTTCTTTTAAATTCTCTCACATTCAGTTTTTAGTATTTAAAGAAAGTGTGGGAAACATGCTTTTGCAGAAGGGCACCTCCTAAGGTGCTGCTCGGGGTAAACGCCTTTTGGGGAGCCCGGCCCTCCCCCTCAGCGCTGTGTTAGGAGGAACAAATGCTTCTGCAGCCGAACGGCCCCCTAGGGACGTGGGAGGCGCTGGGAGGCCCCGGATGGAATCGGGGAGCCGGACTCCCAGATATGATGCCTCTCATGTGTGTTCTGGTGCCGGATGCTGGCGTGAGCTGAACAGATTCGGCTCGTGGTTTCATCTGGGCAAAGACAGAGTCAGGAGGGGCTTGTTTCTTTGTGTTCAGAGCCTGCTGGTGAGCACGGATGGAAAACTCATTTATCAGTGGGGTTAGGGCCAGGGCGGGAGGTCAGGGCCGCCCTGCCTGCTCTTCCTCTGGGCGCTGAGAGAGCCACTCTCCTCTCTGCGGCTCCGGGAGGAGGATGCATTGATCAGGGTCAAAGGTCATGTGTCATCAAAGGCAGAACAGGAATAAAGGGAGCTCTTCCCCAGGATTCTAGAATGGGCCCCAAAAACCCAAGACGGTTCACTCCCTTGGGAAGCTCAGATTGCCTTATACGCAAGAGGTCCCGAATTCTGATTACAAAATTGACAAGGAAACGTTGCTTTATCTTGGGATGGCTTTCAAAGACTTAGGATTTGAAGGGGGAGGGGTTGGAAGCATTCTGTTTCTATCCTCCTCAGCCAGGAATTCAGAACCCTCTGGAGCAGACACTACACATGTCTTCCTTTTCTGAAGAAAAAACAATTCATTAAAAAGTTCTTTGTATGAGTCTGGACACCTCAAAGATAGGACCCTAGCCACCCTTGTTTCACACTTATCTTTTCCCATGGGAATATTTCCTTTCTAGATGGAGGCAGGGGGAAGCAATTCACACACAGTAATTTGAAAGCTGGAAGTTAAATTTGAATGATCACGTGGCCAATGGATGACGTAGAAAAACCATAAAGATGGAAAGAAAAAAAGAAAGACAGTCTACCAAAAAGACAGACAGAAATGTAAAAAGACAGATGGAAAGAAATTCAGAGAGACAGAGAGAAAGTTCATGCCCAACACTAGAGGAGAGAAAGAATTCCATATAGACAGACACAGCCCTAGCCAATCATCGTCAGCTGATTTAAAATATGACAAACATCCCCAAATGCGTGATTTGGAATCGGAGGGGAGAAGGGAGTTTCTCAGCAGACATACCTATATGTTTTCAGCAACAATTTCTTCTTCTTTACAGTAAGTGTGGAAAATGAACAAAGGGCCCAATTGTGATCTGCCTCACTTTCCAGTTGTCAAAGCAAATTGAACTCAGAGAGGACAGAGTTGACAACACAGGAAAACAAGTTTGCATTTCAAGAGCAGATCTGAGGCCCAGCTGAAGAATGGGGCTGCCAAGGCAGAGGCATCACTTAAACAAGCGACGGGGCCCCCCCTGCATAGATGCTGCCGTGTATAAATAGATACACAAATGCACCAAGGTGTTAACAGGAATCTAGCCAGAGAGAGGTGGCCTGTATCCCATAAATGAGCCCAGAACCTACTTCTAGATTCCTGAAAAACTGAGCGCCAGGATGACGTGTATAAGGCACTGTGTTCCTGGACCTCTCTCAGTTTCTCTTAATGTAGGTTGACTTTAACAACCCTGGTGCAAATGCCACCTCCTCTAGAAAGCCCTCCCCATCTGCCCTGTTCCAGTGACCTTTCTCTCCGTGGCTCCCTTACAGATGGGCTCTGTCTAAGACTGCTTGGTGCCAATCCCTCGGCGATGGGGCTGGTCAGCTCTCGATAAGTCCCTTGCTGGTGTGTTATCGCTCCATCCAACAACCAGCTGTTTGATGCATTTTCTAATTAAAAGTATGAACTTGGGATACTTGCCCATTAAAAATGTAACACCACCCATGAAATCTCATGTTTTTCATTTTCATTTTTTAAGAACTCAAATTAGTCCAACTGAATCGTTTAAATGACTTTTTTTAAAAGCAAAATAAGCCATATGTGGGAACCAATAGGTCCCTTACAAAGATTTCCTTTTTCTCCGGGACAGACACGTCAAAATAAGCCTCTTTGCAGTTTTTACAACCGAGGTTTGGCCACACAGAAACCTCTCACTGCGTGCCATGAACCTGTGAGTACTTTCTTTCTGCTCCAACTTCCCGCCTAAGTGATAGTGCCCAGGGTGCCTGGGGTGGGGTCTGTGACCTTGGGGTCTTCCTGATGCCCATGGCTGACCCTTGAGACCTAGTTAGTCATAATGAGTTGAGCTGACATGGTTGACAGGCCTGCATTTTCTTTCCTTTTTTCCCCAGGAGACCTGAGGACTCCTAAGGAATGAAGCCTGGATTTTCTGGAAGGACACTTAACTGAGTACAGTCCATTGAGAAGGATGGGGAAAGTCTGTGCTTTCTGAACCTGCTAATTTCTCGGATTTAAGCGGCCAACAAATACGACCTCTCTAAAAGCAAGTCTTTTACATCCAGTTTGGACTGTAGCTGAGAGCTGAGAATTCCACGGTGGAGAATCCTTACTCCAATTTTTACAGTGCTTTGCAAATTAAACTCACAGATCCTCAAAAAGATTTCATGGTCCACTGCTTCTGGGATGAAGACAAAACTCCCTGGGCTGGCCTGGGTGGGGCAGAAGAGGCAGCTGGAACTTGGCCCAAAGCTTGACTGGTTGCCTCCTCCTTGAGCCTATTGTGTCATCTCTTGAGATGAGATTCACGAGAACATCTAAACTCTTATGGTTACGTGAAGATTCAGGGAGATGAAGGAGAGAGCATCTGACTGCCTCAGCCCTGAAGGCTTCATTCTTCATTCCTTCCCCCACCCCACTTGTTTTTAGTTATTATTTTTTAATTGAGGTATAAACTTCCTTCTCCTTTTTGTTCCCTTTTCTATCCTTTTTCTTTCCCCTTAATTTGGTGACGGCATACTCAGGGGCCAGCCCTGTTGTAAACACTGGGATTCAGTGCTGGAATCTGTGGGGTCCCTGTCCTCAAGGGCTCACACCTGCTGGGACACACAGACAAGGGAATTAATGATGACAGGACACACGGTGTGTGATTGGCTCAGAGAGGGAATGTGTAACTCAGGCGGTTTGCCCTGTCCCTCCAGGTCTAGGGGACACCTTGCCCAGCTTCAGGCCTGTCTACTGCTTTATTTAGACCCACTGGCCCTTTTGCAAGGAGTGCCCTTCAGCTGTTTGAGGGAAGGGGTGTAAACACAGAGAAGAGAGAGACACTGTCCCCTGGGCACCCTGGGGTTCGTGGTCTCCAAGGAGAATGAGAACAGGAAACAGGCAGCAGCCCCTGGTCTGCTCCTGGACCACATCCTCGAGGAAGAGCTAAGAGTAAGCGCATGGTGGCTGTCCAGAGAAAGTGACAAGGAGGCCCTGGGGGTGACGACATGCAGCTCCCGAGCAGGGAAGAGAGGCAGGCAGGAGAGCCATCACCACACGTGGGTCACTTCACTGCGAACTTGTCAGAAGGGAAGAGGATTGAACTGCGTTTGTCTGGGGGAAGAAGATTCCAATAGGCCAGGGCTGTCTGAAGACTCGAGCCCTCCTTGGGTCCTAAGAAGGCTGTTGTTGTCGGACAGGCAGGGGTCCACAGCGGTGGAGGCAGTGGCTGAGAATCGGAGGCCCTCTGTCCACCCAGTTCACGGAGGCTTCGAGTGCTGGAGTGTGAGCCCGGCACGCCACTCCACCCCCCAGTGGATACAGGTTATCAAGTGTCCCCAGCCCCCCATCTCTCTCCTGAGCACAAAAGCCTGTTGTTTGGGAGCTCAGAGAGCGGACACAGACCATCCTGTCTTCTCTGTGTCATTAACGTAATCTGTTTGATCTTGAGGGTGGTTTTGTTTCAGTCTCTCAAGGGGTGTGGGGAAGGGAAGGGGGTGTTTCTTCTGATTTTGAGGAGTAGAGAGTGAAAGGGTTAAATATGAAAATTAAGCTCAGGAGGAAATTTCTCTCGGGCCCTCTTCTCCTTGTTGGAAAAGAGCTGGTGCTCATTTTATATCTATGGGAGATTCACCTATTCTGTGGAATGAGTGTTTTCATTATCATCGTTGCTGACAATATGACACTTGTTTACACTTATATATGTACACCTTGCCTCATTTTCAGAAGGATCTTGGCACACCAGTAAAACAGGTTTGCAACGAATAAAAGAATCATGGCTAAGACAAAATAAAGGTAGAAAAAATAAGATGTTAACAGAGAAAATGTTAGAAGACAAAATTTGCCCTCGGAGGGCCTGGGCAATAGCTGGATGTGGGCCAGGACTCAATTCTGAGCTTCCTAGTGGCCACGGTAATGAGGGAAAGACTCACATACATGGTTTCCAGGATGAACAAGAAACAACGCTGCCTCAGTAGAAGAAGACACTGTATGATATATTGAAAAATACCCATAAAATCCTCCCAAACATTTAGATATTTATTAAGACACAGCCCTCTGGGGACTGTCAAATTTCTAAATACTCCTAGGGCAGCATTTCCAAATTGTGTCCTATGAAACACTGATTTTGGGCAACATCAAGAGGTGTTCCTCAAGAATAGACCCCGTGGTTAATATTCACGCTCATTCCCATCTTGAAAATTTGCGATGCGTCCATTCTCCCGAGAGCTCGGAGGAGTCTGCAGAAAAGAAACCTGGTCACTTTGGTTCAAACAATCATTTCCCAAAGGCTCCGCTCAGCAAAAGCACCCAAAGGTCACCCAGGATCTGACCCCAGTGCCTGGTCTCCCCTGGGAGAGACCACACAGGGCCTTCAGAGCTGAGTATCTCCAAGACAGACAAAGCTTCCGTTGCCAATACTGACCACTCTTGTTGGGTAACGTATCTGCCAGCAAACCACGGTCGCTGTTTTACCAAAGACGCCCCAGTGCACCCGGGTGGGTGGTGGGAGATAGAAGGGGGGAAGGTGGGAAAACGCTGTTGGCCACCTGGGTCCCAGCACTTACAATACAGCGTGATGGATACATGATGCGGTCTGTGGGGTCTCAGGAGGGACAGAAGGCTGGTGGTTCCAGGCGGCCTTCTTGGAGGAAGTGACACTTCAACAGAGATGTAAAGGATGGTCAGGGGTTACGTGAAGGAGGAGGTATGGGGTCCCATTTGGGGTCTGGCTGGCTGGAGCAAATGGTCAGAATTGGCTTTGAGTGGGACAAATGGCCAGGGAGGGAGGCAGCTGGTGAGAAGCAGGAGATAGCGGGCTTGGCTAGCCAGTTTCATGGTTTCTTGTCGAGACACCCTAAGGGAGGCATGGCAGGACACCCAGGGGGGATGGCAGGACTTTCCTGTTACAAAGAGCCCCCTGGTGATGATGTGCTGTGGCGTGGGGGGACTCTTATGGGCTGGGAGGCTGGGGCCAGGATCCTGAGCGACCCACCCAGGGCAGCGGCTTCGGAAAAAGGGCAGAGCTCTGGCCCCCGGTTCCAGTGGGTGATGGGGGACATGACAAACTCTCCCTGCGCCCTGGAGGGCTGGTGCTTCCTCTGGCTGGACGTCAGAACAAATTAAGGGCACCGGCCTCACAAGCCCCACCTGGCTGGCGGCACGGTCAGGCTGGCCTGGCTGCAGGGATGTGTCCCCAGCAGCATACTGGACCATGGCCATTGGCCTCGGAGCAAGAAAGGCTCTCTGCCCTGGCTTTTAGTGAACAGTACACAGGAGTACAAGAGACTATGCAAACAAAGACCTATGCTGGGGTCACGGTTCGAGGTTTTCTGTGCTCACCAGTGTGGAAAACACAAGCCTCAGGCCCGATCAGAACCACGGCCGGTGTACAGCGCAGCCAGGGGCCATGGGGGAAGGGGCCGGGCCACCACGTCTTACATTTCCATTCTGCTAAGTGTGCTCACAAGGATGAGCTCGCTTGGTTTCTTAGTCCATCTCGGTTGCTATAATAAAAATGTCATAGACCTGGGGAACTTAAACAAGCATTTATTTCTCTCAGTTCTGGAGACTGGGGCAATAAAAATGAAGGCACTGGCAGATCTGGTGTCTGGAGAGAGCCAGCTTCCTTGTTCATAGACGGCCCGGCCAGCTGTCTTCTTGCTGTGTCCCTACATGGCAGGAAAAAGGAAGGGACCTCTCTGGGGTCTCTTTTTCAAGGGCACTAATTCCATTCATGAGGGCTCCGCCTTTGTGACGTCATCAGCTCCCAAAGGCCCGACCTCCTGGTACCATCACACTGGGGGTGGGGGTTAGGATTTCAACATAAGACATTCGGGAGGACATAAATATTCAGTCTATATCACACCTCACAATACCTTGTGACGTTGGGATTCCTTATTGTCCCATTATTATCTCCACACCTGGGCCACGTGCATCCTCTCTGTTTCTGCCTCTGGGGCAACCCCCCTCACAGCACGTATGCCACATTCAGATCACTTGCTTTGTTTGTATTTTTCGCTACATGAAGACAGAAACCTCGCGTCAGCTCACAGATGTATCCCTAGCACCCAGCCCTGTGCTTGGCACACGTAGGGCTTAATCAATACTTGATGAATGAATTTCATCTTGCCGTAGTAAAGGCAATAACAACGACAACAAGAAAACCGAAAACAGGTACTCAGGCCTTAGGAAAGCTTGCTCTACGCCTGAGGCAGCCGGGCTGGTGGATCTAACTACGGTAAACACGTACATTGGATCCACTTGTCTAGAAGGAAGTGCGTGGTGGTTTCTGGCATCTGGTCACCAGTCTAAGCCTGTCGGGATTCTGGGGCAAGCAGTTATTTTGTTAACTTGTGCAAAGAGTCAGTGGTTGGAATTCAGTGTAGGTATTAGCTGAGGCCTGGTGATGCTTTGAGAAGGTGGGGATATGAGTGGAATTTTTAAAAAACTAACTTATTTTGAAAAAAGTGATCTATGTTTGCTATAGAAATTTTGTAAATGCCGATAAGCAAAAAAGATAAAATAAATGAATAACATTCTTATTCTACCACTTAGAGGTATTGAGCATCAGCAGGTGGGGCTCGTTGGGCATCCTCTCTCTCTCCTCTGGGTCCTCCCAGCACTGTGACTGCAGGGTAACCAGCTGCTTACACGGCAGCTCAGGACCCCAACGGTCCAAGTCTCAGGAGACAGTCAGGTGGAAACTCTATTCTCTCTTGCGACCTCACCTTGGAAGTCACTTGTCTTCATTTCTGCTAGATTCCATTGCTGGAGGCAGTTACAAAGTTCCACCTGGATTTGAGTGGTGGAAAGCATGGACCCCACCTCTCAATGGAGGAAGGTTGTCATTCCACGGCAGGAAGAGTACGTGGGGTGGGGGATGTGCTGATGTGACCATCTTTAGAAAATATCACTGCTCGCAATGACATCTCAGTATCTACTGTTAAAATGTTAAGTGAGACAACAGTTATTTCAGTTGGGAGTCTTTATCGTCACATTAAAGCAAAAAAAGAAAAAAATCCTTGGCCAAATGGTGCATAACCACATCACATCATACAGTGTTTCTCAGGTTTCTAAAATCTTAGCAGAACCCGTTTCATTGGTTGCTCGCAATTTCCTGGTGGAGATCATCTCCCCCGTGGAAACTGAAGTCTACAGGGGAATAAAAAAATCACTTCTGCAATATCAGTACCTGATGGATGTGGAGTAGCTAGATGGATCTAAGTATCCGTCTTCCATCCTGGAGGTCTGGCCTCTCCTCCAGGTAACACCACTTGTGATCAAAATCCTCTCCCAGAAAACTGTAACACTGACCCAGGAGGTCAGACCAGCTTTTTAATGTTTTAACTTTAGTGTGGCCTTCAGCCTTTCACTCTAGAACGGTTTATACTGAGTAAATATTAACCCAGTGCTGGGTGACCAGTGTTTTATTAGCTGAAGGAATGCTTGGCAGAAGGGGCTGGAGAAAAGGGTGGGTTGGCCGGCCCACCATTTGGAAATGGTACCCAATTCTTGGGTGAACAAAGATCTGATAGTCCTTGAAACTTGCTGGGTATTCTGCGGGGATGCCTAGCTCTCGCTAAGAATGTCAGGACTGATCAGATGATGATGTGGACTCTTGAAAGATTTCTGAAGGACCTGATACCCTTATTCTTGGAGACCCTGCCCAATATCATATCCAATATGTTACGACACCTACATTTTATATTACAGGGTTTTTGTTTATTCGTTTGCTATAAAAAAAATTCAAAAGAGCTCCCACAATTCTGCCTTTGAAATTATTTCGCTCTGGGTAACTTCATTAATTTACAGTAAGTTCTGTCAGCTCTGGAAGGGCCCTTGGAGGTTACATATTCTTACTCTCATGTTTTAGAGAAGAGTTTTCTGTCAAGTAAGAAGGAACTTGATTGAGGGCATAAAACAGAGCCAGTTTTGGAATTCTGTCTAGTTTCCTCAACTCAGTGGAAGTGACTCTCTTCCAGGACATCTCTGGAGAAAGCCAGTGGTCCTCGCTGGGTCTCCACACTAGGCCCTGAAGGAGCATCCTCATCTGATTACACCCAGCCCTGCTGAGATTGTTTGCAAGTGCTTCCGGGTACACCCTTGCCCAGGCCCTCCAGAAGGGACATGCACAATGGATGTTTTCACAGTCCAGTTTCTGGTGGGAGCGGCCAGTGGCTAGTGTGGCCCTGGTGCTCTGCAGTGTGTGTGGAGGGACTTTCCTCCCTTCCCCAACCATAAATGCATCGGGCCTCGGGAGAGGATGGGTATCCTGGAGGTCAGGCCTGAGAACAGTGGCTGATTGATGGCCAGGAGTGGTCCCGGATGGCCTGTGCAGGACCTTGATCTGGAACACACAGGGGTTACTGGCGGCAATCACAGATTAGTCAAATTCCCAGCTGGCGTCTCTGAGCGGGGAGTTATGGCGAAAAGGCCTGTGACTTCCTTCCTCCTTCACTAAAACAGGCCTGGAGAATGCGGCCCTTGCACCGTAATTATACAGAGGCAGGAAACAAATAACTAAGACTTGTCTCTAAGTGAAGAAGGAAGGAAAACATCCAGGGCTCTGCAGATTCTTCAGCTTCTGTTCTGGAGGCCCTGCAATAATGAGAACTGCTGTCACCTCTGAAATCTTTACCAAGCCCGGTGCGTAGGTATTACCAGCCTTAGTCTATAGATAAAGGGATGGCGAGTTATCCGCGGCTACAATGCCAGCAAGTTGTGTCAGGAAACGGGACTGAATTACACCTCTGCCTGACTGCAGCCTCCGCTGGTCTCTCTACTTCTCTTATTAGTTCAAGATGCCCAAGGATGCCCGACCAAGGGGGCTGCAGTCCGACGTGTGCTTCCCTTGACAATCTGTGCGCCCCGGTGCACCTTTGCATCTGCCCAGAGAGAAGGGCGCCTTCTCCTTTGCACAAAGGCACGGAAGCCCAGTTCCCACAGGCTGCATCCACCCTGCAGCGGCTCCTTTTCCACTTCAGCAGATAGGCTAGTGGTGGCCTGACATTAGCTGTTGTCATTGTAACACCTCCGGGCCTCAGTTTACCTCCTGAGAAGTGGGAATCCCACTCTTACCATCACTGCACACTCTCTGAGAACAGGATCATCTCCACCAAGCTGTGGGCAGAGTCAGGGTTAGGGTGTCTTGGCCCTTAGATATTTATGTCCTGGTGGGTGGCACAGTGACCCGTCCCCTAGACTCTTACCTCCCTGGGTCCGGGGTGCTTCCTCCTGGCCATACCTGGGTGGGTGTCAGTGAATACAGGCTGCCCCTGCCTGAACTGTGCGGGTGAGGGGATGCGTGACTCAGGCCCTCCCCGCTTGGCTTCTTGGGACCACCAGATGGGAAAGAGCTGTGTGTGTAATGTCTCTGGTTTAAGCGCAGGCCAGGAGGCAGCTATACAACAGCCAACGCCCCTTTCCTCTCTGAGTGTGAGGCTGCCAGGAGAGCCCATGCCTTCCTCTCCGGCATGGCTGGTACCATCTGAATGCACCCTGTGCACGCTCTTCCCTTTTATAAATGTATTCGCTCCGCATGTAAGCGACAGCATATATGATATCTGTCTTTGTCTGTCTGACTTCCCTCAGTATGACAATTCTTATGGTTACCGGGGGAAAATGTGAGGGGGCGATAAATTGGGAGATTGGGACTGACATATACACACTACTCTCTATAAAATAGATAACGGATAAGGACCTACCATATAGCACAGGGAACTCTACTCAGTGCTCTGTAATGACCTATATGGGAAAGGAATCTAAAAAGAGTGGGTATGTGTATGTTATAACGGATTCGCTTTGCTGTACAGAAAGTAACACAGCGTTGTAAATCAGCTACACTCCAAGTAAAAAAAAAATGTATTCGCTCCCTTTGCCCATCAGACTCCTGATTGCTCTTCAGGACTCGCCTTCCCTCTTCTGGCGCGCTTGCCTGGACCCCAGCGGGTGAGAGGTGCTCCTTCGAGCTGACCCCGCGGCATCCTGCACAGGCCTGTGCACAGAAGGTTCTCTACTTATGTGTCTTGAACAAATGGGTAAGTGCCTGTCGGAGCGGTTTTCAGGGGGCTTTGTGACCTTGGCTTGTTCCCCTTTCCTGCGGGGCTGCAGCTTCCAGGGCCTGGGCACGAGCCTCCCTCCTTCCCTTCCCCACAGGCACTGGCCCATTAAGCCACCATCTTCTCTCACCTCATTATCACCTTGACCTGGGGGCGCTGAGGGATGCCAGGAGCCCCTGGGAGTCCAGAGATGTCCCGGTCGGCCCTCCCGTTAGAAGTGTTGCCCTTGGAAGGTCAGATAGAGAAAAACCCAGCACCCAGAGGGAGTGTCTTCCCTGTCGGTTTGAAAAAGGCCATCTTTCCTCAAACTCATTAAACTCACCCCAGGGAGCAGTGGGAACCCTGGACCAAGGCACCTTCGGGTGGGCGGCTTCCCAGAGCCTGGCCTTTATCTCGGCTGGGAGATAAGACCCCAGGGCTTGGCTCTCGTGCTGAGCGGTGGACGGGGAAGCAGGAGCCATAAAGCGGGGCGGGGCGGACGGTTTAGTACGGGATCCCGCGGAGCCTAAGCTTTGAACTCTGCCCTCGGAGGGGAAGGGCTTTATGGCTGGGCTGCTCCGGGGCTGGTGAGAGAACGGGGCAGTTAGGTCAGGAATGAGGCCCCGAGCCGGCCCCCTTTGCCCCCGACTGTAGGGTGAGACCGCAGAGGCCAGCGAGGTGGGACCCGCGGCGGAAACGGCGCTCTATCCCGCTTTATTGACTTGTAAATGACACCATTAAGCGGAAACCCTCACCTTGGCTGGAAACAGCTGTGAGAGCCGCAGTAAACCTGGCAGCCGGCCAACCACCACCAGGGGTGAGAGATGCCAGGGACCCCATCGCTCCCACCTCCGAGCTGCACTGCGGGACTCGAGTTGAGACCGTTCGTGAGATGGGGACTGACTAGTGAAAATAATGACGAACTAAATATCCCCTCCTAACCCTCCCAAAAGGAGACAAATATTCGCAGAAATCTTCGGGTCATCGTCTGCAAATTCAGCCCAGAGAAATGGACATGGAGAGGAAGCCCAGGTCCACAGAAAAAAGCAGGCGGGGGGGTTAGTGTCGGCTTTTTACAGTGCCTTGGGGATGAGACCCTGCGCCGCCCAGGTGCCAGATTTGCTTCTCCGTAAAAGTAGACACAGTGATACCCTTCTGAGGGTGGCCGCATTGATTAAATGAGACAAAGGAGAACGCTTGGCCCATGGAGGTGCTCAAGAAGAGAATGATCTGTCTCTCTCTTCTTCGAATGACAGCAAAACAAAATGGAAATGAGATCTAGGATCTTTTTGCGTGTATGTTCCCGTGGAATTAGCTAACATTGCAAAACCAAGACAAGACTGCTAGCTGCCTGAGGGCAGGGACAGCCCTGTCTGGTTCAGATTTATTTGCTTAGTGGCTGATAAGGAATCTGGTCTGGAACATGGAGAATGTTTTCAGTAAATGTTTGATGAACAAAATAGGGAGGAAAGCAAGGAAAGGTGGGAGGGAAATAAAGTCAGTTTTCCTCTGGACTCAGTCTAGTAGTAGGAACCCAGAGGAAAGAAGGAAGTGACATTTTGCTGGTTCCCACTGTGCGCTAATACATCATAAAACTCCCTTCTCACAACCACCAGTAGGACCCCGAGGATAACTGCCCAAGCACCGCCAAGCACTGCCGTTTACTTGTTGACCAATAGCTAAATTTGCGTTAGGGGCATGTTGTTTACTCTGGTACAAATAACTTCTCTGTCCCCTGTTTTCTCCTCTCAGTTGGTGAGAATTAAATGAGATAATATGCGTAGAGCTGTGAACACAGTTATTGACAAACAGTAAGTGCTCGATAAGTGTTGGATATTATTAGGCTCCAGGATGGAGAACTTGGCTCAGAGCAGTTAGGTAACTTGGCCAATTCACAAAGCTGAGAAGTGTCACAGCCTGGATTCCCACTTGGCTCCTAAAGCTCCCGCCCTGGATTCTGCCAAGTTCTGGAGCTGATGAGACACCATAACGGGTGATAAAAGGAATCCCCACAACTAGGTGGCCTCAGACTTTTTTTATCAGATGTAACTACCGAAAAGAATTCTTTAGAGATGTAATTTATATGCTGCGGGTCCTGAAAATAGTTGGGCCATTGGGATCCTTATCTTGGTGGGAGGAATACCTTCATTCATTAAGTAGCCACCAAACAGGTAAATAAACAAACAAGCCAAAAGGAGGCAAGATGTCAGGCAAACATTTCCAGAGCCCTTGCTGGGCCCGGGCCTGAACCAGGAAGTGCGGGGAGCTCCATGCTCCAAGACCTGGTCCTTCACCTCCTGCCTCCCAGGGGTCAGTGTTTGCTAATCACTGACTGTGAGAAGTGGATCGTCCTCAGTGTTGTGTGTTGGGGCGACATTAGTCTCACAAGATGCTTGACTCGAAGGGACTCTGGGTTCAGATAAATTTGGGACAAGCTGTGTTACACACACAATGACTTATTTCCTGTGGGATTTCCCTGAGCTTTTATAGTTGTCTGCATTGGAGACTCCAGTGGGGCTGAGCCAGCCTACGCAGCGCCCAAAGCACAGATGACCAGGGAGGCCTTTTATTCTATTTTTTTCAGGAAGAACATATTAACATGCCACAGCCCTGGGCAGAAGTGGGGGGAGACCCAGCAGGAGGGAAAGATGGGGACACAGGCTTTCTGGGGTTCCCTCCTGCAGGCTGCATCCCTTTGGAATTGCCTGGAAGACAGTTTTCTTTCAGAAAACTCTTGAGGCCACCTGGGATGCCATACTCCCTTCCATCTCTGGGCACCCGTTTCTCATGTGTGTAACTGGGAGACAGGATGACATGTGACATTTCCCATCATCTGTAATTCTTTAATGATCCACAGTGAAAGGGATCTCAACCCAGGAATTACCAGGGTGCCTCTGCGTCTGAGAGCCTAGTCTGATTTTTGCTGTGGCTTTAGTGTTTTAAATGATTTGGGGATTTATCACATGCGTACATAGCTCTTACCACGTGCAATGTTTACAAATATTAACTCATTTGATCATCGCCCCAATGCCAGTATAGGAAGTCACCTATATATACTCATTCGCTTTTTACAGATGAGGAACTGAAACCCAGAAAGATTGGAGAATTTGAATCTGAGCAGCCTGCCTCCAGCACTGGCCCCAAGCGTTGTTGTCTCCCCTCAAAAACTGATCAAAGCAAAATGGGTTTCAGTTTCCCAAATGGCTTTCCATCTCCTGCGGAGGGATGGAATAAAGGAGGTAGAGAGGAAAGAAGGCTAATGTGGAGAAAAAGGAGGTGTGTCAGAGAGAAAGTGGGCTGGTGGATCTGGGGATCTCGGCTCTCTTTTTGTTTGGGCAAAAAAGAGGGTGTTTGCGCACCTTTGCTATGATGGGCCCAGTCCCTGAATCACCGATGATGCTGGTTTCTCCCTGCCTGCGGCGCTTTCCAGTACTCACCTGCCACCACCCACGACTTCCTAGCGATCCATCTAACAATTGCACGCACCTCTCATTCTGTTTGTCTTGGGAAATATCGGGCAGAGGCACACACCCCGGACTCCTGTTCTGGGTCTCACATCAGCAGAGAAAACTTCAGGGAGATGCTCTCACCTGTGCCTGGGCCGTACCTGCCACATTCCATTCTTCAGGTCTTAAAAGCCGCCTATTCTTTTACAAATCACTGGTTCAGGCCTAAATTATCCAGATAATGGAGCCGCCTGGCCCTTCATTTTGTTGGCATAGACAATATTTATGTGTAATCTGAGGATATTCTATCTGCCGCGCGCGGAGTTTCTTCCAAAGACATTATTTCTACCTTCTTTAAGAAACAAATTTCCTGTTGCCATGGAGATCACTTTTCGGCTAATTTGCTCGGGCTCAGAAGCCAGGGCTGGAAGCTGGTCTCTCCTGTTCCCAGGTTGTCTACCCTGGAGAGTCCTGGAACATCTTCATCCAAGAGGTGCCCAGACCTCAGCGTCCTTTGAACAAGACAATTCAGGTGATGGTCCCATTTTGGTTTTGAATTTTAAAAGCCTTGACATCATCTCTATAGACGCTGTTGATTTGTCTTAACTTCATTAGGGATGGTGCCTTCTGGAAACTGTTTGTGAAGGAACTGCTAAAATGAGAGATTTCCCAGCTAGAAAAGACTAGAACATTCCGCAAGCAGAAAAGACGTATCTTGGGCATAAACCTGGCCCCCTCTGAGGTGGACCAGGGAAGGCAGAGGAACAGAACACACACCTTACCTCCAGGGAGGTTGCAATCTGGTGAGAATTAAATTGCTTCAGAGCTCAGAGGGATCTCAGCGATCATCGCTTGTAATACTCTAATTTTACAAATTGGAAAATTAATCTAAATTCTCGGAGCTGATACTTAGGAGAGGTTTTAAAACCAAAGTCTCTTAGCTCGCAGTCACTTGTGACGAAGGCTTCTTTGAGCCGGACCGCACGTCTCACCCTCCAGCACGCTCTGCTCTCTCTGTGTCCCCTCAACACTCTATGCTCTCTGCAGACCCTCTGTGCCCTGTTTCTCACCTCTGTGTCTTTGCACCTTGAGGTCCTGCTCCCTGAAATGTACTTTTACCCCTCTGGGCATTTTTGCTATCCTTCAAGCCTCACCTCAAGTGTTGCCTTTTCTGGAATTCTCTAGGCTGGGTCAGGCTCTCTTCTGGAGGCCATCACACTGCTCCAATTACTTGTGTGTTTGTACCCTCTTGTCCAGTGGGGATCGTGTTCTATTCACCTCTGTGTTACAGTGCCTTGAGCAGAACCCAGAACGGAGGAAGCACTTATGAGTGATTGAAGAAATCAGTAATCCCAACAGCCAACTTATGTGAGCCTCCCATGTACCAGGCACTGTGTTTATGTATTCGCTCTGTCTTAGCGCATTTAGACTGCTATAACAAACTGCAACAAAGTGAGCGGCTTATAAACAGCAGAAATCAATTGCTCAGTTCTGGAGGCTGAAGGTTGATCAGCATGACAGCATGGTCGGGTGAGGGCCCTCTTCCAGGTTGCAGACTGCTGACTTCTGGCTGTATCCTCACATGGTTAAAGGGACAAGGGCACTCTGTGGGGTCTCTTTTATAAGGGCACTAATCCCCTTCACGAGGGCTCCATCCACCCTCGTTGGCTTAAGCTCCTCCCAAAGGCCCCAATTACTAATACCATCAACTTCGGGGGTTAGGATTTCAACATATAAATGCTGGGGGAACATAGGCATTCAGACCAGAGCAGATTCACTTAATACTCTCCCTGATCCTAGAAGGCGGTACGATTATCACTCTCTTTTGCTGTGGAGGACACTGACACTGTGAAACGACCTGCCTAAGCTGCCCAGCTGGAGAGTGCTGGAGTCAGGATCCAAACCCTGGCAAGTCGCCTCCAGATATTTTATTTAGCAGCTACTCTGGATGCCTTTCTGATCAATGCACAGCCCTCTGCTGTAGGTATAAACCTCATTTTGTAGCTGAGGAAATGGACTCTTAACAACTGATAAAAGACTCTTCCAAGGTCACGCAAGTGTGGAATGGTGAACCTGAGATTGAAGTTGGGACGTCTGGCTTTGAAGCCAATGTTATTGTCGCTTCATTATACTGCATCTAAATTTAAGTGTGAAAGGACATGGCACTGACCATAAGTATTTTATTTTATTATTGTTTTATTTTTTTGAAATCAGTAATGCATTTTTTTACATCTTTATTGGAGTATAATTGCTTCACAATGGTGTGTTAGTTTCTGCTTTATAACAAAGTGAATCAGTTATACATATACATATGTTCCCATATCTCCTCCCTCTTGGGTGTCTCTCCCTCCCACTCTCCCTATCCCACCCCTCCAGGTGGTTACAAAGCACCGAGCTGATCTCCCTGTGCTATGCTGCTGCTTCCCACTAGCTATCTACCTTACGTTTGGTAGTGTATATATGTCCATGCCTCTCTCTTGCTTTGTCCAAGCTTACCCTTCCCCTTCCCCATATCCTCAAGTCCATTCTCTAGTAGGTCTGTGTCTTTATTCCCATCTTGCCCCTAGGTTCTTCATGACCTTTTTTTTTCCCCCTAAATTCCATATATATGTGTTAGCATACGGTATTTGTCTTTCTCTTTCTGACTTACTTCACTCTGTATGACAGACTCTAGGTCCATCCACCTCACTACAAATAGCTCAATTTCGTTTCTTTTTATGGCTGAGTAATATTCCATTGTATACATGTGCCACATCTTCTTTATCCATTCATCCGATGATGGACACTTAGGTTGCTTCCATGTCCTGGCTATTGTAAATAGAGCTGCAATGAACATTTTGGTACATGACTCTTTCTGAATTATGGTTTTTTCAGGGTATATGCCCAGTAGTGAGATTGCTGGGTCATATGGTAGTTCTATTTGTAGTTTTTTAAGGAACCTCCATACTGTTCTCCATGGTTGCTTTACCAATTCACATTCCCACCAGCAGTGCAAGAGTGTTCCCTTTTCTCCACACCCTCTTCAGCATTTATTGTTTCTAGATTTTTTTATGATGGCCATTCTGACCGGTGTGAGATGATACCTCACTGTAGTTTTGATGACCATAAGTATTTTAGAGGCAAATTTAGATAATTTTCTCTAACAATCTCTGCTTTAAGTACTTCAATTCAGAGCTAGTTTGTACTCTATAGTACAGCAAACCCCAAGGCTTTTCTATTCTTTGTGTGTCTGAGATACAGAACTAGCGTGAGTGAGAGGGAGGTCAGCTCTTTCCGTTAGAGGGGAACTTCCCTAGTACCAAGATCAAGAGCACGTGGTTTTATCTTGGTTCTGTTACTGCTATTTAAATAATACCCGAATGTGGTCCTTTAACTTGAACTTTTCAATCAAAGGCATGAATGGAAAGGAATCAATCATCTCCACTTGCGAGAGGAAGATGCTGGTACCTGTCTGTGTAGGCAGTCCCTATGAAGACCCAGCTACCTGCAGTACGTCCTGGGTGTGTGATATTCATTTTAATTGTCTTTCTTCCTCACTTGGGGATTAGGAAATTCCTCTAGCTTAGAAAAGGGGTGCTGGCCAGAGGAGCTGTTAACCTGGTCTTGCTGTGGGTGCCACCCTCTCCTGGGGGGCTCTGCTTGTCCAGGTCAGGCTGGTCACCAGGTGTGGCAATAATGGCTTCAGAAGAGAGCTGGCCATCAGGAATCTCCCACTCTGCTGCTCTCACTTTGTGAATATACAGCTGAAACATTAAGGAAATATCAACATGCTGATGACCTTGGAGCTACAATGACCAGCGGGTCTTCCTGGAAAGCCCTTGCTTTGCCTTGATGGTCACATTTGGCCCTGTTTGTTTCAGCCTTCAGCCCTCCTTATTAGGCTCCTGGAGGCCCATCAATGTATTAGTTCAAATCGTCACATAACCACCGGCACTGCCTGCAGTGGGCTTCAGGTGGCCTCTAGTTAATGCCCACAAGTCCTTTCTGAGCAAAGTGGTCCCAATCCATGCTATAACATAGTACCCGGCAGATGGTTTCACTGGTGCTGGTCTAGGCCTAGCCGAATCAGGAGACCGCAAATGGTCACCATAATAGTTTATCAGAGCATCGCCGCAGACCACACAGACAGCTGCCCAGAAACTCGCTGCTGTCTGCTTTGCTACCTAATCAGTCACCGTGACCTCCCTCAGCTGTTCTGACATTCCGTTCTCAAGGCCTAAGGAATGCTTCATGGTCAAGCCAGATGTTACATCGTCCAGTGGCTTCCTTGTACATGAAATGGAAACACACACGGTGCTGTAGCCTCCGTCTCAGGGATGCAGGGAGCGCAGTCCTGTTTGCGGCGAGACTTGGCATTTGCAAAGGAGGCAGGGAGGAGGTGGTGTGAGAGGAGGGTGCAGGACCACCCCCAAAGCATCAAGAAAACTACTATTTAGAGGCTACTTGAAGCCAGCAACCGTGGAATAGTCATTTCTTTCGTTCCCTCATTCCCAATGAACAGATGAAGAAACTGAGATCCAGGGAGCCTGCCGCCTCACGATGAGCGACAGAATGAGCTAAGTCGGATTCCCAAGCCAGGATTCTTTCCACTGTACAATTCCATCAGAATCAGCCCCTAAACAAGGTTCACGTTCCCAGTCGTTCATTATACATGGAAAGAACTTCTGAGGCCTGTTGAGGTTGATTTGCATAATTCATTTTTAGAACATTAATTAGCCGGGATGTGTAATAGTTCTTGTGCCAATTTGTGTTTCAATTTCAAATGCAAATACAAATTAACAAATGTTATTCCTGTGGTACCTTAAGGATGAAACATTTGCTGCTCCTTGTATTAAGTTTTACGTTTCTGAAACTATGGATGATAGAAGCAATAGTAGCCTTTCGTTTGCAGGATTGAGAAAAAAAATCTAGTCCGGTTGGGGGTGAGATGGGTAAGAAGTCATTCTTTTTCAGCAAAACTGCAGTTAGGCATCCATCCATCCACCCATTCATCCATCCATCCACGCATGTATTTAATAGTATTGAGCACCAACTTTGTGGAAGGAGACAGAAATTGTACCAGGAAGTGCACACTTAGTGGGAGAGAGATTTAGGTAAATAAACAAGTGCACTATATTGTCATAGGTTTTAGAATTGAGCTACGCTGTTCGGAATGGAAAGATTGGAAGGTCCCAGAAATGCTTTCCAGGGATTGGGACACTGAGCAAGATGAGTCTTGACGTGGAAGTTGGAGAAAGCCAGATAGAGGTGGACTGGTGGTGGTAGGGGTGATGGTGGCAGTGAGAATACGGTGAGAGGAGACCTTTATGTGAGAGCTGGTGTATTCGGGGAACTCCAAGCCATTCTGCCCAGCTGGAACTTAGGGGTATTCGGGGTGTGATAGCAGGGGTAATATTACCAAACTTGTCTGCAGGCTAAGTTGTTTGGAATTCACCCTGCTGACCTTTGAGAGCCATTGACTGAAGGAATTGGTCAGACTGACATTTGAGAAAGCTCGCCCTGGAGCCCGTGTGGAGAATGTTTCTGGGAAGGAGGCTTTAGACGCGGAGTTAAGAGACCATTGGAATAACCCTTCAGAAGGGAAGTGATGCTTACGTCTTTGCAAAAATTAAATCATACTTAGGACCATTTGTGTAGCTGTTATGTGCCAGCCTCTTCAGTAAGACCTTATCTACACGATTTCATCCTCGCAACAGCCCTTCAAGGCAGGTGTTGCCATCCCTCCAAGGAAACTGCGGTTCTATAAGTAGATCGTGGCCACAGAGTTAGTAAATGGTCTAAACCAGATGTGAATATAGATCCTTTGACCATAAAGCTAATACTTTCCTTACCCGGAAGGCCACTTTCGTGACTGATCCTGTAAACTATCCTTAGAAGCCCAGGGGATAGCACCTAGCCCCGTTTAGTGGCAAGTAGGTGTATTTCACGGTTGTGGTGACACTTCATCTCTAAGCTTCCTCCCAGACCTAATACAGACCTAATATTTCAAGTAAGTCATTTATAGTCTAGTGTAAATGAGGTTCCCTTGGGCGTTAGCTTTCCGAAGGATAAGGCAAAATTACTTCGGGGCTCTGGGACCCAGGCTAGAACTACAGGCTTTTATGACTGACCAAAAATGTTCTTCATACTTAAATAGTGCATAGCTGGAAACCATTACACAACACATCATGCGTGCAAAGTGTGCTATACCAACCTCCAGGCTTCTGATATGGAGGCATGAAACGCCAGCAGCCCCTTGGTACAGGAAGGCTGTTCGTAAGTGAGGGATGTCAAGTTCAGCAGTGGCTAAAATTACTACCTCATATTGCCATGGAAAATATACTGAGTCTGAGAAAATCAAAAAAGAAGTGAAGCTTTAGCATCCTGTGGAGGGATGATGTGCCAGGGAGATAGTTGAGAAAACATATGCTTTTGTCCAAGTAAGAGCTACTCAGTTCCTGAAACATCTGCATGGTCAAGGCCAACCTTCCCTGTGAAAATTCAAGTTGAATGATGTAATTCTCCACAGAGAGTGTTTGTCTGCCTTCTAAGGGCATATACACAGGGCTTGCGGGATCTTCGTTCCCCAGCCAGGCGTTGATCCTGTGCCCTCTGCAGTGGAAGCTTGGAGTCCTAACCACTGGACCGCCAGGGAATTCTTTATATCAGAATTTATAACCATCTTTAGAAAGCCACACTGGCGTATATGTTAGTAAACTGCAGCAGTTACTGATGCCTTTTGACAAGCTAACGTCACATTCCTATGGAATATTTTGTAGGGAGGACTCTCTGAGAAATGAACATCAGAGAACCTGCCTTGAGGGGACCCAGTACAGTAACCTCAGCTTGAGCCTGCAAACGTTCAGCTTCCCTTTCATTTGGAGAGCACGATGGAAAGGGATTAGCTTTCGGATCATAGCTTCCCCGGGACTCAGGTTACATACCTGTAACTAAGGAGGTTAGATGGGATGACTTTTTTAAGGCCCAGTCTGCTTTCTCTACAATTTCTTTGAGTCTTTTCTTGTGAAGATTCTATTAGTTAAAAATTATTTTAGGTATTATCTCGTGATAGTCATTTTGCATTACAGGGTTTGCTCACAGATGGAAGGACAGGGTGCTTATACCAAAAAAAAAAAAAGTCCCAAGAGTATTTGCTGGATATAGATTCTCACATTTATCTAAAGCCATCTAAATTTACTTGTTCTAATGTTCAGAATTCCACTTGTTCCCAATCAATGTCATATACCTGGCAAGGCTGTGAATTCAATTTATATTGTTATTCTGCAATTTGTAGGATTAAATTTTGGTTCTGACTTTACCCTGAGGATGTAAGAAATTGGAGATTCTTTTAGGGCTGACATAGAAGTTTTCTGGTTTTCAGGTTGTGTCTTAAGCTAAGTATTTAAGTATGATCTTGTCATTATCATGGAAACTCTCTAGTAGAGTCAGAAACAGCATCTCTCCACCCATCCAACTTTCCCTAATCATTCTTCTCCCTCTTTCCTCCCTCTTTCCTTCTTTCCTACCTTCCTTCCTTTCCTCCTTCCCTCCTTCCTTCCTTCCCTCCCTCCTTCCCCCCTTCCCTCTCTCCTTCCCTTCCTTCCACTGACTGCAACATTATTTATTTATTTAAAATTATTTTTCAGTTTTATTGTGATATAACTGACATACGGCACAGTGTAAGTTTAAGGTACACAGCATCGTGACTTGATATACGTATATTGCAAAATGTCATAATCATTTCCAGCACCACCAATAGCTTCATCTCTGAGCACTTCATCACAGACAATTGCAGGTAATAACTTAAATAACTGTTTTATCCCTATGCAGCTACTAGTCATTGTCTACTAGATCCAGATAACCAAACGTGGGGTGCCGATTTTGAGAGTTAGCTGCCCGGAGCCCATGACTATTTGTGTCACTGAGCTGCCGGAGTGACTGCTGCCACTGACGCAGAAGTGCTGCTTTCCTGGAAGCCAGGAGACAATGGCACCACAGGATCTTGGGAGGCCACCATCTCCTGCTTCTCTTCTGTTCTTCCAGAGTCAGAAACCTCAGGTTCCACGCCACCGAGACAGCTGACACGCTGCTGCCACTCCCAAAGCCACGTCCCGTGAGTGTTGCGCAGCTAGCACATACCCTACCACCGGTAATGACCAATGGAGCTGTGTGTCCTGAGCAGAGACCCTGTACCCCATATCGCCTGCTGCTTCTCTTGCTGCCGCTGGAAGCAAAAGTAGCAAAACCAAAGTGGTTTCTCTCTTCTTCCCGGCTTTCAATCTCCTGGCAGTGCCTCCCATTGGCAGAACTAAATCTGAAGCCATCTGGCAAGAGAATCTGGGCTTGCATATAGTTTCCAGGCTTCCAACCTCCTGCGATTCAGAACAGAGCAAAAAAAGTGGGGCTGGAACTGTTAGCAATCAGCAAAATGGTTGGTGCACATGTTACACACGAGACAAGTCACTAGGCACAATATAGAACTGAAAAAAATGGAATCTCCATGGCAACAATGGTCCCAATTATTTCCCTATATCCATGTGATTTAACTTTTTAGCTCTTCTCATTAAGAAATGGGGTCTGTTTCCCCATCTCTTGAATCTAGCCTTGCCTTGCGCTTTGCTTTGGCCAATAGACTATAGCAGAAGTGACAGTATGCAAATTCTGCGCCCAGGCCTCAAAAGGCCCTGAGTACTGCCACGTGCTGTCTTTGAACCTTGCCTCCTCCATGAGCAAAAGCCCAGGTTAACCTGTGGGAGGGTAAGAGATGACATGGAGCTGAGACCAGGTGTGACAACTGAGACCTCTCTAGACCAGTTAGTCAACCTGGCAGCTAACCATAGATACATGAGTGAACCCAGCCAAGAACAACCAATTCCAGCCTCCCAGGCAAATCACAGATTTGTGATTCTGAGTCACTAAGTTTTAGAGTGGTTTGTTATGCAGCTATAGCTAACTGATACACCTGCTCCCAGGAGTTCAAAATCTAGCAAAGGGAGGAAGTATGCACACATACACACAGAATGGAGACAAAAATGACAGGGCATCATTGAATTGTATGGTATGTCACACCCAAAAGATTTGCAAGGAGGATGCAGATTCTTTGGACTGAGTTTTCATGGAGTCTTCCAGCAAGAGGTGAAACCTGAGCTGGGCCTTGAAAAATAAGCAATATTTTGGTTGACCCTGATTCAGCACCATTTAGAAAGATGGTGATGCCATCAACAATTTAATACAAAGAAGTCTGGTATATTGAGTGCAAATGTGAAGGAGTCATCACTGTCTTCTCTTCTACCTACATACATATTCTTTTGGCTTATAACAGAGTCCTGTCAGAGTATTTAAACATATTAACATACATGTATATATCTTAAAACAAGTTAAAGGACTACAGATATTTTGCAAAGTAGAGCAATAACCTAGAGTTTCTGAAGAAAATTTGGAAATTATAGAAAAGAAAAAATTTTCGTCTAATCTAGAATCCCACCCACATACTGTCACTGCTATTGTTCTAGTGTGTTTATTTCCAGTCTTTTAAAAATCCATATTTACATAGTTAATGTCAAATGGGAGATGTAGTTTTATGCTATTCTTTTCACTTTCTCTTTTAACATAAA
Organism: Pseudorca crassidens; assembly: GCF_039906515.1. Taxonomy (NCBI): domain Eukaryota; kingdom Metazoa; phylum Chordata; class Mammalia; order Artiodactyla; family Delphinidae; genus Pseudorca; species Pseudorca crassidens. Next base: position 80,341,016 of record NC_090309.1, on the reverse strand, counting down.
TATTTTCTCATTTAATAAATTGCCTCAAAATGTAATTTTTAATGGCTTTATATTTCATTTTCTGAAGATACCATTATTTATTTATTTTTTCCCATTCTGTTGGACATTTATGTTGTTTCCTATTTTGTTCTGTTTTAGGTAGCTCTACGCGTACCACCTTTCTATACAAAACACATTTGAATTATTTCTATAAGATAGCTTGCTAGAGGTGAGACAAAGCTTTACATTTTTGAAGGGTTTTGGTATATATTGCCAAATTTCTTCTTTTGCCAGAGAGAGTGATCTAACTTTTTCTCATTCCATTGCATCTTTCTTGCATTGAGTATCATCATACTTTTTTTGCTATTTTAATAAATACAAATTGTTAACCCCTTGCTGCTTTAAATTACATTTCCTTGAGTTTGAGATAGATTGAACATTTTTCATGCACTTATTGGCTCTTTGTTTCCCATTTTGTGAACTGACTGTTCATGGTCTAGAGAATTGATATTGACATCAAAGTCCTTTTGTGGTTGACCAGCTGCTCCTTGCCTCCCATGGGATACGGGCTGTGCAGTAGGAAAGCTGTCATCTTCTATAAAAATGCCTATAGGATGGGCTGCCGCACATGACCATTGCTACAGCTGTCACCTGGGTGGCATTGCCAGGGCTCTGCTCTATGTGGTCCTTCCCTACAGGGTGGTATGGAATCTCAAACCTGAGGCTCCATTTTATATAGTCACCTCCAGGGTCCTGCAGTCTTGTGCCCTGGGGGTGGTTTGCTCTGAATAATAGAGGGGTTTTCAGAGCTTTCAATTTCTTAGTGGTACCCGGACCTGCTGTGACCAAGAGGGAAGAGGACACCATAAGGCTGTGTTGCTTGGGTGGTTTTCAGGGCCACCATAGGCTGCTTGGCTGGACTCTTCCCTTTCATCTCTGGCTCCATGGTGTGAAAAGCTGAAGGCTCTGGTAGAGAGCTTTCCAGCCTCATTACCCATCCGGAGTACCATACGATTCCTCAGTAAGCCACAGCAATTCCTCATTTGTTATTGCCAAATGAAAACTCAGATTTGCATGTGTTTACTGGAGGCAATACATCTATTTCGGGTGGATGGAGAGCTTGGTAAGGTGAATGATAAAGGTGACTTGGAGATCAGCTTGTTGCTCTTTCATGCCCTGTGGCATCCAGGACACCGTTTATTACAGCATTTATCACTTGATGGTGTGACTATCCATTTACTCAAATGCTTTGCCTCTGGAGTTTGAGCTCTACGTGGGAGTGGACAGCATCTTACTAATTCCTGTATCTCCAGGGCTCCACTGAGGGGCTGCCACGGAGTAGTTGCTCAGTAAATACTTACTATATCAAAAGAATGTCATCATTTGGATTCTGAGGAAAAGAAAACCTTATAAAACCTTGTGTGAGTAAGGTATTTGCCAACAAGGTTCTCCAAAGCAGCTGGTGATGGGGTGGGTTTTGTCCTGTGCTTGCTCCAGACTCTGCCTGCTGTTCTTTCTTTCTCCCTCACTCCTCAGCCCAAAGGTTGTTGCTACAAAGAGGCTACCATGGTCCCTGGCGGTGGGAAGAGGAGACCTGGGTAAATTGATTCTTTTTTTTTTTTGTTTTTAAATAAATTTATTTATTTATGGCTGTGTTGGGTCTTTGTTGCTGTGCGCGGGCTTTCTCTAGTTGCGGTGAGCAGGGGCTACTCTTCGTTGCGGAGCGTGGGCTTCTCATTGTCGTGGCTTCTCTTGTTGCAAAGCACGGGCTGTAGGCATGCAGGCTTCAGTAGTTGTGGCACGTGGGCTCAGTAGTTGTGGTGCACAGGCTTACTTGCTCCATGGCATGTGGGATCTTCCCGGACCAGGGCTCGAACCTGTGTCCCCTGCATTGGCAGGTGGATTCTTAACCACTGTGCCACCGGGGCAGCCCCATGTTAATTGATTCTTGTGCAACCCTTATAATCAACATTTTCCCACCTGGTGTGGTGTTCAGGTTAAATTATTTTGCTCAGAAAGATATATTAAAGCCCAAACCCCCAGCACACTAGAGTGTGGTCTTCCTCGTGACAGAGTCATTGCTGATGTCATTAGCTAAGTTGAGGTCATGCAGGTGTAGGTGGGCCCCTAATCCGTATATGATGCCCTTATCAGAAGAAGGAAATTTGGACACAGAGACACACAGAGAAGATGGCCACAGGAAGATGAGGTACAGATTGAAGTTTCACTGAAGATGAGGTAGAGATTGGAGTTCCCACAAAAGACGATGTAGAGATTGGAGTTTCACTGAAGACGAGGTAGAGATTGGAGTTGCACTGCCATAAACGAAGGAACGCCTGTGGCTACCAGAAGCTGGGGTGAGGCCAGGAAAAGCCTCCTAGAGGCTTCGAAGTGAGCGTGGCCAGCTGACACCTTGATTTTGAACCTCCTGCCTTCAGAACGACGAGATGATCATTTCCATTGTTTCCAGGCCCACCACGTGTGGTCCTTGGCTAAGCAACCCTAGAAACTAACACGTGAGGTTTGGGGGAGCTGAGCCTCCTGAGACAGCGTGCAGGGTGAGCGCACATGAGCACACACCCCAACATTCTCCTCCAGCGCTGACCTAGTTTCTGAGACATGATCGATAAACCTGGGGCGTGTCTTTGTAGCCTGCACTCGCCTGCATCTACCCTGGAGCTGCATTTTATTTCCCTTGTGTGGGTCGGACAGAGAGCTTTCTTTTCAGCTGGAGCTGTATTTTTATCATCCAACTCAGTGCGGGGGCATCTGGGACTGCCCCTGCTGCACTGGTTTTGCGTGGGGCACTGGGGGGGATATTCTTGGGCTCCTTGGAGGCACAGAGGTCCTAGCCATTGATCCTTTGGGCAGAAACATGACCAACTGTCCTTCCAAATTGGGTGTTTTAGATATCAGCCCCAAGGCCATGCCTGGTGTCTGACACCAGAGGCAGCATCTGAAAAAGGAAGGGAGCTGGAATCTAAGTCCTGGCTGCTGGATTCCATTCTCTTTCTTTCCATCGGATCTTGGGCATGTCCTCCTTTTCTCGGGAACTCAGGCTGTCCATGGGCACAATTGGTTACAACCTGTGAACTCTTAGTGTTTTAACAACTGCGTCCCAATAGGCTACAGCCCCTCCAGTGGATCCAGACAAGGCAGGAATACCTGGGCCCAGGTACAGACGGCTGCACGAAGGTAGAAGCAAAGGATCTGGTCTCATGCAGGAATCTGCCCGAGGATAATAAGAACTGAGAAAAAGGAACCAGGCTCTTGGTTTCTTAGTGAAATCCCTCTGCTTAAAAGATGTACTTACTCACTGTCAGAAGACCAGGCCTGAGTTGTGATTTGAATGCAATTCAAATTCAAATGCAGTGCAGCCTTGTGGTGAGTTCCTCACCCTTTCTGAGTCTCGTTTTCCTCACCTGGAAAATGCAGGTAACTATGAAGAGCCTGTGGGGCCGTGGTGAACTCAGATGAGAGGCGGGCATGAGCGCACCTGGCAACCCTGAAGCCATGGGAGGCCGGGGACGCTTGTTCCTCCGTATTTGTTTCCCTTCAGTATCCCCTTCCCCCATCAGCAGGGCCTCTAATGGCTTTGGCATCTCCACGGTCCATTTCCTGGAGTGTGTAAATTATTTAGTGGATGCACACATCTGCCAGCAGGCAGAGGGCTGGCCTCGGTGCGTGCCCACCAGGGAGGCTGCTAGGTGGCCCGGCCGCTGCCTGCTGGGGCTGTGTCCCCAGGCTTCCTTTCCTGGCCTGGCCACTGCGCTCTGAGCCCTGGGTCCCTCCTTTGGAAGGAAGTTAGGCCTCTTAATGGCCATGAATAATCGATGAGCTCTTAGTGGAAGGTTCTGGTGAGAAACACTCCTCCCCATTAGTGACCCCGCTGTAACCCCTCTGACGCCCCTGCCCAGCACACAGCCTCTGCCTGAGCTGGGCCTGGCAAGCAGGGATCGCTCATAGGAGGGGCAAAAGGAGGCTCTGAGAGCAGTCTGGCTGCTCCTTCCACAAGGGAGGGGCCAGAGTGCCCTGTTTACCTGTCTGGGGATAGTGGTGGATAGTTACCCAGCCTTGGATATGTGCAAATATCCGAGTGAGTTGTTCTTGACTTTGGGGGTTGTGGTCTTTCTAGTGTCCAGGGGACCTCACACATGCACAAACACAGAGACTCGAGAAACCATCTTGGTTGGTCCCCAGGGGCTGCCTGCTCTCCCCACTAGTGGCCCCTTGTACTGGGTGAGCTCAGGTTCTGAATTCAGACAGCTGTCCATCTGCCGGAAACATTTCCCTCCTTTCTAGGCCTCTTTCCGGCACAACCCTCATCCTTCAAATGCCCCAAGATGAGTTTAGGTCCAGGTGTTCTGTACCTTGTTTCCCTGACGTTTATCACACTGGTTCTTGTGATGCCATTGCCGGTCTTCTCCATGAGGGTAGCAGTGACTGTTTTCTCCGCCATGACATCCCACGTGCTCAGTACCGTGCCTAGCACGTAGTGATCTTGGGTAAGTCACTCAACCTTTCATACTACTCTACTCGTGGAAGGACAGATCAGAATCTACTTCCTAAAATACAGCTAGGTTATACACGAGGAGGAGATTTCCTTTTATCCTGTAATTATTTAGGGTTTTAGGTGTGCACTGATATTTTTTTCTGGGCTTCTAAGCCTGGGGGCTTAAGGACCAGATGTGACTTGGAATGTCTTAACCTCTGGTGTAAGACTGTAGAAAGGTCCCTCTCAAGTCACTTACCAGCTGGGTATTTCAGCTTTTGTATAGGAGCAGGAGAACAGAGTTTCTAGCCATAGCTTTTTACCAATTGGGACAGGATTAAATCCTAGATAAAGGAGATTGAAGAACTTTGTCAGGTAGACTTTTAGTTTACCAAGAATTTGGGGAAGCCATTTAAGGACTGAAAGCATCCTGGGGGCAGAGTAGGGGACAGGACTGAGAGCGGAGAGAGAAGGAAGTCACCACTTAAAAAACACCCACCACACGGCAGAGATGGGCTGAACCCTTGGTTTATCCGTTTATTTGTTTCTTATGTGGCTGCAAAGCATTAAGTACTTCTAATCTCCACGTATGGAAGGTGAAACTGAGGCTCAGAGTGGTCACAGCTCGCCTGAGTGCACGTGGTTCATAGGGAAGGCTGGGCCAGGGGTCATGTTCTAACATGTGATGTGTGCTAGGCACGCGTGCATCTTCTGAAAGGTCATGGCCACAACCTCCCTGGTGGACAGAACTGACATAGTGGGCCTCTTGATACAGGTGGGGAGAGGGGTGCTCAGAGACTTACTCAAGATCACGTGTCTGGGAAAGTGGTGGAGACACAGAATGCCTGGGCGGCTAGGGAAGGAGGGGCAATGTGGGGCCAGGACCACTGGAATTCCAGCCCTCCTCTCCCTCAATGCGCCAGCCCTGGACAGTTTAGTGGGGGGCAGGGGAACCACTACTAAAAGGCTAGTATTCCAAAGAGCCAGTTGTCATCAAGGTAAGGTCTCTTGTAGGGGCAACATTTTAAAATTTCAAAGCACTTTTTTTTTTTAAACATCTTTTTTGGAGTATAATTGCCCTACAATGGTGTGTTAGTTTCTGCTTTGTAACAAAGTGAATCAGCTATACATATTCGTATATCCCCGTATCTCGTCCATCTTTCATCTCCCTCCCACACTCCCTATCCCACCCCTCTAGGTGGTCACAAAGCACCGAGCTGATCTCCCTGTCCAAAACACTTTTTTTTTTTTTTTTCGGTACGCGGGCCTCTCACTGTTGCGGCCTCCCCTGTTGCGGAGCACAGGCTCCGGACGCGCAGGCTCAGCCGCCATGGCTCACGGGACCAGCGGCTCCGCGGCATGTGGGATCTTCCCGGACCGGGGCACGAACCCGTGTCCCCTGAATCGGCAGGTGGACTCTCAACGACTGCGCCACTAGGGAAGCCCCAGTAGATTCGCCAGTAGATTCGCCCCTTTCGAATCTACTATTTCCTTTAATCTTCCAAACAGCCCTTGAGGAGGTACTATCATGCCCATTTTTCAGATGAGGAAACTGAGGCTCTGCAATGTGGAACAACCTGCTCAAGATCACGCTATTAAGAGGCTGAGGAGCTAAGATTCCCATCTGTCTAGCTTCTGGTTGTTCACACCCAAGGTCAGCCCTTGGCCTTCCAAGCCAGTGACCTCGGTTGCCCTTTGATTTCCTGCTGCCACCATGCATATTTTCCTGGGTGGAGGGACTGCCCTGTTATTTTGTAAGCCTGGCTGACAAAAGAGAGCTCTTTCTTGACAAACTCAGAGACCCCCTCGGGGTCCTACGAAGGAAACATCGATTCCCCGGGACATCTCAAGGAGCCTGCGGGACTGGTTGGCTGCCCTGTGTCTGAATAGCGGCTGTCTGGAAGTGTCTAGCTGGCTTCCTGCATCATGCCGGGGCATGGCGTCAGCAGCTAGTCACAGTGACGAAAACACGTTCAAGCCACTGGTCCCTCACATGGTACGTAAGACTCTTCAACCCAGAACAGATTTGTTCCTAGCATATTTTTTTCAGTTTTCTTTCTGCCACAAGATCTAACAGGAGTAAGTTCGGAATGTAAATGACTCCTAGATTCTGTTACCTTTTGATTCGTTCTCTTCAAGATTTGCTAACGAGGATCTGCATTTGGTATGCAACAGAAGGCGTGTCATCCAGGCTTGGAAACGCAAAGGCAGGAGGGTGATTGCTGAACCCACCAACACACCTAGTCGTACACCTTTGGGCAAAGATATTCCCCTCCTAGTTTTCCCATTTGTGAAAAGAGAGGAAAGGGAGCTTGCAGACATGGGCGCTGTTCTGAGTGAAACACAAAATTGCTTTTAATCCTCACAACAAGCGACAACCCTAGGGGCTCAGAGACTTTGCCCAAAGCCCCATGAATAGCAATGGCGGCAAATGGGGAAGGAAGTATTGGGGTCCGTCTGATTTTGCAGCCGTGTTCTCATGGGGGACGCCACCACACTCTCTCTGGTAGATGCTGGGTTTTAGCACCACGCACAACTATCTCTTGCCTCTCTGATCCCTCTTCCCTGCCCTGGGTCAGGACTTCAACAGCTGCCACTTGCAAATTGGTCTCATGTCTCCCCAGTCCACCCACCACCGGGCCTCCAGAAGGTCCCTCCCAAGCCATAGTGTGACCTCGCCCAGCCTCCTGCTGGAGCCCTGAGATGGCTCCTAATCGACCAGGGATACACTTCTGAGTCGGGCACTTGAAGCTTCTCTCTTGGCCCCTGCTGGCCTTTCCAGCCTTTAAACAACACCTACCAGTTGCAAAATTAATGCACTTTATAAAGAAGATGTCACATATGTTAACCCCAACAGCTTATCATACTTCTTACTTTCTAGCCAGTAGGTCTAAGCAGCATCCTCTAAAAATATTTTATGTGTGTTCCTGTCTCATGGCTTTTCTCCCTGAGCTTTCTTCTGCCTGGAATGTATTTTTACTCGTGTTCACACGTTCTTTTTCCTTTCATGTCCGTTTTATTATTATTTTTATTATTTATTTATTTATTTTTTTGCATTACTTGGGCCTCTCACTGTTGTGGCCTCTCCCGTTGCGGAGCACAGGCTCCAGACGTGCAGGCTCAGCGGCCACGGCTCACGGGCCCAGCCGCTCCGCGGCATGTGGGATCTTCCCGGACCGGGGCATGAACCCGTGTCCCCTGCATCAGCAGGCGGACTCTCAACCACTGTGCCACCAGGGAAGCCCTCATGTCCATTTTAAAGGCTACCTCCCTCAGGAAGTATTTTATGATCCTGCGTCAGACCAGAGTCCACTGTTGAATTTCCACAGAATCATAGAACGCTGAGCTTTTAGAGGTGAAGCTCCACGTCTGAGCCATCGCTCTGCTCCACAAGACTCAGAAATGCCTCACGACAGGTTTGTTCAACAAAAACACTAAACGACACTGAATTAATCACTACCGATCAATGAATGTTACTGCCTTATGAATGAATGTCAGTTGGATTTGTTGAATTGTTATTATTAATAATCCAAGGCTGCAAAATACAAAGGAAAACAAAGGGATAGGATCCTGGGAAAAAGAGGGCCATGGAGAAGTCCCACCTGGGCGGACCCTTGGTGAGGTGTGGGGCAGGGGTGGCCATGCTCTCTATTTGAACCATGGGTTTCTAGGGGCAGTTCTCAGGCTTACTTCCCAGAGCCAGCCCTGCTTCTCCCACAAGAACCTCCCAGAATACCCATTAGCCCATATCGTTCCCCCATTCAAAATGTATACTCGTGCTCGATGAAATTAACAGCAGAAGAATGAAATTAACAGCAGAAGAATCTCTGGGATAATAGTAGGAAGAGTAGAAATTCTTGTTGCTCGTGGGTGACCATGATTTATAGTTGCTCTGTGTTTTCACTGACTGGGTGCTTCTGTGTGATCTGTTTTCTTTCTCGCTTTCTGGTTAAACAATGGAGATGTTCCATGGTCTATCTTTGGCATCCTATGTGCCAGAGATTACAATGACTAGAGGATAGAGCTGCTCTATTTACAATAGCCAAGACATGGACACAACCTAAGTGTCCATCGACAAATGAATGGATAAAGAAGATATGCCGTACACACGTGCGCGCGCGCGCACACACACACACACACACAGAGGAGTACTACTCAGCCATAAAAAAGAATGGAATAATGCCATTTGCAGCAACATGGATGGATCTAGAGATTATCATACTACGTAAAGTAAGTCAGATGGAGATAGACAAATATCATATGATGTCACTGATATGTGGAATCTTAAAAAAATGATACAAATGAACTTATTTACAAAACAGACTCACAGACATAGAAAACAAACTTATGGTTACCAAAGGGGAAAGGGGAGGGGAGGGATAAATTGGCAGTATGGGGTTAACAGATACATATTACTATATTATAAAATAGATAAAAAACAAGGATCTACTGTATAGTACAGGAAACTATATTCAATATCTTGTAATAACCTATAACGGAAAAAAATCTGAAAAAGAATATAAGTATATATATATAAAACTGGATCACTTTGCTGTATGCTAGAAACATTGTAGATCAACTATACTTCAAAAAAAAAAGATGGAGAAAGCAGTGGGGAAACAGGAAGATAAAAGGAATGGGAGGGGTGTTTGCACACACAAGCACAGGTACAAGCGCACACACACACGCTCATCTGTCTGGTACCCTGCAGTCAGCTGCAGGCTATCTTGGGGGATTATGCTGACAGGTAGGTGAGAAAATGAAAAACAATGCATTGCAATTAAGCAGGACATGCAAGGCTCGGTCACTGGGGCTTTGCACGCACTGGGGGCTCCTCGGGGTTTAGGGTGGGATTTAGGCAAGCCAATCGCTGGCCATAGATCCCTTGAACAGCGGGGCTCCTGGCAGGCTTTCATTCTTGGATCATTAAGCCCAGCGCGCCTCTCCATCGGCCAATCGGCACAGCTTGGCTCTGCCAAGTCTGGGGTGTGAGCAAAGCCGAGCCCGTCCTCAGATGCTGGGCTGGCTGGACCCCATGCCTGCTTCGGACACATGGGGACACCGGGAGGGACTCTGGGTGCCTTCATGCAAACACACAGGAGCAAAGCCTCTGGAAGAGACCTCTGTCCTTGTCATCCCCACAGGTTTAGTTCTAGCCTCTGCTCTGAACTGCGTGTATGTGGTACTCGTGTGTCAGGGGCCATGCTGGTGACGAGGGCTGTGAGCATGGGGACCCTTTCTCAACCTTATCTTCACAGATTTATTCTATTCAGGTCTCAGCTCAATTGTCACCTCCTCAGAAAGACCTTCACTGACCGTTCATCTACTAGAGCCCCATCTAAAATTGCTCACCTTGCTTGATTTTAAAATATTTAAAAATTGTCTCTCCATAATTGACAACATCTCCAGCATTAGGATTTGTGTGTCATGGGGTCAGGGATTCTGTCTTGTTGTTCCCTCATGGGACCCTGGTCTATAGAATAGTACCTGACACTTAGTAGGTCCAAGAGGACAAATAATAATTATTCCATAGTATAACTTATAATCAACAATTATAGGAAAGGGACAAGGCAGCTGTCTTTTTCTAACTACCCACTAAATGTTCGACATACACTTTTACATCTAATTATCAAGACAAAGTAGGATATTGGTGACTTTTTTTGCAGATGAGAGGAATTTAAGGCTCAGTGAAGTTAAGTAACTTGCTCAAAGCCACACAGCTAATATTTGGCGGAATGGATACAAGGGATTGGATTAAATCTTCAAATTCCCTGGGGAAGAAGACCCAACACATGCCTTCTTCTGAGACAGGGGGTCTGGTTTATGGGGTGAGGGGAGACAGAGGGACCGGAAAGAAGCTGGGGTGCCATGGAGTCTGGGAGGGAGGAGGGAGACAGCATTTTTGCAGGGACAGCTCGAGACTGGGAGGCAAAGGCTCTGGTGGGAGACTTACCCCTCCTCCACCCCCGTGTGACTTTGGTCAGGCCTCGTCCTCTCAGGGCTACCTGAGAGGTGTCTCATCTGTAAAAGAGGAGGGCAGGGTTAGACGGATTGTTCTCAGAGTGTTTTCTACATCCCCAGACTGTTTCTGAGGCCTCACGAGGGAGTGGGGATTCTCAGCATCCCTGAATACAAGGACCGCCATCTGCGCTGGAAAGAGGATGTTAGCAGGAGACTGGCCTCGGGGATGCGGAAGGGCTGGAGCGTGGAGCCAGGGGACCTGAGTTGCCAGGAGTCCTTCACTGGCTTAGCCTCAGTTTCTTCATCTGCAAAATGGGGCCGACCATCTCTGGCCCCGTGTCCTTCATGGCTCTGCTGTGAGGCTCTGATGGCACGAGAGAGTGACGGTACTTGGGAGGGGGGAGAGCTGGGCACTCGGATTCAGGCACTCTAGGAGGAGTGTGGGGCAGCTCTGGGAGCAGCTGGATGAGCGTGGCCTGGCGGAGGGGCCTCCAAGGAGCCGGGCCCATAGCGTCCTGTGACAGCAGCCTGTGGATCAGCTCTCCTACCTGTGAAGTGGAATTATTATGACCGCCCTGCCTGTATAGATTCTAAAGAGAAAACTTACCAGATATGGACACCGGCTTCACACATGCAGGGCTGATGGGGGTCATGCAATGTCAGAGGGACCTCGGATCTAATCCTGGCTCCACCACTCACGGACAGGGTGGCTCAGAGCCTCAGTGATCCCAGCTGTAAAACGGGGATGATAAGAATAATAACCGCCACGTGTAAGTGTTATGGCCACACATTCTATCTATATGCAGCCACTGTAGGGATGGATGGATAGGTATTCGTTTAATCCTCCCAACAACTCAATGGATTCAGAGCTATTACATTTCCATTTTACAAATGGGGAAACCAAGGCACGCAGAGGTGGAGTAACTTGACACACGGCTAGAGAGGGGTGGGTGTGCGATTCAAACTGGGCAGTCTGGCTGCGCATGGCACCTGTCTCCCAGGGTTTGGGTTCAGAAAGGAGATAAGGTGTGGAAGACCGCAAGCACTGCTGGGGATCATAGATTTGATTGCCTTTATGCCACACTTGGGGATTTTGCTGTGGAGATAGAGCTCATTTTAGAAAAGCGTGGACCCCCGAAGGCATGGTAGTGACCTGAGTTTCCAAATTACGTTCCGTCTTCTCTTAAACCATCTTTCATGCTGCCATTGTTCTTTACAGTTTTGGGGTCATTGTAATGCGTTTGAAATGGATGGATCACAAAGTTTAGTGTCTACTTCAACCTGGCCTCTCTTATATGACATTTAAAGACCCAGAGAAATGGAGAGAACTCGACCAGGCACAGCAGTGACCACGCTGCCTTGGGATGCTGTGTGCGTGTGGTGGTCTGTTATTAACTCCACGCATATGTGTACGTGCCCTTCTTACTAAAAGTGCAGTAGGATGGGGTGTTCTTTGCCTACCTCGATGGCTTACTCTACTCAACCCTGATGGGGACAGGTCTTTAGATGGTAACTTATTGGGGTGATTCAATGAGAAGGGGTCAATATTGTCAAGGGAATGAACACTGGATGCTTCACTCGGAAGGGTCTGGAAGATGGGAGCCAGCTCTCAGGGCAGATGGAAGCAGGGTGGGATGGGGGGAGGCAAGTGAGGCGCCTAGTGCTCCCCTAGGGTCTGGCTCTACCCTAAGAGTGATGTCCCCTTGAATTTCACACCCTAGATGCTTTCTGGCCTCACCCTAGTCCCTGGGTTTCAGCACCCACTGGTTATGGGACATGTGGTCACCTCTCAACACTGAAGATCTTTGTGGCTTTGATTTCAGAGAACTCCAGGAGCGGGTGCTCCGTCAGGGAGGGCCGAGGAGACGAAAAACAAGAGGTCGTCTTTGTGTGGACTGTAGGGTGACTCAGTGGACAGGACACTGTTTGTCTATGAGGCTCTGGTCTTTGTGAGTCTGCATGGGCCAGTAATTCTTCCTGATGATGTTATACTTGCATTCACCCTCAGACCTAGCAGGATATCATGGAAGGGTCTCTGACTAAAGTGAAACGAATGAAATAAAATGAAATGAAACAGAACAAAACAAAACAAAATGAAATAAAATATCCAAGCCACACTTGGCCCCGGCTGCCCCCTGCAATGGCAGCCTGGGCTCTGTGCAGGCCAGTCACCTCCGTAGGGTTGAGCATCACTTAGTGACTCCATGAGATGCTTAGTGGGGAGGGAACGAGAGAGGAAGAAAAGGTAAAACCTGGACACCCCACTCCTGCTGGAACTCTAGTCCTTCAGTTTTATCAAGTTTTATATACACTGGAATTCAGAATGTTGGATTTAATTTTTCATGTGCTAAGAAAACAGGTTGAAAATCACTGTCTTAAGAGATACCTTCCAGTCCCCTTTGAGGACACCTCTTGGCCTACAGTTAGCCCATTTCTTCTTTATTTCTCTGACCTATTGAGGACAAACAACCTTTTCCCCAAGCTATCAGGGGACAAGGCTGTCACAATCAGACACTTTACTAAATGTCTCTGGGAGAACACTAAGGAAATAAACATTCAAAACTTGTATCAAGGTAGCCTGGTACATGAGACCCAGATCATTCCCTAGTACTAGAAAGTTCCATCTCTCCTCCTGGACACTGTCTCAGTGCCTACCCAGGAGCTCATCCCTCTCAAAATATGGCCCTGAGAAATCAAGGCCTGGAGAAGTTTGAGCTTCATGGAAAGCAATTCCCTCTGCTTTGCACTCAAGACTTGGAGCCTGTGTCAGAGTGTCCTGCGTGAGGTCCGCCTCTTATTAGGATGAATGACGTGGGGATGTCCACCCCTTTCAACAGAGACCCTTTCTATCCATGGGGGAATGGCCTTAGAGACCCCTACAGGGTAATCCTCAGAATACAACCCAGCCAAGCCCACTTTCAAATAGGAGGTCCCCCTTTTACTAGTTAATCGTCACTAGGGTGACCGTAAATCTGGTTTGCCTGGGACAGTCCTATTTTATGCTTGTTGCCCCGGTGCAATTATTAATCACTCCCCTTTCATTCTCAAAGAGTCCGACTTTGGGCGATAAATTATCTGGTCACCCTAATTACCATGATCACGATCAGAGTGCTTCCGGCCCCTCAGTACTCAGCTGATACTGACTTCCTTCCAGGAGGCCCTCCTGCCGGGCTCACTCCAGCTGATCTCCCCTTCCAGGCAACTAGCTATCAGAATGCTTAGGTGCCTTCCCCACCCTGACCCTGCCATGTGCACTGCCAGTCTCTTCCCCACGTCATTCATTCCGTAAGTATTTCACGCCCACCTGCGATGAAGCAGAGAGTATGAAAGACTCTGGGGAAAGAGGGGCCCAAGCAGACAGACAATATGTAGACAGAGATTTACGATGTTCCCTAATGACAAAGACTCCGGATCCCTTAGAGCCGGGCTGGGGTGGAGGTGGGGAGGGACGGGAATGCGTGTGTCCTGTGTTTTACAGGATGGGCAGAGCGTTCTCTAATAAGGTGATATTTATACAGAGGTCTTCGTGAAATGAGGGAGTGACCCCAGTGGGGAGAAAGAATTCCGGGCCAAAGGAACCACACGTGTAAAAACCCTAAGAGGAAGGAACAGCAAGGACGCCTAAGTAGTTGACGTCAGTGCCAGCGATGGTGGCAAGAGTGCCCATGGATTAGGAGTACCGAGGGCCATCTTCTTCTGTCTTCCCCACGGCTGGATCTGCACCGAGGCTCAGATCTTGACAGCCTTGGTAGATGTTGATTGGTTAGGTCACACATCAGTGTGGTTTTCTTGGTCACAGTGGCTCTGGGTCAAAACTTCATAGGACAGCCTGGCTCCAGCCTTGGCAGTGTGGCCAGACTGCCAACCTTTTGCTAAGAGCTTATGGGATTCCCAAACAATCTGAAGCCCAAGCTACCTTTGCAGACAGCCACTGATTGCTCCAGCCTCTGAAGGGCTGCATGGCATCTCTCAGCAGCTCAGTTCGCTCCACAGAACTTGACCAAGTTGGATCTCCGGGCAATAACCTCTTCACTTGATACCATTCTGTATAATTTTATAAAGCCATTTCAGACTGTGTAACCAGAAGGCGAGGAGTTTGCCCTACTCCCTGAGAGATGTCCCATATTAGCTGTTTGCTCAAGGTTTTTAGAATTGTTTATATTGTGTTCTTATTTTTAAGTTTATTTAAGTAGGTATTCCCAGACAATATAGATTTTGCCACTGATGCTGTTTCCCTTTGCACTGGCAGCCAGGAAGGTCCTCATCAGCCCTGGGGAGCATCAGCTGTAACTGGGCAGGAATTCTCTGAATTAACTCACCCTAGGCATCAGCTTATCATTCGACTTTTCCTTTTCTCCCGTATTAATTTTTCATCTTAGTAAACCAGTTGGAATCTTTTTGAAGTGATCTGGGTCTTAAATTAATCCCTAAGCAAATCACTTTCTCAGACACCTTCCTGTATAAATAAGTTTCAAGCACCTACTACGTGAAAAGAAGCATGTTAAGATCATAGAGGATGGAGGGAACTGAAAACAGGGTTGCAGCGTCCCTGCCCTCCAGCTGAAGTCCCGACTCTATTTGCCCATCATTTTCTCATGGGTCAGATCTCAGTGAATGCCGGCATTCTATAGAACGAAGAAACTGACCCCCAAATTCCATCCCTCTAAAGGATTAATTATTTGCATAATTTACTTTGTTCATAATGGTGTTGGACCTAGTACCTACAGAGAGGAAATCAGTTTTTAAAAAAGAAGATGGTTGGGTCGTCATGACTTCACCGTGTCTGTGTTGGTGTCTTTGTCTTGAACGTAATTAAGAGCCTTGGTGTGAGTTTTTAAATGTCTGATCCACCATCCCTCACCCTTTCACCCAACATGGCTACAAAGGGAGGTTGAGACTCATTCAAACTAGAACTTAGCAGCCTCATACAGTCCTATGCATGAGGGGGGAGGGACGGGGCTTGGAGGGAGAATATATTGAGATCTGCCCTTTGATCGTGCTCAATGCGACTTTGCATTTACCTGAGGGATTAAAAGTTCTCATTGACCAAGGCTCCCGGTTTCCTACTCAGCCTTTGACGGGACAAGTGTTAATTGGACGGTATAATGGGGACAATGTTAATTCCCCTCTTAGAGTTCCTTTTCTTGTTCAGTCAAATAGAAAGGCCCTTTTAAATGGCAGAAAGAGGAAGAAAGGAGCCTGTTTATAAGGGTAATAGACTGCACATCTTCCCCCTTGTCTCAGAACAAGTGCAATGGAGTCAGCATAAAGCGAGCCCTAAACAGCGACAGAAAGGGACCGACGTGGTGGTTTGCCTGGAATGTCACCCTGGATTTAGGAATGGGGAAATATGGTCAGGAGGCTCTGTTTCTGTAACAATGTGGGGGTGGGGAGCCTGGAAGGGTAGAAGCCATGAGACTCAGGGGTGAGAAAAGGGCAGGCTGCTGAGGGTAGGAAATGGGGGTGACAGGGGGTGATAAGGGCAATGGACCCTAGACAGTCAGGAAGCCTGGAGGGATCCTGAGCATTTGGACTGAGCCTGATATTCCCAAACCTGGAAGAGTTCATGACTGTACGGGGCGATGGGCAAGAAGAGGGGGTTCTAGAAGGAGCAGCCAGTTTTTAGGGGGTTCCTGTAATTAGAATATTCCTCCTGCCCCATCTTAAAATATGCTGACGTTCTTGGAGCCCCCCTCCTCGCCTTCGCACCCGTAGAAACAAACATTATCCTCCCAAGTTCCATCTCCTCACACCTCCATTTGTTTCTCTCCTAACAAACTCTTCCTCTTGTTGAACTAATCCATCTTCCAGCCCTGCTTTTTATGAATGATGACCATGGTGCCTTCAGATTCTCATCTGTTAACTTATTCAACAGGCATTTTCTGAGCATTGACTGGCTAGCAGGTCCTCCGCTGTGCGCTCTTGAACAAGTCACTTCACCTTGCTGTGCGTCACACATGCAGAGATGAGAATAATTGCCCTGGATTTTAGTCTACAAGGTTCTCTTTGGGATCCGTGGAGATAAAAGAAGTAAAAATGCCTTATAAACTATACCGTATGGAAAATGAATTCTTCTCCTTACTTTTTATTCACTGGGGAGATGAAAAGGATGTGTAAGAAATGGCACGGAACAAAGACAAGACCATCTCTTGTCTTTGTCATTGAAAGACAAGCTTGCCAGACACAGACAGGGTGCAATGCGGGGCACCTCCAGCCTGAGCAATCAGCGCGGGCTTCGGTGGTCTAAGTCGAGTCACCTGTGGGAAGTCCCAAGCCCTTTCCGGCATCTGGTCTTCCTATCAGCAAACCGATGGGTGGAGGTATCTTACCGATAGCTCAGCACCTTTATAGCTCAGGCTTCTATGATCCTACTTGGACTGGCCTCTTTCCAAGTTTTTTTTGTTGGTATGTTTGTTTTGCAAATTTTATAATCACACCGATTTGGGATAATTTGAGAACTCTCAACAAAAAAGGAATCTGCAACTTTTAACCCAATTAAACATTCTCTTGTTTTTAGAGTGGATTAAGAAAAGAGAAGTAGCTGCCCATCCGTATTTAAGACCAACCCTGGAGAAACTCCTGGACTCATGAGGGTCTCATTTCATTGTGGAACAGCAGAGAAAGGTGGGGAGGCCAACCTTCGCTTGCTTGACTGCAGTTCTTTCCCTCAGGCAGCAACGGGTCTGTGCCTGATATTTACTCTTGTTTCCTAGTTCTATACCCACCTGTTTAAAGCTGGAAGCCTGCAAACTACATTTGTTAGTTTCCCTTGGAGGCGGGCTTTCTGTCTGCTTCTGCCAATAGGAGACGCTGGTGGGAGCCTGACCGGAGGGTGGAAGGAAGGGAGGATTCTGCTCCCCCTCGGACAAGGTGGCAGGTGCTGCTGACTCTCGTAGCGGCACAGGAGTGGAGCCGATTCTGGGCTCTAGCAGGCTGGCAGGAAGAAGAATCTTTTCGAGCAGCAGCAGCTCTAATTGAGAAGACCCTTCTCTGGTGGATCCAGTACCAACCGAAACACGACCTCCAAGAACTCAGCAGCAGGAACAGACTTCCAAGTCTTGGTCTGGGAATGTGTGTGCAGCATCAGATCTCTAAATGTTACTCCCTGTTCTTTTTATTTTTTTTTCCTTTTTTAAAAAATTATTTATTTATTTTTTTGTACAGCAGGTTCTTATTAGTTACCTATTTTATACATATTAGTGCATATATATCAATCCCAATCTCCCAATTCATCCCCCCTCCACACTCTCCCCCCTTGGTGTCCATACGTTTGTTCACTACATCTGTATCTCTATTTCTGCCCTGCACACCAGTTCATCTGTACATTTTTCTAGATTCCACATATATGCGTTAAAATACGATATTTGTTTTTCTCTTTCTGACTTACTTCACTCTGTATGACAGTCTCTAGGTCCATCCACATCTCTACAGATGACCCAATTTTGTTCCATTTTATGGCTAAGTAATATTCCATTGTATATATGTACCACATCTTCTTTATCCATTTGTCTGTCAATGGGCAGTTAGGTAGCTTCCATGTCCTGGCTATTGTAAATAGTGCTGCAATGAATATTGGGATGCATGTGTCTTTTTGAATTATGGGTTTTGCTGGGTATATGCCCAGTAGTGGGATTGCTGGGTCATATGGTAATTCTGTTTTTAGTTTTTTAAGGAACCTCCATACTGTTCTCCATAGTGGCTCTATCAATATACATTCCCACCAACAGTGCAAGAGTGTTCCCTTTTCTCCACACCCTCTTCAGCATTTGTTGTTTGTAGATTTTCTGATGATGCCCATTCTAACCAGTGTGAGGTGAAACCTCACTGTAGTTTTGATTTGCATTTCTCTAATAGTTAATTATGTTGTGCATCTTTTCTTGTGCCTCTTGGCCATCTGTATGTCTTCTTTGGAGAAATGTCTATTTAGGTCTTCTGCCCATTTTTGGATTGGGTTGCTTGTGTTTTTAATATTGAGCTGCATGAGCTGTTTGTATATTTTGGAGATTAATCCTTTGTCCGTTGATTCATTGGCAAATATTTTCTCCCATTCTGAGGGTTGTCTTTTCGTTTTTTATAGTTTCCTTTGCTGTGCAAAAGCTTTTAAGTTTCATTAGGTCCCATTTGTTTATTTTTATTTCCATTACTCTAGGAGGTGGGTCAAAAAAGATCTTGCTGTGATTTATGTCAAAGAGTGTTCTTCCTCTGTTTTCCTCTAAGAGTTTTATAGTGTCCGGTCTTACATTTAGATCTTTAATCCACTTTGAGTTTATTTTTGTGTATGGTGTTAGGGAGTGTTCTAATTTCATTCTTTTACATGTAGCTGTCCAGTTTTCCCAGCACCACTTATTGAAGAAACTGTCCTTTCTCCATTGTGTATCCTTGCCTCCTTTGTCATAGATTAGTTGACCATAGGTGCATGGGTTTATCTCTGGGCTTTCTATCCTTTTCCATTGGTCTATATTTCTGTTTTTGTGCCAGTACCATACTGTCTTGATTACTGTAGCTTTGTAGTATAGTCTGAAGTCAGGGAGTCTGATTCCTCCAGCTCTGTTTCTTTCCCTCAAGATTTCTTTGGCTATTTGGGGTCTTTTGTGCCTCCATACAAATTTTAAGATTTTTTGTTCTAGTTCTGTAAAAAATGTCATTAGTAATTTAGGGATTGCTAGGGATAGGGATCACACTGAATCGGTAGATTGCTTTGGGTAGTATACTCATTTTCACAATATTGATAATTCCAGTCCAATAACATGGTATATCTCTCCATCTGTTTGTGTCATCTTTGATTTCTTTCATCAGTGCCTTATAGTTTTCTGAGTACAGATCTTTTACCTCCTTAGGTAGGTTTATTCCTAGGTATTTTATTCTTTTTGTTGCAATGGTGAATGGGAGTGTTTCCTTAATTTCTCTTTCTGATCTTTTGCTGTTAGCATATAGGAATGCAAGAGACTTCTGTGCATTAATTTTGTAGCCTACAACTTTACCAAATTCATTGATTAGCTCTAGTAGTTTTCTGATGGCATCTTTAGGATTATCTATGTATAGTATCATGGCATCCACAAACAGTGACAGTTTTACTTCTTCTTTTCCAATTTGTATTCCTTTGATTTCTTTTTCTTTTCTGATTGCCATGGCTAGGACTTCCAAAACTATGTTGAATAACAGTGGTGAGAGTGGACGTCCTTGTCTTGTTCCTGACCTTGGAGGAAATGCTTTCAGGTTTTCACCATTGAGAATGATGTTTGCTGTGGGTTTGTCATATATGGTCTTTATTATGTTGAGGTAGGTTCCCTCTATGCCCATTTTCTGGAGGGTTTTTACCATAAATGCGTGTTGAATTTTGTTGAAAGCTTTTTCTGCATCTATTGAGATGATCATATGGTTTTTGTTCTTCAATTTGTTAAGATGGTGTATCACATTGATTTACGTATATTGAAGATCCCGCATCCCTGAGATAAATCCCACTTGATCATGGTGTATGATCCTTTTAATATGTTGTTGGATTCTGTTTGCTAGTATTTTGTTGAGGATTTTTGCATCTATATTCATCAATGATATTGGTCTGTGATTTTCTTTTTTTGTAGTATCTTTATTTGGCTTTGGTATCAGGGTGATGGTGACCTTGTAGAATGAGTTTGGAAGTGTTCTTCCCTCTGCTATATTTTGGAAGAGTTGGAGAAGGATGGGTGTTAGCTCTTCTCTAAATGTTAGATAGAATTCACCTGTGAAGCCATCTGTCCTGGGCTTTTGTTAGTTGGAAGATTTTTAATCACAGTTTCAATGTCATTACTTGTGATTGGTCTGTTCATATTTTCTATTTCTTCCTGGTTCAGTCTCAGAAGTCTATACTTTTCTAAGAATTTGTCCATTTCTTCCAGGTTGTCCATTTTATTGGCATAGAGTTGCTGATAGTAGTCTCTTATGAGGCTTTGTATTTCTGCAGTGTCCGTTGTAACTTCTCCTTTTTCATTTCTAATTTTATTGATTTGAGTTCTCTCCCTCTTTTTCTTGATGTGTCTGGCTAAAGGTTAAACAATTTTGTTTATCTTCTCAAAGAACCAGCTTTTAGTTTTATTGATCTTTATTATTGTTTTCTTTGTTTCTATTTCATTTATTTCTGCTCTGATCTTTATGGTTTCTTTCCTTCTACTAACTTTGGGTTTTGTTTGTTCTTTCTCTAGTTCCTTTAGGTGTAAGATTAGATTGTTTGTTTGAGATTTTTCTTGTTTCTTGAGATAGGATTGTATTGTCATACACTTCCCTCTTAGAACTGCTTTCACTGCATCCCATAAGCTTTGGATCATCAATTTTCATTGTCTCTAGGTATTATTTGATTTCCTCTTTGTTGATTTCTTCAGTGATCTCTTGGTAATTTAGTAACATATTGTTTAGCCTCCGTGTGTTTGTGTTTTCCATATTTTTTCCCCTGTCATTTACTTCTAATCTCATAGCATTTTTTAGGGAAAGATGCTTGATATGACTTCAATCTTCTTAAATTTACCAGGGCTTGATTTGTGACCTAAGATGTGATCTATCCTGGAGAATGTTCATGTGCACTTGAGAAGAAAGTGTAATCTGCTGTTTTTGGATGGAATGTCCTATAAATATCAATTAAATCTATCTGGTCTATTGTGTCATTTAGCTGTTAGCATTTGCCTTACGTACTGAGGTGCTCCTATGTTGCGTGCATAAATATTTATAATTGTTACATCTTCTTCTTGGATTGATCCCTTCATCATTATGTAGTGTCCTTCCTTGTGTCTTGTAACATTCTTTATTTTAAAGTCTATTTTATCTGATAGGAGTATGGCTACTCCAGCTTTCTTTTGATTTCCATTTGCATGGAATATCTTTTTCCATTCCCTCACTTTCAGTCTGTATGTGTCCCTAGGTCTGAATTGGGTCTCTTGTAGACAGCATATATATGGGTCTTGTTTTTGTATCCACTCAGCCAGCCTGTGTCTCTTGGTTGGAGCACTTAATCCATTCACATTTAAGGTAATTATTGATATGTATGTTCCTATTACCATTTTCTTAATTGGGGTTTGTTTTTGTAGGTTCTTTTCTTCTCTTGTGTTTTCCACTTAAAGATGTTCCTTTAGCATTTGTTGTAGGGCTGGTTTTGTGGTGCTGAATTCTTTTAGCTTTTGCTTGTCTGTAAAGCTTTTGATTTCTCTGTTGAATCTGAATGAGATCCTTGCCGAGTAGAGTAATCTTGGTTGTATGTTCTTCCCTTTCATCACTTTAAATATATCCCTTCTGGCTTGTAGAGTTTCTGCTGAGAAATCAGCTGTTAACCTTATGGGAGTTCCCTTGTATGTTATTTGTTGTTTTTCCCTTGTTGCTTTTAATAATTTTTCTTTGTCTTTAATTTTTGCCAGTTTGATTACTATGTGTCTCGGCATGTTTCTCCTGGGATCCTCTGTGGTTCCTGGACTTGGGTGGCTATTTCCTTTCCCATGTCAGGGAATTTTTCGACTATAATCTCTTCAAATATTTTCTCGGGTCCTTTCTCTCTCTCTTTTCCTTCTGGGACCCCTACAATGTGAATGTTTTTGCGTTTAATGTTGTACCAGAGGTCTTTTAGGCTGTCTTCATTTCTTTTCATTCTTTTTTCTTTATTCTATTCCATGGCAGTGATTTCCACCATTCTGTCTTCCAGATCACTTATCTGTTCTTCTGCCTCAGTTATTCTGCTATTAATTCCTTCTAATGTATTTTTCATTTCAGTTATTGTATTGTTCATCTCTGTTTGTTCTTTAATTCTTCTAAGTCTTTGTTAAATATTTATTGCATCTTCTCAATCTTTGCCTCCATTCTTTTTCCGAGGTCCTGGATCATCTTCACTATCATTATTCTAAATTCTTTTTCTGGAAGGTTGCCCATCTCCACTTCATTTAGTTTTTTTGTGTGTGTTTTATCTTGTTCCTTAATCTGGTACATAGTCCTCTACCTGTTCATTTTTGGCTATATTTCTGTGAATGTGGTTTTTGTCCCACAGGCTGCAGGATTGTAGTTCTTCTTGCCTCTGCTGTCTGCCCTCTGGCAGATGAGGCTATCTAAGAGGCTTCTGCAAACTTCCTGATGGGAGGGACTGGTGGTGGGTAGAGCTGGGTGTTGCTCTGGTGGGCAGAGCTCAGTAAAACTTTAATTTGCTTGTCTGCTGATGGGTGGGGATGAGTTCCCTCTCTGTTGGTTGTTTGGCCTGAGGCGAACCAGCACTGGAGGCTACAGGCTCTTTGGTGGGGCTAATGGCAGACTCCGGGAGGGCTCACGCCAAGGAGTATTTGGCAGATCTTCTGCTGCCAGTGTCCTTGTCCCCACTGTGAGCCACTGCCACCTCCCGCTTCTGCAGGAGACGGTCCAACACTAGCAGGTAGGTCTGGTTCAGTCTCCTATGGGGTCACTGCTCCTTCCCCCTGGGTCCCGACGTGCACACTACCTTGTGTGTGCCCTCCAAGAGTGGAGTCTCTGTTTCTCCCAGACATGTTGAAGTCCTGCAATCAAATCCCGCTAGTCTTCAAAGTCTGATTCTCTAGGAATTCCTCCTCTCATTGGCAGACCCTCAGGTTGGGAAGCCTGATGTGGGGCTCAGAACCTTCACTCCAATGGGTGGACTTCTGTGGTCTAAGTGTTCTCTAGTCTGTGAGTCACCCACCCAGCCGTTATGGGATTTGGTTTTATTGTGATTGCGCCCCTCCTACTGTCTCACTGTGGCTTCTCCTTTGTCTTTGGATGTGGGGTATCTTTTTTGGTGAGTTCTAGTGTCTTCCTGTCAATGATTATTCAGCAGTTAGTTGTGAATCCGGTGCTCTCGCAAGAGGGAGTGAGTGTACGTTCTTCTACTCTGCCATCTTGAACCAATCTCCCCCTGTTCTTTTTAGTTCCACTAACTTTCTCTTTTTTTACTTTCCCCTCTGTCTCTTATTTGGTCTTCCAGCCCTTCTGACTCTTTTGTAACCAATTTCCCGTATTAAATTCCCTCCACTTGAAACACCAGGGAAAATGATTTCTTACCTATACAAAGACTGTATAAGAAAGAATTTTTGTCCGTGGTTCTCCTGGGGCTGGAGAGAAAATAATTCCTGCTCAAAGGTGAAAAACTTTGTTAACTTTGCTCCTTGCTGACCCTGAAACCAGGGGTGATTCCTTCCACTTCTCTGAGCCTCAGTTTTGCTATCTCTGAAATGCCCATAATAAGTTCAGGTTGGCCTTCCTCGTGGGGGTGAATTGTCACTCACAAACAGACCAGCCCGATGTGACCATGCACAGCCTCAGTGCTGTGTAGCCAGGGCGTCTGGGTGCACTTGGACCTGACACGTTTCCCATCAACTCATCTTTGTGCATCTGTTCCATCATCTAGCGTCTGACCTTGGACGGGGCTCTTCTTGCTCTGAGCTGAAAGCTGCACACTTCTGACTCACCGGCCCTTAAATATTTCATAGCAGACTGGCTGGAAATTAATATTTTATCACAGACACCTTGGCACTTAAATATTTAATCACGGATGTGGCTGATGAGTAATGAATCAGCACCAGGAAAACTTTTGGTCTCTTGTACCAGTTTTAAAGGATCGTTGGATATGGTCTCAGAGGACAGAGGGACCAATGGCAAGTCTATTTCTACACCAAGTTTAATATTTGTAAGGGCTCAAAAAATGGCCTCAGTACCCATCTGAGGCTCTGGATCAGAGAATCTCATCCACAAAGACCGTAAGCAAATTGGAAATAACCATAGTTTGAGAAGAATTGGCTGGATGGCTAAAGTAATAAGCATTTATGTCAGTTTACATCCTAAGAAAACAACAGGTTCTGTGTATGCAGAAGAGATATCTTTACAGGCATAAGGGTGGAGCTCAGGGTGGTAAATTGGAAGGCTTTATGTTTCCAGTGGAGATTTGGAGTGTGATGTGAAGAGAAGGTTGCAGGAAAAGGTTAGAAAAACTTTGAATATGAAGAGTAGGTTCAGAAAGGAGAAAAAATTTTGAGGTTGGAAGAATTCATGGAATTCCCTGTTTAAAAAGTAAGAGTAGGGACTTCCCTTGTGGTCCAGTGGTTAAGACTCCGTGCTTCCACGGCACGGGGCGTGGGTTCAATCCCTGGTTGGGGAATGAAGATCCGCATGCTGCGTGCGGCTAAAAAAAAAAAGAAAAGAAAGTAAGAGTAGTAAAAATTTCTTGAGTTGGAATTCAAAGAAACTACTGATGTCCTCGTGCTGGGATAAGTGCACCTTCATCACCAGAATAAAGGATGTTTCTAGAACTTAGCCTTAAAGGACTTCATCTCTCTCTCTCTCTTTCTGGCTGTGCTGCATGTCTTGTGGGACCTTAGTTCCCAGACCAGGGATTGAACCTGTGCCCTCAGCAGTGAAACCTCGAGTCCTAACCACTGGACCACCAGGGAATTTCCTAGACTTCATTTCTCAACTTTGTTGGACATTTGTTTGTGCCACCCAAAAGCCATTGTCCCTATTCTTCTTTATTGTTAGAAGAGCTCTGAATTCATTTGGGGGGGGGTCACCCTCTGACATGCTTAGAGGAGGGGGACTGGTCTACCCCAAGGGTGACTGTCTAAACTGACCATGGAAGTTCTATTCCCCTTTTTTGTCATCGTTTCAGTCATGGGTACATAAAATAATCCTCGCCAATATGGTATAAAGGGAAATCGGGGGCATTTGGTCAAGGGGCTTCTGGGAAAGGCATTGCTCAGTGAAGAAAAGAGACACAGAAGGAGGAGCAACCTGCCCGCCTCTGGAAGCTGTTGTGTGATGTCGTGGGGCAGTGACCTTGCCACCATGATGAGAAGACAGGCTAAAGACCAAAGCTGAAGATGAGAGAGAAGAAAAATGAAAGCCCCTGGTCCTAGCACCACTAAGTTGACCAAATCTGGAAGCACTTTATCAACAGGCTTCTTATGATATGTGTAAGCTGCTTTTAGTTGAGTGTTTTGTTACTCAAAGCCAGGAGCATCCTAATTAATGTACCACGTGAATAGTAGAGGTAGAGTCAACAGTTAGCGAGATAAAGATTAGAGACAAATGACAGGTAACTGGAAAGTAAAAGAATAATGAGAAACTTTTCCACTCCCATTTGATGGGCTAATAATCAAGGCTGATACACACTGACCTTTGGTGAAGATGTGGAGACTTGGGACCTCTCCTATGCTTCTGGGGGTACGTGGAGGTCAAACTTGCTCCATCACTTTGGGGAACAAGTTGGCAGCATCTGGTAGTGCACAGATGCACATAATCCATCATCTAACAATTCTCCTCTTCGGCAAATACCTAGAGATACTCTTGTACACATATGGAGAGCAACATATATGAAAATGTTCATGGTAGCATTTTTCTAATAAAGGAAGTTGGAAACAAACCCTAACGACCATCACCTTGAAAACCAATAAATCACCTCTCCAGACTTTGGTCCAATGAATAAATTATGGCTACATTTATTAACATAATTAAATATCAAAAGAAGAATTTAGAGTGAAAAAAAAAAGCAAGTTTCAGAGGGATATATAAATTTTCATATGAAGTTTAAAAACACAAGCAGTATGATGTAGTAAAAATGTAAAGAAATGCATTGGGATGATAAACAGTATGTTTAAAATGGTGGCTTCCTTTAAGGAAATGGAGAGGGGGAAGTGTCCACAGGGGGCTCCAGTCAGACTTAAATTATTTTCTTTCTTAAAAAAGGAGTGTGAGGAAATGGGTGGCCATTATATAATTATATATACTTGTTTATACGTCTGAAGTATTTCATTAAAACATTTCTTGAGACTGAGATTATGGGCTTATTTAAGTGAAGTTGACACAGATGAATATATGGTCCTGAATCATTTCCCCATTGTAAGTTTTCTAAAGTCTGGTGGTGGTACATAGACTAACAGTAGTTTATACGAAAAGAAGCCAGAGGGGTTTTGTTTTATTTTTACCAGGAGATTATTGTAAACCAACAGGGTGATGTAATTTCCAAATAAGTAGGCGTAACCTGGGTTGTAACAATAGAATTACAGTGATAAATTTAAAGGAAATGAGAGTCCAGCTTTATTTATTTTTCTTTTTTAAATTGAATGAAAGATTCTTTAAGTTCTACAGTGCTTTATAATTTTCAAAAGTTTCACACACATGATTTCATATAATCCCCTAATAACCCCTCTTTTTATCCCATACCCCGATATTGCCCCTCCCCCCTTCCCTCTCCCCACCGGTAACCACTAGTTTGTTCTCTATATTTGTGAATCTGCTTCTTTTTTGTTTTATTCACTAGTTTGTTGTATTTTTTAGATTCCACATATAAGTGATATCATACAGTATTTGTCTTTCTCTGTCTGGCTTATTTTACTTAGAATAATGCCCTCTAAGTCCATCCATGTTGCTGCAAATGGCATTCTTTCTTTCTTTTTTATGGCCGAGTAGTATTTCATTGTATATATGCACCACATCTTCTTTATCCATTCATCTGTTGGAGTCCAGCTTTATTTTGCCCTGGCCAGACCTTCAGGTCTAGATTTGTCATATTATGAGGGATATTGTCAGAATAGAATATAATGACAGTGAATACTTTGATGAGAGCACTGACACTTTCAGTTCATATAAAGAGTGGTTGGTGAAGAGACAATGTAGGGGCAGCAACTCACTCATTACATCTTTGATAGGCTGTCATGAAGCAGAGGGAGAAGATTTGTCACCTGGGGCCCAAAGGCAGAGTCACGTCCAATACTGGAAGGTACTGGGACCATGTGTCACGTGGGGGGATACTTTTAGCTCAGTATGAACCAGAGTTGTCTAATGTTGGAGGTGTCCTGTATGGGATTGGTGGCCTTGGGAGGCAGTAGCCCGCCTGTCACTTGCAGTGTCCAAGAAGGTTTTGCAGTGTGGTGGGAGCTGGACTGGACAACCTCTGAGGTCCCCGTCCTGAGGTTGTACAGTCGTGGGACAGAGCACACAACACAGCTATTCTTGGGAGACATTAGTGTGCTTTGTGACTAGAGATGAACGTTTCAGGCCCACCAGGGAGAGGTCCTAGAGGTAACTCCAGGACTGGCTTGGCCATCAGCTCTGATCAGGAGTACCGGCTAACCTTTGGCCTTTCTAAATGAATGGTGGAGGCAAAAGCCTTGGACAGAGGTGAGGAGTTGCTTCTCCTGAGTAGAGCTGGCTGATACAGAGGTTATGGGGAACATGGTCCATTTTCTGTTACCACAAGAATGCAGCCCTCAAAAGCATGTTAGGGTGATATTGGGGTATCGAGGATGGCTGATATCTATGAGCTGCAGCCTGTGGGATGCAAGTCTTGCCTTATGGACTGGTCATTTTTAGTGTTGATGAGTAAAGGAAGCTGTGGGTGCTTAGTTAGCAGTGGGTATCTACGTAGGCAGGAGATGGGACTGAGGGAGCATTTTTCTCGATCATAATTTTGAGGAATTGAGAGCTCTACCCTGGTCCTCTAAGATTCTGTGTTCTGGAAGGTACAAGGAGGCAGGTAGGATGGTAAGAACGAAACACTCCTCCCAGTGTGAAGAAAAATATGTCTTTCTTTGTCAAGCAAATTTTCTCAGGGAGTGGTATTCTATATTTTTTGTTGTTTTCCCAAAGCCTTTAGTAAAGTTCTGTGTCACTGCTCTAGTCAGGTCTCAGCTGTGCTTGGTAGAGTGTTAAAAGCAGAGTGCCGAGTAACAAAAAGCACTAAGAACCCATGAAAGAAGATAACTGCCCTCCACCCCCGTCCCCCCACAAACGCACTGTGAAATATCTGCAGCAGAGGGAGAGCCCACGGCCCAGTAGGACCTTCCGCTGTCCAATGTGGATACTCTGGGTGCTACTTTTTTGAAGGAATGATAGAAATCCTCTTAGAGGCATCTTATATACACTCAGCATCTTAGCCTGCTCCTACAAGGTCATTTTCTTCTAGCCAAAGGTCTCAGAGATCACGGCTGGGGTTTACAGTCACCTCAGTAGGAGCGTATTAGTTATCTATTACTGTGTAACAAATTACCCCCAAACTTAGTTGTTTAGAACAACCACCATTTATCATCTCCCACAGTTTCTGAGTGTCTTGGCTGGATGTTTCTGGCTCAAGATCTCTCATGAAATTGCAGTCGAGCTGAGACTGAAGTCTCTGAAGCCTTGGGTGGGTCTGAGAATCCACTTCCAAGCTCACTTACATGACTGTTGGCAGGAGAATCCAGTCCTTACCATGTGGGTCTTTGCTTAGGGCTCCTCATGACCTGGCTTCCCCAAGAGCACGTGATATCAGAACAAGAGAGTGGCAGAGCAATGGAGCAACAAGAATGGAAAGTGCAGCCTCTTACAACCTAATACTGGAAGTGACTTACCATCATGTCTGCCATGTTCTACTGGTCATGCAGACCAAAGCTGGTTCAAAGCATAAGGTGTGAATACCAGGAAGTAGCACTCGTGGTTGGAACTCTAATTGCAAACATACAAATGTAAATTCACTCTAGAGAGATCCATATCTGGGTACAAGAAACATTAACATTTCTTCCTTCGTTCAAGAGGCTCTTATTAAGCACATCCTTTGTGCCAGTCACTGTTCTAGGCGCTGAAAGTACCATGATTAGCAAGACATTCAAAGTTCCTGGTTTCAGGGATTTTACGTTTCAGTGAGAGGGACAGAGAATGAACAAATTTCAAAAAAATGCCTTTTTACTTCCAACTCAATCTTTCTTCACAACAACCCTTGGGGACAGTGTTACCCGCATCCCCATTTTCCATGTGAGGAGGTCAAGTCTCAGAGAGGTGATGGGATTTTCCCGGGATCCCACTTAGTAAGAGCCATGGCTGGGCTTTGACCCCAAGTCCATTGCCTCTTTCCCAAGCTGAGGTACATCACTTTGGGGTGGCCCAATCTACCATAAGAAGAGGCCCCGCTGGCTGGGTCTGTACTTTAGAGCATCTGCTGAAGGTCCCAATCCTCGCTAGACTCTGGGTTCCTTGAAGGCAGGCCTGGTGCTTTATTCGTCCCTGCATCCCTTAGACATCCAGATATTGTAAGACGGACTGGACCCCAGCCCTTAGCATATTCTTTCCTGCGCTCTGTTCTGCCTGTGCCCAACCCCCTCTGGAGTTGGTTCCTGTGAGGGAGGCCATTCCCTGGGAGATTTGCTGGCTGTCTGCCCTGGACAGAGCCTGGCAGAGCCAATGTTGGGAGCTGTAGGTGCACAGAATCTACATTTTCAACAAGGGCGCGAGAGAGAAATGTGCCGGCCATGGGTCAGCAAAACTAGGCACTCAGAACGGACGTGCTTTCACATGTGTTATCTCGCTGCCTCTCAAAAAACAGACTTGTGAAGTAGGCAGGATGGAACGTATGGACACGTTTTATAGATGAAGACACCAAGATTCAGAGAGAGAAACCACTCTTCCTAGCGTCTCAGAGCTATGACTAGAGGAGTGAGGGTTTTCTGATATTGTTTCCCCCCAGCTTCCCACCCCGTGGCTGTCCCTAGATTATGTTCTGCACCATAAAACTCCATGTGGTCTAGTCTGGAGTAGTGCTTCCGCGTGCAAACCACCTAGGGATCTTACTCACTTGCAAATTCTGATTCTGTAGGTCTGGGGTGGTTCCTAAGGTTCTGTATTTCTTTCTTTTTAAAAAAATTTTTAAATTTTTAATTGAAGTATAGTTGACTTACAGCATTTCAGGTGTACGGCAAAGTGATTCAGTTATACATATATATATGTCCTTTTTAAGATTTTTTCCATTATGCGTTATTACAAGCTATTGAATATCTTTCCCCCTGCTATACAGTAGGTCCTTATTGTTTATCTATTTTATATATAGTAGTTCGTATCTGTTAATCCCAAACTCTTCCTCCTTTCCCCTTTGGTAACCATAAGTTTGTTTTCTGTGTCTGTGAGTCTGCTTCTGCTTTGTACGCTCATTTGTATCCTTCTCTTAGATTCTACATATAAGCGATATCATATGGTATTTGTCTTTCTCTGACTTACTTCACTTAGTATGATAATCTCCAGGTCTGTCCATGTTGCTGTAAACGGCATTATTTAATTCTTTTTTATGGCTGAATAGTATTCCATTGTGTGTGTGTATATATATTCATATATATATATATACCATGAGGTTCTGCATTTCTAACAGGTTTCTAGGGAATGCCCAGTTGCTGCTCCACAGAATACACTTTGAATCCTAAGAGCCATTCTGCTCTGTTTCCATACTGCAGAACCCCAGCTGTCTTTTAAAATACAGGCCAACGATGATCCCGGCACCCAGGAAGCTTTCCGGACATCTCCTGCTGGAAGTACCTCTTCCCTCCTGAATGTATCCTCAGGGATCTGCTCCCCTCTGGGGCACTGGTCACAGCTCCTTCCACTAAAGTGACATGTGATCTCAAAGGCTTCTCCGTGGGTTGGACCCACAGTGCCTCTGAATTTATTTATTGTTTTATCATTGACCTTTTGCCAAATGTAGGCAGAATCAGCGGGGGAAAGTAGGCATTGGGGTGAGCAGCTGCCCTGAATATCTTAATACTCCATTCCTTTTCTGTGGGGACACTTCACTGGCCGATCTAATCTTCCACTATTATTGATAAGGCCGTGCTTTCAGTCTTTTGGGCTGGACTGTAAGTTTCAATTGATAAGACAGCTGACAAACAGACAGTGGGATGTAAGCTTTCACATAATCTTCATCACTGGCAAATTCTGAGTCAGTTGCAGCTGACCTTGACTTAGGGAAAGATCTCTTCTCCAAAAATGAAAAACGTAGATGTACGTGGAAGACTTCCCTGGCCCAGGCCCTGGTCTGCAGCAGATACAAGCTCCTTGGGGGCAGACACCAGCTGATACTTATATCTAAATCCCCATGATCTAGAACATGTAGACAGATTCAATAAATTCTCAAGTACCAACTGTGCTGGGCCATGCACATACATTGTTACTTTGAAAAAACCCAGGAAGGCATTTTAACACAGCCTCAGAGAATCTCAATCTTTTGAGCCTCTCATTTGAAAGTTTAGGATCAGGAAATCTTCTAGGTGAGGAAGTTGATTATCCCTTTTTACTGGACAGATGGGCACGCAGATGCTCTGGGGAGTTCATTAACCCCACCCTGACATTTTTGCAGTCCTGCTTTGTCTTACAGTGGATCTTGGAACACGTCCAAAATATACTTAGACATACTTCTCTGGGAGAAAAGCTTTAACACTTCAGAAACACACACACACACACACACAGGCACACACTCTTAATTTGAGGTTGAATTTTTCTGCCCTAATTAGCTGCGTCTTTGAGCTTCAAGAGCTGGTTTTACTGTGGTTATTAACGAGGCCAATCTCTGATCGCTGGCCTTTTTCAAAAGCGTTCCAGCCTGCTAAACAGTGGCCTTTCCTGATTTACAAGTTTGGAATCTTTGGGGGTTTTCAACAATTAAGGTGCTAACTTTTCGCACTCCCCTTGTCTCCAAGCTTCTTAATCACAAAACCTTGAAAGTGGGCTGTGGCGAGGGGAGCTTGGTGCTCCTGTAGGTTGCCTCTTAGACGTGGGAGAGTCCATCATCCAGTCCAGTGGGCATCGTTTCCAGACAGGATGCTGGCAGGAAGTCACGGGTACTGCTCATCAGAGTGAAGTCATGGTCCAGAGTGAGTATCGTCACATGGTGACTCCAAAAGACACGAGAGTAAACAACCCCGTCCTTGAACTTCGCGTGTCACTGTTTTCAAAGTACTTCCAAACTTGAAACCTCACTTGATCTTTACAACAAGGCTGTGTGGTGCACAAACAAATACCATTATTACTGAATGGGCAAACTGAGGATCAGAGAGGTGAAGTGACTTGCCTGAAAACACACAGTCAGTGGCAGAACTGGGTCTCAAGGATGCTCTGGTTTCTAGTCCACAGCTCATTCCAAAAGGTGTGTCAACTCCTTCGGTCTAAAACTGTACCCCTTCCGTGGTGAAAATGTAAAACGCTGGCTTATAACTTCTCTACCATGATCAACGGACCACATTTGACTTTCGCAGGACATTTATGCATTCTCTGGACATCCTCTGGCCCCATTTGATCTACTGATGACTCCTGATGCTCAACATCAGTTCAAAAGTTAAAAGATTGACCTCCCAATGTTTAAGGACATCTTTTTCTTCACAGGGAAAACTTGTTGCTAGTTAGTATTGAAAAACAAACACATCGATGACATGTTATGGAAATAGGAAAGATAAAAAGAGGGGACTGCATAGCAGCAGCAGGACCCACAAGCTGTGTAAGGAATGTGGGAGGGGGTATGTTTTATCAAGATAGAGAAACGTCCAGAAGTCCACTGCTGTGTAGTTTTTATTTATCTGAAATAAAGCAGGTGAAGACGACTCCTACTCTGTAAAGTACCGGCTATGTTTTAGCTGTTTATTTATTTATTTACTTAAGCTGTTTTCTTAACATGATCATAGTTATTGGTGCCTGTCAAGTTCTCAATACACTTGAGTAAGTGTTATTAACTGACTAAAGAGTGTTGTTCCTGGACATGTGAAAGATGACGTCTGGACGTTTAACTTGAATTCTTCACATCTCCTCAAATCCACCTCCAAGTTATCTTCGTATCTACCCACTTCTCACCACATCCAACTGGTCCAAGCCTCCATCATTTCTTGCCCAGGAGCCTTCCCAGGAGTCCACCTGCTCCCCTCTTCCTCAGCCCATCTATTCTCCACGCATCAGCCAGAGCTATTTTCCATGTCACCCTCTTGTTTAACACCTGGCAGTGGCTTCCCATCACGTTTAAAAGAAAACCCAACCTCTTGCTGGGGCCTGTGAAGTCCCCCATGATCTAGCCTCTGTCTACCTGGCATCCTCACCTTCCACCTCTTGACTCCTAGCTTACTGCCCCCTGCACTGCAGCTCCTGGAGTGCGCCCATCTCATCCCCAGGCTTTCACTGGCCTGCCATGAGCTGTCCCTAGATCACTGCAGGGCTGGGTCCTCCTGAACACGCAGACCTCTGTGACCTTCTCAGAGTGGCCTTCCCTGACCATGCTGTTGGGAGTAACCCCGCATCTCATCTTGTCCCAGGCACTCTTATAAGATTACCCTGTCCTTTCTTTCTATAGAGCACTTATCCTCCCTTGAAACATACCTTCTTCGTTGTCTTTTTTCTCCCACTGGAATGTAAGTGCTGAGAAAGCAGGTTTGTTTTATTCGCTTCGGTACCACCCATGCCTAAAACAGAGGCTAGTGTAGGGCAGGTGTTCAATAATTGCTTGTGACTTGGTGAAACTTGGACAAAGGTAAGAGCGAAGACGAGGCATATTTGTTGAGCATCTACTCTCTGTGAGGTCTCTTTCACCTTTTTAATCTTTTATTCTCGGGGGGGGTGGTGGTGGGATGAATTGGGAGATTGGGATTGACATATATACACCAATATGTAAAAAATAGATAACTAATAAGAACCTGCTGTGTAAAAGTAAATAAATTAAAAAATCTTTTATTTGCCCAAAATACTAGGTAATATTAGTTCACTGGGCACAGAGGAGTAAACTGAGTCTCAGAGAAACTTACTAACATGTATATAAGGATCTGCAGTTATTAACAAACCCATAGGAATGAACATCGAGGTAAGTGACACTCCAGAGCTTGTGGCGCTTCCACTGCACCCTACAGCATCACTTCTTTTCTTTTTGTTTTTGGCCGTGCCACATGGCATGCAGGATCTTAGCTTCCTGACCAGAAATGAAACCCTTGCCCCCTGCAGTGGAAACGTGGAGTCTTAACCACTGGACCAGCAGGGAAGGCCCCAGCATCTTTTCTAATGTACACTGTAGCCAGGCATCTGTTGCCTCTACCCCTCAGTAGCATGTATTGGTTAGAACTCATTAATAGAGAGTATGTGTAAAGGGGAAATGTTACTGTGTTGTCTGTGGGAGGACCACCGAGGACTCATAATTCACGCAAACACACCGTAAGAGTAAAATTTCTTAAGAATTTATACTTAGTGTTACGGATTAAGGTTTGTACCTCTCACTTGCCAAGACATGCTGAAGCCCTAGTACCTCGGAATGCAACCTTATTTGAAAATAAGGTCATTGCAGATATGATTAAGTTAACATGAGGTCATACTGGAGTAGGCTAGCTCTGTAATCCAACATGACTGGTATCCTTCTGAGAAAAGGGACATTCGGACCTGGAGACTCACACGGAAGATGGCCATAGGAAGACATAGGCAGAGATGGGAGTGGTGCTGCCACAAGCCAAGGAACACGTGGGGCTATGCCTGGGGCTGGGAGTGGGAAGGACGGATCCTCCCCCAGAGGCTTTGGAGGAAGTGTGGCCCTACCAACTCTCTCCTCCAGAACTGTGAGACAATACGTTTCTGTTGTTTTCAACCACCCAGTTGGTGGATTTGTTCTGGCAGCCCTAAGAAACGAATATACCTAGATATCAAAATCTAGGGAGAAATATAACCACGGGCTGCTTTGATGCTTCTAGGTAAGCCAGGTAATTCATGTGAAGTGAATGAACAAGAGAAAAGGGAGACAAAGAAGGAAGGATCCGTTGCCTGCAGATCTCTCATCCAGTGTGCTCAGAGACGAGTCATTTCTGTGCACTGTTGCTAGGTCTGGAGAGTCATGAAGAATGTAACACAGCCTTCTGTAGGGGCCGAGCTCACTGTTGTGGGCTCCATGGACTTTGTGCCCAGAATGGCGGCACCGTCTCCCTTAAGTGTGGCTGAATTGCAGACCTTGATGCACAGTTTTTCATGTTTGATATGATCCTCCCTTTCATTTGCTCGTCTAATTGCTCCAGTGTGGCTTTTGCCTCCATCATGCCTCCAAGTCATCCAAATCATTAACCAAAGATAAGAATTTTTCTAATTTTCTTCCAGTCTTTTTTCTAGGAATATTTATGACTGGGTTTACAAAGCATATATAATTCTATATTTATGGAGCCATTCCCATATTAATGGACCAATGCAATTTCTATTTTCAATTAATGTAATTTATCTACTTTTTACTTACAAGTAACACTGTGATGAACATCCTTATGCATAAAAACATGTCCCTCTTTCAGACTGGGCTCTTGGATGACAGGAGCAAAGGACGTGATGGATTTTTTGTTTGTTTGTTTGTTTGTTTTGTGGTACGCGGGCCTCTCACTGTCGTGGCCTCTCCCCTTGCGGAGCGCAGGCTCCGGACGCGCAGGCTCAGCGGCCATGTCTCACGGGCCCAGCCGCTCCGCGGCATGTGGGGTCTTCCCAGACTGGGGCATGAACCGCGTCCCCTGCATCGGCAGGCGGACTCTCAACCACTGCGCCACCAGGGAAGCCCCCGGACATGATGGATTTTAAACTCTTTCTGCAAATGCTAGTCATGTTACTGCTGTGTGAATCATACTCAGCAAAACTATGTTTTTGGTCATAATATGGACCCAACATTTATTTGCTAAGTGAAATGAAACTGGCCTTCAAGAAAAGATATATATCTTATAGTATATATATAATGTATGATATATATAAGATTTAATATATATAATATGTATATTTAACCTCTGTCCAGCAGTAATAGTGAGAAACACATTCCTTATACTTGGGAAGGATCACATTCATCACCAGATTACACAAATCTGGGATTATTCATTCTGAGATGCCCTGGGAACATTGGACGATGTAGCTATTCTTTATAATAATGCTAAAAATATAGTTTCTGTGCTCTTGTCTTTCTTTTTTAATCTTCCTCATCATCTTCATGACTTCAAACCCCCGAATTCTTTCACTCTACTTCTTTAACTTTCCCTTTTTTCCCTTCCTTTTCTTCCGTCCGTTGTGATAAAGCCATGGACTCCTGAGGGCACAGGCGGCATTCTGACTGACACAAAGTTTGGGCTAATTTCTCAAAAAAAAGAGATAAAAGCCGATTTTTCCTCTAGAACAGATTGGCACTTTGTGGGGCTCTGAATCTGAGACTGGATGAGAACTTTCATTTTTCTTTTAGTTTTTCTTCCCCTCCCCAGCAAGTGGGGCCGTGATAGTGTCACCTTTGTCCCCTTGTGATGTCTTCCAAGTGGCGCTTCAGGACTACATGGGTGTGTGCCAAGGAATTATTTTTCTCAGAGAAATTTCCAAAATATACATCCCTCATGTTGCACGAAAGTCATTCAACCTTTCATTCTTTCAAGAATGTTTAGTATGGATATGCCGTTGGCTAGGGTCCAGTCTGGGCACTGAAATACGAATACGAAAGATCAGTCGTGCCGTCAGGGAGCCTGCAATCTAGCAGGAAGCAGAGAAGCTTGTGATTGAGAATCGCCACAAATGGGATAGGAAGCTGGCACAGGGCTGCCCAGGGCACAGGAAATCAGGGTGAGATCCTGAAGGAAGTGGGTGGTACCTGCGGGAGGTCTCAGAAGTTGTGGGAATCCCAGACACAGAAGAGCAGTTGTGTTCTCTGACATCTCTGGTCACTTGCGCCTCCGGGCTGCATCGGTTCAAACACAAAATTCTTACCACCTCATTCAGAAGCCCAGCCCAAGGGTCTTCTGATCAAAACTTCAGAGAGCTGCAGAGAAGACCCAAAGGAGCCCAGGACTAGGGGTCCGGGAGCGCTGGGTTAGAAGTTCAGCTGTGCGGTCTCCTTGCCTTGTGGCCTCAAATACCTCCTGGAAACTCACAGAGCCTCATAACCCTCACCTGGGAGTGGGAGGCTCGAGTGGGACGGTGCGTACACAAAGTGCTCAGGGCAGCGCATTGCGCCACGTCTCACCCTGGGCTGAGTTTTCAAAGCTGCAAGTCTGAACTCCGCCCAAGGGGTGGGTGGCGACACATAATCCCGCCCTCTGTGAACCGCTGACCTTCCTGGCCACGGAAGCAGACAGGTCATTTAAAAAATGTAATTTTCGCATTGACATTCTTCATGCTAAGCCCGGGGGCAGGCATGTCCATTCTGCTCGGGGAGAGCTCCGGGGCAGTAACCCAGAAAGAAGAGGCAGCCCTCACTTGGCCATTCCGCGCCTGGGCTGCTGACAAAAGAATTGTGCAAATGAACCTTTAAATCCGTAAATAGTGCCCTCACAATGCCGGGAAGAATGCAGCGGCGACAAAGGGCAATATTCACAGTTTATCTCAGGGTGATGGATCTGAATGGACGCATGAACACGGGTTTGTTAGAGAAAGCGCGGGCCACAGCCCCCCGCCGGGAACCCAGTGGCCGCAGTCTGCAGTGCAAACAGTCAGTCTAAATCCCGAACAATTAGGGGAAACCAAGCTGCCATTATCTGAACTTCAACTTGTTCTCATGATTGATATGGGAAATGAAAAGTTGTACACGGCTCGGGGCAGGCTCTGTGCGCCCTCACCGCACGCAGGGCCTCCGTGAAGGTGCAGAATGTATATTTCATACCCACGGCGGGAGTGGCCCGCATGCTGCCCGGGGCAGCACATGGACGGGCGCGGCCCTGCACGTCAGGTCATCCCCATGTGGTATCTGTCTCTGACCAAATATCCTTCCGCCATCTGAGTCCTCGGAGAATCCCCACTCAGTGACCTCAATAGAGGTTAGCTGGGTACCTAACAGGCTGTTTTAAACTTTTCAAGGGCAGGGCTGTAGTTTCTTCTCTTTTGAGTCTCTGGTTTCTTAGCCCAGAGTGGGAGTTCCACGGTGTTTGTTGAGTTGGGGTGAGCCCAGTGCTATGGGAGAGGGACATGGCCCAAGGAGGATGAAGCATTTGAGCTGAGCCTCCAAGGGTGATGGGATTTGAGAGGCTTGATATGAAGACGGGCCTCATTCCAATTTGCATAAACAACCCGGCAGAGGCTGGGAAGAGGGGCGGCGTCCCGCCGGTAGCTGGAGTGTGGGCTTCTCTGAAGCGAAAGGTAGGAGTGGAGGCTGGAAAAACAGGCTGTTCATCAAGGGTCTTGAAAGCAAAGAGAACATTTGCCTTTTACCCCGTAGACAGTGGGGGTGATGGAATGTTCTGGAGCAAGGGAATGCCACCTGACTGGGAAGGGTCCTCTGAGGATGCGGGCCTGCCTGGGGTGCTGCAGTGAGACAGGAGTGGCCTGCGGAAAGCAGGGTCAACCGGACTTGGATGCAGGGGGAGAGGTCAAAGATGACGGAGGTTGTGAGCCTTCGGTTCCTTCTGCCCCAATCCATTCATTAATGAAACTCTTCTTATTTCTTTCTATCCAAGAGGAACGTCAGAATGCCACACGCTGGCTCAGTTGCCAGCAACTTATAAAGTCAATCAGTCTATTAATTGCACACACGTATATTTTCAGAACGGGAAGCAGAAGGTGTACTTTTCATAAAAATGCAATTCTTGTCATCACAAACTCACGTGGGAACCGTTGTCGCTTTAATTCCGCAGATGGGAAAACTGAGGCCCAGAGGGTTAGAAGGATGATGCGCTCAAGTCTGAGCTGGGATTTGAACCTGGGTCTTTCTGATGAGAAAGCCTTCCGCTTTGCTTTATGCTAAGCTACCTCTAGTGCAACTGGCCTGGAGGCATGCATGCAATCTCACAGAAAGACCTGAGCTCGGGCCACCGGGACAGCGGCTGAAACAGAGACTTCCAAGAACCCTCTTCAAAGCGCTCAGAGGCATTCAGCAAGGCCCAGCTTTCAGGCTGCAAAGATTTCTCCATTGTCTCCACCATCAGAGGTAAGTGACATCTTGAACGCCTCAAGAAGATTAAATAGCCCGGCTCCGTCGGAAAGCTTAAAAAAAAAAAAGAGTGAGAGAGAGGGAGAAGAAAGGGCCCAAGTTGGCTATTATAGAGCTGGTGCTTTTTTGTCGGAGAAAGAGCTTTCAAGGAGCAGTATTGGAAGAAGCGGGCCAGATAGAAAGACAATGACAGGGAGCCGGAGGGAACTCGGAGAGGAGTCCGGGGCTGGGCGCCTTGAATACGGATTACTGCGGCTCTGCGCCGCCAAAGAAGAGGGGAGCCCTGGTCAGGATGAAAACGAGGAATTACCTTTTTTCCCTTCCCCTCTGAGACTCCAGTTCACTGCGCAGTGACAATGCGTGATGGGGGGCACTTGACACGTCCCTCGGCCAGGCCAGGTTGGCGCCCCACGTGGAGCCCCCGGGGAACAAGGGCGGCGCAAACCCAAACAAAGCCAATTTTAACCTAATAAACTCACCCCACATTCTCGGATAGGAACGACGGACGTTTGGGCTGCTGAGTATCTGTTGTCAGCCCAGACACATGGGGCACATCAGAAGTTTGAATTTGGGGATGTTTGAACATATGTCACCTTCATCTTTTTAAGAGGTTTTCTGTTTGTTTGTTTTTTGTTCTTTTTTTAAAGATGAGGGATGCTAGTGGCGCTGTTTGCAACCCCGAAAGAGTGGGTTTCTAGCAGGTGATGAAGGTGACTGAGAAACAGAAAGGGACCTAATTTGCTCAGTTCCTGGGAACACGATTTGCTTTTTAAATGTACGTTGTCCTAATCCACGTCCCAGTAGCTGCCCTGCGTGTTCCCCGTTCATTTGGGAAATGTCTTCAGAGACGTGGGAGTGAACGAGCTTTAGGCTACAAGTCAGGAGATCTGGGTTCGAGCCTGTCACCAGCTGGCTGACAGTTTTATAAGAGTCACTTGGCTCCTCTGAGTTTCGGTTCTCGCCTGCAATGCTCTGAGCGGTCTGCTGTTTGGGTGAGGCAGCTAGGGGTTTCCACGGGGCATCCCCCCAGGGCAGATGGTGCCCAGTGTGTGCTTTGTAAACACCTGTGTGGATGGTCAGTGCCCTATTCTGCTTTCTCCTCTGAGAAAAACCGAGTAAGATGATCATTGCAAACTTGGTTTTGAAACTGCAAGTACATTTTACAAATGTGAGATATTTATTCTTTTTCTATTTTTTCCTTGGGAAAATCAATCATCCAAAAAACGTTTAGTTATGAGCAGTTATAGAGCCCAAGTTCCTGTATGAAATTCAGCCTAATGAAACTTCAAAATTATTTTCACGTACCTAGGGTCATGAATGGTTTTCAAACCTGATGCTATGTTAAAAAGAAGCACATGGCAGGTGTTAAGTCAGAAATGTAACAGAAGCTGGCATAATGAACTTGGTGAATCCTCATTCCTTCTAGATCCTAAGCCAGTGTCTGGTCATTTGGTACCTCATGTGTACTGGAGTTATATCAGCCTTTTATATCTGGTTTTAACTTATCATTTCACACTTGGTTTTTGGTTCTGTGTGTGTGCGTGCACGTGTGTGTGAATTATGAGACTTGGTATGTCTATCAGAACTTAAGGTCACGATGGAAAGGGTATTTGGCACCTTTAAGTGGAGAAAGGATGTTTATGTCACTTTGGAATCCCTCCTTCTTGGAAATGTGAACACACCTGCATGAAGGGTCACGCCTCACTTCGAGGGTCTCCTTGCCGAGAATGTCTGTCCTTCCCAAATGGAGGAGAAAAGCCTCCTTGCTCACAGGTGCTTCATTGGGCCCTGGGTGCACCTTGGATGAATTCAGGGCAGGTGTCAACCTTAAACAGGAAGCCACGACTAGTGGAAAGAGTGGTGGGCGTTGGCATACGGCACACCTGCAACTGACTCCTTGCTACACCCCTTTCGAGCTGTGGACCCTCGAGTGAGCCATTGAATTGCGCTGGGGCTCAGTTTCCTAAGAGAATAACACCAATGCGTCAGAGCTCTTGTGAGAATAAAAGAGGTGGGTGTCACTGAAACTCTGAGCGGTGCTCAAGGTAAGAGGAGCATGTGGGCTGGGCGGGGCTGCCAACACCTTGGCTTGGTGGTCAAGCAGAGGGTGAATCACTTACTAGGTACAGGGGCTCCTATGCCTTGGGTGATGCATCTGTAAAGTGGAAGCTTCTTCACGGATTGCTGTAACATGGAAGGATCTTAGAACGGTGAGGGAAGTGGGGGAAAGGGAGATATCCAGGAGAGGAGATTAGCTGGAAAAGTTTGCGTGCTCTCACTTCCATTCACTTCTCCTAAAGACTTACTCCAGGAAACCAGTATGTGAGTGGCTCTCCAGTGATGAGGGCGAGGGGAAGCTGAATATCTGACCTTCTGCTCTGCTTCCCCTCTCTTGACCTGCACCCCTGTCCTCTGGGATTACAGGTGGAATCACTCACTGGAGAGAGATTTTGTGCCCATTCCTGGCTAAGATGTGGTGTGACTGGGTGTAGGAGTCTTGGGAGGGGAACAAGAAGCTTATTATCCTTAACATTTAAAAGTATCTCAGAAAACAGTATGGAGGTTCCCTTAAAAGTGAAAAATAGAGTTATCATATGACCCAGCAATCCCACTCCTGGATATATATCTGGAGAAAACTCTAATTCGAAAAGATACATGCACCCCAGTGTTCATTGCGGCACTATTTACAGTAGCCAAGACATGGATGCAACCTAAGTGTCCATGGACAGATGAATGGATAAAGAACATGCACTCTATATATACAATGGAATATTACTCAGCCATAAAAAAGAATGAAATAATGCCATTTGCAGCAACATGGATGGACTTAGAGATTATCATACTAAGTGAAGTAAGTAAGAGAAAGACAAATATCATATGATGTCACATATGTGGAGTCTAAAATATGATACAGATGAACTTATTTACAAAACAGAAACAGATTCACAGACATAGAGAACAAACTTATGGTTACCAAAAGGGAAAGGAGTGGGTTTAGATAAATTAGGAGTTTGGGATTAGCAGATACAAACTACTATACATAAAATAGATAAACAACAAGTTCCTACTGTATAGCACAGGGCTCAGTATCTTGTAACAACCTATCACAAAAAAGAATATATATATATATATATATATATATATATATATATATCTGAATCACTTTGCTGTACACCAGAAACTACCACAACGTTGTAAATCAACTATACTTCAATTAAAAAAGATGTCTCAGCATGGTAGTTGTGAGAACTTCCTTCACTGTGGTGTGGAGCACGTTGTGGTTGTTGACTTTCCCTACGTAACACATTAGAGACAAACGCCGCGCCTTCCCCCAATCCCAGGGGCTTGTACCAGCCAAGACTTACCACTCACTCAAGCTGCCCTTGACAGGACAGCAGGTTTACCAGGGCTCTGCTTTGCTCCATGTCTCTTTTTGTTGGTTTTTTTTTTTAAAGCTTTTTTGATTAACCCAAATGTATAATGGTAAATAATATTAATCCTATAACCAGTCGGTACTGAGCACTCCTTATACAGAAATAAGCCTTGGGTTTCAAATATTTCCACTGGTGAAACTTCTCCTGTAAAACTTATCACAGTTGATGTTATGGGGGCGCATGTTAAATAGCAAGAACCAATATTCTGTGTTTCCGGATAATTTTTTTTTTTTTTTTTGCGGTACGCGGGCCTCTCACCGTCACAGCCTCTCCCTCTGCAGAGCACAGGCTCTGGACGCGCAGGCTCAGCGGCCGTGGCTCATGGGCCCAGCCGCTCTGCGGCACGTGGGATCCTCCCGGACCAGGGCATGAACCCGCATCCCCTGCATTGGCAGGTGGATTCCCAACCACTGCGCCACCAGAGAAGCCCGTTTCTGGATAATTTTAGTTAACAATAACAAAAATACTCTGAATACACTACCTACACATGGAATAAAATGGAAGCAGCTAACTTGTAAGGTTTATATTATAGATTCCACAGTTTCAACCCATTTATGCTAACAATGATAGCCTGTCACGTTTCCTTTGAGCCATTGTATAATCCCTCCATAGAATAATACTAAAAGAGACAAATCAAAAATATTTTGAGAGACAAAAATATCTTGCTGTTATTTGAGATCTTCAAGTAGATTCAGTGGAGGGTGGATCAATTAGGAAGGTGACCCCCTTCTGTTTGCAAGTTTCGTGGACAGGAGAACAAATCATGTGGTGGTGGTGAGATGTTCCTTGTTGCCAGGAGAGACCGGTGCTGGGTCAGGGAGGAACCTTGGGGGGGACTCTTGGGGGGCTCCTCTGTGTTCTCAGAATAAGGGGACGCACAGGTTGTCCTCGTCTTGGGACCCTCCTCCTGGGAAATGTCGTCAGCATCTGACCTCTGGTGGGAGGACGAAGAGAAGCTCTATCTTCTTCTTGTGGAGAAGGCATCCTGCTGACTCAGGATGGAGTTGGCCAGACTGGGGCAACCCGCATACGGCAACTGGTCAACACTGGGCAATGGGCCCTGCATGCCCGGCCATCACAGCTAGATCCTTTCCCTTCCTTGGAGATCTGGTTGTTGGGGAGATTCCCAGTTATGCTCTCTGGCCTCTGCAAAATGCCTCATTTGGAACATCAAAGACAGTAGGATACTTTTCCAGGCTTCCCTGGTGGCATAGCGGTTGAGAGTCCGCCTGCCGATGCAGGGGACACGGGTTCGTGCCCCGGTGCGGGAAGATCCCACGTGCCGCGGAGCAGCTGGGCCCGTGAGCCATGGCCGCTGAGCCTGCGCGTCGGAGCCTGTGCTCCGCAACGGAAGAGGCCACAACGTTGAGAGGCCCGCGTACCGCAAAAAAAAGCAAAAAAAAGCAGTAGGATACTTTTCCAAACCTTTACCTTCTTCCTCAATCAATTTTTAGTGTTGTATATCCATTTTCTTACATTACTGAGGTTTCTCTCAGCTAACAGAGTTCTCATCCCAATATTATGAAATTTTCTCTTTTGAGAAGTAGGTGGCTTTGATAATACCCAGTGATTCTTCTGAAATTTTCTGAAATAATTTTGGCTTGAATGTTACAGGTATGTCACTCTTCGCATGCATTGCTGATGCTTTCATCTGTGCTGGAAAGGGTCTCCTCTATCTTTACAGTGTGA
Organism: Pseudorca crassidens; assembly: GCF_039906515.1. Taxonomy (NCBI): domain Eukaryota; kingdom Metazoa; phylum Chordata; class Mammalia; order Artiodactyla; family Delphinidae; genus Pseudorca; species Pseudorca crassidens. The sequence goes on along the minus strand of NC_090309.1, from coordinate 80,296,846 downwards.
ATTCTCTGTAAATCAGACATGGGGTAAAAATTTCTTTTTGTTGATGCGGTCCACAAAGGACTTGGTGTTTCTGAGGGAGCGTGCATGCCCCTTTCTGACTGGGTTGTTTTCTGGCTACAGTGAAGCTTTTTGGTTCAGAGAGTTTCCATGTGATCTTTAAGTGCATTGGTTATTTTAGCTTCTTCTTTTATATAATTTTGCATTCACTGGGTTTCTTTTTCTTGGAGAGTTTTTGTTTTTGTTTTACTTTTGGCTGCATTGGGTCTTCATTGCGGTGCGCAGGCTTCTCATTGCGGTGCCTTCTCTTGTTACGGAGCACGGGCTCTAGGCGTGTGGGCCCAGTACTTGTGGCTCGCGGGCTCTAGAGCGCAGGCTCAGTAGCGCCCGGGGCTTAGTTGCTCCGCGGCATGTGGGATCTTCTCGGACCAGGGCTCGAACCCGTGTCCCCTACATTGGCAGGCGGACTCTTAACCACTGCACCACCAGGGAAACCCATCTTGGAGAGTTTTTGAATAAGTATTGAATTCTGCTACATAAATTAATTTCTTCCCAACTCGTCTGATTCATCTTGTAAGAGATCTCCGTGAGTTGCCTCCAATACATCAATTCCAAGTTCTCACATTCCCTGTTGACTGCCACCAACAGCAGCCCAATAGCGCATTTTTAGCAGGTGCTCACGTGGAGGTTCGATCTGATTCTCTTCACTGTTAAGAACTTGCTCCATAGGCAGTGTAGGGTTTTCTGAGATTTCGTGTTCTTTAATAAGTGTGTCCACTCTTCCCATCCATCTTTGAGACTCTGGCAGAAGCAGCTTTATACTTCCAGGAAGATTGAAAGTTTCCTCCAACATCTCTGTCAGTGTCCTTAAAGCTATTCTCCCTACTTTTGTGGGTTTTGAAGGATGTTTTGGTTGCCGCCACTTACTGGATTTGCTTAGTTGAGTTTTCTAAGGACTGAGACTTGCTTGGAATGTCGGTCATCAGCCAAACTTGTTGGAAGCATTAGAATTTATCTTCTTTTCATGCTTTTCTGCAAGAATCTCTTATGAAACCAAGTAGAGAATTGCTGCTTTCCAGCTCATCGTTCATGGCTTTCATATTTGCTATTTCTGACAGTTCCTTCTTGAGTCTGGCTTCGAAGAGAGTTGATTTAAGGTCTCTGCATTCCCTTCCTATGTGGCTAACTCTTGCAGAAATTTGATATCTTTCCTCCAGAAACTCCAAAGGCCAGTTCTTTGTCCCTGCAGAGTAATACAAAATCTTAAGCATTAAAAACTCCCCCGTGACTGTAGAAGTCCCCATCTCCCCCACGGTTTCAGGGGATCTGGGCCTGGGCTAAGCTCCCCTGGCAGTACAGCCACTGCCTGGCACAGGGGTCTCCAGCATCAGCACCATGCAGAGAATCAAGGCCATCAGGGGACCCTCTGTGGCTCCCACGGCCTCTGCAGTACCCCTGGCTTGCCAGGACCCTGCTGCCCACAACAGATGTCAGAGCTCCATGGTGAGCAACCTGCCCGGAACCTCCTCTGCGCCTGGCAATCAGGGGCAACTGCAGTGGATGGGGGGACACAAAAAACAGCGTCTCCCAGCCATCCCACATCTTGACTCACAAGGAAAATGATCACATATCATGACCTTGGGGATACAGACAAGGCTCTGCAGACCTGAGGGACTAGCTGGTGGGCTCTGGTCATGTATGGTCCTTCCTGGCTACCCCGGGAACTAAGGAGATCGATCTCTTTCCACATCTGTAACCATCCTAGGTCAAGAGGTTCAACCATCTCAGCTAGTCAAGAGGTTCCAAGTTGGAGCATTTGCAGGCCCTCAGCACTGGCTACTGCTCCTTTTGCCTCCCTTTCTTTTTAAAATTGAGATGCCATTCATATAACGTAGTATTGTAACTATTTGAAAGTGAACAATTCAGTGGTATTTCACACATTTACGAGGCTGTGCAATTGTTCCCACAGTCTGGGAATCAGCCTTCTCTCAGGGCTTAAAAGGCAGCAGACACCTGTTTCTGCGATCTTCAAGGGAATCTTCCAGACGAATGCTCTCTGTCTGCCTGGTTATGAGTCAGGTTCCCCCTCCCTGTTACCTACGTCACCTTCAGACCTGCAGAAGCCTTCGAATTTTGAAAATTGCCTTATAGAACCAAAGCCATGAAAGGATCAACCCTAGTGGGAGACAGATTAAGAAAGACAAATCCATCAGCATTCCCGGGGCCTCCCTGAGCGCCTGCTACGTACTGGGTTCTAAAGAATATTCGAGGAGCTAAAAGGCATACTTGACTGCCCTTGATTTGCTCTCTTGTTGGGTAAGCAAGATGTTCTAGAAACATTTATCGAGTCCCTGCCGTGGGCTGAGCCCTCTCCAACGTGATTGGCATACATGACCAAAAATAATTGTTAAATGACTGATTTAGCATCTTTGGTACAATTTTGGAGAATTTTGAACAATTTAAGATCCAAGAAATCTGCATGAAGGAAGAGGGTTTGGGACCAGATGATAAAGATGGGTTAAGAGAGCTGGCTCCCGCCATGGGGTTGGTAGGTGGTGGAACTGAGCTGACTTTGATCTCCTTGACCGTGAGTCTGGGCTCTGATCTTCCACCAGGATTTCCAAAGAAGAGGAACCAGGGCATGGAGAATCCTGTTTCCTTACTTGGGCATTCCTAATCTTTACATACTCTGTTTCTTCTGCTTACAGCCCTCCTCTGCCTTCTCTCTCTAAAGGACTCTTGGAATAAATAACCTCTTTCCTGAAGGTTTCTGCAAAGACTTGCAGGCAGTGTAGGGGACTTCTGGGCTCCACAGGGCTGACTGCACACGAGTCTGTTCACGTCCTTCTATTGCTTGTCTCTCCTGCTAGACTTTGAGCTTCCTGGGGCAGCTCAGGCACACAAGCCCAGTGCTGGGCACAGAGAGGGGCTCAGCAACTGGGGGTGCACCCAGCACGCCCTGTCGCTGCAAATCATTGTCTATTAGTGAGAGATCGTGGGGCCTGGCTCCCAGGTGTAAGGGTCTGTGATGCCCTGGTTCTCCACGAGGCTGCCCAGCACGGGGAAGCCAAGTGTGGCCTGGTCTAGGGGACTGGGTTCGTGTTCTGAATGGCAGCATTCTGGATGGAGAGGAACCCTTCAGCCTCCTCTCCCACACTGTGGCTGGAAAGGAGAATGAAGGGAGATTGCAGTTGGGTGTCTGGGATGGGGTAGAATTCCCCAGGAGGTATCCCCAGACAGGACTGGCAGGGATGGGAGCTCCCTTCGGGAGGGCTGAGAGCAAAGGCAACAATGCTGGGGAAGTCTGGGCAGCAGGAAGGGCCCAGGCCAGGCCTCGGGGTGGGCCGGAAATCCCCGACCCAGGAGTGAGTGGGGTCCCGAGGCCCCAGCCCCAGCCCCAGTCAGATTCCTCATTGGCTTCTGAGAGTTTCCTGTCTGCATCTCATTCCTGCGGAGGACGTGGCTGCCAGAGGGCTCTTCTTAAGGAACAGAACGTGCTGCTCTCCTGTTCACAATCCATCAATGGCTGCCCATTGTCTGCTGGGTACAGTGGGATCTCAAAGCGAAAAGCCCAATCCAGCTGTGGGAGGCTTTGCTGGGCTGAGTCCTGAGTCAGCAGATGTCTGGAAGGCAGTCAGCAGGGGGAGGTGGTGGCAGCTCAGGCGCTCCGAGGAATCACTGTGTGCCCATTACTTGTGCAAACTGTGGACGAATCAAACAGCAAAGCATGGTAAGGGAGAGCCACAGATTGGAGGGCAGCTAAAATCCAAGAGTGGGCAGGTAGGGAACGTGGAGAAGACGCAGACTGGAGTGGTGACAGGCTGGTCTTGTGAGTTCAGATGTCAATGGGACACTCTGAAGGTCATTTTTTTTTTTTTCTGATATGATGTTGTGTATCAAGTACAAATTTAAAAAACAAAACCAAAGTAAGCATCTTGCTGTATTTACTTTTCTAAGGGCTTTTTCATTCAACATGACACGGTGAGCGTTTTCACTTATTATCAACAAACCCGTCACAAAGGTTTTTGTGACCGTAGAATAGTCCATCCGATGGATACATCAAAGTGTGTTTACCATTTCCTTATTTTTGGATATTTAGGTTGTTTTCATTTTTTAATACTAAAAATAAAGTGGTAATAAACACCCTATGCTTATGTCTTTGATTTACATCTCTAATTATTTCCATAGAACTGATTGATTCTTAGAAGGGAAGTTCCTGGATAAAAAGGTATGGATATATTTTTTTAAAGTTTTTATTAATTAACTTATTTATTTTTGTCTGTGTTGGGTCTTCGTTTCTGTGCGAGGGCTTTCTCTAGTTGTGGCAAGCGGGGGCCACTCTTCATCGCGGTGCGCGGGCCTCTCACTGTCGCGGCCTCTCTTGTTGCGGAGCACAGGCTCCAGACGCGCAGGCTCAGTAGTTGTGGCTCACGGGCCTAGTTGCTCCGCGGCATGTGGGATCCTCCCAGAGCAGGGCTCGAACCCGTGTCCCCTGCATTAGCAGGCAGATTCTCAACCACTGCGCCACCAGGGAAGCCCCAGGTATGGATATTTTTAAAGCTCTTGATACTTGTTAAACTGCTTCCCCAAAATGTTGTGCACATTTTATATTTCCTACCCACAAGACATCAGAATGCCTGTCTCGTAACCCTCATGGGCAATGAGAATGATCGTTTGGAAAAAAATTGATGTTTTGAGAGGAAAAAAAAAATAGTCAGCTACATTCATTGGGTTTTCCTTGATACTTGGAGAAAAGAAATTTGGATGTTTATTTGCCTTTTGTGTGTTGCCAGTTTCTGCTGAAATTGTTCATTTCCTTTGCCCAGTTTTTATGGGCTCATTTTCCTTCATTACTTAGAAAAAGGCTTTATGTATTAAGCATGCAAACTCTTTATAGTTGTTTTACAATTTTTTGCGGTTCTATATTTGTTTTTTTTTCATTCCGTGAATGTTGTATCAATAATTTAATATCTAGATGCTGCCCTTTGCAGGACTCAAAGGCTGCAGGTTGATGGAGTAAGGGAGGCTGGGGAGGGATCGGCGACCCCAAGATGGCTTGTAGGTTTCTGGCTTGGCCACTAGGGAGATGCTGGAGACCTCAGGGGGTCCAGGGAGCTCAGGAAGAGGGAGGATGTGATGGACTTCACGGACTCTGCCTGTGGCACACCCAGGTTGAAATACCTGAGAAAGAGTTGGGGATAAGGTCTGAACCTCATTCCTAGATGTGGTCTAGGAGTGTTTGCTGAAGGCATGATAAGAGAGCTCGATTTAGAGCCCAGCGGAGTTCTGGGAGGAGATACAAACTCTGAGTTGGGGTTCAGATCAGAGCTAGAGCTCGAGGCTACTGACTCCTGGCCCAGGGCTCCTCGCTGAGCATCAGGTGGGTCTGGGGGTCGTGTGGTGGGGTTGCAGTGTGATGTTTGAGGTGGTCAGATTTACGAAGTAACAGGTTTTTCAACTTCACCGTACTTTTTTTTTTTTTTTTTTTGTAAATGAACATCTTATCATCCCACTCTTTTCCAATCTGTAGTTGGCTTCTCCTTTCCCATGGGGAGGGGGGCTATGTTTTGGATACCTCAAGCCAAATTACTCTTGGAGGCCGACATGGGAACCCATCAAATGTTTGTCATAATGGATCTGCTGTCCATTTGCATTCATTAATTTAGTCTTTTCTACAACAAGTGGCATTAATATAGCATAATTGACTTTTCCATTACACCAGATTAATTAATAGGAATCAATATGGTAGGAACATTAACAAGGTACAGAACAATTCAAACCTTCCACAATTCGTTCCCATTGCCTTGTGTTTCTATCACGGAAAGAGAAAATCCAGCTCCACCACCACCAACACGCTCCCGAAGGCTTCCTGTGCGAGCAGAGCTTCTGTCTGTTTTTCTTCTTCTTCTTCTGCTTTGTGACTTGACAAAATCGGATAAAGCCGTAGTATTTTACTTTCCAGCGTGCCCATCATTTGGCGTCACCGGCATAAAAATGCCCCGCTACCAGCTCAGTGGTGCAATAATGGTTTTTCCTTGGGGCTGGATCGTTTTTAGAGGTATTTGTAATGGAGGATTTGCAGCCTTGTGCGGTGGAGCCAGGAATGTGCCTACGCAGGTTGCCAAGCGAGTGTCAATCTCTTTGTCACCCCGCTGTCCTGCCACCTCCCGCTCCTCCGGAGGCGGCTGCCCCGTGCTGGCACTGTGCTGGCGAACCCAGACTAGGAACCCCGAGTGGCGCTGCCCTTGCTGGTAGCACTTTGCACACTGCAGCATCACACGGAGGTGCAGCGCCGGGCACAGACCTTCATGCAGAGGGAATCAGAACCTGCGCTTAGCTGCCTGCCTGTCGCCATCTGATAAAGTCCCTCAATTGTTTCCCCTCCTCGCTTCCTCCCCGCTGGTGTTGAGCCTCCTGGTAGGGATGGAGGGGGGAGAAACTGAGGTGCAGAGAGGAAAAGGACCAGTCTGAGGTCCCCCAGCAATCGGGGACAGATCCTTGGGAAGAACCCAAGCCTCCTCCAGTGCAAAACCATCATCTGAAAATAAGTACCCGGAGGGTCCATTGGCAGCAGTGTCTACATAATCCCAATTTTTGGTTGAAGATCAACTTCAGAAAGCAAGACTGATCCTGGGCTTGCAAATAACTATTATCAATTTTTTTTTTTTTAGTGCACTGTGTATGGTTGAATTTCTTATGTGTTGATTGCCTCTGTTTGATTTTTCGCAGTTATTCCAAATGGTGGGATTGCATTTTGAGACTCAAAGGTACACAGACATGAAGAAAGAAGGCATGAAGGAACACCGCCTATGCCCACAGACCCACGTATCCTGGCCTGGGCGGCCTTGGCTGGCGCTGCCGCCGGGTGAGGCTGGGCCAGCTGGCTGCTTCGGGGACCGCCAGCCCCGCTGGGGCCTCCCAGCGTTGCCTGGAAACCATGCAACAATGCCTCCAGAGCGGCCCCGCGATGATCTTTTCTGAAGTGGCGGTCCCTTCAATTATTTTATTTCCATTATATTATGTTAATTAAATCAGCAAAAAGAACAGAGCACATGCATGTCCCAAGTGGAGTGGCTGTGAAGGGTTAATCGGAATGGCCCTGGCAGCCACTGGGTGAGCAGAGCAGCGGGCGAAGAGAGTTAAGATGGACCCTTCTCCAACCGGTCCGGTCCCTGGGGCCCAGCGGAAGCTCCCAGGTCTCACCTCTGCCTACTTTTTGGTGTCTGTTTTTTCAGCTCTCTCGAACCATGGGCTGCCCTTGGTGGGCGCAAGGGCAGGTGGAAAGGGTTTGGGGTGTGTGCAGAAGGGACCCTTTGAAGAACCCCTTAGAGCTCACAGCCAGACTTTGTAGAAGCCACCATGCCCCAGTTAACTGGCAGTGATGAAAGATCTCGTAGATACATCATATGAATACTCTTAGGCAGAGGTTTTGACAACATCGGAATGCTTTGCGGCAGTAAAATCTTACCTCAAATTCTCCAAATATAAACCAGTTAATAGTGGGGGCACTTTGATTAGAGTCGGAGCTGGGATGGGGGCAACATTCCCCGTGCCCACTCTTTGCTACGTGGCTGGAGCACAGTTTGAAAACCCGTGCCTTAAGGCCCCCCGAGGGGCACTGGAACTGTGGGTTGTATCTGGGCTGTCTGGTGTCGGACGTCTCAGGACCACACAGCTTTCCCATCCTCATGTTCCCATGCCTGTAGAAATGGGAATTTCTGAGGTTGGAAACAGAGGGTATTCCCCTGCCTCAATTTACTTGTTCACGTAATGGACATAAAACTTCTGCGTGGCCTCCCAGCCTCATGAGCTTTAAGAACCAATACACAATGGCTAGTTCCAGGCCTGTGCTCATCACTCCTGGAAAGCGATGGCCTTTCGCTAAGGGGCGTTTCTTGAGGGGTGTCTTCGTAAATTCTCGGAGCTCATCTGCCCGCCTCTTCTTCTACGGTGGGGTAGTGAGGCTGCTGTTTCCGGCTATTATTTGACTCTTGTGGTTTTCTGCATTCCGCAGAGGCCTGTCCAGTGGGCCTGGGACCTGCGACCTGCTTCTGGTCTTGTCTTTGTCTTTCTGTGGGCAGGAGACAGAGCCTCCCCTCTCTGGCCTGTGGTCTCTCCCTCGGCCAAGCCGAGGCCCTGCCATCAATGATCCCTTAGATCCCCCGCAGCTGTGGCATCCTCTCATTTGAATACCACGACAGAAATAGCAGTGCAACACCTTCAGTTTAAAAGACGATGGAGCAATTACTCTAAAGCTTATTTCCTGCTCCCTTGCGTTTCCAATATTGCAGATCTCCTCCGTTTCAAAATTAAGTTGTAAATGAGACTTGAGTTCCACATCACTTACTTTCTTCTCTCCAAGAGAAAGAGTTGGATAACCAGTTCAAAGAAAACACACACATAACCGAAATTCAAAGAGGTCGGAGGGATTTTCTTTCTCCTAATCTTGGTTACTGGGCTGGCCATCTGATGAAGCGTTCCCAGGCACCGCTGTGATGGTGTGATTCTCCATCCATCACACTTAGTAACTTCCCTCTTATTTACAAAATGAAGTCCAAGGTGAGCACCAACACCGTTATCATACAAATAATAGAAAGTAGTTATAAAGTGCTTACTGTGGGCCAAGCATTTCATATATATTAAAAAAGAATTCTTTCAAACACACTCTGAAGCTGATATATTTATACCCACTTTACTGATCAGGAAACTGAGGCACAGATAGGTGAAGTGACTCACTCAAGATTTTACAGCTGGTAAGTGATGGACCGTGATTCCAGCCTGAGCTGTCCGCTTCCAAAGTTGTTTGTTTTTAATCCCTGAGCTTGACTTACATAGAACCTCTTGGTCACAAAGGAGAGCCTCAGATTTCTTCTGGTCAAACTTCCTTTGTGATGCTCAAATCTCCTGCAAGCCTGGCTGACTGGTGGTTATCCAGCTTGGTGATATTCCTGGTGATGGGAAATTTCTTCCCTTGGAGGGCAATCAGTCATTCATTCACTCAACAAACATAGATAAGCCCCATCTAAGTGCCAGGCCTGGCGCTCAATGCTGGGCCATAGGGATGAATACATCACAGTTCCTTCTGCTGAGGGACTTGCAGACCAGAGCCCAACGTGTTAGGTCCTTGAACAGCTCTGATTGCTAGAAAACTCTGCCTTTACTGAACTGGAAAAGATCTCCATGTAACTAACGTGATCATATAATTATTGTCCAAACGAGGATGCTGTTGAGAGCGAACGGAGTCTGTTATAACGATTATGTTACAAACGCTTTTAAACTGGGCCTGTCTCTGCAAAACAGGGATGCGCACCCTCAACCTACAATCCGTGTCCTGGGTGCTTGGTTGGCCTCGGAGTCCACATCAGCCCTTCTGACGTTTGGAGACCAGGGTCTGGCCGGCTCTGAGCCTCCACTTCTCCAGCACATGCCCAGTCATCACAAGCAGCCTCATCTTCTTAGTTTGCCGCCCTGCCTCAGCATCCTTGGTCCTCTCTGAGTGTGTCTGAGATTCTGAGTTTGGCTTTCTGGAGCTGACCTGACCTGGCTTCGCTTCCATTGGGAGGGGAGCGTGCCCGGGGCTGCAGTCGAGGAGGAACCGAGAAGGCTGAATGTGTACCAGACATGTTTTGAAAGCCTGGAATTCAGACAAAAAGGCGAGAACAGAGGTGAGAGCTGTGTCAGGGTGGCTCTGTGGTGGACTGGAGGGCAGGGCTTAGAAAGCCAGACAAAACAGTTTAGGGAGAGAGGTAAGAAAAATATGTTTCACCAGTATTTCTCAGGCTTAGAAAACTTTGGACAAACATATTTGAGATCTTTGAACCTATCAGCCTAGACACCAGACATCTCTGTTTATCACTCAGTCAATCAACAAACATTTATGAACCGGCCGTTATTTGCAGGGCACACAGGTGACACAGCCCCTGCTCTCTTGGAACTTAGAGTTTAGATGGAGGCAGGGTGCTCAGGTAATACACACCACAAGGTGGGCAGAGAGGATGGGGCATCTAACTCATCCCCCATCCTCCCCAGAGGGGTGTGGGGACACCTTCACAGAGCAGAGGCTGAGCAGAAATTTTCCTGGCACAGAAGGGAAGTGAGTGAGATGCCAGGCCCAGGGGACAGCACGTGCCAGAGAAAAGAGGCACAGAAGAGTATTGTGTGTTCAGTGGCTCCGTGGGGCTGATTGGGGCAGGACTGACAGGAGATGGGCAGGACCTGTCGGTGGGACTTGGATGCCACTGGAAGCATGTGGATCTGCACCGGGAGAGACCCGGACATCCGGGGACCGCTCTGCAAGATGGAACCCTGGTGGGTGGCTTCAGATGTCCTTGCAATGAATTCAAGTGAAGCACACACGAGAAAGTGCTTTTAATTGAGGGCCGTGTTTTTCAAACGTGACTTGCCTGGCAGCTGACTGTGCACTCTGGCAGGAGTGGCAAGTGACACTTAGCTTTCTTCAAGCTCCATTAATCTGCCCTTTTCTTTCTGCTTCAAATTCCACTTCAAACACGCAAGAGCTCCTCAAATGCATGACAGTATAAATGATATATAACCCTGTTGGCAGCCACGGGGCCTCCCGTCAGGTGGTTGGGATGGCTTGGGTTGGTTCTGTTGACCTTGCAAGGCTTGTAGAGAAAGAGAGTGTCTCTTCCCTCCTCCTCGCACATGCACACGTGCACACACACACACACACGCACATACGTGCACACGCGTGAACGCACACCCAGCTGCGCAGCCCTTCTCCGTGTCTTCAGCCCCTCCTTGTGAGCACGTGGGGACTCCTGGAGGAGCCCAGCAGCCCTGCACAAAGGCCGGGGTTCCTGGTGCCTTCCGCAGGGGGACCCAAGCATCCCCCGCCGTCATCTCTCCTGTGTCTGGTGACACCAACGGCACTATTTACTGAGCATTACTCTGTGCCTAGTACTTGACATGCATCATCATCTAAGTTAGTAGTATTATGCAAGTCAAGAATGTGCTACCTCCATCTCCCTTTTTGCTGATGGAAAACCGAGGTACGGAGACGTTAAGTGACAGGCACCGATTTACGCTGAGCCAGCAAGTGGCGGGACAGGGATTCGAACCTGTGACTGCGGGGCGCTTTCGTTCTATCCCAAGAGCTAGTGAGCGGTTGCTGCCAATCCACCTCCTCTCGTCCAGACTTGGAGTTGGGATGAAGAGGCGGAATCACTGCCATTGCCTGTGAGAAGGGTTTTGGGATGGATGCATTGGCGGTAGAATTCACTTGTCGACCAGACTTTCCGGGGGGTCTGCTGGAGTGCTGGATTCAGCGCGGGGTGCGGAGGGGCGGAGGGGGCATGCAGAGATACCCTGCGTGATGATAGGGCCGCCGCTCGCACAATGGTAGTTGGGAGAGGGAATTACGGAGACGACGGAGGCAACACGGTGAGCTAAGTGCCGGGCTCCAGCAAGTGAGCAGGGCCCTGGGGCTCGGGGTCAGGCCTCGCTCGGCTCAGGGCGGCTTCCCCGAAGAGGCCACGAGCAGACCTGAGCGCTGGGTTCCTCCACTGGCCAAGGAGGGAAGGTGTTGCAGCGGAGGGAACAGCTGTGCAGAGGCAGAGCGCTCATACGGAGCGGGGGGCCTGGGGAGAGGGGGCGGCCCTGTAGTTTATTGTTCAAATTGAGACTTTTTTCTCCCCAAGTTTTTATTTAAAAAAATTTCATACTACATAAAAGTTGAAAGAATGTACAGTGAAACTTGCATACCTTGTACCTAAATCCATCAGTTGTTAACATTGTTCCGTCTCTCTCTGTCTATATGTATGTGTTTATATGTATGTATGTAATATGCATATATGATATGTGTGCATGCTTTTATATAAATGTATACCTTCTCTTTGCTAAACTATTTGAAGGTAAGTTGCAAACATAGCATTTTGCCCCTGCAATTTATCTCTCTATAAAATGACAATAGTGTCATTTTGGTGTTGTTAAAAAGGTTAATGCAATGCAGTATGTGCAAAGAGCCTGCCACGATGCCTTAAATATAGCAGGTGCCCTAAGTTGGCCCTTCCATTCTTTCCTTGAGAGTTTGGGCCTCATGTAAACGGGGAAGGAAAATGCTCGCGGAGGTGCTACCTGGTGGGAATGTGAGGTCCCTGGAGGAGGTGAGAGAAGGAACGATCTGAGATCAGAGCTTCCTGGTCACCTGACTTGGGAGTCTAGGTGTCTGAGATGAATTCTCCTCAGCTCTGTATCCAGTAGACCTCCAAGTTTCGGTGCTTCTCCCTTGAAACGCCTTCTGAACCCGTGCTCTCCTTGTGCCTTTGGTTCCGGCCTCGTCTTGTCTGGTCTGTAATCGGCAGTATATGCATCCATTTCTGGTCCCTGTGCCCCTCCACTTAGCTCCTCTGCTGACAGGTAAGCATCAGAGCTCTTCACAGGACCGACAGGTGAAAGGATGAGTGAAAGGTCAGGTGAGCAGCCTCCTCCCTGACCTCCCTGCCTCCATGTCCCCATCTTGACCATGCTCCACATCAGGGTCAGAGAGGCTCAGCCATCTGAGGGATGGGAGGCTTCTTGGCCACCCCTGATGAGTGGAGGCCAAATGAGCCAGCCCAGAGGGAGGCAACAAGGGAAGCAGAGGAGTCGTGATGGAAGCCGTCTCTTGCTCAGCAAGGTTTCCTGCTGCAGCTCCAGGCGCATAGGGCCTGGTGCCACCCAGCAGGACGGAGTGAGAAGCCGTCATAAGGACCCAGAGCAGGCGTCACACACAGCAGGACCGGCAGAGCCCAGACCCCTTTCCCTGGGTGGGTGCAGCAGCTGCATTTCCCCATCCAAGTATCAAAGTGCAGTCAGTACCACGAGGAGAACAGAACTTGAAAGAGACTCTGCCTCTCGTTACTCCTGTGACTTTGAGTGAGGCTTAACTTTTTTGAAACCTCAGTTTTTCTCCTGTGAAATGGGTTTGCTTTACCATCTCACAGCGTCATGAGGCCCCACCGAGACTGGCAAAATGGCATACTTGGTGTGGAGCCCAGCTTGTTGGATGTACTTGATAAAAGACAGCTTGGCTGATTCTGTCTGTCCTGACTTGAGGTTTTATTTTTCTGAAATACCCACTATAGGTCAGAATGTAGGAAATCAAAATGTTTGGTTCCTAAATCCATGAAGATGTTGCCCCTGGGACCAGGAAGACACCTTTAAGCATTAGCCTCTTTAAGGGAAGAGAGCATTTCAGCCTGGTTGTAAGGAAATGCCCACCATCGATCCTTCAGATTTAGGGGGAGGCTGCCATGGAGGTTGGGGGATCCAGCTGGGTGATTCTGCGCCAACCCCTCAGAATTCCAGGCAGCCCTTGACCCCTAGCTCTCTGGGCTGTGGACTTCACTCTCAAGGTGGGAAAGGTGGAAGGTAATTGGACAGCGTGTGTGTGTGTGTGTGTGTGTGTGTGTGTGCGCGCGCGCCGTGTAGAGAGCCCTCCTTCACCTCACCGCCTGCTGCAAAAAGCATTTTTTTTTTTTTTGCGGTACGCGGGCCTCTCACTGCTGTGGCCTCTCCCGTTGCGGAGCACAGGCTCCGGACGCGCAGGCTCAGCAGCCATGGCTCACGGGCCCAGCTGCTCCGCAGCACGTGGGATCTTCCCAGACCGGGGCACGGACCCGTGTCCCCTGCATCGGCAGGCGGACTCTCAACCACTGCGCCACCAGGGAAGCCTGAAAAAGCATTTTTTGATCCTCGGCAAAGGGATTGTTGAAGGGCACAGCCTCATGTGTACTGTTAAATTGTCCCTTGAGCATCTAGCCTGGGCTTGCTATGATCAGCACTTCCCTTATAACATCTCGTTTCATTTACACACACCTCGGAGGGTAGGCGTTGTCATTCCTGTCGCAGAGGGAGAGGGTTTGAGGCTCAGAGAGGGAAAGCAACTTGCCCGAGGTCTTACAGCTATGAAGTCGTGAAGCCGCTGTTCCAGCCTCTTGATCTGACTCCAAAGCCTGTGCCCATTCTCGTGCTTCCGGATGGATGTGAATTCTCTCACTCTGAGCTTGGGATACAGTTTCCACATGGGTGAGATAGACATGAGCTGACTTTGGCTTAATTAGAGGTTTACACTTCATGTGAAGTCGATCTTTACGTTGCAGTCGCTGAGAGGATTGGAAACGGCACAGGAAAAAGCAACAAAACATCGCTCCAGGACTCCCTCTAAAATCCTTTATGTGACGGTGAAAACTGCTCATAAACACCTACCATATTCTCATATCTTCCAGAAGATAGAGTGGAAAGGGTATTGGGCTGAGAATCAGGATACCAGCCGGGCTCACTTCTAATGGCCAAGGGAACTTATCCCTTTTCCTCTCTGAGCCTCAGTTGCCTATTCTGTAAGATGGGGATGATAAATCCTAACTTGTCTACCTGGAGAGGGTGTTGAGAGAATCAGAACGAGTGACGAAGCCCAAAGCAGTGTGTAAACTGACATGCTATGCACATGAGAGGAATTATTCAGAGACTCTGAATTGTGTGAGGGATTTCCTTTAGCAGGCGTGCAGCTGTCATCTTAATCTGGAACAATGTTGGCAACGTTTGAGGTGTTGCTATTTATTTCCTTTAGGGAGGTGAGGGGAACATGACTTTTAGCTGCTGCTTTCTGGGTCCTAACCCTAACCCCAGCTCTCACCCTCACCCCAGCAGGACCGGCAGCCTCAGAACCCCCTGAACCTTACTCCCAGTCTCTCAGTTCCAGTGACTCTTTTCCTGCAGCCTCAGGACTTTCCCGGAGCCCGTTTGTCTGAATAAAGAAGTTCGGGCTTTGTCCCTCTCCAGGCTTCTTTCCCGCTGAGCCGGGAGCCCAGCTTCCCAGCAGCTGCCGTAGCGGTTGTGGTGTGAATGGGCCTCCCCGTTCCGTCCGCCTTTCTTGTTGGGCTATACGAAGAGCAGGCAGAGACGTTGCTAGGTGTGCGAATGCTTTATCATTTTTAAAGCCCGGTGCAAAATTAGCACCATTACTGGTCACACAATCCAGTCATTTTAAGCTCTTCCCCTTTAGAAGAACTACCAAAAAAAAACAGCTCAAATTATTAACAAAATGTTGAATGACAAGTTCTAAACTACAGATGCAATTGCCCGACGACATGCTGCAGGAGGCTGGAATGGGCCGGCCGGCGGAGGAGACCACGAAACTCATTTTCTAAAGTTCTTTAAGAACCAAAGACTTGCATCTTTCCGGACATTTCTGGGCCTGTGTGGCAACGGATCTCAAAGGCTTTGGAGGGCTGCTTCTGACCTTCTGCCCCCCCAGAATTGATATCAATTCCAAATTTTAAAAAAGACCCATTTTTCATTAAGAATAATAGTTTTGTAAGGCAGTTGCCCTCTGCAAACAGTATTATCAACAGTGTTTTCAAAACACTATGATCTTTATCTTGGCGGCACTGAGGGAAAAAAGCAGTCTGTCACACGTTCAACATCTACGCTGGCCAGTCCCCTTTCTGAGACGTGAATTAAATTTGAGCGATGTTTGCTGTATGCCAGGCCTCTGCTAGGCTCAGAGGAAGATATTGAAATAAATCATGACAGTGCCTGCCTGTGGGGAATTCGCTGTCTAGTAAGGGACACAGGCTGTATCCGGAAATGGTTATAACAGAATTAAAAAGCACTTTGGGAGCAGTGGCTGGGGTAATGGGGGAGGCGTGGGTGGTTGATTATTTTTAATTAGAAGGTTTGGAAAAGTCTTCCTAGGGGAAGAAGCATTTGAGATGGGCCTTGAAAGATGCCAGGATTTCAGTAGGTAGACAGGGGCAAGGTGGGTGTGAAGGACAGTTCAAGAGGAGGAAAGAATCCACGAGGCAAAGACTGGGGACGGCCAGAGCACATGGGGTGAATGTTAGGCCTTCTGGGTGGGCTGGAGGGGTGACCCTTTAGGGGGCTGCAGGGGGGATGGAACTGGAAACATACACTGAGTGCAGCTTCTAGAAGGGCCTGTGGGTGTGGAATTAATCCACTCACTCACGCCTCCCTCATGTGCCAGGTTCTGTCCCACGTGTTAGGGATTCCAAAGTGAAAAAATTCACAGTCCTGTCCTCAGCCTACAGATTAGTTGTGGCAGATAAAAAAAAAAAGAAAGAAAGAACTATAATAATATAACAGGATAAATCCTATGATAGAGATAAGATCAGAGGAGCAATCGACTGTTCTGACCTGAGAGAGAGTTAGGGAAAGCTTTACAAGAAAAAAAAGAGCCACCTTCACATAGAGTCTTGAAAGAGGATACGGGTTCGTCTTCATTTTGCTTGAATTTTTGTTCACCCATGGGTTCTCAATAGAGGACAACTTTGCCTCCCTGGGGATGTCTGGCAATGTCATGTTTGGTTGTCAAGACCTGCGGGTGGGTAGCTATTGTCATGATAACACTGTGTAAAAAACCACCCCCAATCTCAGTGACTGGCAACCACGAATACAAGCATTTGTTTTTCTTTTGTAGGGATGTCTGGGTCAGACAGGGCCACTCTGCTTCAGGCTGAGGCGAGAAGGCTGGGCTGGGCTCTGAGACTTCAGGTCAGGTTCAGGTCTGCGCCACGAGCATCTTAATTTTCCTGTACCCACCAGCTACCTTGGCATATTCATTCCACAGCAGATCACAAGGGTGCAAGAGATACGTCCAACTGTATGAACATTTAAAGTCTCTGCGTCGTGCCGGTTCACCTTCCATTAGCCAACGCAAGGCATCTGAGGCGGTCTGGTCCAGTGATGCCGACATATGCACCCTGCCCTAATGGGGGGAGCAGAAGAATGGACACTTGCTGAGCAAGGGGACAGCTGTCTTCCTCCTTTACTTTAAATCAAGGAAGAAACCTTCTCCCAGAACCCTTAGGTGATCCCCTGTATATCACCTTGGCCAGAACCAAGTCTCATGTCCAGCCTAGCAGTGGGAAAGGGAAATCGAGTCACTATGACGGATTAGACCCTTGGGTCAGGACCCTCTTCCCCTGAACCCTGAATGGAGTTGGGCTCCTGGCAGCGTGGTATTGGGGGTGATGATTATCGAGTAGGCAACCAACGCTGTCTGCCCAGCCACTGACAGCAGCTAAGTCATTTTCCTTCTCTGGGCCTAGAGTTGGGCTGGAAGATCTCTGCGGGCCTTGTGTTTCGTGGGGTGTGTGCCAGCACTAGTCTTTCCAGGTACGACTTGCTGAAATACTTTGACCTGCCCTTCTCCATCGTAACAGCCAGCCAAGAGCACCCTTGCTCCAGACACTGGCTGCATGAGGCAACCCCACGCTCCCCTGCCCACGAGACCGTCTTCTGCACAGAGCTGAACCCACATCTGTGTGTGTCCTTCCAGACCTGTCCAGCAAAAGGTTGCTCCTTGTGGGACACCAGCCCTGCAGCTGTCACAGCACTGATGCCACCTCAGAGCAGCTGTGCTTTCCACTGCTTGCCCTGCCCAGGACTTCTGTTCCCACAAGGAGATCTCACAGCTCCCCTGATTTGGCAGGAATTTGGAAAACAAAAGAGCCTTGGATTATTCTGCCCTGAACCTGCCTCTTTGGGCTTCAGATCGTTTACTTAGCAATATTCTGGGTGATGATAAGGACTCCGGCACACCTTCCTTTGCAGGAAACTGGGTGAGAGGCAACGCACATCTGGACAGATGTCAGCCTGCTTCAACCTCCTTGGTCGGCCAAGGCTTTCTCTGGGCATCTCTTTACCCTGGGAGGTTGGGGATTCTCCCATGAATCCCTAGGCAGGGATCCCCAGGGGAGGCAGGAGCCTCAGTTCTAATCCATCAGGGCCTCTACACTGCTGTGTGACTGGGCATTGTGGGGTCTGAAGCTTTTGTAATCTGGGGAACTTTTTCTTAAAAAGAGAATAAAAATTATAAATGTTTCATTAGGTAACAGGGCTGTGATGGTTAATTTTCTGTGTCAGCTTGGCCGGGTCCTGGTGCCCAGGTTATCTGGTCAAGCACGATTCTGGATGTTTCTGTGAAGGTGGTTTTTATTTTTTTTGGGTGAGATTTAATATTTAAATCCGTGGACTTGGCATAAAACAGATTGTCCTCTGTAATGTGAATGGGCCTCATTCAAGCAATAGAAGGTCTGAATAGAAAAAAAAAGGCTGACCTCTCTGGAGGAAGAAACGATTCTGCCAGCAGATGGCCTTCGGTCTCGAATTGCAGCCCTCCTCTGGGTCTCCAGCCTGCTGGTCTACCCTGCAGGTTTTGTACTTACCAAGCTTCAACAGTTATGTGATTCAATTTCTTGAAATGCATCTCTCTCTCTCTCTCTCTCTCTCGCTCTCTCTCTCTCTCTCTCTCTCTCTCTCTCACACACACACACACACACACACACACACACACATACACGCTGTTGCTTCTATTTCTCTGGAGAACCCCGAGTAATTCAAGGACCCTGGAAGGGTCCAAGCGGCCCTGTTGCTTAAGGATCATTAGGTTCACTGTAAAATTCTCCCTGTGAGCCATCCCTGCTCTGGCCCTCAGCTTTCTCTGCATGACATGGTGGGAGGTTGGTCCAGATGATCTCTGGGCTCTTCCCAGCTCGGACTGTGGGTACAGGGCTGCAACACGGACGCTGGCTGTGTGGCCGTCACTCATGCCTCCCAGTCTCTGTGCACCTTCTTCAGATAGTGAAAGATTAGGGTCTCCGGGTTTGTCTTCCGTGTCTCCCGTGGCCCACGGCCCAGTGTGAGTTAATGAAGCCGCATGGGGCAGGGCGGAGAGAATTCTTACCCAAGGAGCTATCAACGGGCTGAAGAATGCCAGGCCGGCCCTGCTTTTGGTTTCTTCATCTGAGGTCTTGTCGGTTTGCTCCTTTCTGAGTGCTACTGCCTCTAGTTTGAGGGCCACACAAAGAAGGATGTGTGGGTTCCGTGATTCTGAGCTATAATAAAATATCCCTGCCAAGACCCTATTGTTGCCTGCCTGTTACTACTACGAGAATAGCCCTCCTAAAGAGGCATCCTGGAGCGGACAGAGCCCTGGAGTGGAGCCTGGAGGGCCGGGTGCTACTGTAGAGGTATTGGCCACCGGCCACGAGACTCTGGGACCTCAGCGAAGCGCTTGGGCTTCACTGGTTGGTCTGAGGTCTTTCCAGGAGTCACGTCCATGGACAGACCTTGCAGCTTGCTCTGCTGCTCCTACGTGATTGGTCACTTGACCCTTCTGAGAGGTCAGCAGGAATGGAGAAGATTTTGGGCATTGAACTTGGAGCTCTTCTTGTGGCGGGAAGGCGGGATGGATTCACCCCCAAAAGTCAAACACGAGAAAACGGACAAGTCAGGAAGCAAGCCGATGAACAAATGTCCTCCTTTAAAGTTTTGTGAAAGGAGTAGGGCTCCCGTGATTTGCTGTGCGCGCGCGTGTATGTGTGTGCGCGCGCGTGTGCAGGAGTGGAGCTGGGGAGGAAATGACCTGTGCCTGGCTTGGGTGCATTATGCAGGGACCCCGCCTTTGCTCAGCCCTCTAGCCAGCAGCCAGCTTAGGGGATCCAGGAGAGGGTCATCGGGCCTTTATCATCAGAGGAAGAATTCCTCCGTCTGGCTGGAGGAGACAGTGCATGAAAAATGGTGGCAAGGGGTCAGGAGGCGAAAGCAAGTGAGAAAACACTTTCATCTATTATCCCGGGGTCAATGGGCTCCCATCAGGGAACCTTGAGGCTGCCATGAATGGCCCGTTGCAGGACGTGCCCCATTGTGTGCCTGCCGCCCCGTGGACCTGACAGGGCAGCTTGAGGGCCAGAGCCCCACATCACAATCCCCCGTGGCGGGACAATAGGGCCTAAGAAAGTGGTGGGTGGCTCGCCTCCCAGGAGCCTGCTCCTTCTTATCAAAGGGCTTTCACGGGGAACGCCCAGCCGGCTTGGGAAGGCGGGAGAGCCGTTTGTCCAATACTGGGGAGGCATTTCAGACTCATTCCAAAGTCCCCGTCATGGCGATTAGGTTGGCCCGGATTGAATTTCATCCCCAACCAGTGTGGGTTTCTCAGCTGTTGCCGCTTCTTAGAAGCCACACATATTCTTTGAATTGAGTAATTTTTATTTGAAAAACAACACATTCCTGTTTAAATAAGGCCCAAATCTTATGCTGCAAAAGAGACATACGTTTTCTCAAAAGGAGTTGTTGGGATGACCACCTGTGTCCTTCCAGCCACAGCAGGCACCAGGCATGGGGAGCTCACTCATGGTTTGGGCAAACCCATGGCCTTGCCTTCTCCCTGGCAGCTTCTTGTCAAATAACCCATGGCTGTGGGTGTGAAAATACCCTGCAAATGAGTTGTGAGTCTGACATTGTGATTCCCTTGAGTTAGGGCTGGTTTACTTTCCAAGTCTATAGAAATATGTCGACTGGATGGTGAGAACCATTATCCATGTAGTAACCCCCATGCTTGGGCCTGGGAAAGAAGTGGGCAGTGGCCAGAGATGTGACTTTGTGGCACTGTCAGCACATCTGGCGTGGAGCCTAGGATCTGAGTCTTCAGGAACCCTCGCTGGTACGGACCCATCTACGACACCCCTTATTGTGTGAGTACCAGGACCCACTGAAGGTTTCTTCTTCTGCACCATTTTTGCACAGTGGCTGGATTATTGCCCTTGAAATTCAGCTATATGCACGCTGCTCTCCAATTTGCTAGAAGTACCAAGAAATTGCCTGGAGAGGTCATGACCTCAAATACATATAGGTGTGAAGTGGCCCTAGGACAATAGGGAGGGGTGAGGTCTGATAAAAATGCCCTGAAGGCTTCACATTCACTGTTTTTTTTTCTTTTCTTTTTTTGGGTAACACTTGGATATGAGACAATTGCTCAGATCAGATTTAACCTGTAGGAGGTAGTGAGTTTGTGAACTTAACCAAAATAGAAAAAGCCACACAACTCACCTTCACATTCAGGATCCTCCACTGTCTTCCCTCTCGCACCTTCTTGCCCAAATCGCCCTGTCAGCACTCTACCTGTTATTCAAATCCACCTGACAGAAGTTTTGCTTCCTTCCTCCTTGATCCTGGTTCTGCTTCCTTTTTGCTGGACCACTGTGTCACCTGGGTAGCCCAGCTCAGATCTCACGATGCTCCCTGAGGGCAGGGGCCTAATTGTATTAAGTTTCCGTCCCCCCACTCTTCCAAGGACCTTCCAGAAAGCTTGGCTCATAATGGATGTTCAATGAGCCTCATGATTTGATTGATTTTATTTGGTTGCGTAACTTACGTTTCTCTTCCAGCTTCTTTGTGAACGTGATCTGAAGGTTGAACTTGAAAACATCAGAATGGTTTTATCAGGGGGTATAGCTCGGGCATCTGAGCCTTGAAAGGGGGTTCCCAGGATACCTCCTTCTGGGAACTTTGTGGGAAGATACAACTCATGGAAAAGTTCTGAACATTGCTGGTCTTCTGATTGAGTGGGCCTAAGGGACTCTCTGGGATTATTCTTTGATGCTTAGAAGGGTAGATGTCAGGGCTTGGAGGTCACTGAGCCTCTGTACACCTGGGAAAACTCAGTCTTAGGAAGGAGACATGACTTAGTCATTCATTTATTCAAGAAACAGTTACTGAGAACCTATAGAGGAGAACACAGACTCATGGTGCTGGCTTCATGGACTTCAATTCTGGAGATGAGAGATGGATAGAAAACAGGTTGTGAGTTCTTTTTTAAAAAAAATACCCAGATTGCTGTACAATGATGGGGCATGAGGGGGCTTAGGGGGCAGAGACCTGCTCCAAGAAACAGACCGTCCATAAAGGAAACTCTGAGGAGAACTTTGAGGTAAAGCCTGGAGGAGGAGTGCAGGTAGGTCAGGTAAGGAGCTGAGAAGAATGTTCCAGGTAGAGGAACGAGCACAGGTAAACACTCTGAGCCAGGAAGGAGCCTGGCATCTTCTGGGAGTGTGGGTGGAGCTTAGTGAATAAGGAAGAGAGAGTCAGGAGGTCAAGGTTGAGAAGCAGGAAGGGGCTGGATCAGGTGGGGCTTTGTAGGCCAATGGGATGAGCTTGGATTTTGATTTGAAATGTAGTGCGTAGTTATTGGAGGTTTTGAGAACAGAAATGATATTTTAAAAGAATCCAACTCCTTTGTGGGGAGCAGAGTCAGTTGTCCATGGGAGGCTCTTGCAGTTGCCCAGCTAAGAGGTGGGGGGCTAGACAAACCAACAGACCTGCGGGATCTTGGGATCAGAGCTGAGAAGACTTGAAGGAAGGAGGTGGAGATGGGGGAAGGGAAAGGATCACGATGACTGGCCTTTTGGCTTTAGAATTTGGGTGGTGATGGGGTTCAAGACACGCTACCCCTCAATAGGGCACCTTCGGCTATGGAATATTTTAGGCTGAAGGACGTTGGGAAAACAGCAGAAGCTGGTGAGTCAGGCTGACCTTCCCCCGCTTTTCTCCCTTGAAGCAGGTCATAAGACCCTCATGAGAGAGGTGCCCTCCCTCTCCTCGGAGGAAAGGAGCATTCTTATCTCCAAAGACAAAGGAACACCAAGAAGAATCTTAACAAACAGGATTTGTTAAGTTTCCGCCAGTTTACTACACTTATCATACTCCTTAACCTATCCCATTCCTCTACAATTGTCCACTTTTTGTCAAACAAAGCATAAAAATACTTAGGTCTAACCAATTCTCTGAGTCTTCAGTTCCTTATGAAGTCTCCTCTGTCACATGAAACTTATATCAAATAAATTCGTATGCGTTTCTCCTGTTAATCCATCTTAGTCCGTTAAATTTTCAGACCCAGCCAAAGACCCTAAGAAGGTCGAGGAGAACTTTCTCCTCCCCTGCAGGAGACAGGGGTGTGTTGATTAAAATGGGAGAGATTGGAGTAAGAGCAGCTTTGCTGTTGGAAGCGGAGCCAGTAAATACTTTCGATTCAAGAGCATGTTTCATTTGAGATGCCTACTGGCTATCCAAGGGTAGACATCAGTCACACAGTTAAATATATGCGCCAGAAGCTTAAGAGGGGGCTCTGAGCTGGAGAAAGGAATGAGGACCCTATAGCAGGGAAGGTAATTTGCTTTTCAATAGTCATTTCCCTTATTTCTTCGTACAAAGGACTACTCTCAGAATATAGATGACATCTCTCAGGATCAGAGCATGGCTGTTTTGGCCATTGAAACATAATCACAGAGAATGATCCTTAAAGAGGAGATGACTCACTATCTTTCCCCTTCCTCTATCCTCCTGTTTGGAACCTGTCAGTGATGGCTGGTGCTCTAGCAGTCATCTTGGATCAAAAGGATGAGGTCCATATCTTATAGAGGATGAAGGAGGAAGATGGAGAAAGTCTACGTCTTTCCTAATTGTGTTGCCTTTATACCAGCCCTAGGTGCCTATACCTGGATTTTCTTTACAAGGGAGAAAAATAAACTTGTACCATTTTTCTATTTTTCATTTTATTTTCAAATTAATATACAGTAAATTTCATCTTTTGGGGAGTATCAAGTTTAAAGAATTTTAATGGGTGTATAGATTTGTGTAGCCATCAGCAAATGGATCCAGCATGGTTCCTTCACCCCAGAGAACTCCCTTGTGCTGTCTCATTGTAGCCACACCCTCCCTGCAGCCCAACCTACCTGACCATCACTGATCTGTTCTCCATCACTACAGTTTTGTCTTTTTGAAAATGTCACATAAATGGAATCATACAGTATGTAATTTTTTGAGACTGGCTTCTTTCACTCAGGAAAATGCATTTAGCATTCGTCCATGTTGCTGTGTGAATCAAAAGCTCATTCCTTTTCATTCCTGAGTATTGTTTCGCTGTATGAATGCATAGCAGTTAAGTTTTCCATTAAAATATTGTAGGATGTTTGAGTTGTTTTCAGTTTTTGGTGGTTATGAATAGAGCTACTGAAAACATTCATGTGAAGATTTTTGTGTGATTTTAAGTTTTTATTTCATAGGGTAAATATCTAGGGGTAGGATTTCTGGTTTGACTATATAAACATAAAGTATATGTTTGATTATAAGAAGCTGTCAAACTATTTTCTGGAGCATCTGCATTATTTTACATTCCTATTAGCAATGGATGAGAGAGTCATTTGCACCACATTCTTGTCAGCACTTGATATTGTCAGAAGTTTGTATTTTTGCCATATTAGTAGATATGTGATGTTACCTCTTCATGATTTTAATTTGCATTTCTTTAATGGCTAATGATGTTGATGCTCTTTTCAAGTGCTTATTTGCCCTAGCACAGAAGGTCCCTGTGCTTTGTTTAGTGCTCTGTTGTTGCCATCTTGAAATTCTTCTTATTTGAACAAGGGTCCCACATTTTCATTTTGCAGTGGGCCCTGCAAAGTACGTGGCCAGCCTTGCATGTGCTGTGTCCAGACAGCCAGCAACAAAGGCAGCAACAGAACTTGGCCGTCTTTGTATGCTACTGGCTGTCCTGGCCAACAGACTGGGCCATTTATTTTGATTACGGAAGAAAAATCCGTACGATGCACCCAGTTTCAGAAGTTCACTAGACAAGCAGTGCATCCGGAGCTGTTGGGTGGATCCCACTCTTACCGTCCTTTACTATCCCTCTCTATTTCTCTAGATCTCTTTTGCTTGGTTAGATTTTACCTAAAAGATTTTACCTAAAAGAATTGCAACCTCCCTATTCATAAACACAACAAATGTTTGTTGGTGGTGGTAAAGATGAATCTGTTACCAGAAGAATATTAAAAGAACACTATATCAGATAGAATGCTGCTCATTTTACTTATTTATTTGCATTTTATCCTCACTTAGAGCTCTTTTTTTTTTTTTTTTTTTGGGCCGTGCGGCATGCAGGACCTTAGTTCAACAAGGGATCGAACCTGTGCCCCCTGCCCCCTGCAGTGGAAACTCAGAGTCTTAACCACTGGACCACCAGGCAAGTCCCACTTAGAACTCATTTTAGAGATATAAAAACTGTGGCCCAGAGAAGCTAAATACTTTTTTTTTTTCTTTTTTTACAAAATCATACTGCTAGTGAGTGAGGAAAATCCTTGTCTGGCTTCTTTCTGATGCCAGGGAGTTTTTCCGATGTAACCTGTTTGAATTCCTGATTTTCTCTGTTGGAGAGCCATGGGTATTTTGGACATCTTTAATCATCTTCTGGATATCACAGACAAATTTCCTAAGAAAACTCTCATTCTCTTTCCTCTTGATACCTTGAACATCTTTGCTGCATTGCTAGGTGTGGTTATTGTATCAAGAGTTTCAACTATCTTGGAGTGAACTGTCTGAAGGAGTTCCCAGTATCCCTTCAAGTGATGGAGGTCCACATGAAGAAAGCTATTCATGAAGCTGGGAGTCTCTTTTTCTGCTTGGAAAAGGAAGCTTTGTACATTCTTCTATATTGGTTCAGAACAGCCCTCGAAAAGGGAGGAATCAGGCAGAAGGGACAGGGCCCTAGGTATTCTGGGAAGTGGAAGCAGGCAGCATTGGGCCACAGACTGGCCCGCTCCACCCTGCCCTTCACCCAGATTCTTCCCTGCTCCCTGGGCTCTTTGGGAAACTGGCTTTCGGAGCCTGACACATGTTTCTTTGTCTGGCCCCAGCTGTTAGAATCTGTCTTCATTCATTAAGCAGGAAGGGAATTCTCCGAACTGCTTCTCTAGTCCGACGCCGTGGAGCAGACACTTAGACCTTGACAACTTCAAATCAGAGATGTCAAAACAAGCCGGGGGCCCGCCTGAGCTGCACGAGCCTCAGGCCGGCGCTAGATGCTTCTCTGGTGTAATTTTTAGTCCCTGTGATAGGTGTCGTTATCCCCATTTTACAGAAAAGGAAACTGAGGCTCAGACAGTTGCGAGACATCTCAGAGCTACCTACTCAGAAAAGACAGGATCTGAGCCCTGATTGGCATGAGTCAAATTTCTCAGAGCACTTGACTCACTGCCATTCATACCAACAGAAAACCGCAGCCATCTTTCCTGCTCTTGAAAAGCAAAGGGCTCGTCTTTAGGGGAAAAAAGTGTCATCTTTGGGGAGAATACTGGTTTCCTGGGGCCAGGGTCCTGTCCGGAGGCCTGGCCGGCCTCTCTGCTGGGAGGAGCCTCCCCGCTCAGCCCGGCATGGAGGGTCCGCTCTATACCGTCACCGATCATTGTCCAGGCCCATCCATCAGCGGGAATCCTATTTCAAACATCTCTCCGACTCTAATGGCACGAAAAGCATGAACTAAGCACAGTTTAATGAATTCTGATCTCACAGGCAGAGGCTGTCTGATCGGGGACAACTGTGCTCCCACACAAGGCAGGAAAAATCGCTCCAGCGGGAGAAGCAGGGATGCATTCCAATGATGTCTTCATTGCTTCAAGATGGATAATTTGTTTTTTAGCAAATTCATCAGAGACGTCCATTTTATCCATGACTCACTCCCAGCTTTCTGGCAAAGTGTACCTTTTTACCTGGAGAGCAGTAAAGCCCTCTGATCTCGTTCAGGACAGAAGGAAAGGAGCCGCTTCACTTCTCGCCTAACAACCGTATCTCAAGCTCTTGTAGGTTTTTATGGGAAAATCTTAAACATCTTAGCAAATGCATATATGCAGCCCAATCACCCAGTCATCTCTGAGAAAAAGCCAGGAGGAAGCTTGTCATTTGAATTTCAAGGAAAGAAGTAAGAAGCAGAACTGAACAGGCTTTATCTTCCTTTGGTTCGAGAGTCTGGACGTCTCCATCCTGGGACCATGTCATCATCTTCTCAGGGCTGCTGTGAAGGAGAAGTGAGGGTACCACCCAGAGATGGAGTCCCCGGGATTTAGGGGGTGGGGTCTTCCCAGAGACAGGATCCTACCAGGAAATCAGCAGGGGTTTGTCCTATAAATCACCTCATTTACAGCTTACAACTGCTCCAGAGGGGGGAAGGTAGCCCTCATTTTAGAGATGAAGCTACCATGACACAGTGAGATCAGGCAACGGGCACAGGGTCATACGACTACTGAGTGGCAGGGTCAGAGGAGGTCCCTACGCTCCAAGTGGACCACTGACATTTAAGACAAGCCCCTTCCCCTCTCCAAGTCGCAGTTGACCCATCTGTAAAATGAGAAGGCAGGGCCTGTGTGAACGCTAGATACCTTTTATTAACATACCATGAAAGCACTCGTTTTTTTTTTGTTTTGTTTTGTTTTATCTGGGAGTGAAAACTGCATGTCTTATTCCCCACAGAGGGCTAGGGAGGAGGGTAGCCGAGGCGGGTGGGACCACAGTTCCATTCTCTCCGATCCTTGCATTTGCTCGTCCACTGTTTCTAGCACTGGGTCCAGAGCTTGGGATTTAGAGATGACAGTCATGAGGGGCTCACCATCTTCTAGAGAAAACAGACACATGACAATAAAACTAATAAAAATGGGAGATAAATGCCCTGATAGAGATGTATACGGGGACCTGTGGGAACAGAGGAGACAGAGCAACTAACTGAGTGGCCCTGAGTAAGTCATTTAAAGAATTTGCAGCCTCAGTGTCCTAATCTTTGAAATGGAATGGCAATAACTTGCACTGTGCTTCACAAAGTTGCAGGGAGTGAGGAACCTAGTTTTTTCAGCCCCTGGTATTGTGTGAGGAACTCAGTGAGTATTTAACGGACTTGAAGAGGGCCATGGGGCTTTCTCCAAAGTTCCTGGCTTTCTCTAGGCCATGTCAGCCTAAATCTTTCCTTATCCTTTCCCCAACAGTCCGGCCAGCAGGGAGCCTCTGTGAAGCCCTGTGCCCTCTACCAAGTGTCCTCTGCCAGCCGTTTTCCCTAATCGGCTCCTCCTAAGTTTTCCCACTAGATTTTGTGGGTGTATTTGACCTCTTCCCCCAGTGGTTAAAAGCTAAGAGTGGGGGCTTCCCTGGTGGTGCAGTGGTTGGGGGTCCGCCTGCCGATGCAGGGGACACGGGTTCGTGCCCCGGTCCGGGAAGATCCCACATGCCGCGGAGCGGCTGGGCCCGTGAGCCATGGCTGCTAAGCCTGCGCGCCTGGAGCCTGTGCTCCGCAGCGGGAGAGTCCACAACAGTGAGAGGCCCGCATACCGCAAAAAAAAAAAAAAAAAGCTAAGAATGGATAAAAGCTGGAGCTCTGGTGTCAGGAAGATATTGGCTCAAATTCAGCTTTGCTACTTTGTTACAAGTTAAATCTGGGAAAAGTTGCTTAATCTCTCTGAGCCTCAGTTTCCTCATTTGTAAAGGGGAGATAATGAGAATGCTTCCTGGATGGGAGCTGCGGTGAGGATTGATGAGGGGATGCAGGTAGAGCCCTGAGCAGGTGCCAGCGTCAGTCGGTGCTAAGGAAGGGACCTTCCCTGCCCCCTCACCCCTCCTCCCACTCTGCTCTTTCCCTCCCCTCTTCTCCCACCGTCCCCTCCTCTCCCTCTTCCCCTCCTTCTCCTCATTGTTACTATTAAGTGCAAGGCGAAGTGTGACAGCTTTCTCACCCTGTACTCACCGTGTTCAATTTTGCACATGCAAAGTGGGGTCCCCCAAAGACCACGTTCAGGGTCTGGAGCCCACATTTGTTCTCTCTCTCCAGAAGCCTGAAGAGGGGATGGCAAGGGCCCCGGAGGCACACTAAGGTGGAAGTTGAAATCCATACCGGCTGTGTGATCATAGACAAGTTACTTACCCTCTCTGAGCCTAAGCTTCCCCAGTGGTGAGAGGGGATAATGCCACCTTTCTCACAGGTTTGCTGTGAGGAGTAAATGAGATCATCTAAGTTGGGGGCTTGACACAAAGCGGACATTCCCCTCTCCTCTCTGTCCAGAGGCTCGACGCCTGCTCCATAGAACACAGGGGGTTGTAAATGCAGTTGGTCCTCGTATCTGTGGATTCCATAGCCTCAGAGTCAACCAACTGCGCATCAAAGTATTCAGAAAAAAAAATCCAGAAAGTTCCAAAATCAAACGTTGAATTTGCCATGTACTGGCAACTCTTTACATAGCATTACGTTGTGTTTACAACTCTTTGCATGGCACTTATATTGTATTAGGTTTTATAAATAATCTAGAGATGATTTAAAGTATACGGGATGATGTGTGTAGGTTACATCCAAACACTACTCCCTTTTACGTAGAGGACTTGAGTAGCCACAGATTTTGGTATCTGTGGGGCATCCCGGAACCAGTCTCCCTTGGATACAGAGGGACAACTGTATCCCACCAACCAGTACTGCCGTGTCCTGGAAAGGTCCTCCAGTGAGAATCTTCCTCCAGGGCCGCTGCGTTTCTGTGGCCCCTCAGATCATTTGTTCCACCCAGGAGGACCCCAGGGTCTGAGGAACTTGGCTTCTCAAGGATGATGTAGCTAGAAGCAGCACCTGGTTTGCTGGTAGATGTCGCCTACTGTGTAAGGCTGCGTCTTTGGAGAACACCTTCCAGACAATTCCTTTTATTTTGTGGGAGCCTCACATCTGCTCTATGAGTTGGGTATTCGATATTAACAGAGATAAAGTGATAATAATAATTAACAAATATTGAAACTTACCACGTGCCGGCCATGGCACTAAGCATGTCACTATCTGAAAGGATGGAGAAAATGGACTCAGAGGGGTTTGCAACAAACTCCGGAGTAGATCTCATTAACTCCATTTTGCAGATGAGGACGCAGAGCTTCCGGATAAACAAAGTTGCTGAGGGGCTTTTACCGGAAGTCCAGCTGCTCACGCCAGGTGAGGCTGGAACTTGGTCCACGTCTGACTTTCCTCCAGCCTCTGCTCTCTGGTAGTGCCGCGCCGTCTTAGGTAAAGGAGGGGCAGGAATAGAGGACCCGTGCAGGAGTGGATTGAAACGCTTTACTCTCTGATCTCAGGCACATCTTATGATTGACTTGTTGTCTTCCTGGATGAGGTCCTTGGATCCACGTTAGCAAGAACTCAGCTTCCTGGGGCCAATGCCAGCTCAGTTTACCACCTGCCATGTCTCGTAGGTTTTCACCGTAATCCACATCCTCCACGAGAGCCGCATTTTCCTGTGACCCGTGTCCTTCATGTGACCTACATCCTCCCCAGTCCCAGACCAAGCTCTAGCTCTGCACGAAAGTCAGCCCCAGCCATGGCAGACGGGTAGTCACTCCTTCCCTAGACACAAGCCTTGTGGGCACTTGAGGCTGGATTCAACCCTGGTCACCTGAGAGACTGAATGGAGCCCAGCCTTGAGCAGGGAGCGGCGGTCCCGTGAGCTCGGCACGGCTCCTTTCCTGCCCTGCTCGCCTGTCTCAAATCCCCTTCACACCTACTCCTCCGGCCACGTCTTGCTCCATCCTCCAGGTCACTTCACGCACCCCCTCTCCCTTGTCACCTCAAGTCTGATAAGGTGCCCTTTCTCTGTGCTGCCACACACATGGGCTTGTGCAACCCCTGGGATGGTGTCACATGACTCTCCACCGTCAGACTGTGAGCTCTCTGAGGGCAAAGGCCTTAGTCATCCACGTGATCAGCCTATTCTTTGAATAACAGCTGTGACTAGTCAAGCAGGACCGGCTAGGCTGCAGGAACAAATAAACCCTGAAATCTCAATGTCTTAGCGCAGCGCGGGACGTCTCCCTTTCATTAACGTTTGGTGCTAGACACGCAGCTCTCCCCGCCGTGTGCCTTTCAGCATTGCCTGGGGGACCGTGGCTCCTTGCCCGTGGCGGTGGCATCAGGGACACATGGCCTCCTGCCTTCCAGGTGATCCCACGGGCTGGCATGGAGAGCCAGACCAGGAGTGGTGCACATCGCTTCTACCCACTGTGGTCTAAACCCAGCCACGAGTCCCACCCCCGCTGCAAGGGAGGCTGGGAAATATCCAGGAGCATGTGAGACCTTAAGGGGCAGGCAGCCCCTCTGATGCGGCTTTGAGAGGTGGGCTTCTGCTCAGTTTCAGGGAGACCTTCCTAACAATCAGAGCGTTTGGGATGACACGAGGAGGCTTCCCGGCCCAAGAGTCTTAGGACCGGTTAGCTGACAGAAATAAACTTGCTTCCTTTCACCGCTGCCAGAGACTTGCGTTCAGACAAAAATCATCGTTTTGAAAATAAGGAGCTGGGCCCTGGAAACTCCGTTCAGCGCTGTCAGCCCCGGAGAAGCTCGGTGTTCCCAGCTTGCCGTGTCCTTTGTCCTCTGTGAGCTCCCGAAGCCTGGAGAGGTGACTTCTTTATACTTGGGAGGTGCTATTTATAACTTCCAAAGGACCCCTACTTCTTTGGTTCTGTACGGAGGCTCAGAAAAGCGAGTCCGCCCTCCCCCAGAAGCCTTCCCCCTACACCAGGCCTCTCTCCCCCAAGAGCAATCCCGTAAATAAAGGATGAAAGGACCCGTAATTATTACCATTCGACAACACAGGGACTGTCAAAACCAGGCGTCCCACAAAAGCCTTTACATAAATCACAGCTGATACAATGGCTCTCGGCTGAGGGGAGAGGAGCTTAGAGCCTCGGTGCTGCTGAAAGGTCTGTGTTTGGGGGCGGGGTTACCAGAGTCAGCCGCCCCTGGGGAAGAGATGAGGGCCTGCTGTCTGAGCAGAGCCTCCGCCTCAACCCGCCAGCCCGCCCGACGGCAGAGGCCACAGCACGGGAGTAAAGAGCTGAGGGCAGACTCCAGATGTGACAGCTCCATGGGGCCGGATGGTCCAGAGGCTTGAGACCGCGCAGGTCGCAGTTGCATTGCTGGCGGTTCACACTCCGGCAGGGCAGGACCGTCCACCCTGGGGGACACGCTGGCCCGCGGCGGTGCGGCCAAGGACAGTCTGTACCCTGCGTGTCAGGGGGACGTCAGGGCTCCGGGGCCAGAGAGGGGGGATGGGCGTGGCCGGGCTGCTCAGAGAAGGCATCCTGGGGGGAAAGGTCATTCTCTGATAGGCGGAGGGGAGAGTGGGACCCTCCAGGGTGCAGTGTTGTGGCTGATTCTGGTCCCCACACCGCAAGGACCACACTTCTTGAGAATGTGCGCTCAGAGCTGGAAACCAGAGCGACCCCGTTAAGCAGGCAGTCTGTTCCTGAAGCACAGAGATCTCTTCAGAGGGTGGCAATTCCAGAGAAGCAGAGCGATTGGTAAGAGGGGGCGTATCTCTGGGCACACCAGTGGTTCCTTGTGAATGAGCCATTTAGCGGCACATTAAGAATTCGGTGTCATTTAACACAGGCTGGTGGCCCCTCTTAGGCGCCATGCTCTGCACTACTCCTACTGCTTCTTCCTTTGGAGGTGAAGAAGACCCCGTCCTTGAGATTTTTAGAGTCCAGGGCAGGAGGTAGAGGTAGAACACAAGCTCTAACGCAGAGTGTCTCCTGTGGACAGACATAGGCCAAGAGGCAGTGCAGCAGAGCCGGGAGGCCGTGGCTCTAGAGTTAAACGTCCCGGGTTTGAATCCCAGCCCTGCTGCTTGTGGGCTTGGTGATCTTGTGTGAGTCATTTAACCTGGGCCTCAGTAACATCAGAATATTAATGGGAGTTATGAGAATAAGAAGAGAATCCGAATACGTCTGGTATCTTGTCACTGTCTGCGAGCATTAGGTTTACCTTCAGTAGCTTAGATAGTGAGCCATGGTTTATAAATCATGTGAGCATCTGTGCTCCAGTCTGGTCCTACCATGGCAGGGGTTAATCAAATCTCCCCATTTAAAAGATAAGCAGACTGAGGCTTGAAGAGTAGAGAAAGCTGACGTCCCCGCACTCACACAGCCGGCGTGACAGAGCTGGGCCCTGCCCTACACCGCGTGTCTTCTGAGGGGAAATGCTGCTGGGGAGGTGAGTGGGGTGCTCTGAACGACCACAGAGTTCCCAGGGGATCCCAGGCAGCCTCACTCATGGAAGGCTGGGCCCTGAAGCGAATCAGACCTGACTCCTTTCCGGAGCTGGGCTTCTCCGCCCCGGGGGCTGCTCTGAGCCAGTGCAGGAATCCATACTTTTGAGCTGAGCCCTCCGTCTCCAGAGCTTGGTGGGCCCTGGGGGCTGCAGAGGCTGTGAGCTCAGGGTCTGCTCTCTGCTGTGTGGGGCTCCTTGTGGCACTTCTGGGGAGATGCAGTCTCCACCCAGCTCTCTGGAAGCCTGGATGGTCTCACCCTTTTTCACCCAGGGTGGCTATATGCCCACCAGAGTTCCCCACCGCATTCTACCTGGGTGGTGCCCCGGGGTTGTCCCCCAGAGGATCTTATGTGAAGGGTCCCCCCTTTTTTTTTTTTTTTTTTTTTTGCGATACGCAGGCCTCTCACTCTTGTGACCTCTCCCGTTGCGGAGCAACAGGCTCCGGACGCACAGGCTCAGCGTCCATGGCTCACGGGTCCAGCCACTCCGTGGCACGTGGGATCTTCCTGGACTGGGGCATGAACCCATGTCCCTTGCATCGGCAGGCGGACTCTCGACCACTGCACCACCAGGGAAGCCCGTGAAGGGTCCCCTTTAAATGTGTAAAGCCTGTGCCTTTACCAGCAAGCCACAGCCTAACATTCAGAGTGAAAGAGCAAAGCGGGGTATATGGCGGACCCCCAAACAACACATCCCTACACCCCACTGAAAGATCTCGGCAGACAGGGACCCTGAAGAGGCGTGTGTGCATGCGTGTGCGTGTGTGTATGTGTGTGCTTGTACCCCGCGTCCCCTGCACGCTACGAGCACACACACACGCGTGCAGGACTGCAAGTTCCTCGTGAGACCGGAGTTCATGCGGGAGGGGTAATGGAGATAGCTGGAGGCCACCAGGTGGACTTGAGAAACCACAGGAAGGAGGGAGAAAGGGTTTTTAGGTGTTGACGAGGGTCTAGAAACAAACCCTGGAAGTGGTCCCCCCAGTTACGTCACAAGTGGTGTTCTGACCCTGCCTTCCAGGAAGAAGCCAGGCTGCAGTTCTGGGAGCTGAGTGGGTCCTGGGGGCTCTTGGCAGGAGGAAGACCCTCTGCAGAGGATGTATCCTGGGCAGGCCGCACAGGCTTTGTCAGATGGCAGTTGTGACTCATTAGTGGGTCCTCATGTCAATTTGGTAGGTCAGGATCTGCATTTCAAAATCCAGAGTGGTGTCTAATAGAATAGAAAATAGAGTGCGTTGCACATAGTAAGGACCGTGTTATTGCAGTAAACTTGCATGAATCTAGATCTGTAGGGGAATCTGACACAACACTTGTTTCTTAGGGTCTGATTAAGAAAACGTTTAAATCTCTGCTGTGCTGCTTCAGTCTCTGAAATAGGCTCATTCCTGGCTCAGGCAGAACTGGGTTCAGAGGGCGACTCCTGGCCCCTGGGCAAGTGGCTTCTACATCTGTTCCATGAGGCCAACCCCATGTGCCTGAGAGGGCGGCGTGAGGGTCACACGAGATAAAGCCCTCGCAGCGTGCACGGCCGAGTCTCACTGAACGTCCGCTCCCTGGCCCCTTCCCCTACCCAGACTGCGGGCGGGGAGGCGGTGGCTCCTGGCGGAGCATATCAGGCTCCAGTCCCTCCCTTTGCTCCACCAGTAACTCAGGCTGCCTCTGCTCCCACGGCAGCTTCTCTGGGTTCCAGGCCAAGCTGGCAAGGACTCCGTTAGAGGACCCTGGACCCTGGACCCACAGTGGTTATGATCCCCTCCATTTCCACAAGGGGCTGTGGACACAGCGGGCTGGGGCGCCTTCCATCCTTCCCCACACACCAGGCAGAGCCTGGGGCCGAGGCTTGTGCCGGTAGCAGTGGCGAAGGTGGGGTAGGGCACAGGACTGGAACAGGGCATCTGTCCATCCGTCTGTCTGTGGAGCTGCACGGGTGCCGGGGCCACCCTCTGCTTGCCTGTTCTCTGCCCTTCACGCCACCTGACAGACACACAGAAAGCCAACCTCGCCAGACCTGCCCCCTGGGTTGGGGGCACGGGGGAAGATGAGGGAATTAACTTCTGGCCTGCTGACAGCGGTGCCGCCTGCCAAAGCCGCCGGTAATTTGGTTCCTTTCCTCTGCTGACTTGGTACCAGCCACAAGAGCGGATTAAGCAGGGAAGTGCTGCACGGAGAGCTCTCCCCCTTGGCACTCGGATCCCATTGTCTCCTGAGAATGACAGCGGCTGGTGGTGCCAATGCACACCGCTCCACTGGCACGTCCCCAAAACAGCTCAGCTGCCCGTTCCTGAAAAGAGGGATTTGTTAAAGAACTGCAGCTAAAGAGGAGGAGAGGCAGGAGAGGGCAAGGCCACGGAGTAAAAGTTACGCCGGGTCTGTTAATTAAAGGAGAGAGGCCTCCAATGCGAAGGCCGATGCCGGCAGGGGACGCTGGAGCTTCTCAAACTCCCCTGAGGAGGATTTCAGTTCTTTCCACTCTCCTGGACCAGCCACTGGGTGCCAGGCGTTGGGTTTGGTGTTGGTTGGTGGCATGGGAGGAACAACCATGCGTGAAAGAGGCCTCCCCTACCTGCTCTCAAGAACAGACACTTAGAATACTGGCATAATAATAATTAATATTCACTGAGCACTTACTACATGCCAGGCCCTGTTGCAATCTTGTTATTCACATGGACTCATTTAATCATCATAAGATTCCTTTAGAATCAGTATTATTGTTATGATTTTATCTCCACCTTAAAGATGGGAACACACGAAGCGTAGACAGCGGTGGGTCGTACACTGTTAACAACTGGTCTCTGGAAAACAAATAAAAATATAAACGAGCCCCGATGTGGAGCCTTTGCCAGTTTCCGTGGGGTCCATATGCCCTCTGTGCTCAATTTCAAGCGACGTATGTGACATCACTGGACATGGAGCTGGGAGGAGATACACATAGCTGGCCCATGAGCTGGCTCCCACGCACCAGCGGATGTCAAGGAGCTCGTCCACGCTCACGCAGTGAGTGACGGTCAAGACGTGTGCCCAGCTCACCTGGCTCCTGGGCCTCCTTGCTCAATCCCTGGGCAACCCAACCTGTGACGTCTTAGTGAAGGGACCCAATGGGGCGGGAGTTGTCCTGACGGCTACATAGGATGAGGTGCATGATGAGCCCTGGCCACTCGCGGCTCCTCCCTTACCAGCCGGCCTCCCATTCTTGCTTCCAACTCCTCCCGTACAAGAAACTGGCCGCAGTCACTCCTGGCTCATGAAGACTTGGGTATATATACCATAACAAATTTCCTCATGAAGAACATAAAATTGGAGACATCTTTGTTATCCTAGTCAAAAAATTTTATAACCACTAATGAGCTCTTTAAATTCTCTCTTTGTACATCATTTTCAGTTCATTATCCCAGCACACTTGTGAAAAATACAATTAAGATTTGTCAGCACAAGAGTGAAAAGCAAATGTCTCCTACTGCCCATTTCCCCCTTTGGTATATCCTGCATGCTGGCTGATTTGCCTTCTCGAATCTAGTTATCATGTGGACAGCCCTCTGCTAGAAATCTTCAGTAGATCTCATTACCTACAGATCGACTCTGGGCTTTTTAGTATGACATTCAAGATCTGTCAAATCTTAGGCATGCATCCTTCCATCCATCCATTCATCCACCCATCCATCCACCCATCCATCCATCCATCCATCCATCCATCCATCCATCCATCCATTCATCCATCCATCATCATCCATCCTTCCATCCATCCATCCACCCATCCGTCCATCCATCCACCCATCCATCCATCCATCCATCCATCCACCCATCCACCCATCCATCCATCCATCCATCCACCCATCCATCCACCCATCCATCCATCCATCCATCATCCATCCATTTATCCTTCCATCATCCATCCATCCATCCATCCATCCATCCATCATCCATTTATCCATCCATCCATCCACCCATCCATCCATTCATCCATCCATCATCCATCCATCCATCCATCCATCCACCCATCCACCCATCCATCCATCCATCCATCCACCCATCCACCCATCCATCCATCCACCCATCCACCCATCCACCCATCCATCCATCCATCCACCCATCCACCCATCCATCCATCCATCCATCCACCCATCCACCCATCCATCCACCCATCCATCCATCCATCCATCATCCATCCATTTATCCTTCCATCATCCATCCATCCATCCATCCATCCATCATCCATTTATCCATCCATCCATCCACCCATCCATCCATCCATCCATCCATCCATCCACCCATCCACCCATCCATCCATCCACCCATCCACCCATCCATCCATCCATCCATCATCCATCCATCCATCCATCCATCCACCCATCCATCCATCCATCCATCCATCATCCATCCATTTATCCTTCCATCATCATCCATCCATCCATCCACCATCCATTTATCCATCCATCCATCCACCCATCCGTCCATCCATTTGTTCAATATGTACTCAATAAATATTGAGTTCTTACTATATGTCAAGCAGGCACTCTACCAAGTGAAATATGACCATCCCAAATTCGTCTTCTACTAGTATCTATTCATTCATTCATATAATCAGTCAGTCAGCATTGAGCATTTATTATATGCTAGGTTCTGGGGACACAAAAATATATATGACACAGACTCTGCTTTTGAGCACTGTACATCACAGGCAAATCTGATTGTTTGCTATTGCCAAAATATTTTCCTACCTCTATCCTTTTGTGCACATTATTTTTTTCTACCTGGAAATCCCTCTCTACATTTCTGAATATCCAACTTTTATTCCTTGTTCAAGGCCACACTGATGCCTCCTTCTTGAAGCCGTCCCTGATCCCCTGTCCGACTCTGCCATGCTGGAATTGATCGGGGGCTTTCCCTGAACTCCCACTGGGATCCTCTGTCCTCTCTTATGACCCTATTCTTCCTGTCTTAGTTTAAAGCCATTCATATCCACATCCATTTTCTGTTGCTAGAACCGACCTACTGGAGCTCTGAGACTCCGTGATTCACACTTATGTCTCCTTGGAGAGCAGGTGAGCAGAGAGTGCCTGTTGGAGGAATGGTGAAGGAAAGAATCTACAAAGGTGAGAAAATGCTGTCTATCTTTTTACTAAGTCACTATTTTTGGCATAAGGGCACAGCTAAGGCCCTTCCAAGTAGAAAACTACACTCGGGCCATTTGGGCCCCTTATAAATGGCATGAAATGTCTTCTATTCCTCTCTTGATTTTTTTTACACGTAGCTTTATTAAAATAACAATCAATCCTGGGAGCAAATTATTAAATTAGAACTTGAAAGGACCTGAACGATCCCTTAGTTTTAACCCCTAATGTAGGTCTGAAAAAATCAGACCTAGAGAGACAAAATAACTTAGATTACCTCATGGGTGATCACAGTTAATTCTACAACACACCGTAAGAATTGTTTATAAAGTCTTCTTCATCATTCATTCAACTACTGTGCAAGTCGAATATGTGTCAGGCAAAAAGATGATTTTAAACCATTAAAGGAAAGGAAAAATGGGTGGATTTGTTGTCTAATTCTTGAGAACTATTTTCATTAAAAGCAAGAATGAAAAGCAAAAAATAGCTCATAGAAGATAAATTTCAGTTACCTGGAAAGTTTACCTTTACAAAATGCCCCATTTTATGACATGGCCATACAAAATGATGACCATATTTTCTTTTAAAAATATTTTTAAATTATTTTGATTTTTTAAATTCACATATGGTTGATTTACAATGTTGTGTTAGTTTCTGCTGTACAGCAAAGTGATTCAGTTATACATATGTATACATTCTTTTTTAATATTCTTTTCCATTAAGCTTTGTCACAGGATATTGAATAGAGCTCGCTGTGCTATACAGTAGGATCTTGCTGTTTATCCATTCTATACATAATAGTTTGCATCTGCTAATCCCAAACTCCCAAAACATCCCTCCCCCTCCTTTCTCCCCACAAGTCTGTTTTCTATGTCTGCGAGTCTGTTTCTGCTTTGCAGATAAGTTCATTTGTGATGACCATATTTTCTCATTTGCAGGGGACAGTCCAAGTTTACGCCTCTTGTCCCAGCAAAGTTATTAACGGTGCTTCCTTTCTCAGTGGTGTTCTAGTTTGGACAATAAATGATCCAGTCATCCTATGCATATAGCTGAGTCGTTTTTTTTTCAACTTGTACCTCTGCTACTACAAAAGCCGTTTTTAATTAATACCAGGTTCTAAACAATGTGTCGCTGACCCGTTGGAGCGGAACCATGGATATTTCAAGACTGCTGTGAGAGAGCCCTCGAGAAACCATCACAAGTGCAGGAATGATGCCCTCTTTCCTCTTGGTGTCTCTCTACTGGGAAGATTTTCTATTCACAAATCCAGCGGCACATCCTTTCAACTTTCAGGAAAATAAAAGGAACCTGTAGGAGCAGGTTGATCAGTCTTGCCAAAGATAGACGCTCCAAGCAGTCTTGGGAGCAGGGAGGTAGAGGATGTTGCCGGGATGTCATAGGTCAAATGCAAGTCCCTCCAGGCATTTTTCCATAAAACTCCATATCCAATCTTCCTACATGAACTTGTCATTAGGTAAATTGCTCTAAAGTATTAAGTGAACCATAACATTGTCCACTGGGGGATTGCTAAACTTTCAAAGCACGTGATTTGCCAATTTTGGACACTCAAATGGTTTGAACTCTCTTTTGCTGTCCAACTCCCATCCTTTGGGGTTGATGGAAATAAAAACGACTTGAAGGACGGCCTGTGTGGATAAGTCACCTCAGGGCTCTTGAGAATGTTAGTCAGAGGCCCTGAAGACATCATCGCATCCATTCTTGGTAGCATCTTTGTAGAAAGTGGTAGTGTGGATTGTGGACAAGGTGTCCTGGAGTGTGGGAGAGGTATTCGGACCCAATTTCCATCCATGTCTCACGCCGTGGCAGTCGTTTCTGACCTGGGCTTCTATCTCTAGTCTGTGTCCTGACACTCCACCCTTTCCACTGCAGCCTGGGAAGTCTTTCTGCAACAGAGCGGAGACAAGTCAGAACCCTGCTTCCAAGAGCCTGACATCTCACTGCCTGCGGAAATCGTCTCTAAGTACGATAGCGCCAAGCCCTCATACGAATGGACCGCTGTGTTTCTTTCTTGCTTCACTTTCAAGGATAAGATTTCTTCTATTTGTACTTTCAAGTTAAAGTAGAAGCCAAGACAGGCATCAGAACCTAG
Organism: Pseudorca crassidens; assembly: GCF_039906515.1. Classification (NCBI taxonomy): domain Eukaryota; kingdom Metazoa; phylum Chordata; class Mammalia; order Artiodactyla; family Delphinidae; genus Pseudorca; species Pseudorca crassidens. The sequence goes on along the minus strand of NC_090309.1, from coordinate 80,256,946 downwards.
TGCCTCGACTCTTGCCACCATCACCGGAGAGTGTTATCAGGCACTTGTAAAGCAATGCTTCGGGCTGCAGAGCAAATGGATTGAAGAAACACCCTTGGAACCAACTTTTCTGTAAGCGGAGGAACTTCTTTTTCTCCAGCGTTCACATCTGTCCACCCATCTACCCATTCATCCAGCCATCCAGCCACCCATTTACACATTCTTTCCACAGTTAATTGCTTGCTCGCTCTGTACCAGACGCTTGGGCTCTGTGGTAGGAACACTGTGGTGAATAACACAGCCCCTGGCTTTGTGGAACTTAGAGTCTGGTAAGAAACGTCTCTTATTCCCTCAACATGATGCCCATTGCCTATGACCAGGCAGTGTCCTCCACCTAGAATGGCACTCTTCCCGTTCTCTAGCTAGAAAATGCTTCATCAGTCTTAAGACCTGGCTGAAGCACTTCTTTCTGAAGCCATCTACGTCTCCCACAAGCAACAGGACATGGAGTCATACAGACCCGCAAGAGATCTTGTGGAGACAGACAGATGCACCAACATCGTTTTTCCCCTTCACGGCCCATGGGACCTTGAACAAATCGCTCAATCTCTCTAGGCCTCGGTTTCCAAAACTATAAAATGAGAATAATAAGAATTGCTCATTTCATCTCACAGAGTAGTTTGAGGTTCAAATAAATGTTTAAATGCCTTACCTCTGACTTTCTGTTGATTCATCCATTCGCTGACTAAGAACCTGCTCTGGGAGCCAGGCCCTGTGTTCATGCCAGGGATTCAGATTGAATTCCACCTTTCCCACAGCAAGCACAGAGTGGGTAACAGTCATGGAATTATTATCACACACGTGAGGCGGATGATGGGAGAACCAGCACAGGGTGCCACGGGAACTGGGGGACAGTGGGTTCAAACGTGAAACTCACATGATTGAAAGTAACTAGAGCAGGGGTTAACATATACACACTACTATATATAAAATAGATAACCAAGAAGCACCTGCTGTATCATAGGGAACTATACTCCATATGGTAATAGCCTATGATAAGGGAAAAGAATCTGAAAAAGAATATATCTGTATCTATATCTGTACATATATATCTGTGCTGTATACCTGAAACTAACATGACATTGCAGATCAACTATACTTCAAAAAAATAAAATAAAGTAACTAGAGCCAACGCTCCTATCACGCCATGCACTCTGCATTCTTCTAGGAGCTTTAAAGGCATTACTCTGTTTAACTCTCACATTTAGTATCCCACTTTGCAGTAGATGCCTTTATTATTCCCATTACACAGATGGGGAAGACTTCAGCCCAAGTTGACAGAGTTAATAAATGGTGGAAGTAGGATTTAAACCTCTCATGCCCTTTATAAACAAAGGCCACTGGTGGGAGCTAGAGGGTATCGCGTGGGACTGGGCAGTTAGTGAGGGGCTTGGTGTGACCAGAGCAGAGGAAGGTGAAGGGAGGGGAGAGGTCCAGTCCTGGAGGTGAGGGCATGCAGCCTGCGGAGGAGTCTGCAGCCCCCAGGGAACGGTGGGGGACGAGGACGGGCCTTCTAGGAACACGGATCTTGCCTCCTTTCTTGTGCGGGACACAGCCATGCTCTTGCAAACCGGCCTTGAACAAGGCTGGCTTCAAACAATTGTCAGCGACCAGACCATATGTTAGTTTGGAGAGTCATAACAGTCCCTGGTGAGGCTTGTGTGTTCAGACCCCACACATCTGAAGAGTGTGTGGAAAGAAAGCAGCCATTCTTCTAGATGTTTCCTTATCTATTGGACTCTTGCAAATATCATAAAAAGTTGCTAAGTGACATCTTTGCTTTTTCTTTTTGTTTAGATGACCCTAAAAATTTGAGTATCTGGCTTCATTCAGTCAACAATCGATTCAATTTGCCCTGAGCTGCTCTTTGCAGAGATTCCAAGCTGGATTAAATCAATGATCTCTTTTCTTGTCTCTCAAATTGGATTGCTTTAGGGAATTTTTCTTTGAAAAGCTTTTATTGACTTTTTCTCCAAGAAGAAGTGACACGTTGGATTCTAAATGAAATCCCCTTTTGGAAGAGCTGTGAGGCCCTCACAGTGAGTCCTCAACAACCAAGATCTTGAAGTTGAAAGAGTTTCCAGAAGCCATCCAGCCCAGTGGCTCTCAGACCTGATCCATCACCAGAATCAGGTGGGAACTTCAGAGATGGACGGAACAATGTACAAGCAGCAGCTGCAGAACCAATGGGTCAGAATCTCTGAAGGAGGGCCTGCTGCTCTATTTATAAAGAACATTCTCTGTTGTTACTGTAGCAGTTTGTCTGGGGACCTCTGGAGCTTCTGGTCTACCTGACAGGACGGCCAACAATCGCTGTGTCATTTCGGCTCTGCACACATCTAAGGAAGCACGTGGGGGCTGAAATCCAGCCTGAGCTCTAGAAGAAGGATACCTTTTTCTTTGGATGATGGTCAGCTGGTGAGGGGTGCCTGGAGGGCTGCGTCCACGCAGAGGGAGCACCTTTTCCTAATGTGCATGAAAGCTCCCTGTAGGCTAGTGAGGGCACTGCTAACTGACCCATGATACCGCAGTTATGTTAAGGACCCTTGTAACTGATGGTCACATCAGACTGCTCCAGGGGTAGCCCCTTCCACCGTGGGCACCCTGTGGCCATTACTTCTGCCCCTTCCTCCACCTCCCTTTTACCTGCAACCATGAATCCTGTTCTGGACACCTCAAGTCCCACAGAATACATCCAGTCCCTCTTTCCCAAGGAAGACCCTTAAGGATTTGAAAATAGTCAACATGTTCCCTCTGGTCTTGGTTTCTTGGTTAAAATCACCCCACACCCTTCAACTATGTCTTGAATAACCTGGCTTTGTTTTCTCTTGTCTCATTACTGGTATCCTCCACATGGAAGCACACTTCATTCACTCATTCACTCATCCATCCATTCATCAGTGCATACAGATGCCAGTATCCAATGGTCATTCAACAAATATTCACTCAGTGCCTACTACATGTCCACTTCTTCTCCAGCCTTTGGGGGATGTAGAGGTAAGCAAAATAGGACATCTCTTATCTCATGGGCCTTAAAGTCTAGCGGTAGGGAAGACAAGTAATAGACAAGCAAACCAACATGTAAGAATAATAATTTCAGGCCATTTTGGGGCATCAAGCACCGTGCAAGGTATCAAGGGGTTCGGAGACAAAGAGAAAACGTTCTGCCAGTCTTTTACAGTCTAGCGGGAGATTCATTCAATCCCAGAGTTCCCATCTGGGAAGGTCAAAGCTGAAACGGAGGCTTGGAGGAGGCTGGGAGGTCTTGGGGTGGCAAAGGCCTAGGGAAGGGGAAGAGGGGCCCCCCTCGGGGATCAGGGCTTGGTCAGTTACCCAGTGAAGACAGATTTTTCCTCTTTATCTTAAATACCTCTGGTTCACTATTTTGTTTGCAAGGTCATGTTGGATAGATTTGATTTTAGGGTCTGTGTTTTTTTAGGGGTGGATGGAGTTTTCTATGAGGAAAAAAAAAAAAAAAAACCGAAACAGGTTGCAATTCGCATTTAAGCCTGGTGGGTCTCAGAGCCAAAATAGTTTGTGCACTAAGTACTGAGTTCCACAGAGATGCCGGCTACTGGGCTCCAATCTGCTCGGCTTGGCAGGCCCAGCTCTTGGTAACAATGACCTCCTATATACCATCCATAGTGTAAAAACTGCAGCCTGTGTTTTGTCTTGCTCTGCGCCCTCTGGGGCCAGTCCCAGTGCCAAGCTCCCTTTGAAGTCTCCATGCCTGGATCAGCTTCAGAGGCTCTGAAGTCAGATGAGAAATGGGCCCATTATTAATGGGGGCAAAGCATTTGCACCCTCTTCATACGGTGTGGGTGGCATTGCCCTTCCATGAGCTACCCTGAGGCAGGGCGTCAGAGCGCTTGGGGCTCTAGTGCCGGGCTTGGCACTGGTTTCTTTTGGGACCGATTGGCACTGAGCGTCACTGGGCAGGGAATGCCTTCCCTGTGCTTAGCTGCTAAGCAATGAGAAGTGACTATGGACAGAAGATCAGCTTTGGGGATCGTACATTAGGGGAGCAGATTCACTGATGGTTTATTTGATTCAAATTCATTCAAACATTGACTCAGCGTCCACTCTGTTCCAGATTCTCTGTCCCTCCTCTTCTCAGGGAACGAAGATCAATAAGAGGCTAGTGAAGAAGATGGCGTGCAAGTCAATCAGTACAGAGCAGAGTTATGGGTACCGTGGAAAAATCTGGGGAGGTGAGGCTGAGACACAGTGGAGAAAGCATCCATGCTCCCTGGGTGGAGGTGGCTAGAAGAGGGTCCCTGGAGGAAGTGGTGTTTGAACTGCATTCTCAAAGTCAACATCAGAAGCAAACCAGTGGTAGAGGAATCTGAGTGTGTTGCGTTATGATCAGACACATGCTACTCTGTTCACAAAGCCTTAACCACGCTTCCTGGGTGACTTGGTTCTGAACACCAGGAATGTGTTAATGACACTGCTCTCTTTAGTACGATGTCACAGAGAGGGGAGAGCGCCCGAGTTAGAGACCGGTCCTCCCTTCCACTATCAGGGCTTCGGTTGACTCACCTTTAACTGAGAGCTGTCATCGTGGACGATGTCAGCAGTATTTTGTCATTTGATGAGAAGAGGGACATGGTTGATGGGGATGAAGGGCTGTGCTTCCTTCCAGACCTCCTCTTAGCCTCCGAGGGTGTCCCCTCAAAGGAAAGCTGGGCTTTCTGAACACATCTTATCACCTGTGATCAAATGAAGGGGTCTAGAGACCCCTTCTCAGCTTGGGGTCTCAGCTCCAAGCTGTCATTTCACAGCTGTGTGACCTTGGACAGGTCACTTCCTTTCTTCTTCCCTCATTTCCCCATCTGTATGAGGACTGGGTGGGACAAGATGATCCGGGGGCTCTATCCCTCCTGGCTTTACTGTCTAAGATGGAAAGATCCCACCGCACTGGCCATGTAGGTAGTTGGTTTTCAGGAAAGAAAAAGCGTTTTTACTGAGCATTTCCTATGTACCAGGCAAGGCGCTAAAGGCTTTCCATCCAGGACTTAGTCCAGCCAGCACAGACATCTCTTAGGTAGTTGTTATCATCTTCATTGTCTTAGAGATAAGAAAACAAGTCCAAAGAGATTAAAGAACGGGCAGAATTGTCGGCAGTTGTGCGCGGAGCAGAAGAGCTGGGGTGAGTTCTCTGCCTCTCAGCCGGGACTAGTTCTGTCATTCTGGTCTTGGATATCTCTGACGGTCTGGCTCCCTTTTTCGGGTTATCTGCTCAGCACAATGAGCTTCCGTGCTGGTGGAGCCCTGGGCATAGCTCCAGGGAGCCCCAGAGCCCTCTGCTGTCCACGGTACCTGCCGGTCCAGAGCCAGCCTGGCTGCACAGTCAGGCCACCCACTCTGGGAGATGCCATGGCCCCAAGTGAAGGCTGCCTCTTGCAGGAGTTGCCCGACTGGACAGCCAGAAGAGGCTGCAAAGTTCCTACGGGGAATTCTGGACTCTGAGTCAGAGAACCCTCCAGGCCCTCACGTGGGACAGGGGGGCAGGGCTTGTGTTGGGGAAACAGAGACCTGGGTCCAGTCAGAACACCCCTGCAGTTAGGTTTTGGAGCATTAAATGTTATCTAGACGTCCAAAGGGAGGAGCTAGAGCTTAAGTACGAAAAAACATAAAAGGAGCGTATATGTAGATAAACAAAAGGATTTATAGCATAAGGAACTATATTCAGTATCTTGTAATAAACTGTAATGGAATAGAATCAAAAAAGGCATAGAGGGCTTCCCTGGTGGCGCAGTAGTTGAGAGTCCGCCTGCCGATGCAGGGGACACGGGTTCGTGCCCCGGTCCGGGAAGATCCCACATGCCGCGGAGCGACTGGGCCCATAAGCCATGGCCGCTGAGCCTGTGCGTCCAGAGCCTGTGCTCTGCAATGGGAGAGGCCACAACAGTGAGAGGTCGCAAAAAAAAAAAAAAAGGCATAGAGATATATACATATATATGTATAACCGAATCACTTTGCTGTGCACCTGAAATTAACACAGTATTGTCAATCAACTATACTTCAAAAAAAAAAAAAGACAAAAAGGTAAACAAACAACAAAAAAAGCGTGTGTGTCCTCTGGGTGTCTTTACATAGTATCAGAGCGCGGCCATATGGGCACGGAGCACACACATGTGACCGGGCGCTGTGGGCTCTTATGTACATGCCCATGTGGAGGAAATCGTGGATATCTGCACATGTGCTTGTCTTTCCGGGGGAGTGTTTATATAAGAGAGATGTACATTCTCTATGCAGTATGGGTTTGTGTGTAATGCGTGTGTCCTGAGGAAAATCCATCTTCAAAACCTAAGTACGGAAACAAGTCCATCATGAAATCATACAGTGTTTGGGAACAGGCATCCAGTCTATATTTATTCCTAGAATCTTCTTCAGCACCCAGGTAATAAATAGCTCTTATTTTGGCTGTCACCATAGGCACAGGATAATCTAGGCTGTCTAGAACAGGCTGTCCATTTTGGCAGTGAGAAAGGCCCTCAGTTCCAACAGAGCAAGCCCAGACATGGACGAGGAGTGTTTCCAACCCGCACAGAGGCAGCTCAGAGGCAGCAGTGGGGTAGGTGCTCTCGGAGTCCCGGGACAGGGCCAGCAGGCTCGGTGCTGCAGGATCACTGGTGATGGATCTGGGTGGGCCTGGTGGGAGAGGACATAGAGGCGGTGGAGGAACCTCGGGGTTCTGGTCCAGAAAAATCTGTGTCCAGCCCCACCGGTGACTCACAGGGCCTCATCTTCCTCCCCGTGGACCAGACTTGCTGGAACGGACTGCCTTCTCCCCGCCAGACTGAGGGTTAATGAGATCATGTCTCCTCCTGGCTTTGCGCTCCTTTGGGAAAGTTGCTGTAACAACAGAGGGTGTTATCACCACCGGGGACACCAGAAGTTCGCTGGGACGGGTAGGTGAGAGCTCCAGTCTCCAGGGCCTTGGGATATCCACCTGCTTTCATGTTCTCCCTCGACTCCAGGCCTCCCAGTGCCTTGAGCGAGTAGGAGGGGCCTGAGGTCGAGCTGGAGGGGCCGGGTCAGGCCAGTCCGAGGGCAACTCTGGGCTGCCCTTCCGCCTGCGGGCTGGCCCTGCATCCCTGGGGCTCTACGATTTGGAGGCCCTGTTTCTTCTGACCGTAGGTAACGCTTTCTTCTTTAGGGAGGACTCCCTGCAAGGCAGCTGTGAGGAAGTGTCAGCTGACCCCTCCCTCACATCACTTTGGAGCCTATGACGACAGGAGGGAAACGCATGCTAGCCAGCTGCTGTGCTGGAGACAGCCTGGGCCCCTAATATTCCTGATTTGATCTGATGAGGATGCCACGCTATCAGGTGGGAATTATGGTCTCTATGTTCTAGATGTGAACCGGGGCCTGAGCTGGGACCCAGCTGCCCACGGGCCACAGTTCAATTAGGCAAATCGAGCGTCACATCCAGCCCCCCCCGAGTGTGGGGCTGCCCTTTGGTCCTGCTCCCCTGCCCCCCATGTCCGTGTTCCTGCCCATCTCCTTCGCTCTCTTCTCCTTCCGCCTTCCCGAACCTTCTGTGGCCTACTGGTCATTGCAACCCAATTCACCCCTTCTTTCCTCACCACTCTCCCAGCCGGAGGGGTCCCAGAAACAAGGCAACAAACTCCCTCAGCTCGACAGTGTCACGTGTGCCAGAGAGGCTATTCATCCCTTTCCTCTCAGTCTCCCCCAGCCTGTAGCGTCTGGCTTCTGAAACGTGTCAGCATCTTCAGGGCAGAAAAAGGTGTTTCTTTTTAAATTTTCTGTGTTTCTAATTGTTACAGTGAAGACACTGAACCTGTTCACTCTCTGACACTTGCCCCCTGGGGGTGGAACAGTCAGCAGAACTGCTCGTCCTCAGGTGTATCCCGGAGCCTGTGGGAGGAGGGTACAGGGTGACGGACGGTAGACTTTGCTGGGCTCTTACGGCAGGCCAGGCTCTGTTCCCGCCGAGCGGGCCTTACACCGCGTAATTCTTGCAAAATCGTCAGTGGGTGAGCACACTTACGATCATCACTTCGGCACTCCACTCTCCTGCTTCCGAGGAAACGTGATCCTCGCAATGGCTGCCGCGTAGACACACAGGGGCACGGAGATGGGAGACACTGATTGGGCTGAAGGGGCTGGGGCAAGTTTGCAGAAGGTGGCAATGAGCTGGGTCTGGAAGCCGGAGAAGCTTGGGAAGGGCTCCGTGGGGCGCAGGAGGGAGCTGTGCGTGGGTCAGCGTCCGGCCCCCCGGAGGCCGGACCCGCTCGACGCACAGCTGCATACACTGTTGGCAAAGGTACCAGGGCTAGGTCAGCAGAGCCCCACCTGCCTGCCCGGGGATTTGTACCTTGCCCATCAGGAATGAGACGTTGGGTAAGTACAGTTGGTTATCCTTATTTGCGGTAGCTGTGTTCTGTAAAGTCACCGCAAACATGGGATTAGGGCATATAGGACCATCGTTGCCAGAGGGAACACAGGAATGGGTCCCTTTGAGCCTCTGGTCACAAGATGTTCACCAACCAATCAATACAAAACCTTGTTTTTTGTATGTTTCTGTTTAAAGACATCTTGTTTAATAGATACCATTGATTCATTAACGTGGAACTCACAGCCACCAGTGCTGTAACTCACGCCTGAAGGAAGCTCTTCTAACACAGGTATTTTCTCTGTAAGGCATATCATAGCCTTCCTGCGCTTAGGAACACTAGACAGCACTAAGGAGGAGGGCCATTTTAAACAGTGCCATCACCAGCAAAAAGTACAAAAACATGAAAAACATGCCACTTAACAGACCGCAGAAAGGACCCTTGTTGACAACATGAGAACGTGGATTCGGGTGAACCAAAGGTTTCGTTTCGCTGCTCTGTGCGTGTCCACAAGTGACCGTGAAAGTGCTGTGAGTATAAATGTCTCGAGTAAGTGAGTTCGCATTCATGGAATCTGTGAGTAATGAGGATCGAGTATAGTCAGCTGGGTTTCAGGAATTCTCTCACAGGAACGCAGAGGCTGCTTCACAGTGGCCCTGGGCCGTCTAACCTCCAAAGGTACTGGGAGTGAGAGTCTGATGTCCTGCCCCTGGAAGCCCCCCATGTGCCCGTAGAAGCTGCCCCAATCAACGGATGGGATTCACACGCCGGTTTCCATCCAAAGCAGCTTGCCCTGTACTCCGTGTTTAGATTTTCTCAGCAGCCACAAGAGGCGGCCTGGGAAAGGGTTACCCTCACTAGAAGGAATGGAAACTGAGGCTCAGGGGAAGTGAGTGGCCACACTCCTGAGAGCAATGTCAGGCTTCTTTCCAACTCATCTCCATGTCTCAAATATTTAGTCATAGTGATGCCTTAAATGTGAAATTGTTTCCACTTGCGTAGAAAGGGGGTTCAGTAAAGATGAACTTGCAGAAAAGAAAAAAATAGGGGCCACAGCTCTGTGTTCTAAACTCTGATTAGCTGGGGCTGTGTGTTCCCTACACAAACGGACTAAAGCACGAGCATCTATATTATTGTTCTTGGGGAGAGAATTGATTTGTGTCCCATAAATATCCCAGCATCAGAGCTGTGGTTACCACTAACTGCTGCTGTTTCAAATAAACTCTGGGTCAGTAGACTATCATGACCACTGAATATAACTGCTCCTACGTTTCTTTGTAGATCCGCTTCTTGACGTCCTTAAATTTTTGGAAATATTTCAAGGAATCCCTGACCTCGTCTTCTTGTACTTCAGCACAGGAGAATAAGTGACATTTTGCCTGACTCTCATTCAATTTATAGCCAACGATTCATGGGTGGGGTTGTGCGGGGACAGGTGGTGCAACTGTGCTTGCAGCCTCATTTTTCTTTCTGGACAGGAAGGCTGTGGGATTCTGGGTCACCTTTCACCCCAAATATGGGCTCCCCAACTCTCTGGCCTTGTTCCCTCTTCTACAAAAGTGGGTGGTGGTGGTGGTGGGGGTGAAACACCACCCTGTCTTCCTTCCAGCACTGCCCTGAGGGTTACAGAATTGAACCAGGTATGTGAGAGCATCTTGTAGGATGCAAAGTCCTGCACTGTTTTGTCTGTTAAACAAAAGTCTAGTTCCTAGGTCTGGCAAAACCGAGGTTATCTTTTTGGAAAATGACAAAAGGAACAACATCATAGCTTAGCAAAAGCAGGTTCTGTTCTTTGATTAACAAATAAAATTGCGAACACTAATAGATAGGTTAGTTTATCAGGTGTTATCTGGACTTTATTTTTAAATTGTGGTCAGTGTGATGCAGGGATGTACAAATCTGTGGTCGATAGGGCTTTATACATAAATGCACACACTGTGCCTATACGTGTGTGTTCTGTTTTGTATATTAAGAACAACCAACATGGAATATATACATATTAAAAAACGGCGCTTATTTTTAGGCCTGTGTAAATTCTTGATCCAAACGTTCAACTGGGTAGGCAGCCCCTGTGAATACACATGGAGTTTTAAGACAAATGTTCCTCCACATGTATGGCTTTGCATGCTCCAGAGAAAAGGCTCATTGTCTCAAGGAGGCATAGCGGGGAACCCAAAGGCAGGAAGGTCTCGCCCCAGCTTTTCCAAGGACTCGAACTCTGACCTCATGTAAGGTACTTAATTTCTCTGCCCCAAATTCCTCCCTCCGGACTTGTCCCATTGACAGAAGTGTCCATTCATCCAGATGCTTTCACCCTCTCCCAGGCCATGCAATCACGCCCAGTATTCGTCCCACACAACCCATGTACATCCTTTAAAGATGCCTGTTATCTGCAGACCTTCGGGGCGGAGAGGTTGGAAGGACATACATCAGACCAGGAGAAAACACGCTCCCCGCCTGTTTTCAATAACTCGAGGAAGAGGCTTGGTGCCGAAATGGAGGCATTTCTTCCAGCATCCTCTGCTCCAGAATGATCCCTTTTACGAACCTGGCTAAGAAAACACGGGCAGAGGACTCTGGGAGCTTCATGCCCTCCTGGCCCTCCCATTTATCCAATTGACACTGATCAGACCCACATTGGCAAATGAAAGCCTCCTCTTTCCTTCTGTTTGTATGAGTTACTCACAGGGGCAATTTGAACGGATTGGATTTCCCCTTGGAAATGCTGGTATTTCCATGATTTGAAAAGTCTGGCTCAATTAGAATAATCTTCAGGCACTTCCTCTCCTTTTATGCAGGTAAATCATGGATAATTTAAAAGCAAAAGAACCTTTTGGACCATTGGGCCTGCCGCTTTCATCTCCTCGCCCTGGTAATTGCCCTTCCATTGTGAGACCTCCGTGGTTAGCTGGGAGCCTGATTAAGAGGTGAAGGGTTGGGCCTCGGTGAAGGGAGGGTCGAGGGCCACCACACATGGCCTCTCCTTCAAAGACACTTCCTCTGCAGCAGGTATGTTAAATACCAAACTTGCGTCGGGTTACGCTTTCAATCGATGCCATACGATCCCAAGTGCCCAGACAAAGGCAGGCCGTGATTAGAAAGTTCAAGACTGAATGCTTCTGGGGGCAGGGGGTAATCAAGTGCCTGGAGATGGGGAGGGAGACGGCCAGGCGAGCTGACAGTGGTATGTGGCACCCCCCAGAACATGTTTGGAACAAGAGAAAATTGTTCTGTTACCTCGGCTGCCCACGTTTCCATCTGGCGCGCGATGCAACTTACTTTGCCCCACTTTCTGCAGCGCTGTGGGGATTGGCTGAACCACACGGGGGAGGGCTGTTTTGACTTCCAGCTTTAATGAGGCATGTTTGCATATTCTCTGCCCCATCCACCTTGGAGAGGGGGGATGCCTTGTTGGGATGGGTGGGGCTGTGGAGGGAGGTGGGATTCCAGCTGTGCCCAGCTGCAAGAACGCTCAGAGCAGCTAGGCTATCCTGCTCATTTTTCTGGATGGAGAAACTGAGGCCCAGGGTCACTCAGTCTGTGGTATCCCAGCGGTGCTAGAACTTGGGGTCTTGGCCAGTCCCCCTCGGCACCCCGGCTGTGGGCTGTCGCAAGGTCATCTGCCTTCAGCCGTAACTCCATCCTGTGGCCCTGCCCTGGCCTACTCAGGCCTCACCAGCCCGCAGCCACACCCAGAGGCCACATCTGAGACTCGCTGCCAAGCTGGGGGGGTCCCCGAGGAGCAGGCAGCCAGGTGGGAGCAGGCAAGAGTCAGTGCGACAGGCCACGTGTTCTCAGTGCAGCCACGAGGGCCAGCCTGGGGCAGAGACAGGAGCGGGGGATGGGGTCAGGAGCTCCTGTGCTCAGGGTCCAGCTCTGCTGTGCCCTTGATCAGATCCACTTTGGAGAAGTTTCCCTTTCCCACTCGGATCTCGCTTTTGTCCCTCTGTAACGTTGTGGAGGCAAAGCTGGTGATTGTGAGGGATTCCCACGAACGCTCAACTTCACAGTCACCTTTGGGTCTGTGCGATTGAACGTTCGGCTTTAGCAAGAGCTTTCAATGGTGACTCCTCAACAAAAGGCTGCAGGGCATCAGGGAGCCTCTCTGGGAAGCACAGCACAGACACGCCGGAGACGAGGATGCTGGGAGTAAGTGGGGAGCGACAGGCAGAGAGAACAGCCGCCACCAGCCTGGACCAGACCTAAGGGCCTCCCAGGACTGCCCCTCGGTGGCTGGAATGCCAGGGGAGGCCTTAAAGTGGATGAGCACATGGCCAGAGAATGGCAGCGACAGAAAATGGAACACAGTGGAAACAAACTCAACACCTATTTATTGGACAACCTGATGAACGGCAGTTCCTATTCATAAACAGATTAAAAGATATTCTTTCTAACACTCCTGCTTCATCTCCAAAAACGCTGGGAATCAGGGGTGATGAGTGTCTCAGTGTCTCTCACTTGGTTTCATTTTGGTTCCTTTACCTGTCCATAGCACAGTGGTTGCTTCGCTGGTTACACTGTAACCATCGACACATCCGCTGCAGCTGGAGGGCAAGGAGTGTTTCTGTTCCCAGCCCCTCCTGCCTGCACCCGTCTGCACAGGCTAAAGGGTTCCTCCTGCAATGTATGTTGTATGGGATTGAGTTTGTTTCCCAGGCAGGTGCAAGGGGTCCTATTTTAGAGCAGAGCCTGAGAGGGTCCAACACTTGCATCATGAGTTATTTCCCATGAGACTGTAGACCTGTTTCTTCAACATCCTGCCTCTTGGGATCCTCCCTTATAAAAAGGGTGTGAGTGCACCTACCAGAGCCACGGCGCGTGTTTGCAATAATAATGGCTCACCTTCACTGGGCACCTTCTGCTAGGCGCTATTCTAATCACTTTAGATGCAGAATTTGTTTTAATCATCACCACAATTTTATGAGTTGTTTACTATGACTATCCCTACTTTACAAATGAGGAAACCGAGACACAGAGGGGCTGCATGACTTGTCCGAGGCCACACAGCTAAGAAGTGGCAGAGACAGGATGCAACCCCACCAGGCAGTCTGGCGTCAGAGCCTGTGTGCGTGGTCTCTCTGTGCACTCAGCACCTCGCCGGGGCCTGGCTCAGGGTCGGTGCTGAACAGCAAATGCTGGTTCCCGGCTCTTTCTTTCTGTGGGCCATGTGGGTCCCGGCCCCACTGAGAGATGTGAGCCTCTTGTGGGGAAGATCTGGAGAGGGCGTGAGACCACCCACTGGGCAAGGAGATTGCCATTTCCCTGTCATTCTGAGTCAGGACCCTGGAAAAGTCCACAGCATCTCAGGAAACAAACAACCCACCTAGAATCTTGCTCCGTCTTCATCGGGATCGTCAGAGCCCTGGGCCTCCGGAGACCAGCTTCAGTATCCGCTCGGTTCCTGCACGCCCCTAATTAAGTTAGAAGAAGATCCAAGCCCCTGGGTGCTCCTTTCTCCAGGAAGCCCTTGAAAAATGCAGGGAGGCAGAGAAGTTCAAGGTTTGAGTATCTGCTGCCCTTGGTTCTGCTCAGGAATTCTTGAGCTGATTACACGGCTCTCATTTCAACAACGGCAGCTTTGTGTCCTGGGCCCTGGGAAGGCTCCTCACGGGCACCACCAGCGCCGCCACAGAGGGTCACCCCACCGGGAAAACACATCTGGAGAGAAGTATTTCCACCAGATTGAAAAATACTCCAGGGGCAACGTTTTCTTGAGGATTTCTTTTCTTTCTTCTTTTCCCTTTTTCATATGGGCTAATAGTTACGGCAGGGCCCCCATATTCTTAGAAATCCCTGGAATGAGTCTGGGTTGCAAGCCATTGGGAACGAAAGTGAATGTGGCGTGTCTCCTCTCTGAGCTCTCGTGGCCGGTGGCATCCAAGCTGTGCTCAGAGCAGAGGACACAGGCCTCTCAGAGGTCCAGGCTGCTCTGGTTCAAGGCCTGGGAGCCCACCACAGTCCTGTCTTGCTGCTTGAGAAACCTCACCATGGGCTGGGCTGAGCCCGCCTGTGTTCCTTTGGGCCCTTTCTTCTGGGAGATTTCTCAAGCACTGAATACATTTTTTTTTTTTTTTTTTGCAGTACGCGGGCCTGTCACTGTCGTGGCCTCTCCCGTTGCGGAGCACAGGCTCCGACGTGCAGGCTCAGCGGCCATGACTCACGGGCCCAGCTGCTCCGCGGCACGTGGGATCTTCCCGGACCGGGGCACAAACCCGTGTCCCCTGGGTCTCAACCACTGTGCCACCAGGGAAGCCCAGCACTGAATACTTTTGAGAAGTAGATTTAGACTATCTTTCTGCCCAAAGCCAGTCGCACAATTTTTTCTCATTTCATTATCCCCTGTCTCTCTCACTTTCCGAAAATTCCCACACTAACGTGGTAAGGAGTCCGGAGGTGAATGTGTGATCTCATCCTTGGGAGATGCAGTCTGACTGGGGATAGCCCAGACTCAAATGAAAGGAACATGAAATTCACTGTGCTCAGCCTGGATGCGGTGCACGGGGTCGCAGATCCAGGGACGCAGAATGAGGATAAACATTTATCCAGCATTTACTTTCAAACCAGCCACCATGCTCACCCTGCTTTACCTGATTCAGCCCTCACAAGAACCCCGTATAGATTACTTTTAAGCAGATGAGGAAATGGAAGCTGAGAGTGGTAACTGGTCTCTGGTCTCATATTGCTAAGTGATCAAACTGGAACTCCAAGCCAGGCCTATAGGACTTCCTAACTTGTGCCAATAACACACCATGGGATGGAGTGTTATTGGCACAAGGGAAGGGATGGAAAAGAGGACGCGGGGCTGAGGATGGCCCTGAATCGTGTCACTGGAGGAAAGGACGTGACAACAAAGTCGATTCTTATCATTCGTGGCAAATACATTCTATAACGTCACTGCAAACACTGCATTAGTGAACAGAGCTCAAGAAAGAAACAGAGAGAAGGTAAAACTATTGCAGAGACAAGCATTGGAAGGAACAAAAAAATTGGAATGAAAAGAATAGTAAGGCAGGAGGATCTTTCCCAAAGGAGGAGAGAGCTGGCATTTTTGTGAACTGCTTTGATGACTTCAAGGGCTCTGTGACCAAGGATGCCATTTCCAACATCCAGCTCCTAACCAGAAGCTCGAACTAGCACTCAAGTGACTTAGCTTTTCAAAAACTTGGCCACTGAAGGTGCTGGGGATAATTCAGAAACAGAGAGACAAATGGAGTGTTTGGGGGCATTTATTATGCACCAGACATTTTTCTTATTTTATCTTCAAAACACAGTGTATGTGCTTTTAATCAATTAGTGACTTAAAACCCCAAAACCAATTCACGTTAATAGAGAAAAACTTGTAATGTAGAGAAAGGAAAAGGCAGGAGATTTTAAACAATCATTTCTCATCACCCAGCAATCGCCACTTTGAAAATCCATTGCACGGTTCCAAAATTTTATGAAAATATGTATGTTTTTCCTAAATGGGATTATATTACACATCCTGTTTTTAACAAGTTTTTTTCCCAGTTAACGATATGACTTCTTCTCTGTCATTAAAGATTCGATCTCATTTTAGTGCTGCAGCGTATTTCATTACATTGCACTGCCTTGATTTACTTGGTCTACTGTGTCCAAGGCCCAAGCTTACTAAGTGCTTAGTAAATATTTGTTGAATGACTTACTTGAAAGAATGCTGAATAGTTAGGTTGTGTTTCTAAATATTTGCTGTTACAAACAGCGCTGGAGCAAACATCCTCTTAGCTAAATCATTAACATGTCTGTAACTATTTCCTTAAGACCAATCCTCAAGAGTGGAATTGTTTGGTTAAAGAGTATGACCATCTTTAAAACTTTTGGATCATCTCCAAAAAGGTTATGCCAGTTTGCATTCCCACCTACAGTATCAGACAACGCACATTTTCTTTCATCTCAGCCAATCCTTGGCATTTTTAAAAAGTCTTTTCTAATTTGATAGATCAAATATGGAATTTCATTTTGGTATAATTTGTAATTCTTTGATACTTAGTGAATTTGAGTATTTTTTCATGTGTTTATTGACCATTTATGTATCTTTATGAATTTTCTTTTTATGTCTGTTGCCCATTTAAAATTTTGTTGTTGTTTGTTGTTGTTACTATTGACTTACAAGTGCTCTTTGTATTAAAAATATTATTCCATGGGTACATATAAAGTTGCAAATTTGGTGTTTTCTCTTAATTTCTTTATCATTTTTAAAGACTATACAGTCACCCTAATCCTCCATTTATGTCTCTGTGCTTTGATTTTGTGCTCAGAAAGGCCTTCTCCACCTCCAAGGTTATAGCTCTTCAGATATGGAGGTTTTATCCCTGTTTTTCAGGTAAGGAAAAATGAGATTCATAGAGTCTTAAGTTAGATAGCTCATGAGTAAGATTTTGTGTTTGACCTCAGAACTCCACGCTCCTTCTGCTAAATCAGGCTGCCTCCTTTATCCAACAATATTCTGAATTACTTGAGTCACTTCTATTGAGCAGTTGATCTACATACGTGTAGAGGCTGAGAGGTTGGTCATACTTTCAGAAGTAGATCTCCAATCAGAAAGACTAAAAGTTAATCCTGGAAAATCACACCTAATCTCCTCTACTCAGCTCTGCCATGTCAGCAGCTCCCCTGTGGAGACCCCAAGTTCTCAGAAGTCAGTACACTTTCCTGTAAGCATGTCCTCGAAGGAGCATGGGGGCCTCTGATGGGAGTCAGACATTTCACCTGCTACTAAATTACTCTGATAAATATGGAGCCTGCAGAGTGGAAGGACAGCTACAGCCTTGACCTTCAGATGCTTTGTGAAATCCTTAGCTGTTCCCCCACTGCCCTTCCAGCCTCATATCCATCCACCATGCCAAGCTCCAGGTTTGGGAGAGAAGAAGCTGGAGAGGCAGGGAATGATTTCCTGCAATGCCCGAGTTCCATAAAGGACATCATTTGGCCGTTATGCTCTTCTGGGCTTGGCCACACCTGGAGAGAAAATCGATAAAATGATAAAGAAATTAGGAGAAAATGCCAAATTTGCGACGTTGTATGTACACGTGCATTAATATTTTTAATGTCAAGAACACTCGTAAGTCAATAGTAACAACAACAAACAGCAACGACATTTTAAATGGGCAACAGACGTAAAAATGTGCGTTTCCTGGGAAGGTCTCCCAGTCATCCCTATGAACTTACATAATAAGCTAACAACAGGTACAGACTCAGAGGGAATTTTTTTCTTCCTCTTTTCATCAACTTCTTTTTGAAAAAAAAATCCATAATAACCGTTGTACCTTCAGTAAACACTAAATGAATAACAGTCTTCAGGTTATTCTGACTTACTTTTACCACATCCCTGAAAAAGTAAAGGGAGATACCATAGAGAAACTAACAACAGCCTCTCTGAACCTATGTCTCTTGAAACAGAAAATATGACTTAGTTTTTGCTGTTTTTCTCTTACAGAATAAATCACTATGGCGCCTTTAATAGAGATTCAGAGAATAAAGTCAACTTTTTTGACTGATTATAGATTTGGAATATTTACTCAACCCCGTGACTTTTGGGAAACGGGTGTGAGACAAGGATTCACTGTGTAATTCCAGACTTAGTTACGAGCAACTGTGGAGGTTGTCTACGGTCAGGAACCGCATCAGCTCCTCCCCAAGGCACAGGGGCCTCAGTCATGTGGGCCGGGGGACGGGCAGGGCCTAAGCTGTGGGAGCTGGTGGAACCAGAGGTCTGAGCAGCAGTGAGCTAAAAACTCTTTAACTAGCCATGTCACCCTGCACACATCTTTCAAGAGACTTGGGGGATCCAGGGCAGCAGCTTTTATTGTCAGCCAGTGCTTGGCACCTCGATATGTTGACAGCCCATGCTGTCAGACCGGGACATCCTGGCTGGACAGGAGCCCTCGGCTTCCCCAGTGCCAGTCCCCCCAGCTTGGCGGGTGCACCTACAGATGACATTCAGTGTGGTGGAGCTACCATTCTTGCTCATAGGCTACCAGTTAGGTGACGCAGCAACATAATCAATTTCTAGATCCACCCCTTCTATTTTTTACAATTGCACAAGTAATGTAAGTTAATACAAAGTCAAAAAGAAGAAATACGAATAGAGTAAATAGAATAAAATGTGAAAGCCCGACTTCTCCCCTTTCCTCCTGCACAGAGTTTGGCATGGAGTGGAGTTCTGAGGCCATGGAGGTCCCGGGGTGAGATGCAGACCCTTCCTGTTTCCGTCTGTGCGGAAGAGTCCTCGGGCCGGCTGATGGAGGACTTCATGGCCTTCGATCTGCTGGTGTAGGAATGGACTCCCAGCAACCTCCTCCATGTTTATTTCTGTTCTTCAGATAATTAGGAATCTCGGGAATGTGAGGTGATTCTGGTATTTTTAAAAGGCAAGTAAAATAAATGTCTGGACAACTCAGTGAAACTCTAAGCTCCTTTTCTCTCCACCAGCTGCACCTTGCTCTGGAAAGTAGCAATGCTCTGGGAAGTGACAAATGGACCCTCCTTTGTCTATTTCATGTCTGTGACACCAGGTAGGGTATCTCGGTTTCTTCCAGTCAGTTTCCACTCCTTAGGGATGTGTACATTATTTTGTTTTTAAGCTGGCCGTTTGTGGAAAGTGACAGAGGTGCCAAGCCTCTTGGAAGCTCATGGAAAAGCTGTTCAGAACCGAAGTAATGTTCTGCTGTGATGGAACAAAAGAAAGAAATCAAAGGATGGTGGGATCCCTGGGGCGCCCGGGATTGCCCTTTGCCCTGCCTCAGTCATAAAGACCATATTTTTGACATCCAAGCTGCCTCCACTAATAATTTCACTGACTTTCCAGCTAGCATCTTCTCAACTGGGCACTCCCAACTCTGGAGCTGACTTTCTACCAGTATCTGGGCAACCCTGGCATGCCTGCCTCTGAAATAAGGACCGTTGCCAACTCTACGTTTGGTTGGGATCTTGCAAGTCCCCGACAGAGCCTGTGAAGGCCGAGCTGGGCACTCCTTCCTGCTCCAGGCAGAGTTTGGTTTGGAGCAGAGCTAGTTTTCCTCCAAGATGTCTCAATCAGCAGGGCCTCCACGACTTTTTTTTTTTTTTTAAACATCCTCTCACAGCCTATGTTCGAAGCATCAGACATGTGAGTGATTCTTTCATCCTTTCCAGGGAAATTGTGGGGAGCTGAACCAGGACGACAGGATTTGGAACCTGGGAGGGGTTTCCATTGTCTACAGTGCCCTATCACCAGTCAAATCCAGTGTGTAGGTTAATAAGGCTTAAACTTTAAAGGAAGGTTGAACATCTGATTGACAAGCTGGTGAATAAGAGTCCAGGGGGAAGTTCTGTGCTTGGAAAATTACCCATGCTGTTGAATTTCAAAGAGCATGAGTTATCAGTTAGGCGAGAGCAGGCACCTCTGAGAGTTTAACTTGCACTGAAATACCAAATTATTCTGCTAGATTCCAGTTTCCAGTTGGCCCAAAGACTGGCAAATCAATTGCCTCAATTAATTGCTATTTATTGTTCTTGGGTCAAAGAGTGGCTAGAACCCCGTCCTCAAGTCTGAATCATCTACTGTGACCGCTGAGATCATATGCTGAGGTGGCCAAAATCAGCTTTGCTGGTGCCAAAATGTTGAATGAGTGTTTTGTCCTCCGGAGGACAGGTAATGTATCAATGCCTTTTACACTGAGTACTGATACAATCTAAAATAAGATTATTTGGGGCTTTTTTATTTCAAGAAGTCCAAAATAATACTTACCATGCAGCTTGACATGCTGCAACCTTTGGGATTTGCTTTAAAGACGATCAGAAAGTTACTCAGGGATGGTTCATCCAGGCGTCCTGGGCTCATGTTCATGAAACCCTGATCCTTGGCTTCCTGGACAGCAGCTCCCATGAGGATGCTTAGAATCCTCTTGTAGACATAAGAAGAGTCCATAGCAACATCAAATAGGGATAGCTGACCTTTCTGGTTAAACAAGTTAATGATATAAAAGATATGTTTTTATTTTTATTTTTTTTGCGGTACGCAGGCCTCTCACTGTTGTGGCCTTTCCCGTTGCGGAGTACAGGCTCCAGGCGCGCAGGCTCAGCGGCCATGGCTCACGGGCCCAGTCGCTCCGCGGCATGTGGGATCTCCCCGGACCGGGGCACGAACCCGTGTCCCCTGCATCGGCAGGCGGACCCTCAACCACTGCGCCACCAGGGAAGCCCCTAAAAGATATGTTTTTAAATTGAAAGAAACTCGTCCCCTTCTCTAGCACAATTTTAAAAAACATTTTCTGTGAAAGTGTCCGACTTTGTCCAGTACATATATACCTTTACAAAACTCTAACCATGGTAAAAGATGCATTTGGTGTCTTGATTTTTTTGTTCTTAACATTATACTAGAAATATTTTAATGGTGTCATAATTACTTTTTTTTGTGTGTGTGGTACGCGGGCCTCTCACTGTTGTGGCCTCTCCCGTTGCGGAGCACAGGCTCCGGACGCGCAGGCTCAGCGGCCATGGCTCACGGGCCCAGCGGCTCCGCGGCATGTGGGATCTTCCCGGACCGGGGCACGAACCCGTGTCCCCTGCATCGGCAGGCGGACTCTCAACCACTGCGCCACCAGGGAAGCCCATAATTACTATTTCTGATGACTGCACAATATTCAAATACATGGGTGGCCATCTTCTGTTTAGGGAGCATTTAAAATTTAAATAAAATTTTTACTAAATTTTATCTTTAATGTACATTTTTAGAAAAGAAAAAGTGACATAAAGGGCATGATTATTTTGGTGACTTTTTCTACATGTTGTAATATAATTTTCTAAAACATATAATGTTATCAGAATATGAGTGCACTAGTCACACTTAACTTTACCAGCATTGGGGATTATCGAATTTTTAAAATTATACTGGAAATTTGCTAAGGGAGTAGAATCAGGTGCTCTTACCACACACACCCAAATGGTTGGTAAGTATGCCATTTGGAAATGATAACCAGCTTCACTAATCACCTTACTGTGTAATTATTTCACTATATATATATATATAATAGAATATAGCACTATATATATCACTATATATGTGAGTGTAATGTGTAATCACATTATACACTTTAAATATGTATAATTTTTATTAAAAAGTAAATAAAACATTTTAAAAAGGAAAAAAAATTCAGGTAAATCTCTGATTATCATTTGCTGTAAAGATTTTAGCACAAGACAGAACGCGAGAAGTAAATGCTTAACAGAAGTCACCGAACCCCCCAGTGAGCTGAAAACAGGCATTTGAAGAAACAGATGTGCTGGGATTAGGGAGTCAAGTCAGGGAATTCATGGCTATTGAATTAAACAGGACGACAGTAGTTTCAGACTGAACCCAACTGCCACTGCTCCAGCGGCGTTGGGCAGAGTCAACGACTCCCCCTTCAGGGAACACCAATGTTTGGCTTGATGAGAGGGATTCTCAGTCCAAGGTACTGGAGGTAACACCTCGGCCTGTCATTTATTATTATCTTTAGGGAACCAGATATAGCATAGAAATGGATCCAGGTAACAAAGGTGGAAATATCATCCTTGCTCTAAAATTTTTGATGGAAATCATGCTAACGATCAATAACACATGTCCTCTCCAAGCTCCACCACGTCTCAGCTCTGTTACCTTGGTGAGTAATTTAACCTCTCTCTGAAACACTTTCATTCTCAGGAAAATAGGACTGAATCGTCTCGACCTCCAAGAGAGGGTTTGAATCAGAAATGAGTTAAGAAACGTAGAGCAGAGCCTGGTCGTTAGCAAGCATTTTTGACACATTAGGTATCTCACCACCGTCATCTTCATTATACACAACTAGCACAAGGTACTGAACCCAATTTGCCCAGCTCTAAGCGATTTTACTTGGGTGGGAAACAAGAGTTTGCGGACCTTCTTGGGTCTTATTTTGTTCGTCTGAGCTATGAGACTTTGGACTTAAGAAACTCAAAGGACCCTCACAACCTGGACACGCCATGTGTTGCACCTGCCCAGCAATGGCCACAGCATCCTTTATTTCACTGGGCTGCTGCACATTTTATTCTTGGTCAGGGTGGGGATGGAGGTGAGGAGTGTGGTGAGGGTGGTCGTGAGATTTGTCCTACCTCCTGCCCTGGCACTAAATGACCGCAGAGTGTTGTCTGTCTTGCTGGTGTTTCCTCTGCCTCCTTTCTGAATGTTGGCTGCCACTTGGTGGTGGTTATGTCACCACCTCCCATCCCCCAAGACTTCCCAACTCCTTTTCCTTTTGCCTTATCTATGAACATTATGCAAATTTTCACCTCCAGTCCACTAAAATTTACTAGAGACCTGGATATTATTGAGAAATCACATATAAGCTTGTTAAATATGTATGTGTATAAACATATATTGATTTAGTGGTGCTTTTAGATTTATGTGCTTGGAAGGGGGAGCTCTCTGGATGAAGTGGGTCTTCAGCCCTGTGGAAGGGTAAGGGATTGAGGATGGTATGACTTGGTGAGAATCGAGGGTGAAGATCTACGAAGACAGGACCAAACTAGAGGCGTATTCACAGCCTGTAGAGAGTCTGTGACAAATTTACGATCAGCAATCGTGAGGAGACTGTCAGATTTTTAAATCTTTGTAACATCTTCTTATTAGTTATTTTTGTCAGTTAAGGTTTGTCCAGAGGATGTTATCCACACTCTTGCCCTCCCACATAACATGCAAGGAAACTGACTCTCAGAGCCATTGAGTTACTTGTCCAATAACTGCTGGAGCTAGAATGCAAATCCAGGTCTGACTGATGTTAAGCTAACAATGGTCTTTCACTCTACCAGGCATCCCTTAATATTCCCCAAATGACAATGATTCCAAACATTTGTTCTAGAGATAGTGAGAAACATGAAGTTGGTGAGACGGCTTATTCTGTAGTCATTCTTTGGAATAAATGGGTATGAATGCCAAGGATGAGCGTGGGAGAGAGTAGAGACGGCTCTTAATGAAAGAAGAAAGGATAAGCCTACCTCCTTAGGGAAGTTGCAGTGGGGGCTGACCCACAAGAGTTTTGGGGGGTACCTGAACACTTTAAAGCCCTGGATTGCGAGGAGAACGCCAGCTGCTCACGAGATGTCAGGTACAGGAGTCTTGTGACCGCTGCCCAACAGGATGCTGTGTGTCCACTTCTGAATTGGTGGCTGTGCTCCACATGGGTGGCTGGCCAGGAATCTGAATGCTTGATAAGTGATGCTGATTGTATATCCGCGGTTTTGTTTCGAAAGGCAGAAAGCTCTACGTGCACAAGTAAGATAACAGCCTTCAGACTGAGCTGGTTCATTTGGAGACCCTAACCTGGCATGCAGTGCTAGGTGAGTCTGGAAGGCACGTGCTCCAAAACGCCAGATGCCCAGAGCAGCCAAGAAGGGCTCTTCAAGCCCAGTGGCTTTTCTTCTTTCCTTCTTTGAATAACACAGGGTGCTTGCCCTTGAGGATCTTACACTCTCATGCAGGAGGCAGAAACAATTCTCAGCTGATGTCATTAAAGCTGCAAAAACGGGGCCACCATATCCTGCGGGAGCATCAAGGACAGGGTTCTAACCCACCTCGGGGTGGAAGTGAGCCAAGCCGGGAGGTATTCATTGGTTAGATTTAGTCAGAAGCAGATAGAGGGAGGAGGGTGTCCTGACAAAAGGGAGAGTGTGGACCAAGGCATAGAGGCAACAAAGCATGAAACCTCAAGGAGCCACAGAAGGTCATTATGACTGGTCCGAGGGGTTGGATGCCATATTGGCGGGAGAAGTCATGGGTAGGACCAGACCATGGAAGGAACTGGATCCTATTCTATAGATGATGGGGGACCAATTAAGCAAGGGAGGGATGACGTCTGATTTGCTGAACAGATCCCTGGAACTGCTTGTTTGGCAGATCTATCGGAGGGAGGGAGAAGAATTTATAGAGCAGGAACGTTCCAGTGTGTCTTCTGGTTTGCGGCATCCCTTAGAGCAGATTGAGGCATCTTCTGGAGTGATTACAGAGCTCAGGGAGTGAAGATATGGCCTGAAGCAACAAAATCCTTTTGTGGGACTTTATTTCTAGAACCAAGAAATCCATCTGCAATGGCCGAGCAGGCATCCTGGCAGAACAGGTGACCTCAGTGAATGTCAGCACCAAGGTTTTCAGGAGAGAGCTGTTGCAAAAATTAAGTCTGATTTACAAAGAGCGGTTTGTAAACTGCATGACCTCTCTGTGCTAATGTCCTAAACGCCTTAGGACCTCTATAGAAAACCCAGCAGGTCAGAGGCCCAGAGACACCTGATTACACTAAGCAAGACAGGTATGTGCAAGTTTGGTTTTCCAGGTCTTCCACATTTATAATTAGCATTCCCTTTTTGCTAAAACTGTTACCCACTTAACTGCTCCAGTGAGGTCCCAGGTTGTTGTCAGCTCTTGGGGTGCCCAGGGGCTTTGCTTCCCTCTGCAAATTGTGGGCACGCTTGTCCTGCGTTCAAACTCTATTTGCTGCACGCGGCTATGTCTCTGCACACTTTAATTCTCATTTGAAGCCCCTCAAGAGAGTCTTATCGTCCTCATTTCACCCTTGAGGGAACAGATCACTCAGGTTAAATGTTAAGTTCATGGAGATAGTGAGCTGTGGAACCAGGACCTGAGCTCGGTGTGTAAGGCTGCAGCCAGGAGGCCTCATTCACCTGCTTACCTGGAGAGGCAGAAACACACTGGCGTGAAGGGTCTGGGTTTGGGAGTTCGATTTTCCTGTACTGAATTCTGGCTTTGCCATGTACTGGAAGTGCCCAAGACCTCATATCGAGAAGATTAAATAAAATGAAATGATGTAGGTAAAGTACTCAGCACAGGGCCTGGCCCAAATGTGTGATCAATACATCTTGTTAGTAAGAATTGCTAACATTCCCACTCTTTTCCCAGTGATCATAATATTTCAGGTGCATCTGCCAGGGTCTTTGGAGCCTTGGGATAATTTCTTACACAGACTTAGGGAGAGAGCACTTGTCACATGCCAGATACTGTTCTAGTGTATTGGTTCATTTAATCCTCAGCTAGGAAGTATCCAGGTCAAGGTTCTATCTCAGGCGTTTAGCTCCAGAGCCAACGTGATTTACCCACCATGCTATGCTGCCTCTTCTTGCTTTTGTATCTGTGGGCAAGTTTGGAACTAGAATAAGCTTAGTGCTGAGAAATCTAACTTGGACGGAGAAAACATGTGTCTCCTTAATTTGAAGTTAGCTCTGAAAGTGCTGGCCTTTTAGGGGATCGCTGTCCCAGTGAGATTTCAAGTGATACCATTTGTTCTAAACAATTAACTTTGCAGAGCATGGATAATACAGATTATTTGTAGTAATATAAACAAAAGCAAGATGTTAATTAAATAGTTACTTTTAAGAGCTGTAGTCTTTTAATGGCTTTAAACAAAACTACTGTTTGCATTATTCTATTACCACTAATTCAAAAATGTCTAAAGAGAAACATTGAAAGGGAACGATTGCCCTGAGTTCTAGATGTCTATAACTCACCACTGAGCTAGCTGTTTGATATCCTTATGCCGTATAAACCTCACCACAAACTCGTGATTGTTATTATTATTCCCATAGGAAAGGACCGTGAGGCTCAGAGATGTTCTGTTGCTTTTGCCCAAGTTCCCAGAGCCAGAAACAAAGAAATGCAAGCGTGGAGCCAGAATTCCAGTTCTGGGAGTGTCCTTTCTACTTTACCATGTTCTAATTGGAGCAGACATAGGGCTGTTGAGAGGAAAACTAGTGGGTGCTCATAGCCTGAATCCCAACTTTCCCATGTGACCCTGAGCCCATGACCAGCCATAAGCCAAAGACCCCAAGGATATGCCTAAATGTGGAGTAATTCTCAAACAATTGCAGCTTGGAGTTATTTGAGGTCAGAGCAGGCAGGGTGATGGACATTCAGGTAGGTAAGGGACAGGCATGTATCTGAGGACAAAAGAGATTTAATGTCCAAAACCATTCATGGGATCAGATACCAATAATGAGACTGTTGGAATTTGAGCCTGGTTCTGAATTATCAATTGCCTTAAGCAGGAATCTCTTCTCTATCCTCTGCCAGGATGGAGGCCAGTTCTCAGGGTTGGACAGGCCAGAGTCTATGAGCCCAAGTGGGGGTGTAGCTGCATATGATGAGCAGAGGATGAGAAATTATAGTGAAGGTTGGTTCTGAGAGTAGGGTTGTGGGATGAGAGAGGGTCATGGAATAAACCTCTATAACAAAGGCTTGCGGAGAAGTTAAACTTCTAAAACAGGGCTAAGCAATACAACTTTCTGTGAGAATGGAAAGTTGCTGTATCTGTTATCCAATACGGTAGCCACCACCTACATCTGACTATGAAATAATTAATATGTGGTTTGTGTGAATTAATCACATATTTTACTGAAATTTTGGACCTCAGCTTTACTTTACTTAATTTTGGTAAATTTAAACTTAAATGTTTATGTGTGGCTAGTCACTACCATATTGGATGACACCTTTCTAAAAAGAAATTATGATGTTCCCAGAGAAACTTTAAACACTCTAAATCCCTTTGCTCAGGAGCTACTCAAAAACTATAAGATAGCAGAAACACCTCTTACAGATGAGCAAAGCACCGATTGGATCAAGTGAGCTTATTTTATGATGGATGAGACAACATGAGAAAATCTGTTATGATAGTAGAAAAGATAGCTATTTATCCCAAATAAATTCTATCCAAACAGTTTTATTCCAGAGCCCTTTTGGGTGATCCCATCTGCTAGGCGGGGGTTTTTGTTGTTGCTGTTTTTTGGGGGATCAGGAGGAAATTATTTCTAAGAAATATAAAGATAGATTAATGTTTACTCCATTTTGGGGGAAAGTTTATCTCAAAAGAATGATTTGAGTACCGTCATCACATTGCATGAGAATACTTTGTTACACGGGTAACGGAATGGTCAGATTGTTTTGATCATGAGCTCTAAAAGAAACAGGCAAATGCACACATATCTACCAAACACTGAAAATAAATTCTGGCCAGTTCTCTGGAGTTGTTCAGGGTGAGCAACCTCATTTCAACTCCATCTCCCCAGCAACACACATGTGGGAGTCAAGGTCACAGCCAAATGAGCCTCCTGGGTATGGCAGTGGGAGATGACCCAGTGAGGGATGCTGGGGGCGGGGTCAGGGGGTGGGGGGTTAGGGCTTCCCTTTTCCTGCCAAGGAGGTGAGAATAGGCCTTTTTCCTTCATCAGCAACCCAGAATTCCAAAGGTTGGAGAAATGGAGGATGCTGTATGTCTTGTTAGCAGGGTTTTCGTAATCTTGCCTCTTCTGAAGCTCCCCCTGTCCTTGAGGCATTTGTCAGTCCCCCTTAGAAGAGAAGGTTTTTCCGACCGTATAAATGGTGCAGATCTCCCCTCTCAGGAGAGAGTCAATGACTTAATAGGCCTATAACATCTTAATTTTGTTAATGATTTTATATCCTGGGGTAACAGGGGGGAAGGCATGATTTTATTATTTATAATTATTATTACATTATTACAATTTTCCAGTCTGACTCTTTGATGTTTACAAGTTCAGACAACGTGATTTCCAAGCCAGATCTCATAACCTTAAACTACCTTTCCATTTGGCCCACATCCATCCTATTCTGTTTTAGGTCTTGTTTATGTTTGGCGTAAATGATGAATTGGCTGTGCTGTTTATTTTGCCACGTGGCTTAGAGGCACCAGGAGAAGACAGCCTTGGGGATGCAGTGACACTGAAGCACAGCGACAAAGCTTGGGTGTCAGTGCCTGTCAGCACCTGCCTGAGGGCTGAGCCCTAGGCTCCCTTTTGAATTCTGCCTCGTTTCTACCACTAGCCTTTAAGGGTGTGAGCTTCAGACCTACAGTCTGGATCGTCTGCTCGAACTAGAAAGTCTCTGTCTTACAAGGCTATTTGGCTGTGGTGGTCACATATATTAGGTGTATGTGTGTGTAGGGAATCATTTGAAATTGTATGAAAGAACTATACCGGGTGCAGATCGTGGAGGCTCTTGAGAGCCTGGCTAAGGGGTTTACACCTTAGAGTGTAGGTCAGTGGTACTTAAAGTGTGGTCCCTAGAACAGCAGCATCAGCATGACCTGGCAATTGCTACAAATGCAAATTCCCAGGCTCCATCCTAGACCTATGGTATCAGAAACTCTGGGCACGGGCTCATCAATGTATGTTTTTGAAACTCCTCCAGGTGAATCAGACGCATGGCCAAGTTTGAGAACCACTGGTGTGGGGAATGGAGAGCTAATTGAAAAGTGACCTTAGGCTGTAGAGTGACCTAGAGACTGTCATACAGAGTGAAGTCAGAAGGAGGAAAACAAATACCGCACATTAACGCGTATATGTGGAATCTGAAAAAATTGGTATAGACGATCTTATTTACAAAAGAAATAGAAACACAGGCATGGGAAACAAATGTCTGGATACCAAGGGGGAAGGGGTGGGTGGGATGAATTGGGAGATGAGGATCGACATATATGCACTATTGATACTATGTATAAAATAGATAACTAATGAGAACTACTGTATAGCACAGGGAACTCTACTCAGTGCTCTGTGGTGACCTAAATGGGAAGGAAATCCAAAAAAGAGGGGATATATGTCTACATATAGATGATTCAGTTTGCTGTACAGTAGAAACTAATACAACATTGTAAAGCAACTATACTCCAATAAAAATTAAAGAAAAAACATTTTCATAGTTATGTTTTAGAAAGGGCTCGCCTGAAACAGGAGAGATGTTGGAGCCAGTGGAGGATAGCAAACCAACTGGATTGCAAAATTCTGAGCAAGGGCACGCTGAGTGTCTGAGCCAGGATGTGGCAATGGGGCTAAAACACATTGGACTCATCTGACACATGTCAAGGAGGTAGAATTTACAGTGGGTGGTCACTGGTTAATGATTGACTATGAGGACGAGACGTGTGGGATGTCGCCCAGCTCCTGTCTTAGGTGGATGTTGTTGCTACTTCACAAGGTAGAAAACAAGGTAAGAGGCTTTTTCCTGGAACCAAAAATAAGCCAGAGGACAAAAATTCAACATGTAGTTGAATTTGTATGGTTTCGGCCACTTGGCCAAACCTCAAGAGAAAGGATTCTGTTGAAAGGCAGACAATAAAGTATCAACCACAATGTCATGAGCACAACGGGGCATATTGAAACCACATGCCTCCTGGATCTAAATGCGTGTTGTGATGGCTCTGTCATCACCTCTGCTGTGCACCTGTGTGTTTAGTGGTGAATGAATTGGTTGTGAAGATTCAGGCTGAGACTGAACATAGAAAGGAGTGTTTTGGGAGTACACCAGTTTTGGGTACTGGTTTTTGTGGAATATAGCACCCTTACCACATCATGTCAAATCTTTCACATGGGTAACTTTGCTATATTACTAAGGATATGGTTTTGGCCATCGTCTGCCTGAATGTAGGTAGTAAGCAGTCATGTAAGAGTGGTTATGCTGTGTGGTCATGGACTTCAAAGGGCAAGGGACTTCCCTGGCAGTCCAGCAGTTAAGACTCTGTGCTTCCAATGCAGGGGACATGGGTTCAATCCCTGGTCAGGGAACTAAGATCCCACATGCCATGTGGCATGACCAAAAAAAAAAAGGGCCAGAGCTCATCCTAGTGACAGCATTTTATTGTAGAAAGAAACCTAAACCGTCAGTAATGAACCCATTTATTTCATAGATGGGTAAACTAAGGTCCAGGAGAAGAAGCGCCTTGCCGAAGGCCAGGGATCCCATTCAGGGCAGAGGAGGGGATGCCTTTCTGCATTATCACTTGCTGGCAATGTTTTGCATCAGCTCACATCTTACTCAGTGAGAGTGATAAAGATGAACACATCGAGTGCTCTTCTGTACCAGCAGGCACAGAGCCATCCATTTCCCATGAATCATCTCATTCAGTCCCTGTATCAACGTTATACATCGGGGCCTGATATTGTGCCCATTTTAGCAGATGGGAAAACAGAGGCTTAGAAAGATTGAGTTCTTGCCCAAGTTAACTCTGGCAGCTAGTACATGTCAGAACGGGATTTTGAAGCCAGATGCATGACTCTAGAACCTGTGGTTTCCACATCGATGCTATATTGTTCCTCTTATCTGTGAACCCTTCCTGCACAGAAGAGCTGGCCTCTTCCTGTGTGTTCTAGCAGCCTCCACGCTTCCCTCTCTCACAACCTTCCCTTCTCTCTCTTAGTTGTTATCATCTGTTGTCTCACCTACACTCTCATGAACCTGAAACTCTCTCCCCACCACAGTTGTCATGCTTGGATGGAAGGATGTCTCCCAGTTGATTGTAAGCTCTGAGAGGAAAGACACACCAGCCATCCTGGCCACATGTCTGGCACCTAGTAAATGCTCAGTAAATACATTTTGAGAGAATGAATGTGTAGAGGGATGAGGGCTTTTCAAGGGCAGGAACCATGTGTCCTTTGTCTCTATTCCGCCTTCAAAGTCTGCCACCCTATTGTCATGCAGCAGGAACCCTCTAAAAGGTTTTTGAAAGCAGGATTCAGGAGGAGGGTTCTTCCCCAGTCCCATAAGACACCGCTTCATCTTATAATAAATGTTCCCTTTTGTACAAGTCAACCTAAGCTTTCTGTTATCTCCCTATAGTACTAACTGTCTGCTGGATGTTGGCTAAAATATAAATGTATTATAAAACACTGAAAAGTACTACCATAACTTGACCAACTGAATTTTCTCTGATTGTGCAATTATCTAAGAATTTATAGTTTTAAAGGGACTATTACACCTTATAATGCTTTAATACAGTTCCACCTTGTGGCAATGGAGTATTCTAAAAAAAAAAAAAGAGGACTCTTCCCAGAACATAGAACTAGGATGGGTCTCAAGTGGCTTCAGGAGGAGCCTGTACCTTCAGGAATAGAAGAGGCAGTGGGCATAGAAATGAGAGTTTGGAGAATCCCAGGGACAAACTACGGAGACCTCACAAAATTTTCCCACCTGTGGAGACTGCAGGTCCGGAGAGCATCCTCGACGGGGATGAGGGAGGAGAGACTGGGGTCTGCCTTTGCTCAGCTTCTCACTGCCAACCTTACATCTTCCTCAGTCACACAGCCTCGGGGGTGGGTGGGCACAGCTCGAAGAACCTCCACAGCACCTGTGCACGGTAGGCACCCCGTAACTGTCAAGTGAGTGCATGTCAAAAACACTGCTAATCTTCATTAACACTTATTAAGCTCTCACTGCAAACCAGTCACTGCAAGCCCTTCGCGTGGGTCATGTGTCTACAAGATCGATGTTGATGTCTCTCTTCACCCTCAGTTTATCGCGGAGGAAACCAAAGTCCCGGGGGCACAGGATTGCCTGCCTACGTTGACACAGCTCGCAGTTGGCAAAACAGGATTCGAATCAGGATTTGTCCTCTTCGTCACCGCCCTGTTCAGCCGGCTGTGGGTGGAACTCTCTGGAGCACAGACCCGCGTCTCACAAAGGCTCATCCCCAGGGAGCCCGTATTTCTCTGACTACATAACTGGGGCAAGGCTGGGAGTGTCACGAGCCGTGTACTGTTTATCGGCCAATTACAACAGCGGGAGCACGGGGCACACGTGACCGTGACAGCGTGGACAGACGGGCGGGAGGCTACGGATGCGGGCGGGAGGGGTAGGAAGCAGTTTTCTCCCCCTCTTGTGGGTCACCTCGTCTCTTCCTCACCTGGTGTCCCTGAAAGGTGGCCCAGAAAGTCCTGCCTCTATGAGACGTGTTCTAGATTAGATAGGGGCCCTTTGGAGATCTGGAGGATGTGTTTCCTTGGGAGAGGCGAGGGGGCCGGTGGGACTGAGTCCACATGGGATCATAGGGCTGGGAGTGACCTCAGCGGGGTCCCTCTTCTGCCCTGTCACCTCTTCTCTAGGAATTGAGGCTCAGACGCCACATGGAGCTCTTTCTGGAACCAGGAGGAGAAGCTGGGCGGGGCCTGGGCCTTGTCCACTGGCGGTGGGCTTCACCTCCTCAGTGGGCTGCCTTGCCGTGCGCTCCGAAGGAAACACTTTCAAGGCCTGGGCCTTTTGCTTGCGGAGAGGATGTTCATAATGCAGCCCGGCTCCTGGGGGCCCTGAATGAGAATCAGGGATCGAAAAGAATCAGGGAGCCGCTTGGGTGGGAAAGCAGTGGCAATGTCGTTCCCTGCTGGACCTGAGCTGCCGTGAAAGCCTGGCTGTCCTGACCCAGCCCTCTGGCCACCACATGGTGCCCTCCTCTGCAGCTCTGGACTTGCGTGCACATGCACGTGTGTGCAGGTGTCTGTAGACCAGGGAATTATTTCTCTACAAATGGCCTTTGAACAGAGACAGGAAAGCTTGACAACTTTGCCAGTGTCTCTCTGCCCCGTGTAAGGTGGCCTCTGCCCTTCCCCCTCCTCTTCCTGCCATCGGTCCTGTGACCCCACCTTCCATGCCTGGTGTCCTTGGGCATGAGCCATGTCATAAGAGCAAGGCCTTCCATCTACAGTGCACTTCGGGTGGGCGTTTCAGATCCAAGTTTGTGATACTTACCAGGAGAAGACTCCTAGAGGTGCTGTCACAAAGAGAAGGAAAATTTCTATCATGAGAACTTACTCTGCGCCAGGTATCGTGCTGGTCACTTTACATGAGGACCTTTAATTCTCAGACGTGATTTTGAGTGGGAGACATTTTTATGCCATCTTGCTGATGAAAATATGAAGGTTCAGGGACGTTGAGTGAAACATCCACATTGCACAGCTGGTAAGTGGTGGAGCCCGTGCTCTTTCTTTTGTTATCCTGTCAAGACTCACGAGTCCGAGCAGGGACGCTGGCAGGGCCTGTGAGACGAGCCCCCCTGTTGCCTCTACTCTGTTCTAGGAGGGCATCATGGTCGTTCCCCAGGAGGGGACTGTGGGTCCTTCTCCCTTGTTGGAGACTCAGTTACAAAACCTGGCTTCTCTATGTCCAGCCAATCGTTGTGTTTTATTCTCTGATCTCAGATTTGCCAAAGAGCAGGCAGCACACAGAAGTGATAGACTGTGAGTTCCACCCCCTGGTGTGTACGATTGTGAGCCAATCTCAGTGGGCCTCAGTTTCCCCATCAGTGACATGGGATTATTCCAGAATGATATTCCAGGGTCTTTCCGGCTCTGACTTTATTTCATTTCATTGCATTTCATGTCTAGACACCCTTCCAGCTCTGAAATCCTACCGTCTCCGCAGCAGTCCTCCTTTCTAGCTGGCCTGTCTTAAGGTGTAGCGCCACCTTCTGGTGATGAGTTTAGTCCCTTTTTTATCCCTCGGGCCAATGTTGACTCTTGGTTTGGTTCGTCTCTTCTGAACAGCTGATGGCTAGGCCGGGTCCACCTGGGTATGGGCATCTCTCTGCAAAGCTGCAGGCAGAGTCAGGGGTGGGTTGTGGCTGGACCCAGTCTCCTTCCCTCAGGATGGTATTGGTGGCTTTCCCAGAGCCGAGATCACATCCGGAGCCCGGGGACTTGCCCACCGTGGCTCAGAGACCAGAGGGCCTTGGGTGGCAGCCGCTGAAAGTACATAATTCATGAGGGACCTGTTCCATCAGGAAGCAAGGGCGTGAACAGATGAGGTCCACGGCACATTTTCCTTTGTCCTTTCTTTCTTCTTTTTGTTATTGTTTTTTATTTTTGAGGCAAAGAAGCAGGCTTCAGAAAAACAAATGGGCGGTCAAGTTTCAGAGGCTCTAAGAGTTTTGGATACTTTGGGGGGTTTTATCGGGGTTGAAAAAAAGCAATAAAGAGGATGTGAGAAGGGGTGTGTGCTGAGTGGTTTTTTCTCTCTGAGGGAAATACAAAGGGTTTCTCTGACTATGTGGCCTTTGCTCTCTGAGGCCTGTCCCCTGAGCAGATCTCAGGAGCCACCCTTGCCCACCTCAAACCCAGCTGCAGGGGGCTCACTACCCTGCCCTCAGGGCTCACTGTCAGTGAGGACAGGGTTTGGGCTCGTTTCTAGCTTGGAGAAATCCAACTGCCCCCAAACAGGAGAGGCCAGGGGTGGCTTTAAATTCCGGGAAGTGCACTTAGTATTTATTTGGGGATATTTGCTGAACAAACTCTGGACTGGCAGGGAGGCAACCAGATTCCAGAGTCACCAGGAACCAACGCTCTATGGCTTCTTAAGCAAGCACCTCCCCTCTGCAGATGACAGTTTCTTCTTCTTCAAGGAGAGAGTAGGTATTGAATGTTGTCAAGAGTTACAAGCTCCACCCCATCCCATTATTCTAGGATCCTAGGGGTTAAGTGATATGGGTTTTTTTTTTCTGACTCTGCTCTCCCCTGTAAGTCAGGTAACCCTTCTGGCTCTTACAGGGTTCATGAGTTTGAAGAGTGTCATCACAGAGCCCTTGTGCTTCAGAATGGTGCAGGGGGGCAGGGATGTGCAGGAGTCTTACCTTACCCTCTGCTTCTGGGCTTGTAGGACGTGCAATGCTGGGAGACAAAGCGGGTGCCTGGGCCTCCATCCTACTGGGGAAATGCAGGGCAGGCAGACACACCCAGTGGGATGGATATGATCAGGGGCTGAGGCTCACTAATGGCCATAACTAAGGCTCAGATCTCAATTAAAATAAAGGAATTAACAATTTAAAGAGACATTTAAACAGAATTCCAGATTGTACATTATCTCCATCCAGGCTATCCAAATTTTTCTTTATCTCCATCCAGGCTGGTGGTCCGTGTTTGTTTTGTCCCATGAGGCACACGTGTGTGCTTCTGTGCTCCATGGGAAAGGCTGCATTGGACCAGGCCAAGAAGGTGATGCCCAGCTGCCACGTCTCGGACCCATGGGAACTGGCAAGAGACTGCTGGCAAATCACTTGGGATTCTGCGGGTATGGGTGCGGTGTTCGTTGAAAATATCATTAACGTCTTTTGTCAGGAGCCAGAAGCCCACAGTGGAGTCCACAGATGCCTGACTTTGCTTGTCTAGTAGTGAAATTCACATCATAAAACTCAGTTAACAGAGATGCTATGGGTTTAATTAGTTCCTTAACAATTAAAGAAGAATTATGAGGTCTCTGGCATCCATCTTCAAGACCAATTTAGGTGGATGGATGTCACCATCTGACATCTCTGCCGAGATTCTGGGCTGCCAAAGGGGACTGGGGAAATTGTTCATAATATGCTGCTTCCGGGCAAGTACTTACGCTTTCCTACCGCCTTGAAAGGAAGCACTTCCGGGTCCTCCGGAGCCTGAGGCTAGGCGGGGTCGGAGGGGGTAAGTTCTGTCTTCAGGGTTCTGGGGCTTCTGCTTTGTAGTGTCTGGCCTCTCCAGCCTCTGTTCTCACAACCTGGTGCCCTCCCCCATCACCCTCTACATCTGCAGGCATTGAGCAGATAGGGGTGTTGTAGCATCTTATTCTTCTCTTAACTTCCTGTAGCGTGTGTGCCTCTTCTGAGCCTGTATTTGATGCTATCAAAGGGAATATAGCCATGAGGCTCTTTGTTTTCGGCTGGTTGATTGAGCAGTGCTTATACCCCATGGTAGGGACAGCTCCAGGAGTCTGGGGAAGCTCACTCAGGAGGCTCTTTGCTTGCTTGGCCTCTGAGTCTCCTTTTATCTCTGTCATTATGAGATCTCATTCACGAAGCATCCTCTTGGCGGGACGCTATCGAAAGGACCCAGGTCTCCTGACCTTGAATCAGGTGTCCTTTATAAGCTTGCCACTGTGGTCCTCAGACCAGCAGCCTCAGAATCATTTTGGAGCCTATTAGGAATGCAGAAACTCCGGCCCCACCCCAGACCCACTGAATCAGAATCTGCATTTGAACAGGACCTCCAGGCAACTCGGAAGTTTATGCACTTGGAAAAGCACTGCTTTCTAACACTTTGTGACAATCTCTTTTGTTCAAGAGGGCTCCATCTGGGGACTGATCTAGCTGAGGAGGCCAGGTTCTTGTTGCGAGAACAAGGTTCTTGTGCCTGCAGGTGAGGGCTGGGCAGCCGGAGCCACGGCTCTCTCAGATTCTGAGGATCTCGTCCACACACCCAACTCTCTTTGGTGACAGCACTGTCCTTGAACCTTCCTTGGTGGTCTGATTTCAGCATCTTGCCAGTCCAGCAAAGGCACCATGCCACACTGACAGATGGCCCAAAGTAGGACAGACAGAAGAAATGTATGTTTATCAAATTTGGGTTGAAAGGACTGCGTTCTCCCAGCATAGGCTATCAAACATCTGTCATTCAAGAGCATATGGCCCAGCGGTGAGAGGGCATGGACGCAGCTAATCTCTCTCTTCCAGAGATTAGCTCCGACAAATAATAAGTGAAGAAAGTTGCCGCTGTGGCCAGAGTGCTGCCCAGGAAGCGACGGTGGAGGACCGGCCCTGCGATGAATTCCTAATGATCCAGACTCCTATCTCCCAAAGAGATGCTGGAGTAAAATGATGCTGATATGAATAATAACAAGGACAGTGATAATAATAAACCTACCATGTATCAATCACCTGCTATGTCTTAAGTGACACGTGAGGTTATTTATTTCTACTATTTTATGTATCCTGTGCCCTGGTCCTTTCAGGGATTAATTGTCTCCATTTTGCAGTTTAGGAAAATAGGTGTCTGAGATGCGATTGTGGGTCCCCAGATGGTGACGGTCCCTCCAGTCTCTGGGCAGGTCAGATCACGCTCCTGCATTCATATGCCCAGTTCTGGCCCCCGTGGAAGAGAGATGCTGACAGATAAAACAGCGGAGGGGCTCATGCTTGTGAAGCAGACACAAAAGAAGTGATGCCTGGGGACAGTGGCCTACATGGGAGCGTGTCTGCTTACACTTCGGAGAGTCCAGGACCGCAGAGAGTGGGACGGGCAGGCCTAGCACAGTGCGCTGTACCCTCTCCGGTACAGCTGGAGTCCGTGGGAGATGTGATTCCTGGCGCCTTCCTCCCTGCACAAGGCTCCACATCGCTGCAGTGAGGGGTTAACTAAGCTGAGATGTCGAGGGCATGGGGGCGCACTAATTGAGCGGCTTCATAAAGCAAAGCCTTGCTCTAGACACCAACAGGGAGCCCGGCCAGGGTACGCGGTCCTACTCCCCTGCAGGTAGAGAGGGCTCTGAGGCTGGAGGCACTGAGGAGAGCTGGGCTGGTTCTGACCAAGCCACCGTGAAGCAGCCTTCATGGCAAGCCCAAGACGTCTCCAGATGGCAGGCATTTCCGAGTGGTGCTGAGTCCCCGACTGAAGCTGTTATTTTTAATGGCCATGTGTGTCTTGCTCTGTCCAGGAACAGAGCTGAAGGCTTGAAACGTGGTCCCGCTGAGCAACTAGAATAGAGATTCTGGTCTGATCAGAATGAGAGAGAGAGTGCTGAATATGGTATTAGAAATTAAAGTATATTTCATTGTGTCATGTGTTTGGGGAAAGATCATACAGGTCATTTCTTAGCCAAACGTTTGCAGTGTTTTCCTGAACGACCTGGTAGAGCTCTCGTTCCCAGGAAAAGCCAGCATTTCAGTTCAATGAGTGTTCATGGAGCAGACGACCACGTGCCAGGAATCGTCCTCCCCCCACTGGGGAGCTCGTAATCGAGAGGGACAAACAGGTGAGAGATCACCCTTCCCAAAGTCTTGGCTTTGTCATGGTTTAAATTATTATAAGAAAACCCAAAGGTTCGTGATATGTACTTCCTTGTAATTTATTGGGCCATGTGGTAGGCAGAATGATGGCCCCACCTACTAATACCAAATCCTGTGAATATGTTACCTTACGTGGCAAGAAGGACTTTGCATGTGTACTTAAGCTAAGGATCTTCCGATGGAGAGATTATTCTGGATTATCTGAGTCATCTCAGTGTTATCACAGGGTCCTTATAAGTGGAAGAGAAAGGGAAGCATGTCAAAGTCAGAAAAGGAAATGTGATGATGGAACAGGAGTCAGGGTGAGTGCAGGGCCATGTACCAAGTCATGGAGGAAGCTTCTAGAAGGTGGAAAAGGCAAGGAAAAAGGTTTTTCTCCTGGAGCCTGCACAAGGAACATGGACCTGCTGGCACCTTGATTTTAGTCCGGTGACACCCATTTCGGACTTCTGACCTCCAAAACCGAAATCTTTGTGTCATTTTGGGCCACAAAGTTTGTATTAATTTGTTGCAGCAGCAAAAGGAACCTAGTCCAGGGCTCAATCTGAATCCTGCACATGATGATGGTGAGAGGGTATGTCACCAGGCTAGCAAGGGACCAGGTCAACGCCAGACATCTGAGTGCCACTAAGTGGTACAGCCCCACAGGTCATCATGTACGTGGTAACACCTGCAGAGTCATTTCATTGCATTTTCTGCATTTTAAGGGGGAAAATGATACGCTCTAATGATAGTTACAAATTTGGGAGGTTGTGATGGTCTCAGATCTAGTCCTCGGGAATGTCTGGGCTCTGCTGTCCAGGTGAGTACAGGGTCCCTGGGGAGCCCAGAGGAGGGCATGTCACCAAGCTGGGTGAGTCAGAGAAGACCCTCCTGGAGGAAAGACCCCCTGTTCAGTTTTGAGGGATCACAGCCAGATGACCGTTGGCAAGGACGGAGGAAATCACAGGAATAAACACACAGAGGCATGCTCGGTTCTGCATTAAGAGAACGCAAAGCGTGAGGCTGGGAATCTGGAGAGGAATGCCGCTGTCCAATCATGGAGGATGCTTTATGCCAGGTAAGGGATTTACCTATTTGCTCAATAATGACAAGTCATCAGAACATTTTAAATAAGAATTAGAATTATCAGTCTGTGCTTTAGAAGGTCATATGGACCTACTGAAGTTGGATGGGAGGGATTAGAAGAGTTCCAGATGAGACGATAGCTTCCTTGGGAAAATGTTATCACTGAGATGCTCTTTTCCCTCGACACTAGCACATTTCACAGCACCCCTCCAGAGAACACCTTGTCTCGTATGTTTAGTTAACGTGAATGGGCTTCTCCCTTAGACCCCTGACCTCTCCAGATTAATGAGGCCCACATCATTTTCTAGTTTAGGTCGCCGGGATGGGCCCTGATATAAGCACTCACAAGCACTGCGAATGATTTAAAGAACACCGGCCCAAGTGCATTCTGTACTGGAGGTTTAAAAGGTGCTAGAAAGTTTGTTCTGGACCCCATGTTGTAATCTATCCAAAATTTCCAAGTGCTAGAGGTCTGTCTAAATACTGGGAAATGGTCTGTTTTTCACAATGTACAAAATCAAGAATTCTGGAAGCTATAGTTGGAGGGGACTGGTGTTGATTTGCTGTAGAATTCTAGAACAGGTTACAAAGCAGATTGTTACTATTTTGAGAAGCGTTCAATAATTACAAGTATCCATTCATCAGTTCCTCAAGAATAAGATCTGCCTTTCTATCGCCCAAACTCTAAAGAGATTAGATCTAGAGATAAAAATCCGAAGAACCCATCTTCTTAGCTTGCAACAGCACGAACAAACAGATGAGTATCTATCGTGAGCCTGTCGTGTGTTGGGCATGGAGTAGATGCCAGTTCTGAGACATGTCAGGAGTGGTCTGCAGAAGCCACAACTGGCAGGAGGACTCTCAGCGGGGAAATTCTTTGCTTGCCCCACTTGGTACCTGAGAGATGCTGGATAATCTTGTTTTGGAAGTGAGCCCAGGAAGTCAGAGAGAAGGGAGGGCAGTGGAGAGATTTTATATAGGACCTGGTGACGAGAAATGTTATAAAGATGGAGACTATTTTAATTTGTGATTCTGTTATCACAGAATATTATGGGTCCTTTAGATGGTCCATTCATTTGTGTATGTAATGATGTGTTTCTGAGTGACTATTGTATACCAAGTACTGTGTGGAACATAGAGGCTACAGAACAGCCTTCTCTAACAGGTGTTTCCCTGGCAACTAGTCTCAACGTAGAACAAGAAACAGTGATAAACAGTAATTTTGTACCCGGCCCCTTTTTTCATACCAGTTAGATCAATGTTTCTGGTAGGCTCAGTGTTGCAACTTGCAAAAACATTTGTCAACAACTCTTTGATAGTATTTGGCTTTGAAAGGTATTCATTCCACTGCATTGTATTAAGATGTAGTTTTATTTTTAAATTTTTTTGTTGAAGTATAGTTGATTTACAATGTTGTGTTAGTTTCAGGTGTACAGCAAATAGATTCAGTTATATATATATATATATTCTTTTTCAGATTCTTTTTCCTTATGGGTTATTACAAGATATCGAGAATAGTTCCCTGTGCTATACAGTAGGTCCTTGTTGGTTAAGATGTAGTTTTAAAATATCATAGCATTGGTTACTTTTTCAGACAAATAAAGAAAATCATTAAGAAATCATCCAAACTTACACACCAAAATTCAGCCTTATAAGAAATCTTGGTATCTTATTCTCAGTATGAAGACATACACATACACACATGATATGCTGCCCCTGAAGTGATAGGTTGAAGATTTCAAAATATTTCCAAGATATAATTCACTTGAGGGAGCTATCTGAAATAATGGAAATGACCTTAATTGTACTATCTGTACTCTGAAGAACCATTTTAATCGGATCACTTATTTCAAAGCTTGAATGAGTCCCTCTTTCCTACACAACCAGATTCTTATCACATATGAAAAAGCAGAGTGACCAGTTTTCACTATTTCCTTAAATCCCAAATTGAGGTCAGGAGACCACGGACCTCCAGCTGTGGATAAACAATGGCTGGGTTGACAGGTGTAAACTTTTATTTTGATGCGGTCATGCCTTTTCTTGTGGCGCCCATGGTCAGTCCTCTGTCGGCTTGATGTCTACATCGCAGCAACAGGAAAAAACCCAAGAGGAGAAAAAAGTCGTTTTGCCTGTAGCATGGTTTTCAGCGACAAACACAAGTCATAGGGCACTGCATCTCTGTGCTATATGTATGCTGAGAGCTCATTCATTACCTTCCTCTCCGTGGTGATAGTGATAATAATAGTTCCTTCGCATTATAAGCTGCTGATACTGTCTATCATCCATCAGTATTAGTCCCTAAGGTAAGTCTGCTGCTCTCTCCCTCAGCACAATATTTGTCATTAACTTTGTGGGTGGTTTTACAAGCTCCTTGGCAACCGTGTCATTGTACCTGTTTCTGTGCTATGAAAATTTAACTTTGAATAATGTTCCTTTGGTTTTCGTATTTAAAAAATTTTTTTTATTCTGCATTTAGTGATACAATTCATTAACTTCCTATAGGGAAGTATTTTATTCAATGTGTTCTGAAATGTTCAGATCGGCTTAGTAGAAGTATCAACAAACTTTGATCATATCTGACTATATGACACTCTGTGACTAATTTCTTATTACAGTGTGCTAGGAACTAAGGATGAATGGATTCCTTATCCCCAAACTCTAATTTTTGAATATATCATTTTAATTATTAGCCATATTTTCTCTTTTTGGCTGCTTGAGCAAAACTCATCAATGGCAGCGTCCATGCTCTACCACATATGGAATCATGTTCCAGAGTCACATTCAGTCATTCATTGAGGATCTTGCCCTGAGTTGTAATATTTGCTGTTACCATCACAACTTTTACACCTCTATAAACTAATTTTGCACCATTGATTCATACTTTGGGGATTTGGAGAATAATACAATCGAACAATAACATATATACATGTCACAAAACACGCAATAACATGCAATAAGGTGAAGATACAGTTTCTAAGATATCTTACTAATAGAATGATATCTTAGCTGAACTGACAACATAATCCACACAGCCTATGTAAAACCTTTGAGGAGATAATGATTACCTAAAATCACATAATTTTTTTGATTTGAAAAATCTCAATCTTCTATTTCAAATTTGTGAATTGTATGTGAACATGGTTGTTTCAACAGGTTTTTCTGTTGAAACCATGACCCCACCTGTAGACCATTTTGGAAGACCACTGGGAAACCTCAGGGACCTACGGACCACAGTTGGAGAAATCCTGAGTTACGCGGAACCACATCCTTCCCATGTGGCATCATCAAGCTCAGATGTGCAGTCCCTGGGTTCCCCCTGGCTGGCAGTGTTTTCCTCCTCAGCCATCTTCAGCCTTTCCATGACAAGGCTGCTGTGAGGACCTTCCCCAATTCTCTGAATATGTCTGAGTATTCTGTGCATACCTTTTCTTCACATGACGTGTTTTCCCCTTTCCCATTCCCACTGCCCCACATGCGAGTATACGATGAATATGTGTTTCCCATCTGGGAGGTACCCACTGCAAGGCTAAGAGCAGGACAGTCTCCTGCCTTCATATTCACAGGGAGACTCTGATGCCCCAGGTGCTGAAGGCCACCGGCTTCCATCACAGCCCCTTCCCCAAGGCTGATTTTAGCCCAGGGTTCTGGGCCAGAAGAAATGCTACATGTCAGAACTTTGTGATGCACTTAATGGTCCCTCTCTCTAATCCTGAGTGTTCTCTCCATCTGAGTTACGTACCTGTCTCATCTGCCCCCAGGAAGGTCTCCTTCTGCAGCCCCATCCACTGCTAGGGGGCTAGCAGGTGGTCTTCTCTCCTTATGCTCTTAGCCGAGGGGTCAGCGTCTGTGAGTTTCATCGTCATCCATCCTGGGAGGTTCTTTGGTCCCATATGCACATAAACGCCTCTGAGTCTATTCCATCATCTGTCCAGATATCTCTGGACGTGACCGAATTTGCAACGAGGACCTGACTTAGTCCTGAGCTCTGAGATTCCTCTCCAGCGGGTCTCCAGTGCTCACAGAATCAGGCCCAGAGTCCTCAGCGTCACACTCCAGGCATCTACAACGGGTGGCAACTAGTCTCCTGGCATCGTGCCTCTACACTTCCCAGCACTGGGCCTGTGTCCAGCACACCCAACCTCTGATTCCTATGCAGATGTGATGTGTTTTCAAGTCTCCAAACCTTTTTATAGGGGAATTTAGTTTTTTATTTATTTAACATCTTTACTGGAGTATAATTGCTTTACATTGTTGTATTAATTCCTGCTGTATAACAAAGTGAATCAGCTATACATATATCCCCATATCTCCTTCCTCTTGCATCTCCCTCCCACCCTCCCTATCCCACTGCTCTAGGTGGTCGCAAAGCACCGAGCTGATCTCCCTGTACTATGTGGCTGCTTCCCACTAGCTATCTATTTCACATTTGGTAGTGTATGTATGTCCACGCCACTCTCTCACTTCGTCCCAGCTTACCCTTCCC
Organism: Pseudorca crassidens; assembly: GCF_039906515.1. Lineage (NCBI taxonomy): Eukaryota > Metazoa > Chordata > Mammalia > Artiodactyla > Delphinidae > Pseudorca > Pseudorca crassidens. Next base: position 80,213,405 of record NC_090309.1, on the reverse strand, counting down.
CCTCCCCGTGTCCTCAAGTCCATTCTCTATGTCTGCGTCTTTATTCCTGTCCTGCCGCTAGGTTCTTCAGAACGTTTTTTTTTTTTTTTTTTTTAGATTCCATATATATATGTGTTAGCACACGGTATTTGTTTTTCTCTTTCTGACTTACTTCACTCTGTATGACAGACTCTAGTTCCATCCATCTCACTACAAATAACTCAATTTCATTTCTCTTTATGGATGAGTAATATTCTATTGTATATATGTGCCACATCTTCTTTATCCATTCATCAGTTGATGGACACTTATGTTGCTTCCATGTCCTGGCTATTGTAAATAGAGCTGCAGTGAACATTGTGGTACATGACTTTTTTTGAATTATGGTTTTCTCAGGGTATATGCCCAGTAGTGGGATTGCTGGGTCATATGGTAGTTCTAATTTTAGTTTTTTAAGGAACCTCCATACTGTTCTCCATAGTGGCTGTATCAATTTACATTCCCACCAACAGTGCAAGAGGGTTCCCTTTTCTCCACACCCTCTCCAGCATTTAATGTTTGTAGAAATTTTGATGGTGGCCATTCTGACTGGTGTGAGGTGATACCTCACTGTAGTTTTGATTTGCATTTCTCTAATGATTAGTGATGTTGAGCATCCTTTCATGTGTTTGTTGGCAGTCTGTATATCTTCTTTGGAGAAATGTCTATTTAGATCTTCTGCCCGTTTTTGGATTGGGTTGTTTGTTTTTTTTTTTTTGATATTGAGCTGCATGAGCTGCTTGTATATTTTGGAGATTAATCCTTTGTCTCCAAAATCATCTGGCTCCTCCTTCTGGAATAAATGTGCCTTTGCTGGCTGTCCCAGCTAAGCACCATCTTCTAAACACCATCTATGGAGAGATTCTTACCAGCCTGGGTTTTGAAGTCAGAGACTTGAGTTCAAATTCCAGATCTGCCTCTTCCTTACCATGTGCCCTTCCATTTCTCACTTAACCCTTCTGTGGTTTAACTTTCCCATCTGCAAAGCAGGGCAGGGCTTCCTACCATGGAAGGAAGTTGTCAAAAACAAAGGCAATGACGTCTTCAGGTCAAGTGCTTTGCACAGATAATCTGCCTAATGCATCACCCCCCCCCTTCCTTTCTCTGATTCCTTCAGGATGTTGACTTTACTTCTGTATTGGCTCTAATTGAATTTTCTTATTGATATGCAAATTCATCTTCTGCATTAAGCTGTGAAGTTTATAAGGTCAGGAAACATTTTCTTCATCTCCTGAGTCCCCTCTGTGCCTGGTCTGGAGTAGGTGCTCAGTAAATATCTGTTTAGTGGAAGTGGAATTTCTCAAGTGATATTTTTTATATATATTATGTGTGTCTTTTATGAACTCACCTTGGAAAGCGATGAACGTGAGTACAGAAGAGGGAGTTGCTGTTTCAGTTAAAGGCGTGGTATAGCTAGTGTCACAAGCTCTAACTTTTTAAGTATGCATGGTACCATGCAGAGAAAGAGGAGGAAGTGAAACAGCTTCCTGCCCCACAAGAGCAAAACCAAAAATGAGGCGACAAGATGGACAGGCATGTTGGAGGAGAAAGTGCATGCTATTCAGAAACCTCTCACCTGAAACTGTCTGCAAAATATCGGCGCTGTTCTGGGCAAGGAAAAAACAAGGGTGGAAACACCACCCTTGCAAGTTGATCTCAGATATTAGGGGGTATCAAGGAACACACACACACACACACACACACACACACACAACTGCTGTTCCGCTCGCAAGATTAGTGACGCTTTGCCCAATGCCTGATTTCCCCAACCATGCTCCTATGCGATGATCCTTGGCCGCACACAAGACTGTCATTGTATATTCATTCATTAGAGATAATGATTTTGAGTTTCTGTCCCCGCTGACCTGTGGACAGATGGCTAGCATGAATGCCACATTTATCTGGACACCAGCTCAGCTCCAGCAGCCCTCCGACCGGTCTGATCACCCAGTGGCCACTGCATCCCGACCTCCTTTTTCCTCTCCTCCAGGGGGGCTGCCGACGGGGTTGTGCTGAGTGGTAAAGTTATGTAGAAACGGGCCTTTTAGTCATGACCGATCTTGCTTTCTTTTCATAACCACCCGATAAATGTCAGGACTGCTTAGAGCTAATCATTTCAGATTGGAATAAAAACAATCTGAAGTTCTAGATGGTTAGAAGCCTTATTCAGTTCTGAATAACAATCACTGCACCCCACTCTGTCTGTCTCAATACAGAAGTGTTCATACGAAGCATAAAAGTCAAATGGATGAGTTGCATTTGCGAATCATACCTGCTGAACTTTTGGGTGCATTTAAATAGCCAATTGCAGTGATGTAAAGAGGGATGGATTCTTGGCTAGAATAACTATGATGGACCCGCTTAGTGAAAAAACAGGCAAACCACTAATTTGATCACATTAGACAGATTGTTTTCGGTGGTAATTACTCTCTTTTAACAAAAATTATTTCTCTTAGCAAAAAGACATAGTAGCATCGTTTTAATGAACTGTTTTCTTTATTGCCTTTGATAAGACATTTCCGTGTACCAACTTTTAGACCCAGATTTTTATAAATGAATAAAGTAGATCTGTTTAGATGTAACCACCAATTACAAAGCCTCTGTCAAGGAAAGTTACACTTAGGGCTTCGGACAATTGCTATTATTTCATTAATTCATTCAACAAACAGTTTCTACTTATAAAACTCTAGAGCGAGACTTGACCACCATATGTCAAGACAGTTTTCCCTCTTCCAGTTTTCCCTTTCCCTCTTCCAAGACTGACTATCTCTCAAACTTCACCAGTAAGAAAAAAAGGTATTCTGAGTTCAGAAGTCCCCGTGAGAGTTTAGAATTCATTTCTTCACATTAACATGCTGCCAGTAATTATCTCCTCTACAATATTAGTTTTTTTTTTTTTTTTTTTTTTTTCTGTACGCGGGCCTCTCACCATTGTGGCTTCTCCCACTGCAGAGCACAGGCTCTGGACGCGCAGGCTCAGCGGCCATGGCTCACGGGCCCAGCCGCTCCGCGGCATGTGGGATCTTCCCGGACCAGGGCACGAACTCGTGTCCCCTGCATCGGCAGGCGGACTCTCAACCACTGCGCCACCAGGGAAGCCAGGTTTCTCAATTTTAAAGTTACATTTTTCACCACTCCCTCTTTCCATACTGTCCTCTTTGGAAAGAAGTCACTGTATGCAACACACACCAAAGGAGTAGGGAGTTATGCTCCAGCTCCTTGAGGGTAGAGGGTCTACATCAGTGATTTGTATTAATGGTTTGTATCAGTTGATTCTTCTGCACAGATGTGTTCCTTCTCCTCCTGATTTGCCGTGTTCCGGGATCATTCTCAGTGTGACGTCCCTGCCCGATTCAATCAAGATGCTTGGTTCCGTAGAGCAGTCGGGCCTCCCTGGTCATCTCTGCCCGCCCCTTATGCTCAGTTATCCAGCTCTATAACCTCTCGTGATAATTTAACATCGCTTATGTAACAAATCTCTTGCCTCTGCGTGCAGACAAGACCCTCTGTTAGCTGCCATTACCACCTTCCCACTCTCATTTTCACTCACTTCCCCACCCACGCACTATCTCTGATTCAGACCAAATGAATTATCCTTCCACCCAGACCTCTACACTCTTTCAAGTCTCTAGGTCTTTCCAGATACTCTTCTTTCTGCCTGGAAAGCCCCTTTCCTCCTTGTTCACCTTTTAAGCCGTAAAGACAGCCCAACCTTCTTATCCTCCAGGAAGTATCCTTAAACTAGTCAGAGTTTATCTCTCCTTTGTGCCATAAATCTTCTTGGTAGATTTCTCTAGCACTACACTTACCAAAGTGGTATTTTAATTATTTGCTCATATGTCTGCCTCCCTTTAGGATTCTGACTTATTCATCTCTCTATCAGTGTCTAGTAGAGCATCTGACATTTAGCATCTGGGGAATGAATGAGTGGCTGAATCGTTATGTGACTTTTTACTCATATACCTATAACTGTCCCACTAGCACAGTGACCTCCTAGAGGGCACGCATCACCACTCACTTTTCTTGGTATCCACAGTGGCTGAAGGGTCACCTACATGTGGCAGGTCATTGGATACCTGCTATGTGTCAGCTGACCAATGGTCAGGCAGAAGCCCTGAGGTGGGTTCCTCCTTGAAGGCAGTGATGTTTCACATGGCCCAGGAGCTGCCGCTTATAAACGAGCCATTGAAATAAGTGGCTGCTTCATCTGAAAGTTGGGTTTGGTTGCAAAAAAGCGCTGACTATCCTTTCATACTGAGACAGGAAAAGAGGCAGTGCAATCAAACATAATTGGAAGATTACAGGAGCTCAAAATTACCTTACAGCAGATCATTCTCTTTCATGCTAGGCAGAGAAACCTGGGCATTGATTTTTTTTTTTCATCTTTATATAAGGAAATCTCTTGAAAGTAATCAGATTTCACTGAGAAGATACAATTGCAGATTTTCCCATTAAACAAATACCTCAGCGGACATTCCAAAAGATCTTCTGCAATGCTGTCAGAAATAACAGAAGCTCCTCATTAGGAGAATTTGGATTTGCATGTATCTGTGCTTGCAAGACTCTCATGCTGAACTTTACTTAGTCCTTGATTTTTTTACCCTACTGTTCAAGAACAAGGCTTCCAGGTGTGTGGTCATGAATGGGCCAAAATATCTATAATAGGCCATTAGTCTTTCTAAAATGCATGGCAAACTGAGAAATACATGTTCCTGCATTTACCCAAGCGATGATATATCTCTTAAAAATATCATATCCTCAGCACTCTCCTGTGGGGCTATAATTACTACACTTTAGTGGAAAGCAACTTGACAGTAAATTTTAAATGCCTTAGAAACACCCATACCCAGTAGTTTTACTTCTGGGAGCATATTGTTTATTTCTTTTTTTAAAAAAATGTTTATTTATTTATTTTCTTATTAGTTATCCATTTTATATATATCAGTGTATTTATGTCAATCCCAATCTCCCAATTCATCCCACCACCACCTCCACCCCCAGCCGCTTTCCCCCCTTGGTGTCCATACGTTTTTTTCTCTACTTCTGTGTCTCAATTTCAGTTCTGCAAATCGGTTCATCTGTTCCATTTCCTAGGTTCCACATATATGCGTTAATATATGATATATTTTTTTCTCTTTCTGACTTACTTCACTCTCTACGACAGTCTCTAGGTCCATCCACGTCTCTACAAATGACCCAATTTCGTTCCTTTTTATGGCTGAGTAATATTCCATTGTGTATATGTGCCACATCTTCTTTATCCATTCGTCTGTCGATGGGCATTTAGGTGGCTTCCGTGACCTGGCTATTGTAAATAGTGCTGCAATGAACATTTATTTCTTTTTAAAAACTTGTCCGTCTGGGAAATTCCTAACCCATACAAGAAGAGAAGAAAATAATGAACTCCCATGGACCCAGCCTCCAGCTTCAATAATTCTCAATTCATGGCCAGTGTTGTTTTAACTATTCCTTGCAACCCCTTCCCAGCTGGATTATTTTGAAGCAAATCCAAGGCATCGGATCATTTATATGATTTCTTCCATAATTATGTCAGTGTGTATCTTTAAAAGAGGTGGAGTTTATAAAATAGTCAGAATACTATTACCATATTAAAAAAAAATCACAATCCCTTAATATCATCAAGTGTTTTGTCAGTGTTCAAAACTCTCTGGTTATCTCATAAATAGTCTTTATGTTGGGTTCGTTCAATACGTATTCAAACAAGATCTACACGTTTCATTAGGTGGACAGGCCTCTTAAGTCTCTTAACTTTTTAGTCCCCCTTCTTTCTCTTGTTTTTCCTTGCAATCTACTGAGTGGTTTGTACTATAGTTTCCCACATGTTATATTTTGCTCCTTTATATCTCTGCTATCGTTTGACCTGTTTCTATGCTCCCCACCCCGTATTACCTATACACTGGTTGTTAGGTCAGGGGACGTTTTTAGATCTAGGTTTGATTTTTCGAGAAGGATAACCTCAAACGTCACATTGTTTACTTCTGTTGTCTCTCCTTTCATCATGTTAAAATTGATCAGTGCATTCAGGTCATTGATGATCGTTGCCGAGGTGCATTACTTTACTAGGGGTTGAATAATGGTGATAGTCTCATCTATTGTTCCTTCAGAATTTATTTGTTGGACTATTTCTTTAAAAAGAAACTTTTCTTTATCAGCCCTTTGGCTAGTCTGAGGTACAGTTTGTAGAGAAAAGACAGGATAAATACTTCATCCTTTATCTACCAGCTTTCCTAGTAATGAGTTTGTTCCCTTGCACCCCACAATCAAGAGTGGTTGCTAGAATAACGAGCCCCTGATGTCCGAACTCCAGGAAACTATGAATATGCTATCTCACGTGGCAGAAGGGACTTTGCATATGTGATTAAGGATCTTGAGATGGGGAGATTATTCTAAATTATTCTGCTGGGCCCAATGTAATCACAAGAGACAGTATAATAGGGAGGCAGGAGGGCCAGAGTCAGAGAAGACAACATGACAGAAACAGTGCAGGGACAGAAACCAAGGAGTGTGGGCAGGCTCTCAGAGCTGGAAAAGGCAGGAAGTCAAATTTCCCTTAGAGTCTCCAGAAGGAACAGAGCCCTGAAGACTCATTTTGGACTTCTGAACTGCAGAACTGCATGGTAATAAATTTGTGGGTTTTTTTAGATTGTGATAATTTGTTACAGCAGCAGTAGGAAACTGACACACTGACTCTATTTTTAGTAATTTGATGTTTCTATCAATATTCTTTTTGATGCTCAAAGTATCTCAATGACTCCTCTGCCTTATGGACAGAGCCTCAGTGATAACGCCCTTGCTTTTTTTGTATGATCAGATACCCCAGGTTTATCTTGTACGTTTTCTGGCATGAGCCCTTTTTTCAAGGAATCCTGGTTCCCTTTACTGGGAAATGTTATTCATAGACCACAGTTTGGATGATCACTGCTACTGGGTCTGCCATTTTTTCCAAGACCTTTCTGGTGTGCAGAGCTTGGAAATATATCATGAAATCATACTATTACTTCAAATTCAAATTCGGAATTCCTGGATAGTTAATTCTTTCATATTATGTTTGTATCTCTTTTTTATGCTTAAAATCCTAACAAACTTACATGACTTCTTATTTAAATGCTCTTTCTGTTACCTGTATTTATGTACATATACACATATATGTGTATATAAAATAAATATAATTTTTTCCAGTATATCATATATTTGGGCTAGATTCCTATAAGTAGGATTACTGGGTCAAAGGGTAAAATTACATATGTATGTAATTTTGAAAGTTTGCCATCTTGTTTTCCAGAGGGGTTCTGCCACTTCCTTTACCACCTGCAACTTCTGGAAATACACGTTCCACGCAGATTCAACAACTTTTGAATTTTAGAGTTGATATATCAATGTACTTTTAATTTACACTTCTCTAATTCTAAATGAGGATGAGCATTTGTTCATATGCTTAAGGGCAATATACCTTCTGTTCTTTGTGAACTCTCTGTTCATATCTAGCCAATTTTTCTACTGGCTGTTTTTTCTTCTCTATTTGTAAAAGCTTTTTATATATTAGGGATATGAACCTCTTATCTGTGGTATAAGTTTCAAATAATTTTTTCCAGTTGGCATTTGTCTTTTTACCTCTTATATTGTTGTTTTTGCCGCGCAATCAGGTTTTTTTTTTGACACTTAAAAAATATTTGTGTAGTCAGATGTATCTAGTATTTCCCTTATTGCCTCCAGATTTTGGGATATAGTTAGGAAAGTTTTTCCAACTACCAAGATATAGAGGAATTCATTTATGTTTTCTTCTAGCATTTTTGTGTTTCCATTTTATTTATTAAAAAAATTTTTTTTGTACATTTAAATACATTCTCAGTGTACAGTGTAAGGGGAAGATCTTATTTTATCTGTCTCCATATGGCTATTTACTTATCCCAACAATACTTATAAGTCTGTCTTTTCCCCATAAATTTAAAATGACACCTTTATCATGTATTACATTTCCATATGCAATGGGTCTGCTTCTGGATTTCTGTTCTGTTTCATTGGACTGTCTATCTAGGCATGTTTCACACTGCACTGGTTTTATTGTAGGGAGTCTAGCAGTATGTTTCGTAAATCACTCCTCCTTTACAGGGTTTCTTGCTGTTATTGCTTACTTGTCCTTTCAAATGAACTTTACAATCAACTCAGTTATGTCCAGGAAAAAAACAAATCTCACGTTATTTTTTGTTGACTCAAATTTAGAAATAACTTTCTTCATGTTAAAGTATATAATATTGGGTTGGCCAATCTTATGGAAAGATCTTATGGAAAAACTTGAACGAAATTTTTGGACAACCCAATATGTCTTTCATTTGTTTAAGTCAAATTTTATATCTTTCAGAAGGTTTTTCCTCATAGATTTTTCCATATTTCTTAAGTTTGTGCCTACATTATGTATGTAATGCTATAATTATATAATATTTTATATTATAACACATATTATTTGCTATTCTAAAAGGAGTCTTCTCTTTTATTGTGTCTTAACTAGCTTTTTCTTTTAATATATGAAGTAATTAATTTTGTTATGTTGATTTATTAATTATTAAATTCTCTCACAGTAGTTTTGAATCGATTCTTCCGATTTTCAATGTAATTGATAAGGTTTTGTTCATATTATCCAATTCTTAATTTCTAATTTTTTATATTGTCTGTTTACATTTGTTGATTACTTAAACAATTGTAAAAACTAGCGGAGAGGTGGATATCATGTATTGTTTTTGAGTTTAGGGAGAAAGCTTCTAGTATTTCTGTATTTTCCCACTAAGTTAAAATGCTAGCTTTTGGACTGAGATGTGTATGTGTGTGAGTGTGTGTGTGTGTGTGTGTGTGTGTGTGTGTGTGTAATCATAATATAATCATACTCAAAATTATATTCCATCTCTTAATTTATTGAGTTATTTCCCCATGAATGAGTGGCAAATTTGAGATATATAAATGGAAGATAAACATGTTGTTATTTTTTCTCCTAAGCTATATTTATACCATGAATTCCATTCATAGATTTCTTAATATTGAGCCATCCTTGAATTCCTGGAATAAACACCACTTTTTGTATTTCATTTTTAAATTGTTTGTCAGTTTATGCTGGTGGATTCTGTTTGGTAATGCTTTATTTGATATTCTTAAGTGAAATTGACCTCTCTTTTGTTTTGGTGCAATTTTTATGAGTTTTTTTTTTTACATCTTTATTGGGGTATAATTGCTTTACAATGGTGTGTTAGTGTCTGCTTTATAACAAAGTGTATCACTTATACATGTACATATGTTCCCATATCTCTTCCCTCTTGTGTCTCCCACCCTCCCACCCTCCCTATCCCACCTCTCCAGGCGGTCACAAAGCACCGAGCTGATCTCCCTGCGCTATGCAGCTGCTTCCCACTAGCTATCTACCATACGTTTGATAGTGTGCATATGTCCATGCCTCTCTCTCGCTTTGTCACAGCTCACCCTGTGATACTCTCGATAGAAAGGAATTACAGAGTTTGCTTCTCTGTCCTGTGAATTCCTGCTAGTTCTATCTCTAAAATAATCTTGAATCTGTACACTTTTCTCAGTTTCTAGGGCCACTGCTCTATCTTCAGGCCAATGTCGTCTCTCACTTAAACTTTTGTTATCACATCCTAACAGGTTTACCTACTTTTATTCTTCTATCCTTCTAATCTATTCTCTAAACAGCAACAGCAAAGCTATGTCACTTGCCTGCTTAAAACCTTTCATAGAGTCCCCTCAGCACCTAGAATAACTGTAGTGCCTTTACTATGGCTTGTAGGAGAATGCATGACCTGACCCCTGCCTATGCTCCCTTTCCTCCTTACTTTGCACACATCTTGTCCTTTTGCTTTGTTTGCTTCCCAGTTTCTAGGACACACTGAGATATTTGCATCAGAGACATTGTTGCTCTTCTTCTACCCAAAATGAGCTTTCTTCCCATTTTTTGCATGTCTGGCAACTACTCATCCTTCAATATTCAGCCTAATGCACTCACTTTCTCAAAGAGGCCTGCTTAGACATTGATCTAAAGAAACCCCTCTTCTATTATTCTCCGGTTACTTTTGTTTTCCATGGCATGGTCATGTTTGTGCACGGAGATTAACAAACTGGTATTTAGTACTTTTTTGTTGATGTTTTTGTAATCTCCCTCTCTTACTAAAATATTACCTCCATGAGGTCAAGTTCCAGGTTTATCATAATTGATGTTGTATTCCAGAGAATAATGCCATACCTAAAATATAACTGGTTCTCAATAATTATTTTATAAAAAGTAAATTAGTATTTGCTGTTTTAGTGTGGTGAGAAATTCTTTCATCTCAGGGATTTGGGCTTGTGCATATCTGTACCCACATTGTCTAGACAATAACAAGTTCTCAGTACATGTTAACTAGATAGAGGGATTGATGGATGGAAGAATGTAACAACTAATATAAGATACAGAGATGAATTAGCTGATAAGTAAGTGAATGGATGAAAGCAAGTTTCATATTATGTTTCCTCAGCTTATTTTATTTAAATTGGTCTTAGCTGTGAAAACGGCAGAATCACAGCAGAACTGTTGAAATCTTCTCTGGTTCAAAGAACAGCAGCAGAAAGAGGGAGGCTTGGAATGTTTGATTCTCATGGGTGCAAAACCAACCATGGCTTCTCTTTGACCCCTTGGCCCTGTTTTGAATCCTGCTCTCTTTGAGTCAGGGTTCCGGGGCAGTGTATGTGAAGTGGGGTGTACATTGGGACACTTGACAATGGATGGCATCAGTTTTTTTTTGTTTGTTTGGTTTTTTTGTTTGTTTTGAGGTACACGGGCCTCTCACTGTTGTGGCCTCTCCCGTTGTGGAGCACAGGCCCCGGACGCGCAGGCTCAGCGGCCATGGCTCACGGGCCCAGCCGCTCCGCAGCATGTGGGATCCTCCTGGACCGGGGCACGAACCCGTGTCCCCTGCATCGGCAGGTGGACTCTCAACCACTGCGCCACCAGGGAAGCCCTTGTTTTGTTTTTAAGCTTATAAAAGCCTTTGCAGAAGCTTCACTCCAGTCCCCTTACAGGGCTGTTGAGTGGTTGGGTCTTTGAACACAGCAAACCAAGAGTGCAGTTTCATTGAAACCAAAGTTCAAATTTTTACCTGCAACCTCAGGACGTTTTCCTCTTCTGTCACACATGCCTCTGTTATATCTATGGAGGTGCACACTGTTTTTTGTATTATTATAATGTCGATGAACAGCGACTAGTTTTTTGACCACCTGCATTGTGTTAAGTACTTATATATACTATATATTAAAAAGAAACAAATAAAACAGCACACACACAAAACCCTGATATCTTACAGAGTACAGGAGACCCTCCCCGCCTTCATGGTCAGCTATTTGCCCACTTCCAGGTGCCCTTTATATTTATAATTATGCTGTAATCCTGATATCTTATAATACAATGTTTTATCTTCATTATCCATGAGAAAAAATTGAGGTTCAGGGACATAAAGAACCCAGTTCAGGACTTCCCTGGTGGCGCAGTGGTTGAGAGTCCGCCTGCCGATGCAGGGGACACGGGTTCGTGCCCCGGTCCGGGAAGATCCCACATGCCGCGGAGCAGCTGGGCCCGTGAGCCATGGCCGCTGAGCCTGCGCGTCCGGAGCCTGTGCTCCGCAACGGGAGAGGCCACAACAGTGAGAGGCCCGCGTACCGCAAAAAAAAAAAAAAAAAAAAAAAAACCCAGTTCAAGGTCATGCAGCTAAAAACGTGTGACGCTGAGATTTAAGTTCAGGTCTGTCTGCTTTCAGATCTGGTATCTTCAGGTGTGGGATAGAAAGGTGTTCTTATCCTCTTCTTTTTTCTTCAATTTTATTGAAATATAGTTGATTTACAATGCTGTGTTAGTTTCAGGTGTACAGCAAAGTGATTCAGTTTTATATATATATATATATATATATATATATATATATACACACACACACACACACACACACTCACACATACACACACACACTAGTTTAGATTCTTTTCCATTATAGGTTATTACAAGATATTGAGTATAGTTCCCTCCTCTATTCAGTAGGTCCTTGATGATTATCTATTTTATATATAGTAGCATGTATAATTTATCCCCAACTCCTAATTTATCCCTCCCCGCCTTTCCCTTTGGTAACCATAAGTTTTTTCTATGTCTGTGAGTCTATTTCTATTTTGTAAATAAGTTCAATTGTATCTTCTTTTAGATTCCACATATAAGCGATATCATATGGTATTTGTCTTTCTCTGGCTGGCTTACTTTACTTAGTATGATAATCTCTATATCCATCCATGTTGCTGCAAATGGCATTATTTCATTCTCTTTTATGGCTGAGTAATATTCCATTGTATATCTATACCACATCTTCTTTATCCATTCATCTGTCAGTGGACACTTAGGTTGCTTCCATGTCTTGACTATCGTAAATAGTGCTTTTATGAACATTGGGCAATGAAAAGGATTCACGTTGATTTTAGACGGTATCGTCTAGATTCATAACCCCATTCGGTACATTTTACTAAGCACCTTCTATGAACTAGGAACTGTTCCAAATCTGGAAAGATAAGTTAAATAAAATGTAAACCACAGAATGGGAAAACGTTTGCAAACCTGTATTTGACAAAGGACTTGAATCCAGAATATATAACAAACTCTTATAATTAAAAAATAAGAGAACAAACAGCTATAGACAGAAAGCTTGAAAACTTACTTCACAAAAGAAGAAAAGAAACTTGACAAAAAACAAATGCCGGGATGTTCCACCTCACTGGCCATCAGGAAATTGCAAATTAAAAACAATAAGATACCACTACACATACTCTACATTGGCGAGAGTGAACAAGACTGACAATAACAACTGTTGATAAGGGTGTGGAGTAACTGGAATACTCAGACATTGCTGGTGAGAATGTAAATTATATCCTCATTGTGGAAAACATGTTAGCAGTTTTTAAAAAAAGTTAAACATATGCCATAACAGCCACTCTTAGGTATTTCCCCAAGAGAAATAAAAACGTGTTTCCAAAAAGACTTATATTCAAATGTTCAAAGCGGCTTTGTTTGTAATAGCTGAAAACTGGAAACAACCCAAATGTCCATCCATGGGTGAATGAGAAACAAACTGTGTACATCCTTACAAAAGAATGCTTCTTCCACAGTGACAAAGAATAAACTACTGATACACGAAACAATTTGGATGAATCTCAAAATAACGTGCTGAGTAAAAACTGTCAGGCGAAAAAGTAAATGTGTTCTGGATGATGCCATTTATACAACTTTCTAGAAAATGTAAATTATTCTATGTGGTTAAAAGTGACAAAAATCCAATCAATGGTTTTCTCGGGCCTCAGGTGAAGGAAAGGATGGATCATTAAGAAGCAGGAGGAAATTTTGAGGGATGACGGAAATGTTCTTTGCAGGTCTAGAGCCAAAGTCATCCAAGAGTCCGAGTAACTGAACTGTGCCCATTACTCTTAGACATTTATTGTACATAATTATACCTCAATACAGGAAATTAAATAAAATAAAGAGATGGGAAGGTGCAGACAGGGAGATGCCTACACTGGACCACAGTTCTGACCACATTCTGAGAACTCAGCGGACGGAGGGGTCAAACCCAGGTCCCATGTGTGGGTCTTTTCAGCCTAGAGTCCAGGCACTAAGGAGACTTTTAAGCAGAGCCATCCTGTCCTAGATCTGAAAGTGGTCATCGGCAGACAATTCTTCCTGCTCTTCCTATGTTGGATGTTTCTTGCTTTTTAGAGACTGTCACCTAGAACAAGAAGTAATCTTGGACCAGGAGTCAGCAGATAGTGGCTCTTTCATAAGCTTTTTGCTTGATTTTACATATGATCCTTTTCTCTTGGGGTTTCAAAATTTGAATCTGCAAAATGAGGGAATTGACCTGGAGCCCAAGATGATCAGAAAGGTTCTCTATAGCCTTGACATTTTAAGAAATATTTAACGTCCTTGCTTTTTTTTTTAAAAAAAAAGTGACTTTTTTCAGGAACATACTTTCAAAGATAATGAGGGAATTCAAAGTCCTCGACATGAATCATGACATGCTCAGAACTTGCCCAAGCTTCCTCTCTGGCCCCGCCTCTTGCCAGGCCCTTCTGCTCATCTCCACTCTTTTGTTCACCATTTGTACCCTGTGCTCCAGGAACAGGGAGCTCTGTGCCATTTCTGAGATGCTGCAAGCTCTTGTGGATTTCGGTGCTTCTGTATGTGTTCTTTCTTCTGCTGGCTCCTGTTCTGCCACTAAGGCTGAGAAAGGGTGAGTGAATCGCATGATCTCGCAGATGGCAAGAGGCATCCATTCAGCAGATGTTTCCTCAGGGCCTTGCATGTGCCAGGCGCTTGCTTGCATTGGGGGCACAAATGAAGAAAAACAACTTCCTTACTGTCATGCCTCTTTCCTTCTAGTAGGAAGAGATGACCAACCAGACGGATAAGTATTGTATTAAATGGTGCTATGTGCTATGAAGGGCATCAGTGTAAGGTGAATAAAGCAAGTGGGGAAGGGTGTACTATGGGACATCAGGTGATGGGAGAGGGTCTCTCTAATAGAGGCCAGAGGGAAGTGAGGCAGTGAGCCATGGATATCTGAGAAAAGCTGTCCAGGGTGCAGGAAACTAGAACCACAATGTCTCTGAGGTGGGGACCTACGTTTAGTTGTCAAGATATAGCAAGGAGACCAGTGTTGCTGAAGCAGGTGGATGAGAGAAGTGTGGCAGGAGATGTAGTCAGAAGATCAGGGGGGTCAGCCACGTAAGACCTTATAGCAAAGAATCTGATTTTACTCAAAATGAAATGGAATAATGTTGGAGGATTCAGATCAGAAAATGAATGTGGTCTGACTTATGTAGTGTATTACATTCTGAGGGCTGCCAAACTTGGTGGCTTAAAGGAACAGAAATGTATTCTCTCACAGTTCTGGAGTCCAGAAGTCCAAAATTACGGAGTCAGCAGGGCCACACTCCTTCTAGAGGCTCTAGGGAAGAATCTTTCCTTCTCTCTCTCAGCTTCTGGGGGCTCCAGGAGTTCTTTGGCTTGTGACCTCATCACTCTCATCTCTGCATCTGTCTTTATATCACCTCTCTTCTGCGTGTCTGTGTCTTCTATTCTGTGTCTTCTAAGGACACTTGTCATTGGAAGTAGGACCCGCTTGATTAACCCAGGATGATCTCATTTTAAGCTCTTTAATTTCATCTGCAAAGACCCCTTTCCAAAATAAGGTAACCTTTACAGGGTCTGGGTATTATTAGGACATAGACATATCTTTTAGAGGGTGACCATTAAGCCACTACACATGGTAAACAAATTACATTCTCTGTTCGTGGAGAATAGTTTGTAGGAAGACAAGGATGGAGGCAGGGAGACCAGATAGGATGCACATGCAGTTATCCAGGTGAGAGATGCTATGGCTTGAGCCAGGATGGTGAAGTGGAGGTGATAGAAGTAGATGCTTGTATTTCAAACATAGAGCCGAGTTTGAATGAGACTTGTGGAGGAAGGAGTGGAGACAGGGATTTCTACAAAGATGGAAGGAAATTGACATTAACAGAGATGAGAATAACTGTCGGAGGAGCATGTGTGGGGAAGTGGGGAGTAATCAAGATTTTGGTATTGGATATAGACACATATTTTTTCCCTACTGGACATCAAGGTTGTGATGTTGAGTAAGTGTTGGATATATCACTCTGGAGTTCACAAGAGAGGTTGTTGTTTTAGATATAAATCAGTAAATCATCAGTGGGGACAGGATGAGATCATCTGTGAAGTGAGCGTAGATGGAAAAGAGGAGGTCAGGGGATGGAGCCCTGGAGCTCTCCAGTATCTAGCAGTCAGGAGAAAGGATGAGAAACCAGCAAAAGAGACAGAAGGAGCAGCTACTGGTTGGAGGACCAAGTGTCAGAGATTTGATCAAAATCTTTCTGAATCTAAACTTCTTTTCAACACCATATTGAGAGGAAGAACTGGGGATTATAAATTTCTGCCTCTTGTCTGGCTATCCCAGGGCCAGCACAGAGCAGATGTCAGTCACGTACCACACCTGCATTATGGTGAGAAGGATCCCAGACAAAGTACCATGTAGGCTGGATCCTCTCCAGTGGTGACACCCAAAGTTCCTGGTGGAACCGGGTGGAAAGAGGGCAGCAAATAAGGTAGGACCTTGACTTTCCTCCACCAGCTGAAGAGGCCCTATGTCTCAGGTTGGCATTTTAGGAAGCCCTTAGGCATCTTGAGCAGTCCCAGACAGAAACGTTGAAAAGAAAGCCAGTTAGGCAGGGGAGATAGTTGTCTGGTATGTGGGGTAGGAAGAAATGAAAGGCAGAAGAGATGGGACAATAAAAGGGAGAAGGCGTCAAGGGTGTGGAGGAGGACCGGAGCAGAGAGCTGCCCGCGTGACCTGGGCATGGGGTGGCACGGCATAGCCAGGACACAGACTCTTCCTCTAGCCTAGGTTCCACACATTTCTGCACTTCAGTTTTCCCATCTGTAAGTGGGGATGGACCCTGTTCTCCTCATAACTTTGTGAGGGGGATCAGGCAAGATTATACAAGTGAAATATCTTGCAAATGACAAGCACTGTGACCGGGAAAAGGGTTTGTTTGGAAGAAGAGGTCAACAGCAGTAGCTTGGAAAATGATAATCTGCCATTGCAAGAATGCTACATCCAACTAATTTTGTACAACAGACATATACAGAGTTTCTGACCTGTGCCAAGCTCTGCATCCAGCTTCGGAGGAATAAAAAAGCACCAGCCGAGATCCTCACTCTCAAGGGCTCCTTGACCAAGCGTGGTGGTACATGGGGGAAGCCAGCTCAGCCTATACATGGTGAGTGTCTTAAATCTTTCTGATACTGCTTGAGGGCTTCCAATCATTGTAGTCTCAGAGGATATAGCGGTGAATAGCATAGTTACTTGCATATTCCAGGCTGTGGGAGGATATCTTTATAGAGCTGGAGGAAACTGAGCTTTGAAAGATCAGTTGTTTGGGAATCACTCACCTGAGAGTTTATAGAATGCAAAATATGGGCCATTTCCTAGACCGGCTCTATCAGAATCTGCAATCCAACACAACCTCCAGGTGATTCATGGGCACATTAATATTGCAGATGCATTGACGCTATTGACAATTTGGACTGGATAATTCTTTGTTTTGGGGAGATGCCCTGTGCCTTGTAGAATGTTTAGTGGCATCCCTGGCCTCTGCCCACTATGTCCCAGTAGCACTACCTCCACAGTTGTGAAAACCAAACATGTCTCCAGACACCCTCTAAATGTTCCCTGTGAGGCAAAATCACCCCACCACTGAGACCACTGGACTAGAGTACAGCTCCTCAAAATGTGGTTCTAGATGGACAGCATTAGTAACACCTGGAAACTTGCTAGGAATGCAGATTCTTAGACTTCACCCCAGACCCACTGAATCCGAAACTCGGTGGGTGGGGCTGAGCAACCTGTGTTTTGACAGATCCTCTAGGTGATTCTGATGAATGCTGAAATGTGTTGGAACAGTGGTTCTCACCCATGGAGGCACAAAAGTTCTGAAAACTAAGTGATGTCCAGGACCCACCCCCAAGCAATCTCATCAGATCTCTAGGAGTAAGTGACCCAGATGATTCAAATGCACAGCTCAACTGAGAACCAATCAAGACAAATGCAGGAGGAGGGATTTGCTCAAGCTCTGGGAGGAAGCCAGTAAGAAAAGGTCAGGACTCAAGTCTCCAAACTCCCTGGTCCAGGGGCCTTTCCTTTAGGAAGATGACAAGGTGACAGCCAGCCTCTTGAACTGGCTCCTGAGGAATTCCACACCCACAGGGCACGTTCAGACCCATCTTTGATCAGGTGTCTCAGGGTGTGCGAAACGCTCTCATCTCTGAGATGTTTTGTGACACAAGTTGCCCGGTGGCCTTTGCAGAAGGAATTCACTGTGTTCCTAGCTTTCTGGACACCAGCTAAGAATTCTAGCCCCAGGTCGTCCTCTCTCTGCCCGCTGTCCCCACCCCTAACACCCTGTGGTCAGAATGTTTGCTGACTTCTTTCCACAGGGCTCCCTAGGTGATGTTTTCCTATCAGGAAACACCAGAAACGTCAACACTCGTATAAAAATGTTTGTCACAGGTGATAACCCACATAACCACTCAAGCACCACAGGACAAAAATAGGCAGAAGGGGCTTTGGAAATTCTTTAGGGGAAGATAGGCAGTACGTGGGCTTCACACTCTTTCCTCAGCATCCTCACACACTGTTAAAAACAAGCTCAGAAGATGGCTCCTGGTGAAGCCAGACACTGTCCATGGAGGGCTCTCATGTCTTGTCATGACCTGAGTCCGAACAGGTCCCGGCCCACTCACGTCCCTCAACTTAGCAGTCATCGCGACAATTCTAGGGAGAGGGATTTAGCCCCACTTTGCTGCTGTGGAAGCTGAGGCTCAGAAGGACCGTACTGAGTGCTGGCTGCTGAGGCTTCGTGCCAGCACTGGGATCGAGGTGGTTGGGCCGCCCTTCATAGGGCCTACAGCTGAATGCAAAGGTCAACAGATAAACAATGTGCCGTGGGTTTGTGCCGGGTATTTACTTTGGTCTCTCAGCCAAAACTGTTCCATAATCTGCTCTGTGATGCTGCGGCTGGGAGTCTGTGGACCACCTTTCCCAGACTCCCTTGCCAGCTGGCTTCCTACTAGGTTCCGGGAACAGGTGAGGCCAATGATGGCCCCCTGAAGACAGGAATCTCTGGGTTAACTCAGTGTCAATCCTTAAAAACTTTTTCAGCCTTTCATCACCTGTGTAACAAATCCCCTGGATTAAATTCCCTCTGTTTGGAATAACCTATCGTGGTTCCAGGTCCTGGCTGGACCCTGACTGATTCAAGGAAGCTTAACTCAGGGAAGGCCTTGAAAGTGACAAAGCAGGTAAGGGGAGAATGAATACAAGGTAGGGGGGGTGAAGAGAGGAAGGAAGAGTGTGTCAGAAGATGGAAAAGCATGTGCAAAGGCCCTGGAGTGCTGGAGATGTTGAGAGAAGACCGACACAGCTGGGGTGAGCGTGGAGCCTGATGAGGCTAGAGGGGCTGCTGAGGCCATATTGTGAGGGTCTTGCAGGCAGGGCGCAGGCTTCTCCCAGGGGCTGCCGTGATGTGGACCCCCCTCTCCTCCAGGGATGTCATGTGGTGTCCTGGCTTGTAGGCCATGTAAAAGGTGTTGGGTATTATCTCGGGGGTAATGGAGAATCATTAAAGGATTTTAAGGAGCCAAGGTACATAATGTGATTTGTATTTGGCTATTTTATTGGGGTGTGGAGAATTCACTGGAGAGAGGCCAAGTGGAAATAAGAAACCAGTTAAGAGGTGGTTGCAGCAGTTTTTCTAGGAAGAAAAAACAGAGAGGAATGCGCCTTTGTATGAGGTCATCCACCTTGTGACCTGGAGTTGGTCATCCCGTCTTTCTGGTCAACCATCTATAAAATGAGGAGGTTAGACCAGAGCAAGGATTCCTCAGCTGGGGTATGAGTCCTTGAGAAGGGTCCATGGGTGGGTGTTGGGGGTTGCAGAGCCTCTGAGACTGTTCACAAATGGTTGGACGTATGCTCACATATACCTGTGTCCTACAGGGCAAAGGGTCCCCGGCTTTCACCACGTTCTCTGAGATGTGAAGAATTCCAGAGTTTAAAACCACTATCTGGACCATCTCGAAATGTACTTGCAGCTGAACTTGCCAATGATTTGATGTTCTTGTGCTTCTCCAGGGAGTCATAAATTCTTAGAATTTTCCTGCTGGCTGTGAAAAGTGAATGAGGAAGAGGAGGGTGTCCTGACACAATCCTGGAGGCAGACAGCTATTCCCCAGGAGCTGCTCCAAGCACAGGTGCAGAGAAAATGCTGGAGGCTGGAGGACACCAGTCTGCTGGAGCATCGCAACAACCAGAGGTGACAGATGCAGAGACAGCCATTGACACTGCTTTGTCAACTGTGCAAAGGCTCCCTGAGGCCACCACCCGACCCTGCTGTCCTGCGAGAGAACGAGGGTCAGCTTCAGGGCCAGGGGAGCTCCCCCTGTTCGCTCTCCTCGGCCACTCTTCGCCCAGGGCTGCTCCCCAGCCCTGGCCTGTGATCTCTCTATTGACCCATTCTACCTCCCCTCTCCTCCAACACAACTATGATCTCTCCGGAAAAACAAAATCTAAAATCAGACTCATCCTCGGTCTGATGAATTGAGGTCACTGGGTCCCATTTCCAAAGGGAAATGTAGCTTCCTGCTGCAGCGACACTGGAAATTTCGTTCCTCTCTGTGAAAGTAGGTCAGGCGTTTTCAGGGCTGGGGTCTTTTCGTGGTGCCCCAAAGTCCCAGCAGGCAGGGCAGCAGCTGGCTCCTCTGCGTATGTACCCACCCATCCCGCCCGGTCAGCCTGCAGGCTGCATCCTTCAACCCGGGCTGATGGCGGAGAATACAAATGCCTTTCCTATGACTCCCACATGCCCCATCTTGCTGGGATTTTTCAAATTTCTTTGTGGAAGCTCTTTACGGTCTGTGACCCTGGCCACTGCAGAGCCGAAAAGACAGCAGATTTATGGTGGGCCTGGAGAGCAACAATGCAAGGATCGCGTTTTCCCCTGCTTTCAGTCTGTAATTTATTTTTAAATGATCTTTCTGTTATTTATGGGTCTTGGTGACTCTGATGGTCAGGGTGAACTGCATCTTATCAGACTAGCAAAACTAACCGGATTAAGGGGAAACCCACACACTTCATCCTAAGCGGGACTCAGGGGGCTGCTTAGCAGTGCAGCTGGAAGGGGACATCTCCTTTTGTCCTTGAACAGCGACGTGGCTCAAGGAAAGCATCTGGGCCTCAGAGTCATGACCCCAGTAAGGACCCTCAGCCGGCTTTCTGCCTTGTAAAGTGGGGCTTAACACACCCCCGGCAGGCTTTTACAGTGATGATTAGGGGGAGACCGTATAAGACATTCGGCACTTCTGTACTCAGTAAGTGCCACCTATGTGATTATTATTACCTGCCTCACCTTGCTTTCAGCTCCCCTCTGGGAGCACACAGCTCAGAGCCCAGGGTGTAAAGATGATCATCTTTATATGAGGTTTTAACACGCTCAAAATATAAATTCAAACAAGAAGCCCGTTTGGAATCCCAGACTCTGATGTTCAAATACCATCCGAAAGTAACGAGGTGAGGACGGCGGTTTATTTCTCTCAACGAAATGAAGATCTGCTTCTGCTCCAGAATAATTACAGTTTAGCGGGGCCTTTTCTGCTGATGATTTTCACAAGTACACAACTGTCTATTGTTCTCCTGTAGCTCGTTACCATGGCGATCTAATTAAAGCAGCATCCAATGCCGCCAGCCCATAGGTAGGGGCCGTGTGTGCAGCTCCTAGTCACCGGGAGGTGCGTGGCCTGCCCCTCCCAAGGCCCTTCCCCAAATTCTGAAATGAGGGCTGGTTGTCCGGGATCTGACCCAGAAAAACGTCTTCGTTTTCTGAAACGAGCTGTGAATTAAATGCCGCTCCCTCTGTGTCATCTGATGGGAAGGTGATGAGCTATAGGTGCTGCAGGCTTGCTTTGTGACCTTGGGCAAGTTGCTTAATCTGTTTCATCCTCAGGTTCCCCATGTATAACCGGGATGACAATACCTTCTTTGAAGAGAAAAGAAAAGGTCTGTGAAAGGGCCATGAACAAAGATGCAAGGTACAGATTGTCATCCCTACCCTTCTGCTCTATCTCTTCCCAGTGGCAGGAACACGGTGGTGTCAGGGCAAGAGCACAAGTCTAGCAGACCCAGGTCCACATCATGGCCCAAGGAAGTGGGTGAAGACCTCTCAAGTTTGTCATCTAGCCTGTGAAATACGGGCAAAGGTAGCCAGCTCACATGGTTACGGCAATGCAATGAGACTGTGTCAAGTGTCTGGCACCTGCCTGGCCTATGGTAGGTCCTCGACAAATGCCAGGCCATTGAAAGGACAGTTCAGTGCAGGAGCCAGGGGCCACCATGACGGGAAGAGGCGTGCCAAGTAGTGGTTAAGAGCAGGGGCTCTTAACCCATGGAGGAATTATATAGGGTTCAAATCCTCCTGGGCAAGTCACTGAATTTCTTCATACCTCCAGTCTTGTCTGTAAGATGGGAATAATAAGTGATGGAGCTGGGCCTACAGGAATAACAAGAATAGTACACACTTAGAAGATACTTGCCACTGGATCAGTGGTTAATTATCGCCCTCCTGCTCTGTCGGTGTCCAGAGTGCCCTAAGCGTCCTCGCTCTTTGCATAAAGGGCTCAGCTCAGTTACATCATGCTCTCGTTCCCACTTAATGGGCTCCTTCTAGGTGCCAACATCACGGGTGTCATCGTTAATCCTAATATCATCCTATGATTGAGTACCATTGTTACTCCACTTTTTAGAAGGATAGACACATGCAGAGAGCTCAGGGGACACGCCAAAGGTACACTGCTTATAGGTGATGGAACTGGAAGTTGAGTGGAGATAGTCACCCCTAACTTACGCTTTTTCTTTAACCACTGTTCTTTACTGCCACACACTGGATTGTCAATGAAAATCTGTGAAGTAGGTACTAGTGTCCCCACTTAAGGAGATGAGTGGACAGGTCAAGAGAGAGGCAGGGTTTACACAGGGCCCAATGGCTACTCAACAGTAGGGACAGGGGCTTCCCTGGTGGCACAGCGGTTGAGGGTCCGCCTGCCGACGCAGGGGACGCGGGTTCATGCCCCGGTCCGGGAGGATGCCACATGCCGTGGAGCGGCTGGGCCCGTGAGCCATGGCCGCTGAGCCTGCGCTTCCGGAGCCTGTGCTCTGCAGTGGGAGAGGCCATAGCAGTGAGGGGCCCGCGTACCGCAAAAAACAAACAAACAAACAAAAAAACAATAAAAACAGTAGGGACAGGACTTCAATGTTGCTCTCCCCGCAAATTCAAGGGCACGTGCTCTCCTATCTTACTGCCGTACACCAGCCCTGTTGATCACTGTTGATACTGGCAAACTATATCAGCCACCTGCCCTTGTCTTTCCCCTTGCCTCTCCTCACTGCCTTACCTAGCAGTCATGTGAGTCAGGCAGGGTAGCACGAACACGTGCTACTGATTATTAACGGGGTTCATCAAAGGCCCAGTCCCTCTCCTTGTAGCTAGAAAAGCTTGTCCACCCACCACAGTGCTAGTTTCCTTTTTATGAAGACTGGAGAGCAAAAAAATGTCAAAAGCTACCAGTTAAATGAATCCGGCCAAGGCCATAACCAACGTGCACCTCTGGAGAGCCGGGGGGTTGCAGAGGTAGTCACCGACTGCCCAGCACATGTGCGCTTTATGAATCTACCGTTCTTCTCCCAAGATGTCGGCTACTTTCCCTCAATTCTTGATGCCCTGTGTCCTGCCCAATCCAAGGGACAAGGCTACGGCTCCACCTGACGTATTTCCAACTGGTCTCTGTTAAGCCCGTGAGCCCACCCACAGGCCCCTAGTACCCCTCAGGCCAGGATAAGCTCATGGCCCCAGAGTGGCAGCTCCAATGAGGAAGGTTATGTTCTGCACATCTAATTGCTCACTGAAGCCTGGTGGTCCTATATCCCCTGAATCTCAGGAAACTTTCCTTTCTTTCCATCCCGTCTCCTCTGCCCTCAACTAAGACTCATCATCTTCCCTCTGGAATGTTACATTTGTCTTGTAACTAATCTCCTTTCCTCCATCAGCTGTAACGTCAAGCCATCTTATATGTGGTCACCAAAGGGATCTCCCTAAGGCAGATAGATGGGTCTTTACTACCACACTTAACGTCCTTTAATAGCTCCCTGTTGCCCACAGCATAGAGTTAAATCTTAGGCTGGCATACAGAATCTCTGTCATGGGGTCCTATTTTCCCCAATCTGCCATTCTGTAACTTCTGAATAGTATCAAGTTCCCTGTGGCCACCAAACCCTTTCTCACCTCCATACATTCGCTGATGCTGTTCACTCTGCCTATGATGTCCTCCCAAGCTCTTCACACCACCACTTCTATTTACTCTCTAATGCATAGCTCTGATATCACCTCCAATGGATGTTGACCTCATGGTCACCCAAGTTCACGAACCCACTTCTATGCTTCCATATACTTGTGGGCCTCTTATGCAGCACACGTCATTTTATGCCCTAATGATCTGATTTCTCATTTTCCTCCTCCCTTAGTCAGTGGACTTCTTCTTTTTTTTTTTTATAAATTTATTTATTTTTGGCTGCGTTGGGTCTTCGTTGCTGCGCATGGGCTTTCTCTAGCTGTGGTGAGCGGGGGCTACTCTTCGTTGCGGTGTGTGGGCTTCTCATTGCGGTGGCTTCTCTTGTTGTGGAACACGGGCTCTAGGTGCACGGGCTTCAGTAGTTGTGACACACGGGCTCAGTAGTTGTGGCACACAGGCTTAGTTGCTCCGCGGCATGTGGGATCTTCCTGGACCAGGGCTTGAACCCGTGTCCCCTGCATTGGGAGGCAGGTTCTTAACCACTGTGCCACCAGGGAAGCCCCAGACAATGGACTTCTGAGAGTAGGCATTCTACCTTGTTTGCTTTTGTTGTTCTAATGTCTCACTCTATTATTGGCTCAGAGTAGACACTCAGTAGAAGTCTGTTGGACTGAGCCAAGACTGAGTTGGCTCAGGGAAAAAGGAACAGCTGGAAGTCTGGGGAAAAGATCCTTATCGTTTCAGGCTCAACTATGTGTTTCATTGATCTTGCATACGAAACCGATAAAGGAGTTCACACATCTCTGCTCCCAGAAGGCTGGTGTTTAACAAAATAGCAGTGTGTGTGTGTGTGTGTGTGTGTGTGTGTGTGAGTGTGTGTGACTTTTATCATCCACACCTCATCCAACCAAGAATGGGCTGAGTCTTGCAAAATTTGCATGACCTGCATTAAATGCATGTACCAGGGCCAGAAGCATATTTTCAATGCTTCCATACTCACCAGAGAAATGATGAAAGGAAGAGACAGCTTTCCCCAGGGTAGCAGCTTTGGAGCTCAACTCAACAAAATCTACATATAATGAGCTGCTACTTTGAGCCAGGCACTGGGGAAGGTCCTGGGGACGGGAGTGAGTCATCCTGGTCTCTGTCCATAGAAGTTCACTGTTTAGGAACCAGGTTGGAAGATGGTATAGATAATTATAATGCAGATATACTTCATTTTATTCTGTTTTGCAGATATTGAGGTTTTGTTCTGTTGTTTTTGTTTCTTGGTTTGTTTGGGTTTTTTTTTTTTTTACAAATTGAAGGTCTGTGGCAGCCGTGCATCGAGCAAGTCTGTTGGTGTCATTTTTCCAACGACATTTGCTCTCTTCGTGTCTCTGTGTCACATTTTCATAATTCTCATAATATTTCAAACTTTTTACTTTTATGATATTTGTATGGTGATCTATGATCAGTGATCTCTGATATTGTCATTGTAACTGCAGATGTGGTGGAAATAGCAAGACAACTAGAATTAGAAATGGAGCCTGAAGATGTGACTGAAGTCCTGCGTCTCATGCTAAAACTTGAACTAATGAGGAGTTGCTTCCTATGAATGAACAATGAAAGTGGTTTCTTGAGATGGAATCTGCTGCTGGTGAAGATGCTGTGAAGGTTGTTGCAAAGACAACAAAAGACTGAGAATATTATGTAAACTCTGTTGATAAAGCAGCGACAGGGTTTGAGAGGATTGACTCCAATTTTGAAAGAAGCTCTACTGTGGATAAAATGCTATCAAACAGCATTACATGCTATGGAAAAATCATTCATGAAAGCAAGAGTCAATCAAGGTAACAGACTTCACTGTTGTCTTACTTTAAGAAATCGCTCCAGTCGCCAACCTGATCAGCCAGCCGCCATCAACACCGGGGCAAGACCTGCCACCAGCACAAAGATTAGGCTCAGATGATTGCTAGCATTTTTCAGCAATAGAGTATTTCTAGTTAAGGTACGTACATTGCCTTTTTTGACATTATGCTATTGCACACTTAATAGCCTACAGTGTAGTGTAAACATACATTTTATACGCACTGAGAAGCCAAAAAATTTGTGTGACTTGCTTTACTGTGCTATTTGCCTTACTGCTATGGTCTGGATCTGAACCTGCAATATCTCCAAGGTCTGCCTGTACTTGGCATTAGTGCCGTGATCAAGGAAAATCCGAGAGGTGGCAGGAAGCCTCCGAGTCAGACTGTGTGGTCTAGAGGAGGGGCTCCTGCACTCATGTTCAAAGGGCTGCTAGAATCAGGCTGTACGCCGTGTGCCACGCTGATGCCTTGAGAGGCCACAGACAGCCCAGGCTGCCCCGTGCATTCAGAGAGGGGTTCATATCTTCCAGTGGCCTCTGAATTTCCCTAAGAGCCTGGTCTCCAGGCCAGTTTCTGCAGCACATCACTGGTGATGCTAATCCAGGAATCACCCTTCGAGGTATGCTCTGTGGACCATTGTTTTAAAAGCAAATGGAAGCATTTTGCAGACGTAGCTTGTGGAATAGAATGATGATGGGGTCTACCCTGGGATTCCAGTGTACACTTTGCCATATACAAGCTGTCCAACTTTGATTAAGTCTCCCTCATCTCTCTGAGCCTCAGTTTCCCCATATGCATAGCAGAGTCTGACTTCTATGGCCTTTGGGGAGACTTGATTAGAATCTTCTTTCTACAGGAAAGCTCCCTCGCTGGGCTGGCCATCAAACCCCAGCTTGGGAGGAGAGGGCAACCTGGGATTTCGGACACTGGGTCTGAGGACGGGGGTGGGAGTGGTCACACCTGGATTTCCTGAGCTGGGCAGGCAGTGCAGCAGCTCGGTGGGAGCCATTGCCTTGTGGACAGTTGCTCAGACGCAAAGCCTCAGAATTACCCTGTAATGCACACAGGTCATGAAGCAATAAAACGCCTTTTAAAATGTCATCTGCTGAACCACAGATTCCAACTAATAAATCCCCGTGACCTGGAGGTACCTGGAGGTCACACACTTGCAGTATGGCTCCCGGAGCTGCCCTGCTCCCTGGAAGACGAGCCCACTTTATGAGTTCGCTGTTGATGGTTACCATAGAGGCCAGCACATCCTCACTGGGTGTGGGGCGTGGGAAGGGGAACAGAGAGACTCAGCAACATCTTGTAATTAATCCAACATCCCAGTGAATCATCTGTTTGCACCCAGAGTTTGGGAAAAACTGGGAGCTGCCACTCTCGCTCTGTAATCTGTGAAACAGTGTGATCATCTGGGCTGGGAGACCAGGAGACAGGGCTGGCTCAGTTCTCGGGGAGTAAAAGAAAGGAAGAGAAAAAGAGGTAACAACAGACAGCAACAGGGAGCAAACCAACACAGAGTGGTACCTCTGACTTGCCTGGAACGCAGCTAAGTCAGTTCACTGTTTACCTCGCCTCACTGGCCCATAGCTCTTCAAGTGGTCACCAGAGCACCCTTTGCCAGATGATGGGCGTGAGTTTGGAAGAGCTGATTTCACTTTCCCAGGGCTGTCCTGAGAAGAGCTAGAGCTGGGATTCCAGTCCAGGTCTTTCCAGCTCTTCCCTCAGCTCTGCTACTCCCAAAACAGGGCATGAGCCGTTTTTCTCATGCTCAGAACAGCCCTCTCACACAGGGAAGAGGCAGGTCATGCCTCCCATTTCACAGATGAAGAAGTGGAGGTTTGGTGAGGTGAACGGGATCACGTAAGCCTTGGTGTAGAGGGGATGCCGTGAACCAGCCTTGGAGAGGTGACGGGCTTTGGGTGAGCTTAGAAGGGAGGGTGAGGGTGTTACAAGCAGGCAGGGCAGTGACATAGGCATGGGCAGCAGACACCTGAGGTGTGCAGGGGCCAGAGATGGAGATTTTTGGCTGGAACCCATGGTTTCCGTGGTCCCATGGGGCACTCGAGCCTGGAGTACCGCACCAAGAATCTCAGGGTCTCATAAAGTCACCTTCGTGGGGCGCTCTCAGATGCACCCCTAAGAAACAGGGGTTTCTTCCGCCTCCTCATGACGAGGGTTGGGCTGTTGTCTGCTCACAGCTTCTCTCTCTGCAGACACTTCCCTTGCTGGGCCATGTGGCCAGGTCTCATTGCCCACACGTAGCAGCTCATTCCTTCCTCTGTGTCTTAAGACACCCTCTTCCTCTTACCCTTCCTTCTTGCCTCACCTTCAGGGCCTAATCCAAGCCCCGACGCCTCCAGGAAGTCCATCTGGATTGCCACATCTCTGAGACCTCCACACAATCAATGGCCGAATCCAAACAGCCTCTTCTCTTTTTCCAGTATGTACCGAGGCTCATATAAGAGCGTATACCAATTTATATATGACATATAATTTGCACAGAAAATGCTTCTTATGGCTTCACACCATTCTTATTTTCTAAATGTGAAATCTCTCTATATTCATGCATAGAACACAAGGCCTAGATCTGTGGATGACGCTTTGAAGACCAGAAAAAAGGAGAAGGGAAGCTGACCACATTTCTTAGCTTGGTGGCTTGATATCATTGCCATGCGCTTTATGTCAACTGCAGAAAGTTATGGAATCGGTCCTTCCCTTGCTGTCTGATTGTTCCAGTCTAAGGGGGCCTCAGAGATGGAAGCTGTAGCTTATTCAAGCAATCCTGCTTCATGGAATTCTGGGAAACTGCTAGGATCGGCGCACCTACTACAGGAAAACAGTCACGGCTTGTCCTCTGCTGTTTTCTGTTCCCTTATGATCGTTGCCACTTCAGTGAGACCTACAGCCCTTTGGGGGCTGGAACGTCAACGTACACGGGACCTGTCTCCCCCGTGGGCCCCGGAATCCTGACGCGGTTCGTGCTCCATACACTCTGGCTGGAGTCCTCTTTCACTGCTGCTGCAGAAGGGGACGGAGAAAAAAGATTGCAGTGGCCCCTACTAGTGGAAGTGACTAAGGTGTAGGGATGCATTGCAAATTGTATGTAAGTATCTGTGGCTTAAAGCTGACTTTGCCACAGGGAGATATTGATGGAGTCTTAAAAATAATGACCCAGCTCATCAATGGTGAATTATAACACAGATCCTGGAGACGTCCTGAGGACCTTTTTCGCTCAAAGCACAAATTAAAAACGGGCATGGTTGATTAGCTAGATTCGGCTCTCAGCTTCTGCTCTAGGAGGTGGAAACATAGGTTATATTCCCTCAGTCTCCCATCTGTGACTTTGAGGCCTTGAGATCATCGGACACAGGATGTGTGATGCCAGACAGAGCATCGGTTTTTAGTTTAGAAGTAAAATAAATGGAGTGGAAAGAATCCACGATTTGGAGCCAGAAAGAACTATTTCTTAGACTGAGGGTTGACCATGGGCAGGTCACTTAAACTTTGTCATCTCAGTTTCCTCACCTGGAAAATGGAGATTAAAATGCCCACCACTCAGGGTTGGGTGAAGATGAACACAGAGAGCTTTGGAAAATGCTCCTTGCAAACAGCAGGTGCTTATACATGTTAGTCCACACTCCAAAGCCACCACCATCACCAACACATACATAATATCATTTCCAGGATTTTGTGGATCCCTCAAATATTTATAAAGACAGACGCTGGATTCTAAACACATCACTAGCTGTCTCTTCTTAGAACTGGATGATTGATGGCGTATTTGCAGGATTTTAAGGAGCTGATGGAGTTCGATGTGGAAGAGACTTAAAGAAAGGCCCACCTCCTTCAGGAAGTTTCTCTTACTGGTCCAACCCACCCTGAGCTCTCCCCATCACCGTTTTCTTATCTGTTTGTATTGCTTTTGCGTTTTCAGCAAGACCACAGATTTCGTGAATCTGGATTTGATGTTAGAAGATCTAGGTTCTAGAGATTTCTTCTCAGATAAGTCACTGGAGCTCCCTTAGCCTCAGTATCCACATCCGTAAAATGGGCACAAAAATACTTACTTCTTTGCTTTGTTGTAAGGATCAAAAATGATCATGGGTTTATTGCAAAAGCCCAACTTATGGGTTTCGTAGTTCTTCCCGAAGTGACTCAGCATGACTCTCAAAGCTCTTCCCACAAGAGCCCTGCCGTGGCTCTACAGCCTTCTCGCTGTCTTTTATCCAACGTTCCAGACGAATCGCACTACCCCACTGTCCTCTAAATGTCTCTCGTTCATTTCAGGCTCCTCTTCTGTGAGCTTGTTGGTCCTTTCTGTGCCACGCCCCCCCCCCCCCCCCACTTTACTAGACTTCATCTGGACGTGGAACCTGCTCAATCCATCCTCAGTGTAGAAGGTCACCTTTATTCCTCTGTCACCAGAGACGTCTCTCTTTGTGGACCCCACCAGGCATTCCTCACCCTGCAATGAAGTGGGGGTGGAGTGGAGGATGTTATGAGGAAGAGAAACCTCATTGGGCATAAGAGGTGATAGATAATAAGAACCTCTCACTAAGTACTGACTATGTACTTAGTTACATAGTAATAGGCGCTTTATAAACATTTACGTACACTGCGAAACCCTCCATTTGCCGAAGAGGAAGCAGAAGCTTAAAGTCAAAGTTAACTCCCCTGTATATAGACGGTGGAAGGCTGGAGCCAGGCTTTGAATCCAGGTTCGTCTGGCTCCAGAGATCCTACTCTGTTCAACTGCGCGAAGCAGGACGGGGTTGGTTGAGTGGACGTTGCGTCCTCTAACTCGACAGAAGGATGCTCTTGCTAACCTTGAGAGCTGCTCACCGTGGAATGGATGTAGCCTTTTAGGCTGGAGAGTTGCCTGACACAGGGATTCACAGGCAGGAGCTGAAAATGATTGGCCAGAGCTTCCGTAGAGGAGATTAGGGTCTCTTGCAAGCAAAGTGAAATGAAATAGAAAAAGAAGCTCTCTTTTCTCCTCTGGTTCTGACTGTTTACACAGTTGCATTCTCTCTCTGATTGATGCCAAGGGCCAGCCAGCCCCGTGTTGAGAATCTCTCCTGCCCTCATTCCGCCTCATGTTGCCACAACGAACCTCTGAAGATGACGGACGGGCCCTTGATGTGGGTGTGTTCCCGGCCACCTCGCCATCACGATCACAGGTCTGGGGTCTCCATAAGAAGCCGCCGCGAAACCAACAGGCCTAGCGCTCTCTGCACCCAGGCCTAGAACACCCACCCGAGTGGGACCCAGGGCCCAGCCTGCCTGAATGCTCCGTCTCCGGAAGGGTCCTCACAAGACGGGCCCCACCAGGGGAGGCTCCAGTGGGGGTCTGATTGCAGGACAAACACCGCACATATTGAAACACTCAGGCAGTTTCCCGCTGCCCCCAGTCAGAGCCTGACCCTGGTGACCTCCAACATCTTATTAAAGCCCCCAGAGCCCCACGTCTCTGCGAGGGAGAGAAGGAAGCAACTCCTGGATCCATTCTCTTCCCTAATTCATTCAAGTGAGCCAGGCTGAGTGGGCCCTGGGCCTTTGATGTTAAAGGCCCCTAATTGGAAGGAAGTGAAGTGTTAGCCTGTCAGCCTTTCAGCCGCTCATCAAATACTTTAAGAGGTATCCACACAGCGCGGTTCTCACACTGGTGCTGAGAAAGCCCGGAGTGGACTGCTTTTGGTTAAAGTGTTTAAACTTTGCATCTGTCTAACAGAAAGTTCCACACAGATGTCACGGCTCCCCTCCACCACCGCCACCCTCCTGCCTCTGCTCTGGGGGGAACTCTGCTGCTGGGCCCACAGTCTGGCCCACCCTGCTGCCCCGAGCGCACGGAGAGGAAGGTGGTGGCAGGAGCCAATCACTGACCCCAGACGTGGGCCTGCGAGCTCCTGGCTGGGGCCTCCCTCCGCGGAGCCCCTTTGATCTCCCTGTTTGGAATTGTGTCACTCCCCAGGAATGTTGCTCCCCTACCCCCCATCTCTGAATCCCAGAGTGTTCCAGTCAGAAGAGACTCCGAGTAACCCTTTAGTCTCACCTCCTCGTGTTGTAGCCCGAGTCCAAGCCCAGAAAAGGCGAGTGACCGGCCCAATGTCATTCACGGAGCTTGCGGCAGAGCTGGGCTCATAAGCCAGGGCTTCACGCTCCCGGGACAGTCAGATGTGACCCAGATCTCTGTGCTTCTCTTCAAGAAAATAAGGCAATAAATAGCACAGTTGAATGTAAGGAAATGAATTTATTTCTAATGGAGTAAGTATGCCTAGAGTTGGAAACCTCCATGAAGCCAAACCAGTGGGCAGACGTTGGGGGCCACAGGGTGAGAGGGACGCAAGATGTTTGTGCCCCTAATAGCGAGACAGCGCGTGCTCGGAGAGCCCCCAGGCCCCGTGGCTACACCGGAGAGGAGAAAGGGGGAAGGAGACAGGAGAGACAGAGAAGGAGAGAGAGTGCTGTCTGCAGACAGAGAGCTTGTGATCAGGAATGGGCCACGTGGCAGGGCTGGAGGGGGCGGGCGCTCGGATACACGGGCTCCGAAGAGCAGCGCGCGCCTGCATCGGGCACCGGGAAGCAGTTCCGTTCCTCCACGCTGCCGAAGGTGAGGGTGCGAGTGGTCAGGGGGATCCCACCATCTGTGAGGCGCTGACCGCTGAGGACTTTGCAGACCCCTCGGACCACAGTGCCCGTCCCAGGATGCACGTGCAAGAGGAGGGGCTGCCAGGCCACCTGTGGATTGGATGCGGGGCGCTCCTGTGCACTGGTTTTATGAATACTGTAAGTTTCTAACATTCTTTGTGGTCGGTGGAGAGAACAGCAAAATTCCTGCCTCATGGGGCCCTTGGGGGCCCCTATAAGGGCCACTGTTATGTGGTAGAAATACCTGACAAATACCAAATAAATGTCAATACCCAACCCTTTTTTTTTTTTTTTTTTTTGCGGTACGCGGGCCTCTCACTGTTGTGGCCTCTCCCGTTGCGGAGCACAGGCTCCGGACGCGCAGGCTCAGCGGCCATGGCTCACGGCCCCAGCCGCTCCACGGCACGTGGGATCCTCCCGGGCCGGGGCACGAACCCGTGTCCCCTGCATCAGCAGGCAGACTCTCAACCACTGCACCACCAGGGAAGCCCCCCAACCCTTTTTTGACTCTCTGTAGTTACATTTTAGACACTGGGCACTGGTGAGACCCTCGTCAGAATCTAATCCATTTTCTCTCTGGCATGTTTTGTATCATTAATGACTCCAACACAGAGAAAGGGAAGAGTTGATATTCTTTGCTTTAAGAGTGGGAGTTGAAGTGGAAAACCAGCGTTATTCCAGCAGGGACCCTCTGATGGATGCTGGGCATGCCTGCCTGGTCCCACCTGCCTGAAGGTGGTTTCCATTTCAGACGCCATCCCTGCCGGCCTTCACCAGGGCGGGCCACTCACCGGTCTTGGGGCACAGGGAGTCAGTCATGCATCTGACCCCATTCCAGGCTCGAGCAGAGTAATGAGCTGACACTAAAATAGGCTGAACTCTATGTCAGCTCACACCAGGAAACCCTTCAAATCAACTCACTTCTTTGGAAAACCCAGGGCTTGAGAGTGACCTAAATTCTGCTACAGTTTTTGAAATCTCAACAGACTAAGGGTTTGAGAAGAAGCCAGAGAAGGTGAAGCGTCCTTTGGGAGAGAGACCCAGGAAGGCAGCAGGGGGGTCCCTGACCAGGGAGTAGTAGATCCCAAACCAGTCCAGGAGATCTTTCAATCTGATCTATGTTCAACTTTGGTAATTCCATGACATCTCCTTGAAGGAATTCCTAGAGCAAAGCTCTGGTTAGTGAAGCTTGTCTGAGCATAGACAGGTTTGGAGAAGGCCTAGCACAGAGGCCAGAACCCTGGTTGTGGACTCCGGGACCCAGGCTAGTGTCCTAACATACCAAATATGAATTCCTAAATTTCTCAAACTCTTTGAGCATTTAGAAAATGGTGCTATTAGAACAAATTAGCTTTCAGATCTGTTCCAGAATGAATGTTCCATGATATTATGAGAGTACCAGAACACATGGAATAGTTTAATTATCATTACTAAATATAATAGTCCCCAGGTTGCCAAGTATTTGAATAAAAACAGAAAGAAAAGACTTCATCGCCGGAGCCTGTTTTGATAAAGTTCCATGTCATTTTCAGATTATTCAGTTTCATCGGAATGGTCCATGTCAGTCTAACCTAACCTCTCTGTGAGTTCCTTGTATTGACCCTGCAAAGTTGGCCTAAGCATCATTTTTCCCAGGTGAGGAAATCGAGGCCGGGGAGGAAAGCAGTCAGCTCCCAATCTCACAGCCGGGCACTGCAGGGCTGGGGATCAGAGTGCAGACCACGTGCCGCGCTGACGGACCCATCCCCCCACACCTTGACTAAAGCCAGGTGGGTGTTTTTATGTGGGAACTAACGACAGTTGCCTTCTCTCCCATAGCAGACTGCATTTTTCACGTTTCATCCGGCAGTTTGCGTGGTATCAGTAAAGCTACGAGTTACTCTTTTCTTCAAGGTGGCACAGGGTACCTGCCAGGAGGGTTGGATCCTTTTCTTGGATCCAACCCAGTTCTGAGTCCATGGCGATACTTTAATCACATGGAGTCAATTTATCAGCAGCTCCTGCGATTTTAATCAAGTTGCATTTTTGTGCTAAGGCAGAACCAAACAAATTTTAAAAAGAGCCGTTTCCAATCAACCTGACCCCCTCCTTAAAGCGTGTTAGCTGGGAATCTTCTTGGGCCCTTCTCTAACTGTCTAATTAATGCAATATTAAACTGACACCAAGCAAATGGGAGCCGAATTGTGTGCTAACAGTTTGGGCAAACTGAGAAGAATGTAATTTCTGTGAGGAAGCCAGATGGGAGGGGAGAACAGGAAGGGACGCGTGCGTGCTAATTTGCAGTTTGACGGACTCTCTCTGTAAAAATAAACACTTTTGTAGGAGTCTAAGGAAAGCAAATGTCATCCGTTTCATATCACACAATGCCTACTGGTAGATACTGAAAACGTGCTCATTTCCAAGTGCGTTTTGCAATAAGAGTCATGTCTAATTAAGGCAGAGAAGTTTGCCTCTTTATAAGATCACTGCAGTGTTGGCTGTTAGAGGCAAAGAGACGAGCTGAACGAAGAGATGTACGCAGCGTGGTGCTGGGTGTAGGTGCTCCAAGTTTGTTCTGGGACTGGCCAGAGGCCCAGGTGACTGAGCAGTGAGCCGGCTTATCACTTTCGCAGATGCAACCTGCCCCCTGGAGATATCATCCAGGAAGGGAGCATTGTTCTGGCTGGCCTCCTCCATCAGGTTTGCAGCCCAGTCTGACGGAGAGGGAAGATTGGTTGCACTCCATCCCTGGACGCCCAGTTGAGGCTTTAGTGGGATGAAGAGCCATGGCCCAGGGACCGTGAGTACGTAGCACAGCAAGTGCACATCCCTATCGAAGGCAGACCCCCTTCGAGAAAGGACCTGTTGCCCCAGCCATCGGGAGTGACGTCAGCAGCCACGGCAGCCACGGGGAGCTGTCTCGTGCGAGGCCACACCCTCTGGGGGCAGCCTGTATCAGCTGATTGGCCAACCAAGAGAAGCACGGAGGCCCAGCCGTGCTCCCACGATGGGGGACCTCCGAGGGACAGCCCTCTCTCTAGAGGTCCCCTACTGGATGGTGGAGGCTTTGCCCAGCCTGCATCCCGGCTCAGCTTCTCCCTCCGCCCAGTCTTGCAGCCTCTCTTTCCCTTCACAGGCATCCATCCCTAATAGACATTTTGCCAGACCCTCTCTCAGCATCCTCTGCTGGGGTACCCAGGCTGGGACACTCTATTTCCTTCTTGTTTTGCCCTGTCTGATTAGCAACAATTAGCAACAAGATCCTGTATAATAAAGGAGCCCTTGTGTTGAATTTTAGGGATGTTGGTGAACGTGGGGAATATTTTGTTCTGCTTGGACCCCTAGAGGCTTGAAGACTTGGGTTAGGGACTCGAGTGGGTGGTCCGTAGCAACCCTTCAGCAGTAGGAACCATGGCTTTGTGTGGCTGTGCCCCCGTGCAGACCAGACAGGGTGGGAGGGAGTGAGGAAAGGGCTGTCGGCAGGATCCCTATAGCACTCAGGGGTTAAGCAGAAGCCTCTAGGGGCACAAGCAGATTAATTCAGGTAGCCCAGATGATCATTTCTGAGTGTACTCAATTAAGCCCAAAGGCCAATCCAGGGATGAAAAGTAGCTTGGGTGTTTGTGTTTTCAAAAACAAATAAATGAACAAACAAACAAATTCTGTTTCCCAAAAAAAAAAAAAAAAAAAATTCTGTTTCCCTCGGAGAGCATCAGATCCTCAAGATGGAATTGCGCCTGAAGACCCCATAGCAAACCGTTGAAACAGATGTGGTCATAGACTGTGGCATCGTATTGCACAAACATCACTAGACGTGATGGTGAGTGAGAGTGGTACTGTCTTAGAGGGAGACCTACTGCCACCACAAGATGCCCAACACAAATGGTGTGGGGAGACCAGCCACTAAACTGACCCTCCATAAGCCCACAAGAGTCCCAGGGAACCCTCTTCAGGAGCCTGATTAGGATATAAGATTCAACTATCCACAAGAGATTAAATCCATCACATCCAGACATTTTACCAGGACAAGCTCAGGCCTTCTCTAGAACATGAGAAGGAAATGGTGTGGCTCAATATTTACATGAAGCTAATTGTTATTTTGGCTTTATTCGTGGCTTAGGAACATAGCTCATAATGAAGGCTGAAGTGTCTCTGCTACCACTGATGTGGTACAGCTTCAGACCCAGGGCAGAGGAAGCATGTTAACTCAAAACCTGGCAAAACAGGAATTATTAGAAAACATACAGGCATCTAGTGATTAGTGGAGAGTGGACCCTAAATTGAAACCAGGAGACAAAACCACTGTGGACTTTTTCTTCAAACCACAGGGTAGGATGCAATTTCAACTGAACTGAAATGAGCCAGACTTACGAATGGAGGAAGATTAAAGATAACTCATTTAGGGACGTTCCAACGGTCCTGATTTGATACTTGATGGTCCATTAGAATTCTTGGAAAGTATAAAAGGAGAAATGCATTGTTGCCAATTTCCAAAGGGTCATCAGGCAGACACCTTCTGGCCTGCCTTCCTGGTGGCCATTCTGTGCCTGGATCTCAGTTTTCTCAAGGACCCTCCTTAGAATCACAGAACACTAGAAAGAGACAAGATTTCAAGACACTCCCATGCCACAGATGAGACAAGTGAAATCTAAAGGGGGTGGGACTTGCCTGATCCCACACCACTAACTCCCTGGTACCACGTGGGGAGCAGGCTTTCTGTCTTTTAACCCATATTTTTCCTTTAGAGCTAAGTTGACTTGCAATACTTACGCTTAGGAGCTTTTAGAAGCCAAGAAAAGAGAAGCCCATTACATACCTAAGGCTTCTCTGGAGTCACAACACGTCATCCGAAAGCTTGGGCCTTGTTGAGCTCATGAAATGTGTCTGTGGTCTGTCACACACTCTCCACCCTTGCAGACCACACCAAGCTTTGTTTGAGAAAGAGCTCCGAAGAGAGAGGGCATGTGTAGACTACGACTCGATCCATTTTGGATATTGATGAAACAAGTCTGGTTGGTTATTTGGGGAAAACACATAGGAGGGAAGCGGATAGAGCCTCTCTGTCTATGCAAGGGCAAACAGGGGCAGGTGGAGTGGAATAGGACATCAGTGACGGCTTAGCCTGTTCTCCTGTCTACTTTCCCAATCTCCTCCAGACAACTCTGGTCTCCCCCCGCCACTGAGCTATGAAGAGGCTGGAGTAGCAGCAGGAGTTCATCATCACTCCAGGATTGCTCACAACAGACATCAGACATAAACACAGGCACTAGAGAGCCTGTGATCAACAGACTCAAAGGAATTAGTGTGTACAGACTGTGATGGGTAAGGGGCAGTTTGGGGGACCGTTCTCTCCATTATCCCCCCTTCCTGTAGTTAACAGTTGTTTTATAAATTATGAAGTTGCTCCTAATACAAAGTACTCATACAAATTACTCCTCAATCTTTTCCTTTATTTTTTATTTTATTATTTTTTAACATCTTTATTGGGGTATAATTGCTTTACAATGGTGTGTTAGTTTCTGCTTTATAACAAAGTGAATCAGTTATACATATACATATGTTCCCATATCTCTTCCCTCTTGCGTCTCCCTCCCTCCCACCCTCCCTATCCCACCCCTCCAGGCGGTCACAAAGCACCGAGCTGATCTCCCTGTGCTAGGCGGCTGCTTCCCACTAGCCATCTACCTTACGTTTGGTAGTGTATATATGTCCATGCCTCTCTCTCGCTTTGTCACAGCTCACCCTTCCCCCTCCCCATATCCTCAAGTCCCTTCTCCAGTAGGTCTGTGTCTTTATTCCTGTCTTACCCCTAGGTTCTTCATGACATTTTATTTTTTTCTTAAATTCCATATATATGTGTTAGCATACGGTATTTGTCTTTCTCTTTCTGACTTACTTCACTCTGTATGACAGACTCTAGGTCTATCCACCTCATTACAAATAGCTCAATTTGGTTTCTTTTTATGGCAATCTTTTCCTTTAGAGATTGCACAAGGGCACAACGTCTGAATGACAGCTCAGTACAGTGCCCCAGACCACCAATCTCATTCATCATTAAGATGCAGAGGGTCTCAACTGTGATGTCAGATGCAAAAATGGTTCTTGCCTCCTGATTTTGTTCTATCGACACTTGACCTGTATGTACTCTACTACAGTAGTTGGTCGTTTAAATGTTTGTTTCTATGTAAGTCTGATTAGGCTAGAAGGAGGCATAAGCTGATTAGAATGTTGAAAGTTCATCAAAGCTGAAATGTACAAGACAGTGGTGATACTCAAGCTCTCCACTTGAATTTAAGAATGGGGCATGAAAAGATGGATTGCCAGATGTGCATGTGTATGAGGAATGTGAAGTTCATCAACTTGGGGCTGCCCTTGTGGTGACCCTATGGAGTTCCTGCTACTTGGGAAAACAAGTTCCTTATCCTTGTTCTTTTTTAGAAGTATCCTGGCTACTTTAAGCCTTTAACTCTTTCATATATATCAGCTTCTTATAATTCATTTAAAAAATCCCTGTTGGGATTTTGATTGACTCTGTGGATTGACTGGGGAGAACTGACAGTATTAAAACTGTCTACTCATGAATATATTTATCCATTTATATGTTTCTTTTATTATCTCTTTGTAAATGTTTAAAATTTTCTTTATAGTGGTCTTGAACTTCTTTTGACAGTTGTAGCTTACATAGTGCCTTCTCTTCAATTGTTTTCAATATGTTTCAGCTTGTGTTTAGAATAGCAGCTGAAATTTTTATATCGATCTTGTGCACAGTCACCTTGCTAAACTCTTTTGCTACTTCTAATCATTTATTGGTAAATGACAGTTTTATTTCCAACTTTCTATATTTCTCTAAACTATTCATTTTTTCTGGTCTTACTGCACTGGCTAAACTCTTCAATTCAGGGTTGCCCAGATGTGATAACAGAATACATTTTTCTCTCATTCTTAACTTTAAAGAGAATGCTTCTTGCAGTTTCGCATTCAGAGTGGTGTCTATTTTAAATTCTTAATTGATGTTGCTTACTGAGTTAAGGAAATTTCCTTCTATTCCTAATTTACTAAGAGTCTTATCATGAATGGGTGGTGACTGTTACCAAATGTTCTTCTGCATCTATCAAAATGGTCATATAGAGCTTTCCTCTTTCGTTCAGTATTTTTTTTTTTTGCGGTACACGGGCCTCTCACTGTTGTGGCCTCTCCCGTTGCAGAGCACAGGCTCCGGACGCACAGGCTCAGCGGCCATAGCTTACGGGCCCAGTCGCTCCGCGGCATGTGGGATCCTCCCCGACTGGAGGACGAACCCGTGTCCCCTGCATCGGCAGGCGGACTCTCAACCACTGTGCCACCAGGGAAGCCCTACTCTTTCATTCAGTTTTAATCAATGAATGTGATGAATTATATTTATAGATTTTCTAATATTAAACCATCCTTGCATGCCTGGGAAAAATTCAATTTAGTTGTGTATGATAATTATATTTGCTAATACTTCATTTGGTAGTTTTGATTGTGTACTCATGAATGACATGGTCCTGTAATACTCCTGCCTTACAGCATGCTCCTTTCAGTATTAGGGTTATATTGACTTTATAGAATAAATAGGGTCATTGGGGCGTATTCTCTCCTTTTCTGCTGCCTAAAAGAACTAATATATTCCTTGAAAGTTAGATAGTACTTGCCTATAAAATCATCTGGCATGATGTTTTCTTTCTGGGAAAATTTTAATTGCTGTATCAATTAATTAAATAGTTGTAAGACTATTCAACTTATTTAAAAAATTTAGTTCTGATAAGTTATATTTTTCTAAGTATTTATTCACTTCACCTAAGTTTTCAAAGTTACAGGCAAATAATTATTACAGTAATTTCCCATCCTTTCTAAACTTTTCTTTATCTGTGTTTATGGCCCAAATTTTGTCACACTTTTCATTTATTATTTAATTTTTACCTTCTCTTGATCAATCTTGTCAGAGGTTTGATTATCTTGTTTTTTTCCCCAACTTTTGACTTTATTAATTTTTATGCTGCATGTTTGTATTTTATTTTATTGATTTATGCTCTTAATTTTATTATTTCCTCCTGCTTTCCATGGTTTTATTTTATTTTTCTCATTTCTTAAGGTAGACACTTAGCTCCTTAATTTTGAGGCTTTCTTTCTTTTTGATATTATTTGTGGCTTCTATTAGAAAGTATGTTATCACATCTCACACAAGTTTTGATATATTCTGCTTTCCTTATCATTGAGTTCTAAATATTTAAAATATTAATTATAATTTCCTCTTTAACATGTAAGGTGTTTCTTAGCATTCATATTAAAATTTCCAAATGAAATTTTAAGACATTTGTAAACTTATAATTTAATTATTTTGTGCTCAAAGCTCATAGCCTGTACAATTCTTTTTGAAATTTAATTTATCAAGGCTTCCTTTTTGCTCTTAATATCTAATCAATTTTTATAAATGACATATGTATAGTTTAAAAAAGTCTCTTCTCTAATTATTGGAAGAACTCTGTACTTGCTCATTGGCCAAGATTCTTAATTAAGTTTTTCAGATTTTGTATATTCTTTCCAATTATTTTCTACTTGTATTATCAATATTCAAGAGGGATGTGTTGAAATCTTCAAATAGGATGGGGGATTTTTCTACTTATCTTGATATAATTTGCTCCACATATGTTGTGGCTTTTATTAAGTTCAAAAAAATTTTTAAGTTTCTATGATTTCTAAATTAACTTACATTTTTATCATAACTGACCCTCTCTATTTTATTAATGTATCTAAACCAGCTTTCTCTTACTTCACATTTGTCATATTTTCCCCATCAGTTTACTCTTAACCTTGTATTTTAAGTGTGTCTTTTGTAAGCAGCATATACATGAATTAATAAAATCTAATTTTGTCTTTTCATTGATGAATTTCAACCACTTATTTTTACTTGAAGTACGCATATACGTGAGCTAGTTTCTGGTATTTTGGTAGATTATTTCTGCATATCCCATGATTTATTTAAAAAATCCTATATTATATTTTAAAAATTGGTACCCACATCAACTTACATAAGGTAAGAACTTAGCCTCTCACATTCCTTAGCTCTCCATCCATACCGACCATACTGATATTGTCTAAATTTTAAAACTCTGGATAAACTATGGATTATT
Organism: Pseudorca crassidens; assembly: GCF_039906515.1. NCBI lineage: Eukaryota > Metazoa > Chordata > Mammalia > Artiodactyla > Delphinidae > Pseudorca > Pseudorca crassidens. Next base: position 80,171,757 of record NC_090309.1, on the reverse strand, counting down.
ATAGTTACATTTCTCTTTTTCTTTAGTCCTAACTTATTGTTTAGACAACTACAAAATTTTGAAAAAGTATTTGATCCCTTTTCAATGTGTGCCTTTGTGAGGAAAAATCTCTGAAACATTGTGTGCCAGAGAATATTTTTATCATGCCTTCATATATGAATGGCAGTCTGGCTAGAAATCATATTTTGGATTCTAAGTTCTTCTTCTTCAATACTCAATGTTACTTCATTACCTTCTTGCATCATTACTGCTGCTGGAAAATCAAATGTCATCTGACTCTTGTTCCTTCATATAGGATCTGTATTTTTCCTTTGGAAGTTTTAGAATTTTCTCTTTTAATTTCATTATGATATACCCAGATATAATCCCCACCCCTCATCTCTCCTCTTTCAATCTGAAATCTTTCAGATTTGTTTTCTAATTCTGAGAAATGTACCTTCACTACTTTTTTAAATATTTCTTTTTGATGGCTTGAGTCTCCATTGGGCAAAACATGCTTTTCTAAGTAAGATCAGGAAAATGGGGATGAATTCACTGAAAATAAGCCTGAGTGGTACCTATGCTAATAACTTAAGGTTTAGATAGTTGAGACTCTTCTTCCCCCACCTTGGGAACACGTTGGCTGTGAGTACCTCTACTACTAAATGCCCATACTTAAACGTCTTAACTTCATTTCTGTCCTTTTAGTTTTCCTGTCTCAGCCCTTGTGGCCAATTCTTGCTTCTAATGTTCTGTTTCTCCTTGGAGGATCTTGTGTGTATAAAGTGTAGATAAAGAAGGTACTGAAAGGCTCCATGTGGGGATCTGGAGTATTTCCAATAAATAATGAGTGTGGATTTAATGAAAATTTTTGCTTGCTCGGAGACTCTCTTGCTTCTTCCTGGAATAATAAATAAAGAACTTAATTTGTGCATTTCAGTAAAGGAAAATGAATTTTGAAACTCTCTTAAATTTGTATACAGGATCATCATCAGTGTGGATTGTTGCAAAGTCATGGAACATGGATACAGCCTTGGACTGGGAATCATATACTAGAGAATACCTGGGTGGGGGAGCAGGGTGGTTACTAAGTGACCCCGAGGGCCTTTCTAATGCTGATTTTATAAGCCCATGAGACCAATTTGACTTTCAATTCTGACTTCCCCATTATGTGATCATGTGAGTTTGTGCAAGGGCTCCCCTTCTCCATCCATAGAGGGGAGTTATTTTGAAAACCTCTGTGGTCGTTTCCAGCTCCGAAAAACAAATTTTCCCAGTTAGAAGAAAGTTGAAATCTCTTGTAGTTCTATATTACTATGGTTTGGCAAAATATTGGTGATAAGCTACAAAGAACTTCAGAGCCAGAGCAATTACCATCTGCCCCAAGTTGTATGTTCTGGTCCTGAATTACCTTGGCTTTCCAGGGGTGTCAAACATGATCTTGCTGCAATGACTATACAACTGAGTCTTTAGAATTAAATGTAAAACACACAATAACATCTGCTGACTTGATGCTAACCGTCACACCAAGATACGTAGCAAAGTGGTAAAATATATAAACTTTAAATTTTAGTGAATATTGTTAAAAATTTACAAGTCTATCTTATGGCAGCAAATTTTAAAAATTACTTATTCATTTATTTTATAAATCAGAAATTGTATTGAACCACTGAATTTTCCGTCAGGAATTAGTTTTTATAATACAAAAGTTGTACAGGGAAAATGTTCAGGGTTATGAAGATCATTATTAATTTGTAGATAACTATGAGAAATACTGTTTAATGCTGTCAAGTAAAGTTTTCACATTTTCTAGGTCAAATTTTTTTCTTTGATCATACTTCAGTGCAAGAAAAATTCCTCAGTCCAGTGAAATTTCCTGGTGAGTTGAAAACTGACTCTTTATGAAATACAACCTGTTAAAAACAGCTGCAAAAAACAATTCTTCCCGGTTTAAGAGATAGTTTAATGTGTGCCTTTCAGTAAAAGAAAATAGTATTTTTTTTAAACTTTCAATTTAGATACAGAGATCATCATATGTGTGGAACTTTGAGGAGGAATGAATATTTATTGATAGAACATTGATAGAAAGGAAAAAGGTATTTCTTCAAGCATAGGAAAGACAGATGTGGAAGAAGGAAAGATCAGGGACACAACTGACAAATCACAAGACATTTTCGTAGGTTACGATGTAAACTTGCTGGGCAACATGGTTTGGGCCAGCTTGCGTGATCCACACTTGACTGTGCCACAGGGAATGCTGTGATACACAAACTGGAAGAGACTCCAAGGCTGAGGCTAGCTCTAGGAAGATCTGAGCCACCACAGGGTGCACATAACTCTCCCAAAGTCTTTGGCATTTTTGTCTCCCCCTTTTTGACTTCATATGTATTTATAAACAGTGAGTTGTCTTCAGTGCTTCTCAAAGGAAACGTTGTTGGCATTTTGTAAAGGCAATGCTTCCATATGCTGGACTGGTCTGTGTACTGCAAGATGTTTCTTATCTCTAGCTCCCTGCCGTCAAAATGCTAGCAGCCCTACCCCGGTTATTATGGCAGCTAAAAATAATTCGGTGCTATTGGAATGCCCCCTGAGGGCGGTCCTGCCTCTGGTTGATTACCACTGGCACCTGATGATCTCTGCAGTCTATTTCATCTCAGAGAAATGTGATTCTTCTCTATGCATTTTCACTGTATGGAAGAATACACTGGGGAAAAAGAACCCATTATATTTTGGAAGGCTTCTGAAGTACCATCCATTTTTCATGACTTGGATCCACTATCACTGCCAGCTGGAAGATTTCTTTGATCTTGCCAAACATAGGTGATTTCTCCTCTGGGCTACACTAGACCCAGCTAATCCCTCTGTTATAGCAGTTGCCATATTGCTATCATTACCTGAATTTGTCCTCCCCTGTGACCCCTGGCTGTGAGCTCTTTGAGAACACCGACTGTGCCTTATTTATTCTCTATCTCCAGCAAACAACATAACTCTGGCATATCCCAGGCACTCTATAAAATGTTGCCAAATGAATAAATGGATGAGAGAATAGCTAAGTTGAATCCATTGCATTTTCACATGAATGCTTTCTCTCCAAAGGGATTTTCATTATATTTTCAGTTTAATGAAAAGAAATGGAGAGCTAAGAGATTAAGTCAGATTGATAATAACAATAAAATAACAAAAATAAAAATAACTAACATTAAGAGTAAGTCAGAATCATAATTATAAATATCATTTCCTAAGATCTTCCTATGTGCCAGACACTTTAAGTTTAATATGTTTAAGCACTTTATTTACCTTATTTCATTTAATCTCTACATGAGGGTTGGAACTAGGGTAAAGCAAACGACGTACCTAAGTCTTTGCTTATTTTTCTATTGAGTTGTTTGTATGTTTACACTTTGATTTTTAGAACTTCTTTACTGTAAATAATGATTCTATGAACATAGTAGTGCAGATATCTCTTTGAGATAGTGAGTTCATTTCTTTGGATAAATATATTCAAAATGGGATTGCTGGATCATATGATAGTTCTATTTTCAATTTTTTTTTTTTTAAGCAACTCCATACTGTTTTCCATAGTGGCTGCACCAACTTATATTCCCACCCAAAATACACAAAGGTTTGTTTTTCTCTGTAGTTTCGTCAATACTTGTTAACTTTTCTGGTTTTGTTAATAGCCATTATAAACTGGTGTGAGGTGACATTTCACTGTGGTTTTGATCTGCATTTCCCTGATGATTAGTGATGTTGAGAATCCTTTCATGTACCAGTTGGCCATCTGTGTGTCTTCTTTGGAGAGATGTCTATTCAGGTCCTCTGCCCATTTTCAAGTGTATTATTTGTGTTTTTTTGATATTGAGTTGTATGAGTTCCTTGTATATCAGATATATGATTTGCACATATTTTCTTAGGTTGCATTTTCATTTGGTCGATTTTTTCTTTTGCTGTGCAGATGCTCTTTAGTTTGATGTTGTTTTACTTGTTTATTTTTGCTTTTGTTCCTTTTGCTGTCATAACCAAAAATATCTTTGCCAAGACCAATGTCAAGGAGCTTTTTCCCTATGTTTTCCTTTAGGAATTTTATGGTGTTAGATATCACATTTAAGTCTTTAATCTACTTTTGAGTTAATTTTTGTAAGTGGTATGAATAGGGGTCCAATTTCATTCTTTTGTGTGTGGATATCCAGTTTTCCAAACACTACTTATTAAAGAGGTTATCTTTTCCCCACTGAGCATTCTTAACTTCCTTATCAAATATTAATTGACTCTGTATACATAGGTTTATTTCTGGGCTCTTGATTCTGTTCCATTGGCCCATGTGTTTATTTTTATATCAGTACCATACTGTTTTTATTACTATAGTTTTGTAATATAGTTTGAAATCAGGAAGTGTAAAGCCTCCAGCTTTGTTCTTCTTTTTCATTGTCACTTTGGCTATTCAGGGTCTTTAGTGGTGTCATCTAAGTTTTAGGACTTTTTTCATTTTCTCTGAATATACTATGGGAATTTTGACAGGAATTGCATTAAATCTATATATGGCTTCAGGTGATATGGAAATTTTAAAAAATATTAATTCTTCCAGCCAATGAACACAGATATCTTTCCATTTATTTGTGTCTTCTGCAATTTCTTTCATCAAAGTCAGTGTACAGGTCTTTCACCAGTGTGGGTTAAATTTATTCCTAAATATTTTATTGTTTTAATGCTCTTGCAAATGAAATTGTTTGCTTTTTTTCTTAAGATAGCTGACCATTAGTTTATAGAAATGCAATTTATTTTTGTGTGTTGATTTTGTATTCTGAAATTTTGCTGAATTTATTTATTAATGCTAACAGATTTTTGGTGGAGTCGTCAGGGTTTTCTATATATAAGATCATGTCATTTATGAATAGAGACAATTTTACTTCTTCTTTTCCAGCATGGATGCCTTTTATTTCTTTTTCTTGCCTATTGCTCTGGCTAGAAGTTCCAGTGTTATATTGAATAGGAATGGTGAGAATTTCCTTGTCTTGTTCCTGATCTTAGAGAATGAGCTTTTAACCTTTCATCATTGAGTATGATGTTAGCTGTCATATATGGCCTTTATTATGTTGAGGTAAGTTCCTTTTATGTCCAATTTGTTGAGAGTTTTTAATCACGAAAGGGTGTTGCTTTTTGTCAGATGCTTTTTATGTATCTATTGAGAAGATTATATGCTTTCTATCTTTCATTCTATTAATATGGTGTGTCACATTTATTGGGTTTTGTGTGTTGAACCATCCTTGCATGCCAGGGGTAAATCCCATTTGATCATGGTGTATGATACTTTCAACAGATGTACTGTTGAATTTGATTTGCTACTATTTTACTGAGAATTTTTGCATTTATATTTTAATAGAAATGTTGGTCTTTAGTTTTCTTTTCTTGTAGTGTCCTTATCTGGCTTTGGTATTAGAGTAATGTTGTTTTTGTAAAAGGAGTTTGGGAATGTTCCCTCCTCTTCAATTTTTTGCAAGTCTTAGAAAGACTGGCATTAATTCTTTTTTAATGTGTAGTAGAATTAACCAGTGAAACTATCTGGTCCTGGGCTTTTATTTGTTGGGAGGTTTTTGATTAGTGATTGAATCTCCTTGGTCATTATTGATCTATTCAGATTTTCTATTTCTTCATTATTCGGTCTTTGTAGGTTGTATGTTTCTAACAATTTATACATTTCTTTTATGCTGTCCAATTTGTTGGTGTATAATTGTTCATAGTAGTCTCTTATGATTCTTTGTGTTTCTTTAGTGTTAATTGTAACATCTCTTGTTGCATTTGTAACTTTATTTATTTGGGTCCTCTTTCTTTTTTTCTTGTTTAGTCTAGCTAAAAGTTTGTTAGTTTTGTTTATCTTTTCAGGAAAACCACCTCTTAACTTTCATTGATCTTTTCTATTGTCTTTCTCATCTCTATTTAATTTATTTCTGCTCTGCTCTTTGTTATTTCCTTTCTTCTACTAACTGTAGTCTTTGTGATTCTTTTTCTCATTCCTTGAGATGTAACATTATGTTGTTTATTTGAGATCTTTCTTTTTTCTTAATGTAGGCATTTATCACTTTAAAAATTCCCTCTTAGCACTACTTTTGTTGCATTCCATAAGTGCTGGTATGCTGTAAATGCATTGTAAGATTTTTTAAAAATTTCCCCATGACTTTTTTCTTTGACCTATAGACTGTTCAGGAATATGTTGTTTAATCTCCACATATTTGTGAACTTTCCACTTTTCCACTTGTAATTGATTTCTAGTTTCATATCATTGTGGTCAAAAAAGATTCTTGATATAATTTTAATATTAAATTTCTTAAGACTTGTTTTATGGCCAAACATATAATCTATCCTGAAGAATGTTCCCCGTATGCTTGAGAAGACTGTCTTCTGCTGCTGTTAGATGGAATGTTCTGTATATGTCTATTAGTTTCATTTGGTCTAATATGTAGCTTAAGTCCACACTTTCCTTGGTGATTTTCTGACTAGATGATCTATCTATTGTTGAAAGTGGGGTATGGAAATCTCCTACTATTATTGTATTGCTGTCTATTTCTCCCTTCGAATCTGTTAATATTTGCTTTATATATTTAGGTTCTCCAGTGTAGAGTGGGAATTTTTATTTTTGCGGTACGCAGGCCTCTCACTGTTGTGGCCTCTACCGTTGCAGAGCACAGGCTCCGGACGCGCAGGCTCAGCGGCCATGGCTCACGGGCCCAGCCACTCCATGGCATGTGGGATCTTCCCGGACTGGGACACGAACCCGTGTCCCCTGCATCGGCAGGCAGACTCTCAACCACTGCGCCACCAGGGAAGCCCTAGAGTGGGAATTTCTAACGTTGTATGCCTTCTCTTGATACTGCAAAGCATGGCTGGGTACTGACAGCCTCCTGTTTGCTTTCCTCAGGGCAGTGCTGAATGCTGAAATTTGAGCACTTTCTCCCAGTCCTACAGAGTTGGGTTGGCTTTCTGTGTATGCTCACAAGCCATCTGCAAAGCCTCACTCTCTCCATCATCCAGTGCATGCACACAGAGCTGGCCATGGGGTGAGGGTCCACCAATTATTGGGGGTGACTGTTGGTCAACTGGGGGAGTCCAGAAATGAGGCAGCCACAGCACCTCATGGGTGGGCTTTCTGGTGGAGTCTGTGAAGCAGTTAGTTGGGTCTTTGTCCCTCTGATGCCCTCTGAGAGTCCTGGCTGCTATCCTCCCAGATGCTTCCTGCCCCCAGTCATACAGCACACCTCAGTATTCTGGGTGGGGTAAGAAAGAAGTGGTCACTTTGGTGACGTCCAGCTGGACGATCACTCACACACTCTCACTTTCCCCTGTGGGAGAAATCATGGGCCAAGAAGATCTCTCTTGGCACTGAGCTGTTCTACCTTAAGGGAGGGGTGATTCAGCTGAAGGGAAACTGTTTCTCTTTTCCTCTTCAATGTGTCAAATCTCAGGGATTTTTTGGTTTTTTCCTCGAATGGTGTGCTGGAACTTCTCTACTGGACTCCTCGACTTCCACAAATGCACTCTCATCCATGAGTGGTTGTCTAAATTACTATTACTTGAAGGGGGAGCAGAAGACAATAGAAAACTCCTATTTTGCCATTTGATGATTTAATCCCAAAAATGTTTTAAAAGAAGATTTCTGTAAACAGAATTTTTACATTTCAGTGTAGTCAAATTGATCTATCTTACTTTATTTATTTATTTATTTATTTATTTTGCGGTACGCAGGCCTCTCGCTGTTGTGGTCTCTCCTGTTCCAGAGCACAGGCTCTGGATGCGCAGGCTCTAGACTCACAGGCTCACCGGCCATGGCTCATGGGCCCAGCCGCTCCGCGGCATGTGGGATCCTCCCGGACCGGGGCATGAACCTGCATCCTCTGCATCGGCAGGCGGACTCTCAACCACTGCGCCACCAGGGAAGCCCCGATCTATCTTATTTTATAGTTAACATTATATTGTCTTGTTTAAGAAATTCTTATCTATGCTAAGGTCAGCTATGTTTTGTCTTATATTTTCTTCCAAAAATTGTACAATTTTGTTGTTGACACTTGGGTCCAAAAGGAGTTGATATTTTTATATGGTGTGAAGTAGCAATCCATTTAATTTTTCTGTGTAGAAAATAATTTTTCAGATCCATTTTCCCTCCTTTCCACTCTGATCTTCCATGCTTTCTTTGTCATATGTGAAAAATCTATATGTAAATAGATCTGTTTCTGTGCTTTCAGTTTATCTCCCTTACAGACCTTATTTCCTATATAAACTTTAGAGTTATGATGATGAAATGCTAGTAGCTGATGCAAAAGGGGTATTTACCATTATTAAGAATCAATCAAACATTGTATTGGGCAACTTACTTGCATTTTATCCTTTAATCTTGGCAATGTTCTCTGATTTATACATCATTATCCAAACATCACATATGAGGAAACTAAAACTCAGGAAGATGGTGTGGCTTACTTAACCTCAATCAGCTTGGAAGTGGTGGAGGCCAGAATATGAATCCAAATTCTGTGTTCTTTCTCTTATGCTATATTGTTTTCCTAAATCACCCCAATTAAATTAATTCACAACTTTAGGAACTGGAGTGGGAGTAACAGTAATGTAAGAATAATTATATTATTTAATTTAGGCTTTTTTTCTAGTTGGAAGACAGACTTTGGAACACAGAGTGAACATGAAATATGCAAGCATTGTTTTTGGCATTCAGATAATGGGCTTTGGACCACAGATTCATTCTGCCATGTACCAACTGGTGGGGTTGGGTCACACATTACCAAGTCTTATTCTCACTGACTGAGGGAGTAAGGTGGAGCCCATGGCAACATGCTGGAATAAAACAGCAGAATCCAGAAAGACTGCAATTGTGTTCTGGTGCTGACATTCACTTGTATATACTTGCAAAATTACTTTCCTTCTCTGAGCCTTAGCTTCTACAACTGCAAACTAGGGAAAATAAATACCACCTTGTATGGCTGTTGTCAGAACTGGAAATACCTATTAAATACCCAGCATAGCGATCAGCACATGTCAGGCAATTCATAGATAATGGCTATTTTCCTCCCCTTGTCTGCTCCTACCCTACTTCTCACTTCTACTGATATCCCCAAAATACTCTTCCCTGTGGAGACATTTGTTTTGCTAGGAGGGAACTTCAGCTCTCTTGTGGACCCAAACAGTAAGAAAAGACCTTATCACTCTGGCCATGAAAAAAGATCAAATCTTTATATCATCTCTTGCAGGACAGGGAGAACATTGCAGCTTCTCAATACGGTCCTTAGCTGTATCATGTTTGCTTTCACTCCTTCAATCTTGCCTATTTCAAAGGAAGATTAAGTTATGAAATGTCAGAGGGGAAGGAGGATATCTGGGGGTCCACTAACTCAGCCAACTTATTGTGCTGAGTAGAAGACCCAGAGAGGAGTCTAGGTGTCACGCTGGGCCACATGGTGACCTGCGGTGGACCTCTTACCTACCCAGGTGCTACTGCTTCCATAAGCCATCTTGCAACAACCTACTGAAAATTTGACAATCACCTCTTCTTAAGAATCAGCTACTCTTACTCACTTGCTATCTGGATACTACCTTGTCTTTTAGCTTCAAGTAAAATGGTTACTAAAAGATTCAACAGACTTAGAACAATAACTGCATGCCCTAAATATTAGTCAATATATGCAAAGCAACTCACTATGGATCAGTGCTATTTAAGTACTATATAAGTCTTAAATCATTTAATCCTCACAACAGTGCTATGAAGTAGGTACTTTATCATTCCTGTTTTGCAGATGAGGAAACTGAGGCATTGAGCTATTATACAAGTTACCTGAAGTTACTTGCTTCCTGAGTTTACATTTTTAACCATTGAGATACAGTGTCTTATTTGTTTTGATGCAAAAGAACAGATACCATAAGGACAAAAAGAAGCCCAAGAAATTTACTGATCCCAAAAGAAAAATTAGGTCTTAGATAGCTAGGAAACTCTCAAGGGTTAGATTCTAGACATACAACATCCCTGTCCTTACTTTTTATTTTTCTCCCTGGACTTGTTTCTCTGGGTGGGAATTCCCAAGCAAATAGCTCAAATACCACAGTGGACTGTTATTCAAAGAAGTTTAGGCTGTACTTTCTGGTAAATTTGATGATGAAAGCAGTATTGAAAATGTGCTTGAAGTGTCAAGAATACAAGCTCTAGGAAATATCCAATTACAGAAATTAAATATCAGAAATATGCTAAGATAATTTCATTAATAAACAAATATGCATATAACTAAATAGAATTCACATATACACTCTAACTGTATATAGTGTGAGTAAGACTTCCTCATTATCAAATCAGAATACACTATCTCAGTCTCACAGTGCTGAGTTTCAAAGGGAAGCAGCAGCCTTTACAACAGTAATGATCATTTATAAAATTAGTTGTTGAACACCCTTCCCTAATTAACGTAACATCTATCCTTACCCATTGCTTCAATCGGTCTTTCACTATTTTTTAAGTATTTATTAGAAACTGCCAACTCTACCATTCTAATAAATTACAAAGTGAGATTAAACATTTTGTGACTGATGTAAAATTCCATGAAGTTCATGAAAGTAAAATTAGACATTGCTTGGATCATATAGAAAGTTATTGACAAACTGCTATTGGCAGAAACTGTCCAGTTGAAACATAGAAGAGAAATAAGAAGCGGTTAATGGCCAGGTAGGTTTTCAGAGGAGACTGACTTAAACATCAAAGCCCCTTGTAGGAATAATGAAGTCCTTGACTTTTTTTATTCATTGCTAAAAATACATGATCTTTATTATGATATGGTGAAATGTAAATGTGGATTGAAAAATGTTACAGTAAATCTTTATACAATTTTGCCTAGAAAGAACAATGTCTCCTCAAATTCTAAGATTTATCTCATTTTTGGAATTATAACTTTTTGTTAAACATAAAATTAAAAACTTATTCTAATTTTTTTTCATTTTTAAAACAATTTGCAGCCAAAACTTAACTTCTCCCTGATACACACAATAAATGACGTGCCCAGGTTAAGTTTAAATTATTTAAGTTTTATCTGTTCATGAACCCATTATTCTTATGGTTAACGAGTTCCCCTTGTTTTTAAATGTAAGCATAAACAGACTATATAAGTTATACTTGAACAAGTACTCTTAATGAAGAGAAGAATGCAGCTATCAATTCAATTAATAAAGAAGTACTTCTTAAGAGTCCACAATGCCATGATCATAAACTGAATCATCTGATTGTATTTACAGGGTTTCTAGAGAGAACATAACTCTTCAGTAACTTCCCTGATCAGTGTACAGATGAAAAATGAAAAATAGGGACTTCCCTAGTGGTGTAGTGGTTAAGAATCTGCCTGCCAATGCAGGGGACACGGGTTTGAGCCCTGGTCCGGGAAGATCCCACATGCCGCGGAACAACTAAGCCCGTGTGTCACAACTACTAAGCCTGTGCTCTAGAGCCCATGAGCCACAACTACTGAGCCCACGTGCCACAACTACTGAAGCCTGTGCGCCTAGAGCCTGTGCTCTGCAACAAGAGAAGCCACCGCAATGAGAAGCCCACACACTGCAACTAGAGAAAGCCACACACAACAACGAAGACCCAACACAGGCAAAAATAAATTAATTTAAAAAAAAAAGAAAAATAAGAAATAAGCAAAAATGTCTCAGGTCATGTCAAACAAACAACAGCAGCCCTCGGTTGTGTATATGTCTTAGTTCAGGCTTCTGTAACCGAGTGCCACTAACTGGGTGGCGTATAAACAACAAACTTCTAAGAACAGTGATGGTGGAGTCTTTATTTCCCTGGGAAGGGGCAGTTCATGAATGTTGGCAATAATGATTATCTTGGCGGCAGTGAAATTCAAGTGAAGGTACTTTCTTCCATAAGACTGGAAGCCAGTGCCCCAGTAAAGAACGTTCTCCCATTTGGTCAGTCTTCCCGACAGGGAGATGGCACATTTACTAAGTGATGTGTCTCACTTTCTTTGTCATTCAGACCCATGCCAATCTGTTTCTTTCTTTTCCTTTCCCCTCTTTCCTTCCTTCCAGATTTTACTGGAAATGTTACCAAAGTTTCATCATTCAAGATGATGCTGTTCTAGTTTTTCATAAGATTCAGGGTAAAGAAGTTCTATTTCATTGCTTGTTTGTGTAGAGATTTTTTTTTAGCATTAATAATTATATAATTTTGTCAAAAATTTATTTCCTGCAAGTACTAAGATGTTTGTATATCTTGTAACCCATTATGAATTTAACTAATAGACTTTATGATGTTTAACCATCTTTATTTTCCCAAGGTAACCTGATTTACTCTGATTTATTTTTTAGTTTTGTAAAATACATTATTGGATCCAGTTTGCTAACGCTTGGGTTTTTACATCCATATTTTACTAATGATATTAGCCTATAATCTTATTTTCTCACAACGTACTTGTCCAGTCTTTGGACAAAAGTAAGCCAATTTCATAAAATGAGTAATGAAGCTTCCCCTGTCTTTTGAGTGGATGTTGAATTTTCTCAAATGACTTACTTCGTGTATATTGAGATGACTGCCTGGCTCTTCTGTTCTAGTCTGTTGGTATGGTGGATTACATTGATTGGTTTTCAAATGTTGAGCCAGCCTTGTATTCCCAGGATAAGCCTCAGTCGGTTATAATGCATTCTCTTTATTATACATGGTTGGATGCAATTTGTTGAAATTTTACTAAGAATTTTTGCTTCTATGCTCATGATTCAAGATTAACAGGTGATTTTCTTTCCTTATAATGTCTTTGAATTGGAGAGCTTTCCCTACTTTATATTTTTTTGGCAGACTTTTATAAAGTTGTTATTATTAATTTGAAAATATTTGAGAGAATTCACCAGTGAAGCCATCTGAGCATGAAGTTATCTTTGTGGAAATTTTAAAGTATGAAATAATTTTCTTTAGTAGATACATGGTTATTCAGATTATACACTTCTTCTTGAGTGAATTTTGGTAGTGTGTGTCTTTCAAAGTTTCTTCCATTTCACCTGAGTTGTCAGGTTTTTGACATAAATTTATTCATAACATTTCCTTATTATTCCTTTTATATATGTAGAATTTATAGTGATGTCACCTTTCTCCTTTCTGATAGTATTTGTAATTTGTGTCTTCTCTCTTTTTTCCACTGTCAGTCTGGCTAGAGTTTTATCAATTTTATTGATCTTCTCAAGAATTAGCTTTTGGTTCACCAAGTTTCTCTAGTTTCTCTGATTTTAAAGGCAATATCTGATTGGTCTAGCAGTAAATGAGATAAAATACGTGTAAAACAGAACAGTCTCTGGCACATTGAGAGCCATTCAATGAAAGATAGGTATAATGCTATTCCTTTATAATTGTTGTCATCTTTCATGGTATTAATTTTCCTCATTGCAAATTCATCTTGCGTGTGAATTTCATTTTTTCTTTTCTCTGTGGTGTCTTGCAGTTTTGTAGTGCTCTCTCCCTGGTGCACTAGTGTTCCTTGTTTAGAATTATACCATATATTAATGACTTGGATTTTCATTCCACAAAGATACTGTAAATCACTTTTCAGAAACAATGGGCAGCTAGGTCCATGTCTTGGCCAAGCAGATATCTCTGCTGCCTCTGAATTCCTTGGTAACAGTTTATTATTAGCTGTAGTTTGGGGTAGGGTTTGTGGCTCTTTGCACTCCTTATGCCCAGGCAGTGAATTCTATCTCTGTTTTTTTTTTTTGTGGTATGCAGGCCTCTCACTGTTGTGGCCTCTCCCGTTGCGGAGCACAGGCTCCGGACGCGCAGGCTCAGTGGCCATGGCTCACGGGCCCAGCCGCTCTGCGGCATGTGGGATCTTCCCGGACCGGGGCACGAACGCGTGTCCCCTGCATCGGCAGGCAGACTCTCAGCCACTGCACCACCAGGGAAGCCCCCATCTCTGTTTTTTTCATATAAATAATCATGCTTAGCACAACTTTTTGGATGGAGTAACAGAGATGGGAACCATTTATTTATACTATGCTCTGAATGGCATCTGTAGGAGCTGGACAGTATACTACTTACCCAACCACACATGGTAGTCATGCTGTTCTAGACTTCCACATTTACCCTGAATGCCAATAGTTTGGCTTTTTCTGTATGTAGAAACAGAAGGTTCTGGAGTTCAATCAGATTATGTCTCATCTCTTTAGTGATGTATTTCCACCACTTGTGACTCATGGAGTGGATGGTATTGCCTTTAAGCATGACAACTTTTTGATATATTTAAGATCATTGATCTACTGTGCTATGTGTCTGGAGTGCAAGAGTGGGATGAGGTGGCTTATCTGGAAACTCAAAGCGCCATCTTGACTGGAAGCCAGCATTAATTTTAATAGTAAACCTTTTGTGACAACCTAAATACCCAACATAATCAGCATGGTTAAATAAATTATATTATTTTCATAGTATGGATTTCATGCAGCCTTTCAAAGTTATATTTTTGAAATAAGTTTAATAACATTTGAAAATTCTAATGCTATAATGTTAACTGGAAAAATAAGATTTTTACATTACGTACATAGTTTAATATCAACTAAGTAAAAATAAGCATAAAAAAAGACTGAAGGAACTAAGGCAGAACAATAACTACTGTTCTATGGATGGTGTTTCTATGGGTTGTTAACTGCAAAACAAATTCTTTTATGAATTTTAAGGTTTTTAAATAATGGATACTCATTATATTGATTAGCAGAAACACGTGACTAGTATAATAAAAGCCAAAGTTCACTCATTGCTTAGCTTGAGGAGGCAGCTTGAGAACTCATTGCTGTGGGCCACTCCTTTCTGTACCCAAATCTAGGGAGTTTCAGACTCAGATGATGCTGTCGGTGGGATACTACGGCCCCCAGGCTCCTAGGACCTCCATTCTCACGGTGACAGCCCACCATGATCTGCCTCTTCCTTGACGCTCTTTGTGCATCTCTATGCTGCATGGTCAGCAGCTCATTTCTGCTCCGTTAAGGAAGCCCAATGGCTATTTTTGTCATCTCAACCACTACATGACAGCGTACATGTGGTCCAAAACTATCATGTACTCCATGGATCTGGGAGCTACTGCATACAGCAGGTGTTTCATACATCTTCACTAAAATCTTCATCTGCACAATTACAGTTCTGCCTCTGACCAGGATGAAGGGAGCATGGAAAAGTCATTTCATAAGGTGGTAGGGCTCTGTGTAGTTCTACTTTTCATTTTAAAATTTCTATTTTTGCTTTTAAAATGTTTGAGACAGTAAAATAAGTTTAGGATGAGTTCTTTGATTCCTTTGATTCCTCCATAGCTGGGGCTGTGGTCAAGAGTCCTAGAGTCCTAGGTTCAAATGCTGGCCCATTCAGCCCAGTGTGGCCTTAGCAAGTCACTTGACCTCTCCGAGTCTCACACCCTTAGCTGCAAAAGAGCAATAACCATCTGGGCTTTGAAGGGTCGCTATGAGGTTCAGTCATGGTCACCTATGTAAAGCTCTTTGTCCATAGCAGTTAATTAATGAGAAAGTTCTTTCCTTCCAGCCTGCAATATAAATCTAGGTGGGTTTATGGAGTAAGTCCGAAGTGAGTTCCCTCAACAGAGTCTTTGCTACTGCTGAAGGGTTTCCAGCCAGAAGTCCAGAGTGGCTTTATCTAGATGAGCAGACACTCTTCTTGTTAATGTTGCCTCCTTTGAGGATGTTACACCTCAGAGAATTCAAGAGCTTGAGCTGTGTGTTGCTCTGTCCTAAGGTACTTTCCTCAGGACTACGCAGGCACCTTTTTTATTTCTCAGACACCTCTGCCACTTCCTTTCATCTCAGGGCCCAGTAGAAGAGAGTTTGATTGGACCTGTCAGCATCTCTAAGGAGGCCACTTGAAAGTCATTTGAAGAATTCCCACACCCGAGAGCATCTCGGAGCAGCTGGGAAGATCCAGGCAGGCCATGAGCCTCATGGCCCTGTCTTGCCCCAGACTGCTTGCTTTTTAATGAAAAAGGGCCTGGTCTTTGTGGAATTGTCAAAGGGTTTTTCCTTATATGAATTAGTGGTTTTGCAACTCATCACAGTAGTAGAAAATTCCACACGGAATAATCAGACAGGAGGTTCTTTTTCTGCACCGAACAGTATCATCATTAGCTATAATGTTGATAAATATAGAATATGTAGAAAATAATATCAAGTATCAAATTCCCAGTATGCTCCGGGGACTCTGCTACATGTATTACCTACCTGATATCGAACCTTCTATAAGGTACATATCACTACTCTGCAAGGTAAGAATTACAGTCTTCAGGGGCTTCCCTGGTGGCGCAGTGGTTAAGAATCTGCCTGCCAACTCAGGAGACATGGGTTCAAGCCCTGGTCCGGGAAGACCTCACACGCTGCGGAGCAACTAAGCCCGTGAGCCACAACTACTGAGCCTGCACTCTAGAGCCTGTGAGCCACAACTACTGAGCCCATGTGCCACAACTACTGAAGCCCCCGTGCTCCCAACAAGAGAAGCCACCACAATGAAAAGCCTGCGCACCACAATGAAGAGTAACCACCGCTCGCCACTACCAGAGAAAAGCCCGAATGCAGCAATGAAGACCCAAAGTAGCCAAAAAAAATAAAATAAATGAAATAAAATAAATAAATTTATTTAAAAAAAAAATTACAGTCTCCATCTATAGATGGGGAAGCTGAGGTTCACAGAGGTTAAGTGACTTTCTAAAGGTCAACTTGACAGAGGAACCTGGATTAAAATTTAGGTCTATTTTACTTCAAATTCCGTGCTCCTGAAAAATGAATCTAAGTGCCTTTCAATAAACATAAAGGTAGTTTGACAGAGGAGAAATATAATCAGTCTCTGATATTAAGAGCCAAGATATGGGGGGAAAAATGTCAGTTTCTCTGGGCTGCTGTTTGAGTTAAAAGGTTCTTGCTGGTATGAGCCACAGTTAAACCGGTACCAATTAGAGTCAAGTGTAATGAAAAATAAATACAACTGAGCTGTTAGACCGGCTGCTATGGTCCAGCATCTGTCAGCACTTCTATTATACATTGAGTTTTTTCAAGGAATTATAAGGGCAGTAAAAATGTGTGCTATGGTGGAACTTGGCAGAAAGAAAGTTTCCATTTAAAGAGCTTTTCAAATATATTTTCTAAAGTTTTAAAAAATTAGGTTTGACACTTTAGTCATGAAGTTAGCAACCCTTTAAATATCCAACACATTTTAATCAACTGCTGGAGTGCAAAAGTACTCAGCACCAGGGCACATGCCTCCATGGGGTTCCCTCAACCTCCATCAGGGGCTTCTGCTTTGGTGCTTTCACCCTGACAGTGTTCTTGTTGGTCTCTGCAGCAGCCGGAAATACTAGCTGCAGCCACTGTGTTCCAGGAGATGAAAGAGGAGACTGTGAGGACCCAGCAAAGACCCTGGTTCCTAACGTTGGGGAGAGGTTATATTTGATGGCCTAAGATGTTCGTCAGAAACCCCATCTAGACCAGAACTCAGCTTTGTTGAAATGGTCCCGGGCTGGAGGCTGACAAGCACGTTGGTGAGGGTATGGCAAAGAGGCTGGAGTTGAGGACATGGCTTAAGAAAAGGTAGGTGCTTATGTAGTCTGGTTGCAGAAAAAGGTGAGTCAGAAGGTCTTGTTCTGATTTTAAATCAAATAGAAGCTCTCTAGACTTGAAGACAGAAGATCATGGTGGTTTGGTGTGAATATAAGTGTTCCTCAAAATTCTTATATTGAACTCCTAACCCCAAAAGGTGGTATTAGTAGGTGGGAACTTGGAATTTGATCAGGTCATGGAGGTGGAGCCCTTATGAATGGGATTAGTGCCCTTATTAGAGACGCCACAGAGCTCCCTAGCTCCTTCTACCCTGTGAGGATGTGACAGAAGTCTGCAACCCAGAAGAAGGTTCTCAGCTGACCATGCTGGCACCCTGATCTCAGACTTCCAACCTCCAGGCTGTGAGAATTAAATTTCTGTTGTTTGCAAGTCACTCAGTCTGTGGTGTTCGGTTACAGCAACTGGAATGGACTAAGACACGTGTGGTGGCCTCTAGCTCTGCCACCACCCTATCTTATGACAATGTGCATGTTGACTAATCATTCTGAATCTTAGTTAATATAATTCTGAATGGAAGTTATAATCTTTCTATAAATCTCAGATTTGTGGGATAAGGAGATAATGGGTATAGAATTACTCATAAACTTTAAAGAGCTCTGAAGATATAATGAATAATAATCATAATGAAGCATTTGTTATCTTTTCATGAGGATATTTTCCTAATAGCCAGACACTGTGAAGAGGAGAAACATGGGTAAAACAGGTTTTCTGTATCTAAAACCCTAAACAACAGTTGGACCAAAGGACATATTGACAAAAGCCCACAACAAAGGCAGAAGGGGTAAAGCCAGGCCACAATGGGCCAAAAACAAGCAGCCTGACCCCAAATTTCACCAGGAAAGTTCTGGGGAAAGAATTAACATTAAATGCCACACAGGAGCCTCACTTATCCACAATTCAACCATTGCCCATCAATATGGCCATGCACGATCTTGGTGTTTCCCGTCATAAGTTCACAACTAGTTCTGGAGTCAGGATTCAGGTTATGCTTCTGCATAAGCCAGATCAGGACAGACTCATGGAAGCTGTGTCCTCAAATTTGACTCAAATACAGGGTCTCCCTGTGGAGCTTATTAAAATGCAAAGACTCTGGCCCTCCCACTCTGTAGGCAACAGCCCTGGAGTCGGACTTTCCAAGAAACTCTCCAGAACGTTTTGTTCGAAGTGGGCCGCATAGGCACACTTTGAGAATCACTGAGTTTAGACTTCTCTGAAATGGCTACATGAACTCAAATGTCAGAGCTAGAGATCTCTAACATAACTTCCTCAGTTTACTGCTGAGAAAATCTGTAACAGGGAGCAACCAGCATTCACTGGGTACACAGTACGTGTCAGTGCTCTGCTGGCCCCAACCTCGGGGGTCTCATTTAGTCTTCAAGGTATGTCTGAATCCTCCCACTGAAGGCATTTCGATGTATCCCAACTTGGGATCAATGCATTAACCTGCCTCCCTGCTCTAACACCTGCTAGCTAAAGTAATAACAAGTTAAAAAACAGGGAACCCGGAGCCGCTGCCGTTCTGTGTTCTGTTATGGTGGAGCTGTAAGAGCCACCTGCCAATCATTTGACTTTGGGGATGGCTTCCTCTCCCACCCCTCAGGGAGTACTTTAACACCTACCTCTCTTTTCAAGTTCCTTATATTACTCCAGGCTTTCATGCTCAAAAAATTCCTGCTCTGTTTCTTTTTTTTTTTTAATAAATTTATTTGTTTTATTTATTTATTTTTGGCTGTGTTGGGTCTTTTTTGTTGCGCACAGGCTTTCTCTCGTTGCAGTGAGCTGGGGCTACTCTTCGTTGTGGTGCGCGGGCTTCTCATTGCGGTGGCTTCTCTTGTTGCGGAGCATGGGCTCTAGGTTCACGGGCTTCAGTAGTTGTGGCTCGTGGGCTCTAGAGCACAGGCTCAGTAGTTGTGGCACACAGGCTGAGTTGCTCCGCAGCATGTGGGACCTTCCCGGACCAGGGCTCGAACCCGTGTCCCCTGCATTGGCAGGCGGATTCTCAGCCAGCATAAGTCACAATCTCCCTCAACTTCCCACCCCTCAGCCACAGATGTGTCTACACCCATCTCCTCTCCAAGTCCTTTTCTCTGTCTCTGAGAATGGGACCCCTTTTCTACTATATAAGGACATTTCCTCCCTCTAAGCCTTTGACTTGTGTCTTCCCACCATATTGGCTTGTTAACTTCCCATCACTCCCACTTGTATCTGCAATCATCTTTCTGTCTCTCTCTTCTCAGATTCTAAACAAGTTCAAGTCTCTTCTGTACTGTATCCCCATCTATTTGCTGTGCAATCTTGCTTCTTCCCCTCTCATCCAACCTTCTAGAAAGAACTTTCTGTTCTCTCTCCATTCCTGCCTCTCATTCACTACTCAACCCATTTCAATCTTGCTTCTTCAGCAAACTTTCCTTCAGCAAACTTCATTTTACTAAGGTTACCAGTGAGACACTTTTGGCCAAATCCCATGGATATTTTCCAGTCCTCCTTCACTTGTAAAACAGAGATATTCATATTTACCCCACAAGGTTGTTTTAAGAATTAGTGTATAAGTGTATAGGAGCAGCTTGATACAAGGCCTGGCACAGAATAAGCATTTAATTAATGGTTCCCTTTCCCTTTCTCTTCCTCTTCCTTCTTTTCCTCCTCATTATTATCTGACTATTCTCACACCCTCACCACTCACAGGCCCCTCTGTCTTCTTCTTTCCCCAAAGATTGGAGCTCCCCAGGAGTCGATCTTCGGCCCCTTTCTTATCTCACTCTTCCTGCTTCCCCTGGTGACCTCCGACATTCTCATCCTTTCAGTTGCCATCTACTTGCCAACAAATTTCACGTTTTTCTTGAACTCAGACCTGTCCTGAGCCAGGGAACCAGTCTTGCTATACTGTAGACCTGGCACATCAGAGATGCTCACAACCTGGCTGGCCTCACTAAAGACTCAGCCAGCTCCTCACTCTGTAGTAAAGCCTGGGGCACAGAAGCCTTGACTCCAACGGGAAATCACGTGTGTATGTGTGTGTGTGTGTGTGTGTGTGTGTGTGTGTGTGTAAGGGGAAGCTCTAGGCTCTGCTGCCTTCTGTTGGAGATGGAGCACATTTGGCAAAGTGGGACCCTGGTCACAACTGCCAGATGGCATGTAGCCACCTGGAGAGAACAGAAAGACTGGAGTAGAGGGTGCTGAGAGGGAGTCTAAGCCAGCACCAGGCAAAGGTGATCAAGAGAACTTTCCCGGTGACATGGAGGGCCTTGGACCCTATCTGTCAGACATCATCACAGGGACCAAATGGAAGTTCAAAGCCTGAGAGACTAAGTGCAAGTTTTGTCCAAGTTCAATTCACAGTGCAGATATCTTCTATGCTTAGTCTTTAACTTCCCATAAATGTGGTCAGAATGTTGGCACAGGAAAATGCCACCTCCCCATATCTGACATAGCACAAACATGTCAGTGCTTGGATTCTGGATTTAGACAGATCCAGGTTCAAATTTTAGCTTCCTCTGCTCACTGAATGACTCTGGTTAAATTATTTGACTTTTCTGAGCCTCTGTCTTCTGTAGCACGATGACAACACTTGCCTCAAAGGATTTACCATTCATGACTTCAACATTTATGGAAAGCCTAGGATGTGCCCAGATGACTCAGATGTGTCCTTGCTCTCATGGTCCTCAGAGGACAGAAGAGGACAGTGGCACAGGCAAGAGACAGGGGCCTGGTTGGCACCAATGTGTGTGTGAGAGGAAGAGGTCAAGGATTATGCCCAGCCTACCGGCTTTAGCCAGTAGATGATGACAGGATAATTCAGGGAGAGAACCAGCCTTGGCGTGGGGATTCCGTAAGCTCAGTTCTGACCATAGAACGTGAGGAGCCTGTGGTGTGTCCAGGTAGAGATGCTGGGTGGCAAGCAGGACAATGTACCCAAACTCCCAGGAGAAACTCTGCAGCTAGAAACAAATATTTTCAGTCTTCAGCACAAAGATGATCAGTGATGCCCCGAAACAGATGAAAATGCTCAGAAAGAGCGTATTCAAAAAGATGACATGAATCACCAAACCACAGCTGTCTAAACAAGGGCAAGAGGAGGTGGAGTCCCGAGAAGGGTCATCACACGTGTTGGAGACCGGGAACTGCAGAGCGTCGGACTATAGGAACAGAAGTGAGAGGGTCAAGGGTTTTGAACACATTCAAGGAAGAGAAGATGATGAAACATATCCAATGGACACAACAAAGAAGTTCCTGGTGAGTCTGGCAGGAGCTGATTCAAAGGAGCAATAAGGCTGAAAGGCCTGGCCTTAGCCGAGAGAGCACAACATCTTCTAATAGGACCTGAGGGAGACTGGAAGGACTAGAGAGGGAGGTAAGCTGGTAGGCAATCTGGCAAGACTTTGTAGGATCTTCCTTCAGGTGGTTTCTAATGTGTGTGTGACACTATGGGTGACCTTTGCAAATAGCCAGGGCGAGCTTGTGAGGTGGTAGGTCAGGGGAAGTAAGGGGCATTTAACATGGGCTCTGGAGATGGGCATGAGCTAGGCACGCCAGAAGTGTGGAAGGATTTCAGGTAGCATCTCAGATCTGGACGAAGACGGAGATTACAGCTGGCAGTGAGGGCAACCTGCATTTTCTTCACTCAGGCAGTGCATCCTGGGTATGGGGGCCAAGACTATGGCTGGCAGCCTGGATTCCTGCTTTCGACGTTTCCAGATGAGTCTGAAGAAAGAACTGAAGTCAGACAAGCTTACGGGTAAGGGGAAATTAAAGGGGCTAAGAAATAAGAGGCGGGCTTCCCTGGTGGCGCAGTGGTTGAGAGTCCACCTGCCGATGCAGGGGACACGGGTTCGTGCCCCGGTCCGGGAAGATCCCACATGCCGCGGAGTGGCTGGGCCCGTGAGCCATGGCCGCTGAGCCTGCGCGTCCGGAGCCTGTGCTCCACAACAGTGAGAGGCCCGTGTACCGCAAAAAAAAAGAAGAAGAAAAAAGAAATAAGAGGCCTCAGTGAAGCCAGATAAGTGGACTGGTGAAGTAGGGGGAGGCACCGAGAAAGAGCTGGAAGGGTTTAGGAGATAGTGGGCAGAGACGGCCATGTGCATTCATGGTTTCAGAGCTGGTGCAGTTCCAGGTAATGGTGGGTTTGCAGGTGACTCTGTGAGAGTGGATGGCTGAATTGGGGTAGAAGGAAAGGTGGCAGGAAATGAGCTCATCAAGGAAACAGAAGGTCCCTTGTAGCTGAGGTCATTCAGGATAAGGGCTACACTTGGGCTGGAGAGAAACCCTGAGATTTGGGGGTCAAGGTCTATGGGGGGAGGAGATTGTATAGGAGGCTTAATAGCTGGTTCAGGAGAAGATATTTATCACCCAAGTATGGGACGAAGGGGTCTGTGAGCCCCTGTGTATGTGATGGGGATTCTGACTCAGCCCTTGGGTACCTTAGTTGTGTGCCACTCCTCACGTTCCTTGCGGCGCTGGATGAACCAGATTCTTTGCCGAGTCCCTGACTGCTGATCACATCACCTGCTATCCAGGCACAGCCCGTGAAGCCTTCAGTCCATCCACCAAGGGAGCCCTCGGCAGAGTCCTGGCCGTGTGGTTGGGAACCACTGTCCCCAGGTCAGCCAGGGCAGAGGGGCACCATCACTTGCCAAAGGCTACTTCTTGGCATTCAAGGGAGGTTTAGTTAGACACAGAACGAGCCTGGTCATTGAAAACTGTTTGGGACTTGTTCCTGGAGGCACTGGGGCAGCAGAGAACGAGATAGAGCATTTTAAGGCTTTCCAAAGGAGTTTCAGTGGGTGGCCCACCCTGGAAGTCCATCCCAGGTACGGCATCCCCCGTGCACAGACCCCGGGTCTAAGCCTGGTTGGTAGGCGGATGCTGACGGTGGCCTCAGTCGCTCACAGATGGGGCTTGGTTTAAAGTTCAAGTGATAACTGGGTGGTGATTGTTTGTCTCTGACCAACACTCAGCACAAAAAAACGTGGCACTTTTTTCTGAAAGGCAGCAAATGTGGACAAATATTAGCTCTTGGAAATAAAGGGGGAAGTTATTCATTCACTCCGCAGCATTTTCCAAGCCATCAATCTTCCTGGGATTTCTATTGCTTTAATCATCAAGGTTGTTTATTTGGAGCAGTTTCTGAGAGAATAAAAGTACCTTTGGCCTTTATCTGCTGTCATCAAAGCATCCATTAGGGGCTGGAGCCCTGTGGGGAGGCTCAAGGGATTATTCAGAGAGGTTTTCTGCAACGCACAGGAATTCTGCTTTTTCTCCTCCCCGGTGTGGCAGTCAAGTTGAAACTGTAATCTGAAAGGTTGGGTTTATCGTCAGGTTTAGATCATCTGAACAGGATTTTGTTCAAGGCAAACCTACAGATAAAAGCATTGTAAGGGGCCTGGAACAAAGGCCTGTCTGCCTGGAGAAACTGTGTGGTTTCTGACAGTCCCCGGGCGTTGGTGCTCTACCCAGCACGGGCAGAGGCGTCCCAGCTGCCTGTGAAATCATAGGGTGTCACCTTCTGGGCAGAGGGACCCTGGGGAGAAGCGGGTAAGGGGCTGACTATTGTCTACCCTGCCGGAAGGTGACTGTTTACGCCCCTGGGGAAGCCGGAAGTGTAGGAGACAGAGTTGAGAGTGTGTGGACCTGTGAGTAAGTGTGCACACACACACACACACCCCACATGCACACACACACCACACACCCTCACACACACACTCCCCACAACATACATGCATACATACACACACCTCACACCACACACACACCCCACAGATATGTACACGCACACCCCCCATATATGCACATCAATACACACCACATGCACACACCCTCACACACACACACCATGCCATACATGCACACATACACACACCATACATGCACACATGTATGTGCACACACACCCCATAGGTGTACACACGCACCCACCCCATGCACGCACACACCACCTGTGTGCGCACACACACCACATACCCGCACTGCTTGGGGCCCCAAGTGCAGAGTCCTCCAGGGCCTCGGCCTCAGACTCTTCCAGCGCCAGCTCTGCCTGGAGCGCCCGCCTCCCTCTCTCTGCTCTTATTCACCACTTTCCCCTCCTCCACCTTCCAGGGCAAACCTCACTTTGCAGACCTCTTAGCCCAGCACCCCTGTCAGATACGGACCGCTCAGGATGACACCAGGACCCCCTTTCTGGGAATGTCTCTGCTCTCCCTGGCCCTGGTCCCCTAGATGGCTTGCTCTGGGCTGCTGGGGAGCGAGGGCTGGGAAACCTCTGCCAACTGGACAATACAGGGTAGCCGCTGGGTTGCTCGTCCTGGGCGGGTGAGGACGGCTCCCTGTAACTTCCTCCTGAGCTGCTCTCTCAGCATTTTGCTGTGTCAGCTGTGGCTCATGGAAAAGCCAGGTCAGTGGTAATCTGCACGGGAGCACATGCACACACATACACACACACCATAGAATGCACGCACCTGCATACACACACAAGCCACACATATGCACACATATACCACACCAGATACACATACAACATAGAGACACACACACAGCACACCAGATATGCACTCCGTATAGAGATACACGCAACTTACACACATGCACCACAGAAACATCTACATGCACATACACAATATCCTAGAGACATTCATTCACCCATCCATCCATCCACACACACTCCAGAGACATTTACACACACATATACATATGCCACAGGGACATCCACACACTCACGTACCACAGAGAATAACACACACTCATACCATATGGATATCTACCCATATACACACCACTGGTGCACAACAAAGATATTTGCACACATATCTCAGAGACATTTACACACACCAAGCACAACACAGGGATGTGCACACACACAGACGCCAGTACTATTTGTTACAAAGAGAGGAAACACCCCAGCACCTGACTGTGCACATAAATGTGGATACACAGACACACACAATAATTTGCACACTCCCCCCAGGGTTCTCATGAATAGAGACATCACAGGCACTTACTGGCACACAGATATGTAAACTCCCACAGAGCCCCCAAGCCAGCTTACGTCAGAAGCATTTCTGGAATGGCCCAGACCTGGAAGAGAGAAGGGCAGGTCTGTACCCGCTGGGCTCAGCAGGAGAGGCAGACGGTGTCAGAGCAGGAGCTCTCCAGACCCTGGAGGTCACAGAATAGCGGGGAAGCAACCCCAGATCAGAAAGCAAACTCCCCTCCTGTGAAGGGAGAGGATGCTGAGGCCGGAGAGGGAGGAGGGCCACGCCCTGCAGGGTGGGCCTTCGCTCAGGCTCCCTGGCTGCCCTTCTCTGGGACCTTGAACAAGAAGCTTCCTGTTGTGAACCTCGGAGTTCCCATCTGTAAAATGGAGCTAATGTGAAAAACAAACAGAGGATGGGGGCAGGGGTAATTGAGAGCATCAAAGCTGCGAGGCGATCACTGCTACCTTTGTTCTTTTCACGGCTGCTTCTTGGCTGTGCTGGCATGAGCAGGTCCAGCCCTCTGGCCTCCTCTTTTTTCCGCAGGGACATAACTTTTTTCAACAGTTTTTTCAGGATACTTTATTTTCATTTTCCAGATTCGTTGGGGTCCCTGAGTAAGGGGTGGGGTGAAGGGTGGGGAAACGGGACGTTGTGGGCAGCGTGGGAGGTTTGGGAGGCCAGGCTCTGAGTGCACAGAGGGTGCTGGCGGGGTCTGGCAGCTGGCGAGGTGCCTGCCCCAGCATGGAACCGACTCTTCCCACAGCGCCTTGCTCAGCGCATGTGTGCGGTAAAGGTCTGCTGAATCGGTTAGCTGAGTCGCATTTCCTGCTTCAGTTCCTGGCTGGAAATTCTGTGGGCAAAGGAAGAGCCATGAGAAAGTTGGAGTTAATGCCGTATGTCACAGGAGAGACATGGCAGGAAAGGGCTATGGAGTTCCAAGGAAGGGAAGTCACATCTATGAAAAAATATTCTGAAAGAATTTGCCCTTGGGATGAGTCTTGCAGGATGAGTGGGGTAGCTTGCTTGCTGTCTTCCACCCCGTGAAGTTGTGGCTACTCCATTTTGGGACCTTCAGAGCTAGTGACTGCACGTGGAGTCCCAGAGGGCAGCCCACGGATCTGCATGGACTCTCTCCATTTTCCCTCAGCAAGTAGACAGGCTCACAGTGGGCTGAATGCTTCTACTTAGGGTCGTTTTATCTCTAAGGAGAGTAGGCAGCCGTCTCTTGGAAGCCCACACTAGTCAGTACACAGCATCATGATGGCCCCCACCATGCTCTAGCAGTGCCCATTCATCTACTTCTGTGACTGTCTTTCCCTCAAGTTTGTGAGCTCCCGTGGCCAGCCATCAGTCATCTTCATTTCCCTTCATGCCTGGCCTGCAGGAGGCAGTAGGTCTCCAGAGAGGACTTGCTAAGGGTTAAAGGAGGGGACAGGACGTGGTGGGCTAGCTGGAGGCTGGTGGCTCAGAGCTCCTAGAGGGACAGTGACTGTTTTCAGATCCCCTATTCCCGCCCCCAGCTGTTTCTGTGGCGGGGACCGAGACCTCCGTGTGGAAGTTAGTTGAGGAAGTAGAATTTTGGAAAGCAGCCTTTCATATCCAGATGTGCACACCATTAGCAACAGAGAAGGTTTGCTCTTTTTATTTTGGTGAGAGTTGAAAGCAGATATCTAAAAATAGAGCTCAGTCTCACAGCAAAATCTGGCCACTTGGAAAATGTGTTCTAGTGAATTTTTTTTGTTGTTGTTATTTAAGAAGATTTTCCTAAACAAAGTGTATTATGACTATAAGAAGATTTCATTATTACTTTTTATTTTCTTCCCACCTCATTCTCATGCTTTCCTGGATGTTGGGGGTTGCTCCTGAAATGACTGAATTCAGCAGTTTCACAAGCTGAGTGTGTTCAATGTGCTCCTAACACTTCAAGTATGATGCAGTCCCTGAAAATATGAGGGCATGGGCCCCAGTTACCGCTGTCCTCCTGTGGGCAGACAGACAGCCTTGGGGACACAGACCAGGCCGTGATGGGCAACAGGGGAACAGCAGCCGGTATTTTCCCTTCAGTTTATGACTGGGGTGTGGTGGAGGATGGGGCTCTGGTGTTAGATGAATCTCAGATCAAATCCTGACTGTATGGCAGACCAGCTGTGTTCTTCTCTGAACCTACTTCATAATCTGTAAGATGGGAAATCTAGTAGCTAAATGGGCATGATCGTAGTGAGGTGTAAAGATATAATGTCTTTCACTGATGAAAGAAATTGAAAATGATACAAACAAATGGAAAGATATACTGTGTTCTTGGATTGGAAGAATCAATATTCTCAAAATGATTATACTACCCAAGGCAATCTACAGATTCAGTGCAATTCCTATCAAATCACCAATTGCATTTTTCACAGAACTAGAACAAAAAAATTTTTAATTTGTATGGAAACACAAAAGACCCAGAATAGCCAAAGCAATCTTGAGAAAGAAAAACAAAGCTGGAGGAATCAGGCTCCTGGACTTCAGACTATACTACAAAGGGACAGTAATCAAAACAGTATGGTACTGGCACAAAATACAGATCTATACAAATATAGATCAATGGAACAAGATAGAAAGCCCAGAAATAAACCCACGCACATATGGTCAATTAATCTATGACAAAGGAGACAAGAATATATAATGGAGAAAAGACAGGCTCTTCAATAAGTGGTGCTGGGTAAACTGGACAGCTACATGTGACCAGATACTATAAAACTCCTAGAGGAAAACATAGGCAGAATACTCTGACATCAACTGCAGCAATATCTTTTTGGATCTGTCTCCTAGAGTAATGGAAATAAAAACAAAAATAAACAAATGGGACCTAATTAAACTTAAAACCTTTTGCACAGCAAAAGAAACCATAAACAAAATAAAAAAGCAACATACAGAATGGGACAAAATATTTACCAATGATGCGACTGACAAGGGATTAACCTCTAAAATATACAAACAGCTCATACAGCTCAATATCAAAAAAACAAACAACCCAATTGAAAAATGGGCAGAAGATCTAAAAAGGCACTTCTCCAAAGAAGACATACAGAGGGCCAAAAGGCACATGAAAATATACTCAACATTGCTAATTATTAGAGAAATGCAGATCAAAACTACAGTGAGGTACCACCTCACACCAGTCAGGATGGCCATCATCAAAAAGTCTACAAATAATAAATGCTGGAGAGGATGTGGAGAAAAATGAACCCTCCTACACTGTTGGTGGGAATGTAAATTGGTACAGCCACTATGGAGAACAGTGTGGAGGTTCCTTAAAAAATACAAACAGAGCTACCATATGATCCTGCAATTCCACTCCTGGGCATATACCTGGAGAAAAACAATTTGAAAAGATACAGGCACCCCAATGTTCATAGCAGCACTATTACAATAGCCAAGATATGGAAGCAATCTAAGTGGCCATCAACAGATGGGTGGATAAAGAAGATGTGGTATATTTATACAACGGAATATTTCTCAGCCATAAAAAGAATGAAATAATGCCACTTTAAGCAACATGGATGGACTTAAAGATTATCATACAAAGTGAAGTAAGTCAGACAGAGAAAGCCAAATATCATATGATATGACTTATAGGTGGAATCTCAAAAGATGATACAAATGAACTTATTTACAAAACAGAAATAGACGCACAGTTGTAGAAAACAAACTTATGGTTACCAAGGGGAGGGGGGGAGAGGGATAAATTAGAAGTTTGAGATTAAAATATATACACTACTATATGTAAAATAGATAAACAACAAAAACCTCCTGTATAGCACAGAGAACTGTATTCAATATCTTGTAATAATCTATAATGGAAGAGAATGTAAAAAAGAATGAATATATATATGTATAACTGAATTACTTTACTGTACAATTGAAACCAACACAACATGTAAATCAACTATGTTTCAATAAAATTAAAAAAAAGAAAAAAGATATAATGTCCTTATACTTACATAAAAGACAACATTGTTCTTGGCATATAGCAGATGTTGAATTGTAGCCATTATTATTATTACTATTATTTTATTTGGGTGAAGAGTAAGTCTTAGAAATTCACATGACATTTGGTTTCCAGGACTTGTAAAAAATGAAAATATCATTTTAAGAAGAAAATAGCTATTTTATCTCCATTAAAGTCACCACAGACTTTTATTGTTTCTTAAAAGGATTACATTCAGGTTATAATGATCTGTTTTATAATTTTTAAAAATAAATACACCAATTAGATCAATTTCAAAATTTAAACCAGATGTAACTTTTCAGATTCTAATTAGACATAAGGTTATTGGTCTGTGTTTATGCACAGAGGTGTGAGTATTTATATGTAACCGGATATAATATACGTCTATCTATAAATATGTATAACACAGCTACTTATGACCTGATAATCATACTAGCAACTATAGATGCTGGACTAGACTTAGCTAGTGGTTTTACCCATTTGCTCTGTATGCCAACTTACTGTCTGACGCCAATCGGATTTAATATAATACAAAATCTTATATAGAGACATTGATAAATATGAACCTAATATACAGGTATATGTGGTTCTAAAATATGAATATGTGTTTATTCCAGGTGTCAAATTAGTTTCAGGTGCCCGTGTCTTAGGACAGCCCACTGTGGGAAACACAAACTAAAATACTTGCCCTTATTGCAATACAGGGTGCCGAGCAAACCTGAACCACACGTAGGGGCAGTGGCGTGGAACCCCAGAGAGAAACTCAAATGAAGATGCCAGAGGGCCAGAGGCCTAAACTGTGTCCCATGCATTTGATCCAAAGCAGGGCTGTGGTTTGTCAGAGCGTGATTAGGTACTGTAACGCTGAGAGTGAGAATCACTTGACCCCGCAGGACCACTGGCAAGCCACTCAGTGTGGCCGGGAAGTTAATTCGACTTAAAATCTCTCTTTCTGTAATTCCTGCCCATTTCCTTTTCTTCTCTCCTCCTGGACCTAGAAGAGTAGGTCATGGCCTTTCCTATACTTTGGCTCAACCCAGCAGAAGCCATAAAGATAACCACCAGTTCTTCAAAGCTGGCCAGATCCCTGATAATTTCACAGAGGATTTTCCCAGCACTTTAGGGCGGAGGGCTGGGGCAGCTGCTCTGCTGATCCAGCTGGGGGCCATTGCAAGGACTGGACGTGGCTGAGACGACTGCTTCGCGGGATGAAAAGGCACTTCAGAGTGACACCTTTGCTGGGGACCCTCAGGGAGGCTCTGGGAGCCACAGCCTAGGCTGAGATGTTTAGGGCGTGAGTCTATGGAACTGTTTTCTGGGAAGCAAACTGCACTGAAGAAAGTCTGTTTCAGGTGGCTTGAGGAGATTTTCCTTTTGGTTTGCAATGATAAGGGTGGGGTGGGGGGTTAGAATCTCATATATACCTGAGAACTCACTTGCAAGAAATTGCAGCCCACTGGCACCTAAGATAATACACTACACATTACATATGCGTATACACGTATATCTACATATCTAACATATGAGACAAATAACGAGTTTCTATCTTGAGCACCTACAATGTTCTAGGCCTTTTAATGTTATCTAATTGAATCGTCACAAAAATCATCAAATCAATAGCAAATCCATTTTACAGATGTGGGAACTGCGGATTTGAGAGTTTAACTTGCCATATGCAAAGCTAGGTTTCAGTCCTGTGCCTTCCACCTTGAATGCCCACTGTTTCTACCATGGCAATCGGTAAATATACGACTTCAGTTGTGGACAGATTGAGTTTAAAATTATGGACCACTGCCACATTCCTGCTAGTGTTGTTCTGAATTATTTGCTTTTAATTGAAACTGTATCAAATTATGAAAATGTTTGTGCTTTACGTGGAAAAAGGAAGATTTCGAGGATATCGCTCTTCTCCAAAGGCTGCCTAATTCTGCTTGCTAATGATTAGAGCTTTCTATATATCAGTGTGTATTATAATCATAATGATATAATGATGTATTCAACCTGTTTATTGTGTGCCTACTATGAGCAGTCACAGGGAACACAGCAGTGAAGTAATTTACAAATGTCCCTGTCTTCCTGTAGCTGACAAGGAAGTGATAGGGATGACCCTCTTTCCCTGAGGATGTTTTGTTTGTAGGGGGAGAGAACTCAGCTTGCCTTCACTTGGACAGACACTCACGTTGTCTCACCTATTTAGGCAAAGAGAAGCAGTGGCCTGTCCTCAGGGACCTCTGAAGCTAGGGACTCAGGCCCTGCCCGGTCAGACTGCACTTTCTTCCCCTCTCATCTTGGCCTCTCTTGATGAATGGGCTCCCATCTGCTTAGACTGGCCTTCTCCATTTTGCTAACATCATGCCAACTGGTCCTCCTATGCCTCACATTACTCAGTGTTATTGTCAGAAAGGGAATGAGTGTATCTGTCTGTCTGCCTGTCTCTCATCTCAGTTTTAAAATCCTGGGGAAGGGCACTGATTGGTCCAGTTTGGGTCACATGTCCATCCCTGTGTCTGCCCAAGGTGGAGAATGAAGATGAATCTGTAAGAAGATGGAGAAGAACCACTCAGGGTGGGAGAGCAGCTTTTCCCAGGAGGGGACCATGATGGGTGAACAATACATGTCTACTACAAATGGTCATTCCTTTAATACTCGATCACATACAATGGGCTATTATGGATGTTACCCTACTCAAACTAACCCCATCAGCTTTGCAGGACAGAAATGATTATCCCCACTTGACAGATGAGGAAGCTGGTGTCAAAGAGGCAAAGCTGGGTCAGAGGTCACACAGCTAAGTAGCCGAGTCAGAATTCAAATGCTGATTTTCTGGATTCAGATTTCAGATCATGAAAAGAGACTGAAAATCCTTCTGAATTTCCAGAGACAGATTCAGTCATGCTTTGTATAATTTTAGGGCTACATGTTTTCTTGTGTGTGGATGCCTTGAACACTGGTAATTCCAATACAGCTTTCATAACCGCTCTCAACTGACAAATTTATTGGGTCAGTAAGAAACCCTGTTCCCCAGTCAAGCTAAGATAGCAGATATCTTGAAATTGCCTGGTAATTTTAGGTGGTATGTGGCAAAGAGCATTAACTGGATCTTTCTAAACCATCCACTTTATCACTGTGGGAAATTCTCCAACATCCATCACGGCTGTATGTCAAAGCTTTTTGTTTGTTTGTTTGTTTTCTTACTGAATCTCTTCTAAAGCAAGGGTAGAATCAGGATTCCAGTAACATTTATTCCCTCATCCATCTATTCATCGATCCACTCATCCATCCAAACATCCCTAGACACATCCATCCATTATGACATCTATTCATTCAAAAGTTTATTTACCACATGTTTTATGCCAGCCATGGAGCCAACCGACGAATGGAATAGAGATAATAGAACACAAACCCTTTCTTCACAGTGCTCTCAGTCAAGTTGGGCGACATCAACTACTAACAAATAGCTGTCGCACCAGAGGCTACTAAAAATAACTCTCGTACCAGAGGCTACTCTCATACCAAGGCCACCTAGAATTCCGAGAGTGAGTAAATAAATGTATAGTAGGTAGCAGAATGTTCCCAAGCCAACAACACTGTCACCTGACTATGCTTTCATATGTCATTAATACATTAAGGAAAAAGGACCATGGTCATAGAAAAGCAAGATTAGGATAGACAAATCCATCTCACACTGGTATGCATGTGGGCCCTCAATGATTGATTCCTTCTGGAGGCTGCCCTTCTCAGGACAGGCATATTTTTACCTCCTCAAGTTCAGAGGCAATAGCCTCCTCAAGTCATTCTACTTCTCTTGAGTATAGGCTGACCAAACAACATGTGTGGAAATAATTTTAATTCTAAAGTACCGGAATTCCAGGATGAGGCAGAGGGTGGGGTATTGCAAATAGAGTTTTCAAGTACTTTCGCACCTGCACCTGGATATTCTCAGTTATCAGTGGATACGTTAATGTTCTAATTTATTCATCCATCTTTTGTACTTTTGGTTAATTTGACTCTGTCACTAAGTTTCCAGGTTCAAGATTAAGGACCCAACAGATCAGGACCAAAACTCTGGGACAAAAACATTCAATTGAAGTACTGTCCTTAAGGACTCATGCCGGGAACAAGGTAGCCCATCTAGAAAGCGTTTCATTTGCATCACACCCTCATCTTCATTTCCATCCCCATGTACATTCTCCCCTGATTCCATCAAATTATGGCTGATGCCGGAGTAGATGAAATAATTCAGGCAAGTGGAGAAGGAGGTGCAAACTCTTGATGAGATTAAAATAGATTGTAGATGGGAAGCGGAATTTGAGCTGAGCCTTGAACGTGAGTATGATTTTGACAGGCAGGGAATGTAGGCTACTGCACTCCAGGCTAGGAGAAGCACGTGAACCACTGCATGGAGGCCAAGGGCAAGGCTATTCGGAGAAATGTGCATGGGAAGGAAGTAGAAGCTTGGAGAGTTAGCAGATAAGAATGGAAATGTGAACTGGTTCGATATTGTGGAAATTTGCAATGCCTCATTAAGGAATCTGGCTTTTCTCTTGGGGAAGTAGAGGTATTAAGCAGAGAGAATGATGTGATCAGATTTACATTTTTGCATGATCACCCCGGAAGCAGTAGGAAAAATGGACTGGAGCCTGAAGGCAGAGGGTACAGTTGAGGTCTGTTGCATTGGTCCAGGATGATCAGTTTCTAATCTTTGGGGCAGACAATTAAAATTTCCAGGGTCTCTGTGATGCTCTTTATATATGAGGTCAGGTTTGCTTCTGAATCATTAGGAGTATGTCCACACTCATAAACTACTTTGTGTGTTTTGATTTATTTAACCAGTTCTGCAAATCAAAACGAGAATGCCAGGAAGCTGTTTCACATGTGTATGCAGACTTAGGAGAAATTAAACTTGGCTCACAAATATTTACTGAGAGCAGATTTCCCACACAACATACTGCCAGACTGCTGTGGATGATAAAGAAAAAGCATAGGCTATGGGTTTGTTTCTCCTTTAGATTACATCTCATTTTATGGATGGGAAAAAGCCAGGGCTGATCTGAATCACAGGGCACTTGTCTCCCTGCTGGCCTCTGGACTGATGGACAGGGCCCTTGGCCTGCAAAGAACTGGGAACCCTGTGGTTGGGTCTGAGGTGGAGAGAGGCAGGGAAAGGGGGCTTCCGGGAGCAAGAATCCTGAGGGAGGATGAGACTCCTTGATAGACCTGGGATTCATTCCTGAGACAGATATTTTGTAGAATCAGCATCTGAGTTCTGATATTCTGCTGGGAGCCACATCTCAGTGGAATATTCCAGAACTGTTGGGGCACAGACACATGTCTGTTTATGACTGATTGGATCACAGCCACACAGAGATGATGCTGTCACCATCAGATGCCAGATGATTCTTCTCCTGGAGGTAGAAGGGGTCACATGGGGCACGGCGGGCTGCCCAGCCTTGGCCAGAGTGAGGTGGGACCCATCATTGACTTGTACAGGAACTATAATTGATGACCAGGGTCCTAGAGGCCTTACAATCCTCCTAGGCATTTTCTCTTTCCTGAAACCTGAACAGACAGAAGTTCTAGGTGGGCCTTACTTGAAGCTGCTCTCAGGCAGTGACAAGCTGTGCATCCTAAGTTCTGTGGGATGTGTTGAGAAGAGAAGCCGTAGGTCTAGAGGTGGGAGGTGTGGGTGAACTGTTGGCCTCAACCTCATTTCACCTGGAGAAATCCTGAGGACAATGACAAATGTTTGAGCAGCATTTCTCTTATAAGACACTTTTTATGAAGTCTCACAATTTTCTAGACGAGGGAACTGAGCCTCAGAAAGGACACTGCACTAGCTCCAAAGACTGCTGGGCGGTGGCAGAGCTGGGGCCACAACCCGAGCCTTCTACCTGCAACTTTCATGTCCTTTCTGCCAAAATAGAAAAGTCCCTTAAGCCTGGAAAAAAAATCTCAGTGTTAGGATTTGTCAACTAAAGACAATTACAGAGTAAATGCTTGTATGAGTTGCTAAGGCTGCCACAGCAAAGCACCACAGGCTTCCCTAAAGAATAGAATTTTATTTTCTCGCAGTTCTGGAAGCTGTAAGTCCAAGATCCAGGTGTTGGCAGGGTTGGTTTCTTCCGAGGCCTCTCTCCTCGGCTTGTAGATGGCCATCATCTCCCTGTGTCTTCACATGGTCTTCCCTGTGTGTGTGTTTGCATCCTAAT
Organism: Pseudorca crassidens; assembly: GCF_039906515.1. Taxonomy (NCBI): domain Eukaryota; kingdom Metazoa; phylum Chordata; class Mammalia; order Artiodactyla; family Delphinidae; genus Pseudorca; species Pseudorca crassidens. The sequence goes on along the minus strand of NC_090309.1, from coordinate 80,135,980 downwards.
CTCCTTTTCTTATAAGAACACCAATCGTATTGGATTAGGGTCCACCCTAATGCCTTCATTCTAACTTCATTACCTCTTTAGCGGGCCTATCTCCAAATATAGTCACATCTGAGGTAGCAGTGGTTAGGGCTTCAACATGTGAATTGGGGAGGGACCCGATTCAGCCCTTAACAATGGTTAACAAGCATTCGTGTTATTGAAAATATCTATTCAACGCAGTTAACGGAGTTTCGTGAGGCTTAGTGGAGACAACGCATTCATTTACCCACTGCAGAATTCTTACCGAATGCCTGTACTTTAGATATTTCTGAGGACTTAGATACAGTACAGCCTTAAACATCATTAGCAGCGGGGCGTGGTAGTTATTATTCTTTCCATCTCACAGAGGAAGAAGACGAGGCTCGGGGAAGGACATGAAGCTATTCCCAAAGTCGCACACATAGAGAATGGTGGAGTAGGGATTCGAACTTGCATCTTTGCTGCCAACCTCGTTCTCAGCAAAGATGCAAGTGCAGATGGCTCGGATTTAATAGCAAGTGTATTCTGTTCCTTTCCCACTCGCCCAGCTTTCACTTGCACTGAAATTATTAAACTGACAAGGGGGTGGAGTGGGCGGAATGCAGATACTATTGCTTTCAGAAAATGAGGCTCCATTGGGCGACCCTTTTTTACTGTCTCAGCCGGGGAAGGAGCCCCTAGCCAGAGGGAATCAAATACTTTTCAAATGTCTCATTAAAATAAAAAGGTGATTCTTGCATTGGTACCATGATAAAGACTACAAAGAGCAACATGAAAACTCCCTGGTTTACCCCTTCTGAATAGGCCTCAGCTCCAGCCGCAGAATGAATTAGCGGCCACCCCATTATCTGTAAGCCTCAGAGAGTGCAACCCAGGCTTTGATCTGCCAGTGTCAAGGAAACTGATAAAAACTCGTTCTGTTTCTAAGCTTTCCAGGCCTGAAATTCTCTTTTCCCTTCAGCACGCTATAAATGACCCTCTGAAGTGGCTGGGCATTCTTTCACAGCCTTGTGTCCAATCTATTCATAACCACGGTTATCAATTATTATACCAGCTGGAATTTCTGAGGGCCAGGAGGCTGTCAGGGGCTCTAATTGTGGCTCAGGGATAAAAGCAAAAACACACAAATTTTAACCAATCATAATTAACTTATTCTCCAAGTGCAAGGAAAAAAAAAGAAACCCTCCAAAACAAAACAACACAAAACCAAGGCTTATGAATCCCTCTCAGCTAATCACTCTTGAAAGCAACCATGGCGGGGGAGAGGGGTGCTTTTATGGCGATGGTCGCTCCTGATTGGCCTGTGGCGCCAGGTTCCCCAGGAAGGAGCGGGGCCAACTGGCAACCAGAGAAGTTCTCAAATCATTGGGGCTTTTTTTTCCCTTAATCTTAAAAAAAACCTCATTTTTCAAAGTAGCGTGATGTTTTCCAAGCTTCTGACAGAGCTTTGAATAAAGAGGCATCAATTTCTCATTGAACCCAAACAACTGATTGAGTGGTCCAAAATATTTCATTAAAAAGAAGTTCAGTGGCAGCTATCACATTAATAAAGGAGGCGCGTGTGACCTGGAAGGGGGCCTGTGGGATCTGATCCCCAGGCACAAGGTCAGACAGCAGGATGAGCTGGGAAAAGCCTTAGCACACGGCCTGGCACATAGTAGGTTCTCAAGAGGCTAGCTCCCGTCCCTGCCCTGCTTCTCTTCTTAGACTGGCCAACAGCCAAATGTCTTGAAGGCATCTGGCTAGTGGCAAAGGCATCTGAATGAAGGGCCCATGATGTCATGGAAAAAGCATGGCTTTGGAGTGTGACAGGTCCCAGTGTTTAAACCTCTCTGAAACTCAGTGTCATTTTTTTACAATGGCAATAGCATGCCCTGTTGGTAGAGTTGCTATGGGGGTTAAGAGAAAACCTCCTAGGGAAGTGCCTGACACACAGTAGGTGCTAAATAAATGTTTGCTGTGGCTCCTGAGGGTGCTTTTGAGATGTGGTCTCCATAAATGTCAGTTCTGGCGAGGGGCTGCAAAGGTCACCTCCACCCTCCAACCTGTTACTTAGCATTTGCCCAGAACCATTTTACAACCCTTGTTAGACCAGCGGATCTGAGGAAGGGTGAGAGCCTTCCTGCAGCAAAGAGGCTGGGGATGTACATCAAAAAGAAGAGATATCACAGGACTCTTTCCAGGACAAAGGAAGCAAGGCATTGATGAAACGATTTAACAATATCGTTATTTCCACAGAGCCTATCTGACTCCAGAAAGTGACATTTGTATTTTGGTCATTGGTGTTTAGCCTTGCAAAAGCAACTTAACAAGATCTCCCCAGTATGTGTTATGTCATGCTGGAGGGTCAAGAATCCAGCTTTATATGTGACATTTGTTGATATAGCTGCAGCCCAGAAGTTTGAAACTTTTATTTATAAAAGATGTGAAAGTATTCTCTCAGTAGTTCTTGTTCACAGAAGCAGGCATAAACATGTCCTAATTTTTTTTTTTTTTTGCACAAAGGAGCGTTTCCTTAAAGTATTTACATACATGATACGAGACAGTATTTGGAGACGTGCTCCTCAGTGAGTCTAAGGTGGAGAATGGCTCAGGCGGGATAATTATTATTAGCCATCCCAGTCGAACTCTGAAGTTGTAATGGCTTAACACAATAAGGGTTATTTCTCACTCAGGTGACATCAGATGAGGGTGGGCGTCCAGCTTGCATCTTGTGGTCATGCTATTGGGACCATTACATTCAAGGTTTTTACAACCTGGGAAGACAGGGACAGAGAAGCAAATGAATTCGAAACAGCTACATCCCAGAAGTGATATAAATTATTGCTTCTGCTCATTCTGACCAGAGCTGTTACTATGGCCTCGTTCTAATTGCAAGGGAATCTGGGAAATGTAGGGAACTACATGAAATATTTGCTGAGTAGAACGTGTCTCTGCTGTAGGGAACATCGGAGACGGTCCTTTGGCTCTGTGCCCATGACGTAGTGGATGTTCCCAGGAGGGAATGGGGATGAAATGAGGCTGTTGGGATATAGGTTCCTGGATAGAGTAGCCCAGGGCATGAGGTTGGCCCCCTCAGAAAGAGGGTGTAGTCTCCAAAGAGCAGGGGAACCTTAGCCTGGGGCTGTACCAATGGGCTGGTATTCGGGGCTGGGAGATGCATGGGATTTTCAGCACCAGGTGAGGATTTCTGTGTTAAATATAGATCAGAAAGTTTCATCAGTGCTCCTGAAAGGGACTCTGGAGAAGGCGCTGGCAGGACTTTGATTAGGGGAGAGGCCCCCTGCTGACTCTCCTGAGGCTCGGAGCTCGGAATCAGCTGCAGGTAGAATCTGGTGAAAAGTGACACCACCTAGTTGGAAGGCTGGGTGAGTAGATGGGTTAACGATGTACGACGGGGTGAGATAGGGAGGCTATGGCCTTGGATCAAAGCAGGTGCTGTGGTGATAAAGTTCACCCCAGTGGACATCGGCTAGAGGAGCAGCAGAATATTTCCAGACTCCACCTGAGAGGGGTTTGGGGAGAAATGCCAAAAAGCCAGCAAGGTCAGGATGGGCTGAGCCTCTAGGAGGCAGATATATACGCTAATTGCTAAAAGAGCCTGGGGCAGCCTGGAACTGATAAGATATATAATTTACTCCTATACAGTGACACCTGAACTGATAGTAATTCCTACCATTTTATTTTAATACAGTCATTTTTGTTCAGCTTCTCTTTTTCAAAGATAAAAATCTAGAGGATGAACGAGATTCTACCAAGGACACGATGAAAGTCTGGTAGAGAAGATGCTAACGATAATAGTGATTCTGGCAAACGTAGTGTTTTTCATTTTTACCCATGAGCTAATTTGTTCCTCACCAAGCGTCTGTTAGGTACGCAGGGATTGTTTTTTCCCCGTTGTATAATATTAAGGAGGAAGCTGAGATCTTTCAGGAAAGCCTAAGTGATTAGTTCACAGAGGAGCAGCGAATATGACACAGGGCTGGAATTCAAATCCAAACCTCCTGATTCTTGCTCTACCAAACAATGCTGCCTCTCAGCAGGAAGGAAGCTTCCTGGGAGAGCTGCCGGGGCAGTGGTGGCCACTTCTCCTCTTCCATCTCCTCCATCATTATCATCACCACCATCAGCACCACCACCACTAGCACCACCACCGTCATCATCATCTTTATCCTAAGGATGGTCCCATTGCCCAGCCATAACCAACATCTCTCCTCTCAGTTTTGTCTCCAGTGGTACTGAGTTTGTACAAGTTCATGCACAAATTCTCACCCACTTCCTAACGAAAACTTTTATTCAACAATAAAAGGTAATGAGGCAGTGTCAAAAAGGACCTGTATTATTTCATTTTGTTTAGATCTCCCCTTTGGGCTCTCACAAGGGGCAGCAGAAGGGACTTAATTTTACCTGAGAAACAAGGGGAAAATGAGTTTGGGAGGACCAGCATTAGTCATTTGCTCTATCAGTGAAGAACCACTGAGCACCTACAATACCAGGTGCTGGCCCGAGGCTAGATGTTGGGGTAATAGAGGTGAATATGTTTCATTCCCTGCTGTCGGGGTCTACAGTCTAGTTAATGCTACACTTCAGTGAATCTCTGTAGAAGTGAATTCTTGGTTTTGATCTCAACTCCCAAATTTATGAAGGCTGCTATTTCAGCGTGGACTCCATCTTCTAACTCATCACCAGTTTGAATTTAGATGTGGAGAACAGATATGAATATACTGTTCCGTGAGTATAGCCTAGAGGAAGGGTCAGCAAATATGGCCCATACCAAACCACCTGTATTTGGAAAAAAGTTGTATTGGAACATAGCCATGCCCACTTATTTACATATAGTCTCTGGCCACTGTAGCTGCTGTATCAGCAGAGTTGAGTAGTTCTAACAGAAAACACATGGCCCACAAATCCTAAACTAGTTACTAACCTGCCCAGTGGAGAAAAAGTGTCCTTACATTTGCCCTAGGTTCCGTTTTGCAACCTTTTCTTACGGATGAACTATTGTGTCCCATCTGAAGCCATGCCCTCCACTATGCACTAGATCCCATCCACTCTTGCCTATTCAAGGACATCACTCCAATAATTTCCCCTTCATCAGTATTGCACCTCTACTGAAATCAACTATAATTCAATAAAAGAATAGGAAGTTCGGGGCTATGAGTCATTTATATTTGTACTTATGTTATATCTTCAATACAAAGTAATAATAATTTAAATCACTCTACATGTAAAGATAAAAACGACTGAAAAAAATATTGCACCTCTACTGGATCATTCCACCAGGGTACAAACATGCTATTGTTCCTCCCATCTTAGAAAACAAAATCTAGCAAAACCTTCTCCTGGTCCCACCAGTTACTGCCCATTTCTGTGTACTTCTGTGGAGGGCAACTTTCCAAAAGCATTGCCAACTCTAATTCAGCTTCTGTCATTCATCCTTAAACTTATTCTAACACCCAAACTGTTCTTGTTCAGGTCACCAGTGATGTCCAGTTTGCCACCAATGGTCAGTTCTTGGTGGTCATCTTACTTGACCTCCCAGCAGAATTTGATGCATTCAATCGTCTCCTCTTTTTAATTCATTTTCTTCACTCGACTTCTGGAACACGGTGCTTTCACATCTTCCCTCCTACTTCACCTGCTGCCGTCTCTCAGCCTCTTCTGATTCCTTTACTTCTCTCACAGTCTTACCATTGCAAGCCCAGTCCTTGATCATCTTCTGTTCTCTTTCACACACTCCTTTGATACTCTCAGTGAATCTCATGGCTTGAAATGCAATCTCTATGCAGAAGAATCTCAGATTTTTTTCTTCGTCCCAGACCTTTCTCTTGTCTTCAAGACTTGAACTTCACCATCTACTCAACAGCTATGCATGACTCAATTAGGCATCTCAAAATCAACATAAGCAAAATGCAAGTTTAAGTAACACCTCCTCTCACTCCCACGGGAGTTGGGACACTACCACCCTCCCAGTTGCTTCAGCCTCAGACTTTAGAGTCCTCCGTGACCCTTCTTTCATAGTTTCTATTCCGTCCATTGGGAGAGCATGCCACTTCTAGCACTCAGCCCCTTCGCTGCTCCTAGCTGGACTCCAGGCATCATATCTCCTCTAGATTACTCCGTTAGTCTCCTAACCCATCTCTCTGCCCCTATTTTAGCCTCCCTACCATGACTTCATTCTATTCTTGAGAGAGTAGTCAGTAGTCAGTCAGTCAGATTAGAGTCTCCCTTGGTCCTCTCCAATCGCTCCCTATTTCACTCAGAGTAAAACAAAGTCCTTAAAAATTTCTGTAGGATCCTATGTGACCTGTTCCTACACAACTTAGCCCTGATGCTCTGACCCCATCTTATTCCTCTGCACCCCTCAAACTCTGTTCTAGCCACACCACTCTTCTCTAATGCCTTGAATATGACAGCCATCCTGATACACAGGACTCTTGCACTGGCTGTCTCCTCTGCCTAGAGCTCTCTTCCTTTAAATATGCGTCTTTGCTCATATATCAACTGCTCATTGGGCTCTACTCCAACTACAATTATTCAAAATTGCAAATTGCCTCCTCCAGCATTTTTTCCTCTGTTTTTTTTTTATAGCACTTTTCTTTTTCTTATATACTATATTCTTTGCTTACTTGTCACATATACTGTTGACTGTCCATTTCCCTCTACTAGGATGGAAGCTCTGCTAGGAGAGGAATTAGCATCTCTTCCTTTCACTGATTTATCCCATGTGCCATGAACACAGCCTGGCTCAGTACAGACACTCAACAAATATTTGTCCAAGTAATGAATCATTAACTATGAGGTAGCAATCGATTCAGATGATTAATAATGTTCTCAACTCTTGAAAAGGAGACACTGGCAGCAAGAGATAGACTTGGGAAGCTGTCAGGAAGAGGCAGCCTCAGAACAACCCAGTATGTTTTGGCTTCCGTGCCACTGACCAGCGTCAGAGGTTCACAGGGCATGTGGCTGAGTGGGCTCCTCGCACGAAAGGCCTGCACGTCCCAGATAAGGGAGAATCATGTGCGGTGGCGCTGGCTATAATGGGCACAAGGACTATTTTTACATAATAGAGGGGAAGATAATCCTACAGACGTGATGTAAAGGTCTGAAACATGTACCATCTCAGGGAGGCTGGCAACTTATGCTGTTCATTCCAGGGACACCTCATTCCCAGACAATGTTTGGAAGCCTGAGGAAGGAATTTTTAAGTTGCTTCTGGCCAGGAAATGTTCCCTTGCACTCTCACGGTGTTCCATGACGTACGAGTGGATTTGAAAGCTCTCCTAGAGTGAAAAACAATACAGATTTGGAGTCAGGAGAAAGAATTCTGAATTATGTCTTTATTACTTGTTAAGATTTCCAGTTTGGGCAAATTACTTAACCTCTCAGAACCTTGATCTCCTTTTCTGTACAGTGGGGCTAAAAGTTCTTACTCTTTCAAGATTGAGCTTAGGAGCGAATGAAACCACACACGTGCATGCTTTTATCAATTTAAAGACCAGTCGAAAGTAGTTCTCATGATTATGCATAAAAACAGAGAATAAGTGAATCGCTCGTGCACATTTGGAAATATTATTTAATTAGTAAACTCCAAAACAACTAAAAAATATTGACTGGCCACTTTTATAATAAACCCAACATGTGTTCAGCATTGTGAGGGTCTGAAGGTCTGGAGCAAGGTCATTACCTTTGAGGGGTGACCAGCCTTTTTGTGCAAAGATGTAGACATAGAACAAGGCCAGACCGTGGTACTGAGGTTCTTAAGCGCATCTGTGTTGTCTCCCCATCTGACTCAGATCAACTGATATGTACTGACTCATTGTCACATTCCAGGCCTTCTCAGATCAATTACTTCATGAGCTACGATAACTGAGGAAGTATTTATAGATCTAGTTTGCAGATGAGGAACTGTAGTCTCTGATAGGTAAAGTGATTTCGCCAATATCCTGTAATTAGCAGGGGGCAGAACCCAGCTCTGAATTTTTCTGATTTCAAGTCTTGTGATTCTTCCACAGTCCATTGGTGCCACATGTGGCGCACATCCTTCTATACCCACAGGAATGCAGTATTTTAAAGGAGGACTCTACTATCCCACACAGGCATACACCTATTTCTATGAAGATAACGTCTGTTGTCATGGACTGAATGTCTGTGTCCCTCAGACATTCGTATGCTGAAATCCCAATCCCCAATGTAATGGTAGTAGGAGGTGGGGCTTTGGGGAGGTAATTAGGCCATAAAGGTGAAGCCCTCATGAGTGGGATTAGTGCCCTTAGGAAAGGAACCCCAGAGAGCTCTCTGCTCGCTGTCATACAAGGATCTGATAAGAAAATGGCCATTTGTAACCCAAAAGAGGGTCCTCAATGGAACCGACCTGCTGACACCTTGATCTCAGACTTCCAGCCTCCAGAACTGTGAGAAATACATGTCTGTTGTTTAAAGCCACCCAGTTTTTGGTACTTTGTTACAGCAACCATGAGGCAGAGGAAACAGGGCAGTCTCTCAATGTCATTTGGAGCCATTTTGAGTCGGTCACCTCACTCATTTCATAAAGGACAGCAACTTTTGTTCAGAAGTCAAGATCATTTGGCAAGAAACGTGTTCGCTAGGGTGTGTGATTATCCTCGTGCACTCATGGCCATGCACATGCACGCATGTGAAATGGTTCACGTCTCATGTCACCTTGTGAAGTATGAATGTGTTCAAGCAGAAGACAAGGACAACGGTCTAGACCAAGCTCTGCCACCAGGAAGTGTGAAGCCCACTGTCCATCACTCTTCTCACCTATAACTTGAAATCATTCGTCTGTGGGCTCACTGAGGGGAGGGCTGTGTCTCCCTCCTGCCCCACCTCCCTCTTTTCTTCTCCACTGCTCCCTGCCTGGCCCTCCTCTTTCTGTCATCTTTCCACAAAGCAGGGTTGCACACCGACATGCTGCAAGCACGGTGTTAAAACACAGTTAACAACAAAACAGACACGCTTGCTCTGCTCATGGAGCTTCTAGCTGAAGACGAATATGGACAAAGAACGAGCAGTAAGGGAATTCCCTGGCAGTCCAGTGGTTAAGACTCCATGTTTCTACTGCCCGGGGCATGGGTTCCATCCCTGGTCAGGGAACTAAGATCCTACAAGCCACGCAGGGCAGCCAATTAAAAAAAAAAAAAAAAAAGAACAAGTGGTAACAAAGTGTGATACTTACTCTGACCTGGAGAAACCCACACACTTCTGGTTACTGCCCCGATTAGGGGACGGTTTTATTCATCTTTGTATTTCTAGTGCTTCACAAGGGGCCTGGCACATAGTAGGTGTTTAGTAAATGGTGTCTGGACTGACAGTGCAAACAAAAGAATGAAAGAATGAGGATGTTGAATTCAAAGAACTCTGGGTTCTTCTAACTCTTTGATCTTAAATTTATGGGAAGAAGGGGCTGCAGGTTAATACTTTTTACAGTCTTTACATTTCCACTTTTATCTTCTGTGGATTTATTTATTCATTCAACAAACATTTGTAAATATTTGTGCCCAGGCACTGTCCTAGCCATTGGTAAATAGCATTAACAGCAGAATCAAAGTTCCTGCCCTCAAGGAGCTTACATTCCAGAATCAGAATGAGAAATAGACCATAAACAAGCACGCATAGCTTGCAATATAAATTCAGGTACTGACAAGTTCAAGTAAGATGTCAGAGGGTGTTGGAGATTCTTTGTCAGGAAAGGCTGTAGGGGAAACCTGTATGAGAAGTGAACATTTGAGTGGAGATCTGAATAAAGTGATATTTTATAAAAAATAAGCTCTTTAAACCATGAGTCATCATGAGCCCAGTGCCGGCCCTTCGATTTTGTGAATACAGTCTGTACCCAAGGATGAAAGGATCTTCACAGCAGCCCTGCCATGGTGGACATGTCATCTTGGCTTGGTGAGTGATCACAGCAGTGCAACGTGTTGTGCTGTCACATTTAAAATGAAGCGGGTTCGCCTTTTACTGAGCTCAAATGCGTCTTCCCTTCATTTCCACTCATGGGAACTAGTTTTGCTTTCAGTGAACAGATTGATGGCTGTTCATCAACATCTTTATTCTCCTCTGCTTGGACCATAGCTGGACTCCATTTCCTGTCCCCTTTGCAGTTGGGAACATGTGCCTGAGTGACAGCTGAAGCAACGTGGGCAAATGGCTGTGTGTCCCTGCTGGGCCTGACCCCCGCAATGCGCTGGCTTGAGCCCCTTACTGCTTTCTCCCCTCTGCCGGCTAAACACAGATGATGATGAGGCTCTGGGGATGGCAGAGCAACAATTTGGAAGGAGGTCTGGACCCCAGGATGACCAAGTGAAAGAGAGAAACCCCATGAACTTATTCGCTTTCCCAGGACTGCCTACGTGAGCTAGAAACAGCTTTTCACTTTGTTGAGCCAATATCTACTAGGGCTTAATAGGCTGTGTTGAGCTAACCCATGTTTGGCTTTAATATTATAGCAGCGAATCTAGTTCTCATGACGAATACACCCTGGAACAGAAGAATACATCTCCCAGGCAAGCCGCTCGCTTTCAACACCTCTGTACCATTCTGCATAGATTCTACTTGCAGACATGTCCTAATATCTACAACTGATTCATTTAAAACCCATAGGGTCTCAAAAGACAAAATGAGGGAAAGTACAAGCATATGGACAATCTTTTATAAATCTGTATTTACATCTTAGAGTACGTGAGCTGGCACACGAGGGTAGTATAGTAGGTGGTCAACAAATGTTGGTCCAATGAACAAATAACAGTACTCTGATGGGCTTTATTCACCAAGTTGGTAGAGAGAGGTGTTCTTTGGCAGGTTTCTTACTTGTGAGCACTTAGGGGTCAATGTCTGTGGGTGATGTGTGCACCACAGAGAGACCTTGAACATGACCTAAAGCCAAAGGAACACGCTATCTTACTTCTGGCTAAACAAAGATAAGAGAATAGTAGCTTAAAATTGCTTTTCCCACCTGTTTTATTTTCATGGAGATCTGAATGATAAAATTTGGATTATGCTTCCTTTAAAAAAGGATTTTGTAGCTAGAACTGCCAAATCTCTACTGGACCTAGAGTCCTAGCACAGCCCATCTGTTCAGCCTGGAAAATTGGGTGTTGCCTTCCTTCTGAAGGGACTGGTTGTGCAGACCTGAGTCTGTTGTGAAGAACACGCTCTTGTTTTCAGAATGTTTCAAGCCCTTACTACTAACACCAGATAGAGGGCTATACTCTTTATACACACTCATTCAGCAAATAAACTGTCATCTTCAATCTCTGAGCCAGGCATCAGGGAAGCAGCAGGCATCATGCCCCTGGGGGCGTTTAAGCAAAGCTGGGCAGCCACGAGCCTGTGTGCTTTTGGTAGTTCTCTCTCTTTTTTTATAAGTTGTTTCTGGGCATCGACTGAGCTCCAGTTATAGTTGAGGTTCTACTGTGGAGGGCTATAAGTGTGATGATTCTTAACTTATTTGTTACTTATATCCAATCTCTTTCCAAAAGCTCTGTGGTACAAATATGCAAATAATAGAACAAGATAAAAAATGAAGCACCATTAAAAGTACATGTTTGCTAACACAATAAACCTTGTAAAATTAGAATAGAAATGCTCATATCCACTTGCATATTCTAAAGTCCTGCATTTATGCTGAGCTGCAGTTTAGACTCTGAATTTCCCAGTAGCCAGTGTAGGGGAAAGTAGGATCGGTCACGCAATTCAATCCCACCTGATGAACGTACATCAGCTGCTCAGGAAAAGCACTAGAAATGAGAAAAGGAGAAATTTCTCCTGGGGGAACAATTCGCTGTATTGTTCTGAACCAAATCCACCATCATGTTTTTACAATAAGTGTAACAGAAAGAGTGTAGAATCGCTTGGTGTTGGCCACTGTTATGACGCCAAAGCGCTCTTCACGGCATTGGTAGGAATGAGGGCCAACATGATACTATCCAGGAGCACAGCTTTTGAATGGTCAGATGTGATAAGAGTTTTAATGGAATAGGGACTCAATTTCACAACCAAGTCTGTATATTTATTTTCCACAAGTGAGATGTTGATAAGCCCTGGAGAAGAGAGATTTTGTGGTTACCGTCTGCTTCCTGATTTGAAGACTCTCAGAGCATAATAGTTGCATAGTCAGTCTCCTGCCTTTCGTCCCTTCCCAGACTTAAGTCCCAGGTTTCTAGAGATTTCAGTCTTTCTCATCTTCCCTCATCAATACCTACTCGTTGGCGGGCATCTTTTGGTTATTTGAGAAGCCATCTCTGTGTCCCACCCCTGGCCCCCACTTAAGGGGGGCAGTCATGGCTCTAGAAATTATTTTAAAACTTCTGCTTCAAAATGTCACATAGGCTCTCAAAATCTCACCTTAAGAAGACAGTGGCCATGGCAGCACCATTTACAATAACCAAGACATGGAAGCTACCTAAGTGTCCATCAACAAATGAATGGATAAAGAAGATGTGGTATCTATATACAATGAAATACTACTCAGCCATAAAAAAAGAATGAAATAATGCCATTTGCAGCAACATGGATAGACCTAGAGATTATCATATTAAGTGAAGTAAGTCAGACAGAGAAAGACAAATATCATATGATATCACTTATATGTGAAATCTAAAATAAGATATAAATGAACTTATTTACAAAACAGAAATAGACTCACGATGGTTACCAGAGGGAATTAGCAGGGTGGGAGGGGCAGAGGAGATAAATTAGGAGTTTGGGATTAACATATACACACTACTAAGTATAAAATAGGTAAACAACAAGGACCTCCTGTATAGCACAGGAAACTGAATTCAATGTCTTGTAATAACCTATAATGGAAAAGAATCTGAAAAAGAAAATATGTTGATATATGTATGAATACAAATTGCTTTGCTGTATATCTGAGGCTAGCACAACACAGTAAATTAACTATACTTCAATAAAAAAAAAAGATAGTGGGACTCCTGTGAGACTCTGAGAAGAAATTCCATCAGCCACAACACTTGGCAGATACACTGAGAATCATGATTTTTAATTGGCAGGTGTTGCCCCTGAAGAAGATCAATGCAGCGGTCCTGGGAGAAGATGGAAACCCACAAGGCGCCTCCCCACGGGCTAGACCGTGAGCGTCTGAACCGTCAACAACCACAGTTTTACACCGCCATTCTTCTGATGCTCATTTTTCAGGTAACCCATTTCAAAAAAAAAGATGACTTTTTTTGCAGCATTGCTGCTGTGCACTGTCCTAATCAGAGGCTTCCATTTACTATCTGGTGAGAGGCTATGATTGTCAGAAAATGAAAGACAAATGGCAGAAGGGGATTAGCAACAGATCGCCTCCTGGGAGGTGTGTGTACCCAAAGCAAAGCATCATAAATGGGGACAGAGAAGAGACCTGGGAGAAGTGCCCTGAGAAGGAGCCCCCATGTGGAGAGACAGTAAGGATTTAAGAACCCAAGAGAAGCTCCTTAACGTGAAAAAGAGAATGTAAAAATCAACCGTTTACTGCAAACATACTAAATGATGAAATGCTATGGGCATTCTTTCTAAAACCACAAATAGAATAAAAATGCCCTCTATCACAATTATTACATAACTTTTTTACAGATATTGTGCATTATGTTTAATCAACCTGGCTTATGACGTAGCACGTATTGAGCTAAGCACTGGGGACAAAACAGTGTGCAAAGACAGATAAGGCACCTGGCCTCGTGGAGCTTGCAGTCTATAAGGGGGATAGCTAGATATTAATTAAATAATTATATGCAATATGTAAACTTGTATGGGTGGTAAATGTCACAAAAGAGAACTCCATGGATACTTCGAGCATATGTAATTTGAACATTGACAGAGAAAAGCCTTCCCAGGGAAAGTGAGCACAGAGCACATGTGGAACGATGTTAGGAGTTTACTAAGTAAAGAAGAGTCCATGGAAGAGTGAGTGGAAATGACATAGTATAGGAGGGGCCGAAGGTCAGCAGAGCTGGAGTTTGAGAGGTGGGAAGCAGTGTGATAGATCGAGGTGGCGTGGTCATTTCATGTTGAAAAGATAGTCCAAGGTGTAATACTGGGAGTAGACCAGACATGTTAAGGAGCTATGATCTCCATGAGGATAGGATTTGGTGTGAGCTTGGACAAAAGTGATGGTGGTGGTGGAGGTAGAGGGAAGTCGACAGGCTCAACCAGCACGATAGCATATGAAGCAGAATTAGGGGGAAAAGTATTGAGAGGAAGGGGCACCGTGCTCTCATCTGCTGGCAATACAATTATTTACCTAGAAAACCAAAGATAATCAATGAAAATTCTTTTAAATTATTAAGTTCAATAAAAGGCAGACTATCTAATATTATATGAAAATTCTATATTTCATCAATAAACCTGCTATAATAAGAAATTAGTGTATTCATAAGCAAAATAATATAAAACACTCAATAGTAACCTAAATAAGAAATGTGGTGAGAACCAAAAAATAATGAAACTGAAAATGTTACTGACTGATATAAAAGAAGATGCGAATGAAAAAATAAATATGGTAATCCGTAATGGGAAGAGTACAAGTCGTGAAGATATCAGTTCTTTGCAAACTGATTTATAGATTGAATACAATAGCAATATTCCATAACGCTCTCAAAAATCTTGGTAAAATAATTTGACAAATCATCTGGCAAATAAACAGATAAATAATTGAAATTTTTGTTGTTTGTTTTAAATTGTTGTTTTTAAGTAAAAGAATGTAGAGGAATTTCGCTTCCAGATAGGAAATCTTCTGCAGCTACTCTCATTAAAAAAAATTAAACATGCGATGCTGATGCAAGACTCAACTAACATTTTAACAGAAAGGAGGAGCTATGGCGCTAAAGCAGATGGCAGCACACAATAAAAGAGCATCACCACCCCATGGGGAAGGAGTGGTATATTTAACAAATGGGGTTGGATTTAACATTATGGTCTTAGGAAAGACTCCCATAGGAGTCTTGTTTTGAGCCATGACAGCTGATAGAAACTATCACAGTAAGAAAAAAATATATGTGAATTTTCTAAGTTTTTGAATTTTGCACTCAAAATTCAAACTCATCAAACTCTTTCATGAGCTGTTATCCCTAATAAACTTTAAGTCTTACTCCAGCACTTTTCTTTGCAAATAGAAGGTAAGAAATGCCCTAATACAAAGGTTTTGTAATAGTCCTTTTCAGCTCTAGGTGTTACCCAATTTGGTTATAAAGTGTGATGAATCTATAAATTGAATACGTACTTTACCTCCACAGGGTCCAACACCTCCAATATTTTTGTCCAGTATGTTCTTAATTGTTCTTTATTCTTTAGATTATTTTTTCAAGTGATCCCTTGAACAACTGGTTCAGAGGTATGCTGGGACATACACATATTTGGGGGTCTTCAGTGTATTTAAATATTATTCCATATGGGAAGAAACACTAATATATTTTCTCTCTCGTCTCTCTGCCTGCAGTGACTAATTCACTCCCGTGAAACATTTGGAGGAATGTGGCTAAAGAGAAACATCTAAAGTTGATGCATATTTCAGAGCCTTTCTCATTTTGTTTCAATTTCCTACGAGATCTACCATTTCTAAATTTATTAAACTAAACGATTAAACGCGGAACATCAAACTGGCCTGGTGAAGGGGAAATGCAGATCAGAGCAACAACAGTTTACTTCAGGACGCTTTTCTGAGCCTGCGTGGTCAGGCAGTCTGAGAAACGTGGCGTAGAGTCAGACATGAAGGGGGCCTCTATCCTTCTCCTAGGACTTCACAGTCTGTGGAAGAAACACTAACACACTTTCTCCCTCCTCTCTCTGCCTGCACTTGGAGCTCTAAAGAACCAGGACAATGACACACGTCAGCTTTCCATGTCATCTAAAAAAGCTTCAGTCTCTCTCCACAATTAATCTCTTTTCTTAGCAAAGGCCTGGATACTTCATTGCTTAGTATGATTCCTTTGAACGGGTTCTCCCTTTCAATTGATTTGGCTAGATCTGGCCTAGCGCATACTATCCAGGGGTCTTACGTGCTATAAAACCCCTGCTATTCGTTGATCTCTGACTATATGCCGTGCACTACGTTACGGTTTTGTTCTCACCACATTTGAGGTAGACGTCATAATTTCCGATTCACAGATTTAAGAAAAAAATAACCAATAGTGGCTTTGTCACCAGATTCACCCATTTATAATGAGGTCATTGATGCTAGCTACTTCTCTAAATCAGCAGAGATGGCAATACCTTAGAACAAATGTTACACGTTGTGTGAGGAATCGCTGATGTGCCTTCCTAAGTTACGGAACTGCAAGGATTCCATTGGCTTAGGCGATGATTCAACAAAAGCTTCTGGGCTTGATTAAATGTATTCACTTGCAGGATGGATGCTGGAATGGGAAACACAGACATTGGTAACCTACGCACTCTCCTTAGGGCTCTCAGCGTGGCGGATGGCGATGGTGGGTGTGGGTGTAATGCACTGAAGGATGGCACAAACCATGTGAGTTCAGCGACAAACACAGGAGCTGTCAACCGAGCAGTGGCGCTGAAACTCTAAGGCGAGAAGGGCCTGGAAGAGTGAGCGCATCTATGAAGGCATCTTAGAGGAAGTGAAGTTTGCGCTGGCCCTGAAGCTTCGTTTATCTGGAGCACGACATCCTGACTCAAGTTGGTTTTGACAGCAAAACAAGTAACCCATATAATAAAGATGCATCAGGAGAGCAGGCTCACGGCACCTCGCTACCAGGGCTCCAGGTCTGCTTCTCTGTGATTACTCTCAACTGTGTCCAGCTCTGAGCTTTGGATAGTATCACCATGACACAGCTGTTCTAGGAGCAAAATCCAGGTGGCACAATAAAACCCAGAGGAAGAATAAGACCTTCTTTTTCTCTGCCTCTTTCTTAGGAGCAAGGAAAACATTTCCCGAATTCCTGCAGCAAATTTTCCCTTATATAGCTCATTGACCAGAATTGCATCACATGTCTGATACTAAACCAATCACTTGGTTTAGTGAGATTACCAAAGAGAGAGATTACCCTGATTGGCTTGTACTAACTAGGATTTACTCTTGGAGCTGGGGATGGGGTGGGTTTGGGAGGGGGTGAGTTTCTGAAAATAATTTGGGTTCCTGTATAAAGAAGAAGGACAAAAATGACATTGTGCTATAGGCCACTGAGTATGTTATGCACATAGATTTGTTTTCTATAATAAGAATAGTGAGAGGACAGTCTAAACAGGGGCAAAAGGGAGGCTACTTATTTGAGGAGTAATGATTAATTTGGCTGAAGCTCGAAGGCATGAAGGGGAGCTAGATCCAGAAGAAGGTAGAGCCTGGGCTGTTGGCATCCTCAGCCTGGAACATTCCTCAGAACCTTGACATGAATGCCCCATGTACCCTTGAGTGCACATATTAGATGCTGATGTGTCTTTGGTTAACTGATATTCGGGCTGAAGGTGGGATGGCTGTTCGGGATGATGGAGAGTTGACAACATGGAAACAGGTCATATTGAAGAGGCTAAATAACCATCCGAGTTAACAGACTGGGCAGCTTTTGCCTCCATTCCAATGAGCATGGAGCCAGCTGGCATCTCTGTATCTTTTGTCCCTTGAAGGGATCTATGTGGTCATCTCCTTCTCTGAGAGTCTGGTTGCCATGGTCCTCCCAGTTGGGGTCAATATGGTACCTTCTCAGTTAATCTTTGCTCTGAACGTGGCACTGCTTTGGTCGTCCCAGGCAGGAACCAGACAAGGCATCCAATGAAGGAAAGGGGTTTCCTTCACTGCCCTGTGTGTGGGGGGTTTGTGGTTTGGGACCATGACATGGAGAAGGGATGGGGGTGGACTGTTTTGAGATGCTGAACTTCTGCATGATAAAAGGACAATTACGATACCAGGGAAGTTTTGATTTCTCAAAATATTTCATCTGACTCTCCTACCTACAGAGGAAAGAAGGGCAAGTTTCCCCAGAGGAGTCGAAAGTCCAGAGTACGTAGGTAAATTTTCCAAGGTCACACAGCCTGTACATGATGAAGCTGATAGCAGAATTCAAGATCTTCGACTCTCTGCCCTGGGATCTTTTAGGAATTTCTTAGCAACAAGTTGAGGCAGGTCTGTTAGTTACCCATTGCTGCGTAACTAATTACTCCCCAATAGTGGCTTAAACAATACATATTATCTCACAGTTTCTGTAGGTCAGGAATTCGGGAGTAGATCAGCTGAGTAGTTCTGGTCCAGATGAGGCTGTAGTCAAGCTGTTGCCTGGGACAAGTAAAGCCCAGCTTGCCTGGGGTTGCAGGGATCTGTGTCTGAGCTAAAGTTAAATGACTTTTGGTAGAAGCCTTCGTTCTTTGCTGGCCATTAATGGGAGGTGTCAGTTTCTTACCACGTGGGCCTCTCCAGAGTGCTTCTTGTGTCTCCTGATGACATGGCACCCGGCTCCACCCTGAGCAAGTGATAGGAAAGATGCAATGTCTTTTATGACCCACACTCAGAAGTCACATGCCATCATTTCCGCCACATTCGGTTTGTGAGAAGTCAGTCACTCAGGGACTTCCCTGGTGGTCCAGTGGTTAAGACTTTGCCTTCTAGTGCAAGGGGTGCAGGTTCGATCCCCAGTCAGGGAGCTAAGATCCCACGTGCCTCAGGGCAAAAAAAGCCAAGACATAAAACAGAAGCAATATTGTAACAAATTCAATAAAGACTTTAAAAATGGTCTACATCAAAAAAAAAACTTTAAAAAAAAAAGGTCAGTCACTTAGTTCAGCCTGCTCTCCAAGGGAGGGGAATTCATCTCCACCCCTTGATGGGAGGCGTATCAAAGAATTTGTGGGCATATTTCAAAACCACCACAGCAGCAAAAGTGCAGCCTGTATCCTGGCATCTGAGATGACTTCATTGTTGGAAGGCACTGAATTTGAAGGCATTAGAACACAAGGTGCAATCACAGTAATGATAGACTCAGATGACTCAGTAGGAAATAGCGGGGGTGGGGAAGATTGGGATTTGACTAAAGCTCATCGATAAAAACCTCAATTGCATTGTTTCCAGAGCCACAGATAAGTGAGGAGAGAGAGGCACCTCTTACTGGTGGTGGGGAAAGGGTGAAGTTTCCTGCCCAGCACTCAACCCTGGTGACACACAGTCAAGGCTCACCGTTATCATCAAAATGACATTTCATTCCTATCTCTGTGGGCTGTGTGGCCACAGAGCACCTAAATCTCTGTCTCAAGGGGAGGTCGTTTCCCCATGATCAGAAAACATAGGATCTTTTCCTTGTGTTCTCCTAGCTGTTTCCAAAGCTCTGGAGAGAGGCCGGCATTCCTGGACCGGAAAGGCAAGCACAGAGTGGTACCTCGCCTCCCCCACCGCAGCCCCAGCGGGGCTTTCAGTCCAGTGCCTTCAACCCGGGGAACCTTGAGAGAGCTGGCAAATACTCTACACAGATAAAAGATAATTGAACAAGGAGTGAGTCGTAAAAGGTGACAAAGTGCTATTTCCATAATAAGCTTATCTGAGTAAACTTTCTCAGAGCCCCCGAGTTCCCGAGCAGGGTGTGGATTTGGCAATAGTAAAGAAGCAGGCCACGCCAGGAATGTCTGGGGAGCTAATGAATGCCCCTGAAGTGGTTGACGTTCCTATCTCTGCTTTGGATCCCTGCCACCTTGACGCTCATGTCAGCCGCTGTTTAATTGGCAAACAGGGTTTCAAAGGCTTGCTGGGCCCTGCTCCCAGGGCCCTGGGGCCTGTTAATGTTTAATTGTCATGTGCAAGGGCCCACTAGCTCCTGGTACGTTTGGGTGTTTTATTGCACTTTGAAAAAGCAGTGTTATGAGTCTCCCTGTTGCTCCATGGGCGTTTTTACAGTCATGCCTTGGAGTCACGTGTCCTTTAACCCCAACTCTGAGGAGCAAAGCCACCGAGTTATGTAGCAGGGGTAGAGCAAGTCACCTTCAGGCTGGAAATATTCCAGATTTCCTGCATTTGCCCTAAAATCAAGAAGTCTCCAGGGAACATATGGAAGGATAAGAAAAAAAAAGAAAGTGGGTCGGGGATTTCGGGTAGGGGAGGAGAAGGAAACATCCCAGAAGTGAAATCACTAAATGCTAGAAATTAGTTGATTCCCGCCTTGAGTGGTCAGCGTGTCTGCTGTCCTTGAAGCTGGCTCTGTCATTCATGGCCCTGTTGGAAATGCAAAAGTTCTGTGAGGTTTTTTTTCTTTTTTTCCTATTCCTCTCTTGAAGAAGGTCTATCTGCTTTATATTGTTCATGTAATGTCAAAAGAGACTGTCTTAACAAGACTATATAAACTTCATCTAACTACAGAAGGGAGAAGAAGAAATAACAGAAGACAAATACTTTTTTTCCCTCAAACTACACGGGAACTGTGAATAAAAGCGTAGCTTCCAACTTCCTGACATTTGAAAAGCACTGCTTTGAATTGACTATGAGTGATTTCTTTGAATTTTCAACTCAGTTCAACTTAATTGAACACATCTCCATTGAGTGCTTACTAAGGGTTCATATCAAATAATTTCTTTAGTTTTGAATTAGTAGCTTTCATAGAAACTGCCTCTTTTGCTGTATTCTGGAAACGTATCAGTTTGTTGTTTTAATTATCCTTTTGCTGATTGTGAATATCTCCCTAAGGAAGGAATGTACAGAAAAATATTTAATTACACCACTTCTATCAGAATGGCAAACCGTATATTTATCTTGTTTGTTAATTACATATGTCACAGCTAAAGACCAAACATCAGTTCATGTCAACATTAGCCAGAGGGTCTGGCTAACGTCAAGAAGTAGGTGAATAATAAATAAAAAACAATATAGCAAGTAGAAAGGGTATATATCTTCTATATGTTTAGATTAAATCAAAACTCTTTGTTCTCTCTTTGTGCCCATTTCTGCTTTCTAAACATAGTCAGTTTTCATATCAAGGATCTCTGAGAAGTCTGCTTTGCAGCAGAATCACCGCTATGAGCAAGTTCCAGGTTGTCCAGCATGTGGTCAGTTTTCGAAGGCAATGCAGCAGACTTTTAAAGTCTTTCAAAGGATTTAATCTCTTTTTCTCTAGCTCTCTTCTTTGCCTTAGTCTTTCAATTCTTCCCTCTTTACCGCTGACTTAGCAATTCCTCTCCTTTGCCAAGAGGTAAGCAGACAACCTCTTCCAGTCAGAGCCAGCACCTTGAAGTTCAATCACGTCCAGGGTTCCCAGACCCGAGCTCCAGCCTCCTCTGAATGTAGATTCAGGAATAACCTATTATGCACAAAGCATCAGCCCTCCAAATCCATATGCACAGTTAATTAGCTTAGAGCCCTAAAATGTTCTGTGATTTCTTTCTTAATAGAAATGAGAAGTGGTAAAGATGAGAGGCCTTTATTCATACTTTATCAGCTATTTTAAATGAAGGGGTATATTATCCTCTGGATAGATTTACAGTAACACCCATTATGCACCTCTCTCCTATTATCACTAATGGCGGTGAATGCGGGCGCACACGAGCACAGCACTCTGGGCTTTACACAAGAGGCCACTGTGGTCCTTCTGTTATTAACTGTTCCTGCTTCACATTTCTTAAATATCTGCAAAATGAAACAAAACATTGTTCAGGATTTAAAGACTATCTGGGTGTATGTTTTTCAAAGGAAATTGGATTGGTACATTACAAAGGTTTGCAAATTTACTTTATGATAGCAAATGATCATGACTGTCGCTCACCATTTGGGAAATGCTGTAGAGGGGAGAGCATGGGGCTGGGGGTGGGGCAAAGCCATGCCGGGTTTTCTGTGTCAGCACAGTACGAAGGAATTAGTTGACTCTTCTCTTTCAGTGCTGGCCAAGCCAGGATTTATGTGTGGAAGAGACAGAAACGTGGGAAAAGAGACCATTTTTCTAATTATGGGGAAGAGGCTCGTATATATTGATCGATCCATTCATTCATGTGTTTGTCTACCTATTCCTTTGCTCTATATACGTGTTGAACACCCACTGTGCGCCAAGCAGTGCTAAGCTCTAAGGACAAAATAGTGAAGAGGGTAGACTAGGTCTTTGCCCCCTGGAAACTCACTTTTCGGAAAGATAGAAATTAAACAATTGATTGCACAGTTAGTGCTGTTATTATTGCCGTGCAAGAGAAGCACAGGGAACAATGAACATGAGTGAGTGGAGGGGAGAAGCAAGAGAGGCACCTGGAAGCATAAATGCATGAGCTTCACTCTAGAGGAAGCATGAAAGTCATCGTGGTAGTGGGACATGGTTGAGGAAGCACTTGCCAGGTGGAAGGGGCAACATGTTCAAAGGCCCTGGGGGCAGCCAGCATTCAAATTCTGGCCCTACCACTCAGTAAATAGTAGTAACACTGATTGGTCCTTCTTTCTGAAACACTGTTCCGAGGGTACGTTTATTTTCTTCTTTCTATTGAAAAAAGCATGTGATGAGGGTTACCATATGTAATGAAATTTAAGCTGGACTCCAGCCAAGGAAACCCTTAGTGTTTGGGTTATTAAACTAGCAGAATCCCTACTAACTCCTCCTACCCATCCCCCATCCCCAGACACTCAGGACAGATCACCTTTGTGTTCCTTCCACACAAGGGTCAACTTCTGGCGGATGGGCCTTGGAAGTTCTCTATACATGTGCTTCTCAAATTACCTGTGATGAAGGACCAGATTTTTAAAAATTCTATTGGGACCTGATGATTTTATAAAATATAATAAAAATAAGTTACTAGGAAAATGATCATACACTTTGAGATCACAACTATATTAATTGCTATACAATCTTCTAGATGCTTACTCTCAGTTTCTGTGCTCATCTCATTGCAGATCGATAACAGTTTGCAGACTAGTTCTTCCCTTAAAGGTCAGGACTATTCTTCATCTTCAAATCTTGTCTCATTGACCCTAGCCAGCCTATTAACCAGGAATATATCTACAACTCTTGAAATGATTGACATTTCCTGAATGGACCACCTCTTTTTTTTTTTTTTTTTTTTTTTGCTGTACGCGGGCCTCTCACTGCTGTGGCCTCTCCCTTGCAGAGCACAGGCTCCCGACGCGCAGGCTCAGCGGCCATGGCTCACGGGTGCAGCCGCTCCACGGCATGTGGGATCTTCCTGGACCGGGGCACGAACCCGTGTCCCCTGCATCGGCAGGCGGACTCTCAACCACTGCGCCACCAGGGAAGCCCCGGATCACCTCTTGGGCAAGAGGTTTCCCTGCATCCTTCCCCACAGCAAGAAGCAGGATTTCCTTTGATAAACTTGCATCTCTAAAACTCTAAGAGGCACTTATCTTAAGTCCTGGTATTTCCAGGGCTGGCAGGATAATCCCCGGTGTCCCTGTTTCATGCCTCTTTTTTCTCAAGACTTCAATGTTAATGGAAAGGACTAGGATTCTAAAACCAGCTGATGTGACTGGTTGGGAAATCTGGGCCGGGGAGTCTCAGCATTCTCTCAGGGCTGAAGGGCCTGGGGAGTCAGCACAGGAGGCACGTTTAGGCTTGTTGTTCTATGGGTGGGCTGGGAGTCTAGACAGGGGCAGGTCTCCTGCCCTGCTGGAGGATGGGGAGAAAGACAAGCCAAGGCAAGAGATTGGCTGCAAGGCAGAAAAGTGGTGGGGTCCTTGGGGGCATTCCCGTTAGGCAGATAGGATGTGAGCTTCTGCAGCGCAAACAGCTAGGAACCCAGCCCCTGGGGGAAGTCAGGGTCGTGGTCAGAAAGCAGCCCCAGACAGCTCTGAGAGGAAGGAACCCAAGAGATGTCAACTCGACTCCCATGACCCTCTTGCTGGTTCTTCTTCCTCTATGTGTCTTTATGGGTTTGGAAGACCTTAGAGCTTAGCTGTCGCCTCTTTTTATCTTCTCACTCTATACTCTTCCCCTAGATTATCATGAAACTAACCCTTAGCCCCACGTGGTAGGCTAAATAATTTCCCCCAAAGATGTCCATGTCCTAATCCCCAAAACCTCTGCAAAGGTTATTTTTACGTGGCAGAAGGGATGCAGCAGAAGGAATACAGCTCCACCAACACCTCGATTTTAGCCTATAAGACTCATTTCACGCTTCTGGTCTTCAGGCGGTGGGGTGAATCACTCACAGTATGTTCTACTCAGTGTGGCAACAAGGAAGGTACGGGATGGCAGCGGGGAGATGAAGTATCTGGGACCAGACCGTAAAGGCTGGGAACACCACGTTGTGGACCCCAGTTAGGCCACATCCTTCCCACTGGCTTGGGAAGGCAGGGGCCTTTCTCCTCCTGCCTGGTTCACCGCTCGCTCTCCCAGCCTAAAGAGATACAGGCAATTTATTTAGCAGTGAGTAGACAGAGTGTGAACACTGACCAAACAAGTCAGAGGCTGGCCATAAAGAGCTGGCGTATCCTGGGTACAGCTTAGCTCAGCTTCTAGTCCGGCACACGGGGACACTTGCTCCAAGGCTATGGGGACACTAAAAAGGAACTGCAGTTTGTCATGTCTTAAGAGCAGAAGGAGGATGGGAGTAGTCATCTCCTGGAATTACTCTTGATTATTAAAGGACTTTTGCATGAATAGATGAGAGAACATGGACCAGACAATGATCAGGCACCTGGGTTCAAAATTTGATGCTACTGTTAACAGACCTTGGGATGCTTGTTTTCCATTTGGAACTCTCATTCTTTATCTGTAAATGGAGTTAATCACACATGGGCTACAAGAGTGTTGAGGCTCAAATGATATCAGGTATAGGAAAGTGCCTTGGTTATATGTTGCTCTTTATAATAATATATGAAAAATAAAACAAAGCAAAATTAGCCAAATGCCACAAAGCAACTACTGGAAGATCTTCTAAAATACACAGACTTTTGGGGGTCCACTTTAGAGACTATCCATTCCTTACTAAAGGATGATTGAAGTTCTACTCTGTATAGACTCTTGCACTTTCCAAGAATTTTTCTGATTTACAAACTTTCAGAAAATCTGTAATTTTCCATTTTTGCAGAAGGATGTCAACAGCTCATTTCCCTGTGTCAGGACCTATGGTTCTGACTCTGGTGCCCTCGACATTTTCTTTCTTTGCCTGTCCTACCTGAACCATTCCTGAATTCTTTCCCAAACATCTTTTTCCTAAGTCCCCTTCACTGATGGTAGCAGCATGGCTTTTGCTTTGAAGATGGGCTCAGCTTGTCTGGAGAGTGTAGACCAACTAATATAGGCTTGTCTGTTGGAGGGGGACAAGTATATTTGTGTCCTTGCCCTGCTAGGGAAGGTATTTACACTAGAGGCCTTCTAGAGTCACAGTATCTTAATCAAAATGACACCTCTTCTGTGAAGAGCCTGGATACTGGTGTAAACCAATGGAGAAGCCATTTATGGATGGAGTGGTGATAAAGGAAGATTTTTGAGTTCCATTTAATCATTGTCCTCTTCTGGAAGAGGACTGCATTTACTATCAGAAGCTTTGTATTGATCCCTCAAGCTCAGCTATCTCATTTGTAAAATTGGGATAATAATGATAATATCCTTCTTTCAGGGCTGTTATAAGGAACAGATTGAAATAATGTCCAGCAATCAACTTTGTAAGTGATGAACTCCAGTGTATTAGTCAGCTAAGACTTCATAACAATATACCACAGGCTGGGTGGCTTAAATAACAAAAATTTATTTTCTCACAGTCCTGGAGGCTGGACATCCAAGATCAAGGTGTCAGCAGGGTTGGTTTCTGGTGAAGCCTCTCTCCTTGGCTTGCAGTGAGTCACCTTCTTGCTGCATCCTCACATGGCCTTTCCATGTGCACACAACCCTGGTGTCTTTTCTTCTTCTTATAGGGACACTAATCCTCTTGGATTAGGGCCCCATCCTTATAATCTCATCTTAATTACTTCCTAAAATCTATCTCTAAATACAGTCATAAGGTGTTACAGCTTCAATATATGAATTTGCAGTGGGACACAATTCACTCCATAATACCCAGTATTCATGCAAAACAATATTATTATAATGTTCAGTGTTCCCCTTGGAAACAAACATAAGTTGGTCATGAACTGTTTCCAAATTGGACTCCGGAAAATGAGTCATTAGTAGTAATATTTCCAAAGTAAAATTAGAACATGTCCTTTCATTTCTCTTTACCCAGCCACATTCCAGCTATACTTCTCTGCCCTCAGGAGCCCATATCAGACTGGATTTCTTCATTAAAACTGCTCCTTGAAGATCTCTGCAGTCACTGAATGGTGAATTATTTCTCCAGGGAGAGAGCTGGTTCTGGTCTAAGATTTGAGCTTTCCTGGTTTCTGGGGCAAGACCACAGATCTGGGCCCTGGACCTCCCAGGGCTTCTTCCCATCAACTTGCTACTTGGAGTCTGCCTTTGGAATATAACAGTTTATACATTCAGGTCAGCATAACCAACCACTGAGAACAGTCCTATCTATTTACCTGAAATCTTGCCCAGTGTTGAAAGGCCCATACAAAAAGACATTCTTTTGAATGGCATCTTACTCAAAATACCATTTTGAGTAATTTCTTTTAAGAGCTATTTCATCCAGGTGTTCACATAGCCATGGACCATAGAAAAGATGGCAGACTTTTGCGGATGGGAGAAAACATGGCGAGAACATGAAACAAAAATCATTTTTCTTACTCAGACTGGGCATGAACAGGAAATGAGTCAGAGGCTCCCGTGAAGCAACCAGCAGCAGGAACGGACCCAGAATGACTATTTTTAAGAATAGCTCTTGATTGAACTACACTTTTTGGTATTTCAATGCTTCTGGTTCTAAACTATCTCCAACAAGAAATAAAGTTTATAGACTGGAAAAAGGACAAATGACTTCACATATTTGCTTGGGGTTGCTTAGCCTGTGTCATGGGGCAAAGTGGATTTGGGGCCTGAAGGAGAGAGGCCAAGTATTCCAACCTGAACTCGAAGTTAGTGGGGACTGGAGCTGGAAACAACTGAGTGTGTCCTATGCTGGGGTGCAGAGGCAGGGAGAAGTGGGGCGGTATTCTGTTTTAAATTTGCATCTTTTTTTCTTCTAAGTTATTGTTACCGTTTTTCCATTTTGTTCTTGTAGGTATAGTCATTCATTTACTTAAAAACAATCACAGAACAGCAGTGCTAGGCACTGTGAATGCAGAGACCAATGTTAGGTTTTAAGGAAATTTGGAGGAGGACACATAACAGCTGGGTGGGTACCAAGTATGGTTTTTTCAGCTGCTTAAACATATCACCAAGGACTCAGCTCTCTTCCATCCTACCAACCACCCTTGGTTCCAAATTGAAGCCCTTGTTGCATTAAAATGATTACCAGGACTCAAGGGGGCTACTCACTGTCTTGTCCACACCCATGCAAAAGACAGAAAGCTTCTCCTCCAACCATAAAAACTCTATGGGGCCAGGTTAGATGCACAACCTTGGTCCCATAATTACTGTCAGTGAAATGCCATCCTGTGATGGATGTGAGGCTGGGCTCCTGATCTGAGCTCTTGAAGGGGTCAGAGGTGCTAACAAAGATTGGCTTAGACTAACCAGAATTCTAAGATGAGCATGAAACCACATTGCTGGTCTGTGGTAGGAAGATGGAATGGTGCTTCGGAGGCAACCCAGAATAGACTAGAACTAATTCTTCCTGATCTTTAATTAATTTTACTTGAAATTGGCATGCTCATAGTTCAACAAAAATCAAATAGTGCTAACATATTTATGGTGATAAAACAAATAGCAATCCTCCCTTCCCTCACCCTGGTCTCAGCCCTCATAGGCAATCATTGCAAGTCTTTTAGTTGTTTCTCTTTGGATATAGTGCTGTGTCTTGTCTTAAATAATACAACATTTTTTTTTCCTGATGAACATGTTTAAACATTATCTATTATATTTCTCTACTAGCCAGAGAGGATATATCACCTTATCCCTCCCCTCCCCCACTACCCATACATAGTTTTTCTCTCTCTATTCCAGGGGTCAAGGGTCTCCACACTAATACTTGTGGGCCAAATCCAGCCAATAGCTTGTTTTTCCATGGTCTCTGAAATAAGAATGGCTTTTACATTTTTGAAGAGTTATAAATGTAAATATGCTAAAGAGATTGCATGTGGCCCACAAACCCCCAAATATCTTGTCCTTTATAGAAAAAGTTTGCTACTGTACGGCACAGGGAACTCTACTCAATACCCTGTATAGGAAAAGAATTTGAAAAAGAATAGATATATGTATAACTGAATCACTTTGCCGTACACCTGAAACTAACACAACACTGTAAATCTGCTATACTCCAATATAAAATTTAAAAAAAGAAAAGGTTTGCTAAATCCTGCTCTATTAAAATGTTAGCAAAATCAGCAATAACTTTTTACATTGTTATGATTAAGTAACTATTGCTTATTACGGGCCCAAATAATGTACTATGATAATATTCCATTACTTACACATTTTTAAAATCTGGTGTTACTAATTGCACTGTTTTCTCACCTGTCCAGTTTTTTATCTTTCCTCCATCTTTGCCAGACTCTATACAATGTATCAAGTGTCTATTGACATCACTTCTAAAATCCCAAGAATATCATGTGTTATGAGCTGGATGTTTGTGTTCCCCCAAATCCGTAGGCTGAAGCCCTAATCCCCAATATGATAGTATTTAACAGTGGGGCTTTGGGGGAGGTAACTAGGTCACGAGGGCAGAACCCTCACGAATAGGATTGGTGCTCTTAAAAGAACAGACAGAGAGAGATAATCTTCCTTCTCTGTGCAACTTTTTACTTCGATTTTTAAGTTTGTTGAAATCTATGATTTGCTTAATATTTCCTCTCCCGTTCTCTTGTCATTGTGGATTTATACTTGATTTTTACCTTAATTATCATTTCAGCTGGAGAGTAAATCAAAACGTATGGTCAATATATCATGCTTAAGTGTGTGTCCAGGTAACTCTAACATAGCTAGAATGTTATATATGAGGGGTTCATGCTATGAAAGATCCAAGGATTTTCCTTTGATTGACAATCATGGAAGATTTCATGGGAAAAGGGATACTTGAGCTCAGATTGAAGGATTGATATTAATTGGACAGGTGCACACGGGACATGGGAAAGTAATTCAGGCAGTGGAAAGAGCAGGAACAGAGGTGCATTGGGTGGGAGAGTATGGGGCACTCAGAAGAGCATTCCCAAACCATTGTCTGATTTGTCTGGAACTTTCGCCTTAGCTGCTCAAACCAGAAAGGGACAGGGCAGAAATGAAGGATGGATCGGGAAGAAAAAAAGCCCTTTGAATGGCAGGAAGGAAAAGAGGTGGCTTTTGTTTCAAGGAAGATGAATCTATAGGTCTAAAGAGTGAGTTGGTAAGGAATAGTTCATAGCAGAGATGTTCAGGAATGATGGTGTCTGAAATATTGTGATTTATAAGAAATGTATACTTGGTCATTCAGATGACCAAATATATATTTCTCCTATGTTGATATATTTGGTCTTCATTCATAGTACCCGGTTCACAGTTTCCAAGACCTTTGAAATTTCCTGAGTGATAAGAACATCTTTTGGTATAATATTTGTTCTCTTGTCCTCAGTTCTTGAAATTGTTTCAGAGCCTTAAAGGTGAAATAGATGTCTTGTTATTCATAACAAGCCCTTTTCCAACACAAGAGGGTTTATGTTAATGAGGTGACTTGTGGAAAGCACCTAAGGTTGGGGACTGGTTGCCAGGGGAACCAGCCTTTAATGGAGGGCTGGAACTTTTAGGCTTACCCTCTGACCTCTGGGGAGAGGGGAGGAGATGGAGATTGAATTCAATCATCAATGGCCAATGATTTAATCAATAATGTCTGGGTAATGAAGCCTCCATAAAAACCCCAAAAGACAGGTTTCAGAGAGTTTCTGGGTTGGTGAACACATGGGGATTTGGCAAGGGTGGAACCTTCAAAGAGGGTATGGAAGCTCTGTTCCC
This sequence comes from Pseudorca crassidens, assembly GCF_039906515.1. Lineage (NCBI taxonomy): Eukaryota > Metazoa > Chordata > Mammalia > Artiodactyla > Delphinidae > Pseudorca > Pseudorca crassidens. The sequence continues at coordinate 80,106,059 of NC_090309.1, read as the reverse complement.
TTTTCCCATACACTGACCTATATATGTCCTCCTGAATTATATTCTTTTATAATAAACCAGTAAACTAGTAAGTAAAATGTTTCTCTGAGTTCTGTGAGCTGCTCTAACAAATTAATCAGACCCAAGGAGGGGTAGTGGGATCCTCCAATCCATAGCTGGTAGGTTAGAAGCACAGTTGATAACCTGAGGTTGGGACTTGTGTCTGAAGTTGGGGAGGGGGAATCTTGCAGGACTGAGCCCCTAATCTGTGGGATATGATGCTATCTCCAGGTAGATAGTGTCAGAATTGAGTTGAATTGTAGGACACTCAGCTGGTGTCCCAAGCATTGCTTGGTAGTATGTGTGGGGGAAAAAAATATATCACTTCACCCACTGTAATTGGTGATCATAACTTTCAATGTCTCAACATTTGCTCCAACAATTGAGTTGTTATTACGTTCTGGTTCTGTGCTAGGGGATAAATATGTGTAAGACTTGGTTCCTGGACTCACAGAACTCAGAGCCTGGAAAAGGTGGGTTGATGAATAGTCAAACAAACATTACAAATATGAAGATGATTGTGACACAGACAGTCCTCTGGAGGAGCAAAGTTCGGGGGCTACGAATCCCAGATGAGAGACACTTGGCTCAGGAAGTTGGAGAAAACTTCCTGATGAAAGGGTAGGGATCTCTCAGTGGATTCAACTCTTCAGTTAGTTGGATAAAATGGTTGCCGTTGGGTTTCCTGGAGTCTTACGTAAGCTGGACAAGCCCATTTTTCTTCGTCAAGGGACCAGCTTGGGATAATCTTCCAGTCTGAACTCTGCCCCCTGGACCCCGTTTAGTTTAGTTTATCTGCGCATGTGAGACTGAACTGTATTCCCCAGGTGTGGGGCTCAAGATTAACATACAAACCAGCACTTTCCAAGCTTCATTATGTGCCCCAAATTGTGCTGTTTCTCAAGCATTTATTTCATGAAATGCTCATTACAATTTTAGGAGCCAGCTAGATCTTAATAAGGTTTCTACTTTATTAATGAAGAAACCTGGAGTTAGAGAAGTGAAGTATCTTGTCAAAATATCTGCCGTGAGTGATGGGGCCAGAGATTGAACCATGGTCTGTTTGAATCATAAGATTATACTCTCAACCACTAAGATATGTCGTGTCCCATTTTCAGGGGAGTGGTGGCATGCTGGATGCCCTGAATACAAGATAGGATGGGTCTGGGTTCATATAGGGCAACCTCTAGTCGCAAGGCTTCAGGCAAATGTCACCAAAAAGAACAAGGATTTCACTCAAAGTCTTTTCCCAGAGTACAGAGCATGAAAGGGCAATAGAGAAATTAGGACTTTCTCCCTGCTGCCCAGAGCTCTGAGTTGGTTAATGAAATTGAGAGAATGGGAGGAGCCACTGCCCCCTGAAGCTTTTTAGTCCCGTCTTTAAGCTGATTCAAACTGTAAGCATTCCAGACAGAGGCCACAAACCACAGAGCTGAGGCCCCACTGGTCTCCCTGTTTTACCCCCATAAGACAGACAGATCCTGTGGCCTCAGAAAGAGTTATGGGCTTTGGCATCCTGTAGTGCAGGGAACAGGCATCTCCCCTCAGTCAACTGCCCTCGACTTGCTGAAAACATGATTCATGATTCATGAGGACTATTGCTTTCTTCAGAGGGAGGCTTTGGCTTTGCTTTGGACCCAGGAATAAACTGGCCACAGTCAAGTCCTCTGAAGAAGTGGTTTCCCCACCGCATAACTCTTCTTTCTGAGGACAATGGCTTTTTTCAGTGCGGTAAAGGGGAAGTTTAACCAAAGGAAAAACTGAGCCCACACTGATAAAGCAGCCAGGTTATCAAGGGGCTGCCAGGCACCTCACCTTGCGGTGACCTCAGGAACCCCCATTGTAAGTTTCCCAACTGCCCTTCAGCATGGAAGTGTCACCCCAAGCTACTCTCCAGCCTTTCTCCTTGCCCCACATAATCATGTTTACCAAGGTTCATAATTATACATATACATATAAGACAGTCCCCTTTCTGCGGACAGCCTTGTGTGGCATTGCAGAAGCCAGTATGACTCGGAGTAGCGATGGGTGTTGATTACCAAATGCCTACTATGTGCCAGAGAACTGTCCTAAATGCTTGTTTGTTCCCCTATTTAATCCCCACCAAACTCCACCAGGAGAGTAGTAGTTGTCTATTTTTAGAAGTGTGTTCAAAGAGTTAAGCAAATTTCTGAAGGTAACATGAATGGTTACAGAGCAGGATTTAAACCACGACTGTCTGATGCAAAGGAATATACTTAGACTGTCCCCCAAATGTTTCTGTCTATTTTAATATGGGAACCAGGCCTCCGAGAAAAGAAAATAGAAACCACATATGTTTTTGTATAGAATTCCGACAAATTTGCAGTTTCCTCTAAACCAAAAGTATAAAGGGTTTCAGATTAAGAAACAGAGATGCCCCCATTTTGGAGCTCCAAGTGGGGAGCCTTGCACATTGAGGTGACACCTTCACTTGCAAGGAGACCTTTCGGGTGTGGAGACGGAATAATGCGGAATAGAAAAAATATCCTTTTTTCCCAAACTAAGGGGAAAAGTGACCTGAGGCTGACCCTCCAGCCCCTCTTTCTTCCCAACCAATCGAGGCGGGTCCAGGGAGGTTCCCCATACCAGGACACCGTGCTGCCCCTCCCAGGTCAGTGTTTTCCTGGTCCTTCTAGAGTGAAATAGTCATGCACCCTGAGAGCAGCGGACCAGATGGCCCCAAAGTTCACCTCGCTCACCTTCTTGCTATTGCCTCAGCCTACTCCCATCTTAACTACTTCATAGTAAAAGAGAATACTTACCCATACAAGCATATTATTTTATATTAATTCTATTAGACAAATTAACTAGACAACTATTTATTTGTGATCCTGTGTAGTAGGCACCTGCGGAGATTGCATCAAATTGTCTTTAAGGATGTGGGAAATTATTAGAACATCTATTTTTTCCCTCTTTAAATTTTTTATCTGATATGTGGTTTATAATACATATGACAAATTAACAAGATAGATATGAGTCTTAGTTAAGAAAAGAATATATAAATTTCTATAAATGTATATGTGAATATACAGGCACCTAATCAAAATGGTTTTTAAACCGATAAACACATATTATCATAAAAGCTTTGAGACAACTATAATCTAATGGGGGAGACAGATGTGACCAGAAAGCATTGCAAAGGACCACTGGAAAGATTAAAACACTATATTTGTGCCTGGCCCTGGGGAAGGGGGAAAAAGGATGCAAAAGAAAATATATTATTATTGTAGTAGTAGTAATAGCATTAGATAAACAAATTCATTGTTTAGACATTTAAATTGTGATTAGATATTATTACTGATAATTATTTAGCCGTTAGTAGTAGAATTATTTAGATAAATGTATTTCAATTTTCAGAGTTCTAGCCTCCCTTTTCTTTTTACAGGATTTTGGAATACCTGAGAAGTTGCATCTAGAACACTATTTCTAATGATAGAATTATTCTGTACAGCGAAGGTCTGACAATGCTGGGATGCTTCCCACAGTCTCCCAACAAAGTCTCTCTATACTGCCCACAGTGTAGGGTCTGAGAAGGGAGTGATAGGTGTGGGGTGAGGCCCAGACCTCACCCTCCTCTCCCTGCAGTGTGCTCCTTTTTCCTCTTACCCTTCATTCAGAGAACTGATGCCTTGTCCATCCTCTTCTTGGAGTCAGCCTAGGCTTCTCTTGCGCCCCCATCTCCAATCTCCACACATCTGCAGATCATCAAAGGGTCCCCTGGAGTCTACCTCCTAAGCATTCTGTCTGTTGCCTCCTCTGCTCTGCTGGTCTGACCTCACTTCTATCCACCATAATTTATTGCCTAGAGTACCATGAAAGCTTCCTAACCTTTCTCCCTGCTTCCAGACTCACCTCTTCTATTCAATCTCTATTCTAGAGAGTAAACTTTCTAAAGCACAAATGTGATCCAATCACTCCTGTTGTTGAAATATCCCTCATCAGTTCCCCATTCCCTAACTGGGTAATTCATACCTTCCACAGTCTGGCCCTAAGCCTGAGTTCCCATCGCTCCCTGCCATGGTGCCTACCTTCCAGCTGTACACTGTGCCATTGACTTGTTTCTAGACCTTTCTTCAAAATGCCCCATGAAAAGAACCTTGGTTAGATTTAGGACTTCTTTTTATGGTGGTGTCTATTGTGCTCAACTTTAGGAGATGCCCTTTGCTTAAATGCTATATGACGATAATCACATAAACTCTACTGTAAGTGGAAGCCCTAGAGTTGAGCAGTGCACGAGCTACATAACAGTGAGGAGCAGCCCTGCCCGGGGAGAGCCTCAGCTACGCCAGAGCAATCCTGCACCTCCTGCAATGTAACTCCCTTGGTTTTTCTGGATGAGCTTAATTTCTGGTTGGAAAGGATACACATTATCTCTGGGGACCTTCTCTTCTAAAATGAAAACTGGGACCCATGTTTGACAAAAGACTTTTCCTGGGAGACCCCCAAAACTGACATTATTGGTGTGCATAACAACATCCTAACTAACAGAACAATTTAAAGAAAGTTGTTGCTGCCTTGGAATTTTGGGGGGAGCATGGACTAGGAATAGTTATTATTCAGTATTGTTGAAGCTAACTGAGAGCAAGGATCCATGACTGCATGAAATGTGTGGGTACAGGGATACCACAAACCAGACCTCCACCCTCTACCAAGCTGGACTGAGTTACTGATCTTCCCCCTGGGTCTAAGGAAAGCCACCAGCAAGCTGAGCAGAGGAAGTAGTGTTCCTTTTGACTAACATATCCCAGCCCAAATATGTCCATAATGGAGTATGTTCTTTTGGCCTGGCTGTGACAGGTCCCTGCCCAGGTCCTTTTGCTCTGCCCACCTGAATCTTTGCCTTTTATTTTCTCAGTCTGAACGACCTCTGTGTGATCTCATCTTTTCTCATGGCTTCAATTACAGGACATAAACTAATGATTTCCACGGGTGGTCTTATCTCCATCCCAGGTTTCTCCTCTGAGATCCAGAACCACACCTCCAAACATCCAATGGACAGCTCTAATCTAATATGCCATACTCACGCCTTATTCCCCCAATTTATCAAGAAAAACTGATGTCTTGTTTTCCACCCATCTGCGAACATTTGGTTCTCAGCTTGGAGATGGACTGGTGAAAGAGACATGATTCACATTGATCCTTAAAATTCCCAATACTCCCCATTTTACAGATAGGGAAAAATGAGACCCGAGGTTGACTGAGCCCAGAAGGTAAGAGTCTCATATAAGGCCATTTATATAAAGTAATATAGTTGTGATCTAAACCTACATTTTTATGAAGTCCAAACCTATGATTTTTTTAGCACAAGATTCTTGGAGAAGGTAGACTTAAGTTAGAATAAGTCATTTAATCAGATTGGCATTTAACAGAAGGACATTCATGGGGAGCTTTGGAGTCATGGGGGAATGAAAGACAGGTTTAAATAGTAGTTGAAATAATCATCGTTACCACGGCCCTCTGGGTTTTGGGTAACAGTTACCGCATCTAACCACCAACTCCAGCCGAGCAGCCTCCAGAATTTTGGTCTCAAGTGTATAAAAATAGGCCTCAACAACAAGAGCAGCAAAAGTTTTCTCCCACCAATACTTAAAATTTACGGCCAATACAAATGTCAAAGAATGTGTTGTCTTAGGGAAATTGCATTTATTTATGATAAACCCAAGGTTTGCAGGAGGATATTTTAAAAAGACTCAAGACATATCTGTTTTGTACTTCAAAAGCCATTCGGTCCTGGGTCCAGCAGGCCAAGTGGTTATTATGGTCCCATGTGGGAGAAGGCGGATGAGGCTGGAATGTGCCCAGTAAACATGAAACCCCGTCCGCAGAGCTCCACTTACTCCCGCCGCTTGGTGAGGCTAATTGGAGGAGAGCAACCTTTTTTAGAAAGGAAAGAAATTTCTGGATTTGAAGCAGATGTCTGGACCTTGCCGAATCTACAAGGCAGGCTTATAAAGGAAATACTGCAATAATTAGGAGTCCGGTTTGAAGTCAGTGTGTTGCTGTAAAAATTAAGGTTGTTTATAACTGTGGGAAGGTTCTCTTTAAAAACCCAATTCTGATTCCAATTTGCTAGCAAATTGCATCCTGGCCTCATGGAAAGAGTGATCAGAGGACCTGTTTCATACATCAGGACCCCCATTGTTGGGTGCAGTGGAGTTTATTCTTTGCTGTTTACGAGATGTAAATAGGAATTCTCATGCATCACCCAGAATTCGTTTGTCGAGTTTTAGAACTCGAAAAGATAGTTGGAGATTTGGAACCAAACAGAATGTTGTCTCAGTTGATTTTTAAAAAACGAAAAAGAAGATGAAAAAAGAAAAAACAAACCCGAAAACCAAACAGAAAAGAAGACTTGGCTTTCCTTGTGTGGTTCCTGGAATGGGAAATCTAGTATTTGCTAAAATTACCACAGTTTCTCAGATATTGGTTAGTCATGAAACACCATATTATACTCAATTTCAGGTTATTCAAGGACAAGAAATTAGACAATGTATGGATTGAGTTTCCCTGCAGTCATGGATAATTCTTAAGTATCAGGGAAAAAATAGTTTCACTTGCCTATGCCAGAAAGGAAAAAAAAGAGTCTTAAATTTATCAATCAGTCCAGAATAAGACCTTAAGTAGGAAACGCTGTAGTGAAGGAAAATTGGAGTTCGGCATATCTGAGCGCAAATCCAGTTTCTCTTACTTAGTAATTTTGTGACCATCTATTTTTCAAAGCTTGATTCCTCAACTGTATTAGGGATAATAGTATCTACCTTTCATTGTTATTTTGTGAGTTGATTTTAATAGCATGTGTAAAGCACTTATCATGGCCTAGGCACACTGTGGGTACCTAAAAAATGGCAACCCCACACTCTCCCAACACACACACAAACCCAACACACATTGCGTTATCTGCAAGGCTCTGGTTCTGTATTCACGTATCAGTAAGTCAATGTCATTGCTGGAACAATATAGCGTATAGCAATTCAGAGGGGAAAGGAAGGAGACTATGTTAGAGACAAATAAATGTTCCCCAGTATCCCTTCTTTTCGTAACAAAACCCCAAGTTCTAGTTGGGCTCAGGATTGCTCAGCTAGAGGCTCATTTCCCCACTTCTCACACGGTGAAGTACGCCATGTGACTGGATTCTGTCCAAAGAGACATGGGAGGAAGAGATGACGTGTGTGTAGCTTCTACGTCATGCCACTTGCCCTCCACCTCTCCTTTCTCGTCTCCCGTGGGTAAGAAGGTATACACTATGGCAGTGAGTAAACTTTACTCTGTAAACCAAGGCAACACCTCAGTGGAGGATGGGACACCAAAATGGAAGGAGCCTGGGTTGCTGGGTGGCTTTGTGTTTCCTATGCCTCTGGGACCATCTACCACTTCAGACTTTTACATGCAAGAAAGAGAATAAAGCTACTTTACTTCAGTCCTTTTTATTTTGCTCATTGTTAATGCACTTAAATTTATATCCCATTACAGAAACTTATCTTTATTGTGTTCTAAAACACAGATTATATCACGTCAGTCCCCTGATCCAGAAACTTCTCTAGCTCCTCCTTGTTCATCAATGAATTGCATTTAGGGTGCCCTACGTGTGACTGGTGGCAGAATCAAGAATGGCCCAGCTCTGCGGCAGAGAAGAGACCAGCCTAGCTGCAGTGGTGGGTGGATACCGCTGAACAAAGGAAGACTGAGATCACCTTCAAGGGGCTTTATCTGATTACAGAGCGACTTCAGATCCTTCGGCTTAGGAAGTAATTCTCAGGATTTTCATCTAGCCTGGCTGAATACGAAATCATTCTGTCTGATGTAGCTATTCGTAGGCCTTGACTTTTCAGAGGTCCCTTCTGAGTATGCAAACAAACAAGGAATAGGCACTGGGCGTATTCTTTAAGCCCCGCCTCAAATTCCACCTGATTGTATTTTTTTCTTCTTCTTCTTCTTGAGAGATAATTGACGTATAGCACTGTATAAATTTAAGGTGTACAGCGTAATGATTTGACTTACATCGTGAAATGGTTACCCCAGTAAGTTTAGTGAACATTCATCATCTCATATAGATGCAAAGTTAAAGGGGGAAAATATTTTTTTTCTTGTGTTGAGAACTCGTAGGATTTACTCTCTCAATACATAACACACGGCAGTGCCAATCATATATATCATGCTGTACATTACATCCCTGGTACTTATTTATGTTATCGCTGGAAGTTTATACCTTCTGACCACCTTCATCTAATTCTCTCTCCCCCTACCTCCCACTTCTGGCCACCTGATTCTTAAAGGCTTCCCTCACTGCCCTGAATTATCTCAGCCAGGTTCAACTGTGAGTTCCCCAGTGTTTCACAACATTTAATTACTACTCATTCACTAACTTAGAGTTCCTTCATTTAACAGAGTCTTATTGAGCACTTACTAGGTGCCTGGTCTGTGCTAGATACTGAGCATAAAGATATATGTAAAAATTAACCCTTATGTCATGGAGTTTGCAATCCAGAATCTTTTAATACTCATTGCCAATGACTGTGCTTCCCCTCCACCACAGGTCTTTGTAAAGTGCTGCAAATGCAAGACAGCCTTTGTCTCTAGGAAGCTGTGATCCACAGTCATTGTTAAATACAGTCCTCAGTTAGTTCTGCCTTGTAATTACATGTAGTTGTGTTGTATGCTTGGCCTTATCACTAGAGGGTGAATTCTTTGCTAGTGGAAACTGTGTTGAATTTATCTCTAGTTGTCTCCCTCTTCGCGGCAAATATTTATTGCCTAGCGCATAGTAAATATTCTACAAATGTTTGTTGAAATGAAATCCATTCAATGAAAGATATTCCTTCAAAATTAGGCATCTCCAGCCTATTAAATCAAAGGTACGTGAGGAGCCATTTTTAATTTCTCAATCATAGAGCACCATTAAACTAATTATCGCCAAGGGAATAATTTTAAAACAGAAAACAATCCTATCTGCTTCAACGCTCTTCCTCACTTTTCCTTTGCTAATGGTAAGAGATGGTGATCATTCATTTTTCTCATTGTTTTCCTGAAACACTTTCTTTTGTAACTGGTAAAGCTCAAGTGGTTTTTATATTTCATGTATGAGGTAGTAACTGTGTAAGTGGTTTTTACACTTCATATACAAAGTAGCAACTGAGGTACATGTGTACAAGTTATTCTGAACTAATTTTTCATGACAATCTCAATTTTCAGTACCAAAATTCTCACTCACATAAAAGGGAAAAAATTGATGTCTAAAGACATTTCTTTAATCTTAACTCATTTTGTTTAGAAGAGGATGAAATTAGTTTAGAAAACATGTCCTTAAAATGCATTCTCATATTCTAACAAAATACCAACTATAATAATACATTAATTTTTTCAACAATGTTAATCAAATTTAATTTACAGTGACACATTTAGGCCAGAGCAACACTGCCTGTAAGATATACCAATTTGTCTAAACTCCCAACCAATAAAGAGAAGGTTGAAGAACTAATCTGAAAGGTTGAGTGCAAGGAAACCCTTAAGCTATCCTGCAGAGGCCCAAAGAAATGTCCTAAAGAAAGCATCGATAGAAACATTTGCCTAATATTAGCCTCAGTTAAGCATGGCACCTCTAGCAATTACCCCAAATATGGAAACCAATGAACTAAGGTAGGTTTTTATTGGTGATTTAAAAAGAAAATGCAGGGTTTATTTCAGTTGGAAGGAAGAAAAAAGTCAAAATAACTGTCTCATTAGAGAAATACTCAATGGTCTTCTTTAACTCAAGATATTTCTTCTGCTTAGGCATTAAAAGGACCTCTTAACTGGCCTCCCTACCTCTGAATCCCCTACACACAATCCCTCCTGAATATTGAGGCCAGAATGAGCTGTCTAAATTGAAAATTTGACCCTGTCACTCTTCTACTTAAAATCCTTTAAAACGCTCCATCACTTTCAGGTTTCACAAGATGGTGTGCACCGGCGGTTCCCAAGCATGGGCCCAGGGACCAGCGCTGGTCCATATTGCAATGTTTTCATTGGTCCATCGCTAAATGAGACAAAAGAAGGGTAACATGGCAAATAAAGCTAAATTAATTAAAACTTATTCAACTTACTAAAATCAGTGTTCTTTGTTCTAAGGTAATATCTGTCTGACTTTTTTGAAACTCCTTATTTTTTTTTTTTTTAATGCTGTTATTTGGTGAATTTAAAATTTGGCTTGGCCAGGGCTCTGTGAGCTCTTTTGCTTCCTGAGCCTCCAGTGCCCTCCCACTGGCCATGCAAACCTTTCTGAGTCTCTGTCATGTCCTCAATCAGACCCATGGTCGGGGATGTCCACCACTAACATCCATTCCAAAGTCACACACACAGGCCCACTGGCTCTCATCTCAGCTTCCATGCTGCACAGGAACGAAGGCCGTCTCGGGAAAACAGGGACCCTTCTCTGCCTGACTGTGGCCATTGTCCTTGGAACTGGGCAGGGGTCGCTCTGTCTGTGAACGGAGAGAGAAGACAGGGAAAGAGGCAGCAGGGAAAGAGCCCTTTCACCCATTATCTTCCTTAACTATTTTAATGACCACTTTAGGGATATACTTTTATATTCTACCCACCGTTACAGATTAGGAAATGGGGATATAGAACTGTCAGCTCTGCCCTAACAGTACTATTGCTGGGAAGGGGAAGAGAGGAGATCTGAACATAAATCATCAAACTCCTTCCATTCATGCCTTTATCCCCAGTGCCTAGCAAAGTTCTGGCACACTGAGGTCAATTGATAGATGTCTTAAGTAAGTCAATGAATGATTTTTCATTTTTTTATCATTTAAGATATATAGTTTAATATTTTTTTCTGACAATAAGTATACTTGCATGTTGTATGAAATTCACGTATGTATTAAAAAGAAAGTGATCTGAAATCCTTCCACTAAGAAGTAACCTTTTTAACATTTTGCTGACCATCAATGTGTACATTCATGGTAAGTATACACGCTCCCCACAAAAATGTCATAGAAATGGAATATGAAACATGTTTTCCAGAATCTACTTTTTCACTCAACAATATCTCGTGGATAATTTTTCCAACCAAACAATGTAGATCTGAACATTGTAATATTAAAACAATTCAGATTATTGTGTTATTTGAATGTACCATAGTTTAACCACTGCTTTAACAGCATCCTGCAAAAAACTGATACATTGTTTTCTTCATTTTCATTTAGTACAAAAGTGTTTTATAATTTCTGTTTCAGTTTTCTTTTTAAAACAGAGGTTATTTAGGTTATTTTTAAATTTGTAAATATTTCGGTGGTTTTTCCAGATATGATTTTGTTACTGAATTCTAGTCTAACTCTGCTGTGATCAGAAAGCATATGTTGTCTGATTTCAATTTGTTTAAATATTTTGAGGTTGTCTTATGACCCAGAATATGATGTGCCTTGGTGGATGTCTTATGTACCCTTGAACTTAACTTGTATTCTGCTACTTTTGAATTATGTGTTCCAGATACATCAACTTAGTCAAGTTGGTTTAGGTGTGGATCAATTCTGCTCTGTTTTTACTTATTTTTCCATTTATTTTATCAATTACTGAGAGAGAAGTGTTGAGATATCCAAGTATAATTGTGGGTTTGTATATTCCTTCTTGCAGTTCTACCAGTTATAGCTTAATATTTTTTGAAACTCTGTTATTTGGTTTACACAAATTTAGGACTGTTATATCTTCCTGATTAATTTATTATCTTTATGGAAGTCCCTCTTTATCTATGATAATATTTTTTATTTTGAAATTACTTTGACATCAATATAGATGCACCATCTTCCTATGAATTAGTGTTTGTGGGGTATATCTTTTTCTACTCTTTTTTTTTCTATTCTTTACTTGTAAAGTATCTGTATCTTTACATTAATAGTGAGTTTCTTGTGGGAAGCATATCCTTGAGTCTGTTGGGTCTTACTTTTTTCAGCCAATCTAATAATCTCTGCATCTTAATTAGACTGTTAAATAATTTCATTTAATATAGTTATTGATATAGTTAAGTTTAAACCTATTAGCTTGTTATCAACTTTCTATTTATCTGTTTTTGGACTTTTTCCCTCTTCACCAGTTTTTTTGTGTGTGATTAATTGTATATAATTTAGGATTTTACTTTATTTATGATTTGTTTTATTTTTAATTACTTGCATTTCCCCTTTAGTCTCTGTACTATCATACAGTTTTATGTGTTATAAGCCTATAACATAGTTATTACTTTTTATGTTAAACACCTCTTTAAGTTAAGAAAGCTAAAAAAAAAGGAAGAGAATATCCTTTATATTTACCTACATATTCAGCATTTCCAGTGCTCTTCATTTCTTTATACAGATCCAAAATTCTATCTCATACCATTTTCGTCTGCCTAAAGAATTTCCTGTAACATTTTTTTAATAGCACACATCTGATGCAAGTGGATTCCTTCAGCTTTTCTTTGGAAAGTCTTTATTCCATCTTTATTTTTTTAATTCATTCGGCAATAAATTCTAGATTTACACTTCCTTCAGTATTAAAAAATTTCTCGTTATCTTCCATTTTGCATAGCTTCTCTGATAAATCCGCTGGGATTCGTTTGTTCCTCTGCTTGCTGTGGATTTCTTTTCCTATCTGCTACAAAAAGTTTTATCACTGGTTTTCAGAAGTTTCACTATGCTGTGCTTTGGGGTGGTTTTCTTTGTTTCTTCTGTTTAGATTCACCAAGGTTTTTGGATCTGTGTGTTTATAGTTTTCATCACATCTGGAAAATTCTTCAGCCATCATTCCCCCCATAGCTGTCTCATCTCCCCTGGGACTTGATATTGTTTCACAGACACTGGTCTGAATTAATTAATTAAATGTGTTTTCTTTCTGTGTTTCATTTTGGTTCATTTCTAATTGCTCTGCTTCCACGTTCATTGATGATTTCTTCTGCATGTCTAATGTGCTGCGAGTTCCTTTCGGTGGGTTTTTCTGTTGGATAATGCAGTTTTTCATCTCTTAAAGTTCCATTTGGGTCTTTTATATCTTCCAGTTAACTTCTCATCATGTTCACCTTTACATTATTGAGTTACCAGAATGTATTTATAATAGCTGTTTCAGGGTCCTGTCTGGTAATGTTGTCATATCTGTCATTTTAGTGTCTGTTTCTATTGACTGATTTTTCTGCTGGCTGTGGACTGTATTTTCCAGGTTCTTTGTTGGCCTGTTGATTTTTATTGGATGCCCTATGTTGTGCATTGTACGCTGTTGGGTTTTGGATTTTGTTGTAACCCTTTAACTAGCAGGGAACTTTTTTTTTCTTGCATGTAGTTAAGTTACTTCGCACCAGTCTGAACCTCTATAGGATTGCTTTTAAATTTTCACGGGGAAAACCTACAGCAACTTTTAGTCTAGAGCTAATTTGGTCCCATTACTAAGTCAATACCTTGTGGGTGACTATACCCATTGTTAGCAGTCCTATGAGCTCCCAGAATGGTTCAGCCAACTGCTTTTTTTGCCCCTCTCTCTCCTCACCTGCTCATCTCATGGAGTTTTCCCCATGCATGTAGACCTCACTAGTCAGTCAAAGATTTGAGGGGCCCTCTCTGCAGATCTCTAGAGCTCTCTTTCCAGCTTCCTCCTTTTCAGCATTGTGCCCTGCAAATTCTAGTCCTGCAAATTTGCTTTCTGGAACTCTGATGGCTGCCTTCAAGTCAGTTTGGTTTGGTTTGTGTTCTCTGTTCTTCCCTGTGTCCTGCAAACTGCTTCTAGGCGGCAAACTGGACAACTGTGGGGTTCATCTCCTTTGTTTCTCTTCTCTCAGGGATAACAGGCCTGCTCTGCTTGTCCTGTTTCTGAAACAGTTGTTTCATGTATTTGCCTGGTTTTCTAACTGTTTACGGTGGAAGCACAATTCCCATAGCAGTGAATCCTTCATGGTCAGAAGCAGACGTTGGCACCAACATTTTATAAAGTTCTCTGGGTTATTCCACTGTGTAGCCAGAGTTGAGAACCAGTGCTTTAGACACTCATCAATGTCAGTTTTGTTTATCTTTTAAACCCTTGTCAATTCTTTAGAAGAAAAATGATACACATATTTTTTTGCAGTTTAATTATTTGTGAGGTTGAATAGCTTTTCATATTTACTGGCCATTTGCATTTTTAATAGATGAACTTGATAATTTTTTAACCTGTTTTGTTATTGTTGTTGCTGGTGTTGAGAGATTTGCTTTTTCCTTATAGGTTTGTATTTATATTGTTTGCCATTTGTATTGCAAAGGTTTTTCCAGTTGATTACAAGTGTTTTCACCTTGTTTATGGTGGTTGTGATGTAGAGGAAGACAAGTGGGAGGTCATAGATATGCCATGAAGATGCTTCTAATTTTATATGTAACCCACATACCGGTTGTTTCCATTATGATTTCTGACTTTCATCCCACCTTGTGAGAGATGCTGTTCCCTGACGTAGTAGATGGATTTATTTATTTTCAACAGCTTTCTTTAGGAACATCCATTTCAGGACACATGCTAAGGCTCCTGGTTAGTGGTACTTTCCTTTTTGGCTAACAGACTCTCAGGAATCTGATAGAATATAACGGATCCTATGACCTCAGAAAACTGCACGTGTATACCTATGCTCCAAGTTTGCGTATAATTCCAGATCTTGGATCTGGACTGACTGTGAGAGAAGAATCCTTCAGCGACGTCTTTGAGTGTGGGAATCAAGAAGGTCATGGCAGGCTTCCTGGTAGTCACATGGGAAGTGGCTTTGCTGCAGGAGGGGCTATTGCCGGGGGCATTTCTTCTCACTGGATCCCTTCCCACCATCAGAGAGGGCTACTTTACTTTTCAGTGAAGTGCATAATGGGATGGACAAAGGTCTGAGTTAGGAATTAACAAAAGACTGAGGTTACCTGGAGGTCAATGGGATCCTGATCCCTGCAGATGAGTTCAGTTCTCTGCCGGGTCCTCATCTGAAGTTTTCAGACTCCCAGGCATCTTGGAGTTCACATGAGTTTTCCAGCTGACTTGATTTTCTTACCTTGCTTCCTGCCTTTAGGTGACACAGGAAGGCCAGAGGAGCTGCAATGGGAGTAATATCCTTCCCCCAGCTGGGATAAGCCTGTGGTAAAGTTTTGCTACTGTAGTAATTATGTTGCAATGCAGAAATATACAGACCAACACATTATACACCTCAAACTTACACAATATTTTATGTCAATTATACCTCAATTAAAAAAAAGAAGTTTTTCCCTTAGAGAGAAAGCCTCTGGGCTATTTTTAAATGATCAGTTTTCCCCTCCCCCTGCCAGAGCCAGAGGGGATCTTTCTTGGCTTTTCACTGTGAGAACCTGGTAGGGTTCCCAGAAGTAAACCCCATCTATGTCCCACAATGCAACTCTGCCTGACAATTGCCTGAGGACCAGCGAGCCATCAGATATGTCTTCCTGCTGAAGAGATTGAACTTCCTGGTTCCTTGACTCCCCACTGGGATCAGTCTTTTCTGGAGTTTAAGGGGAAAGGTGGCAGTGGAGAGAAATGAGATTTGATGAGCAGATGGGGCCCAGGCCAGGAAAAGGACTTTGCACTTTCTTCAATGCCCATTCTCTAGGTAGTGGGGAACCACCTAAGAAAAGATGGGAAAAAAACGAAGGAGATTTTCAGATTTGCATGTTCAGAAGGTCACTCCATGCAGGTGTGTTTGAGGGGAAGGAGTTATAGTCTATTGCAGTCATTGAGGCCGTAGCTCCAGAGCCCCTAAACTTCTTCCCAGAAGTGCTTCTTGGAGCGTCCGCTTAGCATGGCTGGTCCCTCTGTTCCTCCAAGGAGGTGATGAAGGATGACACAAAGGTGCCTTCAGAACTCCCTTTATCCACCATCAGGCACAAGCATCAACGTGTTTGTGAGTAATTGCTGAGCACAGTCTAGTCAGATGCTAATCACTCCAGGAAACACTTATTTGAAGCTCTTAACATGGGAACAGTTCTGTTACACTATGAAAGATTGGCGAAATATAAAAAGAATCTGGTTTATATGACTAACTTGAACGTGCCAGTTAAGCTAACTAGTAGCAGCTTATGCAATTATTTTGTATCTTGGGAGTCTCCACACACAAATGGACTCAGAGGAGTAAGAGTTTACACAGCACAGGCTCGGGTAACATTAGGCTGGCTGGGTACCCAAGCCAGATGTCCCAGCATCACAGTCCTCAGAACACTAAGAACCTGCCAACCATGGTCTGGACCAGTTCCCGGCCTTCAGGAAGGGGCCACTGCCATTTAACTAATGAAGTCACTGCATCACTGAGACATCAGGCAAACAGACCCAAGTCCCTTAGAGCCAAACATTTCAATTATGTTACAGACCTCAAGAAATTCTTTCTTTAACGATAAAGGATGAAAATATCGACCACACTTTAAGGTAAGCCTTTATTCTATTTCCTTTGACGTCTCTGAATTGATATTAAAAGATGAATGGTTAAAATATCTACAGCAATTGGATAAAGATTTGGAAGGTTGGGAGAAAGACAAGAAGGTCAAGAGGCTAAGAATTCCTTTTCTACTGGGGCTCCCTTGCCAAGCCCAGTGCCCGATAGGCAAAGTCACAAGATAAAGGGTTTTAAAAGTTAATTGATATTTGCTCCATCAGATCTGTACAGATGTCCTTGGTATCCATGGGGGACTGGTTTCAGGAAACCTCCCCCCAACAGATACCCAAACCTGCAGATGCTCAAGTCCCTTACATCAAATGGCATCGTTTTTGCCTAGAACCTACACATCCTCCCATACACTTTAAATCATCTCTAGATTACTTATAATATCTAATACAAAGTAAAATGCTATGTAAATTGTTGCCAGCCTGTGGCAAATTCAAGTTTTGCTTTTAGAACTCTCCGGAATTTTTTTTTCTGAATATTTTTGATCAACAGTTGGTTGAATCCATGGATGTAGAACCCACAGTTGTGGAGGGCATACTGTCCTTCAAATAGGCTCTGGCCATTATATCTCATGGTCTCAACCATAATCAGTTATCTATGAAGATATGTTCATATTAAGAGTCAAAATAACAGTTTTATTTCTCCCAGTACTCTCAACCTCAAATTAAGCTCAAGTTCAGTATGCTATACTCCTTGGTTCGTGGCAGCACAGACAGAAATGCTTTCCTTTCTTCATAGAACAGAATATGCATGTCCTCCTGACTCCAGTGGGTATAAAAGATTCTCAGAGTCCTTTGCAAATCATTTACAAATGTTCATGATGACCATTCTTAGAACTGCTTTGGAATTTGGAACTTCCATGAGACACAGTGTTGATTTCCTCAGAAGTTATTTTCATTCATTAGGTGGGCGCTTTCACCTACCTAGGCCTTTCCATCCTGCAAAGGACCTTCCTTTTCATAGATTCTTAGTTCAGAACCTTCTAATAACTGGTGACGTGGGAAGACAGTTCAGATTTTGAGTCAGATGAACGTGGGTTTGAGTCCAAGCTCTACCACCACTTAATAGCAGGAAATTGAGCAAATCACTTCTCTCTGAGCTTCAGTGTTCTTTTTCATCAAATGGAGGTGAAGTCAAGGGTCATTGTGAGAATCAAAAGGAGAAACAAAGAAAAACTGTGAAATCCTTTTATAAACCTTAAAGCCCTATATAAATGTAAAAGATTACCTTATTTCTACGTGATCTAGAGATTTTTATCTGAAGCCAATCTGTCCCCAATTCTATAATACTACCTTACTGCAGAGCTCAAAAAGAAAATGCCTAGAGAGAGACAAAGAAGGGCAGAGAACACTCAAAATTGACAGAGCGTTAAGTGGAATATTCACGTGATACAATGGCCTACACGTTTATTACCTGTGGCATCCTTACTGGTGGCATATTACTGAACCTAAAGCCTTTGTATAGCCTCAAATCTATAACTGACAGAGTTCCAATGTCACATGGCGAAGGCGTGGTAACTAAAACCTAGGCCTCGTGGTTCCCAGTCTCTGTTCCCATATCTCTGTGCCTGTCCCAGTACATCCTTTAGCGTCTGTAACAGGAATGACATGGTACCACTTCTGAAGGTAATGAATCCCCCATATTCGGATGTTTCAACAATCATTCATGAACAATGTAATTTAAATAATGTCTGTCTTATATTTGGGAGTTGCTGGGGGATGGTAGTGGAATCAGTGACCTGTAAGGAACTTCTGACTTTGAGCTTCTGTGAACTTCTGGCCAATTCTGAGCTCATAGATCCAGTTCTCACTCCCAGTCAGCACAGTGACAAGAAGCTGGTGGAGGCACTGGGCGGGGGGAGAGATGAGTATGGACGTTCCCTGAGCTGGTCTCACATTTGCCCAGCCTCAGCTTCCATACAACACCTTTCAGGAACTCCCCAGGCGCTGCACTCTTTTCACAGCTGTGCACAGGGAATTCAAACAGAATGCAGGTAGCCAAAGCCACTCTCGTGAGCTGTCATAACAAATGCACCTCAAGTTTTTCCCCAGGTGAACTTAAGTCAAGGAGCAGCTGAACTAACTTCCGAGCAGGGTTTACCCAGCTTCTTCTTACTGCTTTCAGAGATACGCGGCTCTTCCAGAGACAGAAAGTTTCCATTTGGAAGTAGGTCCAACTGTTCAAAGTATTAACTCAACTCAACACCAGTATCTTGCTACGGGATGCTAAGAGTGAATTAAGCAGTTTCATCTCCAAGTGCAATGTTAGTGGCTGGCGAGGGTGTGCACGCAGAAAGGGCAGCGCTGAAAGCTGTGCTCTGGGGCTCCCTTCAGCACCTCTGTGTCAGTGTCTGTGTAAAGAAAAGCAGTGGAAGATACAAGATTTGAGTCTGGAGGCTTGGGCCGTGTAGGAAGAGCAGCTGTACCTGGATTTCTCTCTCTGACTCAGTCTCCTCCTGCCTTTACTTCTGTGGAGTGAGGACTCACCATATACTGTGCTAGCTATGAAAGGGATGATAAATAAGATGTGATTCCTGCCCTTGAGAAGTTCACACTGTACTGTGGGAAGCAGACATACCGGAAAGAGTTGTGATGCTCTGTGATGGGCGCTATGCTCTGGGTCCACATCAGGGGCATCACTCCTGGCTGTGGTTATTGAGGAAAGTTGCAAAGATAAAGCGACATTTGGGATGGACCTTGGAAATAATGTGGGACCCTAGGAGTTGATGCGGGTGCAGAAGGAATTATGTGCACAGGCTCGGCAGAGGGCGAGCTGGCCCAAGCCCTGGATCCACCACCACACTGGTGGTGTGACCTTGAGATGCGTTATTTCTCCTCTCTGGGCCTCAGTGTCTCCATTCATAAGGGAAGGGGTTGTCTAAATGATACTGAAAGACTTTGTGTTGATATTTTAAAACATGATGATTATAAGCAAATGTAAAGAAAATTAAT
Source organism: Pseudorca crassidens (assembly GCF_039906515.1). NCBI lineage: Eukaryota > Metazoa > Chordata > Mammalia > Artiodactyla > Delphinidae > Pseudorca > Pseudorca crassidens. The sequence goes on along the minus strand of NC_090309.1, from coordinate 80,086,661 downwards.
TTGAAAGAATGTAAAAATATACTAATCCTGGGCTTGCTGGCATTCAAGACCTTGATGACTGTAAGCAAAGAAAAGAAGAAAATTTGAAACAGTTAAAGGAAAAGCACAGTAGGGCTTGTTACTGTACAGGGTAAAGAACCACGACAGGTGCTGTGTCCCTAACATTTTACCCAGCGGTTACAATGGCACTTGTGTCAACCGAGATTCAAGACCACAGAAGGACAAGTTGTACTTTAAAGACAGTAGATGAATCAGGATGACTTTCTCTGCAGAAACATGGAGCCATGAGGAGACAATTTCAGGAGAGAATCAACTTGCCCCATTAAGGTGTCCACCCTCATTTCTCCTCCAAATATGCCCTTTCCCAGATCCTTTAATCTCTGAAACAAGCCTCTATTATGCTGAAACCACAGGGACATTGAGGGGAGTTCCATGGGATGCACTCCAGCAGGAAGATTTTACTTGCATGTAGAGGAGCCCAGGCAAAGACTCAGAATCAGGACCTGGGGTCAATCAACACGGAGAAGAGATGCCTCGAGGGAACATGTCACTACCTATAAACCTCCATAGAAGGAGGAGGTTTGTTCCGTGTGCCTCTCTGGGAAAGAGCCAGGGCTGATGGATGGATGGAAGTTACACTGGGACAGATTTACATCCAACGTAAGGAAGAAATTTTTGATGGCAAAAGCCATTCAAACGTCAGCGGGCTACCTTATGAGAATGAGTGCCCTCAGCCGCTGTGTGTGCATGAGGCTGGCCGGCCAACCTCCTCATGCATTTATTTAACAGGAGTGAATTGTTAATTACATGACGTTTACTGAGTGACGAGTCTATGCTTGCACTATGCTTGACAATGGCAATTCAGAGACAGATGAACTGAACTCCCTACCTTTTTGGAATGCGTGGCCCAGCCAAGCTGCCGTGACATTGGCAGGGATGTTGTAGAGGGGACTGAGTATTATTGGCTGGGGAAAGCAGGTTGTCCTCAATGACCATTATAGGTGCTTTCTGTATTTAAAATCCTCTGAGATTTTCCAATTCTACTTTTTTTTTTTTTTTTCCATTTCAAAGCCCAATTCATCTATGCCTTTTTCAAGCTTTTGAAAGACCAGATAGAGACGTGAGAGGAGAGTAGGGGGACCCGAGACAGGGGCAGGTAACATGGTCTTTATCCTCTTGTTTTGTATCACAGCTCTTGCCTTCAGTAGATCTAAGCAGAACTTGGGATTTAGATAGTGATCTTAAATGCAGAGGGCATTCTTGGTGCAAACGACTGTGTGAGCGAAGACAGGTTCAAGGAGAAGCGAGGAGAGCAGCCTGTCTCAGGGGAGAGCTTGTGTGGAAGGTAAAGTTTTCTGGGGCTGGGGCCATGCTGGGGAGAGTCTGCATTTCTACCATCCAACTCATTCGATTAGCTGGAGTTTTGGAACACAGCACACTTCATTTTGCCACTGTGGCTACATTCTTCTAAGATTGTTTGTAAACACAACTCAAAGTTATTGTGGGAATAGCTAATATACTGTAGATCATGGTAATTATCTAATAAGCCAACTAATAATTATACATCACAAGAATGTCCTAAAACTTAGTAATTAGACAGTGATGAACGGTTTGATTTTGGGACACTCTTAACGGTTGATATACAGAGAGATTTGCTTACCAAAATGAATATGCAGACATGTGCACACACACAGTTTACCTAATGAAGTCAGTCTATGCTCATGCCCTGGGGGGTTATTGTAAGCACTTGTCACCCCACTTGTAACCCAGTTGCAGGGGCAGGCAAGGGCTTCTGGGTACAATGCCCAACTGAGAAAAGTATTGTCAAGGGGAACACTGTTGGAACCAATGCAACCTGCCCGGTTGACTCATTTGGCTGGATATGGACTCAGCTAAAATGTAGGCCCGAGGCTTCCCTGGTGGCGCAGTGGTTGAGAGTCCGCCTGCCGATGCAGGGGACAGGGGTTCGTGTCCCGGTCCGGGAAGATCCCACATGCCGCGGAGCGGCTGGGCCCGTGAGCCATGGCCACTGAGTCTGCGCGTCCGGAGCCTGTGCTCCGCAATGGGAGAGGCCACAGCAGTGAGAGGCCCGCGTACCACAAAAAAAAAAAAAAAAAAAAATGTAGCCCTGGTGTTACGTGTCGTCTATCAGACACGGAACAGAACACCTACTACCATTCACAGAAGTCACAATCTTCTCCTTCAGAATATCAAAAGGGAGGAGCAGCCTGTTTCTCACTTTAGGAGAGGGTTAATCTGAAACCAGAAGTGTAAACAGACTTCCAGGGAAATGCAAGTCCATGACTCTAGAGAGCCCCAGAGGCCACCCAAGTCAAAGGAACAAGTGACAGAGACCATCGGCCAAGACATAAAAGACAGAAAGAGCCAGGGAAGTGGAGAGCAAATGGAGGGACACTTTTGCTCAATGTCGAGGGCTGTTTGGGACTTGGGCTAACTAGTTTTCTCTAAAAGGCCAGGGGAAGAAAGTACGACGGCAGCTTCCTACTGATTTCGTTAGGTGGCAAGCCTACATTTTAAAATTGAGGGAAGGGACTTCCCTGGTGGCGCAGTGGTTAAGAATCCGCCTGCCAATGCAGGGGACATGGGTTCGAGCCCTGGTCCAGGAAGATCTCACATGCCGCGGAGCATCTGGGCCCATGCGCCACAACTACTGAGCCTGTGCCTATAGCCCGCAAACCACAACCGTTGAGGCCCGCGTGCCTGGAGCCCGTGCTCCGCAACAGGAGAAGCCACCGCGATGAGAAGCCTGCGCACCACAGTGAAGAGTAGCCCCCGCTTGCCGCAACTAGAGAAAGTCCATGCACAGCAACAAAGACCCAACGCAGCCAAACATAAATAAAAAAATAAATAATAAAAAATAAAATTGAGGGGAAACTTCAGAATGTATTAATTTATGCAGATCTGTTGTTGAATATGTATATCAGCGTACTTCTGTAAACGGAACCACATTTTTGACATACTAAAGAACTTAAAATATATACAGTTTTAAATTTTATAATGCAGATAACTGTTAATAAAGATGTGTGTATATATGCATATATGTTATAAAATATGCTATATTATATAGATGTTATAATATGTATATAATGTGTGTATATATACATATATATATGTGTGTGTGTTTATATAAATATTTATACACATATATATAAGATATCATATGTTCCAGGGAGGTCTGTCCTTGATAATATTGAGTATAATGTCTTTTCCTTTTTCTCATGCCAGAAAGCTGAAACGGCTTATTATAGCCAGGCTGTCACGGCTGACCAACGTGAGGCAAAGAATTAAGAAATTCAGTAGAAAGGGGATACCCTAATCTAGGTGATCAAATCCCTGGAGGGATTTCTCTAAAACACACGCTTCCAAGGTATTTTTTTCCAGTATGTGTGTCACACTGATTTTGTGAATAAAATAAGAAACTTGTCTCTTAGATCTGTATCTCACTCTATAAAACCTCTTCCAGCTCTCTTCCCCGACACTTAACACCAGTTCTGAGGCGTAAGCAGGCCAAGCGAACGAGCCCACTTCACAGATGAGGAAGTTGAGCCTCCAAATGCTGAGCTGACTGGGAAAGTGGCAGGGAGCCAGCGTGCAGAGCCCACCTAGAGCTGGGCCCATGCTCTGTCCCTTAGGGCTTTCCTTTCCCTCCGAGGCCTGCATCATCACGGAACTGGAAATGCATTGGCCCAGGGAGCTGATGATTGACTTCCATATCTCTGACGGTCACAGACCCACAGTTTGACCTCAGGAAAGCCGTGTCTCCTTCTCGGTCTCTGCATTCCCAGTGGGTTACAATGTGAATTCCTCACTAGTGTGTCTGCTCCCAAGCCCCCTTCAGAGCCATTGTGTGGGCACGTTGCCGGAACTGCCTTTCCATAACCCACATCTCTGCACCTGCTTGCCTAACACACTTCAATGGCTTCCCGTCCCCCAGTAAAGATAAAGGCCACACTTATGAGTCTGATTTGTAAGGTCCTCCGTGACTAGCCCTTGCCTATGTCTCCAGCCTCATTTCTTGTTCCTCTTTCCTCCATGCTCTCTGCCACAGACGTATTAACATGGGTGGTGCCCAGATGCTTCTCTTCCCTGCCTGTATTACCTCTTCTCAGGCCCCTTTCACCCATCTGACTTCTACTCTAAGACCCATGTCGTGAATCTCTTTCCCTAAGAAACCATCTATGACCCCCGCGTGTCCATCCTTCCTAAGCAGCGGTTTTGATCATTGTTTTCCCTCTGGGGTCCTGTAATCTGTGAGTATCATTGTTGCATCTTAACTTATAAAAAAATAACTTATTTTCATGGTTGCTCCTCCATGTACTATGAGGTTTTATTTTATTTTTTTAAGATTATATCTGAGTCATCTTTTAATCCGTAACATCTAGCATTTTATCCAGCACACAGATGTCAAAGAAGTGTTTGCTGAATACATGAATGAATGAATGAATGAATGAAAATGGATTAGAGTATCTCTGGAACTTTCTCCTTAACGATATTTCAGATGTCTGATCCACATGCATGTGCAGAACAGATTTTCTTCCCCCTTATGGAGACTTTATTGCTTTTCAGAGTGAGCTCCATTCTAAGGAGCTGCCGGAAGGACTGGGGGCTGAACGCCTTGCACGAGCGCCCGCAGGAACAGGGAGCTGGGCAAGAGCCATTGCGGTTGGTGCAGCAAATCCTGGTGGACGGCTCTGCCTGCAGTGACAACGAGGCCACCCAGGCTGCCGTCTGATGTGGCCGGGGCCAGCTCGAGCACGGTTGGTTAGTCTCTCCGGTTGACCGAGGTGTGGGTGTGTGGGAATCTGCTCCTCGCCCACACAGCCCAGGATGCCCAGTCTCGCCTGGGGGCAGACTGGGGAGAAGATAAGCCCACTCCTCCTGGGAGACTGGACAGTTTAGGGCCTTTCTAGGTTTTCCAGGACCTCAGAGGCACAGCCAGAAGTTGACTTGAGAACTGAAGGGAAATGGGAAAATCTTTGCTTTGGAGAACAGGCAAGTATGCTAGTGGCGTCCTTTCCTCCCAAATCCTCACTTATAGGTGAGAAAATTGATCGTTGAGATGGGAGACGTTTTACAGTCACTCAGCAAGGGAGCTTCTGGGCATTTAAGTTTGCATTGCAAAGAGAAAGGGGGCCATGTGCCGAGTTCACCAGCCTGACCCTGGGGAGTTCACACCATCACATGAACACGGGCTCTCAGCCCCCACCTCCTTCACTCCGCCTCCACGCTTTCCCAAACTACCCGTCCCATTACCTCGTTGACTGAGCACCTAACTTGCACCTAACTTCCACACTTTCCCAAACTACCCGTCCCATTACCTCGTTGATTGAGCACCTAATTTACATATGGATAGATTCACATTACACGTGTCACATACATCAAGAAGTGAGCTAGTGTAGACGTTAGGAGCACAGATGATGAAGCCACACTGCCCAGGGTGGGGTGCTTCTCAGTTCTACCACTAACCAGCTCTGTGACCTGGGATGACTCAGCCATTTCATGTCTCAATTTCCTAAACGTTTTAATTGGGTAATAATACTACTCGCCTCGTACCATGCTATGCTAGCTATGGCTACCTTGAAGACCCACCATGTGCCAGGTCCTTTACGTCCACACCCAGCTAATTCCAAGCCACACACTGCAAAGCAGGCTGCATTATGATTCGTATTTTGCGCAGAGGGATACCAACTCAGCCTGCGAGGAGTGGGGCGCGGTCTCCATCTCAGGTCAACCTGACCTCAAATCCAAAGCTCCTTCCCTCATGCCTAGGGTCATGACGTGTCCCAGTTTCCAGGGAAAGTTCTAATGAATACTTATTGTCTAGGAGTAATTATTAATAGTGCCTCTCTCACTTTCAAGAGTGTCCTGGTTTGAACGATAAATTATATGGTTGTCCTACTTGCTCTATATTTCCCCTCCGAGCAGGAGACTCTGCCTTTCTATAAAAGGCATATTTACCTTGAAAATTCTGTCTGGAGTGACATAAGTGGCCAGGCAATGTGTCCTGGCTTGGTAAATAACTTGGGCGTCTTTGTTTACTAACAGAATTGGGAGCCAGTTAGAAGAAAACGTAGGAAGCAATTGAGTCTCCATTTTTTCAAGTTTAACCAAAATACGTCTGTCATCACCTGGCCTTTTCCCAAATTTTTCTGGAACTTGGAGACCTGTTTTGCTGTGGTCACTGGGTTATCTACCCTTAACTGGGATGTTCTCTCTCTGTGATGTTTCATAGGTCAGGTAATAGAGCCTGGGTAGAAGTTCAGGCTGCTGAGTTCAGAAAAGTTTTCTATAGACGTTTACTTATTTTCATGTCTGAGTTCAGAATTCTAATCCTTTAATATCATTTCTCCTTCCTTATACAAAATATTGATATTGAATAAAGAAATAAACAAAATAATAACAAAAGAATCACCATAAAAACCAGAAAACAAAACCCAAAGGCAACAAAAAACAGGTGAAAACAAAGTCTGTCCTGTTTTGAAGTCAACAATGGAAAATCATTCTTGGAAGAGAAAGTACATCGGTTCAGAAAATGCTCAAGGGAAAACAGCTGGGATCACACCAATGGTGATGACTTTGATGTCACCATATTCCACCTAGATTTGCACTTGCTCAGAACCCAAGGGAAAGAGAGTCTTACTCGTTCCTCCCCCACAGTCAAATAGAACAGGTGCCCAGCAGTCTCCAGTTCTTGACCTATGACCTTGGATAAATCAGTCTCCATCTCTCTGCCTCAGTAGTTACTCTGTAAATTAGAAAGGGATAATTTCCAAGAGCCCTTGATGCTCTAAATCACCATGATTCTAATCCTTATATTACTTCCTACCTTTTATTTGGCCAAATCACTGTTCAGGGTAATGGCCGTGGAAATCTGTCAAGATAAACAGAATGACTAGGTTATGGTGCTCATTGCAGCCAGCCTGGAAATTCTTCGTCTTTCATTTTCATGTTCTTTGAGCTCTTTGAGGAACTGTGTAACTTTCACCCTAGTGTCTCCAATGCCTGGCAAAGAACATGTTCAATAATAATTTGTTGAGCACATGAATGAATAAATAAATTTTTGTCACCACATAGAAATCTGAAACCTTGCTCTAAATTATAACATCTCTTAATGATGCATATGAAACAATATTTGTCATCACAAACACTTTTGTAGAATTAAGTAGGAAAAATAAAAGAAACATTAGCATGTCTGTATTAAGGATTGGGCTTTATTTTAATAAGTGTTAAAAAAAAATCTAACTTGCTTATGCAGTATATACTCTATGGCTCAGGTAGGAAACCTAGTCAGTTGGCTCCTTTGGCCTAATCAGGGCTCAGCTAAGATACAAGTCTAGTGCTAAGGAGGAAATACATACAAAAATCCCTCATCTCTTGCCAACGATGAGAACTGTTGTCTGAAAAACACCAAGGCTGAAACTCCTTAGTTGGCAAGAAGAATAAAGGTCTTACTGAAAATAAGGTGTGGCGGGAAAAGTAGTTGAAACATCTGCTAAAAGCAGATGTTAACACAGTCAATAAAACTTCTAGGAAAAATCTCCACTTTCAAACCAGACTAGTTCTCTTCAGGCTAAAAATGTAACCTCCAAGGCAGCCCTCCTCCCATTGCTTGGGAAGAGTTGCTGTGGCTACATGATCTGCTGTGATGGATTTTCAATTTTGTGACAGCCAGATTCCACCTCATGTTACGTGGCTTGAACCGACCACTACCAACTGAAATTGCGCTTTTAATCTCCCTTTAAAAGTTTTTGCATATCTTGACAAAAATGCATTGGCAATCACCTGGCCTTTTCACAAATTATTGTGGAATTTACAAACTTGTTTTGTGGCGGTTATCAGGCCATCTGCCCTTAAAACGGGATAGTCTCTCTGCATTATTTCGTAGGTCAGGCCACAAGGCCTGGGCAAAGAGCAAGATTGGTAAGAAATAATTTCCATCATGTTCTCTTGCTTAAGAGGACTAAATAGAATCTCAAGGATTCAAAACGAAGTCATGAGCTTGAACACTTCGACGTACGATTGTAAACTAGTATCAGTGCTAATCCTTAAATTGGCAAGAGACTAAGAGAGCTTCTGATGCAGGTGACACCTGAATTAAGTCAGCTGCTTTCTCCTCCCATCCCTTTCTCTCCACCTTCCCCCTGACAACTCCCCAACATCGTCAGGAGGGCTGGGCAAACATCATGGTCCCATGGGGTAAGGCAAGTAGCAGGGGCATTCCTACCACAGTTGCAGAAGGGAGGTGTTTGGGGGTGAGCAAGTTGAGATCTGCGCATAATTAAACTGGAGAAAAGGTCCAAGTGGGTTGTCAAGACAAGGAGCCCCCGAGGCTTATGGGAGGAATCAGATAACAGAGATAAGGTGTGGGAGAGACGGTGAAAATGAGCAAAAGCCATAGTAGGAAGGAACAGGTGGAGGAGGCTCTCTGGGTGACTGTCAAAGACAGGGCTGTACACTGGAGCATGGCTGGGCTTTTCCATGTGCCCTGTGATCGGCAGTTTGGTGGGTTAGAGCCATTCGAAGGGCTTAGGCTGAAGCCCATCTACTGTCTTCTTCCCTCAGCTCCTCTCGGCCTCTTACTTGAACTTCTCTACTTCTCCTAAACCTTCCCTTCCCATACTGTATCCTCTGCCTCCTAGAACCTTTGATCTAATTTAGATTTTCTAGTATAACACATCTGATTGTCTTACTGGGCAAGGGCTCAGAATCAGGGCATCGTGTGTGTGAGGGATGTGGGGGAGTGTGGGGCGGGGAAAATCATCTGCAGCTAAGGCTTATTTCCAAAGGAGTTCTTCTCCCTGGATCCCTAAGGCCTATGTTGAACAGCTCCAGTCCCTGAGGCTTACTGGTGATGTTCTTCCAGAGATGCAGTGTGATGTTGAAGAAAGATCATCGAACATCAAGCCCAGGTCTCTGGTTTCAAGTCCAAAGTTCTGCCCACGACACTGTACTTGAAATCTTGACTAGGCACACGGGCTGACACTCCCAGGCACTCCAGGAGAAACGGAAAATGGAGAGTCCCTTTCTTTAAGTAGGATGCAGTACAATAAAGCAGATGGCACTAACACCCAGTGCAATGAAGAGCAACACAACACTGATACAAAATGATACAAAACTCGCAAGGTGACTTGAGTGTGGTCTGGCCTATAGATGCTGGGGAAATGCAGAGGGTTATAGCGGGAGGAGCTCATCTTTGGAGCCAGGACCCAGACCTCAGGGGAGTTCCACATGCAAATGATGAAGATAATACTAAAACGATCATTATAATCATAGTAATATAACTATTATTTTGAGTGCCTATTGTATATTAGGATATTATGCTAGGTGCTTTGTTTTGAATTGCTTTCTATTAATCCTCACGCAAATCCACAAGGTATAAGTTGTTAGCTATATTTTATAGATGAGGACGTTGAAGCTCAGGTTAAGCTCAGATTCTACTAGAACTAGATGGAGTAGGGGTGACGTTATGTCCCACATCTGCCTGTTGATCCTCGTGATGTGTCTTTGTATTACAGTGTCTCAAACCAGCCATGCAACCTTAGTTCGCACTCTTTGATCGAGTAACTTGAAAGCAAGTCAGTCCTTCAATGGGGCTGGCCCTCCCACTGAATTTCAAGTTATTTGCCTTTCTTCCTCACCTCATTTATAAAGACAGGGCTGCAAAGCAACCCACAAACAGGATCCTTTACCAGAGAGGAAACTGAAGACAGGAGACTGGAATTTCTTTGTATGTCTTATTTCCAACTCCTTCACTGGGCTCAAGATAACCTATTAAACCACGCGGTCAAAATAATTTGACAGAAATATTTCTCATTTTAATTTCCATTCTAAATCTTTCATCGTTCTTACCGACTTGTTTATTTAAGAATCTAAGTTTAATTACGAAGTGACACACTATTAATCCCATTTGTTTTTGTAAAGGAAAGCACTTCTTCGACTGGAACATAAGCCTCACATGCCCAGTGGTGGGCTGCCTTCATTTCAGCTGCTTAGGACTGGTCTGCTCCAGCAAGAGCATCTCCACCTGCTGGCAGGTACTCCCCTGAGCCAGCCTTGGGGGACCACCACATCCAACCTCGTTCAGCTTCCTGGGACAAGGGCAGGCTTTGGGAAGACTGCTTTTGAAGACAGTGACATCAAAATATGAAAGCCATGGGGACAGTGTGTGCCTCCAGAGGTAGAGAATGCATGGTGTGTAATATAAGAGAGTGTGTGTGTGTGTGTGTGTGTGTGTGTGTGTGTGTGTGTGTTTGAGAGAGAGACAAAGAGAGAGAAAGAGAGAGGGAGAGAAGGAAAACCACCTTTCCTGAGCCCCAGCTCTCTACTTTTGCAGAAGCACCAGGAAATATCTCTTAGGTCTCGTCAGACCAAGCTGTAGCCTTACAATTCCTGAACCAATCAGTAGAATTACTTTAACAAAGGAGACCCATTCCTGGAATTGGGAGTGTGGTCAGCTTTCTTTGAAGTGAAGAAGTGGATGGAGAACGTGTGAATATCTGAATAAAAGTCAGGGATGCAGGGAGAAATGGATTCTGGGTAGGCCACTAAAAATGTCCACGGCACAATTGCAGGGTTGAGGATTGATTTTATTCTGGGAGACGCCAGGTTCGTTTGGGCCTCGAAAGACCACCTGGGCCAGAGGTTACATATATGTGGGCTGTGGTGGATTCCAAAGGCAGAGTCAGAGTAGCTGAGAACGAAAGCTGGGAGCCCGGGAGAGGAGGAAGCGGGTGCCACAAGTCTGGACGAGCTGACTCGTAAAAGGATCAGAGCTCTGTGAGACCCTCTGCCAAACCCCTGGCAGCGCGTGCAGGGACCCAGGTGAAAGACAGGTGTGGGTGGAAACTGAAAGAGACCCCTTGTTGATTTCCCGAGGAAACTCAACTGTTTGCAATGACCTGGTTCTGCAAGTTTTCCTCCTGCGTCCACGTGTCCTCATCAACTCCAGACTCACAGGAATGATGATGGTTGTGAAATTTGGAGCTCATGCAGGTAACTCAAGTTCAACATGAGAGGTTATGCAGTACTGTTTGGCACCCAAACCACCATTTTGGACTCCTTCCTCCCCTTTTCCCTGCGCATGCCGCAAGTCCTGCCATTCTGTTTGTATAGTCTCACAACCGACCTAATAATTACTTCTGCTACTGTCCTAGATAGAACTGTGCCCCCTTCCCCAACACCTCCAACATCTGCCTTTGGTCTTTCCCTCCAGTTCCTCCGATTGTTACAATCAGCTAGGTTTTCTTAAAACAAAGCTCTTACCTTTTATTCCCTCTGCTCAAATACTTTCAGTGAGCACTCATTACCGACAGAATACAAATTCTCATCCTGTATGCCCCCAGTCTGGCCAAACCCAAGAGAGCTCTAAGCACTGGTCAGCAGTTCAGCAAACATGCATTGCTCCGCATCAGGCATTGGCCAAGGTGTAGGAACTGCTGAGTATGAGTTTTCAACACTCTCCTTCTTATCATCTATATTTCAAACCAAATCTTTTCCGTCCATCAAAACTTGTGGACTATGGGCTCTCTTGAAGTACTCGGGTTGCATTTCTCTCATTGCATCTTCATGATGGTCATTTGCATTCCTGACCAGGAACCCAACATTTTAGACTATGAGTCAGTCATCACTGAATTCCCTCATCTCCCTCTGAAAATCCTAGTACCTGGCTCAGCTTGGGGGTAAAAGTTATGTATTTACTGAGTATCACCTGTATTTCTAGGACTATTATAATGTGTTCCACCCCTCTAGTCTCCACCTCATTGAATGCAGAAGAAACTGGCAATCCTCACAATACACACATTTTATTTTTAATAAATCACTTTTCAAACATGATGCTGATTCTCCAATGTTTAACATATTTTGGAAAAAAAACTCTCATAGTATTTTTATTCCTTTTTTTTTCTTTTTTTTTTTTGCCCATTGTAGATTTGAAACTCATAATACTACCAGCTTGAAACAACAATGGTTCATATTTTGGTCTGTGTCCTTTAAGCCTTTTATCCTAAAGAATATCAATAATTCAGAAATTGCAGAGAAAATAAATATTTTTTATCTTGCTTTCTTTACTTGATTTTGTACCATAGTTTTCCTGCCAGCAATGTATTCCAGGAATATTTTACTCATTGTCCTTTTGCTACCATAAACAACAATATAATGAACATCTTTGTGTACAAAGCCTTTCTTACATTTGTAGTTGTTTCCTAAAGATATTATTCCAGAATTGCAGTTGGTAGGGCAAAAGGGTATACACACTTTATGATCCTAAATTCTTACCTCAGCTTGGCTTTTAAATACACAGTTAAAGGGAAGGTCATGAGCAAAGGTGACTGCTTAGCAGAGATCTGAGGGGGAGTCTTCAAATTCCACTATCTCAGCCTAATTTATTTCATGACTATGTTAATGTTTGCCTTTGCCTTCTTCTCAATTTCAAGGAAAAACACAAAACACTGAAATTAGATTCAGAGCCAACCTCTCCCTCTCATTTATAAAGTCTTCTTTCTTGATGGGAGAGGGTGAGAACTTTAAATCTCTCTCTGAGAAAACATGCAATGAAATTGGAGATGGTGGGACCCTAGACCCAGAGTCATCTTTGAATGGATGTGTATTTCCCAGTGCTTTAGGAAGATGGAAAACCCTAACAAAATAAAATCAAGACCAATCCCACATAGTTCAGTCTCTTAGCAAAAAGAACCTTATTTCTCTGTTACTGGGGCAGCTATGCACAGATGCAAAACACAGACAGACTATCCTTGCCCTGCGTTATAAAATAGTTATTTCTGTTGAAGGTCATTTTGCTTAGGAAGAAAAACAAAAGACTGGTACTTGGCAGGGAAGCTGCAGAAACTGATGTATCTCTGCCAAGGACCTTCGACATGGATGGCCCGGGAGATCTTCCACGTCACCCCAGAGCAGGTCATGGCCCTGGTTACTGCGGGAGGAAGAGGAGGAAGATAAGAGTTGGAATAAAATGAAAGAGAGAAGGTTGTTCTCTAAGTCCTCGGAGTTCTAAAATTAGAACCTCCTAAATAAATTTTCAAGAGTAATAAAAAGTAACTGGACCCCTAAGGTAGTGTATCGTTGTCTACCTACACAGTTCTCCTCCCAAGAGTCTCTTTATTCTAAAAGTGGGCTGTTTGAAGGGGAGAGTCAGCCCCACCCTGGATTCATGGAAGGAGGGGGGGCAGATTGGTAACCTCGCAGGCTGAGCATCTTCAGTCTAACTAAGGAAGAGGCGGGGGAGGAGAGTGCCCTCCCCGCTTCCTCCACCCACCACCAAGCAGGGGATTTTCTGGGAAGTGATGGTCTGGAGACACTGATGATCCTTTTATCCTGTCTGAAGTCTCCAGGAAAGCCATGCAGGAGTCTCCTCGTTCTGGTCTAGTGTTTGACTCTGGTATGATTTTACCCACCACACCATCCATAGCCCCATAGACGCCGCAAATCCAACATGTTCAAAGCTGAACTTTTCTCCTAGGATGTCTTCTCCTCTTGTTCTATATCTCAGCCAATGGCTTTATGGAGTGCTTCTTTACTCAGCCCGGAAACCCGAGTGGCCGCCTCTCCTTACGCCGTGCGGCTTGTCAGTTCTCTCTTCCCAACCTTGACGTCTTCTCCCAACTTCCGGTCACCCAGCTCTGGTCTGCGTGATTCCTTATTTATACTTTTGCAAAAGTTCGCTAGTTGGTTTCCCTTCTCCAGTCTCTCTCCGACCTCCCCTGCTCATTCTCTGTCCTGCCCTCACTCTCCGTTCCGTTAACCACACTAGTGTCAGAAGGATCCCCCTAAAACAATTTCATCAAGGTACTTCTCTGCTTCAAATATTTCAGAGGCTTCCCACTGTTTTCAGAAGGAAGATCAAGCCTCTTAGCACAGCAAGCAAAGCCCTTTCTTGGTTCCTCAATTCTTCCACATTCCGCCTCAAATTCTATACTTTGCACATAATATATTCTCCAAATGTGTCAGACTCTTTCAAACCTCCATCCCTTGAAAGAGCTACTGCTTCTGACTGGAATGCCCTACTTCCAGACTTTTTGACTTTACTAAGTTCACTGCCAGGCTCATCTAAAATGTCAGGGAAGTGCTCTCTCTGACCCTAAGGCAACCTAGACATAGCCCTGTCATAGCATTTGTCAACATGTATTGTAATGATTGATCTCTCAGCTTGTCTTTCTCACTAAAGTGTGAACTCCTTGAGGCCAGGAGCTGTCTCTTCCACATCTGCATAACCTAAGAGCATTAAATGGTAATGGGCATGTAATACATATTTAGTAAATTGAACAAAAGAATGAATAGATAAACAATGGAAAAGAATTCTGTGCTGTGGGCTGGCTCTGGCTAAACCCTTCTACTGTGTGCCTCAAGTTCTCTGTATGAGAACACGCATCTCCTTTTATAATAGCTACTCAAAAGCTGAGAAGAGTATGTGTATGAGTATATGTGTGCATATGTGTGTATGAGTGTGTGCACACATGCGTCTGTGTAACTGGATGTCCTAGTCTGGGCTGGTTATGGGCATTATCTTTTGGGAGATGATAGTCCTATGGTAGCGGGTTTAGAAAATAGAAGTGAATGTTCCATAACAAATGTGACACTTCCTATGGAGTAAGACCAAGTTCAAATACAGTAGATTCAGAAAGAAGAATTTTGGTTTGTAACTTGAGTCCATTGATGAATATCGTCCTGATGTAGGAAGTGGTACAAATTTTCTATAGAACAGGTCTTGCCTCTTATGTGAATTAATATTCAGGCTCCCAGGATGTCTTTCCCAATCCTGTATATTTTTAACAATTCAATTAGTCATTCCCAAGTGAAGCATTCTAATTGATTATTTTCCAGTCTCTGTTGGTGATAAAGATAATGGATGTTTTTGCGGAGTAAATTGGCTTCCTTGCTTAATATCTGTTTCTTGATGTCATTGCCCAGCAAATAAATGGTGAAGCATATTGCTATAAATAGCATGATGGTTGGCAGAGGAAAAAAAATAGCTGTGTTTCCTGACAGTGCAAATTTCACACTGTTTTAATTACCACAAACGTTCACTCCTATCTCAGAGAGCTGGGCAGGAAACTGGGAATAACTGAAAATTTGTAGACATGGCTGAAATGACAAGCTTGGGATGAGACTCACACCGGTAGGGGCAGTGTCCCCATGACATCCTCTGGGCTCTTCAAGTCTAGGAGGTGAATTGGACCCTTTGGGAATCAAGCACATGAAACCTGGAAATGTGTCCTGCTCTTTGTGCTGTTGAGACACCTGTCTCCCTAAAATAAAGAGTTTGGATTTCAAGAAAACAAAATAAAAGACAGAATGCTAGAATTTTTCTATTCAGACAAACACCTACACATTTTCACAGTCCATATTAGGCAGTGGTAGAGAAATAACAGGGATAAGTTTCCCTGCAGGCGTTCTCTGGATGCTAGACTTTCTGTCTACCTCGACTGAGTATGAAGGCCTTTTCTCCCACATGGCCTGCATCTCTTCCCGTTCCCATTTCCTCAACCAGCACCTGTCTTCCCTCTGACCTTTCCCACCTGCCTATTAACTGGAGCCACCTCTGCTCTTCCCTGAATTCTGGACAGTTCCCGGCTCTCCTGAAATCCCACTTCAAGAAGAGAATGGTGTTAACAATGTATTTGCTCCAGTGCTAGAGATCCTCTTCTTGGGCCTTTTGTCAATTTTGAATTTGGGGTGAGAAATCTGGCTCAAGTCCAGAAATCTCTACAATACTTTGTAGTAATGGAAAAAGCATGCATTGGCACAGGCGTTTATAATTTATGCCAACCTCTCTTACATTTTTTCCCACGTAAGGGTAAATCTCATTGGATTTGAAATTGGATACAACAGTATCTTATAATTACTCAGAGGAGTTTCAAGGCTTATGTAGGTGGAAGAAAAGGAAAATTTTTCACTTCCCATAGTGATAAAGATGTAATTTCTTACAGAGGGTAGGAGGTAGGTTTGCGAGGCTTAGAAAAGACCCAGGAGGGGTTGGCAGAGACCCAAGGACCCAGCCAGTACTGCCACTCTGTGGAGTACGAGGCAGTGGCCCTTTTCACCCATCATAGAATAACCATTCGATGAGTATTAATTGATTGTTTAGATGAACGTAAAAACTAAATAAATAACACAAAAGGGTGCAGCATGGATTACAAAACAACATTACTCAAAGTTTAATGGGAAGTAAGTTTAAAAGCCATCGATGTGGCCTGGCAACCAAAGTCCCAACCATGATGCCATGTTTCAGTACCAGAGACGTATCCATGCTAAGGAAAGTGCTAAGGAAAGTGCTTGAACTACTTCTGTGTTCAGTAAGAAGACTCTATGTCATGGTTTGCATGTTGTAGAAAACATGTTCTAAACGGTCCAAGAGGTAAACCCTAAGACCACATTGGTGGAAATACAGTCAAACAGACATCAACTTGATACAAAGAATCGCCCGCAGATGGAAGCTCACTGGTCAAAGGCGGACTGTGCTAGTTATCAAATTGCTTCTTAGTTCCCAATTCCCTCTCTTTGCCCACTCTTGGAAAAATGGAGCTGAGCTGTTTAAATATTTTTCTTTTGCTAACTAACGAAGGAAATGGGTGTTAAGCTTTGTCATTACAGAATAGTGGAGAGACACTAAATCTTGAAGCATGGTAGCTTCCTTAACGTTATCCTAAGGTTCTTGCAACATGCACAGATTCGGTGGTGTACTAGTGGCTGCCATCCCATGGCACTCCCAGCCTTGGGCGGTTTTATAAGCAAAGTGCCTCTAGTGAAACATCTCCCCAGGAATAGATTTCCCCGGCTCCCTAGAGGGCAGATTTCCAGCAAGTTTCCCTAGTATTGCACCATGGCAACTTCTCATCTCCCCTGTGAGCCCTGGACTCTACAGTAAGGTCTGGACCTTGGCCCTGGGGAACCTATGCCTTATGTGTTATCTCAGTCCAAGGCAGAGAGTCCGCTTCCTATATTTGCTATTCCTTTAATCTTTGGCGTGCTCTTCACTTTTTACCAGCCAATCTCTTACTACCACAATCCTCTGTTATAGTTAATGATTCTTTATATTAGACTGTCTCTGTTCAAATTACTACGTGGTTTTGCTTTACTTACTGGGTCTTAATCGATACACCTAGCAATTGTGTGGAGTCCTGAGAAATGGGTAGAATTTAGGTAAGCAGAGAGGAAAGAGAATGAATATTTGAGGCAGAATGAAGTCATTAAGGTCCATATTTTTCATGTTTATACTATTTTAAAAGAATGAAATAACTAGCAGTAATTACATTTAATCTAATTATAAATTCCTTGAGGCAAAGACTATGTCTTATTTTTCCTCAAGTCCTCTAATATAATGCTTGATGAAAGAGTAGAATCTTCTGGACATTGTCCAATCCATTTAACCATAACTGAGACCTGGGAAGAAAGACCAGACCTCACTGCAGTGCTTCACAAAAAAACCTCAGTAATATTAATAATAAAACGAATAATGTTAGAAAAAAATATTGAGTAATACCATGTCCCAGGCTTTGTACAAATGAGCTCATAAGTAAAGACCCTCAAAGTCTTTACAAGATAAATATTATTATTATATCTGAAGCACAGAGAGGTTATGTAACTTGTTTAAATTCGTCTAACTAATAAGTGGCCAAGTCAGCATTTAAACCAAAGCAGTCTGGCTCCAGATACCCTCCCCTAAATCACCAAACTCTACCATTTCCCAACTGTGCACGGAACTGTGATTATATACCTCAGTGATAATGATCTTTCCTTTCAATATTCCAGGGGAACAAAAGATGGGGGTCTTTTTTATACATTAAAGACAGGAACTTTTTCTTTGGAAATCAAGATTTCTTCCACTGAGGGTTAAGAAAGGAAAGATTTCGGAACTTTGCTGCTTGAAATGTTGAATATTAAAATGTTCCATGTATTAATTGGTACATTTTCTTATGAAGAGTTGCATGCCCTAGGCTTCTTCCCTCCACGGTATTTACCTTTTCACCCTTATCTTTAAGGAATTGTGGTTTTGAATGTTTGGGTTCCATGACAGAGATTCAGAGAGCAGAAGGCAGACCTCTTCTTGAAACGGGATCCCTGAAATGCCCTCTTATTACATTCAAGACCTGCTCTGATTTCTTCACTACCTGATGAAGTAGGTGGAAAGCCACGCTGGCCCACATCCAAGTTTTCCATTTCTACATGATGTGCTTTTTATTCTGGAAAATTTGGAGTCCAGGACCCCTCTTCTCCTCCGTGGATATTAATGTCTCTCAGGATGCCACTTAGGCTAAAAGCACTTTTGAATTGCTTTGACCTATAAAATCCTACATGTAATGTTTCTTCTACCTGGAATGTGTCTCTTCCTTTTTCTCGTCCTGTAAGACTCTACTCAAATAAGATGTCCTTTGTGACATCTTTCCCAGCCCCTCAGAAGAATTAGAGTTCTGTGCTGTGCTCCCCAGAACACCTGGCTACCATGTCTCTGTTAGGCCTTGTTATATTACCCTGAGGCTGACACACATCTGCCTCTCCTCCAAACTGGAAGCTCATGGAAGGCAGAAGGCTATTGCATCCCCATATTTGTTTTCCCACAGCCTGACATAATCATTAGGACTGAGTAGGTGTTCAATAAACATGTGTTGCTGACATAAATATATGAATAAGTGAATGGATTGGGGCCTTTCCCAATCCATACAGGATTTATGGCCTTGGGCAAATCATGTCACCTCCTTTAAAATGAGTCAGTGTGATTAGATGATGCCAAAGATTCCTTCAAATTCTGATTTCTTAGGGGTATGAAATTCAGTAACCATTTTTATATTTTGCCCTGAAGTTACTAAGAAACTTTTACAAATCCAAAGCTTTTTTTTTTTTTTAATTCCAAACATTTTAAACAACCGTATCTCCAAAGATCTCACATAGAAGAGCTCTACTCATCTCCACTTCAGAAGATCCATGGGCTCAAATGCTAATACAAGCCCTCCGTCTATAAGCAAACGATAGTACTGTATAGGGTAAGAGGAAAGTCACATGAACTACTGAAGCTTCTTTTGGAGTATCAACTTCATCAACCACAGCTCTGGAAGTTCTGATACCAATCTGTTAACACAAGGTCAGGGATGAAATTGGGACCTTGGGCACACCTGGAATAACATCTCTGAAGAGTTTCTATCTGTGAGGGAAGATCACCACTTTGGTTCATTCCTCAATTTGAGACCTGGACTGCATTCTTCTTTCTTTCTTTCTTTCTTTTTCTTTCTTTCTTTCTTTTCTTTCTTTCTTTCTTTCTTTCTTTCTTTCTTTCTTTCTTTCTTTCTTTCTTTCTTTCTTTCCTCTTTCTCTTTCTTTCTTTTTCTTTCTTTCTTTCTCTTTCTTTCTTTCTCTCTCTCTCTCTCTCTTTCTCTTTCTTTCTTTCTTTCCCTCTCTCTTTCTTTCTTTTTTTTTTGCATTATTTTAATTTTAACCTCAATGAACTATGAAATAATCCATCACCGGGAAGCACAATCTTTCTCTGCGCTTGATCAAGGAGTTAAATGCACAGTTCACATTACAATTCCATTATCCAGGAGTGGATTCGGCTCTTGAATTAGGGCCTGTGGTAACAGTTAGTCTCTCCTCTCCTTTCCAGACGCCAGGCGTTGTACAACTTCCAATTATTGGATGCCCAAAGCCAAGGGAGGCAACGCCCCCATCTGGCCAGACAGAAGAAACAAGATGAAAATAATGGTAAAGAAACCAGTGTATTTACTGACTTCCCTCTAGAGACGAAGAAAGAGGCTTACAGAAGTTAAGTAGCCAGCCCAAAGTTATAAAGCTAATGTCTAATTTTAAAGTCTGTACTTTTCTGTGAGTGTGAGTGTGTGTGTGTGTGTGTGTGTGTGCATGTGTGTGTAGCAGAGGTGGGCAGTAAGGATGAAACACAGACTACATTTAAAAGTACAGCGTCCTAGATAGTTCTCTATTCCAGGTCATTCATTTCAAAGAAGAAAATTAAGGTGAAACATGCGGAGCTCAGAGTCATAAACCAAGGTGTCAGTAGAGGCGTGGTTAGAATCTAAGGTTCTTTAGTCTCAGCACTTTGGTCTGTGCAGAGAACACCACTCCACGCAGCTGGGGAAAGAGTACATGACAAAGCTGCAGTCACACTTATCAACTGTTTGACCAACTTATCATCGATATTTTATCATTAAGGAAAATCAGGTTTGGAGAAGATAATGACCACATCGTATTCATTTTATGATGAGGAAGCTGAGATGATGTGTGTCATGCCCATACCTCAGGGGCTCAATAAATGTTATGTTCCTCCTGAAATGGGCTACTTAATTTTTTAATATAATTATTATCAGGACAAAATTAATTCACGCACATGGTAAAAATTTTTGAAAAGGTGTAGAAAGTTTATGGAAGGAAAAGGTAATTCTCTCCCTAGGTCCATTCCCCAGAGGTAATCATTTTTAACCTTTTCTGATTTCTGTCATTCTTGAGGTTAATGCCATAATTCTAAATATCATGGTTATAGTTCTATTCATTTGTTTATCCACTTGCTTATTTTAAATGATAAGCTTCTATTTCTTATTCCATCAACTCTTGGCAGAGTCTTTTCTATCATGTGATAAGATGAGAAATTGTCACTCTCTGTCCCTCATTCATTTCCAAAGTCATATTCTATCTGTATCATGATTAAGTCTTTCATTGTTTATCTATATGTTGATGCTATACATGGAAACAAACAGACTTTTAAATATTTGATCATATACTGTTAGACCAACTAGTTAGTGTGTCTGGATCAGCAAAGAAAGAAAGTAGAATTCCTTTTTTTTTTTTTTTTGCGGTACGCGGGCCTCTCACTGTCACGGCCTCTCCCGTTGCGGAGCACAGGCTCCGGACGCGCAGGCTCAGCTGCCATGGCTCATGGGCCCAACCGCTCCACGGCATGTGGGATCTTCCCGGACCAGGGCACGAACCTGTGTCCCCTGCATCGGCAGGCGGACTCTCAACCACTGAGCCACCAGGGAAGCCCTCATGCCTTCCTTTTTAATGTCTATGTATTTACTATATTGCTGCAATATAGCCTCAAGTATTTTACCTCCAGAAATAGTGGAAGAAAAGTAGCTTTCTGAGCTCTTATATAAGTGAAAATGCCTTTATTCCATAATGTTTAAGAAATTCTCTATTTGCATTATTGTTGCAGATGACAAGTCTGCTGACAATCTGAATATCTTTTTTCAGTTTAAAATTTTCAGGGTTTTTTGTTTAGTTTTCTGTCTCTCAAAGCACCTAAGACTGTCTTCTTTTCTCAACAAAATGAACTTTCACAAGGATATGTGCATCAAAATGCAGATTGTGTTTCACTCATTCTGTTTCTTAACTTTTAGTGGTCCCTGCAATTTAAGTATTGGTGGTCTTCAGCTCTGGAAATTTTTATTCTGTTATTTAGTTGGTAATTTTCCTTTTTGATTTTCTCTTTTCTTTTATTCTGGAGTATCTGTCAGTTGGATTATGAATATCCTGAATTAATCTTCCTTATCTTTTAATTTTTCTCTTTCATTTGGCTTTAAACTTTTTTTCTTCTTTCTGAGAGATATCCCTGATTTTATCTTTCATACTTTCTATTCATTTTTTGGCCTATCATGATTTTTTAATAGATTTCAAATGATTTTATCTTACTTTCCAAGCATTCTTTTAATGATTCCCATTTCAAAAATAATTTTAATATTACCTAAACTCTCTCTAACAATCATCATTATACTTTTCCATTCTCTTTTGTTCCCTGGATTAATTGCATTTCTTCTTTAGGAGATGAGTTATTCTCATTTATCTTTCTCTTTCTCTCCCATCAAATGTAGGGCAGATCTTAGGTGCCCATTCACATTCATGAATGAAGCGTTGCTTGACTAGTATGAAAATCTGTCATAAGTTTCTTCCATTACAGTGTTGACTTGTTTGCCCAGCAAGCCTTTCTCCTGAATGAGGAGACCGATGGTGAACTGTGTGTACATGTTTGTGTTGACCGGAAGGGTTTAGATTGGATCTGGTGAACAGACTGCCTTGCCTGTGCTTTCTACCCACCACCAGCCTGTCAGAAAGAAGGGTGCCACTCTGAGGCCAGCGCTAACACAGGCACCTAAGACTTTTCCCCCAGCAAGTGTTCAATTTCTGTAGGATGGAGTGTTCTCTGCCTAAAGCCAAGTAGCTGCAAGTTGCTCTGTTTAGGGAGAAAAGACTGAACAGTTCAAGTATTTCATGAAGGGTTTTTAAAAATTAAATAGCATAGATACTACGCCTTAATTTTTGGTTTTCCATAGCTACAGACTTCAAATTTGGAACCTATTCAGAATGTTGTTAATTAAAACAGTTCCACCTCTGCAGCAACCTTATCCTCTTATGTTCTGGCCATCCGCTTTCTCTACTTTGGGTGAGCTATTCATTTGATTTAATCTACATGTCATCTTTCAGAAATTTGTTAAAGTTCTTGGTATACTGGAGTCCCTGTCTTTGTTCTCTACATTTCAATGATTTTATTTTCTGCTGTTTATTTTTTCTGTTATTTCAGTGGAAATCAGGAAAGAAGAGGAGGTGAATACGTATGCTCAGGTCTTCATCATGAACCAGAAACCCCCAACTATTTAAAAAAATCCTGTCAGCTTTTGAAGGGATTATGTACAGTTTTTAGCATTTTCTCAGAGGCTTCTAATTGGTTTATCTTGAGGAAAGAAAATTTTTAAATATGGGTTATATTATTTAATTCCAAAGTAATACTGTACTTGGATAAGACCTAAAATGTCTTATCCGAAACTGTTTATGAGTGTGGACTACTGACACCAGCTAAAACCTGTTATTTTAAAAATAGAAACTAAGACCTAGAAAACAGAGAAAGCAGCATAGGTAAATAGAATACATGGATTCAGTTACTCACACACACACACACACACACACACACACACACACACACACTGTCCTCTCCCCTTGGAGGATGGAACCTTCTAACCACTGCACATAACTTCAAACCCATTTCTTTGGCTGCACAAATTTGTCTTCAAACCCTGCTGGCCCTATGTTATTGGCAAATATTAAAATGGCATTGACAGTCTTCTAATCTGCCCAATATAATCGAAAATTCAGATTAAGGAAAGATTATGCTAATGGGGGAGAAGATCATAGAGTGGGAAGGTCTCTTTGAGGATGGCTTGTTCAGCTGTCCGACTGACACAGGCTTTCTGTCTGTAATATCCCGCCTAATGGTCTCTTCTTGATCATCTCCAGTAATGAGAAACTTGTAACCTCCAGAGGCAGCATTCTTCTCTTCAGGCAGTGCTGTTAAAAGGCCTTTAAATGTAACCCTGATCTGGCTCTATGTACCTCCCAGTGTGTTCACCAGCTGTGCTCTCCAGGATGTATAGCACAAATCTAAACCACTGTCATATGGAAGAGAAGTTTGATATTTCACATGTTAACAGGACAGGTAAGAAAGAGATCCACTTAATGTCAGAGACAGTTGTCACTTCCCTAACTAAAGAGGCTTGCATTCCTCAAGCGGGTCTTTACAAAGAGTGAGCTTGTTAAGTAAAAGCTTTAAAAATAATTCCATTATCCACTTTACAAAGACAGAGTGACAGCCGATCATTAGAAGAAGAAAGTCTTTACGGATGATGCACAATTTGCAAAAGATGTGATTTCATCCCTTAGAAAAGGAGATGTACGATAACTTCCCACCAAGATAAGTTGTGTTTGCTTGCGTTTCATATCATTGGCTTCAGTTTATAGATGAGATTCATTGTAAGTCCCCCTTAAACTGTTAAAGTTCTATGGATACAAAGAATTTGGTTGTCTGGAAATGCCTGAAACTTCAGCCACCTCTAACTGCTTGTAAAGAGACAACCAGAAATTTCAGAAGCATGGGTAGCCCACACTGCAGCTCCAGCACAAACGCACCCTGGAGGCTGCGTGTCCATCCAAGTGGTCCACTCTTGGCCCCATGGATAAATCTGAAATGCATAAGCAAGGTGCAGAGACCACAGAGGCCCGTAGTCATCACTTCCAATTTCCTCATCATGTAGATAAGGATGCTTGAGGCCCAGGAGCAGAAATTAGAAGCCCGGAGTCATTCAGGAAGTCGGGGCAGAGAAAATACTAGAATCAGAAGCTTTGGTTCTCTGGTCCAGACATTTTTTTCTCTATTCTTTACTTTTCTGTTATGGGCTGTGGTTCTTTATGTCCTGGCCCCATCCCCCGTCTGACGCCCTCTTCTGGAGCTCTCCCCGCCCCCCCCTTGCTCATTCTGTTCTGCCACGCTACAGACATCTAACTGTTCTTGAAACACAGCAAGCAGGCTCCCTTCTCAGGGCATTTGCACTTCCCATAGGTCTGCCAGGCGTGTTCATCTCCCTCCTAGCTTCACTTCACTTAGGTGTCCGTCCACATGCCCTCAGGGAGGCCTTTCCTGGTCATTATATCTAAAATAAGATTCCTTATCACTCTCTCATTTTCCTGATTCATTTTTCCTCACAGCATTTACCAGTATCCTGACATGTTAGATTTCAAAATATGCATATTATGTATGTATGAATGTATGTATGTTTCTTCCCAATAAATGTAAGTTCCACGAAGATGAGGACTTTGTGAGTTTGTCCACTACTATACTCCCAGCATCTAGTGCGTGCAAAGAAGTATCTCTGAAGCCCTGATTAAATAACACCTTTGAAAGTGTTCGATGCAGTTTAAGAGGGGAATCAATTGAGAGTTCAAATGGCACAACAGACCCCTCTACCACTGGGAACTCAACTCAGAACCTCATCCTACAAAAGACAACATGGTGTCTTTAACTCTGGTCTCCATTTCCAATCCCTAGTTCGACTCAAATATTCACTGAGCCCCGTACACTCAATAAATGTTTGTTAAATTAAGGAATGAATACAAGCACTGATTTAAAAGGCATATTTTTGTAGTAGGATAAACATAGGAGACCAGGCTTCAGGAGACCTAGAAGGTTGGTCCTTGCTCAACCAACAGCTGTATTAGTTTAGGCAAGTTTCCTAGGCAATTAATCACCTTCAATTAATCACCAAATAATCAATAAAGAGGGTAAAACAGATTGGTTCTAAGAGACCTTCCAACTCTGACACTCTAGAATATCATAAAATATTCTCTTAGGTTATTTTCTTCTTGCAACTTGCTAGTGTTAATCGATTTTAGTAATACCATTGTATCTACAGGCTGTTAGGAAATTTGTTCTTTACCACAGCGATGACCAAGGTCCTTTCAAGTAGCCAGCATGCCAAGCCACAGGTAGGCTCCATTTATCCACAGGTCCATCTCCCAGCAATCTGACTCATTCAGGACCTTTTGATCCTGAACTCATCAAGAGTCCCCAGGTACCCACATGAGCTGGGAGAAAGCCTCAGCATTAAAGATTATATGCATTGCTTCTCATGCCCTCTTTCAAAGGCTTAAAGAGTCTAGATTCTTGTTTTCCATCAATGACTCAAGGGTGCTATTTCCTCTTCTGGAAATTGTCTTCCCTGTCCATTCTTGCTGATGGACCCCTATGTGTTCTTCAAGCTTATCTCAAATGTTCACTGCTCTAAGAAGCTACTACAGCCTCCTGCTGCCCACAGAGTTTAATGTTCTACCTTCCGTGCTGTCGCGCTAACACCTGTATAGCTTCATAACCGCTTTGGCCATTTTGTGTTATGGTTATGCTCGTTGAGAGTTTGAGCTTGTCGAGGTCAGTGTAATATTTTATTTACCTTATTCCCGAGGATGGAGTCTGGCATGGAGTAGGTGTGCGGGTAGTGTTCTCTGGAGACTTCTAGTGATCTCGTTTCCTGGACCTTAGTAAAAGAAACCCAATAACCCGAAAAAGAAAGGTTATAGAAGGCATTCAGGAGAGGTAGATACATGATCCCTGAGCAGAATAACTGGTGACATTGCATGACACTGAGGGAAGAGACAGGAAGATCTAAAACCAGATACAGAGCTGCGATACTGCTCCGGACGCTAATGGGTCTCTAGAATGACATCGCCGAGTGACTTTGAAATGACAGGGTTCTGTATGGCAGATGGGAATTCAGAATTTCTGGAAATGTCAAACACTTTTCAGAAAGATGTCTCTTGACAAGAGCTTCCTCTGCTTGTTTGGCGTTTGACAGGCTCAGCTTTGGTTATCTGGAAAAGACCAAGATGCCAGAGGAATGGGACGTTATCAAGTCATAAACCGACAAGATTTGATTAAATGGTATCACGTGCTCAGCATTGTACATGTGTCCAATAACGTGCCAAAGACTGGACTCTCAAAGAAGTCAAGAGGCCAGACTGGCCAAGACTGTGAGGGTTTTAGGTTCTTAGTGGAGGAGGAAAGGTCAGGGATCATGGTAACCTGGAAGACATGGGGACGGGAGGGGGACTCAGGCCAACCCGTACAGACAGGGAAGGGTGGATATTAGGAAAGAGGAAGAAAAAGTGCTCTAGCTGATGGAGACCATTCAAGCAAAGGCCCTGGGGCAGGCCTGGCAAGAGAAAGTGAGACTGGGAGGTTCAGCAAAGTAGCAGTTAGGACAATGTCATGCAAAGTATGGCAGATTATGGGGGACTGTCGACAGTTGGCCACAAGTACTTGGATCCAGAAACAAGGTGCTGATACATGAGTAAGGAAATTATCTAACCTAGTGGCTACTGCATAGTCAAGTCACAAATAACTTGACGGCATTGGTGTGGGTGAAGGGGCCCAGTTTCTGGAATCCTTCCAGTGAGCTTCTATGTTACTCAGAGTAAAATACGCTGCCTCTAAAAAGGCCCTCAAGGCCGTGTATGATGTGGGCCCTGTCTCCTTCTACTCTCCCCTCTGCTTAGACTCCAGCCACACTGACCTCCACACAACCAAGTACCCTGCTACCTCAGGGCCTTTGCACGTGCATTTTCTTCTACCTGGAATTCTTCTCTCCAAGACACCCGCAAAATTTTTCTTTCTAATCTTGTTCAAATGTTACCACATCAGAGACCACTCTCATGTGAAACCTCTCCTCTATGGAATGCTCTGTCTCTCTTATGCTGATCCATTTTTCTTCCTGCTGCTTATCATCAGCTAATACTTTGTATATGTATTTGTTTATCTCTTTACTGTCTTTCTCTATCCCCTAGCCTCCAGAATGTTTTTTACTATCCTAGTCCCAATATTTAGAACAGTCCCTAGCACATATAAGCACTCAGTAATTGTTTGCTGAATGAATGAATTGTGAAGCTATAGAAAGCTTCAGGAATTATGTCCAAAGTTAGGTCATATTTTTCCAAATGATTTCCAGAATTATCAGTAGATTCTCCAAAAAACCTACTGCCAGTAATTAAAAAAAAACTGTATAGAACCCAAGTAGACATCAGGAGACCTGCAATCTCATCGTAGCTGTGGGATTTCACCTAGATGAGGCTCAGTTTCTTCATCTACAAAATGGACATAAAAATACCTGTCTCATTTCTACTACATTTGCAAAAGCCAAAGTTGTTGAGGCCTCCCATGTGCCTATTGCTGTGGTCCAATAATAACCCAGACAGCTGGTCCCTCCAGTCTCAAGAAACTGGCAGGCAGTTCAATGAAACAATGAATGAGGGAGTGGTGGTAAATTTCATCACCTGTGAGTTGCTAATGAGACCCAGTGTGAACATTCCTGCTGGAGGCCACTCAACTATAAAGAGGGTCTCCATGAAGAGACCTTCGTGTCCATCCCTGCCCTACCTCTCCATAATCTAGTGGATGTTTTCAGGGCCCCCAATAGAACTAAGCAGGTGTTTGCCACAGTTGTCCAGCATTTAGCTGAACGTTTGTAAAGAGTGTTTACATGCCTACTAAATACACATGGCCGTTTTTCCACCTATCCTACCTTGTAGGGTTGCTATAATGATCAAATGATATAACGTCTGTACAGGGCTTAGTACAGAATCAGAAATACAATTATTATTGTTAGCAGAAACTTGCTAAACTTCTATTAATGCCGAAGATGGTATATAAGTGGTAATAGAAAGAACCTGGAGGGATAGATAGAAGGAAAAGGTCAGAAGGAGAGAATAAAAAATATATAGTTTATTTCATATACAGAGTTATATCTATTTTGCAAATTTAATTGGTCAGGTGTTTTCTGAATGTAGCATTTGGAAATCATCGAGATGCTGTATGAGACACAGACACTGACCTTAAGCTAGGCAGTAGGAAGGCTCACTCAGATAAGGTAGATGAGAACAGGGCTCGCTGAAGCTGAAGACGGGACACTAAGCAAGAGTTGTTTGTAGTAGTTCAGGTGAGAAATTGTATGGAACTAAACAAAGATGTTCACAGCAGGGATGGCAAAGGAGAAAACACAAGGCACATTGAGAAGGAAAATATGATAGGGGTTGAGTGACATGCTTTCATTACTTATCATTTCATTCGTTCAGTTCCTTTTGCTGAGCTCTTTCTGCCAGGCTCTGCAGCATTTATTGGAAATACAAAGATACAAGCATCAGGATAAGCTGCATTTGTTTTGTCCTCCCAGGAGCCAGACATAGTATTAAGAAGTCTACATGCACCATGGCATTTAATGTTCAGAAGGTCCCTGTAAATAGGTATCGCCATTCCCCACGCTATAGTTACAGAAATCCGAGCTCAGAGACAGAGGGTAAACAACTTGATCAAGCCACACAGCTAGGCTAAGCTGGGGTTAAAACGCAGGCGTGTGGATTCTAAGCCTGGCTCTTTCATCTCTGCTGCAGAGATGACTAGGGCGAGGCTCATGTCACTGCAGGGATCAGAGTCTAGTGAGGGGAAGGTGGAGGACAGATAGGATGGAAGGTCGTAACCGGGGCATGCCCAGAGCCTCAAGAAATGGATCAAAGAGTCAGAGGGGAAGGAAAATCCCAAGATGTTTAAACTGCTGACTCTGAAGGTAGTTTCTTGCCACCAAGTGTGTGAGGGAGGCTCAGAGGCCATTTGGGAAAACCTCTGGGCTGGGCCTGCAAAGGCTGGGGCGGAGGTCCTGCTTCCACCACCACCTTGAGCAACTGACTTTCTCTCTGTGGGTCTGGGTTTTCTCACTGGCCAGGAGTTTTGGACCAAGTGTTCTTCAAAGTCTCTCCCATCTCCACATTGGTGGTGGAGAAACTGGAGTCCAGCGGGCTGATTAACAATGAAAAGTCAATGGTGGCGGGAGGACTCAGTTGGCCCTGTTTTGGTCTTTTTTCACTCCTCCATGAGATATTTCTTCCACTGCTTTCCAGCTCATCCCCTAAAGTGTGAGACACAGAATCAGAAGGTTAGGGTCCTGGATGTCTATGAGGAATCTCAGGGGGAAACCAGGTGGGGATCCTAGACTAGGTCTTTTCTCTCTGGAGCCCATGATCTCATTCCCATTTCCCTGGAGTGTGGGGAACAGAATGTCCCATTCACTTTATCTGAACAGAGAGAGGCACAGTTGTAGAAGAGAGAATGCCCACAGCCTGGCCCTCGGCTCTCAGCACTGGGTTGGGGAACAGAGGAGCCAGGAGATGGGCATGGAGTGGAAATTGACTTGGAAAAAGCACACCCTTCTCCCAGTTGGCCGTGCCTTCCAGCCATCGCCCCACGTGGGTGAACGGGAAAGCTGAAGACCCTGCCACAGCCAGAGGCTCAGCTATTATACACGTCTGGGCAAAAGCAAAATTGGGGCAGAGAATGGACTTTAGGCAGGACTTTCAAAAGGTTTGGTGCCCACGCCGATAGTTTCTGTTGGCACAAACAATGTCTGTTCAGTTGAAACTGAACCTCTCCATAAACTCTGTTTCCTCCTACCCACTTCCCCTGTCTCTCTTTTCTTATACTTTACAGAACAATAAAAAAAAGTACATTTTTTACCCAATTTCTGATGGAAATACATTAGATTCTTGACAGTGGTGTGCTCAAGTCAGCTCATAAGCTGATGGCTCAATTTAAAAAAAATTTTTCAAGTTGGTTGTTAAACATAGCCATTATTAAAAATTAAATTATAGAACTTACAATTAAATAAATTATAGCGAAAACAACAGTAATAAATACTCAAAATTATCACTTCCTAATTATTTTACTACATTTTATCTTTATCTATGCTCTTGAGGTTACTTACTTTCCATCATATCTGTGCAGTGAAAATACTATACAACGGTGTGTAAATATTTTTGTAATTCCGTATTCGATGAGCTTATCGTGGTAGCTAGAAAGTGGTCATGGTTGGTCGTATTTACACCATGGAAATCTGCAAACATCGCAAATCAGGGCTTGATTTATTAATTTGATTGCCTTGACATAAGAGAGTGACGGATAAAATGTTAATAATGTAACTTAACCTAAAATTGTGCCATGTCTGTAGCCATTACATTGTGAATAACATACAAATATTGAGGAATGCTATTTTAGTTTCCAAAAACAATTATCTGAATCAGCAAAGAAGTTGCTCATGTCATTGACAAGTGAGATTCCAACACACACCTTCATTATTTCACTTTCATCTTCCTTGTTAACTAAAATGAAAATATCAACTAACATTCACGTCTAAACTACATGCATTGTTCATCTGTAGCATTATAGGTAGGCAACAGATGCGAGAGTTTGGCAAAAATCAATGAAGTGTTCTGTGAGAATCAATTGGCTACATGGAATTTACAATAAAGAATGTATTTATATTTTATTATCATTTGTGAATTGCGTACTACACATACTTTAAATTAGTAAAATTTATAATCAACTATGTACAAATATATATGCAACATATATATTATATATGTTCTCAATATATACTTCTCCCGTCAGAGAGCTGGTTGGTAAATTGTCACCAGCATACCATTGGCTCTTGGGGTCATCATTTGACTGACAGGAAAATAGAGGTTTGTATTAAATGTCACTGTTTGTGACATTGGGTACAGACAGCATTGGGCCCAGAGTAGATACTCTGGTTAAGTGACTTGGAGACTACATCAAGATTCCATAATGCTATTAGATCATATTAAAGTACTCTATCATTTTTATCTAAAATGTTTTCTACTGACTTCCTAACACAGTCATTCACTCCTTATCTCCAAATAAAAATTTCTCACAGGGCTTCCCTGGTGGCGCAGTGGTTGAGAGTCTGCCTGCCGATGCAGGGGACGCGGGTTCGTGCCCCGGTCTAGGAGGATCCCACATGCCGCGGAGCGGCTGGGCCCGTGAGCCATGGCCGCTGAGCCTGCGCGTCCGGAGCCTGTGCTCCGCAACGGGAGAGGCCACAACAGTGAGAGGCCCGCGTACCGCAAAAAAAAAAAAAAAAAAAAAATTTCTGACAGTCGTCTTTGACACTGAGGACTCCCAGCAGGATAGAAAAATGGCACGTGTTTGGAGCCAGGGGTGGAGCTCAGAAAGAAGGAGCAGGCTAGGAGGACTCTCCCTTGAGAACTTGGGGTTCCGGGAGTGAGATTCCACGCGAGAACAAGCGGTGGACATTTTTAAAAGGCAGGCCTCCTGGCAACCCACTGACACAAACCTATTTTACCTTTACCTGGGTATACACTAAGCGCTCTATAAATGCAGAGTCCACAATGAGTTAACACAAGACATATCAATCAAAAGTAGCTATTATTTATTAAAAGCATGCTCTACGTCTCACTCAGTGCTTGGTGCTTTATAGCCATTAACTTTCACCTTTAAATAGCTCTCCACAGCTATTATTATTATCTGATTCCATTTTACAGGTAAGTAAACTGAGGGTCAAGGATGCTAGATAACTTTTAACTAATATTTGGCAGATCCATTATTAGCTGGTCTTTGTTTACTGGCCTCTCTGATTCCAGTACCTGTCTTCTTGCCTCATACCATCGTGATGGAGGTAGGGAGGTGAGAGCCGGTGCACAAGGAGGGAAGGATGTGCCTGTGTATCCATGCCCTGTGGTCTGCATGTGAAGGTGAAGATTAGAGTTGGCACTGCTAGAGACTCTTCTCGAAGCATCAGAATGACTTAGAGAATCTCTGGGAGGAACTGGTTTCCAGGAAGCTTCTCTGTCTGCACAGAAACGGAAGCTCTCAGAGAAGCTCACATGACCCTGATGTGCCGGAATTTGCTGGGCTCTGACACGGGAGGGTGTCCAGAGGCCTCCTGAACAATCCACTGCAGCACTGGCTGGAAAGACTAGGGGTGCTTCCTAGTTTGTATCTTCAGTGAACTCTCTGAGGGACCAGAATAAAAATTAATAACACAAATATTTATGTGGCGTTGACACAGGTGCCAGGCGCTATTCTAAGTGCTTGACTGACATTAAACGAAGTTCATCCTCAGGACACCCTACAACATAGGTCGTTGTGACAGAGACTGCTGGCCCTGATCCATTCTCCTCTACTTCCTGGGCAACAGCTAAGACTGGACTCCCAGCCTCCCCTGGGTCAGGTGTGGCACGCCTCTCAGTGCTGGTCAATGGAGTGTGAGTGGAAGGGACTAGGGCCTCTTCACAGCCAGGCCATGGAGTTCCTTGGGTCCCCACCCCCCAGTTCCTCCCCCTCACGGGGTCTTTGGAAACCAACCATTAGCCTGAGTCCTCTGAATCACTGGAACAGAATTCCCTGCTCATCTGAAACTTCTCTGGACTATTTTTGTGAGTGAGTAATAAACTTCTTTTACGTTGAGCTACTGCAAGTGTGAGTATATTTCTTACTACCACCTAGTTGACTCTAATGAAACTTCATACTATGATTATCGTCATCTCCATTTTACAGATGAGGAAACTGAAGCACAGGTCACTTGCCCAAGGTCACACAACAGGTGACACATCTAGACCGTAGTACAGGTGGAATTTAAATCCAGGCAGTCTGGCTCCAGAGTTCATGCTGTTATTTTAAATTGTTTTTTTAACATCTTTATTGGAGTATAATTGCTTTACAATGTTGTGTTAGTTTCTGCTGTATAACAAAGTGAATCAGCTATACATATACATATATCCCCATATCTCTTCCCTCTTGCGTCTCCCTCCCACCCTCCCTACCCCACCCCTCTAGGTGGCCACAGAGCACCGAGCTGATCCCCGTGTGCTACGCGGCTGCTTCCCACTAGCTATCTATTTTACATTTGGTCATATACGTATGTCCGTGCCACTCTCTCACTTCATCCCAGAGTTCACGCTGTTGATCATCTCACTATACATCCCCTTATGGACTAGAAGAGAGTAGTGGTGAGAAACAGACTGTGGGGCTGGGCTGG
Source organism: Pseudorca crassidens (assembly GCF_039906515.1). Lineage (NCBI taxonomy): Eukaryota > Metazoa > Chordata > Mammalia > Artiodactyla > Delphinidae > Pseudorca > Pseudorca crassidens. The sequence goes on along the minus strand of NC_090309.1, from coordinate 80,053,470 downwards.
AGGGGACACAGGCCACCAGGTGTTCCCAGGTCCTTTCTGTCCAGCTTGAATGGATGGGTAAACGGAATTGTTAGGAGAAGAGGCTTCCCCAAGGTCCCTCAACAAGATTAGGGTTCATGTTTCCTGATTCCCATGTCTCTCCGCTGCACCGTTTAGCCTGGCTGCTAAACACACTATAACCATATGTAACCTACAGCACTACAAAGCTGCAGGTACCCCAGCAACATAGCTTTTGTAAAGCTCCTCTTTCACAGATGGGGGAATGGAGTCGTGGGAAATGAACTAGCCTGCTCAAGGTCACCGAGTTAGAAAGTAGAGCAGACCTGAGGTTCAAATCCAGTCTGACTCAGGGCTGTTTTATTAACCAGCCCCACTTTGCCCGAGATACCAACCCTATAAACTTAAAGTAAAATAATGTGTTGTGGAAGGGGCTTTAAATCCAAGCTCGGTGGCCCTCCTTTAAGAGGTAATAACAATGTGCACTGCTGCCGTGCGGTTTCCGGGCATTCCCACCCGCTTTATCCTCCCTAGAGTCCCTCCTCTCACAACCCTCTAGAGCTCTGGGCGCGCGTCTGTCCCTGTTTGGCGCATCCTCGGGCCTCTCCTGGGGCAGGGCTGTCTCACTCATCAGGGAGGTCCCGGAACCCAGCGCTGCTTGTGGGCGTGGGCAGGAGAGCGGGTAAGGTTTGCTGACGGCAGAATCGAACAAGGTGGGGGTTGGAGAAAGACATTCGTGCCCCCATTTCGCAGATGGGGAGACTTAAGCTCATGGCGTTGAAGGGATGTGCCCAGGCACGTCCTTTGCAGTCCAGAATCTGTGGCTCAATAATCAGTGAACGGGTGGCAGCCAGAGGCATGAAGGGATGGCGAGTGGCACGAAGCGGGTCTTTCCAAAACGCAGCCACCGCCAGGGCCTTGCATGAAGGAGGGGCTCATGTCACTGCTCTCCAAAGACCCCCTGGCCAGCTCAATTCACCTGCTTCCCTGCAGGGGTGGGTGACAGGCGGGCGGTGGGGGGCGCTGGTGGGACGACTGGAGCAGCCCCGATTTCCCACCCACCCCCCTCCCCAGCCCCGCCCGCTCCGTCTCGCCCGGTCCGGGCTCGAGTCGCGCCTCCCTCTTCGAGGAAGCCGGAGCTCCGCATTGCAGGGGTCCCTGCGGGCCCCGGGTCGCCGCGCCCCCGCCGGCTCTTCCTTTGTCCCGGCGCGTCTGCGGCAGCAGCTGAGCTTGCCTGCAGGCGGGGCGGCCGCGCGCTGCCCGGTGCACCAGCACCATCTAGGGGCGATCGGGGTCGCACAGGTGGCGCCCGGAAAGGGGGAAGAGCGCTCCGCCGGCAGCCGTGGATCACCGCGCGCCTCGGGCAAGTCGCTGCCCCAGCGAGGCCTCAGTTCCCCTACTTGGGGTAGAGGTGATAATCAGGCCCACCCCTTTGGGAGCGCCCAAAGGTGTGATGCCATTGCACTCCCCTGATCGCGTTTGATCATCCCGACAGCCACTGTCAGGCAAGGAGGGAAGCTGAGGCTCTGAGAGGTTGAGTAACCCCAAAGGGCACAGCAGGCCGGAGCAGAACCAAGAATCAAAAGCAGGCTCATCTGAGCCCCAGGTGTGTGCATTGACCTCCTCTACTGCATCTCAGGGCGCGGGGGCGGTTTCCCCTGATATCTGCGGCTACTACGGGAAAGCTTCTGTTGCTCGTTCCTTGTCTTCTGCCGGCTACTTCCTGTGTGATCTCGGCCAAGCCACGTGACCTCTCTGGCCTGTGTGGGAACCTTCTCCCCAAAGCTTCCTGGAGCCCATCCTGTCTTCCTGAGGCCACAGCCCACTATGCCTGGCTCCTCTGACATCCCTGTATACCTTATTCTCAAAGGTGTCCTGACTATAGCCTGTGGCTGACAAAAGCAGGTGCAGGACTTATGAAGAGGAGTTTGACGCCTCTCCTGTGAGGTCAGGTTTGTTCTGATGTGCAGGGTAGCCCAGGCCTCCCTGGGAACTACCGGGCCCTGTCATTTGTACAGGCTTCCCAACTCCCGTCAGCTCTGAACAATCCCTGTCACTTCAGGTGACCAGAGAGTGTATCTCTTACAACTCAAGAGCCTGACACGTACCTCACAGCGATGTGCCCTTTCTCAGAGCCGTGGCCTGGGTGTGAGCCTTGTTGTCCAGGCACTGGGACCTCTGGAAGTTCTGGACTGTTCATTTTCTGCCCTGCCTTCCCCACTCCTACCCCAGCACAATGCTGACAATGAGAGAGGAGTTTTCTAGAAACACCGTTGAAGTGACAGCACTTTACCCCTTCCTGCCCCCTATAGTCACTCCAGGGCCTTCTTGTCGCAGATGTCGGTTGAGGATCTGCTGTGTGCCAGGCGCTCTGCCAGACCCAGCTGACACACTGGCCAAGTCCCCTGACACATCTGTCCAGGCAGGTTCATTAACCCCATTACACATGTGACTGGTAGGAACTATTTCATCAGTTTAGGAGTGGATACAGTCACATATTTCTCATTTTTCCAGTTAATCTCCCAAGTCCATTTGCCCAGTTTAGTGGGAAGGTCTCTATTTCCCTCTTGAGGTCAATGCCTACCCCATCTCCAGTTGTCCACCAGCGTATCAAGGAGCTTTAGGTCTTAGCCAGGCCAGGGGGATCGTTCCTCCTTCCAGATGCCAGTAAGAGAGAGTTGGAGTTAAGTCCATACCATAGTGGACCTCAGCAGAAAACCGGTCCTTGACAGACTGACGAGTTGCTGTCCACTGTTTCTACGGTGCCCTTCCCATCTGCATCCTGCCCCAGCCCAGTGCTCGCAAGGTTACAGCTTTTACAGTTTCTACTCACACTCTCAGTCATTGTGACGAAATGCCACTTTCTGGGCCACCAAGCCGGGTCTGTAGGGGTTACCGTCCATCTTCAGCCACATGCAGTGCAGGGTCCCGCCTTTTCCTCGCAAGGCACCTAGCTTGAGTCTGGTCCATCTGGACCCCTCTACCCTCTTGACAGTGGATAGAGGCAGGTGTGACCTCATTCTTCCAGAGATGATCCAATAACAGAAAACCTCCAAAGAAGGGTTAAGAGCCCAGACTTTTCCTTTCTAGAAAATTCCTCTGCCCTTGTGAAAATGTGCGCATTGCTTTCCCATTGATTCACTTTACTAACCGAAGTTTTTGAAAAACCAGCTTTGTTAAACAAGGCCAGAAAATGTCCCATAACTCCCTTCTTCCTCCAGAGCAGTGGATGACAATTTATTTTTTTACCTAACCAAAGGCAGCTGCTTCACTGACTGAGCAGAGAAGATCTGCCAGGCCATCTAAATGAGATGACCTGCCATTCCTCTCACCACCATAAAGAAACAAATGTACAAATAATGAGCTCAGCTTCTCCAGACACCCTGCCACGGCACACGGGGGAGCTGCAAGGCCGCCAGGCTGAATGTTTTGCACGAGGTCACGTAGTTAGTGGGACAGCTGGCGTTCAAATCCATGTCTGCCTGTCCCTAAAACCTGGATTTTTTCCATTATTATTCTTTCTGCTGAGGGTATTTAGGCATCTCAAAGGTGACTCACACTTGCAGCCTATCGGATATCTGGTATTTTTATTGCTAATACTATTTAAAGGACAGATCCCTGTCCTACCCCATTCCTCCCAAACTCTAGTAAAAGTACGTTGCAACCAATGGGACTTCTTTTTTCTCTCTGATCCCCAAGTGAAGTCTGTGGTCTCTGATTGTCATCACATCACACTGGCTGATCAGATAGACCAAAATGGTGCCCTTAGTCAGACCTGCGCCAGCACAGTAGGGTAGCCCAGTGAATCTGATGTGACCCTGGACCTTCCGCCTCTGTGCACTGACAGGTCCAATGGGGGAACTTGTCCAATCTCTTCTTTGGAGGATGTCCATCTCACTGTGGGGCGAATGGGCAAAATGTGCTGGGTCTTGCCAAGAAACCAAGACCCAGCAGAGACGAAGGGTCATAAACTATCAGAGCTAAATGAGCCCCAGCCAGGCGCTTGGATCGCTCAATCCACTGTACAGGTTAAAAGACTGGGGCTTGCGGAGGGGAGATGATTTCCTGTGGCCACACAGAGGTGTTGATGGAGCTGGGATTAGAACAAAGAGATGACATGTATCATAGAGCTTCTTTGATTCAGCATCACTCTCTCCAGTTATTGTCTTTTAAAGATATTATCACTGAAAAGTACATAGGGTACAAATTAATTTTACTAACTTGTGAATAAAGTGCTGGGCCCCAGGTAGGTGAAATGTCCTGATCAGGGTCACTTGGCTGGTAGTGGAGCCAGAAATGGGATTCAGATCTTGTAACAGGGAGGTGTTCATTCCTGTTGCTTCTCCTGGCCGGGAGTGAAGCACTAAGAAGGTCGTTAACCTTGCAGGTGAGGCTGCTTTCCAACTCTTTCTTTGTGGAGGGAAAAGAGTGATATTTTAGTACCATTTCAAAGGAGACAAGACTTCTGGGAACAGGCTCAGCAAGAACCCACTTTCCCCACTGCCCTTACCCACTTGCTTTTGACTATAGATTGCGGCAAAGGGGGAAGGGACTCAGGGTTGGAGTCATAAAAACTGAAATGAAAATCCCGACTCTATTTCTTACCATTCGAGTGATCTTAGCCACCATTCTTCGAACCAGAGTGTCATTTCCGGTTCCCAGAAGCTAACAAATGTCTTTGTTTCTTGACCTTTGCTGCTTGATGCTAGTTGCATTGTTCACGTCTGTGTGCTGAAATTTCAGTATCTGTATCTAGGCCCGGGGTTTGTTCCGAAGCCCCAAGGGGCCTTCCTCTGGAAGCTTTGGTGTAAAGCTTTGGGCCCAGCGGGCACAGAACCCCAGCTGCCATTGTTCTGTCTGAGTTTCACTGAACATAGGAGTCTCTCAGTCCTGGTTGCCAATGAGTGGTCCAGGCCTTTGTTAACTTCCAGATCAAAAGAGGCCTATTAGTTGTTCCCTGTAAGGCAACCCTTTTGGTCCAGACTTAAGATGGCTGCTCAGCAATAAAAGCTACCACCTTGTCCATGGCTGCAGTTGTTGCCATTGACCTTTGGGGCCTTCTAGACTCTGACCTACCTGGAGACTATACCCAGGTGGGGTTGAGGGCGACCACAGGTTGCTCACTCAGTGCTAGGTCACCCATCCCTCCAAACATCTTTTTTAAAATTTGTTTCGCAGACCTTCGTCAGTACAAGAGTTGAGCTTATGCATTAGCCAGAAGATAAAGAGATTTAAGGCAAATTAGAAGGAAGAACTATACTTTAGCTTGCAGAAAGTAGAGTGAACCAAAGAATCTAATGAGAACTAATGATTATTCATAAATGAACTGTATTGGACACAAGTTTTTTAACCTTGCACTTTAAGGTATCTTCAAACATGAGGCTTTCAAAATGTTATATGTAGCTAACTAAAAATATTCCACAAAGGAAAGACAAGTGTAAATTCTTTTTTTTTTAACATCTTTATTGGAGTATAATTGCTTTACAATGGTGTGTTAGTTTCTACTTTACAATAAAGTGAATCAGCTATATGTATACATATATCCTCGTATCTCTTCCCTCTTGCGTCTCCCTCCCTCCCACCCTCCCTATCCCACCCCTCTAGGTGGTCACAGAGCACCAACCTGACCTCCCTGTGCTATGCAGCTGCTTCCCACTAGCTATCTATTTTACGTTTGGTAGTGTATATATGTCCACGCCACTCTCTCACTTCATCCCAGCTTACCCTTCCCCTTCCCCGTGTCCTCAAGTCCATTCTCTACATTTGTCTGCGTCTTTATTGCTGTCCTGCCCCTAGGTTCTTCAGAACCATTTTTTTTTTTATTCCATATATATGTGTTAACATACGGTATTTGTTTTTCTCTTTCTGACTTACTTCTTGTTCTGATCTAAATCTCAAATTAAAGCACGAACCTTGTGGTTTATAAGGTACATCAGGCAATTAAGTTTCGTGGTTGCTTCTTTATATCGAGGCTGCAAAGATAAGCACCTAAGTTAATTACAGAAATGTCACTAGTTTGTTTATTAAACATCTTCAAATATGATTTTTTAATGGGGATGAAAGGCAGATTCAACTGTATATGAAATACACTAGACAGGGCCTGTCCCAGGCTGGGTGTCAGGAATCAGAGAAGAATACTTGGCAATTCATTTATTGAGCCTATATTCATGTTTCCTTGGGGAAGGGTCATCCTTCCTTAATTCAGGTAGAAAGTTTGATGTCTTGATCCTAGGTTGTTAGTATGACAACCTAACATACTAACTGAGCCCTGGTCCCTCTTGGGCGAGGCAGGATGTATGAGCCACAGATGGACATGTGCCCATCATCTTAGTCCCTCTATTGATTGTCCAGAAGTGAGTTTAATGAAGACAGAATGTCTCCTGTAAACACATCATTATTCCTGATCAAGGAAGTGTAAACAGAACCTGGCCTGGGAAGCAGGCTCTTGGTCTCTCCCTACCACAGACATGAAAATGCCCAGGCTCCAGGGATTTGCCAAGAGTCTGGAGTCAGTAAGGAAACTTCCTGGAGCATAGGGGGAGGACCCAGAAACCGGACATGCCGAGAGCTCCGACAGTGTCTTCAACATCAGATCTTATTCCAAAAGTTGGAAAGATGGAATTAAAACATGAATAGGTGAACCTTATCAAAAAAATTCAAATAATCTTAAATGCTTAAAATGATGATCTAGAAGGAATGGAAATATATCACAGAAGCATCTGCTATAAGAATACTTTGAATGATAGGAACTAGAGTGGGATTCTGTTTACCTGATCTTACTAAAAGCAACATTTATCTCTCAATGTCCTCAAAAAAATCATTAGAACTTCTTGATTCTTCATTTATAGTATGTAATCCATCTACTTTGTATTTGTAATATATACTCTATAAACTTTGGTTAATTTGCTTTTTTTTTTTGATGAAGGTAAAGCTGCTTAGACAACTATAAAGTGTCAGGTAGATACAAGGGGTTATATTTATACAACGTCTAGCTCATCAGCCCTTAATAGGTGGTTGCTCTTATAATTGTTATTATAATTATCATGATCTCCATCATTCGCACCATTTAATTACCTCTGTATAAAGTGAAGGGTGTAAGTATGTTTTAATTAATAATGTAATAATGGATACCTCTTATTGATTGTAAACTATGTGCCAAGTCCTACACTAGGTGCTTTGCATACAAATTAACATTTTAGTTATTGCAGAGACCCGGAGACAACGACATTATGAGCATCATTTTACTGAGGCTTGGGGAAGCCAGGCATCTTGTAGACAGTCCACAGGGTCTATTTGGAGGAGCACTGGTTCAAAGCCAGATCTGTCTGACTCCACACACCTTGCTTTTCCTGCCATCTCGTGCTCCCTGTTTTGAAGAGACGGACAACGCATTTTAGAATTATTTCAGGTTGGTATGTTTCCCCCTCTAGATATATGTCAACTGTAAGACCACCTGAAAGACAGGCTGATCCTCCTTTCTGAAAGACAATGCAAGCCTAGAGAAGTCCCTTGGAAGGTGACGATCACCCTCCCCATTTCATCACCCTCGTCCTGATTGTTGCTATTCTCATAGGCACGGACTCCAGCTTCATTCCATTAGCGTCTCCTGCGCACCATCCCTGCTCCAGCTATTTGTGAGCATTTTACATTGTAAACCTGCCTTCCCACCCTAGATCAGCCCACCAATTGCCTGAAAGCGGTCCTGTGGCTCTAGTATCTCCCTGCGGTCATAATTAGCTAGGACCACAGGCGGGATAGAGCAGAGATGCTTTCTGTGTCCTGCACTTTCTCCCCAAAGCCACAGAGTGGCTGCATATCAGTTACGCTCAGCAAAGTGCTCTTTAGATACACTTGATTGCCTCCAGTAACAGGAAGCTCACTACCTTTAAAGGAAGCCCATTCAATTATTGAAAAGCTCTGGTGATTTGGAGATTGGATATAGGCATTTCTTCTTCTTTTTAAAATTGATATATAATGGACATACAACATTGTGTTAGTTTTTGGTGTGCAAGATAATGATTCGACACAGGACATAGGCATTTGTATAAAAAAATAAAGGAACACAAGTTGGTACACACTTTCTAAGTACAATTTATCAATAGGTATCAAGAACTTTAAAATTGTTCTTTCTTTTCAATCTGCTGATTCTAATTCAATCAGCTAATTTTCTTCCTCGAAATTCACGTTACCAAAAGAAACCAAGATGGTGGAAGAACTGTTGTAGTTTTAGATGTCAGCATTATATTATTTATAATAGTTTAATGAATACATGCAATAATTAAGGATCTCAGTGATCTTAACTCTTACTCAGACAGCATGGCGTGTAGATCCTGAAAGATGACTTATGAGAGGAATGGTTCTTCACCATAATTCCTCAGTAGAATGTCCCAGACCAATTAAATGAGAAACTTTAGGAATAAATCCAGACATTAGTCTTTTTTTTTTTTTTTTTTTTTTTTTTGCGGTATGCTGGCCTCTCACTGCTGTGGCCTCTCCCGTTGTGGAGCACAGGCTCCAGACTCCGCGGCAGGTGGGATCTTCCCGGACCAGGGCACGAACCCGTGTCCCCTGCATCGGCAGGCGGACTCCCAAACACTGCGCCACCAGGGAAGCCCTAGTCTTTTTTTCTTAAGTTGCCCTAGTGATTCTCATTGTGTAGCCAAGGTTAAGAGCCATTCTTCTAGAAGTTATATAGTCATCAAAATGGCTTGTTTAAGTCGCTAAAGCTCTAGTCTTCAGAAAGGGAAGCAGGTGAGAAAGCAGGCCACCCGCTTTCTACTGCTGTGGTAGGGAATCACTGTTTGGCCCTGGTACCCCAGGGGCTAAGGGGTTCAGCACTTGGACCTTCCCATTGCATCGTACTCATATCCAACCATCCAAGGGCCCTCATGAGCCCCTCATCCAGATGAGTCTGCAGCCCTGCTGGGAGGTCCAGACAATTTTGAAGAGGGAAGGCTCCGAGGTGACAGGCAGGCTGGGGTCTCTTTACTTCGAAACTCTGGGTTTCCATTTCTTTTGTAAAATGAAGATAATGACTCCTGCCTGACAGGGAGCTGTGAGGTTTGAAGCAGAGAGTGGGGATGGAGACTTTCTATGCTCTGGACCAGATGAAGTACCCACACCACCAGAAGTCAGCTTCGTGGAGGAGGAAAGAGAGCGCTTCACATGCACCCGAGTGTGGGAAGCGGACAGGACAGACTGAGCTCACCTGGGGACTGTACTGAGATCAGCTCCTCCCCGCCTACCCCTCCGCCTGTGAGACCCCTGTGCCTGTCCATTTCCTCCAGGAAACTGACCAGTGGTGGTTTTTGTGCTAGTCAGCCAGCCTTCCTGGTCCTTCACTGCCATCTGCATTCCTTAGAGGTACTGGCGTCTCTTTTAAATGCCATCCAGGAGGACCAACATTCCCACTTTTATCCCCTCTGGTGATTTCTTTTGCACAAATTGGAAAAGGCATCAAAAAAAAAGAAAGAAAAGAAAAAGAAATCCACCAGTCAAACAGCTCTTCCTTTCTCTTCAAAAATAGCGCTTCTGGGGCTTCCCTGGTGGCGCAGTGGTTGGGAGTCCACCTGCCGATGCAGGGGACACGGGTTCGTGCCCTGGTCCGGGAAGATCCCGCGTGCCGCGGAGCGGCTGGGCCCGTGAGCCATGGCCGCTGAGCCTGCGTGTCCGGAGCCTGTGCTCCGCAATGGGAGAGGCCACAACAGTGAGAGGCCTGCGTACCGCAAAAAAAAAATAAAAAATAAAAAGCTCTTCCGGTCCCATACCACAGGTAGGGGTGTAATTCACACCTTCTGTTCTTTGAGCGTCTATGTCCCTCACAGTGGCGGGTTAAGGCCACTGTGAGATATCTGGAAGGATTTCTCTGAGAACCGGTATTTAGATCCTCCAGATCTGGTTCATTTGTTTGTTGCTTGTTTACTCATTCATTCATTTATTGAGAATAAGCAAATGTTACCATACCTTGCAGAGGGCAGCTTTCTTGGACAGACACTTGCCTGAAGTCAGAGGCCAGGCAGTTGGGAAGTAGACAGCAACATACAGCCGGAATCTGCCCATCCCTCGGCACCACCACCACACTTCCCCTGGTCCCAGCCACTGCCACCTCTTCTCTGGTTGACCGCGGTAGCCCGCTAACTCCTCTCTCCATTCTCTCCTTTCCTCCTGCCCACCTCGTGGGCCAGTCTCAAAAAAAGTCAGAGCGCCCTTTTTTTGTAACCATTTTTAAAAATTGAAGTATAGTTAACTTAAAATGTTGTTAGTTTCAGAATGCTCTTTTTGAAATGCAATTTAAAGTATGTCGCTTCCCTGCTCAGAATTCTACAGCGACTCATCATTTCGCTCAGGGTGGAAGCCCCAATCCTTATGATGACCTGGCAGGTCACTGGATCTTGCCCTGCCCCAGGACGGCTCTTAGCTCTCTGGTCACTATCCGCATGCACACCCACTCCAGCCACGTGGCCCTTCGCTCACCCTCCATCACCTCGGGTGTACGTCTGGGGGTGCTGTGCACTGCCACCCCTTCACTCTTTTCTTGCAATCCCAATTCAGTGCCCTTGATGTGCAGTCTATTTCAGAATGCTGCGTTCCCTGCAGCCTCAGCACAGGAGACAGCAGGGCGGTCTGGAGTTTGGACATGTTCAGAAACACTAGTCTCTTCATTAAGGATTTCCTCGTCTGCTTCTACCTGAAGCCAAACATCTGGATGGAATATGCAGAAGCCAGACCACATGTCTGGGGGTTCTTCACATGCTAACAGAACACAGACCATCTGGGGACTGTTGCTGTTTCACTCTTCATCCTTGTTAAGGTTCAGTTACTTTAAGTTCAACAAACGTTTGTTTACTCCAGCTTTTTGCCTTTTTTTTTTTTTTTTTAATCTTTTCAATAGAGAAATGAACAAGTCCCACCACGAAGGAACTGACAGGCTAGAGGAATGGGTGACACGTCACAGGTAATTCTACCCAATTCCACCCAGTGCCACGTGAAGGTCCCAGGTCTGGATCCAGCGGCTGCTTCATGGAGGGACGCCCGAAAGACAAATCAGAGGCCATCAGTGAGCTGGAACCTCGGAAGCTGTAGTCTTTCAAGGTAATGAAACTGAGCCCAGAGCTCAGTTGTTGCCTCTGTACAATGAGGGGAACACCTTTGGGGTGTCCAAGGCTGGAGTGGACAGTAAGGAAAAGAATTTGAGGTCATGGTATAGGGGCACTGCTGTCCTTATCAGGCAACAGGGGAGAGGTGCATGCAATTTACAAATCCTCTGACTTTAAAAGTACAGTTTAACCCATGGGCTAATCAAATGGAAGGGTGTTAGCCCTTTTGAAAGTAGATCCTCCCTTGCTGTATTTACCGGGTAAACATTTCCTCATCGCTTAAGACGCAGCGTAATTGCCCTCACCCTCCTGGAGAAGTCTTCTCAACTGTGAGTACACTGGCCATTTCTGTCTGTCTGCAGCCACCTTTCACCAGGCTAAGTTCTGCCATACTTTCGACCCCACCACGTTCTCACTGTTTATGTCTGGGACCTGACACAGACCAGATGGAAGGGAATGCGCGTCCCCCTCCCTGGATCCTCTAGGGCTGGGCATCTTTTGCACTCCAGTGTGGCACCTTCTCCAGACACCCTCCAGGGAGCAAGTTCTGAAGGGATGACAGGGAAGGGACAGAAGGACCCTGCATGGCTGAGATGGGAGATATAGGAAGACAGGGACAGTGCCCGGGGGCACACATCGTCAAGCCCTCGGGCTTTCTCTCAGCACAGAGGACGTTTTTGGACATGCACCGCTCTGCCATGGGTAGATATGGGGCATCTTGGGGGCACCTTCCTTTGTTTTCCAAGCCTTCCATGATACATGCGCTATTTTTTTAACTGTTTATTTTCTATTGGAGTATAGTTGATTAACAATGCACTATTTATGATGATAGCTTTAAAAGACACTAGGCAAAATTCTGATGCTCCCAGACACATAGATTATTGTTCTTTGGTCTTGCAGGAAACCCTTCTCCCTAGTATCTATCAGAGTCTCTGTTCCTGAGAAAGCAGTAGAATAATCAATTGCCTGCAAGGCTGCACAGGAAAAAGAACTTGATTGAAAACCAGAGCAGATGATTCCATCTCCCATCTGCTCTGAGCAGGCTTTTCTTCCCGGTCCTTTGGAATCTTTGGCCAGCATGGCTTCTTGGTAGCAAGGGTCCATCTCCACGCTGGGAATGGCGAAAGGCAAGTTCCTATGCTGATGCCAGATCTTCTCCTACCCCAAATGCTGCCACATAACATCTCAGAAAGTTGTTCCTCTTGTTCTGTCTAGATTTAGAGACTGGTTTCAGCTGCTGACATGGCGCTTCTACTGTCTGTCCAATCTGAATGTTGAGTGTGGTCAAACCCAGCTGTGTTGATGGGTCAAGTCTGCTCAGCCACAAGGAAGGGGGTGATTGGACCAATCTGTCACTTCAGTGCTTTTCCCTGAGCGCATTCTATGCACTGAGGCTTGTGCCAGGAGCCTGAGGGGAACAGAGAGGGACGCGACTGAGTCCCCCCACACGGGAGCTGGGGGTGACAGAAATAACATAACTCAGGCTGAACATGTTCAAAAGCAAGATGCATTTGTTTTGCCTACAAACTCACTCCTATTTTGTAAATGATCCCGCCCCCTGACCCAGTCACTCACTCATACCAGAAACCTGACGTTCATCCTGGATTTTTTCCTCTCTCTTCCCCCCCAAAAATGATCCTAAATTCTCTAGATTCTTTTTCTGTTCCTCCTTTTCCATCTTATGAGCTCTGCCTCCGTCCAGCCATTTCTTTGATCTCCCTGAATCTCCCATGCCATCCCTTCTACATGACAGCTCATGACAAATTTCCTTTAAAAAACTTGCCAGTGACTTTCCATATCTTTCTGGGTCAAGCATGTCCAGGCATCTGAAAACCAGGTGACCTCCATGATGCAGCCCCATGGGACATTTCCCATCTCATTTCTCCCTCTTCTCTTTTGGGAGTCAAAGCAGGTTCTTTACACCCTCCAGGATTCAGTTCGCTTTCCCAATGCCTCCCGCTTTCTTTGGTGACTTTCATCCTGTCTAGAATGTATCTCTTTTTGTCCAAATACTACCTGTCACACCTAGCTCAAATGCCACTTCCTACAGGAAGGCTTCCCTGATCTTCCAATACGAGGGCATCTTTCTCTCCTCCAAATCTCTTGAAGACTTTGAAACCGACCAGGACCCTGTGAGGCCCTCCCGGGTACGAAAGCCTTTCCGTGTCCCCTGTTTCTTAATTATACGATAAAGGCTTCAGCCTCCTAGACCTTCCCTGAGTTCCAAAGAGCAGAGTCAAACAGTTGCTAATCAGGGAAGGGAGGGAACACAGAAACAAAGGAGGGATAATTAAGAAACTATAGTGCAGCGATTAAAGCAGGATCCTGGTTTCTTCTCAGGGAATATACATAATACCTTTGAGTTCTTCTGCAGGAACTAAGGCCCCCCACCCAGGTGGAGGATGGCAACTTCACGTTGAGCACAAGATCCTTGGAGCACAACCCTGTTACCTCACCGCCAACCAGTCAGAAGAAAGTCACACATCCTGCAGCCCTCACCCCAAATTTTGCCTACAAAAACTTCTCCCTGAAAACCTTCAGGGAGTTGGGTTTTTTTCCGAACATGAGCCACCCCTTCTCCTTGCTTGGTCCTGCAATAACCCTTTCTCTGCTCCAGACTCTGCCATTTCATTTTGTTGGCCTCACTGTGTGTCAGGTACACAAACCTATGTTTGGTGACAACTGTTTGCAGAAGCTTTGTAACTAGAGCAGAAGCTTGAGATAAAACGAGCTTGGGCTGGAAATTTGATTAAGCCACGGAATAAGCAGGTGCTCTTAGGGGGTTAACCTCTCTAAGCCTCAGTTTTTTCATCCATGAAATGGAGAAGCCTCATGCTTCCTACATTTGTTGTGAGGGTGAGAGATGACATATGCAAAACACTTAGTGCGACGTCCATTAGTAGGGGTTTGATAAAGGGTGGGTATTATTATTATTCGAGGCCATAATTATGCACTCGCTCTCTTTAAGTTATGGGGGTATTGGCCAAGGCTCCTGCCTGAGACCTGAGTGCTTCTCAAGGGGTGAGGGGTGGCTGTCCCAGGGCCCGCCTGGTGGGTGATGAACTGCTGGGGACATGGCGGGGGGGGGGGGGCGGCGGTGTCTGCTCTGGGGCTGCTGAGGGTACAGAGCCGTCGCAGAGAACAGCAGGCTCAGGGCTCACGCTATCAAAGGCCTGAGGCCCCAGAAGGACCAGCTTGTTTCATTAAAACAAAGAGAAGGGTTTCCTTGAAAATCCCACCTCTTCCCAGATTTCCCTCTCGGCTGCTTCTGTGGTCACACATGTTTCCGATGAATCCACATTCAAGTGAATTTCGGTCGACAAATAACTCGATACAGCTCTTTGGTGGGAGAGAATTCCTTCGGGATGAGGTCATGGTTTGGCTACAGTAAAATTAAAAATAACCCAGAACCCCCCGCCGCCCGGGCTGGCTTCAACCCAGGACAGTGCATTTGGGAACCATTATCGGGTTTATCGGGGTAACGTATCGCAGAAAACCTGCTTCTGTTTATAGACCATTTTATTATTCCGTTTTGACATTTCCCTTTTTTCTTCAACCTTTTTCCCCCTTAAGCAAATATCTATTAGACCGAGTTGAAACGTGAGCCATCCAAACATACTCTTTTTCAACTTCAGGCTAAAGCAGGTCTGACTAGAAGCAGAAATGCTTAAATGAAAAGTTATGATTTACTTTCTTTCTAAAGGGAAACAGTGTCAGAAAGAGAATTTTATGTGACAAGGGAACATTCGGAGCACAGAATGACAGCTGGCAGCTGACACAGGCCTTGCCTGGGAAAGGAGTGATACTTAGAAGGCTGGGCATGATCCCACCCGGCACCTCCCACCCCCAGGCGCACCGGGAACCATGCACAGGCAGAACCTCAGTTACTTCCAAAACGGCAAAGCTCCCGGATTGGATTGTAGGCATAACGATGGTCAGATCAGGAAGACAACTTTGCAATAACACAGCAGTCTTTGTGCCCATTATCTTACTGTTGGATAAACTGAGGCCCACAAGGTGGCAGTGACTTGCCCAAGGTAACTCCACTGAGGTATGGTATTAACGGGGTTGGGTCTTAGGCCAGAGCTCAGATGGCATGAGCTTGAGGGCCAGCTCTGCCCCGTGATCTTAGGCAAGAGACTTGGCTTTATTGTGCCTCCAGTCTACTGACTGACTGTAAAATGGGATAATAATTTCTGTCTGGTTTGTATCATACCGCTGAGGACGATCCAAAGAAGACCCAGCTAGTATAGCAAATATTTACCGAGTGCTTTCTACGTGCCCTGCACTGTTCTAAGCCTTCACAGAACCCACTTACCACTCACAGCAAGCCCACCAGTTAGATACCAGAATGATGCCCATCCTGGGGATGAGGGAGCTGAGTGAGACTCAGAGAAGTTCAGTTACATGAGCAAGGTTACGTCGCCGGAGGATGATAGAGGCTTGATTTGAGCCTAGAGCGTCCCACACCAGAGCCTGTGCTCTTGACTCCAACCAGTGGGTCTCTGGGACCTATTAACTCCGAGCCAGGATGCAAAGGTGAAACACCAGGATTCCTGCTTCCTGCTCCATGGCCTTTACAGGACCCTGAACTGCCCCAGCTTCTGGAGGGGGAGGTGGTCAGCCTACTTTCCTACCCTTTCTCTCAGGCCTGGGGCAACAGATTAAATGATGACATGGAAAGACGGTTTGAATTCTCTTTGCATGCATCTGAGTACAGACCTGAAAGGCATGTGTGCTGGTGAGGGCTGGGAGTTCGAGAGGCGGGCCTTTCCTGAAGGAGGGCTCCCCGCCGCCACACACACACACACACACACACACACCGTGGTTGCCGAATAGCGCTCTGCCCTTGCGTTTGCTCCCCTCCCCTCTTCCTCTTTCATTTCGATTTATTGCTCCCAGGCCTGACTACCTCCTGGCTTGCCTCTTCACAAGCCCCTGGATTCTGGGATGATCTGATGACCTGGCCCCCAACTTCCTCTTTAATCTCCACCTTCCTCTCCCTTTCGCCCTCTGGGTGTCTGTGTGTGTGTGTGTGACCAGTTCTTGAATGCATCAAGTTCTCCCCCTACCTAGGGGCTGTTACGTCTGCCCAGAATGTCCCACACCCCACACTTCACCCTTCTGATCCTGGTCCAAACAGCTTTCCTCAGACACAACTTCCATGCTCCTCAGTCTTATCTCCCCCAACATCTCCGTACTTCTCTCATAGAACCATTTCTTTCCCTTTGTGCCCTTCTTACCCTTTGCACTCAGACATGTATTTTTTAAATCTATCTCTTTATTTAGACCAGGGATCTACAAACTCTCTATTACTGTCATAAACTTTTAATTACAACCCACATGGCCTACGAATTAAAAAAAAGAGTTTTACATTGTAAATGGCTATGTAAGCACCTGCGGAGTATCTTTGATTTTGCTTCTTCACCTTGCAAAACCTGAAATATTTTTATTTATATTTATCTTTTAAGATGAAGTTTGCTAACCTGTTCTAGACCGTGAGCCCATTACAGCAGAGACTGGATGTCTACTCTGCATATCCAGTACATGACCCAGTGCCTGGCGTGTAGTCGATGTTCAATAAATATCGGTGTCCTGAAATGATCAATGGATTCTTTCTTCCTTCTAGCTCCCCCCAGGGGGAGGCAAGAAGTTTAGTAGGAAGACTTCACGCTGCATCCAAAATCTCATTTGAACTCCAAATTTGAACTCTGCTGTTTACTAGCTGTGGGACTCTGGATAAGTCATTGTCTTTGAACCTCAAACCTATTATCCTTTAAGTGAAATTAGTAATTGGAAGGATGCAATAAGGTGATAAATACAAAGATGACTTAGCAAAATGTAAAGACCGTATAAAATATTAATTACTGTCATAATAATTTACGTTATTGTGCCAAATGTCAATTTATCACCTCTCAGCTCCCAAGCACCTTTCATTGCTTGCTCTGTGATAATGGAGAAGGACCCTGTACATATTTTCTCTTTGCCAGTTCACACAGCATTTAGCGCTCTCGGTACAGGGCGCTCAGGAGACACCTCAGAAGGAAGGGGCTCCTCCTCTTGCTGCTGTGCTGCTTCTTGCTCCTGTCATTCTGCTGCCAGCATCACATTCGGGGACATTCACCAGTGCTTACTCCCGGCAAGTTTCGGTTGTACCTCTACGGACAATTTCCCTTTGATTTTCAGTGGTAGCTCCGTGGGCAGATCCCCACTGAGTCCCCCAGGCAGTCCAGTGGCCAGCTTCCCAGCCTGGCCCGCACACAGTAGGTTCCCAGCTTGCCATTCATGGCTGTGGGTCCCCACCCATCTGTCTCAACCTACCTGTCCCTAGACGGGGTATTTCCTTTCGGCCACTTTCAGCTGAAGTTCCCTACTCACCAGCCTCAGCCTAGTGTCTGTGGACCAGCGTTGACTTGGGGTAACACAGTGAACTTCCCTGCCATCCAGCAGAGGATAAACGGCACCTTCCCCAGCGAGGTGACGCCCATCCTTGGAGAGGGCCTCTGCCTTCCAAGTTTATTTCTTCCGTAGGTGCTCTCCGTCAACCTTAGGGAATTCTTTAGAGTACTCTTTACTCCTTTATAGATTACTTATAACTGTTATAGTTAATAATTCCTTATATTTTTTTCTGTTCAAATAACTGTATGCCATCTCTCTCCTGATTCAACCTTGACTGAGACAGAATTGTTATCGGGAATGGTCTCAGGAGATAGACACACAAAGTTGGGATTCAGGAATTGGCTTGGTTGTGTCTCTGAACTCGAGTGTAGTGCTACTTTTTGCCAATAGGAAATGAGGTGCTAGCAATCCATGGCATGCAATGGCATCGCCATTAGTCCAGCTGTCGCCTGTGGTTGAAGATGATAAAGTGCCAACGGAAGACATGCCTTGGAAGCCCGTGGCCTTTGCGGCAGTAATGATGACAATGGGACTGTGGTGTGCGAGGGGGTCTTCAAAGTGCACTTGAGCCATTACTGAAAGAAAGTGACAAACGCTAGTCCTTTCACTGTCAGCTCAAATCACAGATTGAGGAGCAGAGAGCTTCCAAGACGGTCCTAAAATATGTTCTCATTTCTTACAGCTTCAGGGCTGATATGGTGGAAAAAATCAACAAAAAATTTATTCCGCAAGTTACTGAGTTACAATAACAGTTGAATTCAGAGTCTTGCCAAGTTTCTCATGCGAAAGCGAGGACACTTATTAGGAAAGATTAGGAGACTAAAACTAGGATTGAGAACACCTGGTTGGCCACAGATGAAACTGACAATCTTAAGCTTCCAAATCACTCTGGATTTCCCTTGGCACCGAAATTAGCTTGTTCTCCTGTACACTGGAGTTAGACCCACATTCCTGTACCTGAAAACCTTATTATTTAATTTTACCTGGGGTAGATGACTTAATAGTGGACAATCAATCTCTTTAAGATCTACCACAATCGCCCTCTGTTGCCAACAGACCCACAGTTAGAGTCACATCATTTTATGCTCCAGAGATAAGTACATATTAAGGCCCAGGTGGAAATAGCTTACACCCAGAAGAATGGAAATTGTGCTACTATATTGGCAGAAACTTGGGGAACGTGAGTAAGAATGGATTTTATGGGCGTTCAGCCAGGGAGGGTAGACTATAACAATAGATTGGACCAAATTCATTGGTATTACTAGAAGTTCCACATAACATGTTAACTCATGCATCCAGGGGTGGCTCTAACAGCTCACTTGGGAGCTGTGAGCCGGCAGGAGAGGTGGGGTTTGTACAGTGAAGAGATACAGAGAATTTCTGGTCTCATCTCCACCCTGCAAAAGTCCATGACTCTGCTTGGGAAAAAAACCACATAGATCCATGTGAAAACGAATCAAAAATAATCTCTCAGGAAGGCAGCCACCTTGAAACAGCAGGAAAATAAGCAGCATAAACAGTCAGAACTGTGGCGCTCAGGGAAGAGAAACTCTTACAGGCTGGAGGACTGTTCCGTGGAAGGAAGGAAAGGGCTTTTCTGGGAGCTGGAGATGCCTAGGTTTGAGGAACCCAGGAGAATAGTGGTAAGTGAGAGCGAGAGGCAGGTTTTTAGATCAAGACTGAAAGTGTGGCCACAGACCAGGGCTCATGAGATCTGTGGAGCTCAACAATTATCCCACAGATGCTTAGGGCAACTCAAGGCCCCAACAGGGCACTGACTCCTAATGTGTAAAGCACACCCCCTGAGCTCAGCATCTTCAACCTGTGCCCAGGGCTGTAATGCCTCCTTTCCAGATCCTAACACGTTAGGCATGAACTTTACACTTTCCTCCCGGAGCCCATACATCCGGGCATTTACTGTCATCACTGTCTGATCCAAGAGCATCCGGGCTCTGAAGAGTAGGAATCACCACAGCTGCGTGTTAACCTCCTTGTTGATTCTAGTTTCTTGTCTGAGGAATAGACCTCTTTCCTGAGGTGGCTGGATGGAAAGTCTGCTCTTTTTAGGAGAGATGCTGCTCCTACCCTAGAAGTGTGGCCGACACTCATACCAATGGCTGACAATCACAGTAACTGGATTTTGACAAGATACAGTAGACCTCTCAGAAGAGGTTACCCACGTATCATCAGCACGGAAAAAAAAAATCAGTGGACTTTCTTCGTTCTGCCTTTTGGACGTTGATGTCCACGGTATTGTCTTACTTTAGCCTTCTGACCATTTGTCATGGTTGGTTAGTCAAAAGTGCTGCTAAAGGAACTATAACCCTCCCAGGGCAAGGTGCATGGCCAAGAGGAGGATATGCATTGTATCTGGCTCCAGATTGGGGTGTGTTTAAAACCTGTTACGGTCGGATGCTGGATCTTCTCTCCGGAAGCTGAGCTGCTCTCCAGCTGGAGACAGTCGAGTCAGCGCAATGGGAGAGTCACTCAGTGGGCCAGGTGGGGTCAGAAAGTCTAGCTGACCTTCCCCACAAGGAGGTTCTCCTACCATTCTTGTCTGGGATGATCTGATTTATATCTTTGATATTGAAGGCAGTTCCTGATATAGGCATGTTGCGTTGGAGACAGCAGAGAGCAGGCAGGGATCTAGCCTTCACCAGTAGGTTGGTCACCATCACAAACTGAAGGAGAAGGACCGGGAAGTGAAGGAGCTGGACAACACGGCGCATGAAGGAGAGTCGAAGAAATGGGGGGAAGAAGAGAAATGTAGACAGGGCTTAGTCAGTGTCTCCGGACCTCTGGGAACTGGGGGTAAACACACTTTGCTTGGTTTCAGTTTCTACCCATTCCCTTCCTTCCAAAGGACTGTAATGGAGAGTAAATAAATGTTTGAATAATGAAGGAAGATCCAAAAAGTAGATCCAGAATCAAGTGAATGTAAGGTAAAACCAAGATATATTTTAGTTGAATATAAAGAATGCATTAAAAATCAATGTCAAAGAGCTAATTGAGCAGTGTTCCTTTGGAGGGATAAGCTCCCCACCACTGGGGTGTGTAGGCATCAGCAGAATGGCCCATTCCTAGGAGTGCCATGAAAAGGCGTTCTGAATGGCATAGCACCCAGGGACACAGGCCAAGCTGTCGCCCTCTGGATTTATGCTGGTCAAGCTGTGAGATACACAGGTGAGGCAGTCACTTGGGATTGCCGGACTCCACAGACCACAGCAGGGAAAGGAGGGCTTCCCTTGTTCACGATCCATTGCTAAATTCATGAATGTTAACAACCCTGATTGGTCAGTATCTCAAGCTTTTCTCTTAAGTAAAGCACAGACCTGTAGAAAGAAACAAGAGAAGACACAGAGAGCTGGGTGACTGCCACAAGGCTAAATTGGATATGCCATGAGTAATAAAATAAAGATGAAATATGCCTTATTATTTGAAAATTTTCACTAAATCTATTAGAAATATTTAATTGCAGCTATAAACGTTGTCATCAAAATGGCCTACCCTAATGTGAACATAAAAAGAGTAGACAATGAAATCTTCATTAGTTAAATAAAATTTCTTAATTTAATGGAGTGTCATCCTGATAAAGTTAAATAAATATGGTTTGCTCTGTAGTTTACACATGAAACCCTGAAAATAAAAACGGTTCAAAAGAATAACACTCTGTCTGTGTTTCGCTCATTCATTCATTCACACAACATTCATTCATTCCATGCCCTCACTATAGTTACTGCAACACACGAGCTGTCCAATGTCAGAGCCGGAAGGACCCACGGCAATACGTGAGACTCAGTAAACATTCCTACATGCACAGATGATTGTCAATGCTCAACCAGGGCTCATTCAGAGGAAGAAACACTGGGGACCAAAAGTGCTTGCACTTTATTAGCGATAAAACATTTCATCTGCAAGGATCTTGCTTTAATGGCAGCATTACAGTCATTATCTGTCCTCACTGGGGCAACTGCTCAGTGTAGATGCCAGTGACTGTGTTAAATTGAACATGGGGTGAAAGAATGAAGACGATTGGATGCCTGTCTCTCCCACGACTGCATGGCACTCATTCCTCACAGATCTCAAAGTGAGTTTAGAAACTCCATTAACTGATAAAAGTCCCAGCACAGGACTTGCTGTAGGCAAGTGCAATAACATCGGCCCCGGTGAAAAGGTGGACCAACCCCAAGGACCCAGCAGGTGGCATTATTCCGACCTTAGGACATGGGCTGTGTTAACCAGCTGGTGTGTCCAGATCCACTTGGTAAAGGATTCCCTTTCCCCTCCCATCACACCTCTACTTTGATTGAGTGATAGTCATGCACACCACCTGAGCTGAAATCGATCCTGGATCTAGATCTAGTCTTCAGAGATTGACTGACATCATCATTTCTCAACCCTCCATTCATATCCCCTCACCACCTCATGAAGCTCTGTCTTCCCTAGCTCTGAAACATATCAGTCCCTAGACTGTGGAGTCCCCAAGGCCCAAGATCCAACTTTGACTTTACTTAGGGCCATAGCAACTGGCAAAAGCTAGCATGTAGAGAAGAACCCCACAAGATGATGAGAGCCACGCACGCTGATGGAGAAGCAGTGTGACCCAATCTCTCACTTCTCATCTACACCGTGGCGATTTATCACTGAGCCTGGCGTCCTGCAGGACGCTTCAACCTTTAAACCTTCATACATACTAGCTGTGCAGACATCCATGTTCAAAATATTGCCCACGTTTCCAGGCCCAGTTTATGGATCACAGGCGCTAGGGAGATGGCCCTGATAAAACTCCATCTTCACAACCTATATCCCCATTCTTTAGGGAGTCAGAACCATAGAGCTCCTGGGAAGCTTCCATAACCTCTGAACCAGCAGTTTTCAAAGTGTGAAGTTCAGTGTCTTTGTTCTATAGTGCTTCACAGAGATCAGGCAGAGATCACACCTGCTCAGGTAGGTGTCCCGACCCATCACCTCCACCGTGTCAACAAGCGCGACGTATGCTTGTTTACCGGCTGGGATTCTAGTTAAGTTTTTATTTGAACAAAGGGGTTTTTAGGCAAAAATATGGAAATCCAAAGGTCTAAATCAGTGTTTCTTAAAATAAATCACATCGATGCATATGGAAAATGAGGGTTTCTTGGCTTCTTGCAAAGAAATTCTGATTCAGTAGGTCTGAAATAGAAGCCAGAAAAGTGCTTTGCAGAAAATTGTCCAGGAGGTTTTGACACTGACGTTTCAAGGACTGGGGAGCTTGCAAGCCCTCTTCCATAGAACTTTCAGCCATGTAATTCCTCTTCAATAGAACTTTCTGCCATGATGGAAATGCTCTCTCTCTCTGTGTCACTACAGTAGTCATCATATGTGGCTACCGAACATTTGAAATGTGGCTAGTAAGACTGAGGAACTAAATTTTAAAATTTACTTAATTTTACCTAATTTAAATTTAAGTAGTTACATGTGGTTAGTAGCTACCACATGGATGGTACAATACTGATGTTCTCCCTGTGAAAAAGTCTGCCCTGTAACATCCTTAACGGTTAGACATACATTTTTTTTTTTTCAAAGACCTCTTTGCCTACGACGAAACATTTTCGGGTTGGGTTGCATTAATTAATTTGCTTATCTCCTATTTAATATGTATCTGGAATATATGGATAAACAAATTAGGGTCCCTTTCTTCAAAAAGCTCAGTATCTAGTGAGGAAGATTTTAGTCAGGGAAATCAGCAAGTCCAGTCACGTCAAAAGAAGTAAAGAGATTCCGATCTTGGCAGACTGATTTTAATTCATTCTGAGTCCTTCAGTTTCTAACATCCACGAGCGCTTTATATCAGGTAAGTTTCTGCTTCAATAGTTAGAGCCGCTATGGAACTCCAGCAATCACCTGCTGATGGGGAGGACCACGGCAATTAAAGGCACAGGCTCTGGAATGAGACAGCTTGGGTCCTAATCTTCCATCTGATCTTTATTAGCTGTGTGCCCTTGGGAAACTTATCCAACCTCCCTGTGCCTCAGTTTTCTCATCTGTAAAATGGGGATAGTACTATCACCTACCCTCAGCTATTGCTGTGAAGAGTAATTGGGATAAAGTATGCTAAGTGCTGAACCCACTGCCTATACATACACACAGTGAGAGCCCATAATCGGGCAAGTTTCTGTAGCACAGTTATTGACAGCGTGAACTCTGGAACTCGGCTGCCTGGTTTAGAATCCCAGACCTGCCACTTACAGCTCTGAGAACCTGGAGCATTTACTTTACTTCTCTGTGCCTCAATTTTCTCCTCTGTAAAAATGGGATTTATTAAATGGTAGGGATCGTGTAGAGAGGTTAATATGCATAATTAACTTACGGTCTAGCTCCTGGTACAATGCATAAGCATTTATATTTATTTGTACCCTTACTGCTAATTGCTGGTTTTCTCTCTTCAGTCTATATTTTCCAAGCCATCCTCCCACACATCAGTCAGAATAATCTCTGAAAGGCAGAAATTTGACCGTGTCATGTTTCAGTTTAAAGTCTTTCCATATCTTCCTATCACCCTCATAGCCTTTCACTTTCTTGTTTGGCCTCACCTCTCGTTGGGTTTCCATCTTTTATCTCCCACCTCCAGGAAAAACAGAACCCATATGCCCCATCCATATAAAGCCCCTGATGGTGTTATGGCCTCTTGCCTTTGCACGTGGTGCTTTTTCTATCTGAAACAGTTGCCCTCTATCCCTTGCCCCTCTGGGGGGTATCAAAGCCCTTTGAGTCTTCAAAGCTCAGCTGCCTTTGCCAAGATAACCTCCTTGACTTCCCCGCAACCAGGCTAGGTTAGGTTTCCCATGTCCTTCCTGTCACGTGACTTTCTGTTTATCTGTATCATAATACTTATCGAATTGAATCATATTTATGTCCCCCCAGTAGAATGTGAATTTTCTGACTTTCATAACCATATCATTGGCAATTAGCACATGGGTTTTATACTCAATGTAACTAAGTCAGTAAGTGAGAAATAAAAAAAAAAAGGGGGGACCGAGTTCTGGGCAATAAATAAAGGATATTTTCATAGAGAACTTCCTCCCTTTTATCCCTGGGTCAATGATCTTCACTTATCACCACAAGAATTCAGAGATGCTAATTTGACACCCCTTTGAAAAAACTGTACATGTGAAACTATAATTCCACAGGTACAGTTTAGTTATCTTGAGGTTACAAAATGAGCTAATAACAGGTAGTTTAAATCAACATAGCATGCATGGCTGCTTCTCAAACAGCCCAACTCTGTCTAAGGCTAGAAGGGGACATTTATTAAAAACACTGGCAAAGTCTGTCAGAGGGAGACCTTTCATATCCATAATTCCTACCATCTGTAACATCTTATGTTACATAAGATCCCAAATTACCAGTAGCAGTGTTAATCCAGCATCTGTCCTAAATATTTTTAGATGTTCCTTATATACTCTACTTAGCTCCCCTTTCTGCTTTTATAAATGTATGTGCTTTACTTGCCACAATTAATTTTATGCTGACTTTATCATATCATGGGACAATCCAAAATCCTTTGGGATGATTTTTCAGAAGTAGTATAAGGTATAAAAACAAGTTATATTGAAACCAAAGAAAAAATTCCAAGTCTCTTAATTAAAAAGAGGGATTCAAGTTTTCTCCTCCCACCATAAAGTATTACACATATAATTTCCTACAGGGTTATTATTTCTATCTAGATAAGAAGTTACTCTATAAAATTTGTGTTATTATTTGTAATAAAAGGAAAAAATACACTTCCAGTAAACTATTAATGCTAACGATTTCAGATTGCATCTATTCTGTTCTTCATCTGCATGAGAGAGTTATTTACTCTTCAAGTTACACTTTGACATAAAGAAACTCTTAGTCAAATAAATATGAGCTATTATTTACCGTCTGATAAATAAGAAGGTTCTACACCTCTGCATCTCTGTGTCTTTTGTAATGGTAACATGATCTCATATTCCTGAATAGCATTGTCTGCCTTGTGAAGTACTGAGCTACTCTTTGATACAAATTTAGAAGCAAAGGCTGGAAATTATACCCCAAAGAGCCTTAAAAAAATAAAACCTTATCATTGGCACACTTTACAAATGGATGGAGATGATTTTGTGTGTAACGTACAAGATGGGCTCCCACACCAGACCCCCGAGGCCTATCCAAGATGCCAGGGGCGGCTTCAGTAGGCAGTTCCCATACGCACTGTCAGTGGCCTGCCGGAGGCTGGACTTTCTCTCTCCACTTGTCTGTTTCCTGGCTTTCTCTGAAATGAAGGAAGGTTGCTCAGTCCATTCACAAGTGCAGCCCAGGGGGCTGGCAAACTGTGCATGGGTGCTCCAGCATCCAGCCTTCAAGGAGATGATATTTAGGAGTTTCTGTACAGCTCCTTAGAGAGTTTTCAGAAGGACTGGGCCCTTCTTGCCCTCAGAAGTAACTTGCTTAACGGCGCATCTGTTATTAGGTCCTCCTCCTGCCCTGTCTCTTTCTCTCTGTTCTCCTGCCCCTGCTCCCTGGGTTCATCTCCTAAATAAACTACTTGTGACTAAGTCCTAGCATTAGGCTCTGCTTCTGGGGGGAATTCAAACTAAGATATCAGGCTACAAAGAAAACCTTGATTAATTCCAAAATGATAGCAATGGTATAGGTCACACATTCTGATCATGATACAATACTACTAACATAAATGACAAAAACTGGAGTACAAAGCCCAAGAAAATCCTTAACTCTTTAGATATTTAAAATTACGCCTAAATTATGCATAAATGGAAGAAAAATTACACTCAGAGTATAAAATAACCTAGTAAAAATGATAATGATGTGAAGCTAAAGGTGTTATCATAGAAAAATGCATTTCCTAAAAGAGTTTTTTCATGAACAGAGGAAAAAAAACCACTAAATATTCCACATAAGACATCATAAAAATAAGAAATAAGAAAGGTAAAAAATACAATAAGGAACTTTAACAAAGTGGGAAATAATGAAGATAAAAAATTACTACAATAGACAATAAATATGACTAACGATTGGTCACTAGGTGCAAGGCCCTTTGTCACATTTTTATAATTAACATAATTTCACAGATGATAAAATTGAGGCACAAATAAAGTTGCCCAAGATTACACATTTAGTAAGTTAGGTGACCTGAATGAAAACCTAGGCTGCTGTTTGGACTTTGAGTACCTTCCCTCTCTTAAATCATGAACTGCTCTTCGATAGCTACTTCTTACAACATACACACACATGCACGTGTGCATACATGTATATACAAACACGAACAGATAAATTATGTTTTTGTCTGGTCAAGGTAAAAAAAAAAGAAACACAAATTCAAAAATGTTAATTCTAAGGAAGTAGATGTAACCACAGGTAAAAAGAAAATAATAAAATAATGAATAATTTCTAAAAGGTTTTGCTATTTTTAAATGTGGATAAAATGTACCATTTTCTATGAAAATGTAAACTACTTAAATCAAAAGAAATGTATAGGGCTTCCCAGGTGGCGCAGTGGTCGAGAGTCCGCCTGCCGATGCAGGGGACACGGGCTCGTGCCCTGGTCCGGGAAGATCCCACATGCCGCAGAGCGGCTGGGCCCGTGAGCCATAGCCGCTGAGCCTGCGCGTCTGGAGCCTGTGCTCCGCAACGGGAGAGGCCACAACAGTGAGAGGCCCACATACCGAAAAAAAAAAAAAAAAAAGAAATGTATAGACTACATGAACAAACCTCACAAATATGGAAAAATTCAACACTACTTACTGAGAATACCTGCCTAAAAATGTCAGTTGAGATGGTTTCTTAAGTGACTAGTGTTAGATCTTCAAATGGTACATAATTATTATTTTTTAAATTACAGAGTTGATTGAAAAACAAAGATTCTTTTAAAGAAGTCTCAGATGTGGATTACTATTTCTATGACATATTTGGGCAAGAAAAAAAATGAGACCTAAGCACAGCTGTTCACCACTAATCTCTCTGGTACCACCTAAATCTGAGAATGGTATAATGGAGATGGGAACATGGTAACATGCAGGAAAGAGTAACTAACTTCGTTTGGGTAAAGCATGGAAAGAGTCAAAGAAGAAGAGCCATTTGAGCAATGTCTTAAAGGATGAACAGGATTTCACAAGACAAGTTAGGGGAAGTAGAATTTCAGGCAGAAGGAACAATGTTATTAGCAATGTTATAAATATGAAGAAAATAGATGTTATATCAGAAAACTGTGAATGTTTTTTATAGCATGGAAAAATGGGATGCACGCTTGATAGAAGGTAAGTGAGATGGGAAAATTAAGTTGTTAGGTTTGATTAAGCAGCGTTTCTGCAGAATGCTAATGTCCATGAGAAATCATAGATGTTCTGTGAAATATGAATTCTGTAGACAAATACATTTAAGAATTGCTACATATCATATGCTCTAGCCTCCTGTGGAGATTTACAATGAATAAAAAATTCTAGTAGAAAAAAGAATAAGTAAATAAAATAATCTGTTTAACCTGTTTCACAGGTACTTGAAAATTGATTTTCTTTTCATGGAACACCAATTAACATCTCCGAGACTATAGTTCAGGGAACTTGCTAAAGGCAATAGTACGGCACAACATTGTCAAACATATGTCACAGAAAGATGTGTTAGCTGTATGCAGAATGGACTAGAGGAGGGAGAAAGGAGAGGCTGAGTGACCTTCTAAAGAAGAGATGGTAAAGCTTGGAGTAAATAAAGCAAAATGAACTGAGGAGAATTTGACAGATTTTGAGAGCTCTTTAAAAAGGATATTTGTTAGGTCTTAATAATCAGCTGGAGGAATAGGGGTAAAGAAGAGGAGAGATTTATTTTTATGAGTTTGAATTTTAAAATATTGTGAATATGAAAACGCAAGATGATATATGGGCCTTTCCAAAACTACTTCCTGCCCATCTTATGTGATATTCAAAAGTCCCAATACAAAGAAAAATGCTTTTCCAGCTACCGTGAAACTTTAATTTTATAAGGAACATATTGTCTTGATAACCAGCGTTCTAGAGACAAAGTTGAACCAACGAATAGGACTTATGGATTCCAGGGTACGTGGCGGTGGACGGTCAGGGCGACAGGCCTAGATTGCTGTCCAAGGTGCTGAATTGATTGGTCAAGTTATTGGAAATTGCTTCACTTGCGTTTCTGCCTCTGCCTCAAGGTCAACTCTCTGATGGAGTAGCAGCCTAGCACCAGACCAAGCAAAACTTCATCCAGCTAGCATGTCTGCCCTTGCCGGAACTAGCTGACTCTGACTTGTGGTCAAGACAACAGCTTGATTTCTCAGTTGGACTCCTGGCAGATCTGCTGCAAGCTGCAAACTCTCTGTGTCCACAGAGGCTAAAAATACCCTGACAGGTAGGTAAACATTTCCTCCACGAATGAAGTCGACCAGTCAGAGGAGCTGGTAGTTTGTGGCTGCGGATGGCTGTGAGCTGTAGAAATTAATTATCAGGGTCTCATTTCAGCACACTCAAGTGTCAGGACCCTGAAATTTTCTCTCTGCAAGCAGCTCCTATTGGCCACTGGCCTATGTTGATCTTGACACTCTGTAGGTCACATTTTCTGCCCACAGGAACTTACAACTCTAATGGACAAACCAAACACATGACTTAAAGTACTGTGCAGTGGCCTATATTTAACATCAAATACATTAAATGCATTAGGAGGCAAAAGTAGAGGATTAGCATGGACTGGGTTAGTTAGGTAAAGCTTCATGGAGGAAGTGGATCATCAAGTTTACTTGAAGCCCAAGTAAACTTCAGATAGACAGTGAGGAAGAGGGTGTGCGTTAAAGACAGCATCACGGGAGTGGAAATGCCCATGCAACATTTTGGAGACAGTAAATACTCACCTGGTTCAGCCTAGAGCTCCCTATCCTTTCATCCTCCCCACCCATATTCACATGTAACACCACCACCTTTATAACTTCTCCCCATAGTGATAGCATTATTTCTATCACACAAAAGGAATAAAAAAATCCTTTCAAATCTACTGAAATTTGGAGGGAGATAATTTTATAGCCTCCTCCAAGTACTTTTGATATTTTCTAGAGACAAGCTTCTTCAAGGTGTAAGAAGCCTTTTAGAACTACCAGTCCTCGAGTCACATCATTGACAACTATAGCTCTTGGGTGGCTTAGGAATGTTAATAAAATATAGCTTCTGACTTGAGAAAAAGCCTGTTATGGGGCAAACAAGGACAATTTAAAATGAACAGAAAGTGCAGGCAGAGAGAAAGAGGAATCTGGAAATATGCAATTTGATAGTGAAAACTGGAAGATCTTGGAGAGAAAAGACTATTTTGAGAGTACAAGAACTTTCAGCCTAAAAGGCACTTTCTAAACTAAATTCTGGGACATCAGGCAAGGGAAGAGCTAGAGTAATAAAAACGCAGTCCCAGGAACCTGATGTGACCAGGGCAGAAAAATTCCCTTCTTTGGAGTTTGACCTGTGAGCTGGAGCAGACAGAATGGCCAAGACCTTTCTGTTTACTGCGTAAGAGGTACGTGTAGGATGTACTCAGTCAGGGGGGAGGTTACTAGTAGCAACCAGGATTTTGGTGTTGGATAGATTAATGTGCTTAATGAATATGACTAGTTTAAATAAATTAATCAACATTATACAGTATTATTTAATTGGTCATTTACATTGTGATGACTAATTATCCTACACACCTTTCAAAGAGCAAACATCTAGAAATTGTCTGCTTGCTGCTAACTTAAAGCACGAAATCAGGGCTGACTACAGATTGCAAATATTCACCCGGTTTCAGGAATGTGCCATCTGAGCTCTTCACCATCCTTCCAAGAGAACTCTGATTACAACCAAATTTCTGGTTGGTGTGAAGGATATTCAGTTCCTCACCAGCTGTGCTCCTCTTGACACACTTATGCTTACTCATTTCTTTTTCATGTCTTTTGACTCTCATCACTTATTTAATTAGGGTCTCTCTCTCCCCTTCTTCTCTCTCTCTCCTCTCTCTCTCAAAGGCCCCATTCATTTTCTTTCTTTCCAGCTTTTGTCCGTTTATACTTTGTGTCAATTTACAGAAAATTTACCATTCCTATTCATTTCCCTTTGTGTTTTGTATATGGTCTCATGGAAGGTCTCTACTGGGGACTCTAACCCACTGAGAGCACACACAATTAGGTCTCAGGTGATTAGCTTGAAAGGTTCAGGGATTAAAAGTAATGCTCTAGAAAAGTTTCAGTGTTTAATAGTTAAGAGAATAGCTTTAGAGTTTACGTTGCCTGAAAAATGAACTTTTGTGGAATAGGCTATTGCTAATTTTGCCAAATCCATAAAGTGCTACTGTACTCACGAGAAAAAATAAAAGAGCAAATAAATGCTCTTGTATTTCTTGGCATCCTTGAATAAGTAGGTCTCATGCAACTCTAGATATCAGTCACGTATCTCCGTATTTTATGCCTTTTTAAAAAAAATAATGGGGGTCTTTGCTGAAATGAATAAATACAGCTGGTACCAAGACTAGTTCATTTTGGGTATTTCAGATTTTGGGTATATGAAATAATTGAGGTATAGAGAGGTGAAGGGCAGCTGGTGTGATTTCCTGGTCCGCAGAGCAGGTGTTCAGCAAACATCTATGTTTAGTAAGTATCTGTGATCATGTGCTTCCTACCCACTTAACCTTGAACATCATATAAAAGAGATGTATTTTTAAATATATGTACCAAACTTTAATTTTCATTTCACACTCAAAACTTCTGTACAAAAAGAGGCAAAGCAGGCAAAAAAAAATTACAGGGACTTCAGCAAACAATATACAACAACTTTTAAACAGCTTTGTGTATGCAGCAGCCTTTATAGATGTAGTGGGGAAATTGGGTTCCAAAGTTTTTGTTTCTTGAAGATAAAATTCCAATGTTTATTATTAACATCTAGAAAAATTTGTATCTGTCTGGGATACAAGACTGAATGAGAAGTTTCTGATGTCTACTGCACCATTAGATTCCAAGATTGAGAGAGCTTCATTTTTCTTTTGAGAAAGCATGAAATTACTGTTATTTAAACGTGATGATGTATTAAAAACCTCAGTTTACCATTAATAACTTGATACAATGGTGACGGCTAGGAGCAAACACCGATGAAGCATGATATTAACTAATAGTTAAAGGATAGTATCCAGGATTCCCTTTCTGGTTGTTAATTAATACTCCAGCCCCAATGGGCCACCACAATTCAAAACATTCATTGTCACTTTGTTTTCCTAATGCCTAGTGGCACATAAAATGTTTCCAAGAACAAAGTTATAATGCCAAAGTAGCAGTGCATCTGAGAAATGTAATTTTCACCTTGTTGCTTGCCCCAAAATAAATATCTGAGTAATGGAAAACACTTTTATTTGAAAACGACGAGACATGAAATATGAAATATAGTTAACATGGACATGGATACTGTGGCTAGCACTTTCCCCTGAACCACTCACAGGCTGTGGACACATGTGCATGCAGCACAAAAAGCTGTGATTTTTCAAAGATGTCTGATGCCTGGTGGACGGTCTGTTAAAAGAATTTGTCTCCCACAATAGCTCCGGAGTGGACCCAAGGCCCATCACCTGTTAGTGATCACAGACATTCAGTTAACCGTCCCCCTGATAGTCAGAGGCAATAGTTCAGGTCCTGGGCGTTTGCGAATCCACGTACTAGTGAATCTTGGCTTTGAAACAAGGTAGCTTGGCTAAATCGGGGCAGACCGGCAGCCTCTCCCCTATGTTTGGTCCCATTTGATAGAAAGTCTAATTAAAAATTATAAACGTGCTCAACTATTTACTCTGCAAGTCCTTTCCCCTCTCCAAGACTTCATCTCCTTCCCTGATATGGGAGGAAAGTAAACCCAGTGACGATAAACATTGAGTGCATCTATACCTCTAGTCTTGACAGTTGTTTCCCAAAGATAACATGGGCCTGCCAAGTAAAAGAATGTTTCTTAAGCTGAATATTTAATGAATTTGTTTACCCAGTGTTATCCTAATTGCTGGCTTCCTCTAGGGTTTTAGAATGCCTAGGTTTGGAAAGGTCTTGAAAGCCATCTAGTGCATTTCTGTTCTGATGAGAGGACCCTCATCCAAGCAGCTGTACTTGTTCACCTGGAAAAGCTCCAAGGAAAAGGGCCTTTCCTCTACTCGTTGACTGACGTTTAGATGCAGGCTGGGTAATCTGTTCTGTCACTTGAATGGATTTCTTTGTGAAACATAAACAAAACCAAAGTGTGTCTCTCCTCTTCTTGGAGGACTCAAGGGAATGCCAGCTGGCCACCAAAGTCAGGAAAGTAATGGTGTGACAGCTCATTCCTTGGGACATTGTGAATGACACCAAATCCTGATATAACCAGACCCAACTTTGGGAGTTACCATTCCCTGGGCAACTCTTTCCTTCCATCAGAAATAGGCAAGCAATTATATGGTTCAGGCCGAGGGGTTATTTAAAAGCGTCCAGTACCACCCCCATAGTATGTATGCATAGGCCACGTGGTGAAAAAGAAAGGGCTGGAGTCAGGAACGAGGCATCCTGGGTTCTAGTCCTACATGGGGGTGATCCTGTTAGACTTCATCCTCTGTCTCGTTTTTCCACTTGGAGACCAGAATAGAAGATCTCCAAGATTCCATTCTAAACTCTGTCTGCAGACACAATGACCCTTGTCATACTGCTAAGCATCAAGACAAGGTGGGGTGATGCTTACTGGACTCTACTTACAAAGGAAGGATGTGAGAGTCAGTCTTTTTAGTGGCTCATAGTCTTGTAGGACTACTGGAGATTATCTGTTTTATTTGCCCATTTTATAGAGGAGGAAAGTGAGACACAGAGACCTTAAGTGAATCTCCCAAGATCACTCTGTGAATCAACAGGGCGAGGACTTAACCCAGGTACTCAAGCCAGAGTTTATACATTGCAACAAGCTAGCAGTTGGGTCATAAAGGAGCTGCCATTTAAATATTAGATAACCAGAAAACGAAAATCTCCCCTCTAAGTTCCTCTAGTTTTCTGGTAACTAATTAAGTGTCTAGGTCTCTGCTGCCACATGGATGGTCCCCAGAGGACGGGGCTCCTATTAGGAGGGGGTGTGTACGCAGTGCTCCACAGACAACAGGAATGTTAGCAACCTTACCCACAATTTTAGCCAGAGCTCCATTTCCCTGTCCCTGGAGACAGAAGGTTGAAGCAGAGAGATGACTGTCCTGTCGCCTGGGTGCCCTTCCTCCCCACCTGTGCCCCACTTCCACGACAGCCACCAACCCATCCACAACAGCACATCTATCTATCCTTGCTTCCCTCCCATGAACTGATGCAAACACACTGATTTTTCCTCTTGCAAAATGGAAAGGGAACATTAGGGGGTATAAATCAAAACAGGAAGAGAGTATGCTGATAAATAAAATACATGCAACAAAAAAGTTGCACGTGTGCTGCGCTGTCTGAGGAAAGAGAGGGGGTGCGCTGAATTCCAAACACTTGGCTTTGTGTCTCCACGTGCATTTGTCTTTTCTGGGATCCCTCTCTCTCTGTCAGGATAACAGCTGTGTTTCTTGTAGTTGAGCTGACCCAGGAAATCAAATACTTTGTGTTTCTATAACTATACTTCCCAGAGAGATTACACATCTAGAATTAAAACATGACCACAAGCTATTAGGAATTTCTGATTGTTAAAGGTGTAAGGAACTCCAGTAGCAAAGATCAATGTCTCCAAAATTTTCCTTTTGGAGAAGCGGTTTTCCTTTCAGCCATCGAAGATAAGGCTCTCCAGTCAATTTATGCTCTGCTGGGTTGAGTCAGTCGGGATACAAATTAAGGTCCATATATTTCAGGGACAAGAAGGAAACGGTTATGTAAATACACGAGTATTAACATCAATCTGTATTAAATTATGTAAACATATACATCTTCTGAGGTCAGTTCAAAGATCCTCTTCACTGAGCAAAGCTTTACTGAAGCATGGCTCGAATCTGTTTGGAAGTCGATTCATCATTCAAGTGTTTTGTAGTGAACCTGGATGGAGAGAAAATGATGGCCGTCAGTGTGTAAACAGCACTCTGAGACAGCTTCGATCGTGACTCTCCAGCTCATCTTTACCTTGGGAGACTTAACTGATATTTAGAAATCAAACTTGGCATTGGTTCTTTAGACAAAGAGCCACACTTCAATGCCCAGAGCAGTCTCAGATTTAATATATATATATTTTTTGCGGTATGCGGGCCTCTCACTGTTGAGACCTCTCCCGTTGCGGAGCACAGGCTCCGGACGCGCAGGCTCAGCGGCCACGGCTCAACGGGCCCAGCCGCTCCGCGGCATGTGGGATCTTCCCGGACCGGGGCACAAACCTGTATCCCCTGCATCGGCAGGCGGACTCCCAACCACTGCGCCACCAGGGAAGCCCCAGATTTAACATTTGATCCTTCCTTCCAAAGGAGTTTTATGTTATGGTTATTAAACAAGTAGATCTTCCACCTAATCAAATAATTTCACGGAGGAGACACAAGCGATCTCATTTTCCAGGGAGGCAGACTTCACGTGCTTGAGCGCAGGATCTTGGCCATCTAGGCCACCCCCGCTGAGACACAAATATTAAAATATGGGTTTGCATATAACAACATTACCCAACACTTAAACTGTTAGGGTTTTCTACTTTTATGGGAATACTTGTCCTCCTTGCCACCACAAGGGGGCACGATGGCAGGTCCATATACTGAAGAAAAGTGGTGTCGTTTGTCTCCTCACATTAACTGGTGTAGATAGTTCATGAAAAGAAAGGAAAAGAGAAGTAACATGTAATAAAATCCTGACCGCGTCCCAAGCACTCCATGGAAGTTTTCCACTCGCACTAACTCTTTGTAGGACAGGTTATTGCCTCCATTTTACAGATGTGCAAACTGAGATTCGGAGACGTTAAAGACCCGTTCCAGATGACAGATACAACGACGTATGATCTGTAAACAGTTTGTGATTTCTGATTTGGATCCAGGTCTGCCTGCCTCAAAAACCTGTGTTCTTTGACTTCCCCACAGTGTCTACAAGAGACACCAAATGCCGAGGTTCAGATGGAACTCACAGCCTACCGCAGTGCCCTGCTCTCGAAGCTCTGCTTGACTGAATGATGCTGGAAAGCAAAACAAACAAACAGAAGCCAAAGTCTTCTTACTGAGTGTGGAAAGCCAGCCTTTTGTGAAATGGGCACCAATGGAGAAAACCTCGGTTTACCCACAGAATCTGGAAGGCTCTTGGGTTAAAGCTACATCTCTTCTGAAATGATGACTTAGCAACTTCATGAAAAAGGATTAGCCTCAGTGTGTAATTATGCATTTCATGTGCATCTCAGTTTCTTCATTTATTAGATGGGGTAACAGATCTTATCACTCTGACTTGTGATGATTCAATGAGAGCAGGAAACATGTGTGTTGTACGTGCATAGAGGATCACTGCTCCATCTCACTTATACTTATTGAACATTGACTACACGCATGAAGTTGAGAGGAACTGAGGGAAATCAGTTGAATGGTGATGATGAATCATTCAGATGAATGAGACAGCAGGGACCATAAACTTTCCAGATTACAATCCCGACTGTCATGATTCAGCAAACTCCTGTGGATACGTCACAGCTAAGAAACGAGAATACCTCCCCTGAAGTGGATTAAGCGCACGTGTCCTCGGGAAGAGAGCAGGTGCGCGGGCATGACGCGTTAGCAGCGAGGAGACGTCAGGAACACTCGCCAGCTACAAGGGCATCCAGACAGGGGACAGCAGGGTTCTCAGCTTTGGAGCTGCACGTACGACTCACCCAGGGACCTTCAGAGCAAACCCACACACACAAAATGGACGCCTGAGGCCCTAGCCCAGTGATTCGAACTCATTTGGCCTGGATTGGACCCTGAGCGTCAGTGTTTTCAAAAGCTACCCACATGATTCTCCTGTGCAGCCAGGGAACCACAGGTGCAGGGGGAAGTGAGACCGGGGAAGCTTCTTCTTCTGCAAGTCCCCACCAACCACAAAGCACTGTGGCTGGGAGTTAGGCCTTTGACCTGCGGGGTCACCCAGGCCTGGGTTTAGATCCTGGCTCAGCCATCTGCTGTGTGACTTTGGCCAAGTGAGTTGACTTCTCTAAATTTCAGTTTCTTCCATCTGTAAAAAGGGGATGATAAAAATGGGGCTGACCTCAACAGGCAGTTGGGAAGATGACATGTATTAACAGATGCAAAGGGGTTAAGCCTGGCATTCTAGCCCTCGGACCCAAACAGCACCTACATTTGCAATGGTTCGGAAGGGTTGGCTGCCCCACAGGGCTGAGGCTCACCTGAGGGCGTTCAGCAGCCCCTCCACACTGTCTGGGGCCTGTTCCTTCAACACCTTTATACAGCCTTTCATCTAGAAGAAAGCACGAGAGTTTGTTAATACCCCAGTAATTCCATCGTAGTACCTGTCCATCACAACATCTGTTCATAATAATATCACATTATTTCTTCCCATAGAAATCAAACTCAGAAATGTCCAACACACCTTCCTACCCCCTCAGGCCAGTGAGGTGTTTCTCTGGGCTTCTAGAAGGTTCTGTGCCAGTTTTCTTATGATACTGCAATCGAACATTCTATGTGTCTGACTTCTGGGGACAGCGACCTGATTTTGATTTTCTTGTCTTGGACTCCACAGCCAAGGGGAGAGCTCCTCCTCTAGCCTGTGCTCAGTTGAGACTGACTGAATGAATTGCAAACCTGATCGTTTTATGTCATCTCTCTGCCCAGAATGCTTTTCCTCCTTCAGCTGTGTGACTGGTAAACTCAACAACTTAACAAATTTTTTTTTTCTTTTTTTTTTTTTTCGAAGGAAGAATCTGGAAAGAACACCATCACTCATTTTAAGCTCAGACGTTCATGCACTGATTTGGGTATACTGTACTAAGGGCCTCTTTTATAAAGGTCACTTATAAAAATGTTCTTGTATGTTGCAAGTTTTTTCCTAAAGCCCTGATAAACGCTGTTGGATTGATGGGGGCAGCCAGAAGCCCAGGGTTGAGAATCATTTGGGGCCATGTTTAGGCTCATCCAGAAAGAATGTCGTGGTCGATCAGAGATGCTTGTCATAGGTGCAGGATGGGGTCAAGCTCAGAATGAAGAGATTTGGTCCCTCTCCCGAAAGAGCTCATAGTCTAGTGGGAGAAGAGAGACAAACAGCTCATTATCATCCTGTGATATGTGTTCTTGTAAAAAGTGCCCAAGGAGGAACGGGGCCATAGATGAGAGAAGAGGCAGAAGAGCAGTGGATACTCTTTGGGAATTTCGAGTTCTATTTCAGGCTGATGAAAGCCTTGAGTGTGAATAACAGGATGCAGCCAGAGGTGTAGTCAGGGCCAGATTCAATGTGGGTTTAACAGCATGTTCGGGAGTTGGGGGCCTTTACCTGTGGAAAACACCCGTGATAGGTGTTAAACAATCTAGTAATGTGATTCATACTGAAAGGGATCGGAGGAAGCACGACTGGAGATGCGAGGGCCAGTGGGAGCCCCTGAGGGGGAGGGTGTGAGAGCAGCAGTGGGTCAGGGCAAGACGGGAGGATGCATCTGAGGTCCAGGTCACAGGACGCGGTGATGGAGAAGGCGTGAAGGTGAAGAGGGAAGAAGACAGTTCCTAGGTTCTGAGGGACAGTTCCAGGTTTCTGGCTTTGAGACTGAGTTGGAGGAAGGTGAAATACCTGAGACAGGAACCCGGGAGGAGGAGAAGCAGGTCTATGGGGGAAAGGATAACCTTTGATTTGAGGCCGGCCATGCCTCAGGTGTCCAAAGGAGGGGGTGTCTGGAATTCTGGGTGAGGCTTGGGCTGGGGACCACGGTTTAGGGGTGATTCTGTATTGGATCATTCCATACAAGTTTAAGGAAATCAGTTGAAAATGTCATGTCACTCCAGCCTGCTTTCCTGACACCCACGATTAGCATCAGTTCTCTAAATGATGCATAACCCTCTGGGCCTCGATGACTTTGCGCTGATGATTCCCTCCGCCTGGAGTACTCTTCCTTCTCCCTGTCCATTTGGTAAAAATCCTCAAGACCCACCTGAAACGTCACCCTCTGCCTCTGCCTCTATGCAGAATGAGTTTCTCTCTCACCTGGGTTTCTAGAACTCAGGACCTCCATTTTGGACTATAGAACACATTCTTTGTAAGTGCAGGTAACAGGATCTATTTCAATATTTGCTTTTTCACAGTTGATGCGGATACCCTAAGGATTTATAAAACAGTGCAAGTAGCTGCTGGCTTAGAAGCAGACTGGTATCTGGAAAGAAACCCTTATGTCATCAAAGAAAAATGGCCCATCACGTACACGTTGTGCTCCGTAAACCTGAAACTTTCCTAGAGACACATACAATCTTCTACGAAAAAACCTTCTTAGTGAGACATACGTGAACAAATGGACGTCATCAAGACTGGGTAGGGATAGATCTAATATTATATAACGTTTATAGCCTCAGCAGAAAGACTTAGTAAATAACAAGCAAGGACAAGCTTTTTAAAGGCTAGGGCTACAGGACATAATGGTACCCAGTGTATTTTTAATTACTGACTCTGTGACAAGTTAACAAAAGACTGTGGTAAATGAGAATGTCCTATGAGTACTAGGTAATCAATTCAATCCATATTCAAATGATATTCACGGGTTATTAACAGAGCTATTTATACTTAATCTATAGCATAAAAACGTTAAAGCCTCACATAGAATACAGTAAAAATATTTATTGGTATGAAAAGACTTCCATAATATACTGTTATGCAAATTAAATATGTTTTAAAATAGAAATTAAGGCAGGGGGCTAATCTGTTAAGTATATACACACACAAACATCTATATAAGATGAAGGGACATATATATGTGACACACATATTGACGGTGGTCATCTGTCCATGGTGAGGTTACCACTGATAAATGTAATTTTCTGTGTTTTGGGTTCGTTTGTTTTTTCTGGCTGCCCCGTGCAGCGTGCGGGGTCTTAGTTCCCTGACCAGGGATCGAACCCGCTCCCCCTGCAGTAGAAGCATGGAGTCTTAACCACTGGGGCACCAGGGAAGTCCCAATTTTCTGTATTTTGATTTCCTGTATTTTCCCAATATATAAGTTATATAAGTATTTATTTTCTTGATAAATAGAAATAATTACGTTAAAAATAATGAAGACTCTCTGAAGAACCATGGCTAGCTATGCTAGGGAGCCAGAACCTCAAAATGAGTACTCCAAGTTGCATTATTAATGGATACATTTTCTTGCAATCTTTAGATTCACGGCCCCTCTGGGCACATGGACCTTTGTCTGCACAGAACTAGAGCATCAGAGATGCTGTTCTGTATGGATGAACGAGCATAGAGTGCGCACGCCCCGACTGAGCCGCGTCAGAATCAGTCGGTACCAAGAGGTCCTATTCCGTACTGAAAAGGCTTTAAATTAATACAGGGATACGCTACTGGGTGTCACTGCAGGCAAACACTGGGCTGAGAGGAGCCTGTTTTATCCCACAATCAACAGGAAATCACCTGCACACCACAATCATTTGTTTTCCAATCATATCCATTCATTCAGCAAAAGCTATATGGAGTATCTATTGAGCGCCGTGCTGTATGTACCGAGGACACTGCCAGGCATTGAAGCAGACATTAGGTATACAGATCTTGGTCTCTGCCCTTGTCAACAAACTCAGAGTCCATGAGGGAGTCAGAAAACCCAAAATGGTAGGCGCTCTGGGCCCGGAGGAGAAGCAAGGCTCTGCTCCATGCGGGGCACAGGAGGTGTGCTCCAAACGAGGTGACATGTGAGGAGTGTCTTAAAAGAATCCCCCCATCAGAGAAGAGGGAGGGCACTCTGGGCAGAGAAAAGGGCTCAAGCATATTCCAAGGACAAGAAAAGGCATGGGAATCAGGCAGAGCCACCTGCAGGGATGGTGGGAGAGGAAGCTGGAACGTTGTGTGGGATTTGACCGCGGTGCCTTGTAATCTAGGATGAGACACATATAACATATAATATATGTTTCTATGGCACACTGGGTAAGCTGAAGGGGCAGCCTGCAGCTAGGGGACTGTTTGCCTCTCAGCTCCTCTACAGCCTGAGGGAATCAGCACCTCCACATTCCCCTGTGTCTCTGAGGTTGGATGTGTTTGCTGCACACATATGAACAGGACTGGACTTCTTGCTACGAGGAGAGCTGCCACGATGGGGCCTGCATCTGGGAGAGTCCACTCCCGCGGCGGGGGGTAGGGAGTGTGGAGGGGAGGGAGAGAGGGAAGCAAGGTCTGTTTGACAACATTTATGAGCTCTTATTGGGAAATCACAGTTCGTAACTATTCTTACATCGATCTTGGATGTCTTGCAGAAAGCTCCCACGGGGTGGACGTGGTCGTAGAGGATGATGACCCCCACCATCACCCTCATGCAGAACATCAGCGTTTCTTCGCTTGTAAACCTACTCCTGTACTCCCTGGAAGAGAGGACAAGTGGCAGAGATACTACCTCCGTGACAGAGCACGTTCATCTCTGGCTCCACAAATGGCTACTTCAGTCTCCTCCTATCCTCCCTGGAGAACAATTCCAGACCTGCAGAACCAGGTTAATAAGCTCTTAAAGAAACCAGCGATGGTAATTCTCCTTGAGTCTATCTGACCATTGTGAAAACAAGGTAAATTAGAGGGCAGTAAATTCTCTTCTGCCCTCAGCAAGCCAGCTCATCACGTACATAAGTCCCCCGCCCATCAATCTTGAATATTTTATAGCAGGTCTCTCTGGCTGTCCTAGATTATAGAGAATAATGGCTTCATTATGGAGAAAACGAATCAAGTTCGTTTCTATAGAGCAGCTACCGTGTCTCCAGTCTGGGTAACTTCTTTTGTAAAGATACAGGCTGCAGACTGAATTACATTGGCAAAGGTACCTACCAGAAATTACATACCATTCATTGGTCTGAGAGTATTTGTGGAGTTTGAATTTTGTTCACCTACCTTGACAGGGTCACTGATGATTCAGGTAATTCAAGCCAATTCTAGAGGCTTTCTTAACATCTACTTCATTACGGTTTGTCCCCACAGTGATGATGATTACTATTTCCATCTTGGAATAAATCTTAAATATAAGTGAACTATCTGAAATTAACACCACCTTACATTTGAACAGAGCACCAAATTTTATAAGGCACTCTTGATGCCTTTGGGCCTCCCAAACTCTCTGCATCATAGATGGTATTATGGGAACCTCATCAGATGAGGAAACCAAGGTCCAGGCAGGTCAGACCACTTGTTTATGGGCACAAAAGGGGCTACAGACATACGTGGAATAAGTGGAACCCTGACATTGGAGTGTAGGTTTTCTCATTACCATACTGCCTCAACCTCAACAAACTCAACCATTTTTTAAATCTAGCAAGTAATTTAAGTGCAAGGAAACTGTTGCATGCACGAGAGAGAGAGAGAGAGAAAGAGAGATCTTCATTATCATTTTTGCAATAGCCTTACCACTTCCACTCTTGGTTCGACATCTTCTCTCAAATCCTTTCTCCAATATATTTATAACACACCCAGTCATTTAACCCAATCTTCCATCTGATCCTTATACAACTTCTCCTGCATCTTTGATTTGACGTTTGATTCTGCCATCTAACAAGCTATGCAATCTTTGGGAAGAAGTCAGTTAATCAATTTACGCCTCATCTTCCTCAGCTCTAAAATGGGGATACTACACCTTGCACCCAGAATTCTTTATGAAATTAATTCAGTTAATATAGAAGTAGATGTTAATATGCTGACCCACATGTGAGATGTTGTCACCACCGTCACCATCATCA
The DNA here is from genome assembly GCF_039906515.1 of Pseudorca crassidens. NCBI lineage: Eukaryota > Metazoa > Chordata > Mammalia > Artiodactyla > Delphinidae > Pseudorca > Pseudorca crassidens. Next base: position 80,011,144 of record NC_090309.1, on the reverse strand, counting down.
CAGAGACAGGTGAACTCTTGACCACGAATACACCTCTGATTTAACTTACGGAGTTTCCAGCATGACTTTACAAACGCTCGTCATCGTACTGAGGCAGTCTGTGGTATTCTCTATTGGCAGCGTTTTGTTCTAAACGGGAGACACAAATGGGTATTAGCCCTGTTAGTAGCTTTTACATGCAATCGGGCAAAAGGCACCTCGTTGCTCGACGTCGCTTACTTCGGAGACAAAGTGCATGGTGGCGTTGCTGAGGGTTTTCAGCATGGGCGTGGCTTCTGCATAGAAGAGGGACATTCGGTTGGCCATCTCATTGTTGACTTCGTTCTCAATGTCTAGCTGATGAAAAGAAGACGAGAGGATGCGGTTGATAAAGAGATGGTCAACATCTCAAAACAGTGTCCTCTGGAAATGGAATTACAGACAAAGGCTCTGTCTTCTCCCTGTGCCCCTCCCGATGCCTGGAGCATGCGTGTGTCAACCTGGGAGTTCCAGGGACTCACATGCATGTTGTTGATGCGGTTACGACTGATGGTCCTTCTGTAGTAGCTGAAGTCATTCTGAATAGCCGGGTTCCTCATCTGAAATTCAGAAGGGAGGAAAGCAGGTCATCTCTCAGCATCAGGTGCAGGACATGCATCAGAAGCCTGGACACCAGATTCCGCACAGATACCAGGACTTCTCTTTGTTACCCAAGAGTCAAAGCAACTTCTGGTTAAAAATAAATACTCGGGGCTTCCCTGGTGACGCAGTGGTTGAGAGTCCGCCTGCCGATGCAGGGGATGCGGGTTCGTGCCCCGGTCTGGGAGGATCCCACATACCACGGAGCAGCTGGGCCTGTGAGCCATGGCCGCTGAGCCTGCGCATCCGGAGCCCGTGCTCCGCAACGGGAGAGGCCACAATAGTGAGAGGCCCGCGTACCGCAAAAAAAAAAAAAATAATAATAATAAAAAAATATGCCCTGGTTTTACCCTAGGCTAGATTTCAGGGAAAGTATACTTGTTCCCAAAGAGGAAGAGACATTTGAAATGGTTTTTTCTGGTTGCATTGGGCAGATTTTGAATTTCCATGTAGAAACCACCATCTTCAATCACTTTGACCACAAGGAGTTCAAATTCTCACCACATGACACGCCTCTCTAGGGAAGGAGCTACAGCTCACTCATCTCTCTTGCCCCACAGCACTGCAGGGCACCTGGACACCTAGGTGCTCAGTAAGAATTTGTTAAATTGTCCAAGCGCACGCGGCCTAACCTTCAGTTCATCAAATCGAAGGGTGAAATGCAGAATTTCCGCAAACTCCTTTGCCAGGGCCTGCTGCCGCTCCAGGTGTTGCGTTGGTGTGTAGGGTGGACAGGTCAGAGATTCCAATAAACTCTGAAGAGCTTTTTCTGGAAGTCAAAGGGATACAGACATATTTGAGGTGGCCCGCAGAGATCTTTTCAAAAAGCACAATTTGAAGCCCCAGTTGACATTCTCAGAGATAACCTGCTTGAGTCTTTCCACTCCACCTTTCCCCCCAGAACTGTGTGAGATGTGACATGGGTAGGTAAGGAGGAAAAGGAACCCCCCATGCTCCGCCTCCACTGGAGAAGAGCCCCGGGGCCACACAGTCTTGTAAATGTCTCCCAGAGCTCAGCCGGACCCTCACATGTTCTGTCATCCCAATTCCTCACACTGTTAGAAAACCACAAAGAGGTGACTTTGGAGCATGTGCACGAGATAGCCATTCAGAAGCCAGGATGAGATGAGGTGGCCCTGATTGCGTGGGGTAAATAACCTGCTTTGCAGGGAGAGGCTTCTGGGTCATTCCAGCTCTTCTCTGCATTTACACTCTCATCAAATCCCAGGAATATTTTTCTACAAACCCACTGCCATATCTACCTCCATTACTGTCCTGGAAAGAGTCTCATTGCTCCCACTAGTCTGTTTCTAAAACTTCCTTCCAGTTTTTCCTTCCACGTATTTCTCCTAGTACCAAGTCACTTAACCAATCCTCTAGAGCAGGGGTAGAAAACTATGGCCCACAGGCTAAATCTGGCCCACAGTCAATTTTTGCAAATAAAGTTTTATCAAAGCACAGCCATGCTTTATTTTCATTCCCCTAGGGATTGACTGTGGCTACTTTTGTGCTGCAATGGCAGGGTTGAGTGGTTGCAAATAACATAGGATGGCCCACAAGCCTAAAATATTTATTAGCTGGCTCTTTACAGAAGAGTTCACTGTACCTGCTCTATCATCCCTAGAGTCCTTTTACAGTTTCTTTCCAAGGACACCACTAGCATTTTCTGTCTGTGGGAACAAACTGTCTTCTGAGGCAGCTCGCTTGACCTTGGAATGCTCTGATGGGTGGATTTTTCCTGTCTGCTGAGCTGAGTGTTGGCTCCTTAGGATTTCAGTTCATTGGGTCTAGACACACACTTGGAAGAAACAGAGAAATCGATTCCTCTTCAACCTGAGTGTCTTCAGAAGCTCCCTCTTCTTGAAAAACTGGTTCAGTTCATTGAACTATTTCCTTTGAGTCTTAGCTTCAAGTTCTCTCAACATCATGGCTATTATTCCCCCAGCGTACTTCAGTTTCTCTGTTTAACTCTTAAAATGTGGCGCTCACTTATGGCAGAAGTAGAGTAAAACATGACCACACGCTTCCTCGTTCTAGATGTATTATATTAACCAGGGAAACCTCAGACAGCTTTACTGTTCGGGGAGGGGTTGTATCATATCGGTGGTCACGTAGAGCCTACTGTCAACCAGACTTGATTTTCCTCTTGCTCCTGCAAAGCCATCCTGTGCCTGCACAGATTCTTTTAAGCTTAAGGATTGAATGTTATGTTTGTCTTTCTTGTATTTTACTATATTAAACTTAACACATGATTCCAGCCAACCAACTTCTTTTTGGGTTAGCAGGTAACCTGTATTTTCTCTGTCCTTCGGAAATGTGATCAGACATGGTAAACCTGTTAAGAGTCAGACGTAGCTGAGAACAAAACCAAAGGGACACCCACTAGTAAAGACACTCTAAATGCACCAATAAATGCAGGGGAAGAAACTCTGAAGTGGATTGACAGAAATAGACATGGCAGGTGTTTTTGTACAAGTGGCCTCTGACGATGCACAGTGACGGACCTGGGGTAGTTTCCAACGCCCGGAACCTTTCCTGTTGCTTTCTCAAACGCCGTAACAGAATTTCACATGTAAGACATGAAAACCGTAAACGCATACTCACCTAGCCTGATAGAAAACTCATAAAATCTCTTTAGCCTCACGACCAAAGGACACACTGCATTCCACGCTTTTTCTTGAAGCTGAATGTCATTGGGATTTTGAATGGCCTGCCAAAACATTATGGAATTGTCTGTTTAAAAACAAGCAGTAAGCTCCCCATCAAAACGACTTAAGATTGAGAAAGAATTTGAGTTTAAAAGATACGATTCCTGCTGTACTTTGCTAATGTGTATTTCCTCAATGGACATCAGTTCATCGGAGTGTCGTCCAAGATGCTCAATTAGGATGGCGATCTTAGCCCTTGAACATAATGTAAATGGCTCGGCAATTAGACACCACGTCATCTTGTTTCTCTTATCTTCAATGCAAAACAAATGCATGTTTAATTGGAAGCAATTCAGTCCTCCTCCATCACCGTTTGATTCTTTTAAAGTAGAGCTAGTGCTCATTGGGAAATGCAGATTCTGCGGTACTTTCCTTTCTTTATAATATGTATTACATTCCTGCCGGTCTGTGATGGTACCTAAATTACCTAAATTAAACGGTGACCCCTAAGTAGAAAAATAACCTCTTAATAGGCTAGTTTCTTCGAAATGCTGTTTTGTCTGGGTTTCAGCAGCTGGAGGATTATGACGCTAGCAGTGTTTTTGTTGTTTTTGTCGTCATGGTTTGTTTTGTTTTTAGAAAATGGTGGTGGCAGTATGTGTGTGTGTGCTGATACTTCCACAAAATTAATTATTTCAAACAAAAGGAGTGTGAAGTTTCTTGCCTTGAAGGCATTATGGAGTCTCAGAAGTCACACTGACAATTTTCCTTTTTTGTTTTGTTTGTTGTTTTGTTTTCCCTGCATTTATTTTTAAAATCTCACATGTCATTCCAAGATGACAGACGAGCAGACTACTTCAAACGAGATCTTTTATGACTCTTGTTTATGATACTAGCAGAACCTGCCGAAATTATTACAAATTTTTGTAAAGTTCATATAAACCCAGACTACGAATCCTATTTCAATTGTTGTTCGTAGATTTCATATGTATGTTTCCCTTACATGAAGTAACACAGGGACAAATTATTGTTTAAATGTGAGTCCTGCAATATCAAATGTATGCTGGAGAAGAGAATGGCTGACACTTTACACAGTCTACAGCACTGTGTGCTCAGATCAGCGTACTAGAATCAAAAGGACCATTCATACATTTTTTAAGGACACATTAACCTCCTTGTTCTTCCTAGTACGCTAGGAAACACTAGGGCTATTACTTAATCTTGCTGTGTGTGTGCGTGCATGGGTTTCCTTTCTCCACCAAGGGTGCTGTCAGCTCAGTATTATTATTGGCATACGTCTCGGATCTCTGGCCCCGCGCCCTTGTAAGCCTGCAGGTCTGCGAGGATGCTCTCGGAATCCTGGAGGACGGCGCTGATCTGGTTCCATATTTCCCTCTCTCCTTCTGTGGGCTGGGCATCTAAGCAGGTGGGAAACCAAAAGACACAGAGGGCTTGTGTTTATAAACAGCCCGAGAAGAGGCTCGGCATTCAGTTCTACCTGCTAGACAATCCTATTTTAACTCCTGCAGGCTTAGTATTTACTCTTTAACATAACAAGGTGCTAAGAAAGGAAAACGAACAGAAATTCTGCCCATTACTCAGTTCAAAATAGTCATCAACATTTCACACACATTAAGCAAAGCGTGTTGGAATCATTGCAGGCACTCCTTTATTTGTATGGGTCACGTTTTTTGCATACCTACTACGTGCCAAGCGGTACAGTGGGTGATAGGAAGAATCAACATTATCTTTTGGGATCCACTTTTAACAGAAGCTATTGAATATTTCTGTTATGATTGAAAGTCTGTGAATCTGAGTATAGATAGGAAAATAGTCTCCCTTATATTTCCATACTACAAAAGCTTAAAATATTAGATAATGAATCCTTCAGAGCCATGACAGAGATGTATCTTTCTGGAACACAATGATCTGTAGAAAGCTTTGGGGTTTCTCTTTGAACATGAACTCAAGGAGTGCCAGGAGTTTTAAAGGCTCCTGTACTGTTCATCTTTGGTATTAACCGTGAAATTTATCCACAAAAATAAGTAGCACATTTAAGCTTAAATAATGAAGAACGCATTCAAACAGCCACAGAAACGTCCCCTTAGCCCCTCAGTGAATTCCTACTTGCTTACATTCCTGGAGCCAGTGTTTGCTCTTGTCTGCAGGAGTATTTTGTGGGGGGCTAGTGGGTGGAAGTTGAATGGTGGTAAAGATTGGGTGTTATTTATCTCACGATGCCTACAAAATAGGTTTCTTGCCCAGGCTAGTTAGGAAGTTAATCTGCATCTAAAACGAAGGCACTGCTAACAGAGAAAGGGGATAGATGTCATCTCCTAAAAATCTGTTTTCAAAAATCCAAGTCCTAAGGCTCTGAATTCTCCCAGCGGACCTCACTAATGAAAGGTGGGATGGAGTCATACCTGGTCGAACATTGCCCAGATCAAATCCCAGTTTTGACTAATCTTGGTGGGGGTCAGAAAAAACAGAATTCATAAAATAGGTAATTTTTAAGTGAGGCATTGACCATGCCAACTGGGTCTTCAGAAAGGCTGAGTATCAGAGTAGACGTGGGCCAGATGTGGTTGCTCCTGCTTCAGTCACCATCTGCTGGACCTATACTAATGCAAGGCCAGACCTCCGAGAAGTGATGCCCATGGAGATTTTTAGATCATTTTATTTCTCAGGTCCTGTTAAGGCCTAAGAAATTGGTGGAGTTACCTGGGAAATGAAGGGTGAAATTCACCAGTGCATAGTAATTCTCTTTAAAAGAAAAGAAATCATAGGCCCTCAGAGATTACTCAGAAACCCTGAAACCTGTTCCTTCTACAAATGAGACGGATTTCAACTAGCGGATGAGGAGGGCCTAAAGTACACGTGCACCGGGGTGCAGAGAAGGGAGAGATGAGTGTGGTCTGGGAGAAGCGGAAACTGCTCCATGTAAGGGCTGGGACTGGAGCTGGCTGGCTGGAAGCCCCAAGGGAGGGCGCCCATGAAAAGCAGGAGGAAGACTTGGCAGGTGGCCCAAGAATGGCTGGACTTGAAAGAGGAAAGGGACCTGCCAGGTTACATTGTTGAATCCAGCCTGGGAAGCAGAGGAGAGAAAGAAACATGTTTCCCCTTTATCCTTTGCTATCCTTCTCCTGCTTCCCCCAAACACCTGGTAAGTTGTCTCAGGTAAAATGTTTGTCACAATATACTATATATTTCATCTTTTCCTGTTTTCCCAAACTTTTCTAAAAGCAATATGGCGTCTTAAACAGAAACCTAAAACCCACAAGCTAGGAAGCCTGTAACTGAGGGACACATTTCAATGAACAGAATTCCAGGGTAAGGCTGGCAATTCCCAAGTAAGAAGAAAGTCAGGGAAGAAAACATATGACAAAAATGCAAAGATCCTAGAGAACAAAAAATCAAATACTCTTGACTCAAATCCTTTCGCCTTTGGATGAAAGTATCGAAAACTCACAAGCTAAACACAAAGACAATTTCCTATAGAGATTTATATTTGAGAAGGAAAAGGAAAAGAGAGTCTGGGACCAAGATTCTGAGAGGTAAGTCTATTTGAATATCAATACAAAGAAGTATGGGAGAGGAAGGCACTTGGAGAACAGAAAAGGCTCCTAATCTTGGCTGTCATATGACTCCGTCTTAGCAAGTCACCACTTGATCAGTTTTAAACAAAACAGAATTAAAGCCAAGTGGTCTAGAAGAGGAGCATTGGAAAAACAAAAACAAAAAGCCCCCATTCTTTTGATGCTTACTGAAACACCAAAGGAGAAAGATTTCAAACTCAGTTTTTAAAAACAGAGGCCTTTCTTAAGTGCTTCAAAAGTAAGACAGTTTCCAGGAGAGTGGCCTAAAAGTGGTACTGGCCACAGACAGGCAAGCATCTCTCCATCCCAGGCGAAGTGACACTTTCTAATACAAATTCACATTGACGTTGATGTGACCACAAAGAGCTGGACGAGTGACATGGAGGACGACACCACTTCTCTCCCAGAGGTGGCAGAGTTGGGGGCTATGGTGAATCACTTCCGGCCTGCAGTAACTCCCTCCTGCTAGCCAGAGTGATCTGTGAAACAGGACCCTCAGTCCCCAGCCTCCTTCTCTGGGAAAACATTTCTTTTGGCAGATATCCTAGTGTCCTATTGGAAATGTTTCTCATGTGGACCTGTTCGACAGGGATGGGGTAGGGAGGGGTGGGAGAAATCCAAGCCATCATTCCTTCTTTGGGAATGATTCTGACTTAGAAATGCACTGGCTCATTTTCTTCCATAATTTGCTAGGCTTATTGCAAGCCCTAGTTTTTTCCGCTCTCCTCTGTCAAGGAACTTAAGTCACCTTTTCTTCCAGCTAATAATTAAGCCCTTGGGGCCAGCAGCACAGTCCCTGTCTTCTGGGCCAGGCAGCTCTAAGAGTCTCAGGGGACTCAAATCACAAGTGGCATCAACTTCTGAGGCAGAGAGTCCCAACTGGAAGAAGCCCTAATCTGTCTGTCTTCTTCTTTTTTCAAATGGGAAAAGGACTGTGTAACCCTAAGTGACATTTGGTATTGGCCCAAATCCCTAAGTTCATGATTCATCCCACTTTGATCCCCCAGCTACATGATCAGACACTTAGGACTCATTAGTGAGAATCTGATCTCTGAGCCTGTAAGACTCAGGCCTTATTTGTTCCATTTGATATCGTATCTCCAGGACCTAACACAGTGCCTGGCACGCAGTAGATGCTGGTAGAAAAATGTGCTGAATAGTTGAAACATATGATTTAAATATACTTCTCACATTGTTTTGTGATGGTTTTTCTGCTTGGCTTTGAATTCTGAGATCTCTGGAGACAGGGTCTGTATTCTTGTCCTTAGTGCTCCCATATGCCCTACCCACTGGAGACACTCACTAAACATGTCATGACTCAATGAATAAATGAGGAAATTGACCAGGTGACAGAGAACGTGGGCTGTGGGAAGCAGCAAAAGAAATGAAGATCCTATTACTTCCAGATCCTCTCTTCTGTCTTGTCTCTCTAACAGTGCTGCCTGTCTCTCTATTACCATGAAGATAATATGCACTCACCTACAATCAGATTGGCTGTTCACATCTTCATTAACATTGTGTTTTTAAATCTTCCATCATTTATTTACAGCGTCAACGTTTCCTCAGTGTGGTTAACACATTAATAGAATATTTGATGAGTGAAAAACTGCGTTTAATGTTTATTCTCCCAATTCTAAGGCTGTTATCATTTTGGAGTAGTCCTTTGAGAGGCTCTGGGGTCTATACTTTTGGCATTCTCCAGATTCAGATTCAGTTGGTCACCATGTTTTTAAAATGTACTGTCTCTTCGGATGTCAAGGAGAGACATCTTGGAAAAGACTTTGAAGAATTAGTGATTGAAAAGGTTACTATATTTAACCTGTCAGCAACCTCCTAAAGCATTTGCTGAGTGAACAGGAACTCTGAATTATGGGTTTTGTTTTTCTATTTTTAACACAAAGATTGACCTTTAGTCAAAGGTATACACACACACAGGCACACACAAATGCCCCCCAATAATATTAATGATGGAAATGGGTCATTATTCCCAGTTGCAGTCAGTGAATTATTTGGTGATATTTTTTCTAAGAATCACATTCTAAATTTCTAATCATCACCAGTTATTTCATCAAAATTAAGGAGGATGGTTACAGAAAGCTGGGCTGTTCCTGTCTCACGATGAAGCTGTTAAAAACCCCTGTGATTTACACAGGCAATTTCAGAAACCAGCAATTCTAGGAGCCCTGGAACGAGCCTATCCAGGCTTTTCCCCGGGTTAAACCCCCTCTTCCGGACGTGCTATTGTAGAAAGTATGAAAATGTATCATGTGCACTGTGACCTTGAACACATATATTTATTGTTAAGAACTTGCTGAATTCCAAGTGCCTAGAATTTTTAATGGAAAAGTACCATCTTATCAATTAAGAAAGTTAAACAGTATTCATTCTGTTTACAGGGGATCTATTTATCCTCCTTTAGCTCAATTTGCTAGTGACAGTGGATATTCCCTGCCAGCATTTTGGGGTCACCAGGGTCAGGTAGAGGTTTCACAGTGGAGGATTGTGGTATTTACTGAAAGCAGAATGCTTGGCATTCCACTGTGCTGATGGAGAGGAAGGTGGCCATGGGCTTTGTTTGTCAGGAATGGACATCTTTGGCGAACATACCCCAGGGCAAGGCAGCAGGGTTCAACCCAGAGCAGGGCTGTCAAATCAAAGGGTTCTTATCTCTGCAAATCAGCCAAGGACGAGCCCTGTCTCTACAAGCACCGGGAACCCACACACCTTTTCCTAACAACCTATTCAGTACTGTGTGGAAAAGCTGACAGAGAATCAAACAAATTAACCAAAGATAATGTGAGAAGAAGACACCATTTATTTGGAGATGTCTTTGGCTTGGAAGGAAGCCCTGGCATTTCATCAATAGGATACATCCCTATCTCTGTACCCCACTGGTTGTTGTATAAACACAGAAGAAAGGTACAGCAGAAAGAATCTGCCAAAGCCATAAATTAAATCTATGGCCCTTCCTCCCCACCCACTTCCTCACTTCTCCACACCTCGCCCCTTCAGGATAAACTAAGAAACATAACTATCTAATATTAAAATTTGGGCATGCAAAATGGAAATGATTTATAGCACAATACTAACCGCTTACAGAAACAACGTAAAATTGTGAAGGTCCATTGGAAGATGTAAGTAAGTGTGACTGGTTGACGTATTTATTTGTACAGGAGCATTAGCCATCACATGCCAGAGCCCCTTCCCAAGGAACAATCAGATGAGGGACTGCAAAGAACAGGGAGGGTTAAGATACTCGAGGGCCTGTTTATTTCATTCACGTGCTGTGAGATCCCTGTGATGTCATGGGGGAAGGGGGAGTTCCAAGGATGTAGTTTTGGAGACCCAGATCCTACCATCAGTTTTACCACTCACTAAACATGAGACCTCAGGGAAACCCTATTAATCTCTCTGGGTCTCATATTAATTCTCGGTAAAGGGAGGGAAGCTAACAAGAGCCCCGTCTCCTCCCTGTATGTTCCTGTGGGGTCTATGACATGTAGGAGCGTAATGAGGATGTTGACAGATGAAAAGCGCTTAAAAAGCAAAAGTGCTAGAAACTGCAAGAATCTTTGTGAATGAATCCCTACGATGGCATAAACAAATTCCTTCCCCGGTCTGTTCTGTTCCTTTGCTCTTTGTTTGTGTTGTTTCATTTGTAAAGTGACCAAAAACATTCTTTATTTTCCTCCTTTACTCTTCTAAGATTATCTAGCCTCCTGTGAACAACCTCAGCAGATGTGAGGGTACCGGAGAGGGAGAGATGAAAGAAGAGATCAGTAGCAGCAGGAAGTGGCCTGAGTCAACAAAGAAAGCCCAGATGATCGCCTACTCTGACAGCGCCCCCTCCCTTGCTTTAAAGAGTAGGAGACTGTAGTCCTAACAGGTCAAAATATTCAGACCCTTCCTGAGAGGACAGTGGTTTGGAAGCTTTAGAATTTCCCTCTTAACCCCACCTCCTTCCCCATCAACCACCATTATTGTTTTTGGCATTCCTATTATGCTCATAAAGGTTGGTTTTTCTTATAAGAAAATCATTTTTCAGTTGCTATGTGCTAAGAAACACATCTTCGGCCCAGCCTAGAACCTGTACTTCTTTTGGCCAGCCCATCACTTGCTCTCTCTATTACAGACTTCTCTGCTACCTGCCCTACTGTCTCTTCAATGTGTTTGCATCTGATCTCCCCAATAAAGTTATATACTCCTTGAAAAAAAGTTCATGTTCTTCTAATGTTCCTATATTTATGTGCTCTATGTCTTTCCCCCCATGCTTCTCTGCTCCACTAAGACACCACCCCCACTTCTGCTGGTCCTTCCTAATGCTAGGATGCAGGAGATGTTCTGCAGATAGTTACTGAATTAGCATCAGTGAAGAAATCAAAATTCCTAAGCTTATACTTCATGCCCAGGTCTATGCCAGATACTGAATAAGTCATGTACGATATAAGCACAAGATGCCATCCAAATCCTTTCCACAGGGAAGTGGAATAATACCAAAGAGACCTACTTATGTCAGAAGGAATGGAGAACACTGGAATAAGAAAATGTGTGAGAAAATATAAAAGATCTATTAAGATTACAAATACAAACATATACACGTTTAAGAGACTATTGCAAGTTTAAAGTTAAAAAAAGATATTGTAATGAGGAGTTTATAACATATGTACATAGAAGCAAAACATATAGCAAGAGCACAAAGGGTGGAAGGGTGGTGATTGGATGTGTACCGTGATAAGTTTCTTAAATTCTTCATGACGTAAAGAATACACTTTGAAGACAGATGGCAATAAGTTAAAGATGTATATAATAATCTCTAAAGTAAGCACCAAGAAGCATAACTAAAACGTCAACATAAAAGACAAAAGAGAATACTAAAAATTATTTGATTTAATCGAAAGGCAGGAAAACATTGAGACACCAAGAGCAGAAATGGAACAAATGGAAACAACACCAAGATACACTCAAATACGAACAGTAATTAAATGTACATGGGCTGAACATGCCAATAAAAAGGTAGATATTATCAGCTTGGATGAAAAAAATTGGGCCAACTATGTGTTGTTTATGAGAAACATGCTATAAAGATAAAGGCAGACAGAATGGGGAAATATATACCATTGCAAACAGTAAGCACAAGAAAGCTGTTATGGTCAAAATATGGCAGGCTTGAAGGTACATTTAACAAAAGTTATGTGGGACCTCGAAAAACTATAAAACACTGCTGAATGAAATTAAAGAATATCTAAACAAATGAAAACATAGACCATATTCATAGGTGGGAGGAATCAATACTACCTAGATGTCAATTCTCTCCAAATCGATCCCTAGATTTTATGTAATTATAATCAATATCCCAGCAAGATTTTCTGTAGACATTAAAGGCTTATAAAAGATAAATAAAATTATTTAGAAAAGTAAAGGAGCTAGAATACTCAAAACATCTTGAGAAAGAACAAAGTTGAAGGACTTACTCTTCCTGACTTTAAGATTTATTAGTTGTTACGTTTTGGTATTCATTGGTGAAAGGGATCAATCAAGCAATGAGAGAGAATAAAAGGTCCAGAAGTAGCCCGATACATATTATAGTTGACTAAATTATGATAAGGGCACTAAAGCAATCTCCCTGCGCTAGAATAATTTTATATCACATGAAAAAAAAATAAACCCAACACCTCTCTCATAACACACACAAAAATTAGTTAAGGATTGACCATTGACCTAATGTAAAGCTTAAGATTCTAAAACTTTCATAAGGAAATGTAGTAGGATATCTTTATGACCGTGGAATAGGCATGATTTCTTAAAGAAGATACAGCATGAACTTAGTACAAAAGGAAAAAAATAACACTTCATCAAAATGTAAAACTTCTGTTCATGGAAAGAAAACAGTAGTGGGATGAAAAAACAACAATAAAAAGACGTTAAGTGATCGTGTAGAAATGTGACCATAAACTGTAAAACCCTCTGCAAAGGGCAAAAAATTTAAATCAGATCCACACAACTGGAAAACCTAAGGACAGATGTGTCTTATTTTGTATTATATTTTGACCCAACCTAATTATATCTATTTGACCCAGTTCAATTATATTCCATCAGTGACTTCAAAAAGAATATTCAACACTCAAAGTAGAGGTGCCAAAGGCCTTTGAGTTGTTGCTGTATACTGTTCAGCCTTCCTTCCTCCTTCTACTTCTTCCTCCTTAACTCTTTTGTAATCCAGCCTCTGTACTCAAAGTGATAAATCCTGAATCTGTTGGGCAGTTAACTGCCCAATCTGTCATCCCCTTTTCAAGCTTTTTCCTTCTTGACCACTCTTAGCATTTGAATCCATTTACACTCCCTCCTACTTGAATGTCTGTGTCTCCTGGCTGCCTGATCTAGCCTGTTCTATTCTGTTTCTTCACATGGCCAGCATCTGTTACTCAGGCTCATTCACTGTCCAACAGTCCAGGCTCAATGCGGGCTGAGTGCTGGGTCGCCAAACTGGGTGGGGTCCAAGCCCTGCCATCAGGAATCTCAACTGAGTAAGATGAGGTTCCTCCTCAGTGTGGCCTTTCTCTCCTGGATCCTCTAACTACTCAACCTCCCTTTAAGTATAAGCACACCTGAAGTTCCCATCCCCTCAAGCTCTTGCCTGCTCTAGTTTTCCTTTAGGGATTTCAACTATTCTCTTTGGAAAAGTCTTCTAGATCTGTAGAAAAAACACTCATTGTTTTAAGTCCATTCCAAATGCCACCTTTGCAAGAAGACTTCCCCAATCCCTTCTGTAGTCATCCATTTCCTGAAACTTGATGTATGCTTTCTCCCTCTACTCCCAGGCCACACCGTGCCTCTCCTAAGCCCCTTACTTTACTTTGTCTTGAACTGTGTGCCTGTATTGTCCTCCACACCTGCCTGGGGCTTCATTAGGCAAAGGCTGCTCTTGTCTAGCTCTGTCTCCCTGATGGCACTGTGGCTTACACGAAGGCTCATAACCATTCTCAGTATACTGCTACTGTACTGAGCTGAAATCTATATACTCAAGGAAAAATCATGACCACAGCCCATCTTCCCCACCCTTCCAGTCCATCACCCTTTTTTCTTGAAAGCCAACTTTAGGAAATACGATTTGCAGGATCAAGAAACCAATTTTTTTTTTTTCATGAGACATCTTAGTTTGTAGATGATTAAGACTTCTCTCTCTAATCAGGAACAGAATGATGGCTGTAGCACTTCCTGGAAGCTGTCTGTGATGAGCACTTAAGGGAATCAAAGCAGAGGGAGGAAGAAAGCCAAAGACATCTGTGTTCCCATCTCAGTTCCCCAATCATTCCCTGTGAGACTTCAGCCCAGTGATTTATCTTCTCAGTCTCAGTGAAATAATGTTACTCTTCTTGGTCTTGAGGGGGAAATAAACAAGATTTTATATATTTCTATAAATTTATAGTTTTATATTTTCCTTAAATACTATAGTTCTAGTCCTAGTAGTGAGCCACCAGACATGGAAATCCATTCCACACTTCCCCCTCTTAGAGAAATTATAGTATATCTACAAATGGAATTTTGGGACCATAAGCTGTTATCAAAATTCAAGATATTTAAATGTTCTCTTCAGCCACCATGACCTTCCCGTAAATAACATATTAAGAAAATGTCCAAGGTACAAGACTGAGCAGATCAGAGTCCTTGGGTTGTAGCAGAGAGGAAGTGAAGCCCCTTTGCTATGGTGGTGGGGAAGGGGATCCCCTGAGATGTCGCCTCAGAACACTGCTGCTCCAGAGAACATCAGTTGAAAACTACTGCTTTAAATTCCTATAGATTTTACTTTTATCACTTTAAAGGATTTTGATATTAGACTTGACAAAGGACTCAACCCTATTCTATGTGGAAGCATGGAAAGCCAAAATTCAAGAACAGCGAAATAGGCAAATGGGGTCACTCTGGTAGTCGTTGTGAGAAGCACACACACATGCATGTGGACTTTAGGGCTTCCAAAAAAGAACAGGCATGTAACTCCCCTAGGTGTTTATATGTCCCTGAAGTTGTGAGTGAATGGGGTGTTTTACCCCCATTTGGGCCTCTGTGCATGCTGAATGAAACAGTGTAAAGTGCATTTGACAAGAAGTGGAAGGGGTCAATTAAAAATGCAAGTAGTAAAATTAGGGTGTTGGAATAATGGGTAATTTATTTTGTAACAATTCTTTAAAGTTATTAATAAATCTTCCTGTAACAACAACAACAAAGATATATGTATATTACAGAGGAGTAGCAAAAGTCACACAAGTAAAAAAAGCCCATTCTTTTTGAAGTATCAAATCAATCTGGCTCTTGAGTTCCCAGCTGTACTTCTTACCAAACCCAACCAAACCCAGCCAAACCCAACCAAATCCAACCAAACCCAACCAAACCCAACCAAACCCAACCAATCCCAACTAAAATCCTACCAAACCCAACCAAGCCCAACCAAAACCCTACCAAACCCAACCAAGCCCAACCAAAACCAACCACACCCAATCAAATCCAGCCAAACCCAGTCAAATATCAAGAACAACAGCAAACCGAGTTAAATCAGAAGTGAGATCTCTTTCGTTGAATATAATCTACAGTAAAAATCTTTTTCAGAATGCAAGAGCTTTGGGGACACTTTTCCTTTTCAAGTAGGTATTTTAGACATAGCAAAGATTTTAAAAAGATACATCCAAGGAGCTTTCATCATTTGGTTTGCTTATCTTAGAAGGGTCTTCTAGCATTTACTTAGAAAATCTCTGTTAGAAGGTTTAATGTATACGTAAGGAAGTTCCAACTTATTTTTAATATAAATAAAATACTTGAAATATTACAGTTTAAAGCAGATTAAAGTTTGGAACAGATGAGTACTGGACAAAGGACATTTAACTATGCTTAGCATTGCGGAACTGCAATTCAAAAAGAGGAGAACACAAGAGTGAGTGTAGAAATGTGAGGCTAGTTGATTAAACATGAATGTGTCTTTCATTTATAAATACAGTCAATCAAAAAATAACAAGGTAAGAAAGAATCTCTGTATGTATTTAGTCATGATTCATAAGCCATTTTGCCTTAGGAAAAAATTTAAAGTTTTTGACAAAAGAAAAATAAACTTTCAAATGAAAGTTATATCTTAAACTCCTGAAACAGTTTTGAATTATCAAATAATATAAAAGAATAGAGATGACTCAAAAATACAAAATCTGTAAGCCTCATTTCTTGTATATATCACTTTTTCTTTCACGTCTAGTGATATTTGTTCTATATTAATCTGTGTCAATTACTATGTATACTATTTTTCTTTGGAATATGACATAAAAAACCTTGAAAATTATTAGGAAAATACATGTTGATGATTTATGTTAGGCCTACAATAACTGTTTGCTTCTAAAATCAAAGAAAAGCCTGGGCGTATTAAAAAGATATTCTTTGGGGGTGTTTTGAAAATGTATGAAAAGAAAGAAGGAAATGATCTTTGAAGACTCAGAGAAATGCAGAGTGACATTTGGATGTGGTTTAAGTATCACACACAATCTTTATCTTATAGCTTCCCTATCAACAAGCTATAAAGAAAGTGAAAAGTTTTCATCATAATCTTTTAAGTTTTGGAACTTACTTTCAAAATCCAGGAAAAAATGTGGGTAGTTTTCAATTTCCCTGGTAAGGACTTTGAGCAGGTTTCCCATCCCAGCAAACCTAGGAGAGGCAACACAAAACCAAATACCATTAGCAGTATAAAAAACAAGCTTCTTAAAAGATTGGACATTTTTTAATAACTTGCATAAATACCACTGAACCCCTATAACTACATCAGAAGGCCCAATAGAAAGTATCTTTATACCAGGTGATGAGTGATAACTTAGCAACTATTTTTTATTCAAAGAATTAGGTATTTTAGTCATAGGAGGCAGAGTTTACGTATATTCTACAAATTTCTTCCCTTTCCCCTTCACTAATCCCCTGAATCCTTACGGTTAATATTTCAGCTTCGCTTTGTTTCTGTTCCATTGATGTGGGAACATACCATGTCAATGGACAAGCAGAACAGAGAGGGCATTATTAAAATACCTATCCAAAAAGGTAAGTTTCTTAAAGTTCCTGAGGAAAAGAGTTTAGAAAACAGATTTATACTCCCAGGAACCCCTCTTAGCCTGTACGGGAGGTCATGTTTCCCAGGCAAGTCAGAGGTTCTTGCAATTTGACATTTCAATGGTAACGAAATTAGGTACTTCATGAAGTGTAGAAATGGGAAGGTATAATAACCAAAAAGTTTTCTCAATGAAACTGCAGCCTGAGGCATTTGCAAGGGTGAATCAAGTCTATAGAGAAATACAAATTTGTTACATATCTGCAATCCCAACCTGAAAAAATAGGGGAAATGTAGTTATTATTTAAGTAAATAGCACAATTTCTACTGCTCTCAGCTCTAGACATTAAACCGTCTTCTTCAGGAGGCCGTTGTCCATTCATTTATTCTACACATATTTACGGAGCCGTGATTTGATGCTGGGTACTGTGCTCTTTGGAAGGCATTTTTCTAACTCATGATTCAGACACCTCAGCTTGTGAAGGATCAACTTGAAAAATCACTGGTCCAGTAAAAGGGAACTGCAGGGATGTAATTTTCTATCCACATGGCTTCTGACAGTATTTATGTTGCTATAGGCATTTAAAAAGATAAGCCACTCTAAGAAAGATGTGGTGAAAGAGGAATATACGAAAAGGATGATGTTGTGCATGAAAATACATAGCAAGCAGTTCCCTTAAGTGCAGAAGGTGGTATAATCTAGGCTCCATAATACCCCCTTCTGAGAAAATAACTCATACACTTGCAGACATCATTCACGGTATAAGTCACTAACGTGAAGGTAGAAAAGAGTCTGCTTAGGGAGGGCTGTTTGCAATCCTGGCTCTGTTTCCTATTAGCTCTGTTATCCGAGGCAAGGTCCTTTACTCTCTAAGCCTCAGTTTTCTCATCTGTAAAAAGAATTTTTGAAATGTATCTATTTCATCCATCACGAATATTAATAAAAATAGAAAGTGTTTAGCACCGTACTTATAGGAAGTGCTCAAGGCACATTACATGATAATTACCACCATCATCATCATGATAATTATCTTAACAGCCTTCAAATACTTACTTAGAATTCTCTTATGGAAAACGAATGAGGTCGGTTATATGTGGCTCTAGGGAAGAGAACCAGAACCAATGAGGAAATAATGAGGAAGACCTTCATTCAGTGCTGTGAAAAAATTTCTAACCATTAGGGTTGTCCGCATATTGGGTGATTTGCCCTGTGAAATAGTGTTTCCTGTCACTGGTGGTGTTTAAGTGGAAATATGGTATATTACTCCTGAAAAATATTATAAAAATGAGTTGGGCAGAAGGTTGGAATAGATTACCTCTTAGACCTTGCCTATCTTGGAATATATGAATGTGTGGGCATGTATGACATGTACACACACACAGACACACACACACACACACAACAGGAGGCAAACACCATGCTTCTCTCTTCCAAAAGGATCATCCCTATTCTTTCTGTCATTTTCTTCCTCCCTTGCCTTTATGCACATTTTCTTTTACGGTATTTTTGAGCAAAGCCCTGCATGAGACAGGTTCTGCCAGATTAACACTCAGAACTGGTCTAGCCCATCCCTGCCACTGGGCAACATTCGCAAATCCTCCTGGGTCTCTAGGAAATAATCTGTTTCCAATTTAATGAACAATTCCAACTCAGACCCCGAGGCACTTCGTGTAGGAAGATGATTCTACTGTTTAGTAGCAGCCCTGACTTTCATATAAAATGCCTTAATGGAAGTTAAATATTCCTAATTTCCCTAGCTTTGTGCTATTAACATGTCACAAGAGACCTGAATGGATTTAGCTTCCTGCTAAAAGTCTGACTTGTGTAGGATTTTACTGTCAGAGTGCCTGGGTGGGAAATACATTAAGCCTTTAAAATTAGTAACAGACTGAAATAAACACACGTGGAAATACATCCAGATACTAGCTGGCTGCAGAGTTCTGTTCAAAACGTGACTTAAGCTGGTTGGCTGATGCAGCCCAATATTTTGAAGCATGATTCTAACAACAACCCAGGTCAACTAACTGGAAATATTCTAGATGTACTCTAGACGTCTCACATCCCAAACAGGAACTGTCTGGAACAATAATTGATAATTACGGGATATTATGTAGTATTAGGGGTCAAGTCCAGTCCCATGGAACCTAGAAGACATGCATTTCAATACAAGCTCCTTGAATAAACACAGAAATAGTTCATCTCCTTCATGGAAAAAAAAAATGATGCTTATTGCTCCCCTCCAATGGGACAAGAATTCATGGAAGTATATTCTGGTTCAAGGTCTGCAATGTGAGTTAGCATTACACAGATGGGCACTGGGTAGAGACCATGGTTGTTTTTTATTAGACCTCGGGCTCCACTTGGGAAGACCCTCACCCAAAGAGCTTTTACTACACCCCCAGCTACATTCTTCATGACAGAGCCTCTCCAATCTTTTCAAACAGCTCCTAAGTGCGTACAAAACACATTTCTATGAACCATGTTACTAATGAGATGGCTTAGTTAATCACTGTGAGGATTATTTTTTAATATTTGATCTTGTTCAATAAAAGAATTTAAGATAGGGCTTCCCTGGTGGCGCAGTGGTTGGGAGTCCGACTGCCGATGCAGGGGACACGGGTTCATGCCCCGGTCCGGGAGGATCCCACATGCCACGGAATGGCTGGGCCCATGAGCCATGGCCACTAAGCCTGCGCGTCCGGAGCCTGTGCTCCACAGCGAGACAGGCCACAACAGCACAACAGTGAGAGGCCCGCGTACAGCAAAAAAAAAAAAAAAAAAAAGAATTTCCGGTAAGTTATTATACACTATCAGAAAATGCAAATGCTTACATAATGAAAGTGAGGGGAAGAGGAAAATAAAAGGAGAATCATAAGATGAAGGTAGAGAGGCAGGTAGTACATGAACTATAGGTCGTCCAGGCAATAAGATCTTCACATCTGCTGGAGATCAATTAGGATCTAAGCTTCTGAGTGCCAAAGCAAAGGGAAAAAAAGTCTCTTTCAAGATGTGGTGTTCAGAAAATAAAGACAAACTGGTGACACTGGAGAAGTACAGCTTTTTTTTTTTTTTTAAATGAAATAGTGATCTGGCTAAGAGAGAGTTGAGACAAAGAGAAATCTCCTCTTAGAGCTCCCATGGGCACAGCAGTGTTTTCACAGCTAAAAGGCGGGGAGAGAAGCCTGGCTGGCAGTCCAGGACTGTATTTAGGGAAGCCGGGGACTCTGGTTTCCATGTTCTGTCTGGTAACTCCATGCCTACACTCCTAATGTGACCTGCTGCTGGGTCAGCCCCAAGGAACTTGCCAGATCCTTGCCACTCTCCACTATGGATTGGGAGCTCATATCAGAGAGAATACGGCAATCCAGCAGGTGATGATTCTAGGCAGTTTCTACAGGTAAAGAAGCTGCTTATTAAGTTCAAGGGATAGGAAAGGTCTCCCCAATAATAAAGGAGGAGATGGAGAACCAATGTGAAGGAAGAGGGAAGTACAGCAAAAAATACAGATGTGAAAGTACTAAAATACTAGGAATAGAATTCATAAAGGAGGGTGCTAAGAAGGATTCCAGGCCTAAGGGAGCTCCAGCAATAATTTACAAAGCATGTTTATTATTTAAAACTAGTATGCTGTCTATATTATAAAGTTTAGGCTTATTTGAACACTCACACACACACACAAACACACAATGTCTCCCTTGACAACTTCAGAGATCATCTCAAAGTGAAACCTCCCCGGGACACGTGATAGTTTGCAGTGGTGCCTGTGAGTGTTGTGAGATCTGAATTCACCCCCTCCAGGAGGGTCTGGTAGGGGCAGAGCAAGGGAAGATTACAAGATTTGGTCTCTCAGATGAAGACAGAGGGGAGATGCCAGTTGGATAAGTACTCATGAGGCGATGGGCCTTGCAAACTTTCTTTCTGGCTCTTACTTGGGATGTTTCCTGCATTGGAGACTGGCATTGGAAGGTGGTCCTCTTTCCGTCTGTGGCCACTCTGGATGGCCTTTTGCTCTTAGAGACACCTGTCTTCCTCCATGACCGGGTTCTCCAGGACCGTCTCTTCTCTACCAAAGTGAAGGTGTGTGGGCGTCTGCCACCACGGCTTTGGCTATGTGCTGGGGTTGTTCTCCCAGAGCATTGCAGGTTGGGACTTACTGATAAAGATTAAGACACAGTCTGGAGGATCTGTAGCACAGAGGAGGCTAAGATAAAAATGTGGCCTACTGATATTATCAGAAGATGCACAGTGTAAGTGGTAAATGATGAGCTCCTAGAGAAGAGTTTGAAAGAGCTGCACAAATATGAAGCCCTGTCTCACTCCCCCATTATGCTAGAGCAAGTGATCGTAGCTCTGAGTCTCGGTTCTTCACCTGCAACAACAATAGTATAATAATCTCTCCTACGTGAGATTCTCGCAAAGACTACTGAAATGAGTGTAAAACTGCTGCGTAAAATACTATAAAACACTGCGCAAATATTAGCTGTAATTACTCAGCATTACAACTCGTTTCATGGTTTAAGTTATTCACGGAATCAAAGAAGTATTACATCCTCAGAATCATATAAGTTGCGTGTTTCTTGATATTTCAGGTTTGGTCTCCCAAAATCCATGACTCTTTATGTAAACTGCTTTAATGTCAAGCTATAATCAGGTAAATATTTAAAGGTATTAATAGCTAGCACCGCAAGAGATTTCCCTACATGCCAAAGACTGTATTTTAGATACCTTTTCTTACTTTATCTTCAAAATATATCTAAGAGGAAGATATGTTGTTTAGGAATGAGAAAACTTAAAGGTATTAAAATTAAATACAGAAGCTAATTTTAAAAATATAAATCTTTATGAAAGAAAACTAAATTTTCAAGAGAACAATATTTATATAAGTGTGTGACAGTTAGAGGCTGGGGTCTTCAGATAACTCTATGTAAGTTAATTCCCATTTCCAACACGAAAATCCCAAGCAGAAACAAATGCTTTGGAAAATAGCAGTAAGGAGATCACCCTTTTAATAAATACTCAAAAAAAATCATCAAAAACTTCAATTTTTAACCAAATGGTTGTGTCTATGTTTACCCCTTTTCATAAATATAGCATATAGCACAAATATCTAATGAAGAAAATCCCGCCAAAGGGACTCATGAAATATCTCTACTGAAAAGGAATGAAATGCTAAAGGGCAAAGGGGCAACACAGATTTTCCAACAGTCAAAAGAGGGGGTCGGTCAGGATCACTGCCCACTCAGGTCCCAGGAGACCTGGTTTATCTTCCTCAACACTGACTCTCTTGGTGACAGTGATCTATCTAAATAAAAGGAAAAATCAAACTCCTATCCTCCCTAAAGGGAATCTGGTAACAGTTTGATGGGAAGTTTCTTCTTTTCCCTTTGGTTTTCTAATAAAAACACCACCTTGGATAATTGCCCCGAGGGAAGTAGTCAATCACTGGTTGAACACCCTGAATACCTGCGGCCTGTGGGAGTGGGGTTTTCAATGACAGAAGCCATGGCTGCAGTGCTCAAGTGATACACATGCTATTTAGGGAGACAGCACAAGTTCAAATTAAGAATGTAATCGACCTGGAAGCACATAACAAGCTTCTGATAAGTGGTGAGGGCTCAAAAACGTTAACTGAATGTGAAAGTAGTAGTATGTACCCGATACACAGTAAGTACCAACCAGAGGGATGATGGTGATGTTGAAGATGATGATGACAAGGGACAAGAAAATGCACATTTTATTATTGCACATTTTATTGAGGGTCCACTGTGTGCCAGGCACTGTGCTTGGAGCTTTCACACACTTAAGTTCACTCAAACCTTACAGCAATCCTTCAGGTAGTTATAATTCTCGTCATGTATTGGAAGAAGAGGAAATTTAGTTGGTTAAGCATCTTTCTGAAGACTACAGGAAAATAAAAGATATCGCTTGAGCATCTAGGAACTCAAAGTCCATGCTCTTTTCCCCACAGGAGGAGACCTGGGATTCCAGACCCCTAGGAGGCCCCTGTGTGGGGACTCTGAGAGTCCGTGGTCTGTGGAAAGTGCATGCTAAATAATGTATTATTGTACATATATGCTCCTTTCTCTGGGGAGAGAGTCTATAGTTTCTGTTAGATTCCAAAGCAGCCTGCTCTACACTAGTAGCCCCCCAAGGCATGGACAGTGAAAGACATATTTCTCTAGGAATTTAGAGAAGACAGAAAACCACGTGGGGTGGAATCTTCCAGAAAAATTAGCGTCATAGAAGAAGTGAACTCCACCCAGGCATGAAGGACCCTGGGAATCTGTATTGGCAGAAAGGACGCCTCCAGCTGGGGGATCTAGAGTGAGAAGGGAACAAAAGACACTAGTTATGTGACTGGTGAAGTCTTCCCAATACAGAAGGCTTATTCCTCAAGGTTCATGTACAGCAATACAATTTTGAAATGGATTCTTTCACATGTTTTTCCAAATTGTCTAGAAAGAGGGCGTTTCTCTAGTCACTGTAGGAGTGTTAATAGTGCCTTTAAAGACTGCCCGCACGTCCCTGCCAAGGGAGGCTCTCATCTCCCAGGGGTGACTATTTGGGATGTATGCATGGTATTTTCTATGACTACTTTCTTGGCTCTGAGCTCAAAACCACTTCCATGGGAGCTGGCTCTAAGGCTGCTCAGTAGAAAACGATGACCCTCCTAAAGAAATCGTCCTCTGCTAACATTTCAGTTCCAAAAAAGAGAAGGGGATAAAAGTGCGCTGCACACACACACACACACACACACAGACATGCACATGCCCATTTTTTTTTTCCTATTTAGAACTCGGTTCTTGTTTGGAAGAAAAAAAATAATAAGATTAGTTGTATTCCCAGAGTGTAAAACCAAATAAAATCAACTAGAAGTGACTTTGAAAAGATGTGGCCATAGTTGGTGAGGAAATTTATTTGTTTACTATAAGTAAGACATAACAAAGGACTCAGGCCCAGGGTGTGGGCATTGTGAATTCTGACCTTTGCCTGTGTACAACAAGATTTCCATGCCCAATTCTCATGATTAGAGAACAAGCACTTAGAAAATTTCTTTTGTAGCTATAACTATCGGAAAGGAGACTTTCTAAGCCAATACCACCTTTTATCAATACAGAGCAGAAAGTGAGGAAAAAAAGAACAGCAGCCCCACATGGTTCTATTGCTAATATTTTTCTTAAGGTCTAAGATGATAAATACTCAATGCCTTTACCAGAAGGGATGGGTTTTCTTAGCACTCTGAATGAGACAATACCTTTCAGAATCTAAAATGTCTAGCATCCCTGTACAAAGACTTTAGAAATCAAAGACTTAGATTTTTTAATCTATAACTCCATATTTTGGAGATTAAGACGTCCTGGTTGAGCCTAATATTTTTCTGCCACATAGTTAGCATATAAGCCCCAGACCAATCACGAATACAACAATGATGTATATTTATATAACATCACATCTTTGTCAAAGATGTGTCTGGCCTCATTCATCCTCAACATGAGCATGTGTCAAAGGTAGGGAAGGTGATATGGGACCCATTTTACAGATCAGAACATGTGGGTCAGATATAGTCAGTGTCCTTCCCAGGGTCTTCCAGATGGAAGTCCCAAATATCCTCAGAATACATTCCATATTAGAACTGGGGTCATCTTTTTAAAGCTCTTATTTCCAAAAAACACTTGCCCAAGGACCCAAAATACATTAGGGCCAAAGAAGGAGCCAGAAGGAAGGTGTCCTGGCTGTCAATCTCTTGCTCTGTCCATTAACACAAAAAGTAAATGAGACAAATTCATTTTTTAAAAGACATTAAAACATAAGGTTGGGGCTTCCCTGTGGCACAGTGGTTGAGAATCTGCCTGCCGATGCAAGGGACATGGGTTTGAGCCCTGGTCCGGGAAGATCCCATGTGCCGCTGAGCAACTAAGCCCGTATGCCACAACTACAGAGCCTGCACTCTAGAGCCTGTGAGCCACAACTACCGAGCCCACGTGCCACACTACTGAAGCCCGCGTGCCTAGAGCCCATGCTCTGCAACAACAGAAGCCACCACAATGAGAAGCCTGTGCACCACAACGAAGAGTACCCCCGCCTGCCGCAGCTAGAGAAAGCCCGCGCGCAGCAATGAAGACCCAACACAGCCAAAAATAAATAAATAAAATACATAAATTTTTTAAAAAAACATGAGATGCATATGGTAGTTCTATTTTTAGTTTTTTAAGGACCCTCCATACTGTTCTCCATAGTGGCTGTATCAATTTACATTCCCACCAACAGTGCAAGAGGGTTCCCTTTTCTCTACACCCTCTCCAGCATTTGTTGTTTGTAGATTTTCTGATGATGGCCATTCTGACCTGTGTGAGGTGATACCTCATTGTAGCTTTGATTTGCATTTCTCTAATAATTAGTGATGTTGAGCATCTTTTCATGTGCCTCTTGGCCACCTGTATGTCTTTCTTGGTGAAATGTCTATTTAGGTCTTCCACCCATTTTTTAACTGGATTGTTTGGTTTTTTGATATTGAGCTCCATAAGCCATTTATATATTTTGGAGATTAATCCTTTGTCTGTTGTTTCATTTGCAAATATTTTCTCCCATTCTGAGGGTCATTTTTTTGTCTTGTTTATGATTTACTTTGCTGTGCAGAAGCGTTTAAGTTTAATTAAGTCCCATTTGTTTATTTTTGTTTTTATTTCTGTTACTCTAGGAGGTGCGTCAAAAAAGATCTTGCTGTGGTTTATGTCAAAGAGTGTTTTTCCTATGTTTTCCTCTAAAAGTTTTATAGTGTCTGATCTTACATTTAAGTCTTTAATCCATTTGGAGTTTATTTTTGTGTGTGGTGTTAGGTAGGGCTCTGATTTCCTTCCTTTACATGTAGCTGTCCAGTTTTCCTAGCAATCCCACTACTGGGCATATACCCTGAGAAAACCATAGTTCAGAAAGAGACATGCACCACAATGTTCATTGCAGCACTATTTATAACAGCCAGGACATGGAACCAACCTAAATGTCCATCGACAGATGAATGGATAAAGAAGATGTGGCACATATATACAATGGAATATTACTCAGCCATAAAAAGAAATGAAATTGCGATATTTGTAGTGAGGTGCATGGACTTAGAGTCTGTCATACAGAATGAAGTAGGTCAGAAAGAGCAAAACAAATACCGTATGCTAACGCATATATATGGAATCTAAGAAAAGAAAAATGGTACTGATGAACCTAGCTGCAGGGCAATAATAAAGAGGTAGACATAGAGAATGGACTTGATGACATGGGGCGGGAGGGTGAAGGTGGGGCGAAGTGAGAGTAGCATCGACATATACACACTGCCGAATGTAAAATAGTTGGCTGGTGGGAAGCAGCAGCACAGCACAGGGAGATCGGCTAGGAGCTTTGCGATGACCTAGAGGGATGGGATAGGGAGGGTGGGAGGGAGGCTCAAGAGGCAGGGGACGTGGGGACATAGGTATGCATATGGCTGATTTGCTTTGTTGTGCAACAGAAACTAACACGGTATTGTGAAGCAATTATACTCCAATAAAGATTAAGTAATAATAATAAAAAAAAACATAAGGTGCGATGTATCACTGCCAGTGGAGGGTTTCTGCTCCATGGTAGTAGGGTCTCCCTAGAACAAGCTAAACAGCGTGTTAAACAGGACATCCCCACTGGTGGTTCGTAACACTGTGTGCACTTCTCTCCTTCCCTACCATGATTATCCTAATTCAGACCCTCAGCAGAGCTTCCGGCACCCTGCAAAGAGCCCCCAAACTGACCCTCCTGATTCCAGTTTTGTCTCCTGCCCATTCGTTTCCAGTTTTCCAAACACAAATCATTGTTACAAAAGTAACAATGTGACTTCCTTGCTTAATATGCTTCCACGGCTCTCCAGGGCCCACAGGATGTAGCACATACCAGTGTGTGCACTGGATCCAGAAAACCTGGCCTCCAGCCCCTGGCCGTCTCCTCTGTCCCCTCTCTTCCTCTGCACCCCTGGGCCCTCCCCTCCGCTCATCACACCCTACACTTCTCTAAAGCAGCCTGCTCTTTGTTGCCTCAGGGCCCTTGCACATGTTGCTCCTTCTGTTTACAATTAAAATGACAGCTAACATTTTGTAATGATCTGCAGGCCATAGGGATGAGAGCTTTTCATGTATTATCATATTTTAATTTTCACAACCGCCTTATGAGGTAGGAACTCTTATCATCCCAACTTTAGAGATAAAGAAATAATCTTAGAGGTTTTAAAAGTTTCTCAAGCCCACAAGTGGCAGAGCTGGGTCTGGAAGTCAATTCCATCTGAACTCTAAGCACTGGCTCTCGGCCGTTGTCTCCCCAGAACCTCCTTTCAAGTATGAGTTTGGAAATCAGGACCTTCAGAAGAACCCCCCTAAATCTCCCCTCCTCTTTGACTCTACCTCAAATAAAACAAAACCCACCCCCTTGGGTAAGCTCGGCTTCTCTTTGCTCACCTAACTTGCTGTGTTTACTGTGTGTTCGTGCCTACAGTGTGGACCATAATTACACACTTTCCCCCCATCTCTGAATATAAGGTCTTCTTGGGCAGGGCTGTTTTTACACCTCCTTGTATTCCCAGCACTTAGCACAGGGCCTGGTACCCAGTTAGCACTGGCAAAGAAATCCTTAAGATTGTTCTGTCCAGTGGTACCAAAGCATCAACCAGTCCAAGGCAAAATGAGAAACTAAGGCTATGGCATGAGCCCTGCATTTCTGCTAGAGTTATGCAAACATCTCTATGCTACAGTGTCTTTTATTTATTTTACAAAATGATAGTGATAGCTGCATCCTAAGTCCCCGAAGTTTATTTTGATATTTTACCGTTTTATGAAATTCCAAAGTCTAGGAGTCACTACCCTGGTCAGTTACTAGGCCCAGCTTGGGAGCAGAGCTGCTGGTCTCTGCTCTGAAGCTGGCGCCTCCAGCTGCACACTGTGGCCTGTGTCTCATTTAGTTTTATGATAAGTCTGATCTCCTAACTACAATGGAGCCCTGAGATTTCCCCAACAGAGTGGAGGAAAGAAGTCCAGTTCTGGCTTCAGGAGTGTTTCTGGCGACTGGATGTGAT
Source organism: Pseudorca crassidens (assembly GCF_039906515.1). Classification (NCBI taxonomy): domain Eukaryota; kingdom Metazoa; phylum Chordata; class Mammalia; order Artiodactyla; family Delphinidae; genus Pseudorca; species Pseudorca crassidens. The sequence continues at coordinate 79,983,126 of NC_090309.1, read as the reverse complement.
TGTAGGAGGGCTATTCAGACAATCTGCCCTTCAACCTGATCAACAAGGTTCAGATTTGGAGAAATCCTGATGGCAGCCAGGTTGGCCGCTGCTGTCAGCGACGAAAGAGGCTTGCAGGCTCCCCACACCGTCCCCCAAAAGCAAGTGACCCCTCTGGCTTGCCTCCCATGAACCAACCAGGGAGCTGTCCGAGCAGGGAGAGTACAACCCTGATACGTCTGGTATTCACACTACCCAGAGACACTTTCTCCTAGTAACCATACAACCCATCGTACCTCATTTATACTCCTTGATTGCTTACAATGATAAGCAAAACCGGTTGACAGTCAGCCTGTAATGTATCAGATACAAAACAGGTGGCTTAAAAAACTACTTCTCAACAAAAGGAAGGGTACGTTCCTTAAATGACAGAAGCACCTGCTTTTCTTTGGCGGTGGGGGGGCGCGGGAAATTCATGGATGGAATGAAGTAGCTCAGCCTATAAATTCCGGGAGCAAAACCAGGTGAGCGATTTTAGATAGTTGGGCTGGGCTGGAATTCCCTGCCCCAGCTGCCGCTTCTGCAATGAAGTCATAGGGTTCTCTGTTCCGTTGCCGAAAGTCGTGCCAAGAATCCAACAGATGATTTCATTCCAAGACGAAGGAGGGAAACTAGAGTGAGTCTATTAAGCACTTTCATCTGACAATAAAAATGAGTTAATGGCTAAAATGTGTTTTCAAAACGTTTTAACACTACAAGTAATGGCACTCAAATGGGAAAATGCCTTGAATACCCTCATCCATCATTAATACCACGGTGTCCCTCAAAAGGGCTGGGTGTTCCCGGTGGAATACAAGCTGCTAGAGTCGAGTTGTAAGACAGTCCATGGGAATTCTCAAAAAAATACCGAGAGACCATTACAGAGCTGAACGATTAAGTGCAGGTTTAAAATAGTCCTTTCAATATCTGAGTTCAGTTTTCTAAAATAGACTATTACCTCATCACAGCTAATTTCCCCATAAACATCAATATTACAGCAGCAAAAAGTCTCCACAAGAAATGAGAGTGAAATTAGATTCTTTTTTAGGGAATGAAAGTCAATGTGCCCCCCGCCCCAATTTCCAATACCAGTGAATATGGAAACCATCAAACTGGGACTTTGTTCTGGACCAGCCCACCGCTGGGAAATCATTAGTGAATTTGTTCCCTTCCACTTGTGACATCAAGAACACGGTGAGGAGGAAACTGCTTGATAAGCTTGCCCCTTCCCTAGAAGGAGGGCTGACCGTCACAGCCCACCCAGGCCACTTCTGCCCGATTTCAAAGGGAGAGTGACCCCTGCAGGGCAGCAGTCTTGGAAGTGCCTTCCGCTTACGGAGCAGTGTTGGGAAAGCTGTTTATTCCACCTGTCTCCAATGGCTTCGCTTCAGTCTAGAACCTGAAAGGGAACACGGAGAAGTCGCCCAAAGTTTGGGCTGTTCTGACCATCAGTGATTTAGATTAGACAGACTCTCGTTTCTCTTGGATTACAGATCTCCTTCTTCCAGAATTGATTCTCGGGTATTTCAACCGACAGAAGCCGGGGTCCTCTTTGCTCTGAGTGAGGGGCTGCAGAGGAATCTTGCCCTGCGTGCTGCTGGCCAAGCCCTCCCCCGCCGAGATGCTGGAGCGCCTCCTTACTGCCCCCTCATCTCTCTGAACGGTCCTTCTTAAGTCTCCGCTTCCTCCATCTAACCTTTAAGTGTCTGTCTCCAATGCTCGTTCTTCACACCTTGTCTCCCCGTCCCGCTCTAGTCCCAAACTGGACCTCCCTCCTCAACTCCTGGCCGGTAACTCTAAGTGAATTTCCTGCAAGCATAGCAATTTGGGGAAGATCTTAATGGCCTCAAGTTCCGCCCTTCCCAAATGTCCTCCTCCTTCTTTGTTCACAGAAAGGCATCATCGTCCATTAAATTATGAGCCAGAAACCTGTGTCCCCCGAGATTTCTGCACCTGCTGCCCCCTCTTAGACCTGGTGTCTCACCAAACTCTATCCAGGTACCTTCCACGTCTCCCCTGGCCGTGACTTCTCTCTAAGCCCTTCTCCTGGCTGCAGTCTCCAGCCATTATCTTGGGCTCTCTCTCGCCTCCCCCAATCCAACACCAGATACCCCGAGCACCTCGGATCACACAGGAGACTCTGAGCGCACGTTACAGGAAATGTCCTGTGTAAAGTGAATGCTGGTGAATTAAATCTCTTCTATATGTTATCTCACAATATAACCTAAAAAAAAAAGAGAGAGGAAAAAAAAGAAAAAGGCTCCCCCGCCCCCCGTCCCTGCCTGGCTCTCGGTCCCCGGCAGCTGTTCCACACATCTGTGCCTGAGGTCTCTCTGCCTCCAGAGGTCACTGTCAAGTGGTGAAATATGACCTCACAGGTCAAGGCACCGGGAGGCACAGTGCCCGCAGATGCAGTACTTCTGGGAAGCGAAAGCCCCCTGAAGAACCCCACCTGCCCCAGTGCCAGGGACTGACTTGATTTGTAAGTCTAGGTTTCCAGACACTGAGTTTTCTTAAACGGAGGTCCACCTGTGCAACAAAGGAGGCTTTGGAATTGATGGAGGTGTCAAAGCATTAGGTATATTACTTCCCAGTTCAAAGTTATTTGGGGGGGGGGGAATGTCAAAATTACAGAAGTACCAAAAAGACCACCAAAAGCCATTTCACATACTGAAAACCTAAAGAATTTGAAGCCAAGGGAGGTTGGCGCGGTCCATTACATCTCAAGTGTCAAGGTCGGCCAAAGGGCGGAAAACATCCCTTGAAATCTCAGAGGCAGGAGGGGCTTTGCTTTGGTCTCCAGTTTCTGAAAGGAGCAAATGCCTTGATTTCAAAGTACGCTTAATCGCAAACCAAAGGAACGCTTTAAAATAAAACCCCTAGCGTGAACCCCAAGCAAGCACTGAAGACCGTCACTGTAAGCTGGGACAGGAAAGGCGGGGGGGGGGGGGGGGGGGGGTTGGGGGGGGGAGTGTGCTGAGTGCCTGGGAGGCCGGCTCTCCTGCCTTTCTGAGGCAACTCCCCCGCCCAGCGCGATGTGGAGCTGCTGGGTGGAAGGAAAAAGGCATGTTTCAGTGTAAATGCTCCCCAAGCTGGCTGTCAAATTAAGATGGGTGCAATTTTTCACATGGTCCTAGAACCTGACCCGAAGCTCTCTTTCAAGTTTCAGCTCCTGTGAACACTCTGTGCTTTGGTCACACCAGCGTATGGACCGTGCCAACAGCTCTGGCCTGGTTCTTGCTTCTGTTTTTGTGCTCATATGCTGCTCCCTTTGCTTGGAATGCCCTCCCCCTCTCCTCTGCCTCTGGATGGCCTATCTTTCAGGGCCCAAATCAGATTGCACTTCCTTCCAGAAACCTCCTCCCTGAGCCCCAGGCTGAATGAACAACCTTTCTTCCTTACTGTGGATTCTTTAAAGGGCTATGTCTTCTTCATTTCCAGAAGGTTACCCATTTCAACTACCCCCCACCCCTCCCCAGCCAAGCTCCAAGCACAGGTCCAGCACGCAGTCCAGTCCAGCACTGATGGCCACTGAAACGGAATGGAAGATTCGGTAAGCAGTCACTGCATAGCAATGACAGGAAGATTGTCAACTGCAAACAAGCCGAACAGAGGAAGGGTCGTTGGGAAGAGAAATAGGTTGGAGAAAATAAACATTTCCCAAAATAGAGATATTCCTGTTGTTTTATGATCATAGATGACCTTGAGAATCCGATGAATATCGGCCTTCTTAGAAAAACGCACCCATGAACAGACCCACATGTTTTTGCATATAATTCCAGGAGGTACAACACACACACTGACACCCAAGAATGGAAATCCCTCATTTATTTTAAAATCGCTAATTGAGTGTATGGACAGCCAGGCAGGATGAGGGAGGCATTTCCAAGTGTGTGGACCGTGGACCACACTGAAGGAGAAAAGGAGTTCTTCAGTGGCAACAGCACAGGCTGAGGAGACCTTGGGTAAGTCTACTCTTCTGAATTTGGGTTTTCCTCGTCTGTGAAATGCGAATCATAATACTTCCTTAGCAGTGTCGTTAGTGAGTAAATAAAATAATGCAGGGAAAGCACCTAGTATAATATCTGGCACGCAGTCAGCCTCCAGCAACGAATGCTAGTTTTCTGCACCTCCTGTCTCGCAACCACAATGCAAACAAGTCATTTCCCTTTTAGCAATAAATTCTGCACGGCCGCTTTGGAGCGAGGGAGGAAAGCGACTGAGACCGCCGCCTCGGCGAAGAGGTGAAGCCGGTGCCGCGCGGCTACTGCGGGCGCGTTCGCGTGGCTATTAATCATACAAGAGCCCATTTATGACAAACACAGGTCACTCCCTTTGCATGACAAGCCCTATGGGTCCACAGAGGCCCATTATCCAAAAAAAACAGAGCATTGTGGGCGACGCGGGCGAAGCCGAGTGCACACACACAAGCGGACATTGTGAGGCTGTTTGCACAACCCCGCGGTGCTCCTCGCGGATTTCCTGCCAGGGAGACATTTCCATCTCGCGGAGGCGGCTGCAGACATTTGCTCATTCAACATGGCTTCGGGCCGCGGGCTGCGAGAGCCAGGGGCGCGGCGCCCTCTGCCGGCCGTCTCCAGACCGCAGGCGGGGATGGGCGGAGGATAACGGCAGCCGCTCTCAGCATCCCAGCCTCCTCTCTCCTTCCCCTTCTAAAGGAAAGCGGTGCAACAGGCTTGAGCTCTGGGGTCTGGAAAGCCTGTAACATGTGTTGGCCGCAGGTCCTTGGACGAGCCATGTCACCCCTCAGGTCTTACTTTCCTAGGTGGAACCCCCAGCACTCATTTGTTTGCGGCAAGCCCTGAAGGAGATGACAGCTACACCGCCCAGGGCCTGCCCCTCGGCCAGTGTGGAATCAATCCCTGTATTCCCCTTCTCCACCTGTCTCCCGTAGGGTGGGGTTTGTCATCTGCCCTCTGAAACTAGGAAAGGAAATCAACCAGCACCTATGGGTAATGTCTTGGCTTCAACTGTAGCCAGTGTTCAGAGCGCATGTATGACTTTATCTTCCTGTGTCATCTCCTTTTTTCAAATTGTTCTCTCTTGCTTTACAGTGCGTGTTCTGTGTCGGCAAGGGCAGCCCCGACATGCAGTATTCCACCCAGCATCTGAAACGCCCGACCTTCAGGACAGGCTCAGCTGAAGGTGGAGGGTGAGCTCGCAAACATTCTCAGCTAAGCTGTCTTTCTCAGAGATAAAAGAAAGACCACCCTATTGAACTTCTTAAACTGAGCTGTGATGTTTAGCATAGCAACAAGAACATGAACTTGGGTTTGGATCACAGCTTAGCTATTTATTAGCTGGGTGGTCTCAATCAACGTATTTAACAACATTTACTTAACCTCCCAGAGTCCGAGTTTCAATATGAGTAAAACAGAGATGAATTCAACCTCTTCAAGGCTGGTTTGTAGAGACAACGACACCACACATGTAAGGAGCCAGAGGCATAAATGGTAGTGGCCATGGTCACGATCACTACTCTCATTTTCTTGTTCCACTCACTGGTCTTAGTTCTGTCCTCCTGGCCATGAAGAAGGTGGAGGTGCTCTGTGGCATTCCGGAAGCAACTGAGAAGCCGCCGCAGTCCCAGCCCTCCCTTTCTTTTTTTTGAAAATTAACTTTTTATTTCTAACATGGCCAAGAAGATACATGAAACTCAAAACCATCAACAAGAGATGCACACAGAAATATACAGACATGACTTGAGTGCAGGCAGTATTTTTTTTTAATGGCTTTATTGGAGTATAATTGCTTTACAATGGTGTGTTAGTCTCTGCTGTGTAACAAAGTGAATCAGCTATACATACACATGTATCCCCATATCCCCTCCCTCTTGCGTCTCCCTCCCTCCCACCCTCCCTATCCCAGCCCTCTAGGTGGTCACAAAGCTATGCGCCTGCTTCCCACTAGCTATCTATTTTACGTTTGGTAGTGTATATATGTCCATGCCACACTCTCACTTTGTCCCAGCTTATCCTTCCCCCTCCCCGAGTCCCCTTTCTGACACAACTATTAATATCTATTAAATACCATCTTAGAGGATGTATGCTGATGACTTCCAAATTTATAACTGTCTCCTTGTTCCCCTCACTTGAACTCCAGACTCATTTATCCCACTGACTGCTTGACTTCTAACAGACACCTCACACTTCACATATCCAAAATTCAAGTTTTGTTCTTTTTTCCTAGAAATCTGCCCCTTCTTCAGTCTTTCTTCTCTCTGTAAAGGGCAATTCCATGTTTCCAGACACTCCGACTAAAAACGTCAGTGTCATCCTCGGCTTTCCTTTCTCTCACACCCCATATCTAAGCTAACAAACCTTCAGCTCTCCTTTCAGGACGCAGCTTGAATTTGATCGTTTCTCGGACATGGAGGCCTAGATACCCACAAGGCATCTCATCTCTTGCCAACACTATCATACTCACTTCCTAAACAGATTCCCCAGTTCCCAATCAGTCAGTCAATTACCTATCTGGCAGCTCTAATGATGTTTCAAAAGTTTCAGCATGTCACTCCTCTGGTTAAATCCCTTCAATGGTTTCCTGTGTCACTTAGAGTAAAATACAAGATTCTTATCACAGTCAACAAGGCCCGAGGTGATGTTACCCCAAGGTAGTTCATCTCGTACAACTCCCCTCCATCGCTGGGCTACTCACGGCTTCTGGCCTCTCCCCCTTCTTCATTCTTGAACTTATCACATGTGTTTCTGCCACAGGACCGTTGCTAGTCCTCAGTCCTAGAATGCTTTCCCCCAATATATCTGCATGGTTTTTCTTTAGGCCTCTGTCCAGGGTTTACTTTTCAGCGGAGCCCAACCTAACCACCCTCTCCAACATCGCACTTCACCCTACTCCCCACTCACTGTCTTTATTTTTCTTTTGAATCTCTATCGCCATTAACATATATACCCCCAGATCCCAGACTAGGGCCTGACACACAGTAGGAATTCCATAAATACAGGTGGAATGAATGAAGTCATCTGTTCGTAAACATGACTCCCATGATCCCCTGGAGCTTCTCTTCCATCCAAACATGAGATTCTTCCTCCAGGTCCGTGGGAGGAGAGGCTCTCAGGCCATCTGTTATTTTGGTCAGACACTCTTATTTGGGTAAGAAAAGGGGAGAAGTAGTCCTTTCACGGGATGGGAAAGTGCATGGTCAGTGAGCCTGGTCCTAATGAGGTACAGCACGAACCTCTAAAATAGAAAGTGTGTTTTGGGGGGAAAGTAGAGGGAGAGACGGTCAGGAGAATCTACTGAAGACTGATTATATAGGAACTTTGAATTCAGAAAGCAGAAGCAAGGAAACTCCAGGGCAGAAATGCGGCTCGGTGCCTGGGGCGGGTCAGGCAGTTGTTATGTAACCCTGGGGCCTGAAGGTCATGGAAGCTACCGCGACTGCAAGGCCTCTGCAATGCCACCAAATGCACGGGAGTCACTGTCTCTTGTCCCCATCTGTTTTTAGCCACTTGTTTGCTACAAGACCTTGGAGAAGGTCACTCCCTCCATCTGAGTCTCATCCTTATCACATCTGTAACCCACCAGGACTGGCTAGATGACCTGGGAAACTCCTCTTCGTTCCAACATCCTGAGGTTTTAATGCAATGAGAATGTCCAACAATTTCCAGAAATGTATTCAGGCAACCTAAGGCCACAGCAGGAGCTAAGGTAATTAGAAATGGGATGAGATTTCCATTTAAGAAACAGAACTGCGCCTTGACAGCACTTGCACAGAGCATCCCTGGCTTGTTCCTTGAAGCCCTGTGGATTTCCAGCTATTTGGGAAGGACGGTGGTGATAGATTCCCAGCACCATGCTATCTCAAAATTGGCCACTGCTGCACTCAGGGAGTACTCCAGAGTTTACCTCCGTGAAAAAGCAGTAATTCAGAAATCAGGTAGAACACTTAAACTACTAAAGAGAAATTGTTCTCGAGCCCTTTTGTACTTCCGAAGCAGCAAACATCATGAAATACGCAGACAGGCTAACTACAACTAATTTTCATATATTTGATAAAGCGGGTCCCAAAGCACCTGTATTAGGCAACGCTTGGGCAGCCAGCTTTCATCTATCCCGTGTATTCAGAGGTCTAATATGACGTTCTCTAATTCAGACTCTTTTCCTCTGGAATTCCAGAAGCAATTGAAGAGCCGCCACAGTCCCAGCCCTCAGAGCCCAAATCAGATCTCACTGCAGTTACGATAATAATATAATTGTAACATTAAGGCACTAGGTTAGGGATAATTGGCAAACACCAAAGCTACGTCCACTGGCTTTCAAAACAATTCCAAGAGATGGTGAAATGATGCTGTTAACTCCCAAGGCTTTGGAAGTCTACTTACTTTGCCCAGGAAATGGCAGCATTCAGCTGAAATAAGTCATAAATTCTTTCAACATTTCTAGAAATTACCAGTAACACTGAAGATTCTGTTTAGTTGGCAAAACTCTGTTGACTCTGCCGGGTGATCTATCCACCTACATTTCCCTTTATGTGTGATTTGATTCAGCTGATCCCCACTTCCACCCAAATCCAACACCCCTCCTCTCCCTTGCCACTAGCTCCCAAGTTAGAACTGGCCTCTTCCTTCTTATGGCCCTAATATATACACCCCGTGTATCCTGTATATTTCTAACAAAAATATAATATTCATATGTGTCTGCTCAGCTTCCTCAACGCAGGTCTTAATCGTTGGTCCAGCCTCCACACCCAGCACAGTCCTTGACAGAGTCCAGGAAAGTGGGTGCGTGGTCAAAGGGGCAACTGCGTGAACATTTGCTCTTTTTAGAAACTAGAGCTACGGTCCCTGCACCATCCAGTGAGGGTGAGAGGCTATGTTTAAAGCCAGCTGTAACGAGTGGAAGATTCTAGTGAGGACTGGTATCTGGGAAGAGGGTGGAAGAGAGGAGAGGAATCCTCCGGCCGGAAGGATCTGGGAGGGTTTCATGCAGGAGGGGGCTGTGGAGTGGGAAGGAGGCCAGGGAGAAACTGTCAGTGAGGCCTGGGGCTGGGACGAAGGGAACCCCAGGTCCCCCACAGCTGAGATCACACTCTCGGTGGCTGGAGTTGAGAGGCCTTTGGAGGGACAGCTGTCACAGGCCTGGCCCTGAGACCTGTCGGCAGATCCCAGTCTCCTGGTTATGATGAAGTGGTGGGACCCGGTTTTCCTAGGTGGCTTTTTTTTTTTTTTTGGCGGTACGCGGGCCTCTCACTGTTGTGGCCTCTCCCGTTGCGGACACAGGCTCCACGCGCAGGCTCAGCGGCCATGGCTCACGGGCCCAGCCGCTCCGCGGCATGTGGGATCCTCCCAGACCGGGGCACGAACCCATGTCCCCTGCATCGGCAGGCGGACTCTCAACCACTACGCCACCAGGGAAGCCCCTCCTAGGTGGCTTTTAAACCCACTATAAAGGTGGTTCTCTGCCAGGCAAACTTACATCCACCACCAGCCTGGGGCCTGCCGTGCTCCCGGTGCCAGTCCTGGGGGGACGCGCTGCCCTCCGCTCCTCTCCCCACGGCCCCGGGAGCCCTCTCTCAGCACCTCCCCATGGTCCTGTCACCCCTGCTTACCTGCCTGCCTCTCCTCTTAAAGGATGAATACCCCTAGCACCGGAACTGGGACTGGATTGTTTGAATCCAGAGTAGGCTGTTCAGGGAATATGTTTCCGAATAAATGAAAAAGTGAGTGGAGCAGAGATGGCGTGGATGCCCAAATCTAGACCCAAGGACCTCTTGTCCATCATCCACTTAGAGCAAGAGGGAAGGAAAGAGGAGGGGCTGGTGGGAGAGGAGGAAAAAGTGAGAGAGAAGGAGGAATGAAAGGAAGGAAGAAAGGGATGAAGGAAGAAAGAAAGGAGAGAGGGAAGACAAATCGTTTCCCCACTTTCACATCCCGTTTGATAAAGATGTAACCAGCTTCAGGCGCATGAAGAAACAGACTCGTAGGAGTCTCATCCTATGCTTGCCAATTAAAAGAAAGAAAACTTGGGTCATCAGAAAGGCAAAATACGGCCTCAACGATGCCCACGTTAACTTCCGAAAAAGACATCTCCCGCCGCTAGGAGTCATTTTCACAAAGAGTGGCCTGTGGAGACTTCTGAGCGTCTGGAGGCTGAGCCGGGAGAAGTCCAAGGTCAGGGACAGGCGTGGCAAAGGAACAGTGCCTCCCCGTCAGGTGCAGGTGGAATCGCATTGCGTGGAAGCTCTTTTCAATCCAAATCCCCGCACGGTGGGGAGGCCTGTATTCTGAAGTGGCCGGCACTGCTCTCCGCCGCGGGGCAGTGGGTCCTGCCCCGGGTAAATCCTGTCCACTACTCTTCACTCACCTTTCCTACTACGTAACAGTGTGGGCACAGAGGGCGCTGAAGCTGAAATCCTGAAGACTCCAGAAATGACGTCCCTCAACCCCCTGCTTCCCAAATCCTCATTCTCAGATAAGCGTGATAATAGCAGTTGCTGACTGTCATTCCTGCACTCAGTGCCATTTTAAGTGCTGCCCACAAATTATCTCATTTAATTCTCACGATAACCCTCCAACGTAGACAAGTAGTTTGGCTTTAAGAGTTACTAAAGCGATATATTTCTGTAAAAACCGAGAGCTTTTCTTTGGGCAAATGTTAAGAGCTTGCAGTTAAGTACTTTCTCCACTAAGGGGCGTGCTCATCTCACGTTAAAAATGCCAGACCTGGTCAGGGTAGGTACTTAGTACAAAAGCAAAAGTTTGGAAAAGGGACAAAGCAGGGGGATCAATTTCAATGCCCTGAATATATTTATTCTTAGTAGTAAAAAGGGTTCAGATTCGCAGCTGTGGTACCCAGTGCTTACTTAACACACTAACTCACTTCATTCCTGTTCAAGGTCATTTCAAAAGCATTGATCTTGACCACTTTGCTGGAAACGGAGCCATGACATTTGGGAAAGAAAAATTAATAGATTCAGCCAGTTGGCTTAGTAATCATCTTCCCCTGCCTCTTCCCCTAATGTCTTAAATCACGTGTTCCAACCAGGGAAACATCTGTCTGGTGGCTGAATCAACCTGACTTCAGTTGCAAAATGTAAAGAATAAAAGAAAGAAAGAAAATGCTGAAATCTTATCCAAGCTTATCAAAATGAATTACGACAGCTCATTTTGGTGAAATGTCCACTTAAAATTATATTTTGGATCTGGAAAACACTCTGGAAGTGTAAATTAGGAGAGCGGGAGATCCTCCATCAGCGATCGGTAACCCCACCCTGTATTTATAGACAGAGAGGCGTGCAGAAGTACAGCACTGCTTTCGCAGAGGATGCCCCTGCAGGAAACTCAACATACACAGAGAAGGCAGCAGAGTCACAGTGGAACTTCCCTGTTTGGATGGATCCAGCAAGACCACAGTTAAACCAAACAAACAACCTTCCCAAGTTTATCTCCAGACTGATGTCCAAACCCGGCCGTGCTCTTGATGACTCAACCGTGCACTACCCTGGTTTAAACTTTACCCTGCAGCCGGGGTTCCCCGGCTGGTGCCTGTGGCCACAAATGACTAAATTTGAAAGCTGTGCCCTGCATCTGCTAGAGGGCTCTCAGTCCTCACAGACAGATCAAGTACTGTTCAGGCTACTTCTAACTTCCACTTGAAGACAGCACATTGTTACTCAAGCACCAGGTCTGGGACTGCTCCGCAGTTCCTACCAGCTGAGAACCCAGCTAAAGAAAGCAATCCCAGGTCATTTGATGAAGTGGAGTATGGAGTGTGGGAAACACACTGAAGAGACAGTGGAGACACGGGCTCCCCTTTCACTTACTAGCCTATGGCCCTGGCCATGAGCTTGAGAACCACTGCACTGGACTAAGGATGTGAAGTTCCGGTGTCAAATCCCCTTTTCTTCCTGTATCTCACAAGTAAACGGTTGTTTTAGGATTGATTATTTTAAGATAAATGAAACTAGCGGTTCCCCTTGGACTGGTTTCATATTCATTTTGTTTTACGAGTGAGTTCCTTTATTGACCCCATCTGGCACAAGTCAAAGCTCAAAAAGTAAGCAGGGATAGCAGAGTAAGCCCTCACTAGGGGTCTTATGCTGAGTACTTGTCACACAGGGTCCGAATCCTGGGTGCCTATAAAAGCTTTACTCCTGTCTCCCATTCTCCCGGGTTCCGTTCACTCATCTGAAAAGAGGGTCAGACAGACTCAAGAGCAGGTGATCTCACAGATCCCGCTAAACAGTAAGCTTTTATGAAACTTCCAAGGCAGAACTCACTATAAATCTTTGTTAAAATAGAAAACCCAGGTGTTTAAATGCAATACTTACTTAAGCTAAAACACACACACACACACACACACACACACACACACACACACACACACACACACAGAGAAAACAATCCACCCATTGTATGCAGCAATTAAGTAATGTGACTCACTAATATTTTGTCCGTCACTGACCAGGCAGCTAGCATCTCTCGGAACCAATACAAGCAGCTCCCGTTCGGCTCCAACCAGAACGCCCGCAGCTCAGGGCTGTCCCTGCCGGGGTGTGACCTGGAAGATGCGCAGGGCACACGCGGCAGGCGCCCTCTTCCTACCCTCAGCCAGGGGAGCGGGTTGGCATGGTGACGCCTGAGACAGCTTTCACTTGATTCCTCCCTCTTCCCGTTCACTCTATTATCACTGTGTGAGATCTTGCCCCAGAAGAACAGAGAAATCCTGAGGGCGAGGTCTGATGTCAGGGGAGAACAAGCCAGTCTTTGTCAGGCCCTTCAAGGAGGAGGCCCGGCCAGGGCTCTCGGGCCGCACACAGAGGGGCCTGTGCTCGCTCTGCCGGGAGCAGAGGGGCCCTTTGCTGGCGTATCCTGAGCCCTCTTCCTCAACTGACACCGAAGCTGGGCAAAGGGGATGGATCTCCACCGGGGGGCCCCAGGCATTTCACACCAGAAAGGCTTCAAGCAGAGCCTACCGCCCACACCAACACCAGAAAACCACTCTCAAGAATTCCACCCTCCTTAGCTCTTCCCCCAGTCTCCCACTCAGAATGGACCCCCTCCCTAATCATCCTTAGTCAACTCCTCCCTCCTTCTGTCAACCCACTGTCCAGCCCTCGGCTCAGGCCTCCATCCCCCCCACTTCACTCCAGGCCCCCAGCTCCTCTGAGAAGCCGCCTGGCTCAGGGAACTCTCCAGCCTCTGGTCTCCTACAAGGCTTCACTTGTCCCAATGGCAAAGAAGGAGTGATGTCTCACTGTGTTTATCATGTTGCCGACTCCGGCTTTGAAATGCCATCATCTAGGACGAGTTCTGCACCCAGGAGATGCTTAATAAACAGCCAGTAAACGATTGAACCCACAGCACAGCCCAGAAACGGAATAGAATATTCGATTCTAGAGGCTTTAGATCAAAATAAAATGGGCGAACACTCACTGAGCCCTGACTATAGGCCAGGTACCACTCTGCACCCTTAACGTGCATGAACTCACATCCCTGATCACAGCAGCCTCGTGTGGCAGGTCCTGTGGGCTCTCGTTCTGCAGATGAGGACAAGCTGGATGAGACGTCCGGTCAGCCCGAGCTCACCAGCTGGAAGCAGCAGAGGAGGGTCCCAGCCCGGGCTGTCCAGCTGCAGTCTGTGCTACTAACCACGGCAGGACACAGCATCTCACGACAACCCCAGTGAAAGCAAATCTCACCCAAAGCCCACTCTGATGTACACCATGCCATGTGGCCTCCCTTAGAACTAGGGACATGGGCCTTTGCAAATGTCATCACATGTCCAGCTCCTTGTATCCACGTTATGGTAACTGAAGAAAATTGGTAGATTGCCGTTGCCCTCCTTGCTTGGCTAGCAGCCGGGTCAGGGCGGAAAGAGCTGACACGTGGGGAAAGGGGTCCTGCGGGGCACTGATGGCCAAGCCTGCGGTCACATGAACGATTCTGCAGGACTCTTCTCTCTGCCAGTGTGCAGCGTGCTCCTGACCCCCGGCTTCCTTCCTGCTCTCCAGGTCAGGGGCAGTCTCCCTCCTGGGACTCCTGGACTGGCAGCTTACAGGTCCCCAAGAGAGAAAGGAAGCTTGCCATCAGGGCGGAGCCCAACACTCCAAGCTGATTCTCCTCTTTTCCAACCCTTCTCTGGGTTGGAAGACAGAGCTGCAAGGAGGCCGGAGGGCTGGAAGAGGGGATTGAACAAGGGCAGCAGCTACACCGGGGGCTCCCAGCAGAAGGCTGGGAGGATGAGGTACCGCCGAGCCATCCTTTTACTCTGTACTGGCTCAGCTGTTCTGTTTCCAGGGCTGGTGGAGGCCCGGCCGTCCATGAGGAGGTGAGGGCCTTGGTTTCTCACCTTTGAGAGCTTCCTGGTGGTGATGATGCAAATTCGAGTCCTACACTGGGGTCCCCCGGCACGACGTGGGGAGTCAGCAGGATTCAAGGACTCTCCTTGGGGACGAGTTCAGAAATGGAAGTTGGACAATCAAGCCCAACACCCTCCTAGCGATGACGGGAAGGGAAGGGGTGTCCAAGGTCAAAGGTGAGTCAGTGCCAGGCCTGGACTAGAACCCAAGTTAACCCTGATGCCTGTCATTCCATCCCTCCCCCCCTGCCTTCCTTCTTTCCTCCCCTCTCCCTCCCCTGCAGGCCGAGCTATAGAGTGCTTGCCAGCGCTGGAGGGATCCACAGAGCGTTTCCGGACACGTGCATCCCTGACTCTGGTGAGTTGCCACTGGCCCTGCCAGCTCTGCAGTTTGAAGCCCTAGTTGAGGGACCCTTCCAAGGGCAAGTCTTAGTTGTAGAATCTCCTCCTTGGTTTACTGGAAGCTTCACCCATTTATAGATAGGGTGACGCATGGCATATACAGTGGAAGAGGGACAGTTAGAAGAGGGTTTGAATCCTGACCACCTAATAGCTGTGGGCCTTGGGCAAGATGCTTCGTCATTCTGAGCTGCAGGCTCCTCTTCTGTAGCTGACACCAAGACTCCCTTCTGCTGTGCCTGTGAGCATCCAATGCCATGACCTTTAGAGACTCTGGCACATCTGGGGATGTGTGCAGGTCAGCAAGGTCAGTTCTAAACCACACATCCATCTCCAACCAGCAAGTGTGACTGGAGGTCATGGGCACCAGGCTCTGTGCTAGGTTAGAATAAATTCTATATAATATAAATGGGCATATACATGTATAGACGCACTTACATACATATCATGCCATATACACATGAGAACGTGCATATACATCACACACACACACACACACACACACACACACACATATATATACACACCTATATTTTTTTTTCTAAGAGAAAGGTAGAAGGACAGATACAGTTTTAAAAATCTCTTGTAGTTTCCACTGCGAAGAAGCAGACCCAGGTCTCTGTAAAGTTGAATTTTGCCACCAGACAGCTATGCTGTTCAATCAGTGTTTCTGGATGATGGAAATGGATTCCTCCTTCTCCTCTTTCTACTTCTTTTCTGGCCCCCCACCCCTTATCCTATTCTGCTCACTAACACCTCCATAGCGTCGGAGAAGAGATGAACTCAAATTAGTCAATTTCATTATTTTCAGTCACCGCTGGGAACGAGGTGGGAGGATGGCGACTGGCGGAGTTTTAAAAGCAGAGCTGAGGCATTATCTGTGCATGACGATGCCTCTGGCTATTTCCTCCCCACCACCATCACAGAGAACTGAGTTGATGACAGTGTTGTTCTGTACTCTCTCCCAGATCCCAACTCCTACTCATCCTTTAGTGCCCAGCTCACATGGCCCCTGTTGGAAGCCTTCCCTGACTTGCCTGGGCAGAGGGCAGGCTCCCTCTCTGCACCCACGTCACTTTGTTCATGCCGGGGCTCTTGCCCACCACCTGCTCCCATGACTGTTGGCTCCTCTGTCTTCGTCATGAGCTTATGAACTCCTCGAGGGGCTGACTGGGCTTGATTTGTCTTGATGCTTCCAGGCCTAGCACAGTGTCTGGGGCACGGTGAGGGCTCAGGTATTATCTGTTTAATGAATGTGCACATTTTAAAGAAAACACTTTTATTTTAGTGTTCAGCAGAGAGAGGGTTTCAGAAATGGGTATCTGTTTTCTGACCAGAAAAAAACAGATCAAGATCTAAATGCCATCATTTCTACTAGAATAGCATGGACTGTTGCCAGCCACTTTCTCTCATCAGAAAAAAGGCTCCTGTTCTAACCATTCACCAGTAATTTGTGCAACAAGTTGCACGTGAAGTGCTGTCAGCACTTACCACTCCCCAGGGCCCTGGGGGGGGAAAGGCCATGTATCTACCCTCACAACCTCCCATCCGGCTGATCTGTGTGAACCCATTTTACAGCTGAGGAAACTGTTATCTTATAATATTACAGGGAGTAGATATAAAATATGCACTTTAGAGAACAGGGGGTCAAATAAAATTCGGCCCTTCGCTTTGTAAGACTGCAAGTGCCATCCATCTTTGCTTAAAGCTCTGTTACCAGCTCTGAGCTGTCCTCAGAATGGACTCAACTCTCTCAGCTCGACACTCAAGGTCCCTGGTTAATCCTCCCAGCTTCCGTCTCTGAGTGAGTCCCTCTCTGACTCACCTCACCTCACCTGCACAGCCACAGCGAGTCCCTCCAAGAGGCAGCCCTCGTGTATGCTTCTCCTCTACCTGGAGACCTTCCCTGAAGTTTCTCACCCTCCCCGATATTCACCTAGCAGACCACCCCTCATCTCTAGGATGGAGTGGAGACAGCGTGTCCCCAGGAAGCTTCCCCGGCTCTGCCCCTCACTCTGCTCACATGCTTCCAAGGACGGGGAGCTCACTACCTCAAGCGCCCCACCTCTTGGTCCCTCACACCCACTCTGATCAGAACACTGATAACTGGGGTGCTGTCTAGTCACTAGCAGGCCTCCTAGTGAAACCATAAACAACTTGAGGGCAGGAGCTGAATCTCAGCATCCTTTTCCCTGGTGTCTAGCACTGGCGCTGATACAGAATAGGCACTCACATGTTTGTTGAATGGATTGGTCCTCCCTCTACCCAGAAGGCCAGACTTGGCAATAGTCTAGGTGGATGAATTCCAAGAGAACTCGTACCAGTGACCTGTGGGAGGTCCCAGGGGAAATTCCTACTCTAGCAAATTGGTATCACAATGACCAAATTAGGACAACTGCTCACTGGGACCTGATTTATCCATGCATCTTCTCCAAGCAGCCTTGAACCAGTGCCGGGCCACGGGCTCCTAGGACAGGGCGGCCAAGTCTCATTTACCTCCAGAGTGTCGGTACCCAGTATCCAATACGGGTTTTGGAATGAATGGCAAATACTCTACTGGTCAAGAACATCCATCTTTATTTCTATTTCAGGATGTTTTAGGGATGAAGCCTTTGAGACTCTCTGGGGAAGAGGGAGGAAGGGTACAGGATTCTCTGGAAAAGCCAACCAGAACACACAAGCCCAAGTCTTCACGGTGGCTCATGAGGCCTGCACCATCTGACCACTTCTCTCTGTCCTCACCTCCTTCCACTGTCCCTCGTTCCTTCCGCTCCAATCCTCTTGCAGCTCCTTGAAGCCCAAGAACATTCCCACCTGAGAGCCTTTGTTCCCTTTTTCCTTCAAGCCTCCCTCCCTCGCTTTGTTCGGGTCCTGCTCCAATGACACCCAATCGGGGGGCCTTCCCTGGTATCCTGCCTAAAACAGCAATGCCTGTTCCCCCGACTTCCTCTCACTCTGACTTGGCTTTATTATCATTATTTCTGCTTTATTTTTTCCATAACACTTAATACTACCTGGTATAATATACGCTTATTTATTTATTGACACTCCCCTGATCCCACTAGAATGCAAGCTTGAAGAGAACAGGAATTTTGTTTGTTTTTTGCTTTGTTTTGTTTCGTGTGGACCCCTAACACCAAGAATACCCCTGCTGCGTAGGACATGCTCCATACAGATTTGTGGAATGCACGGATGGCTGGATAAATGAATGCCCCACAAGACCTAACAGTCCACAGTCAAGGAAGACAGCCAGTGCTGTGGGCCTGGACGAACACATGCTCGAAACCTAACTGTCTCGCTGAGGGGCCAGGACACCTGCTCCCGAATCAGCTGGCCCCAGCTGTGAGGACATTCCTCTGGGTCTTGGAAGTACACTGGTTTGAAGTGAAAAGGCTGCTGGGGGTGAGTTAGTTTTCAGCTACTATCCGATGGGACAAAGGATGGACTCAACAGGCCGGGAGGGTGGTGAGACCTGAGGTTGGATGTAACAGGGCAAACCTTCAAATGGCCGAACCACAGAGTGCGATCTGGCCAAGGCGAGGTGAGGGCGGGCTGCTATTGAAGAGGAACTCTGAAATCAAGATTAACAGCTCTGGGCTTCCCTGGTGGCGCAGTGGTTGAGAGTCCGCCTGCAGATGCAGGGGACACGGGTTCGTGCCCCAGTCCAGGAAGATCCCACATGCCGCGGAGCGGCTGGGCCCGTGAGCCATGGCCGCTGAGCCTGCGCGTCCGGAGCCTGTGCTCCGCAACGGGAGAGGCCACAACGGTGAGAGGCCCGCATACCAAAAAAAAAAAAAAAAAAAAAAAAAAGCTCTTCTCCTTCCTCTGAAGTATGCTACAGCTCAGGGACCCCTCTGGAGAAAGAAACCATAAGAGGAAGAAAGGAAGGGAGCACAAGATAAATCTGTTCCCCTCAAGAATGAGAATCTGGTCTAAGGACCAAGTCTGGGATAAAATAATCCCAGGAAATGAGAATTGGAAAATACCTGAGAAATCACCTGGTCTTACCTTCTCAGCTTTATGAAATGCTTCTGGTTTTAGTTTTGAGGGAAAATCAGGATATCTAAATGCAAAAGAAGAGCTTTAGGAGAGGAGAGCAGGTCACAGCAGCAACCGCTGAAAGAGTAACAGGTGTGAGATCATCTCAGTGTACTGTCACTTCCTTCGTGACTCCTGACCTTGGATGTGTGGGTGCCCTGGACCAGCTTAGAGGAGATGTGCTAATACAACAAAGTCCAAGGAGCTGAAATCAGCAGACCTTGAGTCACTGGAGAGGGATGTCAGCCCATGTCAGGTCCAAGTTCAATGATGAAGTTCAAGTAGGTGTGGCCCTCTCCTTCCAGATAAGAAGAAAAGTGCCCATAACTGGGAGAAGGTGAAAGAGGGAGAGAACCAACGTGCTGGCGGTGAGGGAAGAGGGCAAGGGGCGTGGTGATCTGAGGCTGGTGCACCGCAGTGCCGAATTTACCTCTAAATCCAGCTGCATTTACCTCTAAAAACGTTACAGTGAGATGCCAGCCAGACTTCCGGCATGAGACCTAAATTCCACGCCAGGTGGGCTACTTCTCTCCCTGCTGGTCTCAGTCTGGATGGCCAGAAAGAAGCCCTCAGATGCATTCTGCAGGGACAAAGCGACCTCCAGCAACAACTCTAATCTGCTCTCCCCCTGCATGTAGTTCCAAGCGACTGTTTCCTGCCTAAACACTAAAAAGACTCAAGATAGCAACAGCTCCCACTCAGAAGGCAGTTATAGAACCCAGGGACATTTAAGCACTTCAAAATTACAGCTACTTTGAAGTGCACATCAATTCTTCATTATGTCCTTGTTTTTTTTTTTGCTTTTTGGTTTTTTTCCTTATACATGTATGTGGTGTTAGGAAGCATGGCTTCCAATCAGAGATGACAAATCTGGTGGAAGGACCATCCTCAATACTTGCAGGTATCCTGTAAGCCTGCATACCGCAGATTCTCTGCACTACAATGTCGGTCATCACCGTGCTGCTGGCCATAAGCAGAGACAGTTGATTCTTACCTGGAGATCTCCCTTGTGACTCAGATTCACCAATCCAGGCTGATGGAACGAACCAGATGAGCAGCTGTTTGGCCAAGACAAGTCTGGCTCCCTAAATCAGGGCTGTGGTCCTCCAGAGTCCTGTGGTTTCTCTGTCCTTGGTGAGTGATAACCTGCAGAAAGGGAATGCAAGTGACGTTACTAAGGAGAGGCCGTTTCCTCTTCTCCTCTCATCATAATACATTCTTTTAAGGAGAGCAGAGAGAGTCCCAGAATCACAGATTCCTAGGGCTGGAAGAAATGCAATAACCTTGTCTAATGCTTCTGTAGTTGAGGAAACTGAGGCTCAGAGAAGAAAAGAGCTTCACTCAGCCGCTTGGGATGAGATTCCAGATTAGAATGTGTCTCTGACTCTCTGGTCTCTGGAATTTTTTAAAAAAGCAGCCAATGATCGGGCTGGCTTCTCAAACAAGTGGTCACTGACCCTGAATAGAAGTCTTTTCTTTTATTTAACGGACTTTCAAGACGAGAGGTGGCACTTTTCTCCACATTGCTGTTTCTGTAGTTTTACTCCTGGGAGCTAACTGAGTAAAACTGTCCACCTCAGGCATGGGGTTGGGAGGATTCTCCCTTTTTCTCATTAGAAAAATATTGTTATGGAATAGTGGGACCTGTGGGCACAGCAGTGGGTGGACTTGGTTCTTTAATGATAGATGTATGTGCACCCAGCCTCTAGGTCTCCTGGTCTCTCTCTGTCTCTGTCTCTATCTCTCTGTCTCTTTCTGTCTGTCTGTCTCTCCATGTTTCATGAAAACACAGGAACAGACATGGATTTTCCTCCCATGAGTATCATTTATTATGTGATTTTTCTTGTTTTTTTTTATTAAAGTCTAGTTGATTTACAATGTTGTATTACTTTCTGGTGTACAGCAAAGTGATTCAGTTATACATGCACACACACACACATATATGTTCTTTTTCAGATTCTTTTCCATTATGGTTTATTACAGGATATTGAATATAGTTCCCTGTGCTACACAGTAGGACCTTGTTGTTTTATTATGTGATTTTTCTGAACACCAAACATTTGAACAGCCACTCCTCTGGGCCGAAAACCAAAACCAAAGAAGGGATCTCACATTTGTTAAGCAAATAATATCTAACAGGCACATCAGGTGAACCTTACATTTTCCTAATTTGTCCTCAAAAATTCTGCTAAAGGTACCAGGAACTCCATTTTTCCAAAGGGTTAGGGAACCGAGCTAGAGAGAACTAGAGTGCCCTGAAGAGTCATAAAGAGAGTTCGGTGCAGAACCAGGCATGAACTCGTATCTAACTCCCAAATCGATGTTTTGTCCATCTAAACTGGACTAGAGCTATTAGGCCAAAACACTAGTTGTCTTATTTTTCCAGTGTGTTAGCTGGAAGGCAGGAGAAAGTTCTTTGGCAGGTGTTAACGTTGCAAGGACGTGAAGGGTTATTCTCGTTAGATTCTCATTCAGACAGGAGGCTCTAAAGGCCCTGGCTTCCTGTATGCTGCCAGCCAGGGCTCATGTGCCCCAGAGAAGCCAGGCCAGCCCTGGCTCTGAGCAACCAGAGGGCCCATCAGGAAATCGTGATGATCAATGCTCGGTCTCTGTTCCTGTTCTGGGACAGGGCTGGAGAGATGGGGTGGGGATGGAGAAAAGAGGAAGAGAAAACAGGAAGTTGGGGGGAAGGGAAGGAAATGATAGAGAAAACACAGCGACTTTAGCCTGATGAGAAAGTGATTTCTGAGCCCTGCATTTTGGGAAACCAGGTCACAGTGGTAGTGGCAGAGAGGAGTTTGTTTCCTCTGAATTTGGGGTTGTGCCTGTGAATTCCCATCAGAGCACAGCCTGAGGAAAAGGGTGCCTGCCACAGGTGCTGTTTCCCAGGGGCACCTGAGTGTAGATACTGGAGAAGGTGAATTTCTAAAAAAGAATCCCCAGGTGAGACCACCTCTCTGACCTCTTGGCTGTAGCTGAGGCCAGATGAGTCATAGAAGGGCCTGGAAAAAGAAAAGCTTTCGAGGTGATCAGGCATCAGGGGCGCTATCCCATCCCCACCACTTTCCTTCTCAAATGCCCTCAAAATTATAACCCATTTTCAGTGTATTTGATTAGGACTTGATTCCCCCAGTGGGCCAGGAAGAATCCCGCCTTCTTCTACCGCAAAACTAAGAGGGTCAGGCCAGCAGAACGATGAGCCTCCTCCAGACCGTGACTCTTATAAGATACTTCCAGAATCTTTCCCTACCATTCTGTCCACTCTACTTAATTATAGACACTACAAAAGTTCCCCAGCTCCCCATGCTCGTCACGAAGGCTGGCAGTCACCTGGTAAGCTGAACAACCACACAAATAGACAACCCTAAAAATAATCCAATCACACTGTAACACAAATACTAATAATACTGTACAGTTTCCCGATGTGTACTAGCAGGTGGGCAGGGGACACAGAGCCCCCTAACAGGCAAGCCCTCAGATACCAATTCCACCCACTCCAGTGGTTCCCCAAACTGGCTGTGCAACTGGAGAAGCTAAAAAGCAAAAAGTACCATCCCAACCTGGAGTAGGGGCCAAGCTTCTGGAGAGTTTTCTGTCACCAACTGGCTCTGGTCCACGGATCAGCATTTAGACACTTTGGATCCTAACCCAGCCCTCGCCAGGTCCCACCTCTTGCCATCTTACTGATTCAATCATGGAGACCCTACCATGGAGGAGCTCGCTCCAGGGATCTGTCCTTGACTCTCTAAACTACTCCCCCCACCATCCAAATAAACACAGAGCAATAAAAAGTAAGCCTATCCTTGAGAGGATTCCAAGCTTTTTGAAGAGATGGCTGGTGGTTTCCTGTGTGAGTCACTCACAGGCCAGAGGTCCCTCAGGGAGGACAGAGATCGAGTAGGGAAAGACACTTACATCCCCCGTCTAGGTCCCCACCAGAAGCCCAACCTCACACAACATCCACAAGTCCGCTTCCATCGCCAGTGGTTATGAATGACCGGAGATGCTGCCAGCGTCCCTCTGCTTCATGAAGGAGACTGACACCACCTGGGACCGTCAGGAGGTGCACACCTGGCAGCCAGAAACACTTTTCAGCTTCTTCTCTTCTTGGGTCATTTTAAGAGAGGGACAAAGCATGGGGTCATTAGCACATTTTAAAAATGGGGAAGCTGAAATCTAGACATAAAATGACTTCTCCCAGGTCACACAACAGAACCAAAACTAGAACAGCCATCTGCTGACCTCCAGTCCAGTGACCTGTGACCTTACCACTACCTCCTGTGCTCCCCTTACCCCCCACGCCCCCATTCACAGCTGACAACAGCTGTGTGTCTTCTGCTTTTGCATGGTTCTGGAAGTGGCAGGGCTGGGCGAGGGGCAAACTGAGAGAAGGCGATGCAAACAGATGGTGAGGGGACTGGAGGGCCTGGAAGACCACCCTCCTGCCCTCCAGGCTGAGCAGACACGGAATCTAAAGCCCGGGTGGGAGCCTGCTTGTTCAAGCCCCAAGTTAACCAGCAGCGGAGCCTATCCCGAGTCAGGGAACCTCATTATGGCCTCTCCCACAGCACCAGGAGTCCTGGCCAATGAGAAGAATTACAAACGGGTAGGTTTTTTGTTTGTTTGTTTGTTTTTTAATATCTTTATTAGAGTATAATTGCTTTACAATGGTGTGTTAGTTTCTGCTTCATAACAAAGTGAATCGGCTATACATATATCCCCATATCTCCTCCCTCTTGCGTCTCCCTCCCACCCCTCTAGGTGGTCACAGAGCACCAAGCTGATTTCCCAGTACTATGCAGCTGCTTCTCACTAGCTATCTATTTTACATTTGGTAGTGTATACATGTCCATGCCACTCTATCGCTTCTTCCCAGCTTACCCTTCCCCCTCCCCATGTCCTCAAGTCCATTCTCTATGTCTGCGTCTTTATTCCTGCCCTGCCCCAAGGCTCTTCAGAACCATCTTTTTTTTTTTTAGATTCCATATATATGTGTTAGCATATGGTATTTGTTTTTCTCTTTCTGACTTACTTCACTCTGTATGACAGACTCTAGGTCCATCCACCTCAGTACAAATAACTCAATTTCGTTTCTTTTTATGGCTGAGTAATATTCCATTGTATATATGTGCCACATCTTCTTTATCTATTCCTCTGTCAATAGACACTTAGGTTGCTTCCATGTCCTGGCTATTGTAAATAGAGCCGCAGTGAACATTGTGGTACATGACTCTTCTTGAATTATGGTTTTCTCAGGGTATATGCCCAGTAGTGGGATTGCTGGGTTGTATGGTAGTTCTATTTTTATTTTTTTAAGGACCCTCCATACTGCTCTCCATAGTGGCTGTATCAATTTACATTCCCACCAACAGTGCAAGAAGGTTCCCTTCTCTCCACACGCTCTCCAGCATTTATTGTTTGTATATTTTTTGATGATGGCCTTTCTGACCGGTGTGAAGTGATACCTCACTGTAGTTTTGATTTGCATTTCTCTAATGGTTAGTGATGTTGAGCAGCCTTTCATGTATTTGTTGGCAATCTGTGTACCTTCTTTGGAGAAATGTCTATTTAGGTCTTCTGCCCATTTTTGGATTGGGTTGTTTGTTTTCTTGATATTGAGCTGCATGAGTTGCTTGTAAATTTTGGAGATTAATCCTTTGTCAGTTGCTTCACTTGCAAATATTTTCTCCCATTCTTTTTATGGTTTCCTTTGCTGTGGAAAGCCTTTTAAGTTTCATTAGGTCCAATTTGTTTATTTTTTTATTTCCATTTCTCTAGGAGGTGGGTCAAAAAGGATCTTGCTGTGATTTATGTCATAGACTGTTCTGCCTATGTTCTCTCCTTTAAGAGTTTTATAGTGTTTGGCCTTACATTTAGGTCTTTAATCCATTTTAGTTTATTTTTGTGTATGGTGTCAGGGAGTGTTCTAATTTCATTCTTTTACATGTAGTTGTCCAGTTTTGCCAGAACAACTTATTGAAGAGGCTGTCTTTTCTCCATTGTATATTCTTGCCTCCTTAATCAAAAATAAGATGGCCATATGTGCGTGGATTTATCTCTGGGCTTTCTATCCTGTTCCATTGATCTATATTTCTGTTCTTGTGCCAGTACCATACTGTCTTGATTACTGTAGGTTTGTAGTATAGTCTGGTAGGCTGATCCCTCCAGCTCTGTTTTTCTTTCTCAAGACTGATTTGGCTATTCGGGGTCTTTTGTGTTTCCATACAAGTTGTGAAATTTTTTGTTCTAGTTCTGTGAAAAATGCCATTGGTAGTTTAAAAGGGATTGCATTGAATCTGTAGATTGCTTTGGGTAGTATAGTCATTTTCACAATGTTGACTCTTCCAATCCAAGAACATGGTATATCTCACCATCTGTTTGTAAC
This sequence comes from Pseudorca crassidens, assembly GCF_039906515.1. Taxonomy (NCBI): domain Eukaryota; kingdom Metazoa; phylum Chordata; class Mammalia; order Artiodactyla; family Delphinidae; genus Pseudorca; species Pseudorca crassidens. The sequence goes on along the minus strand of NC_090309.1, from coordinate 79,957,946 downwards.
ATCTTTAATTTCTTTCATCAGTATCTTACAGTTTTCTGCATACAGGTCTTTTTTCTCCTTAGGTAGGCTTATTCCTAGGTATTTTATTCTTTTGGTTGCAGTGGTAAATGGGAGTGTTTCCTTAATTTCTCTTTCAGATTTTTCATCATTAGTGTATAGGAATGCAAGAGATTACTGTGCATTAATTTTGTATCCTGCTACTTTACCAACTTCATTGATTAGCTCTAGTAGTTTTCTGGTAGCATCTTTAGGATTCTCTATGTATAGTATCATGTCATCTGCAAACAGTGACAGCTTTACTTCTTTTCTGATTCAGATTCCTTTTATTTCTTTATCTTTTCTGATTGCTGTGGCTAAAACTTCCAAAACTATGTTGAGTAATAATGGTGAGAGTGGACAACCTTGTCTTGTTCCTGATCTTAGAGGAAATGGTTTCAGTTTTTCACCACTGAGAATGATGTTGGCTGTGGGTTTGTCATATATGGCCATCATTATGTTGAGGTAAGTTCCCTCTATGCCTACTTTCTGGAGGGTTTTTTACCATAAATGGGTGTTGAATTTTGTGGAAAGTTTTTCTGCATCTATTGAGATGATCATATGGTTTTATCTTTCAATTTGTTAATATGGTGTTTCACATTGATTGATCTGCATATATTGAAGAATCCTTCCATTTCAGGGAAAAACTCCACTTGATCATGGTGTACGATCCTTTTAATGTGCTGTTGGATTCTGTTTGCTAGTATTTTGTTGAGGATTTTTGCATCTATGTTCATCAGTGATATTGGCCTGTAGTTTTCGTTCTTTGTGACATCTTTGTCTGGTTTTGGTATCAGGGTGATGGTGGCCTCATAGAATGAGTTTGGGAGTGTTCCTCCCTCTGCTATAGTTTGGAAGAGTTTGAGAAGGATAGGTGTTAGCTCTTCTCTAAATGTTTGATAGGATTTGCCTGTGAAACCATCTGGTCCTGGGCTTTTGTTTGCGGAAGACTTTTAATCACAGTCTCAATTTCAGTGCTTGTGACTGGTTTGTTTATATTTTCTATTTCTTCCTGGTTCAGTCTCTGAAGGTTGTGGTTTTCTAAGAATTTGTCCATTTCTTCCTGGTTGTCCATTTTATTTGCATATAGTTGCTTGTAATAATCTCTCATGATCCTTTGTATTTCTGCATGTCAGTTGCTACTTCTCCTTTTTCATTTCTAATTCTATTGATTTGAGTCTTTTCTCTTTTTTTCTTGATGAGTCTGGCTAATAGTTTATCAATTTTGTTTATCTTCTCAAAGAACCACCTTATACTTTTATTGATCTTTGCTATCGTTTCCTTCATTTCTTTTTCATTTACTTCTGATCTGATCTTTATGATTTCTTTCCTTCTGCTAACTTTGGCGTTTTTTTGTTCTTCTTTCTCTAATTGTTTTAGGTGTAAGGTTAGGTTGTTTATTTGAGATGTTTCTTGTTTCTTGAGGTAGGATTGTATTGCTATAATCTTCCCTCTTAGAACTGCTTTTCCTGCATCCCATAGGTTTTGGGTCGTCGTGTTTTCATTGCCATTTGTTTCTAGGTATTTTTTGATTTCCCCTTTGATTTCTTCAGTGATCTCTTGGTTACTTAGTAGTGTATTGTTTAGCCTCCATGTGTTTGTATTTTTTACAGATCTTTTCCTGTAATTGATATCTAGTCTCATAGCGTCGTGGTCAGAAAAGATACTTGATACAATTTCAATTTTCTTAAATTTATCAAGGCTTGATTTGTGACCCAAGATATGATCTCTCCTGGAGAATGTTCCATGAGCACTTAAGAAGAAAGTGTATTCTGTTGATTTTGAATAGAATTTCCTATAAATATCAATTAAGTCCATCTTGTTTAATGTATCATTTAAAGTCTGTGTTTCCAGGGCTTCCATGGTGGCACAGTGGTTGAGAGTCCACCTGCTGATGCAGGGGACAGGGGTTCGTGCCCCGGTCCGGGAGGATCTCACATGCCACGGAGCAGCTGGGCCCGTGAGCCATGGCCGCTGAGCCCGAGCGTCCGGAGCCTGTGCTCTGCAACAGGAGAGGCCACAACAGTGAGAGGCCCACGTACTGCAAAAAAAAAAAAAAAAAAAGGGCTTCCCTGGTGGCGCAGTGGTTGAGAGTCCGCCTGCCGATGCAGGGGACGCGGGTTCGTGCCCCGGTCCGGGAAGATCCCACATGCCGCGGAGCGGCTGGGCCCGTGAGCCATGGCCGCTGGGCCTGCGCGTCCGGAGCCTATGCTCCGCAATGGGAGAGGCCACAACAGTGAGAGGCCCGCGTACCGCAAAAAAAAAAAAAAAAAAAAAGGCTGTGTTTCCTTATTTACTTTCATTTTGGATGATCTATCCATTGGTGAAAGTGGGGTGTTAAAAATCCCCTATGATGATTGTGTTACTGTTGATTTCCCTTTTTTTTTTTTTTTTTTTTGCGGTACGCGGGCCTCTCACTGTTGTGGCCTCTCCCGTTGCGGAGCACAGGTTCCGGACGCGCAGGCTCAGTGGCCATGGCTCACGGGCCCAGCCGCTCCGCGGCATGTGGGATCTTCCCGGACCGGGGCACGAACCCGTGTCCCCTGCATCGGCAGGCGGACTCTCAACCACTGCGCCACCAGGGAAGCCCGATTTCCCTTTTTATGGCTGTTAGCATTTGCGTTATGTATTGAGGTGCTCCTCTGGGTGCATAAATATTTACAATTGTTACATCTTTTTCTTGGATTGATCCCTTGATCATTATGTAGTGTCCTTGTCTCTTGTAATAGTCTTTATTTTAAAGTCTATTTTGTCTGATATGAGAATTGCTACTCCAGCTTTCTTCTGATTTCCATTTGCATGGAATATCTTTTTCCATCCCCTCTCTTTCAGTCTGTATGTGTCCCTAGGTCTGAAGTGGGTCTCTTGTAAACAGCATTTTCATGGGTCTTCTTTTTGTATCCATTCAGCCAGTCTGTCTTTTGGTTGGAGCATTTAATCCTACCTTAAGGTAGTTATTGATCTGTATGTTCCTATTACCATTTTCTTAATTGTTTTGAGTTTGTTATTGTAGGCCTTTTCCTTCTCTTGTGTTTCCTTTAGCTGTTGTTGTAAAGCTGGTTTGGTGGTGCTGAATTTTGTTAACTCTTGCTTGTCTGTAAAGGTTTTAATTTCTCCGTAGAATCTGAATGAGATCCTTGCTGGGTAAAGTAATATTGGCTGTAGGTTTTTTCCCTTTCATTACTTTAAATATGTCCTGCCACTCCCTTCTGTCTTGCAGAATTTCTGCTGAAAGATCAGCAGTTAACATTATGGGGATTCCATTGTATGTTATTGGTTTTTTTTCCCTTGCTGCTTTTAATATTTTTTCTTTGTGTTTAAATTTTGATAGCTTGATTAATATATGTCTTGGTGTGTTTCTCCTTGGATTTATCCTGTATGGGACTCTCTGTGCTATCTAGACTTGATTGACTATTTCCTTTCCCATATTAGGGAAGTTTTCAACTATAATCTCTTCAAATATTTTCTCAGTCCCTTTCTTTTTCTATTCTTCTTCTGGGACCCTTATAATTCGAATGTTGGTGCATTTAATGTTGTTCCAGAGGTCTATAAGACTGTCCTCAGTTCTTTTCATTCTTTTTTCTTTATTCTGCTCTGCAGTAGTTATTTCCACTATTTTATCTTCCAGGTCACTTATCTGTTCTTCTGCTATTGATTCCTTATAGAGAACTTTTAATTTCATTTATTGTGTTGTTCATCATTGTTTGTTTGCTCTTTATTTCTTCTAGGTCCTTGTTAAACGTTTCTTGTATTTTCTCTATTCTATTTCCAAGATTTTGGATCATCTTTACTATCATTACTCTGAATTCTTTTTCAGGTAGACTGCCTATTTCCTCTTCATTTGTTTGGTCTAGCGGGTTTTTACCTTGCTCCTTCATCTGCTGTGTACTTCTCTGTCTTCTCATTTTGCTTTACTTACTGTGTTTGGGGTCTTCTTTTTGCAGGCTGCAGGTTCGTAGTTCCTGTTGTTTTTGGTGTCTGCCCCCAGTGGCTAAGGTTGGTTCAGTGGGTTGTGTAGGCTTCCTGGTGGAGGGGACTGGTGCCTGTGTTCTGGTGGATGAAGCTGGATCTTGTCTTTCTGGTGGGCAGGGCCACGTCCGATGGTGTGTTTTGGGGTGTCTTTGACATTATTATGATTTTGGGCAGCCTCTCTGCTAATGGGTGGGGTTGTGTTCCTGTCTTGCTAGTTGTTTGGCATAGGGTGTCCAGCACTGTAGCTTGCTGGTTGTTGAGTGGAGCTGGGTCTTAGCATTGAGATGGAGAGCTCTGGGAGAGCTTTCGCCATTTGAATATTACATGGGGCCAGGAGGTCTCTGGTGGACCAATGTCCTAACTTCGGCTCTCCCACCTCAGAGGCACAGGCCTGACACCTGGCTGGAGCACCAAGATCCCATCAGCCACATGGCTCAGAAGAAAAGGGAGAAGAAAAGAAAGAACAAACAAATGAAAGAAAGATAGTAAGAGAGAGAGAGAGAAAGAGAGAGAGAGAGAAAGAAAGAAGAAAATTTACAAGTTGTTAAAATAAAAATTTTTTTAAAATTATTAAAAATAAAAAAATTCAAAAGTAATAAAAAAAAAAGAAAGAAAGAAGAGAACAACCAAACCAAAAAACAAATCCACCAATGATAACAAGCGCTAAAAACTATACTAAAAAAAACCAAAAAGGGATAGACAGACCCTAGGACAAATGGTAAAAGCAAAGCTATACAGACAAAACCACACAAAGAAGCATACGCATTCACTCACAAAAAGAGAAAAAGGAAAAATATATATATATCTTTTGGGAAGTCTGAAGTCTTCTGCCAGCACTTAATAGGTGTTCTGTAGGAGTTGTTCCACATATAGATGTATTTCTGATGTATTTGTGGGGAGGAAGGTGATCTCCACGTCTCAGTCCTCTACCATCTTGAAGGTCTCTCCCAAACGGGTAGGTTTTTAGATAACAAATATGACTCCTGTTCTTTAGGGACCTGTGGTGCATCAGGCATCATTTAATGCTGGACACCTGGTGACTCCCTGAAACCTCTCAGCAGCCACACTAGACAGACAGGCGTTATTCTTGCCCACTTTTACAGACGAGGAAACTGAGGCACTTGCCCAAGGGATCTGGCTTTTGAGTGGCAGAGCCAAGATTTGAATTCCTGCAGTCTGGCTCCAGGTTCCTGCTCTTAACCGCTATGTGCTTAACACTCCATCTCAAAGCAGTTACATTAAAAAAAAAGAAAGAAGGAAAGAAAGGGAGAGTCATGCACAACAGTCAATCAGTGGAAAGAAACAGGGATAAAGGAAGGGCACTAGGAACAGATAACACCTTCATTCCAAAGGCAGAGGAAAGGAGGAAAGTCTCCAGGCGGGAAATATTGATTGAAAGGTGCTGAACAGGCAGGACCAGGATTCTGTTCCCCAGCCCTTTTTGGGTGGCAGCCCCCCCAGTGTCAGCCAGCACCAGTAAATGACTTCCTGGCCTTGTTGCTGACACAGCAACACCCATGGGAGGGGTAAGTGGAGTGGGCGGGGGAGGGGATGGAGGGAGGGCCCAAGATGGGAGAGTCATCAGGGTGGGTGGAAGGGATGATGTTTTGGGAACCCAGCTCCCATGTCACAGAGGGCGGGACCCACTGGGCAGGCTGGCTAGCAAGATCCTGCCGAGAGTCCCCACCTCAAACGGTGAGTGCACACACACTCCCAGGGCCACCCGGTTCTGGGGATTTTGGGTGAGTTCAGCCTCACAGAGGCCCAGAGAGCAGGGCAGGACAGGGATCACCCCTCAGCATTTCACAGACGGGGAGACTAGAGCCGCGATAATAACAGTCATGACATCATCGGCGTCAGCATCATCATCACCAGCGTCATCGTCATGGCAACCACCATTTGTTGGAGCCTGTCATGCATCAGGAAATGAACTAGATGCTTTCCATGGGTTACTCAGTAAACATCAACTCTGTGAGGGCCGTAACATTATTCCTAATTTATAGCTGAGATACGCTAAATAATATCCTAAAGGTCAAAAAGCTAGTTGGCTAGGAGGAAGGATTTGAACTGCTGTCTGACATTTTGGCCCACGGTGTCACCTCTAAGCCACATGTGCCGTGCAATGGTGACAGGCTCTGCCCATGACTGATGGTCTAACCCACAGCCACTTCTGAGCTGTTAAAGCACATAGGTACAGGTCTTTAAACTTAAATATATCATCCACACTCCAACTACACTAAGTGCACACACACGGTTACACACAATTAAGGTGACCGTGTGATTTACCATCCAAACCTGGGTACTCCTGAGAGTGAAAAGGGTCTATTACTAATGCTGCCGGGACAAGGCATAAACCAGGCCTGTCCCAGGCACACGAGGACATAGGGTCATCCTGCTATAACCCACAGTCCCAGGCTGAGTTCTTTTACGTCTCGCTGTGTTGGAGGGAAAATCTCCTGAACGATCCCCTGCTTTTCAATCCACCCAAACACTCCCTGGCAACAATTCACTCTCCCTCTGCTCGCCAGAACGTCTTCTGAGTCCATTGGACTGGCGGGCCTTATGCGAGCTGATCTTAAGGCAGGCATGCTATGGTTCGGGAAGCAAGGGTGTGACTAGTTTGGCGATATATTTTGAAAGGACTGCTGGGTGTCCTGTGCCCTTGCGCCCAGAACCTGAACGTGCAGCTGTTCTGATCATCAGCCAGTCCCCCAACCCTGAGGGCCTGGTGGCTCCCCCATCTCCTGTGGCCTAAGGTAATGACGGGCAACCAGTGGGAGCTGGGCTGCCCGGCCCTCTGGAGAAACTGTCGTCCACTGACAGGACGCAAGACCCCGCTTCCTCGGGGGGCAGCACGCGGCTGGGACAGGTGGCCTGTCTCCATTCCCAGCAGGCACTGACCTCCCCCAGCCCCGGAGGGTGTGGGGCTGTAGCCCTCTGGCCAGGGATCTCCCCTTTGATCCCACAGGCCTGGGGAGGATGGAGGCTGCACTTAAAGCTTGCTTTTTGTTTCTTAAGAATCTGCCTTTTTAAGAATCTCTGGTAGAGAGGAAAAAGAATCTGCTCTTCTTTTGAAACCAGGAAATCAGTCTTGAATCAAACTCACACATGAATACAAGTAAAGTGAAATGCTAACAAGAAAGCAACAGGCGTTAGTCCACTCTCTGAAGAGGCGTTTCCTGCATTTATTTAATCAGTGGCGTCCCAGGACTTCTGGTCCTGCGATTTCCTGACAGCTCAGGGAAGCTTCGTGATGCTGGGGAGCCCAGACACCCCTGAAGGGGCTCAGGGCTCTGACCCTGCAAGAACACAGCCAGCCACCCTCTTTACTTCTTTTGCATAGAAGGTTTTGCCAGTGATAGTTTTTGGTAATGAGGAAGACCTTTTTTTTTTTCCAAATTAGGCCACATTCACAGGTTGTTGGGGGTTAGGGCATGGACTTATCTTTTGGGGGACCACTATTCAACCCACTACTGCTGTCATTATTATTGTTATTACTATTATTAATATTATTACGAATGCTATTCGGGGGACACCTGAAACCTGGGGGTGGTAAGGCACCGCCACCCAGCAAGTAGGTGGAAAGGCCAGGACTAGAACATACTTCTCCCAACTGACTCCTGTGTCTTCTTCCTCAGCATGTGGCCTCTCAGGCTAGCGGCCCAGGGTGCGAAGCCAAGAACGGAGCAGGAAGCAGCCTACAGACAGACAGTGAGTGAGCCTGGGCTCAGGCAATCCTAGACTGTCAGGGGGCAACAGAGGAGGAGGGTGATGGGACCATCACAACTACAGGAGTGTCGCTTTTCTGGAGGGAAAAGGGCACCACTTGACAGGTTTGCGTGCGTGACCATCACAGGTGGCACAAGCCTGGACGCCTTGATGTAGCACGAATGCTTCATGGTGGGTCAAGGAAACCGTGGTGTACGCTGAACTTGGCCTTGGCTGGGCTGTGTGACCTTTAGCCCCTCACTACTTCTCTCTGATCTTCAGATGCAAAGTCCGCTCAATGCAGACTTCCAGCCCTATGCACCAGCAAGCCTCTTTGGGCTACTCTGAAGATCAAACGAGCCTTTGCTTCTACAGCACCACAGCTATTTATGTTCATGCATTATCTCTGCCATTGGATGGAAAGGTCCTTAAGAGGAGGGGCCCACCTCTTACTGATTTTCACAAGCTATTGTAATAGGCCCGAAGCCCTGCACAGATGACAAATACTGGCGGTTGAATTGGTACGAGTCAGCTTCCCTGAGGGCAGCGAATGGCTCAGTGTGGCTGGGGAGGGAGGAAGAGGCAGCAGAGATACAGCAGAAATAGGCTGGTGTCAGGCTATGGTGGACTTTCCCTGCGTCCATGCTTTTTGTGACGTCAGACAGCAAGCTAGTCTATCAGATGCTTTTGTAAGTGTCAGTAGGAGGATGGGGCTGTGGAAAGAGCCTGGGGTCTCGCGCCCAACAGTCGTGAACTGTAACTTCTTGGAGCCTTGGCTGCCCTGTCTCTACAATGGGAACGATCACTCCCTTGCAGGCATCTGGGTCACCCAAGATTAAAAGTGACCAGTGCAGCACCTGGAACCTAACTGAACTTCAGCAAATACAACTGGCCCCCTAAATAAGTGGGACAAAACTGACTTGGGCTGTCAATGATTGTTATGGAAGTTCAAGGTCAGTGCTGCCTGGAAGTAACTAAGAAATGGTACCATGGCCATACTGCACTGAGCACAGCCTGAGAGGCAGTCTGGCTGGAGGGATTTGTTGGCCAAGTTCCCAACGACTCTGGTGCACTCCAGCACCTCGTGCAAATAGTGGCGGCACTCATGCACCCCAAAGCCATGAGGGTCTCACATGGCAAATACCACCCAAGCACCACAAACCACCTGTGAACTCCCAGCAGCCCCTGGCCATCGGCTTGTGCTGGGTGTTAAGTGGCTTGTGTTGGGTGTTCTAGAGACCCTGCTCACACCACAAGGCTCGGTGGGAGGCGAGGCACTGGAGGTCAAGAAGCAGGAGATCTGGGCTCCAGTTTCTGCTCTGACCCTAAATCTCTCTCAGACCCGGGGCACATCACTCACCGCCCCCTGTATCATGAATGAAATGGTCTTTGGAACTTGGGGCTCTCAATGTCTAGAACAGCCCTTCAGTGGAGCGTTTCTGGAAGAGCTCAGCCTGTGATATATACTGCCCTTTGAGAGGGTGATTTTCCGACAAGCCAGGCCTCTGCTAAAAGCACCGTGCAAGTGGAGGCCTTCCTGCAGACACCCCAGGTCAAATCCAGCAGGTTCTAGTTTTCACCCCACCGATTCCTGCTGTGCAACCTTGGGTGAGTCACTTTACCCCTCTGAGCCTCAATTTCCTCATGTGAGCCTCAGAGATAATGATATTTAGCTCATGCCACTTCCCAGCAAACTCTGTTTTCTAAAACATCACAGAAAGTACAAATCTCATTTCTCTCGGACGCGACAAGGCTAGTCAGCCTTTACCTTCCAGGACAGAGCCAGACACACCTTCACAAAGCAGCGATGGGAGAAAACAAGCGCCTTCCATTATTCGCAGTAAGAGGAGAGGGGCCCAGTCAACGTGGGGAAGAGCGACTGAGAACTACCTGTGGTGACAGCTGGCAGCCGGCTTATCTGCACTGATGACAAGACGAGGGTCACTCTGGCCCAGGCAGACAAACACTGGGGATCCTCAGACAATAGCACAGCTGCTCCGGTTCCTGGGCCCCCTGCTGCCAGGCAAATTAGGAGTCATTTGATCAACATTCATCGTCAAGATGCAAAGGGATTCTGCCTTTTCCAGTGGCACAGGGATGCAGGGGGCGAATGCACACACACACCCCCATCAGGGTCCTGGGGTCCCTATACCTTGCGATGGGGAAAAGAGAAGTGGGAACTGCGGACAGAAAAATGCCTGGGATGAGATCCTCATAGAAACCGACTACAGGAAAATGCACTTCCTCTGTAAGACCCACTAATATCCAACAAAACCCATATTCCTAAGCCCAGTGTTCAGGTCTCTCCACAAACACGTCCACACTGATTGAGAACCATCCTTATATAAGCTCTCAATTTAAGCCCAGTGTGGTTTACTGCAGCTTTGTGTTTTCTTGCCCTGTTCCGCAGCCTAGACTTACCCCTTCATATACCTCCATCCTTTCTACAATCCATCCAAGCAGCAGTGGCCTCACCTCCTCCATGAAGTCTTCTCTGATACTCTTCTGATACCCAGTCCACACTGATACCCAGTCCACACTGACCTCTCTTTTGTCTGAACTCTCATAGCACTTTCTGTCTGCACCACTCAGCATTTAGTGCCAGTGGGTTGCTTCATCACTTTTTGACTGGACTCTTCCATCAACCTCCTAACTGGCTTCATCCTGCCTGGACTCTGTCCCCACGCTCTGCAGGAAGAGCTCTCTAAAGCACATCTGATGATGTGTCTTCCCTGCTTAAAACTCTGCAAGCACTTCCCACCACTTCTAAGGTCAAATCCAAATGCCACAGCATACTCCCACCCCTCCCCTGAGGCTGCCCACACTCCAGTCACCCCGAAATACTCCTGAGGTTATAGAATGAGGTGGTACCAAAAGTGGGACAAGAACTCAGCTGAGGGTTCCTCCCACAGTCCCAGGTTCTCCCAGGTCTAATGCTGGACCACAGAGAAGATGGCTAGGAGCAAATGCCATTGAACCATGGCCAAGGTGAAAGAAATCAAGACCAACGAAGTCCTTAGTCTTGATAAGCTTACAATATTATGGCAGTCAGCCAATCCACCCACCAACCAAGTGGGAGAGTAGGCATCTGAGACTCAGACATAAGATAGTTCATTTGTTCTTTACAACAACAGGGATGACGACATTTTCAAAGCTGTGGAAACTGAGGCTAACAGAAGTCACAGCTCATATCTGGACTAAAACGCCAGCCAAGATCTGACTTTGATGTTCCAGAATGGTATATCCCATAGCCCAGTGGCCATTACTACATTGTACCTCAAAGCACCTTACACTCAACATGTCTGGTGCCGAACAGTAGCACTTAGCTCCAAAGAGTTCATTCTGTCCAGGCGACCCTACTGATGAGCTCCTGCAACTCCTTAGATGGAAAGACTGTGAAAACTGGATGTTCCTTTAACAGAAGAGGGAGAAAATTCCACTCTAACTGTTCTATACTTATCCAAAGACGTGATCAAAAACCCTAACCAGGCTAATGCTTCCTCCATCACACTTCCTAGTAATAATTGTGTGTGTTTATGGGGGAAAGGGTAGAAGAACAAGGTCCAGAAGAGAGCAAGACTAATATTTGGACAGAAGCACGCATGGAACCAATGGGAGCCTGGAGCCAGCTGGCACCAGCCCACCATAGCCAATTATACGTATGTCTTCCCAACTTCATATTCAGTGAGGTCTTGTAATTAGAAACCAGCCACGTGGGAATGTTTACACCATGGAAATTGGCAAACACTCCTAGTCAGGTTTGTTTTGTTTTCGTTTTTCCCAGAGAATCAGTTATTAAACATTTACCAGCCACCACTCAATGGATCCGTGAGAAGCCAGAGTTGGGATGATGGGGGATTTAAACTGTAGCCATAGCTGTACCCCCGACTCACTGTCTGACCTGGGCAAGTATCTTCCCTTCCTGGCCCTCAATGACCTTAACTGTAAAAGGGGAGCAAAAAATCCTTGCTTTCCTGACATACGATTTGATAAAGTAGGACAGTGGACGTAAGGGCATTTTGGTAAATGTAAAGCTATGAGGACATATTTGGCAATGTCTGCGGACATTTTTGGTTGTCACAACTGGAGTGTGTGTGCTGCCACTAGCACCTCATGTGTAGAGGCCAGGGATGCTGCTAAACATCCTACATCGCACAGGAGAAGCCCCACAACAAAGACTTATTCTGCCCCAAATGTCAGCAGTGCCAAGGTTGAGAAGCCCTGATCCAAAGATATTGCAACACGGTGGCCCGTTCAAGTTCCCTGAACACAACAGCATCCAGGAGAGAGCTAAAGGCAACTTGGGTCAATTCGCAGGAACCCTGGACGGTCAGTGGGTGCAGAACACTGTGATATGTGCTGCAGGGCGACAGCACAAGGATGCAACAGAGTTCCTGCACTAACACGGTGCCTGGCACAGAGCAGGTGCTCAGTAATGGTTTGTGGGAAAAGCAATGAGTCTAGCTGGAACCACAATGTACTCTCTCTAGCAGATCCACACTCCGGTGTGGGCACACTCCCCCTCACAGTGACTCCAGGTAGAAGAAACTGACAAGAGGGATTTCACCTCCTCTGGGAGGGAGATGTGAAGAAATGGTATGAAATCCCAGCCCTGGGGACTCGGGTCAGACAAATAATCACTGGCCTGGCAATCACAGCAGCAGCGGTCAGAGAGCAATTTTATTTAAGTCACTTTCTAATATGAGTTGAAAAATCTTGAAAGGTGAGGTTTTCAAACCCTCTCTGGGGAGTCAATTGTTAAAAACACACAGCAGGCGGTCTTGCTTTCCACACATTCAGAAACCACTGTTTTTTTAGACAATCCTTTTCTCCCTGTACCACTTGGGACTGCAAATGCATTTAGCACAAACCACCCGAAGTGGAAATGGTGTTGGTTAAGAAACACTCCAGGCACTGCGGCAACCACAGGGAACCAGGTTGGCACGGCCCAGACACGAGGAAAAAGCGATGACACGCCACCCACCGACTGTCCCACGCCTCTGGGGCCTGGAGTCAGCAGGGCTGTGGGGCGAAGCTTCGCCACAAGCCTTTCCTGGAAGACCCCCCGTGAGACTCTCAGCCCCCCGGCCCTGCACTGGACTGGGAGAGGCAGTCCATTTCTCAGGGAGTAGATGACAGGACAGGACCTCCCTCCGTGTCTCCCTGACCGTAAACCATCTGACTCACAAAGCCCTTTAGTTAAAAGCCCAAGGGTTCAGAGCTAATTCTAGATGTAGCAGAAGCCAGCAGCTTCTCTGGCACCAGACCTGTGAGCAGACTAATGAGGGTAATTTTGCCCCTCCTGGTCTATGAATGATGACAACTCACTCAACTACAAATTAGACTCACAGGATGCCGGAGCTGGAGGCCACCTGAGCGCCTGCCTCTCCTCCCCTACTCTGCTTCAGGGATGTGGGCCCCTGGGCCAGGGGAAGGGGCACACTGCCCAGACCTGCTGTGGAGTTTCTTACTGACTCTTAGTCGAGTGTAGTTTTCTGAGCGCTCAGTGACTCTTTTTTGTTCAGGTCTCTGAACTCTAAACCTTAAAGCTCATTTGGAGCTCAGGAATAAGCTAGTTACAATCCAGGTAGGACCTGGGGCCACAGGATGGATGTAAGACAGCTTCAGGGGAAGAAATTTCTAAAGTAACTACTTGGTGAGAACCTGGCTCCATCATTGGATGAACTTGGCCCCTTCGATCCTCACCTCTCATTCATTCTTCATGTCCATGACCCGAAAACACAGGTCTTATTCTGCCCACAATGGAGGTAAGGGGACTCAGGCTAAGAGGAGTAAAGAAAGTGCTGACGCCCAAGCAGCTAGTGAATCCCTTTGATTCTGATGCTCTTGCCTTAAACAAATTCTTTTCTTTTTCATTATCAAGTCCTAATATTGAAAGCAACAATACGATAACTTCTTCAGGAATGGCAAAATCATTTTGCTACATTACTTACATATATTATCATGTTTTAATAATAATAATACATAATATAAATATATTTTATTTAATAATAATAATAATTACTAATAATCTCCAGAATTATTGGATGGCAAGCTTGACTTTTTCTCATACTAAAATGGTCAATATTTCTAGATGTGGTGTCAAGGGCCTGGGTCAGTGGAGGTGGTAAGTAAGATGGCCATCGTGACCTCATCTTGGGGTCTGAATGCAGCCACACACCTGAATGACACACAGAATAAAACCCTACCTGGCGGGTTGAACCCTTGTTTGGGGTGCATCCAGACAGACGGACAGCAATAAGGAGGAAGGATCCCACTGAGGCCCACCCTGCCCACTAGCTTCCTGTATTTCTTCCATTTCGGGGACGAAGATTCTGAGAATACAGTGCGGCACCTCCCTTGTGTTTTCTGGTAGCTCATGAGCTACCAGAAAAGATAAACACATGAAACAACAATTAGAATACAGTCTGGCTGTTGCCGTAACGGGAAGCACAGGCTGAGGTGGAAGCACCAACGATGGGCATCTAACTCCACCCACGTGGTGGGGATCTGGTTGGTTAAGGCTTCGTGGAGGGGTCAGTGTCTGAGCTAAGTCTGGAATCCACACAGGACTTAGCCAGGCTAATGGGGGATATGAGAAGGAGAGTGTGGGGAAGGAGGGCAGAGGTCACAAGGCAGTAAAAATGGACAGGAGTGATGGCATTCCTGATGTAAGGAACTATGTTAGCTGGGTATGGCCGGACTGTGAGAAAATGATGGGTCAGGTGGGAGGGAAGCCTGGACTGAACCTGGAGGCCAGGGCTGAGCTGGACCACAGGCGGCCAGCAAAGCCTCGTAAACGAATCCATCCTCCAAATGGGAGCTGGATCACAGTGTTCCCCTTTCACTACTTGGCAGGGACAGGGTGCTGTTGTCAGGTTTATATCTTATGTCGTATCTCTGTGTGTGTGTGTGTGTGTGTGTGTGTGTGAGCATACATATTATTCCATCCTGGCTGTCAATTATTTTATCTCTAAAATGGGGAAAACATGATGTGCTCCACATCCCAGAAGTGTTATATGAATGAGATATTTAATAAAAGGTCTATTAAAGATTAAAAAAAGATGAGAAGCCTATATGAAGAATGATCGCTGGCTTCTCTCAAGGCACTCTAATATGAAAACATGCACCCCAGAAGAATGACCTGGGAGGAGATCACGGCACACAGAGCAGAGGAGATCACTTCCTGCAGCCGCAGGTATTCTCGTCTGGAAGGCCCTGCCCCACGCCGCATCCAGGCAGCAGCTTGCACTGGGCGCCCGTGTTCAGGACTCACTTTCCGATTAGCAGGACAGATATAAGGAGGCAAAAAACTAAACACCAAACACCCACCTGTCTTATTTATCCAGTTAATGTTCCCATTTTGAGATAAAATAATTATTTTCACAAAGCCCTGCTTGAATCCTAGAGAATACATAGGTGGGTAGAGCATATTTGCTATTCAGATGAAATGGCAAGTCCTTGCCATAAAAGGTGGGCAGAGAACCGCCCAGTTGATTTGTTTCTCCTCTCCATCAGCCCTGGCTCTTGGGATGTCTGACTGCTGCTGAAATCAGGCAAGACAAAGACAAAGCAGACTGCCCGCCCCAGTACCTGGAGCCAGGGCCGGTGCGTAGGGGGAGAAAAGCTTCCTTCAGAGGGGAGTCGTTTCCAACTGGTCCACGATTACCTTTATTAGCATAACGTCGTGTCCTGCGTTTTGTAAAACACTTGCTTTTTCCATCTCAGGAGGAATGCAGCAAGAGAAATCGCTGCTACTGGGGGAAAAAAGTCTATAAAATTTAAACCATGGGGCATTTGTTCAAGACTCCTGGGTAATGATGTCTCTTGATATATAATTCATGATAGCCTTAAAGCTTGGCCTACTTCTGACACAGAGATCATATATTTTGGATCCGTCAGGTGGAGGGCAGGGAGAAAGAGAAAAATCACTTTGAAATGGTTCAGCTGTGCTTCGCCTTTTGAGTAAAGCCAGACCATATTTTGGACGACTCTTTTCTACCATAAGGGCTTCCCTTAAAGAGCTTTTTTTTTTTTTTTTTTCTCTTAAATAGAAGAGGCAGCATATCATCCAGTTTCAGTTTTATCTTCTGTAACACTAGATAAAGATGAGGCTGAATCCATCTGTTAACACATACAGACAGGCTGCAAACTGTGTGAAAGAGCCCGCGCGCGCGCACACACACACACACACACACACACACACAATCCTTGCAAAAAGGGAGAAAAAATCCACACTTTAAAAAAATTTATCATCAGCAATGCTACCCAATGCCGACTAGATAGCAGCACTTTTATCCTTTTATGGGCAGATTCAGGAGGAAGCCAGCCTTGCCACAAAGGCTGCTCCCCCTACGCCGCCACATGAATTGGGATCCTGCGACTGGCTGCGGGCCAGGCCCTTCCCCTATAGCCTGGGGTTCCAACCTCATCAAACTCAGCGACGATCCCCCTGGGCACCATTACCTGCCATGTCTCAGCGCACTCGAGCTGATGCTAAAAGAGTCGCAGGGCAGAGGGAGGGTTTCCACCCTCTGGTGCAAAGGCCATGCTCCCGTGGCTGGATTTTCCGGGGAAAAGGAGCAGGCAGGCTGCCTGGACCCCATCTGGTCGCTTGGCATTTCCTAGGGCACTGCTGGTGAGGGTGGCACTGTGGATTACCTTCTCTAGGCTTTTCTTTTTTAATCTTTCTTTATTTTTTGGTTGTGCCGCACTGTATGTGGGGATGTTAGTTCCCAGACCGGGGATCGAACCCTCGCCTGTCCCCTGCAGTGGGAGCGCAGAGTGCTTAACCACTGGACTGCCAGGGAAGCCCCATCCTCTTGAGGCTTTGGAAACTGCTTCTGCTCGACAATTCCTGAAAACGCTGTATGCATCTGATCAGATCAGATGCAATAGATCAAAGATTGGAGGCTGGAGGTGACCTGGATGGGCCCTCGCCAGAGCTCGCACTGCTCATACGTCCACAGTGACCTCTTTCAAGTGGGCACCGTGCAGTGGAGAGTCCTGAAATGCACAGAGTTCTTTTGTCTCTTCAGAAACCGTGTGAATCACAGAGTTCCAAAAATAAGTGAGCTTCATCTCATTAATGAGGCGGAGCTCGAGCACCGCACAGCTCGGAAGAGGATGGGGGTGGAGGTGATAAGCACAGTGATCGCCGAGGCCACTGCACTTGCAGAGGCTTAGCGGTCTCTAGGGAGGGCCCAGAGTCCATGTACCCTGCAGTCTCCAACACTAGGTCCTGGGGATTCCACGTCTGTGGTGTCTCACGTCGCCCCCTGCCCCCTCTTCCCACTGCTGCTGCCCTGATTTAGGTGCTTATTATCTTTCTGCTGGATGGTTTTGCACATGCAGCCAGATGACTCTTCCTGAAGCAGCACAGCTATCATTGCGTCACTCCATGGCTCAGAAACCTTTAACGATTTCTCCATTGACTAAGAAACAAAGCCCAGCTTCTAATTTTTGAGGCCTTCTTCAGTAGGTCCCGGCCAAAATTCTAGCCTCACCTGCTTTTTCTCCTTCCCATACCCTACCCTCCAGCTCAGTGTCACCTTTCCAGCTGTCCCACCTGCATGCCCTTGCTCCTACATTTCCCTCTGTCTAAAATAGTTTTCTCGCTATTCCATCTCCTGAATCCTATTCATCCTTCAAGACCAAATTCAAAGGCTACTTTCACCGTGGTCTCCAACTTGACCCCCAGGGAAATTTTCTCTGTCCTCTGACCTCCCATCATTTTACCATGTCAATCGCATTCTTTTGCGAAGAAAACAGATTCTGTAAGTGTTGCTTCACTCCTTAGGCTGTAAGACGAGGGCAGAGGACTGCTCGATTGACTTAGCAGGTTTATCCTATCTCGATCGGTCCTGGCACATAGGAGATGCTCATTTATGTTAAATAAGTGACTCACATGTGGTGAGGAAGGCTGCAGGATTGCAGACGTCTGGCTCTTTTGTGGGAGCACAGCTATCTAAAGAGATCAAATGAGTGCAGTGTAGACACGCATCATTGAAGGACCCTAAGGTATGCAGGGGAGGCAAGCTGGGTGGGCCGGGGTCAGAGGTGGATGATGTTAATGACCTCCATCATGATAAATCCAATGGTCAATTCTCAGTCTCCGTCTTTATAGACCATCAGCAATTGTGCAGAATTGAGTCCTCATCCCTTCTAGAGAGTCTTAGGAGAGCACAGTCTCTGATTTTTCCTCCTAGTTAATGTCTGCTCCCTCCCAGTCTCCTTAGCTGGTTCCTTTTCTTTTTCTCCAAAACTCTTGGCATCGGCATTCCTTAGGGCTCAGATCTTCCGTCTCTCTCTCCCCTATCAGGACTTACACCTTCGGTGATCTCACCCGGGTTCACGGCTGTAATATCACCTATGTTTTCATAAATCTCAAATGCCTATTTCCAGCTTTGAACTCTCCCTTGCTTGCGCTAATCACAGCCTGCTCAAAACCCACACTTGGATGCCGAACTCAAACTTAAAGTGGCCCCAAACTGAACTCCTCCCTCGTCTCTGCTGCCAATCCTACTTCATCCACAGTGTTTCTCATCTCAGCTAATGACAATTCCAGCCTTCCAGTTTCTTAGCACAAAATATTGAGTCATCTTAGCCTCCTCTTTATTTCATATCCCACATCAAATCCTTCAGGAAATTCTTTTGGCCTTACCCTTAAAATATATCCAGCACACATCCAAATGTACCCCCTTACTCTGCTTCATTTTGTCCCATGCTCTTTTGACCTCCTAGTAAACTAGAAAGCAATCAACATTATTTTATTACCTTTGCCTGAGTTATAATAACTTTATCATCTGCTTTTTCTAATGTCTCACATGCCCGGTGCCTAGAGCAATGCATGGCACAAAGTAGGCATTCAACAAGTATTTGTCCAATGCATGAACGAGTGACTTTAGCTGATGACCTCTGAACGGTAGCTTAAACAATAAGTAGCCTTTAGCCTCAAAGAAAGGCAACCACAGCTGAAAGGCATCTGTAGGTAGGGCGACTGGAGGAGCAAGGCCCTAGAGATAGAGAGAACCTTCTTCAACCTCTTCAGACGCAGCGGTGTCGCGAAAGCCTGCCTGCGGGATGCAAAACCATGAAAGAAGCCGGACTTGAGCAGTTTTCAGCTTGTCTGTACCAGCCAAGAACGTTTTCAAGGGACTTCAATGGACAGCTATGTTTTCTTTGTGAAAAAGACATACAATCAAAATGGAAATGGAAGACACGAAAGTTGGTAAATAATTGTGTAGAGACACCCCCTGTACAATTTTATTTACATTACACATTATTTCTCACTTTTTTTCCCGCTAAAATATTACAAAGACATTAGCCCTGGTTCTATCCATTTTCACCCATAATTAGACATCCTGTAAGTACACGTTCAGGGCCAGGCCCATGTCAATTCTGCTCCCTGTCATACCCTCTGTGCCCACCCAGGCATAGTAAGTGTTTTAAAATTATTTGTTCAATGAATGAAGACATGAATAAATGCCTTCTGACTGTCTCCTGCCAGGACCAGTTCCACGATGTAAGAATATATTCTGAGAAAGAATGGAATGCGCCTTGAGACTTGTCCTCAAGGCAGAAAATACACCAGCCCTCACTTCCACCCAGCGCCTTACCCAGGGCCTGGTTTCCAGCAGACATTCAAGAAGGATTCAGTGCCTAAAAGTCAAGTTCATCTACAGTAAGTCCTCTACATATGAACCTTCCAGTTTTAAACTTTCAAAGATGCGAATGTGCGTTCACATGTCCAATCACGTAAGTACATCCTCTACAAGTGGTTGTGTTTTTGTGTACTTTACTGTACAGTACTGTATAGAGTACAGTAGTACAGTGTCTTTATTTCAAGCCCAGGATGTCTGGAAACAAGCATAATAGCATGATGTAGCTGGTACTACTGTACTTTTCAAGGTATGTACTGTAAGATTAAAACTGTTTTATTTTTTGTGTTTGTTTGTTTTTATGTACTATTTGTGTGAAAAGTGTTATAAACCTATTAGAGTACGGTACTCTATAGCCGATTGTGTGAGTTGGGTACCTAGGCTAACTCTGTTGGACTTACGGACAAATTGGACTTACGAAAGTGTTCTCAGAACGGAATTCCTTTGCATGTAGGGGACTTACTGTACATGAAGACCTGGAAGTGGGAAAGGGCGCTAATGTACATCCATCTTCTTGACCCTGTGCTAGCATCTCAGCATCTCTACTCTGTTGCTGGGATTTGATCCAGGGTAGAGAGCTGGTGTGAAGCACTTGGGCGTGGTGTCCACTCTGTCATCCAGGGAGGTTATGGCTGGAATCAGAAAGGCTCTACTCTACAAGGAGTCCTTTTAGTGGATGGGCTGAGTCACAGAAGCCTCAGTGTTTGCATCTGTAAAAAGGGAATTACCACACCAGCAGGTCACGTGAGGACTGGTAAGCCCCTTGGAAGACTGACCTCACTCAGTTGTAGCCTTGGATGACCATTTCTTCTCCGGGGGCTCCCTGCCATGTCCCCCAGGGAGATGGGGCTTTTCCTGCTATTCAAGATGCCTCTGTCCAGCAGATGCTGTGGCTTAACTACTGTTGTCCAACAGAAGCTTCCTCGAGGCATGTTTTCTTCGCTGATGTTTGTGAAGACACTTGCCGTTACCAAACTCAGAAGCATGATTAGGGGCTTCTGGGCTCTGAATAGAGTCAGGAATTAATGGGGCTGAAGAAGTGACTTCCTTGGAGACCACACTTAGATAATCACGTGGAAGATGAATCTGGCATTGCTGTGCAAGCTTTCTTCTGCCTTTGGGGGGGTCTTTAACATGGAAGGGGGTCAATGATTGCCATGGGAAATAAGGGGAAAGTAGAGCAGAAAAATTAAGGCAGGATGTTCACAGCCCTGCTACCCATACACACACACACACACACACACAGCCACTAAGCCTCCTGGAGGTCGCAGCTGACCAGATTCACCTCATCTACCAAAGAAACTGATTATCAAGGAAGCTGATTAACAGCAAAATGAAAAAGTATCAATTCCCATTTTCACTGTGGTAGAAATCAAGGGAGGAAGACCTGGGTCAGAACATTCTTTCATCTGAAAGTCATATTTCAACTGAACTTGCAAATGTTCTGGGGGCCACTGGCAGGAGAGTGGCACACATTCATGAGAACCAACATTCCTTTCATTTGTTTTCCAAGACGAGGGTACTCTTACGGCCACTAAGAAAAATCACACAAGCCTTATGCCCGGCATTTATGAGCCTCTAAACTAATGAACTTCCCTCTTCTTGGCTTGTATATCTATTCAACAAACATTAGCTGAGGTGAGCAAGGACATGTTCTGGGTGGTGCAAAGCGTGTGGGATTTGGAGCCCGGGCCCTTGGCTTCAACTTAAACAGTCTTAAAACAGGCACCTCCTCTCTTGGAGTCTCAGTTTCTTCATATAGTAAAATGAAGCTAAGCGCCACCCCCATGTCACATGGCTGCTGAAATTTACACGAGCTCCTGTCTTACAGACCTAGCACAGCATCTGATATGTCACAGGCCCTGGAGCAACACTGAATCTGAATTGAATGCCTGTTAAGTAAATGCTACTCTGTTACTTGAACCACATGTACTTCTGACTTCAAAGTGGTCTATATTATTGGAAAGGGAGATTGGAATACATGCACCAACAACTCTAACGGGAGAGAGAAACTAGTGAAAGCTCTAAGACATCACAAAGAAAATGCTCTGGAGGGTCAGAGAAGGCAGACATTATTTACAGCCAGGGACATTCGGAAATGCTTTCTGGAAGAATGGATACTCAACGGAACAGGATGTCACAGTTTATTTTAAAGGATAAGGATGGAGGACGGTTTATTTATACTTTAATACATAGAAAAGTCCAAGCCATTATGCTTGGTTATTTGGAGGGTATAAGAAAAGAAAGAGAACATGACAAAAACCCTGTCTCTAGATAATTAATAACCCAGTTGGGAAGAAGTCGTCTATATACACATACACAAGTCAGCTGTCCCTGACAATTTGTAACAAATGGTTGATGGATAATTCAGAAATCTGGAGTGACTGAAATGGCAAGGAAGGCCATGGAGTGCAGTCACTAGTGTGCAAGAAGGTCTCAAGTAGTAACCGGGGAGCTCTGGTTTCTCCCTTCCTGGGTGCCAGTATTCCCATCTGTAAAACAGATCCAACCATGTGGCAAACACGTGCTAATTTACGTCCTTAGTCTAGGGGGACAGCTGATGGGCTTAGGGTGGCCAGGCCACACCCCTGGGGCCACAAGCAGCTTCATCCATTTCCTCTGTGTGCTGTACAAATATTACCATTTCCCATGTGGCTATGAAACAGAACATTTTGAAAATCCCTAGTCTAGATGATGTCAAAGAATCCTGCTTGTCTGGTCAACCTATCACGCAGAGCTTGAGTATGGCCCTGAAAATGGAGAGGTTTTGAAATGGCTAAAAGCGGAAGCCAAACTGGTCTATGCAAGGGGAGCTAGGGCTCTGGGCATAGCCCTGGCAGGTGAGCTCTGGCCTCCCTTCAAGACCAAGTAAGGCACATAAAGTGCTGAAGCCTCCTCATTGTAATGTTCCGTTTTCTTTCATTGGTTTTATATTTTTCAAAATGGTCTCTGTGATGGTTAATATTGTGTGTCAACGTGCTGGATGACAGAGTGCCCAAATATTTGGTTAAACATTATCCTGGGTGTGTCTTTGAGGACGTTTCTGGCTGAGGTGCGCATCTGAATCTGTGGGCTGAGTAAAGCAGACTGCCCTCTCCAGTGTGGGTGCGCCTCATCCAATCCATTAAAGGCCTGGATGGAGCAGGAGACTGAGCGGAGGAGAATCCACTCTCTGTCTCTGAGCTGTGCACTGCTTTCCTCCTGCCTCCTGACTTGCATCATCAACTCCCCTGGTTCTCAGGCCTTTGGACTCAGACTAAAACTATACCATTGGCTCTTCTGGGTCTCCAGCCTTTAGACTGCAGGTCTCGGACTTCTTGGAGATATATATTATACATTTATATATAATATACATCGATTGGTCCTGTTTTTCTGGAGAACTCACACTAACACATACCAGGTAACATGGCATGCTAATTTGCTCAAGAAATGAAATTACATCTGGTACAATTTCCCTTCCAAACAGATGTTTTATAGTTACTAAATGTATTAACGTCAATAAGTGACTAGACATTGAGCCTTCCTGTGTCATCACAGTTGATATGAAGCAGAGAAATGAACACATATATTCGAATACATTCACGAATGTCTAAATAAATGTCAAATGTCATAAATCATTAACAAATGTCTAAATCTGAAGTAGGTCTGGGATGTGCTCTGAAATCCGAAAGGCCTTGTCTAAACGCTGGTTCTGACATTTGTGAGCTGCCTGACTGCAGGTAAGTAAGCATCTCAGTTTTCTCACCTGTAACACCAGTACCAGATACTCTTGTCACGTTATTATAAAGCTTAGAGGCAGCTCAGAGGTTAGTGCACAATGGGTGTCAGTAACTGTCAGCTTCCTGCCTCCCGTTAAAAACCCATCATCCTACAAGGCCCTACAGATGCAGTCTGGCCTCCACCTCACCCCTCCCCGCTGCCCGCTTCACTTATTCTCCCAGACAGACCGCAGGCTCTTTTCTCTGATGAGGCAAAGCACACTCTCACCTCGGGGTGGCCCCCCTTTCCCTTTCTTCTGCCTGTACGATCCACGCTCTTCCTGCAGGTGTGGATGTGCCTCCCCTCCCACTTCTCTCAGGCGTCTGCTAATCAGACTGCCTTCTCTGAACCACCCATATCAACATGAACCTCTTCACTCTCTACCCGCTTTACCCGGATTTACTTCTCCTCGTAACTCTCACCACCGCCTAACAGTGTGTGTGTGTGTATGCATGCATGAAAGCTAACAGCAGGGCCTTTGTACTGTTCAGTCCAGCAACATAGTAGGTGCTCAATAAATGTCTGTTGACAGAATGGAATGAGGGAATGAAGGAGTCAGGCTCAGTCATCACAGCCCGCTGCCACCGCACATGTGCAGAAGTACAAAAGCAAGGTGTTCAGTCTTGGATAGAAGCTGATGACAGGGTATGGATGGGAGGAACTCACCCACCGGGGAGCCCCAGCTGGCTTAATTAACCCTGAGCTCTCCTTGCTCTCCACGGCTGGGTGGAGAGGGTCTCTGTACGGGGGACCACCTCTCCTGACCACGAGGATCACCCTCACACAAGCACTTGGAGCCACACTGGAAAGGTTTTCATAAACACACATCCTCACCCTCCTTGGCCTAAGCAGCTAGGGAGATAATGTGTTCTCAGAAAGCTTGGTCCAGTCATCACATAACTGACCACTATCCTATGTGGTGCCGAAAACATACGCTCTGAGTCAGACACACCTGGGTTCAAGTCCTGGCCGCTCCATTTACCAGTTATCATAACCTGAGCCAAGTGCTCCTATGAGGCCCTGAGTCTTAGTTTCCTCTTCCATAAAATGGGCATAAGTAATAAGGTGTGCTTTCTAGGAAGAGTAAGGGAGACCATGCAGGTGGGAAACCGAAAATCCATGTCCTTTAACTTGAATGACACATATCGGAGCTGCACACAGAACGTCTTCCCCCACTAACGCCCAGAAAGGAAAATGATTAAGATGTCAATAAGGCCTATATTTTCCCCATTATTACTAGAACACAGCATTCTAAATGAGCTGTTTTGTCTTGTGAAAACCTGTTAATGCTGGTGACGAAAGGGTTAGATGCTGAAGTGGATTTTGAAATTCCTGGACACTCAGGATGAAATTATTTACATTAAAGGCATTAGAGAAAAGGTAACTTTCAATTACAGAATAAAAAGCAAAACGACGTTTCATTATTTGCAAGTTAAAAATGCAGTTTACACTGGCCTCTCAGAAGGTGCCTTCTCGAGGTCTGAGGGGAAAATAGACGATGATGGTTTGCCAGGACCCCCAGAGGATGTTATACACGTGAGAAGCGCTGCCTGCTGTGTGGGCGCTCACCTGTGTTTTAACCGCCCCCTGGGGTCCGGTGGGTCCCCTCTTGCCTGCGATTGGCTTGCAGTGTGTTTCCTGAGCTGCATTTCATGCATAGAGACCCCATGCCTTCGACAGGCTGGCCCGGCACGGCGTCAGCAAGATACGATCAGGGGCCCCGGACAAACGTCCCTATGAATGTCCCTTGTGTCTCCAGTGAGCATTGCTTTGGGAAGTTCCTGCCTGAGTCAGCACCGCAGGTTGAGGCCCCTGACTGGAACTGACGAGAAGTCCTGCCCACCAGGAAGCCCAGTGGGCCCCTGACCACCCAGGCTCAGGTACAGCAGGGGCGAGGGCCCTGAAGACTTTTCCACTCTCTGCACCACGTCAGGACAGGAGCGCAGCCATGTCCCTTCCTTCTCACCATCCCTGGAGTCCCACACCCCGGCCTCAATCCAAGGCCTCCCCGCTACCTGTGCTCTCCCTTCTCAAAGACCAGCGACACAGAGGACGGTGCCCGAGGAGCAGACGGCTGCTCTTTGCTTGCCGCTCTCCCTCCTGTGCCCAGAGCTAACAACGAAGACGGATCCTGAGCCCCCACTGTGTGCCAAGCGTGGCTCCGAACACTCCACAGGCATCACCCCATTAAATTGTCACAGCACCTCCAGGAGGAAGATGGAGTTATTACCATCCGTATTTTGCAGATGTGAACGAGGCACAGAGAGGCTGAGTAACAAGCTCAAGGTCACACAGCTGTGGAGGGGAGGAGTGGTGGTCCACGCCTCCTGCTTGGCCTCTGGCCCTGCCCTCACATCTTCGTGCCTTGGTTTTTGTTTCTTTAAATTTAAGAGACTACCATTGCTCCCAGCAAGACAGGAAGGTACAATAACAACAACAAAATAAATGTTTTGGAAAGCTCCAAAGAGAGACACAACAGTCAAAAGTGCGGTTATTACTGTCCCTCACAAGTACAGTGATCATCAACAATACTGGGGACCCTGAGTTACGTTTGTACCCTGAGAGTTCTTTGATGTCATGATATGAGTTCCAGTGTGAGGGGCAAAAAGGCTTCAGAAATGTAATTATATTTGAATTTAAGAACTAAATTGATAAACCTGTTTATCTAGCATACAGTTAAAATACATGTTTTGTCAAATGTTCCCATCTTAAACAGACTGGAAACCTTAATTCTATTTGACTCTTGGGCTCCCAGAGCACTGGAGCAGCTGTGACCTCATGGAGTTACTCAGAACAGCCAGCATGGATCCAAAACCTACTATTTGCCAGGTACACTGCTAGGTTTTACCCCTAGCGTAGGCAAATGACCCCAAATTTCTTCCATCCTGGAGAAGCTACGTTCGAATGTAATTGAATGTTGGCTGGTGCAGTGTAGTCTAGTTGACTTAAATATCAACATCAGATATGAGCTCAGTTCCTACTAGGCCATCAAATATTATTTTACTAAGAACATTCACATCCTGTTTAACATGTTTACAGTATATGGGTTGTAACAAGAATATATTTCTGGCTGCCATGTGACTTGTATGTACCTCCTCCCCTCCCGTGGCAGGCGGTCACAATTGATATAGGACTTGGCCATTGGCCCTGTTTAGCAAATGGAGTGTGAGTAGAATAAAGCAGAAGTTTCAAGAAGCAGCTCAAGTTTCTGCCACCTCGGTCACTCTCTTCCCTGTCATGAGGAGGACACTTTCCAAGAAGCAGCTGCCCCTTCAGCCCAGGTCTCAGAATAAGAAATGTGGGGGGCTTCCCTGGTGGCGCAGTGGTTGAGAGTCTGCCTGAAGATGCAGGGGACACGGGTTCATGCCCCGGTCCGGGAAGATCCCACATGCTGTGGAGTGGCTGGGCCCGTGAGCCATGGCTGCTGAGTCTGCACATCCAGAGCCTGTGCTCCGCAACCAGAGAGGCCACAACAGCTAGAGGCCCGCGTACCGCAAAAAAAAAAAAAAAAAAAAGAAATGTGGGGCAGTACCATGAAGCCAACCAGTAGCCCCTGACATGTGACATAAGTGAGAGACTTATTGCTACCAACCACTGAAATTTGGGGGTTATTTCTTACTGCGGCAAAACTGACTAATACACCACCTGATGCCATATTAAGTCATTTCATATTCACAGATATTATGTTGAGGTCAGCAAAGGAGGAATCACATCCATTCCATGACTAAGGTCCCGAAGACCTAAGGGCGGTTAAGTGATGGTCCAGAATCAAACAGCAAAGAGATGAAAGCCATGGAAACAAAACTATATACTTTACCATACCTGATTATAATTAAAAACAGGACTGGCTCATCTTTAGTGTAAAAAATCTCTCTTTTTTTTTTTTTGCAAACTACAGATCAATTCAAACACTAGCCAATCATAAAGATTTCATCGGTCTCTGGGTCAGTTCCTGGTATCAGGGATGATGTAGCAAAAGTACTTGAGACACTTAATAAAATAAATGCAGAACTGAAGGGCAGGGCTTCCATCTCCGTTGAACTGACAGGGATCCTAGCCTCAGACCTTCTGCCAGTGGCTGAGAGGCTGTTCCCTGGCTGTAGGAAGGCTTCCTGAGCTGGACAGTGTAGCTCTGCAGCAGCTACGTGACAAATATCCCCAGAATGCCCATCACAGGCCTGGAACCTGCCCAGGGAATGGTGTGTTATTTCACCAGGAAATTCAAACATAAAGAGACCCTGACCTTAAAACCTTTATGGGGAGGTATTCATTCAGGACAGAGGCTCACAGGATCTGACATAAGTGACTAATTCCATTTTCTCGTTCCTATTGTTTTAAATTCAAATCCTATTGTTCTTTGCCTCTGCTTTATTCCCTTCTTTCCCTCTTACTTTCACTTTTTAAAAAAGCTCCTTTCAATGCGAATGAGTGAGTCACCTTAATCATTTATTTAGACACATTTCAGGCTGGCTCAAAGCTCTGTCCCGGCTTGTTGACATATAAGGAAAGCATTCTACATTCTGCAGCAGCTGATCTTTTCACGAGACAGCTCAATTTTCAACAGCTATTTTTTGTGGGGTGGGGGGGGTCTGACAGAGCTGGCACCCTGCATGCTTTTTCATGGTAATTCACACTGCCGGTTTCCTACCCTGACCCATGCAAGGCCAACTTCTGACACCCTCCTCCTATCTTACCCACAGATGCTGTTTTCATACAGCACCCAAGGCCTTTCATATCCTGAGCAACTATCCTGGCCTTTTTCTTCCATTAGTGTAATATCAGCCAAAGAAAACCATCGGCCCCATAGTGTTTAGGTAAACACGTACACGTATACATTTTTAAAGCATTGCACTGAACTGCAGAAACCAGACACTAATAAAAAAATCAGGAAAAACAATTCTGAAAGCTGGAAGAAAGCCCAAACAGGCAGTCAGAGACATACCAGGAGAAGCAAAGTTTAGAAAAATTAAGTTGTGAATGAATGTTAGACTTCATCCAGACCTCTCACCGGTAGGTACCACATTGCTAACAGAAACCCTCACGGCCATGTAAGCAACACCTTGCAATTCGTACAGAGCTTTTTACGTGTTGGCAAAGCTTGCTGTGTTCTAATATCCCTGGGAGGGTTGAAGATCAAGTCCATTGGTGGGTGAGGAGACGAAGGTCCAGAGAGACTGTCACTTGCTTTACACAGATCATTGGCAGGTACAGAAGTAACTCGCCATCCTTTAAAAATCAGGTACTGTGACTTTTTATTTCCCCACCTTTAAATCTTTGCAACATGCATTTGCAGCCAGGTCATTCAAGGGATCTTATCCCATGTGCTCTGAAGTATGGTTTTTCATAAGGGCTGTGTTGATCTGCTGTGTCTATACAAGCATCCAGCTCGGTACCTGTGCACAGCCCATCGTCAAGAGAGTTGTTCAATAATGGCAAGACAAATCTTTGCTTTTTCTTTTTTTTAATTTTTAAACCAACCCATCACCTGACACACCAGTGGAAAAGGAATCGCTTCCCTCCCCATCTCTCCATGACGGACACTCCATCATTTTATAACTATGTCAGACACACTCTGACACACACATACCTCTGGCTGGGAACCCAGTTTCATCACTGCCTCGTTGAAATGCCCTAATGGCTTCCCAAGGACTTCAGAATGTTTTCCAGCCTCAGTATCCACTAATCGCTACCCCTTCCCCCAGGGCTCCGACCCTACTGAGCTACTTGGACCAACTGCTCTGAGTTGGCACAGAAGGTGTGAGCCTCCATTTGTCCTGAGGATGCAGGATTGGGACTGGGAGCAGATGTGAAGGTGGGAGCTGACAGCCAGAGGAGGTCCCTGACCTTGACGAGTCACACGGAGGTCAAGTGTGTCTGCTCAGCCCTCTTCTCACCCCCGTTTTAGCTGATCTGCATTTCCTAGGTTCTTTCCCTGCCTCAGAAGAAGCCCAGTCCTCTGAGACCAGTATTCAGCTCTGTGAGGGAAACTCCCCAGCAGGGAGAATGCTCTTTTCTTTCCTGAAAGGTCTCTAGAGACAAGGCCTTCCAGGTCCCTCTGAGTCAGCAAAGTGGTGAGTGGAAAGTCCTGGCTGGACTCCCGACACACTCTGAGGGTTTCCCGAGAGCTCCTTGCTCCAGCCTTGGCCACTCTTTGTAAACACTGGTCCCCAGCAGGGGTCCTGGCAGCCCCCCTAATCCCAGGCTTTCTGGTGAAGCCCTCTTCCTCCACGTAACACCCTCCTCGCCACAGCTTCCACTTCCAGCTTTTTCCTGGCCCGTCATTCTTTCCCTAGCAACCCTTTGAAGGTTGTCCAAAAAGGAACTTGCTAATTGGAGTTTAGAAGTGGCATGCCTTCAAACTCCCCATGTTATCAAAAGAATCACAAATAAACTTTCATTAACATTCTTTTTTTTTTTTTTTTTTTGCGGTACGCGGGCCTCTCACTGCCGCGGCCTCTCCCGTTGCGGAGCACAGGCTCCGGACATGCAGGCCCAGCAGCCACGGCTCACGGGCCCAGCCACTCCGCGGCATGTGGGATCCTCCCCAGCCGGGGCACGAACCCGCGTCCCCTGCATCGGCAGGCGGACTCTCAACCACTGCGCCACCAGGGAAGCCCCTCATTAACATTCTTGGCTTAAAAAAAAAAAAAGAAAATGGAAAAGAATATATTAAAAAAAGAATGTATATATGTATAATTGAATCACTTTGCTGTAGAGCAGAAAATAACATAACATTGCAAATCAACTATACTTCAATAAAAGAAGTTTTAAACTTAAATAAAAAGAAAAAAATAAGGAGCAGAGTTATCATAAATGCTGCACTCTCCTGCTACTCCAGGCCTGGCGCGAGGTGCTGGGGATGTGAAAACTAAGGGTATGTGAGGCCTTCCCTCCAGGGTGCACAGGCCAGTGTGAGGACAGACCAGTGGAAAAGGAGGCTGCAGACATACAGCAAAGGTTCTCAGTCAGAAGGGGCAGCAGGAGAGCACTGAAGTCCCTGGCCAGCCCTTGGCTGTGTCCCCGACCTCCCCACCTGCCACCTGTCCACTCAACCACAGCCCTGGCCTCCGTGCTGCTCTCCCCGGGCCAGGTTTTGAGGTTTTGCACTTGCCGACTCTCCGCCTGGAACACGTTTCCCCCAGCGAGCTGTGTGGTTCACCCTCTCACTCCCTGCAGGCCTTTCCCCCACTGTCATCCTCTCTGAGGACTTCCCTGACCACCCAACCTAAAGGAGCAACTCTTTCCCCCCAGACCCTGTCCCCACACCCCTCACTCTGTACACCCATCTCTGCCTCATCTTCCTTCATCAACATGTGATGTCTAACATCATCTCCATTTTACTTGCTTATAAGTCTATGGTCCATCTTTCCCTGATAGATTATAACCTCCACGGGGGCAGGGAGTTTGTCTGTTTGGTTCACTGCTGACTCTCCAGATACTGACCCAGAGAAGTGACTCATTGTGGGTGCTCCATAAATATTTGTTGAATAAGTGGCTGGATGATGGATGGATGGACGAAAGAATGGACGGATGGATGAATCTGATGGGGAGTTGGGGGAGGTTTCCAGGAGAATGTAACACCAGAAGTAAATCTCAGAGAATCTGTCTTGGTAAGGAAAGAGCATCTTGGAAAGAGCATGCATAGCTCGTGTGTGATCCTGGGTAAATCGCATTACCGCGGTCTCTTCTGTAATATGAAGCTAATGCATAACATTGGTAAGTCTGTGATGAGCCGTGGAACTAGAACAGGAGCTGGGGCCAGCTCAAATAAGCCAAGGATGGTACAGGCTGATGCAAGATGGGAAAATACAAGAGGAACCACGCCTTTCTCCACAACCACCAGATCGGGCTCTGACCGCAGCAGAGACAATGAGGCTGAGAGCTGGGTGGGTCAGTTGGACTCCATTTCATGATTCAACAAGGGGTGCTTCGGTCCTCAGCCAGAGGTGAAATCCCAAGCCCCCGGAAGAACCATATTCTGAATTGTTAATTCACAAAGCAAGCCACAACCTTCCATGTGCTGTCTTCAGGTAAAAAATTACATCTCTCTGAGACTTGTTTTTTTTTTTTTTTTTCGGTACGCGGGCTTCTCACTGCTGTGGCCTCTCCCGTTGCGGAGCACAGGCTCCGGACGCGCAGGCTCAGCGGCCATGGCTCACGGGCCCAGCCGCTCCGCGGCATGTGGGATCTTCCTGGACCGGGGCACGAACCCGTGTCCCCTGCATCGGCAGGCGGACTCTCAACCACTGCGCCACCAGGGAAGCCCTGAGACTTAGTTTTGACCTCTATAAAATAAAGTCCACAACATCTCCCATTCAATGAAACATGAAAGTTTCTAGAACAGTGTGTGGCACTTGAGGAGTGCATGGCAAAAGTGTGTTATGTGGAATATATTATTTGCATGAAGTTTACATTATGGGAGGGAGAACCATGGGACTCCACTCTGCAAGGAGGCGAAGAACTCCAGCTATGATTGCATTTTCTGAGGCTTAAGTAGAACCATGGCAGGAAAAAAAAAAAGATTTGATTTTCCTAAAAAAAATAAAACTGTGGGCTGGAAGCAGTGGGAACTATGTGGTGTGGGAAACTGTAGGGCTTTGAGAGCCAGACAGACTTGACTCAAAATCCTGGTGCCCCATTTGCAATCCTATGTCCTTAAAGCAAGTTTTTAAAACTGTCTTAGCTTCAGTCTTTATCTGCAAAAGAGAGAGAAATATATCTACCTTGCAAGGTTGTCTGTAGGGTGAGGGATGTGTACAAACAGACTAGCAAAAGAGAACTGACAGGTATTAAAAGCATGCTGCAGATCACAATTCAGTGTCATGAACACAACTGAAAATGTGGTACACTTTGAAAAATCAGGGGCCGTGTCGGTATTGGGTAACCTGGAAATAACTATGTAGAAAAAAACAACTCAAGCGCACATACTACGAAATCGCGAGCACACTGTTGCTATTTTAGCTGATAGGAGCTACTCAAATCATTTCCTGAATTTGAGGTGGAACAGATATATCTGTACAACCCACAGCCTTACTAGCAGATTACTGAGTGGACAGCGTGCAAGGGGACTTCACACACAGGTGGTTTAAAAGGAGGAAACAATAGGGGAGATGCATAGAGCATTTCACCCCCACCAGCAGGAACTTGCACGCTCGCCCCCAGTTACGTGGGAGGAAGCCCCCGATTTGCACACACGGACAAGAGAGTTCTCGGCCACAGCAACTGCAGGCCAAGAAACTGAGGCGCAGAGAGGGACAGGATTACAGAAGGTTAGGTGGGTCAGTGAGAGACCTCAGCTCCCAGGGGACTCCCTGGACAGGGTGCTGTCCACCACCCCGAGAGGTCTTCTTGATCTCGAGAGCTTAGTAAGCAAACTGTGCAAGGATCCTCAGCCCCCTTCTTCTATCCATCCACTTCCCTCCCCTCCAGCCTCCCGACTCTGCTAAGCCCGGCCTGGGTTTGGCCTGGAAGAGTCCGGACGAGGAGACAGGCCTGGCGCCTGTCACAGGGCGAAGGCAGCTCAAACGGTTTCTCTTCTGTGTTTCTCTTTCTCCTTCCATTCCTTTTCGCTTTCATAATCCTTTCCTACCTTCCTCCACCCGGCTGTCAAATGAAACTGACCGTATCCCTAGTCCTTTATTTTTTAAAACCCATATTAGGCTTTTCTCTTGTTTATCTTTACTTTTAAAGTCTCATGCTCAAATGACTTGTGTCTTTTCAAATATGTATAAAATCAGCTTTGACAGGGTTCTGGGTTTCCAAAGCAGAAGGATTAGATATTTCTCCCTAAGAAAACATAATTTAGTTGTTTCCTGCCAGTTAACCTCCGAATTGCCTTTGTCGGTGGTCACTGGTCTCTGAAAGATTAAAGGTCCTTCAGGCCCTAGGGAGCCGCTAGGTGGTCAGTTCCATTTGGAGCCACACAGAGGCCGCGGGTCGGGCTGCACGGAGCCGCGACCGGACAACGCCAGGCCCGGGCCTTGGTAGCGCCTCCCAGGATCTGTAAGGACCCGGGAATCCACGCACTCACACCTGCTCACACATACACAACCTATGCCGCGCACACACCACACATCGTGCACGCTCACGCACCCCCATAGCAGGCATACGCTCACACTCACACGCGCACCCACAGGAGTCCAGGCCTCGCTAACTTATAAGGACGAGCCACCCCCAGAGGTGCCCTCCTCTCAGTGTGCCCTGGCGTCAACCAGATTTACAGCTGCCCGGTGGATCCCACAGTCTGTGCGAACTGAAGGGTTTCAGGACCCTAAAAGTCAAGGTCATTTCTCCATCGTGCAAACCCCCATCCAAGGTCAGGGGCCCGGTTCCTATCACGGGTTACTGCTAAGTGAGCATCTCCTGGGTGGGCAGGGCAGGGGCTCTGAGACAGACAGAATCACCAACTTTTTAAACCTCGTTAGATTCTCCAGAAACTTTCAACCCGGCAAAAGTCAGAATTATGATAGGTTAAGAGTAAATTCCAAAGAGAAAGAAAGAAAGGGGGTGGGGGAGGGCAGGAGGAAGGAACGAAGGAAGGAAGGAAGGAAGGGAGGGAGGGAGGGAGAAAATGAGAGGGAGGTAGATGGGTCCCCAACGCCCTTTACCTCAATGCGCTACATGCCAACCCCTCGCCCACACAGGCCATTGCGGGGACCTATTCCATCTCCATGGGCAGAACTTGCACTGGTCCTGTGCTCTGCAACTGGGAACTGCCACTCTCCTTCCCAACACCCCCTCAGCAGTGCCTAGCATGGCCTTGACCATAGCCCCAGTGCAACCCTCGGCGCTGGCCATCACCAGCGGGGCAGTTTCACCTGCAGTGCTCGGTTAAACATCCCGCGAGCCCTCCCTGGGCATCAGGGGAGGTGCTGGGGACAAAGTGAATCCCACACAAACCAGCCTACAGTGTCAGAGGGTCGTGCTGTGAGAGCAGGAGAAAGGAAAGACCTGGGGGAGACCAACGAAGAGCACGAGGAAGCTGTTCACCTCCCTCCAGTCTGGCTGGAGGCCAGATGGATGGAAGCTGCGAGAATGCAGCCAGGGGGGCAGGTCAGTGCTTTTCACTCGCTTTGGGGGCCCCAGCCTCTACTCCTAGACTCTGAGAGACAGAGAGAGACAGAAAGAATTAAATGACTTCAAAACGGAGTTCCTAGAGCCCAGAGAAGGGAGGCAACATGCCCAAATCACTCAACAAGTCAAGAACAGACCCAAGATAAGAACCAAGACCTTCTCACTCCTACTCGGGCCTTTTTACTTCCTCCTGCTCGCTCTCCAAGCCCTGCTTCCTCCTCCCAAGGCTAAAATGATGAGTAGGATTTAAAAATTCCCTTCTATCTTCCCCCCAAAGGCCAGTTGTGAAACTCGATTATAAGCCACGCTAGATCAAAAATTCCCAGCTTATTTTAGTTCTATGGAATTTTTTAAAAACTACTTTGTCCCAATGAAACTTTGGAACCCACGCTTTTAAAAGGTTTTGTTATTGTTGTTTTTGTTTTGTTTTTGTGCCAAGCCTGCTCATTTATTTCCTATTATTTAAATTGAGGAAATAGAAAACTGGCCATGAAGGGTTCTGATGAGTACACGATGAATCATGTCACCACAGCATTTGGTATCAGGTAGACATTGGAGGGTCCCTCTGGTGCCTCCCCAACGCCCCAATCCCAGGGGTGCTGTGAGTTCCTTTGGGCTTTTAGAAAGGGAGATTCACAAATGCTTCTTTGAAACTCCTTGCTCAGATGTGTTTCCAAATTCAGAATTTTTCAGATTTTAGAAAGGTAATAGAGTACAGATAATAGCATGTTATATGTACCCCCAGTCTGGAGCACTCATCCTTCTGATGAAAAACTTGTTCATCCTGAGTGGGATAAATACAAACTAAAAATAGTCTCAGGTACCATCAGGCCAGCTTTTGCCTCCCGATGAGATATGAAAAAAAAACAACAACTGCATTTTCAGAGCATTTTGGACTTTGGAACTGCAAATAAGGGAATGTCAGAAAATAGCTTACGGCTCCATTGATTACTTCTGAAAGTACTCAAGGGCGCAGATTTCAAACCTCAACAGTTCAAGGGAAAAAAAAACATACACGTGCATTTACAAAATATAGGAAAGACAGGATGGGAGACGGATCATACAGTAGGTGCAATGCTGGATGCCGACTGGAATTCTTATCCTTATTACACTCCAGTAAGCAACACGGCCAGGTTCATTTCAAGTTTAAAATGAAGGCTTACGAGCTAGAAGTATAGGTCCAGAAGAGTGGATTTGGGGGGCTTTGTCGGGGCAATTCCGGAATGCGTCTGTCAGAGAAAGAAGTTCCCTGTTGTTTCCAACTTAAAACAACAAATAAAAAGGAGCCTCAAGGAAGTAGATCGAGAACTTTTCAAACACGTTTTCTTAAAAGATCAGGCAAAAAGGGAGACTGACAATGTTTAATTCATTTACAGGCACACCTCGGAGATCACGTGGGTTCGTTTTCAGATCACCGCAATAAAGCGAGTCACATGAATTGGTTTCCCAGTGCATATAAAAGTTATGTTTACACTAAACTGTAGACTATTAAGTGTGCAAGAGCACTGTGTCTAAAAATGTACACACCTTAATTTTTAAAATTTAAATTTTATTGCTAAAAAATGCTAACCATCATCTGAGCCTTCAGCAAGTTCTAGCAGTCACATCAAAGATCATTGATCACAGATGACCAAAACAAATCTAATAAAAATGAAAGAGCTTGAAATATTGCCAGAATTACCAACATGTGACACGGAGACATGAAGTGAGCAAATTCTGTTGGAAAAATGGCTCAGACTTGATTGACTGAGGCTTGCCACAAACTTTCAATTTGTAAAAAAAACGCAGTATCTGTGAAGTGCAGTAAAATGAGGTATGCCTGTATTCTTTGCAATATTCCTGGGTCACAAATATTATTAACTTCAGTTCCAAAATTAGAAAACTCAGTAAGCCTAAGACATCTGCCCAAGGGAAAAGCCAGGGTTCCAGCCAGGTCTGTGGGCTTCAGATGCACTCACCCTGCAGCCCTGGGATGGTCTCACGGAACTTCTAGGTGCACATGTCACCTCTCTGGATCTCAAAGCGTTGGCATCCTCTCCTTCCTAGGGTGGGTGGTAAGGAGAGACCACGCTTTGAAAGCACACAGACATGGTTTCAGGTGCCAGCTGTGCAACCTTCCTCATGATGTGACATTATGCAAGTTTCTTAACACCTGTGGACCTCAGTTTCCCCATCCACAGAATGGGGATATCTGTTTTTTAAAGCTCTTTAGGGGATTGCTAAAAGTGGATATTAAATGCTCATTATTCAGAAGGTTTTGCTGCCACCCACATTTTACACAAGGAAACACAAGACTCAGAGATGGCATAACTTGCGAAAGCCCAGGCTGCCTCGAGTGGGTTTTCTCTGTCTCTCTACTCCAGGTGCCAGGCATCCGGCCTCACCGTTGCTACTGGAAGAGCCTGAGTTTGGATGCCACTGGGAATGACACAGCTTGACGGTGTGTTGAGATAGTTGTGTGTCTGGCACTGTTCCTCACGGTCCTAAAACGATTATGCATTTTAATTTATTCTAAAACCCGGAAATCATCAAACCAAATGATTTTTTAAAACAGACATTAACTTAAAACAGAAGGGCATTCTGCAGTGACCAAAGCATCTCTGAGGTCAACCCTCCACATCCCAGGCGGTGGAGTCCTGGAACGTGGGAGTGAGCTGGTGACGGTCCTTCCCATCGCTGCTGAGCTCCTGCATCCCTCCTGGCTCTCCCTTTTGTCAATAGCCTTGACTTTCAACTATTTATTCGGATGCTCAATCAGACTTGGCTCCCTTTCTACCAGGGGGCGCAAGGTTTCTCTGTTTTTTGAAAACACCCTCGGCTCTCCCCATAACCTTGCTGACTCTGAAACCTTGCTGACTAAGGCTGCCAGGTTTTGCTTCTTCACCTGTCACTTTGGGACAGAAGCCCAAGGGTTTATTAGAATCATCGGCTAGGTGTTGGAAGCACCCTTCTAAGTTACCAAATCCAACCTTCCCATATTACCTACAGTGAAAGTGAAGTACAGTGGTCTCCTCTTATCCTCAGGGAATATGTTCCAAGACCGCCAGTGGAAACTACAGATAGTGCTGAACCTTACATATACTATGGTTTTTCCCATACAAACATGCCTATGATGAAGTTTACTAGGCACAGAGATAACACCAGTAACTAATAAAAAATAGACCCATTATAACAATATGCTGTAATAAAAGTTATGTAAATGTGGCCTCTCTCTCAAAGTATCTTATTATATAAATTTAATGTCTTTTCCATCTTCACTAAACACTCCTTATGTAGCCGTGACTTTTGCCGTATGAGGTGTGATAGCAAAACCAGTATGAATTTCTTACTCTAGATCTTACCAACCTCAGCAAAGATTTTTTTCTTTCTTTATTATGTTGAGAATTCTCACCTTTTCACTGAAAGGAAGCACTTTACTGCTTCTCTTCGGCGCATCCGAATTGCCAGCATCACTACTCTTGCCCATTATTAAGTAAAACAACGGTTCCTTGAACCCAAGCAACGTGATACGGCCACAGTCTATCTGATAACCAAGATGGGTACTAAGTGACTCACAGGAGGGGTGCGCTGGACAAAGGGATGATTCACATCCCAGGGGGGACGGAGCGGGAAGGTGCTCGATTTCATCACGCTCCTCAGAACGGTGCACAATTTAAAACGGATGAGTTGGGCTTCCCTGGTGGTGCAGTGGTTGAGAGTCTGCCTGCCGATGAAGGGGACGCGGGTTCGTGCCCCGGTCCGGGAGGATCCCACATGCTGCGGAGCGGCTGGGCCCGTGAGCCGCGGCCGCTGAGCCTGCGCTCCGCAACGGGAGAAGCCACAACAGTGAGAGGCCCGCGTACCGCAAAAAACAGAGAAAGAACTGTTGAGTTGTTTATTTTTGGAATTTTCCACTTAATATTTTCAGACCGAAGTTGACCGTGGGTACCTAAAACCGGGGCGGTGGGGGGACCACCGTGCCTGCCCCTCCTCCTCCACGCAGGCAGCGAGGACAGGGCTGAGAGCAGAGCCTGCTTTTCGCCGTCCAGGCTTGTACTTTTCTCTTTCAGGCTTCCTCTCCCTGCAACGTGTCAGGTGCGATTCAGGTGCACCACAGACAACACCCATGGGGAGGGAGGGGGCGGTGTTGCCGTAAGAGGTGAAACAATGACTTCCCCCTTCCTCCCCGCTCTCTCCGACACTCTCCAAGCTCCATTTTAGGTGTGTGTTTCCTGCCTGGAGTGAGAGCTATCTGAGGCCAGGGACAAAGCCATCTCGATCACTGCGTTCCATCTAGCTCAGCACAAGGCAGGAGCCTGTCCCGTACACATTTGCTAAGCAAATGAGTGAGTGATCTTATTTTTATGCTTGATCCATCATAAAACTGCAATTCAGCTCTTTGGGGGCATCCCATTTCCCCAGTTTATTTATTTTTTTAACATCTTTAGTGGAGTATAATTGCTTTACAGTGGTGTGTTAGTTTCTGCTGTATAACAAAGTGAATCAGCTATACGTATACATATATCCCCATATCCCCAGTTTCATTCAATGAAGTCATTAAATAAGCGGACACCAGACTCAGGCCCTGAGATAACTGCCAATAGAAACGGATCTGTCTGCAGAGCTAAGCTGGACCAGGTAAGCGTGTTGCTGGCAAACATGGCACTGTTTTCAGGACAATGGGTTCTCAGACCAGGGAAATTCGGCTTCTAAATTACCCAGGAAAGGCTAGGAGTGAGCCATTCTGTAATCGCTTTTCTACCTCCATCTTCCTAGACATGACTTACACTGACAGACGGAATCCCAACCACCCCTGCATCTGTAGGGCCACTGACCCACATTTTCTGACCTTCTTGCTTCTGTTCCTAGATCCCTGGGGTGCACCTGTCATGCTTTCCGTTCATACGTTCAGTTCTAAGATCAACTGAATTTATTTCAGCGACAAACTAGCAACCCATTCTTGGGCAAAGGAAGCTACTTTGAGCATCACCAAACATGTTTTCTGAACTAGGACACGCCAAACTCCTCTTCTCTTCACCACTTCTAGGAACCAAGCCTCAGTCAACTGCCGAAAGCCTCGTTCATGCTGTGCTGAGAACAAAACCCTAATAAAGTCTCTAAATATTTACTGTGGGTCCGAGTCACAGCCCTGACTGGTTCCACCGCCGTTAGAATCTGCTTGCATACTCCAAACGCAATTATTTTAAATCACTGACGTGCCAGCCAAGGAGACGACAAGGCTGTGTACGCCAGCATGAAGAGCAAGTCGGGCCCAGTTTTAAATTCTGGCCCTGCCACTTGCTAGCCGCCAGACTCTGTGCAAGGGACCTTTCCCGGTTTCCTTTACTGTCAAAAGGGCATGATAATACCAATGTCACAGAGTTGCAGTGATGGTTTGAGAAAATGTCTATCCATAGATAGGGTAACTTAAAAAAAGAACAGGAAGCTAAACATGCCCAGAATAAAAAATGTGAAGCATTCATGTTAAAGTATTGTCTGACAGAGGAGCCAGAACATGCAATGGGGAAAGGTCAGTCTCTTCAATAAATGGTGTTGGGAAAACAACAGCCACGTGCAAAAGAACCAAACTGGGCCACTATCTTACACCATACACAAAAAGTAACTCAAAACATAGACTGAATGCAAGACCTAAAACCATAAAACTTCTAGAAGAAGACGCAGGTGGTAATCTCCTTGATGTAGGTCTTGGCAATGATTTTTTTGGATTTGACACCAAAAGCAAAGAAAACAAAAGCAAAAACAAGCAAGTGGGATTACATCAAATTAAAGTATTCTCAGAGTAACATGTTTTTGAAACTCAGCCTGTTTGTTGCCATTTCAAATTTGTTCCCCTTTGAGGAAATCAAAGTGTTGCTGATTTGCAGTATCGCCATGTTGTAGAACACTGTTTTATCTGGTGAGAGATAACTCAAAGATTAACCAGCAGTGCTTAGAACCTGAGCGTGGGCAATCTTTAACCTTCCCAGATAATGAATGGATCTCTGAAGGCCAGAATTAGTCCAAAGAGCGCCCCACCATGGTTCTAAGAGGACCCAGAGGCCCAGTAACTGAGAACTCTTTCCTAATCAGTATAACTAAATAACAGCAAGTATGAAGTGGGCCCCATGCCAGACCCTATAAATACATAAGATCATTCACTTCCTAGAAGGCAAGTCTCATTATTGCCATTTTACAGGTACAAGAACTGAGGCTCAGACAGGTTAGATACTCCCTCAGGATCCCACACTTAGGACACAGTAGTAGTACAGTTTGAGCTCATGGCTGGTTCCCAAAGTCCGCTTTCTTCCCAAACACCATGTTGCCTTGTCAGGTAATTCATGTAGCCTTTGCGAAAGGATTTTGACCAAGATGAAATAGGAGCCAGAGGCTACTATGAGTGGATGAATGAAGACTCAGCAAGGGGGCTTCCCTGGTGGCGCAGTGGATGGGAACCCACATGCCAATGCAGGGGTCATGGGTACGAGCTCTGGTCCGGGAAGATCCCACGTGCTGCGGAGCAACTAAGCCCGCACACCACAACTACTGAGCCTGTGCTCTAGAGCCCGCACGCCACAACTACTGAAGCCCCTGCGCCTAGAGCCTGTGCTCTGCAACCAGAGAAGCCACTTCAATGAGAAGCCCGCGCACTGCAATGAAGAGCAGCCCCTGCTTGCTGCAACTAGAGAAAGCCCGTGAGCAGCAACGAAGACCCGACGCAGCCAATAAATTAAAAAAAAAAAAAAAAAAAGACTCAGCAAGGAAGGCAGGGCTGGCTCCTGCCACATGCCTCTCTCCCCCGACACTGCTCACAGAACTGAGGGGCTCGGGAGTCATCACCCATCCATCGCTGCGAGGGCCTGACCGAGGGCTTGCCAGGTGGGCGGTGCTAAGAGAGCTGTATTTCAGCCGCAAAGTACAGGCTGCCTGATTCAACCATAAAGGGGTGGGTGGCTAGTCAAGTCACCATCTCTGGGCTTCACATCTCCCTGCCTTTTTCCCGATCACACCACTTCTTCGAAGGTGTCATAAGGATCTCTTTTCATGACTGTCTTTACCCCCAGACTACATTCTTTGAAAGCAGGAATAGTGTTCATGTTTTTTAAATCCCCAGTTCCCCAAAGTGTATTTGGTACAGAGTAGATGCTCAGTTAATGGAAGGTGCATAAAGAAAGAAATGGATTGATTCAGCATCAACTCTGGACAAGATGACTAGAGCATGCCTCCACTCCTGAGATTTTATAGCTTAATTATTCCTAAATCAGTTCTTGATCTCTGGGCGGTGGTCTGGGGTCTCTTTAACACTGACACCTCCCAACAGGAGAAGAACATTATGCGCCCT
The DNA here is from genome assembly GCF_039906515.1 of Pseudorca crassidens. Lineage (NCBI taxonomy): Eukaryota > Metazoa > Chordata > Mammalia > Artiodactyla > Delphinidae > Pseudorca > Pseudorca crassidens. The sequence continues at coordinate 79,916,420 of NC_090309.1, read as the reverse complement.
TCAGGCTTTCAACTTTGTAAAGCAATCCCTGTAAACTACTCCATTCAATCCTACAAAAACAAGCAAATGTAACCATTCAGACAGATGCTATCAACCCCATTTGAAAGGTTGAAACTGAGGCCTATGTGAGTGAACTGACTGCCCCAGGGCTGGAATTTGACAATGAGGCTGCTGACTCCCTGGTTTTTTCATGCTACCACGGTGCTTTTCCAGCTCATTACTAACAGGCCTAGAGCACTGGCAATGTAAAGGGAGAAAGGGGAGGGATGGGAAAGAAAAGAGTGTGTAGTGAAGGGAAAAATAAAAGGGAAAAGGGGGGCAGCTTCTCTGGAGGGTGTCGCTGACAGCTGACCGCCGGTGACCCAGGGCCGGACAGCTCTGAACTCCTCGCCCAGGGCTGACTTGGGAAGGTCTCCTGGGTTCTCAGTGTCCCCGGCTCACCCGGCTGCATCTAAGCCCTGAGAGTAAAAGCAAACTGAACGCTTCTGGGTGCTGAGCAAAAACAGGAAGTCACAAGTGCCTTGACTCTCCTCCCAACTTGAGTCCCCAACAGTGGGGTCAAAGGTGCGCGAGGGACCTGACAGGCTGCTCTCTGGCAGTGGCCTCCATGGGAGTCCAGTGGGGAAACGGGGGAAAACCCTTCAATGAGTCTCCCAGCACATGGGTTTGGGGGAGCTCTGTTGGTCCTCTGGGAGCAGGACCTGGAAGCCCTCGGGGTGGCCAGGCAGCGAGCTGGGCTTTTGCACGCCAGCTCCATCACTTTTCCATCCATTCAACAAAATCTCAGCACGGAGGATGTGCTAAAAGCAGAGTGACCTGAGGGAAATAGCTCACTTTGAGCTTAGTTTTGTCATCTGCAGAGTGGGGACGGCCCCTACCTCACAGAGCTGCCTTGAAGATGAAAGGAAATCAACATTAGCGGGCTTCTGCATCACACTTGGGTCTATTATTAGCACCGAGGCAGCGGGCTACCCACTGTGTGCCTGAGACTGTGATGCCTCTGCCGCCCTCCCAGAGCTGGGGGCAGGAGGGAGTGTGGCCAGGTCTGTCCCCACCTCTTTCCCCGACTCTCCTCTCACAGGAGCCTGGGGCCAGGAAGAGGTGAAGTTCTGCCAGCCCCCAGCCTGGGCCCAGCGCCCATGTTTATGACTGTTTATTTCAGAGCAAATAGAAAGGAGAAATTAGAGCCATAAAAGACAGAACAACAGACCAATAAAAACCAGCTCCCAGAAGAGTCAGAAGAAGGAAGAGAGGCAAAACTGTCACCATAGCAACACAAGACAGAAGCAGGCAGGAAAAACAGCCCCTGCTCTGCCCTCTCTCTTCACAGCAAAGCAAGCCCTCGGACCCCCTTTGGGGCTCAGTGAAAGCCAACGACCCACCCTAAAGCTCTGGCCCCCGGGCCCAGACGCCCAGCCCGACCTGGCTAGCAGCCACCCTCCTCGTGCTGGCCCAGCACACGTCCCAGCCCTCCGTGGTCCCAGCCCAGCTTTCTGTGCCCTGGGGACACAGCACTGTGCAGATGGCCCAGGCCCAACCGGAGTGATGGTGACCAGCAAAAGAGGGGAAAAGTTTCTAACAGGGAAAGGAAGGAAGGCCAGAGGGCTGGGGGGGAGACCGAGGCCCTGAATCCCAGCTCCACTACTCTGCCCTGGGTTCCCCCGGGAGCAGGCAGCCGGGAAACAAGGGCATGGGAGGGGAGGCCAGGGCCAGGATGGTGGACCCTGCACTCCCACCAGCAGGGGTGGAATTCTGGGGAACTGGGGGTGGGGTCAGCAAAGAGACCTGGAGGTCTTAAATGACAAAGCTCTTGGTCCTGGTCTCTGGGGTCACTCGTCAGCAAGTCAGGACAGCTTGGAGGAGGACCCAGGGACCCGCTGGCCCGTCTTGCCAGAGACCGGTCGGTCTTTCGGCTGGCAGGCAAGACAGGTGTCTCCACCAAACAGCCGGGCTGGCCCGGAATCAGCCTTTTGGGAAGTGGGTCAAATTGTTCCCAAAGCTCAGGATCCGTCAAGTCCCTTTCTTCAGACTGGGATTCTGAGATGGAGGAGAGTGATGGCAAGGAGGCCTGGGTGCGGTGCACAGCAGCTGGCTGGCTGGCTAGGAAGAGTCCCTGGCAGGTGGCAGCATTAGAGTCCAGGTGTGCAGGCCCTAGGGACGGGGGTCATCTCTGCCTCTGGGGCTGTAGAGAGTGCTGGGGCGCCGGGCCTCTGGTGGTGGGCATGGGGAAGCAAAATCGGGGGTCTCCTGGAAGAATGGCTTTGGAGCTGAAGATACCTGGCGTTGGGGGTTGGGGGAGGAGGTTGAGTGGCTGAGGGGCGAGGGAGGTGACCTGGAACACAAGCAGGAGGCTGTCCTCGGGAGAAGGGGCAGTGGGGCGCCTAGTCGGACATCTGGACGGCGATCTCTGGAGAAGGGCTAAGGGACTGGGTCCTCGGCTCTCCCTCCCGCCCTCCCCCGAAGGCTGCGTCCGGAGCTGGGGAAGGATGGCAGTGCTCGCCGGGTGCCTCCCGAGCCCGCTTCCCTGCAGGCCCCCGGCCGCGCTCCCCGCCGCGTCCCCGCCGGGCCCGCGCCCCGCTCACCCCGTGCCGCCGCCGCCCTGCTCGGCCGCCAGTCTGCCGCTGCCCCAGCCGCCACTGCTGTGGACGCCTCTCCCGCGGCCGCCGCAGCCTGCGAGACGGCCCCGCAGCCCCGCCCCGCCCCGCCTCGCCCCGCCCCGCCTCCAGCCCCGCCTCCAGCCCCGCCGGCTGCGGCCGCCCCGCCCCGGCCCCCGGGGAGCCCCACCCCACCCCCGCCGTCTCCAGGCAGGGTCCGCAGACCCGCGCCAGATCCCTTGCGCAGACCATCTCCGCACGCAGAAACCCCTGCCCTTTTCTAGGCCTTGGCCGCTGGCTTTGCCCTCCAGGAGGAAGCCCGGATGTGCCCCTGCTGCTTCTACACACGGAATCCCTCCGTACCCACTCTTCCTCTAAAAAAAAAAAAAAGACGGGAGAAAGGCCCTTTGATCCACCCCTGGACGCACACCCGCCCTCACATTACTGCTCATGCACCCAGTCAAGCCGTCCCAAACTCCACCCCACTCCCTAATTAGTCTGACTCCCGATCCCAGCTTTCTGCCCTGTCCTCCCCGCACGTACTATTAACAGATTCCCAGCCCTGGGGGCCGCCGTTATCTGATGGGACCACCAAAAAAAGTTTTTGCAAATACTTAGTCCAAAAAATGTAATTACCCTTAAGAGCAAGTCTGCAAAAACACTTGAAAAAATTCTATGAGGCAAGGGAAAGTAGGGGATTACAGTGTCATTGTCATGATCATTGTTTTAAAACATCTGCCATTAGAGAGAGAGATTCAGGAAACCAGAGAGGGCTGCGCAGTGCCAAACAGGTTGTGAGTCAGAGCTCCTGTTGAGGGGGCCCTTCTGCAGGCCCAGGCCTCTCCTGCTTCCTTTCCCAGTCAATCATGAAACTTTATCAAACCCCTACAATGGGCCAAGCCATATGCTGGGGGCTGTGTCAGTTGCTGCAGGAATGTGCGGGTTGCAACATAAGGCGCCCAGGTCCTGGAGTGCAGAAAGCTTCAGGAGACCTTGGCCAAGTCCTTTTACTTTCTGAGTTCCAGGGTCCCCTGCAGGACTTGATGTGCCAACCCAGCCTCCTCCAGACTCTGACAATCAGTCTGAAGAGCTTCCATGAGCTGCTCAGCACAGCTCATGCTCTGAGTTTTGGCAAGAATTCAGACAAGGGCCAGGAGGGCATGGTCTAGTTAGAATGAAACAGTCTCCCAATGGGTAGGGGTCTTTCGGGTCAGAATGAACACGTCCCCATTTTTTATTTGTGTCAATCAAGGTGCCGGTACCTGGACCAGACCCTGTTGTGAATCCCCGCAAAGACGATCCATTTTTACTTTGGGTGGCTCTGTGGAAAAATCCTTCTTGCTACACCACCATACATGATAAAGATGACAGTGAAATTAAACTGTCAATGAGGGGGCAAGTAGGTTGAGACTAAATTTCAGTGGTTTTTATTCACAATATACATTTTTTAAAATGAACCTTAATGTCTTAATTAAACTAAATTTAAACCCAACTGTTCTAATTTCAAGGACATCCTTGTCATGTATTTATTGTTTTAAAGAGATGTCTTGAGCTTGGACAAAGTGTCAGGCACAGTGCTAAACGATGGAATCAGGACACATGTCCCTGGCCTGAGGAGTAGACAGACTGGTTGCCAGCCCAGTTTATGACAAGGCAGAATAGGAAACAGGCTAAGATAGAGGTATTTGCTCTGTGGGCTCAGGACAAGAAGGAGTTCATTGTGATTGGGGAAAATTGGATTCAGATCCTTTTAAGCTGAACCTTGAGGGATGATAAGACTTCAGTAGGCAGGAAATGGGGTCAACGGCACTCCAGGTGGAGGGACAAAGGAGGCGCTCAGGTGGGAAGAGGTCCGGTGTGGTCACGGTACCAAGGGCTGGACAAAGTGAGGCTGAGAGTAGAGCCCCTGAACAGCAGCCTGAGAAGGCTGCACTTGACCCTGGGAGCTCCCGGGGCCCAGACAGCCTTGACTGGAGCCACAAGTAAACAGACTGGTAGGGGGCTGGAGGAAGAAAAGGAGGCAGCAGTGAGAATGATCAGGAGAGAACTACCATCATGAACCAGGGGCTGAGCGCCGCTCTCCATGCACCAGGTTCTGCTCCTTCACATTTGGAAACGCATTCTCTGAAGCATCTGCAGTGCTGAGAATGATACTTGGCACAAACTGGTACACAATAATATTTACTGAATGAACAATAAGGTTGCAAATGATGGGCATCCCCTCTGGAGACAAAACAACAAGGGCTGATCCCATCCAGGGCTCCTCTCCATCCACTGAGATCCTAGGACAGGTGGAACATTCCTTCTAAATCCCTGGACAAATTAGATTTCCCTTTCGCAGCATAGCTCCTCTTCTTCCTTCGAAAGACATTTCTGCTTCTGAACCTTTGCTCATGTGTATAAATATAAACGTACCTCGGATGTCTCCCTCCTCCATCTCCAGCTACTAAAGACCACTGGTTCCAATGCTAATGATGCCTTCAGGACAGTGGTGGAGTACAGGCTCACACTTCTTTCTTCTGAATTCCTATAAAGTTGACAATCTGAGCCACTTACTCCTCAATTCATCACATATGCAAGTTTCTTGAGGACAAGGACCTTATCTGAGACACAGATAAAACCCCCATTTTATTTGGAGTCAAAGCTGAGCATAAATTCTGATTCTGTCACTCACTAGCTGTGTGAACCCAAGTTACTTAGGCCTTTAGAGTTTCAGTTTTCTCATCTCTAAAATTATACTAATAAAACTTACCTCAGAAGGTTGATGTGAGGGCTGATGTCAATTCTTTGTAGCTGTGAAAGAAAGAATAGTTGTGTGCGTGTGTGCGTGTGTGTGTGTGTGTTGCCTCCTAGTGCCTTGAATAATGCTGGCCATACAGTAAGTGCTCATTTCAGACTTGGTGGTTGGTGGGTTGATTCATAGATGAGGACTTCGAGTGGAGGCTGAACCCCTACAGTTCTCTCTGCTTGCTACTCCACGGGAAGGAGTCTTATTTTGCCCTTCCACTTCACTTGGTTCCCCAGGAATTCTATAGTGCTTGCCCTTTGGCATTACTATAATGGCTTCCAAAGCTGGTGGGTTTTCTTGCCAATTACAGGCCAGGGTTCCTTTATGTAACTAAAGGTTTCTACAGAAACGTGGCCTAGACTTCAGAGGGAGCATAGTAGATTTGATGATGAATATTGGGCCAATTTTCATGGCTGACACACTGCACACTTCCTTGTTGCAAAACGTCACAGCCCAAACTACGTAGAGAAACTTGGTAATGGCTGAAAATCCTTGCCTGTGGCTGAATTGGAGCCTATGACTTAACACAGTTGAATTCATCACTTTTTAAATCACTGAGTGTGTTAGGCTCTTTCAGACCTCCCTTTCTTTGCACATGGTTCTCCTCTGCCTTAAATGACCTTCCATCCTGGTTCATTCACTGAGCTTCTATTCAGTTTTACAATCCTGGCTCTAAAGCAACCCCTCTATAATGCCTCCTTCAACTCTCCAAGGCCAAGTCAAATGTTCTTTCTTGCTGGCTCTCATGGTATTGCATTCATACCTTTATCATATCACTCATAAAGCTGTGTGGATCTGATAAATTTATATGTGGTTGATTTCTGTTATTCCCAGTAACTATGTTCTATGAAGTCACCACAAACTCTGACCTAGCAAATACTGAACCATTGCTCCTAGGGGAAATTCAAGGTTAGGTTCCTGTGAGCTTCTGGTGATAACATTTTCATCAACTCATCGGTATATAACCTTGTTTTATGTGTGTTTCTGCTTAAAAACATCTATTTAATATATACTGTAGATTCATTCATTGAACTCACAGCCAACAGCACTGTAACTCATGCTTGAATGAAGCTTGTCTAACACACATATTTTCTCTGTAAGGCACATCACAGCCTCACACTTAGGAACACTAGACAGCACTTGAGCGCTCTGCTTGGGGACCATTTTAGACCATGAAATTACCAACAAAAAGCACAAAAATGTGAAAAACATGGTACTACATAGACCACAAAAAGAGCACTTGTTTACAGTATGAGAGCTGAAATAAGAAGGCAGAACTTTGCCTTAGTCAACCTCAGCTAGGAACACGCTCCTTGGTGACTCAAACTTTCGCTGCTTCGTGCATGTTGACAAATGACACAGAAGTACCAAGAGTAGTGATTTTGAGATCAGCAAGTCGGGAAATTCACAAATACAGAATCCACAAATAATGAACGTAGGCTGTATGTGTCTCCAGGCTAGACTATAAACTCTGCATCCAGAATCTCTGTCTTATTGGTCTTTGTATCTTTCCAGCACCTCAAAGAGCTCCTGATACATAAAAAAGTCGATGCATAATAAATGCCAGTTGAAGGAATGAAACATTCAGTCCATTTCTTTAGAGATTTTCCCAACCATTTATAAACTTCTATTAACAAAGCAGCAAAACGTCTCGAGTCTTCTCCCATATGAATGTCAAGGACCTGATTAGGTTCCTGTCAGTTACTTGAGAATAGTCCTGCTTTCAAATGCAAGGAACATTCCAAATGAAGCGGAGCCCTCACGTGTGGCATATCTGGATGATACAGATACTGACTTCTAAGATGCCTAAAATGTTATAAACAACACCATCCACCCATCCCCCACAAAATGAGGAGGAACAATAAATTCTCAGGGTCTGGAAAAATAGTGTCAAATGATGGTCAAGAATGGAGAAAAATTACATAGTTCAGAAACTGAAAGGGAGCACAGAGGTGAAATACAGAGTGATAATAGGGAAAGAAAATGGACACCTGGAGGCAGGGAGGCACGAGGGCCATGCAGGAGTTTTGCAGTGAGGTCAGGTTTAAATCTGCTCTCTTCTCCTCCACTTATGGCACCATGACTTTGGGCAGAACTTCCCTCTTCCTTGTTTCTCACGTATATAACATGGGGCGGGGGGATGGCAGGACTTACCGTAAAGGATTGTTTATGCAACTGATACTTACTGAGTGTCTACTGGGTGCCAGATAGACACATGAATGAGACAATGAATGTGCAGACAATGAATGAGTACCTAGCACAGTGCCTGGTTAACCCAGCTAGCAAATTTTAAAAGTGATTTTAATTATTTGCATTATAAACTTATTTCGGCTTTCATTCTCTTTTACTTCTCTGATTTGCAAGGATATATGACTTCCATTCTCTTCTAAGTCCAAACCCTTTGATACTCTTCCATAGGTCAGTTGATCTCTATCTTTAACTGACCAGGTAAATCCAGAAATTGCTGATTGCATCAACTTTTGGCACCTTTGACCAAATGAGTCAGCCCGTCTAGGGGACTCAACCTCACCCTGCAAAGCTCACACCATCTCCAAAATCACCACAAACAAAGTAATGACACGTGTAAGAGGGCCTTTGAGCAAAGGCTGAGAGCATTTTATAGGCATAGCCGAGTCATCTGTGCAGCATCACAAACAGTTAAGTAGGGGTCACTTCTGACTATACACATTTTATAGCCGGGGAAATGAAAGCTTGGGGGAACTTGTTCAAGGCATCAGCTGAGTCCTGGCCACAGCCATGAACATAAAACATAGGTGTCATGGATTACAGTTTAGGACCCAGCCTTGAATTCCTTGGACAACCAGATTTCCCTTTTCTTTACAAATAGCTTCTTTTCTCTGCAGGAAATATATCAGTGAGCAAGCAGACAGGTTGATTCAGACATAGACCAGGATTCTCTCTCTTGCTATCAGAGATTGTGTCAAAGGCAGGGAGCTAAAAACACAGCTGGGTACCAGGACCATGTTAAAATCCCCACCAAACAGAATGGTTGACCCTACAGAGTTTCTTTACAAGCCCTGATAGCAATATATGAATGTTTTATGTTTAAATGCCCATTATGACAATCACATAAATGGCCATTTTAATGGTTTTCATCCTATTGTGTTTGCCTTTTGACTCTCTAATCACTTGAGAAATGGCATAGAATAGTGATGCTAGCAGGAACCTTGATATATTTAGATCTCATACTTATCTTCTTTTTTTATCCTCCCTTGAACCATTGCCCAGATCAACTCTTTATCAGCTCTTGCCTGAGTTATTTTGACAGCATTCTGATTGGTCCCTCTGCTTTCGTATTCAGCTCATCCAGTTCACTGTCCAGCGATCTTCTTAAGAGACATATATGATCACAGCAGCCCCCTTATTCACACCCCCCGGTGGTTCCCCATCACCCCAGGACAAAGTCTTACATTCTTTGGAGAACTCATATGGTCACTTATAATCTGTCCTTGCTTGTTCTTTCTGCCACATTTCTTTCCACTCTTAAAGTATTAGATTGCTCCTCTCTTCCTCCGTATTGATATTTCCTCTTCCTGGAACGTCCCACTCTCCTTTGTCAAATGGATGAGCTCCAAATTACCCTTCCAGGTGGGAGAAATATCACCTTGTAATGAAGTCTTTTCTGGACTCTGATCCTCAGCGTACCCAGGCCCTCTAACTCACTTTATCTCACAGCATTTCAATTCTGCTTCCTGGAATTTATGAATTATATATATAATAGATCTCATATATTAATATATATGTATGTGTATAAATTACATATATAATAAAATGTCTGTGTTTTCAGTGCTTGAAATTTAATGTACACTTAATAATAAGTATCTCTTGAGTTGATCTGAGTTAAACTGAATCCCTTAAGATCCAGAGATTAGAAAAACTGCCCTTTCAAGTTACTTCTGGAAAAGTAAAGCATAAAAGTGTACTCAAGATAGGAAGAGGTCCAACAACACAGGACCCTTTTCATAGAAAGATCAATTTTAGGGTGCTTTTTTGTGAATAAATCAAAACCCCTATAATCTGCTATTCTAGTTGTGGGATCTTAAAATCCACATTAGTGATTGTTGATCAAATCCAAAAAATTGTTCTCAGCTTCTGATGTTAAAACACTTCCTTTCCTCCTATGCCAACACCTCTATATTTTCTTTGTTTTCATTATACCAAGCATCTTTTTTGTTCTTCCCTGGACATTTGCCTGGGAGGCTGGGGCAAGCTATAAATAATAGTCATCATCATTATAAGACATTATGTACACAGTCTATTTTAGAGCTGAGGACTGACTCACAAGCATGGCCCATTATGACCCTGAGAGAGACGCAGCGATTTCTTGGGGAGAGTCTTGGGCTCTTGAATATTTTACCTGCCTCAGTAGCGTCACTCATGTGACGTGACTGATCAGATGGTAGCCGCTTCATCCGATAAACTTCATCAACCTGCTTCGCATCTGTTAATGGGAGAGGAAATGGAAGAGTTTCTAAAATATGGTGATTTTTATGTCGTTACACATGAATGCAATTGGTATTCTGATTTCCACATTTCATGTATATCCAGGCAATCATGAATCTATTTAATTCATTTTTTAGTTTTAGAATAAAAGGAACTTTACCTTTTATAACATTTAGACATTTTAGGATCTTCAAAGAATCTCAGAGCAGAAGGGGCCTTAGAGAAAAGGAGGCCCAGAAAGGAAAGGTGACTTCCCAAGTTCATATGGGAAATGAATGGAAGAAGTATGAGTTAAAACATGGTGTGCTGGTTCCAGTCTGGTTTCTCTCCCTGATGCTGAACAAATCTTCACCCAAATTCTGATTAAGCACTAAAGTTTTCACTGTGTCGTATATCTAGGATGCTAGGCTTCTGTATAAGGGGCATCCAGTTTCTCATAAATCCCAAAACGATTTCACTGGCCTGCATTGGATCTTGTCCCTATTAGGGATGAGTCTATCTAGTGAAAGACCCAGGCCGATTCTGGAGACAAGACCCTGAAACTGCCATTGTAAACAGGCAGAGTGATCTGGTAGAAAGAGCTTCATGTCCTAAATCCTAGGTTCTAAGAACAGTTCTACTTTATTTGTTGTATGATTTGGGGCAGGTGAGTAAACTTCTCTTGTTTCAATGTTTTTATTTGTTCACCATGGATAATAAATGCCTGCCCTGCCTACCCGGGAGGAATTTTGAGAGAATCAAATGAAATGACAGATTTGAAAAGACTGTGCAGAAAGCTACAGGAAACATCATTATCTCATGCAGCCACAGCACAGCAGAGTATTTTGCTTTTGTTTATTGCCAAAGGGGCATGCGTGGTAATCTGATGCTGATTGCCTGCAGGTCGTCAGGTTTTCTTTGGCCCTTATTTTTATCCTACCAAACATCATTGAAGTTTGGAACCAATTTTATATTTTCACATATTTAAGGATTTATTTAGCACTTACTATACGTCAGACACTCTGACAGATGCTAGGGATACAAGGAAGGATGCTCTTGTGGACTCACTGCCCAGAGGGGAAACAGACATGAAAACACCTACAAAATTGCCTTATGGTATGTGAAGCTAGTTAAGGAACCTAGGGACCTAGTCTGTGAGAGGGCTTTCAGGAAAAATTGTATTTTTTCCCATGTAGGACTCATCCGGGGAGGAAAAGGGAAAATTAGAAATAACAAATGTATCAGGATGTTGATTTACTTGGGACATTATGAACACTTTGGTCTGACAGTAGATTGGGGAATGAGACAGTAGATTTAGATGGTGGTCATTACAGAGAGATTTTCTGATAGTCTAAGGAGCTTATACCAGTCGTTGAAAGAGAACAGGAATTTTTGATTAAAGTTTAATTTTAGCATGCATCCATTGCCTCTTTCCTGTCTTTTGTCCTGATCCAAGCACATTACACTACAGAGTAACGATGGAGAGGTGCTTACTCCATTCTAAGGAATACGTATACAAAGAATAACGTAACAAATGTCCATGTTCCCATCACCCAGAATATTACTTTGTTATTAGCACTTCATTTTTTTTTCCTATTAAATAGTAGGATATTAATGATCAACTGGAAATTCTTATGCTCCCAAGGGTGGTAAAAACTTCTAATGCTAAATCACTCTGGTTCTCTCCTTCTGGCCACTGGGAGGATTACACTCTTCCTCCTTTGTAGGACCATATCATCAGTTCTGGCCCATGGCTGGTGGGCAGACATGTCACTTCTGGGTTGGAACACTTAATTACCAGTGTGAGACCTTTCAACAACTTTCATCTTCCTGTTGCAAAATACGATGCCCGTCATCCTGGGTCCTGGAGTAAGAAGGACATTGAGAAGCTACCCCGCCACTGGCACCAACGCATGACGGACACATAATGGAGTTGTAAATACATCCTTGTGTTTAAGCCACTGAGATTTTGGAGTTGTTTATTACTACAGCATTACCTCACCTAGCCCATCTGATACATCTTCCAGCCCAGTTCCCCTTCCTCCCCGTCCAGAGAAAACGCTCTCATAAAGTTGTTGGGAATCTTTCCACTCACAGTTTCTAAATTTTCTAAATAAGGACGTATACTTACTATATTGTATTATACTGTATGATTTTAAAGTTTCCATAAATGCTATCAAATGGTATTCTGGTTCTTAGTTTTATTCACTCAGTTGTGTGGATTATTAAAACTATCCATCATGACAGCTACATAATTCTATAGACTATGTACCTGTGGAGTTTTACCCAATAGTAACTAATTCTTCTTCAAAGTGGTTCTATTATTTTATTACTCAGAGGACCAATGTCAAAGTGTGCTTACATCTCCACATATTTCCCAACTTTTCTATCGTCAAACTTTCTGGTATGTTTTTATTTGTGAAATGTAATTTTATTGTTTTCATGGACATTTTCTTGATTACTGAGACAGGTTCTTTTCACATGTTTATTGATTTTGTCAGGTTTTCTCTTCAAAAAGAGAAAGCTGTTCATATCCTTTGCAATTTTATCTATTGTGCCATTTATAACTTATAAATTCATAGTTCAGCTATTATTTTGTTGTCGATTTGAAAGAGTTAAAAAATTATATTCTGCATACGAATCCTTTGCTTATTATATGTATTACTAATTTCTTCATTTAATCTGTGACTTGCCTCTTAACTTTGTTTGTGGTGTCTTTTATCATATAGAAGGACTTAATTTTGAAGCTGTTAACTTATATTCTTTTATGTTATCTCTTTTTCTGGTTTCTTCTTTAAGAAAGCTTTTTCCAACTAAAGAGCAAAGAGATGTTTTCTAATATTTTCATCTAATAGTGTTAAACGTAGTTTTTCACTTTAGTTTACATCTTTGGTATGTATGAAATATATTTGGGAGAATGATGTGAGAAAGGAATCTATTTTCTTACAGGAAAAGCCACTGGTCTCAACAATGTTCTTCCTCCTTTGTTTTCCAATACCTCTCCTTACATGGATCAAGTTCACACTTCTCTCTTTTCACACACTACACTGTTGTGATTAATCTATTTTTATAATACACCTTGATATCCGATAAATAATGTGCCCGTTTTCTCCTGATTTTAAAGAAATTTCTTGGCTATGTTTGGACTTGTCTCTTTGCTATGGACTTTTGAATATATATCCTGATGAAATTCTTTATTATTTCTAAGTATTTGTCTTCCTGTTTGGCTTTTCTATATAGACCAAGGGTTGGCAAACTACAACATATGGATAAAATCTAAAAATACTTGATATACAGTTGACCCTTGAACAACCTGGTGGTGGGCACTGACATCACCCCCTTCCATCCCCGAGCAGTCAAAAATCCACATATAAATGTATGGTTACCTGTCTTTATCCATGGTTCTGCATCTATGGGTTCACCCAACCATATGTAGTACATATTTATTCAAAAAACCCATATATAAATTGACCCATGCAGTTCAAACCCATGTTTTTCAAGAGTCAACTGTAATTCATTTTCTTTCTTTTGTCTTAATCAGTCATAGTAGGGGGTTAAATATTTTGTTAGGTTTTTTAGAATGCAAGATTTTGATTTTACTGATTATCATGAATGAATTTTCTACATCTGTTTGTTTTTTTCATTTATGCCTCAGATATTGAGTTGAGCTAGTCATACTTTATGACCCCTGTGTTCCGTTTTCAACTAATCTAACTCTCATCTTTATCATTTCTCATCTTCTGCTTTTGGAGAGTGTATTCTGTTTCTGTTTTTTTTCTAGTTTCTTGAAAAGAAAACTCAGCTCACTTTTATTCTATATTTTTTTATTTCTGAGTGAATGGATTTAACAGTACAAATTATCTTCTAACTGCTGCTTTAGTTATATCCCAGCAATGGTGATATGTGAATAACATTAACATTATACAATGTAGATCTTTCTTTGGTATTAGGTAGTAAATTTGGTTTTCTTTTAACAGCATTTGGAGTGTATTTTTTAGCTTGGAAGATTTTCAGTTTGGAAAGTTTCTATCAACATATCTTCAAGCTCACTGATTCTTTCCTCAGCCATGTCCAGTCTACTGATGAATTCATCAAGAGCATTCTTCATTTCTTTGACAGTGTTTTTAATGTCTACCATTTTAAAAATTATTTCTTAGAGTTTCCCATCTATTCTTGTACGTTGTCCATTTTTTCCATTAGAATCTTTAGTATATTAATCACAGTTATTTAAATTCCTGGTCTGATAATTCCAAAATCTCTGCCACATCTGAGTTTGACTCTGACACTTGCTTTGTCTCTTCCACAGTGTTTTGTTTGTTTTGTGTGTGTGTTTTATTTGTATTTCACTTTTCAGAATTTCTTATAAAATTTGCTGTTGAAAGCCTACATGATGTGTCAGGTAAAAGGAACTGAGATGTGAGGTTTTATATTTATCTGGCTAGAAGTTAGACTGTGTTACCCTTTTCTGTAGCTTTGATATCATAGGTTAAAATTTCTTCTAGAGTCCTTGTTTTGTCTCTCCTGTTATCTTTGGGTTTCCTTAGAGACTCCTTCTTAAACAGGGTCTGAGCCTTGCAGTTCTTTTGGCTATAATCTCTGGCTGTTATACAATAGCCTTGTTGATGCTGTGGTAAGATGCTGGTGAAGAGGAAGTATTCTATAATCATGTAATTAAATCTTACTCCTGTTAAGTGAGGGTGTCTGTGTAAGGCTAGGTCTCTAGGAGTTTTCCTCTCTTGAGCAAGTTCTCACTTAGCCTCCATCAGCTAGTCAATAACTTTTTAAGTGTTTCTACCAGGCTCCACATGTGACTTCTGTTTCTAGTAAGCTGTGATTCTCTGCATCTGCCTGTCTCTCCCCATTTTCAGGCCCTGTGACCTCAATTCTCTAATGGATCTATGAAAGGTTGATTTTCAATTTGTCCATTTTTGCTGTTGTTGTTGTGAGGATGGGAGTGAAGACTTTCAAATTTTTACATATTGAACTATGAACTGGAAGTCTCCACCTTTGAATTTTTAATATGTGTGTGTGTGTACACATATATATTTATTTTAGTTTTTACTTGCATTTTGGTCAAAGAACACATTTTCACTTGTGTCCTAATACATAGTCAATTTTTAGAAACAGTTCTTGTGTACCTGAAAAGAATTCATTGTCTCCATGTTTGGGGTGTCATGAGTTTTTTCATTGGCTTATATTTCTAGAATTTATTTTTCTTTTCTCATATTGACTTTTTCTTTACAGTGTGATTTCTATTTACTTCTCTATTTCTGCAAAGATTTAAAATACTTATTTTATAGTCTTAAAAATTGTCTCATTATCTCTAAGATCATTTGTTGTTCCTCTCGCCTCTTCTTCCTGGTTATTCATTTTCTCATATGGTTCACGATTTTGGCTATGATCTTGTTGTCAGTGAGGATATTTTCCATAGAAAAACCATGTGACTTGATTTAGGTGACAGTTTCTCAGCTGCATTTGCTGGGACTTTATAGATTTAAGTGAACTGGACTAATGTTTATGTTAACATTTCTTTTGGGTCCTGAACTAATCAGGTGGCTTAAATTTGGACCCCTCCTGTGTTCTGATTACTTGCAGGTGTGTCTATTTCCACCCACTGGCCTAGGTGAATAGGAAACTCTATTACCTCTTTCTTGGGTCAGGTGGGCAGTGATTTTCTTACAGACGGCAATGCTAACGGCTGCAGAATCAATTCACGTCACTCAGTGCCGGCTGCCCACCCACATGGGGTTGCTGGCTGAATTTCCCTCTCTGTGTGGACGTTAATCTCTAGTGCCAAATGTTAAGGCCTATAAGAGGCTCCAATTTCCCTATAACACTTTTCAGCTTTAACTATCACTTACCAATTTTGAGATTTCTTTCTTCATTTTTTCGGAATTTTCCTTTTTTGGTCTCAGGCTATGAATTTACAGTTGCTAGGTAATTTATTTTTCCATCTTTTTTTTTTTTTTTTTTTTTTTGCGGTACGCGGGCCTCTCACTGCTGCGGCCTCTCCCGTTGCAGAGCACAAGCTCCAGACGCGCAGGCCCAGCGGCCATGGCCCACGGGCCCAGCCGCTCCGCGGCCTGTGGGATCCTCCTGGACCGGGGCACGAACCCGTGTCCCCTGCATCGGCAGGTGGACTCTCAACCACTGCACCACCAGGGAAGCCCTATTTTTCCATCTTAAATCCAACATTTCTATTGTGTTTTCAGTAAGGGGAGTGTCTCCCACTTCAGCTCAGCCTGCCTTAATTTTCAGAGGACAAGAGACATATATATTCTGAAAGGAACACACAAACCTGTGAGCAGATCCTTAAGGAAGGCTCTGCTGTGGGCAGCTGGACAGCCTGTAGGGGCACTGGAAACACTGGTCTGAAGCTGGCTTATTCTTGACTCTCAAATCATGCCACCTATTTAGCCAAAAGTCAGCGCTGCCTGGTGCTACAAATAAGCCTTCCACTGCAGCTTTCCTTTGGCTTCTGAAGTCACTGAATACCACACCTGACTTTCCAGGACCCGTTCAGCTAATGCCTGCTGTGCATGGTGCCGAATTTGACTCCCAGCAGACACCTCCTCCTGTAGTGTGTGCTTAGCCCCTGTGAAGCCCTCTGTCCATCCCCACAAGAAGACACGATGCCTCCACTTTGAGCTGCAGCCACATTTGTTGTCCCAGATGTTCACGCCTGTAGAACACGTGTCCTCTTTTTCTCAATCTGGGTCAGTCCCTGGGCTTAGAGCTTTAGCTAACATATGTAATGGAAGCTAAAGATACCTGAAAATAAAAAAAACTTTTTCTGTTCCCAAATTCATAAACTCCAAAAGAAAAGAGTTATCACTCTAGCAAGATGTCTTCAGGATTTTTAGGAAATGTGTTTTTCAGTTCACATTTAAAATATTTGTTTAAAGAAAATTATCCATACCCTGAGATTACTGAGTAATGAAAATAATGCTATGTGAGTTCATTAGTCTCTAATATGATTTTTCTCCTCATTTTACTTGCCAATAAGGAAAGATTCTCCAAATGATGTATTTCAGAGTCTGAGGAGAAGGAATTATGATTGGTTTCTTCATGGCTATTATCAACCATAAGAGAAAAATTCAACGAGTTTGCAATTTTCAAAGAAGTGGAGAGATTACTTTGTTAATGTCTATTCAGTTCATTTTTCTATTTGGGGAATTGAAAATTTGAGTGTGGTTGCAGAGAACTGACTGGAGAAAGCTTAAATTGCAATACAGGGGCATTTCTCCAACTGTAGAACTATTTTGAAGTTGCTTAGAGTAAATGTGGGAATATGAGTAAGAACTGTAGCCTTGTTCCCTAGAATTGCACACTTATCCTAAATGAAGACTTTTGGTAAAAATCACTATTGTCATCAAAAAAGCAGTTATTAAGTGACCATCTGTGCAGAGTTCTTTACAGAGGCTGGAAATAAACAAAGACTTAATTAATGATGATGTAAGAACTTATTGATGTTATTAAAGGGGGATGATCATGTTACCTGAAGGACATTCAGGTACCTGAACAGGTAAATCATTTACATAAAGACCTGGTATGTTGAAATTCAGTGTAGGCCAAAGGGATGTGTTGGAAAAAACACTGGAATGAGAGTCAGGAGAACTGGGTTGTAATCCATTTTGATATCACTCAGCTGAGAGAACTTAGGAATTACCCAGCCTCCCTGGGCTTCACTTTCCTCACGTGAAGTTGGACAAAATTCAGAAGCTAGACAACAATTATTGATGAAAAATTCACATCTGGTTTCTTTACACATAAGCAATACAACATGAGTCCCTGCCTCCCAGAAGACCTGTATATTCAAGAAAAACAATAAACCAGAAGTGACATAGTCAAGACAATGACAACAGTAGAAGGATGTCTGGCTGGCATTACCGAATAGCTTCAGAATAAAGCAGGAATTGGAGAAGGTGGGCCACCAGGTACAACTTCCAGAGGGAGGTACTGGAAAACGTATCTGAAAAGAAGGGCAGTCTGTGAACCAGTAAAAACAGGAAGCCAAGTTGGGTGAAGGCATGAGTAAACGCCTGGGTGGGGCTGGTGTCAACTTAGGGATCAACCACGGGGTACTGATCCTGGGGAAGGGAAGGCGCTAGGAACCCATGACGATAATTTCCATAAAGAACAGTTGTGCAAGGTCTGCCAGGGAGGGAAGGACGCTGGGTTCCCTGTGGCCGCAGAAGACAGCAGAATGGCTAGGTGACATTAGAAGGAGGCAGAGCTCAGCAGGCCCGAGGGACACGCTCAGTTGCCTGGAAGGCAGTGTAACTGTTCCAGCCCTGAAATCGCACCAACTGGCTGAGTGATCGGGCAGCTCATTGTAGCCTTCTGGCCCTGTTTCACGCATGTACCACAATAGATGCGTGTTCCAGGAATTTTCAAGGTCCTTTTTATTTCTCTCTGATTTTGCGGAAGGACTTTCTGCTAGAGCAGCACAAATGGCAGAGGGACAGTTAGTGTAGCAGGGATTTCGCTTTCACTGGACACATTCAGGCAGGGCTGCTTGGCCACCTGGCAAGGCTGCTTGTTGGGGGGAGGTAATTTCTACACTGGGTCAGCTCCTTCTGTCGTTGAGATCCTCTGGGTTCTAGGAACCATCAGAGAGAGTGGGGAGACCTGGTTGGGAGAGGAGTTGGGTCATCCTGAACTTGAGCGCAGGTCTGGAAACGCACTGTTGGCAGCAACATAAGGATCCGTGAGGCCAAAGGTATCTGAGATAAGGCTGCAGCGGCCTGAGCTAGCAGGGATGAGGGACGGAGGAAGGTGGATTTCGGTGAGGCTCCGATGGAAGGCCAGAGTCAACTGGCCGAGAGTTCGCATGTAGAGGGGAAAGGAGAGGATGACGGGGCCATTCCCGGAATGGGAGGAGAGACTCCACGTGGGCGAACACAACCCAGGGAAGATGAACGAGTGCTTCTGTCCCTGCCAAGTTCACTGGGCGGTGGGATGGAACCTTTGGTTTATGATTCTATTGCATGCATCTTTGCCTGTGAAAGCTGTTCAGGGTGTCACTGGGAGGGCACAGATACAGCCCACCCAGTCGTGACACGTAGAGCCCAGCCCTCTAAGGAAATATAGCCGTGTACTCAGAGCTGGAACACAGGCAACCAAGAACAGGCCCAAACTGAAGCCGGAAGCAGGATATGTCAATGCAGCCAATTGGATTTGTCCTGTAAACCTGGAGGCCTTAAAATCTGTGTCTTGATCCCAATGCCAACCCTCAAGGATGGGAGGCTCAAGGATGGGTAGTCATCTATCTGGGAGACATGAAACTGGGGATTGGGTGAAAATGTTCTGTTTTTACTTGGTAAGGAAAACGACTTAAATCTCGATCGTTTTCCAAATAGCTGTGTTAAAGCCACCACATCAATATTTAGGAATCTCAAAAATTGCCCTGTCATCCTCGTGACAAAATAACACAGATGCAGGAGAGGAAAGAAAAGGGTTCTACGGGGGCACAGAGGAAAGAGACAGAGGGGGTGGTCTGAGCAAACTATTAGCCCAGGTAGGCTCACCTTAATAATAATAATAATAATAATAATAATAATAATAATAATAAATACTTTAGAAGAGAGTTCACGGAAACTCATCTCTGGGCAGGAATTTTCTGTTTCTACAGTGGCACCCGTGTCCTTGCCAATCTATTCTGATCTGCGCATATGCATGTTCACACTCCAGCCCAGCCACACACAGTCCCACTGGCACAAGTGTCTTCCCATGAAACCCCCTTGCAGCTGACTCTCCCAGGACAGCCGGGCACACAGCAGCCAGCACTCCATGGAGCTGTGGAGGTTTCTCAAATTGTTTGCATAAAGACACTTGCTTTATAACCAGATTTCGTCCTGCTTCGTAGGCACTGTGCTGAGCGCTGCCCGCCAGCCAAGACCGTGTGAGCCTGGAGCCTGACACCTGCTGATAGAGAAAGCTGACCAGCAAACAAGGCCAGAGGCCACTGACGGGGTGTTCTGGAATTCCTGAAAATGGCCCGGCTGGGGCTACTTCCTCCATTCCCGGCAATGATGGTCCTACATAAAGGCCATTTTGTGCCACTTGTATAGAGACCCTTCTCGCTGCTTCTGCCTGCTGGTTCTTATCTGATCTCATGTCTTGGCTAGGATGATGCCCCAGTTTCTCCTCATCTCCACTTTCAATTCACATTCACTGTGTCCACTGAGGCTCAGCCCTCGATACTCAGAGTCTAAGAACTCAGAACAAAGAGGGGAAGAAAAATGGGCTGGAGAGAGGCATGAGGACAGATGGGAGAAGGAGGAGGCCTCTGCTTCAAATAAAAGAGCCATTTTTTAATTACAAAGCTGTGCTACATCTTCTGAGAGACGCTAATTTTGGAAAAAATTATCCTTGGAAAGGGACTGGGCCGATTAAAGGAAGAAATGAGAAATAATACTTGAAGGTAGGTTGGGACAGATCAGGGAGTCAGTTAAATGTCAGGTTAACGTATACAAAAATAAACTCAAAATGGATTAAAGACCTAAATGTAAGGCCAGACACTATAAAACTCTTAGAGGAAAACATCAGAGCACTCTCTGACATAAATCACAGCAAGATCCTTTTTGACCCACTTCCCAGAGAAATGGAAATAAAACCAAAAATAAACGAATGGGACTAATGAAACTGAAAAGCTTTTGCACAGCAAAGGAAACCATAAACAAGACGAAAACACAACCCTCAGAATAGGAGAAAATATTTGCAAATGAAGCAACTGACAAAGGATTCATCTCCAAAATTTACAAGCAGCTCATGCAGCTCAATATCAAAAAAACAAACAACCCAATCCAAAAATGGGCAGAAGACCTAAATAGACATTTCTCCAAAGAAGATATACAGATGGTCAACAAACACATGAAAGGATGCTTAACATCACTAAATCATTAGAGAAATGCAAATCAAAACTACAATGAGGTATCACCTCACACCGGTCAGAATGGCTATCATCAAAAAATCTACAAACAATAAATGCTGGAGAGGGTGTGGAGAAAAGGGAACACTCTTGCACTGTTGGTGGGAATGTAAATTGATACAGCCACTATGGAGAACAGTATGGAGGTTCCTTAAAAAACTAAAAATAGAACTACCATACGACACAGCAATCCCACTAGTGGGCATATACCCTGAGAAAACCATAATTCAAAAAGAGTCATGTACCACAATATTCATTGAAGGACTATTTATAATAGCCAGGACATGGAAGCAACCTAAGTGTCCATCGACAGATGAATGGATAAAGAAGATGTGGCACATATATACAATGGAATATTACTCAGCCATAAAAAGAAACGAAATTGAGTTATTTGTACTGAGGTGGATGGAACTAGAGTCTGTCATACAGAGTGAAGTAAGTCAGAAAGAGAAAAACAAATACTGTATGCTAACACATATATATGGAATCTAAAAAAAAAAAAAAAGGTTCTGAAGAACCTAGGGGCAGGACAGGAATAAAGACACAGATGTAGAGAATGGACTTGAGGACACAGGGAGGGGCAAGGGTAAGCTGGGAAGAAGTGAGAGAGCGGCATGGACATATATACACTACCAAATGTAAAACAGATAGCTAGTGGGAAGCAGCCGCATAGCACAGGGAGATCAGCTCAGTGCTCTGTGAGGATCTAGAGGGGTGGGATGGGGTGGGGAGGTGGGAGGGAGGTACAAGAGGGAGGGGATATGGGGATGTATGTATACGTGTAGCTGATTCACTTTGTTATACAGCAGAAACTAACACACCATTGTAAAGCAATTATACTCCAATAAAGATGTTTTAAAAAAATGTCAGGTTAAGTAATTTCCTGAGATTCTATCCCATTTTCCTCTTCTTCCTACTCATCTTTCTCCTCAGTACAATTTATTGAAAGACTACTGTAGGAGGAGGTCACGAGGTTAACTCTCACAGCAACTTGGATTTGCAGAGAAAATTGTATTTCTTTTTTTGCGATACACGGGCCTCTCACTGTTGTGGCCTCTCTCGTTGCAGAGCACAGGCTCCGGACGCGCAGGCTCAGCGGCCATGGCTCACGGGCGCAGCCGCTCCGCGGCATGAGGCATCCTCCCGGACCAGGGCACGAACCCGTGTCCCCTGCATCGGCAGGCGGACTCTCAACCACTGCGCCACCAGGGAAGCCCTTGTATTTCTTTTTAATTTGTGGATAACTAAATGGACTTGCTCCCAAATCTTTACACGCTGGTTAGCTAGAATAAAAGAAACCACGCCCACACACATGCCGAACACATGCATATATACATACACTTTATAGAACAAAACAAAAACTAGCCAGACCGAAATTTCAGTCTGGTGTAAAGCTTAGTCTGATCTTAAAATTTAAATTGTCTCTTGAGGCATTATTCAATGTCTTGGATAAAAACTGCTCCATCTTTTGGGGACACCCCACCCTCACCCCACCCCGCTTCATGCTCCTCTGCGTGGGACAGAGCCTGGGCATGCGGGGGAAATTACTGAGGTCTCTGACATTGGGAGGGCTGAGGTCCCTGGCATTATTCTGGTCCTCAGAGTTGCACTGGGTCCCAGCCTAAGAAGCCACCCCTCTCCAAGCCACTGACAGTAGGAATGTCCAAGAGACAGGTCACCTTGTCTGGGCTACGTTAGCAGCAGCATTCTTACTCTCCGCAAGTTAAAGAGGAATAGAATCTTTAAATCTGAAGACCCAAAATGTGCTGCTTGGGATGAATGAATGAATGAATGAATGAATGAATGAATGAATAAATAAATAAATAAATAAATAGTGATGGACATCCAGACCCATGCTGGTAAAAGCTCAGACTAAAAGAAAAGAGAAAGTCTTCAAAGTTTCCAAAGATAGAAAAACAGTAATCAGGATATCTTCAGGGGCTTGAAGATTAGATAATCACCTAACTTCTCCTTGGCAAAGGTGGATGCAAGAAAACAACAGAACACAGGGCTTCAAAGTTACAAGATAAAAAATTATTTTGAAACTAGAATCGTAGAACTGATTCAAACTAAAATTCAAAGGAGAGGACAAAGTAAAGATGTTTGGGGCAATGCAAGGACTCAAAAAATTTACCACTCAGAGAAACTTTCAGCATAGATTCTGGCAAAATAAGTAATAAATTCGAGAAAGAGTTTTAAAAAGGTTTTAAAAAGTGGCCTTGCAATAAATAAATAGCCTATGACAAACAAAACTATACCACACAAACATCAGAAACTAATGAAACTTATAGCTGAAGTGATTGCTTTTGCATAATTTAAAAATACTTTAGCACCAATATGGATCTTAAGATAGAAGAAAGCTAGGGTTAGAGAGAGGAGGAGAATGAAACTTTATCAAGGTTTTTATACTGTTAAGGTAAAGGACATGGATACCAACAGGCTCAGAGGTTGATCTGAAGGGCAATGATATAAGAGTTTCATTACCAAAAGTTAAATAGGAAGTACAAATATTAAAATACGAGATAAACAAAACAAATGAACAAATATAACAAAACAGAAACAGACTCACAGATACAAAGAATAAATTCATGGTCAGAGGGGAGGGGAGGGGCAAAATGGGTGGAGGGTATTAAGAGATGTAAACTACCAGTTACAAAATAAATAAGTCACAGGGTATACAGCACAGGGAATATAATCAACATTTTATAATAACTTTGTATGGTGTGTATTCTATAAAAGTATTGAATCACTATGTTGTACACCTGAAACTAATGTAATATTGGAAGTCAACTACAAAAAAAAAATACTAGGAAACAAAATGAACAAGGGAAACTCAATTGATTAAAATAGGACAGAGAAATAAAAAGAGACACTAAATAGAAAATATGAGTACAAAAATAATTCCAGCAGACGTAATTTCAGTGAATATGAAAGGAAAAGATCCTTAGATCGGGTGCCAGCTATGTACTGCTTTCAAGCAGCACACCTAAAACGGAAAGAAACATAAAAGGCAAAATTTAAAGTGACTCTTTTTTTGTTATTTAATGTCTTTATTGGAGTATAATTGCTTTACAATGTTGTGTTAGTTTCTGCTTTATAACAAAGTGAGTCAGCTATACGTATACATATATCCCCATATCTCCTCCCTCTTGTGTCTCCCTCCCACCCTCCCTATCCCACCCCTCTAGATGGTCACAAAGCACCGAGCTGATCTTCCTGTGCTATGTGGCTGCTTCCCACTAGGTATCTATTTTACATTTGGTAGTGTACATATGTCAATGCTACTCTCTCACTTTGTCCCAGTTTACCCTTCCCCCTCCCCATGTCCTCAAGTCCATTCTCGACATCTGCATCTTTATTCCTGTCCTGCCCCCCATATATATGTGTTAGCATATGGTATCTGTTTTTCTCTTTCTGACTTACTTCACTCTGTATGACAGACTCTAGTTCCATCCACCTCACTACAAAGAGCTCAATTTCATTTCTTTTTATGTCTGAATAATATTCCATTGTATATATATGACACATCTTCTTTATCCATTCATCTGTCGATGGACACTTAGGTTGCTTCCATGTAAAGTGACTCTTTCATCTATAACAGGCACATGGTTGTGGTACAAATGCCAAAACAGAAATGTTAATTTTAGGCAAGAGAGAATTCAAAGTGAAGATTTCTAAGCAAGACAACAGAGAGATAAAATATTTAATAAAATTATAATTCTTAAGTAGTTATGAACCACGGATTTTTAGCCCTCTAACAATCTTGCTTCAGAATATTAGGAGAAAAACTGACAAATTATAAGGGAAATCCACATTCATGTAGGACGTTTTAATACCCATTGTTCTGAAATTAGCAGATTCAGTAAACCATAAAAACCACACTCACACACACCCCTGCACACACATATACACACACATTCACTCATCTTGGGCAATCTCACAAATATATTCAGAACTCAGAAACAGCACACTTACAAAATTGAATTTTTCAGTGAATTAAAAGAATAATGCATTATGATAACTAAGGCCTCTCCTTTCCTGCCCTTGCTATATAATAATTGTTCCCCGTCAGGAAAACAATGAAATTCACTATTTAGCACATAGAAGGACAAGAGCCACGGGGATTATTTTAAGAGGAGCCAGAGACATTTTTGATCACACACACACACACATGCACACATGCTCTCCTCAGTAAGCTAAAAATAGAAGGAAACATCCTGACTCCCATAAAGTGAATCTATGTAGTTACACAATTCACTCAATGAAATCAAATAATAAGAGGAATAAATATTAGAAAACAAAAATAGATATTTGCAGGCCATTAAATTATTGAGATGATAAAACTAACATACAAGAACAGCAAATTTTGATAGGTGACTGAACTCAAGACCAACATAAAAATCTCAATAAATTCCAATAATAGTAACTATTACTTGAAAATCATAAGGGAAAACAAGCGCTTTCTATAGCTATGAAAATGAATTAAAAATACCTGGGGAAAATTCTAACAAAAATATGCATAGCCTATGTGAAGTAAATTAGCAAAGGATACCGAAGGATATAAAAAGAACACCTGAATAGAGTAGACCTCACATTATTTTAAAAAATCACTTTGACTTTGCCACAGGTCACTTTATAAATTAAATGAAGCCCTATTTAGAATCCCGACAAGATTTTTAAAAAATGATACCTGACAAGTGGATTCAAATGTTTATATGGAATTTAAAATAAATATAACCTTAAAGCACAGTCTTGTTTTTCAATCATGAAATGTAGGGTTTGGTTTGCTAATATGGAATTTATCTAGATACATACTTTTTTCAAATTTATTAGGTCTGTAATTTTATTTTGAGTGCCTTATAACATTTTGATATTAGTATTCAACTATAAAAATAATCAGGAAATATTCCATCTCTTTCTGTGCTCTAAAAAAATGTAATAGCATATGAATTATTTAATCCCTAAAGGTCTGTTTTTAAAAATATTTTACACTAGTGCCATTTTATGGGACCAGTTTTAAGTGTTTTTCACTTATTGGTTCATTCAGATTTTGTTTTTCATTAAAATCAAGGAGACATTCAAATTTATCAGTATCCACTATACATAGAATTGTCTTATAATTTTAAAATATCCTTTAAAGTTCTGCTTTCTGTTGATTTTTAATTCTGTTGTCTCTCTTTTTATCTCTGATATAATTTTTTAGAAAATGGTCATTTTATTGGTTTCTTCTATCAATTCTGCTTTTTAAAACATTTCTAAATACAATTTTTGTTGTTTTCTAATTCTCAATATAATGTTTTGATCTTTATGAATTTACCCCTAGTTTTTGTTTTCCTTCATTTAACTTTTTGAGCTTGATGCTTATGTCATTTATTCTCAGTCATTCTTAGTTAATATTGAAAGAACTTTAAAATGAGGGATTTCCTTTAGCTATATAAATTATAGGTTTTGCTATGCTGTGTTTTCACTGTAGCTAATTACGAATTTCCTAATAATTTTTACGTCAAATTTGATTTTCCCTTAGAAACAGAAGTTATTTAAAAGAGTGATGTTTTAATTTTTTTAATTTAAGTTTGTTATTTTTTTTGCTGGTAATTTCCTGTTTTATTAGTGACTATGGCCTATAGATCTCTATTTAGGGAACTCTTTTCTGGATGAGTTTTACATGATCAATATTCTGTGTACAGTAGAAAAAATGATTATGTAATTAAGCTTGCTTGATATACACTTTAGTCTTATGTTATTGTTTATTGCCTCCTTATTACAGCAAATTCTGAGGGGCCTTTGTTAAAAAATCTAAGAGTTTGTAAGTATTCTACATTCACTTTGAAATACATATTTCAGGAATCTGTAATGTCCCAATTTACTGCTTTTTACTTTGAATTCCACTTCATTATGATAATGTGGCCACTATAATGTGCATTTTGTCTGCATTTTTCTGGTATAATCTAATCTGTTGTTTTATTTTAAATTTATGATACATTTCATTTTCATAACACATTCACTTTTATTATGGATAATGGATACACTGACCTCATTCTTGCTGTGTTATTTTAAGATTTCTGTTGATTGTGTTTTCTTTCTTTTTTTAAAAAAATTGAAGTATAGTTGATCTACAATGTTGTGTTAGTTTCAGGTGTACAGCAAAGTGATTTGTTTATACGTATCACATATATATTCTGTTTCAGATTCTTTTCTCTTATAGGTCATTACAAAATATTGAATATAGTTCCCTGTGCTGGACAGTAGGTCCTTGTTGGTTATCTGTTTTGTATATAGTAGTGTGTATATGTTAATCCCAAACTCCTAATTTATCTTGCCCCCTTTCCCCTTTGGTAACCATAAATTTTTTTTTTATGTCTGTGGGTCAATTTCTGTTTTGTGTATATGTTCATTTGTGTAAGTTTTGTTTAGATTCCACATATAAGTGATGTCATATGATATTTGCCTCTGTCTGGCTTACTTCAGTTAATATCATCATCTCTAGGTCCATTCATGTTGCTGCAAATGGCATTATTTCATTCTTTTTATGGCTGAGTAATATTCCATTGTATACACATACCACCTCTTTATCCATTCATCCATTCATTTAGGTTGCTTCCACGTCTTGGCTATTGTAGTGTTGCAGTGATCGTGCTTTCTTATTATTTGCGTTATGGCTTTTACTATATTGATTTGGAAGTGATGAATCCTATTTCAAGCCTTCTTATGATTGTTTTACCTTAAAAAACAAAACTGTATTTCTCCATGAATGTCAAGAATGAAGCAGAATATTTAGTACCTTCAACCCAAGCAAGATGAGAACTTGAGCCTTCAGAACACAAAGGAGGGGTTCTGCTTATTCAGTTCTGTTTTTTAAATGTGTTCTCCTTTTCTTGCCAGAGATTCTGTCTCCCTGTGTCCCATTTGCTCTGAGGGTTCTGCTTGGATACCTATATTAACTGCCAGAGAATTGTCATACACCCAGTGATATTTCTCTAGCTAATCATCTTCACAGAAGGAGGTCAAGCTTGTTAGATGTCAACAATGAAGATGGGTCCCCACAGAGACTGTGGAGGAAATCCTGCAATGCCTTCTATAAAAATATTCTTCCCCGTGTCCATCCTGTCAATCAAAGCCATGATGTGTCCCTGGCTGTCTGTGCGTGTGTGTTTAAAGCTGTGTGAGAAGACCCTTGTCTTGGTGAGTTCTGACACAGGACTTTATTCCTCTTCTGTCCTTGTTTCCTATACTGGAAAATTATCCATGAGACATTGTGATCCTGGTGAGAAGCTAGGAGGGATGGGTGTGGAATTGACTCCATTTACATACTGTCTAGGAGGACCTGACCTTTCTTGTGGCAAATGGTTGCTCTCCTCCACTCTCATCTGTAGCTTCAAGCCTGTGGTATGAACCTCCACTAGTTTCCATTGCTGTTATATAGTTTTTATCTTATTCCCCAGCCGATTCACATCAATGGGAAATTGGAAAGGGAAATGGGGTTGTGGAAGGATGTGGCATATCTAGGCCATCAAGACCCTGGAATCCTACTTGGTGTTTTATGGTGTAATGATCTGTGTTCCTGTCCTGTGCTCTTCACTACCCTAAAAGTTCCTTGAGGGGATGTTGAGTCAGCACTGCATCTCTGTAATGCAGACCACAGGGCTTTCACTTAATAGATGCCCATTACTATCAGTGGACTGGATATGAGTTAACACTATTATATTCATATCCATTTTTATACAATTGTAAGCTTCTTTGGGGAATTTTCCTAGCCTGAGTCCCCCAGAAACAGACTGTGAGAGGAAAATTTATGCAAATGATTTATGTAGAATATATTACCAGGAAAAACCAGTAAGGGGATGACAGAAGCAGAACAGGAAAGAGGAAGGAGGAAGAACCCAAGCAAGACGAAATTACAAGCCAAGCTCCAGCCTCAGCCTGATTCCACAGGGGGGATCTGGGGTGTAAATTATGCCTCCAAGTTGATCTCCGTTGAGTTTTGTGGTATCTCATACTCTCATACCAGTCACTTGGCTCCAGGCCTCAGGGAGCTGAGGCGTGGAAAGGGATGAGGGAGAATGTAAACCCCCAGGTTCTATGACTTGTGTGATATCAGGCAAAGCAGCTCCAGAAGCTCAAGGAGAGTCTCAGGTGAGACCTTATAAAGCAAAGAAAGAGGGAGAAATAGATACCCCCAAACAGTTCAAGGACCTGAGGGGATCTGGGTGGAGCACAAATAGTGTCTGCCAGAGAAAACTTGTTTTGATGTTATTTTCTTAAGTCATTGCTTTCTCGGGTGTCCTTTGTTATGTCAATGTGTCCACTAGACCAATGTGAGGCATCACTGTTTTCTATAAACAGAGGCCAATGTGGTCATTTTAGCAAAAGGACAAAACTCACCTTTCTGTTACTGATAGATGCTGGATCCAGTGTGGAAAACGCTCACACTGGGTCTTTCCTTCTGGAAGACTATTTGGGGAATCCTGATGGCCACCTGTCACTACCACCTTCTCATGGAGACATCTGGGTGTTGCAGAAAGCAACAGCCTTACTAAGGGTGGGGCTCTGCATCCACAGTTTCCTTCTGACTGAGGCTTTGCATGGGCTTTCACCTGACAAACACACTTTTGAAAATGCCTGGCAGTTCTTTTTTAATTTTTTGAGGAACTTCCATACTGTTTTCCATAGTGGCTGCAACCATTTACATTCCCACCACACCTCCCTTTTCCCCACATCCTCACCAACATTTATCTCTCGTCTTTTTGATAGTAGCCATTCAAACACGTGTGAGGTGATAAGTCACTGCGGCCCTTATTTGCACTTCCCTGATGATTAGTGAGGTTGAGCATCTTTTCATTTACCGGTTTGCCTTTTTTATGTCTTCTTTGGAAAAATGTCTATTCAGGTCCTTTGCTCATTTTCGAATTGTGTTGTGTTTTTGCTATTGAGTTGTAAGAATTTCTTACATATTTTGAATATTAACCCTTTATCAGATAGATAGTTTGCAAGTATTTTTTCCTCCTCCAGAGGTTGCCTTTGAATTTTGTTGATAGTTTCTTTTGCTGTGCAGACGTTTTTAGTTTAATGTAGTCCACTTGTTTATTTTTGCTTTTGTTGATTGAGCTTCTGGTGTCATATCCAAGAGAATTATTGCCAAGACTAATGTCAAGGAGGTTTTTCCCTATGTTTTCTTCTAGGACTTTTATAGTTTCGGGTTTTACATTTAAGTTTTTAATCAATTTCTAGTTTATTTTTGTGAGTAGTGTGAGATAGGGGTACACCTTTACTCTTTGCATGTGGATATCCAGTTTTGCCAACACCATTTATCCTTTCCTCACTGAGCATTTTTGTTTCCCTTGTAAGATATTAGTTGACTGTCAATGCATTCGTTTATTTCTGGGTTCTCAGTGCTGTTCCATTTGTCCATGTGTCTGTTTTTAATGACAATAACATACTGCTTTTATTACTATAGCTTTGTAATATGGTTTGACATTGGAAAGTGTGATGCCTCCATCTTTGTTTCTCTTTCTCAGGATTGCTTTGGCTATTTGGGGTCTTTTGTGGTTCCATATGATTTTTAGGATCCAGAAATCCCACTTCTGAGTATATATCCAAAGGAAATGAAATCACTATTTCAAATAGATATCTGCACTCTCATATTCACGGCAGCATTATTCACCTTACTCACAATAGCGAAGACATGGAAACAACCTAAGTGTCCATGGATGGATGAATTAATAAAGAAAATGTGGTGTATACTTATATTCAATGTAATATTTTTCAACCATAAAAAGAAGGAAATCCTGCCATTTGTAACAATATAGATGGACTTGGAAGGAATTATGCTAAGTTAAATGTCAGGCAATGAAAGACAAATACTGCATAATCTCATTTGTATGTGGAATTTGAAAAGGCTGTATTCACAGAAACAGAGAGTTGAATAGTGGCCCTCAGGGGCTGGGGGGTGAGGGAATTGGGGAGGTGCTGGTCAAAGGATACAAACTGCCAGTTACACGATGAATAACTTGTGGTGATAATGCACAGCAAAGTGACTACAGTTAACAATACAGTGTTATATATTTGAAAGTTGCTAAGAGGGTAGATCTTAAAAGGTCTCACCACACGCAAGAAAATCAGAATTATGTGAGGTGATGAATGTGTTAACTAACCTTATTGTGATACCCCTTTCACAATACATATGTATCTCAAATCATCATATTGTGTACTTTAATAACATTATATTTCAATCACATATCAATAAAGCTGGAAAAATGTTTAAAAATAATTAAAATTTACATACAAAATATTATGGGGAGGAAGAATAGGAGAGAGTGTATGTAGATGAAACAAGATTGGCTACGACCTGATTAATGTTGAAGCTGGATAATGGATTTGTAACCATTAGATATACTATTGTGTCTACCTCTGTAAATGTCTGAAAGTTTTTAAAATAAGAAGAGTTTAAAAAGAAAAGGAAAATGCCTGGGACTTAATGGAAATCAATATCCACACAACCTGGTAATCAGATTTGTCTACAAAGAGCCCCAGGCCTGGAACTTTATTTAATCAGCATCTTCCTGTTTCTTCTCTTAGAAAAAAGCAAAGTGTATAGAGCATGAAATATATTGTAAGATGTAATTAATAAAATATATGATAATAATATTCAGTTTTATTCAATTCCAATCGGCAAGGGGAATAAAATGGTTGAAAAGACATACCCATTTAACTTGTGGGATTTTGAAGTTACTGGGGGCTGGGCTGGAGAAGGTTTGTGTAGAGGGAATGGGAAGAGGTCACTCTGTAGATGGCAATGCTTCTCCAGCCTGAATGGATGTCAGGTTATTTAGGAAGATTAAAATAAACACTCAAAACCTATTGAGATGAATGCTGAAAGTCTTTTAATAATTTATGTAGCTGTTATAATCCTGATTTTTTTAAAAAGAAAACCTGACAGAGATAATACCAAGATAGGAAACCATAGACCTCTTTCACTTTTAAGTTATAGGTGTAAAATTCGCAAATACAATAACAGAAAGCCAAAATCAATAGTATTTTTAAAAATGCACAGTGATCTTGACAATATCCTTACTGAGTCTCTTTTTATCACTTATATTTTTCTAAAAATTTTTTTCATTTTATATGCATTCAAATTTATTGGTAGATAGTTATTCCTGCTCTCCTATAATTAAGAATCTCTGCAATATCTACAATATGCCTCCATTATTTGTAATATTATCTTTAGCCTTCAATTTTATTTTATTTTTTTATTATTATTTTTTTCAATTTTATTTTTGCTTGATGCACTTTTCATATTTTATTAGGCTTTTGAAAAGAAAACCTTTGAAAAGAATAACTATTCCCAATATTTCATGTACTTGTTTTCTATTAGTATTTTATTTGTTCATTATTTAAAGTTCTTTTTACTTTGTTTTTTTGATATTGTTATTTTGCCCTTTCTCATTTGTTTTCAATTTTTCTTGTTTTCTAATTAATACATCTGGCTTCATATTTCTAAGTACCTCCTTAACTACATCTCCCAATTTTAAGGTGTAGAATGTTCTGTTCATTTATAAATATTAAGTAATTTCCATTTTAATTTTTTAAATCATGAATTACTTAAAAATGTGTTAATAGTGTCCAATTTTATCTTTATGTTTTACTATTTACCATCAATAAAATTTAGACTTACTAGTATACTTCTAACAACTTCTTAACTCTCTGTTGCTTTTCTTCTGACCTTTTCTTTTTGCTGAATGACATTCCTAAGTATATGTATCATTTGGTATATGTTATCATTTAAAAACTGCATTGTTTTACCTTTCACATTTAGATAAACAATCTGATGTTTGTGTATGATGTATATGATACAAAATAAGGGTCAAGATTCATGATTTCCAATATGAAAGTCAACTTGAACTAGAAAAAAATAATTGAAAAGGCTGTCCTTTTCCCATGACTTTGCAGAGCCACTTGATCATAAATTTTCCATATATATTTGAATCTGTTCCTGAACCCTCTGTTATGCTCCACTAACTTCTTTGTCTGTCCCTAAGCCAATTCCATACACTCTTAATTACTGCAACTTTCTAATAAGTCTTGATATCTGGCGGTGCAATTCTCCAATTGTGTTTTATTCTTCATGATCATTATGGCTATTTTTGGTCCTTTGCATTTCCATTTTAATTTTAGTATCAGTTCATCGGTTTTCTCAAAAAAATAATACGAAGAAAGGAAACCAAAAAAATCTGCTGGTATTATGATTTTGCTTGCAATGAATCTTAATATCAAACTGGGGATAATTGACATCTTTATAATATTGGGTCTTCCAGTTCACGATATACTATATCCCTTTATTAATGTCTTCTTTCAGTTATCTCAATAATGTTTTGCAAATTTCTGTATGGAGTGTTTATATATCGCTTGTTAGACACAGTAGTCCCCCTTTACACTGGTTTTGCTTTCCATGGTTTCCTTTACCTATGGTGAACCACAGTCTGAAAATATTAAAAGAAAAATTTCAGAAATCAACAATTCGTAAGTTTTGAAGTGTGTGCCTTTCTGAGTAACGTCATGAAATCTCATGCCCTCCTGCTCTGTCCCAACTGTTATTCACTGAGTAGTCGTCTTAGTTGTCAAATCGACTGTCACAGTATCACAGTGCTTGTGTTCAAGGAACCCTTAGTTTACTTAATGGCCGCAAAGTGCAACAGTAGTGAGGCTGCCGATTCACATATGCCAGAGAGAAGCTGTAAAATTCTTCCTTTAAGTGCAAAGGTGAAAGCTTTGTTTAATAAAAAAAAGGAAACAGTTGTATGCTGAAGTTCCTGAGATCTGGTAAGAACAAATCTTATATCCTTGAAATTGTGAAGAAGGAAAAAGAAATTCATGCTAGTTTTGCTGTCACACCTCAACCTGCAAAATTAAGGCCACAGTGTGTGGTAAGTGCTTAGTTAAGATGGAAAAGGCATTAAATTTGTACAATAAAATATTTTGAGAGACAGCACATTTACATACTTTTATTACAGTATACTGTTATAATTGTTTTATTTTATTATTAGCTATTCTTAATCTCTTACTCTAATTTATAAGTTAAACTTTATCATAGGTATGTATATACAGAAAAAACATCATAGAGAGAGTCCAGTATTATCGTCCATTTCAGGCATCCACTGGGGACATATCCCCTACAGATAAGGAAGATCCTCTTAAATCCTTGAGTATTTAATATTTTTTTCATGTTCTTATAATGGAATTCATTTGCAAATTTTTTGTTGTTGGTATATGAAAATAAAAGTTTTGTTTATTGAGCTATCCAGAGACCTAACTAGCTAAAATAATTTAATAATTTACTGATTCTATTAGTTTGTATGTAGATTCTTTTGACTGTTCTTTATCTACACATTCTCATAAGCTGCAAATTAGAAAAGTTTTATTTTACTTTTTCAAACCTTTTATTGTTTATTTCTTTTTCTTGCTTAGAAGTATTGGCCAGGAACTCCAACAATGTTAAATAAATTGGCAATTGTAGGCATCCGTGTCTCATTCCCACCCTCTAGGGAAATTGTTCTATATTTCTGTATTAAATGGGTTGCTTGCTAGTGTATTTTAGTTGAATGCCTTTATAAGACAAAGGCTGATTACTCACATTGCAAAAATATCATTAATGAGTATGCAATTTTATCAAATGCACATTAAAATATATTAATTTTATGCTAGTAACCAAAATAAATAATTTTAAAGCAAAATATAAAAATTGACTCAAGAAGAAATAAAGGGAATTAAAAGGTATAAACTTACAGTTATAAAATAAATGTCATGGAGTCAAAATGTACTGCATGATGACTATAGTTAATAATACTGTGTTGTATATTTGAAAGTTGCTAAGAGATCTTGAAAGTTTTCACCGTAAGAAAAAAATTTTTGTGACTATGTACCATGATGGATGTCAACTAGACTTACAGTAGTGATCATTTCACAATACAGTTGGCCCTCTGTATTCACAGATTCAACCAACTGTGTGTCGAAATATTAAAAAAAAATTCTCGAAAGTTTCAACAAGCAAAACTTGAATTTGCTGCATGTCAGTAACTATTTACTTGACATTTACATTGTATTTGCAGCTATTTACATAGCATTTACATTGTATTAGGTATTATAAGTAACCTAGAGATGACAAAGTATAAGGAAGGATATGTTTATAGCTCATTTGCAAATACTATGCCATTTTACATAATGGATTGAACATCTGTGGATTTTGGTATATGCAGGGGGTACTGGAACCAATCCTCCAAGGATCCTGAGGGGCATCCGTATATACAAATGTCGAATCGTTGTGTATTGCAACTAATATCATGTTATGTGTTAATTATATCTCAAAAAAAACACCAAGAAAAGAAGAAATGAAAACCCTATAAAATTACCATCTGGGCTTCCCTGGTGGCTCAGTGGTTGAGAGTCCACTTGCCGATGCAGGGGACACGGGTTTGTGCCCCGGTCCGGGAAGATCCCACATGCCACGGAGCGGCTGGGCCCGTGAGTCATGGCCGCTGAGCCTGCACGTCCGGAGCCTGTGCTCCGCAACGGGAGAGGCCACAACAGTGAGAGGCCCGCGTACCGCAAAAAAAAAAAAAAAAAAATTACCATCAAATAACTTTAATTTATAGTTGAAATGCCCAACCACCTACAATTCCCTATATCTTCCATGCCCATTTAGCTAAAGATAGACAATTTACCAACTGTCAAGGAACAAGGAACAAATAATCCCTAATTTATAGAAAATATCCCAGGGAATAGAAAAAGAAGTAAAACTGACAACACATTTTATGAGGCTGTTACGACCTTGAAACCAAAATTGGTTACAGCTTGTTCAAGATAGTAAACATGGGGCAATCCTTTGAACACCTGTCCTGTGCATGTTGGAATTTCATATTTTAGCTTCCATTTCCTTAGATTCTATTACCTATTTTCCATCTCTCTTCTGCATTCTGGAGGATTTTCTCTCTTGGCTTTGGTTAATCGATTATTAAGCCAATTCATTGAGTTTCCTTCCCCTCTGATTTTCATCCCTTTATTGTTCTTTTCAAGAATCTATATTTTCCTTTTGAAATTTGCCCGTTATGTTTCATTCCATCCTGTTCTTGGTTTGTATTTTCTTTCCCTCAATTTGTCTCCGAGGACATTTTAAACAGTCTGGAGTAAAGCCTCCTCTTTAATACATTCCCTTGTTTGCTGCAACCTCAGATTACATCACAGGGCAGTTTCTTCATGGGGTTTTTCATTAGGGCTCCTTTTGTTGGGCTCCTGCCATGGACTGATTTGTGAAGGCAGTCATGCAGAGACCTGTGGGACTAACCAAAACCAACTCACTTCTTACAAGTTGCCAAACTCAGGACTTCCCACATGTTCTAAAAAGTGTTTCTTAGGGCCTCACGATAGCATCCTCTGGAGCCTGAGAGCTTTAATTTCTCTGTGGCAACTCTGCCTCTGTCTCTTCCTTGGTTAAGTCATCCTGCTTCCTGTCCACTGTTAGAATATTGCTGTAGCCTCAGTCCACAGGTAGGACAGTTTGTATGGCTCTGGGCTTTATGAGGCCAGATCCCCTGGAAACACATAACCATATCTTTTCAGTTTTTCCACAGGTATTCAAATCTTTGTTTCTGAGTCATATATCCAATAGAAATATTCATAGGAAGTTAGTTTGACTTATTGTCTTCTGTGAAAATTTGAATTCTTTCTTTTTTTTCTTTTTCCTTTTTTCCAGTTTATTGAAGTATGATTCACAAAACTGCATGTATGAATTCTTTCTTTTTTCTTCCTTATGTTGGGAAAAGCATGGGAATATGATGGGGCTGATTATGTTGCCTGAATGTCAGGAGTATGAATTAATAAACATTATTTAAAACAATATACTTATCCCATTTGTAAAATATGTTTATTGCTGATTTTGCAATGGGTGAATGAACTAATGGATAGCGCAGTCCCTGAACAAGATAATGAAATTGTTCTCAATTCAATTTATAGCTTTTTAGGTACTTAGTGCATTTAGCACATCAGATGCACAGCATTAAAAGGGATAAAAGCAAACTCACAACCATCGATGCTTTCTGAAGTCCCATTACAGCTCATAGAAAAGGCCTTTGAAGTGAAAATTAATGGTGATTTTGTTTGGTTCTAGATATTTAAAAGCAAATGTTCCAAGAACAAATCCATAAATTGAAGGAATAGAAGTTTTTCTTCACTTAGCATCTCCTTCTGAAATGCATTTTGTACCTGTGTGGGTTAGAATATCCTGGACCCAAGGTCTTTGTTCCCTATGGGATATTCATGTGCTTCCTGCATTACTTAGGATGAGGGGCATGCCTTACTAGTAATTAGAGGGTCTAATCAGGGTCTGGGGAGCCATCTGAATGGTCTACAACCCAGGAAGAGTTGTCTGAACTCTGAAGTACTAATGCAGAGAAACCAGAATCAATAAGTAAATCAGGCTGTTCCTTTCTCATATGTATGTGTGTGTTTGTGTGTGTGTGTGTATGCCCACATGCACAGCAATCATGCACCATTAAGGGAACTGGCATCTGCAATAAAATTAGAACTTGGCCCAACTGGGACTCTCATTCTAGTTAATACTCTGATACACTCAAGGCCTACTTAGCCTGTCTTGAAGGGCTTTAGCTGAACTTCATGGGCTTTTCCAGCTGGAGATGAACCAAGAGATCAACATATTTATCAATCTCATCACATAGATGGGGAACCTGGGAAAAGAGAGGCCAAAGAACTACAGGTCTCAGGGGACCAACACCTAAGTTTGGTTGTTCTGAAAGAGAAGAAAAGAGAGTGTCTTCTGCAGCATTTAGAACTTACTTTGGAAGGCTGATAAGGAACATAGCAACCGGAAATACTCTTTTGGACTTCTCTGTGTCTCAGTCACCTCCTCTTCTCACCACTCACCCAGAGAAAGAAAAGCTAACCCTCACTATGACCCCCTCACCTTGCAGGGAGACCAAGTTAAAAGCAGCTGCTCCCTGGGTTAATATTGGTTGTGCCCTTGGGGTATGGGTTCAGGGTTTTCCAGATCACCTGTATGTTCTAGACTAAGGTCTCCAGATTATCTCTCAGAGGACAAAAGTTTCCACATTCCTAGTACAGTCCATCAAGATGGAAATGCTGACTTCTAAAACAATTTTGATAAAGGGAAGGGGGAGAGAGTCTTAGCGCTCTTGAGTGACAAATGGTACTGCTCTGTGGCAGAGTGGAGCAATTACAGGCCATGCCTCACAGTCCCATGTAGCTTAAACATCTTTATATATATATATATATATATATATATATATATATATATATATATTTGCAGTACGTGGGCCTCTCACTGTTGTGGCCTCTCCCGTTGAGGAGCACAGGCTCCGGACGCGCAGGCTCAGCGGCCATGGCTCACGGGCCCAGCCGATCCGTGGCATGTGGGATCTTCCCGGACCGGGGCACGAACCCGTGCCCCCTGCATCGGCAGGCAGACTCTCAACCACTGTGCCACCAGGGAAGCCCTTGATATTTATTTTCTGTCCTGACAAACTATTATAGAATAAACCCTGGCTTTGGTTTTAATCAGGTATGGTAAGACACATGGACACAGAAATGACTGTCCTGAAGGAAGATGTTTTTATTCCAAGTTCCCTAGAAACAGGAGGCATGGCGTGCCATGCTGGACCACAGAGGGAAGCAGCGGGGTCAGTCGGGATGCAGGAAGAGCAAGGGGAGAAACACGGGCCAGAGCCTTTACTGTGGTTTCTGAAGGAAAGGCAGGGTAAGGCAGGGTGAGCAGACATAGAATTGACTAGTTTGAATAATTTCAGCAGGTTCTGGGTCATAGAGACTGTCCCTAGTTGTCTAGAACCTGATCTTAGGATGAGTAGGGCAGAGGGCTATTGCCCCCTGGAATGTAGGCGCCAGATAGGGGAGGTGGCTGGGAGTGTGAACTCCTGTGTTTGCACAGGAAAGATGCACTTCCAGATAAGTCTTCTGCTCTCTCAAAGAATCAGCTAGCCCTGGGAGGATGGGGGATAGAATTTCTCTCCAGTCAGTGAGTCACCCGATGCCAGAGCGTCCAGGATACAGAAAATAAGAAAATATAGTCAACGCACCAATATTCTCACTTCTGACTCTTCTCCCCATCCTCCCCTAAACTTTGAACTTCATTCCAGCTTCTTGTTTTCTTGGTCTGAAGCAAAGTGTTCTGTTTCTGACATCTGCTCCAGCTGACATTCTCTGGGAAGTGAGCATCCCTGGATTTCCCTCTACTGACTCCCTCCTGGTCCCTCCCTCTCCTGTACCAGTGCCAAGAGAGTGAGGCTCTTGAGTGTGGTGACAGGAAGGAATGACTGGAAATCTTCATGGAAGAAAGATTTGGACGGGGCCTCAAAGCCACTTCTCACTTGCTTCATCAGTTGCACTTTGGGGAGAATTAGGCATAAAGTAGAAGAAATGAATTAGTACCAGGGAAAATGAAGGGAGTAGCATACTTTTTACTTTCTTCTGTCTCCTATGAGAATACAGTGCTTCGTCAAAGGTTCTCAGAATCCTTCCAGTTAAGCAAATTATCATAGCTCCAGTTCTTCTTTTGTAAAATAGGAACAATACTACTACTTTTGCATGGTGTTATCAGCCTTAAATGGGCTTGTGTATCTCCATTTTCCAATATAAGGCCAGGCATAGAGTAGGCACTTGGTAAATATATATATTTTTCAAATTCAGAGAATTAATTTTTCAAGACTATCTTTCTCTTTTCTTTGTCTTGAGCAGCATCCAAGATGGAAACAGCTATTCAAGCCACTGCAGCAACCTTACACCCCTTGTTCCCAAGTAGAAACATGGACGTTTCCAAACCTAACAATCTTGGTCACGGTAATGCAGTTCACTAATGAAATTTCCATCATATTTCTGCTGTCCCAGCATTTTTACTTATACTAAGACTTATAAGACCTGAGCTGTGCTTCCCACATAGCTGAGGGGTATTAAACGCTGCATCAGAGCACACCGCAGGGCAGTACAGAACAGGCTAAGCCAGAAGGAACAGGAAATTGGCATCAAGAGTTAATTAAGATTTAGTGAGTAAATTAAGAAATCATTTTTTTTTACATTATTAGTACAGGGATGCAGAGCCAATGTAAAAATTTCCACAATATAGAAGTGTACAGAGTTAAAGGGCCAACACACACTCGTAAATATATACAACTCACTCCGTTCCCCAGTGGTAACCACAGTTAACTCTTTGTGGTATCCTTCCAGAACTTCTGCTGTGCACCTACATATCCATACACAGATATGTTCATAGTAAAAACATATGCATGTGACGTAGAGAACAAATGTATGGACACCAAGGAGGGCAAGGTGGGAGGGGGATGAATTGGGAGACTGGGATTGATATATATACATTATTATGTATAAAATAGATAACTAACGAGAACTTGCGGTATAGCATAGGGGACTCGACTCAGTGCTCTGTGGTGACCTAAATGGGAAGGAAAGCCAAGAAAGAGGGACATATGTATACATATAGCTGATTCACTTCGCTGTACAGCAGAAACTAACACAACATTGTAAAGCAACTCTACCTCAATTAAAAAAAAAAAGCCAAAATCCAAATGAAAAAATAAACCATATAATGTGGTTATATTATATGTAATATTTTGTAACTTGCTTTTATGATTTAATAAATTGATTTTTTCATGTTAATACAAATAG
Organism: Pseudorca crassidens; assembly: GCF_039906515.1. Classification (NCBI taxonomy): domain Eukaryota; kingdom Metazoa; phylum Chordata; class Mammalia; order Artiodactyla; family Delphinidae; genus Pseudorca; species Pseudorca crassidens. The sequence goes on along the minus strand of NC_090309.1, from coordinate 79,875,946 downwards.
ATACATCTAAATATTTTTACATGTTACTTTTATTCCATAATATAGATGTATCACCCACGGTTTATGTAAATAATTCCCTTTTGAGGAAAAATTAAGTCCGTTTCCAAATGTCAACTCTGGCAAAAAATGCTTCAAAGGACATATACATTTTTTGGGTAATTATGTTTTTTTCTGTGATACTGTTTGTATTAGTTTGCTAGGGCTGACATAACAAATATCACTGACTGGGGAGCTTAAATAACAGAAGTTTATTTTCTCACAGGTCTGGAGGCCAGAAGTCCAAGATCAAGGTGTCTGCAGGGCTGGTTTCTTCCAAGGCAGACCTCCTTGCTTGCTGACGGTGACGGACGTCTCCATGGCCTTTCCTCTGTGCTCACATGTCTGTGTCTAAAGTTCCTATTCCTATAAGGACTCCAGTGGTATTGGTTAGGGCCCAACCTAAAGGCATCATTTAACTTAATTATCTCTTTAAAAACCCTATTGGGCTTCCCCGGTGGCACAGTGGTTGAGAGTCCACCTGCCAATGCAGGGGACGGGGGTTTGTGCCCCGGTCCGGGAAGATCCCACATGCCGTGGAGCGGCTGGGCATGTGAGCCATGGCCGCTGAGCCTGCGCGTCCGGAGCCTGTGCTCCGCAACGGGAGAGGCCATAGCAGTGAGAGACCCGCGTACCGCAAAAAAACAAGAACAAACAAACAAAAACCCTATCAATAAATACAATTCTATTCTGAGGTATGGGGGGTGGTTAGGCCCTCAGCATATGATTTTGGGAGGACATAGTTCAGCTGGCAACACTGTTCTAGTTACTAACGCTGTTTAAAAACTTGCCACAACACTCGGCAGCTGACACCACCACCAAGTTAATTAAGCTCACTGATTCTGAGGGTCAGGAATTCATTACGTGCACAATAGGGACAGCTTGTTCCTATTCCATGATATCTGGGCAGAAGGCTGGAATCATCTGAAATCTCCTGGGGTAAACATTTCCCAGATGGTCTTCCAGAACCTTGCCCCTCCCATCAAGAGGCAGAATCTGTTTTTCCTCCTCTGGAATCTGGCCAGGACTTTGTGGTCACCTCTACTGACTAGAATATGGTCAAAGTGACATTGTGCAACCTCTGAGACTAGCTCAGAAAAGGAAACAGGCCTTCAAACTTTCTCTTTCTCTTGCTCTCTCTCAGCACCTTCATCCTGAGAACCCAGTGACTACACCGTTAGGAAAACCAAACTCTTCCAGATTAAGAGGAGCTGAGGTCCCCAACCAACAGCCAGTATCAACCTCCAGACATGTGAGTGACCAAGCCTTCAGATGACTGCCGTCCCCAGCCTTTGAGTCTTTCAGCCAACGTCCCAGCCTCACTGAGCAGAGAAAAGCTCTGCTGCGATAGGTCCACATTCTTGACCTTATAAAACCAGTGATCATAATAAATGATTGTTTGGTGCCATTAAGTTTTGGGGTCACCAACTATAGTAGCTATAGTCTGCATCCTGGCTCCCCAAGATTCACATCCATCCCACAAGCAAAATATATTTACCTCACCCCAGCATCTCCAAAAGTCTCATCCTATCGCAGAAGAATCCAAAATCCCAAATCTCAACATCTACATTATCTAAATCAGGTATGGCTGAGACTCTATGTATGGTCCATTCTGGAGCAGACCTGGAAACTGGAAAACAAGCTCCAAATTCAATGGTGGGACAGGCATAGAGTAACAGTGATAGCCATTCTCATTTCAAAAGGAGGGACATGCAAAGAAGGAAGGGGTCACTGCTTTCAAGCAATTTCAAAGTCCAGCAGGGCAAATTCCATTAGGTTTCAAAGCTGGGAAGAATCTTCTGTGGCTCAGTGCTCTGCTTCCTGGGCCCATGCCTCTACCCTCTGGACCTGTGGATAACTGTTATAGCCTTTCCTGGAGCAGATATTGAGAGCCAATGAACAAGACCCTCTTATTCCGATTTTCTCATGTGAAGATACACAGATAGTGAACTGAATTACAGGCTAATAGACTCATGGAATTCATATGATCCAGGAAACCTCTCTACCTACCCAATCTCTCGAGCACTTTAATTCAGCATCTACTTTAAAAAGTTCCAAAGATATAGTGCTTGTGATTCATTTGTTCATTAAAAAAATATTTATTGAACAAGTTCTATGTGCCATACAGTGAAGGATTCTGGGGCAAGGCTTAGAATACTACGGTGCAGACAACAGCAACACAATTGAACGTAGGGAGACTTCATTCTGGAGGAGGAGATGGACACTTGTCTTAGTCAGTTCAGGCTGTCATGACAAAATACCAGAGACTGAGTGGTTTAAACAGCAGACATTTATTTCTCATAATTCTGGAGGCTGGTCCAAGATCAAGGTGCCAACAGATGCACTGTCTCACGAAAACCTACTTTCTGGCCTTCTTGCTGTGTGCTCACATGGCCTTTCCTCAGTACACGCTCTTGGTGAGAGAAAGAGCTCTCAAGTCTGTTTTTCTTCTTATAAGGGCACCACTAATCATAGGGGCTCCACCTTCATAACTTCATCTAAACTTCATTGTATCCCAAAGACGCCATCTCCAAATACCACCACCTTGGGTATTAGAGCTTCAACATACGAATTTTGAAGGGATAAACATTCAGTCCATATTCATTATGTAGCAGTAATGAATATTAAACAAGTAAAGATATAGTTTTAGATTTTGATAAATATTATGAGAGAAGTAAGATAGATAATATAATGGAATGTTACAGAGAATACTCCTTTAGGTTGAGTGATGAAGACATGCTTGTCTTAAAGGGGGCATTTGGCTTGAGACCTAAGACATAAGAAAAGATGTGAGGGCTTCCCTGGCGGTGCAGTGGTTGAGAGTCCGCCTGCCGATGCGGGGGACACCGGTTCGTGTCCCGGTCTGGGAAGATCCCACATGCCGTGGAGCAGCTGAGCCCATGAGGCATGGCCGCTGAGCCTGTGCTGCGCAACGGGAGAGGCCACAACAGTGAGAGGCCCGCGTACTGCAAAAAAAAAAAAAAAAAAAAAAAAGAAAAGATGTGAAAGGAAGGCGGAAGGGCTTTGCAGACAGAAGGGACAGCAACTAAAAGCACTGGGAGTGCTCTAGGAAGAAACAGAAGTCAGTGTGAGGGAGAATGGTGGGTGACATTGAAAGTGTTACAAAATCAGGTTAGAAAGAAAAGCAAGGGAGAAATCTTGAGATAAGGTAAGAAGTTTAGATCTTATTCTAAATTTAGTTGAAAGCCCCTGGAGATTTTTTTTTTAATGGAATGACATTATTTGATTTACATTTTAGAAAAATCCCTCTGTTTTCTCTGAAGAACAAGAGTGGAAAGAGAACAATTATGAGACTTTGAAGTTATCTGGGCAACTCAGGGTCATGGCTTGGGCCAGGGTGCTAGTAGCTTAAATGCAGAAGCGTGGAGAGATTCAAGATGTCTTTCAAGGATGCGACCATTAAGACTTGCTGATAGATCAGATGTGGGGACCAAGGGAAAGAGTGAAATCCAGGGACAAGTGCAGGTTTTGGATTAGGGCCACTGGGTGGATTGTGGTGACATTGACTCAGATGGAAAGAGTGGTGTTTGGGGAGGATTTGGATTGAATGACAGGGTGTTTTGGCAGAAGAGGAGAACCACAGGACTTATTATTTATTCATTCATTATATTTTAAGTGTTTATTAGTCATTTAAGTGAAGATGTTGAATAGACCATTGAAGAAGTGAGCTCAGCAGTCAGGGCTGGTGATATAAATGTGTGAGTCAACTTTTAGGTATTAGATACACAAAACTATGAGAGGACGAGGGATTAAACAGGAGGGGAATGTGGCTAAAGGAACAAGTATACCTCTGAGAGAGCACAGGGTGTTCTTATGCTTAGAGGACATAAAGAGCAGGGAGAAGAACCAGGAAAACAGACTGGAAAAGAAACACCAAGGAAACAGGAAGAAAACTGAGATGTGTGGTGAGGTTTTCAGAAGGAAGTTACAATAGTGGTAGAAATTCTTTCTTACGACTAACATGAAGTCTGACTCCTCTGGCTCCATATTACTCACACATTGGTCTCTGATCTTCATTCTGGACAACACACCAAAAAAGTCAAAGGAAATTTTTTTTTTTTTTTTTTTTTTGCGGTACGCGGGACTCTCACTGTTGTGGCCTCTCCCGTTGCGGAGCATAGGCTCCAGACGTGCAGGCTCAGCGGCCATGGCTCACGGGCCCAGCTGCTCCGTGGCATGTGGGATCTTCCCGGACCGGGACACGAATCCGTGTCCCCTGCATCGGCAGGCAGACTCTCAACCACTGCGCCACCAGGGAAGCCCTCAAAGGAAATTTTTAAAGCATTTCATTATAGGAACACAAGGCATTTCATAGTTACCCTACTCTCGTTTGAAGCCTGAGACCAGACCACCATTGTTGAGCTGTGCAACCATGGACAACTGACCTGGCCCCTGTGAGCTTCATTTTCCTCATCCCTGGAATGGAGAGTGAGAACTACTTTGCAGGGCTGTGGTGGAGTCTGATGACAGTGCACATCACACACCTAGCCTGAGACAAACGCCCAATACATTGAAGTAATTATTAGCTTGGTCCCCTTTCCCTTACGATAGCCCTAGAAAGAGTTGACGATTACCCCCATGGTCTTTTGCACCCAAGATTTTCTAAGATATCATTTCTCTCTCATCCTGTTCTTTTCTCCTTCCTTTGGCTTCCTCTTCCCATACCTGGCCAGTTTTCCAGATCTCCAAGAATTCTAAAGCAAACAGGAAATATCACCCATGTAGGTAATACCTTTCTATGATCACAATGGCCAGGGCTATTTTGTGAAGTTGGGAGCTACATTTGGGAAGTAAAATGCAGAGGTTAAGAATTCAGTTTCTTGAGGCATATTGTATGGGATTGAATTCCATTTCTACCACTTAGAAGCTACGTGAACTTGGACAAGCTACATAAACTTTCTTTGTGTCATTTTCCTCATTTGCAAAACGGGGAGAGTAGTACCAATCTCGCAGGGTTGTTATAAGGATTTTACACAAATTAAAATGGGTAAAGTACTTAGAAGAGTGCCTAGTGCTTGATAGTGAGTAAGCATTCACTAACTGTGAATTACCATCTAGTCAGGATCTCATGCCAATGGCTGGATGACCTCCCTTCCACGATGTGTTACCAGAGATTCATGCCTCATGAAGCAGGTGTGGGTTGACTTCCCAGTTCCCTCTGACTTTGACATTTTTGGATTTGATAACTAGTGACCCTCAGTGTTTTTTTAGGGGGTGGGCTATGTCCAGAGGTGGAGAAAGCAGAAGCGTTGATCCTTGTTTCACAGTAAGCATCTGGAGCACATTCAGGAAAAGCTATGAATTGGGGTTAAAATGTCAAAACCACTCCAGCTCTGAACAACGCGTTTTCTTCTCAAATGTCAAAACTTCAACTGCTTTTCTGGCTTCATGTGTCCTATTTAGGTTTAAAATTTTTCTTTGATAATTTATCTTTAGTAATAGAAGCAGAACGATATAGAGAAAAGATCATGGGTTCAGAGTTAATTCTGAATCTCAGCCCCTCTACTTTCTACAGAGTGGCTGAATGTCTCTGAGCCATAGTTTCCCCAAAAAAGAAACAATAATATTTGCTTGCAGGGTGGTCTTGAGAATTAAGGAAAATAATATACATAAAAAACTCAACAAGGTGAAAATTATGCTTTCCTTCTCTACTGATCCCACTGGACTGCAATCCTTATGCTTCCTTGTTCTCATTTCCTCCCAGATTCCAAAAATATCAGTGCAGATGGCTCTTTCAGAACTTGGGGAAATATCTACATATTTGCAATAGTAGGTCCTGTGATTGGGTGATATTTATATTCTAAAAAAAAACCTATTAAAATCAGACTTGAATGAACAAAAAAGAGTAGTTTCTGCAAGTTCTAAAAATATCACTCAGAAATAATGCTCTTTCTAGACCCCTAATGCTGAGTAAGGTAAACCTAACCTCTTAGTTCAATAGACTACTGATAATTCCCTTTATGCCAATGGGAAAATTAGCTAGTGCCAAGATATTTTTAACTGGTCTGAAGGAACACATCTTCATTTGCATCCAGCAAGATGTAACCTTAGCAACAGTGTGTATTTTTGGACTCCTTTTCATTTAATGTAAATGAAGCCCACTGATACACCCCTAATCTGATGACAGAATTCAACATGACCAATTCATGTGTCTGAGCCCTCCAAGTTCCTTGCCAGCCCAGCAAGATGCTAATTTCCTGTCACTAGCATGAATCAGTATGGTCCAAACCGAAATGAGTTTAGAGCATTAACTTTTCTTGTTGACTTCCTTTTAAGTCACATTTAACTGTCTCTCTTATTATAAATGGTCTAAGTATGGGGGAAAGTGTACATCAATGTGGAAAGAGCTTAGATGCCACATTTCAACAGAGAATTAAAAATGTGTTTTTGCTTCTTCTGAACTATTGAGGGCTCTTACCCACCATCTCCAAGCCAGTGTCTTCTATAAAACGGAGGCAACCATTAATTTGGTAATTCCTACCTTGCAAAGTTGTGCTAACATGTAATATTTCAAATTTGTTTTTAAAAAGGTAAGAGGGATGTCAGTTTGAAGGCATGCTCTTACAATTTGCTACCCTCCATGATGTTTAGCATATAAGACTGGTGATGCTGACTTGGACCAACGCTTCCTTTATAGGGATGGAAATGGAGATCGACAAGATGGGTCTCTCTGAAGACTGCCCGCTCCCCCTCCCCCTTCTGTAATGAACACTTGGCTTGTATTGCTTGCTGAGCAATCCAAAGATGGACATGTGTGGAATGGTTTATATATGTGGAAGAACAAGAAATTCTCCTTTTCCACCAAAAGCAAAGCAACAAAAAAGCCTGAGTAACAGAGGGCTTTGCCAGTCTTACTTTAATAGTTGAAGCTCCTCTAGCACTAGTTTCTCAGACTTTTGCCTGCCATTGCCATGACCAGCTGCTCTTCGATCTTGTTTATCTGTTGCATGCTGGAATAAGTGATTACATGATTGATTCCATTGCAATCTGTCATCGCGACTCACCCATCATTGGGTCACACTTGGTTAAATCCATGGATAAATCATGGACTGGATCAGAGAGCTCAAAAGTGGAAATGTGAGTGTATGTCAGTATCTCTATGTGCCTGTGTGTCTGAATATGAACGTGGGTGGTCCTGTGTGTACGTGTGTTTATGTCTCGAAGTTCAAGAATCTGTGCCTGAGGGTCTGTGGGCATGTATGGGGGTCTGTGTGCTCATATGGTGTGTCTTTAGTTCGTATGTGGTGTTAGCAAATGTATGCATGCATGGTTTCTGTACGTTTGTTGTTGTGTAAGAGGAAGGGAGCAGCTGAAGATTAGGCGTCACTTATTTATTCATTCAAGAAATATTCACTGAGGGCATGAACAAGCCAGACTTGGAATCTGTGAGGTCACGGGTTCAGTCAATGGAAGAATCATGCCAAACAGAGATGAAGAAATGCTTTGAGCAGTGCAGTGGCAAAATTCTCTGCTCATGGATGTGCCGGCGGCGGCTCTGGGGCTCGGCTAAGTCCTTGAACGATCTCCAAGGTCATACGCATCAAGCTGTAGAGGATCCTGCCTTTTCTCTCCTGTCTTCTGCCCTGTTCCCCGTGTCCCTTTTGGTGGGCCCTCCTCTTCCCTAATCAGATGTGCGCTCCTGCTGGTGTAGTTCAAGATGGCAAATCCCTGGCCAGTTGGGCTTCGGAGATGGTCTAATTCATTGCAGGAGATAGTCTAATTCATTGCAGGAGATAGTCTAATTCATTGCAGGAGACGGTCTAATTCATTGCAGGAGAGGGTCTAATTCATTGCACGTTGTGTGTTTATAGTTACAGAACTCACTTAGGAAGATTGCTGGTATCCCAGCTGTCATCAAAGTAGTATTTTTGAGTGTTCTAGGCAACAGAAAAAAGCTCTTTATTTCCACTTGCATCAGTTACAGAATTAGGCAGAGATGATCCCTTCATATGTATTTTGACAGGAGAAAGGAGAACAGCCCAGAAGGAAGACACGCCCCAGCCACGGGCCTCAGGGGTGAGCTGTTAGGGACCCAGATCTCCTAGTTCAGGATCTCTCAACCCCCCTCCTCTGTGAAGCCTCCATGTGATGCTTAATATTATGGGTCATCTTGACTGGGCCACGGGGTTTCCAGATTAAACGTTATTTCCGGGTGTGTCTGGGAGCGCATTTCTGAATGAGATGAGCATTGGAGTCAGTGAACTCCGTAAAGCAGATTGTCCTCCCCAAGCCTGGATAGAATGCAAGGCGGCGGGTGGGGAGAAACTCACCCCTTTCCTTCCCGCCTGACCGCTGAGCTGGGACATCAGTCTTCTCTTACCCTTGGACTGGGATTTATACATTTGGGTCTCCTGGTTCTCAGGCCTTGAGACTCGGACTGGAATTACACCGCTAGCTTCCTGGGGCTCCAGCTTGCATACGGCAGGTAGTGGGACATCTCATAGCCAATCCCTCATAATAAACCTCCCTATCTATATATACATCTATCCTATTGGTTCTGTTTCTCTGGAGAACCCTAACACTCACTCTGATCCCTCTTTTCCCAAAAGACTCCAGGGTGTTTGAACACCTCCTGGGCTGCCCTGTGAGTTCCTGGACCACTTCGAGTTTAACGCCATCATTGTGCAGTACTTTACAGCTCCCAAGGCACTTGGGCCAGTGCTTACTCTGTGTGATCTTCATGTACCCCCCGTGAGATGGGTTACTAGAACCAGATGAATGGATAAAGAAGAGACGTGGTACACATATACAATGGAATATTACTCCACCACAAAAAAGAATGAAATCTTACCATTAGCCACAACATGGAAGGACCTAGAGGTTATTATGCTAAGTGAAATAAGTCAGAGAAAAACAAACACTGTATGATTTCACTTATACGTGGAATCTAAAAAAACAAAACAAATGAACAAATACAACAAAACAGACTCATAGATATAGAGAACAAACTAGAGGTTGTCAGAGGGGTGGGAGGTGGAGGGGAGAGGCAAAATAGGTGAAGGGGATTAAGAAATACAATCTTCCAGCTATAAAATAAATAAGTCACAGGGATGTAACAGCACAGGGGATACAGTCAATAATACAATAAATTTGTATGGTGCATAATCTAGAAAAGTATCAAATCACTATGTTGTACACCTGCAACTAATGTAATACTGTAAGTCAACTATATTTCAATTTTAAAGATGTAAAATAAAATAAAGATGTAGAAATTGAGGCTCCAAGAGGAGGCCAGCGAGTGGCAAAACGGGATCTGAAGGTTCAAATCCAGGTCTCCCCGACTTGAACGTGGTCCACATTTCACGAGACTGCCTGCCCCACAGGCTAGGAGTTACTCGGGGCTGGGGCATCCTCCCCATTGAGCTCCAGCCTGGCTTGGAGTCTAGGGTTGGGTGTCCAGGGTCTGAGCTTGTTGTGCAGGAAGCTGATTGGAGGGTCTCCTCTGGATCAACACCTGAGAGGAAGGAAGTAGGACTGGGCAAAGGGAGAAGCTGCAGTGCAGTGTGCTTGCAAGCAAGGCCTCAGCTGATACCACAGGCAGCTCTGGATCTGGGATGGTCCTCCAGTTGTTTTAAGTAGAAGAAAGGAGCCCTGATATCGACCGTCCCTGGAGGTGGGCTGCCTCTAGGGAGGGTGTGACCTTGGACAAAGTGGCTCCCTTTAAGGGAGTGCCACTCAGGGATTCAAGGAGAGGAACTCAGCTCAGAGCCATCTGTTCTGATGAACAGATGCCAGAGGAATGAGCGACTCAGCTCTTCGGGGGGATCTGGGTGACACACCACAGAACAGTCAGGAAGGGGCTGTGAAATTGATTTTCTCTACAACACCCTTCCCTGTCCTCTTATAGTGGGTTCTCCTGAAGCATGTTTGGTTTTTTTCCGCACTGGCTGCCCTAGATCTTTAAACACTGCTGCCTTCTCTGCCCCCTTCCTCCAGAGATCGTGTTCTCGATATTGCCTCAGTGGGTGTGTACGTGCAGGCGTGCCTGTGTGTGCTTCTGTGTGTGTTTCTCACCGACATCTACTAAGGCTCCTTTCTGTGTTGCTTTCTTAGGCTGGGAACTCTGTGTTTCCTAGCAGCCCTGACCGCCATACAAAAATGGGATAGAAATGACAGAGTCCAGCCCTGGCTTCGCTCTGTTTCTGTGCTCAGAGCATCTATGATTTGGGAAGCTGGCCTGACACAAGAGCAGAGCTCCCACCCAAGGAAGAATGACTCTGGGTTCGGCAGGTTTGAGGCCTCCTGTGCCCTCTGGGACCTCTCACAGGGGAGGGCCCTGCTAGGGCAGCAAGGGATTCAGAGAGCAGATGCTGAGAGGCTGGGGCCGGCTCTGGAACAGGGGCTCCATTCTCTGCAGAGGGTCAGCAGTCACCCTGCGGCGACTTCACTTGGACTCTGTCTGAGCCCCTGAATTCAGACTCTTGATTAACTAAACCATGAAGCATGACCCCCCGGCCCCCAGAGAGTTCTGTCATTGGACAGATTTCTCCCAAGTCCAGAGGTCACGCGGAGGGCCTGATGTGAAAAGTCTTTCCTCGCCCAGGGGTCCATCCTCGCCCACAGCCCGCACTTCATATTTTCCAATCGAGGGGTCCGGCTCTCTAATCCGGCCAGACTGTGAGTGGGTGCAGTCCAGCCACCCGCTGGGGCCGCCTTCCAGGTCGATGGGTGGGAGGAGGAGGGATTGCTCTGTCCTGGGGCAAAATCTCAGGATCTCCTGAAAGACCCTCTGGTTTTTGCCATGAAATCCCTGCTGGTTGATACCAGAATTCCCCTTCAGCAGATGACAGCATTTTTCAAGGATAGCGCAGACGTGGAGAACATTTTTTTTTTTTTTTTTTTTTTTGCGGTACTCGGGCCTCTCACTGTTGTGGCCTCTCCCCTCGCAGAGCACAGGCTCCGGACGCGCAGGCTCAGCGGCCATGGCTCACGGGCCCAGCCACTCCGCGGCACGTGGGATCCTCCCGGGCCGGGGCACGAACCCGTGTCCCCTGCATCGGCAGGCGGACTCTCAACCACTGCGCCACCAGGGAAGCCCCGGAGAACATTTTTGAAGTGGGGTGAGGAAGGGTGTCTGACCTTCACTTTGGGGCCCAGGTCAGAGATGTAGTCCTTCCTGGAGCCGGATGTGCCCGTGGTGGGGAGAAAATGAGTGAGGAGAGGCGTGGGAACCCGACGTGGAGAAGGCTCTGGAAGAAGACAGAGCCTGAAGCTGGGAATGGCTCTAAACCAAGGCTACAGAGTTTGCCAATCTGTCGGCACCGTCTCAATGCGGTTGGAATGTGACCTTGGGAAGGTCAAACAGAGAGAATATTGACAGAGTTTATCAGACAGGCTCAAGCGCGGACTTGGCATTGACCATGGGTCTCCAGGCTGCATGTCACCTTGTCTCACGGCAAAGCTGGGAGGCGGATTGGCCTCCACCCCCGCTTCTGTTTTCTGGAAGCTGGCTCGGAAGTACAATTTTATTTGTAAAATGGCTCATCTCTCCTGGAGTCAAACGCAGCTTTCCAGAGCCGGTGACGTCTGAGACGGGGCTTACCTAGTGGGTTGGGAGTTCCACCAACTCCTTTGCTGTCTTGCTCTGTGCTGGGGAGCTCTCAGTGGGAGGGGGCAGCACCCGTAATTGTCAGGGTGTCTCAGGGACTGAGTCATAGGCAGAGTCTTCATCCATCACCGAATAGATCAGTAAGCAGGAGCTTCCAGAGCAAGAACAGTCAGAGAAACTCCAGCAATCCCACCCCTGGGCGTATATCTGGAAAAAGTGAAAACTCTAATTCCAAAAGATACATGCACCCCAATGTTCACAGCAGCAGTATTTACAACAGCCAAGACATGGAAGCAAATCAAATGCCCATCAACATATGAATAGATAAAGAAGGTCTGGTGTATATACATGCATATATATATGTGTACATACACACACACAATGCGATATTACTCGGCCATAAAAAGAATGAAATATGGCCATTTGCAGCAATGTGGATGGATCTAGAGAATATTATACTAAGTAAGTCAGAGAAAGACAAACACTATATGACATCACTTATATGTGGGATCTCAAAAATATGCAAATGAATGCATATAAGAAACAGACTCACAGACGTAGAATACAAACCTGTGGTTATGAAAGGGGAGAGGGAAGGCGAGAGGCACAAATTAGGGGCGTGGGGTTAACAGATACAAACTACTATCCATAAAAGAGATAAGCAACAAAGACTGACTATATAGCACAGGGAATTTTACCCAATATCTTGTAGTCACCTGTGATGGAATATAACCTGCAAAAATACTGAATCACTATGCTGTACGCTCGAAGCTAACACAATTCTGTAAATCAACTTTACTTCAGTAAAAAATAGAAAGTTAAAAAGGAGAAGAGAACTACTATGGCAAAGACAGAGAATGTATACAAAGAAAAACATGAAGATGTTCTTTGAAAATAAAAGACAATTTTGATTTATAAAGTTCTTCCTTTTTTTATGTCTGCAGTCAGAAATTTCCTAGGGAGGGACAGAGGGTGGACCTGGCCTCCAAGGTTATGATTCCTCGACAGAAGCACTTATGTTTCTTTCTCAAAGAAAACTGAGAGCAGGCTGTAGCCTGCAGGGGAGGCCTTGGGCTGGGGCCAGGCCTGTGTTTGCTTCCCAGCGGCTTCCTGAGCTCGCCGCGTGTCCTTGGGCAAGCGCCTCGCCCTCTCTGGGTCTCCCTTTGCGGAATCATAAACTGAAAAGTACCTTTCAATTCTGACCCTCTATGGATCTATTTTTAACAAAACTCACGCTTACTTCCGCGCTCTTGAGCCTGCCATAACGACATTTGTAGCTATACAAGCCTTCCAGAATCAGAAAGAAATAGCGTTTGTGAAGTGTCAGCGCATCAGAAATGACTGGCACCCAGGGGTTCCAAGCCCCTCCCTGAAACCTGCTCCTGCTGCAGACACAAGCCCCTTCCCTCCCTGCGCTGCTGCCTCTCGGCCTGTCCTTGCTGACTACGCCGGGTGTTCTCAAGAACAGAAATAGAATATGTCTGCCACGCAGCAAGTGCACTCCTGGGAGGATGGGCGGTGTGTGTAATTTATTTTATTTCATTGTTTTCAGATAATTCTCTGTTAAAGAAAATAATCTCTGAAGTGGAGTGCAGGGGCCCTGAAAAGCTGTCAGCTCCCTGCTAGACAAGTCACTTTGCACAGCATCTTGGTGTCCCCAGCTAGAGAGGGAGCCAAGAAAGCTCCGAATCCTTCATCAATGCAGAAATGTCCTGGGGCTGCGTGCAAGGGGCTCACAGACATTTCGAGTGTAAAACTACAAAGCAAAGCGTCACCAGGTTATTAGGATGCACGAGCTCTCTTCTCCACATCCTAGGTTCAGGATTCCCGTGAATCAAGCTAAGCTGGCAGCTGTGAGCTAAAGCAGCCCATAGATCAGAGTCCACGGTGCTCTGAGATCACGCTTCCCTCTGTCCACTTGGAGCAGGGCTCCCCTCTCAGCTTCCCTGACAAGGGGCATCCAGCTGCCTCATTTACCATCTGAAATCTACACAGTGGTCAGCGGGCTTGCCTGTGTCCTAATCTGACCTGATCTCACGGTGGAATCTATCAGCAACTTGAAAACCCCTTGAGAGGAAGTGGAATCAGGGGTTCAAGTCCAAACTCCCCCCCAACTAAGCTGCATAACCTCGGGCCAGCTTTTCAGCCCTCTCTGTACATCTACGTCAGCTGTAAATTGGAGATCGTGAAAATGTTTTTCCTGCCAGTCTTGCCAGTTATTGTAACCGTCGGGTATCATATTGGGCATCAACATGTTTGAAGCTGGGCTGAGCAGAGGCCCGTGGAGGCTCTGTTCATGGTCCAGTGCCCGACACACACAGCTGAGGTGGAGGGGTATGAGTAGGACCAGATGACAGCTTCTGGGAAGAAAGCTAGAATCTGGAGCACAGGACACGGGGATGGGAGAGAGCAGAGGAGGCGGAAGTCATCTGTTAGTGTCTCTTGAAGGAGACCCCCATCCCAACCCCGCCCGGTCCCAGAACTTCCTCTGGGACACCCCTCAGCCCAAGGGACCATTGGTTTCCTCACATCTGTGAGCCCCGCCCCCAGCCCTGGGACAGGTCCCTGAGAGAGCCCGGAGATGCCCGTTTCCGTGTTTTCTCCTCCGAAGCATGTGGTCAGCGCTGGCCTGGCACATTGCAGGAGCTCGGGACCCGCCGGGTCAGGCTAGCTCGGGCGCACAGACACCTCCCTCCCCTGCGCTCCTCTCCTCGCGTCTGCCTCCACCTCCACCTCGGCTGCTGTTACCACTACCGCTGTCTCCTCTGTCACATCTGCTGCCACCGCCACCTCCCCCAGCAGGCTGCACGCTGGGGGGCCGGGGCTGGGTGAGGCTGTGGACCCTGGGAGCTGGGCCGGCCTTGGGGCCCAGGGCACTTGGGGGTGCTGCGGGGCAGGGGCCCCCTTTGTTGCCAGGGGCGGTGCTCGGGACAGAAGTGACAGGCGGGGGGCCCGAGGGGTAGCTTGGTGGTACAGCTGGGGACCGAGGGTGCTGGCTGTTGTGGACAGGTTTGGAGCCGTTTTTGGCTGGAGACTGGCTGACTTCGCAATCCATGGAGCGTCCCCTCTTCTTGTCATCTTCAGAGTTTTCCGTGGTACAGTTGGCTGGGCTGGGCGGGATGGGACCTCAGCCATGATGTCACCAGCCTCCTTCACAGGCGTATTCAGGCCATTCAACAAGGATAGACCCATGTTTAGACCCCAGGGGGGCACTGTGGGGAACTCAGACATGAGTGGGCACGGTCCTGGCTCTCGTGGATCTTGGAAAGTTCTTAATGAATGAATCCCTACCAGGCCTGAGGAATCCTGACTAGCTCACGGCTGAGCTGAGGACGTGGGGGGCCACACTGTACCGAGAGCCACGCCCACGATGAGCGCCCTCTCATCCATGCAGCAGCCTCTGCGAGCATTTTCATACCCATTTTCCTGATGAAGGAACTGAGGCTCAGACAAAGCTGGTAAGTGGCAGAGCCAGGACTAGAAATAAACTCTTCCAACCCCAGATAATGAACGTTCCTAATAAACCTCACATGTCATGATTGGTGAGAGGCTCGAGATAACTTCTGGGATGAGAGTAGTGGAAAGAGGACTAAAATAGGTCTTGTTCTGCCTGGGATAAGAAGCTATTTAATAAATGAACATGAGTCAGTGAGGAGGCAGCATCTTCTCCGTGGAAAACATGGGTGTAATTCTGCAATTAGAGGTTCCAGGAAAAGTGGGCGGACAGCTCCCTGGAAATATAAATCACTTCCAGAAGGCACAGATGGACAGCTGTGGCTACATGGCTGGGGGCCAGAGAAGGTCAGGAACTTTATGTTTTATGTCGTGACCGCATTGAACCTGCCCCCGACTTTGGCCACAAATCCTCAATTGGGATTCCTTCTTCTCTTTTGCTTCTACAATCCCTCCTCCTCCCGCCATCTCGGTGACATTTATTTTAAAAATAAATGTGTGTGTGTGTAACCATGTTACTTCCCTAATTAAAATACTTCATTGGTTTCCTAGCTCCACAAGGCAGAATCTAACTCTTCAGTGTGGCTTACGGGGTTCGCTTAGCTTAGGTTGGCCCCAAAGCAGACCCTGAGACGGGATTTGGGTTTCAAAGGCTGTCCAGTGAAAGCAGGAGGACATTCACCCATCAATGCTTGTTCCTCGTTGGTGAAGGCTTGCTTTGGGGGATATTAACTTCCCAAGATGTCTGTCTGCTCCTCACATGGCCAGCACACTGCTGGGAGGAGCGTGGGCCCTCAGATGCAGAGGTACATCTGCTCGAGGTAGAAGTCATTGCCGTGTGATGAACTGTCCACAGAGCTGGCCCAAGGGATGCGGGCAGTCAGTGTGGCATCTGTGGCACAGATTCTGCGCGAGTTTCCTTCTCAAGCTGCATCTTCTACTCCTATACCTGGTCCTAGATGTCCCAGAGGGGTTACTCAATGACCAAGAAAAACACAGATCACACACAGTTATGATACCTTAATAAGAGCGCTTTTATCTAAAGACACAGGCAACTAACCTCTCTGCAGTAGATTGACCAGGTTGTAAACTCTGGACTCTTTTTCCTTTAACACACATTCCCACACCCTCAACTAACAGGCATGAGAAGAAACCAAATGAGGGTGAAAGACAAGCTCGTAGCAACGAAAACTCAGCTCCCTGTGTGGCGGGCAGGAGGAAAGGCTGCGTGAAGCTCTCTCCCTGGACCTGGGCAGAAACACCTTAGGAAACTCCTGGGATGTAAGTGCGTTCTTCAGAGTCTCCTTAATAGGGCAAAGCACAGGATGTAAGCAGGTGTACGGGAGTTGAAACGGAGTGTTTGATTAGATGAAGTTTGAAGAGCTGTTCCCAAACATGTGGTCTTTTTTCAGACGCCCGTATTTTGTACATGCTGGTCCCTCTGCTGAGACTACCTTCTGTGTTTGTCCATCACCACTTCTGTGAAATCCTCTCTGACCAGCACATACAGACTTAATCACCCCACCCTCTTTCTCCATCAGACTTGTAAATACTTTATTATAACTCGGAAAGTCATTACGCTCTTTCTGGACCTCCTTTTATGTGTCTGTAACATAAAGTGTTCACAACCATAAGCTTTCAGGCCTAAAGTTTTTGAATCTTTTATCACTTATAATTTTTTTAATAGCAAAATCAGCTATTTTGTAGGATAATATGTATGCCTTTTTTTAATTTTAAAATCTATTTTAGGTTGGTTGTCATAAAAATTCCATGATTCAAAAACATTTGCTAAATGTCTTCTATGTGCCAGGCCTAGTGGGCCACACCTAGAATTTATTATTCCTATCCTTGAGAAATTTATTTTCTTGCTAAAAAACTGACATCTGAACCCACGAAATAATGCCAGTCACACAGCAAAGCAGCAGGAATTTATACCGCAGGGGATTCACCAGGAGCTGGGGCAATGCTTCCAGGATGTGAGCCTTGGGTGGAGAATAGGACACAGTATTTCTGACACTAGGAAGAGGACATCCTAAATTAGTGCAGCATCACCTTCACAGAACCACATGGGAACAAGCAAGACATGAGACTGAGGGAGATGAGGACCCCGACGATCTCCCCGGGGCAGCCTGTCTGCTCTGCAGTGGAGCCAGGGATGTGGATGGAAGGGTGAAGATGGGGGAGAATTTAGATGCCAGCCAGTGGAGTTTGACACCAGACTACATGAAACCAGTAACTTTTTAGAAAAGAGAGGGACATTAAGATGTTTGTGTTTGAGAAGGTCAGTGTGGCAGCTGATGGGAGACGGATTGGGTGGGGATGAGAGGCTGTCCCATTGAGACCTTGAGGAGAGCACAACTTGATGTGGGCATAGGAGAAGGAGATGCAGGTTTGACGGGACACGGATCTGGATAGCAAGACAGGAGAAGGATGCAATATTGAGGACAGCAAGGTTTGGCTCTTGGCCAGGAGAACGGTGGTCGTGGTGGTAGGGGCAGGAGAAATTAACCCAAAGAGGTATGATTTGTTAAAGCCATATTAATGAGGAGTGTGTGTGTGTATGTGTGTGTGTGTGTGTGTGTGTGTGTGTGTGCGTGCGCGTCCGTGTGTGTGCATGTGAGTGTGTAGGGGGCACAGAGTTTTGGTGTGAGAAGAGGAAACTGAAGTAGAGAAGAACACAGAGGCTGTCAGAAGTAGGGAGTAATGCCCTTGCCTTTGAACACAGACATACCACTTGAACCATTCTTTGCAGCTCATGGAGGCCCTGACTTCCCAGAGCATCAATAATGCAACATTGAAACTGCAGGTCTGTCTCTGAATGAAGACACTGGGATTAGGGAAGCAAAAGCCATTTCAGAAGCTCTCCCTTCATCACAGTCTTTACAAACATGGCCCATGTTTGGAACTTGGTAGGGAATTTGATGCTTGACTTTTCGACATGTGTCCACACGGTTTCCATACTC
This sequence comes from Pseudorca crassidens, assembly GCF_039906515.1. NCBI lineage: Eukaryota > Metazoa > Chordata > Mammalia > Artiodactyla > Delphinidae > Pseudorca > Pseudorca crassidens. The sequence goes on along the minus strand of NC_090309.1, from coordinate 79,857,925 downwards.
TTTCTTTTGGGTGATGACGCTACTTAGCTTTGTACGTAGATAACAGTGCAACCGTTCACAGCATAGACAAACACATTCACAGACGTTTTACACAGGAATTGCTTAAGCTCAGTGGCTCTTAAAATACTTTTGCCATCCCAGCACTCCTGAGGGGCACAGTACTCCCAGATCAAACACAGAGTCAATTCATATGTGTCCAGTTTCAGTGGCAGAGAATGGAAGGACCCGCGTTCCTCAGTGCTTGAGTCAGAATCTGGGGGAAAGAGAGCAAAGCCCTGCAGGTGGTTCTGATGGACCCCCAGGAGGCTGGTCCCCGTGAGGACTCACCCGCCTCTAGTTCAAGCACAATCTGGGCTCACGCTTCTGCCCGAACTGCATTTTCTGCCCTGCCCCCTGCCCTTCTAATCCTAAACCTAGCCTCAACCCTATAAGGGTTCAAGACCCTTCACGACCCACTCGTAGTTTTCTCATCTGAGAAATCACCCCTGCCTCACGCAGCACAGGTCATCTCTTTGATGTGTCATTCTTGCCCTTCAATCAGTATTTGATCATCTGAGTGTCTGTTTCCCCCCCAGAGACAGTGGGCTCCTGGAGAACAGGTGCCACGTTTTAGGTGTCTCTGAAGCCTGGCACCTAGCACAGGGAAGAGCTATCGTGAAAGCTTACAGATCAAATGCATGGATGGATACCTCGAAAAATACACGTCTGCAGCCTTTAGTCTCTCTGCCATTTCTTGATTTGTTTCCAAACCTCTGTGGGGCCCTGGCCTCGGCCCCTTGCCCTGGAGTCTCCTCTTCTTCAGGGCAGCTACTGCTCCCTCCTCCATCCTCCGCGTCAGGGCTACATTCCTCAGGAGAGGTGGGATAAAACAGTCTTTCCGTCTCTGCACGTTCAGGGTCACACGAGTGTGGCACACCATGGTAGCTTTTCAGTAACTGCTCACGTGTGCAGAGCATTTCAACATTCCCCGACCAGCACATTCTTTATCTTATCATCAGCTCCCTGACATCCTGGGAAAGCATCATTATTCTCTGTTCTGCACAAGCAACTGAGAGACTTGAGAGTGAAGTGACCTGACTGAAGTTGTCCATTAGCAGAGGTGGAGGAGAGAGAATTAGCACCAGGACCCCGACCGACTCAAAGCTTTGGGGTTTTTCCACTTTATCACATTTGATCTTTTCCCATCAGGTTCCATTTTCTTTCTGGTTTTTGGGATTTGTCCAGTATTTATCTATTAGTGCCTGACCCCTGCCTCTTCTGATTCTTTTGAAAGGACCCCGCTTTCCCTGACAGGAAAATCCAACAGGAACTGTTATTTCTGAGATGTCCGACATCTGACCTCTCAAGGCTCACGTTTCCCAGTTCGATTCCGGAAGCCAGGCTGACCCAGAGGGCTTTGGAGCCTCCTTCAGGGGCTTGGAGCAAGACTGATTGGCAAACGCCGTTTGGTATCCATCTTCTTAAAATAGAATCCTAGAATATACTTTGTTCTATTCTCTACAGTTTTTTCTCCTCCTCTTCGCCTGTCTATCCTTTGAAGCATTTTCAAGCTCATCACAGATATAGGCAATTAAATGTGTTCACTAAGTCATCCTTTGCTTCATCAGAATGAAAATGAATGCATAGTTTTCTTTCTGCAAAAGTTTGCTAAAATCCCTGGCTCGAGCACGATCAACCTGTCGTCTGGTCATCTTGTCTTAGTCATGGGCTTTGTGACTCCAGAGAAGTCACATAATCTTTCAGTTCTTTCACTGGTCACATTCTTTCTCAGTTATTTACTTATATGATTGCCTCCCCTACCAGACTGTGAACAACCAGCAGGCGGAGCAACGTTTTGTTCCAGTCTGTATTCTCAACACTTAGTACAGTTTCCAGCAGATGTTGGTTGAATTCAATGGAGCACTGAACGCCACCGAGAGGATGGGAAAGCATTAACTGCAGAAAAGGGACATCAAGAAGTCCTGCTCATCTATCTGATGCTTCCCTTCATGTTTTTTTTGGGTTTTTTTTTGGCAGTACGCGGGCCTCTCACTGCCGTGGCCTCTCCCGTTGCGGAGCACAGGCTCCGGACGCGCAGGCTCAGTGGCCATGGCTCACGGGCCCAGCCGCTCCGCGGCATGTGGGATCCTCCCGGACCGGGGCACGAGCCTGTGTCCCCTGCATCGGCAGGCGGACTCTCAACCACTGCGCCACCAGGGAAGCCTGCTTCCCTTCACGTTTGAGAGGAACAGTAGCAGGGTCAAAGGGGGAAGAAGGTGTGATGTTTGTGTGTGTGTGTGTGTGTGTGTGTGTGTGTGTGTACAGCAGTGCACATGTGGCGTTTGTTCTGAATGGAGGACACAGTTGTTGGCATAGAACAAGAGAAAGAGCCATGAGTGACAAAAACCCTGACCAAAGAGCGGATCATTTCAAATCATATCTGACATGACCAGAGGATGCCATCTCTAATTCCCTAGTCAAATGCCCATGATCTTAGCACCACGGTGCGGCAAGAGCTGGGACTCAAGAGTTCTTCTAACTCGTTAGGTGACCTAACGAAAGTTACCTCTAATTTAGCGTGACATTTAAATTTCCAAGCGGACAGAGAACAGTGAAATTTGCTAGCTGGGCTTTGGAGGACACAGAAATGCACACAGGTTGTTGAGTATATCACGCTGTTTTCTGGGGAATTAGAGGCATTCTAGGATGTGTTTGTTTGGGTACTGCTTTATATCACCATTGCTGAGGGAAAAGCTAAAAACTGCCAGAAAACAAAAATATTAGTACAAAGGATTATTGGGCTGGTGACAAGGAACACCCAGAAGATAGGAACTGTTTCCAACAGAAAGACTGTGAAATACATATGAAGGTAAGGAATGGCATAGAGTAAACACATGCGAATAGTATAATTGGGACCAAGACATTATGGAAAAGGCAATCCTGCTCAATAATTTATTTATTTATTTTTATTTTTTTTCTTTTAAAATGTTTATTTGGTTGATTTTGTTATTTTTCTAATTTTTTAATTTGGACGCTTTGTTTACTAATTTGTTTTTTTACAGTTTTTTATTTATTTTACTTTTTTTTACAGCAGGTTCTTATTACTTATCTATTTTATACATATCAGTGTATGTCAACCCCAATCTCCCAGTTCATCCCACCACCACCGCCACCCACTTTCTCCCCTTGGCGTCCATACGTTTGTTCTCTACATCTGTGTCTCTATTTCTGCCCTGCAAACCAGTTCATCTGTACCGTTTTTCTAGGTTCCACATATATGCGTTAATATACGATATTCGTTTTTCTCTTTCTGACTTACTTCACTCTGTACGACAGTCTCTAGGTCCATCCATGTCTCTACAAATGATCCAATTTCGTTCCTTTTTATGGCTGAGCAATACTCCATTGTATATAGGTACCACATCTTCTTTATCCATTCATTTGTCAATGGACATTTAGGTTGCTTCCATGACCTGGCTATTATAAACAGTGCTGCAATGAACACTGGGGTTCATATGTCTTTATGAATTACGGTTTTCTCTGGGTATATGCCCAGTAGTGGGATTGCCGGGTCATACGGTAATTCTATTTTTAGTTTTTAAAGGACCCTCCATACTGTTCTCCATAGTGGCTGTATCAATTTACATTCCCACCAACAGTGCAAGAGGGTTCCCTTTTCTCCACACCCGCTCCAGCATTTGTTGTTTGTAGATTTTCTGATGATGCCCATTCTAACTGGTGTGAGGTGATACCTCATTGTAGTTTTGATTTGCATTTCTCTAATAATTAGTGATGTTGAGCATCTTTTCATGTGCCTCTTGGCCACCTGTATGTCTTTCTTGGTGAAATGTCTATTTAGGTCTTCCACCCATTTTTTAACTGGATTGTTTGGTTTTTTGATATTGAGCTCCATGAGCCGTTTATATATTTTGGAGATTAATCCTTTGTCTGTTGTTTCATTTGCAAATATTTTCTCCCATTCTGAGGGTCATTTTTTTGTCTTGTTTATGGTTTACTTTGCTGTGCAGAAGCGTTTAAGTTTAATTAAGTCCCATTTGTTTATTTTTGTTTTTATTTCTGTTACTCTAGGAGGTGGGTCAAAAAAGATCTTGCTGTGGTTTATGTCAAAGTGTTTTTCCTATGTTTTCCTCTAAAAGTTTTATAGTGTCTGATCTTACATTTAAGTCTTTAATCCATTTGGAGTTTACTTTTGTGTGTGGTGTTAGGTAGGGCTCTGATTTCCTTCCTTTACATGTAGCTGTCCAGTTTTCCTAGCAATCCCACTACTGGGCATATACCCTGAGCAAACCATAGTTCAGAAAGAGACATGCACCACAATGTTCATTGCAGCACTATTTATAACAGCCAGGACATGGAACCAACCTAAATGTCCATCGACAGATGAATGGATAAAGAAGATGTGGCACATACATACAATGGAATATTACTCAGCCATAAAAGGAAACGAAATTGCGATATTTGTAGTGAGGTGCATCTTGTGGATGAGTCTATCTCAGAGGTTTGTGCAAGATTCCTGATTGGAGGGACTCTGCTCAATAATTTAAAAGCACAAGAGATACAACAAACGAATCCTAGGAGAGCACTCAACTCAGGAGATTGGCAAGTGTACTGGGAAGATAGGAAAGTATTTTTACCAATGGGGAGAGGAGAGTGGAATACACTTTATAAGAATAGGAATGCATCACACATCATGTTCTTTTGGCAGAGTAATTTCAACATGAAATTGATTTTCCAGATACTACAAATCATTAAATTTATATAAGAAAATATTTAGTCTGAAAAAGTACAGATTGTCAGCCATCTTTGAAATCTTTCTGTATTCCTAGGCTCTCCCACTAACAATTTTCTTGGGATTCAGCAGCTCTCTGTTCACTGACTTTTAAATGCTTTTTCCATTGGAGGCTGGAAGATGCACACCTTCATCCTTATACAGGGATTTAGGGAACACTTCACAACTCAGCTACGTTTCACACTCTCAAAGCACTCCTGCTTTGATCATTTTCCCTTATGGAACAGGGTAAATAAAACAACAGAAACCAAAAACCATACAATTCCTTTGAGCTTCACACCTTATAAGTGTCATAAAACTGCAAATGCTTTCTTGGAGCATCCAGGTAACTTTCCCGTAAAATCTCAGGTTTTGTTAGTTTTCCTTAAACTTCAGAAGCAGGTTCTTTCCTGACATGATCTTTGGATGTCTGAGATAACACAGGGGGGTCTGTTCTTGTGTTTACTTATCACCTGTTTCTGCACACAGAGCCCCTTTCATTTTCTTGATTGGGTCTCACCAGGATTTTACTCTGAGTAGATGCTCTGCTTCAAGGGTCATTATTTGACTCTGTTGTATACGAGGACCTGCAACAATAAATACTGTTCTACAACAGTGTCGCAAGGGGCATCTGTTTTGCACACATAACCTCCTTTCTCATAAAATAAATGAACCATAAATATCAAAGCCAGAATAGATCTGAGACCACCTATGGCCCAAATATACAGAGAAATTTGACCCAGGACATCCTTAATTTGGACACAAGCAAATGTAATTCCTGGACAGAATGTCTAAAAGAAAATTTAACAGGGGTTACTTTTTTGTTTGCCTATAGAGTGAAGGAGCATTCAGTATTGAAATTCACTCATTACCAAGCTGTCAGTTGAGAGCTGATCAGGGGCTGGCAAGACTGGCAAACTGTAGGAATTTGTATTCATAGGCACTGGCCTCCACATTTCCTGCACAGAGATCTCAGACTCTCTTTAAAACAGTGGGTGCCCTAACCCTTTAAGAGATTGGAATTCCATCATTTTATTTATTTTTGCAATTTATTTATTTCTGTGTACTTTTAAAAAAATTTTTATTGGAGTATAGGTGATTTACAATGTTGTGTTAGTTTCAGGTGTACAGCAAAGTGAATCTGTTATACGTATACATATATCCACTTTTTTTTAAGATTCTTTTCCCATATAGGCCATTACAGAATATTAAGTAGAATTCCCTGTGCTATACAGTAGGTCCTCATTAGTTATTTATTTTAAATATTGTAGTGTGTATGTGTCAATCTCAATCTTCCAATTTATCCCTCCCCCCTTCCCCCCAGTAACCATAAGTTTATTTTCTACATCTGTAACTCATTTCTGTTCTGTAGATAAGTTCATTTGTAGCCTTTTTTTAGATTCCACATATAAGCGATATCACACGATACTTGTCTTTCTCTGTCTGACGTACTTCACTCAGTATGACAATCTCCATCATTTTAGAAAGACTATGGGCCATGGCATACACTTTCCCTATCCTCCCTTCTCATTGGATTCTGTTCTCCTTCCTCCTCTGAGGTCATCATATAAGATGGACTTCACATCTCATCTGACAAGTGCCAGTGACCACAGAACAGAAGCTGTCTCTGTCTGAGACCTCAGTGTGGAGAGGGTTGGTCCTAACGCTCACACTCAGCCTTTCTTGACTTCAGTTTTCCAGGTTCATAATCTCTTCTTTGAGCTTCTAGGAGTCCTGGGTTCTAATCACTGCCCTGACACTCAGTTATTGTTGAGTGATCCTGGGCTATTTCTTTCTCTCTTGGCCATGATTTCTCCATCTGAATTTTAAGCAATCTTATTTGATGCTGTACTTGAAAGCAGCAAGCAAAACTCAAATGAAAGGATTTAATATTATGATGATGATTTTCCAACCACAGGGAAAAGGGTTTCCTATGTTTGTTTCTGCTGAAGTGTTGACAGCCTGTGTCTACTGAGACACTAGTCTCCTTCGTACTCGGTGAGGTTCTTCCCATCCTCTCTGGGTTGAGGTTCACATCCTATCCTCCAGCAAGAGAGTGCTGCAAGGCTATTCAGAATAAAGATTTACTTGTGCCTCACTTCAAATGAATCTCATCCCTGTCACCCACATAAAATAGTACAGCTCAGGCTATCACCAAGAGGAAATTCCAAGTCTACTAAATGCCTTCCTGCTCATGACACAGGAGCACAAGCAAGGCTCCAAACAGGCCCTGGCTCCTGCCTCATTTTCTAGACCCACCTAGCCCAGCTTCCCCCATAGTCTCCCCTCCTGCTTCAGACACACAGGGACTTGTAGTTTTCCATTGTCCATGTTCAGAATGGCCTCTGAACTTGTATACACTGGTCACTTCATCTGAAGAGCTTCCACTCATCCTTCAAAAACAGCACCCTCTCCCCCAAGAAACTTACATACCACTTTGTTACTTTTTTTTTTTTTTTTTTTTTTTTGCGGTACGCGGGCCTGTCACCGTTGCGGCCTCCCCAGTCGCGGAGCACAGGCTCCGGATGCGCAGGCTCAGCGGCCATGGCTCACGGGCCCAGCCGCTCCGCGGCATGTGGGATCTTCCCGGACCGGGGCATCGGCAGGCGGACTCCCAACCACTGCGCCACCAGGGAAGCCCCCACTTTGCTACTTTAAAGGAGAGGTTCCATTATTTTCTCCATCAGCACTTTTTTTTTTTTTTGCGGTACGCAGGCCTCTTACTGTTGTGGCCTCTCCTGTTGCAGAGCACAGGCTCTGGACGCACAGGCTCAGCAGCCATGGCTCACGGGCCCAGCCGCTCTGCGGCATGTGGGATCCTCCAGGACCGGGGCATGAACCCGTGTCCCCTGCATCGGCAGGCGGACTCTCAACCACTGCGCCACCAGGGAAGCCCTCCATCAGCATTTTTGATATTCATTTTTCTCTCATTCTTCTCATTTAATTATTTTAAAATCTTTTTAAAACTTAAAGATGAGTGTACATAATATACACATATACTTTTAAGAAAAACAGGAAAATGAACACCCAGATACCAATCATCTGGCTTGATTACCAACTGTTTGGAAACCTTTTGTGTGTCTTTCCCTAATTCCATTCCCTTCCCTTCTCCCAGAGGTCACCACTTTCCTGAATTTTTAAATTATCTTTTTTATTTCTATAGAGTTTGACCACATTTGTATGTACACTTAAACAACAAATTACGTAGTTTTGCCTGTATCTGAATGTTATTGAATCAAAGAACATATTCTTCTGACTTGCTTTTTTCACTAAACATTATAGTTTTGAGATTCATCCATGTTAATGAATATCTTAAAGTCCACCAGTTCTTTCACTGTTGTATAGCATTCCATTGTATAAATCATTACGATATACGCACCTATTCTCCTGATGATACAGAATTTTTTTTGTTCCTATAAGAAATGCTTCTAGACAGTTTTGAACGTTTTTCCTGATACAGATTACAAGTATCTTTAAAATATATACTTAGAAATGGCAATGTTGTGTCAAAGAATATGCACATTTCAATCCACTGGGCAATGCAAAATTATATTCAAAAATGATTATACCAATGTGTCCTTCCTTCAGTTCCATTTGTAGTATCCAGGGGTTTGGTGTTTGTTTTTTGCCTTTTTCTTAAACTTTTTGGACTTGTTTTGGATTGATTTATATCCCTCCCCGCCCACTTCAGTTTTCTTCCTTTAGTGTAGCAGTTGTACATACACTTACATACTTATCTACTATCCATTATTAACTTAAATTCTAAACTCGGTCAATATTTTTAACTTCTTCTAAATAATACCAGAATTTCACATTTACTCTGACCATCCCAATTCTAAATAGTATGTTACTGTTGTCCTAAATCTTAGTTCTTTCTTGTTTCTATAACTGTACAAAGTACATATGTGATAATTATTTCATGCGGTACGTGTTTATATTTACCCATGTGGTTAACATTTTCTTTGTTTACTCTTCCTTCTTTATTCTCCAGCTTTCGTTCTGGAATTATTGTACTTCTTCCTGAAGAACTGGACATAGAATTCGAGGCCAGTTATTTTCTTCTTAGAACTTTGAAGATACTGTTCTGATATTCATTATTACTATTGAAAAGTCAGACTCAGTCTAATTGAGTTCCTTTACAAAGTATTCTGGATTTTCTTCACGCCCCCTTCCAAGGTGTTCTCTTTGTTTTTGTTGTTCTGACTGAACAATATCTGGGTGTGGAATCTTTTCTTTAATCCTACTTGGAATTCGTTAGGTTTCTTGAATCTGAGACTTGTCGCTTCTCATAGTTATGGAACATTCTTAGCCATTTTTTCCTTTAAATACTGCTTCTATTTCAGTCTTTCTCCCTTCTATTTTGGGGTCCCTAATCAGACATAAGTTACATCTTCTCACTCTACTGCCCATATATCTTAACTTTTCTTGTGTTTTTCCTGTTATCTCTCTCACTGGGACATGTTCTGGATAATTTCAGATAAATTTTTCAGTTCACAAATTTTCTCTTCAGTTCAATCTGCAGTTAAATTTATCTTATTTATATTTATAAATATAAATTTTATAACTAAAAAAATTTTAACATGCACATTTTATTTTAGCTATAGATATTATATTTCTTTTTTTCTATTTTGTATCTGCCTGATCAGTTTTGATAATATCTTATTTCTTCATTATACTTCCAATTCCTCTTTTATTTTAAAAATCATTAAAGATATTTGTTTTATATTCTGTTCCTCATAATTGAAATATCTACAGCTTTTGCTGGTAAGAATCTACATTATTTATGCCAGCTCTTATGGTGTCATTTTTCCTTGTCTATTAGTGAGTTTTGATTGTGAACTCATAATCTTTAGATCTTTATTTGGGAGTTTTTTGAGGCTTTGGTTTAAAATATATTTATCCACTTTTTTTGTTTGTTTGTTTTTTGGTTTTGGCCATGCCGTGCGGCATGTGGGATTTGTTCCCCGACCAGGGATCGAACCTGCACCCCCTGCATTGGAAGCATGGAGTCTTAACCACTGGATGGCCAGGGAGCATCTTATGCAGCTCAATATCAAAAAAACAAACAACCCAATCAAAAAATGGGTGGAAGACCTAACCAGACATTTCTCCAAAGAAGACATACAGATGGCCAACAAACACATAAAAAGATGCTCAACATCACTAATTATTAGAGAAATTCAAATCAAAACTATAATGAGGTATCACCTCACACCAGTCAGAATGACCATCATCAAAAAATCTATGAACACTAAATGCTGGAGAGGGCGTGGAGAAAAGGGAACCCTCACACATTGTTGGCGGGAATGTAAATCGATACAGCCACTATGGAGAACAGTATGGAGGTTCCTTAAAAAACTAAAAACTAAAAAGTCATATACTTTATGACCTAGCAATCCCACTACTGGGCATATACCCAGAGAAAACCATAATTCAAAAGACACATGCACCCCAATGTTCATTGCAGCACTATTTACAATAGCCAGGACATGGAAGCAACTTCAATGTCCATCAACAGAGGAATGGATAAAGAAGATGTGGTGCATATATACAATGGAATATTACTCAGCCATAAAAAGGAATGAAATTGGATCATTTGTAGAGACATGGATGGACGCAGAGACTGTCATACAGACTGAAGTAAGTCAGAAAGAGAAAAACAAATATTGTGTATTAACTCATGTATGTGGAATCTGAAAAAATTGGTATAGATGATCTTATTTACAAAGCAGAAATAGAGATGTAGACATAAAGAACAAACGTATGGATACCTAGGAGGGAATGGGGGGTGGGATGAACTGGGAGACTGGGATTGACATATATGAACTATTGATACTATGTATAAAATAGATAACTAATGAGAACCTACTGTATAGCACAGGGAACTCTATTCACTGCTCTGTGGTGACCTAAAAGGGAAGGAAATCCAAAAAAGAGGGGATATATGTATATGTATAGCTGATTCACTTTGCTGTACAGTAGAAACTAACACAATATTGTAAAGCAACTATACTCCAATAAAAATTTTAAAAAATATATATTTATCCAGAGAAATTTTGCTTGTCCAGAGCAGTAGCAATCTAGACTATTAAAACATAAAGCCTAGAGAGCTTTTTCTTATTTACAGAAATAAATTTAATTATGATCACAAACCCACAGGAGGACAGGCTTAAGCTTAGGTATTATGAGAGATGTCTTTCTTTGATTTTTCTCTCTCTTTCTCTCTTTTTCCTTCCCTCCTTCCTTCCTTCTTTCCTCCCTCCCTCCCTTCCTCCCTCCCTCCCTCCCTCCCTTCCTCCCTTCTTCCCTTCCTTCCTTCCTTCCTCCCTTCCTTCCTTCCTCCCTCCCTTCCTTCCTCCCTTCTTTCCTCCCTTCCTCCCTCCCTTCCTCCCTCCCTCCCTTCCTTCCTTCCTTCCTTCCTTATCGGAACATGGCCTCACTGTATACTTTTGTAGGGTGGACTTTATCTCCTTATTGTGTCTTTCTCAAAATGTTGCTCCTCAACGCGGTCTGGATTTTGTGGGTATCTTTGATTTAGTCAACTCTGCTGAAGGCCCAGATTTCTCTCCTATGTCATAGAACCCAAGTTTGCTCATTAAAACTCAAGTTCTGAGCACTCAGAAATCATCATACATCCCCAGAGCATTCTGGATCCTGCTCTGACTTAGCCTGTGGATTCATGCTTCTGCTTCCTTGTCATTTCTGGCTTCTGGGGAGTTTCCTTTTCTTCCACCTCAGCCACGTGCCTCAAAATAATCTTTAATATTTTAACTGCACTGAAATTGCAGATTGAAGATTTTAAAATAAATATCTAGTCTATCATATTGTCAGAAATGGAATCCCCACCCTGATAATTCTTCAGTCTTAACACTGTGACAACAATTGTCACGGTCAGTTTATTTCTCTGACTTTTTCTGAGAGCTTCTTAAAGGTAAAAACGATGATCCCTTCATCTCTAATTCCAGTTTTTGACACAAAGTAGGGGGCTCAGTGAAAGTTGGTTGGATGAATGAAATAATACATTTTAAAATGAATAATGCAATAACCAGAGATTTCTGGATACCAAACAGAATCAGCTTATTAAACTTGGTTACCCATATTCCAGGATGACTGATTATAAATTGGATTTTTAAAGCGATCATGGTCTTCTCAGAAATTCTGAGCCAGTAGCAGATTCATGAGGTCTGAAACCAAGTTGAGAGTTAATTAGCTCGAATACTGAATACGCTGAGGGACTGTGGCAGTACGTGCGGGGAGGGCTGAGCCCAAGGGGCAACAAGGTAGACAGGCAGGGAGGGCTGGCCAAGCAGCTGCTTCCAACCTGCTGGAGTGGTTCTCACAGGGCCTGGGAGCCTCCAGGGAGACGGCACTGAGTGTAAATCAGAGCAAAGGGGGGGCCCCTGTGGGTCCTGCCCATGCTTGTCAGCATCGTCCGAAGGGGAGAAGCGTAACCCTTTTGCTGCCAGGAGCCTCCTCTTCTGCACAGACCCACCAGCAGACTCCAAGCTGGCTGACACTACTGATCTGTCCATTGTAGAGCAGCTGTGGCTCAGACTCTTCTGGTGGCATTAACCCAAGAACTACTGGACACAAAAGGATCCCAATGTAACACAGGGAAAGCCCCCTCCGTCTGATTTCACAATTGTAATAATCAGAAACAGCCCTCTATACTCCATAGCTACCTCTGCCCTCAACCAAAGAATTCTGAATAGCTTAAAACTTCAAAGGCGAATGAATATGTGCACGGCCCCTTCTGTTATTCCCATTGTACGGCTAGATGATTAGGGACTGAAGCCACGTGTTCACTCTCAGCCCTGTCACTGCTGGGATCCCTTTTGAAGAAACCTGGGACCAGTCACCCCCTGACTGGGGACCTCGGTTTTCTCATCCATACGGTGGGGAGGGCACAGAATGCTCTTTAAGGGCCTTGCTAGCCTACGGAGTCTAGAATTCTAGGACTGAGAACTTTTTACTTCCTGATTTTATTATAGGCCACAGTTTATCTCCTACTTTGGAAACTGATAAATAGTTTCCAGTAAGACCTTCAGAATCCCCACTCCCCCAGTACAAACAATGTAGGTGCATTTTTAGAGCCTGTTTTTAAGCAGTTTGCCTATGGACGTGAGGAGAGCTTTCATTACTGGTGATAAGTATTCCAGGAGCCAGACATTTGAAAAATCACATCAAAATGAAACTGTACTCATTCTTCCTGTGGATTTATCAAGCTTGCCTAGTTCCTTCGATCTTGAGGCTTGCCTCGGGAACCCTGCATTTTCGCATGATTGTTTTTGGAGACCCAGCCCAGGATTCTTCCATAAAATCGCAATAGAGAACCGTTCCACTGATTCTCAGACTCAGGAACGCACTAGGCCTGAACCCCTGTTATATTTAGCTTCCCCCCAATAATTCAGATTGTCCTCAATCCCCTTCCCTCACCCAATTAAACAGAGTTTTAGGGTCACAGGGATTGATTTCCTAGGACTCAGTGTCCCTGCTGTCACACAGACACACTGACGGCAGCCTTCCCTGCCTTCCCCAATTCCAGATTGCCAGTTTTTTCAACACACCTTTAATGAGCGCACACCCAAGCGTTCAGGTGGGCACCAAGGGATACAAAGCTTCAAGAACAGGGTCTGAAGTGCCTAGTAGGGAGGGGAAGGCAGGTTGCTTTATGACTTTCAAGGTCCCAGGGCCCCTTCCCCTGTTAAAAACTTTTCAAAATTTAATTTATGTTTTTTGACTGCATTGGTATAAAGATGAATGCAGTCTGGGCTGAATTCATTATTGCATGTTCATTATTATTGGGTTCAGTTTTTCTCCTGATTGTATAAGGAATGAAAACATTATGATCTGCCCCTAAAAATAGCATGGGCCCCAGGCACCACTCCTAATGGGAAAGTCAGCCCTGGACGTGGGGAGAAGGGTTGTATAAACAGAGGTGGCAAGTAAGCAGGCAGAGGCAGTGCAGTGGGAAGCCCACTGATCTCTGGGACCCCCGGGGCAGGGCCTTCTAACTCAACAAGGCGTGGGCCCTTCCCGGAGCCGGACAGTTCAATGTGAGGCCTGAATAAATGTTGAGGCTGAGGAGAGAGATAGGAAGGTCTTTGGGGAAGAGCAGATGATGCGAGAGATGAAGAAGTAAGAAACGGGGACGTGTGTCCAGGGAGCTGGAAGCTGCTGGAGCAGAAGATACCAAACGGGTGGTCAGGGCTGGGGTTGGAGAAGCAGAGGGTTCAGATGGTGACAAATCTCATGGGTCCATTCAGTAGCATGAACTTTGTCCTGGACGAACAGCTGGACTTCAAAAGGAGAACAGCATGATCAGATGTCAGATGGGAAAGCCTTGGAATTACATGTACAAATTGAACTAGGCAAGGAAGCGAGGTGTGTGTGTGTGTGTGTGTGTGTGTGTGTGTGTGTGTGTGTGTCTGTGCACGCTCATTCCAGGAGCAGCTAGAGGGCATATTCTGCTCCACTGGGGCCTCTTTGAAAGCCAGCAGACTTTCTTTCTTGGATGTTCTACTGGTCTGAAAGGCACAGCCTCTGACAAAGTCAGTTTTAGGAGGAGAGGCTGCACAGTACAGTCTGAAAATTCTTGTGAAAAAAATACAAAGTTAAAAATTTTTGTCCTGTGATATCACATGTGACAATGTTTGGTACTCTTTTCGATAGACACAGAGAGAGAACATCATCTTTCTGAGAGAAAGATTTCTGAGAGAAACCCTCATCTTTCCCACCCTAGAAATAGCGCACTGTTCCCAGAGCCGGCTCTGCTCCCCTCACCCCCGTAAGACTTCGTGCAAACCGTTCCTTCGCCCCACACACCTTCCCCTTCTTGGATTGCTTGCTGAACACCTGCTGCCTTTAAGACGTAGTTCAAGTGCCTCCCAAGCAAGTTTCCTGCTCTGCACTCCTGCCCCCAAGGTCTCTCCCTCCCTCCTTTGGTCTGGGACCAGGCGTGTCTTCTCCATCAGTGTACCCTCAGTGGGTACACCATGTGTGAACACGGCTGGAGCTCCACCACAAAGGCAGGTCTCTGAGGGCAGGGACTAGGTTTAAGTGTCTCTCCAAGGTTTGGGCCACTGCTCAGCACACAAGAGCTGGGCTAACCTCGGATCAATAGACCTTTTAATCGTGAAACTGTGAAGCTCACTTCACCTTAGTAAGGTGGCATCATGACTCCTGATTTTCAGCAAAGTGTCCCAGATCTGAAAAACACCCATGAAGCAGGGTTTTTGACCTTTAAGCCAAAGTACTGAAATTTCTTGTACAGAACTGCCTCTGCTTTAATCCCTCACTTTGTCAGCATTAGGTTGTAAGTCTCAGACTATAGGGGCCAAAGTCACCACTGTGGGTTTATTTATTTACTATTTAATAAAATAGTTTCAAGCTCCCAGTTCGTGTTGATGCATTCTATGAGAGAGGCTTTCCTAATGGGACAAAATGGAATCACGCGTGTGTTTAGAGTTCAGTTTTCCCACTTAAAGTTTTCTGCTTTCCACAGAGGAAGACACTTAGGAAGGAGTTGAAAGTGTGGGATTCACAGATTGAATCTGGGTGACGATGGGTCCTGGGCTTGCAGAAGAAAGAAAAGATGATGGAGGACTCCCTGGCCCCTCAAGATCAAGTTTCTTCTGTTTGCTGAGGATGGAGGAAGAGGGCAAATGGCTTGAAAAGTCTTCACTGTGTGCCTGAGTCTGCCCGCGGGCTGCTGCCCCAGAGGCTCATTGCTCTCTCTGGCCGGCTGTGTCCCCGGACCCAGAGCAGAGAGACCCAGGCTGGGTTCAGAGCGGGGGCAGGCTGGACACGGGCACTGCTGCCCTTTACTGAGCATGCGCCGTGCACCAGGCACTGTGTGAGGGCTTTTCAGACACGGACTCTCTCATTCAGTCCTCACAGTTCCTTCATTCCAGAAGTGTTTAATAAACTGCCTCTGGGTATCATGATACCCACTGGAGATACAGGGATTTTTCAAATGTTTAAAACAGCAAAGTTCCAGTTCCTCACTGCGTCTGCATTATGTTTGGGAAAGTACACAGCAATAATTCAATGTATAAACAAACAAACTGAGTGTCAATAGCACAACAGGAAAGTAAACAGGGCAGAGAGATGGAGGGCAGTATTTCATATGAAAGAAGGCCTCTGACGAGATGAGGCTTGGCAGAGAGCTGGGTGACGTGAAACGGGGGAAGTGTTTGAAGGCCCAGAGGCAACACTGTGTACAGCAGGCTTGAAAAATTATAATCATCCTGCAAATTACTATTATTCCCACGTTACGGGGAAGCCATCCCAGGCATCGTATGGCAGAGAGAGTTGTCCAAGATCACAGAACTAGTGAATGGTACTGCTGTCATCTGAACCTGAGTCTCTGACTCCAAAGCCTTTGTTCTTTCCATCCCACAGCCATGTTTCAAGGCAGCTCTCGGCGGTTGAAAAGGAAGAGCCGTGCGACCCCTGAGCTTCTCCTCCAGCCTCAAGCCCCACCCCAGGAAGCTTCCTGGCGCTTCCTCCATCCACACATCAAGCAGTGGCGAAAATCGCGACGCGCCCGCCTGTAGGGGGCAGCGAGGGAAACCTCGTGCCTGAGCTCCCACAATCTCACTGCAGACAGCTAAGTGGGAGGGACGCAAGTCAAGCCTGGGGAAGGTCAGAGAAGCAGACAGGCTCTCTCAACCGGGGGAGCCTGGGAAAGAGCCTGGAGGAGACAGAATACAGGCTGGGCTCGGTGAGTGAGCCCAGCAGATAACACTTCTGGTTGGTGCCTTTTCAGCTCGCTCGTCACCCTCACCTGGGGTAGCTGAGGTCATGTGATGGCCACTCATCCCTCCCCTCTTCTCATTCCCTGCTGGTAGAATGTTGTCTGTCGCCCTGACCCGACCTTGGCCACGTGGTTTGCACTGGTTAATGGAAGGTGGGTGGAAGAGACAGGTGCCTGTTTTGATCTGAAGCTTTAAGAGTCAGGGCAAGGCGCCACCATGTCTCCATCCTGCGACTTTACCATGAGGAGAGAAACGCCCTAGAGCTGCTGGTCCCAGAATGAGCGCACATTGTAGGGGCAGACCTTAGCCCAACCCATCCTCTAGGGCCAAGCTCAGCCAACCCCGGCTGAGCTGGGAGATGCCAGCAGTGTCATAGCTGACCTATCCACCTGTGGCTGTGACATGACCATGTGTTTTAATAAGCCAGTGAGATTACTGGGGTTGTACGTGACCCAAACAGGTAAACCCAGGCAAGCATCTTGGAGCACCTCTGGTCCAGTGGCTTTCGACTGACCTCCCATCAGTGTTGTCTGGGAAAGTTTTAAAACACTGTTGAGCTCAGCTCTCCAGGACTCTGCTTGAATGGTCCAGGGCTGGGCCAGACAGCAGTACTTCGGACAGATTCCCGGGTGGTTCCAGTGCGCAGCCAGGCCTGAGATGCTCCGCTCGGCCAACTCTCGGCTGCTGTACCATCTCAGTGAAAGAGAAATGACCGATGGCAGTCCTCGGAGAGCGGCAAAGCCTAGCCTGGAAGCTAAGCCTTTCTGATTCTCGCTCTCTCCCTTACTGAATGGGAAGCTTCCCTGACCTCTTCTGGCATCAGCATTCTCCACCTCCCCGTGGCCTTTGAGCCCAGAGCACAACAAATACAGATCCCACCTGGTTGGCAAAAAAAAAAAAAAAAAAAAAGGCAGCTGGGCACAGGACGTGAGACGTCAGCGCAGCGAGGCTATTCTGGGGACGAATCAAACCACGGGGGCTCGGGAATTGTAAGTGTTTTCAGCTTTTCCCAATGTCCTTTGTGCTGGATTTAGTAAGTCACCCCTTCCCCCCTGCTCCCCACTTCCACTCCCTGCCCCCACGTGGGCCTGGACCCTGGACTATTCAGGGGGTGCCGGCTGAGTCGGGCTGAGACCTGGCCACCACCTTCCCACGGTCCACACCACTCGGTGCGGCATTTCACATGTAGCACACCCTGAAGGTAGAGTTTCCGAATGTAGTGGTAGGGAATTACCCAGATCATCATATATTTTTTGTCGTGGATCAAAGGCCTGTCAAATCTGACATGCTAGTAAAACAAGGTCACATGAGTATGGGCACACCGGTTTAACTGGGGGTAAAACAATGATCCTGCCTTTCCCAGCCTCTTGCAGTGGAGTTGTCCCTGGTTACTGTTCTGCCTCCGTCTCCACAGAGACTACTCTGGGCCCAGTAACCATGGTGATAGGAGAAGATGTGAGCAGATGGGAGCTCTACTTCCACAATTTCAAGTCCTCATGTTGGGGGAAGTGTGCAGGAATGAGGGGCGGGAGAAAGAAGGGTAAGGGAGGGAGGAGAAGTTACAGTATTTTAACCCAGGAACGGATTGCCGTGCTGGGGACAAACCAGAAGGCGTGATTTTTTGGTTGCCGAGCCAAGCTCTTCTCCTTGACCTCGATAATGATTTATTCCCCCCCCCCCTTCCCCTTGCTGTCAGA
This sequence comes from Pseudorca crassidens, assembly GCF_039906515.1. NCBI lineage: Eukaryota > Metazoa > Chordata > Mammalia > Artiodactyla > Delphinidae > Pseudorca > Pseudorca crassidens. The sequence goes on along the minus strand of NC_090309.1, from coordinate 79,839,701 downwards.
TCCTTCTAGACAATAGCATTCCTAGGGAACTGGAGACAAAAGATTTCTGTACCATGCAGAGTGGGAGGCGTTTTTTAACCACATTCAAACGTATTGCATGAATATATGTTTAATGATGTATCATTCACTTAAGAAAACAAGGGTCTGAAATCGTGTCAATTTAGATTCAGTCTGATGATGGAGTGTTGAGAGGGCCACAGCCCAGGAGGCATGAAATCTAGGTTCCAAGGCAGGTTCAGTTACTCACACCCCCCTCACCCCCCGGGCAGCCTTGGGCCGGCGCCTTCTCCCGGAGACTGGGTTTGTATCTCCAAGGTGCTCTTAAGACGTCTGTTGACTTTGAAGTTACGTGAAAAAAAATCTTACTGGATGTTAAACTGAGACTTTTGGTGTCAGTTTCTGCTGAGATCCCCACAGGCTGACACCAATAAAATACGTGACAAACAACTATGCAGGGCATGTGTAAAATTGCAAAACGTGCTTTTCAGTCCTTAGCCACAAAGAAGGTTGAAGAGTAGACAGGGAAGATTTTTTGGAGAGAGTTTCAGTTTGCTGAGGATCTCTCCCAGCTCCTGGGAGAGAGGACAGCGGGTCACTCTGCCCGCCTCCCACCTGACATCCTAGGAGGGAGCATCAGTAAACCCGCTTGGAGAGCTTGACCCATGACCCTCTGGAATCGGGGGGACATAGAGATGTGTACCTGACCCAGAAAGGGGGTCATGGCTGAGTGCTACAGCCTGCGGTGGAAGCACAGTGAGAAAGACGGCGAGTTCTGGAAATAATGGGAGGAGAAGAAAAGTGGAGAGGAGGAGAGAAGCTTTCGATGGCACAAGGAGTCTGGGATTTTGTACTGTAGACCGAAATAGACTTTCTATTTGGTTTATTTATTGAGGGAGTCTGGAGAAGCTGACACCAGCCTGAGACTTCATCCAGGGGATGTGGTGGGAGGGGACATCCACTGAGAGCATTTCACGAGGAACAATGAGAGAAAATGAAGTGGCTTTCTGTTCGTGCCCTACTGTGCCAGCTCACTCAGTAACTGGTTATGGGTTTTTATGGGCTGAATTGTGTCCCCCCAAATTCATGTACTGAAGTCCTCACTGCCAGTACCTCGAATGCAACTGCATTTGGAGACAGGGTCTTTAAAGAGGTAATTAAGTTAAAATGAGGTTATATGGATGGAACCTAATCCAATATGATCGGTCTCCTTATAGGAAAAGGCAGTTAGGACACAGGCACACGGACAGAAAAGGCCATGTGAAGACACAGGGGGAAGGCGGTCGTCTACAAGCCAAGGAGAGAGGCCTCGGGAGAAACCAACCCTGCTGACACCTTGATCTCAGATTTCTAGCCTTCAGAACTGTGAGAAAACGTGTTATTTAAGCAGCCGGGTCTGTGACACTTGTTATGGCGGCCCTAGCAAACTAAGATATTGGCTGTGATTATTTGGGAACTTCATTGGCCTGAAAAGATGACAGGCCACACCCCCAAGGGTCTCTGCAAAGATGTGAATTCTCGAATCTGAAAAAGGACCGGAAGTTTTGCTGCTTCGCTATCTCCTCCCCAACTCACTCTGGAATTAGCACTGACTTCAGTCATCTCTCATTTACCTGAATGATGGCTCCTGGGATCTGGGCTGTTCCTCCACCTTGGGTCAGATACACAGAAGTTCACGGGATTTCTCCTGGTTCTTGGGACTGGAAGTCAATGCTGAGGCAGGTTCACTTGTAGGTGAGTTACGAGACTGCCTGTGCTGTGGTAGCTCAGGGTGGAGGGACAGGCCTGCTGCCGCCAAGTTTGATCAGAACCCAAACCGAACTGAATCTAAACCCAAATCCCTTCCCCACATGCTCCCCAGTTCTGAAAATGTTTTCTCCTCATGCCTCCCATGACATCCAGAGCTAGAAGGGGCCACAGAGCCCGCTCTGGCCATCACCACGGACATCTAGTACAGGATTCCCATTCATTCATTTACTCACTCATCTACCAAACTAGAATAAACTATTAAAAAGGGGGCAAGATATGCAAATAGGTGGGATTTCTATCTTTCCAGGAGCCCTCCCAAATGATTCATTTCTAGGTACAAGGACGGCTTCTAAAGGGAAAGAAGCTTCCAGGAAAAATCATCTGCATTCCCAGGCGGCTGCTGCTGACGCATGGTCTGGGGGATTGCAGTGCTGTCTCCCGCTCCTGTTCTGCTCTAAGACCTCGCCAAACTGAGTCCAATATCAGGATGTCCACTGAGGACCAGCCCCACAGCCGTGGTTGCAGTAGAACAGAATTCCCCTCTCTCCATGTGGCTGGCTGGTCTTCAGGACGTAAGGCTCACTGCACGGACACACCCGATGGCTTTCTTGTCATTCCTTGCACTGTGGGATCCTCGGGTTGACTTCCTGCCACCTCTGATTGCCGAGACTAGAACACAGATCTTCTGCTGCCTAAACTGACCCCAGGAAGACAGGTGTTGCCTGAGCTCCTCCTTCGAGATGGGCTAGAGAGTTGGACAGATGGAGATGGAGCGGTAGCTTCCTTTCCGTGGCCAGAGCTGCCTGTGCATCCCTCCAAAGGACTGGCCTCCAGACATGAAGATGTTGTTGGTCCAGGTGGGAGTGTCAGGCTCCAGGGTGGTTCTTGGGAAGGAGGAATTCTGGGCAGCAGTTCTGGGACCAATCATTGACCTGATGCCTTGCTCATGAGGCTGGGGGCTCCGTCAGAGCAGGATCCATCTGGGGTGGAGGTGATCTCTTCAGAGAGCCCTGGTCCTCTAGCACCGGCGCTGGCTGGGGTGAATTCAGCTAAAGACCTTGCAGCAGCTATGCCAACAGGCCCTTCTGTCTCTAGGTTTCTTAATTAACCTCAGAGCTTCTGGGTCACCTGTCCCTTCTCAGACATATCACCCACTCTGTGCTGCTCAACACCTTCCCCTTCCCTCTCTCACTACACTTTGTTCCTTGGCCTCCTGAGATGACTGGTCTGTGGGAAACAGTCTCCCACACCTCTTAGGACGCTACCAAATATTCTAGATCCTGACGTGTCGAAGTCTGATTACCCCTGAGGACGCAGCTTCCCCACCTGCTTCCTTCCGTGGCGGCTCTGGCAGTGGGATTGCACCTGTGGTGCTCCTGGTGCCCTGTCTTGACCCCCTTATTCATACTGGGCCACAGTCTCCAAAGTGCTATATGTGTGAGTGGCCAACTGCTCACAGCTGCCCCAAATGGGGCCACCTTGTGCTGGGGGGCAATGGATAACTGGCACAGGGTACAAAAGGCTGGCCTCTGGCCTCACACTGGAGCCAATTCGATGGTGCGATCTGTGCTCCAGAGCTCCCTAGCTCCGGAGACTAGCTCCAAGTCTCCAGGCAAGACCGCATCCTTGCTTGGCTTTCTTGCCAGCTTTATCCTGCTTCCCTCGCTCCCCTTCTCCTGCGAGCACCCCCTCAATAAATCACTTTCATGAGAATCCCTGCCTCAGGCTCTGCTTCTCTGGAACTTGACCTAAGACAGCATCCTCCCTGCTCCTGGGGGCCGCAGTCTGTCACACAGTCTACTGCATCTTCTGGAGCTGCTGCCCCTCAGATTCTTCAACATACAATTGACTACTCACAGCCTCCTGTGCTTCTGTCTGCCCACTTCTCCTCTACCCCTCATCCTCCTGTCCATCAAAATTGCCAGTGCCCTGACCCCTCTCCTCTGCTGTCAAATCCATTCTGTCCTTCCTTCCTTTCTTCTTTAGCGTGGGCTTTAGGGTCTATCTCTTCAATCTTCTTTGCAAACACCCTCCAGTCCTGTCCTGCTATTGTTGTTGTTGTTGCATTTTCCTCGGGTGTCCCTAACTCTGCACCTGTGAAACCGTCTGAGCCTCCCAGGGACCTCTGGGGAAAGCCACATAGCCATGCAGACTGCTGCCCAGTAATGTTCATGGTCTCCAAAGCAAGGCTGCCAAGAAATCCTTCTGTTCCTGAGTCAAGTTTGTTTCCCATCGTAGCTATTTAAAATCTTCTTGACGGTTCTCAAACTGCCCACCCACCACTTCCCACTCCTTCCCTGAAGATAACCTGATCGTCTACTTTGCAGAGAAAATAGGTGGCGAGAATACATCTTCCTCTACTTCCTGACTTCACACCTACCGACTGCTTATATCCATTCCCATCCTTAAAAACTCCTTCTCTACAGCCAAAAAGCAAGCCCTGCTCTTCTCGTCTTGTCTCAGCTCTGACTCCTTCGCTCTTGCACGTCCTCCCCGGTGACTGTCCTCTCCTTGCCTTGCCTTTCGGTCTTTCCCTCCCTGGATCTTCCTCTGTCGCTTGAGTTGCTTCCATCTTGTGTCCACCTCTGAACCCCGCCCCGTCTCTCTCTCTTGCCTTTCACAATCAGGATGAAAGCGTCATCTATGCATCTGGAGTTTACCCCCAACCCTCCTCTGAAGCTGTGTTCACTGAGGCCCCCAAACATCTCCATGAAGCTAAACCTACCGCCACTTGCCGGGATCTCCTGTCACATCTCTGTGGCTTTTACCCTCAAGCCCACCCCCTCCTACCTCGACCCTCTCTTCGTTCTGTGAGTTCCCAGCCAGGCTCAAGCCACTTGGGCCACTTCTTCTCAGGCTCTTATACAAGCTCCTCATTCTTCTCTGACCCTAAAATGTCCCCTCTCTTTTGCCCTAACCCTCTTCTCTTTGTCCCAACATGTATTCCCAGGGGCATTGCTCCCACAGCCTCACTGAAGATTTCTGAGTCCCCGGCACTGATGGCTCACATGGGGCTTTCCATTCATCCATCTAACCACCTACCAGATATTGCTATTCAGAAATCCCACATACCCCTCAATCCCAGCATATTAAAAAGGGAACACATCATGGTTTACCCAGGACATCTTTCTTCTTCTGGGTTCCCAATCTCGGTGGGCACAGTGCGTTCAATGGTGTTCTCCCCAGACATACGTCACTCTGAACCTGTGAATGGGACCTTATTTGGAGAAAAGTTTTTGCAGATGTAAGTTACTTAAAAAATCTCGAGATCATCCTGGACTAGGGTAGGCCCTAGATCCAATGACAAGTGTCCTTGTAAGTGAAGGGAAGGGGAGGAGGCCACGGGAAGGGAAAGTGCAGGCAGAGACTAGAGTGAGGCAACCACAAGGCAGGGATGCTGGGGGCTGCCGGCAGCCACCCACACTTAGAACAGAGGCAGCAAACAGACACTCCTTCAGGGGCTCCAGAAGGAACCAACCCTGATACCATCTTGACGGTGGACTCTGGCCTCCAGAACTGTAAGAGGATACATCCCTGCTGTGCTAGGCCACCCATGTTGTGATGAGTCCTGGGAAGCTGAGACAGTGGGTGGTACCACCTCCCACCGGCTGCTGCGACCCAGAGGCTGTGCATCGCTCTGACTCCTGGTCAGGCTCCACCAAGTCTCGCGGGATCTTCTGCCTTTTCTCACTTTATTGCCTCTCTCCCTCTGGGCTCCCCACCGGAGTACCGAGCTTAAGGACCTAGATGTGGATTCTGGAGTTAGAGATCCTGGGTGGTCTCTGTTACCTCCAGCGATTTATTTAACGTGGTCATATTTAGTTTCCTCACTTTTAAACTGGGTAAATAATTGTACTGGTATAGGCTGTTAAGAGGTTAAAATAGGTCATAGGTGCTGAAGAGTTTCGATGGTTCCTTTAGCCTAGCAAGCGGTCAAATGCTTTAGCTGATGTCACTACCAGCCACTGTCTATGGATTAGGACAGGAGCCAGTGTCGGACCTCTCATCCTCCTGGTAGTCACGCACTGACGTGTGGGCCACATTCAGCTGGAGGAATGCATCTGAAGGGCAAGTATTTCCCTGTCTCTCTCCCACCTCTGTTTCTTCCACCGCATCCCACTGTTTGGGGGTAAATCCCACGCTTCTCCATGTGGGGTGCAGGTGCTTCATGATCCGGCTGCCGCTTCTCTCTCGAGGGTCACGTCTCACGCTGGCGTCCTGTGCTTCTGCCGCTGTGAGCCCTCAGCTGCCCGCACTGCGCCCTCTTACCTGGAGGCGCTCTCCTATCCTCTCCCCTTCACTCTCCCTCTCGTGCGTGTACGGAGAAGCCAGGGAGGGCTTCCCCTAAGAAAGCAGAAGTGAAACTGGGACAGCACGCTCCCCTGACTCTCCTGCACTGGGAGAGACACCCCCTCCACGGGTTAGGCCATTCTGAGCTCACACTTCCAGCGCCTTAATCACACGACGCGATGATTGCCTAGCTACTCACCTGGGTTTCCCACACCCCGTAAGCTCCTTGAAGATGGGGGTGCTTCTCGCTCACAGATCTTTTCTAACGGCTAGCTCACCACCTGGCACACACTTAGACACCTGGGGACTATCTGTTAAAAGAATGCATTTCTTGAATACTTTCTTTAAGTCCGGCTCAGTGCTAGGTCCTCAAACACTGGATTGATAAGGTAACGTTACTGCTAAAACACATCCATCTGAAATCTCAGTGACTTCGTGCAGGGGAAGGCTGTTTTCTGCTCTTATGAAAGTCACTGGTGGGAGACTAGGGATGTGGGTGGGAGAGCTCCGGTCCGTGAAATTTTCAGGGAACCAGGCTGACGGATGTTCTGCCATCTTTAAAACCTGGTTTCCAAGGCCTCTCTGGCCACCAGCCTCTGGTTGGCAGGTGGGAAAGGGAGAGGACAGAGGATGATGATGTAAGAGGGCTTTATGGGCCAGGCTTCAACATGTGACCTTGCTCCCACCTTTATTCTGAGGCTGGAACTCGGTGTCACGGCCCTGTGGCAACGTAAAGGGGGCTGGAAAGCGTACCCCAGCTGGGCAGCCACTGGGGCGCTGGAGGGAAGCCAGCATCCCTGCCGTACATCCATGGTTCCATTTAACCCTCGCTGTAACCCTGCAAGGAAGGTAAAACTGAGGCCAAGAGATGTGAGAGGACTCATTCCAAGTCTCTCAATACTGAGACCCAGGTGCGTGTAACTCAGTCCACGGTGCTTCCTCCATGCCTTCGTGTCTCCACTGGGCACACAGTTTACCAAGGCTGCGGGACATTCTCTCCTGCTCTGGTCTCCTGGCCCTGTCCTCTGGTCCCCCAGTGACTAATGCCAGCCCCTGCTCAACTTTGGCCATGGTGAACGTCAAGCCATCCTGGCTTCTGCTGGAACTTTCTCCAGGGTTCTGGGACCCAGCCGCATGACCATCGGTCAACTCACGCCTCACCTCAGGACTGTCCTGCCCCTCGGTTTCCCTGGAAGGGAATGGCAGTAGCTATTGTGATAGGACCTTGGGAGTTCACTGCTGTTCTGAGTCAGCACCTAACCTGGAGCTATGGCTGCCCACCTTATGAAAACGAACTTCTGAAATGAGATAAAGCCTAGCTCAGTTGCTAAGTCTTCTCCCGCACGCAGAGCTGCGCTTGCACGTGAAGGGGCCCTTGGAACCCACGTCCTCTGCTTGTTTCTGGCAGAAATGGCTACTGATGCTGACACTCCCAGTACGGCATTCAAGGCCTTTGTGATGTGGACTCTGAGGTGGAAACTTCGGGTTCAATTTCCACCTCGCCTTCCCTTCCCCTCCTCGTGGCCTGAGTGGATAATTCATCAGTCCTCCCACGCTGGGCCCTTCCACGTAGCCCTGTCCTTGCACACCTGCGTCCTCAGCAGCCCAGGCCCGGTCTCCCCTGGTGCCCAACAGGGCCCTCCTCATCCTGCTAAGCAGCGCAGGCAGCCCGTGCTTCTAAGGCGCCTTCCCTGCCCCTCCTCTACGTCCCCTGTCCTTTGTCCTTCTGCTCTACAGCATTCTTTTGTTTTTTTTTGCAGTACGCAGGCCTCTCACTGTTGTGGCCTCTCCCGTTGCGGAGCACAGGCTCCGGACGCGCAGGCTCAGCGGCCATGGCTCACAGGCCCAGCTGCTCCGCGGCATGTGGGATCCTCCCGGACCGGGGCACGCACCCGTGTCCCCCGCATCGGCAGGCGGACTCTCAAACACTGCGCCACCAGGGAAGCCCTGCTTTACAGTTCTCAGCCTCACCTTCGTCTATCTGAACATCTATCTCCCTTCTGGATCGTGAGCCCCTGTACAGAGGCTGACTGGTTCTGGTTTGAATCTTCTCTGCTCAGCCCAATAGCGACACTGTTAAATAAGTAAGTAAAGATCCTGCGATGGAATCAGAGACTCCACAGGTGGAAGGAACATAGAGGCCGTCAGTTAAACCTTCTCATTCACCATTTGGGGAAAACGTGCTGGGCTCAGAGAATTTAAGTCACGTCAAGTTGAAGTTCGGCTTGGCCGAAGTGTGCCTAGCTAGCTGGCAGTGCCCTCGGGACTATCGGCCAACAGGCTTGACAGAGAGAACCACTGCACCCTGGAATGGCTCCTTAATTGAGCCTTTCGAAGACTGCGCCCTCCTTTTCTTGTCCCTGGTGCTCTGGGGACGGCTGTCAGTGCGCTGTGGCCCGCGGATACCACTGAGATCTGGTCAAGGACAGAGCCCCGTGTCAGGGGCCAGGCTTGTTGCTTTGTCCCCTTGCTGTGGATGTGGTCATGGATGACGGCGCTGCAGAGACAGGTGGGCCCTGCAAACCCATTCTTCAGGCTGGACGCTGCCTCTCCTCCATGCGGGGGCTCTGCTGCCGGAAGAGCAGTTGGGACCCCGCACTGGTCTTGTACAGAACTCAGGGAGCAGATGGACCCAGCAGACGCGGAGCCATGGGCCTCGGAAGAAGCCCTTCTCCAGTGTCCAGCGGTTGGTGCCTGTCCCCGAGTCCAGGCTGCCTCTTGTCCGGGCGAGCGTGGCTGGGGAGAGGGGGCGATGGACGCGGCTTGGAGGAGTGATGTAAACGGTAAGTGAAAACAACTGCGAAGGAACTGGATCCCGTCCCCACGCGGCTTCATCATCACATTTTTTCCTGCCATTTGATTCTGGCTCCATCTCATCTGTTTGTTTCTGATGCTTCATCGAGACCAGCTCCTCCTGAGAAATGGGAAATGACACTGTGCATACAGCTGAGGTTTGGACAATCTCGACTCATGCTAAACTTGGGATTTGAAAACGATTTCATCAGAGAAAAATCAGTGAACAAAGAAAGAGGATGCTAAGATCTTCAAATATCCTCTGCTGTCAGCTGGTGAAACTGCAGGCTGATGTACACATAAATTACATCTTGAAGATTTCTCTCGCTCATGGTTTTACCAAAAGGATGACTTTTGCCCAAACAATGGGGCTTAGTTTTCTTTGGCTAACACTGCTGCCAGGTGGAGACCCTCCTTTTCCTGAGGTGCCCCCTTCTCTGCCTCCTTTCTGCCCTAAGTCGGGCGTCATGATCTTGCTGCAAAGCTGCCATCTGCCAGCCCGGCTCAGCTCTGCCCCCCCGCAGCCTCCAATTAAACCCAGCACCAGGCCACAGCCGCACTCATCCTCTAGATGGTCCAACCACATCACTCTCCCACGTAAAGCCCCTCGATGACCATCCATTGCTTTCAGGTAATGCTGGGCTCCTTACCAGGGCACACACAGGCTCCATCTCCCGCCTGCTTCTCCAGTCTGCTCCCTGCCTCTGCACTAGCTGTCTCTTCACTGCAAGTCGAAGTCCCAGCTCTGCCAAATGCCTCCAGCACCCCAGACTCCAGGCTCTCCTGTATGAGCCGAGGTCTTTTTTCCCACAGCTCCCTCTGCCTGGAACCCTGTCCTCCTCTTCTCCTCCCTCGCTTCCTGCCCCTGTGTCACCTCCTCCAGGGGACTCTCCTGGCCAGCCAGTTCCCCGTCGAAATTAGTGTGAGCCACTCTCCCCTGTGTAGACCATTCATCTCACTTCTTGCAGGGCTCTGCCACCCCTTCTATGCGCTTGTCTTGTCTGCCCGCCAGTCAGAGGTTCCTGAAGGCTGGTCAGCTCCATCTCCGGGAGGCTTGGCACAGATTAAGGTTTCGGTGGGTGCTTGTGGAATTTGTCAGAGAATGAGCACGGGCCTCAGATGAGATGCTCCGTTCAGGGCTCTCCCTGGCCCCTGCCCGCCTTTGCCTCGCGTAGAGACAGCTGCAGGGCCCTCAGGCCAGAGCCCCTGGGTCAGAGAAACAACTGTCCTGTGTTCTCTCCAGAAATGAAGACTGCAACATCCTCGTGGCCTGGAGCTCAGGGTTGTGGGGGTGGGGGAGGTGGGGGCGCTGCATGGGGTAATGGTGGAGGCGGGGCCCTGTGGGCGGGGACGTGCGACCAGCCAGAGTGAGCCCTGAGGGACCGCCCAGCCCAGCCCCAGGCCAGCCGCCCCCGCCCCCACCCCCCCCCAGACAGGCTACACAGGCACTCAGAGGAGGCTGCTCTCCTCAGCCCCCTTCCCACGTTTTACTTCTTCCCCGTAGCCGGTTCTGTGTCAAGTCCTTCTCATCCCATGGGAACCAGCACCTGAACATATTTACCAAACATCAGCCTTGGTTATATTTTGCATATCATCCACCTCCAAGGGCGTTCAAATGACCTTCTAGCAGGGAAGCACTATGTCTTGGAGAGTGGTGCCACCTGGTGGCCACAGTGAGTTAACATCCGAATTCTCAGTCCGGAGGAAGCCCAGTACCAGGCCCACCGCCCACCGCCCAGGCTGTGGGACAGCAGGGTCTCTGCGGCCCTGGTTGAGGCTCAGAATAAGCCCTGCTGTCCCCGAGTCATCTGTGCAATGGTGGCAGGGCTGAGTGTGTGCGGCCACAGTAGAAGGAGGAGCCCAAGGCTTCATGTGAGCAGTGACGGCGCAAGGATCCTGAAATTTCATCCTCCTGGAATCTGAGAACTGAAGGGTGGTTTAGAGACCAGTCAAGTCCCAACCACTCCTTTCTCAGATGGGCAAACAGAAGTCCAGGGAGGGGAAGTCTTGTGATAAATTAGTTGAAGAGGGAGGACAAGAACACAGGTTTCTGGGCTCCCTGACTATCACCCATTCTAGTACCTTAGGACAGCTCACTGTGATGTCTCATATTTCTCTGAGTTTCTATCTTACAGGAAAAGAAAGAGTCAACCTCTACTCCAATAAGAAACTTCTTCCTCTTTCCCAAATGTCTACCAACTGGGTCCAAACCTATGGGAAGGAAGACCTCCTTCCTCCAGGAAGTCTTCCCTGAGCAGCTGGAAATCTCCCTTCTGAAGCCCCACAGGCAGCCAGTCATTCAGCCCATATGTACAGAGGGCCTGACGTAGACACTGGGATTCAGCGTTCACAAGACAAAGTCCTGTGCTCAAGGGGCTTACATTCCAGTGGGGGGAGACAAGCGATGGATAGATGGATGGACAGTAGATAGATAGATACATACATACATAGTTACACAGATACACAGATAGATACATAGATGATGGATAAATAACTTCAGGTACTAGTAAATGCTTTGAAGATGATAAATAAAGCAACGTGATAAGGAAGGACTTTGAATGGCTTTAGCAAGAGTGATCAAGGGAAGGTGTTCTGGAGAGGCTCAGCTGCAAAGCAGGACGAGGAGGGAAGAGAATTCCAAGCAAGAGGAACAGGAAATGCAAAGGCACTGAGTCTGGGATAAGATTACCTGGTCCGGTCCGGGCACAGAGAAGATCAGAGAGGGGGATACTAGTAGACCAGGGGGAGAGTAGAGGGTGATGATACCAGGGAAGTGCGCAGACTAGACCTCGGGGTGACTTGGGTCTGTACGCGGCTCGCAATGGAAATCACGAGAGGGTTTAAGCAAGAAAGTGCTGCAACCTTATTTACACCACAGGCAACTCCCTCGTGTGTTCGCACCTGAGGACTCCGGCTCTGACACCTCCTCATAACCTGCAGGAAGTCCTTCCTCACCTGCCAAGTTGGAGTAGGTGCCCCTCCCCGTCTGGGCCCTGGAGTTAACATCTTCATGTCGCTGTCACTCTACCTCCCACCTTGTTTAGAACGAATGATTTATGTGTCTTTCTACTTTACTAGGAAGTAAATTCCTGATGTAGGGAGACAGGGGTAAAGAGTCCAGATCTGGAAGGTGGCTTTGGTGCAAAGACTCGCTCTACCCTTCAGTGGCAGCCTGGCTTTAGGTGATTTAATCACTGCCTATGCCTCAGTTTCCTCGTCTTCAAAATGAGAATAATAAATAGCACATACTGCATGGAACTGTCGTTATAATTAAACAATATGTGTGCAAGTACCTCATAACAATGGCAGGTGCAAGTAACCGCTCTGTAAATCGTAGATACGGTTCCTGGGTGTTTTCTCAGGACTCACACAAAGAAGGTCGGGCCCAGCATCTCTTAGGGCCTCTGGCAGAGGTGAGCATTACTCGTGGGGTGACGGGCCTTTGGAGGGAGGGGGTCCAGTCAGAGGTTCAAGAAGTGAGGTGCAAGGACTAGGCTGGCAGAAGTAAGAATGAAGAACAAAGGATGATGTTGTTGATTTGATTATTCTGTTAGCCAGCATGGGTGAATGAGACAAAACGCCCTGTCATCTTTCAGCCCCTCGGAGGGCTGCCGAGGGGCCTCATGTTATAGTAAGAGGCAAGGATTGGTACCCTGTCACTCTACCTGTTCACCTCTGAGGCCACACTGTGCCACGCTGTGTGCCCACCTCGCCTCTCTCTCTGATTTCCCTGGGGGCTGAGTATACTGTCACCAGCTTAGCTTGCAAGCCCAAGCCTACTACCTACATCACCTTGGACACATCAAATTCTGAACCATTTAGAGAGGAAATACATCCCTTTCTAGTAGCCTGGATCCTGAATTCCGTTCTGAAAGTCTCTGCCTATGCCTTGGAGTTTAGGTGCCACTTATGTGTAGTGGACACTAAATCCAGTTGATTCACCACCTAAGTGTCTAACCAACCTCTTCCTTCCTCTCTACCACTGCTGCCACCTCCATAATTTGAGAACCCCTGGTCTCTTGATCTTCAACGTAGTCCTCTGCAGGTCATCTTTCACATGGCTGCCGAAAGGATCTTTGCAAAACGAAAATGTTCAGTTCTACTTAACTCGTCTCAAAGATTCCTCATCATTCACAGGAGAAAGATGAAGCTGGAGAATCATGGCTCTCTCTAACCCGCACTCACATTCACCTCTCTGACTCCCTCCATTTCACACCTGATGCTCCAGCCTCCCTCCCACAAACAGCTCCCTGTTCTGTGAACACACCCTTCATCTTACTGCTTAGGAGGTGAGGAGATGGTCACGAACATCTGTTCACTACTCACCATATACCAGGTCTGTGCACGACGTTTTGTGCATATATTCTTGAAATAAGCATTATTATTTTAACTGTATTAATTAGACAAGCTTAGAGAAGTTAACTAAGGCTCTAAGAGGGTCAGTAACTCAGTCAATCCACATAGCTGGAAAGGTCTGGAGTCAGGCTTCAAACACACACATCTTCTCTGGGAACCTCTGCAACCTTTGGAATCTGACGAGTAGCTAGTGTCTTCTGACATCGGAGGCAGAAGAGAAGCACTGCTACACATCACGGCCTCAGTAGCCCTCTCCGTGGTCACGGTGGGCTCCCGCTTCCACAGCACGTGGTCCCTACCCCTCTCCTGATGCCAACCGCTTCCCGCATGTATTATCTACCATTTGAGCCTCATGTGTCCAGCCTGAACTCAGTCAGGAAAACAGCCACTGCAAGTTTGACAGGAGTCAGGGCTTCTATGAATGTGAGCGGAGCTGAGGGAGAGAGGTCTAGAAGGCTGCAGGCAGAGGATGGGAGAAAGTCAGGAATAACTTCAGCCTGAAGCGGTGAGGTAAGTGGAGACACCAGCGCTCCCTGGGGCATCTGAGGAGCCGCCAGGTCTAGTGACCAGAGTGGCACCAAAGTGGAAGCCCGTGGACAGGCTCGCAAAGCCATGTGTCTCAACTTCACAACCTCCCCATAGGATGGAGACACTCCACGTCCACACTGCAAATCTCGTGGGCATTCCTGTCACTGGCAATTCTGGCACACCTACTTCCTGGCCTTGGAAGAAAGAGGTAGAGGAGTTGAGTCAACAGTAAACTTTTTTTTTTTTTTTTTTTTGCGGTACGCGGGCCTCTCACTGTTGCGGCCTCTCCCGTTGCGGAGCACAGGCTCCGGACGCGCAGGCTCCGTGGCCATGGCTCACGGGCCCAGCCGCTCCACGGCATGTGGGATCCTCCTGGACTGGGGCCCGAACCCGTGTCCCCTGCATCAGCAGGCGGACTCTCAACCACTGAGCCACCAGCGAAGCCCCACAGTAAACTTTTAAGCTCACTTCTCAGCAGACCTAGGGGGTGAGGATGGTTACCTTCATTTTATGGGCGGGCTGAGAGGGTCATTTGCAAGGTGATCTAGGGAGCAAGTGTTGAATCCAGGATTCATATACAAGTTGACTTGACTCTAAAATCCCACGTTGTTCTTTTTAGTTTTGCTTGTTTATTTTGTATTGATTTTTAATCAAATGATATCATGCATGGGTGGCAGCTGGCCTTATTCATGAGCAAATTTATTGCCCTAAATGATCATGCTGGTGTCTGCATCCTACCATCACCTCTGTCTTCCTTGTTCATGAGAGGCTTAGTTTCCCCGTGTGGGACTAGTCTTCTGGGTGCACAGGTGTGAGTTTTCTGCTCTAGGTGGCAACACTACGAAGACAGAATTATGATGTTATCCTTTGGACCCTGTCCCCTGAATGGAGGTAATGTTCAGAAGCCAATTGAAAACTGACATTCACATTATAGTTTAGTCGATCAAGTTCTCCCTTACAAAGTTCACATTAAAACTTGCTTATAGTTTTATCAATGCATAATTTTCCCTCTTTCAGAATTACAAACACAGGCAGGTTTGTGTTGGGAGGTAGCAGGCAGGGCACAGTGGTCGAGAGCTTCGATTCCTAGCTCTTCAAGGGAAGACCGGTGGCCTTAGACAAGCTGACTCGCTGTGCCCAGCGTCCCCTTTTTAGGATGAGTATGATGGTGGTGCCTACCTCCCGGGTTACTGGGACCGCTTAGAAGAACACGTGGTGGTCCACAACCATGGTAGTGGTGGCTGTCATTGTTCTTACTACTCCAAAGAGATGTTTGAAACCTTATTAAGAAAGAGAAGAACATTGTACTGGGAACTAGGGACAAAGGAGGCATTGAAATCGAGTCCCACATTTAATTTTTAAGTGAAAACAAAACAAACATAAAACATGAGCAAAGCAAAGCAAAGAGTAAGCACAGTATTTACAAGGTTCTGATGAAAAAGCTATGCCCATCCTACCCAGTTCATTTGTTAGAAGAGTTGATTTACCTTGACAATCAAGTGAGCTTGAAAACGGAGTAAAGCCCCTGTCTTCAGTAGCCCTTGCCCAGGTAGTTCCTGGTTGTAAATTATATGGGCTGGTGTCTCTCCCTCACAGCCCCACACACAGCTGCCGCCTCTCACCACCTCCTTCGCTGTCCGTCTGGTCCAGCAGCGTCATCTCGCACCTGGATCGTTTACATCTGCCTCAGCCTCCCACCGGCTCTCCCTGCCTCCACCCCTGCCTGGTCCCAGGCCCTCCTGCATCTGGGATCTGAGTAAAAGACCCGCTCCTCGGGGCTTCCCTGGTGGCGCAGTGGTTGAGAGTCCGCCTGCCGATGCAGGGGACACAGGTTCGTGCCCCGGTCCGGGAAGATCCCACATGCCGCCGAGCGGCTGGGCCCGTGAGCCATGGCCACTGAGCCTGCGCGTCCGGAGCCTGTGCTCCCCAACGGGAGAGGCTGCGGCAGTGAGAGGCCCGTGTAACGCAAAAAAAAAAAAAGACCCGCTCCTCAATACAGTGCCCTGTAACCCTCTTGCACTGTTGGTGGGATACAGCCACCATGGAGAACAGTATGGAGGTTCCTTAAAAAACTAAAAATAGAACTACCATACGACATAGCAATCCCACTACTGGGCATATACCCTGAGAAAACGATAATTCAAAAAGAGTCATGTACCACAATGCTCATTGCAGCTCTATTTACAATAGCCAGGACATGGAAGCAACCTAAGTGTCCATCAACAGACGAATGGATAAAGAAGATGTGGCACATATATACAATGGAATATTACTCAGCCATAAAAAGAAACAAAACTGATCTATTTGTAGTGAGGTGGATGGACCTAGAGACTGTCATACAGAGTGAAGTAAGTCAGAAAGAGAAAAACAAATATTGTATGCTAACACATATATATGGAATCTAAAAAAAAAAAAAAACGGCCTGAAGAACCTCGGAGCAGGACAGGAATAAAGACGCAGACATAGAGAATGGACTTGAGGACATGGGGAGGGGGAAGGATAAGCTGGGACGAAGTGAGAGAGAGGCATGGACATGTATACACTACCAAATGTAAAACAGATAGCTAGTGGGAAGCGGCCGCATGGCACAGGGAGATCAGCTTGGTGCTTTGTGACCACCTAGAGGGGTGGGATAGGGAGGGTGGGAGGGAGACGCAAGAGGGAGGGGATATGGGGATATATGTATACGTATAGCCGATTCACTTTGTTATACAGCAGAAACTAACACACCATTGTGAAGCAGTTATACTCCAATAAAGATGTTAAAAAAGTATATATATATACATATAGTTCCCTGTGCTGTACAGCAGGTCCTTGTTGTTTATCTATTTTGAATATAGTAGTGTGTGTACGTTAATTCCAAACTTCTCCTGGAGTCAAACGGAGCTTTTTTTCCAGAAAGCTGGAAAGCTCCGTTTGACTCCAGGAGAAGTTTGGAATTAACGTGATGTCTGAGATGAGGCTTACCTAGGGGTAGTAAGTGGGTTGGGAGTTCCACATACAGGCCTGCGCTGTCTTGCTCTGTGCTGGGGAGCTATCAGTGGGAGGGGGCAGCACCCATAATTGTTAGGGTGTCTGAGGGACTGAGCCATAGGCAGAGTCTTCATCCATCACTGAATAGATCAGTAAGCAGGAGCTTCCAGAGCAAAAACAGTCAGAGAAACTCCAGCAACCCCACCCTTCTCACACCCCCAAGAAGATCCTTGCTGCCTGTGTCCTCGCTCAGGTCCTGCCTCCTGTTCGGAAGCCCCTTCCCTCTTCATTCTGACTTGCCAAATTTTACTCTTTATCAAAACCCCATGTTCCCTACGAAGTCCTCTTTCTTCAGCCCAACCCTCTGGTGCCCGTCCTTCTCCAAATGTCAGGGACATCAGAAGCAAACACGTATCCAAGCCCAATGTTATCAACTTTCTATGAGCTAACCCCTCACTTTGTAAGATGTCTGAGCCCCAGTCAGTTGTGACTAGTGCATGAGTCAAAGGCAGTTATGATCCCTAAGATAGGGAGGTGACCCTCAGGCAGGCTTGTTATAAAATGCTCTGAGATGACATTAAAAGGTCAGGCAATTACCATTTTGCCTTATTACCACAGGCTGGAAATACACTTAATACATTTTAGCTCTTAATTACATTTAACTTTACAAAACTAAAAGTCTTCCAGTGAGTATTAACTTGGAATCAGACATTAAACATTCAACGGTGGACTAGATGTACACTCTCTGACCCTAACCAAACAGAGAATTTAATTTTTTTAAAGTGTGGGAACTGAATTAGCTATCATACTTAGGCCCCGTGAGGCCACCTGTGATGTGTAACTGACACTGCCAGGTGTCCTGTTGGTGGTTCGAATCAATTAGTGATCTCTATTGAAGCTGAATATAATTAATTACACAACTTTGAAATGTTCAAGTCTAATTTCACTAAAATTACATCGTGAAAACTGGGTCATCTGCAGGATTTCTGGCAGAAGGGAAACAAGCGTGAATAATTAATGTTAAAATCATGGCATATATTCATACAACAAACCTGGACACCTAAAAAAAAAACCCCAAAACTGGACACCTTTAGCTTCCTGTTGTCAGGGATGAAAGTGCCCTGGGGTTGCACACGTATAAATGATCAGCCTACTCTGGGACACGTATGAATTGCTGAACAGGCATTACTGTTAAAGAAACCTGTGTGTTATTGATCTAAATGATCACGGGACCACGTGCACAGGTATTAGCTGCTCAAAACGAAGAAGCTCGTTGTCCATTTATTAGGATGAAGCCACCGTAATCCACCTCTGGAAAGCAGTGGGTTACCTGGCGTCTTAGCTGTAAAAGAGGCCTGAGCATCAGGGATGATTCCAGGAGGCCAGATCTGACATGTACAAAACCTTGGGACATAAAATAGTTGGGAATTAAAGTTCACTCTTGTCTGAAGTCCCCCCGCTAGTCTCCCTAGAATGTAGTCTTAGGTTACAGCTGAAACAAAACACCAAGGAAATCCAGTAGAGTTTTCCAGCATCTATGTCAGTAATCTATTGCCACAATAATGCTGTGTAACAAACCACCCCAAAGGTCAATGTCTTAAAATGACACCCACTTATTATTACTCAGGAATCTACAGATTGGCAGAGTGGTTTGGTTCTGCTGATCATGCTGAGATTGATTGGGTAGTTCTGGTTTGAACTAAGGCTCACTCCGGACAGTGGCAGGTTATTGGCAAATTACTGGCTAATCTAGGATGGCCTTGGCCCAACTGCCTGTGTTCTACTAGCATGTTCTCATGATGGTCTCAGAGGCACGGGGTAGAGTTGGGGGACAATTTGTAAGGCCTCTTGGGCCCAAGTACATAAATGACACAGCACCACTTCTCCAACATTCTACTGACCAGAGCAAGACAAGCCCAGCGCAGATTCAAGGGGGTGGGGAATTAGAATCTACGTCTAGATGGAAGGACCTGCAAAGGTGTAACTCAAAGGAAGAGGAAATCGGAGCCATTCCCCAGTCAATATATCACATCGTCCAAACACGGATGAACATATTGATGTTTGCATTCAGAAAATATACAGTAGATTCTTGTTATTCACAGCAGAGCTATGTTCTATACATTTACCATCAACACTGAATTAGAGAACGCTGCAGGATTGCTCCGAGGGGAAACATGGGGTTAGGGTCCTATGAGCCTCAGATCACAGTATTTTCAACACTTCAAATGCCATCTGTGTTATATAGGTTTGTTTGCCAGCCTCCTTGTGAAATGCGCCGGTCTTATCAATATTAAAAACATACCCTTCTGGGCTTCCCTGGTGGCGCAGTGGTTGAGAGTCCGCCTGCAGATGCAGGGGACACGGGTTCGTGCCCCGGTCCGGGAAGATCCCACATGCCACGGAGCGGCTGGGCCCGTGAGCCATGGCCGCTGAGCCTGTGCGTCCGGAGCCTGTGCTCCGCAACGGGAGAGGCCACAACAGTGAGAGGCCCACGTACCGGAAAAAACAACAACAACAACAAAAATACCCTTCTACAAAACCTTTTTCTTGTGTAACACTTTGTAGATTTATTCTGCAGCCTCTGATCTTCACGATTTACCTTGCCCAGGGTGTGATCTCTAATGCAGCATGCTTTCTTGGCCCACTGAGGTGTGGAAAGAAAATATTAGAGCTTCTAATTACATATTTTACTCTCATGTCTTACTTAAAAAAAGATGGTGCAATATCACCACAACAATCCCCTTGCTCTGAGCCACTCTAGTTTCTCACCTGGCAAAATGCAATAGCCCTTTTCTTAGGCTCTGCCTCTGCCCTTGCCCCCTGCCCCACAATACCAGTCTCTGCTCAGTGGCCGGAAGGATACTTTTAAAATGTCAGATCGAGTCACGCCTCTCTCAAAATCTTCCGATGAATTTCCATCTCACCAAAAGCCGAAGTACTTGAGGCCCATCATGACTTTCCTCTCTAATTTCTTCTCCTCTAACCCTCCACAGCTTACTCCACTCCAGCCATATAGACCTCCTCTGAGCCACAAACGGGTAGGCACACTCCTGCCTCAGGACCTTTGCACTGGCTGTTCCCTCCGACCAGAATGCCTGAAACCCAGACACCAACATGCCCCTCACCTCCTTCAATTCGTGTTTAACTCTCGTCTTCTCAACCTGCCCCATTACTCCTCACCCTCAAATCCCCTTACACATTTTGTTTTCTTTGCCAGAGCACTTACTGCCTTCTAACATACTGCATAATTTTCTTACTGATTTAGTTTATCAATTATTATGTGACTACAGGAGGGAGGGTATTTTTGCCTTTCTTATTCATAGAAATATCCCAAATGCCCCAGACAGTGCCTGTCACATAACAGAATCTCAATATACTCAATATACATTGGAAAGAGGGATTGAACGAATGGTTGTATTTCATATAAAGTGCATAATATACTACTGGTGCTATAATATAAAATACATTAAAAATAAATTGGGGTAGATACTCATATTTTTTTTCCTCCTTATTGGAGGGCTGCAGAAAGACATTTAATGAACACTGGCTTAGACGTATGAGATATAATAAATGAGGTCATTTGAATGTATTTCTTACTGTGTCCAGGCGATGGCGCCCATTCCCAACAAGTCGCCAATAGCCGCACAAGGGCAGAACCTCATATTCTGGGTGCTTGCAGAGTCCTTGTACTCTGTCATGTGAGTTATCAATGGCCCTGGTACCATCGTGAGACACAGCCATGCTGATACTTGGATAGCATGCCCCTGAAATTCCTAGCCGGTGGGGAAGGAGTTGAGAGTACTGCTTTGCAGACAGGTGCCTCATGTCTAGGGCCTGGGGCTCTGGCCCATGATGCCAGAAGCTCGGCAGGGTCAGGGTGTGCTTGTGGGAGCCCTCAGAGCCCCAGCTGCTCTTCAGCCCCCTTCCATTGGAGTCCTATTGCCAGCGCAAGGCCACCAACCTCTTCCCACTGCAATGCCAGGACTCTCCCTGCAGACAAGACCCATCCTCCTTGCAACGGCTGCTGCTCGCAAAGAGCAGGTTATATACCAGTCACTGGGAGGGACCCCTTGTGTCCACAGCTGAATCCCCTCAAAAGCCTGGAAGGAAGGGGGTTAGAACTCCATTTTACCAAAGGCTTTGAATGATTCACAGCAAGTGGTGGGAAGGGATTCAAGTAAAGCAAACAGAAGCCTCTGTGCAGCTCTTTCTCTGCACACGGAAGTCCAAGGGACTGAGAACTCGGAAGTGGGTGAGTTCTGGTTGACCGTCGAGTTAGAGAGAGGGACACACAAGCATGTGCGTGCACACATGCACACACACACGTGCACACACACGCTCTGTTACAAGCAGACTGTGATATATGCTGACACAAAGGAATGAAGAACTTGTAGAGGTGACTTGCTCCAGAGCTTACATGTTTCCATATTGTTTTGCTATTACGGAGCAGTGCTCGTTCCCAGCAACTCATGAGGGATTTTTCAACAGCAGTGTTTCTCAAACTTTACTTAGGGTCTTGTTAAAGAGGCAGATTCTGCTTCGGTAGGTCTGGAGTGGGGCCTGGGATTCTGAATTTCTAGAGGCCTGTCAGGTGGTGCGGATGCTGCTGCTTCGGAGACCCCGCTGAGCAGCAGAGGCCTGGAGGAAGGCTTGGCCCAGGGCCTGCTTTTTATGGCCCAGGAGCTAAGCCTGGAAAAAAAAACAAAAAAAGACAGAAGACTAGGCACCAGATCATAGGTGGCCTTCAAAACCTAAGATATTTTCTATTTGACCCTTTACCAAAAAAAGTCTGCAGGCCGGGGGACTAAAGTGATCCTGCTGCCCACTTTCCGAACTCCATCGGAAGAACAAGTTCTCTTAACGGTGGTTTGGAAGAAAAAGCCAGTCTGACTCAGCTTCGCTCCGTCTCCCCAGCCTTCTGCCTGACTGCGGAAATCCTATATTCTGGGAGCGGCATGCTGGGAATCTCTGCTGTGCGGGGATGGGCCTGAGGTGGTCCAGCTGATACAGTGATGATGTAAATGGGGGCTGAAGTGAGCCCACTTTCCGGCACATCTAAGGCAAACTCTCCAAACCACTTTATCAGTGATCAGAGTGATAATCTGGCCTCTGCTACCTTCTTCTTTCGAATCTTAGGGGTTCTGAGACTAAGGGTGGAGGGTACTCTTTTGAGCCCCTGAAGCCAACCTTCTCCAGTTTCCTCCATGCGTCTCCTCTGCGTATTTGTCTCCTTGCTGAACTCGGGGCAGGCGCTGTGCCTGCAGCCAGGGCCGGTATTTTGCACCTGGCTGATGGACTCACGTGAGGCCTGGGGTCCACATCCCTGTGCTGCCAATGACTCTGTGTCAGTCAATGCCAAGACTCACTGTCATATCAGAGGCCTCATTACAAGTCAGAGTTGGCCCCTGGGCTTGCCATGTCAGCGAGCTCCTCTGGAGAGCAGCCATTAGCCACTTGGCAGCCATGGCCCGAATCACAGAAAGTGGGCCTGATTTGACAAAAACAGCGACCATATATTTTTTGCTCTTGGAGGTGTAACCATGGTAATGAGATCAGATGAAAAACTGTTCCTTAATGCCGGCGACACTCAAATGCACGTGGCAGTTTAGGGTAGTGGAAATGGGCTTTAATTTTAGAATCCGAGCATTTCTTCAGGGAACAAAGGACGTTAGAACAGGCCCTGTCAAAGACCTTCTGCAGCTTCTGCTCCTTTCAGGAGCGCACATTCTGTTGTGGGCAGAGTTTTTAATCCATCAGTTGTGGCACTTGCTTTGTTTGTGACATTCTTCTACCTGCTTCAGCTAGTGTTACAAGGCGGTGCCTTCTGTTGGGGCCGTTTCCAGGAGCAATAAAAGAACTGAACTCCGGAAGGTGTAGCTGCTCTAATCATTCTGTATTCAAACCAGCTCTCAAAATCCTCATCGCAATCCTTACATGATAGGTGTCCTTATTATTCCCATTTTACAGATGGGGAGATTGAGGTACAGAGGTGATGTGACATTTGATAGGAGACCTGGCTGAGACCCTGCACTCTTTCATCACGTCCTGGGAGACCAAGTTTCCCCGGCAGGTCTGTGGGGAGAACTTAGGAATATTTAAGGCAGTGCTATTTTTCAGGCAACCTGAAAGGCCAGTCTCTGCTCCCTGGAAACACAAAGCTGTCGGTTGCTATTTCTGAGTGCAGACGTATGTCCTCCCAGAGTTCCAGGGCTGGAGAAGAGGTGATAAGAGGGAAACTTTAACACCTGGCAGAGATAGGGAGTACGTATAAAACCAGTCTCACTTCTCTGAAAGCAATTTTCCAATATGTATCAAGAGGCTTCAAATGTCTGTATGTGTCAATGCACTACTTGAATTTTTATGAATCAGCCTAAAAGAATAAGCAAAGTCCAGGAAGATTTTTTTTCTAACAATAGGGACATCACAGTTTTATTTATACAGGAAATTTTCAAAATAGCCTACATAGTCAAGAACTGGGAATCTATCAAGTAAATAAATCTATGAAGTAGAATAATGTACAGCTAAAGAACTTATTTTTAAGAAAATTTTGGTGATGTGGGGAAATATCTGTGATATAAGGCAGTATGGAAAAATCAGGAAATAAAATTGTATGCAGAATGAACTCATAAATTTTTGTATAGCTATTTTATATACATGATTGAGGAAACAGACTATTTCAGAGAGATGAAATTAGGGGGGCATTTTAACTTTCCTCTCTATATTTTCCTAATCTTTACTAATCTCTTGTAAAACAACGGTTTTGTTAACAGAGGAAACAATAATAATAATAAAAGAACAGCTTCTGTTTATTAAGTGTTTATAATTTGGTTGGATATATGAGGAACTGATTTACCTATATTTAAAGTACTCTTTCTTACAAAGTCTGGCAAGATAGGTTTTATCAAAAAGGAAACAGACTGACTTACCTAAGATTTGCTAAATGAATGAACTACTAAAACCAACAAGTTACAAGCATTCATGACATGCTCAAGAAACGAGGTGCAGTCCATTTAGCTGCAGGGGAGGGTTGGGGGAATCATGGGAGAAGGGGGTTCAAAGCTGGATGGGGCCAGATCAAGGAAAGCCTTAGATGCCATGCTAAGGAGGGAGGTCCTACCCTATAGGCAACGTGGAACCAGTTGCACAGATTACAAAGGAAGGAAGGGAGGGAGGGAGGGAGGGAGGGAGGGAGGGAGAGGGAGGGAGGGAGGGAGGGAGGGAGGAAAGAAAGAAAGAAAGAAAGAAAGAAAGAAAGAAAGAAAGAAAGAAAGAAAGAAAGAGAGAGAAAGAAAGAAAAGAAAGGAAGGAAGACAGAGAAAGAAAGAAAGAAAGAAAGAAGAAAGAAAGACAGAAAGAAAGAAAAGAAAGGAAGGAAGGAAGGAAGAGAGAGAGAGAAAGAAAGGAAGAAAGGAAGAAAGAGAAACAGAGAAAGAGGAAGGAAGGAAGGAGAGAAAATAATAGAGGGGTGCCTTTGGGGGCACTGGGGAAGCGCCAAGGAGTAGTGTTCAGAAAGATTTACCAGCATTGCTGATCAATCCTAGCCTTGGTTAGGCACTGCATTTCCAGACACTCCCTCCAACATAAACATAATTTGGGAGCATGTTCTCAGAGTTACCCTGGATGGAAAAGTAGAGGTAACACAGCCTTCTAGGGAAGCTGGAAACAGAGAAACACAGCAAAGGAATCATCTTTAAAGTTCTCTTTCTCTGCTCCTTTCTTTTGCCTCTTGTGTCGCAGGGTCTCCATGGTCCTGTGTGACTAATTTCATCATCTTCACCTCTGACTCTTGGGTTCGCTTCATACGGCAAACCCAGCTCACTTGCCACGTGCTTTCAGCCTAAGGGCTGCTGCTTCTCAAGGCTGCACACTCAAGGCTACATGCGTGTGCATGTCTGCACCGTGCAGATATCTCTCCCTATTCCTGTGTCATTCAGCCTGTCACTCCTAATTCCCAGCATCCCCAGCTGTTCAAACCTCCTGATTGGAACATCAGTCGGGTCCGTGATCCTAACTGACCAGAACTGTTCCTTAGGTTGCATCTTTCAATCATTTTCTTTCCATCTAGATACGTGCTTTTATAAATATTTGTTCATATCAATGTTTTCACAACACATACTCCATGTCAGGCACGGGTCTCAAGATTTAACTTGTATTAATGCCAATAATCCTTCGAAGTAGGAGCTATCCCATTTTACACCAAACCAAAGAAGGCTTCCATGATTTGTCTGCGATCCTGCCGTTAGTTAGGTACAGGCAGGATTTGATTCCGTTTTGGTTTCTAAGTCAGTGTTCTCGATCATTACATCATGCTGACTCTCACCTTCAGAATGAATATATTTCGAAACCAGTGACACAGGAAATCGTTTTCAAAATGCAGTCACAGTGAGCTTACAGTTCTCTATCCATGGAGCCTCAACCCTCAAGCTTTTGATGTAAATTTCTGACTGATTCTAGGCAGATGTGTTGATGGCGATGCCACTGGCTACTAGATATCATGCTGTTTCTCCCCCTTTTCTTCTCTGCTCTCCCATATTTCCCCTTTTCTTTTTTTGGTAAATTCTTTGCTGGTGAGTTCATTTGTGCCCATGGTTTCACCACGTATCCCCTTGTTGATGAATTCCTTTTCCAGCTTTGAACGTTCTCCCACGGTCCAAATCTAAACGTCCAGCACCGTACTAAACATTTCTTCCCGCGTGTTGCAGAGACCTCAAACTCAACAAACCCCAAACTCGCTCAGTGCCTCGCTTTGCTGTCTTGTCCCTGGGGCCGCCACCGTGCTGCTGCACACTCAGCCATCCCAGAGTCAGCCGTGACTGTGGCTTTTCCGGGCTCCGGCCTCCATCAGGCGTCCCCTTTCTGTTGATGCTTACCTCTTCCTTCCTGGAATCAACACTTTCCTGGCTCACACACCTTGCTCAGGTGATCCCTCTCCTGAGATGATTGTCCTGGTTGTGGGTTATGGTTAGAAGCTCGGGGATCATGGGTTTCCTTCAAATATTGTACTCTGCCCCCCACCCCCATTCCAGCCAATTTATTTCCTGGAAAACACCCCGTAGGCCAAGAGGATGGAGGTGAAAAGTGGAAAAAGAGGCTGAGACATTTCCATAAAGGAGAGGCCTCCCTAAACGTGCAGAGCGCAGACAGGGCAGTACAAGTGTGGAAAGCCATGCGCCCCAGCCAAGCTGCCCATCAGCTCCATGCCGGATCAGATCTTCTCTCGGAATCTGGGCACATACAGTCTTAGCCATCTTTCAACTTCCAGATTGAACGTCCCTCCTTCATGGAATTGTCACTTTTTTTTTTTTTTTTGCTGTAACTTTTTGGTTCTCCGGACCACCTACTTTTTTTCATCCCTTCTTTCACATGGCATTTAATACTTACTACTTTTGTCAGCCTTTGTGTGTCCTTATCTCTCCTGCTAGATTGGGAACTCTAGATCAAAGTCTGTTTTATCTTTCTTTTCAGTCCAGAATAAGCTTTGCCACCAAAGTACTCATTGAAGGTGGTTGAGTAAATGAATAAGTGAACAGAATCTGCCCGAAACAGGGTGTTAGATGGTATGAAAAAATGGCCACGTTAATTCCCTTCCTTGGAACCACGCTCTTGGGTAGTTTTTCCTCACACTGACACTGGGTTTATCCATGTGATCTGCTTTGGCCTGTGGATAACAGTGAGTGTGACACAAGCACAGACCTAACAGAGGCTTAGTTCTTGAGGTCTCCCTTTTCCTGCTGCCCCTGACCATCATGAGAGTGGTCCAGGCCATCCTGCTGGAGGCTGAGGTGCATGAGAGCACCCAGGGGAGGTCGGCTGAGCTGGCACAGACACGAAGAACCATCGGCTACCCACAGAATAATACCGTGAATAAAGATTCTTGTTTTAAACTACTTAGTTTTGGGGCGGCTTTTTCTATGCAGTGAGAGCTAATTGGATAGCCATGGACTGCTAATTTTCAAAGAACTGGAGTGCAGTCAAATGAGCGGCCCTGATATAACTAAACAGGTTTTGCTCCTGGTATAATAATAATAAAAAGCTTTCTAGTCAAAGGGACTTTCGAGTTAAATAGCCCTGGATTCAAATGGAAGATCTGTCATTTACGAGCTGTGTGACACTGAGCATTACTTCACCTCTCAGGTAACGGTCCCTGCCTTTCGGGATTGTTCAAAGAATTGAATGGAATTATGTTCATTAAGCAGCTAATACAGACTCCCACATAGTATGTGGTTGATACAGATTGGTTCTCTCTCTTGGTTGGTCTAGGACTCGAAAATGCAGCTCTGACCCTCTTCCCTCAGGGAAACACTTCTGCTTCCATCTCTGTCTCTGTCTCTCTCTTCTTCCGGCACAGGCAATCCTTTGCTATTTAAATTTATTTACCAAACTGACTAATCCAGTTAGTACCAAATTCCCCCAAGTTAAGTCTCAGGTTGGTTTCTGGGGAGTTAATTACTTACAAAAGTGTACAAGTCAGCCCTGGAGTTTCTAAACTGGTATGTGCTCTGCTCCATCAATATTTCCCATCCCTAAGACCAGCAAATAAATCAAATAGCAACCAGATTAGGAGGACAATCTGATTGCTCTCCATGTGGGGTCCCCTCCTTCTGCATCCTCCAAGTGTCCATGAAAACGCTTACACGAAAAGATTTGGGCCATCTATTCTTGACTCTTCCTTTGTTGGAATTCTCAGGCAATTGAGAACATTCCTGGGGTGCCGGCTGCAACACTTCACCAACTATTTATTATTTGTTGGCTAATTAGCCACAGTCTGTGCCCTTATACTGCTTTTTTTTTTTTTTTTTTTCGCGGCACGTGGGCCTCTCACTGTTGCGGAGCACAGGCTCCGGACGCACAGGCTCAGCGGCCATGGCTCAAGGCCCAGCCGCTCCGCGGCATGTGGGATCCTCCCGGACCGGGGCACGAACCCGCGTCCCCTGCATCGGCAGGCGGACTCTCAACCACTGCGCCACCAGGGAAGCCTGAAATCCTGTCTTTTTTACTGATGGGGAATGAAGTTCCCTAAAAGAATGAGACAGCACCGAGTTCGCAGAACATGCTGGGACCACTCCAGAACACAGGCCAAGGCTCTTCCCACCCAAGAAGTGACAAACAGCTGGTGCCTGGTCTCTTGAGAACTGTGCAATTTTCTGAAGATTCTTAGTTATATTGAATAACTAGCAACTTCTTCATTGTAACTTCCTGGGGGCAAAGATTGAATTTCAGTGAAGCTTCTTCTGTGACATGAATTAATGAATACAAATGGGAATTAACAGCCACCTCTGGAGGATTAGTTATGCTTTATGGTGCAGATCTGTTTTCTATGAAGTACTTGAAGAAAGACCATCAAGTAAAAAATGTATCCGCCTGCCACAGCTGTTCGGACTTTTCAGGCTGAGGTAACAGTAAGCAGCAAAAATAATCTGATTTTTAGAAACAAAAAATATTTTGTTTTAAATCCCAGTTCAACCACCTGTTCACTGTGTAATCTTGTGCTTGTGTGTCACATAAATGGCTGAACCCGTTTCTTACACTGTAAAGTAGGAGCGATGATTGCTGCCTGCCTCACAGAACTGCTGCGGCATCAGAATAGAAAAATGAGTCTGAAATATTACACTGGAGGAAATGATTATTAATACAGTATATAAAACACTGTAACCCAATGAGAAAGTCAGGCCAGCAAATAAACGTAAAGCACAGAGCCGTAGCAAACGGATATTCCACGGTGCCTGGTGTGTAGGATGGGAGGGGCTCCACCATTATTAGCCTTATCATTTCTGCGTCCCACAAAAATCCATCACATCTGAGGCGGGGATCATGGACACCACCAATGTGTAGCCAAGTCACACAGAAGTGTGGGTAACCTGGGGATCCACGACTTGTGACCGGCATCTGAAGTGGAACTGAGGCTTTAACTTGTCAGGTGGGGGCTAACTTCCCGGTAGTTCATGTTAGAATTCAGCTGACCTGTAAGACACCCAGCTGGTGTCCACAGAGAATTGGTAGTTGGTGTTGAAAAACACCCGCATGGTATCCCCAGAGTCTCCCCACCCACCTTGGACCTCACATCCTCCATACCTGCTTCTGTGGCTCTCTAATCACGTAGTGTTCATGCTCCTTTACGGAGAAGACAGTTGCAAACTAGACGTCAACCTTTCTACTTTGTCTACGTGATTCAACAGTATCAACAGTCACCACCAAGCGATGGATCTGCCCCAAATTCGGCCGCTTTCTTGCTCCTAATGTAAAGCAAAAGTTCTTATGGGTCATCCTTAGTCATTTTTTCTTGTGGGTCATCCTTAGTCATTTTTCTTGTGGGTCATCCTTAGTCATTTTTGGAAGCACTCCTCCTCTTGAGCATCTTCTGGGTCCTATTCTTACAGATCTCCGTTGACCTCTCAGATCTGTCTTGTGCTATGAACTTCTGATCCCCCATTCCCTAGTAATATGTCCTTTTAAAAGGAAGCAGAACTTAGGCTTACTTGCTCTTCTCACACTTAATGACATCTGAAGCTCAAGCTGAGGGATTCCTCTGGCTTTAATATGAAGTTCAATAAACTCCTATTTACGGTTTGAACTAAAAATTTCATTAAAAGAGGAAAGCCATTATTTAATGGCTCCAGTGTATCTGAGTTTCTTTTATTAAAGCAGAGGTGCTTAAAAGTCAAGGGCTACACACTGAGAGGAAACATACAAAAACATCCCCTAGATGTGCTCCTGGGCCAACAAACATTGTGATAAAAATTGTGGCTGTCAAGTGAAAAGTTCTTAATGAAAGAAGCCGGTCTCTCAGCTCTTGTAATCAAAATCTTTCCATCGTGATGCATTCTTACTGCCAGCATGTCTCCTGTTCTAGTCTAATAAATAGACTTTTTTCCTATCACCTTTGCAATCAGCTTTCCTTAAGGCAGGAGGCAGAGGCAGAAGTGGGACTGGCACTGCCTCAAAGCTCCCCTTTAAAATGTTTCCATTTCTATAATCTCATGATTCCTCACTCAACCACTCACTCATCCACCAGTTAAGACACTAACTAATTTATTCCTTAACTAAGGATATAGTAAATATCTACTGTATTCCAGACACTACCCAATGTGAACACAAAGAGGGATAAGAGTGTCCTTTTCTCAAGTAACTGGCATAATTTAGGGGAAGGCAGACAGACCAATCCTGATGCACAACGCAGGGCTGTAAGTACCATGCTAGGGGTGGACAAGGTGCTCAAGGAGCACAGAGTAAGGAATGCCCAAGGGTGTCTCTGTAAGTCAGGAAGCCATCACAACTAAGGTCTTCAAGGATAAGGAGTCTTAGGGATTGCGAATGGCATTACAGGCAGAGGAAAAACCACGTGCAAAAGTACGGTTCTGTGAGAGTGCATGAAAAGGTCCAGGCGCGGTGAAAAACTAAGTAATATAGTCTTTAGGATACAGAAAATGAATCATTAGAATGGCTGTAGTGAAAAAGATTGACAGTATCAAGGGTTGGCAAGGACATAACAGAAGTGGAATTCAAATTGCTGGTTGAAATGTAAAATGGTATGGATACTTTGAAAAGCAGTTTCATAGTTTCCTAAAAAGTTAAATTCACACATGCAATCTGATCTAGCAATTCCACGCTTAGATATCTACCCCCCCAAAATGAAAATATGTCCACCCAAAGATTTACATATATATATTCATAACACGTTTTCATAAGACTGATAAACTGCAAACAATTGCAAAGCCCATCAACTGGTGAACTGATAAGCAGAATGTGGTATACCCACACAGTGAAACGCCACTTGGAAATAAAAAGGGACGAACTGCTGATACACGCCGCAAATGGATGAGCTTCGAAAACATTCTGGCAAGTGAAAGACGACAGACACGCATATAATCATACAGATTGTACGATTCATGTGAATTTTGCAAAAGGGCAAATCTATAGAGGCAGAATGAAGGGATGTGTTTGCCTAAGCAGAGCAACATACAGAAGGATTTAAGGACGGTCTTCAGAGCTCCAAGTCCTCTGGAAAGGCGGCCCCACTCCCGACTGCAGTACCACCCTTCTGAAGCCTAAAGAGGGATCCGCTATGTATTAGTTTTCTATGGCTGCTGTAACACATTACCACAAACTTAGTCGCTTAAAATAATACACATTTATTTTCCCACAGTTGGAAGCCAGAGGCTGAAATGAATCTGAACCAGCATCCCCAGGGCCGGTTTGTTTGGAAGCTCCGGGGGAGATCCCGTGTCCTTGCTTTTCCCAGCATCAGGAAGTTGTCTGTATTCCCCTCGTGACCCCTTCCTTGCATCACATCATCTGTCTTTCCTCCCTTTGCTTCTACTGTCACACTGCCTTCTTCCTCTTCTGTTGTAAAATCTCTTGTCTCTCTTAAAATGACACTTGAGATTACACTGGGCCCGCCTGGGTCATCTGGGATAACCTCCCCATCTCAACATCCTTAATTTAATCGCATCTGCTAAGTCTTTTTTTTCGTATAAGGTAACATGCACAGGTTTCAGATTTAGGACCTGGGTATCTTTGGAGACCATTTTTCAGCCAACCACATGTTGGCGCTGCTCCCGTTAGGACTTGAGGGAGCCCACACATCTGGTAAGCTTAGCATCATCCACTAATGGTCACAGTCTGATAGGATTAACTGCCAAAGAGGATTCACCAGATGCAACATGACAACTGTAGGCACCTGTGGATTACTGCAGGTAGAGGATGCACTGGAGCAATGCTATTAAGCTAAGAGTATGCCTCACAGTCAGAAGCTGCCTCCGGAGAAGCCAAGAACCACCTCCAACTGCCCTTCTTCTGCAGAGCCACACCCAAGGTGCTCAGTCAGGAACCACTGATAAGAGCATGGAGGACCCTGAAACATGGGAGCTCAAAGTGTGGTCCTGGCCTGAGCCTGGTAGGCATATTCTTGCTATTTAAATAGCCCTAAAATCACAGACCTCTGGCAAGGGGTGGTCACACCAAAACCAGCTGCAAGCCCTCCATTTTGCTATTGTCAATAAACAGTGGTAACAAGCTAGTAAAAACTGTTCCAAGCCCACCTTGGACCCACGCTTACAGGGAATACAATTAATAAGTACATTTTACGTACCATGAAGATAATAACAAACATCTCAGGCTAATTCCAGACCTACTAGAATGAATCCTCAGATCACAACCTCCTGTTGCCATGTGTAACACCCATATACAGCCTTAGAGATAAACCCCAAGATGAACGCTGGTGTTAGAAATGTTTACCCATTTTCCCGTATAAGCCATCCAGAAGTAATACAACACGACTGTCTTCCCAGACAAGAAGTTTAAGACACCCAGATCAGCCACCATTCTTGGGACTTTGATCCCACATGGTGTGCACACTCTGTCATCTCATTCAACTTCTCATCCTTTCCCAAACTTCCCAAAACTTTCCTCTGCCCTCCTAGAGCTCATGTCATCAGCAAATTCACCTATATTCCAAATATCTTTTAGGGCTACTCACTTTCTTATTGTACCTGAAATCTGGATATATCCAAAGGATGTTAGGCCTACCCTCTCAAGTGGGTGCTGTTTTTTTCTCTTATCTCCATGAATCGAAGGGTCTAGAGGCGGGGTAGGTATGTTCTCAACATTTCATCGCCACTTTTGAAAAATCCTAGCTTCTGTGAAGTGTTTTCCATCTCACTCCAGGTGCAGTTTTCTCCTCTACTTGCTTCTATTCCTTGCTTCTATTCACTTGCTTCTAAATATGTCTCCCTTTCCACTGTCTTCTCATGTCCACAGGCTCTCTATGTCATCTCTCCAGTCCCACGTTTTCCCAAGATCTCACACCTTCATTTTCCTATTTAATATTTCTGCTTAGATTTCTATTGGGCATCTCAAACTTAACTTGCCTAAAACAGAACGCTTGGTAGCACTCCCTCCCCATAAAACACTGTTCCTCCCTGAGATTTCCCCATCTCAGGAAGCGCTATCACCATTTAACAAATTCCTTGGGTTGAAAGCCCTGGAATCATCCCTGATTCCTATTCCTTACCTGCCACATCCATAAGAAACCACTGTAGGATTTATTTCCAACTACATCCCGTAAACACTGACTTTTCTTCATTTCTCGTTCTGCCCCTTCAGTCCTATCCATCATCATCTCTCGCCTACGTTTCCTCAATGACGTTCTAACAGTCTTATAGTGGCTCCCCTTTTTGACCTCTCAGAATCAATTCTCCACACTCTTGGCAAAACTAGTCTTCTAAAATTGAAATCAGAGCAGGCATTCTCTGCTCAAAATCCTCCAATGGATTCACATTACACTCAGAATAAAATCCAAATACCTTTCCAAGGCCTACTAGTCACAATATGACCTGAGACTTGTCTAAATGTACCAGGTGCATCTCTTGACGCTTTTCCAGCACTTACCCCACTGGTCTCCTGGCTGTACCTTGAATATATCGTGTATGTTCCTGGGATCTTTGCATCTGCTGTTCTCTCTTCCTGGGATATTCTCGCTCCGGAGGTCTGCACGACTGGATCTCTCATTTCATTCAGATTTCTATTCAATGGCATCTGCTTAGAGAAGACTTCCTCAGTCTTCCCATTGAGAAGAGCCTGCCGCCAACAATCTTAATATACTGACTGTTATATTTTCTTCATAGCACCTGTCAAGATTTTACTTATTACATATGCATTTGCAAACTTGATATTTTGCATGTGTATATTGCTTCTTTCTCTAGAATGTAAGTCCTACCTTCAGTATCCAGAAATCTTCCTGGCACATGGTAGATGTTCAATCACTATTTCTCAAAGGACACAATAACAATATGAATCTTTGAGAGGTCTTCATATATTCGGGATACAAATGCCAGATAGAGATGATAGAGTATGGAACATATTTTCCTAGACTGGGGTTTTTATTTCCACATTGATCACGGCATACTTTGAAATACAGAAATTCTTAATTTTAATGTGATCATATTATCCATTTTTGCCACCATGGATTTTGTTCTTTTGGTGCCATTTTACAATCCTTTCTTTTATCAGCAACACCTTGCAATTTGGGTTTATATTTTGGAAGAGTCACCCTGGGTGGTACACCTACTTCTTCTAGTAGTCTGAGTGTGTCAGACAGAGCAGGACAGGTGCTGGGTCACAGTGAAACGTTTTTATTGCTTCTAGTACGTCAGAGCCAACTGCCAGTATGTGGCCCTCACATACGCAGCACGCATGCACAAATGTCAGAGGCAGTGGAATATAATGATACTAGTTGAAATGGTTGGGTATTACCCTGTCCTGGGTGGTACCTAGATTTCAATCAATAAGCTTTACAACAAATTGATCTGATGGCTATTCTTATTACCACTATTCTATTAATGTAGGAACCGAAGGTGAGAAAAGTTAAAAGACTAGTCAGTGTCGTGTGGTAAGAAGAGGAAGAGCTGGGAAGTGAACCCAGTTATTGGCTGATAAGAGTCTAAGCTCTTAAACACCAAAATAAGACAGTGTCTTTGCAGGATGCAGGAGCTCAGGTCTTGACCTAGACATTTATCGTGGGTAAGTCACCTCTTGTCTCTCAGTTTTCTTATTTGGAAAATGGAGATACTGATCTCTGTTACACATCACAAGGTTTTATGAGAATCAAACCAACATGATATGATGAATATGATTGGAATTTAAAACACACTAGATAAATGTTAGGTGACTGTTATTATTACAAAGGTACCAAGTATCCTTGCACAACTCGGGGGGTGTGAGCACCAACCCCCTGCACAGTCGAAAATCCATGTACTGCTATCTCTGCCTCAGAAATAAAGGAATTGATAAATGACTTACCCAAGAGCAGGGAGCAGAAACAGTCTGTATAGAATCAGGACTGAAACTCTAGTTCTTTGGACTCCACGTATTGTGATGGCTCATAGAACACGAACTTCTCCCCACATTTAAAGATCTGAAATAACAATGAAAATACAGGTTTGGTATTTACTGAAAAAAATCTGCATGTAAGTGGACCCACACAGTTCAAACTGGTGATGTGCAAAGAGTCAACGGTATAACTACACAGTAAGGTGGCTAAATTATAACAAAGACACCAAAATCTATTGTTGTCTGACTCAAATTTGTTACCCTGGAAGCTTATGTACTCGTCCCATGATCCTACTTGTCTTTATTTAGTAAACATGTCCCTTTGAGTGTTAATTATCAGTAGGTAGATTGTAAGCTGTACATTGATTTACTTTAAAATTTAACAAACAGCTAAATGCTATTTAGAGTCAAGTCTGGCAATCGATTGAGGGAAAGCTAGCAAGAAGAAATAAATAACTTAAACACTGAAGTTATTTTTCTTGTGTGACGTTTAAATAGGCTCTGAAGACTTTCTCTAGATGTAACCCAAGTATTGAGTCACAAAAGAAATGTTGAAATGCGTACATGGCCTACACCCCTCCCCTAGAGATTGGCTTCGCCTGCGTCTGCACTACCCAGTGTCATGGGCCATTTAGTTCAACTCCCTTTCATGGCAGAAATCTCCTGGACACAGTCAGCCAGACATGTCTTTACCTTGGTGAACGAGTCATTTCAAAAAATAGTCTGCTTCACTGTTGGACAGCTCTGCTAGTTAGAATAGGCTCCCTGTCGTTAAGGCAATATCTGTATTCTTGTAAGTTCCGCAACTGTGCTGAGGGAACAGAAGTGTCTTTTGGGAGTTCACACAGCACAGAATTGAGATCGTGGGCTTGACATGGATTCAAACCCCAACTCTCCCATTTTCTACAGTTGACCTTGGGTGACTTGCCGCTCTTCTGTAAGCCATAGTTTCTTCATCAACCCAGTGGAGGTGATGATAGAATCTATTTCATCAGGTGGCTGCAAGTCTTCAAGGAGAGACTGCATACCCAGTCCTAGCTCAACAGCAATTTTACGCAGTTTTGTAAAAGGGTCCCCCTTTTTAAGACCCTTTACTGCCCTCTGCTGGAAAATTGCCATAATAACTATCAAAATCCCTAGGACAACCAGCACCTAGCCTATTCCAAGGGACTGCCCTTGCTGTAAAGTGCTTGAGGCACCACGTCCAGCCTGTGGTAACCTCCCTGTATATGTTAACAACTTTTATTGCTCTAGTTCTGGGCCTCCCCAGTCATGGGCAGCGAACTAGAAGAACTGTCTCTCTGTGGTCATGGCTCGGGCAGTACTCTTGTTGCAGATGGCCAAAGAGGCTTCCTGTCATCTTAGAAAGGTAAGAATAGCTGGGAAGAATGAATCACAATAATCACTTTGGCATGTGGTGTTTATTTAAAATGAATAGAGGAATAACGATTTCTGCCTTCATTACCCAATGGGATTTTAAAGTAAGGACTGTATCGACCTTAAACATTAAGTTATTGAAAAGTGAACAATAAAAGCACAGAAACATGAAACTGAAAATGCTTTTGGAAGATGTTACTTAAATTGTAATGGGTTGTCAAGGGAAACTAATGAACCGGAATTATCAGATAATAGAAGCATTTTCTTTCACTACCACCTGTTGAAAGCACATTGCACGTCAGGAACAATTTTAAGTGCTTTTCATACAAAGTATGCATTATCTTGTTTGTGACTCATAACCTGTTCCTCCTCAGGTCTTCTCCTTCTCAGTAAACGGCCAGGCTATTCACTAAAGCAGAAGTTGGGGGTCATCTCAGAATTGCCTCTTTCCTGTACCCTGATTGTCTACTCTTTCATCAAGTCCTTGTCCGTCCTCTACCCAAAACATATGACAAATGTACTTATCTATCTCCTTCTCCAGTGCCAACTTCCTGGCCCAAGTCCCCATCTTCTCTTGCTAATCTGATATGATTTGCCTCCTAATTTGTCTTTCGACTTCTACTGTTCCTCCTCTGCAGTCCATACTCTTGACAGAAGCTAGATTATTAAAAAAATGTTCCATTTCCCTACTTGATACCCTTACTTGATGCTTTCAACAACGCTGCCCTTAGAACAAAATCTAAACGCTTCCAGGTCTACAAGGACATGCAAAATCTGACCCTGATCCTCTTCTCAACTCACCGCTTAACTCTTCTTGACCACCTTCTTCAGCTCCCTGCCCCTCCCAAGAACTGGCCAGCCCCAGGGCCTTCGTGTTCACCATTCTCCTTTCATGAATCTCTCTTTCCCCAGTGGTTCCTTCTCACGTCTAAGGTTTCAGATTCAATGCCATCTCTTCAGAGAGGCTTTTATGATCGCAATATCTTAAGTCCACCTATATTTTCTATCAAAACACTTGTTTATTTTTTTCAGAGTATTGATAGCAATCTGTAATTATTTATATCATATATTTCTTGACTTTATTTTCTGCGTCTTTCTCTCTGGAATGTAAACTCCAAGAAGGCAGCAATCTTGTGTGTGTATCTAGGTTCCTAACATGAGGCCTGGTACAAAGGGTCCAACTTGTGTACATTTGTAGAATGAATAAATGGGTATTTCTTTCTTTTTTTTCTAATATTTTAACATCTTTATTGGAGTATAATTGCTTTACAATAGTGTGCTAGTTTCTGCCGTATAACAAAGTGAGTCAGCTAGACGTATACGTATATCCCCATATCCCCTCCCTCTTGCGTTCCCTCCCACACCCCCATCCCATCTCTCTAGGTGGTCACAAAGCACTGAGCTGATCTCCCTGTGCTATGTGGCTGCTTCCCACTAGCTATCTATTTCACATTTGATAGTGTATATATGTACACGCCACTCTCTCACTTCGTCCCAGCTTACCTTCCCCCTTCCCTGTGTCCTCAGGTCCATTCTCTACTGCTGCGTCTTTATTCCTGTCCTGCCCTTAGTTCTTCAGAAACATTTTTTTTTTTTTAGATTCCATATATATGTGTTAGCATACGGTATTTGCTTTTCTCTTTCTGACTTAC
Source organism: Pseudorca crassidens (assembly GCF_039906515.1). Classification (NCBI taxonomy): domain Eukaryota; kingdom Metazoa; phylum Chordata; class Mammalia; order Artiodactyla; family Delphinidae; genus Pseudorca; species Pseudorca crassidens. Next base: position 79,802,160 of record NC_090309.1, on the reverse strand, counting down.
TTCACTCTGTATGACAGATTCTAGGTCCATCCACCTCACTACAAATAACTCAATTGCGTTTCTTTTTATGGCTGAGTAATATTCCATTGTATATATGTGCCACATCTTCTTTATCTATTCATCTGTTGATGGACACTTAGGTTGCTTCCATGTCCTGGCTATTGTAAATAGAGCTGCAATGAACATTGTGGTACATGACTCTTTTTGAATTATGGTTTTCTCAGGGTATATGCCCAGTAGTGGAATTGCTGGGTCATAAGTTAGTTTTTTTAAATTTTTTATGGAATCTCCATACTGTTCTCCATAGTGGCTGTATCAATTTACATTCCTACAACAGTGAAAGAGGGTTCCCTTTTCTCCACACCCTCTCCAGCATTTATTGTTTGTAGATTTTTTTTTTTTGCGGTACGCAGGCCTCTCACTGTTGTGGCCTCTCCCATTGTGGAGTACAGGCTCCGGACGCGCAGGCCCAGTGGCCATGGCTCATGGGCCCAGCCGCTCCGCGGCATGTGGGATCCTCCTGGACCGGGGCACGAACCCGTGTCCCCTGCATCGGCAGGCGGACTCTCAACCACTGTGCCACCAGGGAAGCCCATATTGTTTGTAGATTTTTTGATGATGGCCATTCTGACCGGTGTGAGGTGATACCTCGTTGTAGTTTTGATTTGCATTTCTCTAATGATTAGTGATGTTGAGCATCCTTTCATGTGTGTGTTGGCCATCTGTATATCTTCTTTGGAGAACTGTCTATTTAGGCCTTCTGCCCATTTTTGGCTTGGGTTGTTTGTTTTTTTGATATTGAGTTGCATGAGCTGCTTGCATATTTTGGAGATTAATCCTTTGTCAGTTGCTTTGTTTGCAAATATTTTCTCCCATTCTGAGGGTTGTGTTTTCGTCTTGTTTATGGCTTCTTTCGCTGTGCAAAAGCTTTTAAGTTTCATTAGGTCCCATTTGTTTATTTTTGTTTTTATTTCCATTTCTCTAGGAGGTGGGTCAAAAAGGATCTTGCTGTGATTTATGTCAAGAGTGTTTTGCCTATGTTTTCCTCAAAGGGTTTTATAGTGTCTGGCCTGACATTTAGGTCTTTAATGCATTTTGAGTTTATTTTTGTGTACGGAGTTAGGGAGGTTCTAATTTCATTCTTTTACATATAGCTGTCCAGTTTTCCCAGCACCACTTATTGAAGAGGCTGTCTTTTCTCCATTGTATATTCTTGCCTCCTTTATCAAAAATAAGGTGACCATATGTGTATGGGTTTATCTCTGGGCTTTCTATCCTGTTCCATTGATCTATATTTCTGTTTTTGTGCCAGTACCATACTGTCTTGATTACTGTAGCTTTGTAGTATAGTCTGAAGTTTGGGAGCCTGATTCCTTCAGCTCCATTTTTCTTTCTCAAGATTGCTTTCACTATTCGGGGTCTTTTGTGTTTCCACACAAACTGTGAAATTTTGGTTCTAGGTCTGTGAAAAATGCCATTGGTAGTCTGATAGGGATTGCATTGAATCTGTAGATTGCTTTGGGTAGCATACTCATTTTCACAGTGTTGATTCTTCCAATCCAAGAACATGGTATATCTTTCCATCTATTTGCGTCATCTTTAATTTAAGACATTTAATTTAAGACATTGCAGTGTCTTCTCTTATTGTGGAGCACAGGCTCTAGGTGTGTGGGCTTCAGTAGCTGTGGCACGCGGTCTCAGTAGTTGTGGCTCATGGGCTTAGTTGCTCCACAGCATGTGGGATCTTCCTGGAGCAGGGCTCAAACCCGTGTCCCCTGTGTCGGCAGGTGGATTCTTAACCACTGCACCACCAGGGAAGCCCTGGTTTGCTTTGATAAGTAGCTTTTTATTTCACCTATGCACTATTTTCTTTCAAAAGGCAGGCTGTGTTTGGTGTTTTCCTTCATCCAGTGAGGAGTAAAGACTGGAGCACGTGCTGTGTGTCAGTCTGTTCTGTGCAGGACACTCAGCTCTGCCTGAAAGCATTGTTGTAGCTGGCATTCTCTGTGCTGTACCTGCTGTTCCAGTGGTGTATCCAAGGGTCTCCTCCTCTAGTACAAAAGAGGTCCCGGATGATATGAGCAAGCTTTATTCCTGGTATATAAGTTCAAAGTTGTTTTCTAATTCTCAGTACAAAAATTGATATTATGTCTGTGATCATAAGACTCTGAGAAGGAGCTGAATAATAATGCTTGACTCACGTTCTCTTGGTTGCCTGTGCTAACTTGCAAAGATACAAAATAGCCACCAATTCTACCAGCAGTAAGGAGGAAAGCGGTTCTGGTGAATTCAAATGGCGTTACACTCTACTGTTAAATTAAAGCTCCAGATATGTATTTGTACTTCTTCATTCATAAGCACACACCTTCTGAATCATCAGTGGGAGGCCATTGATGGGAAACGTGAACGTAAATTAACCTTTAGCAGGAAGATGAATAACAGAATCTACTTCTTATGAGTAACACATGTCTTTTTGTTAACATTTAGGAGACTGTGTACAACTCTGAGTAAGAGGTAGGAAGGAGCGTGTTTTAGGGCAGGGCTCTACGGAGTGCCATTTTCACATTTAAAAAAGTTAATAATTCTGTGATATCAAATATTCAATCAACATTCAGTTTTATTTTGGTCACCAGGCTGTGCATTATATCCCCATGACATTTATTTTATACTGGAATTTTGTACATTCTGACCATCTTAACTCATTTCACCTACCCTCCCACTCCCCCAAATTTCTAATTGTCTCATAATTATCATAAATATTCTGTTTTGTTTATAGATCGCTTTAATCTGGATCCAAAGAAGGTCCACACACTGCAGTTCGTTGATGTAATTTTTAATCCTTTTTACATCTATAGATTCACTACCCATCAGTATTTTTTTCCCTTCTAACTTAGTTGTTGATGAAATAAGGCCATTTGTCCCAGAGAGTTTCCCATTGACTGAGTTTGTTCATTGTACCCTTTGGTCTGTTAAACGTAGGTCTCAGTTTCCTTGCTTTTCCATAAATCTGTGGTTGAGCCTAGAGGTTTGATATTGAGGTTTTAACTTTAATTTTTTGAAGACTCATAGATGCCAGGATGCTGAAGTTTTTTCTGTTCTCAGAACTGGCCTAGGGTCCTTGAGTAATGAAGGACCCGCCATACAAATACCACATGGTCCCTTATGTTCTTCAGTGGAGGAAAGTTAGCCTTTTCCTTCCAAAGATTAATCAGCACTTATAGATATTCTGTTTTTATGAATGAGATTGGGGTCATATGAGGGCTTTGGCTGCACCCAAGAAGAAAGTCATACTGTCCAGGAACTAGGGGTGCATTGTAACACAGTCCAAAATTATAAGTGTTCAAGCTATAACGTGGGTAAGAATGAAATTACAAAGGGAGTTCTGCATCTATGTTCAGTGACCCATGTTCTAGTTCTGGCTAGGAGGATGTGCTTCAGCTGAAGACACTGCAGATGAAACAAATGGTACAAACATAGCCATGGACTTGAGAAAGCATGGGACATTTACTGGGGAAAAGGAGTGTATTCTGTGAGCAAGGAGTTAAATACATAAGACCAGAGGGTGGAATTAGGGCTGGAGCCACATTACTGATGACCCTGAATGATGGGTTAAGGATGGGTTGTTTCCTACTGGAAAAGAGGGAGATTTGAGAAAGGGCTGGCTTTGGGTTGTCACTGATACATCTGTGTGTCACATGAAATCCCTCACCCTTTTGTAGAAGGAAGGCTCAACTTAAACTCGGCAGCCTCCACACTCTGGTGAGTCTGAAACCAGAGCAGTCTGAGTCTTTACTGATCTTCATTTGAGAGCCATATTCTCATCCCAAGCCTGGACTGGAGATCCAAGGGTCCCTGTTTTTTTTGTTCTCTAGAAGTCTGCCTTAAAGGCCATGGGAGAAACAAGAGGAGGGGACTGCAGAGTTTGCCTCCCAGAATCCACCTACTTTAAATAATTCCAACTGGCTTTGGAAACAACAGCTTTCCTAAAGAGACTGGGGGAGAGGGGCTGGCAAAGAAGTAATTTTTTAACCGTGTGTGAAAATGACAAAACAAATGATGTCATAACATCAGAGCCAAAGAGATGCATGTGCCCCCAGCATCAGGCAAGTGGCACGAGTGAAAGAGTCTCACCCTCTCCAGTGCCTCTGAGAAGGGAAAGCTCTGTAAAGGCCCCTGTCTAGTCTTTGGGACTCAGGCACGAAGGGAGGACGCAAACCTGGAGCCACAGAAATAAGCCTTCTCAGGATGTGAGGTCAATCACCTTCCTTCCCCTGGGAGCTGCAAAGAGGAGCTGTTTGAAGTGTCTGCTCTCTTCTCTCAACCTGGCTCACATATGTGGGGTGAAACACTGACCGAAGATCAGCGGGTGCTTCCCAAACCTAGGCCTCACAATCCCCTCAGGGTTGTTAACAGCTTATATCAAATGAAGGTGTACACACAGTTTGAAAAACCATATCCTAACAGTGGAGAGGAGCGTAGATGAAAAGCCATAATCCTCCTGCCCCGCATGTCCTTCTCTGCCACAGCCTTGTTCTCCAGAAGCAGCTGCTCCCTACTGTTTCCTTTTGCCATTATTCTGATCATTACTTCCATGTGTCTAAATAATAGAGTCAAATCTCTCTTTCTTGATTTGTCAAATTTAGATGTGAGCTATTGATTTCCTCCTATAAGAAATGAGGATTTAGCTCACTCATACCTCTCTCCACCTCTCTCCTCCCACCTCACAAGACCATTATTTCACTATTTTTAATTCTATTTTTAGCTACCTTTATAACTTTAAATAATGAATGCACACACTTCTAGCCCATTTACCATTAATCACAGACACTACTTCATCCTCTTTACCTATTAAGATTGGATATTAGCAGGTCTACCCTTCCCCTTACCTCTCCTTTTTCCTTTCAGTATCTGGTGAATTACCCTTATTTTAAAAATTTCATAGCTGATTGTATTACCTTTTATACTTCTACCATTATGAAGTCTTTAGTGACTTACCTAAAGACTGATTTAAAACCTGAAATTATGAATATATTAATATTGTCTTTGAAACAGTAAGTGGAGTGCTGTGATTACGTTTCCTTTTTGGTCAATTTGTTTGTTTGTTTCCTGGCATTTCCAATTTCCTTTTGGATCACTCAATATCCTGGCAGGAAACAGAGGGTCCATTCAAATGGGGTAATTGGGAGTATTTAATGAAGAGACTATTTACAATATTGTGGGAAGATTAAAAGGCAACCAATAGGAATGGTGAAGTATTTAGTTGCTAGCAAGAGAAGACAGTTATTGTGACCCTGACCTAGAAAGAGAAAGGGGAGGGAGCAGATAGCAGAACTGGGAGAGAACGCCTGTCTTTGTGGGAGAGAATTTGACCTCGGCAAAGGGGAGAGAACAGCCAGAGAGGAAACCAGGTACTATGATGGCTATTCTTGACCACTGGCCAAACTCAACTGGAATCCAGAGAGTGAGGGGGCCCACTGATGTAGCCCATAAAACTTAGCATCCTGGGACACAAAGCAGGGCAGAGAAATTCGGAAGGTGGGTCTGCAGTATCGAGTAGAAACTATTCAGATGACCTTTTAAAAACCTTTTTCTCATTTCTTATACTAACATTCTGGCTGTTTCATCACTGGCATCCTTGCCTCAGTACAGACTTGTAAAGCAGGTTTGCAAAGAGAAGTAAATAGTTGATATTCAACCCTTGACTGACAAAAATAGACTTTGAATTCCAAGGCAAATTCAAGTCTTTAAAATCAAAGCTTACAAGAGCCAGGCTTTTTTTTTTTTTTTTTTTAATTTATTTATTTATTTTTGGCTGTGTTGGGTCCTGTTTCTGTGCGAGGGCTTTCTCCAGTTGCGGCGAGCATGGCCACTCTTCATCGCAGTGCGCAGGCTTCTCACTGTCGCGGCCCCTCCCGTTGCGGAGCACAGGCTCCAGATGCGCAGGCTCAGTAGTTGTGGCTCACGGGCCCAGTTGCTCCACGGCATGTGGGATCCTCCCAGATCAGGGCTCGAACCCGTGTACCCTACACTGGCAGGCAGATTCTCAACCACTGCGCCACCAGGGAAGCCCGAGCCAGGCTTTTTTGAAGGAGAAAGTAGATTTTGTTTTTTTTTTTTTTAATGGCAAAGGTTAAGTGCTCTAGGATTCAGAACTTGTTTATCCCATAAGTTTAGATAGAAGAAAAAAATACCAAATATTGCAAGGGAAGGAATATTGATGATGAGAAAAGGCAAATTTGAAGAACACAACTAGAATTTAAAGGCTGCTGTGCACCTGAAAAAGTCCCTGATATAAACCTAAGCACAAAGAAATATTGGCTGGTTTCTGTTTTTGGTTATCTAACCAACAAGATGCCAACATAGAGAAAAGCTGATAGCTATGGGCCAGATATCTTCCCCTCAATTCTTGGATAGTAAGTAACCCCCGCCCCCCCGCCCCCAACTAGGCCAAACTGACAAATAAAAATAAATTCCTAGGAATTAAATCAACCTGAGACACACCCTCAGTAAAGGAGAAGAGAGGAGGAAACTATTGAATTGGTTTAGTGGTTTCTCCTGAGACTCAATATTAAGCCAGAAATGACTGAATGTTTCTTGAATTGGTAAGATTAGGTTGTCTTCTACCAAAGTGGAATGGTGGTTCCTGAGATAAATTTAGTTATAGGGAGATAAAGCAAGTGATATCTTTACCAGTGAGAAATTTTAGCTGTGAAATTTGCACCTACTGCATTCATACCTTCTTAAATATTGCTTTTATCTGTGAGGTTCTCCTTCATGAGGCAGTTGGTGGCTTTTCTCCAAACTTCCTTAGTACTTCACTTATATCCCCACAATCAATCTTATCACATGGCATCAAAATTTAGGTGTTCTCAAATTATTCAACAGTAATATCTTTCAGAACAAGGACCCATTTTTCTTTCTTTTTTCTTTTCTTTTCTTTTTCTGTTTCCTTATCTTTTTCCCTTTCTTCTTTTCTTCTTTTTTTCTTCCTCCCTCCCTCCCTTCCTTCTTTTCTCCTTTCCTTCCTTCCTTCCTTTTTTACTGAATACCTTCTCCTTCTAATATTTGGCATATTATATACGTGCACCACAGATATTTTTTCCAACTAGATGATAGTGTAATGGCTGATTGAGACCTTCTCTTGCGCTCTCTCTTTTTCTTAGGAGTGACAACAGAATTTATTGCATTTTATTTTTCCATTATTTTTTAACAAGTGTTTGTAAATATTTAATTATTTGCATAAAATTTAAACTATCAGTAAGATAGTATTAATATTTAATGATCAATTTGAAAACAAATCATGGTAATTTTCACTGTAGATGACTGAATAATGTAAAACATTCATTTATTTATTTAATTAATATTAAATAATCAGTACGTGCCATAAACTATAGTATATTAAGAGGATATAAAACAGATAAGATAGGGATTCATCCTCTATGAGCTTATTATCTGGTATGTTGTGATCATTTTTTAAAATATCAAAAACAGATGAAGCCTACTTTGTAGTCTCTTAATGAGCAGTTATTTCCTAAAGATAACTTTTTGATCTCTCAATTCTGAGTAAAGCAAATGTCAAATTTTATCCAGATTGTTTGTATAATAAGTATAAAATTGTTTTTGTATGGAGAGGGATTTTATTATTTTAATTAATTTTTTTTTATTGGAGTATAGCTGACTTACAATGTTGTGTTAGTTTCTGCTGTACAGCAAAGTGAATCAGTTATACATATACATATAGCCACTCTTTTTTAGATGGATTCCCATATAGGTCATTACAAAGTATTGAGTAGAGTTCCTTGTGCTATACAGTAGGTTATTATTTATCTATTTTATATATAGTAGTGTGTATGTGTCAACCCCAATCTCCCAATTTGTCCCTCCCCCACTTTTTCCCCTTGGTAACCATAAGTTTGTTTTCTACTTCTGTGACTTGATTTCTGTTTTGTAAATAGCTTCATTTGTACCTTTTTTTTGGATTCCACATATAAGTGATATATCATATGATATTTGTCTTTCTCTGACTTATCACTCAATATGACAACCTCTAGGTCCATCCATGTCTCTTAACCTTAACTCTCTGATCCCTGAGCTCCAAGAATGATACATATTACCTGATTTGCAGGAGAATAAGGGCACTGAAATTAGATAGCTCCTGCCTCCAACAAGATTGGGCCAGTCCTGGTTGCTGGAGGGAAGTGGAGGTGGGGGTAAGGAGCTGACTGCAAGCTCGGCTCTAGACGGCCTTGGTAACAGCCTCAGGGCCGGGTGGCTATTACTTTTTCCATCACTAACTTACAATCTTGCTGAAAAAATACCTCTAATAGATAATAAAGGTAAATATTATCATTATTGTGAGTGGTTTATTATTAAAACTCTAATCCACTAAGAAAATATATTACTAACTGGTGCAGAACTCCTTTGGGACTTTCAGCTAATAGCACCTGTTCGTTTTGCCTGTTATATTTTTGGAAAGCAGAAATTACATTAAGGTTACGTATCCATATGGTACAGTAATAAAAACTGTTAGCCTTCAGCTTCTCACGATTATGGACCAGCTAGTACTGGTCTGGCCCTTCCAATGTAAACAACCATAAAACTGAACAAAACAGACAAAGCAGTTATTCTCAGCATTGACCACGAGGCTCCATTCCATGAGAAAAGGGAAACTCATGAGGTAAAGCCCATAATTTCCTGTCCCTCTGCATAGTGAGAGGTCTCCAAGCAGAGCACGGGGGCGCCACTGATCTGAGGAGGTGGAGGTTTGAGTCCAGGACAACTAAGATGGTTATAATTCTGGGACAGGGCACTGGAGAGGAGGGAGCTGTACAGAGTGGAGAGTAAAGTCAGAAGCCTGTTGCAGGGGCTCCTCACACGTCCTTAGCTAGGGGCTGGGCTGCACATGAAGGCAGGGAGATTTCATCATATTTACCAGAGAGCAGCAGCTGTAGAGGTGAGAGTAGAATGAATAGCGTAGTGCTCCAGCAGGGCTGGGAGAACGCTGAAGTTTTGGTCTTGCCAGAATGGACAAAATTACTTATGTCTAATAAACATCACAAGCATCTACCTGGGACACCATAAAGGCCATGTCTTAGGAGCAAAGACCCTGTTCATGAGGAAAGTTTTTTTCAGAGTTTTATTTTAGACCCACTTTAAACAAAACTAAAATCAGGCCCTGATGAGATTCACAGGAGAGGCAGAGTTTGAATGTTGAGTGCTGCCAAGTTAGAGGAAGTTGGGGAAGATCTTGAGTGTTCCACACCTGGTCTAACAAAGCATAAAAACAAGTCTACCCAAATTCAGTGTAAGCAGCCCGTGTTTGAGCTAGTTAGAACAAAATGCAACGTTCAACAAACAAAATCACAGAATCCAGAACCCATTCTACACATTATCAACAAAGTCCAGTAATAACCAAGAATTACCAAGTGTGCAAAGAAATAGGAAATTTTAACAAGTAATTAAGGAAAAAAATCACTAAGCACCAATGCCGAAGTGCCCTAGATGTTGTATTTAGTGTATTGTATTTAAAACAGCTATTATAAAAATGTCAAAGAACTAATGGGGAAAACTGTTAAAATAATAAAAGTAAAATATGGCTTTAATTAATTAAAATCATTAATTAAAATGAGTAAAATATAAAAAAGATTAAAAATCTCATCAGAGAAATAAAAAGTTAAAAAGGAACCAAATGAATATTCTTGAATATAGGAGTATAGTAAAAGAAACTTAAAAAAAAAACCCTGGATGGGCTTAACAGATTGGAGAGTTAATGAATTTGGAGGTAGATCAGTAGACATTACTTAATCTAAGAGAAAAGAAAACAGATCTTATAAAATGAATAGAACCTTGGGAACCACTGGGACAAAATAAACTGTCTATTATAAATGTACTAGGAGCCCTAAAAGGAGAAGAGTGAGAATAAATAGGGCAGAAAAAATATTGGAAGAAACAATGGCTGAAAATTTCTGCCATTTGACGAAATTATTTGACATACAGATCCATGAATCACAGTGAATTCAAAGCAGGAAAAATACAAATGAAATCACATGTAGGTACATCATAGTTAAACTGATGAGAGCCATAGATAAAAGAAAAATCTTGGAAGTATTTAGAGAAGACAAGACACATTACACACAGAGGAGCAATAATAAATGATAGCCGACTTCTCATCAGAAACAACAGAAGAATGGAATCCAGAAGTCTGTGGAATGAGAGCTTTACTTTGCTGAAAGCGAAAACAGAACCTGTTAATCCAGAATCCTATAACCACTAAACTATCCTTCGACAATGAGAGTGAAAGCCATTTTCATAAACTGGAAGCTGAGAGAATGTTTTTGCCAGCAGAATCACACCACGATCAATGTTAAAGTATAGTCTTGAGGCCAAAGTGAAATGACCCCCATGCTAACTGGGATCTACAGTAGGGAATGAAGAGCACAGAACATGGTAATTAAATGGATCAGTATAAAATGTGATGTTTCATCCTTCTCATTTCCCCAAAGAACTAATGATGATTTCATGCACTGTAAGGTAAAGAATGGTGCAGATGGTAAATGATACTATGCTTTTTCTAAAGTTATTCTATTTGTGAGGATGGGAGGAGGAACTGAGAATGGGAAGCATCAGGTATGATGACAGAAGTGGCAACTGGGAAATGAAATGTCTGAAATTCCAAGTGGAAATGTGAAGCGTGAAGTGTACACTATGGAGGCTAAACAGACTGATAAATTAACAGTGTGTATCGTTAGCCCAGGGGCAAGACTAGGGTAGGTGAGAAGCAAATAGAGAAAATAAAATGGAATACTAAAAAGAATAAAGAACAAGATGTTTGCAGTGAGAAGAAAAAGACCAATAGAGAAACAAATGAAACACAAAGAAAAATATAGATGTAAACCAACCATATCAATAACTGCATATGTGTAAAACACTAGAGAGTCTTATAAAAAAGAGAGAGAATGTTAAGTGGATTTAAAAAGCAATTCTCGTCTATAGGAAATATATTTTAAATCTGAAAATACAAACAGGGTAAAAGGATGTAAAAGACAATCCCATGCAAACAGTAAGCATAAGAAAGTGGTTATATTTTAAAAAATAAAGTAGACTTCAATACAGAGTATTAAAAAATGATCAAGAGAGGGCATTTCACACCGATTCAAACAGCAATTCATTTGGAAGAAACAGTAACATAAATATGTATGAATCTAAAAACAGCTTAAAAATTCCTGAATGCAAAAATTATAGAATTAAAATGAAGAAATAGACAAAATTCATGATTATAGTTTTACATTTCAACATTCCTCTCTCGGTAATTGATAGAACAAATGGACAATCAGTAGGTATGTAGAGACTCTGAAAAATACCCTCAACTAAATTTACCTAATTGAATCTTTCCTTAATTGAGGAATAACTTACATAAAATAAACTATTCATTTAAAGTACACAACTTGGGGAGTTTCGGCAATTTCATATGAGTGAAACCATTTCCACAATCAGAGAGAGAACACCTCCACCACCACTGGGAGTTTCATTGTGCTCCTCCGCCGGTCAGCTCTTCCTTTGTTCCAGTACCCACAGAACCACTGATCTGCCTTTTGTTACTGCAGGGTAGATGATGTTATATAAATGGTATTACCGTGTGTGTGTGTGTGTGTTTGTTTTTTGCACAGTTATAAGCATATGGATTTTTTCATGCATTTTGATGTGTTAAAACTGTTATATCTACTATTACTTTGGTGCAGAAAGTAGTCCATTTGCGGACAGACAGGACCTCTTGAATTTGGCTACTCTGTCACTTAGACACAACTCCAGTAGCCCTTTTAGCTTACTCACTTTCTAACATGACAAGTATTCCAGGCTCTTGTATTTTTTTTTTTCTTCCAGATTTGTTCTGGTTTCTTTTGGTGTGAAATGTTTTTTAGACACCAATATATGAATTGTGGTGTTCATTGTTACAAAGTTAGTTATTGTTTTTAGGCTCTACCACTTGACAGAGCTAGGAAATACATGTTATTTTGTAAAAAGAAAATATAACAGAGTTCACACTGATATTTACAGTTTATGATTTTCAACAGAGCTCTCATTCAATGAGGAAAGGAACTCTTTTTTCAGCAAATAGTCCAGAACCAACTGGATGTTCATGTGGAAAAATAAATAAATAAAACTTGGGCCAAAAATAGTAAGAGTTGAAAAGGATCATAGACCTAATTATAAAAATAAAAGTATAAAATGTCCAGGAAAAAAACTGGGAAAAAATTCTTTGCACCTTTGAGATAGGCAAAGATTTCTTAAGAGCACAAAAAGCGCTAATCACAAAATAACAAAAATTGATCAATTGGACTTCATCAAAATTAAAACCTCCTGCTCTTTGAAAAATCTTTAATAAAATGTAAAGTCAAACCAGAGACTTGGATAAAATATTTTTCACACATATATCTGACAAAGGAATTATCTCTATAGTATATGAAGAACTTTAACACCTCGAAAATGAAGATAAACAATGCAATTCAAAGTAGACTAAAGACTTGAATGGACACTTCAAAATAGAAGATATACAAATAGTTAAGTGAATACTTGGAAAGATAGTCTACAGCAGGATTTGGCAAAGTTTTTCTGTAAAGGGCCAGAGAGTAAATGTTTTATATTTTGTAGGCTGTACGCTTTTTGTTACAACTGCTAACTCTGCCATTGTCTAGCTATAGAGAATACATCAGTGAATGAGCATGGCTCTGTACCAATAAAACTTCATTTATGACCACTGAAATTTGAATTTTTTGAAAAGTTTTAAGTATCAAAAATATAATTAAAGTTTTTTTAACTATTTAAAATCATTCTTGGCTCACAGGCCATGCTAAGGTGGGTGTTGGGCTGGATTTGGCTCCCCAGTATAACCAGGTTTAAGGGCATGTGACCTGTGCAATGTCACAGGCTTCTGCACTTAGCACGGTCTTTTGCTTTGTTTAATGTTTTGCTCTTGTCATCTTGGAATTCTTACTAACTTTTGAACAAGTGGCCTTGTGGTTTTACTTTATGTTTAGATTTGCAAATTATGGAGCTGGTCCTGACCATGGACAGAGTCTGCAGATCCCTGCTCTATAAGTCATTCATGAGGCAAAAAACAAATGCAAATTAAAACCACAGTGGGAAATCTCTTCACACACACTAGAATGGCTGAAATTTAAAAAGATTAACAATAGTAAGTGTGGACAAGATATAAAGAAATTAGAACTTTCACATATTGTTGGTGGGAATGTAAACTGGTATGATCACTCTGGAAACTGGTAGTTTCTTAAAAGTTAAATGTACACTAACCATATAACCCAGTAGTCTCATTCCTGGATATTTACCAAGAGAAATAAAAACATAAGCCCAGGGCTTCTCTGGTGGCGCAGTGGTTTGAGAATCTGCCTGCTAATGCAGGGGACACGGGTTCGAGCCCTGGTCTGGGAGGATCCCACATGCCGCGAAGCAACTAGGCCCATGAGCCACAACTACTGAGCCTGCGCGTCTGGAGCCTGTGCTCCGCAACAAGAGAGGCCGCGATAGTAAGAGGCCCGCGCACTGCGATGAAGAGTGGCCCCCACTTGCCACAACTAGAGAAAGCCCTCGCACAGAAACGAAGACCCAACACAGCAAAAATAAATAAATAAATTACTAAACTCCTACCCCCAACATCTTAAAAAACCAACCCCCCCCCACCAAAAAACATAAGCCCATAAAGTGACTTGTATAGAAATGGTCCTCAATAGGTAAATGGATAAACTGTGGTACATTCATACAATGGAATACTTATTCAACAACAGAAAAAGTGGGTACTTGATACCTACAGCAACATAAATAGGTCTCAAAAACATGATGTTGCATGAAAGAAGCCAGACACAAAGGAATGCAGTATTGTACGACTCCATTTCCTTGAAACCCTGGAACAAGCAAACGCAATCTACAGAGATGGACATCAGGGCAAGTCAGGACTTGAGAAAGGGAGGAATGAGGGGAACACCCTCCAGGGTGATGGAGACGTTCTACCTCTTGATAAGGTAGTGGTTGCATCATTTATACATTAGTCTTTTCTCCGCATTTGTGAACAACCCTCGCTGTGCTGAGCGCATCTGGGTGGCGACCTTGAGGGTGTCGACATGTGCTTGGCTTACCACTCAGCACAAAATGTTCATTCACTGCTGTGGCTTTTCATTTCCTATATTGGTCATATTTAGCCTTCACTCTCCTTTCACTACGTTTCTTTTAGATACACCCATCTGCCCATAATTTCGCTTTTGAGTTGTAATTTTTTACTTCTAATCTGCTATGAATTTGGATTTCAGTAAACATTATTTTAGACCCAAGTGTGGACTCAGGCAATAGACCCCTTAGCAAGGCACTGAATGGTCCTTCCGAGTGGAATGAAGAGACTTTCACATATATTCTCCCTTGTTAGAGATCAGTTTAGCTTTCCTCCCCTGAAATTTCTGGATAACGCTCCTCTGAAAACTGAACAGCAGTTACTCTGCAAATGACAGTTTACACCTAGATCCAAGAAGACACCAGATCGCTGGAATAGGGAAAGGAGACACTTCCTATCCTGCCAGGTTGGAGAAGAGGGTCATTTGCTCAGGAAAATGATGCTTATAGTTTGCAAGGTGAAGTTCAATCCAATTTCAGAGACTGGAGTGAGACGAGAGAGAATGTGTTCTTGGGAAAGAGCTATTCTTTCTTCAAAGGCTTATGAGGGCTAAGCTTTTTGCTAATGAGATGGAAACTGTGCATATGGCCCTCACAGGAGCTGAGTCATTTTATAGCTTGGAAGAGTTTTGTTGTAATCAAGTTACTGGTAAGTGTTAATCCACTTAAGGGACTGGAGGCCTTTGAAGGCCTTCCTGCCTCTAGGGACACTTCCAAATTAGCACCTATTATCTGGCGGATCTGATTTTTATGCAAATAATCTGTCCGTGGCACCTAGATTCCTGAGAAGTCAGACTCTTTACCTGAAGGAGCAGATATTCACTGCGGAGAAAAAGAGGGAGGGAGGGAAGGAAGGTAGGAAGGAAGGAAGAAGAAAAGAAAGAAGGAATCAAGAAATTGCTCATTGTTTAATATTCCAAGCATTTCATAGATGTGTTTAAATATTTACAGGGTGTCTTAAGCCTCTCAGTAACCTTTTGTTAAAGTACTGTTAACTTGTTTTAACAAACAAAAACAAAATACAAACAAAGCCATGAAGGCCACAGAGGCTACCTAACTTGCAAATGGTATAGAACTAATGAATTTGGGGGTCGGCTCAAAGCCCATGCTCCCCCTCTGCCCTTGGCTGCCTCATGAAGGAAAGCTCTGGACCCCCTGCTTCCCCCCCATGATACCTGATCTACACATCAGACCCGGAAGACAGCGGGGTAACGAATGTTAGTCTGAGCTGGATCTAAAAACCTAATTACCTGAGTCTGTATTTTTCTCCTGCTCATTTCAAATGGAACTCAGCAGCAGTGACATTTCCTATTTTCCTCTAGACACACTTTCATGAAATCTTTTTCTGGGTCTCACGCATGAAAGAAAAGGGATGATGTGAGATTGGTGGAGGTGCTCATTATTCCAGCTTGTCTGCATTGACATAAGGTGGGCCGGTGTCTGCTCAATCACAGACTTCTAAGTCATCTCCTTTTTCCTCTTTAATAAAACTTGACGAACCCTGCATCAAGCGCTGACCACCCTTTCACCTCCATCACCAGAAGACATCTTCCTGCTACTTCTGCCTATTCTCAAAGGATGGCCTCCACTGATGTGCTGCACGCATTGCAAGCAAATATATAACAGGAATGAATGAAACGCCTCCTGCTTTTCCTTTGCCAAGGTCAGAGGCCCTGGGAAGCCTCAGCCCAAGCGATTTTCCCTTTAATTCTTAGAAAGAATCAGCACTCTATAATGAAATTTTCCTCACGGCTGAAGGACGTGCACAGCACGTGCCCGTTAACGGTGTGACAGCTCAATTCGGTTAGCTTCTGCTCCCACCTTTCCACAGAACTGCTCTCCTTCAAGTCCTCCATGATCTTTTTCTTGCTGAATCCAATACACGTTTTCAGTCCTCGTCTTAGTTACTCTCTCTGCTGATGGCTTCCTTCTCCGTGACCCTCTCTTGCAAGGCTCTGCTGCAGAACCTCCTCCTAGGTTTTCTCCTGCCTCCACCAGACTCCATCCTATCCTCCACGCCAAGGCCCACATATGCTGATGTCCCCCAGGGCTCTTCCCTGAGACCTTTCTAACTACAGCCTCTACAGAAATTCTCAGCCAGTGCCTGTTTTTTGTCACAATCTAAGTGCTGGTAAATTCCAAACTGACTTTTTTACCACTGGAGTTCCTCCCAACCCCACTCTCAGATGCTTACCTTTAGTAACTGGTAGACATACCAGTGGATGACTACCCTTAACATGCTTATCTAATGCCTTGAACTTGTCAATCCCCTTCAAAACCACTGTCCTGCATGGTTTTCCCTCTCTCAGGGCATGCCACTGCCAGCCATACTATTACCAAAGTCAGAACCTGGGAGTCAAGCCTGAGCCTCCTTCCTTCTCTCTCATTCCCTTCACTTAAAGGTTCTACCCCCTAAGTATGTTTAAAATATACCCCCTTCAAGACTCAATGTCTCCTAATGCATCATTAAAATGTCATTTGAATGGGGTCTCTCTTTGACTATTAATATCCTCTCCAAGATGTTATCCATTTGGCCATCCTGGGGAATTACTTTATATGCAAATCAGCTGTGTAACTCTCCCATTAAACACTCTGATACTTCTCTATCACAGCAGAATAAAGTCCAAGCATAACAGAGCATATGGAATCCTTTATTGTCTGCCTCCTGCCTACCTCTCCAGCTCCATCTTTCCCTGCACTCTGCTTTTCACTTTATGAGGCTGACACTTCAGGTTGATCTCATCTTGCTGTTTTGGAGTCCTATTAATAGCAGTCTTACCCAACGCTGTAGGAGACAAATTGAATGGAGCTGGTCCCAGCCCCTGCCGGTCAGATTAATCAAAGTGGCTGAAGTAGTGATGAACTCATTGGAAAATTAACTGGAAACTAAGATAGTATAAAAATGAAAGAGGGATGGATCTGGTCATGAGACAAATATCTATACGTTTCTTGCATTTCTGTATGTCTTGTGAGCAATGATTCTGACAACATTTGTTGCGGACAACCTTTTCAAGTTTGTTTCTAGAGCAATAATACACATTTACAGGGCGAAGGTCAGGCAGGCTTGCTCAGAGACCATTATAAAAGATTGGGGTCCCTAAGCCCCTGTAGAGGCACCACTGCCTGTGCAGGCACTGCTTGGCCCTTTTCACATCACTTTGTGGAAATCAGGACTTGGAAACTGGTCAAGAAAATTATGACGCTGGCTACCGCTATGGCTGTGAGTAATAAACCAGCCTTTGAATCTGACCCAGGAGTCTCACAGCATCCAAAGCATCCAGGAAGCTATAACAGGAGAACTTGTTAACTTGCAAGTAGGGCAAAATCTCAGACACTTAGCAGTTCTTGACAGTTTTAAAAAGTCTCATACCATTCATAGTTCTTGCCAAGAATATTAAGGAAACATTTGCTTGAAGGCTTTAGAGCACTACTTAGATGGAAAATTTTTAGTTCCAAGATCTGAGAGAAGAAGAAAATGAAGAGAGGGTGAGACAAATGCTGGAGAATTTTTTCTCTGGAATCGTTTTTGATCCTTTTGCCTTAGTTCAACACCTGGGGGGGAAAACAAGATTAATTTCTGTTCAACATAGTAGTACCTCTAGTCTTTGAAGATCTCCTCCATGTATGTCCCAAGGCTTCTCTTCTCCTCATTAGTCATTCTAGTTCCTTCCACAGTTCTTTATGAGAAGTAATATTTGAGTCCATTCTCCGTCCCGGTCTGCCCTTCTCAGAGTAACTTCCAGTTTGTAAATATCCCGTACAAAATGCGGCACTCAGAAAGGGGCAGTTCTTCCAGTGAGATAATCAATGCTTTGGTAAGTGTAACAATGTGCTGATGGCGAAATGAATAAATATAGTAAATTTTACTATAAGCATTTAACAAAATATTATGCAACAATGAAAACGATACTATTAAATAATGTTTATCTATGTAGCTATCGATCTACCTGTCTATCTATCTAGATACTTATCTATCATCTATCTTTCTGTTTATCTATCTTCCTACCTATTTATACTGAATTGAATAGTACTTTCCCAAAATTCATGTTTACCTGGAACTTCAGAAGGTGATCTTATTTGGAAAGAGAGTCTTTGTAGACGTAATTAGTTAAATTCGGGTCAACCTGGATTAGAGTGGGCCCCAAATCCAAAGACCGGTGTCTTTGTAAGAAGGCCACATGAAGACTTATATACAGGGAGATTGCCAGGTGATGACACAGGCAGAGATTGGAGTGGTGATTCTACAAAGCCAAAAAATGCCGAGAACTGCTGGCCACCGCCAGACGCTAGGGAGAGGCAGGGAAAGACTCTCCCTAGAGACGCTGGGAAGCACACGGTCCTGGCAACATCTTGTTTTGGACTTCTAGCCTCCAGAGCTGTGAAAGAGTAAATTTCATTGTTTTAAGCCACCTAGTTTATGGTAATTTGTTGCAGCAGCGCTAGGAAACTAATATACTTTCTATCTTTATTAGTTTTAGATTGCTGCTGTAATAAATTACCACAAGCCAGTGACTCAAAATAAAAATTTATATCACAGTTCTGGAGGTCAGAAGACCAAATGGATCAACAGGACGTTTCTTCTGGAGGCTCTAGGGCAGAATCTGCTCCTTGGCTTTTCCAGCATCTAGCGGCTCCCTCATTCCTTAACGCATTGCCCCCTTTGCATCATTCCAACCTCTGCTTCTGTCATCACATCTCCTTCTCCGACTCAGACCCTCTTATGAGGACCACTGTGATTACTCTGAGCCCATCCAATGTAATTCAGGATAATCTTTCCACATCAGCTTCTGCAAAGTCCCTTTTGCCATGTAAGGTTATACAGTCACAGGTGATGGGGATTTTAAACATGGATATCTTTATCGAGCTATCTAATTAACTATTTATACACGTTTATGAGAATAAAAAATAGGAAGGAAATACCCCAAAATGTCAAAGTGATTATTCCTGTATGATAAAGATTTTTAAAGTGATTTTTATTTATGTAGTCGTACATAAAATGTATGTTGTGCCATTTTATGAGCTACACATAAAATAATGTTGGGCCAGAATTTTGAATACTAATTAAAATGTTGACCTGAATGCCACACAGAATGATGCACATTCTCTTTGCACTTCAAATTCTACTTGAATAAAGATTAGGTTCAATCAGGGGCTTCAACTTTGGAAACTATCCCTGGGCTATGGGTTAGGAGGCCAGCATTCCAGTTAGAAAGTTCCACAGTTCCCTTTGATTCAATTCCATTGGATACAGTTTTATTTTTACTGGACTGCTGACTCATCCTTGGCTTGTTTTACAAGTGCAGTGATGTCTGCTTGGTGTCAAACACTGTTCTTCCAGACACTGGGGTTGCAGAGATGAGTAACATGTCATCCACCCCCCCTCCAGAAGCACACAGTCTAGTCAAGAGACAGTTGGAGAACAAAGATTGTACTGCAACGGGTCCAGGCAGCTCAGGCTATTACGTGAGCAGAAAGGAGTTGGTGATAGACCGAGGGAGGTTCAGTGATGAATGAGTGATGTTAGTTTTATTTTAAATGAAAATAAAACTGAAAATTCTGGAAGCCAAACACATTTCTACAGTCATAATGACAACTTTCTCCTAGAACTGCAAAAGCTTCAGGAGATCTCAAGTGGCACAATTCACTCGTTAGACACCCACAGTTAAGGGTAAACCCACTGCCTGGACTTCTTCTTCAAAGCTGGGATTAGCCCAAGGCCCTCCTATTTCCAGACCTCGCCCTGACTTCTCACTGTGTCTACTGAGTAGGAAGCACTCAATTCCCAAGCTGCCTGCAAGGGAAGAACAGGTTGGTGGAAAGGTCAGTTATTCTGCCTGTTCAGTTGTGCCCCATGTGGGCCTGGCTCTCAGAGAAGCTATTGTGCAAAAGTGATGCGTGGGATTCCAAACCAGCCTCAAATTGTAGGTCACCCGCTTCACTGAGCATCTCTCCACCCAGAGGGTTCCTCTCTACCTGCTGGAAGGGTGAGAAGCTCCCTGGTGCAGGTGCAGCTGGAAGGAAGGAAGTGACCCATGTAGTCTAAATCTCTGAATACATGCTATGAGTCAACTGAAAATTCAGAAAAACACATGCTACTTGTTTGGATCTTGTGTGCAGCCTGGTAGTTAAGCCAGGAGCCAGAATGCCTGGGTTCAAATCCTGGTTTGGGCATGTTCATTACTCTCTCTATGCTTTGATTCAAGCATGAAATAGAAGTAGGGTTGCTAAGACTGAATTATGCAATGCATGTGAAGTGATTAGCAGAATGTTTGGCGAAAAGTAAAACTCCAATATATGCAAATCTGTTATCAACCTCCTAACATTCAATCCTTTATTTATTTAATCATACCTGAATACAGAGTCCTTCCTGTGAGCAAGAGATAGTGCTTGACACATTTATGGGAAAGAGAAGGTTTTTAAGACTAGAGTCCAAGTCTTTATGAACATAGAGTTTAGTAGGAAAGCAACACGTGCCCTAGAAACAGCGAAGGAGCAAAGTAGGGCATCTTACAATGAAAGATACTGAATCAGACGGGAGAAGTAACTTTCCCTTGCTTGAAGATTCCTTCCAATTATGCCTTCTCTTTGATTCTGGGATTGTACTTAAAGGCTGATATCACGGACAGTAGAAACTATAGGACTTCAGAGAATGGAAAGGCCAGTGTAGCGGGGGTCGGGGTGCAGCTGGGACATCCTAGGAGGAAGCGGTGCAGGCAGTGGGATTAATGGCCTTGAAGTGATCCTGATATCACTTCAGGATTGATTTTTGTGAGTACCTACTTTGTGAAGTATGTTGTTCTAGGCATTGCAGATAAGGAAACTAACACAACATTGTAAATCAACTATACTCCAATAAAAATTAATAAAAAAATAAATGTATTCATATATTTATATATGGAGCTACAGAGAGAGAGAGAAGAGTTACGATATGATTTCCATTTTCTTTGTTGTTGTCTCTGCTGATCTCTGTGTGTGTGTGTGTGTGTGCGCGCGCGTGTGTGTGTGCAAGTGTGCATTTCCTTTAGAAAATCTGGAGAGTTTATATGTTCTTAGGTCTTACTGTGGTTACCACAATAATCATAAATAATATACAAAAATCTGTAGTTCCTGAGGTATCTACTTTTATTGGTATGTTGAAGTTTTGTTATGAAAAATGAGGAAATCAATACAATTACATTTCTCCTTAATTTCATAATTAAGGACATTAATTTCCTAATTTCTAAAAATTATTTTTTTAATTTTTATTGTTATTGTTAATTATTGTTCTGTTGATTCCTAATTGCTATTAAATCATTACTGAGAAAAACCTAGTTTGGTAAATTTTTGTCTACATATTTTTTGAATTGGTTTCCTAATGTTTTGCTTAAATTTTTAAATCCATATGCATGAATAAATCTGAGTCTATAATTTTCCTTTTATATGCTGTCATTGTCAGATTTGGAATTATTACCTCTTTTCTAGACTCTCAACTGTAGGCCATTTGTTTCCCAAGGGACATTTAGCAGCATCTGGAGACTATTTTTACTGTCATGACCCGAGGGGCAGATGCTACTGGCACCTAATGGGTAGAGACCAGCGATCCTGCTCAACGCTCTACGTGGTACAGGGAAGCTCCCCACAGCAAAGATTAGTGCCAAGGTTGAGAAATCCTGCTCCAGAGCATTTTGAGGAAGATTGGAATGATTAGGCCTTTAACGTTTGGTAGAATTTGCCTGTAAAAGTGTCTGCATTTAGTTATATCATTCTTCTAAAGTAGTAAGATGGTTTTAATTTTTTATTGTAGAGGTAAGTGAATTGAGGTTCTGTGATATTAAGTTAATGTTAGAGTAGCATTTACAAATAAAATCATTGGATGTCATGCATTTACTTATTCATTTATCAAATAATGATTTTTTACCTATTATATGCATGCAAGGGTCTCTGTTAGGTACTGTGAGATGCACAAATGAAGATGCCCCTCTTTTTTTATGAGAGTCTGGTAAGGAGGATCAAGCATGTAGCCATATGACTGTAACCCAAAACAGGAGTAAGAAGTAAGCACCATGAGAAGAACACAAATAAAACTCTATAGAGGGGAGAGAGAGGGAGAGAGAGAGAGAGGGAGAGAGAGAGAGAGAGAGAGAGAGAGAGAGAGAGAGAGCGCTAGTGAGAGCGAGAGAGAGCGAGAGAGAGAGCGAGAGAGAGAGAGAGAGAGAGAGAGAGAGAGAGAGAGAGGGAGAGAGAGAGGGAGAGGGAGAGAGATCCAGGCCAGGGAACCAGAGAGGAAATTTGATAAAGTATTTTCTATAGGCAGATTTAAAGGGACTAGATGGATCTAGGTTGGCATCAAAAGCCGATGCAGGGGACATGGGTTTGTGCCCCGGTCCGGGAAGATCCCACATGCCGCAGAGCGGCTGGGCCCGTGAGCCATGGCCGCTAAGCCTGTGCATCCGGTGCCTGTGCTCCGCAACGGAAGCTGAAGTTTCATGATGGAGGGCCTCAAATAACAAACTAAAGGCTTAAATTTCAGCCTGTGGACCACAGAGAAGAGAGCTCCTGTAGTTATCTGTGTAGGATAGTCGACTGATATAAGTTGTGTTCTAGCAAAAAATACTTTGGAGGCCTTGCATATATGTATGGGGGTAGGTTATCACTTCAAAAACTGAGAGCTTCTTCCAAGCCCCATTTTATTTTCATTCTTGTTCCTTAACCCAGGGTCTGTCTCCGATCCTGATCTGGCGCTGTCGTGGCAGTTTGTCTGTGATGACTGCAATTTGTTCATCCCCATCCGATATTCTCCTAATCTCCTACCTGCCACTGAGGTTAACATGTTTGGTCACGTTTCACAAACGAGGAAGCCAAAATTCTGTGAGCTAGTGTGGACCCCTGCTGTTTCCCAGCCCACGTGGAGAGAGTGGAAATTGGATTTTGCTACCAAAAACCAGGGCTGGCAGCCGCTGAGCCCTGGGAGACCATACAACCTGCCAGGATCCTTGCCACCCTCCATCTCAGCACAGCCATACCCACTTTTTTTGTTGCTGTGTGTGAACTCAGCTATGCATGAAATTCAATAGTTTCCATAGATAAATCTGATCAGCATGACCGAATGTAACCAAGACTCTGAGAGAACAAAATAGGATGTATCTCTTTTATCAATAATCCTAAGCAAATTTTAAAAATATGACAACTTTTTCCAAAGTTACTTCAGTTAAACAGCCTCATGTCACTGCTGTTCTCAGAGCAATGAGTCAGCAATGAAACTCACATCAGTAGAATTTGTTGACCAGTGAGGGAGAAATAAGAGTGTCAGATGGCAAAATCCATTTCTTCTTGATAAACCCCTTGAGTTTCAACTTATCCAGATTATGTAACCAGAGAAATATGACGAACTCTCCGGTTTCCAAGGAAAAGGAAACTCAAAACACCTCACATTCACACGGCAAGCCCACAGGAACATATGAAGGCATATGAAGAATATGCGCATATATATATATAACACATACATATATACACATGTGTGTATATATACGCATGTGGGTACACAACGTGCACATACTCACATAGTATTGTGAAACACACTGCAAACAAAACTCATATATATGTATATGTGCTTACATACGAAGGTAAGCACAGACTGCAAGTACAGCATAAATCCATAATATAGCCCTTTGCAATTCTAAAAGGCAAGGACAGAAGTTGTAACATTAAAAAAATAATTGTGTAATCACTTTGTGATTAACTCCAAAAAACATTAATGAAAAGATTAATATAACCCTGGATATAACAGATTGATATAAGATTTGTTAAGCTTATATGAAGAATTTGAGGCCATTTCTTCATCTGATGTTGGCAAAAGGAGTTATCTGCTTGAGAACGAATCGTGGAATCTTGACACGATTTTAGTGCAATAACTCATTGTGCCAATGGAAGTTGAGGGACAGGTAGAAATAATGGAAGGGAGGAGGTGCAGGCTGGTGGCCACTATCTATGAGACCTGGCTTTGTAAGACCAGAACTTAGGAAAATTAAACTTTCAGAAAGAGTCTGCTCAATACTTTATAAAGTATTAAAGTTGCTAGCAGTAAAAGAAGACTATACAAAAGCAACAATGCATTTGATTGGCATATTACAGCTCTCATGCTGATGAATAAATTTGAGAGGATGGTGGGCTCAGGAGAGTATAATCAACATTTTTCCATATTGAAAAGAAGCTGTTATATTCTCTACCATAAACTGGAGTTATAAAAAGAGTTCAGGTTTTATACAGCATGCAGAAGAGAGGAAGTGAAAATGGATGGCAGTCTTAATCTTCATTCTACTGTGTATCTGGAACTATTCAAGAAGACTTCATGTGCTATAGCTCATGATGCTGTTGAGATCTAATTTCCATGCTCATCCTAGTTCTCATTTAAAATAGAATTCAGTATACACTCAGATAGAAAATTTCAAATTTGCTATTCGCCTCCCAAACTCTTCAATGCAAAAATGGGTGAGATGCATTTTTTTATAGCTTTCTGCTTAATGTTTTCTTTTTCTTTTTTTGAAACAAACAGGCCTTCATTTAGAGCACCCTTTAGAGAAAGCTAGAGGTAAGAAACATAGGGAAAGCATATCTATATGTCATGTATATCCTTAGGAATTTTGAGTTTCAGCTTGAGGTACTGTGGAACTATTTTTGGACCAGGTTTTCAGAATAGAGGCAAAGGCCATCATAGTAACTTGTTTATTCTGATAGCATGCTCCCTCATTTCTACTCTCCATATGGTTCTGGGTCGTTACAGTCTTCTGCTGAGAGAAGGATGAAATTAACGGCAAAGGATTTGGGAAGTTATTGGCATTTGGGAATTTATAAAATATTTATGAAAACCTGTCTGGGTGAGAATTGCTCTGGGGCATTGCCTAATCCCAAAGGATGGAGAAATTTGCCCCAATGTTAATCAAATTTCTTAGGATTCAACCAAACATTTCTGTTTTAATTCATGTTATTCCCAGGATTACGGGAGCCATGATTTAGTGAGAGAACAGGAGTCTAATGTAGTCCAATATTTCACAAGAGACAAGCAAGGAGACTAAAATAATCCCAAAATACACCAGAGGAGAAATATTTAGCAAAACCATGAGAGAGGTGATGTATCGGAAACCAATCAATCCACAGAGAGGCTGTTCTAGACACCAAGTGGGAGCAAACAAAGGAAACAGAAGACCCTGTCCAGCCTGCTAAGATTTTGATACAGAGGCAGAGGAGCAGCAGAAGGTATCCCGGGCATTGTATGCTCTAGAAGTTCTGGGAACCAAGGAAGAAATCCTAGGTAGGTGGGGAAAGTTTGCTGGAGGATGTAAAAACTGGAAATGGAGCCGTGGATTGATCAGAGACAGGCAAGCAGATCCTAGAATGTTCCTACGAGAGTGAAGGGCAATTTTGGCTGGTCCCAATACCAGCTGGGCAGTATTTGGAAATACAAAAGTAACAACAGGTATTGTGCATAAATTATGCATCAATTTATGTCAGGCACTGCTATGTTTGTTTTCATATGTTACACAATCCTCACAACTCTATGAGAACATACGTTATTAATCTCATGACATATTAAGAACATGAAGTTTTGCCTATAGAACTAGCCCAAGATCACAAATCTAGCTCTGATTTGTAGATATTAAGAGTATCAGGGGCTTCCCTGGTGGCGCAGTGGTTGAGAGTCCGCCTGCCGATGCAGGGGACATGGGTTCGTGCCCCGGTCCGGGAAGATCCCACATGCCGCGGAGCGGCTGGGCCCGTGAGCCATGGTCACTGAGCCTGCACATCCAGACTCTCAACCACTGCACCACCAGGGAAGCCCCAGTAGGGTCAGCTTTAATGACCACAGCTCTAGATGACAGCCACACAAAATGCTCTTTGATTAACAAAAAATAGCATATAGAGTTAACTCTAGGATGGTGAATTATAACTTAAATAAGAAAATTCAGTTTCCTAGAATAATTGTTTCTCATCTTTTGAGAGAATAGTTGCAATTTCTTATAACATGTATGTTTTGCAATCTTTGTTACCTTAAGCTTTGTGGTAAATAGTTGCATTAACGAGCTTTATAGTCAGGCAGTTACAAATCTCTGAGGGTCTTATTTCTTCTCATTAATTGTTAGTAAATATAAGATAAAGATATGTAAGCAAAATAATCAGAGACAATATTTAATCTTCATGAGACCTTTGCTCCAATAGGCTAATTTCTAACAACACTATTGGTTTATTGTATTCCTATGAACACAGAAGTGTAAACATTGTATTAGTTCCACCTATTTTTTATTTACAGAGAAAGTAAATATCAATCGTCTTTTTATTTTCATGTAAAAAACTTCTCAACTCTGCAGTTGTCGCTTACATTTGCAATATCAAGATCAGTCAAAATTGGAAGTTTATAATTTTTGATTCTAGTCACAGAATCAGCTAGTGGTAAATCCACTGGGAAACATACAAAAGGAAGTTCATCACAGCAATGTTACAATGCACGAAAAGAGCCCAGCTGTCTACTGTTAGAGCAACAGATAAATACACTGTGATAGTCTCACTTAATTAATGGTATAGGACAGTGAAAATGAGTGAATCAGTATGGCTGACTCTCAGAAACAATATACTGAAAGCAGTCTCAGAAGAATGCGTGCAATATGAATCTGGTTTTATAAAGTTCAGAAACATGCCAAACTCAGGAATATATTGTTCAAGAATGCATCCTGGGTTCCTTAAAAAACTACAAATAGAACTACCATATGACCCAGCAATCCCACTACTGGGCATATACCCTGAGAAAACCATAATTCAAAAAGAGTCATGTACCAAAATGTTCACTGCAGCTCTATTTACAATAGCCTGGAGATGGAAACAACCTAAGTGCCCATCATCAGATGAATGGATAAAGAAGATGTGGCACATAAATACAATGGAATATTACTCAGCCATAAAAAGAAACGAAATTGAGCTATTTGTAATGAGGTGGATAGACCTAGAGTCTGTCATACAGAGTTAAGTAAGTCAGAAAGAGAAAGACAAATACCATATGCTAACACATATATATGGAATTTAAGAAAAAAAAATGTCATGAAGAACCTAGGGGTAAGACAGGAATAAAGACACAGACCTACTAGAGAACGGACTTGAGGATATGGGGAGGGGGAAGGGTGAGCTGTGACAAAGTGAGAGAGAGGCATGCACATATGTACACTACCAAACGTAAGGTAGATAGCTAGTGGGAAGCAGCCGCATAGCACAGGGATATTAGCTCGGTGCTTTGTGACCGCCTGGACGGGTGGGACAGGGAGGGTGGGAGGGAGGGAGACGCAAGAGGGAGGAGATATGGGAACATATGTATATGTATAACTGATTCACTTCGTTATAAGGCAGAAACTAACACACCATTGTAAAGCAATTATACCCCAATAAAGATGTTAAAAAAAAAAAAAGAATGCATCCTGGTGTGTACAGAGTATAAAGAAAAACAGAACAATGAAAAACACATGATTTAGGTGTGTGGTTTTCTGTGTGGCAACAAGACAGGGAAGTTCATTCAGGAACGTCCAATGGACCTCTGGTAGATCTGACACACAGACCCTACCTCTGCTGGAAAAGTAAGAGGGAAGAAAATAAAGGGGGATGTTTGAATGAAGCAACGCTGACAGAGGTCACTATGCACTGTGTGTCTGCTCTGTGCCTCTGCACTGCTGGATACATCTGAGTGGGTGAGAGGAAGCGGAAATAAATCAGGCCTGACTCTTGCCCTTGTGGAACTTAGTGAAACCATTCAGGAGGCAATATTCACCTCAAAAAATCAGCCAGGGCTTCAGGCAATCTGTGCTTTCTTCATTGTACAGCTGGGTTCTTGTTACAGTTCCAATTAGTCAAGAAAAATCTGTTCTGTCCACCTGTCTAACACAACACTTTGAAAGTCCTTTCTCTAGAGTCACTGATCTTTAGAGTTGTAACCTAATGAAAACTCTTCCATCGTACCCCAGCTTGTAGCATATGCCAAGCTCTGTGCTGTCGCCCGCAAGGGCATTCAAACTCTGGCTTCTAAGTAAGCAAGCTTCTACCCCCAGCTCTGCCAAATGACTACCCCAGGCTATTTGCTCCTGCTTTTGCAAATCTTCAAATCTGGCAAGCCTGATCAGTCTTCTGGGTCTTTGTACATGCTGTTCTGTCTGGGTGGAGTATACTACGGGTTACCTAATTAACACCATCCAGCTCCTTGATACTCGGTGCAGGAAGCCTTTCCTTACCCTTAACCTGGGACAGATACCCCTCACCTGCACCCTCAAGACCTTTATACTTACCTCTATCAACAACACATACTTAGCACAATGTTAAGTAATTACCTGTTGTTTTCCTGTTTCCCTGATAATTCTAAGAGCTCCCTGATGTACAGGAATTTCAGAGTTTTATGTAAAGTGTAATATGAGTAACCAATAAAACCAAATACGCCATGAAGCAGTATTTGCAGATAAAAAAACGAGTGATTCATCTAAATATTATAGGGGTATATAGGGCGAGATGTACATCTTATTGGAGGAAGCTAGAGTTGAACTGGCCTTTGAAGGGTAGACTTGGATCCGCAGAAAAAAAGGGCAATAACATTCCCAAAGGGGAAGCACATAAGCAAAAGTACAGAGGGAAGAATTTGGAAGTTATCTCAGCAACAATGAAAGCACAGGAATGATTAAGCAAGAAGTTCATATTATCATGGGGGATAACTTTGGAAAAGAAAATTGGGCTAAATTAGGACAATAGTTGGGTATAAATCCTGCACGAAATGGGAAGGACAGTGAAGAACGTAGATCATCTGAATGATCTGATGAAGCTCTGAAGTCAATTCTGAGTTAACAAGGCAAAATCATTCAAAATTCAAACGGCAAACATCAAAGCTAAGCTTGTCTTTCTGCCCCGATCACAAATACATACTAAGTTCTAAACAGTACCTGCTGTAGTCCTCCTCAAGGAAGATGCCTGGCAAACTGGAGGCAATAGGAGAGACTGACTCATTCCAATTACTCTTCTGAAAATGAAAGAGGGAAAGGAAGTAAACCCACTTCAGTGCTCAGGGAAATTGTGAAGTGCCCGTCAGACTGGAATAATTGTATGGCAGCCTTTTGTGAGCTGTGATGGAGGACGGTTTAGGTAAGAAAAAACCTTGGCAAAGTAAAATGCTTTCCTCCACTTAACAGTTTTAGAAATAGACTGTAGATGATGGTGTTTCTGTGCTCCAGGCGAGTTTCCACGGAGAAAGGAATGTCCCCAGGCAGGGAAGCCTTCCTGGAGCCAGCTGGAGAACATGACCTGCCTCTGCCTAATCCTCTACCCTCCCAGGTCCTCTCTGCCCTTACCTCTCATGGTCGCTGCTCTAGCACCAAGGAACTCAGTGCAAAACCAAGTCAAAGAATTATTCGCAAGCTGAGGGTATGGGTTTCTGCAATGGAGACCAATGCCGCTGAGAGCTTAAGGGACCCCAAGAAATAGCACCCTTCTATCACTGCAAGGCAGAGATCAAGATATTATTTTCACGACTGAAATTAAGCTGATGCTGGATAATGTGGCGTTGGCATGCTATAATAATGAACTATCAAACACCAAAGGGAAACCCTAGACCTCTTCACATTGGGTGCTGCACTTCTAAAATTAGCACGGGGGGCTTCACTGGTGGCACAGTGGTTGAGAGTCCGCCTGCCAATGCAGGGGACACGGGTTCGTGCCCCGGTCCGGGAAGATCCCACATGCCGCAGAGTGGCTGGGCCCGTGAGCCATGGCCGCTGAGCCTGCGCGTCCGGAGCCTGTGCTCCGCAACAGGAGAGGCCACAGCAGTGAGAGGCCCGCGTACCGCAAAAAAAAAAATAAATAAAATAAATAAAATAAAATAAAATATAGCACGGGGAAGAAGAGCAAATGTGCACTTGCTGAGGGTAGTGAGCTTTCAAGGAGAAAAGGTGCCAGAAGGGACTTAACTTCTCATTCCCAGTTTCTTTTTACCAAATTGACAGTTGAGTAAAGTTATTCCTCTTCCCTGAGGGCCGAGTGATTAAAGGAAAGTAGGGAGACTGTGAGAGTCAGACTAGTGGAACCCCCTCCAAAGCGAAGAAACTGTGACTGGAGAAGGGTTAGCCCACCTAGCAAATTTCTAAAATTTCAGTGTTCTTGGAGTGGCTGGAGGAAACCATTTTTATCTGGAAGAGCAAATCCAGAGCCCTTATGGGTCTCACTGAATTTGATTTACAGGTAGGGAGATGGGGGGCGCACAGAGGGGTGAGAAGGGTTAACTGTATTAAAGGAGGCCAGGGAAGGTTTCATAAAGGAGATGACATTTGACCTCTTGCCCTAAAATAGTGAAGTGAAGATTCCAGACAGAATGTACAAGGCATGGATTTTGGAATGGCAAGAAATCTCTGGAAAATTCCAAATATTCTGTGTAAATCTGGGGTAGTGAGTGAAAAAAACTGAGATTATATAGGTACACAGGTGAGCCTGGTCATGGGTCATGGGAGGACTTGTTTCCAGGAGATGACCTTGTTCTCTTAGAAATGGGGGAACCACTGAAGGGGTTCAAAAATTATTTGTTCCCTGAGGTTCTCTGATGTCTCGG
Organism: Pseudorca crassidens; assembly: GCF_039906515.1. NCBI lineage: Eukaryota > Metazoa > Chordata > Mammalia > Artiodactyla > Delphinidae > Pseudorca > Pseudorca crassidens. The sequence continues at coordinate 79,771,394 of NC_090309.1, read as the reverse complement.
TGATCCTCATCCCCTGACCTTTTGTTCGTTCCCATCCTGAGCACAGCTCTGCTTCTACTCTGGCTGTCACTGTGAAGCAATGTACTTCAGTTGAACTCTCCAGGTCTTATTTAATGGCGCACAATACATTCTTTTATAATTCAATTGAATTGTCTGACCTTTCACTAATAATTGAGTGAGGAGGGAGAGGCATGAAAATGATAAAAACACGACCCTTATTTTAAGGAGTCCCTTTTACAGTTAAGGGAGACATGTGTCTACAAAGCTAAATCTAGAACAAATCTAAGATAGAGCTTGAAAAGGGGGCAAATTAAGTACTTTTGGAGCACAGAGCAGGAAATACTCAATATTTTCCATGAGGTTTCTAGCTAAAGAGGACTCCACAAAAAGTGTAATCACACATAGGAGGGGGCAGTTTTGTACATGAAACTGATTGTCATGTTAATCTCTACATGTATTTATGCCTGCTTGGTCCACACATGCTTGCAGTACATCGGAACTTGCACAGAGTTAATGGTATAAATTGGAGCTGATGAGAACCTGGAGAAGAGCAGCTGTGGGGAGATGGGACACAGGGGACACAGACACAGATGATTTATTTCTGAGGTCAGACCGAGAGAAGAGCTGCGGTTTGAAGGTGAGGGAGCAAAGATACGTTGCTCGACTTTCTGACTCTGGTGATGAGGCAGAGATTACTCAATGCTGTGGGCCAGAAACCTGCAGCCCCTCAAGGCTCCTGGGAGCAATCCCTGTGGGGAGGGTCTGTAAAAGACTGGAATGGACCAACAAGATTACAGAGTTAACTCGATGGAAAAGTAGGGACTGTATCGCACACTCTTCTGGTTTATCTGATGTTATTGAGTTTTTATGCCTCTCTTTGTCTTTGAGCTATTAATAAATTGTAGATAACTGACTGATAAACAGTGCAGATGATTCTTGGTCATAGATATGCAAACACATTTCGTCCAATGGAGGACAAGTTATCTCACCACCACTTCCTTGCAGGCAATTGGCATATTGAATTCTCCTTTGAACCGACTGTAACATTTTATTGTTCTCCTCATTAACTCATGAGTTAATTAATTCATTGTTGACACATGTCAAGTTTATATATATATATATATATATATATATATATAAGTGATGATTTTACCTTTTTAAACAAAATTACCTTTTAATGTCTCTCATTGACTTGAACTTTATTTGAATGTGGGTCCAAGGAACGTGGGTCCTTAACCTCACATTTCCAGTGGCAGGGAAAGGGCTCCTTGGCCCTCTAGTACATAACCTGAGTTCATGTCGACTAATCCAGAAATCTGACAGGTGAGTGAACAGTCATCTCTTTCTTCCTGGATGCCTAAATGAAGTGACTATTTCTCCCGCAATTCTCTCCAGGAAAGAACATGTGTGAGGTTAAAGCCTGAGACAAGGATTTCTTGTCTTGCCTTTAAGCTTTTGAAATGTCAGCCGCTTACTGTAAGCAAATAGTGTGCTCTGGCTGCCTTCTAATATACTCATAGCTCATATTCTTCCCATGCATTTAGTAGCTGTGTCTGGAGAAAATTTCTAAACCAACAGAACACAATGGGCCATTGGGGAAGGAGTCTTAAGTGTAAGCATTATTCTCATCAAAAATAAATTCTAAAAGGTAGTTCACTGGGTAGAAGGAAATTCTATTTGGGGACATTAAAACAATGCTCCCATCTGATGGTTGTACCCTGCTAGTAGATTTGACTGCCCCTCCTTTGTGGCCCCAGCATGTACAGTACATACTCCTGTCCTAATGGCTGTAATCCTTGGTTGCATTTATTTCTTGATGTATCTGTCTCTTTACAGAGTTGTGAGGCCCTTGAGAACAGGAAGGAGACCTATTTGATCTCTCCTCAACATTACGCACAAATTTGGAATATAGCAAGTTTTTAGTATGTATCCCTGCATCTCTACCTCTTTGTAATTTCCACCCCGAGGGTCCCGGGGTGTCCTTCAGAGTTGGACAGATCAAATGTGTTGCTTGCCCCAGTGTCATGGAGATAAGGCATGAGAATAAGCTGCTAGAAGAGAAAGCAATTAGAGTCATGGAAGCCACTAAATTAGACTCTCTCTACACATCCTCCAAGAATCATAGAAATAGAAAAGAAAATCAGTAAAACTCCAAATTAGACCAGGCCTGCGGCATGATCGTGAGAAAGAGATTGATTTCTATGTATATGTAAGTGGGGAAATAAACTTTAGAAACTAGTAGATTGCCTCCGGAGCTCCCGCCAGAGCTGAGACTTGTGTGGGACCACGTGGAAGAAAGGTGTAAGGTCCTGGGTGTGCCAGGAGACAGATGGCACCTGCAAGAGTTCCCAATCAGAGAAGGCCCCACCTGAGCGAGGACAGATGTGAAGACTGGAAGTCAGAGCTACTGTAGAGTTAATTCTGGAGTCTAAGTACCTAGGAGCGAGCAGAGCTGTCCATGGTACTATACTAAATATTCTGTGCGTTTGCGAAACCTCATCATAGTATCCTGGAAAACTACAAAGAGGCCATGAAAAGGTCCAAAAATACGGTTGAGGGAACATGCTGTGCGAACAAAGGAGAAGTCACTGCCCTCGTGGGGCTATAACAGAAGGGGGCTTTGAGGGGCGTCTGGAAGGAAGCACAGAACTACCTACTCACCAGGAGGGGGGCCTGGGCAGCAAGTTCCCTCACTGACTCTCAACAGATGTCTGGGCACTAACCTGACCCCCTTGAAGCTTCAGACCTTCCTCGGTCCAGGGATGCCCATCAATATTCGTATTCTCTGTATTAATCTGTCCTCATGTCTCGGGTTCAATCCTGTTCTTGAATTTGGCAGGGTCCAGGTTGCTACAGAGATAAAATTGGTGGAAATAGATATAGTATCAATGAGTAAACATTTTAGATAGATTACAGGATTTATATTTTAGGTGCTAATATAGAACTAAGGCTCAACTTTACATCTGGAACAAGTTTTTAGGCATAGAGAGTTATTAACTGCCCTTCTGTGATCTGTTTTCTCTACCAGAGGCCACTTTGGTGCCTATGCTAACCTGATATTCCTTGCACATGTCTAGAAAAATATACAAAGTATCCTCTGCTCAGGTGTACTGTAGGGAACTAACATTCATTGAGAAGATGCACAGAGCCAGGCGTTATGGCAAGTGTACATTTTATGTACATTTTTATCAGATCTTCTCTACTTGGGTATGATGGAACCCGGGGCGCCATGAAAGAGTTGCAGATGAGCTGAGATATTGATACTCTCTGCCTCTGAGGTGTCTGAACAGGACTGGGGCAGCCGGAACCCGTGGGCCAGACACATCAGGCCCCAAAGAGCCTATGTTTTCTGTGTGCCTGCCATGAAACATCTGGATCTCACTGTGCTATAGCATTTATTCCTCATGGCAAACTGTAAGGTAAAAACTTCTTTCACCATTTCAGATACGGTGGGCTCAGAGGAGGCTCCAAATAAACTAGTAACTAGTTAATTAGTTAGCATTAGACCTCACAACAGTGAGTGGCAGAGTCAGGGGTGCAGTTGTGTCTGCCTGGTACTGAACGCTGAGGTTTTCCTCTACCCCACATGTTTCAGTTACCAGGACCCTCGTGGGTAGCCTCAGTCCAGAAGGCTTAGGACATCTCTGCATGATATATGCAAACTCTCAGAGGGCAAGGATTCAGATTTGGAAGCTGAAGTAACAAAAGAACTGTGAGGAGCTCCCAGACAGCATCAGGCTCTGGAATGAGTGGGACTTTCTGCTGAGCAGTACAGTCTGATCAGAGCACAGCAGTGAAAGAGGTTGGGAAGTGAACTGGGTTCAAGCCCTCAATGTCCTGTGTGACAGAGTACGGAAATTGGGCAAGGAGACATAGAGAGTGGGAAGTCATTGAAGCTTTGCTTTCCTTTAGTTTTCCCTTCAAATATCTTTTATTCAGTCTCTCCTGTCCCTGGGTGGACCTGGAGTCATTTTGACATGAAAGCCCAGGCCACATGAACTCAGCAGGCCCTCCTGTTTGACTGCAGGACGCCAGTCCCTCCGGGGCATCCTCAGGGTGTTACCTTCTCTCACAAATTAGGTCAGTTGGCTTCCTCAGCGGCTGGACCAGTGCCCGTTTTGCTGCCATTGCTTGTCCCTGAGCCAATGTCTTCTGCTCCATTGAGGACACTGCCTCTGATGCCGTGTTGCCCCTGGCTGGGACGTGGACTTCGCAATGCTTGCCTCAGAGCTGCCGCTTCTTGCTCCTGACAGTACGCACATCCCACTGCTACCTGCCTCTAGGTTCCTCTGATTTCCCTCTGACCGCCTTCATTCCCCAGTGCCTTCCCACTCTAGAACACTTGCCTGCCACTTTCTTGGACTAGTCTTATCTCTGGCTGACTGCTCTAAGTGGTATTTGTATCCATTTGCTCCCTCACAAATCAACACCCAAGAGGCAGCTACCACTGATTCAGCTATACTGTCCCTACTTTCGGTTCGTATAATCTAGGGAGCTCTCACAGCACAAATTGTTGGTGCAAGCTGTTAGAATGGTTCAGGTAACACCCACCATGCTGTACTATTTCTCCACTCTTAACTTCGGGCCCTGTAACTAACCTGGCTCATTAAGGCGAATTTCTTCTTCCCTTAGGCTAGATTCTCTCCATAAGGATCCACATTCTTTTTTGAAATTTCATTCCACTGAGTTATTCCTGCCCAGTTTACCAGATGTGCCTGAAGATATGTTGGCATCCTAATCTTGGTGCTCTTAGAGTTATTTTCCTGGGATGTTAGCCAGCATCCATGTTAACAGTGGATAACAGGAGCTAGAAAGTCACATAACTCACATACACTTTTCTCCTTATTTCAAAAGCATGTCATATTTACTGCAGAGATTTCAGACAATGCAATAAAACAATAGGAAGAAAATGAATATCCCTGGTAATTTTACCACCCAGAGATAAATGCAGTTAACATTTACTGAACGTCATTTATATTCATTATGTGACTACAATATTTATTATGTGTCTGCCATTGTGCTAAGCACTGGCAATAAAAAACAAACAAAACAGAAGGCTTGCCTGCCTGTATACTGTCTTATAACCTGTTCTTTCTTCCATGCTACTGTTTCATACAGCCTATTTCATTTTATTCTTTATTGAAAATGAAAATGTTCTGAATTTTCTCTTGCACTGTGAATCAAGTCACATCCACATACATACCTTTTTCAGAATTTTCCAGCTGTCTGTCTTTCCCCTGCATTGCAGCACTTTGCTCCTAGACCTCCTTCTTCCCCTCTTTATTTGCTCTTAGCTAGTGATTCAGCGAACTGTCATCCTCAGTATTTGTCAACAAAGAGAGGGAAGGGACCGCCTTGGGCTCTGCTCTGCCCACTTGCATGATGCTTGAGTCTTTCCCTCCTACCTGCCAGTGGTGGATGTGACGCCTCATTCTCCAGTGCTCAGCTTTTCATCAGCACCTGCTTATTGTAGTAGGATATTCTGTTGAGCTGACAGCCTTCCCTGTTCCCATACTTGAGGCACTGCCTTCTGTGGGGTGGGGTGGGAGCTGTAATTCTCAGTGTTCACTGTTCCCTGTTCGGTGTTCACTGTTCCCGTAGTGGATCTTTCCAGCTACATCCAGAGTTTTCCTTGTGGAGTGTGGCTGCAGATAGATGCAGAAGGATAGCAGAGGGTGCTCTCTCACTCGAGGGGCAGATGGGCAACTGCTCAGCTTTTGGATTGGTTCAAATACTGGATAGTCTTTGAACTTGGGGACAGATAATGGAAGAAGAAAACATGTTTTTCTTTACATAATCTCTGTTTCATAAGATAAAGCCCAGGTAGGTTTTTCTCTATGTTGTTTTAAACCTATTAGAGTTAGTAGAAATTTCTCTCAGTTTTGACATTAGATTGTCAATCCATCCGAATGGTCTCTGTCGTTATTTTTCAGTTTCTTTTCTTTATCTTCATTCATACTTTAATTGCAAGTTGGGAGAGATGTCCTTACTCCATGTAGGTGTACATCTAGTCTTCTCAATAATCGTAATAGCTGCTTTTTTGAGCACCTCTGTGACTGCTAGTTTTCTAATTGCTTTTTTAATGTTATCATTTTGATTCTAATCCTATGAGGTAGGATCTTACAGTTAAAGAAGCCAAGACTGAGAGGTTAATAAAGCATTAGCCCAAAGACACTGAGCTTGTAAGATGCACAGTCTAGATTCAAACCTAGGACTCTCTCACCCCGAAGCTCCTGACACTTCCCCAGTCTCTTGACACATTTAAAGTTAATTATCATTTGAGTTATTTTAGGACTCCCCTCTAGAAATGAATTAGGACTGAGCTCATGCAAAATTTCCACTGATGGTGGCCTTGCGTACTGCAGGCAAAGGATAAGAACTGTCTGGCACTTTAATGCTATTCTTTCTCCCTTCCTTCCTTCTTTGTACTCTCCTACCCTCCTTCATCCCTTTGCTCTAGGATCTCATGCTACATTCAGTCCATGAACCCATATTACCTACTTTCTACATGCATACAATTCCTAGCACAGTGGGGTTGACTGGAAATAAGTGGGTTCAAAAGCACTGCAGTAAAAAATGGCTTCTCTGACATCTGAAAATGGAGTGTAGACCTAGTCATAATCAGATCTCATTAACTGGTGATGTTTTCATGTGTCAATGGGAAGAGGGAGAAAAGTAGCCTCCCAGAGGAAACAGAACAGCTGACAAGCTCTAAGACACCATGGCTGAGCTCTCTGGTGGGGCTGGTTGGTGCTCTAGCACATCAACAGGGGAAGGTGGCTAACACTCAGGATGTGCTATTAGGGCATCCCTGTCTCTTGAGGCATGATGGAGCAGAGTCTCCCTAGCAATGGCCCCGGAGGGTAGACTGAGAAGACGTGGGATTACCCAGGCTCTAGTTCTTCCTTCCATATTCAACAAGTGTGGCTCATGAAGTCCATCAACTTAATCACAAACGTAAAAACTATCCATTTCCTTCATGAACTCAATAACATCATGCTTTTGAAAGTATCTCCACTGATTTTTAAAAAGGATAAATAGCAATGCCTGTCTGGGACTAAAGTCTATCTGTAAATTAAATATTTGAGATCCAGTAATAAAGCCCATCCCTGCGCTTGAGCAAGTTATGTCTGGCCAAAAAAAGTTGTTGACTGATAGGTAAATGATTTAGTTTTTCTCCAGATGGGTTTTAAACTTTATTCCTATTCTCAATACTTACACATTTGCAGCAAGACCAGCTCCCCAACAAGTTATCTCATTCCTACATAAATATATTCATGTGTTTTACCTCACTCACGTTGCCTATGTGCATAATTACAATTATATTCTCATATAAAATATTCAAAAAAACTTGGTCCGCAACCCACTACTCTATGACGAGTGCACATTACGGGTCTTGGCTGTGCAGACCGGGGTCTCTCTACACATCAACTCATAGTGACAATTCACAAGAGTTCCCTTAGTGAACCTGTCATTTATCCGTCCCATAAGGAAATCAGATTGTCAGACCTGAGAGCTGACACGTATAGCAGTGTCCGTCAGAAATCTGAAGCTACTGCTCTCAAATAGACCTTCCAGAAAAACAAAGGGATTCAATCCTAGAGACCACTAGGAAAACAAGGAGGGCTTTAGGTAGTTTCTCAGGGAGAAGCGCCGTGCCTCGCTGATGAGCTTCAAGACAGCCACAGCCTGTGACACATAAAGGTCACCAATATCCCAGAGAAATTCTCTTTCTCTTTTTAAATAGCTAATAACTGAGATATTAATTCACATTCCACAGAAGTCACTCATTTAAAGTATACAGTTCAGTGTTTCTTAGTCTATTCACAGAGTTATACACCCATCACCACTATCTAACTTAAGAATATTTCAGTCACCCCCATTAGTAATCATTTCTCAGTCCTGATACCCACCTGCCAGCATCCTCAGGCAACCATTAATCTACTTTCTCTCTCTCTGATTTGCCTATTTGGACATTTTATATACGTTGAAATTTTAAAGCATACCCACTAAATAATGGAAATACACCAATGAATGTGTAATTTCCAAATCAATAGTTGCAAAAAAATTATATGAAGCAGATCATTCCAAAAGAATACAGAAATGAGGAGAAACAAAATAAGCAAGATAAACAGGAAACAGAAGATAGGAATTAATAAAGATGAAATCAGAAAGTCAACAGAGAAAATATAAAAGTGATTTACAAAACAAAAAATGCTGGGTCCTTAAAAAGACGATAAAGGAGACAAAGATAAGTCAAAATTGACTTAGAAAAAAGAAAAGGTAATAATAAACACTATTAAGAATTTAAAAGTGTATAGGGTTTTACATTTGAGATTAAAAATGATAAAGGAATAAGTGATAAAATGAAGAATTTTCTTGAACATTTTAAGTTATCAGAGGTGACTTCAGAAGAGGTAGACAATAGAGATTGACCAGTAAGCACTTAACAAAGCGAAACAACAGTAAAATGTCTCTCACTCAAAAACAATGAAGCCCATATTATTTGCAAAGCAATGCTATTGAATCTCTAAAGAATAATATCTCACTTGTACACTTTTTTCTCTCCTGAGACTAGATAAATGTTTTACGTAAGTTTACTATCAACACCTGACAAGGCAACAGGAAAAAAGAACATTACTGAGCAATCGTTCGTAAGTACATAAATATAAAATGTATATATGTTGACAAAAAGATCAAATGTATCCCAGAAATGCAAAAAGAATCTATTACCAGAATCTTTTTTTTAAGAATAACACACACTTATCTCAATATATATGGAAAAATATTTTATAAATAATTTTTATTTAAAAAATGGTCTCATTTGTACAAAAATAGAAGGATATTGGTATTATCAGATAAAGGGTCTGTGACAAAAATGCACAGAAAATTATACTTCGTGAAAAACCTTTCAATCAAAATTATGAAAAATAGATGCCCATATTCACTGCAACTATCCAACAGGTTCTGAGAAGCCATAACCATTGTGTGAGAGACAGAAATGAGAATAAGAATTGGAAATAAAAAGATAAAATTGCTTTTATTTGCTAATTATGACTTTCTACCCAGAAGATTCAAGATTCTAACAAACAAAAGATTATACTTAATAAGAATCTTCAGAAATTTTCTGGATAAAAGATTAATAATAAAAATTAATTTGCATTGTTTTTTGCATCAGTAACAACCAATGTAAAATGACACTCAGTATTTAAAGATATCAGTAAGTTTATTTTATTTCCTCCTCCCTTCCTTCCTTCCCTCCCTCCCTCCCTCCCTCCCTCCTTCCTTCCTTTCCTCCTTCCTTCTTTCATTCCTTCCTTCCTTTCATTATCATTTTCCCTTAGTTTTGGGGTATTTTGTTCATTCTCTCCTCAATTCCTCATTGAAATGGGAAGTCCTTGGAACGAGTGTTAACTGCGTGCTTGCCTTAGGGGATAATAACACCGTCCAAGCTTGGAAGAGAGTAGGCACGGTGGCTGCAGCAGAAGAGAGAAGCCTGGGAGTCCAGTCCATCTCTGCACTGAAGGCAAAGGCTCTGGCCCTCCAGGGCCTTGTCCTACTACCCCTGCCATCCCGTCAGCGTCAGCACATGGCAATGCCAGGCGTGGAGTAGACTGGAGGAAAGGTGAGCTGTGTGAAGGCAGCCGAGCACCTTCCCCTGTGACAATCCTTAACGAACTGTGACACTACTCCTAATGAAGATAAGCAGACAGAGGCTGGGCACACATTTCTTAGGTGTTCAATGTATTCTTAACCATACTGCAGAGTTCTGGGGCAAAAATCAATTTCCTTTCTGTTTACATCAAAACTCATGTTCTCCATTCAGCGTCTTAAAATCACTGGAGCAGAAATTTCATACTGATACCTCATTTTGTTTAGAGAAACCAAACTGCATAAAATCATTTCTGCCTTTGTGACACACATTTTGGGGGAATTTTCTGTGAAGTAAAATTCTTTGTATTAAAGGTATCTCAGTGATGTCTAACATAACTAAGAACATAGCCTCTCTCATAAGACTAAAATGACATTCATCAAGTATTTACCTGAAAATAAGTATATTTTATACATATTCTTAAAAACCTAAATCTTATTTCAAAAGCCATTGTGACCAAAGTCAATATAACTTCAATTGAAGATGTAATCTATTCTTGGCTTGACAACAAGAGAAATAATACTGAAATAGAAATAAATAGAAGTAAAACTCTTTTAAACCCTATGAAATTGGAATAGGAATATTTACTCGGAGCTTTATATCTAGGGATCATTAACCAGTTAACTGCAGTGGGAGAGAAAAATAGGGAAGATCTTGGATTTATATCTAGTATTGTCCCCAGATTTTGGTGGTAGAGGGGATACCAGCCTAGTCCAGTGTGAAGTAATAACTGCTTAACCTCATCTGCACACAATAGGTCTCCAGATGCTGCTGGTGAAGATTCAGGGAAACAGAACTCAGAGGTCACATGGGAAAATGAGAGGAACCAACTGGCAGTGATATTTGGACACACGGGAAGATGCAGAGCTGCCCAGAGTGTGGGCAGCAGGATCTCAGCCTCTGAATTAATATCTGAACTCCAGGGATCAAATTCCTGGTTTGGGGAAAAGTTGGCAAGGATAGACTGCAGTATAAGCTATACTACGAAGCAGGTTAATCAAGAGAAAGACTTGGGTCCAGGAAAACAAGACTGGAAACACTCACCATACCTGATACAAGGTAGGTTTTACATAAGGTAGCCGCCCAGTTACCAAGTTTGTGATCAAGGTCAAGAACAGAGTATATATGAACTTGGTGTTATGTATTAGATTGTGATCGATTATTTGGGGGATTAGGGAAAGCCTGGGGAGAGAGAGAGAGCCTCGTGGCCAGAAGCCAGGTAGAGCCTGCCCTACTTGGGAAACTGCTGCAATAGTCTAGGTTAGAGACAATTAGGAGGATTTGACTTCGCGCACAGCCTAGTACTAAATTCATCAGCCTGACTTTTTTCGCAATGTCTAAGAAATTCTAAGATTATTTTCTTATTGACCTCTACATTGGAAGCTGGCAGGTAGATTCTATTGTGAGGAAGAAAATGCATACATTTCTAGAGAGGTGAGGATTTGGATTATAGGTTGTTGCAGTTCTCTTTATTTCACCAGGGTGCAGGTAGATTCTGGCCTAGAGAGACGTGTGCAGAGAAAGGCGTATCTCATTTGAGGATCTGCCGCTGGTTTAAGTTACTCTTCAAATCTTAAAATGCCAGGCCCGTCTCCTCCCCTTAGTGATTTCATGGTAACAAACATTTATCTGCAGAAACAGAAATGAAATGTCAGAAGCAGCAGTCTTCAGCTATTTCTATTTCGTGGATGAGTACCTTTCTATTTTATCACCTAGTAGAGAGGTCAAATTGCCTCCTAGATTCATCTCTTAAAAAAAATTAGAATTCTTTTTTTTTTTACTTGCTTGAGAGACATTTCTCTATTTCCTGCCTCATATATGACCCACATACCAGCTAAACACCCGCAGAGGACACACTTTTGAATTCACCTATGGGCATCGGACAATTGATAAACTAGAAGAACATTCTGAAAGCCACAAAAACTCATCTCCTGTAACTGACTGCCTTCTGCATTGCATACCAGAGGCTTTGAGTCTGGTTATTTGAAAAGATGAAAGTCTCCTTGGAGCATTTTATAAAGGCTGGACGTTAGGGACGAGGCGAAATTAATAAGATGTGTGAGACCACTGTGGTGAAAAAAATTTTAAATGAGCTCATAAGGTTAGCTGGGTGTACATCCCTGCAAAAGGAAGCTCCTTGAAGATTTTTGTCCTTCATTTTCTTCAGTGTCTTATCCAAGTATCAGTGAAACTGAGCAGGATTCTGTGGTGCCTTTCCAGGAACAGATGCCCTCCCCACCTGTGTCCCCCACCTGCTTCTTGTTTATAGAAAAGCTCTGGCCTCCTAGACCTTCCCTGAGTTCCAAAGAGCAAATTTAATCCAAGAAGAAAGAAAATGCAGAAACAAAGGAAAACAGCCAAGAAAGACACAATAATAATAGTTTAGACATAAACCAAAGTCAACGACCTTCAGTTCTTCCTCAAGGGCTATAGGGAAATATCCTGAACCATATCCTTGAGTTGTTTTGAAGTTTCTCCCACCACCAGGTGGGAGAAATTAACTGCATGCTAACCACCAGCACATAGACCCCAGACTTGTTGGAACCAGAAAACTGCTGATTGAGATTCCAGAAACATCACCCTGTTACCTCACCACCAACCAATCAGAGAGTTGTGCATGAGCTGATCACACACTCAGAACGCGCTCCCTCGCAGTGTCTTTAAAAACCCTTCCCTGAAAGCCACCTGAGAGTTTTGAACGTGAGCTGCCCTTCCTTCCTGCTTGACGGCCTGCAATAAATGCCGTGCTTTCCTTCACAGCTCGAGGTCAGTAGGTTGGCTATGCTGTGCACCCAAGGAGTGGACACAAGTTCGGTTCAAGTGTTATTCAATTGGCAACAAGGAAGTTCATTTCCTTCTCAAAATTACCATCCAGAAACTGAGTAGTTGAAATTATTCCTTAACTAGGGCTCTCCCAAAGGATTCAAGCCAGCATCCAAAGCACTTATCAAGTACCTGTCATGCTCCAGTCATTAAAGAAAATAGACAAAGATCCTGCCCTCACGAAGCTTATATTTCACTTACTGGGGACTCCTCGAGGGAAGAACTATTACTATCACGTCTCTTAAAACTTTATTGTCCAACAAAATGGTTGGTATACATTATATCATTATATTTTTTTGCAATGATACTGAATGAAAATTTTCAGTATGACGAGCTTGATAATTTGATGAACTCTCCCAGTCAGATAAAACTAGATCCAGGATGTATTTCAAGAGATACACTTCCCCACTGGGCTCACTAGAAAGAGAAATCTCCAAAGGTTAAAAGAGAAACTACTTAACCAAACAAAGAGAAAAGCACTCACTAAACTGGAACCAGAGCAGAGAGTGTGAGTTATATGCTAATAAAGTCCAAGGTGATGTTGCCAGCAGGGCATATGCCCACCAGAGCTTTCACAGTCCAAGTCCAGAGTCACCAGGAGAATACCCTGTGTTGAGTTGGCTTCTCCAAGTGAACTGAAGGGAGCCCAGGTTAGACACTGAAGAATCTGATGTGTCTCTCCAAAAACAATGTATAGCTTGGTTTGTTTCTATTTTAAATCTAATCCAGCATTTTCTTCTAATTTGCCAGTTTAACTCATTTGAATTATTGTGATTGATATATTTGGACATTTCAAAATCTTGTTCTGTCAGTTGTTTTCTTACTGATTCTATATGTCATCTGTCTTCTTTTATACATTTTGATAGTTTTTATTTGTTCATTATTTCTTTCATCCTAAACCCTCCAAATTAGAATTTATGTATAGTCATTACCCTTGTGATTTTTTAAAAAATATTTATTTTATTTATTTATTTAATTTAGTTTTTTGGCTGTGTTGGGTCTTTGTTGCAGCGTGCGGGCTTCTCTCTAGTTGCGGTGCGTGGGCTTCTCTCTAGTTGCGGCATGCGGGTTTTCTCTCTCTAATTGTGGCGCACAGCCTCCCGAATGTGTGGGCTCTGTAGTTTGCGGCATGCGGGTTCTCTAGTTGAGGCATGCGAGATCAGTAGTTGTGGTGTTCAGGCTTAGTTGCCCCACAGCATGTGAGATCTTCCCGGGCCAGGGATCAAACCCGTGTCCCCTGCATTGGCAGGTGGATTCTTAACCACTGGACCACCAGGGAAGTCCCATTCTTCTGATTTTACCATGCATGTTTTAAAAATTCTGAAGTTAATGTATATCTATGTCTCCCTCCTCCATCCTAAACAATGTGAGAATGCTAGAACTTTTTCCTCTTTTATACCTTCTATTTTTATTATTCCATTTCCATCTCTATTGATTTGATGGTTGACTATTCCTTATTCTTTTTTCTTAGTGATAACCCTAGGAATTATAATACGTAATTTTGGTTTTTAAGATCTAATTTAAATTAGAACTTTTACTATTTCCTAGAAAATACAGAGCTTAGTATTTTGAAATTCTTTCAATTTTTTTAAACCTAGTTATTTTAATACTATTTTAAATTCCATAAGACATTATAGCCAATATTCATGTAGGTTTACCAGAGTCAGCTTTTTCATTGTTCTTCATTTCTTCTTCCATCTTCATAGTTTCACTTAGGATCATTTTTATTGTGTCAGAAGAATACCAATTAATATTTCCTCTAGTGTGTACCTTTTGGCGATGACTTCTCTGTGTATCTCTGTCTAAAAAGTCTTTATTTAACTTCATTTTTGAAGGCCCTACCATACTAGGTTGGCAATCATTTTCTTTCGGCACTTTGAGTATATCCTTACATTGTCTTCTAGTTTTCATTATTTCTACTGAGAAGTTAGTTGTAAGCCTTAATGATGTTCCTTTGAAGTTAATGTATTTCCTCTTCCCATTTGGTTGCTTTTAAGCGTTTCTGTCTTTATTTTTCAAGTGTTTATTTAATTTGATGTTTATTTTTTATTTCTATTTCCCTGCCCTTCACAGTACTTCTTTAATCTGTACCTTGACATCTTTTGTCAGTTTTGCAAAATTCTCAGCTAGGATGACTTCAAATGTTGTTCTGCCTTATTCTCTCTCTTTCCATTCTTGGACTCCAACTACAAATAGAGTATTTCACTGTGTCTCATATATCTTTTATGTTCTTTTCTGAATTTTTTATTCTTTTATCTTTCAACATCTTTCAACCAACATTTTTAATGAACTGTATTATGATTTTCTCTGCCTCTTCAGTTTATCTACTATGCTGTTAACTTTTTTCTATTGAACTCTCCAATTATTGTAGTATATATTTTTTAATATTTTCCAGTTACCTGTTGAAATTCTCCATTTATCATCTATTTTCTGAATATATTAATGACAGTTATTTTAAATTTATTTCCTGATAGCTCAAATATCTGGAACATCTGTTGTCTGCTCTCCATTGTCTGATTTTTCTCTTATTAATTCTTATCCTTTTGCATTCCCTGCTATATATTTTTTATTATACGCTGGACACTGTGTATACAAATACAGAAATAATTTGACCCTCTCAATGGCATTATTGTTCTCTAAAACGAATTTATATTTGCTTCTCACAGGCTGTTGGGGTAGGAATAGATCATCCTAACCTAATCAGAGAACAAGGTTAGAGTCAAGATCTAATTTT
Organism: Pseudorca crassidens; assembly: GCF_039906515.1. Classification (NCBI taxonomy): domain Eukaryota; kingdom Metazoa; phylum Chordata; class Mammalia; order Artiodactyla; family Delphinidae; genus Pseudorca; species Pseudorca crassidens. The sequence goes on along the minus strand of NC_090309.1, from coordinate 79,756,185 downwards.
TTGTGGAGGCTGGTTCATGTATAGTTCATCCTAACCCTTAACATTCCAACGCTATCAAAAGTCCCACCTGGAAACCTAGGGTGTATAAGCAACATGTTCCTCTTGGAAGGCCAAACTTCATATTTTGCTATTTTTGTCCCATGAAATGGCCAGAAGCTTGGATTGGATTTTCAGCCACCTCTATAAAATCAGCAACAGCTTCAAGGCGAACAGCTACCCTAAATGCTGGGCTCATTACTCCGGTTTTCCATTTTCTCAGAGATCTTAACCTATAACTCTTTTTCGCTTTGGTAGTTCTTCACAGCCTCAAACATGTTTTTGTAATATTTTCGCTCAAACTTCTTAGTTATTCTCAGCGATTAGATGGTCTGATCCCATCAGTACTCAATAGCCAGAGGAAATTTCATTCTAACAGGGAAAACCTTCGAAGCATTCTTTTTACAATTAGGAAGAAGACAAAGAAGCCTGCTATTGTAGCTGCTAATAACATTTAAAGATACAGGAGCTCCTAGGGAGTGCAGCAGTGGAAGAAAAAGAAAGAAGCAAAAATGAAGAAGCGTATTTAGGGTTTTCCAAAGAAACAGAATCTATAGGATGTATGTATATGTAGAAAAAAATTTATTATAATAAATTGGCTCATGACTGTAACTTGTGACAGACTTTAGAAATTTGTCAATTCTCCCCAAAGAAGATATGCAGACGGCCAACAAACACATGAAAGGTTGCTCAACATCACTAATCATTAGAGAAATGCAAATCAAAACTACAATGAGGTATCACCTCACACCGGTCAGAATGGCCAGCATCAAAAAGTCTACAAACAATGCTGGAGAGGGTGTGGAGGAAAGGGAACCCTCTTGCACTGTTGGTGGGAATGTAAATTGATACAACCACTATGGAGAACAGTATGCAGGTTCCTTAATAAACTACAAATAGAACTATCATACGACCCAGCAATCCCACTACTGGGCATATGCCCTGAGAAAACCATAATTCAAAAAGAGTCATGTACCACAATGTTCATTGCAGCTCTATTTACAATAGTCAGGACATGGAAGCAACCTAAGTGTCCACCAACAGATGACTGGATAAAGGAGATGTGGCAATATTCAATGGAACATTACTCAGCCATAAAAAGAAACGAAATTGAGTTATTTGTAGTGAGGTGGATGGACCTAGAGTCTGTCATACAGAGTGGAGTAAGTCAGAAAGAGAAAAATAAATACCATATGCTAACACATATATATGGAATCTTAAAAAAAAAAATGGTTCTGATGAACCTAGGGGCAGGACAGGAATAAAGATGCAGATGTAGAGAATGGACTTGAGGACAGGGGAAAGGGAAGGGGAAGCTGGGAGAAAATTAGAGAGTGGCATGGACATATATACACTACCAAATGTAAAACAGATAGCTAGTAGGAAGCAGCCGCATAGCACAGGGAGATCAGCTCGGTGCTTTGTGTCCACCTAGAGGGGTGGGATAGGGAGAGTGGGAGGGAGATGCAAGAGGGAGGAGATATGGGGATATATATATATGTATAGCTGATTCACTTTGTTATAAAGCAGAAACTAACACACCATTGTAAAGCAATTATACTCTAATAAAGATGTTAAAAACAATTTTCAACTAAAATCTCTACACATTTGTCTCTGCTAAGTTGATTTTAAGATTAATGTGGTAGATTTGATTTTAAAATTTATATGGTAGAACAAACCCAAGGAGGTCTAAAACAGTTCTTGTGACATGATAAACATTGCCCTACCAGATAGTAAAACGTATTTTCTCTAGAAATTAATATAGTAATATTTATCTAGTAAAAAAATTGCCAAAGAAACAGGATAATGAGCTCAAACCCAAAGATTTATGGAAGACTGACCTATCATAGAGTTAATGTTGCTGATCATTTAAAAAGGATGGACTTCTCAATGAATGGTGCTTGGACAATTAGTTACCTAAGTAAACAAAAGAAAATTGAAATTGTATTCTTATCTCACCAAAGGTACAAATCAATTCCAAGTGAATAAATATTCAAATGTGAAAGGAACAACTTAAACTTTTAAAAAAGAATATAGGAGAATATCGTTATCATCTGAGGACTGTTTTAAAATATGGAGGGCTGCTAAAATGAGTCAAAATATGATAACATTAAAAAACGATCGTTAAGTTCGGCTATTTTAAAACTAACAACTTTTGTTCCACTAAAGTTCTCCCAAAGAGTATGAATTGACAAGTTACAATTTGAAGCAGATATTTTGCAAACATATGATGAGAAAGGATAATACTAAAAATACATTTTTAAAATGTATTCTACTTACCAACAAGGAAAAGGTAAATAATAGAATAGAAGACATGAGCAAAAGACATGACTAGTCTTTTCCTAGGAAACACAAATCAATAAAATGTAGAAAGATGTACATCATTATTAATCAGAGAAATGTAAGTTAAAAACCATGAGATACCATTTTCCTTCCATTATATTGGTTGAAACTGAGAAATCTGTTAAGTCAAGTGTGAGAGAGGTTTCCTACTACATACAGTTCCAAGGATCAAAAAAGTGTAAATCACTTTGGAAAGCAATTACTCACAGCACCATTCCATTTCTGGAATTATATACCTAGAGAAGCTCCTATATATGTGCACTAGGAGACATGTGTAAGAATGTCCATAGCAGCTTGTTTTGTAATAGAAAAACAAAACAAAATATTCATCAATAGAAGAATGAATGTTTTGTGGTCTATTCACGCATATTACACAGCAATAAACATGAATGCCCTGCAGTCACACACAGTAACATGGAGGCATTTTAGAAACAATGGTCAATGGAAACAAACAGAAAAACATGTACAATGATTCCATTCATAAAGAGTTCAGGATAACCAAAACTAAAAAATACATTCTTGCATACATACATGAAAATAGTAGCACTACTTGAAAAAAAACGCAACCTGAGGATGATAAACACAAAATTCACAATAGCTATTTCTTCTGGAGAGAGCCAGGGGTTAGGATAGAGAAGAAACACAGAGGCAGTTTCTAGAATATCTGTAATGTTCTGTCTTTAAATAGTGATATGTTCATAAGTGTTTTTAAAATTACTTTGCTTCATAGGTAACATATATACTATATATATTTATTCATAGGTATCAAATGCTTTAAAATATTTTTAATAAATGTTGGAGCAGAAGGAGAAACAGATTAGGATACACAACGCTCTTGACTGCATAGTACTGCATAGCATGCTATGGTAAAAGAGAGAAAGCATTTCATGTTTATGAAAATGTTATCATGAAAGCAGAGTAGTTGCTTCTAATACAAGAGATAGAAAATAAACTGCCTAACATCATCAGATAGTAAGGTAAGGACCTAATTCTGCCTGACCTACTTCTAGCTCTGTGTTCTCTATTAAATTCTGTGGTGCTGAAGGATGAGACTCACTGAAGCAGAGAGAAATATTTAAAGACACTACAAGCCAGATTATAGGATAGAAATAGATTGAGGATTAAATGGCACTGAAATTGGAGTTATAGCTACAGTTGTTCTCCAAAGGAAAGTATTGGCAAAGTAACAAAGCATTTAAAATACAGCTTTAGCAAAAGTTTTCACTTAACATGTTGGTGAAAGAAAAGCAGCACCGAAAAGTATTATGTCTAAGATGTTTTATATAAGATTTGTTTTCTAAAAAATCTTATATATTTTACAGCTATTTGAATAAGGATTAAGCTTGGCTATGGGTAATAGTAAACCAAAAAATAACTGCGGTTTAAATAAGAAATAATTCTATTTCTCTAGGTAGGTAATCCAGGTATAAATTGGTGCTCCTTTTTGTTAAAGACCCCAACCCTTCGGTCTTATGGCTCTGCAATATGACTGCCCTTGTCGAGTTCACCTCTGCATCTGAGATAGCTACTTCATTACCAAGTTCAACTCTTCATCCAAGATGGATACTCCATCTGTATTAGAGCCAGCAAACAGGGAAGAGTTGGAAATATCACTTGCCCCTTATATCATATTGACCATAAATTAGTCATACAGACATATATAAATCCAAAGGAAACTAAAAAACGTAGTCTTCGTTCTAGATGGCCACATGCCCTGATAAAATATACAGGTTCTGTTGCCATGAAAGAAGGGGGAAATGGATACTGGGGGACAAATAGCTATCTTTGATGAAAAGGAATTAATGTGTATTCCATTTCTTTTATCAGCCACAGAACATAGTACTGTGGCAGACCGATATTTACTAGATAAATTAAATGTAGGACAATCTAGATACTTGGTGACTGCTTGTGTGTGAAGGTTTTATGGAGCTTCCCTTTGAATTACCTCTAAGGGACAGTGAGGCAAGACATGTCCCTCATGATAGTCTCTGAACAACAGAAGGTTTTTAAATTAGAGATAGATATCACTAGAAGAAATGTGATATATTGGAAAGGTGAAGATTCAAGGTTAGACACCTGGAGAATGACCACAGTCGTGGCTCACATGAGAGTGAGTAGCCCTAAACAGGATTAAGGGGGTTATGTTGGTTGGACTCAGTGGGCATTAGAAAATGTAAAAAGTCAATAAAGAGGGATTTAGGAAAAGTGACTGAACTTTTTGCACTGATACAAATTGACCACCCTTGCCCCCGTAATACGGCATATACTCTTTTAATGAACTTTCAGTTAAAGTCAACAAAGCATGTTAAAGTATTCTCAAAATGTGCAATAAAGTTCCTTTAAAGACAGAATAGACTCAACAGAAGAAATAACACCAGGGCCTAAAGGAAGATCCTAAAATAATCTTTTTAAAACTTGCAGCATCTTTTCTATTATGCTTTACTATTCATGTTTTTACGTTCAAAAATCAGCTTTTCCAATATATATTTTAAACTAAAATTTTCACCATAAATTTTATATATTCTGGTCAAAACATTTCAAATAGAGAAGTCCATAAAGTAGAAAATGTGAGTTTTTATAATTCTTCTCTCCAAAATTAACTATTTGGTGTATGACTTCATAGGCTCTTGACCATAGATACTGAGTATTTTTTTCAATGTGAAAAAATATTTCAAACTGTGTGTAATGAAAGAAAGCTTAACACATAATTTTGTGAATTAACAGGTAGAATGACATGGAATTACAGAGAGCAGAATTCATGTACCAGATTTATGATTAGGCAATTTCACTTTATTTTCTTCTCTTTTCTCCCAACAATTCATAAACCCAGGGTCACATATATGTGTGGCTATAACGCCAACATTTTATTTGAATCGCCCCAGTATTAGTAAGAAGTGAAGTTCTGAGTGCTACCAACTAGGGGTAATGATGCAATGTTTCCACACTCCTTGGATGGAAATTTCACTTAGTGTGTCTTTTTATTGAAATTCAAATCTGTTGTGATATAGCTGTGCTAATTTTCTTTCTAATCCATGAGCTACTTTCCTTTACTATGACAAGAAAACCTTTACCAAAAGAGTTTTTAAGTGAGGTTTCACTGAATCACTTCCATGTTTACCATTAATACTTAATTCAAATCACATGTAAATGATCTAAATTTTTCAAAACACTAAGAACCTCCATGATCAAGTCTCTCTATCAGGTTTCAGGTATCATTTTTATAGCAGCTCTCTTTACATATGCAGCAAAATCATAAACAGTTTTGCTCTGGAATTGTTGATTAAAATTGTTCAACGCTGAAAAAAACAAATAAGTCAAGTTTATGAACCCCTCTTATTACTAAAATTAAAAATGAATCAATCCACTTTATCATTTTTAATAATTTTATGATTGAGAAAAAAATCAATATTGAGTTCAGAAAATCTCACAAGTAGCTGGCTTTCAAAATCAGTTCCTATTTCATTATAAATTAGTCAACAGAGATGGTATTTTCTAAACAAACTGTATTGCTCATGACAGCGTACTGAACTCTAAAACTTGCAACCTCACTGAGGCAGAGGCCCTTAGTGAATGATGTTGTATTTTCTGGCCATGCAGAAAACATCCCAATTTGTCTATGCTGGATTTGCCTCAAAGTGGAAAAAAAAAACCTCACAAATTTTGTTAAGTGTTAAATTCCTTCACTGATTGTTTTGCCCTGGAGTACTTAAAAGATTAGTATGTTTTACAATTAGATCATTAAAAATGAAATAATCAAGCTCGATCAAATTACTAAACCTTCACTGTCCACAGATTTGTCCTGCTAGTAGTTTAACTTTGGACCCACAATCAGTTACTCAAATGTTTCTTTTCAGCAAACTAAACTTTATTTTTCAAGCTGTCCCTGATGGATGCTTTCAATCTGCCCAGTTCTTTTTCATCTAAAATAGATTTAGGCATATCTATGACATCATGATATTTCTCCTCTAATGTCAAGTTTACTTCTAAGTTAATTCTGAAACTGACCTTAGAGGTAGTGTCAAGAGTTCTTTATTTTGTGGTCCATTTGGTTGTACTGATAATTTTTTAACTTGAGCTAATAGTTTTATTTACCTCAACCTTCTGAGATTTTCTTTCAAACTTGCACAGTCTGTTTTTAATTGTCACTACAAGCAATTTCATCTAATTATTACTCATTTTTCTTGCACAAGTGATAGTGGCTTTTAGTATCATCTGAATTTTCAAAATAATAAATCCCATAATTTAAGTATTAACTGTACCCTAACTATATTGACCAAAACTGCTTACCACCCATTTACTCATTATGGCTGAGACAGCATTTCCATTTTCCTCACTGTTGGCAACCCACAACTGTCTCAAGCCTTGATGTTAGATTATTCTGAGGGGAAATAGAGAAGAAAGAGAGAGAAGGAGGGAGAGGAAAAGAAAGAGGGAAGGAAGGAAGGGAGGGAGGAAGGAGGGAGGGAGGGAGGGAGGAAAAATGTTTCTCCTTTCATAATATTATTATTTCTAAAATTCCATCATTAATTATTTAATATTTGTAGGACTCCTTTCAAAAGGGAAGAAATTATCTGAGCAAGAGTCATCTAGGAGAGATTCAAAGGAGCTGTTGAGAGATCATGCTCTTTTATTAAGAATTCATTAGATTATTGGTACAATTTGCCTCATTACTATGTGAGCTACTGATCTGTCCATGTGGTGTTAAAATACAGCACAAAGACACAGGCCATCTGGTGCAACCTGTTGACATGTGCCCAAAAGAATCAAGAGAGAACCCTTATTAGATACACATAATGAGAGGCTTCTGCTGCGGAGCCGAGGAAACAGCCAGGTATCAACTATGATTGTCTCATACCAGGGTTGGAGAATTCATTGTCAACACTTGCAGAAAGGTATGAAGTAGAGAAAAGTCACAGAAGCATCTCGTGAAAATGTAACTCTGTTCCTCCGCAGAGATGGGGACAACAGCGCTTACTATTCAGGAAGTAACTGCAATTCTTCATCCCCACCCTACCTGTCTATTTAAACCATCAATTCACAGTCCTTAGTTTTATGTTCACAAAACCCGCACAAAATTATTGTTACTTCCTCCCATTTAAAGGTAAGGAAATTGAGGCTTACAGAAATTATCTATCTCAGTCAAAGTCAAATAGCTAATAAGTGGTGGAGCTGGAATTGAAACCGTGCAGTATACATCACAACTGTCTATTTCATTACTTTAAGAGTCACCATCACTCCCAACTCCTTTTTGGGTGATTCTGAGCAGTGACATACATAATTTTAGCCTCTAAGGAGGGTTGTACTTGCCTTTCTCTTTGATACTTCTCCATGTAGAACGGAGAACAAATGCCTACAGGAGACATGGTGACATTGGAGGCCCTGGTAAATGATGGGAAACTTTCAATGAATTTGGACAGGTCTCAAAATTAACAAATCTATAATCTAACAATTATGAGGAAGGAAGGGAGGGGATGATGCAAGGAGGGAGGGAAGGAGACATACAGAGAGACATAAGCTCGAGAGAGAAAGAGTGAGACTGATTCTCAGTTCTTACTCAGGACAGATTTCTTGGTGAACAGACCTTTACCCTCCTGTTCATTCTCGAGATGGTTTATAGCTTCATGGCTCCATGAATCCACTGTGTAAGCACAATGAATCACAGAACTTTCTCACTGAGGTTCTGTCCCTACAGAGAAATCCCACAGAGACTGCAGCTTTGAAAGTAGAGAATTTACATCATCTTTCTAAAAGTGAGAATGGAAATAATCCCAGGGCGCTCAGAAACCCTCCACAAATGCTGAAACAAGGCTCTCTGAAAAGATTACCAGGGAGAGTAAATGTGAGAGACGTGATTCCCCTTCCAGTAAATGCTTCTCTGGGAAAGGCACTTGTTAACTCCCACTGAAAAATAGGCCTGCTGTCCAAGTTAGCAGTGAATTACAGAAGAAATGGTGCAAAACTTCACAGCCTGGAGAGAAAACCCCAGTTGCACTGAAGTGGAGCTGTGAAACGATTCCTATATTACAAGGAGAATTATGTTATCTTTTTGCTAAAGTCACTGAAATAAACAATCACAGTTCTAAACTGTGAAAAACCAGAAGGAACACTGGGAAGATTTATAATACACGTTACTACTCCCTGTAGCATGATTAAGATGGTAAACACACATCCAAAGTTAACAAAATAATTTCACGTCTCACCTTACTTAGATTTTACGACAGTGTCTGAGAGAGATATTATCATTTTACGTTATAGATAAGAACCTAATATTCAAGTAATTTTAAGTGACTTCTCTGTGGTCACAAAGATGAAAAACAGTGATGCAAGCACAGAGGTCCCAGTTTTCTTAATTCTAGTCCATGCTTTTAGATCCCAGTTGTGGCTATGGAGAAATGTCTCAGAAACCGCAATGGCATTACTGTGACCCTGAATACACTTATTTTTCACCTGAATCCTTTACTGGCATCCTTTTAGGGCTTTCCCCTTTCCATAATAAGTGTCAGACAGTATTTACCATGTATTTATGTACCTACTATTTTATAACCTGTGGTTTTCCCAATTAAGGATTTGGTTTTTGGATCCATATAAATATGTAGAGCCCAGGCCTTGACATTCATTAGCTCTGAACAACGCACTGAATGTCTTGAGTCTTCTTTTCCCGTATAAGTCATGAAAAATAACATTTGCCTGTATATAGAGTAACATTTGCACAGTATACAGAATCACACTGTGTCTGTAGGACCTGGTGAGTAGTAAATATTCAATAAATGACAGGTAAGTATATGTGCCAACATTTCACTACAAAGCCTGGGGGGTCAAATCCTTCTTCTTCCCGCCCTGTCACACTGGGGGCCAGTCAGGGCCTTCTCCTGGAGGTCTGAAGTTTGAATACATGTTGAAAATCCGAAACAAATATTTGAATGTATTTAACCCAAAGGTAGTGTGCTGATCAGACTGTCGACTGCTATGACACCACTGTTGTCGTTTTGTTTTTAACCCTCCCAACAGGCACTGGATTGAGAGAGTTTGGCACGCACTATAAATTCCCAGTATAGGCCATTTGCTTAGTTGGGTCAAATTTGGTTTCTATCGCATGAAGCCAGTGATTCCAAAATAAGAGGATATAAATATTGTTTGAATTACTTTGAATTTGTAAACATTATATATCAGTTTATCAGAGAAGTATATATTTCTCCCCCAGCTCAAATTCTACAAAAAATTACTATGGGCTTCTCTGTGTGAAGGACAGGCATTGTCACAGCCATTTGGTAGTAGGTGGTGGAAGATTTTTTTATACACCTATTTTTTATATCAAAGCCTCAGTGAAACTTGAGGATATAATATTGAGCCATAACTCACTGGGGGTATTTTTTCAAGAAGTTCATAAAGTACAGATATGTTGCTTTGGTAACAGCCGGTTTGTTATAGCACAGAGCTTAGGAGAACTCAGAGTTGTTTAGAATTATCATTTCCTCAAGTGGATTTTCAAAAACCTTTCATTAGTGCTTTTAACTATAGCTTCCTAACAGTTAATCCAAAGCTGAAATTCCATACTTAACATACTCTGTATAAAGAAACATTTGTTTATTTGTTTGTTTACTTATCTTCTTAGAATTCCTTTTTTTAAATTGAAATATAGTTGATATACAATATTATGTTAGTTTCAGGTTACTACAGAGTGATTTGACATTTGCATACGTTATGAAATGATCACTATGATACGCCTAGTAACCATCTGTCCCCATACAAACGTACTACACTATTATTAACTATATTCCTTATGCTGTATATTATATCCTTGTGGCTTTTTTTTTTGCGGTACGCGGGCCTCTCACTGTCGTGGCCTCTCCTGTTGCGGAGCACAGGCTCCGGACGCTCAGGCTCAGAGGCCATGGCTCACGGGCCCAGCCACTCCACGGCACGTGGGATCTTCCCAGACCGGGGCACGAACCCGCGTCCCCTGCATCGGCAGCATCGGCAGGCGGACTCTCAACCACCACACCACCAGGGAAGCCCTCCCTGTGGCTTTTTTATTTTATAACTGGACACTAGCACCTCTTAATCCTCTTCACCTATGTTGCCCAATCCCTCAGGCCTCTCCCTTCTGGCAACCATCCCTTTGCTCTCTGTTTCTATGGGTCTGTTTCCATTTTGTTTATTTTCTTAGGATTTTTTCTCTGACTAGATACTCTAACTCCTAAATTCTAATCCAGTTCAATTCATGATCACAGTTGATTTCTCAAAAAATAAAAACAGAAACATAACTGTTGGGACTCAATGTCTTTCCTGGAAAAAAACCACAAATCTGTTGTTTGGCAAATAATCACTTTCATATTTGTAAGAGGTGCAGGATATAGAAACCATCACATTTTGCCAACCAGTACAATTATTTTAAGAGAAGCCAACACCTTATTGCTTTAAGATCAAGACAATAATTTCAGGATAAAACTGTATTATAATTTGGAGAACTTAAAAATATAGGATAAAATAGAATGTCAAAAATACAAGTGAATATAATTTAAAGAATGAAAAAATCAAATTAAAGGATCACTGTTACGTTAACTATGAAGCTGTAACAGAGCCTGGTTAGAATTTTTAAAGTAAATGATGTGAAGGAGAAATATTTTATAACTTCCAATATACCCAGAATGATATACCTGGAAATGTCACTAGATTAAAAACCAAGATATTCTGGTTTCAGTCGAGGATGTATCATCTGTAAAATGAGAGGGCTGTATTTACCGATCCTTAGTTTTCTTACATACCCATTAGTTTTCCTATAGGTTCATAAAGATACATGTCTCACGTTACACAAGGGTATGTTGCTTCATAAACATTACTGAGAACACAGTGTGGATCAGACGCTGTAACAGGCATGAGATTTACAAAGCAGCTCTTGGCAAGACTGCACAATCCAGGGGAAAATACTGCCAAGGAACAATTACTACAGAGAGTGTCCTAACTGAAGACACAGAGGTAACCATAGGATGTGGTGGTAACACTGAGTTAACACTGGGCTGGGTGTCCAGAGGATGTTTCCTGGAAGAGAGAATGTCTGTGCTGAATTTTAAAGTATGTTAGCAAGGTAAAGAGGAGGGACTGGAGCACACCAGCAGAAGCAGCAGCTTGAGAAATACACAATGTGTGAAAAAGCATGCTGTGCCCAGGAAATGAGAGGGAGCCAGCACTTCTCAATACAAGGCTGAAAGTGGTAAGAGGTAGAAGATGGAGAGGTAGGTTGTTTTTTTTGGCCATGTAACATATTCTATTATTAAAGAGATGGGGAGCAACTGAACAATTTTTATAGATGACAGTGAAAGGGTTATATCTGTAGTTTAGATCAATTACTCATGTGGAGAATTCACTTGAGGGTACCTAAACTAGAAATGGAAAGACCACTAAGAAGGCCTGACAAAGTTTGCATACACATACACACCCAAATGACTGGTGAGGGTGCTATGGAATGGTGAGTTTCCAGAGGCTGGAGGAGTGTTTTTGCAGGAAAGGTACAGTTAATAGTCAATACAGAATTGATAAATACATGGGGATATATGAACTCACATAAGGCATGGCAGAGTAATCAGAACTGTGACCAAGAATGGAACTCCCCAAACTGAGTGCTAGATGGAGGAAGCAGTGCTCAGGAAGGAGACTGAGAAGAAACTCATATAAGACTACAGATTCCGAGGGTAGAAGCTTTCAAAAAGGGTAAAGTGGAAAATAGCATGAAATTCAGCCAGTGACAGTTAAAATCAAGAATAAATTGTTCATTTAGATTTAGCTCCAGAAAAATAATTGTTCAGAGAAACAGCTGTTGCAGTGACATGGAGGAATGGAAGACAGATGCCTCTGAATAGTGATAAATGGAGAGTACAAAGAGGAGAAAACAATAATTTGACACAAAACAGAATGTCAAATTTTGACCCTGTGCAAATCCTAAAAAACAATACAAAAGAGAAAAAGATGTGAGAAAAGTGACAATTATTGAAGTTAGGCAAAGACAATCCAACACATGACTACCAGGAGTCCCTGAAAAAGAAAACCAAAGCAATGGAACAAATATTAAATAAGCTATAATTCAATAAAAATTTCCTGAAATAATAAAAGTTTGATATCACACTGAAAGAGTACACAGTTTAGGGATGATGAAGTACTATGAACCAGAATAGTTCTGGGGGTGAGGTGGAAATGGGAAAAAGTGAAGTTGTTGCTTCCAGACATTGGACAGTAGGCCGTGTAGGCATGTGATCCTTAATTAAGGAAAACAGCAAAGTGAACTTTAATATCACCCTAGCTTTCTGCTTAGAAGTACTTTCTGGACCAAGGTTCATGAAGAAGAAACCCAACCAGGTAAGACCAGTTTTTTCTGAGTTGAATAATCAAGGAATCAGTTTTCATTGAAGACTGCAGAGGAAGTGATTTTTAGAGCAGGGTACAAGAAGGAAGAGAATAATGTAGGGAAAGAGTTCCAGAAACTAACATAGGGATCATCTTGAGTCTTTGGCTGAATACTTAGCTTAATTTCTTTAGGATGAGACCCCAAGAGACTAGGCAAAGAACAACTATCAGGGAAGGAGCAACTACTAGAGATGAGTAAGCTGAACAAAACTGGAGTTAATACAGGGTTAAGAAGTGGTCAGTTTCCAACCTACAGAATAGAAAGTTATGCTGAATGAGTACCAGGGTCATTCATTATGAACCCTGGGAAGATCACACCTTACTATACCTTAGAAGTAGGAATAAACTAGCCGTACAACAGACTCTAGAAAAGCCTAAAATTGAGTTTTGAAAGGTTCAAGTTGATCTTTCAATAAATTAATTGCCTGTCAAAACCGATTTTAATACTCTTTGAAGGACGACAACAAAATCCAGACACTCGGGAGCATAATATTCACAATGTCCAGGACCCAATCCAAAATTATATGATCATCTCAATAAATAGAGAAAAAGCATTGATACATTTCAACATACCCTCCCTCTTGATACAAACTCTCAGCTGAACAGGAATAGAAGAATCTTTCTCCACCCAATAAATAGCATCTACAAAATCTTACAGCTAAAATCATCCTTAATGATGATAAACCAAACGCTTTGTATTAAAGACCAGAACAAACCAAGAATTCTGCCATCACTTCTATTTAACATTACACTTGATGTCTTATCCAGTGCAATAAGTCAATAAAAAGAAATAAAAGGAATTCAGATTGGAAAGGAATATTAAAACTTTTACCCCCATACTTAACATGACAGAGTACAACATGAACCTGAAAATAACCAAGAAGAACCAACAGCATCTATTAAATGTACTGGATTTTAAAGAGTAAAGAAAAATCTTTTTGGCACATAGGTAAAATGGACAATATTAAGGTATAGTATTTGTAATATACACTTATACAATATAACTATAAACAAATACAAGGTAGTGGTTACTGTTACAATTAGAATAGTGATTAATTCTGAAGGGAGAGAGGAGAGATCGGGATGAGACAATCAATGGAGGGGCTTCTGAGATGGCTGGCAAAGGTCTATCTCTGGAATTGGTTCGTGAGATAATCATTATTATTATCACCTTATAATAATTTAGTGAAATATATATTTATTTGTGTAGTCTTATGCATCTGGGTTTTCTTTTATAATAAGAATGTTAAAAAATAAAGCCAAATAGAAAAAAAAAAACATTTGTACTTTATATGTGATCTTCTAAAAAAGTAGCAGAAGCAATTAGGTGTGTTATAGTTGCCAAATATGGCATATTTTATATCTTGAACCAAAACTATTTATCTATTTTCTTTAAATGATAATATGTGATGTTTTAAACACATTCATTCAACATTCATTTTGATTATCAAAACTGACAAAGCATTTTGAGTATCTGATGTATAGATAGAGTAAGTATTAAAAGATTAATAAATATGGTGCCTGTCAAAAAAGCTCACTATGTAGTGATTGAGGCAAACTAGTAAACAAATGACCCAATTGTTATGGTATCCTAATTTTGTCATAAGTGTCATATGTTTAACTCCATATTTAAAAAATATATAAGTATTACCTTAAATTTAAAAAAAAAGAAAAAGCAGATGACTACATGGAAAAATTACTGGAAAAACTTATTACAAAGATTAATTTTCTTAATGTATAAAGAGTTCTTTCAAATCAATAAGGAAAAAGCCAACAGTAGAACGGAAAAGTGGGCAAAAGGAACTATACAAACAATTTATGATTGTAACCATATAAACGATGAATGAACACATTAAATATGCTTGCCCTTGCTCATAATTAAAGACATGTAAATTGAAACAACACAGCATATTAAGTGCAACATGGCAGTGCACATCAAAGTGCTACATGATCGCAGAGCAAACAGGAACGATGAGCTTGAGAACGTTTCAAAAAGTTTCCAATGCTGAAGTTATATGTGAGATATGTTTTAAAAGATGAAGAGGTGTTTACCAGGCTGATAAGGGAGATGTATTTCACATGAACATGGTTTGAAATGTCTTGGCGCATTTGGAAAAGGCAGAACTGTACATATAGTTGGAACACAGTATGTATAGGCTATCATGGTAGGAGATTCTACCATTCAGCCGATGAGGTAAGCTGGAGAACAAATGGAAGGATCTTGTACACCATACTAAGCAGTCTGGGAGCTATCCTTATAGAAGACAGGGAATTTCCAAAGGATCTGAGAGTGACTTAATCAGGTAATCATTATTATAAAGATAACACAAGTATGAAAAATGAACTGAATGGCCATTTAGAAAATGTTTGTAATTATTCAGATGAGACATAATGGCTGTCTACACCAGGCAGCGGTAGGAAGGATGAAGAGGAAGGCAGTTTTGTGACGCAGGGCTGAGCAATAAATTTGCTGTGGATTGTGGAGGATGATGATTTTTTTTTTTTTTTTTTTTTTGCGGTACACAGGTCTCTCACTGTTGTGGCCTCTCCCGTTGCGGAGCACAGGCTCCAGATGCGCAGGCTCAGCGGCCATGGCTCACGGGCCCAGCCGCTCCGTGGCATGTGGGATCTTCCCGGACCGGGACACGAACCCGTGTCCCCTGCATCGGCAGGCGGACTCTCAACCACTGCGCCACCAGGGAAGCCCTGATATTTTTAATTAGAGTAAGACTGGCAAAATTTGACTTTTGAGTTTCCATAGTAGTGATGAATATTGGAAGACATGGTACGTTGGATGAAAACCTTGTACTACTATACCAGCACTGAAACTTCTAAAAAGCATGACAGAGATAATGAATACTCTTTTTGAAAAAAGGATATATGAAAATATCTCTCAGAAAAGGAGAAAAAGTGCTGGTGTCTTTAAGGTGTGTTTTTATTTAAGTAGCACAAGCACAGGAGAAACAATTAAGATGCTCTAACTTCATCTAAAACAGAAGACCGACAAGCAGGTCCCTTATTTCTACAGTAACAGTAGCTCTCAAATGTCACGTGGCTTGAAGACCTTGACTACCCATGGGTTAGGTGTTGTAAGGTGACATCAGAGCAGTCCTCAGAACTTTTAAACCAAAGCGATTAGAATATAGATCCATTCAACATTTATTCAAATATTTGTTCCTTTGTAAATTCTTCCCTGATTTCCCTCCATCAAACTATTTTACTTCTAACGTCACTTCATTTACTGAGTCTACTTTAACATTTGCCTTTTCTGTCTTTTATTCCAGTTATTGGTGTTATAACCTAATAATGAGAAACAGAGCCTAAAATATATGAAGCTTTTATTCTGTGCCCAATACTGTTCTGAGTCATTCATGTATGTCTCAGTGTATTTAATGGTCATAAGAACCCTACGAGAAAGGTACTGACATTACTCATTTTGTTTCACAGATGAGGAAACTGAGGCACAGCAAGCTTGAGTATTCTTCCCAAAATCACACAGAGAATTACCATTTAAACACTGTCTGGATCCGGATTACATGCATTTGACCACCACTGTATGATATCTTTCATTGTCTATAATCTCCCACAACACCTGGGAGAGTGCTGGATGCATATGGGAAAAGAAAGAAACATTTAATTAACATCTGAGCCATGAGCAAATGCCAGGAATTATGGAATCCATCCTATTCCGAGGGAAAGATTACAAGCATGGAGGCTCTAGGTTTCTAGCTCTCAGCCCCCTTCCTGGTTTCCTTGCGACACGTGATATTCAGAGTAGGGATGTTGATATTCGGAGTAGGGATGTGCAGACCAGAGCTGCAGGTCTCATCTGCACCCACGGAAGCAATGTGAGTAGGAACAGTAAGGAAAGTTGGGAAAAGATGTTGCTCTCCATTAGCTTGACCATCTACCGCAAATCATGAAAATGCCAAGTGCTTTTCAATCTGCCAGATAAGTCGCTGAAAGAGACAGGAGCACAGGTAGCCCAGGAAAGGGTATCATTCAAGAAGTGTATATACAAGTGGAGCTGCCACTAGTGGGACATCACAGGAGAGATGTTTCCTCAAAGACATACAGAGCTCCCTTATGCCTTTCTTCCTCCAGTGCAACTCAGTGGGCTCTTAGCTATTCTGCAGTCAGAAACCAAGTGCATTAATTAACTCTGCCTTCCTAAAACTGACCTAGGTTATGGGAACAAAGAACAAAACCTTGGAGTTGGAGGGAACCATGGGATTTTCATAGAAAGGAAATTCTACCCCGAATAGAAAGCAACAGCCCCAGTTATGAGTGGGAAAGTGAGTGTGCATTTGCTGCTGAGACACAGTATGTACAAATGCACGTTCCTGTTAGAGGGGTTGTGTCCAAGCACAGTCTCACCCCCAGCTACAAGCCATAGTAGCTGACACCTGTGTTTAATAGCACTCTTCTTATACACGGGAAAAAAATTAACTTGAAAATTTTGAGTTAGTGATATTTCTGGAGACATATTCCAAGTTTTGTGTTGTTTATACAGTGAAGTTAAATTCCGTCACATGAGCCCAATTTGCATCTCAATCATTCTCTCAGGTAATGTACAATTTAATAAATTGCATTAACTTACATTTTCCACAACACTGAACATTTCAGTGTTCAGAAAACACTGAATGTTTTCTCTGCTCCCTTCCCCTTTTCTGGTTGTCAAAACATGTCTTATCTTGCAAAGACCGACTGAAATATCTCTTCCTCTTTAAAGATTTTTCCTTCCTGAGTACCTTTTTTCTCCTTGATTCCTGTATTAGATTAGCTGTACAGATTAGTTGTATCTGTAATACAACTCATCAAAAGCATGTCTTGTTAGAGTTGTGTGCCTCTACCAGTACTTTTTTCTCTCAGTGTACATAACTTGGTTTATGGATCGTAGTATTTGCCCAATCAATATTTGGTAAATTACATTGAATTGATTCACTGTTGCTGAGAGACAGCGTCTTATCATCAAAGAGCACAAGATTTGAAATTACAATGTTTGTGTTTAAATACTGTCTTCATCATATTATCTATGTGATCTGACCAAAGTTACTTAACCTTGCTAAGCATCAGACTTCTCATCTGTAAAACCTGGATAAAACTGTGTAACTCACAGATTTACGGTCCAGATTAATTAAAATGATACCTGTAAAAAGGTGGGTTATAAACTATAAAGCTCTGCACAGATCATTGTTGTTAAAAGTTCCCAGTTGATCTGGGGTCACGTTTGATCAAGAGTGATGGTTTCACAGGCAAATATGGAACTTTATGCTGTTATTTCAAACTAAACAAGCTGGCCGGCTTCACTTCCTTAGACACAGAAGCCCCACTCACCATATCACAGCTGGATAGAGCTTGCTTTCCGATTCAATGCCTTTTATAGCCACTTTTCTCACAAGCCAACAAAACAGAACACACTCTTCCTGCTAATCAATGCCACATGTAGTACAATGAGCAACTGAGCCCAGAAAAAGGAAGAGGACATTAATAATAGAATGCTTGATTACTAAGAGATTAGAACCTGAAGCTGTGTTTGCATTCTCTGTTGGAAGGTATAATTTAATTAGCCGACTTGGAAAGGTTTTAGATGTGATAGAAACTAATATTTCACTTCTGTAATTTCATAGCCCCTTCCTTTCTCTTACTTTCCTTCTTCTTCCTAAGCATTCCTGGGTGCTCACTATATGCCTGGTGCAGGAAGTTTAGGTGACCTTGGACTACAAATGCAGAGCAAAAAGGCATTTTTAAAAAACATTTTATTGGAGTAGAGTTGATTTACAGTGTTGTGTTAGTTTCAGGTGTACAGCAAACTGAATCATTTATCAACTGAATTCTTATTCAAATGCTGGAAGTGGCATATGTCTTCGTTCACACTCAGCGTGTTGGGCCTCTTGGTGGAAAGGGACGTAGGTGATTTACCCTTCAGACGGTGGAGTTCAGAACCCAACAATTTGCTTGGAAGGTAAAAACGTGATGTGTCTCACTTCCCAGAAAATTTCAGGCATGGCAGGAGGTTGGCTTTGGAGAGGCCAGTTCTTATTGGCAGTTCCCAGAAAGGACAGGCCCAAGATGTCTCAGATGCTTGGGTAGAGGCCAAGATGTTCATATTCTAGTAGCTCACAGAAACTTTTAACGAGAAGAGTTCTAAACAATGCTAGCTGCTAAACAGGAAAAGAGGCTCAATACGTTGAAATTCTGGCTGCGATCAATCCCACTTTAGGGAAAATAGCATACAGGAAGAGAATATTGTCCAAGCCACCCCCTTGCCTGAGGTTGAAGGTAGGACATACCTCTCTCAGTCAGGGAGCTGACTTGGTGGGGGCGGGGGTGTTATGGCATCCCAAGCTTTCACTGTGAAGCCTGAAGAAACTCTGGAGGGTTAAATTTAGTTAGCCTTACCCATCTTGATTGATAGAGATCCCACAGAAATGATCCAACTGCAGCAAGAATAGTCAGAAACTGCGCAACTGCAAGAGCGTCTAAATAAGGAGAACTTGACTCACCAAGCAGGTGGCAGTGGTGGGTTGTGGGCAGGGTTGCCAGATAAAATACAGAATGCTCAGTTAAATTTGAATTTCAGATCAACAGAAATGTTTGCTGAGGGGGGGATAGGTATGTCCCAGGTATGCATAAGACATACTTATCCCCCCCAAAATTGTTGTTTACCTGAAATTAAAATTTAACAGAGAATGCTACATTTTCATTTGGGAAATCTGATCACCCTGGTTGGGGAAATTCTCTTGTCCCAGGAGGCTGGACATTCTTGTACTTGTTCTTTAGTAACACCTGAGGATGGGTTTACATGTCCTGTTGTTTTCTAGAATCTTAGAGTCGCTTAGGAATCTGATTTCCTGGTTTGGGAACCCATATTTCCTAACATTAGCTTATAACCTTGGGCAAGTTAACTTCTCTGTGCTTCAGTTTCTCCATCTATAAAATGGGAATCACAGGAACTGAACCTGTCTCACACTGTTGTTGTAAATATTAAATTAACAGATACGTGTGATGTCCTCTGAACAGTGGTTGGAATATAGTAAGCTCTCAGTAAACATTTGTTGAGAAAAGTTAGCTATTTATTATTATTTTAGTAGTTCAGCACTCTTACGGCCATGGGCTGTCCTGCTGGGTAGTACCTAGTCCTTTAGTGTTCTTTCATACCCCCAAGTACTTCAGCCTGCTACTACCAGCACCATGACAACAAACAAAGTCATGGCACCATGAAGAGACATCATATTCACATTTGGAAGGAAGCTGGTGCTTCTGTGAGGTCAGCAGCTACTTCTAGTGCAGAAGCAGCTTCAAATCTGCACAAGATAATGGAAATTGGCAACATGGCTGAGAGAAGATGGCATGAGGCTGAGAGCAGGGTAGATCTAGATCCTTCTTTAATGAGACCACTTATCCACCAAATTTCCAGAGAATCAAGAACACTGAGACTCATTCTTCTGTCTTCAAATGTAATATCTGCAGATGATTCAGTGCCTTTCTCAGCTCAGGAAGACCCAGCACTGTCCTCTCTCCCCAGCTCAAGTGAGGGCCTCAGCTTGCTTTCCTTTTTGGCTTTAGAGCTGCTTCCACTGTCCCTAAAGCCTGGCTGTGTAGTAGGATGCATTTTCTCCAGTCTCTCGGTTTCATATTATTTCTAGAGATACGCACATGTGGTCTTCGGGCTTTGAACAATTTTAAATTTACTCTCTGGGGGGGACTGAGAAAACGAGCCCTGTCATAGCACCACTGTGGAATGATTGGAGCACTGGAACTGACAGCCACAATATGGACCTGTCATCTGGCTCTGTCACCAACCCATGATGTGATATTGGGCTGGCTGGTAAACCTACTTGGATCTCAGTTTCCACCTGGAAAAAGAATGTAATTATATTCCATGCACTGCCTACCACATAAGGTTATTCTGAAAGTCTAAAGGGATGATACATGTGAAAGAGTTGTGTAAACCATCCAAACACCAACAAGTTATTGTTTTGTTGTTAATTCTTACAGCCTGTGAGAGACCAGAAGCTGTGTGAGAGACGTTACCATATGCTTTCACACGCTAGATATGGGGTGCTTGTTCACTGCGATAAAAACCTTCAAATTAAAATTATAAATTCAAGAGTGAACTGTGCTGTATCTGAATCAAATATTTTTATTGCTATTGCCTGGGTACAATTCAGGATGTCACCCTTGAGAGAATGTCACTGCCTCTAAATAAATTTCCCTGGCTCCTACGTGAGATCTGAGTGCCAGAAAGTGGCCATGTACCATAAAATTATAGAATCTGTCTTAATACAGTTTCCAGTGCATCTACCAAGATTATATTTTAATTTCCTGTGGCCAGGACAGCATCTCCAAATGCCCTCTTTGCTAGAACTCCCAGGAATGCTAGAAATACAAGCAGGGCTAAATCAAAAATCTTAATTGAAAGACAAAGTTTAACCCAATGAGGGGTTCACAGAGATTGGCAAAGGTTACTTTCCTTCTTCATAGCACTAGCTTAACTGATACCATGAGAGCTTATTTTATACACACCTCCTGCCCTTATCACCACAACCCAGGGAACAGCATGGCTCTCTCCACTACTCACTTTTGGGTCCCTTCAACAAACAGTAGCCATCAGTTTTATTCACTCTATTCTGTATCTTTGCATAAATATACAGATAATTTACAAAACTCTTCTCATGTTTGTGAAATAGGAGAGTACAGCCATTTTCCTTTGCCAAATCTCTTTTCTCTTTGGACAATCTTATTTCTTTTGGAGGATCTATTTTCTTCTAACTCCTTAAATCTTCTCTCTGGTGCTTTTTTATACTGTAGCCGTGGGAGGGAGGGAGGGAGGGAGGGAGGGAGGGAAGGAGGGAAGGGAGGGAGGGAGGGAGGGAGGGAGGGAGGGAGGGAGGGAGGAAGGGAGGGAGGGAGGAAGGGAGGAAGGGAGGGAGGGAGGAAGGGAGGGAGGGAGGGAGGGAGGGAGGGAGGAAGGGAGGAAGGGAGGAAGGGAGGAAGGGAGGATGGGAGGAAGGGAGGATGGGAGGAAGGGAGGGAGGAAGGAAGGGAGGGAGGGAGGGAGGAAGGGAGGAAGGGAGGGAGGAAGGAAGGGAGGGAGGGAGGGAGGAAGGGAGGAAGGGAGGAAGGGAGGAAGGAAGGGAGGAAGGAAGGAAGGGAGGGAGGGAGGGAGGGAGGGAGGAAGGGAGGAAGGGAGGAAGGGAGGAAGGGAGGGAGGAAGGGAGGGAGGGAGGGAGGGAGGGAGGAAGGGAGGAAGGGAGGAAGGGAGGAAGGAAGGGAGGAAGGAAGGAAGGGAGGGAGGGAGGAAGGGAGGGAGGGAGGGAGGGAGGGAGGAAGGGAGGAAGGGAGGAAGGGAGGGAGGGAGGGAGGGAGGGAGGGAGGAAGGGAGGGAGGGAGGGAGGAAGGGAGGGAGGGAGGAAGGGAGGGAGGGAGGGAGGAAGGGAGGAAGGGAGGAAGGGAGGAAGGAAGGGAGGAAGGAAGGAAGGGAGGGAGGGAGGGAGGAAGGAAGGAAGGGAGGGAGGGAGGAAGGGAGGGAGGGAGGGAGGAAGGGAGGAAGGAAGGGAGGAAGGAAGGAAGGGAGGGAGGGAGGAAGGGAGGGAGGGAGGGAGGGAGGGAGGAAGGAAGGAAGGAGGGAGGGAGGGAGGGGGAGGGAGGGAAGGAGGGAAGGAAGGAAGGAAGGAAGGAAGGAAGGAAGGAAGGAAGGAGGGAAGGAAGGAAGGAGGGAAGGAAGGAAGGAGGGAAGGAAGGAAGAAATGAAAGAGAGAGAAAGAAAGAAAGGAAGATTTGCTTGTAGGAAATTTTTGACATTCTCTGGGCCCACATTATAAAAAATATTTTATTTTAATAATAATTGTATAAACTTGTGTACAACACATATTCATAGTGATAAGATTACTACAGTAATAAGCAGTTAACGTATCATATTCCCACACAGTTACTGCTTATTGTGGGTGATGAGAGCCCCTGAAATCTGCTCTTGGCATATGTCCTGTCTGTGATATATCATTGTTAACTACAGTCATCACGCTGTACACTAGATCTCTAGACTTATTCATCCTACATAACTGCAACTTTGTACCCTTTGACCAACATCCCCCATTTTCCTCACTTCCCCACCCCTGGTAACCACTCTTCAGCTCTCTGCTTCTACATATTCAACTTTCTTAGATCCCACATGTAAGGAAGATCACACAGTATTTGTCTTTTTGTGCCTGGCTTATTTCACTTAGCACAATGTCCTCTACACTTCTCAGTGTAGACACCCGATCCATTCCGTTGCTATGTGGACAAAATTCTCTGTAATATGGATTGGTTTTTCCAAGCCTGCTAAACTGCAGAAGCTTTAAAAGTAAGTAACATTGTAAAACAATTACACTCCAATAAAGATGTTAAAAAAGAAAAAAAAAGTAAGTAACGTTCTCCTGTAGTCACACTGCCAACCTTGCACTTGATGTGCTCCTGTGGCTTTTGCCAAAGGAGCTGTTCACTAAACAAGTGCCTTGGTCAGAGGTGTGCCCTCAAATGTACAGAGTGCGGGTCACATCGTTAGGTATGAGACAAGGTCTTTATCGTGGTCTGCGGTGGGTTCATTTAAATGAAGCTTAATTCTTGGCCACACCCTAGTCTGAATCGATTTATTTTAATGGCAAATGAAATTCCACTAGGCTTTCTTACAGATGGAACTCTTTCTGAATCATCCTAGGCAGAAACCTAGCATTGAAGGTCAAAGAACACAGACTGTCTCTTATTTGCATCTGTTTCCATATTCAGTGAGGCAGTATAGGGTAACTTGTCACTCAGTGGACCTGGGGAAGGTGGGTGGGCCTGAGGAGATGGTAAGACCCTGTGTGAGTAATCAGTGAACTAGTTGGTGTAGCAGCATTACTAGATGTCCACAATGGGAGCACTGGATCATGAAGTAGAAATGAAATTCGGTGAGCAGAGGAGGCTTGAGTAAGAGAAGGCCTTACTACAGTTCATGGGCCAAATCCCTGTACAGAGTACACATTTGAGATGTTCATGGAAGCCAGAGTCCTGGAAGTCATTTTACAGAGAAAAGGAGATTAAAGGAGTCCACGGTTTTTGGAGTAGATGACTAGGTTCTCCATTTTCTATTAACAATTGTTCTGCGTATTGTATATTTTGAAAAATGACTTCCTTCCCCACAAGAATCACAGATATGCAAGGGCAAATAAGCATACACGTGTGCAGGCAGGCGCGCACACACACACACACACACACACACACTATAAGGAAATAAGCAAACCTATTTCACTGTTCCAGGAAAAGAGCTCCTCAGACTGAGGTGTACTAAACAAAATAAAGCAAACACAAAGCAGACCAATTTTTTTTTTTTTTTTTGCGGTACGCGGGCCTCTCACTGCTGTGGCCTCTCCCGTTGCGGAGCACAGGCTCCGGACACGCAGGCCCAGCGGCCATGGCTCACGGGCCCAGCCGCTCCGCGGCGTGTGGGATCCTCCCGGACCGGGGCACGAACCCGCGTCCCCTGCATCGGCAGGCGGACTCTCAACCACTGCGCCACCAGGGAAGCCCAACAAGACCAATTTTGAAACCTATTTTCAAAGTGTGTGTCTTTAGAGTACTCCTGGTTTCCATCACCTCACACTCATCTCTGGTTCTATAGCTAAAGGCAGAGAGCATATTCCTGCTTCTCACTGAGCTACTAAAGACGGCATCTCTGTGAATCTCAAAAATTTCTCCTCCTCTTTACTAGGAGAATAGTGCATTGAACACCAGTGGCAGATATATATGATACAAATCATGACTCCAGTTTTTTGTTTTATGTTTTTTTTTTTAAGAAAGAATTAAATCTACAATACTAAAGACCCAAAGAAGCCCCACTCTTTTAATCAAATTAACATCTATCTTTACTTACATCATGGTCACCTTGTAAACATCACAATGCTTATCTGGTGTTTCCAGCTACTAAATGAGAGTTGAGGAAGTGGTGGGTTAATTGTATCAAATGCAGAGTAATGATGATTTTTTCTCCTGGAACTGC
The DNA here is from genome assembly GCF_039906515.1 of Pseudorca crassidens. NCBI lineage: Eukaryota > Metazoa > Chordata > Mammalia > Artiodactyla > Delphinidae > Pseudorca > Pseudorca crassidens. Next base: position 79,731,386 of record NC_090309.1, on the reverse strand, counting down.
ACCGTTGCTTCATGCCCAATTTTTAATTGCTTTTCAAGAACCAACACAATTGGCACCTTCTTTACGAAGCCTGATTTATTGACACTGCATGTGGGGAGAGCTCCAAATGCCAAGATATCATGCTGAATGTCACAAGATAATGATAGATCTGTAAAAGCTTGGAAAATATCACTCACAAGAAATAGTCCTAGAGAATAAGGTCACAGTGGCAGGCCAATTTCTCTGCTGATAATGTCTTCAGTTGACGTGATGGTAGAGAGTGGCTGAGATTGGGAGAGGACTGTGACAGGATGCATTTGGATGAAGTCGGCACCTAGCTTTTATAAGTTGTTTTTAAGAAGCTATTCTTTAGTGCCAGGCCAGAGGTTTTGCACAGCCATCTGTCTGAGTGCTTGAATTATCTGTGTCTCATCTTTATATTGATCGAGAGAGAATCATAATGCTTGATGGGTATTTGAACAGCTAGTTCTGGAAACGATAACAATGAAATCTTGCCTTTCTATTTCTATCTTTGAACTACGCTTGAGGCCATTCTTCATTAAGGCACTGCACAGAGGCTGACCAGCAAAAGAAGTCGCCTGCCTCTGGACAGGGTGACCTCACTGTCACAATTCACTGTCTCCTCTGATGTTAGAGCATGCAAGTACTTCAGTGGGGCAGAACACACCTGGGCTGATTTCTAAAGAGGAAACATCTATTCCCGCTTTGCTCAGAGATAAATAAAACCTCCTTAAAATAGATTAACAAGAATGACACAGGAAATTGGAAAAACAGTGCTAGGCATTTTCATTTAGTTTTATTAAGTTTCTTGTTTCTCAGAAGACGCTAAATTCTAGATGGAGAGCTTGTTATAAATGGATGGAAATGAGAATTTATTTATTTAATTGTTTGTTCATTTGCTTGTTTGTTTTAATTTTAATGAGTCATGCAGTCAGGGTAGATGCTTCCAAAAGCCTGAGCTGATTGGTTCCTTGGTTAGGAATGGAAAACAAGATTCACACCAGCCACTACAGCTTACACAGAAGGAGGGCATCACTACCATGGAGGACCCTCTTCCTGTAACACTGTGCTGGAGTCACAGGGCTGCTCTTCCAGCTCTTCCCTCTCTGCCGTATTTCTCAGTGGTGAGGTGAAGAGTAAAAATCCATTTATTGTTTGCGTTTAAGATCTGCTGTTTAGGGCTTCCCTGGTGGCGCAGTGGTTGAGAGTCCGCCTGCCGATGCAGGGGACACGGGTTCATGCCCCGGTCCGGGAAGATCCCACATGCCGCGGAGCGGCTGGGCCTGTGAGCCATGGCCGCTGAGCCTGCGCGTCCGGAGCCTGTGCTCTGCAACGCGAGAGGCCACAACGGTGGGAGGCCCACATACCGCAAAAAAAAAAAAAAAAAAAAAAAAAAAAGATCTGCTGTTTAGAAACCCACCTAAGGAGGAGATAAGAGAGTCTACTTGCTTTTCTGGATTATTCTACACATTATCATACTTCCCAAAATTCAAATGTGACTCATCTGATTATGCAATGAGATCCAGACATTCTCAGGAGTTTTACACCGTGGTTGGTATATGAAGTTAAGCCCAGGAATACGGGCAGTGTCTGAATTCTCATTCAGGGAAAAGAACACTATGTGGAAATCAGACGTTCTGAATCATGACTCCAGCTGTGCAATTCACACACTGTATGATCAGGAGTTAGTCTCTCCATTCCTCTGGATTAAATTATTTCTAAGGGTTACTCTAGCTCTGGTATTTGTTTCCAATTGTAAGCTTCTTGGGACAGGTTAATAGCATATTGATTTCTCTCAGATGACAGGATTTGACAAACAGGATGGTCTCAGTAAATATTTATCAAAAGAATGAATGAATAAATGGAATTTCAGTAAGTGTTGATTGTTAGCTCCATCTGCATCACTGTTAGCAGCCTACGGCCTACTGCCTTAAAATACAGCACCAGTTTAGAGAATTGTTCCCATCCATGGCTCTTCATAAGCTCTTCCAAGGGGTTAAAACTGTATAGACATCTGTGATGGTTAATTTTATGTGTCAACTTGGCAAGGCTATGGTGCTCAGTCTTTTGTTCAAATGACTAGATGTTGCTGTGAAGGTATTTTTCAGATGTGATTAACATTTAAATCAGTGAACTCTGAGTAAACACATTACCCTCCATAACTTGGGTAGGTCTCATCCGATCAGTTGAAGGCCTTAAGAGCAAAGACTGAGGGTCCTCAAAGATTCAAAGGTAAAATAATTCTGCCTCCAGACTGCCTTCAGTCTTGAGCTGAAAAATCAACTCTTCCCTAGATCTCCAGACTGCTGGCCTACACTGCAAATGTCAGACATGTCCCCCAAATCACATCAGTCAATTTCTTAAAATAAATTAATCTCTTTCTTTCTCTCCATATTATAAAACACATACTGTTTGTCCTGTTTCTTTGGAGAACACTGACTGATATAATACTTATGTATGTTTCTGATAAGATAGACATAGTTGGTATATATACTTATTTAGATGCCCAAAGCATCACCCTGCTAGCTTGAAAGCTCACCCTCACTTCTCGTAGCATCTTGTAACATCCACTTTCTGGTTTATATAAATGTTTTGGAACCATGGATTCCAAATCTGTCTACCTCACGTATCCTTCCTTGTGAAAACTTAACAGATAAAATAAAGGTTTGTTCTGCGTTAGAGAAGTCTGGCAAGATTTCCCCTTGTCACTGATGTGACAATGTGTTCAAGGAAAACAAGGTAGAGTTAGGAGGTCAGTGACAGCCATTTCTGTGGTCACACAACATTCAGTTCTCCGTCTCCAGCATTAAGCCATGTAAGGGGCACAGAAGGTCCTCAGTGAAATTACGTGGGTGAATGGAGCTGATGGCTTCAAGCTTCTCAGCAGTTGATCTCTCTTCTCTCATCACTTTCCTTCCTCATTTTTTCTCGCTCTTCCGGTTCCTCCATCAACTTTCCTTTCTTCTCGCCCCCCCTTTCTCCACAGTTACTCCACAAACCCTTCCAGGCTAATCTCCGCTACCTAACATATGCACTTATACTTCCAAATATGATTTCCATTTTCACCTCTGGGATTGACACATCCACACTACTCTATATAAAATAGATAGCTAATAAGGACCTACTGTACAGCACAGGGAACTCTACTCAATACTCCATAAAAACCTGTATGGGAAAAGAATCAAAAAAGAGTGGATATATGTATATGTACATGTGCTGTACACCTGAAACTAACACAACACTGGAAACCAACCATACTCCAATAAAAATTTAAAAAAAAAAAGGAAGTTCAGACTCCCTCAGGCACTGCCAACACCTAAATGGAGTAAATCCCTCCTTAGTGCTTCCAAGATAAGTGAGGGTATCTCTGTATCAGTGATTATCACAGTGTGTTGCAAATATTGTTTACATCTCCTGCCCCATGACTAGAGTGTGTTTTCCTGGAAAGTAGGATCCAATTCAATTTTATTTGATTTTATATGTCCAGGATTTAGCCTACAGTAAATTTTACTTAACATATGTGAGATGGCTAATTAATCAGATGTAAGAATTCATTATATGCATATGTTCGGAGCTTTCTTTGGCAAACAAAAGATTTAATGATTATGTGTTCTAGGTGGAAATGGATGGGTGCATTTAATGAAAATAATTCACAGACAGACATGACAAGACTGATTTAAAATGCAAAAGTACCTAAAGTACAGACATGATCATAGCTATACATGAAGTTCACAAGCCACACCAAGCCCATTCGCATTGTACTGCATCAGTATATCCAGGCGTCTGATGACTACTAAGTCATGACACTATAAATTGCCCATTATGCAAAGGCCATTTTGAAGGCTATCCCGGGCTTCCTAGGAGTGAATAACCTTCCCACTCCAGAAGGAAACACCTAGCACGGTATTAGCTGCTTTATGCACATGAACTAAGGTATTCTCACAACAAGCCTAAGAGGTAGGTATAAAGACCCTATTGAAATCTGAGTTTCTGCCATGTTGAAAGGCTCACTTATGGTCTGACAGGTTATAGGTGGTAGAACTGGGCTCTGAACTGTTTTCTGTCTGACGTCAGAGATCGCAATGGCTGTTCTCCTCCGAGTCATCTTGAAGAAACACCAGGGCTGTTGTCACTTGAACTAGGCATGAGCTCCATGGGGACATGGATTATGCATTCCTTTCACTTTCCCTCCTTCACAGCATAGGGGCACAGTGCCCTGTATTGGGAAGGGCTCAGAAATCCTATCACCCTATCATCTGCAGATGTGACAGATGCAAAGCCATCTTCACTGTCGCTTCCTGCATGTCATGACTTGTATTCTTTATCTCCTATGATTGCTCCATTTTGATCCGCGTAATCCCTTTTTGAGAAAGCCCCTCATTGTGTGCAGGTCTTATCTGTGTATTTTTTCTGTTCATACTGTATTTGAGGCACGTAAATCTAGAAATGGGAGTGGAAGGTAAAGGGTGGAAACGCATTACCAGCTGGCAGAACATGAGACCTTTTGTGTGTCCCAGGGCAAGAATGCTGAGTCAGTTCTAACTCCCTTACAAAGCTGCCAGCCTTCATCAAACAGCAGACTTTCCTGAAACAACTTACTTGGAATCTGACAGATTAATAACAACCCTCCCACAAGTGTCTCCTCACATCCTTTCACACTTACTAGTCTCTCGGTCTTCCCTGAGATGCTCACGGGTCTGGTTCTCTCAGTTCATTCAGGTCTCTGTTCACATGACACCTAATTAGAGAGGCCTTCATTGACCATCCTTATTCAATAGACACCCTGGTCATTTTCTCACCCCTTGCCCAGGTTTCTGTTCCCTTATAGCACTGCCCAGCACCTGCCAACTCATATATATATTTGCTTATTCATTTATTATCTGGTACTTCCACTAGAATACAGTCTTCCTAAGAGCAGAGAATGTGCTTGTTCTATCATTGCTGTATCCTCAATGCTTAGAAGAGTGCTAGTATTGGGTAGGTATTCAATAAATATTTCTAAGAGTAAAATAATGAATGATCATCAATTATGGTAACCCTAAAGGCAAGTATCTGATGCTCTGTATCCTCCACCACCATTCACATGCGTGCCCGCGCGCACACACACACACACACACACACACACACACACACACACATTATCATCATTATGAACCTGCAGGATAGCATAAAATAGCTTGCTCTTTCATCTTAGACTGGTCATTTGCGCCACGGAAAAGGCCCTAAACAACATGTTTTAGGAAAAGATAGATAAATGAGCTATGTTGTTTTCGTTTTCTTTGAATAATACATATATTTTAAATTCCTGAGGGTGCATCTAGTTTTCATTAGCACAGGTCCAAACAAAGTTGTATTGGCAGCAACAATCTCAAAATCTCCCTGCTGCTGGAAGTCCGGTTGAATTCACCATCCCTTCATTGCTTGCTAATGATGGGAAGAGAAAATTCTATCTCATGTTTTGACTTACCAGTTGTTAGGTGGTCAGGGGCTATTTTGCGTGGCAGCCTTCCAGTGCTGGAGAAATCGTAAAACTCACACCAACAAACCACCCCACAAGTTGGAGGGATCAGGATCAGGGACTGTAGCTGTAGATCCCCCTCACCAGTGGAGCGCCGTCTTGGGATTCCCTCTTCCACCTGTTCTCTGTAAGTCGACTGCCAGCTCTAACATCTGTGTGGCGAATGAAGACATAGGGACCATCAGGGAAACCTGTTAAGTTTACCTAACCTGCAACTGAGTCTTTCTTTTACCCATACTGATATGATTCCTGTTGGAACTTTTTGTCCTTTTGTTTTTTAAAAAGCAGGTGGCTGAAATTCGTATTTTAGCCTTTGGAAAACCTGCAAAGAGGACAGCAGACTCACACGGTCTGGAAAGGGGGTGCTCAGATTGATCAAATGCCAAGACTCTGTCATCTTCCTTTAGGTCCAGGGCTGACCTTCGGAGAGGAGACCTGAGCTTTAGGCGCTGAAGCTGTGGTGGTGTCAGGAAGAGATGGGCTCTGTCTTAAATTAACAAAGACACGATGATCTATTCTGGGTATTAATATATGTTTGTTTCCATAGATACCAGATTAGGAAGACTAATTATACAAATATCTTTTCCAAATGTATTCAAATTCTATCTCTGATTTGCTAAACCTCCTAGCATCTTACTCAATTTCTTTCTCGTTTCTCCTTCAACAGTATGCAAATGCTTTATTAAGCCCGTAATAGAGATTATATGAATAGAAATTGAATTTTATTTATTGTGAAGATATGCACCTGCTATTCTTCTGTGTGGTAAGCAGTTCTGAACATACTGACTCCTCATGCTAACAATGTATATGTCTCAGAAAACTAGTTTGTTCTAATCGCAAACACATATATACATATTTGGACACATTTAGATCTCAACTTGTTTCTCAATATCTATTCGCTGAGCATAATGTACAAACAGGAACTGATTTTTTTTAAAGTAGAATTATATCTCTACTTTCATCCCAGTACATGCTTTCTGAAGGATGAAATATATATATACTTCTAGTGATCTGTATTTATGCTTTTATTTTTCTTCACTTAATACTTGAGTGTGACACTAAACCTCACCAAAAAAACAAGCAAACAAACAGAAAAAAACACCTTCTCCCAGGTGGCCAGACCCCTGGGGCCAACTTATTTCTTACACCATCTTCATGCAGATGTGTACGCGAGCACAGAGACACACGCATCTCACACACTTCATCATGACCCACACTCTTAGCAGCTCTCTGTATTCCTATCACTTGGTATTAAAATGTGTTCTCACATAAATACCTTTCTCAGATAGTCCCCCATCTAGAACATCTGATTTCTCTAAGCAGCTAAATTCTTCATAGCAGGTCCCTACTCCCTCCCTCCCTCTCTCTCTCTCTCTCTCTCTCTCAAGGTCCTGCTAATTGACTTACACTCATCTATAAACACTCAGACTATGACAGTAATGGTTTCTAATGGCTCTTAATGGTCAACTGATAAACTGATGGAGAAAATACACACCACCCACATTCCAAACAAGATCTGTTATTTGCCTCCTTGTTGGCTACTCGTCACTTTTACCTTTCTCTTCCTTGCAGATCTCAAAAAGGCTAAACTATCATAGCAAGGCACTGAGCATCTAACCTTCCCAATGAGGTGGTATTGGGAAGGGCCTTTGAATAACCAAAAGAAATTCATCAGTGGAGATCTGAGGGCAGGGTCCTAGATGGAGAAAGGAACATAAATAAGGACATAGTGATTTTATAAAAAGCCGTATGGATCTCTTTCCCCAAGGCCTGGTGCCCTGTGTAGAACCTGGCACGGCATATAGACTCATCACTTGGTGTTGCAGCCAGGGAGCGCGGGAGGGACGAAGAGTGGAATGGGGCGGGAATTGGTTTGGTCCTCTGTAACAGAGTGCAATTCAAAGCTCCAGAAGACTTTGCAACAAAGTGTCCTATTGTTTCTTCTGCAACCAAAGATAAGATTATTTGGATTACAGAAGGGCAAACAAGGTTTTATTAAGAAAGCAGTCACCATAGTCGACTCAAACTGAGGAAGTTGGGCAGGAAGCACTGGCTTATAAATTGCGTTTGTTTCTCATTTTGCGCTTTTTAGAAAAGAAACAATGATTACTTGCTTGTTTACTTGTTCTCCTGGACTGAAAGCATTCCAATAGAGCTTTACCATTGCCCTGGTGTCTCCCCTCCCAATGAGGTGGCTTCCTGCCAGAACTCGTGCCCCCCTGAGTCCATTCTGGAGGCTTGAGGAAATTCCTGGGGAGAAGGGAGGGCTATTCATTAAAACAAGTCCTCATAAGCGCAATCGTTTTTCACCTTGGAGAGTCTAGGGTGAAGCTCCGGCATACAGGATTTGAAGGGTGAAGACTCAAGGCTCCGAGGCTCCCGTCACTTGCCACTGCACTGCCCTAGGCCAAGGCGTAGCTCCTTGAGCCTTGGTCCCCTTGCCTGTACTAGGGGCTAACCATCTACATGATTTGCCCTGTGGGCTTGCTATGAGATCATGCATGTGCTTAGACTTTGTAAGCCCCAGAGAAAACATAATAAAGAAATATAAAGAAGGGATTTCCAGAGATGGAGAGAGAGAGAGAGAGAGAGAGAGAGAGAGTGTGTGTGTGTGTGTGTGTAAATAACGCATCTCACCTAGGGGCTTATACCTCTGCACAGCAACATGCCACTGAGGACCCACTACTGTTAATGGGACGTTTGAGCAGACTGCTTGACATCTTAGCCTTCCAAATGCAGTGACAGCACCAAGTCTTAACCAGTGGACCGACAGGGAATTCCCCTTCTCTTTCTTATTCAACTGACATTCTGAAAGATCACCTTGACTTTATTCTCTTCCTTTCTGACTTTCCTTTTTTAAATATTTATTTATTTGGTTGTGTCAGGGCATGGTTGCAGCAGGCGGGCTCCTTAGTGGTGGCAGGCTAACTCTTAGTTACAGTGTGCTTGTGGGATCTAGTTCCCCAACCAGGGCTCAAAGCCGGGCCCCCTGCACTGGGAGCACAGAGTCTTACCCACTGGACCACCAGGGAAGTCCTGGGATGTTATTCTTTTAACTCCCATAAAACCCAGCAAATATTATCTCGTTCTAATTTAATATTTAAACTTTACAAAGTTAATACATGCCAACAATTTCTTCATCTATTGGAGGGGGGTAATAAAATGACCTTCTATACTATTATGAGGATAAATTGTGAAAATCTATATCATACATTCGCAACAGGAGTGATACTACCCTTCTTCAGCACCACTGCTGGTGAATTCTGCCTGTCAGCTGGGCTGCCAGAGGGGAACTGGTCACCACAGCAGTGCTCCAGCTGAGAGGGAATGCCCCAGAAAGGAAGGTGTAGAGTTCTGGGCAAGAGGTTCTTCCAGAGGTGATTCAGAGAATGTCCCATAATTACAAACCAAGTCCAGACCCTTCTCAAGAGGCAGGAGTTGGTCTAATCTGAGGAAGTGGGAGCTTCCACGGTGTGATAAAAAGGTAAGAGGCAGGGAGGAATCAGAGAACAGTGGAGCAAGGTAACATTCAAGAGAGTTGTCCAAATTCAAAGGGGAAACTTGAAGTATAATAACATCTGCCATAGGTGGAGAGCACGTGGTAATCACATACATCATCTAACCCAATCCTGCTGATCAGGATACCCTGACTCCTTGCCATCTCCATGAGAAGAACATGCCCAGGCTAGCAGGTGTTCCCAGATCAGCTGAGCCCCAGCTGAGCCCCAGCTGAGCCATGAACTCCCGAGGAAAAAAATTAATGAACGTTTTGCCAAGCCATTAAGTTGTGGGATGCTTTCTTGTGCAGCAAGAGCTAACAGACATAGAGTTTGTAAGTAATCACAGTAACTAGTCCAAAGTAATAGAACTAGTAAGTAGCAGCGCTGGGATTCACACCCAGATATTATCACTTCAAAGCCAGCTCTTCTAAACTCTGTACCAGGATGCTAGACTAGATAGTACAAAGTGCAAAATTTGCCCTTGAAGATCCACTGAGACACAGGACAGAGTTCTCACAGGGACTCCAGAGATCCAGAGAAACCAAAACTTGGATCCCCCAGGGACTAACACTGAAGCTTGATAAGGACAGAAACATATCTGCTTCGTGCATTGTTTTATCCTCAGCGCCAGCACAGTGTCTGCACAGAGTAAGTTCCCACTGAGACTGTTTCTTGAATGAATGATGTCATTCATTATATAATTTCAATTTACTCTGGCCATTCAATGAACATTAGAAAGTCCATTAAATATAGGTATAACTTAACATTTAATGAGAGATACAAATATTATCAGATTACTAAATGCTAAGAAAAATTTCAAGAATCCTCCAGAAAACTGTAATGGTTTGTAAAATCAGGTCCCCACTTTGGTGAAGTCCCTGGAAATGAAATCACTCTTTCCCAGTGGACTGGACTATAAGTGCGAAGCTCATTGCTTGGATTAATTTAAGGTTAGGCTGCATGAAGATGCTGGTGGGTTATGCTGGACTTCTCCGGAACAGATGGAAGGGTTGCTTCAAACAGTGTTTTCTTTTCCAATCTTTCATCAAACATTCTCTTATCCTTATTTATATGCTAAGTTCTAATTAGCATTATATCTTTGATTTCAATTTTCATAAAAGACAGAGAAAGGCCTAAACAAAGATGAAGTAAAATTATGGTTTGTTTTTACATTTTGTGTTTCTTTGTTATGTGCTCCCTCCCTCACCATCCCTGGCAAGTTCTAAGAGTAAAAACAACTTGACTATATAATGGGTTTTGCTACTAAGTCAGTGTTTGATCTTAGGCCAGTTATTCAACATATCTGGGCCTCAATTTGCTAATTTCCTCATCTGGATGATAAAAGTGTTGTACTGAATTCAATCCAAGGTTCTCTTCTTCCTGGAAAAATATCTATGATTCTCTGTGTGAGGGGCCAACAGGTAGGAAGAACTACTGTGTTGTGAACCAACCTGGCCTTGAGGCAGAATGATCATTGGATTATCTTTGAATACATACCGCGTGCCAGGCCCTGTGCTGGAAAGGGCATCAAGAAATACATGCAGAAGGGATTCACGTGGATTGGGGGGACATTCAAGAAAGAATAAGCAACCAGAGCTTTGCTTTCTTCTAGAGTCAGAAAGCAGCTGATGGCATTTCTAGACTGGACTGTTCTGACGGGTGTCAGAGCGACAGGCAGGGGAGAGTTTTGTTAGCTAAACTCTTTCAGGTTATTTGGAACAAAAGTAAACTCAGATTATCTCTGTAAGTGGGATTCATTGTAAGGACAGTAGGGCAGGGGGGAAAAAGAGAAATTCTTTCATCAGTGATACAGCCATGCCTCACAGAGAACCTCTCCATGTCATGCTATGTTAGTAACTCTGGAATCATGGCCTCCAATGGATGTGCAAGATTAGACAGCGTGCAGGGAGAAAATGTATTAGAACATCTTTTACATTTTTAAAAATCTCACCACTATACTTTTTAATTTTGAATGGTTTTCTGATAATGTATACCATAAATTATGGCAGTCATCTAAGTTATAAATATATAAATATATAGTATTAGTTGTATGTGGCAGAGAGAGTAATAGCGCTCACCAGATATTGATTCCTTACATTTCCCAGGCTTATGCAATTAAGTGGATTCATTTGACGAGTCCTAGGGAATAAAATCTGAGTAGAAGTGACAAGTGGTGTTTCCAAGTTGAAGCAATGAAAAGTCCGTGCATAATTCTCCAGTCTCCCTTGCCTCGTGGCAATGTCTGCACGTTCTAGATGGTGTAGCTATAGGGTGCCTGGGTCCCACAGCTGTATACAGCAGAGAAGTGGATAAAAAGTGTGTGTGCGATGTAAAACTTTGTTAGGTTAAGACACTGAGATATTGGAGTTATTTGTTATTGCAGAATAGCACAAACTTCCCTGACTAATAAAGAGGGACTACTCAAGTTTTTTTGATGGAGTGAGCAATTTATATAATTTTCTACCCACTTTTGTTTTTGCTGACTAACCCTCTCTTTAGGTTTCCCACAAGATACAATCTGATGAGTTCTCTAATCTATAGACAGCCACGCATCTTTAGTCCGATAAACTGTGGCCAAGGTGGTATCAGGTTCGTGAAATGAGAAAGGTACTTCCCGTGATCACTTCTGCCATTACGGGGAAGGGCTCTTGACAAGAAACCCCTGTTAACTTCAGGAATTTTCAAGACCTTCCTAAAATATGAATGCAAGTCAACAATTTCACGTAGAAACACCAAGTCAAGGAACAGATGCTAACAGATCATCTTGTGCTCAAGGGCCTTTTCTATGTCAACACTGCATTCCAATTCCACATGGATCTTGATCAACAGAAGCCTTGACTAAGTGACTCATGAATGAATGGAAAAGCTGGATGAAGACATACATGTTGGAGTTGGTAGTTTTTGCAAGAGGAAGGTGGCAGCGTATTAAGTGGGAGGAAACTGTCTTCGGCCCAAGACCAATCCTCTGGGAATGGGGTCTTCGTAATGTAGAATTCTGCAAAAGTTTTTCAGTTCACACATTTATTCAACAAAGAGTTATTGAGTGCCCTTTATATTCTCAGGTCACTTTCCCAAAATAACTGCAAAGAAAATGTTTTCCACTTTTTCTTCTTCATCTAGAAAGATCTATTTTAAAGGATGGGATTAATGGATTTAAGCACTGCTTTTTCAACAGTCACGAATCCAGGCATTTGGTCCAGGCAGTGCTGGGAGGAGAATGGGTAATGATTTTAACAGAGCCTGTTGCAAACACCCACTTGTTTTTCCACAAGCAACTAATCTTAGGTCTCAGCAATGCAATATCCCAGCAAGTAAAGGATGAAAGTGACTAAAAGGTGAAATGCTGCCAACAAAAGAAGCCAAAAGGAAATGCACTCTTCAAGGATGGCTCATTGGTGTCAGTTCAGGGCAGGATGGTGTTGCAGTGGCCTGGTTATTGATGAGTGTTACTCTGACCTCTCTACCCACGGAAACGGGATGGGAGTTGAAGCTATTAGCTCTTAATATAATGCCTGGGCAGTTTACTTGTAAGTAGAAGAGGTCATTGGTGAGGATGAACTCACATTTGCCTTTAATAATAATGTGCAGAGAATTTTTAACCGGACTGTGAAGGTTTAACTTCAGGAGGTCCTCAGTCGAGGACTTCCAAGGTAGTGACTATATGCTTGGCACTAGGTAAAGGCCCAAGGGAAAGCAACACAGTCCCTGCCATTAAACGGCTTACTTTTTACCAAGGATACAGAATAGCCTAAAGAAAATGATCAATGGTTGAAAAGAACCCAAAACAAAAAAATAATATCAGTATTGACAAGCAGAAGGGTTTTGTGGTCAGGCAGGCAGATTGGAGAGCCAAGTAGCCTAGGTTCAAATCCCAGCTTCACCACTTAATACCAAATAGCTCTAGGCCTAGACCATTTACTTAACCTTTGTGCAATATTCTTATTTAAAATATGGGGATAATAAGAATATTTCAAAGGGGTACATGTGAAGTACTTAGAACAGTGACTGCAACTGGTAAGAAATGAATACTAGCTATTATTAAGGGCAACTGAGATTTAGAGGGACATTTAGTTTGGTTGATTACTTTTTCTCATCAAATATTCTTGCTGTCTCATTATCTTCCTGTAAGGATTTGTGTGAATATGATCTCTTTTGACACATTAAGAACTCTGGTCTGGAATCTAGGCACCCACGATTCATCACTACCTCTGTGGTCTCCGTGTGGTCTCCAGATGGGTGAAGAACTGTCCCAGTGTTTAGATCTCTCCTGGGACCACAAATAGTTCCTTTAATAAAAAATGCTGAAACCTTCATTATGTACCTTCTTCTATCCTCTTCAACCAAAATGACCTCTCTTCTCCTCTCTGTTGATCTACATTCTTTATGGCTCAGAATCCAGGTCCCCGTGCAGGATGTCTTTACAGGGATGAGATGGAAAGAAAGAATGGATTTTTGCGTTATGAATTATCTCCAGTGAATCTCTATATGTCTTGAACTTTCTGAGAGTTTTAGCTTTAAGTGGGAATCTTATCCATTCAGAGCACATGGCCCCTTTATGTCCAGAAGAGTCTTTCTGATGATATCCAGGTATCAGCAGTTCAGCTTCCTCATTGGTCAGATCAATCTCAAGATGAACTGTTAATCATGGCTGCCTGAATCCCTGAGCTAGTCCTTCCTAATACCTGTTCTCCCCTTGTCTTAGGACTTTTGATCATGCACCCTGATTTATGTGACTGAAGTTTGCCCACCTGGTGCAATACACTCACACTGATGATGGCCATCTCATCCCAGTGCCCATCACCGTATCTGATAGCATCACTGGTTGGGACTACTCCATACTGCATGTAAGTCCTTTGTGGTACACAATGAGCTGCCTCGTCTGGTCAGCTGAGAGCAAGACTACGATCTGCACCTGATGCCCTGATGCAGCCATGCTCAGGATAAAGAGGACAAGTGGAGAAAGGGAAAAGCAGGTGAGATTCCAAAAAGCAGATCATCTCTGCCAGTGTCTCTACTCATTTCTTTCATGATTCTTTCTATTCTTCTCTTCTTCCATTTCTTTCCCTTTTATTCATTTTTCCTCCATGTCTTCTTTCTTTCGACTTTTTGTTGAATACCTAGAGTAGTGCCCTATGCTAAGTGCTGTGGTCTATGTGCGTGATGGTGGAGGGGCAAAATTACAGACTAACGTCAGCTCTACCATCATCTGACAGGAGGATATTAAAGTCATTTTATCTTTCTTAGTTAGACATATTCATAAGTTGAGGCTCTTGATCTAAATGGTCTTTAACAACCTTCAAGTTTCTCTATTCTGTGGTTCAGCAGACTCAGAGTCCATGCCCAAGGATGTGAAATGAGCACAAAAAGTCTTAAATTTTCACATTTATTTCAAGAATTTTGTTTGTGACAGAGGCCAGCTGCATCCCACTATCCACTTTCCTTTTATTTCTTAAGTAATAACACTTGCCAAGTTTTAGCAGGGTTTCCTAGATAGAGATTATATACCCAGCCTCCTTTGCAACTGTGATTACAATCTGGCAGATGTGAAATGTACTTCCGGGTGATGTGCTTAAGGAGGAAGCTGCTTATTTTCACTTCCTCTTTCCCCTTCCACCGGCTGCCTTAGCCCTAGAGACAGAAGTTGCATGTTGGAGACAGCATCAGAGTAGCTCCACAGGCCCTAGGCTACCCAGTCTGGCACTCCCATAAAGTAGAGATATATAATTCTGTTTTAGTTAAGCCATTACTGTTTTGTTGAGTCTTTTGTTGCAGCAGCTGAGCCTGTACCCGAAATAATAAACTAGTCTTGGCCCTTGTCCTTAGATTTCTAATCAGTTAAAGAAAATGGTTTGAACAGAGAATCCTATGCATGTCTCCAGACTAAACACTGTAGGATTTGTGTTCTGGAACTTGACAGGTACAAGAAGTTGCTGTGTGACAGGCTATCCTTGTTCTAGGATTTACCCAGAAAGAATATGAAGAGCACCTGACAGGAATAGTAGATTTTCCAACACTAAGGTATTCCTGCTGCCTAGGCATCCTGTTTGGGCCCTCACCTCACTGCTGCCCAGATGCCTAGTCTAGAATCCTAAATCTGCCTGACCTGGAAAAAAACACCTCTTGTCCTTAGAGGCTTTGAACTCCTGGGTGCTGCCTGTCGGTTTTAACCATTCACTGAGCTATGATCTGCACAGCCTATAGACTCAGAATCCTGGAGGTTTGAATAAAGACTTGTCCTTAGAGGCTCTGAACTCCTGGGTGCTGCCTGTTGGTTTTAACCATACTGAACTCTGATCTACACAGCCTATAGACTCAGAATCCTGGAGGTCTGGATAAAGAAGGTCCCTTAGAGACATCTACCTTCTCCATGGCTCCAGACCCAGCATTTCATCTTAACCCTCAATATCAGTTCTGCAGATTCAGCCTGTCCCCTCCCCGCTACCCTTCTGACCACCTCCCTCCCCCATACCAACTCGGCTTAAAGGGGAGAATAACAGATCACAGAATTTTAGAAAACAAGTGATAGAACCAAACTTAAGGATTGTTATTTTTCTTTTTAAAGAGTAGAATCTTTTTTTAAATAAGAAATTGTATCTAAAATCTGTTAGATATTACAAAATCTACAGGTAAGATATAACAGCAGAGCTTCTCTGATTGAACAGCCAGTGGGTAGCTGGAGCCTACATGTTATTCTTTCTCCTTGTGCCTCATGATGGTTCTTGAAGTACCTCCTGGCTACCCTATGCTTTTCTGAATTTAGTTTGAAAACCACTGGCCTATGTCAACTCTCCCTCCAATGTACACATGGAGAAATTCAGACAAGGAGGTGGTTAATGACCTGCCCAAGACTCTTGAATCCAAGGCCAGGGTTCTTTCCACTAATCACACTGCCATCCCATCCCCAGCTGCCACCACACAGACACTTGCCCTTCTTTGACAACCTTATTCTATCTCGACTGTACAGGGTGAGATTCTGAAAATGTTCTCAAGTAAGAGATACCTTGGAAACAAAATCAAGCCTTTTTGTATACATCTTTCTCCATGGGTCTTCTGAGGTCACCAGAATCCAAACCTCCAAATATAGCCCCAAAGTCATCAAAGTTTATTTTAATGAACAATGAGACTGCTTTATCTGACATCTTTCTTTGATACATTAGACAGGTTGTGTCCAAGTTAAGGCTGAAGACTTCTTCTCTGAACTGGATTAGATGCAGCTCTAACTATGGGCCACAGTCTCCTAAATTTTCTTCCTATCGCTAGAGCTGATGCTGTAAAGATTCTGGTTCTTTCTCCTTTGTCAAGAATTCACCATCCATCACCTTTCATTTCCATCCTGCTATGAGTGTAAGGGCATCCCAGAGACATACAGACTCACTCTGAGAGGTTTTACTTTCATCTTCTAGGATAGAGGTGGCCAAACCTTTTCTGTAAAGGGCTAAATAGTAATTATTTTAGACTTTGCAAGTCACATATGGTTTCTGTTGCATATTCTTCCTTTTTGTTTTCTTTCTTTCTTTTTTTTAAAAATCAGTTCTTTAAAAATATAAAAACCATTCCTAGCTCAAGAGTTGTACAAAACCTGCTTCAGGCCAAATTTTCAAAATCACATGGTCTTATTTTAGTTCTTTTTAACTGTTCATCCCTCAATTTCTCTCTCTCCTCTCGTATTTTACTATGAGCAACAAGAAGAAAGCAGGCAGCAACTTGGAAATCTCCTTTGCAAATAACTAGGTGTTAACACTTGTGAGTTCTGCTTTCCACAGAACTCCAAGGCAATTTCACTAAGCTTTCTGCCACTACATAATAGTTTCCAGTAACATGTTATGCCTTTCCTTCTAAGCCCTCACTAGGAACACCCTCAAAGTTCCTATTTGTTCCAACAGTCTGTTCAGGAAAATTCAGGCTTTCTCTGTTATCCTCCTCAAAATTCTTCCAATTTCTGTCCACTGCTCAATTCCAGAGCTGCTCTCATATATTTTTAGATTTTTGCTACAGCATCACTCCACTTCCAGGTACCAAAATCTGTGTTAGTTGTAAATTGCTGTGTAACACATTATCGTAAACTTGGAGGCTAAAACAACAACCATTTATTACCCCCACTCTGTGGGTCAGGAGTCTGAGCATGACTTAGCTCCGTCCTCTCCTCAGGGCCTCACAAGGGGTCAGCCAGGGGCTATAGTCTCATCTGTTACTCAGGTTCTCTTCTAATCTTTCATGATCTTCTTCTTGAATCTGCAGAACTTAGAGTGGCCTGCTCCTTGAAAGCCAGGAGGAAAATCTCCCTTCAGATCTCTTTGACTTCCTTAACAATTCACCTGATAAGGTTAGGCTTGATGAGGACAATATCCGTTTTGATTGACTCAAAATCAATTGATTAAGGACCTTAATTACATCTGCAAAATCCCTTAAACTTTGCCATGCATGGTAAGCTACTCTTGGGAGTGATACCCTATCATCTTCACAGGTCCTGCCCACACTCAAAGGGAAATAATTATACAGGGTGGGAATCTTGGGGGCCATCTGAGAGTTCTGCCTACAGTAGTTTGAAAAGATCTTCCAACAAGTGTGCATTTCTCCATTTCATTCTCATGAATATCTTTTTTTCAGTTTTTCACTTAACCATGCAAATTATAATAATAGGCTTGGTGTATGGAATAAATTAAACCTCATTCTCACTGTTTATAACCACAGCCTAAAGCATAGTCCTGGTCTGGGACTCAGAAGATGTGCTGTTTTGTTTTGGTTTTTAACATCTTTATTGGAGTATAATTGCTTTACATTGTTGTGTTAGTTGCTGCTGTATAACAAAGTGAATCAGCTATATGTATACATATATCCCCATATCCCCTCCCTCTTGCGTCTCCCTCCCACCCTCCCTATCCCACCCATCTAGGTGGTCACAAAGCACCGAGCTGATCTCCCTGTGCTATGCGGCTGCTTCCCACTAGCTATCTATTTTACATTTGGTAGTGTATATATGCCCATGCCACTCTCTCACTTCGTCCCAGTTTACCCTTCCCCCTCCCCGTGTCCTCAAGTCCATTCTCTAAATCACATCCCTGCCACAAGCTGAGATGTTGGGTTTTCTCAGGGAATAGACAGCATCTCACTGAGTTTCTATTCCTTCTTAATACATTGAACATAACATCACCAGCTTTCCTTCCAGCTCTTAGGTTCTTTGGCTCAATGATTTATATGTTCTGAGGTATAAGTGTTTTATGGCATATCCATAGTGAAAAGCAGAATCAGTGGGTGAGGGTAACAAGAGCCAAACGCCATGAAAATGAGAAAAAAGGATAAAGGACACGGAGGCTGGAGTTAACTACCCTTCACTGTCCAGACTAGGCAGGTTCTGCATGTGCACTCCCAGGCCCCGTACTTGCCACTCCAAGCCTGAGGCTAAAACAACCTTTTTCCTGCCAGCATCTGAACTGAGAGTGTGAACATTAGCTTTGCCATTTTCATGGTTAGGTGGTTTTATGCTAGGAGCTTTGAAACTAGAGGTTTCAATAAATCAAATTTAAAGACAGATCAGGTATTCCTATCTCTCATAAAGACTAACCGCAATCTTCAATTTCCAAAGGGCAGTAAAATTTTTTAATCAGCCCAGGCATCTCTATGGTTGGAACAGTTCCCACAGATATGACAGCAAGGTCTGTGACCAAAGTGTTCCATCAAACCTCTCTGTCTGGTAGATGACCAGTTTGCAGGTTTTCCTTCAAGTGTGGTCAAACTTCAGTGAAGACAAATGGCAGAGGCTGTCCCCTGGGATGGGTGGCTGTATGGTACAATGGTAATTGAATATGTTACTTCAGGCCTGAGATGGAATGAACAGACCCAGCGCTCTGGAGAGAGCCACATTGACTCAGAAGCTGACTGTGACCTTACAAGCTCTGGGATCTACTAACCAACCCAATTCCACCCTTATAAAATGAGGGATAATTATAACTACAAATTGTATGGCCTTGCCATCATGGGGTCACTATAGTCCAAGCTCTGACCCTCAGCCCTGCATGGTCTAGTTGCTCACTAGGGCTGTCAAGTTTTTGAATAAAAATGTCCATATCATTGAGGATCAATCTGTGATGCATCAGGCACTGCTTTAGGTACTTTGCATATGTTTTCTCTTACAGTCCTCATAACCTCAGTTACGAACTGAACTGTGTCTCACTAAAGTTCGTATGTTAAGGCCTTTATCCCCAATGTGACTGTATTTGGAGATAGAGCCTTTCAGGAGGGGATTAAGGTTAAATGTGAGGGTGGGGCCTTAGTCCTCTAGGACTGGTGTCCTTATAAGAAGAGGGAAAGACAAGGAGGAGCTTGTGTAGACAGAGGAAAGCCCATGTGAGGACACAGCAAGAAGGCAACCATCTACAAATCAGGAAGTGAGGTCTCACCAGAAGCCAACCCTGCCAATATCTTGATCTTGAACTTCCAGCCTCCAGAACTGTGAGAAAATTAATTTCTATTGTTTAAGCTACCCTGTCTATGGTGTTATTATGGCATCCCTAGCCAACTAATACAGCATCCTCTGAAGTAGGTGGCATTTATCTTTTACAGAATAGATTGGGGCTTAGAGAGGCAAAGTTAATGGTTTGTCATAACACAACCCATGGACCAGTGCCATTTTGCTAATTTATGGAGGTAGAGCCAACATGTGTGCCTTTTTCATATACAGAAAACCTTATGTTCACACTTCCCTCAACTTACAGGTCAGGGTCTGGGACATAGAAATCTTGCTTCAACAAGAAATAAAGCATTTCTAATTGAACCTTTTGACCAAACCCATCTACACTTAGACTTATGTGGTTGGCAGCCAGCTCCTGGTACCTTCAAGGAACGTGTATGAGGACATTCTCGTTAGTGTTGACTAGATTTCTTCAGAATATTCTCTTTGTATATTGTTTACATCAATGCTTGGCTTAACGTCTTTCCTAAGCCACTATTTATATAAGCAAAACAAGGAGGATGCTGCAGAACTTCCTAAGAAAGATATCTCTGGATTCAGGGTCTTCCCTTCCCCAATTTACACAGACATCAGGAAGAGGGAAGGAATTGAAGGAGATGGCTTTTATCCTCCATCAGAAGGGTACCAGATTCCTTGGCAAGAGGTGAGTAGTAAGGCCTGTAACAGTCGATACAACTAGGGCACTCATCATTTTGCATCTTTACGTTTCTCTGCTGTCCATCCTTAGGTCTAAGGCAAAAGTTACTGAAGTCTAGGAATGCTTAATTTACCCCTAATAGTCAGTCCTTCCTGCCCTAGTTTTCCACCATTTCATACAAAAGAGGATTGTGCTTATTGAAAGGTTTCTTCATATTTGAAAAATGTATTTAAGTGAGCTCTAGTCTGAGGTTATTAACATTTCCCTCTGTTGCTGATGCAAATAATTTTTAGAAAAATTCTTTAGATTTAATATCAAATTGCCCTTCATTGATTTGTATGTTCTATTCTCTTTCTCTTGAAGACTTAGCATTCAAAGCATGGATCTCTGATGAAACTGTGCATGCATGAGGACACACAGGCATAGCTAGCATACAGCTCCTTTTGCTTGATTGGGGAATGAAAATGCAGAGGAGTTGGCTGTTGGCAAGATACGTGTTCCAAACATTTGAGATGACCTAAGACCTCTCCCTTCAAAATCTCCATCTGCAAATCTTGGTGGGAAAGCCATATATTAGAAATCCCAATATGCTGTAGGCTTGGGTTCCTAGAAAATCTGGACCAATAAATCATCTTTTTCATTTCCATAGATTCTATCAAAACTCCCATATAAATCATACCATGTTTAAAAATCATGCATGTACCAATTATTCCGAAAATGACAGTTCAAACTCAGATATCTTGGTTTTAAAGCTAAAACACCACCAGCATGCCTAAATAGTACGTCTATTAATTCTATTTTCTTTAAAATGTCACAATTTGATACATGCCCCCCAAAGGATTTTTTAAAGCGTTCATCACATACAATTAACAATCAAAATATGCTGGAATAAGAATATAATTGAATAATCTGCTCATCCTATACCCTTTTCACATATGAGAAACCCAAGGCTCTGAAAATTTAAGTGAAATACTTAGAGTCACACAATTCATCTGTGGTGGAGCAGTGCTATAGCCTAAATTCCCTGACTCCTCAGGTATCAGAGTTTGGAGGGTCATACGTTCTTATACTGTAGGGGACCAAGTGCTCTAATGTATAACTGACTAACCTTATCTGAACATGCCTTAGACAAGCACAACTAATCAATATGCCATATTTGACAAAAATACACAGTATAAGAAATAAAATTTTTTCTAAGCAGTGTCTATTATACTGAAGATAGACAGTTAAATCATAATAACTAGAGAGGCAGGAGAATTCTATGTGGTTTGCTTTGATCATTACCATGGTCTACATTGTAATATTTTAAGATAGTTCAAACAATATAATAGCTGAAATAAAAATACATAAATGTAAAATTATTAATGGTAATATTGAAAAGTCAGATCTATAAATATTTACTAATTATGTTCAAAATTTTCCCAAGGAAATGTAGGGATCTAAAGATGAATAAGAATCCATTCTTTCCACTGATGAATGTCTAACAGAGGACATCAAAGACCACAGAGATTATAAATCAAACAGAAGTGATATTGGCTGTAGATTACATGCTGGTTCAAGATGGTGGAAGGACGTAAGAGGATTTCATCAACATTGATTTGTTGTATTCATAACAAAACTCTTCAGGTTTCCAAAGAGATTTTCAATTGACTGATTTTAAAGCTTTTTATTCTCCAAGCAAGATCTCCTCAGTTGGAGCAACACAATAAGAATAATTGATAAGTTTTTAGCATTGCAGTAATAGCATTGTATCATAAACTTACTTAATCCTCACAACAACTCTATGAGGTATGTGCTATTAATATCCCTATTTTAAAGAGGAGGAAATTGTAGCTTAGTGAGATTTAATAAATTGCCCGTTTGCAGTTATTAAGAAGTGAGCAAAGATTTGAACTTAGGAAATATGAATCCTACACCCACAGTCTAAGTACTCTGCTGTACACACCAATGTTAGCAGTTGCAAAAGATTCCTAATAATAACTGAGTTGGCTGACTTTCTATATGCTGTTATTAACAACATAATAGTTAAAAATTCGTGGCAGCTTTCATGAATAATGACTTTTCTTTTGGCCAAGTTGATTTGTAGACCCCTTTTGTGGCAGAACTATGATAGCAGCAATTATTGACTATTTGATGTCCTATGAATTTGTGATAATAAAATTATAAAATCTGCATATAAAAAGATGATTTTGTTTTTATCATCTAGTCTAAAACAGGGAACATACATTTAGATCATTCAAAAATGATATCCTGTCACAAAGGAATGTATTTTAAATAATGATAGAGCATTTCCTGTTATCGTTACCTGATAAAAGAAATTTGCATTGACCTTGTACCCCTCTGTAGTCTGAAATGCAAGTTCTGAATGAGTAACATCAGTTTAGAGCCTTTACTGAGCTCCTGAAGCTCAGTCATAACGAATTCCTGTTCATACACAAAGGCCAAAGGAAGATCCATAAAGTTGAGCCAATAACCTTATGTTATTAAGATGGATTTCTCCACAGTGAGCTATTTAGGTATTAAGTGTAATAAAGGAGACTCACAGATATATAGAGAGATTCTGTGTCTATGGTTACATTTTGCCCTATGGAACAATGGTCTCTCTCTCTCTCTCTCACACACACACACACACACACACACACACACATTAACTAGGCAAGAACTGACCTGCAGGAAAACTGTGATCTCCACTTTATAGATAGATCAATGAGGCAAAGAGAGGTGAAGTGACTTGCCTATGACTACTCAATTGATGTGCGTGTGTGTGTGTGTGTGTGTGTGTTGCGTGATAGGGAGACTGAAAGAGAGGTGAGAAGCAAAGTGTCTAGACACTTAATCACATTTCCTTTCATTTATTTCCTTGAGGACATGCACATTTATGGCTCACAATGTTGCAACTGACAAAATGGCCTTTTTGTGTGTGTGCCTTATGAGTACATTTTTGTGTTCACACACACATGTACATGCACACGATCAACACTGGACAGGGTGGGGGGGGTGGCTCTCAAGCCAGAAGGGGCAGGAGGCATCCAGGTGGCACTGGCACAGGGGAGGAGGAGGGACAAAGGGAGCACCACTAGCCTCTGAACAGAAGGTGAACCTGAATCTGGAAGAACAGGAAGTGCTCATTCTCTTAGAGGAAAGCTAAGAGAATGAGAAATTCCTGCAGCAATTTCTCTTTAAAATAGCCTCTTCCCTCCACTCTCTGCTCCCTGACAAAAGCCCAGCCCCCTGTGCAGGCTGTCCTTGAGGCTGGGGCAGGACAAGGTCATGGGGAAGGGCGTAAGGCCACAGCTGTGAAGTGCCCAGCCCCGGTGGGCTTAGGCATAGTGCTTGCTGGGAGTCAGGGAGTGGTCCCCTCCGTGGTCTCTCTGTATCATCAAGAGATAAATTAATTTGATAGGAGATTCAAAATCTGAATTAAAGACCCCCATGTCAAAGTCAATGTGATATATCCAAGTTAAATTATACCTGAGCCATCAGATAAATGAAATAACTCCTGAGTTTCTGTAAGATTCCCCAAAGACCTAGATTTCTCTTTAACAGAATTGCCTTTGCCTTCCAGTGATGACCTGACTCCTGAGAGACTCTGATAGTAGAGGTGTGCCCATACTGCAAGATTTCTAAGCAGTAGGAATATGGATGTTTTGAAACGGATAATTATTTGTTGCAGGGGAAGTTCCTATGCCTTGAAGGATGTTAACAGTATCTCTGGACTATTTTCACCAGATGCCAATAGCACCCCCTGCCAGCTGTGACAATCAGAAATATCTCCAAACATGGGGACTTCCCTGGCGGTCCAGTGGGTAAGACCACGCGCTCCCAGTGCAGGGGGCCTGGGTTCGATCCCTGGCTGGTTGGGGAACTAGATCCCACATGCATGCCTCAACTAAGAGTCCACAGGCCGCAACCAAGAAGTCCTCATGCTGCAACTAAAAGATCCCACGTGCAGCAACTCAGACGTGGCGCAGCAAAATTAGTTAATTAATTAATTAATATAAAAAAAAGAAATATCTCCAAACATTCCCAAATGTTACTAGGGGCAAGGTGATGGGGAAATTACCCCAAGTTGAGAACCCCGCTTCATTACAACACAATTTTAAATGCTGAGCTACTGTTCCCATTCGTAGTCATAGCTATCTAACCATATGCTGGATTATCATTGGTTCAATCATTTTTTCAATCTAATGTTTACAGAGCATTGAATAGGTATTAGATATTGTGTACATTCATATCTTCTGTACTTGGCCTTGAAGAACATTTTATATAAGTATATAAACTTCATCACCAAATGTGACTTGTTTTTACAAGTTTTGAATTTACATAAATCTATGCAATTTCTACCCCATTAAATCTTGAATTTTTACTTCATATTACAAGGAGTTTTTCATGTTCTGAAGTGGTCTACATAACTTTTATTTTAACAGCAACATTATGATATTCCACTAGACAACTATTACTTTGGTATATTTTAAAATAGTGATCATGGTTCTCATTATTTACTACTGTCAGTAATACCTCAGTGAACACATTCATATTCACGTCTCTTTGAAAATAGTCCCAGAGCTAATGAACAGGCCAAAGTGTGAAAATATTTTATGATCAGGAAACAGATTACCACAGGCTTTCTAAAGAATCTAAAAGCTCTCAGAGTCACATGAAAACACTGGTTTTCTTGCACCTTCTAAAGCAATGTTAACAACTATGTTGGGTGCTTACTATGTAAATGCTTTTTTGAAGCACTTTTCAAGTGTTAGTCATTTATTCTCACCATAACCCATTATGGTAGGTACAGTTATTTCTTTTAACAGAAAAGAAAATTTAGCAATAGACAAGTTAACTATCTTGCTTAAGGGTTCAGTCTGGTTCCAAGGGTTCTGGTCTTAACTATGCTGCTATACAGAATCCCCACACCACTCTTTACATTTTACATACAGGAAGGCTATAAAGACATGATGGCAAGATCCCTAAAAACTGCGGTTTCAATCTATAAAATGAACATGCAGTGAATGAAATCAAATTTATACAAATGCCAATGTGAAGGTATTGTCCACAGACGTTTACCTATGATTTGAAATACTCTGTAGGACCACAGGCATGAAGCCCAGGTTCCTAATGCTAAATTCAATTCAATTATACAGAACGGAAATAAAGTCTCCCTATAATCACCGTTGGGCTGGTCCACTGGAATAGACATGTACATTGTCATACATACCAACAGTGCCCACCTTAGCTCATACATAAAACTGGAACCTGGATTTATTCACACATTTTTTATTTTCTCACTTTTCATTATTGTGAAATGTATTAAAATGGAGCATGATACTGCACAAAGTTCCAAAGTAATACAGGAAGTAGGATGATAAACTGGGCAGAAGGCATCAATCAATATTGCAAAGCTTGGGCGTGGGCAGAAGTTGAAAAGATGAAAAAGTTTCCTAAGTCACCAAGGAAATAAAAGGAAGACGTGGCCCAGAGATGGAAGACAATGCTGAATGCGAGAAAGCACGAGACAGAATGATGTGTCCAGGGAACGGTAAGTAGTTAGTTCACTCTTAAACAAAATACACTGTAAAAAGTAGGATGGAGTATTACACAGATTAATACGTGAATTTGTTGAGTAAACGGCACCAGGAAGAAAGCAGTTGTGAAATTTCATAAATCAGTGAGCAGTCTGTTTCATTCATTTGCAAATATTCATTGAGCATCTACTATGGAAGGCATGGGGTTAGGTGCTGGGGAAACATGGAGAACAACATACACATCCTATCTGCATGATGGCTAACTTCTAGAAGGTGGAGCCAGATAAGACAATGAACAGGTAAATAAAGTAAACAAGGAAATTTCTGATAGTCAAAGTATAACGATGAAAATATAGCAATGATATGTAATAAGAAGAGTAAGAACTTCTCTTTAAGAATCGTACACTCTACCGACTGAGCTAGCTGGGCGCCCACAAGAACTATTCTTTAAATTGGGCCTTCTGGGGCCTTTTGAAGAGGTAACATTTGAACTGACCGGACTGATTTGAAAGAGCTAGGTATACAAATTCTAGGGTCACTCACTTCCTGACAGAGAAACCAACAAGTGCAAAGCCAAAATGTAAGATGGAGTTTGCCGTATTCTAGAACAAAAGGAAGGCAGGGTACCTGAATTTTTGTGAGCAGAGAGAGGGAAGAGAGATAGTTAATGAGTTCAGGAAGGCAGTCAGGCCAACTGTGATATGACACTTGGATTCTTTTTTTTTCTAAGTGTCACTAAAAGTCATTGAAAGGTTTCACACAGGAAACCGCACCATGTAGAATGGATTTAACGGGTTAACAAAAAAATCAGGGAGACCAGTTAGGAGGTTATTTCCAGTAGCCCATAAGAGAGATGATGAAGGCTTGGACGGATGGAGATACGTGAATGGATTTGGGGCAAGTTGGTGAACGGTGGCACCATATCATGGAACTGATCAAAGCTACTTCTGAGTCTGGGCCAGGGATTATGTAGAGGATTGTCCTAATCAACTTGTTAGAGATAGATTCTTCAGAGAAGGTCAATTTACTCATTGTCTTACCTTTTCCTCTCCCCAGCACTGAAGTATTAGGCAATTATACTCTCAGAGAGAACCATCTTCTCTGTGATTTGTTTATGCCTTAGGAAAGGGAAGCTGACTCTTGGAATCTTACAGAAACAATTACAGTCACAGCAGCTCTGGCTTTTGCATTTCTACAGGACCTGGTGGAGAGCCTGGCACACTAATTAGCTGCATTTCCCAGTGACTCAGCACCTCCTTCAGCCTCTTCAGGCGCCTGCGCTTTGAATACCTGCTGACTTCCGCTTGGAGAAGCACAGTGATTAGCCCCCAGTGTCCTTTTCAGGCAGAGCTTTACCGACCCCTCTCATAATGTTTATCACACAATATCAGCACGATCCTCACTCCTCTCCACTCTGATCCCGAGGAGACAGTGAATGAAAACACAGCAGTGATTTGAGCTCTTCTGTGGCCATTTATTCACTCAGGTCCCCAAGGTTCTCCCTAATATTTACAATACTAATTGAATCCAATTGCCGTATCACATCCCTGGAAATCTTTCTATAGTCCCCAAATAGCTTACCATTTCTTAGAAAAATCTAAAACATTGATTAGTCTATTATTAAAACCTTTTTTACTGTAACATAAAATAAATACACGCACAAAAATCATAAAATGTATCACTTAATGAGTTATTATAAGGTATCAACACCCACTAACCACAACCCAGGTCACAAAAGAAAAGCAACTTCACCGGCTAACCCAGAAAGCTGGCATCTCATCCCAGTAATAACCCAACCCTTCTCCCCAAATGTTACCACTACTTTGATTTTCATAATCACTTCCTTATAGTTCTATTATCCAAGTGTACATCCTATAGCTTAATCTTCTAGTTTAATACAATGTTATGTCTTTTAAGTCTATTTTAACCTACAGTTTTCACCCTCTATCCTTTCATTTTCTTATATCTGGTGAAAAAGAAAAAATGGGTCATTTGGCTTGTAGAGTTGCCCGCAATCTAGATGCTGCTGACTGTATACTCATGGTGCGGTTCAATGTATTCTGTCCTCTGAGTTTCTTGCAAATTAGTACTTGCATTCAGAAGCTTGATCTGTCTCATGTTCAGTCCCTTCGGTAGGACTAGAGGTGGTGTGATGCTCTTTCATCAGGAGGCACAGAACGCCTGGGCTTCACTCTTATTATGATATCAGCAAATGTTGCTGCTCAACGCTTATATCCATTAATTCGTTGGGGATTACAAAGTGCTGATCTTCTATTCCTTTCATTTCTTTTTCATTTATTCGTTTGGGTATTTTTATAAAGAAAAAATATCTCATATGCTTCCCGTATACTTAGTGTTACAGTTCATATAGATTAGTTAGAATAAATACTTAATGCTTTCCTTCAGCTATTAGAAAGAGGTGGCATTCAGGATAGTGCTCAGAGCTCCCTCCTCTCTTATTTTCATGGAGTGTTCAAAGATATGGCAGCCTTCTTTCTGACACCTCTTTGTTTTGTTCCTTAGTACTTTATTTAGAATTCTTACACTTCCCCCCACTTATTTCTAACCTGCTCAACACTGGATCATCTCAGCAGTGTGGGGCTCTGTCCTGGAAGGGTGCCCTGGTGGCTTAGTTTTAAATGTTCATGGCAGCCAATATGCAACAGCGCCTTCAGGCACTGCTGTGGATTTTGCTACTGCAGTGGGCAGTACTATGTCAGCCTTAGCTGCTTTTCTCAAAGTGGTTCACAGCATTTTAAAGCAAATGCCTATTGGCTAGATTGAGGCTCTAGTCTCAGGTCCTTCAGAAGCCGTGTTCCTTCTCTCTGCTGTTGTCTCTGCTTCCGCCTATTGATGTCAACACAGATGCTGATGCTACTCTGGTCCATAGCTGGGGGTGGGTTGTCCTCACAGGCTTGGATTCTGGGATTCATGGGGATATCTGTGACTTAGCTTTGTGGTAAATTTTGTCCATGGGTTTTGGTTTTGTTATCTAATTTTTCTATTGGTTTTCATGTGGGTATTCAGAGAGATTAAAAAAAATACAAAATAAAAACAAAATACTATGTCTTTGCTATTGCCATGTTCCCAGACCCCCCTCCAATCTGTCTAATTTTAATTCATACCCAGGCATGGTTGTTGAAGTTCTAGATATGTGAATACCAAATCTGTAATCCTGATACTTACGTGTCTCAAAAATTATAATGATAGTCTCTTTAAAATTTTCTCCAATACTAATTCAATTAGATAACCAGTTATAACTAATAACTAACCATTTTATGCATGATGTAGAAAGATTGAATATTAAAGATGGAAGAAAACTACGTAACTTATTCATTAATTAATTTATTTATTCAATCTTCCATCAAAGATACATGACTATCTACTAATTACACTGTGCTGTAAATTAGGATAATAAGACGGCATGGCCCAACTTTTCCACTATGATATAATTACTCCATTCAGTAATTTTTACATGTTTTAAGTGCACACTATGTGTTGTCTTTTAAGCTAAGTGCTGTTTTAAATTAATACTGAATGGAGGAAAACTATGACCACCTGTCTCACATCAAGATTTTTGAACTTGGGAACATCTCAAGGCTTCTCTGAGCTTCATCCTCAAAATGTGCATAATAGTACTGTTTACCTACAAGATGTTTTTAAAAATTAAATAATGCAATAGTTCAGAGGATTTTTTAAAATTTCATTAAATTCTTTCTGCATACAAGATTCATTAATTTACTTATTCAATACATATTTAGTATCCACTGTGTGTCAGGCACTATCTTAGTCTTTGAGGATACAGCCAGTAACCAAGACAAGATTCTTGCTTGTCTTAAGCTTACATTCTTGTGGGAGAAGGAAGACATTAAAGAAATGCATAATCAAAATAGCTCAGGTGATAAGTGCTATGAGGTGAGGTGACTGAGAGCAACCAAGGTGCCCCTTAGACTAAGTGGTCATGGGTGGTCACACCAAGGACTCTAAGGACTTTGTTTTTCTTCCAAGACCCCAATAATAAAAAGGAATCAGCCATGCAACGATGAGGGTGCAAAGTGTTGCAGGCAGAGGAACAGCTGGTTTAAGGCTCATGGTGAGTAACGAATTCAATGTGACCAAAGAACAGGAAGCAGATGAATGTGGCTAGAGTTGTGTAAGAGAGTGAGGAACTGACAGGAGATGAGGTTGGAGAGAGGAAGCTGGAAACTGGATTGGGAAGGGCTTCCTGCCCCAGAGAAAAAATTTGGATATTTTTTCAAGAGAAAAAGAGAAGCCATGGAGCAGCTAAGCACTTAGGAAATGATTTCAATATTCCAAGTAAGAAATGGTAAAGTGAAAAGAGAAATGGTGGTGGTTTAGATTTGGGTCACAGCATTAGAAATGAAGACAAGAGGCTCTATCAGCAAAATGTTTTAGATGTAAAGTCAAGAGGACTTGCTGATGCATTGCTTACGCGGGAGTATGTCAATCAAGGATAACACCAAGGTTTTAGCTTAAGAAACTGGAAGGATGGTGAAACCATTCACTGAGATAGGAAAGAACAGAATGGATGGAGGTACTGTTTTAGAATGGGTAGGAGTAGCATTTGGGGAAGAATCAAGAGTTCTGTTTCAAATATGTTCATTTTTAGATGCATATCTGACATTTAAATGGATATGTCAAGGAGGCCTTATATATACCAGTCTGAGTCTGTGCTCCCTAGAAGAGGCTGGAGTTGGGGATAAGTATTAGATCACTGACAAATAGATATTATTCAATGATAAGTGAACTGGAGTGTTAGAGAAGAGACCTCTGGGTCTCAATACAATTGAAAATAGAAAAGAAATTAGAGAAGACTAAGGAAAGGAGAGTCAAGGAGATAAGGAGAGAATCAGAAGAGTATAGTGTCCCCAAAGCCAAGGGAATGATGGATCTCAATAAGGATAGAATAGTCAATGTAGAATGTTTCTGAGAGTTTGAGCAAGTTAAGGGTAGAGAAGTGAGCATAGAATTTGGCAACACTGAGGTTGTCTTTGGAGAGTCATTATAAGTAGCAAAACTAATTACAGTGCAGAATTTGAAATTAGCCTGTGTCTTCAGACCTTTCCAGGTGTAGGGAATCAATTAACTGTTTCCAAAAGGAAAGGTGAACTTTCTTGGGGTGAATATTACTCTCAAGACAGCTATAAAAGACAGAATATATCCATAATCTGGATCCCTTACAACTGCATTGTCCAATATGGTAGCCACTAACCACATATGACTATTTAAATTTAATTTAGGTTAATTAAAATGAAATATTATTAAAAATTAGTCTTCCCATTTTAAGCACTCAGTAGCCACATGTGGCTGGTGGCTATCTTATTGGACAGCAGGTATGTAAGATATTATCATCTTCACAGAGAGTTCTAGTAGATGGTACTTCCCTAGAGGAAAGATCCCTCTTCATTGGCCTTAACTGCTAAACAAAACATAGGAGCTTCAGTAATTTAATTAAAGATTAAGAGAAAAGGGATTGTGACTACATCTCTTTCTTCTCTGCCTATCCACAGCGCTGAGAGACACACTGCCCAAAGGTCCTGGATGATGTCCAAGCCTGGATGAGATGAAGAAAGAAATGTTACAGTGAAGCAGACCAGCAGTCACAAGATGCTATTTATCCACAAGGCAAATGAGAATTACATCAAGACACTCAACGTGACCAGCGAGGTGTGCCAAGGGCTTGGGGCAGCTGCGGCCAGACCACGCTAGCCCTGAGTCCCAGGAAGAGTCCTAAGAGGGAAGAGAGAACTAGTTCCTTCAATCACAGGATATTGAAAAGTCACTCATCAAACGGCTCTCTGGATGCCTGTGCCTTTTCCTGAAGTGTCCTCTCCTCTCCCTCCCTTCCTATTGCTGTCACAATCAAATGCTCTCTTGTGAATGAATCCTCCAGTGACGCCTCTCTTCACTGTGCTCACACAGCACTTGTACAAGTTAGGCAGAACTTAACATACTCCAGCTTTTCACATAGCTTTTTGCAGTGGAAAGAGTTTAGACTTTGACAGGAAGTCCTGGATTTGGACCCTGATTTTACCTATCAACTAGCAGTGTGATTCAAATAAGTTATTTTACTTTTCTTATCTTTAGTTTCCTTCTCTGTAAAACTGGAACATTAATACCTCTTCTGAAAAACTTTTGAGTTTTCAATGATGTACTGTGTGTGAATGTCTTCAGTACCGTGCCTGACAGATGTGGAGGCTGCATGATGTGAGTTCAGTCCTTGAGACGCATTTCTCCCTACAGAGAGGGAATGCTATGGAGCTAAGACTGTCCCTAGAACACTCTATCACAAAATCCCTTCCAAGCTTTTCACTTGTCATGCTGTGTAACTACCACTTGAGGAAAGCATGAATTAATTCAGAGATTCACAGATATGCGTGACATAGAGATCAGCCTTGGCTGTAAAGCATGAGTATATAAAGAAATAAATGATCCATTGGGAGCGTCAACTCAACTGGGACTGAGGTACATGTCTGTTATTCTTTGAACTTATATCTGACCCAACAACTTGAAGTTATGTTCTAAAGAAAAAACCCCAGTGTAATGTCTCAAACTCTTAGCTAATGCTACCCAAGAGAACTGTCCACAATGATGAAAATGTTCCCTATCACCTCTGTTGGGTTCAGTGGCTTTTGAACACATGAAATGTAGTCAGTGCAACTAAACTGTTAATTTTATTAAAAATTTTAATTTTATTTCATTTTAGTTATTTGAAATGAAAACTGAAGAGGCACACGTGACTAGTGACAAGAGTTTCTGAATTCACAGCCTTAGGATGTCAGGATGGAGAAGACTTCAGACACCTGTGAGTCCAACCTCTTCATTTCACAAATGTAGAGCAACAAAAGAACCAATATTTCCTGAGTCCTGTTCATATGCCAGGCCCTGTAAAGACTTCCATGTTATTTTCTTTTAAGATTTTTAATGGCCTTGTTAAGTGAATATCACCAACCTTTTTTTTTTTTTTTTTTTTTTTTTTTGTGGTACGCGGACCTCTCCCTGCTGTGGCCTCTCCCGCTGCGGAGCTCAGGCTTCGGACGTGCAGGCCCAGAGGCCATGGCCCACGGGCCCAGCCACTCCGCGGCACGTGGGATCCTCCCGGACCGGGGCACGAACCCGTGTCCCCTGCATCGGCGGGCGGACTCTCAACCACTGCGCCACCAGGGAAGCCCCATCACCAACATTTTATATTTAAGAAAATTCTCTTAGAGGCACATGGTTATACTCATTTCAGTTAGTCTTTGCTAGTAAGGATAGAAAAGTGTGGGATCACCCTATATGAATTTCAACCTCATACAGGAGTCAGTCCCTGCCACATGGGAACCTACAAAAAATTGGTGAAATGAAAATCTGATCTCAACCTCACCATAGCAGAACAAGGGAAGATTCCTCTCCATCACTTTCACTCCCGTCTCTTCTAAATTTCAGCCCCAGGAAGTTTGTCTTCAAATTTCATCCATTTCCTGGCAGCCATGCCTTCCCTAATTATGTAATGTAAATTTTAGTGCTCGCCTAAGCAGGGTATAATCAGGTGGTAGAATTGCTTCAAAAATATGCTGATGATGCCTGGGAAATTAACACATCAATTCCTTTTCATTAGTCAGCCCATTAGTCGCACCACAACTCCCAGAAGCAAGAAAAGTTGAATTCTGGCAGTTCTATCCAACAAGTTTAAAAGTTTCTTTCCATGTATTTTTGTGTTGACTGTTAGCAATTCACACTTAAATGACTGTGTTGTGCGAAATACCACTGCCTGTTGCTTCACTCTTCTATCTGACACCTATTCCCATACTTCTCTTCTCAAAGCACAGTTTTAATGATAGCATTCTCTCTATCCTCATTTTCCTGGAATTTCAGACCTTCTAACCCTCTCATCTTGCAGGTGGCAGATAATGGGACTTTTTGGCCTCCATAATCACATGAGCCAATTTCTATAATGAATTTCCTCATATGTACCCTATTGCTCTGTTACTCTGGAGAATCCTGGCTAACACAGTGAGGTTGTATCAGAAAATGAGGCAGCCTTCACTGTATCGTGAAGAAGCCACCTCCAGTCCATCCCACGTGGATTGATGGGAAGAGAGGACACTGGATGGAGGATGAACAGGATGTGTTCCAGGGTCACTTCTTCCTCCCAAGGGACAGCTTCAGTCTCCTCCACAGTAGGGAAGGGAGGGGCCTTGCCCAACAGGTTAGAATTAAGAGGTTTTAGCACTACAAACACATACTCAGAATCAAAGGAAATATTCTCAAAGTGAAAAAGACAGTTTATTCACGCTAAACAGACAGAGAGGCTCTAGGAGTGGGAAAGCACTAGTGGTGTTGAAACACAAAATAAAAATACCGCTCCTGGAAAGAAAACACTCCAGACTATCACGGCTATGGCAGGAAGGGTGTTGAGAAGCCAGACAAGCAGAGATGTTGCAGCTACTTTGAGAAAACAGGTGACAGTCTTTGTGACTGGAAATAGGGAAGGATGAGAACAGAGGGTTAGGAATAAGGTCAGAAGCTAGAGCTGCAGGAAGGAAGAGAGACGTTTTCCTTTCACAACCACTGCTGACATAATGAAAGGTGGTCCCATTCCTGTCATCCCATCATGAGTGTGGAACAGCAGAGACAGAGAATTTGCAATACTTTCATTCAATGCACAAAACATCCAGGATATCTGGCCTTTCTGGAACCACAGGGCCCTTCACAGTGTACAGCTCTGACACATCCTTACCGGCCTATTCATGAAAGGCCAACGAGGCCCAAAAGTGTCTGCAAAGCTGTGGTCTCAATTCTTCCAGATGTTTCTACATGAGGAAGCTAAAGACTCATGAACCCTGTTCTGTTCACACATTGCCCCTTTAAACACTACAGCAGGATGGTCCAGACTCTCAAGTTAGGGCCTAAGAGGATCCAACTCTCATAAAGAAGAGATCTGTATAAGATACAAGATAATTCTTACCAGAGCAAGGTAAAACCTGTCTGCATGGAGGCATAGCAAGGCATTTCTCAACAGGCTTTAATATAAAACAGTGAGAAGGGCCAGAAGAAGGAACACCTCATTCACATGCTTATGAGATTAGAACATGTTATTCACACTAATTCCCCTTCATAAATTGGTTTCTGGAGTCTGATATTTTCAAATCAAATCAGGTCTCTGAAATCCATTTTATGTTGATAGTCTTTACAGCTGACTTGAATTGTTTTCTAGTCTGGAAATGGAAATCTTAAAGACTTAGATATGCTCTGCACCTCCTGCCTGGAAATTTCATCTGAATTTAGGTTTCCACACCTCCTTTTTTTTTTTGCGGTACGTGGGCCTCTCACTGTTGCGGCCTCTCCCTTTGCGGAGCACAGGCTCCAGACACGCAGGCTCAGCGGCCATGGCTCACGGGCCCAGCCGCTCCGCGGCATGTGGGATCTTCCCAGACCGCGGCACGAACCCGTGTCCCCTGCATCGGCAGGCGGACTCTCAACCACTGCGCCACTAGGGAAGCACTCCGCACCTCCTTTTAACAAAGTACTTAAGAAGCCCTTTCATACAGGGTGAGTTTCTCCTTTCCTTCACATTCTCAAGATGTATTTTGCATACTAGAAAGATAGATAATTCATGGACACAAGGAACCCACGGACCTACTTTTTAAAATTCTTGATTACCTTGGGTCAGTGGAAAAGTTATTTCCAATTTGCCTGAGGAATAAAGCAGATTAAGGGAACAACAGAAGTTCTGACGTAGCCAAGTGGCTACAACCATATTAAACAGATTTGCCCTGGATACGGGGCATGGGAACTGGAAATAGAGATGGCGTAGACGAGGGAAATTTCAAGTGTACACAGCAAGGTTTAAATGTAGTGTACATGAAGACATCATGAACACAGGTGCTGAAACTGACATGGATTAGCAGTGGCTAAATTACTTAATCCTCACTGGTATTTAGGGAAAGGCAGCTCTAAGTATTCTCATGGAGATAAAATACATACAAAATATTTAAATAGGACTTGGCAGTAGCAAAATAAATATCAAGTATTTGATTATCATTTTTACTGTTGTTGTTGTTATATGGAACTCTTTAAAAATATCTGCTTAAAATGGTTGGGAGCCATATCAAGTCCTTGTCATCAGCCAGCATCTTTACTTCATGGCTGCAATCCTCGTTTGTTTCCTTTTTTTTTTTTTTTTTAAATGCCCAGAAGTGTCCGTTTTATTTGTAACTGCAGTAATCCTCATTTGTTTCTATATGTTTTCTCATCTTTTCTGTTGTGTATTTAACAAGAAAAAAAAAATTCCCATATACACTGAAACTCAGGATCTAAACTTTGGCAAGGTGGTGCACCAGTGTATTCATGTGGCAGTGTTACAACAATGTTTTAGAATGGAGTATGTGCCTATCACTATGCACACATTCTAGGGATGACAAAGGCAAACAGACGTGGCTCCATCTTCCAAGAGTTTATAGTCTATATAGAGGACAGTAAACAAGAGAAAAGATACCCAGCACTAAAGACGGGCTATGCCCAGTGCCAGGTGAGTGAAGGGACTGTTAATGCAGTCAAGATCAGTGACCCAGCTTACTGACTGGAAAACAAAAAGCAAACAAACAAACAAACGCATAACATAAGAGCTGTGAGTTGAGTTTTATTCAGGGTCTTACTGAGGACTGTAGCCTGGGAGACCATCTCTCAGATAGCTCTGGGGAACTGCTCTGAAGAGACAGGGGAAGAAGCCAATGTATATATAATTTTGGCTAGAGAATACATGCAGTCAAGCACACATCTTGGTAAAAGGTTACTGCTAGTCACAAGGAACAGATACCTCAGCTGATTTTAGTGTTTTTTCTAGGTAGGAAAATGCAAGAATCTGGGTTCATTAACTTTTCTCCCCTGAGATATCTCTAACTATTTAAAGGGCTGGTTTTTCCAAAACACAGAGTGCCTCCTCCTAGTTTTTGTCCTGAATTTCTTTTTTTTTTTTTGTAGTACACGGGCCTCTCACTGTTGTGCCCTCTCCCGTTGCGGAGCACAGGCTCCGGACGCGCAGGCTCAGCGGCTATGGCTCACGGGCCCAGCCGCTCCGCGGCATGTGGGATCCTCCCGGACTGGGGCACGAACCCGTGTCCCCTGCATCGGCAGGCAGACTCTCAACCACCGTGCCACCAGGGAAGCCCTGTCCTGAATTTCTTTAGGATACACTGTCAGTTGATGACCACAGTGGCTACTTACTTAATTCTTGTAGAACTGGATGGTGAGTGGCATTCTTTGTTTTAGAAGCTATACTGTTCAGGCCCCTCAAAGTGCTGCTGGAATATGAATGGGTAAGTGATAGGACACATACAGTCCCATAAAGGACTGTAGGAAAAGAGGCATCCATGGGAGAATTAGCAAAGCATGATGGCAGGTTAGTTTTATATTTTGTGTTTTTTTTTTAAATAAAATCAGTTTCACACTTTATTTAGACATGATTTATTTTATTTATTTGAACATATATGTAATATCTGAATTAAAATCACTATTCAGTCCAGTGCCTGAGTGTCCATAGAGAAAGTTTCTGAGGAATGCTTTTTTCCTGTGTATGGGCCATACATGCCTGTTTCCTTACATTTCTCTTAGTGTAAATTTTTGTTTAAAATTGGACATTAAAAGGCTTCCCTGGTGGCGCAGTGGTTGGGGGTTCGCCGGCCGATGCAGGGGACACGGGTTTGTGCCCCAGTCTGAGAGGATCCCACATGATGCAGAGCGGCTGGGCCCGTGAGCCATGGCCGCTGAGCCTGCGCGTCCGGAGCCTGTGCTCCGCAACGGGAGAGGCCACAGCAGTGAGAGGCCCGTGTACCGCAAAAAAAAAAAATAATAATAATTGGACATTAAAAAAATATAATGTGACACAACTCCCGCCCCCACCAATAAAGTATAGTTTGTTGCTGTTGCTTTTTGCTGTTTCTATTTCTGCTGTTTGTTCAGTATTTTTTCTTGGTTGTGTGTAGCCACTGAAGTCTTCACTCAGCTTAGTGGGCACCTACTGACTGGACGGAGATGTCCTTTTATGTCTTGGACCAACAGGTCTGGCAGTCTTTGCTGAGAGGCTCTGGGTATGTTGGGACATATCTTCAAAACCCCAGCAGGCAATTTCCAACTCTGCTTTAGTCTCCACTTCCTGCTTTTGCAAAGCCTCAACGTCAGCCAGAGGTGAGAGGTGGGAGCCTTCTCTTGTCTTTCCTGGGCACAGCCCTTCACATGTGTGGATTTCCAGAGTCTCAGGAACAAGTCAGAGATTTTCAAAGCCTGCTATGAATATCTCATTCCCCAGTTTTTTCCTTTTAAGTGTTTCGGCCAGACATTTGTTAGTCCCATCCTGTATGGCTGCGTCAGTTATCTGCATTGTAAAATTCTCCCTGATTGTTTTCAATAAACATCCTAAGGATAACAACTGTTTGCACAGAGCAAATAAAGACATACCCTGAAAATGGATATGAGATATCAATCAGTCTGGTCAAATATTAATCTTTCTTTCGGGACCAGGCTTTTTTTTTTTTCTGGTACGTGGGCCTCTCACTGTTGTGGCTTCTCCCGTTGCAGAGCACAGGCTCCGGACGCGCAGGCTCAGCGGCCATGGCTCATGGGCCTAGCCGCTCTGCGGCATATGGGATCTTCCCAGACCGGGGCACGAACCTGTGTCCCCTGCATTGGCAGGTGGACTCTCAACCACTGCGCCACCAGGGAAGCCCTGGGGCCAGGCTTTTGAGTGAGCTTCAAATCTGTTCTGTTGCCTGCAGTGGCTGACATGTTGCCAGTTTTCACAGCTGATATAGCTATCAGATTGTCACTGTTTAAGGCTATTACAAAGCTAGAAAGTGAGGGATTGGAATGGGCAAGTTAAATTACCAAAAAGCTCACTATTCTTATAGAGGCTGAGTGTTTTTTCTTGAACAAACACTATGGATTGTTGCAAGTTTTTGATTCGTTTCCGGACTTGTAAAAAAGTTGATATTAACATTTTTGGTCAGTGTTACTTTTATGTTGGAGCTTATTTTTCAGATGCCTTCACTCTGCCATTCCAGATGTGTCTCCAACTGTTATATATTTTATTTATAAAACATTTGTATAATATATTTCATTGTTTTAATATCACAATATATGTTCCATTTACTATTTATAGATACTTACATTGTTTCCACTTTTTTGTTACTGCAAATAATGTTGAGATAAACATTCTTGTCAAACCAAACTCTGTCTTACCCCTTGAATACATCTTGTACATCTCTTCTCTTGTCATTCTGATCCAGACGGGGCCGGGAATGCCCCCCTTCTTTTTTGCCCCTCATGTGCTTCAACCTCTGTTTTAGGGTCCACCAATTATTACCTCCTCTGTGAGATCTCAGATTCTTCCACACACAGTTAGTTGGTGCCTTTTCATAGCACTTGACATTGATTTCTAGTATAACGCTTATCCTATGGTATTGCAACAACATCTAAGAATGGTGACATCCCACCTAGACTCTGAGGCCCTTGAGAACAGAGACACTTTCTGAGTTATTCTTTATCCTGAGTTTTTAAGAGTAAAGGCATACCTCAGAGTTATGGCAGTTCAGTTCTAGGCCACTACAATAAAACATATACTATAATGAAGTCACACAAAGTTTTGGTTTCCCAGCGCCTATAAAAGTTATATTTACATGTTACTGTACTCTAGCACGTGCAATAGCATTATGTCTTGAAAGTCAGTGTACATATACCTTAATTTTAAAAAGACTCTATTACTAAAACATGCTAACCATCATCTGAGCCTTCAGCAAGTCGTAATCTTTTTTGCTGGTGGAGGGTCTTGCCTGGACGTTGACGGCTGCTGACTGATCAGGGTGGTGGTTGCTGACGGGTGGGATGGCTGCAGCAATTTCTTAAAGTAAGACGACACTGAAGTTTGCCACATTGATTGACCCTTCCTTGCGTGAACGATTTCTCTGCAGCATGTAATGCTGTTTGATAGCATTTTACCTACAGCAGAACTTCTGTCAAAAATGGAGTCAATCCATTTAAACCCTTAAAACCTGTTCCTTTGTTGTCATTTCAACAACCTTCACAGCACCTTCACCAGGAGTAGATTCCATCTCAAGAAACCACTTTCTTTGCTCATCCGTAAGCCGCAACTCCTCATTCGTTCAAGTTTTATCATGAGATTGCAGCAGTTCAGTCACATCTTCAGGCTCCATTTCTAATTCTAGTTCTATTGCTATTTCTGTTACATCTGTGGTTGGTGACTTCCTCCACTGAAGTCTTAAATCCCTCAAAGTCATCCTTGAAGGTTGGAATCAACTTCTTCCAAACTCCAGTTCATTTTGGTATTTGACCTCTTCCCATGAATCATGAATGATCTTTTTGTTTGAAGATGTTGGGGGTAATAAATTAATTTATTTATTTTGGCTGTGTTGGGTCTTCGTTTCTGTGAGAGGGCTTTCTCCAGTTGTGGCAAGCGGGGGCCACTCTTCATCGCGGTGCGCGGGCCTCTCACTATCGCGGGCTCTCTTGTTGCGGAGCACAGGCTCCA
Organism: Pseudorca crassidens; assembly: GCF_039906515.1. Lineage (NCBI taxonomy): Eukaryota > Metazoa > Chordata > Mammalia > Artiodactyla > Delphinidae > Pseudorca > Pseudorca crassidens. Next base: position 79,691,196 of record NC_090309.1, on the reverse strand, counting down.
GATGCGCAGGCTCAGTAGTTGTGGCTCATGGGCCCAGTTGCTCCGCGGCATGTGGGATCCTCCCAGACCAGGGCTCGAACCTGTGACCCCTGCATTAGCAGGCAGACTCTCAACCACTGCGCCACCAGGGAAGCCCCATGAATGATCTTAATGGTATCTAGAACGATGAATCTTTTTTCAAAGTTTTCAATTTACTTTGCCCAGATCCATCAGAGGAATCACTATCATAGCATTACAGAATGTTTTTCTTAAATAATAAGACCTGAAAGTTGAAATGACTCCTTGATCCATGGACTGCAGAATGGATGTTGTGTTAGCAGGCATGAAAACAACATCAATCCCCTTGTACATCTCCATCAGAGCTCTTGGATGACCAAGTGAATTGTCAATGAGCAGTAATATCTTGAAAGAAATCTTTTTTTTTTTTCTAAATAGTAGGTCTCAACAATGGACCTAAAATATTCAGTAAACCATGTTGTAAACAATGGGCTATCATCCAGGCTTTGCTGTTTCATATGGAGTAGGCAGAGTAGATTTAGCATAATTCTTAAGGCCCTAAGATTTTTGGAGTGGCAAATGAGCACTGGCTTCAACCTAACATCACCAGCTACATCGCATTAGCCTCTAACAAGAGAGTCAGCCTGTTCTTTGAAGCCAGGCACTGACTTCTCCTCTCTAGCTATGGAAGTCCTAGATGGCATCTTCTTCCAGTACAAGGCTGTTTGGTCTACATTGAAAATCTGTTGTTTAGTGTAGTCACCTTAAATTGTTTGATCTAGATCTTATGGATAACTTACTGCAACTTCTTTAGCATTACTTGCTGCTTTACCTTGCACTTTTTTGTTATAGAGATGGCTTCTTTTCTTAAACTTCATGAACCAAACTCTGCTAGCTTCAAACTTTTCTTCTGCAGGTTCCTCATCTCTCTCAGTCTTCAAAGAATTGAAGAGAGTGAGGGCCTTCTCTTATTAGGCTTTGGCTTAAGGGAATATTGTGGCTGGTATGATCTTCTATCTCAACCATTAAAACTTTCTCCATGTCAGCAATTAGAGAGCTGTTTCTTATCGTTTTCATGTTCACTGGAGGAGCACTTGTAATTTCCTTCAAGAATGTTCCTTTGCGTTCACGACTTGGCTAACTGTTTGGCACAGGAGGCCCAGCTTTTTAGCCTAACTTGGCTTTTGAAATGCCTTTCTCACTAAGCCTAACCATTTCTTGCTTTTGATTTAAATTGAGAGACGTGTGACTCTTCCTTTCACCTGAACACTTAGAAGCCATTGTAGGGTTATTAATTGGCCTAATTTCAATATTGTTGTGTCTCAGGAGATAAGGAGGCCCAAGAAGAGGGAGAGAGAGAGGGGAATGGCTAGGTTGGAGCAGTCGGAACACACACATATTTGTCTCACTGTCTCATATGGGTGTTGTTCATGGTGTCCCAAAACAATTACAAATAGTGTCAAAGATCACTCACTGATCACAGATCACCAAAACAAATATAATAATAATGAAAAAGTGTGAAATACTGTGAGAATTACTAAATGTGACTCAGGGACACAAAATGAGCAAATGTTGTTGGAAAAATAATGCCAACAGATTTGCTTGATGCAGGGTTGCTATAAAACTTCAATTTGTAAAAAAATGCAATATCTGCAAAGAGCAATAAAGTGAAATGCAATAAAATGGAGTCTGACTATACTAACTTTCTGTGCTCTGTCATCGGTTTATTCAAAGACTACTTCCCAGAATTCCATCCTCATCTTTTAGGAATTTATTTTGTATGTGTATTATGATCATTGTATCTTTAAGCCACTGTATTACCCAAGTGTGACTTCAACTGACCTGTAAAGCCAGGCACTCTGGGGTTGTTCTATAATAGTCCCCAGAATGCCCTTAGTTTATTCATAGCCTACACCAGTTTGGTTTTGGCCTTATCTCAGTTCCAGATCATAGGATTTCGCTCCCTTTCCCACCTCCACGTGAACATGGTATCTGAGGTGTTTACCGTCCGGTACCATGATCTATGTTCAGTGCCCAATCCCATTCCTGCGCTCTGTGCCATCCTCCCCCGGCTCTCTGCACTGGTTTCCCACAGCAGATTGGAACATTCTACAGTGCAGCATCAATTCAGTTCAATGGAGGAGGAGGGGTTCAACAGGAAGTCAGTGAATCATAGGCGCAGAATTGCAGCCCCTAGGAAAGGACATCATATCGAACTATATAATACGTCAGATCTTTTCCACCTCTGGACCAGTTATGGAGAATCAAAGGATCCCCAGGTAACAGACCAGTGACAATTTTAGAAGTTCAGGGTGGAGGAGGTGTCAGAGAGAGAGCCAGGATGTCCTAGAAATTTTGTCTAAAATAGCGCATGGAGAAGTAAGAAGAGAATTCAGTTCTGAAATGGTGCATGGCAGCATCAAGCATGCTGGCAAGTTTCTGATGGGCTCTGACTCTGGCCCCTGCACAGTGACATCTACTGATACTTCCCTGAGTCCCATGTAGAACTCCCAGCAGGCTGCAGTGTCCTGTAGAACAAAATATTCCAGGTATAAGGAGCTTGGGATTTGTTTCACAGGTGGATTCAAGGGGTTATTGCTCCCTGGTAACAATGAAGAATCACTGGGACCTTCTGCCATCAGACATGAACAATCGCTACATTCCAAAACCCTTTGGTTTGAATGATAAGGGTTATTCATATGTTGACCATTCAGCTTCTCCCTAGTTTCACACAGCTGGCAGGTAACTATCTGTACTGCATCTGTACAGTACTCATTAACTCATTCATCTTTCTTTTATAAAAAAAATTGCTGCTTGTCAGACAAAATGTAGGAGAGAAACACATAGTCACTGATTTGCTGTAGAGAGAGAAAAAAAAAAAGATTTCATGTATTTTCTGTGTTGTCATTTTCAAATGCTTCATTGCATTTACTCACAACAGAAAGCACTGAATACATCTAACAAAAGGTGCCTGTCCTTTGATTGCTGGTTTTGTGATGGTCTATGAGATTCTTTGATGTGGCATTTGCTTAATATGCAGAAAATAGTCTTTATCTATTTTCTTTTTGATGTTCACTGCAGTTTGGACGTAATGTTCTTTTTTTTTCTTTTTGGTATAATAATTTCCATGTCAGGCCCATCAGTACTTTTATGGTCTGAGGGACAGGTCTGAGCACTGAGGCTAAACATAAATATTTTAAAAATGAGAGGAACAGCTTCTAGAGTAAATATGTAAAGTCTCTGTAACTATTTTATCTGGGAAGGAACAAGAAAGGTCCTTGAAGTGAATGAGACATGCCATCTAAGGAACGTTCCTGGAGTTTACCCTGTTAAGTAGCAGAACTTTTCTTTTTAAAAGATTTTAAAGGAGAAAATTTTAATTTACACATTCTGAGTTAAATACTTCTATAATTTATTATACTTCATTTTCCACAGTGAATTCTCTTGAAATCTAGCTCCATGACTTGAATTATAAGGGTGATAAAAGGGTTTTTAAGGTCAAAAAAGTTTGGGCAATGCTGGATTAAACAAGGCAAAAATAAAAAAATATTTATTATCGTATTTATTTTATATGCTACTATGCAGTGTGAGTCACCTAAAGGGTTACATAAAACGCAGTAGTCTAAAACCTTATCTGGCCATTAAACCCTCTTCTTTTCAGAAGTTCAATTTTGAATTACTAGTGTGTCATGAAATATGCTTATAGAATCTCTTTGTTATAAACTTTCTTGCCTTTTAAAATAAACTACACTGAATATTTCTCTTGGCGACCAATATATTTTTGGTTATCAATATCATTTTGAGTTGTAACATGAAATACGGGATAATTTCTTCCTACATTAAGTGCCAAGCAGTGACATGTGTGGACAGCAGTGGGGGTAGTTCTTTCGTATGTTTATAAAACTAAAATTCCACTAGTAGCTGCGAGTCATCCACAACTCTGGTGTGACATCTCTGCCCCTCTGGACAGTTGTCTATGTGCACGCCTGTAGCAATTCCTTTACCACCTGTCATTTTTTGTTCCTCAATCACTGCACACATCAGGAAGCCAAGTAAAGGGTAACGACAAACAGGACCATTTGGAATCAGTTAGAATCACGCAGACCTGACTTCAAAATCTGTCTCTGCTCCTTACCAGCTGTGAAACTTAGAAAAAAAAAAAATGTGATCACTCTGAGCCACTGTTTTTTCATCTACACAACGAAAGCAGAGGCGTCTGCAGAAGAGAGCGAGCTACTTCCTTTCTTCCTGCCTGTCTGCCCACCTCACCCCAGGTTCCTCCACCACTCATGAGAGGAGAGTTTCCCATCAAATGGCTCAAAGGCTAGAGTATTAATTATGCCCCAATTACCAGTCAACAGATTCAATGTTCATTACGTGGTCGCACATACAGGTTTGAAGTGCCCCTTGGAACATGGCCAGCTCCCTCTAACTCCTCTTTCCTTATTCCATGAGGCAGTGAAAGGGTGACAACACTTGGACTCAAGCCCTGGTGGAAGGTAGAGACCAGTGCCCTTTCTCAGAATGCCAACGTGAGCACTGACACAACAGCTATTTCTGCTGTTTTCACTATGTTTTCCCAGAGTTCTATCTGGAATGTCTAAGAGAAGGAGAGGTGCTCTGTTGGGCTGTATTTGCCCTAAATCTTGGTCACATTTCCATCAAATGCCACAAATACATCTAAACACACCTACCTCACTCTCCCTCACCATATAAAGGGGAGAGTTAAATGAAGAGATTCTGAAGTTGATGATGTTTTTCCACATAGGATCAACTCTTCTTGTTACTATAACTAATTCTAAAGTACAAATGAATGAAGTCAGAGTAAGTTTCTGATGATCTTTCCTATAAACGAAGTGTGTGTGCTTCTGTGTGGACTTCACAGATCACAGCTATGTTCTAGATTAAACACCTGGATGAAAAACATACTGTTATATTTTACACTTGCCATTTGACATCCGAGAAATATTTATAGCAAAAAGTTAATAACTATGCTAGCGTTAAAAATGAAAATAATTTCTTTGTAAGCATGTCCCTTGATATGCTATAATACAAATGATAGCCTCATAAAGGGCTGCCTACCTGGGAGATGATGCCAATGAAAATACCTGGAACCACAAACTACATTAGGGCTTGTTCCTCAGTAGGTTTAATTGATTCATGTATTAGCTATACATGGGGTACTATTTTCTCCCTCTTTAATCTATCTTGTTGAGGGATTACATGGCAGTCTATTAGATCAGGAAGACTATCGCCCTCTGGGCCACTGACAAAAATAAATATTCCCTTGGCATGGTGGAGGTTAGTCTGATCTGTGAATTTGGTGAATAAATGCAAATGTTAAGAGAAATGCTCTGTTCTCCCTGCCCCATTATCCTAATGAGGACTGGATTTGAATTTTTAAAAATAGAAATCACAGCAAAGAGATCGAGATGTGATTTTTTTAAGTAGATTTCTGTTGGCCAGTGAAATAGGAATGAAAGAACCTTTTTTTTTCCCCCTTCAGATATTTCTGCCTTTGGTAAGTCTTCCCTTTTTTGTCAGGAATTAAAAAACTTCTTACACAATACTTTATAGAAAAAGCTCTTTATAGTGTCCAGGAAAGTGAGAACATCTAAATTTAATACTCCAGAAAAGTAAACCTTACAGCACTAGGCTGGTAGAGCATTTCTAATTCATGTCAATTATGTATTTGGAAAGTTAAATTTGAATATTTTACTTAAAGGACATTCTTTTATGACCTTAAACAATAATAGCACTAAGCAATGTGAGATGAAAACCATGTGCTATTCATAAAGGAAAAGTAATACTCCCTTCATTTGTACTTTGCTGTTCCATTTATAAAGCTCTCTCACAAGACCTTTCATCTGACCATCATTATAGCTTTGTATGGACGAGGTGCTTAAGCTCTGAGAGGTCCAGAAGCTTTCCCAGTGCCATGCAGCTACTGGGCAGCATGGATACGGATGGAAGTGGGCCTAGACTCTTGATTCTTAGTTCCTCTTTACCTCCTTTTTTGAAATTTAACTGCACACATCTATACACATGCCAGTAAGATCCCAGGGCCGGAAGCCTCAGGGATGTAGGAGACACGCTGATCTCTGCTTTCTCGGAGTTTCATTTCAGTAAGGGGAAAAGGGAGCAAAACCACTTAAATGTGGTAATATCAGGTTATTACAAATGAGGAAGAAAAAAATAACTTGGGGCTTGTGGGGGCAGGTACTTGGTCAATTTATCTAGGGTGGTCATGGAAAGTATATCAGCTAGGAACCATACAAATTGAAAACCCCAAATAGAGCAGTTTAAAGTCTAGGAACATTATCTTACATAATGAAACATGGAGGTAAGCAGTTTTGGAGTCAGTTGTCTCAGCAATAAAAAACGTCAGGCTCTGAATGTTTCTGGCTTTCCTCTCCTAGATGTATGATGGCTGCTCCAGTTCTAAGCATTAGGTCCTCACTTACTAATGATAAAAGAAGACATTGGCTCTCTCTCGCTTCCTTTGTGAAGAGGAAGGACACATCCCAAATACTCTATCTTTCCTGAGGCTGATGGTATCACATGACCAAGCCTACACCCATCCTGGGCAAGGAGACTGAGATTATCAAAGTTGGCTTGGATTAATCAAGAGTCCTGGTGGAACTGCAGTGGGCTTGTGGAATACCTGGGCAAGCAGTACCTGAACAAAACTGACAGAGAGGTCTTTCTGTAGCACTGGTATTTGAGTTGATACTTGAATGAATCAAAGGAGGCCACTTGGTGAAAAGGGAGGAAAGCACATTCCAGGCAGCCTCATGACACCCCGTATTTATTGGGCATTTTATACAGCCAAGGCGCTGCTTTAAGTGCTATTTATATTAACTCATTTAATACAGAAACACTACTATGAGATAGTTTCTATTGTTATTTCCACTTTACAGATTAGAAGACTGAGGCATAAAGTGGTTAGATGACCCATCAAAGGTCATGGAGTTCTGTTTTGAACCTGGACAGCCTGACGCCAGATCCCACGTGCTTAACCACATACTACACTGAAAAACAAGCACAAAGATTCTGATGCAGGAAAAGCCTGTTGTGCTTAAGGAACAGGAAAAATGTCACTGTGATGAGAATATGATAAGAAAGAGTAGTCATGAAACCGTGCCCCATAGGGTTTACAGAAACTGGTGACTAATAAAAAACCTTGTGCTTGTTAAAACCCCTCCGCCTGTAACCTGCCTTCACTGACCAAGCTCGCCTTAATTACTGTTTGACTCCTTAACCTCCCCCTATGGATAACACCGCTGACATAGGGGTCCCTATAGTAATGGGCGCTTAAGCTGTTTTTCAGAAACTTGGAATCAGCTCTTATCCAATTCCAGCCAGATAAGACTAGTTGGGACTACCAACCCTAAAACTGGGCCTGCACAGAACATGGATTACCTCACCTTTTTCCTACCTCCAAACACCTTTCCCTCACCTAAGACCACCTTGCTTCTTTACCTCATAAATATCTCAAACCCCTCACCTTCGGGGAGGTGGGTCTGAGATGTGTTCTCCCTTCTGTCTCTTCACTTGGCTGCATTGTGAATAAACCCTCTCTCTGTTGTAAAAATCGGCATCTTGGTGTTTAGCTTGCTGTGCGTCGGGCAAACAAACCTAGTTTGGTAGCAGTAGCATAAAAAGAAATCCACCTGTTAGGGCAAGGGCTGGATCATATAGGGCCTTGCAAACAACAAGCAGGATTTTGGATTTTATTCTCAAAGCCTTGGAGAACAACTGGACAGTCTTAAGCAAGGGAATAACCTAATATGGTTAATATTCAGAGTTTAAAATGGTTATATTTTAGTCAGGATTTCCCAGAGAAACAGAACAAATAAGAGATATCTCTACTTCTATATCTCTGTCTCTCTATCTATCCATCTATCTACCATCTAGTCTGTCTATCTACTTAACTATCTATCTACGGAGATATATTTTAAGGAATTGGCTCATGTGATTATAAGGGCTGCAAGTCCGAAAGTTTGAAGTCTGTAGGGGAGGACTGTAGGCTAGAAAAACAGATAAGAGTTGATGTTGCAGTCTTGAGTCCAAATTCCACAAAGCAAAAGACTGTAAACTCAGGTAGTGAGGAGACTCCTCTCCTTGGGAAACTCTGGTCTTTGTTCTTAAGGCCTTCGACTAATTGGATGACATCTACCCACATTATGGAGAGTAAGCTGCTTAATCTAGTCTACTGATTTAAATATTAATCACATCTAAAAATTACTTCCAACAAAAATTACAGCAACAACTATACTGGTGTTTGACCGAAAAAACAAGTTGATACCTAAATGTCAACCACAGTGAAGTATGAGAAAGTGACCTATTAAATGTAAATCCCACTCCTCAACCCCATTATTTCCATCCCTCCAACTTTCTAGCTCCCACACCAGCAGTCCCTCAACCACTGATCTTATTACTTCGTATTTTCAATTCTGCCCCATATGTTCCTCTTATTTATTTATTTGTTTGTTTGTTTATTTATTTATGGCTGCATCAGGTCTTAGTTGCGACGTGCGGGCTCTTTGTTGCGGCGCCTGGGCTTCTCTCTAGTTGTGACATGTGGGCTCCAGAGACTGCAGGCTCAGTAGTTGCGGCGTGGACTTTCTAGCTGTGGTGCTCGGGCTCCAGAGTGCACGGGCTCTGTAGTTGCAGCACATAGGCTCTCTAGTTGTGGCGCACGGGCTTAGTTGCCCCGTGGCACGTGGGATCTTATTTCCCTGACCAGGGATCGAACCCGGATCCCCTGCATTGGAAGGCAGATTCTTAACCACTGGACCACCAGGGAAGTCTCAGCCCCATTTGTTCTTATGCCTTCTGTACCCCAGTTTAGAATCTGTAGGGGAGCAAAATATGCCATCTGGAAATGTGTCTCTTTGGCATGAGGATCAATTTGGACTGGTTACCTCTGAGAGACAGAAGACTAGGGAAGTCTTTCTTTTTACCTTCCCCCTAATACCCTAAAATAATTTAGATAGAGGGCCTGTTCCCAGAACAGAGCTATCATCAGAGCTATCTGTGTCCCATGGTTTCTGTGTGGCCCAGCAAATACTTGTTTACCACACCTTTTCCATCGCCATGTGAATTGCCTTCCTCCCCTATCAAGTCCCAAACATCCCAACATCCTCTTCTGTCTTTAGCTGAAGATGGTATTTAAAGTGAGGATTTTTGCCATTTTGGCAAGCTACTCAGTTTTCTTAGTCTCTCCCATATATTCACGTTATTACACTTTTGTTAAGATTTTCTCCTTTTAATCTCCTTTTAATCCTCATTTCCATCTAATTCTCGGATCAGCCAGAAGAATTTATAAGGGTAGAAAATCCCTTCCTCCTCAATGCTGTTCTCAACTGGTTGTCCTTCTATCCCAGTGAATCTTTCTTCTCAACCACCTCTGATGCATCTTCCTCCTCTTCCACTTTAAATATTGGAAAGATCCAAGAATATTTTCTCTACCCACATCTTTTTTCTCTTCTTTATTTATATCCTTTCCTAGGTAATCTCATTCAATCCCAAGCCCTGAATTCTTTCAGCCCAAACCTCTTCATTAAGTTTCTTGCTCTGATATCCTACTGGCTACTCAACATCTACACTTTGATGTGTAATAACCATCTCTGTCCAATATGGCTGAAGCAGTGACAGTGTTTCCACCGTGCTGAAAATCTGCTTCTTCTGCCCCATCCAGCCCTACCTCCAACCCTATGTTAGCACGTCCCAGCTCTCCCATCCAGTTGCTCAAGCCCACTGTTTCTTACACATCCCAGGTTCAATACACGGTAAGCCTTATGGCTACTACCTCCAAAACATACCTTCGATCTGACCATTTCTCACCACCTCTCCTTCTATAAGACTAGCACAAACCACCACCATATCTCCTTGGACTATCTGATCTTCTGTTTTTCTCCTGAGAGTCTCTTCTCTCCTATCGAGCACAGTGATCTTTCAAAGAACAAACCACGTGCAGTCACTTCTACCTAAAACTCCACAATGGCCGCTCACTACACTCAGAACATCATCTAAACTCTGTCCTGCCAAGTTGCTTCTTGAGCTTTCCGTCCCCTACTTCCCTTTCTGCTGTCATTCCCCTCTACTGTTCCCACTCTGTTCACTCTACATTATTCTACTTTATCTTCTTTATAGCATTCTTCTGTTCCCTCAAAGTATCAATTATTGGTTTACTTGTTTATTGTCTATAAATCCCCACTTGAGTGTAAATTCTACCAGCATATTTCTTTCTCATTCCCTGCTATCCACCATGTACTTGGGTTAATCACTGTCACTTTGGAAGTACTAGTTACATATGTTTGCTACTTATCTTCTGTTTTCTCACTTTGGGGAGAAGTGTAGATAAAAGAACTATCTTACTTTCCTCTGAACTCTACTATATGAAGACAATAACTCACCATTACAACAAATTAAAATCAACACCCAACCTTGCTGTGGAGACATTAAGGGTTGGAAGGATGTGTGGCCAATAGGAAAGTACAGCTCTCATGCAAGAGAGATGCCTGCTATTCAGCTCCAGCCAACAGTTACCCTGAAGGAAGGGAAGTCTAGTGTCATGTTATATTTTAATCTTTTTTAGGAAGGCCCAGGTTCCTATTTTTAAGGGATATCTCTAGATTTATAAATAATCATAATTAACTCCATTCAAAAAAAATGTATGAAGACCACACACAACACATCTGCAGAATAGTTCTACTTTGTGGACTATCATTTTGCAGCTTTTACTACAGGATGACTTCACAGGCAAAAAAAAAAGCCGAAAGGAACTTAATGGAGTCATGGCTGATGATGACAAGAGCAGTGGAATCCTTACGCGACTCAAAGAAGCTTCGCCAGTTTTAGAGTTTTACCTCTAAATATGGCCTGACTGGAGATGGAGTTGGGCCAGCCTAAGGTCTAAAGCCACAGCCTTCACAGGCATATTTCAAATAGAGAGAGACATTTTGTCTTCCTGCAGGACACTGGTTTCTGTGGTCCGTGAAAGCGAAAATCACAGAGAAATAAAAGAAAGGTAAAAATAGGCAGAGTCTTTCATGTGTGGCGGCGGGGGCAGCCTACACAGAAATCAAATTCCTCACCTACATAGTCGCAGGGGTCCTGGAAACTCGTCTAATTCAGCCTCACGCTTGCCTTGAGCTCCCTCAGTCTGTGACCAGAATGACACTGGAAATTTATCTTGAGAAATGGTTAAAATCACATTTATACGTATATAAAAAAAGTGAGTATACATCTCAGTCTCCATTTAGGTACCCTATAAAGGCCTCATTGTTTCAATTCAGTTCCATTCAGTTGAAATAAGTAAGCTTTCTCCGGTGCCTTCCTACAGGCTACACATGGTGCTTGTTAATGTAAAAACTGCTGAATTAAATAATATATAGGTTTTGCCTATAATGAGAAGAACACATTTTCTACCCCTCTTCTTCCATGTCACTCGGGATTGCTCCTTCATCCCTGGAACCCCTTCGGAGGAGGGTCCCAGAGAATCGCTGGCAACTAGCAGCCTTCCATACGGTGCTGGGATTTATTATGCCCATTATGTTGCCGTTACCTTGACTGCAAGCTTACAGAGTGAAGACCTGAGTTTAAAACTTCTCTTTTTCACTTCAAGGACCCGGTATGGGTTGGGCCTCCAGGATTTTCTCAATTATCCCATATTGGTCTATGGACCAGCCTAAAACTTCTGTGCCAGTTAAGGACACTTGTCACTGGGGTTTGCCCAGGAAAGGGCATAAATGGGCAATTGGTCAAGCTTCATTTTTTGGTCATGATTCCTCCTAAGGTAAGAGGAAGAAAGTTCACTCTCCTCCATGGAATGATCTATTTTTCAGCCTGGCTGGCTATGTTCAGAATTTCAGGAATAATTCCAAAAAAAGCTGTAGCTTCTAGGGAGTAAACGCCACAGAAAATGGTAGTAGATTTGTAAATCTGGGAGTTTGGGGGAGTCATGGCTTTTCTTAAGGCTGTGAAATTTAAGAGAACCACAGTGGTGTATGTTCCACCTTCTTCCAAACTCAAAAACTGACAATGAATTCCACCATGAGAGAGAACTAATCTGCTTTCAAAATTTATTGAGATTTTCTCACTAGGTGAAAATGGCAGGACATGCTTCAGAGCTGACAAGAATTGCCCCTCTGTTCAGAATAGGAAGAAAGAAAAGTATAAGGAAAGGACATACTTGGAACTCAGTGCGGCCCTGCTCACACTGGCTTTTAGCCAGTGAAATCCTGTGAATTATCAAAGCTCTTAATTAATGCATTTAACACTTCTATTAGGCAAATCAGTCCATTTAAACCCATTTATACCAAAGGACAGAGAGGAATTAAATGACTCAGAGTCGCAGAATCTGAGGGAAGCAGACTCAGTCAGCAGTCAGTCTTCCCTGGATCATTCGCACGTTTACTCCCACAGAATCTATTTCAAACAACTTCCCCTCTGATGTGCTGGTCAGGGTCCCTTCTGCTCCTCCTGAGGAAAGAATGGGAGCCTGCAGAACAGAACTAGAATCAATGAGAATGAAGGCTTTGTAACTCTTTGAGTCTCAACAGAAAAGCAGGGCCCAGAAATCTCAGATCACCTCAGCAGAACTGAGTTTTATTTTTGCACCTGCAAAGAAAGGACCCTACAGTGTCTCATTAGGCACCTTCATACTTTATCCCATTTGATTCTATGCTCTCAACAACCCTCTGACAGAGATCTATTAACCCCGTTTTACAGATGAGTAAGCCATAAATCAGAGAGGTGAAATAAATGGCTGAAAGTGAATTTTATTTGCTTTGTTTAGAATGACTGAGTTTGTAAAAAACAATAAAATGTGTTAAAATCAAGAAAAACAGAACCAAACAAAAAATAAACAGCTGAAGCTAATAAGTGACATCATCACAGTGACATCAATTGTGGAGCGTCTGAACTTTTACCCTGCTTGAAAGCCAACAAGTGAGGCTGCCGCCATGCCATAGATATTGGCAGAGAACATGTGATTCCTGGGTCAGAGACAAAGGACTTTACTGCTCACAGCACAGCAGGCCCAAGAGCTTCACGTTTGCATCGGTGCCTCTTGTTCCCCAAGTCCCACGAGGGTGATACAAAGAGACCCAAGTGGATGTTGCACACAGAGTGGGTCTGGGTCACTGCTGAGAGACCCGAGCTTAGGAAGCCCCAATCTCATAAAGGGCTGATAGCGAGTCTCCCCAACATTTTCCCCAGAGGGAGAAAGATTACTCTGGTCAGAAAACAAATCTGCCTTTTGTCTTGGACGGAGACACTACCACTATCTTTCAAGGTGTTTGCTGCACAGACATCCTTGAAAGAACAGTCTGGAACAAAAACTGATAGAAGATGTGTAGAAACACCAGGAAGAATACACATTGCACAGTTTCAGTGTACTGAAAACTGTGAATTGCTGTAGCCAGGTTTGAGATTAGTGCCTTCTTTGGTTCATTTCAGCGCCATTTGAGCAAAACTTAACTGAGACTTTCCTCTGTGCCAGAGACTGAGTTAAACATTGCAGATAGAGAGATGAAATGAAGCAACTTACAATGGGAGAAACAAAGGAGTAAAGGCAAAATTGCCCCATTGGTAATAAGGTCTGGGATAACGTGTAGCACAGGTTAATAAGTGGGTGGAGAAGAGACACATTTAATACAGCCTTTGGGTTAGACAAAGCTGACACCTGAGCTGAGTCTTTAGAATTTGTAACAGTTTGAGGATGTAGAGAGAGAGAATTCTAGGTAGAGGGAATAGCTTTAGCCAAAAAAGGTGCTGAAAGATGTTCAGATAAACATAAGAGATTCTGTCTCTCAAAAATGTCAAGTATAGGGCAGGGAGATGAGGTACATACTTTCAGCTATGTCAGCAGGGTCTGGGAATAAAGGTTCTTGTATGCAAGAATGCTTAAATAATTGTCCTGAAAAGAAAAGGAACCAATGGAGGGGCTTAGGCAGCTGAAGATAATTCTGGATGCTTAAGGAGAATGGATTGCAGATTTGATACTGAGGCCAAAGAGACCAGTTAGGAGGCTGTTGCTTTTCTCTGAGAAAGAAATGAACTAGAACACTAGCAGTTGGGCTGGGGAGGAAAAAAAAAAAAAAAAGACACAACAACCCAGCATCCTAGACTCTTAGTAAATGCACTCTATTGGGTAGACAGATCCACTGACTTATGGAACAATGGTGGTATGTCTGATAACAGTAAAATTTGGAAAAAAAACCTTACTACCCTGAGATATCAACTGGTGATTAATCATAGTGAATAAAGCTTCTGGAGTCAGAAAGACTTAGGCTTAAATCCAAGCTCTAGCAGCTTTGTGACTGAGAAAATGTTACTTAACTTCTCTGAGCCTAAGTTCCCTTATATGTAAGAAGGTGGAAGGCAATAGCACTTAGCACGTGAAGTTGTCCTAAGGATTAAATGAGGGGTAAGACAAAAACATGTAAAGTACTTGGCACAGTTTCTGGCGCATAGTAAATGCTCAAAAAATATTAGTTTTTTTTTTTTTATTATTATTACAAGCCAGGAAACTCCCATTAAGTGTACACCCTGAAATCCAAACAGCAGCAGGATGGCATTAATATGTACACCATTCATGATTATTAAGTTCATCAAGTTCTAGGCCTCCTAGATCACATTTAAATGCACTCATCCTATTCCTACTGAATCCCTAAAGACCTGCCTGAGGACACATACACCAGCTGCAGTTACCTCAACTGCTAAATGTGTCAAAACTTCATTTCTATAAAAATGGGACAAAAATCTGTTTTCACTAATTATAACTAGCCTTCCCCCAATTAGTGTGAATTAGTAAACCATAATGACTTACTGAAGTCTAAGGCTTATTCAAAAGAACAAAATAGCTCTTCTGTTGACTTAAAAATTATCCTGCTTTCTAGATGTCATTTCACTCTCATTTTCCTGTAATTCTGTATTTCGCTGAGAGGCAACGCAAGTGTGCTACTGAAACCAAACTACTTCAGCAAAACAAGCTGGGGTCAAGTTTTCACTCTGACTGCATAGCTTTGAAAAAGTTAATAACTTCTCTGAACTTCAGTTTCCTCATTGCATTCCTCATGTCTACTTCCCAGAGTCGAAGCTTACATGATGAGTGAGATCACTGCTTTCCATTCCTCTCTAAACATGTAAAAAAAAAAAAAAAACACAAGTTCCCAGTGTTTTCATAGTTTTGGCCCACAGTATCTTTGTTTTACTACACCCATCATGGTGTCTCTGGCCTCACTTCCGACTGGATCAGCTGTCTAATTCTCTTAGAAGTTCCAAGTTCAATTTCATGAAACATGAAATTTATCCAGCTCATGTATGTGAATGAGGTAATTGCACAAAGATTGATCTTCAGACCATGGACTCACGGGTCTTTGGTCAAATACCCACCCTAGTGCAAATACCCACCCTAAAAAACATCCTAAAATTTATATGAAACCACAAAAGACCCCAAATAGCCAAAACAATCCTGAGAAAAAAGAACAAAGCTGGGTATATCACACTCCCTAATTTCTAAGGATATATCACACTCCCTAATTTCTAATTATTTTACAAAGCTATGATAATCAAAACAGCATGATATTGGCAGAAAAACAGGCACACAGATCAATGAAACAGAATTGAGAGCTCAGAAATAAACCCACACATATATAGACAATTTACAACAAAGGAGCAAAGAACATATGATGGAGAGAGGGTAGTCTTGTCAATAAATGCTGTTGGGAAAACTGGACAGCCATAGGCAAAAGAATGAAACTAGACCACTACCTCACACCATACCCAAAAATCAACTCAAAATTGATTAAAGACTTGAATGTAAAATCTAAAGCCATAAGACTCCTGCAAGAAAATATTGGCAGTGTGCTCTTTGACATGAGTCTTAGCAATATCTTTCTGGATATGTCTCCTCAGGCAAGGGAAACAAAAGCAAAAATAATCAAATGGGACTACCTCAAACTAAAAAGCTTCTGCACAGCAAAGAAAACCATCAACAAAGTGAAAACCTACCAAATGGGAGAAGATATCTGCAAATCATATATCCGATAAGGGATTCATATCCAAAATGTGTAAAGAACTCATACAAGTCAACAACAAACATACAAACGCCTGATTAAAAACTGGGCAGAGGATGCGATAGACATTGTTTCCAAAGAAGACATACAGATGGCCAACGGTATATGAAAAGATATTTAGCATCACTAATTATTAGGGAAATGCAAGTCAAAACTACAATGAGATAACCATTCTAACAGGTGTGAAGTGGTATTATCAAAAAAGGCCACAAATAAAAAGTGTTAGGGAGGATGTGGAGAAAAGGGAACCCTCCTGCACTGTTGGTGGGAATGTAAATTGCTACTCACTTTACATATGGAAAGCCACTGTTTCATATGGAAAACAGTATGGAGATTTTTCAAAACATTAAGAATAGAACTACTATATAATCTAAGCTATTCTACTCCATTCCTCGGTATTTATCCAAAGAATATGGAAACACTAATTCAAAAATATATATGCACCCCTATGTTCATTGCAGCATTATTTCCAAGATATGGAAACAACCTAAGATATGGAAACAACCATAGTGCCCATTAATGGATGAATGGATAAAGATGCGTGTATATATATAACTGAATACTACTCAGCCATAATAAAAGATGAAATCTTACCATTTGTGACAACACTGATAGACTCTGAGGGTATTATGCTAAGTGAAATAAGTCAGATGGAAAGAGACAAATACAATATGATTCCACTCATATGTGGAATATACAAAAAATGAAACATAATATATTAACAAACCAAACCAAATGAAAACAAACACATAGATGCAGAGAACAGTGGTGGTTACTAGAAGGGAAGGGGAGTGGAAGGGAGGCGTAAATAGGTAAAGGGGGTCAACAACATGGTGACAGGTGGAAACGAAACTTTTGGTGGTGAGCGTGCTGTAGCGTATACAGAATTCTAAATATAATATTGCACACGTGAAACTGCTACAGTATTATAAAGCAGTAAAAATCAAACCAAAAAACACTGTGTAGGAATCCCTGGTGATAAGGCAGAATATGAAATGCTAGGAATGGGTTCCTTCCTTCACCCTATCCTACACGTCCAAATCTGACTAGGGCAATGAGGAGCCCAGGACCACTTTCTTCATAAAAGCTTATAAGTAAATACACCCAGGCTTATAATATTTTCCCCTCCATTTTCTGGCTTTATTTCCTCAGGAAAAAGTCCCAGAAACAAGTTTACTGAGTACACCGGGATATGGATCTATTTTTATGACTTGTGGAATGAGCTGCCAATGTCCAGCACCATAGGCAGTGCATACATAAATAGCCCAGTTTTATCACATCTTTGTTGGCATGGTACATTACAATTTCAGTTCCTTTTCTTCTACCTTACTCACCTTTTCTTCTACCTTACTTACTACCTTACTTACATCTTTAAGTATTGAAACACTTTACTGTGCCTGTTAATCAAATATGCCTACAAATAATAGGGCAGAAGAGAAAAGTTGCTCATGAAAACTAAACTCCAAGTGATCACTCTAGAGAATGATTTGAGTCACCAGTTAAAAATAAGGAAGAGAAAACAAATCTCATAAAGAGTGTCTGATTTTTCAATTCTCCCCACCAAGACAGGTCCGGACAAACTGTACTCAGCTTCAAACTTAGTTATTCCAGCCCTCTAGCTCCAAGTAGGGAATTGACAAAATTTTATCAAGCATTATTCTATATTGCATTGTGGGAGTTTCAGCATTTACCTAGAATGAAGGCGGCAGAATTGGAGGAAGTGAGAGCCCTACTAGAATTTCAAGACAGGCACAGTTTGTTCTGAAACTGTCAGGCTGCTCCTCAGAGAAGCCCAGTTCAACCTGATAATTAGCTTATGACTGAACTGTTCAGATTCATGATGAGCTTTAGCAGGTCCCTCTCCTCTCGAAGCGCTGCTAAAGATGACTGATTACAGTTATAAAATTTGAACCACTAAGATTCTCTCCAACTCTGATATGTAACTTATACGAAATGTCACTTGAAAATTAAATATAAGATGAAAGTACAGGAATCTGTACTTTCCTGAGACAGACTCCTAACGCTAACTTATTTTACGATTGTTTCAAAAATTGATGCATAGAATGTGTTAGATCTTTTAATCAAGCATCTGAAAATATTCTTCTCACTATATTCTTGACTACAAACTTGGTCTCAGCCTCCATCATCTCTTGGGTTACTAACAGCATCCTCACTGGAATATCTACCTCCACCCTGGTTCCAATAGCAAGAGGGATTTTTAAAATTAAGACTTTATTTGTTTAAAGTAGTTTTAGGTTCACAACAAAATTTAGAGGAAGGTACAGAGATTTCCTATATACCACCCCTCCAGCCCGTCTCCATGCATGCACAGCCTTTCCCATTATTAACATCCCCCAACAGAGTACATTTGTTACAACTGATGAACCTATTTTGACACAAACAGTCACTCAAAGTCCACAGTTTACATTATGGTTCACTCCTGGTTTGTACATTCTGTGGGTTTGGATAAATCTATGATATGTATTCATCAGACTTCTCAAGAACAAATGAAGGCAATGCTTCAGTGGAAGTTTTAGAAATTACTGAAGGACATCGGCCAAACCGTTATTCAAGTAATAAGGCTAGTTTTGAACATGTAAGAACTCAAGGAATACCATACTCTTGTTTTCTTTCTGAGAGATATATTAAAGGATAGGCTCCAAGACTGACTAAAGACTGACTGGGGGAAATTTAATTTATTCCAGTAAAGATACAAACAAACTCTTTTACTATAGCTAGACAAGTTGATACTAAAATCTATACAGAAAAAGTAAACATAATAATAGTTATAACAATATTGTAAAAGAAGACCTATAAGGGAGGGAGAACTAGTTTTAATAGATACTGAAATAAACAGCTATACCTACTAAAACATACTAATGCATGAATAGACAGAAGGCCAACGGAATGAAACAAAGTCCAGAGACACATTGAACTATATATGAAAACTTAGTATATAAAAAAGGTAGTATCTCATATCAATGGGGAAAGAAGTTTTTAATAGATTGTCTTAAAATAACTGAATATCCATTTGAAAAGCTTAAATGATATCATTTTCTCACATCGTATGTAGGAGTAAACTCCTATCAGAACAAACAAATGTAACAAATATACAACGATCCAGGTACTAGAAGAAAATTCTTTTATAACCTGAGTATAAGGAAAGGCTGTCCATGACACAAAATTTATCACCAATTTAAAAAAAAGATAAATTTGTCTTTAAAATTTAAATGTTAAAATAAAAAATGTGAAAGATCATGGTAAATGTATATAAAAATGTCACAAGAAAATGGACAAATTGGGAGAAAAAAAATTGTGGTGAATATTCTGGATGACTAGCAACACTGAAATATAATGACTTTATTTTTAATTGGTGGGGAGAAAAATCAAAAATGGCAAGGGACATTAAAAACTCACAAAAATATGTTAAATGGCTTTTAAACATGTGAAAGCTGTTCAATCTCATTCATAATAAGAGAAATGCAAATTAAAATCTACACTAAAATATCATTTTTCACCAATTAGACTGGCAAGACATTCGAAAGCTTGATAAAATCCACTACTGGCAAAACTGTAGGAAAATAGTTCATCATACATTGTTGATGGAAATACAAAATGGTGCAAAAATGGAAAGAAACTTAGCAACATCTAATAAAACTACATGTTCATTTACGTCTTAACCCAGAAATCCACTAAGAATTTACCTCTTAACCCAGAAATCTTCTCAGAATTTAAATGATGATAAAAGTCCAACACTAGGAAAATAAATGTGTGCATGGCTATTATTTACAACATCATTAGTAATTGCAAGATGTTGGAATCAACCTCAATGCCCAAATATAGGGTATTGGTTAAATAAACTGCTCCATCTACAGAATGGAATGCTACACAGCCATAAAAATGATAAGGAAGGTATCCATGAACTGATATGGAGTGATTTCCAGGATATACTGTTAAGTGAAAAAACACAACATATATATATATAGTGTGTGATAACTTTGAGGGAAGAAAGAAGGTAAAATAAAATAGGATACACATACCTGTTTACTGTGGCAAGATGAAATACAGGAAGAATAAACCATAAGAACAATAAAATTGGTTATCTGCGGGAGATGAAAGAAAGACTGAGTGGAAGATATTTTTCTGAGTGTATGTTTTTGCATAGTTTTGACTTTTAGAAGCATGTTAATGCTCTACAAATTAAAATACATATGTACAATGAAATCAAAAAGGATGGGATAGAAGAAAAAAACTAAAAATGTGAACAGAAACAAATGAATCCTACTGTATTTCAAATTAATAATATAACACGCAGAAATAACATCTCTGGTATGAAAATTGGAAGAGGGAGGTTGTTTTCTTCATTTATAAATGCAGCCCAGACATTTTCACAAAGAATTCGTATCCCTTCAGATCCCTACCATTCATATGTAAAAAGCATACTCGAGGTAGAGGTTGCATGTGTGTGTGTGTTTGCACGTGTATGTGTGCCCCTACACGTGTGATGCATGTACATGGAAGAATGAGTGGACTGAACTAAAGAAGTCCTAAATTCAAATCCCCACTAATAATGAACCATCAGAAAGAGAAAACAAACAAAATATCCCCTTTAAAACCCTTTAAAATCACATCAAAAAGAATAAAATAACTAGGAAAAAACTTAACTAAGGAGATGAAAGATCTATACTCTGAAAACTATAAAACACTGATGAGGAAACTGAAGATGATACAAAGAAATGGAAAGATATCTCATGTTCATGGATTGGGAGAAATAACATTGTTAAAATATCCATACTACCCAAAGCAATCTACAGATTTAATGCAATCCTATCAAAATACCCATGAATTTTTCACAGATCAAGAACAAACAATCTTACAATTTATATGGAAACACAAAAGACCCTGAATAGCCAAAGCGATCTTGAGGAAAAAAAGAACAAAGCTGGAGGTATCACACTCCCTGACTTTAGACTATACTACAAAGCTACAGTAATCAAATCCCAGATGTGGGATTTGGGGAAGGTAACTCAACCTCTAGTTTTCCCATATGCAAAATGTAGTGATTAGTGCAATGACAAGGGAAGATTATACTGAGGACTCAATGAGATAATGTGGTTCAGAGCATAGGTTGTAAAATCCTATTCCTGGATTCAAATCTCAGCTTGATCTCATTCTAACTTTGGAATCTTGGGCACAGTATTTAACTTCTTTGAGTCTAAGTTTCCTCTTCTGTACAACTGAAGAAACAGTCACACCTGCGTCCTAAATTTAGGGTAAGGCCTAAATGAGTGTATTTATTCAAATAAATGAGGTCATTCATGTAACGGACTTCACTGGAATATAAATGCCACAAAAATGCAGTTTCTTTTTCATTTTATTCACTGCTGTACCTTCAATCCTAGACCCTGCCTGGCACACACCCAGCACTCATCACACGTCTGTGAAATGAATGAATAAAAGCCCTTTCCTGGTCCCCAATGCATAAAGAGTACATAAATGTTAGCTGTGTTGTCATTTTCTTCATAATTCTGAACATCCTTATTATTATTAACGTATATAAAGATGTTTGGCTTCAAAAATAAGTGGGAAAATGTAGACAATCCGTTTTATTTCAAAATGTAGTGTTGAACTTCGTTGAATAACATAAAGAAGATTGATAACCGAGGAGTAATCTGGGAGAAAAAAATGGTTTGATGGCAGAAAGGAGTACATGCAGTCCTTTCTTGATTGGTGTGTCCACATTGGTTACTGTGGTGCCTCCCGTACCCTGTTCTCTAGCTTGAAGAGGAAAAATAAAAGAAAAAAAGGGCATCCAAAAGCTAAAAATACTCAATCTGAAACTACAAAAATGAGGTAGAAGCTCTGAGTGTCAGTAATTGATCCCTTTGAAGTTTTATGTTAGGAGAAACTCGGGTCCCTAACAGAAGCTCCTGATCTCATTAGGGGAAAAGTAAATCCTTCAGAAATAAGTTTTCTCATAGCTTAATAACAGGTTTCAGTTCTCCTTGAGAAAAAGTCTTGGCTAGATTACACCCCAGAGCCACACTTCTTAAAAACTCTGACAGCTGAAATTCTGGACTGCGCAACAAAATAGCTTTGGGAAGAAACAGGGAGTTTACAGCTGGAAAAGGAAACCCAATCGTTTTATGGAAACCCAATCTATATGCTGTGTACTGTCATGCCACCATGGCTCAAATCAGGAAGGGTTTTGTTTTGGCTCTTCTCAGTTAAGAAATTATTTACTGTGGAAATGAGAAATTTTGTTGTGGAATAAAAATGGCATGGTTCAAAATGATAATTGGAGGTTTGCGGCATAAAGACCAATGTGGATTCAGGGCTTCTATAATGAAAAGACTGCAACCGGATCTTAAGACTCTTATCTGGAAAGAACACAGGTCTAGGTCCAGCTCTGATGTTAACTGACTGGTCACACTGGGCAGGTTGTTTTTCCTTCTAGACCAGTTTCCTCATTTTTAAATACTAGGGGGACAAAAGAGGCAAGTTGGACTAAATGCTTTTAAAGCTCCTTTCCAGCTTTTCAATAACTACAAAAGTGACTTCAAAACAGGCACCGTAGTTCATCCATAACACAGAACACGTGCAGCAATGGCCTGCCAGATCCTTCTTCTCCACTAGGGATGGGAAGGGCAGTGGTGACACTCACTAGCATTTTCATGCCAGTTAGATCCATGTAACCTTTAGAATCCTGACTTCCCGAGCTTCAATCTTTTTTGTTTGTTTGTTTTGGGCTGCACCACATGGCTTGTGGGATCTTAGTTCCCTGACCAGGGATCGAATCCGGGTCCACAGCAGTGAAAGCCTGAGTCTTAACCACTGTACGACCAGGGAATTCCCCCAAGCTTAAATCCTGATACCCACCACTAGTACCAGAAAGCCTTACTAGTTCCTCTGGACAAAATTCTCCCTGTACCATCATATTTGTGCCATAGCTCAGCACGTGTGCTAGTCTGCCTTCTATTAGAAACGCTCGGATAAATGTCTGTCTCCTTCCTGTGTTGATCCTAGAAGATGAGGGCCCACGTACTGCACGCTGTGGGGTCCCCACTGTGCCTAGCACGGTGTTGCTCACAGAATTAGCTTCACCAAGTTTCCCTCGTTGGTAAACCCATGCAGCCATTCGCTCCGGCCCCCTTCTCGTCTCTTTTATAGCCCTCCGAAATGACTTTGAGATCCATTTAGAACGCAACACACTTTCTAAAGACAGGAAAAAGATTTTGTATCCCTATTTGCAATGCATAACAAGCTTTTCTTTCCAGCCAGAACAAAACTTTCTTTAAAAATGCATCTATTCCGTTGGAAATTTCTCACTTTGGTGGGATTCAAAAGGTCTGTTACTGAAAAGTTAGTATTTTGTTTTTGTTTTTATTTCCCAAAAGACAATTCCTCGGACCAACAATCACTTCAGTGATGAAACAGGGATGGAAGGAGAGAGTCAGCCCTTCCCTCCGTAGGTTTGCTCTTATTACACTCAGGTGTACCTCCCCTTCACGGTCTCATTTCAGGCTGGTGGGTCACTGACCTTGACAACTTTTGCCCACAGTTCAGGCAGTGGCTCTTTTTTGAGTGAGGTTATCACTCCGCCTGCCTCTGCCCTGGCCATGACTGGTGTGAAGCCAACTTCTGCCCCTGCCCATGTAGCAGTATGGGAGCTGCATTTGGGCTGTGGGCCCAAATGGACCTCTCACTACCCCTGTATGAGTGACCGACCACATGCCCCACTGTACAGAAGTAGAATCCGTATCAGTCCCAGGAAAATTCACGTTTTCTGCTTCAGCTTCTTCCAGAGCCACACAGTTTGGGGCTATCGTGTGCTGCCAGCCATTAATGAAGCTGCTTTGGGAGACTCATTTGGCTAGTTTTCCTTGACTGTACCCTCCCTCTACGAGCACCTTGGAGGAGAGAAAAGATGAGTTATTGGCTGGTCCTCCAAGCACTGATCGTGAGAAAATCCAAAGCTTCCTCTCATGCCCCCTGAACTCGACAGCTTTAGCTGCCTTAAGATTCTTGGGCAGGTACAACAGGCAACACCCTGGCCAGGAAGCCAGGCAGCAAGACTCCAACCCTAGAGCCTTGCACTTACTTTCACTTAGTGTAAACGAGAAGATGGCAAAGAAGGAAGGCTGAAAGTTATTTTTTCCAGTTTCAAGAATGACTAGGTCTGAATACAACAATCAGAATTCTCTATTACTCTGTAGGATATTTCTGTGAGTTTGTTTGGGGAGGACTAGAAGGATGGAAGGCAATTATTTCCAAAGATGAAATCATACTTGGGGCAAAAAGCAGACTGTTTTAATGATTAAGCTACTTTCATTATTGAAAACAAGCTTTCCCTTGAAACCTACAGTTTAAAGGAAAAAATGCTTAGCAAACCCTAAATCATTGAATTACTGGAGAAAATCAGAGTAATTCTACACCCCCTTAATTAATAGGGAATGAACAACAACAACAAAAACAAAATAGGGAATGAACAAGCAATTCAGCTACGGGTGAGATTTTTACTTTAACTCAATTTAAAACAGAAAAATACATATTTGTCTCTCTGTTAATTCTAAAAGAAATACACATAAATCCTAGGTGTATGCACAACACTTATAGGATAATACTTGCCTAGATACAGTTGTACATAATTATAGACATCTTATCAAAATCTTTCCCCCATCATCATGTCCATGAAGTTTTATGTGACAGGATGTGGAGTTACCTGATAGAAGGATAGACTCTTATAGAAATAAGTGTGGCACTACCCAAGACAGTGTCCAAAAGACATGTGAGTTCTTGTACCACTTTGCCCCAAAATGGTGATTCCATTTATGACTAAGAAGTCCTCCCATTGCCAAAGAGGAATATTCCATATTCCAACAGTTGTAATTACTGTGTTATTCTAAATAGTGAGCCAAACATTGTCTCCCTGCAACTTGGAGCCCATGATTGGAAATCTGCTGTTTGGGTTTGCCAAGTTCTACTACTTCAAATGACGACTCTTCAGATATGTGTTAGTATTTCTTACTTCTTTGGCAAGATAAACCTTTTCAGATCTTTCCACTGCTGCTTAAAAACTCTTAATTCAAGTAAACTGTCTTGTATGACCACCTTTTAAATGTGTTATATTCAGTGGCCTTTCTCTTCTGGTTTGAATAATGAGTTTCTTGTTTAATTTATATTCTAGATTCCCACTACCCGGTATTTTAGTTACTTTAACTGTTTGTTGTCTGTTTCTTCCATTAGGATATAAGTGCCTCAAAAACAAGTATTTGTTTTGTCCCTGGCTATACTGACTCTTTAGAATGATGCCATCACATAGCAGGTGTGCAACAGATATTTACTGTATAAAATTGAATAAACAATGTATCATTTATTTTTAAAAATAAATATGCTGAAGTAAAAATAAGAAAGCTATACATCATCCACAATTCTATAACTCAGAAAAAAGTAACATTTAGTGACAAAGTAATGATTCACCTGAGGTGTCAAGGTTATGCAGGAGTGAACCAGGAAGGAGGGAGGAGA
Organism: Pseudorca crassidens; assembly: GCF_039906515.1. Taxonomy (NCBI): domain Eukaryota; kingdom Metazoa; phylum Chordata; class Mammalia; order Artiodactyla; family Delphinidae; genus Pseudorca; species Pseudorca crassidens. The sequence goes on along the minus strand of NC_090309.1, from coordinate 79,665,583 downwards.
GGAGAGGAATATTTCAGGGGAAAAAGAACGTGCAAGGCGCCGTGATGGAGGAAGTGCTAAGACAGACTGGCTGGAGGGGTGGTGTGAGGGAAACTAGGTGCCAGATCTGGGGGAGAGGAAGACAGGGCCTCGACCATGCAGGAAGAGTCAGTCATGTACTCCTCGTGAAAGAGCTTTGTCTTCATCCTCTGAACCACTGCATGCCACTGAAGTGCTCCACGAAGAGGTGCTTGGGCAAATCTACATTAAAAAATCACTCTGTATCATAGAGAACTAACTGGAGGCCCCGCTATTGTCTGTAGATCTTCAAGGATCTACCCCAGGAATTCAGCAGCCCCACCACACAGGCCTCAGATGTCTTTCATCAAGGCTGGGTGGTTTGAGCTACTTTAAAGCAGCAGAAAGATCTCTTATAACTTGTCTGTCTGTGTGAGGCCCTCTCCCTGCCTAACAGAGCTGTCCTCTCCCTGTGCTTTGAAGATCACTCTCAAACTAGGGACTGTTCTGGGTGACTTTGGACCTTCTGTACCCGGCGGCACTGGCATGGGCATTCTACTGAGTTACCTCCATGGCCACCAGGTCAAGGGGACATCCGCATTTCACCAAGCCCGACTCGACTCTGTAAGCCAGTTAGACTGCTAATAGTAATGATAACAATAACTGACACTGTAACAGAACCTTATAGTTTGATCCTCACAGCCAACTTGTAGAATAGATATCACTGTTAACTCTTTTCATACATGAATCAAAAAGGATCAGAGCACTGAAATAACGTGTTCAATGTTACAAGCTTAGGATAGAGCAGAAAAAGGATTCATACCTGGGTCTTCTGCCTCCAAACTGTATGCTTTCTTCACGCACCCTTTTTCTATAACTGGGTAGAAGGTTCTGTAAAGAAAGAGCTCCTATTTACTTGGCTGAAAGTTACTGGACTCACAACCCCCCTCTGAGGCTCAGTTGTCTCATCTGTAAACCTGGGATAACAGTAGCTAATACTTACTGAGCATGAACCTTCCCCGGGTGGTGTGCTAAATGTCTTCCATGTACTAGCCCATTACCTCTCACAACCCTACACCACTTGTGTTATCATTATTTCCATTTGTCAGATGGAAGAACGGAAGCACAGAGGGGACAAGTGACACTGTCACCAGAGTCGACGCTCATCCATTCTCTCCCTTTGTTTCCCATGATAAGTGACCATCCTGCAAGGGCATGGTGTGGGGAGAGACACGGCCCTAAGACTGAGGCTACCTGGGCCCTCGTCCCTGTTCTGCTACCAAGTGGCTGCAAACCTGTTCAAGGTCATGACATTTGGGTGTGCAGATTTCTACTGTGTAATAAATTCATAAGTCTATTGATCACGTCTTCATTTTCATTCAGCAGTAGTGAAGCAGACGTTTTACATTCAGAGGCGAAGCTGCAAAATACCACTGAAATGACCTGATCCAACCCATTATTTTACTGATTCAGAAACTGGGGCTGAGGATGGGAAAATGACTTGTTCAAAATCATCAAATCAGGGTCAGACACAGGATAAGAATCTTTGTCTCCTGACTCCTAGCTAAATATTCCCTCCTCTACTGCACACTGGCTTTCCTTCCCTATAAAAATCACAGATATTGCCGAGACTTTAGGGTGCTTTCAGAAACTCTTGTTAAAGTTTAAAGACTCATCATCATCAATATTTAAACCATGCATTATTCACTAATAAGCATCGTTAAATGATTCCAGAACCACTACGATCAATGTCACCTGTACCTCATTCAATGGCATGTCTGAATGCCCAGCCTTTGTGCAAAGAAGCTTTTGTAATCTGGCGCATGCTGAGAGAAGTTGAAAGCGTGAATTTTATTAGTACACAGATGTTGAAACTGAGCTCTACAACAACAACTAGTTACATGCCTTTCTTTGCCTCAGTTTCATTTTCTAAAACTTTTATTGGAGTGTAGTTGATTTACCACGTTGTGTTAGTTTCTGCTGTACAGCAAAGTGAATCAATTACACATATATCCACTCTTTTTAAAGATTCTTTTCCCACATAGGACATTACAGAGTATTGAGTAAAGTTCCCTGTGCTATACCAGTAGGTCCTTATCAGTTATGAAAAATCGAAGTAAAAGGTTGTGTATAATAAGTTGTTTAATGTTTGTGATAAAATGCCTCCAAATCCCGTGACGCTGTGTCTGGCACAAAAATATGCATTGAACGAATGAAATTATTATAATTCGGGAAAGAAATTCACCACTTTTTCCTCAACTGACTTTCGGTTTCTTGCAGGGTGCTTTGGTGGAAGGAACAGGAATGACTATGCGAAGCACCTGCCACTGCTTTAATTTCCTTGTCTGGATGCACAGCAACAGGTGCTACCACGTCTCTCTAGCAGAACTTGATGAAAAATCTTATTCTGCTTTGAATATCTAAACTATCACAGGGCACAGCAGAGTAACTGAAAAGGAAAATGGGCTCTTTCCTTTTGAGTAGGAAATGCTGCCAGACCTAATGGAGGTCACTTATTCTTTCTGGCATCCCACATTTCCACCGGTCATAGGCCTGTGTTTAGACCCTTTGCCAACCGAAGTATATGCTCCATGGATCGACAGCACCCACACCACCTGAGAGCTTGTTGGAAACACAGAATCCCGGGCCACCTGTAGACCTACTGAACCAAAGCTGTCTTTAACAAGAGCCCCTACTCCCCAAACCCCCTGTGACTCACATGCACATAAAACTTTGAGGAGCTCTGCTTTAGAGCATCATTTCCCAAACTTTGACATGGAGCACAGTCAGCCGGGGCAGTTAAACAGAAGTAGACGAGAGCCTGGGCTTTTTTACCAAGTTCTTCAGATGATTCTGATGGAGACCAAAGTTGGAAAAACACCGCTTTAGAAGACACAGGTGCACAGGATGAAAGGTGCCTTGGTGAGGACAACTTGGCTTTTGTTTTGTTTCATTCTTAAGAGTGTGGATTTTGATGAAGTACCAGAAGGAACTGGGATCTAGTGGGAAGAGCACATTTCTGGGCATCAGAGGCCTAGAATTAGCTCTCCGAGTTCTAATAGCTGGCTTAAATCCTTTTGTTAAACATAAAAATAGAAAATCCCTGATTGGCTTACCTCGCAAAGTTTATGAACAAAATAATATAAAGGAAGTGGATCTGATCCCTCATTAGGGCCCTTATATTTGCTCTTCCCACTGTCTGGAACGCTCCTCTCATCAGTCAGCTGAAAGGTCAATTTTTCTGAGAGACTTCTGTGAAGACCTAGTGGAGAGTAGATTCCCTCCTGCCTCTAGCCTAGGGCATTCATTATCCTATCATTCTGATTCTTTATCATTGTATTAAAAAATTTTTCTTTATAGACTTCATTTTTTACAGCAGTTTCAAGATTACAGAAAACTTAAGCAGAGATAGAGAGTATTCCTATACTCCATAGAGTTTGACAGGAATAGAGAGTATTCCCATATACTAAATCCTCTGCCCCCTGCACAGTCTCTCCTATTATTAATATCTTATATAGTGTGGTATTTTTCTTAAAACTGATGAAATAATATCCATATATATTTTATGACAAACGCATAATGCCATATATCCACCATTACAGTATCATGTAGAATGGTTTCACTACCCTTAAAATCCTTCGTGTTCCACCTGTTCATCTCTCCTTCCACTAGAACCCTTGGTAACCCCTGATATTTCTAGTATCTCTGTAATTTTATCTTTTCAGAATGTCATATAGTTGAAGCAATGCAGTATGTAGCCTTTTCATATTGGCTTCTTTCTCTTTGCAATATGCATTTAAAGGCTATTCCATGCCTTTTCGTAACTTGGTAGTTCTTTTCCTTCTATTTCTGAATAATATCGCATTATATAAATGCTACAGAATTTGTTTATCCGTTCGTCTATTGACAGACATCTTGGTTGCTTCCAATTTTTAGCAATTATGAATAACGCTGCTATAAACATTTGTGTTCAGGTTTTTCTGTGGACACGTGTTTCCACCTCATTTGAGTAAACACCTAGTAGTAGTATTGCCGGGTCATATGCTAAGACTATGTTTAGCCTTCTAAGAAACCACCAAACTGTCTTGCACAGTGGCTGCAGCGTTCTGCATCCCCACCAGCCATGAGCGAGCGTTCCTGCTGCTCCAAATCCTCGCCAGCATGTGGTGTTGTCAGTGTTATGATTTTAGCCATATCATTGCATTTTTCATGACCAGAAATTATCTTGTTGATTTGTTTATGGACTTAATAGCTATCTTCAATCCACCACTAGGTCAAAAGTGAAGACCTTATCTATCTTGTGAACTGATCCATTTTACACAGAGCTAGAAAATGAAGGCCTGGCTCACAGTGGGCATGTAATAAATGTATGACTAAAGAATGACTAAATGCATGTTTACTTTAGGAATTGTGAAGTTGACTACTATCTTCATTGATATCCTCACGTGTCATCCTCATTTAGTTCCAACTTCCATCAATTTTTTCATCTCAGTCTCTCTATATACACTTCTCTCTTTTCACAGTTATTGCCAACTCCCCATTCTATATTTTTGACTTGCTGTTTGAGTTGGGGCAGGGGTTGTTACTGCATTATTTTTATTCAACATAAATGCAGCTCCAGAACTTTGAAACTGACTTAGCTCTGTAGGCTGTATTTTTATAACTAAGGTTTCTGTGTTTTCTCTGTGTTCTTCTTTGACAGGAGGACATAGCCTGGCTTTCCCTCGTTCCTGCTGATTTGCCGCTTTTGAGGGAGAAATCAAATTGACAACATGCAAGATGTATAACCCCCAAGAGCTCACCACTCCTACAAACTGATGAGATAAGAGCTCTCTCTGTTCTTCATCCATCAGGGATAGTACACATTTCTGCCAACAGCTTTCAGGGAGCAGGCTGGGTAAGACTCAGGAAGCAAATATTTGGTCATTGGAGCTGTGGACAGTCATATCAACAAGGCATCATTGCTGTTTCTAGAGAACTTCTGTAACTGAGCCTAAATTGAAGCTAGGTTTAAGTTGAGACCATAGAGATCAAAAGTTCAGAACAAAACTAGGAGAAGAGGGCTTCCCTGGTGGCGCGGTGATTGGGAGTCTGTCTGCTGATGCGGGGGACGCGGGTTCGTGTCCCGGTCCGGGAGGATCCCACATGCCATGGAGTGGCTGGGCCTGTGAGCCATGGCCACTGAGCCTGCGCGTCCGGAGCCTGTGCTCCGCAGCGGGAGAGGTCACAACAGTGAGAGGCCCGCGTACCGCTAAAAGAAAAACAAACAAACAAACAAACAAAAAAACTAGGAGAAGAAAAAGTTAAGAGCTAAAGAAACTGGGCCAAATTTATTTGTTCATCTATCTACCTTGTGCAAGCTGTTCCTCATCTGTTGTGGTTTCCGTGGGATCCAGTTAATCACCCTGACATCCCTAAGCAGGCTACTCGGTAGATGAATGAGCAACGTTAATAGGATTTCTGCTTTGGCCACAACCTGCAGTGTGACATCGGACAGGTCATGAAAATCTCTATTATCAGAAATATCGACTTCAGGGATATGGCTGAATTATTCTATATGATTTCCTCATAGACTAGCCAAATACATTTACCACTGGGAATTGAACAGCAAGAATGAATCCGGTGCAATTTTGCTTGAGCCTCCTGACCACAAGCTATTAGAATCAGTGCAGTGTTGGGAGCCCACTTCTTCCATCATGTATTTGAGAAGACTGAGGCCCAGTAAGGGAGAGAAATTGTCAAGGACTTGAAGTAAACATGTGGCAGAATCAGGACTAGAACCCACAACTGCTGCTTGTAATTCAATGCCCATCCTTGTACTTTTCCCTCAGATAGTCTCTTGATCCTTTCTGGTATGGTATTCAGCAGAAAATGCAACCATTGCTCCATCTCCTTAATCGGCAGGGCTCACCAATAGTTCCTGAAGGACAGTCAGTCACGTGCACTGCTAATTCAGAGAGTGTTGAGAGCAGCTGAGTCCTATCTCTATCTTTAGAGAGCATGAGTCTTCAAGAACCCTTCCTTCTTCACAAGACACTAAGTCTACCAGTTGTTCTGTACTTCTTGGGGGAGACTTTCTAAAATTGCCTCTGACTATCCAACAATCGCCTGTTAATTTTAAAAACCACAATATTTAGGAAAAGGACTGTTCTTTGGATCTTTTATAAAAATGGAGTTTGCTCAGCCAATGAATTTTTCTTTGTTGCTGTTGTTAGAGATTTATTTGAGGAATCCAGCATATTCCAAGCAGATTCAAACAACTTTTCAGTGTACAAATAACTGAGTTTCAAAATCAGGCTTATTCTACTGATGAAAGCACTTGCTTACATGTTTAGCCTTCTTGGAATTCCTTGGAGTACTTGAAAGCAATAATACTTCATTAAAAGTGTTCTCCCTGGGGTTTTCACTAATTCAAAATTTTCTCTCTTCAATTAGTCCAAATTCATGGAGCTCCCCCCACGCTAATACACTTTCCATATGGATTCATATGGAATCTTAGACTTTGAAAGGACTTGGCAATCATCTCACCTTGCTTACTCAGTTTTTCTCATGGGTCTGGAAGATCAGAGGCTGAATGACTAGTTCAAGGTCTCACAGTGAGTTTCTTGATGGAAACACTGATATTTGTCATGGCCTTTGACTGGCATATAATCACTTTTAGAAAGGCCCATTTTAAAGAGCTCATGAGACGATACAATCTCTGCTTTGTTCCAAAGAGCTGAAGCCTAAGAAGACATGGAGAGCCAGAAAGCTGAAAGCAGGCAGAAGGTTTGAAAGCTGCTCTTAGTAGCACCTTTGTAATGACTATGGAACATTCTTTGGTCAATAACAGCTGGTTGGGTTAGCATTACTTTTAAAAAAAATCCTCCCTCCTCCTCCTACCTCTTCTTAATCCCTCAACCCTCTCAAATGAGAGGAAACCTTTGTGCCTTTGCCCAAGCTATACCTTTGACTCTAATAAGTTCCCCTTCATCCTGCCAGGCTTATCTCAAAGGAGATCTCTCCTGAGATGTCTTCTTCTGATCTTCCTAGCCCCAGGCAGTTATAACCCTCTTCTCTCTGCTGCCCCCGAACTTTATATGTATCTCTGTCACAGCACATTGCACATTATTTTGTATTTATTTCATATTTTTAACTGTCTCACTGCAAACTGTGAGATTCTACAGAGCAGGAGTCATCTTATCTTTTACTCCCCATGCCTAGAACAGAGCAAGCAACATAATAACATGTGCTCCACAAACACTGCTTGCATTTCTTTCAGCATCTCTTCATTTCTGAAACATGAAACAAGCCCAGTCACTGTCATGAGGTCTCACTGACAAGTTCCTTTGGAGCCTTTGAAATTGTGAAGGGGAGAGCGGGAACAGAATTATCTAGCTTACATTCAAATGTTCTCTCCCTTTAAACTGAAGAGAAGGGATACACAGCCTCTTAGATGTTGCTTTCTAGCCAGGAGAGAAACTAACTTGTACCCAAAATATGTGGGTAGAAAAAAATAAAGGTATTTTTCAGCAACTGTGATCTTGGAGTCTCAATTATTTCTTGTTATATTCCTATCCCCTGCCCTAATTCCACTGCTCATCGTCCAACCAAAATTTACTACTTTCTACAAGACAATGTGAGAATGATGAAAAGAAAGGGATTAAGAAGTTCCCAATCATCTTCCCATGCCATGGATTTGTTGCTATGGACCAAATGCTTAAAATAAATTACTTCTTTTGTTAGATATAATTTTCCTGTTTTACAGAAGATAGTAGTGGGACATAGAGGAATAAATTAATTTGTCAAATATTGTACTGATTTGATTACTGGAGTTGGGGGTTTGAACTGTCTGAGATCAAAGTCTATGCTTTTTTCACTGTAACTGGATATTAAAGAGAAAGACACAGTCCTTTTTGTGGAGGAGTTGGTTATCCAAGAGTGGGCATCCTGCGAAAAAACATCAGGTACGAGCCTGCCTTGCATGGTTTGCCCTCAGTTACAGGACTGTGTGGACCTCAGTTTGGTGATGCTAGAGGAGTCTTGGAAGGCTGTCAGGTAATCTTACTGAGAGGGAGGCCAGCTAAGCCCTCATTCTGTAATTAGTAGACAGGACATTAATTATCACAGCTCTAGGGAAGAACCAGCTCTTTCTCTACAACTGAGACTTTGTCCTAAGCAGCATGGGGGAAATAAAAACACAACCTTACAGACTCAAACTGGTCTCTGTTTGCAAGTCCCTGACTTCTTGGCTTCTGCATATTTACTGTGTTCCCAAACTCAACCACTTCGTGGCCTGTCATTGCTATGCAGACTGAAGTAATTGCTCTCAGGGAGATGGACTGTCTTGACAAAGTCATCAACATAAAAAAATACAGAAGCTGGTGCAGAAGAATGCTGATGTCAGTTAGCCTGGATACCTGGTGTTATGAACAAAATGTTTGTGTCCCCCAAAACCCATATGTTAAACTCTAACCTCCAATGTGATGGTATTTGGAAATGGGGCCTTTGCAAGGTAATTAAGGTTAAATGAGGTCATGAGGGTGGGGCCCTCAAGAAGGGATTAGTTCCCTTATGAGAAGAAACCCCGGGGAGCTGATACTCATTCTCTTTCTCCTTCTTGCTCTCTCCACAAAGAAGAGATCATCTGATACACAGTGATATGGCTGTCACCTACAAGGCAAGAGAAGAGGCCTAAGAATGAAAGCTACACTGTGGTGCCTTGATCTTGGACTTCTTAGCCTCCAGAACTGTGAGAAATAAATGTTTGTTGTTTAAGCCACCTAGTCAATGGGATTTTGTTATGACAGTATGAGCTAAGACACCTAGACAGGCACAGTGGGGAAAGACAGTATGTGGGCTGATTGTTAAGCCAAGAAACCTGAAATTTTATAATGAAGACACGGGAAATACGAGATTTTTAATAAGGAAAGTGACAAAATAAGATCTGGGATTTCAGAAGACCCAGAGAGAACAGCCATATCTGATCCTCCCTGCGTCTATGTATTTCATTGTGCCCAGCCTATAGGGAGCATTTCCTCTATGCATGGCACAGGGTTAGGAGTTCAGGGGCTGAGAACTGGATGAAACCTGTGAACCCTGACCTTCAAGGTAGCAATCACAGAAGAGCAGGTAAAATGGGAGGAGAGGAACTGGAGGGTGGGCTGAGTGTGTAAGTAGCTCCTGGAGGCTTTATTTTAGAGCTCTACTCTTCACAGCCCATCATTTAACTTCTTTTCAGCCACATAGTTTACATGAGAGTGTCCTAGGCTAAGGAGGAAAATGTCACCACTGCCACCCAGCTATGGGCATGCTGAAAGGACTGGGAAGTACCCAACCCTTGACATTCCTCATAAGAGGAGTTGCTGCATGTCAGCAGCAAACTACTTGCAAAGAGTAAAAGGTGAAACCTGAACTTGGTGATTAGAGTCCTGAATACTAAGGTGCAAAGACTCAGCTCAGAGCTGCAGTGGGCCCTCTGGGTTTTCTCCTGGGCCTTGCTATTTATATCCCAGACACTGCCCGGGGCTTGTGCCCAGAAGCTGCTTTTTCTTTAGGAAATAGATTCCTTGTCAATCAGAGATGATGTTAGAACTTCACTGGGAAAGAAACACGGAAAAGAGATTCCATTTTCAACAAAAATCAACAAAGAAAGAAAATATAAAATACTTAGGAATCAACTCAAAGAGAGAGACCTGTAAACTTTAGGAGGAAAACTATAGTCTCGTATTATACTATTTATAAGACCATCTGAACAAATGGAGAGAGAACCGTGTTTCTGAATGGGGAAAATGATTATTATAATAATTATTTTAATTCAAATTACTTCATTAGTATACCAATTTCATATTAATATCACAGTAGGATTTTTTTAATTTAACAAATAATTGTAAAAGTACATTTAGAAAAAGAAATGCCAAAGAATAAAAGGTAAGATAAAAAGACAATAAATCAAGATGTGATAACAGCATAAAAATAGAAATATAGGGCTTCCCTGGTGGCACAGTGGTTGGGAGTCCACCTGCCGATGCAGGGGATGCAGGTTCGTGCCCTGGTGCGGGAAGATCCATGCCGCGGAGCGGCTGGGCCCGTGAGCCATGGCCGCTGAGCCTGCGTGTCCGGAGCCTGTGCTCCACAAGGGGAGAGGCCACAGCAGTGAGAGGCCTGCGTACCGCAAAAAAAAAAAAAAAAAAAAAAAAAGAAATATAGACACATGCAACAGAAGAAAAATTCCATATATAGAACCAATCCTATATAATAACTTTATAAAAGCTAAATATACTTACTAAAACAAGATAGGAAAGGTGATTTACTAAGTGGTATTTAAAGAACAAATTGAGAAAAAAATTCTGATTTCCAACTTAATTGGCACAATAAAAGAAATTTTAGCTAAAGTCTTAAATATACATGTATGTGTGTGTATATATATAAAATCACATTGTAGAAATTGTAGTAATAAAATAGAATAGGCATTAAATTACAGGGTAAATCACAACTTCTAATATCTGAAGCAACAGATAAAACCTTGAGAATAAGTCTTTTTTTTAAAAAAAAAAATCATGTTATTTAATCTTAAAACAACATTAAGATGAGCTGGCCCTCATCTTGGTTCTCTGGTGTCATAGAGTTTGGATGATAAATGTTCTCCTAGGCTGAGCAAGAAGCAAAGCAGTGGCCCATCAGGGGCCGAGGCCTGTCCAGCAGACAACTGAGTAAGAGGGATTCAGGGCCCTGTGAGAAGATGGTCAAGCAGGACAGTGGAGAGGTGGGGTTTGGACCAAGTGAGGAGGCTACCACTGAGGCAGAAACCCAGTGGTTTCAGGAGACTGATTACATGCAGAGAGAGAAAGAAAATAAGTGACCGGATTGAGGATAATGACAGAAGGATGGAAAGGGTGAAAGTTAGGAAGCTCATAGTGTAAGACTGGTATTTGAAGTATTAGTGTGAACTCATGGTTTACATGGGGCCAGAATTTCTTGTACTTTGGTGAATTACCACACTCCTTTCTCTGTGAGGTCTGTTTTCTTAAGAGCTCTCTGTTGTTTCATTTGACAGACTCTGGCCTGGCTTTGGGGAGGAAGCTGAGGATGCAAGGAGGAGAGAAGACGCAAAGCGCCTTAAGGGTGAGGAGAGGGAAGAGGACTCACACTTAGCTCACCAAACACAGACCGTATGTCCTGAGGGGTAAACGTACTTCAGATCTGTCCGGATGCTTGAAGACGGCTCCCTCACTTCTGAGCGTGAAAACACTCCTGGGGTATAAGCCAACACACTCCTCTGCTGACCTTCCATACTATCACTGTTTCCTCCCCTTTTCCCACAGAAGCTGTGTGTGAGGAAAGATGAGCAGTACTCCTGCCACTTTCCCTTTTAGGTACATAAGTCCAGTTTGGGGGTGCTAAAAAATGGAAATTTGACCCTGAAAGTGGGGTGGGACAGCCTCTGAGAATATCCTCACTCCCTCCTTGCGACAGATTCACATATGATAAAAGTTCTTCCTGAGTTGCTAAAATAGTTATTTCAACAACTGTAAAATAAAAACTATATATGATAATAAAGCTTAACATAATTAGACAATTTTTTTTCTTTTCTTAGTTGTTTATGAAATAATGGGGCTTCTTACAATCAATGACATCTAAGATTTTAAAAACTCCATGGTATATCCTTGGACGGTAAACACAGAGATTACGTAAAACTGTACATTGACTTCTCTTTAAACCTTAAAGAACAAATAATTTCAATATTATTCTATTCCAGGCCTACAGAAAAATTGATGAAGAACTCCCCAATTCATTTTGTGATGATAGTATAACTGTACAATCAAAACCTAATAGAGGGGCTTCCCTGGTGGCGCAGTGGTTACAACAGTGAGAGGCCCGCGTACCGCCAAAAAAAAAAAAAAACCTAACAGAGATAGTACAAAGAAGAAAAACTGCAGTTCAGTTTAAGCTACTAATACAGGTGCAACAATTCTGAACAAAATGTGTTCAAAGGAAATCCAACAGCATATTAAACCATAACATATCAAACTAAGAGAATTTATTCCAAGAATACAATCATGGTTTACCATCAGAAAAAGCTATAAACATAATACCTTACATAAAAGAGAATAACCATAAAATTATATCAATAGTTACTGAAAAGTTACTTGAAATAATCTAGCAACATTTTCTAATAAAAATGTTAAGTAAATTAGCTCACAGGCTGACAATTTGCAAACATTAGCAATGAATGTTCGCATGAATAGTGAAATAAGCTACTTCCATTAAAAGCAGAAATAAGATAGGAATCTCCTGCATTACCACTTACAGTCCATAGTTTTGATGTTTCTAGCTAATAAAGCCTGGAGGAAAATTAAGCTAAATAATCTGTATAAAATAAAATGAAAGGCAATATATGTTTTCAGATGCTATGATTATATACCTAGAGCAAAACAAAAATTCTAGTCAAAATAAAAGAACAAAAATCTTACTTGAATGATAATAGAATCACATAAAACAGTTATATATGATAAATATGCACAAATTCATTCATTTTTTCATTCAGCAAATATTTGTGAACAGTTATTTTATGCTGGGTGTTATTTTGGATAATAGAAATACAGAGATGAATAGAAGTTTCCATGGAGCTTATATTCTGAAGGAAGGGAAATAGATAATAAACAATTTTTAATTAATAAAATTTCAGATAGTGAACACTGTGATGAAAATAAAGCAGGGCTGTAAAATTGAGCATATATGTATATAAACAGAGATTGGATAATAGGGGTTCCCTCAAATGTGGTGATCATGGAAGGCTCAGGAAGGAGATGCCATTTAGGTTAAGACATGAATGTCAAAATTCTGTAGTTTTTATTTTCAGAATAACAAAACAGAAATTAAAAAAGAAAAAAGTCTCTTTACATTGGTAGCAAATTTCTAAAGTGTACCTAGGTCAAATTTTAACAAAAATGTACAGGATCTGTAAGAAAAAAACCCTATAATTATTATATAATTTATATGAAGCAGCATATGCTATTCCTGGATGGGAATATTAAATACCATAGTAATATCATTACCTCTGATATTAATATATACATTTAATGCACTCATTAGTGAGCATTGCCAAGGTAACAGGAGGTATGAAAAGAAAGAAATCTGCTACTTGGTTGGGAAACTAAGAACATTAGAGGGGAAGAATAAGATGAAGGATTTGATTTTAGACATGTTGAATTTGAAGTGCCTGTGGGACATCTAGGTACAGATGCACCAGAGGAAGTGAGTTCCAAGTCTGCAGCACAAGAGAGAAGTCTACACTGAGAATCTCTGTTACTGACCAGCAAATTGGTCCACCTAGCATGAAGTCTGACAAACATTAGACCCTCAATAAATGCCTGTACACAAATTGAGTGCCCCACCTAAATGTGCACTAGCCTTGTTAAATTTTCCTCTGGGGGATGGTAATTTGCAAACAAATGGGTAACTTGTTCTAGGATACAAAAAAAATTCTATTGATATGACTGATGTGAGACGATATCTCATGTTTTGATTTGTATTTCCCTTATGATCAATAATATTGAGCATTTTTTAATGTACTTGATCATTTTTATATGTTTTCTTTGGAGAAATGTCTATTCCATTCCTTTGCTCTTTTTTTTTTTTTTTTGCGGTATGCAGGCCTCTCACTGTTGTGGCCTCTCCCATTGCAGAGCACAGGCTCCAGATGCGGAGGCTCAGCAGCCATGGCTCACAGTCCCAGCCACTCCGCGGCATGTGGGATCTTCCCGGACCGGGGCACGAACCCGTGTCCCCTGCATTGGCAGGCGGACTCTCAACCACTGTGCCACCAGGGAAGCCCTCCTTTGGCCACTTTTAAATTGGGCTATTGGTTCTTTCACTCTTGAGTTGTGGGAGCTTCTTACATATTTTGGAGACTGACCCCTTATCAGATATATAATTTGCAAATATTTTCTCCCATTCTGTAAGTTGCCTTTTCACTCTGTTGATTTTTTTTCTTTATTGTGTGGAGGCTTCATGGTTTGATCTAGTCCACTTGTTTATATTTGTTTTTGTGACCCGGATTTTTGGTGTCATAGCTCTGAAATCATTGCCAAGACAAATGTCATGAAGCTTTTACCCAATGTTTTCTCCTAGTTTTGCGGTTTGGGGCCTTAGGTTAAAGTCTTTAATCTAGGTTGATTTGTTTTCTTGTGTATGGTGTAAGATAAGGGTTCAGTTTCATTCTTTTACACGTGTACATTCAGTTTTCCCAACATCATTTATTGAAGAGATTATCCTTTCCCAATTGTGTATTCTTGGAACCTTTCTCAAAAATCAATTGACCATATATGTATGGGTTTTTTCTGGGCTCTATTCTGTTCCATTGGTCTATATATCTGCCTTTATGCCAGTACCATAATGTTTTGATTATGGTAGCCTTTGTAATATATTTTGAAATAAGAAAGCATGATGCCTCCAGCTTGATTATCCTTTATCAGATTTATTTGGCTATTCAGGATCTTTTGTGGTTCCATTGAATTGTAGAATTGTTTTTCTATTTCTGTAAAAAAAAATGCCATTGGTATTTTGATAGGCATTTTATTGAGTCTGTAGATTGTTTTGGGTAGTAGAACATTTAAACATTATTGTCTTCCAATCCATGAACATGGGATATCTTTCAAATTGTTTATGTCTTATTTCTTTCATCAGTGTTTTGTAGGTTTCAGTATATAAGTTTTCAACCTCCTTAGTTAAGTTTATTCTGAAGTAGTTTGTTCTTTTGGTGCTATTGTAAATGGGATTATTTTCCTAATTTCCTTTTCAAATATACAAAATGCAAGTGATTTTTGAATGTTGATTTTTTTATCATGCAAATTTACTGAATCCATTGATTAGTTCTAACAGTTTTTTAATGGAGCTTTTAGGGTTTTCTATGTATAGGATTATGTCATCTGAAAGCAGGGATAATTTTACTTCTTCTTTTCTGATTTGGATGCCTTTTTTTTTTTTTTTTTGATAATTGCTCTAAGACTTGCAGTACTATTTGAATAGAAGTGGTGGTGAAAGTTAGTATTCTTGCTTTGTTCCTTACTTTGGAGGAAAAGCTTTTAGTTTTCACCATTGAGTGTGATGTTGTTGTGGGCTTTTCATACATGGTCTTTATTGTGTTGAGGTAATGTCCTTCTTATCCTGCTTTGTTGAGTTTTTAATAATGAAAGGGTGATGAATTTTATCAGATGTTTTTTTCTACATCTATTGAGATGAAAAAGAGAGAAAACTCAAATAAAATCAGAAATGACAGCAGAGACATTACAACTGATCCCACAGAAATAAAAAGAATCATAAGAGATTACTATGAACAATTATATGACAACAAACTGGAAAACCTAAAAGTGGTGGATAAATTCCTAGAAACATAAACCATTTCAAGATTAAATTGTCAAGAAATATAAAGTCTCAACAGACTTATAACTAGTATGGAGATTGAATCAGTAATCAAAAAACTATCAGCAAAGAAAAGCCTGGGTCCAGATGGCTTCATTAGTGAATTCTATCAAACATTTAAAGAAGAATTAATGCAAAGTTTTCTTAGACTCTTCCAAAAAACTGAAGAGGAGGGAACACTCAAAGCACACTTTGAGGCCAGCATTACCCTGATACCAGCACCACACAATGACACCACAAGTAAAGAAACTATAGGCCAATATCCCTAATGAACATGGATGCAGAAATTCTCAACAAAATACTAGCAAACCAAATCCAAAAGCACATTAAAATGATCATACACCATGACCAAGTGGGATTTATCCTCGGGATGCAAGGATGGTTCAACATACAAAAATCAATGAATGTAATACACCACATTGACAGATTAAGGCTATAAATCACAGTTGTTTCTTTTTATATGGCACACATTCTCATCTGCTTTCTGAGAGCATATTAGAACTCGAGCAGTCACAAATAGAAGCAAATATCTAAGAGTTTAAAAACTGGGGAAGGCATTTTGCATATCAGAATAGACTTATAGAAAATCAGTCAATGTACCTGCTAGACATTTGAACAGATCTAAGGAAAACTGAGTCCAGTTCCTGGCCAAAAATTATATGTACGATTTTTTTCAGGTCTGACCATAGGTAATTACAAAGACTCTACCTGTCAGATTTCATGTGGGAAATCGCTCCCCATACCAGACTTGGTGCAGTCCTGATAGGAAGCTGACTCAGGACGCTTTGTCAAGTCATGTTCTTACTCACGGCTGCATTCAGAGTCTAGGTGCGTTTATTCAGAGGTCTCTAACTGGGGTTGTCAGCTGACACCTATCTCAGGTGTCTCTGCAGAGGCTTCCTTATGGCAGTCGGGGGACACTGAAGACACTTTCTCTACTCTGATTCAGTACTCAGTACTTTCCCACTTCTAGTCCTCTCCTATCACCTTTCTTCAGCCAGCGAGTCCATAAAACTGCAGGAACCTTGTGTTGGGGGTACCTAGGCAGTGAGATGACTCCCACATCCATGCTGATTCACCTGGTTACGCCAGTCCATTGCTTAAAATGGAACAGGGGAGAGTTGGCCCTTTATCCAATTTAGTCTTTTGCTTAAACTATCACAGTAGGTCATTAAAGGCTTGATTTTTAATTTTGTTTTTGGCCTGTTGTTTAACCAACTATTCTGACACCTGGTAGCTCTCAGCTCTCTTTCTAGCTCAGCTGAACCTTAGACATAAATCAAATCTAAAACTTGCTTAGTAAAATATGCTCAATTCAGAGATTGGAAAGTCCTCGCGACTTGACTTCTAGAAGGGACTGGAGAACAGATTTTCTCTTGATTTGGAAGCCACAATGAAATTCTCACTTTTGGAAGATGAATGAGTAACATTATCAAAGCTAGGTGAGCTGTAGGAAACACTCCCCAGTTACTCTCACTCAGCAAAAGGAAAACTGATACCCAGGGTGGTGATGACTGGCTTAAGGCAATACAGGCATACCTCACTGTATTGGGCTTTGCTCTACTGTCCTTCAGAGATATTTCATATTTTACACATTGAAGTTTTGTGGCAAGCCTGCATAGAGCAAGTCTATCGGTGCCATTTTTCCAATAGCATTTGCTCACTTTATGTCTTTGCATCACATTTTGGTAATACTCACAATATTTCAATAAACTTTTTCATTATTACTCCATTATGGTGATCTGTGGTCATTGACCTTTTTTTTTTTTTTGTGGTACGCGGGCCTCTCTCTGTTGTGGCCTCTCCTGTTGCGGAGCACAGGCTCCGGACGTGCAGGCTCAGCAGTCATGGCTCACGGGCCCAGCCGCTCCACGTCATGTGGGATCTTCCTGGACCGGGGCACGAACCCGTGTCCCCTGCATTGGCAGGACTGCGCCACCAGGAAAGCCCCCCGGTCATTGATCTTTGATGCTACTATTGCAAAAAGATTTTGACTTGCTTAAGGTTCAGATGATGGTTAGCATTTATTAGCAATAAAGTATTTTTAATTAAGGTCTGTACACTATTTTTTAGACATAATGCTGTTTCATTCACTTAATACACTACAGTATAGTATAAACATAATTTTTGTATGTACTAGGAAATCAAAAAATTTGTTTGACTCACTTTATTGTAATATTCACTTTATTGAGGTAGTCTGGAACCAAACCCACAATATTTCTGAGGTCTACCTGTCCATGATTAGTAGCAGAGACAGGACAGATTCTACATGAAGCATCATGCTCACGCTTTGTCTTTGTAAAAGAGCCTGGCCATTATAGAGAAATGAATGAACAAGAGCTTGGGTTCTGATTTGACAGACATTCTTCTTGGCCACCATCATAATCTCTCTTTGGAGCCCTGCCAGTTGCCTATCTCCTGAGGAAAGTCTGCTTGAGAAGTTTAGACACACCCTGACCAGCACCAAGTACAGAAGTCCTGCATCAACTCTTTAATCAAGGCAAGGCTCAGCATCGGCCTCTTTACACTGATTTAGTGGTTCTCAACTGGGGGTGATTATGCTCCTACAGGACCTTTGGCAATATCTAGAGATATTTTTGGTTAATATGACTTTGGAGGGGTTGCTCTGGGCACTTGGAGGGTAGAAGATGTGACTGCTGCTAAACATGCTACAGTACACAGGACAGCCTTCCAAGACAAAGAGTTATCCAGTGCTGAGGCTGAAAACCCCTGCATTATACCATTTCAGATTAAGGATCTCAGCCACAAAATGCATAGGCTTGGGAAGTCCCCTTCTTCTCTCTGTTCCTCAGTATTTCCATCTGTAAAATGGCTGGAGAAGCTGATTTCTGAAATTGCTTCCCATTCTACTGCACCGTAAGTATAGCTGTACTTTCAGAAATTGAGAGTAGTTTGGTGCTACAAAAAATTTTTTTAAACTGTATTTCTTACTCCCCCCGACCCCCGCAGTCTGCTTTTTGCTGACTAACCCAGCAGTCCAAGGAGTTAATCAGTACTTCATCTCCCCATTTGTTTATCTAGTCTCCACTCTGACATAGAGCCATCCATATTGTGGAGGCCCACCTCATTAATAAAGAATCCTGCAAGGGTTCCTGCCTCACTGCCCAGCTCCTTCATTTCTACATCCTGATTCAGCAGAGAAAGATTTGTGTTTCATGAGGATGTGTCTGACTGCCAAAGTGTAAGGAAGCTAGCTGCTGACAGAAAGTGTTGACAGGACCTTGGGAGCTGGCTTGCTCAGCGGGACTCTGCTAAGTGCTGGCATTAACAAAAGGTATTTTTCAAGCCCTTTTTTTCTTTTTCTTTTTTTTTTTTTTTAACACCTTTATTGGGGTATAATTGCTTTACCATGGTGTGTTAGTTTCTGCTTTATAACAAAGTGAATCAGTTATACGTATATATATATCCCCATATCCCCTCCCTCTTGCGTCTCCCTCCCACTCTCCCTATCCCACCCCTCTAGTTGGTCACAAAGCCGTTTTAATGATAACTATGAAAAACCGTGAAAAGGAAAAGAATGGGTGAGGATGGGGTCATCGCTGGAGACGCAGCTGAGTACAGACATTGGGGAAGAGACAGGAGGAAGGAAAGGAAAGCAGAGGAAGGCAATTAAGAGGTTTTTTCCTATGCTTCTGCCTTATTTTATTTATTATGTCTCTGTATGCTGGGTACAGTCAAGTGTGAAAGATCCTATTCATGTTTCCACTCCTGCCTTTCGTGCAGCTCTACCCAGTTCACTTACTGAGAGGATCATTTAAACATCTGGTCTAAGATATTAAAGCTTAGAGACACACATAACGTTTTTACTAGTCACAACTGAGTGTTCCTTACAGGCGCTGGCTTCATGAACCACAGCACTGAGATGACTCTGAATATCTGTCAACTATATGTTCTTTCTAATCAAAGATGACTCTCACTGAAGCTGGGTACATTTTAAATTGTGGTGCTTAGAATCCTCATGTATATATCAATTCCAAATATTTGAACACAACAGCGTGCGTAAGGAAAGGGAAGAAACAGAAGTAGGTGGGCAGGAAGGCAGGTGGGAAGGAACTTTCTGAGTTGCCATGCTGTGTGGTCAGGAATCCCTGAGTCCTCAAATAAGATGGAAATGTAGAATATTTTTCAAGAAACAAAACTATTTTTGATAATAAATTTAATTTCTCAGGGCAGCAAAACATATCAAAGCAACTGTGATCTTTCCTGTCTATAATAGTGCCAGCCTGACATTTCACCTATCTGTGGAAGATGTCTCCAATCGGGCAGCCTCTGCGGCCAGAGTGTCATCTGAAAATTGAGCGGAGAATGAGACAATAGCAGGACACTGAGAGGCAAGCTCTGGCCTGACTACTGAGGAGGTGGAAGGCAGAAACAACAGATTTCCACTTAACACTTCAAGCACATGCATATTGATTTTCCCATTTCTCCAGGGGATATAAGAGAGGGCAACATTCCGATGCCCAGCAGCTGGGATAGTGCCTGTGAGAAGGCAATTTTTATTAAAGACTGAGACTTGCTTAAGCTGTAACAACTAATTAGATGCAGAAGTGGGACTAACATTGGCTTCCAGACTGATGATGTCCTATACCGAATCCAACAGTGATTCCAGTCACCAGTTCCCCAGTACAGGTCTAAGTCATTACACACTATGCTTCAGAAGATAAACAGCTTTAGAAACAATCACCAAAAAGATCTATTTTAATAAAACACCAAGAAAAGTGTTCTTTAAAAAGAATTAAAGAGGGAGGAGATATGGGGCTATATGCATATGTATAGCTGATTCACTTTGTTATAAAGCAGAAACTAACACAACATTGTAAAGCAATTATACTCCAATAAAGACGTTAAAAAAAAGAATTAAGATTTTTTTAATATACATTTTGTTTTTTAATTTTGTGTTTGTTTTTTTCTAACGCCATAGAGGGAAAAAAAGCTCTAGTCCAGGATGTAGTGTGATGCTGAGGAAGACTGGAGGAGACAGACATTATTGTGAATGGCCCTGCAGTGCCAGTCTTGGTTGCTTAAAGAACAGTGAGATATAAAGGCAGTCGTCATAAAAAGAAGTCTTACTCACCTGAACACGGCTCTGCTTCCTCCTCCCCCATGCATTCCTGGTATTAGTTAGCCTGAAAAAATATCTTTGGTCAATAAGGAGTAGTAAAAATAAAGTAATATACTCTATGTAATTATAAGATAGGAGAAAAGGAAAAAGAGAATAAGAAAAAAAGTAGGAGATGAAGAACACTCACCAGAAAATATGCTGTTACATAGCTGATGAAAATTGTAACCAATATATCCAACATGGATTTTAAATAATGAAGCAATCGTATCCACAAGATGAAAACACATCAGAGGTATATGGACACAGCAGAGGGAGGTATGATGTGACATCAGAAGGAGACAAATCACAAGCTGACAGAGCCCAGGGAAAATGGTCATGTAAGCAACTGGAGGCAACCCCAAATGGAGGAAACAGGCCGAACATACCACAAGGGGCATGAGAACGGGAATGATGATCACAAGCAACATGGAATTTTTAAAAAGAGAAAGAAATAATAAATGTATTGAAAGGAAAGGGACATTCCAACTATGCCTATTAATAGCCTCCAAAAATATTAATATACCCAAAGAAGAGAAATAAATAGTATAAAAAAGTATAAAAAATAGTATAAAAAGCCAAAGATATAAATCAAAATACGTTTTCAGAACTAAAAGATTGAAATGTGCAGACTGAAGACACTGGACATCAGACAGTGAAGACTGGTGATCAATGGAAGACAGAAAATAAACAATAATAGTCCTATGACTGCTTAACTCACTGCCCTGAGAGGGTTTCCAGACCACAGAGCGGGCACGGGACACCCAGGCAAAACCCTGTGGGCTTCCTGAGTTGAGAAAGGGAGCTGACACTTTGGGAAGACCAACGTGGCTAGAGTTGTCAGGGCAGAGTATCTGAGTTCCTGTTTCTCCTACCTAGACTGGACCAAAGGGGGAAAAAAAATAAAAATCTAAAGAAAATGGAAACTTTTCAATGAAATATAAATTATGAAAACTGGCTTCAAATGATGTAATAAATTTAAACCAATCCATTATCATAAGAAATAGAGAAAGTTATCAAAGGTATCCCTAAAAAAATATTAGATTCGACTGATTTCACAAGAAAATTTACTTAAAAAAAAAGTAAATACAGTTGACCCTTGAACAAAACAGGTTTGAACTGTGCAGATCCACTTATATGGGGATTTTTTCAAAAGTAAATACTACAGTACTACACAATCCATGCGTGGTTGAACGCCCGAGTAAGGAACACTGGACGTGGAGGAACCACAGATACGGAGGGCTGACTATAAATTATACACAGATTTTTGACTGTGTGTTGAGTTGGTGCCCCTACAGTTGTTTAAGGGTCAATTGTATCTCCAATACGATTTAAACTCTTCCAGAGCATTAAAAAAAGAAGAAGAAATTCCAAATTCATTTTATAAACTTAGCATTGATAACAAAACTTCTGACAAAGAGAATAAAAAAAGAAAACTAAAGAAAATATCAGTTATGAATATTGATGAAAAAACATAAACAAAATATGGTCAACTAAAATTGCATATTTAGCTAGGTC
Organism: Pseudorca crassidens; assembly: GCF_039906515.1. Taxonomy (NCBI): domain Eukaryota; kingdom Metazoa; phylum Chordata; class Mammalia; order Artiodactyla; family Delphinidae; genus Pseudorca; species Pseudorca crassidens. Next base: position 79,643,547 of record NC_090309.1, on the reverse strand, counting down.
AATGGACTGTACCAGAATGTCTATCTCAAAATTCCAATTACAAATGGGAATTTACTATAGGTTCAATATAACATTTCAAATAACTGATGAAAATATGGGTTACTTAATACATAGAAAAAAATAAGTAAAATACATTTCTGCACATTCATAGACCAAACTAATCCCACAAGTAATTTGGACTATTATTTAAATTAAAAAAATAAAACTATAAAAGTATAAAAGAAATATGGATAATTATTTTTAATAACTTTGGTGTAGGAAAAGCCTTTTTAAGCATAATACAAGTCTGAGAAACCATAACATAAAAGACTGATAATTGACTCAGTAATGAAGAAATTGCTGGTAGGGTAGGCTGGAGTAAAGATGGGACAACAGTGGCCATGAATTGGTAATTGCTGGTAATGGATGATACACACGCATAACATTTTTGTTATGTTTTACGTTTAAATACAAAGGTAAGAAAAGTTAAAGAGAGTGTTATATCATATAAATTATTAACCTAAAAATTATCCTTTTCTTATGTTTCCCAACAGGTATAGCACATGATACTTCTTCCCATTAGAAAGACAGAATTTATGAATCCGCACTAGAGTAATAAAAGAATTACATGTCTCCATTGACTATTACTAGATACTAAATTGTATAAGGAAGTTAGTGGATTAACGTATGCATTCAGAGGCATCAACATGAGATAATAATCAAGCATTTTGTATGGCAAAAGACAGGAAGTTTTTTAAGTTCAGAAAAAAAACTTGCCAATATAAACATGTACATTTAAAAAATTCATTTTTGAAATCAAATGAGCTACAAGAAAACCAGAACAATTTTCGAGGCAAAAGACAAAGTCAAAGGACAAATGATAAACTGCAAAAGAAAATAAGTGCAACCCCCATCACAGGTTTTTGTGCAAAATGCTCAGGATAAGCACTATATGCATCTTTTGGAGACCCGTTGGCAGAGGGTCAGCAAGTTGCCTGGGTCCTATTCTCTTGAGAAATGGAAGGATGTATGCTTGGCTCAGGTGCTGCTAGGGAGAGGAGGAGCCACTAACTCGTCACCAGGTAACCATGAGAGAGCTGCTAGAGATGCCCACAAATATTCTCTTCTGTCTTTCCACACAAAGAACTCATTTCACCAATATATAAAGAGTTCCTATAAATGAATAAAAAGACTGACAATACTAAAATTGGCAAATGAACTGAAAGCTCATTGAAAAGGAAAAGTACAAATGGCTCTGAAATACATGTGGAATTACTCCGCCCTAGTAATAATCATACTGATGCTCATCTAAGGGAGGGAGAGGGCAATTGGAGAGGGCATACACAGGGTCATCTAAGGGAGGGAGAGGGCAATTGGAGAGGGCATACACAGGGTTAAACTATATTGTTAATATTATATTTCTTTGGCTGATGGTGGGCACAAAGATTCTTGCTGAATTATTCTTTACACTTTTTCTTATGTTTAAAAGTTTCATAATAATACTTTATAAAGAAGAACACTATAATAGATGTATCTTGTTATGCTAGCTATGTTGTTTAACTAGGAAAATACTGAAAATATCTATCTTTAATGTTGTTTAAATAAATTATATTGCCTTTTTCCAAAGTAATAATAGGCAGTAGATTTAAAAGAATGAGGCAGTTCTGTGTGTACTTGATGAGAAAAAAATCAGATATATAAATATAAAATCATCTTGCAGAGCCTTGTGTGTAGAATTTCTCCATTTATATAATAAATAGAAACTGTAAATAAAAGTAAATAAAACTATGTGAATAAAAAATACAGACAGATATGGAAACACACACAGACTGTCTCTTGATGTATCTATCAGAAATTGATATCAATTACTGCCTCTTGGAGGGGAACTAAATGGTAAAGAGACAGGAGTACAGGGGTAGGAAAGAGGAAATTTATCTTTAATGTATGTCCATCTGAAAACATCTGGATATCCTATCACTGGAAGGCATTACCTATTCAGAAAGTAAATAAACAGTTTAAATAAATGGAAGTGTCATGAATATCCTTTATGGCATACTTTTAAAACATTCAATATAATTTTCTACAAATATTCATTGAATGCCTACAATGAGTCTACTCTGGTACATTTTAGGATTATAGCAGATCCTGCCTTTAGTAACTTACATTCTAACCAGCCTCCCTCTCTCCTCAGTCCAAAGTCTTCAGTGTTTTCCCAGCCCTGCAGTCTCAATTCTAGTCTTCTTTTTGGAATCTATACACTCCACTCCCACATTCTCCTTCCTTTCCTTTTCATTACTCCCTTGGTCACAGCCTGCGCTCCAGGCAAACTTGATGATTTGCTGCTCCCAACATATACCCACAGTTTCGCAACCTCATACATTTTCTCATCCTGTTTCCTCTAATTAGGACCTACTTCCTTTCAACTACATTGTCCAAAAGTTTTTCCTTTTTATGGCTCGGTTCAAAGACCATGACTTCTGCAAATCCTTGCTTAACCTCTCTGAAAGGAAGCTTTCTTTTGTCTCCTTTACCAGTTTTAATTTCTCTTACTGCATTTTACCTTATATTGCTTTTTTATAGTTATGAAAATTCTGTAAGTATTCATTCTTGAAGGCAAGGGCTATTTCCTAGACATCTCTGGATCTCCATAAGGTCCTAATACATTGTAATTAGTAAACATCAATCATTGATAGTAAATGACCAAAATAATGAACAAATAGCTGAATTGGGGAATGCAAAATTACTGTAAAAGGCCGTACGCATATCCATTAAAAATAGTTTAGTGTGCAGCTGACACGTGGTCTCATCCCAGGAAAAGTGGACTATCTAACAGGAGTGCCTTAAATCTGATTGACCTAGAGAAGTATTCCAGAGGGCATCAAGTGGAAGCAGAAACCTCCCAACAGACCCTTTCCACCCTCCTTCTAACCCTGAGCAAGCACCTTCTCATCATCCGCGATTTATGAAGCCACAGGACTGTGTCCATCGGCCTGGCCGATATACGGATTTTTCTATGCAGGGCTCTCAAAGTTTTTAGACGTGATGAAGTATAATCCTGGTACCTATCCCAAACTAAATTAACATGTTTATGACTTTTATTTAACGGCATTTTTCTGTGCATCCCATTTGTTTCGGCTGGAAAGCTAAGGATTACATTCGTTTTAAACCAAGGTCAAAAATAACTCACGTTTTAGAGCACTTTGCTTCACATGTGGCACCTCAATTCGGGCTATCAATGATCCTGTGAGATCCTGTCACCCTCCGCTTATAATAAACCAGCAACAATGGTAACCTGAGTGTTTCCTTGGCCTGAGACACAGTATACTTTCTTGGATGAAAAAGATTCAAGCTGGGAATTCTAGAGTTGCTGAACCATTTTATGTTTCATATATTTGAAAGTCCCTGCTGCTTTTTCTTCTGTATTGCTAGGTATATATACCAGATCTATATTTGAAAATACAGTTTGTACACTGGAGAATCTATCATTTCTAATCTCTCTTTTTAAAGGGGGCATGACCCATATAACTGTTCCGTGAACTCAGAGTGCTGGCACAACTTCAGGGAAACCTCAGAGTTGGAAATCTGACTTTACTTATTACCTTCTCGACTTTTTCCTCCAAGCTAAGACTAGCTCTTCATTTGAAAATTCAATCTCTTTCTCTCTCTCTCTCTCTCTCTCTCTGTTTCTCTGTGTGTTTATTTAGAAATCATCCATCGATTGACTGACTTATAAAACATACAGAGACAAGAGAGCACATATCAGTGAATGTTCTCAAACTGAAATCGTGTAACCAGATAGAGACACATAGTTACCAACACTTTAAAAGTTTCCCGGGTACTCCTTTTATGTCATTACGTTCTCCCAAAAGTAACCACTATTTGGGCTTTGAATAGCATAGATTAAAATTACCTATTTTTGTTGAAATAAATGAAATAATTCAATATGTGCTCATTTGTGTATGGCTCATTTCATTCAAAACTGTATTTGTGAGATTCCTCTGTAGGATTAGGTGTAATTGTAAATGATCAATCCTCACTGTTGTATAATATTCCCCTGTGGAAGTATACCATCATTTAATTTTCTATCCTAGTCTCGATGGGCATTGGGTTTTTTCCAGTGTGGGACTGAGTGTTGCCATGAGCATTCTAGTAGATGTCTTTTGGTAGAATATACACAAATTCTTTGTTCGTGGGGTATGCATATGTTTAGATATACAGACACCGCCACACAGTTCTGTTAGCATCACACTCTTCACTGGCAATTATATGGAAGTTCCAGTTACTCCAAGTGTTTGCCAACACTTGCCATTTTACACCTTTGATTTGCATTTTCATGATAACTAATGAAGTTAAGCACTTTTTCATTAGTTTATTGGCCATTTAGATATCCTCCTTTGTGGAGTATTCATTTTAATCATTTGCCCATTTTTCAATTAGACTGTCAGTCACTTTCTTATTGATTTCTAGGACTTCTAAGAAGTGTATCCTGGGAATGAGTCCTCTGTTGAATATATGTATTGTGACTGTTTTCTCCCATACTGCGAGTTGCTTTTACACTCTCTTAACGGTGTCTTTTGAAGAACAAAAGCTATCTATATTAATTTTAATAGATAACTCTATTAAGTTTTTCTTTTTTGGTTAATACTTTCTGAGTCCTGTTTAAGAAATATCTGTTCACCTCAAGTTTATAAAGATGTTCACCTATGTTTTCATCTGTTTTAACTTTTACATTTAGAACTACAATTAATCTAGGACTAATTTTTTGTGTGGTTTGAAGTAAGGGTCAAGGTAATTTTATTTTTTTTTCTTTGAAAGCAATTAATTCAGCACTATTTATTGAAAAGATTACCCTTTTCCCACTGCAGCACAGCATCACCTTTAGGTGACCACAAATTTATGGGATCTGTTTCTGGACTATTAATTCTGTTCCATTGTTAGATTGTCTTTTTGTCTAAGTATCACACTATATTAATTACTATATCTTCATGCTAGGTACTGGTAGTTTAAGTCTTCCAGCTTTCTTTTTTCTTTCTTTCTTTTTACTGCTTTCGTTATTTTTAGCCAGTATCAATAACATTTAGCTTGTCATTTTCTCTCCCTCCCCACTTCCACAAAAAATCTGTCAAGAATTTTTTTCTAAATACTTGGAATTTAATTAACTTTATACACTAATCTGAGGGAAACTGATATCTTCAAAATACTGAGTCATTCAATCCATGAACATAGCTTATCCCTGCTCTTATTTATGTCCTCTTAATTTGTTCAGTAAAGTTTTGTAGATTTTGTATCTGTGATGCAGAACCAGTTTTGTTTTCTAAGGATTGCAGATCAAGATATGCATGACTACTATGCATGACTAGGTCATAGTTTGCACCAGATGTGGCTTACCAATTAAGTTCAGCAGTAAGCAAACTGGTTTACACACCTTTCAATGAATCAAATCCATGGATCACAGGCTTGCAAGTTGCAGTAATGTTAAGTCACCATAAACGTTTCTAAACACTTACTCTCAGTTTCTGTACTTATCTCATTGCTAAGAAGTAAGAAAGGAAATCATGGACTGGCTCTGCTCCATGAACCACACTTTGAATAGCAATAATATAGAGCTTCTGTACGTCTTTCATTAGATTATTTCCAAACATGATTCTTGTAGGTTATTTCCATATGTGATTTTTGAACTAATTATTTTCTTCAGCATTTTGCTTCCCTCAAGGAAACAAGCCTTCAGCTGTCATTGTTTCCAAGAACACCTGTTTCTAACAGATTCTCTGGTCTTTTTAATCTGCCATGTTTAGAAAAACAAACTAGATTATCCTGGCATCAAACCCTTTTCAGAAGAAGGAAAAGTTTTCTATTCTCTATTTCCTATTCTGTTTTGGTGACATCTAGCTGACCTTCAGTGACATTAAATGTTTCAGTTGAAACATATGGATGTCATTGTCACTTGCTTTTTAAATAAGCTTAATAAACTGACACTGTTCCACCTATGTAAATTATAGATTAAAAATCCTATGGGAACTCAGTAAAGATCTACAAATAGCAGCATTAGACCACGCACTGCCTCTCTATTCCACCTTGAGGGCTGATTATAATATTCCTTTTAAACCAAAGCCAGTCATAACTCATAGTTTTAGGGCATGTTGCTAGGACAAAACCTACAGTGCAGGGAATTTAAGGTGTTTATCTGAAGCTCTTAAGATTGTCCAAAGCAGAATAAATCCAGAAATTTCTCTTGACAGTCACTTCTGTACTTTCTTTTCTCAGTTACATAGTTCACAGTCCATGCCAAAGGCTCCCTCCTCACATGCTCTCTCACCCTCTATATAGACTGTCCATGGATGTGGACTGAAAGGATAGGACAATGGAGTGAATGTTGCTTTCTGGTCTTAAAACCCTTACTTCTCCCCATTGACACAAATTCCTCCTTCTTTTCCCAATCAGCCCTTCTCTCTGGAATCCCATCTATACCTATATATCTGTATCTATAGGTACAGATATATATATCTTCATCAAAAAGTTAGGTACACATGTGATCTGCCTCCGACAAAGGCTTATCTCTTTAAGGGCCTTTAACTGTAGTGGATAAAACAATTTAACTTTGAAATTAAATTTTGACTTGCCATTAAATGAACTATCATCCTCAAAAATCAATATCCAGAAAAGCCTACGGGCAAATGTTTCATAAATTATAAAATATTAGATCTGGAAGCATCGTAGAAGTCATTCATCAGGAAAAATTCCAATAAATACATGGGAATACATGTGCAAATTCATTAGAAATCATCCAAATTAAAACAAGAATTCATTTTTATTAAGCTCCTTGAATACAGATGAGTTGCATAATCTCTCAAGACATTAGTGTCTTCCTACCTTAAACTGAGAAAGATAATAACACCTACTTACCAAAGTTTTTGTGAATAATAAGTGAGATAATGCCTGTGAACTATCACACAGTGGCTGGCATGCAACGCATACACCGTAGATATCAGCTCTTGTTTACAATATATTCAATTACATTATCGATAAAAATACTGTGTTACCATTCTCTACCCCAGTGCTCCCCAGCCCCTCACTCTCTGGCAAGGCTCGTCTACACATCACTCTTGATTCAGTCACTGTGTTTCCTCCCAAGAACCTTGTCATTATAGACTGCCTCTCCATGGGCACAGTGCACATGGTCTCTGGGAGGGGAGTTTATGGCCTCAAAGACTCGAAGCCCAAGATGGAATACAGGCTCCTCAGCTGTTTCAGTTGCTGACATGAAACACCAGGGACACTATCAGTATCTCCAGAAAATGGATGCTTACTGACAACATGCTTGAACTTCAACTATTCAGTAAGTTTTTATTGAACTCCTTCTGTGTATTCAGCTCTAGTCTGCACAACTTTTGGACAATAAGGGGGAAAAAAAAGGTCATATATCTGCTTACAAGGAATATAATCCGGAAGAGAATCAGTCAACAGGATAAAGACATATGCAGTTTAGGTAAATAAATCAAAAGAGATATGATTTATTTCTGATCCTCTTTGACTCTTCCCTGTTTCATCTGCAGCACAAAGGAAACACAGAATATTAAGGACAAATCAACTGTTCTTACAATTTCTTTCTGAGTAAATTCAACTCCAGTGGAAACATTGTAAAGCCTTAACTTCATCCTGAAAAATCCACATAAAATACCCTTAGCATATCTACAAACTCCTTGGCATGGTCTCTTCTGACCAATGGCCTGGAGAAACTAGAAAATTTACTGAAGCACCAAACTGAAATAAACCTGCAAGACAGTCACCAAACAAGCCAGTAAGACCAGCTGACCACACACCACCTACATCAGCCCAACACATTTTTTCACTATTCATGCAGTAGTTTTGTAGCACCCGAAATTCAGGACCTAAAATGGTCCTTGAATTGCTCAGTCATACTTCACTCTAATTTTGTAGAGGAAATTAGAAGCTTTCAGAGTATGAGCAAATCAGAAAACAACAATAACACCTGTGACAAGTAAACATTTTAAAAATTAAAAACTTTGAAACAATTCCTAAGTGACCACATGGACCTGATACTTGTTTGTTTCCCTTGAAGGTTTGGCAAAAAAACAAACGCTAGCCTATCAGCAGTGAAATGAATCCTTGCTTTGCTGGTATACACAGCCCTGTCATTGCTACCCTATCCCTCCCACATGCATCCTCTTACAGAATATTTACGTGAGCCTGAGTGGGCATAAATCCCTCTCTCTAGAGATACTTAAGAAGCAGATGCAATTAATACTCTTTTTATTTCTCTTTTAAAAGACGTGTTAAGCATGTTACTTTCCAGCTCAACAACTTTCAAAGGTCCTCTATTTTCAAACTTTTTAGCTGAGGCTCTTCATTATGTGAATTCACAACTTGCAAAGAACTCTCTGTTCCAGAAACACATATCGATTCTTGCTCCTGTGAGCCTGTTACTTGCAACCTTTTTTTTTTTTTTTTTTGGTACACGGGCCTCTCACTGTTGTGGCCTCTCCTGTTGCGGAGCACAGGCTCCGGACGCGCAGGCCCAGCGGCCATGGCTCACAGGCCCAGCCGCTCCGTGGCATGTGGGATCTTCCCGGACCGGGGCACGAACCTGTGTCCCCCGCATCGGCAGGCGGACTCTCAACCACTGCGCCACCAGGGAAGCCCTTGCAACCCATTTTTAAGTTTCACTCACATCGTTACCCACACCCGGAATTTACACCGTTTCTTTCTCTTAAACTCCTGAACATCTATGTTGTTCAAAGAACAGCTTAAGTGTCACCCTTACTAAGGACATTTCTCGAAGCACCTTAGCATTCCTTGAGTCTTTCTGGTGACTGTTCTTCGTAACACCCACTTGGAACTGTCACTGTTTGTTGTTGCTGTTGTTTGGTGTATGTGTTCGTGTATCATTGGTTCAGCTCATATTTATTGAAGGTCTCTTCTTGCATCGTCCTGGGCCCAGAGAACAGGGAGAAACAAGACACTCCTGCGTCCTTAAAGATCTCTGAGTTTGACAGAGAAGAGTTCAAAAAAATATATTATCCAAAGTAGCTATGAAGACTTTTGTGGAGCATAATTAAATAAGAAGAGGATAATGAAAGATCACAGGAAGCCTGAGAGGAAAGTTGTCATTAGAGGTACATCTTGACGTAAAATAAAACAAATAATATCTAATACTTATTCAGCACTTAGTATTTATGTCAGGTTCTAAGTGCTTTACATCTATCACTTCACTTAATCCTCACAACAACCTTATCATGGAGGCATTATCAACACAACTCAAATTTCAATGGGCATATGAATCTCCTGGGGATCTTGTTAAAGTCCAGATGGTGCACTGAGAATGTGCTGTAAGAGTGGGCATGATGTCTGGGGTGACACAGCCCTTTTCTTGCTTATTAAATCAGTAATGCCACAGGGATAATAGCTACTGTTTACTTTAAAACATGCACAATGGGTCAGGCTCTTTGCTGCACACTTCTGCACATTATCTCTTTTCCTCCAATCAATACTGCAAATCAGGGCTGGTGTCCCTATTTTGCTTATGATAAAACTCGAACTGTGAGTAAGTCAATTCGTGGTCTGTCACTGAGCTAGTAAGGATGAGAACAGGAATGCAAATTACATCTACCTGGCTCCAATACCCCCAATCTTATCACCATATCTTGCTACTTTCATTTCTCAATCTGTCCATGATAACCTTAGATAACTTAAAAACAGCCCTTTAATTTCAATGCCCTCAGCACACGGATACACAGGGAAAGATAGAATTCTTCTCCATTGCCTCCATCCCACTCTGCTGGACTGGGAGTGCTGCCATTTGGGAGAAGAGATAATCAATATTTTACCAAATGCTGGTAACGTGCTTGAACTTGCTTTAGAGGAGCCGATTCTAGGTTTCATTTTCACATATGAATGGAAATAAAGTAGAGGGCTGGCAATGCCTGATGGAAAAAAATAACCTGTTTCGACAGGCACTTGTCAGCATCTGAGCTCTGGAGGGCACCCCATTCCCTGCGTGAGATCCCTGCAGAGTCCCCAGGGAGGAAGAAAACAGCTTCATCTGACCTGTGAGTAAAGTAACCACTTTGAGGGTCACTGGAAACCTCCCAGAACAACCTGTAAGGAATAGTCACTATATTAGTAAGTTATTTTCTTTTAAGAGAACTTATTGTTGTCATTTTCTCTGGTCCATGAAACCTAGTCTGAAAGAATCTTGTGAGAAAAGAAATATTTAAGCGAGGTTATGGGAGGTCAGAAACAAGCATCTCTGGTTTCCATTTAAACTACAATTTAGCTGTTACTAAGTAATGCTTCCTATCTTAACAGGTGTTTCAAGAAGTATTTTAGGTATCTTGTTTCATATTATCATCATAAGAACTATACTGCGTACGTACTAGCTTCCTCAATAAAAAGATGGGCTCAGTACCTTGCTTGAAATCACACCGTGAGTGCAGAATTCAATTCTTACTGAAGTCAACCTGTCTCAAGGATCTAGAGCCTGGTTCACTGCTCCTAAACTGCCTCCCATGTAATGTCTAGGAGAGATCAGGTTAAAAGCTCACTCACTGTCAATGCCATGTATCAAAATCCTGTTCCTTCTGATAGGAAATTTTCAAAATCAAGGAAACATAAAAGCAAACAATGCAATTAAGCCTGCCATAATCTTTACAGACTGAAGAATTTATGAGAACGAGATAATCCATTCTATATAGCTGAATAAGTTATCTAACCATTCCGATGATAAGAGACTTGACTCTTTAAAGTTAATAGCCAGTAGGGAACTGCTTAAAGACATCCTTTCAAATGAGAAGGCAGTTCTCCTCATGGTACTGCCCTGTCTCTCTGTTCCCTTCAGTAAACCATCCGTGTCAGTCGCTACCCTGCCACAGCAGAGCCTGCTCAAGCAAAGATTTTAAGAAAGAAGACGGAGTGCCTTAGAAAGGGTGGCAGTCTTAATCAGAGAAAATCTCTTTGTTGAATAATCACAAGTCATTTGATTAAGTGCTCTGTCTCCATGACACTAACATTTTCAAGCTGAGGTTCAGGGCTGAATTGTCCTAACACTAATTAGTTGGAAAACAGACTGTGATTAGAGAGCTAAAAAGCCATAGGAGGATAAGACAGAAGAGGCTAGTGGCTAAATTGGTTTCCTGTAGAAAGGAATCTTTCTTTAGGAGTCAGCTATGATACCCAGAGAATTATACTTCGGATCTCTTCACACAGGAAACTTGAAAGAACAGCAGTTGGGGGAATCAATTAAATAGTTTCCAGTAGACTTGGCCATGGCTGTCATTGCCAAGGTTGTCTAACCAGAATAGAGGACATTCCCTCCAAGCATGACTATTATTTTCCCTCCCAGGTAAAGCTAAGTCTTAGAATCACCAGACAAGAGCTTTGCTCACTAACCATACTAGACATTCTAGTCATTCATCAAATAATTATTAATGGACTTTTCAAACAAATAAGACTTGATTGATTGATTTCATTAAGACTTTATATATTTAGAGACATTTTAGGTCCACAGCAAAATTGACAGGAAAGTACAGAGATTTCCCATATACCCCCTTCCCCAAACACAAACAGCATTCCACATTATCAAACTGTGGGTATTTGTTAAAATTGATGAACCCCCAATGACACATCATAATCACCCATAGCCCATAGTTATATTACAGTTCACTCTTGGTATTGCATATTCGATGGGCTTAGACAAATGTATAACAACACATATCCATCGTTATGGTACCATGCAAAGTGCTTTCACTGCCATAAAATCCTTCTATGCTCTGCTTATTTATCCCTCCTCTGCCCAACTCCTGGCACTTTTTACTGCCTCCAAAGCATTGCCTTTTCCAGAATATCATGTAGTTGTAATCATGAAGTATGTAGCCTTTTCAGATAGGCTTCTCTCACTTAGTAATATGCATTTAAAATTCCTTCATGTCTATTCATGGCTTGATAGCTCTTTCTTTTCAGCACTGAATAATATCCCATTGTCTGGATGTACCACAGTTTATTTATCCAGTCATCTACTGAAGTAAATCTTGGTTGCTTCCAATTATGAATAAAGCTGCCATAAACATCCATGTGCAGGTTTTTTGTATGTACATAAGTTTTCAATCCCTTTATGTAAATACCAAGGAGTGCAATTACTGGTAAGAGTATGTTTAGTTTTGTAAGAAACTGCTAAACTGTCTTCCAAAGAGGCTGTACCATTTTGCAACCCAACCGGTAATGGATGCTGGTTGCTCCATATTCTTGCCAGAATTTGGAGTTGTCGGTGTTCTGGATTTGGGCCATTCTAATAGTTGTGTAGTGATATTTCATTGTTACTTCAACTTGCATTTCCCCAGTGGCATATGATGTGAAACATCTTTCATATGCTATTTGCCTGCCATATATATTTTTTGATGCGGTATCTGTTAAGGTCTTTGACCCATTTTTTAAATCAGGTTGTTCACTTTCTTATTATTGATTTTGAAAAATTCTTTGTATATTGTGGATAACAGTCCTTTTTTTTTTTTTTACAGTACGCGGGCCTCTCGCTGTTGTGGCCTCTCCCCTTGCGGAGCACAGGCTCCGGACGCGCAGGCTCAGCGGCCATGGCTCACGGGTCCAGCCACTCCGCGGCATGTGGGATCTTCCCGGACCAGGGCACGAACCTGTGTCCCCTGCATTGGCACGTGGACTCTTAACCACTGCGCCACCAGGGAAGCCCAACAGTCCTTTCTGAGATGTATCTTTTGCATATATTTTCTCCCAGTCTGTGGCTTGTCCTCATTCTTCTGACATTGTCATTTGTAGAGTAGAAGTTTTTTATTCTAATGAAGTCCAGATTAATTATTATTTCTTCTGTGGTTCATACCTTTGTTGTTTTATCTGAAATGTCACTGCCATGCCAAAGCCCAAGGTCATCTAGGTTTTCTCCTGTGCTATTTTTTGGGAGTTTTATAATTTTACATTTTACATTTAGGTCTATGATACGTTTTTTGTTAATTTTTGTGAAGGATATAAGGTCTGTGTATAGACCCTTTTTTTTTTGGCATGTGGACGTCAGTTGTTCAAGTATCATTTGTTGAAAACACTATCTTTGCTCCATTGTATTGCCTTTGCTCCTTTACCACAGATCTGTTGACTATATATATATATATATGTGGATCTATATTTCTGGGCTCTCTATTCCATTCCATTAATCTGTCCATTTCCTTTGCCAATACCACGCTATCTTGATTACTGTGGCTTTATAGTAAGTCTTGAAGTCAGCCACTGTCAATCCTTCAACTCTGTTCTTCTCCTTCAGTATTGTGTAGTTTATTCTGGGTCTTTTGCCTTTCTCTATAGATTTAGAATAAGTTTATTGACACACACAAAATAACTTTCTGGAATTGTATTGCATCTACAGATTATACTGAGAAGAGCTGACATACTGATATTACTGAGTCTTGCTATCCATGAACATGGAATGTCTCTCCATTTATTTAGTTTTTCTTTGATTTTGTTCATTAGCGTTTTGTAGTTTTCCTCATATAGCTCTTGTACAGATTTGAGCTAGACTTACACCAAAGTATTTCAGATTTTTGTGTACTAACGTTCATGGTATTGTATTTTAAATGTCAAATTCCACTTGTTCATTGCCAGTATATAAGAAAGTGACTGATTTTGTATTTTAACCTTTTATCTTACAAACTTGCTATTAGTGGTTATTAGTTCCAATAGTTATTTTTTGTTAATTCTTTCAAATGTTGTGCATAGATGATCATGTTGTCTGTGAAAAAGATGATTTTATGTCTTCCTTCCAATCTTTATAGTTTTCATTTCCTTTCCTGTCTTATTGTATTAGATAGAACTTCCAGTATGATGTTGGAAAGGAGGGGTGAGAGGGAATATCCTTGCGTTTTACTTGATCTCAGTAGAAAAGCTTCAAGTTTCTCACCATTAAGTTTGATTTTTGCTGTGGGTTTTTTGTAAATATTCTTTATCAAGTTGAGGAAGTTCTGCTCTATTCCTAGTTTACTGGGAGTTTTTGTCATTACTGCACATTGGATTTTGCCAAAAGCTTTTACTGCATTCTATTAATATGACTGTGTGATTTTTTTTAGCCTATCAGTGGGTCTTTAAAATACATCTTCCTGGGCTTCCCTGGTGGCGCAGTGGTTGAGAGTCTGCCTGCCGATGCAGGGGACACGGGTTCGTGCCCTGGTCTGGGAAGATCCCACATGCCGCGGAGCGGCTGGGCCTGTGAGCCATGGCCGCTGGGCCTGCGCGTCCGGAGCCTGTGTTCCGCAATGGGAGAGGCCACAACAGTGAGAGGCCCGCGTACCGCAAAATAAAATAAAATAAAATAAAATACATCTTCCAATTCATGCTTACATCACTGTTATGGTAATCATTTGAATATGCAAATATGATCATGCTATTTCCCTATGTATTATTCACCAATGACACTTCATCTTCCACAAGGTAAAAATCTAAAAACTACTGGCTTGGCAAAGAAGACCCTTCAGAATCTGGCTTTTGCCTAGGTGTTCAGATTCATATCCAGCCTTTTCTCCTATCCTTACAGATGACATTTCAGGTGAACTTAACTCCTTATAGCTCACTGAATTCCTGAGCTTGAAATGCCTTCTCCAGGCTTGTTTACTGGAAAATGTCTATATAACCTTCAAGTCTCAGCTCAGACATTTCCCTTCCCTCATACCTTGTTTGATGCTCCTCAACAGATTTGAGTTCTCATTCGCCAGTGTGCTTATAGAAATCTTATGACAATTATCATATTGCACTGTAAATACATGTTTATTTTTCTGTTTCTCCTAGTGTACTGAAAATTACTTGATAGCAGAGATCTCGTCTTTTGTTATTTTGGTACAAATATACAAGGCACCTTAGTACCTAGTGTAGAACCTAGAATAGAGGAGGTATTTCATTTACACCTAAATAGATAAAAGCAAAAAAAGGCATATCTTTGGATTCCATTGCCCATATACTTCTCCATTAAACCATGTGGTCTATTTTACATATAAACTTTCTCATTAAGTTTGGGTTCTGCTATGTTTGTGTAGCGGTAGCAAGAAGAGGATAAGCAAGTTTCCAGAAGGATCCTGGTAAAAATATTTGCCTTTACCTTACCCTCTTTAGCCATTGACCACAGACTACCAAAAGGAGCTGGACTAACAAGGGTCAGAGGTATAAATAAGCTTGTAATTAGAGTGATATGACTAACGGATGGTATTTCTCCTGCTCCTGCTGGAACAGAACAAAACTTTTCTGGATGTTATGGCCACTTCATGTTTCCATCTTCTTTCAAATTTATTCTTTCCCTTTTCCATTATTGTTTCACCAAATCCAATCTGCTAGACTGTGGGACAAAGCCATTCTCTTCCCCTTGCCCAATCTTCTTACCCCTCACCCATTTTCACCTGAGAGGAAGCTTAGCCTGGACCATGCATCAGGCAGCTGTTGGCCAGAGGCACACTTGGAAAAAGCCCCTGGACTACAGTCAGAGTGGAAAAGGTTGATAACGGTTAGTAAGTTGGAGTCTGGGACTGGATATAAGCATCGTTATCATCTATATTAATCACAAATTCTATTCGTCTAGAAAATCACAAACAAAATCCATCGAATCATGAGTTAATTTGTCACTCATCAGTTCAGCAACAACTAAGTGTCACATGCAAAGTACAGGCTGAGTATAAAAACCGAAAACACAGTGCTGGGAGTGTGTGGTTTCTGGTAGCTGCAAAGCAGCTTGTGTGAGCCAGGCCAGAGGCAAGGAGCTGAAATGAAATGAATTCACAGATCAAAGCACCTCAGAGAAATATCAAGAAACTAATGAATTTTATAAAGTTATATGTCTAAAAACTGTCAGTAAGACCTTACAATGATTAAATTATTTCAAAAGGCATCTGGTGTTTATTCATGCCTCTACATTCCCTCTTGTCCTCACTCCAGAAGTTTCATCGTCAGACTTTTATCTACATAAAAAGATTTTCTTCCTGCTGATTGCTACTCTGTCAGTAGATGAACATAAAGTGGAGTATAATAAAGTAAAATAAAATAAAAGAGGGCAAAGTGAAATGCAGGCCACGCGGGTAATTCAGTTATCTCAAATTCAAGTATCAGCTTTGTTCTCTCCAAAGAAAGAAGAAATACAAGGATCTTGGCAGGACCTGCCAACAAAGTGACATGATTGATTTTTTTCATACATGAATATACAAATTTTAGAATTCAAAAGTACCATTTATTACTGCAAAAATTTAAGTTTTCAAAGCACTTAGATTTTTTTTTCTATGCTCAATTTCATAAAATCTCTCTGCCTGTTTATTTGCCTCAGCCTCTCCCCTCAGGAAGCTCACAGCACCACAGAAGAATTATCTCACTATACAAATTCCTGTATGAAGGCAGATAACATGGACTCCACGATAGTTCTAAAGTACAGAGAAAATGCTATGGAAATTTACAGGTAGGCAAGATGATTAACACATTGTGATAGGTCGCATTGTGTCCCCCCCAAATTCACATATTGAAGAGCGAACCCCTAGTACCTCTAAATGTGACCTTACAGAGATGGCGCCTTAGTGCTCAGGTCCCAGAATAAATGTCACAGTTACGTCTGAAGGTGACTTTGGAGTTTGAAGAAAGAAAAAGCATCCTTTTTCAGTGAGAGTGGGAGGACAGGGTTAAATAGAATAATCCAGGTTTTCTCAACCTTGATACTCCTGATATTTTGGACTGGATAATTCTTTGCATTTTTTGCAAAAATATATATATATTTTCAAGTCTTTGCATTGCAGGATGACCAAAACCCACCAGATGCCAGTAACACTTTCCCCCAGTTGTGAAAATCAAAAATACCCACTGATGGGAGTGTGGGGATTGGGGGTGAAGTTGCCCCAAGTTGAGAATAGCTGGAATAAGAACACTGAGGCAAACGGCCAAGCAGAAGGCAAAGAACTCTAGAATATTTGAGCCAGAAGAGCAGAGTGAAGGGGACAGACAGGAGGAGGACCTAACTGACTCTGGAGAGATGCGGGGCGGGGCGGGGGGGGACCAGAGGCTCTGCCAGCGCCTCTGGGCCTCCACTCACATCCTTTCTCTTACTTGAATACTCTCTTATCAATCCATTCAATCACTATCTGAGCTTCAAAGTCCAGATATGGCCAAGTCCTCCAAGAAACTGTCCCTGATCACAACACATCTCAGAGCTCTTCCTCTCTCCCCACTGAGCTCTATCAGGATGGACAGCCTCTGGCCCTCTTTGGACACTCAGCAAAGCGGTCATCTCTGGTTGTTGTTGAACTGCCTAAGTGGGAAGCTTCCCCCTCAGTTACATGGTGGCTCTAGGAAGGTGGGATGGGGTCAGGTTTTGGCATTGCCTATAGGCCATTTCAGGGATGGCCCAGGTACCCTAGAGGAAGAAATGAGCGGAGTGTTCACCCATTCTGATTGGTTGAACTTTCTGATATATAGGGATCTCTGTCCAGAGCCACCTCCTTCTGGATTTGTGTTATTCTGCATTTCAGAGATGGCAAATACTGCCCGGGTGGAATTCCTCAGCAGCAGTTCTCTGAAAATCCACAAAGAGACAGTCAGACTCAGGGGACCGTGATGCCTCCTTTACCCCATCTACAATGCAGACGGCAGTCCACTGTGGCCATTTTTGTGCTCTGGCACAGCTGAAGACTAGGACATTCTTAGGAAGTTCTGTATCTGTGAGACCTGGCAAACAGGACTGCTGGGATCCAGGAGTTTCCTCCACTGGGCAGCCATCATTGCCCTGCCCATACAGTGCCTGGTTACAGTTATGCACTATTGACAAAGTTCTGTCCCAAGCAGATACACAAGTCTCCGCACATCTGGAAACATTTGGGACTACAAAAGAAACTCTACCAGCTGTTTAGCATTAAGATTTTCTCTGCATCCACAGCACTTCCCTGAAGTAACCAACACCTCAACCACAGGAAGGACTCCTGGATGCCAAAATGGTTAGTGAAACAGATTCCTGCAGGCATCACCGTTTAGCCCTAAGCAGTGCAACACTCATTACAGTTTACGTAAAAGGCCCGTCACTGTGTGGTCCTCAGGCTATGCCTTTATTCTCACTGCTCTGCACTTGCACCCCACTTTGATCTTTACTGCTTCCAGTCTCCCAAACAGATCTGTCCTCTGTGTCCTCTTCCTTTTCCTTATTGTTCCCCTGGAAAACATTCACTCACCCTTTGAGACACACTCCTGAAAGTTACTTCCCCATTGAAACTTTCTTTGAATCCTGTAAACAGAATAGATTCCCATTGTTCTGGGCCACCTCTGTCCCCTCATCTGCCCCCATTATGTACTCGTATCACCCTATTTTAATTACTGATTTTCCTGTGCCTCTTTCTCACCATTCCTGCACTCCTAGCCAAGTAACATCGCTTCACTTAACTCTGTAAACTTAAAGACGCAGGACAGGCTGTATTAGGGTTGGTTCTACAAAAGCTGTTGTTTTCTATCTTTAGTAATGATCTATCATTTGAGAAAACATTTCACATATTCTAGGGCAAAGTACTGGAACATTCCACATCTTCTAGGCAAAGTACTAGAGAAAATTGACTGACATTAACTGAAGAATTTATTGTTTCTCGTTTCTCCAGCTTTCATGGCATCACTAAAACTACCCATGCAATTCTTAGATACATAACATTTACTCTGAAATGATGGATTAACATTCATTTGACTAAAGTGCATACTGTCTCAATTATATTAGAAATTATTCTTTAAAACTGGTGTATGGCCTGTCAATCTTTCCTCAGAAATAGAATTCCTTTTTATATAAGGAGGGAACAAAAATTCTTATTTTTGTAGAGGCGTGGATGGACCTAGAGACCGCCACACAGAGTGAAGTAAGTCAGAAAGAGAAAAACAAATATCGTACATTAACGCATATATGTGGAATCTGAAAAAATGTTATAGATGATCTTATTTGCAAAGCAGAAATAGAGACACAGACATAGAGAACAAACATCTGGATACCAAGGGGGAAGGGGTGGGTGGGATGAATTGGGAGATGAGGATTGACATATATACACTATTGATACTATGTGTAAAATAGATAACTAATGAGAACTACTGTATAGCACAGGAACTCTGCTCAGTGCTCTGTGGTGACCTAAATGGGAAGGAAATCCAAAACAGAGGGGATATATGTATATGTACAGCTGATTCACTTTGAAACTAACACAAAATTGTAAAGCAGCTATACCTCAACAAAAATTTTAAAGTAGTAAAAAAATTAAAAAATAAAAGGAATTCATTTAAGCTTCTCAATCTACCTCTAAATGTTCAAGCATTTGGCAGTCCTGACTGCAGTGTTTATATCCAACTGGAATTTAATCATTCCTTTCAAAAATGCATTTTTTCTGATCATAAAAATTTTATTTGAATGATAGATTGTCATAATAACAATTGCTAACTTTAATTGAGCAATCTTCAATATTATCATAAATGGCTTTATTTAATTCTCATAGCAACGCTTTGAGGTAGGTTGTCCTTAAATCTTACAGATAAAGAATTGGCGGCTCACACACATAGTTGCTTGTCCAAGGTCACACAGCTGGGAGGGCTGGATGGGATTTGAATCCATCAGTCTTGCTCCAGGAGGCCCACTGCTACCTTCTACCCCACACTGCATTTATACTGCTTAATTTGCAATCCAAGACTTCTGCAGTCCAGCTGCTAATAATACTTTAATGTGCCTGGCCCTGGACAGTTTGCACTTTTGGCACACAAAATAGACAAGTCTGGCAACTCATGTGCTTGTTTCTCATCTTACACATAAATAATCTGTAGCTAAACTATGTAAAATGACTTGCCTAAACTCAAAGCTAAGAAGTAGCAAAGCTAGGACAGCAAAACCAAGTATTGTGGGCTTCCCTGGTGGCGCAGTGGTTGAGAGTCCGCCTGCCGATGCAGGGGACACGGGTTCGTGCCCCGGTCCGGGAAGATCCCACATGCTGCGGAGCGGCTGGGCCCGTGAGCCATGGCCGCTGAGCCTGCGCATCCAGAGCCTGTGCTCCGCAACAGGACAGGCCACAACAGTGAGAGGCCCGCGTACCGCAAAAAAAAAAAAAAAAAGTATTGTTACTCTTAGTTCAGTGCCCAGTCCACCCCACCATAGGACATTTAGAAGAATTCAGAAATTATGCATAAGCATATACATATACACATGCCAGTGTTACCCAATTTTGAGACCTTTAAAAGTACCATGAAAAAGAGACATTAAATGGTAAGAATTTGCCACTCTTGTTTAACTCACAGGCTGGATTTAAACATATGTTAAAAAAAATTGGCATCAACTCTCAAAATTGTCCCATCCTTCCCAGGAGTAAGGGAATTTTTTATTTGCTGGATCAATGAATATTGTTAAAATGATGTTTGAAAGGTACTATCAACATACGATTTCTTATGTATGATGAAAATGAATCATTCCTTTTTAACTTAAATTTTAAGAAAAAGATGCAATTTTCTCTGCAGGTTAGAGATGCTCATTCTCAAGGTCATTCAAAACTCAGATTGCTCACAGCACAACCAGAATGCTTGCTCAGATTCACTATTAGACTTACAGAGTCTGTGTCTGCTGGTGAAGAACACGGACTGCATACAAATGACTTCACCTCTACAGCACAGAATTTAAATCAGGCGAGCAAGAAGCCAACTAGTCCCCCAAATACATGTTAATCTGCTTCCAGAACAAACCCACAGACTGAGTAAATATTTTGCTTGCATCAGAATTTCACCATATCAAACATAAGTTCAAATGAGGGGATTGTTAAAAGCAGTTGATTTTATAGAACCACTCAGCATTTATTATAAGGAGCTCTGCTCTGTTCATCTCTCATTTACCCCTTCATTGAAGAATAACTGATAAACAACAAAATGTATATACTTAAAGTGTTCAATTTGATACATTCTGACATAAATATACATCCATGAAACCATCATCACAATCAAAATAATAAGCATCAAAATCCATCATCTCCCAAAGTTTCCTTGAGACCCTTTGTAATCACTCTCCTCTGTCTTTCTCTGTCCCTCCTTGATTTCTATCAGATGGAGTAGTTTGAATTTTTCTAAAGTTTTCTATAAATGGAATCAAATAATATGCAGTCTTTTTATCTGAATTCTTTCACTTTGCATATTTACATCTTGCATGGATTGCAACATTCATGTTGTCTCATGAATCCCTGGTTAATTCGTTTTTATTTCTGAATAGTATTTCATTGTATGGATATGCCACAATTTGTTTAGACATTCACGTGCTGATGGACATTTGAGTTATTTCCAGTTTTTGCCTTTTACAGATAGAGCTGCAATGAATATCTGTGCAGAAGTCTTTATATAGACATACACTTATTATTGTCTTGGGTAATTATGGAAAATAGCAGTGGCTGGATCATATGTTAGGCAAATGTATAACTTTTCTTTAAATAAGCTGCCAGAATGTTTACCAAAGAAGCTGTACCATTTTAGATTCCCACCAGCAGTGTATGAGAGCTCCTGTTATTTCACGTCCTGATCTACGCTTGGTACGGTCTATCTTAACTTGTAGTTCTTCTATTAGAAGTGTAGTGGTATCCTGTGCTTTTAATTTATATCCCCCTAATGACTAATAATGTCAGATATTTTATCATGTGCTTATTCTCTATTCTTATTTCTTCTTTAGTAAAGTGTCTGTTGAAATCTTTTGCCAACTTTTAATTGGGTTGTTTGTTTTCTCAGAGTTCTGAAAGAGCTTTATCTAAAACAAGTCCTGTATCAGATGCACAATTTTCAGATAGATTTTCTCTCAAACTGTGTATTGTCTTTTCATTCTTTTGATAATTTTCTTTGAGGAGAAGATGATGTTTTAATGAAGTTCAATTTGTCAATCTTCTCTCTCATGGATCATACTTGTGGGAGAAATCTTAGCTTAACCCAAGCTCACAAATGTTTTCTCCTATTTCTTTTTCAGCAGTTTTATAGTTTCAGATTTTACATTTAGGTCCATGGGCCCATGATCCATTTCTGAGTTAGTTTTAATATATGGTGAGAGGAATGGATTGAAGTTCTGTTTTTGTTTTTCATCTTGATATCCAGTACCATTTATTGAAAAGATGATCAATTCTCCCTGAATTGTCTTTTCAGCTTTGTCAGAATCATTGATCTTTACATGTATGAGACCTTTGCTGGATTCTGGATTCTGTCCCATTGATTAGCTTACCTATCTTGATGCCAGCATCACACTATCTCCTCGGTGACTGTTTCTTTAATATGACTTGAAGTCCGGTAGGTAGGGCTAACTCTCAGATTCTGTTTTACATTTCCAAGGATGTCTTTGTATTTCAATATGAATTTTACAGCCACCTTGTCAGTTTCTACAAAAAGCTTGCTAGGATTCTTGCTGCAGTTATTTTGAATCTATAGATAAATTTGGAAATAACTGATATCTTAACAATACTGACTATTCTGGCCTTTGAAAAAGGAATTTAGGTCTTTAATTTAGGTCTTTATTTCCTCTTAATATTTTGTATTTTCAAATGCATAGATCTCTCATATCTTTTGTCAGATGTACCTGTAATTATTTCACAGTTTGGTGCTATAGTAAATTGCATTTTAAAATTTCAGTTGAACAATCTTCTAGTCATTTTTGTAAATTCAATCAGATTTTCCACATAGATGATGATGGAGTTTGGACAGTTTGTCTTCTTTCTTTCAATCTAGAGGGCCTTTTATTCATTTTTCTTGCCTGATTGCACTGTCTTAGAGCCTCTAGTGTAATGTTGAACATAAATGATGAAAAGTTGACAGACTTGTCTTACTCCTGAATTTGGGGGTAAAGTATTTGATCTTTCACCCTTAAGTATGATGTCAACTGCAGGTTTTTCACAGATGCCCTTTATTAGGCTGAGGAAGTTTCTTGACGTTCTTAGTTTACTGAGATTTGTTACCCAGAATATATGTTGGATTAGGTCAAGTATTTTCCTGCATTTATTAATCTGGTAAATTACACTGTTTGATTTTTGAAGGTTAAATCAACTCTGCAATTCTTGAGATAAACCTCACTTGATCATGATGTATTATACTTTTAAACATTTTTAACACTGAAATTACTAAACTCTTGTTTGGAAAACATATTCATGACAGATATTGGTCTTCATTGGGACATTTCCGGAAGTATCTTTACCTGGTTTGCCTCATAGAATAAATTAGGAAGCATTTCTTCTTTTTCAATGTTCTGGAATGATTTGTGCAGCTTTTATATGATTACTTCTTTATATAGTTGGCAGAATTTACTGGTGAAACCATCATAAAATTTCCTTTATGAGAAAGTCTTTAACTAAAAATTCAATTTCTCTAATGGATTCAGGTTACCTATTTTTTCTTGTGTGAGCTTTTGCAGTTTGTATTCTTGAAGGAATTTGTCCATTTCATCTCAGCTTTCAACATATAGACATATTGTCTTTAATAATATTCCTTTTAATATCTGTAAAATCTATACTGATTTCATCTCTCTGATTCGTTATTTTGGTAAATTGTGTCTTCTATCTTCTTTTCCTTATCCAACTCTACATGCGTATTAATTTTATTGATTTTCTCAAATATCCGGTTTAAAATCTTGATGAATGGGAAGAAATGTTGAAGTATGGGAGGGAAATAAAAGGATAAGTATAATTTCCATAAACAGAGTCTTATGGACCTAACTTACCTAAAATGAAAATATTTTTAATAGCAAAAAATAAAAACACCCTTTCAAGGAGCCTTGCTCTTTCCAGTAAGAGACAGCCGAGGATAATGGTTATAGGCAATGGATTCTGGCACCAGACTGTCTGTACTTGTGTCCTGCCTCTGCCTCTTATTAGCAGTTTGAGCTGGGGCAAATTATGCTTCAGTTTTCTTATCTGTAAAACACAGGTAAGAATAACACCCATCCCATAAGATTGTTGTGATGATTAAATGTATCATTCGTATGTGTAAAATGATTTGAAAACTTCTGGCACATGATACACTTGTAAGTGTTATCCCTTATGATAAGTGAAACGATCCAGAAATGATCTGCCATATGTAAGCATTTCATATTGCAGATAAACACAATTTTTCTCCTTCCTTCCTTCCTTCCTTTCACTCTCTTTCTCTCTCTCTCTCTCCTTCCCTTTCTGCCAGAAAAGTAAACAAAAAGTTCAAAGACATAAACTGGCCACAAAGGAAAATTTACTGTTTGAAGAAAACAAATTCAGATCCTACAATACGCCCATCTTTCTCTTGCGCATATCTCTAGAAGGTTTATGGGTGTTGTTTAGAAATCAGAAATCGTCATATCTAGTGGGGCCTTAACTTTGTTATAACTATCCCTCCTAGGCTCACAAAAACAGACCTAATTTCAAATACTGTGTCACTATGTTCTCTGTACTTATAAACCACCAACTTGTCCCTCACAGTCAACATTTCAAAACCTACAGTGTGTTGCCAAGATTGTTCCACCATCCAAGATAGGCATCAAAATCCATGCTTCATTTCTTGGCTCAGAAAGTGTGGTCCTTTGGCTAAAACCTCTTAAACAGATAAGAAAAATGAGGCTGCAGAAGTGATATGCCCGTAAGTTTACTCTTTTCCTTTCACAAGGTAAAGCTTATTGGATTCACGTTTTCCATAAAGCAAATGTCCTCTTATAAATCATTAATGGAAACAAAAAGAACATCAAATAAGATCGTGATGAATATAAACAATGTTTTGGTATTTTCACAGTTGTCTGGATAATAAATGCCAGGCAGGATGAATAATAGATCTGCACATCTGAATCCCAAGAAGCACACCACCCTGATTTTCCCAGTCCCCAGCTTATATTGTAGAATATCATATACCTTGCATATGGCCCCATTAAGCAAAAGCAAGTTGTAAAACACACCAGAAAATTATAAACGCTTTTTATCATGAGGTATTCTTACTACTTGGTGTTTAAAGCTATTCAGTAAGAGTGCAAATCAAATACCCAAATGTTAGAGGCCTCTCCTGATAGTAACCTTCATGTTTATTGATCCATTGGATTTAAGTGGACCATTCAATATGACCAGGAATTTAGAAATCTGAAGGGGAATATGGAAGCACATTTACTTACTGAATAGAAATATCCTTGATCTTACTTGATTGTTGACACCTAAATCTATTCATCCTATAAGCAGAGAGGGGGTCCACAGTGCAATCTGCCTGAGAAAAAAAAATAAAAAGATATGAATTTATTCATACTAAAGTGTGAATGACTACACTGGTCATAGCATTCCTTTATGATCTAGGAAAAGGGAAGCAGCCTCTATGAACTTCCATAACCTCTCCTATCACTGCCACCTGAAATATAGCCATCATTTCCTCCTGCTTGTTCTTCAAATAACAAGCAGTAATTTTTTTTTATGGCTAGAAGAATATATCTCTTTCATGTACACAATGGCTGAATTCTGTTTCCTGAAACTCCAGTCAAACACTTAGTTGTCTCAAGGAAAATACTTTGAAGATATGCTTTTCTCCCTAGTAGGTGACAGCTTTTACTTCTAGATGTCACTATTTGAAAAAGTAAAGAGAGAATAGAGGTTTCTGACTGACAGGGTGAGTCCTCAAAATTGGACCAGTACGTTCAGCCAGGCGATTTGCTTAAACTCTCACCAAATATACTTCATTCAAGCCTGTTCCCACCTCACCTGTAGATAACCTTTCTTCTCTCTCTCTCTTGCCAAGGGCCAGAACTCAAAACACACCTGCTCTACCCCAAACCTCAATAATGTATTCTTTTCCAGAACCACATGTAAGTTGTTATTTGTCTCTCTCATCCAGGTAAATCTTTTTCTTCTGCAGCTGTCTCATCTTCATACTAAGATAGTAAAAACCAAGGTCTGGTGGTACACCTTCACCATTTGCGATGTCCCCAGACAACCTTTCATTCAGTTATTAGTAAATATGCATTGATCACTGCTCTTTACTAGGTACTAGGTTAAGCCCAGATAATAAAAAATGTTATAGGGTATCTTCTCTCTTTACCAGGGGCTCACAGTCAAATAACAGATCTCATGATAAAGAGGGTAAGTACCTATTAAGTATCAAGTTCTGCTCTAGGTGCTAGGAAGTTGACAGTGAACATAAGAGATGAATTCCCTACTGTTGTGGAGTTTATATTCTAGTGAAAAGCTTTACAATACAAATTATACAGGGCCTTAAAAAGTGTTACATTCTATGGAGGAAAAAAAACTGGGAAGAGGAATAGGAGAAATCAGAGGAGTACAAACTTAAATAAGGCCTGGGAAAAAGCCTCACTGGGCTTCCCTGGTGGCGCAGTGGTTGAGGGTCCGCCTGCCGATGCGGGGGACACGGGTTCATGCCCCGGTCCGGGAAGATCCCACATGCCGCCGAGCGGCTGGGCCCGTGAGCCATGGCCGCTGAGCCTGCGTGTCCGGAGCCTGTACTCCGCAACGGGAGAGGCCACAACAGTGAGAGGCCCGCGTACCGCAGGAAAAAAAGCAAAAAAAAAAAAAGGCTCACTGAGCTGGTAAGATTGGAGAAAATATCTAAAGGGAGAGCAAGCTAAGGGGATCTGTAGGAGAAAAGTGTTCCGGGAAGAGGAAAAAATGAGTGCAAAGGCCCTGAGGCAGAAACATGATCAGTGCATCTGATGAACAATAAGGAAGTCGGTTTGATTGGGTCCGAGTGACCAAAGGAAGAGAACAGATCATGTATATTTTTTAGTCATTACAAGTGACTTTTACACTAAGATGGGGCTTCACTGGAATGATTAGAACAAAAGAGTAGCAAAATCTGTTCTTAGCTCTGAAAGGCTCATTCAGCAGAGGAGCTGAGTAGAGACTATATAGCAAGGGTGAAAAGAAAGATTGTTTAGGAGATTATTGCAGTAATCCAAGCAAGGGTGGGTAAGGGCTAGGGTTGAGTGATAGAAATGGAGGTAGTAAGAAATGGTTAAATTCTGGACATATTTAACAGATGGAACCAACATGATTTCAGTACAGATGGGTGTAGAGTGTGAGAAAAAGAGATGAGTCAAGCATGACTCTGCGTGTTTGGCCTGAGCTAGTAGAAAGATATTTCTATTTACTGAGATGATGAAGTTTGTAAATAGAGCATCTAGGGTGGGGATGGGAGAAGATCGGTTCGGTTTTGGATTTGTCACTCATCCTGGTGGAAATGTCAAGTGGGCAACTGGACAAGTGAAGCTGAATTCAGGGGAGACGTCTGTGCTGAAGAGATGCATTTAGAGGTTGTTGGCATTTGGGTGGAATTTAAGGAATGAGTCTTAATGATATCATCACAGGAGTGAGTGTACATAGAAAAGAGAAGGACTTGCCCATCTCCAGGGGCTGCATTAATTCTGAGGTACATATCTCATCTCTTATATTCTTCAATCTATTGCAAAACTGATACTTTTGTAAAAGAAAACAAAAGTAAATTATTGGAAAAGGGAAATGGAATAAAAATAAAGACATACAAAATACAAGCCCACATTTTTATTATTCGATTCAGCAAATGTAAGATTACATTTCAGTAATATGATCAGAATAAAACACAATAAAGAAAAGATGACCAACTACACATTGTTCATTGAAATTATGGATATACCTATTATTAATCACCTATTAATAAGAGCATTGCACTTGTACCTTTTTATCCTTTTGCAGTTTTAATCAAACAAAACATTATTAATGAAAGAGTGATTCCCCATTTTCAGAATCTCTACATACATTTTGAACATACACTGTAGATATCTATGTATAACTTTTTAAAGTGATAAATGAGCTTGCTTCTTGCTGTTAGTATACCTCCTCTAGGTTGGATTGATGACGACAGTACTCGTTGAGAGCAATGTACACCTAAACTGTTGCCATGTTTTGTTTCAATATTACTCATGGTTGAAGAGGCAGGCTGATGAGAATGGAAGAAGAAATTTTAAAGCAATTTCTCCTGGCTCAGAATATTCATTTTTTACTTTTATTCAAAATGAAACAAAGGAAGTCATATTTCCAACATTCATCTTCAATCCTTCATCAGTAGTTAGTTTCAACAATTTATCTGATAATGTTATAGTTGATTTAAATTATCTTTCAACAAAAAGAAGGGATTCAAACATTATATTCTTTTCAATTGACTAATTAAACTTAAACTATCACACATAGCAACAGGGTCCTGTTGTATATGCCCGGTACCCAGCTCACATCAAGTGTGACTCACCATATGAGTTCAAAGATGCCCAAACTGTACCTGCTCAGGCTATGAACAATGAGAAGAGTCCAACAACTACAGATGTGGATGTGCTGAACAGTAACAATGTCACACTGCTCTAAATGTTTCTAGGTGTGTTCTCTCAATCTCTGTTCTTATTTCACTGTGAACTAGTAACAGTTTGCAGACCAGCACTGTGCACATTGCTATCATGATACAGAATAGCAGGGCGCTGCACAACGCCAGGAGTACCGAGCACGTAGATACCTCTGTGAATGTGCCCCCTGGTGTTAATCCGTTCTAAAACCTAAGAGTTCTAAGAACTGAACACTGGGAGATTGCAACTTTTGGAGCTCAGGTTGCTGAGACTCTGTGAAGCAGAGGAGACTCTGGTGTCCTGGAAGGCAAGTAATCCACTAGGTCAAATACTGCTGATAGCGAGACTCAAGAAGTGACCTATAGAATTTGCAGCTTGGTCACTGATGACCTAATGGGGAGATGGACGGTATGATTAGGAAGTTCAGAGGTTACCACCAAGCAGATCAGCTCCAAACTGTGTCTTCAAGAGGACTTATTTATGTGAGCTTTAAGAGTTTTATGAGCCTTTACCATTTTGACAATGGAGAGATGAAAAGCTCCCCAGGAGGAAGTACCATCATATCCAGGGCTGTAAAGTCACAGAACACAGAAAGCCTACTCAAGTCCAAGATTGTGCTAATCACCGGGCTCACATCTCACTCCCTCTGACTGGCCAAAGCACTTTGCGTCTCTGAGGCCAAGATGCTACTGACTCCATGTGCCCTGCTTTGCTGATATTCTTCATGTGGGCCTGTGGGAGTGCTGTCCTCCCACTGTGCCCAGCATGCACCTTGGCACCTAGCACATATCTACTTTACATCGACTGCCATGACAATAAAATCACATGAGTGTTGTTTCGGTTTTACTGCTCAGGATCAAGACAACTGGTTATTTGAAAAGAAATTAGCTGGGAGAAGACCTCTGTGATGTAAAAGAGCCCCGAAGAATCAAGCTACCTTAATCCTAGTGCTCTCTCCATTCCTGCTGGACTATTCCCCCAGCCTGTGTGTAAATACCATGGTCTCGCCTTGCTGGTGCCTCACCCTTTAAATACCTCTAGTTGCTGCTGCTGCTACACTAAAAGGCAAATCAGGAGAACATCTCACTGCTTGAGTCAGGTCCCCCAGCTCATTAGAAACACAGCGAGGTCTTTTCAGAGGAGACAGTGCCCAAAGGCTGCTGACCTCCAGGATCCACTTCCAAGATGGGCTTTAAACAACTGTGTGGTATTTTGCTACCTCCCATCAGGAAAAGGTGAATCAGGGTGTCTGTCTTGTCAGGACCCAAAGAGCATCACAATATTTCCTCAAGATTCAACATCCATTTCCTTTTTTCTTTTATCTTAGCATAAGGGAGATGTAAGATAATTTTGAAAACAGAACAAATAGAAATGGAGGGTTTTAAGAGGGTGAGATGTGTAAGTGCTAACTGGCCTTAGATATGACTTCAGGAGAGGTCAGTGGGAGCTGCCGTGTGCAGTCATGTGACCCAGCAATGCCTCCTCTCCTCTCTCCACCTGTGAAAGGTGTGGGCTGGCCCCAAAGGTCCCTTGCAGCACGGGCAGTGGCGATGCCTCATTTCTGTCCTTTATGTAATTATCTGTGGGATTGTGGGCTCAATTATCTTGACATTTAAATGCTGAGTAATTTTCTCAAAATATGCACACTCTCTGCAGGATAAAGGCAGTCTGCGTTGTGTTCCAGACAGCAGTGTAAATGAGGTAACAATAGCATGTCAGGCCTGGACTAGGTCGGGGCTGGGAGGCTTTTGAGGTCCCAGAAGGCAAAAGTCAAAAGCTGCTTTGAAAAATTCAAATGTTTTGTGAGTCTCAAAGGGCAGCACAAAATCTGAGATGATTCACTGGTTGAACCTGAAGAGAGAATAAGAAAGAGCGTTCCGAGAGGGAGCGAGAGAGCGGGGCTGGCGGGGAGCTCCGCGGGAATGCCTGCCCCTGCCTGAAATGAGGGAGAAGAAGGGAAAGCAAAGCTCTCTGCTCTGGATTCTGATGCTTAGACACAAACCCACCTTGTTGGACCCTTGAATATAAAATCTGGAGAAACGTTATCTAGTCTTCAACAAAAAGTAGGAAATAGCTGCACCACTGGGGAAGAAGAGAGACAAGAATTCTCAGCAGCCCTAACTCTGAGTCCAGCCTACATCTACTGAAACAAGTGGAAGAGAGCCCACCCCAAGGCTGAGAGCTAGAAGCAAAATCCCGAAAGGGCAGATGTGCTGGAGGGATTGTCAGACTACGGAGAGGCGCGTGTCCTTGTAGCAGCATTGCGCCAGGAACAGCTCTGCTTGGAGTTGTCAGCCATCACATCGTCACAGTGGGGCCTGGGAGTGGAGGGGACTCCTGTGACATGCGGAGTGTTGGTAGTACGGTGCCTAACACCACCTTGCATCAGGGGAGGGATTTCAACAGAACCAGAGTTTCTATCAATCAATCAACTAGGAGCATGAAAGGGGAGCAAACCCACTGAATAATGTCCCACATTGCTGTCGCCTGGGGAAATACTTGTCACTCAAGCCTGCGAGTTCTCCATAAACAGCCACGGCAGCCTAGTAGGAAGGGATTCAAGAAGGAGCCAATCTGTTTAGCTCAGGGCTCTTCATCAGATCTAGGATTGCTTACAGGGATCGGCTAACTCTGGGAAACCAAAACAGCTCCAGTGGAATCTTCCAGATATTCCTTTCATTTATCCACGTACATTTGCTTAAGGGTTTTCATTGAGAAACAGTTAACACCACTCCCTAGTGATTTCAAAGGTCTGTTCTGACGCCTTGTGATTCTATTTGAAATGCCTTTGTAAATGAAGTTAGACAATAGGATAAATACGTTCCATTATTTTCTTCCAAGTAGGTATACGCTGTTCATCTCAGAGACATTTACTGAGCAACTACTCCATGCTAGGCACCATGCTAGACACTGAAAACAGTGATGACTGAAACTCAGAGACTGACGATGAAGACTTCATTCAAGGGCAGAGAGAGAAACAGATACAAGTGTGGTCTTCAGCACACATTGGGTTAAATGTAGTGCTAGAGGGATGTACATAGTACTGTGTGAGCTCTGAGCAAGTAATTAACTGGCATTGAGAGCAGGGGTGAGAGGGAATGAGGCACAGAGGGAGGTATGTGAGCTGCATGTGGAAGCCAGAAATTTCACCAGGTGCTGAACTGGAGAAACAGAGCATGGAGTTGGGAGAAAATTCTACACATGGGGGTTGGCATATGCAAAACAGTGTTGACCTGAAACCTTACTATATACTTGTGCCAGTTAATGAGGAATAACCACCATGAGCTTGGACTGACCAATTGCCAGGTGCCCCAGGAACCAGTCTTCCAGTTCCATAGAACAACAAAACAGGACCAGACAAAAGAATGAATGGATTGGAGCTGCTAGGCTCCAGGCCTAGAACCTACCTGTTTAATCACTGTCAATGCTCCAGTCTCTGAATTACCCCCTTCAGGGCAATGGGGGCAAGAATAGAGAAGTTGAAGTAACCAAGGATATCAGAAGCACAGGCATTTTCATGCTGAAGCACATTATAGGCTGAATGCATTACAGGGGATCAGATTTGCTACTTTGCTTTTGGCAAATCTGTAAGAGGAAACGCAACTCTTATGGACTAAGAAGATGGAGATAAGTTTAAAAAAAGATTTGGCTTTCCTCAAGCCACAGAGCATACAGCTGAGAATCTGAGAGTGAAGAGCTGGTAGGAAATGAAGCTAGAGACATCAGCAAAAAGATTAAGACTGCACATTCAATGCTAAAGAGCGTGGACTTCACCCTGCACTACTGAGACCCTTCAAAGAATTTTAAGTAGGGAATTGGCATCACCACGTTTGTGTTTCAGAAAGATTACCTTGGCTTCAGTGCAGTTGGATGGATATGAGGGTAAGACTGGAATCAGTGAAATGAGACTTCTTAGCGTTGTTTGTATAATCCATGCACGATACAAGCGATAGCTAAATAAGCCACAAGGACTTTGAATGTTTGGGGTGAGCAGGAAGAAAACATGGGTGACTCTAAAGTTTCTGGACTGGGAAACTACATTCAGATTAGTGTCGGTCACTGCGCTAAGGAACACAGGAAGAAGAGCACGTCTGGGCAGAATGACGTGTAGGTGGATGAGACCAGACAGTCATGTTGATTTGAGACTCATGGGGTATCCAGGTGGGGAAGTCCAAATATCCAGAGTTGTACACATGTGTCTGCTGCACCAGAAAAGTGGACGAAGACAGAGATTAGGGAGACGTAGAATGATGGGGGAGTGAGAAAGCCAGATGACGAGGAAGTCTCAAGCAGGACGTCACTGTGAGAAAAACAGCAGGGAGGAACTCAGAGTGGGTGGTGCCCCAAGGTCAGGAGGAGTCAGGTTTAAAATTGTGGGTGTGGTCAAAAGTATTAAGGACCGAAGCAAGGACAAGAAGGTTACAGATGGAGAAGTTTCTTTTGGCAACTCCAAGGTTACTGCTGATTTTGGCTTGGGCAGTTTCAGTCAGGTGATGAGGATATGAGAGCTGGATTAAAGTGAATTGAGGCCTGAACAGGAAGGGAGCCGGCAACCAAGAGGGGAGGGAAACGATGTAGCTGCAGTAGGTGCAGAGTGCTGAGCTGCAGAAGAGACTGGTGAACCTTTTTTGTTTTTTCTTTTTTAAGATGAAAGAGACTTGTGCATATTATCAGATGTGTACATTGTCTTATTTGTGTGTTTCATCAGGTGAGGCTTCAGGGAGAGCCAAGTTCTGCAAGAGCACATACGTCCAGAGCACAAGCAGGGAGGCTTCTCTTCACATGGGAGAGAAGGAAGGGTAGGATGGCTGTGTGCACCTGTAGATGAGTTTAACAGGGTGGGAGACATAAGGCTGAGGGATGTCCAGCCTAATTTCCTCTACTTTCTAAATGAGTCACAAGCTGGCCATCAAATAGGAGTCTTCCATTTTATCCTGATCTTATAAAGTAAGCATCACAAAATATCCCAGAAGCCTTTGCAATTTATTTTTTATCCAATTGTACCTGAGGAACCCTCATCAAGAATAGCAGGTTGGTGAGAGTAAGTAAAACAAACATTTCAGGTATTTGGAGAAAGCAAAACTTCATGCCCTAATGTCAACCCAAAGCAAGCATGTGTGTGCAGGTGCACACACACACAACTCTAAGACACGGGCAGAAATGAGGAGAGCCATAATTAAATGATAAGAACTACTCACCTCTACCAAAAATGAATCTGACCAAACCAAAGCAGCTTCCAACCAGGCTAAGCCCTAGCCTGTAGCTCTCTCCAAAACTCTTTCCTTAGCAGGAAATAAGTAGTAATCATAATGATAAAAATTGGTTCAAATTCAATAAAAAATGGGCCAGTAGAGTCTCTCCTGGGCAGGAAGTGTGTCTTCTCCATATCCTTGTTCCCAGGGGCAACCAAAAATGAATGTACTTTATGAATGTTTCTTCACTGAAGAATGAATAATTTATAAAACTAGTTTTTCAGTAACTCTGCCAGGATAATGATAAGGTCTATTTTAAGTGAAGAAGTGGCCAGGTATTTTAGAAATATTAGAAGCTAGGTGGAGCAAATAAGGTGAGGGGAGAGTTAACACTGGCTACAGAGTTTAGCACACTGGGACAGGCTGAGTGAGATTATTTCCCCTCATCAAATTCCCAGTGACCAAGAGGCAACTTCACTCCATTTTCATTCGGTAGGCACTTGAGCGTTTGCATCCTTTGTCTTTGGAAGCTCTGAGCGTGTCCCACGCATCAGAGGTGATCCTTTGGGGCAGTGGTTCAGCCACCTCCATCTGAAAGTCTCCCCAAGGGGTCATTCCTGCCTCACACTCTTATCTGTGGCAAAACACAAGCCAGGTTGATTTTGTATTTAATCATGAGAATGCTTGAAGGCATGCAAATGGTAGGCATTCGATAAAGACAGACTATGTTTATTATTAACTTAGGGAGTAGTTTAATTGTATTTTCTGTTCAGGCAAAATAAAGATAGTTTCCATTATCTTTTGCTTTGGTTACCTGTGTTTCTGCACAAGATTTGTTTATAATGAATTTTTTTCTTAGAATGTAAACTGCCTCTCTATTTTTATAACAACTTCAAAAGGATAGAGTAGTGGGCATCTTTTAAGGAGTTCTACGCTGTGTAGTGTCTACGCCAAAGACACCCCATTTCCCTGGAACTTTCTACCCCATTCATAAAAGTGGGCTGCTTACAATCAGTTCACATGGAAAATCCTCTCCCCACGGACAAGGCTGACTGGGCTGAGGGTGGACGCCTGAGACAAACTGGGTAGTTTCCAGTCCATTGTTTAGAATTTTGGAGCCGTGGATGGAGATTTCAACCCCAGGGTGGTCTGGTGTCTGGAACGGAGAAGCTGTAAACCTCAAAGCTATGGGGCAGGCACCTCCTGCCATCTGCACTGAGTCACAGGGAAAGCCCGTAGGCAGGGAGAGAAAAGAGAAGTTCAGCGAGAAGCAGGCATGAGAGACGGGGAGAGTCCTCCTCAGCTTTCATTTACTCCTTTCCTAGTTCCAGAGGACCATGTCCCTTTTTTATTTAGCAGGCTTTTACCTGCAATCACAGAACCCTAGAAAATACAGAGCTAGTGCCTCTAACCCCACTCAGCCACCCACAGAGGGTCTCCCAACGCCTGGCACACATTTCCCTTACAATCAGCAGAAACTTCCTTAAACTCATTCCCTCCCAATAGATACAATACTAACCAAAGAGGACTTCATTACCCCAACAGTTTCATTCTGAGGAGGAAAGGAAGCCTTAAAAGTTTTGACAGAATATATTCTGAGAATGAAATTACATCAGACTTTTGGACGGAATTCAATTTGGGCCTGAATGTCTTCTGCAGAGTTTCAAGTGTGTGTGTGTGTGTGTGTGTGTGTGTGTGTGTGTGTGTGTGTGTGTGTGTGTGTGTGTGTGTGTGTGTGTGTGTGTGTGTGTGTGTGTGTGTGTGTGTGTGTGTGTGTGTGTGTGTTTGCATGCTCAAAGTCATTTGCAATTCCTGTTATATATAATAGGGCCCTCACTCACCTGAAGCGGACATCCGCAGTGTGAGCCAGGAAAATCAACAGACTCAGTTGTCAAACTCAAGTCTGTCAAACTGTCAACACAGTTCAGCATATTAACCAAATGCATATATTTCCTTAGCTCGGAGAATTGATATTTTGGGACATTTTCCAGCCTAGGATTGTTAAAACACTCCAGATATGTCCCGTGTGGTTCACAAAATCCAAGGAGGGAGTAACATTCCATGAAGCCAGCTCAAATCCTTTTAGCAGCGGCAAACTTGTTACCTCATAACGCAGCTCATTTCCTTAAGTGAGACAGTACACTGCCTTCCAGTAACATTGTCTAATTAATAAATCTAGAAACTCTAAACAATAAACCCATAGGTTTTTAAGAATTAAAGTTAACTGTTTTCTCAAAATTGTTTCTGGAGCAAAATCCAAAAACAGGAACTCCAAAAGCACTGATTTAATGAGTACTTGTGTAATTATTTATTCACTATGCCTGCTTCATAAGACTGTCTGTCTGTATTGATAGATCGCATGTCTCTCTTTCTTTCTTTCAGCAGCAAATCAGAAATGAAATGTTAGTCATAGCCAAACATTTCAAGAGCAATTTATAAAAATCTCTTCTAATATATTTTACTGTAAGAGTATTGTATTAAATGCAGGATATTAATTCATTTTAACATGTTTGATACAATGAGGAGATGAAGCCTTGAAAAATAAGAATATCCAGCCCTGAAGAGAGACTTTAAAACGTTCTGGGAAATGGGAGGTTCTATTCTTTGTTGATCAACAATGTCCATACAAATTGGTGTGACCTTCAGAAACCAATGCTGAATAAGAAGACAGAAATCAGAAGAATTTAGCCTAAGCCTTTTGTCCTGGCTAAGGGAAAATCCACCATATCCAGAAGCAGGAAGCAAGGGGACCCCAGCTGTGTGTGTAGGCTGGCGAGGACCCTACAGGGAAGAGAGGAAGCCTGGCAAGGTGCCTGTGAATTTACCACAATCCCTTATGATTGCTGCACAAGTTAAGTCTTACTATTGTTAAGGGGGTTGGTATTTTCCTCAGTTATTTTTTTATTGACACTTAAGGAAAATTCATTCAGGCAAATAATATTTATTTACTATGCCTGCTATGTGCCAGATAACATGCTAGATACTTCACATCATTTCTTCCCTCAGAGCATTTATAGTCTGAGAGGATTCAGAGTATAAGTAAACAAATAGTGCTACAATTACAGACTGAGAGGACGGTTCTGATGGTAATAAGACCAATGCAGTAATAGAAAACAGGCAGAGTGTCAGAGAAAACTCCTCCAAGGAGGAGGTAGAGAAAGCCTGAACGATGAGACACAGTCAGCCATAATGAATGGGATGAAGTGTGGCCTGAACTGAGGGGCCGTCTGGCTTGAGAACTTCTGTTCTAGGACAAAGGTAGGTGTTATTTTATCCAAATTTTATAGATATGGAACAAAGGCTTAAGCAGGTATGTATCCTGCCCAGTTCACTATGTTAGTTGAAGTGTTACTGTCAGGATTTGAAGCCAGGATTGTCAGCTTCTAAACACCTGATGTTTCCACGGCACAAGAGAAAAGGAAAGGATCTAGAAGAAAGTGATCAAGAGATGCCTTGTGGCAAAGGATGGTTTGGAGCAGCTTTGACAAGACTAGGTATTTAATAATGACTAACACTGAGTGAGCGCTTATTATGCACTGGGCACTGTTCTAAGGGCTTATATGCATTCACTCAGTTAAACCTCAGAACAGCCTGATAAAGCCCTGTTAAATGAGTGCTATCATTATCACTTATCATAAATAAGTGAGGAAATTGAGGCATAGGCAGGAAAAGTAATTTTTTAAGGTGATGTAAATGGAAACTGTGGATCAGGAGTTAAGCCCGGTTCGTACCAGAGCACATGCTCTCCACCACGATGCAACGCTTGCTTTAGTAAGGACCTACTAATAACTAGTCCACAGACTCGTCTCTTATACCAGGAGATCTTGTGAATCTATATTTTAGTCAACTCCAACCTGTCATGCCCAAGAGTGAACTTTAAAGGATATTCCCTGAATCAAAAAATATGTCAGGGCTTCCCTGGTGGCGCAGTGGTTGAGAGTCCGCCTGCCGATGCAGGGGACACGGGTTCGTGCCCCAGTCCGGGAAGATCCCACATGCCGCGGAGCGGCTGGGCCCGTGAGCCATGGCCGCTGAGCCTGTGCGTCCGGAGCCCGTGCTCCGCAACAGGAGAGGCCACAACGGTGAGAGGCCCGCGTACCGCAAAAAAAAAAAAAAAAAAAAAAAAAAATGTCAAAAAGAGTTTGATAAAAGGGTGCCAAGTAGCTCAGTATTCCCCATGTCTCTGCCTGATCCATATGCCAAGAAGCTTCAGCCAAGCAATAAATCTTGGCCGTGGCATTAATCAGTTCTAAGAAAAACAATTTTCCAAATGTCATTTGTTTAGTCAGAGACGTGCAAGAAAATAGCCTACTCCTCAGCCGTGGGAATATTAGCATCCTCTGGTTTCTCTTTAGAGCTGAGATCTTCACCAAAATGAATCACAATTGCTCCATGAAAATTAATAATCCAACCATACTTATTAATAAATATTGATATCTCAACTTTCCTTAGAAACATAAAAACATAACCCAGTTAATAAAAAGAGATTGTCAAGGGCAGAGGATGCAAAGGGCCCACATCAACAATCTAAGCAAAGGGGATTCTGAGGGGATACGCCCAGGGAAATGGACAAAGCACCTTTTTCTCCTATAAATGATTATACTCATAGTATCCTGGACCACAGATTTTAAACGACATTCACCATAATCACTAGGACTCCAGAACAAAAGGGATGAATAATACCCAAGATGTGGAAAAGCATGGGGGAGAAAGAGTACTGTACTGAAAGTCAGTAACAGCTGTGCAATAACCAGGCAAGTGACCTCAATCACTCCCCTGCAACCCCTCCCCCCACCTGCACCTGCTACCAGCATCCTGAGACACTGCGTCTCTCTGAGAAATAAGGAGTTACACTAGATGTTCTCTGAGGACTCTTCCAGGGATAATACCATCTGAACTTCTATGGCAATTTATGTAGTAGAAACAGGATGAGAGGGGTAGATAGCATCAGGGAGGAGTGATGATGAAAAGGAATGCATGTCTTTGAAACAATTATTATTTTTATTCTCCATGAAATACAGGAGGAGAAAATTATGATACAATTCACGCAGAGAACTGACAAAAGTGAGAACTCTTGCATGCACATGGTATGATGGTATGGGACATAAGCCAAGAAGTCCTTCCATCTTGTTTCCTTGACCTACACATTGTAAGCCCCTGTGCACTGCCATTTGCCTGAATGGGCTAATTCAGTCCCAGCCAACCTTCTGTTTTGCTTTGCACTCCTCCCTTAGTCATGTTGGACTTGTTAAATATAAATAAAGTGGAACGCTGGGACTGGAACACTTCCGTCCACGAAATGTTTCATTATTTCTATCTGACTTCAGTCCCCACCCCCTGCTCCCATAATTAGTTCCATAAAATCATTGCCTTGTTGTAGACTAAATTTTGTCCGTTTCATAAGGTTCTAGAACAGCTGAGATTTTTAAGAAACATTCTTAGTACAAAAATACATTTAGAAGATTCATTAATAAAAATAAAGAGTGTAAACAGCATATAAATCATAACATTCCTAGGAAGCTTCAAATTGCAAAACGCTTTCCCTTAATAAGTTCTTATTATGTTTTACTTCTTTATCCTAGAAGTAGAAATTCTGGAGGGTAGCTTCCCAGATTTTCTACTCCAATGAGATGCTAAGTCTTGGAAGTTGTCAGAAAAATTTTCTCAGTACCACTGCAGCCCAACTATTATCTTTTCTTAGACAACTTTATTACTTTTCATATTATTTTTTCTTGAAAACTTTAAAAATATAAAAAAGCAGATAGTATGCATTATTATACTGTGTAACCACTTCCCATCTACCCATCACCAGCCTTGATAATTATTGCCTTGGTTTGAGCTGCTGTAACAAATTAACATATACTGGTGGCTTAAACAACAAACATTTATTTCTCACAAGCTTTCCAATGTCCCTTCTATTAAGGCATTAGGACTAATCCCATTCATGAGGGATCTACCCTCATCACCTAGGTACATCCCAAAGGCCCCAACTACTAATACTATCACCTTAGGAGTTAGAATTTCAGCAAATGAATTTGGGGGGCACACAAACATTCAGTCCATGACAATTATAAATCTTGTTTTTTCATCTCATCTTTTCCCTCCACCTCTTCTATATTAGTGTGAAGCAAATTTCAGATGTCCTATCATTTCAGTCTTAAAAATTGTAGATCGTACCTCTAAAAGAAAAGGATTACCATAAAACTTAACCACAATACCATTATCATACTATAAAACATTAACAGTTCCTTAATATCATCAAATATTCTCAGTGTTCAAAATTTCAGTTGTCTTATAAATGTCATAAATTTATTTTACAGTTTGTTTGCAAAAGGATCTAATTTAGATCCACATATTGTGAATCAGTGATATAACTTTTAAATCTCTTTTTATAGGTTTCTCTTCCGTATCTTTCTTGTAATTTGTCTTTGGAATAAACCAAGTCATTTATCCTGTAGACTCACCTGTCCATATTTTGCTGATGGCTTCCCTATGGTTAGTTTAACATGCTCCTCTCTTATCTGATTTTCTGGTAAATTAGTATTTGGATTCAAAGACTTAATTCAGAATGCATATCCATTTTATGGTAAAACTATTTCATAGATACAGACTCCCTGACTTCAGATTATACTACAAAGCTAGAGTAATTAAACAGTATGATAATAACACAGAAACAGAAATATAGATGAATGGAACAGGATAGAAAGCCCAGAGATAAACTCACACACCTATGGTCAACTAATCTCTGACAAAGGAGGCAAGAACATACAATGGAGAAAGCACAGTCTCTTCAATCATTGGTGCTGGGATAACTGGACAGCTACATGGAAAGAAAAGGAAATTAGAACACTCCCTAACACCATAAACAAAAATAAAATTGAAATGGTTCAAAGACTTAAATGTAAAGCTGGCCACTATAAAACTCTTAGAGGAACGTATAGGCAGAACACTCTTTGACATAAATCACAGCAAGATTTTTTTGATCCACTTCCTAGAGTAATGAAAATAAAAGCAAAAATAAACAGATGGGACCCAATTAAACTTAAAATCTTCTGCACAGCAAAGGAAACCATAAACAAAACAAAAAGACAACCCACAGAATGGGAGAAAATATTTGAAAATGAGGTGACCGACAAGGGACTGATCTCCAAAACATGCAAACAACTCATGTAGCTCTATGTCAAAAAAACAAACAACCCAATCAAAAAATGGGCAGAAGATCTAAAGAGATATTTCTCCAAAGAAGACATACAGATGACCAAAAAGCATATGAAATGATGCTCAACATCACTAATTATCAGAAAAATGCAAATCAAAACTACAATGTGGTATCTCCTCACACCAGTCAGAATGGCCATCATCAAAAAATCTACAAACAATAAATACTGGAGAGGGTGTGGAGAAAGGGGAACCTTCCTACACTGTTGGTGGGAATGTAAATTGGTACAACCACTATGGAGAACAGAATGGAGGTTCCTTGGAAAAGTAAAAATAGAACTACCATATGATCCAGCAATCCCACTCCTGGGCAGATATCTGGAGAAAACCAAAATCCAAAAGAATTCATGCACCCCAAAGTTCATTGCAGCACTGTTCACAATAGCCAAGACATGGAAGCAACCTAAATGTCCAACAACAGAAGAATGGATAAAGATGTGGTACATATATACAATGGAATATTACTCAGCCACAAAAAAGAATGAAATAATGCCATTTGCAGCTACACGGATGGGCCTAGAGATTACCACACTAAATATCAGAGACAAAGACAAATATCATATGATAGCGCTTATATGTGGAACCTAAAAAAAAAAATGGTACAAATGAACTTATCTACAGAACAGAAATAGAGTCACAGATGTAGAAAACAAACTGATGGCTACTGGAGGGAAAGGCAGGGACTGGGATTGACATATACACACTGCTATATATAAAATAGATAACTAATAAGGACCTACTGTATAGCACAGGGAACTCTACTCAGTACTCTGTAATGGCCTATATGGAAAAAGAATCTAAAAAAGAGTAGATATATGTATATGTATAACTTATTCACTTAGTACAGCAAAAACTAACACAATATTGCAAATCAACTATACTCTAATAAAAATTAAGGAAAAAAAACTATTCCATAGTTAGAAGTGTTTTCTTCCACTAGGAGGAATATAATTATTGTTATCCCCTCCAATGGTTAGCAGCCATTGATGTGTAATTTCTAGTTCCATTAACTATGGCATTAGTTCGTCATGCATTAGCTGGAGGAAGTACAAAGAGAAACTTCCTTTTATCTACTACTTGGTTGCCCAGTGGTGTAGTTAATATAGGAAAGGCAGGATAGATGTTTTACTTTTTTCCTTTCTTTAGTCAAGATTCTGATGCCACCAAAATTCTTTCCAGGGAGAACTTGATGATTTCTCCTTGTGGTTGCTATCTTGATTCTTTCCTTTGCCGTTTCACTTTTTCGAATATATCAGAAAGTCATTTTCTATCCTCATTAAGCCATGCAAATCACCTTTGCTAAATCATTCCCAAATCCCTTTCCTTTTCTATTGAATCCCCGTGTTATTATTATATGCCTGTATCACAGTCTTGTTTTATAGTGTTGCTATTAGAAATAGAGACCAAACAGCCTTTTCCCCTATTCTTTCAATTCTAAGACATTATAATACATATTACTAAAAATGAGAGACTATGGAAGAACACAGTCCCCAAGATATTCAAAGTAAACAGGATTATGCAGGCTATTTGTCTACCTCACACTGCAGAAATACTCAGTGTAGTCTCACCATTTTGTTTTTCCGAAGCAAAGAAACTGTGATCCCTGTCTTTAAAAGAAGTAGAATTTATTATAGTTAATAGAATAGAATATAAAACAATGGGACTACTTCGCACATCATCTGTGACAAGCAGCGGCCCTATGTTTTGGTTGGCATCACTGACCTCCTGAATGCTTCCTCTGCCATTACTGTGAAGCCGTCCACAGTCAGTTGTCCATCATCCAGGACAGAGATAGAATTGGTACCAGAATGAACTCACAGGAAGTGTTTTAACTTAAGCCCACTTTATAGTTTCAGGTTACATTATTCTGTGACTTGAAATTGTCACTGCCATTTAAAATCCTAGTATTCTCATCTGTAAAGTGAGAAATAATGCATGCGTCAAATGATATTCTCAAGACTAAATGAGATAGTATAGTATAATGCCATCTGTATTTACCGAGGGTTGCCATTACACAGCAACTGCAAATACTCTTGTACTCCTAGCTTGTAAAAAAGTACAAGTGTCAGAAAGCAGGTAAAATATTCACTTTCTTTTGCTCATTAGCATCCAATGAGTATAATGATCACTCTCTTTACTAAAAGACTCTAAAATCTCCCCCAAAGAGAAAACTCCCTATGCTGCAGGCTCCTCCCACAGGGTGTCCACTTCCTGAAGAGAAGCATTCTCTTCATCTCTGAGTCCTGACAAAAGGCACCTGACACAGGCCACATGCTCAGTAAATAGCTTTGAACTGAACTGATCTAGCCTCAATGACAGTATCAGCAATGCATCACTAAGTGACAGCATTCGAGCTGTATAAAATTGTTTTCCTTAGAAGTTTATGAGAGTTCTAGAAGACATGGTATGGGTCCATGCTCTATTTCACGTGGATAACATAGAGCCGGTACTCAAACAATGCCAGCTGTTGCTCTGAGAGCTTTCACAAATTCTCTCTCCCCCTCCCACCCTGTTTCCAGCACACAGGAATTTAACATCCTTCTACCTGCCCTGAATCGGTCAGAATGCTTCATCTGTTCTACCTCTAAGTTCAAGGCCATAAAAATCTGGTCAGTTAGATGACTTATTTCCCCAACTTTATCATAAAAGTTGGAGCCAATTAATCTTGGTTATGCCTTTATCCAGTGCATTTATTACTAGTTCCCCTTTCACTTTCAAAAATGCTCTAATTTTGTCATTCTAGTGACAAGCTACTGGTGAGACATGCCCTGTGTCTTGTTGGTATCCCAAAGTGAAAAATGTACTCTCAAAAGATGTTTGTTGGTTGAAACAAAAACAGTACTTTGCTAACCAATCTAATAAGAGGCAGAGGGGTTCCTGTCTCTGTGTATGTATTTTCCCTCAGCTCTTCTGAAGGGAATATCTTCTCCAAAAGACTTTATTTTTGACATATTAATAACGCTTCCCTTACTCTTAAATAATTGATGGGTTTAAAAATATCAGTCAGTAGAAAAAGAGTGATGCACTGAGTGGAGGAAAACAGTGAGTATTTTGGCAAAAACGTGAAAGCTGCATTAATGACTGTACAAACCTCACTAATGGGGCTTATCAGCGTTTTCACACCAAGAGTTTTCATTCCCTTTGTCACCAGAACCAATAAATCTCTGTCCTATAACTGGTCCAACTGCTTATGCAAGACTGACACTAAGTTTCTTATGGAAATTGGTGCCTTGGTCAACTTATGCTAGGAGACACAAGGTGGGGACACTGTCTCAGAAGAGAATGAAGAGCACAGGAAGACACTGGGCAGGAAAGTTCTCTAAATTAATTGGCCTTGACCACAGTCACATGGAGGAAACTGTATTTCCTAAAGCCCATTGGCCTGTTTTTAGCCCTTGTGAGGGATTTAAAAGGATACCTTTCTCTGGCACCGATACTCCTCAATGCAGTGTCAAGGAGATACTTAGTCAAGCCAAGAATTCATTGCAGGTAATTTCATTTTCACCACAAACATCAACCATGTTGACTAAAACTCTGATATTCAAAGTATAAGAACATTGTCATTAACAACATAACAAAATGTATTCTTATATAGTCTAATATGAATGGTTCTCATCTGGGAGTGATTTCCCATCAAGGGATATTTAGCAATGTCTGGAGACATTTTTGAAGGCCATGACTGGGGCTACTGGCATCTAGTAGTCAGAGGTCAGATATGTTGCTAAATAGCCTACAATGCATTAGAAACTAACACGCCATTGTAAAGCAATTACACTCCAGTCAAGATGTTAAAAATATACATATCCTATAATGCAAAAGACAGCCCTCACACCAAAGAATTATTCCATCCAAAATGTCGATAACATCACTGCTGAGAAATCCTGGTCTTTACTGATTAAAAAATCTATTTTTGAGAGGGACAATTTACTTCTTCATCCAATAGCCATTTATTAAGAAACTAAGAAGCACAGAGTTTGTCCTAGACGCTGGGATTAGAGACAGCTATGGCACAGTCCTGAGAGAGCCTGGTCCTATTCTGGCAATTTGGTGGCTTAGAGATCCCGAAACCCTCCTGTAATGCAATTATAAAAGTTCTCAATGTACTATTAAGAATACTCTTATAAAGGAAGGAATGAGGCTATAAGAAAAGAAAAGAAAGGAATTCTGCTCCTGTCAAGAAGTCAT
This sequence comes from Pseudorca crassidens, assembly GCF_039906515.1. NCBI lineage: Eukaryota > Metazoa > Chordata > Mammalia > Artiodactyla > Delphinidae > Pseudorca > Pseudorca crassidens. The sequence continues at coordinate 79,598,652 of NC_090309.1, read as the reverse complement.
AACATTGAGACCAAGAAGGTAAGCCCACACTGCACCACCTCTCATCCTGGGAATTAAGGAAATTCCATGGACTGGAGCTTCTGCATACTAGGGAAAGTTTGCTTTTCCAACCATATCATTTTATACATTACAGAAAATAAAATTTAGTCAAAAAGAAGAAAATGTTACCATAAATATGAAAACAAATAGAAATGAATATATAATCAAATACATAATCATACACCAAACTACTAACAAAACCCACAAATAAGCAATTCAGGAGGTTTTGAAAACAAAAAACTAACCTCTACATTCTTAGTAGGATTATTTTAAGGGCAAGATAATTTAAAAATCTTAAATAATATCAGTAATTTTATTTCTGTTAGTAGAAATATCACATTTTTTAATATTAAAACTATTTTATGTTTTGCAGATAAAAGTTGCCCAAGAAATAAAAATATATGTTGTAAGTCATAGAAAATTAGACAATATGTTAATGCTATTAGGAATAAAATTTTCAGTGTAAGAGCATAAAACGAAAATATAAAATTTTAAGAAGTTAAGCAAGGGTGTAAGGAGAACTTGAATTAGGAAAATGAAAATGAACACATGATCTTTAAAAATACCTTTCTTAGTACTTTCAATTGGCAGAACCTGGACACCATGACACCCCAACAGTGCCAAGTACAAAGATGTTATTTTATCAGGGCCTGGAACCAGAGCCACAAATAGTAGAGAAAACTAAACTGAGGTGCCTGTATGAGTTGGGACCCCAGAGGGAAGAGATGTCCAGAGGGAACTGGAGTCACACGGAGAGGCCACCACTGTTGAAAGAGGCCTAGCAAGAGGGAGGCATGCCCTGGCCTTACTTCTCCCTTTGCCCTCCAGTCTTTTAACAGTGCCTCATACTGGCTGAACTTACCTGGATGCCAGTTGGTAAGGAAGCCTGGGAAATTGAGGTCACTATGACGGTGACCAGATCAGAGCAAAGTCTGGTTGGAGAAGGAACATGATAAGCACAATAATACTTGTAAAGAAAATAGAGAAGGAGAGAGAGAGAGAGAGTGAAAGAATAAGAAATAAATCTGTCTCCACTGGAAGTAATTCTTACATCAACCCCTTACTCTGAAATCAGCAGAGAAGGGAATTACGAGCATTTATTCTGTCTTCATAGGAGAGCCTGCATTTTATCCCCAATTTTAAAGCTCTTCTTTAGCAAAAGAATGCCAGCTAAATAAAGAAGGAACTCAATAAAATTAATCAATTATCATTTAGCCACATTCAATGAATATTTGATTCACGCAAGCATCATAAACAAATGTTCAAATCACTAGCTGCAATGTTGAGGAACAGAATTTTTGCACAGTGCCAAATAGTCACAGAATACTTGCTATTTGCAAAAAGAAAAATATTCTTTAATAATGGAGAAATACTAATGTCATGATAATAACTATGTGATAGTCACCACCTTAACTACATGATCACATTCAGCATCACTGATAACAGCATAGCCCCAGTCTGTGTGCTCCTTGAAATGATGTAATGTGCAGTACAAAACACTGACTTTGGAATATTATTGCCAAAAATATTTAACCTGTATCCTAAAACCTTTAGGAATAACATCTGGTTTATAGGAAATATAGGGATAGAAGAATAAGCTAACCACCATAAGGAAACAATCAGGTAAATCCAGAAAATGGGATATTCAATTAAAAATTATTCACTAAACACCTAAAAAAAGCAAAAAAATAAAAACTGATTAGATATAAGTAGAAAATCAATCATTAGATATATGTATGTTATATATACCCATAAGAACAATAAATAAGTTTAAATGAAATGAATCCAATTTAAAGACATAAATTATTAGACCCTAAAACATAAAGAAATGGAAATGCTGTAATAGCCAGATTTAAAAGGATGGAATGTAAAAGCTGATGTAGCTACATTAATATCAAACAAAATATACCATATAATAGAAGTATTAATAGAATTAAAAAGAAGTTACTTCAGAACGATAACATTCAGTTCACGAGGAGGATAAAACAATTCTAGATTTTTATGCATAAAATATAATAGTCTCAAAACACATAAAGCAAAAATTGACAGTACTATAAAAGGAAATTATCTGGGGTACATATGACAAAATCCTCTCTTACTCTGCAATAATGAGCAGGAAAAAACTGACTATAGTCGATTTCAATATGCTTAACTAAATTGACCTAATGGACAACTGATGAATATTTTGCATTACTAATCCACCAACATTCATGAAAATTAACAATTTATAAGACCTTTAAGAAAAAAATATATATATAAATTATAACATTAAAAGCATACAGTCTGGTGCTTGCTTCAGCAGCACATATACTAAAATTGGAACAATACAGAGAAGACTAGCATGGCCTCTGTGCAAGGATGACATGCAAATTCATGAAGCATTCCATATTTTTGTATATGATGTGTTCTTCAGAGGTTGTATTATTAGGAGCAATTTTTTAAATTCTTTTTAAAAATCCCTTCACGTGTTCAAAAGCACTGAGCATTTTCTATGTGTCAATCTCTGTGCAACTATTGAGAATGAGGGAAAAATGAACAAAATGGAATGCCTTAAAGCAAAAGAAAAAGAAAAAGCATACAGTATTTTCTGCTAAATACATCATTAAACAAAAATAAATAATATAAAGGTAACTAGAAAATGTGTTTTTGTTTTAAGTTACAAATAATTTATGGGTTAAATAATACTAAATTATCAAGGAAACTGGAAAAAACTTTAAACAGAAACATTGTGAATATACATTATATTAAAGCTTGCGGGATGAAACTAAAGCAGTATTTTGAGGGACAATGATAGTTTTAAATGGCTAATATGAGAAAAGTGTTCATTAATGAGATAAGAATTCATCTAAAACAGGTAGAAAAGGAAGAGCAAAATAAAGCCAATAAAATAAAATAAAAATAATTTGAAAAAACAAAAATATTTGTCTGAAAAGACTAATAAGTTAACAAATTCTTAATAAGACAGATGAGGAAACAAAGAAAGAGGAGGTACAAAGATAGTATTATGAAAAAGAGACAAAAGTAAGATTCAGAAAATACATTTAAAAGATAATGAGGGGGCTTCCCTGGTGGTGCAGTGGTTCAGACTCCGCCTGCCGATGCAGGGGACACGGGTTCGTGCCCCAGTCCGGGAAGATCCCACATGCCACAGAGCGGCTGGGCCCATGAGCCATGGCCGCTGAGCCTGCGCGTCCGGAGCCTGTGCTCCACAACGGGAGAAGGCCACAGCAGTGAGAGGCCCGCGAACCGCAAAAAAGAAAAAAAAAAAAAAAAAAAAAAAGGTAATGAGGATACTCTAAAACAACTTTATAGCCAAAATTTGAAAATGCAATTGAACTGCATAGACTCTCAAGTGAACAAAAAATAACACCTCAAAATAGTCAAGGAAAGAAATACAGAAAAATAGATGGATCTGTAAACTATAAAGGAATTAATTTACTATTTAATTTCAAACAGTTATGCAAGAAAAGGCAAACAGGTATAGATGTCTTTATAGATAAATTCCATAAATTTTATAGAAGCAGACATTAACTATCTTATGCAATTTCTTTCACAGAATAAAAAAGCAAACAGCATCAAGATACACCTCAACTCATTTAGGAGCATAGGAGGTATACTGATATACATATTGATAATATATATATATATAGATAGATAATGTTCCCTCCCACTCACCAGGGGATGTATAAACTGGGACTTTAGCGAGATTCCATGGTGACAGGAGACACTGACAGCACAAGAACTCTTCCTTTCACCCTTGACATCTCATCATTCCTCCCACATGTAACTCCTATATATATAGCCCCTAGCTCTGTGCTACTCTCTGTCCACCACAATATTTTTGCCTTTAGGTCACTGATTTCTTATTTGGTTTCAAAACACAGTGATAAATACAGTGGAGTATTCTGTCAAATAACTAATCTTGGCATGTGAAGTCCCTGGTCCCAGTCTGAAACGCTTGCTTGAAGGATAAGTTAAGAATCCTTAGAGAAAATCCTGAAATGAATGTATGTTGCAGAAAGAGCTAAGAAACATATAATACAAACTATTAGGAATAGACTGTACACTCTATTTGGAAATTTTTTTCACCTAAATTATAATTTGAAGAAATGTTCATGTTACTAAGCTAGGTCTATTTCATGATGTATGAGCATAATATTGACAACCATTTCATATTGTGAAATGTTTACATTGTGTCTGTACACATGATCTGTTAGTGCATGTATGTGTATGTGATTCCTTTATTATGCCCTGTCATGGGATTCTACACTTTTCTTTCAAGGAACCCATTGTGGTTTGTAATTATGTACTCTGGCTATCTGGCCTCTTATTCAATGTCAGTCTGCCCAAGGAAAGCAGTATCGATGAGACAAGGAATTGTATTTGTTTTGTTCACTATTCTAATAACCAACTCTTAGAACATTGCCTAATACAAGGAGCTTGAGTATTTTTAAAGTAAATTTCTAAAAATGGAAACGATAGGTTAAAATATATTATGAGCACTTAAATTTTTAGTATAAAATTGCCTTCTAATAGGTTTATGTCAAGTTGAAATTTAATAATATAGGATGAGTAAGTGATGTTTTAACTTTTTTTTTTTTTTTTTGCGGTACGCGGGCCTCTCCCATTGTGGAGCACAGGCTCCGGACGCGCAGGCTCAGCAGCCATGGCTCACGGGCCCAGCCACTCCACGGCATGTGGGATCTTCCCAGACCGGGGCACGAACCCATGTCCCCTGCATCGGCAGGCGGACTCTCAACCACTGCGCCACCAGGGAAGCCCGATGTTTTAATTTTTATGTGATCTTTTTGTTCATGTACTTTGCTGATATTTCCACTGAGCTATTTTCCTTTTTGTATTGTATTTGAAATTTGTATTTCCTTTTGTATCCTTTATATTTGTATTATATAAAGAGCTCTTTATATAATATAGATATTTGGTAAATATTTTTGTAAAGATCTTTAAATTCTAATGTAGTCAAATGTTTCTCCCCTCATGATTTTGAATTTTATATATATTTTAGGAAGCCTTCCTCTACATAAGATTATAAAAGAATATATTTTCTTCTAAATTGTTTTTTTCATATTTAGTTTTTGAACAATATTTATGTAAGAGATTAACATTTCTTCCACTAATTTTAAATGTGAATTTTTCCTGTAAATTACTATTATGTCATATTTACATGGGTCTGTTTTTGAACTATTTATTATGTTCTAGTGATCAAAATACTATTAATAGCATAAATTTATACAGCATTGTAATATCTAGTAAGATAGATGACCAATTGTTCTTTATGTTCAAAATTTCTTGGATATTCTTAAGACTATTTTTATGTAAACTTCAAAGTACAATTATTAATTTCCAAAAATATCCCTTTGAGAGGACATTGAATTTAGAATTTCATTTAGAAAGAACGGACATCTTTACAATATTTTCCAATGAAGAAAATGGAAACGATAGCCAAATTAATTTAGTTAGATCTTATTTTATTTACTTCAATGACATTTTGTATTTTTCTCCTTATAGGACCTAAACTTTCCTGATTATCTGTATTCCTAAATATTTTTGAGATTTTTACTTCTATTACAATCCAGATCTTTTATTTTCTCATTACATTTTGTAAATTGATTATTCACACCTCTGGTATGTAAGACAGCTATTGATATTTTTAGGTTGATCTTGCATCCAATCTCTTCAATCTATAAAAATTTTAATGGCTTAAGTAGATGAATCCATAATTTAATCTGGATCTAAACAGTTCATAATTTTTCTGTTAGTGTAAATGGTTTTCTTTTACTTTTTCTTTTACTCTTATTAATTTCTTCCTTGTACTTGTAATGTTTGTTTCTATTTTCCTTTCCCTTCTCTGTTTGAATGTTTTGAATATTTCTGTTAACTGGATAAATACATTTAAGTATGTAAATTTCTTCTGAGTACTGCCTTGGCCACAGCTTGAATTCTGTTTGTTAAGAAACCCTAATAAAAACATTTAACAAAGCATTAGGCTGATAATTTAATTAACATAAACAAATCTGTTCATTTTCTGATTGCTCAGTTCAGCAGCTATTTCCAATTACCTGCATTTCTCCTGTGTGTCAGGTGCAGACACTGACATTTAAAAAAATAAGGGCTATTATAATAATAGGTCATTACCCACAGGGATCTCATATTACTAGTTATCCTAGACCTTATATTTGACCCCATACTTCAATGCTGTAGGCTTAGATCTCAGATTTGACACCAGACTAACTTTCCCCACATTTCCTACTCAGACTTGGAGCTTCCATTTGAGTAGCATATGGTCTGGGTGGACTCCCTGAACATGCTTTGGCTTCTTCCTCAGCATCTTGTCCGTGATATCTTGACATTAGATCCTTGGCCCGATTCTAAAATTTTCTGTGCTACTCCTGTCTTCACTACAATTGCATTTAGTTATATCCTTGTGATTTAAACATAGAAAACGTGTTTAAGATGCAAAAACAAACAAGCAAAAAAAACCCACTGATTTCAAAGTTATCACCATGTTTAACTAAACTTTGCTAAGAAATAAACCTCAAGGTCTGCCAGAGGTTGTTTCTATACATACCTTCTCATGCCCAAAGTTATGTAGCTCGCACAACTGAATCTAGCTCATTAAACCCCTCATTCACGTCATAACTCCTTCCTGTATAACAGACAGGAATTGCAGTCCTGAAGTTCTACTATTTTTATTCAGTCTCTCTAGTCTCTCCCCCAGGTTTGTACTGTAAAAATATAATTCCCACTCTACAATCTAATTCACTTACCTACTTTACATTCTACTTTACTACTACTTTACTTGTACTTTCTTTTAAGTTTTTAAAAATTATTAAAATATTCCTTTAGTAGTAAATGTTATTTGAAAACATATTTGTGATGTCTGCATAATATTCCATTATATTATTGCACTCTTATTGAAGAACTGTTGTACTGTTTAGTATATCCTTTTAAATTTCCATGTAGGTTCATTTTTTTATGGATCTCTGATTAATACTCTGGGATATGTTACCTGAGGTGAAGACTATAGGCAAAACAATATGGATATTTTAAGACTCAATCCATATTACTACATGCTATCATTAAAAGTTTACACCATTTTCATCAACAACAATTAAATACATTATTTCCCTCATACTTTTTAAATCATTGACCTCTTTTTTATTTTTCTTCTGTTTAATGATTTAAAATAGTATAATTTTATTTAAATTTGCAACAGTAATGACTAATAATTTTATTTTTGTTTGTGCTTATTATCAACTTGTATTTCATCTTTTAGAAATTTTTCTTTACATACGTTTTTTAGTTTTAGTGCTTTTCTTATTGGTTAATAAGAATGTTTCACAAAGAAAAGGTATCAACTCATCTTACATGTGATACAAATATTAATATATTAAAGTTTTAAATTTTAATGTAATAAAATATATCAGCCTTTGCCCTCATGATTTTCCTTGTTTATATCCTTATAAATTTCATGTTCTTTGCAAGATTAATTAACTATATATACAATATATATTTTACAGCTTATAATTTCACTTTTCTTAAACACTTTACACATTTAAAATTTATTTTTGGTGAATTATAGTTTGACAGTTTGCAGAGAATTTTTCCCCTAAATCCAATTATTTTAACATAATTTATTGAATAATTTTCATAATACCCATAGGTTTATGATTTCATAAATAACTTAATGAATCAAAATCAGTCACCTAGAAAAAGTTTTTAGTGTACACTTTGTCATTTTTCCAAATATATACCTGAAGAATGAGTAATTAAATATTTTTATAGATTCCTACCAGTATATTTGCTATTGTTTTCCAAAGTTCAATATTCCATAAAATAAGAAACACATACTTCCCAAAGTCTTTTTTTCCTGCATTCAGAATTCAAAACATAAGAGAAATTTATAGGATGTGCCTTCTGCTTTCTAATTCTCTAAAAGTACCTCCAGAAATGAGAATTTAAATGAGTAGTGGTTGAATTCTCAGTTCTCGATTCCCAACTTAAGAGTCTTGTATTTAATACGTTTTGAATACATAATGCCAAAAATAGAAGCATTCTAGCCATGATGGATTTATAAATTCAGCTTTTCTATAACCTGAATCATATCATGGAGATAGTTGCAGATTTTTGTCTCTATGTAGTAGAGACTGAAAACAATGAACCAATCATATTTCTCATGTCAACTTCCACAAACCCTTTCCCATGCCACCTTCAGCACAGCAGCACACTGCCTGAGAAGGTCAAGACTCTGATACAACCTAAAGTAAGTGATTAAGCCTCCGCCTCAGCATCACTAGCACCAGTAGACCAAAAAAAAACAAAAACAAACAAAAAAACACCTCATCTATTGATCTGATAACTGTAGTTGTTTGAAGGTGCATATTTTAAGTAAATTTTCCAAATGTGGAATACCAAGGTACATGCAATTAACTGTAAAAGATCACGTGAACATGAAAGGGAAGAACTAAGCTTCAACCTGCTCTTTTTGGGTTAAGTTCTTTGCTTTTCCTCTAATCTAAGTTGTCTTAAAAGGACAATTTTGGATAGACTTCAATGTAAAAAATCTGGATGAGTTTGGGTTACTTAAAATGTCCTTTGCCATCTAAACAATTATTTCATAGTCTATAGAAAGGATGGCCTTAAATCCGATTGCATCCTACCATCGGTTTTGCAGGTCTCTCTTGAACTTTCATAATATGTTAAAGCATATGCACATGTATGTTTCTGAGCTTCAAAGTTATTACATAAAGGATCTTGCAAATTGAGTTTACGTTACGTGACTATAAAGGAAAAGCCAAACTCATTAGGATGTCAATTACATAGTCTGATATTGGCATCCTGGAGACATCGGGATGCTGGAGGGAAGTCTGACCTTTTTTAATGGTTCATATTCCATTCTCTGTCCTTCCATCATTGTCAATATCTTATGATATCCGAACGCACAAAGCCATGTTTTTTTTGTAGACTGGTGAGTAGTTTATTTGGTTGCCGAGTTTCATGGGTTGACATCACACCAAGGAGCAACACAAGCACTCTAGATCTTTGTCATCGCCGGCATGCTCAAGGGAGAAGGTGGTGGTCGGCGGCTAGTCCTGACCCTAGCACATATTTTAAAAGCAGGAGAAGGGGGGCTTCCCTGGTGGCGCAGTGGTTCAGAGTCCGCCTGCCGGTGCAGCGGACGCGGGTTCATGCCCCGGTCCGGGAAGATCCCACATGCCGCGGAGCGGCTGGGCCTGTGAGCCATGGCCGCTGAGCCTGCGCGTCCGGAGCCTGTGCTCTGCAGCGGGAGAGGCCACAACAGTGAGAGGCCCGCGTACCGCAAAAAAAAAAAAAAAAAAAAGGCAGGAGAAGGAAGACTGGTGAAGTTGGCCAGAATCAAGTTTCACATATGTGGAATAAGGTTATATTTCTGGATTTTCGTCTCTATACATGTCCTTGCTGCTTTTCTCCTGAACCATAAATCCAGACTCTGACCTGATAACTTGACCCCAACTCTAGATTATGCCTTTTGCTGCTAGTGGGGTTCAAATTTATCTGGACTGACCCTGAACCCTGACAGACTGAACTCCTTACGTACAAACCAATATAGTATCTTTATAATGATCATAGAAGTCAATCAGAATGCTATTTGTCTCCAACAGAATCTCTTATGAACAATAAAATAGCACAAAGATTGATTTGATCAATACTTTAAGTTAGGATGAGCTTCCAGAGAGCTATACACTGCCTTTGGTCCTCTCATTTTTGTTAATCCTAAGTAAGATAAATCATATTCATTAAATTTGCTCTTCTCAACTGGATGGCATTATAAACTAGGGAGAAATGACCAAAAGAGGGAAATTGGAAATGGCTGAGTAGCAGTTGTAATCAAAACACACAGGATCCATCTCAGAAGAGGAAAATCAACCTCCTAGAAGAAAGTTTTTCTGTTTATTTGGCTACACTTCAAAGAGAAGTAATGCAAGTAGAGGAGACTCAGCAACTGATGCTGATTAATCTACAATTTGCAGAGACAGACTACAAAAGGGGGAAGCCACAACCTGGAAGGGAAAGGCTAAACTGACTCCATTAAAGTCCGTACCATCAGGCTTGATCCTTTGCTTTCCAAATCTTTAATACTTAGAAAACAGGGAAGCTTGTATGTGAACATGTCAAGCAGCTGTTTTAGATACCCATTCCTCACTCAAGGTCACTAATCTGGGCCCCAGGAAACAGTATGTCACCTTGCTGGTGACTATCTATGTGACTTTGGGTAAGGTACTCATTCTCTGATCTGCTCATATCTTATCTGAATAAGTATAATAACTTATTATATTCTTATATTCAGAACTTATATTCAGAAATAATAACTTATATCTACTTTGTAGGGTTATTTAAGAATTTGATAAGGAAATGCATGTAAAAAGCCTGAAAAAGTGTTTGTTGTGTAGTAAGTGTTCAATACATGTTAACATTTTTTTTTTTTGCAGTACGCGGGCCTCTCAGTGTTGTGGCCTCTCCCGTTGCGGAGCACAGGCTCCGGACGCACTGGCTCACGGACCCAGCCACTCCGCGGCATGTGGGATCTTTCCGGACCGGGGCACGAACCCGTGTCCCCTGCATCGGCAGGCGGACTCTCAACCACTGCGCCACCAGGGAAGCCCCCCATGTTAACACTTTTCAAAGTATTTTTTTAAATGTTAAGGTTAACATGTAAGCAAAAAATGACTGAGGCCTGCCAACTCAGGTCTAAAACTGTAAATTTAGCTACCAGGAAGGAGTGATGAGGCTGTGTCATAAGCAGGGAGGATTAGAAAAATAAGTCAGAACACCTGCCCTCTGAAGGTTCACTGTCTAGAGAAAACACAACTAAGTGTGAGGGAGTGTGTTGATTTCAATAACAGAAGCACACATTAAGTCAGGGATCCCCAACCCCCAGGCCGTGGACCCGTGGCCTGGACCCGTGGCCTGTTAGGAGCTGGGCTGCACAGTAGGAGGTGAGCAGGCGGCGAGTGAGTGAAGCTTCATTTGTATTCACAGCTGCTCCGCATTACTCACATTACCGCCTCCTGTCATATGAGCGGCGGCATTAGATTGTCATAGGAGCGCGACCCCCTACTGTGAACTGCGCATGCGAGGGATCTAGGTTGCGAGCTCCGTATGAGAATCTAATGCCTAATGATCTGAGGTGGAGCTGGGGCGGTGATGCGAGCGCTGGGGAGCGGCTGCAGATACAGATTATCATTAGCAGAGAGGTGTGACTGCACAGAGACCATAATAAATCAATTGCTTGCAGACTGATATCAGAATCCTATCAGTGGGTGGCAAGTGACAATTAAGCTGCATCCGGTGGCAGGTTTTATAGTGGCAAGTGAGTTGACGTACTTCAATTGCACAGCTGCATCTGGTGGCAGGCTTTAAGTTAGAATCCGACACTTATTTTAGTCCATGCACAGCCCACCCATTATTTTATTTACCACTTCCATCCGTGCCTCTTTCCCGCACTGCGCACTTGTCTCAGTCACAGTTTTGGTAAGCCCACAAGCTAACCCTAGCCAAAATGAGTAAAAAGCAAACATCACTGGAGAGCTTCTTTGAAAAGGGGGAAAGATCCAATGATGAGACAGCAGAAGACTCTAAGATTGCCAACAAAAAGAAAGCTGTATTTAAAAGAAAATACCAAGAGTCCTACTTAAATTATGGGTTCATTGCAACAGGTGATTCACATTCTTCAAGCCTGCTTTGTATAATATGTGACGGCCAGCTATCCAACGAAGCCGTGAAACCTTCAAAACTGCTTCGCCACATGGAGACCAAGCACCCTGTATTAAAAGACAAGTCTTTGGGGCTTCCCTGGCGGCACAGTGGTTAAGAGCCTGCCTGCCGATGCAGGGGACACGGGTTCGTGCCCCGGTCCGGGAAGATCCCACATACCGCGGAGCGGCTAGGCCCGTGAGCCATGGCCACTGAGCCTGCGCGTCCGGAGCCTGTGCTCCGCAACGGGAGAGGCCACAACAGTGAGAGGCCTGCGTACCGCAAAAAAAAAAAAAAAAAAAAAGACAAGTCTTTGGAGTTTTTCAAAAGACAAAAATGTGAACACGAGGAACAGAAGCAATTACTGAAGGCCACCACTTCACCAAATGCGTCTGCACTGAGAGCATCATTCTTAGCGGCTAACCGCATTGCTAAAGCTAAGAAGCCCTTTACTGTTGGTGAAGACTTGATCCTGCCTGCTGCTAAGGACATTTGCCGTGAACTTCTAGGAGAGGCTGTAGTTCAAAAGGCGGCACGTGTTCCTCTTTCAGCTAGCACCATAACTAGACGAACTGATGAAACAGCAGAGGATACTGAGGCACAACCGTCAGAGAGGATTAACGAGTCACCGTGCTACGCGATCCAGGTTGACAAGTCTACCGGTGTTGACAACAAGGCAACAATGCTTGTTTTTGTGCGATACGTTTTTCAGGAGGATGTGAATGAGGATACATCATGCGCACTTTTGTTGCCAGCCAACACCACAGCTGCAGAACTATTCAAGTCTTCGAATGATTACACATCAGGAAAACTGAATTGGTCACTTTGTGTCGGTATATGCACAGGCGGAGCAGCTGCCACGACCGGACGGCTTTGTGGTTTCACTACTCGGGTCAGAGGTCGCTTCTGCACGTCAATCTACGCACTGTGCCATCCATACAGAAATGCTGGCTACCCGGAAAATGTCGTCTGAACTTAACAACGTTTTGTAGGATGTGATTAAAATTATCAACCACATTAAAGTACATGCCCTTAACCCCTGTCTGTTCACACAGCTCTGTGAGGAGATGGACCCAGAGCACACACGTCTTCTCTGATACACAGAAGTGAGATGGCTTCTGGAGGTAGATCACCGGCCAGAGGTTTGGAGTTATGAGAGCTGCTCCAGAGATTTCTTTTTGAAAAAGTCACCACTGGCAGCACATTTCAGTGACACAGGATGGGTCACAAAACTTGCTTACGTGTGTGACATATTCAACTTGTTCAGTGAACTCAACCTGTCACTTCAGGGGAGAACGACAACTATATTCAAGTCGGCAGATAAAGTGGCTGCATTCAAAGCCAAACTGGAATTATGGGGGTGACGAGTGAACATTGGGATTTTTGACATGTTTCAGACAGTAGCAGAGATTTTGAAAGAGACTGAGCCAGGGCCTTCTTTCTCCCAGCTGATGCATGATCACCTATCTCAGCTTTCAAAAGAGTTTGAGCATCACTTCTGAACCACAAAAGACCCCCAAACTGGGAAGGAATGGATCCATGACCCATTTGTGAATAAGCCAGGTGAATCGACTTTGTGCTAGAAGTGGATCAACTGCTTGAGATCACAAATGATGGTGGCCTTAAAAGTATGTTTGAGACAATTTCAAATCTCCACACATTCTGGATTAAAGTCAAGGTGGAATATCCTGAGATTGCCGCAAAAGCACTGAAAAGCCTGCTTCCATTTCCAAAATCCTATCTTTGTGAAGCAGGGTCTTCTGCAGTGACAGCAACCAAAATGATATTACGGGGACTTCCCTGGTGGTCCAGTGGTAAAGAATCTGCCTTCCATCGCAGGCGATGCAGGTTTGATCCCTGGTTGGAGAACTAAGATCCCACACTCCGCGGGGCAACTAAGCCAGCACGCCGTAACTACTGAGCTCGCTCACCTCAATGAGAGAGCCCACGTGCCGCAAACTACAGAGCCTACATGCTCTGCAGCCTGCGCACCACAACTAGAGAGAGAAAACCCGCACACCACAACTAGAGAGAAGCCCATGCACCACAACGAAAAAGATCCCGCATGCCTCAACGAAGATTCGCGTGCTGCAACTAAGACCCCACACAACCAAAAAAAAAAGAAAGAAAGAAAGAACAAAGCAAACAAACAAACAAAAAGAACCAAAAGGAGATTACAGAGTAGACTGGACATAAGCAACACACTTCAGGTGTCACGGTCTCCCATCACCCCCAGATGGGACCATCTAGTTGCAGGAAAACAAGCCCAGAGCTCCCACTGATTCTGCATTATGGTGAGTTGTGTAATTATTTTATTATATATAACAATGTAATAATAATAGAAATATAGTGCACAATAAATGCAATGTACTTGAATCAAAACCACCCCCCGCCCTGGTCTGTAGAAAAACTGTCTTCCACGAAACCAGCCCCTGGTGCCAAAAAGGCTGGGGATCGCTTCATTAAGTGCTATGAAACTCCAAGGAAAAACATCATTAAATCTGTACTGAGAAGTTAGAAAAGACTTCAGAGAGGAAATGATATTTGAGTTGCTGATTTAAAGATAAGTGGGAGTTTTGGAAATGGAGAACGGTATAGGAGCATCCTAAACATGGAGAACAATGTTTCTGTTTTTCAACAGAAAGTTGAAAAAAAAAAAAGCATGAGGTGAGTAATTTGATATATTTGAAGTAGAGAGAACTAAAGCAAGAAGCAAAAGAGAGTAACAGAGCTAAAATATTCAGCTTGGAAAAAGATGAGTCCAGTTTGCAAATAACAGTTAAATGGCATGTTGAGTGCTTAGACACTATCTTGAAGACAATGGTGAATTGAAGGATATTAATCTGGAGAGAGGTAAGTCCTTAGAGTACAACCATGGAATAGGACAGCAAGAAACCTGCAAGGGCACAGGTGAGGTGGGTGTTTATCCACTCAAGAAGATCCCCAAAGGAAGAAACTCTCCACAGGAGGTATCTAAATGTTTTAATACCAGAGCATACACAGTTCATAGAGCTATTCTCTGAGGAAAGAGAAAGTGGAGTGAGTACAAGTTACAGATCCTAGAGTTTATTACGTTGGATGGACACCTGAGACACAGTCTATGTAAGAAGCCTCCTGATGTAGCAAACTGCCAACTCCCTGATCCACTGGTCAGGAAGAGTTTGTATGGAATTTTCCAAGGGCTCACAAAGCCATGTCCACTACAGACTAGGAGGAAAGATAGAAGGTTTATCTGAAGCACGCTTGAGGGGTAAAAAAGGTTATTAAGAAATGACTTTGAAAAGAAAAACCAGAGTCAGTGAGAAGTACTGCCTTCATTACCCACAGGAAGAGCTCTCTTTCTTAAAAAAAAAAAAAAAAAGTCTGGGAGGGGTCAATGGGCAAAGGAGAGACACATATATCAAGAACCAAGCTTGGAAAATAATATTCACAGGAAAAGGCAGGGAAACAAAAATGGGCTTTGCAGACATAATACCTGAGACTGAACTCCAATCCATATAACTATATAACCTTGAGTATATTATTTAAATTGTCTTGGCTTCAGGTTCCTCATCTGTAATGTAGGGATTACGGTACATATGTAACAAAGCTATTGTGAAGATGAAGCAAGTTAGAATACGTGAAGCAGGTAGCACAGTAACAGATGCACCACAGTCAGTCCACACACATTAATTCCTGTCATTTGTTCTCACCTCTACCGGGACCAACTATAAGACTGGAGGTATGTGTCTTGCTTGATAACTTTATACCAGCTCTTGGAAGTGAAGAACCTCGGGGCAGAACAGGAATAAAGACACAGACGTAGAGAATGGACTGGAGGACACGGGGAGGGGGAACGGTAAGCTGGGACGAAGTGAGACAGTGGCATGGACATGTATACACTACCAAATGTAAAACAGATAGCTAGTGGGAAGCGGCCGCATAGCACAGGGAGATCAGCTCGTGCTTTGTGACCACCTAGAGGGGTGGGATAGGGACGGTGGGAGGGAGACTCAAGAGGGAGGAGATATGGGGATATATGTATACATATAGCTGATTCACTTTGTTATAAGGCAGAAACTAACACACCATTGTAAAGCAATTATACTCCAATAAAGATGTTAAAAAATTAAATTTAATTTAATTTAAAAGTACAGGAAAAGGGACTGAAGCATTCAGTCCTTGAACACAAAGAAGACCACCAAAACGTGTCCTGGCTCTCTCAACTGCCCTTTCGGTGGCCTTTTAAAATCATTATTTTCTATATCTTTAGGAGAGAAGTTTGTGGTTGCTTTCAGTGTAGGTGCTTTTCTGATAAGCATAGGGCTCATTTTAATATGGCGTCAAAGGACCAACAATATAGCGTAGACTTGAAAATAACCCTGGTTGTTTTATTAGAACAACACTGGTAATCGACAGCTGCCTTCGTGTCTGATAGCTTTTGACTGTCAGTTTCCCAACAGGAAGTTCAAACAAGTATATGAATTAATTTTAGTCAACAGGTATTGGAAATCTGCAGCATCACTGAAAAGCCACTAGAAAAACAAAATTCACTGTTGTTATTTCCTGAGTTCCAGACAATATTACCAGTAAGAGATGATTAATTCTCCACCTCTAATGCACCCCCACGGCACCCTGATTTCCCATCAGCTTATTAGCTCAGAACTCTAAAAATATGCTTATCACCTAAACTTTCAGAGTTTATCTAATATCTTCCAGAACACAGGTTTACAACTTTATGAAGAATCATAAATTATTAAAATTAAATTATAGTCATGTCTTTATTTACTCATTGAATACATAATAAGAGCGTTCTCATTATTGTTAAGGGGGCTGAAAACGATGTAATGAAAATTGCTGATAAGAGTCAAGTGAGCTGGCCTCTTTGTTCATTTCTCTGTAGCCTGAAGCAAGTCATTTTCACCCTCCAGTGTCTCAGTTTACTCATCTGTAAAACCGGGATGATGGTTGCCCTGGTAACACTCAGGATTCTTGAGAACATAATTTTTAAAAGTTATTGAAAATTATAATGCACAATGCAAAAATCTTCTGGAATTATTGGTATTGGAAATGGTGCAATTTATGTTGAATTTTAAACTGTTAGTTTATCAAAGACTTGTTTTCAGCACTGGGTTTACTAATGCCTGACTCTCTCTAAAAATAACCGGCAATTTCAATAAACTGTAAAAGGGGAACTTTTGCACAGCTTCCTGTCAGTAAAGACCATTTATGTGCTTGAAAGAAATGCCATTTCGAAATGACAAATATAAACCCTAAAATTCTCTATAACCAACCATGCTCAGCAAAGAGAAAATTCCCTTAGAAACTTAACATGTCAACAAGATATCCTGGGACAAAAAGACCTTTATTCCAACAGGTGAGGATGAAGAGAGCTCGTAAGTCTCACAGTAATTTTTAACTTTCTAAAGCAAGTTATTACCACCTTCGAATTTACAGCAAATGCTATCCATATGGTGATGACGCACAAAACTGTATCTCTAACCAAGGTGACCCTGTTGAGATCAAGCTCCATTCATTCAACAGCTGACTGGACATTCTATGTTCATCATATCCATGACTAAACTTATCAGCTTCCACATCAAACCTAGTATTTCTCCTTTCTTCAAATGACTGTGACTGCTTTCCTTTGAACAAGCCCAAACCTCTCCAATCAAGTCAAGGCTATATTCCAGCTACGCAGGGGTCTGACTTCCATTTAAACACAAAATATCCATCTTCTTACCACCTACATGTGGTATCTAAAATATGACACAAATGAACTTATCTATGAAACAGGAACAGACTCACAGACATAGAAAACAGACTTCTGGTTGCCAAGGGAGAGGAGGATGTGGGAGGGATGGATGGGGAGTTTGGGATTAGCAGATGCAAACTATTATATAGAGAATGGATAAACAACAAGGTCTTACTGTATGGCACAGGGAACTATGTTCAATATCCTGTGATAAATCATAATGAAAAAACCCCAAACATCCATCTTCCATAGCTCCTGTGTATCTAGCTGTGTCTAATTCCAATTATATCTAAAACAACCTTAGTCCACCATTTCCACATTCCACTAAGTCGTAGGTTGAGAAAGAATACAGAGTAGGGAAATGGGAATGAAGCCAGCAATATTTTTGATAAAATAGTGGAAAAAACTACCACAGAGCAGAATAAAGAAAAAAAAATGAAAAGAATTGAAGACAGTCTCAGAGACCTCTGGAACAACATTAAAGGCACAAATATTCAAATTATAGGGGTCCCAGAAGACGACGAGAAAAAGAAAGGGACTGAGAAAATATTTGAAGAGATTATAGTTGACAATTTCCCTAATATGGGAAAGGAAATAGTCAATCAAGTCAATAGTCAATCAAGGAAGCACAGAGAGTCCCATACAGGATAAATCCAAGGAGAAGCCAACCAAGACTCATATTAATCAAACTATCAAAAATTAAATACAAAGAAAACATATCGAAAGCAGCAAGGGAAAAGCAATAAATAACATACAAGGGAATCCCCATAAGGTTAACAGCTGAACTTTCAGCAGAAACTCTGCAAGCCGGAAGGGAGTGGCAGGACATATTTAAACTGATGAAAGGGAAAAACCTATAACCAAGATTTCTCTACCCAGCAAGGAACTCATTCAGATTCGATGGAGAAATTAAAACCTTTACAGACAAGCAAAAGCTAAGAGAATTCAGCACCACCAAACCAGCTTTACAATAAATGCTAAACGAACTTCTCTAGTCAGGAAACACAAGAGAAGGAAAAGACCTACAATAACAAGCCCAAAGCAATTAAGAAAATGGTAATAGGAACATACATATCGATAATTACCTTAAATGTAAATGCTCCAACCAAAAGACACAGACTGGCTGAATGGATACAAAAACAAGACCCATATATATGCTGTCTACAAGAGACCCACCTCAGACCTAGGGACACATACAGACTGAAAGTGAGGGGATGGAAAAAGATATTCCATGCAAACGTAAATCAAAAGAAAGCTGGAGTAATAATTCTCATATCAGACAAAATAGATTTTACAATAAAGACTATTACAAGAGACAAGGAAGAACACTACATAATTATCAAGAGATCAATCCAAGAAGAAGATATAACAATTGTAAATATTTATGCACCCAACACAGAAGCACCTCAATACATAAGGCAAATGCTAACAGCCATAAAAGGGGAAAACAGTAGTAACACAGTAATAGTAGGGGACTTTTACACCTCACTTTCACCAATGGACAGATCAACCAAAATGAAGATAAATAAGGAAACACAAGCTTTAAATGACACATTAAACAAGAGGGACTTACCTGATATTTATAGGACATTCCATCCAAAAACAACAGAATACACTTTCTTCTCAAGTGCTCATGGAACATTCTCCAGGATAGATAATATCTTGGGTCACAAATTAAGTTTGGTAAATTTAATTAAATTGAAATCATATCAAGTATCTTTTCTGACCACAATGCTATGAGACTAGATATCAATTACAGAAAAAAAATCTGTAAAAAATACAAACACATGGAGGCTAAACAATACTCTACTAAATAACCAAGAGATCACTGAAGAAATCAAAGAGGAAATAAAAAAATACCTAGAAACAAATGATAATGAAAATACGACAACCCAAAACCTATGGGATGCAGCAAAAGCAGTTATAAGAGGGAAGTTTGCAGCAGTGCAAAACTACCTCAAGAAACAAGAAAAGTCTCAAATAAACAACTTAAACTTCCACCTAAAGCAATTAGAGATGGAAGAACAAAAAAACCCAAACTTAGCAGAAGGAAAGAAATCATAAAGATCAGATCAGAAATAAATGAAAAAGAAACGAAGGAAACAATAGCAAAGATAAATAAAACTAAAAGCTGGTTCTTTGAGAAGATAAACCAAATTGATAAACCATTAACCAGAATCATCAGGAAAAAAAGGGAGGAAACTCAAATCAATAGAATTAGAAATGAAAAAGGAGAAGTAACAACTGACACTGCAGAAATACAAAGGATCATGAGAGATTACTACAAGCAAATATATGCCAATAAAATGGGCAACCTGGAAGAAATGGACAAATTGTTAGCAAAGTACAACCTTCGGAGACTGAACCAGGAAAAAATAGAAAATATAAACAGATCAATCACAAGCACTGAAATTGAAACTGTGATTAAAAACCTTCCAACAAACAAAAACCCAGGACCAGATAGCTTCACAGGCAAATTCTATCAAACATTTAGAGAAGAACTAACACGTATCCTTCTTAAACTCTTCCTAAATATAGCAGAGAGAGGAACACTCCCAAACTCATTCTACAAGGCCACCATCACTCTGATACCAAAACCAGACGAAGATGCCTACAGGCCAATACAACTGATGAACATAGATGCAAAATCCTCAACAAAATATTAGCAGACAGAATCCAACAGCACATTAAAAGGATCATACACCATGATCAGGTGGGGTTTATCCCAGGAATGCAAGGCTCCTTCAATATATGCAAATCAATCAATGTGATACACCACATTAACAAGCTGAAGGAGAAAAACCATATGATCATCTCAACAGATGCAGGAAAAGCTTGACAAAATTCAACCCCCATTTATGACAAAAACCCTCCAGAAAGTAAGCATAGAGAGATCTTACTTCAATGTAATAAAGGCCATATATGACAAACCCACAGCAACATCATTCTCAATGGTGAAAAACTGAAACCTTTTCCACTAAGCTCAGGAACAAGACAAGGTTGCCCACTCTCACCACTATTATTCAACATGGGTTTGGAAGTTTTAGCCACAGCAATCAGAGAAGAAAAAGACATAAAAGGAACCCAAATCAGAAAAGAAGAAGTAAAACTGTCACTGTTGGCAGATGATATGATACTATACATACAGAATCCTAAAGATGGTACCAGAAAACTACTAGAGCTAATTAATGAATTTGGTAAAGTAGCAGGATACAAAATTAATGCACAGAAATCTCTTGCATTCCTATACACTAATGATGAAAAATCTGAAAGAGAAACTGAAAAAACAGTCCCTTTTAACACTGCAACAAAAAGAATAAAATATCTAGGAATAAACCTACCTAAGGAGACAAAAGACCTGTATGCAGAAAACTATAAGACACTGATGAATGAAATTAAAGACGATACAAACAGATGGAGAGATATACTAAGTTCTTGGATTGGAAGCATCAACACTGTGCAAATGACTATACTACCCAAAGCAATCTACAGATTCAGTGCAATCCCTATCAAACCACCAATGGCATTTTTCACAGAACTAGAACAAAAATTTTTACAGTTTGT
The DNA here is from genome assembly GCF_039906515.1 of Pseudorca crassidens. NCBI lineage: Eukaryota > Metazoa > Chordata > Mammalia > Artiodactyla > Delphinidae > Pseudorca > Pseudorca crassidens. Next base: position 79,577,564 of record NC_090309.1, on the reverse strand, counting down.
ATGGTTTCCATATGTATGTTTCACAAAAGACCTTGAATAGCCAAAGCAATCTTGAGAAAAAAAACGGAGCTGGAGGAATCAGGCTCCTGGACTTCAGACTATACTACAAAGCTACAGTAATCAAGACAGTCCAGTGCTGGCACAAAAACAGAAACAGAGATCAATGGAACAGGATAGAAAGCCCAGAGATAAACCCACGCACATATGGTCACCTCAGCTTTGATACAGGAGGCAAGAATATACAATGGAGAAAAGACAGCCTCTTCAATAAGTGGTGCTGGGAAAACTGGACAGCTACATATAAAAGAATGAAATTAAAACACTCCCTAACACTATACACAAAAATAAACTCAAAATGGATTAAAGACCTAAATGTAAGGCCAGACACTATAAAACTCCTGGAAGAAAACATAGGCAGAACACTCTATGACATAAATCACAGCAAGACGCTTTTTGACCCACCTCCTAGAGAAATGGAAATAAAAACAAAAATAAACAAATGGGACCTAATGAAACTTAAAAGCTTTTGCACAGCAAAGGAAACCATCAACAAGACCAAAAGACAACCCTCAGAATGGGAGAAAGTATTTTCAAATGAAGCAACTTACAAAGGATTAATCTCCAAAATATACAAGCAGCTCATGCAGCTCAGTATCAATAAAACAAACAACCCAAGCCAAAAATGGGCAGAAGACCTAAACAGACATTTCTTCAAAGAAGATATATAGATTGTCAACACATGAAACGATGCTCAACATCACTAAACATTAGAGAAATGCAAATCAAAACTACAATGAGGTATCACCTCACACCAGTCAGAATGGCCATCAGCAAAATATCTACAAACAATAAATGCTGGAGAGGGTGTGAAGAGGGAACACTCTTTCACAGTTGGTGGGAATGTAAATTGATACAGCCGCTATGGAGAACAGTATGGAGGTTCCTTAAAAAACTAAAACTAGAACTACCACGTGACCCAGCAATCCCACTACTGGGCATATACCCTGAGAAAACCATAATTCAAAAAGAGTCATGTACCACAATGTTCATTGCAGCTCTATTTACAATAGCCAGAACATGGAAGCAAACTAAGTGTCCATCAACAGATGAATGGATAAAGAAGATGTGGCACATATATACAATGGAATATTATTCAGCCAGAAAAAGAAACATAATTGATCTATATGTAGTGAGGTGGATGGACCTAGAGTCTGTCATACAGAGTGAAGTAAGTTAGAAAGAGAAAAACAAAAACCGTATGCTAACACATATATATGGAATCTAAAAAAAAAAAAAAAATGGTTCTGAAGAACCTCAGGGCAGGACATGAATAAAGACGCAGATGCAGAGAATGGACTTGAGGACACAGGGAGGGGGAAACGTAAGCTGGGACGAAGTGACAGAGTGGCATGGACATATATACACTACCAAATGTAAAACAGATAGTTAGTGGGAAGCAGCCACTTACCACAGGGAGATGAGCTGGGTGCTTTGTGACCACCTAGAGGGGTGGGATAGGGACGGTGGGAGGGAGACACAAGATGGAGGGGATGTGGGGATATATGTATACGTAGAGCTGATTCACTTTGTTATACAGCAGAAACTAACACAACAATGTAAAGCAATTATACTCCAATAAAGATGCTAAAAAAATAAAAGGTGTGAAGTATGAAAAAAATATAACGTATATTGTGAAGTTTTATTAGTTCACCTTTTCACCATATATTCTACAATCATGCCTCCATCTGTACCCATCTCCTCCTTCTTTCCTCCTGTTACAATGAAGCATCATTTACTTAGTGGAAATTTTACATTTGCCAATGTCTCATGTAAATACACAAAATCTTCAGTGTCTGATGCATTTTCCCCTGTTCATGGTTTTAAAAGCTGATTGTTTTTATTTACATGTATTGGTGCAGTGAGGTTTTTCTGCTTCTATTTTTAGGTAAATTTTACATACAGTAAGTCCTCAGTTAAAAATAGACTCATTTTTATTAAGGTATAATGCAAATACATTAAAATATATCTTTTTAAGTGCATAGTTCCGCAAATGCATACAGTTGTGTAACCGCCACCACAATCAGAATATGGTACATTTCCATCACCCTAAGAAGTTCCTCTGTCCAGTATAGTCACGTCCTCCCATAAACCCCAGCTCTGAGCAACCACTGGTCTGTTTTCTGTGTCTGGAGTTTTGCCTTTTCCAGAATGTCAAATAAATGGAATAATACAATATGCAGCCTCTTGAATCTGGTTTCCTTTACTCAGCAGAATGTTTTAAGATTTATTCATGTTGTTGTGTGTATCACTAGTTCACTTCTTCTATTTGCTGAGCAGTATTCCACGTGTATGGATTTATTACATTGTGTTTATTCACCAATTGTGGTAGACAAATGACTCCCTAAAAATGTCTATGTTCTAATCCCTGGAAACCATGAATTATGTTACCTTATATGGCAAGCAGGACTTTGCTGATGCAATTAAGTTACAGACCTTGAGATGGGAAGGTAATCCTAGGCCAAATATAACACATAAATCAGAGAGATGGCAGTGTCAGAAGATCTGCTGCCCTGTTCCTAATCCTAAAATGGAAGAATCTACATGCAAGAACCAGAGAGGAGCCTCTAAGAGCTCAATGTGGCCCCTAGTTGACCATCAGCAACACAAAAAAACCTCAGCCTTACACCACATGAAACTGGGTTCTGCCAACCCCTGAGTAAGTAGGGAAAGACTTTTCCTTAGAGCCTCCATAAAGGACTGCAGCCCTACCACACTTCGATTTTAGCCTGTGAGACAGCAATAGTTTTCTGTCCACCTGAAATGTAAGATAATAAATTGGTGTTGTTTTAAGCCATTAAAATTGTGGCAATTTGTTGTAGCAGCAATAGAAAACTAATAAACCAACTGGAGAACATTTGGGTTGTTCCCTTTTTTTCTTTTTTTGTTAATTACAAAAACAGCCAGTATAAACCACAGAGTACAAGTTTTTATGTGAACTTAAGCTTTCATTTCTCTTGAGTGGAATTTCTGGGTCCTTTGATAAGTGTATAATTAATTTATTAGAAACTGCAAAACTGTTCTCCAAAGTGACTGCATCATTTTGCATTTTCAGAATTAATGCATGGGAATCCCAATTGTTCTAAGTCCTCACTTGGTGTTGACAGAGATTTTTTCCTCTTCTGTCTGTTAAGTACTTGGCAGTATTTCATCACAGTTTTTAATCTGCCTCCTTAATGTTAATGATTTTGACTTAATTAAGCAACTGGTATCTGGTTAAATCTTTTGCCAAACTTTAATTGGGCTATGTATTTTGAGTGTTCTTCATATAATCTGGTGTATTATTTTCCTAGTACTGTGTACATTGCCACTAACTTGGTGACTTAAAACAACAACCATTTATTATCACAGTTTCTGTGTGACTAAAGTCTGGCTATGGCATAATTGGATTCTCCGCTCAGAGTCTTACAAGGCTAATTCGAAGTGTCAGCTGGCTGCATTCCCACCAGGTCTCACATGGAGCTCAGGATACAGTTCCAAGCTCATCCCGATTGCTGGCAGAATTCAGTTCCTTGTGGTTGTAGGTAGGGCAAGGGGTCTTTATTTTCTTGCCAGGAGTTGCTCTCAACACCTAGAGGCCACTCTCAGGTCCTAACCAAGTACCTTCTCTAATAACATGGCTGCTTATTTCAGCATCTCTCCCTAGTCTCTGTGATAGGTTTTTAGCACTGAAGTGACTGTCACATCACATTTCCCATATAATGTCATCTAAGCAAGGGAGTGAGTGTCCCATCACATTCAGAGGCTCTGCCCATTCTCAAGAGGAGGGAGATTGTGCAGGGTTTATGTGCCAAGGGCCAAAAACCCTGGGAACCATCTTAGAATTCAGCCTACCACATCTAGCTACAAGTCCATTGTTGGACTATGTGTTTTACAAAGTTTTCTTGCAGTCTTTCACTTCTCATTTTTTCTTTCCTTCTTTCTTTTTCTTTCTTTCTTCTTTGCTTTCTCTTTCTTTCTTTTATATTTACTGAACAAAAGATTCTTTAAATTCTATATTGCTTTACAATTTTCAAAAATTTCACACATTATTTCATATAATCTCATAATAACCCTTTTATTTTTCCTCTACCCCTATATTGCCCCTCCCCACCTTCCCTCTTCACACTGGTAACAACTCTCTTGTTCTCTATAACCGTGAGTCTGCTTCTTTTTGTTTTATTCACTAGTTTGCTGTATTTTTAAGATTCCACATATAAGTATATCATACAGAATTTGTTTTTCTCTGAGTTATTTCATTTAGTATAATGCCCTCCAAGTCCATCCTTGTTGCTGCAAATAGCAAAATTTCATTCTTTTCTGGGGTTGAGTAGTATTCCATTGTGCATGTATATCACATCTTCTTTAACCATTCATCTGTGGATGGACACTTAGGTTGCTTCCATACCTTGACTATTGTAAACAGTGCCACACTGAATGTTGGGGTGCATGTATCCTTTAGGATTATGGTTTTCTCCAGATATACGCCCAGGAGTGGGATTGCTGGATTGTATGGTAGTTCTATTTTTAGTTTTCTAAAGAACCTCCATACTGTTCTCCACAGTGGCTGCACTAATTTACATTCCCGCCAAAAATGTACAAGGGTTCCCTTTTCTCCACATCCTTGTCAACATTTGTTACTTGTGATCTTTTTGATGATAGCCATTCTGACAGGTGTGAGGTGATATCTAATTGTGGTTTTGATTTGCATTTCCCTGATGATTAGGGATGTTGAGCATCTATTCACGTGCCTGTTGGCCATGAAATATAGAAGTGTTTAACTTTGAAAAAGTCCAATTTTCCTTTTGTGTGTGTGTGTGTGTGTCATGTTTTTAGTGTAGTATATAAAAAATCTTTGCTTAATGCCTGGCCACAAAGATTTTCTCCTATGTTTTTTTCTAGAAGATTTACAGTTTTAGCTTTTATATTTGAATTTTTGATCTATTTTGGATTGATTTTTGCATATGGTATATGAGTATGGTTCAGTTTTTTCTTTCTTTTTTGCATACGGATATGTAATTATTTAGTGCCATTTGCTGGAAACACCATTTTTCTCTATTGAGTTGCCTTTGCACCCTTGTCAAATATCAATTTTTTTCATATTTGTATGGGTCTATTTCTGGACTCTGCATTCTATACCATTGAGTTACATGTCTGTCATCTTGCCGGTGTTTGGATTATTGCAGCTTTATATCAAGTTTTAAAATCAGATACAGTGAGGCCTCTGAATTTGTTCAAAATATTTTGATTGGTTGTATTTTTATTATATTATACTTATGTTTATAAGACAAAGTGTATTTCCTCTGCCTGATGAAATTTAGAATCAAGTTGTTAGGTTCAATAACAAAAAAATCTTCCTGGGATTTTGACTGAGACAGTGTTGAATCTATAGATAAATTTGGGGAGAAATGACATATTAACAATAGTCAGCCTTCCCATCTATGAACATTATATAGCTAACCATTTATTTAAGTATTTTTAATATCTTCTTTTCTCAGGGTTTTGTAGTTATCAGCATACAGCATCTGCACATATTCTGTTAAATTTATACCCAAGTATTTCATGTTTATTAGTACTGTAGTAAACAGTACTTTAAAAATGCAGTTTCTGATTTATAATTACTAATATATAGAACTATTATTGATATTTATATATAAACTTCATATCTTCCAAATTTCCATTTATTAGTTCTAGTAGATCTTTGAGTATTCTTTGGGATTTTTATAGATAATCATATTTATGGAATAACTGTAATTTTTTATTGTTCTATTTAATCTCTACTGTTTTATCTTTCATACATCTTTTAATTTCTTTAGTTGTTGCCTTTGAGCTTATGACATATGTCATCATTTACAGAAATTCCATCAATTACAGAAATTCCAATTAATATTATACCACTTCACATAATTATAAGAACTTACAACCGAATGATTCCCTCTTGTCTTTTGTGCTATTTTTATCACATATTTTTCTTTTGAATATGCTGTAAACCCAAAATACTTTCCTATTTTTCCTACTTTGGAGACTATTACCTTCTAAAGCAAATACAAACAAGAAAAAAGTGTTTAATATTTCCTTTCATTTTAATCATTTCTAGAGACCTTCGTTTCTTTTCCTACACCCAGGTTCCTGTATATTATCATGTTCTCCTGCTTGAAGAATTTCTGTTAACATTTTTTCTAGTGTAGGTCTGTCAACCAAGAATTATATCTTTTTTGAAAGTCTTTATTTATTCTTCATTGTTGCAATATATTTTCAGTGGATGTAGAACTGAGTGTTGGCTTTTCCTTCTCTCCATGCTTTGAAGATATCCACTGTCCTCTGGCTTGCATAACTTCTGATGAGGTTATATTTCTACCTTTGTTCCTTTGTGTATAATGTGCTTTTTTCTTTTTTGGCTAAGCTGCCCCAAAAGTAGCCTTTTTTTGCTATTGCTTCTTGTCTTCAGTTTTCAGCAGTTTGAATATGGTGTGTGTGTGTGTGTTGATTTTAGCACACTTGATGCTGTCTGAGCTCTCCAGAACTGTGGGGTTTTTGCTCTTTTGTATTTTGGAATATTATCAGTCATTACTTATTTAAGTAATTCATATTCTTCATTATCTCTCTTTCCTCCTTCTGGAATTCAAATTACACCTTTTTTTGATGTTATCCCACCGTGCTTAGATGCTTCATTTATTTTTATTTTTCCACTATCAGTTCTCATTGTGTTGAAGTTTGGATAATTTCTACTGACCTATTCACCTATTCCTTAAGTTTGTTGAGTCTACTGATGATTTAGTCAATAGCATGCTTCATTTCTGTTACTGTATTTTAATTTTAGCTTTCAATGTGATCTTTTTAAATAGTTTTTATCTCCTTGCTGAGATTCCCATATGTTCGTGCATGCTTTCCACTTTTCCCACAAGATTCTTTAACATATTAATTGTAGTAATTTTTAACTCCCTGTCTCACAGTTCTACTATCTGGTTCTTATCTCAATCTGGTTCTGTTGACTATTCTGCCTCTTGACAGTGGGTTTGTTCGTTTGTTTCCTGATTTTTTGTGTGTGATAGATATCTGTTGTTGGAAAGCCAGACATATGTAAAGGATAGTAGAGACTAAGGTAAATAGCATTTATGCCTGAACACATGAACACCACTTGTTCTGCTTGGCTATTAGCAAGAGAGTTTGTGTCTTCCAGGCCTGCACTACAAACTATGTTCCTATGGTCTCCTGCCCTACCATCAATATTTTCCATGATTTCCTGGTAAAGATCCATGAAGAAGAACCTGTGAGTGGTTGCAGACTCCCTTTGTGTCTGAGATCTTCCTCTCCATCTCTCCTTGGATATGCCTGCCTTTCCTTAGATTTCAGCCTAGTTGCTTGCTCTGCAACTTCACCTTTTTGAACTTGGTAACAATTACGATTTCTTCATACGCCCTGGCTTTTTCTTGTTGTTATGGTGGGGGCACTAATCTTTCCAACATTCCATATGCTAACTGGAAGCCAGAAGTCCACTATTTTCTTAACACGGTGAAAACAGTGTGTATTTGTATATGTACTAATCAAACCAATCTAGAGAAATCAATGAGAACTTTAGTTGTAACCAACTGTTTCTTAAATGTTTCTAAAAATTGCAATGTGTCTATGGCAATTTTAAAAATGCACAGAAGACTCAAAAATCCATTTTTGCTATTAAATACCTTAAAATCTACTGGGAGAAATTAGAATGATAAGGAGAAAAGTACAAAAGCCAGTGTCAAATTCTTTCTGCTATTCCCCTCTATCACCTTTAAACAATACTAATAAAGTAAGTTTTCTGCTATTAAAAACTATGCCTTGGACCTTGACCTCATGGAAACTCAGGCAGCCATCTCTGAGGGGCATTAAGGAGTTCACAGGGAACACAGAACCACCTGACTACAAGTGTCCTGTCTTAATAAATCACTACAAAAACTGACTATACAAAATGTGAAAGAGCAAATTAAGAAATTTATAATTAAATCTGGCTCCAAAAAAATTGCTAAAAATGATACTGTTTGATTCCCTTTGGTCTTCTTTGATGGCATTTGAATATATTTTCAGCAATTAATTAATTAATTCATGGCTACTTTTCTTTGATCACGTGAAGGTAAGAAAGAAAATATGAAAAAGGTGGTGTGAGTAGATAAGAACGAGGAAAGTGTGTGAGATCATAAGAGCCCAAAGGATAGTTTACATTCAAATGCATATGGGAATAAAGAGCTTTAAAATTCTCTGCAAAACCATGCTTAATCTTGGGTTATAAAAAATGGTATGAGGACAAACTTGGCTTTTGAAGCAGAGAACAGAGGAGAATGGAATCAACCAGATGTTCAGACAAACTGCTGAGGCCCCACAGCAGTTTTACTTAATACCACCCTATCATCCATTTTAGTACAATTTAAGATTGAGAACACAGTCAGACTGACAAACACATTTGCTAAAGACCTTCTCCATTATAATTCCATTAATATCTTTGGGCCCAGAGCCAGACAGAAACATCTGGTAGGGGCTATGTTTTTGCAGAGATAAACTTGCAGATGTTCAAAATCATTTTTAAGAAAATTTATGATAACCAAAATGAAAAAGAGTGGCAAAAATGAGATCAGGAATGATACGATACAGATGTATCTTGGAAAATGTTTTTATATATTTTAATGCAATAAAATCAATATGTTCACATGGTAAAAAAATCCACATAGGAGGATTAAAGAATATTTTAAACATTTCCCCTAATTCCTTGCACCCCCAGTCTCACTCTTCATTTAAATTCTCTTTTAACTGTTGGTATACTTTAATAAAGTTGGTAGTTCTCACAATTCTAAAGTATACACTCAAAGGTCCATTTCTGCAGCTCTACGTTTTGTCTAAATATTAGCCCCCTATGTAAAAGAGGAAAATACCATTTTATTTAATATTGTTCCTCCTCTATCCAATCTTATTATTTATGTAATTAATTTAAATCATTATTAAGATTTAATTTAATTATTTCACAGTTAAAAATAACATACTTAAAACTACATTTCTTCATCCATTAGATCATTAGCTGTTAAAACTGTCTTCATCCATGAGATCATGAGCTATTAGGTCAAGACCCTGATGTCTTAATGGTAAAACTCTATTGTATACTTAAGGAAGAAATAATACCAAATACTTAAGGAAGAAAATATTCAAAGAAATATATAAAAAGCATTCAGCCTGGTAAGTAAATTTAGCAAGGTCAAAGGATAAAAGGAAAAAACAATTTAAGTATTGTATTTCTATATTCAAGAATCAATTGGAGAATGAATTTTTAAAAATTTACAATAGCATCAAAAAGACACAAATTCTTTGGAATAAATTTAAGAAAAGACATGCAAAACCTCTAATGAAAACTACAAAATATTGCTAAAAGAAACAAATCTCCTTCAGCAAAGCACTGACACCAGACAAAGTAATATTTAAAAAGAAGAACAAATTTGGGGCTTCCCTGGTGGCGCAGTGGTTACGAGTCCACCTGCCAATGCAGGGGACACAGGTTCGAGCCCTGGTCCGGGAAGATCCCACATGCCCCAGAGCAACTAAGCCCGTGCGCCACAACTACTGAGCCTGCACTGTAGAGCCCGTGAGCCATAACTACTGAAGCTCGCGTGCTTAGAGCCCGTGCTCCACAACAAGAGAAGCCACTGCAATGAGAAGCCCGCGCACCACAACAAAGACCCAACTCAGGCATAAATAAATAAATAATTTTTTTTAAAAAAAAGAACAAATTTAAAGGACTCACTCTCTGATTTTACAATTTATTATAAGGTTATAGTCTCAAGACAAAGTGAGATGGGTAAAGGGTAGAGAAATAGTTCAGTGGAACAGAAGAGAATCCACAAGAGACCCATACACATATGATTAAATGATTTTAGATAAAGTTGCTAGGGCAATTCCACTGGAAAATGAAAGCTTTCTACTGGAACAACTTGATAAATGGATGGGGAAAAGAATCTCAACTTCTCCCTAACACTATGCACAGCAATTAATTTGAGATGAATATATACCTAGATGTAAAAGATAATACTGTAATACTTCTAGAAGAAAATGTAGGAGATGTTTTCCCAACTTGGGATGGGTAAAGAGTTATAAGACAGTACTCAAAAAGCTCTAAGTGGAAAATTAAGTAAGAGTAAATTGGACACCATTAAAAATTAAAATTTCTCCATGCAACACAAGATTGTTATGATAATCAAATGTTATAATGGATATGGAAATAGTTTAAAGGATATAAACACTAAGTATATTTATTTGCCTTCAATGAACTGTCTATATCCTTGTGTTTATAGTTATTCCATCAACAAACATTTATTAGTATCTACTATGTCCAAGCACTAAGCTAGGCTCTTGGAATAAAGAATTAAGCAGATCTCTGACCTCAAAAAATTTTCTATCTAGTGGTTTACATTGACATTTGAATGTGAGAAAGGCTGTCCTCAGGGGTAAATAGAGGATAATATAGTCATTAATTGAAGGTTACTTAAGTCTGACTTAACTCAGGGACTGACAGCCAAATGGAGTCCTAAAGCTGAGGAGAAATTAACCAGGTGAAGAAATAGGTATGGTGTTTGGGAGATGGCGGGCAGAGGGAAGTTGAAGTTGAGAAGAAATGTTCCAGGCAGGAAAAAAATAAAACAGGCCAAGTTCTGGGGAGAGGAAAAGATGGAGCATATCGTAGAGATGAAATGACCTTCAGGATGACTGAGTGCAGAGCACAAGAAAAGAGAGGTGAGAGGTAAAGCTGGATACAAAAACAGGGACTTGGTTTTTGAAAATTATGTTTGGAAGATTAGATTTTTTTCTGAGGACCACGGGAAGATAGCGAAGTGCCTTGTTTGCTTTTATTAGGGAATGACTGGATGCACTAGAAATGCTCTAGCATAGTATGCTGAATAGATCATGCGTTGGCCAAGTTTGGTAGATTCAAACTGGAGTTGAAGAAACCTGTAAGGAAACTGAAAAGTGAAGACAGTAGATAATCATAACCTAAATGAACAGCAGCAGGTGGTCTAGAGAGAAACGAGTAGAAAATGTTTGAAAGAGATTTGATAGGACTTGACTTCTAGATGTGGAGGGGTGAAGAGTTAGAGGTTCTTCTACGAATCTGTGTGTTTCAAGTCAGAGAAACTGCCCTAGCTATGCTACAAGATGGTCAAAGACGACAAGTAATAAAGAGTGTCCATGAGTTTGAGCAGGAAGGAGGTCTTTGATGGGGTAGTGAGGTGATCTCCAGTGCTGTGATGGGGCAGAAGATGAATTTCAGTAGTTAGAAGAGTGAATAGGAGGAGACCAAGTCATATGAATTTTAAATAAGCTGTTTTATGTGAACTTAACTGTGAACAGAAGGAAAAAAGCTGTAGCTGAGGGAAGCAAAAGGTCAACGACAAGCGTTTTAGTTTTTCATTTTAAGTTGAAAGAAATCTTAGTACTATGTTTAAATATATTGTAAGAAAGTCAGAAGAAAGGAGGAGAATAAAGTTACAAAGAGGAAGGGAAGAATCCACACAGTGATTTTCTGGTGAGTGTGTGTGTGTGTGTGTGTATGATAAGAAATGAGGCTGCCTACTGAAAATCTTGAAAGAGAAGTATTGCATTAACAGTAGGAAATTTTGAAATAGGCAGTACAAAAAATTGGAAAGGCTAAGTAGAACCATATGTTTGCTGTGGGTCTCTGAGGCCCTAGTTCATATCAGTGACCTTGCTCATATGTGGTATTAAACTACATGGCTCTGTTCGTTGGTTCAACAATGTTCAGGAACATAAGCTAAGAAACAAAAAACTGGACCATTGCTTCATATAAATCGTTTTTCAAGTGAATGTGACAAGAATAAGGAGAAAAGCTGAGGCTATTAGCAAAGGTGACTGATGTGAAAGACCATGGCGCATAAGCTGGATACAGACAGAAACAAAAACTGGAGGAGGCTGAGAGATACGGAACAAGTGTGGGAGGTTGCAGACCACAGAGCCTGGTAAGTTCATAGACTCAGTTACTCAGTGAGAATCTCTGATGAGGCACTAGCAAAGGGAGGAGATTCAAGTTAGAGAGTAGCAGGCTTAAACACAGGCTCTTAGAAGTCGAATATTTCCTAGGAGTGGCAAGTTCCAGGAGGGCGTGACTGAAGTGGAGTAAACATACAGAGCAAGTGGAACCAATAAGGTCAAAGTTTGGAATGGCTATCAGAGTGGGTATCGAAATGACTCATAATAATGGCTTAAGTGGGAATGGAGAGAAAGAGGCAAGTATGGCAAGATGACTGGAAGCAAAAAAGCAAGAGGAGTGATGCACTGAGGTTGCTATAGGCAGACAGAACACCTGTGCAATGGCATGGACACCCAGAAAGACACGGCAAGTTTCAGAATTGTGAGTGCTGCTGCCTTGGGCACAGGACGAAGGAGGGGAAGGGGAGTGGAGAGAATAAGTCTGCAGAGTCTTATATTCACATTTTATTACAAGGAACTCGTGAAGGTGTATTTATTTCCCAAGAGATAAACAGAACTAGTAGGTGTGTACAAATATACCTGTCTAACTTTTGTGGATTTAAGTGGCAGGTTATATGACAACAGGGAAGTCCAAGGGCACTGTCATTATATCTGAATTGAAAAAGTCATAGAAAACTTTAAATAGTAGTCATTACTGTTTCCAAAATTTGCTCTCAGTCTCCAGAAACCTGCTAGGACTAGAAACTTGATGAGGAGGTGACTTTAAAATGAATAAAGATGTTTGCAGCAGGAAAAAAAAAAAAATAAAAGAGCTCCCGGAGGAGAGAGGCAGAGTTGGTCCATAATTAATATGAACATCAATCTTTTTGAAATGTCAGAATGAAAGCCTATTCTTGCTGAAATAATTTTATTCACTTGTCTCTTAAAATAGCACAGGAGGCAAAAGAAGGGGCATCAGCAAGAAAGAGTTTTGTGAAAACAATAGTGCCTGGTTTCTTTTCATATTTCCTTGGCTGGCAAGGTCCTAGAGGCTGGGGTCAGTTTATGGTAGATTCTGGGTCAGACTGCTCCCAGCCCCTACCCACCGGGAGAAGCACTTACCAGTTTAAGCAGTAGAGATATCCCCAGATACTGGTAAGTTACCTGGTTTATATGTATTACAATTTGTGCTATAAATGAAGTCATTGCAGAGGTATTTTAGCCTAAAGTATAATCTTTCCTCATCACGCATCCTAGAAACACTCCTGAAAAATACTAAAAATATTTCATATTACACCAACATGACCTATGACATAATAAAGTGTTATAGTTCCCTTACTGAGGCATGAACTTTAAACATACCACTACTTTCAGTCCTTACATCAGCCCTCTGTGGGAGACAAAAATCCCCACACAGAAGAGAGAAAAAGAGAGACTCAGAAAGGGTTAAAGGTCGAATAATATATTTTGGATGTAAGTTGCTGTCCCTGTGACTGCTCCCCACATGACTTTTCTACCATGTCACAGTGCCTTCTGAGCAAGTCACTCTGGTCATTGGCACTTTCTTAGAAAAGGTTTGGAAAGGACATGCCAAACTATACCCAGTTGCTGTCACAGCAGTGACAGTGACAGTGGTTCCAGCTCAGTGGCTCCACAGTGATCAGAGATCAGACCCAAGTCCTCAAGTGAGTACAACAGATCCATGTCATCCCTCATGTACCTTTCTGGAAGCTCGTCTATGTCACGAAGTACACCAGAACAAAGCAGAGATTTCCGTCCTTCCCCAATGCTGGCAGGGGCTCAGTCTCTCAGAGAGCAGGCCAATATATCCTGGTGATGGTCTTAATTCATGCATTTATTCAGTCAACGTGCATTTACTAAGCACTATCTATGGACTATATGATGGGCATTCAGAATACACAGGTCAATAAAACAGTAGTCCTGCCCTCAATGAGCTCACAGATCAGTGAGGGTGAAGCCATGAGGATAAATTACAAGGCAGCATGACGAGGGCAAAAACAGCTTTATGCAAACCCCACGGAAGTGGGCAAAGGGAGAGACGCAAAGATGAGCACGTACATCATAGGATCCTGGATGCATACTACGCACCACACTGTCTTACATTTACTGCCTTCGAGGACATTGTGTTTGGCAAAAGTGTTACCACTTTAGCTATATCCCAAACAGACAGACTCAGGGCCTTGAAGCTAATTAAGTTTTTTCAGCCATAAGTCAATCCAGGACCAAAGGAAAAATAAACAAAAATTAAAGACTTACTTTCCAAAATGTCTAAGTGATAATTTTATAATAACATTGCTGGTTTCCAGACATCAGTCTTTTCTTTCCAGATTTCTGAAGATATTTTTACCTGAAGATACATTTTTGTCAATTGGGAGGTTGTGCTTTACTGTGGGCAACAGAAGTCCTGGCAAATAGAAGTACAATAGTTTTGTTCCCATTTTTTTCTTCACCAAAATACAAAGTCTCCTAGCAAGCTATGGTTAGTATGGGTTCAGAGGGTCAACAAAATCTGTGACTCTATCTGTTTTATCCTTTTAGTCTGTGTTAGGAGAGATTCTGCTGTTCCATAGCTGCTGCACTATTAAGAGAGCTGAGCTGAGATTTCTCCTAGGGAGAAAGAAGAGGAAAAGGGACAGGCACCAGCTCAGCCTCCCTTTCTTTTTTTTGCGGTACACGGGCCTCTCACTGTTGTGGCCTCTCCCACTGCGGAGCACAGGCTCCGGACTCTGGACGCGCAGGCTCCGGACGCGCAGGCTCCGGACGCGCAGGCTCAGCGGCCACGGCTCACAGGCCCAGCCGCTCCACGGCATGTGGGATCTTCCCAGACCGGGGCACGAACCCATGTCCCCTGCATCGGCAGGAAGACTCTCAACCACTGCGCCACCAGGGAAGCCCCCAGCCTGCCTTTCTTTTAAGGAGCTTTCCTAGAGGCCCCGCCTAAATAACTTCTGCTTACATCTCAAATACCACTACTCCACTATAGTGGGTGTCTCGTGTTACATCTCAAAGACCAAACACTACTACTGTGTCACTGTTCAATCTACAAGGGAGGCTGGAAATTTTATATTATATATATATATATAATTTTTACATATGTAATATTTTCAACATACATATATGTATGTACGTATGTTTAAGATATTATATAAATATGTATTTTACTGGCTGTATTGTTGCTCCCCCCCATTAGGGTTCTGTTAGTAAGAAAGACAGGAAGAATTACTATTGAGGATGCAAATATTAGTGTCAGCCACAATCTTTAACATCATTTATTTTTAGGAAACAGGGTTGCCTTGGTGTTTTAGGAAAACATAAATCACTCTATGTTAATAAATTCTAATGCAGCAGGAAGAAAAACAAGTTAGTGTGTTCAGCTCCATCACTAGTAACACCGAAATATTTATAGCTCTAAAAACAAAGACCTGCAGACAGGAAGTTAAGGTAATGCTGATTCATTTGTACCAACTGATTCAATTCATACATTTGCATTCATTTTTTTATTCTAGCCACTGCTTAATAACTTTATGTGAGTATGTTTAAGTACGGGTTCATAAACTCTGTCTTTCTTTTAAGAGGAACGCAAAGTGTCGAAAGGAAAGGTCTTACGTTTTTCTGCTTTGATATTTTGAGCTTAGAGAAAGAAAATATAGCATGAAGCAAAATGCCATCTGATTTGAAGTTGGTACTCTTAGCCTAGCAATTCCAGCTAGCAAAGCAATTTACTGATTTGGATAGTACCCTTCTTAAAAGATGAAGCTGGTGTCTGTGCATGTGTATGCATATATATGTCTCTATATACATAGTTAATATATGCATACTTACACGCATGTGTGTTTAACATCTCAAACACATATTTTCCTCTAAAATGGGGCTTACATATTTTAGGTTGTTTTATTTGTTTGTTTTACTGTTGCCAAAGAACAAAACCATTCCCTGCTACATTCGTTTGTTTTATTTTCTATATTCCATATATAAGTGAAAATATATGGGAGGAGGGGCAAAACAGACAAAGGGGATGAAGAGGTACAAACTACTAGGTATAGAATAAATAAGATACAAGGATGTAATTTATAGCACAGAGAATACAACCATTATTTTATAATAACTTTAAATGGAGTATAATCTATAAAAATATCAAATTACTATGTTGTATACCTGAAACTAATATAATATTGTAAATCAATTATACTTCAATAAAAAGCAAACAAACAAACAAATAAACAAAACACTCTTTGGAGCAAATCCTCCCTTCCATCAGAAGGAGACCTCTCAATGTTTCATTAGGGAAAAACTCAAAATACTTCACTTCATTGCAAGGGGTAAGTTAGTTGATCAACTTATTTCAGTTGAAAATGGTTGACCAATTTATTCAATTCCGTATTATCTTTTTAACATCTTGGCAGTCCTAGTACTTGAATTTACTAACTTCTGAGTCACTATTATATTCTGGACAAATATTACTGGACATATTAAAATATATTAGTAAATCAAATGGTCTTTTTAGTTGAATGACTATTTTATCACATGATAAAACATTTATTTGTATATATTAGGAACCAGGACCTGTGCCAGACCCTAGCAATATAGACTGGGCCTCATACCCCTGTGTCTTCAATATTGTAAACAGTGGACAGGCAATTACAATAGTATGCAACAAGTTCCATGATAGAAATATGTGATCTCAAAAATGTTTTTCTGAAATATAAGTTGAGTAGAGAAGGCTGGGAGGAAATATTTAGCCATTACCAAATCCAGTATCTTTATTTTACACTGGTGAATAAATACACAGATGCACTTCCATTTTTTGTGAGAATGCAATATCTCATATTTACTCAAGTGGGTAACAATAATTATTTTTCACAAACAAGCACCCTTTGGTGTGCCTTACTAAAATACTTATGTGAGTTACACTCATACTCTTTTTTTAAAAGGCTTTGGATTCTTATTAGTTCTTGGAAAATTTTTTAACAAAAGAAAGAATTTTTAAAAATTTTTTGTTGGAGTATGGTTGATTTACAATGTTGCATTAGTTGTGTTAGTTTCAGGTGTACAGCAAAGTGAATCAGTTATACATATATATATATATATATATATATATATCCCCTCTTTTTTAGATTCTTTTCCCATATAGGCCATTACAGAGTATTGAGTAGAGTTCCCTGTGCTATACAGTAGGTCCTTATTAGTTATCTCCTCACACTGGGCAGAAAGACCACCATCAAGAAATCTACAAACAATAAATGCTGGAGAGGATGTGGAGAAAAGGGAACCCTTCTACACAGTTGGTGGGAATGTAAATTAGTGCAGCCACTGTGGAGAACAGTATGAAGGTTCCTTAAAAAACTAAAATTAGAGCTACCATATGATCCTGCCATCCCACTCCTGGCATATATTTGGAGAAAACCATAATTCAAAAAGGTACGTGCAACCCAATGTTCATTGCAGCACTATTTATAACAGCCAGGACATGGAAGCAACCTAAATGTCCATCAAAAGAGGAATGGATAAAGAAGATGTGCTACATATATACAATGGAATATTACTCAGCCATAAAAAAGAACAAAATAATGCCATTTACAGCAACATGGATGGACTTAGAGACTGTCATACTGAGAGAAGTAAGTCAGAGAGAAAAAGGCAAATATCACATGATATTGCTTATACGTGGAATCTAAAAAAAAGTATACAAACGAACTTATCTACAAAACAGAAAGAGAGTTATAGATGTAGAAAACAAACTTATAGTCACCAGGGAGTAATGGGGGGGCGGGGGAGGGAAAATTGGAAGAAAGAATGCTTTTTGAAGAGATATCTTTAGTAAATCAACACAGTCTGTTGATTTCAGAAAGCTGAGACCTAAAACCTCATTTTAATTTTAAATAAAATAACACAAATAAAAAGATTTCATTCTCCTGACTTTGGAAGAGTAACTATACTCTTTATAAAGTTGACATGCAGCGTGAGTGTCGTGTGTGTGTGTGTGTGTGTGTGTGTGTGTGTGTGCGCGCGCGCGCGCGCACGCGTGTATCTGTGTTGAGTGCTATGGGAAGGTGGGGTTTTTTATTTTTGATAGTTTGTTTAAATTCTTTTGAAAATATGGTACAAAAGAGATGCCAAAGCTATTGATTGTCTTGGTTATCTCTTGTCTAGAAAGAGCTGCGACCTCCTTCCTTGTGCAGAGACCAAATTCTAGAAATATCTTCCAATGTCTTGCAGCTGCTTCAGACTTTTATATTTAGGCTATTCAGTTAGTTTTCTATTTAAAGGGAGGCAGTATGTACAGTGGATACACGCCTAGGCTTTGGAGATGGACAGGACCAAGTTTGGGCTGGATGATTTGGGTAGAGTGCTCATCTGTAAAATGAGGCCTTAACATTTATTTTATTAGGGTATTGTGAGAACTGAAATACTTAATGTACGTGTAGTGCCCATCTCAGTATGTAATAAATGTCCTGTGACTAGGAGATACCATTATTATAGAGCCATTTAAAAACACCTTTGCACTTATTCTCCTCACATTAATTATGGTTGTTTCATTAATATAAGCTGAGGCATAGTAAAAGCAATTACTTTCCAGTATGAGAAGGCAGAGACCATCGAAATAGGTCCCATTTCTACAATATTGTTTACTAATATATCTTAAAATGCCAAGTGATTTGTTTTCTTGCCATATATATATAAATATAACAAATTAAATAGGTAGAACTGCCAAGATATTAAATGAATGATTTAAGACTAAACAAATTGTCAAAATATTCAATTTGTTTCTTGAGAAAAGAATTGAAACATTTATGAAACTGTGTGTCTTGTCAAGCTGTCTAAAGCGTATTTTTGCTTTCTACTACCTCTTTGCAGTGCAAAAAGAGAATATCCATGAGTAAACCTAATGGAATAAAGCATGACCTTTAAATAAATAAATAAGGAAAAGTATAAATTATAAATAAATAAGGAAAAGTATAAATTATAATTGGAAGTTGTAAAATTCATTTAAAATATATATTTTGAAGGAAATGAAAAAGAAGTCATCCTGAAATATATTAAAATATAGTATAAAGTTGAAATGATTGCATTATAGACTAATCTGTAGATCTTGATGGAGAAGGATAAGTATTTTAGCAGTAGATAATTTTCTTCACTAAAAGTTCCTACAGAATTAAGGCACTATTCATTGAGAAATGGAAGGTTTACTAAATTATTGTAGCAGAATGACTAACAACTGGGATTTAAATTAATTTAGCTTCATGTGATATCATTTGTTGATATGTTATTAGTGAATTAAAAATTAAAAAGAATTAAGGATGTATAAGAAACGTAACAAAATACAATAGCATAACTAAAAAAACTTTTAAAAAAGAAAAACTGAGTAATTATACATCTGACTTACAATCTGGACTCTGTGCTGACCTGTGCTTCCCCACCCCATCTTTTGCTGTATTATGCTCACTTATTCACAATACTTTTATTTGTCCACTGTGCTTCTTATTTATGTACATCTGTACATCTTTTAATGAATATTGGGTATTCTCAGGGAAGACTGAGAAAAGGGAGAAAATTAAATGATAGCCTTTATGGGTAGGAAGCATGTTGTTTGTTCACAACTATTTCCTAGAACCTAGCACAGTTCTCGTACATAAGTGTTCAATCATAATTGCTGAATAAATAAATAATTGGATGAGAACAAGAATACTAGTGGCGGTTCACAAGAGCTTTGAAAGAATGAAGAATCACAGGATAATACATCTGGGAAAAATAAAGCTGAGAATTCAGTTAGTTAACTCTTTCAATTTGCATATAAAGAAACTGAAGCCCAGAACAGTGAAATGACTTGCAGATCACATACCTTGTAAGAGATAGAGGGTAAATAAATGAAAATTGAAACTTCCCTTTGATATTTTTTCTATCTCCCAGAACACTCAAAACATAACTGAAGTTGTGATTACAGACCTGATCATTTAAGAAAAACAATCTCTCTTCACATTTAAAGAATTTATTTAGACATTCCAAAAACTAAAGCAAAGAGGAAAGCTGGGGTACATACATTCTACCTGCAGACCAGAAATAATTTGATCAATTTTCTGAACTTTCTACCAGTTAGTTTTCAACATGAGATCTGGAGGTGAAACTTCTTTACCAAATAGAAGGTTAGCTGCTGGCAGAGTAGGACGGTAGCTCAGTTATCCTGGGTTCAAGTCTAATGCTCTTTCTGCCATACCCTTACATTAATCAGAACATTTTATATTAAAACACGAAAGTACTGGAGAGAGAAAACAGGACCCAATAGCATTACATTTTAAGAATAAGTGAAGAAAAGACTTTTATTTAAAGAAACTTACTACAATTAATACTTCAATAGGATATGAAAAACATAAATTTATTCAATCAGCATATCCTTATTAATCACCCACCATATGAAGACAAAATATAAGGTGCAAGAGATACAATGATGAACAGATCAGAAGGTGCCCCTGCCCTCATGAAGTTTTCAGTTTAAGGACTAAGGATCAACAATGAGACTGAGATAGTATAATCTGCCACTCTGGGGACTGGGCCATTATAGAGTTAAAATGTGACTACCTACCTGGAATATTCTAGTTCGGTGAAATTAACTGAGGAATTGAGATTTTCTAGAAATATAAGTAAAAAAAAAAAGTCTGAGAGAAACTATTTTCATGTGACTAGGCTCTGGAATTTCTTTCTCAATTTTTACTTAGAAAACTCTGCACCTAAACCACCACAAATTCAAACCAGTCTTCAACCTCTAGATTAGCATCAGCCTCATTAAAATGGATGTAGAGCTAGCTATCTCTAAAAAGTTTAATTAAATAGAATCAATCTGCAGAAAAAAATGAGATCTTCAGGGGAGATGAAGTAGTTTTAGGAATCTGAAATCAAAGTTTGCCAAATAAACAGCCAGGTATGTGTACATATCCACCCTTTTCAAAGGGTGTCCAGATCAATTATCTTATTCAGGTTTTAGGATTTGAAGTGTAACATGTTTGATATCACCCCAGGGTGGCTATGACTGCACTGGTTTTTTTAAACTGACCTACTGAAGAGGAAATACTTTTGTACAAGTGACCTCATTGTAAAGTCAGCTGACCCCACAATCTAGCAGTCCTAGTTTCCTGGGAAATATAAATAGCACAGGGAAGCGAGACAAACGTGGGCATCACCTCCTGGTGGGACTTCATTAGATGAGGCCTGTGTGCGCCCGGTAATTCCCAGACTGGTAGCATTCTTTTCCTTGAGGTATATTTTCCTAAACTGCAGGGGAAGAAAGTAGGGCCATGGGGAACTGAGTCGCAAAGGGAAGGGGTGTGCTGTATCAGCCTGAGATACAAGGTACCTCTAAAGGGGTAAAAGGCCAGAAGCCAAGGGTGACAGGTATAAAGCTACTGCCAGAAAGCCAGAGCCCAAGGAGAACTTGGAAAGCATGGCCATTCCAGGATCCAGAATCCTGCTGTACTGCAGTGGGGACTCCTGACCGTTCTGAAGGTTGACTGTATGCCGGGGACTATGCTTCTTGCTTTGCATTTCTGTCTCTTCAGGTCCTCACAGCGCAGTGAGTTGCCAGCTATTCTGTCCCTGACAATTTAACCCAGACTCATGTGTCCAAATACCTCTACTGTTCTGGAGCCCTAGATGCGTCTCTACAGCATAGACTTCCTTTCCTATCATCTACCCAAATCTTAATGGAGTTGCTGCTTTTTTCTTCATATTTAAATAAAATTATTTTTTCCTTTGTAAGTCCATCTTTCCTATTTATGAGTTGTCCAAAAGTACAACTGAAATCCAAATGCTTCTCTTTTAAACAAGAGGAGAGATATAACATTTACCCAAAAGGCACATTTTACAAAAGGACCACCGTGCACATCAGTGGATATAAAACTGGAAGTAACCTTCGAAGAAGGTCAAGGCCTTGGATAATACTCCTCTACTCCTTGCCCTGCTTGGTAATCATAAAAGATCTAGTTCCTGGTATCCATAACACAGCCAGGAAAGAAAACTCAGAGGAAGGAGCTATGGTGTCCAGTGACAGAGAAATCTACGATTCCTGGCCTGGCCACTATCTTTACAGTTTCCATAGACATGTAAGGCTGCCTTACTTAGCAGTCAGTCCAGGCATGTGGGAGCAATTATTCATCCAGTCAGTAAAATCAAGAAAGATGTGGAAAAGTCAGCTACGAAGGTCGCTATTGACCCTTAACCTGGCAATACTGTTTAGCATCACAGCAGACAGGAGAAACGAAAGAGAATTAAGAACAAAGAATCACCAAATAACATAAAAGGTCCCAGGGGATAGTATACTTCCAGTTCTCTTGTCTAGTTGGTTCTTTGTATTAAGACCATTTTACTGATTAAAAAGGCGATCTCTTACTAAAATAATGAAAAAGGAGGATATGCGCCTGTTGTTTATAATGACAGCATCACACCTCTGTGTGTATGTGTGTGTGTGTGTGCACCCTAGGTGCACACCTGTGTATGACACTGTGTCTCTGTGTGTCTGTGCATGTAACTGACTGTACACGAACATGCACTAAGTGCTTGAGACAAGCTCTGTGGGTTGTCACTAGAGAAGTTAGCTGGAATAACAAGAACACCCCAGACATACACATCTTTGTCTCATATTTAAACTTGAGATCCCTTGCTCTAGCCCCTTGTTTAATGACCTCCTCTGCTTTGGGGATCCGGAACATTCACCTCCTAGAATAGGGGTTGTGGCTGTTCCCTTTGCCTTCTCTCTATTCCTCACTCCAATCCTCCCATCACCTAAAGGAGTTGCAAAATACTCCTAGAGGAAGGGGCTTTTCTTTTCCCAGACCCTGAAGAGGTTTGAGGTGAGCAGGCTAGAATATCTGGCTTTACTGACCATAACACAGACTTCCTCTTGGTCTTGCCTGTGGGTTTTTAAAGTAAACTGCCCGCTTCTCTAGAAGTGAAACCTTGCCTTATCCATTTTGAACCATGCATATTCACTATCTACACAAATGCTGCCCTGAAGATATTATGGTTCCCGGTACTTTTAATTAAGAATCTCAATCTCTAACAACTCTAGCCAGACTCAGCAGCATCTGCAAAGAGAAAGTGAGACAGAGTGCCAACAAACTGCTCCAAGCTGATGGCAGAGAGTAAAATTATTATTAATGGGAAACTGAATTTTGGCTCCAGTTAAACCTGAAACATTAAACATTTCTCTAATGTTTCTCTCTGGGTAGTAAAGTGACCGCAGATTATGATTTTTTTTTTTTTTTTTTTGCGGTACATGGGTCTCTCACTATTGTGGCCTCTCCCGTTGCGGAGCACAGGCTCCGGACGCGCAGGCTCGGCGGCCATGGCTCACGGGCCCAGCCACTCCGCGGCATGTGGGATCTTCCCGGACCGGGGCACAAACCCGCATCCCCTGCATCGGCAGGCGGACTCTCAACCACTGCGCCATCAGGGAAGCCCCAGATTATGATTTTTTTAATGGTAGACTTAATGAACCATTCAGCTGTAGCCCCAGCGCCTTCTTAGCTCAAATTTCCTCTTCCATTGTTTATTTGCTATTTTAATACTTTGGGCGTTAGGAACAAGACAACTCCTCTTAACCAAACTTGTCCCCTGTAGAATTTGCTAAGAATCCAAGCTAAGTAAATCATCATTTAGTGCCATTTTTCTCAAAGTTTCAATGTAACTTTTATACTAGTTTTGAAAAGTGATATTGATATTTACTGGTGTGTCTCGTTGGTTATAAACATGAAATTTTTATTTTCCAAAAACTACTTCCCAACTGTGCTCTGTCACTCCCCTTTCCTGATGGGAAATATCTCCCTTAATGAGATCTTGGTCTGATTTCTTGACTTGTCAGTCATTTAAAGTTATTAGAAGAGTCTTACTCTGGTACAAAAGACTTCATTTTAAATGATAATCTCAATCCTGACCACAGCTCTTCCTTTCTCCTTCCTCAGCACAGGACAGAACTGTGACTTGAAGTGTGGTAGATGGAGGGGTTGGGGTAGTAGGGGGTCAACCTAGTTTACAGACTTCCTGTCGTTATTCCTTCTTCTAGACGATGGTTTCTCGGATGTTGCACGTGGTGAGGAAGGACAGGATGAGGGCAGGTGTACTTCTCTTACTCGATTGGAGAGATTAAAATCCCTTCTTTTTTGGTTGTCACTGCTTCTCATGCTACCTCTATGGCCATCAATGCGCTCTGGGTGATTTTCTTTTGGGGTATATGAGTGAACTTTTCGGAGGGCTCTTTCCACTGCACTGATGTAGAAGATCCCATTCTGGTACGTCCTCCCCCATCCTTTCCTCATTCCCCTCTATGACAGCCCTCGCCTTAGCCTCTTGCTGCCAGAGTTCCTCACCCAGCAGGCAGGCATCTTGGATGGGATTATGGCTGAGAGTTCAAACCCCAAGTATTTTCCAGTCTTCACTAAGCTCTTAGGAAATTTACATATTCTTCTCAGGACAAATGCTTAGCCTCAGCACCTTCTTCAGTCTCTTGGTCGCTAACTCCTTTTGATTGCTTAGGCTACACAAAGGATAACAGGCAGGCCACAAGCAAAGCAGTCACGCAAGGAAGGGGGCGAAATGACAGTGTCTGCATCTCACAGGCCTCCACATCCTTTTGAGTGATTCTCTTGAAAGTCATCCCTTCCACTGACTTGTAGAAAGAGAAGCACTTTCCTCTTGGAAAATAGCATCCTTCAAAAGGCAGGGTTTCTTCCTCCTGGTTTAGCCCTATATTGCTTGGGAGGTAGACATATCACAGGCATTATGATGATTAGCTCAATTCTAATGTCTTTTAGTAAATCCTACAGGAAAATGTCTGGCCCCAAATGGTGACGGCGAGGTAAACCTCAAATGAGAAGATTTTAGCACCTTTCATTCTCATTTTACATCCTAACTGTGAGTCTGGTAAGATAGGGAAAAAACTTAATTGATACCATCTTGTGAATAAATTGTAACCTCACAGTTCTGCTCCCTTGCTGTTGAGAACAATCCTGGTCCCAAAGTTGACTAACCTTAACTTGAATTCAGATCTTCATCTGGTGTCCTCACACACATATTCTTTATGTCATCCATGGTTGCTCCATCCCCTACCTTGGGATGGAAATACTGAAGCACTGATAAATCCCCACGGTTTCTTTTTGGAGTTCAAACCTGTCTTCAAATACCCCTAATTGCCACATTCCTCAGAATCTCTTTTTTTTTATCGAGAGATGAATTATCAGTCTTCCCTTTATGGACTAACACAGTGGGAGCCCCAGTTACGGCTGTCTGCTTCTTCCCCTTTTCCTGACCTTCGCTCTATCTTTGCCGCCTTCTAGTGTGTGGTGATAATCAGACATTTTACCACACCCTACTGTAGGTGCTGATTCTCTAAACTATTCAGGACAGTATTCAAGCAACGTGTCTCAGTTTGACTCAAAAAGCAAGTCTCAAGCTTAGCATATAGACTAAAGTTTTCCTCAAATACCTGCTACCCTGACACACGCTACAAGTGACAGAATTTATCAACCAGAAAATTCTACGCCATACTAGCTCCATTATTCTAGGAATCATAGAGAAAGTAGATTGTATAAACATAATTGAAGGATTAACCCCAAACCAAGTATTCCTTTTTACTGAATTAGACTCTGCCTTTTCAACTTAAGTTAAAGTGGATTTAATTTTATCTTATTCAACAAATATTAATAAACACACTTCCTGACCTTGAGAAGCTCATCATGGGTAGGATGTGCAAATATCTACCCACGTAGTTCCAATAGAGGGCAGATGGGATTACAGTAGAGGCAAGCAGGAGAAGGAGGAGTTGATTCTGACTAAAAAATCAGGGGAAGCTGCATGGAGGAAGCTGCAGTGGAGCTGGATCTCGGATGGTGAGTAAGGTGTCTAGTGCAAAGGGAAGGGAAGGGCAGCTTAAGTGAAGGGAAAGGCTGAACAAAGATTCATGAAACAGAGAGCTCAGGATGTGTTTAGGAAAGAGTAATTCGTCTGGTGGGTCACAGGGCTGACACCCCAGGAAAAGTAAAAAAAGATAATATAGAGGAGGGGTATCTTAGACACCAGATTTATTTTGGATTTCATTATAGGAGCAAAAAGGATTCAGTGAAGATTCCTAGAGGAGGAAGTACGAGGAGACACAGTTTTAAGAAATTCGTATGTGTCAACACATTCAAGCAGGACAACACCACGATGGATAATTACTGTTATTATTCCTAGTGTACAGATAAGGAAACAGAATCTAAGGGATTATTTGCCAAGGGTTACATGGCTATCAAGTGGCCAAGACTGAACTTGAACCCAGGCAGTCAGACTGCAAAATCCATTACGTTTAACTATTGAT
The DNA here is from genome assembly GCF_039906515.1 of Pseudorca crassidens. Lineage (NCBI taxonomy): Eukaryota > Metazoa > Chordata > Mammalia > Artiodactyla > Delphinidae > Pseudorca > Pseudorca crassidens. Next base: position 79,551,229 of record NC_090309.1, on the reverse strand, counting down.
ACTATGCACATATCCTTTAAGTCCAGGTTTTAGGAAAGGGTCGGATATCAGGGCTGCAGGACTTCCGGAGAGGGTGAAGTAAACGTGGACTGCAGTGGGGAATGTGGGCAAGAAAGACTTCCTGGAGGCAGAGAGACAGACGTGGAGGCGTGACAGGAGGCTCAGTGCTCTTTCTGGTATGCCATTGCCAAGAGCCCTGGCTACCACAGAAGCTGGGTAAAAGCGGTGTGGTGCTTCAGACAAGGAGGAAACTGTTTCCATCACAGCAATCAAGCAAGGCTTCACGAGCTGAGTACGATCGCATTTACTTACCTGTCAGGCATCGCTGGCTTCCTCCTTGGCACAGAATGGCGCCGAGCACAAAGCAGGTATTCAATAACCAAACGAATGACAGCACGAATAAATAAATGAATTAACGATGAACTTAAGAGAGTTAGACTTACAGGTGTAATACGGAAATATATTTCCTTTGTGTACACTTCTCCATTCTCCCTGGGCATACTCACTCCCCATCTGAGCTGTTTATAAATGATTCTCTGGCAGTGTTTATCTCATTAAACCTACCCTCGCTGGAAGTCTGTTTTCTTGTCTCTCAGCGTTATGTCTGTCTGTAAGGCAGCAGGGAAGGTAGAAGAGGAAGATAATGGGCCTTGGAACCAAACAGACCTGGGCTGGACTCCTGCTGCATGATATTGGACAAGGTACCTCAGCTATTTCTCCATCTGTAAAAAAGGGTGAAGATGGATCTTGTAAGTAAATATCCTTAATACAGATGTATATTTAGTCCATTTTTATCTCATAAAAGGCTAGGATTAGGCACATATAACACAGCTGTTGAGTGTATGTTCCTAAATTTAGGAAGAAAGGCAATACTCAAAGGTAAAACCTAACCACTGCCGAACCAGAAAACCACCATTTGCTTGGCATAAAGGAAAACTGATTTAAGGATAGAATTTTACTATTAAACTTTCACTCTCAAAGTACATGGCTGAGAAGAACGATGTTGTGGGCTCATCCTCTTATGCTGTGAAAGCCACTACTTTCTGTGGCAGAGCCAGTTTGAAACTTGATGATTCAAGGGAATTTCACATCTGGGTGTGGAAATGACCTTTGTGTAATGAATGATTCTGACAACTGTATTTCTGGCCCTTCCAAGTCAGGAAATCATGTCTCTGCTAGGGTGTGCTTGTGAAAAAAGAAATTCTGATTACATCAGCTATTGAGCTTGCATTTCCTGGAACTCTTGTAATATGCAACAATGACAATAGCAAAAACACCGCCAACATCTGCCATCTCTATTAAACATCTTCTTGATGCCAAATTCTATAGAAGACACTTCTTATATGATTCCATTTCATCATCACAACAACCTTGTACCATCCACCATTTAGAACTAAAAATATTGAGTCTTGGAAAAATTAAATAATGTGCCTGAGGTCATCTGCTAGTAATTGCCTGGGTTAGGATTTGTGTCCATAGCTGTGATTTAAAAGTCATCTTCTCATCATACCTTTGATAGCTCAGATCCTAGTCTCACCGTCCTTCAATCCTACAAATTTAGCAACAAAGAGGGTAGAACCAGGGTCATTATGGATGAATTTGGGGGCCACTTTCTTCTGCCCCAGGTTATTTCTTTTTAAAATTCCTAAGATGCGGACACATAAATTATTTCAGGGATAAAAGATGGTCTATTTCTTAGTATTCAAAAGTATATTAGAATTAGTGTTGGGAGACTTGGGTTCAAATTTAGGAACCACCTCTTAGTACTCTGTTCATAGAACATGTCACCTTCTCTCCTGATTTTCTTGTACATAGAAGAGAATAATACCACCTTCACAGAATATATAAGCAGAGCAGATGAAGAACTGGATTTTGTAAGTCAAGGTCTATACAGACGTAAATTGTCCTTTTATAACTCCACAGGGCAGCCTATTCTTTGCCCAGATCTTCAAGTGAGTCCAAGACAACCTTCTGTGTCCTGACCATATAGATGTTAAATAATAGATGATTTTTCACAGGACCCTAAGAGGACAGTCTCCACATCCCCAAATTTACATTTCTTTACAAACATTAACTAACCTCTGCCCTACCCTTCAGCTACCATAGCCTGCAGGAGCTGGGCCACCAAGCCTACCTTCCTTGGAGAACCTCGTTGTCATAGGAAGGGTCCTTCACACCCCTGCAGTGCCTGGCATAAACTGCTCCAAGAATGGCAGCACGTGAGTGGCTGGCTCAGTAATCATCAGGAAATAATCCCGGGTACCATGACTACATGGCTTATGCTGCCGTCCTGGAAGGGAGAAGAGCTGTTCAACATTTTCTACTAAATTACCTTGCTGGGAACTGAAACTCTGTAACCAATCTTCACGTTTCTGATCTTTCCCAGGTTTCATTTTTTCTCATCAGCCTTATTTTTCAATGCTGGACTCTCTTTGGTGGCTAAACTCTTAATTATATAGACGTAAAACTGCCCTTGCTAGAAAATATTCTAAATGCTTAATATTCTCTTTTGGGTCCTCTGTGGCAGAGCTGAGGTTTGTTTTCTAAAAAAGAGAAAACTGTGACAGAAAATAAGCAACTTACTCAAGGTCACTAGCTAAATCACTGTCACAGTAAGATCTGAAGCAGTGATTCTCATTGGGCTTCACATTTGAATCATCTTGAGTTTTCTGAAATCTTAATGCTCAGGCATACACTCCAGGACAATTACATCCAAATCTCTCAGTACAGAACTGGGAATCACTATTTTTTTAAGTTCCCAATGTGATTCTAACGTACATCCAAGTTTTAGGACCACTGACTTAAACATATGTTTCTCAAATTTTAATGTGCAAAGACATCACCTGAGGATTATGTTAAAGTGACGATTCTGATTCAGTAGGATGAAGGTGGGCAAGGGCTGAGATCTTAAATTTCTAACAAGCCCTAGGGGATGTCAGTGCTACTGGTCTAAGGACCACACTTAGAACAGCAAGGGTCAAAATAAGGGGCAATTCTCAAATTTTACTCCACATCTGAATCAATTAGGGAGTTTTGAAACTCTGGGTGTCTGGCCTGGACCCCATACCAACTAAATCAGACGCTCCAGGGATGGCACTCAGGTATCAGCCTGTTTTTAAACTTATCCAGTGATTCCAATGTGCGGCACATTTGTGAAACAGTGACTGAGGAATCCAGATCTCACTAATATCACATCTAGTTTCATCCAGAGGGTGGGAAGGATGAGCACAGAGGAATTCTAATTCACAGACCAAGTTCGTGTTAGAAGGAAAGTCAAGTCATGCCATGTATGAAAGGATCAAATGAACACAGAGCATATTTCACTTGGAGGAGAGTAGACCCATGGTGTGTGTGCCGGGAAAGAGAGATTTATAATCTCTGCCTTTATATACTCGGAATTGTTGGAAGGAAGAGGCAGTAGACTTGGACTCTATAATTTCAAAAGCTAGGTCTCAGATCAGTGGGAGAAGTTCCAGGGAAACAAGGTTAAGCTAAATATACGGAAATTCTGCCTACAAATTAGCTGTCCAAAAACAGAAAGTTTGACTTAGACAGCTGCACATATTCCTACATCGTGGAAAAGGCTGGGCAGGGAAGAATCCTTCACGACTCCTTTTATCCCTCCGCACCTTCCCACCCCGCCTCTGGTCCTGGTCAACATCTAATCCATTAGTCAATCTTGCCAGGCCTACTTTGGATCTATATACCTGATGCATCTACACCTGTTATGACTCTCCTCATAGAACCACCATCATTTCTTGCCTTGAATACTGGGGTAGCCCCTCAACCAGAATAGCCTCATAAATGGAATATCCCCCCAATTGGAACAGCCTCCCGAATAGGCTCCTAACTGGAATAACCTCTTAACTGGAATAGCCTCCCAACTCGAATAGGCCCCCAATAGGAAAAGCCTGTAAACACTAAATTTGCAAGCTGAAAAGTAACCCTGATGGTGAGTGTTTCCAGAAGCCTGGCCCTCAGGCATCCCTAAATCTCAATGCACACATGCCTACCAGCCTTGCATCTTACTCTATCCAGCATCCATTGCTGACTGACTTCTAGTTGTGTTTTCTCGAGATGGTCATTCCTCTGTGCACACTCAGGTCCTGGTTTCCTCAATGCAGGAAATTATGTTTGTCATTTTGTTTTCAACTATCAAGAAGCTTTCATCTAAACCTCTTTTTAGCGAGGGTTGTTTTCTGCTCATCTTATAAAAAAATGCAAATGTTCTCTCTGCATTATTTCTGTGCATACACCATCTCTTTGTGTGTGAAACTGCAGCTGCATTTCACCACTTCTCTAGCAGAGCCCTGGCTCACACTCCCAGCTGTTGCCTTCCACACGCTGGTTCTTTGGACTCTGCAATGCAGTAAAAGTTGTTTCTGTAATTGAACAGCTTCTGGTCTGTCCTGTTCTCACTGGACTATTAGGCTATCCTCTGCAGAGAAGCTGCTGGTGACACTGTTCCATTTCTAAGGTCTCTAGAAATATTTGCAGCAAATAGTATTTCTTTGGTTTAACAATTAACAGAGAGACAAGAACTTCAGAAGGTTGCATTTTATCTCTTGTATTCAGACATCTGTACTTGGAGACCTTAGCCAAGGCTATGCCTGAGGATGTTTACGCCCCCTTGCACAGCACACCCTGGATTCATCTTATCTCACATCAAATCTCTGCACTGAAGGACAAGAAGAATCTAAAATAATAAATTTGAAAAATTAATCTGAATTCTCACCTTGATAAAGTGGTTTTTCTCTCATACAGAGATAAAATGTTACAGTTAATACTGATCTATTACAAATAATGGAAAGACATAATTTGCCTTCCCTTAATTTTAGGGCAAGTAGAAAGGGGTTTGGAATCAGACATATTTGGATTTAGATCACAGCTCTGTTGCTTGCCAACCCTGTGACCTTGAGCATAATACTTAATCTTTCTGAGCCAAGGATTCTATATCACAGTAAGGGACTAATACAGCTCCAAGGGATGCATTAAAGCCTCCCTAAGGCTCTGGGGATCTGGCAGACATCAATAGACAAGAGTGGCTTCTGCAGCTGTAATTATTAGTGGTGGCAGGCTTTAGTGATACGGGTAGTGGTGGTGGTGGCAGTAGCATACAAGTATTTCATGTGCAGCTACTCAGATAAGTGACTGTGGACCTGGGATTTAAATTGACCTAAAAACTAAAAGTGTCCCAGTATATATACAATAGATGTAGATAATCAATCGACAAGGAACAGTAATTAGCAAATTCCTGAAGCATGGCTCTGCTTGCAGGGCCAACAGAAAGAACATCACCTGTGGGCTCAGGAGGCCACGTCATTAGGTGACAGTATTGGCTGCTGTGGCCCTTGTCTGAGCACAAGCACTTCTATGTCTCAGCCTGGAGGAGGACAGAGCGCAGGATGGGGTGGTGGCCTAGGTAGGGCCTCAGAAGTCCTGAATCAGGATCTCTGAGGTTGGAACTCTGCAGTCTGCTAAACTTCTTCACATGATTCCTATGCACACTCACTTTTTTTTTTTTAACATCTTTATTGGAGTATAATTGCTTTACAATGGTGTGTTAGTTTCTGCTTTATAACAAAGTGAATCAGCTATACATATGCATATATCCCCATATCTCCTCCCTCTTGCGTCTCCCTCCCACCCTCCATATTCCACCCCTCTAGCTGGTCAAAAACACTGAGCTGATCTCCCTGTGCTATGCGGCTGCTTCCCACTAGCTATCTATTTTACATTTGGTAGTGTATATATGTCCATGCCACTCTCTCACTTCGTCCCAGCTTACCCTTCCCCCTCCCCGTGTCCTCAAGTCCATTCTCTACGTCTGTATTTTTATTCCTGTCCTGCCCCTAGGTTCTTCAGAACCTTTTTTTTTTTTTTAGATTCCATATATATGTGTTAGCATACGGTATTTATTTTTCTCTTTCTGACTTACTTCACTCTGTATGACAGACTCTAGGTCCATCCACCTCACTACAAATAACTCAATTTCATTTCTTTTTATGGCTAAGTAATATTCCATTGAATATATGTGCCACATCTTCTTTATCCATTCCTCTGTCGATGGACACTTAGTTTGCTTCCATGTCCTGGCTATTGTAAATAGAGTTGCAATGAACATTGTGGTACATGACTCTTTTTTTGGTTTTTTTTTTTTTTGCGGTACGCGGGCCTCCCACTGCTGCGGCCCCTCCCCTTGCGGAGCACAGGCTCCGGACGCGCAGGCTCAGCGGCCATGGCTCACGGGCCCAGCCGCTCCGCGGCACGTGGGATCCTCCCGGACCAGGTCATGAACCCGCGCCCCCTGCATCGGCAGGCGGATCCCCGACCACTGTGCCACCAGGGAAGCCCTACATGACTCTTTCTGAATTACGGTTTTCTCAGGGTATATGCCCAGTAGTGGGATTGCTGGGTCGTATGGTAATTCTGTTTTTAGTTTTTTAAGGAACCTCCATACTGTTCTCCATAGTGGCTGTGTCAATTGACATTCCCACCAACAGTGCAGGAGGGTTCCCTTTTCTCCATACCCTCTGCAGCGTTTGTTGTTAGTTGCAACTAGCCCAATGCCTGTCTCATAATAGGTAATCAATAAATATCTGTGGACTCATGAATGAGCTAAAATAAGTTAATACCATATAACTGTCACTAAACCCACCTTACAAATGAGAAAACTGAGGCTCAGCGTCTGAGCTCAAGGTCAAGATCCGGTTTTGATAGCTTGAGAGTGCCTGAACCAGTTCCCACAGGTATGTTTGACTCCCAAGCCCATGTGCTGTCTACCTCACAACACTGTGCCTCTTTCAGCTTCAGGTAGGAACACACTCGTTAATAAGGTATTCGGCAGGCATCGACCCTCTTTCTCCTAATCTTTCCACATAAAAATCGAGACAAATGTCTTTTGATGTCCATATTAGAATCTTATAAGTTTTGGCTGGGCCTGCCACTATTATCAGATCAAGAGGCATTATAAAAGGGAACCAAATTTATTACTGGATTATTTTCTCTGGTGCCTTCCTGATTAAGTTAAGGAATGAAAACTAGATTTTAAAATAGAAAGAGATCAAAGTAAGAACAGTTGTATAAAGCGTCCATCAAGGAGACACCGTAAGAGCAGAAAACCATTTTGTAGCTTAGAAATGAAGCATCACACACATAAGCAGAACCTGCAGGAAGAACTCTGGAGAGTTCAGAAGAAACACTGACAGTCCACAGAATCCAGATGACCGAGAAACAAGAGCCTGGAACTGGCTGTCAGACGACTTGAGTGAGCTCCGGATCCTCCTCGGTCACGATGATAAAACCCACAGAACAACTTAGTCCTGAGAACTAAACGATACGCTCTATTTGGAAAATGCTGGTAAAAGCCTTCATAAATATGAAAAGTGGAAGGCTGACAAAACAAACCTTGGGAAATGACCATGATATTTCATTGGATCGACCTATCTCATAAGAAGCCCGTGACATGTTTGAATAGAGACAACCAAAGGGTACAAAGAATCCTGACATTTGATTACCTGGGACCAGTGAAGCCCAGGTAAGCCTGCAATGTTTCTAACAACCGTTTCAGGTTTGGTTACTGCAGACTCTGCCTGCTCTAGAAAATAATCTTCACAGAATCTATCACCCTCGCTATTAGCTTTAACTGCAGCTTCAAAAGCCATTGGTGTCCTTTGCAGCAAAAACTTAGATTAAGCAATTTATCGGCAGAAGACAATGTCTAATTTGCACATAACTGATGGCAGGAAAATGAACGATGCGTTCATAACATTTCAGCTGACTCTGCAGTACAGCTCAGCTTTTTTTAAACTTTCTTCAAAATTTAAAGGAAAAGAAATACAAGTACAGTGATTTCACTGCCTGTAGACATGACTTTTTGCCCTGTACTCAAAGCTCTGCGTAGTCTGGCTCCAACTTGACATTCTAGCTTCACCTGCAAGGAATTCACCGGCAGAATTACTTATACATGGTACCGTAGGCACATCTTTTGCTTTCCCAGCTCTACAAAATAATCCTCATGGAATCTATTAACCTTGCTATTAGCTGTAACAGCAGCTTCAAAGCCTTCCCTTTAATTCACCTGCTCATGAATTCATTCATTCTTCATTCATAAATGAGTCCCTTTCTGGTGCTAGGACCTGGGACTATCTTGATGAATGTGACAGACAGGAATCCTCACCTCAGAGGCTATATAGCCCAACAGGCAACTACTGCGAACGTATGCTAAGTGCCTCGCTCCCCAATTTCCATCAGTTAATATCCTGCCTCTCTTTTCCAAATGTTACTTCTTCCTTGAAGTCTTTTCTCACCTCTCCAGTGGGGTCAACCTTTCCTACTTGCTTTGTGAGTCCCCTGACATTTCATAGCTGCCACTTATTAGGCACTATGCGGTTAGTGCTGGAATAAGTGCTGTGGACAGGTTACAGGATTTAATTTTCAAAATAACACTATGAGGTAGATAGTGTATGAACCTCAGGTTTACAGATGATGAAACTGAGGCTTGGAGACTCACTCTGCCCAACATTACTCAGCTTTAAGCAATGAAGCCAGGCTTCAAACCCAGGCAGTCTGACCCCAGCACTTGGGCATTTCATCATTATGGTTTTCTGCCCACACACTTAATCATATTCATTTTTCTTGTCTCCCCCCAGCCTTTAGACCATAGGCTGAGAGTTTCCTGAAGGCAGGGTCTATGTCTCATTCACCTCTCATTCTACCCTGCCCATCATACCCCACCTCCATGCTGACATGTCCCAGCGGGACTGAACACTGAGTCAATATTTGTTGGATTTAACTGAATTCTGTGGATACCCAATTTAAATTCTATGATGTATCCTTGAACCATCTAGATGAACTTTTAAGTTCTTATAACACATTAGCTTATTTTGTACTTCAATATTTTTTGGTTTCATTTGCATAAACTCCTTAGTGTTTGCGTCTCCAGATAGTTTATCATGCCAGAAAGCTAGCTGAGTTTGCTTTTATTCATGCATCTACCATTATAGAAAGTGGGGAGAGAATCTGATTTTCCAGGAGGGTGAAAAGCATTTCAGAGAATAGGTGGGTCTACTAAAGATGCTGCTGGCTTTTGCCAGGAGGGCACAACACGGGAAATGCTTTGAGCAGAGGTCTCTGCAGACTCACCTTTCTCAGTGACAACCCTGGGATGGCTGCCGCTGTTACCACCATCAGAGGCCTAAGCTCAGGACCCGGCCTGAAATACAGCCACATTTTCCCTCTTAGCCATTCTCAGCACAAATGCTTTGCGGAAAGTATTTGGCAGCATTTGTAAGTCTAAAAGCAGGAGAGTAATTTGGACATTGATCTTGTATAATAACACATGATCTCCAACCAAGGCCTGCACTGAGACAGAAGAGGTGTAGCTCCCAATAACTACACAGACAATTTAGGAAACTATTTCCCATGGAAGAAGACGGTGCAGGTGCTGAGGTCCTATGCAATACCACCACTCTTCAGATTTAAGCAGAACTGTGTAAAATACAGCATTTTATACACAAATATGATGTAAGTATAAGCTTCCTGGATCACTGGATTTAAATTCTTACAGGTACTAAAATGATCTGGTTATTGGCAATACAAATAGGTAGGCTGTCCTCTAAGCAGAGAGAGGAAGGAAAAGAATGTGCTCAGAGGAAGGGATATTGAAGCATTAAATTGATTACTGAATAACTATATTATTTTATTTTCAGTGTTCTGTATATGTTATTTCCTGCCTGGAATTCTTCAGGACTTAGCTCTGTGAAGACATTCATAAGATCCTGCCTTACTCCCTAGAGAGTATCTCTGGTAACTGTTTACCAAAAACTCGTAGCAGGTTTTCTTTGGCGAGAGGGATTGGACCTCTGAGCCAAATGTATGAAAAAGAGATTTATTTCTCATTGGATATTCTTTTGTTTACAGATTAACTATTTAAAATAGAATTTAGGGGAAAAACATAAGTAAAATAAAAAAAAAGGTGTCTGAGCTACTAGTTTACTGTAAGTAAGGAATGAAGGAGCAGGCACTTTGTAAACCGCCCAGAAGCTTCCTTCCACTCACCTACCCCAACCCAGAGGTCAGTTTTTCTTTCTTCAGAAGGCACTGAGCAAAGCAATATTAAGCAAGGAAACAGCAAATAAAGAGGGAGTTCTTTTAAAAAAAAAAAAAAAATCTGTAGTTTGGTTATATATAAAGTTATATGTAGGGGCTTCCCTGGTGGCGCAGTGGTTGAGAGTCCTCCTGCCGATGCAGGGGACGCGGGTTCGTGCCCCGGTCCAGGAGGATTCCACATGCCGTGGAGCGGCTGGGCCCGTGAGCCATGGCCGCTGAGCCTGCGCGTCCGGAGCCTGTGCTCCGCAACGGGGGAGGCCACGACAGTGAGAGGCCCGCGTAACGCAAAAAAAAAAAAAAAAAAGTTATATGTAAAGCTCTTATATGAGAGCAGAGTTTATGAAATCTAAAATTCACAAAGAACAGAAGTCACTTTTTACCCAGATTAAAATAGTGGGTCAAGCTTCTTCAAGATGGCGGACGAGGAAGACGCGGAGAACACCTTCCTCCCCACAAATACATCAGAAATACACCTACGTGTGGAACAACTCCTACAGAACACCTATTGAACGCTGGAGGAAGGCCTCAGACCTCCCAAAAGGCAAGAAACCCCCCCACGTACCTGGGTAGGGCAAAAGAAAAAAGAATAAACAGAGACAAAAGAATAGGGACTGTACCTGCACCAGTGGGAGGGAGCCGTGAAGGAGGAAAGGTTCCCACACACTAGGAAGCCCCTTCGCGGGCGGAGACTGCGGGTGGCGGACGGGTAAGCTTCGGAACCGCAGAGGAGAGCGCAGCAACAGGGGTGCGGAGAGCAAAGCGGGGAGATTCCCGCACAGAGGATCAGAGCCGACCGGCATTCACCAGGCCGAGAGGCTTGTCTGCTCACCCGCCGGGGCGGGCAGGGCCGGGAGTTGAGGCTTGGGCTTCGGTCGGAGCGCAGGGAGAGGAGTGGGATTGGCGGCGTGAACACAGCCTGCAGGGGGTTAGTGCGCCACCGCTAGCTGGGAGGGAGCCCGGGAAATGGTCTGCAGCTGCCGAAGAGACGAGACTTTTTCTTTCCCCTTTGTTTCCTGGTGCGAGAGGGGAGGGGATTAAGACCGCCTCTTAAAGGAGCCCCAGGGACGGGCGCAAGCCGCGGCTAAAAGCGCGGACCCCAGAGACAGGCATGAGACGGTAAGGCTGCTGCTGCCGCCACCAAGAAGCCTGTATGCGAGCACAGTCACTATCCACACCTCCCCTCCGGGGAGCCTGTGCAGCCCGCCACTGCCAGGGTCCCGGGATCCAGGGACAACTTCCCCGGGAGAACGCACAGTGCGCCTCAGGCTGGTGCAACGTCACGCAGGCCTCTGCCGCCGCAGGCTCGCCCCGCATCCGTACCCCTCCCTCCCCCCGGCCTGAGTGAGCCAGAGCCCCCGAATCAGCGGCTTCTTTAACCCCGTCCTCTCTGAGCGAAGAACAGACGCCCTCAGGCAACCTACACGCAGAGGCGGGGCCAAATCCAAAGCTGAGCCCCGGGAGCTGTGCGAACAAAGAAGAGAAAGGGAAATCTCTTCCAGCAGCCTCAGGAGCAGCGGATTAAAGCTCCACAATCAACTTGATGTACCTGCATCTGTGGAATACATGAATAGACAACAAATCATCCCAAATTCAGGAGGTGGACTTTGGGAGCAACGATATATATTTTTTCCCCCTTTTTCTCTTTCTGAGTGTGTATGTGTAGGCTTCTGTGTGTGATTTTGTCTGTATAGCTTTGCTTTTACCATTTTTCCTAGGGTTCTGTCTGTCCATTTTATGTTTTTTGTTTTTATTACTTTAAAATTTTTTAATAATTATTCTTTAATAACTTTATTTTATCTTCTTTCTTTCTTTCTTTCTATTTTTTCTCCCTTTATTCTGAGCCGTGTGGATGAAAGGCTCTTGGTGCTGCAGCCAGGCATCAGGACTGTGCCTCTGAGGTGGGAGAGCCAAGTTCAGGACACTGGTCCACAAGAGACCTCTCAGCTCCACGTAATATCAAACAGTAAAAATCTCCCAGAGATCTCCATCTCAAGGCCAAGACCCAGCTCCACTCAACGACCAGCAAGCTACAGTGCTGGACACCCTATGCCAAACAACTAGCAAGACAGGAACACAACCCCATGCATTAGCAGAGAGGCTGCCTAAAATCATAATAAAGCCACAGACACCCCAAAGCACACCACCAGACATGGACCTGCCCACCAGAAATACAAAATCCAGCCTCATCCACCAGAACACAGGCACTAGTCCCCTCCACCAGGAAGCCTACACAACCCACTGAACCAGCCTTAGCCACTGGGGACAGACAACAAAAACAACAGGAACTGGGCTTCCCTGGTGGCGCAGTGCTTAAGAACCCGCCTGCCAATGCAGGGGACACGGGTTCGAGCCCTGGTCCAGGAAGATCCCACATGCCGCAGAGCAACTAAGCCCGTGAGCCACAACTACTGAGCCTGCGCTCTAGAGCCCACGAGCCACAACTACTGAGCTCACGTGCCACAACTCCTGAAGCCCGCGCGCCTAGAGCCTGTACTCCACAACAAGAGAAGCCACCGCAACGAGAAGCCCGCGCTCTGCAACGAAGAGTAGCCCCCGCTCTCGGCAACTAGAGAAAGCCCACACACAGCAACAAAGACCCAATGCAGCCAAAAATAAAACAAATAAATAAATAAATTTATTAAAAAAAAAAAAAACAGGAACTACGAACCTGCAGCCTGCGAAAAAGAGACCCCAAACACAGTAAGTTAAGCAAAATGAGAAGACAGAGAAACACACAGCAGATGAAGGAGCAAGGTAAAAATCGACCAGACCTAAAAAATGAAGAGGAAATAGGCAGTCTACCTGAAAAAGAATTCAGAATAATGATAGTAAAGATGATCCAAAATCTTGGAAATAGATTACAGAAAATACAAGAAATGTTTAGCAAGTACCTAGAAGAACTAAAGAGCAAACAAACAGTGATGAACAACACAATAAATGAAATTAAAAATTCTCTAGAAGACATCAGTAGCAGAATAACTGAGGCAGAAGAACAAACGGATAAGTGACCTGGAAGATAAAATAGTGGAAATAACTACTGCAGAGCAGATTAAAGAAAAAAGAATGAAAAGAATTGAGGACAGTCCCAGAGATCTCTGGGACAACATTAAACGCACCAACATTCGAATTATAGGGGTCCCAGAAGAAGAAGAGAAAAAGAAAGGGACTGAAAAAATATTTGAAGGGATTATAGTTGAAAACTTCCCTAACATGGGAAAGGAAATAGTTAATCAAGTCCAGGAAGCACAGAGAGTCCCATACAGGATAAACCCAAGGAGAAACACGCCAAGACACATATTAACCAACTATCAAAAATTAAATACAAAGAAAAAATATTAAAAGCAGCAAGGGAGAAACAACAAACACACAAGGGAATACCCATAAGGTTAACAGCTGATCTTTCAACAGAAACTCTGCAAGCTTGAAGGGAGTGGCAGGACATATTTAAAGTGATGAAGGAGAAAAACCTACAACCAAGATTACTCTACCCAGCAAGGATCTCATTTAAATTTGATGGGGAAATTAAAACCTTTACAGACAAGCAAAAGCTAAGAGAATTCAGCACCACCAAACCAGCTTTACAACAAATGCTAAAGGAACTTCTCTAGGCAGAAAACACAAAAGAAGGAAAAGACCTACAATAAGAAACCCAAAACAGTTAAGAAAATGGTAATACGAACATACATATCGATAATTACCTTAAATGTAAATGAATTAAATGTGCCAACCAAAAGACATAGACTGGCTGAATGGATACAAAAACAAGACCCATATATATGCTGTCTACAAGAGACCCACTTCAGACCTAGAGACACATACAGACTGAAAGGGAATGCATTTCGCATTTTTAACAATAATTTTCTGAAATCAATTGCAATAATTGGAGACACCTCAGAACAGAAAGCCACTAAGAAAGCCATTAGAAGAAGAAGGTAAAAAGGAAGGGGAAGCAGGAAGCCAGAGCCTGTGTTCCTTGATTCTGTTTTCTGAAGCAGAAGCATCCTCAGCCAACACCTACTGAAGACACGTCCACCCTTTGGTGACTGATCATTTACCAAATTATTACCTTATAAGTTATCCAGCTCTCAATACTATGCGGTTGGCCAAAAGTTTTGTTCATTTTTTCCCATAAGATGGCTGTAGTAGCACTTAGTTGTCTTTTAACTTCATTCGAAACAATTTTGTTAGATCGTATGTGACAGCTGTCATATCAGTGTACATTTTAAAAAAAGACATCAAAATTGGGGAATTTTTGTGTAGCCATTTTAATAATGAAGATTGGGGAAAAAAGCAACATTTTCAGCATATTATGCTTTATTATTTCAAGAAAGGTTAAAGACACACCGAAACGCAAAAAAAGATTTGTGCAGTGTATGGAGAAGGCGTTGTGACTGATCGAACATGTCAAAAGTGGTTTGCGAAGTTTCGTGCTGGAGATTTCTCGCTGGACGATGCTCCATGGTCGGGTAGACCTGTTGAAGTTGATAGCAATCAAATCGAGACATTAACTGAGAACAATCAACCTTATACCATGCAGGAGATAGCCAACATACTCAGAATATCCAAATCAAGAGCTGAAAATCATTTGCACCATTTTGGTTATTTTAATTGCTTGGATGTTTGGGTTCCACGTAAGTTAAGCAAAAAAAAACCATTCTTGACTGTATTTCTGCATGCAGTTCTCTACTGAAATGTAATGAAAACATTCCATTTTTAAAACAAATTGTGACAGGCAATGAAAAGTGGATACTGTACAATAATGTGGAATGGAAGAGATCGTGGGGCAAGCAAAATGAACCACCACCAACCACACCAAAGTCCGGTCTTCATCCAAAGAAGGTTGTGTATATGGTGGGATTGGAAGGGAGTCCTCTATTATGAGCTCCTTCTGGAAAACCCAACAGTTAATTCCAACAAGTACTGCTCCCAGTTAGACCAACTGAAAGCAGCACTCAACGAAAAGCATCCAGAATTAGTCAACAGAAAATGCATAATCTTCCATCAGGATAACGCAAGACCACATGTTTCTCTGATGAACAGGCAAAAACTGTTATAGCTTGGCTGGGAAGTTCTGATTCATCCTCCATATTCAGCAGACACTGCAACTTTGGATTTCCATTTATTTCGGTCTTTACAGAATTTTCTTAATGGAAAAAATTTAAATTCCCTGGAAGACTGTAAAAGGCACCTGGAACAGTTCTTTGCTCAAAAAGATAAGTTTTGGGAAAATGGAATTATGAAGTTGCCTGAAAAATGTCAGAAGGTAATGGAACAAAAGAGTGAATAGGCTATTCAATAAAATTCTTGGTGAAAATGAAAATGTGTCTTTTATCTTTACTTAAAAACCGAAGACACTTTCTGGCCAGCCCGATATATGGGATTCATCTTCAGATGTGGGCTTCCTCACTCCTTTCTCCAGTGGAAGCAGCTGCTCAGTATCAGGAAATGAACCCACAGACCTCTCACCAGTTTGATCCCATCACTGCATCTGGACTTCCCAATTTTTTTTTTTTTTTTTTTTTTTTGGTATTCTTCATGACTGATCCAGCAAGTCGTGCTTAGGTATCTACTGTAGAGAAATTCTTGAGCATGTACACCAGAAAATATGCCTAAGAAAGTTCATAACTACTGCTGAATTGCCCCCCCCACAATTAATATGTTGAAGTTCTAACCCCCAGTACCGAAGAATGTGACCTTATTTTGAAATAAGGTTGTTGCATATGTTATTAGTTAAGATGAGGTCATACTGGACTAGGGTGGACCCCTAAACCAATATGACTGCTATCCTTAAAAAGAGAATGCCATGTGAAGAGACAGACATGTGCACAGAGAGAACACTGTGCAAAGACTGAAGTTATATTGCCATAAGCCAAGCAATTACCAGAAGCTCAGAGAGAGGCCTGGAACAGATCCTTCTCAGAGTGAGCATGGCCCTGCCAGCACTTTGATTTTGAACTTCTGTCCTTCAGCACTGTGAGATGACAAATTCCTTTTGATCCAAGCCACCCAGTTGTGCTACCTTGTTATGGCCACCCTAGCAAACCAATACAGGCTGATATTCAGTATGCACTGGTACAGCTGACTGGTTGTCAAAATATTGAAGTAATTTTCTTCCAGTTGGTACACAGACATGGCCTCACTGTTGTTTTAGGCACCCCTGGCCTCCCTGTCTACCCTAACCCATTTCTTGGGACCCGTGGGCTTTCCCCATGATGCAAAACCTAAAGTCCCTCACGGACTCAACGAACTACATCATTAGGGCTGCAACAACCTACTCAAGCCAGATTACTCTCTTCCTGCAAGAAAGGCAAAAGAACATACCTGTTCTCAGCTTATCACTTCCTCATTGCACCTTAAGCCAAGGTCAAATCCTCTTCACATTATAAGGATATTACCAATAAGCTCTCTGAAGAAAAGGTAAATGATTACATATTAACCATCATGGAGGTGTAATAAATGTTCCAAAATCTATGCAATTCTCTGTGGCTCCTGGTTTCTATCTAAAAGGAGATCCTCTGGTTGAGGATGGGTTAAACTCACCTAAAGAGCTAATAACGTATTCCTAACTTCTATACATTCAATGCCTTCTAATCTCAAGTGGCATTTTCTATCTCTGCTTTCTTCAGGCCCCCACAGGAACTATTCCCACATAGAATCCCTTCACCAAGGGACACGGGACATACAATGCTACCCCTGCTTCCAGACATCTATGGAAAGCAACAGATGGAGTTGCTACCTCTGTTAAGCTGAAGCAAGGAGACTGTGATGCCACCTGACACATAAATGAAATGCCACAGGCTACACCTTCGTTGCAGGTAGCGCTCTCAGGACCTGATGTGATCCTGTGACCTCACCACACTAGATCTATCAACAGCTCACTGTGCTCTAAGGGGAAAATACTTTGTAGACATGATGTTGTATGAAGTCACTACTGCTTAGTTGAAATAGTCACCCGTGCAGGCCTGAGATAATACTTGTCTTGGAAGGATACAGATGTAAAACTACAGTTTTAATAGA
Organism: Pseudorca crassidens; assembly: GCF_039906515.1. NCBI lineage: Eukaryota > Metazoa > Chordata > Mammalia > Artiodactyla > Delphinidae > Pseudorca > Pseudorca crassidens. Next base: position 79,534,102 of record NC_090309.1, on the reverse strand, counting down.
GGCCCTGACTTTCTGGAAAGAGTATGTTTCAGAACCTGTATTCATGCATCTCAGTTGCCATGGATACAGGCAGCTGTGTGGATATGAAGCTAGCTCTTAAGGTAAGCAGCTAAAGAAGACCTGTGATTAAAGCAGAGCTCAGCCTGCCTAACGAGTAATAATAGACCCTAAATCCAATACTTCAGCTGTTTGAGGGAACTGCCAATGTAGTTTCTTTGCTTCCGATAACATTCCTTAAGTTGTATTTGTTGCATGAATAAATTAATGAATTAAAAGTTCATTTAACGGGTATTAAGTGAGAGCTTTTATGTGACAGGCATTACACCAAGAGGCAGAGATGTAAAGATGAATAAAATATGGTTTCTGCCCTCAAAGGTCTCACTCTTTACTGAAGAAGGAAGGTATACATTATGGTAAGTTTTTAAATTGGCAAGCTTAATATACTACAAGAAAAACCATTCCTGGGAGGATAGGGCAGTGCCAGGGGAGGCTACATAGATGGGGGACTCTTTTAAAGCTGAATCCTAATGGATCAGTCGGCTTGGCTCCAATAGATTTGAAGATCAAGGGCTTTCCCAGCAGAAGGAAGATTATGTGGAAAATATAGAGTCATGAAAGAGCAAGAATGTTAGGGGACTGCAAGGGCTATTTCTCAAAGACAAACAGTTCACCATTCCTCAAGTACTAATCAGTAGTCACTCCACTATCTGGCAATCATAATCATGCAGAACATGGCCACAAATCTGCAAAGGTCTCCTCTTCACTGGGGCAAACTATGACAAAGCCCATGCTCTTGATTTCTTGGTGGAATAGAGGCACCATCTTCACATCTGGCAGAGTAAATGCTTCATGTGACATCAAGTTTACTCACTTAACAAACACAGTTTTCAGTAGTCTTTTGAGAACGTACCCAAGGAGAAATATTAGCTGAGAATAAGAAAAATAATCAGAAAAATGCAGAAATCTAGTAATCACTGTACTAACCCCCTGTCCCCCCCCCCCCAATAAAAGCACATCCAGCTACCAGAGTACTCACACATAGCAGGAAAGTATAATAATTAATATGATGATCCCTCTAGTCAAGGGAACTAGTTAAGATTCCGAGTCTGCTGCTTGTTAACTTGTGATGACGCTACAAAATTTCTCACCAAAATCACTTAAACATTAAAAAGTCTTGCTTCCTCAAGGTGTTAGTTTCTACTAACATTTTTTTTTATTTTTAAAATAATTTTTTAAATAATGTGTTTTATTTAGGCCACTATATCCAAAATGTTACTGTTTCAACATGTAATCAATATTAAAATTTGTGGTCTTTTGTATTTTTTTTTATTGAAGTTATAGTTGATTTACAATGTGATGCCAATCTCTGTCCTACAGCAACATTACTCAGTTATACTTATATACATTCTTTTTTTAATATTCTTTTCCATTATGGTTTATCCCAGGTGATTGGATATAGTTCCCTGTGCTATACAGTAGGACCTTGTTGTTTATCTATTCTAAATGTAATAGTCTGCATCTACCAAACCCAAACTCCCAGTCTGTCCCTCTCCCTCCCCCTCTCCCCGTTGGCAACCACAAGTCTGGTCTCTATGTCTGTGAGTCTGTTTCTGTTTTGTAGATTCCACATATCAGTGATATCCTATGGTATTTGTCTTTCTCTTTCTGACTTACTTCACTTAGTATGATAATCTCTAGTTGCATCCATGTTGCAAATGGCATTACTTTGTTCTTTTTTATGGCTGTCTACTCATTTTTTAATTTATATGGCATTATCTATTATATTTCTGAAAGGCCTGTGTGGAAAACTGAGATATCAGTATACTTTAACTTATCTGATGATTAGTGAAGCAGACGTTGGCTTCTTATCCTACGATTCTTTTGTGTGATGAACAAGGTCATTAAGTTAATTTAGAAGATAGTCTGACTAGTTGAAATACATATTTTATTTAGATAGAAAGGAAAAGAAATATTATTCCGACAGGCTTCATATTGAAAATCAAGTGAAAGAATTAAGTAGGATTACAAAACAGATGAAACTATACTTGAAATATTGGAAGAAGGCTGTTCTTGTAGGATCAGGGGCTGGGAGTTAGGCTAACAGAAGGTTTTGATTGTCCTTACACATTTCTGCAAAGATGCAGAAAAGCACAAACATATGCAATACTAATCACACACAACAAATCCATCACAGCTAGTACCTGGCTTATCCTAAAGAAAAACAGAACTGCATCTCAACTCTACTACCTGCTAAATTGTAACAAATTTGAGAGCTTGTCTTATTCTGAATCACTGTTTAATCTCTCGAAATTGATTTATCTATCTAGCTTTCAGAACCCAGCTTACCTTTGAAATTCAAATGAAGCAAGTGTGTATAAATGTATGAGTCTTTTCTTTCTTATAGGAGTCTAGAGAGCAAAGATAACACCTGTGAGTCCTGTTGCTGTTTTTGCTCTCCCAATTTTATAGGCCTTTGTGAGATTAGAAATCACATATGATAAGTGCTGGCACATATACGTAGTCAGTAAATAGTGACTTGTTATTCTAAGCATTTAAAGCTCCAGGAAAGAATTCCCATCTTAAATTGTCTTTCTACAGGAGGAGATCATTAGAGAGCATTTCTGATTTAAAAATAACTACATAACTCTTCTTCAGTTAAAAACCTGACTCATTACTCAAGTTGCAAATAATGCCTTCAAAGATTTTTGTTTTCTGTAATGACAAGACTTTCTGCTCAGAAGCAGATCTGCCATGAAGTTTAATCTTCCAGGGCTCTCACTTGCACAGATCCCTTCAAGCCTCTGGAAAAGGCAAGCAATGTATTCAGTCAGTTATGTGATTTTATAAAATTTGCCGAATAAATGTGTTTTAGCAGCAGACAGTTAAGGCCCCTGACTTTCTACTTTACTCTTTCTCTCTGTCACACTTTCCCTCCTGTCAGGTACAGAGTACCTGCAGGCATTTTTGGTATCTGGCCAAAGAATAGTTGAATTTGAAATACATTTAGTTGGGTTTTAAAGAAAAGTATTGATGTGTTTTGCTATCACTTCCATGCATAAATAAGTCACTGATAGCTGTCATGTGTAGAAATGTCTTCTACAGATACCACTATCACCATGCCAACTAACCCTATATCTTAACATGAAGGTATACGGCAGAGGTTGTATACTGGTAGAAATGTGTTCAGTAGTACCTGGTATTAAATTAGGTGGGTAATGAAGGAGGGATGAGGTTTGGAATGCATAGAGCTGAAAGCTAGTCTGCAGAAAAGTCTTCCAAATCCTAAATCTTATACATGAAAGATATATGATAGAGATTTTCCTGTATTTGACAATCTCCAAAATTTAGATACCATTACTAAATTATTATTGAGCAATAGATTTTAAGATTCAATTAGCCATGATATAAAACATTGTTCTGTAATAAATACATAACCTAAGGTTGCAGCCAGGGTTGTCAGTTGGTCCTCCTTATCCACGGGTTCCACACCCACAGACTCAACCAACTGCTGATCAAAAATATTCAGAACAAAATTCCAGAAAGTTCCAATAAAACAAAACTTGAATTTGCCATGTACTGCAACTATTTATATAGCATTTACATTTAGTTATGTTTTATAATTAATCCAGAGATGGTGTATAGTATATGGGAAGATGTGGGTAGATTATATGCAAATACCATGCCATTTTATATAAAAGACTTGAGCATCCATGATTTTGGCATCTGCAGGGTGTCCTAAAACCAATCCCCCCTAGATACCAAGGGATCACTATAGTTCGCTTCAGGGAATTTTACTATTCTGGAAACTTCATTTGTATAGGTATGTTTTTGCAGTATGGAAAGAAGCATATTTTGATATATTTGAAACTGTTGCCAAGGAGAAATAACCTATAATTCTCAAACAAGAGAACTATAAAAATTTAATATGTTTACCATGAGTAAAGAGAGAACTTCACAACTAAATCTCAGGGAAGCAGAAGAACTGGGTATCGAATCAGGAAGAGGAGACCTATGGAGGGATGTGAGGTACCATGGAGATGTGAGCAACAGGATAAAGCAGGTGTTCTAACCTCAGTTATGCTGATAGATAGTCATATGATCTTTAAAGTGAACTATATTTTCTCTGGACCTCCCTACCCTCATCCACAAAATAAATCAGCTGTTAAGATTTGTGATGTGGTACAGGACTGAATTCTTGGTGTCGTGTTTTCCAAAGTGTTTTTCTCAACTCCAGTCCATGAGAGAAGTTCTGAAAAATAACATCCCATGGTCAAATAATTTTAGAAAATGTTGCATAGGTTTTTTTCCCATCGGTATATTCACTGTGCATTAGCATAATGCTGGCTCTAAAATGTGCTACAGTGAAGTAATATTTTTGTTTATGTTAGTGCTTGCAAAATGTATTTGACTGTGAAGACCTTTTAGCATGTAATTTGGGGATGCTCCTCTAAAGCAGCATTCGAGAGTTCCTTCAGAGAGACTGACAACACAATATTTGCAGTTAGATAGCACAGTCAGAACGCTGCTTTGAGCTGTCCTCTTGCGATGGTGCTGAATTTGTTATTAGGAAGTCACCAGTAGGCACAGCAAAATCCTTTGACATAAAACATAAAATGGAGGGAGGGCTGCTGGGTCGTGGGGAGGATAGTTCAGAGCATGCTGATCTTAAATAAAATTCTTCCCAATGGAGAGAAAAACCATTTTTAATGGCAGGAAATCATGTGAGGTTGGAGAGTCATTGACTGTAAATATAAGCTCATTTCCATGGTAGAACCTCATCTGAGGAAAGGGGACACAAAGCAAGAAAGGAAGGTCACACCTTGTAACTGTGAATTATGTTCTATGAGAGATGCAAAAGACAGCACACATTTATGGTCTTTATTCTAAAAGGATTTAGATTCTAGTTTGGGAAAATGATGCAAATATTTGTAATAAAAAGAAACATGTGGATTTAAAAGATAAGCAGAAACTGGCGCTTTGCAAATGGGATAAGTCCCTGGGTGTGGTTAGGGAAGACTATTTAAAGAAAATGGATGGTGTAGGTCTTCTAAGAATGGGTAAAATGAGGATGGAAGGTAGATGCTTGGATGGTTGAACGGAAGAGTAAAAATCATTAATGATAATAAAAACAGCTTAGATAAGGAAATGATCATGTATCAGGATCTGGGGTAGGAATACCACTACTGACACCATATAATGAGAAATTTGAAGCAAGAGCTGTCAGGCCACAGACAAAAAGTCAAAAAGGCAAGGAAAGAAAGAACAATGGCTGTCCCTAAAAGCCCAAATGCTTATGGAAAATAGCTAGCTAGTGGGAAGCAGCCATACAGCACAGGGAGATCAGCTGGGTGCTTTGTGACCACCTAGAGGGGTGGGATAGGGAGGGTGGGAGGCAGGGAGATGCAAGAAAGAAGAGATATGGGGATATATGTATACATATAGCTGATTCACTTCGTTATAAAGCAGAAACTAACACACCATTGTAAAGCAATTATACTCCAATAAAAATGTAAAAAAAAATGAATGAATTACACTAGATGAGACAGAGAATGAAGAGACTTTAAGGAAGTCCAAACCAATAAGCAAAGGAATGGATATGTGAGGGTGAATGGAATGAGCAAAGGATGTTGGATAGCAAATGTGACTATGAGGTGCAAGTGACAGTGGATGAGACTGAAAATACACTTTGGGCAAAACTGTGAAGGATCTTGAATGTCATATTAACAAAAGATTTATACAGAAGAATATTATGATTAAGTCTGTTTAAAAACAAAATTTTCAGACCATTCCCTTAGGAGATAAGAGACCACTCACAAGGCAATTTAGAGTAAACAAGGACAGAAGAAAATAAGGTAGCACTAGCTTCCAAATTTCATATCCCCGATGCAATCTGAGTAGCTCTGATTCGTATCTCATTTCATATAAGGCTTCCACTTAGGGTTTTGTTTGAACAAAGAGATCCACAATTTTTAAAAATGTTTGCTATCCAAAGATTTGGAAACATAACTGGCTGTCTAGTACTAGGTACACTAGAAAGGCAAGGATATTTTAGGAAGTTATTACAACAATTTAGCTCAATATCATGAACACTTAATTAGAGAAATCAACACTAGTAGAAAATGGGAAAATTCAAAGAATATTTCTGAATTATAATAAGCAGGAACTGTCTGCATACTGAACATGAATAATGAGGTACAAGGTGGACATACGATGATGACTCCAAGGTTTAAGCTCAAGTGCCTAGAAATGTGGTGGTATTATTCACTGAGATAAGGATCATAGGTTGAAGGGAAGATAAGAAATGGGACCTTTTCAACTTTATATACAATGATTTTAGATCCATAGCTTGCAACTGGATAAAGGCATACAGTTAGGTGTTTCAGGAGACAAATATAGGTTAGAGATCTATATGTGAGTGTTCAACTGCAAAAGAGTGACTAAGGCCCAAATATGTCCCCTGTGAAGGAAACATTCTTAACAATAAGAGGAATATTAACAGCTAACATTAGCTAGGCATGTAATTTATGCCAGTAACTATGCTAAGAGTTTTACAAGGATTATTTTATTTAATTGCATATGAATCCTATGCGTCAAAAATATCACTACTGCAGAGCAGAATAATGTAGCGATTAACATCTGGAAATGAACTGCCTATATTCAAATCCTGGCTCAGCTGTTAGCTATCTTTGTCATTTGGAGCAAATTATGTAACTTCTCTGTGTTTCAGTGTTCTTATCTGTAAAATGGGGATAATAATCCCTAGAGCGATGATGCAAAGTGACTTAATGCATATGAAGGGCTTATAAGAGCTCCAGACACATAGCAAGCGTTCAGTAAACATAAGCAATTATTTTTCACCTCATTGTACAGATAATGGAAGCTAAGTCATAGAGAGGTTAAATAACTGTCAATAGTAAAGGACACACTGCTACATAAATGGTCAGCATAGTCTAATCTCAAGTCCACTCAACTTTTACATTAGCCTTATTGATGTAGATAAGAGAAAACAGTCAAGATTGTAACCTTGGGAAATGCCTACATTTTATCAGAGTAGAAGCCAGAGCACTAGTTAAGTGCACTTAGAAGGCATCATCAGATTACCGAAAGAAGCCGGGGGTGGGGAGGCGGGGGGTTTGCTAAACCATTGGAGGAAAGGGGTGGTCAAAAGTTGCAGAAGCTTCAGAGAGTTTTAAAAAGAAACACAATAAGAAAAGACTGCTGCATTCGGCAATCAGAAAATCCTAGGAACATCAAGAGAGGATTGAGCATGTTAGGAAGGGCGAACACCAAGCAGAACATTTAAGAAATGAATGCAAGGGAGAGAAATAAGAGCAATCAGTGTAAAGTATAAATGGAGAAAGAATGTCAATTCAACCATACAACTCAAGGGAAAGAACGCTTACGGCAGGCTGCCACAGAATGGGCAAGTCTTCGCTCTTTTTCTGTGTAGAGACTGGTACCATTAATGGGAGAGAGGGAGATGATATTAGGAAGGGGCAATCAATGCATCATGACCAAGGAGGATATAAGAGCACATGGTGAAGAGAACACAGTGGTACATTTTAGCCTTGGAAAAGAGAGACTCAGGTTGTTTTGAATCAAGAGAGGATAGAAGACATGTTTAATACTTACAGTGTGAGGGAGATAGATGGAATTTATCCCTTAGCAGTTTCAGACTTTTTGTGTGGAAAAAAAAAGGTTTCTTTGTAAACAATGAGAAAGGGACGTATAGGGACCTTGAAGAAGAATGAAAATTTCTCCACAGGGATAAAAGAAAGATTACTGAGCAACTGTGAAGGCCCTGCTGAGCTGAGAGCAAAACAAGTGATTAAGCAGCTTGTACAAGGAAATGAAAAAGTAATGAAGCTCTCATCCACAGAATAAGTTAAAGGGAGACAAAGCGATATAAACAACTCACACAAATGGAAATGGTGCTTTTAGTCAATAGATATTTCACAGAAAAAGAGATAGAGAATGCTAACATCTTTTTGCATAAGGCATAGTATGTGAATGTACGTAATAGGATGTACAACACTTGTCATGAAACTGCTTGTAGAGGGGCAGGCATTGCAGTATCATTCTCAGAAATTTTACTCACGTGACATATATGTGGGAATTTGTAGAACTAAGACTCTAATTCTGACTCTGCCACTAACAACTTTCTAACGGCCTAGCCTGGTCAAAATATGTTTCCTTTCTCTGGGTTCTCACCTATAAAATAGGGCTGAATTAGAAACTCTCTGAAGGTCAGTCCAGTTTTAAGACTGCATGAGTCTATATTACAAATAATAGTATACATGCCTTCCCTCTCCATCCCCCACGCCTCCAGAGATCTGCTTTTTGTACAGGATCTAGCTCTTAAGCTGACATTAAAGGAATGTATTACTTAGAGCTCTCAGGATACAGGCACGCCTCACTGACCCAAGGGCAGGTATGCAGCTAAGGCTCAAAAAGGAGCTGCTTCATTCCCATCTCTTTCTGTAACTTTCTGTGCTACTTAATCTGCATGAAGGAAGATGAATGCACCACAGCTACAGAGGTTTAAAGGAGCATTCCACATGACCGACTAGGATCTTTGAGCCCTTATTCCAGTTGGCTTAGATGGATTTGGGTAGTCTCTTCTAGTTCAATATATTCTGGACAAAGGGACAATTTCACTAACCAGTAAAAACTTCTGAAGGCCCACATTATAGATGATGAAGAATAGTCCTAAGCTATGCTAAAAACCACTGTAAGGGTTTAGATCAAATAGTGGCAATGTACGCATGATCAAAGGGTGAAAAGGTCCTTGGGTATTTTTGTCTCAAACTCCTTTCGATGTCTTTGAAAATACAGCAGTTTTTGCCATATTATGAGAAGAAATAAAATGTACAATTGGAGGGCTCAGACAAATTATTTTTAATACTCTGAACACATGGGCAAAAAATAAGATTAGTTAAGATGTCTTCTGTAGTGGGACCTTCTCACCTGCTGTGACTAACTTTTAGTATAAGAATCTAGAGTTTAAGGCTCAGATCAGGTTCATTTGCTCTAAGTGTCTGTTAACCTACCTATACCTAAATCTAGCAAGCTAGCAACTTAGCTATGATGATAATTGGAGGAAATCCCTTAACCTAGAAAAGTAGATAACAAATAAAGTAGTGAAAATAAAACTGTATATACATCCTCTGGAATGAGAATATATACAGTTTACTGTGCAATGCAACAAAAGTACACATTTAGTGGGTTTAGTGTCAAATTCTTCATCACTAGAAACCTAATCAGCATGCTTAATGTACAGATTTAAACGCAGGGCCATAGGCTTTTTAGGGGCTCATATAAAAATACCTGGGCAGCCCCAGGGGGGGTTTATAAAAATTTATTCAATATTCTAATTTTATACTTTGAAAGTTGAAATGAATGCCTAATCTTTTGTATACAGTCTATGAAAAATAAAGCTAAGCAAAATTACTTAGGCTGTTGAAGTTTAACTGTGCAAGGCATTATTCTTCTCCAAATATGTCATCCATGAAACTGGCTGCCTGCTTGCAGTGTTAAGTATAGAGATGGCTGAGTGGTGCGGCACTTTCCCCGTCCCCTGGCCTGAGTGCTCTGCCTCTTCTTGTCAGCTGTAGTCTCTGTATGTGATCAGACTCTGCTCTTTTCGGATGCAGAAAAAAGCCTTGATTCTCCTTTATGTTAGAAAAGCCAATCCCTGTCAGGGTCCAGAGGAAAGTAAATCTTGATTTGGACAGTGACATGACAACTACTGGGAATACGACTGCCCAGGGCATTGCTGTTTAATCGTGCCTAAGACCATGTGCGCCATGTATTAACCAGGGTGAAATACCAGCACTTTCACAAACAAGAGAAAATGGAACTTCAGGAAACTAGATTTGGACGTTTCTTCCTCAGATGTTCCTCTTGGTCACCAGTATCCAAGGGCAGCAATGAATATAACAGCATTCCCTAGTTCCTCTCTGCTCAGTTGGCTTGGGGTAATTCACATACTCCAACACAGGAGGAAGGGCACCCACTTAAGTAGAAACATCTTTATTCAATAAGAGTGGCTATTTGGGGTACGGGGTAGGTAGGATAAAAAGTTGAGTTTCCTCTCATGTTCACCTATTTTCTCAGATTCTGGTAATTCCAAGGTGTGGGCACTAATCATTCAAGTCTGAACTTAGCTTTTACGTAAATCTTGGTTAGTGAACATTTTCTTGTGGTAAGAAATGTCTCCTCTATTAAGCATTGCTGATATATATGAGTGTCAGCCATCATCACCACCCACCATGGGCCTGACTACCTGACCTCTCTGAACTGATTAGGCTGGTTGTGAGTTCAAGCTTTATTATAGCATGATGTGAGTGTACTTTTCTCTAGCTCTCCAAACACCACTTCTGCTTGTGAGCAAAGGAAGTTACCAGATTTGTCACCTTGATGAGCTATTACGAAAATTATGAAATATGCAACATCTTTTGGTATAACACCAAGATGAGAAAACCCTCAACATTACAGATTCCTACTAATTGCATCTTATGTGTATCTGATCATCACTGCTTCATACTCAATAAGCATTTAGTGACTATTTGTTAGGTAAATGAATTAATGTATTGCAACCATGTCAAGATGGTTATGGAAATGACCAAAAACTAGAAAAGGACTTGGAAGAGTGAAACAGTTATTATGTTACAAAAGTGGGATTATGGGTTGTTTTTTTCTGATTAAAAACATCTTTTGCTATCATAGCAATAATGCTTTAATAATAACCACAAATTATGTTGGCATGTAATTCAGTTTATCAAGAATTATTCAACCAAAGATGTGCTTAACCTTATGGAACATATTAGAATACCTAAGCTGAGGTCTCTGTCCTTGAAAACCACATTTTATCCTGGAAGATAGGACATGAGCATGAGACAGGGACATTTCAAACAGGTAATGACTTAGTGGAATTCCCCAAAGAGCAATAAACAGAAGCACTGGAAGCAAAAAGAGCTCGAGCTCCAGGAAAATCTATAGAGCCTTAAGCACTCAAGAGTGAAGCATTCGCTTTGCCTGCTGCAACAATTAAGCTGGAACTGAAATCAGTGCGGCAGCTACTACAGCAATCCGCAGCTTGGGGCTGCAGTTACTTACAGCCATTGATTTTCCGTGGCTTTGGGGCTTGGTTCACCTCACTCTTATCACCTCAGACCCTCTGTGGCTTCAAGGTGTCAGGCACAGAGTCATCGCTTCTTTGAAATTTACCCACGGATCATTATTGTGCTCTACATCTGCAAGAGCTTTGGGAAGAGAAAAATCACATAAAGGCTTTCTGACAACTGGCACCTGCTGAAGTGTCTGACAACGGCTAAGGTGTCACTGCTGGCCCTGGCACATAACTCAACCTTATTTAGAGCAACTGAACTGGCTTTTACTCCTAATCCTGAAATTCAAAACTCTCCACATTTAGGGTGGCCCCAAATGAACTTCTAGCTTCATCTTTATCACAGTATCCTCTCCTTCACGTCCCTTCCATAAATTCATCCCTATCAGCCTACCTGATATTCTGCAAAGTTACTCCCCACTCTTCAGGCCCTGGAGTTCTGCTCAAGTCTTTCCTTCTCCCAACACATCCTTTAAGACCTTGCTCAAGGGCTACCGACCCTATATCACCCACCCAAGCTAAGTCCCCTTATCCCTCCTCTAACTTATGATACCTTAATTACAGAATATTAAATGTTTTCTTATGTGTGTCCCACTTACTTATCAGTTTCCAGAAGGTCACTCGCATTTTATCTAGCATTATGCCTTGTGTTCTGTACTACACACAGAGACAGAAATAAATCAGGCCAATGAGGCATCCTACAAAAGATGTTTGTCTGAGCACCAGAACTATGGTACCGGTAGTGAGGTATGTTTCATAAGGTCAAAATATTTATTTCTAACCATACCTGGAAGAAAGTCATTAACTTGATTTTGAAAAGATGATCAAAGGATTGAGAATGACAGAAGCTACATTCCAAAGCTGCTGGAATGAGACCCGTGAAGAGTGTCTTACGTGGTTACTAACAATGGATGCTAAAGGACAAAAATGTGGTCTGAACTCAGTCTCCGATGCGCCAAGAGGAAATCTGGTCTGGACTCCAGCACACCTGCTTTTCTGCTTCAGAGTGTCTGTATTACTGACCACATCAGTAATACTCTGTGTTTGCATATTGACTCTGTGACAGGCTAGAGAAAGCTGCAGGGCTGCAAAGGACTCTCTGTGTTGTTTCTCTTTCATTATCTGAGAATTAAAAAAAAAAAACAAAACCTCATTAAAAGATACAGCCTGGTCTTTGCAGACCAACAGGGAGATAAAGTGATAGAATACAACATGTGAGAGCAAGGTTTCCTCCCTCAGGGCTGCCGTTAACAGCAGCAGTGAGCAGAGGTAACTGCGTAGCAGCTTAAAGCGGGAACTGAAAGAGGAAAGGATCCCCAAGTATATGGAGCACACCATGAGGAAGTCTCAGAAATCACTGGGAGACAGTTTAAGGAGTTTAATGTTTGACAAATTTATTTTGACCTTATGATATAATTTGGGTTTCATGACAAAGAGAAAAAAGCTCAGAGTAAGTAAATGATTTGCCAAATATCATACTTCTATTCCTTTAATAAAGCAAGTATTTTAAAAAGTACTTTCTGTGGGCCAGGCACTGTACTTGATAAATCCTGGTGATTGTAGATTTTGAACCCAGTAACTCTCTCACAAATCCAGGATCCTATACACTGTGTCAAGATGGCTTTAAAATCCAAATAATGAAAAGTATTGAACTTGATTCCTGAGGTTTCTTTCCACTCTGGTGTTCAAAGGCTATAATGCATTTTTCCCTGGGTGAGGTTCAGCTGACACCTGCAAGGAGACTAGTGAAGTCTGGGAGTAGCTCCACGTATTTGAAAAAATGTGGAAGACTTTTTTTGCTCTGAGCAAGAAAGGAAACAGTCTGTGTGCAGTTTAGTTCAGGTTAAAACTTTTTAAAGTTTCTGATCTGTTTCCATATTGTGTTTATCATTCTAAATTCAAAATAAGTCATGTCTCTTACAGTCTAGGAACTTCAGTCTAATGGGGGAAGCACAAGAAATAATTTCAATAGAACAAATAGGTGTTATGATAGTGTTAAGTACAGGATTAGGAAAAGTATACTTACCACAATCTATGTAATCAGGACACAGTTTAGGGAAAACTAGATCTCAGTTTACAGCGATATTAACTAGAAGTTGGTCAGGCAAGAAGACAGACAAGGGCAATCCAAGCAGCTTTTGCTGAACAAGAAAAGGTATGGAAGAAAAAGACAACATAGTGCTTCTAGGAAAATATAAACACTTTTCTGATTCTAAAGAGTATAAAGGAAAAAGATTGACTGGCAAGGAAATTGGAGAGATAGGTATGATTTTCTTCTAATCATAAAGAGGAAAGGAGGAGTCATTTAAAAGTATGTGACATCACTGTTTGTAGAAGACCTAATACTATATGTAGAAAATCCTGAAGACATCACCAAAACACTACTACAGCTCATCAACAAATTCAGTAAAGTTGCAGAATACAAAATTAATACACAGAAATCTGTTTCATTTCTATACTAACAACAAACTATCAGAAAGAAATTAAGAAAACAATCCCATTTAGCATGGCATCAAAAAGAGTAAAATACCTAGAAATAAATCTAACTAAGGAGGCTAAAGACCTGTACTTGGAAAATTATAAGACCCTAATGAAAGAAATTGAAGGTCACTCAAACATATGGAAAGAGATATCATGTTTATGGATTGGAAGAATTAATATTGTTAAAATGATCATACTACCCAAGACAACCTACAGATACAATGCAATCCCTATCAATACACTACGGCATTTTTTTACAGAACTATAACAAATAATTATAAAATTTGTATGGAAACACAAAAGACCCTGAATAGCCAAAGCAAACTTGAGAAACAATAGAGCTGGAGGAATAAAGCGCTTTGACTTCAGACTATACTACAAAGCTATAGTAATCAAATCAGTATGATACCGGCACAAAAAAAGACACATATATCAATGAAACAGAATAGAGATCTCAGAAATAAAGCCACACACTCATTGTCAATTAATGTACAACAAAGGAGGCAAGAATATACAATGGGGAAAAGATGGTCTCTTCTATAATGGTGCTGGGAAAACTGGAAAGCTACATGTAAAAGAAGGAAATTAAAATATTTTCTCACACTATGTACAAAAATTAACTCAAAATGGATTAAAGACCTAAATGTAAGAATGGAAACCATAAAAAAATCCTAGAAGAAAACATAGGCACTCTTTGACATAAACTGTAGCAATATTTTTTTTGGATGTGTTTCCTAAGGCAAAGGAAACAAAAGCATAAATAAACAAATGGGACATATTTAAACTTAAAAACTTTTGCACTACGAAAGGAAAACATCGACAAAACAAAAAGACAACCTACTGAATGGGAGGAAATATTAATATTTGCAATGATATGTCCAATAAGGGATTAATATCCAAAATATATAAACAGCTCATACAATTCAATATCAAAACAACAACCTGATTATAAAAATGGACAGAAGACCTGAATAGACATTTTTCCAAAGAATATATACAGATGGCCAATAGGCACATGAAAAGATGCTCAACGTCATTAATCATCAGAGAAATGCAAATCAACAGGGCTTCCCTGGTGGCGCAGTGGTTGAGAGTCCGCCTGCCGATGCAGGGGACACAGGTTCATGCCCCGGTCTGGGAAGATCCCGCATGCCGTGGAGCGGCTGGGCCCGTGACCCATGGCCGCTGAGCCTGCGCGTCTGGAGCCTGTGCTCCGCAACGGGAGAGGCCACAACGGTGAGAGGCCCGCGTACCGGGAAAAAACAAAACAAACAAACAAAAAACATTCAACACCTATTAGAATAGCTATCATCAAAAAGACCACAAATAACACAAACTGGTGAGGATGTGGAGAAAAGGGAACTCTTGTGCACTATTGGTGGAAATATAAATCGGTGCAGCCACTATAGAAAACAGTATGGAGGTTCCTCAAAAAATTAAAAATAGAACTACCATATAATCCAACAATTCCACTTATATCTGAAGAAAACAAAAGCACTAATTCGAAAAAATACATGCACACTAATGTTCATAGCAGCATTGTTTACAATATCCAAGATATGAAAGCAACTTAAGTATCCATCAACAGATAAATGGATAAAGACAATGTGAGATACACACACACACACACACACGCACACACACACACACACACACACAAACACACATACACATATGCAATACTACCCAGTCATAAAAAAGGAATGAAATTTTGCCATTTGCAACAACAATGGATGAACCTAGAGGGTATTATGCTTAGTGAAATCAGTCAGAGAAAGAAAATACTATATGTTATCACTTATATGTGGAATCTAAAAATAAAACAAATAAATATAACAAAACAGAAACAGACTCACAGATATAAAGAACAAACCAGTGATTATCAGTCAGGAGAGGGAAGTGGGGAGGCGGAAGATAGGGGTAGGGGATAGAGAGGTACAAACTACTAGGTGTAAAATAAGTTAGCTACAAGGATTTATTGTACAGCATGGGGAATATAGCCAATAATTTATAACTTTAAATGGAGTTTAATCTATAAAAAATTTTGAATCATTATGTTGTACACCTGAAACTAATATTGTAAATTAACTATACATCAATAAAAAGTAAAAAAAAATTCTTTGGAGGTGCTACCTGTTAATTTAGGGCACAAAAAAATGCATGTGATAAATTCACAGGGCCCTCTTACTGTTTCAAAATTCAGCCATGGTGATTGTATTCTGGTGTTTAGAAGACCTATAACCCTGTGGACACTCAGTAAATGTTTTTACATATAAATGAATGAGCACACGGTGATTTCACTGATTCCAGTACATAATAGGAAGAGAAAACTTGTCAGTGCAGACACTGGCTATCTACTAATCTTCTTCTGTTGCAGTTAGAAGGCTGAGTAGAAGGTAGATGCCAGCTTGGCTCTTTGGAAAGCCCATTTTCTAGATTGCCATTTTCAGTCCAAATAACACTGGACACAACTATCTCTCTTAGCCAATCCATCATTATGATGATCAAAGGATCTGGGGAGAAACACTGTGCTTTCCTCAGTAACGCATTCCCACCACCATACCAAGGAGACCTCAAATTACTAACCTCGGTAACCCGGCTACTGAGTGAAAATAAAGAAACCAGCAGCCAACAAACAAAGGAATAAATAAAACAGTGACATCACTAGAACATTACTAATTTCTTCAGAACAAAGATAGGTCTAACCTTACGCAAAGATATCAAAAAGGCACAGAAAAAGATAGGCAAGAACTGTAGGTATCATGGTGCGTTTGAGTCTATGGCTAAACTCTGAGATACGCCCCACATTTGTCTCCAGGGAGGTCTGGATATTTCCAAGCCAGGACTACACTGATCAAGAGGGATATCCTAAAGCTGAGCCATTCAAGATTTACTTTGTGATGTGCCAGTTTGATACATTTTTACCATGAAAATGAATTCTCCATTTCCCAATTGTTTTCCCCATTTTAACAAGCAGTTCTGTTCTGCATAGACTAGGAACCTGTACAGAAATGAATGTTCCTACCATTCTGCAGTCTCTGCAGGATGTTTCCAGATTTCATGGAACCCAAAGCTTGCATGGTGTAAAGTACACTTTGAGGTGAGGACAGATGGGGAGGCAGGCAGCCACATGTTGTTTTGGACTGAAAGAGAAAAGAATAACGGGAAAAGGACTTAGAAAAGTGGGAAAAGGTCAATCCAGCCATTCATTTGAATGCCAAATCAAGGAGTTTGGACATTTCAAGCAAGCTCATGAGGTAATCGTTACATAATAGTGATTTATGGTTATCTTTATAAACTTATTCTAATGTAATTTAGCTGAGACGTGATCCCTCTTTCAGGTGATGAAACAATAAACTATTGGCTTACACTGTGAAACCTAGATGCCAACTTAGTTTTTCTTAACGGCACAGAATCCTTCTGAAGTCACGATTTGGAAGCCTTTTTATTTCCTATAATTTTGTGCCTTTTCATTTATAAAACAAATCTGGATATACAATGGGAAGTGATCACCAAGTAGTAATATTTCAATGTGAGCCTAACATCCTTTATTCAAATGCAAAACAAAGACATTCCACCTTTAAAATAACCATGTTGGTTTCTAAAGTAATTGAACAGACAAGGATATGTACAAGGATATGCCACCATGTACTCAGTGATTTTCTCTGTTTCTATCTTTCTCTGTCTCTGTCTATCTGTCTGTCTGTCTCTCTCCCTCTCCCTCTCCCTATATATATATATAGGAGAGGGAGAGGGAGAGATAGAGAGAGAGAGAGAGAGAGGGAGAGGGAGAGGGAGGGGGGGAGGGAGAGAGAGTTAGGAGTTAGAAACCACATCTCTAAATTTAGCAGAGAAAAATGTAATATAATTAACTCAGTATAAAAAATTTTGACTAGATAACTGGTCCTACTAGAATACTCCAGCACTTCGTAGCTTCTTTTTCTTCCATAAATTATTTTACACATTTGGTTCCACAATTAGCTGCATCAAAATTCTGATTCCTATTTCAGAAAGTTGTACTGGTATTCACGTACTGTCTTATGCTCACTTTGCACATTTAAAGTCAGGTAGAATGAGGCCTTACTAAATTTATCATATTATAATTTAATTTACTTTGGAATCCTTCATGACTCAATGCAATTTAATTGAGTTTCTACCATGCATAAGGCCAGCAAGTCACTTCTGAGAAAGGGTAAGACCAAACTGGGAAGAAAATCCTATGTCCAGGTACAATCCCAAGAAGCTTTCTTATTGTGTTAGCTCTTCTGAAAGAATTACTCACTAGAAAACGAGCATTTCTAGCTCCCAACATAGAGCAGTTTATGATTTACCCACCAGGGTAGAGGGCTTGGTGTCATTATCCCAGCAACAACCATTGTGAGTCCTCTGGTTTGTGGCTCACTTCCAGCCCATGCGCCCACACACACCCAAGCCTGTTTTCTGCCTCAGTGCATGCTACCCACAACAGTCTACTTCTTTTTCAAGCACCAAAGTTTCCTTTAAAAACTCCATCATGTCTCTGTGATAAAGATCAACTTAAACTAAGGATCTATTTTTTCCGTCACTTAAGAGTGTTAATGCCTGGTTAGGTGCATCACCGTAGTACCTAGGTTTTTAGCAAAAAGGTTATTTCATTCACTCCCACATGCAAAGAGACTGCAAACTGGAAGGAAGAGCGAAGGGCTGGGTACTCAGCTGGTTCTCTCACTTAGGCCTGTGACCTAGAGTAAGCTATTTAACCTTCCTCTGCCTTGGAATTCTTACGTTTAAAATGCATATTGTAAAAATCCTTATCACACAAGGCCTGTTGCATTCAGAATTTTGTTCCCCATGATCTCTGTGCACTGTTGTTGCTTCCATGGTTATGTTGCATTACCTGACAAATGGGATCTCGTAGCTGTAATTAAGATTACTAATTAGTTGACCTTAAAAATAGGAAGGTTATCCTGGGTCATTCAGGTGGGCCCAGTGTAATCATATGAGCCCTCAAAAGCAGAAGAGGGGGCTTCCCTGGTGGCGCAGTGGTTGAGAGTCCGCCTGCCGATGCAGGGGATACGGGTTCGTGCCCCGGTCTGGGAGGATCCCACATGCCGCGGAGCGGCTAGGCCGGTGAGCCATGGCCGCTGAGCCTGCGCATCCGGAGCCTGTGCTCCGCAACGGGAGAGGCCACAACAGTGAGAGGCCCGCGTACCGCAAAAAAAAAAAAAAAAAAAAAAAAAGCAGAAGAGGAAGGCCTAGAGATCTGACTCATGAGAAGGATTCACCAGCCTTTGCTGGCTTGTACAGGGGGCAGGTGGAAAGCATGACGATGAAATAAATGCTTCCACAACCAGTGAGTGCGGAAGAGGATCCTGAGCCATGGGTGGAATCTGCAGCCTCAGGTAGTACCTTGATTTTATCATGGGAAGACCCTGAACAGAAATCCAACCACACTGCGTTGGACCTCTGACCTACAGAACTATGAGCGAAATAGTGAGTGTTGTTTTAAGCTAAGTTTGTAATAATTTGTTTAATTAGTTATGAAGCACTATACAACTAATGCATGGTCAATGTGAGAATTAAATGGTAAATTTAAGAAGTCATTGTGAACAATAAATATCCTTTGTGTATTAGTCAGAGTGTCCCAGAGAAACAGAACCAATAGGATAGATAGATATAGATATAAATATAAAACTTATCATAAAGTATTGGCTCATGCAATTCGGGAGACTGAGAAGTCCCATAATATCCTATGTGCAAGCTGGAGACCCAGAAAACCTACAGTGTAGTTGGAAGGCCTGAGATCTAGACAGCAGATGGTATAGATTCCAGTTTAAGTCTGAAGGCCTGAGAATCAGGAGTGCTGCAGACAGAAGATCAATGTTCCAGCTCAAATAAATAGGTAGAGGGTAAATTCAACCTTCCTCTGTCTTTTTGTTCTACTTAAGCCCTCAGCAGATTGGATGATATCCACCCACATCGGAGTGGGCCACCTACTTTACTCATTCTACCAATTCAAATGCTAATCTCTTCCAGAAACATCCTCACAGACATACTCATTGATAATATTTAACCAGATATCTGAGCATTCTGTGGTCCAGTTAAGTTGATACATAAAACAACCATCACACTTTGTTTTTGCTATTACCATTTTTTCCTTTAATAGTAATTCCCCGTGTCTCTGTGATTTCCAGAGGTTTTGTTTGTCTGGTGTGTTCTTGTTTTGGGCTGGTTTTTTGTTTGTTTTTGAATTTTTATTATTTCCAGCTTTGTTAAGGAATGACTGACAAATAAAACTGTAATATATTTAAGCACACATGATGATTTGATATACGTATATACTGTGAAATAACTATCACAATCAAGTTAATTAACCCATCCGTCACCTCACATCCTTACCATTTTTTGTGGTTGTTATTGTTATTTTTGTTGTTTTGGTGAAGACATTTAAGATCTCCTCTCTTAGCAAACTTCAAGTATACAATACAGTATCAATAACCATAGTTACCGGGCTGTACATTAGACCCTCAGAATTTATTCATCTTATAACTGAAAGTTTGTACTTGTTGACCTATAAGATCAGGAACAATACAAGGGTGTCCACTCTTGCCACTTCTGTCCAGCATAACCCTAGAAGTCTTAGAGCAACTAGGTACCCATTCAGTCAACTAGAACATAAATAAAAATACTTGGTCTAATTCTGTGCTAAAAACAGACTTGTTTTTCATCAGGTATCACTTTATGTATACCTCTCTCCCTAGAAAAACACTTCAGAAAAGATAGCTTTTACTGAAGAGCAAAAACTAAGATCCGTTGTTACTCCCTACCACGCATACTTTTTTAAGAAACCATATTCTATTTCTTACATCACCATATCTCAAACTTTCTCCAAAAATAAAAAGAATTTTTATTAAAATATTTCATATTTCCCTCTATAGTTTTTCAGTAATTAGTTAGGTATCACAATGAAAGATACAAATTTTGTCTATGGTAATAAGGCACATACAATATTTTAAAACTATTTCCCCCTGATTATCATTAAACCTGTTCTAGGTTATAAAGCAATTTGGGGTTGTAAATACGGCCAGAATGTGTTTTTGTCTGTATTCTGGTTCCACTAAGTATGCAGAACATATAGTAGTTGGGAGCTCATACCCTGAAAATAGACAACTTCAGTTTTGTGTTTCAGCTCTGTCACTTTCTTAGCCATGACTTTGTGCAAGCTATTTAACACTCTAAGCCTCAGATTTTTCATCGTAAAATTCATTCATTCATTACACGTACTTGTTGAGTAGCCATCATTTTTATTATCATTATTATTATTCTGTTCAAACTTACGTGACATACATACCTATGTCACTGTACTTGACTAAAACAATTACAGAATATTCAACTAGTTGGTATAAAACATAAATAGCAAAGTCATAACTTAGTTGGCAACACTAAGGTCAAGTGTGAGAGCAGTGTGCCTCCTTTCAATGTTACCATAGCTGTCTGCACTTATGAGCTTGGTAGTATTTTTCACAATGTTCAGTGATTATGTATTTGTGCCCCCTCCTCCCTGACTTGAAGACAGGGGCTATATTATCCACCTCTCTATTTCCAGCTGCTAATACAATACCATGCACAATATGGTAGAGTTTAATAAATGTTTTAAATGAGTAAATGAATGAATGAATAATGAAACATATGTAGTGAGAAATAGAAAAACAATTAGAAAAAAAAAAAAAACCTCAACCTGGGGGATATGCTTTACTCTCTAACCTGTCACAGAATATCTGCAAATCAGAAGACATTTGGGAGGGGCTTGAAAGAAGAGACATCTATGTTGGAATTCTATGTTGTAAAGTTTACTACAGTAGTGATTAAAGGACAGAAATGACAATCTCAAGAGTACAGAGATGCAGTCTCAGAACTTGGGGGAAATGGATTAGAAACCTTACATCTTTAGACTGAACTTTAAGCAATTGTAGACAAAGATGGAGCACTACTAGCCTTTTCTTTTTTTTTTTTAACATATTGGCACTAACACCAAGAAATGACCATCTCGGTGGGCCAGAGTGAAAGGCAGAGGCAGGAAAAGATGACTATGACATAGAACCAAGTAAATCAATGTGGAGATAGACGTGACCCAGAAGATGTCACTCAAGTCAATCGAAGCTAAGCTTCAGTCATACTTCTGTAGAACAAATAGAACAGCCCATTTGGCTTATGACCATAGCACTCCAATCTCTGACTCCATCTTCACATTGCCTTCTCCTCTATGTCTTCTCTTCTATCTGTTCTCCTCTGTGTATCTAGTATAAGAAAACTTGTCATTGGAGTAGGGCCTACCCAGATTAACCAGGATAATCTCATTTCAAGATTGTTAATATAATTACATCTAAAAAGACCCCTTTTCTAAATAAAGTAACATTAACAGTTTCAAGATATTAGAACATGTACATATCTTTTGGGGGGCCACATTTCAACCCACTGCAGGAAGGACACTTTGCAACTCATTTCATGAGGCCAATGTTACTAAAATACCAAAACCAGACAAAAACATCACAAAAAAAGAAAAGTACAAATCAATCTCTCTTATTAATATAGCTGCAAAAAATTCTCACCAAAGTACTAGCAAAAAGAATCTAGCAAACTATAAAAAGAATTATATTTCACAACCAAGGTGGGGGGGGATTGAGAGAGAGAATATCAGTAGAATAAAGAACGAAAGACATATGGTCATCTCAATGAATACAGAGAAGTATTTGACAAAATCCAACACCCCTTCATCATAATACTCAACAAATTCAACAAACTAGGGATAAAAGGAAAATTCCTCAACCTGATGAAGGGGAGCTATGAAAATCCTACAGCTAACATCATACATATGTTGAAAGACTAGATGTTTTCCCCACGAAGATCACGGACAAGACAGATATCCTCTCTTCTATTCTACATTGTACTGGAGGTTCTATTCAAGTCAATGATGGAAGGAAGGGAGAGAAAAAAGAGAAGAATGAAGGAACAAAGGAAGAAAGAAAGAAAAGGCACCCAGACTGGAAACGAAGAAGTGAAGATACTACCTCTACACACAGAAGACATGATTGTGTATATGGAAAATCCTAAGAAATCCACTAAAAGTCTACTAGAGCTAATAAACAAGATTGGCAAAGTTGCAGAATACAAGATCAATATATGAAATGAATTGTATTTCTATAAACTTATAATGTCTACTTCAAAAATAAAATTAAGAAAACAGGTCCTTTTATAATTGCATCAAAAAATAAAATACTTAGGAATAAATTTGACAAAAGCAGTGCAAAACTTATATTCCTAAAACTAAAACTCATTTTGAAAGAAATTTTAAAAGACCTACATAAATGAGAAGAAATCCCACGTTCATGATTAGGAAGTCTTAAAATTGTCAAAATGGGCTTCCCTGGTGGCGCAGTGGTTGAGAGTCCACCTGCCGATGCAGGGGACACGAGTTCGTGCCCCAGTCCGGCAAGATCCCACATGCCGCAGAGCGGCTGGGCCCCTGAGCCATGGCCGCTGAGCCTGCGCGTCCAGAGCCTGTGTTCCGCAGCAGGAGAGGCTGCAACAGTGAGAGGCCCACGTACTGCAAAAAAAAAAAAAAAAAAAAAAAAAAAATTGTCAAAATGATAATACTCCCAAAATTAATCCATTGATTTAATGCCATCCCTATTAAAATCCCAGCTGGCTTTACAGAAGTTGAGAAGCTGATTCCATATTTCATGTGGAAATGCAAAGGGCCCAATATTGGCAAAAAAAAAAACTTAAAAAGGAAGAACAAAGTTAGAGAATTTACACTTCTCAATTTAAAACTAAGAGCTACAGTAATCAAGACAGTATGTATTGGCATTTGATAAAACTATAAATCAACTGAAGATTATTTAAAGCCTAGAAACAAACCCTTATCTTTACGGTCAATTGATTTTGGGCAAAGATACCAAGATAATTCAGTGGAGAAAGAATGATAGAAATAGAAATGCATCTGTATGTTCACTCAAAGACATGTATAAAAATGTTCACAGAAACACAATTAATAGTACCAAACTAATAACAGTAGAAATATATGGGTAATATACTTTTTATGTGCATACAATGGAATAATTTACAGCAATGAAAATTAATGTATTATTTATGCATACAACATTAATAAAATACAAAATTATAGAGTTGAATGACCAAAGTCATACCTATTTATTTACATACTGTATGACAGTATTTAAAGTTTAGCAAAACTACGCTATGCTATTAGAAGTCAAGATAGTGCTTGCATTTGAGGAGGAGGGGTTGTGTAGTGATCTATCAGAGGCATAAGGAGAGCTTTTATAGTGTTAGTACTATTTATTTCACAGTATGAGTGGTGATTATATTGGTCTGTTAACTTTGTGATAATTCGTCAATATGTACAATTATGATTTACACATATGACTGCATATATGCTATGTTTTAATAAAGAAGTTTAACTGGGAAAAAATGGATAGTGGCATGCACAAACCAAACAGCAATGGTGAAAAAGCAGACCTGGGTTCTCTTATCTTCTGACACCTGGTCCACTGTCTTACCATGCTACTGTATTCCCCCATACTATTCTTAATACAGTCAAATCAGATAGCTTTTAAAATTCAAGTTCATAATAAAAATAATGTTCTTTTTAACATATATTGGTAACATATTATTGTGCTCAGGTGAGATTATTTTTCTTGAGTCCATCTTAGAATTGTTGTCTACTCATAACCCATAGGGAAATATTTTAATCTAACAACTAATTTGAAATCATAACACAGAGCTATGTGTGTAAGTAAATTCTATTCAATATTAATCCCTAAGACTGTATCATTCAATCTTTTCCTTAGATTTTATTAGGTAATGTCTGGATTTTTAAATGATTTTTTTAAATATATAAATTTATTTTATTTATTTATTTTTGGCTGTGTTGGGTCTTTGCTGCTTCATGCAGGCTTTCTCTAGTTGCTGCAAGCTGGGGCTACTCTTCATTGCAGTGCGCTGGCTTCCATGGCGGTGGCTTCTCTTGTTACGGAGCACGGGCTCTAGGCGCGCGGGCTTCAGTAGTTGTGGCACACAGGCTCAGTCGTTTTGGCGCACGGGCTTAGCTGCTCTGCGGCATGTGGGATCTTCCAGGACCAGGGATCGAACCTGTGTCCCCTGCATTGGCAGGTGGATTCTTAACCACTGTGCCACCAGGGAAGTCCCTAAATACTTTGTTCTTTATCTTCTGACAATAATGTGCCTTGATATTTTCTTTTATTGATTGTATATATTTTATGATCTGGGTAACACATATAAGAAAACAGCAAATTTAAGTTTCAAATGTCCGTTTGTGGCTTTTATTCTACATTTCATTCAGGTTCACTACAGCTCTAAATTTAAAGTCTCATAAAAGTTTGCTACAGTATATGAAATGTCAATATAATTATTTTTATACTTGGAGACAATAAAATTGAATTTTTACTGTTCAACTGGGATATTCACATAAGTAAAGAGTCTTTAAACTACCTATATACACTGCCTGCTGTAAAAATCAGAGCCACAGTTATTTTAGTCCCTCTAGTTAAAGTGACAGTGTGTTATATGGCTCTTATGATTCTTTCCCATAATTAGCCAAAGATTTTATCTATTTTGACACTAAGAAAAGACAGCCTCTTCAATAAGTGGTGCTGGGAAAACTGGACAGCTACATGTAAAAGTATGAAATTAGAACACTCCCTAACACCATACACAAAAATAAACTCAAAATGGATTAAAGACCTAAATGTAAGGCCAGACACTATAAAACTCTTAGAGGAAAACATGGGCAGAACACTCTATGACATAAACCACAGCAAGATCCTTTTTGACCCACCTCCTAGAGAAATGGAAATAAAAACAAAAATAAACAAATGGGACCTAATGAAACTTCAAAGCTTTTGCACAGCAAAGGAAACCATAAACAAGATGAAAAGACAACCCTCAGAATGGGAGAAAATATTTGCAAATGAAGCAACTGACAAAGGATTAATCTCCAAAATTTACAAGCAGCTCATGCAGCTCAATAACAAAAAAACAAACAACCCAATCCAAGAATGGGCAGAAGATCTAAATAGACATTTCTCCAAAGAAGATATACAGATTACCAACAAACACATGAAAGAATGCTCAACATCATTAATCATTAGAGAAATGCAAATCAAAACTACAATGAGATATCATCTCACACCAGTCAGAATGGCCATCATCAAAAAATCTAGAAACAATAAATGCTGGAGAGGGTGTGGAGAAAAGGGAACCCTCTTGCACTGCTGGTGAGAATGTGAATTGGTACAGCCACTATGGAGAACAGTATGGAGGTTCCTCAAAAAACTAAAAATAGAACTACCATATGACCCAGCAATCCCACTACTGGGCATATACCCTGAGAAAACCATAATTCAAAAAGAGTCATGTACCACAATGTTCATTGCAGTTCTATTTACAATAGCCAGGACATGGAAGCAACCTAAGTGTCCATCATCGGATGAATGGACGAAGAAGATGTGGCACATATATACAATGGAATATTACTCAGCCATAAAAAGAAATGAAATTGAGTTATTTGTAGTGAGGTGGATGGACCTAGAGTCTGTCATACAGAGTGAAGTAAGTCAGAAAGAGGAAAAGAAATACCGTATGCTAACACATATATATGGAATCTAAGAAAAAAAAATGTCATGAAGAACATAGGGTTAAGACGGGAATAAAGACACAGACCTACTAGAGAATGGACTTGAGGATACGGGGAGGGGGAAGGGTAAGCTGTGACAAAGTGAGAGAGTGGCATGGACATATATACACTACCAAACGAAAAATAGATAGCTAGTGGGAAGCAGCCACATAGCACAGGGAGATCAGCTCGGTGGTTTGTGACCGCCTTGAGGGGTGGGATAGGGAGGGTGGGAGGGAGGGAGACGCAAGAGGGAAGAGATACAGGAACATATGTATATGTATAACTGATTCACTTTGTTATAAAACAGAAACTAACACACCACTGTAAAGCAATTATACTCCAATAAAGATGTTTAAAAAAATAAAAGTAAAAGCAAAGAGGCCAATGATGACACAAAGAAACTTATAAAGGATACATTAAAAGAAATATTTTACTGCAGATGCCCTGAGCAAAGCAAGCATTCACTCTATGTCTAAGATTTCTTTCTTGCTATAGACTAAATGATTGTGTCCCTCCAAAATTCCTACGTTGAAATCCTAATCCCCAGTGTAAGGGTCTTACAAAGTGGGGTCTTTGAGAGATAATTAGGCTGTAAGAGTGGAGCCCTCAAGAATGGGATTAGTGCCCTTATGAAAGAGACCCCAAAGCTCCTTCCTCCCTTTTATCATGTGAGGACACAATGAGAGGAAAGCTATCTCTGATACAGTTTACGGGCTGATTCCCCAGACACTGAATCTTCCAGAGACTTAAATATAGGCTTCCCAGCTTCCATAACAGTAAGAAATAAATTTCTATTGTTTTAAGCCACCCAGTCTATTGTACTGTATATAGGAAGTTTGTTAACCTTCTCCTTATTTGTATGTTTATCATATACTTTGATATTTGAAATGTTATATGCTGGAAAGGCCACTTATATTTCTAGAATAGGTTGGATTTTATGCAACCTTTCTTTCTTGAATTAACAGCAATTAAGAAAATAAAAAACAAGACAAGAACAGCAATAACAGCAAAATATACAATGGTGTGTTCTCTTACTACCCTGGGAGGGATTGGAATCTCTAAGTTATAATAATTATTATAAAAATGAATTGTCCCATTGAGTTCAGGCTGGAGCTGAATAATCTATACATGGGTTGGAGAAATCATATCTGGTGCTTCTGTTTTCAAGTAAAAACTGTATGTATCTTTATGGGGAGAAGTCTCAAGGGGGGCAGTGAGACCTCCAGTATAAATGATCAGGCATAGCCTAGATGACTGCACTCAAAAATGCTTTCACTTATATGTGAAATCTAAAAAACAATGAAATGAAATAAACTGTACTCATAGATACAGGAACAGACTGGTGGTTTCCAGAGATGGGGAGTAGGGAGTGGGCAAAATAGGTAATGGTGGTCAAAAGGTACAAACTTCCATTATAAGATAAATAAGCTCTGGGGATGTAATGTACAGCCTGGAGACTAAAGTTAACAATGCTGTATTGTCTATTAGAAAGCTGCTAAGAGAGTAGATCTTAAAATTTTTCAGCACAAGGAAAAGAAATTTGTAACTATGTGAGGTGATGGATATTGACTAAACTTACTGTGGTAGTCATTTCACAATATATACATAATCAAATCTTCATGTTGTGAAGCAAAAACTAATACAATATGATATGTCAATGATATCTCAATAAAACTGAAAAAAATATTTTTAGTACAGTTGATTTTTTACAAGTGAAAGCATCAGAGACCTTCAAATTCCTCTCTAACACAGAGAATCTTTGAATTTACTTCTGAAAAGCAATGAACTTGTCCTGACAGTTGGATAAACTGCAACTGATCTTGGACTGTAAAAGGTCCACACAGGTCTAAGGCAGTCATTGCTTTCATCACTAGGAGAAGTTCCTGAAGCCTAGTAACTTTTTTGGAAATAAAAATGAGAAAACCGTATAAATGGTTTTAGTCATCTCAGAAATTAATGGGTCAAGGATCACCTTATATTTTTTCATACACAGTACTTGCAATGCAAATATTTATTTTCAGAGTTTGGTAAATTATTCTAGTCTGCAGAGAAAGGAGTAAAAAGAAAAGAACCACAGGAACCGAAGAGGATGTAGGGCTCAACTAGATCCTTTGGGGAAAAGGAGCCCTGCAGAAAATAATTACTTCTCCTCATCATCTGCTTGCTCAAACCGAGCCTGTGCATCTATGCTAGTACTTTCTCTGACACCTGACATTTTGAAGAAGCCTCGCTTTTTCTGTCTGATCACTCTCATATAATTAACATTCCTCCAAACATTTTCTACACAAGAGTCTTGATTTGGAAACTAAAACACCCATCCCTGTGTCAGAATTATATGACTTCCTCCTCCCATCCAATTTAAAGCTTTTTCTCACCCCTACAGTAGAGGGAAAAGGGCCTGTATGTGCTTGCTTTCCAGCTCCCCTGCACCTCTCCATCCTGGCTGGCCGTAGTTTCAGACCCTCCAAGGTAAGGAACAGGGAAAATGATATTGGGGGAAGGGCATAGCCTCCTTGGGCAGCAGGGTGTTTAAAGCTAGTTCTTCCTCTCAAAGATGTGTGGAGAGCTCTTAGGAGTTTCTCATAGTTGCACCTGCAGGAGACTTTCAACTGCAACTCCCTTCATGCAGGCACTATCTCCAGTCTGGCTGGTTACTTTTAATTCCCTCCTCAGCCCCTGGACAGCTGTTAGTTCTCCCCCTCTTTGGGGATTATTTGCTTCATTGGGCACTTCTCTCAGAAGAATCCAAGATGGCCCCGACCAGCTCCCTACTGGGGAAACACACAGTTAATTCCCTGTTTAGCTCTCAGAATTTCAACTTCTGACACAGGGTGCTTCTACCAGACTCTCCTCTACTGACAAATTTTGGAGCATAAACGTTGCCTGGTACCTTCACCTCAAAACTCTAAGAGGCATAGGTCAACTATTCTGAGTGTTTCTCTAAAGTTCCTTACGTGGTCTTCCCTCCTGTACGGGGAAGAGAGGGGGTGACAGGCATACACTGTATATCAACAACTTTCTCAAAAAAAAAAGTTTTCTTACCCAAAAAGGACTCCCTTTTCAACCTCTCCAGTCTTAAGAGGTAGATTTTCATATTTGAATTTACCTTTAGGTAGATATTAAGATCTTAAAATTGAAGACTCAAATGTGAGGCATTTCATTAGCCAAGGGATCTATCATCTTTGCTTTGATTACTCTCAGCCTTTGGGACTCTTAGCCCAAAATGAAATAGAAAGAGTCCCATATTGCCATTCTATTTTATATTGATGTAGCACCTGGTTATCCCTCTTGCCACCAGCTGGAGAACGCCACAAATCTCTCCCAGAGTCAGACTACTACTTATGAGTTTGGGGGATGAAAATGTGCTTTTCAGAGTTGCTGTCATCCACATTCTAATCAGCTCTTATGCAAGGTTAATCTACCTCCCAATGACACGAGACAAAATTAAGCCTCCATAATAGGTATCTTACACACCTCTGGGGTGACAGAAACGTCAGGAGAAAGCCACCCTAGAGCAGAAGTAAACCCAACCAGGAGTGTACGTAAATGGAATCAGCTTGTGGCTCTGCAATCCATGTGTTCAACACCTAGCATAATGGCTGGCATATAGCAAATACTAAATACGCTGCACTTGTCGTGTCATCCCTACCGAACCTCACTTTTCAAATGAAGAAAACAATACCAAGACTTTGCCTATTTTTCCCCATTCTGAAGAGAAAGATCACATGATATAATACATATACAAGAACATATAACCTCTTTGTGTGTTGTGCATGTATGCCATCCAGAAATATTCCATGAAGCTAATTATCTGACGGAATGGATTAAGTGCTAATTTTGAAAATAGGGTGAAATCTGCATCAGTCATGTGAAGAATGCATGGAAGATAATATTTTCATCTGACACAAGAAAGATAAGACTAAAGTGGTGGTTTGGGGCCTTACTGAAAGCCGCACAAATCAGAGGCAGACTTCTCCTCATTCCAACACTAGACAGAACAATGAGGGAAGCATGATGAGAAGTTCTACTTTCCAACTTTAGAAGAAAGGCTAGGAGTTGGGGTTGACTCCCTGATGATCCACTCTCATTCTTACAGACATTGCTATCCATTAAGGCACCCATTAGCACAACTCATGACTGAGAGACAACGATGCAATCTGTTTTCATCAAAGAAAGAAAGAGAAGATTGCCAGGGATTTGTACATAATTTAGGATATAGTACGACATTTGTCAGGCTTTTTCAGCATTGCCGTTTTACTTATAAACAGTTTAGAGGAGGAGTATTTATAGCCCTTTGACCTCTCCCACTGGCCCTGAAAGAAATTGGATTTCCAACCAAATCCATTTACAAGGAGACAGCTATTCATTCTAATAAAACCACATGGTAAGTACATTAAGTAGGAAAAAAATGTATTTTGATAAACAGAGAGACATTATACCCACAGGAATGGCAGCAGACTCAGCGAAAGTTAAGCTTGGCGGCTTCTGATCTCACTTGAAATTTTCCCAGCCCTTAAAACATAGCAGTACTACAATAGGTACTACAACAGACTGCTTCAGAGTCACAAGTTCAATTAACCACAGGGCCCAATTTCAGCCTTGACAGTTGGGGCATGAGGTGATGTATGAAGAAGAAAAATGCCACAAACCCCTTAAAAGGAATTTCAATTTTGAATCTACTTATATATAGCCCTAGCACGAGAATTAACATGGAGAGGTTACCAGAGGATATGGAATATATTCACCTTTGAAAAATGTTTTATCTATTTGGAGAGAAAGGACCAGCATATGCAAAATAGAACATTACAAAATTGAACATGATTGAAAGTTAAAAACAGACTGTCAACTATTAGAGCAATTTGGGCAAATTCAGATGAACTTCCTTGTAGTTCACCTGTAGGTGAAAAGGATATGAATTCAAAAGTTTGGAGAAAATATAGACTGAGCTTGGAAATTGAGAAGAAGTGAGAAAGAAGGTATTAATGATTACACGCTTGTTCCTGACTTAACGGACTTAGTGAATGGTGGTGACATTCACTACGATGTGTAACACAGAATGAGAATTGGGAAAAAATATGATGGGTTAGTTTAGATGTGTTGAGTCTGATTGTTCTATGGGACATTCAACAAAAAAGTCCAGCAGTGGTCTGGTAATATATATGGAGTCCAATAGACATATAAATGCTGGAGATGAAGAACTCACAGTTATTGGGAATTAAGATCAACTCTAAGGTATCAATATCTTGCTTTCCTTTCAGATTATATGCGTTAACAGTCCTTTGTTAACTTCATCAAATTCTAACCTTGTCTTTAAAGAAAGATGTGTTATATTTAACAACACTTGAATTGTTAAACAAATAACAATACATATACACATAATATTCAGCACACATAAAAATACTCAAGTATTGCTTTAGAAAAGACATCCCCAAATTGTCCCTAATTTTTAGATCAGCTGTAAATGACGCTTTAGATTCCTTTTTAGTTATCTCTGACAACACTTCTGGAATTAAGTTCCTGAAAAGAATCAACGTTGGCTCTCTGTAGGCCAGGCAGCATATAATTCTGTGTTTTCCAGCTTGGGAAAGTCAAAGAAATATTCCGCAAGATTCAGTTATCTGCATCTGCTGCATTGGGGGACTGTCACTCTCTGGAACTGGGTTCACTCGTCCGAATGCTAGTCAGTGGAGTGTAGCTAGTGCTGTTTCTGCTGGGTGATCCACAAGCAGCAGCAAAAATCAGAGAATATAAGGAAAACAATACACACAGATTCCAGCCCTCAGTGACGATGTCATAAATGAGCACGGAACGTTCCAACTAAGCTTGGAAAAGACAGGGAGAAGAAATTATACATCAAGCAGAAAACGGGACTTTGAGAGTACATGACAAGAAGCAGTTGCTTCTTTACCTTACACAAAAGTCTTCCAGTATCTCTAGGTACTAGAGACTAAAACTAGTTTCTTTACCCATCAACAAAATGAAAGAGCAAGTCTACATGTGTTCTGATGAGAACTGGAAAGAAAATTCCAGTTTTTCTCAGCAAATCTATGCAGCTGATTAACTAGACCAAATGCAATGAACAGGGGAAAATAAGTACCCTGAGAAATACCAACATAGAAGAAATGGGCCGGGCACAAGATGCCTGCAAAGATGTTCCAGAAGGAGATAACAGGACCCAACTGAAATTAAAATAATAAACTTTGGGGTGTTAAGAATACTTAGGGGATCTGATCTAACTGGTGCATAAAAGTGCTATGTGATTAAAATATTATTTGTATATAATTAATGCAAGACTGTAATTCAGTGTCTAATATAGAAAAGAATGAGGTTAGAGGACTGTGTGTGCAGAGAAGAACCCAATAAGGACAAGATGAATCTCCCGAATCTCAGTGGGAAAGAAGTTTCTCTCACTGTTGATTTCAGAGAAATATTTTTTTTTAACTCAGGTGCTTGGATATAAACAAAGTTTAAATAAGCCATATTTATGATATTGTGTAAAATCGGTGGATTCTTGGCAAATGGAAAGTCAGATCCTAGCCCAATAAACGTGGAAGAGAGCTGGTGCCAAGGAAAATGAGAGACGTTTGTGACAGAGCAGGAGACGTGAGAAAAAATATTTGACCACACCACCCAGTGTTTGGGGAAGAGTTTCTACCCTGCCTGTGAGTTTGATTTCCTCTTCAAGGTCACCATTACTGAATGAGATTGTTAATATGCTTCTAAGGGGGCTTCTGATTCAAAGCAAGCTACGTAAACCCTGCTATCATATTATTTACTTTGCTAATATCCTTTGAAAACCTTATGTTAATAGGATTGTGCAAGAGTAAAATTTTTCCAAGTTCAGTGACAACAAACCTGCAGCCAAGTCCCGCCAAATACGACTCTGACACTTTTGAATATTCCTTATTTTTTCATTTGCATTGACTTGTCGCTGCCATTACTCTCCTGGACTTTTCTACCCATATCCAACTGATTTTTCTATCTACATTTCTCATCTCTGCCATTCATCCTTCACACTGCCACCAGAAAACAGCGTTAAAATTATTAGTGATCTACATAAAAATAAATAACTATTCACCTTCTAAAAACAAAATGCATTTTTCTCCCCATGGTACTCAAAACATAAAAAACTGGTCCCAACTTTTTTTTTTTTTTTCATCTGCATCCTTTATTGCTACTCCATCCTCCATCATCCCACCACTCCATCATCCTTTCCAGTTTGAGGGCTGGATAAATCACAGCTTTCTGTGGACTACTCTGCTATGCATTTATGCAATCTTGATGTTGGCTGGTATCTCCCTACCCTTAGATATTTTGGAAGTTTCATTATAGTTTTAAATTATTTACTTCTCCTTTCTGTAAAAAGATCAAATCTTTCCACCACACTTGGATCAGGCCTAGCCATGTGACTTGTTTGACCAACGAAGTGTGAACAGAAGTAACATTTCTTTGCAGAAGCTTCCAGAGCCATGACAGAATTCTGACACTATTCTTTTTCTTTTGCCATGAGAACAGCATGTCCCAGTTAAGGGCTGCTCCCTCAGCTTAGATGACAGAATGGAACTCTGCGGTACAGAGCTAAAGTGAACCCACACCCAACATGAAACATAGGCTAGATTGCCTTTGCAAACTACTCAGCAAAAGTGGACTGATGCAGAGATCTGGTTAAATAAGGTCCCAATACTAGCTCCAGGACTGTGGCAATTCAAAGTCCTCCCCAACTTTTCATGTCTTACTTCCTCTTACATACTCTTCTCTGGTTCACTTCAACGAGTGCTACCTGAATTCTGTCCCATATAAAACCTACACTCAACGCACAGCCCCTTTATAGTTCTCTGTAAGAAATCTAATCATTCTCAGGAGTTTAAGAAGTTGGCAACATTCAGGAACATTTATATGGTTGAGAGATTGGATGGTGCCTCGCAGTATACAGTCTTCTGTTCACGCTGTCGCAGCTCCTCATATGCCACAGCCTTCCAAAACCTTGCTGCAACTCAGGACTCTCTCCACCTCCCACAGTGCTGCCCTGGGACGGTAGGTCAGCAACACACTCCTCTTGCATCTCTGTCTTGCGCCACAGAGCAGCATGTTTTCCCCAGATGTATTCTCATTATTTATTTAAACCAAAATTCCATTTGCTATGAAACCATATTTTAATGCTATTACAAATAACGTTCTACCTTGACAGATAATACCTAAAATCCTATCAGACTTCTCCACTGCAACAGCACTTTTAAATCCATTATCTTGTCATATCATCTCTATTTTTCTCTCCATCTCTGTGAAGGCAAGTGCCTTGACTCATATAATAACATGGAGTCTGCAGCTCTTTGCACAATGCCTGACATATAGTGGGCACTCAATCAATATCTGTGGGTAAATAATGAATGAATAGAAGAAAACACGAACATCGTTATTAAGTGACAAGCCAAGTACCTAAAGGTGCTTTTGCTTCTAAGGAAGCTAAGTAAACCCTGCTGCCATAATATTTACTCAGTTAATATCCTTTGTAAACCTGTGTTAATAGGACTATGCATAAGTAAAATTTTTTCCAGCTCAATGACAACATAAGGGGCAGAAGTGGGGTTTCAGCTAATGTCTCTGATTCCAGTCCCCATGGCCTTACTGCACTCTGCCTCTGCCCCAGACTCACAACACTTTTACTATGGAGGGGTGTGGACAGAGGTAGAGCGAACACAGTCCTCTGATTTCAAAGAGAGGGTTAAAGTGGCAGACAAGAATTGAACTAAAAGGTTCTCAAGGTTACTTACAAACTGAAATTTTAATGAGACATCTAAGAATAATCTGAGATTTGCTATAGGTAGCTGTAAAACGGGATTTTCCCTCTAGAACATATTTCGTGTACATTCATGAAACTGTGTGGATGCAGATCTTATAAATTCAGCTCACCTGGATGTGCCAGAGGGACGATCTAGAATGAGATGTTAAAGTCATAAATTCTACAAGCAAACGCTGTCTTCCTCGCTCTGCAACGATAGATGACAAGCTGTTTTTGCCTGTTAAATAATTCATCCTCCTCAGTGTTTACAGGTTGACAAACACAAGAGGATTTACACTTTCCTAATCACACGAAACTCTCCATTTTGAAAGCCTAGAGTCAGTTTTTGTAAATGCACAGGCTTATTATTCCCTGGCTGTTGTTGTCACAGAGTGAATAGAGTCATAATTCTTTCCTAGAAACATATAATCTGGAATCAGATGACCTGTAGAGAGGTTTTAGCTCAACTACTTATTGACTGTGTGACCTGGGGCAAGGCGCACAAGTTTCAGGTTTGTCATCTCTAAAGCAGGATTACTAATAAACAGAAGTGAGCAGCGAGGATCAAATGAGATAAGACAGTGACTTACAAACTCTATTCTATGGAGACTCAGAGGTGGGGAGAGGCCAAGGAAGAGAAGCCACAGCCCCTTCCCCATCCTCCACTGCTTGGACCAGAGAAAGTCAGCTTTCAGCTTTTCAGATCTCAGCTTCAGGCCTTCAAATCTCCAATTCAATTTTTTGTTGACCACATCCGTGGTTGCTTCCAATAAGAACACTCTCTCGCAATTGTCCGATGCTGTAGAGTTCATAGAGCACATCCGTATACGTTATCGCATGTATAATCCTTACCATGACACAAGAAAATTCTCTCTCCCACTTGCATGCTGAAAGACTGAGCCCCTAAAAGATTAAGTGACTTGCTGTAGTTCCGAAGATGAGGCAGCACTAGCTCCCAACCAGAGAGAGGCATGCTCTTCCTGCAACTCTGGGCGGCCTTCACACATGCCTGTTTTCTCCAATACATAAGATACCATCTTTAATTTGAAAACTATTTGCCTTTTCAGATAACCTATGTTCTCACAATAAACAAGCCACATTTTCATTTTTCTTCAAAGAATGAAACTTCTGGCTTATCTTAAGAAGAAGGTAAAAGCATTGATTAAAAATCTGATAGGACTTATAACACAGCCCATGTTTCTCTTTGTAAAGCCATAAAGAACACACTGTCCCCAGAGCATGGACAATCCTGGCCCCAGCAGAGCACACTGGGAGGGACAATTGTGACTAGATGGAGACAGCAAACGTATCAGCAGCAAGGGTCACAGAATTTCCTTGTCAATGATACTAACTTTCTTCTCATTTAAGAGGAGCAACTATCTGGCATTTTTTTTCCTAGTTAACATTCTCCGTCCATCTCCACTGTAATCCCAAACGTATGGCTATATTAAGAAATTTTCTCTACTCACTGAATTCATTAATCCATTCATTTATTAAATAAGCAGTAAGTATTTATCCTATGCAGGACATGGGGCTGGGAATTGTGAATACTGAATTTATAATAACCAGTTCCTGCCATCAAGATGTTCACAGTCTTGCTAAGAAGAAGTCACATGAATAAACACAAAGCAGAATGAGGTAAGTGCATAAGAGAGGTACAAAGAGTTCTAAGAATGCAAAGAGGAAAGACCACTTTTGTCCTAGGTTACCAGTAGCAGTTTTTGAGGTGAGACAGTCCAGGTGCTGCAAGTTCATGAATAGACAGAATCTCACCAGGTGAAAATGGGGGAGAGTCTATTCATGTTGGAAGGAATGGCAAGGCCAAGGAGACAGTCTGAAAGGCTTGGAAGAAGCAAAATGTGATATTAAAAAATATCAGATTGTAGAGTTAAGGAGTCTAGAGTTCCAGCTCCAGCTTAGTCAACAGCTATGTGATCTTGGACAAGTTATTTGCTCTTCCTTTACCTTAATTCAATCATTTTTAAAACAGAGATTAGATGTCTTGTTAAAAAACACGGACCTTCAAGCACTGTTTCGGTTAACTTTTGAGGTTCAGTTTTAAAGGCCCCTGATAAGGCTTGTTACTAATTTAGATACATTAACTGGCATAACTGATAGGCTTCGAAGAGTTGGGCTGATATGAGTGAGCTGATAAATAACCATTTAAAAACTGGACTTCCACATCAAAGCCAACTGTTAAAAAAGGTAAGATAAAAGATTATACTAATGCCCATGAAAATAATGAATTAAATGTGATTTCAAAAGTGCAAAGGCTTATATTTACCTAATATTATTCCTTGCAGTACTCAAACAGTCTTTAGGGGAGAATGAAATTTCCCTATCTCCTTTAAGAGATGTTATCCATGTTCCTATATTAAGAGGAAGTAGTACTTGCACCTCCATAATGAAAATTAAATTACAAGAATCAAGATTGAAATCAAAGAAAAGTTTCTTTGTAGAAACGGACAGGCTGATTTTGAGATGTATACAAAAATTCAAAGAGTCAAGAGTAGCCAAGACAGCTTGAAGAACAATGTGTGAAATCTTACTCTAATGGATATTAGATTCTTAATTAGGTAAGGTTTTGTTTGTTTGTTTTTATTTTTCTTTTCTCTCTCTTTTCTTGCTGCCTCTCCACAATACACTAAAATTGCCAGAATGCTTACTTTTTCTCCTGGGGAAATAATCTCTTGGTGTCCTCAAGTTTATCCCAAGTTCTCAAGTATTCCCTATGGTCATTACTGCCTCTGCTCCCCATGTAAACTTGCAGAGCAAAGATACTTCACTTTGAAAAAAACAATTTCCAAGTTCCTCATGCAGGACAGGAGGTTTAATGAGACAAAATGAACTTCTGGAAGTATCTTAGGAACCAATTAAGAGTGAGAATTTTCATAAAAGGAATCCAAATCAGAAAAGAAGAAGGAAAGCTGTCACTGTTTGCAGATGACATGATACTAAAAATAGAGAACTCTAAAGATGCCACCAAAAAACTACCAGAGCTAATCAATGAATTTGGTAAAGTAGCAGGATACAAAATTAATGCACAGAAATCTCTGGCATTCCTATACACTAATGATGAAAAATCTGAAAGAGAAATTAAGGAAACAGTCCCATTTACCACTGCAACAAAAAGGATAAAATACCTAGGAATAATCCTACCTAAGGAGACAAAAGACCTGTATGCAAAAAACTATAAGACACTGATGAAAGAAATTAAAAAGGATACAAACAGATGGAGAGATATACCATGTTCTTGGATTGGAAGAATCAACATTGTCAAAATGACTATACTACCCAAAGCAATCTACAGATTCAATGCAATCCCTGTCAAACTACCAATGGCATTTTTCACAGAACTAGAACAAAAATTTCACAATTTGTATGGAAACACAAAAGACCCCGAAGAGCCAAAGCAATCTTGAGAAAGAAAAACGGAGCTGGAGGAATCAGGCTCCTGGACTTCGAACTATACTACAAAACTACAGTAAACAAGACAGTATGGTACTGGCACAAAAACAGAAACAGAGACCAATGGAACAGGATAGAAAGCCCAGAGATAAACCCACACACATATGGTCACCTTATTTTTGATAAAGGAGGCAAGAATATACAATGGAGAAAAGACAGCCTCTTCAATAAGTGCTGTTGGGAAAACTGGACAGCTACATGTAAAAGAATGAAATTAGAACACTCCCTAACACCATACACAAAAGTAAACTCAAAATGGATTAAAGACCTAAATGTAAGGCCAGACACTCTAAAGCTCTTAGAGGAAAACATGGGCAGAACACTCTATGACATAAATCACAGCAAGATCCTTTTTGACCCACCTCCTAGAGAAATGGAAATAAAAACAAAAATAAACAAATGGGACCTAATGAAACTTAAAAGCTTTTGCACAGAAAAGGAAAACATAAACAAGACGAAAAGACAGCCCTCAGAATGGGAGAAAATATTTGCAAATGAAGCAATTGACAAAGCATTAATCTCCAAAATTTACAAGCAGCTCACGCAGCTCAATATCAAAAAAACAAACAACCCAATCCAAAAATGGGCAGAAGACCTAAATGGACATTTCTCCAGAGATATACAGATTGCCAACAAACACATGAAAGGATGCTCAACATCACTAATCATTAGAGAAATGCCAGTCAAAACTACAATGAGGTATCACCTCACACCAGTCAGAATGGCCATCATCAAAAAATCTACAAACAATAAATGCGGGAGAGGGTGGGGAGAAAAGGGAACACTCTTGCACTGTCGGTAGGAATGTAAATTGATACAGCCACTATGGAGAATAGTATGGAGGTTCCTCAAAAAACTAAAAATAGAACTACCATATGACCCAGCAATCCCACTACTGGGCATATACCCTGAGAAAACCATAATTCAAAAAGAGTCATGTACCACAATGTTCATTGCAGCTCTATTTACAATAGCCAGGACATGGAAGCAAACTAAGTGTCCATCAACAGATGAATGGATAAAGAAGATGTGGCACATCTATACAATGGAATATTACTCAGCCAGAAAAAGAAACATAATTGATCTATTTGTAGTGAGGTGGATGGAGCTAGAGTCTGTCATACAGAGTGAAGCAAGTCAGAAAGAGAAAAATAAATACTGTATGCTAACACATATATATGGAATCTAAAAAAAAAAACAAAAAAAATTGTTCTGAAGAACCTAGGGGCAGGACAGGAATAAAGATGCACACGTAGAGAATGGACTTGAGGACATGGAGAGGGGGAAGGGTAAGCTGGGACGAAGTGAGAGAGTGGCATGGACACATATACACTACCAAATGTAAAATAGATAGCTAGTGGGAAGCAGCCACATAGCACAGGGAGATCAGCTCAGTGCTTTGTGACCACCTAGAGGGGTGGGATAGGGAGGGTGGGAGGGAGACGCAAGAGGGAGGAGATATGGGGATATATGTATATGTATAGCTGATTCAATTTGTTATAATGCAGAAACTAACACATCATTGTAAAGCAATTATACTCCAGTAAACATGTTAAAAAAAAAGCGAGAATTTTCAAAAGAAAACATAAATAATCCACCAAGATTTCGGAAGAAAAAGAACAATACCTTGTTAGTCTTTAAAGGCACAAGTAATAGAACGGAAATATTTTTCACCAGAATGATTTTATTTGATTGTAGCACGTGGTTTCTTACGAAATGTGTAAATAAAGTTCAGAGAAAGGGAGTAGAAGGAGGACATAAAATTGGGAAATGGAATAAATCAGAGTTTGTGAAAACCTGTTATCACAGTAGTATTGGGTCCATATGACAAATCTGTTATGTATACACAATGAGCAGTGGTGTTCTAAAATAAGCATAAATCGATCCGTATTATGTCCTCATTATTCCACGTCATGTACTCTACATTCTGGCCAGCCACACGTACTCACTGTTCTTCACATAGGCCCCAGATCACTTGCCTCCATATACTTCCTCTCTCTACAATCCTCAGTATTCCTCTTTGCATTCACATAAATACCAGGCCCAGGCCCAGGTAACTTTTCCATTTATTTAATTTTAAAATAAGTATTCTACTCACATGTATCAAGGTTTCATAGTCTCCCTCCCACTACTATTCCCCAGCTACCAGTTACCTCCACAGAAGTGACCAAGCATGTATTTCCCTGTGTGTTCTTCAGTCAAGAGAGATATTTTATAAATACGGGTGTATGTTTCTATATTTTACACAAACATGCCGTATTAACTGTATGTTACCTTGGGCAAATTATTTAACTTTCCACAGCAGTCTCCTCATCTGTAAAATGGGGGGAAAATAATACTACAGGCATCATAGTGTTGTTCTGAGGATTAAATAAGTTAACACTCTCTCTCTCACACACACATACACACACACACACACATATATATGGCAATGTTAAAATGGTCTTTAAAAGAAATTTATAGACAAAATGGCAGCATAAATAGACATAAGAGCTTCTCCTCCAATTGCAAACCACCAAAACTAGAATTTATTTTTATTGCTCAAATTAAAGAGGAGGGATTTTCTAAGTCCCAGGAATGAAGAAGGAACACTTAGATGTGGTAGTGACCCCTACTTGAAGTTATGGAGCTCATGGGGGACTGGAATCTGAAACACACATTAGGGACCAGAGCTTTAACTTCTACATGGAAGCTAGAATTGGGGCTAGAGATCCCACATGTCATAGGAATCCAGCAGTGGACATCAACTGAACTGGAACACACTTGTCCATTTCCCAGGATCACAGAAAAAAAAGCAAGTCATTTAGTCCAGGCTGTGATTGGAAAGAGAATCAACCACCAGAGATTAGAAACCTAGTTTTATCCCAAGTTTATATTAACTGAGTATTATTTCCAAAACTCTGGAGACAAGAACCTAGCCTAAAAGTTGGTTAACAGTGGATAATCCCATGGAACTGGCAGAGTCACCTGTGAGATCTTTCAATAGGGAAGCTTCTAATGACCAAAGCATATGTGGACATTTCGTGAAATATCTACAGTGTTAGTTTAAAAAAGCATAGCACCAGGAAAGCCAGCCTATGGAATAAACAAACGGAAGGATTACATTGCGGAAAGAGAGACGGCAAACCTTTAGAATAAGTATATGTGAAATGTTCAAGGTAATAAATAATGTAAATATTCAAACAGAAAACAAAAGAGATTATAAAACTAAAAGAAGCCAAGTGGAAATGTATTTAAAAAATAAAGAGAATGTAACAATTCAGGGAGGTAATAATGAATTTGGAAGGCATAACTGAAAAAGTTAACAAAAACAAAATACTGGAAGTTAAACAGGGAAAAAATGTGAGAAAGAAGTTAAGGACATGAAGAGCAGGTGTAATTTCTAACAAAACTTTAAAATGAGTTCCAGAAAAAGAGTGGAGAACATGGGAGAGAAGTAATATGAAGAAATTTGAAGAAATAATGGTTCTAATTGAAGGCAGAGATAAGTCTTCAGATTTAAAAGGCACAGTACAAAACACTATAAATCAAACAGATATACTTCTGTGTATATTTAAATGTTGAGTTTCAAGAATAAATAGAAAAATTTTAAAGCTAACAAAAAGAAATGTTTACCCACGAAAGAAAAACAATAAAGAAGACAGCAGACTTATCATCAGCCACCATTAATGTAGAAGAAAATGGAAGGAAAAAAAAAAAAGCTTTACAAATATGTGTAAATATACCAGTAATCACAATAAATATACACATACTAAACTCACCAGTTAAATAAAAGACCCTCAGCTTTAGGCGGGATGAACCAGTCGATAGTAGACAACTTCTCCCTCCTAGAACAATGTTAAAAGCCAGATAGAAAACAAAAATCATCTGTTTGAAGACAGCTGAGGCAGGAGTAGCTAGAGAAGCCATGACTCCCAAGAGAGAAGAAACTCTGAATAGTGACCTTTGCGCAGTGCTCTTGAAAGACAAAAATGAAAGTACAAGATATACCAGAAAAGGAACTTGCAGACTATTATATTAATGAGCCAAAGATGGCCTCTCTGTGTTGGCCCCTAGGTTGTTTATTTCTTCACTACAGGCTGAGACCCTTAGCTCAAAAGCCTGACTGCTCCAAATTCACATTTTTACAGATCCAATTATTTTAAAAATAGCTGAAACATGCAGATTTTTAGCCATTTAGAGTCTGCCTGCTTTGCATACCCCACAAAACCTCCCTGGACAGTTACTAGTCATAAGGCCCCAAATCACTGCTCTCCTTTGGAGCTCCCTGACCCTGATACTCCCCACCCTGCTGCTAAGCCTCCTCTCTGATTCTTCTGTCACTTAGGAGTTCCCTTAATCTCCTCCCTTTCTGGCTTGTGGCCTCCATGTTGTAAGTCTCTGGAGGGTCTCATAAAGTGAGGAGCTTCCCATTTCATGCCACCCTGCCCAAATGCCATTGAATAAAGGTTGTTGTGTGTTACTACCTCTCATGGTCATATCTTTTAATGTGATTAGCCCCAATCCCTCAAACTCCTTACATAGACTACTCCAGGCTCTCAGTTTAAAACTCTGAAAAGCCAGGAATGAATTAATAGTAAGCCCAGCCTTTCTAGGGCTCACATTGGGATAGTCCCTGATTGAATGAAAGTAATAATCTATCACTGTCTACTAGCTAAAAAAAGAATGAGCCCATTCTAGAGGGAAAATAACCTCTAAATACTTTCAGTATACAACCTTTGTCATTCAATCAAAAATTAACAGATATGCCAAAAGAAAAAAACTATATAACTGGAATCCATGGGGGGGGGGGAACAGTAGAAACAGATACACAAGTGATGAAGATATACTTCATAAGGATTTTAAAATAGGAGAAAATAGATATTATTGTGGAGGATTTACTAGAGAACTGTAATCTATTAGGAAAAAAATAGAAGTGCTTCCACTGACAATTTCTAAATCTGAAATTAGGTTAGATGAATACTGTAAACTAGAAGTCCAGAAGGATAGGAGAAAAAGAATGGAGAAGAAGAGAGAACGACTGAAAATTTTTTTCTAAAATATACTATCCCACAGATTCAAGTATCTCTGAAGATTTTAGAAAAGAATATATACAAAGAAAACTGACCCAGAGCACATAATAGACAAACTGGTGAAAAACACAGGAAAAGAGAAACATTTAAAACTAGCTAGAGAAATAAGGATGCATTACCTACAAAGGAGAATATGAAACTGCTGACTTCTTGATGGAAAAAAGAAAGAAAGGATATATTTAAGATTCTGAAGAAAAAGAAATGCCAAATGAAATTCTATATTCAGTAAAAATGTCATTAAAAAATGAAGATGAAGTTATCATGTTTTTAGATCGAGAGAATCTTCCAACAAACCTGCACTAAAATAAATCGACTAAAGAGAAATGTTCAAACAGAAGGAAAATGATCTCAGAACCTAACATGTAACTTCAGACTGAAATAAAGAGAAATAAAACAGATAAATAGTTAGGTAGATATAAATGAATATTGAGTATCCAAAATAATGATAATAATTATGG
This sequence comes from Pseudorca crassidens, assembly GCF_039906515.1. Taxonomy (NCBI): domain Eukaryota; kingdom Metazoa; phylum Chordata; class Mammalia; order Artiodactyla; family Delphinidae; genus Pseudorca; species Pseudorca crassidens. The sequence goes on along the minus strand of NC_090309.1, from coordinate 79,490,022 downwards.
GATTTAAAATGTATATAACATTAAAACACACAACAAAAAACATACACCCTCACACACACACACTTATAAAAATAAACAAATACATACAGAAAAATGACCAGAAAGAAATATAAAATGATAGCAATGGTAATTGTTCTCGTTTGTTCGTGAGTTGCAAGTAGCGCTTTTTGGATAAATGATTCTAATTTTCTTTTCAGTGTATGTATCTCTGTAGTCTCTGTGTGGCACCCAAAACGGGTAAAAATCTCTACCTTGCCTCATGAAGGTAGTTGGGGAAACAAACATTAAAAATACTTAAAGAAGTAAAATATATAATAGAGCAGATGGCAATAAATCTACAAGCAAAGGAAATACACACACATTTAAAGATGCTGATTACCAAAGAGTGGGAAACTCAGTAAACAGCCCTTGCAGCCCACTTTACAGAATGCTATTCAGAGAGCCAGATTTCCCCCTCCACACAGGCCGATCCCCTACCCCCACTACCTCCAAGACCTGGGGGCTTTATAAATTCCCGAGTGGATGATCAGGTTTGCCCCTGTACCCTGCCCTGCCCAGGGACTTTTCTGGTTTTAATATTTGAAAATCCTGTATCCCAGGAATCCCCTCAGTATCGGCCAAACCATAACAGTTTGTCAACCTGCAACCGAAAAATAAAACCATTTGCTCACTCTGTTAGTGTACAGAGCTGTCACCAATGAAACTGTTGCCTTCAGAAGCTGTGCTTACTGGCCACAGCATCTGCCTCTGGATGTGGTATTCAAAGTTAGAATAACCCCTTCACAAGTCATGGAGAAGAACTGAGATGTCTTCAAGGAATAAAACAGTACAGTGACATACATTGGATTGTCACCACCAAGTACTAAAGTAATCCCACATATCTCTGTCATTATCCTCAGTTTTTCTTCCTTCATGTTGGATAAAAATATACCCCCGCTTCTTGTCAGTGTTGGCTCTCCTGAGAACTGTTCAGGATCATCCCCCCTTTCTAAGCATGTTTTGTAGTAACTGACATATTTTCTGAGCATAGATAACAGATGACCGGGGAACTAGGCATTTCACACATGGAATCTCATTTAATTCCAAAAACAATCCTGCAGGATATATATTACAACTATTTTACAGATGTGTTAACTGACATTCAGAGCAGTTCAGTAATTTGTACAGTGCCAAACAGCTAGCAAGGGCCGAGACGGAGAGGAAAACCATGGTCTAACCGCAAAGTTCAATTTATTAATAATTTATCCTAAAATTTACTTTAAGAGGCTTTATGAGTCATCAAACACGAAACTGGGGTTTTAAAAGTGATTCTTATAACCTTTAGTTTTTTTTTATACAACGCTTTCTGTTCTGAGCTGCATTGACTTAAATGATATGATCTAAATTAGAGGATCTATGCATCCATTTCACTCAGGCACACAAACGTCTCTCTGCTATACATTGCTCTCTAAATAGAAATTGCTTTAGATAAAAAATTTTAATAGCTGAAATACTTATATAGTTTCTAGGTGAGTCATTCTGCAACTTTTAGTCTTTGGGAAGATTGCATATTTCTGGTTATCTGCTATGAAATGGTTTCCAGCTACCCACTTATGTCCTTGGTAAAGTTACAGCCCATTATTAAACAGTTTTTTTACTCAATACAGGTGATTTATTTATGCATCAAGCCTACAGTTAAAAGTTCACACTAAAACCAAAGATGTATTTTAAAGTTTTGTCAGGGCTTTTCAATAGCTTCATCAGGCGTTTAACCACGTTTGACTAGACAGTACCCTGGGAAAAGATTAAATTTAGACAAAAGGTCTGTTGATTAAATTTAACTGAATTCCACAAATATTTACTGCCTTCCTCCTTCCTATAGAGTAGGCACTCACCCTGCTTCCAAAAATACAGAGGTGAGATGTTGCTTCTGTCTCAATGAACTCTCTATCTACTTGAGAGACATGTCAGCAAATAAATGCTCAAATAGAGTGGCAAATGTATCAACAGAAGTGACACAGAGTAACATGTGATACTGAAGGTGGGGAAAGAATATCAGGGAGGGCTCCCCAGAAGTAATGATGCCTAAGCTGGATTTTGAAAACGTTGCTATGTGGAAATCCCCAGGACCTACTAATTGATTTGATCCCTCTCCTTCAGTTTACTTCCAGTTTTGGTCAATCAGAATAATCACAGATGTCCCAGGATTTTTTCCTCAGACATCCAATTAAGAATCAAATGTCATCATCCTGCTTTGCTTATACTGCATGCATCCTACTAGGCCACTATCAGATGCTACTACTTTCCGAAAACGTCTCCTATCACAATTGTGCATGAACTTTCTCTCCCTTTAGAAATAACACTTAGATGCTCTGTTATGTCACTTATCAAAATCCTGCTTTGTGTTTGGGTTATCGGAACAATCGTTCTATTCTTAATAGGTGGTATGCTTTCTGAAAACTCAGAACAAACTTCATTAATATCACTACCTCTGTCTCCTCACATTCATTTACCCATCACTGACTGCGACACTGAGCCCAGTATCTGCAGCAGAGTAGGGATTCCATAAGCAGTACGTCTTTGAGAAAGGAATTTTTGCCTGAGAGATGAGCCTTTGCATCCCTTGGCAGGAAAACCGGAGAGGTTCTCACTCCTATAGCAGACATGTGTAGTATAAATGGAATTTTAAATAAATTCCAAAATACACAAAATCAATATTAAAATGTACTAAGATGTCCCCGTATAAATGGATTCTTTCATGAGAAACTAATAATTCAATAATGCTTAGTTTCTGATTTTTAGTCAGCAATAGAGGGACTGAAAGAAATTTCCTTTCTTGACTTGTCCCCAGGGTTCACACTCACTCACTTGGTTTATTTTAAGTTCTAGAATATAAAAGGGCTCTTGAATGCCTGGGATCTAGATGAAAGAACAAGATCTTAAAAAAATCAGAAAATTCAAGGAAAGAAAAGAACAAAAAAAAGTGTTGAATGCTTCCGATGGTCAAGAAAAGAAAGGATGGAAGAAAAGTCATCAGGTTTTAAGAGGAGGAGTCATGTGGCAAAATCAACCAAACATGACAACAAATTTATTTCAGCAGGGAAAGAGGGGAAATAAACATTCTTTGGGAAGATAAATAAATTTGGAAGATGTCAAATAACTGAACTGTTATAATAGTTAAAGTTAGAATAGGATATTATTAAGCCCAGGAACTAGCTTGGCAAATAACCCAGTATCTCCAATGACCCCATAAATGATTCATGTCTCCTCTTCAAAGGATCACAGTGCCAATTTCTTTTCAGTGAAAAAGGTGAGATATTCTCATTTCCTTATTTTATTAAAAAAAACCTGAAATTTAAAATGTAGGAACATAGCACATTCCTAAATTTCCCCCTTAATATTGTTCAAAATCTATTTTTATTCAAGTCTTGGCTGCCTGCCAAGAACTAAAACAAACAAAAGAAAAATGCTAAAAGAATTTCTTAGGAAACTTAGATGATGCATTCCACTTTAGTGCACAGAACCGTTCCTTGTAAAATTAAATATCTCACTAAAGCTAATGGGGAAGGTTGATGAAAGACATACACTTTGTATTCAAGGTCATTTTTTTACTTTATCATTTTGATTATGTTCTATTCTTTTCTACAACCTGACATAATTCTTTTAATGAGAGAGATGGAAAATTACTTAGAAAAGATTTATATCTGTATCTATCATGAAACCACTTTAAATATATATTTAAGAACTTTGATCAGAAATTTTTATAAAATGAAAACAAGTCCAGAGAATTGCTTGAGTAACCTCTGAGGGGCAGCCAGTAAAAGTCATAGGTAACCAAATATAGCTAGAAAATTATCTCAGTCATACTCAGTGTGAGGTTGGATTATTATTGTTTTTCTTTCTATCATAGCAGGAAATAAAATACCACATTGTGTTCAGAGCTTGGAAAATATCAAAAAGGTAAGCTATCAAATTCCAGTGTATTAGTTACGGTAGGCAGACTGCTATAACAACTAAACCCTAAAGTAAATATCGGCTCAAGCACAAGAGACCCTTGTCTGGTCCTAGACTAGTGTAAAGGTCAGTGGAATGGCTCCTCTCCACACAATCATTCAAAGACCTAGGCTGTCAGAAGCTCTGCTATCATGAGCATGTGGTTTCCAAGGTCACCGCATCCCTTGTAGGCAGCCAGAAGAGAAAAAAATAATCATGAAGGAATACAAGCGTTTATGGGTCAGGTCCGGAAGTGACATATTATTTTGCTCACATTAATTGGTCACTTGTCTGCACATGGAGGTTGGAGAAGATTTGCAGAGCTGTATTCCCAAAATTGGTAGACACCTCCCATAGTAACTCTATGGGAACAAGGAAGGGGAACAAGTATTTGGTAGACAACCTTCCATCTCAACCACAATCCTGTACATTGCAGGAAATAGTACCAAGTATAAACACTTGTCAGTGGATCTCTTGCTGTGGGTAGCTGATCTGGAGTCAAATAAGTTTAGAATATGTCTTCAAGTTCCCCTTTCTCTTGTTTGTGGGTGCAAAGTTTGTGCTCCTTGAAAAATTAAACATATCTATATAGATATATAGATAGCTATCTATATATCTATATATCCATACACTTGAAGCTGTGGGCAGGATTCAGGAATATTTCCAATACAGAGTTAATACAGACCCAGTCACACAGCACAAATGATGAATTTTGGGTTAATGTCATAACCTGTTTTCTCACTGACAGCTTTTTATGTCATTATTCTACAGCATTATTTAAATGCTGCATGGTATACTACCATATCAAGTTACCATATTTATTTAATATTGCAGTTAAAACATATAAATATATTCTGTGATCCAGGCTCCATTCTAATTTTTATATCATATCTCGTTTATCCCTCACAACTATGCTATGAAGTGGGTATTTTTATTATTATCCCCAACTAAAAAATGTAAAAACTCAGATTCCATAACATAACAAATCTTTTACAAGATGATATATTGATTGTATTTTTATTTACCTGCTTCTAGAATCTTTGTCTGGTTAACTCTATTTCCCAAGTAATAACTGCATTTCAAGCATTCCTTTGTGCTCTAATTCTTAACTCTGCCACAGAATTGGGAAGACAAAAGGAATTTAGATCAGCACAGAAAAAAAAATCACATTTATACGCCTGCACCATGAGATGCAGTTTATTGCAGCCCCCAAGCTAGTTTTTAGAAAATACTTCCACGTGATCTACGGCTTAATCCAGAAATGGACCAAGGAACTGGACTGCTGCCATGCAATGAAGCTAAGAAGGCTATTTTAAAGTTCTTTTCTTGAGCGAACTCAGTAAAATAATACAGCTTCAAATGATTGATTTTTTTAAATATGACAAAGTTTTGCTCCATAAAGAAAGCACTGAGTTTACTTAATAGACTTTAGGAGTCCATTATTATATTAATAATGCACAGTTCTGTTGCTGTTACTCATTCACAAACATGTTGCTGTGCAACGTTCACACCATCTGCAGGTAAAGCAGGTATCCTTTGGTCAGGGGAGACACTCACAGTCACCCAGTAGTAATACTGGGACTTTATCCTTCAAGTTCTAGGCTTAAAGTCCTCACTATTTTTTATCGCTCCAAGCCTCCTTGCAATTTCTTTCCTGTCCTTCAAGTCCCAGGGAGCCTTATTAGTTTTATAGGTGTGCCTTTTTTCTGTTGGGTTAAAACAGTAAATGAGGAATTTGTGTTTCATACATAAATTCTTGTTTGATGCAAAAATACTGGCAAATATCTTAAACCTTAAAACAGTCCCAGAAACAGAAGTCAACATAAAGAGTTCAGAAAAGAAAATTGAGACAACTTTTTAATCCCCCTTGGGTTAGAGTAGTTCGGCATAAATGTGGCATGCATGCTTAAAGGAGGGAAAGATCATGCTTATTTGGGGGGAAGATAAAAATCTTCTGGAGAAAGTTACATTTTTTAAATGGGTCTAGATGGAGTGCTGAAGGAGAGTCTCCGTGTAGAAGACCATAAAACACAAGGTCTATGTGCCATAGAGTTTGTATCTAAATTCACTGAAAACTTTTATATGAAGAATGATATATTTGATACACGTGGGGACTCAGAAAATAAATTTTGATCTACACGTTTAAGTTGGCTTGGAAGAAACTTCTGTTAAGAATAAAGAGAAAATAGCACAGCTGTACTTCAGTTCTTTAACATAACAAAATATCAATGGGGAGGGAAGGATGGGTCAGGATAGTAGATATAATATGGAAATAGAATTTGTAAAATTCACAAACTGAGCACAGAAATTGAATAGGCTTTTACAGCTATTAATACACCAGATTCAAAGAGGGCCAACTACTGAAAGTTTGGGTATTGGTAAGATACTTTATATATCTCTAAGATTTTCCATTAGAAAATATAAATGTTTCTTCATTTATCGATTCAATTACTTTCTCTATATCCTGGTAATGTGTCCATTTTACCAAGAAGGAATTCAAGGCGCAGTGAAGCCACATACGTGGGCAATTGAATGTGCTCCAAGCTCAGCTAAAGTTGCCTGGACTCCTCGTTCTTCAAATGACAGACCACTGAATCACTTCATATTTTCTAAGAAAGCCAGGTGGGATGTTTCAAGTGTACTTGTGGAGTTCTCACTTGAATAGCTCTCCTTTGAGAAAGATTAATTAAGAGATAACAAGTAGAAATCCTTCATAGCATATCAATCTCTGCAGGTAGAAAGGATTACTATTTTAGCTCTCCACCTTCTGAACTCATCTAAATAAGATATTCAACATCACTGATTAGATAGTAACTATTATGCACTCACTTTGGAATGCAGGGTGGCCTTGCTTAAGGAGAGGCAGCAGAGAAATGCATAGGGTTAATAAGAGTGTGGGCTCTGATACCAATCTTCTCAGGTTTAAATTCTACTTCTATTATTCTACTAGCCATGTGACCTTGGGCAAGTTACTTAATATCTCTGTACCTCAGATTCCTAGTCTATAAAACTGAGATGGTAAGAATATCAGCTATTAGATCCTTCTGAAATTAGAGGCACTCTTACCTGTACTGGTTAGAAGAGTGCCTGTCACATAACATGTTGAATATAACATGTATGCACCTGGTTTCCCTAACTAAACAAGTAAGCTTCTTGAGAGAAGGGAAATGACTTAAGTAATTAATTTTGAACCTCCTATGACTTCCAGCATAATACATTTAGGTTGAATGAAACAAAACCATTCTAGAGAGCTTTTTTGGTCTGCAGAGATTCTCTGACAGCACAAACACTCAGTAGATGGCAAGGTTTATAGGGGCAATAAATTTTTCTCATTGAGTAGAGGAAAAGCCAGAATTCAGGATTCCCAGGAAATTGCGAATGTTCACAGGGAGTTGCTTTTGGTTATTATTACTTGCCTTCATATACTTTAAGTGAACTGCTAAATGCCACACTGAGGCAATAAACCAGTTAAATATAGCTTGTTCCAAGAAGCTGGCCCTGAAAAGAAATTTTCTGTTAAAAGCCAGCTTTTAACGTCACAAGCAAATCTATGAAGGGACTGAAGAAGAGAAGGAACGTCGATGCTTGAAAGAATGTAGAATTCAGTTAGCCAGACCTGCATTAAAATCCAAGTTCTACCACTTCTCAGCCACGTGACAGACATAATACCCATCCATCCTCATATATACCGAGTCACAGACAAACACACACACACACACACACACACACAATTAAATAGGTTTCCTAAGGCAAGAATTTAATGCCTCTCTCCAGCCAATAATGCACATAGGTAGTGACTGTCTATACACACCACATACTTTTCTGAATGTATACTTAAAACTTACAAAATAAAAATTAAAATTTCTACGTTTAACCTTAAATATCTATCACTTATTTTGACCTTAATATGACAACTCATGCATGTTTTCATGAATGATATGTTTCTAAACATTTTTTTATTTGATTAAATAAGCTATATACATTTATTAGCTTTTTAAAAAGTACGTTTTAAAGCTTTAAAAGGTGTAAAAATGGCTAGATCATGAATTAGATCTCAAAGAAATAAAGATTAAATGTTAATGATACGTTAGGAGAGGGATCAAACAGATTACAGGATAGAGTTGAAGCTTTTGGTGATAAAGGACAGAGAACCCTGATGAAAGAAAAACAGTGATGGGAATAAGAAGAGCTCTCCCTCCATACTTACCAGGAGAAGGAATCACCCAAGCTGCAATGTGAATGAGCACCGCTTAAGAAATTCATGTTACAGTGGCCTAGCTGCAGGGCAGATTACCGGGGACAAGAATTCACTAAATCAGGTAGATCCAATTATACTGTACTAACCGCTACTAAGACTTGGTGAAGTGGAGTGTGATACATTAGGCACAAATGACTGGCCACAAAATCCCTTTGACCTTTAGTTTCCTCATGTCTAAAATGAGAAGAATAATGACAACCTTACTTCTCCCTAGGAACTTGGCTGGGGTGGTCAGTCATCACCATGCGGAGGGGAGTGGCAGCCCCTCCACCCACTTGGCAAGCACCCCCCTGGGAACGGCAGAAACTTGAAAAAGGTTTCTCCTTGCCCTGCAGAGGAAGTCAGGTCTAAGTAAAGATGATGCGGCTGGTATTTACTAAGTGTTTGCAATGTCCCAAAGACTGTGATGAGTACTTTATGCATATTTATCTATTCAATTCTCACGCCAACTTCATGATAAACATATTATAAATGTTCCTGGCCTAAGGATAAGAAAATCAAGCCCAGAGATTTGGCCCCAAACACTTAGTTTAGTAAGTTGCAGGGCCCAGACTTGAACTCAATGAGTAGGTCAGTCCTTGACCTTAACCATGGCACTCTACCGTCTCTAGAAGAGATAGTTCCCCAGAAAGCTGAATTCTGAATCTCTCTGAATTCACCTTAAACCAGAGGTAATTCACCTTAAACCGGAATGCAAAGCCTCACCAAGAATGAATCACATGAATTCTTATAACACCAGGTTCTTAAAGCCTCAATGATCAGCCCAGCTTCTGATTCAGGAAACTTAGTGCATATGAGAAAGGAAGTCCTGGTAAGACTGAGAGCCAGGTAATCCGTGGAAAATGGGTTAAATAGAAGATAGGTGAGCTTAACTTGTGATGAACATTTATTTCATCTTTGTTCCTTTTTCAAATGTTATTTCCTGTGTTGTTTTCAAAATTAATATATTGCTTATCCTTCCTACTGCACAAAGATTGCATTATTTAGGAAAAGAACTAGTTGGGGTACTTTGACTCTAAACTTGCCCATGAATAGATGTCTGTTTTGCTGTTTTGTCTGAGTGAATCTAACAATAACCGAGGCACTTCCCCAGAAGGCAAGCATCAAAAATCAGCCATTTTGTGCAGGACCTCAAACATAATGGCAAGTAAACAATACAGAAGTTACCTGTGCAAGCAGCTATCATAAGAGAAAAGGCTTTAATGTTATGGGTCAGCAGACCTGGGTTCAAGGGCATCCCAAATGGTGATGAAACTCTGCGACTTGGCATGAGAGTTCTTCTCATTCTGCCCTCCCAGCATCACTGAACTGAGAACTCTCCTGGGAGCCTTTATGTTCCTCACCACCAGACGTCAGGCCTCACGCTTCCACAGGAGGCCAGTTCAAATGCTGCTTCTCCAGCAAGCATGTCTTGATTGCTCCTCCCCTGTCGCTCATAGGCTAGGATGCTCAATGCACTTGGCTGAAGCAAAAACCTGAAATCATAAAGGGAGCTCACAGTATCCACTGAACCACTTGGAAAGGAAAATGTTACAGTTACGCCTAGAATGTGTGGATATTTGAAGTGAAACATAGAATGTAGAGGTGTGAGTTATGAAAACAGAATGAGTTCACAAATGGTCAGGTGGTTTTTATCATTTGGGGGCATCTTTTATGTGCCCGGCGCGAAGCTCATGTGAGTAAACTATAAAACTAGACCTGAACATCAAATACGTGGAAGTCAGCCAAGATAAGAAAACAAGAACTAGAAAGAGTGAGCAGAATGCTATGAACATAAAAAAGTAGAGACTATACCAAAGGAAGGGCAGCCGTGCAGGTGGGAAGGACGGATGGATGAAAGAGCCCTCCTAACACACCTGTGCTTTACTCAATTTACTTAGCCAGGAATTCCGGACTAATCAAAGCAAGGTCACCGCAGTGCTATACAGAGCAGATGCCTGTTTGTCTGCAGCCTTTCCCTGACCCAGTGTCTACAACGGGCCAACTGCCTCTAGTGGCAGGTGAGGTGCACCTAGGACTGAGAAAGAAGCCAAATTTTTGCTGCATCCCTGCCCCAAGACAAGCATGCCACTTCCTGCCCTTTTATACACAGGTAAACATCACCGTTCCTGAGTAGCTTACACTAGCATTCAATGCTCTTCCACATTTACATTTATACTTACAAATAGCACCAGTAAGGCCACATCCTCAGCTAGCGAAGAGAAAGCAGAATCAGTGCCCAGGGATCTCAATAATTTCCTTGCCTCTGTGTAGCTCTCCAGCACCCCGTAAAACTTCTGTCCACCCAAGCAGCTTTCAGAAACAAGGCAAAAATCCTCCATAGGTGCCTCAGCTATTAGCATGTCCCTCACAGACCTCCAGTTAAAGGGACTAGAAATGACTGAGGTCCCCAACTACTACGCTCTGAAGTCTTTGCCTGACTTTGCACGAAGGCTCTGCAGGGATACTGAGACAGGTCCATCTCAGGGAGACTCAGTACTTCTTGGACCAAAATTGGCTTGAGGATTCTCCCACGTCCTTTCCCCACTTTCCTTAGGCTGCTCAGCAGACTAGGATGCTTTAACCTCCCCCCCCCCCATTTCTTCACTCTCCTTCACTCCAGGTCAGATTTCCAACAGTCCGATGGGCCTCCAACCTTTCCCAGCTCCCTCTTTACTTCCTCTCACAGGTGTTTTCTGTAATAAAGCACTTCCACCTTTAATCCTATCTTGACACTTGCTTCTCAAAAGACCCAGGATAATATTTTCTATGTAAAGCTATACATTTGCTCATTTATTCACTTATTGAAATAATTATTAACCATGTACTAAATTGTGCTAAATACTGTATGGGCAGAAAAAGGAGACTTAGCCCCTGACTTCAAAAAGCCAGGGTGGGGAGGCAAATAAATAGACATTTACAGTACATAGTAAGTGTTTTTTTTGTGTGTGTGTGTGGTACGCGGGCCTCTCACTGTTGTGGCCTCTCCCGTTGCGGAGCACAGGCTCCGGACGCGCAGGCTTAGCGGCCATGGCTCACAGGCCCAGCTGCTCCGCGGTATGTGGGATCCTCCCGGACCGGGGCACGAACCCGCATCCCCTGCATCGGCAGGCGGACTCTCAACCACAGCGCCACCAGGGAAGCCCCATAGTAAGTGTTTTAATAGAGGGAACCACAGAAAAATGTGGAGGCTGATGATCTAGAACTGTAGAAGAGAAAGGAAGGGGGTTCTTATGGACTTCTGAGCAGAATTCTAAAAGAAGGAACTCTGCTTAAGTTGGTCTCCATTATGATTTGTCCCCTTGAAATAGATCTTAATTCTACCTTGTTAGTTGGGCACCTATAGAGAAAGATCTATGGGCACAGAGTCTTGAGGATGAGGCAGATCTATACCCCTACTGTTTCTGAGTAGATTTTACTTACCTTTAGAAAATAACCTAACTTGCATAATCTACAGAAGTCCTTAATCCTCCAAAGCAATAAAGGAGCACAAAACCCCTCTACTTCTACCAAAACACCTTTCGTCCCCAAAGTCATAACGTGCCAGAGCCATTAAAGCAGTAGCTAGTCCTCAAGCTCTATAAATATGTATCAAAAACCTGGATTTTTAAATGGAACTTTGTGTTTCATTAAAAATAAAGAATCTCGTTTAGGGGAGAAAACAAATTTTTGGACTCCCTCGGAGGCACTGTAGGATGTGTGGATACAGCCAAAGCTGCACCTCATCCTCACGCCTAAAAGGCTCCATCAGTGCCCCAAATCTGTTCTAGTTCCGGCACTGCCCGTCTCAGTGTGGCCTCGAACAGCTGGCTTTACCACTAGCCATGTTTTCTCATGAGTCTAATTATCTTCAAGTTCACTTCCAGCTCTAGCCTTTTAAGATTTTAAATTTAATTAACTCAAGAGCAAATGACAAGTTAGAGCTTCATGAGAAGAGAGTCTGCAAATGAAGACTCCAGGTGAAGAAAAGGGAATTCAGTACTTGGAGTAAGAGGAAACATGTGTCTGACATCAGTTGGGTAGTTTCTGTGCCACTGAACGGACACAATCCTATGTCTCCTTTGTTGATAATTCAGAACAACACCTGACAGAAAATGTCCCCAGTATTGTGGGTGGGTAGCCAAAGCCCAAGGAGAATTTTAGATTCTAAGCAGCTACTGAAGGTGCACCCTTAGATGAAGGTGAGATTTCTGGGCCTCAGAGTTACAAGGTGGACAAGTGTTCTCCAAGGGCAGCCTCTTATACACACAATCACACTTCAAAGTGTTGATCTGAGAGAAGAAAGTGACAAGGAGTCCCCCCAGTGGGACCCAAATAAGAGAAAAGCAGCCCTAAGTAACAGTCTGTAAATGAGATCAAAATATAATATTTTAAAATATATTTCTCAGGAAAGTTGAACACTTTGAAGTCTAACATTCACAACAATCACTAAACACATTTTAATGGAATGTGAGTCACAGATAAAAGGTGGGTGTGCAAGAGCAAAAGCAAAAAGTTACACTGGAGGCAAGGTTGGGTGTTGGGGATTCGTTTTTGAAACATTCTTGTTATTTTGTTAACACAAACACTCTTAGTCTTCCAACCCAGAATGTCAGGCCAGAGCCAACATCAAGTCACAAATCTAGGCCAAGTGTGTCTGTCTACACCCCTTGGAAACAGTGATAACTTTTAAAAATTAAAGATTATTTATTTTCAAGTCATAAGACATTAGATCTAGGAAAAATCTCAAAAGTCATCAAGTCCTCGCCCCCTCATCTATTGGGTAAAGTCTAGGAATAAATGACTAGTCTATGGACATGCACTAGATTGGAGTCCGAGCTGAGGAAAGAATTCATGCCTCTATTCCCTGCTTTTCCTACGATAATTTGCTGTCTGTGTGGAGAATGATCCCAGGAAGCAACATCATTACATTCTCCCCCTTAGGCCAGACTGGTGGTCACCCTACCCAGAGTCATGATGTGCTGAGGGTGCCCAGCAAACGTCTGACAACCAGATGAACAGAGACCACCTTTACAGAAACACTGCCAAACCGTGATTTGTAGTCACTCTGAAAGCTCAAAATAAGCAAAGTGATCTGTTACATGCCACTAAGTAACAAAAGACTAAAAGAAAATGGCTATGTTTTTTAGTTCATGTTCAGGACATTGTGGGAGTTACACACCTGAAACAGGTCTCCTATTTCCATTTTTATCAAAGCTATCATTCAGTCAAGGCGAAGTTCCCTAATACACTTAAATATTTGCTTTAAGTTCTTCCAGGACAATGTTAAAACTTCCCAGAAGTGAACCTTTTAAAGGAAACAACAGCCACTGGCATCAGAGTCCATCAGAACCTTCACCCTCTCTACAAAGTTTCTGCTTTGATCTTAACCAGCCCACAATGTGCCCTTCTTCTCTGAAAGCAGGGCCCATTGGACTGAACCCTGCATGTCACAAACTCATAATTTAGACAGAATTATAATTTATGAAGATACATGGAACTGGAGACCCGGAATGAGTCTGAGTAAGAATCACCCACCTCTGACAGTTAGTGCATCTGAAAACATCTCTATCTCCACTCATGATAGTGATCTCGGCAGTCTCGTGGCTTTAAATATTATTTACGTGCAGATAACAGCAAATACACACCTCATCTCCCACCTCTTCCCTGGGCTTGGCATCTATTATAGGCTGCATGTGTCCACCCCCAAATCCATGTTTTAAAGTCCTTAACCCCCATTACCTCAGAATGTGACCTTATTTGGAGATAGGGTCTTTATAGAAGTAATCAAGTTAAAATGACGTTAGTACAGAGGGTCATAATCCAGTGTGATTGGTGTCCTTATAAGAAGAGGAAGTTTGAAGGCAGATGTGCATTGAGGGAAAATGATGTAAAGAGACATGGGGAGAAGACAGCCACCTACAAGCCAAGGAGAAAGGTCTGGAACAGATCCTTCCCTCACATTCATTAGAAGGAACTAACTGACCTTGATGTTATGGACATCTAGCCTCTTCAACTGTGAGAAAATAAATTTCTGTTCTTTAACCCACCCAGTTTGGGATATTGTGTTACAGCAGCCCTAGCAAATTAATACAGCATCTCTACTTGAATAGCTAATACTAATGCTGCAAACTTAAAATGTCCAAGCCCATAGCTTGTATACCACCCGCTCCGACCTGTAGTCTCCAATATCTCCTATTTCTATAAACGGCAATTATAACCCATAGGTCTCTATGACCAAAACCAGTGAAATCACCCTTGAAATCACAGCTTTCCTTCATATTCCTTAAATAATTCAGTATTTGATTACCGAACTTTTAAATCATATCCAAAAATGGACCACTTCTCACACGAGTCCACTCTGTTAACCAAATCAAACTACCATCGCCACTCACCTGGATTTGTAGGAGTGCACCTGTCTCTTTCCTTCCAATCTGCCCTCTTACAATCCAATCTCCATGCAGCCCCAAGAGTGACACTTTTAGGTGAGATCATCTGAATCCTCTGCTCAAGACTTCACAAAGGTTTTTTATCTGTATTTATTTATTTAAAGTCCTACCAAGGTGTGCAAGGCCCTGCTTGAGCTGTCATCCTGGGTAACCCTCAGTCCCCTTCTCTAATCTCTTTCTCCATTTCACCCACTCTGTTCCAATCAATCTAGCCTTCTTGCTGTCCCCAAGGGCCCTTGAACTGACTGTTCCCTCTGACATAGAATCATCTTCCCTCATATATCCATTGTTCCATCTCCCTTCCTTATTCATGTTTCTGCTGCAATGGCGCCTGACCCAAGCCTTTATGATCATCCCATCTAAATAGTACCCCCATATATTTGGTTACTTTTTGTTATGTTTCTCCCACAAGACTCCCTGAAAGACCAGACATTGTATATTCTGTTCATTGCTATGGTTCTACCATTTAGATAGTACCTGGCAACTGGTACATTTCCATAAAATATTTGTTGAGGGAAATGAAGGAGGGAAGGAAGGACAAAGAAAAAAAGGAAAGAAAGAAGGGAGAAAGGAATGAATTCATATGTATCTGAGCATATCAGTAAGATCATGGGGCAACCTTTCGGACAAGTACCTCCATGAAGAATGAGGAACTTTCTGAGATTAATCCTAAGCGAAGGAAAAAGGCTTCCTGACCTTGAGGCAATAAGCAAATCCTGAGTCATCAGGGGGAACATTTGATCTGACCATAACATGGAAACTATCTCTAGGACTTACATTCTGGCCCAGTCCTCACTGGATTCAGGGGTGCTGTATGCAAATTCTGAAAGAACCTTTATACTAAAATTCTATACAACCTTGGGACCCAGGTGCATTGCCGTAACACTGGGGAAGATGTGCCTCTTTCACCACACCTCATAGAGCAGCCTTCACATCTGGAAGGCTCAAGTATATTGGTAGAATCCTTGATAGAAACTGATATCACACTTTGCCCAGTGGAGTTTATAGTGTCCAGGAGGCACTGGGGACCTGTAGAGACCAGGGGGCCCAGCATGGCAACACAGTGGCCAGAAAAACTGCCGTGATAGGCAGAGCAAACACTGCACCCAGTAGGCACAGAATTTTTTCCGGAAACAAGTAATGTACTCCCCAGGGACTTCTACAAACACTTAGGAGGGCAATGGTACTATATAAGGTGTATGTATAAGCCTGTGAAATTTCAGTTTCTATTCCTGTGACCTCGTTGGCCCCCCAAATTTTTGAGTCCTGTGAAAATTCAGCATATATGTGTGTAATATCTTCTCATGAAGATATCTGAGATATAAATCTTCCAAAGAATTAGCATGATTTAGCTTTTTCCTACCAACTGAGGATTTTTATTAGGAATATTAATATGCTGTTATCTGCCCTGAAGTCTTTAAAGTATGTGATAGGATCACCCCTCAACTAAATGTCCCTACGAGTACTTGTGTTTACTCTGTTAATTTGTGTCAGAAGACATATTTAAAATTAGAATTATCAGTTGTCACTTTGTGTTGCTGTCAATGTGCCTGCTGGTATAAAATGCATATTTCCTTCTACTTTCTGTTTCCATTTTGCTTTAAGAAACCAAATCCCAGGCTACAATTCCTACTAGCAATTCAACAGATACATGGATAAGAAAAGTCCCTGCCCTGTCCTGCCCTCACAAAGCTTACAATCACTTATTCTTTGTAGTATGAAGAAAAGCCTTTCAAGAAAGTTGGAGGTGACAGAGACAAAGGGGCGCTACATTTGTAATCGAATTTTAAGTGGGTAAAAAATATGTTTTGGCAAACAGCATTGACTACCTTAGAGGGAAATTTGTTTGCCACTCAGGTAGCCTAAATCTGTTGGTGTGGGAAGTAAAGCAGGACTTGAGAACCAAAAGAAAGAAGTGATCTGTCTTGCACTGTCCTCTCAGGCCAGCATGCCCAGAAGCTAGGGCGAGTCAGGCAGGAGGAAGGTACAAGGTTGTTCTAGGGCCACTACCTCCTTCGTAACAGGAAGAAAGCAGAAAGCTCTTCGTTTTCTAGAACCAGATATCTTGAAAAGCAGCCGATCATAGTTCAAAGTCAAAGGAAGCCCTGGTCCCACCATTCCTCAATTCCTGCTAACAGGGGGAAGACAGAGTGTGAACAGGAAATGGGAGTCATGAAGGAACAAGGATACCAGCCAAAGCAAGAAGCAAGGGGATGAAAATGATATGTTTGTCATGGAACCCAAAGTACTCCTGGCACTAAGACAGAAATTAATAGAGCTCTTCTAAAATTCAAAAACCTTCATTTATGTATCTATGAAAGTGGAAGTTTCCAAAGAGGGCATCGTAAAGGCAGCCCTTGGCAGCCAGAGAAATAAGCTCAACAGAGCAGTGGTTACAGATCTGTGTCCAGGACCACCATCAACAGTGCCCCATTTTAATGAAGAACAGATAGGCAGGAAAATTTTAATGTTGTATATACATGTAGGGTGGAGACATAGGTAGAGCTAAAGATAGAGATAGGGTGAGAGAGAGAGAGATTAGTGCCTGTGTTCCTATACTCAGCAAACCTTTTGAGTCCTAGCATCCTGTGCTAGATACTTGGGATAGAAATGTAAATCAGACACAGGTCTGAGAAATTGTCACAACCAAGAGGAGCCTAAGCAGATGATGACTAATCCTAATGTGGTATCCTGAATGGGATAATGAAACTGAAAAAGAGCATTAGAGGAAAACTGAGTAAATCTGAATAAAATACAGACTTTAGTTAATAATGAAGTATCCATATTGATTAACTGTGATGAATGTACTATACAAATGTAAGATGTTAATAATAGGGAAACTGGATGTGATATATATGGAAACTGTACTATCGCCCCAGAAATTCTCAAAATCTAAAGCTATTCTAAACTAAGAGGGCTATTTTTAAAAAGTGGATTACGGTCTGAATAAAATCCAAATCCCTTATTATTACCATCATGATCTGGCCCCTGCCCACCTTTCGCACTTGACCTTGCACCTCTCTCCTTTTTGCTCAATGATCTTTAGCCAGGCGGCTCCATCACACCATGTTCCTTTCTGTTTCAGGGCCACCGCACATATTGTTGCAGCCTCCTGGAATGTTCTTCTCATGACAACTGATCCCTCAGGTCTCAGCTAAAGTGTCCTCTCCTCAGAGAGAAGCCTGTCCTGAATCCCCAATGTACCTCGTATGCCCTCACTCTGATATCCACTCTCTCATAAATTTATGTTCTTTTGCTTAGAAGGTATTATTAGTTGGAATTCTCTTTTTATTAGAGTGCTTATTTAATATCTCTCCCTCACCACATATTAAGTTCCCTGTGGGTATAAGCTATTTCTGGCTTTTTCACCATTGAACACCCAGCTCCTAACCTAATGCCTGCCCTATGATAAGTGTTCAAAAATACATGTGGAATCAATTAATTAAATGAGATATTGTGGGTGGGAGGGTCTATTTTAACACTTAAATCATTTTTTACATCCCTGTACACTAAGCGTCCAACATAGTTTCTATTATGCCATGCACATATGCTCAATAATGATTTCTTTATTGTGCTAGATGGCTGGGTTACAGATATAAATCAGACACAGGTCTACTTTCAGAGGCCACCGATTAACAGAGGAGACTAGAAAGCAAATGAGTGATTATAATTCAGTGTGATACGTGCCTAGGAAGCACTGAGGGTGGACATTGAGTCTGGGGGTTCAGTCTCCTTTCACAGAGTAATGCTGAACATTGAGGACCAGCTCTATCACCTGCGTTCTATCTGGCTGTGGACAAATAACTTCATAAATCCATGCTTCAATTTTCTTATTTCCAAGTTGATAAAAATGAACTAGAGACCATCTAAGATCCATTATCTAACATTTTTCAATTCTCAGTGTGGTGCAAGTTTTATGAACTGCTCTTCGAATTTACAATACAAGGAGTTTACAAACGTGTGGTTCTTTATAAATAGGTAATTTCCTCAAATCTCCTATTTTCTCCCAAATAGTGGGAAAGCATGATGTCCAAAACTCTGAAGTTGTTTTCTGGTCTAAATGCTCTTCTTCTCGTAATCCTGGATCACATAGTGACAGTTCTTATTCCAACATAATTCATCTTAGTGGACTTATGAATATTCAAACTAAAAATCTGGAAAGAAGTGTAAAGGGTGTGAAATTAGGAACCTTCCATTTGGTGATAAAGTAGATTCTGTGTTGTTCTTGTAACAAGGGCCATGAAAGCTTCTCATTTGCCCATAAATAAATTTTCAGCTTCTGTGAGCAAAATCAACCATAAAAGTTTTGGCTTTTTTTTTTTTGAATTTTTGAATTTTATTTATTTTTTTATATAGCAGGTTCTTATTAGTCATCAATTTTATACACATCAGTGTATACATGTCAACCCCAATCGCCCAGTGAGTTCTGGCTTTATTATATTATCCAGCTGATATTGCTTTTTGAACTTGCATGAGTACCCCAATACATACTCACCTTGTTATTAAAGATCAAAGTACTGAAATACGGCAAAATGTGTGGTTCTAAGAATAGCACCTGGCATGTAGCTGCCATTTAGTAACTATCTACTCATTTAATAAACATTTATGAAGCACTGTATGAAGATTTGAAGACAAATGATCTGTAGGAATGTGACAAAGAGAGGCCTAGTCCACAGTCAGACGCTTCAGAGAGATCAGACAGTATGAAGACTAGAAAGTACTCCCTAGATCCCCAACATAGGGGTCAGTAATGACCTCAGAAAAACTACGTGAACTGAAAAACTGGACATCAAATCCAGATTACAGAGAGCTAAGGGACGAGTCACTGAGGAAGTAGGTAAAATTTCCATCAAAAGTTTGGCTGTAATAGGGAAGAAGAGATATAGTGGTAGCTGGAGGGGTAGATAGTATTTAGGTGAAAAAAATGTTTAAACTGGGAGAGATTCATATAAGTTAAAATGCAGATGATAAAAAAAAAGTCTACAAATAATATATACTGGAGAGGTGCGGAGAAAAGGGAACCCACCAAAAGGAAACACTGTTGGTGGGAATGTAAATTGATACAGCCACTATGGAGAACAGTATGGAGGGTCCTTAAAAACTAAAAATAGAACTACCATATGATACAGCAATCCCACTCCTGGACATATATCTGGAGAAAACTCTAACTCAAAAAGATACATGCACCCCAATGTTCATAGTAGCACTATTTACAATAACCAAGACATGGAAGCAACCTAAGTGTCAATCGACAGATGAATGGGTAAAGATGTAGTATATGGAATATTACTCAGCCATAAAAAAGTATGAAATAATGCCATTTACAGCAACACGGATGAACCCTGAGAGTATCATAATAAGTGAAGTAAGTCAGATAGAGAAAGACAAATATCTGTTATCACTTATACATGGAATCTAAAAAATGATATAAGTAAACTTATTTACAAAACAGAAACAGACTCACACACATAGAAAACAAACCTATGCTTGCCAAAGGGGAAGTGGGGGAGGGGTAAATTAGGAGCTTGGGAATAGCAGATCACACTACTATAGGTAAAATAAACAACAAGGTCCTGCTGTATAGCACAGGGAACTATATTCAGTATCTTATAATAATTTATAATGGAAAAGAATCTGAAAAAGAATATATATACATACATATAAAACTGACTCACTTTGTTGTACAGCAGAAACTAACACAACACTGTAAACCAATTATACTTCAATTAAAAATGCAGATGATAACAGTACCGTAGAGAGGACGTTATTGTATATAGAGGAGGGAGAGAGGAGATAATCAGTGTCTCCCTCTATATATAGAAGAATCAACATCAGGAGACAATGAGGGGCTCAGAGAAAACTAAGTCGAGAAACACAATTGGATGGATTATCCCTAGGCAGGAGAAGCAAGAGAAGTTCCACCATTTGTACTGTAACATAAACAAGGAATTTGAAAGGAATGTACTTAAGTTGGGAGGTAGCAGGAACATTTTCTAAGACTGACTACAGCTCTTCAGGCTGCTGTTTCCTTACCGGACCTATTAAATCAATGGGTCCAGTAAGGATGTGCATTCATCTCTCTTCCTTCTAACAAAATTCTAATAAGCACTTGGAGTAGTGGTAAGAAAACTGGGGTAGAAAGCATGAAATATGCTTTCCAGTCACGATGCTACCATTTGTTGGGCTTTCACCTCTGAATAGAACGCAATCTGAGAGGTACAGAAATGTTTCCATATAGCACAGTGCTTGAACACAACAGTGATCCAAGGGAATGGATGCAAATTCCCTACCTGCCTTATAGTGTTGTTGTATGGATAAGTGAAATAATGAGTGTAAGAGTGCTTCACCACAGAGTTGGCAAAATCTATATACAGGTATAGGATGACTGGTTTCTTTGTTTTTTTCCTTAGAGAATCTACATTTCAAAACAGTTTTTTAAAAAAGAGGAGAACAGAGAAAGCATTAACTTAGAGCACACCGAAGTGTGGGAGGCTGGGGGGAAAGGAGAGCATGCAGTCAATTCCTCTACTGCACAGTCAGAGAGTAAACAACAAGCTTTGGAACTGAGAGCTATAGCCTTGAAACCACCCTGGCAGGCAGGCAGCCCAGCCAAGGAGAGCCGCGTCCAAAGGAAGAGAAGCAAGAGTGGCCTTCGGCCAAGTATAGATCATCTCACTTTCTAATCTGAGCTGTACTTAAACCTCACCTCGCTTCCCCTCTTGGCATATATCCTATCTTAAATAAAACAGAGACAAAGTGCTCTGTGCAAGAAGGAGGTAAGCCTCAGGAAACATTATTAATGACCCACCCCTAACCTTCAGCCCGCAGAAGCTCAGCTGCCCAGAATTCTCTTACGAATCGGCATGGGGTTTGTCCAGAACACTGCATTTCCTATAACTACCTGCACTCTATTCACGGTCATTGTATGAACAAGGACAACAGTGAGACTCTACCTTTCCCACTCGACTCCAACCCTCCTCTAGTATGGCTTCTCAAGCTCATTCACTACATACTTGCTGCCTGGCAAGGTCAGTGCTCAATAACTATTTGATGAATAAAGAATGAATGAATGGGCTTCCCTGGTGGTGCAGTGGTTGAGAGTCCGCCTGCCGATGCAGGAGACACGGGTTCGTGCCCCGGTCCGGGAAGATCCCACATGCCGCAGAGCGGCTGGGCCCGTGAGCCATGGCCGCTGAGGCTGCGCATCCGGAGCCTGTGCTCCGCAACGGGAGAGGCCACAACAGTGAGAGGCCCGCGTACCGCAAAAAAAAAAAAAAAAAAAAAGAATGAATGAATGAATGAGTAAATGAATGATCATTCTATGAACACCACCCTGTACTGCATGCTGGGGAATGACAGGACACTTAAGCTTGGTCCTGGCCTATGGGAAGCTCAGTACATGAACAATAACGGGAGCATGGTGGCTTACCATGAGCCAGCTTGGTCTGGCCCCCATCAGACCTTGCACAGTTCTCATAATCAGTGTACTCTAAAGCTCTGTAAGTGGAAGGGGGGTTCAGATCAGTCCAGTAGCTTTTTAAGCACAGTGTCAGAGGAATGCACATGTTCATCCCCTCCCTGTCACTCCTCTGTTTTGATGTTGGAGGAACTGTGTCTCTTAGATGAATAGTGTATGAAGAAAACCTATAGCAATAATAACTACAATGTATTGAGCATTTACTACTCTTCTAAGCATTTCACATATATCCATTTGGTCCTTTCAGAGGATCCAGGATTTTTATAACCTCCATTTTACAGATATAGAAAATGAGACACAGAGAGGCTAAGATACTTGCCCAAGCCATATAGATTATAAGTGGGAGACCTAGGAATCAAATCTAGGCAGGCTAACACCCGAGCCTGCACTCCCAACCACTACAGCTTACTGCTCTAAGAGGAGAGGGGAGGAAACAGCAGGACCCCTGAGGATAACGAAGCTTGAACTAGACTTCAGAGACAAACCAAAGCAAGTACACACTCAAGGGTAAACGTGTCTTGCTGAAGGCTGTAGTTTTGCAAAATCACACGGAACTCTTATTATGCACAGGGCACCCTACAAGGCACAGTGAGATGGTAACAAGCAGCAACAACTGAGTACCTGCCGTGAACTTTACATGTATTCGTACCAATCTTGAAAAGTATCTTGTATTTTACAGATGAGGAAAGTGAGACTCAAATACTAGACTAGGTCACATAACTGGCCTGGCAGGGACAGGATTCAAACCCAAGTCTGTCTGACCCCGCAACACCCGAGCTCCTCCATGGTAGCACATGGCTCTCCAGGAGAGAGATGAAGGTATCCTGCTTCCCAAACTGGATTCTTGAGATCCTGACGGTGGCACATTGTAGGGTCCTGGGTCATCCTCCCTACTCCCAGGTTTTCCTGCCGGCCTCCTTTCAGGCTACTTACAAGCTAAAACATGACAATCAAGTGGACAGTCCACACTTGCATAACCCAGATATCCACTGAGGTATCCTGTCTTTTTCCATTTCTAATGAAAGTGGCTCAAACATCCTTCTCCATGTGATTTTTCACCCCATATCTTTCCAATATCTCCAAGAAGTTTGGGTGTCTTCTGAGCATGTACAGACTTCTCTTCAAACATTCCCACATGAAATAATGTCAGGAAGTATAGGGAGCTTTTCCACCCAGATCATGGCTTGCCCACCTCCCTCCTTTGGCCAATTAGGAAACTTCCACCCTCATTTTCTTACTGGATGCTGGAGACATTTCTTCCCACCCTCCGCTCTACGGTGATAACATCCATATGGGGTCTCTTCAAACCCGGGGAAAGTTTATCTTCTCATTTGTCCAGGACAGTAGGTTGAAGCCCAGCTTTGTCTCCCAACATTCCTCTTCACTCTTGGAGTCAGAACTCTCTCCTGGAACTCTGACCTCCAAACACTAAGAAGTATTATTATATTGGGTCACTGTCTACTCTCTCAGACTCTTTACCTCCAAAAAAGAAATGGGAAGCTCTAGCAATGAGCTGGATCACTGCTACAGAAATAGATGGCTTAGCTTTCCAGCCTACTTGCATATTCTCATCCTTCCCAAGCCTCAGCTTCCACATGATTCAAGCCAGATTCTCTTGGCATAAGCAACGTTTCCTTAGAAACATCCATCATCATTTCCCATAGTCAGAACAAAGGGTAATTCTTCTCATCAGAAGTCCAGGATTCTGCTCCACAGGTACTCCCCATGGGGACCTGAGCAATACTGTCTTCCATGGCTGGGTTCATCCCCATCACCCCCATCACAGTGTCCTGAGCCGTTACCAGCATACGCCCCAAAGACTCAAGTACAGAGAGCAATTTGTGAGTGTGGTCACCAATCATGTTCTGAGGACTACCTCCTCCCAAAAGTGTAGGTGGAAAGCATATTCACCTCTGCTCTCCAGGTCCTTTAACCGTCAGGAACTCAACCTCAGGTGGCTCAATCCAACCCACACCAACACCTTCCTCCCCAATCAGAGCTAGAGCTTCCAGTGCTGGTGTTCTGTCCCAGGATATTCCCTGAGAGTAAGCAACACCAACTCCTTCTCCCCTTTGCCTAAAATTAACCTTACCAATCAGGGAATTGGAGAAATCCCCCAGTTCTACATAGCAGTTCATATTCTTGCAGCAGAATTATACCATAAATAATGATAACCACTCACTCCAATCGTCCTTTGGACCAGTGTATCTATTTTAAAACACATTCAGGGGCTTCCCTGGTGGCGCAGTGGTTGAGAGTCCACCTGCCGATGCAGGGGACACGGGTTCGCGCCCCGGTCCGGGAAGACCCCACATGCCACGGAGCAGCTGGGCCCGTGAGCCATGGCCGCTGAGCCTGCGCGTCCGGAGCCTGTGCTCCGCAACGGGAGAGGCCACAGCAGTGAGAGGCCTGAGTACTGCCAAAATAAATAAATAAATAAAACACATTCAGAGGTCTTCAGTGAGCTAGTACACGGTTCAGAAAAAAAGCTGACATGCAGACAGTTCTAGCCATCCTTCTGAGAAAACTTGCTGCCATAGAATCTAAGTAGATTCTACCCATATTACTGACTTCAAGTAACATGCAAGTATAAGTAAATATCCCAAAGTCATTGAGAGAGATAGTTGACATTTTGAGGTTGCAGATGGCTGTGTATTCAGTTTCATGGGTTTCCTGTCAGTTGGCTTTCCCTCCCTGCCTCATAGATCCTGTAGCACTGCAGCATCTCCATAGTATAGTATCTATTCACAGTTCACAATCCTTCTCTCCAGTGCCTGAGAATACCCACTCTTACACATTGCATATTAGGTTTGTTAATGTTGTGGCTCCCAGTGTGAGCCCATTCACCTGAAAATTCTTGCTCAGTTGTTTGATCAATAGCAAGCACATTTGCTGTAGAACTCCTAAGCCCTCCTGGACAACAAGAAATGCAAAGAAAGTAAGGACACAAGAGATTTTGGTTTCCAAGATTCTTTCATGCCTAATTGGCTAGAGGATTTTTTTAGCTAAAATGTTTGCAAAATACTGCATATAACATGATCCGTGTGAAATATGGAGAGAGAGATTAAACTATGAGGATAATCTCCGGATTGTTTCATAAATTCCCTCTGACTTTGGGCCGGTATTCCAAGGATAAGTACAGCCCCAGGTTGGTTAGTGTGTCTTCTCCTGTATCATGAAACTCTTTGGCAGCCATCGTATGAACATGCTAGGCTGCATCTTAGAGTAAGAATTTTGTGTAAAATAGAGTTGAGTGCTGTAAAGTGAAAGCTCGCTGACAAAAATTATAAACTGAGTGTTATTTGATGTGTTCTATCTTATGAAAAAGGCTCAAACCCATTTTTTTTTTCCAGTAATACACTCGGGGGTAAGGAGGAGAGCAGTTGGTTTATGACTCAATTCTTGATCTTAGTCATGGTTTCCATAATATTAGTTGGGTTTTTTTGTTTCTTTTTTTCTTTTTTTTATCATACCACCATCCCCTCAGTGGTATCCTTGTTATTCAGTATGTTGACTCTGGTGTAGAACGCACCCCCTTTCCTTGATATCACAATCTCTTCATCTTACTCCAGTAATAAACAAACAAATGAATAATGAATAAATACAAAAATAGAAGATACAAAACAGACTTTTCTTGTTCTTATGCACTAATTTCAGCCCCCCACACCACATAATATGTTGAAATGTCAACCCATAGTACCCGTGTATATGACTTTATTTAAGTATAGGGTCTTTGCAGGTGATCTAGTTAAGATGAGGTCATTAGGGTGGATCCTAATCCAATCTGACTATACCCTAATAAGAAAAATTTATACACAGAGACAGAAATTTGGACACAGAAACAGAGACATATAGAGGCATGATGACGTGAAGATGCAGGGAAATCAACGTATACAAGCCAAGGAATACCTAAGGTTATCAGGAGCTAAGGGAGACGAATGGAATAGGTTCTACCTCATAGCCCCCTGAAGGAATCAACCCTGCCAAAACCTGGATTTTATACTTCTAGCCTCCAGAACTGTGAGACAACAAATTTCTGTTAAGTCACCCATTTCTGTGGTACTTTGTTACAGAAGCCCCAGGAAACTAACAGAGCTGAGTAGCAGATTTTACTAAACATTGACACACTGGCACAGGGGGAAGTTGGTTTACATGGTCATGATAATGACATTTAAAATTAAGTATTAAACATTCCTCCTCTTTTAATATCACTCAACTATCTCTGTCATTTTAGGCAACACTTCCCTTTTCCCCTTGCTCCTCCCTCCGCCTCTCCTTTGCTAAGATGCAGGCATACATTTCTTTTCATTTGCAAAGCAAAGAGATATAGCTGTCCCTCCTGATTTCTGGACCCCAACCAATCCGTGGTTTTAAGGTCTCATCCTCCAACTTCAAATAGCTAATGAAGGCATTTACCTGAACAAAGAGTATCATCTCCCTTCATCTCTTCTCCCTGAAGCACTCTCCTTCTTTATTACTGAGTAGGTATTTCCAATAGACTCAATGCAGCCCATATACCACATGCTTATCTGAGTGTCTAGGCTTATGACCCATGTTAGGAGCAGAGAGACTCTCTCCGTGGTCTGAAGCACTCACTTTAGAGAACCAAGCTGGTTACATGTTTCCAGAAGAGAAGCCATCTCTCAGATGAGAGCTCTGTTCCTACTTATTTCCTCCTCTTCCATTCAGCTGCTTTGTAAATCTCTCTCTTACATAGCACATCTTTGTTTCTATCAGTCCACATATCCTTCATGGGAGCAACTGTCTGATTCTAATTTAGAAATATAGAAGCCAGACAGCACAGAAGCAGCCCAATGTTAATCTCTCAAAGTTCTTAGACATTAATTAGAACAGATAAATAAAAATATAACTTGCAGTTTTCTTGCACTAGCAGTTTAATACCCCATGCAATTGTCTTCTTCTCACTTTCTTCACTATCTTTCCTTTCCTTCACAGCATAAGAGTAGGTTTGTGAACCTGTAATTCTTCACTCCATCAATATAATTTTCTTCTGTAACCTTGGGTGTGGATAAGTACTCATGATTCTTCATTCCTTTTCCAGTTTAGAGGATATCAGAATCAATGGGGCACTACTGTTTCTACCAAGTGCTGCACCTAAACAAAATCATTCAGCAACTCCGTCTATCATTCACTTCAAGTCAAAACAATGAAAACACGTTAGGGATCATGAGGTAGAGACAGTAATCCTGAATTAAGAATCAGAAGTCCTGGGTCTGATTTTTTTATTCTGTGTGATTTTTGGCAAGTTACTTAATCTCTCAAGATCTCAGTTTTCTTACCTGTAAAATGGAGATTATAATACCACATACCTTGTTCTCTCCTCCACTTTAATAAAATTTTCTTGCTCCCCATGTAGAATGAATTTTGATCCATATTCCTGCTTTAACCTATCTCTATCCAATCTACCACCAAATGCATCTACTTCTCAAATTTCCCATAAATTGTCCAATTCCAAATTGTACTGCCAAAACTCTAGTCCAAGTGGCACAATCTCTTGCCAATAGCATTAAATGTTTTCTCTATTTGAGATCCATTGAATTTCTCCAAGACATTTTCAGGAGTATTTTTTTTAATATAATTCAGACCATGAAACTTCCCAGATTGAAAACCCTTTAAAAATGTCTTCCAGGGTCAGTTATGCTTTACTTACAAATACATCAATCAGCGATGGCAACCTAGAGGCTTGAGCCTCTGTTTGTTTTCCCTGAAGAGCATTTCAAGAGGATTTTAATTAGATCCCCGCATTTATAAAGCAGGAGATTTCATATAAAATTCAGATTCCCAAGTCTCTTGGAAAATTAGAAGATTTGGTCACACTATGACTGATTTCCTGTGGCAACAAGAAGTTGGAACAGAGTAGTTATTCCAAACTTGGACAAGACATGCCTCTCCCAGTTTGCAACACCATCCACCATTATTGTCTTCTAGGGCGTCCACTTCATTGAAGAATATACCTTGCTGGTTTCAATATGCATTTGAGTTCTTAACCTCTAGTCTGGATCAATTGAGCTGGATTTTTCCAGTCTATGTCAAGTTCCTGGCCCAATCCTAGAAATGCCTTTCTCAAGACTGGCATGTACCCACAGCTAGACATACTGACATAGAGCTTTCTAAGTCTTTATTCTAAAAAACATGTAGAACAAAGGCTCACTGGGGAACTGACAAATGTACGTGTATTTTTCTTTCATAAAAACCATACCACACACCTGTTTAAATGGCCAGAATCCAAATGCCTGATAATATCAACTTCTGGCCAGGATGCAAAGCAACAGAAACTCTCATTTACTGCAAAATGAAACAACTATTTTGAAAGACAATTTTGCAGCTTCTTATAAAGCTAAACCCAGTCTTACCATACTATCTAGTAATCACGCTCCTATATATTTACCCAACTGATTTTAAAACCTATGTCCACACAAAAATCTGAATACAAATATTTATAGTAGTTTTGTTCATGATAACCAAAAACCAAAAGCAACTAAGATGTCCTTCAATAGGTAAATGGATAAACAAAATGTGGTACATTCATACAATAGAATATTATTCAATGATAAAAATAAAGGAGGTTTGAAGCCATGAAAAGACATAGATGAACCTCAAGTGTTTGTTTCTAAGAGGAAGAAGCCAATTTGACAAGGCTATGTACTACATGATTCCAATCATATGGCATTCTGGAAAGACAAAACTATAGAGATAGTAAATAGATTAGTGGTAAATCAGCTTGCCTCTAAGTTGAATGAATAATAAAAAACCTTTCCCAAGGACTTGTCCTTTTCTCCTAGCTAAGGGTACCTGTCCCTTTGCTGCTGCTGCTTAACTGGGATCAACTCTATTAGTGGCCTCCAACATCCAAGAGCCTCAATGTGTGTACTCTCTGGTAAAAACTGGACTAAAAAATATAACTTGAACTTAATGCTACAATCACTACACCATCTTATATAGAGTTTAGAATCCAACCAAGAGGAGAATTTCTCTGAAGAGTAGATTTCTTGCCTGTTTTCTTACCCACTTGCAAGCAGAGAAGCTTACCACCTGCAGAGAGACATTGAAGATAGCCCTTGGCCCTCTTAAAGATTCAGGAGGAAGACAGTGAAAGACAGAAATGGGATGGAGACAGTCGACAACTTTAGAGGTCAAAAGTAACACTGCAATGTAAAATATAGCCTTATAAATGTTAGCTTCTGGACAACCAAAGTAGCCACTACCTCTCCCTTGAGGAAGAGCTACTAAATGGTAGAGAGAGAGGTAGAAGTTTCTTCCCTAGTACTTCCCTGAGCTGGAAGAACATGAGGAGAGAAGAAGGGCTTCCCATCCATTCCTGTTTGGCCCAGGCCAAAGGAGTTTTGCCATTTCATATATAAGCATTGATAGTGAGGTTTGCAGCAGAGATGTTGCATAGTAAATCCCTGATGGAAGATTTGTAATGACCTGATGCAAAATTTGGTGGAAACAGAGAAGTCCCCATATCTTTATGTTATTCATATTATGAAGATCTTTTTGTCTCTCCTTGCTTGCCAACCTCTGACCCTCTCTCACTGTCTCACACCCACCTACCCTCTACATATACACAGACACAAATTGAGGACAGCTCTGAAGCTTCAGTTTGACAAAGAAGGAAGCACACTCCTGAAAGCACATTGCCAGGAGAGGTCTTTGGTCGTCCATATCCGGAAGAGAACAGGAGGCTTCTGAACCATATATGGTAACCAACTGTCCAGGTTTACCTGGGACTGAGGGGTTTCCCAAGAGACAGGACTTTCAGAGTTAAAACTGGATAAGGCCCAGGCAAATCAGGATAAGTTAGGTACCCTAACTTAGGCAAGTTGATGAACAGCTCTCATCCTTGCTATATCAGACTTATCCTTGAGGCTTTAGGTGAAAGGCAAATACGAAAAAAGCCAAATTCCTCCTTGCCCAGCATGACTGGGATCCTTTGCGCTCCTTACTCTAGGTCAAGGAGAGCAGTACACTAGGCCCGTCTTGTGTATCTGCTGACAAATCTTCAGGAAAGAAAAGAACAAGATTAACAGAGACTTACAGCCTCTAAAGTACTTTTTACGACCTCCTCCCACTCCCATAGCTACAAAAGTCAAAGTTGGTAGGAATGCTATGTGGAAATCACACATCCCTTTGCTCACAGTCAGGTCAAGATGGACTCAGAAATGGAAGTGGATCCTGAGAAGGCGAAAGAAAATATGTCTTGGTGAGGGAGAGAAGGCAGCAAAACAGAGAGGTGATTCCTTTATCAAACAAATAGATAATGTGAAGAAGGTAGAATAAATCACATTAATGCACTTCAAAGATAATACAGCATCTTGAGAAAATGGGGGAAACTGGATAAGAATGAGGAAAAAAGTCAAGGTACGAGATGACAATTCTGTAAATTTTCACAAGACAAAAGCAACAACCACCTTAGCCAAATTATATTTAAAATAAGAAAAATCTGCATGTGTGAAGATAAAAGTTGAGAAGGCAGTGAGTGTCAAGACTATGCAAAGATAAACCATGCCAGACAAATGATTACTCTTAATACAGGTATTACAGAGCAGAGGAAAGGAAAACAATAACTGCAATAGATCTTGATTTGTATTCATTGCTTGACATTGTCTAATGAAATCACCTTTGAAACATTCATTGAAATTGTCTCAGATTAAGGCAGAAATTGCAAAGAAAGCTTTGTGGGAAACGATAATTAACTGAGTCTCTTGGGAGGTAAGTGGTTAGATGACATTAGGTTTGGTGCCGGGTCCAGCTCAGTTTGTGTTTCCAGTAATGATGTATTGAAGGCAACCACAATGACTGAACTACAAGCCTCAGCCTTACTTAACTGGTGGTGGGAGGGTGAGGGAATTGAGTGGGGAGTTGGTGAAAGACATATTCATGAAGACAGACAAATGCCTTAGCAGCCATCTACCCACAACAGGTGAGCACTATAGCAACACAAGGTCATTTAATTCTGGACCAGCATTTCAGATAGGTTGAAGGATCTGTAGTTCCCATGACAGCGCTGGGGTTTTTTATGACTATGAGTGTTTCTGAAGAGTTTTGCTGTAAAAGAACTATCTAGAGAGAAATATGAGGTCTAGAAAGTCTATTTTTTTAAACAGGGGAAAAAGTACCTTGCTATACATAGAAAAGCACTATAATCATTAACTTGAGATATCTGTTCTTGGTGACTCTCAGTTATTTTTCACCAAGATGTATACTCAACTGCATGTACTCCCTAACAAAAATCACATATAAACTAGCTTCCCCCCTACATCTTTGGAGCAGTCCCTCAGAGCTATCTGAGAGGCTATCTCCCAGTTTATAGTCCTCAACAAGACCCTGAATAACCTTTATTCACAAAAAAAAAAAAGTACCACTGGTTCTTTGTTGTTGTTGTTTTTCTGATGGGAATGTAATGAAGAAAACAAAAGGAATTTGAGAAAAAGAAAAAATAATTCCTTGAACAATTTCATGGAGTAGATAAAAGCATTTAATCCTTTATAAGAGCATTGATAGTTTATATCCAGTAAGGGAGAATATTTGGGAAGGATGCATGGGTAGATATGTGTGATGGGTATGAGAGAGGCCTCTTCTGACTTCCCTGTTTTCAGGGATATGGAGCAGTGTCAGTAGACTGTGGCCGACGGACAGGCACTGGTCCACCACCCATTGTTTTCTGGCTCCCAATAAAATGAGGACATAATTGAGAGTATGTGTTTAGAAAGCATTATGACAAATTGTCAGAGTATTCTTATGTCTGTTGAATCTAATATTAAAAATCTAAGGTTCATTTTTTTGGTCTGTTCTTGTTTTCTTCTTTTCCTTTTTCTGCACATCAGAATAAATACTTATAGTATTTTTAAAAAGTAGCAGATTGAAAACTTTTTAAATTTAGAAATCATAAAAAAGAGCAACAGACTAGAAATAAAAAAGAAAAATCCTTCCCCACTCACAGTCTGAGAAGCACTGATGCAGGATTCAAGGTCACCACCAACTGAAAGTGCGGATAATAGAAGAGGTGTTGGTAATGAGGCTAGAGGAGATGTGAAGTAATTAGAAAAATGCAAGAATGAATGGACTATGGTAGCAGATCTTGATGTGTGGTCATCAGACCAGCAGCAGCAGCAGCATCTAGAAACTTGTTAGAAATGAAAATTCTCCAGCTCCACCCAGACTAACTGAATCAGAAACTTACAATATGTGTTTTGTAAAGCCCTCCAAGTGACTCTGATGCTTACTAAAGGTTGAGAGTCACTGGAATAGGAAAATGCAGTAGAATTACTGGGCACAGCACTAAGAATCCATTTGAGATCTGGACTCCTACATTTAAAGTGAGTTCAGACAGCATGGCTTGGAATTTTCTCCTTTTAACACTTCCATTTTAGGAATTCTGACTTGCAGAATTGTAAATTAATAAGCTTATCTTGCTTTAAGTCACTAAGTTTATGGTTATTTGTTACAGCAACAGTGGGAAACTAATACACACTCCTTCCAGGAAACCAGATGAACTTCCCACAGTCTTCCATACTCTTTCTTCCCCTACCCACAGTATAGGCACAGAGGATCCAGAGGCCCCCAAGTCTCTGCTGGAGGATGACACCACAAGGTGCAGCAGCTTGAGCCCTGGAATCACCACTTAGGAAACCACCTGTATTTAACTGTTATGTAGGAGAGAAATAAACACTATTCTGTTAAAACTCGGGGATTTGGGGGTTTATGTTAGAGAGCAGCCAGCCTAGACAGACTAATATTGAGAGTGATCTTGATGGTGGTAAGATTGTGAGTGCTGGGAGGGGAGTGAGAAGCAAAAAGAAGTCTGACAAGAAGTGCACAGAATACTGCAGCTTTCTCTTCACTTCTGCCAAGGGTGCTATGGAGAGAGGCCGCATGAGGACCGGTAGTATTGACATATGATAACTATAGCCTAGTTAAGGACTATAATCACACCAAAGGAAATAATTAGCACATATAGTAATGAGGTTCTTTTGTAGTCCTAATGTGAATGGTAATTGTTTGTATATTACGACTTAATGCCTTGATCAGGTGCAAGAAATGTGAAAACAGTCATTCCCAACTCCCTGATGAGGATTATTTAAGTCCTCCTCTACACCTTTATTTGGGACACTAAAGACTGTCAGGAAGACAAAAAGATAAAGACTGAAGTTCAAACAAATCAAGTGAGCACAGCTGGCTTAAGTGGATAAGTGTTAACCAGTAACTGAATAATTCTTCTTTCTTTCATATCTTTTTTTTTTTTTTTGCAGTACGCGGGCCTCTCACCGCTGTGGCCTCTCCTGTCGCGGAGCACAGGCTCCGGACACGCAGGCCCAGTGGCCATGGCTCACGGGCCCAGCCGCTCCGCGGTATGCGGGATCTTCCCAGACCGGGGCACGAACCCGTGTCCCCTGCATCGGCAGGCAGACTCCCAACCACTGCGCCACCAGGGAAGCCCCCTCAGACCTATCTTAAAACTTGATTCCTTTTAAACATATACCCATCTGCACCAAGCTTCGTTCTGTCTGCCTTCTAAATTTCCAAAGTTTGGTTTAACCAAAACACTAATTGCCTCTCCTCATTCACCTGCACATTAGCCTTAGCAGTAGATACATCAAAAATCCACGAAAGGTGTGCCATAGAAATGGAAAACGAGTTTCACACATTAGAACGCTTGTTGTGTCTATAAGGAGCAGCAACTAAGACAATGGGCTAAAACTCAGGCGAAAGTCAGTAATTTAAAACCAAGTTGTAACTGTCAAAAACAATTATGCAGTGGTAGCCTAGATTAAATAAACAAATGGTAGTGATGGTGAGAACAGGTTAATCCTCAAAATTTGTTCTGAAATTTTAAAAGATTAGTGATTGGCATTTAAAAGGAGCGCGTTTCGTTTTCTATTTTAATGCAAAAAAAACAGATTTTAAAATAAAGGATAAAAAATTTTGTCAATTGAAACACATTGAGGTCATTGTCAAAGATCTTTGGGAAGACTAGCATAAAGCTGGATACTGAAGGCATAATAATACCAGAATTTGAGCGGCGAACCACACCAGGAATTTCTGGAAAGGAGTACCATTTCTTAATCATCTCTACATCTGCAGCATCAGTCACAGTACCTAAAACAAGTTTTCAAAAAATACATTTATTTTAATGAACAGGACATATGATCATTTCATTTGTACCACTTGGCAATATGGGTTTTCATTCCATAGAATGAAAAGTCTTCATGCCAAAAAAAAAGGAATAAATCTAATAAAAGTCAGCCATTTGCAGAAATGCCCAATTAATTCCACTTTTTTTTTTTTTTTTTTTCCTGCGGTACGCGGGCCTCTCACTGTTGTGGCCTCTCCCGTTGCGGAGCAACAGGCCCCGGACGCGCAGGCTCAGAGGCCATGGCTCACGGGCCCAGACGCTCCGCGGCATGTGGGATCTTCCTGGACTGGGGCACGAACCCGTATCCCCTGCATCGGCAGGCGGACTCTCAACCACTGCGCCACCAGGGAAGCCCAATTCCACTTTTGAAAGTGACTGACAGAATGTAAACAGAGAACATTAGACAAAGATACACAACCGAATGGAAGTAGTACGTGCCACGCCACCACCAAGATACAAAGTTATGCCACGTGCATTCTCGAATTTGTAGTTTCTTTTTGTTCCTTTTTGTTCCTATCATTCTGTTCTGAGGAAGTGCAGGTGCACAGGTGGTGCGGAGTGGCCTTGTGGGGGAGAGTTCTGAAGACCTTGCGGTGGGGCCCTTTGGGATTGGGGGCTGAGTGGTATATGGGGAAGTAGTGCTAACTTTGGAAATCAATTAGGAGCAGAAGGAAGTCCAAAAGTATGGAAAGGGCCTTAAAGGGCCTGGTTTTCTTTAAAGCTACACCTAGGCTCCCAAAGTGAAAGCAGAGAGGAGAGGGCTCAGGTAGGGTCGCCAGATAAACTACCAAATATCTAGTTAAATTTGAGTTTCATGTAAACAATGAATATATTTTACTATGCGTCTGCTATATATGTGTACATAAATATACAGGATGGTTTTTTTGTTGCTGTTATTAAATCTGGCAATCCTAATTTCTGATCTTCTTTTAGATGTTTCTTCAGCTACATTCCTCGGATCAGGAAGTAGAAGGGACTCAGGAAAGAGCCCCACCTGGAATGTAGTATGCATTTGGTCACAGCGTTGCCCATGTGTCATCCCTAAAGAATCTGGGACTTCTGTGCCAGGGAGGAAGCTGACAGGCTGTAGGAGGATCAGAGGGCATTAACCCAGCTGACCTCAAAGCCTGAAATGTGCTTCCTCTTCCCACTTAATCCTATATTTAAAGATCAAATTTCCAAGGTAAACTCAAATCCAAAGTACCTGATTATTAATTAGCTTCTGCTTAGATAGATTTAATGCACAAGTCCCAATGTGAGCCCAAACCAGATAAACCCACAAAGTACATTAAGCATGACCTTGTTTCCATGCAATAACTCCTTATAAAATAAAACCCACACTGTCTGGCATGATACCCAAGGCTGACCTCAAGCTACATTTCTAGACTCAACTCTTTCCACAGCAGCTCCAGAGTTGTGTGAAATACAACAGGTCCTGGAGTACAGTCAAACCAGTGACAGCCCCAAGTCTGCCTATGCTATTCCTCTCCCCAACAGAGACCCTACACTTCATTTTTGATTGTCAGTATCCAAGGTGAGGGAGGCAATGATAGTATCAATACTTCCCCACCCTTGCCTTCTAGCCCATCATACCACCAAGATACCAGCTGCATGCACTGTTATTACTCACACTCTATACAGCCAGTGTCACTGACTGTGAGTTCTCAAGGAAGTAGACATTGATATGGAGTTAAGAGTACAAAGGGTTATTGACAAATAATATCTGTGAAAGGAAAAGGGAGGAAGCAATACTGGACAGAGGAGAGAGCTACCAGGGAGATGCCAATCTAATGATGCTTTGCCATCCCAACAGGGCACTCCAGAGCAAAAACGGCCCATCAGAGAAATCCCAAAACGGGCAGAAATGGTTAGGCCTTTGTACCACTGCGCTGCAGCCTTTGGCCACAATCCAGCCTGAGAACAGCATGACCAGAGCTAGAAATGAGGCATACCCTGACAATGCTAATAGTTGAAAGCTATCAGCTGATCACATCCCACAAGTAAGTAAAGAGCCCTTTTTTTAAGGAGGACCTTGCGAGGAACATCTACATGGCTGTCACAGCCAGAAAGGGACTCCTAGGCAGGGTTAGTCCTTGAAATGACTTCAGAGGCATTCCACTCTGAAACATCCCCTAAAACTGACATAACACCTGAATTCTGCCATTCAAATGTCATCTCTTTTAGGATATTAAAGATCTTTGGAATTTCTGAGATTCTCAGTATATTTCTTAAAATACATATACACTCCTAGACTAAATCCCTCAGCACATGTAAGCAGAAAAAATTCATGACAGTTGTGGCAGTACTGGCTGATAACTGATGCCATGGGTGTGGGGTTTGACAGCCCTGGATATGAGTGCTTGCTAAAGGAACACAGAGTCAATTGTCTTCCGCCACAGGAACTAGGCAATGGCTGACCTGTTTGTTTGCGTTCAGGAATGCAAAAGGAAAAAGAGAAGGCTAAAAAGAGGTAAGGTAGATAGGGGATTCGTATTGAGCATGATTCTGACCCATATCAGGAATGCTAAGATTCCCCAGTCTGCTACTCAGTGACCCAAGCAAGTTAGCCCTGCCAAAGAATCCTGCTGGAGCGGAAGGGCTTTCAATATATAGAGTCCATTCCAGGAACACAGGACTTAGTGGAAGGATGTGAGCTGTTCAAGCTGAATAGGCGTCTATGGTTCTCTGGCCCCCACTGGGGCAACATGATAGATGAGATAGAATCTCTGTGGTAATGAAATTTCACAAAGACCAAGAAGTAAATGCACAATGTCAATCAAGAATAAAGAATATGGGCTTCCCTGGTGGCACAATGGTTGAGAGTCCGCCTGCTGATGCAGGGGACGCGGGTTCATGCCCCGGTCCGGAAAGATCCCACATGCCGCGGAGCAGCTGGGCCTGTGAGCCATGGCCACTGAGCCTGTGCGTCCGGAGCTCCGCAACGGGAGAGGCCACAATAGTGAGAGGCCCGCGTACCACAAAAAAAAAAAAGAATAAAGAATACTACTCAATATGTGAGAATAGGGTACTGTAGAGTCTCTCAGGAGGCCATGAAATCCTTTCTGAGAGTTCAGAGGAATCTGCTTCCAAAAGGGAAATTCAGAACAAAATTCTAAAATGTTTTAAATTTGACCAGAATAGTGAGAAAGGTTTACAGGAAGAAGTATATGCAAAGGCTAAGAGGAGGAAGTATAACATGTTTGGGAACTGGCAGGTGTTTGGTATGCCTGGAGTAAAGAGGCTGAGAATTAAAAGAGCGGAAACTGAGAAACATTGAGAGATGTGGCTGGAGTGCTAGGTGGGGGCCACCTCCCGAAGGGCATTGCTCTTATGTTAAGGAATTTGTATTTCATCCTGACGGCAATAGGGAGTCACTGAGTGATTAGTACAATGCCTAACACATAGAAAGCACTTATTAATATTACAAGTTATTCAATCATTCATTCAACAAGTGCTTATTGAACATTTAAAGGACTATGTGCCAGACACCTTCCTATGATGGGATTTAAAAAAATAGTGAATAAAATCTGGAACTGAATCTTTTTTCTTGGAGAGGCCTCTTATCTAATGGGAGAGTCAAACATCAATAAAAACTAACACACAAATGTAGCACTGCAACCAAATTAGTGCCATGAAAGAGACATGTATAGTACTGTGAGGTTTCTGTGAAGAATTGGTAATGTGCTGAGATATAAAAGAAGAGTAGCCATGACTAAGGAAAGCAGGTTAGTTGTAAGAGTGCAGCGCAATGGGAAAAGCTTGAATAAGGACCTTGAGTAGGGATGCTGCATGGCTTGACTAAGAGACCAAAAGAAGATCAGATGTCTTGAGCCCCAGAAGCTCAAGAAAGTATGGAAAGAGATAAGGCTGGAGAAAGAGGAAGGAATATCCCCATCCAGGGCTTGTATGCAAGTGATGAGAACTGAAGTTTTCATTGTGTGAGTAACAGGAAGATAGGGAGTTTTTAATCTGCGTGCTAAACGAGATACAACAGATACATGATGTAATGTGACTCCTGAAAAGATCTGTCTTGTTATAGTATGAAGAACAGAGCAAGGGAGGCGTGGGAGCCTTTGGAAACAGCAGTTTTGAAACTGAAAAGAGATGACTGTGCCTTGCACTTTGATGATGGCAGTGAAGATAAGCAAAACGAAGCAGTAAGTATCAAAATAACAGGACTTTGATGGATAATATATCACATAACCAGGTGAATGATGCTGTCATTTACTGAGATGTGAACTCTGCATCAGACTTGGGGAAATCATGAGTTCAGCCTGAAATATGTTAAATTTAGCTGATACTGAGAGAGATAAATAGAAATGTCAATTATGCAGTAAGCTCTGACTTTATAAAATATATATATAAAGTATATATATATATATATATATATATAATCTGTGTGCAGTTTGTAACTGATCCTAGGTTAGCAGATGAGCTAACCTAGGGAGGAAAAGTAAAGTGAACTAATCTGATTTGCCTTATGCAAATGTCACATGGGCTACAGTATAAAGAATGGATTGGAGGAGGAGTTCCCAGGATGGCAGAGTAGAAAGACTCTGAGCTCACATTCTCTCAGGAACACAGCAAAATTACAACTATTTATGCAACAACTATCAATGAAAAAGAAGAGAATCTACCAGAAAAGCTCTTCTACAACTAAAGTTATAAAAAATGAATCACAACAAGATGGGTAGGAGGTACAGAGTCACAGTATAGTCAAGACCCAAAACCCCAGGTGGGGTTTTCCCATTAAAGGAAATGGGGTTTTCCCATTAAAGGAAAAATAATTACAATTGTAGAGGTTGTCCCCCAGGAGTGAGGGGTCCGAGGCCCACATCAAGCTCCCCAGGCCACAGGTCCTGCGCTGGGAAGATGAGCACTGAGAACATTTGGCTTTAAAGGCCAGCAAGGCTCACTTTCAGGAGACCCAGAGGACTGTGGGAAATTAAAACCCACTCTTAAAGAGCACACACAAAATCTCACGCGCTCCAGGACTCAGGGCAGAAGCAATAATTTGAGAGTAACCTAGGTCAGACGCACCTGCTGATCTCAGAGTGTCTCCTAGAGAGGCAGGAGGCAACTGGAGGTCACCCTGGGGACATAGACACTGGCAGCAGCCATTTTAGGGAGCTCGTTCTACCCTGTGGACACTGGTGCTGATAAGCGCCACGTTGGAATTCTCTCCAGCTTATTGGCCTCAGGATCCAGCCCTGCCCCCATCCACCAGCCTGCAGGCACCAGAACTGGAAAGCCTCAGGCCAAGCAACTAACTGGGCAGGGACAGAGCCCCACCCACCAGCAGAGAGGATGCCTTAAGACCCCCAGAGCCCACAGCCATTCCTGGACACAGCCTTTCCCACCAGAGACCCCTGGGACCCAGCTCTACCCACCATTGGACAGGCACCAGCCCCAGAATGCCCCAGGGCCCCAGCCCCACCCACCAGCGAGTGTTAACACCTATCCTTCTCAAACTATTCCAAAAAATTGCAGCAGAAGGAACACTTCCAAACTCATTCTATGAAGCCAGCTTCACCCTGATACCAAAACCAGAGAAAGATACCATAAAAAAAAATAAAATTATGGGCCAATATACCTGATTAACATAGATGCAAAAATCCTCAAGAAAATATTAGCAAACCAAATCCAACAATACATTAAAAGAATCATACACCATGACCAAGTGGGTTTTATCCCAAGGATACAAGGATGGTTCAATATATACAAATCAATCATTGTGATACACACATTAACAAACTGAAGAATAAAAACCATATGATCATCTCAATAGATGCAAAAAAAGCTTTTAGCAAAATTCAACATCCATTTATAATAAAAATGCTCCAGAAACTGGGTATAGAGGGAACAATAAACATTAAAGAACACACTCTTAAACAACAAGTGGGCCAATTAAGAGATCAGAAGGGAAATTTGTAAATATCTTTAGACAAGTGAAAATGAAAACACAACATGTCAACATTTGTGGCATGTAGTCAAAGAAGTGCTCAGATGGAAGTTTATACTTGTAAATGTTACATTAAAGAAGAGAAAGGTCTCAAATTGAAAACCAACTTTACAACTAAAAGAACTAGAACAAGAAAAACAAACTAAGCACAAAGATAGTGGGAGGAAGGAAATAATAAAGATTAAAAATAATATAAAGATTATAGAAGAGATAAAGAAAGTAGAAAATAGAAAAAACAATAGAAATCAATAAAACCAAGAATTGGCTCTTTGATAAGATAAAAGATAAAAAATTGAAAAAAAAATCCCACAAAACTTTAGCTAGACTCACTAAGAAAAAAAGAAAGAAGACAAATAACCAAAATCATAAATGAAAGAGGGGACTACAAATGTCACAGAAGTTAAAAAAAAAAAAAGTGTGCTATGAACAATTATATGGCAACAAACTGGATAACCTGGATGAATGAGACAAAATCTGAGAAACAAACAACCTACCAAAACTGAATTATAAAGAAGTAAAAAATCTGAATAGACCTATAACTCATAAGGAGATTGAATCACTAATCCAAAACCTCTCAATAAGGAAATTCTCAGGGCCAGATGTTTTCATTGGTGAATACCAGCAAACATTTAAAGAAGAATTATCACCAAAACTGCTCAAACTTTTCCAAGAAATTGAAGAGAAGGGAACATTTCTTAGCTCATTTTATGAGACCAACATGCTCAAATCAAAGTCAGACAAAGACACTACAAGAAAAGAAAACTAGAGACCAATATCCCTTATGAATATCGATGCCAAAATCTACAACAAAATACTAGAAACCTGAATTCAATAGCATATTAAAAGGATTATATGCCAAAACCAAGTGAGATTTATTCCTGGAATGCAAGAATAGTTTAATGTACAAAAATCCATCAATGTAATACACCACATTAACAAAATGAAGGGGTAAAAACACATGATCATCTCAATTGATGCAATAAAAGAGTATTTGAAAAAAATTCAATACCTGTTCATGATAAAACAATAGTCAATAAATTAGGAATAGAAGTAAATTATCTCAGCATAATAAAAGCCATATATAAAAAACCCACAACCAATATCATATGCAATAATGTAAGCTTTTCTTCTGAGAGCAGGAAGTAGAAAAAGATGCCTGCTTCCACCACTTCTATTCAACATAGTACTGAAAGTCCTAGCCAGTACAATTAGGCAAGAAAAATAAATAAAAAGCATATAAATTGGAAAAGAAGAAGTGAAATTACGCTTGCAGACATCATGATCTTTAGGGTAGAAAATCTTAAATTATACACACACACATACATACTCACACACCTCAGAACAAATGGATTTAGCAAAAGTTGCAGGATATAAAATCAACACACAAAAATCAATTGCACTTCTATGTACTAAAAATGAGCAAACTGAAAAGGAATTTTTTAATTGCATTTACAATAACATCAAAAACAATAAAGTAAATAGGAATAAACTTAACCAAGGAGACAAAAGACTTGTACACTGAAAACTATAAAATGTTGCTGAAAGAAATTAAAGATTTTAAAAAATGGAATGGATTCTGTTCATGGATTGCAAAACTTAATATTGTTAAGATGTCACTATTACCCAAAGTGTTCTACAGGTCCAATGCAATCCCTACCAAAATTTCAATGACATGTTTTTGAAGAAATAGAAAAAGTTAACCTAAAATTCCTATGAAATGTCAAGGGGGCGCTCAAACAGCCAAAACAATCTTGAAAAAAATGAACAAAGTTGGCAGTCTCACATTTCCTGATTTTAAAACTTACTGCAAATCCACAGTCATCAAAACAATGTTGTACTGGCATAACAACAGATACATAAACAGTAGACTAAACAGAGATCCCCAAAATAAATCCTTGCATATATGGTCAAATGATTTTCAACAAAGATGCCAAGACAATTCAATGGGGAAAAGAGCCTTTTAATAAATAGTGATGGGAAAACTGGGTGTCCACACGTAAAAGAATGAAGCTGGACCCTTACCGTACACTATATACAAAAAATAACCAGAAACGGATGAACAACCTAAACATAAGAGCTAAAACTATAAAATTCTTTGAATAAAACAGTGGCAAATCTTCATGATATTAGATTTGACGACGATTTCTCGGCTATGACACCAAAAGCACAGGCAACAAAAGAAAAAATAGACTTTGTCCAACTTCATCAAAATTAAGAACTTTGTGCATCAAAGGACACTCACAACAGATTGAAATGACAACCCAGAGACTGGGAGAAAATATTTGCAAATCACATATCTGATAAGGGATCGATATCCAGAGTATATAAGGAATTCCTACAACTCAATAACAACAAAAACATACAACCTGATTTAAAACTGAGCAAAGGACTTGAATAGATATTTCTCGAAAAATGTATATAAATGGCCAATAAGCATATGAAGAGATGCTCAACGTCACTAGTCATTAGGAAAATGCAAATCAAAACCACAATGATATACCACTCCACACCTCTTAAGTGACCATTATAAAACAAAGTAACTAACAAAAACTAACAAAAAACAGAAAATAACAACTGTTGGCAAGGATGTGGAGAAATTGGACTTGTACATTGCTGGTGTGAATGTAAACTGGAATAGCTACCATGGAAAATGTTATGGTGATTCTTCAAAAAAATTACATGGAATTACCATGTGATCCAACAATTCCACTTCTGGGTATATACCCAAACCTTGAATAGTTATTGACATACCTACGTTCATAGCAGCATTATTTAGAGTAGCTAAAACGTGGAAGCAACTCATGTCCATCAACAGATGAATAGATAAACAAAAATGTACATACGATGCAATATTGTTCAGCTTTAAAAAGAAAGTTTGACACATGGTACAACCAGCATGAACCTTGAACACATGCTACGTAAAATAAGCCAGTCACAAAAGGACATGTATTGTATGATTCATGTTATATAAGGTCCCTAGAGTAGTCAAACTCACAGAGACAGAGAGTAAAATGATTGTTGCCAATGACTTGGAAGAGGGGGAATAGGAGTTAGTGTTTCACAGGTACAGAATTTCAGTTGAGGAAGATGGAAAAGTTCTGAATGGGGGTGATGGTTTCAGAATAATGTGAATGTATTTAATGCCACAGAACTATACATTTAAAATGGTTAAAATGGTAACTTTATGCTATGTATATCTTACCACAATAAAAAAAAGTTACAAAAAATGTGGGATACAGCTAAAAACCATGCTTAAAAAGAAATTTATAACATTAAATGTGAATACTGGAAAAAATTCTCAAATTATTGACTTAAGCTTTCATATTAATCTTTAAAAAGAAATGAAAATTAAAACCAAAGATGCAGAACACAGGATATAACAAAGATAAGAGTAGGAAAATCAATCAAAGAGGAAACAAAATTGAAAGAGAAAATTTAACGTAATCAAAAGGTGTATATTTAAAAGATTAACAAATTGAAAAATTATCAATACTAGTAATGAGAAGGGTGATATTACAACAGATCCTATGAAAATTAGAATAAAAGTAAGGGAACATTTTGAACAAGTTCATGTCAGGAAATTTCATAATTTAAATCAAATGGATAAATCTGTGAAAAACACAAATTATGAAAGCTCATTAAAGAAGAAATAGACAAAAAGAATAGTTCTAGATCTATTTTTAAATTAATTTATAGTTATAAACCCTTCTATAAAGAAAATACCGGTCCCAGATTTCACCTGGTGAATTTTGCTAAACACTTAAAGAAAATACAACATCAATTCTATACAAAATATATATTTTTTAAAGTACAAGAGAAGGGAGTACTTCTCAACTCTATGAGTATTACCCTGATGGGAGGAAAAAAAAAAAAAAAACTAACTCCATCTCAATATTTCTCATGAACATAGACACAAAAATTCTTAGCAAAATGTTAGCAAATTGAATTCAATATGTAAAAAAGATATACGTAATGACCAAAGAGATTTTATCCCAGGAATGTAAAGCTGGCTTAGAATTCAAAAAAATCAATGTAATTTATAATTACAGACTAAAGGAGAAAAAACATATAGCAATTGTGATGGATGAAAATAAAATGCTTTGACAAAATTCAACATCCATTCACAAGAAAAACTCTCAGCAAACTAAGAAGAGAGGGAGACTTCCTCAATCTGATGAAAGACATCTATACAAATCTTAAACCTGTCAACACTGCTAATGATAAAATAGTGAATACTTTTCCTCCCAATGTCAGGAAGAAGGCAAGGATGTCTATTCTCACCATATTTATTCTAGACTGTATTGGAGGATGAAAAGGTCAAATGTAGACACATTAGTAGACAGTCCTAGCTGTTAGTGTCAACGGTCAGTCACATGAGTGATTCATCTTGTACATCTAGCCCAGTTGAACCTTCGAATATTTCCAGTCTCAGCCACTATTTGGCTGCAACCTCATGAGCAACTCCAAGGAATAATCACCCAGCTGAACCAAGTCTATCCACAGAAATGCAAGACAAATTATGGGATATGGGGATATAAATATACGTATAGCTGATTCACTTTATTATACAGCAGAAACTAAGACAACAGTGTAAAGCAATTATACTCCAATAAAGATGTTTAAAAAAAAGAAGAAAAATGCTGACAAAAAAATTGTTGTTTTAAGCCATTAAATGTTGAAGTAGTTTGTAACCCAGCAATTGACAACTGATATAAAAAATATTTG
This sequence comes from Pseudorca crassidens, assembly GCF_039906515.1. Taxonomy (NCBI): domain Eukaryota; kingdom Metazoa; phylum Chordata; class Mammalia; order Artiodactyla; family Delphinidae; genus Pseudorca; species Pseudorca crassidens. The sequence continues at coordinate 79,445,064 of NC_090309.1, read as the reverse complement.
CAATAGCAAAAAAGAAACCAGACAATATTACTTAGGGATAAACCCTATAAAACCTCCAGAATACTGCTGAGAAATTAAAGTAGCATGAACACACTGCAGCTTTTCCTGTCTATAGGCATCCAGCAACTGTTAAAAAATGCAGCTTCTAGTAGCCTTGTTCCCAATAGGTGAGCCAATCCATGTTCTCTGGGGACCTTTGCAGCTAATAAATTGTTCTTTCTAAAGCCAGCTTCTGGAACAACAGTCTGTCTCCATTTCGCTGCCCAAGTAAAGATTCTCCAAGGATAAATATGGGGAGATCTGCAAATGTTCTTCCTTCCAAGATCAAAGGAGACTCCAGAGTTTTGTCTAAACTACAGAAAGACCATATACAAAATCCATGCCCCTTTGTGAAACACATCCTATTCTCTGCTCTGAATGCAGTTCCTGGGAGCTCAGTCTCCTGGGAATATGACACTGCACTGGGCTAACTCAGCAGTGCTCTGGAAGGGGTGTCAGGAAATGCCATCAGCCACCAATACATCAGAAACGCTGCTCGGCACATGGTACCTCAGACACACTGCCACTTTCAAATGTATCACTGTTTGAAATATATTACTGTATTTCAGTTCTTATTCTGTGCTGAAAACCTTGGTATATATCTTATTTAATTCCTTACAGCAACCGGTTTTTTCAATTCCAAAGTTGCAGAGATTCCCAACCATGCTAAGAAAATATTTTTAGCCCCATTTTTCATGTAGAAAAACTGATTCATAGAATCTATTGAATCAGTAGAACCTACATTCTATCTGAATTTGAAGTCTTTCCTTTGTTCATCTCCACTTTGCCTCTGCTTGCTTTTATCCCTGTTTGCTGACTTATCTGTGTCCCCCATTAGACTGTGAGGCCATCAAGTACAAAGACTATGCCTTATTAATTTTTAGATCTCTAGGAAATAGCATAGGGCTTATCTCTTAATCACTATTCACAAAATGTCACTTCAACTTCCGGATTAGAAGTTGCATCACACATATCTTAGTCTAAGTATTATCTCCCTCAACCAGACAGTAAGATCCCGTAAGGCAGGAGTCACATTTTATTCACCTTTGCATTCTTGGCATCTAGCTCGAGGGCTGGCACACAGTGAAAGTTTCATAGTAGAATAAGTGACAGACGCAACTCACCCAATTGGCCTTCACTAACCAGCAGTAAAATTCCCAGAAGAGCTATAGAAAGCAATAGGGGTATTAATGAAATAAGAGTCTGTGGGGGCTTCCCTGTGGCGCAGTGGTTGAGAGTCCGCCTGCCGATGCAGGGGACACGGGTTCGTGCCCCAGTCCGGGAAGATCCCACCTGCCGTGGAGCGGCTGGGCCCGTGAGCCATGGCTGCTGAGCCCGCGCGAGGCCGCAACAGTGAGAGGCGCGCGTACCGCAAAAAGAGTCTGTGAATAATTTAGTAATTAACATTGTCTATATTTGCATTTATTTGCATAATGCTTCTTAGCTTATGAAATGTTTCCACATCTATTTTCTAACATAATCTTTCCATGATCCCTATGAGGTACAAAAAGCAAATACAATCTGCATTTTATAGAAAAGATTCTGTGTCTTGCCCAAAGATACAAAACTGGATAGTGGTGATGTTAGAAATAATACTCAGATTTCCTGTCATCCTGTATAGAACTTTTCCCACCGGATCACCCTTTGACCAAGGTGAACAACTGAGCATTCACTTCGGAATCCAACCATTTACAGCTGTGGGCCTGCAGTCAGGTTTTTTAAATTTTTGAACTTCAGTGTCCTCTTTTGTAAAATTGCAATAATTATTATTAACCTGACTTCCCCAATCAAGTCACATTTACTAAAATATCTATTAATATTAATCTGTACTAATAAAATGTTAATTTAATAATAGAATTAAATTGTATTACTAGAATATTAATATTTATTGAGTTGTAATTATTCTTTTTATTAAAAATAAAAGTGCAAAGAAGATAAAATACTGACTGAATCCAATGTAAAAGTATTAAAATTCTGAGGAAGAAATGAGAAATCTTCCCCCAAAAAGCAGAGAGATTTGACAAGTAATATCTTTCCTAAATTCTGCTCCTTGTTTTCTTCTGAGCCTAGGAGTCTAGTGGGGTAGAGCTGTCTGTTATCCCAAAGCAGCCCTCATCAATAATTTAGGAAGCCTCCAGTATCCAGCCTGGTTGGCTCTCCCTGCACTGCAATCCAGGATTTGAGCTGCACTGCTGATTCTTTAACCTAGCTCTTCACTAATACATTAAGAATGCTTTTTGGGGCTTCCCTGGTGGAGCATTGGTTGTGGGTCCGCCTGCCGATGCAGGGGACACGCGTTCGTGCCCCGGCCCAGGAGGATCCCACGTGCCGCGGAGCGGCTGGGCCCGTGAGCCATGGCCGCTGAGCCTGCGCGTCCGGAGCCTGTGCTCCGCAGCGGGAGAGGCCACGACAGTGAGGGGCCCGCGTACCGCAAAAAAAAAAAAAAAGAAAAGAAAAGAATGCTTTTTGGTGCTTCCCTGGTGGCACAGTGGTTGAGAGTCCGCCTGCCAATGCCCCGGTCCGGGAAGATCCCACATGCCGCGGAGCAGCTGGGCCCGTGAGCCATGGGCGCTGAGCCTGCGCGTCCGGAGCCTGTGCTCCGCAACGCGAGAGGCCACAACAGTGAGAGGCCCAAGTAACGCAAAAAAAAAAACCGAAAAACGAATGCCTTTTGGTAATTATTCATATTTATGTAAAATATCTCATATATCCCAAAAGGGGAGCTGCTTTAGATGGTTCTTCAGTGAGCTTTCTAACTGCCAGACAAAAAGTCACACCTGTTTGCCAGCTAGTGACCAGCATGACCTATGGATTAAGAATATACTACCTGGGCTTCCCTGGTGGCACAGTGGTTGGGAGTCCGCCTGCCGATGCAGGATACACGGGGTCGCGCCCGGGTCCGGGAGGATCCCACATGCCGCGGAGCGTCTAGGCCTGTGAGGCATGGCCGCTGAGCATGCGCATCCGGAGCCTGTGCTCCGCAACGGGAGAGGCCACAGCAGTGAGAGGCCTGCATACCGCAAAAAAAAAAAAAAAAAAAAAAAAGAATATACTACCTTATGACGTTATGGGCAAGCATCAGATGGTTTTTTCAGTTCTGAAGAAATTTTTATTAACTTCCTAGGATTTCGAGGGTAGTCAAATCTCATTTGTAAGAACACACGAAGTCAACAGGCCTATGAAAATGTCAGGAATTCCTTGCTAAGGACAAATGTATATGGGTCAAATGGTGAGTCTGAATCCACTCAAATTCATCACTGCCTTCAATGTAAATCCTCAACTCAAGCAAACAGCACAATTCGCCTACTTCTAGCATCCTCTCTCTGCCTGTGATTAAACTCACTCAGACCCGGAATGCCTTTTCAACTCCTCTGCAACCATAAAAGTAACGGTTGCCATTTATTATTGCCTAATAGGGTGCATCTATTCCCAAACTTAAGTCACTAAAGGAATTGTTGTCTCCATTTTACAGATGATGAACCAGAGGCTCGAGAAAGTTAAGCAGTGTATGCAAAATGCACAACTAGTGATAGAAGCAGGATTTAAATTCTGTTAAAGTCAAATGCATACTCTTCCCTTTATGCTTCTTCTCTCAGGACTAGCTCAAAGCCCACCTCCTTCCAGAAAGTCTCCTCTGAGCATGCAACTCTGAATGACCTCACACTTCTTTCTTCTCCACTCACTGACTACTTAGCACACTTTGCCTGGTGGTGACTCCTGGTCTCTAATGCTGTCTTCCACTCAGCCACAAAATTCTTGGGGACAGAATATGCGCTTATATTTCTGGTATATCTTACCTCTCTTCCACCAAGCTTTTTATCCCATTAAAATAAAATTTTTTGGTAAGGACAAACATCTACTTGGATGTCCTATTGATCTCTGCATACCTTTAGATGTTTTGAATAGTGCTGTGTACCAAGTAGACATCTAAAAACTGGATGTTGACACGAATATAAATTGGATTTAGAATAAATATCCATTTGAAAGACAAAGAAAGTAGGATGCAAAGAGGTTAAAAGCCAAAATTCTCAAAGAAATTTTCTGACAGGCCTAGTTCTCTTGATTCACTGACCAGTGGATTTTTTTCCCACATTATATCTAGGGTGACCTTTCAATTTATTGCCCAAACTTTGACATTTTTAAGAGTCAAAGTGAGTAATATTTAAAATTTTTCTAGGACAATAGGCATAAACTACAATATATCATCACCTAGTCATTTCTCACAGCCTTTACCAATGGCAATAAGGGCTGCACATGCTTATATATAGTGCATACAATGTGCCAAGTGCTGTTCTGAGATTATAAATACTATCTATGATATAGTTATAGATATACATGTACATATAAAACAACTTGTGTAATCTCCATAAATAAGTACTATTATTATTCCATTGTACAGATGAGAAAACTGAGGCACAGAGAGGATAAGTAACTTGCCTAAAGTCATACATCTAACAAATATTGGAGTTAAAGGTTTGAACTCAAATAGTCTAGCTCACAAGCCATTGCTCTTAACCACCACAAAACAGAAAGCAAGTACTCAATAATATCTGATGGCTGTTTATTCCTAAGAACACTTCCGTTGATCAAGGTGCCATTATTATGGCATAGTAGAAAGAGCCCAGGGTCAGGAAGCAAAAGAAATGGAACCCAGTGTCCACCCACCCTCTGAATTACCATGTCACACTCCTCAGTCTTCCATCTTTAAGAGTGTTAGTCTACTCTTTTTTTTTCCTAAGAAGATGTTGGGGGTAGGAGTTTATTAATTCATTTTTTATTTATTTTTGCTGTGTTGCGTCTTTCGTTTCTGTGCGAGGGCTTTTTCTAGTTGTGGCAAGCGGGGGCCACTCTTCAACGCGGTGCGCGGGCCTCTCACTTCATCACGGTGCGCGGGCCTCTCACTATCAGTATCACCTCTCTTGTTACAGAGCACAGGCTCCAGACACGCAGGCTCAGTAGTTGTGGCTCACGGGCCTAGTGGCTCCGCGGCATGTGGGATCTTCCCAGACCAGGGCTTGAACCCGTGTCCCCTGCATTGGCAGGCAGATTCTCAACCACTGCGCCACCAGGGAAGCCCTCCCAAGAGTGTTAGACTACTCTTGAAGTCTACTAGCTTGAGAGACTCCGTTTATAGGATTGATGGATATGATTTTACTTCAGGGTTTAACATGGCCTAGCACCTGATGGGTACTGAGAGAGAACTCACCTTAGTCTTAGTCTGAGTCCTGAGGGACAGTTATCCTTGACTTCTGAGGGCCTTGATGACAATACGCCAGGTTACTCACAACAGCCTGTGAAATTGGTACAGCATCTCCAATTTCAGATGGGAAAGGAGAAATTCAGGAAAACTAAATTATTTACCCAACGTCACACTGTTATATGGAAGTATATGGAAGACCCAGGATTGGAATCCAGTCTATCTAACTCCAAAGCTGTGATCATTGTACTAGAGCACTCTGGCAGACAAATATCACCTAAGTTCACAAACACAGCTTGTTTTTCCAGCTCCTCAATTTCATGGTTCACTAGTTCTGTGGGTCAGAAGTAGTGACATCCAGAAAGCACAAGAAGCATCGTTTGGGGGGGGGGGGGCAAGGCAAGAAAAGAATTCCATCCAATTCAACCAGCTTTAGTCCCCGTGCCATTCCTATTGCTCACACATACTTAGAAACTAGATATAATAAAGGTGTTTATGGAGACACCACAGAGTATACTGCTGAATTTCTGAGATTCTATGGTTGCCAGGGAAACAATGATCTTCTCTTACTTACAGGAAAGCTTCTTTAAGAGTGGGACATGACTCAGAGATACCAGGAACTGGAATCTTTACAGGGGAACTGTCTGTGTGAAGCATGCAGAGTCATCACCATATACCTGCCTGACTCGGGTTTCCCAAAGTCCATCTCCATCTCCCAGAGATTCTTCCTGCACAAATGCTGGGGTATGGGTCCCACCACTGTTACTCAGTCTGCTGAGGACGATGGGTCCCAAGCCCAGTCTGGTTTCTTTAGAAATCTTCCCCCCTCTTAGTGAGAGGCACCAGGACCAGCACAAAAGGGCACTTTGGGGGATAAGCAGGGCTCTCAGATATAGATCCTGAACCATCATCCTGGCCCACCTCAGAACGGGCTCCATTCCTGACTTTCTTTTTTGCTGGCTTCTCATTACAGTTTCTGTTTATGTCCCAATTTCCTTTCTGCTTTGACCTGCAATATCTGTTCCCCTAACCCCTGTTTTCATTTCGGCTCTCAGAAACTTTTAGGTAACCCTTGCCCTTTCCGTAGTAGCCAGAATGCCTACTGCCATGGGGCACAGTCAGCTCAAAGAAAGGGTCTTAATAGTCACAATTCCAGCGCTCAGCCTGAAGACATCCTCCCCTCTCTACCATCTCAGTAAGAGGACAGCCAGCCCTTGCTGTCCTGCTCGGGCTGTTCCCTGTCAACCAGCTTTGGACAGCTGCAGCTGTCAGAGTGTCTCCTCATTGGTCTTGGTCCTGCCCTTTAGGCTGCACAAAGTCTAGCCCCACCCCTCTGGCCCAGGAAGTTCCTTGAGTACTGGCCCCCCTCAAGGCCCCTGGCCCAAGCCCTCTCCTCCAGCACCTCCCCACAGGACTACACACCATTCCTGTCGGGAATATACAGACAGTGCTCTAATCCCTCACCAGGACTTTGGCTTCTTGAATGGAATGACCATGGAACATCCATGGGACAACACGGGAACATCACATCCCATTCTTCCTGAGGTTCCTCACTGACACCCCTCACACAGGACCTCAAGTCCTGACTTGTGTTTTCAGGCTTCCTTGTCCCTCCTTGTCCTCAGTCTGAGTGCTGTCTACTAGGGAAATCTCAGTCCTTTCCATGCCCATATTTCTACTTTCCACAAGGAAGCAGTAACTTTCCACAAGTCCTTTTCCCTCCCCCTCTCTAACACTGTCCTCTCAGAGTCAAACAGCATGTATTGAGTACTTACAGTAATCTCAATTCTGACCAGCTTTATTAGAATTTCCTGGGGTAGATACTCTGAACTCTGCCATTGAACACCCACTGGTGAACACTGCCTTGGGGAAAAGAGAGTCCCTTCCCTTCTCAGCTATAAGAGTATCTGCTCAACTCCATGCCTTTAAACCAGACCAACTACCCCGAACCCTATGGACTACTCCCTAGTGGCCAATAAAAATAAGCCTTGGACATTCCAGCCCCACTGATGACAAATGTCTCTGAACTCTCCCTTCACCCTTCTCCTTCTCTCTCACCTCTGGAACCACCTTTATCTCCTTGACTCCCAGCTTCCAGAATCTGCCCCACACTAGACATGCCTTGGAATGAAACCCAGGTTTGCTTTTCGGTACTGCTCTTGACATATTTCTCTGACAAGGGATGTGTTCACCCTCCCCACTGTGTTAGCTTGCTTGCCCAGCTACCTGCACAGTTTGAACTAGGCAGGCACCAGTGCACACCCTATGCAATGGGTCAAGTTTTGAAGTTACAGCTAGACACGTAAGATCCACTTTAGCAGTGACAACAAAAATAGACCTTGTGTGGAAGTCAAAAGCAGTGGCCCTGCAAAGCTTCTTTGGTCAGCAGGAGCTTCTCACCGAGTTTCTAGCCATCACTCCGTGCTCATGCCCTTCTCTGTTTTCCAGGCAGACAAGTTGATTTCCAAAGGCCTAACGCAGAGGCAAAGGACCCACTGTACATCCAGAATCACTAACCTCCTTCCTGGTCAGCCTCAAAGGCGCTTCTGCCGGTGCTGCAGCTGGCTCTCTAGCACACAGGCCAAAAGGACCGATACCCACTTAATGGAACCTCAGTCTGGCCAAATGTGAAGTCATTTCATTCACTATGCAGAGATTAGTTACACCTCATAAAATTCTGGCCAGAAAGTTTTGTTTTCATTTTCAGAGGTAATGATGGCCTGACTGAAAAAAATTATAGCATTTTAAACAATACTCCAGTAATAATTTATGCATCCACCACACAGAAGTCTTATTAGATATAGACTATGTCTGATGGAATCAAAATCTAATCAGAAGCCCCTATTCCAAAATATCCAGCTGAAGACCCAGGTGGGAAAGTAAGTCTGTGGAAGGACAGAAATGAAAGCAGCAAACAAGCAAAGTTTTATCCTTAGAAAGCACGTTGTTACAATTTGTAGTCACCATTGGAATGTTGGCTTGTCAAAAAGAAAAATATATATGTATAGAGAGAGAGAATTAATTAAAAACTGAGCCATCTTAGGCACTTATCAGTCTTTTCCCCTGGAGAGGACAAACTCCTCGAGGGCCAACTCCCTAGCCAGGCATGAGACTCAACAACTGAACTCTGTGTCCTTGTTCTCTACTCACCCCTTTCACCCCTTAGGTTTCCTCTGTTCTGAGCACCTCATCGTTCTTCAAACATGACTGAACCTATTCTAATGTCTGGACCTGGATTCCTCCAACCTATATACAAGGCTTCCCATCTTTGCCCTTCCCAACTCTTCCCATTAGTGAATTCCAAACTAAAATTCCTCCTCCCTCAAGAAGGCTTCCTAAATAGATTCAACCCCCAAACTTCTCCCCCTCTTCACCCATAGCGTATACAGACAGTGCCAGTAAATTAGAAATAAAATTGGCCCTTTTCTTAGTCACTGTCTCAGATTACTGTCTCATTTAACTCCTGAATCTCCTAACTTAAGATTGATCTCACTCACTTTCAAAGACACCGGCGACCACTTCACATCCATTAGGAGGGCTATTATGGGAAAAACAGAAAATAAGAAGTGTTGGTGGGGATGTGGAGAAGTTGGAACCCTTGTGCACTGGTGGTCGGAATGTAAAATGGCACTGCCACTGTGGAAAACAGTGTGTCAATTCCTCAAAACATTCAAAATAAAAGTACCACATGACCCCTATTACCATATGGTAATAAAATTGTTATATAATGTAAGCGAAAGTAATTAATGCCACTGAAGTCTACACTTAAAAATTGTTAAGATGGGGGCTTCCCTGGTGGCACAATGGTTGAGAGTCCACCTGCCAATGCAGGGGACACAGGTTCGTGCCCTGGTCCGGGAAGATCCCACATGCCGCGGAGCGGCTGGGCCCGTGAGCCATGGCCGCTGAGCCTGCGCGTCCGGAGCCTGTGCTCCGCAACGGGAGAGGCCACAGCAGTGAGAGGCCCGCGTACCGCAATAAAAAAAAAAAAAAATTGTTAAGATGATAAATTTTGTTATGTATACTTGACCACAACAACAACAAAAAAAAAAAATAGAGAAAAAGACTGAGACTGAAGGAAGAAAAACTAACTTTCTTAATGTCTCCTGTGCTAAGTGATTTTCATAGATTATCCTTTTTAATCTTTGTAACAACCTTGATTTTAACCCCATATTTCAGATGAGCAGATGAAGCTGAGGCTGAGTATGTCAGTAATTTTCCTATGCTTTCCAACTTGCAGAAAATGCAGATTTGAACATAGGTCTGTCTGACCCGTGACCACTGCTCATATGTTCCTCCTCAACGTTTCTCCTTCCTTATACTTATGCTCCTTCTCCTCACATACAGGTTACTCCCCTGAGAAAGCAGAATGTGCCTTAAATGTCGGTGCCTCCTCATTGGCATAGCCAAAGCTAAAATAGGTGCTTCATAAGTGTTTATTTATTTATTTTTACATCTTTATTGGAGTATAATTGCTTTACAGTGGTGTGTTAGTTTCTGCTGTATAACAACGTGAATCAGCTCTACGTATACATACATCCCCATATCTCCTCCCTCTTGCATCTCCCTCCCTCCCACCCTCCCTATCCCACCCCTCTGGGCGGTTACAAAGCACCAAGCTGATCTCCCTGTGCTATGCGGCTGCTTCCCACTAGCTATCTACCTTACGTTTGGTAGTGTATATATGTCCATGCCTCTCTCTCGCTTTGTCACAGCTTACCCTTCCCCCTCCCCATATCCTCAAGTCCGGTCTCTAGTAGGTCTGCGTCTTTATTCCTGTCTTACCCCTAGGTTCTTCGTGACATTTTTTTTTTCTTCAATTCCATATATATGTGTTAGCATGCGGTATTTGTCTCTCTCTTCATAACTGTTTATTGAATTGATTCTCCTCCTTGCTTACTTAGGCAGTGAATGACCCAGAACTGGTGGGTGCTTTGGCGTCATTTTTACCTGAGATTACTGGACTCAACTCATGGCAAATCTGTGATCAGCCAGAGGCTGCCAGGCTGTGCCCTTCTCCATTGCAATCCATGATCTGACAAAAGAAAAAATCTATTCTAGGATTTCCCACGTCCGCTATGGTTCTGAGTAATGCCTGAGATTTGTTATCTAGCAATAAAGCAAGAAAAGATGGGAAATTGTATTTACATTTTCCACACTGTTAAGCTTTCTATACCTAACCTTGAATACTTAATACTGTGCTGAGTTATGACTCATCAAGGAAAGATAGTTTTAATTATAAAAAAGGAAACAAAGCTTAACTCTCAGTAGGATGGTTACCTCACAGAGGAAAGAGAGCAGAACATACGTTTTTAAATTGTAAATGTTGAAAATGAAAAATAAACTACTTCTCTTACTGAGAGCGAGGACTTTTCAGACCTTCTCTTGATTCCTAACCTTCATCAAAAGAGTAATAATAGTACTAATTTCTCATGACTTATCCATCTGGAAAGCCCCTACCCTAATAGCCGCATACTCAAATCTCATCTTCCTTCAAGGCTCAGCTCCATACCCTTCTTCCATGAAGACTTCTCTGACCAACTCCCTATCTCCCTTCTTTCCTGCCATTTACCTTGTCCAGTAGTCTGCACTTTAATTTGCTAATGCTACTTATTTACATCTCACATCTTCCCTTTAAACTCAGTCCTACTTCGGAATAAGAGATTTCATTTCTTTAAACCATAGCCCAAGACATTGTAGTCACTCAGTTAGTATGCACTGTTGACATATACTTCACATATTGTGTTTATTACATTTCACTTGTATATATAGAATGCAGAGTTTAAACCTATCCAGTTTCCTTTAGAACACAGGGCAGAAGAATACCTACAGTTATTGCCAGTAATATGGTTTTTAAAGGGCTGCCAGTTTTACTGGGGAAAACTATTTATGATGAAATGTCCTCTTATGCATTTATATCACTGGACCCAGAAGAAGCCAGGACAAGCACAGACAAGGGTGGACAGGATGTGGTACTTCCTGGGAACGCTGTCAGATTCCATTTTTAAGGTTCTTCTAATGTTAAGGGCAGGAACTTCAAGAACATGTAGTAAGCTGGTTAAATATTAATGCTCCACAGGCTAGGAGATGAGACTGATGTTTAATTTTCAGTGATTTACCTCCCTGCCATCTTCCAGACAACAGAAAATTAAATTCTGACTTTACTGCAGTGCTTTTCAACCTACCTTCAGTTTAGAATCATCTCTGGTGATATGGAAAAACACAAATTCCCCAGCCCTACCTCCAGAGGTTTGGATGCAATTGATCTGGGCATCAGTATCTGTTGAAAGCTCCCAAGGTGATTTTAAAGTGTAACCAGAATTGAGAAGCACTGATAAAATGTTTGATTTATCAACTCCTCTCTCTGAACATACTCTAAGTGCCAAAAAAAAAAAATTAAAAGTAACAATCCAGCCTCCATGCTGCCTCAGAAAAATGGGAATTTATTAGGTTTTAACAGAAAGAATATAGTAATAAAAGATATGGTACAGGATGGGCAAATGCCCAATGACATTTCCAAGTCTGGGTACCTTGGGTCTTACATACCTCTTCCTCTGCACAGAGCCACACTGTGGCTGTTAGAATAAATACCTATGATATTTGAAATCAACCAAGAAAAGACTTCCCTGGTAAGAAGTTGGCAGTCCTTACCACCCAGAAAAATGACACCAACATATCACTAGGCATTTGTCTTCATTGCTTCTGAGTGATGGGATACTGAAGCCATGTAAAACTGTTTCTTGCTAAAAGCAGAGGAAAGGTCATTTTTTATGTCAAGTACTCCCTTGAACAATTGGAACAAGTTCACAACTGGGATAGAGATGGAGGCAGATAGGGGGACTTTATGAGGAAACACAGATTTATTGTTGACCAAATTATGATCAGAAGAAGTAGAGGGTATCCCCACCGGCAACATGGACTAAATTAGACTTCCCAGGGTAGGCTGACCTCTTCCAGAAAGAGTAACAGACCTGTTTTCTTGTTGCGTGAGATGAATCACCCTTTAGTGTTAGTCAACAAACAATTGACTTGGTTACAAGGGGACAATTGGTTATAAGAAGAAAGCATAAAATGCATTCAAAATGGTCCATTTTGAAGGTGAGATGATTAAAAGAAACATTTTAACTCAGAACATATACAAAATGGGGGAAGCTAAAGAGGTATAACAAGAGCATTGGGTCAAAAGCCCCTCAGACCATATATTCTTTGGGTTTCAGGTGTCCCTACATGTCCCTCAAGCACCTAAAATTTGGCCAGTGAAAAATTGAGCCCAACTCCTCTCCTCTATTCTCAGTCTTGGATGGTAGCGCTACCCAGAAGCCTATGTTAGAAGCCTAAGCTTTACCTTGATTTTTCCTCCGTCCTTCCTCCCATCCATGTCCAATTGCTTACCAGGCTTTACTAGTTTCTCTGCCTTGAACTAGGCCTAGTTCAAGTTAGGCCCTTATCATTGCTTGTCTAAATCATGGGTTACCAAACCAGAACTCTTGGAACAAATCCTGGCCCTCAACCTGTTTTTGTAAATAGTTTTATTTACATATCATCTAGGACTGCTTTCAAGCTACAATAACAAAGCTGAGTAGTTGCAACACATAACATACATAGTCCATAAAGGCAAAACTATTTACTATCTGGCCCTTTACAGAAAAACCTTGCTAACTCATGGTCTATGTCACTGCAATATTCTTCTGAAAGGTTATCCTACTCCACCCTCTCCCCTACATCCAAACTGTATCCCTCACACTGCTAATAGAATAGTATTCCAAAAATAAAACTCCAATCATTTCCCTCCATAGCTTAAAAGGATGGCTTCTTATGAAAAGTAAGATCCAAACTGTCAGCCTGGCATTCAAGACCCCACACTATATCTTCTCACCCAATCCCAGGTTCCCTCAGCTCGTTCGTTCTCTCTTCTGAGCAGCATAGCTTTTCTTTCCTTGGGAAATCTATGCTCCAATTTGACATGAAGTTCATTCAGGCATGTTTCAACTCACAGAGGGCTTATCATATCATCATTTCAAAAAGCAAACACTCCCCTAAAGGAATTTACTTTCCAGTTTACTCTACTTACTTTATTATGTAATGGCCTTGATAGAGAAGATGATCAGAAAGCTTTAACAGAGGTAGATCTTCAAGTGGAAAGAGTTTACCAGGTATTAGAGATTAGGGAAGGGCTTCAGAGACAATTGTTTGAACAAAGTTAAAAAGGGAAGGTATTCTTGAGAAACAACAAAAAGTTTGCTATGTGGTGCTGAATAGCCCCAGATGAGGACAGAAAGGCAATTTGTAAAATTTTAATGTCATAGTAAGGACCTTGTACATATCCGATACCAGTCAAAATTCTAATGATGGTAGGATCTTGACAATCATCCCACATGTGGAAAACCAATCCAAGACTGCTAAGCAAGGAAATTCCAGGATTAGATTCTCCTTATAAAAAGGAAGCTGGTGAGAGTAAGAAATAAGGGAAGAAAAAAAATAAAGGCAACGAATCCAGTATAGAGGTAATTATAATAGCCCAGTGAAAAATGAAAAGGCCTGAACTTGGGGGGCGGCAGTTGAAATCAAAGATGGAATTAGCAATTAACTGGATCTAGGAACTCTGGATAAAAGAACGAATGCTGAATTTAAGGCTTCTAGTTTGTACAATTAGCTAACTGGATGGAGGGACTTGTAGCCAAGATCAAGATTATAGGAGAAGGACCTGATTTGGAAGGCAAGTTGCAGATGCAGATAATAAGTTTCATTTATACATGTGAAATCCCAGATGCTGGAGATTATCTAGATGGAACTACCAAGGATGAGGTTAAAAATGTGTACCTGTTCCTCCAGTGAAAACCGGATGCTAGAGATTAAAATACCATCAAGTTTGAGGAGTGGTAGAAAGCTTGAGAAAATGTAGCCATGTCATCTTGGCTTCAAGGTTGCCCATAAGCATCTTGGTTCATGATCTTGGTTGGCTCCATGGGCCTTAGGAAAAGAAATTGTCAACCAATCCGAGAAAAAAATTTCTGATTCTCTCAACCAGAGACTTTAAAATGAAATAGAACTGAAGAGAATGAGACCACTTAGAATTTAAATTCAGTGTATGTTTTTGAAAATAACCCACAAATAAAGAAAAGGGAGGGGTATTATATAAGAAAATGTTAAGAGAGGATTATTCCTGAGTAGATCAAAGGCCTAATTAACTGGGTACCAGTAGATCTGGAAAGTTAAAGAGATGCAAGTTCTCCACATGAGATAAGGGGGTAGCTGCATCTCTGCTTCCTGGGAGGGGTCATCCCAGTTTTGCTGTAACAGGACCAGGAGGCAGAATGGTGAGCTGTACCTTCAGTAGTAAAAGCTGAGAGAAGAAAAATGTTCCTATCATCACCTCAACGGCGTTAGGAACTAAAAGCCAAGGGGAACGTGAAACCGGGAACTTGGATACTTCACTTTGAAATTTCGGCTTTCCTTTGCTTCTTTCTCACCGAAATCATCCATAAAGCCCTTATAATAAAAAAAGGCCTGTAAATGTATTTAGGGGTACAGTAAAGAAGCAGATAACTCTCAGCGGACAAGGCCATGCTCCGCTCTACAGTAGTCTGAAGAGAGGGAACCCGAAGAGATCAAACAGGCGGGGACAGCCATTAAAGGAGAGAAATGCAAGCTGAATTTTTAGGTTCTACATCAAACAAATAAAGGAGATCCTCAAATGTCAGCCTATAATTAAGAAAGGGGCCAAGAAATAGCTCTCATTCTCTCTCATATTTTTAAAGAGCATATTATGGAAGGTACCAAAAAGACAACGCAACTAATGGCAAAATATAGTGTGTCACGTCTTTACTAAGGAAGGCTGGAATCCAGAAACCACTAAAGTTTCTAGAGACAATCAAGGGGAATACTGAAGGGGTTCAACGGTCAAGGAATGGCTAGATCCAACACTCAGGTTGAATAATTCTGATGGGATAGGATTAAGGCATAATACTCAAACTAAAATTGGCCTCCTCTTCTCTATGAAGAATAATCTCAGTTTGTTCATTCAAGAAACATTAATTAATCATGTATTTGTACAAACTACTGAATTAGATATTCACAGAAACACACACAGTCTCTACACTTCAAAGGGCTCACAGTCCAAGGAAGGAAGCCAAGTGAAGACAAGGCCACAGACCAAAATGAAGTCATATGAGAGCACATGGGCACTGTCAGTCCCAGTTGAATCCCCCAACCCTAAAGTGTGATATACAGCACAGACCCACTGCTTGTGTCTCTGAGGCACAGAAGGGGATGACGGAGATGCCCAAAGACTGGAAATGAGCAAATGTAATGACAGAAAGAAAAAAATATATGCCTCATCAACAGAAGACCCACAGGTTGATATATTTAGACTGGTCAGCTGTCAGGGCCAGCCAGCCTAACAGGGCCAGAGGCTACATCTTGGCTGCATTCTGATTCTCTGTTGTTCCTTCCTCTTTTCACATAGACTCCTGGAAAAAGAATTTTTGCTCCTTCTTATGAAGTGACAAGACACAGTGGAAATAGCACAGGCTTAGCAGTCTGACCAATCCCTCATCCTTCACTTGTTGTCTATATGATCTCGGCTACATTTTTCAACTTTCCTGAAACTGTTTCTTCATCTATGAAATGAGAATAAAAGTTCTGCCCTCAATTTTGTTGTAAAGATTCACTGAGAAAATAAATTGAGTATTTAGTTCAGTGTTTGGCAAATCGATAAATATTATTCGTTATTATACTGTTATCCCTTTGCCCTCAAGTCCAAGCATACTTCCCTTACCAACTTCTGTCTGGTGTAGTTACTCCCTGTTTGACTAGGAAGTCACACAGATGTATTTTTTTGTAGCAGCTATAGCAGCCCTGCCACCATCACAGCTCAGGAGATGATTGTCGGATAGGAACTGTGGACACAGTTCCCCAGCCTGAAGACCTTGGTGGTCCACTCCTCTCCACGCTGCCCTCTGCTGACCACAGACAGTCACTGCAATTGACCTTTCAGGTCCTAGCAGCGTCAGACTATAGGAGAGATCCTTATCGCTGACAGATTTCTAGAATTAGCTGTTGATAAACAGGTCATTTATAGTCGTGTAGCAAAGAAGAAGATGACCACCAAGAGTCAAAAGGGACTCACTAAGAAAATATCTCCTGCTAAATTAACATCATTCTTCTGTGTAATGGCGTTATTAGTCTGATTATTAGAAAATATATTAAACAGAATTGCCATAAAACACTTGCCAAATGTTTTCTAATAACCTTGTGGAAAAGATGTAACTATTAGGTGAAATAAATATCAGACAGGAGGCTCCACGGCATGGATGAGTAATGAAACTGTAGAATTTATGTTAATGAATCTTGAAGGTTGCTCCAAGGCTCCATCAACAATCCTATCCCACTCGACATTTTTATAATTGACATGAATGAAGATAAAAGATATATCGCATTTTCCAATGATACAATATTAGGCTGAACAGCTCATGTGATACACAGACTCCACCTTCCAAAAATCTCACCAAACTCGATTTAATAAATAGTTACTGAGTTGCCTCTATCTTCCAAGCACTAAAGACAGATTGACAAACAAGGACTCTACCCTCATAGAGTAAATGCCTTGTGGAAATTCAAAACTGTATTTGGAATCACCTGAATTAAAATATTGGAAAGCAAGTTAGTTTTTAATATTTGGCCTCAACAAAACATACCTGTTGAAAGATATAAACCACAAACAACTAGTTTGCAATACACAGTCTAAATCAGCAATATTTACTCAGTGACTAAAATCACTATTTAATTGTAGGTGAAAGTCACAGAAGAATTCATATAAACGTGAAAGCTCCCTGGACATCTGTCCTAGTTGGACCATATATGGGTAATTGTAAAATGGACAGAAACCTATGCTGACAAACTAGAGAGTGGCCACAGTTTGGTGACCAAGAGGGATCTAGATATCTTGCCTCAGGAACACTCAAAAAAGACCATGTTTGTTGGGTTAGAGACAAGAAAACTAAGGAAAAGGCAATGTGTGTTGTGTATGTGTGTGCACACATGTGGGCATATTTGTGATAGGGATTAAAAAGCAGGGTAGCTTTTATCAAACACTGAAGATATGTCATATCCTTCACCATAGTGGACTGTGGTAGATGGATACAGTTTTCACTACAAGTACACTTTCCTTTCACTGTGTCTTCTAGTAATGGAAGCCTTTTTCCTGTGGGAAATTTATTCCACATCGTCCAGGTAGGGCTAAGTGCTAGGCTTCCCCCACTCCAAGCAACACCCAGCTCCGATTTGGGGTGTCACATGACCCTAACCTTCTTCCACTAAAGTTTTGCTAGTGTTGTCAGGAAAAAGGCACTTTCGTTTCTCTGAGAGTCCCACTAAGGCTCACATAAGCCAGGAGCTACCAAGGATCATCTTTTCCATCACTTAGAGCCCAACAGAGAGCTAAAAAAAAAAAAAAGAACTAACAGAGAAAAGTAGAGCTCAGAGATTTAAAGAGGGGAATTGCTGTGATATGGTTTAAGTACCTGTACCCACCTTACATGATGTTAGACCAATCACTGTATCTTTTCAATAAGTTATCTTTTTGTTTAAGGTACTTTGAGGGGGTTTCTATGATTTACCCTAAAAAAATCCTGACCATTATTTTCACTAAACACTAAGTACTTTACAAACTGTGTCTTCCTTACTCATCTTTATAACCCAGTGTGAAGCAGAGACCTTAAGATATAGTAAGTACTAAAAAAAAAAAAAAAAAAAAAAAGATATAGTAAGTACTCCATAATTGCTATGATAAATTGAAGTGAACCAAAACTTCAAGGAGGCTAATTTGGACTCAGTTAAGGGCAGTCTTCCTAAAGACTGGCATTGTTATGGACTGAATGTGTCCCTTCAACGTTCAAATGTTGAAACCTAATCCCAATGTGATGCTATTAGGACTTTTAGAAGATGATTACGTTTCGAGGGTAGAGCCCTCATGAATGGCATTAGTGCTCTTATAAGAGACCCCAGAGAGCTCCTCTGTCCCTTCTGCCATGTGAGTGCATAGCAGGAAGACAGTCATCTATGAACCAGGAAGGAGGTCCTCATCAGACACCAAATCTGCCGACACCTTAATCTTGGACTTCCCAGACTCCAGAACTACATGAAACGAATGTTTGTTGTTTAAGTCACCCAGTCTATGGCAGCCCGAACTGACTAAGATAGGTACGGTTCAATATCAGTGCCACGAAAAGCATCACTAAAGGTGTTCAAGCTGAGACTGTGACTGTTCAGGCTCCTGAGGCTGGGTACTTGGGGAAAGCATCCTGTAAGCGGGTTCCTTCTGGTCCAGGGTCTGTGATTCTAGGTAACATGTACCTTCTTTCCATCACTGAAAATACCCTTTTTGTTGTTTTTTCTATCAGATTTCATTAAAATTAACGTATCTTTTGGCCTTTTATTCATTTGCTTTACTCTTTAAGTTCTATGAAACAGTAATTGCTGGAAAGGTTGGCATAAGGCAAGCTGAAAGAAAACTGAAGCAGCACTGAGAATAGCCCCGTTAGAGTCTCAGCTCTGCCTGAGATTCTCAATGATCACAGACAAGGTGATTTAGGCTTCCTGTCTATACATGTTCTGTTAAAGAGATAGCATGTAAAACTACTTAAAATAAGAGTAAAATCGAAACAATGTTTAGTTATGTTTGAGGACTGTCTGAAGGAAGGAATATATGAGAAGAAAAGTAAAAGATGGGGAAGACATAAATAACAATTGGAATATTCAAGTGCAGAACTGTCAAGAACCAATCTTGTTTGATTTACTAATCTCTAGGTAGATACCACTGTATTAATCATATACTTTCATATTAAATAGTTTCCATAATCAGAGCATCTTTTAAAAAAGAAAGTTTAAATGAATTCAATCTTTAATTTTATTGTCTTGACTATGCTCTCAAAATCCTATGTTGACTATTATGTTTTTATCCTGGACATAAATAAATGTATAAACAAAAATCTGAAAACAAAGCAAACGTTAAAGATTTATTATAAAATATAAGCCATGAAGCATTTTGACCGTCAAAACTGAGACTTTGCTTAGTGATTAGAAAATGTGATCCTGTATACATCGTTACCTCCACACCGGCTTAATGGTTCTGCATAGAAAGTAATCATCAGAAATGATCCTCATGGACCGTTGTTCAAGTTCTTAATCTGCTTAGCGGTTCCTTCATGTGTGATTTACACTTTCCCTTATTGCCAGGCGGCTGCAGCAAACACCTTTTTTTTCTGGTCTTTGGGAATCGTTTTGTTGCAGCAGGTAATACCAACTCAGACAATACTATGACATCACTAATACTATTTGTAATGTGTGCTTGCAGCTAAATCCTGCCACCTTTTCTGCAGAGCAAACTTGACTCGTATCTACGCAGATAAAATCATAGCCCTAGGTCCTCACTGAAATAAGTGAATCACTGTGATATTTCAGTAAATATTGAGAAGCATCAATTCTTTTTTTGTACCTATCATCTAGAATTCTGTGTGACATGCACAGGCCAGAGATGGCAGGGTAGACAGAAAAAGAGGCAGCGAGCCTGGGCAAGGGAGAAGATGGAAGAGGGAAAGAGACATATTGCAAAGTATAAGGATATGAGCATTTAGTTTTTATAAGAAAATTACCCCCGATTTCTAGAATAAAACTAGTATTGCTATCATCTTCTTTGCTACCCTGAAAAGGAAGACAAATGTGCTTACAGGAAGGAAAAGAAAAAGTTATGCTACAAGGTTTAATTCTACACTCTGATCATTCTTTTTTTGTCACATCCCCTATACAATCATGTGAGAATATCATTTTAAATGACCTTAAGTAAAAGGGAAAGTACAAGATGAAAATTTATGTAGGACCGAGGGCATTATTTCTCTCTTTTGCAGAGCTGTCTTATTGTTATATTGTTCTTGTAATAAAAAACAAGAAGACCTTCAGATACCAGCAAAGAAATTTTGCTTTTGACTACTATTTTCTTAGCAACATGGCAAATATTTGGTGGGGTAACATATACATACAAAAATAACTCATGAGTCAAAAAATCATTCCTGTGGGAAGTACTTTTGAAAGTATATAATTAACCTCAAACAAAAGCAAGTGAAGGACACCTTTCAAAGGAAACATTTCCGCACTGGAGAATTAGTTCGCTTTTCTTTCTTTTCCAAATACAAAATGACTTTCCTTGATTCTCCTCCCACACACTAACTCAGATAAACCATATGCAGTTTGAAGCTTTTTAAATACTGAGATAAGATATTTCAAAGGTCATATTAACATCTGAAAATGGTCCTTTAACATTTTGCAAATATTTAGAGATTTTGCACACAAATTCACTAATTTTTGATTGTCAGCATTCCCTAATAATTGAAACCTTAGAAGATTAGAAAATGCTGTGCATGTTGCTATCTTGTTCTCAGCATCATCAACCATGCGCAGGGACATAGCTAAGGGAGGATGTCAATATTCCAACCTGAGAGATAGCAGAAGAAATGATCATTTTGCCTACTCTTAAAATAAGGGCTGAACTCAGTAAAAAGAATTTTGGCAAAGCAAAATTATAAATATTTCACCATACAAACAGTCAAACAAATGAACATAGTAAATGAGTCTACTTTTCAAGATATAGGAGCACAGTGTCCAGAGGAGGACCCTGAGATGATTCTGCCCCTGACTTTTTTCTCCTTGATACTGTCTACACAGCAGATATGCTCAGTGAACACCATTCCTACCAGGCCATCACCAACGTTGCCAACTCAACCTCAGAAATAAAGTGTTTTCTTTCTGAAACTGGTAAAGCATACTTTTGACAATTCCAGGGTATATGTCAAAGACTAACTTGGGCCAACAGATAAACAGGAGATTGTCACATATACAAGTAAGTTTTGTCACAGGTGCTTCGGGGCTATCATTTCTAAATCTGACCCCACATTAGAATCACCCAGAGAACTTTAAAAATGCAGATTCCAAGGCCCGGCTCCAGAATCAAGCTTTCTCAGGGCACCGGAGCTGGGGGAAATGGGGGTCAGAGGGGCATATGAGGCTTTCTCGTGTTCAAAACCACATGGCAAGCAAGAAACAGAACTAGAAGAACTCAAGTCTCCTATTACCAAAGATATTTAGTCACCATCTTCTCTGTGCCATAATACGCACTTTATCCCCAATTAACTAGCTGGATTACATGATTTCTCGGTCTTCCTCCTGCTTTTATTCCAATTGCTTCCAACAGCAATAAGCACAAAATCCAGCCTCCTCACCATCGCAGGGCCTGCTTCATGGGCGCGTGGCTCACACAGTCACACCGGGCCCACGGTAAGAAGGGCCCGCACTTAGCTAATGCTTTGTTGTCTTCGTCTTGAAATCCTTAATAATTTCTTATAAAGGGGTCCTGCGTTTTCAGTTTGCACCAGGGCCCCACAAATTATGCAGTCAGTAGTGCCCAGGATCCGGCCCCAGCCTCCTCTCACCTCACCTCCCTCGGCTCTTCTCCTCCTTCACTGGGCTCCAGCCACCCTCACTTGCTTTCTGTCCCTCGCACATGCTAAAAAACTAGGTCAGACCACCTAGAGGGGTGGGATGGGGAGGGTGGGAGGGAGGGAGACACAAGAGGCAAGAGATATGGGAACATATGTATATGTATAACTGATTCACTTTGTTACACAGCAGAAACTAACACACCATTGTAAAGCAATTATACTCCAATACAGATGTTAAAAAAAAACAAAAAATAACTAGGTCAGAGCATAAGCCTTAGCTTAGAGACTGCATGAGGTCTCGTACATCCCTTAATTGTAAGTTTAGCTCTCAGGATCCTACCATCCTCTGACCAACACCAACACAATGACGATGTGCTTAGTGGTGTTTGCAAAGAGAGAGATGATAGAGCTCAAAAAGGGGCCTTGACTTTGCCTGCCACCCTGCCACGTGGTCAGAAGGGAGACAAAGTGCTACTTGGTACTCCTGCCTTTTGATCCTTGCTGGTAACAAAGAGGAAATGTGTCCCAAACATTGACCTGGGAATTGAGCAGTTAGGTTATCAATGATTCCTGGAGGGACTGGAAGAGAGAACTGGAGAGACTGCAGGGGGAAAAAAAAAGACAAGGTGAAACAGCCTCTCCTGCAGTCAAATAGATTTTAAAATACATTAAAATTTATTTCTAAGTCACAATAATATAAGCTAATTAGGGAGAAAGAGAAGCTAAATGTAGAAAGTCTCAATTATGCTAAATTTCAAAGAACTTAAGAGAATTGTATAAAGCTGCTTAGGGACTCTGCTTCAATGAACCACAACAAAGAATTTCCAAGTGTGAAAAGCCAGTTTCCTTGAGTAGATAAAAAGACCCTGGCAATCTGGCAGGCTATTAATTTGGTAAGCAAATCTGTTCCTTATAAATTGAACAAGAGTGACTGCAGATTTCAAATCAGTGGGTACTGAATCCCTGTGTAGTATATTTCTCCTCTCTTCAGTGCAGGACAATTCTAGAGCCCATGTTATACTCACACACCCACTACTCCTGGAAATTTCAACTATGAAATCCCCAGGAGCACCAAGAGAAGCTAGTGTTTCAATTAGGCACTATGCCTTTCCATGACAGCTTTCTCCAAAACCGCCCCATGTGAGGGGCATGGCAGAGAATATATTTTAAATATTATTAGAATACTCCTGAGTGACTGAGCAATGCTTGAAAGGCTTGAATCCCAAATGTTGACAAGGGAATTGAATTCAAGGACAACCCTCCAGGAAAGGCAGCAAAGAGTAATAGAAAGAGAGTAGTCTTCAAAGTTGACCTACTTGAATGCCAACTCTGCCATTAGCTCCCTGGAGAACATAGGAAAGATATTTTGACACAGAGGTTTCATCTGGTGAATGAAGGAAGGACCCTGTCTTGAAGAGTGGTTGGAAGAACCAAAGGGAGTAAAAAAGGTAAGATGAGCGTGGGTGATCTCCTAAACTATCATTACATAGTTTGAAATTCACACTATAGTTTTTCTTTAAGCATCTTCACTAAAGGATATAGGAGCTGCAAAGGATCAAGAGAATCATTTCAAATGATGCTTTCGTGTAGCAGATGAATATCTGAGTCTTGCCTAGCACCACGTTGATAGCTTTGGGATAATGTAGGGGTTCAGAACAAGTCTCCCCAAGATGTGGCACTCTGGTCTGCAAATTCATATGTGCTGAAAACAATCAAGGCCCAAAAGACTTAGGAAGAGCCTCTGACCTTCCTCCTAATGCCTAAAAGAATTTAGATAGAGAACCTATTCCAGGAAGGGACCTATCACCATAGCAGCCTTCCGTATCCCGTATTGTACAGTCAGCATCCTCAGAATCAACCAGTCCAGACTGAATTTCTACACCATTTTATATAAAGGACTTGAGCATCCATGGATTTTGGTGTCTGTGGGGATCGTGGAACCAATCTCCATGGATACGGAGAGACAACTGTATAATATGAGTTAGGTGCAGTGGATAGGTAAGAACCTAGCAGAGCTTGTTTGATCAAAGGCCTCTTTATGTCCCATTGTTTCTGGATGACCCTGTAAACATTTGTTTACCAAGCACTTACTCTTTCCATTCTTCTTGTGAATTGCCTTCCTTCCCTTTGAAGTCCAGACCCCTACCACTCTCTCTTTTGTCTGGAATGACGTATAGACATACATACTTCATTTTGCCTGACTGTCTTTGGAGTCTCCCATGTTTATGCAGATTCCCTGTATGTACATGATTAAGTTTAGGGGATTTTTTCTCCTGTTAATCTGTCTTATGTCATTTTCATTACTGAACCAGCCAAAAGAACTAAGAGGAAAGGAGGGAAATTCTCCTCTCCCCAACAATAGCAAGAGGACATGAACCCAAGGTCATCTTGCTTGGGGCCCTTTCTGTCACTTCCTTCTTCACTGGGGACCAAGTCGTAAGGACAGACTGCCTTAGCAGCAAAGCTAGAAGGAAACTGTCTCAGTCCAAAGTTGTACATAGCCCAGCCCATCCTGCTAGATAATAATAGAAATGATAGCTCCATTTTTTGAGTGGCTGACAGGTGCTCCATTTTTTGAGTGGCTGACAGGTGTCTAGCATTGTGCTAGACATCTTACCTGACCACCCTCCTCACCCATTCACAGCAGCCCTGCTTTTACACACAAGGAAGGTGCCACTAGCAAGTGTCAGTTATGTCCTCAAGGTCACACAGCTGGTACCAGACAGAACCTCGATTCAAATTAAAGTCTGCCTTTGCTATGGACCCTGCTCTTTTCAAGTAAGGGGATGGAAGAGAAAGTGTGGAACCATGAAGAAAGTGAATTCTGCAGGAGGTGACAGCAACCCTGACAGGTTCTCAGAAGATGAGAGCCCCAGCACTGCTGGCGCCCACTGCAGAGGTTATATAACACTGACCTGCAGAAGGAGTGCCCGGTAGGCTGCAGGCGCGGACCAACAGGAGGATGTTGCTGCGGCCTGGGAATCGTTATCTTTTAAAAAAATCACCACGCTGCTCACTGCAGAGAAAAAAAGGCAATATCAAGTTTTCAGAAACTCTGAATTGGAGATCAGCCAAACCAAACTCAGTTTGCTGCAGAGGATTCGGTAATAAAATGCTGTGTGCATTTGGGCCGGATGTATGGGGAAAAGCAAATGGAACAGGGCAGAGTTTTTAGCTCTAACATTGTCTTCAATCATTGGACAGTGGGGTTTACAGTTATTGGAAGTCCTTGATGGGGAATTTAAGAGAAACTCTCCCGCAGGAAAAAGAAAGGACAAAAAAACCCCAAAACATTAAAGAACCCACAGCTGTTTTCACCTTGGGTCCAGTTCTCCAATTGAAATTGTCCTCCCAGCGGCAAACCTAACACGGTACAAGCACTGTTCTATAGAAAACATTTGTCTAATCAGGAGTTTGGTTTTGGTCCCATCTGTTTAACAGAATTGCTCATCACCTCAAAGTTAACTGAAATCTGTTTGTTATCAACAAATTACATAAGAACCTGGTAAATATTTTATAGAGAGAATTGTAAATATTTCCCTCTCTGTTCAAGGAATAAGTGATTATTTACCCATTGCCTGCTTGGCTGCCTCTTGTAGGTGATCAAGAGGACATTTTCAAAGCTGCTGTGGCTCATCATGAAGGGGAGAGAAACTTCCAGCCTCCAGGACACTATTGTCACTGTTAGGTCAAAGAGTCCAGTAAATTGAGAAGACATAACATCATGATATCAGCTTAACAGGGCAAAAGAAAACCCAAGAGGGAAATTATCATTGCCTTCAGAGATTATGCAGTGTGGTCCAAAGAACACAGACTTGAGAGCCAGACAGACCTGGGTTTGAATCCTGGCTCTGTCACCGACTGCTGTGTGGCCTTAGGAAAGCTACTTTATCTCTTGCAGTCTCTCAACTCTCCACACAGGGCTGTTATCGTCTGGTAAGCAAGTTGCCTAGAACAGTGCGGGGCACATAGTAATAATAATAGCAATGATGATACTAGTAGTAGCACTTGTTGAGTCATCACTCAACACATTTTACTTGCCTTCTTCCAACCTCCTCTCTTCTTTTCAACCAAGTGTTTCCTGCGTTAGGCAGAGAAACCAGCTGACCTCTGAAGTGTCTTCCAGCTCTAAGGTTCCAAACAAGTCCACCAGGCCCTGTTAGTTACTGGTCTTGTCTCAAGAGTGTAAGGCAGAAGAAGTGCTTCTTGGGAATGACATCCTGGAAGATGGGCCCCCCATTGTGTCTTTTCATAGTGCAGTGTAGGGTCATTCTGCCTTTACTGCATGAATGGATGAATGCATGGATGGAGAAAAACATCCAGTCTAGGACCTTGACTTGCAATGAACAGCTGTGTGGCTTGAATCTAGCCCTAGAGGAGTCTAGGTTTGTGTATCAGCCTTGGAAAGGCAGCAGTGAGAGAGTGGAACCAAATGAGGCACAGGGCACGTCAATGGAAAACGTAGGTCCATGTTTTCAGCTACCAGGGACTTCTCTGCTTGGACCAGGAGGTAAACCCACAATCCCTGAAAATCAGCAATGCCTGGGTTCTCACCACTGAACCCCATCAGCACACAGTTCTCCATACCATACCCATGCCTGTGCTCTGCCTTTCTATTTTCCAGGGGCGCTTGTAACACTTCTTAGCACATATTTAAAACTCTTCTGCTGGGCTCTTTGGGTTCGCTGCAGTTTGGAGTGAGCTGAGAGGGGCCTGCATGTCTATCTATTAAATGTTCCCTGGCATAGAACAATCCTGGGAGGCCTCAGTCAAGGCCTTGTAACTTCAGGAGACCTATTCTCCATTCTCTGCCCACATGGAGTCCCCCAACTCCACACAATCTAGCCCCTGATGACAGATATGCCAGAGTGTCTTGTGTCCCACAGCCCTGCCTGTCCCCATGAGAGTGAAGGCTCCTTGAGGGCAGGCACAGAGAACACAACTGCTTCCTTCTCTCAACTCTCCGTTTCCCACACAGAGAAGGTCTGGCTGATTAATACTCTGCTGCAGCATCTCTGCCTCCTTCCACAGGGGTTAGATTCTTCCTCTCTGAGTCGATGACCCGCAGCCTTGAGAGCCTAAGGGGGAGGGAGGGGTGAGATCGAAGGCTGAGAGACCTGGGCGGCTCCTCCCCCCATTGAAGATGCGTGTGCGTTTGCAGGGGGAGGTCTATGGATCAGAGCACAGGAGGGTGAGGGCCAGACCATTTGACCCCCAAGGACATGCCCAGAGTCAGGGAACCTGTACTGCAGACAAAAGATAATCCTCCAGAGACTTCCATGTGTTAGAAGGCAGAAAGCTCCTTTCCCAAAGGGTGAAACTCTGGACAAGCCCATCCCAGAGGCCAGTGACTGGCCTCAAATGGCCTAGAGGACACGTGCAAACACGGAAAGTTTGTGGATTCAGACCCATCCTCTGCTCCCACACTAAAGTGGGCAGTGGGACACTGGACCCTTGAACACAATTTGTTTGTTGTCCTCATCTTCACAAGACAGAAATAACTTGTGATATATAGACAATTAGAACAGAACTGTCTATCAGCAGTCAGTAGATGACCTCGAGCTTCCAAGGCCTCATGCAAATAACTACTTAACAGGAGGCTGGAAGAGCAAACCAAAGTCCTTCCTTCCACTGTCTTTCTTGCCAACTTTAAATATTCTCCATATTTTTTTTTTTCTATAGGATTCTTCCTGGGCTTGATGTTCTGACTAGATTTCCATGCTTTGGAAAGACCTGAGTTGTACCCAATAATTACCAGATGGCTGTTAATTACCTCCAATTGCTCACTTTTCACCTCTAGCCTCATCTTTACCACAGAGCTTCCAGCAAACAGATCTATTAGAATAAACCCACCTACACTGGGCCATCCCAACAAAGTAGGTAGTTTGACCTTATGAAGTAGAGGCTGTTTTCCACAGCTCACCCCTCTGAGGTTTCTATATGCATTGGGAATTTGATCCAGGTCTTTGGGGCCATGATCAAACATGGCCATGTTTAGCTACTCTGCACACTGTCATTTACCACTGGGTTATGCTCCCACAAATCAAGTCTCCTGGGAAGGTTTTCATAGAAGGTCTTTATTTGAAAATCAAGTTGTTCCCTCCCTGCTTTGCCCAGCCCACGGGAGCCAGAAGATTTTATTTCAAGGTGAGAAGCAGGGCAGCCAATAGACTATATTCTTCTGAATTTTAGAGGCAGCATTCATTCTCTGCCAAAAATAGGGGCTCCAATTGCCAATCTGCTCCGTTTCCAGGGCATTCATTGAACTCCTTAAAACCACTAATTATATCCTGTGGAAATCATAATCCTTCCTACTGGCTTTTGGGCTTGCCCATTTTCAATGAAGTCAGTTGGCCCCAAATGCTGACTCTCTATGAAAGTTCTTCCATATGAATAGAGGGAAAGTAGAAGGAAGAAATAGTCTTGCCTTGGAATTCGGAGACCTGGATGTTAGTCTCAGTTCTGACATTAACGGTTCAGAGGACTTTTATTTACGTGCACCTATTTCCTCAATTCTAAAATGAAAGATTGGGAATGACATTTTCAGTGTCACTTCCAGTCCCAAACAATGCTAAACAATGCTAGTCATCCTTCCATGGGCTCTCAAAGTTTCTCTGAGCAGAGAAGCAAGAATTTAAGCCCTGGGTCTGAGGCAAGGGGAAGCAGCTAGTACAAGGGAAGAAAGGAAGGCAACGAATAAAAGCTAGGATATGTAGGACGTAGTTTGCCAAAATATATTCCAGGAAACAACATGGCCCTGGAAAACAATAGGTGCTGCTACCTTTAAAGGGTGCTCTATGGTCAAATAAATTTGGAAAATATTCAGTTAACAAATGGCTTCCTTTACTCTAGGTCTTCTCACAGCAATTAAAATGCTAATATGAATTGTAGATCTCCCAATGGTGCACACAGCGTGTATGACATCTCAAAGTTATATTCTGAAGAAACAACTCTGGGAAATGTTAATCTAAGAGAAGCTACAACCATCAACAGAGCTGTTAGCAAACAGGGCAAGATATCCCTGGAGACAGCACCTAGGGAAAGTTGGATTGTCACTGTAAATGAAATAATAATGGCTATGATTCCTTCTGCAGTAAAGATTTGAATATATAGGAACTCAATTCTTTCAATCAGTATTTATTAAATGCTTCCTATGGATTTAGGCCTGTGCTGGGAAAAAGAGTATTTTTAAGTGTGTGTGTGTGTGTGTGTGTGTGTGTGCACGTGCGCACACACATGCATACACTGAGCAGAGGTAGGGAGTGCAGGAAGCGTGGTAAAGAGAAATACTTGATCAAAGGCCTCAAGACGTAATCTGGTGAGTTAACCTAAGTTAATTATAGAAAACTATGCAGGGTACCAAGCTTTGTGGTCAAGACAACGTAAGAATGTGTATCAAGGAGAGATGGCACAGGCAGGAAAATCTCTGTGGAGAGTCGAGGCTCATACTGGTCTGTTAGAAATTCAGTTAGTATAGATCAGATGATAACCTGACACCACTGACACGTAAGATTTGTCTCCATTTATAAGTTAAGAGCTGACAAATATTTCTTAGCACCAATAGTTAGAACAGACTAATTGGAAGTGCTGCCATAAAGTGTAGAATTACTTGTCTCTGCCTCTAGTCAGTTGCAATGTATGGCCATTTCTCACTACCACTTTAGTATATAATTCTTCCTGTTCTCCTCCTACTCTATGCTATCAACCCCACTCCCTGTCCTCTGGGTTTCCCTCGATTCATGTAAAGTTAATGACCATTTCAAGCCCCAATTTGTGGCCAGTCTCTTAAGAGGTCCTGGAAAAAATACCACACACCTCGTTTATTCCATCGTTCTTTTCCATTGTGGATTTCCTGGTTTCATGTGAGCTCACTGTGCATAATATGCTCACAGGGCGTGTGCTCACGAACATTCACCCCACTTACAGCTGAGATGAGTCTTCCAACACATACTGGGAACACCACCTTCTCCACAACTGTTGTGCCAAAGAACCCCACACGCTCCCTTTGCATAGTATTTACCAGGGTATGTGAGTGCTGAGAACTGAACCTGGTAAATTTCAATAGGCCGGACGATTAAAAAAAAGAAGATCATGCTCAATCAATTGCTACGATACATAACAGGTCTTCAAGATGACCCCCCATGAGTCACATCTCCATGTGTTCACTTCCTTTGTAGCCCCTCTCCCAGTGAATTTTAGGTGGCCTTGTCTAACCAATAGAATGTACCAACAGTGATACTCTGTGACTTCTGAAGCTAGTTCATACAAAGCCTTGAAGCTTCTGCCCTGGTCTCTGGGAACAATCACTTGAAGTTTCTGCCCTGGTCTCTGGGAACAATCACTCTAGAAATGCTCACGCTAGATGAAGTCAGCCTTCATGTAAGCATTTTGACTACCCTGGACTACCAGGCTTCCAAAAACTCAAGCCACCTGGAGGCAAGCTGAAGATGCCAGGTAGAAAGAGTAGATGCTACAGAACACTGAAGCGACAGAGGAATGAAGAAGTCATCCTGGAAGTGGACCCTCCAGCCCCAGGCACCCCAGCTACGGTCCCATATATCAGAGACAGACTGCCAGATGAAAGCTTTCCTGAATTCCCAACCCGTAGAGTCATGAGCCGAAGAAGATGTTTTCGTGAAGCCGCTAAGTTTCAGGGAGTTTATTATGCAGCAATAAATGATGAGAACACTTGCAGCAATAAACAATGAGAACTCATTGGATGAGAATCCAATGCAGGAGTTAACTTCAAATGAAAGGAACACACAGAACAGGTTTTGATTGTTGACATAAGAAGAAACAGATGAAAGTTTCACTGCCTGACAAGGGCAATGGTATCCATATTTTTCCTAACTGAGAAACTGTCAACTCCAATAAGAGGAAATGAGATCTAGACTCTCAAGCAGTGGGAGTCATTTGAAGGAGCACGATAGGAGGAAACGTGTATGAAGCACTTGGTATTTTCAGGTATGGTTGCGTGAATTCCCTCACGCAAGCCCCATAATAAACTCGTTTTAGAGTGGTATCATGCTGCTCACTTTATAAATCAGGAAACTGAGCCACAGAGAGAAGAATGGGCTGCCAGGTCACAGAGCTTGGGTGAGTATGCTGCTTCTCACAGGGTTGAGAAGTAGACCTCACGAGCTAGCAGCCAGGTATTATTCTGAGCGCTCCCTCAAGGTTGATTCTGAAAGTAAAGGTAGTAACAGAGCTAGCAGCCTGTGGGTAGAGACAGGATCACTTCCAGGGAACCACTTAAGAAAGGCATAGAAAATCCAAGCCCCATGTAAAAATCCAGTTTTAACTCCCTGAACTCCTGCTGAGGAAACTCCTTTCCACATATATTTATTGAGTACCTCCTGTGCTAGGGCTCCAAAGTCGAGTAAGAACTACCCCTGACTCAAAGAACTCATAATCCGGTAGAGAAAGCATTCACGCAAATTCACTAGTGTTAGGAGGGCTGCGCAAAATGTCTCAGGAGAAGCTGCCCTTTGCCCCACCTGAGGGGTCTGGAAGTGTGTTCTAGAAGAGCTACTGACTACACTCAACTTTGCAGGACTGGCAGAAGTCAGCCAGCCTGAAGGGACTGAAGATGTCCTCCTTGTAGGGAGACAATCCACCTTGGGCCTCTCTGCCTATCATTTCTGGATCCTCTGTGATCAACCTGCAGAAAGGTATGACTGCCTCTTTCTTTCTATTAAACCTGTCACTGGAGTTTCTAGTACTACGTCAAAATATAATGCACACACGAAGCCTGACTAGGATGATAAATTGAGAAAGCTGAATTCTCTGTGTGCTTTGAAAATAAAGCCCAAAGGAAAATACCTTGAATATTGATGGGAGGTTTAATACTTCATTTTTATCTTTCTCTCAAAGCACACTTCACGCTCTGCTGAACTAGTTCCTAGATCTGGCTGAAAATCTTCCATTTTGTGCGCCTTTGCTGGACATTGTCGTTTACCCCAAATGCTCCTACCTCTCAATATAAAACTTCATTTCTTGTCCCTTTTTAGAGAAGAGCTCTCACTGGCTAAACCCAGACATGAAGAACGGAAGAGGAAAAATGCTATTTCCTCCAACTTTGGTTCTCCCCTTCTCTTTTTTCTCCTTCTTCCCTCTATCTCTCTCAGTACTTCTCCCTCTTTCTAGCCCTGTCTCTGTCTTCCTTTCCTTCTTTTTCTCTTCTCTGAAACCATATCTCCAACTCCCTTTTCTCTTTATTTTCATCCACCCTTTAAATACATTTTAATGTAACGAAAAAGTCAGCTTTTGAAATCAAGTTGATTCCAATCTCCTTACTGAACTTGCACACACACACACACACACACACACACACGCATACAAAACACATTTGCATGCACATGGCACCATGTTCTTTGCATATTCTCCGTTCGTTCTCTTCTCCCTCCTCTTTGCCTTTCCAAATCCTTCTGTCCTTTCAAGTTCATATGCTAGCTCCTGCAGGCAAGTCTCTTCAATCCTTCCAGGCCACAGAGACTTCTCCCTCTCTGGAGTTCTGATAGCATTTATTTCTGTACCATCTATCATAGCATGAAATTAACCATTGTCTAGAATTGTTCTCCCATAATACTTTTATTCCTGAGAAGATAGGTTCTTCTCCATAGCTAAAAATGTCTCCTGTACTGCAATCCCCTGCTCAGGAGTCCTGAATGGCTCCCTGTGGCCTATAGCAGAGTTTCTCTAACTCTTCCAATGAAGCACAGACCGCTAAATAGAATGTACGCATACTGTTCGTGATGCTGGGGTAGAGCCCAACTGCCCCCTCTCACAAAATGTCCTTAGTAGCTCATGGTTTCACTTTTAAAATGCAAGCAAATTTAACATTATAACTTATAGGAAAGCTTTCTGTAAATCTGTAGAGATGAACTCAAATTCATGAGATACGAAAATGTGGGAACATTCGAGATAATTAAGTCTAAAGCCTAATCCTTTCACATGCTTTAGAGACCACTGCAGGGCCAAGAGTGGCCATATCAGTGCCATAAATTGTTCTGTGGCTTCCTAGCACTTTCACGATATAGACCAAACTCTCTGGCATGACGTTCAGTACCATCTGTGACTTGGCCACTCTCTGCTTCTCCAGCCTCACCTTTCATGCTGCATCTCTCTGTCCTCATGCACACTCCACTCTAGCCATAAGGACGTGCATGCAATGCCTTACATACACCTTGGCATTCACATTTCATGATGCTCTTTTCCTGAATGTCCTTGCATATCAACCCTCCACACACACCTCTCAGTCCCAAGCCAGCTGGTGAACACTTTCTCCAAGAAGGTGTTTTGTGCTAACGATGTACCAAGCATCACCCTGTTTTTCCACTTTCTATTACAATGTCTCTTACATTATTTCACTCATTTGTTAAAAAAGAAAAGAATTGTTCAATTCCCTCACCCAATAAGGAGCAGATGAAGCATAAAGCAAGGCAGTGCAGTAATACTGACTTGTAGGTTTTGGTAGAGCAGTTGGTATGCGAAAATATGTACAAATAAAAAGTCAGCTTTTCGTGGAATGGGAACTGTTCCCATAGAATGGGAAAATCATTTGATGTTAAAAAACAAAAACAAACTAAAAACTTTGTTGGGGGGAGGGGAATACGGAGGTTCTGTATGTAGCCATTCATCTAAGATGCATAACGCACACTAGGACAACAGGTGCAAGTCCCGGGCAATAGTCCAAAGGGGAGCAGACTCTCCTGAGTGTCTCAGGCAGCCTGGAAACTGGCTCTTGCTCTCTCCCTTCTTCCTCAGCTCCTCTCCCACGAGGTGCTAGAAAGAGAATACAGCGTGTCCCAGACCCTGAGGAGCTTCCAGGTGAGCTGAATGGCTGAGTCACACACATATACTTTAAAAGCAGTGTAAGAGATTTCCAAGAGCTGCATAAAGTGACCCAAGAGCTACAGTTTCTGAGGGAAGAAGAGTCCAGGGCTGGCGGGTTAGGGAAATCATCCTGGAGGAGGGCAGAATCCTTCAGAGATGGGAGCTGGTCTCAGAATTTTTCAAGGCCATTTTTGCTGCTTGTATATTCTGATGTCAAAGGACGCAGCCTTGATTTCCACTACCTTCTTGTTTAAATGCCATGGCTCACCGTGGAATGATCCTTTAGTACTGCTGGCCTCAGGGGATGGGATTTCCATGAGGAGCCACTATCTTAACCTCTACCCTCTACAAAGAAGAAAGAGGCTGGCATTTCTTGAGTATCCAACAAGTCCAGGAACACATTTAGCATATAAGTACGTGTTTACAGTGAATCCTCCCCAAAACCTGTGAGATATGCTCATTTTATAACTGAAGAACCTCTGGCAAAGCCCAGTTAAGCAACCTGCCCAAGGTCATACAGCAGGTAAGGGGCATACCTGAGCTTTAAACACAGCTTTTCTGATTTCAAAGCACATATTCCTTCTACAACATCAGGAACTGCATTGGCGTAACATTATTCTGTGCTTTATTTTATTGAGATCCAAATGTCATTGAGCTTATAGCTGTACATAACTACTGTCCAAAATATATATTGTATTAATATACCCCAAACTCTCTAAGTTTAAAAAACATTTCCATCAACTTACTCTGGGCTAACGCTTTCCACAGTTACATCATTGATGAACTCTGCAAAGGGTAAACAATGATTTCTCTGGCAGCATTTCACATGATTCCTCCAAACTTTTTTTGTTTTTTTTTTTTTGCGGTACGCGGGCTTCTCACCATTGTGGCCTCTCCCGTTGCGGAGCACAGGCTCCGGACGCGCAGGCTCAGCGGCCATGGCTCACAGGCCCAGCTGCTCCGCGGCATGTGGGATCTTCCCGGACCGGGGCACGAACCTGTGTCCCCTGCATCGGCAGGCGGACTCTCAACCACTGTGCCACCAGGGAAGCCCCCTCCAAACTTTTTTATTTAACTCAATGCTATCCCTGAACTCCTGTCTAGCTTTCTGGGAAGAAAATGCAGCAGAATCACCTGCTTTAAGGTTAGGCATAGCTAAATGTTAACCATAAATAGTATATCTTACAATCCCCAAGTTGCTAATGATTTTCTTTTGGATTTTAAAGCCATTTAATTAAAGAGCTGAAAGCAATGTAATATTGCATAAGTCAAACTTTATATAACATTTGGTCCTTTGTTTTGGCCTCTCACTTATATTGATCACCTTATGCATGAAGAAATTAGTTGGGGTTAAACAAATGTATGAACCATGTAAATATTCACTGACAGTTCTGCCTTGCCCCCAGAGTACTCCTAGAGGTGGGCAGCACATCCCAATTAGACCCTGTGCACAGTGCTGCACCAAAGCAGTCATTACATGGGAAGCTCATTATGTGACTCCCCTTAGCAAGCCTGCTTAAGGGCTTTCCTACTTGGTCCTAACACCCTTCTCATGGATAACGGGTCTAAAGGAAGTTACATGCAGGGTCCTCATCTGCTAAGCTGGGGTCCCATGGGATAGTGGGATCAAACCAGGATCCAGACCAGGCTGCTGGAGTGAGCTGGGCTGTGACAGGGCACAGGCAACGTGACTACTATGAAGTGTAATGGAAACTCGGGGAGGCGTCATGAAGAATCTAATCAAGGGGGGACTTTAAGTAGGACTGGCAGCAGATAATGGGCCCTGGGATACATTACTCAGTGGCCATGGAAGGAATTATGAGTGGACAACAAGGTAAAGGGGGTCGAGAAGTACCAATCAGAGAACAAAAGCCCAGAGGGCGAGGCAGGATGGAGTTTCAGAAGAGAAGGAGCCCAGTTAGCAGAGTGAAGGTACAAGTTAGAATAGCTCCGGCACTGAGAATCACTTGATGTTGAGCTACTGATTTAACAAAGTGTGTTTGTGAATATCTATGCCTTCTCATTCATTTTATTTCAAACACTCATACTGCATTCTGTGCTTCTGTCACCTTTTAAAATACTCCCAAACATTTATTTAAAAGCTGTAACAGGGCTTCCCTGGTGGTGCAGTGGTTAAGAGTCCGCCTGCCGATGCAGGGGACACAGGTTCGTGCCCCGGTCTGGGAAGATCCCACATGCCGCGGAGCGGCTGGGCCCGTGAGCCATGGCCGCTGAGCCTGCGCGTCCGGAGCCTGTGCTCCGCAACGGGAGAGGCCACAACAGTGAGAGGCCCGCATACCACAAAAAAAAAAAAAAAAAGCTGTAACAACCCTTAGAGGCAGATACTAGTATTATCCCCACTTTATTAGTTAGGAAACTGAGGCACAGGGAAGTTAAGAAACTTGCTCAAGATTACAGAGTTAGAAATTAATTATTATTTTAAATTTTACCTAGAACACAGTGAGCCTTTTCAATTTGCAAACAAGTGTTCATTTCAACTCCATAAAATTATATATCTAATATATTGTTCATTATTGTCTACAATCTATTGCTCGGTTTATTTTTTTCTTCAGAATGACTATTTTTCAAGGATTGGATATTTGTTTTGTGATCCACATATCTATTGTCTTTTTGTTCATGTTTTTATTTTGTCCTTTTCTCTGCATTTGAAGAAAGTATTTCAAATTTATCTTTGATTTCTTTTTTTATACCTTTCACTTCTCTTTTTTCCTTCCATTGCAGATTTTTATTTCAATACTGTATTTTTACTTTCTCAAATTCTTTTATTTCAACCAGTCCTTTTTTATCTCTACCTTCCCTTCAATTTGGTCTCACCTTATGACTACCTATTCCTTAGATTGAGAACAGGCCATCTTACATTTTATTAAATGCATCTAACAAGGGGTTTCTGAAATTGTCTTCTAGTTTCTGGAGTAAAATTTGTTTTCTAAGGTATCTTAGTCTGAGTATTTTAGATTATTCTACTTTCTTGGAGGTTTAGAGAAACAATATGTGGAATATCCTTCCAGCCACCATCCCCCATACACACACGCACACGCACGCACGCACGTGCACACGCCTACACACGTGCACA
The DNA here is from genome assembly GCF_039906515.1 of Pseudorca crassidens. Classification (NCBI taxonomy): domain Eukaryota; kingdom Metazoa; phylum Chordata; class Mammalia; order Artiodactyla; family Delphinidae; genus Pseudorca; species Pseudorca crassidens. The sequence continues at coordinate 79,408,409 of NC_090309.1, read as the reverse complement.
CAGTCCACTTGGGTTTCGTCACTCAGATATATATCCGGAGTAAATATTGATGTGTATAACCTTGAGTCCAAATTCTGAGACCTAACACAATTCAGTGTAGCTCTGGTTGGTCTAATATGAGATGTTTTGTTCTTGATGTCAGGTTTCCTGTCACACCACAAAATTAGGACAGGCTGTAGCTCTTCTTTGAATAACTATAGTATTCAAACAGCTTCTCATTGCACAATATATTGTACAAAAGAAATTCTAGGGGAAAGAGAAATATGTTTTCACACACACACACACGCAAAGAAAAAACCTGGCCAGAGGAGAAGGAAGTATCTGATGGATGTGGTGTGCCTTGGGGCAAAAGATTTTTAAATTCCTTCTGATTTATTTCATACTTGGAAAAACAAACAAACAAAGCCACAATCCATCAGACCAGTGATAAGGCACTAGATGCCTTCTCGCTCCCACAGTCCCTAAGAGTTTAAAGTCGAATGAGTACATACTACACTTGCTCCTTCAAAAAGGAGGTCTATCCTGTTACTGTAGCAGATGGTACCATGCTCAGCATCAGAGTAGTTTTCAACAGTGAGAGAATTCATGCTGGCTAGTTCATCACATACATATCTGTTCCATTTCTTCTTTTGGGCAATCAGGCATATGGGAAGTTTAGATTTTGACAATGAATCTTATTGAATGTTACATATAAAAAGATATCTTGATATCAAGGTAGCGTGTTGGTCAGGTAATGACCTAGTAACAGAAAGAAATGTCTAGGAAGAGGACTTCATTGATCATACTGTGAACACTATTCTATATTCTATCCTTGTCCTGTTGGAAGAGTAACCTTAATGGTATGGAAATTCTTGGAGTGACATCTCAAAAACAAAAACCAATTTGGATGAAGAAATACAAAAAGAGGTCCAGATGGCTTCTGTTGTGCTCCCCATTGTAAATGAGGATGGCTGTCCATAGCAGCCAGAGTGCATCTGTTCGCCATTTTATTCAATTACTTAATTAGAATAATGTTCTCTCCTTAACTGTCACTGTTTTAATAACAGAATATCAAAATAAAGTTGTTATTCGATATTTTCTAAGTAGAGCTTAAATGCATAGGAGGAAAGCATCATCCGATATTTCACTGAGTCTCAAATACATGTCCCTCTCCCTCATCCTGTAGAGTTACTTCTCCCATCAGATGTGTAAAGCTTCTGTTTAAGCAAAGGAAAATTTGGGGCCAATGTTATCTAATGTTATCCCCTCCAGCAGATCTATCACTGTGTTGTTGAGGAGAGAAAGTTGGCAGCAAGGAACAGCATGATGGATCACATTGTTGTTTCTTTAACTCATATAAATCCATCTCACATGCTTTGCGAGAGTTGCCCACTTGTTAAAATAGGATATAAATGAGCAAGCCTAGGAATGGAAATGCCCCGGTAATATGGCAGATATCCAGAAAAACATTGTCTACTTCTTCAGAGTTGTGACACTTTTCAGAAACCATTCTGCATCTCCACAGTTAAATGCATTTATAAGGTTCTTATGAGAAAGGAGCTGTCCATCCTAAAAGTTAAAAACAGTTCTTCAGCAGCGAAGCAAGACTGATAAACTATCAGGAGCCCTCTGAATGCAAACAAAAGAAAAAGAAAAAAAAAGAAAAAGTTGCTGCATCTTCCATCTATCATGGGTGGGCTATGAGCTCAGGATCTTGAGACCTATAGACGCATAGCGCTGAAAGAGACCCCAAAGTCCATTCAGCCCACGTGCAAACTCCCTGGGATGCATTTTAAGAATACTGATACTTTAACCCCACCTCATACTACTAAATCCAAACCTTTCAGGAAGGGACTGGATATCGGTATTCTTTAGACGCCCCCAGGAGATTCTAATGTGCAACCAGGATTGAGAACCACTTGCTTCTGTCCAAATGAGGCAAAAGAAGAATCGGGGAATTCAAATCACCCGATTGGAGAAAGACCATCATAGGGGATGCAGATGGCATACATGGGCATCTGAAATATCTCCCTATCCAAGCTGAATGCAAGTTGCACATGTTAAAAAGAAAGGATGATGGGGCAGTTGAAAGCAACAACAACAAAAGACTACTTCAGTGTTATTTAGAAGTGCATAGAAGGCAGTTTAAAGTCTCTTTCTTTCAGTTAGGAGCTGTTGATGAGAAAGTTGCTCTCAAGGACCGAAGCAGCCCAAAAATGTGTGTGTGCCCTTGAAAGAGTCAAAGGTTGTAATTTAGTAAAAGTCAAAACAAAACAAAAACATTAAATTTTACCTAGATTATTTTAATTCTTAACCCTTTCTCTGATTTTTATATTTCCTTTATATTATTTAGTATAACCATTTGGAATTAATAAGTAGTTAATTCTATGATTTCAAGAGGATATTTCTTTTGGTGGAGAAAGCCTGAGTGGGTATTAGAGAAGCCGGGGAATGGGGAGCATAGGTGACTTACTGGGCCATGCGGGTGGGGAAGGAAGCAACATTAAGAATTCATTTTTTTCCTTTTACTAAATCCAAGAGAAAAGAGCCATGGTGTCAAGGCTGAAATTTTGTTTTGGGCCCCTCAGCACACACTTCACAAATGGTGCCTTTCTCCTAGACCAACTGCAAGTCTGCAAGGCCATTAACTGCCCTGGTAAAAGTTCACAACTACTGGGCTTCCCTGGTGGCGCAGTGGTTGAGAATCTGCCTGCTAATGCAGGGGACACGGGTTCAAGCCCTGGTCTGGAAGGATCCCATATGCTGTGGAGCAACTAGGCCCGTGAGCCACAACTACTGAGCCTGCGCTCCGCAACAAGAGAGGCCACGACAGTGAGAGGCCCATGCACCGCGATGAAGAGTGGTCCCCGCTTGCCACAACTAGAGAAAGCCCTCGCACAGAAACGAAGACCCAGCACAGCAAAAATAAATAAATAAATTACTAAACTCCTATCCCCAACATCTTAAAAAAAAAAAAAAAAGTTCACAACTACTGCCTAGAAGCTTCCAGAAGCAAGAGATCAAGGAGACCCATGAGTCAAAGTGGGCTAGAAATTCAGGCTCCAAGTCTCAGGCTCCCTCCAAACCTTCTGACCTGGGCTGCTGCTACCCACTGGGCCCCAGGGAGGCCCCATACCAGCAAGCTCTGCCATCTGTTCAGAAGTCCCACGTGGGACCAACTACCATTTGTATTTCAATTTCACCACTTGGTCTTCTGTATAGGTTTACCTGCATTCGTTTGTACAAGAGTTGATTGGGATTTATTTGATTTTGATGAATAACTGACTTGTGGTTTAGTCTTAGAACTAATGATACCAGACAGCTCCTAAAGAATCTGTCTTCTGTGATTCACAGCCAACTTCATAGGAATTTAGCCCAGACATAAATGTAATAAATCCAAGATTGATCTGAGAAAGACTACATTATTCATGTTTCTCTCCGATACTTGACATAAGCCTGTTTTCTGTTGAGGATGCCAGTGTATCCACTGTAACTTATTTTTGCTCTGAGCATGGCTTAAACTGTACTGATGCCCCTCCTCCTTGGTGACTCACATAAGACAGTTCAACTGCCCTGAGCCAAGCAGGATCTATTATGGCCAATGTCCTCTCTGGCTACAACTGCCCAAGCCGCAGTCCTTGGCTCAGAGAAGTAGTGGTAGCCCAGGTCTTGTACAGAGCTGGTGACTCACTGAAGCAGCACTGGCTCCTGACCCAGAGGCTGGGCTCCCATGGCTGGCCAGCAAACCATGAGAGAGCCTATCATGAAGGCACAGCCAGTAGAGGTGATAGATACTGACCAATCAGAGCAGCAACTTACTGCCTTTGAATTAGCAACTCCAGAGAGAATTGGCCAGACAGGAACAAATTGAGCATGAAGCACTCCCATGCAAAGAAGCTTAGACCCCACAAAAAAGAGAACTTATGGGTCCCAGAGCTGCCCTGAGCCCTGAACAGATTTCCAGTCCCAGAACCACTCCACCAGCATTCCACTCCAAACCCACCTTTTCTCTGTATGGCCTGAGAAAACCTCTATTCCCTACAACTATAGATCTCACGCAATGGAATGAATTCTAGACTTGGAATTGTGACAAACTGAATGAGAATTCTAGTTCTGTCACTTACTAGGTAAGTCAACTTGTTTAATTCTTTTGAATTTGATTTCCTAACTTGTAAAAGAGGAGAAATGTCAATTACCTGGTCCCAATGTTAAAAAGTGGATGTGAAAAAATTTTTATATGAAACTTAGAACAATGTCTTGCACATAGGTAGTCAACAAATGTTAGATAGTGTTTTTATTGTGATGATTAAATAAGATAAGAACAGTTTCAGGCACACAGCAGACACTAATACATGGTAATTATTAGAACAATCTCTACAAATAGAAGACAGGCTCTAAAGCAACATCTCTATCATTAGCAAAGAGTTATTTGTTACTCAAGTTTTCTCTTTAACAAGTGGAAACAAGGGAGGAGGGTTGCTGAGAAGCCCACAGCCCAGTGCTCTGCTGGCAGGCATGGTGAGAGGCCCCCTCCTGGGGAAGAGGCCAACATGCACTGTCTTACCACTTAACAGAGAATGTCCTATTGCTGTCACTACCACTGCTTCCTACTAGAAGAATAAGTGTTATTGATATGGAACAATTTAATTTAAATCCAATCTAACTGCAACAGGAATATCTATTTTCAGCAAGACTCCCAGCCAACTGAGCTAAAGAATGCTAACAAATTTGGGAGGAGATCCCTAGAGAAAGAATGTCATGAAAATTTGGCCTCCTGCTCTGAATCTGTTACACAAGGAAAGTCGGGAAAGGGGGCTGGTGGAACTTGATGGTCGCCACTCAATCCCTCAAGTTCTAATAGAGGCCCCCCTGGCCTGCCCAGCTCCAGCCTCCTGTGGGTGTAAGGAGGAGGGTAGGTGAGTGAGCTAAGACACGAGGCAGAGGAGTCTATGGTCCCTCCTCACAGAGTACTTTTGCTGTGTCTGTGGATGCTGTTCAAGCTCAGAAGAAGAGGGGCTACAGATTGGGAACATTTGCCAAAGGATGAAGAGTAGGAAGGAGCTGAGGCTTGGAGTATGACAGAGCGAGCACAGTAGAAGGAGAAAAGTAAACCTTTTTAATGTTTATGTAAACATAAACAGTAAACATTGATAGATTCGATTCCTTTATTAAATCTGTAGCCTCTTTCCCACTTTGGGCAAGTTGCTTCTATAATTTTACCTGTCTGAACCCTGCTAAGATATTTTCTGATCATTCAGCTTCAAAAAAGAAAACGGAGAACCAGAGCCAGGCACCTTATAAAGTGCAATGAGATGCGCTAACCGTCCATTGCCTTGACCATGAGAACAATGAAAGGGGAGTAGGTTGATCATGACCTAACATAGTCTGTGTTTGCAAAGTTGGTTTGGTTCACACTTTTAGCAATTTTTCAGAACAGTGGCTATTATTAAACCAATCTGGATTCTTTTCTCTGTTATCATAGTCTCTTAGAGATGAACGAAACATTGGAGCAGTGTTTTACAAGCTGTGTTCTACAACAGAGTAGTTCCAAGAAATGTGATGGTACTACAAGAAAAGAGGATTCTCTTTGTCAGAAAAGTTTATGAGATCACAATGTCCATAAGGATATTAAAGGCTTTAGAATTCCTACAGTAAAAAAAAAAAGAAAAACCAAAAACTATGAAGCTTGGTTTAACTCAGCATTTCCTAAGCTTATTTGATGAAAGTATCCTATTTTCATGAAGCACTTCTCTAAGGTCATGCAGAACAGGATCCACATAACATTGGTTTAAAAAACACTGCCTTCAAGTGTTTTGTTACCAAAATATCTGGTCCTGTAACCCACGCAATTAAAAAACAGCTTCTTTAACATCCCTGACAAAAAGACTTTCAGTTCACACTCTGCTTAGCCATGTCCCATGACTAGAAAGACTTTACCGCAGGGGACATCTAGTTCCATGTCTGAAAAATGACGTGACAAGAGCATGGAAATTGGAGTTAGAAGACCTGGACTCTAAAACCCTACTGGCCATAAGCTTTTCTCCTCTGAGCCTTGGAGTCTTTCTGTGTAAAATGGCCATGATGACACTACCTACATAAAACTATATAAAGTTTTATAGTTTATTATCTCTACTGGTATTCTACTAGTAGCCAAGAGTTGCTTCCTGTAACTTTATTTCTGTTATCCTTATCTTGTCTTCTGGAGACAAACAGAACTGAGTGAAAACCGTCCCGGTATCATATAGTATTCTGTCAGTTTGATCACAGTTACATTGAACTTCTCAAAATTCCCTTTCTGGGATATACTCAGTTATTTAACTACAGCTTGTAAAGTAAGAAAACATAGTACCAAGTTCCTTCAAAATCATGGGATTTTTCTCTGCAGATACAATTGCTTAAGGCTCTTCCTAATATTTTTTATCAGGAATTAAACCTAATATTTCAGGTTTGATCTCACACCAGCAGAAAAGAGTATCACTCCCACCATGCACCAATTAGTAAAACTAAGTTTAGGTTCATGTATTAACAGTCTTGGGCTACTTAGGGCTCACCTGATCTTGTGGTCAATTAAAAGCAAAGTCTTTCTGGCAGAAGTGCTACCAAGCTGTGTCTCTCTGGCTTGTTCAGTTGACTATTTAAACCTAAAAGCAGTACTTTACCCTTTACCTTTTAAAGGGCAAACTTGCTGGTTTCAACCCAGCATCCTGGCCTCTTGTTTTCCTCTTTGATTCCAATATGAAGGCTGTGTCATCTGCAAGGCTGATGAGCGCCTCTCTCTCTTACACAGCCTCATCCAAGTCTTAGCTAGAAATGTTGATCAGAGGCTCAGCAGCAAAGTCAATTCTCCAGCAACAGCAGTGTCCTCAACTTTCAAACCAGATAATGGTGAGGAAGTTATGCCATTTGACACACACAGGGAGAAGGGAAATTGCAAACTACTGCCAATAATCCACTCTTCCTGAAAGTAAATAGAAACAGTCTTTCAAAAAATCTGCCAAAATGAAGTTGAAGATATTTTAAGTTTTTCTCCTTCAATAGTAGGCAAAAAGAATGCCTGAGATATTGCTTCTTTGTATTCCTATGAACTTTCGCTGTGAATGTCAAACAGAATAAGCAGTCATCTGCACTGTCTCATCTGAAGAGGCGCAAAAGACTTTTTATTTTATTTGTGTATTCATTCATTCAGTCAGTCAATAAGTCATCAAGCATATATTATATGCTTGTTGTATTCAGGAAATGTAGTGCGCTCAGGACATTTAAGATAAAGCATATCTCTGCCTTTGGGAGCTTAATCATATAAAGGGGGTAATAGAAACTCAAATGAGTGAAAGAAGCGTTAGAGAGCTTTACCACCTATTAGAGTTTAATAAGGTGATATAAAATTAGGATACAATAATACATATTGTATCTATATATCTTATATCTAAATGTATTTCTACATCTACATCAATATCGATATAACAAAACAACACGGGAAAAGATTATGGAAGTTTTCATTTAAAATCTCAACAGATAGAACAGATGATCTCTGAAGCAACAATAATAATGTGATGTATTTTATAAAATAAAACTATACAATGTTTTATCACCAAAGTCACACACTTAGTAAGTAGTAGTAAAAGACTGAGGTGTAGGCCATCCACGCCCTGAGACTACACACTGAACTATGACTTTATCCTATTTCACCTTCTAGAATGACAAAGTTCAAAACAAGGATTAATTCTCAGTGGTGTTGAGGATATTTGAAAACTCGCATGAACTGATAGTGTGAATTCAAATTGCATGGTTTTTGTAAGACAGTCTCCATATGAATTACAATATGAAACGTGCATGCCTAACCTATAAAATACTCAAAAAGGGTGCAAAGGTATTTGCGCCATGATGGTCATTGTAACATTATTTACAATAGAAGATTAACTAAAAAAATGTTGGTGTAGCCACTTAATAGAACTCTATGCAATCATTTTAAAAGACAAGAAAAAGGCAAAAGTGTAGAGACAGAAAGCAGACTACTGTTGCCTGGGGTTGGGGTGGCCATGGGCATTGACTGTAAGCAGGCAGAAGGGAACTTTTAAGGATAATGGAAATGTCCTAACACTGAATTATAGTGATGGTTGTGCTACTGGAAAAATGCACTGAAAGATTATCAAGCTGTACACAAAGTCTGCAAGATTAGACACCAAATTATCACCAGGAGGTATCTCTAGGTATGGAGATTATGAGGGACTTTCACCATAGACATTTTATTGCTAAGTGTTATCATTATGAATTACTTTTGCAATCAAAAAAAAGTTCTTAAGTAATCCCTATCTCATATCAATAAACAATATTATATATAATTATGAAAATTCACTTTCCCAATAACAAGATAAAGATGACAATTCTATTTTTAATGAACAAGGCCCAAATATTAAAAATAATGAGATATGATCACTATTATTGATGATGTCTTGATTGTCTATTTGAAAAACCAAAGAGAATCAACTAAAAGACTATAAAATTTTAATGAAGTTAATAACAAGGTTAGTTATGAAATAAATGTTCAGAAATCAGTATTTTCCTATCTATTAACAATAATTAAAGAGAAAATATAACAAAAACAGAAACTAAAAAATAGATTAACTCAATAAGAGATGTATAACAACCTGTATAAAGGAAACCACAGACTTCCTGGAGGTTAATAAAAGAAATATAGAATAAATGCTATTTTCCTAGATAAATGAGAATATTTTAAAGGAGCCGATTATCTGCATAAGAATAAAGAAGACTTTTCTAAAATCAAAGCAATCGATGTATATGAATTAAGTATTAAAATTTATCATACAGTCATAAATTTTATAAGAGGCATTAACATTCAAATATATGACAGATCAGAGGAGCAAAATATCATTTCTCAAATATATATGTGAATAAATCCTATGGTAAAGACGATATTTCAAATTAGAGGAAAAAGGAAGATTTAGTCAATAAGTACTGTGGGACTCAGCTAACCAGTTAGAAAAATAAAGTTAGATCCCCTCATCTCACTTTACCCGCAAAACAAATTTGATGTGGATTTAAAACCAGTCCAGGATTCCACAGGCAATGTCTCTGGTTAAAAAATGCAAATCCAGTGATAACAGTCCTATGAACACTGTGGTTTTTAATGTCATGGGGATCTAACCTAAACATGAAGATCAAAAATACAATCAAAGTAGAAGCATCCAGACCTTAGGGAGAAACAATCAACTGTCTCCAGCAGTGTGGGATACTGAAAGGACTGGATTTTTAAATCAGACAGATTATGATTGAAATCCTGGCTCTACCACTTACTGGCCAATCACTCAATCTCTCTCCTTGCCTCAGTTTCCTTTTAGGTAAAGTAGAATAAGTAAAATTAATAATATAGTCCACATTAGATATTAGAATTAAATTAAATAATCCATGCAAAGTATTTTGCTGTCACTTAGATATTAAACTAATATACTCCCTATTCATCTGTATTAGTCAGCTTGGGCTGCCATAACAATATACCATAGACTGGGTGGTTTAAACAACAAAAATTTATTTCTTAAGATTCTGGAGACTGGAAAGTACAAGATCAATGTGCTGGTCAATTCAGTTCTTGGTGCGAGCTTTCTTCCTGACTTGCAGATAGCCGCCTTCTTGCTGTCTTCACTTAGTAAGGAGAGAAAATGAGCTCTCTGGTGTCTCTTCCTATAAGGACACTAATTCCATCACGAGGATCTCATCCTCATGATTTTATCTATCTCTGCTTACCTCCAAAGGCCCCATATCCAAATACCATAATATTGGAGATTAGGGCCTCAACATGTGAACTGGGGGGAGACAAAAACATCAAGTTCATAACTCTCTTCCACCCCCTTCTATCTCAAACTATTTGCAGGACAAGAAATGCTTAGCTATCATTTTTATTTTGTTTCCCTAAAACTTAAGATGATAAGAACATTCGGAAAAACGTTCCCTGATTTATTCATCAGACATTTAATAAGCAGCTACTTTCTTCCAGATATTGTACTAGGTACTGGGGTTATAAAGATTAATTAATCAGACAGCCTTCAAGGGGTTCAGAATCTAACAACTGCCTATTGATAATGTCTCACTTCTTCCTTAAAAATGACTATTTCCCTCCCTTTGTATGACTGTCTTAATGTTAAGAGCTTTCATGTTTCTCTGGTCATTTCCTTCTTGGATAAAGCAGCACAGGTAAGCAGGCGGCCTTTATTAACCCAACTGAATACATAAAGGAAATAGGTACTTAGAATTTAAGGACATGAAATAGTATTCGTATATGCTCAGCACTAGGGGAAGAGATGAAATGAGAAGAGTTCTTTTTAAAGTCCATGTGTTTGAATGTTTTTGCTTTCTTAACAGACTGTATTCTCTAAGGGAGCAGTCCTCTTTGGATTCTTCACAAAATTAAAGCAAAGAATCTTTTCTAAAAATATTTACTAAAATAACTTCTCCATTTGATCCTCGAACAGCTTCATGAGCAAGAAGTAACTCTCCTCTTTAGTAGCTTCATAAAACTGAAGTGAAAAAAGGTCATAATATCAATGATAACAGGCCTTAACTTGGAAAACAATATTTTATCAGTATCCGGCCATGCCGCAGGCCATTCCTTTTCAAAGGAAAGGTTTTCATTCGTGTTGTTTATGATGCAGCACACAAGAAATAGGGAAATCCCAGGCAGTAATTACTGAAGCAATTATCACTGATTGTTTCAGGTAAAGAAACGGAAGTTCAAACCATCAAGTGCCACAGCTGAGGTTTTTGTACATTTATTTAATGTTTCTTTTATTTTTTTATAAAAGCGATATTAGCTCGTGAAAAAAATAATCAAACACTAAGAAAAAGTATAAAATGAAAGAAGTAAGTCTTCATCCATCTCTCGCAAACTTTGCCCTATTATCCAGAGGTAGGCATCCTAGCCTATTCCTTGTGGAAGAGCAGGCAACTAACATCAATGTATATAATACCCTTTCTTAATACGTAAATTGGATTAGCTAATAACAATATTTTGCATCATACTTGTATCAGTAGCAAAATACTTTGGAGAGCTTTCCAGAACAGCACATGTAGCTCTATCTCATTCTATTTAATGACAGCTCATTTCCATAAGAGTCCAAAACGGGATTCGTTTTTCCTGTCTCTTGGTAACCACTGTCCTTTGTACCATGCAAGTAACTCTCTTAATAAATTCAAGATTGAATTGAGAAAAGGTCATAATATCAAGTTCAACAAGACTTGACTTTAAGAACAGTACTTATCAGTATCTATCCATGCCAGGGACCACTCCTTTTCAAAGAGAAGGTTTTCATTCACGTTGTTTATGAGGTAGTACACACAAAATAGGATAATGCCAGGCAAAATCCTCTCTTTCACACACACGGCAAAAACTGAAAGACACAACCTGTTTACTGTCTGTGTCAATGCAACACAAGCTTCAAGTAACTTTTCCTCAGACCTTGCAGCTCAAGATAACTATCCTCAAGTTCACAATAATAAAAATTAAAAGAACAAGAGAAAAAAAATAAGGTTTCTTCACGCTGGAGATACAAAGACCAAACAAATCTGCTAGTTATAATTCTGAGCTGTTAGTTTGACAGACATAGACTTTAAAAGACAATTTCTCAACATTCAAGTGTAGCCAGAGGTAACAGAACATTCTTTTCCCAAACTCAGTCAGGTCCTTAAAACGCTGCCTTGTTCAATTCAGAGGGTGGAGTTCCAGTTACAGTGAGAACAAGAGAAGCAGACAGACTCCCAGAATGCTCAGAAACATGCAACTCAGTAGGTTTGCTAGAAAAGAAACCTCATTTAGGTAAAAAGGTTAAAACTCCTATTCAGCAAACATAGGTTTTTCTAAGAGTACGAAACCCAAAGTAATCATTTCGCCTAATCAAATGGGTGCCCTGTTGCTCTGTAATCAATGATAATGAATGGATTCTGTAAACTAGAATATTTATAAGCCTTTTCAATGCAGGAAAGCCTTTTCAATGAGAGGCCCTTTGCAGCCTCTCAGAGGAGGGCAGAAATGGAGAAGATGCCCATCTTCCTGCCTCCAAGGTCTAAAGGCCAACAACGTTCATTAGCTATTTATCTACCCGTGTAGAGCCACATTCAACACAAGATGCCATTCTACAAACCTCACCCACATGGAGACAGGCTGAGAAAGAAAAATCAGCCAGAAAAGCCAGACATTCAAACTTGAGAAAACAACAGAGTTAAAAGGAAAAAAATAGTGATTTAATTCATTCAGGTGTCACATTTTTATTACGTGCCTTTTCCGACAGGCACGGTGTGTACTAAGGATCTGGCTGTAATAAAACTCAGTCTCCGTACACAAAGAAATCCCAGTTTAGAGTGGGAGACAGAGATGTAAACAATTAACCATTCAGTGTTATAAACACCATGATGAAGACAAGTCACGGAGCCATGAGAGGAAAGAGAGCGACTCCCTAATCTTAAATGATACATAGGATAAGCACAAAGAGAAACTATTTTTGAATCCTCACTGGGAAACTGATCACAGTAGTTGACTGAGGAGGGGAAATATCTACTGAAAGATAGAACTAGAGAGACTTACTTTCATTGTATACATTTATTTTTCAACCTTTGAAATGTGCACACTTTGCATGCATCACCAATTCACAAATTAATTAATTAATTTAAAATAAAATGGTGGGTAAAAATGATTAAAGAAATTAATCCTTGTCCAGGGTAAAGAACAATAACTATCTAATATCTGTTTATTCACAGTCAAAAAAAAAAAATAAGAATGCATTAGTACCCATGATTAAATGATAATGCATCTGAATTTTTATAAGCATGTTTGAAATTCAAAAACTTGCATTTTATAACAAGGTCCCATGTTTTCACGCAATCAGATCATAACCTTAGCAAACTATGATGCTGTTCATGGTGTAAATTGGTAAACCACTTGATAGAACAGTTGGACTTTATTGAGTAAAGTTGAAGATATGCATCACCCATTTCCAGTTCTGGGTAGATACTCAAGATGGTTCTCAATCTTTAATGTATGTCAGAGGACTAGTTAAATCCCAGATTGCCAGGCCCCACCCCCAGAGTTTCCAACTAAGTAAGGTCTGGGATGTGACCAGAGAATATGCATTTATGAATTCCCAGGTGATGATGCTGCTGATGCAAAGGTCACACTTTGAGAACCACTGCTTTAGAGATAATCACGCACATGAACGAGAATATTCATAGCAGCATTTTTCATAATACACCAAACTGGAAACAACCCAATCACTATCAGTAAAAGAATGCTTAAGTTGTGGTAAAATGGTACAATGGATTACCACATAGCAATAAAATAAGCTGTAGCTTCCCACAATAATGTGAATGACACTCAGAAAAATAATATGTGGCCAAAAAATGCAACACAAAGAACGTATTCAGTATGATTTCATTAGTATAATGTCCCAAAATAGAAAAAAAAATGAAACTACTATATCATTTACAGATGTAAACAGAGACAATAAAAGTATAATGCAAAGCAAGTAAATGCTTATCTCATGAGTCAGAATACTGGTTACCTCAAGGGTGGAATGTGGAGTTATGATCGGGGAGGGTCACATGGAGGTCTTCCGGGTGCTGGCAACGCACTGTTTCTTGACTTGGGTGGCAGTTATCCCAGTATTGGCTTTGTAATTATTTGGTAAATTGTACGTATGTGTTTAATGAACTTTCTTTACAAATGTTATATTTAACAATAAAAGAAGGGGAAAATATATCCAAAAGGGAGACAGTATTAATAAGATGAGTGAGGCAGGAAAAGCTTCATAGAGATGCTGAGATATAAGATCCAATAAAGGAAGTTTAAATCTTTTTAATTAAAAGTACTATATTTGGATAAATGAAAACAGAGTTGTTAAAGAATTTTTTCAATGTATTATTCTGTTGATAAGTTAAAATTTTAAATTACCAATTTTATAAAATTCAATGAAAGGTTTCTTAAATTAATAACAATTTCATCTCTCTGCCAACTCAATGGGAATAAATTTTTTAAAATAATCTATTTTATTACTGCTTTTAAGATAAAGAAAAGTTTAATTGATTATAATTAAATATGCTTTAAAGCCAAGAATCAGGCCATTTTCTGTGTTGGGTAGGTTCTAGGTGCCAAATTACAAATGGAAAAATCATTTCTGGGATTGAATCTTTTCAGCAAATGATTACAAATCAACCAACATTCTGTGATCCAGCACATCCCTCTCTCTTCTTTGCCAGAAATAGACAAGAATTCTTTCCTTCTCAACACATAATCGTCACTTTAATCCATGAGAGGTAAAAGGTTTTTCAAAATATCTACCTCTTTAGCCAAAGATTTTAGATGAATTAAAGCACATCTGTTATATTGGTTTGGCCAAAAAGTTTGTTTTGTTAATGAGTACATTGTTCAATAAATTTCTTGGTGAAAATGAAAAACATCTTTTATTGTTACATAAAACCGAACGAACTTTTTGGCCAGTCCAATATTTCTCAGTTTCATTTTGCTGAATCATTCCTATTTGCTTCTTAGGGGCACCATCTTGAAGTAGAAATTAGTGTTCCTTTTGACTCGTGTATCTATATAATGATGTCTTGATTATTTCTAAAGTTAATAATTACCTCATTATTCTAAAGACTGAGATGATGAACCACATAGTTCTCCTTCTAAGCTTCTCCAGTCTGTACCTTCTCCTGACTCAAGAAAATCATAAGTTGACCCAAAAGTTGTTGGTCTCTAAAAATTCAGGGACCAATACATCTTTCATTCATATGTGAGTTCCCACAAATCCACTATTAAATCCATCATTTTGGGTAGAAGAGTAAGAATGAAGGTAATTCAAACATCTGATTGAATGTAGAAAGGCACTTAGAAATGTATTCAGGGAAAGAACATTTGTGGCAGTCAATTCCAGAATATCATGATACCTTGTGACCTTACCTCCCTCCCTCTCTCACTTTCAGTTTCTTCCTTTACTCTGGATCCTTCTCCCAGAGAACAACAAAAATATCACTTACATTCTTTATCCCTTCCCCACCGTAAAGCTTCTCTTAATGCTAGTCCACATCCAATGTTACTGACTCCTCCAAGAAGCCTCCCCTGAATTGGCTCCCTTCTCTCCAGGAGGAATTATGCTTTGCCTCTCTGTGTTCCTATGGTACCTCTTACTGGTCTCTTTTACAATACCTTCCCAACGTGTTGCAATTACTTAACTTATATGTCTGCGGCTTCCACTGCTCCTTGAGGGAGTGGCTATGTTATATTCATCTCTGAATCTACATATAACACAATAACTGATACTCAGATAAACATAGTATTGGACTGAACTCTCTCAACTTTTCCACCATCTTAAAATAATCTTCTTCTGGCAAAAGTAAATGCTGATAGCAGACCTACTACGTGTAAGGTACTTTCTTAGAAATCTGGGGATGCCATCATAGAGATTTAAAATTAAAACTGCCACTAAATAAAATATAATGCAAAGGATAAAAAGTGTTATGAATGCTGAAATAGAATAATGAACAAAATATATGAAAATGCTGAAGAAAGAAAAACCTTTTCAATTAATGAGCAGAGGAGGATGGAAAAGGAAGTCTCCAGGCAGAAAGCAACAGCACATAAATGACACTCTGCCTTTCAACCCCTAATTACCCAGGTTTGAATTACTTGGAATTATTTTTTATTCCCCACCTTATCTCATACAGTCAATTGGAAACTCCCAAACGTTCCTTTTTTGGTAATGGCCCCTATACCCACCACCTCCTTTGCAACTGCACTCCTATTGCCTCATCCATTACCTCTGACGTGAAATGAGCAGGTGCGATAAGCTGTCAGCTCATCTCTTTCTTCCTTCTTTCTCTACTCGATCAATATATCTTACACGGTCTTTCAGAATTATCCTCAGTGTGGAATTTTAATCCTATCATTTCTCTGCACAAAAGCCTTTAATGACTCTCATTAACTACCAAATTAATTTCCAGCTCCTCAGAGCCAAAGCACAGTGCAACGTGGCTAAAACCACAATTTTAGCCTTATCTCCAGCCGTATGCTTACTTTGACCCTGTGCTTTGGCCAGACTTGGCTGTTCAACATTCCTCAACAGTCTCTCCATCTTTCTGCCTCATTTCTCTTCCTCTACCTGCTGTGGCTTCCCTACCCATTTCCACTAGTCAAAATCCCCGCCCACTTGTAGAAACGGCTAAAGGGGCTCAAGTGGCATTTGCTGGATGTAGCCTCCTTACTGGCTATTTTTTCTACAAAACAACCAGTGTGATCTCTTCCATTCTGAATGTCTATGGCATCATTCTTTGGATTCTGTGTTGTTTTCACTGCCCCATTGATGTGGACTCATAGAGCTATGTAGGGCCTCCCACACTCTACAAAACACACCCCCTTCCCCAATCCTACCTCCGCCTTATGCCTGGAATTGTTTTAATAAGGAATTAAATTTTTATTTGAGAGCAAAGCAGCACCTCATTTCTCTCAAGAACTCCTCAAGCACCTTACACAGGGTCTGACCCTAAGAGTCTTCCATTCAAGTTCAACATCAAAAAATGGATATTACTACAGAAACACACCCTCATGGCTAGATGAAAACATGTAAATCTAAGATAACATTTTACATTATTGTTTTAGGGAAGAAATGTAGGTATCACTAGCAGGATGGGATTTGGTGTTATTCACCTGTGTTCCCCCACGATCCTTATGCCAAGTTGGCCATGGAAAGCATCTGCCTAGTGAAAGTACACAGACTAACAGTAAGTCTTTAAAGACAAATTAGTTTGGCAGACAAGAATTCTCCTTAATTCTTGGAATAATTTAAAAATCAGAGTCCAGCCAAGATGAAATGTTGATCTGAGGGGCAGCAGCTAACACCAGGATGCCAAATGGGAACTGGGCAGCCTCGCTACCTGGGTATTTCTGCTGGTGAGGATTATAAGTCAAGATGGCTCTGCTATTGTCATCCACACCTTGCAAGCCTTAAGAAGTTAGAAACAAACTGAGAAATGTAGGAACCTTGGACCCCCTTCAAACCAATATTCCTTAAGTATATGTTCATTTTTCTAGTGGGAGTAAGTAACTTTTTACTAATAAAAAGTTACTTTTATAAAGTAACTTTTATAAAAAGTTACTGTTTATACACATAAACAGATTTAATTACTAATCCAGTTCTAACATCTGAAGGAGAGTCAACTTCTGGAAAAAAGAATGATCAAAACAGTTTCCCATTTTCGTAGAGTTCCTGTCCTTATAATTTTTCCAAACAAGACACAACCTGAGAGGCATATAAAGATTTGGAATTTAGATAACATAATAAATCATTCATTCCCAATAAACAGAAGCATGGCCTGCATCATTTGGTTTCAACATTTCAGCTGACTCTGAATGCCAAGGATGAATGCATGTACCACGGTGCAAAACGATCAAAGATCAATGATCAACGGAGCTATTATCCCTTCTCCCACTTAAAGAGTGATATAAATTTCCACTGGATAGTATTTTCAGTGTCAGTGGGAGTGGGAATACATTTAGCCATTTTATTCTGAGGATGTTTAAAAGCCTATCTCTTATATACTAGTGCTCCAGAAAACTGCCCAGCTGGCCTTCCCTGTGAATGGGGCTCCTGAGCAGATACGAGTTACTTTGTGTGCAGGCATTGAAGACTCTCTCCTCTCCTCAGTTATTTTCCAGTCTCTCTATGAAGTGAAAGTTTTATTCCTTGTTAAAGCAATTTCGTTCATCAGTAGACAGGTAGGTGGTGGGGAGGCCCTACCTAGCCTGTGCTCACTACATTGATGCACAAGGTTAGAAACAGCTTTATGTAACTAATACACCTTTTTCATACCTGTACATCTGTTCATGTTTGTACATCACTTCTCAAACAAAATCATGTGTGTGAGAAGAAAGATAGAAGTTACTTGCCAGGACTTCCCATTCTAGACATTAGATGGGCTATAAAGTAATCAATGTAAATTACAGAATGTCACAAAGGTGTGAGCCAAATCTGCACAACGTCCTCATTTTAAAGATAAGAAAATCAAGTTCCAGAATGGGGAAGGCACCGTTATCTGATGACACAATGGGTTAGTGGTAGAGTAGTACTCACGGCCTCAGAGATCCATGTTTCCCCCAGCGGTGTTGAGCCAGTCAATAAATGCCTAGGAAGACCAGGAAACCATCTTCATGCATAAATTAAGGGGCTGATTCATCTCCCATTCACAGTCTGATGCCTAAAAAGCCCCCATCAAATTTCTGAGGGAGAACAAAAAGGGAAAATTGGTGGTACTATACATATATGAATGCATACATTTTAGATCCTTATTTGAGATTAGACTAAAAACAGGCAGAGAATGAGGACCCTTGGAGACTGAGAAGCCAGAGTGAATACCATCAGAGACATAAGAAGCTCAGAAAGAAAAAGGTTGGCAAACACTGGAAATAGGCTTCACCTACCCCAAAATTGAGGATGGAGAAGGCAACCCTGCATGTACATGTAAATCCCACCTGGAGAAAAACAGCCAAAGAAGCTTGTAACAGTTTTAGGGGGAGAAATTGTTTTTAGAAATGATATGTAGTTTATAAAATTTTGCAAATTGGGTAGTTCAGGAAAGTTCTAGAACAGGAACCTATGTGGCAATTTCAGTGGACATTATCCATCTGTTAGCCTAAAGTGAAAGGTAGGACAATAGAACAAAAAAAGAGGAAAGAGAAAATGTAAGATCAAACAGAGACAAACACAATATCCATGGTTGAGAGAAAGGTGCTAACAGTGCCTCTCCTGGCTGCTCTACTCCATGTGCCCTAGTGCTGACCCTCCCCATCTGGACTGATCCAGTTGCCACCTCCCAAGCAATACTTTTGCCTCCAGCTTGAGCCTAACACTGATGTCAAAGGGCTCTCAGACCCTTTGTGCTCCATCCCACCTCTTGAACTCACCAGAGCTAACTCCCATTTATCTTTCAAAGACCAGGTCAGCTGTTATCTCATCCAGGAAGCTTTCTCTGATCCCCCAGTCTGCCTAAGAAGCCCCTCCTCTGTGCTCAGATAGTACCTAGGTTTACTCATATCTATAACCATACCCAAAACGCTATCCTACAAACCTTGATTCACTTGTCTGTTAGATTGAGAACAACTTGAGGGCGAGAACTCTCTTCCTTTCCTTGGTATCCTCCACACTTACCACAAGGCATGGCACATAGAAGCAAGTCACTGAATGTTTCCTGAATGAAAGAATATTCCTAATGTTAAACCTGATGATGTAACATATCTGCTTGCAAGTTCTCCAGGGCCGATGATATAAGAAACATCCAAATTCCTTTGCCTCCTGTACTATTCAAGGTTCTCCATGGTAGGAGTCCAGGATATCTTTCCTAAACCAGGTAGCCTGGATAAGCTGATGTTTCCATCATAACCGAACTCCTGTACTTCACATAAATTGTCTGAATATTCAGCCCAACCAGTGGGGAACTCCCTTTAAGGCAATTCTACTACAGATGAGCCAGAGTGACATAATGGCTGTCCACCAACAAAGGCTCAAATAAGCTGTCCAACACACAAGGTGCGGCCTTCAAACATGCTGATGAAACAAGGTCTTAATACTTCAGGAAATCATAATGCCTATTTCACAGCAATGCACTTGAATCATTTGTCAGTAACCACTGGCTTATGCAGAGCCTGGTAGGCATCCAGATGGTCCAAGCTGGACTAAGTGCCCTGTGTGAGTTTCAGCAGAAGAATGTCTACAGATCCCTGATGGGAAGAGAACCTTCTCACCCACCACTACCCCAGCCTTCTCCACACATATCTTATCATTGTGTTATCTTGAAACTCCAGGTTCTATGCCAGGGGATTACATTTTATTTTGATAACCTATAGAAAGTTCATCTACCTGGCCCCAGGGAACAGTTACAAGGGGTGATCAGAAGTGGTATGTAGGGCTTCCCTGGTGGCGCAGTGGTTGAGAGTCCGCCTGCTGATGCAGGGGACACGGGTTCGTGCCCCGGTCCGGGAAGATCCCACATGCCGTGGAGCGGCTGGGCCCGTGAGCCATGGCTGCTGGGCCTGCGCGTCTGGAGTCTCTGCTCCGCAGTGGGAGAGGCCACAACAGTGAGAGGCCCACGTACCGCAAAAAAAAAAAAAAAAAACACACACACACAAAAAAAGAAGTGGTATGTAATTTTTCAGCAGTATAACCAAAAGCCTCCCTAATGGAAAACAGGGACCAAGAAAGGTCCCAAATGACTATCCAGGGTGCTGTTGACATAGATGTGTAAGCTGATTATAGCAAATAGAGAATCCACTTCCCAGGGGCCTCACTTAGAAGAGGCTGAAAGTTAGTGCTGGAAAGTGAACTCTGAACCTGAACCCCTCTCTGTTTATGACCCTGACCCTTAACAGATAGAAACACAAATGTGCTTGCCTTTCCCATAGCATGGTCTCTACGTTCACACCTAGAGCCTTTGCACAGGTTATTGACTTACTTATCTGCTTAACCCAGTCTTTCTCATCTGTAAAGATCCACTTAAGAGGCCAATAAGTCTCTCCTTATTCCCCAGTCAGGCTTGATTACTTTCTCCTCTCAAAACCCTGATGAAAATCTATTCAGCGCTCATGTCTTTACCCCCTGCAGTACAGTCTTCGGAGTTCATATATTCCTCCCTTCTGGACTGTGAGTCCCTTAGGGCAGAGAACACTTTCATTTCATCTCTTTGCCCTGCTGCTCCCTAGAGAATAGGGCCTGCCTAATAGTAGGGACTCTCTTCCCGACAGGCACACACCATACTAGCCTGGAGCAATGTTCTGAATAGCGATTTCCTAGATGAACAAGGTTCATGAAGAAAATTAATAAAAGAGAAAAGACTCCTCTGACTCGAGTCCAAGGTGGCCACTCTCTCTCAGGAGTCCTAGAAGTGTTTATAAGGCAGACATATGATAATAAATGATCACTCCACCACTAAGACAATCACAGCTTCTAGGATTCCATAAGTGCCTCCTTTCAGCAACATCAGAGGGCCAGCCTGGACAATGCCACTCTATACAACGATGGAAAACAGATGTTTTTCTGTACTTAGTCCTGTTGGATCAAAGTGTTTAGATGAACATCCAACCATTCCTAAAGAGAAAGGGAAGGATGTGTTGGCAGAAACATGGTATCTAGGGATAAAGATCTAAAATGTGGCTTTACCACTTAACAGCTTCTTAATTCTGGCATTTAAGTGTTTATCACTTGTAATTTTCTTATGAGGAGTCTTTTGCAATCTTTGGTTAGTAGGAAGTTGATGACTACTTTCTAGTTGTTTTTTTTCTTTACTAAAAAATGTAATAAACACAACTTATTTTCTCTGTGTATAACCCTGGCATTATTCTATGTTTGTATATGTCGCATCTTCCTTATTGCTAATTTCTGAGCAGTATGTGATTTCAGTTTCGATTTGTTCTCTGGCCAAGTGTTATTTGGGAGAGTTGGCTTTGTTTCAGTATAGTTTATCATTATTGGGGGACTGGAAGTTTTGGTGAACTTATGTTATTATGTTTAGTTTTATTTCATGGCCAGAGGGTTGGGCTTACATAAGTTAGGCATTTTACCACTTATCAGCTTTTGATTGTTAAAATTATTTCTTATACAAGGGTGGTGTTGAGGGGAGCCATATTCTCTCTTCTGGATCTTTGAAACCTGGTTCTGAATTAGTGAGAGAAAAACAAACTCATAACCCACCATGACAAGAAGAAACCACAAACATCTCTTAACCCCACCTACCTTTGCTTGAGCCACTTTGCTTTGGTCTGTAGACTATGAATCTGTTAAAGTAGAAACATAGTTTCTACAGAATATAATGGCTAGACTCATACAAAAGTGATGTCTGGAAGCAAAATTTATTCAGCAATGGAAATACCAGTGCTCTATAAATTTCTATCGTTTAAAATTTTAAAGATCCTTTTTTTAACATCTTTATTGGAGTATAATTACTTTACAATGGTGTGTTAGTTTCTGCTTTATAACAAAGTGAATCAGCTATACATATATACATATATCCCCATATCTCCTCCCTCTTGTTTCTCCCTCCCACCCTCCCTATCCCACCCCTCTAGGTGGTCACAAAGCACTGAGCTGATCTCCCTGTGCTATGCGGCTGCTTCCCACTAGCTATCTATTTTACATCTGGTAGTGTATATATAAGTCCATGCCACTCTCTCACTTTGTCCCAGCTTACCCTTCCCCCTCCCCGTGTCAAGTCCATTCTCTACGTCTGCATCTTTATTCCTGTCCTGCCCCTAGGTTCTTTATAACCACTTTTTTTTTTAGATTCCATATATATGTGTTAGCATACAGTATTTGTTTTCCTCTTTCTGACTTCACTCTGTATGACAGCCTCTAGGTCCATCCACCTCACTACAAATAACTCAATTTTGTTTCTTTTTATGGCTGAGTAATATTCCATTATATATATATATATATGCCACATCTTCTTTATCCATTCATCTGTCGATGGACACTTAGGTTGCTTCCATGTCCTGGCTACTGTAAATAGAGCTGCAATGAGCATTGTGGTACATGACTCTTTTTGAATTACGGTTTTCTCAGGGTATATGCCCACTAGTGGGATTGCTGTGTCGTATGGTAGTTCTATTTTTAGTTTTTTAAGGAACCTCCATACTGTTCTCCATAGTGGCTGTATCAATTTACATTCCCACCAACAGTGCAAGAGGGTTCCCTTTTCTCCATACCCTCTCCAGCATTTATTGTTTCTAGATTTTTTTGATGATGGCCATTCTGACCGGTGTGAGGTGATACCTCATTGTAGTTTTGATTTGCATTTCTCTAATGATTAGTGATGTTGAGCATCCTTTCATGTGTTTCTTGGCAATCTGTATATCTTCTTTGGAGAAATGCCTATTTAGGTCTTCTGCCCATTTAAACATTCTTAGCAAAGAATGCCAACAGTATCGCATGTTGATTTGACTGCAACATATTCACATTATTTTGTTTATGAAACACCAAGATAATTCATGATGTTGTTTTCAATACTGTTGCCTCCTTACCCTTTTCTCTTTCTTCTCCAGATTTACTTTTTCTCGTTCACAGCCTATTTAGTGCTGGCACCCTGTCTGCTATCCTGCTTTTTTCAAATAACATTTGAAACCCAGCAGCTTCCTAAGAGGCTCATCTAACCATGTGTTTATGTGGGCCACCTTTCATCTGAGCAGCTCAGGCTGTCTCAAAGACATTAACTCATTGCTCTCCTGGGACATGCTCAGTAAGTCATAATTATATCCACCCTGAATGGAGGACTGCTCAGAATGCCGATGACTAATGGAAACTTACCCAAGAAACCGGATGAACTTGGACTGAAATGAAAGTCTCTGACGCTAACAGCCTGGGCTCCACACTAGAAATTACAATTTTCTCTATTAGGGTTTGAAGTTCTCTTTCCCTTTAAGTTTAGAATCATGAATTTTTGAGTTGACAAAAACCTTAATCCCTATCATTTGTTATCTCAGACCAAAACAAATAGTTCCAGGAAACGTGAGAAATGAAATAACAAGTGCTTGAAACAGAGTAGGTCTCTCTGCTATTGCTTATAGATTTATAATTTTCTTCATGGATCCATGGGGTTTTCTTGGTCTTTTTTTAAACCATCCCCTCCTTTCCTCCCTTTCTCTCATCTCTAGTACCTGTCAGATGGTTTTACACAAAAAATTGTTTATTTTACCTTGCATGTACAAAATACAACACAACATAAATTCAGACTAATTATGTACAAAAACCATTTTAATGACTGAGAAGAGATAGCAGAATCTCTTTAAAGAAATTCAGTTTTGTTCTGCTTAGACCCATAGGTAATTCAAATTAAGCTATTAAAATGCTCCCTAAGAGATACATTCTTTGAAGTTAGGTATTAGAGATGGCCACATTTTAATTATGAGCCATGCGTACTGCAATGCTAGGTCTGCACTGCTAACAATATCACTAATCACATGCATAGTAATGATGCACATCCGTGCATCAGTTTGCAGTTGACAAAATGCTTTCAGGCCTATTATCCCCTTGGATTCTCCAACTCCCATATCAAGAGGGGAAAGGACATCATTAATCCCACTTTACACACAAAGAAACTCAAGGTCCATAAGGTTAAACGATCTACTAAAACCAGACAACCAAGAGACAGGGCAGGACCAGGAGCTGAGATCTGCTGCCTCCACACCCTTGTCTTTTCAGTAAACGGCCCCATGCTTTGGTTCCAGCCCCTGGCATAAGTTTCCCTGCTAAGACTGTGCTTCTGGAGGACAGGGGCTGAGTCATAGTCACCCCTGTACTC
This sequence comes from Pseudorca crassidens, assembly GCF_039906515.1. Taxonomy (NCBI): domain Eukaryota; kingdom Metazoa; phylum Chordata; class Mammalia; order Artiodactyla; family Delphinidae; genus Pseudorca; species Pseudorca crassidens. The sequence goes on along the minus strand of NC_090309.1, from coordinate 79,384,097 downwards.
TCCACAACTCTACACAGAGGTTGTGCTCAATAAACGTTCTTTACACTAAATGTAATTGCATTGAAAAATTGGATTAAGTTGTACCAAAATCCCTATGGCCATCCTTTGGGTTAATACTGCCTTATTTTCATAAAATTCCTGCATCAAAGGGGCTGAGTAATGAAGCTCTTCCTGCAGGGCCAACTCTGCAAGGAAGAAGCCTCCTGTGCTCTGGCTCCAGGGGAAGCCTGGCAGGGCTCCAGCTTCCTTGACACCTGAGTCTTCTCATCCTCTAACGTTTGATTCAAGGCCCACCTCCTCCAGGAAGCCTTCTCCACCTCACCCTTCCTAAATCTTTTCAGATTCATGTGCCCCATGCTGCATACTTTACACTCACAGCTTTAATTAAAACCTACTCTACCTTCCTCGTCAAACAGACATCCACAGGGACCAACTTTAAATTCTCTGCCTCTTCCCAGCATTGACCAGAGTAGCATCTCATTTTTGGTAGGTTCCCAATAAACACTGACTAATAGCTAATAGACCCTGGGTTCATTAGGTTCTGAGTTCAATCTTGGCCAGATGTTGAAGTGATCCTACTTCTAGCCTTACCCCAGCATCTCACACCTCCTTGGACAGCCCAGGGTGTGCCCTCTACTTGGCTAAATACACAACCAAACACAAAGGGTCATGGCTCCACCTCTGAGCTGCTTCTTCTTCCTATCTGCGGGCTTTGAACAATAGAGCACCCTGTCTGTTGCTACCTTGTATAGTCTTCAAACTCCAGACAGCTATAGTTGGTTCTGCATGCAGCAAAGAGAGAGCCCTTAGTTCCACTGTATCCGTGCAGAGTTCCCTGAAATCCAAATAGCCCCTGTATGGCACATCCGTATGAGTGGCTAGGGAATGACATAAACTCACAGTACTCTCATGTTCTTTAAATGGTTCCACTGCAATGCAGCACTCAGCCTACTCGCTCTCTAGGAAAGGGTGGCTCAGCTCTCAGTGGTGTGGAAGGAAGTGCTGAGAGCCCAAGGAAAGAGCTAGTGCTGAGAATGCTGTGGCAGAGTCGTGATGCTCACAGCTTAGGCTCTTAATGATGCAGCACTGACAATGGTAATCAGAGACAGAGACAGAGACACAGACACAGAGGCAAAAGGGGAGTGGAAAGAATGAGGGAAGCAGAGTAAGAGAGGGAGAGAGAGACAGAGAGAGGCTTAGCAAAAGACAAAGGGGTAATGCTTGCTGAGAAGTTTCCAAGTGAGTTCTACAAGTTTCCAAGCCAGTTGTCTGGTAGAACCTTGTTCTTTTTGCTACTCCCTCACAGGGAGAACTGAAACCACCTATCCATGTAGCTAAGCTATATCTAAAATTCCAAGAAAAAGAAATCCCAGGAAAGCAGAGCTGGAGCTTAGCTGCAGGAGGCCAGTTTATAAACTACCTCTAAAAACCCACCCCTCCCCTTTCTCCACTCCACATCCCCAGTCATTTTCTGTTTTAGGATACCTTAGTGCCCTCCTCCTCCCCCAGTATGAAACTGGTTTTCACAGAAGACTGTCCACATTTGTCAGGTAAGGCTCTGAGTGACCCATACTTTCCTAACCCACCCCACCCTAAGAAGGTTGACATGTCAAGACTGATCGCTTAGCATGGGACATTAGTCTCTAGCCCATGAGAAAGAGACTCCAGGCCTGGTCTGCAAGCTACAGTCCGTCTCTGTCTGGGAGCTCCCTCCCGATGCTTTGGGTGCTGGGATTGTTGTCCCATTTCCCCGTGATGGGGCACTGGAGGCCCTGCTCCTAAGGATAACACAGCTCCTGGCCATTTATCAGATTTTCTTGCAATGTGATTTCTTTTTCTCCTGAAGTCATTTCTTGGCCATTTAATTTTTTTTTCTTTTCTTTTTTTTTTTTTGCCCTTCTAGTTCAGCAGCTATTTATTGGGCACATATTGTAATTATAAACCCAGTTTCAGTACAGGGAGCAGAAGAAGAGTTCGTTGTAAGCCAGACCTAAAATGACAATGTGGGGTGTGCAAGAAGCTCACGAGCATAAGAGGCCAGGACCCCACGCCCCCAGTCTTTGGTGCAAACTCACAGCAACAGAAAACGCACTCAGAACCTGAGTGCTAAGGAGCACAACTCTGAGACATCGAATTCCAGACATAAGTGGCTAGAGGCGATCGCATCCCTCATTTATAATTTATACTTAAATAACCTGATACAGCTTTTAGATGAACTGGGTATGGCCTACAAAGATGCCTGTGTGAAGGGGAGCAGAGTAATAGGTCAGCGCAGAGCCAGGCCACAGCCTAAACTAAGGTAACACAGTTATTAAAGGAATAGTTGGAAATGAAGCAGGGGACTCGATATGGCCTTGACATACTGTCTAACAAGACACTGACATTTTAGCTGCAACTGCAAGAATGACAGGAGTTCACCAGGCAGTAGAGGGAGAGGTAAGGCAGGATGTTCTAGAAGAGGGATCAAGGATTGAGTTGTGCTCTGACACAGTGGAGGCTGGAACCCAGAATGCACAGGTATCTACATTCCCAGGCCTTGGGAATCCATTGTTGGCTTGATTAGAAATGACTGAAGCACCTGTACTTTTCCTTATAGCAAGTCTCATGGTTTGTAACTATGTTTTTGTAAGATTTGCTTATATTTGTCTCCCCCAACCTCTACTCTATCCAAAACCTACTCCAGAAAGGCAAAAATTCCAACTGTTTTGCTCACCATTGTATCCTCAACACCTAACACAGACTTTAGTACTTAATGGGATTAACTAAATATTCGACAATGAACAAATAAAAGAGTGGACTACAAACTCTCTGAGAGCTGCTCTATCAGAGCACTCAATGCTGTATATTAATAAGGCATTGGTATTTGTTTGCAATTGAACTAAATTAGACATCAATTCATATTAAAAGTACCATGGACTATGCACACAGTATTAATTTTATGATGTTTAAAGGTAACTATTTTGTGGATTGGTTTCCCCTCACCTAGCCCCATTCTTCCCTTCTGTAGGATGAGACCCATTTGGAATATATATGCATTTTTTAATCTTAGATAAAAGGCAACTTCCTTAAAATGCGTTCTAAATCTCACCAATGTGCACTAAAAGCAGTAAAAGGCTAATGATTCACCTCATACGCTGCTGGTGGGAATGTAAATTTGTGCAGCCACTGTGGAAAACAGTATGGAAGTTCCTCAAAACACTAAAAATAGAACTACCATATGACCGAGCAATCCCACTCCTGGGTATATATCAGAAAAAAACAAAAACCCTAATTCAAATACCTGCACTCCAATGTTCACAGCAGCATTATTTACAATAGCCAAGATATGGAAGCAACCTAAGTGTTCACCAACAGAAGAACAGATAAAGAAGATGTGGTATATACATACAATGGAATACTACTCGGCCATGAAAAGCAATGAAATATTGCCATTTGCAACAACATGGATGGACTTGGAGGGCATTATGCTAAGTGAAATTAGTCAGACGAGAAAGACAAATACCGTATGATATCACTTATATGTGAAATCTAAAAAATACAGCAAGTAGTGAATATGACAGAAAAAGGAGCAGGCTCACAAATATAGAGAATAAGCTAGTGGTCACCAGTGGGGAGAAGGAAAGGGGGGGGCAGGATTAAGAGGTACAAACTATTAGGTATAAAATAAGCTACAAGGATATATTGTACCACAAAGGGAATATAGCCAATATTCTCTAATAACTATAAATGAAGCATAATCTTTAAAAATTGTGAATCACTATATTGTGCACCTGTAACTTATATAACATTATACATCAACTACACTTCAATAAAACATAAATATTTTTAAATTAAAAAGAGAATCCAATAAGTAATTGACATTGTAATTCCATTAATATGGGCCACTCTTGAGCCTATATTTTGGAAAAAACAGGACAAAGAATTAGGAGAAAAACATAGCAGACAAAAAAAATCACACCATAGTTTTTGTAACTGCATGCATAAATAACATTTTAGCCTGATAAAAAATCAAAGGCCTTCTTTATTTGGTCTTTCTATTCTTGCACATATATTGAAAAAAATAAATTAGTTAAGTTTTGCAGCTGTAAAAAAAAACGGGGTAATTGTTCAGAAGAATACAGTGAGGATATTGACACTCAGTCCCTACGTTAAATATGTGAAACTTTAGTACATTTATGATTTGGAAAGACCAAGAGATCCAAAAGATGTTCTTGGTGCATAACAAAAGGATGCAAGAGAAAATTCTCTCCAAGGCAAATCTGTATTAGAGTGGGCTGGCCTGGGGAGAGGGGAGGAAATAAAGCAAGGCTGATTTCCACTGGTCTCCCTCCTGGCTCTCAGCCACAACTTTTCCGGTAGTGGCCAGGCTCTACACTGGGTGCTCCTTACCTGGATCTGGGCATTGAACTGTTTCCTTGCCCTCTGCAATCCACCTACATAATATGCTCTGGAGGCAATTCCCCACTGTAGATGTCACCAGCTCCCAGTGAAACAATACAGTCTCATTCTCAGAGACCTCTGCTGACTACTGAAAACCTTCTCTAACTCTGTATCTCTCAGGGATGTAGAGGTAATGCCACATATCTGTTCTGGTCTTTACTTTTCTGATTCTACTTGACAATCTTAATAGCTCCTCCCAGCAGGGAAGGCCAAGATAATTAACCAAAGCCCGGAGAAGTCTAGGTATCGAAACTTCCCCATATTGCAGATGAGGAAACTCAGACAGACCTAGAGAGGTTAACTAACACACTAAGGTCACCAAAGGAGAATGAGAACACAGATCCCTGCCCTTAAACACATGCTCCTTCTTTTCTCCTCCCCTGCATTTTCTCCTTTCAATAGCATCTCCTTATTAACATTTCCTACCTCTACACTTTCTTTCAGTTCCCACTGCCATTATACCACTTTGGCGTTCACATTCTTTCTTGTGTTCTCAATACTTTGCCCACGTCATCCCCACCACTTCCACCAGCAGGCTCTTCTCCATTCAAAATAAAAAGTTATCGTCACTGAAAAGCCAGTGCAAAGCCTTTCCCTTCCATAAACGGTCACAGTACACTGACCCAAGAATCCTTTCTATCTCTAACACCTAAAGTCTGGACCCTTCTTTGACACTTTGCAAGAACTTTCTTTATTTCTTATACTGTTATCCTTTGTTAAGGGAAATGCTTCTTCCCCACTCAGGGTAAATCTTTCCCTCCAGAAAAGGAGCTTAATTATTGATATCTCTCTACCACTTATTCACTTCTCATCAGGGGAAAGTAGCAAAGAATAAACTCATAATTATAGACACAGTTCCTCTCTTTTCTTCTTGGAAATAAGCTCTTCTACAAAGAGTGGCTCCTCTCTGTTCCCTGGGGAAAGAGGCACTGCATGGCTAAGAGTGTAAATCTCTCTAATTCTGGACTTCAGTGTCAGGTCACCTACTGGGAGCTATGTGCACCTCAGTCTAGCCTTTATCTACTAGAAATAAATGTACTCTATTGCCCTACATGCATTATCTTTGGTATGTTTCTCAACTGGTCCACAACTCAGAGAGGAAGGGAGGGAATTCCTCTGGATACCACAGCATTCTATACGGATATTTAAGTCTCACTTTATCGTGTAATCACTGCTTTATATGCTTTGTCTCTTCACTGCTAGTGTGAACTCCTTAGAGGCAAGAACAATGGAGTGTAATTTTTCATATCCCCCCAGAGCACTCAGTTCCAAGCTTTGCACGTAGCAGGTGCTCAATCCATTTCTATTCAGTGAAATATTTGTTGAAAAACTGTGATACCTCCCAGCAATCAAGTAATTTTTCTTAAAGTGTTTTCACCATAATTCGACCACATATAAAGATCCGTAACCAAGGAAACATCTTTCCCATTGCAGCTAAAACGGGTCCTTTCAGTTTTAAAAAATCTCCTTCCATAAGTACTTATCCTCCTCCTCCATCATTTCTCTGACTCTCTCTGCATGTAGAAATAAGAAAAAAATTTTAAAGCACTAATAAGGTCTTGCAGAAGGACAGCCAGCTAAGGCATGGTAGCTCTGATTACTCCCTCTCTTTTCATTCATAATCCCTAAGAAGACATGCTTGCTTTCAGACACAATGACACCTAAAGTTGGTAGAGCTTAGAATTATTATTTTTCTGCCAGCAGACCCCATGTCAGTATGACCTGGATGAGCCTGAGACAACCCTAGAGATTCCCAGTTGCAGTGTTTCCTACCTTCTGTCTCATGCTGTTCCAACTCATCTCCCTGGGACTGACTCTTCCTTCTTCTGTGTCCACTTACCCAGAGCCATACTTCTGTATCACTCCACCCTGAGTATGACCTAACGACTGTGATTTTTCTCTGCCTTGCCCCTTCTGGGAGTTTGCTACCACTTCCCCACCGCCCCAGTTCTGTTACTGACATATTACTGTACTTCACCTAATTTTGCCAAGCCATTCGGCCCATGTGTAGAACCTCTGAGTAGTCTCCACTAGGACCTTTTTGTATAAACAGTTGAATTCCCCAGCTTCCATCTGACCTGAGGCATTTCCTCTAATTCATCCTCTTTCCTAACCTCAATCAACCCATCATCATCATAACAGCCTGGGTCTACCAAATGTAGTCCAAAATATAAGATCAGAGTGTGAAAGAGAAAAGGAATTTTTAAGATGTTCCAGTCTGACCTTTCCTTTTCTTCATTTTGTAGATGAAGACACCAAGGCACACAGAGGTTAAGTTACTAAAGTGAGCTAAAGGCAAATTCAGGAGTAAACCCCACTACACCTGACAACCAATTTTATAAGCCAATATTTTTAAAGAAATAGAAAATAACACAACAACTGATATTGATTTACCATTATTGTATAAAAGAGAACTGCCAAAATGATACAGATTTCTCACAAACCAATGCCTCAAATTCAAGGTATTTGCAAACTGAAGATTGATTTTCAGCAGTTTTTATGAGATGGATATTAAACTATAGCACACAACAAGGCTGAATGTTCTATCCTGTGAGACCAACAATTCAGTCTTTTAATAGTAGATAGCTGCAGTAAGAGAAACTCTAGAAGCCTCCAGGGTCTAATATTCCATTAGGAGTATAAATAGCAGTTATCGATCTGAAAGCAAAAGGATTTCACCATAATATTAAAGGAAGAAATACTCTACAAAATAACATCAAGAGAATTTAATAAAAAATATGACTCTAAACAAAAAAATCCAAATCCTTAAACTTAAACAAATATGTAATAGGTTCATAAAAATAGGACAAATCCTACCTCTGCCATAATGGAATCATTTGCATTGATACAAAGAAAAGTCTATCACCCTCCAAATGCAACATTTTAGACATATTCTGCATCTTGTGATGACAAGTTATAAGATTTATAACTTTACCAGCATGATGTAAACCAAAAAATACCCCTAAGACTAAAAATATATTTACACTAAGAACACTGCATAATTTTGCTGTTAATTTCCCACCATCAAACCAAAAACTGTGCAAAATAGTTTGTCAATTCAGCTCTGTGTTTTCATCAATAAATGACACTTGAACTATTCATGTATTTACTGAAATTCTCACAAATTTCACATTGATAAGTAATGTTTCAATTCACAACCATAACACTTTGCTCTATATGCAAGAGAGCGACAGAGATAGGAGAGAGACATATATTATCCATGAATTTGGGCTCTCAGATTCAAATACAGCCATCTCATTCCTGAAAATAATTGTACCCTGCTCCCTATAAGCTCTCCATCTTCCTGAAATGGGAGATAATGGCAGCACTGTTGGGAGGTGACTGGGCACTGATGATTTGTCAGCACTCGGGGAACGGGTTGGCTGAATCACTTAAAAAGAGTACAGCAATTTGTCAGGCCAGTGCTTATAATGCAAAGGGCTCTCTGCATGCTAACATAGAAGCTTGTCACACAAACCCACCCCAACTTTAAACCAATAAGTAGTCTCTCACTTGAGCCACTCACTGAAGAGGGCAAAAATGGGCCAGGACTCTATAGAACGTACATTTTTAAGGTGGACTATTTAAAATCTACATTTGCATTCGGGTTGTAAGATTTTGACCTTGCCAGTCACTGCTTCTTCAATAACTGTAGATGGAATGATAATAAAGCCTGGCTCTCTTTTGAGTGTTTGAATAACATTAATATATTTAATCCTCCTCTAATTCTTAGACGGGAGAACTGGGAAGAGTTTTCTTAGATGAGAGTCACAGGGAGGCTAAGAAATTTGCCCGAGACAAGTGGCAGAATCTCAATTCCAACTCAGGCAGTCTCACTCCAGAGCTGTTATCACAAAATGCAATGCAGGTGAATCGATAAGGAAAGAAATAAAAGGCTGCCCAGGGAAAATGACATTTCAGAACCACCTCCTCAGATTCTCAGGACCTTCGTAAGTGTTTTTCCAACAAAATGTACTCCCTCTTACTCTGTCTTCATATCTGTAATGGCTTTAATGTCCTCGGAGTAACAACTCCGAGTTGTCAACTCCCCAGTTCTGTGCCACAACTTAGTTTCCCAGAACCTTTCACAGTCCTGTAGGATATCATACCAATTCAGCCCATTAAAGACATTATATTGCTCTTTGGAAAACATGTCTATTCAGTTCTTCTGCCCATTTTTCCAAAGAGGAAGTGCAGGTGGCCAATAGGCACATGAAAAGATGCTCAACATCACTAATCAACAGAGAAATGCAAATCAAAGCCACAAGATATCACCTCTCACCTATCAGAATGGCTATCATCAAAAAGAACACAAATAAATGCTGGCAAGGATGTGAAGAAAAGGGAACACTTGTACACTGTTGGTGGGAATGTAAATTAGTGCAGCCACTGTGGAAAACAGTATGGAGGTTCCTCAAAAAACTAAAAATAGAACTACCATATGACCCAGCAATTCTACTCCTGGGTATATATCCAAAGAAAACAAAAGCACTAATTCTAAAAGACCCATGCACCCCAATGTTCATAGCAGCATTACTTACAATACTCAAGATATGGAAGCAAACTAAGTGTCCATCGATAGATGAATGGATAAAGATGTGGCACATATATACAATGGAATACTACTCAGCCATAAAAAAGAATGAAATTTTGCCATTTGCAGCAACATGGATAGACCTGGAGGGTATTATGCTTAGTGAAATAAGTCAGACAAGAAAGACAAATGCTGTATGATATCACTTATACGTGGAATCTAAAAAATAAAACAAAATAGTGAATATAGCAAAAAAGAAGCAGACTCACAGATATAGAGAACAAACTAGTGGTTATCAATGGGGAGACAGAAGGGGAATGGAGAGGCAAGATAGTGAGTAGGGGATTAAGAATTACAAACTATTAGGTATAAAATAAGCTACAAAGATATATCATACAATAGGGGGGATACAGTCAACATTTTATAATAACTATAAATGGAGTATAACCTTTAAAAGTTATGAATCACTATGTTGTACACCTGTAACTTGTATAATATTGTACACTGACTATACTTCAATAACAATTTTTTTGATTAAAGGAAGGAAGGAAGACATATTGATGGAACAACATAGCAAGTTGTTCAAGAAAAAAGTGTAGTGTTTGGTGGACACTGTTGGGTAAAAAGGCAAGTTACATCACACGTAGGTGTTCTACTTAGATCATTTTACCAAGTAATTTGAAAAGCTGACCACTCTAGTTGGGGCCTAGGGCAACAGAAGATACTCAGACTGGTCCTGACTTCAGAGCAGATAGCTCTGATATATGCCCTTGTAACTCAGTGCAACTTTCAGACCAGAGTCCCTTCAGTTTTGGAGAATAGCTATATGCTCTACAACAAGTAAGCAATCTTCTTCTGAGAAATAGTTCTCAACTTACTACTGAACTCACAACAGTGCGAACATGAGCCCTCCTCACCCATGAATTTTTGGACATTTCAGCAGGACATTGGATCATCACAGAGTGTGATATTGACTCCAAAATCAGGGGGGAACTACCCTGTTCTCACCTGAATTACACAGAAAAACTAGATTCCTGTTCATTTTCTAGGTTTGTGTTTTAAGTGCCAATCTGTTGCTTAGATAAGAAAGCATTAAACTTACTGTTCAGCATTCTGTGGAAAGTACAGGGTACCCTCAACTACATAACGCTATAGCTCTCCTCTCCAACGTGAGCTTCCTGTCCTGCAACTGTGTTTTCTTTGCAGTTGCACTGACTCTGTAAAATCAGCATTGTCTGCTCACTGGATATGAGAACATTGTTATTAAACACTCTTTGGTGTATTTTTAAAATCACACACTTTCTTTCTGAAATTAAACTAAAACCAAAACCCCATTTCGTATCATTATGACAATTCCTGTGACACCCTATTAAATATGATGCTGCAGAAGCAGGAGCTGATGATAATTGCTCTTTAATGGCATCAAGTTCAATTCCATTGCAAAGCACTCCCTCCAGAAATTATACCCCCAGCAAGCAGAAATATTTGAACCTGCTAGCATTTGTAGCCAAGTAATATGGTTAAAATAAAATTGTTAAATGGCAAAAGCGGTATCCACGGCATCTTAATAATCTGCGTTCTAACCATTTGTTCGTTGGTTTGTTTTAAAATCTTGGGATGCTTTAATTATGTACACTGCCTAACATAAAGGGGAAAATGTGACCAACTTCACAGTCTGAGGATTCCTAGTGGTGTTATTATTGACATTACTAACAGTGAGACAGGCTGGGACCTGAGACCCTTTGCTGCAGTGCTGCAACGCTTGCACCTGGACACACCTTTCCTGGAGCCACAAAATACAAAGAAATTATATGGGACTAAAAATAACTGCAAGTATTGCAGTTGGTTAAATTCTGGACAAAAGACCAAAAAACCCAACTGCTGCTTTTGAAGAGCCTGGAGCAAAAGCAGCGTACTGCGCATGCTCCCTGCACACACCACCACCTAAGGGGTGGGCAAACCACCTAAGCTACCCCTCCTCCCTGACCACTGAACACACCCCTACCCTCACCCCATATAAGGAACCAGAGCTTGCCCCCCACCCCGCCGGCCTCGGGGAGCGAACAAACAAGGGAACCTGCTGTTTGTTCTACCTCCCCCGCTGCTGCAGCAGGGGCCCCAAAAAAGCCTTGCCTGAATTTCTTGTCTGACCTCTGATCAATTTCTACTGATTAAGGAGGCCAAGAACCCTGGTCAGTAACAATAGCATACAGCATAATTAAGAAAAGTACAGAACGTACAATCCTAGGTGTGAATCCTGGTAACATCCTGACTCTGTAATACCAAGAAAATTACTTAATCTCTCTGAGCTTCAGGGTTACTTTATGTTTTAAATGAGAGTGTACATTGAATGCCTGCCCCAGTACCAGACACCAACCAAACAACAACTGTTGTTAGTGTCCTCTGTGGTCACTCTGCTGGCAAAGATGCCCCCAGAGATGCCCTAAAATAGTTCAGCTTAAACTGGGAATAAGGAAGAGGCTCAGCGTGATGGGAAGAACGAAGACAGCATGCACTCTCCCGTACTTATTTCTCGAGGGAGATCTAAAGCGTTCTTTTGGGGCTTCCCTGGTGGCTCAGTGGTTGAGAGTCCGCCTGCCGATGCAGGGCGCGGGTTCGTGCCCCGGTCCGCGGTCCGGGAAGATCCCACATGCCGCGGAGCGGCTGGGCCCGTGAGCCATGGCCGCTGAGCCTGCGCGTCCGGAGCCTGTGCTCCGCAACGGGAGAGGCCACAACAGTGAGAGGCTCACATACCGCAAAAAAAAATAAAGCGTTCTTTTGTAGCTGGTGGTCAATCCTACGTAACAAAAAGATGGAGCTATGCTAAGGAGGCTTTAAGCCTTCCAGGAAGGAGGAAATCTGAGCTGCTGAAGCTCTGCTGCCTAAATAACAAGCAAGACAGCTGGTGGGAGAGGAAGTCAGGGGAAGTCAAAGAATAATACATACTGTGAAAATCTGATGCGCGTGTACAGCCACAGTCTGGAGAAGTTTCCAACCTCTACTGTGCTCATTCTAATCACCTGGTTTGACAGCGAAAACCTTTGCCCCAGTGGATTCTATAAAAAGGTTCAGGGAATGAATGTTCTGCTGAGGCTGTGTAATGACTTTTCGTCTGGAAGCAATGGTCAGAAAACAAAGTCTACACTAGAATCAAGTCTATTTCCAGGGATAAAATTGGGTGAGCTCCAAAAGCCTCCAAGTGCTTTTCCGGGGAGAAAAACAGAGTTAGAAGTATTTTTCATCAGCTCAGGTGGAGACAGATATGCACACTGTTTTGCATTTAGCCCCTATTTGTGGAAGTAATGCTATGTGCTTCATCCTTAAGCCTGTGGTGACCACTGTGAACAGCATTTTTCCACTTCCATATAAAATAATAAATGGTAATATTTACTGAGCATTTATGATGCTCCAGGCACAAAACTCTTTAAAGAAAAAGGATAGAATTTGTATGTGAATCAGCACAGTCAAGATATAAGAAGCTCCCCCAGAGCCTCTGCAGTAACTGTTTTCTCCTGTCACATGTCAGTACACGTGAATATCGTTCAGGTTTTCAGGAGGCCAGAAAGGAAGGATTCTGCAGTTCCACCATCACAACAGCCTCAAATTATTCAGCCTTTCAGATTAGTCTTTCCTGAATGAAGAGTTTGTTCTCTGATACCAAGCCCTGCAGACATCCTCCTGTCGCACTGCCATCATTACCTTGATTTTCCACTCTTTGGCTAGCTGCAGTATTAGTGTCAGCAAGTTATGTGCATTTTAAAGCTCGTGAAGGGATCGTCATTTCACCCTGTGGACTTGCTCCTTCTTGCAATACTGACAGCTGACTTACATCCTGGTTATAATTAATGACTACTTGCTAGTGGTTTTACATAGCACATTTCATCTCCAGATTACAAAAGGCTCTGTAAAAGTTCTCTCCCAGTCCCTCCCAGCAGGATGGAAAGATTCAAGAAGCCAGAAAGCTTCAGTTGCATGCCCAGTAAACAGTAACAAAAGGAAAAACAGAAATCAAGTTCCTCCGGGTTTAAGCCACTGCATCTATGTGAGGAGCCAGGAGGCCTCCCCATAAAGGAAGAGACATGAAAGCAATGTGTGTAGAAGCTCATAGCACAGATGGGAAGAACTGCAGTAGCGCGGGTTCACAAACTGACCCCCATGCCCAGAAGACAAAGAGAGACTGAAGAAAGAGGCAGACCTCTCCAGACTGGTAGGTGGCAGGTTTAACAAGCAAGGAAACTTACATGTGAAGCTTGTCTCAGGCACCACAAGATAGTAGATCCCTGTGTCCATGCACCAGAATCTTAAGTTTATATAGAGGCCTTACCCAGGTTCAGTCACATATACAGTGCAGATGATCTAACCAACACAGTGCTCTCTTAAGGCAGCATCCTTGAAATGGCTCTGGGAACTGTGAATCAGAAACATACATTCCAAGGACAGGGGAGGGGATAAGAAACATGCAATTGCCCAGGGCCAGCTCCTGGGTCAAGGAGAGGTCACATCCTCTCAATTACCTCCTCCAACAAATACTTCTCTTTTCTTTGGGCTCTCAATATCTGTTTGTGGCTTTGAAACAGATCAATTAGTCAGGTAGGACTACTATTATTCAAGGATCCTGAAAAAGGCTTGGAGAATTGTTACTAGTTTGGGGTTTTGTGGGTTATTTATAAGCAGGAAGTTTTGCCACTCTTGTTTCAAGATCAACAATAAACAGGGAGAGAGACTCACTTTGTGTGTTTAAACTGAGTTCAAGACCTGTGTTATAGGCCCACCGAAACCACAATGACTCCCCAATCTCTCCTTCTTTCTCAAACCCCATCAACGTGTTCTCCAAGATGGAGAAGAGGCTCTTGAGGGCTATTTAGGACAACTTCTGACTCAGCCCTGTTAGCAGAAGGAGGCCAAAGAATACAGTAGAAAAACCTCTGAACTCTTAGAAGACCTGACTTCAAGCCCTGCCTCAGACCTGGCTTTCTATGGGACAGTTTTGTTAATCTTCCAATGGGCTATCTCCTGGAAGTAGAATGAAAATTCTGTTCCAAGAAAATTAAGGAATATATATATATTTTTTAAGGAATCAAGTTGGGTCAGGACATTGACCAAAATGGAGGAGGAAGAGGTTGAGCTCACGGGCGCACCAAAATTACAACTATTTACAGAAAACCACTGATGAAAAACACCAGAACCTGTCAAAACAGATCTTCTACAATTAAAGATATAAAGAAGGAACCACAATGAGACAGGTAGGAAGGGCAGAGTCATGGTAAAGTCCCATACCCCCAGGTGGCAACCCACAAATGGAAGAAAAATTACAATTACAGAGGTTCTCCCTAAGGAGTAAGGGGTCTGAGCCCCACATTGGGCTTCGCATCCCAGGAGTCCAGCATTGAGATGAGGCCCCAAAACATTTGGCTTTGAAGGTCAGCAGGACTTACTTTCAGGAGACCCAGGGGACTGTGGGAAATAGAGACTCCACACCTAAAGGGTACACACAAAATCTCACATGTTCCATGACCCAGGTCAGAAGCAGTAGTTTGAAAGGAGCCTGAGCCAGACCTACTTGTTGATCTTGGAGACCCTCCCAGAGAAGCAGGAGGCAACTAGAGCTCACCCTGGAGACACAGACATCGGAGGCAGCCATTTTGGGGAGCTTGTTCCTCTACGTAGACACTGATGCTGGCAAGGGCCATTCTGGAATCCTCTCTCTAGCTTATTAGCCTCAGGACACAACCCCATACCCACCAAACAACCTGTAGGCACCAGCACTAGAACACCTCAGGCCAAGCAACTAACTGGGTGATGACATAGCCCTACCCACCAGCAGACAGACTGCCTTAAGAACCCCTGAGCCCACAGCCGCCCTGGACACAGCCCTGCCCACCAGAGGGCCCAAGACCCAGCCCCACATTACAGTGTGCAAGCACTAGACCTGGGACCCCCCAGGGCCCTGCATTCAGAGAACTGGGGACCCCGTTCCACCCACCAGTGGGCAGGCACCAGCCCCAGAATCACCAGCAAGCCTGCTAAAGCCTTGGGACCAGCCTCACCCACCAGCAGGTGGACAACAATCCCAGGATAACCTCATGCCCCCAGCCTGCAGACACATCCCACCCACCTTCAGGCCAGTACCCACTCTAGGACTTGCTGGGCCCTAGCCCATCCACCAGCAGGTCAACACAAGCTTCAGGACATCCTCAGTAATGTGTATCAGGAAACAGTGGTCTGACACCAGCTCTGGGACCCCTGAACCCTGCATCCAGACCCTAGGACCCAGCTCTACCCACCAGTGGGCCAGCACTAGCCACAGGACCTCTCTTCACTCACTGTGGGTGGGCACCACATAGGCAGAACACTCTTTGACATAAATTGCAGCAATATTTTTTTAGATCTGTCTCCTAAGACAAAGGAAGCAAAAGCAAAAATAAACCAATGAGACTTTATTAAAGTTAAAAGCTTTTGCACAGCAAAAGGAAACCACAAACAAAACAAAAAGACAACCTACTAAATGGGAAAAAATATTTGCAAATGATATGACCAATAAGGGGTTAATATTCAAAATATGTAAACAGCTCATAAAATTCAATATTAAAAAAACAAACAACCTGATTAAGAAATGGGCAGAAGAAGACCTAAATAGATATTTCCCAAAGAAGACATACAGATGGACAACAGGCACATGTAAAGATGCTCAACATCACTAAACATCAGAGAAATGCAAATCAAAAACACAAAGTGATATCACCTCACCTACCATAATGGCTATCATCAAAAAGAACACAAATAACAAATGTTGGCCAGCATGTAGAGAAAAGGGAACCCTTGTACACTGTTGGTGGGACTGTAAATTAGTGCAGCCACTGTGGAAAACACTATAGAGGTTCCTCAAAAAACTAAAAATAGAACTACCATATGACCCAGCAATTCCACTCCTGGGTATATATCTGAAGAAAATGAAAGCACTAATTCGAAAAGACTCATGCACTCCAATGTTCATAGCAGTATTACTTACAATAGCCAAGATATGGAAGCAACCTAAGTGTTTATCGATAGATGAATGGATAAAGAAGATGTGGCATATGTATACAATGGAATACTCAGTCATAAAAAAAGGAAATTTTGCCATTTGAAACATGAATAGACCTGGAGGGTATTATGCTTAGTGAAATAAGTCAGACAGAGAACAACAAATACTGTATGACATCACTTATATGTGGAATGTAAAAAATAAAACTAGTGAATATAACAAAAAAGATAGAGAACAATTATAGAGAACAAACTAGTGGTTACCAGGGGGAAGAAGGAAGGGGAAGGGAGGGTCGGGATAAGGAGTAGGGGATTAAGAGGTATAAACTGTTAGGTATAAAATAAGCTACAAGTATACGTCATACAATATGGGGGATAGAGCCAATATTTTATAATAACTGTAAATGGAGTATAACCTTTAAAAATTGTGAATTACTATATTGTACACCTGAAATTTATATAGTATTATAAACCAACTATAACTCAATAAAAATATTTAATTAAACTTTTAAAATATATTAAAAAATAAAAAAGAACTAGTTACAGGGCTTCCCTGGTGGCGCAGTGGTTGAGAGTCCGCCTGCCGCTGCAGGGGACACGGGTTCGTGTCCCGGTCCGGGAAGATCCCACATGCCGCGGAGCGGCTGGGCCCGTGAGCCATGGCCACTGAGCCTGTGCTCCGCAACGGGAGAGGCCACAACAGTGAAAGACCCGCATACCGCAAAAAAAAAAAAAAAAAAGAAAGAACTAGTTACATCAAAATTAATTAAATCAGAAAGATTTCCTAAAATTTAGAATACCTAAACATCTATATAGATATATAGCTATATCTAGATATGTACATAGAGAGATATGATAATTTTGGTGCTATATATTTTTTGGTAGAGAAGGATTATCAGTTGAGCATCAAAATTGAATACAATAAAGTGAAACTGGAAAATGAAAAAAATAGTAAATAAAAATTATACATTTAAAAAAAGAGAAAGAAAGAAGAATGAAGAAAGGAAAAAAGGAAGAAGGAAGGAAGGAAGGAAGGAAGGAAGGGAGGGAGGGAGGGAGGGAGGGAATGAAAGAAAGAAAGAAAGAAAGAAAGAAAAAGAAAGAAAGAAAGAAAGAAAAGAAAGAAAAGAAAGAAAGAAAGAAAGAAAGAAAGAAAGAAAGAAAGAAAGAAAGAAAGAAAGAAAGAAAGGAAAGAAAGGAGGAAAGAGAAAGGAAAAATTCATTCTACTCGAGCTTATTTCCTAGGAGCTATTATGCATATTAGATCACCCGGATAAGAATGTACCAAGCTCTTTCAAGGAAATTGATGGCCACCAGATACAATTTAAAATATGTAATAAAGATCAATGGACAAATTATATTAAGCATATATTATGTGCAAAGCAGTGGGTACTGAGAAGAAAATAAAAGTGTGAAACACAGTTCCTGTCATTCTATATTTCATAAGCTTGCTTAAATAATAGACAAGCACACCCTTAAAAAGCAACTGAAAACCAGCCTATGCTGTATAGCATGTGACTAAAAAGAGATTCAAATGCCATAGGAAATATATGAGAAAGAGAGGACATAGAAGGGGCATAGAAGTGGTTTATGGAATTAAAGATGAAAGAGCAGGAAAACAGAAAACCAAGGTAAGAGGGTTACTTAAGCAAAGCTGAGGTATTGGGAAAATATAAGGTTCCCTGGGGTCAACTGTACACCATTTTGTTGGAGATGAAGATTTCAAGTATAATAAATAAAATAGAAATGTCAGGTTGTGATTCAGGCTGTATTGCACATACACAAAAAAACCTCAGTGAGAAGAAATAAGGGAAGGAAAACCTCCCATTTATGATATAAATAAATAAATAACCTAAGCAAACACTTATTAATAAATGTTCAAAATCTACTGAACAGAACTATAGAACTCTTGAAGGACATAAAAGTAGACTTGTACAAATGAAAAGACATATCATGTTCTTGATTAGGAAGACAATGCAAAAGAGATTCTAATTCTTACTAAGTTATAAATGCAATGTGATCCCAGTAAAAAAAATACCATTTTTTCTAAAGCTGGACAAGTTGATTACAAAGTTTATTAATAAAAATAATAATATGCAATAATAGCTAGAATATCTCTGAAAAGGAAGAGCAATGGGGCAGGATAAGAGGTGGCTAGCCCTAACATATGGTAAAACATAAAGTCTATTAAGAGTAAAACAATGTGCTATTGCTACATGGATTGAAAGACATATTAATAAAACAGAATTAAATATCTAGAAATAGGACCAGTGCATATTTAGTATTTTAGTATATTTAATAAGCAAATCAGTGGAGGAAAGAAAAATGTTTAATATGCCATGTTGTGGTAACTGGCTATTCATATTACTAAAAAACAGATTAAACTGGATTGTTCCTCACGTTACAGACCAGGACAATTACCCGTGGATAAAGCATCTAAATGTAAAAATTGAAAGCAAACAAATATTAGGAAAAAGGCATTGGTAAATTCTCTATAGTCTGGAAGAAGACAAATTTAAATAAGAAGCAACAAAAAGAGATTAATAAATTTGATAAACTTTTTAAAAATTATGGCAAAAATAACTCATAAGCGAAGTGGAAATGACAAACATAAATATTTGCAACATACATGACAGGTAAGGATTCGTATTCCTAAAATAGAAAGACAATAAATAGGTAATCATCTAATATACAGAAGAAAAACTCCAATAACCCTGTTGAAAAATGAGCAAGAGACATGAATATAGATTTAACAGAAAAAGAAATGCAAATGACCCTTTAACATGGAAATATGCTCAAGATCATTCAAAATAAGAGAGCTGCAGAGCAAAACTACAAAGATACCATTTTCCCCTTTCAGACTGTCAAAAGTTCAAAAGTTTAACAGTATATTCTTCTTGGTAAGGATTTGGAGATATAGTTTCATACACTGCTGATGTGAATGCCCAATGGTACAATCACTAGGTAACAGAATTAAGCAATCTTGCTGATGCTAAATCTGGAGCAATAAATGTTTTGAAAAATCAAGGAAGTTATCAAAGTCTGCTGGAGTTGTATCAAGAGAACTCAAAAGCCAACTTCAAGGAACTCTCAACTATCTAAAGATAGGATAATTTGAGCAGTATAATCAATTAATGTCTTCATGAGATTTTAAATCTTCATATATGTTTTAAATAATTCTAAAAATTAAAAACCAGCTTATTAGTTACCGTTGGAGGATATTAGAAGATTCGACACATAATTCTGAAAAATGTTAGCTAAATTCAGAGAACCCAGCATTTGTCCTGCCTTTCATGTATGAACTCTACCTCAGGGTAACTAAATAGTTGATGATGGAAAGTTTCTCTTTAAAGTATTACAGTTAATTATTAAAGAACAACATCACTTTGCAACCTGTAATGAAATGATGGAAGCAATGATCATCAATGGCTCTGAAGCCATTAGGTGAAAAGCCGATCGGGAACTTTATGACTGGGTCAAGTTGAGCCCTGAGGCCACTGATCTTAACATCAGAAGAAGAAAGAAATCAACTGTTATATTCCACCTGAGGTAATGAAACATGAAGTTCTCACAACTATGAGGTATTTGTGCCAAAAATTTGAAGCTAAATCTGATTACACCTCCAACTTTAATTATTAAGTTGAAACATAAAATGGCCAATACTTGACCATTTTGAGCTACAAAAATACAATTACATTTGGTTCAATCGAATAGAGAGGGCAGAGAAGCATGTTAAGTTAAATTTAATAGTGAAGCAATTGGCAAAATCTAGACAGTTCAAATCACTCCGTTTCCTCAACAACAAAACAACAACAAATTTATAAGGAAATTTTAAAAGAGAGGGGAGAGTACTTATAGACTAAAAAGAACTGAGATTTATTGATGAAGCAGGCAGTGTGGCTCTTATTAGGATTCTGATTCAAATAATCCCACTATGAAAAGAAAATGAGACTAAGAAAATTTTAAAACTGAGTATTTGATGATAAAGAATTACTGCTAATTTTTTGGTACTTTAATGGCATTGTGGTTATTTTTTAAGTACTCATTTTTTAGAGATACATGCTAGAGTGTATTACAGATGAAATTTAATTAGTCTGGGATTTGCTTTAACATAAACAAAAGAGTGGCTATGAGAAAGAAGAGATATGAGCGTAGATGAACAAGGTTGACAATACGTCGTAATTATGGAAGATGGGTGCTGGGTACATGGACGTTCATTAAACTATTCTCTATCCTTTTGTATATATGTATGACTTTTCCCATCATTTAAAAAAATGGGGAAAGTATATTTAGACAAATCATTGGAGGGTCATTGAAAGTCTCTCATCAGGGAAGAAGAGATTCATCAAATTACCAAAAAAAAAAAAGATACACTCACTCTTGTCTTGCAGTTTTCTATGGTACACATAGGAGCCCAATATAACTGCAATTCCTTTCAACCTGACTGTTTGAAGCCCAAAGCAAAGGTATCTCCAGAACAAGTGGGTGGCAGACACACTTGCCTTGCAGCTATTTTTTTTTTCAAGAGAGAAATGAAAGAAAAAAGTCAACATGCAGGTCAGATCTTTGTGATTCTCTAATGCTCCAGCAGATCAGCTAAAAAAAGTTTCCCCAAATAAACTGATGTTGTATAACTCAAAGACAGGAAAGGTTGTGCAAAGTTGTACATGTTTTTAACAAAACTTTAGAAGTGAACCAATTTAAACTACCTGAGCAGAAAGTTAAAATGATATATTACTTTTTTCTCTCTAAAATAAACAGTTCTATATTTTCACATACTCTTAGTAATCCAAGACACATTAACATATTCTCTGTACAAACTTATTTATGCTGTTAATTTTCTTAGGAAAGATTTCTCCCAAAGATATAAGCATAAACTTAAGTTTATACCTTGGTATATTTTCTATTTCTTTTAGATTTCATACATGGCATCCAAGTATTTTCAAGATCTGATTCCTGCCATCCTTGGAAATAGCAGCTTCATTTTCTGTTTCTCCCCTACCACGCACCCCTTCACTGTGGTGGACAAACCCAAAGGGGGCCTTAAAGGATTTCTGCCCCCTGATGTTCAAGCTATTGTGTGATCCCCTTCACTTGACCTGTGACTTGCTTCTACTCAATATAATGTAGCAGAGGTGATTGACTAGGTTACACTGTATTACAAAGTGGTGAGATTCCTCACTCCCATGATTAGGTTATGAAATATATATGACTCTGTCTTGTTAGCATGCACCAGAAAGGCTTTCTTGTTGGCCTAGAAGAAGCAAGTTGCTATGATGTGATTGGAGAAGGCCACATGGCAGGGCCTCTAAGTTTTGAGGGCCTTGATCCTATGATCATAAGGAGATAAATTTTGCTAACAACTATGTGAACTTGGAAGAGGATCCTGAGCTCCAGAAAGAAATGTAGCCCAACTGATACCTTGATTACAGCTTTGTGAGATACTGAGCAGAGGACTCAGGGTTAGCCATGCCCACACTGCTGATCCATGGAAACTGTGAGGCGATAAAGGCCTGTTGTATTAAGCTGCCACGTTTGTGGTTGTCTGCTAGGCAGCAACAGAAGATAATATACTTGTGAGCACACCTCCTGGACCCCATCCCATGTTCAAATGGGTTTTTCTGTTTGGAATGACCTCTCTCCTTTATTTACTTCTTATATGTTGTTGCAAATACATATAAGCATCCTTTAAGATCTTCTTTAAACCATCTTCTCTGGTAAGTTTCTCCAACTCTTGCTTCTAATCATGCTCCCACCATCAGCCTTTGTGTATCTGCAGTTGCCTTAAACATACATCTATTGTTGTAAATATCCCCTTACTCATGGCCTGCATACTGCACCAGACACTGTTTTTCATTCATTCATTCATTTATTCAACAAACATTTATTTCCTGCAAACAATATTCTACCTTTGCCTTTTTTTTTTTTTTGGCAGTACGCGGGCCTCTCACTGTTGTGGCCTCTCCCGTTGCAGAGCACAGGCTCCAGACACGCAGGCTCAGCGGCCATGGCTCACAGGCCCAGCCGCTCCGCGGCATGTGGGATCTTCCCGGACCAGGGCACGAATCCATGTCCCCTGCATCGGCAGGCGGACTCTCAACCACTGTGCCACCAGGGAAGCCCCTACAAACAATATTCTAAATAGTATGCTAAGTGCTGGGGAGACAGATTTGAAAAAGTCTTTTCTCACAAGACAGAGACCAATTTTTATTCATTTTTATGTCTCCTGATGGCTGCCTGTGGAACATAAAAAAAATGGGGGCTCTAAGTGAATTTGCCAAAATATCAATTTTCCAAGGATAGTTTGCTAAATGACCAATTCAATTCATCAAAAGCTGCCAGGCACCTTAAACTGGCTTCTCACAGCCATTTCACTTTGGGAGGCAGAGACACGTTCAGAGTTTAAGCGTGCAAAACTGAGAATTGTATTTAAAGAAAAGCACCTTTGACTTCTGAGACACCTTTGCATTTTCCAATATGAATCCTGTGAAATAGAGATATTCAGTCAAGTGGAACTCTGTGGGGAAAAGACTCTAGCAAAAATGAGTAATTTGATCATCTGGTAAATTGGATTGCAAATTATTATTCTTATCTCTTTGGTAGAAACAATAAGAGCAACGGTGAGTTTAAGGAAGACAAGATCCACATGGGCAAGAGTACTTGGAGAGACCACTCTGGAAGATTTAGTTCATAAGTCGAGCTTTGAAAGAGGAGAAGAATCTAAGTGAATGGAGAAGAACTTTGGGAAAAGCTAATTATTTACAAAGACGATGAAGCTACATTTTCATCAGAGGAATTAGGTTCAAATTTAATTCATTAACTATTGGAAATATTATAAATTAATTATTTTATTAATTTATTCATAGGACATCAAAAAAAAAACAAAAACAGAGGACTTTCCTGGTGGCACAGTGGTTAAGAATCCGCCTGCCTGCGCCCTAGAGCCCGTGAGCCACAACTACCGAAGCCCGCATGCATACAGCCCATGCTCTGCAAAAAGAGAAGCCACCGCGATGAGAAGCCCGCGCACCGCAACGAAGAATAGCCCCCGCTCACCACAACTAGAGAAAGCCCACGCGTAGCAACGAAGACCCAATGCAGCCAAAAATAAATAAATAAATTTATTTTTTTAAAAAACAAACAGACATTCACAAAGAGACCTAAGAATCAGAATGTTGAGTGAAAGAAAAAATGCTGAGCTTGAGGAGAATTGCATTGCTCTTACAATCAATTTTGGAGGACTTAGACACTGGGGAATCATTTATTCTTTATAAGCCATGTTTATATTAAAAATAAAAACAAATGCAATGATATTCTCTTTAACAACAACGATAAGAAAAGTAGGAATACACCCTCCTTGCTTGTTGTTTGGTCGTACCCACGTCCTACGTGTCTCTCATGCGAGTGTTACTAGTTGTTTTTATTGCTTCTTGATCTCATGTCTATCATCAGATCCTTGTTGCTTCACAAAATGAGTTCAAACTATTTCTTTTTTGCTTTTATTTTGTGTTTTATATATTGGGGAGTTGTGAAATTTGGAACTATGTCTTCTTTCAGTGATTGGTAGAACACTTTGACATAACCATTTTGGTCTGGTGTTTTCATACTGTTATAGGAATATTCAGGTTTTCAATTTCTTCCTAGGTAATTTAAATTTTTCTAGGATTGTTTTAATTCCACCTAAGCTTAAATATATTGGCATAAAATTGCTCATAATATCCTTATCTGTTTAATTTCTATAGCATATACAGTTATGTCCACTTTTTACTCCTAGTGGTATTTATTTGTATCAATTCCTTCTCTCTCTTTTTATTGATCAATCTTGCCAATTTTATTTGTCAATTTTATTTTTGTCCAAAAAATGACCTTTGTCTTTATTGATTCTCTCTACTGTATCTTCACTTTCAATTTCTATTGATTTTACCTCAGTATTACCAGTGCCTTTAATCTACTTTCTTTGCATTTATTCTGTTTTCCCAACTTTTGAATTTGAATGCTTAGCTCATAATGTTTAATTCTTTAATGTATGAGTCACTTCAAAGTCTATTCTTTTCTTTTCTGGATGCATTTTTCCTAATATGTTTTTAGTTACTGGTTTCTAATATAGTATGATTTGTTTGAAATTTACTGAATCATGCTTTATGGCCTAGTACATGGTCAGTTTTCCTAAATACCTCAGATGTACTTGAAGAAGTTTCCAATTATTAGGTGCAATCTTCCATATATGTTCATTAGAACAAGACTATTATTTGTAATGTTCAAATTTTGTGTCTCCTTGAGTCATGGGCATATACACACTAACAAACGTAGTAAGGTAGATAGCTAGTGGGAAGCAGCCGCATGGCACAGGGATATTGGCTCGGTGCTTTGTGACAGCCTGGAGGGGTGGGATAGGGAGGGTGGGAGGGAGGGAGACGCAAGAGGGAAGACATATGGGAACATATGTTTATGTATGACTGATTCACTTTGTTATAAAGCAGAAACTAACACACCATTGTAAAGCAATTATACCCCAATAAAGATGTTAAAAAAAAAAAATTTTGTGTCTCCTTACTGATATATTTTTGTCTGAGTTCATACACCGAGAGACATATTATAACCTCCCTGTATCACAATAGATAAATCAATTTCTCCCTTGAATTCTATCAAGTTTTGTTTATGCCTTCTTAAAGGAAACAAGTTTAGAATTATACCTTCCTGAGGAGTTAAACCATTTACTGCTAGTGATGTTTTTTGCCTCAAAGTCTTCTGGTGTTAATATAGCTAACCCAGTAAATTTTGGGTTTGTTTTCATCTTTTATATCTTTTCCATTCCTTTATTGTTTATTTTTCTGTATCTTTATGTTTTAGGTATGATACTTGTAAAAACATATAGCCTCATTTTGTGTTAGTTTTCCAATCTGACAAGTTTTGCCTTTCATATAGAGAAATTAGATCATATTCATTGATTTGAATTACTGATGTATTTGGATACATATGTATTTAAAAATAAAATACTATTGTATTTTGTGTTATTTCTACCAGCTTTATTTCCCTTTTTTTGTGTTAACAGTCTTTCTAACACATTTTAACATGTACATTTAATGAAGACAAATGTTAGTAAATAAATTTACCCTGCTCCAAACAAGACAAGGATGTGAGCAAGTTTGATACCTGCTGTGGAGGCTATAGAAGGGCACCTCTCAGACCACTGACTGAGGAGCACAATGGCCTGAAGGCCCAGCTTCCATACTCAAAAATCCATTACTGCATGTGCACAGGCCGTGGTGACCAAGTGTGGTAAGGATACCAAGGCAGGTAGGTATATTTCTGGATGATGTAGGACTCTTCTGAAGAAAGATTTTGCTATCTGGCTCAAGAAGTCAGCACTAACCTTTTCAAACTTCTTAAAAACTGCATACAACCTAAGATTATTTTCATTTAGCTCTTCCTTTACAAGGGTCAGAACATCATTATGGTCTCATTATGGTCTCATTAGGCTCTCCCAGCCTGACCCCACTTCCCATTTTTCCTCATGGACACTTCCCCTAATGAATCACTTGCATATCTAATCTTTTGGAATTTGCTTCTCAAATATCCCAGACTAACAAAAGTGGTACCAGAGGTGGTCTAAGAAAACAAGCGGTATGATGAGAATTTGGGGCTGTTTCCGCTACCATCAATTGGGTAAACATGACAGCATCCTGGTTGGCAGGTGGGACACAGACTGTCACTGGCACAAGGTGGTAAAAAAACCCTAGCTCAGTATTTAGTAGACTCAGCATTGAATTAGTCTAGGAGCTCCTATACTGGTCTTGCAATCAAACGCTAGCAGCTTTACTTTTGCTTTGTCAATACTATTCCACTCTTTCTCTATAACTCAGTATTTTCTTTCTCTTTGCCTGGGTTCTTGCCTTGATAGTCTGCCATAATCCTATTTTTTTCTAACACTGAGTCCCCTATTTAGCTCTAGAAAATCTGCTCACAATCCCTGATGATATGGTTTCCATTTACTGAGAAGCCTACCTACCATATGTCTGGTGTTATGTTATCGCACTAATCCTCACATCTCTGCCAGTAGTTATTTTACCTCATCTACAGCTGAGACTCAGAAATATTCAGTGAATGGAGCGAGGCTGTAGTTTTACCTATGTTCCCATTTGGCTATGCTCATTTGCAAAGGAGATGAGGAAACTTCAGGGGAAGATCTTGAACCCTGAGTAGTATGGGCACATACAAGGTGTGTCCAACAGACAGAGGCCAGTGTTGCCAGAACAAATGTGCAGAGGAGATTATAAAGCCACGGAAAGAAAATTCTCCAGAAGGAAAGAATGAATGTGTCGCAGTAAACTCAACTCATAAACCATGCATAAGGACCAGAAGGAAGAGGTATGCAAGAAAGAGCATGATAGCTGTTACCCAGCCTAGTCCTTTTGGAGACACACTGGAAGTGTGCTCCCTGGAGAGCAGTGGAGTTATAGATGTTCAGTGAAAGAACTGTCACAGTATTTGCTGAGGAATTTGGGAACAAGGCAATCCTGCTCTGGGAATTCTACCCACTCCACCCACCCCAGCCAAGCCGTCGATAAATAATACAGAAGGAAGGGGTAGTCTCTCATTTTGTAAAAAGCATGGGAAAGGGGGGAAGGGAGTTGGGAATGAGCACAGAAGGGGTAGGTTGGGCAGGGGAGTGTTCAGGGGCCAGCACCAGCGCGTTGCCAGGGAACTGCACCTGGTGGCAGTGGCAGAACCACCTCTCTCTGGGCAGCAAGGATGTATCAGAAGCAGAATTCCCACTAGAGTGGTACCAGGCAGTAAAGGTTAGGAAAACGTTCATTCACTTATTCAACAAATATTTATTGAAGAGCTACTGCTTGCCAGGCACTGTGCAAGATCCTTCTGTTGACCGGCAATGAGACAACAGAGGTGTTTGAGGCTAAAAGAAATAGAATGAATAAAAAGGAGCTGTACTTTGACCCCCAAAAGCCCTTTTGGAAAATCTCACTTTACCAAGCTTCCTTCTTTGGAAATGTTCTAATCATAGTCTTGATCTATTTATCTAACAAGTTGTCCTTTTCTTATTGGATTATCAGAGACTTTTATTTGAAGGGATACTAATATTTTATTGATTATATGGATTGAAAATATCCTCTCCTTGTCTGTTATTTGCCTTTTACATTTATTTATGGCAGAAGCAGGCATTCACTGTTTTGTGATCTAATAACTTTATACATGTCTTTGTTACAGAGCTAACCTCCTTGCCCACAGCGTTTCTCCTTTAAGGCTATGGAAACAAGGCTAGAATTGGAATTGGGATATCTGGGTTATGACAAAAGTCTTCTAACATTAATAGTATGTGACTTCGGGTAAGTTTCTTAAGACTAACATTAAATCCTAAAACATCAGACACTCTGCTGGGTTTCTTATATATGGTATCTGATTTAACCTTTACAACTATTTGCCTATTTTTCAGAGAAATAAAGTGACTTACCCAGTGATACATAGCTACTTAATGACGTCCTTGGGAATTAAATTCAAGTATGACTCCTGAATCCATGTTGCTTTCTTCTCTTAATGTGTGTTTCAGGATTCTCATGTGAAAAATCACACACACTCCAAAAAAAAAGGAGTAAATGGAACTATGATCCCTAACTCCCTCACTGCTCTGAGATTCCATGATTCAAAGCATCTATTGGAAACCAATAACTATGAGACACTCTGGAAAGGGACTACTGATTCTAAATCTGCTGGTCCTGTAGAGGAAGACAATTAACATCAAATGACAATGGAGTGACTGATATCTTGATTTTAAAAACCATGCAAAATTGACTTTGAACAGGATTACCCCGTAAAGATAGAATAAACTTTTTTTCTGACAAGCTTTACAATTGCACTATGAAAAGTACTTGATGTATAGCAGCTATATATTATTGAAAATCACTATTCACTAAGAACTTTACCTATACCATCTCCTTTCATTTTCAAGAGAAACTCATGAGGCATTTTACTCTCCATTTTAAGGATGAGCAAACTGAGACATAGCGAGGTTATATGACCCCACAACTAGTAACACCCAAGCCTCTCTCCAAACCACCACCCAACACCATGCAGCCCTGGACTTCCCTTTGTTAGAAATCTACAGCCAGTATCAAATCTTTGCCAAGTGAGGTTCTCTTCTTATAGCAACTTAGTCTTTTATGACATTGTCATCATTGAAGAATCTCATTAGATCTTCAATATGAAGGGAGTCTTCTGAGTTAGCAAAGTGAAAGAAAGCATATAAGAGAGAATTACAGGTCTTTCACAGAATGAAAAGTCTATAAATAGACTTACTAACCACTTAAGGAAAACTTTAAAAGTATTTTTATTGCTGACTTTTCAAAAAGGAACCTATGTTGAAAATTTAAGGCTGACATTTACTTGTTGAGCAGCTAAAATTCTCTTTTTCCTTTAAAGGGTCTGCTGAAAAATTTGTGTTTCCTACTTCTCTATGAAAGTTCCTGAACCTCACTTAATATGAATTCCTGTGAAAATCAGAGTTACACATTCCATAACATGGTGGCATTTAAAACTCCCTCATAAAGGACTTATCTCTCCTAGGGCTCGTGAGCTAATGAAGTGTAGAGTGGCTATAGAAAGCTTCATGGAAAGCATACATTCCAAGGAATAGAAGGTGAAGAGGAAAACAATGCATCAAGTTTGTGTGCAGTGTAGATTCCAGAAGAGATTCTAATTACGACTTCTAAAGTTAGGCTTGCAGTATGCTTTCAGAGCCAGGAAGACTGTGGGTGTAATGCGATGGCTAGCTTGTATTGTTTATACCCCTCATAATTTATTATTGCATAGGAAGACTTACCTACACCAAGGTGACCAGATGATAGTCTAGGTAAGTACGATGGCTCTTGAACATCCCTCCAAATAAAGTCTAGATCAAAAAGTGTAGCAACCACTGTCCTGTGTTTTGCTGCTTATTGCTCAAGTCTATTTGGAACTTTCATTAAGCTATTTTGGAAACTGTCAGAGAATCATCCTGATTTTACCTTATGAACCACAGTCACAGAACTTCTGAGAAGCTTTTGATCCCCTATGACATTTGTTTTTGTGTTACTTTTTCTAATTCTACCTTTAAGAAAAAAGGTCTGTTGTGGTTCTCTCAAATGCCAAAAGGAGGAAAAACACTTATGATGATGTTGCATAACATTTACCTTCTAAATACCAAGCTTAGCATATACACAGGGTGATAGGGCATAAAGTATCTTCCTATTATATGTGTGTGTGTTTTATATTCTTTTATAAAATGTCATGGGGTGATTTAAAATGCACATTTAAGTACTATTTCCCAAGAAAATGTAAAATTCTAAATATAGAAAAGTTGAGCCCTGAACAGAATTAATCTCCCTGAAATCAAATACCTTTTAAAATACAAAAAGACTAACTGTCCGAGTCATCACTGACTCCTTTCTTCTCCATCATATCCAATATCCACTCCATCACTGGATCAGGTTGGTTTCACCTCAGAAATATCCAGGGGGCACACACTCTCTCTCTCTCTCTCTCTCATCTTTCATTAGGACTATTTCAACAGCTTCCTTACTAGTCTTCTAACCATCTGTTTCAACCACTTTAGTTCATTCTCTCTGTAGTATTACCAGAGTAGTCTTAAAACTGATGAGTTTGTATCCCTGACTGATAACATTTCCTAGTTCCATATTGCCTATATGATTAAAAAAATACAAAATTCTTAGTGCAGTGTCTCACAAAGTGTGATTCTCAGAACAACTGTATCAGAATCTTCTAAAGTCCTTACTGAAAAAAAAAAAAAAAAATGCAGATCCCTGGCCCCAGCCCAAGACTACTAAATCAGAATCCTTGGGTCTGAGTTCAGTAATCTACATTTTAACTCAGAAAAAATAAGTCTCCTGGAGAGAAGAGAAAGCATAAAATATTTTAGAAGTTTTGGAAAATTTCAGTATCTGGTAATATTATGAATGAGAACTCCTAAAAATCATGACTGAAAAATTCCTAAAAGTACTAGATAAAGGAATGAGGTAATATGTAAAATATTAAAGGAAATCCATCCAGTCTAGAAAAGAAAAGGAATAACATGGATCCAAAGATATGAAACAGAGTAGGAAATTTGATCGCAAAGTTTCCATAAAGTCAGACCCAAGTCTCAGGAAAAAGGGGAATTGAAAAAATATATATAGCAAACTCAGAAATAGATAGCAAAATTCCTTTTCTGTCTTGGTTCTGAGAAGAAAGAAATAAAATCATTTTCCCTGAGTATTCATAACCACTACCTGGCTCCTTATGTGAGTTGATGTCTTAAATTCACACTATTTGCTTGGAGAAAAATATAAAGGCAAACTATTTTATTTTATAGTAGACCCAAATGTGCAGCATCCCCAAAGAAATCTCTTTCAGATAAACATGGAGTCAGTTCCAGCAACAAAGAAGTCCCATAAATAAATTTCCAAATATGAACTACCAATGAAAAGCTATAAAACACACAAGGAGACAAAGAATTATGATGAGAGTCATCATTTACAAAAAACAGAACGCAGTTCAGAAAGACTTTAAACGTATATGCTAAGAGATATAGAATGTAAAATAAATGTTTACAATTAGCAAAAAGATTACGGTCTATAAATGTTATTTCTCACTAAAAGGTACAGTGGTTTCTTGGAGAATTGGCTGAGCCAGATCTGGAAAATAAAGTATAAATGTTGATCTTGGAACACCTTGTCCTATCAGAAAGCAATGAAGCTTTAAAGGCTAATATAGCCTCTTGTCAAAAAGACTCAGGGAACAACTGAAGAGGCCCCAACTGAAGAGGCATACAGCTGGCCAATAACTCCCAAATTTATATCACCAGCTCAAAGTGCTCTCTTAAACTTCAGACTCATATATAAAACTATCTACTCGGTATATCCACTTGAAAAATCTCATATATATCTCAAACTTAGCATGTGCAAAACGAACTCTTGAATCTTTCCCCAAAATCTGTCTCATCCACAGTCATCCCTACAAAAATTATTGCATAAAACCTTCAAATGACTCAAGCCAAAAACCTTGGAGTTACCTTGACTTTTCCCTTCTCATTTCTTATGCAAATTCTTTTTTTTTTAATAAGTTAGTCACAAAAAGAAAACCAGAATTGACTGATGACTCACCACTTACACTGCTACAGTGAACCAAGCCACTATCATCTCCTACCAGGATTATAGCAACCCTTGTCCACTGTAATCTATTAAGCCCAATATCAAACAAAATAAAAGCCAATGTTTTTACAATGGCCTAAAAGATCTTACCCATTCTGCTCCCTCTTACCTTTCTGGTTTATTCTACTTCTCTTTCCTTCATTAACTCTGCTCCAGCCATGTTGGCCTCCTCGCTTTTCCTTGAACACACCGTAGGGCCTTTGAACTATTTCCTTAGCCAGGAATCTTATTCCCCCAGTTATCCCCTGGTTAACGTGCTACCTCTTTCAAGTCTTTGTTTAAAAGTCAGCGAGGCCTACTGGCACCCCCTCCAACTTCCAATCTCTATGCTCTATTTTTTTCTCATAATACTTATTATCTTCAAACACACTCTAATTTACTTTGTGTGTTGTTGTTGTTGTTTTATATATATTTATTTATTTTTATTTGTTCCTAATTAGATTCTAATTGGTTAGTAGTTTCCCACTTAGCCCCAGAGAAAGAGGGGAGTACCTGACCTGTATTTAGTGACTACTGTCTCTGAATTTTTTGATCATAGGAATGATAAAATGGTTTTAGAAAAGCAATATTAGTAACTATATCCAAAATTGCATGAAAAATGTGACCCTTGCAGAGAAGATCACAACTTTGTTTCTCTATAATACTTGAATTTTTAAAGACTTTGGAATGCTTTAGCTAGCAAGGATCCACAAGGGACAGTTCCACCCTCCATGTGAAATGCCTGAGCCAAAACGATTTCAGAGTATAGCATATCCATTCTACGGAGTTACCTGCTCAATAGGAGAGATGAAGAACCCAACCAACCTTTTAAAACAAAGGATTAATGTCGGGACTGCTTCTCTAAACGTGGTCTCCACTGTGAGAGTGACTTGGAGTTTCACCTTAGGCATCAAAGGGGTATATGTTCACTCCTTGAAATAAACCCTCTAACTGTGTTCCCGTCCATTTAAAATATATCCATGATTTACCAAGCCCCATACAAAAGGAATTCGGCAAGTCACACAACTTTGGGTATAAGAACCTATTTATATCAGCTGATAGCTTTGCAGGGATTTAAGAAATACAAAATAAAATAAACAGGATAGTGTTGATTTACATGATAAGCATTAATAATGCTTATCAAATGTTAAGCAATGTATAGGCTTAAAAGAATGTATTACAACTTTCCCACTGGGACACTACGTATTGTACTGCATTAAGATGTTTAAGGGAGACTACACAGATCCACATTTAAGATGGAATGTTGATTACAGTCAACAAAGAAAAATTGTAAATGTAAAACATTAGATCTCTCAGGGTTCCCTTTGTAAAGATTCTCTGTGCCTTTTCTTTTTCCACATTTTAAGTTGTAATTTTCTTAGGCCACCTCTTTCTTTCCCCTTTGACGCTAAGTAATGATATTACAGTGCTAAGATTTGAAATTGCATGTGCTCCTAAATGCTGGTGAAAGAAATCTCAAAAATGCAAGTAAGAGAAAATGTTTCTCTCTCCCTACTGGTGCAGAAAAAATATTATTCTGCCTCATACAGTTAGTTCTGATAAAATGGTCAATGGAGAACATCTACAAGTATAAGATCGATACATCTTATACTTTGATAGATGTATCGATCTTATACATCTATCAAATATGTGTGAAAAAGTGCAGTCTATTCTAGGTTAGGTTATTGAAACTGTGCTTAGAAGTGTTATTTGTACAAAGGAGTCTTTTGGGACACCTGGACTTTAAAGCTTATTGTTCTGCCCTGAGAAATATAACCTGTTAGCCTTCCAAGTTTGCGATTCTGATTGTGAGTATTTCAATGATTATTTGCCCCGGCCATAATATTCAAATTGGCCTTATAAATAGTTGTGAGGTTTCTATTTTAACAGTGCTCCAGGAGAGCACTTTTGGAATTCCCTTTCTTCTCCATTTATATATAAATGTCCCAATAACACCATGAAAATGCCGAATTCTTCATTCAAAGGGTTCAAGACTCTTTGTCTCATCAATTAAATCTAGTATATCCTGGGGCATTTTGAATCACAGTAACAAACATAAAAATCCTGAGACCATATAATTTTTAAAATGCAGAGGGAAGATAATCCTTTTTAGCTAAAAATATATTTAGGGAGGACATACTTAGCATCTTTCTTGTAGCCTGGAATTTGACCAAAAAACCTTGAACTTCTCTTTTCCTTTTAACTTGAATTTCCAGCACGTATTTGCAAAACCATGTTCAAATATAGCATGCCAGTCCCTCATGGGAATCTCCTGATTTACAGATGAGCAAATTAGAGAGCAATGAGGTTAAGTAAGAATGTCAGAATCACACATAAAGCAGGAAAAGAGTAAGACATTAAGCTGCTAAGTACTAATTTCTGGGTGTGTGACCCAGCAGCTGCTTCTGAAGGAATACAATTAATTCCATATGAGATTTTATCTAGTTATTAATGCCTCAATTCTAGTGCTAGGGGAAGAAATTCTGAACTGTTTCTGAAATGTTACAGAAATAGACATAGTTAAATGGAAGAGAAATCCTTTGCTATATTACTCATAATGAGTCTTTTTCTAGATCACTCATAATAGCTATCATTTTACTTTGCTTTTCTCCAATTTTACTCAGAATTATTATTAGTTCTCTTCCCCTTACAGAATATCTCAATTTTACTAAGATTAACATTTCTATAAGCATATTGCCATAAAGTGGATTTTGTTATCCATGTAGCATTGTTGATGCTTTCATAAAATGACATTTAGAAGGAGAAAATACAGGTATAAAATGAGGTGGAATAGGAAGAGCACTTCAGTCCTCAACTAGAAGAAAACTTAAAAAAAAAATAAAGTGATTAACTGTTATTTTATTTATTCTTTCTGTTAACTACAATGAGGAAGGAAAAGATATGATTAGTTAAACCAAACCCATATTTCAAGTAATCAAGGAGAGGAATGAGAAAATCAATTGTCCAACCAACTGATAAGAAAAGCAATTGTGTTTTCAGATGTTAATTTGACCTTACTGAGCCAAAGCATTCTTTCAATAGTATGACACAAATTAGGAAAGGCCCTTGTGGAGTGTGTCTAGGAGCTGAAACAACAGACACAGACAGAAATAATCATGATAAAATGTTCTGTGACTGGAAATAGTGCTATCATTGAAGAAAATACTACAGGAACATAGAGGAGGAAAACATTAATTTTTGTTTGGGGGTAATGAGGCAAGGGTGAGAAGAGACTTCAAGGTGATAATGTTTTCTACCACCTTGTCCAAATTATCCCTTGCTGTGATGAATAGGTTAATAGAAAAATTACTTATAAAACTATGCATTGTGGCACAAGTAGTAAGCTCTCCTCTCATCAAGATTTAACAAAGTTGGATGGTTAAACTGTACATTCTTTTACAGTTACAGCCTGCTGACTCAAGCAGAAACTCCTCTATCAAAACCTCTATTGTCTGGCTTTAACCTATATTTCTAATTTTATGTTTCAGCAAGTCACTTTCTACTTACTACACTCCAGAAAACCAGAATATTCTTGAATTTTCTCCCCCTGTATACAATTTTACCATTTTCTCTGTCTAAAATGTCCTTTTCTAATTTTACTTTTGTCTGTCATAATTATCAATCTCTCATTCCAGACCTAACTCAAATGCTATGTCATCCATCTTTCTATTCATCTGTAGTGGGTTAAAGACTCAAATTCTTTGTCATTCCCCTACCAAGAGGTGGGATCTATTTATCTACTCCCTTAAATCTGGGCTGAGACTGTGACTATTTTAGCTAGTAGAATACAACTGATATAATATTGTGTCAGTTTTGGACCTAGCCTTTAAGAGAAATGGCAGTTTCTTCATCCTCCGTCACAGTATGCTCCCTCAGAGAAAAGCCAGCTGCCATGTAAGAACTCCAACGGCCCTGCCATATTGTGAGGAAGCCTGAGTTACCCATGTGGAGCGGCCACATTTAGAGTGAGATGCTCGGCCAGGCCCAAGCGGTTCCCAACATCCCAGCTGATGCTCTAGACGTATGAGTGAAGGAGATGTCTTGGACTACTAGCCTAGCTGAATCTCTAGATGGCTGCATTGCCAGTTACTACCTGACTGCGGCCCTGGGAGAGTCCAAGCAAGAATGGCTCAGCTGAACTGAGTCAGCCTGTAGGAAAGTTAGAGAGAATAACAAACCATTGTTAAAAGTCACTAAAGTTTGGAATGGTTTGTAATACAGCAATTGATCATCGAAATACTATGCAAAAAGTATATATCAAAAAAAGAAGTATATATCGAAAAACTATGGAAATAGTAAGAAGATCAGTGGTTGCCAGGACTTTGGGAGGAGGGAAGGATAAACAGGTGGAGCACAGGGGATTTTTAGGGCAGTGAAACTCTTCTGTATGTTTCAATAATGGTGGACACATAGCATTATACACCTGTTGAACACAGAATATACAATCCTAAGAGTAAATCTTAATGTAAACTATGGACTTGGGGTGATAATCACATCAATATTGGTTCATTGTTTCCCAAACAAATCCTCCATCCCATCACCTTCACAGGGTGAAAGCATTCAACTAGAAGAGGCTATCTAACATTGAGGGTTTGGTGAGTTTTACAAAGTGTGACGATAGACTTAGTCATGGAAGAATTTTTTCGTGGAGAGGGTGGGGAATGTGGTTTTAAAAGGTTTCTAAAGAACTCAGAGTGATTTTTTCTTTTTTGTTTATTCTTTTTCACCTGGTATTTAATGTTGCCCCTGACTTTTGATACATTTAATTTAAAGTACATGTTTCCTAAATTATAACATTTTATTTTCTATGCTTCATCATTTTTATGTTTTTTACAAGTTGTATATAATTTTATAAGAGAATTGTTATTTATTCACATTATTGGTAATATGAAAATATTTAAAACTTCATTGGTAATAAAGTTTTAAATAGGCTCTTCAATCAGGAATATCATTTCTGTATCAGCAAAATAAAACAAAAATTTATTATATACAATACAATCCTGTGATTTGTATTAATTACAGAAAATATTACAACTAAGACCAATCTAGATGAATAAAATCAGAATATAAAAATATTTTAGTTTAAATTTTTTAGATTAACATAAACATAGTACTAGTAAATATTTCTTGTATTTGATTTGCTTAAGTAGGACACAGTTTTATTAAGTTAAGCTTGTCTTAATATGTTTTTGTTTTAAAGTCTCTAGATATGTAACTATAATCAGGTTACTTAGTCATGAAGATGATAATATTTACTTCTTAGGGAATTTAAAAGAAGGAATGTGGACAAAGTACCTAACCGCTTGACAGACAGTAAGGTTAGTATTAATGAGAGCTCTTTAATTAAAGTGAGCTTTTAAAAATTAATTTACATTCTGCTCTCTCTTCCAAATCTGCCATCGTTACAAATGCAAAACCTTTTTAGGCACTTCACAAAAAGGTTTACAAAGGACAAACAAGCACATGAAAAAGGGCTTAAAAATCATCAGTCATCAGAAAATGCAAATTAAAACTACAGTGAGCTGCCATTACACCCTAAGAATGGCTAAAGCGAAAACAAATGTTGGAGAGGATGTGAAGCAACTGGAAATCACAAACGTTGCTGGTAGGAACGTAAAATAGTACAACTTCTTTGGGAAACTGTTTTGCAGTTTCTTAAAAAGTTACACATAAATCTACTCTATGATTTTGCAATCCCCCTTCCAGGTATTCATTCAAGAAAAATGAAATATATACCAACCAAAGGCCATGTACAAAAATGTTCATAATAGCTTTATTAATCAGAGCCATCATCTAATTCATGAGTAAAATAACTTTGGTATATTTATACAGGGAAACACCACCCAGCAATAGAAAAGAACAAATGATTGATATTACAACAGATGAATCCCAAAGCATTATGCTGAGTGAAAACCTAGACACAAGAAAGTATGTGCTGTATTATTCCATTTATATAAAATTCTAGAATAAGCAAAACTAACCTATGCTGATAGAAATCAGGTCAAGTGGTTTCTTCCCTGGTGTGTATATTTGAATGGAGAGGGGAAAAAGGGAGTGGGGAGGCTCTCTCTCTTCATTTCTAGAATTGCCAGAAGTTTGTAAATTTTTTTTTATTATGTGGAGAAAGGTGGATGGGTCTTTTCATAGTAATAGTTTTATTTGTTTTTGTGTATGAGGACTCTTTATTAGGTTT
Organism: Pseudorca crassidens; assembly: GCF_039906515.1. Lineage (NCBI taxonomy): Eukaryota > Metazoa > Chordata > Mammalia > Artiodactyla > Delphinidae > Pseudorca > Pseudorca crassidens. Next base: position 79,346,728 of record NC_090309.1, on the reverse strand, counting down.
GGGCTTATATTAATAAATATTGTTAATTTCATCCTTTATCATTTTAATATAGTAAAGTTTTCCTTTTAGTACCATCTTTGGCTGCATTTCCTGTAGTTTGTTCTCTACTACAACTTATTCCTAAAACGTTGGTCAATTCAATTGGGTTTCTTCTTTTAACTGGGAGTAGTAAGAATTGTCGTTGTTGTTTTCTTTTATCAATTTAACTTTCTAATTCTTCTTTGGTTGCCCTTTTTAGTTTTACTACATTGTGATCAAACAATTTGACCTAAACAATTTCTAATTTTTGAAATATATTGAGGTTTTTCTGAGACTTAACATACGTTCAACTTCTGTACCTGTTCCATAGGTGTTTAAAAGAATGTATATCATCTATATATACTTATTTAAACAAGTTTAATAATTCTTATTCAGATGCTTTATAACCATATGTATATTAGACCTGTCTGGGTCTCCTTTTCATAGTACATTTAACAATGTTTTATATTTCAATTATATGTTGCCTGATGAATAAAAATTTGTGTCTGTTATATCTTACTGGTAGATCATGAAGTCTGTTGATATAAAATATGCTTATTTGCCTCACGTAATGCAGTGTAAAAAAGAAAACCACCTCAAGACATACAGCTTAATGGGATTAAAACTAAGACTGTCTTCTTAACATTATTATTTGGCTACCTGTATTAATATGTTTACTACTCCAGGGTATCCAAAAGAAGTTGCCCAAATGTATTTTTCAAGTTACTTATTTCAAGCACAACTGGATCTTTGGAAAATACATAGCAAGGATAATCTTGGACAATTTCCTACATATAATCAATGTTGAGAAACGAAACTAGTAGACTAAACTTTATTCCTAAAGTTATGGGGTTGAAAACTAAAATTTAAAGATGATTCTGATGTCATACTGTATAAAATAAACAAACACAGGGCTTCCCTGGTGGCGCAGTGGTTGAGAGTCCGCCTGCCGATGCGGGGGACACGGGTTCGTGCCCCGGTCCGGGAAGATCCCACACGCCGCGGAGCGGCTGGGCCCTTGAGCCATGGCCGCTGAGCCTGCGCGTCCGGAGCCTGTGCTCCGCAACGGGAGAGGCCACAACAGTGAGAGGCCCGGGTAAAAAAATTAAAAAAATAAGCAAACACAATTATGTAGGACTGGATCTATTATTAGACTTCACTGTTTTATTCTTCAGCCCTAACATATTAGGAGTCCTCTGTCCTGCCCATTATTCCAAGAGAAGTTCTCAGGATTTTTACCTGGAGGAAACACTAGCCACTGGCTGCTTTGTATAAAGATGGCTCTCCTCTGTAATTAATCATTCAATCAATTACCCTGGTATTACCCCAAGCACCTTTTTGATTTATACTTGATCCTGAGTTGAGTGTTTCTTCAGGATTCCTCTGGTAAAAACAGTTTTCACCTTTGCAGCTGGTTACTTCTATCCATGTCTATGTCTTTTCAGGTTATAATTTCCTTTGTCAATCTGACCTTACCTGCCTTCCATAAATCAAAAATTATGCAAAATATCTGAAATATGAAATACAGATTTCCAAATGGATATGGACTACTTTCTTGCTTTTCAACACTGTTATAGAACACATACACCCACGTGCACATACACACAATTTCAATAGGACCAGAGGATTTTAGGAGGGACCTGGGATCTTCAGAGGGACCTGAATAAGACCAACATCTTGGCTAAGTCAAGGAGACACCATTCATATTGTGTTGGTTTTGCTTTTCGTGAGACTGTACAAAACAGGACCTTAGAGGAAGAAAGCATGTATGCTCAGTCTGCCATCTTGAACTTGAAGTATGAATCGTCCACTGATCTTTTAAATGGGTCTTTCTTCCTTCTTCATGCTAGTTATAATTGCTTTAGAAGTCTCAGGAAATCTCAGAATTGGTTATTTCAAAATGTGTACAACTCTGGCATCTGGGTTCTATGTAAGATCAGCAAAAATCTTTTGTAACTTACTATTTCTAGATATGGTTAAATTAAAAGAGGGATATTAAAAAAATAAAAGAGGGATATTAACAGTTTCCCAGATGGGGGAAAAAAGAGATTGTAGGTTTAAAGACAAATAATTATAATTCTCCAAATGTTCCCGTGTATTTGCATTTGCTTGTTGACTGCTTTTATCACTCAGTAAAACTAATGGTCTTCTGCATCCAAATACAATAGAAAACGATCTTTACTGAGAAAAAAAATTAAAAATATGAATTGCTATGCGGTAAAGTCTTATTGAAACATTTTGGCAATTTCTAATTGCCAAATTAGAATTGACTGAGGCCTACTGGGACATGAAAACAACATTTGCTGATAGCAGAATATATTCTAGATAACAACAGGACTCAGTGTTTTGGCTTTAAGTATTTGTTAATTCAAAATGCATAATGCCCATTTATAAATGGGTGCATATACATCTACAAAATCAAAACAAAACTTCTTTCCCAGAGATTTTTCTACTATTCCAACAATCCAGTATAGCAAAATAGTATTTCCAATACATCTTATGATTAAAACAAATATCCATATCACCTGGAACCTCAGAGGAAAGTATTTATTATAATAAAATAAGCAGATAATAATTTGATAAATGTGAACCCATGTGTGTTCATGGAGCCAATGACAAAATTTTGTCTTCATGACACCCACTGCTTATAGGACAAGCTTCAAATTCTTTCCATTAGCATTTAAGGCTCTCCTAATTCCAGCTTCTATCTCTTTATCCTCTCTTGTCTCTCATTATTTTCCAACATAAATAAATTTTTAAATCTAGGAAACTATTTTCCTCACTTGCTCATTCATTGGTTTATTCATTCAATAAATGTTCATTAAACCTTCGCTATGTATTGGGCACAGTTTTAGGCACTGGGGATACATCAGTAAAATGACAGACAAAAATTCCTGCTCTTATGGAGTTTATATTCTTGTGAGGTTAGGGGGAGACAGACATTAAAGCATAAATTTAATAAATATGTAAACTATATGTCAGAAGCCAAAGATTATGGAAGTTGCCCAGAATAAGTGCTAGCAGGAGTACATGGGAAGAGGGAGGGGTGCAAGTGATCCAGCTCAAGCCCCTGGCTTCCAGTAAGGTCCTTCATAACTTCTCCAACCTATAATGATTGTTGCATCCTATGAACCACTGTAACACTACTTGACAATCTGCATCATTCAACTGACTTTTCTTAAATACTGTCTTATATTGACATAAGAAGTAAACTAGAAACAGAGGCTTGGGAGAGCAGTCTAGGAGTCTAGTTCTAGCTCTTCTACTTGGTACATCATATAACCTGTCTGGGTGGTTATATGATGTACCTTTAAAATGAGAGGTTTAAACTAGATGTTATCTGACTATCTTTTGAAATTAAAACATCATTATTTTTATGTTTAATGTTCTTCTCCCCTCATCCACAATTTCACCATAAAAATCCTTCATAAGTGTCCTTCCTTCTAGAACCATCCATATATGTAATGTGTAATAAGCTGTAATATATGTTAGTTGATTTACTGGCAAAAACATCTTCACTCTCATCATCAAAACACCATTCATGAGCTTCCCTGGTGATGCAGTGGTTAAGAATCCGCCTGCCAATTCAGGGGATGGGTTCGAGCCCTGGTCTGGGAAGATCCCACATGACGCAGAGCAACTAAGCCCGTGCGCCACAACTACTGAGCCCGTGAGCCTAGAGCCCATGCTCCACAACAAGAGAAGCCACTGCAATGAGAAGCCCACACACCTCAACGAAGAGTAGTCCCCGCTCGCCGCAAATAGAAAAAGCCCGCACGCAGCAACAAAGACCCAACGCAGCAAAAAAAAAAAAAAGAAAAAAAAATTAAAAACACCATTCAGCAATGGAAATTTTTCAGGCACATCCCACCTTTTCTACTGGCCGCAAATATTTCATGCAATGAACTCTCTCTCTCTCTAGTCTCTGAGTAAGGTCTGGATTTTACAGGAATTTAAGCTCAAGTACTTATGGCTCTCAAACTCTATTACTAATATTCTATGGATACAAATGGTTTATTTAAAAAGCATGTGATTCTAGCTAGGAAAATCTGCCCCTGCAAGCCTTCCACATCATTTGGAGTTTGTACTACCACATAATCACTCCCAGTCGCTAGTCAGTCTATAACTCTGGAAAAGAAATTAATCCACCAGACTGCCCAGATGAGTGCTTTGCTGACTCTGATGTGCATAGGAATACCTGGGCGACTTGTAAAAATGCAGATTCTGACTCAGTAGGACTGGGGGGTGAAACTTGCATTTCTAACAATCTCCTAGGTGGTGCCAATCCTGCTTGTCTACATACCACACTTCCAATATTAAGGGGCTAAAAGAAATGATGGCATTATTAAACACTTTCAAGATGGAAATATGACTTGTTCATTTTTACCACCATTGAATTGCTGAAGCTACTTTTCTCCCCATTTAAAAAATATGGTCTTTTCTTATAGTCTATCATATTTGGACAGTTCTACTGAAAGATGCATATTTATATTATTGTTAATCTATCAAGGAGTGGACTGAGGTAAAAACATTATTTACATTATGTGGTACAATTAATCCTAACAGGAAAATGGTCACTCTGATTCAGTGAATAGAGTTTGGGCCTAACATTTTTTTAAAAAACAAAATTTTATTGATATAAACCATATCAGAACTGTCAGGGACAGGAAGGAAAAAAATATTGTTTCTGACTATCTTCCAAGACTTGTCCAAGTATTTTTTAAATTTTTCATAATTAACAAATTTATTTTTTTCCATTTAAGTTGCTACAAAAATACTGCATATAATGTTTTGGCTTCCATGCTATGTGCAGATGTGAGTGAGTCAGGAGAGGAGAGTTCATTCAATCAGGCAAGGTTGGAGTGGGGAATGGACCTATGCCTCACCTTAGAATGAATGCTTGCAGATAAAAAAATAAATGTATAACTGAATAGGGCCTGAGAGAAAGTGCCAAGGCTGAGCCAAAAAGTTTGTCAGATGAATCATCAAAGCCAAGAGATCTTAAAATTTGGAATACAAAATACAGAAATAAATAGGCTTCAAAAAAACAAGTAAGTTAAGAATAGGAAACCATGGTTCAGAAAGGGTAAGACCAGCCATGGTCTGTATCAATTTTGGGGAAAATTAATACCCACACAAGGCTTTCACTGCTCCTATAGATAACTGTGTGAGTGGACCAGATTTATTTATCAAGAATGGGATTGATACTAGATAAAGAAATTATTTATCTTGCATAAACCTTTATTTTAATTAAAATAAATTCAGCCTTACCTGCCTGTGCAATTTATTATATAATCTAAGTTAGGAAAATTCATATTAACAGATTAGATAACCATCGTCCATTAAAATGACATTAGAATTGTCTCTGTAGATTAAATAATAAAAGGCAATCTGTATTCATCTGTACAAATTTCTTAAATGACCAGCAAATAAAAATGAAATTTTCATCCACTGCTGTTGCCCAGTCTAGTTACTGAAAAACATTCTGTTCCTCAAAAGATACCATAAGAACTCTTAAAGTTTTAATTATTGACACAAAGTTTACTGTTCATCTTTTTATTGTTCAATGCCAGTTTGAAGTACAAATATCAGAACATTTAACTCAGATGTGGAATCACCAGAGTCACACAATTTATATCTCATGGCTCATTCCCAGAGGGTGTCAAACTGGCCAAAAAGGAAAAACACAAGCCGGACTCTGAAAGGCTGGAAGGAGAAAGATTGTATATCCTAAGCACAGAGCCTGTTGAAAGAGAGCTCCTGGTCAAAGGTATAGTCACGGGGTGAGAGCAGAGGGCCCTAGGGGGTCCCCCTGCAACATGAAGCAGGCATGTTCTCTCTTGAGCCTGACCACTGCCAGGTTCGACGGCTTAAAGCCCCTGAACTGACACATTATGCACCATGTTGGGACGGGGTATGAGGAAGTCAGGCTGTTCCCCTTCTCAAGAGACTGCTACCCTAACCCAGACAGACAAGAAATCCCTAAGGATAGTTCACCCTTTCCACCAGAACATGCTTGGTGTCTGGATTAGGGGTGAATGAGAGGCTTATCCCCACAAACATGAAGTTTCCAGCTGGCAGCCTAACAAATGCATTATGGTGCTGCTCCCAGCCAGGGCAGGAGGAACACTCACCATGCCCTGTCCCAAGAGGCTGCAGGCAAGCACACCAGGCCCTGACCCCCCATGTGTCCACACCAAGGCTCCTGCTGTGAGCAGAGGACACCACGGGTCTCAGAAAAGGGCACTGAGAGAGAGGCTCTGTGGCCAGGACAACAGGGTCCCTGGAGTGGGCAGTTAAGATCTCATTTAAGAGAGGCAGCAGAAAGTGAGACTCAGCAGGAACCAAGGCTCCAAACCTCAGGGTATATTCAGTTGTCCCATCAGACTTCTTACAAAACATAAATTCAAAGAGAATTATTAAGAATTTTAAGATGGGGGCCTGATGTACTTCACTGCCCACGCCCATGAAGACCGTCCTGCTCCAGACACATAAGAATACAACTGTATAACACCATCAACATATAGTTGCTAAAAACTGGGAGGGGATCACTTCTCCTTGGAGAAATGACTGATTCCAAGTCTGGGCCAGGGAAAGTGCAAGTAGAACATGGACAACCTAGTGTCAGAAAGCAAAGAAGTAGCCAAAGACTGAAAGGAATGTAGCAAATGGACATAAGAGCCAGTGTAAATGTGCTCCCATTGCCCACATATAGGATAACTTGAGCATCAAAATTTGTAACTGTAATTGATTGTAATACGTTGAATAAATAAAAATCCATAAGAACAAATGATACTCAAAAAGAAAATAAGAGAGAACAGGAAAGAAGGCAGGGAGGGAGGGAGGGGGGATAGAAAGAAACTCACTTGCTTGCATTGGAGGTAACTATTATCCTAACTCCTTACTCTGAAAATTGGTGATTGGAGGGAAAAAAATAAGCATTTACCCTGCTTTTTAAAAATGAACTACAGTTCACTGCCAGTTGATGAATGAAACCTCTTTTTTACAGAAGAATGATGCATAATAAATGTAGAAGGAATGATAGTCTTAAAAGGTAATTAAAAGAAATAGTTCAGTCAAGGATCATCAATGGATACTAAAACCATTTAGATGGAAGGTTGATGGGGAACAGGACAGAAAAATGGAAAATTTACTTTCATAATAGAAAGATCTTGTGGTTACCACCTCAACCACATAATCAGACCTAGCATCGCAAATAGTGACATTTTATAGCTCTTGATGTGCTACAGTATACTTGGGAAGAACTCTTTGCCAAAAATGATCAATGGAATCTAATTAAGCCTTTAGACACAATCTACTGTTATAGGAAACACAGGGGGTAGAGAAACAAATGACATCATAGGAAGCAGAGAGACAAACCCAAAATGTAGACATTCTACTAGGCAACTGATCTGGTCTCTTCAATAATTCAATGTCACAAAAAATAAAATTGAGAGGGGGGTGGTATTACACTAAAGGGGCATAACCGAAAATTTAACATGAAATTTGATAGATTCCACGTTCAAAATAGTCAGTTATAATAGCCATTTGTGAAGAGCTGGAAAGGTTTTAAATATCTAGCTTTGGATAATACATGAGAACTGTTGTGAATTTTCTAGGTGCAATAATAGTATTTTGCCTGTGTGAGAGAATGTCCTTATCTTTATAAGACATAGGCTTAACTGTTTGGGTGGGTGACTTTCTCTGAAATGATTCTGCAAAGAGGCTAAAAGGTTAACTTTCGAATCTCAAAGGAGGGCATGTGGGGGTTGACTGTATTATTCTTTCAGCTTTTCTGTGTCAAAAAATTTTTACAGTGGAAGTCAGAGTCTTATTAATATACCTTACAAACTTTCTCTTTAACAGCTATAACCTTTTTCAAACAAATCTTACAAGGAGGCACAGGAAGTAAAGCAGACAACAGCTGAGCTGTTCTGACTGGAGCAGAGGCTGATGAACTAAAGTCCATCCTTATCAGCAACCCCCTTGTCCCTTGAAGGGATCCCTGAAGCATTCAGAGGAAATCAATTAAAATGCTCTGGCTTAGTAAACCATTTCTCATAGTGAATAGAAGGGTTAGGATGGCAGTAGAGCATGAAGTACCTGAGGAAAAGAAAAGTGTACTCGAAGAAAGGGCATAAAAAAGGAAGATGACTAAATAAGAACTTAATATGTATTTCACATTCTTATTAAGACCAGTCCTCTCCTAGGATATTATGGGGCACCTAGGTAAATTGTCACTGAAGGCATATACAAGACCCAACTTCAGAGAGAAAGAGGCCTCTCGTCACTGGGTGGCATTGTCATTAAATCAGTGGAGGATTCACCGTAGAACACAGAGCCAAAGTGTCCATCCATTCAAAACATCTCATAAACAGATCCAGAGGGAAGTTCTAGCTTCACATGGTCTTTTTAAATTAAAAAAGGACGTATCTTATATATCTTTTGATATGTACTCTTAAAGTCCAATTGAATGCACTTTAATTACTAAAAAGTTTTAGACTTGGTGCAGTCTCTTTTGTAAAACAGCCCAACAAGTCTTTATTTACTTCCTATTTGAAATACATTTCACTTTAAGAAAGTAGCCTACTAAGTGTATGCATGTTTTAATTATGCTCTGTTAGAGCATAATTAGATAGTATGAGTTTTAACTAGGTACTGAGCTTTAATTTTCATTCTTTTGTATGCTATTGGGTATGTGCGGGTGTTTATGATGTTAAAGACCTGACTCTTTCTTAATTAGTTTCCACCCACTCTGATTTTTCTCCGAAATAATAAACCCTCATCATCTATTGTGTACAGATAAATACACACAATTTTCTAAGAGAGAAAGACTTTCTAAGGAATTGAATTTGTGAGCATAATAAAATATCATTTTTTCTAGGTGTTTTACCTATGGATAGTTGCTTGGGTTAAAGTTTCATAGATCTTCACCATTATTCTGAAAGCTTAGGAATTCCTTTTTTAAAAATAATAACCAGTGGAGTTTCTTGAAAGCATATTGTCCCACTTGCTTCTCATGGCATTCCTACAATGTAGGTATTATTTTCCCCTCTTGAGAAAGTGCCTGGACTGGAATTAAACCATACATAAGATGTATCTGATTCGAAAATTCATGTTCCTTCTGAAATATCAACTAGCATCATTAGAAATTAAAATTTAGAAAGTAAAATGAGAATATACCACATCAACAAGTTTCCACACATTTGGGGGCATATAATGTGAAATCATTTTTGGTGCTGGTAAGAAATCATAATGAGACTAATTAAGCCATGAAAACAGTTGTTCTTCAACCTGTCTTAAATATTGAAGGGATTAGGCACTGAGAAACTACAGACACAATCATTCTCTCAAGCTATAAGGGAAACACTAAGTGGTGATCTTTTAACTTGCTTTTTCAGAAGTAAAAATAGTAATGAGTCGAAAAGAAACATACTTCATATGCTTAATCAAAAGAGGAATACCTAGAATATGTCAACAAGTAATGGTTGCATAACCGTCTCCAACCTTGCCAATGACCCCTACAAATGCATCAAGACTTCCCACTTTGAATGGTTGTATGACTATGACAGAAAAAATCATTTTTTAGGCTGGTCTTTGCTCAGCATGTTATACTATACTTCCATGAATAACACTATTGAATTTTTAATCACAGATATAATTTTTAAAGCCAAAAATTGGACCCAAGAGCAATATCAAAGTAGTTGCCTTCTATCAAAAGGACAAAGTAATCTGTATTTTGACATCTGTAAAATTTGGATATTGTTACCTCATGGATCTAGTATTAGAATTAAATAAGAATAAACACACGAAAGCTACTTTGGTGCTTAATACACAGTAGGTTCTTGCAGGGGGTTGAATGGTGGCCCCCCAAGAGACATGTCCATGCCCTAATTCCTGTAATCTGTGAATGTTACTTTATTTGGAAAAAAGGTCTTTACAGATTTTTGCCAAGAATCTTGAGATGAAGAGATCATTCTGGATTATCTAGGTGGCCCCTAAATACAATGGCAAGTGTCCTTATAAGAGAAATAGGACACTGATAAACAGCTGTGAAGATGGAGGCAGAGATTGGAGTGATGTGGCCACAAGTCAAGGACACCAAGGAATTCCTTAGGCCACCAGAAGCTAGAAGAAGCCAAGAAGGATTTTACCCTAGAGCCGCCAGAGGGAGTGTAGCCCTCCTTATGCCTTCATTTCAGAAGTCTGGCCTCCAGAACTGTAAGTGAATTTTTTCTGTTTCAAGCCACCCTGTTGTAATTTGTCATGGTAATGATGGGAAACTATTATAGTTCTCACATGGTAGTTAATAATAATTAAAGTCATTGCTATGTCTTCCTGTTGTTTTAATGCAAGGGTTCTCAATCTTCAATGCTCATTTAAATCACCTAGGAAGCTCCTAAAACATGCAAGCCCAGACCCCGTCCCCTAAGATTCTGGTTTAATAGGTAGCGGGCAGGGAAGAGGTATGGTTCTCAGTGGTTTTTAAAATCTCCCAGTTAAATATAATGTAAAGCAAATGTTAAGATACATTGTTAACATCACTATTCAAGAGTCTGTCTTCCCAGACTTCCCTGGTGGTGCAGTGGTTAAGAATCCGCCTGCTAATGCAGGGGACCTGGGTTCGAGCCCTGGTCCAGGAAGATCCCACATGCCACAGAGCAACTAAGCCCGTGCACCAAAACTACTGAGCCTGTGTTCTAGAGCCCACAAGCCACAACTACTGAAGCCTGCATGCCTAGTAAAGATGATCCAAAATCTTGTAAATAGAATGGAGAAAATACAAGAAACATTTAACAAGGACCTAGAAGAACTAAAGAGCAAACAATGATGAAAAACACAATAAATGAAATTTAAAATTCTCTAGAAGGAATCAATAGCAGAATAACTGAGGCAAAAACGGATAAGTGACCTGGAAGATAACATAGTAGAAATAACTGCCACAGAGCAGAATAAAGAAAAAAGAATGAAAAGAATTGAGGACAGTCTCAGAGACCTCTGGGACAACATTTAACACACCAACATTCTAATTATAGGGGTCCCAGAAGAAGAAGAGAAAAGTAAGGGTCTGAGAAAATATTTGAAGAGATCATACTTGAAAACTTCCCTAACATGGGAAAGGAAATAGTCAATCAAGTCCAGGAATCACAGAGAGTCCCATACAGGATAAATCCAAGGAGAATCACACCAAGACACATATGAATCAAACTACCAAAAATTAAATACAAAGAAAACATATTAAAAGCAGCAAGGGAAAAGTAACAAATAACATACAAGGGAATCCCCATAAGATCAACAGCTGAACTTTCAGCAGAAACTCTGCAAGCCAGAAGGGAGTAGCAGGACATATTTAAAGTGCTGAAAGGGGAAAACCTACAACCAGGATTACTCTGACCAGCAAGGATCTCATTCAGATTTGACGGAGAAATTAAAAACTTTACAGACAAGCAAAAGTTAAGAGAATTCAGCATCACCAAACCAGCTTTACAACAAATGCTAAAGGAACTTCTCTAGGTAGGAAACACAAGAAAGGGAAAAGACCTACAATAACAAACCCAAAACAATTAAGAAAATGGTATTAGGAACATACATATCAATAACTACCTTAAATGTAAATGGGTTAAATGCTCCAACCAAAAGACATAGATTGGCTGAATGGATACAAAAACAAGACCCATATATATGCTGTCTACAAGAGACCCACTTCAGACCTAGGGGCACATACAAATTGAAAGTGACGGGATGGAAAAAGATATTCCATGCAAACGGAAATCAAAAGAAAGTTGGAGTAGCAGTTCTCATATCAGACAGAATAGACTTTAAAACAAAGACTATTACAAGAGACAAAGAAGGACACTACATAAAGATCAAGGGATCAATCCAAAAAGAAGGTGTAACAATTGTAAATATTTATGCACCCAACATAGGACCACCTCAATACATAAGGCAATAACAGCAGTAAAAGGGGAAATGGACAATAACACAATAATAGTAGGGGATTTTAACACCACACTTTCACCAATGGACAGATTATCCAAAATGAAAATAAATAAGGAAACTCAAGCTTTAAATGACACATTAGACCAGATGGACTTAATTGATATTTATAGGAAATTCCATCCAAAAACAACAGAATACACTTTCTTCTCAAGTGCTCATGGAATATGCCCCAGGATACATCATATCTTGGGTCACAAATCAAGCCTCGGTAAATTTAAGAAAATTGAAATTGTATCAAGTACCTTTTACAACCACAATGCTATGAGACTAGATATCAATTATAGGGGAAAAAAACTGTAAAGGTACAAACACATGGAGGCTAAACAATGCACTACTAAATAACCAAGAGATCACTGAAGAAATCAAAGAGGAAATCAAAAAATAACTAGAAACAAATGACAATAAAAACACGATGACCCAAAACCTATGGGATGCAGCAAAAGCAGTTATAAGAAGGAAGTTTAGAGCAATACAATCCTACCTCAAGAAACAAGAAACATCTCAAATAAACATCCTAACCTTACACCTAAAGCAATGAGAGTTAGAGAAAGAAGAACAAAAACCCCCAAAGTTAGGAGGAAAGAAATTATAAAGATCAGATCAGAAATAAATGAAAAAGAAATGAAGGAAACAACAGCAAAGATCAATAAAACTAAAAGCTGGTTCTTTGAGAAGATAAACAAAATTGATAAAAAATTAGTCAGACTCATCAAGAAAAAATAAAAGGGAGAGGACTCAAATCAATAGAATTGGAAATCAAAAAGGAGAAGTAACAACTGACACTGCAGAAATACAAAGGATCATGAGAGATTACTACAAACAACTATGTGCCAATAAATTGGACAACCTGGAAGAAATGGACAAATTCTTAGAAAAGCACAAGCTTCTGAGACTGAGCCACGAAGAAATAGAAAATATAAACAGACCAATCACAAGCACTGAAATTGAGGCTGTGATTAAAAATCTTCCAGCAAACCAAAGCTCAGGACCAGATAGCTGCACAGGAGAATTCTATCAAACATTTAGAGAAGAGCTAATACCTTTCCTTCTCAAACTCTTCCAAAATATAGCAGAGGGAGGAACACTCCCAAACTCATTCTATGAGGCTACCATGACCCTGATACCAAAACCGGACAAAGATGTCACAAAAGAAGAAAACTACAGGCCAATATCACTGATGAACATAGATGCAAAAATCCTCAGCAAAATACTAGCAAACAGAATCCAACAACACATTAAAAGGCTCATACACCATGATCAAGTGGGGTTTATCCCAGGAATGCAAATATTCTTCAAACACAAATCAATCAATGTGATAAACGATATTAACAAACTGAGGAGAAAAACCATATGACCATCTCGATAGATGCAGAAAAACCTTTCAACAAAATTCAACACCTATTTATGATAAAACCCTCCAGAAAGTAGGCAAAGAGGGAATTTACCTCAACATACTAAAGGCCATATATGACAAACCCACAGCCAACATCATTCTCAATGGTGAAAAACTGAAACCATTTCCTCTAAGATCAGGAACAAGACAAGGTTGTCCACTCTCACCACTATTATTCAACATAGTTTTGGAAGTTTTAGCCACAGCAATCAAAGAAGAAAAAGACATAAAAGGAATCCAAATTGGAATAGAAGTAAAGCTGTCACTGTCTGCAGATGACATGATACTATACATAAAGAATCCTAAAGATGCTACCAGAAAACTACTAGAACTAATTAATGAATTTGGTAAAGTAGCAGGATACAAAACTCTTGCACAGAAATCTCTTGCATTCCTATACACTAATGATGAAAAATCTGAAAGTGAAATTAAAGAAACACTCCCATTTACCATTGCAACAAAAGGAGTAAAATACCTGGGAATGAACCTACCTAAGGAGACAAAAGACCTGTATGCAGAAAACTATAAGACACTGATGGGGCTTCCCTGGTGGCGCAGTGGCCGAGAGTCTGCCTGCCGATGCAGGGGACGCGGGTTCATGCCCCGGTCCAGGAGGGTCCAGCATGTCGCGGAGCGGCTGGGCCCGTGAGCCATGGCTGCTGGTCCTGCGTGTCCAGAGCCTGTGCTCCATGGCAAGGGAGGCCACGGCAGTGAGAGGCCCACGTACCGCAAAATGAAAAAAAAAAAGACACTGATGAAAGAAATTAAAGATGACAGAAGCAGATGGAGAGATATACCATGTTCTTGGATTGGAAGAATCAACACTGTGAAAATGACTATACTACACAAAGCAATCTACAGATTCAGTGCAATCCCTATCAAGTTACCAATGGCATTTTTAACAGAACTAGAACAAAAAAATTTCACAATTTGTATGGAAACATAAAAGACCCCGAATAGCCAAAGCAATCTTGAGAAAGAAAAACGGAGATGGAGGAATCAGGCTCCTGGACTTCAGACTATACTACAAAGCTACAGTAATCAAGACAGTATGGTACTGGCACAAAAACAGAAATATACATCAATGGAACAGGATAGAAAGCCCAGAGATAAACCCACGCACATAAGGTCACCTTATTTTTGATAAAGAGGCAAGAATATACAATGGAGAAAAGACAGCCTCTTCAATAAGTGGTGCTGGGAAAACTGGACAGCTACATGTAAAAGAAAGAAATTAGAACACTCCTTAACACCATACACAAAAATAAACTCAAAATGGCTTAAAGACCTAAGTGTAAGACCAGACACTATAAAACTCTTAGAGGAAAACATGGGCAGAACACTCTATGACATAAATCACAGCAAGATCCTTTTTGACACACCTCCTAGAGAAATGGATATAAAAACAAAAATAAACAAATGGTACCTAATGAAACTTAAAAGCTTTTGCACAGAAAAGGAACACATAAACAAGATGAAAAGACAACCCTCAGAATGGGAGAAAATATTTGCAAGTGAAGCAACTGACAAAGGATTAACCTCCAAAATTTACAAGCAGCTAATGCAGCTCAATATCAAATAAACAAACAACTCAATCTAAAAATGGGCAGAAGACCTAAACAGACATTTCTCCAAAGAAGATATACAGATTGCCAAGAAACACATGAAAGAATTCTCAACATCACTAATCATTAGAGAAATGCAAATCAAAACTACAATGAGGTATCACCTCACACTAGTCAGAATGGCCATCATCAAAAAATCTACAAACAGTAAATGCTGGAGAGGGTGTGAAGAAAAGGGAACGTAGGCATAGAGGGAACTCTATGCAGTGTTGGTGGGAATGTAAATTGATACAGCCACTATAGAGAACAGTATGGAGGTTCCTTAAGAAACTAAAAATAGAACTATCATATGGCCCAGCAATCCACTGCTGGGCATATGTCCTGGGAAAACCATAATTCAAAAAACCATAATAAGTCATGTACCACAATGTTCACTGCAGCTCTATTTACAATAGCCAGGTCATGGAAGCAACCTAAGTGTCCATTGACAGAGGAATGGATAAAGGGGACGTGGCACATATATACAATGGAATATTACTCAGCCATAAAAAGAAATGAAATTGAGTTATTTGTAGTGAAGTGGATGGAGCTAGAGTCTGTCATACAGAGTGAAGAAAGTCAGAAAGAGAAAAACAAATATCATGTGCTAACACATATATATGAAATCTAAAAAAAAAAAATTGGTTCTGAAGAACCTAGGGGCAGGACAGGAATAAAGATGCAGGCGTAGAGAATGGACTTGAGGACACAGGGAGGGGGAAGGGTAAGCTGGGACGAAGTCAGAGAGTGGCATGGACATGTATACACTACCAAATGTAAAATAGATAGCTAGTGGGAAACAGCTGCATAGCACAGGGAGATCAGCTCCGTGATTTGTGACCACCTAGAGAGGTGGGATAGGTAGGGTGGGAGGGAGGCGTAAGAGGGAGGGGATATGGAGATACATGTACACATATAGCTGATTTACTTTGTTATACAGCAAAAACTAACACAACATTGTAAAGCAATTATACTGCAATAAAGATGTTAAAAAAAAAAACTATTTGTTATAATGGGGAAATCTACATACTACCCTGGAATTCTTTCACACCATTTTATTCCTCTTTAGAGCTTTCAAACCATCCAGCAGACACATGCAGAAAAATCTGTTTGAAAATTATAAGTGAGAGATGTTTTATAAACTCCAGATGGAATTTGGTGTCTAGTCAGATCAAATATGAAAAGACATCCAGCACCAGGGTAGATATCTAGCAAGTAAATTCTGTCTGACTTTGTGCATAGAAATTTTCTGCATTTTACTAACTGAACTTTAGTGTGGAAGCTAAGCAATTATTCTGTTTGGGGGACAGGGAAAGTGGAGGAATGGTGAAAGGTTACTATCATTTATTGAGAACTACAACATAACAGGCACACAGTGATAGATATTTTATATCCAGTGTCTCGTTATAACCAACTGCCTTGTGACCTGAGTATAACTGAAGTTCAGTAAGGTTAAGTGTCTTGCCCAAATCTTGGATGACCAAGATCCAAAATCCAAAATCCAACTCAAAACTATTTTCTTTTTCCATACAGTTGATATGCACTTTCTTGTCCAACCAGTCACTCACTAATTCCCATTTCACTCTTAATTCTTCACTGCCAATTTATTCCATCCAACTTTTAACCAAAACCTTTCTCTCTTCTATTTAAACAGATGTTTCTAATTTCAATATTCACTGATTTTCTTCTCCATGTCCACGTTATCTCACTTCCTGACTTGTGATGTTACATATAAACATTTCAAATTTTATGAAAAAATTTATGAAAGGAGTTAACATGTACCATTTTGAAGCCTTCCCGGTTTTAATTGTCCTTTGCATAAAGAGCTGCTGATGGATTTTAAATTTCGTCCTTTCTCTTTTCTGCAGGTGCTTGCTTATGCATCAGTGGTGGGCTGAAATATATGACAACATTCCTTGCTCAAGGAGAAAATTCAGATCAATCTAGGCACTAAGTCAACTGTATACCACCTAATAGGGAATGTATTTATTCACAAAGTATTTACAAGATGGCTATTGTGAGTCAGGAACATATAGTACTTATCACAAGTTGTCACTATGTTCCTCATGCTCCTAATCTATCTTTCCAGCTTTTGCCTCCACCCCTCCAACAAAGGCAATTGCAAGTAACCATATTTGGACTACCACCACTTTCTAAACACACTACAGGTTTTCCCAATCTGAGGTTTTATTTACTCCTTTCTCCCTACCCAAAAGCCTGTCTCACATCTCACCTTATAGGAATCCTATTCATTTTACAAAGCTCATCACAGCTCAAAGGCCACCCCTTCAGGAGACCTTCTCAACCACCATAGCTGGAAGTGCTCTCTTCTTCCTTCCAACTGCTATAGCATTGTATTTGTTTTTCCAATCACTTTTATCTGTCTTTTTATGGTATAATGATTCGCACAGATACAAAAAATCATATAAGCCATTTGTATATGGCTCCATTTCCACATAGATTTATTATAATAATTGCCAGTTATTCTCTTGCTTAATTTTCTGATTATTTTCCTTTATTATACCCAAATGTCCCACTAGATATGCCATATACTTACTGTATAATTTTCAAATGTTCAAGGATTTCAAAACATATCAATTCCTTTTTTCCGGATAATCTCTCTCTAGAGCACTCCTACTCTGCTCTGGACTGGTTGCTCTCCAGGCCTGTGACAGAGCTGTTCTGTTGGGTTTTCCTTTTCCCTTCATCCTGATCACTTCTGGAAAATTCCATGATACATTCATGATTTCCTCTATCCCATAATACTGCTTTTTAAAATTTAGCATCTACACTCCAGTAGCTTTCTAATAAAAATGCATGGGAGGTAAATTTTCTGAGTATTTGATATCAAAATTGTTTTTATTTGATTAAAAGTTTGGCTTGTTATAGGATTCTAAGTGATAAATTATTTTCCATCAGATTCTTGAAGGCATTGCTCTCTGTCTCTCTATTCCCAGTTTGTAATAGTATACTTCCAGTAGTATACCTCCAGTAGCAATAGTATACTTCCATATTATTTGGTATGGTGTTTTTTTATTCTTTAAGTATCTATTGAACACTTGTGCACCATGTGCAGAATCTCATCTACTTAGCAGGGTAGTATAGTGTTACAGTTAAGCACGTAGACTGGAGCCAGGCTACCTGGGTTCAAAACCCAGCTTTGCCCCTTTCTAGCCTGTGAGCTTGGGCAAATTGCTTTACATATCTTTGTCTCAGTTTCCTCATCTATAATATTCAGAAAATTAAATGAGTTGTTCCCTAATGTTCTGGCACATAGTACACACTTAGTAAGTGTTTGCTATTATCATCAAGGCTCTACTTTTCTTGTGCTATAAAGTAAAAGTCAGACTTTGCTCAGGTACGCCTTAATAAGCCTCTGCTGTTTCTAGCGTAGGTTTGTTTCCCTTAAAGTCCAGTTGTTATTCTTTTAATTATGACGCTAGACTTGCCTAGACAAACTAATGCAAAATATTTTTGGTGAGTCCAAGATAATTACCTCTTTAACAGTCCTAGAGTTCTAGGATATGAGGAATTGCTAAATGGGCTTTCACACTGTAAAAAGGTTTAATTGTTTCACCTAAGTGAGCATATACCTTCATAGGAAATGCATTCAAGAAGTGATTTGCTAAAATCTTTGCAGTGTTTTGATTTTACTTGAGTCTTACATCAAGAAACACTTGAGAAAAAAAAGCAGATTGATTTCCTGAGATTCTATTTCTCTTCATAATATTTTTCCCTAGTAGAGTTTACATTTTGCAAGGATTTTCACAAATACTACTCTCAAAAAGAAGGAATCGAAAGTTCCAAAAAGGAAAAAAATATCAAAAGAGAATAGATAAAATGGAAAAGAATAAGAATACTTAAAAAGAAGGGTTAACATGTAATTCAGTTAGTGAATGAAAAGAAATTAATTTTTTAAAAAAATTTAAAAGAAAAAGTGGCTGGGAAGCAGAACAAAAATGAAAACATATCTATGAAACTTCTTAATCAGTTTATAGAGAATAACATCTAAAGACAATTTGCACAAATTCCTGGGTGGCTCTGAAGGTGCTAGCTCTTTATGTTTGCATTTCCTTAGCTATTAATCAGTCAGCTTTTGTTAAATAGTGTGAAGCTCTTGCTCAAGGTAGAGTCATCCCCATAATGTACTCTAGGCCAACTCTTATACCCCAGACCACCTTTATCCTTCTGAGAAAACAAAAGAAGTTATGGTTCCCCCTGGGCAAATGCTTGATGGATGTGAAATATTAAAGTCTGAGGCAAAACAAATCAAATCACATTATGAGAAGCACTGAAGGAAGAGTATTGTAAAAATTCCAGTAATGGTTCTTTGCAAGAATATAGAAATCACATTCAGAAAATGTGCTGACTCTGACCATAGTACGTCTCTTGTCTGCATGTCTCTCAAAGGATACTGGAATCAGAGGCCATTTCCATGGTTTTTAGCATATTTCACACAGCTTTACTGAGATTATTTCACAAATTATAGAATTCATCCATTTTGAGTTTACAATTCAATGATTCTTAATAACTTTGCTGAATGGTGCAACCATGATCATAAGTCAGTTTTAGAACATTTCATTCACCAATAAGCTCCCTCATGCCCACTTAGACACATCCTAACCACAGGCCCATGTAACCACCAATCTACCTTCTGTCTCTGTAAATTTGCCTCTCCGGACATGTTATATAAATGGAATCATACAATATGTCTGGATATTGTATGGATACTTTGAATAATGTATTTGAGGTTCATTCATGAAGTAGCACATGTCAGTAGTTCATTCCTTTTTATTGCTGAATAGTATTCCATCGTATGGATCTACCACATTTTGTCTACCCACTCACCTGATGGACATTAAGACTGTTTCCAGTTTTGGGCTATAAGAATAATGCTGCTGTAAACGTTCACACACAAGTCTTTGTATGGACATATGTTTTTGTTTCTCTCGGGTAAAACCTAGAGTAGGATTGCTGGATCACGTGGTAGTTTTATGTTTAACTTCTCTAAAAGCTGCCAAACTATTTTCCAAGTGACTGCATCAGTAATGTATGAGGATTCACATTTTCCACATCTTCACTAACATTTGTTATTGCTTATCTTATTTATTATAGCCATTCTGCTGGGTGTGAAGTGATATCTTTGTGGTTTGGATTTACATTTATTTCTCTAATAATTAACGATGTTGAGCAGCTCCTAGCATTTTAAAGTTGCAAGCTCTTTATTTTACAAATCAGTAGACTGACAACTAGAGAAGTGATTTATCTAAGGTGATTCAGAAATTTAGTGGCAAAAATAGAATTCACGTCTCTTGGGTCTTTAGTGCTTATTTTTCTCTATGAAGCAATAAATATAACCATTTTTAAAAGACAGTTTAGGCCCCCTCCAGTAGATTACAACTGCCTTTAAGCAGGACTCAAACTCTGGATCTGTCACTATACTCAGGTCAGTTTTCATGTAACTTTTATTTTCTCTTTCCTCTTGCTGTGTATAGAATCTAGCCTATGTTTGATGTCCATAAATAGCTAAGTGAATGAATGAATGAATGCCAATAAATGTTAAAAGTACAATAGCTATCTGAGGAAAAGCCAACAGTGATGGAAAGAATACACAAAATATGTATTGTAAAAGTATACAATCAACAAGTGAAATAAGTAATTTCTTCCTACTCCCAAATTGAATGAGTGTGCTCACTGCCCCACCTACACTTTCTAAGTGAAATCTTTCATCATCTCTTAGTTATATTACAACAATAGCATCAAAATTGTCTTTCCAGCACCAGTTTCCCCCAACTCTTGATCACTGGTAATATAAATATCTGAAGTCATTCCCCTGCTTAAAAACTGCCATTGTCTAGCCAGCTTCCTTAAGACAGAGTCCAGGTTACTTAGGATGACACACAAGCTCTTGTCACATATTAAGTGGGCCTTTAGAACAAGGTAAATAGCCTGGAGATCATGGATGGGCCAGCACCAGCAAGAAAATCTCCATTCTGAGGCAAGTTTTCAAGCTAGCATCTCTTAACTTTCCAAGTCTGTGAAAAACAAAACAAAACCAACAAAAACATACAATTAATTGCTCCTGCTTGGGCTATTTGGGTGGAAAACATAAATGCTTTCTAACGTATGGCAGTCCAGTACCTATGCCTCAGAATTGGTTATCCTGTCGTCTGTCTCCAAAACCATCTCTATTTCTCTTCTCCCTTTAGAACAGAACCACCACTTTGACAGAAAATAAGCCGTGATCCAGCATGACTGGTATAAATCCAGTGCTTCCTGAGGTAGTTAAGCTGAGGCTTGATGCTTTTCTGAGCTCACAAATGGAGAAACTCTGCTGATATTTTCATTCTTCGGCACAGTAATCCAGACTCTAGGATGACTCACTCACTGTGTTCACATGCATTTTCCCAAATATTAACATGGATTAATGCATCAACTCTCACTTGGCATGAGTTTACAGTTCGTGAAGAGCAACTGTGAATTAGATTGTGACAGAAGATCCGTCTATGCAGAAGAACACCATGCTCTTTCCAACTCCTGGAAAATGTAATGCTGCAGACAGGCCAAGGTAAATACCACATAAAGTAACAATATATTTTTGCCTTCTCTTAACTTGTCAGATTTAGTATAGATGCTTTAAGAACTACCTCTAAATCCTTTTTTTACAACACATTTGATCAACAATTTTGAGCACTCTTCAGTGTGATTTCATTTTTGCCAGAGTCGCTGTCTTTTTCATGTCTTAAAATGACCCACAGCTTTTGTGAAATATCAAATAACATAGATATTTGGTGAATGTTTTTAACAATACCTCTTGTTATTCAAACCTTATAGAAGTACAATTATATGTATATTTAAGTATCATGTAAACTTGTGATATATTTTTATATTTTTGTAGACATTCCAGATGGTTGAACACCTAAAAATCTTTAAATAATTTTTAAACCATGGCACAAACAGTTTTTGCTGGCATTCTAGAAACCCACTCGTTTTATTAGCATATGCCTCCCTGTCATATTTTAACAGTCCCTAATAATAACCAAAACAGTTAGCACATAAATAGCATTGATAAGCTGAGCCAAACTATAATGTGGAGAGAAATTATGGTGCGGTGGCAAGAACGCTATAAAAGTATAAGGGGGTATTGTTTCTAATGTTGACTTTAGCACTAACTGTACGACCTTTGACAAGTTACCTCACCCTTCTGGGCCTCCATTTCCCTATCTCTTGGATGAGCAGTGTCACCAATAGGGTTTCCTGAGATCTCAGAGAGCAAGAGGAGTGAAACAGAGAAGGAGGAAAAGCCAATAGAAGGATCTGTATGGTGTCAAGTTGGCCACTGTCTTGGGTGACTGGTGCTCAGAACCATCTGGGAGCTTCATGAAATGAGCAGTCTCAGAGCAGTCCACCAAGGGGACAAAAAGGGGAAGGAAGCATTTATTCATCAACTCAGTACCTCATCAGTCAAGGGTGGCCCTAAGGGTGCTAAAGGCCCCACAATTTCAGGTTTGCACTTGCATGAGTGTGGAACAGGGTCCCACCTGTCCACTCAGAGCCGTCAAAGAAGCCCTGCTCAGGAAGTGAGAGGTATGAAGAGAAGCCTGAAACAAAGTGCTCTCAGGTTACACTGAAGGGTAGCAGCTCAAATCCTGCACAGAAGTGGTCACCTGAGCAGTAACCAGCGTAAGGAAAGCCAAGTGCATTTGAAACAGTGGTCAGCGTGCTCTCAGAAACCTTCAGCTCTTATATTATTTAATATTAATAACTACCATCTATGTAGTTTCACTGTTTACAGTATTATCTAATTTTTGCTGCACAACAGACCTGTAAGTAGATATTGTTATCTCTATTTCATAGATGAGGAAACTAAGTCTAGAAAGATTAAGTAATTTTCATAAGACAAGTTTCCTCAACATTCAATACTTTTGACACTCTGGGTCAGATTTTCTTTTTTTTTTGTAAACATCTTTACTGGAGTATAATTGCTTTACAATGGTGTGTTAGTTTCTGCTTCATAACAGAGCGAATCAGTTATACATATACATATGTCCCCATATCTCTTTCCTCTTGCGTCTCCCTCCCTCCCACCCTCCCTATCCCACCCCTCTAGGTGGTCACAAAGCACAGAGCTGATCTCCTTGCGCTGTGCGGCTGCTTCCCACTAGCTATCTACCTTACGTTTGGTAGTGTATATATATCCATGCCACTCTCTCGCTTTGTCACAGCTTACCCTTCCCCCTCCCCGTATCCTCAAGTCCATTCTCTAGTAGGTCTGTGTCTTTATTCTCGTCATACAGAGTGAAGTAAGTCAGAAAGAAAAAAACAAATACTGTATGCTAACACATGTATATGGAATCTAAAAAATAATAAAAAAATAAAATTAAAAAACTGTCATGAAGAACCTAGGGGCAAGGCGGGAATAAAGACACAGACCTACTGGGTCAGATTTTTTTTAATGGGAATGCGGGGAGGCTGTCCTGAGCACTGTAGGATGTTTCACCCACTAGATGCCAGTAGCACCCCTAGGGTCATAAGAATCAAACCCTCTGCTGGATGTCCCCTGACAGGCAAAAATCACCCCCATTTAAGAACCACTAGCAGAAAGTCAAAATTGCAATGAGCAACATAATTGCAATTTGAATGAAGAAAGGACTGACTCCACACTTCATTTGAAGCACAGAAGTGTCCCTTTAACTGTCACAGATTAACCCAGCCATCTGTTTTAAGGGAATCAAAGCATTATAGAAATCAGATGGTTAAAAACAAATCTGTTCTTAAGATTATGTTTGAGTAAATGCAATGGTAGGGACACAGAGTTAGTAGTAAGAATACTGATGTAAGACACAGACATCCCAGCACACTCCTGACAATACAGGAAATGAGTGGGGTGTTCAGACTAGACAAGAATTACTTCCTAGGAACCCATAGTAATTGGTTCTTATCACCTTGGTAATCAAAAAAAAAAAAGGAGTTGATATCAGAACCTTTATTAGTCTTTATATATGCACATATGTACAAAATGAGTTATTACTAAAGTAAGTGGTACTAATATCTTCTTTCTCCTTCCTAGGCAAGGAAAGAGAAGTCGATACTATGTTTCTAAGATCCTAAGGGATCCTTACCTCCTCACTTCCAGCAGAAAGCAAACAGTTTTGTGTTTCAATAGTCCCTTTTAGGGAGTGTGTTAAGTGGGTCTAGAGTAAAGGGAGAGAGAGGCTAGAGTAAAGGGAGAGAGGTCTAGAGAGAGGTCTAGAGTAAAGGGAGAGGTGGCACTGAAAAGAGGAAGCCAGACCAAGGAGAAAAATGGGAATATCTGATTTTCCCAAATGCAAGACAGCCTTGCCTGCTTAGAAGAGACACTAGGAATGCGGAGATCGCAACAAGACACACGGCAGCCTTGAGAACAAGGGCGTGGGTCTCTGGAAGAGTTAGCAGTCTAAGCTTGACTGAAATCAGACTTCCTGCCAGCCAAAGTGGGCAGCAGTGAGGACGGTTTAGTCTGATTCAAAAAAAACTAATTAATGTGATAATTTTCATATTCTAGAATTGGTGGACAAATATTCATACTTAACTATATACATGTAAACTGTAAATAGTGTTAATTCCAGGTTGACATTCTAAACTAATCAACTGGTCACCTTTATAAGGTCTGAGTTTAAAAGCTTCTTTAGTTATAGTTAAATACCTGGTCTAGTGGTCTGTACAGTCTATCTAATCATAACAAGCATAAAAAAGGTCGCATAAAAAAGAACTAAATAACACCATTTGCAGCAACATGGATGCAACTAGAGATTATCATACTAAGTGAAGTAAGTCAGAAAGACAAATACCATATGATCTCATTTATATGTGGAATCTAAAATATGGCACAAATTAACCTATCTACAAAGCATAAACTGACTCATAGACATAGAGAACAGACTTGTGGTTGCCAGGGGGAGGGGGAGAGGGAGAGGGATGGACTGGGAGTTTGGAGTTGGCAGATGTAAACTGTTACATATAGAATGAATAAACAACAAGGTCCTAATGTATAGCACAGGGAACTATATATTCAATATCCTGTGTTAAACCATAATGGAAAAAAATATTAAAAAAGAATGTCTCTATGTGTATAACTGAGTCACTGTGCTGCACAGCAGAGATGGGCACAACATTGTAAATCAACTATACTTCAATTTAAGAAAAAGAAAAAAAAGATATTTGTCAAAAACACACATAAATACAAACACACACACACAAATTCCTGGTATCTTCTCCAAACCTAATGAGTAAGTATCTCTGAAGTTAAGATTCAGAATTATACATTTTCAACAAGTTTAGATAATTCTTTTGTGCACTCAAGTGCCAATATCAGGGGTCTAGGCTATGACTACCATGAAGCCTGCTGCTAAAAGAAAGCCCATGACTATTAAGAGCTAGTGACTATTCGAGTAACATTGACCTACTCTGACTAGTAAAAGAAGTTCTTTTTCTCAGTAATTAGAAAAAAGCAGTTAAGGTCCAGAAGCCCTGGTCCGTGCCTTCACTATAGCCTTCCCAAAGCCCAAAGTCTAATACTGTAGTTCATCAATTGCATGAAATATTTTGGATCAGTAATCTTTTACAAATGAATTCAATTATAAGCTACCAAAAGCTGAATGGAATAAGACCTAGCTTCATTTAAAATATCATTTTTCCTTATTACATTATAATATTCCCTAAACCAACATAAAACCAAAAGAAGACTCACTTTACTTTCTTTTCTTAAATTTTCACCAAAGTATTAGGAGGTAGATCAAAACTTTCTATATCAGTGTTTTACAGCTTCTCAGGCTTATAAAGTGCTTAGCTGATATTGGAAGAGCAGAAACCATCAAGTGTCACTTTTTGTTGTGGATAAACACATAGAAGAGGACAGACTCTGTGTGAGAATAATAGAACAAGACCAAGAAATCACAGAAGATAAAAAGCTGAATAAGCTTTTATTGAATAATAATAAAAGCTGAATCAACAAAATATCAATTGTTTCTTAAAGCAAGCACAACTGATATTCATAAGTTAAGTATAGGATTTAAGAATTATAAAATAATCTTCCCATGATATTCAGGATCAGTCAGATTCCCAAACACTGGATCTAATTCTGAAGTCCCCAAATCCAAGAAATATGTGACATATTTATAAAGCATTCAGAACTAAAACCTGAATATAGGCTTGAAAATATTTACTTTAAATCACCTTAGCTGGTGAAAAATAAATAAGTGAACCTATGTCATGTATAGCCAGGTAGAAATGTTTTGTTAAAGCAAAAATCTGTAAAGGGTGATGTTTATTTGGTTTGTCCTCTCTAAACATTAGAAACAACAAACATAATAAGTAACTAAACACAATAATCTTTAAGATAGCAATAAGTCTTTGGACAAGAATAAAACTGGAGAGGAATGGAGAAATGTCTACAGGGGGTAAAATTCTTTGCCCAGATGAACTATCATTCAAGTATGAGGACAAAATAAAGACGCTTTTCAACATGCAAGAACTCAGAAAGTTTTCTACCTGCATTGGTTAAGATTATTTCAGGTGTAAATGAAATAAATCTAATTCAAATAAGTTTAAACAGAAGAGGGACTCTATTTGCAACTAAGACCCACTGCAGTGTAAATAAATAATAAATAAATAAATAAATAAATAAATATATATATATATATTTTTTAAAGGGACTTCCCTGGTAGTCCAGTGGTAAAGAATCAGCCTTACAATGCAGGGGACGCAGGTTCGATCCCTGGTCAGGGAACTAAGATCCCACATGCCGGGGGCCAACTAAGCCTGCACGCCACAACTACTGAGCTCAGGCACCTCAGCTAGAGAGCCTGAGTACCACAAACTACAGAGCCCATGCGTCCTGGAGCCTGCGCACCACAACTGAAGAGAAAACCCACGTGCCGCAACGAATGATCTCGCATGCCACAACTAAGACCCAATGCAGCCAAAAATAAATAATAAATAAGTCTTAAAAAAAGAAGAGGGACTCTATTGGCTCAAACAACTGGGAAGAAAGGGGGTCATGCAGGTCTGACTGTGCCCAGAGTCTCAACTATTATCATCAACTCTTCCTCTCTCTCTCTTTTTCTCCTCGATCTGTTTGTTTTTCAGTCTGTGGCATCATTCTCTCTCCTACTGAATATATTCCTCCTCCAAATTGTGGGAAAAGAAGAAAACATGGTTGGAACTAGTCTGATTTTATATCATCCCACTAGTAAAAACAAATCAAAACTGCATCAGTATATATAAATCCCCTGGAAAGACTGATCAGACTTGAGCCACCGCTTTTAAAAACTCCCTGTGCTCCAGGTGATCTTGTACTATGATGGGCTACACATCGATCAGATACCCATGTCTGTGGTCACAGACATAGAGTATAGTGACTTACAGCGCCACAAGGGTCACATCAAATGGCTACTGCTAGAGAAGCAAATTTCTAAAGAAAAGCATGTTATTGCCATAAGAAGGTAGGAGACATAGTAGGCAGCTAAAACAGCAGTAATGCACTATGCCACCTATTATCCTTTCTGAAAAAAAATTCTGGAAATCATAATTCTGCAAAACAAACAAACAAAAGGAAAAGAAGAATAAAAATTCACAGAAAGAAAAATGCATGAGCAAGCAGAGAAACAAGCAAAATGTATATTTCTATCCAAATAATTGTTGATAATATGCTTATGAAGTAAAATACAGTTAAGATATACATGTATATTATTATGTAATCATGTATTTTATATATATTACATATATAATTGTTAAGAAAGGAGTTATAAAAACATAATAGGCATTTAAAAAACTGAAAAACTGCAGATGATTCAAGATCATTGTGTAGGGGGAAGGAAGTGCTCAAGAGCAAAGAAAAGGTATCCTAAAAATCTCATCTTATTTAAATGGATAAAAGGGAGAAAGTTTTATATGTATTGTTCAGTTATCTATGTTAATAGGAAAACATATGTTTAAATACATATATGTTGAAATTTTAAAAGTAGCACGAAAATAGTGGCTCTCAAATTTTTAAAGCACTAGAAGGAGAAAAACATGGGAAAAATTATCAAACCAGGACAAGCCACAAAGTGAGTTAAATATGGGCAAATAAGAAAGCATAATAAAAGGAAGAGACAAAAGAAGATGGCAGGAAAGAGAAAACATATAAGTAATTACAGTAAGTAGAAATGCATCACATTCCCACATTCTAAGAAGACTGTCACATGAGGTTTTAAAAAAAAGCAAAATGGAAAATTCAGTTTTATTTTATTTTTAATCAAAAAATATATTATTTTTAATATTTAAAATATTTTTAAATATTTTAAAGGAATGACACAAAGAGATTGAAAAGAATGGAAATATCAAGATATTCCTGTCAAATGATACCAAATTTAAATCAAGAATGGCATTGTTAATATCTAAGCAGAGGTAGGGCAAAAATCAATGTGACAAAAAGGGAAATTTTATATTGAGAAAATATAAAATACCTCAAAAGAATTTAAATTTTATTCACCAAACAACACAATAACAAATTATATAATGGAAAAAAGTTAGATCCAAGGAGATTCAACAAAAATTAAATCATGAAAACTTTTAACATACACCTCTCAGAAGCTGAAAGAAGTACACACACAAAAAAAGAATTGTAATTCTATAATGACAAGGCTAGACTTTTTCAACATTGAACTGTGTTCCTAACATCTAAAATATATACATTATTTTTAAATGTCTATGGCATATTTATAAAAATTAATCATGTACTAGGCCACGAAGAAAATCTCAATACACTACAAAATGTAGAAATAGTATAGGCCACATGGTCTACCCATAAAGCAATAAATATAGAAAGCAACAAAACAGGAATGTCATTAACCTCTTGCCAAGCTTGGAGACTCAGTAACAACCTGCAACACTGCTGTGGGAATTCTCCCTTCTAGCCTTTCATAAGGAGTCCAGATCATAATGGGGTGATCTGAAAGAAGGGGATGTGAATATGGGATAAATATTAGACAGAACAAGAAACTCTTGAGCATGGAGGGTCTCTCTCCCGCTGGGGAAGAGGAAGGTATGGATGCTCTTCACCTAAAGCTAACGGAAAGAATAGGTAGGGTACTGACACAAATTTCACTCAAGGAAAACTGGGAAGGATTGCAGGTCTTTCTGAGAATGCCCATTATTCTAAGCGTGTCATTTTTAGTGAGAAAGTGATAGTTAATTTATTTATAAATTCACTGTGTGGCTTAAAATACAAGACAGAATAGGAGCAGACATGAGGTGGAAGGCACAGTCTGGGATACATTCCATGAAGCTGTTGAGAGTGCTAAGCACAGGTAAACTGGCCTCAGTTTCTCCCCCATCCACTCTTCCTCCTCTGCATGCTCAGTTATCTCACAGTCTCCAATAACTCCAATCAATTTCCAGCCAGCATCAGTCTTTTTATTTCTGCTCCATGAATCTCTTCTCAAACGTGTCGGCCTCTTGCTGAACCTTCTCTACCTTACTGGACTGAGGGAAACTTGGCTCTCCCCTAAAAACGTTGCTTCCCCTGCAGCCTTCTCAAAAGGAGGCTGGTGTTTCTCCCATGGCACTTCTACCACTGATTCTGAAGTAGGGTAAATGTCCTTCATGTTTTCATTGCAGCTTTCAAGAATTTGCCCTACCTCCTTCCTAAAAATCCATAGCTTTGAAACCAGGTTATCAAATTCACCCTCTAAACCAACATTATTGCTGTCATCTGAAGTCCCTAGGTCATACCCCTCACTTCTGAACAATTTTAGCCTGGCTCACCATCACTCTCTAATACTACTCCTTTCATATTTGTGGTAATTTCAGTGTACATTTAAATAAATTCTCCTGGCACTCCAACCTGTTAGTTACTTGATTTTTTTCCTATAATAATAATCTTCTCGTACTACCTCAGTCACTTGTTCCCATTGCCAGATCCTAGACACAGCAATCTCTCCACAATCTCAGTTTCATACATCTTATTCTCTGCCACAATCTCCTATCTTGCAAGCTCATTTCCTATAGTCTTCCAAACCCAATAATCCTTTGATTCCACTGGGACTTCCAAGTCATTAATCCTACCACTCTTTCACGGTCCCTCATTCCTTTTGATGTCCTTACTCTTCTCCTCACCCGGTTTAGATTACATAGTTAATCCTGATAATTAATTCTTGTTATATTCCTTGCCCTTCTCTCACTGATGGGAATTTGCTTGGTGAAATTTATGCCACTGGTTATATCCAATCCTCTACCAACTCTAAGTCTGAACACATGAAGCTGAGCATGACTGGAGGAAAATGCAATTCCACACATGACTGCTCTTACTTTAAAATTCAACCATGAACCTCAAATGGGACCCTAATATTGCCAGACAAAAAACCCATAGATCTTGGTCTACTGATTCTCCTACTCTCCTAGACAACTATTTCAGATGTTCTTCTCTCTTTGGAAATCCTACGAACACCTCCTTTATAAACATCAATCTCAGCATATAATCAGTTTCCTATATTATGAAGGATTTGAAATAATCAAAAGAGAACATCCAGAGACTTTCACCATCACATCTACACATACCTGCCTTCTCACCTGTTAGCAGAAATAATAAACTTGTAAGCTCCTATCTAAAGCCAATCTCCCACAAGTTCACTAGATAACCATCTCTTTTTGCCTACTCGTAGACAAGTTTCTAGCAATTCTTCCCTTTCTCTCCTACATCAATTTTATGCTCTTTATTCTCCATCAGCATACAAAGAAACTATCATTTCTCCCATGTTTAAAATAATCCTCTTTTCACTCTTCCCCTATAGCTACTACCCCCATTTCTCTGCTCCCCTTTCCAGCAAAACTCCTTTAAAAGCCGCTGGTATTCACTGTGGCCTATTTCTCTCCCACTCTTTCTTAAACTCATGCCAATCAAGCTTTGCCGCATTGCTGCACTGAAACCATTCCACTCAACATCATCAGTGATCTCCACATTGCTAAGCCATTGCTAAGCTCAATTGTCAATCTTTTTTTTTTTTTGCAGTACATTTTTTTTATTGGACTGTAGTTGCTTTACAATGGTGTGTTAGTTTCTGCTGTACAACAAAGTGAATCAGCTATATGTATACATATATCCCCTCCCTCTTGGACCTCCCTCCCACCCATCTAGGTCATCACAGAGCACTGAGCTGAGCTCCCTGTGCTATACAGCAGGTTCCCACTAGCTATCAATTGTACACATGGTAGTGTATATAGGTCAATCCTAATCTCCCAATTCGTCCCACCACCCCTTCCCCCACTGTGTCCACATGTCCATTTTCTTCATTAAGAAAGGAGTGATACACTTTCTTCACTTGGCTTTCCATATATCACACTCCCTTGTTTTTTTTATTAGCTCACGCATTTCTCTTCTCTCCTTTGATATTTTCTCTTCTTTTTATTGATCTTTTAATATTGGAGTGTCCCAATGTTAAATCTTTAGTCCTCTCCTCTATCTACACTCATTCTCTTGGTTATCACATCCATTTCCACAGTTTTAAATACCTTGAATAAACGGCTGACTACCAGATTTAAATCTCTAAAACAGGTGTTGCTTCAAAACTCCGGACTAGCCTATCCTACCCTTAACATTTCCACTTAGATATCTAATAAACATCTCAGATTCAGTATGTCTAAAACCAACTCCTGATACCAACTACGTTAGTCAGCTCAGGCTGCCATAATAAAAAAGCACAGAGTGGGCTCAAACAGCAGGAATTTATTTCTCACAGTTCTGGAGAATGGAAGTTCCAGATAAGGGTGTCAGCAGGGTCAGTGTCTGGTGAGAGGTCTCTCCGTGGGTCGCAGATGGCCACCCTTCCTGCGTGTCCTCACATGGCCTTTTTCCTCAGTGTGTGCAGATCTTTATCTTGTTCTTTCCTCTCCACCATCTATTTCCAACAATCAGAGTGATCCTTTTAATCACAAGTCAGATCTTACTCTCTCATTTCATTCAAGTCTTTGTTTCAGTCTTAATTTTTCAATGACCCCTACCCAGACCACCCTATTTAATATTAAAACCTCCTCCTCCACATACATTGCCCCTCTCCCTCACCCCATTCTGCTTTTATTTAACATCTTCTAACATATTATATAATTCACTTAATTGTAATGTCTATTGTTTATGTCTGCCTTGATTAGCATTTAGGATCTACAAGAGCAGAAAATTCTGTCTATTTTGTTCACTGACATATTCTGAGTGCCTATAACAGTGCCTTATACATAGCAAGTACCCAATAAATATTTTGGATGAATTAGTAAGTTAATTCTATTCTTATATTAATGAATAATAATAAGTATTTGAGCAACTGTTCATGACAGTGCTTAGTTAAATATTAATTGTCATCACTTATTAAATGCCTACCATGTACCAGGCACTCTGTTGGACAGCTTACAAACTTTATAATTCTGATAAAAACCTTGAAAGTTAGGCCTTACTATCAACAATTTGGAGATGAAGAAACAGAGAATCTAAGAAATTATAATGAGTTGCAGCCAGATCTATCTGTCTTCAAAACCCCATGCTTCTTTCTGCTACAATATGCTGCTTCTGCTTTCAGTTTATTTGTTTCACACTCTTTTTGGAAATGCAGGGCATGATGTAACCAAAAGTCATAACGTTGCATTTATTTTCATCTCTTGCCCGACTCCTTTTCTACCGAAAAACCAAAACCCAATCTGCTGATTATGTCTCCATATGTCAGAGAAAGAGGTCCACGTTTCCCATAGTACTCAAGTCAGAGGGAAATATTTAAAGAACTAAGTATTAGATCAGAAAGAAGAACTTTCAACATAGACTCTTAAACATCAGTGAAACTGAAAATTAGCACATAGTTATCAGGAGAAATACTTTTATTTCTCCATTTTGCTTCAGAATAGAAAGTTAAGGCAGGCATATTCTGTCAGAATTTCCAAAACTGAAAAGACTTTCATGGCTGAAGTTCGAGGAATGTGAAAAATTTTTAAACTTAAAGAATATTGCATCTATCTATTCAACAATCCTTTTAAAATGTTTTTTGAACTCCTATCACTAAATAAATTTTACCTCTTATAAATCTGCAATTAGGAATGGGATGAGGTAATAATCAATTCATCATAAACTCATTTTTAGGGACTAACTAATGTTAAATAAAATCCTTTCTCACATATAAGAACATTGTCAAATATGACATTACTTCTATTTTGTCCAGTGATGACTTGAAAAAAATTTTAATAAGGTCATGTTTTAATTTTTTAAATTATATGTTCAATGTAATAAATTTAGAAACTTTTCCACCTGTTTGTCAAGCTAGGCTTCAGCATAAATAAAACTATGGTTAAAATATATACATATATGTTTAAAGTGACAAGAAATGTGGACATGAACATAAATGGATTGTTTTGTGCAACATTTAAACTATTACATAATCTTATATGTCTGAGTTAAATATTCATGTATTGATAGATTTATTAATGTCTCATTTATTTGCAATCTTCTTTTTAAAACCCAGCACTGGCAAGGTGCTAACATTTAACTAATGAGTAATGGAGACAAGATATTCAGAGTTCATCAAGAGCCCATAAACCTTACCATCACTTAATGTCATGCCATGCCTTTAATGTTTAATATAAAAATATTTTTTAATTGAGGAAATTAAATTTAACATTTTCATTAAATTTTAGCTAATGCCCTAAATTATGAATACTCAAAATATAGATTCATAAATAGAACTGTAAACATGCAGAAATGTTTTAACGTTTAAAGATTAAGATACTATGCACTGGGTTTCCCTGGTGGCGCAGTGGTTGAGAATCTGCCTGCTAATTCAGGGGACACGGGTTCGAGCCCTGGTCTGGGAGGATCCCACATGCCGCGGAGCAACTAGGCCCGTGAGCCACAACTACTGAGCCTGCGTGTCTGGAGCCTGCGCTCCGCAACAAGAGAGGCCACGATAGTGAGAGGCCCGCGCACCGCCATGAAGAGTCGCCCCCGCTTGCCACAACTAGAGAAAGCCCTCGCACAGAAACGAAGACCCAACACAGCAAAAAATAATTAATTAATTAATAAACTCCTACCCCCAACATCTTCAAAAAAAAAAAAAAAGAAAACCACAGCGTTAAAAAAAACAAAAAGATGCTATGCACTATGATTAGGTACTTAACTCTACTTTTTTGGATTTCTTCCTTTCTACTTAGTCTGTGAGATTTAAGAAAAAAAAGAGAATTGACTTTATTTTTATTTAACTTTTAAATGTATAACTCCTGTATCTCCCCAACCAGGTTGTCAACCTCATGAGAGCAACCAAATTTGATATTCATTGTATATCCAGGAGTTATCCTGATGTCTTGCATACTGTAGCACTCAAAAGAAAGGAGAATAAAAGGAAGAAAAGAAGAAAAGCAACATTAAAGCAGACAGCAGTTATAAAGTTAATGGAAGGAGCATTAGCCTTCATTTCAGTTCAACAGCATTTACTATGTGACAGGTACTGTGTTAGGATCTAAAGTCTTATAATCTGCTTACTTGAAAAAGTCTCTTAAACTAAACATTAGTTTCATTATCTGGAATGGGGATGAAAATGGATTGGTAAGAAGATTTAATGACACAAAATATAGAATGCACTATAAACTTTTCAAAATCTATACAAATACACATAAGGATGATAATGATAAACTAGTTACTATTTTGCAAATTTAATTTCAAGTATAATCTCAATTACTTTCATAATTCTATCTCAATTTAAAACTTATCACCTTGATATACTGTCTTTGTAAGAAAAAGCTGTTAAGCAAAGGAACTTTACATCCAATTTCTAACAAATTCCCAAGCAGTTTTCAAAGACACATAGGAATGTGTTAGCCATAGCTAAGAATTCTACCATAAAATCAGTTTGAGTCAAAAACTGGAAAGAGTTGCAAATATGAGAGTTTTTTCCCTTCTGTTGTTATGAAATTATGATGTCACTCATGTGATAAGGAAGGAAAACTAAGCAAAATATTTTTAAATAAAGAGAAGTTCAAAAGTGCTATATATAACACCATGAATGTACTTAATGTCACTGAAATGTATACCTAAAAATGATTAAAACGGTAAATTTGTATTATGCATATTTTACTGCAATAAAAAAAACTGCTATATCCTTTTTAAATTTGTTTTATAGTAAAAGGACTTCCATGGAACCTGGCACAGAACATTACACATGTTAAACTGAATTGGCCAAACATGTATAATGGTTGAATTGTGCCTTAATAAAGAAAGTGTCCTGGAAAGTAAATATTCAAAACAAATGCAGACTTCAAAGCATAAGGGTAAATATTCCTCAGCCTATGCTTCATATGTGGAATCCTTTAAGGCAGGATACCCTATTAGTAACTTTTTTATTTATAACCTATAAGTGATGATAAAAACTCCTTTCTAAAATATTAATAATAATAACTATTAGTAATTACATGCTTGCTATGTACCAGGAGCTGTGCTAGACATTTCATGTATATTATCTCTAATGTTAGTCCCATGAAAATCGATCACATAACCCTTACTTCACTCCACTAGTCCCCATAATTACAAACTTTAGAGCTACTGAAACTTCTTTTTTCAGATGTGGAAAACAGATCACTTCCATAGTATTGTCTTTATAAAAGACCTCAGAAAATCCAAGCAATTATTCTTATGATATAGAATAGTAATTAATTTAAGAGGGAGTTCCTTACAAGTCAGGTAGGCCTAAACCATTCCATGGGTAGGTTCCCTTAAAAGGATGGCTCCTGTATAGAAAGAATGATGAGTAATACGATCTGAGTTTTACAAATGAGAGGATTTATAGAAATGAGGTCATTTATTCAGTTCCAAACTCATCATATGCCCTCAGTAAATGTTTGTTGAGAGCATGAATAAATGAATGAGTTAGGAAACAGATCATATACTTCCTACTTGAGATACATGAGAGATAATGATGATCACTACCCTAAATCTTTATTCTTTTTCTTTTCCATCATCCTTTAATAGCAATTAAAAGTTGCTAAAGTACCTAAAAATATTTCACATTCTTTGTTATCTACATTCAATATCTTTCCCTCTTGGTATTTCTCCTTTTATTTCCAATAAGTAACCCACAGGGTGTTTCATTTGCAGAACAACAGAATATCAGAAGTTATTTTAGTGATTACAATATACCAAATGAAGAAACATTTGAAAGCCAAATGAGGCTACATGACATATTCAAGGTCAGGCAGAGAGAGTCAGAATGAAATCTCAAATCTCCTATTATATTAGTTGTTCAATGGATTTTGCCTCTAAGATTTTTTGGGGGTGGTGGTGGGTGTATTTTTTTTATTGAAGTATAATTGATTTACAATATTATATTAGTTTTAGGTGTACAACATAGGGATTCAATATTTTTATAGGTTATACTCCATTTAAAGTTATTACAAAATAATGGCTATACCTGCCTCTTAGATTTTATTAGCTAAATTTGTATACTCTCTTAATCTGGAACCATGATATATACGTGAATATTCCACACAGTAGTCGGCAAACTGATGGACATTTATTGGGTCTAAATACATACTTGTTAATACATACTTCTGTTAATACTTGATGGTTATTAACATTCATATAGTCACAGAATTGGAATTACTAATAGTATTTGGTTGTCCATGCAGCACATCATAGGGCATTCATTATACATCACAAAAGTAACACATTAAAATATTCCCTTATATTGGTTAGTGGTTTTGATTTCCACTTAGTAGAAACTTTCCAGGCCTAGCATAGACTTTTACAGCTCCATCTTAACGTTGACCATTTAGTCTCTGGTGCATTTTGGCTCCTAAGTGCAGCTCTTGCTAACAAAATAGAAGATAAAATTTCCTTTGGAGCAATTTTGTCCTGGCTTAAAGTGCTTTGAAATGTCTCTGTTCAAAAAGAAAAGGTTTTGTTAATGTTGACAGTGTAATTCCTTTAAAAAATCCCCAAAAAGAAAATCTATGAGAGAAACACTTTCAGAAGTTGATAGGTAGACACAGCCACAATTTAAAATGAACTATAATTAGTCCCTTTTTCCCGAGAAAGAAACTGTATTGATAGAAGGTGAAGGCCTAAGATATTTGAAACATAAGTCTTCTCATATAAGATCCCTAGCTAGAAAAGTTAAGATTATAGGAACCTTAAATAAATACTGCTAAGTGAAAGAAGCCAGGGTGCAAATATGTAAAACATGACTCCAACTATATGATATTATCGAAAAGGCAAACCTATAAATACAGTAAAAAGATGAGTGGCTGTCAGAAGTTGTGGGCATGGGGGAGTGAAGAGGGGTGAATAAGTGGAGCAGAGAGGATTTTTAGGGCAGTGAAACTATTCTGTATGGTATTATAACAGTGAATACATGATTTTATGCATTTGACAAAACTCACAGAACTGTACAACACAAAGTATGAACTCTAATGTAAATTGTAAATTTTAGTTAATACTAATGTATCAATTTTGGTTCAACAATTATAGCATATATACCACAGCAACACAAAATGTTACAGGGAAACTGGGGAGGGGGAGTGGGTAGTAGTATACAAAAACTCTGTACTTTCTATTTAATTTTTCTGTAAATCTAAAACTATTTTAAGAAATAAGTCTATTAATTTTTTAAGTTAGTATTATAAAAAATGTTAATGGTTATAAAACTATACTCTCATTTCTTAATAAGAGTTTTAATCTAGCATGAGAGTGTTATATCTCTTCAGATAAACACATGTTCAGCTGCATACAACTTTATAACATTGTATATTTGTGAATCGTAGGTGCTATTACACTTTCTATGTATACAGCACCTTCGAAAATATTCCTAGATGCAAGTCCAACTTTGTGGCATTCTAATCAAAATATGTTCACTTAAAGAAATTTCTTTCCTGTCAAAAAAGTTTTAATTATTAAATAAAAGTTTAAAAAATATATGTGATTTAAGTCTGTTTTAGAGAAATAAATCAGTATGTACACAGAATTATACATTGAGCTAATTTCTATACCACTCTGCAACATGCAAATTAAAATTTTCTATCCATAAGTTTGTCACTCCCAAAATAGGAGGAGATTTAGATGTGTAGAGAAATTTTGTGAAAGTATATAAAATGTTTGAGCAAAATGCTACTAAATTGATTAGAAAATGAAGTAGCAGCTGGAAGACCCTGATCCACCCAGCAGGCTATGAAAGAACCCTTTGTTCTGCCCCATTACAATAAGCTGCCTCTAAATTTTGGTTATTCACACGAAGTCCATATGTCCTATAGCAAGTTGTCCTACTCATAAAGGTACTTGATGGCTGATAATGACAATAACAGTAATGCTGAGGGTAATCATTCCAAGTGTAGCATTTAGAATAGTGGTAGATTTGTGTGGTATTGTTTTGTGAAACAAACTTTAAAAGACACAAAATATAATTTTATAAAACATTGATTTTTACATAAAAATTTCATAAAGTTTTGCTGAAAATCAGCGTTATCAAGAATAAACAATAAGGGGTTTCCCTAGTGACGCAGTGGTTAAGAATCCGCCTGCCAATGCAGGGGATATGGGTTCGAGTCCTGGGCCGGGAAGATCCCACATTCTGCGGAGCAACTAAGCCGTGCGCCACCACTACTGAGCCGCGTGCCACAACTACTGAAGCCCACGTGCCTAGAGCCCGTGCTCCACAACAAGAGAAGCCACCGCAACGAGAAGCCTGCACACCGCAACAGAGTAGCCCCCACTCGCCGCTACTAGAGAAAGCCCGGACGCAGCAACGAAGACCCAATGCAGCCAAAAATAAATTAATTAATTAATTTTTAAAAAAAGTGTGTAAATTAATTTAAGTAGGTGTTGTTTGTTTTAAAAGGCATTTATACAAGCCTTGTGAGGAAAAAGTTGGGTTCTGCTTTGAAGCTGGCCTAAATTCTGAGGGAGACAGAGTAAGCAAGAAACAGCCAAAGACAAAAATGTCAAAAAGCCCCACTGGATTTAGCTATATTCTCTTCTGCAAACTAAAAAGGCTACAAACTTAGTAGATTTATCAATAAAAATACAAAGCCAAGCATAAAAAATCATGAAATAAATGCTATATTAATATTCAGCATGTAATCAATAAACGTTTTTGAATACAAGACACTGATAAAGTGCTCTAGAGACTAAAAAGAAGTTCCTAATATGATGCCTATGCACAAGCTTAGATAGGTGAAGAGATAAATAGTATGACAGGTGTAATAAATGTTTTATGAGTGAATTTTTAAAGAAAGCGCTAATGTTATTTATGGTTCATAGTAATTATAACACATTCAAATAGTTGGAGAAAGCATTATAGAGATTGTAATGTGAGGCTGGATAAGATTTAAATAGGTAAGAGAGGAAAGCACTTTAAGAGTGGAAAGAGCATTAGTAAAATGGGAAAATATTAGCTGGAGAAAGTGAAGCATTAACAGACTAGTTTAGTTATAGGGAAGCTGTGGGGTGATCACCCAGAAAGTTACATTAGGTCAAGTCACATTATAAAAAGAATGGAAAAGGATGAATAGGTCAGAGAACTCCTTAGGAAAAGAAAGCAGCAGGATTTGATAGCACGAAAT
This sequence comes from Pseudorca crassidens, assembly GCF_039906515.1. Lineage (NCBI taxonomy): Eukaryota > Metazoa > Chordata > Mammalia > Artiodactyla > Delphinidae > Pseudorca > Pseudorca crassidens. The sequence goes on along the minus strand of NC_090309.1, from coordinate 79,307,119 downwards.
AAATGTCAGGTAGAAGAGTGAATGATGACTGATAGGATTTCGGATATGAGTTGAAGTTATTGACCTGTAGCAATGTGGAAATTAGAGCAGTATCTGATAGCAGTTAGGCACCTTGGCCCTGAAGCAGGCTGCCTGGGTTTAAATTCTAATTTTTCAGTTAATACTTTTTGAACTTAGACCAGTTATTTAAACTCACAATGTAAAACAGAGATAGAAATCTGTGAGGTTATTTAAGGATTAAATGATTTAATATATGTAAAGATTTAGAATAGCTCCTGACTCATCTCATACATCTAATGGATATTAGGTTTCTTTATTATTGTTATACAATTGAAATTAGAATTTGAGAAAGATATAATTTGGCACCTAAACCATAAATTTGGTATGGTAAATGATCCCATCAAATTGAGGAAACTTCTAAGGAACACAATACAGAAGTAAAAAGCAAAAGTCTATGGGCTAAACTTTGGAGTTTGCTTATATCTAAAAATCAGAGAGTTAAAAAAAAATAGTATGGTCAGGAAAATAAGAGGTAGTGTATTATCACAAAGCAAAGGTATCATAGGTGCTAGGCAGCTAGCAATGCAAAGAAATAAGAGAAAAGGCACTCTGAAAAATGGCCAAAGTCCTCAGTGACTCTTAAGAGTGTTTTTTCTAGTGAAGGAGGCAGGGAAGGACAAAGAGAAATAAAGACTCTGAGAAGAGAAGGGATATGTATATATATATACATGGAAGATTACAAAATAACTGAGTAGGAATTGGAGCTACTGAATGTAGAGCAATGACATAAGGGAAAGAAAGGGCAACGGCAATTAGCCAGGCAGCAGAATCAATCACAAAGATTTCTTAAGAAGAAGGAGACATACGGATTATGTAATTAAGTATGTCAATAAAATTATGTTTATTGAAATATAAATATTATGTTAAATTGGTATTAAGACTATTTTTAAAAGTTAAATCAGAATTACTATAGTTGCTTTAAAAATGGTTATTTTAGTCAAAATGTCAGATACAGTAAACCCATTTGACTTTTCATATTTCAGTTTCTTTAGCATTAAGTTTTTTCTCCTCTTAATCTCAAATTTTTAACATGTTGAAATACATACATTATTGAATTTATTAAGTATTCTGTAAAAAAAAAGTATAGTTACAGAACAGATAACAACTAAAAATACTTTATGTGCTTATTAATAATAAAAAGTTATTGTTTCATAGAAATATGTAGGGGCAAGGAACTGTTAACAGTTGTTTCCTCCATCAAGAAAAATCAGATCGCTGAGTGTCAAAAAGTAAGAGAAGGAGTTATATTCACTGTTTCTTTTTTTTCTTTACCCTTTACGTTTTGTACCATGTCTAGATATTAACATTTCAAAAACAAATAAAATTTAAAAGACTATTTGAAGGAAAACATAAAAATAAAAAGGCAAAAATAAATAAAAAACTTGTTCTAATAGCTTTTTTTTTTACTAATGCGAAGGGAATACGTACTTAGACAATTTAAATGTATTAAACTGATTTTATAAAAAATTTAAATGGGATAAGAGATAGGACATTGAATTTTGAGAAGTATTTTTATAATTGTTTTCAAAATTATTTAGAAATTATATATGCTTTTACTTTGTTCTACCTTATTTTTCTCTTCATAAAAAAAAGAGGAAGACATTTAACATTCTGACAAGCTAAGCAGCCGAATTTCTGAAGAAAGATACACAGTAAGCGATCTAGATTCAAGCTTTGTTTTGACATCTTTGGCTCAAGAAGAAAATGCAACAAAGTATAGCAAAGAAGAGGGAAGAGAACTTTAAATGCCAGAACTCGCAGAACCATGTGCCTCAAGAAGAAAAGTTTAATCAAAGTGATACATTTAAGACAAAACTATTCTTGTTCACTTTGTTGATTCTTGCATTCAGCTAACACTTATTGAATACTTATTGTGTCAAGCCAGTTCCTAGGCACTGGAAACACAGTGACAAATAAGAAAAACTTTTGCCCTCCCAGAGTTTAAAATTTAGTGAAAAAGGCTGACAACAAACAAGATAAATAAGTAAAATACATAGTCTGTTAATGGCAAAGTATTAAGGAGGAAAAAATAAAAGCATGGAAGGGGCATATGAATGTTAACAGAAAGAAAAAGCCACACTGAGAAAGTGACATTTGAATAAAGTTCTAAGGAAGCGAGTGCAGGCAAGCTATACAGGTATCTTAGGAACAAGCATTCCAGGAAAAAAAAGCAAGTGAAGAAGCCCTGAGGCAGGGAGGGACATTCCTTTTGTATCCAACAAACAAGGTCAGTGTGGTTTCAGTAGAATGAAGAAGGGGAAAATAGTAGAGAGGAGTTTAGGGAATTGAGAGCGTCAAATCATCACATACCCTTGTACATGAAAGTAAGAATTTCGGCGTTTTCTCAGTCAGTCAGAAAACCTTTGGAAAGTTTTGAGCAGAGTTGTGATGTGCTATGACATATCTTAAAGAATCATTCTGGCTAATGTGTTCAGAATAGATTGAAGGGGAGCAAGTACTAAAAGCAAGGAGACCAACTGGGACTCTACTGCAATCATTCTGGCAAGAAAAGCCCAACAGGATTTGGCGGTGGGCCAGCTGTGCGTAGTGAGAAAAAAATGTCAAAAATGACTCCAAGATCTCTAACCTGAGTAACTGAAAGAATGAAGTTACCACTCACTGAAATGAGAAAGCCTGTGGGAGGAGGGGTTTGCGGGGAAATATCAGGAGCTCAGTTCAGGACACGTTAGGTTTGAGATGCCTATTAGACCTCACAGTAGAGATGTTGAGTAAACAGTTATGAGTGAAGTTAAGGGAAGAGGTCCTCAAGGCTTCTTCTTTTTTTTTTTTTTTGATTTTATTTACTTATTTATTATTTTTGGCTGCATTGGGTCTTCATTGCTTTCTGTACTTGCAGAGAGCGGGGGCTACTCTTCGTTGAGGTGTGCAGGCTCCTCATTGCGGTGGCTTCTCCTGTTGTGGAGCACAGGCTCTAGGCGCACAGGCTTCAGTAGTTGTGGCTCGTGGGCTCTAGAGCGCAGGCTCAGTAGTTGTGGCGCATGGGCTCAGTTGCTCTGCAGCATGTGGGATCTTCTCAGACCAGGGTTTGAACCCGTGTCCCCTGCATTGGCAGGCATATCCTTAACCACTGCGCCACCAGGGAAGCCCAAGGCTTCTTCTTTTTTTTTCTTTTTTGAATTACGTGTGCTCAAAATTATAAAATTTATTAAATTACAGAAACATAATTGTAGAGACTTTTAGATTATGAGTTTATTCTTTTGCCGGTACCCCAGATAGGTAAAATAGTTTAATGACTATTTCTTCTCAGTTTGCTGTTATAGCATGTGCCCGTGCTTAAAAACAAAAACAACAGCAACAAAAACATGAAATGGGAATATGTGAAGGATAGCTTCAGTGATATATTTTACAACTATATGGAAAAAATATAATTTAGAACCCTTCTGGTATCTTTATATCCTAGTCCCTGTAGCGCAAAGGATAATTTTTAGTAGTATAAATTCTGTCACAAACTACTGTATGTCTATGTAAATACGTATAATGTCTCTGTTATTAGAAAATTTCCCCAAACTGATGGCTGACTCTACAAATATCCTTTCATGTGGCCATTTAGATGGAACTAAAGATCAACTTTACTACATATTTTGTTTTCTATTTTGATTAACTAAATAATGTTAAATGGATGACATTAACTTGGAAGTTTGCATACTTAAGGCACTGACTATCAACATAACTTTTTCAAGTTGATTTAATGGAAGGCTCTGCTTCTCTTCTCATGCTCACTGTTAATGCATCCAAAAGCTTGTTACTTTAAACTGAAGTAACACAGAGATTTATTCTAAGGTTGAATAAAAGCAAGTATTTTTTGAAGTGGCTTTCATCCTTTGAATATTTTTCTTCTGATCTGAAAGCATTCAACTTTTACATTTTAAGAACAAACATAAAAAGAACAATGTGGAGAGAGGGTGGATTTCAATTTTAAATGTCTTCTACCATAGCCCTCAATGCAGACTCTTCAAACCTGGCTATGAAGACAAAAGCAAAAGAGCCAAAATGCTACTTCCCTCCTATCCTCCAACTTTCTAATTCCAGAGACAAAAATTCACAGAACTAGGGATAAGAGGGAAGGTGGGGCCTGTTTCTGTGTGCATATGTGTGTTTGGGTAGGTGGTACTGGGGGAAGGTGTACTTGAGTAATGACACTAGCACGAGCAAATTTTCCATTTGAGGAGGTGTAATCTTCATCAAAATTTTAATGAGAAAAGCTCTACAAATCAAAGTAGTAGTGGGGTAGTGGCATGGAAAACCACTGCAGCAGTATGTGCTAGGAATTTAAACTTACCACGTAGTTCAGAGTGTGAAAGAACCAATAGTGATTGTAAATTTGTCTACTATTTATTAGAGAAAGAATGAAAGCATATATAAAACCCTAAAATTAGGAATAAGACTGGAGGCACAAAAACTTGCCCTAGAGAAACTTATATGAGAACAAAATTCAGTATTCACACACAGCAACAAGGAATAGGGAAAAGGACAAACCTTGGTTTGTGAAGACAAACCTTGATTGTGATGAGATCTGCCTTGTATAAAGATAAAAGAAAAATCCAACATGGGACTTATAATAATAATAAAAAGAAGGAAAAGGAAGATGAGGACCTATGTAGAAAAAAAGTTAAAGGAATATCTTCATCAGACTCAAAGGAATAGGCATACTCCTAAAGATAACCTAATTCAGGATATAGGAAAAAACTTAAAGAACAAGTCAAACATTCTAAATAGTTATTAATTATTGAGTATTTCCTATGTATCAGTATATTGTTATTCATTACTGAGGAGTTCTATCAGAGCTGTTATAAATATATCACATGTATTAGCTCATTTAATCATCACAATGATCCCATGAGATATTATTATCCCCTTTTTAGATATAAAGACTTTCCCAAGATCATAAAGCTATTAAGAATTCAAAAAGGGCTTCCCTGGTGGCGCAGTGGTTGAGAATCTGCCTGCTAATGCAGGGGACACGGGTTCGAGCCCTGGTCTGGGAAGATCGCACATGCCACGGAGCAACTAGGCCCGTGAGCCACAACTACTGAGCCTGCGCGTCTGGAGCCTGTGCTCCGCAACAAGAGAGGCCACGATAGTGAGAGGCCCGCGCACCGCAATGAAGAGTGGCCCCCGCTTGCCACAACTGGAGAAAGTCCTCGCACAGAAACAAAGACCCAACACAGCCAAAAATAAATAAATAAATAAATAAGAATTAGAAATTCATTAAAAAAGTACATTAATATTAAAAAAAAAAGAATTCAAAAAGACATAGCTATTATGAGCAGGTATAGAACTTTATTCATTCGTATACTCAAATAATATTTTATGGGTACTTACAAGGGGCAGGTACTATTCTAGGCACTTGGGATATATTAGTGGGGGGAGGGGAAAGAAACCTGTCTTCAAGAAGCTTGTATTCCAGCAAGATATAAATTATATAGTGTGTGAGAAGGTGATGAGTTCTTGGGGGGAAAACCAGAAATTAGAGCAGGATATTGAAGTTAGAAAGTACCTGGGGAGGGATCAAAATTAATGTATAAAGCTGAGTTTGAAATGGTTTTTAATGTGTCTGAGAACCTTGGCTTGTAATACAATAATTTAATCCAGTCATATTTATTTTGTGAAGTGATACGTCAGTCTTCCTTCTGTCATTGTATGCTTTTTGATTTTTATCTTTTCTTGATGCTTCCCTCTTTCCTTACTTTTTGCTAAGTAGTCCACTTTATTGTTATTTCTCTGCCAAGCGTTTTGAAAAGTATTACTCTACTAATGGTTACCTTTAAATTATGTATATCATTTATTTCCTCTATGTACAGAAACTAAGCTCCACAAGGCCAGTCTTATACATGTCTTCTTACGTATTCTATTACTGAGCCTAATACAGTAGCAGGAGTATCAAAATATTTTTGTTTTATGAATAAACAAGTTAATAGTAGGTATTAACTACATGATCATAATTCTGCTCTGGGGCCAAAGATAGACTCTGGAGGGAGAAACTAAAACTAGAAAGTGAATACAAAGAAAGGTGAAAAAATTGCTACAGAACAGAGTGCCTCTATCCCAATCCTGACTAAGTGATCTTGAAAAACGTACCCATCCTCTTTGCACTTCTGGTTTTTTTTCACTTTAAAAATAGGGAGAGTGGATTTGAACAGTGGTTCGTTACCTTTTTGTGAGTCATAGATCCTCTTGAGAAATCAATAAACACTAGCAATGTTCTCCACAAAAGCTTTATATACATAAACTTATGTCAACATAAGTTGACATATTTTATAAGATTATGAAAAGCCTTTAATGTGAACATTGTTTTTTTATTATTTTTTATTTTTTGCCGTACGCGGGCCTCTCACTGTTGTGGCCTTTCCCGTTGCGGAGCACAGGCTCCGGATGTGCAGGCTCAGCGGCCACAGCTCACGGGCCCAGCTGCTCTGCGGCATGTGGGATCTTCCCGGACCGGGGCCCGAACCCATGTCCCCTGCATCAGCAGGCGGACTCTCAACCACTGCGCCACCAGGGAAGCCCCGAACATTGTTTTTTTAATGTGAATATTGTTAATGCAATATGAAACACTAAAGAAATATTTTATAACATTTAAAGGTAGATACACACATTGGATGCATACACACAAAACCCTCTCCATATTTTATAATAAAGAAAGCCCAAAACTCCTAAGCTGGAAGGAAGCATTTATCCAAAGAAAGAAACAGAAGATTTATAGATGTGAAATGTTTTGAAGTATTAAAGTCCAATACCTTCTTCTAAGTTCTTGTCACATATTTATTGCAGATAGGGATGAAGTTGTTTAAGCTTAGCTTTTCTTGACAAACCAATTCTGATTGGTCGACTGCATGTCTTAAGAGGTAGTAGTCTTGAAATTCCATATGAAAAGTTACCACCTAAAAGTATAAGACAATAAAAGTACATAAGGGAGTAAAAATCAGTCATAGTTTCTATGCTTAAAAATTTTTACTAACTTCTAATCATGATACTAGCAACATTTACTGAGTCACTGAGCTAAGTGCTTTGAATGCATTACTTAACTTACTCCAATCTCCATTTTTTAAAAGTGGAAAACTCAGCACAAAAAATTTAAGTAACTTGCCAAACATACAATAAAATAGCAGCTAAATAAAATCAGCGTTCCAGTCAGGAAATCTGACCTAACAACAACAACAAAAACTATATAGGTTTTAAAGTTAACTTGATGTAGTGGTTGTAAAGACCATGTTGTTTTTCTATTAGAAGTTACTAGACTATACTGTTAATAATTACATTTGGCTTCTAATAGAGATTATTATCAATAATAGAGCACAAATGTATTTCATCTGTCATGTATCAATGGAGGGCTCTAATTTTGAAGTTTTTATTTAACATCACACTAACATTTTCTAAAAAGTTCAAAACATTTCATGGAGGTATATATGTTACCAAATCAGTTAACCAAACAAGCAGAATCAATTACTCTTGATAATGAGTACCTCTCATTAACAAAATACCTCTTACTTTGAGTACTTTTTAAAAAATAAACAGTAGGGTACATATGTAAAGCTAAAAATGTATCAAGCTTTAATGAATTAGTGTGACCTTAACATAACAGCACATTATGCTAAAAACAGTGTAATCAACCTAACGTTAAATATGATAAAAGGTAAACAGCATGATTTCTATTAAGCTGAATCAAATAGAATCTGTGTGTATCTATGTAAACAATAATGAAATACAATACAAAATTTAGCTATATGTAAATAGAGAGAAAACACAAAAATAGCTATAAATCAGTTTATGATATTTTATTCAACATTAAAATTATAAAGTTAATTATAAAAATAAGAGGAAAAATGTATTGCTAGATTTTTTCATTTTTTTAAATGAAAAAGGATGGTCTAAAATAAAATTGTTGGATCATGAGTGATACACTAGATTTGGTTATAAATTAGGTAATTTCAGCAATTTATGCTAAGTGTACATCTTTATTATGAAATTATTGTTTCAGAAAAAAGCTATGATTAGTCTACTTGATTACTTTTTCAAAGTATAGCTTTCCTCTTTCACATTCTAATACAATAGATACTTCTGGTAATTTTGCAACGGATGGGAAATGGGAAATCACTGAACCAATTTGTATCAACAGCAGGTCTTTTGCAAAGCACATGACCTTAAACAGTCATTAAATTGTGGCTATAAGAATATGCTTCTTTGTCTCCTTGGATTTCCTACCTTTTTTAAAAACTAAATAATGATCCCTTTTATTATTGCTATATACTAGATTAACTTACTGCTTTGTATTGTGTAACAATTCTAAACATCCAAGCATAATACCAGAAATTGCTCATTTTAGAAATCAATGTTAAAGAAAAAAGTCATGAACGTTGTTAGTGGTCTTTTAGAAATAATGCCAAATCAGTTGTTTTCTAAAGCCTTGTAACTCAAAGTTCCAGCTCAACTCAAAGTCTAGCAGCATCTCCATTTGCTAGGACCTTGATAGAAATGCAGAATCTTAGAGCCTACCACACAACAAAATCAGAATCATTTAATAAAACACTGATTCATATGTCAGATGAAATAAAAACTCACTTGAGAGCTGTGAGTTTCAGTTTTATTTGGGGACTTACTGTGGACCATAACCCAAGATACAGCCTCTCAGATAGCTCTGAAGAGGTAAGGGAGGAGGTCAGCATATATGCGATTTTGGAGAAGGGGTACCTGCAATCAGACACACATCTTGGTAGAAGGTTACTGCTAGTCAGGAGGAACAGATATCTTAGTTAATTATTTTAGTTCTTTTCTAAGTATGGGAAGATGCAAGAAATTGGATTCATACAATTTTCCCCTGAAAATATCTATCTGAAGGCCTGTTCTGCCAGTTTTTCCAGAGCACAGAATGCCTCATTCCTGATTTCCGCCCTGAACTCCTTTCAGGGTGTGCTACAGGTCAGCAAGTGCAATGGCTAATGACTCAATCCTTGTAGAGTTGGGTGACTAGTGACATTCTTTGGCTGACATATATCCACATTAAAATTAGAGAAGTAGGGCTTCCCTGGTGGCGCAGTGGTTGAGAGTCCGCCTGCCGATGCAGGGGACACGGGTTCGTGCCCCGGTCCGGGAGGATCCCACATGCCGTGGAGCGGCTGGGCCAGTGAGCCATGGCCGCTGAGCCTGCGCGTCTGGAGCCTGTGCTCCGCAACGGGAGAGGCCGCAACAGTGAGAGGCCCACGTAACGCTAAAAAAATAAAAAATAAAATAAAATAAAATTAGAGAAGTATTGGTGCTAAATGATATATAAAGCACCTGGCACACTGGCTAGCTGGCATTTAACATGCTCAAAGTACTTGCCTTCTCCATACCACAAAGAGAGAAGAGAGAGACAAGGGGAGATAGGATACCCTGGAGATATTAGTAGTAAAAACTTTAATTGGAGGCATCATGATGACAAGTGGGTAGGTATCAATAACATTTCTGTACAATCAGAAGTTTTCCAATACCTTTAAAATCACCCTACATAAGCAGGCACCCACTCTCCCTAGGCAGTTAGTCCAGTATTATCCCCACTTCACAGTATCTCCCAACTTTTCCCTTACACTATGGATTTTAACAAGCCTCAGGATCATTCCATTTTTATGCACTTTGAAAGTGGATTCAAAACAACGATCCTAACATAGTATTAAATAACTGTGGCTGACCTCACACATTATTTTTCATATTTTATAACAAGGAGGAACTTTTCCTTGTGAAGCCACAATAGAGTATCATGGATTCAGATATTTCCAACAAGTGTAACATTTCTTTCCCAATTTAGGCACATAGTTTAATCTGCCTCAAATATCCTTTTTATTATCACAATTAACATCATGATGACAGAGAATATGTTCCTAAACCCAATTTCTTCCTTTCTTCCTATCCTAGAAGAAACAACCCCTATCCTTTTCAGGCCAATTCCACCATCCCGCTTTTAGTCTTAGAGAGTATTGTTCCTTTAATTATTTCCTTTATTCGTGGGAGAAGAAATTTCCCATGGGCTTTTGATCTTCCAAGGACTTGTATTAATTTTTAAGAGTATTTCATTGTAAGCTAAGAAAAGAGGAAATTATGCAATTCTGAAGTGTCTGAATAAAAGTACCAGGGACAGCAATTCTACTGATGAGAAGCCAGGAGAAATGCTTTGAGAAACTATGCATGACTGAAGATATTTTGGTAAATATACTTCACCTACATGATTATTATTTCTAGATCTAGTCTTATTGTGTAATACCAGCAATTTCTGACCAAATGGAAACGTAGTTATTGAGAAAATAATTCCTTAATTTTAATCCAACTCTTACCTCACCCCCATTGGTACTACAAGTTAGAACAGATATTAGACTTAGTGTGTCTCATTCTGATATTAAACACCTCTTAGGCAAAGGATAAGGTTAGCTGTTTAACTTTTCTTCAGTTTGATTTTCTATAGTAAGCACAAGTTTAAACGCCATAGTCCTAAATCATGTTAATATATGTAAATGATGCTAATTTCTTTCAAAATCACTACATAAAGTGTACATATAAAGAGCCTCATAATCTTTCACGAATAGAAAACAATGATAATAAATGTATAATTGGGAGTAACATCAACATAAATCCAACTTAGATAAATGCCTTTTTCATTTTTGCTAATTAATGTTACATACATTCGATGTGTATATTAGGTATATATATATATGTGTATATATATATATATATATATATATAAAACACCTATTTTATCATATAGTTATTGCAATGCATCACTGCAAATATTTAAACAGTTTTAGAGTGCATTTTCTAATTACATTCTAAATGATATTTTAATTTTAGCTAATTTTTAACTATAGGAATTTGCATCAGTAAATTATTAATGTTTACAAAAGTATTAAATCATTGTATTTATTTGTTAAAACCCTAAGTATATTTTCCTCATGCTAGAAGTACAAAAATTCAATAATCATCTTAGAAAGTATTATAGAAAATAACTAAAAATCTTACCTCCCTTCAGTAAATAATTAAATTTTTCTTCCTTAAATTCATCAGAGAAAAAAGCTGGTCTTTCAGGTGAAGGTTTTTCACAATCTAAAAATAAAGATCAATGTGTTATAGCAAAAAGTAACTTTTATATAAAATATTAATACTATAAAAAAATTACTTTTTCAGGAATATTTCCTCCCATTGGCTCCTAATATTTAGATAAGTAAAACAGGACAAAGCTCCTTTTAAAAATTTCATCACTTGTTCCCATCAACTTCAGTATGTTATTTAATGTTTGAACAACCCTTTATAAAAAAACAATAATGCATCAATAAACATTGTCTTATACCTTATCTTCTTTTTTGCCAAAATTATATATTTGGCCTACACAGAAAAAAAAAAAAAAAGCAGCATTTTCTTTTAACTCAGAAAGTATATTTTAAGACTAATTTCATACCTTCCTTAGTAGTAGAGTAGAGTAATTCTTCCTCTGATGTTCTTAGACAGCAATATTCATTAGGAACTTCCTGTTCTCCATTTTTGGGTACTTTTTTCCATTTAAATAGACTTTGGTGTTTTTCATGCGTATTAGGCCCTGCTATCGTATCACAGAGCAAAGAACATGAACATATTTTGTTTTCTGTACCCATTTTCAAACCTTTTTTAATCTCCGTTTTTACCTCCACAACATCATTTTCTACAAAGTAATTTTCTTGCCCATTGTTGGTTTCCACAGTGCTTAGAACTTCATTTTCCATACTAATTTCATGAAACATATGAAGTTCTTCAAGTACTAAATCAAATTTACTCTTCATCTCAAAATCGTTTACTGTTGTCAGAGCGTCTCTTGATAAACACTTGGCAGATAAGTCCTGAAAACATTCATTGTTCCCAACACTCAAATGAGTTTCAAACTGAAGATTAAAACATTCTGAAGAGTCATTCTTTGGATGAAAATGCTTTGAATTAGCTAACTCACTTTCTTGAAAAATATTCTCAGATTCATTTCTGTCAGCTACATTATTTCGATTAACATATTTAGTTTCTTCCGCACCTACTTTCTTATTCATTAATGAAACTGGTTGCACAAAAAATATGCCTTCCATTGAATAAAAACTCTTTTTCTCTTCCTTTTCTATCTTAATATCTTCATGAACTTGGCAACTGTTTGTTAAACTTTGTGCTGTGACTTTTACTTCCTCCTTCAAAATTAAGTCACGTTTTTTTTCTTCAATTTCACTTATCAAGTCCCCAAAATTTAGCACCGGAGTTATAGTTGTCAGATTGGTTTGTTCATTGTGTTTTTTGTCGTGGCTTGCCTGTATAGCCTGCTGCCTAATATTGAAGAAATCTTCAAATATGCATTTAAAATTAAATCTGTTGATATTATTATGCTTTTGTTTTCCTTCAGAATATAAATCTTGGTTCTGCATATTTATTTCATAAGTATTTTTATTAATATATTTCTGGATCTGTATAAATTGAGGACAAGACTTAACATGTGTTTTAACAGTTTTAGGACTACAGTGCACCCAGTTTCCCACACTCATGAGTCGTTCAGGACAACTCTTATTCTTGTAATTAATTTCTTTTGTCAAAAAAATTTCATCGATGTCATCAAAGTCCATTAAAAGGGGAATTTTTTCATATGTTTCAAAAATTGGAAAGTGTATGTTTTTAATTGTCATACTGGAGGAACTGATAAGTTTTTTCACTGTAACGTTTTTTTGATAATTCAAATATATTACCCATTTGAAAATGCATCTCTCTTCTAATTTAGAATAATTTTCAATTATTGTTAAAGAGTCAAAGTTATTGAGCAAAGATGTTATGTTGGTTTTCAATATAATATTTAGAAGGTCTAAAACACCGGTTTGTAAATATATGCTTAAAATGTCATTATTTCTATTGACATTCATATTCCTAGTTATTAGATTTTGAACATCAATTTGATTTTTACACTTCAAAATTCCATACCAGGTTAAGATATTATTATCTTTTTGATTTCCTGAAATACTTTTAAGGAAATAAAAAATTCCTGTAATGAAATTTTCAAAAATACTGCTTAAACGAAAGTCTTTTTGTGTAGTATAACATCTCAACTGTAGCATATTATCATTTTCTCCTTTACCTTTGAACCAAAAAATTTTTATTGAAGCTTTTTGACTACCCAGTGTTTCTATCATGAGAGGCTTTGATTTTTCTTCATGTGTTTTCATGACTTCTGTATTGTGATAATTTTCTTTGCTTAAAAGATCTGTTTCTAATAATTGTTGCAAATTCAATATTTCTCCAGTTGTTTTCATATTTTCACATTTAGTTTTGTAACTACCCATAATCCAACAATTTTTCCTATTTTTTCTCAAAATATGTCTAATGTTACAGTCCCAGTTTTTCGATTTTTCTGATCTGGTAGATATGTAGCTGTCCAGGCATGTTTCTGCCTCTTCCCAATTTGCATTTTCTAGTTTTATAGTGAAATTCTTTGCAGAGTCTATTGCATCAGACTTGATACTACAGTGATTATAGTAGTGTAAACTGATCAAGTCTTTTTTTCTCGCACAAACACTTTGGTTGCTGAGTGACTGGTGGTTACTTCCATAACATTCAGAAAAAATATTTTCTGCATCCACAACTTTTTTATCATCCTGTAACTTTTGCTTCTTAACATCAGGTCTATTTTGGGACCAGTGAATGTTTGTGAAATCCCTCACATATGCCTCATTTTTGTCATTTTTCTTCATTATTTCCTTTAAATAGACAGAAGACATTTTGCTATTTAAATCAGTTGGAAACTCAGGGATACTTATCGTGCTGCTATCTCTGAAATAGCTGGGTTCGGCAATTTCCATGCTGGGCTGGATTTGAGATTTTGATATTTTTAGTGTAGATGCTGAAATGCTATTTTCTTTTTTATTTGATGGCGTAACGCTGTCAGCTTTACATCTGTTCTTAATATCATGAAACGTTGATTTGGTTTCCTTGTAAAAGGTAACATCTAAAAATGAATTTTCTGTCTGTTTTGTGCAATTATTGTCTTTCTGGCTATTGTCTCTCCCCTGGAGTAAATATCGTTTTCCATCATCGTTTTTAATTGCCTGTCCATCATGTATAGAGGCGTTGGGCAGCTGACCAGCCTCTGTTCCAGATCTATCACTGCAATGCACACCGAAGGACTCTCTGTCATACAGCCCTGGTTCACAAGACGTTCTAGAAGCCTTCAAACCAGAATCAAAACTTTGTGAGGGGAGAGACCGCAAACAACTCTTCATCTCAAATCCGCTATTTTGGCATACCAGATTACACATCTGCTTCTCACCGACAGATTTCTCCACACGCGAGTCTGTGGAGTTATCAAAAATCTCCTTAGCTGAAACCAGGAGCGCCTTGAAGGGTCTGGCCGACGACTCCCAGGCTTTTTCCACCTCAGACAAGCGAGGCACCAAAGGCAGCCTCCAGCCCGCCTCAGAAACACCACCGGGCTCCTCAAGACGGGGCCGCTTACTACGGGGTGGTGGGGAATCAGGGTCGTCAGGAGGCGGTACAGGGGAAGCAGGCTCCCCGAGCTCCACAACCTGCGGCGCGCGCTGCGTGAACGACATGACAGCGAACTGAGGGAAGCTGTCAGAGGCTCCGGCCAGACTCGAGTCTCTCAGCAGGCGCAAAGTGGCTCCGCCCCACCGCGCCCCCCAGAGCCCCACCCCCCGAGCCCGCTTCGGTCACGCCCCTGACACGCCCCTTTAGGTCTGGCCTCGGCCCTAGCCTCACGGCTAGCCCACCTCGACCACGCCCCACCCCGCCCCCGTGGCCCAGGCCTAGGCCACGCCCCCAGCCACCGCACTCCCGCGAGTCCCAGGTAGTCTCTCCCTCAAAGCACCTAGCGCCTGGGACTGTTACTTTTGTCTATTTTTAGCGCCCTTTGCTATTGCCAGGGTTGTAGCCGATTGAAACTTTTTCTTCCCTCTGGTAGAATTAATGAGAAAAGTCAGAATCTCTTTTTTTTAAATCTGTGAACTGAAACAGCTTTATTTTTTTAATTCTAAAACTCTGTGTTTTCCTCAGAAGCGACTTCTCCACAGTTTCTCCCGAGCGTCTTGTCCAGTAAAACCATGCAGTTCTGTAAACACCAAACCAAATCTCTCTGTGTGCGGATAAACTTTCCAAAATGCTCTTAATAACCCCAGTGGCATTGAAAATCAGGTTTCCACTTCACTCATGAAGTGTGTTTTAGGAAAGGACGGCACTGGTACTTAACGATCTGAATATTTGAGGAAAAAACGTGTGTAGAAACTATTATCCAGATAAATTATTAATCTTCATTTTAAGACTGTAGAAAAAAAAGTTTTCATATGCGCTGTGGAGTTTTCTTTCCCAATATTGTGAATACCACTACTTAAAGATAAAAATTATATGTTTCAGCTATTCTGTTCATTACAAGCATGAATAATCATACATATGTGTGTTCTGAGTCACACATAATAAATTTTGTAGATGTTGTTTTTCTTTTTCCTCTGCTTTGAGAACAATTTATTATCTTCAGTCAATTCTGATTTTTGTGAATGTTGTACTTCTAAAGAAGAAAATGATTTTCAAAATGTTTATTAAGAAACTTGCAATTACTGCTCAGTAATCAAAAACATCAGTCCCCTTGATGATTGTTTCAAAGTTGATAAGTTGTATGTTCCCTGGTTAAAAAAAAAAAAATTATAAGGACTGCAATAATGTGCAACAGGAATCCTAATTTCATAACCCATAGGCATATAAATGGCAAAGTACGACTGGCATAATACTTTAGGTAATAAACTGTTCATCAGCCTCCTGTCTTGTAAATACTTAGATATGCTGTGAATCCAATTCTAGGCATTACTTTGGCTGTGAATTCTTCCAGAGAAATGTTTACTTAAATTTGTTGAAAGCCTTAAAGTATAAGCACTTCATCAATGCTGTAAATAAGAATGTGGCAGTGGCTCAGATTACGCCTCAGGGAGTTCTCAAAGTGCTGCTTCTATATATCTTTAGTTCCACTGCTTTTTTATCCCAGATTTTCCTCAGTTCTACATTCCATTCAAATGCACTCTGTTCTACGCTTTAATCAGCCTCCAGACTGACTTGCATAGCCAAGGTGGATATAACTGGTACATTAACATAACATTAGAAATAAGCTTTCTATCTGTATAGGAAATGCCATAGCTTTGTGATTCTAGATTGATCTTTAACTTGGTGTTTCTTTCTCATCTTGCTAGTTTTCCCCAGAACACACTATTTTTTAAATCTCTATCACACCATTATTTTAAAATTATGCATTGTTTAAGGACTAGAATTCAAATAAACCCAGAAGTTTTCAGTTTAATTCAACAATTGTTTGAGAACTATGTCTAAGATGCTCTTAAGTGTACAGAAATGTATGGTTTTGTTTTTGTTTTGTTTTTTTCTGAAGAAACACAGCAATGAAGACAGGAAAAGAAGTCTTTTCTTGCACTTATTTCCACGTTACATTAAAGACCACTGTCACTTTAATCAATGCCTATTGAAACTACGTGTGTTTTTCCTTTATTTTTAAAACGCTACCTTGCAAATAGTTATGAGAAATGCAAAAAATTGGATCTTCAACTCATCTTAATCAAAATATAAATGAGACATTCAAATCTTCCCTACTCTTCAAGGCCCATTTCAAATGTCACATTTTTCTATAGCACTTTACCCGCCCTTCCTTAGAAAACTCCTACCTCCTTAAAAAACAGTAAACTGAGCTTTAAGGCCAGCACCTGTCATTCCTTTCAGCTTGGTGTCCTATTACAGTTCAGCTCTGAAGGAATGAAAGAATGAGATAAACCTCATACTTAAAATATGACAAAAGCTCCTTAGAGTTAAGTCAGAAATTCACTCAGTACCACAGGATGCCTGAAGTCCAGTATCCTTAGCACCATATGGCAGATCCTCACAACTAGATCCTACCTTAACTTTTTTGGCTTCACCTTTTTTTACAATTTGCCCTGTGCTGCCTACACGAGACTGTTTGTTATTTTCTTGTCTTTTCATGCATGTTCTCAATACCCTCCTCTTTCTCCACCTGACAAATTCCTATTCAGCCTAAAAGGGTTCTACCCAAAAGCTACCTCCACTGTGAAAGCTCTACCTCATCCCTGCCCTATCCAAACCGCAGGCAAGATTATTTGTATCCTCATCTGTGTTCCTGTAGAACTGAATTTTCAACCATACTATAACACTTACAACATTGTATTGAGCTGTTTACATCCCCTCTACCAGACTCTGTGTTAATAGGGCAAAGATCTATTCATTTTTACATCCCCAGTGCATCAGTTAACTTCAGTTAATGAGAAAAAATGTAATTATAGTACTATTACTATACCTTTACCAATCCAAATGGATTTTGTGGTGTCTTAAGTGTGTTTTAAGCTTCTTGTTTTGATTTTATATGTTAAAATGGAGACTTGCTTGAGATCATACCAACATAGAGCCAAAGATTGACTTTAAATATTACCAGTATTAATGTCATTTAAATTTCATGGTAAGAGCAGATATTCAACAGGACAGATTTTCTCTTTTATGTCTTTTAATAAAGCATGTAAATGATGAATAAATACACTCAGCCTAAAACTTTATTTCAGGGCTTCCCTGGTGGCGCAGTGGTTGAGAGTCCGCCTGCCGATGCAGGGGACACGGGTTCATGCCCCGGTCCGGGAAGATCCCACATGCCGCAGAGCGGCTGGGCCCGTGAGCCATGGCCCTGAGCCTGTGCATCTGGAGCCTGTGCTCCGCAGCGGGAGAGGCCACAACAGTGAGAGGCCTGTGTACCGCAAAAAGTTTCCCTTTCATTTATCCTCTTGAATTTATTCTTATATGTCATTAGATGTAACCTAAACCTATGTCTTTTCCAATCAGCCCCCCAAAAAAAACACTTTATTTCAGACTGACAAGATAATCAAATATATTTTAAACACTTAATAAGAACAACTAACACAAATATTTAAACCAGCGCTTCCCTGGTGGCACAGTGGTTAAGAATCTGCCTGCCAATGCAGGGGACATGGGTTCGAGCCCTGTCCGGGAAGATCTCACATGCTACGAAGCAACTAAGCCTGTGCACCACAACTATTGAGCCTGCGCTCTAGAGCCCATGCCCCGCAACAAGAGAAGCCACTTTAAAGAGAAGCCCGCACACGGCAACGAAGAGTAGCCCTGGCTTGCAGGAACTAGAGAAAGCCCACGCGTGGCAACAAAGACCCAGCACAGCCAAAAATAAATAAAAATAAAAAGTTTATTAAAAAATATTTAAACAAAATACAGGGGTTAAAGAGGAAAATATCACTTACTAAAAATATTTAAAATAAATATGGCTATAAATAACACCAAAAGCATTTTTTATCAAGTCACTAAGAAGTTCTAGTTGGAAAAATATTTCAGAAAATCATGGTGCTCTGTATATCCACATATGCAATTAACCTTTCAGCAGAGCAACAACTGTAACTTAATAAAATGGTCTTAAATGAGACAATGTATAAGCAAATACTTTAAGCTTTAAATCACCTCCTTACTGTCAATTTTCATTAATGACATCATTATCTACCCACTCTCCTAAACTAGAGACTCTTAGTGTTATCCTTAATTTTTTCTCTCTTTTATAGTCTTTCCCCATCACCCAACCTCTATGTAGACATTCATCAAATATGGTTAATTCTATATCAAATATAACCCAGGAATTAATCTTCTCTTCTTTATCCATAATGTTTCAGCTTTAGTTCAGGCCCTCATCATCTCCTGCTGAGAATAGTAAAAAGAATGATCTTTTTACATGTTACATGTTTCCTGACTTAAGAACTTCTTTTGACTCTTTGATACATACAGAATAAAATACAAGCTCTTTAATTCGACATGCAAAGTTCTTCATAGTTCATCTCCAAACTGTTTTTTCAGCTTCTGTATACTTCCACAACACAACTAGCTTTCCTGCAGCTCTAAGCTTCTCACCATTCGTCAAATATATAAAGCCCTTTCACAATTCCAGGTCTTGGGCCTATGCTGGTTCATTTGCCTAAAGTGTAATGTCAGGCCTTACTTAAATCTTAAGTCCTTCCAGTTTACAGCCATGTTGTATGTTTAGACATCCACAGTTTCATCTGCTCCCCTTTCTTTAGTTCTAAATATTATTTCATTAACGTACTATTATATTTTTTGCACATTTAGCTATTCAAAAATAATCATTTACCTGAGCCCTCACTGTTGAAAAACCAGGGCGGCGGGGGTGGCTGGAAATGTTCAACTATTTCCAACACTCATCCGATGGTCTAATAAATTTCAGCATCAATTAAAAGATTCTTTGCTGCTGAAATGAAAGCAAGAGTCTGTATTATTTTGGAATTCATGCAACTGTAAATAACACCTCTTTTAAAAATTAATTGTGAATTCTTTTCAATTAAACCTTCATAAGAATCTTTTCAAAATTTTGAGATAGCAAAATGTCTATCATTTTTATCATACAAACTTGTAATTACTTAGATTGCTTTCTCCTTTTGTATAGTTTTTCTGCTGAGATTAGTCACTTTCTTTTGGTTGGTTGCATAATAAATATTTAGCTGGACATGGCAAATTCATAGAACTACAATTTACTTCAAATTTTGAAGGAATTACATACATTTACATTAAATACAAAATACATTTAACATAAAAACTATGCTAAACATAATTTTTTATCCTGAAAGCAAAATAGAATAATATTTAGGTGAGTAGGTTCTGGAGTCAAATTGTCTATGTTTGAAGCTATGGTCCACTTCTTCCTAGCTGTGTAATGTGAGCGAATTACTTAACCCTTCTGAGACACAGATTCCTATAAATGGGAATTATAAAGTAGAACCTACCTCATAGGCTGTTGTGTGATCTAAATGAAATACACCACGTAAGGCATTTAGAAGAGAGTTGGCTGTGTAAATAGATATTCATTAAACATTTCTTAAGTTATGATAGTTATTATTAACATCACACTGGCAAGGTTAGACTGGCTCCTACAGTTTAATGAATTGAACACTAGTATCTCTTCCCAACCCCAAATGTCAGTCATTTTCTGTGGGTAGCTTGGAGTAGGCCATGATGGAAGTACTTCTATTTAAATTGCTAAAATCAGCAAACACTACAAATTAGGGAGTTTTTTTTTTCTTTCTAGAAAGCCAGTTGTTAAACAGTTACAAGCATGGTATTGAATCAAACTCTATTTCACAGTACTTTAGAAACATTACTGTATAAATCAATTCTCACTACAGAATTGTAGCCTTAGCAAGCCAGGCAGTTTTTTCTTTCTTGTCTGGCTAAGGTCAAAGAGAGGAAATTTGACAGACTCTATATTGGTGCCAAGACACAGTGTGAAAACTTTATTACAACAAAACAAAACAAACAAACAAAAAAACTATGTTAATTTGTTTTCACCTCATTTGATCCTTTTTCATGAGTGAAGAGCCCTCAAATTTGCCAAATACAAAAAAAGTAACTGTACTTTTCAATACTTTAAGTTTGCTTATGGCTCTATGATTTCAGAATGGCAACAGGTTCAGTTCAGAGGAAAATAATGGATCAAAAGAATCCTTCTTCTATCATTATCTACGGCAGAGTGTAGTCACTGCTTACTGTCAATCAATAATCATTGACAGCTAAATAATAACATTTTTCAAAGTACCTTAAGTAAATGCTCTTATCTGATGATTTAATTATCCTTTGACTTGCTGAATGAATATCTATTATCTGCAAGAAAGTATGCCTCGTACTGAAGTAAATGCTATGACATAGAAAATGTAATCTTTGTCTCTAAAAAACGCATTCTGAAAAAAAAAATAAAAAAAATAAAAAAATTAAAAATGCATTCTGGCCAGAAATATGCATATTAAAAGATAAATATGCATATAAAACTAACACTACATGGCCCATTATGTAGCCTAGTTAATCAGGTCATTCACAGCTTTGTGCTAGTCTATTTTCTAGCCTGATCTCCAGCAACTTCTTTCCCTTCTCCCATGCCTCTCACACTCTACCTCACCAAATTGCTTACAGTTCCCCAGATACTCATGTTTTCTTTCCGTTGTTCAGTTTTTAAGACATTTATTGATTATCTGTTATGTACCAGGCACTGTGTTGGCTATTAGATATTCAAAATTGACAGTCTTTTTTCAAGAAATTTACAGTATAGTAGGAGAAACAGACATATAGAGTTTATTACAATATAATAGGATAAGTACTACAGTAGAGGAATATCCAAGCACTGAAGAAAGAGGACCAAACCTAGTCTGGAAGCTTAGGGAAGGTGCTCAGGAAGAAATGGTCCCCAAAAGCTTATTCTTGAAGAATACATTCATTCATTCCATTCCTATGAGCTGTAATTTTTTATAAAACTCCCTTTCTTCTCCATACTACTCAATTTTTATCCATATCCCCACCATTTCAGACTTCTATTGTAATACTTATAAAATTACGTAATGGTTGGTTGTGTATATACAATCTACTCCACTAAATTATTAGCTCCTTGACACTTAGAACAGTTACCTTGTTGAACTTTGTGTTTCCAGTGTATAGCATGGGACCTACCATACAATAGATAATAATATTTTTCTAATTATTGTGTTGAATAGATACCAAGTGAGTGATATATCAAATAAGCAGTATTAAGAAATAGATACTATAAGGAATTCAGTGAAGGAGGAAATGAGTTCTAGATAGAAAGGCAAGAGGCTTTACAAAGGGAAGAATTGAACTGGGCCCAGAAAAACAGAATTTAGACGGCCTAGATTCTGTTTCAACTAGAAAACAAGAAATGACCTAAGGTCCAAAAAAATAGAGCTCTGCTTTCTCAGAGATTAAGGAAGTATAGCATTGGACTATAGCATTGGACTGAGATATAGCTCTAGCATTGGACTGAGATATAGAAGTAAAGATGAACTAATTAGGAAAGTCATTAACCCCAGGGGTCTGGCTACAGGAAGAGCTACCCAGTCAGGATATAAAACAACTAGGATCTAGAAGAAACTGAGTGATATTTTTAAAAACCAAATCTAAATACAGTCTATAACACAGTAACGTACCTATTATGAATGTAATACATGCCCCAGAATTTCTCCATTTGTAATGAATCAGTTGAGCACGCTCTTCATAACTGAGTTCAGCATGTTCTATACATTAGTGGATCTTATAAGAGGAGGATTAATTATATAAAAATGTGACCAAGGCCATGACTCCCTTGAGCAGTTTTTTGAAGGAGTCTTGAAAAAGAGAGCCAAGAATCACAGAAAGTGGGGAGGAAATGTAAGCTTAGGACATGGGGAGAGGCAGTTAGTCACCCATGGCAGTATGTTGTCACACAATTCTATTAAAGAGCAACCTTCCTCATTTTTAAAAGTTTCTCATAGATAACTATACCCTATGAGAAACAAAGTAGGGCAAGAATACATGTTGAGTTTTGTAATGTTCTCTGATGCATATGCATTATATACATAATACAGTAAGTCCCCTACCTACAAACAAGTTCTGTTTCGACAGTGCTTTCGTAAGTCCAATTTGTTCGTAAGTTCAACAAAGTTAGCCTAGGTACCCAACTAACACAGTCAGCTATAGAGTACCGTACTGTAATAGGTTTATAATACTTTTCACACAAATCATACATAAAAAACAAACACAAAAAATAAAGAAAACATTTTTAATCTTTACAGTACAGTACCTTGAAAAGTACAGTAGTACACTACTGTACGACAGCTGGTGCTTCTTAGCAGTACCAGTTATATCACTGCTGCTTTTATGCTTACTTCCGGACATCCTGGGCTTGATATAAAGATGCTGTCTTACTGTACTCTGTGCAGTACTATACAGGAAAGTACACAAAAGCACAGCAACTTGTAGAGGATGCACGCACGTGACGATGTACGCCAGACACGTGAGCTAACTTACGTGATTAGACATGCGAACGCACATTCGCATCATTGAAAGTTCACAACTTGAAGGTTCACATGTAGGGGACTGACTGTATTTGTTTTACATGGTACTTAATTATGAATAGAAAGGAAAGTCGCAAAATGTCACTTGTTTTACAACTTCGCCTGAGGCCAGTCGTGCTAATCGCCCACTTACTACAGTTATATATCAGCTTCCAAAAGCTAAGCCCATGATTTCTGGAGACCACTCAGAGGGACTCTAGAGGTGACTCTCTTAAAAGTTATGTAGTTCAGATCTTGGACAATAACCTGGAAAAACAAAGATATAGGATATGGGCTACTTACAGTAACAATGCCATCTTTTCAGAAAATAGAGAAACAGGGCAGGGGCTGGGCTTGGTACATAATAGCTAAGCAAAGACAGAACCACAGTAATCATGATTGGGATGATTCTTTTTTTATATGTGAAAAACTAAAAGGTGAGAAGGAGAAGCTGAAGCAGAAGCAGTGTGACCATATATTTCCAAGCTCTAATTAGGAAAAAATAAGTATGTGTGTTCTCCAATACAAAAATAATATAATGAATCAAAGGATTGTAAATAGAAATTTAGTTTAATATGATCTATGACCATCCATGTTTTGTAACAATTTAATGTTCAATAATAATGTACAAAAAGGCACAGAGGTTTCCTTTGGTTTTAGCTTATAAAATCTCTGCTGGGTGAAAACAAACACAAAAAAACCTTATTTCAATTCAAACAATATTTAGTACAGAATATGTGCTCAACACTGTACTGAATGCCATCCTCTTCTTGTAGTCATGAATACTTAAATATATATGTGTCTCCCTGTTGAATCGCCTTCTACTTGCATAGCAATGTAATAGCTGCACCATCTTCTCCACTTTTTACTCTCCAAACTCCTCTCTGGTAATAATAATTTTTTCAAAAAAGACAATATTTTAACTTCTGCATGCCATTGAAGAAAAGACCTCTTCCATTGGATTTGATCTATAAACTAATTGTCTCAAACCATAATTACGTATCCATGAAGTACTGATACAAGGTCAAACTTTGTCAGGAAATTCAAAATAGAAAGAGACTCTTGTCAGTTTAAACTCCAAAAGGAATAGTTCAAGGGTCTGCAGGATAGTCTGGTACTGGGGGCTGACAAATAGAAGACTAGAAACAGAAGTGTGACATCATTCACCATTAACCCTTCCTGCAGCCCTGTCCTTTAGTACAGACCTACAACAAGAGCATTAGGGTTTGCATATAGTCAAAACTGCATTAACTGTGCTGCTCAGAAGTGTGCCTTTACTTTGCCAGAGATTCAGTAGAATTACAAAATGATTTTTGGCTTTATTAATTTTTTAAAAAGTATTCAAACTCTGGCAAGAAAATAACATCAAATTTCAGGCTTTTTTGTGTTTTTGTTATTTTCTATTGCTTTTTAAGAATGATCACTATAAATTTAAATCAACTTCAACTGAAATCATAGTAAGAACTTTAAGGTGGAGAGTAATGTCCAGAAATCTATTGAGAGGCGATATAGAGAGTAGTTAAGAACATAGGATTATAGACTCTCTACCCCAGAAGTCCTCCTCATGCTTCAGTCCTCTACTTCTTTACCTGGGAAGTTTGTTCATTTTGTGATAATTCATTGTGTTGTACATTTATGAATGATATTTTTCTGTATGTATGTCTTATTTCTATTTTTTTTAAAAAAGAAAGGGGCTTCCCTGGTGGCGCAGTGGTTGAAAGTCTGCCTGCCGATGCAGGGGACACGGGTTCGTGCCCTGGTCCGGGAAGATCCCACATGCCGTGGAGCCGCTGGGCCCGTGAGCCATGGCCGCTGAGCCTGCGCGTCCGGAGCCTGTGCTCCGCAACGGGAGAGGCCACAACAGTGAGAGGCCCGCGTAACACAAAAAGAAAAAACAAGAAAGAAAGAAAAAAGTGTTGATTCTGGAAGTAAACTGCCTAGATAAAAAAAAAAAGAAAGAAAGAAAGAAAGAAAAAAGTGTTGGTTCTGGAAGTAAACTGCCTAGATTTGAATCCTGGTGCCATAACTTACTATCTGTTTGACCTTGGGGTATGTTTGACCTTGGGGTAAACTCCTTAACCCTCTGTGCCTCAATTTCTTCAACTGTAAGATGAGAATATTAGTAATAGTACTTGCCCCTTGTGGTGGTTGTAGGATTTTATGATTCTATATGTGTAGGATTTTATATTCTATATGTAAAACACATAGAACAGTGCCTTACACATGACAAATTCTATATAAGCATTATAGTTATTAACAGTAACCCATTCACTTCTTTAACCATTCTAGAATAAGAATCCTTAGATAATCCTTTAAAAAATCATTTAAGAGGATTTCCCAACTTCTAGATTTTCATTGATTTGTCAAATTGCTCATTTTTCCCCCTTTGTTTCACAGAGAGCTCCGTGGGAAATAATTCTTTTTCATTTTCTCTCTAGATTTAATATAAAAGGAAAAGAGACTAAAATATATACCATTGGATATTTCCATATATCTTCACTGATATATAGCTATCACTCTGTTTTTCAAATACACTATTAAGTCTGCTTTTGAAAGTGTCTATAACATATGTTTATTTATTAATCCTTAGTTAAGAATAATTAGCTTAGCACTTTTGTGACTATATCCTGATTTTCTCTTCATCAATTGTTATCATTTAGAGTTTTTTTAATGGTTTTCCTAAATACAGCCAAATAAGACCCTCATTCCTAAGGACTCAAAGGTATTTACTCTGGGAACCAGTTTTTACTCAATGGAACAGACATTAAGTACAGAGTATCTATTATATATTCAATATTGTGCCAGGTGTCATACAAAGAAGTTATGACACAGAGACAAGGCATTAATAATAAAAAAATTTAATAACAATGTAAAGGTTTAAAATTTTTTATATGTAATTATAAATAGATTATATAAATAATATATACTGTGGTTTAAAAGAATTGAGTTATTAAGGATTAGAATGGGTATAAGGCATCATAGAGAATATTTATGATTTGGATATAAACAGAATAGTAAAATATATTCCAGATGAGAACAAGAGCATGAACAAAGGCATAAATAAAAGTGTAAGATATAATTGAGCAATAGTGAGCAAACAGGTGTTTTTGAGAGAGAGTGGTTTTGTAAGGGGGAAAAAGAAGATAGGAAAGAGACTTGAGGTCAGGGTGTTCAGAACCTTAAATGCCAGGCTTAAAAGAAAGTGTGAACGTCATGCTATAGGAAAGACTATATTTGTGAGTTTGCTTCAGGAGAAAGAGGTATTTAAAATAGGCTTTCAGAAAAATTCACCTAATGGCTGCATTTAGGATGAATTAGAGACGAGTGGGAGAGAATGCTGTCCCTAGCAGAAATTAGTTAAGAGGCTATTGCCACACAACTAGAAATATTAAGGATCTGTATTTGAGCATCAACCATAGGAATGAGAAGGAAAAAAGTGGGAATAATATTTTTTAAAAAATATGATTAGAATTTAATTACTGTTGTGCTGTTGTGGAGGTAAAGAGTCAGCAATGAGTCCAAAGTTTCAAGTTTAGATGATTAGGAAAATAGAGACACCATTAGAAGAAGAGAGAAGGGGGAGAGGCTGTAACTTGCTTGACGATATATCACAAGGGTAAAGGCTAGGAGTTTGGTTTAAGTATATTGCATTGAAGAAATTGCTAAATGTTATTGCACTAGACTTCTGGTTGGAAAAAGAAATGGAGCTCAACAGCAGCAAAGAGCAGAAACTAGGAGGGTTTTGGTTTCATTTAGGGGCCTTCATTTGCTGGAGTTGAAGATTAAAAATTCTGGCAATCTTCCTTTTAGGTGACTCATCTAGAGTGTTAGAGCAGGTTTGACAGATTAAATCTGGAGTGGACATGTTTCCCATCCCACCCTGGTCCTTTTTACTGGAAGGGGAAGGGCCTGGTTCAGTCCACTAATAAACAGAGTTAAAAGCTACTGAGTGGAAACAACATCTGAAGGAAAACCAGAACTTTCTTTTAAAAAATCTGAATTTGATTGTAATAGTCATGAACAGGTTCATCAGATATTTTGTGTGGGAGCCAATGTTTTGTTCCAATCAACAGGCATTGGAAAAGCCCTAGGAATTGCCCAACAAAGTCATCTAGTATTAACCAAAATTTGAGAAACAGAGACCTGATTAGAATAAAAAGGGGCTTATTTGGGGTTTGTTAGGACAGCAGCCCGGGAGACACAGACTGAAGAAGCACTTGAACTGTCAAAATGGGGGAGGATTATAAAGGCAAGAACCACAAGGTTACAGTTAGTTATATGAATTGTTTGTCAAGAATTGTAATTGGAGCTGGCAAGAAGGGTACTTGTTAAGTAAGGATTGGTTGGGCTCTGAAATGGTTGCATAGTTAGAAGGGAGAACAACCTTGAAACACAATGTTGCAGCTAGCAGATGTTTTAAAAACAATGGAATATTACTCAGCCATAAAAAGAAACGAAATTGAGTTATTTGTAATGAGGTAGATAGACCTAGAGTCTGTCATACAGAGTGAAGTAAGTCAGAAAGAGAAAGACAAATACCGTATGCTAACACATATATATGGAATTTAAGAAAAAAAAATGTCATGAAGAACCTAGGGGTAAGACAGGAATAAAGCCACAGACCTACTAGAGAACAGACTTGAGGATATGGGGAGGGGGAAGGGTGAGCTGTGACAAAGCGAGAGAGAGGCATGGACATATATACACTACCAAACATAAGGTAGATAGCTAGTGGGAAGCAGCCGCCTAGCACAGGGAGATCAGCTCGGTGCTTTGTGACCGCCTGGAGGGGTGGGATAGGGAGGGTGGGAGGGAGGGAGACGCAAGAGGGAAGAGATATGGGAACATATGTATATGTATAACTGATTCACTTTGTTATAAAGCAGAAACTAACACACCACTGTAAAGCAATTATACCCCAATAAAGATGTTAAAAAGCAAAACAAAACAAAACAAAAAAACCTTGGGTTAGGTATAGTTCACAGAAAGTTCAAGTTCTTAATGGTGCCTGAGACCAGGCGCTCAATGGCTGTCCAAATCCATTTTTGTATGCCTGAACTATGATTACTCCATTATAATTTTAATTTGTCATCACTAGCAATTGCCCAAGCCTGATTGTACAATAAGTTAGTGGGCTGGTGTTCTGGTTCTAATTCTAGAGAACTTTCTGAAAATTTTAAACTGCCTAATAGACCATTAGAGGGCTAGCAAATGGATTTCATACAACTTCCTCCATTCCATGGATATAAACATATTTTAATCACAGTGCGTATGTTTTCATGCTGGACTGAAGCCTTCCCTTGCAGACAGGCTACTGCCTCTTCTGTGGATAAAGTTCTGGAAAAAATTATCCCTGCTTGGGGAATTCCTCTTGAACTTCATAATAATCGAGGAATCCAGTTTCCTGGTCAGGTGCTTTGATAAGTCTTCACTGTTTGGCCAGTTTTACAGTATTTTATTGCACTTAACACCCTAAATCCTCTTAGTTGAATAAATTGACAGCATTATTAAGACACCATTGGCAAAATTTGTAGAGGCCCTCCTAATACCCCGGCCAGAAGCATTTCACTCGTCCTTCTAAATCTCAGATCCACCACTGTTGGAACTCATAAACACTCACCCTTTAAGATAGTCACAGTATGCCCAATGCACGTGGCTGCTGCTTCTTTTGACCCACTGGAAATTTCATCTACTAGAAAAGACACCTCCAGAAGAACTTTCTTCAACCTTGCTGAAAAGGCTCCCATCAGGTACTGCTAATCATCCCTTGTGCTACCAAACTCCAAGGAATAGATTCTTGGATTTATATGACACACCTAAAGAAAGTGCTGAAATCTACCTGGATCTGCACATCATCTGAAAGTAAAGATTTTCCAGAAATAAACTAGATAACATCTGATGAGACAGATTTCCCAAGATATCTGAACCATGCCTTTTAGAATTTTGTCACCAAACCTTTGATGATAATATAACACTTCAGATGCTCTCCAATGCCTATGTTCTTGATAACATATGGACTTTCGATAAAAAGTGCCTGAGAGGTTGTCCCTCCTACCCCTCCTTGTTACTCAGATGTGACTTCAATATGTTTCCCAGCTGTGTACTTTCCCTCTGACAAGACACAGAACACTCAGGAAAGGCCCTTCCAGGCGTTGAGGGACAAAAAGCCACTGAAACTGGAAAACCTGACTCTTGATCAGTAATGCTTTTAGAGAAAAATCTTGATTAAAAGGGAAAAATATGAAAAATTAATAAACAGAAACCTAAATTAAATAGACTCAGGAGACCTGAATGGGGAATTCTCACACCATATGACAACAGCAGAGCCCAACAGGAAGAAGAAAAACTCCTCCTCTTCTTTCCTGGCAACAACTCAGCCAATGAAAAGCCATGGACTCTGTTTACTGTAGCCCTCCCAACTTTTCCCTTCTATAAAAGAGTTCTCCTCCCCCTGGCTTGTGCAAGCACTTGCACTGTGGCTCACCATGGCTCAACTGCAATTCTCAATTGTAATTCTCTGTAGATCCTGAATAAACCCATCTTTGCTGGAAAAATAACTGGCTGCCTATTTGGTTTAGATCAACAACTGTAACCTACATACAGACAATCACTTGCAAAATATTAAAATATATGATATTTCCTTCAGAAAGTATAAAAGGGAAAACCATTTAAACTTTTACAAAGGCCTTGAAAAGCTATGATCAGGTCCAAGGAACAGTCAGAGAAAAAAACAGTCTAGTACAACTTTCATTTGGCAGGAGGAAGAAGAAGAAGGAGGAAAAGGAGGAGGAGGAGGGGGAGGAGGAGGGGGAGGGGAGGGGAGGAGGGGGAGGGGAGGGGAGGAGGGGGAGGGGAGGGGAGAAGGGGGAGGGGAGGGGAGAAGGGGGAGGAGGGGAAGGGAGAGGAGGGGGAGGGGAGGGGGAGGGGGAGGGGGAGGGGGAGGAGGAGGGGGAGGATGAGGGGAGGGGGAGGACGGGGAGGATGTAGGGAGGAGGAGGAGGGAGAGGATGTAGGGAGGAGGAGGAGGGGGAGGAGGGGGAGGGGGGAGGAGGAGGAAGAGACATCTATCAATACGTAAGGAAGAATATAAACATTTTCTTGGCTTGCAAATGATTATACTGGTTGCTAAAAGAAGGTTTGGTTCCAGTGTCCAATGTCAATTGTAAACACTATTGCCCAGTCAAATAAATCTAGAAACTCCCTTTTGTCAAATATAATGTCCTCTTTCTTTCATAAATCTAATCACATGGCATTCACGGAAACTAATTCAAGCCCTAAGTCACTTCTTGTTTAAATTCCTTTATAATATATTCCACTACATATGGTACAAACCTATATTGAATAATAAGAAATATAATCACCTGCTGGAAGATGTTAAGTTTTCTCTTAAAATCAGTATAAAAACAACTGTTTTTCATTATTTGGGGTTCTGTAAACAGAAAATTATGTATCACACTTACTATACCAATTATGAAACAGAATCATTATTAAGTTATAAAAATAATCTTTCCAATTATCAGAATGCTCAACTGAATTTTAATTCTTCTAGATAGTAAAAGCACAGAAAAATAACCCACTGAGAAGGAACACTAAAGAGACAGAGGAAATTAATCCACCAAATAACTGCCAAGCTTTATTATGAATCAGGAATTTGGCATTTTGAATGAATCAAAGTAGAAATACAAGACACAGCTTCTGCACTAAGTAGCTTTAAAATATAGTTGGATATTAAAATCTAAATGGAAAACTATGTGTCTTGTGGTATTTCATTGATTATTCCATGCATCTTAAGTCTAATGAAAACTGAAAAGAAGAACTATCACTCTGGAATAGATAATCAGGGACGTCTTCACGGTATTTGAACAAGAACTTGAAGAATAAGTAGGAAATGTTACAGCTATCCAAATTAAGCAATGCCCTGTAATCTGACTCTTTGGTGGAAATCTGCCAATCCATTCTAAAATTCCTCATTCCGTGGTACAAATTGGTGAGTCAGGAGATCTTTGTTTGAGAAGATCTTGCCCTGCTCAGGCTCATTTAAAAGATTCTACAGTGGGCCCTTAGTATCTATGGGTTCCACATCTACAGCTTCAACCAACTGAGGATCAAAAATATTGGGGGGGGGGGGGAAATTCCAGAAAGTTCCAAAAAGCCGAACAGGCAACTATGTACATAGCACTTACACTGTATTTACAACTATTTACATAGTATTTACATTGTATTCAGAATTTAAAGTAGTCTAGAGCTGATTTAAATTATATGGGAGAATATGCATAGGGTATATGCAAATACTAAGCCATTTCATATCAGGGACTTGAGCATCCATGAATTTTAATATCCAAGGGGGTCCTGGAACCAGTCCTCCATAGATACCAAGGGATGACTGTATTCTACTCTAATTCCAGATCTAGGATCTGGTCAGAAACTACTACCACAGCCTGTTACTTGCCCCAGCTCCAGTTCACCCCACAGAAGAGTATCACCGTAACTACCAAAGAGGACAATTTTCTGATGGAAAAATATTTTGTCATCAATCTGAAGAGATTCATCTTTCTATTCATTTATACTATTTTTGAATAAAATGCATCACCAAGAAACAGTGTGATCCTTCCTATGGGAGAAGCAGGAAAGAAATATTCAGAGAAATGAGTAGAAAGCATACTCACCTGACAGCAGCAGGGACATTGTGTCGTAACTGCCTTAATGTTCCTGAATAAGGCTTCCTTAATTAGGTTTAAGGTGATCCTACAAGTTATTTTAACAGCTGCTGGAGAGATGCAGACTACTCAGATGAACACTGGTAGTTTCTAAAGACATAAATAGAGTTGGGTTACTGTATTCTTTCCTCCTGGCCTAAGTGGAAAATCGTTCACACAGCTTTTAGGATAGAAAGAGTCCAAGCATAAGTAATATCATTAAAGGTCCATTCTCATAGATTAATAGATTTATTAGCTCCTAAAGAGAAAGAGCTTCAATCTATTTAGAAGTATTTAGAAAACCTTATCTTTAAAAATGCCTGTTGAATTCATAAAAGCCAAAGAGTAAATTTTAGCTGTTTCAAAACCAATCTTCATCCATTGGATTCAAATTGCTTTCAAAATGGCCATGATCTCAAATGTCAATCACTTATTTTTCAAGGAATACAATGATGTATGAACATTTTAATGTTTCCAGGTAGCAGGATTTTAATAAAATGTGGCCTTTATAGATTTAATCTTTGGGCTGTATCTGTTTGTGAATGACTCTGAAGGTTATAATGACAGTAATATGTCATTTGCTAAAGTTCAAATATAAACCTTATATGACTATGAAGCTGGTGGTTGTAATTGATAACTAAATTAATAAATCTGGTCAAATGACCACCCAGTGCCTGCACCTCAACCTAGCTTTGTTGTGCTTATTTAATTTACTGTGTCACTTAATATTCTATAAATAGGCAATATGGCTTACTTTACCAACAAAGCAATTTTATCCTAGAGTGATATTCATATAACAGGGAGTCAGGAAGGTCTTAGGACACATCCCTCAGGAATGTTAAGGGTCTACATTATATGAAGAAGCAATACAATTAGTCTGTTATTTAGTCTTATTTTTTATCCAATCCAAAATCAACATGCTTGAACTTCTAATACTATATTACAATCTACACAATCAGAACCAATAAGGTCTATCGTCAATGAATGTTTCTAAAAACATTATATGTATTGTGAACTTAACATTGCTCTAAAAAGTAAAGTCTATTCAAAAACATTATATTGGCAAAGTGTTATTTATATAAGTCTAATTTCAAAATATTGTTTAACATTACAGTGTTATTAATACTCAGTTTTCTTAGAACATCTATAAACTAGCCTGAGAAATCTTAAACCAACTTGTTCTAGGTCTAGCAGTGGTACTGTGATCTCTGTCCCTAATCTGATTTTCATCAACAATGTATGAAAGGTCTCTAAGGAAATTATTTTAAGTGAACTCAAAACCATGAATTTAATTTGGTTTTCAGTTGGAAGAAACTGGCTCAACACTATCTTAGATGTAAATCAGCACTATTAACTTACTGTCTGGAATTTTGTGGATGCCCAGTATCTTGAAGTTTTGAACTACAGAGCTCTATTTTTATAAATGAGGAAATCAAGTTATGAAGGGAACTTCAGTGATTTTCCTAAGTAGCAAAATTGGTTCTTGAATCACTCTCTCTTAATTCAAAATCCAGTGATTCTTCACAGAAAAAAAAACAAAAAAAGAGGGGGATGGGAGATGTCTATTTGTAGAAAAGAAAATTTTATCTTTCTATTATCTCAGTGCCAGAATATTCTTTACTGTAGACCTATCTGCTGAATACTATATTCAAATGCAGTTATCCTCTCTATTAATTTCCTAGGGCTGCTATCACAAGATACCACAGAATGGGTGACTTAATCAACAAAATTTTATTCTTTCACCATTCTGGAGGCCAGAAGTCTAAAATCAAGTTGTCACTAGGGTTGGTTCCTTCTGTGGGCTCTGAGGAAGAATCTGCTTCATGCCTCTCTTCTAGCTTCTGGTGGTTGCTGGAAACCCCTGCCATTCTTTGGCTTGTGTGTAACTCCAATCTCTGCCCCCATAGTCACCTGACATTTTCTCTCTGTGTGTCTCTCTCTGTCTCTGTGTCTTTCCTCTTCTTATAAGGACACCAGTTATTTTGGATTTAGGGCCCACTCTAATCCATTATGACCTCATCTTAACCTGTAAAGAACCTATTTCTAAATAACATCACAATCTGAGGTTTGGGATGGACATGAATTTTGAGGGGATACTATTCAACCCAGTACATCTTACCTAAATGATGATAGGAGACAGTTATGAAAGATTGTTTTTCTATCCTGAGTTAACTTATCTTTCTTTGGCTCATAGATTTTTAAAAAAATATTTCAACATTTTATGGAACATTAAAAAGGATTTTCAATGTGTAATAATTACTAGCCTCTCAATAATTAACCAAATCTAAATAATTTCAAAAATTATGACATGTATGTCTCCTGTGGATTCAGAATTCGTCACATTAGATATGATGTACTAGTCATAAAATTTTAACCAAAAATAAAGAAATTGGAATTATATTTTGCCTTTCTACAAGAAAGTAGACTGAACTAATGGCTAGGCATATCTACTTGTCCTTTAAAGCTGGGTCTGAGAGAAGTTACCAGTATCCACTGAATAGTGAGAGAAACTAATGTAAATATAAACTCAACTCTGTTGGAAAATTTTAGATCAAATGGTGCTCACCAAGGAGAGATAAACAACAAAACAATATTGTACCTATGCATTGAAAATGCAAAGCCAGGAAAGAGGACGTTGCCCTAAAAACTCATGGGAAAATTTTATTTCTAAAAAATAAGAAAGGGAAGAAAATTTCAGAAGACAGTTATTTTGCATCTTCAGAAAAGATAAAAGAAATGGCTTCTGGAACTAAAGCAGGGAGATAGCAAACTGAGATGAAGGCGGAAATGCTAAAGTTGAAAAAGAAAACATATGAAATGTATTAACAGAATTAAAATCTGTACTGGACATAAAAGAGCAGAATTAACACTACAGAAAACCAAATCAGTGCTATGGAAATCAAAGATTCAACCCTCCACAGTACACAGAGAAAACGGTCAAAGCTAAACATGATGAGAAAAGTTTACACATTAAATTTTCTGGCTCATGGAGAAAGGGACACAACTCTCTCCATGTCGGGTTCAAATTAAAGACCCAGTTGGCGTTCCTAGGCTCTAATGTCCAAACAAGCAACAGATAGTAGCCAAGGACCTATTTCTTCAGACTAGAGGAGAGACCAGGGAGCTGTTTATTTGTGGCCCAGGAATATTCCTCCAAAAGTATCTACTACAGATCCCAAATATGAAAACAAAAAATTAGATGGATGGGTAGATGGATAGACAGACACAAATATGTATTTACACACAGATAAATTCATAATCATTAATTTAATTATTAATATTTTCTAAAGCAATTCAACCAACATGCATATATTTGAAACATATTTTATGAACTATGGATCATATTCCCTTTTAGCTGGGTTAGATACACATAAGAACCCTTAACAATTATTTTAGTTCCACAAACACTTTTTTAAAGGCAATATCCTAAGTGCTGCTTAAAAAAATACTAAAATGAGCAAAACAGCTATTACTTTCCAGGAGTTTGCAAACAAATATATAATGAGAATAACAAGTGCACAATAACCTCTCCCAAATTCCTTTTCCCAAACTTAGGTGATTCCTAGTTTTACCATTCTCATGCCTTCTCTCTATACTTGCCCCTTGTCAATCATATCTAGTCTCATGGCCTCAACCACTACCTGTATTAATAATTAATAGACAAATTGCTATTACACAGTATCTTATGTTTAAATAGAGCTTCATAGTTTGTATTCTCATATATGCTATCTCAGTTCATCTTCACCACAACCCTGTAAACTGTCTGCTATGCGCTAGGAAACAAAAGATTCTTCTGTCAGGAGATAATATTTTAGCTGAACTTGATGGATTAATAGAAATCTTCCAGGCAAAGGAAAGAGAGTTTCCCAAGAAGAGAGAAGAAGCAAATGCAAAAGTACTGAGAAGTACAACTCCACAGCATGACGGAGCAAAGAAGAGTGAAAAGATATAGCAGGAGATGAGGCTGGAAGGGTAGCAGGAGATGAGGCTGGAAGGGTAGCAGGAGATGAGGCTGGAAGGGTATGCAAGAGCTAGAAAATAAAGGGTCTTGTATGCTGTGCATTTTTATTTTTACTGTATAAAGCGAGAAACCACTTAATGGTTTTATTCAAGGGAGTGATGTGATTTTATTTTTTTTTAATAGTTATGAGAATGAAAAAGAACAAGTCTCAGGAGTGAGATGACGAAAGGCTGAATAGAGTGGCAGTGAGGGATGAGTTTGAGAGACATTCAAAAAGTGGGATTTATAGGACTTAAGTAATGATTTGATGGGGAATGAGAGAGATGGAGGAACTGAAGGTGATACCCAAGGTTTGATTTAGAGGACTGGGTTGATAGGGGGCACCTTCAAAGCGCTAGGGTGCACAGGGAGATCAGTGGAGGTCGGGGGGTGGGGGGTGGGGGAAGGGGAGATAAGTATTTTGTACACTTTGAACCTGAAGTATCTGTAAGAAATTCACATGAAGATGTTCTGTAGGCAGTTGTAAATAAGGAACTGGACAGTAATGTCTGGATTTAAGATCATCAGTGGTCATTTTTCCTCTTCTTGAACACTCCCTCTTTAGGATGCTAAAATGGACTTAAAGGAGATATATAGTAAGGACAGAAAAAAAATGAGGGAGGCTTCTGTTTCTGTTCTCCTTCAGGCAGTAGATGAAAAGGCAGGAATGCTGGGAAAGGTAGACTTTGATCTGAGCCTGTTTCCTTCCTGCTTCCCCCCACCCAAAAAATAAATAGATGCTCTGTGGTTAAGGCAGCCAAGTAGCAGTCTGCCACATAGTGGAAGATTCTGAATACGTGACTTAGGGTTTGAAGTTTTCTCAGGAGGAAATGGGAGATTATTGAAGAGAAATAAGATGATCATGGTATACACAACACTTATCTTGCATAGTTATATTAGGTGGATAAAAAAGTAGTAATTTACAGAGGGAGAATCACAGTATTATTTGGAATGGGCTAAAGAAAAAGGAATTAAGGCCAACTGAAGAAGGCATCTGGAGATGTTACTAATACATATGTTGTGTCAGTTTCCTCCTCATCTGTAAAATAGATTATAATAGTACCTATCTCACACTTCATAGAGTTGTTATTAAATACAATATTGCATATAAAATGCTCAGTACACTGCCTGACACAAAGTAGGTGCTCAATAGGTGTCTGATAAATGAATAATGAATGAGATCAAAAGAAATTCAGCCTGCAGGCACTACTGAACACCACTACTGGTTACCGAGCATTTTCTTTCTTTTTAAAAAATCAGTACAACCCACTCTCCTAGAGACTATGGTACAGGTGCTAAACCTATGTTCTGAAAAAAATCAAAGGTCATCAATGGTCACTCTTTCTCTTCTTGAACCTCCTTAGGATGGTAACATGAACTTTAAAGGAGGAATATGATAAGAACACTAAAAACTGAGAGAGCCAACTGTTTCTTTCCTCCTGCAGGCAGTAGGTAAAAATGTAAACTCCACTGTGAAAATACTTTGGTAAAGGCTGTGGGTTTTTGTTGGTTGTCTCAGAATTCATTATATTTATTTTTCCCTTAAATTATATGCTAAGATTCTCTGTTGAGTTTGAGTAAAAATTCAAAAGAAGTATAATAAGGAAAATAGAGATTGAAGGGAGAAACAAGTCATGAAGATCTGCTTTAGGCAGGAAGGGCTTTTGAAGACCCTTCAGGATCAGATGGTCTCCAAAGTACAGAAGTTCCAGAATATGAATCCATGATTATATTGGCAGTGGCTAGTCACACAACTAAAAAAGAGTACAGCCTAGCAAAAAGGACTACCTGAAAAGTCATCAAAGAAAAGGAACAGGGGCCACATATAGTCCAATTCTGCTATCATAATTTGTTTTGTGTCATCACTAACAATAGTGGTGAATATTCCCAACTTAAGACCACTGCTATAAATCTATAGGTTAGGCCCAAATGTAGAAGACATGGAATGAATGGAATAAAGCATTTTCTATTTTTAAATAGTTATAGCAAGTGCTGTAGATCACCTGTGCTTGCTATGACTATTTTTGAGATTCCAAGAAACTTCTGGAAACTCAAAACTTTGACTATAATTCATTCAGCAGGGACTTTAATTTTTATTGTGGATTGTTCAAATTTTAAGAGAAATTGGTGACACAGCAAAGAATGATCTTTCAAACTGAATTTAGATTCAATCATGGATTACAGAGATAAATCAGGAGTGGGCTGGGTGAAATGATCAACTGAGTCTATTAAAACTAGGGCTTTTAATCCCTCTTCTGTGTAGAGAGGCATGGAACGCTCCCTCTAATTGCATGGGAATCACTCCTCATGGTCTTGCATTTTTCCACGTATTTTAGAAAAAAAAAAAACATTTAGAAAGAGTACAGACATATACAATGAAACACTTTATGTGTCAGAAAAACTGCTGTACAGTTTTATTCTAGGTGATAACTTCCTGTTTGAACTTCCTGTTTATCTTTAAAATAAAATTATTTTATTTTATTGGTCTATCCATATATTTTTAAAAATAGGATTAAAAATCAGGATAAACATAATTATCTTACATAATGCCTCTCCTCTGTAATGATTAATACCCTTAGCTTTTTGAAATAAAGGCACTTTACCCATACAAGAAAATTACTATCATTATTCTTTATGAATTTAAATGAGTATAAATCCATTTTTCCAATTCCTGCGTCTTTTCATTTTCTAATGTTGTCTTCCAAACACTTACTTTTTCTTCCAATTTCCTAAATGCCCTCATGCCTTAAGTTCCACCCTTCTTGGCTCGTATATTTTATACAGAGCATGTCTGATAAATAATATTACCATGAGGTCACAGGGCCACAGGCTTAGACCTGTTATATCACTGGCAATTTGCACTTTTACTGCCATTCTCAGTTTTCAATTTGTCTATGCCACAAATAAAGTGGATGGAAATATTAAATATAGTTGTGTACACCTGAAAAATCGTCCTTGGTTTTATTTTGTTTGTTTGAATCTAGGAAGCAGTGAGGTGGAAGTAAGGCTACTTCAGGAAAGAATATAATTTGTAATTGAGGAAAGGAAAATGGCTTCTCAGTTGTTTCCGGGCGAGTGAGGCTTCTACCAAGTACTCCAGAAAAAACAAACAACCCTCTCCCTAAAGCACCTTCCCCTTCCCTCCTCCTGTCCCCGACGTACCCCCTCTCTCTCTCCCCCAAATCTCCAGGATGTGAAAGCTGACACCGCGGGCGGTCCGCAGTGCTGGGGACATAGCTTCAAGTTATGCGACAACTGCTGCAGCTGACAGCTTCTTTACTAAACACGGTGCGGTGTCCCAGTCCCTCTACCCCAGGGCAGCGCATCTCTGCTCTTCTGTAATCACAACTGAAAATGACTGAAAAAGGGAAGAAACACAGGGCTCCCTCATTTTTTAGTGTCCCTACCACAGTCCTCTTTTAAAGATCATTCTACCATCCTATAGAGGGGACCTGCTTTCTGTAATTTAAATGATAATTATCCCTTCGATGTTTTTAGGATGGGCTTCCCTACTGTGACTTCGTGTTGCATATATAAAAGGCATCACACACACCTACAATTTTTAAACAACAAATGAGCTTAAAAAGATAAAGGTGCACAATAACTGGAGCTTAAAAATTAAGTATCGCCAAACAGCGCTTCAGTGCAAATACAACTAACAAGCAAAATCTTCTTGCCCAATTAGACAAAGCTGCTTCACAAACGCGCACGCTTCTCAATCACATCTCCCCTACAGCACAACACGGTCTAAAGTATCAGTGTTCATTTTTCCCGACACACAAGTTGTCAGTAAGTCATCAACGACCTAACATTGCCACGAAAGAGACCTCCAGGGCGCGATAAATAAGTACATCTCCTCGAAGCAAAGAAATGGCATCATGACCCCCTACGGTTGATGCGGTTTGCAGCGCGGAGACTGTTCTCTGGAGAGAAACCAGAGAGCACAGCGTAAAATGCTAGAGTAGGGCAAATCGACAAAAGACTGGAAATCACTTTGAAAGCTCTGGAGGTTGTGTCCGTGAGCGAACAAAGCGACTTATCGAGAACTGACTTTTGCCCCCACCCCATCCCGAGAAACAGAAAGAATCGGGACGGGCGAGCCCCGCTACGCAGTGCTTATCGCGGCCGGGGAGCGCAGCGCTGGCGCCCGCCAGATTCACAACCTGCTCGGCTGCCGCAGCACGCCGGGGCCGCGCGCCCTGCTCCGCGCTAATCCACGCTCCGGGTTTCCGCGTTCACCGGCACCGCGCGGAAGAGCCCTGCCGGGAGGGCACCTCGGAGAGCCTTGTCCGGGGAGTCCCGGGAGCGCTCTCCCGCTCTGCGCCACCTGCCCGAGGCGTCTGGCCCAGGGGCGCGCGTTCCTGACCTGTGGGCGGTCCAGGTTGGCCTTGAGCTCGAGGCAGCGGCTTAGGCGTCACCGCAGAGGCCCTCACCGAACACTAGCCTTCCAAAGCCTGAGAGTTGTCCGGCGGAGTTTCTCTTGATCTTTGCTTAAGTAGCCTCAGGTTCTTCCAAGCTGGACGCCCCCTACTAGCAGTCAGGGGTAGACTCCCTCCTAGCAATGGAGGTTTGTCTGCCTCGAGCCCTTTGGCCAAGGGAGATACTCATGGTGTCCTCAGAACCCAAAACGGCAGTTTTCCTGGACGTGATAAGGAATTTGAAGGCACTCTGCAAATCGTAAAACTCTCTGTTTAAAGAGAAAGTCGACCTTCCAGAATTTCCCTCTCTTGAAAATTCCCACCTGAATGTAAACCTCAACAGGGATTTTGTTCGCTGCCTTTATCCCCAAGGCACTGAAAAGTGCCTAAGGTCAGTAGGCAGGAGGTCACTGAATAATTGTTGAAATAAG
The DNA here is from genome assembly GCF_039906515.1 of Pseudorca crassidens. Classification (NCBI taxonomy): domain Eukaryota; kingdom Metazoa; phylum Chordata; class Mammalia; order Artiodactyla; family Delphinidae; genus Pseudorca; species Pseudorca crassidens. The sequence continues at coordinate 79,266,565 of NC_090309.1, read as the reverse complement.
CGAATGTACAAACAACACACTTAAGGAAACTGATCAGGTTGGGAACATGTAAGAATTCTTGCTTTCCTGGTAGGCAAGCCACCAAACATTTACTGGGCACTACTCCTTGACAAGTCTTCCAGGCTTTGGCTAGGACAGTCAGGATCCCGGGAGGGCTGGCAAATGTGTGTCCTTCAAGGACACAGAAAGGGGCTTTATAAAATGGCTTAGTCCAATCCCTCAACCCAGGATTCCGAGGAAGTTTCATTCCCTCCCCTTCACTATCCCCTCCCCAGCCCCACCCAAAGCACATTCAATAAAATATATTTAGTGCATAAACAAGGTGCTTATTATTAACCGTTGGTTGATGATTAGCATGATTTGCCCAAGGTCACCCAGGACAAGAAGCTTCAGAGCCACCTCCCTTCAACACACATTTCTCCAACGCCGTTCTGGACCAGGACCCTCCTGAGTAGTGGGGTACTAGAAGGCCTGGCTCCCTGTACTCCCAGTATAAGACCCTTGGAAGAAATGGCCCGCACAAAGTGCCCACCATAACAGTTTCCTCGACAGTGAGCCGGGAAGACGCGCTCACAGCTTGCTGGGAACTCTTCCTTCAGAGAAAGGAATTTCTGCAGTTTTCTCCTTCCCCTTGCAGCCCCTCAAAGAGTGGGCCGGGGGCCCTCTAGGCATGAGGGTGGAGGGAAAAGCAGGCTCCACGTGTCCCAGCTCTGGCCTCAGCCTTCACCACCAGACGGGGTAACCGCGGGGCGTGGTGAGCCTAGCCCGCTCTGCCAGCCCAGGTGAAGGTTGCTCGAGTGGCCAGGCTCCCTTTTCTTAGCTACTTTCCTTTTGCGTTTCTGCTAAAATCTGGAGACATGGAATCCACTCTCGGAAGCTCCGAGCCCCTCCAACTGAGCATGCGCCAATGCCTGACTGCTTTTGGTCGCGGCGCCAGATCTCTCCAAGCTGGGCTGCGGAGCCCGGAGGAGGAGGGAGGAGGGAGGGGGGAGGAGGAAGGAGGGGAAAGGGGAGGGGGTGCCTGGAGAGGCGGCGGCTCCAGCGCCTGCGCATCCGGCTCCAGGGACCATAGGTTTTCTATGGGATTCCCAATCTGCAGCAGAGACTTACCGGAGCGTGCTGCAGCGACTGCTGGGCTTGCAAGGCGCGATTCAAGAGGAATTTAAGCAGTCTAGAGCTCCACAGAAAATAAGAGCGTGAGAGAACCATACACGGAGACGGCTTAACCGTTTATCCGAATTAAATATATGTACATATATTTATTTACAAAGAACTGTTGAGTTTTATCATTTTCGCTAAGTGACCGTGGGCAGCGCTATAACAGTAAGTAGAAAATACGATCTTTGTGGCATTTCTGCATGTGTAGTGCAGCCAGTTGTCTGGGAGATGCTTTGGCTATTGTCACTTACTTTGCTTTGCATAGACACATCTAAATGCACGGTGACAGTTGCTTTGGTTAATGCTGGTGATATGAACGTACTGTTAGTCCATGAGGGACCTTTTGGAATAACGGGGGCGGGGGAAGGGGGAATGTTTATATGCAGCGTGTTTGGGGGATTGTCTTAGGCTAGATTTAAGATAGGTGAAACAGAGGTGCTTTTTAAGTTTGTCGCTAAGTAGGCAGATTTCCTTACACAGATTTAAGTAGCTAATTGACCGACTGTGAAGTTTTCCGGGTGCTGATAAAACTCTTGAGCGGTTGCAGTTAAGTACCAAACTGTCATCCGTGGGGCTGGTGCACCATTTTTCTCACCGTGGAAGAGCAGCGAACGTGTTTGCTAAGTAAAACTGAGTGGACGAGATGGTGTGGAAACCAGGGTTGGTTTCCAAGTGGGATGTTAGTGTTTAGAACCACAGAGCTAGGCGCTAGAAGCACATTTCTCTGTTAGTATTTAGAAATGAGTAAATAATTTTTCGGTTTTGATTTTTCATCACGATGGTGAATGGGCAAAAAAAGGAAAGATGTTCAACCGCCCTGTCAGCCCGGTCTATTCTGAACAGAGTCTGAGACTCAGAGCCTCTGAATGGGGATCGTCAGATCCAAACTAGTTACCTGCCTTTGCATCCTGTATTCACATTCCGGAATGCAGGGTTGAAAAATGTAAACCCAGATGTTTTACCTTTGGTAGTGTTTCTTTAAAGGAGAAAAGGTCGTTCTGTGTTTTGAGTTAAAATGGGTTCTTCCTTGCCCAGAAACGGAAGAAGGGTCTTTGCAAGGTCAAACCCCCGTGGAAATCAGGGGCTCTGGTGAATTGGGGGAGGGGGCAGGAAATGGTGATGCTCCCTGGAGGCGCTCAGCACTGCACGGATCAGTGCCCTGTGAGATGTCAGAGTGGGAATCCATTTTTCTAGAGTTGCCCTCCTGGCCATGTTTTGGAGACTGAAATGAAATGGAAATGCTAGTGGGTGTAGTAAAAACAAGTGTATACTATCTGTGTGTCATAGCCCACTTGAAGACGGGAGGAGCAAGGGAGTTGTGTTTCTACATATTAATTTTTTCAATTTAAAGGGGTTTCACGTTGAGACAAATTAAAAATGAAACTCTTGGGAAGACACATTTTATCCTCACTGCCATTTAAACTGCCTACATATGTGTGTTGTTGCTGGCGGAGGGGGAGGGGCGTCCTGCTTCATTGAACACCTCACTCATGAGTATACTCTCATTAAACTTGGGTGTTAATAACCCCAGAAAATGCTGCACTGAAGCAGGCTGGCAGAAGGGCATGAGGCAGGCAGACAAGAGAAGAGCATGACCAGTGTGTGCTGGATTTCCATGGAAAAAGTAGATCCAATATCTGGGATGAAATGAAATAAATTTTGCTCCAAATAGGATAGATCATTATAGGACTTTTGGCTCTTCAGTCAGTCTGGCTATCTGGAACCCTTTGAAGGAATTTATAATTTATTGAAGTGGATGAAATTTGAAATAGAAAATTCGAGAATATCCTCTCCTTGGAAACCCAAAGTGTAAATCATACTGCCTTCTCTGTCCCTCCCTTCTTTACTCCAGGGCAGAAGGACCAATCATTTGTCATAATTGAGCCATACTCCTCGTCAACCCTGAAAATTGGAATCAGCTCCCTGAATAGTGCAGGTGTAGTGCTGCATTGATAAATGGGTGGTGGAGAAAGTAGGGGAAGTCTGGTGTGAAAGCTCATAGATGTTTGCTCTCAGATACCTTGCTTCATAGGCTGACAGTTATAGAGGAAAACATTGGGCAGAGACCTTCGAAAGCATCTAGTCCAAACCTGTTGTTTTACAGATCAGAAAATTGAGGCTCAGGGCCATGGAGCTAGGGGAAAGTCAATTAACTTCTAGTCTATGGAATAAAGAATTAAAACGTATTGTTGAGTGGAAGTGTTCCCTTCTCTCTGTACTTACAGCATCCTCAAGGACATAAATAATTGCCTGCTTCCCAGCACATCGGTTGAGAGAGTCCCAGGGTCCCTTTTCATACCATTGCATCTCTCTTCTCTGCCTTGCTTTTTTTTTTTTTTTTTGGTAAGGTCTCTGTCTCTTTTTTCTATTGTCCCTCACTTCTGATATACCCACCTCATTAGATGTTTAGTCTGGCCTTCCTAGCTTCTCAGTCCATTTCTTTAGAATCCTTCAAGTTTTTGGAGAGAACTGGCAAACCAGTTGGAATCTTCAGCTCCTGTTTGAAAACTGTCCAGACCCATTTGTATCCCCTCTCTGCTCTATTCCCCAGGATCCTTTAAGGAATCCAGCCTTCTGAGAAACTGTAGGTGCCTTCCCTCTTTTCTACCTGTCTCACCTCCTCCAGCACTGCTGCAGCTACAGGCACTGGGACCTAGTGGAGTGAGGAAGCTGCAGTGTAAACACACAGCAGGCTCTGCCAGCTCTCCTTTGGCTCCTAGAAGGCAGAACCCAAATCAGAGCCGCCTGTCTCCAGCCTTCATGGAAATGCTCCAGATGAAGCCACCTGCAGAGAAAGGGGCTGGGGGCTGGGCGGGAAGACTGAAGGAAGACGCCTGAATCATGCTACCTGAAGCAGGCGCTGTAGAGGAGAGCAGTGCAGCTTTTTAAAACCTTTAGAGCTTTTAAAGTGCCGTCTTGCTGGACAGGGACTGCAAAGCAGGCAATAATACCTGCCTAATTGGCCCTTCTCTTTCCTTCTTTTTTTCTCCTTTCTGTTCATTTTCTTTCTCTATTTCTCCCTCATTTTCTCCCTTTCATAAACATTTCCTGAGTGCCTGTGCAATAAAGCTCTAGGCGTTTTAAAGATACTCCAGGCATTCCTGTCGCTTCTCGCAGGCACTCAGAAAGAGACTGAAACCAGCACAAATGTCCCCTTTGGGGAAATGCCAGGAATTTTTACCTGAAAAAGCTGAAACATTAGTGGAGGCTTGAGAAAGACAAAGTCTGCGTCTCTTCCTCGTTTGAGAGCTAAATACACTTGGAAATTGTTGAGGAAGCTAAGGAAGCAAAGTGGTGAGTTTCTCAACACACTCCCCAATCAACAGTTCAATTTAACCACTTCCCTCACGGTAAACCTTTACTGAAGCTCTGTCCCGTAGAGTCTGTCCCTAACAAATGCTCTTGGGTCAGATGTCACCTCGTCTTGCTATCCTGTTCTGAAAACAGGCATGTCCAAGCTATTGTGAACACCACATAGCTTCTGCAGATATCAGAGACTTGTAGCTGCTAAGCGTCCGGCTTTGATTTGCTGGTCATTCTGTAATAGGATAGCATGGTTAGAAATGTTGTCCTGGGCAAGCTATAGGTTTTCTATTTGGGTTGTATATAGGTATGGATTCCAAACATTGCTGAGGAGCTCCCTGTGGAATTTCATAGAATGACAGTATAATAGCGATATGAAATGTGTGATTTCCTAATTCGCAAGAGCGAAATATATTTAATGTTGTTCTAAACGTCTTTTTCTTTGTATGGAGTAATTTTTATGCTCCTACGATTAGTGATTCTTTAGGAAGTTAGGAAGGTTCTTCTTATCGAGGGGATCCCATTCAGTTAATCTAAGGTTGAAAGTGACAATGTCCACCTCAGTTGCATTTAGTAGATATAAATATATTAATTTCCTAAAGTATCAAATGGTGCAGAGATAAATTAATAAATGAGTGATATTTCTACTATCCAGTGGTTAATTCACATAATTTATAGAGTATATGAACTGGATGGGATCCATGTAAGTTACCTAATCCATCCCTTCAGCACGTAAAAAATATAGTAGAGTAAGGAACATTTTTATCTTAAAGACATATCTGCAAAGTGAAAGCACATTTCACAAGGGCAGAGATTTTAATGATCTTTTTCATATTTCCACAATGTCTATACAATGTCTTTTATAGATACTCTGTAATATTTCTCAATTAAATATTTGTTCTCAGAAGAATCAGTTACATGTAACTTGTTAATTATGTCAAGAAATTAAATCATTTATACTAAAATCATGCACAGAATTAGAATTGCTTTAAATATCTTTATGTTACTAAAAGGAAAATCTAGACTAAAAGTTATTCTATACTTTACTTTCAGTGAAGACATAAAAGCACTATATTAATACCTTTAAGCATGCTTTTTAATCCACTTACAGAGTATACTCCCTTTTATTTCTTAATAAGTAAAAATGTATATTATTTTTACCTATTTATAAGAATTGATATCAATATGTAAATCTAGACTATGGTAGATATGTGTACCAATTATTTAGATCATGGGTCTCAAGCTATGGAATTATTTTAACGTGTTCACATTGTGAAGGGACCATAACATTTCTCATTTACAGTTTGAGATTTCTCATTTACAGTTTGTTTCTAAAGACGGCTTATGCTCTTTTAAGTGAATCAAAATAGTTTGAGTTGCTTCCAGCTTCATTCATTGAGAACTCCACAAATGGGATCTTGGGGGTGCTTTAGAAACTGCTTAATGAATGAAACAGAAATGGAATAGCAAATTACTGAAGAATCCTCAAAGAGGTTTGACACTTTAATAATAAGGTGTCTGTGAATACATTAAAGAGATGTTCTATACCCTTATCAGCTAACTTAAAGCATGCAAGTCAGATAATTTGTCCATGATTCTTTTGTTTTCTCTGGATTTCTCCACTGCCTTCCTTTACTGCAGTTCTAACACAGATGACCTGCTGTGTAGCCATCAATTGTTTTTCTGGGGTTTTTTTTTAAGACAATGCACTGCATTTCTAACCATTTCTTGTATTATTTTCAGGTGAACAACCTATTTCCTTTTGTTCTATATTACAATTAAGACTTGGAGTACTCTCATTCACCAAGTAGCCTTCAAGCTCAGTATATCTAATGCAATAATTGCTGAAGTTTTTATAGAAAGAAGGACTCTCTTGATTGAAAAGATTTCCTTTTTTTGAAGTATTGCTCATAAAAGGCAAAGTGTTAACAAATCAGTTAAATTTACTTGCAATTATTATAGATCTATAGAATGAATACTGTTTTTCTTTATTCTTGCTCGAATAGGGATTTTTCTGAAAAAGAAATCTGTCACTTTAAGTGTATTTTTTTCTCCTTTCTTTGGATCTTGTTTATTATCTCTTGGGCTCTGAAACTTTTGAAGAGCTGAATGTAAATAGATTTTTTGCAAATTATTAACATGTTAAATGTGCTTTGTAGCCTCGGTAAGTTTTTTCCGATGTGAACAACTAGATACTAATATTTCTGTTGTATCATACTTTTGCATGTTTATTGCATTTGAAGGCTTCTTAGAATAGTAGATTCTGGTGCTGCAGGAATCTGGTGTTTTACATTTTGCCTTGGCTTTATTAATTTGTGATTAGCATGTTTATTTCTGATTTCTTGAAACCCAGTCTTAAATTGAGTGAAATTTCCCATTGGGGGCCCATTAAGCATTATCAATAAAGTTGACATGTTTACTAATATAATATTTTATCTTTAATGTATGAAATAGTGCTGTACAAGTCTGATTTTCAATTAGCAACTTCTGGAATTCTTTGGCTTTTGACGTTATGAGTTGATGAAAGACTATCAATTTTGTTTATTCCAGGAGTTCAAGTGTTTCTTAAATATATACATAAGGTGCTTGGTGTTTGCTTACTCATATGGGAAATTTTATGAAAAATAAAAAAGAAATTGTGAAATAAGTTTAAATTCTAAACAAAATTGTTAGTTTTTCTTTTAAACGTTTATAAAGGTATTTATTCCTCAGAGTGAGGTGAAAACCATCCAGTCTTCCCCCATTTTTAGTTAGTAAATGGAAAAATTCCTCAACCCTCGCGAAGGTTTCAGTTGACTCAAAAGAAACTATAGGAGGAAATGTAAAACAAGAGTTTTCAAGCTAGATACATTTAGATAAAAATCCCTAGTTCCACAGTTTATTAGTTCTATGACCTTGAATACGTTGTTTAACCTCTTAGCCTCAGTTTCCATTTAAAATAGTAATTCACAGGATTCTTGAACAGAGAACAGAAGACTATGTATTAAAGGATATAACACAATGCCTCATTATTGAAAGTGTGCAATTAATGATAGTCATTGTCATCACTATCATTCCTTTCATCAGAAATCAATGGTTCCTAAACCACTTTAGTCTCTGAGCTGTAGTAATTCCACTCATAATGGAACCTCTGAATAAGGTATTGAGCTATGACCAGTGAACAGTTAACAGTGCTTAACCTACCTTGTAAAACAAATATCTATTAAGTAAGTGTGCCAAGCACTGTGTAGTCACTGTGGAATCAGGATTAAATAAAATACAATGTCAGCCTTCAAGGAAGTTATTCCTAATGAGGAAGATAAGTACAGTTCAGTACGTCAAGTGAAATAAAAATGTGGTATAGATGCATAGAGGAAAAAATTTCTAGAAGTACCTACACTGAGACCTCAAACTTCCCATTTCTCTCATTCTTTCTTTAAATGCATCCCATTTCCATTATACCTTTTCTTTACCACCATCTCCCTACCATATAATACCAGCATATAATTAGACACAACAGAATATGGAAATAAGAGGACATTTTTAAGCTTGTTTCCTTATTGAATACATTTTAAGGTCATCTATTAATTATTTTCCCATGTAGCTAAATAATGTGGCCCTTGCCTCCCACCCAAGCCTCCAGTGGGTCACTGAAACTCAGTGAAAATATTTCAAGAGTTTTGCCTTTGGTTTAAATATTATACGATGATACTTCTATCCTTTAATATCTTCCAAAAAAGAGATTTCTGTCTGATACTCTCTGCTCACCTCCCTTATTACTCCAACTAATTTCATGACTTACCTTTCAAATGTATCTGTGGGAGGACTCATATGATCATACAATCTACTCCTTCATTTTTTTCTCCTAGGGCTTTTATGATAAGGAAAATATACCTCCTAATCCCTTTTTCCCACTGAACTGAAAACGTGTTTCCAACCCCTATACACATACACACACACACACACAAATCCAAAATGGCCTTACTGTCTTTAGGTCTTCTAAGAGGCTTTTCACTTCTCCTCAGCTTTTTCCTCCCTTCTCCCCCTATTTCCTGCCCTACTTACTAAGGAATTTCAAGTATATTTCTTATCTGGAGTTAAAAAGGAGCGTCCTTTTCTCCTTTTGAAGTCTGCAAAAGTTGCACCTAAATTCTGAGGCTATTTTGTGTAGTAGGAGTATTGGATGATTCACAGAATTGGGTAGGACTTTTGATTCTAATTAATTTGGGGGGCTTTTTTTCTTACTTGTGAAATGGGATCATATATTTACCTTATAGGAATCTTCATATATATATATATATACACACATATATATATGGTGTCCTCAAGATATAGATATATATATATAGATATAGATATAGATATCCATACCACCTAAAAGAGCTTAGTGCATAGTAAATAATTCTTCCTCCCCCTTCGGACCTCTACCTTCCCTCCTGCATTTCACCATTTCTCCTAGCAGGACACTTAGGTGTTCTGCTCTTTCTAGGTATATTTGTCCTAATTTTCTGGTGGTTAAATAATAGCAAATACACACATATCCCAGGTAGCATGGTGAGTGTGGTCCTAGAGAAGGTATACTGAATGAATCAATGCCTTAGCATAGACCCATGTTCCTGCATCTGTTTGGAAAAGTTCTCCATTCATTTAAGACATGCCTCCTACTAAAGTTCCCAAAGCTTCTATTGACTAATGTTCAGTTAATGAACAATCCATCCCCATCCAGTGATTTATAATGCTCTTCATAAATTATGTTGGAGGATATCTGCTAACCTTTAATTATCTTCCAACCTTTATCTTCTCCTTCCTTTACATTTTTCTGAGGTGCCCTGAGTGCGTTTGAAACATTCTAATGACATCCTTACTTCACTTCTTGGTGTCAGGTCTGGCATTATCAAACTTACATATTTTTGGTCCATCAAATGTCCATCAGATAACATCAAATAAATGGCAGAAAGGGAATCCTTAGTGGAGCACACAATACTATTGCAGAGCATGTTCGTGGCAGGGTTGGCCTCTCAGAGCCTTTGTTTGTTGAGCATTTGTAGAAGTGTGCACTAATGCACGTTGGCCAAGAGCAGAGAACGGCTCTCAAAGCGAGGGTGAGGGAGAGGTGCAGCTACATACAGTTACATACCTACCTACATACATACATACACATATACATGATAGGCACACAATAAGCTCAATATACTGTCATAGATTGTTTTACATTTTAAGCAAAGTATTTAAGAGCAAATAGCCTTATAACAAATCAACACTTTTGAAATGGCATTAAAAGGAAGCCCTTTTGAAAGTTTTCTCATTCTAGGTGAAGTGGCAGAGTTGAAAGGGAAGGTGGTTTAAATTTGGTGGTAAGGACATTTTAGACTTTGTTTCTTTTTATTTATTTATTTTTTTTTTTGTGGTACGCGGGCCTCTCACTGTTGTGGCCTCTCCCGTTGTGGAGCACAGGCTCCGGACGCGCAGGCTCAGCGGCCATGGCTCACGGGCCCAGCCGCTCCGCGGCATGTGGGATCTTCCCGGACCAGGGCACGAACCCGTGTCCCCTGCATCGTCAGGCGGACTCTCCACCACTGCGCTACCAGGGAAGCCCTAGACTTTGTTTCTTTAAAGAAATATTTCCAAGACACTGGTAGTTATTTCCCCTCAAAGAGTTTTGTGGAAACGTTTTTCGAGGTAAATAGTGCTTCCTACACCCCACTCTTAAATATTTTCAGTGCATATTTTCATATTAATAATAAATCTGAGTGGTCCTGTTGTAAAGACCCAGTATCTGCTTACTTCGCTTAACCTTATGTTTCCAAACCTGTTTGCACAGAGAACTTATGTTGAAATATGCTTGTTACCATCTTATTGTAGTTATAAGAACCCAGTCAGAAAAGGACAAAAACTGAACTATGTAATGGAAAGTACATTAAGACTAGGAGTCATTAATTGTGTGCTTCAGGCATCACAGCCATGTTTTAGGTATCGTTAAGTGTGAAGTCCTGGAAAAGTTACTTTACTTTTCTGAGTTTTAGTTTTGTCATGTGAAAATAGATAGGAGATTGCCTACCCTCTCTAGTTAGGAATTATTGTGAGATTGATATGACTTTGAACTTACTATGTAGATTGTATAGTACCATGTAATGGTAAGAAATTTATAATTATTATTCAACTTTAGAATTTTAGTTTATCTTTTATTTTAAAAGATAATTTAAGAATCAAAGTACTGATCTTGTGCAAATTATTGCATTGAGGTATGTCTGCCAAAATAAGTCCCCTGTCCCCTATCCTTCCCCACCTCAGCTCCTAGGATAGAATAACAAATACATGATAACTGTAACCGGGTTTTTACACAGTTAAACTGAAAACGTGATTTCGAAATAAAATAATTCTGGAGGGAAAACCTAAATTATTTAAGATTTGAGCTACATCTATATCTTTTATATTTTTCTCAGGATTTCTCATGTTGTAGTTGAGCCCATAGCATTTTTCAGTGGAGTAAGCATGTCTCAGTTTTCAGAGAGAGTCTAGTGGAACCATGGCAACCGTGGCATGCCCATGTGTTTGTTCCAGCAGGGAAGCTTTGGAAATAAGATTTTTATCCTAATGGGATAAAGAGGTCTATCAGAATAACTGGGCCTTCCATTCCTGGATTCAGCAGGTATATGTAGATCTGAACAATGTAAGGGCAGGGAAAACTGATGGAAGAAACAAAAGAGACCCACACGTGCATGTGTCCAAAGGGAATCCATTTTAGACAAGCTCTGTGCCTCTTAGTGCGTTCCAGCAGGGACAGTGGCTTCTCCTCAGGGACAATGGAAATCATTTCTCATGAGCTTCCACAGCCCTGATGATCAAAATCTGATTCTTTCCTAGGGATCCTTCTCTAGTCATCCTAGCCAAGAGTTATCTCTCAGGCTTCTTATCGCATCTGGACTCATAGTTACCTGTATATGTGCCAGCTGTCCTATGAAACTGGAAGTTCCTTGAAAGGAGATATGTCTGATAAATTTTTAGGTCCCTTTTAGAGAGGTGTGCCACTGGAGGGCAGTTGAATAGGAGTGGTAGCAAGTCAAGTGTACATTGCCCCATCAATCAGTTGTAAAGTTTGGAAGTTTCTAATCAGGAGCTACTAAAGAATTCACAAACACCCAGGATTATGAGAAGCAGCATCTGGGCATCTGACTCACAAAGGGTGTCAATGACCAGGTTACACCAGTACCAGTCAAGTAAAACTTTGCCCATTTCCTATCTAACCTCCTTTTCTTGCCCGCCTCCCTAGAGAAGCAGAGCAAACGATGGAGGAGGGAAGCAAGCAGGATAAAGAACAGATTACAATCTCTTCTCCACTGCTTAGTTCAAAATTGAACTGAGAAAGGAGAGATCGGGTTAGATATATAGTGGAAATTTACATTTAAATTAGACTGAAATTTTTAATACCTTAGAAACAACCACTTTTCTGTTACCTGAAAAGATATAGATCAGCCCAAAATATCATCCTGGAAGGGGAAAGGGAGACACAGTAGAGCATATTTGAGGCAGTGATGAGAAAATAAAGCTATATAGCTAACCCATTCAGTAAACTGGTTATAAAAGGAAGAATACAAAATAGCATATGATTCATTCATAAAACAAGAGGTATAGGCCAGAATTGCTGGTGTAGGTATTAGAAAGAAGCAACTGGTGTGAAGTGGAGCGGCAGAGGAAGGTGGTCTGGATCCAGGTCACCAGCGGTACAGGAGAAACTGGAAAAGAGATATCCTTCCAAAGAGGTGCTCTGTAGATGACCATGTACACAGAGGGCTTATATCATTCATCTCTGGCTCTTAACCAAGATCAGATTCATCTGAATATTAGAAGTTATCTCTAGGCTAAGTCAGGAGAGCAAGGAAATGAAAACAGAGATAATTTATACTTTGTAATAACATTAAATAGTAATGGTGTAAAGCAGGGGTCGCCAACCCCCGGCCACAGACAGGTGCCGGTCTGTGACCTGTTAGAAACTGGGCCGCACGGCAGGAGGTGAGCAGCGGGTGAGCAGGCGAAGCTCCATCTGTATTTATAGCCGCTCCCCATGACTCGCATTACTGCCTGAGCTCCGCCTCCTGTCAGCATTATGATGAGTTGTATAATTATTTCATTATATATTACAATGTAATAATAATAGAAATAAAGTGCAAAATGAATGTAATGCACTTGAATCATCCCAAAACCATCCCCACCCCTGGTCTGTAGAAAAATTGTCTTCCACAAAACCGGTCCCTGGTGCCAAAAAGATTGGGGGCCATTGGTGTAAAGAATTTAGAGTGTATAGGGCACTGTGTTGGATATTTACACACATCACTTCATTGAATCCACATTACAGCTCTGCAAGGTAAGTGTCTGCAAGGTAAGCTTCATTTTATGACTGAGAAACTGTGTCTCAGAAAGTAATTTGTTCAAGGTGACACAGCTACCATGCGATAAAGGTGTTATTTAAACCCAGGACTCTCTCTACCTTTCTACACAGGCCTTTTTTCCCCTCTTTTTAAAAACTTTTTGATTATGGAAAGCATACACATTTTAAGAGAATGATGTAATAATGCCCATGTACCCATCACCCAGCTTTAACCATTATTAAAGTCACTTTGCTTCACTTCTGTACCCATCCTTCCCCCTCCAGTGGTTTAGTTTGAACAAATTAAGACACTATATCATTGCATCTATAAATTTTTATATATGTATCTATAAGGACTCTTTAAAACATGTCCACAATACTGTTATGTACCCCCCAAATTATTTAATATCATCAAATATCTAGTCAATGTTCAAGCTCATAAGTATTGTTATAGTTTTTCTGAATCAGGATCCAGATAAGGTCTACACATACCAGTTGGCTAGTAGACAACATCCTGTTTTGTATAAGACATTTATATAAGACATGTTTCTCACTAGAGGGAAGTATGGTATGGATAAAAGAGACATGACTTCAAAGATGAGGCTAGTTGCTCTGAACAAGTTATCTTACTTTTGGAAAACAAGAATTATATTCCTGAGATTAATTTCAAGGATTAATAACATAACGTCTATGAAAGCACTTAGAACAGTCTCTGGCATATACAAGGATTTTAGTGAATTTTAGTTTCCTTTCTTAAAAGAATTTAAAGGAAAATGAATGGTATACTAGGCCAAAAAGCTTGAGGAAACTTCTTGGAGTACTTTGGCTACTGATTCTTTGAGATGACTCCCATTTTGTTTCTGGATTGAAATTTGACCACAGTTGTGCCAGAGTGGCTAGTGATTAATAGCTCTGAATCCTCCCACTGACATGTTCTATATGGTTTCCAATATCAAAAGGAAGGAAATTTGTGACTTTAAAACGATCTCAAGTTCAGGAAAATGATTGTAAGATCTATATTGAATGTAAATTATAACCTGTCTCACAAAATTGTTGTGAAAACCAGAGGTAATACATACTAAATGCCTAGCAGGGGCTTCCCTGGTGGTGCAGTGGTTGGGAGTCTGCCTGCCGATGCAGGGGACGTGGGTTCGTGCCCCGGTCCGGGAAGATCCCACATGCCGCGGAGCGGCTGGGCCCGTGAGCCATGGCCGCTGAGCCTGCGTGTCCAGAGCCTGTGCTCCGCAACAGGAGAGGCCACAGCAGTGAGAGGCCCGCGTACCGCAAAAAAAAAAAAAAAAAAAAAAAAAAAAACCTAGCAGAAACCTATCATTTAATTGACCATCAATTTTTAATAATAAAGTAGTATTTGCTATTCTCAAAGAGCTTTTAATTTAAATTGAGAAATTAAATGAATTCATAATCAAGAAGTATAGAACTAAGTACAACTGACAGGCCACCTCCTGAATTGGGTACATCTAAACCATTTGTGAAGTTAATGGGTACTTTATTCTAGAACATGGATGTTTGAACTCAGAACATTGTATTTATGAAGACTCATAGCCCAATGACAGTAACGTTATGTTCTTATAGTGCTTATGCCTGCTTATTTAGAATACGTAAAGTGAGCAGTTTCTTCTATGTTATGTGGGAACCATTTCCTAAAATGCCAACCAGAGGTTGCTGGTAAAGAGTACTCAGATTTTTGTAATAGGTCTGTAAGGCTATACACCTGTGAAATGAAACTCACTGGGAGGTAATACAATAGAAGGAAGGCTAAAAATTCATACAGCATTCCAGCTAGCTTCTCCAAATTTTTATTTGTTATTGGTTCCTATAGTAGATAATCAAGAATCACGTTATTTCTCTGAATTTGAATCTAACTTGGACACCACTGATTGTTAACATGGTGATTGAGTCTGCCTCATTATAACAGTGAGAATATTCCAGTTTTGTGGTTGTCCAGGATTAGATATGAGTGTAGAATTTTTCTTTTTTAATTAAGTGAAGGAGAGATTGCTTTTTTCTTTCAAAAAACTTTTTAAATCTAATTTTAAAAACTCAGTTGACAAAACTCCAAAAACTAGAACTAAAGAGGGCTGCTGTTGGCATTCCAGGTAATTCATTGAACAAACGTGGTGCTTCAAGCCCCTACTCTTATAGGACAGCTCTTAAGTGAGCTTCCTTGAAAGCCGGGAATTTGCTCTTTTTAAATACTTTTTCTGAATAAAAAGAATAATATTTACTCACTGTAGAAAAATTAGAAAGCAAAACATAGAAAAAATAAAATCAGAAAACAAAAGAAAAATCAGAGAAAAGAATAAAAATCACCTACAATCTATTATTTATAGGTTATATTGTCCTCCTTTATATTGTTTTCTAATTGAGACTACTCATTTCTTTAAAATTTGTATTCTATGTTTTTTCCTTAACACCACGCTTGCCATTAAAACTCTTCACAAATGTAATTTTAAGACATTACACTCCACCATATGCATAGACAAGGTTTACTTCACTATTCTCTTACTGTTACACATTTTAACTTTTTTTTTTTTTTTTTGGTGGTACGCGGGCCTCTCACTGTTGTGGCCTCTTCCGTTGCGGAGCACAGGCTCCGGACGCGCAGGCTCAGCGGCCATGGCTCACGGGCCCAGCCGCTCCGCGGCATGTGGGATCTTCCCGGACCGGGGCACGAACCCGTGTCCCCTGTCATCGGCAGGCGGACTCTCAACCACTGCGCCACCAGGGAAGCCCTAGAGCCCATTTCATAACTGCTCTCCATAGTCTGCCCGCAGTAGTCAATTCACAGCTATTGTTATCATTATCATTATTTTAAATTTCAAGCTCTCGAGAATGTAACCAGAATTCTATTAAACATCTATTATGCTTTTTTTTTTTTTTGAGCAAGAGCTTACAGCCTTGTAATTTACTAACAAACCAGTTAGAATTAGATTCAGCTTAAAATGATAGAAAACCCCAAATAACAATGACTTAATAGGAGAGTTTATTTCTTACTCATATAAAAGAAATCCAGAGGTAGGCAGTCCAGGGTTGATAGGGGAGCTTCACAAAGTTCTCAGGGACTCTGTCTCCTTCTTCCCTTTACCTCCATGATCCTTAACATGTCACTTCCATCTCATGGTCCAACTTGGCTGCAGCCATCACATGTGCTTTCTACCAGGAAGAAGGAGGAAGGGGAGATGAAGGGTGCATCCTTCCCTTTTAAGGATCCTCCCCTAAGTCAGACCTCCTGAAAATTGACATACATGCCACTGGCCACAATTTAGCCACATTTAGCAAAACACCTGCTATAAGTTAGGGTTTTTATTATTAAGGAAGAAGGAAATGGATTTTGAAGGAAACCTGAAGCTTCTGCTGTGCTAGTAATAATAAAACTTTTAAGTTATAGTAAATATTTTAATTTAGATTATCAACTTATTTCTTTAAATGTAATATGAAAAAATCAGCACACAAAAAACAGTGTTTTAAATTCACATCTAAAATTCTAATTAACAACGTCTTTTATAGAAAACATTGTCCCAGAGGTCATAAAATCTTGGTATTCATGCCTGGGCTTTGCTTCTAGCTGTTTGTCTTGGTCAGATCACTTTCCCTTGCTGGGCTTTAGTTTCATATGTTGAATGAGTAGGGTTAAACTAGGATATCTCTAAGTTCGTTCCATCTCTACCTACTTTTACCAAATGTAATAGGTAAATCTCATGTTTTCTTACTAGAATTTTAAAGTAGTATAAGTGTTACAGGGCAAAAATCTCACAATGAGCCACTTTTCTCAGGAATAGATACAGATTTATCTCTGTACATTTATACCTTGCCTTCTCTGAGAAAAATTAAAGACTTCTATTGTTCTTCACTTGTGCAAAAGAAATATAATTACAAAATGAAATAAGCAGAACAAACACTGAGAAAGAGATTAAGCTATCATTTTTTTTTTTTTGCTGAGCATATTTAGGGAAAATCCAAAGTTTCAAGTATAAGCAAATATTAATCAAGATTTTAAAAGGAGGCTGGATGCAAGATAAGTTACAAAAACAAATAGCCTTTTCTTTTAGTCTATCAAAAAAGCTTTCAGAAATGAAAATTGGAAAAATATTCTATGCACAATAGCAAGAAAGATGATAAAATATTTAGGATTAAAAATTATAAGAAAGGCAAAGTGCCTTATGGATGATAACTATCTGAAACAAATCCGTTTTCAATAGATTTCTTAAGTTGCCTCTTTGGGACTTGAAAGTTTCTTCTGTGAGAGTACGACAGTTAATCCAGTTCAGTAGACATTAATTGATAAATCCAGTTTAACAGGTTTTAATTGAGGGCTTATGTGTGAAGCCCTGTAATGGAAAAATTTAGAAGCGGAAAGAAAAGACTCTTTCATGGAGCTTATGGTAGGGAAAACACAATAAACAGATGATTAAGAATTGATCATGGCTTCCCTGGTGGCGCAGTGGTTGAGAGTCCGCCTGCCAATGCAGGGGACACGGGTTCGTGCCCCGGTCCGGGAAGATCGCACATGCTGCGGAACGGCTGGGCCCGTGAGCCATGGCCGCTCAGCCTTCTCTTTCGGAGCCTGTGCTCCGCAACGGGAGAGGCCACAACAGTGAGAGGCCCGCGTACCGCAAAAAAAAAAAAAAAAAAGATCAGCGAGAAGAAAAGAGGAAGATTATGCTCTGTTGGGCATGTATAACAAAGAGGCTAACCTCATCTAAGGGATTCAGGACAGAGACAAAGTGAGACTTATGCTGAGATCCAAAGTAAGAACGGGAGTCAGCCAGGTGAAGGAGGTACAGAAAGAGTGCCCCCAACACAGGTAATAGAAGGTGCAAAGAGCTGGATTTGACATTGAACCTGGTGAGAAACTGGAGCTTAAAAAGGAACTTGGCAGAGTGGCATTCGATGAGGCTGAAGAGTTAGGTAGCAAGCAGCCGGGTTTCATATTGCGATGAATCTTATAAGGAGTGTTAAGGGTTTTTTAAACTGTGTTCTAAGAGGATTAAGAAGCTATGGAAGGTTTTAAAAAGGAAGTGACTTGATCAGACTTGCATTTTCAAAAGATCCTTCTGGAGAATGAATTAGGCAGGAAGTAGATGGAAACAAACCAGTTTGGAGACAGTTATAATTGTCCACATGAGAAGTGATATTGGCTTGGGCTGAAGTGGTACAGCACAGATTCAGAGACTTGTACAAATTTGGGTGATATTTAGGAGGTAGATAATACAGGAGCGTGACTGTATTTGTGAAAAGAGGGAAGAAGATACTGTGTTCGTGGGCGGATTGATGGTGGTATAATTCTTCAGATATATCTATTTTTTTGATAACCAATGTCAAGTATCTATTTTTTTGTGACTCTTAACAATACAGCCCAGCAGTTACTAGAGAAACTGACACTCCCTTTATGTTGTTCTAAATAGGTATACTCATCAGAATAAAAAATGTGACTCACACCAAATGCTCTAACCCAGCCAGCAGGGTCTTCAATACTCCCAGCCTTCAGAATTAATATTCTATTCTGTTGAGGATAAACTCAAACCTATCGAGGTTTCCTCAGGCCTACAGTTTGTGTTAGGTGTTCCCAATTTTTCCAGCGCTATTTTATACCTCTAGGACGTCTTTATAGGGCCAACACTTTTTCAAGCTTCCAAGGTTAGTAATTGTGATTTCATTATTAGTTGATTGAAAGAACACAGAGTGACAAATAGCTACTATAAATTCAGTAATGCTTAAAATTTGTATATTATTAATAGCAGTAGTGTTGACATATATTTGAAAAATAATGCAATGGTATGTGAAAGACACACTCTTCCATTTCCAAGCCTTAGTTTTCATATGTATTCACAGACCCTTAGCAATAATTCAGTAGATTTTCCTACTTCCACACTTTACCCAGAAATCCACAGACCAAATTTTATCTTTCAGATGATCATAAATGTTTTTGTTTCAAATAAGAAGCAAAGGTACCATTAACATGATCTCTTCAAGAACTGCACATTCTTTAGAAATCAAAGAATAAATGTTTGCTCCCTCATGATGGCATTTAGACAGGGCCATGAGATTACATAAGCAGGTATTGTTTCTGCTCTGGCATAAAAGAACCTAGAGTTTAGAACCTGGAGTTTCTCCCCAGTCAGGGCATACATTGCATTAAAGCAGTTTATCTGCCTCTGAACATTATTATACAAAGAATTCTTATTTTAAGAATACACATCAGAACTAGACCTAAGGAGCCATCGGGAACCGGCAGACCTCTGAGGATTTGCTGCTGCCTCCTTTTCTTGGTCTTGTGGAATCCAAGATGTTCCTCTCTCTATACATAGCATCTCAGCTTCTCTCTCTGCAGTTTAGCTTTGCAGTCACTATTGATGAAGGATGCTATACCATCTGTCTTCCTTTTCAGATCCCTGAAAGAGCAAGTCTGATTACTTTTATCTCTATTTGCAGAGCTCTTCCCACCATCCACCCTCATCGGCTGGCCTGTGCTATGCCAACTTTGCTTGGATTTTTTTTTCTATAAATTTATTTATTTTTGGCTGCGTTGGATCTTCGTTGCTGCGCGCGGGCTTTCTCTAGTTGTAGCGAGCGGTTAGTGGTGCGCGGGCTTCTCATTGCGGTGGCTTCTCTTGTTGTGGAGCATGGGCTCTAGGCGCACAGGCTCAGTAGTTGTGGCTCACAGGCTTAGTTGCTCTGTGGCATGTGCCATCTTCCTGGACCAGGGCTCGAACCTGTGTCCCCTGCATTGGCAGGTGGATTCTTAACCATTGCGCCACCAGGGAAGCCCTGATTGGATTTTTAGGTCATCTCTGCCTAAGAAAACCTTAACAATACTTCCCTGAATATGAAATACAGGTAAGACCTTCTCAGCTAAAAGAAGAGATGGGACATATTAATACCGATGTGTCCAGTATATCTGGCAAGGAATAACCAGGAAGGTGAGATGAAGAGGGAAGGGAACTATGTTGTGACAAAAGTAGTTCAGGCACTTCACATACGTCTGTAACACCACACATTATCTTCAGAGCAAAACCAGTGAGTTCATAAAATTTCTCCATTTAATAAAAGACAGTGGGGCGTTGAGGGAGTGAACACTGTGCTTTGTCATCCAGCAGATCCGGGCCTTTATGACTCCAGCTCTTGAGCTGTTTGCAAACTCATTCTAACCAGGAGTGTTTAGCTGTCCCTGGCATCAGTCAGTACTTAATTCTAGGGAGAACACTGATTAATCAGTCAACTTGGTTAAGTTTAGGTCAGTCAAGACAGTTTTTAAGATGCTAAGCAAATATGTAATTGCTAAACATTTGAGAATTGCCTGTGTACTGTCTAAATGTTTAAGTCCTTTAAAAGTAAGGTATATGGGCTTCCCTGGTGGCGCAGTGGTTGGGAGTCCGCCTGCCGATGCAGGGGACATGGCTTCGTGCCCTGGTTCGGGAGGATCCCGCGTGCCGCGGGGCGGCTGGGCCCGTGAGCCATGGCCGCTGGGCCTGCGCGTCTGGAGCCTGTGCTCCGCAACTGGAGGGGTCACAGCAGTGAGAGGCCCGTGTACTACAAAAAAATAAAAAATAAGGTATAGTTTCATTATAAAGATAGTCTTTGACAATCTGAAAACATTAAAGTAGAAAGAAATTTAAATCATCATCCTAATGTTCAAAGTTAATTATTGTGATAATTTGACATATTTCGTTCTGATCTTTTTCCTGTATGCCTACTTTCTTACATAGTTGTGGTGTAGATACAATTTACCCTTTTACTTCTAAGTATTCCTTTTTAAAACCAATTCTTTTAACTATATCATGTGTTTTTCTAAAGTCATACTCCTCTCTGTTTTCTTTTATCTAGGCTTCTGCCATGCTTCAGAAGGGATTTCAGTTAGGTTTAGGAAATATATCAAGTACAGTAAAATAAAACAGAAAAAATAGTGAATTAGAAAAGAGATTTCAAAAAAGGAATACAAGGAAGTTTTTCTATGTGGCTTGGCAACCTCTCCTCTGTACCTTCCTTGAGTTCTTCTGGCCCAAAATATGTTTCTAGAGCCTGTAAGCTGAAAGAAACTATGCCTAGATAGTTGGCCAAGGATTGTGTTCTATTTTGGCAGTGAAATGCATATTTATCATTAAGTGGACTTTATTACACCGTTCCATGAGGCTGTTCAGAGTGACCTTTACAAAATTATCCCAATACTCGTGCTTACAGTTCTGGAAAAACAACCACAGCAACTACAAGCAACTCCATACTCATTTTATGTGCTTAGTACAATTGCAGGAAACCAGATGACTCAAAGAGTTACTATCATTCCAACTTCATTGA
Source organism: Pseudorca crassidens (assembly GCF_039906515.1). Classification (NCBI taxonomy): domain Eukaryota; kingdom Metazoa; phylum Chordata; class Mammalia; order Artiodactyla; family Delphinidae; genus Pseudorca; species Pseudorca crassidens. Next base: position 79,245,447 of record NC_090309.1, on the reverse strand, counting down.
TTCAGAGCCTCAAAAGATCAGAATCTATCAAGATTCCTTGCAAATGTTTTGTTAAACTGTTGTATCTAATATCCCCATTCACAGATGAAAATTGAAATTTTATAAAATCATTTTAAAAACACTTACTGCATGTCCATGTGGTAAAGGTGTTGATGAGCAAGACAGGGTTCCCATCTTCAAAGTGTTCCAAGGGTCTAGCAGAGACAGGCAAGTAGACAAGTAATTGCAATGCACAAAACTACCTTGAAAGTGCTAACTGCAGATGCAATTGTAGCACCAACAAAGCAGTTATAAGACTACGGAAATTAACTTGATTTCCATTTTGCTTTATGATACCAATTTGTGTATCACAAAAATGAAACCACTTGAGAATTACCAACGGAGAATAAGAGAAATGTATTTTTTTCCTAAACTTAAAATGGACATGCTTTAAATTATTCAGTAAACTTCTTAGAGTCTGGCACGATTTTCTCCTCAGTTTTCTGCCACATGTTTTCTTTGAAATGAACATGATTACTCTGTATAAGAGCTGGAAGAAAACATCATTATCCAAAATCATAATGGCACCCAAGCCATTTGATTAGTTAATCTTCAGCAACGAAGTATACCTAGGAAAAAGTCAGTTGGGATTAGAGAGAAATCTAAATTACCAGCTGCTTTAAAGGAAAATATATTAATTTTTTATTGTGAAAAATTTCAAACGTACAGAAAAAATTTAGAGAATAGTATAATTATCCATTGACCTACTACCTAGCATTCAAAAATATTAATGCCATCTCATTTTGATATTATCATCATTTTTCTTCTCAGTCCCACTCACCTCCCTTCTTCCTCAGAAAAATCATTCTGTTGAACTTGGTATGCATTTTCTTCATGAATACATTTATTCTTTTCACTAAATATGTATATCTCTATAGTATCATTTTGGCTTTGTGATATTTAACTAGATGACGTCATATTGTATGTGTCATTCTCCAACTCACTTCTCTCAAAAATATTTTTAAAGCACGGTTTTTATTCATATATCATTCATTCGTTTTGACTACCATATAGTGTTTCATCATGTGACTATACTTCAAATTAAATTACTCATTCCCTATTCGATGAACATTTAGGTTTTTGTAACTTTTTTTTTTTAATTTGCTATTGTAAACTTGTAGTGTACATCTTTTTCACATGTCCCCTTGTGTGTTTGTGTGAGTTTCTCTAGGATATATATGTCGAAATGGAATTGCTGGATTATGTTCTATATGCATCTTCTGCTATATTAAATATTGCCAAACTATTCTCCAAAGAAGATGTACCAATAAATAGTCCCATGAGCAATATATTAGAAAGAATTCATATTTTTTCTACATCTTTGAAGACACTTGATATCAGCATATTTTCAAAAAATATTTTTACCAAACTGATTATAAAAAAAATGGTCCTTTGTAATTTTCTATTTTCTTATTTTTTTATTGGCCATTTATGTTTTCTTCTCTGTAAATTATCTATTCATATGCTTTACCTATGTTTCAGTAGGATTATCTTTTCCTCATCCATTATTTGGAATTCTTTATATAATCTGAATACAAATCCTTTGTTATATACATTGCAGATATCTTCTCCTTGCCTGTCACTTATTTAACTTTATCCACGGTTACTTTTGTCTTAAAAACAGTTATTAATTTTGATATAGTCATATTTATCAACCTTTTACCATGATTTGTGCATTTTGTTTAGTTTTGGTTTTAATCCATCTGAAATATAATTTTGTGATTGGTGTGAGGTTGGGATCTAGTTTTATTTTTGCCCTTTAGACAATATTTTCCTAACACAATTTTGTTGAATATACTTTTGCCAGAATTTCAGATTAACTGGAACTAGGTAGGGTGGAAGGAATGATGAAGCATATACAGACATCTAAGTTTCTGACTTGGACTTGCAAACTCACGGCTCTTCCCTGAGTTATTGAGACAGAGATGAGGTCCTGCCCCCTCTATTCTCCATTGCCTTATGCTTCTCTAGAAGATAAGTAGCTCATTTCTTCTGTCAGCTACTTCATGCTTTTGTTGATGGAATCTAGGTGTAAGTTTCATTCGAAGAGAACATTAGATTTGCAATCAGGATATGAGGCTCTGGAACTACATCTTCCATAGATATTCTCTACACGCTTAGAAAAAGCTTGTGTCTTCTCTAGGCCTCAGTTTCTCATCTGGAAAAGAAAAGCATTCATCTAAACTAGGATCTGTTTATTTACACTCTCTGGATCTCAGCCTTCTCAACTTTATAAGTGGGAGGATTAATTAGATTTTACAAAGATCTTTTCAAGTTCTCATATTTTAATGTAAGTTAAAATGGTAACTTATAGATCTCTCACCATTAACATTAATGTGCTACCATAGAATCTTGTACATTATAGAAATGTGTTATCACTCCATATTATAAATTGTAATTAAATTTTTTATATATTATTTATATCTTCCATTGGGTCATTGGTTTCTACAGGAGTTAAGAAGCTTCTTATTCATCTCCATATCCTGATAAATAACAAGGTTTCTGCACGTAGTCTGTTTTGTAAATCAATCTAACATTTTGTAAGTCAAAAAATAGTAATAATAAACAAATTGTTTTTGATAATTTCTTAGATAATTCCCCTCAATATTTTCTCTTCTCACTCTTTCTGAAACTCAGACTAGTAATATGTTTGATTTTGTGGAATAGTCTCTATTTTTCTATTTTTTCCTCACCATTGCCTGTCCTTTTGTCTGCACTTTTTATTGATGTGTAAGGAGGAAGACGGGAAAACAACTGACTTCATTTTTTCAGTAAATAGTTGTAATTATAATGTGTATTTAATATTGTATGTCTGCTTTTTCCACTTAACATATCATAAGTAATTTGCCATGTTTCAACATTGTATTCACAACTTTATATTCCATTGAGTAAACATGCCATAATTTACTATACATTTCCCAAGTGGGACATGGTTATAGTTCTAGAGTTTTTACCATTATTAAATAAAGCTGCAATAATTATATCCCTATATGCAACTTTTTTCTCTTGGATTATTTCTTTAAGATAGCTTCCTCTGGAATCAAAAGTGTTGATATTTAATGCTTCTTGATTTCTAGTACTTTCTAGTGGGTTGTACCAACATACAGTTTTACCATGTTAGGTTATTTGAATGATTGAAATTGGCCATTGATACTGTGTCTTTTGTTCTGTTCATGTTCATTGCCCAGCCTTCTGTCATATTCTCTTCCCATTTATTTTTAAGCATCTTTAATCCATAAATGACATTTATGTGACATATTTTTCACATTTTGATATTTGCCTTTTTTTCTGGTGTTTTTAGACTCTCTAAACTTTGAATTTATATAGTTATATATATCAATCATATACTTGATAGTTTCTGCCACTGCTTTTATGTTTAGAAAGTTTAATTTAACCATCATAAATAGGTTAAATATGTTTCTCTGGTTTTGTTAACTATTTGTGTTTACTCTGGCATGAATAATCTTTTCACATTCTGATCATTCCTCTTTTCTGATTCAAATGGTTTCCTTAATCACTGGTATTTGCTTTATATGTAAAGCTATATGTATATAATAGCTATTAACATTTTGTGTAGCATATTTTCAGTTTCTAATAGTTTGCTTTGACTTAATTTTATATTAAACTGTTTATTCCAAATGTTAGTGATGTTTTAAAAGATGTACATGGTGTGGTTCTGACTTACATTTTTCACTTAACTGCTATCAAGTGGTGATGATGGCATCCCTTACAAAATTACATTTCCTTTCCTCCTTGTTCTAAAAATCTTCCTTGATCATACATTAAGTAATTATGTGTAGCCAGATCTATTTCTAGACTCTCCGTTCTGTTATGCTGATCTATAAGTCTGTTTTTGTGCCAGTAAATCCTTCACTTATTTGAAGAGAGCTCAAATTTCCTCTCTTGAGTCTTTGCTGCTGTAGCCTAGACATTCCCAGCTTCTTCAATTGCTGCCCTTGTATTTAGCAACCAACCCCTGCCCCAACACCCTGGGGGCCAGGAGATAATCGACCAGGACTCTCACTACCCTTAATTTGCCTCACTTGGGTAAAGAAATGCATAGATCAGGGCAGCACCCAGGCCAGAAAGGAGAGTAATGAACCCTTACATTGAAATAACAGTTTCTGCCCTGGAAAGCACTTTCTTGTTTCTCATCTCCTTTAATAAGGCAGAATAGCTAACAGTGGATAAGCGCCTTCCAGGATTCAAATCCCACTGTTTTCTTACCGTGTGACCTTGGGCAAGTTTGTTAAATTCTCTGAGCCTTATTTTCCTTGACTGTAAAATGAAGACATACATGGTGGCTACTTCATTAAATTATTGTAAACATGAAGAGCATAATCCATGAACACATGGTAAGTACTTACTAATATAAGCCATGATCATTACTGCTAAAATATTGATTATGTAAATTTATTATTTCATTTAACATTTTGAGATAGTTATTAACATACACAATTTAAAGTTGAATGAATGGGATAAGGAAGGTTCAGTAACTTTCCTAAAGCCACCAGCTAATAGAAGTGCCAGAGCTGGGGATCTCACCTCATCTGACTCCAAGGTCCGTGCTCTTTTCTGTAGATGACACTACTGCTCATCATGATGTAAAGTACTTAGAACTAGTTCTCTGAGTTCTGCAACAGTTATGTAAGTGAAGCTGTAAATTCTTAGGTAAAGGTGAATGTAAGGTTCAACTATATGATCATCTTGAGATTTCCTTTTGGTTTCAACATGGAAGGGCATTAGATTAATGGGAAGGATAGATATGGTTTTATCTTAATCTACAAATTAGCTGACGTGGAAACAGATTCCTTCAAACTAAGTATTACTCAACCTACTGCTCCAAGTGGCAGTGACATAGGCCCAGAAGCATTTGTCATCCCCACGGGGTGCCACAGGAAGCAGCACTTCCTTTCCTTCAGCACATGTTACCTGTGCTCTCAGAAGGCCCACGGCCGGGAGGGAGGCGTGTGGAGGATGCCACGTTAGCAGCCTGTGCACACAACGGCAAAGTCAAACAGAACCGGAAGGTCTAATTTTAGCCCTCTCAGCCTTGGCATTGTTCCTTTTAGCCAAGATATTTTTCATGCACCACAGTAAAGTGCTTTGTTCCAGCCTTACTGGGTACTTCACAAAGGCCCAGCAAGGACGGGTTGAGCATGATTCAGAGCCGGAAATACATCAAAGCCAGGAACCTCAATGTTGAGGGCCAGCTCTCCTCTGGCAAGTTTTGGTAAATACGCTCTTTCCAGCTACCTCCCAAAGCCCCAAGAAGGAGTGTGCGGTCGCCTCTGCTTCTCTAGCTTCTTTGTGAAACTTCAGTGCTGCTCATCAGCAGGTGTCTTTGCTCCGTCGAGCCTGGGATTTGCACGTCACTCTCTCTCTTCATTCCTGCTTAACAAAGCCCACTTCTTTCCACACGTCTGGGTCTTGTTTTCTTTCCTGAGGTGTCCTGGAGAGCGCTCTAGATGAAGAACTAGAAACACTTCCACAAGTTACAAGCTGCTTCTATGGTTTGTTCCTTACAGTGACCCGGTGAATTAGGTGAGGCAGAAACTTTCATAGAACTTTTGGAGATGAGAAAAATGGAAGCTCGAAGAAGAAGCCAACTGTTGCCAAGGTCACACAGGAAAACATGGGCAGAGTTGGGACTGTACACCGGCTCTTGTGTTTTAGGAAAAGGCATGGTCACATTAACCTGTCAAAGCACAGAAAATCCACACAGGTCGTTTGGCAGGGCCCTGGGAAACTTTTCCCGAGGATGTCAGTGGGTTTCATGGCCCAAAGTTCCAGGCTGAGAACCCAGGACGGTGGTCTTTACCTTCAGGCAAATCACCGTTTCCTATTTCCTGGGAAAATGGCAGGGAAGCTTGATCCCAGACACATCCAGAGATACCATTGTTTCCAAAGCCTTTGTAAGGGAGGAAAAGTAATTTTCCTTCTACCCTCTAGGTTCTTGGTTACGACAGATTAACTGGAGAAAAACATAAGTTTAATAACATGTATAACTTCTTATACAAGTGAAATATCCAAAAAAATGAGTAACTCTCTGAAATGGTCCAAGCTATCCCCTTAAATACTAACTTCAGCTAAAGATTAAAGAAGATGTTGATGGGAAGGAGAGCCAGATGTGAGACCCTATCAGGCAAAGCACAGTAAGCAAGGGTATGGTTGTTATGCAGATTTAAGTCAGTTACCTTCTCCATTGATAAGAGTTCCTGGAGATTTAGTCATCCTCCTAAATTCTGTTCAGAGAGGGAGACACCTTACAAATGGAGATTTCCCTCATAAATGTAGATGTCTCCTTCAGAAGGGTAACTTCTCAGTTTTCAGAGATTATCCTATGTTTGCTGTTTATTAAAAATAATCAGCCTAAAATAATCCTTATGCGAAAGAGACATGTTCTGAAGTGGCTAATTCTGCGCCCCTTCACCTTCTGAGGTCTTTCCTTTGACCTTCAAATAGATCCCTCTCTGGACCTCATTGGACAATCCGAGATCTGACCTTAGGCACCCAGAAGTTATGATCTATGGCATTATCATCTTTCTCTATCTTTGAATTTTCCATCTTTTGAGTTTCAGTTTCAGTCATTATAATGAACACTGGATAGTGTGTTGACATTGACAAAGCTCTTTCCTATCTTACACCTTGTGGTAACACATCTGAGATTGGGATTGTTATCATCAATCTCACAGATGGTAGAATTGAGCCTCAGAGGGGTTTCCCAACAGGGTAGATGCTGAGGGTCAGAGGCTCTGACACACAGGGCTCCCCTCCCAACACTGTGTCTCCCCATCACTGCTTCTCCATGTGCCAAGATGGGGGAGGAGGCAGCAGACCCGAGTGTCTCCTGAGCTTCTCCCCCGTATTCATCCTTTCATCCAGAGCTAACCAGGGTGGGCTTGAGAACTAAAGGTCTTTGGCCTACAGGTGAACCCTGAAATACTGCTGTGAATTAACTATTTGAAAAAAACGTGGCTTTAATTGAAAGCACCACAAAAGTTCTCTTTCCAGGATTCCTGAGACTGTTTGTGGACCAAAGACATTTTGTTTGTTTGTTTGTTGAAATTATTTATGTACATTTTTTTCTGATTACAATGTTGTATGTGCACATTATAAAAATTCCAAAATGATACGGGGGGGAGTGAAATATTACCATTATACTGCCAGCAGTTACAACCACTATTAATACTTTGATGTACATTATGTACTTTCCCAAATTTCTGTGCACACTAACTTGAGCTTGTGTGCATATAAAGTAAAAGCAGGGCGATACTACGTGTACTGTTTTGTGACTTGCTTTTTTACTTAACAGTTTATTGCAATTTCTTCTCTCCTTTCTTCTTTCTTTTTTTGGACCTCAAGGGTACACTTACGTTAATCATATTCTTCCGTTCGTGGCACACAATCATCATTGTTTATATAAAGCTCCTCTTATGTTTTATTATGTTTTTTATCTTCTGCACTCACTTCCATTCTCCTCCGTTCTATTGTATTTAGTATATGTTCTCAGGTGTTTATCCTTGAGAATATACAGTTATTTTATGTTTGTGTGTTTTAATTTAAATAAATGACATTGACCCAATACTAGTTCATACCAGTCAATGTAGATCTACATTACCACTTCTAATGGCTTCATCATCTCCGTTGTATAGTTCTACCAAAATCTATCTAACCAGTTTCCTTTGATGGACAGTTAGGTTATTTTTTGAAAAGGTTTTGCTTTTAATTGTTTTAAACAATGCTGAAGTAAACATTCTTATATATATATGTCTCTGCAGGTTTGTGATTATTTCCTTGTGATAATTTTGAAGGACCACTTTGTGAAAAATCCTTCATCCAATTTTTCATTTTTCAGTTCCTAAGGTAGTTTTGTTACTGATTCCTGGAGCTCCCCCCTCCCCACATCCTCTTTCTCTCTCTGTCTCTGTCTCTCTTTCAACACTTTGCTGGTCTCTCCCTAATGGCATTTAGCACAGTCAGCTTTGATCTCTGTTTCATAGGTTCTTGCTTATCACTCAGCTGATAAGCTCTAGCTCGTTGTTGACTGAGATCACATCATAATTGATTCAACAGCGTTTCCTGTGCACCTGTTCAATGGTAGGCTCTGAACTGGATGCCAAGGTGAACGTGACAATCACGTTCCCCTTGAGGAAACCCAGGTCTGGTGAGACAGCAGACATGCCTTATAGTGACCATGCCATGGCAGGTGGCATGGTGACAGCAGTGTGTACAAGAGTCAAGGTGAGAAAGAGGAAGCCAGACAAGAAAGTCACAGGAGATGATCCCCGTCCGTATCTGGAGTGTGGATTGGAGTTTATTGGAAGATCAAAGTGGACCTGATGGGAACTGCCCTCACAGCAAAAGGAACAGCTAGTAAACAACCAGAGAGGTTTGCGATGATACAGGAAGTTGAAGCATAGGGTGGGAGCATGGGGAGGGTGGACAAAAGGTGGGGTGGGGACAGAGTAGGTCCCGGTGAGGATTGGATTCAGAGTAAGGATAATGGGAGGCCACTGAGGGGTTAGGCAGAGCAGTGATGTGATTGGATTTTGTGGTTTAAAAAGGTCATTTTGGCTGTAGTGTGGAAGATGGAGGGCAACACCGTAGAGGGGAAAGCAAGCGAGTTAGGAGGCTATTGCAGTCATCGATCATGTCCTGCACTAAAGTGGTGGCCACAGAGAGAGGTAGATGAAATTTGAGAGAGAGTCAGGCAGTAGAATCTACAAACTACTTAACTGGATAATTGATTAGATATAACCCCCAGGCTTATAAGGGACCCTGGGCAGGTGGTGGGGCCATTTACCCAGAGAGGAGCACAGGAGGATATGCTGAGTTTGATACGGTTGTAGGATAGAAAAGTAGAAATGTCTAGCAGGTAGACGGATATATTCTCTACTATTCAGGAAAGGCCTACCATAGAGATTTGGGAACCACATTTATCTTTGTAATAGATGATAATATTGAGTAAAAGTTTGTTACATAAGTGAACAAATTAATTTTTAGTATCATACTTCCTTCAGATAGAGCATTTTACTTCTATCAAGTCACCTTTATCTGAGAATGTCAAAGTTCTTTGTCCTTAAGGCCCACCAACGTGAGTTAAAGTCTTTTTTAGAATTACTGTACAGATAAGCATTTAGGAACATGGTAAGAGCAGATGGTTCTCAGAGGGGAAAGACCACCAGCCTAAGAGTCAGAAGACTTGAGTGACTGTGCCACTACTGGTAGACACTTGAACATGTCACTTGCCCCTTGGGATATCCAAGTCCTTACTCTGGGGGCAAGGAGAGAGCTTGCACCACTGATGCTCCAGGCTGCTCCTAGCCCTGGGACTTATCTTGAATCCCCAAGGATGTAGTCGGTGCCCCCTGCCTGTTTTATGCTTGTAGGGTAGGATCTCCACTGTCATCCCAGGAGGTTCCCAGTTGGAGGGAAAGTCATCAGAGAATGCCACGAGAAAGCCCGTCTCCCCTTTTCTGAAGCTGTTCTAGTCCCCAGAGGTGGCATGAAAGGCCAGCCTGTGATCGACACTCTCCCTGCCCCCTGGGAAGAGCTGCTGGGGACTTGTGAGCCCTCGGCTTTAGGGGGATGAAGAAGAGAAGAGCAGAAAGAACCAGAGGGCCAGATATTTGCCTTTACTAGAAAAGAAAACCCCACGCAATGTGCTGGGGAACTTTGAGGCTTAATTTTCAGGGTTGTTTTAACAGTCTCTGGAAACTAGCAACCTAATGTCATGTGTTTAAGGGATCCAAGAGGGTTGGTGATGGGGATCGTTTCAGCATCCCGGCACAGAGGTAAACATGCCTCCTGGCTTACGGGCTATGTGTGTTTGGCGTGGGGACAGCACACTGTGAGGGTGGGAGGGTGGGACCGCCCAGTTAGGTCAGGAGACTGGGGTTCTCATCCTGGCTGTACCATCAGTTGCCTGTGTGATATTGGAAGACCTCAGACTCCCCAACTGAAACCAAGGGGCTTAAAACAGAAGAACCCAGAGTCAGATCTTTACAATCTTTCGTCTTCCCTAGTTGTGTGATTTTTAAAATCTTAATGCTAGACCCCAGAACAGGATCTTGAAACCATGTCGAGGATGCCAGATGGAAGGAGTGAAGAATCGGAGACAACTTGGGTTATGTTTGTGCTGCTTTGGGTGTTTTCTCTTTAGACCATCTACCTTGATTTTTATTCATGTTTTTCATCGGTGACTCCCAAGTTGACTGAGAATCATATTCACCTGAGCTGCTTGTTAAAAGTACCGACTTCCCCCTAAGGGAGGGTCTCATGAAGCTGTTTTTTTTTTTTTTGCGTACGCGGGCCTCTCACTGTTGTGGCCTGTCCTGTTGCGGAGCACAGGCTCCGGACGCGCAGGCTCAGCGGCCATGGCTCACGGGCCCAGCCGCTCCGCGGCATGTGGGATCTTCCCGGACCGGGGCGCGAACCTGTGTCCCCTGCATCGGCAAGCGGACTCTCAACCACTGCGCCACCAGGGAAGCCCCAATGAAGCTGTATTTTTAACACAATAACCAAGGATGATTCTTGCACTTAGGCAAGTTTGGGACACAACTGCTTAAGGGTTTTCACCTGGGGACCAGCCACAGTTGAAGTTGCCTGATGCAGGTGGGAATTTGTCTCTCTGTCCCTTGTGCTCCCCAGCTCTTTCTTGGCTGTGAACATTCATCTCTCCAGGCCCCATATTCCAAGAGGTGAATGTCTCCTGCATCCACTTCTGAGCCCTTCAAGGCTGGAACCATGTCTTCTCTTTACACCCCACCGTGCCCAGCACAGGGCCTTTCTCATAGACGATGCCTATAAATGTCCACTGAACTGAGTTGCCCAGAGAGTTTCTATCTGCCTCAGTTAACCAGACCGTCAACCATCATTGGTACAAATCCATGCCTTTAAGGACAGGAGGAGAGGAGATTAGTGAGAATTTGTAGAAACGTGTCACAGAGAAGACAGCATTGGAACTGAGCCTTGCAGAGGGAGTAAGATTTGGGCCAGTGGTAAGGAAAAGAAAGGGGGATCCAGGCAGAAGTCTAAGCACAAGCAAAGCCAGGCTCTTCCAGTTATTCTCATGTTCAGGTGAGAATCCCAGAGCCCAGAGAGAAGACCTGATATATTCAAGGCTGGCCCAGGTAACTTGACACTAGAACCAGATCAACTCCATTCAAGACTCCTTCCATACCTGGCACTGTTGTGTGTTCCATAGGCCTCCCACCTGAGCCCCTAAAGCTCTTTCAACCTCTGCTCTGAGCCCTATTTCCGGGACTGTTTCCCCATCACTGTGCTCATCCTGCTGTGTGTCTGCATGTGTGGTGGTGCCACCCCAACCCAGCCCCTAAGTCTTTCCATGAATCTCACCCAGATTCAGCCAGGCTGATGGTCCAATTACCTAGGAGAAGCCAGGTGTGCTGTTCTGTGTGCCTCATCGCAGGCAGCAATCCTTGGTGTGTCCTGAGAAGCTGGGCTTAGGTATCAGAGTAGGCAAAGGACAGGCTCAGGGCAACTCACACACACACACACACACACACACACACACCCCACATATATATTTTATTTGAATCCTCTTTAAGGCCAAAAGGGTCTGTGGAGGAAAGAGCTTCTCGGACCTCCTGGTGGGTCTTTTCTCCCTTCCAGGAAGTTTCCCAGTTCTCAGAGCATTCTTACATGTTTTGCCTCTTCTGCTCTAGAATCCTGTTATCAAGACAGGGTAGGAAATGGATGAGAAGTGGCCAAACCCAAGGCAGGAAGACAAGTTAAGTGGTGGTTGAAGAATCCAGGCAAGAGATAAGAGCCTTTATCAGGAAACCAAGGAGGTTTGAGACATCTTGTTCTCTCTGTACTAAGCTTTTTACTAGCTAGCTGAGCTAGGGTAAATTATGTATTCTTTCTGAGCTTCAAACTCCTCGTCAATAAAAGAGATGATAATGATCTCTTTCTTACAGCATTGTTATACGGGTAAATATTGTTACACAAAAGCCTTCTGTGAACTGCAGTGTATAAAAATGTGGTCTTCTCTTGCCCATCAGAACCCTTCTACCAGTCCCATTTCGTGCCTAGCGCTGAGTCTCTATGACAACTCAAAGCATGAGAAATTATTTGATTTGGGGCTGGGCTGGCCTTTATCTCACAGCCTGGAACCCTAGCGTAACAATAATACATTCTGGTATCTTTCCCCTCCCTTAGGTAACACATGCTCAAGTACCACCGGTTTTCAGTTAAAGAATGCAGAGCCAGCATGCACCGACTCTTTTGAGACAAGCCAGGTTGACATCTGTGACTCATGTTTTCATACTTAGAAAACTTATGCTGCCAATCAATGAGTGGCGGGGGCACAAGGACCTTAAAGATCATCTTGTCCAACTCATTTTTCAGTTGGGGAAACTGAGCAACAGGAAAGGAAAGGATCTTGCCCAAGATCACAGATTTAACTAGAAATAGAGTGGGCATAAATCCTTCCCATTATGTCATGAAATCTTTTGGGGAACATGTTAAGCTTTACTGTCATTTTACCCTTTCTTTCATCCCAGTCTCATAATGAAAGAAACTACTTGGCCCATGTCACTGCAGCCCCAGTACGGGGAGGACATCAATTCATTTATCAGACATAACTAAGAATCACCTTTATGCCAAGTACTGAGGATGCTGAAACAAAGGCACAGGCCCTGACTTCAAGCTATTTAGAATTTAATGATGAAGACAGACAAGGAAACAATCTCTAGAAGGTCAGGCTATTTTCTATACAGTTACATGAAACATTCCTCCCATCTGCTGTCTGCACTTTATACTTACGATTGCATTGACTCTCCTCATGTATAGATTATTATGAGGCTGATTTTCCCAGAAAGAAACATACCAAATCCCATAATGGGTCTAATGAAGACCAGTGACAAGGTCCTTCGTAGTGGCTCACGTCCCATTCATTCATTTCCTCAAAAAATATTTGTTGAGCATCTAGTATGAGGTACCAGGGTGCAAAGATAAATAAAAGCAGTCCTCTCAAGCAACTAACAATCCAGTAGAGAAATCAGTAAAGATCATGGAAGCTTTTATAAGGGAAGGGAGAGGCCGAGGACAAAGGATGCCTAAGTCAGCCTTGGAAAGTCTGCAGAGATTTCACAGAGGGGCTGGCACGTGAGCTGAGACTACTTAAAGAAGGAGAAGAAGTGTGCCGAGCAGATAAAGGGGGCTGACATTCCAGGAAAAGAAACAGCACATGCAAAGCATGAATGTGTGGAAGCATGCAAGCCCTGGGACCTGTAACAGTTGATTATTACTGGCATATGAAGTGAAAAGACAGGTTGGCAGAAAATGAGGCTATGAGTCGGCAAGACTGTGGCATGCTAGCAAGCCGGGGCTACATCCTGTAGACAACGGTGAGCTGTTGAGCGTTTTTGGGAGAAGATCACATGCTGAGGTTTGCATTTCAGAAATTCATTCAAGCAGCCATGCAGGTGGCAGGTTGGAGTAGAGAGCCCAGGCAGGTTGGAGTAGAGAGCCCAGGGAGGATTATTAATCCAGGCAAAACCTGATGAGGGCGGTGGCAGTGCCACTCTGAGCCAGGTCAGAACTTGATTTTGTACGTGATTCATTTCCAGGCATACCTGAGTGATGGTGCTGACCATGACCTGTAACCAAGATGCATGAAGTTATGCATTTGAGTCCCCCAAACTGTGATTCATGGTGCTGACAATGTTCCCCTTGTGTAAGAGACCATCCTCTCCCGGGTCAACTGAACAGTTTAAGGCATCGCAATGATGTGTAGAGAATCCAAGCTCCCTTGCTTAAGAGAGAAGCTGACACGTTGACCTTCTAAAGGCTCTTGGGGGAGGTGGTTTTTAATAACCCTTAACCCCTTTTCCCATCATTCATACAAACTCACTTCTGAGCTTGTGGTTTTGGTAAATCTAACAGGCTTTTCCAAACAAGAGCTTGGCAAAGTGATCCCTCTCTCATCCCTCTTGCAGCGCCAGGAAACGCTAATTCAGCCTCTCAAACCTTCCTGCTTTCGCGGTTCCTGTTCCTTCTCCTGCAATGCCTTCCAACCACCTGTCTGTCGGTGACTGTGCACTAGAGTCTTGCAGATCCACGTTCAAATTTTAGCTCCGCCACTGGTTAGTTGTATGATTTTGTACAAGAGAGCTGCCCTAATTATTTTGCTGAGTTGTCACAGGGTTAGAGGTCAAGGTTGTGAAGTGTCCATCCTAGTGCCTCCCCCGCAGCCACTCAGGGTTCAGTAGCTATTATTATTAGGTGAGAGTCTAGTTCAATAATGAAAATTTGTAATTCTCCACTGAAAAGAACAAAGAGAAGTACTGAAAGGTTGGTAATACATCTTTTGATTATCAAGATAACCATGAATTACCATTTTCTTACCCAGATTAATTAAACCTGACACCCGAGTACCCACTTGATTTCCATATCCAGCTGTGGAATCCCACAGTAACTTATAATTAAGAGATGGTTTTTAATCAGAGACTTGAAACTTGAAATTAAGAGCAAAAATATGTAGAGAAACTCCATGAGAAAGGGCATAGTTGCAGATCCTCAGGCCCTTTTATCAAGCAGAAGAGTTTGGAAGCAAATGACCATCTAAACAGCATCTTTTCACCACGCTGTGTGCTTCCGAAGAAGCAGCTCCCCCTGAAAGCAGCAATAGTGGTTTGGTTTCATTATTTGGAAAGAATTGTTCAGTGTTAGGGCAGGTTACTGACAATGGGTGTGGAATCTGTTTTAGAAGAAGGTAAAAAAATAATAACAGGGTATGTGGTTAGATTACCCCTTCTGGGCTATTGCAAGTATAGACCTGCTGAGAGCCTAGCAGAGAATTTGTCTCAAGCACACTGAAGGACTAGGTCCACTTGGGTAAATTCTCCAAAACCTAACTCTGTCTCCTCTAACAGGACTTTACAGATCTTGCGATACTTTCCTTGTTCTGTTAGTAAAATCACTAACTTGACTTTTTTAATTACTCTGTGGTTAATTTGTTTTGTTTTAATTCTTTTTTGTCACAAAAACAACAACATTAAAGGCAAATTTTTAAAAATCATCTTTAATTTTCCTGCAGGAATAAAACTTTTAATTTTGGACTTTTTTTGGTCTTTGTTTACCTACGTATTTCTTAATTAGCCATTACAGTAAATCTGAAAGAGTTTTTTTTTAATGTGTGCTTTATCGAGAAAGAAATTGACGCTAAAGCAGTTAATTAATATTGCTGTAAGCAACACATAAGTTCAATGGCCAAATCAGGGATAACTCTAAACCTATGCTCTGTCCACCTACTGTGGGACTGTGATGTTGGCCACACAACCTGGCATATAATCAATGTATTTTATATTTTATTTTATGCACTATTATTTTGACTTCCTGGCAGTAATAAGAATAGAATGGAATTATGTCAACTGAAATTCACTAACCAATCTTTTAAAAAAAGCCATCCAGAAGTTGTCAACACTGAAGGCAATGTTGTAGGAAGTTTCTGAAGATGAGAAGAGAGACAGAGAATTAATGAGACTAGTAAAAATGATCTGTTGGCATTTGAAAAAGAAAAAAACAGCAGAAACTTTGGAACTAGAACAACGCATTCCCTACCATTGCTGATCAGATTTCCAAAGCCACTTTTCCATCATTTGGCTATAAGTCCTTCTTACTGTTCTTGTCAATAATCCCACTTAATATCCCTGCAAACTACATGTAGAATTAGGCACCTGTGCAGTAAGTGCTAATGAATCATAATTTGTAAAATGAGAATACAAACATTTTCCATGTACTTTACATGAATAGCATAAAAAGGGATGTTGGCTTTCCATGTGGGAGTCAGTGCTGTTAAAAGATGACACATGATGGAGGAGGATGAACTCTACAGCCTTTTGAGAAGTCTTTCCTGCTCATCTCTTTTCTAGAATATCAGATAGAAGGAAACAGACTTGGGGAGACTTTGATCAGACCCACTGGAGGGACTTCTAACCACAAGGGACTGCTCAGAACTCTAGCTTGGTTCTTAATCAAGCTTGAAATGATCACAGCCACAGCGCTAATTGCATTAATTTGCTTTTCATCAGGCAGAATGGGGAAACAGAATAGCAAACTGGCCCCCGAAGTGATGGAGGACCTGGTGAAGAGCACAGAGTTTAATGAGCATGAACTCAAGCAGTGGTACAAAGGATTTCTCAAGGACTGTCCAAGTGGGAGGCTGAATCTCGAGGAATTTCAGCAGCTCTACGTGAAGGTAAGTTGTTTTTCAACGTATTTTTAATCTTCAGGCCAGAAAACATTGTCTTCATCACATGTAGCTTCACATGGAATTATAACTCGAAGTAGCCAATTTGTTTCAACTCTGGTTGTTTTCCACCCAAAAAGAAAAATGGTCATTTTTAAAAATGCAAAGGGATGTGTTTTGTTCCAGACATAAGTCAAGCAATTTCTGAACAAGAGTAATTGTTCAGTCAAAACACCAAACAGTTCAGAGGATGATAGCATCTGGTAAAGCACAGTAAAAATCTCAGATAATAGCATTTGCTGATGATTATTAACAGGCGGCTAATTGCACCATTGTTTGGCTTGTTAAAGGTATCTGTACCTCTCTCAGTTAGCGAGAAAGTATGTGGGAGGGCTTTTGCACCCAGAAAGTCCCCTTATTTGCAGGTAAGAAAAATATACAGATCTCCACAGCTTTGCATTTAGAAGGAAGTAGGGAGTTCTGGTATACATCAAGGTCTACCGGGATGGTCTTCTATCATTCTATCAAGGTCTAAAATATGGACTTTCCCCAGGATTTTGTACTGTTTAGAAGTTAACATTCCCCTGGACATTAGATAAAACTGTTCCGTGTAAGGTATAATTTGTACTGCAGTGGTATTGCTTCGGTTTGTCTGAGTTTATCATTTGTAGTTGTTCTAGATTTGGCGTGATCTAAGACATTCCATTTTGTTTATACTTCGATAATGTGAGGCTTGTGGAAAAAGTGTTTCTCTTTTAATTACTCTGTTTGTAATTGTTTCTCTTTTAACTTTTGCTGACTAAAATACCAAATAGATAATAGTGCTCTTATCATTCAAGTGCAGCAAGTATCAATTGGAGCAATATGAACCATCCACAGGCATAGTATGTGCATGGGATGATTATATAAAACATTAAACAGTGTCGTTCTCTCTTGAAGTTGAACATCTCATATAGCCTTTGCTCCAGCAATTCCATCCTTGCATATGTACAAGAAGGAACATGTATAAGAATGCTCATAGCCGCACTGCTCACAATACCAAAACTGGGAAACAACCCAAACACCCATCAAAGGGAGAGTGGAAAATAAACTGTGGTGTACTCACGTGGCAGTCAAAACCGTTGAACTGCAGCAAAACTGAAACATTAAGTGCAAAAAGTAAGTCTCAAAATACTTTAAATTAAACACAGATAAGATAAAAATATGTTTTATAGAACTACAAATAAAAGCCATAACATCACACGAAAAAGAAAGCAAGAGAGTGATGAACACAGGATTCAAACTGCATTACCCAGCCTGCAGTTACGATGGTTACATCCAGTGCATAAGAGGCAAGGGATGAGACGGAAGTTTAGCCACATGGTTAGATAGATGGACGGATTGTGTCAAAGTCTTAGCTATGGCTTTGGGTGCTCGGTTTGCAGGTGGTTATTGCATTAACAAAAGCTTGCTAATCCTGCATGAACCGCTAATGAATGTCAAGAATCCGTGATTGTCATTAATCCAGTGCTGACCACCTGAGGGCTCAAGGTATCTATAACTATCTTTTTAAATGTGTGTAGAAACGTACACAAAAAGGGGTACATGTGCATGTTATAAGATTACTGTGACACTTCTAAGAATATCTGAGTAATTCGTTTTTAGATATTTTACACGGAAGCAGTGAGAAACGCATTTACCATTCAATTGACAGAAATTGCTTTTGCTGAGAAGTGGGATGGTGTGCATTTTCCTAGATTTTTATACAACTCACCATAGTTTTCAAAGTCACATCTTCTACCATCTTAACACCCAGAAGTTAGCCTCTGCCTCAGAACTGTCTTCCCTCAGCCCCAAGGGAAGTACAGACAAATGAGATTTGTCAAAGCCACTTTCCTATCAGTAAAAGCCATGCAAGCTGTCACTCTGTGTTTAAGAGAGCTCTATGTGCCATGCTTCTCACTATTTGTTCAAAGTGAGAGTGGTTTTGCCTTTGAAGAAATAGTTCAAATGCAGGAAAGGAAGTATTTTATTTACATGCTGGAAGTACTCAGCACTGAAAATAAAATCCACCTCAAGCTAAGGGAGGGGTGTGTGTAAGCATCAAACATCCCTCAGTGTTTTATGGTACAACTGAGGTATATGTACCAGTATCAACCCCTACTCCCCCCTCCCCCCAGAGTGGATTTTTTTTTTTCCAGGAAGGGGATATATAACTTTGTGGATGAAGTTTAGATTCTTGGCAGCCTCTTAACAGCCATATTTAAACTCAGCCTGTGCTCTTGTATCAAATAGAAAGTAGGCAAAGTCCTCCTCTCCTTCCAGAGTTGTCCAAGGACAAGATACAAAAGAGAATCGCAGAGGAAATATGCCACATCCACAGGAAAAAAAAAAAAAGAAAGAAAGAAAGACAGGTCTGTTAGGTTAGAAGGGAGAATAACAGAGAAAGATGTGTATTATGTAATAAGGCCCAGGAGAAGGAAGAAAAATCTTCCTTTAATGCAGCTTAAAAGTACTAATGTTTAGCAAGACACAGTCTTTGTCTTGGTGAATAGGCACTTTTCAGTAGTTCCTTCTATCTCAGTGTGGACATTGAGACATCCTGGAATCCAGCTGAGTGAGCAAAGCCACCGGTGGCCTCTGCCCTCCCGCCTGTGTGGTCAGCCTGACACATCCACTGTCACTGACCTGATCCATTTTAGGCTCTGGGAGAGTCACCTCACTGCGTGGAGTCAGTTCTGATGAGGGTATGGGGCGACAGGATAACGGGAGAGGCCCCCCCTGCAAGGCCAGGGGCCACAAACCCTCAACTTCAGAAGCCTTTGTATCCAAAATATAAAGGAATTCCATTAAGTCTACATGTAAAACTGTCTAAAACTAAGGTTCAGAAAAATGAGGTAATTTGCTCAGTGCCGCAAAATGAGTGAAGTTCAGGACAGACATTAAAGACGGGTGTGCTGACGTGCACTGCAGCACATGGCCCTGCCTCTCGACTGGATCCCCCTGGCAGCCCCTCATCCACCTCCCTCCAAGCCCCTCCACCATACAGCTGCTGGAGTGGGATTTGAAGAACACAGGTCTGGGCATGGACCTTCCTAGTTTGTTACAGGTGTTACCGAACCAGGCTCCTGTGCCCGACACGCAGCAAGCCGTACGCTGAGATGCTGAGGTTTGTAGCAGAGAGTTTGTTCACAAGGCAGCCAAGCAAGGAGACAGGAGAAGAAGCCTCAGATCCACCTCCCTGAAGGCAAAAGGCTTGAGATATTTATGGGATAAAGAAGCAGGGTGGCCTTAGGCGTGGGGAAGGGTGATTGGAGGTGGGGAAAGTGTGAGGTAATCGGCGTTCTGAGCAGGAATCTTGGGTTACATGCTTCTTCATGGGATGCGTGTTCCGGAATGGAGGCTCTTAGCATGGTCTGAGGGTAGAGTTTTTGGCCCTCTGACATCAAAAGGTCATTCATCAGACAACCGTGCAGGCCCAGTTTTAGGCTCAGTGGTCCCATCCAGCTTTTGTCAGCTTGACTAGACAGGAGTTGACTCCAGGTTTCTGGAAAACAGCTTAAGTGCCTGTTACTCTAGTGACCCATATGTCAGAGGCATTATCTATAAGGGTGGTTAGACGTCTTGTGATATATTACCTAGCTACGTGAAGCTTGGAGGGTACGCAATTAAAGAAGGAAAAAGAAATAAGCAAGCTTAATCAGTAAAGGCAGGTTACAAGCAGAGGGGTTTTTAACAAGCTGTTCTCTTATCTGCTGTTCCGTAAGTCAAGGATTTCTGTTAACCCTATGGGGCACGGTTTCACAGGTTTCATTCTTTAGTCATGTAGAGAATAGTCACCTCACTTAAATCAACATACGACCCAGTGGCTAAGACAGGGCCTGCCACAGAGCAAGCATCAGTGTTGGTGAGTGAATTGTATTGAATGCTGGCTGTGTGTATCCTTCTCAGGAAGCCCTGTGGTGGAGGCATATAGAAGTGACTAAAGGACAGTCCTGCCTGCTCTCCAGGACCTCACAGGCTAATTGGAGAGACACAGTTAACCACAACACAAGGCAGAATGACATAAATGCTTGTTGGTGGGGCACGAGTGGAAAATAGAGGTTATTTCAAAATGGGATATTAAAGTAAGAAGTTAATTAATGCAGTGATGAAAGGAAGACTTTTCTCCTGGTCTTTTAGAAGATAAAACGTCTCTGAGGGGCTTCCCTGGTGGTGCAGTGGTGGAGAGTCCGCCTGCCGATGCAGGGGACGCGGGTTCATGCCCCGGTCCGGGAAGATCCCACATGCCGCGGAGCGGCTGGGCCCGTGAGCCATGGCCACTGAGCCTGCGCGTCCGGAGCCTGCGCTCCGCAACGGGAGAGGCCACAGCAGTGAGAGGCCCGCGTAGCACAAAAAACAACCAAAAACGTCCCTGAGTAGATAGCTTTTACCTTTGACAAACTTGGTACCTGTGAAAGGTGCCCACCCACCCCCAAATTCATGTGTTGAAATTTTCATCTCCAGTATGTCAGAATCTGACTGTATTTGGAGAGAGGGCCTTTAAAGAGGTAATTAAGTTAAAATGAGGTCATTAGTGTGGGCCCCAATCCAGTATGACAGGTGTCCTATAAGAAGAGGCAATTTGGACACAGACATGTACAGAAGAAAGGCCATGTGAAGACACAGGGAAATGATGGTCGCTACAAATCAAAGAGAAGCCTCGGAAGAAACCAGTCTTACCAACACCTTGATCTTGGACTTCTACCCTTCAGACCTTTTATTGTTTAAACCACACAGTCTGTGGTACTTTGTTATGGCAGCCTTGACAAACTAAAAACAGTACTCGTTCCTTCTCTGTTACAAACTTCTCATGGGCAAACCCAGAGCCCTCTGTATCTGGTATAAGCACGCCTTCTGTCAGGAATGTTCTAACACTCCTGGCACACAGAGAATGTCCACGTTACTGCAGACGTTTCATCATCCCAACCACAGTACCGCTGCTGAGAGGTTGGGGAGAGAGATTTTGCATTTTGTCACCAAGAACCTAGTACCTGATTTTTCCCCCATGAGAATTTCCTGTTTCCAATAATTATAAGGATTGCCAAACTGAGATCACAAATTAAGATTGAGAGTTTGCAATTTGAACTGTATTTTCAGGGAATTTTTAAATTTAATCTTAAAAGAAAACCAGCCCTGCGGAAGAGCAAGCAGCTGCACGAGGGAGGAGGTGTCCCTATCCCAGGTCCTCTTCCTTGGAAGGCTGATACCATTCCTGCTTCGTTTAGTCACTGTGACATCAAAGCCAAAGAAACCAAGTGACAAACCGGGCGGAGTCCTGCAAAGCACTAAACGCATTTTTTTTTTTTTTTTTTTTGCGGTACGCGGGCCTCTCACTGTTGTGGCCTCTCCCGTTGCGGAGCGCAGGCTCCGGACGCGCAGGCTCAGCGGCCATGGCTCACGGGCCCAGCCGCTCCGCGGCACGTGGGATCCTCCCGGACCGGGGCACGAACCCGCATCCCCTGCATTGGCAGGCGGACTCTCAACCACTGCGCCACCAGGGAAGCCCCAGCTATTGTGTTTGAGAGCTCCTCTGCATAGTGTTGGCAGGAGGCCCACCAGATTGAGCATATTAGGTTGAAACAAAAGTACAATGAAACAAAACAAAACAAAACAAAACAAAAAAACAAACCAAAACCTCTTGGCAGACCTGCTGAGATAATCTGGAAAACCACCTGTTGAAGATAAAGCTCATACCCCCAGGGCTCCTGCCACAGGTCTCCTGTCTCATTTCTCCTTCTCTTCTCTCTCCCTCCCTTTCGTCCCTTCCTTTGTGATCATTCTGAAAGTGCTTTAATCTGACAGCTCACTTGATTCTCACCATGGCCAAGGAACCGGACTTTGGAGGTAGCATTTCCTTACTCCAAGCTGTATGGGTTGGGAAGTCAGCAGACTTGACCAGGGCTGCAGAGGGGCCAGCAGTTGAACACCTGGCCCACCTTGCAAGCAGCATTCTTCCCTCCTGCTGTGCTTCCTGTGGCCTCTGGGTCACATGCAGGAACAGGCATCTGGGAGCTTCTCTGATCTACTTTGCTGTGGAGCAGATGCATCAAAAGCTCTCTTGTTGCTCCATTTCAGCCATCCTTCTAGGACCAGCTCAAAAGCTTCTCCCTGGAAGAGCCGCCTTTGATCTTCCGACTCTCAAAGCCAGAAGAATCTCTTTCTCCTCTGAGTTCCTAAGACTTTGGTTCCCCACTCCTCCTCACCTCTGTTAACAAGGACATCATAGTTTTGCAACACAATTCTGTAAGCTTTTCTCACCTCCTCTCTAGGTAGAGCCCTTCTTCATTCCCCAGAGCCCACACTGCTATGAGTGTTTTGCCAGAATACACTTAAATGGGATGTGGTTTAATCAGAAGGCTGGATGTGTACCTGGCTCTACCATACACTGGTCGTGTGAACTTGGGAAAGTCTTATGCTTGAAGGTTGTTAAATAAATCAACAAACCACTCTGACCCTCAGATTCCTCATCTGTCAGATGGAGAGAATATTCTGAGCCCTGCTTCATCATGCTTGATCTTAGGCACCTGGACATGGAAAGTCTTCCAGATGCCAGACAGCCCAGTCTCTTGTCTGTGGCATCAAGCGCTGGCTCCCTTATCAAATATTTTATCCAAAGAAAATGTGACAGAGGTGAGTATTATCGCTTCTCAACATCTGATTCAAATCAATTTTGAAAATAATACTCTTGGCTCAAGAAAAGATTTTTGGGTGATTGGTTTTCAGGGATTCAGATTCTGCTTGTTCATAAGAGGTAATTAGGAGTACGCCTTATTAAAAATTTGTTGGGCAGAGCTATATACAGAAGCATTTTAATTCCTTTGGGAAATAGACATTACATAAGACACAAAATGTTATCCAGATTGGGCTGGTGAAGACATTGCAATTTTTAGTGAGAACCTGGGAATTCATTTCCATTTGGAATGTTTGCCAACATGATCTAGGCTGCACTTCAAATTGAATTAATGTGGAAAACAAGAGCTGGGGTCTGAAATCTCAAGGAAGAGATGACAATAAAGTTACAGTTCTGGGGAAACAGTGTCCCATGTGAGGCTCCAAAGACATTTTATTACAGCGAGATTGTCTCAGGGAATAGCTAGCTACTACCCGCATGTCTTGCGTTAGGGCATTTATCCCAGAGGGGTGGAAGTGATAACCTTCTCCTGTCTCAACGGGTGTGAAATTATTTTGAATGGCTTCCACACCTTGGGATTTTGCTTTCCCATGATAGGGCAGGTGTCAGTTAGAGAGATATCAGTGGCCATTGCAGCCATGCCATCCAAAGGAATGCTCTTAGAGGATACCTCAGCTTCTGTGTCCTCAGGATAAGGTTAGAAAGAGCACTTTAAAGTCTCTCAGTCCACCCTGCCCCCATTTTACAAAAGAGGAAACAGATGCCCTGGAGCGGGGAAGGCTGTCTGAGAACCTGTTTCCTAATGGCTCCAATTAACATCCAAAAGGATGTGTCTCAACTCCAGCCTGATTATGAGGTTTTGAAGCCAGAAGGACCTGCTCTCCAGTTAGCTATTCTCTTCAGCTAATGATTAAAGGACAATACATTTCTAATTGGAAATACAGGGCTGGACTTGAAGATAAAAAAAATCATATCTGGATCTCTTCATGTAAAGCTGTTTTACATTATTGGATTTTTCTGACCCTTTGAAAGGGTGATAGGGCTTGGCTCGGGTATCATTGACCCACCTTGGTGGAAATCATTTCCTCCCTTCCTGTGGCCTATTTAGCACCTGCCGGAAGATAGCTCTCTGTCTTACTGATGATGCACTCCAGTGTCTCCACTTGGGATGGTTCTTGGACCCTCGTCTGTTTCTCTCCGAGACTGTTATGGAGCTTAGCGTCCCCTCCTTGTGACAGTGATGATGTTGCTGTGAATTGTGTCCTGCGCTGGGCTTTAAGACAGCTTCTCCCCTCGCAGATGCAATGTACTCCTCTCGTCACAGTGGAGAGATTGGGGGGGGAGATGTGGTCAGCCACAAAATAGGCCTAAATCCATCTACGAAATGCCCAAGGACCTCCTTAGCTATTTTAGGGGAATCCTTTTGTAGATAATCGTCCATAGTAGCTCCTAGCAGCCACCCACCTTCAACAAACACTACCGAGCAGTATCTATAACAAGTCTGTAGCCAAGAGCGATGGAGGATGCAGAGTTGGAGTCAGGCTCCCTCACGCCTCTAAAGAGCTTGCAGCCTAGTAGGACAATCCCTGTAGATAGCTAAAAGGTCGTAGAGAAAGTGCTGTCTGTCCCAGGGCTCGTGTACATATTCTAACGTAAGGAGTTTCTATATAAATATCTTCCCTGAAGATTTCACGATGCCTTGAAATATAGGTCGGATTTGCCCCTGCAAGGACGACAGTCCTAAGAGGAGGGACAACCTAAGCAAGGGTGCAGGGCAGGGAGGCAGGGGAAGGTGTGGGAAATAGCAAGCCACTGTGTTGGCTAAAATGTCGGATCACCAAAGAGGTATCAGGGGAAAAGTGAGGTTGGAGATGTGAGTGGGCCCCGGTCACAGAGGGCCCAGACTGCCAGAAAAGCTTTTAAGTCCAGAATGTTGTAGACAAGGCAGAGAGATGGCTTCCTGCTGGGATTTGGTCGATGACCATGGAAATTCTGGTGACCTGGTATCGTCTTCCTCTTAAAACAGCATAATGACAGTACTAGGAGGGAAGAATTATTTTTCATTTCCCTTATAAATGGTCCCCATGACTCAGTGGGTGAAGCTGCAGGAGCTCGCAATGTGCCCTTGGACGAATGACTTACATCAAAGTTGACTGAGTATTCATCAAGTATTTACCAGCTGTACCTTGTCTGTGCTGCACTAAAGCCTGAGGGGAGCAGCAGGTAGGACACTAATGGAAGTGCAAGGCCTTGTGGGAAGATGCAGCCTTCCAAGCAGATAATTGCAGTGACAACCCGAGAGCTAAGTGAGGTTATGGGTCAATCAGAGCTTTGAGAGTTCAGGGGAGGGGAAGGAAGAGAAAAGGCCCGGGAGGGGCTGGCGAGGCTTCCTGGGCAGGGAGAACAGGGGCAGCACAGGAACTGGGGGCTGAGGCCCCAGGAGAGACTTAGACAAAGAGGGTAAAAACGTTTTGCCTCCACAGAGCTGGTGGTGAGCAGTAGGTGGGCAAGGCCCTGATCTTGGAATGGTTGGCACCTCCTGGAATGCTCAGGGGGACTTGGAATTTTCCTTCCCATAGTCCTGCTGGGGCAGCCTCTCTGCCTCCCCACTTTAGCAGCAGAGGCTGACCCCAGCCCACAAGACTAGTCCTGTCCTGTTGTCCTGGCCCAGTTTCCAGCCAGAGCTGCCTGCTCTGAGCCCTCCACTCGCTGAGAAAGAAGTGGATTAGTCAAAACTTTTGGGGTGAAAACAAAGACACTGGGTGATCCAGGAAGACCAGATGGGTCTGGCTGTTACAGGCAGCATCTGTGCCATCACACCCCACGGCCACATCTTCTGTAGATGAAATTCCTTCTCTCTGAAGTAAAGAAGCAAACTCAGTGTGTTCTGACTTGAAATGAAAAACAAATGGGTTGTTTTATCAGGGCAATTCAGAGCGTGTTCAGGGAAAAGTGCAAGATGGATGTGGTCCTGTGTTTTTGTGTATTTTTTAAAATGAGTTTATTTATTTATTTGTTTGTTTTGTCTTTTTGGCTGCATTGGGTCTTGGTTGCTGCGCGCGGGCTTTCTCTAGTTGCGGCGAGCGGGAGCTACTCTTCCTTGCGGTGCGTGGGCTTCTCACCATCGTGGCTTCTCTTGTTGCGGAGCACGGGTTCCAGGCGCGCAGGCTTCAGTAGTTGTGGCTCGCGGGCTCTAGAGTGCAGCTTCAGTACTTGTGGCGCACGGGCTTGGTTGCTCTGTGGCATGTGGGATCTTCCCGGGCCAGGGACTGAACCCGTTTCCCCTGCATTGGCAGGCGGATTCTTAACCACTGTGCCACCAGGGAAGGCCCGTGTATGTATTTTTTACTAAAGGGCATAGAGATGTGAGCTGAAGTTATGTATATTATCATTTGGGGCTTGGATCCCTCTCTCCCTCTATCAGAGACCCAGAGAGCAGCTTAGAACACGTATTAAGTAAGAGCTGAAAAGGCAGATGCTTCTGTGGAAGGAACGGCCCTGGAGCTGACTCTGCAGTTTGAACCCAGGGTCTGCCCCTAAGAGCTGCGAGCTCTTGGACGAGGTCCTCCACTTCCCTTATCTTCAGCTTCTGCCACTGTTAGATAATTCTTCATATCTACCTTACAAGTGCTTCCACTGAAGGTGCTCAATTAATACTCAAGGTCACTTTCATTATTACTGGGGCCCCGGGGACTGATGAGAAGAGTGCAGGGGTGAGGAAGCTGGCCTCTGCGTGCCAGAGGGATCCTTCTGGGTCTCTTCGCCTCTCTGCAGCCTCAAGTCACCATTCGCCCCAGGACACTGTCCCTCCCCTGGGGGGAGAGCTGTCTCGGCTTCCATCGTGTGAACCAGTCTTCCCCAGCACGCCCTGCTGGCTGGCAAGGCATCCTGCCCCTGTGGAGAAAGAAGGGCGAAGGAGGAAGAGAAGAGATTGTCCCCGGGCGCGGGTGCCAGCGGGAATTCTCCCAGCGGTTGGGGAGGGAAGCCAGCAGACGGGAAATTCTCTCCCTCCCTGTGCTTCTCTGCTGCGGACAGTAACAGCCTCGAAGGTGCTACACTGACTCCAGAGCAGAGCTCTGGGAGAAGAACACGTGGTCCCCTGGACCGGGCACCCTGGTGGGGTGTTTGGGGTGCGTGTACAGCCCCCTCTGAGGGCTGAACTGGAGGAGGATCCCATTTGAGACAAAGCGAATTAACACTAGATATCGACGTAGGTGTCAGGGACGGTTTCTGTTGTCCCTGTGCAATCCACACATTTACTGCCTGCTCCGGGGGACTGTCACACCCTGGAGGTGAGTAGAGAAGGGGCACGTCGTCATTACAACAAAAAATACAGTAGAAACCAGGCACTTATGTCCTTTCTAGAAAAAAAATCAAAGTGTGACTAGATGCATAGATGAACAATGGATAGATGACAATAGCCAACATTAACTGAATGCTTATCGAGTGTCAGGTACTGTTCCAAACACAGCATTTTGTGTATATTAACTCGTTTGATCCTCACAAGGGTGTATGAAGTAGACATTATTATTCCCCCCATCTTACAAATGAGGCACAAAATGGGTAATAACTCTCCCAGGGTCACATGACGTTCACACCCAAGCGGTTGGGCTCCATTGCCAGTACTCTTTACTAGGTAGATGGATCCCTGATGGAAATCTCAGGAGGAGACCTGATCCCTACTAAGAAGGGTAGTTTGTATAGTTTACCTTCCTATGGTCTTTAATTGAAAACATTCAAATAAACAACTGGTGTGGTTCCAGATGACTTCTAGGCAGAGTGAAGACAGGTGGAAAGAGCAAGGAGTCCAGGGGTCTGTCGGACGGAGGCAAGGTCTTCAGTCTCCGAGTCTGAGTTTCCTCGTCAGACAAGGGAAGAGGCCGGGGTACTTGTGAAGCCCAGCATGGCAGAGGGTCTGACGGTGCCTGCATTTCCGGTGCGAGAGCTCCTTTTCAGCAGTGTCGGAGTTGGGTCGGTGGAAAACCAGGGAGGGCTGACTATGTATACGAGGGTGGAGAAGCCCACCCACCACGAGGAATTACAGCTTCCTTCTCAAGCTGACTTAATGACTACAGATTATGGGACTGTGCCGCCTACTGCCTGGCACTGACCAGAGAAGACACAGAAGGGTGGCTGGATGAAATGAGGTGCCAGATGTTGTTGGTTATATACCCAGTGGCCATGGTCCTCTTCTTACCCTTTCCTCTCTGGCCGTGGCCTACTTCCCACTGCAGAGGCCAAAAGTCCAGGTCCATCTTGTACCTGGGATGTGGACATGTCACCCAATCCTGGTCAAAGGGATCTGAGAAAAGCTCTGCTGAAAGCTGGGGAGGGTTCTGGAAAAGGATTTCTTCACTTGTAGAAAGACCAGCATGCTGGTGTTTGTATAGTGTCTGCATGGGATCCCTGGAATTGCTATAGCTAATTGTCGGAGGCGAAGGAAGATACTGATTCCAAGCTGAAGGTGGCAGAATGGAAAGATAGAAAGAACCTGAGCCCTCGGTGGTATCCCTGAGCTGCTGACTAAATCCTAAAACAGTATCTGGACCATGCGTTGTATGGGATAATTAACCCTCTGTGGTTTGGGCCATCTTTGGTTGGTCTTCTGTTCCTTGCAGAAGAAAGCATCGTACTTAATACAAAGGAGAATGGAGCCGAGAGCCAGGAGCCCCTGGTCCTGGTCAGGACTCTGCTGCTAATAAGTTGTGTGATTCTGGGCCAGTTACAAACCTCTCTGAGTCATAGGGTCTCAATTTATTTATTTTTATATTATACTGTTTTATTTTATTTCATTTTTTAATTTGTTTTGGACATGCATGAGGTACGTGGGATCTTAGTTCCCGGACCAGGGATCAAAGCCACGCCCCCAGCAGTGGGAGTGCTTAGTCTTAACCTCTGGACCACTTGGGGGAAGTCCCAATTTATTGACAAGGCAAGTAATCCCTGCCTTACCTCCTTCTCAGAACATTTGTGAGACCACATGAAACATTTTTAGCCCCACTTCCTACTTTGTTCTGAAGATATAGAAATGAATAAAATATGGTGTGGATAAAAATGAATGAATAAATAAAATGAAATAAAATAAATGGATAAAATGAATTTTAAAAGACAGATATGGGAACAAACTCCATGTTCCATGGACAGAAGAAAGGAGTTCAATATGGCTGAGCAGAGAAGCTGAAGGGACCAGAGATAGAAGGTAAGAGGTAGACGAGCTAAGCACAGCCTCAGTTTCTACCTTTGAAAAATGATGGAGAGAACCATATGACCTCTTAAGTTCTCTTCCAATGCCAAGATTCTAGAAGCCAAATGGAGCTGTCACTAGATCTCTGCTAGATGTGAATGTCCCTGTACCACATGTCACATGGCATCATAGCAGTTTTCCTGCCCAACTACCCTCAGGGTCAGGGACTGTGCCTTACTCATCTCTGTATCCCCAGCAGCCAGTAACAAAAACTAATTGGCTAATAGAACAAGTTAATAAATGAATAAAAGACTCTGTCTTATAGATTCACTGAAATTCATTTTAAAGAATAAATGAAAGGAATGAAACATTTCCTAGCGTGTTATCCAGAATAATAAACCCACAGAGATTCATAATGAACCATTTTGATATAGTATGTTTAACTAAACAGGATGCAACATCGTGTAACAGGATAACATACCATCCCCATTCTCAGAGTCAAGTGGCTAATCTTATGAATATGTGAGGCACTTTCCAGCAAGAGAGTCGTCATGAACTTCCTTAAATACTATTTTTTCCAAAGATGAAATGAAAGGCTAAAATGTAAAACTCAAGATGTCTAATATGAAAAAAGCTACGTGATGACTTGAAAAGTAGGCTGCTTACGTTTGAGTTTGTAGTGAGATTGTCAAAAACAAAACAACAAAACAAAACTGTGAGAACTGGAAGGATTTTCTTTTAGAAGAGGTGCGAGGGATACCATAAAAGACGTAGATGGTCTCTGAAAATAGATGGCTGTGTCTGCTTTCTAAGTAAACCTCACTGCATAGTCAAGGTAGGACTTATTTTTATCCATGTTCTTTTAAAAAAATGTGACATGTCTACCAAGGGCACGTTAGATGATGACACTGTGTTAAAGCTAATACATTGTGGCTTCACAGCTTGGCCCCAGTAAAATCTCTTGCAGACTCAGAAGCTGGTGCTTGGAGACATCTTTCAAGATGACACAGCTGGGTTGCCAGGGTAACTCGCTGGATGAGGCTCTGCCTGGCTTTGGGAGAGGTTACATAAGACAAGACCAATGGGGAAGAGTTAAGGGATGTCCTGGAGTCAAGGGATGAAAAGAGTTCAGGATGAGGACATAGGACCTGGTGGGGACATTTGGCAGGGGATAGCGTTAGACACCTGGATCAGCCACCTAAATGGAAAAAATCTTAGAGTCCTGACTGATGAAGAATGCTCTGGGTAACTGAGGATTCCAGTTGATAGAGAATTCATATAATATATAAAAGCTAAGAAGATCATTTCCCTAAGAATCAGTCTCACCATTTCTTTTTAAGATTTCAGAGATACTGAAGAAGATGCCCTGTTATTTCGTGTAAATGTATTTGTTTATATGGGTGCCTTTGTTAAGATAAAAGTTCAACTGAGTGTGACAGAGACTCACCTGGTTTCAACACGACTGAGGATTATTTTTCTCTCGTGGGAAGTCCAAGCTGGCCTGGCAGCTCTGCTCTGCAAGCCGTCAGGGACTCAGTCCTCTCCTCTCCTGGTGCACCTTCCTAGGGTGTTGCTCTGATTCACAGGACCCCAGGTGGCTCCCCACAGCGTCGCATTGCAGCTAGTGGAAGGAGAAGAGAAGAGATGGGGGAGTATACCCTTCCCGTCAAGGGCAAGACCCAGAAGTCGCATATATCACCTCAGCCATATCCAGAGCTTAGTCTCACGGCAACGCTTAGCTGCAAGGGACACTGGGAAAGTAGCCTTAATTTTGGATGGCCGTATGCCCAGCTAAAAAGTCAATCATCCTGGAAGGAGAGAAGACCAGATATTGGGAAAAGCTGGCAGTCTCTGTCCAGAGGGTACAGTTTGGAGGCTCCTTTCTGTCATCAGCCTCTCTTCTAAGGTCAGGTGCAAGATGTGAAGCTATTTGAGCTTCTCTGTGGTTGAGATTTGAGGCCATGACAAGCAGAAGTGGACTCACTCTGTGTGTGCTTTGGTTTTACCAAAAGTGTGTGATGCCATTACCCTATTCTGCTGCCTGGGCTGGACCTCACTACCTCCCCAGGGCTTTGCTCTGTCTGATGCACCGGGACTTGATGGAAATGTCATCCAAATAGAGTATTAAATGTGGCCATAAAGGTACCAACGATTAGTCACTCTGTATGCTGCAGGCAGTGGGGTTCATTTTTTAAACATGAGAAACTGTTGTCCATAATTTGCTAACGCAAGAAGCCCCTGTCACCTCTACCCTTTTCCTGTGCCTGCTCCGCAAATCTTTATCCCCACTGGGGCGCCTCTGCAGGACGTTGCGCTGGACTAGTGGACCGTGATTAGTGCTTGTGTTTCTCTCCTTGTGTCAGTTTATTTGCCGGCTTGACTTGAATATCACGTGAACAGCAGGCCTCTGGTGGCATTAGGCAAATGCAGCATCGTGTGAAGGACAAACACCTAACAGTGGGTGAGAGATATTGAGACATAGGACCTGTAATCACATTCATTGTAAGATTTACTGATGCAGAATGACTGGTCTTTGTATTCCTCCCATCTATCCATTCATCCATCGGTCCATCCACCCATCCATCTAGTTATCCATCATCCATCCATCCATCTATTCATCCATCCATCCATCCATTTATTCATTAAAATGCCCTACAAAAGTACCAAATTAGGAACTTCCCTGGCAGTCCAGCAGTTAAGACTCCTCCCTTCCAATGCAGGGGGCGCGGGTTCTATCGCTGGTCGGGGAACTAATATCCCGCATGCTGCACAGCACGGCCAAAAAAAAAAAAAAAAAGTACCAAATTAAGAGCTGGGGATACTGAAATGAACCAAGAGCCATGGCTCCTATCCTCAGTGAGCTCAGTCAATGGGAGAGATTGTCAAGTAAACTGGTATTGATTAGACAATGAGGTAAATAGGCTAGAAGCAGTGAAAAATGGGTAGTGCTTGGAAGAGGATCTTGGGGTTCGGGGGTGGCTTCCCAGAAGAAAACTACTGGAGCCACATCTTAACATACTGAGCCGGTTGGCAATGAAAGGAAGGAGCTCCCGACAGTGGCGAGCGTCTGCAGTCTCTCTTTTTTCTTTTTTTTTTGTCTGAGATTTATTTCTCCCTAGTCCCAGGCCACAAAGCCAACATGCAAGGCAGGATCCTAGATACTTCTCAGCCACACTAAAAATACATACATAATCTAACGGAAACAAGCACGCTGGCAAAATGTTCCCCTTCCTGCCCATTAGTCAGCCTGTTATCAGAACAGCCCTGTCAAGGACCCAAGAACATGACGTTGGGTTGCAACGTGTCATTGATAGGGCACTGGAAGCATCCGGGTGACAGGGCCTTGGCTCTCCGTCTCCACTGTGTGTGTCCAAGGAATCTTCCTCTGAACTCTAGCCAGGCAAGGGCCACAGCCCAAAGCCTGAGCTATGCTTGCTTTGATCCAGTAGTGCCCGCGTTGGCTTTTTCTCCCGAGGAACATGGAAGTCTTTGTTTCATAAAACAAGCAGTTGTGTCTCTTTTCTGGTCCTGATGGCAGTTTTCAGAAGAGAAAAGGGAAGGGGGGAGGGAGCTAATATTTACCGAGTTCCTACTATGCGTCCAGTAGATGCTATGAGAGAAACCGAGGCGACAGAACCCCCTTGGAAGCAATAATGAATAGTAACAATAGCAAGGACGAGTACAATAATAATAGCAAACACTTACATAGCACTTACTATATGCCAGGCATTATTTTATGTATGTTCTGTATATTAATCCACTTAATTCCTACAACAGCCTTTTGTACTAGGTACCTTTACTGGCTCCATTTTACAGATGAGGCAACTGGGCACAAACAGAGAGTAGTAACGTGTCTACGGTCACACAAACAATGAACTGGCTAAGCTGTATACAGCCTTTAACTTTGGAACCCCCAGCTCTGGCTTTCACTGTGTGACATTGGACAAATTACATAAACTCTCTCAGCCTCAGTTTCTTCAATCTCAGTGTTGGAGGTAGTGATGCTCGGTCGTGTTCAATCGTTATGCCGAGGGACCAAGTTTGTGTGGAGATAGAATGAAGGGTGACCGTGCCTGTAACAAATATGCAGTGGAACGTTCATGTACGGCTGCTCTGGGGTTGGCTTTATCCAGGAAGTGGGGCGTGAACTGGACCAAAAAGTAGACTTTTTCAGGTTAGGATGAGGTTTGGAGGATTATTCTGATGAGGACAAGGGTGGCTCCAACTGTGAAATGAGCCAGTTTTGAGCCCAGCATCTCCCCTTCCGTTTCTCTGTGTCTTTTTCTCTCTCCCCACACTTATCTATCCATTCTTGCCATCCCCTCATCCTAACCTGATCCCCAAATGCTTCTAATCAATTTATTTATACCAACATATCAGATTAGTGTGTACATCATGCTAAGAGATGTATATCAATAGTTTAGCAGGAAACTCAAAGTAATAATGGTGAGATTTCAGGCCCTGTAGAAGGAACCTTTTTTATGTGCTGGAATGCACAGCACATCACACGGGTGAGCGTCACAAGGCAAGATGTTGTTGATCATCAGGGATGGGAATTGCCAAGCCTTGTGCTTCACAACAGAGGGGTGTGTGTGCGTGTGTGTGTGCGTGTGTGTGTGTGTGCATGTGTGTGCGTGTGTGTGTGTGTGTGTGTGTGTGTTGGGGCGAGAAAAGGGACGGGTGTTTTGCAAGTCTTTGCCTTCATTGACGTTGGCTCCCTTCGGCAAAAAAAAATCTTGTTGCAGCGCGGTTCTTTGCTGGGGCTGAAGCTCTCAACCCTGAGGAGGGAAGCAGAGGGTGGGAGGCCACAGAGGATGCCTGACACCCGTGTGATCCCTGTGGCTTGTGTGGGGGACTGATCAGCAAGGATCTCCCTTCTCAAAGTGTCCCCAGTATAAAGGCCCCCTTCTCCCTCCACAGATATCCCATCAGTCCTTCATCAGAGGACCCCGAGGGACAGGTGAGTGTGAAGGTGGGACTCAGAGTAGTAGTTCCTGTGGTTGGGAAAATCCAAGTAGACATTCAGTCCCACCAAACCTTACCGAATGGATCACCCCAAATATGCCAGAGTGACGACCCTACAGCCATTGCAAGGGCATCTGCAAGAGGCCAGGGAAGCCAAAGAAACAATGCTTAGCTCCTAGCCTCGGGGGTGCATTCTGGATTACTGCGTGCCTGCGGGAGCCAGCCCCTCCCTCTTCTGATTCAGTATAAGGGAGGTGAGATCAACATCTCTACTGTGAAAAAGCTCCAAGATGACTCTGAAATGCATCCCACTGGGTTTTTTGTTTGTTTGGTTTTGGTTTTGGTTTTTTGCGTTCCAGGGCCTCTCACTGTCGTGGCCTCTCCCCGTTGCGGAGCACAGGCTCCGGACGCGCAGGCTCAGCGGCCATGGCTCACGGGCCCAGCCGCTCCGTGGCATGTGGGATCTTCCCGGACCGGGGCACGAACCCGTGTCCCCTGCATCGGCAGGCGGACTCTCAACCACTGCGCTACCAGGGAAGCCCCCCACTGGGTTTTAATACAACACCGATTGGGGACAGATGACTCTGGGTGACAGCAGTTGTTTCATTTCCCAGAAGGTGGGTTTTCCCATGCTACAGTTCATTCATCCACTCAGCAAAGAGTTCCCAAAGCCCTTCTCGAAGCCAGGCCCAGGCTCAGTCCTCAGTGCTGAGGACACAGAGGTGACTGAGACACTCAGTGCTGCATCGGGGGCCTACGGTCTCTTCCCCGCCGCCCCTCAGCGCCCCACCTCCCCTTCCTTCCCTTTCCTCCCCAGGCCAATCCCCTTCTTTGTCCTCGCCCCCAAATCTACTACCTTCACTGTTTCCATTTTCCCCTCCCTTCTCTCGCTTTCGGGAGCTCAGCCTGTGCACGGCAGCATCCTTGCCCTGTGATCCATCACAGTCTACTAATGGCCAGGAAGGGCAGCCTAAGTGGAACAAGAAAGAACATGACCATGTGACAGTACCTGCTGCAGGAGTGACCTCTCCAGTCTTCAACAGGAGGTTATTCAGTGAGTGCACAGAAGATATTAACTGAGGCAGAAAACAGGAATTGTAAAAACCAAATTGGTTGAAGCATAGAGTGAAATTCCTGGAAAGCGTTCGATGAATTGGACGTTTGTCTACATTCCTCAGATCATTATGGCCAGATTCAGATGATGGCCACGGGATGGTAAACAGAAGCAGCCCAGGCAGCCGAGTGAAAACTGGGCTGAACTTTAGCAGACCAGGGTTCTCGTTCCAGCCCGGCCACTGACCCCCCTGAGACTGGAGACCAGACAGACCTCGTCTCTGGGTTTGTTCCCTCATCGTGAAAGGTGTCAGGACTAAATAACCTCTAAGGACTCTCCTTCTTGGGACAGTCACCCAGTGTTTCCTTTGGGTTGAACTCCCTTCTCGCTCATGGCAATGCCTAGGTGCCCCCCGCTCTGCCCCACCGCATGCAGAAGGCGGGGCCCTATGCAGGAGGATGCTCGGTTTTCCCCTGAGCAGGACAGAGCTGCTGGTCCACAGCTCATTGGCTCACTTCACTTTCCATCCTGTTGCCCAGAAGCAAAGGATACATCTTTCCCCCACCAGTTATTCATTCATTCATTCCACCCAAACTTAAGTAGCACATGTCATTTAAATGGCTCTTTGTGGGGTGATCAAGACAAAAATCAATCCAACAAGATCCTGCCCCAAAAGAGCTCCCAGTCCCCGGGGTAAGGGAGAAACTGTTAACTCTGTAAGGCAAAACCCACTCAGTTCCCTTCAACAGGGAAGTCACAAAGATTTGGAAAGTAGGGTGGGAGCTAGGAAACGTGATGAGGAGAGGCTGTCAGAAGAGACTTCATGGAAGAGGTTGCATTAGAGCTGAACCAGGGTAGAATTTCCCCAGGGTTCTGCTGGGGAGGGTATTGCACCAGGTATTCCTTTCATGTGGGCAAAGCCCCCTGGGGTATAGCTGAGGCCACGAGAAGACTTGGTGGCCTCTCTCACTACCTTTGCTTTTGTGGCAGCAGAGAAGGGGGCGCTGAAGCGGCACTTCCTGCTGTCAGTCTTCCTAGTTGGGGGAAGCACTGGCTTAACAATGTTCAGCAAATTACATATTCACCATGAATCCTGTTGGCAGATTTTGCCAGCGCTGGGCACCAGAGAGTTCCTCTGACAGCATAATTACCCCTCACTATGAGTTTGCCAGTTGTCATTTTCCCAAAAGCTTTGCTTAACAGTCATCAGGGAAGCCAGGCTGATGGGCTCCACATGGCATTTCCTTTGGCTTTCTCATCCTGTCCTTCTTTTCCTCCAAACCCATGCCACTTTGGCCCTGCCTCACTTGCTCAGCTCTGGCCAGCACCCAAGGGGGCATTGACCCTCAGGATCAGGTCCAGAGCATTTTGCTTCCTAGCAGAACCCACCAGGAAGAGGCTCTCCGGGTGCTCACTTTGCGTGATGCCTCCCCATCAAGGCCATTCATATATTTGCATCTGGAAGCATGAAACATGTGGGCAGTTATGAAGGACCATCTCACGGAAAAATGCAAACCTGCTTATCGGTGAAACAGAGGAACCAGGCTCTTTAGGGTCAGATAGGACTGGGTTCCAGTTCTGAGTGAGCCTGTTTCTTCATCTGTAAAACAAGAATAACCTCACAGAGGAGTTGGGATTAAGTAAAAATGCCTAGCATAGCACTTGCATTTAGGAAGTTACCAATACAGCTCAGTTTCTCCTTTTTCTTTTCAGAGGGAGGAGAGATTTTGTGTAATTTTGTTTATGCCCTCTTTATAGATTACTGAGTACATACCAACTTCATCTTCCTTAAAGATATCCCATGATATCCTACCTTTCCTCAAAAGCCTCCTCTATCCATGCTATATCATTAAGTGAAAAGAGCCAGTTGCAAAACACTATACAGAGAGAGATGTGTAGCAGGATCCTATTTTTGCAAAATGTACACATATCTCTCCTCACACCCCTCCTTCTTCATGGTGTTTACCTTCAAGAAGTGGGGCTGAGGGCTCCCCTGGTGGCGCAGTGGTTGAGAGTCCGCCTGCCGATGCGAGGGACACGGGTTCGTACCCTGGTCCAGGAAGATCCCACATGCCGCGGAGCGGCTGGGCCCGTGAGCCATGGCCGCTGAGCCTGCGCGTCCGGAGCCTGTGCTCCGCAATGGGAGAGGCCACAACAGTGAGAGGTCCGCGTACCGCCAAAAAAAAAAAAAAAAAAGAAGTGGGGCTGGTGAGAGTGGGCCCTTCACTCCTTACTTTATATGCTTTTTTATGGCCTGAAAGTTTTCACAACACACATGTATTTCTTTTCATTTTAAACTAATCTTCAAAACAGCAACATAAGCCCTTCTAAGGGGTCCCTTTGTGCACTGGAAAAAGTACCGAGTCCATTTCCTTGCACTGGACCCATGTCTCAGTTACTTGGCTATGAGTAACCAAAAAGAAACAGAGGCTTAAATAGACAAGAGTTTATTTTTCTCACATAAAAAAATATATATATATCTCTCTGGGATTTTCTTGGCCTTGCCCTCATGGATGCAAGCTGAGTGCTGCCGTTCCAGGCATCACATCATTATTCAGATCTGCCAGAGAAAGGGAAAGGGTACCAGCTGCTTCAGTCCTTTTTTATCAGGAAATCGACAGGTTTCCAAGAAATGCCTCCTACCCACCCATCTTTAACAGACTTACCTTCTGTCTCTTTGGCCTAAACGCTGTCACATGGCGATGATGGTCACGATGACGGGATGACGCTGCTGATCATGATGATAAAGCAAGGAACAGGGTTGTCATGATTAGTGTTAGTCCAGGCGTCATCCAGTGCCTCAGGCTGGGAACACTGATGCTTTGAACAAAAGCCAAGTTAACAAAAACCCTGGGAAGGGAGAGTAGGAGGTGACTTAGACTATCTGCTGAAGGGCCAAATAACCTTCCTTTCTCACAGCATTGGTCCGTGCACCAGCCAACACAGGCAGCTTAGAGTCATGAAACAAGCTTCAACGTTGCACCTCCAGCCCTGCACTCAAGGTGTTCTCTTGGCCTGTGACACGCTCCCTGGGGAGGTCCTGGTGAAGGGAACAAGGCGCTCACATACTGTGAACATCATCACAGAATGAAATCCAGCAGCTACACACTGATTCTTGACTCCGGGTGGCCCTGCAGCCAGCCCTGTGGCTCCTGTCGGGCTCTCATGGTTAATTGATAAACTCTTATTTATTTATTATGAAGTGTTACGAAATGACATAGTGTAGCCTTGCCCCATCAACACTGCTAGCTCCCTGGACCCTCTCTGCAGCATCGTCCCACAAAGATGGGGAAGCACAGAGGGAACATCTCCAAACACCCCATGCTGATGAGTAGTGCAGTGCTAGGTGGCATGAGCTGACGGAGCAAAGTGAATTTGCTTTCTAAATGCACCCTTGGCCAAGGTGAGCTCCATGTAGACCCTGGATTGGATGACCGTTACTTGTGTGTATGTCTCAACTTCCTTGCCTGACTACAGCTCCCAGAAGTCAGGAGCTAGTTGAGCATCCTTAGAAAAGTTAACTGGTCCGTCAGGTTGGTTGGAGGAGTCTCTCCTGCTTTGTATTATCAGGGCCTCAGAGTCCATTCTGGCCAGGAGCAGGGCTTCAGAGCTATGACACGGTCCCCAAGGAATAAATAGCTCCATAAATTGCACAGGGAGTGAGGTCCTCGGAACTCAACAGCAGGGGGTCTTCCAATGGATGGTGGCAGGAGGGTGGATTCATTGCCCATTCTTCTGCCTCATTCACTGTGGAATGGGACACTCCTCTGAGAAGAGTGGAGACTTGGAATAACACAGAGAGCAGCATCTTTTGACACCCAGCTGTCCCCTGGGCCCCCCCCCCCCGAGTAGAAAAGGGTACTTTTCAGGAACACTAAGAAATAGCCGTCAACCTGACTGTTCTTTAGCTCCACCCCAGTCTCTAAGTTTATTGCCTCCTGGTGAATTTGATCTCACAGTTAGAGGAGCTCTCAGGCACCCTCCTGGGCAACCCCCCTGTTCATCATACCAAAGAGGAAACGGGGGCTCAGAGGGAAAGGACTTAACGAGGAGATCTTGAATCCTGTGCTCTGCCCATTGTACCTTGCAGCCTCCTATCCCTGCTCTCAAACCAATTTCCTGGCTTCTAGAATCCATGCAGTTAATTTAGAAAGAGGGGAAATAGCAGAAGTGCTCCAGCCTCGTGGTAAGCCGGACCCTGTCATGATGAGGAACTGCCAAGCACCGGGAGATGACTGGATTGCACAGCACCAGAGCTGTGCTAAGGGGACAGTGAGCAGAAGCCAAAGGATGATGTTTCCATGGCAACTGCCGTTCATCCTCGGCTTGCCGGGGTTGGGCATTCTGGAGTCGAGCAGGGCTGAATTATCGCCCCATCATGTAATATTTTTTTCATTTTTGAA
Source organism: Pseudorca crassidens (assembly GCF_039906515.1). Classification (NCBI taxonomy): domain Eukaryota; kingdom Metazoa; phylum Chordata; class Mammalia; order Artiodactyla; family Delphinidae; genus Pseudorca; species Pseudorca crassidens. Next base: position 79,205,931 of record NC_090309.1, on the reverse strand, counting down.
AATGCCTTTGTCTACACACACACACACACACACGTGCACACACACACCTGCACCTCTTTCCTCTACCTTTGCTCTGGGAAGGAAAAGCTTGGTTCTCAGTGGTACATTTCAAGTACGGATGTAGCTTCCCAGCACCAGACAGCATTCAGCAACCTGGGGAAGAGATGTGGGGAGTGGGGGATGAGAGAAGTGTGAGGGGGACCAGCTATTGTTACGGTACCTAGCGGTCAGAGTTTGGTGGTCATCGTTGCGGTCGCTGTTCAAGATTGTCGTCACCTGGTGTATCGGTCTCCTACTGTTGTGACAGCAAATTACTACAAACTGAGTGGCTTAAAACAATGCAGATTTATAATCTTACAGTTCTGGAGGTCAGAAGTCTGACACGGGGTTCACTAGTCTAAAATCAGAGTGTCTGCGAGTCTGTGTTTCTCCTGGAGGCTCTGGGAGAGAATCCTCTTCTTTGGTTTTTCTCCCTGCTAGGGGCTGTCTATATTCCTTGACTCATGGTCCTTCCTCCCTCTTCAAATCCAGAAGTGAAGCATCTTCAAATCTCTGTCTGCTTTTGCTTATGTTCTCACATCTCCTTCTCTGACTCTTTTAAGGACCCTTGTGATTATATTAGGTCCATCCAATAATCCAGAAATAGTCTTCCCATTGCAAAATTCTTAACTTAATCATGTCTGCAAAGTCCCTTTTTCCATGTTTGTATAACATATTCACAGATTTCAAGAATTGGAGTATAGACATCTTTGGGGGAGGTATTATTCTGCCTGCTACATCCAGGCTCTGTGAACGTGGGTTTCAATAAGAGTGATCTTTCCCACATATAGAGTACCTAATCTGTGATAAGCATGCCGTGAAACGTTTATGCATATTAGCTCATTTAATCCTCAGTAAAGCTCCACAAGGATGGTGTAATTTTCCTAATTTACAAATGGGGAAGTGGGATGTAAGAAACTCAGTGATACACGTAAGCACATGTCTGGAACTTAGTCGTCTTGTATACTTGTAATTTTTTTTTTTTTTTGGTCGCACTGTGCAGCCTGTGGGATCTTAGTTCCCTGACCAGGGATTGAACCTGTGGCCCCTGCATTGGAAGCGTGGAGTCTTAACCACTGGACCACCAGGGAAGTCCCTGTATAACTGTTACTTCATACTTACTGAACAGCTCCCCGTTGCCCCCTCCCCCAACCCTGGCAACCACCATTCTACCTTCTGCTTCTATGAGTTTGACTATTTTAGATACCTCGTATCAGTGGGATCATTCAGTACATGTTCTTTTACTACTGACTTCTTTCACTTAGCATAATGTCTTCCAGGTCCGTCCATGTTGCTGCATATGATAGGATTTCTTTCTTTTTGTAAGACTGAATAATATCTCATTGTTTGTATATACCACATTTTCTTTATCCATTCATCTGTCAATAGACGTCTGAGTTTCATGTTTCGATTTTTAGAAGGAGACATTTTAGGAAGTATAATGCATATTTCACATAAATAAATAAAATGTGAAAGTTCAAACTCAGCAGCCCCTGAGTCTGCTGAGGCCACAGGTATTCTCTACTCTTCAGTGTACACTGGAGCAAAATCTGAGCCTCAGACCTCAACATGCCCAGTCAGGATGATATTCTCGTATCTGCCTTTTTAGAAAAGGTAGGAAGTAGAGTAGCCCGGTCACGAACAATATTAGAACGTCTTGTCCTGACTCCCATCTGGTGCTCCTTTTATTTCATCAGCTGCACTTTCCCACCTGAAAAATGAGGGTGACTCATTCATTCACTGAGTAAAGATTTATTGGGCACCTGCTATGACCAGGAACTGTACTAGACACCAGGGCTTCAAAGACGAGTTAATGTCAGTCTTAACAAAAAATTAAAATTAGATGTAGCTTAGACTCTTGAAGAACCCAGGGATGTTACTGGGCTATTCTAGCACGCGGTTTGGCGCCATGTTGGAGTCCTGTTTGGGGTGTTAAGAAGGCGTGGAGGAAGGGCACCCCAGCTAGCTCGAGTTCAAGCTTCCTATGTGAGCCGAGTACTGGAAGTTCTGTAGGAAAATTCCAGCGGGTAGGAAGGCATCAGAATGGAAGCTTTCCACGTAATGGGAGAAGCATGGAGGCGACAAACCACCAGCCAGACATTGGGAGGCACACTGGGAAGTACAAAAGTATAGTTTACCAGAGCAGAAAGTGTTGATCAGTCAGGGAGGGCACTGCTGTATGAACGGGATAAACCCTGGAGAGGTGAACAGGCCCCTTTTGGAGTAGTTGGTTCTGGCAGCAGTGTGGACAATGGGTTGGCAAAATGAGAGGGCCAGACTGGAGGCTACAAGGCCAGCAGCCACTGGCCAGGTGACCCAGGTGGGAGGTGGGTGGGGCCTGTCTCCTCCCTGGGGGAAAGTCAGCTGAGCTCCCAGGGGATTTCCCTGCATGGAAGGTTTTCAGGATGGAGGACTGTCTCTGGTTCTGGCCTGGGATCCCTCACCCACAGATCAATCCTGTAATTAAAACCAAGGGGCCACCAAAAGAGTGCAGTCATCTCCGCTCTCCTGGAAAAGTGGGCGGGTAGGTGAATAATATGCTAGTCATGATATTATCTTTTGAGGCAAAGATTTTCTCGCCCACCATTGTCTTTTATCTAGTGCCATTACAAATAGATTCCAAGCCTCAGAAATCAAAGAGAGTGTATAGTAAGAAATAGCAAAGGTCATACAATGTTTCCTTGCTTGTGTTATAAAAAAGCAGAGGGAGTAACTTCCGATAAATTCAGGAAAAAAGAAGAGTGAAATCTCTCAATTTAAACTCACTGGGGAAGGCTCATTTGAATTTTACGTGGTCCCTAAGAAATGGAATTATAATCCTCTCACATCTAAGCATAAGAAAAGTGTAAGAGAGTATTTGTGTAATCAGATGCCAATGAGTAGAATAAGGCAAGTGAATATGAATATATAATAGACTGGGTTACATAATGGTGAGTCATGACAGTCTGGCCATTTTCATATACAGGAATGAACTTGATGAAGGATAGCTTTCTTAAAACAATATCCAGCATCTCAATTAATAGGGAATCTCACCTCCCAGGTAGCCCTATAAAAGTCAGCAGTTTCTGGGGAGGCTGCTGATTCCTAGGTTGGATTCTTCTGGATAGCTGGGAAGCCGGGGAGGAGTCACAGTGCAAGAGGGTAATCGGAACAGGTGAAGTCTTCATGCAGTCTCCTCGCTTCTTCCGGGACCCTTTCTTGCCTCCCCCTTCCCCCCACCCATGACAGAAGTCAAACCCAGAGGCATCACAAACCATCAACCTCTTCCAGCTCATCTCTTAATCCAGCACCAATCTCACCTCTAAACATAGATAGAAAAACTTCCATGAATCCTAGTCAGCAATATTTAATGCATATTAAAACAATCATTCACCACTCAGTTCTTTCTTCCCCCAGGAGTTTAAGGATAGTTTGGCCTTAGAAAAAACTATAAATACTTTATAATTATACCATTTTTTAAAAAAACCCCATATAATTATTTGGATAGATTCATTTAAAAACAACATCATCTAAAAGAAAAAATAACTAATAACTGAAGGAAATTCTTCAATCTGAGGAAGGTTCACTGTCATAAACCTACATTGGTATCATCATCTTTAATAATAAACAGTTATTAAAGTCAAGACTGAGGAAGAGACACTCATGATCTTTGACTACTGTTTTATTTTTGTTATGGAAATCCTCCTCCATCCAGTAAGACAGGAAATCAGCACTAGTATCATAAATTAAGAGATATATTTATCATTATTGAGGGACCATGCCCCCCCAAAATCCATGAGAATCAACAGAAAAATTTATATTAATAATGATTAATTTTAAACTAACTTAGACTGGATCTACGTTATAAATGTAGTCATTATATTTATAATTTTCCTATATACCATCAATAATTAATCAGAAAACCTATTATTGATAGAAAAAGATAACACTTATAATAGCAATAAAATAAAATACCTAGTGGCAACCTTTAGAAAAAAAGTGTGGGACTTGTATGAGGAGGGACATAAAAAAGAGTTAAGTAAATGGAGTTAAGTAAATTGTTTAAATTAAATAATAAGGAAATAGAAGTGGATGTTAATTGCCTGGATGAAGGGGTGATTTCTAAAAGTAAAAGTAATGGAAAATATCTGTTAGAAAATATCTGTTAGATTCACAGTTTGACTATATACAAATTAAAGATAGTGTATCTCCAAAAACACCACAGGCCAAATTAAAGGCCAAGAACCAACTTACTTAATTTAAACAATCAGCTCTTTAATTTATCTGGAATTTATTTAGTGTCTGATGGAGGGAGAGGATCTGAACTTCTTTTCTGCTCTCTCCCCACAAAATACCAAAACCAACAAAGGACCCAGCGGTCTTTAGTCTGTGATGGCGTCTGATCACATGCTACTTTCTTATGTAGGCGAGGGGTTGTTTCTGACTTAATTGTGCCATTTTTCTGTGGTGGGCACCAGTACCATACTGTTTTAAGTACTAAGGAAACTAAGGAAATAGAAGTGGCTGTTCATTGCCTGATGAGGGGGTGATTTCTAAAAGCAAAAGTAGTGGAAAATATCTGTTAGAGTCGTAGTTTGACTATATACAGATTAAAAGTAGTGTAGATTCCAAAACACCACAGGCCAAATTAAAGGCCAAGAACCAACTGGAATTCTGCTGTAGAAACACCTTGTGCTGAGTTACCATAAGGACTAAAGGAGCTGATCAAAAATACCGATTTCTGCAAGGCAACTCTTAAGAAAGGAAGCGCTCAAGTCTCCCAGACTTGTTTCTGGGCTAAGGCCGTGGTTGATTTAGCTGATACGTGGCACACCCAGTGCTTTGGGGAAGCCAAGGCTGTTTGTGGACGGATACCTCCAGTGTGTGGTTATCAACTGGCCTGTAACTTGCTAACTGGGTAAACTTGGGTGAGTCCCTGTGCCTCCCCTGTGCCTTTTGCCTCCTGTGGAAAATGACAAATGTGGTAGGCAAAATAATGCCCCCCAAAGATGTCCGCACCCTGATCCCTAGAGCCTGTGAGTACGCTACATTATGTGGCACAGGAGAATTAAAGTAGTGGGTGGAACTGAGGTTACTAATCAGCTGACCTTAAACTAGGGGGAGAATCCTGGATCATCCACGTGGGCCCAGTGGTATCACAAGGGGTCCTCAGAAGTAGAAGAGGGAAGCCGAAGAGGAGATCATAGACGTGATATAGGGATTCCACCGCCCATTGCTGGCTTTGAAGATGGAGGAAGGGGCCCCAAGCCAAGGAAGGTGGGCAACCTCTAGAAGAAAAAAAAAAACGGCAAGAGAATGGATTATCCCCTAGAGCTTCCAGAAGGGAATGCAGCTCTGTCAACACCTGGATATTAGCCCAGGGAGACCCATGTCACACTCCTGACCTCCAGAAGTGTAAGATAACATATTTGCATCGTTTTAGGACTACACGTTTGAGGTATTCGTTACAGCACCAGTAGGAAACCAGGGCAACAAATAACACTCAGATGTATAATTAAGATATTTTCAATGAAAGCACCTGTGTGAAATGCTGCTATGGTGAGCGGCATCCGGATGCTCAGCTGAAACTACCCTGGTTACCGTAACAGTGGCAGCTATAATGAGACTCAGTACTGGTAACCAGATTTCCTGAGGAGTCTTGAACTCCTTGACTTATAAACGTGAAGCCGTTTTTTCCCCTTATAATCCCACGTAGCAACCATGCTACTCTGTCCTCTCGTAGTTGCTCTGACAGCGTCTTGGCAAGATTCCCTAAGTTTGCAGTCACTTTCCGTTATTAGAACAGACTCATTTCAGGTATTTGGGACTCAGTCCTATTCATTTAAAAAAAATTCCATCTCCATCTCAAGTCTGGATCTCCTTCCTTCTCCTACGCTTCTCCGCAGCGTAGGCTGACCTGTCTGTGGCTGCAGCTTCTAGTGAGGGGGGCGGGAATTTTCAATGATCAGCTCTCGGCAAAGCACTCCTCCTGCCTTTACGACTAACTAGCTCCTCCGCGTCGTCAGTACATTAGGGCGGGAGAACACAGAGAAAAGGTAATCCCCTCCTTACTGCACCTGGCAGGTTACAGTCCTCTCCTGGGCTGATCTGATCTAGCCCATTGATTGACCCAGGCTCCTTGAAGGATGGCCATGACTGCAGTCGGCTTCCCCAACAAGAACGGAGCTTATGACTGTGCGTGCGGTGCCCCTAAGCATTGGTTGCCCCTTGGGAGTCGTGGATTTCATGCTGCTTTCCTGTGGGGACTCAGGTCGTACTCCCCCTCAGCCACCGCAGGCCAGCTCTCACGCTAGTGGGCGCGTGCCGGATCCATTGTCCAACCCCCCTAGGAACTAAGAACTGGAAAAGGGGACCGGAGTGGGGAGCATGCAGCCTAGGCATTCTCTACCACATCACGTGTCTGCAGTGCTCCCCAGTCAGAAGCACAGGGGCCACTAAGGAACCGCCTACACGGCACTCACCCAGGGAACAAGATGTCAGTCTTTGCTTTACACGGAAACCACTGTTCTTTTGTATTAATTCCCTTGGAACAACCCACTTTATTTTAATTCAATTAATTTGTGTATTTTTTTCTTGAAACAGAAACTGCTTTATTTTTTTTATCAATTTTTTTTTTACTGAAGTGTAGTTGATTACCATGTTGTGTTAATTTCTGCTTTACAGATAAGTGATTCAGTTATATATACATTCTGTTTTAAAATATTCTTTTCCATTATGGCTTATCACAGGATATTGAATATAGTTCTCTGTGCCGTATAGCAGGACCTTGTTGTTTATCCATCCTAGATATAAAACTTACATCTGCTGCCCCCAGCCTCCCACTCCATCCCTCCCCCAATCCCCTCTCCCTTGACAACCACCAGTCTGTTCTCTATGTCCATGATTCTGTTTCGGTTTCATAGATAGATTCATTTGTGTCATATTTTAGATTCCACATATAAGTGATATCACGTGGTATTTGTCTTTCTCTGTCTGACTTACTTCACTTAGTATGATGATATCTAGGTCCATCCATGTTGCTGCAAATGGCATTATTTCGTTCTTTTCTATAGAGTCACCCACTTTGATGGAGAGGAGGGGAAGCATGGGAGGAAAGGGCTCAGACTCTCAGCTGACCTGGGAGACCGTGGTTGGATGCAGGACTGGTTCTTGGATTAGCCCCTTCTCATACACCCCTATCAGCATATGGCTGACCCCAACAGCCAGCAGCTCTCTGAAGTTAGAATGAGGAGTGCTTAGCACCTTTGATTCCCAGTTCGGGGCATTGGCCACAGTTCCAGGACACCAGGAAAAATCTGTCACTGGCTAGAAGCTTCATTGGATTCTCGGAAGAAGCCCCGGAAAGGTTCATTAATGTATTCACATGATGAAGAACTACGGCACTCTTAAGCCAGCCCCACTTCCAACTGAGTCTGACCCTTGCCAGGGCCTGCTGGGTCCAACATCCCTGCCACAGAGACTCAGGATGGGGGTAAGCTCCAAGCAGCAATAAATCAGTAAAGGGTTCTTTTGCCCAAGGTCTACTGTTTCTAGCCTATCCCAGCAACTCCACCCTCATTTTAACAACACTGCATCCAAACAGCTTCATGGCCAGAGTTCAAACCCAGGTCCACGTGACTCCAGACTTGGCCCCCTTCTACTACGCCACTGCTGTGAACACACTGGTGTTACTTGAGGAGATTAGGGGAGCATGCCTCAAACACTCAGACATATTTACACGCAGACAGGACTGTAATTGCTTCCAGGGCTCATTCAGTTATTCATTCTCTCAATGAGGCGCCTATCTCGTGCCCTGCTCTGTGCTTTGAGGGATACAAAGAGAGACAAGAAATGACCTTTTCCCCAAAACAGATACCTACCTGTAAAATAAGATACACTAGGCTAGGAACCCTAAGAGAAGTATAAATAAAAGGTTAAGAAAGCACACATCCAGGATAGAGATTATAACCTGAGTCAGCAAAGGCACAAGAGTGTGAGCTGAGAGCAGCGCTGCATCTTCTCTCTGTCTCTATATTCGACTGAGTCTAGTACGGTGTCTGACACATATTGGATATCTAACATCTGTTCAATTAACCTAGCATTGGAGGCGTATGAAGAATATGAATAAAACAAATAATTCAGTACGTCTAGGGTACAGCATAGAGAGGAGAGAGCGTGTGATGAGAGATCGGTACCCCATTTTGAAGGCCTTGGAATGCCATGCTTGGGAGTCAACACTGTTTTCCTCTGGGCAAGAAGGGGCAGGAAAGATGTTAAAGAGATCCGAGAGGCTGTGAAATGTGTGTTATAGAAAACAGTGCCCTTGGGTGGTGATTAAAGGCAGGAGGTCTGGGAAAGTAGTTTTGTTCAAGGGAGAGAAGAGATTTGTGACGGCTGCAGTAATCTGTGTTCGGATGTGGGTTTCAGTTTTCTGGAACATCTTTTAAACGGTGTTATCGACTGAAAGAAAAACACACAACGTAAGAGTTGTGAGTTATGTTTTCTTCTTCAGCGTCTTGCCAAGGACTGTAATCCAGGAGACAGCCTCTCAGTAGCTCTGAGAAACTGCTCCAAAGAGGTAGGGAAGGAGCCAGTATGTGTGTGTGTGTGTATATATATATATATATATATATATATATATGAATTGTTTTGGTTAGGAAATCCATGTAGTCAAGTGTACATCTTGATAAAAGATGCCTGCTAACCTCAAAAACATATGTCTCAAGTTAATGATTTCAGTGCTTTTCTATGTATGGGAAGATGCAAGAATCTGGGGTCATTGAAATTCTTTCAGAGAGATACATCAAACTGTCTATGGGCCCTTTTTCCAAAGCACAGAGAGCTCCGTCCTATTTTTTCCATCCTGAACTCCCCTCAGGGCACACTGTTCCTGGGTTGTGACTTAACCCTTTGTAGAACTGGATGATGAGTGACACTCTTTGTTCCTTTTTTGTTCACAGTGTTAAAAGAGAAATTCACAATCCCACAGCCCTGGAACAGGCTACCCACCTCTGGGGTGCGAGGAAGGTTACCATAATATCCAAAGTCCTTGAGTTTAGAAGGTCAGGGAAGGCCCTGGACCCTGAGCTGGATGCGAAGCTCGGCCTGCTGCCCCGTCTGTAGCCCCATCAGTGACTTGGGGGTGCCAGGGCTCAGGAGTCAGCCCTCTGCCGCCCGCCCCAGGCCTAGAGGACTCGACCCTTCTCTCTGGGTCCTCATGCTGCCCTCCTCCACAGACACGGAGCCTCAGTTCCATCTTGTCTGAACTTCAAAACTCCTGGCTCCCTCTGGACAAGGGGAATGGCTGCCTTCCACGCGGAGCTGAGAGCCAGGCGAGGCTTCAGAGTGCCGGTCCTTCCCCTGTCCCTGCATTTCTCTTGGGTATCTGCCCACCTGGCCCCTCTCCCAGGCATCCAGCCTGAGGCTCCGGAGCTGCCCCCTCCCCTCAGTCTCCACCCTCCCCCAGGCTGGGTTTTCAGACTGTTCTTAGGTCCCATGATGATCAGGGCGATTGAGTGACAGGCTCAGAGCCAGACAGATCTAGGATCCAAACCCAGAGCTTCAGCTACCAGGCCCTGGGCAGGTCACCAAACCCTCGGCTCTGTCCCTGTTATATGGGGCGACATCACCCACCGCCAGGGTCAATGAGAAGATGCAATGAGACGCTTACATAAAGCACCTGCCCTAGGAGGTGGGCTCAAATTAGCAACCCTTCTCCTCTTGTCTCAGAAAAGGCCGCCTGGGTCACCCCTGCTGAGATCTAGGCTGGGGCAGTCCTCCAGAGAAAGACATATTTAGTCCCGGGGCAGGATTCTCTAAATTCCTTCCCTATGTATGCCCTTCCAAGTCCAGCAGTATTGACTTACCTGGTAGTGGATTACAGCTACCCCTGGGACTTCCAACCCAGAGTCTCTCTTGGGTTGTTCCGAGAACTCAGTGCCTCCACTCCAAGCTTCAAGGCCTGGAGCTCTGTGAGAAAGGGAGCTGTCTGTTCACGGTCCAGGAGCCTGATCCATTGGGCAGGCGTAAATAAGCACAAATGGACGCTCTTAGTTCTTGGATAGGAAGATGCAGTATTGCAGAGATGCCAGCTCTCCCTAAATGAATGTAGCAGCGCAAAGCAAATCCCAATCAAAATCTCATTGGGTTTCGCTTTGTTTTGTTGTTTTGAAACTTGACCTAATTATTTTGAAGTTCCGCTGGAAGAATATATTTTCAAAATAATCCCAAATAGAAGAGTAAAGGGAATGGTTGCCACATATTAAAATTTATTATAAGCTTGCAAATAATTCAGGCAGTATGCTGTTGACAGAGGAATAGATTGCCTGACAGCCAAAGAAACAGAATAATAATTGCGAACATATGCCCCAGGATATGGGGAAAATGTGGCATTTCAAACAGGGAAAAATGGACTGTTCATTAAATCATATGACAGTTGTCTACTCATTACATTCACAAATGTGACTGTTCAAGGGTAACTGAGAGAGAGAAAGAGAGAATTAGAAAAAAATGTGAAGGAATAGTTTAAACCTTAGTGTGGGGAAGGCCTTTCCAAGGATGACCCCCAAGGGACTTCCCTGGCGGTCCAGTGGTTACGCCTCTGTGCTTCCACTGCAGGGGGCACGGGTTCAATCCCTGGTCAGGGAACATCCCACATGCAGCGCAGCCAAAAAAAAAAAAAAGTATGACCCCCAAACCAGAAACCATTTAGAAAAGTACTGATGGATTTGACTACCTAAAAATGAAAACTTCTGTATAGAAAAAAAAAAGAAAATTATAACCACACTTACCTACGATTTTCTCAAAGGAAATACAAAAGATATTTAAACTTACCAGGAATCAGAGAAATGCACAAATGCTTAGATAATAATGTGATATCATTTTTCTTCTACTAAAAGAGGAGAGATGAAGGAGAAAGCTCATATCCGGTGCTGACAAAGATGCAGGACAAATTAACACTTCGGTTAACTATTGGAGTGTCATTTGGCAATATGCATCAACATTAAAATTTGTGTACTCTTAACACCAGCCATCTATTTTAGGAGGTAACCTGATCAATTTTATGAATAAAAAAAAATTCACTAAGGTTTTCATGACAGTGATGTTTTAAACAATTGTCCAAGAGTTAAGATTTGATTAAAGAAAATTACAAAACGTATTGACCATGAAAAAGAGGGTCATACATTTAAAGCCACTGGCATGAAAAGATTTTTATGGCATATCACTTAGTAAATAAACCTAGTTTGAAATTGCAAATATACATGCTTATGTGTGTATGTGCGTGTGTGTGCAGAACTGTACATAGACATATACATAAACAATGGCTAGAATGAAGAAGAGGCTTTTTGTGGGTCTGATTCACTGCTCTATCTCCAAAGCATGAAACATAGTCAGTGTTCAATAAATACTTGTTGAATCAGTGAATGAACTGTGAATAACGGCTCTCTCTGAGTGGCAGAGTTTTGGATAATTATTCCTTAATTGCTATGTTTTAAATTTTTCTTTATAAATGTGTTTTTTCTTTATAGTCAGAAAACAAATTGCTGTTTTCATTGAATGAAAATAAAAGTGCTTTTCTAGAAACATCAACAATGAATCTCCTTCAGTTATACATCGAGCACAGCAATCTATGGAGAATTATAAAAGAAATGTGGAATCGAGCTTGTAAGAAGTTCCTCTTGGTTAACTTCATATAAAGTTACAACAGAACTGTATATGACAGATGTGGGGGAGGGCTTCACCCATTAAGTAGATCAAGAGCTATTGATTGAATATCCACTGTACTGCAGGCACTAGGGACACATAAATGAGCCAGGCACAGCCCTTCTCTGGAGGACCTCACAGCAGAGTTGGAGCAGGTGTATATAACAGATCGTGACAATGATGAGTGTCTGGTACACATTGATACAGGCAGGGCTCCGTCATCCCTCAGAGGGTAAGCTTAGGTGGGGAGAGTGTGGGCTCTGGGCTTGAAAGGAAAGAGCAGTCTGGGAAGACAGCTCAGAGGAGGTGACCCTTGAGCTGAGTGACAAAGGCCTAATGGGAAGGCGCAAGGAGTGAGAGAGAAAAGGGATACTCCTGGCAGTGAGAGACGAATTCGAAAGAACGCTTTGGGAGGAATTTCCAGTGGATCATACAGGCATGGAGTGCCCAAGGGGTGGGCTGGTAAATGAGGCTGGAGAGATTTGCAGAACCCAGGTCCACAAGGGTCTGTGTGACTGAGCTAAGCGGGGTGACTTTGTTCCTGGGGCTGTGGGAGCCTGTGGTGGCGAGGACATCAAAAAAGCTTTCAGTAGAGACCTGAAAGGGTTAGATTTGCTTATGGATTAGCTCGTTCCAACAGCAGGGCGGAGGCAAGACTCAGGGCCGGCTTCATGGGTGTGCGGCCAGCACAGCGGCTCAGGACTCCATGCTCAGAAGGGCCCGCGCTCGGTTTAATGCCTAATCGTTGTTGAGCAAGGGGCCAGCATTTTCACTGTTCTCTGGGTCCCACAAATTATGTAAAAGGTCCTGCCAAGACCAGAGGCCAGCTTTGTGTTGCAGTGGAACAGAAGAGAAGGCAGTCCAGGCTCTCCCTCCCACAGCCATTGTATTTAAGGGTCTTCTCAACACAGTGTACGTGGCAGGAGCAACAAATAAAATGGCAGTGAGTGGTCTTGCCTGGGAAGATGCCCTGCGGTGCAGAAGTGGGAGAACTGAGTCCAAGGCACACACTTACTGTGGCCCCCCTTCTCCTGTCCCTACACCCTCATTTCACGTCTGTGTGGAAATCGGAATCAGCCTATAGCAAGAATGAGGTTCTCCGTAGGAGCTGGGAGAGGAGGGAAGACAGGTATTTTTGTGTATTTTTTTGGGGGAGCACAACTACCAAAAAAGAGAAAACTTGTCACCTCCCTGCTCTCCCGTCACTTAGCTCCCACCCCCTACCTTCCCACCTCCCTCAACCCGTGCTTCCCTGCTGCTCCCCTGTTGTGCTGGGGTCCTGCTGCAGGGAATGAGTCCCAAAGGCAGCGCGCTGGTGGGCAGCTGGGCCTGAGTGGGTGGGAAGCTCACCACCCCCATCCCCAGCTCCTTTAAACACACACACACACACACACACACACACACACGTGGCTCTGGGAGCATGAGGGTTTGTTTTTGTCACCATGAGGGTTTCCTTCCACACATCTCAGCGTGCACCAGCAGCTTAGCAACAGGCCGTTGGGCAGAGCTGGGAATTAAATGCCTCTCTGGCTGCTGCAACCGCAGGTACCCCAGTGGGAGGAGAAAGGTCCTGGGGAGGGACTTGAGCTGAGGGCAGGGGTGTGCGGCCGCCAAAAGGACACCCCCGAGATGGTACAGTCAGGGCGCTGGTGCTGGGCCAGGAATCTCAGGAACCTGCCGGGAATGATGCCCCAGAAAATAGAATGCTGACAGAAAGCCATGGGCAGCGGGGAAGCTGCGGGGATGGCTGATAACAAGTGGCAGGCGAAATGTAAAAATTCATGAATATCTGCCTTTATGGGATTTGCCTTGGCAGGATGATCTGGGTTCGGGTCATCATTCTGGCCACCCTAAACGATTCCACGCTGGTTTGTGGCTCTTGTCTTTGGAGCTTAAGGTCAAAATCTCTCCCCTAGGAGTCCTGCCTCTGGTATAGCAGCGGGGCAAAAGGGATCAGCCCCAGGGCTCTGCAGGTAGATTTCCTAGGTTCACACCTCCACTCTGCCATTTCCTGTGTGACCTTGAGAAAGTTACTTAACCTCTCTGTGCCTCAGCTTCCTCCCCTATGGGCGCTACCTCCTAGGACCGTTGTGAGAATTAAGTTAAAACAGGTAAGAGGACTTAATGTCTAGCTCACGGGTGTGAATCAGTGTGTGGTCGGTTACACTTCTCTGGGATGATAAAGGTACTTCTGGTCAGAGATGGCACAAACCGTCATGTCGACTCCAACACACAGACATCCACTAGCCTAAGGGCAGAAGGAAGAGTTGTAAGCTACCTTTTTCTCTTTTCTCTAGTGTCTTCCATGTACCTGGCACTGAACAAAATGCTTTATGTAAGCTAGTGCGTTAACCACCCCTGGGATTGGTCTTTTCACACCTGAAATGAAGCACCCTCCTCAAGGCCATACAGCCACTTCGCAGGTAGAGCCAGGGTTTGACGTGGTCACTACGGCTTCAGAGCTCCACTCATTCCTCTAAGCCAAGCTGTCTCCCCTACTGCTTCTCAGAGAAGGAAAAACAAATTACTGATCTCTCCCGGGGGGTCAGGATGTGCTGAAGAGAGCTCCTCCCTAGAGCGACAGTTCAGAAACACTGTGCAAAGCCAGTGGCTTTACACCATGGTGCTCCTTGTGCATGTACGTGGGATGGGGAAGTACGAGTCAGGATTTTGGAGAAAGGAGAGATGTGACCAAGGTATGAAGGCATTCGACGCTGTATCTGGAATAAAGCTCCACACATCAGCAGGAGGCCCAGGCCAGCTGGCCAAGAAGCCTGGGGTGTCCGAGGGCGGGAAGAAAACCCAGTGACTGGGCCTGAGAGGTCACAGCCTTTTCTCAGAGGCTCACAGCTTTGCTGGTTAACACACAAACCCCTGTTTCCCTGACCAAGTGGACACTTGTGCTATGACATATACATATTCCCAAAGTTCATTTAAAGCAGTAGCCTATACTTCTAGAACTTAGGTAATTAAAACACATTCTTTTGCAGCATACCCACTGTCCAGAGCTACAGGGTTCTGTACGGTAGCCATGAGCCACCAGCACTCAGAATGTGGCCGGTGAGAATTGAGATGTGCTCCAAGTATACGACATGCACACCGATTTCAAAGACTCAGTCCAAAGCAATGCCAAATATTTCATTAATAACTTTAATATTGATTACATATTAAAATGATATAATTTGATGTGGTTTGAATATCGTGGGTTAGCTTAAATGTTATTAGAATAAATGCCACCTTTTTAACCTTTTTTAATAAGGTATTATTTTTTAATATAGTCATTTCACATGACCTATGTGGCTTGCATCTGTGGCTCACAATATCTTTCTGTCGGACAGGGCTCCTCTCAGAGGTACTCGTAAGTGGCCCTGCATTCGGAGCGCGCTTTAGCAGTCATGAAGCACCTGCTCTTCTTTATGCTGGAATCACACAAAGTCAGACCCGGAAGGAGGAGCCTTAAGCCATTGGGTTCAGTCTCCCGATTTACAGGCAGAGAAACTGAGGCACTGGGAGCAGAAATGATCCTGGTGGTCCAGGGTCATCTGTAGACCCTCTGCTCCGACCCCGGCCCCGCTTCCTATACCCACACCTAGGGCTGCTAGGTGGTGGGTCTTTTTCAGCACCTCGTGCCCTGCGTGGACTCCCCCCGACTCTCCTCCCTTCCCCTCCTCTCCCCTCCCCGTCCGGGGAAGGCCTGGAGGTCTTTCCTCCGGAGGCTCTGCGTCTTTATTCATGAGCCTGGTGGAGGGGAGCCCAGGGAACCTGTCTGAAGGCTGCTCTCTGCTCTCCCTCCAGCCTCCTGCCCTCACTCCCCCCTCGGCAGGATCACCCAGGCTGACTCAGCTGCCTCACTGCGCATCTCCCCACACCGGCCCTTGCTTTCTGTTTCCCACACCACCTCCCGCAGGCTGCCCCCAGCACCCCGCAAATGCACACGCACCTCCTTACCTCCTGCTACCTTGAGAAGCCTCCCAGGCCCCACTCGCTGCAGCGTGCCTCCTCTCACCTCTCCAGGCCTGCCTGGGCCTCCTCCTTCAAATCCCAGATGCCCGGAGTTACATCCTTGCTTCTTGAAGTGAGGTCTGTGGACAAACAGCTTCTGCACCGTGAGCGTGCGTGTTAGTTGTGAAGACCCCACGGTCCCCTCCCAAACCTGCTGAGTCAGGATCTGCTTTTTTTTTTTTTTGGCCGTGCCCCACGGCTTGTGGGATCTTAGCTCCCCGACCAGGGATCAAACCTGTGCCCCTGCAGTGGAGGCTCGGAGCCCTAACCACTGGACTGCCAGGGAATTCCGAGAATGCATTTTAACAAGACCGCCAGAAGATGCGCTTGCACAGCAGCCAAGCTCTGCCACAGAAGTGACAGCAGGGCACGTGTCAGGTCAGCACCATGCCCGCTGCAGCGCCTGGCACAGCGCTAAGCTGGCAGCTGATACTCTAGCGCAGAAGGGACCACTGTGTTGGCTCCTCATGGCTCTGGCTGAAGCCCACAGTCCCTGAGCGATCTCTGAGCGACTTGGCCCGTTGGGAGCTTCGGAAGGTCTGCTGACCTCACCTGCCCAGCTTCTCTGCTGCGTCTGTCTGACTAGAACGGATGCAGATGGTCTCCTGTTGGTACATGGTGAGGGTTAGAGACAGAATCGGGGTTTTGCCTTTTTCGGTGTCTGTGTTCCTGTGTTAAGTTAGATCAGAGGCATGTAGCTTGGTGGCTAAGAGTGTAACCGCTAGAGCAAAATGAGTTCAAATTCTGCCACTAAGTATGTGATCTTGGGCAAAGTAATATCATATCTCTGTGCCTCTGTTTACTCATCTCTGTAATGGGCTAGCAGTGGTACCTACGTCAGAGGGTTGTGAGAGGATTACATGGGGAAACGTTGGCAGTGTGCTTAAACACGCCTGGCACATAGGAGGTGCTATAAAAGTGTTGTTAATTAAATCAGCATCTTTTGTGCAGATTTAGAATTACAGGAGTTGATAGGCCCTCTCGGGCTGATAGAGAGCTAATTCCCTCATCCTACACAAGAGGAAACAGGCCCGGGTTGCTCAGACCCTTTCCCAACATCAGACAGCCAATAAGTGGCACAGTGGAACTTGGACTCTGACCCTTGTCTGCTCCGGGGTCACGGCCTGCAGGACATGGTTAGAAAGCAGAGTGGCTGCAGGTCTGGCACCGGAGCCCAAGTTGCCTACCCTTCTGAGGCTCCTGCCCTTTGTCCTCATCGGGGTAGGAGGATTCTGTCTGTGGCGCCTTCTGGCAAATTCTCCAGAGACTTCCCCTGTGTCCTGAGGTCCAATCTCTAAATTGATCCTTCTAGGCAACTGAGTCAAGAATCAGATGGCATTTGCTGGGGTTACTCCTCAGGGAGAGGAAATCAAGGAGTCTGAGTTTGGGAAGAGAGACTGCAGAGGTAGGCTCCGCCCCGGGGAACTGTGTCCAAGGCTGGCTCTCCTCCGTGTCCGAGGCCCTGCAGAGAGGATGAGAAATGGTGGGGGTCTGATGCCCGGGATTGGCCGCTCTTTTGTGTGGGTTTTATGTTCCTGCTCTGTGTCCCCCTGAGTTCTGACTCTTGGTGCCTCTCTTGACCCTCCTCAAATAAACCCTCATCCTTCCCCCAGCAGGTTCTAGACTCCAGGTTGTAGTAAATAGGACCTCCTCCTGGAATCAGCAGCCCAGCAACATCTGGAAATAGGCATCTGGGAGTTTTCTGCAGGAATCTACTGCGATGGTCTGTTCTGCTCTTTCCATTCCTCTGCTCAGGGGCTGGCTGGGGAGACGGGATACACTGTTGCCCTGGGGGCCGAGGGAGGGCCCCGAACTCCTCAGAATTCTTCCTGTTACAAAAATTCTTTGCCTCATGTCAATTACTGGTTTTGAGCACATTTGCCCTCTGGTTAAATTGGGTTCTGTATGGGCTTGAAGGTAATCAAAAGAAGTTATAAATACACCAGGATTCATCCTACACATCCAGCAAGGCGGGATGAGTGCCCCCATCCCTGGCTGGCTGTGCACTCCCTTGGCTGCCTCTACTGCTAATTAACTTTGGGGGTGCCTCTGGGTCTGCATCCCTAACCAGACTGAAATGCCCGATCACAGTTTATGCTTTTCTGCATCCCTCTCAGCATCTAGCCCAGCACTGGGCACACCGTGGGTGCACGTAGAGGGTGATTATTGACTAATAAACCAGTGAGGATACAATAAAGAGCAAAGCATAGGATTTCCCTTAAAGAAGAGGCAATTTTGACTTTTCTCATGGTGAGAATTCTAAAGGGAGGGAGACCTGAAAATGAGTGAGGAGTCTGGATTTCTACTGCCTGTGTCTTGTTTTCCATAGAAAGAGAACAGAACTTCTCTGGGAGTTTATGACCTTCTTGGGACAATATGCATGTAGAGTGACCTGTCGGGGACATAAATGGAAATTGCTTCCCCTGACCCATGGGGCAAAACCCCTTCTCTAGAAATGTAGTTCAGGACTAATTTTCTTCTCAAGTAGATGCAGTTATACAAGAACCATGAGCCAATAGTGGTTGTCTCATAATAAAGACTGCAGTCCCGAGGGACCCGTGACTCTAGAAAATGGATATTGTCACCCAGAGGACCAGAGAAGGGGCAGCTCTGAGAAGTGACCTCAGGATCTGGGTGACCCCACGGGGGTGGGGTAAGGTGGCTGTGTCTTTAACCTCCTTCCAGAGAGCCCACATGTGGAAGGCAGTTCATATTTTGGGCTGCATCTACCTTTTTTTTTTTTTTTTTTTTGGTACGCGGGCCTCTCACTGTTGTGGCCTCTCCCGTTGCGGAGTGCAGGCTCCGGACGCGCAGGCTCAGCGGCCATGGCTCACGGGCCCAGCCGCTCCGCGGCATGTGGGATCTTCCCGGACCGAGGCGTGAACCCGAGTCCCCTGCATCGGCAGGCAGACTCTCAACCACTGCGCCACCAGGGAAGCCCTGCATCTACCTTTGATTTGTTACATCTGCTTGAGGGCAGGGACCGGATCTTGTATTTTACTCGTTGCCCCTCCTCCCCTTCTAGTTTCCTTTCTAGAACAAAGAAGGGAAGGTGAGGAAGTAAAGTAAAAAAGGTGGTAAGTTGTTGCAAATATTTCCTGGTTGCAGCCAGACCAGACTCCAGAGGGGATGCGTTAATTTCTTCTTTCCTGCATCCAATCACAGGTGGGCCTGGTCAGGATGTTTCCTGTGAGCTTAAACAAAGGTATTTTAGCTTAATGCTCAGGCAAAGGGAGGCAGGGGTCCTGGAGGTGGGCCATTCTGTTACTTTAAGCCATAGGCAACATCCCTTTAATGATTAACTTGAAACAAAAGCAATAGAATAGAAAGGTTAAAGTAAAAGAAACAGACCCAGCTGCTGTCTCCTCAGGCTTGAAAAAGACCTGCTGTGCTGAGGCACGTGTTCATCCCACACCTCCTGTGTGCTTGGCCCTGTACTAGGCACCAAGGATCACAGCGCTGGGCAACACCAGGCCATTCCCTGCCTCTATTTAGCTTATAATCCACAAGCCATGCCAGGAACATTTCTTCACAATGATGATAAACGTTACCAAGGGCGAGACTTGGTAACCTGCACGTGTGTAATGGGGGGTTCCGACCTCAGCTCAGAGAAGGCGTTCTGAACGTGAAGATTGAAGCAGGGTCTAAAGAAGGAACAGGCATTAGCTGGGCTGGGGCAGAAAAGGAGCTTTCCAGACAAAGAGAAGAACATGGCAAAGGTCCCACAGCTGTGGTAGAGAGTCCAGCAAGGTCCCAGGTAGTGAAAGAAGCCCGGAGGGCAGAGGAGTGGACCCGAAACTGGACACGGAGACTTGCGGATAATTTTGTTTCTTGTCCTGAGAACAGTTAGATGCTATTGGCAGTTATGGGAAGTGGACATGAGCCAACTTGGGTGTGAAAAGTTCCCTCTGGACTTGTGAGGCCTCGTGGGCATGATGAACCTAAAGCCAAAATCAGATACCAAGTTAATCGTCAAGGACACCCGCTTGACCGGTAGCCCTGGGCGTTTGTGCTGAGACCCCACCGCTAACCGCTGGCTCACCCAGGTGCCATCTGCCAGCATCAGGGGATGGGATGCACCTCGGCAGCCTCGAGGGGAAAACGGAGGGGAGGAAGCAGCCTCCGACCCCCGGGGGCCCAGCTCCTTGCATCCTCAGAGGGCTTCCACGCGTGCCGTCCCCACTGCATCTCACGGCAATTCTATGTGATAGGTATCAAGTAGCATTGCCATGGTTTGTGGATGAGGAAACTGAGACTCAGATGGGTTAACTGACTTATTTAATATCACAGAATGAGACAGAACTTGGTTCACCTCTCACTTCTGCCTCTCGTGAGCCCGAGGTGGGTCCTGCTTTGTCTCAAGGACACCACACTCCTGCAGCCCTGGGGGGGAGATAGAGTATCGGCACCGAACTGAGCCACAGCCAAGGTCCAGGAGGCTGACTGCAGTCCTCAGACTCGGGCTTGGTTGGTACTTCTCCCTCCACAGCGGCACCTGCCCCAGAGCTAGGGGCCCCACCCCCCTGGCCCAGCCTTTCCTGCTGCCTGGAGATGAGGGGATGCTCCCTAGGAGGGGCAGGTGTTTGCCTCCTTTGTCCCTAATAGTGGGTGCCTGCTCCCTGTGGGCCTGTCGTGAGCTGGCCCAGCCTTGATGACAAAGACTGAGGCTCCCGTGATCACAGTGCAAAGCAGCAAGAACACGTGGGGAGGAAGAAGCAGAGGGATGGGTGCGACGGGCAGAGCCTTTCCAGATCCTGGTGCAGGAGACGGATTGCAGCTCCATCTCGGTGCTGAAGGCCAGGCAGACTTGGCAGGTGCAGGAGAGGCAGTGTCTGCAGACCGAGCTGGGTTTGGTCCCAGCCCACCCACCCCACTTAGTGGTATGACCTTATGGCAGTTACGTAACGCAGAACGATGGCCCTCAAGTCCTAAACGTGTTGAAGGACCCGCTGGGGCAGCACATGAAGAGGACCTGCCTAGGGCCTCGCTCCCTGATAGGCTTTCATGAAACGATAACAACTATTCTAGTAGCAGGGCCTGGAAAGGCGGGACTGAGCCAGGCTACCCAGAGGAGGCCTCTAGCTAATTCCAGCAGAGGTGAGGGGAGATGACCTTGGAAGCAGAGTAGCGATATTTCAGGGGTGCAATAGAGAAGACTGTCACCGAGTCCGAGCTCATACTGCTCACTGCACCACAGGCCAACTCATCGAGAGACGAGTTGTTGGACAAGGAATAGTGACTTTATTCGGAAAGCCAGCAGACCGAGAAGGTGCTGGACTAGTGTCCCAAAGACTCACTTTGCTCCGTGTGGATGCTTAGTTTCCTTTCTAGAACAAAGAAGGGAAGGTGAGGAAGTAAAGTAAAAAAGGTGGTAAGTTGTTGCAAATATTTCCTGGTTGCAGCCAGACCAGACTCTAGAGGGGATGCGTTAATTTCTTCTTTCCTGCATCCAATCACAGGTGGGCCTGGTCAGGATGTTTCCTGTGAGCTTAAACAAAGGTATTTTAGCTTAAAGCTCAGGCAAGGGAGGCAGGGTTCCTGGAGGTGGGCCGTTCTGTTACTTTAAGCCATAGGCAACATCCCTTTAATGATTAACTTGAAACAAAAGCAATAGAATAGAAATGTTAAAGTAAAAGAAACAGACCCAGTGTGGAGCCAGATTTGTTCTTCCCTATGATCACTCCACCCTTGGGGAGGGGATTCTGTTGGTGGGTTCCTAAGCCAGACAATATAGCCTTCTGACATTTGAGAACAAAGGAAAACAGAATTGACCTGAGTGAGGACATTGGAAAAGGGGCTGTGTCTTGTGAGGGATTGATTGGACGGCAGACCTCTCCACGACAGTGAGCAGCAGAGAGGTCTTCTGTCCTTTGATGCCATCATGAGCCCTATTTCAGGCAGACTAACGGGCAGAAACCTATTCTGAGGTCCCAGGGCTGCCCAGCATCAGCTGGGAGCTGGAGAGAGACCGTCCTCCTTGGCGGTCTTGCAGCCACTCCCTCCTGACACCACCACGTCAGCCGTCACAGTGGGGCAAGGCCATGCTTGTGAAAACTCCCCCAACCTGAAGGTTGGGCAGAGAACTTCTAGGGGACCTGCATCCTCCGTCAAATTGAGGTAGGCACCAGTGACACTGGGAGAGCGGATGGATTCATGGGAAATGTTACAATGTTTTCTCGGAACTTAGTACAACTTCTAGAAGGATGAACTATACGCAGCAAGATGGTGCAGAGGGATGGAGTGGGGGATGGAAGCACAGTGTTTTGAGGCCATTTCTTAATGCAGCCACCTGTGCTGCACTGCGGGTGGAGGGCCTGGGGGTACAGACGCATATTCAGCATGAGGTGTCTGGGGTCATTCACCATCTCTTAAGGAAACAAACCTTTTAATATTCAAACTGGATAGATTATTGCAAAGATGGAAACGTGGGGCTTTGGTTCACTATCTGTAAGGAAAACCTCTGCTGTGGCTTTGGAACAGGCAGGTTAATTTGTGAAAATTCTCCTATTGCCTCCCTGGGGAGAGACACAAGTACAGGAGCATTTCC
The DNA here is from genome assembly GCF_039906515.1 of Pseudorca crassidens. NCBI lineage: Eukaryota > Metazoa > Chordata > Mammalia > Artiodactyla > Delphinidae > Pseudorca > Pseudorca crassidens. Next base: position 79,183,661 of record NC_090309.1, on the reverse strand, counting down.
TGGGGTTTTCCTCTCCTGCACATTTGTCAGTTCCGAGTAAGGATGTGGAATACAGGGGGATACAGTGTAGGCTTGTGTAATCCCAGAAAGTTTCAGACTCTGAGACCTTTCCTAAACTATGATGAAGAGCAATGAATTATCAGTCGCCTGAATATTAGGTGGGGGAAGGGGACCACACACACTGAATTTTTGTTAAGTTTCAAACTCATAAGATCATCTCCATTACTCTTGTTTGTGGCTCTATACACTTGTATCGTAGTGTAATTTTATACTTATGTAGTTGATTGATTAGTGTCTATTTCCCCCCCATCCTTAACATTCTTTGCATTTTTTTCTATTTTATTCAGCACCTAACACAGTGCTTGACACATAGTAACTGCTCAATAAAAGTTTGTTGAGTTAAAAGAATGAATGAATCATGAAAAAGATCCCTCAGTGGCATTTTAGTAATTTCCATGTAGTACATCATCCCGCCAGGAGGTGGCCACAAATACACACAGCCAAGGATTTCAAGCATTAGAGGCGATGGAAGCTGAGAATTACATAATGCAGCAAATTTGTTTCATCAGACGTGAACTTAGGTTTATTTCCTCAGCTAATACTTGATTAATAGAAACAGAAAGATGTAGCAGAAATGACCAGACAGATCTGCGTTCAAATCCTGCCTCTCCCATAGCCAGCCAGGCACCATGAGCAAAAGCCTTGACCTTTCAAGCTTGTTTCCTTGTCCACAACAAGGAACTTACGATGGCAAGTTTTGTTATAAGGATTAAATGAAATAGCACACGTTAGAAGTATTAGAAGTGAGTTCATTCCAGTGCTGCGTGAAAATCATGAAAGTATTCCAACAAATGACGAGGCCGACGAACATTTTTCACTTTCTACCTTCTGTTTTGTGTTCAGTGGTCCTTCAGCGTCCATGGGTATTGGTTCCAGGACCTCCACCAATACCAAAATCTCAGATGCTCAAATCCCTTATATAAACTGGCCTAGTACAGTCAGCCCTCCATAGCTACGGGTTCCACATCCACGGATCAAATTTCATATTTCAATCTGCAATGGGTTGAATCCACAGATGTGGATACACTGAGCCAACTCCGTAGAGCATGAACAGTTCTTACTACTCCTCTGCAAAATGGCAACAGATTGACACAGTGGGAGGAGAACTTAAGAGTTTGCTGGACCTTTCTGAGTCCACGTTTCCTTGACCATGAAATGGAGCTGCGGATAACTGCTTGGCAGGAATATTGTGAAAGCTAATGACATAGCATAGATCATACTAGTCAATACAGAAGCCCCCTTGCCACGATTGCTTATTGAAAGTATGAATAATATGTAGGGACTTCCTTGTGGTCCAGTGGTTAAGACTCTGTGCTTCCACTGCAGGGGTTGCAGGTTCGATCCCTGGTTGGGGAACTAAGATTCTGCACGCTGTGCAGTGCGGCCAAAAATAAATAAATTAATTAGTTTTTTAAAAAAGAAAGTGATACGTAAGTTAAATGACATTAAAATATTCAGCTCTTCAGGTACTCTAGTAACATTTCAGGGGTTACTTCCCCACTGTCCTCAATGCTCTGTCTTTTTTTCTATTTTATGCCCGGCACCTGACACAGTGGTTGACACGTATGGCCAGTGGCTGTCATTTTGGACAGTGTGGCTTATAGAATATTGCCATCATTGCAAGAAGTTCTATTGAACAGAGCTGGCTAGGTTATAACAAATGTCCACTTGGCGGTAACAGTTTTTAGCAGCAGTGTTTGGTCGCCTGGTTACCTTCCAGCTGACACCGACAAGGTAGTAGGCAGCACCTGCTGTTTGCAGGACCTGTGCTATGTGTTGTGAATACAACGGTGAGCAAATAGGTTTGTGTTCCAGGGATTCACAGTTCAATAATAGATACTAAATAAATAATCCCTTAAATAAATAGGTACGACAGATGGTGTTAAACGTCTGTCCTAAAAACCTGCTTCTCTGTTACTAAGTAAAAGAAAAGGCAACCAAACCATCATCCCCTTGGGTTGCCTTGAGGATTTTAGGAGATGCTGAAGGTGTAACTGATCACAAGACTATGCAGCACTTCCTTAGGAAGGACTGTTGCCGAGTCCAAGGTCATACTGCTCGCCACACAACAGGCCAGCAAATCTAGGGATGAGTTGTTAAGGCAAGGAATAGTGACTTAATTTGGAAAGCCAGCAGATGGAGAACATGGCGGACTGGCATCCCAAAGAGCCATCTTCCCCAAGTTAGAACTCAGCCTTCTTTTATACTAAAAGGAGAGGGGTGTGGTTGGTTGTCCCAAACTTCTTGGTGTCAGAATCCTTTGTTTTGGCAGCTGTTCAGGTAGGTCAGGTCAGGTCGTAATGTTCCTGAAAACTTCCAAGAAGACAAATGTTATTCTCTGTTCTGCAACTTTTTATCTTTATATGAATGGAAAAATGTTACACCCTTAAAGGTCAGAGCCTTGAGAAGGGGCCGTTCTGTATATTTCAGGCTATAGGCAACATTCTTAACTTTTAGCAAAAGCAATAGAATACAAAAGTTAAAAGTAAAAGAAACAGATCCAATATGGAGTCAGATTTGTTCTTCCCTATTATAGGACAGCCTCATAAAGAAATGAGTTCACTCCTTCATTCACCAAGTAATTATTGAGTACCTGCTGTGTGTGGATTAGGCAGGGAACAAAATAGCATAGCAGCCAGGGCTCTCTGTTCTCATGGAGAAAGACAATGAATACGTAATTAAAATATGTTGTATGGTAGTCAGCTTTTTGGAGAAAAATAAAGCAGTGAAGGGGGATAGAGAATTCTGGGGATGGGAGAGTTGACACTGTAATGAGGACTTTTAAACTATGTTTCATTACCGTTCAGCTGTAGTGAAAACCGTTCTCTTCCCTCACAGGAGCATGAATGCGTTTAGTTACAGCATTCCCATTTCACAGATGAAACTGAGCTGCTAAAAGAAGTGACACCACAACAAATACAAAGACACAATGACAAACACAAGACCACAGACCCTGTACTCATCGGGAATTTCTGGAGCTTCTCCCTGAGAGGCTCCAGGCAAAGAGCTGTGGGGCAGCAGAGATGAGCCAACTGCCTCTGTTCACACAGAACTCACAGGCCAGGAGGGACACAGGCAGGACCAGAACTTACTATGGTCTAAGGCAGAGGGTTTGGAAACATTCATCTAGAAATAAGTGATACACAAACCAAGCAGAGGGAGAGATTCCGTCCAGCCACGAAGGTTGCATGGAGTTGGAGCATTTGAGCTGGACGTAAAGCAAAGGTGGGATTTCTTTCTTTTTTTTTTTTTTTTTAAATCCTACAGCTTGGCTTGGGTTGTTATTCTTTTTAAATTTATCTATTTATTTGTTTATGGCTGTGTTGGGTCTTCGTTTCTGTGCGAGGGCTTTCTCTAGTTGTGGCAAGTGGGGGCCACTCTTCATCGCGGTGCGCGGGCCTCTCACTGTCGCGGCCTCTTTTGTTGCGGAGCACAGGCTCCAGACGCGCAGGCTCAGCAGTTGTGGCTCACGGGCCTAGTTGCTCTGTGGCATGTGGGATCCTCCCAGACCAGGGCTCGAACCCGTGTCCCCTGCATTAGCAGGCAGATTCTCAACCACTGCGCCACCAGGGAAGCCCGCAAAGGTGGGATTTCTTGATGGGCCAAGGTGAGATGGGTGAGAGAGGGAAGGCTTATGAAGTATGACAGCAAAGAGCAGGTTTGGTGACACCTGGGAAGATAGCTGAGGCTCAGGGGCGTAAAGCAGAGGAACAAAACAAGAGAGACATGCCTGCAGGTTGGGGCAGTCACGAAGCGCCACACATACAGCAGGTGAGAAGTTTGAATTCAGCGTCTGCCGAAAGAGCCTCCAAGGGCTGAGCTCAAAAGCAGAGGGAAGCGGGACGTGCAATGTTGAAGGCACGTACCATCGGGTCAGGTATGGAAGCCCTTGAATGGCAAGCAAAGGAGCTTGCACTTGATTCCACTGAGGGTTCACGTGAAGAGAAATGACACAATCAGAGCCACACTGCAGGAAGGTCAGTGTGGCCTGGGTATCGGACCTGGAGGAGACCAGAGGCGGGAGGAGTTGGGAGACTGTGGTCAGAATCAACGGGGGGCGTGCGGGCTCTGGCCGAGGCAGAAGGGAGAGCAGGGCTTACCTCTGTGGATCCTCCCACTGGAAAGTGGGCGGGAAGAGGGGATGTGGAGAGAAGCAGAGGAAGTCTCGAGCCGCTGGGCCCTTGCTGCAGGGGGCTCACTGAATGAGAGATGAAGGAGGCGGTCCATGGGAACTCTGAGGCCACTTTCCTCAGCGGGGCCAGAGTGGGCGCAGGGAGCTTGCCCGTGACCCAGCTCTGCAGGCAGACGACCCCCACCGTCGGGCTGTGCCCACCTGACTGGGTTCTGCTGAGAGTCTGAGTGGAGGGTCCTGGAAACCTCTCCCTCCACCCCCTCCAGGAAGAGGAGGCAGGGGTGCAGCCCTGCTTTGCCCCAGCTCCCCACAACTAATGGCAGGTACACCTGGCAGCCCTCATTTCCAGGCATCCTGGGGAGGGGGAGTCACCAGGAAAGAAACATGTGCAGCCCAGAAGAATTATCTCAGAAACTTCTAGAAGTCAGTCCAGGGAATGCCATGGGACAAGGGCACCCTTGTCCTGCTTGTCAGCCAGCAGGAGGAGGCCGGCATGCATACCGGCCCTCTGCCACGCCAGACCTCCCCTGCAAATCTGCTGAGAAGCCCTGTCCCTAGAGCCCAACTAGAAAGCCTCGTTCCACTTCCTGTCTCGAGATGGGGCAGCAGGGCTGTGGGTTCCTTGTTCTCTACTAGTCTTGGCCCGAATGTGGGCTTGAGCACGGCAGAACCAGGAGACCTCACGGGGGTGGCCTTTTCTCAACTCCTTTGTCCTCGTTTCCAAGGCTCTCATCTTCGGAGGAATCTTCCACTGCAGGCTTTGCCGGTTTTCTGCAAGCAAAGGCTCTTTCACTTGGTTAACAAAGATTGTGCAGAGAACACGGAGTTGAGCGAAGCAAGGAATGTATGGTCCAGCAGAGGAAAGCCGCATGTACAAAGATAACTCGGATGCAAGGAGAGAGGTGTTGACATCAGGCTGCGTTTGCAGAGAAGGGCCCCGCAGGAGGTGGCATCCGGGCTTCACTTCAGATGATGGGGAGGAGATAGAACTGAGCAGTAGGCGAGGGTCCGACAGGCAAAGGGCACCATGTGGGCAAAGACAGAGACAGGAAAGCACAGGGCACTTATGATCCGCGGGTAATTCCATCTGCCTTCCACAAACAGGCGATCCTGCCCCAGTTAGAAACAGGGCAGGGGGACTTCCCTGGTGGTCCAGTGGTTAAGAATCCGCCTTCCAATGCAGGGGACGCCGGTTCGATCCCTGGTCGGGGAACTAAGATCCCACATGCCGCGGGGCAACTAAGCCGGCGCAACTAAGTCACAACTAGAGAGCCCACATGCTGCAATGAAAGTTCGCGCATGCTGCAGTGAAGATCCCACATGCTGCAATGAAAGATCCCTCATGCTGCAATGGAGATCCCGCGTGCCACAACTAAGACCTGACACAGCCAAATAAATAAATAAATATTTTTAAAAAAGAAAAGAAAGAAAATGCCTATACTTAGGCAGAATTTGGAAAAGAAAAAAAAAGAAACAGGACAGGCCCCTAAAATTCACTTGTGAGTTGGTTTTCAGCACCAGGGTGACATTTTCCTACGGACATCATGCTACACCTTGTAGCTGGGTCCTGGTCCCACCCGAGGCCAGCAGCCTCTAGAACCCGTTCCCTCAGAGCGTAACCAGAGCACAGGATTGTGTCTGTGGTAGGACGGGGACACAGGGTCTCACCAGCAGGGCCAAAATTCACCCGGGACGGAGGGTCTACTTTCTGACCCCACCTTCTGCTATTAGGCTCTGAGCCCCCCAAGTGTCAGAGCAAAAGAGCTGTGGGCTGCACAGGGGCAAGGACAGGACCTGAGAAAGCAGGCTGTAGGGAGTCCTGGGAAGACTGCCTCCAGGGCACTGGCCCAGCCACCCATCACCCCCAGCCAGGGAGCCTGGGGGACTGGCCAGCTCCCTGACACCCCCAGAATTAAGCCTAGGGCTCTGCTGGCCAGAACCTGGAGCAGACGCTGCTCCACTCCCAAACCCTGCCCTTCAAAGAGGAGCCTTCTCTTGGACACCCTCAGGAGGACAGGCTGCCCCACAGGTGTCAAACCCCAAAGGATTTCTCCAGGAACCATAACACACAGCTTCTGGGGTCAGAAGGGTTCCTGGCTTGGGGCCTGGATTCACATCAGCGGGCATTAATTGACCATTTGCAGCTGCTTCCCAGATGAAGATTTCTTTTCCTTTTAATGGAAATGTAGGATACACTTGATATAACATTTTTGACCAAAAGTAGAGAAACTCTGTGTGTGTGTATACATAGGCATAAAAGAGAGGCTGGAAATATTTTGAAGACTAGCTATGTTAGATTATCTAATATAGTTTCTGAAAATTTTCATAACTAAATTAATTTTCTTTCAAATAAGTTGCTATGGGCTGAATGTGTGTCCCCAAAATCCATATGTTGAAACTTAATACCCAAAATGATGGTATTAGGAGGTAGGGCCTTTGGGAGGTGCTTAGAATCATGAGGGTGGAGCCCTCATGAATGAGATTAGTGCCCTTATAAAAGAAACCCCACAGAGTGCCCTTGCCCCTTCCACCATGTGAGGACACAGCAAGAAGCCGACAGTCTGCAAGGAAGAAGAGGGCCCTCACCAGTACCCGACCATGCTGGCACCCTGATCTTGGACTTCTACCCTCCAGAACTATAAGAAATAAATGTCTGTTGTTTATTAGCTACCCAGTCTATGATAGTTTTTTATAGCAGCCTGAACTACAAAGATGTAAGTGAAATATATATAATTATATATATTAAAAATTTTCAACCTCACCATTCTTTTTTTCTATTATATTAAAAGGTTTAGATTATTAAGACCACCAAAAATTATTTCCACACCAATATTTAATGCAGGAGCTGAAGCAAAATACATTGAATTTTAAAAATAAAACAAAACACCCCGCAAGCAACAATACCCCCAAAATTCTTGTACTTCTCAGGCACTATTTTCCTCCAAGAGAAGTGAATATGAGTTCAAGACCCTGATTTCTTCCTACAGAGATTGAAGGGAGTAAGGCTTCATTTTTCTGTGATGATCCGTCCAGAGTTGAATTATTTCATCAAAAGAAGGATCATTCCCCTGATTAGAAAAACTTAAAGTACTCGGAACATGATAGGATGAATTTTTAAAGGAAATAACCCCTCCAGGTATCTGAGGGCTCTGGATCACACACTCAGTTCTTCCAAAGTAAACATGTTGGCTATAAAAGTCAGTAAATAGACCTTCGGCAAGGCATAATGTAACTTTTGTAGCTCAAAATTTACAATCGATTTTTTTCTCAAGGCCTTCCTGATCTAAATTAATTTTTAATATACTGACCTAAGGTGCCCAGTTATTTTTAGATAAAACTGTCAGATAGCCCTTAACTTAAAAGTCTGCTGTGAGGTAGGAGATGGGTAAAGGATTACATGGCCAGACACCTACATGGATGGAGAAAAATTATACCCAGTGGCCTCATGTCATTGCGTGTAGAAAGGCTGATGGATAAACATCCCTGAGGAGACTTGGGAATCCACCAGGGGACTCACTCTGCTCTGTTCTTGGGCTATTTCACAGGTACCGGCTCTGCCCAAGACCACTGAACGTGAAGCAGGGGACACAGCAGCAAACAGCACACCCCTAGAGAGAGGTGAAGACCACTCGCGCGCAGGGCACATATGATATTGAGAGAGAATAAGAAATACATATTTGGTCTTACCCCGCCCCCCCCCAGGTTCCTGACACAGAAGCTTCTAAGACTCTTGGAATCTCTGGAGTGATAAGTGTCTTTTGTATGTTAATGAGATAACTGGTGGCTGGAGGACCCCTAGCTTCAGGACTGGGGCAGGGTTGGGAGGGGGTCTGGTCCCAGAAAGACGACGGCAGATTAGAGAATTGGAACTTTGAGCTCCAGCCCCGACCTCCGGGGAGGAGAAAGGGTCTGGAGATTGAGTTCAATGACCAATGGCCAATGATTGAATCAATTATGCCTACATAATGAAACTGCAATAAAAACCCTCAAACTACGGGGCTGGGGGAGCTTCCAGGCTGGTGAACGCATCCAAGGGCTGGGAGGGCGGTGCAACCAGAGAGGGCACGGAAGCTCCACACACCCTCATGCCCACACCTTGCTCTATGCATCTCCTCCGTTGGGTTGTAACCTTATGACAAACTGGTAGTAGTAACTAAAGTGCCTTCCTGAATTTAGTAGTAAATAAGGAGTCGTTCTAGCCAATTATCCAATCTGAGGAGGGGCTGTGGGAATCCTCCAACTTCGTAGCAGGCCTCTCAGAGGAACAGGTGGCAACCTGGGACTTGTGACTGCTGTTGAAGGTGGGCGCAGTCTTGTGGGACTGAACCCTTACCCTCTGGGGTCTGCCGTAACTCCAGCAGGGTCAGAATTGAATTGAACTGTAGGACACCCAACTGGTGTCCGGCCAGTTGGAAAATTGGTTGTTGTGGGGGAAAAAAATAAAACAAACCTAAAAACCCACACACATTTGGTGTCCTGAGAGTTACGAGGAAAGGACAGTTCAGAGTACGTGAAGCCTGTAGTCACAGAATAAGTTCTTTGATTAGAAGAGACTGTCAGACTTTTACTTTCTGAGATTAATAAAATGATTCATGCAGTTTCAAGCCACTAAGTTCTGGGGTGGTTTCTCCCGCAGCAACAGCAGGCAGAACAGATCCTGGCATCTGGAAGTGGGAGCTACTGAAATACAAGCCGACGTCAGCTCCTCCCCGGAACACTTGCCTTGTCCTTGGCCCGCCTGTATTGGCTCCTGACGTGAAATGTTTATTTTGCTTCTGGAGGGAAATTTTCTGTTGTCCGGTGTGCTTCTCAATGTAGGAGGAGTGGGCAGCCGAGCTCAGCAAGCCCCAGGTCAGGATGTACAGCGAGAACGAGGACACAGCCCAGAGGGGGCACGATGCTGGCCGTCTGTGTGTGGCCAGCCAGGCCCGCTTAGCAAGTGGCAACACCTACGCAGGAACAGAAGCACCAGTGGCACCCTCAGGAATCTGCTTTGGATTTTGTATTTGCGGGATTTATTCGTCCAAAAACAATACACACCTTCTCTGCTTTAAAACACCACGTGGTGTGCTTTGGTTTGGTTTTGGGGATGGGGTGAGGGTTATTCTCTGGTTTCCTGTGCTCCACCTGGAAAATGTCCTTTAGCTTTGCTGGGGCAGAAGGTCAGGTATCAGACCGGGATCCCTGCTGTGTGTCACCGGCCCAGATGCACGTCTAGGGCCGGGGCCACGGCCTCGGGCTCTGTGTTCTCACCACCTGTGGGGTCTGTCCCCCACTCCCCTTCCTGTGCCCATCCTCGGTCTCCTACAGTTCCCCATCGGCTCTGAGAAGTCACCTCTTTATGCCTCTCAGAAATAAGCCCAGTCATGTTCTATTTTTAGTGGCTCTTAAATGATCTGCCAAAAAAAAAAAGTGCCTGTAAGAAGGAGGCAAACCCCGGACCCTCACCCAGGGAGACCGTTGAGGGCTGGGGACGGGGGAGCTGCTGGCCGGAGGTCGGGGTCATGTCGCTCGGGCCCCGCGCACGGTGGACCTGGATTGTCACACCCGGAGGCACGTGGAAATCCAGGTAGCACCACCCCCTGCGGGAGAGAAGTCGGCTCCGAAGCCGCAGATGTGGAATCCTAGCGGCCCCAATCCAAGCCCCGCCAACCCAGAAGTGTCCCCAGCCTCACCCACAGGACAGAGCGAGGGGCCTGGGAGTGAGGACATCCGGGGCAGATGGCCTCCCTGGGCCAGCCCTTGGCCTTGAGCGCTGGGCCAAACCCTGTCCGGGCGGCTGGGAGAGCCTGGGCGGTGAGCAGAAAGCCAGCGAGCGGTGGTCTTTGACTCGGGAGCCTGTGATTCGTCCCCTCCCGACACCTGACCTTGGGTGTTTTGCTCTGTAGTTCTTCCCGTATGGAGACGCCTCCAAGTTCGCCCAGCACGCCTTCCGAACCTTCGACAAGAACGGAGACGGCACCATCGATTTCCGAGAGTTCATCTGCGCCCTGTCCATCACCTCCAGGGGCAGCTTTGAGCAGAAGCTGAACTGGGCCTTCAACATGTACGACCTGGATGGCGACGGCAAGATCACCCGCGTGGAGATGCTGGAGATCATTGAGGTGAGGCAGCGGCCCCTGGGGTGTGGTCAGGACCGGGGCTGCTGTGGGCACGGCAGGCAGACCCCTGGGAAGAGGCTCCCTGGGGCACAGCCCTACGGCAGCTCCCTTCCACCCCCCATCCAGGAGCCCTGCCAGGCCTTGACTTCTCCGTCCCTGTTCCCTTGCTCCGTCGAGGCGCTGGGAAATGTCACAGGTCCAAGCTGCTGGGTCCTGGCTGTCAATCGCCATTTCAGCCATGCTCACAGTGTGACATCTCCCATAAACGTAAGCCTAGTGGGTGCAAAGGATGGTATCAGGACTCAGTTTCTCCAGCCCTTGTGTTAGCTCTGCCCTTCTGGACGCTGCCCTCTGACTCAGACCAGCTCCCTCCAGTGCCCATTCCTCAACGGCACAAGATCCTGCCCGCAGCCCCCAGGTTCCCATCATTCCATGGGAACAGGCATCTTTCTCAGTTGCCTGTGCAGACGTCCCAGGACCCCCTGCCCACTGCCCTGACCTTAATCTTCCACACTCCTCCCTACACACCGTGCTCGAGATGCCTGGGCTTTCCTGGTTTTCCCAGAACACAGCCTCACGTGAGGGCCTTGATGTCCTCTCTCTCTGCCCAGGGCCCTTCCCCGGGCCTCTCACTCCACTCAGGGTTGTGCCCTCATCTCACCTCCCGGCAGGCCTTCCTCCCTGCGTTCCCCTCCCCGAAGAGTGCCCGTGCCCCACCCCAGGGCCATCTAACCTCTTACCATCATGATTTTTTGTCACAGCGTTTATCACCGCCCCAAATAACCTCACATGGTAGAACGCAAGCACTGTCAAGAGAGGACTCTCCTCACTCGCTGCTGTATCCCTAGAACCTAGAACAGTCCTGGAGCCTGGTGGGCACTCAATTACTGATGAATGAATCAGTGCCTTTTCACTGACTGACTGTCTTAGCGTGTGTGTCCACCTCTGCACCGACCAGTGTGACCCAAGGGGGGAAATGCACCACTTGCCGCAGGCCAAAGCCAAGTGTCCCATCCTGGAGCTGGTGTGAGGCCCCGTCCAGACCACAGAGCTGAGATTGGGGAGGGTGGATCCCCACATGAAAACTGGGGGCTGATGGGAAGAAACAGTAGCCAAAACCCAAGTGACCAAATCCCCAGATGACCACCATGCTGCACTCACTCTCCTTCCCTGGGGTGGCTCCCTAGCACAGTTCGCTCCTCCTGTGGCCTCTGGAGCCTTGCCTTCCACTTACCCACCCTCCCTTGGCATCTTTAGTCCCTTTTCTCCCTTTGGTACCCACTTACCTTCCCAAGTCAACTGGAAAACCCAGCAGCAGCAAGGGTCAGGCCTGGCGTTGCTGCTTTCCCGACTACAGGGCTTCGAGGGCACCAGAGCCTCAGTGTCCTCGTGAAAAAATAAAGGTAATAAAACCCACGCCCCAAGTCTGTGGTCACGATTCAGCACGTGGCACACTTCCTCTCATGTAGGAAATGCTCAGTAACTGGCAGTTAGCGCTCGAGGCTCTGTCTCCCTTGGAAATACCATCCGCCTCAACTCTCAGCTTCTTTCCTTCTAATCAGCCGTGTCACCTTCATGTTCCCTCTGCGTGTGGCTCCCCTTCTCCACCTCCGGTATTTTCACCAACTTCTGGCCTCTAGGTTCCTTTTTGCTGAGCTATGTTTCCAGAACCAAGGTATCAATAACTGATACAGTCTTTACAGCATCTCTGCGCTTCAGAAGCTACTCATTCATTTGATCAAAAGGCTTACAGAGCAGGTCCTCTGTGTCAGGCACAGGCACACAGATCTCTGACAGCTGGTCCGGCCAACGTCTGTTTGCCTGCACGTCTTCTCTGGCCTCACCGTCCATCCAGGGCCCCTCACTCTTGCACACGCACAGCTGGCCACTTTTGCTTCTACCATGCTTTTCCCCTGGAATGTCCTTCAGGGCTCTGGGCCCATCCAAATCCTCTCACACTTCAAGGTCTAGGTTATCTTGCCACGTCCAAGAAGTCTTCTTGGCCCACTTCACCCCAGAGTTGCCCACCACCCTCTAGGCCCCTGTAGCCTGTAGTCAGCTTTTCTGCAGGTGCCAACCTCCTGCAAGGTGGAGGGGAGACAGACATGAAGAGACACAAGTGCCCACCCTGGAGGAGCTCACTGACCCAAGGGCCTGTGTCCACACAGACAATGACAGCAGAGTGAGGCAGGTGCTGTGATGGGGGAGGGTCAGTGCGAGGAGAGACCAACAAGGGCCACGTAACCCCAATGAAGGACAGTGCATCTGCCCTGGAGTGTTGGGCACAGGCCTAATGGGTCCGCAAGTTTTGGTTGAATAAGAGAGTACCTGAGACAGTTATTTCTTCCTGGGAAAGCACCTGTGATAACACATCCTTTTTTCGGAGAAGACAGTGCTACATGTTTCGTTGCATGCCGGAGCACCCCATGAAGCACATGCGCCTACAGGGATTCCTTACATTTGTCAGGGAACACGTTCATATTTAGTTCTGACCCTGACATGCCCTTGGCCTAGGTTGGTGTGAAGTGTGAGTCTGCATCTGGCACGTCATTTCCTGGTTGTCATGTTCATGATCCCAATGCAGGGCTGCATCTTGGAGACGATAAATGAGAACTTGCCATGTTCAGAGCTGTTAGATGTGGTCCAGGGTGGACTTTGTGGGTTTACATTTCTTTTTGCCGTGTCTTCATCAATGGTGCATTTGTCGTGCTAACAGCCTTTCTACCCATTGCTCCTTTAAGCCCTTTTCATTTCACCCTTCAGAGGACAGAGTGAGAGTAGCAGCTTGCATGCGGATGACCCATCTGTCTCTTTTTTAAAGTCCAGGCATGTCTGCTTTTCCCTCACATACCACTCAGGCTTCTAGGTTAATCAGGACCCCCTCTACCAATTGTCCCTCAAATGAAATTTCAATAGTCTGATTCTTTCTTTTTTTTTTTTTTTTGGGTGGCACCATGCTGCACGCGGGATCTTAGTTCCCCAACCAGGGATCAAATCTGTGCCCCCTACATTGGGAGCACAGAGTCTTAACCATTGGACCACCAGGGAAGTCCTAATAGTCTGCTTCTTTTAAAGTCAAACGTCCTAGATATTTTTCTACCATAAATCAACACACTCTAATTACAAAAACGAGCAAACAAAATATATTTTATCTCAATAGACATCTTACTTGTTCAATGAAACTCTTGTTATGGTTTACTCTTTCTAACTGGCATTCTTTAAAACTTTATTGAGTTATAATTAACAGGCCATAACTTCACCCATTTTAGCTTTACAATTCAGTGATTTTTAGTAAACTTACCGAAGTATGCAGCCATCAGCGTAATCCAATTTTAGAACATTTTAATTCTCTCAATAAGGCCCCTCACGCCTGTTGGTGCCCCCAGACTCTGGAAACTGCCCTTCTACTTTGTCTCCATGGATTTGTCTTTCCGGACATTTTCATATAAATGGAATCGTACAATATATGTTTGGCCTTTTATATCTGGCTTTTTTTTTTTTTTGAGGTTTATCTATGTTATAGCATGTATCAGTATTTCATTCCTTTTTGTTGCTAAAATATTCAGTTTTACAGATATGTCATATTTTGTTTATCTGTTTAGCAGTTGATGAGCATTTGTGCTGTTTTCACTTTTGGGCCATTATTTAAAAAGCTGCTATGAATATTTCCCTGCAAGTCTTTGTGGAGATGAGCATTTATTTTTTTAAGGCACTTTCCTAAGAAAGAAACTCATTTCTACATTTAATTCCCATTTTGAGAATTAATTGTGCACAATTAATTGAACTGGAAAATGGAATCTTCCTACTCTGTTCTTTGACTTATGAACAGAGTCCCTGATTCACAGATCCCCCTAAACTAACTTCTTTCAGGGCTAAATTTTACTGGTCCACCTTGCTTGCTTTCTTAAAAGCTTGTAAATTGGGACCACACTTCACCTTTTCCTAAATCTCCAAGGAGTAGAGCTTGTTGCCTCTCATCTGACCTCAAACTCAGAATGTTTAAAACTGAGCTCGGGGCTTCCCTGGTGGCGCAGTGGTTGAGAGTCCGCCTGCCGATGCAGGGGACACGGGTTCGTGCCCCGGTCCGGGAAGATCCCACATGCCGCGGAGCGGCTGGGCCCGTGAGCCATGGCCGCTGAGCCTGCGCGTCTGGAGCCCGTGCTCCGCAATGGGAGAGGCCACCGCAGTGAGAGGCCCGCGTACCGCAAAAAAACACACAAAAACTGAGCTCATCATTTTCCTTCCTGAACCTGTTCCTAATCCATTATTCTTGATCTCACCACTACCCTTCATAATCACTTCCTCCAGTCAGAAACCTGGGAATCACATGAAATTCTTCTCTGTCCAGTTGGTCATGAGACTCACACAGGTTTGATTACACCACTATCTTACTTAAAACCATTTAAGGAGTCCTTTGAAGTAAATTTAGATTCTTTACCCTATCATAGGAGAACTTTATGGTCTGTTTTCCTGTTTTCCCAAGGCTATCTATAAAATGGTGGGCACCGTGATCATGATGAAAATGAATGAGGATGGGCTCACGCCTGAGCAGCGAGTAGACAAGATTTTCAGCAAGATGGATAAGAACAAAGACGACCAGATTACACTGGATGAATTCAAAGAAGCTGCAAAGAGCGACCCTTCCATCGTATTACTTCTGCAGTGCGACATTCAGAAATGAGCAGAAATAACACTATGGACTGCACAAAAGTCTCAATGTTCCATTCAGTCTGCAGCTATTAACACACACACACACACATACACACACACACACACAAATATTGCTTGGACTGCCTATAAATGGACTTGCTTCTTGTGTTTGAAACACTTGTGTGCATGAGAATGTCATTTGCTAATGAATTTTAAAAGCATATATTATAAAACAAACAACCTGCCACAATGTGATATGTGTGATATCATTTCATTAAAAGAAAAACCTTCCTCCTCCAAAGCCTGGGCAGAATTGTGCTGCAAAGAGTTGTATGATTTCTTGTTCATGTTTTGCTAATGCTCGTGTCTCCTTGATTACATAATGTTAGTAGCACTGAAACCCTCACGGTAATGTAACTGAATTATAAGCTGTGTCACCATTCTCCTGTAAAATAGCACTGGACAGGCACACAGAGGGGCCCTTGACTCCTCTGTGTGGTCCACACACAAAAGCTTGTATTATCAGTGAATATAAATGTACGAAATTTGCATGCCGTTTAGGTTTGCCTTAATTCTTACCTCATTTGCATCCTATCAATCTGGAAAGAGCTGTGTTGGAATTAATGCAGTATAAAACTTAAAAACACTGCTAAATGACTCATTAATTAAATCTATCTATATATACATATACTCAAAGATATTATTTATTGAAAGTAAAAAAAAAAGATGTATGTGTATTGATTTTGCTTGAATTTTCAAAGGCTTCCAAAGAGGTGGCAATAGATGTCCCAAATAAATTTATAACATTTGACTTTTTCCCTCAGTTCTTATCTCAGAATTTTAAATTTGAAACAGATGTTCATAATTGTCAAGGGTCAATAGCAACAACTTACTAAATTTACCTTTGAACACACAACTTGGGAATTCAAAGACTTAGCAACTTCCCAATGCTTCATCCTGGCCCTCAAAAGAGGGACAGTTAATACGGCGTGTAAAGTTTAAATAAAACATAAAACTTATTCTCAAAAAATGCTCACTATATGACAGTAAGTGTTTTCTCAGTGTGACTGTGGTGCTTACCACGCGCTATGTTTTACACAACTATGTGGAGGACACATTTAGCTGACTGAGAAGCATCCTCCGAAAGGCTGTCTTTCCAAATCAAAAGTGTACTCGTTTTAACGGTGGAACAAAATCCTGACCCTTTTAAGCTGGAGGAAGGAAGGCAGAGAGATTCCATCAAGAAGTCTAAAGGCGGGCCTGCGTTTTCAGAACAAGCCTGAATGAGACCGTTTCTTTCTACAGTGCTGTCCAGTAGAACTTTCTAGGATGATGGAAACATCTGTACCTACACTGGCTACATGTGAACTTTGAGCACTTCCAGTTCAGCTAGTGTGACCGAGGGACTGCATTTTTCATTTTATCTTAATTAATTTAAATTTAATTTGCCACGTGTAGCCAGTAGTTATTGTATCAGACAGTACAGTGCTAAATTATTTACTTTTTATGGAGCGCCTTTTTTTCTAAATACTCCTCCTTTGTCTGTCTTAGGAGCATTAGATGAGACCACAGACCAGGGCCTGATGATTCCATTCATCCATTCAGCAAGAAACTGGGAGCCAGCAAACCTCCCCACAAACATTCAGGGCAACGACAGTACCCGAAACCCCGACAGAAACAAACTTCCGTCCCCAGAGAGAACAGTCCCAAGTGCTAATAGAATGTCCTGGTGCCGTTAACCCCTGTGCTTGGTGAGTCCAAAGTAGAGGCAGGGAGAGACGTTCTGTGCCTCCCAATATGCTCTCCCCTGGCTGAGGGCGGGGTGGGTTGAGGAGCTGGGGAGACTCCCTGGAAAGGCACTTGGTTAAGTCAAGCTACAGGCGATGAATTCATAGCAGATTTTCACTGATCACCCTCTGTGCACCCAACACTATTCGTATGGGAGGAGACAGACAATAAACGATAAACACACACACACACACACACAAATATCTAACTGTAAGAACTATGAAGAAAAGCATAGCAAATAAAGAAGGAGGGAGAGTGATGGGATGCAGCAGTGGCCACTTCCTATAGGCTGGTTAGGTGACACTAATGGAAGACCCAAGTGAAGGAAATGAGCCACATGGGTACTTGGGGCACTTATGGAAAACAAACCCTTCAGCAGACTCACCGGTAAATAAGTAAATAAAATGTAGAAATTGGGCCAGCAAACAAACATCTTCTTTTGTGCTTGTTTTAATTCTCTCTGCTCCGCTAGTGTCGACTGGGGCAGAGTCCTGACAGCAGTCCAGCAGTATTGGTTAGCATAAGTGTACATGTGTCCTCTGACCCAGCATTTCCACTCCTGGGTTTGTTGCCCCAAGAAGCTCTCACAGGAGGATGTATGGGGACTTGTCCCAGGATGTCCGTGACAGCTCTGTTTCTGGAGTGGGGGCTGGAGGCAACCTAGTGGCTCATGACTAGAGGACTAGGTAAGACGTGGTACATGCACCCTGCGGCATACTAGGCTTCAGCTGGAAACTGATGTACGCACAGCAACGAGCACGTTTTTACAAGGCTGAAAGGGGAAAAAAGAAACAATAAAATCTATTGCACCATACAATATATATAAATGAAAAAGACATTCTCACAAAAGTACACAAAAGGCACATAAAATAAAAGCAAATATCACACTAGAATTGTTTCCAGGGTGTGCATCATAACATCTTATCCCCAAAATGTGATGGCTTAAAGTAGAAGCAATCATTTTATTATTCCTCACGGCTTCCGTGGGTCGGGAATTCGAGAAGCTTCACCTGGATGATTCTAGCTGGGGGTGTCTCGTGCAGTTGTGGTCACATGGAAGCTTGAGCTGCAACAGGCGCCTGGAGCAGCTGAGAGTTGAGAGGGCCTCAGGGCTTTTCCACATGGGCTAGTTTGTTCTTCCTCGCAGCATGGAGGCCTCAGAGCAGTCATACTACTTGCCTGATGGTTCAGGTCTCCAGCACAAGTATTCCTGCTAAGAAACTGGAAGTTTCATATTCTTTCCTGCCCTATAGCCTCAATAGTCATGAAGTAACACTTCTCCATCATTCTGTTGGTTACAACACAGTCACAAACCTATTCATAGTCAAGAAGGAAATTAAACTCTATGTCTTGATAGGTTACAAGTTTCTAGAAGAACAGGAGAGATGTTTCCACCCTCTCTGGAAAACATTCAGCCAGTCTGCCCTGTAGCCACAATTCACGTCTCTTCCACGTACAAAATGCATTCACCTGCTCTGAGGCAACCAGCGATGAAGGTGAGCCATGAACTGAAGGGTGTGTTTAACACAACTTCTGTAACGAGTTCCGTTTAAACCACACCCACAACACCCTCAGCAACGGGCATCCTCAAGAACCACAATGTCCCTCCCAGCCTGTGGTCCCTTCAGAAAGGACCAGCTGTGGGCATCCTCTCATCTTTCAAGTGGGCCTGGGTTCTATCAGTTCCAGCTTATACTCAGCTACTATTTTGGTCTCTTTAACTCCTGCTGCTGTTCTGAAAGGAAAATGCCCCCGAATGTCTTACTTTTATTCTAACCTGAACTCTTTCTGTGTTTAGAAGACAGTTTCCATATTTCCTCTTTTTTATTTCTTAAATAACTCTAAACTGTTTTTAAAGGGGAATTATATTGCTTTAAAGCTTCCTTTTCCCTGTAGTTCCCTCATTCAGGATCACGGTCTCTAGATGAATAACATGAACCACTTTCTTAAAGAGGCCAGAGGCTGATTTCCTCCACACCGTTAGAAACCATGTCAGGAAGTAAAACACACGCTTAAATAGACGTCTTCAGAGAGCCTTACCGCACCAGGTGTGTAGGGGTTTAGTGAGAAAATGACAGTCAACTAGAGCTTCTAAATAAAATGACACACTGTTCCCTTAGGTCCTTTTGTGTAAGCGATTCAGTTTCCCAAATATTTTGGGCATGCAATTTGGGTTCTTCCCAGCATTTTGCAGGCGAAATATAGATCTCTAGACTTTTACCTTATGTTACTGTTTCTCAGGTTCTTACATTTACCAACGTAAAGTTACCATCAAATACCCGATTAACTAAATGGTTGTCTCAAACGCTGCCTGCTCAGATCAGAGCTGCTGTACGTCTCCCCACCAGCCGTCCATCGCTCTCCTCCACAGCCGCCCCGCATCTTCCCTAGCTCTGGGAATGACACCACCACTCGTGCGGTTTTTCAGGCCCCAGACCCCAGGCCAATGATCCTTGATTCCTCTCACAGCTCCGCAGTGCAGCTGACCCTTGAACAGTACAGACTCAAACTGTGCGGGTGCACTTATAGGCGGATTTTTTTCAATAGTAAGTATTACAGTGCTACCCCATCCACAGATGCGCAAGGGGGACAGGAGGAACCGCGTGTATGGAGGGCCAACTATATAAATTAAACTCGAATTTCTGACTGCCCTATACCTCTGTGTTGTTCAAGGGTCAACTGTATTCTCATCAGCAAGTCTCACTGCCTCTGGACTTCGAATCTGAACACGTCTATCTCGACCACTCTGGTCCAAGTCTCCATGACCTCTGACCTGGATCACTGCGAAAGCCTCCAGATGGCTTGCTCGTTCCATGTTTGCCCAACTCTAATCCTAACCTATTCACACAGCAGCCAGAGAGATTCTTTGAAAATGAAAAAAAAAAAAGACAAATGTGATTAGTTTTAATAAAACAACATTTAAGTAATATTGTTACTCATACTGATCATCGACACTACAGATTCAGGGATTGCATTCTTCTGAAGTATTTTCCAAATTTTCCCTTCTCCCTTCCTCCCATTCCCTGGTGCCTTTTTGTGTGTGTGTGTGTGGTACGCAGGCCTCTCACTGCTGTGGCCTCTCCCGTTGCGGAGCACAGGCTCCGGATGCGCAGGCTCAACGGCCACGGCTCAGGGGCCCAGCCGCTCCGCGGCATGTGGGATCTTCTCGCACCGGGGCACGGACCCGTGTCCCCTGCATCGGCAGGTGGACTCTCAACCACTGCACCACCAGGGAAGCCCCACATTTGTCATTTTTAAGAACGATTTTAATCATGTCTAACCCAAAGTTATGAAAAGGTAGGATTTAAAGGTCCAAGGAAGCATTTCTTCCCCAGGATTTCATGACTCAGTTCAGTCATTCCTGCCCTGCTGATAAAACCAGGGGTGGAAGAGTCATCTCTCTGAAGTATTCAAGTCACTATTCATGAAGAGGCTTGATTCTGTCAATTATAATATCTTCCCCAATTCACAAAAGGATGACTTTAACTACAGGTAAATTTAAAGTTTTATTTTTAGAAGTTACACATATTTCAAAAAAGCAATTTCTTTTTATTCTAATTAATATTACCATTAATTAGAATATTAATTGAAAATATTTTCACTTACGATAGTTGAAACCCAAACTTTGTGAGGCCAAAGCAATGAATAATCTTCAACTCAACAAGAGATGCCTGGATACCTGAGGATTCTACTTCCCATTCTGTATTAAGAAGCACAACATTAAAAAACTACCACAAAGTTTCAGACACTGAAATTGTTTAGCGAATAAAATGTATGCATTTGGTATATTCTACTTCATTTTTTTTATTTTAAAAAGCACATGTATGTTAAAATAGTTTTGATACAAATGAATTATAAATGTACCTTTAAAAAAATCAGACTCTGTATTGTTCGTGGAGGATGTTTAAAACATGCGGCACACATTTTCTATCTCTGTAAATTCTTAGATTAGAAAAGCACAGTTTCTGGACTTCTCATTTACCAATGGATCTCAAGTTAAGATTAAATTAGACTCTCTCCCCTCACCAAAAACAAAATCCAGTTTTTCTCAGTAACTACAGAAGTGTCGCTGCTTTTAAAATACTGTCTTTTTCTTAAAATACTTCCTTTCAATTTCACAAATATTTATTGCTAGCAATATAGGGAATTCTTCTTGTTGGTATCCACGTCTTTCTAAAAAGGTCAGCACTAATCCTAGTATCAAACGTAGAGAATGCAAGCAGGAGTTCTACTCATGTTTTCTTTTAAAAAAAGTTCATAAATACCATTGCTTACAACAGGCTATATTTTATCATTCTAAGGAGCACACTTTTGAACAACTCTAAAATCAGGGTGTGTCTTATAAGGGAGCTGTCCTCTGCCCCGATTTCCCCAGCCCTCTCCTCAGCCTGGTCTGCACAGTCCCTCTGGCCTGTGTCCTCTCTCGGCTGAGCCAGAGCTTGAGACGCTTTGGACTGCAAACTGCGGGACTTTACAGCAAGCAAGCAATCACGCTGCAGGTCAGGACGCACCAGTGGGTCATAACCCAGTTCCGACACAGGCTGGACACTTAGTAGGGTGGATGATGGTTAAGGGACTCAGAGAAAGGCACCGTGTCAGGACTGGCAGTGCTTTAGTAAAGCTCCGAGAACGTGCCTTAACAGAGAGCATCTTAAATGTGATGAAACACAATAATTAAAACTACCGTCCCAACCTGCAATTGTATCTCTAGGGTTAAAAATGACCTGTGCAGGGATTGTGACCAAAGTTCCTACGGTCCTGTGTAGGTCCCTCCTCATTAATAAGCACAAAACAGACAATGAATCTATTGTAGACTGGTCCCTGTTCACAGCCCGCCTGGGCGCTGCCCCACCCCCTGCAATGAGAATAATGTAATATTCTGGAAAAGCAAAACTAAATATAACCGGGTGATCAAATCTTTATTTTAATTCTTACAAAATACTATAGAAATGAACCCAAACTAAACAGATATGTACATGTACATATGTACAAAATTTTAAACTTCTGAAAAAGAATCTATAAAAGTAGATGGTTAAAATGAAAAACAAGCAAACTTAAAAAGATTTAAAACCAGTACTATGAAGTTGACTTTCTCAAAGCAAAGTAATTATAATTTTAAATTGCGGGCTGTGGCCGGTCTTCTAGGCTTATCGTGTCAGATACATGAGTGAGTCTCCGCCGCAGAATGTCTTCAGTTTCATTTTATTTCCCATAGTCCCGGGCGTCTCCCCTTACACGTCTTTCAACATGAGGGTGTGGCACAGTCAGCCACAGTAAATCAACCCTGGTCTTCTTCTTCTCCTTGAGACACAGGTCGGAAAGGCAACGTAGTTTGTCCTCTTTCAGGGTCAGACATTCGAAGAATTCTAATCAGTTTACTTGGTGGAAGTGAACTAGAGGAGGCAAAATTAATGATTCCAATTTCCAAGAAGATTTTTTCATAAAAAAAAAATTCTAATACTACCTCATGAAAACATAAGTCTAAATGGATGCTAAAGGGGGGGTATGTCTGATATCTGGAATTCTAGGAGAAATATAACTTGCAATAGGGAAATAAATTTTCACTTTTAAAAATTAACTTCCTGCTAAATGCCATGGGTTTTCAGTTTGGAAGAAAAAGGAAATGAAGGAGATTTATGTATCAACTATCTCTAACTCTTATTCTTCTTGTCTAGTCAGGAAGGAGTCACCTGAATATTTCCAGTCATAAACTTGAGTACCCATACGATCGAGGGACCACTTTAGAGAAAGAATATCAACTTTTAAGTGACACAGAGCCTGACGCTATGGAGGTACCTAATAAATGCTGACTGACAGCAGAGCAGCGTTCTCCATTTAGGAAGACGGCTACTTTTCAGTTAACAGGAAAAGAATCAAGACTAGGGAAATCATGAATCGCTTCTCCAGTCGAAGCAGAATTACTAAAATTACTTTATATTAGTTGGGTCATGATAACCACAGAAGAGCAGATTCAAAATAGAAATATTAACAAGTCAATAATCATATTCAGTTAAACTGCCTCTGTTAATGGGAGATAACACAGACAAAATTTTAAATATCTAACACGGGAAAACTACATTCGATCTCTGGAACTAGATTAGGGGTTAATTTTTCTTTTGACTGGTCATTTGCATTTTAAAATTGAGAGTATAAAAGATTTCTCACCCCTTTTTATATACTTGATATATATATATATATATAATTCATAGAAGAGTTTTAAAAAGTTACCTCATGCTTTGAGGGGTAAGCAGGATGAACTGTCTGAAGCGCTGGGAATCTGCCATCTTGAGTATCATATCCATCGCAATTCTCCGGTTAACCATATCCTGGAGAACAGAGGCAGAAGTCAGAGTTGCTGCTGTGTCAATCATGTTCCTGTGAAAGGAACATTCTACTGGTTGTTATGAACCCCTGGATTTTTATCCAAGGCTCATCCATTATCTTATCTATGATGCCAAGCAATTCATACATACTGTGAAAGATAGTATCTAAAATTATTAGGGGAAAATAACTGAATAACATGTATCTTCCAGGAATTCCTATAGTCAGAGTATAGCCCCTTGCCTCAAATATACTTAACAATTAAAATAATCAGAAAATAGTCAAAAGATACAACTAGATGTTGCAGAGTGAATCTAATTTCTACAGTAATATTCAATTACTCAGGAGAACAGGATCAAAGGTGACCAGATTCAAACTTACTAAGTCTCTCAAGTTTTCCCTCAATGATTAAGGTGTTCTAAAAACTCTGTCCCATCACCTTCTACAATTTGTACAATGTGAGTCAATTTGAATTTACAGACTAATTTCTCAACTGAATCTTTAAAATAAGTTAAACAGCACATCCATGTATAGGGAAAAAGTGCTTGGTTATAACAGGTTTTGACTACAGGAATTAAACTGTGTGCTTCCATTTTCTGAGTTAAATAACAGAAAAAACAAAAATCCAAGTACCTCACTCCTCCCTTGAAAACTCCTGAAATTTGAAAACACAGACAAATGAAACCGCGTGTGGCCGTACCGTATGGCGTGGCGGTTTAGAACCTGGGCTCTGGAGACAGACAGGGGCCCTGCACCCCAGCTACACTGTTCAGTGGCTCTTACTCTATAAATTCTTCCATCAGGCATATCCCTAAAGTCATCTAACTTAACGTTAACAGGAGTGACCGGAGCTTGCCCAAAGTGAAAACTGTCCTTTCAAAACAATGCCTTGGGGAAGCCCATCATTTAATAGCAAAGCTGCCCAGTGTACCAAGAAATATTTATTCATTTCCACTGGACTGGTTCTCGGAACTTGGGTACATTTTTCTGAATAATTTCAATGAGGCAAAATGTCATTCTGACTAAGAACCTGTAAGTTTCTGAAAGAGAAAGAAATTGTTCAGAATTAAATTTGACTTATAAGATGGGTGATAAGTCTACATAATAGCATTTTGGACAAAAATATTATATGGAAAGAGCAATCATCTTCTACGATTTGTGAATCAGCTTTGAAGCCAAATCTCAGAGGAATTTCTAACTAATCTTCAGCAGTTACAGCATAGAAAAAAAAAAACCACTGAAGGATTATATAGCACTTACAAATATGAATTCTGATTCGTAAATAAGCATTTTCTAAATCCTAATTATGGGCTAGGCATTAGGAGTTAGAAATATGATTAAGACAGAGTTGACAACTTCAAAATTGAAAATTTGGTGGGTGATTCAGACATGAAAATAGGGGATTGCAATAGAATGCAAAATATATAAATATAATATATATAATAATAAAATGTGTATGATATATAATATTAGACACTATAAAATATAAAAATGATATAACTGTACGAGTGGATGTCAGGTGGTGCTGAGGGAGCTCTGAGAAGTCCCTAATCCTGCCTGGCAGGGTGGTGGTCATGGAGGCTACATAAAGGGGACATCTGAACCGAGTCCTGAAAGATGAGTCGGAGTGCGACATACAACGAAGAAGAGCACAACAGGCAGAGGCGCAGAGTCTGGAAAATCACAAACAGCTCTGTCCAGCTGAAAAAGTCAGCGGCTACCGTATCATGAAGGGTTTCAAAGTCACCCTTTGGAATTAAACCAAAGATTTTCAAGCAAGTGAGTGACTACAATTAGATTTATTTTAGAACTATAAACCTGACAAGACAGTGAAGGAGGAACTGCGAAGGGGCAGGATTAAAGTCTGAGAGTGTGGACAGGAAGTGATGACAACACGCGAGAGGCGAGGACAGGAGAGGTAACAGGAAGGAGCAGAGGGCGGGGACCAGGGAGATACTTGAAAAGAGAAGAGACAGGGGTCAGACTTCATGCGTAACGAGGAAAGAAGAATCACAGATAAATCACTGGTTTTGCAGTTAGGTGTTGGGTTGGAAATGGCAATTTGCAACTAATCAAGGAAAAGAATTCAGGAAAAGGAAGGCTTGGAGGAGAAAAATTCAGACTCAGACACGCTGAGTTTGAGATGTGGGTTGTTCACTAGATGAGGTCTCACAGGTAGTCGAGCACACGGGTCCAGAGAACAAGAGAGATGTCAGAATGAGATGCTTAGCTTTGGGAGGGATCCAAACGTAGACAGTAGCCTGTGGGACTGTGTGTGTCTGTGTGTGTGTGGGCTGGGGGTAGGTAGAACATGATATCCAGGAAAATTAACACCACTATGAAAAACAAAGAAGACCTCAAACATTTAAGGGCACCCGAATTAGGGGAGGCAGACTGGCGCACGGAGAACGAAGAGGAGGTAAGAAGACACAGTTTAAGAGATGGAAGGTCAGTCTGTGGTGCCACATACTTCACCGAATTAAAGTTCTTATATTTTGCTAAACAAGCTTTGCTGGAGTATATTGTCGTCTAAACCCAGATTACGGTAGATTTAGTAAAGAAGGAGGCATGAAGCAGTAAGGAGAATGCTTCACAGCTGATTTGGGAGGCACTATTGTGCGCCCGCACGATAGTGAGCACATTACAGACAGGACCTCACCCTACAAGGTAGGAAAGGTTAATAATCTATTCTACAGATGAAGAAACTGAGGCCCAAAGAGGATAGATATCTTGCCCAAAGTCAGCTGGGGAACTGGTGACAGAGGTAGGTCTCAATCTTCGGTTTTTTAACTTCGAAGTCCAGTGTCCTCGCTCCCTCCTGTTACACACACTGCTGTTTTGAAAAGTGTGGCTGTGCAGGAAGGGAGAGAACAGTGGCGAGAGTCAGGGAAAGCAAATGTGGGGAACTGCTTATAATTATGTGTAAAAATGGAAGATGGAAGCAAACTGGGGAAAAGGCTGCAAATCCAGGACAGGGTCCCTGCCAGTGTGGTATGTTAGCAAGGGAGAGAACTGGAATTCTTTGGTTCTTCTCTTATCACTTATCACAGACAAAACTATCAGAGCAGGATCTTTTCTGTTATGGGTAAAACTAAAGAATGAATTGCTTCCTGTCAAAATATACATTTCAAACAACCAAAAAATTAGAGAATTTAAAAGTCAACACTACCATGTAGACATCAAACTCATCCAGGCATCTGAAAGGAGATTCAGCAATGGACCACAGAGAAAGAATGAAGCAAACTGTGGAAAAAGAACGTTCACCGCCAGATAAGGCCCTCATGTCATTGAAAGCGGCTTTGTTTCCCTCTCCAGGCTGAACCTTGAATGAGTTGACAAAAAACAAAGTATAGGAAAAAAACAGATTAATTTCTTTACAAAAAAGATTGGCTACCATTAGAAAGGATGAGTTTATAGTAAAAAAGAAGACTAAAAAAAATCATTTAGTGACTTAGAAACGACAACTATTCTATTCAAAATATTTTAGAGTAAAACAGTGAGCTGTGTAACGGTGGTTTCTGTTTTATTGTGAGAGAATCAAACTGAAAACAGTTTCTCGTCATAACCAGATCTAACATACTGAAAGTCCAAAGGCTTAATAATAAAAGTACCAACGTTAGTCCAGTTTCATTTTTTGCATGTAGATATCCAGTTTTCCCAACACGATTTATCAGAGACTGTCCTTTCCCCATTGTATATTCTTGGCTCCTTTGTCAAATATTAGTTGGCCAGATATGCCTGGGTTTATTTCTGGGCTCTCTATTCTGTTCCATTGGTCTATGTGTCTATTTTTATGCCAATAGCATACTGTTTTGATTTCTATAGCTTTGCAACATAGCTTCAAATCAGGAAATGTGATGCCTCCAGCTTGTTCTTTTTTCTCAAGATTGCTTTAGCTATTAGGGGTCTTTTGTGGTTCCATACAAATTTTAGGATTGTTTTTTCTTTTTGTGAACAATGCCTTTGGAATCTCGATAGCGATTGCACTGAATCTATAGATAGCTTTGGATAGTATGGACATTTTAACAATATTAATTCTTCTGATTCATGTACAAGGGTTATCTTTCCATTTATTTGTGTTTTCTTCAATTTCTTTCATCAATGTCTTAATAGTTTTCAGTGTATAGATCTTTCACTTCCTTGGTTAAATTTCCTATGTATTTTATTGTTTTTGATGCTATTGTAAATGGGATTGTTTTATTTCTTTTTGTCAAACATTTTAAGTGCCAGGTTAATCCTTTGTTACTTGAATTCTAGTGACATCTAGTGGTTAAACTGCTTTCAAAGTAATTACTGAATGTCAAAAGGACACAGGACCAACTTAAAGAGGCTCACACTGGCCAAAGAGTAACAGCAGCAATCAATTGAAATACATAACTCTCTTTTAAAAGTTTCTCTTAGTAAGTGTTCATGGGAACAATATAAAAGTAATTAGTGAGATAACATTTTCATATAATTTCCTAAGAAGACATTATATGTAACGTTTGAAGGAACTCGATTTCATTTTAAGAGAATTCCAGATATACATATATGCACTCAAGTTGAAAAAACAGAGCACCAACCAGTTTTATCATATGTGTTTTAACAGATATACAGCTTCACGTATTTTCCAAAACACTATTTGAAAAATTATTTGGTTCTCAAGTGAGCATTCACTTGTATTTTAATCTTCTAAGGGTTATAAAAAATTCGGAATTTAAACATACACTGAAATTTTATATTTATCATCTGAAGTCTGAATTCTCTATGAAAATCCAAACACAAAAGCAACATTAACATAAGCAGTAAAAAGCCAAGCAAAACCAAACACACACACACACACACACACACACACACACACACACACACACACACACACACACACACACACCAGAACAGTAAGAACTAAGAAACAGGATGCAGTCTTTTGCTCCTAAACTGCATCTTGTATCATTCTAATGAATTAAGCCCCAGATAAATTACAGAGATCTAAATTTTATCCCTGGCCTATTAGTAAACCTATCATGGGACTTCTGCCTCAGTTTTCTTATTTGTAAAATGAAGACTAGAAAACTTGAAGATTCTTAAAGCAATAATATTCTGTTGAATAACAGGGATGATAATGTCAGAAAATCTAGTTTCAGTTGTCTTGAACAGCTATGGCTCTGGGGATAAATTATCCAAACACCTAATATTTTCTTTTACTAGAGTATAATTTTTACTAGAGTATAACTTATATACAGTAAAGAACACAAAGCTTAAGTGTTTAGCTCAAATAATTCTGACATATACGTACACATATACACACACACCTGGGTAACCACTACTCAGATCAAGACAGGACATTTCTAGCATCTCAGCAGATTCCCTGTGTCCTCTCCTGTCAACTACCAACCCCTAAAAGGTAACCACTATTTTGACTTTAATTACTGTAGATAAATTTTACTGGTTTTTGAAGAGTTCTGAAAAGTGGAATTGCTTTAATAGACCCTGCAAGACAGGTTTCTAAATTAGTTCTACCAAATTATACTCCCACTAGCAAGGTATAAGCGTTCTAAGTCCACAACCTCACCCACACAAGGTATTATCAATCTTGTTCATTTTAGTCACAATAATAGGAGTGGGATAGTAACTTATTATGGTATAAACTTGTATTTCTCTGATGACTAGCGATACTGAGCACTTTTTCATGTGCTTATTCACCACTTGGCGAATTAATGACTTTTAACCATTTTTAAATGTATTGTCATTCTTTTTCTCAATTATTATTATTCTTAAAAATTTTTAGATGGGTTCTTAGTTGCATATCTGTATGGCAAATTATTACTTATTCTAAGTATTAAAATGGAAGTATAAAATTTATGGCAACTAAGAATAGTATGCAAATATTTGAAAAGTTTGACCCAATTATTTAGAGTGAGTAGCTGCTTTTGACCTCCTGACTCACTTTTTTTTCTTGCGGTACGCAGGCCCCTCACTGTTGTGGCCTCTCCCGTTGCGGAGCACAGGCTCAAGATACGCAGGCTCAGCGGCCATGGCTCACGGGCCCAGCTGCTCCGCGGCATGTGGGATCCTCCCAGACCGGGGCACGAACCCGTGTCCCCTGCATTAGCAGGTGGACTCTCAACCACTGTGCCACCAGGGAAGCCCCTGACTACACTATTTTTAATGCTATATCCCACACTCCTCCTTTAATGCATGTGACTGTGATAGAATCCAGACACACAGACTCCATAATTTGAAAGTGGTGGCTTCCTTTATACAAAAGAGGCTAGATCTAGGGATACCTTCCAAAATAAGTAGCACAAAGACAATTACATGGGGTCGAACATTCTTTGAGTAATTCTCTTCTGGCTTCCTATAGTGGGGCCAGAGAATACACTTTCTATAATGTCCCACGTAATTTAAAATGCTACATGAATTTTAAAAAGGAACCAGTGGAGTTTAAAGAGAAGGTAAATATTTATCACTGAAAATAAAATTCCTAATTATCACCATAAGAAAATAATGTGGCTGTCTGGGGGAAAAAATAAAAAGCTAAAGTAATGGCTTTAGTCAGTAAAATCAATTTAATTTTCAACACTTTGGCAAAGACTATCTTTAACTTCAAAGTAAGTTATTTTGTTTTCCAATGACAACAGATCAAAATATCATCAAAAGAAATGAAGCAGCTAATTCTCTTAATGACTAACACGCAAAGAGTTAAGATACTTACAGATATAGTAAGAGTTTCATTCTTGTGGTCAAAATTCATTTTTCCACAATAGGCCCGCTGAGATAGTAAGTTGTCAAAGTACAATTTGCATCGTAAAGTCAAACACCTTGAAAAAAGAAATTGGGCATACTAAAAAGATTACAGAGATACAGAACTGTATATTCAGCATGATCTTCACACCAGCATGTAAGGCCAGATGAAAGTATGCCAAGATGTTAACACTGGTGCCCATTTAATAGGTAAAATTTTAGATGATTTTTGCCTGTGTCTTTATATTTCGTTCATGTCTCCACATTTTTACCACTTCATTTCCTTTTATAATAAACAAACATCTATAAAATGAATAAAGATGTCATCCCACATATAATGAAACCCATTATATTACAGTCAGTCCATATGAATGTATCAATCATTCGACTAATTTATATATCACCCTAATACAGAAGACATGAATCTTGTCCTTGAGAGGATTAAACTCTAGTAGTGTTAAGATAATGGGAAACTGCCTATTCATTTGCCTGTCTCCTCCTAACTTTACAGTAGCAAAAAGGGCAAAGGCAATCTCTTAATCATGTTGTACCTGTAATACCTTACGCACTGTCTAGCACAACGTGAACTTCACTTATTTGTCATATGGCATTCTGCTGTAAGTAAGAGCTTTCCCTTCTTCCTCATTTATTTACTTACCACCTTTCTGTTTATAAGGACGCAGTCACAGATTCTTATTTTATTCACTGGGTTGTCATCCATTACTGTTCTTATTTATTCTGGTCTTCAACTTGTCCCAGCTTTTGCCAGTGGAGCCCCTTCAAGCTGCCTATGTCCTTTTATCATGACTCCACATTTTGGGGGGGCACTTCCTTACTTTCTGGCATAGCAAGAGGCTCATCTATACCTTCCCTGCTCTGCTCCGGTATCATCAGCCATTTCTCAAAGGAGCCTTGGTTCCTTTTGTTGCGGAATGGTATTCAGAAAA
This sequence comes from Pseudorca crassidens, assembly GCF_039906515.1. Taxonomy (NCBI): domain Eukaryota; kingdom Metazoa; phylum Chordata; class Mammalia; order Artiodactyla; family Delphinidae; genus Pseudorca; species Pseudorca crassidens. The sequence goes on along the minus strand of NC_090309.1, from coordinate 79,152,939 downwards.
TAAGATCTAGGTGACAGGTGACTGGCTATTTTTCTTGACGTCTTTGCTCCTTAATGAGTCTAAGGCTCCTTTCTTCGGAATAACTATCGTTTTATTCTTTTCCCTCCCAATTCCCTTCCTAAACTGTATTAAATCTCCACATTCGAAAATACTGATAGTCTGAGTTCTCTTTTGCTGCCACAACTATTGCTTGCTGGTTTTCAGAATTTTCTGTTAACTTTTCTTTCTTTCAATACTGATACGTATTCTTCAATTGCTTCCACTCATGGGATGACTAAAAGAGACTGTCCTCATAAATTGGCAAGGTTCTCCAGTGTAAAGAGATAAACAATTTAAAAAATTTGACCATTTTTATTGTCCTCCCAAGATTGGATAAACAATATAAAACATGTCAGTGGTGAAGAAACATATCAAGATAGAAAACTAAATAAGACCAATACCTTTACAGAAAATATTCTAAAATTTTCTGAATAACAATATGAAAACGAACCCTACTGCTTCTGGAAAAGACACAGTAATAGGCATTAGATTTACTCTTCTGCGTGAAACAACTAGAAAACTGGACAAAGTCTATGAAACAAGAGTTTTTGGACTCTGGACATCAGACATCGCAGACAGTTCCAGTCAAAAGAATCTCTGAAAGATGGGAAACAAACAAATTGAGCCCTGTGAACGCCCCAAGTTACTTTTATGTTGAGAGTAAAAGGGGAGTGGAAACCCAAGCAGAGTCCAGAAGTCTTCCTGTTTAAGGGTCTGGGGCGGTCAAGGCACCTCCGGTTCACGAAGCAGCACAGAGAGAGCTCCAGAGGACCACAGAGGCGGGAGGGAGAGCCTCGGGCTGAGCACCGTCCTCCTCAGTGTCCGTGTGAGGATACTGCCCGAGGCTGGTGAGAGGAACACCCAACAGAACCAGAAACAACCCCCGAGGTCACCCAGAGCCAGGAATAGTTCATATTCCCAAAGGCATGAGTGGAATAACCTCGCAACATATCAACAGAGGACCCAGAAGAACCCAGCTGCACAGGTAGGAAAAAAATCAGTCCTTCACCAAAGCCTGCTCTGGTCCCACCTAACAAAACTGCAAGGCAGCCTCAAAAGGATAAAATTAAAAACCCTTTAAGTCCTAATAACATGCATATAAAACTGAAATACACATTTCAAGAACTAAGCTATATTTTAGTTAAGGAATATGGTCAAACATGCAAAGCCCGTTTCTCATTACGGCTTTATTTGAATTTCCCCATACGTACTAGAGCTAAATTAAAAAAAAAAACTCTATAGTCTTAAGATTATAGTTTTTGGTGTAAGTAGTTAAAACGCATGTTACTGAGGGAATGTCATGGGGAAAACAGAGGTTAGGTGGAAAGACTAGGGCTGCCCTGGATCCAAGTATATCAAAGGGCAACCCTACCATGTAAACTGTCCTTTATTTCTGTTGCTTGTGATTTTAGCTGAGGTTAACTTATCTCTGTCAATCTGCACATTTCTGGGTATTTTAATGACATCCAGTTTTGCTGATCCTGTATTCATTCATTCAACCAATATATATCAAGTTTCTACTATATTTCAGGCACAGCGGTAGGTACTGGGGATACAGCAGCAAACAAAACATAGATTCTGCATCCCTGGAGCTACACCATTCTAGTAGATCATGGTAATCAACTGAGAAACTGCCTTAACATCTCCCATCAAAACGCGTATGCCTTGAGAACATGCAATGTCCAACAGTGAAACAGTCTGTTAACAGAACCAATGAGCTTCCAAATGACCCATTTGAGCATAGACTGAACAGCCATCTATGAGTTATCCAGTAAAGCATATCTAATGCAGTTTAAGTTTAAAAAGCTCACTATAAAAGTCCCTTCAAATCCAGGATCCCAAGCACTACCACCATTTCTTTTCTGAATAAATCATGCAAGTGCTTTTAATTTAATTTTATTATTTATAAGCGAGAATGTGAAAACGAAGAAAAAACAAACATGTAAAATATATGGTAATATTTTTTAATACACTTACCTTCTAAATTGTTGATACGTTTTATATCTATGGGTCATTATTTCTTCCAGTAATTTAATAAACCTTTTTAAAGTCCTTACTTTGTTATCCAGATCAAGATAGGTTTCTCTTGCTTCTTGATATTGCCTATTTCAACGAAACATAAAGTAAAATCTCAAATATATTTAATAGGAAGAACAGGGAGTGCAGGGAGCACTGAGAGGGCCCAGCAGTAGCAGGTTTCATAAACCTCCAGACAAATACACTGCCAGAATGCGAGCGTGCTGCCCCGACTGGGGAGAGCTGTTAGCAGGGCGGGGCAGAAACACAGTGCAAGCCCCAGAGAAGGCAGAGGAAGTCAGTGAAGAAAGTGCCCAAGTGGGGCCCAGAGTGGCAGATCGTAAGAGAATACCAGCAAATACAGATCTTCTAGCAAGGAAGGGATCGCACCAGAAGGCAAGTAATGTTCCCCTTAGTGACACATGCCAGTGCAGGAACAGAAGAACACAGCTTGGGCATTAGGATCCCCCTAGCCCCAGCCTGAACAAGACAAGGTCAAAGAGGCCGGGAAGACACGGCTTCTCAGAGTGCTACTGTGGAGGCAACAGCTCATTGCTGTAGAGAGGGAGAGAAAGATCCTGACAAAGGATGAAGGGCGAACCCTGGCCAAGGCTCTCAGTGATCCGTCCCATCCTCCTTCAAATGTCCAGTCCCAGAAAATCCAACCAATTAAAAAACGAATAACAAAAAAAGCACAAACAAAGCACACATACAAAGATATTTATGGGGGGAAAAAAGCGCTGGGAAAGAGCAGCAAAACTCTCTCTACAGACAAAGAAAACTTATTACAACGTTGTCACAAAGCAGATTAAAACCGTAATTGAACACGATAAATTAAAACAAAAGAAAACAAAACAAGACACAAGTGCTACCAGGAAGGAACACCTCAAAGCAGAAATGAAAGAACTGAAGGAAAAGATAAATCAAGGAATTCAAAGCTAACAGACAGGTAAACAACAACAGGTTACAAACAGACAAGAGGAGGAGAAGCAAGAACTTGCAGAACCCAAGGTGGGGCAAGGGAGTGTAGACAAAAAGCAAAAAAAACAAAGACATGAGACAAAATGAGATGACGCATAGGAACAAACAGACAACACAGAAAACATCAACAGACAGATGAGAAATGAGAAAAACAAACAAAACAGGAAAAAACCCCACATAAAATGGTTAGACAAAATAACTAGAGAAGAAAAAGTACATGCAACATATGTATAACTGAAGACCTCTAAAAAGAACACTAGACAGCAGAAAATACTTAAAAGTAAAATACCAGAAAACTTTTAAGAAGTAAGACTTAAATCTATATATTTAAAAAAAAAAGCACTGTGTATACCAAGGAAAGGATCACAGAATTTGACATTCTGGATAAGTTATAGAACTTAACAGATGAGCATCATAAACACAGATACTCAGGAGAACGAGGATTTTATATTAGGCTAAACTCTTATCTTTCAAACTCAAAAGCTAGAGACAAAGTTTTGAACTTGCAAAAATACAAAAAATATTACTCCTATGGCCATTCTTAAGGAAAAAATTAGAGGACCAATAACTTTTCAAATGGCTAAACAGCCGTTTGGAAAAAGATAAAATACACTCCTCACATCAAAAATATTCACAGAAAAAGAAATATAAATAAACGGTCCTTAAGACATGAAAAGATGTTAACCACATTTAATAGAAGTGAAATGCAAATTAAAATTACACTGAGGTGTGTATATGTATATTTAGGAAATATATCTATCAGCAAAAAGAATCTACGATAATCACACATTGTTTAGGCTGTGGGGAAACAAGCACTCATTGCTGATAGGAGTGAAAAAAAAGTACAATCCCTAGAAAGGGGACTCTGCCAGAATGGGGTTTATCCTATTAAAAAAACAAAAACAAAAACCCCGAATTTATACAAAATAATGCATGTATAAAATTATTTGTTGTGTACCACCATTTATAATAGTAAAAAATCAAGTTAAAACTCAACTATCCATCAGTAGGAGATGACTAAATACTGTGAAACATAAAAACACAATGAGAAAATGCCTATGTACTGATATGGAAAGATCTACAAAATATAGCATTAAATCAAAGAAAGCACCCTAAAACAGCTTAGTGTACTACTTTTTGTATCTGCAAGGATGAAAACACATTCTCATATCATCTTGCCTTTGCATACAGAAACATTGAAAGCATATTTAATAATTTAATAAAATAAAAGTGAAAAAATTCATTGTCTGCCCTTTCACATTATATTTTTAAAACATGTAAGGTATTACCTATTTTAAAGAAAAACTTCTGTTACTATTTTTGTTTCTTCCCCTTTTTCCCCAAAGTTTGTGAAATCAGAATTGAGATCACTCCTGTTCCCTGCCTTTTTTAATATGAAAAATTCTTCATAAAGTTTAATAGTTATAATTTTCTACTGTAATTCAATCATTATCATCCAGTTATACAAGATTTCTAATTTTTTAGTGTTATACAAACTACTATGTATAAAATAAATAAGTTACAGGAATATATTGTACAGCACAGGGAATATAGCCAATATTTTGTAATAACTATAAAGGGACTACAATCTATAAAAATGCTGAATCACCATGTTGTACACCTGAAATATAATATTGTAAATCAACCATATCTCAACTAAAAAAAATACTAATGCTGCAATAAACATCCAAGTACAAATTGTTTTTTTCATTTTGGATTATAACAACAAAATTACTTGGCCAAATTGAAATTTTTAAAGGCGTTTAACATAAACTACCTTAAAACTTTTCAGAAAGGCTAATAACAATAACATCTAACATATTATGTATGCTATACGTTGTTTATTATGGGTCATCTCATTTATTCTTCATAACAACTCTATAAGGTAAGTACTATAATTATACCCATTTTATAGATGAGAAACTTGAGGTTCAGAGCAATTAGATAACTTTCCAAAGTCAGTTTAGTAGGTAACAGAATTGCAATTCAAACTGAGTTACTCTTGCTTCAGAACCCATGCTCTAACTAAACTAGAGCTTCCATTTTCACAAGTAATATAAAAATATCCATTTCACTGAAATCTCACTGACATGAAATATGTGTTCTTTTCATCTTGATCTATATGAAAACGGCTTCTAATTGTTTTGCTTTGCATTTCTTTGATTACTTCTGAAGCTGAATATCCTCATGTCTACATGAATCTTACAGGTATAAAAATGGCAACTATGTTAAAATGTCATTCTGTAATGAGTTCTGTAATAATTCCGAAGGAAAAATGTTTATTATTAATAATACATGTACGAAAGGCTAGTTTAGCTATAACTATATGCCATAGCAACACTTTACCCAAACTTAAGATTTATATATAAATGTTATTTTCTGTCTCACTATTACGTATCTATGGATAATATCATAAAGTAGAAAAGCGAGCAATCACTTACCTCATTATTTCCTCTCGATCTCCATGACTAGCATGTTCTGCCTGTATCTTTTGTCTTAATCGATTAATTTCTTTGTCTAGAATTGATGCAGATTTTTTTACTTCTATCCGCTCTGGGCAGATTTGTCTTGCTTGTGACATTTTCTCCTAAGATAGCAGATGTTTAACTTTAAAACTCTTCTTTGATATAACAATTCACTGTACTACTTGTGCCAAAGTATGCAAAATAGAATTCTGAATTTATGTTTAAGAAATGTATCTTAATTACATTTAATATCATTATTGTTCTAAGCTTTATATTGAGAATACGGTCCAGAGTTGTCATAATCTTCAAGAGAAAATTACATTGGTGTACACACTTTAATAATTTGTAAGAGCTCCATAACTTCCTAGTGAAACAAATTTCAAGTAGCAGTTATGAAAGGTTTGGCATCCAGGGTGCTGAGGTCAGACATAGCATTCTGTGTGTTTTAGGATGGATTCTGAACATCAAGTAGTACTGAAAACACAAAGACCCTCGTGTTTGTAACATATCAAACATAGTATTTATATTCATGACCTTTGTAGTACAGTAAGTTTTAAACAAGTAGGGAAATGAATTACAGAGTTTAAATCATTTTCCTAAGACATGTAAAAGCAAAGCTGGAATTCATCTCTTTTAGGTTAAACCACGGTTGCCCTCAACTTACTCTCCTCTAAAAACAGGGCTGCTGCTTTCAGTTGTCAACAAACGTTATCTAGTAAGTGGGAGCTGAACTGCAACCCAGCTCACACCCAAGTTACTCAGAGGCAGGGGAGCATTTTTCTGACATAAAGCTGTATGCACTTGCCAACCTGGGCATTTAAGGAACTATTTCAGTGGAGGGCATGCCATTTTCCAAATCACTCAGTGACACTACATGGGGCCGTGGCAGTGCTGCCTAAAGTCCTCTTCATGTTGATCTAAGAAGTCCCCACACTGAGAGTCCCTCAGTCTTTTCCTCTGTTGATTCACTGAAACAGCTGTTACTTCATACAAAACAGATAGTCATCGGACAACATGTCTATGTTTGGAAAACATGACATTAGGAAAACACACTTTAATAATCATGACTAAGGGTGTAAACAAAATATTAAAAAAAATGATGGATAACCTCTAGTTCTTTTTCTTTCATATCTAATTCTCGTTTCTTTTTATTTAAAGTATCCAAGTGTTCTTTTTGCTTGTCTTCATAATGCCGTTTTCCTCGTTTTTGGTTATCCACTTCGGAATCAGCAAGGTTTAATTCATCCTGTTTAAATAAAACCAAAATAATCTATAAAGATTGCTTTAAAAAATTATCAGCATAGGTATAAACTAATTGACAACTCAATAAAGTGGACAGGATTATGCTGCTTTAAGAGGCAAGTGTTATTAAGTTCATATCCATATGTTTCTGAAGAGAAGTGAAGAGTTTCCCAAATTGAGAAGTCACATTATCAAATTAAAGTTCTTGTATGAAGTCTCCATACCTTATGGTGCGCTCAACTTTATTTTGGTAAACAAGGCAGTTTCCTGGGAAGCTACGGTAGCCTGAAAAGACTTAAAACAATGCAAGTGTTGTATATTACAGAGGTACCTGACAGAGGAAACCTGGTTTTAAAAAAAGGTGAATTGGGGTGGAGGAGGAAAAGATGTGAAGAAATTTAACACTGACTTATTTGGTCATCATTTCTGGAGGTGTAACCTCATAATTTTGAGAACAAAATATAATTGTAAAGAAGCTATCCCAAGTTCACTTTAAAGGGAAAGAGTAGTAAACTATAAGGTAAAGATGCATATTGGAACGCACAGCAACCACTGGGAAAAGAAACAAAAAAAACAAAAATTGTAGCTAAACAAACTAGTAGAGGAAATTTTAAAAAGGAACACTAAAAATTACTTGGCTAATCCCAAAAGAAAGAAATAAAGAGAAGAAATACAAACAAGAACAAGTAACAGCTAACCATTACTTTTAAGACGCAATATCAACTGCTTTTTTTTTTTTTTTTTTTTTTTGCAGTACGCGGGCCTCTCACTGCTGTGGCCTCTCCCGTTGCAGAGCACAGGCTCCAGACGCGCAGGCTCAGCGGCCATGGCTCACGGGCCCAGCCGCTCCACGGTATGGGGGATCTTCCCGGACCGGGGCACGAAGCCGTGTCCCCTGCATCGGCAGGTGGACTCTCAACCACTGCGCCACCAGGGAAGCCCAAAAGATGATTTATTAAAAGTGCTATATTTAAAATAATATAGATGAAAGAGAAGATCAAGAGCTCTGGAAAAATCCATCACTCAACTCTTCTAATTACTCAAAATACAGCTCTAATCACCGTAAAGATGCCAACGCTGAAGACACATGAGAAAGGTTAAAAAAATTAATTCATGAAATGTAAATGGAAACAAAGCAGTATTTCTAAATGTTAAATATATCACTTTGTACTTGTGATTTTGTGTTCATGTATAATTAAATTAGTAGACCTAATGTCAAGTACACATTTTGATTATTTTGCCTAATAATTTCATATATGAATGGCGACTAAAATACATTTTCCTTTGTTACTGGATTTTTCTCTTGTTATGGGCATCTGCCTTCTATTTGAGTACATGCAGTAAACAAATGTCTTTAAAGGAGGCATAGCCTGGTGAAAAGATTTTATTTAGAAGATGATATATACATATACACATAGCCACCAATTGCGGCAGCTTTCTCAAATACTGATATACAGATTGACTTCTTTATCATCAATTTGGATGTTTTAAAAAATATACAGATTTCCAAACTCCACCTTTGGAGATTCTGTTTTCGTAGGTTGAGAATCCCTGAATCTCAATTTTTAAAATGGCTCTTGATTTAATAACCACCAAATTAAATTTTAGTCGGTCTGTTTTTTGAGCCTAGTACTGGACATACATGCTGTGATGATCATGTTCACCCTCAAGAATCACGGTTATAAGGAAAAAGAAACGAACGCAAACCAAAACAACAGCATCAAGGAAGACAGAATATTTGGAGATATCCCAAAAAGAAAAAGAACATGTGAAGTATCTAAAAATTGCAAGTATTTACCTCATATAAAAGAATAGATTTAGGCTATTTGCTGACCTAAGAATACAATTTACTGCATCTTGCTCGTACTGCTAAAAATAACTATCACTCAAGGTAGACACTTAATAATATACAGCTTTTATAGCAGAGTTCTATTAAAAATAAAAACATTGTTATATGGAGTACAGAGATACTCTGTTCCTTTACTTTGAGGAGAATAAAAGAAAATGGGTGCAATGTATATAGTAGGAGATACTACAGTTAGAAATTGCAATACCTCATGAAACAGAATGGTTAAACACTAATTTTTCTAATTATTTTTGGTAGAATCTTTCAAAATAAATATGTCCACGTTTGCTTTAGGGAACCAAATCAGCTTTCTAGAGCCAAAGGGGTCAATTATATCAGGGCAGATTTGTGCTGCTTAATCTTTTCTCCTAGCAACTTTAGAAAGGGAAAGACTTGACTTATAAAATAGGATGAAAAGAATTTAATGTTCTTTTCTCCACGTTTATCATGGCTTTTGACTTGTCCTTATATATTTAATAAATTTATATCATAGGTACCATCAAATTTAAAACTAAAAAGGAACCAAGAGAGTATTTCTTTTACTTTCATGTTGTTGATGGTGAAACAGAGACTTAGAGATATTAAAAACCAGTTAGTGACACTCATCCTGGTTTTGGGGTGAGGACTAGGTTGGATTAGATCTAAAATTAATCCTGATGTAGCCCTAAAAAGTTCAGCCTTTAAAAAGATAGGCTGAGATGCTAGAAGGGACAGAATCACTGAAAAATTTTATTCTCTTTGATGCCTAAATAACCAATTTTAGTTACCCGACAACACTGGATAAATTGCTACAGTATGTATTATAGCCACTTGCTTCATATAACTCTACATCAATTATGAGGTTTTAAAAAGCTATAGATCATTAGATCTTGGAATTTTCAAAAGCATGGTCAGCCTCAATCCAAATAAACACTTATTGTCTCTATCAGAAACTGAGAGGCCCTCCTACTCCAAAATGCAGACCATCATTTTTGATGTAGGTCATGCTCCCTGTACAAAAAATTTAATTTGTGACTAAAGCATTAAGTTTGCAGTGTAAATCAAAATAAACTGTTCAAAGGGAGAAAAATACTGAAATCTTATGCGAAGATTTCAATGACTACATATTTGAACAGAGTATTCCACTCCTCACCACTCCTCTGACACAAAATGAACAAACATCCTGATAGCAAACAGATTACATTTAGAAGCTGCTAATATATCACAAAGACAGTTTCTGAGGAATTAAATTCTTTTGTTAGCCAAATATTCTTGGTCCTGTTGTTAGCTATTGGGATGGCTATTGGGATGTGATAGTGCAAAGGAAAACCCTCTTGGCTACTGGCTGACCGCATGCAGGTTTACTGAAGGACTTGTCTAGCTTTCACTTATTTGCAACCAAGGCAAAGAACTTAAGACCAAGAATTCTTACTGCCTTCTGCCCATATTTTCCACTCTTGAACTTATCTACACACTCCCAATTCCAGGAGTTGCATTAGCCTACTCGTCCCTAAAAGAACAGAACACAGCTTATCCTTCATTTTTTGTTTTTAATTTTAAGCTATCTGGGACAATTCAGGTGCTAATTATTTCTTTTCCTATATTGTTTTAGCATACTTTATCATTTTGATTTTAAGTTTCCCTGCTCAATCCTTCACCCATTTAAAATTTTCTTTTATCTCATCTTTGTTTTAACTTCACTGCTCTAATTTCTGAGTTTTGAATTCTCTCTCTCCTATTCCTGACAATTTTCATACTTATTTTATTTCTTCTTATTCAATTTTCTTTTAAAAACTAATTTTGTCTTCTTTTTTATCTTGGACTTATTGTGTTTTTAATTCTAATTTCCTGTAGTAACTACTATTTGTCTTTTTCAATAGTATCCTTAATACTTTTTTCCTTCCTCAAACTTTATTATTAAAATTTTATATTCTTTTTAATCAGTAATTTATCAGTCTATTTTCCCACTTTTTATTCTTATCTCAAATAGAAAAAAGTAAACCACCTTGCATTACAATAGCAGGCAGGAATCACAGCTCTATGGAAAGCAGCTGTAGAGAGGCCACCGCAAACAAAGGAAAGTTGTTTCTGCTCGGGTCCTCCTCTGACTTCCTTTAATAAATTATGTTTTCTAAAATTGACAATGGAGACAATTACAGTAAAGTTCATATGCATGCAAATTCTTTAAAATTTTTAAAATGTCTAGATACATTTTGATTCAAAGGGGTAATTTTCCTGCAAAAAAAGGGGGTTATATCGTCAATAAACCTTTCTCCTCTTAAAACATACTATTAATTCTTCTCAATGTCTTATAAATAAAATTTGAGGTTTCGAGAATAATTGAGTTATTCATAAAAATGAGAATGATAATAAGCTACTTGACAACAAAGCTATTAAACGTGGTGAAATTTACAGAATTTAATTGTTAAATAACTTTATTTCCCTAATTTGGTTCCAAAAGTATGTGCTTTAAAAAAAAAAAAAAAGGCCGATTGAATTCTAGCTGGAATATAATGCAGATATGTTAATAAATGGGAATTGGGTAGCATTTTATTTCAAGCTGGCTTTTATATCAACTAATTCTTCAACTATTGCGGAAAAGTGGGACAAGAGAACAGATAAGCACAGAAACAGTATGGACAGATAAGATGTCCTGCCTCTAGTTCTAAAAGAAGAAAAAAATCTCACAAAATAAAAAGGTAACAAAAGCTGTAACCTTCTGGGGGGTCAGAAATTTGGCAATTTATTCTCCTTAAAGGCGTGAGCAGAGTGTTTAATTCTACTTGATCTAATGACGAAAAGCTGGTTTACAGCCCGGTTTTATACAGCTACATTTACAGTTAGCCATAAATTCTATTGAGGTAATATCTAGCCGGTATATAGTGTATATAAAACTGAAACATAAAAAATATATATAGTAGAGTAACAATAATACATACCTTAAGTGGATCTGCTAGCTCTGATAGCTGATTAATTTTCTGTTTAATTGCATCATACTTGTTTTCCGCTTCTATTTTCAGACTTTTAAAATGTTCCATATTCTCTTTTTGTTGTTCCATGTTTTTCTCAACCATTTTCATTTTGATTTTATTTTCTTGAGCTTCATCTTCCTGGCAACATTTACAGAGCATACAGAATTAATTAAAACACTTTTAAGTAATCAAATAGAAAAACAGTACAAACAATTCTAGAAGAGGAGAAACTATAGGCTACAAGTAAATCAGATTAAAGACAAATACAAAGAACAAATTATGATATTTTCATACTCTTAATGGTAAATTAGGAGGTAGAAGAAATAGGTTCAAAAATAGAAAAGGATTACATTTAGAAGACAAACTACATTGTGCTTGAGGTCATAATCAAAAGGGGTAACTTTTATTCTATCTACTCACTTTTTCTTTCAAAATATAATGTATATAAATATATATCTTATGCCAGACAATGTGTTAGATGCTGAGTAAACAAAAATAAACAAGACACAGCCCATACCTTTAAGAAATTTAGTCTATCAATAAAAGTAATGAAAGCAGAAAAACACTGAGTGGAAAACCAGATTACTAATAAAAAATGAAGACAAATTCTTATTAGAGTAAAGCTCCATTGGTGCAGGGACTTGAACTGTTTTGTTCACTGTTGTGTCCCTCAGCATTTAACATGATGCCTGGTAGAGAGGAGACAATTGGTAAAAACTGATTCATTTTAACAAGACTCTGCAATCTATCTAATTCACTACTTATGGTAACCCAGAGAGCTGAGCTGAATGTCATAAAAAGATGTCTAAGAGAAATTAAAATAGAGTAATAAATATGCGGTGAATTAAAACCATTAACTTGGAAAAAAGAAAATAATGCCAAGAGGCCAACTTCAACTGACTAAAAGATATCACTAATATTGATACTGATTAATTCTGAAAAAAACTGCTAGGTAGTTTGGTTTGAAAGGGCACTATTTACATAATAAACTCTGATAAAGTATTATTTCATGTATCAACAGAAGACAAAACCAATTACAATGCATGCAAGTTACATATACAAAATATTAAGGAACTTGAAGGCCATACACCAGGTAGTTTCTACCTTATTTGTAAATGGATATAGCAATCATAAAAAGTAGCCTCAAAAAAGGATTTTTTTATAAAGCTGAGAGTAGATACTCTTAACTTAAATGACAGATTTCTCCTTTAACATTACATTTAAATTGAGGAAAAGAATCTTACCAAGGTTGCAATATCTACAGACTGGTGTTCTTCTATATTCTCAAGTTCCCGAATTTCAGAAGTACTTCTTCTTATTTTCATCTTTTGAAAAACAGTATTTAGATTTTAGTAAATAGAAATAAATGAAAAATAAAAACCCTGGGCAAGGATGTATTAATCAACAAAGTTCTACTCTGCTTTATGTTACAGAAGGATTCCATAGTTAATGAAAGAGACATATTAGTATTAAATGAACCAAAGAAAAGTATGTATAAAGTCTGCCTTGATCACCATTATTGCTAATCCACTCTCATGCAAAGCAGATATAAGTACTCCACCTTAGCATTTAAAATGATGACAGTGTTGAGTCCACAGAGAAAGTACTTTCCTGAAACATCCAGTCTCAAGTTACGGAAAGATTACTCCAGTGGTTCTTAAAGTCCAATCCCACTATCTCCTGGGTGTCTCTGAGACTCTTTCAGAGGGTCCATGAAGTCAACACTATTTTCATAAAAACACTAAGGCATTATTTATTTAAAAGCCTTTTTTTAAAAAAATTTATTTTATTTTATTTATTTTTGGCTGTGTTGGGTCTTTGTTGCTGCGCTCAGGCTTCTCATTGTGGTGGCTTCTCCTGTTGCAGAGCACGGGCTCTAGGTGCGCGGGCTTCAGTAGTTGTGGCACGTGGGGTCAGTAGCTGGGGTTCGCGGGCTCTAGAGCACAGGCTCAGTAGTTGTGGCACACAGGCTTAGCTGCTCTCTGGCACATGGGATCTTCCCGGACCAGGGCTCAAACCCGTGTCCCCTGCATTGGCAGGAGGATTCTTAACCCCTGTGCCACCAGGGAAGCCTGGCATTACTTTTTTTTTTAAGACCAATTTTACTATGGATTTCTTACAGGTGTACAGGAGGTTTATAACTATGATGTGTAATATTGCAACAGACTGATTACAGAAGCTGATATGACAGTTCAGGTGAATTTTATTAAACCAGATGTTAGAGATTTTAAAAAATATAAAAAACGTCAATCTTTTTACTAAATCTTTTTGGTTTTGGAAAATAGTTATTTTTCATAAAAATGTTATTTATGCTAACACATAATGTACTTATTATTTTTAAATGAATTAATAAACATTCTTAAATTTTGCTTTAATTTTTAATAACATGAATACTGATAGATAAAACCCAAACAAGCAAAAGCTCTTTTAAGATTGTAAAGGGGCTTGAGGCCAAAATAGTTGAGAACTATTCGTCTAACTAAATGAATGTCAAGACCTTAAAAATAACTTGGAAATGATTAAGTTGAGAAAACAAATGATGTTTTTTTACCTTTAACTCTTTATAATGCAGTTGGCACCTTCTAAGAAGTTCTTCATTGTGTTTAATATCCTTTTCAAGGGCAGACAAATGTTGCTGAAGATTTGATATCTGGGCTTTCTTATTTTCAACCTCATTCTCCAAGTCACTTAATAGAGAAGAGAGGGTAAAAAAATACTTTAAATTTACTTCTGAATATTACAAATATTTAGATCTTTACAAAGAAAACCCTATTTTTAATAGCTTTTTTGCAAAACCTATGCAGTTAACCAGTTCTCTATTCCTACCACGTAATTCAAAACATGAAAATACAGAGATTTCAAAAAACATCTTCTAAACTGGAATTAAATTTTACTTACTTCATTAGTAAGTATTTATGATTTATCTGTGGTAGGCATTGTGCACAGTGATAGGCAGAGGTAGAAAAAAAATTAAGGCATAAAGGAATCAAACAAAAAGGCAAAACATCAGGAAATAAACCATAACATTGAAATGTGAACAGGACACTGCACTATATGTCCACAATACGACGGGAACCTAAGAGTAAGTCTGGGAGAAGTGACAACTGACTTGTGTTCTCTGAAGTTTTCACCAGATGGACCACCTAGAGAAGATGGAAAGAAATACACGAAGGCACAAAGAGGTGAAAAACAAATAAGACTGAAGGTCAGTAAAACTGAAGGTCAGCTCAACATTTCCTGTGGTGAATAAATGCTATGAATGTGTGGGGAGTGAAAGGGAAGGAGAGGAGGACAATGAAAAGAGGTGGAGGGAAAGGTCGGCAGATGCCAAAGCCATAAGGGGTCTCTATGCCAGCAGAGGCAACTGTCTTTCAGAAGTGATCTTTTCCTGTTTCACTGACTCTGTCTTCTAAAACTCTGTGCCTGGTGGAAGAGAACCACCCGTGCAATTAAGAACAACTCTTCTCTGATAAAGAGAGTACGCCAGATTTCACTAAGATGCACACTTTTCCACATTTTAACATCTCTGAATTCTGAAATCATCTTCCAGTCCATGGTTCAACTATCAATACTTTTCTTTTTTACTGGTATATAAAATAACAGAGCATCTTAAATTTGATGAACTATTAGAACCGTGCTACCTTGTGGAATTCTCAAAATTAAAAACAAAAATCAATGATGTTAGCTGAATGAATGATAAACAAATGAGAAAAAGAAAAAGAGGAGAATAAGTGTGGTATTTCTGGTAAAAATGGAGCCAGAGGCAAAAACTGTTTCAGAGCCATCTTTCATCAACAGGAACCTGCCAGTGCTGAGTTGATGAGGGTATAGAAAAGCCTACTTCATATATTCATAGTGTGGGAGGGGGTTAGGGAATCAATTGCTCTGTAGTCATTTGACAATTGCTATTAAATGATCAACTTATATAATAATAAAATAAAATTTAAATATTTATTTTAATAAATATTAAGGCTCATTTAGTATTATTAAGTGTTAAAAATATTAGTAATTGTTTAATGTTATTAAATATTTAAAATCAGGTCATAAATTGTATGTTAATAAAACAATGAATTTTAAAATTTTTAAATTCACACATTCTTTGACTCAGCATTTTCACCATTTAGAATTTAATCTATGCACATACTTTCAGAAGTATGCCATGATACACATGTGCGTTCTCACTGCAGCACTGCTATAGTAGGAGAAAACTGCAGATAACACGTATGTCCATCAACAGGAACTGGTCAGGTAGATTATGGAACAGCCATACCAAGGGGCAGCTCTAAGTGTCCTGATATGGAACAATCTCCAAGATATAATATTGAGACAAAAAGCAAGACACAGAAACCATATGTGTACTTATACACAGCACAAATGGATGAACCTTGAAAACATTATACCTAAGTGGGGGGCAAAGGACTTCACTTTTCATTGCATTCATTTCTGTACTGTTTGAATTTTCTCACCATATGCCTATATTACTTTTAATCATTTTTAAAATGTCAACAGGGACTGTGGAGAGATGGAATTATAAGCTACTTTTGTTTTCCAATTTATATTTTCTGTATTTAAAAAACACCAGTGAATTATTTTAAATTTCCAAATATCAGACAACTATCATACTGGTTCAGGTCAAAACAGATGACACAAATATCATTTAAGTATCATGATAACTTAGTACATTTTCAATCAATAAAGTTTATCAAGGTGAGAAACAATTTTTAAAAAACCAATGTTCACCTGGCTTTTAAAACAAAAGCTCTGTCCACTACACATTGATGCAAATATTTTAGCTAAAAATGAAGCCAATTATTAACTTCATAAGTAAGTCTTAAACCATTACTACTAAAATGCTAGAATCAGGGATCCTGATTTGCTGCTGATACACTTACTACCTTTTCCAAGAATGTCATACTTTTTTTAAAGATGTGGAACACAAATGCACAAGGCATTTTTTGTTGAAAGAAAAAGCATGAATTACACACAGTAACATTACCATGATATTGTTTATACATTTACATTCATGTTTGCTTGAGTACTATATAATTTAGTCTTACCCAGTTAAGAATTAGAGGGGCCTGATTTAAATGTCATGGCACAGCGGACAAAAATTTATCACTTTACAGGTCACTTTTATACAGGTACGTTCAGACATTGATGAATTTTCATCTATCCTATCACAAAGATTCAGTGTCAATTTAAAATGTGTGTTGAGTGCTGTAATAACAAGTTGCAGATCATTCAACAGTTTTCTGTTGCTAAAAAAGAAATTTTACTAAACTTCCCAATATCCACTATGGTTATTTTGCTTTATGCTGCTCTCATAATCATACAAAAATAACTAATATAATTTGAAAATCAGATATCTATTTTAAAAAAACCTCATTTCCCCCTATCTATAAAAGCCATTTAGAATACTTTCACCTTTACTCAGTTTTCTTAGATAGTGCTTTTACCTAAGTTCTATGTTCTTCTGCTTGAGGTCTTCTAGGTCACTAATTCAGCTCCACCTTATCAATTCATCAACTGATAGTTCAGTTGGGAAAATCATGCTTTTTTCATATCAAAAATTCTTTTTGCACACGTTTGAATCTTATTAAGTACCTTTAGCTTTTTGTTTGGCTTTTCACTGCATCTCCTCTAGCAGCTCTATCTCCCTAAGCATTTGATCTAACGGTGCCGACTGATTTTTCTTCTAGAACAGTGTGACTCAAAGTACCAGGCAGAGACACAGCAAGGACCTTGAGCCAGAATGTATACCCAGCACACTTGTACTCTCGCTGAGAAAAATCAGCAAAACTAAACAATGGTATAGTGATGTAGCTGATTTACATTCTGAGTTAAGCTCCTTACCTCCTTGCAGACAGGTAATAATCAATGTGCAGACCAGCTCATCAAGCCCAGAATACTGTCATCAAAGTCATGATGGAAAATAACCATCAATCTAGAATTCTACATCCAGCTAAATGATCTTTTAAGACCAAACAGATTACTCACAATTCTTCACTGACATAACTACTAACAGAGTAATATGAAAAAAAATGAACCCCAAAGAACTAGTGGGAATAATACAGTAAAGCTAAACTGGACACTAACCTTATTTCAGAATCCACATCTCTGCTGAGAAACTTAGGTCTTGTATATTCAGATGAATAATAACGCCCTGCAAAAACTTGATCACCATCAGCAGTAAAAGCTTCTCTACAATTCTTGGGTGGCTTTTGGGACTGCATTACTGCACGAGCTACAGAATTATTCTAAAAAAACAGAGGGGAAAATACATTTTAAAAATATGCCAAAGCATTTCTGTTGTATGTAATTTCAAAATATTACCTAAATTACCAAAAATTTTGGTAATAGGTATTACCAAAAATACCTATTCAAGTATTTTTATTTAAACATTCAAATGAAATAATTCCATGAGAAAAATAAAATAATTTAAAAAACAACTTTCAAGATTCAAAGAATTAAACTACTGAGTCTTAAAAACATAAATGATGTTTTATGACAAACTGATATTTTTTTTGAATTTTATTTATTTTTTATACAGCAGGTTCTTACTAATCATACATTTTATACATACCAGTGTATACATGTCAATCCCAATCTCTCAATTCATCACACACCACCACCACCCCCCGCCCCGCCACTCTCCCCACTTGGTGTCCCTACCATTGTTCTCTACATCTGTGTCTCTTATTTCTGCCCTGCAAACCGGTTCATCTGTACCATTTTTCTAGGTTCCACATATATGCGTTAATATACGAAATTTGTTTTTCTCTTTCTGACTTACTTCACTCTGTATGACAGTCTCTAGATCAATCCAAGTCTCTACAAATGACCCAATTTCGTTCCTTTTCATGGCTGAGTAATATTCCATTGTATATATGTACCACATCTTCTTTATCCATTCGTCTGTCAATGCACATTTAGGTTGCTTCCATGACCTGGCTGGTGTAAATAGTGCTGCAATGAACAATGGAGGGCATGTGTCTTTTTGAATTATGGTTTTCTCTGGGTATATGCCCAGTAGTGGGATTGCTGGGTAATACAGTCATTCTATTTTTAGTTTTTCAAGGAACCTCCATACTGTTCTCCATAGTGGCTGTATCAATTTACATTCCCACCAAGCGTGCAAGAGGGTTCCCTTTTCTCCACACCCTCTCTAGCATTTGTTGTTTGTAGATCTTCTGATGGTGCCTATTCTAACTGGTGTGAGGTGATACCTCATTGTAGTTTTGCTTTGCATTTCTCTAATATTTAGTGATGTTGAGCAGCTTTTCATGTGCGTCTTGGCCATCTGTATATCTTCTTTGGAGAAATGTCTATTTAGGTCTTCTGCTCATTTTTTGATTGTTTTTTTTCTTAATATTGAGCTGCATGAGCTGTTTATGTATTTTGGAGATTAATCCTTTGCCTGTTGATTCATTTGCAAATATTTTCTCCCATTCTGAGGGTTGTCTTTTTGTCTTGTTTGTAGTTTCCTTTGCTGTGCAAAAGCTTTTAAGTTTCATTAGGTCCCATTTGTTTATTTTTATTTCCATTACCCTAAGAGGTGGATAAAAAAAAATCTTGCTGTGATTTATGTCGCAGAGTGTTCGTCCTATGTTTTCCTCTAAGAGTTTTAGAGTGTCCGGTCTTACATTTAGGTCTCTAAATCATTTTGAGTTTATTTTTGTGTATGGTGTTAGGGAGTGTTCTAATTTCATTCTTTTACATGTAGCTGTCCAGTTTTCCCAGCACCACTTATTGAAGAGACTGTCTTTTCTCCATTGTATATCCTTGCCTCCTTTGTCATAGATTAGTTGACCATAGGTGCATGAGTTTATCTCTGGGCTTTCTATCCTGTTCCATTGATCTATATTTCTGTTTTTGTACCAGTACCATATTGTCTTGATGACTGTAGCTTTGTAGTATAGTCTGAAGTAAGGGAGTCTGATTCTTCCAGCTCCATTTCTTCTCCTTGAGATTGCTTTGGCTATTCGGGGTCTTTTGTGTCTCCATACAAATTTTAAGATTTTTTGTTCTAGTTCTGTAAAAAAATGCCACTGTTAATTTGATAGGGATTGCACTGAATCTGTAGATTGCTTTGGATAGTACAGTCATTTTCACAATCTTGATCCTTCCAATCCAAGAACATGGTATATCTCTCCATCTGCTTGTGTCATCTTTGATTTCTTTCATCAGTGTCTTATAGTTTACTGAGTACAGGTCTTTTACCTCCCTAGGTAGGTTTATTCCTAGGTATTTGATTCTTTTTGTTGCAGTGGTGAATGGGATTGTTCCCTTAATTTCTGTTCTGATCTTTCGTTGTTAGTGTATAGGAATACAAGATTTCTGTGCATTAATTTTGTATCCTGCAACTTTACCAAATCCATTGATTAGCTCTAGTAGTTTTCTGGTGGCATTTTTAGGATTCTCCATGTATAGTATCATGTCATCTGCAAACAGTGACAGTTTTACTTTTTATTTTCCACTATGTATTACTTTTATTTCTTTTTCTTCTCTGATTGCTGTGGCTAGGACTTCCAAAACTATGTTGAATATACTGGTGAGATGGACATCCTTGTCTTGTTCCTGATCTTAGAGGAAATGCTTTCAGTTTTTCACCACTGAGAATGATGTCTGCTGTGGGTCTGTCTTATATGGCCTTTATTATGTTGAGGTGGGTTCCCTCTATGCCCACTTCCTGGAGAGTTTTTATCATAAATGGTGTTGAATTTTGTAAAAAGCTTTTTCTGAACCTATTGAGATGATCAAATGGTTTTTATTCTTCAATTTATTAATATGTTGTATCACATTGACTAATTTGAGTATATCGAAGAAGCCTTGCATCCCTGGGATAAATCCCACTTGATCATGGTGTATGATCCTTTTAACGTGTTGCTGGATTCTGTTTGCTAGGATTTTGTTGAGGATTTTTGCATCTATATTCATCAGTGATATTGGTCTTTAATTTTCTTTTTTTGTAGTATCTTTGTCTGGTTTTGGTATCAGGGTGATGGTGGCCTTATAGAATGGGTTTGGGAGTGTTCCTTCCTCTGCAATTTTTTGTAAGAGTTTGAGAAGGATGGGTGTTAGCTATTCCCTAAATGTTTGATAGAATTCACCTGTGAAGTCATCTGGTCCTGGACTTTTGTTTGTTGGAAGATTTTTAATCACAGTTTCAAGTTCATTACTTGTGATTAGTCTGTTCATATTTTCTATTTCTTCCTGGTTCAGTCTTGGAAGGTTATACCTTTCTAAGAATTTGTCCATTTCTTCCAGGTTGTCCATTTTATTGGCATAGAGTTGCTTGTAGTAGTCTCTTAGGATGCTTTGTATTTCTGTGGTGTCTGTTGTAACTTCTCCTTTTTCATTTCTAATTTTATTGATTGGAGTCGTCTCCCTCTTTTTCTTGATGAGTCTGGCTAATGGTTTATCAATTTTGTGTATCTTCTCAAAAGAACCATCTTTTTTTTTTTTTTTTTTTTTGCAGTACGCGGGCCTCTCCCAATGCGGAGCACAGGCTCCGGACACACAGGCCCAGCGGCCATGGCTCACGGGCCCAGCCGCTCCGTGGCATGTGGGATCCTCCCGGACCGGGGCACGAACCCGTGTCCCCTGCATCAGCAGGCGGACTCTCAACCACTGCGCCACCAGGGAAGCCCCAAGAACCATCTTTTAGTTTTATTGATCTTTGCTATTGTTTTGTTTCTATTTCATTTATTTCTGCTCTGATCTTTATGATTTCTTTCCTTCTACTAACTTTGGGTTTTGTTTGTTCTTCTTTCTCTAGTTCCTTTAGGTGTAAGGTTAGATTGTTTATTTGCGATTTTTCTTGTTTCTTCAGGTAGGCTTGTAGTGCTATAAACTTCCCTCTTAGAACTGCTTTTGCTGCATTCCATAGGTTTTGGATTGTCTTGTGTTCATTGTCCTTTGTCTCTAGGTATTTTTTAATTTCCTCTTTGATTTCTTCAGTGCTCTCTTGGTTATTTAGTAACGTATAAAATAACCTCCATGTATTTGTGTTTTTTACATTTTTTCCCCTGTAATTGATTTCTAATCTAATAGCATTGTGGTCAGAAAAGATGCTTGATATGATTTCAATCTTCTTAAATTTACTAAGTCTTGATTTGTGACACAAGATGTGATCTATCCTGGAGAATGTTCCATGCGCACTTGAGAAGAAAGTGTAATCTGCTGTTTTTGGATGGAATGTCCTATAAATATCAATTAAATCTATCTGGTCTATTGTGTCATTTAAAGCTCGTGTTTCCATATTAATTTTCTGTTTGGATGATCTGTCCATTGTTGTTAAGTGAGGTGTTAAAGTCCCTCACTATTATTGTGTTATTTTCGACTTCTTCTTTTATAGCTGTTAGCAGTTGCCTTATGTATTGAGGTGCTCCTATGTTGGGTGTATATATATTTATAATTGTTGTATCTTCTTTTTGGATTGATCCCTTTATCATTATGTAGTGTCCTCCCTTGTCTCTTGTATGTGTCCCTAGGTCTGAAATGGGTCTGTTGTAGACAGCATATATATGGGTCTTGTTTTTGTATCCATTCAGTGAGCCTGTGTCTTTTGGTTGGAGCATTTAATCCATTCACGTTTAAGGTAATTATCGATATGTATGCTCCTATTACCATTTTCTTAAATGTTATGGGTTTGTTTTTGTAGGTCCTTTTCTTCTCTTGTGTTTCTCACTTAGAGAAGTTCCTTTAGCATTTGTTGTAGAGCTGGTTTGTGGTGCTGAATTCTCTTAGCTTTTGCTTGTGTGTAAAGCTTTTGATTTCTCCATCAACTCTGAATGAGATACTTGCTGGGTAGAGTAATATTGATTGTACGTTTTCCCTTTCATCACTTTAAATATATCATGCTACTCCCTTGTGGCTTGTAGAGCTTCTGCTGAGAAATCAGCTGTTAACCTTATGGGTGTTCTCTAGTATGATATTTGTCATTTTCCCTTGTTGCTGTCAATAATTTTTATTTTTCTTTAATTTTTGTCAGTTTGATTACTATGTGTCTTGGCGTGTTTCTCCTTGGGTTTACCCTGTCTGGGACTCTCTGTGTTTCCTGGACTTGGGTAACTATTTCCTTTCCCATGTTAGGGAAGTTTTTCACTATAATCACTTCAAATATTTTCTCTGGTCCTTTCTCTCTCTCTCTTCTCCCCTGGGACCACTGTAATGTGAATGTTGTTACATTTAATGGTGTCCCAGGGGTCTCTTAGGCTGTCTTCATTTCTTTTCGTTCTTTTTTCTTTATTCTGTTCCACAGCAGTGAATTCCACCATTCTGTCTTCCAGGTCACTTATCCGTTCTTCTGCCTCAGTTATTCTGCTATTGATTCCACGTAGTGTATTTTTTATTTCCGTTATTGTACTGTTCATCACTGTTTGTTTGTTCTTTAATTCTTCTAGGTCTTTGTTAAACATTTCTTGCATCTTCTCAATCTTTGCCTCCATTCTTTTCCAAGGTCCTGGATCATCTTCACTATCATTATTCTGAATTCTTTTTCTGGAAGGTTGCCTATCCCCACTTCATTTAGTTATTTTTCTGGGGTTTTATCTTTTTCCTTCATCTGGTACAAAGTCCTCTGCCTTTTCATTTTGTCTGTCTTTCTGTGAATGTGGTTTTCCTTCCACAGGCTGCAGAACTGTAGTTCTTCTTGCTTCTGCTCTCTGACCTTTGGTGGATGAGGCTATCTAATAGGCTTGTGCAGGTTTCCTGATGGGAGGGACTGGTGGTGGGTAGAACTGGGTGTTGCTCTGGTGGGCAGAGCTCAGAAAAACTTTAATCCTGTTTTCTGCTGATGGGTGGGGCTGGGTTCCCTCCCTGTTGGTTGTTTGCCCTGTGGCGACCCAGCACTGGAGTCTTCCCAGCTCTTTGGAGGGGTATTGGCTGACTCTGGGAGGGCTCATGCCAAGGAGTACTTCCCAGAACTTCTGCTGCCAGTGTCCTTGTCCCCACGGTGAGCCACAGCCAACCCCCACCTCTGCAGGAGACCCTCCCACACTAGCAGGGAGGTCTGGTTCAGTCTCCTATGGGGGTCACTGCTCCTTCCCCTGGGTCCTGATGCGCACACTACTTTGTGTGTGCCCTCTAAGAATGGAGTCTCTGTTTCTCCCAGTCCTGTCGAAGTCCTGCAATCAAATCCTGCTAGCCTTCAAAGTCTGATTCTCTAGGAATTCCTCCTCCCATTGCCAGAACCCCAGGTTGGGAAGCCTGACGTGGGGCTCAGAACCTTCACTCCAGTGGGTGGAGTTCTGTGGTATAAGTGTTCTCCAGTTTGTGAGTCACCCATGCAGCCGTTATGGGATTTGATTTTATTGTGATTGCGCCCCTCCTACCATCTCATTGCAGCTTCTCCTTTGTCTTTGGATGTGGGGTATCTTTTTTGGAAGATACCAGATACTGGTCAGTTCCAGTGTCTTCCTGTCGATGACTGTTCAGCAGTTAGTTGTGATTCTGGTGCTCTCGCAAGAGGGAGTGAGCACACGTCCTTCTACTCCGCCATCTTGAACCAATCTCCCTGATAGATTTTATTTTTAAATTCTAATATTGCTATCCACTAAAGTTAAAGATTTTAAGTACTTTTTCACATGAAAATATTTACCTTAGAAATCTTATTTTTCATAGAAAAATGAAATTTATTTTTTCTAAATGTCTTTTACACCCTAGAAAAGATGTGAGTGAACAGCAAATTCCAATAAAAGATTAGTACACTGAATTATGTAGGGAAAGCCTGGAAATATTTAGTATTTTACTTCCTAGAGGAAGTAAAAAGAGGATTAGGCTTAACTGAGGCCTAATCAACCTTCCTTGGAACAGACCTTTACAAGAGGACTTCATTATTTTCTTTCAAGTATCTGTCTAAAATATGAGAGGGCCAAGCCCACAAATAATTACAATATGAACTTGCAATTCACATATACACATTTGGATGACTGATGTCATTGCCTCTCAGGTTCCATTAATGAGAAAAAGAGACTCTGTTTGTATTAATTACAGATTTGTTTTGAATTCCCTTGTCCCTTCTCAGCAAATTTATGCCAATAGATGAAACACAAATATTGGTGATCTAATCTAACAAGTACATATCAATAGAAATATGTACACTGATGAAGAATAAACAATGATTTATTTTACAGAACTCAAAGTTTTTTTAAGAAAAAGAATTCATAAAATATCAAGTACTTAAGCAGAATAGGAATTTATATAACCAGCCTCAGTTTAGGAAATTTAGAATAATATAAAATACAGCAAGCATCTGGTCTTACTTTGATCAGCAGCACTGTCTCTATGCTTCTCATGTCAATTAGGCTATTTTTGACAACTGCATTATCTATTTCTAAAGCTGTCAGAACTGTTGGGAACTCTGGATGATAAGCAGCTCTAGGAGACAAAAATATATAAGGATTAACTTACCAAATGGTAATTATATATGTATATTTTTAAAATGGGTGATGAGATGATGGATAGTAACAAGACATGGAAAATATGTGATAACGTTTGAAAACATCTGTAATAGGTTTATTTTATTTTATTAGCAAACATTTATATATTACTATGTGCTAGGCACTGTTCTAAGCATATTATAAATACAGTTGACCCGTGAATAACACGAGTTTGAACTGCATAGGTCCACTTATATGTGGATTCTTTTTCAACGAATACAGTATGCACTGCAATATCCGTGGTTGTCAGAATCAGCAGATGCGGACTGTGGCTACAGAGGACCAAGTATGGGGCTTGAGCATCCACAGATTTTTATACCCACAGAGGGATATCCCTGTGGAAACCTGTATTAGCTCATTTAATCCTCAAAACAACTATATGAGATAGATAATATCATTCGCTCTTTTTTTTTTTTTCCCAAATGAGCTGCAGCGAGTTTAATAAGTTCCCCAATGTCATAAAGGTAAGAGGTCAGGCTAGGATTTAAACCAGGCAGCTCAGCTCTAGAACCCAGCAGATTCTCAATCATTATGTTCTATTGCCTGTTATACTTAATCATTACAATTTTCTTAAATCTTATACTCTATCATACAAACATAAAAGTCATTTAATTAAAACACATTGGGAAAAGGCAATGGCATTCTTACTGCTTTCTTAGTTCTAGAATTCCAAAACAAAGAAATATCTTTGTATATATGTTTTCCACTTATTCAGTCATTAATTCAACATGTATTTACTGAGCACCTACTATGTGCAAGATGCTGTTCAGAGGATAAGGAGACAGCACTAAACAAAACAGACTACATCCTTCTCCCCATGGAGCTTACACTCTACTGAAGGAAGACAGAAAAATGAAGAAAAAGTGGCATACTGTGCTTTTTCACACAGAAAGTGTCAGGAAAAGCCTTGCTAAGGTGTCAACAGGCAGACACCTGAGGAAATGGGAGTTACATTAGCATAATGAAGAAGAGCATTTCGTGCCCAGGGAGCAGCATTTGCAAAGGCCCTAAGAGGGCTGTTGGAGAAGCCGGGAGGCCAGTGTGCTGTGGTGGACGAGCAGTGCTGGGAGTGCTACTGGACACAAGGACAGGAGAGATGGCAAGAGGACGGGTCATGTGGGTCCGAGAGGTCGCAGTTAGGCCTAAAGAGGATGAGAAAGTACAGGACAATTTGAGCAGAGTAATGACATGGTCTGACTTTACTCTGGCTGTGATATTGAAAGTGTGGATGGAAGGGAACCAGAAGCAAAACTCACTTGAGATATGATAATGGTGTGAACCAGGGTAGCACTGCAGAAGTGTTTAGATCCTGGATACATTTATAAAGTACAGCCAGTAGGATGTGGGATGGCAGAAAGAAGTCAAGGATGACTGAGGTTTTGGCTTGAGCAACTGAAAAATGGAGATGGGGATGACTATAGGAAGAGCAGTTTTTAGGGTGGATCTCAGGAGTTTGGCTTTTAGATATGTTAAGTTTCAAATGTCTTTTGGACATCAAAGTGGAAAATATAAATTGAATGTATTATATTCTGGAGTTCAGAGGAAAGAGCCCAGCTAGAAACATAATGTGGTGATCATCAGTGTATGGACTATATTTTAAGCCATGAAACTGGATGAGTTCACCCAGGAAGTAAGTGCTGGGAGTAGGTGCACATGGAGAGGAGGTCTGGAACACTGATACTGGAGATTCCCAAGTGAGGAGAAATAAGCAGAAGACATTACAAAAGAATACCTAGAGATGTGGGAAAACAAGAAGAGTGACATCCTAGGGACCAAGTAAAAAAAGTGTTTCAGGAAGAATTAAACGATCAGCTGAATCAAATACTGCTGGTAGGTCAAGTCAGCGAGTGGGAAGGAAGGACGACAGGACCAAGCCAAGCAAGGCTCACTGGCGCCTGGACAAGAGCTGCTCTGGTGTGTGATGAAGCTATAAAAACTTGACTGGAGTAGGTTCAAGAAAGAAGGGGAAGAGAGAAGTTAGTGACACAGACAACTCTTCTGAGAAGTTTTTCCTGTTAAAAAGAGGCAGAGAAATAGGATAGTAACCTTAGGACAGAGTTCAAGTGGAAGTAAAAACAAAGATAGGAAAGAATAGGGGGTGGGCGCTCTAGAAACATCAAGCAGTGCCAATGAAACAACGCAGGGAGTGAGGGGAGAGAGGATAGGGAGCCCGAGTCTAAGAGGGAGGGGACGTGGAAGGGGCTTGTGGTGAAGCATAGGCTCTGGCCAGTCCGCTGAAAGCACAGGTTTCTATGCTAGGAAGGAGCAAGTATTTTCGAGCAGGCACATGCCACTGCTAGACAGGCTGCTCCCACCAGCTTGCTCTAAAGCACCCAGTCACAACCACCCCTTCCTTTTGCTCTACTTCCCTGGGATGCACTTCATATTTAGTTTATATCACAATTAGTTTTGCCTGCTGAGAGATGCTGTAACATCGGTCGAGGAAAACTAAAAGTAGGAAGGAATAGTAGCAATAATGTGTCAGTAATGAGACAAGGAAAGGACAAGTATGGAATAGGCTCACTAGACAACATAATGTAGAAAGCCTAAAGAGGACGAGAGGGACAAAGGAAAAACCGCACATCAAATTCTAGGCGAGCACGGTGAGCCTCACTGGTAAGAGGAATTATAGGACAAAATGATTTGATGATCCTAATTAAGCTTAGAAGAAAGCTTTAATAAAAACGTGATTTATAAAGCCAAGTAAAAGGAAAAATACCACAATCAAATTAAATATAGAAAAAACACGCTTACAATGAAGGGCATTTTTAATGTTTCCAAATATAAGGCAATTGAAAAAAGCAAAAATTGGATTTATAAGAAAAAGTGCAGTGGGAGAGAAAAGAAATTTTAAAACAATCTGTTAATAGGAATATATATATAGGAATATATATATATATAGGAATATATATACATAGGAATATATATATAGGGATATAGAGAGGACTATATATATATGTAGGAACACACACACACATACACGTGTATCTTTAAAAGTAAAGTGATTAGCTAGCCAGCAGCTAACAAAGAAGGCGATTTGGGTATGGTGCCCTTGAGGTTTGTTAGGGTCATTAAAGAAAACAATCACAGCTCTGGAATCTGTAAACCACCCAGAGTTGAACTGTGAGTAATGAGTGCCAAAGTTCTCCCGTACGCCCTCCCTCTTAACATGGCCAGGTCTGCACCATTTCCTTCTTCAGTACAATTTCTAAGCCACACAACGTCTACTTCCCAGTATGTCTCCCCAAACAGATCTCACGTGAGGACCTTAAAGGCAGGGAGTATCTCTCATTTATCTATGTATCTCCAATGCCTAAGATTCAAATTAAAGACGTGGCTTGATGGAATTTTACAAATCAGGAGTGTAGATATGGTTAACACTAAAAATGTTTTAACTCTTTCTGAGCTTGCACGTAACTAAGCAAAACCAGAAACAGTATTTAATTACTGATGCCTTACCTGTGTCTTACATCATACACCTCATTCCGAAACTCAGAAACTATTATCTGTGGCCGTGAGGTCCCTGGTGAGTAAAACCTTTTCATCAGTGCCTGAAGCACTCTTTCATCAGCATGATTATCGCAACAATAGGCTTGCAGAAGTCCTTTCAAGCAAGATTCAATGGCCAAAGCAAGCTCAGTGTCCCGAAGACGAATGCAAGCTCCTAAAAGTGAGAGAAAATTATTAAAAGCCCATAAATACTTGAAATGTTAATGTAACCATCTTTATAATAGTTCATAAATGACTTTAAAATATTTTCATATGAAGCAATTTAAATGATATTATAGATCTCATTTTAACCAAATGGGAAATACCCCATCCCACTGGATACACTGGGGAGAAAACCCACTAAATCCTGTGAAAAGTTGTCTCGCTCTGATATAAATCAACAGTATTTCTCCTATGTGTGTATATATATATATATAAAATACTATTCCAGCCTCTGAATGGTGTTTTGAAAATCAAGCCAAAAGGGTTATAGACTCTTCACTATTTTCTGTAAAACTGATTAATATTGAAATTTTAGATTTAGAGAGGGAAAAAAATACCTCATCTATTGAAATGAATTCTGGTATAGAGGTACATGTCATTTAAATGAAGAGACATTACTACAATACTTAATACAGTACATAATACTGTACTTATACAGTACTTTACTAAAAAAGTATACTTATAGCATCATTTTCACCTAATGATGTACAGAATTAGAGATAGCTCCTCAGAACTCAACTGATTTTTTTTCTCATGTATATATGAGGATAACTAAATAACCTC
Source organism: Pseudorca crassidens (assembly GCF_039906515.1). Taxonomy (NCBI): domain Eukaryota; kingdom Metazoa; phylum Chordata; class Mammalia; order Artiodactyla; family Delphinidae; genus Pseudorca; species Pseudorca crassidens. The sequence goes on along the minus strand of NC_090309.1, from coordinate 79,123,682 downwards.
AGGCTTATAGTTGAAAGAGGACTTAGAAGTAATGTTGTCCAAACCTAAATAGAAACTTAAAAAGACAAGTCATTTTATCAAGTTTTACACAAAACTCAGGTGATTGGCCTTTTAACTATATCTTGATATCACTGAATTTTCCTACTAATCAATTACATGCAAATTAGTTCATTGATTTATTCATTCAAAAAAATAAAAAGCAGATTATTCAACTCTATAATTACTTTTCCTTTTCCTAAGTTCTCTTTCTTTTGGCTTTTTTATGCTTAAAATATACAAAAGGAAAGTTTAAAGTGATTTTATCATTTCTTAAAATATGTACAAAGTCTACATATAACTACATGGTTCTTCGATAACAGTGTTTTAAAATTATATTCAACAGACTCCTTCCAGAAAATAAAGATGTACTTCTAATTTTTATTATATACTGACTAATTGGTGACAAATACCTAGAGGGCCTACAGGTTTACAGGTAAAATGCCCCCGTCTGTAAGCATCATCTATGGCTTCCAGAAGAGCTGGAACATGAGGGCCAAATCTTTTCAGTTGATCAGTTTTACTGTCTTTCAATTCTTTCAGTTGCCTCTGATTATAGTTCAGTGTATTCTTCACATCTAACTCTTCTCTCCTACAAAATACACGTGGAAAAACAAAACAGATATGTGATACAGTGAAACAGAAATACTCAGTCTTTTCCCCTAATACCTGCATACCAGTGAATGACGCAGCTGCCCTAAAAACTAAAAGCGGATCTCTTCATTTGAAAACAACTGTGTTACCAGGAAAAAATAGTCAGAAGACCTCAAAACTTAGCATGGAAAAAGAAAAAAAGCAGTCGTGACAAGGACTAGAAATCCCAGAAACTGTCCAATTCTACAAGTTTAAGAAGTCTTATTAGGAAAGTGATTTTAAAAGATCCCTTATTATGAGGAAGAAGAACAACAACAAAAAAAACATGTATTCTCTTTTCATATAAAGAGGAAAACTAGATGATTTTCAAATAACTGAAAAAAGTATAAGAATGTGGACACTTACTTAATTCTGGTATGTTCTTCTTTGTCCTTTTCTACAGCTTGCTGAAATTGTTCGATCTCTTGATTGACTGAACTTTCTTGATCCTGTAAGACCTTTACTCTTTCTTTTAACGAAGATATTTTTTTTTGCCTTTCCAACCGTTCAGGTTCCAAAGACTGATCAGCACTAATGGTAAATAATACAAAGTGGAAAATATTCAATGAAAAACCTAACATTTAAAAAACATAAAGCAGGGCTTCCCTGGTGGCGCAGTGGTTGAGAGTCCGCCTGCTGATGCAGGGGACACGGGTTCGTGCCCCGGTCCGGGAAGATCCCACATGCCACGGAGTGGCTGGGCCCGTGAGCCGTGGCCGCTGAGCCTGCGCGTCTGGAGCCTGTGCTCCGCAACGGGAGAGGCCACAGCAGTGAGAGGCCCGCGTACAACAAAAAACAAAAAAAACCATAAAGCAATGTGATAAAATTCCTTTAGCAATAATACAGAAAATAAAATATTCCATTTCACCTGGATTACTTTATTACAAAATGAGATAACTATGAAAATTGCAAAGTAACTATCTTACCTTTTTCTTAGTTCTTCAATTCTTTTGCAAAGCTGCTCATCATCTTTCTTTAATGCTCTATACTCGTTTAGGGAATGGTTGTATAAAACCTAAAAAAAAAAAATCAGACATACTTTAGTAAAATGAAAAACAAATACCCCATTCAAGACCACTTTTGCCAAATCGTCAAATCAGAGGGTGAATATATGCAGAAATATATTTTTAAAACAACATACATATATGGCCATATGAAATCATTATATTTTTTAAAGTCTGAAAGCAACACAATTACAAAAATCTCTACTTTTAAAAATAAATGAACAGTATTTATAGTTGATATGCAATTTTTAATACTGGAAAAGTTCTCTCACCTCAGCTTCATTATAGGCCCTTTTCTTAGAAGTAAGATCTGCTTTCAATGCCATACATTCTGGTGCTCGTGCATTTGTCTCTTGACTAATCTTTTCTAGTTTATCTTGAATATCCTTGTACTTTTTTTCTGCTTCATTAAGTCTGACCTTTAAGAAAATAACATCGTTGGAGCATATTTTATTTTTCTCCAATAAACAGAAAAAATAAAAATATAATTGTATATGGTTCACATTTCAAATAAACTTAATTTTGCTCTAACTAAACTCAAGACATTAATTAGGTAAACAAACATAATTATATAAAGTGTTAAATATGTATTTTTTTAATTGAAATATTGTTGATTTACAATATTATGTTAGTTTCAGGTGTATAGCAAAGTGGTTCAGTTATACATATACATAGATATATATAGACAGGTACATATCTATGTATCTATCTATCTATCTATTCTTTTTCAGATTCTTTTCCATTATAGGTTATTACAAGATATTGAATATAGGTTCCCTGTACTATACAGTAAGCCCTTGTTGTTTATTTTATATATAGTGGTGTGTATACATTAAACCCATACTCCTAATTTACCCTTCACTCCTTGCCCCTTTGGTAACCATAAATTTGCCTTCTATGTATGTGAGGCTGTTCCTGTTTTGTTAATAAGTTCATTTGTATCATTTTTTAGATTCCACATATAAGTGATATCATGTAATATTTGTCTTTCTCTGTCTGACTTACTTCACTTAGTACGATAATCTCTAGGTCCACCGATGTTGCTGGAAATGGCAGTTATCTCATTTTTTATGGCAGAGTAATATTCCACTGTGTGTGTGTGTGTGTGTGTGTGTGTGTGTGTGTGTGTGTGTACCACATCTTCTTCATCCATTCATCTGATGATGGACACTTAGGCTGCTTCCATGTCTTGGCTATTATAAATAGTGCTGCTATGAACACTGAGGTGCATGTATCTTTTTTAATTAGTTTTCATCTTTTTTTGATATATGCCTAGGAGTGGGATTGCTGGGTCGTATGGTAACTCTATTTTTAGTTTTTTAAGGAACCTCCATACTGTTCTCCATAGTGGCTGCACCAATTTACATTCCCACCAACAGTGCAGGAGGGTTCCCTTTTCTCCACACCTTCTCCAGCATCTATTATTTGTAGACTTTTTGATGATGGCCATTCTGACTGGTGTGAGGTGATACCTCATTGTAGTTTTGATTTGCATTTCTCTAATAATTTGAAATGCTAAAATATATTTTAATTCCACATTTAGCTTTCCAATAAATGTGCTATCTTCTGGGGATACAAAGATATAGTAACAACTGTCTTCAAGTAACACAATTAAAGGGAGACAGACACAGTTTAGCAGAGAAACAAACATGCAAATAGATCATGCAGTTTGGATGCAATAATGCTTAAGTAGGGTATGTATATTTGTAATTGTGAAAGCACGAGGAAGAATTTATAGGTCTGTCAGAAAAAGTTAGGGATGCCTTCAAAGAAGCATTTGAGCTGAAACTTGGAAGATTACTCAAAATGTACCAGGAACAAAGCTGGGGAAAGGTGTTACAGGGAGTTGGAAAAGCATGTGGAAAGGCATTAAAACCATTTTAGGAATTAAAATTATTTCTGGAGCTTGAACTGAGAGGGTAGTGGTGGGAGATGAGATGAAGGGGTAGAAGGGCTTTGAATTCCATGATCAGCTTACAACTTAAACCTCTAGACAACAGGGAAACAAGATACCAAACTATATGTAAATCTATAATGAAACTATATGTAAATCTATACGTACAACCACTTTGGAAGCACATGGAAGGCAAGGTAAAGGGAAAAATTAAAGGAAATGATGTCAGTAAGAAGTTAATGTAATGTTCTGGGACAAAAATAATTAGGGACCAAAATGTCACACTGAAAACAGGAATAGATTAGAAGGGAAAAATATGAGAACTATTTAGATCAGAGATCAGCAAATTTTTTCTAGAAAGAGCCAGATAGTGTATACTTCAGGCTTTATGGGCTATAAAGTCCCTGTCACAGCTATTCCAGTAGAAATGCTAAGTTTGAAGTGTCTGGAACATTTAGGTAAAGATGGGAAGACAAGTATTTGAACCAAGTGCTCAGGATAAAAGTTTGATTAGGAATACAGATTAGGGAATTGTCAATATGTAGGCTATTTAGGAAACATTATATAGAATGGTAGTGTAGTTCTGTTATTAAGACATCAGTAGTATAATCTTTATGTTTTTTATAAAAATTGAAGTTGGTCTAGGTGCTTTACAAACTAAATATAATTCATCTATCTTCAGTTTAAATTAGGTTAATACAAGTTTAAAGTCTGCTTTAGACACTGTTTCTTCAGAAACCTTCCCTTCAATAGTTATTCTATAATCAATAAACAAGCATATACTATGTGAAAGGTTTTATGTAAGGCATGGTGGGAAGGATATAAATATAAGATAGTCCAAACCCTCCAGAAATTTACCATTTACTACATAGCATGGCCAAATACTTAAGTAGAGCAAATAGCCACAGAACTAAATATCATCCAACCTCAAGATTTTCCTTTCCCCACTTGAAAAAAAAAATGAGTGTTTATTACTAAGACTGGATTTCATTTTTAGACTGGGGAATATCTAAAGAGGAAAGCAACAAGGTCTTCCCCTATGACAAGCTAAGAAATGAAACTGAGAAGAATTGAATGAAAATTTCAGAATATTCTCTCAGAAATGAAAATCTAAGGTGAGAGAGGTGGGTGGGGTTGAATTTCCATTTACTACCTGAAGAGGGAATATAAGAAATTCAGCCCAGAGATCACTAAGTAAATGTACTGTCTTCACCATTTCTGTTACTTTTACACATTCATCTATTACCTTTCACGGATTAATGTTATAACCCTTAAAAGGAAAAAGACTGGCCTGCTTATCTTAGGGGTAGACAGGAAGAAGTAAGGTGGGAAAGATTACACCCTGTACTACAACTAAGCCTGGGAGTCAGAAGCTCGTAAGCTAAGGAGAACAAAATACTAAGATGTAAGTCAGTCACACTGAGTACACTGGGGCTCCTATAAAGAAAGAAAAGGCTAGGAGATCTACTTCCAGCACGACGGCAGAGAAATTCCACAGTGGTGGCTGTACAACCCTGTGAATATACAAAAGAAACAATGAACTGTAAATTTTAAATGGGTGGATTGTATGGTATATGAATCATATCTCAATAAAGCTGTTAACAAGAGAATGGCAAGGTAAATACAAAGAGCAGGGCTGCTCTGTGCTACAAAGGTCCATGTGGAAACCCTCAACAGAAAATTGCTCCCTTTACTTACCCCTCAACCAACTTCTACCTCTGTATAAAAAAAATATAATTACCTGCTGTTCTTCCGTTTTCCTCTCAAGTCTAGCAGCACGATCTTCTCCAATTTTGATGTTGTCTCTGATAGCATTCAGTTGTTTTTCAATTTCATTGACCTAAAAAGAAATTATATAGCAAGTCACATATAAGACTAACCACAACCAAGTATATTCTGTATATTACAAATATGTGTGAATAGGTAATTAAGTGAAAATTACCACTGCCCAAGCCATTTCATGTTTCAAGTATTCCAGATTGGTCTTCATTGTACTTAAGCCAGCAATACTCTGAAAACGTTCTTCTTTCTCCAAACACTGGCGCTTTAGTTCAGTAAGTCGCTTAAAAAAAGAAAAAAGAATATATTTCTTAACAACATTGAAGAAACAAGACTTTCCGCAAATGTATTTCTTTTGAATACTGCCTAAACAAATACTGAAAAAGATGTGCTAGGAAATGACTTCTTTAATTAAAACAAAAATAGAAAATATTTTTGGTTCTTTGGTATACTTTTATTAAGTACAATCACTTTGTTAATTTCTGCACTATAAAAATGACCAGATACTCTTCAAATGAAGAAGAGCAAAGGAATAAAAGTTTCAAGACCACACAAGTATAGACAAAACTCAAGTTTCTATCAATTCCCTACCTGATAGACAGACTGGACTGTTCTCCTGGGTGAAGTATACCCAGGATCCATTCCAATGATAATGGAAGGCTCAAAAGGAATTTATTTCTAAAAATCAAATGTTACATTTTTTTCTTATCCAAGTTTTCTCTTAATAATTAATCAATAAAGCAAAAACCAACTCTAGTGACGTATGAACAGCTTCCAAAGCTGCACACCTGGGTTGACAGCCTCTCCTCTTCATTCATGGTTTCCATGTTCAACTAGGGTCTTCACTATGGATCTTAGTGTGTTTCCCTATCCAAGTCACTTTCCCATTCTTCAGGATTATTTCAATCCATCATCACTCTCTTCAAACCTCATATAACTGCCACCCTAATCCCTTACTCATTCTCCCTGATGCCTATTTCACAGAATTCAGAAGCTATCAGAAAGAAACCGTCTCCAGTGTTCAACAACCTTATATATAAACCTAAAGCAGTCTTTTCCTCCTGCTAAAACGGAAGAGGTGGCTTCATTATACTTAAGTCCAGTGCCTATCTCTTACTTACATCCTACTCACCCCCCTTCTGCCTTCTCAAGAGGTCTAAATTAGTTGATTTTTCATCCCATCTTTTTCATCTTTTTTCCACTTAATCCTCCTCACTGACTCCTTTCCATGATCACATTTAAAACTTTACTTACTTATCTTTCCAATTTACAAACAAAACCACCAATATCCACCCCTGGATACCACCTCTTCCTCTAAAAGCCGTCTTCCCTTTCCACCCAAGTTTCACGAAAATTATCTCTAGCTCTTCAATTCTCTCTCTGGTTTTCAGCCCCACAAATCTGGCTTCTGTTTTCACCACCACCCTACATGTCCACAGAGCACTGGCCCAAACCATTTCAAAGCTCTTCTCTACACTACCACTGCCACTACCCTAACTTACATCATCATCATCTGTTTGAACAACGGTAATACCTTCCTTACTGATCTCTGTTTCCTTCCTTACAGCAGTTCACTCTCTTCTGCAGCAGAGTGATCTACTAAAAATATACATTTAATCAAGCCATCCACTTCCATGTGTTGTACTGCCCTTAAGTTCTACAAAGTCTTCCACAATCTGGCCTCTTAACTCTCATGCTTGTGTTCTCTACTTTAGACAATGTAGAATTCTTTCAGCTGTTTAAAACCACCACATGCTCTCTTGCCCAAGACTCCATCCATGCTTATTTCTTGGAACACACTTCCTCACTCTCACCATCCTTTGCCTGGTATTATTCACCCTTCAGTTCTTACCTTAGACATTACCTACTTAACGGCTATACCTCTCCCACTGCCCCTGCCTTGTCCCTAACCCCTGTTGCCAGTATCCTATTAAGTGCTTTTGCACAAACTAACTTTGAACTCCTTTAGTAGTGCTCACCATAGTCAATTATCTACCATCTGCTTTCTGCTGAATAGTTAGGTGTACGACCCCAAGAATCCTGGTATGTATTTGCCATTATATGGTCATGACCAAAGCCCAATGCTAGCAGGCACATGGTAGGAACTTAATATTTGATGGCTGAATGACTTCCAGTTTCTAATCTTCACATTCTATTTCTTTTTTTTGACTTTTTCATTTGTATCTCCCACTGTATCCTTTTTTGTTGGCTTGGGGTTTTTTTGTTTGTTTTTTAAATTTTTATTGAAGTATTGTTGATTTACAATGTTGTGTTAGGTCACATTCTACTTCTTAAAGATTAAACTATTCAAATCCAGAGCTTATTTTGAGAATGTAGTGCATTTAATTAATTAGGAAGAAATTTCATATTAAGTGCATATTATGCATAAGCAACTCTGATACATGATATAGGGATGTGCTTCTTAAACTTCACAAAGTATCTTCAATCGCTTATGACAAAGTATACCATGAAGAAAGTGGGTATTTAAACACCAAGCTGTCTGAAGCAAACAAATTTCTTCAAAGTCCTGATTTATTGTTTTTAAAATAATAGATGTTAATATATACTATGTACATTTGCTTGAATATACAATATTTCCTTTCCCCAATAATAACACTGACATTCCAATAACACTGATACTCCATTATCAATTCTGTGGTTTATAGTACATCCTTGCACACTATCACATACCCCAGGTTTGAAGAAATAATGTGGGGAATAAAAATAAATATACTCATCTTTGCTTTTTCAGTTTTCACTTAATGAACCATGTAACTATAAACCCAGTTTTAAATATGTATGCCTCAAAAACTTGAAGTAAAAAGGTCAGTGTAACATCTAATAAAGTTGACTTGGGTCAATCATTAATACAATTCTATCTCAAAAGAACATGCTAAAAAGTTGCTGAAAGCAACTGACTGTATAAAACTGATTAAGGGACAAAAGAAAAAGATACAGAATCATACAAAAATTGGTGGGACTTAATGTACTGGATGAACAGCTGAAACATAAAGCCTTATAACTCTGAGATCTCTGATTATCAAACAAAGGTTTGCTCTTCAAGAATCAGAAGAAGAAAGTACAAGAACAAACTACAGCAGATGTAAAAACAAACCTAAGTAAGAAAGTCACATTGGCTCGAGTGATTTCAAATTCAAGCACATTCGCATGGCTGCCAAGCTGGTGAACACTGATGGGACAGCTGCTACCAAGCTATCAGTGCTTAAAGAATGCTAACATTCTACCAGTGTAATGAAAGAGTTATCTATTGTATATAATGATAAATGCATATTATGTTTAATACCAACTTGAGGCTTGTGCTTATTTTCCCATCAAAAGAAATATAGTTTTTAAACTACTTCCGAGTGGGAATCAGTGATATCTTATTGTGGAACTAAGGGATAAGTATGTTAGATACTACCCTGTCCTCTACTTTATAGCCTCATAGAAGAATTAAGACATGGACATACCCATTATTATAAAACAAAAAAGTAAAGGCTAATAAATACCCTGAATGTACAAAATCACACTTGTTATGGTTGATAGAGTACTATAAAAATGTTACTAGTTTTATATAGATATACATATATAGATATGTAGGTATGTAATTTTACAATACCATTTACCTGATAAGTACTATAGGAATTTGACTGATCTCTAAAATAACTGCATTAAGTGTTTACAAACCTCTTCTCCTTGATTTATCTGCTCCTTTGTTCTTTCTTTGGTTTCCATGATGTATGAATAATCCTCCTTCATTTGTTCCAGTTGGGTTGCTTTCATAAAGAACTATATCAACAACAAGAAAAACACAATTAGGAGTTGGTAAACTTCCACAGGACTATGAAAAAAAGAAGAATTTGTTCTCTAAAAACTTTTAGACCAATTATGTAAAAAGACATTAAAAACATACTTAAGCAAGTAAATAAATACATTGGGTCTCCGTTGCTGCACGCGGACTTTCTCTAATTGTGGAGAGCAGGAGCTACTCTTCATTGCAGTGTGCAGGTTTCTCATTATGATGGCTTCTCTTGTTGCAGAGCACGGGCTCTAGGCACACGGACTTCAGTGGTTCTGGCATGCGGGCTCAGTAGTTGTGGTGCGCAGGCTTAGTTGCTCCGCGCCACGTGGGATCTTCCTGGACCAGGGCTCGAACCCATATCCCCTGCATTGGCAGGTGGATTCTTAACCACTGTGCCACCAGGGATGTCCCAGTATCCTTGATCTTAATGCATCATAATTTTTTAGCATAGGGAATACCAAAACCCATTCAAAAGTCACACTGTAAGCTGTAGTAGTAGTCATATATTTTGTTGGCTTTTTTAAAAGTTTTAAATAGGGGCTTCCCTGCTGGCGCAGTGGTTAAGAATACGCCTGCCAATGCAGGGAACACGGGTTCGAGCCCTGGTCCGGGAAGATCCCACATGCCGCGGAGCAACTACGCCCGCACGCCACAAGTACTGAGCCTGTGCTCTAGAGCCCGCGAGCCACAACTACTGAGCCCGCGTGCCAGAAATACTGAAGCTCACGCACCTAGAGCCCGTGCTCTGCAACAAGAGAAGCCACCGCAATGAGAAGACCACGCACCACAACAAAGAGTAGCCCCTCACTCGCCACAACTAAAAGAGTAACCCCTCACTAGCTGCAACTAGAGAAAGCCCGCGTGCAGCAACAAAGACCCAACGCAGCCAAAAATAAATATATAAATTAATTTTTTAAAAAGATTAAAATAATCTAACGTTTAAAAGTGATTATGTATGTTTGGGCAATCATTCCCTTGTATTTCCATAAAGATAAATTTTGGAATTCATTCTCTTTCAGAATTAAAAGCAAAGAAGTTAAAGCAAGGTTTTACCAAGAAAATTATACTTCCATCTTACTTAACAAGTTCCTAAATTAGTCCTACAATATTACTCTAAATAGTGACTTAAAAAAATCCTCGATATTTACTATGTGACCAAGATTAATGTTCAGTATAGATGCCTAATCTATAAATGTATTCTTTTTGGTTAGGTTTATGTTTACTTTGGTGCATCTTACTTTGTATTTGTCTCCCTCATTTTTAGACTGCAAGAACTGCTTGCTCATCTCTTGCGTTAAGACAGAAACTGGATTATCTACCTGAAACAAACAAACAAAGAAATGATTATCTTTAAATATTTCATTTTAATTCCTTAAGAGAAATGAACTAAAATATCCATTACAAGTGACCTGAGAGAAAATATTTCAAAATTTCATTATATTAAAATAAATATCAGTACTACAGCCAAAATTAAATATTCTGCCATTACATGAGGGCACAAGCACAAGAACTTTCTAAAGAAGTGTGTTTTTTTAGCACGTTTTCATTCCTTTCACTGGTTTTGTAGAGTACCACTCCTATGCTACTGGTTAATCATCAGACCACAGAGCTGGAAGAGCTCTAGCATGAGAGTCAGCTGACTTGGGTTCTTAGTTGGCTCTGTCTGAACCTCCTATGTAGCCGCAGGCAAGTTAGTTATTTCCTCCAACTAAACACAAGAAGTCCAACTCAGTCACTTCTAATCAGAACTATAATGACGAGTATTGTTTATTTTTTGTACAGCAGTTCTTCAGAGTTCCTATATCCTGTCATTTCTTCATGAGGATACCGTAAAACAAATGGAAACACTGGGATCATTTCTATCTTTTGAAGGAGAAGTCATTTTAAATAAGCCATTACTTGAATTAAACTACCTCTGGCTAACAAATTAAAGTACAGTTAAAATAACAATATAATAACAGTTCAAAGTGGAGTTGAAAAAAAAATTTTTTTTAATTCAACTTGTTTCAAAAAGATTCAAGTTCATTTCTCATTTATATCTTTGGTGTTAATAACAAAGTAATTTATATGTTAGAAAATAATCTTGTTTATAAGGTATAGAACAGGAAGGACCACTATAAAGGAAAAAGTGCTTAACTCCTTCATTTACCATCTGTACAATACTGACTGTACTTTATTTAGTATACCACTGGTGAAAACCTTTCTGTTAAGCAGGATTTTGGGTCTTATCTTCTAAGATGATAAAAAACATTTATGCAGTTATAAAGACACCTCTACATATCACCTTTTTCTCAGACCAGAAGCTGATTGCCACGTATTTTTTTTAACAAGGTCTGTGTGGTATCTTAATTGCACACAGTATCTGACTTCTTAAAACTAAGACCTAATGCACTAGCTTTAATGACAGACATTTTATCACCAGCTGTGGATTAACAGCTTCACCAAAGTTCATATTCTTTTTTCTACAGCCTCTGAAATGGGGCTCCTCGTTTCTATACTACTCCAGAGATTATTTAAAAATCTGGCATCTTTACCCATCAAGACCCTGGAGTAAGCAAAAGGCAAGCACACACAAGTAAACTTCAGAGAAAAAGTAAGAAGAGGCACAGGGGACAAATATAATCAGGTACTTAAAGACATTAAACACTCTCCTTCCTCCTGGTAATTCTAGGCCAGCACTGTCCAATGGAAATGTAATGCAAACCACACATATAATTAAGTTTTCTAGTAGCTACATTAAAAAGATAGAAAGAGACAGGTGAAATTAATTTTAGTATTATATTTTTAATCTAATATATCTAAAATATTATCACTTTAACATGTAATTAGTATGAAAACTGAGTTACTCCTTTGCATTAAGTCTTCAACCTCCAGGGTGCACTTCATACTAGAGCACACCTCCATCTGGACTACCCACATTCTGAGGGCTCAATACCCATCATACGTGGTTAGTGGTTACTCAGTAAGTGTAGCTCTAGACCTTTCATATTTTGATCAATGAACTTGAACCTTTAGTTAACTGAATTGTACAAGAAGAGGACTAATGGAGTTATGATAACAATCTTCAAATATTTCAAAAGAAAAGAAACATATTTTATATTCCCCAAGGAAGTGGGAGCTTAGAGAAACTGACTTTATTCAACTTTTCCCATTAACAACAACTTTCTAATAAACACAGCCACCTACAGACGGAATCAGCAGCCTCAGGCAGACGTCATTTCCCCACTACTACCCACTCAAGTACCCGCTGAAGGAACATCTGGTGGAGACTGCGCACAGGGTAAGCATGCAGTGTGATACTACACTGGATGCCCTTCGAGACTTTCCCAACACCTGTGAATCCATACACTGTAACTTTTGGTTTTCCTGATTTTGCTTAACAAATTGACCTGTGTTCTAGTCTCAAATTTATTTGCTGTATCTGCTTTTCTCCAGATTTTACTAATTATTTTTCTGAACCTGTGCTGCCCAATATGCAAGCTACTAGCCACATGCAGCGCTTGACACTTACGTAAAATACAATAAAACATTCGATTTCTCAGTCACACATTGCAGGTGCTCAAGTGGCTAGTGGCCACCCCATCGGACACCATAAGACAGAATATTTGTACCATTACAGGAAGTTTTTCTGGACAACCTGTTCTAAACCAAACTGGGAAAGAGACCCATACTCATAATTATTCTTTTTCCTTGGTGACTACTCTTGGTGTTCTTAATCCTGGAATAAGGCAGGGTGATACAATGGGTAGAGCATTAGAATGGAACAGGGATGTCTGGATCCCAAGGCAGGCTCAACCAGTACCCACACCTAGACAACTGTAAGTGCAAGTTTACTTTTGCTGGCTCCCAGTTTCTCACCTACAAAATAAAGGGTCCAGATTAGATGACCTCCAAAGACAACTCCAGTGCTAATGTTATAGGACTATATGAGCCCCATTTCCAATTATTCAGTCAAAGTATCTTAGCAGAATGGAATCAAGTCTTGTCTCCTATAGGTATGATGAAATAACTCCAAAATACATAAAGAAATGCTTTCTTTATATGGCTAGAATAAACTTCCTTTCTACAAAAATTTAGCAACTGAGTTTAGGAAACTATGATGCTATTCTGACTTGGACAGCAGAAAGCAAAGAAACTTTATAACATAAATTTGATTAACATAACTTTTGGCACATACTAGTATAGACAAGATATTCTTGTGTGTTCTGTCAAATTAAAGATGTTATATTATATATTGAAAGTTCCTGTTGAATTAGGAAGCCTTAAGGAACTTCACTAACCATAGTTAAATATATTTGTCCTGTGGTCAATTTACTTATATGAGGCCATTTAAATTCTTTCCACACCACAAATGAAACCGCATAAAAAAGTAACCAGTTGTATTTATTAATCTGAAACACAAATTTAGCAATTACCTGTATGTTAAAATGATCAAGAATTCCAATCAGTTCTTCTTTCTTAGTGGAAACCAAGGCGCCTAGTTATGAGAAACACAAAATGACCAGACTGTTTCTAGGGCAATAATACGTTTTTAAAAATGAGCAATTATTTATAAGCATAAATGTTAACTAGTTTTCCTGATGTCATCAAGAAAGGTACCACTGCACATACACACATCTGAATGAACTGGGGTGACACACTTGTTATGACACAAGTACGCAGGAGGCAGAAGCACACAAATGCAGTGGCAGGTACTTCTCTTCTTCCTATAGCTAAACATTTCCTTTTCCTTCTCATCTGTCTCTTTAGTAACTCTCCACACCCACCTCCTCTTCCGTTATGTCTTTTTCTACTTTTGGCTAACTTTCTCCTTCCACATGTGACAGAAACTATGGGGGTGAAAAGAAGTCTACAAGTGAGATCAAAATGACTTATCACAGCCTGCTTCAAACAGACCCAAATTCTGCTAATCATGCTTTTGCTGTAGAATGCCCTGTGGTAAAACAACTATGTACGGATATATACGTGTGTGTATACATACATGAAACCAACCAATCCTCTTGCAAGAAAGCAGTTTCAAGAGATGAGAAGTGTCCTCTCAATGATACCAGCACAATCACTTAACTCTTTTTAACTGGATGTTTACTAATACTTTATATGAAATAAAGAGAAATTCATAGCAAACCTGTTTCACTTTTCAGTTTATAAGATCGACTTCCATCCATGCTGATGTGCTGTTGCACAATTATAGAGTCACCGTACACACTGGCTCTATAGGCATCATCCCCTCTGTTCCTTAATGTTATTGAGATATCTGCTGAGCTAAAGCAATAAGGTTAAGCTAAGTCACATGAAGGTACAGGGCAATTATAACACTAGGTTACCATAATTTTAAAAACCTCCAAGAAATTTGGCTAATTCATTTGAAAAGCAGCTTTATACCAGCAGTTGATGGCTGACAGGCTACTACAGAATAATGTTAAAGATACCAAGGAACAAAGTTGAGAAGAAGAGAAATTTTATAAAAAATAATTGACAATTTTATCCATAACAGAAATACATTTGCACAAAATCCATTTAAGTTTTGGTTGTTTCACATCATGTGGATAAGTTACACATTTTCCCAACCGCTATGTATAACCAATATTACACTGCCTGACTATGCTAAATTATATAATAAAGCATCATCCTGACAGCAGGCCTCTAAGAAAGATGCAGTAAGAATTAAAGTGAAGTTATGCATTTTCTAAGGAAATCAGAATCAAGGGAAACAACTTGAATTCTTCTATTACTTGGCAATAAAAAAAATGCTTAAGTATTTGATATCAAGAGATGTAAACTAAATCTCAAAGCTTCTTAAAAATTTTATTGGTATTACAAAATAAACATTTTTAAAGTTTTAAAGACGTCTGAAGCATTTACAGCCATGTATATTTTAACATATTATGGGGGGGGAAGAATTCATCTTTATTTTTCTACTCTAACTTCTGTTCAAATAAGACTTTGTAGAAAAATTTTTTAAAAATTAATGAAGGGCATTAATAAATACATACTTATAATTTCCTTAAACATAAAAGCAGATAATACTTCCTCTGGTTAATATAAATATCTGCCAAAAATGCTAAAGTCCTTTAATGCAAAATTGCTTTAATTGGTAATTAAATGATATATTTAACAGAATAAACTTGTTTTCATCAATTTGGAGTAATCATACCCCAAAATTGTTCCTATTTGCAGGAAATGTAGGTAAAAATACTCAAGATGAATTTCACTGTTAACTTACACTTGGTAGACACCCTGAAGCGTGCTCAGCTCTTGCGCCCCTGTACTTCTGTGCAAGTGCCCTCATAGAAAGATGGCTTAGCAGCCGTTATCAGCCTCCATCCCTCCCTCCACAGATTGGGCTAAATATAGAAAGTGAACGCTAACTGCGCCACATTCCCTTCTTTAAAAATTCAAATTAAGAAAAACTAGTAAAACCCAAGTAAGGTCTGTACTTTAGTGAATAATATTGTACCGGTGTTAATCGCGTAGCTCTGATAAAAGTGCCTCAGTTGTTTAAGATGTCAACATTCAGGGAAACTGGGTAAAGGCTGTAAGGAAACTGTACTATCTTTGCGATACTTATGTAAATCTAAAATTATTTCAAAACCACAAGTTTTTAAAACAAACTCGAATCAAGACACATCAAGTGGAAAGGTGGTGATTCCTTGGAGATACAAAGTTCTGAGGCCTCTGGGACTAGAGAAACCAATTTGGGGCATTATATTCTGATGAACAAGTATAAAGCCTGCAGAGATGACAGAGAGAAGCAGAAACACAGAGCAGATAAGATCTTGGGAAACCACCTGGACAGACTGGCAGAGACACATAATCACAGATACTGGCTGTGAATCAGAGACACAGAGAACTCGAGAGCACTTCCTTCCATGCGCAGCCCCACACACCAAGACAGTAAGACATAAACGCCTGCCCACGAAGACACAGAGTACCAAAGACCTGAAGAATAAGAAAGAGCACACACGCTCCAGAGGCAGTGAGAGGGAAACACATTCACACACCTGCATGCCTGTCACAGGAGAGGCAGGGAGGAGGGCACAGCACAGAAGTGCAGCCACTGAGGAGCGGCAGGGAGGTGGTGCTGCGGCTCTGCCCCAGCTAAGGAAGGAAGGGAGACAGAGGCCTGGAGACAAAAGACACAAAGAAAGCCAGAGACACAGAAAAGAAAGACCTAGAGACCGAAGATCTTTGGTTCTGAGTCTCTCAGTTCTGGTCACTCATGAGATCCAATTACGCTGCCTCACTGAAGTTTCCAAGATATATATATCCCTGCATCTTTATGATAAATCTCTTCTTCTAAAGCTACCCTGAGTGGTTTGGGGTGGGGGGGTGTTTTTAAACAGAAATACCTAATTAAGACAGACATGCTCCTGAAAAGTTGTAATCAATGAGATTTTTGAAAGCTTTCTGGGTTGATTCTAATGAACAGCCAAGGTTGAAAACTATTAACTAAAGTATATGATAGGGGAAGGGCAGCTGGCCTACAACATGGAGCAGACAATATTTATTGCATTAACTAGTATGATTACCTAGTATTAAGTGAATGCACCTCATGAAAACATTTTAAAATGAAAGTGACATCTCCCTTGATTAGCAAACATCTACTTTGTTATTTCCTTCCCAGCTACTCCTTGCATTTGGAAGCGATCTCTAGTATTGTGAGAGCTTTGGAGGCACTGGTATCCTACTGCCATATGAATCTAGTAACTATAAGAAAGGGAAGTTATCCAAAAACATTAAAGCTTACGAAAAAAACCCTCCCAACAACTGCTCAAAAAACCTGTACCAGGAGACAGGGCTAACTGAGCTGAGGCTAACTGCTGTCTCCCCACCTACTAACGTGACTGCTGCTGAATTGGGGCCAACAGCCATAGAGCCCAGTGTCTGTAAATAAAGAGACCCTTTAGCGAGAAGAGAGACTGTCACCGAGAGTTCCTTCAGAACGACAACACACACAAGAGGCGCCACCGTAAGGGTATGGCTTCTTTCTTAGCTCCGGGAGAACCTATCTGCACAGAGATGACTGGTAGCATCAGGCACTGATGGGCACGAGGAACAAGGAACAGGGAAAGTCATGTACAAACAGGAGGCATCTGTTCCTTCTCTGCGTGGCCAGCTCATCTGCAGTAAGTTCTGTAACCTTGACTAATAAGTCAGGAACGTACAGCAGGAGCTTTTGTCCCCCCATAACCCACTCCCAATGCCACAGCTGATGTCAGAAACAGGCCTGCAGCAAAGAGCCCAGTGCCACCACGATAGGATTAGGAAGGCCGAGGAGGGAACGGTAAAGGAACCTGTTGAAGAACCTGAACAGCTAGGGGTCTGAGACCTTGGTCACTGGAGAATTCCATCACTGTCCCTGTACCACTCACTGCAAAGCCTCAGTGGATAATCAGAGGCTGGAGCGCCAAGTAAAGAGCCTCCAGGCACAGTCGTCTGGTTTCTCCTAACCATATTCGGCAAGCGTCTCTAATGGAGGAGTTGAAACCCTCTACAAAGGTAGCCCGGAGCCCAGGCATCACAGATGGAGAGTGTAATGTTTCAGATGTGCGGGAGGGACAGAGTCCTGAGGACCACCTCAAACCTCTGCCAGACGGAAAGACGTTCCTCAGGAAGAACGGGAGAGCCTCATAGATTTTAGGTGCAGAATAGAACCGAAAAGCTCGATTAGCTGATTCTGTAAAAAAGTGATGACAGAATCAGAGACTATAAAAGAAGAGAAATTTTATAGATACCAAATGTTTTAAATGAGGAAGGGGAGGACAAGAGGAATAGTAATGGGTTTGGAAAAGCTCATTTTAGCTATTTTTTTAGACGAGGTCAGTAAAAAGGAGGCTGAGCTCAGGTTAAAGCTCTTAACTGTTATTAACTCTGTTTAAAATATTTTAATGTTCCTATCTACAGGCAGCTGTGTCCTTCAAAGTTGGTGATTTGTGTAAGCCAGCCTTTATTTTTCTTTCTTTTTTTAATGGTATTCCAAGGACACATCTCAGAAAGAAGTTTCTGCTTTCATCCCGCTACTTCCCGTATGGAAAAAACATTTAAAATCTTTAATTGAGACATAAACCCCTTAATGGTGCAGAAAAAAAAAATTTCTTCCTGAGGCTTCTATTTGAAAGATCAATGTGTTATCTAGCTAGGCAGACCAGGTAACTATTTGGACAACTAAGAAATGTAGAGTTCAGTATAATGAACTGAAGCAGAGTTGAGACCAGTGCCTTAAAAGTGTTAAAATAACTAATTTTTGACTTCAGCCATAATTTTGTTTGGAGACTGTGGAAGAGAAGACCTTGCTGGGCTGGCGTCCAAGTAAGATAAGGAGAGTCAGAAAATAAGCTGGAGAATTGTTACTAAACGGTTCTTTTTCAAGGCCATACAGCACAGAAAATGAATTTTTCTGTATCTTTTCTTCCCTTCTCCTGTGTCAACTTGGAACCCTGGCTTAGGGTTAAGATTCCCAAGGTTTCTGAGAGATACATAAAAAACCCGCAATCCTGACTCACATCCTGTCTGCGTTCTATTTTTTAGAAATAAAATGGAAAATGGGGGAAGTTAAGTAGATACAACACTGAGCAGGAGGAAAGTCTGTTACAAGAAGGAAAAAAAAAAAGGTATCACTGTTAATTATCAAAGTTCCAGAAGTTCTGGGCACTGGGCGTGTGAAAGAGGAATGAATGGGCAGCGGGAGCGGCCTGACTCTGGGAGCTGGTATGACGGAGCCTGGGACATGCAGTTGTTAGGAGACACGAGGATCCCTCAGAGGTTTCTGAGGCAGAATTAAAAAGAACAAGGAGATCAGCCTGAAGAGAGTTTCCTAATGGGCAAAAGGTCACGAGTCTATGATGACGCAAACTGAGCAATTAATATATAGTTACGTGATGGCAAACTATAACAGAAAGAAATACAAATGTAAAGCCACCGAGGGTTGTCATATGACCATTCACCAAGGGTCAAGATGGACCCCAAAGAGACTCGAGACTGTGGTCCTCAAGTCAAGCTCACTGGTGAACCCCTGAGCAAAGGATATAAAGAGACAGATGGAATACTTTTTTGAAATTCTTAGAGCTGGAGGCAGCAATTCTGTTTAGGGACACCTTGGCTGGTCACTAACTCTGCCTTAGCCCACATCATAGCGACGTGGACTTGCTGAAGCTGGGTTTGGGTCAAGAGCCAGCAAAGTCCAATATTTATAAATATTCCTTTAAACAGAAGTACGCAGATTTATCACTGCTCGTTTTTCCAGAAAGGTAACAGAAACGAGCATCAGTGGGCAGGCACATGGCACTAACTGACACAAGCATTCTGTCGGGAGAGGTGAACAGGCAACAGTGGGCGATGCTGGCAACAGGGGGCAAGAGAAAGGAATGAAAAGATATGATATCGGTGCTCCAGTTCCAGGAAGCCAATTCATTTCCTACCATGTCTACATGAATTGGGATTCTAAAGAAGCTGCTTCTTATTAAAGAACTGAAAAATACACGTAGAAAACAAACACTTACTTCTGTCCATCTTTCACAAAACCTTTCAAAGAAGATCCTCGGTTAGTAGCAACTGCTTTTCCACCAAGACCAACTATAAGAGCTGTGAGTACTGCACTCTTCCCACCTAAAGAAACAGGTGTTGAAGAAATCACATTCATTAGAGGGAGAAAAGAGAAGTCTGACTCCTACAATTTGATGTAAAAAAATTTCTGAAATAAAGCATTATACTTCAATTATAATTTTCTTCCAGTGCCAAAAACAAACAAAAAGTTGTACATATCATGAAATATTTAGTTGTTGCTATTAGAAAAAAATCAGTACATTTCAGGAATCAAATCTTTGCCACTAATAAGGCAATGGAAAAAATGGTTGATACCTTTCCAACCCAAAACTCTCATTGTGTCATCTTGGTCCATCAGCCTATTAAATGAATTTATCTTTCTAATTACCCATATACATTTAACTCATCTAATTTTTCTTACATCCTAATTTAATTAAAACTTACTTTTTCCATAAATTCTCAGAAGCCAGAAACTATTTTTAACCTTGAATGCAAGCTCCAGAGGGACAGGACTGTTGTTTTTTATTCATTTGCTTTATCTCCAATATTAGCCCATAATAGGCACTCACATATTTATTGAATGAATGAGCTTAAATATGAAAAAATTATCAGTCATATAGACAATGTTTTTACATAATATTTTGACAATTATTATTCCTAATTTGAATATTATTCACTTGCTAGCTCTTTGAAGAGTATAATTCTTTTTACCCTAACAGACATAAAATATCACAAGCTAAAATTCCAAAGTCTTTAACAATCATGGTAACCATTTTCTCAACTCCACAATCAACCAAATTAATCAACTCTTATCAGCTCATCATCTTCCACAATATACTCCAAATCAACCAAAGTACACACTGGTTAGCCCAATTCAGTTCCTGGAATGCCTTTCAAGTCCCTATCCTACCTCTCTCCTTTTTCTTCATTTCCAAATTCACTGCCTCCACCACTTGCGAAGTTACATTAATAACTTCGCTGTTTCAGGAGTGAAGATCTAACCGCAGAACCAACCCACCAGTCTGTCTTTACTTCTTGTCCTGTTTGACCTCCCTGTAGCTCTGGTTCCTTTGTCTATCCCCTCCTTCTGAAAATACTTTCCTCTTGACCGAACAGAGTAGGGAAAACAAAGAACAACTAAACAGACTGTGCAGCTACCTGTACTAGTTTCATGTTCTAGCACGGCCACCAGCTGTGGACCCTGGCAAGCTCCTCTCCCTCTGTACTGGCTCAGTCAACAGCCAACACCTCATCTGGCGGGGGTCTACTACAAAAGCTACCTAACTGGTCTAACTCCTATGTCTTCCCCCTTCTAATCTACTCTCTACAATGTGGCCAGTTTGTTTCACAAATCTTCACCGTGTCACCTCTATACTCTAAAACTTTAACTGCTTCCCCACTGACTTGTGAACGAAATCCCCAAATATTTATCATGGCAGGCAATATCCTCAACATGACCTACAACTGATTCTCCAGTGTATGCTTCTGCCCCTCCCTACCATGTATGATACGATAAAACCCTATGAGGTTGTTCACCTCTCTCCATATACATCTGCTTCTACCCCTCCCAACCTTTGGTGATGAGCAATCTTTGCCTGGAACATCTCAGCTTCTTCTTCCCCAATAAGATCTAAAGAATTTTTCATTTTTATTCAAGTACCACCACAAATACCACCTCTTCTTAAAGCTTTCATTGGCCACAACCGTAAGAATTAGTTTCTTTCAAGTTTGGATTCCCAAGGCACTTTATTCACGCTCTTACAACATTTAATAGATATAAGACACAGGCCTGCCTCAGTTGCAATGAGGATAGCTTGCCTACTCTTCCGTGGTATGAATTCCAAGGTACATAGATTCAGAAGAATAAGCAGGAAATGTTTATCCCTGTTGCATAATGAGCCTAAAGTTAACTCATTTCTTAAAGTGCAGACTGGCAGGCAATACTGAAAAAGTTCATGACCACAAATCAGAGGTCTACACCTTAGATTTATCAGCGCTAGTAGTCACCTATTTTAAAAAGTTAGTGCATTCTGATCTCAAGGTACTGTTCAAAGTCAAATAAGAAGGAGGGCAAAAGCACTTACTTCCATTATTGCCAACAACAAAGTTGACATTAGAACCAAATTTAAAGGGTCCAAGCATCGAATGACACATGAAGTTTCTGAGCTGAATACTCTCAATGATTCCAACTTCTGCTGCTGTCTATTAATTAAAAAAACGAGAGAAAACAATCGAATTCACTCACTACAATCAACCAATCATTTGCTAGAAGAGAAAGATTAGCAGTGCTACCAATGAAAAATGTTACAGAAAGTATAGTGGTTATTTTTTTGCGGTATGCAGGCCTCTCACTGTTGTGGCCTCTCCCGTTGCAGAGCACAGGCTCTGGACGTGCAGGCTCAGCGGCCATGGCTCAGGGGCCCAGCCGCTCCACGGCATGTGGGATCTTCCCGGACTGGGGCACGAACCCGTGTCCCCTGCAACGGCAGGCAGACTCTCAACCACTACGCCACCAGGGAAGGCCAGAAAGTATAATTTTAAATGTTAACTTTAGTCAATGAGTAAATGATATTAAATGGAGACCTTATATGATTAACCACTCATTCTAAAGTCCTTATAGGATCTAATAAGTGTATCAAGGTTTCTTAATACGGACAATACCAACATTTGAGTCAGATCATTTTTGTTGGAGAGAGGCTGTCTTGTGCATTGTGAGATGTTGAACAGCATCCCTAGCTGCTACCCACCAGATGCCAGTAGCACTCTCCCCCCACCCTAGTTGTGACAACCAAAAATATATTCAGACACTGCTAAATGTCCCCCACTGAGGGGAGGATATGTAATTATAATTCTCATATTGTGAATATATGTCATAATTAAATTAGAGAAGGTTTATCAATGTTTCAAGCAAAAGTTCGGCACAGAGTGGTCAGACTTCGTAGTTAAAAATACGAAAATAAATCAAACATATTTTACCAAACCTTCCAAACGTTTTTAAAGAACACTTAACATCTCCAGCCTTTTTAGTCATTTATTTTAAAAATCCCTGGCTCTCTTCTACTAGACACCAGCTTATTAAAAAGCAGAAAACATTTACATCCTTGTATGAGTAGAATACTGAAAATCGTGGTTGAAGACTTTTTAAAAATACGTTTTATTTTGATCTAACTGAAGACTCAGATGCAGTTGTAAGAAATAATACAGAGAGATCCTGTGAATCCTTTACCCAGTTCCTGCCCAAGGTGACACCTCGAAAACTACAGTACAATACCACAACTAGCATATTCGTATTGATACAGTGACGATACAGAAGATTTCCATCACAAGTATCCTTCACGTTGTCCTTTTAGAGCCCCATCCACATCCCACCCAATCCACCCCCTCCTTAACACCTGGCCCAATTATCTGTTCTCCATTTCTGAAACACTGCCATTTCAAGATGTTATATTAGTGGGATCACACAGAATGTAAGCTTTTGAGATTGGCTTTTTTTTTTGCTCAGCATAACTATCCATTTTTGCCTGTATCAGTACTTCACTGCTTTCTTTTGCTAAGTAGTATCTCAGGGTACAGATGTACCTCAGCACGCCTAACTACTCACTCGCTGTGTGACATCTGGATTGTCAGTTTTGGACTATTACGAATAAAGCTGCTATGGACATTCATGTATAGATTTTTGTGTGAAGATAAATCTTCTTTTCTCTGTGACAGATGCTGGCTTATATGATATAGTTGCATGTGAAATTTCTTAGAGAAACTGCCAAACTATTTCCCAGAGTGACTGTATCATTTTACATTCCCACCACTGAACGATCCAGTGTCTCTGCATCCTCACCAGCATATGGTGTTGTCACTTTTCTTTTCTTTTTTTTTTTTTTTGCAGTATGCGGGCCTCTCACTGTTGTGGCCTCTCCTGTTGCGGAGCACAGGCTCCGGACGCGCAGGCTCAGCGGCCATGGCTCACAGGCCCAGCCGCTCAGCGGCATGTGGGATCCTCCCGGACCGGGGCACGAACCCGCGTCCCCTGCATCGGCAGGCGGACTCCCAACCACTGCGCCACCAGGGAAGCCCGGTGTTGTCACTTTTCAAAAAATTTTAGCCATTCTGATGGGTATGCAGTGATATCTCATTGTAGTCTTAATTTGAATCTCCCTGATGAAAAATTATGCTGAACATCATGCCATGTGCTTATTTGCATCTGTATATCCTCTTCTTCAGTGAAATGTCTCTTTATGTCTTCTGCCCATTCTCAAATTGGATTATTTGCTTTTTACTGCTGAATTTTGAGAGTTCTTTATACAAACAAGATATTAGAACTTTGTTAGATATGTGATTTGCAAATATTCTCCTGGCTTGACTTTCCATCCTTATAACAGGGTCTTTTGCAGAAGAAAAGTTTTTAATTTTGATGAGGTCCAATTTATCAATTTTTCATTTAATGGTTTGTACATTTGATGTTAAGTCTAAGAATTGTTCCTGAATGCTAACCCGAACCTGAACCTGAACCTGAACATTTGGTACAATTCTCCAATCAAACCAACTGGAACTGAAGATATCTTTTTGGGGAGTTTTTAAATGATGAATTAAATTTCCTTTATAGTTACAGAGTGATTATGATCTATTTCATATTGAATGAATTGTGGTAGTTTGTGCTTTTCGAGGAACTGGTCCACTCTTTCTAAGCTGTGAATCTATGTGTGTAGAGTTGTTAACAGTATTCCCTTATTATCCTTCTGATGTTTGCAGAGTCTGTGGTCATATCCTCTGTTTCATTCCTGATATTAGTAATTTGTGTCTTCTCTCTTTTCTCCCCTTTGTCAATCTTAGTAGAGGTTTGTCAATTTTATTGATCTTTCCAAAGAACCAGCTCCTTGTTTCGTTGTTTTCTCTACTAATTTTTTCTAATCATTAACATAAACTTCAAAATTAGTGAGATGATTTTATCTCAGCTTTTTAAAATTCATATTACTTTTCCTCTGCAGAGACCCAGCTCCTGATACTGAATTAAGAATATGACATATAAACCAGACATGAGAAACATGCAAATCAAAAGACATAATATTGTAATTTTGCACTCACCAAAGCAGAGGTACCATTAGTGAAAGAAACTGCACATTCATCTTCGTCACCTTCTTTATCAAAATCATCCAGCTCTTCTTGTCTTGGTCTTTTGGCATTTCCAGGAGAGAAGAAATTTCCTTCCTTTCTTTTGGCCATCAGGTCTAAACAAATATTAGGGACAATGAAGAAAATCATGTATAGCATCCATAAGATTGTTCCATATACCTTAAAAAACTAAACAAAATCAGACAGACAAAGCTTAAGTTTTAGTACTATATCCATTCATATTTACTTTAAAAAGTTAGAACTATCATCTGCATGGAGGGAGGGGGCCGTGAGCCAAAAGATGAAGGTGGTCACTAGAGGCTGGAAAGGCAAGGACACAGATAAGTCAAGAACCTCCAGAAAGGAATGCAGTCCTACTGCTCCCTTGATTTTCGCCCAGGCAGACATGTCAGACTTCTAACCTACAGAAGTATAAGATAATAAATTTTTGTTAAAAAAAAAAAAAAAATCTGCATTTGCTACACTAGTTGATTTTACTTCAGAATGATTTATGACCCAGGTTTTTACTCATATGGGCCTAAGTGTTTTAACTCCTAAGCTCACAAAAGGTAAAAGATCTTATTTGTGAAACTGCGGATCTATTGATAGAGATGGCATAATGCCTCTGAAATGATTCCAGAGCAATCATCCAATTTTTATAACTTATAAATGGTGAACCACATAAAACTAATTTTAATTATTTTCCCAAAGAAGCATATTTGGAGCAGTGCTGCCTAGCATCAATAGTGCCCCTTAACTCTTCTCCAAAGAATCAGCCCATGCTGATTGTCTGTTTTTTTGTTTTTGTTTTTTACTGATATACTATAAAATTTATACCTAGAAAATGAACATCATCAAGATTTTCTAAACATATAAATGCTGCATCTCAAGTCAAAGCTGATGGTCTTTGATTGAAATTAAATGGTTGACTACTCCAAATGTTGCTTTCATTTTTCTCTTAAAAATTCACTTAGAGATCTAAAATGATAGGTACCCAATAACTGTTTGCTGAATAACTGGAAAGAAAAATCCACAGCATAGGTAATAAAAAATTTCTAAGATGTAAGAATATGAAAAATAGCTCTACTCTCAACCCATTTAGGTGCCCCTAGTGCTATACTATAGCAGCCCTGTTTGTACCAGGTACATGGCAGCGGTGGGTTAAATGAGATTTTCTCTCTCATGCATTTGGATTGAAAGATTCAAGTCAGTTCTCAGTAGAAGAGAGGAAAGCTCCACTTGCTGATGTACCTGCAGGGCAAGACAGCCAAGCTTAAGTGTGTGTGTGTGGGGAGGCTGGGGGGCTAGTGGAGCGGTGTTACAAAGACGGCATGTAGTAGACAGAGAACAGGGAGCCTAGAGCAGAGATGTGAGAGAAGGAGGGCAGGCGAGACAGACATTCGTACAGTGTTTAATTTTTACCCACTGCTTTCTTAAGTTACACTGACAGAACCAATTTTGCAGAAACATCAAATGTCTATACATACTGTGTTGGAACTGCTTTGGGGAACTATCTTTGACAGGTTTTATTGTGACAATGCATGCTTCATTAAGTGAACTGGGTAGTTTCCCTATCGTTTTTTTTTTTTAATATATTTATTTTATTTATTTATTTTTGGCTGCGTTGGGTCTTCATTGCTGCGCGCGGGTGAACAGGGGCTACTCTCCATTGCGGTGCGTGGGCTTCTCATTGTGGTGGCTTCTCTTGTGCGGACCATGTGCTCTAGGCATGCAGGCTTCAGTAGTTGTGGCATGCGGGCTCAGTAGTTATGGCTTGTGGGCTCTAGAGCACAGGCTTAGTAGTTGTGGCGCATGGGCTTAGTTGCTCCACGGCATGTGGAAACTTCCCGGACCAGGGCTCAAATCCGTGTCCTCTGCATTGGCAAGCGGATTCTTAACTCTTAACCACTGCGCCACCAGGGAAGCCCTCCCCATCCCTTTTTTTTTTTTTTTTTTCTTTTTGCGGTATGTGGGCCTCTCACTGCTGTGGCCTCTCCCATTGCGGAGCACAAGCTCCGGACGCGCAGGCTCAGCGGCCACAGCTCACAGGCCCAGCCGCTCCACGGCATGCGGGATCCTCCCAGACAGGGGCATGAACCAGTGTCCCCTGCATCGGCAGGCGGACTCTCAACCACTGCGCCACCAGGGAAGCCCACCCTCCCCCATCTTTTTAATGCTCTGAAATCACCACTCTGGCATGACATTGAAATGTTTTCTGAAAGTGAGAAAGAACTAAGCTTAAAGCTATTAGATATTGGAGACTATTTTAATTTTATGAAATCATTTCAATTTCTTTTTTGTACACTGGTTATTACAGGTTCATTATATCTTCCTAGAACAAGTTTGCTATAATTTTATTTTCCAGAACACTGATAATTTAAAGCTTCAAATTTACTACACAAAATTACCTTGTTTTGTAAAATCCTCAACTGTGGTCATGACTCCTTTCACATCAATTCTATTTAATTAAATTTAAACTTTTGTCTCCCAAAAGTAGTTATTTGCGTTTTTCAAACCTAGTTTTTCTTTAATGAAAATATTTTAATGTTTATTCATATATTTTTATACAACCAAATATAAGAGATATGCAGTGGGGCTGGAGTTTAGTCTCTAATTCTTTATCTCAAAGTGCAAGTTAATAAAAGCAATCAGACATCCACTTTCAGGAAGATGGAATAGATGTAATTTTCCCTATTCTCCCTGCTTAGTAAAACTAAAATCCTTGAAAAATATATACTGTAAAACAAACATAAGACGACTCTGAAGAAGGAGGCAGATTGGCTAGGAACCACGTGACCCAAGGAATGACATCGTGGTAGTTCCCTGAGTTTTTGTTTGCGTCAACTATCCCAGACTTGGAGAAGCCAGCAACAGGGGAAACACCAACGGGTGCAGGGGAAAAACAAAAATGCCTAATGAGGGCTTCCCTGGTGGTGCAGTGGTTGAGAGTCCGCCTGCCGATGCAGAGGACACGGGTTCGTGTCCCGGTCCGGGAAGATCACACATGCCGCAGAGCGGCTGGGCCCGTGAGCCATGGCCGCTGAGCCTGCGCATCCAGAGCCTGTGCTCCGCAATGGGAGAGTCCACAGCGGTGAGAGGCCCGCGTACCGCAAAAACAAAAAAAAGCCTAATGAAAGCTTGCTCACTCTAGACAAAGGAGCAGGAAAAGGGGAGCCTAACAAGACAGGAAACTTTTAGACAATAATCACTCTACTCCAGTCAAATATCACTAAAAGAACTGTTGGCCCTTCCTCTTCCCCCCCAACACCAGCAAAGGCCAAGTGGGTAGCCTGGACTTCCACCCTGGTGAAGCTAGTTTCAGAGAAGGCTGTGTAGGCCAAGTAGGGAGCCATGATGATGGCATCAGGTGGAGAACTTAGATGTCCACCCCCAACAGGAGGTAACAGGATGCTACTTACTCCCATTCCCCCTTGGATGGTGTCAGAGGAGGCCTTTTACCACTGCCCAGAAAGGTGAGGAGGCCACCCCACTGCAGTGTCCACGTGGGGGGCTGAAACTCCCACCGTAACTGAACAGCCACCGTAAGCTATGGAAAGAGCTCTGGTAAAGTTTTAGATGTGAGTCTTTGTGTCCATGGCCTAAAAAAACCATAGGGCAGCGGTTCTCAAAGGTTGTGGTGTCTTAAAAAGTACCAAGGACCTCAAAGAGCTTTTGTTTAAATCTACCAATATTTACCATATTATAAATTAAAACTGAAAAACTTTTAAAACAAGCAACACACAAGTACACATTCTATCAGTCGCCAGAGCGATGGCATCATCACATGTCTGTAACCTCTGGAAAACTCCATTGTACAGTCACAAGTGAATGAACATGACAAAGGGAAATAACATCTTACAATAATTATGAAAACAATTTTGATCTTGTAGACCCTTTGAAAGAGTCTCATGGATCCCTGGACCACACTTGGCAAACTGCTACTGTAGGGGATACTATAAGCATGTCCATGACACAGTGCCATAAAGGACAAGGCATAGCTACCAGTAATAAAGTTAGGGCAGCAGAGAAGAAGCCAGCCATAGAATGACTGGTAGACTTGATATTCAAAATGTGGTCCAAGGACCATCAAGCAGCCGTCTGCATCTCCGAGGAACATATTAGATACCCAGAATCTCAGGCCTCAATTTAAACCAACTGAATCTGAAGCTTCATTTTAACAAGGTCTCGGGTGACCCACAGGCACATTGAAGTCTGAGAAGAACTGTTGTAAACAACATTAAAAAACTTGGGACTTTATCCTATCCTGAAGGCAATAAGGAACCTAATTTATCATGATAAATCAAATACCACTTAAAAGGTATATTAGTTAACATCCAAAGAAGGACACTTAACAAATGCCTTTTGAGACAGTACTAGTGTTACAGTCACAATTACATAATATTCACCATCTTTTTTACAAATAATGTTTATTTTGAATCTCTTACACAAGTCAGAACTTGAAAATCAAACAATTCTCAAATTATTTAATAGCAAGAATTAATGTATATTAGTTTCAGCTTGTTGCTAATTTAAGTTCCCTAGAATACCACCAGGCTATTATTTTCCCAACACTCCCTTCTTTCCCACCCACACCTCTATTCCTTTCTCAATTACAGTAATTTATTTATTATAGAAGAGCAAAGAAGACACATTACTTTTTGGTTTTCCCAACATTAAATGCTCTTTTAGACACTGTTTTTATTAATGCTTAATACGTGACCTTGCAGTTAGCAGACACATCAGCTGACTGATTTTAGTATTTTACCATTAGAAAATGGTAGTTTTTCAGGTAAAATTGGGGGGAGCAAGGGGCATGAAGGTAAATGTGATTAGCTCCTCACAACGAATGTGAGATTCTATACAAGACAGAAGACAGTGTGCTACGTGACAATGATGTTTTTTATTTGCTGTGCTTAGCCTGGGATTTGCAGTTTGCTGTTAGGTTGCCATGGTAACTTGCATCTAACAGACACTGAAGGATCCTACCTTTTAAAATAGGAATCACTTTGTAATTTAATGATAATGGATTTTTAAAAACACACATGAATGTCTTGAGAGTTAATTTTAGGTTACAATAGTAAAATTGTTTCTAATAGGCTAAAGAGACATATAAACAGATGCAAAGAAAAACACTTTTAATATCCTGCAATATATAAAAATAGAAAAAAAAACTCCTCTGGGATTTTCAATATATCCATAAAGCTCTTCATGGTCTTTAATATTTGTTTATTTACAATAAAAAAATTAAAATTAAGGGACATATCATTTCCCCCTCGCAGAAAGCAAACTCCATCAGAGCAGGAACAGTAACAAATATGCAGATTCTCAATAAAAAAAAAGTTCAAGAAGAAAAATCAATCACCAAGGGTTAATTACAGCAAGCATGTACATAGGAAATTTGATAGAGACCAAAAGCATTTTAACAAAGGACTATAAATTTCTAAATTTTCAAATTTATTGTGAGTCTGTAGTGATTCACACTTCCCATTCATATCAAAGTAGGGGTTAACAGCAGTGAGAACAGTCATAACAGAACTGGAATTATTAATAGAAAACAATGGTTAAGAAAAGGCAAACTGTTGCTGTTTCTGAATCTGCCATGGACTACTTACCTCATTCCCAATTCCACTTCTCCCACCACCACAGACAAATTCATTCTGCATTATATCACCTCATTTTTAATGTACTGAATTAATTAAGCACACTACTTGGAATATATCATGAAGTAATGTGAGATGCAATAGATAATAAATAATATAAATAAGTGAAAAAAGTCATTAGGCCATCCATCAAACAATTCCAGATAAGCAAAACTAGGAAGTACTAAGCACAGCACTTCAGATAATAAAATGTGAACACTCAGATTTATGTTTTAAAAAATCCCTGTGACCTCAATATAGAAGACAAACGAAACAGAGAGAGTAAGA
Organism: Pseudorca crassidens; assembly: GCF_039906515.1. Lineage (NCBI taxonomy): Eukaryota > Metazoa > Chordata > Mammalia > Artiodactyla > Delphinidae > Pseudorca > Pseudorca crassidens. Next base: position 79,092,959 of record NC_090309.1, on the reverse strand, counting down.
ATAGGGGCAAAAGAGACCAGTCTCTAAAGGATAAGGGGTGCTGAACAAAAGCAGTGGCATGCACATCAATGTTCACTGCAGCAATATTTACAATAGGCAAGATATGGAAGGAATCTAAGTGTCCATCAACAGATAAATGGATAAAGGTGTGATACACACATACACACACAATGGAATATTACACAACCATTAAAAATGAAATCTTGCCATTTGCAACAACATGGGTGAATCTAAAGGGTATTATGCTAAATGAAATAAGTCAGACAGAGGAAGACAAATACCCATATGATCTCACTTATTTGTGGAATCTAAAAAACAGAAGAAACAAAACAAAATGAAAACAGACTCACAGATACAGAGAACAAACGTATAGTTGCCAGAGGGAGGGGTTGGGGATGAAATACCCGAAGGGGATTAAGAGGTACAAACCTTTCCTTTAATCCTCAACATCCTTCTAAGTATTGTCCTTATTTTACAAAAGGGGATATTGAGGCTCAATTAAAAGATACTCAGACTTATGTAGCTATAACTTAGCAGAGCCTAGATCCAAACCCAGGTTGTCAAAACCCAAAGTCAAACCTCTTTAACGTCCAGGTTCCTCATGGTATGAACTGAGTTTAACCAAGTTTGACTATTTATAGGCAGTGAAATTGGATATTAAGCTGTTCATCTTCTTGTCCATCCTTCGTTAATGTATAAAACTACATAAAGGATTCTAATGTGATATGTCCCTCTAATATTACTTATTCAAGCCAATTAAAACTTGGGCTTGCTTTACAGAATTTTACCTTGTGTTTAATTTTCGGAAACAACCTTTACTCTTAATACTAAATGCCATTATCAGTAGACTGAGCAGGTTTGGAAAGGAAGGAGGATAAATAATACATTTATGTTGTTTGAAAACACTGAGTTTTAAGTGCTCCTGAGATAGAGAGGGCATAGGCAATAAAATATACTCTGCAGTAGAGGCAGATTTGGGAGTGGAGCTAAGAAAGCCACAGGAAGTGTTCTGAATTTGGTCACCAGGGAAACTATGTTTAGTGAGAAAGATGTATCTCATTAACTAGTGAATCCAAAACACTAACATTAATGTAAGTATCTACACTTGACCCTCAGTCATCTGGACTTGTGTGTGTGTGTGTGTGTGTGTGTGTGTGTGTGTGTATATATATATATATATAACTGTGACATTTAATTATGCCTTAAATATAATGCATACTATTGTGGTAAAATTTTGAGTTATTTATTAATTCCTGAAAGTAAGCCAAGTACGGCTTTGATTAATTTTCCTAACTTAGGTCTAAATATGATAGTCAAGATTTAGGCAGGTTTTACACAAAATTCTACATCCAGGCACTCAGTAAAATATACTCTGTAAAATAAACTTTTGAGAATGAAACTGGTTTTTCACTGTAACCACTTTAATATGCCATTTGTGCTGACTTTTGCCAGGCTCAATTCTAAATACTTCATACTAATTATAGACAGGTACAGAGATAAAACTCTAACTCTCTCTCTCTATCCCCCCACCCTCACATATTTAAGAATCCTGTGAGTTAGGGACCATGTTATTTTCTCCAATTACAGAAAAGGAACTGATATTTGCAGAGGTGGTACCGACTTGTCGGGGGTCACATTAACACTGGTTCTGTCTTGCACAAAAACATGTTTTTTAAGCAATATTCTAGTAATCTCCAAACTTCTTTGTACTTACAGCCATTCAAGGAAAAAAAAAAAACAACACAACTGTAAATACACATTCTCATAGGAAATTATTACTCTGCATATTTCACACAGTAAAAGAACGAGATAAAGTAAATCTAAGTAGTTCCAATATGGTCCCTCTCCACTCATGCACTCATGGAACTCTCTGCAAGCAAGTGCATGTGCCAGTGAACATTTTAAAAGACTACATAGCAGACGTCTAAAAGCCGTCAGCGAATTTGGACTCTTTTTCTTTTGAATATACATTCCAGAGTAGCTTGTCTTCAAAACACTCGCTTGTAATCGTCTCCTCATGAAATATACAGAGCAGTAAGCACTCACATAAGTTCTGTCTTCAGGGTTTAAACAGCAAATAGTTGCTCTTTCTAGGAATTATCCCAGGATCCTCTCAAGCCCTTTCTCTACCCTTGAGTCCTGTGTTCCGCAATTCCCAATAGTGATTCTTCTCCAGCTCATCTCCACGAGAAAATCAGGGAAAAGAAATAACATCATAAAACCTTCAAACATCATAATTTAATTCTTCCAGGTACAGAAGAGTTTGCGTTCTCATGAAACTGGCATTTTAGCAGCAAATCCAATTTAAGTAATACTTACATACATCTCTTAAACATTCTTAAGTTGCTACTTGCGAGGTACCATCAAACGGGTGATAAAAGCCCGATTCCCGAACCCAACCTCACCCCCCGACCCTTATACCCCCCAAGCCCCTCGTCAAAGCCTAAAGGGCCGTTTTGGGCCGCGCGCCGGGTCCCGCAGCCCGAGCCGGCATTGGCAAGCCTCGCCGCCAGAGCCCCTCGAGGGCGGAGCCCAGCGGACACACGGGCAAGTTTCCCGCGGCTGAGGGGACCTGTGCCGCCTGCGGAGAGGGCGAGAAGATCCCCGCCGGCCGTGGGCCGGGCCGCCCGGGCCCCCTAGACACTGTAGCAGCTTCGCTGACCCGGCCGCCACCAGGTGGGCTGGGGGCGCCAGCTACGAGTGCGGTGGAGGGGCATGGACCCGCAGCAAGGGAGAGCGACGGCGCGCGCCCTCACCCTACCTCGAACAAGTCGAAGTCTCCCGAAGGAACCTGATCGGCGGGGCGGCCGTGGCGCAACAGGACGCTAAAGCCACCCGAGGGGCGTCTCGGCGTCGGCCGGCCGCCGTCGGCCCGCGGGGTTCTGCGCGCCCACAGCGGGAGAAGGCAGCAGCCCGGCCGCCCCGGCGCCCACCGCGGGACACTCCGCGCCTGCGCCCCGCCCCCCCTCCCGCCGGGACTCCGCCCGCGCGTGCGCAGTTCGGGGTTTTTCGCGCCACTGGAGTCTAAGAGGGGCCGGAAGTGCCCCTGGGCGGACGGAGAAAGCTTGTAGAAGCTTAGGGCTCGGCGATAGCGGGACGCGGGGAGCGGGGCGGGTGATTTGCCTAAGTGAAAGTGAAGAAAGCTCGGAGCCCCAGGACTACAGTTCCACCCATGCGTACAGCGACCGGCTGGGAGCCCGAGAAGCCGAGCGTACGGCCGCAGTCCCGGAAAGGGGACAGTCACTTCCCGGAAGAGGCGGGGCCATGGACGAGAAGGCACCGAATTCGAAGTGCTCCCCAGGAGCTTTCCGGGGCAGGGTGCTAGGCGCCAAACGGTCGACTTTGCTTGGGGAAGGAAAGAGAAAGTCTTTCCTTTTCTTTTTCTTATTTTTTGAGAAGAGAAAATTTAGAAACTTGTAGACAGCAGTAGTTAAGATTCAGGCCAAACTGGTAAATCACGGAAGGGCGTCTTTCAAAACCAAGGAGGAAGGGTTGGCCCGGTAAGTCCCACAGAACGGTGGAGAGACGGCACCGCCCGGGTCCGTCCACTGGCTCCTTTGCAGTCTGGGTTGGGGGCGAGCTCTGTGTTCGTGTCCCTGTCGCACCCGCCCCCTCCTCCCAAAAGGCTCCCTTTGGGTCCAGGAGGACAGCAGTCCGAAGCTCCCGGCCGGATTCAGCCCTGCTTTCCGAGCCCGGAGTCTCCCAGTCCCTGCGGTTCGCCCCGGCGCGTGGGAGCTGTCCGCCGCGGCTCCGCGCTCTGGCGGCCGTGCCGAGGCCGCTGGGTCCCGAATGTCCTTCTCCCGGGCACCGTGGGGTACACTCCCACGCCTGGTTCAAGGCCATCCTGGGCGAGCCTTCCCTGATCCCCTTGGGCACACTTGGGTGTTCCTCTTTTTTGGTGTTAACTTTGTGTTTTGGAAATACTTCCATTATAGCAGTTATCTTAAGGCATTGTGGTTGTTTATTTACAATCTTTCTTTCCGCTGGCGCGTGCCTACATTACAAACCCTCTCAATAAACATCGGAACTAAAGAAGTTTAAGGTCCTTGGCTTAGCTTTCAGCGCTTTCTCAACCCGACATTAAGCTACCGCCTCTGTCTTTACACAGCTCTTCACGTGGCAGCCCTTCACGTAATATACTTTCTATACCCCAAAATCTTCCTTTCTAGATGGAAAAAAGGGGTATTTACTGCTAACCCAGAACACCCCCGAAGAAATTGATGTCAAACTTCTGGTCTCCAGTAAGGAAATTCCTACCCTTTTACTTCTAAAGATGATCAAGTATATGTTCCTTTCCTGGCCTTTGCCATGATACACATATGACATAGTCGAAATAGGTGAAAACACTACGACATCTGGCCCAAGTGGTCCTTGTGGGTAAAAGATGGGAAGCACAGCTGGGAGGTCTCTGCTTATATGTCACTTCCTTTAAGAAGTCTTCCTTGATGCCCTACACTAGGTAGGATACCTTCTTTAGCTCTATTTACTCCTGTAGTTCTCTAGCCTTACTTCTGTGCCTGTACTTGTCACATTGTTATAATTCCCTTTTTATCTCTAATCTCACCTAACCACGGTCCTTAAATGCAGGGCTTGATCTTTCAGTATTGTATCTCCAGCACCAAGAAGAATTCTGGTAAATAGTAGGCATTTAATAAATATTTATTAATAACAAGTAATTTAAGCCTGTGTTATATTATTCTTCAAAGTTTAAGCTAAATTCATATGAAAATAAAACTGAAGAAATAATAAACACAGCATTAATTACTGAAATTATGTGGTAAGTCCTATACAATACAATCTGAATTGAAATAAGCTTTATACAGTTTACCTAACTTTATATGAAATAGAGTCATCTGCATGGGAATTGGGAAATTTAAAGTAGTTCCTGCTTTATTGTTAAAAAAATTTGTTTCTAATGTTTCTGCTTAAAACTGAAATAAAACTGGAAAGCTGTTTAATAAAATGTATATTTTTGCATATCAAACCATTTACCTCTTTTATGTTCTTTAAATTTGATTCATTAGTGGAATTAGCAAGGTTCTGTGCTTTTCTCACCTCATTCAGTTTTATAATTAACCAATAAAGCTTATTAGCTTTTAAGGAAGTTTTAGGAGCATAAATTGATTTATGGGTACCATATGGTTACATCAAAGGATTTGGTTTTGTTTTAACCTGAAGGGGATTCTTAAGCTCTTTTTTTAAACTAGAAATTCATGTTCTTTCTACCAAGAAATAATATCTGAAATAGAGTGATTTGTTTTTAATACCAAGCTATCAGAATTGTTGATGAGATTCGAAAGATATCAGAATCTTGTAATTCATTTGGTTTAATACCTCTCATTTTGTAGATGGCTTAAATGTCCTCCCAAGGTTGTACAGCTAGTCAGTGTATATCCAAGATCAAAATTTTAGGTTTTCTATCCCAAGTCCAATGCCCTTTCACTAAAGCATATAAATTGAAGCCACTAGTAGGCTATAAAGTTATTTGCTGTGGGTTGTTCTGACTTCGTTGATTCACATAAGTATTCTTGCATCACATTAGTTCTTAAGAACTATATTAGGAGACTTTTTAAAATATATGTAATATACATTGATTGCATGAGCAGATTGATGTCAATGAAATCATTACGTTATGAAAGATAGGAGAAGAGACTCACCAAATCTTACATCATAAAAAATTTCAAATTTCACCTATTAAAATAAAAATGGAAGATAAAATTATACACAGTTTGGGGTGAGCTTGCTATGTGTAGTATTTTTAAATTTTACTTAATGCTGAGCTATTTTCAAGCAGCCTTTTCAGGTTGATCATGACCTCATGCAAGAACCATCTGTTCTATCTTTGAGTGTAGTTGTACTTGAATATCTTAAAAGTTGTTGCATTCTGTCCCCTTTGGGAACTTTAAATGCTTTTACAGTCTTACCATTGCTACTTAATATCACTTCAAAGGAAGGGCTGGTGCAAAGAAAGTGACAAGGAATGGGAAATAATAGATCGTGGAAATAGACATTTTAGATTAAGTGCATCCTTAAAACATGTTATGGGGAGTTCCCTGGTGGCCTCGTAGTTAGGATTCTGGGCTTTCACTGCCGTGGCCCAGGTTCAGTCCTTTAGTGGAAAACTGAGATCCCACAAGCCACACAGCACAGCCAAAAAAACCAAACACACACATGGTGTAATTTTTCATAAGATATTTCACATAATTTTACCCTTTCAGAACTATTGAGGTATTTGTTTAATATTCTGCTTTTACAAGTGATTTTCAAAAGGAGCACAAAGACCTTAGGTTGTAGATCTATTGAAGATAATCCTAAAATAGTATTTTAAAAGAATGCATTACATTTAGAATGCTTTGTAATTTTACATTAATATTTTTTGCATTTTACAACTGACTATAAGATAGCACCATAAATGAAGTAAATTAACTGGTAACAAAGAGAAGTTATGTCACCCTTAAGGAAATTCACTGTCCATTACCAGAGAGATGAAGATTTTTAAATATGTTTTAGATTTTTAAATAATATCATTGTGGCTTCTATGGGGAGGATGATTGCGTGGGTGGCAAAAAGTAGAAGCAGAGAGGCCAGTTAGCAGACTTCAGGCACTAGAAGAGTATCTTTAGAAACGGGGATTTAGGATGTGTTTTGGAGACAGGGGACTTGTTGATCAAGTTGCTGTTAGAGAGTGAAGTAAAGAGAACAATCAAGAATGACTGCTAGGTTTCTGGCCTGAGCAACTGGATATTTGGCAATGACTAGGGATAGAACAGTTTTGAGGAGAGATGGTGGAATCAAGAATTACATGCATATTATGCATCTATGTAAAGTAGGAGATTAGATGTTCTTATCAAGAATTTGGAGAAGTTGTCAGATGATGAGGGATAAATATTAAAGAGGGAAAGTGAAGAGAAGTTTCTTCATTATAGAGTATTCAAAGGAGACTCACCTCTCTGACTCTAAAAATGATCTTCCTGTGAGTCTTTCTGTTAACTTTCTAGTTCTTATGCCTGCCACCAATCCTTTAAATAGTGTTGCTTGGCATAGTTCTAATCTATTATTTTTTAGTTAAGACTATATAAAGTCTTGCAGTTATTCAAGAAGGTCTAATGGAAATTCATTAACGGTAAGTTACCAAGAGAAAGAAAAAAAAAAAAAGACTCATTGGGGCATGTTAGAGACAGAGGCTAGCTCCTAAAAATTGTCCCTTGGGTCCTATCATTCAGAGAAAACAGTGGAGAAAAGCACGTTTCACAATAGCAGCAATTCTTTCATGGTTATGAAAGAAACATAGCAGAGCATTACTACTTTATAGGAATATGCTTGGGGGACACGAGAGATTTTTTTTTTTTTTTTTTTTTTTTTTGCGGTACACGGGCCTCTCACTGTTGTGGCCTCTCCCATTGTGGAGCACAGGCTCCGGGCGCGCAGGCTCAGCGGCCATGGCTCACGGGCCCAGCTGCTCCGCGGCATGTGGGATCCTCCCGGACCGGGTCACGAACCCGTGTCCCCTGCATCGGCAGGCGGACTCTCAACCACTGCGCCACCAGGGAAGCCCCGACACGAGAGATTTTTAACCTTTTTCAAATGCATTTCAGTAGATATATTGGGACTCTAGGTCAAGGTACCAAAGTAGTTTAAAAAGGAATTGGATGAAGGTGGTCAGAGGTACAAACTTCCAGTTATAAAATAAATAAGTACTAAGGGTGTCGTGTACAGCATGATTAATATCATTAACATTGGTGTATGTTATATGTGAAAGTTGTTAGGAGAGCAAATCCTGAGTTCTCAACACAAGGAAAACATTTTTAAATTTTGTATCTTTATGGGATGATGGATGTGGTAAACTTACTGTAATCATTTCATGATGTACTTAAGTTAAATCATTATGTTGTACAACTGAACCTTAAGCAGTGCTGTATGTCAGTTGTATCTCATTAAAACTGGAAGAAAAAAATATGGTGACCAGGAAGACTGTCAATGAAAGAGACTTTTTTTCCCTAGAAAATGTCACATAACTAAGGAAAGTGGAGAAGAGAAAACCTTAGCTCAGAGATAGTAATTTTTACTTTCTGGGACCTAAATGATAATTTTGTTACAGACCTTTTTTTCTTTTTGCCTGCGTTTTTCATACTAGTTGTGCTTAAGCAGCCGTTGTTACAGTTTTGTAGTCTTTGCTCATATTATAATAAAGGAATAGCCAAAATAGATGTCCTAGGTACATATCTGTTCAGCTGCCAGTGCTAGTTGTTCTGTAACATAACCACAGATGCTCATTCTTTTTTATTTATTTATTTATTTGTTTATTTATTTATTTATTTATGTCTGCATTGGGTCTTTGTTGCTGCACGCGGGCTTTCTCTAGTTGCAGTGAGCGGGGGCTACTCTTCGTTGTGGTGCGTGGGCTTCTCATTACGGTGGCTTCTCTTGTTGTGAAGCACGGGCTCTAGGTGTGCGGGCTTCAGTAGTTGTGGCACATGGGCTCAGTAGTTGTAGCTTGCGGGCTTTAGAGCGCAGGCTCAGTGGTTGTGGCACACGGGCTTAGTTGCTCCGCGGCATGTGGGATCTTCCCGGACCAGAGCTCGAACCTGTGTCCCCTGCATTGGCAGGTGGATTCTTTACCACTGCGCCACCAGGGAAGTCCTGGGATGCTCATTCTTTAAACCAGGTTTATTTCTGACAAAAGAAATTAAAATAACATGAATAAGTTTTAAATGTAATGATCATATTATATTAAAGACATTACTTATGGGCTTAGTTAAAAGCCCTCTTTGTCTTGCTTAAGGGATCCAATCTGTGGGAATCTTAAAATATTAATAGAATCAGTTTTGGGTTTATTTTTATTTTTCCAGGCATGGCTGCCCCAGTGAATAATATATTCCGTTAAGATCCTTAAAAATGTTCCAAATGTGCTTGAAATAGAGGACTACAGTTTTTTGTTTGTTTGTTTTGCGGTATGCGGGCCTCTCACTGTTGTGGCCTCTCCCGTTGCGGAGCACAGGCTCCGGACGCACAGGCTCAGCGGCCATGATTCACAGGCCCAGCCACTCTGTGGCATGTGGGAACTTCCCGGACCGGGGCACGAACCCGTGTCCCCTACTTCGGCAGGCGGACTCTCAACCACTGTGCCACCAGGGAAGCCCAGAGGACTACAATTTTTAAGATTGAGTCTACCTCATTAGTGTTTCTCCAATTTTTTTTTTCCATCACCCTCAGAAGGAATACAATGTACATCACAGTCCTATACATAAATATGTGTTTGTGTGTGCCATGGTAACACTGCACCATGCAACAGTCTTTATTCTTACTATTCACTTATATATGTGTAGTCAGCTTATGTAATGAAGCATTAGAGACATGGTAGGAAGGATTGAACTTTAGACATGGAAGGGCCAGAGAAAAGATGCGCCTTGCCTAAGACCACAGAACTCATTCCTAGGCATTCTGGAGGAAACCAGAAAAAATGAATCTCTTATCCTTAAAATAACATACTGAAGTCATATTTGATATTCAGGTACTCATGAATATGTAGAACATTGCTTTTTAATTGACCCATGAACTGTGTCCATATTTCATTACTTAATATTTAGGCAAGACATAAACCATCTAAAGATTTCTAGTTTATTTGCCCAACCCTTTATAGATAGGGCCACATTCTTTAGCTTTTTTTTTAAATTTGAAAAGTAATACAAGCATGTAGTTATTTTAAAAAATAAACAACACAAAGAGTAATTTTCCACATCTCTCAACTTAAGTCATCCCTAATAAATAACCTATTTTGTACCTGTTTTCATTTCAGAACTTGGAGATTATTTCATCAGTTCAGATAGATGCATCCATTTTTATTTGCTGCATCATCTATTCCATTGTTTGAATATACCATAATTTGCTTAAAGATATGTCTGTTGTGCTCATTTGGTTCTTCCCAGTGTCTATTATAAACAATGTTACAATGAATATAAATCTGTAAGCACTTAAGAGCATATCTTAAAGTAAATTCCTAGGAGAGCTATTGCTAAATCAGGAAGATGCCTGCATTTAAAAATTTGACAGCTAGCGTCAGGGTCAAATTTAAATGAACCAAGATCAGTTATAATAAGGTTCCTCCAGAGAGAAGTCGCTTAATTTCCTTCAGTAGCAACACATTCCAGTATCCAGAGTGAGTCACAAATAAAAGGAAACACAATTATCAATAAGAACTTCCCCCTCAAACTTTCTATTTCTGAATTTTATATGTTGTGGTGGTTAATACTTTATTTTTTTCTTTTCTTTTAAATTTATTTATTTACTTATTTTTGGCGGCGCTGGTCTTCGCTGCTGCACGCAGGCTTTCTCTAGTTGCAGCAAGCAGGGGCTACTCTTCATTGCCGTGCGCGGGCTTCCCACTGCGGTGGCTTCTCTCGTTGCGGAGCACGGGCTCTACAGTGCAGCCTCAGTAGTTGCGGCGCACGGGCTTAGTTGCTCCGCGGCTTGTGGGATCTTCCCGGACCAGGGCTCGAACCCGTGTCCCCTGCATTGGCAGGCGGATTCTTAACCACTGCGCCACCAGAGAAGTCCTAGTGGTTAACACTTTAAAAGGTTTGTTTCCCTTCATAATAATGCTTTAGGGAATACATGTGCCCCCAGCTCTTTTTCCAAAATTTACTACAACTTTTCACTAACAAAGAGGTAAAATCTTGACTCTGAATCCATGTCACGGTGCCACCCACGTTCAATCTGTGGGCCTTCTTGATGTGCAATAGACTATAGTAGCACTGGAACCCCATTACTACCTAATGCTTTCTTCCCTGTATTTAAATCTATAATTTTCCTCCTAAAGTGACATATCGGCAAATATTTGTGCAGCTTTTCATAAAAATGAGTGCACAAAGTACTACTTAGAGTTACACTGACCACGTTTAAAATTAAGATTCAGAAAAGCTCCGAGAAAATGACAGATAGCCGCATTTCCAGCATTTATTTTCTTTGTAGCCATGTACAATTTGAAAACATTTGCTTTTACTATGGACCCTGTTAAAGGAACAGACAATACAGTTACATTTTATTTAGAATGGCTTTACATTGTGGTGATAGCTTTTTGTCTTAATATGTCTTGTATCCTACCTTGTGTTTGTAGAGTGAATTAAGGTCATTATTCAGATGATACATAGTCAGACATTTACATAGACTGAATCTTCAATGCAAATGCTACATAATATTTTTTATCAAATAATAACAAAGGAAAAGAAAAACAGCTATAGATGTTTAATAAGGAAAAACTGGCGTGTAGAAAATACCAAAGCAGGTTACAATAGCAGGGTTTAAGCAAATTTTGTTTTTAAAATGTCATGTACATAGAAAAGAGTTTAACATCAGTTTTCTTTGGATAGTGGAACTATAGGTGATTTTAAAATATTTTTCTTTTAAAAGATTTTTTATTTTCCCACAGTGAACATGCATGACCTTGCAATTTAAAAAGCCAATGCTCTTTAAAAAAAAATAATAATAATGTATTCCTTCAACTCTTCCTTTTCTATCTCCCCCCTCCCTACTTTTCCATCAGTTTTCCTTCCTTAATCTTTTGTGTTTTTTTGTTTGTGTGTTTACATTCTTCCTTGCTTTTGTCTTTTTGTTTTTCCTGATTATGATAGAGGACTAGTCCTATTCTCTCTTTAGGTATGTAAATCAAGGAGTGAATTCTCAAGAAGACAAATATGCATTACCACATCTGTGGATTTTCTACCCGTCTCTGCATTTGTTAGCTCTTATTAGGTGGGAGAAGCCAATTACCACCTTTTAAGATGGAGGTAATTTTTCCTTTTATTTTCCAAATTTCATGCAATACTAATGTGACCATGTGAAAAATTTTATTCTCAGCCACTGCTAAAGGCTGCGTGGAAAAGAGGAAAGAATGAGGAGGGACAAGGCAGCCCTTGACATTGGTTACATTAGGTTTAAAAATAACTATTTTTCAGTACTATAGAGAAACATATTTGGTGACATGAGTGGATTTTAAGGACAAATTCAGCATGCTATAATCTGTTAATAACTTTTCATCTGTTAGTTGTATCAGTGTTTTTGAAGCCACTAAGTGTATTACCACCATTTTTAATGTTTCAGGTGTTCTTGATTCATTCCGAAGAGCTGACCAGTGGAAGAAATAAGAATACTCTTATTTATGAATCACCCCACAGTAGCTCAAAATACACTGTTTGAATTTCTGTTCTGAGCTTCTGTCTTTTAACAATCTTTTGAAAAGGGTGCCTCGAATAACAGCAGATAATCACCAGGATGGGAGTGAATGACTTGTGGCAGATTCTGGAGCCTGTTAAACAACACGTCCACTTGCACAGTCTTGGTGGGAAAACCATTGCGGTTGATCTGAGTCTCTGGGTATGTGAAGCACAGACAGTCAAAAAAATGATTGGGACGGTCATGAAGCCCCACCTCAGGTAGAGTAAACGTGCTCAGAATATAAATAGATGATTGCGTAAGCAGTGAGTGTCTTGGTTTTGTTTCCACTTCATTTCTTTTGTTGTTGCTGTTTTACATTTTGAGATTTTAAAATGTATCAACGTGTCTCGATCTGCCATCTCCATATTGATAACACAATTTGTACATCGTACCCTTTGAGCTTCAGACTCGTAATACTTGGCTGCCTATTTAACATATCCGCAAGGATGCTTCGATGACTAAAAGCCAGAAATTTGGGAGCCATTCTCCCCCTGTTTTGTCCTCCACACATCCAGTCCATCAGAAGTCTTGCCAGTTCTACTTCCAGAATATACCCTGCGTTCACAGACTTCTCTCGATGTCCAGAAGCACTGCCTCAGTGGATGCCAATATCTCTTATCTGCCCTGCTGAGATGAAATCTTCGCTAGTTTCCCTCCCTCCTCTCTTGGCCTCCTCCTCCAAACCAGCTTCCACATAGCAATTAGAATAATCATAAATCTTCTTTGCTAAAAGACACACAGTGGTCTCTCAGTCCAGTCTACTTAAAATAAAATCTTAACAAATAAAATGTTATTGCATATAACATTTTATATTAATGTTCTTGCCATTATGTCATACTGCTGTGTTGACTTCTGCTATCAATATATGATGATTAATGTATTATTAACTTCTATATTTCAGGAACCTATTTTTTCGTATCTCATATTTAACGCTAATGGATGTAAAACTGGTGTTCGTTATGGAAGGGGAACCCCCAAAGCTGAAAGCTGATGTCATAAGTAAGAGGAATCAGATTCGGTATGGATCTTCGACAAAAACACGGTCTCAGAAAACAGGGAGATCACATTTTAACTCAGTCTTAAAGGAGGTGAGCATTCAGATATGATCTAATAATTCTGATTTGAATTATAGAGTATACTTTACTCTGATAAAGTTTTTCGTTCAGTATCCTTAATACTTATTAACTTTACTGTGACTAGAAGGACAGTGTGAATAGAGAAGAGAGTTTAAGTTTTGGAGTGAAACTTACCTGCGTTCAGATTCTGACTAGCCATTAGAAACTCTGAGACAGTGGGCAAGATTTTTAACCTGTCTGCCTCGTTTTGTACTGTGTAAAATAGGATAGTAATACTTTACAGGGATATGGTAAAAATTAGAGAAAATATATCTAAAACAACCGGTACATAGTCAGGACTTAATATGTAACATTTTATGACATCTTCAGCACTTAAAGAATTCCCAGGATAGAGGTCTCATTAATTCATACTTTACTCATTCAGGATTAATGAGAGTTCATAGACAGAATACGTATTTGGCTTCCTTTAGGGCTTTGTAATTTTAAAAAGTACTCAGTTATATTTTAGTATATTTATACGTTATAAAATATATATTTTTATAAAAATTTAAAAAGAAGAGAAATCTATAATACGATAAAGTAAGTAAAACAATAGGAAGCTATTATTATCTTGTCTCTTTATTTTTTTATTTTTAGCTGCGTTGGGTATTCGTTGCTGCGCGGGAGCTTTCTCTAGTTGCTGCGAGCTGGGACTACTCTTCCTTGCAGTGTGTGGGCTTCTCATTGCAGTGGCTTCTCTTGTTGTGGACCACGAGTTCTAGGCACACGGGCTTCAGTAGTTGTGGCTCGCGGGCTCTAGAGCACAGGCTCATTAGTTGTGGTGCACGGGCTTAGTTGCTCTGTGCCATGTGAGATCTTTCCCGACCAGGGCTCAAACCCGTGTCCCCTGCATTGGCAGGAGGATTCTTAACCACTGCGCCACCAGGGAAGTCCCCTGTCTCTTTTTTAAGGGTATATGTTTTTAAAAATTGCAGTAATCACGCACAAATAATTTTTATCTGGAGTTTTCACTTAACATACCCATGTTTCCCTGTTGCCATATTCTATTCAAAATCATTACTTTAATGATGGTACAACATGTATGAAGGTATGAAATCATTCCCCATGATTGTATATTGTATTGTATACTGTTTGCTTTTTAGTTCTTCTCTATTATACAGGAAATTATGATGAACATTTTTTTGTAAGCATAGCTTTTTCTTGTGATTTTAAGATAAAATTACCCAAAGTGGGATTGATAGACCAAAGTTTTGGAGTGATTTTATAACTCTTGCCAATTACTTTCTACCAGTACAGGTATGAAATAGGCAATTTCATTGCACCCACAAGATTATTGGATATTAGGAGGTTTATCTTTGTACTATTTAGTATGGAAAATCGAAGACATTTCTTTGTTTATATAATATGTATAAATACATATAATACATATTTAATATGTATTATTCTTTTAATGGTGAGGTTAAACATTTAACTTAGTTTTAGTCTCTCTCTGGGTAATGACCATCATATCCTTTCCCTACTTACCTTTTGAGGTTTTACTTTTTCTTTTGTTCATATTCTTTATATACTAAGGAAGTAAACCTTTTATCTTATTTGCTTTGAGTTCCTATCCCTGTTTTTCTTTTTAATTGTTGTTTAAAATTTTAATTTCTTTTAAAAGGTATTGCATAAATTAAAAAGCATTTTTCTCCAGAAATTCTATTTTCTATTTTTATGTGATTAAAAATAATAATTTTCAGTTAGTGACTATTCTACCTTAATGACTATCAGTAATTGAAGAAAATATCTGTACTGAATTCTAATTATTTCTTGTGTAATCAGTTCCTGGAAATATCTATGGTTTACATACTTAAGGCATTAAATACCCAGTATAACACAAAAAGATGTTTTATGTTCTTTTGAGAAAATTGCTCTATGCCTATTTCTTTATTTCTCTAATTGTGGTGTTCTTAGGCATTTTGTATTGGTTCAGTGTTGCCTGCCCATTAATCATTATCATATTTTTGTACACTCAGTCACTAAGCCTTACATTCTCCTAATCTACTGCCATTTTTAGTTACAAGCCTGAAAAGCACACATTAGTCCTCCAACACAACCTCCAGCCCATGTGATAGAGACTTAGGGTAGAGAAAATTGCAACCAACCTCATCACAAATTCTGTGCTGGTTTTTGAAAAGAGTTGGAACAGAATCTGAAATGACTTTTAAACTCTTGTTGTTTTTTATGAAAGGATACTTTTTATGTATGGGTAAATTAGAAACAACTATGGTGTTGCAGTAAAGCAGCACCTATAACAAAACTGTCTCTCTGAAGTCACCCAGCCAGAGTTCTGAAAAGCACCTTTTTTTTTTGACATAGTACTTTGTCCTTCTGAACCTTGTCCGCCTTGGGCAACATCTGGCAGAGGTTTTTATTACATCATATAGCATGCAAACAATTAGTCAGTTAAAGCAAAAGAGATGATCTTTTTTCTGTCTCTAGAAACTAGGTAAATAGCCTCTTTTCCTCACCATATCCAGTATTCCTCAGTGATAGAATGAGAGTATCACATATGACAAGAAAGAATGCACTAGGCTGTAAAGCTAAACTATAAGCTACTCAGCTGGGTTAAATTCATAACGCCAAGAAAACCGCAAATTGATATAAACATCCTGTACAGACATTTGACTTACTAGGAGCACTCCAACAACGGGCCCCTGTGTGGCTCCCCGTAATGTGAGAGTTTCATCGTATAGGGGAGGTGATAAGAAGTGAACTTTAAGGCCTCAAGCCAAAATTGTGTAATAGCGTCTTCTTTGGAAGAGCTCATATTGGGAGGACCATCATGTGAGAAGGATTGCTGTAGTTTTACAGATGTAAATGTTAATGTGATTAATTATTATTATGTCAAGATATTTCCAGACTCTTGAGATAATAGCATTGAACAAAACAATGAAAATTGCATATTCATTACTTTTAAAAGTACTTTTTAAATTAATTTTTTAATCGAATATGGATTACTTTTTAATTGACATTAAAATTTTTAGCTTTTCCATACAGAAAATTTTAAACGAATACAAAAGTAGCCCATCACCAATCTTTAACAATTATCAACTCTTGACCAATTTTGTTTCATCTATACTCCCACCCACTCCTCTACTCCCACATTTTTTTTTTTTAACATCTGTATTGGAGTATAATTGCTTTACAATGGTGTGTTATTTTCTGCTTTATAACAAAGTGAATCAGCTCTACATATACATATATCCCCATATCTCCTCCCTCTTGCATCTCCCTCCCACCCTCCCTATCCCACCCCTATAGGTGGTCACAAACCACTTGAGCTGATCTCCCTGTGCTATGCGGCTGCTTCCCACTAGCTATCTATTTTACATTTGGTAGTGTATATATGTCCATGCCACTGTCTCACTTGGTCCCAGCTTGCCCTTCCCACTCCCCGGGTCCTCAAGTCCATCCTCTACGTCTGCGTCTTTATTCCTGTCTGCCCCTAGGTTCTTCAGAACCATTTCTTTTTTTTAGATTCCATATATATATGTTAGCATGCAGTGTTTGTTTTTCTCTTTCTGACTTACTTCACTCTGTATGACAGTCTCTAGGTCCATCCACTTTACTACAAATAACTCAATTTCATTTCTTTATATGGATAATATTCCATTGTATATATGTGCCACATCTTCTTGATACATTCATCTCTCATTGGACACTTAGGTTGCTTCCATGTCCTGGCTATTGTAAATAGAGCTGCAATGAACATTGTGGTACATGACTCTTTTTGAATTATGGTTTTCTCAGGGTATATGCCCAGTAGTGGGATTGCTGGGTTGTATGGTAGTTCTATTCTTTAAGGAACCTCCATACTGTTCTCCATATTGGCTGTATCAATTTACATTCCCACCAACAGTGCAAGAGGGTTCCCTTTTCACCACACCCTCTCCAGCATTTATTGTTTGTAGATTTTTTGATGATGGCCATTCTGACTGGTGTGAGGTGATACCTCATTATAGTTTTTGTTTCTTTGTTTGTTTGTTTTTTTGCGGTACGCGGGCCTCTCACTGCTGTGGCCTCTCCCGTTGCGGAGCACAGGCTCCGGACGCGGAGGCTCAGCGGCCATGGCTCACGGGCCCAGCCGCTCCGCGGCATGTGGGATCTTCCCAGACCGGGGCACGAACCCGTGTCCCCTGCGTCGGCAGGCGGACTCTCAACCACTGCGCCACCAGGGAAGCCCCTCATTATAGTTTTGATTTGCATTTCTCTAATGATTAGTGATGTTAAGCATCCTTTCATGTGTTTGTTGGCAATCTGTATATCTTCTTTGGAGAAATGTCTATTTAGGTCTTCTGCCCATTTTTGGATTGGATTATTTGTTTTTTTCATGAGCTGCATGAGCTGCTTGCAAATTTTGGAGATGAATCCTTTGTCAGCTGCTTCGTTTGCAAATATTTTCTCCCTTTCTGAGGGTTGTCTTTTCGTCTTGTTTTTGGTTTCCTTTGCTGTGCAAAAGCTTTTAAGTTCCATTAGGTCCCATTTGTTTAATTTTGTTTTTATTTCCATTTCTCTAGGAGGTCCTACATTATTCTGAAGCAAATCCCAGACATAATATTGTTTTAGTATTTCAGTACCTTTCTCTAAAAGATAGGGGCTCTTAAAAAATAAAAACATAACCACAATATAATTTTTATTATTGTATCTAAAAGTTGAATACTAATACTTTGCCATTAAGTATTCAGTGCTCAAGTTTCCAGTTGTTTCTTAAATGTAATAAGTTTTAAAACACCTAAACAGCTACTATTAATATTTGTGATATAGAAGTAAGTCAAACACTGAAAAAAGCAGCAATACAAATGTTCTTATATTTGTTGCACCTACTTTTTCTTTTCAGTGTCTTGACATGCTGGAATGCTTAGGAATTCCCTGGGTCCAGGCTGCTGGAGAAGCTGAAGCCATGTGTGCTTACCTCAATGCCAGTGGTTATGTAGATGGCTGCCTCACCAACGATGGCGATGCTTTCCTTTATGGGGCCCAAACTGTTTATAGAAATTTCACTATGAATACCAAGGTATTTTTTCTTTCTCTTTTTCAGCATTTGTTTTACACACTACTTTTTTTAAAGGGATTAATTCTTGGCACTTAGCAATCGCTAAGTAAAATGTTTACTGTTACTAAAAGTATCAGTGCCACATAGTTCATTCTCTTTGAAATATGGATTTCTCTCCTAAGGGCTTGACTTGTTTCACAAGGTTTAATTCTAAATCAGTTTCAACTATATATTATAAAATTGCATACACTATGTATTGCCTTGACCCAGAATTTGCACTTTTAGTAAGCCTCAAAAACACCTCCAAATATGCAAGGAGAGATATACAAGGATGTTAACTGCAGCATTGTCACTAATTACAAAAATTTGGCAAACACCCAAATGCCCATTGATAGAGAATGGCTAAATACAGCCACAGTTCTCATGGAGGGAGGTAATACATGGGACATTTTGCTTGTAATTATTCAAGGTTGGGCAAGGGAGACTGTGGACCTTTGGTGGATTAGAGCCAGGGAGACTAAACCTCTTGCCAAAAAAATTCTGTTATCTTTCTGAAAATGCTCCCAGTATTCCCATTGAGAAACACTGCCTTAGAGTCCGTCTAATGTAAGCAATCATTAAAAAGGTATGTATTATTGATATTAAAGATATCCAGTTATATTAGTGGGCAAGAAATATTGCAAAATAGTATTTTTATATAATCCTATTTTTACTTAAAAATAGAGTAATAAATATTTGTATGTATGTGTCAAAGAACATGTTTCTTAGAAGGATATGCCTGATGCTGTTAATGATAGTTAACTTCTGATGATGTAATTACAATAATATACAATTTCTATAATATACATTTTACAGTGCTTAATTGTACAAGATGAAAATCTACTTTTGTAGACACCAGAAAACAATAAAGAGGAAAAAATGACTACTATAGTTAATTTTTTAAAGCCATTTTTGAAACTATGACTTTATTTCCAGATATTGAAGTGTTAGATTTTATGAAGATTCTGGTGATCAGGATAATTTTAAACTTTTAGGAATAAACATTTAGAGACAGCTTTGACAAATTATTTTTATAATGTTGTTTTTGTTTAGATTTTTGAAGATGAAACTGAATCTGTTCTTTCTTCTAGGACCCACATGTTGACTGTTATACAATGTCATACATCAAGAGTAAACTAGGTTTGGATAGAAATGCTCTGGTTGGGCTAGCAATACTACTTGGCTGTGATTATCTTCCAAAGGTATGCTGAAATTGCCATATTTATTTACTATTCATAATGGGGTTTTTTTGATACCTTACATGCTGCATAAATATGAATACAATATCATTTTATATAATTAAGAACCTAATTTAGAATATAGGTGTAATAAACTATTCAGTAACTAAAATAATCAGCATTTCAAGTGGCATTAAACAGCTTGCTCATCATGATACTGAATGTTATAAATGAGAATAGAATCATAACTAGTACCACAGCTTAAATCTCAGTAAACCATTCCTCTAAGAGATTCACATTCACGTTTGACTATCCTTTTAGAGAAATGTAGGAATTACTCTTTCCTTGTCTTGTGCCAGTATTAGTTTCTATCACTGTCGTCTGAGTTTTGCATCTCCATTTTAGCTATTTGTGCACATGCTCAGTGTTATTGTTACTGTTGCTACGCAACATGATTATTGGGTTAAGCCATTCATCCTTCCGTGCCTCTTAGCATTGCACTGAGTTTTGCTCATGAAAACCTTTTATTTTATATCTTAAGATACACAATATAGGGCTTCCCTGGTGGCGCAGTGCTTGAGAGTCCGCCTGCCGATGAAGGGGACACGGGTTCGTGCCCCGGTCCGGGAAGATCCCACATGCCGCGGAGCGGCTGGGCCCGTGAGCCATGGCCACTGAGCCTGCGCGTCCGGAGCCTGTGCTCCGCAACAGGAGAGGCCACAGCAGTGAGAGGCCCGCGTACCGCAAAAAAGAAACAAAAAAAACAAGAACAAAAAAAAAGATACACAATATAGTTCTCTGTAACAGGTATAATAGGTGAGGGATGAATTAAGAATTACCATGATAACCACATTCATAAATATGATGTTTAAATATATAAAATGACTTGTATTGTAGCTCCTACTATTTTTATATAGTCCTGTTATTATGTCCCTGCTGATCATCTTTGTATCCTTACTAAACCCCTCATTATACTATAGACTCTATCCCCAAGAGAAGTCTAAAGAAGGATGACATACAATTTTTTTTCACTAGAGCTTGGGAGAGGAAAAAATAGTAGGATACTAAAATTATTAACTGTAATTTCTAATCTGTGTCACCAGTGACCAAATAGAGAAATCAACAATTTTTTTTAACTAGTAAAAAAAGAAAACAGGAGGAAAAGAACTGTTAAACAACATAGAAAATAATTATTATAGTTCTCATTCTGAAATAGATTTGTTTCCCATATGTAATTGTATCATAATTAAAGTCTAAAAACAGCTCAGTGTTGAATATAAGAAAAACTTTGCAAACTTGAACTCACAGAAACCAATTTTAGCTGCAGTGGTATTATACACTAGCCTTACCTATTTTGATTTTTTGTTTCTTTGCAACCAAAACTGCTATCTATTTATATCATTGTACTTATTGATCTTTAAGACTCTACTATCATGATCTGCTTAAAAAAATTTAATATATAACTAAATGCTAATACATGAAGGGTGACATACAAAATATCCAGCAACTGTTTTACTAAAGACATAGGCTGTAGAGATGGAAAATGCTTCTGGATACCCTCTGTTGTGCTATGTGTTACCCTTTTAGCTGAATCCTGAGTGTAGGTGGGTTGGAAAGGGAATTCATTTTAAGGGAGAGACCCCTTTGCTGGCAGGCGCTCAGGGTACATGGGCATTGGCTATTTACTAACAAGTTTAGAAGTATTTTAACACTGGTATGTCTCTCCTGATGCATATCGGCTAAAGAACAGCCTTGCTTACAAAGACATATTAATAAACTGTTATAGGAACTGGGAGACTCAGTGTAAACCAGAAGTTGTCATGTGAATATACATTTATTTATATATTTTTTGTGTAGGAAACTTATGCTTATTTTAATTTTCTTAAGTTATTAAGTTCAAGAGTTAACTTGGAATTCTCCTTTGTTCTCTTTGGTTGTTTGGATCTTTAAATATTATATGTTCGTATAATCAAATGAACATGCCTTTTCCTGATTACGAATATAACAGAAAGTTAGGTCAAATTAAAATACTATCAAAATAATTAACATAGAAAATGAAAGCCCTCTAAAATTCTGTTCCTCCCTCTCCTAAAATAAACAGTCAGTGGTTTTTTTGTTTGCATAAGTTAACAATATAATTGTTATTTAACTTACAAACCTAAATCATACTGTATGCTATTCTGCAATTTTCATTTTACACGTAACAATGTGTCTTGCACACAGTTACCTCATTCTTTGAGCTACACAATCTTATATTGAATGGACATCTCACCCTTCATTTATCTATTCCCTAGTGATTAACGTTTGAACTTCTTTTCCCACTTTCTGAAAGGGAGTCCCTGGAGTTGGAAAAGAGCAAGCATTAAAACTTATAAAGATTTTGAAAGGACAAAGTTTACTTCAGAGGTAACTAAAAATTACTTTTTCTTGTGACATTAGTCTTTTATTCTTGTTGAACTTAATAGTGAATACAAAAAGTATTGTGCTTTCCAAAAAAAGGTTTTGTATTTTTGAGATGATCTGTATTTTTATTTAAAATCAGTTATTTTATTTATTCAGAAGTTTTCCAAAGAAAGCGGAAAAGTATATGTCCTAAGCCATATTTTGTTTTTTTCAATATTATTAGCTCATTACAAACACAAGTAGTAAGATATCAAATGCGTTTATTTATAACCATGGGCATTTGCCACAGGCTATTTTAGACTATTTCATCAACAAATAAAGATAAACTAACATTAAATTAATTTTATATTTTAAATTACTTTTTATATAAATATTTTGATACTATATTTTTCTATAAATGAAATGCCTGACATGTTGCAAATATTTAATAACACTTGATCAAAAATTTTTCTTGACTGCCCTTTGTTCTATAGCCACAAATTTAGTAATACGTTAACTCTAATGAATTAACTGTACAATCTGAGGATTCAAGACAGGATACAGAGTATATTAAAGTTTACAAACTGTGCTATTTAGTTTTGAAAGCATGTCAGTTATATTTACTTGATGAGGGCAGAGTTTTATAAAAATTAATATTTATGATGATAAAGTATAGAATGAATAAAAAGGAAAGGAACTAGGACTCTGGGAGACTTAAAATAGTCCTTGCCTCCAGTAGTTATGAGATAGTGAGTACATGAAAGGAAACATTAAGTGGTAGAAATGAAGAAGGGGTGACCATGAGAAGGATTTCAAATAGTCATGCTCTTTCTTTTAGTGCTTCTCTTTCAGCTGTAAAGCTACTGATAGATCTAAGACTTTAATGAACTTCTTATTAACATCAGTGATTACTGTTTTCCAAAGCAAAAAAGCAAAGGTATACTTTGGCTTGGGGGTGAGTTAAGGAATCATTTGGAAATTGTGAAGAATAAAATAAGGAAAAGCAAGCAAATGTGGCACCTGGCTAACTACAAATCATTCTTATTGAGACAGTTTCAGCAAATATGTACTTTTGGCAACATTTTATAAAATGTTTGCCTTCACGCTTGAAAATAATGAGATTACATTTTGTTATAATTATCTGTCATTCCAATTTTTATTAATTTAGACTAAACTTCCCCCTAGTTATTTTTAATTTTTTATGTTTTTATGTCCCCAGACTGGGACAGCAACTTTACCGCCAAAGGAAAAATAAGTAGGCAGGTGGAAAGGAACAGAATAGCCTGATATTTGAGAACATGGCATTTTGGTGACCTTATTATTTATTTATTTTTTTAATACCATTTTCTTTTAAAGGTTTAATCAATGGAATGAAAAATTTTGTTACTCTAATTCACAACCAGCAGTTGTTAGCAAACTGGCTCATTGCTCTGTATGTTCCCATCCAGGTAAGCAGACATAGGGAATGATATCTCTAGAATATTATTGTCTGATACCTACGTTTTCATCTCTGTTCTTATAGTACTTTTTACATACCTACCTTCCTTATCAGATTGGGAACCCTCAGTGTCAGGAGTTGTGTCACATACACACAGTAGGCACTTGATAAATATTTATTGAATGAAATAACGTGATGTAAATGATAAATATAGGATATGTGCAGTTTCGAACTATGTTATCAGATTACTTTGACCCTAAAATTATGTTTTCAATATAGAAATCCATTTTAAGGGAAAAAATTGTACTGATAAATCTTAGGGAAAAATGGAAGTGAAATCATTTGCTTATGTATCAGTGATTTATATTCATATATTTAAAGAATTCTTAACTGTCCTATAGTGCATTTTTATTGTGTGTGGAGATAGTGACTTAAAACTAATTTCTAATACATGTTCACTGTTAAGTAGCTTGGACCCTGTTCATTAGTCTTGATAAAAATATGATGTCCCTGACATGTACTGGGTTAAAAAGGCCTTTTGCTCTCAGGAGAGATTAAGAGATCATGTTAGCTCATCTTTTAAAAGAAATTCTGCTTTATCTATTTGTCTTAATATGTTTTCATTAGCCTTTTAAAATGATAGATGAAACCATGGAAGAAATCAATGTTTTTATAGATAAAAGGCCATTCTGTAGTTTTTTTGGTACCTTATAAATGACGATTTAGGTCATATCAGTTATGTAGGTTCTTTGTGTTCTCAAAAGTGTTGAAGGTAGTCATGCTTTCCTTTTACTGGGCACTAGGACCCCACACCCAGGCCACAATCAGAATTTATGTTCCAAGCATAGTTTAAAAATAGCTATACAGTAACTGAGAGCTAGCCACTAGCAGAGGTAATTAACTGCTCTATTCTTTTCATATTCTTATTAAAGAAACCATTTCATGAATTATTCTATTAACTAAATAATGTTTTACTAATAGTGTCCTTTTCTCTTGTATGTAGCTACCGCATACACCACAGTTTTCCATTTGAGATTATTATAAATGTATAATTTCATATTACAAATTAACACTTTCAGACAGAAGGGTAATTTACAGAAAAAAAATAGTGTCATGTGATAGTAATAGCTAAAGATCTACTTTATCGTAAGAATTATTATTGTGTTCATTACTCTATTGGGCCTAAATGTATTGAAACCCTTCTATATGCTAGGCATTGTGCTAGGCAGTATTTGTTTTTGAAAATTTGGATAAGGGCAAAAAAAAAAAATGTACATAGAAGGTAACTCTAAAAAGCAGTGAAAGTCATACTTTTTGTGTCTCCATGAAGGTTCACCTAAGGATCATGAACGTAATGGATGCAAATTATGTAAAACTGATCGATATTGCGAGCCACATGATTATGAATACTGTTGTCCTTGTGAGTGGCACCGAACAGAACATGAGAGACAACTAAATGCAGTGGAAAACAGTATTAAGAAGTAAGTTTTTTGTGCTCATTGTTTCCTGATGTGGCCTATTTATACACCTGTGGTTGAATTATTTCCGCATAACTTTCCCCCATGTAGGTTAATAACGTTTCACAAAATCCTTTTCTAGATTCTGTTCAAAAATTAGGCTATCTTAGAAGATAGTAATTTAATAATGTTTCATCGAGAAGCTTGATGACTAGGATACTATACAAGGACACTTTCCATTAAATGAGAAGAGATTAAATGGATGATTTTAGAGTCTATCTAAAATTGCCTGATTATATTAATAACATGTATATAACTTATTTTCAGGAAAGCTTGCAGTTGTCAGGGATTCCCATTCCATGAGGTAATGAGTGATAATTCAACCGTGTGTTTATCTCAGAAGCTTTTTTTTAAAAGTTTGACATGTCAGTTGCTATTCTCTGTTCTCTTGCTAGGTTATTCAAGAATTCCTTTTGAACAAGGATAAATTGGTGATGGCAATCAGGTACCAAAGACCTGATTTATTATTGTTTCAGGTATCTGAAAATAAACTCTTATTTTACAGTGTGGAGTTGGATACTAGGAAGATAAGAAGGGGTAATCACTTTGACTGATCTGAGAGGAGTTTGAAATAGATGGCTCTTGAGTGCACATGTGTTTTTCAGCATTTACATCTCATCTTCATTCCTTTGCCACACAGTAACTATACTTTGCAGCCCATAAGACAAATCACAATTATGCTGTTCTTTACAAGACACCTTAAAGACCATGTACAGATGTATTGTATTCAGGGATATGTTGGGGGAGGGATGCTAATAACCAGAGAATGTAAAGCTATATATTGTTATTGTATATTATTATGGAAGACAGTATATTGTTATGGAAGACAGTATAGTTTACAAGTGCATTGGGATTTGTAATCAGTGACCTAAATTTAAATTTGGACAGTCCGTCGCTTACCATGTGACCCTGGATATGTGTTTTCCTCAAAATAGAAATAATATTACTTATCTTGTGAAGTCACTATGCAGATTAAATGAGATTATTTATATTAACCCCTACTATAGTAGCTAAAGAAACAGAGTGGCTCAATAAATTGTAACTACTTGTTGCTTGGCTCTACCAACAACAGTAGTGATAATGGCAACCAACATTCATTGAACATTTAAAATTTGCTGTTATATTTACCACATTACGTGTAATCTTCCCTAACTTTATAATGTGTGTGCTGGATTATATTTTACAGAGGGAAAACCTGAGGCTAAAAGAGGTTAAGTAATTTACCCGAATCTAGGAAATATTCTGGCCTTCAAACCCAGAACCCTCACGCTTACATCATTGTGCCATATTGCCTCCTTAGGAGGCTCACTGTTCTTTCTGGGAATATTCTCATTGATACAACTTTAACTAATGTTATCTCTTAAGGAAAAGATAATATCACCCTGAGAGTGCTGTTTGTCTCCAAGAGATAACAAGATCTTGTTTTATTTTTATTATATTTACAGAGATTTGCTCTTGAAAAAATGGAGTGGCCCAATCACTATGCGTGTGAGAAATTGTTGGTACTGTTGACCCACTATGACATGATAGAAAGAAAGCTCGGTACAAGGAACTCTAATCAACTACAGCCACTTCGGTAATATAAAGAATTGTATGAATAAGTCCCTGTGTTTTCATTGGAATATCTTATCTAAAATATTCTTCTTAGTATCTTCAATAGTGGGATATATATCTCTTTGTTTTATAAAAATGGAGGAAAGGTCTACTGGAATATTAAAAGCTTATTCAGGGCTTACAGTCAAGATAACATAGTAAGTTCATGCTCTGACACACTTCTCTGCCTCAAACATGTAGTAATAATAGACTATTAAAAGGAATAAATATAAAAAGATATAGATTAACTAGATAATTATTTCCGTGGACCAGAAAGGGGACAGAAATGTAAAGTGAATGGAGGGACTGAAACTGAGAATTGGTGGCTCTCAGTGAAGGGTATATGATTATTCATTGTACTCTTCTTGAAACTTTTCAAAATAAAAAGTTTGGGGGAAAGTATTAGAGAAAAAAGATAAGCTACAAAGGAGTGACAGTCTGCTAGCATACATCTTTCACGACAATAGTAGATTCCAGAAGATGATGGAGTAATATTTCAAAGCTTTGACTAAAAATAATTGGCAACCCAGACATCATTAAAATTATTCACTGGTTGACAAGGCATTTTCAGACATGTGAAGACTAAGAGTTTTCCATTCACAGACCCTCATCAAAAGCACTGTTAAAGGATGACTTCAGCAAGAAGGAAAATGAACTCAGGGGGAAGATGTGGATAACAACTAACAGTGGCCAGCATACAAACTGATAAAACATGTTTAACTAATTTAATAAATGGAATGGAAAAAATTTGTATATAAATACCTTAATAATGCTTGATGGTCAGTATATGATGATGATAACAAACTAAAACTCCCAAAGTATGCATGTAAACAGTTAAGGGAAACCACTAAAACATTAGAAATACAATCTCTGTCTTTAAAACCAATACATAAAATAAGAAAGTAAAACTATCAAACCGGAAGAATACAGGAAGGTGAAAGGTGGAAATAGCATAGAAAATCTTAATAACCAAAAACACAAAATAAGATGTATGAATGAATCCAACTGTATCAGTAATCATAATAAATGTAAGTAGATTAAGCTCATTATTAAAAGACATTATATCAGATGAGTAAACAAAATTCAACAGTAGTCTGCTTTATAGGTCATGTGCACAATAAGACTATGTTAAGTTTGAAAATAAAGAGATTTAAAAGATTTAACCAGGCAAATATTTACCAAAGTGATGTAGCAAAATTAACAGAAGCAAAAAAGACTTTAAAACAAAAATCATTATTATGGAAAAGAGGAACACTGAATAATAAGAGGAAAACTCTACTGATGAGATCTAACAATTATAAACTCTCTCTTTTAAATAACAAGTCAAAGGAATAGCCATACAATAATTCTTAAAACATTTTTAGAATATTAGTAAAACAATAAAAATTAATGGGAATTGAATTGTTCAATCTACAAATTGAAAATTTCCAAATAACTCATGCAATTAAACCTCATTAGTGAGTTTTTTTTTTTTCAGAATTGTTAAAAACCGAATCAGAAATGGAGTTCATTGCTTTGAAGTAGAATGGGAAAAGCCTGGTATGTATACACTTTAAGCAAAATTTATAACATTTGGTCATGTATGTTTAGCAAATATCAAATACATAGGTAAAACATATGTATGTATATAAAAAATAAAGATGAAAATATATCACATACACCAAGGATTAATTTCATAGTTTACCTGTGCTATATAAACAGCCGTTGACTAATAGTAAATATTTAAAACTTAAGTAATTTTATTCCAATGTCTTAAACTGATATTTCTTTTGTAATTAATGTTTATGAAAACAATATGGAAATAGTTTTGATTTATATTTCTCAAGAAAATACTGCTACAAATGGTCTAGTCGTTGGATTTCATTGTATAGCTGGGTCTAAAGAAACCAGGGCTGCTGAAAAGCACCTGGGGGTGCTCTTCCTCTCCTTTCTTTACTCTGTTTAGTTTTCATGGGAATTTTTTTTTTTTTTTTTGGCTGAGTTGGGTCTTTGTTGCTGCGTGCAGGCTTTCTCTAGTTGCGTCGAGCGGGGGCTACTCTTCGTTGTGGTGCGCGGGCTTCTCATTGCGGTGGCTTCTCTTGTTGCGGAGCACCGGCTCTAGGCGTGCGGGCTTCAGTAGTTGAGGCTTGCGGGCTCTAGAGTGCAGACTCAGTAGTTGTGGTGCACGGGCTTAGTTGCTCCACAGCATGTGGGATCTTCCCAGACCAGAGATTGAACCCGTGTCCCCTGCATTGGCAGGCGGATTCTTAACCACTGCGCCACCAGGGAAGCCCTTCATGGGAATTTATAATGGTCAAATTACTCTTCTCTTCTACAGGCAGAAATACAGTGAACTCTGAATTAGCTCCAAAACTGAAGGCAAGGAAAGCACAGATCATTTAAAGGGGAAAATAATACCAAATTCATTTATATTTGGCTTTGAAATTAGATTGTATAATTACATGTGAATGAGTGAGAGAACAGATTTGAAATGAAATGAAAGTTGTAAGTAACTTTGAAGAATTAAGTGATAAAGAATTAGATAAGTCGTTCTAAGCAATAATAGGAAAATAGCTAAAGAATTTTGAAAACTGTTTAGGAACAGATCCACCAACTGTAGTAGATTTTCAGGAAAGACAATGGCATTAACCCAGTTTGGCAGTGCGTCTCCTTTGTTAAGAACTGAGGATTGGGTGCCCACTTTCACTTATCCTTGTAGGAGTCATCCCTTAAGGGAAAAAATGTACCCCACGCTACTTTAACTAAGAACTAATTCTAAGTTCACTTGTTTCCATTGTTTCTACTTTAAACTCATCAAGGAATAGTTTCATTATAGTTTGGCTTCTTATGGAGTTTTCCCCTCATATAAGATAAATACAAGAATCTAGTCTACTATTTACATATCTTATTGTAAGTTTACGTATAAGCATTCTCATTTTCACTTATCAGGTGCTTGTGAGTCCAGTAAGCCCGGGTGTGTCCTCGAGAGATTGATAACCTTTGAAACAACAATCTGGAAAATAGTGATAGTTTTGATGACCATTTCAATTCTGTCCTTTTCAGAAGCTACCACTAAAGAAAGCCAATGTTAAAGTTTTAGGAAATTGTTTCCATTCTTTATCTGAAATTTTACACTTATTATATGAAATTAAAACAAACTAGCCTTATCTAAATAAAGTTTCCTAGTCTCTAAGCTGCTCCTACCATCTCTGAAGCAAGAGAAATTTAAAGTTCTAATTTAAAAGGAACCTCTTTTCAGCTCTTCCCAGGTGGAATAAAATCACTTCTGTATTAGTATCAACAGATTATTAGAATAGCGGTGTTATAAAGCAAGATTTGCATCAATTATCCATTTGTGAATGACCTAGTTGACTTGGTAAACTGAAGTTACCTGGAAAAATGTAATATTTCAAATCTGTAATTAAAGCTGTTTTATTGTATTTTTAATCCTTTAGAACATTACTCTATAGAAGATAAACCTGGAGAATTGGTTTTACAAACAATAGAAGAAGAATCATTGTTTGAAGCAGCTTATCCTGAGGTTGTTGCTGTTTATCAAAAACAAAAGTCAGAAATTAAAGGCAAGAAACAAAAAAGTAAGTATCACATTTGATAACTATTTAGGCTGCACACAAATATTACAAAAGAGCAACCTGTCTTATTTGAATCTATCTTGTCCAGATTTTGCTGAAAGTTCTGTAAAATCAAGAGTAAGGATTGTACTTCTTCTTCTTTGTCTCGACACAGTTTGTTCTAAAATCTAAAAGCCAAGAATAGACCATTCTGCTCTGAGTCTGCTAACTTAACTGACTGTTAGTAATTATAATAACCACTTATTGAGCAACTAGTATATATAACATATTTTGGATTATAAATACATTTTCTTTATTTCCCAGAACTCAGTGAGGAACTTACAACATTATTTTATAACATGCCACTCAATTATAACATTGTTTCCAAAATATAATATTTTATAATATTTTATTAATAATTATTTTGTTATAATTATGTATAACACAATTTTCAGGAATGCTCTGAGACAAAAGGCAAAAATTGATCATACAGAAGATTTCTGATCTGAGCTTTTTAATTTGTTTACCCATATTAGGAGAATAAAATAGATTTTAATTGTATTATATATTTCTTTTTCTTTCAGGCATGAAAACTAAGTCTAAAGGAAACAGTTTGCCAGAATCTGATGATATGATGACTTTGCAATCACACATGACTTTAAAACCCACATGTGAAATCTTTTCTAAGCAGAATTCCAAGTTAAATTTGGAAATTTCCCCTGATTCTACATTACCGCAGGAATCTACTGTGCCATTGAATACCTTGCTTTTACCTGAAGATGCTCCCTGTTTGAATACACAAGAACAGTTAATATCTTCTCCAAGACCTTTGGCTGTGCAACAAATTAAAGCTGTCAGTAAGTCTCTGATTGCAGAATCTAGTCAACCCAGTACCTCATCCCTTAATATATCTGCAATTGCTGATCTGCACTTGAGCACCATTGACTGGGAAGGTACTTCTTTTAGTAATTCTTCAGCTATCCCAGGGAACACTTTTGCTCATGGTGTAAAATCGGAACTTGAAACAGCTATCCCTGATAGCTTTAAAAATATTACAGAACAATTGTCATGTGAATCAGAATGGTGCACTACAAACATTAATAAACAGTTCGATTGGGATCTTCAAAAGACTGATCCTGAAGAGCACCTACTTTCTGGCATTACTGATTTACATCTTCAGGATTTACCTTTAAAGGAACGAATACATATAAAATCATCATATCCTCAGAATAATGTACAACCAGATGATGATCTGAAAACATTGTCCCTACTTACTGTACAAGAACACAGTATTGCTAATAGTAGTTCTGAGTGTCTATCACATCTTTCCAAAGATTTTCTAGGAATTCATTTGCAAAATGAATCTAGAAACTGTAAAGTCCTAAAAGGAAACCAGCTGTTTCCAGAAAACTATAAAGCAAATACTTCTATACCTTATTCTGTCAATAACCCAATAGTAAAGACCTCCAATGTTAGAATTGGACCACCAAATACTGCTTTAGATTATAGTAGAAAAGTTGATGGGCAAACCACTCGGAAAACTGTAATGAAGAAGAGTGTTTGCCTTGACAAATATTCCTCTGGTGAAGAAATTATCCCAGAGTCTGGGAAAGCTAAGTCCACAACTCAAAAAATGAAGCAGAGTTCTCAGAAACATAGCCCAGCCCAGTTCAAAAAAAATGATGCCAACAAACTGAGTAACCCTAAAGCACATATTAAAGAAACTGAACAGTGTGTCCCGCCTTATAAAACAGCTGGAAATGAAGAAACCCATTTCCAAGATGCAGCAAAATGGGCTCTGAGTTTTCTACAGTGTCATAAGGAAAAAGACGTCTCTGGTACCTGTTTGGATAGTCCTCTTCCTTTAAGTCAGAGATTAAAACTAAGGTTCCAAAACACCTGAAATTAAATTTAAAATATTCAAGTATAACTTAGTATTCTAGTACTGTTGGCATTAGCAGAAGCAGAAGGAAGGTATCTAGTTAATGTATAGTAGAAAAATTTAACGTGATTCTATATGTTGTGAGACACTTGACATTTTAATCAAAACTGCAATAAAAAATGTTACCTAAAACTTTGGTTTTAAAAGACGATTCTCTGCAGTGAAAACTTCAGATAATGTATATTTTTATAACATACTTTTTTCATTAAAAAAAATCTTTATTGATTATTCTTAAGTTATATCCTTAAAATGTTAGTACACTACTAGAGGAAATGCTCCATTCATTTGCTCATTTTTACTCATTTCTTCCACAAGCCCCTAAAGCATTTTTTGATAGTCCAGCTTGTTCCCAAGGGATAACTCTTTATAATTGCCTGCATTCTCACAACATCTTCTGTTGTGCTTTTCTGAGAGTTATATTTGCTTTCAATGTGAAGATACTTTCAGCTGCTCTTCCAGTTTCAGTAATCTTATTCTGTTTTGTGATGGACAAAAAAATGGAAAAGGAGGTTGATGATCAATATATATAGTGAAAATCATGGTTGTGGTAGCTGAATAAACTGAGGAAATCTACTTCTTACATATCCCCAGAAGTCCACAGGATGCCAAGTGGAAAAAGATTTGGAAAATAGAATGTATAACCAGAAGAGGATTAGGAACTTGCTCAGGGTCATACACGTAATTAATAGTGGTATGGGAACCAGATTTCTTGCCTCTCAATTCATTGCTTTTTCTGTTAAAATTTTTCTTCGATAGCACTTTTTTCTTCCCCTTCTGTTTTAACAGTGCATCTATACAATATCAATTACAGCACCTCCAAATATTAAGCTATTCGTTTATTTATTTAGCATTCAAAAAGTCTAGAGGGAACCCGATTGGAAAGATAAAAGTAAAACCGTTGCTACTTGCAGATGACAAGATCTTGTGTTTATGAAATTCTGAGGAATTCACTAAAAACTATTAGAACTGATAAATGAGTTCAGCAAGGTTGCAGGATACAGGATCAATATATAAACATCAGTTGTATTTCTATACCCTTCTAATGAATAATACTAAATGAAATTAAGGAATTCTTTTTACAACAAAAAGAATAAAATACTTTGGAATAAATTTAACAATAGAAGTACAAAATTTTTACTCTGAAAACTATAACATAACGTCGAAAGAAATGAAAGAAAACCTAAATAAATGAAAAGACATCCCATGTTCGTGGATCAGAAGACTTAATATTAAGATGACAATACTCCCCAAACTAATTTGCATATTCAATGCAATCCCCATCAATTCTGGCTGATTTCTTTGCAGAAACCAATAAGCTGATTCTAAAATATATACGGAAAATTAAGGGATACAGAATAGGCAAAACGATCCTTAAAAAAAAAAAAAATGGCAGGACAGGACTTGCCCTTCCTGATTCTGATTTCAAAACTTACCACAAATCTACAGTAATGAAGAATGTGTTGAATGGCATAAAGGTAGACATATAGATCAGTGGGATAGAACTGAAGGTCCAGAAATATGTCCTCACATTTATGTTCAGTTGATTTTCAACCAGGGTGCCAGGACAATTCAATCGGGAAACAATAGTCTTTGAGCAAATTCTACTGGTACAACTGAATATCCACATGCAAAAGAATGAAGTTTGATCTCGACCTCATACAATATAAAAAAACACACAAAAATGGGTCAAAGACCTAAATGTCAGATCTAAAACTATAAAACTCTTAGAAGAAAACATTGACATAAATCTTTGTGACTTTGACTTAGGCAAGGGTTTCTTAGATATGACACCAAAAGCTCAGGCAACAAGAAAAAATAAATTGAACTTCATCAAAACCAGAAACATTTGTGTTTCAGGGGACATCATCAAGAAAATGAAGAGACAACCCACAAAATGGGAGAAACTATTTGCAAATCATAAATGTAATAAAGGGGCTTATATCTAGAGAGACTCATGTAAAGAACACTTACAACTCAATAATAAAAAGACAAAAGTGGGTAAAATATCTGAATAGATATTTCTTCAAAGAAGACATACAAATGGCCAACAAGTGGATGAAAACATTCTCAACATAATTACTCATCAGAAAAATGCAAATCAGAACCACAAAGAGATGCCACTTCACAACAAATAAAATGGCTAGAATCAAAAAAACTTAAAGTGTTTGGTGAGGATATGAAGAAATTGGAACCCTCATAACCTGTTGGTAGGAATGTAACATGGGTCAGCCACTATGGAAAAAGACTGTTGGTTCCTCACATGGTTAAACATAGTTACCACATGATCCAGCAAGTCCACTCCCAGGTGTATACCCAAGAGAAATGAAGACACACCCACACAAAAACTTGTAAACAAATGTCCATAGTGGCATTATTCACAATCGCCTAAAAGTGGAAACAACACAAATGCCCATCAACTGATGAATGGATATACAAAATGTGGCATTTCAATACAACGAAATATTGGCAATAATAAGAAATGAAGTGCTGATACATATTACAATGTGAAGTTAGAAAACATGCTATGTGAAAGAGACCAGTCACAAAAGACCATGTATTACATGATTCAGTTTGTATCAAGTGTTCCAAATAGACAAATCTGTAATATATAGAAACACAAAGTAGACTCGTGGTTGCCAAAGGCTGGCAGGGAGGGGAGGTTGAGGAAGGAGAAGGGAAATAACTGCTTGCAAGATGGGTTTTGGGGGGAGTGGGTGATGATGAAGATGTTCTAGAATCGATTGTGAAAGTTTGAATATACTAAAATCATCGAATTCTCCAATTTAAATAGATAAATTCTGTGGTATGTGAATTATATCACAATAAAGCTGTTTTAAAAACAAAAAGAAATTGTGGAGAGTTTTACCTGTCCAAACTCTTTAATATCTAAAATGTATATAGTCTAACTTCACTGGCATATATGCACTGCCATCATTATTGTCTAGATTTGAAAATAAGTGCAGAAAAGTGAAGAGATTTTTTTTCCCAAGACTGGAGATGGAATTGTGTTTATCTAGTATTTATTTCATTATGCCATGTTGTAAAATTAGGATCAAATTTGGAATACATTTGAAGTTTTGTGCTTTTCTGAAGTTATGATTTTGGGTATTTTTTTGAAAATTCTACTAAAAATATATAAAATACTTTGAATCAAGTGTAACATTGTTTTAGAAAAGTGTCATCTCTGCAGAGCACTTAATATATATAAAATCTTACTGGGCAAGGAGAGTACTAAATAAAGGCAGTCAGTCCACTGCTCTCAAGAAACCCACCTATTCTAGCTGAACTGATATGTTTTCTAAAACCTAGTGATTTTTTGTATTGATATAAGTGTATACCTTTGAACAACATGGAGGATTAGGGGCACCAACCCTTACTCCCCACCCTGCACAGTCAAAAATCCTTACAGAGCTTTACAGTCGGTCCTCCATAATTGCAGTTACACATCCCAGACTCAACCATCCACAGATCATGTAGTACTGTAGTATTTATTTATTGAAAAGCATTTCGCCTAAGAGTGGACCTGCGCAGTTCAAACCTGTGTTGTTCAAGGGTCAACTGTATTTACTTTTAAGGTAATACTTCTGTGTGGTTAATTAAAAAGGTGAAACAGTACAAAAATACAGAGAGTGAAAAAGTCAATCTATCTTTAATGCTCAGACTCCAATTCTTGCATCTAGAGGCAAATACAGTTTCTAATGTCTTGTAGATCCTCCCAGAGGTGTTCTGTACCAACATATTAATGTATCTTAGAAATTTCCCATGTCAATAAATATGATGTCTCACTCTTTAATGACATCAATATCCCTACGTGTGTATCTGCGCAGATGCCTAGAGCTATACAGTAGATGTGAATGTCATGTTTGATTTTAACTGTTGATAAATGTACAATTGAAACATTTTTAAATCTCTAGGGCTAACTAAACTATTGAAATTCAGATATGTGAACTAAATCATATGAATGCTTTTAAAACTCATATTTGACTTTGCTGTAAGCTTCCTCTTTTAAAATTTTCCCATATGCCCTTAAATAGTTAAGCATAATTGTAAATGACATGAATTTACACATGAAAATAATAAATTTACTTTGAAGACCTGACGTTAGAAAAAGCTGACAATATGGCTACCAAGAGTGTTATTTCTGTGGTAAAATCACATTTTAGAATTTGACCAGTTTTGAACTAGTACCACATATTTTTAGTAATCTCAATTTTAAGTGCCCATGTAATGTAAGTTTTTAATTTTTCGAGGTATCATGCTTTTGACATAAATTGGACATTAATTACTTCGTAGGTGTGTGTACAGCTCTAAGTTCTGAGGTTAGAGTTGTATAAAGACCCAATACTCTACATTGAAGGGGATGAGTATGAAATTTTACTTTGGAGTAATTAATTTTGTTTTGAACTGCTCACCTGATCCCACACCCAGTCAATTTATGTTCTCAGAAATAAACCTAAAGACTCGATTCCTTTTTCACTGACTTTTTTTCTTTTTTGAAGTTTAATTTACATACAATAAAATCCACTCATTTTAAATGTAAAGTTTGATGAATTTTGGTAATTGTATACAGTTGTGTAACTTCCACCACAATCAAGATATGGAAAAGTTCCGTCACCCTTAAGTTTCCTTATGCTCCTTGGCAATTAATCCTCTCTCCCAAGCCTTGATCCCAGACAACTGGTACTCTTTTCTCACCATGGTTTGCCTTTTCTAGAATTTATATACATGGGACCATACAGTATATAGTCTCTGTGTTTGACTTTCTACTTAGCATGTTTTTAAGACTTATCTATGTTGTCTATATTAATATCTTGTTCCATTTCATTGTAGAATAGTATGACATAATATTAATATACCATATTTTTTTATTCTTTCATCAGTTGATGGAAAAATGGGTTGTTTTCACATTTGGGCTATTATGGATAATGTAGCCATGAATATTCAGATATAGGTCTTTAGGTGGACACACATTTTCATTTCTTTTGGATAAATATCTGAGAGTGAGATTGCAGGTTCATATGATCAGCATATGTTTAATTTTTTAAGATACTACCAAACTCTTCCAAAGAAGCATTGTGTTCCCACCATAGGGGTTTCAATTATGCTACATTATCACCAAAACTTAATATTGTCAATCATTTTCACTTCAGTCATTCTAATTAGTGTATAGTGGCATCTCATTGTGGCTTTATTTGTCTTTTCCTGATAACTGGTGGATTAATTATCATGTGCATATTGGTCATTCATATATCTTCTTTTGTGAAATTTCAATTCTTTTTGCCAATTTTTAAATTGGGTAGTTTGTCTTCTTGTTATTCAATTATAAGTGTTCCTTATTTTTTTCTAGATACAAGATGCGTTTTGCAAAAATTGTATCCCTGAGTCTGTCATTTTAACTGTGTCTTTCAAAGAGCAAAATATTTAAAATTTTAATGTCTACTTTATTAATTTTTGTTTCCAGTGGCCTATTTAAGATATCTTTATCTAACCTAGTGTCCCAGATATTACTTCTGTTTTCTCCTACAAGTTGAATGGTGTTTACCTTTTATGTTTGGGTCTGTGGTTCATTTCAAGTTAATTCTTGTGTACAATGTGAGGTAAGGATTGAGGAAAATTTTTTTCCCATACAGATATCCAGTTGTGCCACCATGATTTGTTGAAAAGACATCATTTCCCTCATTGAATTACCTTGGCTCCTTTGTTGAACATCAATGGACCATGTAAGAGTGGGTCTATTGCTGATGTATTCTTTCCATGGATCTGTATGCCTTTCATCGCTCCAATATCACACTGTTTTGTTTTTTTTTTTGTTTTGTTGTTTTTTTACATCTTTATTGGAGTATAATTGCTTTACAATGGTGTGTTAGTTTCTGCTTTGTAACAAAGTGAATCAGTTATACATATACATATGTTCCCATATCTCTTCCCTCTTGCGTCTCCCTCCCTCCCACTCTCCCTATCCCACCCCTCCAGGCAGTCACAAAGCACTGAGCTGATCTCCCTGTACCACACTGTTTTGATTACTGTAGCTTTATAGTAAGTCTTGAAATCAAGTACTGTATTTTTGTTCATTGCCTGTATTTTTTTGTCAAGATCACCAACTGACCTTCGTGTTACTAAAGCTAATAAACAATTTACAGTCTTAAATTTAACTTTCTGCAGAATTTGGGACTATTGAACTTCCCTCTTTCTTGAAAATTTCTGTTCTCTTGTTTTGCATGTCAACACTGCCTCTTGGTTTATCTCCCATGTCCTTGGCTATCGTTTTAAACTCCTCATAGGCTTAAATATCCATGCTCGTTAAATACTTGTGTTCCTTCAGTTCTCTCTCTGGCTCTATTCTCTCTAGATATTTTCTATACTCATGACTTCAACTGCTTATGTGCTTATGACTCCAGATATAGATCTTTGGCCAAAGCTTCTCTCCTACTCTATAGATCTGCCCATTTTACCAATTTCTGACATCACCAGGGATGAGTACGGTAATAGAGATGACAGAGGCTCTGAGGTGTTCAACACCCCTAACCCGGGATGTAGTTCCAAGCCTTGCTGTAACTGGTTCCTAGTTCCAAGTGAAGTCATTTGGGTAGTGTACATTCATTCAACCCAGAAACATTTATTCAGAGTCTAATGAATAAGTATTACACACATCAAATGCCAAGGGCTGCCAGGAAAGACAAAGTGGAGTAAAGCCCGATTTTTACTTTCAAGGAATTGACAAGCTAGAGCAAGGTAGGGCAGTGTGGTGTATTTGCATCCAAGAAAAAACTCTATTGGCTAGCACAGAATTGTTAAATGAACGCAGTAGGCAATCAGTATTACAGGAATCTTCCAGAGGAGGGAAGATTCTTTTAGCAAACGAAAAGAATTTGGGCTTTGAAGTATAGGCAGCAGTATGATTGGCAGAACTGGAGCAGCACTACCAGCAGAAGATATTTCAGTGGATGAGGGAATAACTTGAAGTAACCTTGACACAGATTAAAGAATGAGAGTTGGCATGTTTAGGGAATGGTGAAAAAAATCTTTCAATTGTGGAGTTATTTGGAACTCCAGTCTCTAGAGAACAAATTGCTATGCAGGCAAAGGAATCACCAGGAACTGGGGAAAGTAATGAGGAATCTGGAGCGGAAAGCAAGCTAGGCTATTTTAGGGCAAAGAGAAAAAAGAAATATAACAAAGAAACTGACCAGGATGCTAAAGGATTCTGAGTGTATGAACCACATATAAAAGTTTATGTGTGTCCTTTTTGACCCACCTCCTAGAGAAATGGAAATAAAAACAAAACTAAACAAATGGGACCTAATGAAACTTAAAAGCTTTTGCACAGCAAAGGAAACCATAAACAAGACAAAAAGACAACCCTCAGAATGGGAGAAAATATTTGCAAACGAAGCAACTGACAAAGGATTAATCTCCAAAATTTACAAGCAGCTCATGCAGCTCAATATCAAAAAAACAAACAACCCAATCCAAAAATGGGCAGAAGACCTAAATAGACATTTCTCCAAAGAAGATATACAGATTGCCAACAAACACATGAAAGGATGCTCAACATCACTAATCATTAGAGAAATGCAAATCAAAACTACAATGAGGTATCACCTCACACCAGTCAGAATGGCCATCATCAAAAAATCTACAAACAATAAACGCTGGAGAGGGTGGGGAGAAAAGGGAACCCTCTTGCACTGTTGGTGGGAATGTAAATTGATACAGTCATTATGGAGAACAGTATGGAGATTCCTTAAAAAACTAAAAATAGAACTACCATGCGACCCAGCAATCCCACTACTGGGCATATACCGTGAGAAAACCATAATTCAAAAAGAGTCGTACCACAATGTTCATTGTAGCTCTATTTACAACAGCCAGGACATGGACGCAACCTAAGTGTCCATCAACAGATGAATGGATAAAGAAGATGTGGCACATATATGCAATGGAATATTACTCAACCATAAAAAGAAACGAAATTGAGTTATTTGTAGTGAGGTGGTTGGACCTAGAGTCTGTCATACAGAGTGAAGTAAGTCTGAAAGAGAAAAATAAATACCATATGCTAACACATACTTATGGAATCTAAAAAAATAATAAATGGTTATGAAGAGCCTAGGGGCAGGATAGGAACAAAGACACAGACGTAGAGAATGGACTTGAGGACACAGGGAGGGGGAAGGGTAAGCTGGGACAAAGTGAGAGAGTGGCATGGACATATATACACTACCAAATGTAAAATAGATAGCTAATGGGAAGCAGCCGCATAGCACAGGGAGATCAACTCGGTGCTTTATGACCACCTAGAGGGGTGGGATAGGGAGGGTGGGAGGCAGACACAAAAGGGAGGAGATATGGGGATATATCTATATGTATAGCTGATTCACTTTGTTATAAAGCAGAAACTAACACTTTTATTCAAAAAGAAAAAAAAAGTTTATGTGTGGGTTCATCAATTCACACACATTAAGTACCAAAGGTGCACCCAACCTGCATAGAAGGGAAGGAAAACAAGGACAAGGAATTTTAAATCACTGGGCAAGGGACTTCCCTGGTGGCACAGTGGTTAAGAATCCGCCTGCCAATGCAGGGGACACAGAATCGATGCCTGGTCCGGGAAGATCCCACATGCCGTGGAGCAGCTAAGCCCGTGTGCCACAACTACTGAGCCTGCACTCTAGAGCCCACAAGCCACAACTACTGAGCCCGTGTGCCACAACTACTGAAGCCCACGCACCTAGAGCCCGTGCTCCGCAACAAGAGTAGCCCCTGCTCGCTGCAACTAGAGAGAGCCCACGCAGAGCAGACAAAGCCCACGTGGAGCAACAAAGACCCAATGCAGTCAAAACATAGATAAATAAATAAATAAAATATATAAAAATAAATAAATACATCGCTGGGCAAGGGGAAAGCTAACATTTCTTGAGTACCTACTATGAATGTGCAAAGTAAGGTTCCTTACAAGATTTTTTATCCTCTCAACAACTCTGTAAGGACTGTATTGCAATATTTTGTGCCCCCAGAACGTTGCAGAGTTTGATTCTTTACTTCACTAATTCTTATTTACTGATCAAGACTCAGTGTAAACATGGTCTTCTCTAAGAAGGGTTTATATAGCTTCTTATGGATCTCTACTAGTTCCTCTACATATCTAAGATATTAGCTATAAGGAGTTTTGTGTTGATTGATTTGCATTTTTGTCTCGGGCACCAGGCTGTGAGCATCTTGTATTTCTGAATCTGTAGCATTTAGCAGAGGGGCTGGCATAGAAAGCGTTCAGTGAATGCGTGCTGATTGCCTGGTAATGAATCCAGGGTCTTAGTTCTTCCACTGACTGTGGAGAAAGAGCAAATCCATTTGGGTGGTTCCTTGATCACTGGTGCCCTTTAGTCATTTTAAGATGCCATGGTGAGATGCCTTGCTTTCTGAAGGTGGGGGGCTAAATCACCTGCTGACTGTTCCTGTTGTGCTTGTAGCACTTAGGGTAAAACAGCTTAAATAATATTACTGAAGTCAGCCTCCTTTCATCTGCAGATTAACGTGGCGACGTTTATCACCTTCTTAGCCAGGAAAAGCTTTTATCAGGCTCAGCTAACAGCTTGCATTAGCCTCTTGCAAGGACTTGCCACATTGCCTTTAACCTGAGATGCTGCAGAGTCAGCCCAAACACTCCAAAATGTGGAACCTTGGCAGGTGATTGCCAGAATAAATAGCTTATTTAGCCCCAGACCAGATAAATTCAATAAATTGTCTGTTTGGCAATGGAGGGCAGGGTCATCAGCAAGGTAGGCTGACCCTTCTGTGGGCAGAATGACTGAATATTTTGCTAATATTTGGAAGAATTCTTTTTGTAAGCACTAGAGCAGAACTTCTGTAGTGGGGATTAAGTGTCTGGGCTCCCTCAGCATTATTCTGTGCCAAGACCTGAAAAGGAAGATCTTGACCTCCCAAATGGCAAAAGGTGCCTGTGTGTTTAGAATTCTCTGATCAAAGACCTAATGAATGAATTCTATAGTGTTTGCATCATCATAACTTGAATCTCTTCATTTACCACTCAATAGATGCCTGCCTTTCAGCTGTGAATGACATCTAAAAGGGCTGTCCTTTGACTCCACAAACGAGAATGAGTGATTTATTCACCATCCATGTGAAGATAGACTACAAATCCTTTGCCTTTTTGTCTTGTTTTGTTTTAAACCAATACTGGCTACAGTAACTGCTCCAAAGTAATTATTAAGGCTTAAATCATTTACATTTTTATTAAACTGAGAATGCTGATTCTGTGGATGCCAGATGCCAGGAGGCTTATTTTACAGGGTTGTGTCCAAAGACAGACGTCTCTCATCCAGGCCCTG
This sequence comes from Pseudorca crassidens, assembly GCF_039906515.1. Classification (NCBI taxonomy): domain Eukaryota; kingdom Metazoa; phylum Chordata; class Mammalia; order Artiodactyla; family Delphinidae; genus Pseudorca; species Pseudorca crassidens. The sequence continues at coordinate 79,050,649 of NC_090309.1, read as the reverse complement.
TGAAGGCCCCACGACTTCACAGCTGGGATAGTTCTACGGGAGGTGTCAAAGGACTCAGTACAACCAGGTTGACATCCTGTGAAACAGACCAAAGGACACTCTCTTTAACCCGGGAGGCAGTGGTCTGAGTAATTGTCCTAGTTCTGAAGGCGACTAGCTGCCTTGGGCAAACCTTCCCAGGCTTCACCTTGCTTCTCCTCTTGTAAGTGGGAATGATGTTTCTGCCTCTCTTTGCCCTCATTTATACACTGAGGACAGATGGCTTTTGAGAGACATATCTTAATGTATAAATTTAGCATTACTGATTTTGAAATGCTAAATCCATTAATGGTCCACAAATGATGGCATTAAAATGTGTTCCACTATAACCTGTATAATTTGTTTTGAGAAGGCAGTTGTCTCTAGTTTACATATGAAGAAAAGAGAGGCAAAACATATTGGGCAGTAAAGAGTGTGAGGAGGTTCACACAGTGATGCAAAGTATTAGTGAATCTTGGAAAAAGAGAAATGATGTATATTGCTTGTTTACTATTATGCCCACCCACTTTACTGATTCTTCAAATTCCTCCTATATGCCCCTCAAAAACTCTGAAAGGCAGGCACTTTTATCCCCTGTTTATATATGAGGCTAAGAGAAGCTAAGGAATTTATCCGAGGTCAGAATCTATTAAACAGCAGGACGAGGATTTGAATCCAGAGCTAGTGTAACTCCAAAGTTTCTTTGGCAAAAATTAAGGCTTCTGTATACTCCACATTTATCTAAGTCTGTGTCACTTTTAAAGAAACTGTCCATCAGAGAGGTGCAATGACTTCTACTAATCTTATTTATAGGCAACTGGCCACTAGGTCAGAGTAGTTCAGAATCCCAGAAAAGCAGTATTGTGAACATTCAAGACATGATCACAAAAGTTACTTTAATTTTCAGAATTAAAAAATAATTATCACAGTTAACACTTGGGGAGGTTGGGGATTTTTGTATGTGAGGAAAGAATAGCATGTGAGGGACAGGCAGGACACCAAATATCCCAGAATTTTTGTCCCCTTCCTTCAAAGCTCTAACCACTAGGGCCAGATATCCTCTAGACGAGGTTGTCTGCAAGTTCTCAGTAGAGCATTAATTAAGAGTGTCTCCTTTTTAGCATTCATCTCTGACTTGAATCATCTTTGCACGGTGCCTAAAATGGGCCAGAGGCCCCATGATAATCAAATCAGTTAAGCACATTTTTCATGAATCTTGAAAGCAATCGAAGGGAGTAAAGCAACTCGCCTGTGGTCACACCGTTAGTCCAAACATCTCCTCCCAGTTGTATTGCTGCCTCCAAAGGGCAGGTACCATCATCTGTTGCAGGAACTCCTAAAAGCGCCTTCTGATTGATCTTTGCTTCAAAGCACTCACTCCCTTCCTTCGTAGTGCACACATCAGCCAGATAAATAAAATGCAAATCACTTTCAAACAGCCCTCCTGCAAATCTTCCCATCCCTCTCAGTCTAAATTCCACAGTCCTCTACAGAGCCTGGAAAGTCCTCTGTGGCTGACCCCTGCTTGGCCCCCTAGCCTTGTCTCCTGCCTCCTTCCCCTAGCTCACCTGGCTCCAGCGCACTGGCTTTCTTTTGTTTTCTTTCTTTTTTTTTTTTTTTTTAATTTTAACATCTTTATTGGAGTATAATTGCTTTACGATGGTGTGTTAGTTCCTACTGTATAACAAAGTGAATCAGCTGTATGTATACATATATCCCCATATCCCCTCCCTCTTGCGTCTCCCTCCCACCCTCCCTATCCCACCCCTCTAGGTGGTCACAAAGCACGGAGCTGATCTCCCTGTGTTATGTGGCCGCTTCCCACTAGCTATCTATTTCACATTTGGTAGTGTATACATGTCCATGCCACTCTCTCACTTCATCCCAGCTTCTTAAACCCATGGAACTCATTCCACATTCCAGCTCCTGAACCCGCTGTTCCCTCTGCCTGGACTTCTGGCAGGTCTCTGGATGGTAAGCACCTCCACACCATTCAGCTAGAACTTGTGTGACCACGCCAGCTGAGTAGCGGCCTCACCTCCCCACTCCAACCCCACTATTTTCTTTACAAATAATTAGATTTTGTTTGTCTCATGTCATTAGAGCAGCAACACAAGAGAAGAAACTTTGTCTTGTTCTTTGTTATATCCCCCGAGCTTGCAGCAGCGTCTAACACGTAGTGGGCATTTAATACATCCTTGTTGAATGAATGAGTGGATAAAGTTAACATTTGAACCCAAATCTTCCTGAAGCCAAAGCTCAAGCTTTGACCACCAACATGCTGCAATTTTTTTTATCATATCATCATTTTATTTCAAGAGTCATCTTCTTATACTTTTCCCCTAACTGTCCTCATCCAATCAACACCACCCCCCCCCGCCATTTTTAGCTGGAAGGTTACATATGAAATAAGTGATGTGCTGCTTATATTTACCTGAAAATGCAAATGCTGCAATCTGAACTCGAGGTGGATTCAGTCCTGGCGAGGCATGGTGCAGAGCACACAGGAATAACACCCGGTCCTTCTCTTCAAGATGTTTATAACTTAGTTGTGATACCAGACTCTCTGTTCTTGAAACAACAGGTTCTACAGATAAGTGCGGGGTGAAAGGAGTGGGACCAGAATGCGGAAGTGAGTGGTCAGCAGGGACCTAGGTGGTCCTCAGAGGCTCCCTAGTGGTGAGTGACTTGATAGGAGGCTTGAACGGCAGATGCGGTTTCGAGCTGGGGAAGGAAGGCTGTCAGGTTCTTGGATAAGGAGAAGTCAGGTGAGTTTGTCCAGGAAGAGCCCGTAAATGATGTGTTTTAGGGCATTCCAGGCTGGACACATTTGTTAGATTCTTTTATGTTAAAAAAACCCAGTCACCCATTACGTACAAGTACTATTTCATGAGAAAAACAAGGCCAGCAAGGGAAGAGGAAAGGAGAAAAGGGAGTGAGGTACCATGTTCCTGACTTAGGATGGTGGCGGGGGACCAGGACCAGGCACACGGTGTCACATAATTATTGGCTCTCTTACCCCTGAAATTCTCCTCTGTAAGATTTACCTGGAATTTCATTCTTTCTCCAGAAATAAATCACCAACAGGGACTCATATGAGGAAGCCACATTTTGGGGGCAAATGGAGGGAAAAGCTGCTCTGCAGTATGATGTGTGCCCAGGTAGGGGCTGCACAGAGCCCTGGCCACTGGCAGACGCCATCCAAGCGTTTCTCAGAGGGCCACAGCTGCCCCTCATGAGGATTCCCCCTCAGAGGGGATGCCCCTCCACCTCCAACCATGGCTCCCAGTGACGTGTAGATAAGGAGATCCCTGAGGACTGGGTCAGCAGCTGGTGAAGACAACTTACGATGCCCAGAATTAACATCCATCCATCCATCCATCCACTTATTCATTCAACAAGCAGATACTCTATGCCAAGTACCAAGCAAATTGCAGGGGCTATAGTAAGGGTTAGACAGTTCCCTTGAGGAACTCATGGTCTATCCACAAGGAAAACCTTATGCAGTTAGTGTCTTAACTGTCTACTCAGGTCAGAGTTGAATGAAATCCAGGCTTGGCTACAAAATCACACCAAACCAAACCAAAACACTTCATGAAGCGAAAAACCATACGTAACATTTTTTTCTCTCAAGCTCTTCCCAGAAAGGTGATAACAGAAGATTTGGTCCCAACAGGGCCACAGACAAGGGATTTGCATTTTAAAGTTTGACAGATATTTATAGGCCTTTCGATCTCCTTTCTCCCCTCTACCCACCCACCCCCAGCCTTGCCTGCCTTCCCCACCCCCAGTTCTCTACACTGTCCCAGGTACAAACTTGAGAAATGACGGCTCCAGGCCCAGAGGTTTCTAGGACATGTGCCCTGGGTGCTAAGCTCATCCTCAGATTATAAATAAACCTCCTATTTATTGAATACCAGCTATATATTGAGTACTTTTCTTAATTTCTAATCCCCACAACCTCCCTGCAAGTTTTGTTATTTACCTTTTTTGTTGTTGTTAAGGGAAAAGGAAAACGAGGCTCAGAGAGTTTAACTAACCTGCCCCAAATCACGGATAAGAAGTAATGGCGACAGAGTTAAAACTCAGGTCTGTGCATCTCCAAACCTATGACATTTTCATGAAGCCGGCCCGACTGCAGTCACACAGCCCGGTTACGGTAGGCTACTTAGCTGAGCTCCTTCTTGGAAAAGGTTATTCTGCGCTCCAGTTTTCTTGCTGGTGTCATTCTGGAAACAGCCCAATAAACGTCACAATTTGATTTACTCGGGACAAACTTGCAGCTGTCTTCCTTTGCAGCTCTTCTTGGGCTCTGAGATTTTTCCTTTCCTTCTTCTACTCGTCTTTCACGGAGGCCTCTGCAGCCCGACAGCTGCACGGCTCGCTTTGGAACTGTCCTCTGCAGGCCCGTAGGATTTGCTGAACAGAGCTGCCTTCGGCCCCAAAGAAAGCCTGTTGGAGACAAGCTCAGAATCTCAGACCCTTAATTTTTTGCAGCTGGAAAGGATCCTGGAAAACATCTAGGAAACAGAGGTTCCGAGAATAACTCATGCGAGGTAGCTGGCGTCAGATTTATGAGAATACCTGCTATGTATTTGCTATGTTAAAAGTGAAAGATAAAAGAGACAAATCACATGGACGCCTCCACGTGCTGGCTGCTTTGTCTTATTTAATCTCCACTACAACCCAGTGAGGTACAATTAATTATGATCCTCATGTTACGGGGGAGCCCTGGCTCAGAGAAATAACTGACTGAAGGTTCCACAACGAGTAACTAGTGGAAGTGGGATCTGAACCCAGGCGATGGTAGGACTGTACAGAGCCTTCCTTTCCACGGCAGGCGGTGGGATGTGCTGAGGAGCCCAGACAGTATCCTGGCTGCTCCTGTGCTGAATTCAGAGCAAACAGCAACAGGACAGAGATGAATGCCATCATTTCGTGGATTTCTTGGGAAGTCAAGTCTAGACTAAGGTTACCTGGTGTTCACCAACCACCACCTGGGTGGTCTTTTGACCAGTAAGGCCTCCCCTGGAAACAAGGACCACTTGCCTACTTGCAGCCTCTCCCCAGACTTTCTGAGACTGTCTGCTACAAATCAGAAGGTTCTGCAAGTTCCCTTCCTCCTTGGAAAAATCCATCCCCCACCCTCAAAGAGGAGGCCTTAGAAGTGCCAAATTGGGAGCCATAAGAAAGTTGTCGCTAGTGCCAAGTCTTCCTGTCGAGGTTGAGAGATCAGGTTCAAAGCTCAAGCCGCAGCTTCCCCACCTTCTCTCCCCATCCTGTCTCCGATCCTGAGAGGGGACGCGTCTTCCCTTCCCCCACTGCAGTTCCTGTAAACGCCTCTGGATCGTGTTGTGCTGAGCTGCGGGTCAGACGGGGGGTCTGAGGCATCCTCTCTGCTCTCTCCAGATAGATGCCATGGCAGAGGCTCCTGGGACAGCTCCTCTCCAGGAAGAATGGCTACAGAAGCAGAGCTCTCCATTCCTGAGCACGGGGTGGGTTCTGGTGCGGATTGGGCTGCTCCTAAGAGAGCTCTTTTCTGAATACTCGCACTGACTCTGCAGCTGTGGGTCCCAATGTTCAGAACAACATGGGTAGGAGATGACGCTGGTCCAGCGGCTTCAAATCTTACCCAGCAAGCCCTGGCTCAGCCCCAGCTGCTCTTAAGGTACAACTCACAACCCATGTCTCCCAAAACATTTTTCTTGGCCATCCATCCAGGCTAATCTCCGCTCTCCTCAGAAATGAGATACACCCACACGTAACTATCAGGAAGATAGACTGTCATTGGTGGCATTTAGTTGTGCGACCGGGGACACTTTTGACCTCAGTACGTAAGGCAACTTTTCTGCATCTTGGTATCACCCATTCTGGAGGAAAGAGATGACCTGCTAATGACCGTGTTACTGATGGCCCTGATTTGGCATCATTTTGCTAGCTTGCAGTGATAACATTTGCTAGCTTGCCAGTGATGATATTTTCTCTTTTCAGAAAGCACTCAACATTGTTATCAATCCATCCAGTAGCTCTTAGCCCTTTTTCAGTTATGCCAAACATATAAAACTTTTTTTTTTTTTTTTTTTTTTTTTTGCTGTACGCGGGCCTCTCACTGTTGTGGCCTCTCCCGCTGCGGAGCACAGGCTCCAGACACACAGGCTCAGCTGCCATGGCTCACGGGCCCAGCTGCTCCGCGGCATGTGGGATCTTCCCGGACCCGGGCACGAACCCACGTCCCCTGCATCGGCAGGCGGACTCTCAACCACTGCGCCACCAGGGAAGCCCAAACATATAAAACTTTTTGAAAACTTTTACTTACCAGTAAACTTTACATGGGAACATACATGATTATTATTGCGTGCTATATTTGACACCCTGAAGCCCATCTCTGACGTCTATCACACTGCTAACCTCTGTTCTAGAGAGAGAGCATCCTGGTCCGGGGACCTCGTCTGGTTCCTTGTGTGTCTCCAGAGTGTAGTGGGGTTTCTGGTGCATAATAGATACAGTACTTGGGAAATGTGCGTTGCAAGTTGAATGAATTAACTGATCTGGGAGTGAGTTTGTGAGAGCAATGCTGGCTTGGTGATAACCCCATGAAGGAGACCATTGCTCTGTTGGCCCAATAAGAGTGACACTAAGTGACACTGTGCATAGCTCAAGGGTAGTCCCCAAGGCTGCACTTGGGTGGAAATGAGAGAGGGCAGGACAAACAAGGCTGACAGCATTGACAAGGGAAACACCTTGGGATGGCATGGACTGGAAGAGGTGCCAGGTGAGTACCCTGGGGATTGCAAACCTCCAGACCAATAGTTCTCAAATTCAGCCTTCTTAGGACTTGTCTGAAGAGTCTGTTGTACAAACAAGCTGTTGGACCCCACCACCATAGATTCCGAATCAGGTGGTCTTTGGATCACACTTAGAGAAACACTGCTGTAGATCAGAGAAAGACGTAGAGGCTAAAGAAAGAAAAGAAGGAAAATAATGTTGTTTGAGGCACAGATCCATTCACCGTAGCACGATAAGGTTAATGAATTTCTCTCTCTCTCTCCCTCTCTTTCTGTCTGTCTCTCTCCCCTTTACTCTCATTCTATCTCCTTCTTTTAATCTGCTGCAGCTATAAAGAGCTTTTGAAAGTTTATGACACATTGCCCAGAGTGATCAAATATTAGCCTGCAGAGTTTTTTTTTTTTCTTCTGAAATCACTGCTCTGGCAGAGGCTGGTCACTGTGCAGGCAGGAGCCACTCAACAAGTTCCTCACGTGGTAACAGGGAGGAGAACAAGCCTACAGAGACCTCCACTTTGGCTCCCACGAGGGGAAACCAGCAGACCCACTCGGGACATGAGCTGTTTTTTCGAGCTCTGTTTTTCAGGGGCTTCTCCCCGAATGACATATAACGAGAACAGAAGGTGCCAAGGCTGCCTCTAGCCATGGATTATGGGAGGCCCACCACAGCTGGCCTCCCAGAGGCCCAAAGTTGATCATTTGCACCTGGCATTTCCAAATGCAGCTTCCCAGACTGGAATCCTCAAGCTGCGGGGGGAGGACCCATGGAGCTTTGTGAAATATGGATGTCTGGGCCTCACACCCTTGAACTCTGGCTCAGAAGGTTTGCGGTGATCCCAGGAACCTGCGCTCTTTTAAAACCGCCAGGTATTTTGGATGGGCAACCAGATTTGGCAACTTTAGGAGGACTCTAGCACCACAAAATCTGTTTCAGTCCTCCAGCCAGCTGAGATCAAAAATTCCCATCCTAGGGCTTCCCTGGTGGCGCAGTGGATGCGAGTCCACCTGCCCGATGCAGGTGCATGCCGGGAAGATCCCACAGGCCACAGAGCGGCTGGGCCCGTGAGCCATGGCCGCTGAGCCTGCACGTCCGGAGCCTGTGCTCCGCAACGGGAGAGGCCACAACAGTGAGAGGCCCGTGTACCACACACACAAAAAAAATTCCCATCCTAGATCTGGTGTGGATGCCTCCAGGCCTTTCCCCTATAATCTCATTTTAAAACCCAGTTCTGATGTCACTTTTTTCAGGAAGCCTTCCTGGGATGTCCATCTGAAGTTTATTATCTCCCCCTCTCTCTCCTCCATGGCACATTTCCAGTGTCTTTAATGACACTTTATAGCATGACCCACTCCTCATATGACATTTGTCCACCAGTGCTGTGCGATGAAAATATAATGCCAGTCGCATACATAATCTTTAATTTTCTAGTAGCCATATTTTGCTTAATGGAAATAAATAGGTAAAATTAATTTTAATAGCATGTTTGATTTAACTCAATATACCCAAAATGTCATTTCAACAAGTAGTAATATAAAACTCATCAACGAGATTTTTAAAATCACACTGAGTATTTGAAATCTGGTGTGTATATGACACTTAGATCTCATTTCAGCTTTGCTTGCATTTCAAGTGCTACATGTGGCCACATGTGGCAAGTGGAGGCCATACTGGGTAGCACAGTCCTGGTTCTTTGAGGGCAGGTCTGTGACTTTGCCTCTGGGTCTTCAGAAGCAGAGTCTTTCCCCGGACCCAGTATAGGAGCTTAGAAAGAGTCTGAGTCCATTCAAATACAAATTCCTCCTGGACCAGATCCTTTGGCTTTGTGTGTGTTTGTTTGTTTGCTTTAAGGCACAGTATCTCTGTAGATGAGAGTGGTTAACGGGTACATCCGGAAAAGGGAAAGCTATCCAGAGCAGGTTTCATTTAAGAGGACTGAGTATTGGGAGAAACCTGGGGGAACAGGGCATTCATCAAAGGGAGCAGAAAAAGGCAGTGGATCCCAAGGGGTAGATACCAGGGTAATTTCTCCATCCTGCACTGCGGGATCCAACCTAGCAGAATCGGGCGATGGGGGCTCTGAACCATATGTTCAGTCTCCTTCTTCAGGTTACCTTGAGCTGCCTGAAGAACACCACCTGCCAGAGGATTGGATTGAGGTGTACGTGGTCAGTTAAGTCTCTAAAAAAGAGCTGCAGCAAGAACGTGTTCTCAGCAAAGATGACTTCTGAAAACACATTGAGCCCGTTTATACCTTGGCCACAGGCTTCCCAAGAAAGTTCACTGGCTTACCTCATAATTCACTCATAGTTGGGTCAGTTAAGAGAACGGGCTACCACTTCTCTCCAAAAGGAATTACCTCCAAGCCAGTGCCTACAGATACATGATCATAGCTTCCCAGGAAACAGATATGCCCTGAGGAAATCAGAGTTCAAGCCCCTTTCCCTAGATCCTCTGAGTTCAAATAATCCATGTATAGAGGTACAGGGACTGGAGTTCGGTACACCCGCCCACTCCCTCCAAGCTGCTTGTCACTAGCAGTGTAGTAAGTTTCAACCAGGCATCTAAGGAAGAACAAACCCTTGGTTGGACCGTATCGTTCCTAGGTGAGGCTTGGGATATGGTAGCAAGAGCCCGGCCTTTGGAGAGGAACACCCCGTTCTCCAAATGCCAGCCCACCCATTTATTTGGAACATCTATCGTATTAGAACTGTTAATTTGTACACTTCCTAGAAGGGCTTTTCGGTGTTTTATGCAAAGCACTGTAACAAATGGTTAAGATCTTGGCCCACGAGCATGTGACTTCCAGCAGGTTACTTTTCCTCTTTTAGCCACAGGTTTTTCACTGTGAAATATGGGTACTAACAGTCCCTACCCCCTAGGGCTGTGTACTGCTTAAACCAGGAGATAAAGTTCTAGTCAAAATATATGGAAAGTGCCCCATAAAATTTCATAATGATTTGAAAATTCAACCCAACATAAAACAGGACAGTTTAATGTAGAAAAATGAGTTTAAAAGAGTAGAGAAATGGATATTTTCAAGCAAGTGGGCACTGAATACATATGATTACTGCAGTAAGTGATGGGCATCTGAGGGTAATTAGAAGAAAGGAAGCCTGTCCTCTTAGTGTTCAGCTTACAGTCTAGTCCAGTGGACTGTACCATAGGAGGATAGCCTTGTGTTAGCCCATGTAGCACCCACTATTAACACAATAGAGGCCACCACCACGGGGTTGACTGGTAGAGTAGACCAGAAAAAACACTTTGCCTCTGGAGAGGCAATGGGATTGCACCACTCACCCCAGGCAGGAAAGCTACACCAGCCCATGTATAACAATGGGACGAGCAGCCTGTCTTCTAAGGAGAGTGAGAAGGGAAAGTCCAAACTGAAGGAAAGAGACAGGTGAGAAGGGAATAAGAAACTTTAGTGAGAAGTAAGCTGGACAGTAAGAATATCAAAAGAGAAAACAGACCAAGGGCTTATCAGCAGGCACAGTCTCCAAAACATCGGAAAATGTTGCTAAGATCCATAAGATGACAACAGCTTGCAACGTGGGGAAGGGATGGGAGGGGAGGGAGAGGGGGAGTGGGAAACTCATCTCCAACCCCACTGTCTGTTCCTTAGCACAGACACTCCCAGGGCTCTCCGGCTCTGCCAAGATCACCCTTCTGCAGAGCTGATCACAAATGCTGATGATTGAAAAGTTGTGCAGTCCTCAAAGCCTCGGCTTTCCGTTCCTAAGAATGTCCAGGAAAGGCTAGTTTAAGACACTTACCTTCTCTCTGCCTGGCTTTCTCGCTTGTGCTTGCCAAGGCTGGTCTTCCTACAAGGAGTAATTAGATTAAATCTTTGGGATGTTTTGAGCTGCGAGAAGGGAGAACACCAGCACGTACACACAGGCACAGTTATTTTCACAGGATTCCATTTCCTCTGTTCTCTTTGAATTCACCTCCTGGTAACAGCTGTCTGGCTCCCTAAAGCAGCAACAGCTGCAATAATGAACCCACCATTTGAGCCTGTGGATGACACCGGCTCAGCCCCGAAATGCAGCTGTTCTTTAATGCCTGATGTCTTAGCCCTCCCCAGCTCTAGACAACAAAGAGAGCCATTCGTGAACACCCCACATCTCAAGTTTTCATATGGGGGATCCCCTATTCCTTTCACCAGTGGCACAGTTTCTTACTTCTGCCACTTATTGGTCGTTTGACTGAAGGCAAGCTCAAAAAGCCTCTCTAAACCTTAGTTTCCTCAAGTCTCTGATGGTGATGATAATATTACCCACCTCGTCATGTTGTTTGTGAAGCTCCAAAGATATAATAGATATGAAAATCTTTTACATGTTATAAGGCAATATTCTTGTATTAGGTATTATTAAGGTCCTTGTTTCTGATTTTAACAAGTGAAAAATTATTAAACAATATAATACACTTCTGAATAATAATAAACTTCTGAATGGGCTGTCAGTATAATAAACTTCTGAATTGGGCTGTCCGTATACATGGTCTCTGAGGAGTGGAGAAATCATAGAGGTTTCTGGAGAAGACACTTGGCCCCGCAGAGGGACTGGTAGAATCTGAGAGGTTAAGGGAGAGAGAGAGAGATTTGGGTGAGGGACACAGCCCAGGCGAAGGGCGAGAGAAGAAAATGTGGTCTACTGACAAAGTAGGGCCATCCTGGAATGGGGCAGAGAATGTGCCTGAGGACCAGGGGGATGGAAAGTTGGGATGGTCAGGATGAGCCAGAACATGGATGGCCTTAAATGACAGGCAGAGATGTTATCAGAAGAGATTTTAATAGCATGAAAATGTCAAGCCTGGGAGGTCACTCAGTCCTCCTCCCTGCCTCCAAGGGTTTATCTCTCTCCAACAATCTAGACAAAGGGCCTGCACTGGACATGCTCTTGGCTTTCTGGAGCCAGGCTCAGTAGCTCTTGGAGCCCTGGAGGTCTTCTCTCTGTCCAAGTGAGCAATTCCCAGCTTCCCTGCTTATTAAAAAAAGAGATTACTGGGCTCCAGCCTAGACTCATCAAATCAGAGCTTCAGGAGAGGGGCCTAGGAATCTTCCTTTTCAAAATAATTCTTCCTCTCTCCCCAGGTTCTTCTTGTTGTCATGGAAGTGTGGGAGGTGTGCATGTGAGCTATGTGCCATGCGTGCTAAACGTGGAGCCCCAGAAAGGACTCAGCAACCTTAGCACATCCTACTAGTTGATGTCCTAGTGTCTTGACAGAGTCCCTCCCTCCCTCCCTCCCTTCCTCCCTTCCTTTCCCCTGTGGGGATCTCAGGGGCTGTTGGAGGATATATTTTCACTTTGTGATTATTTCACTTTCGATGCTCCTTTTTTGTATTTTTAATGGGAGTAGCAGCTGGACCATCCACCTTCCCACACCCACTGTCCTCCCTGCTGTTCCCCCGGCTGCCCTGGCCCTTCCTTCCTTCCTTCTTTCCCTCCCTCCTTCCGACTTTGTCTTTTCTTTCTTTCTTTTTAAATAAGTGGACTATCCAGTTGCTTTGATTCAACTTGAGGGCAACTGTGGTCCTCAAGTCTTTGTACTGTACACTATACATGGACCTACTCAGGCCAGCCTTGCCTAGTCACTGCTTTGAAAATTCTAATTTTTAAATTAATAATTTTTTGAAACTTAGAGAATACTGACAACTATAAAGTATAGTTACTTTATAATAGCAACTACAAAAAATTGAAATTTCTTTCCATGTATTAATCTTCACAGCAATCCTGTGAAGTAGGTGCTGTTATGATTCCCATACTACAAATAGAGAAACTGAGATGCAGAGAGATTAAGTTACCTGCTTAGGATCATATAGTTACAAAAGTAGACAAGTCAAAGTTTGGACCTAGGAAGCCTAGCTGCAGAGTCTACACTTTCTAACCATGACACTAGACTACCCCTCAAGAAGAAAGATGAACGAAGAAAACTTACCCTCAATTCCTATTACCAGAAGTAACCACTCAAACACTTAGTCTTTTTCTATTAAAAAAAAATGTAATTGTATCAAAGTATTAATTTCATATATCTTGCTTTACAATTCTAATATTAAATTATAGTTCCTATATTACATGTTCTTCATAAATATGGTTTTTATCCACTATATAGTATGCCATCATATGGAGAGGACATAATTTATGTAATCACTGCTTTCTTATTAGATGTTGAGGTTGTTTCTAATTTTTTACTCTCATAATACTATGATGAACTTTCTTGCCCATAAATATTTGACTGCAGCTTGATTTAGTTCTATAGAATAAAGTTCACGTGTCAAAGAGACTTTTAAATCTCAAATGCATTCTGCAGACTTTAAAATATAAAAAAAATCTAACCAGTTTACCCTCCCACAAGCAGTGTGTGGGAGGGACCGTTTCCTCACCCTCTTGCCAACTTTGCCCATTTGGGAGGTGAAAAATGGCCTCGCCTTGTTGCTGCATTTGCATGTCTTTGATTAAGTGAGGTGAACATTTTCTTCTGCGTTTGTTAGCCGCTGGGTACTTCTTTTGTGAGCTGTTTATTTATGCCCTTGTTCATCTCCCCAAAGGCAAGCTTGTGTTTTTCTTGTCTGTATGAGTTCTTCATAGCAATATCCTTTTGAGTCATATTTGTTGGCAATATTTTCCCACGTTTGTTCTTTGCCTTGTATCTGCCTTTTAGGTGTCAATTAACTTGCAAATATGGAAGTCTGAATTGAAAATGGTCCAAAGGAGGGGCCAGAGTTTCTGAAAATGAGCAGACTCATTACACAGATAGCTTGCTAAAAACATTGAGTATTCATTTAATACCAGGAGTTTTGGCATCTTAGTCATTGGTATTGGCAACGACTAAAGAAGAAACTGCACTTTTCTGCTGCTCAGGCTGATAAAAACAGAGGGAAATCCTTAGAGAACAGCCTCAGTGCAAATTGCTTTCAACTTTTTTGACATGGGTATTAAAATGCCACCCCAAATACCAGTGGTAATAAAGAATCCAACTTAAAAGGGGGAGTAGGTGTAAATGTAACACATGAGATTTTTTTTTTTTTTTTTGGAATCTTGCTAGACTGGTGCTGAACAATCAGTGGTGAAGCTCTCAAAGCTGCCTCTCCTTCCTTGTGTGGAAAACCCCAGGCTATTTGTGGACTAAATATTGACATGAGATTTTGAAACAAGACGAACGGCTCATATTCCCTTGCAATAGGAAAACCTGACACATTCTGCCCTGCTCCTCTCAAGGGAGAATTAGCTTCACTTCCTCTATTTATTACCCTCTTCCCCTGCTCTGATGTTCCTCCGCCCCACACATCACATGCCCCTCTCTGCTACCTTCCTGTCCTCCACCGAACTGCCCATTTTGTGCAGACATGGTGACTGGGTATTTATCCCAAATGAACACATTTAGTCATATATTCAAAAGAGAAGGTGGCTCATATTCTGATTAGAAACCATAGGGACGGGGCTTCCCTGGTGACCCAGTGGTTCAGAATCTGCCTGCCAATGCAGGGGACACGGGTTCGATCCCTGGTCAGGGAAGATCCCACATGCCACGGAGCAACTAAGCCCCTGCGCCACAACTACTGAGCTCTGTGCTGTAGAGCCCGCAAGCCACAACTACGGAGCCCGCGTGCCACAACTACTGAATCCCACGTGCCTAGAGCCCGTGCTCCGCAACAAGAGAAGCCACCGCAACGAGAAGCCCGCGCACCGCAACGAAGAGCAGCCCCCGCTCACCGCAACTAGAGAAAGCCTGTGCACAGTAACGAAGACCCAACGCAGCCAAAAATAAAATAAATAAATTTATTAAAAAAAAAAAAAGAAACTGTAGGGACCCCACAGGGACATGGCTATTTGGGAATAGCCTTTTTAAGGCTTTTTTTAAGAGAAAGCCACACTGCCTTGGCCTCCACCTACATTCATTCGGCCAAGAAAATTCACCCAGCACTTGTCTGTGGAGTGGGTTGGTGAGTGAGGACCTTGAGCTCAGGTCATGCAAGCGCTTGAGGACAAAGAAATCTTAGACACTTTTGGGAGCAAGGGTGCTACTCTACCTTGTGACACCGCTTAGCCAAGGGGATGGAGATAAACATGGTTTCAGGTGAGGAAATCCTCCTCAGGAACTGCTTGAGAAGTCTGCAGGCTTTTCTCTTTCTGTCCTAAAGGATTTCTGCAGTTTAGCCTATTTATCTTCTGTCTCTCATCTCTCCTACGAAGTCAGCCATAGGATTTCATTCCTATTTTTTTTTCTGCTACTTTGTCCTCGTTTAAATACTCAGCTGGTGAAAGTCATCGATGTGCACATTGCACAATGCTTTGCAATTTATTTTTAAGAAGACGAAAACAAAAAGATTACCCTTTGGCTTTCCAATGAGCCTCAAACTCAAATCATGAGAGCCAGAAACTTTTATTATTTTCCTAGTTTGTAGAGAGAGTGATGGCAGTGAAGTGAAAGCGATGCTGGGAAGAACCATCACTGGCTTCGCTAGAACGCTCACAGGCTTCACAGCCCAGGAGGCTGCGTCAGTAACCAACTAGGAAACTGCTACTTTTATTTCTCTTTACCAGCTCAAGGGCATAGGAAGATACCACATTGCACTTAAGTGTTTTCTTTAAACACACACCCAGACACACACACACACACACACACACACACACACACACACCCTCTGCCCCATGAGAAGTATCTATTATCCAAATGTGAGCTGGGCGCTAAGGTTGTGAGATAGGGCAAACGGTCCAGGTTTTTAACTTAGTCCCAACTGTGTTCAAGCACCGTCTGTGTCCCTTGCCAGCGGAAAGGCCAGGAGCTAGCGTGGACAGTGGGGTTCTGTGGGGCTGTGGCTAGGATAAGGGACTGTGGATTATACAAAGGTCCGGGGAGTGTGTAGACCCCAAAGGCCAAAGACAGCTTTTGAAACCAGGGCCCACTGAGTGTCGGCGTGCCAAGCACAGGCCTAGAGGCAGTGAGGGCTGGAAGTGGCTGCGTGACTGGGCTGTGGCTCCGGGGGTGTCTGCTGCACAGGTGTTGGGTAAGGCTGGGTCTCCAAAGGGGACGCTGGGTCCTGTGCACCTTGGGTGAGGTCCTGAGCATCTGAGCTTTGCATCCTCTCTTGTAAACTGAGGATGATGCCTACTTCACTGGATTGTATCGAGGATTACGTGAGAGTGTAGGCAACACCTAGCACAGAGTAAGTGTTGTAAGTCTTCAAAATAGGTGTTATTGGACTTCCTTGGTGGCTCAGTGATTAAGAATCCGCCTGCCAATGCAGGGGACACGAGTTCGAGCCCTGGTCTGGGAAGATCCCACATGCTGTGGAGCAACTAAGCCCGCGAGCCACAACTACTGAATCCCGCGTGCCTAGAGCCCATGCTCCACAAGAGAAGCTGCCGCAATGAGAAGCCCGTGCACCGCAACTAAGAGTAGCCCCTGCCTGCCGCAACTAGAGAAGCCCGCGCACAGCAATGAAGATCCAACACAGCCAAAAATAAATAAATAAAATAAATAAATTTAAATAAACAGATAAAAATAAAAAAGACATTGGTGACTTACAAAAGAAAAGCATCTCTTAAAAAAAAAACTAGGGGCTTCCCTGGTGGTGCAGTGGTTGAGAGTCCTCCTGCCAATGCAGGGGACATGGGTTCGTGCCCCGGTCCAGGAAGATCCCATGTGCCGTGGAGCAGCTGGGCCCGTGAGCCATGTCCGCTGAACCTGCGTGTCCGGAGCCTGTGCTCCGCAACGGGAGAGGCCACAACAGTGAGAGGCCCGCGTACCGCAAAACAAACAAACAAATAAATAAAATTTAAAAAACTAGCTTTAGAAAAAAGGTGTTATTGCTGCTGTGATTGACGTATATACATAAAAGTGTTTTATCTATACAAAAAGAATTCTTTCTAAAAATTTCAATTATAGGAAAATATGTCTACATATCACCCGTACCTGCTTGATAAAGATAATTTTGTGGCCTAAGTCTAAGTAGAAAGTGGTATGGGGTGACAGAGGCCTTTATTTTGGAACTGCAAACCCAAAGTTGGAAAACAGTGGCAAACCTTCCAACAGGCTCCAAGGGGACTTCCAAACCCCTCCCTCACCTGCCTCTTCCCTCAAGATGTAAAGTCACTTCCTGGAGCTTGGTGCTTCGGAGTCAGACTGCCTGGGTCTTGACCGTGTCTCCTCCACGGGTTAATCTTGTGACTTTGGGCCACTTTTTCAACTTCTCTAAGCCCCAGTTTTTTCTTTAAAGGATTTTTTGTAAGATTTAAATGGAATAAACCATACAAAGCACTTAGCACTAAATACATTTATTATTATTGTTTCATCCCTGGGATAACTGTGTATGGCCAAGAAAGGGAGTGCTTCACACACACACACACGCACGCACACCTGACACTCCTTTTAGACTGTAAGAATTATGCCTGTTCACTAACATGGCAGAGAGGAGTGCCTATCTTATGTTAACATCTAATTTAGGAGTAAGGACAGCAAGTCTAAACCTACTTCGTGTTTTTAGCCCCTACAGTGCCAATCTCAGGCGCCCTGTATTGTCTACATGATTGAATGGTACCATTCAATCAGGCTTCTCGTATTTACAGAGTTGAAGTTCAAGCTTGGGTTCTGGCTTCAAGGGCACTACAGGGACCATCATGCTGATGTCTCTAATTCTTCTCTGGTGTTCTGGCCAGTGGTTAAAAGTCTGGACCCAAGGCAGCCTGCTTAGGGTCGAATCTTAGGGCTACCAGTCATTAGGTGTGGGGTCCTGGACAAATTACTTAACCCCTCTGTGCCTCAATTTCTATTCTGAAAAACATATGTTATTGAAGTATAGTTGATTTACAATGTTGTGTTAATTTCTGCTGTACAGCAAAGTGATTCAGTTATACATATATGTATTCTTTCTCATATTCTTTTCCATTATGGTTTATCACGGAATGTTGAATATAGTTCTTTGGGCTATACAGTAGGACCTTGTTGTTTATCCATCCTATAGATAATAGTTTGCATCTGCTAATCCCAAACTCCCAACCCCTCTCTCCCCTCCTCCCCTCCTCCTTGGCAACCACAAGTCTGTTCTCTATATCTGTGAATATTTCTGTTTCGTAGATACGTTCATTTGTGTCATATTTTAGATTCCACATATAAGTGATATCATATGGTATTTGTCTTTGTGACTTACTTCGCTTTAGTGTGATAATCTCGAGGTCCATCTGTGTTGCTGCAAACTGTGCCTCAATTTCTAATATTAGTCAAAGAGGATTGGTGATGATCATGGCATATACTTCATAGGGTCGTTTCGAGGATTAATGTGAGTTGACCTCTGTTAAGCACCTAGAATAAGACCTGGTGCAGCCTTGGCCTCCAGGCATGTTCCACTCAAACACGTCCTCCACAAGCAGCTGGAGTGATGGCTCTAGGGTTCTGCTGGCCAGATCCGGTCTCTGCTTAAATTTCATCGTGATGACTACAAGCTCCTGTCATCTACAAGATAAACTCCAAGTGCCTTATCATTGTGAACAAGGCTCTCCTCTCCAGCTCCAATTGACCCCCTGGGACCATGGAATGACTGGTAGTTTCTTGCACAATTCATGCTAGGTCTAACCATCAAGCAATGGCTAGAATGCTCTCCTCCAAACTTTCACCTTGTTAAAAGAGCTCTACTTTTAAAGGAACAGCCTTTTAAGAACCCACAGGAATGTTACTTAAAAAGCAAGGCTGCAGACGTCATACCTTACAGAAAACCCTCCAGATTCTTTATTGTGGCCTCATCTGTGTACAACTATTTCTAAGATTTGACCCAGGTTTAGTCTGCCTCCGATGGCTCTCCTCTTGACGCTAATATCACTTTCTAGCCATCCACCAGTGTTTGGACAGCCACTGAAGTACTATGGGTGCTAATATGGCAATGGGGACACAGAGGGCTCCCAGGGCTGCCACATACAGTTGTGCAGGTGGTGCCCTATGATTCAATTTATCATAGCACTTACACGTGGTTTTATAAGTATTTTTACTTCTCTATCTCCACCCTCAATACTCTCAGCAACACAAAGAAAAAAAGTTTTTAAATTTAACTTTCTGTCCTCCGCACCCAGCGCAGTACTTGGTATGCAGCACGTAGCAAATTAAAACCCACAGGCTAATCCCTGATTCCTTCTCAGCTCCCTGTGCCATGCTAAGACCTGGCAACATAATCATCCATACCTTCAAGGAACGGCGATGTAATTGGAAAAGTAAGTTAGACTTATGTGACTAGATAACTAGAACATCAGGCACTAAGTGTTAGTAGTGAATGAATGGAGTCAAAGCTTCGTACTGTCTGTCCATCGGAGAAGGGAGAATTTCTAAGAACGGAGGAGATGGGATGTGACCCAAGCCTCGCATCTTGTAGATGCTCCCGTGACTACATCACATGGATGATTTCTTCTGGGCGGCAGTGTGTGTAGTAGAAGGAGCCTGGGACTTGGCCTTTGTGCCCTTAGGTTGCATCCTGCCTTTTCTGTCTTCTCGCTGTGTTTGCTGGGTCTCTTTCTGAACCCGGGCTTCCTCATCTTTAGAGGGTGGTTTATAACCTCTACCCTACAGAATTGCTATGAAAATTAAGATGAACTAGTGAATCTAAAACAGATGAGTGTAGGGAATTCCCTGGTGGTCCGGAAGCTAAGACTCCAAGCTTTCAATGCCAAGGGCACGGGTTTGATCCCTGGTTGGGGAACTGGGGTTCCGCAAGTCTCATGGAGTGGCCAAAAATTAAAAAGCAAAATAAAATAGATGAATCTCATTCTCTGCACACAACAGGAATTCAACAGAGTTAACTCACATTTTAACTAGACTCCAGGCTTGGATTTTTTTTTGGTTACTGACCAGATTCTTATTTATTGAAGGCTTTTCTGCAGCATCCTGGGAGGTTGCAATCCATCTGAGCCTTCCCACTGCCTTGAGCCGATGGCCCACACCGACTGCCTCACGTGTACAGGGATCCAGGAAGTCACAAGGGAAACAGACCCTCAGCCTTGCTGCTTCTCCAGGGTCTGGTGGCAGCACTATTTCTCAGGAGATAGGCTTTAAAGTGCCACTGTCCGTGCTGCTTTATCTGCTGTTACAGAGCATATGGCAATATTGATTTTATAGGTAAAGTAGTTATTTTTGTTAATCTTGGAAATATCAGAACATATTCCTATAGCCCTTTACATTTTCCAAAGGGAAGCTTCAGTTTTCAATCTTCTTAACTTTCTAGCAACAAGGTATACAGGACGGTCCAAATTTTCACACAAGGAAGGCAAGGTCCATAAATGAACGAGTCACTCAATGTTCCACAGTAGAGTAGGGTCAGAACCCAGGTGCCCCGGGTCGCAGTTCCAAACTGCTGGGCTAAATTTAAAGTTCTCTTTGGCAGTGGTACCACGGATGGGGTGGTGGTGGCAGTGGGCAACCCCAGCACAGAGTAGTCATTTTATTATTGTCATTGTTTGGAATTGACACTACATAGCAGTGATAAAACACAGACCAACTTTTAGTCAGCTTATCATTGTTTCTAAATTATCTATAGGTAATGCACCCCTTTATTAGGTAATGCATCCTCCATCAGCACTGGAGGCTGATCGACTCTGACCACCCACCCAGGGTAACCATTGTTCTTTGGTAAAGAACTCTGTCTAAATTGGTTTCATCTAAAATTATCTATCTATCTATCTATCTATCTATCTATCTATCTATCTATCTATCAGGTTGCATTTGAAGGAGGGAATTTTGATTTCTAAGCAGAGGTGACTTGAGGTCAAAGAAAATGGGAGAGATGCATGTGTGACTACAGGTACTGCGGCTCTTCTCTTGACTCGAGCCATCACGAATTGACCGAGCACAGTTTTAAGCTTTTCGGCATACATGCAGCATACCACGTGTAGACAGGGTGAAGGTGTGGTCTCTGTGAGGTCAGTATCAGTATTTCAATTCTACAGACAAAAGCGGAAGCTAAGAGAGATGCATGAACACGTCCAAGGTCACAATGACTCAGGAGCCAATGTAAGGTTAGTCTGACTCCAATGGCTGCATTCTTGTAACAGTACCACATTCCATCTGTCCACCAATGTCTGAACAGCCACTAGAGTACTAAAAAAATGCTAATATTGCAAAGGAGACACACCACAGAGGGCTCCCAGGGCCACCATTTGTGGGGTTGAGCCCTGCAAAGAGGTGCTTGGCCAGAGGTCAGTGGCGCTGGAATAGGTCCAAGCTCTGCATTTTCCTAGCTTGGTGCCGAGAGGCCTTATGGGCTCGCGGTGCTATGGGACCACTGGTAGTTTCAGACTCCAGCACTGAAGCAGCCTAGTGCCTCCTGTTTCCAGTTGATTCTTTGAGTACTATTGTCAATTTCCTGGAAGTGGCTCTGCCTGGCCCTTAGATACAAAGTTTACAATCACCTCCGGCTAGTGTGACATGCCCAGTTGTCCACGCCTCTGTCATGACTGTTATTGGGGCCATGACTGTCATTCCATTCCCTTAGAAGCTTGTCATTCTGAAAATTAGACACCAAACCACTCATTAATCTGTGTAGCAAATCCTGGGTCCTTCTCTATGGGTATAACTACAGTGAAGAGTTTACTGTAACAACCTGGGATCTGAAAGCTGAGACAATCTGTACCCGTATGTGACTCTTTGGAAAAGAGGACCAGGAAATTTTAAAGTCCTCTCAGGAGAATGCCTTGGGTTTGGAGACTTCTTTTTAATGTGTTACAATCATAGTCACAATAGCTTATAAATTGTTTTGAATGAATGACATTTAAGTTCATATTAAAATATTTATTCCAATAACTCAGTACTGTGGGAACTATGCATTCTGACTGATATGAAAGCTTATCTATCACTTAATCTGTATTAGCTTCAAGGGAAGAAACATGACAGCTCTGGGAGTCAGGCAACTTTGGCTTTTCTATTCCCATCTTTGCCACAGCCTTTCGGTGTGACACTGACCGAGTCATTGTCGTCTCCAGAATGCAACTAAAAGGATGGACTCAGTAGTCTCTAAGTCCCTTCATGGGTGTGATCATGGGTTACTTCCGATCAAGTACCATGTTCACACAGTAACGTGTTGCACCGCATTTTAAAGCTGGAGGGGGTTTTAACGATCCTCCGGTCTACACTCCTCATTTTACAGGTGCTCTTTGCAAAGTAGAACAGATGCTATTATCCTCCTTTTACAAATTAAAATCCTCAGGCCCTGAGGGGGTGAGTCATTTGGTCTAAAGGAGGGTGAACTCTAGCGCATATTCCCGCTACACCACACTGTCAACGAGGCTTTACTGGGTCCAGTTTAGTCTTGTCCACTTTCTGTGGCCTGGTCCTCAATGCAGATAGAAAAGCACCAACTGGCATGTGCTCAGCTATAGGCCTTCGCGTGCTAACAGCGTTAGGCTGTCCTGGGCCTCCATTTTCCTCTGAGGGTGGAAATGCTTCATTGCGGGGTAAATGCAAGTCTGGTTCTGGTTTGTTTCTTACCAGAGTGAGAGTCTACATTGACAAACATGGAAACCAGGCAGTTTTCCTTGTTGTAAGAGCAGGTTTCTGGGTGACCAGGGTCAGGGGAGAGAGGAGTCAGAACCCAGTAAGTCGTTCTGGTACTGGTTAATTTGACCGTGCACATACAGTAACAACGAGAACAAAACCTACATGTATTAAGTGTCTATGTATACCAAGGATTTGACAGATATTGTCTCATTTAGAAAATGAAATTTCCGAAAATAGAAGTTTAAGAAACCAGCAATTTTAGAAAGAAGCTTTAGAGAGGAAAAAATATGATGGCGTCTGGAAGCAGAAATGGTCTTACGTGGTTTAGAATACAAGGCCTGAAAGCCCACGGTGACGGGGACCACCACATCCACCTGAGGTCTGCTGAGACTACCCTTCTCTCCGAGTCACAGTCACGTCACCTGCCTCTACCGAAACCAAAGGGTTTTTTTTTTTTTTAAGGTGGGCTTTGGGGTCTTAAGAGGGATCTTGGGTCAACCACTTCCTAGTGGCACTACCACTTCCTACCAGGGAAATCTTTACTGGTTCTTTTAAGCTCTTAGAGCCTCAGTATTTTTATCTGTAAAGTGTGTTTTGTTCTTTTTTTAGATAAAGGTTAGTTATAACAATATATAAAATTCCTTGAATAGAATCAACAGATTCTAGGCTTTCCAATAAGAGTTGAAGGGAGAGAAAGAGGAGAAGGGAAAGGAGAAGTCATTTATTACATTTATTATGTTTCATTAACGTTATTATTCTTCAAGATACGGCTTAGGGTCTTTTAGTAAATGGCAAAATTAAGAGCATTCTTCCACAGATTACCTGCTTGAGCTATTTTCCCCCTGAGCCAAGCTAATTAAAAAATACCACAAATGTTCTAATTACACCATTGACATTTCTTTTCGGTAACTGCAAAGGGACTTTAATAACCATGTTAAAGGACACATTAATATGAAATGTAACTCACTGTGAGTCTGATGTTCCTACTAATTTCTGGAATTAGTGGCACAGAGAATAAGTTGCATTTGTGGGACAAATGGGGAATCTGAGACCCCCTTTCCAAAGCACAGGGTCTATCTCTCCGAGCATTAGGAAGTGAAGCAAACTAGCAAGACCATCCAACTTAACACATTCAGCGGCATTTGGAGCTATGGTGGGGAAAACAGGCTCCCTAGTTAATTTCACACTTCCTCTATACATTTCAAAAAACAAGGTGTGACTCTGGATATTCAAAAGACCTTCAGAAGGCTAAATGCCAGGTACTTTCCAAACTTCCCTGCCCTAAAGGAGCTTTCTGTTTCCCCGTGTCTGTTTGCTGGGGGAAATCCCAAACTGCTCAGTTAAAGCTAGGGCTTTAAGCTTCTCGAAGGATATTTCCTGCTCATTATGGCTCTGGGTTTACTGGAGCTGTTGGCGTTTGTCATTCTCGGTGTAGGAATGCTGGGGGCTTGTCTGCACTCTGCAAAACCCAAGGAAATTTGCTAAAGAGGAAGGAAAGGAGGAAACGGGCGTCCAAGGTGTGCCTGTGTTCCCTCCTCCCAAGAGCCGCATGCAGTAAGAGCCGTTGTCTGCGTTTGACAAATGAAGAATCCAAGCTCAGAGGGGTTACCTTGTCCCTAGAGCACACCGCTTCTCCAGCATTGCACCCCCTCTGCTCCGAAATCTCTAAGCGGTCGTGGCCCCTCTGGGGCACTCTGCACCTCTCCACCAGGCCCCTCACCACCACTTCCTTGCTGCAGATTGCCCTAGGTTTGTTTTTCTTCGCTCCCTCATTAATGAGTTCCACAGGACATGCTAAGTCTAGTTATGCAGCTTTAATTGGTTTAGTTACAACAAGATAATTCCTTTTTTCTTCTCTCAGAGGCCTTTCTGTTTAAAGACATTTTAGCTGGAAGATGCTAATTATCAATGAGGAGAAAGTGACACCTGAAGAGTTCATTCTCCATCTTGGTCCTTGGTTTCTCCTTTGAACTCCCTCTACCCGGCCCTCGTTCCCACTTCAGCACTTCTCCCTGACCATCATAAAAGAGACCTCTGCCCTGGCCGGGCGGCAGAACTTTCCTTCTCACTTGCCACGGAGTCGTTCTCTCTGCAGTTGTGTCGCAGGCATGGACAGCCTGCGTGAGACCTTCCTCAGCCTCGAAGATGGCTTGGACTCCTCCGACAGCCCTGGCCTGCTGTCCTCCTGGGACTGGAAAGACAGGGCAGGGCCCTTTGAGCTGACCCAGGCCTCTCCCACCCAGAGCCTCTCTCCGGCCCCATCGCTGGAGTCCTATTCTTCTCCTTGTCCGGCTGTGGCTGGGCTGTCCTGTGGGCGTGGAGGTGCCAACAATGGGGGCGGCGATGACTGCGGCGGCCTTGGGACTGGCGGCCTGGTGGAGGTGGGCTATGATATGTTAGCTTTCCAGCCTGCCTATCTGCAGGGTGCTGGTGGCCCCAAAACCCCGAAGGGCACCAAAGTCAGGATGTCTGTTCAGCGGAGACGGAAGGCCAGCGAGAGGGAGAAGCTCCGGATGAGGACCTTGGCCGATGCCCTGCACACCCTCCGGAATTACCTGCCACCTGTCTACAGCCAAAGGAGCCAGCCGCTCACCAAGATCCAGACGCTGAAGTACACCATCAAGTACATCGGAGAACTCACAGACCTTCTCAACAGCGGGGCCCAGAGCACCTGAGCTCGGCCCAGGGACTCAGGGACTTACCACCCAGCCCCCTGGGTGGGGGCAGAGGACCTTTAAAGACCTGGACCACCTCACGGCACAACAGCACCTGGTTATCGTTATACAGTGAGCGTGGTGACCTTGTTGTCTGAAAAGTTCTAAGGGAATTCCCACTGGACTAGTCAGGACCACCAGAACACTTAACTGACAGTCAGCAGGTACTTTTGCTTCCAGTTTTCCCACCATTTCTCAAGAGACTTGCCCTTTGCAAAGAGACAGTTGGCTTTACCCTTTTCTGTCTGTTCGAGGTATTTTAAAGGGTCAGTGATTTCAAATGTATTTTTTCAATCGTGTAAAATTGTTACAATTAATCTTCTCCTGCCATTTTGGGGGGGGTAGCTTTCTTTCTGTTGCTAACTAAACCTGTATTTTGTACGGGATCCAGGGTGACACCTGGATTCTTACTTAGAAAGATTAGTGTCAAGTAAAGGGCTACAGCGCTCCTGTTTTATTTTGTTCGTGTGCGTGTGTGTGTGTGTGTGTGTGACTAAAATCAGGCCTTTGCTTTTGCAGGGAACAAAATCACTTAAATGCAGAAGAAATTAGTGACATGGTAAATAGAAACTCACAGGCAGACAGACTACATTAAGACAGACTGGAGAGTTTAAAGACCAGCCCCTTCTCTCTTAAGGGAAAGAAAAGGAGGCTTTACAGGGCTTTTGGAGCCAGAGGAGGAAAAGGGGGAAGACTCAGCCTCACAGCCGGGGCTTGAATAGAGCTGGGAGGGTGGGCTCTCCCTGAGCCAGGCCGGGTGTGAATATGACCTCACTGAATCCCTTCACTTACTCATTTCTCAAATGAAGAGATTGGCCCAAAACTCTAGTTTGAGTCTAGAGATAAGTGAAAGGGTCAGGATTAGAACTCAAGTCTCTGTCTAACCCTCCAAAGGGATTTATTTCTTTAGCCATAGCTCCTTCTCCTACACTCCCCAAATCACCTCACATGCACGCCCGCACAAACACACCCCCTCTTCCCAGTACCTCATCTTAGGGTGGTGACTGTAGCGCCCTCAGCTTGGCTGATCTGATGGCACACGTCATTGAAAAGGAGGCTTGGAATTAAGGAGTTCCTCAGAAACTAGTAGGCTTTTTTTTGTGTGTGTGGTACGCGGGCCTCGCACTGTTGTGGCCTCTCCCGTTGCGGAGCACAGGCTCCGGACGCGCAGGCTCAGCGGCCATGGCTCACGGGTCCAGCAGCTCCACGGCATGTGGGATCTTCCCGGCATGCACCTGCATCGGCAGGCGGACTCTCAACCACTGCGCCACCAGGGAAGCCCTAGTAGGCTTTTTTAGGGGTGAATTTTTCTCCCAATTGTTATTAACCAGCTGCTTTTTTTTTTTTTTTTTTTTGTGAATTGTCTCCTGTCATTTTTTCTACTGTTTTTTTTTCTTGTTTTTAATAACAAATTACAAAGGCAGTAGGTGTGTTCACAATTTAATATATAACTTCTCCACTTTCTTTGCTGATACAAACGTATACAAATAAATATAGGTGTATATACATTTTTTAAGAATACCTTGAATTCTGAAAATTGCTTTTTTTTTACTTAGCAATATATAGTAAAAGTCCTTCCAGTTTAACACAAATAAATCCGTATTGTAAGTACCATTATTTCTTTGATTTTATAGATGAGGAAATTGAAGCACAGACTTGCCCTAAGTCACACGTGAAAAATATAGGGGAAAGTAGAGGTTCAAACAATGTTCCATAGCACAGGTATGCTATGCTAAACACAATTTGTTTAATTAATCACCTTTTGAATGAAATTTAGGGTTTTTCAGTTTTTTATTACCAAAAACTGCTGTTAACAAACATCACGGACAACTAGCTTTATCCACTGATACTATCATTAGCTTGAAAATTTCCCAGAAATGGGATTCCTGGATCAGACTTGTGTGCTCGCACACTTTAAATTTAAATAGATACAGTTACGTGTAGAAAAGTTCGTAGTTATTTACACTTGCCCAACATTATGGGATAGAAGCAGCTGGTCCACGTTGTCCCTGGATATTATCAATCTTCTGAAATTTTCAATGGATTAAAAAAGGGTTCTGCTGTTCTTGTGTTAATTTTAATTTCCCTGTGTACAATCTGAGATGGCTCACCTTTTAAAATCTTTTTGTGACTGCTGTTCATTTTGGTTCTTCTATAACTCGCCAGTGTATGTCCTTTGCCAGTTTTCTATTGGGTTATTTATCTTGTTAAGAATTTGGGAGATTTCTTTGCACACTGTACGTATTGAAAATTTTCCTTACAGTTTCTCATTTTGTTATCATCTTTGTGTATGGTATCTTATATTTATGATTTTGATTCTGATATCTTTTGTTCTTTGAAGCTTTTCATTTGTATATGATCAAATCTCTCCTCTTTTTTTTAATGGCTTCTGTGTTTCTTCCCTTTGCTTAACTTCTCCCAGTTCCAAGGCTATCCAAATATTTTGATTTTTCAAATATTTTAATATTTATAAATGGATCTTTAATATACCTGCAATTTATTTTTGTCCATAGTGCAAAGAAGGAATCTAACTTTATTTCTGATTAATCTTCTTATAACTGCAAAATAAGTATAACTTGTCATGAGGGGTGGTGGGTGACAGTGGGGAAGAGCTGCTAAAATGTCATCCTATGTATACAGATCTTTGTCTACTTCTGATGTATTTCTTGTTGATGCCTTAGAGGAGAAACTAGAAAATGTTGAATAATATCAAGATTTTCTTCAAGGGATTCCACCCTGTGCATGTACAGGTGTTCACGTGAGCATGTGTGTGTGTGCAGATGTGTGTGTATTTGTTCCTTTGTGTGTGTGTGTGTGTGTGTGTGTGTGATGTTTCATGTGTCGGGGGAAGAGAATTAGAGAGGATAATAATATGGGAAAGGGAGTGTTCAGCCTTTCATCAGCGTCTAGACCAGCTGGTATTTTCCTTGCCATTTTAAAGAGAGTGGAACCCAAATGTGCTTGGCTTTTGATTTTTTCTTTTTTTTTTTTTTGCGGTACGCGGGCCTCTCACTGTTGTGGCCTCCCCCGTTGTGGAGCACAGGCTCCGGACACGCAGGCCCAGCGGCCATGGCTCACGGGCCCAGCCGCTCCACGGCACGTGGGATCCTCCCGGACCGGGGCACGAACCCGTGTCCCCTGCATTGGCAGGTGGACTCTCAACCACTGCGCCACCAGGGAAGCCCAGCTTTTGATTTTTTCAAGCTCAAGCTTTAAGCATGGTTTATACATCGCTTGAATAATTTTGGTTGCCCTGGGGACAAAATACTGTGGATGGGTTAGGAGGTCCTATCTTTAGTTTCAAAAAATTCTGGAAAGCCACCAACTCAACTACTAGGTGGGCTTGCCCTCAGGACTCCGAAGGTCCTCCTCATAGGGGAGGCATGTGGAAAGCCTGGAGTAGGTGACAGTTCCCTGGTCTTACTGTCACCACCTGCAGCCCTGGCAGGCCGTCACCAGGAGAGGCAGCTGCACGTCAGCATTCAACTCCGCAGTAATCCGCAGTGAAGTCATCTCCGGAGTGGGGAGGATAGCTAGCTGGACCGGGTCCCTGATTCCTCTAGAAAGCAGTTAAAAGCAGTTGGCTCAAGCCTAGCTCAAGATTAAGTTATTTCTGGTGCTTGGCTAGGGAACCACAGTTTGTGGGCATCCACCGTGTTGTGGTCAGAGTTTTCACACTCATAATTTCATGTAATCCTCCTAACCGCCCCTGGGGGTGGACGTTATCAGTCCCGTTTTGAGGATGAGGAAACGAAGGTTTAGGACAGCTAAATGGTGTAAAGCCACGCGATTAGCTGCGGGCACGTGGTTGGCTAGTTGGCAGCGGGTGAGTTCAGCTCTAACTCCAAAGCTCGGGCCCCTCCTGCAGAATCGCACTGCCGTTTCCTCCAGGCGACTCTGTGTGCCCTGGGCTGAGCAGACAGAGAGTTTCTCGGCAAATGCTCACGCCCAGACTTCTCAGCTTTGTCTCTGCCTCGCCATCTCTGGGGCCCTCATTTCTTTTACTGTCTGAAGCATTTCTGAAAGGGCTCTTCATCTTGTCCTCTAAACTATTTCCCTTTGAACTTCTGCCTCTGCCCCAAACATTTCCTCCAAAATTCCTTTCACCTCCTTGCTGGCGCCTAGAGTCCTTCTTAATCCACAGAGAAACCTGACTTCTGCTGTTCATTTGTGTTCAATAAAATGTTCCACAATTCACACCAGGCTGAGGTTTCTTTGTTCTTCTTGTGGTTTAGGCCGCATCAGCTAATTGGGAGAGAGGTCAGAGCTGGGGTGGGAGAGAGCCTCAGCAAACTGACAAGTCGACAGAATTACCCTTACTTTAGGACATCTTAAAAAAAAACAACAGCAAAAGAAGATGCATATGCAAGTGAGTTTTGGAGCTGCCGCTCTGAGCTCTCATTACAGTAGCTTAGTATGTTATGTGACTCCCCTGAGGCGTTGTTTGATTCCCATACAGGCTCCAGGCTGCAGCAAGGAGACTGGACCTGGGCCTTGACCCCTGTGGGCGCAGTCCAAGCTGGCTTGAAGGCAGCAAGAGCTTGGCAAACACCTCTTGTCCTCCTGCTGGGAAGCCAAGATAACCTCTACCTTGCAATGAAATACTGAAGACTAAGCAGTGCCTCTTAGAGCAGCGCTGGATGGATTTGCTCTTATTATTTTGGTTCCAGAAAGTCCCAACCCTGAGGAGGAAGAAAGCAAAAATCTTCTGAGAAGCCTGGGGAGAAAGCACACTTATTTGTTTGTCTCTTGGGGTTGGGGCTATTGACTCTCCTTTCCTTAGCAGAGTCTCCCATTAAGTTCTTTCTCATATAAACTCTATTGACTTCTACTTCTCTTCATTAAGTTAAGTGGGGAGCCCAGCAGGGCTGGAGGTCAGGGCTGTGCAGGAGGGAGGAGAGTTTAGGAGGCACCGCACAGGCTCTTCCCAACTCTTCCCAGTAGTTGTAGATTCATCATCTGAGGTGTCAGTCTCAGGGGCAAAGACTCAATATACTTTTTCTCTTTTACTCTTAACAGCCAACAATAGGAGATCACTAATATTAGCCCATTTTGCAAATAAAGACACAGGCTCAGAGAAGCCAAGTCACCTTGCGCAAGGTCACATAATTGGTGCAGGGCTCAGGATTCCACCCAGGGCTGCTTGACTCATTGTTTTGACAAGACTAAGCTCCAGGTGCCGGAAATGCAGCCGGGAACAAAATAAGACACAGCAAAGTCTCCGCATTCAAGCCTCTCCCACTAGTCTATGCTCTCATTTGAAGAAGGTTTGCATTTGCATGTTCAAGCAACTTTATAGGATGTACAGAGATCAGGGCATATTTTAAACTGTGATACCTTTTCTACTCTCCTCCCACATGATATAGAGCATGGTCATTCTTTCTCTCTCTCTCATAGACTGGAATGTGAGAAAAGTATGGGAGTTTGGTAACAAACTTGGGGCTTTTGTATGCCTCCAAAGGGATCACAGATCAGATTTCAGAAGTACTTGTTCCCACGGACTACAGTTTATGCATCATTTCCTTCAGTTTCTTTTGGGTGCAAAATGAAAAAATGGAAAATGGCAATCATAATATTAATAATAATGGCACAACAACGAATACTTATTGTGTGTTTACTCTGGGTAAGGCACCGTTCTAAGTACTTTGCATGAAATAACTATTTTAACCCCTTATGAATGAAGAAATAAGGACTAAAGTTTTCCCCATTTTATAGATGAGAAAACTGAGGCACAGAGAACTGAAAACTAATCCAAGTTCACGCAACATATCAGCAGCAGACCCAGGAATCAAACCCCAGCACGTTCCACACCAAGCCCTTACTATTACACCAGGTGTGTCTTTATATTGGTTTAGTGATTACAAAACATTTCACATACATTATCCTATTTGATTCTTTAATTCCTACTTAACCTAATTATATATGAAGTTGAACAAGGATTGTTATGTCCAGTTTACAGATGAGACTATTAAGGCTCATAATGACAAAATATCGTAACTAGGAATAAATGGCAGCTCTGGTACCAGAATCCAAGTGTTTAAACTCCTGGTCTGGTACTTTCTGGCTAAACTCTTCTGTCTCCAAAGGAAATCTAGTTGTGCCTTAAAGCCTGCCCCTAAGGGGATCCTCATAACAACAGAACAACAAAATGTGCTCTATGGTAACATTTTTTCAAGTGGGTTTTCCATGGAACCTTTTCTGAATTTTTGAATCTCATCAGTGTGCACACAAAACAATCTGTATCTGCATGTAAGGAAGGGTGACGAAAGCCTAAACCCTTGAACAGAATTTTATTCCCCTTCATAACTCGAGAATTTGCATCCCCAAGAGATTCCCATCCCTGTTTTTACTGCACATCTAATTACTTCCTAGCAGAGAAAGCAGGTGACATTTAAGTAATTTAAGTTCCAGGATTCTAACACACATCAAAAGCCTAATATATTCTGGCACAGCTGAGAGTCAGGCAGTGGGCTGAATACCCCGGCACTGAAACAGAGGGGAGACATGCAATAATGGTGGGAGCTGCTAGACCAGATATGAGGGCTAGGGAAGGAGACGGGAGTCAGATTTCAGCGGCAGCCCTTCGGCGGCGCAGATGCAGAGCAGAGGTGCACGCAGCCCAGCGAGGGAGAAGGACAAGTAAAGAGATGAAAGGACCCGATGCCCCTGGCGGGACTCAGGGAAGGCGTCACACAGGAGGAGGCTCTTGAAGTTGTCCTCTAGAGAGCCAAGGGTATCCTGAACAGAGGAAACAGCGTGCGCAAAAGCACAGAGGTCTGAGAAAGCGCTGGGGTTTGGGGATCAGAAGCTGGCTGGTTTGGTTGAAGCTCACAGGGTGAGTTTGGCGGGCAGGGAAGGGAGATGGACAGGATAGCGGGACCGGGAGGCTGAGGGCTTGAACCTCCTTCCAGCTGTGGGGAAACTGACTCTCAACATGAGAGAAGCCTCTCTCACCCACAGCCTAACTCAGGTGGTTACATAACCGTGTCCCGATCAATGCACCTGGCATAGAACATCACGCACTTGTAATGAGCAATTGACGATGTGATCCACTGGCTCAGTTACTAAATCCTCAAGTTTTTCTTGTTTTACTTCTTCTGTTGTACTTCTTTACATATCCACGAAGAAATCCAGTCTTTAGTGATATTTCTTAAAATCATCTTTCCACTTCTGCTTTTCCTGTATCTCACTCATATTTTATTTTTTCGAAAAAATCTCCTCCCCACTTTTGTCCTTCCCCCCTCCCGCTCTCCCCACCATCGGCCCCTCCCTCTGTTCTGATCACACCCGTCCAGCTCTAGAGCTCTCCTAGGGAGGGAAGGGGGAGAAATGAAGCAGATATAGCCAGAATCTTCTTTCATCGCTAGGTCCAGTCAGGCAGTGTTCATCCTTTGCTGCTTGTGAGCATAGACCTCCATGCAGCGTTGCTTGCATTTAAGGCCCCTTTCATTTTTTAATCATTCATGCAGTATGGGTTATCAAGCATATGTGAAGCTAGCTGAGTACTAGGCCTTGGAGCAAGAAGTGGGTGAAGGGTGATCAAGATGACACAAATTGAACACAAGTCACCTTGTGCTCTTTCTTAACCTACATGATCTCATTTAATCCTCATAATGACCTTGTGAGGACAAAATGTAGTCTTCGTTCTCAAGAAGTTTAAATGGAGTTGGGGGAGACAGGCCAGTACCTGAATAAGCATATACAGGCAAAAAATAAAGCGATAGACATTTTTAAAGGGTGCCTAAAATCAGTGGGAATAAGGGAAGGAAAGAGGGGTTCTGTTAGACGGGGTACCTGGCTTCGTAGGTTAGCTGGCACTGAACTTGAACCTAGATGGAGAAGTGGAAACTTGATAGGGCACAAGGGCAGTTCGAGAGAAAAAGAACAGCAAAAGCAAAGGTCCAAAGGCAGGAATCAGTGAGAGACGCGGTATGAGGGCACCTGGGCCGAGACAGAGAGTAGAGAGTGAGTTTGGATACAGGTTACAAAGGGCCCGGATGCTAAACTAAGGGGTTGGACTCAGCAAACACCTTTGTTCTGTAAGACTATGTGAAGATGATGAATTTATTCGCCGAACAAGAGTTGATGAGCTGATGGCATGTTTCTTAGCCTGTGTTTGGTTTTTGGGAGAGAGACAGGACCCCAAGCCTTTGCAAGCTTATGCTCTAGTGGTGGAGGAATACGATTCCATGATTGGTTGAGAGGACTGTGGCTCAGAGAGTGAGTCTGGAGGGGCATTCTCTGGGGATTGGAAGCACAGGAAGGAGGGGTTGAGGGGTTACAGAATGAGAGAGCTGAGGCTGGAGGGCTGGGATGGACACAGAAGGCAGAGCATCCCAGTGGAACTGGAGAGGAGGGTGAATGAGGGACCAGGAGAAGTGGCGAGAAGGGAAAGGTGGGCCCTGCTTTGGAAAGCTCTGGACAAGCCAGTGCAAAAGACATTTCCAAATTCTGATCTGCCCGTGAGCGTTCTGTTGTTCCTGAATGTTCGCTTCAGTGCATAACTATCAAAACAGAGTGCCTGCCGAGTGCTTCCACATCCGAACACACTCCCAGCAGGTCTGTGAGGTCGATGCTACCATCCCCATTTCACAGACGAAAACGAGGCTCAGAGAGGAGAAGCAAGTCTTTGCAGTAAAGGGCTAATTGGTTCCAAAGCTTCCCCAAGCCCCCACCACCCCAGCAGCACTACCCTAATTCACATAAAGAACCTGAACGTAGAAACTAAAGAGTGATGATCACACGGGAGGGATGATTACTCAGGAGGCTTCTGAGCGTAGCACTATCTGTGATTAATTCTTAAATGATAAGCTTCAGGAATGGGGGAGGGACAGATGTATTTCTCCATTTGCAGCGAGTTAAGGAAATGCAAACCCCTCCCTATTTTGATCTTTCAGTTTTCTTGTTTAGGGGGTGACCCAGCGGTTTAAAAAAGCATGCACATCCAAGTAAAACGCTCCAGTCACTTTTCGGGCTCTCTGGTTCTTGCAAAAGAGGTCCTTTCAGTCCGTCCTGCTCCGGTGTCCCCTTGCCCCCGCCCCTAATCACCGCAGCGGGCGAGCCTCCGAGGGGCTCCCAGAGCGGGCTTTTCACGCTGTTGACAAGGCTGGAGGCGCCGAAGTGGGCCCCTGGGGGGCCGGAGGGACCAGGGCCTCCGTCACAAAGGGCTCTAGTTAAAAGGAACAAGAGGTGCTGGAGAAACGCCATGGCCTTGTTTCCTGTTTGTTTGGTGTTTGTGTATTTCAAATACCAGGAAGGAGCAACAGTTTCCATTCCGGAGCCCGGAGTACGTCCAACAACGCCGAGGACCTGTAGCCCTAGGGCAGCGCGTCTTTGCGGAAGCAGGAACCCGAGGCAGATCCTATTTCCCCCACTTTTGGAATTCCCCGTCCATCCTGTGAACGGAGGCTTTTTTCCTGAAATGCTGAGGTCAGTTTCCCTACCCACCAGGCACCCAGTCGCTGCTTCCAGACCCACCTGCCCTCGGGTATCTGAATTGGGCGGCGAGGGGACAGCGAGCCCTGTCCCCGCAGCCCGGCTCAGCGCTCGCCCGGCTTCGAGGGGCGTCGGCCGACTGTTCCGCTGTCAGGGAGGCCCCTTGGCTGGAAAACAAGGAATCCATTCAGAAAACGTTATTTCCGGGCGAGTAGGCAATCCTGCAGACCTGGTCCTGGACTGAGGAGAGGGAAAAGCAGCGCAGATGCGACCCTCAGCGGTGCTCAAGCGTGAGCCTGGGGGTGGGAGGGGGAACGAAGGCCACGTCCCTTCCTCTCAGCCAGGCTCTGAACAGACTTGGTGCCAAAGCAGAGGGACAGCTTTGTTTCGTGGTCCGGGAAACGGAGAAGCCTGGTGGTTTAGTAAAAAGTGCTCTGCTTTGGAGTTCCTTAGCAATGCCTCCAAAGTCACAAGGTTCATAAACTCCAGGTAATTGTCTTATCTGCAAAATGGGGGAACAAAGCTTACTTCATGGCCAGGAGCGAGAGATTAAATGGGACAGTGACATGCACAGTGATGGATGAAGCGAATGCTAATTTCCTTCCCCTTAAGTTCAGGAGCTCTGGTGAATTAGCTGACATTTTTCTCAAAAAGTTAAATCAGCAAGCTCAGCAGAGGAGAGTTGGCAGGAGGTGAATTTCTTGTCCCCAATGGGGCAGCAGGGGGTAGGTGGCCTCATGATGGCAGAGACTGGGCTGGCAGTCAATGATCCAGCCTGGAGGCAGAGACCCAAACTAAACTACAGAAGGAAGCTGTTACCTGTAATTCAGTCTTGAAATCATAGTATTACTTAAAATATGTTTCAAAGCAAAATAAAAAAAATAAAAAGTTCAGACAGTATGGAGGAACTGAAAATGCAAAGTACAATTAGCTTTCCTCGTCTAGACAACTACTACACTTAAAAAAAAAATTATTTATTTATTGGCTGTGTTGGGTCTTCGTTTCTGTGCGAGGGCTTTCTCTAGTTGCGCCGAGCGGGGGCCACTCTTCATTGCGGTGCGTGGGCCTCTCACTATCGAGGCCTCTCGTTGCGGAGCACAGGCTCCAGACACGCAGGCTCAGTAGTTGTGGCTCACGGGCCCAGTTGCTCCGCGGCATGTGGGATCTTCCCAGACCAGGGCTCAAACCCATGTCCCCTGCATTGGCAGGCAGATTCTCAACCACTGTGCCACCAGGGAAGCCCTACACTTTTTTATTCTGGAGTTTGCCTTATGATTTTAAATGATATATATGAAAGACCAAGAAATCGGCATTTACTCTTTTTCAAATACTGCGTCTCCTAATTATTCCATTTTTTTTATATTGGCAAGATTTATAACAATAAATCTTGTTTTCTAATTACAATGAGTTGTTCTGGGTTTTATTCATAGGTTAAATCTAAAAACTGAAAACTGATAAACAGCTTTTACAACATTATTCAGTAAATTTTATGCTGTGAATTCTTAGTCATAGTAGAAGTTAATGGTGTGTTTGGAGCCTAATGGAAGCAATATAGCCACGAGTCTGCATGATACATAGGGCTTCAGTAGTTGTGGCATGAGGACTCAGTAGTTGTGGCGCATGGGCTCTAGAGCACAGGCTCAGTAGTTGTGGTGCACAGGCTTAGTTGCTCTGCGGCATGTGGGATCTTCCCGGACCAGGGACTGAACCTGTGTCCTGCATTGGCAGAGATTCTTAACCACTGTGCCACCAGGGAAGTCCCTAGCTGAAGAGAATTTGATAAGTGGAATGTACATCTAAATGATTTATTCAGAATGTAACAAAGGGGATTTCTCTGGTGGTCCAGTGGTAAAGAAACCACCTTCCAAAGCAGGGGATGCGGGTTCAATCCCTGGTCAGGGAACTAAGATCCCACATGCTGCGGGGCAACTACTGAGCCTGCGTGACTCAACTAGAGAGAGAAAACCCGCACACCACAACTAGAGAGAAGCCGGGGAGCACCGCAACGAAAGATACCACACTCCTCAACGAAGATCCTGCTGCAACAAAGACCCGATGCAGTCAAAAAAAAATAAAAGTAACAAAGATGCAGGTGAAAAATGTGAACAAAATGAGACATGGAAAAATAAAGGTTTAACACATGTCTAATAGGTGTTCCAAAAAAGGAGAATGGGTAAAGTAATATTTGAAGATACAATGGCTGAGAGTATCCTAGAACTGATAAAAGACAGGCATCCTCAGATTCAAAAAGTATTACTAATCCTGAACATAACTCTACTTGGATATAACATGTTAAGTCAAAGACATTCTTGCATTTTAGTAATTATTCCTGCTTAGGAGTCTGTGGTAGTCTCAGGTGAAACTAAAGCATTCTTTACTGCTCCAAACTGACCATCCAAAGCAAAATTAGTGAGGAGAGAAATTAGGCAAAAAATGAGACAGATGGAACAATATGGTATGCCTAATAATCAGCTTTCATCCATAGATTTCTTCGGTTGTGAATTCCTTGTTTAAGAGTTTTTATTTTCTCATTCATAGAGTGATATAGCTACTGTGTCAAGCATGGAGCTTTACGTTATAAAAGTATAAAAATATCTTACCTATTAATTTTTCAGAAGAGAAGGGATAACTAATAGACAAGCCTTTCATATAAGCAAGGGTTTGACTGTCTTTCAAAAGTAACTTTAGTGAAGCAGCGATTCTGGAAGGACTTACCTCCTAGGAGAGTACAGATTATATCTGGAAGAGATTTCCAAAGTGGTTTCAGAGTAATGAAGGAGGGGGGTTAAAATATCATTTTCTATTTTGTGGTGATTTTGTCCTCAATCCCACCCTGTACACAGGTTCTAAAGTCTTCACGATTGTTGTCTAGTTGGCCTCAAGGGAATGTGGGCAAATGAGAGCTAGTAGGTTATGCAGTCAGTTCTGACACCAAACAAAAATATTCATACAAGAGGATTCAGAGTCTTGACTCTATGAGTATATGAAGAAAATTTACTCTTTAGTTTAGGTGCTAGAGCTGATCTGAGCCTAGGTGATGTCTCAGTATTATGTATTTAGCTCTGTAACTTTCTTTCTAGTGGTTTGATGAAAGCCTTTGGATAAACTGTTACCCATAAATTCTTTCAAATGTAGATAATGTAGCAAATCTGATTGGGAAGAAAGAAGCTTCCATAATGACTGAATCATCATAGGATGATAAAAAAAAATTAACATGGAACCATCAAATCTCAACATTTACCTCAAAGGTCATGGACTCTTTGGGTAGGGGTCCAACTCCAGCCCTGAGTGGTGCTTGTGTCTGACTCAGCTGATGTCCTTTCCCCAAGAAAGGGCTTGGGGAAGCCAAGGGTGAGACTGCTAATATATTAGTAACTCGGGGAAGATCCCGAACTCCAAGCCTATAGCCACTTCCAAGGCTAAATGTGCCTTAGAGGGCTTGGGTCACACCTGTACACAAGTGTAGTGGTTGAGGAGAGATGCCCACACTCTCCCAGTGGTCCTACAGGATGCTGTAGCCACACTGGGCAGCCAGGGCCTCATCTATTTTTCTTCCTGAGCCAAACTGGTCTGAATAGAGCCCCAGACACCTTCTTACCCCCTTCTCCCTATTCAGCTTTAGGTGTCAGTCTACCAGCCCCCACTTTATAGATGAGAAAAATCTTGCCTAAATTACACAGCTAAGGAGAGATGGAGCCAGAATTCAAACTCAGGCACTTGACCCAAGGCCTGGACTCTCAGTCTCTCTCTCTCTTTTTTTTTTAATAAAAATAGAAATTTTTGTAGTCTCATTGACCCCATCTCCCTCAGCCTCCAGGAAGTGTCTGGTATAATGTAGGTGCCCAATTATGGCTGTTAAGGAATAAGTTACTATGATGTGGCAGGGGCTCTGCTGGACCCTTGACAAGTATTTCATCCATGCATCTCCCTCTGCAAAACACATGACATCATGCGTCTGCAACTTCTGGGGAAACTGAGGATCACACGGTTAAGTACCCTTCAAGGTCACACAGCTAGTGAACAACAGAGGTGAAGTTAAACGCAGTTTTTAGCGCTCTCCATGATATTTTGTTGTTTCTATAAGACACATAGCTCCTTTCTGAAGTGTGGGCTGTTGCTTATTGGTAATAGGCAACTGTTTATATACATAAATCCACCCACATGTGAAATCTGCCAATTATGCTATGGCTAGAGGGCTAGGATTTAGGGAAATACTCTACAGATGGCAAATCAGGGCTGTGTTGACACCGAGGAAGCCAGGAAGTACCAGGGATTTGTGGGAAACAGGAGGCCTTGCTGAGCTCTACTTGCAAAGTAGGCAATCCTTTGGCATGATTAAAACCGAGTGAGATAACGGCTCCCCCTTCCCCATGAGAATGAAGTGTAGCCAAGACTGTCCCCAGATGACGAGGCTCACCAACTACATGCAAGTCCAGATACTGCCTCTGCTACGTGCAGACCCCGCGGCTGTTCACATGAGGCTCCCCACACGGTCCAGGGACAGGAAGCTATGTGAAGCAAAGACAAGGGGGGCGTTGAGCCTCTGAATATCACTTTTAGCCGTGCCATGCCCAGGTGGACAAGAAAAACCTCATCAACTACCTGTAACAGGAGCCCCAGGTCTGAAAACGGAAGCTCCAAGAAGAATTAATCTGTGATCAAAGACAGCACACACTCCACTGCTAAGTCTGCACTTGAATGCCTTCCCCCGCATCCTGCTTTGAGAGGCATTGAGAGAAATTTACCAAACAGTGTCAGTAAGAGGGCTGGGCGAGTGAGGAGAGACAGAGATAGACAGACAGATATGCATAGACAGACAGACACAGACACAGACACACACACACGCGCACACACACACGCACATACAGACAGATGCAGAGAGAGAGAGGGAGAGAGCCATATCTCGAGGACAGGGACTAATCTTCCAACTCGTATTTTCAAATAGCCGAGAGCCCTGAGGTCCTGTGGCCTCTCTCAGCTGCAGACCTACAGTAAGAGCCAGGTACAGTTGTTCACCTCATGGCAAGACATGCAGCCAGGTACAAGATGAGGCCCAGCCCAGACTTTTGGCCTTTTATCTCTGCAGACGAGCTCTGCTTTCTGCTTGGCCTGTCAGCATGGGCCTGTCCTCAGTGGGGCTTGCAATCACTAGGAGAATCCACTATAGCGGCCCTTCCTCCTCTTCCTAGAAACAAGGCAGGTCCAGAACCGCTGCCCTGCAAGGAGGCCTCCGCCATCTGCAGACTCCTTCCCAAGGCTTCCCTTTCCACAAACACTGAATGTTCTGGAATGTTCCACAAACACTCCAGGAGAGGCCCCCAAGTAGGGCTGCCAAATAAAATACAGGATACCCCGTTAAATTAGAATTTCAGATAATCTGGGGAATATTGCAATTATTATAGTTGCAATATTTAGGACATACTTATGATAAAAAAGTATCCATGTTTATCTGAAATTCAAATTTAACAGGACATCCTGTATGTTTATTTGCTAAATTGGCACCCCTATTGCAAGGTCTTGGTTTTGCTGAGCAGGAAAGGAAAACTAGGATGAGAAAGAATATATATTTATCCAAATTAAAAAAATGTTTTCTGCAGCTTTTGGTTCGATGTGCATATTAAATGGGTAGCTGAGAAAGACCTGTGAGATATTTGGCCAAGACTAAATGGAATCAGCCTGGGAGCGAGTGAACCTGCCTATGTGTGTACACATAGAGAACACCTCTCTCCTTATTGGAATAAGAACTTTCCATGGCAGGAATCTGTCATGGGTTACGACCCTTTTAATGAGGACCTGCTATTTACCAGGGATTGTGCTAGGGACTGGGGATATGGGGGTGAAGTTAATCTCCCCTGGTAACCCAGCCCCTAGGCTGCTGTGTGAGATCTGAAACGGGCTCCTGCACATGGAGGTCAAGGAGAGACCAAAGAAGGGGCAGATCACTCCAGACCGGTAGGCAGCAGGTGTAATAAGCAAGGGAACTTACATACCAGGCTTGTCTTGGGAGGCTGCAACACAAGTAGGTCACCACACCTGCCCCCAGGAATCTTAAAAGTTTATATAGAGGCCTTAATAGGGTTCAGTCAGATACGTCGTCCAGATGGTCTCAACAACACAGGGCTCTGTCAAGTCTCTGTCATTGGAAACGATTCCCACTGTGGGAACAGTGGGCAGAGTGTACCTTCCAAGGACAGGGAGGGGGTGAGGAGACTCTGCCCTGAGGGCAGTGTGAGCATTCATTGGGGGGAACTGCGGCAGAGCCAGAGCCATTCTGGATGAATGTGTAAAATTGATCCAAAAACCTCTGGACACTGTCCCAACTGATATCCTTCAATGATACCATTTCCAGGGACAGGAGGAAGCTTGAATTTGGCAGGTCTAGTATCTCAGGGCTTTGGGGTAATGAAAGTGCTTCATTCCTGGTCTTGACACTCATCAGCTGTGTGACCTCGGGAAGATTACTTAACTCTTCTGAACTGAGGTTTTTTTTTTTTTTGTTAATCTGTAAAATAGGGATTTATTGTGTCACAATGTTCTCATGTAAACAGTGCCTGGCAAATTAGGGACACACACTCAAGAAAGCCTATAAGAAACTCCCTTCTCTCCTTCCACCTCCAACTTCTACTTGGAAAAATAAAGATTCCCTAAATGTGTGTGTGTGTGTGTGTGTGTGTGTGTGTGTGTGAGAGAGAGAGAGAGAGAGAGAGAGAAAACTATCCAGTGTAAAACAAGTGATCGTTTCTCAGTATTTTAGCAAGTTTTTCAATACTTTGCACAAGGAATTTCTTACATTAAAAAATGCCCAAGAGTAGCAGAATTAAATTGGGCAGTTAAGTGAGAAAAGAAGGACATAGATCTTCATACATTCTGTGCCCATGGAAAGCCTACTAGGAGTAAATACAACAGAATCGTAAATTGAGGATTTTCACGTGTAGGATTAAGACAGATTTGAATTTTCGGAGGCTGTAATCCCGTGCAGGTGCAATGTTAGGAGTCGGCCACAGGGCGGAGCCTGTGCCCCTCCGATGGCTTTTAGGAGGCGCCGCGGAGATGCTAGTGAACAACTTGAACGCAGAGAGCAGAGTGAGACCTGACCGTCCCAGTTCCTGGAAGGGCCCCAAACTGAAATAACACCTGCCCTAAGCCCTCCTTGATAACATTCGCTGGCCCCATTTAGCGAGGGCGAAGTGCCTAAAGGAGGCTGGGACTGAGAAAGGCATTCTCAGATCTGAAGGGTGTAGCTCAGGGGCAGGAGACCGGGCACCCTCTGCTCTGTTGGGATACGTAGGGCTTTTCCTCTGGCCCCTACATATCTCTAGGAACCGAAGTGCAAGGCAAAGTCCCACAGCACGGGTCAGAAGCTGGAGGCTCCTGGAGATTCGGGGAGGAGACTGAATGAAGGTGAGAGATTCGGGGAGGAGACTGAATGCAGGTGAGAGATTCGGGGAGGAGACTGAATGAAGGTGAGATTGGGCACCTGGCTGAACAGAGATGCTGCAGATCCACCCTGAGCCACCTAAGCGAGAAGAGTCCTGGGGAGAGGCGGCGATAAAGCACCCCCCCCAAAATGCTTGTTTTTTTCCCTTTCTCTCCTCCCTGCCCTAATATAGGGAGGTCTTGCTCCTAGAGAAGAAAGGGGGCTGTTGGGAGAGAGCAGTCACGCCTTCCACTCCTAGGTGTCTCTGACTTGGGTCCCTTCAGCCTCAAGACCAGCCGGGACCTGGGGAGTGAAAGCTGTGCATATCGCCTGTTTGCATCTCTTATTTCAAACTATCCTGGACTTTTAACAAACACAACTACCTGACAGGTTGTGGCATTTCCCCGGGTGTCACTAAGGGCAAAAAAGAGCCATTTGACAGGATGAGGTTGAACTGATGATTGGAAAAGAAATCCTCTTCAGGTTTATTTTTGAGTCGAGGCTGACCAATAAGCCTCCTGGCGTCAGTTTTCCCTTCTTTAGCCACTGCTGGGCAGTGCTCTTTCCGCCGCTGCCCAGAACTGAGGAGAGGGGCAGGGGGCAGCTCAGGGGTAAGCTGCAGTGACAGAGGGCACAGTCTGCCCTTCTAGGGATGCTCCTGCCCTAGATCGTCCCATTTCAGATTACGTTGATCAATAAATATACCCCTGCGTGTTCTCTGCAGACAGTTTCTCTTAAAAACCACATAAGTGGGTGAGCAGAATGCAGAGGACATTATAACTCTCCACAGACCCTTATTCCAAACCTTCCGGGCTCCCAGCACAAGGACAAGGCTGCCAGCCCCCTCCGTCAGGCATCTTGCCTCCACTTCGGGCCTCCTGTCCTCTCTCTTGGTTGTGAAATCCCCAGAGGATGGTGGACTGCCAGCCTCAGTGATGACTAAGCTGGTGTCCTGCAGGGTGTGTGTGTGTGTTCAGTGTATGGGGTGTGTGTATGTGTATTGCGTGTGTGTGTAATTCACGGAGGAGCATCACATGTTTGAGAGAGGAGAGAGCATCTCCTCCAGTCACCTCTGTACAGGGGAGAACACTGGAGCCGCAAGAGGGAGGCGATTAACCCAGGATTATCAGCAGTCCTACTAAGTGCAGTGGGGAGACTGATGGAACGGGTTTTCTGAGGACCCTCTACTCAGGGGCATGAACACAGAATAGTGCCGTTTCTTACAATCACTTTCCACAACTGGAATATGGCCAGCCCCCTTCGCCACATCCTGGGCAGATTTCACAGTCTCTGGTTATTTCCTTTGATTCAAACTAGTCCAGTCCAGTTCATGATGCCAACCTCACATGTGATTCAGAGTTGTTCTTCCGGCCCATTTTAGGTCACTGCCATGCTCGAAGGGCATGGAGTAGGGAGTGGGGCATGGCCTCCCTCTCCTCTTTCTCTTCCTCTGTTTCTCCTGCCTGGTCTAGTCTTTAATCCAGCAGAGTGTTGGGCAGGGAGGTGGAAAGTGGGCAATGGTGTGCTGGTAAATGTTTAACAACCAGCTCCCTGGAAAAGATTCCCTGATCTGCAAAGCTTGCACATTTCCGTGGAGTAAATGCCCTCCACCCCCCCGCCCCACCCCCAAGGCTGATTTCAAGTTAGTGACGTGGAGTCACTGGAGGTTGAGGTGGGAAGAGATATGAGCTGGAGTGAGCACACCCCTGGATGAAGGATAAAGGGCTGGTCTCTACCTGAGTGGGCACAGATACAGTCTTCTCCCTGCCGACCACCACTGCTGCTCTGGCTGACACTGATGGCTCTGATAGCTTCAGGGGGCTGGGTTTTTAGTGGGCCCCCAGGCTCCCCACT
Source organism: Pseudorca crassidens (assembly GCF_039906515.1). Classification (NCBI taxonomy): domain Eukaryota; kingdom Metazoa; phylum Chordata; class Mammalia; order Artiodactyla; family Delphinidae; genus Pseudorca; species Pseudorca crassidens. Next base: position 79,006,954 of record NC_090309.1, on the reverse strand, counting down.
GCTCAGTCCCTGCCCGTGGGAAACCTTACTCTTCCCTCCTCCTTTTCTCCTGCCACCAGTGCCCAGTTCAGGGCCTCTTGCTGATGGAGTCCCTCCCTGGGGGGGAGTAGCTGCAAGATGGCCCGGGTTGAGCTGCATCCCATAGTGTCTGCCCGATGCCTGACCTCAGCCTCTGGGGAAACAGCACATCCCTGACACAACAAACCACAGGAAGGCGGGGAGTTTGGTCCCTTGTATTGTCCCCACCCCCGCTTTTTCTGTGAACTGTTTTTCATTGTCACAACAGTTCCGACACCAAATGTATGGGTTTTCCACTCCAAGCAATTCTCCAGTTCTCTGTAGACATCAGCTGGGTCAATTCAATTCTGACACAAACTACTCGGCTTCCTTCCATCACGTGAAGACACAGTGGGAAGATGGCCATCCATGAACCAGGAAGCCGGCTCTCGCCAGACACCAAATGTGCTACCACCTTGATCATAGACTTTCCAGCTTCCAGAACTGGGAGAAATAAATTTCTGAGCTATGCAGAGAATTTTATAACTGTATGTCATTCAACATGGGTTTTTTTTTTTTTTTTTTTTAGAGAAAGTTGGATTCCTTCACGAGAGAGGTGAGCTCTTCAACACCATAGCAGAGTTAGTAGGAGGACATGAGCAGACACTGGATCTGTGGTCCAGCCTGGACAGCCCCAGGGCAGCAGTGTGGATGCTACCAGTTTCCTAAGGGTACAGATTTGTGTGCATATGTTGAGGGTCAGGGTGGGGCGGGGGCATGCAGGGGATGAACTGGTAGGAGACAGGTTACCAGATTTAGCAGAAGCAAAGTATCTACACACTATATATGTGTGTGTGTATGTGTGTGTGTGTGTGTGTGTGTGTGTGTAGAGCAGTTATAGGCTGAAGGTTTGTGTCCTCTCAAAACTCATATGTTGAGGCCCCAACTTCCAATGTGATGATAATTAGGTTTGAATTAGTTCATTAGAGTGGAACCCTTATGATGGGATTAGTATCCTCAAAAGAAGACAGAGAGCGTTCTCACCATAGCACATACCAAGGAAAGGCTGTGAGCACAGAGAAAGAAGACGGCTGTATATAGACCAGGAAGAGAGTTCTCGCTAGGAATCAAATCTGCTGACACCTAGATTATGAACTTTCCAGCTTCCAGAGCTGTGAGAAATAAATTCCTGTTCTTTAAGCCACCCAGTCTATGATATTTTATATTTATATATTATATTGATATTTTATTTATTTATTTATATATTATATGATATTTTATATTTATATTTTATAGCAGCTATGCGGACGAAGATATATGTGTGTGTATATATATAAATAGATATACACAAATATATATGTATATATATCTATATATGTATAAAACATTTAATTGGTATATATATATACCAATTACATGTTTTTAGTATAAATATCACTATGCAATATTAGGTGAATTTTCTAAAAGAATTATTCTCAGAGAATGATTTAAGGAAGCATATTAAAGAAATCAATGACATCATATGCACGTCTTAAATTTGCATGTATCCCTACTCGTATTTGAACACAAAAAAGTCTGAAAAAGTAAAATGTGTGTGAAGTACTGGACACTATATAAATGGATTAAAAATGTACACAAGTTTGGATTTACCCTAGTCCGTTTGGCAGAGGGTCAGTGGTTTTCAGCGTTAGATTTTAGACGTATCACTAGATGAATTCATGGTTGGGGAAGAAAAGGAACATCCTTAGTTTTTTTTTTTTAAGAAGATTATGATGATGATTTTTTCATTTTGGTCTTCTCCAGAGCGCCAGCCCTGTTCTAGCAGCTAGTTGAGAGAATTCTCAGCAATGGTAACTGTTTGGTGATGCTTGCATATTTCATTTTATATAGAAGGAGTTGGAGGGCTGTTAGAAATGGTTCTCTGAGTGCCAGCCTGCCCTGAGGAGCCAAAGTTGGTACTTTCTGACAAGTGTGAATTCTCCAGCATCTTGGAGATCGCTGAGTGGCAGGCAGTTTTCTAGTTGGGAGTGAGCTCTGATTGGTAAAGTTTACTTCCAACACCAAGTGGGCTGGGATCACCAACACAGAGAACTAAATCCACTGGGACTGGTGTTCAGAGGATAGTTTGGACAATTTGAAAAGAGTAAACTAGGATTACAGGTTTCTCACGTGGAAACAGACTGCCCTGGTGCCTGCAGGGAGGCGATGGATGGATGGGAACGTCAGCCTCTGCACCTGCTCAGGAGAGAGATGAACTGAGGTCTGTGAGAAGCAGTCTGAATTCTAATGAGTGGCTAGACAAGGATTCCACGTTGAGGTTCTCCTGTCCTGCCAGGCCCACCCTCAGACCCCTGGCATCGCTTCCAGGGAAATGCCTGGGCCATCTGGAATGGCAAAGGGACCCGTCTCCCAAAGAAGGGGGTATGGCTAACAGCCATGTTGGAAGGAACCAGATATTATTCCCAAGTTGTGGATGAGAAAACTTAGAATTTCTCAAGGTTTTAAAGGTAGCAAGTGACATTTTAGATTCATGTCAACTTCTGTAATTATCCATACATTTTTATGGAGTCGGCTCTCCATATTTGTTTCTCAGTTGATTTTCGGATAGAATGCTCACTTCTTGAGAGCAGGGATTAAGTTCCTTCATCTTTGTGTTTTCCAAAGTCCTTAGCACAATATGCAGTGCTGAGCAAGCTCTCAGAGGACTGGCCTCAGAGCCAGGGGGTGAGTTCTAGGAGACATCAAAATATACAAGCAGGGGGCTTCTCTGGTGGCGCAGTGGTTGAGAGTCCGCCTGCCGATGCAGGGGACGCGGGTTCGTGCCCCAGTCCGGGAAGATCCCACATGCCGCGGAGCGGCTGGGCCCGTGAGCCATGGCCGCTGAGCCTGCATGTCCGGAGCCTGTTGCTCTGCAACAGGAGAGGCCACAACAGTGAGAGGCCTGCGTACCACAAAAGAAGAAAAAAAAAAAAAAAAAAAAAAATATATATATATATATATATATACAAGCAGGGATTGAGTCAATTGATACACTCATTTAGGGGAACAGGCCTGGAGAGAAGACAGAGGCTCAGGTAGGAGCTTAACTCACACTCTCACGGAAGTATCCCCCATGAAGGTGAGGCCTCATGAAGTCCAAATTGTCCCCCCGCCACACACGTCAGGATTTTCCTTCTGACCCTGAACCCGCATGGGGGAGGGAAGGGCATCCTCCTGTTGCTGCTTGGCCATGAGCGCACCTCTGTGGTCAAGGATTGACTTACCGAGCTTTCTTGCTCTTACTTGTTATGACTCAGCATTCTACTTCCAGTTCAGGATACAAGGTTATTGAAAATAACTCATATCATAATTTAGTGCTCTGATGAAGGAGAAATCTGGGGCTTTCACAATCTCAGGGAACCACTGGAGCTCTCACCGTGTGTGGATACGAGAATGTACCTGTGTGTGGCTGTGAGTGTGTGTGATGCATATGTGCAACTTCCTGAGAGTATGTGTGTGCCCCATGCAGGTGTGTGCACGTGACTGTACAGGCATGTGGATGAGGGTACATGTGGACTCAAGTTCTGTACAGCAGACTTACAGTCCTAGAAATCTACCTACTAGTTCAGAAGGTAGAATTTTCTAGACTTTTCAGTCCTAAAATGACCTAAGCCCAAACATTGCTTTGGGTCTCCTGGTTGTGAAAATACCTGTGATGCAATGCTGCACCACCATGAAACTTGACATTTCAGAAGCTAAAATAAATCCTTGAATTCTTGAAGGGTCTTATGTTTTAAAAAATCTCATAAGATCTTTAGGAACTAAATAAAATAGTAACTAGGTATAATATTTTTTAATATTAAGTATTTGTTATATCAGTTGAGATTAGAATTGGTTGCCTTAATACACATATACACACATAGTCCTACAAATAAATTGTTTATTTTTCTCTCAGGTAAAAGAAGTGTAGCCCTTGACATTGATATAACAGCTCTGTGAACTGGTGAGGGCCCCATATTTCAGTAGCTCACACTCCACCATCCCTAGGATGTAACTTGTTCTCTTGGATCAAAATGGCTGCTAGAACTCCAGCCATCTCATCCACAATCTAGACAGGAGTTGGAGGAAAGTAGGAAAAAGGGCATACCTACTCTTTTAAAAGAGACTCTCTGGAAACATCTTCAAAGACCACTTGGGCTTACATGTTACTGTCTAAAAGTTGGTACGGCCACTCTAGTTGCAAGAGAGGCTGGGAAATGTAACGTGTTTGGTTAGGGATGTGATTGCCCTGTAAATAAAAGTTGAGTGACACAGCGGCAGTCCCTATCACATTCTCTAGCGCTCGTATTTCTCAATTATATTATCCTGCTAAGTTATCTTCTCTCCCTGCCTGGTGCATAAGGCAGGCGGTATCATCCCTCTGAATTGTGAGCTCTTGCAGGGAGGGACCCTGTTATCAATCATTCTGATCCTTTCTCTTCAGCTCCCTTCTGTAGCTTGGTATCTGGCATATTATTCAGCTCAGAATCCCCATTTTACAGGTGAGAAAACTGAGCCAAAGGGAGATGGGGTGCCTTACAATGCCATTTCAATTATGAGTGACAACATTTCTTGTTATACTAAGAAGAAGAGAGATCATTTTTCTATGTGATTTTTCCCTTCGGCAAGGAAAACATGAAACCAGTCAGCATGAGGTAGGTCCTTGCAATAGGGTTCATTCTCACATGACTTCTAGCAGTGTCCCAGCCTCTGGTGAGAATACCTCCCGCCCGTGGCTACATTCCCCTTTGTTTTCTTCTCTGTTGGCGTGAACTTCTACCGGAGCAGGCATGATGATACGTGCTTTACATCTATGATTCACTTTAATTTTTTAACTCTTTGAGATAGGTGTCTGTTCTGATCACCTCCTATTCACCATATGGGTGAAGGAGGGATTCCCCCTCCCCCACTAAATATGAGATGGCTGAACACGTAACCCCTGACACTGGACTGGTGACACTGACTGCAGGTCATTGCTCACATATACTCACAGCCCTGGGGAGGAAGACGCCACATGCCAAGCAGGGTGACACAGGGCTGCATTCAGGAGCGGTGTAAACCAGCGGACTTTGAGGTGACAAGAAGATAAAGTGACTCTTGCTTTCCACAGGAGGATGTTATTGGCTAGTTTGAGTAGCTTTGTGAACTGGCAGGGAGGTGAAACCCATTAGGCTGAGGACCCAGTGGAGTAAAGGTGGTCCAGCTGATATAGGAGAACTAGCCAGGAGGGGAGCCTTCCCCATTGGGTGGGGGCACATCTGACCGGAGCAGGGGAACTCATGGCTAAGCTTCTGCGGACCTGTGAAGTTCACCAATGTTAAGGCAGCACATGGAATCTCATAATTGGGAGGTACAGTACAGTGTAATTATCCCCATTCTACATGGGAGGAACTGAGACCTGGGGAGGATCAAGGTGAGACAGCCAGTAGAATGCTGAGTTTAATACCAAAAGGCTTTTTCCCTCCTTGATATTGCTGTGTATCACATCATTATCTTATTTGAACCCGACTCCCACCCTCTGGGGGAGCATCTTTCCAAGGACGAGACTGAGGGTCAGAGAGAGAGGTGAAATGCTCCAAGTCACCCAGTTAGAGTTAAAACTCAGGGTGCTGAGTCCAGGGCGCTTCACCTGCTGGCACAGCTGCCTGTGGTGTTGGCCCTGAATCGGGAGGGTGGTCACAACCTGCTGGCTCCCATATCTCTGCATAGCATAGCGTAGGACATGACCTTGGGGCTGCAGATGGGAACATCAGCAGTGTTTCTATAGCTCTGAGAATTCCTTAAGGACGGGACGAGAGACTGGACTGAACTCTTCAGGTTAGGGTGTTTTTGTCTGTTTGTTTTGGTTGCTCTGTGGAGAAATAATGACTAAGACCATCAAATTCAGCATATGCATATCCAGGGGTGATATTCAAAATACTCATCAACTGCTAGAAAGACTGTCAGTTCTCACTGGGTCAGGCGTCAACCCTTAGTTGGTGGACGGTGGACATTTCTGGGGGCTCCTGGAGAAGGGGCTGGGGCAATGGGAAGGATACTCAGGAAGCTTGGGGCAGGGCTCCTTACCAACAAGTATAGAAATATTTCAGTATTTCTGTATCAGCCCCCTCTGAACTCTACGACCAGCAATCCTGGTAATCTAGTACCACCCTCAATTCTTTCCAGGTCCATAAGGTGATACGTGTGAGGCTCTTCATCCCAGTGTTTTTTATGGTGGTGGGGAATTTGGGCTATTCTGGGTACCCGTCATTGGAGAGTGGATGACATACACAGTAATAAAGTAGAGATGCACACAGACCAACAGGGATGGAGGTAAAAACCATCCCGCCGTGTGGAATGAAACACATGAGAAGATTGAGATAAAGGACAAATGACTATTTGCATGAATTTAACATGTATGCGTTCAAAGCAACCATACACATTTTGCAAGGGCACATGGAAATGAAGACGATCAACAAGCTCATTAGAACGGCAGCCTATGGAGAGCGGGGTGACAATGCAATGTGGAATGGGGAATAAAGGCAAAAGAAACATTCAGTGTGTGCTAATGATGATAATATGCTATTACTGAAGAGTATAAGTAGCCTTCTGCAGCCAAGGGAAGGAAAGATAAAGGAAAGAAAGATGACTCAGTCAGTCCAGCTGACCCACACGCATAGGTCACTGAAACTGCATTTAAAGAGGAAGAGTGGATGCATGCAAGAGTGACCTGCTACTTACTGCCAGCAGAGCAGGGCACTTACTTCCCATCTCGCTCCTCCAGAAAGATCTTTTGGTTCCTTCTCTCCACCATATCTTGATAGGGTAGAACTGCCTCCAAATTATTGTGATAAGAAGCTATGATTTTTTTTTCAAAAGAAATTTTAATAGAAAAGTTCTCCTGTTCCAGCAACTGAACGGGTCACTTCCACTGACATCCCATTGGAAAGACCTCAGTCGTATGCTCTCCCCTAGTGACATGGGAAGCTTGGACATGTAGACTTTATCCTGGGCAGCAATGTATCTTGTAGGATGACCAACTGTCCTGGTTCACCTGGACAGAGGAGGTTCTTAGGACACTGGACTTTCAGTTTTAAAACTGAGACAATCCCAGGAAAACCAGGAAGAGTAGTTCACCCTACTACCTAGGTAACCATTGGAGGTACTATTACTGAGGAAGTAGAAGAGAAAAGATCATGGGGTCGTTCCTAGCAATCTCTGTCATGGAGAAACTCTCTACTCTTCTAGCTGTAAATAAAGACTAGACCCTAAGTTCCATCATACAAATGAAGGATTATTCAAACAGGTGCAGAATTCCCCCAGAGGAAAACCCACCAGGTTGACATATCCGACCTTTGGTGCCTCTGAATTTGCTTTCCTGCCCCTTCTCTGAAGTGTGAAGCCCTGTCATCCATCCATCCATCCATCCATCCAATTACCCACCTTTTTATTCTTTTTTTTTTTTTGCGGTACGCGGGCCTCTCCCGTTGCAGAGCACAGGCTCCTGACACGCAGGATCAGCGGCCACGGCTCACGGGCCCAGCCACTCTGCGGCATGTGGGATCTTCCCAGACCAGGGCACGAACCCGCGTCCTCTGGATCGGCAGGCGGACTCTCAACCACTGCGCCACCAGAGAAGCCCCACCTTTTTATTCTTAAAGCAGTCACAGAACATCTGTAATGGGCCAGGCTTTGAAGGTACTGAGCTGAATAATACCACATAATATCAGCCTTCAAGGAGCTCACAGTTTAATAGAAGAGACTCATTCCACGCAGGAAACACTACTACAGGAGTATAACTGTACAAAGTATAATGAACCCAGTGGAAGGAGCAACTAAACATGATTTGTGGGTTAAGGGAAAGTGTCACAGAATGGGTGATAATGATATTGGAGGTTGAGTTGGCATTTGCCAGGGAGAGAAGGGGGCATTGTAGCAATAGAGTGTAGGTAGGGCCAAGGCTCAGAGAGCACACAGTGAGCACAGGGGAGAGAAGGAGCTAATGTGTCAGGTTGGAATGTGAGCGGAGAGTGTGTGTGTTGGGGTGGCGGAAGTGTAGGAATGCGTAAGACGGAAAGAAAATTGTGAAGAGCTTGACACTGGCTAAAATGATAAGTTTGGGCCAGATTATGAGCGATTTGGAAGTCCATCCCTTGGAGTATTTTTATGACCTGACTTCTCAGACAGAGCCTTTACTGTGCAAAAATGTATTGACAAGTGGAATGCAGTATGTGTGTGCCCAGAGCCCTTGACCATGGCACAGGTGTTCCATGGAACTCACCTTGGGAGTCCTCAGAGGATACCTCCAAGTACCTAGGAGAGTGTTCCTTTGTGCCTGGAGACTTAAGCCATATTCTGTCACAGGGTTTTTTGTTTTTGTTTTTTTTCTTTAATAATGTGTAAACGGTGTCCTTTTATCTGTAGAATTGTAAAAATTTTAGAAGTGGCAAGGACTTTGGAGATCATCTAGTCCAAACCCAAACAGAACTGGAGAGGAGATATCACTGAGATGTTCAGAGGCAGAGGTGGATTAGAATTCAAGTCTTTGAACTTGAAGATGATAAATATTTAAGGCACTTTCAAAATAAAAATAATATAACAGGGCATTTAAAGTAAGCATACAAATGATTTTGTGAATGAAGAGTGATCATTGTAGCCATAATCTGGAAGGAAAGAATTCTAGATTTGGTCTTGAGCTGCCTGGTATCCAAGCAAAGAGATCAATGTGATAGTTTATATGTTTCTCTTTACCTGATAGACGGTAACAGGGAAGTAAAGGAGGACGGTCCCCACAGGAGCAGGGGCTGAGCGGCCCGGTAACCGAGCCTTCAGCCATTCACTGCATAAACGTGCAGACCCTGCAGAAGGGCCCGGAAGTTCCGACTTCAGAGCGCTCATTGCCTGGTCGCACATAAACAATTCAATTCAATATGGCAGTTGCTATGGCAGTTGCAAAGGGAGAGGAGACACGGAACTCAGGACAGGAAGGAGGTATTTCCAGAGGGTAGTAATTATCGGTTGAATGGCATCCCAATACAAAGGGAGTCTGTTGAATAAAGAAGGGTTTGGCGGAGGGTGTTCTAAGCAGAAGGCGGGGAAACATGGAAAAGCCTGGCGGGCTGGGGGAATTGCAAGTGTTTAATGTACTCATATTGGCTGGGTAAAGACTAGCGAATAAAAGGCAGCAACTGAATAAATGTTGACCATCATTACTGACACCCCTTCACTCTCCAACTTCCCACCAGAGATGAGAGCCTCTTCATATCCACGTGGAGACCTGTCCCCCATTTCAAAAGAAAATTAGTACTTCCCTTGCCTCCAGGGGTGACGCCCAGCTCTTTTCTGTCATTTGGACTTGAGTGAGAATGAGAGGTCAAGGACTGCTTTGGGTGGGGAGAGGGAAGGGAGTACAGGGACCTGTGGGTAAGTGGGTGAGAGAGGGAGACCCTGAAAATGAGATGTGTCCAGAGCAAGGAGAATATGGAGCCCTGGAAGACAGGCTGCACAAAGCCCACATCTGCTTGAGACGCCTCCACTGACTCTGGGAATCTTCTCTGAAACCGTGGGGGTGAGCACTGCCCTCAGCTGGTGATTAACCCCTTACAGCCCAGTGCATGGCTTGCCCAGACGCTTCCCTGTGGGCAGGGTTAGTGAAAAGAAGACGGGGTGTTGTATCATGCGGCAAAAAGACATTTTGATGGGGTGGGAGGTGGATGTGTGGAAGGAGGGAGATCAGAGCATGTCAGTCAGACAGATCCGTGCATGCACCGTGGTGATGGAGACTGAGGCCAGAGGAAGGGGCTCTAGACACAGGCGGTGAGAGTGTGGCTGTGTGTGTGTGTGTATAGGAGTGCATTCACCACTTGGCCTGGCTCAACCTTAGTAAACTTTCAGGGAACAGACACGCTTTTTATGGTCCACGCAATGCTTTTCTGTTTCTTATTTCATTGGCTTCACATGATCACCCTTTGAGGGAGAAACTTTTCTTGTAGATGAAGAAACCAGGGCTGAAAAGCTAAGTGACTTGCTTGCAGGGCTCCCCACAGGGTACAGCAGGATGAGAACCCAGTTTGTCTGACTCTCAAATCTGTGCCCCTTCTACCCCATCCCCCAAATATGCCCAGAGTGGAGGCCTGACCTTTCTGTGCTCAGCTTTCACAGATGCCAAGTGGGGGCCCTTTCCGAGCCCCCTTGTACGCCTTTCCTCCAGTTCACATGTGCCATCCAGACCCTGTGAGAAGGACCTCACTCCAGACTCTTCTGCACTGCAGATGCCTTCTGCAGTGCTTAGAGATTCGGAACATAGTTCATTCTCAAGTAAACAACGCCGGACTTTTGGGATAAGCTTGGCGACTTAAAAATGATTTAACAGCTAACTGCTGGAAGAGACCTGGACGCATTCTTCTCAGGTGCTGACACAATGTAAACATATTTTTAGAATAATCTTAGATTTGATGCTAAAGGTGATGAAATGGTACATGAAAATTTACCTTTCCAGCTGCTTGCTTACAGCAGTGTAGACAAACGCTTTGGCCCCTCTTCCACAGAAGAGCGCGCAGGCTTGGGGGAGCTAAAGAACCATGGGATCAGGGTCAGAGGGCCCCCAAACACCTGTTCTCCATTCACCTGAGCCCCCCACCTCACCCTCCATGAGCCAAATGAAAATGTTGGAGGCTGAGGGAAGGCAGGTTTTCTCTCCTCCTCTGCCATTCCTGCCTGCTGCTACCCTCTCCTCTAGCCAAACCTCCCTGTACGGTGCAGGTTTGACCTTCTAGAAGCCTACCAGATATTGCTCCCTTATCTCTGACTCCCACTGTGGGCTTTGATCGAACAAAAATGATGAGAAAAACCCAAAGACACCATCGGGTACTTCGATGAGGTCAGAGAAAGTGTCTTTTACCTTTTCCATGCATCTCTTGGCCCCCATCCCCTCCCCCCGTGGGCCTGACTCAGGCTCTGGAACCTAACTATGTGTGGTCTTGCTAGGTGCTGGTCTGAGGCCAGTGATCAGAGGGTGCTGGGTTGGGGGCAGCTGGCAGACTGCCTGATGTGGGGCGGGAACCCAAGGAACAGTGGGCACCTACAGCTTGGCGCAGCTGGCTCTGAGGAATTATTGCAAGTCTGCACAACTTAAAAATCTGCAGTTTGGGGGCGGGCGGGGGAGCGCGGGGGTGGGTCCCCGAGCGAGCGTCCCATTTCTCCTCCGGGCGGTTCACTGAGCCTTCTCGCTCACTGCAGAGGGGCGGGCGATGCCTTTGGACCACACGCCGGCCTTGCTGAAGTCCTGGTTCGTTCCTCAACCTCGGCAGAAGGCATCTTCCTCTGACCTTCGGGAAGGGGACCGGACTCGTCCTCCTTGCTCAGTGCATACGTCCGCCACCTCTTCTGATCTGGTAAGTCGAGGAATGGAGCGTGTGAAACAATCTTGTTCTGCACTGTGCTTGAGTCTTCAGGCAGCCGAGCTGGTGGTAAACAGGCAGGACCTGAGTCTGTTTCCTCCTTCGCACTTTGTTTTAAAACAAGTTGGGGGCCGCGATACTTACTAAGAAAATCCCGGCAAATTCGCAGGGCTTTGCTTGGGAGGAGAGGCGGTTGCCGGAGCCGCCGGGGCCGCAGAGGAGGTCATCTGTCTCCCACAGGTTCAAGGTACTCCCAGCCGCGGAGGGCTCGCAGGTGGGAGGCGCGGGGCGCGCTCCGGCATCCCCCCGGCCTGGGCGCGCAGCTCCACGGGTGACTCTGCACTTGGGTCTGGGCGGGGGCGCGCGCCCCGCGGGGCCGCCTCTCAGTCCATCCAACAGTTCGCCTGTCGCGCGGCCCGATCCCGGCAGCCAGCAACCGCCCGCGGCACAGCGCCGCGCCCTCGGCCGGGGGAGCGCCGACTGGGAGCCCGAGGCGAGGCGGCGTGCGGAGCTGGGACCAATGGGGCGGCGGCCCAGCGGCCGGCCCCGCCCCGCCCCTCCGGCGGCTCCCGGGCGCCGCGCGCCTGCCGGGCGGGACAGACAGACTGACCGACGCGGGCCGCGCGGCTCTCCTCGCCGCAGCCGCGGCGGGCGCAGGGCCGCGCGGAGACGCCTGATCCCTGCAGCGCCGGCGGGCGGCGTCGCAGAGCGGAGCCAGCCAGAGACGCCGGGACTCCTGCAGGTACCTGCTTGTGTCCCCTCCTCTCCCTGCGCTCGGGAGACTTCTCCGTGCGACCCCGCAACTTTCCCCGCCTTTTTTTGCCCAGCCCCGCCGTGGCCTAGGTCACGGGTGCACGACCCCGCAGATCTACACCCGCAGGGGGACTTCGCATCCTGCTGGGCGCCTGTCTCCGGCGCTGTCCATCCTCCAGTCCCCAGACCCGTCGTTGCTGGAGTCCTAAGGATCCGCCTGTTGCGCGGGCTGTCGGCAGCCGAGGCAGTGTCTGGGTGCCTCGGAAAGCCGCAGGGAGGGTGTCTAGAATCCGCTCTTGAGCGCGGGGTGGAGGACGGATGGAGGCGGGAGAATCGAGGAGCCGGGGAAAGGCGGCACTTCGCGGAGGGGCATCCCTGGGGCGTTTCCTTAGCCGGGAAGCCGTTCCTTCTCTTCCTCGAGAGGAGGCGCTTTCCTGACGAACGTAAGTGCTTCCCAGGCCGCCTGCTCCGCCTTCTTCCCTGTCATTCTCCCCTCCCCTTTGCCCTGCAGCGGTGCGAGGCGCCCCGCGACAGTTGCTGGGAAGAGCGCAGCCAGGGCCCTTGCTCTGGTGCCGCGCTGCGCCCAGGGGCTGCCGGCGCGCTCCGGGTGCGAGCGGCTTGTGGCTTGCAGGGCCCGTGTTGAGTCTCCCGCAGACTGCGTTCGGATCAGTGGTAGCGATGGGAGTGGGAGCCTCGGGGTCGGGAACTTTCCTTTCCCGCGCCTCTCTGGGTGGCTGCCCGACTTCTGCAGGTGGATGGGCTGGCGAGCGAAGCAGACCTGCCGGCAGGGGCCGCGGCGAGGCGGGCTGGGCGCCTTTCGCATTGCAGGGATCACTCCGAACCGCCACCCGCGCCGCTTCCCCGGCTCTGCCTCTTGTCGTTTGTGCCCTTGGTGTCTCCAGCGTCTCGGCGGGGGACACTGAGCCGGTAGTCTAACTGAGGCAGCCCACGACTGGGGTGGACGGCAGCCAAGACCTACCTCCACCCGCGGAAATGGCCCTGGGGCCCTAGTCTGATGCTGGGGCGCGGTGGTGGGGTGTTTCTCCTCGCCCTCCTGGAGAGTAGCCTCTTGATTTTTGTCTTTCATGTCACCCTCCGAGAGAGGAGCAGGTGAGAAAAACCGGATGGGAAACCTTCCCCTCCCTTTTCATGTATTTGCTTAAGTGATTTGCATAAGCGCTGGCTTAGAACTGTGTAAGTTACCCCTAGTTGCTCCCCTTCCTAGACTACTTGCAAATACCTGCCCAGGTAAACAGGCAGCAAGCATTTTCCTGAGCACCTGCCCGCTTGCTAAAGTCAGATGCCCTGGTGCCTCCCTCCCCACATGTCTCAGGCTGAGAGAGGGTGGCATTGATTCTGTGGTTGAACTTGGGGTACTGGGCAGGCCTCATTCTACCTCTGTTGTAAACTGCTTGAAGGCACTGATTCACTCAGAGTGTATCTACAGCCAGCCCACAGTGGCTGGGCCAGTCCTTGGTCATACCCAGAGCATGGTGAAGTTTCTGCCTCCCAGTCTATTCCGTTTTTCCTCACCAGATTCGTTCCTTCTCCTGTTCTAATCTTAAATTAGCCATTTCAGAACTAGGAATTGTCAATATTAGGGTAGGGAGGAGATGATACTGAAGTACTCAAGAATCCTGAAGCCAGAGCATGTTGTGAATATTTTAAGGAGACTTGCAGGACCTGTGTGGACTCAGGCTTGTGTCTGAGCCATCATTACCTGGGAAATCAGCCTGAACCAAAAAGCCATTAATGAGTACAGCAAAGCTAAGGTTTTGCTGGTTAAAGTGTGCGAGAGCAAATTGGGAGGTTGGAAGCAAGCTTTGTTCTGTTCAGAAATATTAAAATATTAAAAAGCCAATGCTCTGACACTTGAGTTTGCCAGCAAAGCACTAGTTAAGGTTTTTCTTCTTCCTTATTATTATTATTTTTTTAAAGTAGGGGAAGAGTGGGCACTTCAGCCACCTCCTCTGTCTTCAGTGGATTTTGCCCTTCGCTGTAATCCTTCACAGACCCTGCCTCCCTCTGTGCTACCAGAGACCTCCATCTGCCCTGTGTCTGGCATTTGGGGCTGGGATGTGCGTCAGCTCCGAGAGACCGCAGGCATCACAAGCGTTTTCCTCCACTTCTTTTTTTTTTTCTGGCCCCTCCATGAGAGGCATGAGGGATCTTAGTTCCCCAGTTCCCCAGACCAGGGATTGGACCCAGGTCCCCTGCAGTGGAAGCGTGGAGTCTTAACCACTGGATGGCCAGGGAAGCCTTCTTTCTTTTTTTTTTTTTTTTTCTTTTTTTATAGATGATATTTATTGTCTGGATACCATATGCCAGCTATGCTGCTTGGCACTTTTCCAGGCATTATCTCATTTAATCCTCAGGACACCCCCATTGGGAAGTGAGGTTTCCCTTCTTGGTCACAGTGTTTCAGGGGGAGCCAGCAGTAGATGGAGCCCCTGCAGGGCATTCGGAGACTGATGGGAGACCGCAGGGTGGGGCTGAGCCTGAGGTCTCACTGGCAGGCGAGGACAGCTATCCAGGATGGGGTGAGGCAGAGGGGCAGGTGGGCGTGTTTATTGTCCCTGCTGATCAGGTGTCAGGAAGGTAGATCTGCCTGGGTGCCACTTGTGTGAAAAACCTACTAGGACTGGGGACCTGGGCTCTAGCCTGATTTCTACCTGCTTATGGCTCCTTGACTCAACATAAGTCACTTGGCTTCTCTGAGCCTCAGTCTCTTTAGCTGCAAGGATGTAGACATCTGACATTGTTGTTACCCCGTACTAGGCACTATGCTGAAAGCTCTCCACGTATTAATTCACTTCATCCTGATGACAACCCTAGGAGGTAGGCTTTTTTATTATCCCATTTTAATTTAATTTTATTGGCTTAAAACAACAGAAAAATGTTCTCTCACAGTTCTGGAGGCTGGAAGTCCCAAATCAAGGTTACCCACAGGGGTACCCTCCCTCCAGAGGTTCTGTGGGCAATCTGTTCGTTGCCTATTCTAGCTTTTGGTAGCTCCAGGCATTCCTTGGCTTATGGCTACATAACTCTGACCTCTGCCTCCGTGAATTAACCTATTGTAGATGAGAAAAAAGAGACAAATGAGTATCGTGTGCAAAGTCACATAATGAGGATGTTGTAAAGCCAGGATTCTATCCCTGGCAATCTGGCTGTGGAGCCACTGTGAGATTCTGTCCTTTTTGTTTGTCCCTATAGCCCTGATGCTGTGCCCTGCACTTAATAGGACTCAGACTGGGCTTGTTGAATGGTGACAGGGAGAGGTGGCTTGCTGTTACCAGGCGACTTTTTGGCCCCCTGTCTCCCCTTGGAAAGAAACTTGAAAACGATGCAAGAAAAATGTTCTTTTTTCTTTTGCCAAAGTTATCCTCTTTCCAATGGAATTCTGCCCAGCTAGTTGGGAAGAAAGGAGACAGATCATAAAGACTGTGGGCCAAGTCCACCATCTTTGTGTCTCACAAAGGAGGGCAGTGGATGTGGAGGGTGCTTGGAGGTGGTGGAGTTTGAATTTCATCCTGAAGCTGGCTTTTGGTTATTGCTCTTGGCTAGTCAGGGTGCTTAGCTGGAGCAGGGGAGGAGGAGAAAGTACTTTTTACTGTTGTTATTTTATTTTGCATTCAGTGACATGGTAGGTGAAACTTGGAGAGAAATCCCAATTGCGATGAGCACATCAATGACGTTTAGAATGTGCAGCCAAATGTAGAAGCTGATTTAGAAGAACTCCCATCCTTGTTTTCCTTTATCATTTCTTTAGATCACCCTTTGCAACTTTGCAACACACACACCTACCCCTTATAAAAGTAAACTATTCTTGCTAAGCTATAAGTAGTTCCTAGATTAGGTTGTAGTGTTTTTCTTTGTGGGCAACGGGGTCTTGCTGTTTCTGGAATGCTGAGGAGCCTTGCATCATGGTGGGGTTTTTTTTTTTTTTTTCAGAAGCTTTTCCAGCATATTTCTGCTTACTTTCTATTGGTCAGAATTGTGTAAGAGGCAGAGAAAGCAAGCAGCTTTTAAAATATATATATATATACATATATATATATTTAACTTTTTATTTTATACTGGAGTATAGCTGATTAACAATGTTGTGTTGGTTTCAGGTGTACAGCAAAGTGATTCAGTTATACACATACATGTATCTATTCTTTTTCAAATTCTTTTCCCATTTAGGTTGCTACGTAATATTGAGCAGAGTTCCCTGTTGCACCATAGTTTGCTTGGAGTAGATACCTTATAAAATTGTCTTTAACTGCACAAGCGTTGGATGATAAAGGCCCAAGACCCCCTTTTAGGCGGTAACGTTACAGATGTTAATGTTGACAGCAGCTGGCTACAGTGTGCTTGCCGAAGTTCCCAACGAATGAAGCATCCTGCTGGGGTCCTGAGCAGATCAGCTGAGCTCAACTGAGCGCCCAGCAGATGCTCACCAATGTTGACTTAATGATTAACTTCTGTGGTCTTGTATATATTCTCTTTACATATACAATTATGCACAAGCATTTATTCAACAAGTATTTGAGTACTTACCCCATATTATGTACAAGGCTGGGGCTGGGTAGGAGACAGACGTTAAACAAATAAATGCAAACATTTGAGCAGAGGCAAATGTTCTAAAGAACTTCATCCGGGAGAGTAGCAAGGGTGGGAGGGTGCTAGTTTAGATGGGGGAGCTGGGAAGACCTTTCTGAGGAAGAGACTTCTCCTTCTGAGGGATGGAGAAGAGTTTATCATGTGAAAAGGCAGAGAAAAAGATTTCTGGGCTGCCCGGTGTGAGGATTCTAAGGCAGGAATGAGCATTGATGGTTGGAGGAGCTCCAGGAGAACTGGCCAGGGCACTGGGAGAAGGTTGGAGAGGAGGGCAAGGGCCAGATCACTCTGTGTGCTTTGAGCCAAGTTCAGGATCTTAGAGTTTATCCTGAGGGCTCTGAGAAAGAGATAATGGAATAGTGGCAAGGGAGTGTCAGCTTATGTTTCTCGAAGATCACCTGTGAAGGCTGTGAAAACGATATTAAAGAAGAAGAGATTAGAGAGGTTCCAGCGTGGCAGTTGGGAGCCTAGTTAGAGGCGTGCTGGGGATGTGGAACCTCAAGCCAGCTTGGACTGAGTGAGAACGAATGGGCGGTGAGGAAGTGGTACAGGTACAGGTTGATTATGAAACAAAACAGAGACAGGGTGAGTGCAGGGCAGGGTTTGCATTTATGTCCGTCTATGTGGAAGGTGACCGCGGCTGATGTTAGGGAGCTGAGTCCAGCTCCTCAATAAACCAACACATACCCATCTCTGTGTGTGGGGTTACGTGGTACATACTAGCACTTCTAGAATGTTAGACATTTGTCTGACTCTGTCTCCAATCGCTGGGTAAGTTTAAGCGTATCACTTGTCCTTCCCTGTTTTTTTTCCCACAGCCTGGAAATGTTATGATTAAAAAACTAGATAATCTTTCTATGAGTATTCTTCTTCCATAATGTCATTTATATGTGTTAATTTGGATTGTTTATATAAATTGAATTAGGAGAACTAGGAGTGGGTATGTGGGAACATTTGTGGCGAGATTCTAAGCACTTGGTCCTTGATGATCACCGGTAAGCTGCTTTCGAATTGGCTTAAATGGAGAGAAATCAGTGATCAGCTTGGTGGTGAGGAGATGCCAAGCCTCTCCAAGATGTATGGGGGCGAGGCCCAATGGGGAGCCTGAGGCGTGGCTAGAGGCCAATTTTCTGTGTTTCAGTGGAATCCTCCTTTACCAGGTCTTCCTCGTCACATGAGACTCTTCCTCTTTACTCACTGGTATCTTGTAAAAAGATTCAAGAGAGCAACATATTGTCCGTCATCTGGGAACCCATGTTTAGTGGAATATGTTGGCCTAAAGATCAATAAGGAACATCACAGATAGCCTGATGGAGTCTTGAAGAGGCGGTGGGTGAGTTCCCAGTGACCAATTTATAGTTGTAAGGAGAGCATAAAAAGGACCATATAATTGAAAACTACTCCAAACATTGGTTCAGAGGCCTTTTGAAGACTTCTTTCAGTAATGGTGACTTATATCCTGACAAATAATTAGTGTGTTGAGATAAAAGGATATCAGCAGACTAGCATTTTGGGCTTGAACATGTTTACATTTTTTTACTTACATTCTTCTATGAAGTGGTTTGGCTTTTCCTGAGCCCTGAGTGGCCTGCCAAAGTGAACCTAAAATCATCTCCTGTGATTTACTTAAGGTAAAGAGTTTATTTGGTTAAAGGGATGGGCGATCTCCGTGGTTAAAGATCGTGGTTTGCAGATTTGGATGCGCCTGGCAAAAGTATTTCAGCACTTTTGTCATTGAGGTCAGTAACTCATACCTTCTGGGTAGTGTTTTCTTGTAGGTTTTTAAGATCCCAGTTTTCTAAGCGTGGTACCGTCCTGAGGCCACTGACATAAGACCTCTGCCCGGCCTCCACCTCTTGGTCATGAGCTGTTGCCTGGCCAAGATTTAGCCCCTAGGCTTTTTCAAGGTTGAGCCTTCTTGGTGAAGCTTGTCTCCTCTGTGCTAAATGTATAAATAAAAAGTGTCATTATGTGACAATGTTTATCTATCTATCTATCTAGCATCTATGCTGAGGTGCAAAACGATATCAATATCCCCATACATTATCATCTCCTTAAATCACAAATCCTACAGTGTAGGCTCTCCAAATAGGTAAAAATAGGAATCTTATGAAAGTTCATATGGGGCCTGAGAGCTTCACCTTTAAGCAGTTTCCAGAGGCTTCTGGATCTAAATAGAAATCAAATGTCAGAATGGTGCCTCTTTTTGGTGATGAGCACTGAGTTCTCTTTTCCCAGCTCCTCCAGACTTAAAATGTGGAAGGTGCAGCACGCTTTGCCTTCTCATCTTGTGTCTTCTGTATAGCACTTTGAAGCAGAGAGTACCCAGTAGGATGTACAGTTATATAATGTGGCCCTAAACTCCCCTGGCTTTGCTTTTTTACCAATTGCTCCTATCACCCATATCAACAGTTGCACGCCAGCAAGCCCTGTTTTACAGTCCTTCATTTGTAAGTTAGTGTCAGCACTTCGGAAATAATTCCCACTTAAGCGTTATTAGGCATCAGGGTTAGGTTTCAGGGTGCCCCACGAATGCAGAATTAAGTCCTAAGGAGTGGGGCGGTAGATGGCTTTGAGTAGTGGACGTGCAAGACTGTGTGGTGTAGACGGGAGGGGATGGAGCTCTCTCTCCTGGGGACAGGGTCCTGCCGCACACACCCATCTTCTCAGACGCAAGCCTCGAGGAGGAAGGGCGCCCGTTGGTGTGGGCTGCTTAGCTGATTGGGCAGAATAGACAAATCCACAAAAAAGTACCGTATCGGGTAGAGAGTTTCAGTTTTGCAAGGTGAATGGTTGCACAACATCGTGAATGCATTTAATACCATTGAACTGTACACTTCAAAATGGTTGAGATGGTAAATTTTAGGTATTTTACCACAATAAAAAATTTGGAAGAAGGAGAAATTGAGATTCCAGTGCTATGAAATAACGTTTTCAAGTGTTTTTCTCTCAGGACTTTACATGCTTAAAAATTATCGAGAACCCCCCAAGAGCTTTTGTTAATGTGGGTTATATCTGTCAATATTTATATTAGAAATGAAAATAGATGCATTTCAAAGTATTTAATTATTAATTCATTAAAAATAACAGTAATCATCTCATAACATGTTAACATAAATGGCATATTTTAATGAAAAGTAACTAGCTTTTTTTTTTTTTTTTTGCGGTACGCGGGCCTCTCACTGTTGTGGCCTCTCCCGTTGCGGAGCACAGGCTCCAGATGCACAGGCTCACGGCCATGGCTCACGGGCGCAGCCGCTTTGCGGCATGTGGGATCTTCCCGGACCGGGGCACGAACCCACGTCCCCTGCATCGGCAGGCGGACTCTCAACCACTGCGCCGACAGGGAAGCCCAGTAACTAGCTTTTTTAAACAACAAAATTATGAGTGACATTGTTTTACACTTTTACAAATTTATTTACTGTCCGGTTTAATAGAACACAATGGAATTCTTAGAGTTTCTTCTCTATTAAGTCTGTTATGTTTTCAAACATCATACATCCTCTGGAAAACTCCATAGGACACTTGTGAGAGAATGAGAGGGAAACGGGAAGATAACATCTTAGTTTATTATGAAAATAGTTTTGACCTCATGAATACTTTAAAGGATCTTAGGAACCTCAGAGTTTCCTGACCACACTTTGAGAACTACTGCTATAGAATAAATCTCCAGCCAAGTTAATTTTTGGTTGTGTTATATGTTTTAGTCTCTTTTACTCTAATATTATCTGAATTTGAACTTCAGCAATTCCATATATTGCTTATCTATGATTTCAAATGAAAGAACTAGGTGGCTCATTAAAAAAAAGAACTATCGTATCACTTGTTTTTCTCAAGCACGCATTTTTATTTACTATGGAATGAGGACTTCCTTTCAACATCTCAGAAGGAAAGTCTGCACCCCTCCAGAGGCTGTACTGAAAGCTGTCCCTGGGGCTCTGTCCTACTGTCACATGTTACTGCTGCGCTCACTGGAGGGCTTGGGGGCTCTCCTTTTCTTCCTTCCTGTTCTTTCCCACCTCATTCTTCATTGTGTGGAGAACTTGGAAACTCAGAGAGAGGTGAGCACACATAGGACATAGATTGGAGAAAGGAGAGGTGTGAAAATTTATTTTAACACGTCAAATTGAAAACTTTCTGACTTGCATCACTGGGGATCTCATTATTTTATAAGTTTTTCATATTGATAAAGTATGGAATTAGTCATAGCGGATAGTTCTGGGCAAAGCATTAAAAAAATCCTCTCAGGATGGTTTTCAGGAGCTGGATGTTGGTGAAGCATACAAACATTTTTCCTCCCTTCCAAATAATGGATTAGGTGTTCTATAAACCATCATATTTATTAGGTGCTGTATGAGCCACCGTATTTAGAATGTTAAGGGAAACTTCTTTTTGCGCCCCATGAAATAAGTCGTCACTGTGGCAACTTACTACAGCAATAGACATTTGGCTGCTTCAGAGTTTTGTTGTAAGTGTGCTGAGGATTTATGATTTGGCAAAATCTGTGACTCCTAGCAGCAATAAATACTTTTCTACAATCCTTTGGAAAGACCATAATGTTTCAGGTGTGCGGACTAGGCAGAAACAATAGCTCGGTCAGGCGTTCTCATCCTGTTGTCCTGGAGTGTCCAGGAAAGACTGTATGATGTGAAGACCCCTTCCAAACAGCCTTCTCCACTCTTTTGAGCAGGAAAATCCTTGTCTTTACTCTCATGCAGAGCATTAATTTAGTTATGCTTCCACCAAACATCTCTCCCACTTCTCTGCTGTATATCAGATGCTGATACCACTGTGTATTGGTGATATTGCTTACAAATATGGTTCGGTTCTGCAAGCATGGAGGGTGGTGCCTATGTAGCGTGAGATGTGTACGTGGGAGCGTGTGCACGTGTGCACACGTGTAGTACGTCAAAGGGGAGTGTCCTGGAAGAGGTGACATTGGAGCTGATTTCTTGATGACAGAACTGGAACTAACTGGAAAAGAAGGGAACAGGGAACAGCTTCAATGAGAAGGAGAGTGAGCCGTAAGGTTGGGGATGGGAAAGAATCTGATGGGGCTGAGGCAGAGGGGTTGGAAGTAGATTGGGGGACGCAGCCGTCAGAGAGGCAGGCAGGGATGTTCTTGCTTTGACATCAGTGGAGGAGTTTGAACTCTATCCCAAACACACTGGGGAGCCACTGAAGCTTTACCTAAACGACACGTTCTGACTTGTAGTTTAGAAAAGTCTCTCTGGCTGCCTGCGGAGGCGGAAGGGGTGTCAGTGAGAAGGGGGGGCAAGATGCTGTCACTGACTCGTCTGCTAGTGGGATTTGGCTGCATTAGAGCGGGGCCTCTATCACCCAGGTAGTTAGTTTGACCTGTTCCTTAGACTTCTACATTCTTTATCTTTATATTTTAAGGTCAAGAATAGAGACTTCTCTGGGAAGGTTGAATGGAATTTTGGGCCACACATCTGCTTCCACTTCCTGCAGCCCCATAATTTCCTTTGGGTAATTATTCCTTCCCGTTTGAACGTTGTCTTGGTGGGATGGTAAGTGTTAAGGATTTCCCCGAGGTTCCTTCTGCCCCAGTCCAGCCATTGGGTGGGCAGGTGACGTTGCCCAGCCTATCAGGCGCTCTGTCAGTGGAGGGACTGGAGGATGGAAGAGTCCACTGGCGTGTTCCTTGTTCTGCCTAACCAGACATCTTCTTCTATCAGTTAGTTATTTCTGTTTCCATGTCCTTCAGAAGTGCCCTGGCTCCCGTCTGTTGCCAGGTGTGGGTTTTCAGACTTCTCTTTGGTCCTGAGAGCTTCAGATAGCCTCTGACTGACGCACACTGGATTTGCTAGTGAGCCCCCTGGTTCTTGTTTGTAACCAAAGGGCCTCCGGTGACGTGGGAAGTGTCCGAAGGCCTTACTTCACACCAGAGCATGAAGACTAATCTCATGGCCTTTTCTACTGGTTTTGAAAGGGGAACAGGGCAAACACAGGATAGTGTTTGCTGAAAGGGAAGGAGGGAAGTAGTGAAAGGGACATAGGAGACGAAGGCCCTGCCAGTGAACGTTGCGGGCCTCCGACTGTTGCCGCAGGTGATCCTGAGTGCAGGTGTGTCTACCTGGGTGTGTGTGTGTGCGTGTGTGTGTGAAAATAGCATCAAAGAGATGGGGCAATCGCTGTGTATTTAGAATTTCAGTTCTTACTCAGACGACACTCAGGGCTCTGGCAATATTTATGTAGTACTTATATAAATAAAGTATTGGGTACTGCTCGAAATGTGATATACATAATAACTCATTTGTTTCTTATCATAATACCTCGAGGTAGGTATTATCATTTTATCTTATATTACTTGTTCATCTATCTATCTATTTATCTATCTATCTATCTAATCTATGTATCTATCAACAGATGAAGAAACATCAACGAGAGATTTTAATAATTTACCTAAGTCATAGAACTAGAAAGTGGCAGAATTGGAATTCAAATCAGGTCAGGCTAAGTACAGAGTCTGTGCTCTTGCCTATGAATGTGAACCTTAGCTTAGATACTATCTACAGTCAGGAAGACTGACTGTACATACTTTGTTGAGAAAAGTGCACAAAAAAATTGTGACCCTTGTATTGAACACCTGTGCTCTATACAATGACCTTTGAAGATGTTTTGTAGCTTTTCATAGAAAGAACATGAGATGATAAAGGTTACGTGTGTTCTTCCCACACTTATCTAGGGATATAGGATAAAAGTGAAGTTTGCTGTAAGTACATGAGCCTGGTGTGTGAGGACAGACAGCCAACAGGAGCAGAGTATGACCAGCTCACCCACACGGGCCTCGCTCGGGGAGCCGGGCTTGGGCCCAGGGCTTGCCATCTCCCATGTGGACTTAGCCATTCTGAACCTCACTTTCCTCATCTGTAAATGATGGATTATAATAATGCCTGCCTCTCTGGGTGGATCTGGGGATGAAAGAAGATCATTCATTCATCCATTGTTTCTTGCTGGGCATCAACGATGCAAAAATTAAGAAAAAATAGGCCCTGCCTTTGAAGAGCTCACAGGGTCATGGTGGAGGCTTCGAGGAATTGTTCTACTGCAGCTCAGCAAGTTATATACTCAGATGGAGACAGATACTGGCGGATGGGGGATGGGGGGACCTGGTTCTGGGGTAGGGAGAGGTCAGGGGTCAGGGCTTGGTTTTGAAGAATATGACAGAGAATATGAGTCTTGAAGGGCATTCTGAGCAAACAAGTGAGAAGTTAGGGGCACTTGTGGAGAATTTCAAGTAATTCTTTACAGTTCTAGAGTTTGAGTTGGGTTGTGACAGGTGAGGATAATAGATGAGGAATGATAATAATACTGACAGCTAACATTTAATTGAGCATTAACTATGTACCAAGCACAGAGAGCTTTATTTGTATTATCTCATTTTTAGGCCTTGTCACTGCCCGATGTGCTATGTGCTATTTTGTAGCCATGTTTCACAAATGAGGAAGTTGAGGCTCAGAGAACTTAAATGACTTGCCCAAGTCACATGGTTAGTGAGTGGCGGAGCTGGGATTGAGACTCAAGCCGTCTGGATCCAGAGTTTATCCTGAAGGCCAAGGGAGCCATCAAGCACATTAAGGTTGTGCATTTTAGAAGGTAACTTTAGCTTGGATTGAAGAATGAATTTGAGAGTAGGGAATGGGGACAGGCCTAAGGCAGGGAGGACGGTCAGAAGTCTGTGGAATAAACCATGGAAAAATACCAAGCGTCTGAATGAAAGCAGAGGCAGGAGAGAGAGAGGGGAAGGAAAGGGACTTGAGAGATATTTGGGAGCAGAGGATGAAAGGAAAGTGTGGACGTGTTTATTTCAAGGTCCCATTAGGACAGTTGAATGGATACATCCAGTAGGCAGTTCCATGAGTCCACAATGTAGGAGGAAGCTTAGGGCTGGAGCTCCACACCTGACCTCTGGAGTTGGGTGAAATTTTCAGGGAGAAGAACTGCGGGATGAGGAAGTACCCACGGGGTGGGGAGGTGACACAGACTTGAGACCTGCAGATTGTATCCAGGCTACAGATCTGTTTGATTTGGCTTTACAGTATTAAAACATTAACAACAAAGTTGATAACAGTGAAAAAGTTGGGAAAGTTCCCATAAAAATAAGATTTGTGGGCATTCTTGACAGTGTGGGGCAGTCTGGCCACCTGATGCTCACAGCTAAGGGATAGCGGTCCTTTTTTGGCAGGGCTGGTGCTCTCCAGCTTGTCACGATGGCCAGGTGACCTCCTTTCTCATTTTGGGCACCTGCTGAGCCCCTGCAGGTATTTTATTTTGTGACCTCAGATTTAAGATTTGGGAAGAGGAAGCAGAGTTTCATAGGAAACCAAGAATAAGTGGCCAGACAAGCGACGTCCGTGAACGGCAGGGGTGGCGAGGTCAGCAGTGACAGATGCCTCGGGCAAGTGAGTCACGCACAGCCGGGTTTGGTCACCAGAAGATGCCTTTAGCGAAAACACTTAGTGCGGCGTTAGGGTAGGTATTGTAGCAGAAGAAGGAAGGATGAGTGTAAAAAATGTTTTCAAGCAGCTGTGTTGCCAAGAGGAATTTGGGGTTGGGAGGTTTTATTTTGTGTTATTTTTTGATATGTGAATGCCTTCAGCACACCTATATAAGGACGTATGTGATATAAAATAGTACTTTCTTCATTTACCCTTGACTTACATTTTATAACTACAAGGAATCCAGTCTTGGCTTTGGTTGTTTAGCAGATTATCCTACAAGAAAAAGTTGTTCTCATTAAAACTACCTGCTCCCAGGGTATAGGATGGCGTGAGGTGCTTTATATGCCTATGAAGACGGCCCTGTGAACTTCTGATTTTACCAGCATTCAATGCAGTTTTGCTATTCTGATATGTAAGCAGCAGTGCCTTTAGAGGGGTAATTCTACATTTTAGCAACAGCAAGTTAAGTCAAGCCGTGGCCATGTGGTGATTTATAACCTGCATTTACTTATGCCTTTGTAAGCTGTCCATTTCCTTTTTTATCATTTGCCAGGTGGAATCTGTGTGATGATCGTATCAACCAGCATCCCTTCTATTTCAGTCTGGGTTTGTGTGCTTTTATTGGTTTTATGCCATATGCCAATTTTTCCATTTACTTTTTTTGTATTTGTTATGCTATAGCTTGATCTAACTTATTGTGTGTGTGTGTGTGTGTGTGTGTGAGTGTGTGTGTTGGAACTATCTTGTCTTTGATGTAAAACTCTTTTTATTAAGGAAAAAAATGTATCTCCCTTCTGCAGTGGCTGATAAATAAGCTACTTTTCCTCTGTGGTGGCCACAATTTCAAACTCACATCTGCTATGATTTTTCTTTTCTCCCAGTAGTGCAGTGGGCAAGAAAGACTTTAAAATTCGACATGGGATGGAAGCAGCCAGTAGCCAAGCTATGTGATAAATGTAAACCAACTAATTGATTATCAGTCAACTCAACATGTAATTTTTAAGACTCTCATATGTGTCATGTAAAGTTCAAGGCACTGGGGGATACAGTGACGCATAAGGCAAAAGTTTCTGCTTTCATGGAGCTCATATCCAAGTGGGGAAACAAACTATAAATAAAATAAAGAAACAAAGCATATGTCTCTACGTGTATTTTAGGGATTAACAAATGCTAAGGGGAAAAAATAAAGTAAGGAAGGGGGCTTGGAGTTTCATCGAGGGATATTTTAGATAGGGTAACCAAGGAAGGCATCACTGAGAAGCTATCATTTGACTAAAGACCTGAGAGAAGTGAGGAAGGAGCCATGCAATCACCTGGAGACAGAGCGTTCTAGGCACAGAGATCAGCCAGTGCAAAGGCCCTGAGGCAGGAATGTGCCTCACTTGGCATGATTAAGGACTGTTACAGGGACCAGTATGGGAATGAAAGAGAGTGAGAGGAGTAGAAGATGAAATCAGATGTCAGGCGGGGGAGGGGAGATTTTACTCTGAGTAACATGGAAGCCACTGCTGGCTTGAACACAGGAGCAAAGTGAAGTGACTTACATTTTGACAGGATCTCCAGCTAAGGCATTGTCAACTCTTTTTGTGCCACAGACCCCTTTGGTAGTCTGGGAAGCCTATGGACCACTTTTCAGAATAGCATTTTTAAATGCAAAAAAAAAAAGTCACAAGATAAAAAAGAATCCAATTGTATGCAAATACAGTTATCAAAATACTAAAACCAGTTTATGACTTAGCAATACAGATATATGTTCTTCTTTATTGACTCATTAAAGATGATCTAGCCATTTCAGATCACTGCAGTTCCTGGTGCACTGCTCTACCTGGTGGCAGCCTCTAATTTTTCAGATGTTCTAGAACAGTGATAACTCCAAGAGGGTTTTTTTTTTTTTTTTTTTTTTTAATTTTTCTGACTGGTTCCTTGTGGCTGAATAGTTCAGGAGACCTGGGGTGTGGTCCCTCAGTTTCAGCAGATTCTCTGTATGGCCACATGCAATCCATTTCCCTTCCACAGAGACATCTCTCACTTGGGTAACTCCTGGCTCACAAAGGTGTGGACGGTACAGGCAGAATTCTTCGTATTGTAAGAAGAAAGAATCTATTTAAATATGCCCAGGGAATTCCCTGGCAGCCCAGTGGTTAGGACTCTGAGCTTCCACTGCAGGGGGCCTGGGTTTGATCCCTGGTTGGAGAACTAAGATCCCACAAGCCACATGGCATGGCCAAGAAAAAAAAAGTTAAATAAATAAATAAATAAATAGCCCATGTCATAGGGCTGTATCTTGGCCAAACGCACCCATTTTCCGCTCTCCGTACCTACCACAAGCTTTTTAGCCTCCATGTCTTTGCACGTGTTCTTTCCTCTGCTTGGAGAACAGCCTTACGCTTACCTGTCTCCTTTACCTGTTCACATCTGACCTGACTCTCGAGGCTCAGCTCTGATACACCTGGTTATGTAGTTGTCCTTCCTTCCCTATCTGAGGAGGACCCTTTACTTCCTCTGAACTGCAGCACCTTTTTGGTACCTCCCCTAGTGTTCATATTCTGCCTTGGGTTGCAGTTGTTGATCTACCTGTTTACCGTCCTCCAAGCTCTTCTAAGCTGCTGTAAGCTCTGAGGGCAAGAGCCATGTTCTGTTTTGTTCTCCATAGTTCCCAGGACAGGGCCTGCCTTAAAGCAGACGGGAATGAACAGCAGAAGCTTATGATTCCTACAAATGACTCCACAGCACGTCAGCAGAGGGTTCTCTTTCACTCAGATCTGGAAGTTCACTCAACGTCTACCCCACTCCCTCTCCTCCCTTCCCAAATACTGACCAAGGCTGCTTATGACCTTTTATGTTCTCAAGTAGAAACAACTCTTTTCCTAAGTGTTTTGTAATACTTGTAAAGAAATTTGCACAATGTTGGAGGTATAGAGTAGAAGGAAAAAAATCACCCAAATTCCGTCATCCAGAGAGAATACATTTCACATTTTGGTGTATATTCTTATAGATTTTCTTTTTTCATTTTAAATTTATTTATTTATGTATTTATGGCTGTGTTGGGTCTTTGTTTCTGTGCAAGGGCTTTCTCTAGTTGCGGCAAGCGGGGGCTACTCTTCATCGCGGTGCGCGGGCCTCTCACTGTCGCGGCCTCTCTTGTTGCGGAGCACAGCCTCCAGACGCGCAGGCTCAGTAGTTGTGGCTCACGGGCCTAGTCGCTCCACGGCATGTGGGATCCTCTCAGACCAGGGCTTGAACCCGTGTCCCCTGCATTGGCAGGCGGACTCTCAACCACTGCGCCACCAGGGAAGCCCCTTTTTTTTTCATTTTATAAAGTCAGACATAGTTTATAAAGATCAGAATCATGACACTATTGTATTATAATTATTTTCTTCTTTTCCTTAGCATATTGTGACTATCTATTCATGAATCTATGGGCAGTGGAGCACAGTGGATAAGGGAAGAGCTTTAGAGAATTATTGTTTGAGTTCAAACCATGAAACTATCACTGAAGAGCTGTTGACCCTGGAGAGTTAGTTAACTTCTCTATTTACCAGTTTCTCTGTCTGTAAAATGAATCCAATAAAAATATTACTTGTACCAGTGTTGTGAGATTAAGTGGGTTCAGGCATGCAAACACTTAGAGCGGGGCCTGACTTGGTATGCGGAGCTGTTATTATCATGTGAGTGTTTTTAATGGCCACAGAGTATTCCATTGCATGGATACCTCCTAATCTATTTAACCATTCCCTTACTGATGGACTTTTAGGTTGCCTTTGACTTTTTACTCTTATGAATAATTAATGATGCAGTGAACATCCTTATATCTACATCTTTGGACACATGTCTGATTTCTTTCCTCAGGATACATTCCAAAATGTGAAACTGTGGGATTTTGTGACACACATTACTAGTGTCCTCCAGAAGGTTTCCTTTAACCGACTGCTACTGCTACTGTCATTGCATGATAGGTTTTCTTTCCCTGCACCTCCCAGAACTGTTTGCTTTCAGTTGCTTATTTTATCACTGTGTTAGTGGAGATGTCTGATGCATCAGCCATTGAAAACGTGGGGGACAGACAAGCTCAAGCACAGAGTCTAAAGCCCCCGGGGGAGCTGATTTGCCTGCTTCCTGGCTGCAGGCTGAGCCTCTGTTTTTGGTCAGCCACAAAGCAGGGGGACTCCTGCAAGGTGGAGGGAACCAGGGTATTCCTTCCCGGGACCAGTGGAATGGCGGCAGTCCCGGAGGACCACGCAAACGTCGGTGGCTGTGTGGTTCTGCTTTTTCTTCTGAGGTGCTCACCCTTCCACGGGGCTTTCTTTCTGTGCATTGTCTTTGGAGGTGACTCAGCAGCAGCTGCTCCCTGCCTCTGTTCCCCAGGGGAGGTTGTCTAGGAATAGAACCCGAGAAGAGGCCAGTGGTGTTTAGTTACCTGTGCTTCCAGCCCTTGGGATTTCTGGGGATCGTGTTGCATTCACTCATTCTGGATGGCCAAGAGAAATAGAATTTAGATTAACCTTTCAAATGTCATTTAGAGGCCTTGCTTTAGAAAGCACTTACTGGTTTTCTCTCCGAAGACCAGAACCCCTATCAATTTATTTTTAATTCCTGAATATGTTAGACCCTGGGAAGTTATCATTTTCTTCTTGGGACAGAGCAAAATAAAGGGAAAAAACATCTTTGTTAATTCAAGGATTTTTCATATTAACTTAAGGGACTTCTTGAAATTTGATAGTTTGGAAAAACTAAGTCGTTTGGAGATATTCTTAGTAATCTACTTTCTGAATCAACTAGACAGTGTTGTGTTATTCTGATTGCTTTGGATTATAGGATTTAAATATATACATAATTTACTGGCACATTAAATTCCATTATGGTGGCCCGATGGCAATATTTTAATTTTATTTAAGCAAAACCCTGGACCACACTTCTCACTAGTGCAGCAAGGTAGAGGTGAGGTCAAATTTCACCTTTTCTTATTATTTGTATTATCTCATTACTCTTTGATTGTGTTGAAAATTGGTCTGTGGATGATGAATAGGGGCGAGGCTACAAAACTGATAGATATTTGTATCTTTTCCTGGAATGTCAATGAGTTTCCGCAAGATTGACAGATTTGGTTAGGAGTGGGTGTGGCCAGCCGGAGCACCATGCCCCACAGGAAGTAGAGCATGTGCCCTACACATCTCTGTACATGTGCCCCACACATCTTTGAAACTATATTAGTGCACGGGCCCTGTGTGTTTTTCTGGTACCAAAAACATTAGCAAACATGAGACAGGCTCTCAGAGAAAATCACTAACCTTTACTCCCGACTCACGTTGTGTGAAGCATGCTTTGAGTTTCAACAAAAGGTTAACCTTGCTTTTATCTTTCCTCATTTGCAAAGTTTTGCTTGTCTGACACCAGACATGCCAGGACTGAATTCTAAAAGAATAAGTGTTTGGGAGAAATTTCCCCAGCCCTTCGCAGCCGCTGAAGTATTAGTACTATCTGTCATTCTGACCTTTCTGAACTTCCAGATCCCAGATAGGTGTCTGAGGTTTTTTCACTCTGCCTGTTGAGTGAGAACCTAGCAGTGGTTCTAGCAGTGGTGGTGAACCGCCGGTGAACCTAGCAGTGGTTCACCACTGGGGATGATTTTGTTCTCGGGGGGACATTTGGCAATATCTAGAGACATTTTGGTTGTCACACCATGGGGAGGTGGGAGGAGGTGTACTGCTGTCATCTAGTGGGTAGAGTAGAGGCCAGAGATGCTGCTCAACAGTGCATAGGACGGCCCCCAGGAAAAATAATTATCTGGCCTCAAAATGTCTATAGCGCTGAGGCCGGGGATCCCTGCTGTAGAAGTTTGCAAGGTCAGGATGTCTCCAGAGGAGCCAGCTGGTTGCCAGGAGGGTGCGTCATGGTGTCATTTACCTGGTAACCTTATCACGGATTGGGGTCAGCTCTCTCTCAGACTTGCAACTTCAGAAACTCACTTTCAGATGTCCCAGAGCTGATTAAACTCTAGGAGGCTGACTTGAATAGAAACCCCCAGGAAGGTGAGTAAATAACCTTCTTTTTGCCTTATTAAATTCCACTAATAAATAGAACTGGTGGACAGAGTGGACGCTTGTGTTGGCTGCATAGCTTATATGCTGTCCGTTGGCAAGGAGCCTGGGAAAGGAAATTGCTAGCAGGTGCCTCAGGGAGCCTGGAATCAGAACAAGGGGAGATTTGGGGGTATCTAGTGATACCTGAAACTCTGAGGTCTTAAACCTCCACTCAAAATGTATCACATCAGTGTTGGAGATGCTGAGTCTTCAGGATAAGACTCTTCTCCTTTAGGAAGTGCTGGAATGGGTCTTGGCAACCCATCTTGATCTTTGACACTTTTCCTCCTCTGTTTCCATTGCTGACCCACTGCCTTTCATTATCCATATTGATTCTTTTAATTAATTTACTTTTTAGTCTTGTTGGCTTGGGGGAGAGGAATTGGTTCAATAAAAACGTGTCAAGCATCATTGGGTAACATCATTTGAAGATTGATATTAGGACTCTGTCCCTAAATGGAGGCTTCTCAGTCTACTGGGTGGCACTGGGGTGACGACATTTCAGAAGAATGTGAGCAGGGCCATGACAGGTGCTCTCAGGATTCTCTGCAAGTACAGAGGACACAGACCTAGGCTGCAGTGTCCCTTGGAGTGTCTGCTTTGAGCTCTCCGGCACTGATTTTAGAGTTTAATTTTGGGAGAGCGACCTTATCCCTGTGATTGTGAGCTCTGGGAGAGGGACTGAGGACATTATTATCACTCCTGTGTACTGTCTGCTTGTTGGTTTGCTTTTCCTCGTTCTGTTCCAAGATTGGATGTCAGGCCTCAGGATGATGAAAGGGTCCGATATGCCACTTAATCTTCACCTTTCCCCTCTCAGTATTGGAGGCAGTCATCTTGTTCATTTTTGAAGGCTGTAGTCAACCCACCAAGAAATACAGCCAGGCTAGAGGGGAGTCCAAGGATGCCGCAGAGGGTCTCCCTTTGTCCTATGACGGGAGGAATTATGCAGAGGCTAGCAGTACTCGAGTGAGCATGATGTGTTTGGCCAGGATCCTGCTGAATCATTGAGCACAGTCAGAAACCTGCTTAAGTGCTAAATCACAGACAGTTGCACACTGATACGGACGATAGGAGCACAGAGAAACAGAACCATTTGGTGGGATTGTTAAGCAGGAAGGAGAGAACGTGTTGGATGTACACATTTTTCTTCCCCCCAGACCTGCTGGTTTGGGCCACGTTCTGCCACCTCTACCAATCCTTTCTTAACTTTCCCCAACAACTAAAAGAGGACCTTGATTTTCTACAGTAATTGAAATCAGGCAGACCTACCTGAACTTGACTCCTGTCTCTGGCACTCATGAGGTGTGGAACTTTGGGCAGACAGCTTCTCTGAGCCTCAATGTCCCATCTATAAAATGGGAATGTCAGCAGTTACCCCTTACGGTGGTTGAGGAGGGAGGTGATGTGTGTGAAACACTCGGGAAGGTTCCTGGTGTGTTGTAGGGACTCGGAAAATGCTAGTTACCATTTTACGTGGCGAGGTCACACCTAGTATGTGAATGCCCTAAGCAGGGAGTAAACTGACATAAATTCACGTAGAGAGGTACTGACTAATTTTACATGTTTTCCAAAAATCCAGTTTTTTGGACAGAAATCATGGTGACGGGAAATGAGGGAAGGCACAAGAAGTCTGAGTTTTGGGGGAAGGAGAGAGAAAAAGACAGCCTGGGATGTTATTCGTGCATCAGACATTCATGCCCACTGGGCATCAGTTTTTTTAAAAAAGATATATTTGGCTAACCTCACAGTCTGTCCCTGGGCCAGCCCCGTCCTTCTGGGTAATGAGCCAGTGCCCAGCAGTGCTGGGGTTTCTTAGAAGTGCTGAATAGCCTAAGGACTTTGTTAATTTTTGTCTTCAGTAATTAATATAGTCATATCAAAGCTGCTTGCAGTTAATTAATTATCTCCTAGCCAGATTAATCTTACCTTTCTTTAAAATGTGCTACATTTGGAAAGGCGTCTGCTAGGGAAAGGAAGCCTATATATATGTGCTGTATCCTTTAAAAAAGGCACAACATTTCTGCATTTCAAGTGAAACACAAACGTCTGGGGCTAACCCTTTGAGGTGCTGCTGGGAGTCTGTGGAGGAGAAAGAAGAGGAAGGGGGAGGAGGGTGTTAGCTCCTGAATTGATCTTATTTATCCCTGTTGAGATTTCTCTCCCTCTTTTCCCACGTGTCCCATCTCAGAAGTTCAGTTTGGGTAATGCTGCAGTTTTCTCCGGATCCTTCCTCATTATCATCTCTATTAGAGCTGGAAATTCACTGAAGGGTTGCTCTGGCCACTGTTGGGACCGGCTTGGAAACCGTTCCTGCTTTGCTCCCTCTCAAGGCCCCCTGGGTGTCGGTAGGCCACCTCCACTTGTTTGTTGTTTGGTTTGGGGTCTGTGGGCTCCCGGGGTAGGGTTGAGGGCAGGCACTGCGTCTTGTGATCCCAGTGCCCTGGATAAGACTGGGCAGAGCTTCAAGTATAATGAAAGTTTGTAATAACTGACATAGCTGGAGGCACTGCCTTCAGTTCTTTCTGCAGCTCAGAATCAATCTTTTCTTCTTTATCTTCTCCTCCTCCCCTTTGAACCTAGCATTGATTGGAAAACGTGAAAATCAATGGATAGATGCTTGGATACTAGTATAAATCTATGGGAATGCGCCACCATGAGGCAAGGCTTACCTCGTTGGGAATTGAAGGTTTTTTTTTTACTTTCTTTAACTTTTTTCAGAGCGAAAAATTGAAATTTGTCCTTATATTTGTTTTGATACAAACTTAATTCTCCCCCATACATCACACACACACACACACACACACACACACACACACACACACACACACACACACAACTAGAGAACTTTGATCTAACACCTGTAGTCATTTCTGGTCTGTGAAATATGACAATGGCCAAATGAAGCAAAATGGAATTTGGCCAGCCTTCGAAACCTATTGATTTCAAATTAGAGCGGCAGTATTCATTCTGTCAGCACAGTTACACTCAGAACTTGGTCTCTAATGTGGATTAAAGGTACTCATTTAGAGGTTTATAAGTATATCCTTGATGAATTAGCTAATATTATGAATTAGCTAAAATAATGCTCCTAGAAGAAGCTGCGTGGGAGGTGACTGCAGTCCTAATTCTAGTGCCTCGTTTTATCCTTGGATATTTTCTCGGCCTTGGGGTCAGTGGAGATGTCCCACGTGTCCACTCCAGTCAAGATCTGAGAGTCCTGGGGCCTGAAAGTGGTTGTGAATCCTTTCCTGATGTCTCTGTAGCCACGTGTCCAGTGGGAGTGACGGGTCCCTGAGAGTTAGATGGGGCTCTAAGATATGGGTCTAATCAGTAAAACACCCAGAACAATGAGTCTGAGATAAAACTTCTTGTATGTGTTTTCCCCTTGGAGTTACAACTTGATGCATGCTTTCTTCTGCAGGTGAGAGTGATTTCCCAGCGACTGCCTTGGCCAGTAGAACCAGAGAACAGGATTCTTCTCTTCTTTTTGGCCACTAAATGCCTCTGTGCACCACACTTTCCAGTGAAGGAAGAAGGGCGGAGCTTCTTGGATGACGATGGACATTCCACCGGGCAGGATGAGGGCAGAGTGTGTGACATCAACACCACAAGGGTAAGCGCTGCCTCTCTGACGTTTTCTCTGACACCATTACTTATCAGAGGAAGGGGAGAACAAACCTTACAGTGCAGTGACAGAAATGAAAGTCAGACATCAGGGAGACTCTTCCGACTGTAAAATCCACTGGGCAGTTGGGGCAGATGACTGAGGGAGGAAGGGAGAGTGCCAGCCTGGAAGGATGGGGCTGCAGTTGTCCTGGGGGACATGGCAGGTCAACTATGGAAGATTCTGTCGTCTTTGTGGCTCACCCCCTTTTGTTGTTTGTAGTTCAGACTTGAGGGAATGACACTACTGTTATTGTGACAAGGTTCTATTTGTGTCCATTTGAGTCAGTCTGGCTTGAAATCGGTGCGTAGACCTGGGGTTGGTAAGAATCTCACTCAGGTCACAGATTGAGGGCTTATTGGCAGTGCCTGGCCCGGGGGTACATTTTTGTTTGAGCCACATAATGTTAAAAACTTTTTGGATCAATTCTAATTACAGTTGAGATATACCACGTAAAAAGCAGGGTTTCTGGGTTTTCCGGGAACACTGTAAGATACACCTAGACTGGCCCTCTGTTCCCACAAGGGACTCTGGTGCTGAGTAGCCTTTGCCACTTAGACAAGCATGGGTGGTTCACCACAGTCCCCAGCCTGACCACTTCACTTGTGTAACTTGTTTGGCCACTGGAAGCATTTCATTTCGCCATGCCTGATCTAGACCCTTCTGCTGGCTCTTTCACAAAAACAGTGATAGTTTTTGCTAATTCTTCCAGATAAAAGTGTCTTTCGCTAGACGGTGGACAGCAATTAGCATAAGGGGCTGTGGAGATGACGAGACCTGGTCCCCTCTGCAGAAGAGCTTGGAGTCTAGTGACAGCCGTGGTCAGACTTGTGGAGGATAGAGAACTGTAAAAACACTATAATTCCTTGTGGTAGGGGCTCAAATAAAAATGCACCTGCAGGGCTGTGGGAAAAGGTGAGCAGAGCCGGCAAGCAGGGGCAGGGGTGAACTATTAATTTGGCGTAGGTGCGTTCAAATGCTCCAGTACTCCCTCTTCTGGACACCAGAATGTCACTCTGACAGCCGTTTGTATGTGCGTCCCTCCATGTCACATGACTCAGGTGGAGCTGTGACTCAGATGGAGCTACTGCAGAGTTAAGGCTCCCCTCTTGGGGCAAAGTCCACATTTTTCCTGTTTCTGGTTGAAAATCTTTCACCTGGGGTTCTTTGCTTTTTACAGATAGGAGAGATTTCTGGCTTTTTGTCTCACTGAATCAGCCCTCCGAGCAGCCTTCCTGCTTGGAGATGGGCTGCGTGGATTACAGGGCTCCCTGGATTTTCCAGAGGGGATTGGCCACACTAAATAGAGTCCAGAGGGAATAAGTACCACTCTAATATGACTGGTCCAGGTGGAGGGGGCAAGAGAGGGAAGGGAGTAAGTAGGGGCAGGAAAGGGGAGGTAGGGATACTGTTACCTTAATGTCTTATTTTTGGAATAAGGTTTTACATGTATCTTACGCTTTGTGTTTTCAAAAGACGTTTGCATTTGTTATTGTATCATCAAGGTGTGTACATCATCTTTTGTCGATCAGGAATCTCCCACCCAAGGTCATGTAGCTGGGGAGTGGCAGTTCAAGCACAAGTTTTCAGAGTCTTGACGTTTTTCTCTATTCTTTCGTTGCTTCTATAGTTCAGCACAGATAAGGGGACCTGGTGGGTTCATTTCTTTCAATTCAACATTTAAAAGTTGGGTTTAGGTGATGAATGTTCTGAATTAGGGCGACCTGGGACCTATGCCACTGGTGTGTTGTCAGCTGCACTTAATGCTGTTGGAACATGTCAGATGTGGAATAGACCAGGAGGGCGTTTCCTTGCCGTTTATTTGGCCAGTGGGAATCACACTTTATATCCAGGCTTCCTCACTGGGCTGGGAAGAACCGTTTGGAAGGCTACTGGGGGGATTGGCTCCATGTAGAAGGCTCAGGAGGCCCAGGAAATGCTGATCCCTGGAAACAAAGACTTAAATCCAGCAAGCTCTTTGAAGTTTTGTGTGTCCTGTACTCTGGCTCTGGACATGTCCTCCTAAATGTCTCATAAACAGCTGTTTCTTTCTCAGGATTGTGCTATTTTAGCTGCTGTAAAAACGCTCTGATTCACAAAGGCCTGAATCAAGGACCACTAGCATTTCCATTTCCAAATTCACAGTCAGGGTGGACCGTGCAATGCCACTGACATTTCATTATACTCTCTGCTCCTCTGTGGCCCCACATTGACTTCTGATTTTCTTTTCCCTACACGTTACCCACCCCAGTGCACGGGGAGCTTGCTGTAGGAGAAAATCATCACCAGGGAAGGTTCCTGGTGAGAGGATGCTCAATACTTGGGTGTGGATTGAATTTAGATTTTCAAGTCTGTTTACATTTGTTTAGTTTTACTTGGAATATTCTCATATGGCATGGCCAGAAATACAATTTAGTATGACCTACCCTTTTTAAAAACATAAATTATTTTTCTTTTAAATTTAATAGAATGAAATACAGCTCTTTCAGAAGAATGTTCCAAAAAGATGGCAGCCTTAATGCAGAAGAATGCCCCCGCCCTTTTTTTTGGATTTCATGATAGGACTAATGTAGATTTTGGACAAGTGGGAAGGGAAAAAGAATCGAGGTTTTCTGTTTACTTTTATGGAATTGATTTTAAAAAGTGATTCTGCCCAATAAAGCAAGTACAAGTGGCTTGTATTTGTTTTGCTTTTGTTACTTTTCTGAGCAAATCAAGTGCATTATCAAAGCCACTCACACACATGTGTGCATGTATATGTCTCACCCTTGAAAAGACACAGTTTTGAGAGTATTTTTAAAGTGATTTTGAAAGCATGAGGCAAAGAGAGCGGTAAGAGGTTAATGGCTTTGGAAAGGCTTTATGGGTGCCACTTGGAGAGAAGTGGATCAATGTGGGTTTTCTTTTAAGCTGCCAGAGAATATCTTGGATTTTTGACATCTGTTCTTTCTTTTCAGTCTTACAAATACCAAGAGGAACAAGGTGGCCACATACCGTATATGGTGTTCTCACCATGAGTGATTTGGGTTGATAGTAGGCAGGAGGATTGATACAATGAACCGAAGCTCTTCTTGGGGAAGAGAATGAAAATAGCATTTGATTTTTCTACCTTGTGGCCAGATGCCTTTGGGACCCACAGATGTGCCTCATTTGAGACCACATGTGTACTTGGCATGCTAGTACCAAATCTCCTACCAAAGAATCTAGCATTCATTAATGAGGATGACTGATAAAATATGTAAAATTGAAGATCAACCAGTCCCTCCTTCCTCCCACTTAAAAAAAATTAAATACTCATATTTGAGGCATACTGGAAAGAGTTTGCCCTGTAAAAGCTGTATAATGTTGGCTAAACTATGAGCCTCAGATTTCCCTGTTTGCAACATGGGTTATAGGATCTACCCCTTAGGACTGTGGGAGAATTAAATGAAATGATTCAGTCATTCAGGGATACTTACACTGAGGTACTGCTTGAGATTCTGGTAGTTAAAAGGTGCACAATAGTGTATATGAAAGCATTTACCACAGCGCATGGCTCAAAAAGGTGCTTAGTAAATTTTTCTTAAAACATTGTTGATGGTGAATTTTAATATGTACAAAAATAGAATAATGCATTAACCTCCTCTGTACCCATCACTCAGCTGCAACGATTGTCGTAATTATTAATTCACGGCCATCTTGTATGACAGTGCCTCCACCCTGTCCCCCGCAACCCCACATCAATGGATTATTTTGAAATGAATCCTAAATGTAGTATAATTTTATCCATAGATCTTAGTGTATATTTCCAAAAGATAAAGATTCTTTTTGAGAGCATAATTACAATACAATTAGCACATTGAAAAACTGACAGTTATTATTTTATGTCACCAAGTGTCTAGTTTAGCATTCAAATGTCCCTGATTTTCATATGTATTTTTTTTTTTTTTCCGGTACGCGGGCCCCTTACTGCCGCGGCCTTTCCCGTTGCGGAGCACAGGCTCCAGACGCGCAGGCTCCGCGGCCATGGCTCACGGGCCCAGCCGCTCCGCGGCACGTGGGATCTTCCCGGACCGGGGCACGAACCCGTGTCCCCTGCATCGGCAGGCGGACTCCCAACCACTGCGCCACCAGGGAAGCCCTTCATATGTATTTTTAAAAGCATTTGGCTAGCTCAAGTCAGTATCCATACAGAGCCACATGCTGGATTATTTGATATGTCATGTGTTTGATCCATGTCATTTGTACTGTATAATTTCCCACAGTCTGGTTTTTGCTGATTGCATCCCTATAGTGTCTTTGAACATGTTGCTCTGAAGTCTCTATTTTACTTCAACTGTTAGATCTAGAGGTTAGATCAAATTCAGGTCTGACGTTTTGGGGGCTGGTATAGTTCAGAATTGTGCATATATTTCCATCAGGAGGCACATCCTATCTTGTTGTCTCTTATTGTTACACCAGGCCTTGATCAACGGGTTCAGGTATTGGTCCTCTGATCTACCAGCTATGAAGCTCCCCATCAGCTTTTTATCTGGGTTTTAGCAGCCATTTATGATCATTGCCCAGATCTGTTATTTCATTATGAGTTGCAAAATGGTGAGATTTTAATTCTATCATTCTTTCACTGTTTTCCAAAACGGCTACCCAGAATGCTTGAGGGTTCCAATTTCTCCACATCCTCACGAACAGTTATTGTATTATAACACAATACAATATTGTATTATTACTACTTTTTGATTATAACCATCCTAGTAGTGTGAAGTGGTATTTCATTGTGATTTTGATTTGTATTTTCCTAATGACTAATGATATTGAGCAACTTTTCATGTACATTTTTTTTTTTTGCGGTACGTGGGCCTCTCACTGTTGCGGCCTCACCCGCTGCGGAGCACAGGCTCTGGACGCGCAGACCCAGCAGCCACGGCCCACGGGCCCAGCCGCTCCGCGGCATGTGGGATCTTCCCCGACCAGGGCACGAACCCGTGTCCCTTGCATCGGCAGGCGGACTCTCAACCACTGCGCCACCAGGGAAGCCCATCTTTTCATGTACTTTTTGGTCATTTATATATCTTTGGAGAAATGTCTAGAAAATCCTTTGCCCATTTGTCTTTTTACTGTTGAGTTGTAAGAGGTTTTTTTTTAAAATCCTATTCTGGATACTAGACCCCTATCAGATATATGATTTGCAAATATTTTCTCCTATTTTGTGGGCAGTTTTGCCAGATATGTCCAAATTCCCCTTCATAAGATTCCCTTTCATTTGTATTCCCAGTCTGTGAAAGTGTTTGCTTCCCCATATACTTGATAATAGAGTATGTAGTCCAATTTTTGGATTTTTTTTTTCCATTTTGGTATTGGATATGATACTGCACCATAAGTTTAATGTGCATTTATCTTACTATGAGCAAGGTAGAACATTTTTTTTTTCCTGTTTTAAGACCCAATTGCATTTTTTTCTGTGAACTGTCTGTTCATACCTGGTCCGTTTTTCTATATTGTTGTTCTCTTTTTTCTTCTCTGTCTACAGCTTTTTACATGCTAGGTATATTAACCACTTGTCTGTGATGTAAGTGGCAAATATTTTTTCCCGTATTCTCTTTTTTTTTTTTCCGTATTCTCTTTTTTAACATTACTTATGGCATGTTTTTCCATACCAAAAATTTTACTTTTATGTAATCAAAAATTTTTTGGTTATTTTTTTCTATATTTTTAGTCACAATTAGAGACATTTGTCTCACTTATAGAGGAATTGACCCATGTTTTTATTTAGTGTGTGCACAGTTAAATATAAATATATATATATATATATATGGTTCACACTAAGTGTGGGTGTATGTGTATATAATATACATCCCTTTATATGTACATTTACATATAACTTCATATATAAAATATGTACTATATATAAATATATATTGAATATATATAGATATACCTTTGATGCAGCAACTATTTTCTGAATGGGAGTAAATGATGGCTGTTAAATAAATGCTGGCCTGAATATAGGAATCTTGTAAATAGTGATGTTCAGTATCTGCTTTTCTTATGCCACTTTGGATGTGTGAGCCAGCACGCTGTAGAGCAGAGGGGTTGGCCTAAGGAGCCCTGGCTTGGGTTTTGCTCTAACCCTTAATAGCTGCATGATGCCCATTCATCTCTTCTGATCCTGCTTCCTCATCTGCAAAATCCCAAAGTAATAGTGAGGAGCAAAGGATATAAGGATTGTTTGTAATTGGCCAGGGACTAGCTGTATGTAAGGGAACCTTGCTACAGTCTGTAAAGGTGGGCGTCTTCTTTTTGCCTGCCCTCCATAGGCTGCTATGGGCCAGACACAGCCAAAGAAATCAACACTGTACTCTGGCCGCCGTGACGCAGAGAATCTCATCTTGCCCTCTGAGCTGAAGCATTTGATCTGATCCAGAGATGCTTTCCTTTTTCTTTCTTCTGAAAGACCCACAACAAGAGATCCCTGGTTTTATGATGTGTGTTGCTTCTGTGAGTAGACTTTGAGGAATGAGTGGACCTCAGAACGGGCTCTCTTTTACTGGCATGGAGTCAATACAAAGCAAGGAGGACAGAGCAAGAAGACGGATATTATGGTTGATAACATTGTTCTTTGGAGAAGTGACTGTGAAACGGTTAGGAAGTGGACGGCACAGTCTCTGATTGAGACTGACTTGAGCAGGTAGTATCATGAAGGCAGACAGTGGCTTTCTACCGTGGTGGGTTTTCAGGAGAGCCAAGGAGATAAAAAATAATCCACCAGGAGATAATGTCCATTCAAGCCTTAACACTAGCTTAGCTAAAACTAGTTCCTTGGAACATTTTACTACCCTACTTGCCACGAGCATAAGCCTGCTTTCAGAGGTTCCATAAATATTTGGACCAAGCCATAAGCTCTGATTTAAGCCCTTCAGAGAAGATCTCTAACTAAAAATAGAAAGCAGAGGCAGAAAAAAATCAAGTCTTTTAAAGAGGTCAGCGAATCTATGAAGCTTCTTGCCGTGCCAGGCTGAGGTCTCTGGGTTCATGGGAACACATTCAGTGCTGGTGAGTCCAGAGCAAACGGCCATGTATTCCTTATGACACTAGGCTTCCTCCTAGGGTGGATGGCAGAGGGCTGTGTTTTCAGGCTGTGTCCTCTGGGGTGTCCTTTTCAGAGGAGGAATCTCTCGTCTCGCCGACAGATTGGGCTTTCCATAAACATAAGGGCAAGAAATTCCTACTTGACCTTTGTGTTTCCTCTAATGATGTCACCCACTAATGCAGAGTAGAAAACACATCCTCCTTTTGACTTTCCACTTCCTTATCTTTTCCTTCCAGTCAACCACCAAGTCCTGTCAATTCCACTTCATAAACTTTTGAATTTGTCACTTTATATACACCACTGCTGTATGAGTTTGGGTCCTCTCACCTATTCTATTGAAGCCCTACCTCTTGACTCCAGCCATTCCCACCAGCAGTCTTCCCTCCTGCTGTCAGTGGGGTCTTTCCAAGTTACAGCCACAAATATAGCCACGCCCACTTATTGATTAAGATGATTTAGTGGTCTTACCTACAGGATCAACTCCAGACTCTTTAGGTTGATACACAAGTCTTTTTACAGTCTGGCTTGTGCCCACCTTTTGATACCCTCGGTTGGGAATGTCCTTTTCCCTCTTTGCTCAGCTCTGCTTAAACCTTTAACATTTGACCTGAATAGAACCTCTGCCATGAAGCTTCTCCAGACAGAGGTCATTGTTCTTCTCTCAATAAAGCCAAAGATGCTTGACTCATTTCTGTTATAACACTTCCCACATTGGGTTATTAGATTATAATAAGGAAAAAAATAGGAAGGGATGGGGGGGATGTGTGTAGTGGAAATAGCATGGGCTTGGGGGTTAATCCAACTTGGGTTTAAATCATGGCTCTACTCAACTTCTCTGAGTATCTGTTTTCCTATACACCTACCTTATAGTACTGGAAGGATTAAAAGACGTAATAAAAACAAAACATCTACTAGTACTCTGTTGGAACTTAGTATATGACAGTTTCCTACCTTTCTTTTATTTGCATCATTGGCTCTGAGGAAGCGTCATTCTATTGGATGATGGTCAAAATCTATTATTTTTCTCTCTGAGAAATGGTTCTGGTACATCTTGGTTAGCGTCAAGAATAAAATAGCCTGTGCGTGCTGGGCCGGTATAGACTTGGGTGTCATAGATTGGGAGCGTGTGGGAAACTGTGAAGGGAGGGAGGAGGTGGCAGAGGAGCCTGTTCGTGTCAGGAAACTGATAGTGCAGTTAACTTGAAAAGGTTCCCTAAGTCAGTTTCTTCCCTTGTGGATGTACCTGAAATCCCATCCCATGAAGTGTAACTATATCTTTTAAGACACTTAGGGACAGGGAGATAATTATATCCTTTTGATTGTCCACATCGAAACGTGGGGAATAGGGCTTTTTCTAAACAGAGTGAAACCCTGGAGTGTAAGAGGAAACCTACATCTTTTGTAAGAGCTGAGCTGAGCCCCCAGGGATGTGTGGGTTGTGGACGAGGTGCAGAGCAGAGGACAGAGCTGTTCCCGAGGGTGCACGACCAAGCCCTAGGGGCCAGGAGAGATGAGCTACAAGCCGGGCAGCAAGTAGCCTGTCACGTCTGAATTGAGCATTTCCAAATGAGGAAGCCTCGTGGTTGAGACTGGAGATGCTGTATTGTGTAAGTGATCCCAAATGCATTGCTTTTCGGGCATTGGGAGGTAATGTTGGATGACTAAAAAGTAGAGAAATAGGAATTGGGGTTCATAAAATTTATATGGCAGTCTTTTTCCAAAAATGGATATATAAACCCATTTTTTTAAAAAACGAAAACCAAAAACCTGTTTTGTGTCGATTCTCTTCTAATCAAAAAGGGGATAGCGTATTCTTTTTTTTTTTTCCTGTTTCCTGTTTTGCTTTTAATGTAGCCCATCATCCTGGAAAGGGCAGTTTAAAAATAAGCTTGGCACGGCTGGCTGCATGGGACAGGGCTAAATGCCGTCTTATGTTCCTTCCAGGTCCAGCGTGAACTCCATCTCCCTTCCCAGCCAGCTCTCCGCCGCCTGTATCCACCATGGT
Source organism: Pseudorca crassidens (assembly GCF_039906515.1). Classification (NCBI taxonomy): domain Eukaryota; kingdom Metazoa; phylum Chordata; class Mammalia; order Artiodactyla; family Delphinidae; genus Pseudorca; species Pseudorca crassidens. Next base: position 78,962,923 of record NC_090309.1, on the reverse strand, counting down.
GTTTGGTGAGATTTTCCATCGCCCTGGACAAGACAAGGAACTTGTCAACTTGAACGTGGGGGGCTTTAAACAGTCCATCGACCAGAGCACCCTCCTGCGCTTTCCTCACACCAGACTCGGGAAGCTGCTCAGCTGCCACTCGGAAGAGGCCATCCTGGAACTGTGTGATGACTACAGCGTGGCCGATAAAGAGTACTATTTTGATCGGAACCCCTCCCTGTTCAGATACGTTTTGAACTTTTATTACACGGGGAAGCTGCACGTCATGGAGGAGCTGTGCGTGTTCTCGTTCTGCCAGGAGATCGAGTACTGGGGCATCAACGAGCTCTTCCTCGATTCCTGCTGCAGTAATCGCTACCACGAGCTCAAGGAGGAAAACCACGAGAAGGACTGGGACCAGAAAAGCAACGATGTGAGTACTGACTCCTCGTTCGAAGAGTCGTCTCTGTTCGAGAAGGAGCTGGAGAAGTTTGACAAGCTGCGATTCGGTCAGCTCCGGAAGAAGATCTGGATTCGCACGGAAAACCCAGCCTACTGCTTGTCGGCCAAGCTCATCGCCATCTCCTCCCTGAGCGTGGTGCTGGCCTCCATCGTGGCCATGTGCGTCCACAGCATGTCGGAGTTCCAGAACGAGGACGGGGAGGTGGACGACCCCGTGCTGGAAGGCGTCGAGATCGCGTGCATCGCGTGGTTCACCGTCGAGCTGGCCGTCCGGCTGGTTGCTGCTCCCTGTCAAAAGAAATTCTGGAAAAACCCCCTGAACATAATCGACTTCATCTCCATTATTCCCTTTTATGCCACGTTGGCTGTAGACACCAAGAAGGAAGAGAGTGAGGACATTGAAAACATGGGCAAGGTGGTCCAGATCCTCAGGCTCATGAGGATTTTCCGCATCCTCAAGCTGGCCCGGCACTCGGTAGGACTCCGGTCTCTCGGTGCCACACTGAGGCATAGCTACCACGAAGTTGGGCTGCTACTTCTCTTCCTATCGGTGGGCATTTCCATCTTTTCTGTGCTTATCTACTCTGTGGAGAAAGATGACCACACGTCCAGCCTCACCAGCATCCCTGTCTGCTGGTGGTGGGCCACCATCAGCATGACGACCGTGGGCTACGGAGACACCCACCCAGTCACCTTGGCTGGGAAGCTTATCGCCAGCACGTGCATCATCTGTGGCATCTTGGTGGTGGCCCTTCCCATCACCATTATCTTCAACAAGTTTTCCAAGTACTACCAGAAGCAAAAGGACATTGAAGTGGACCAGTGTAGTGAGGACCCACCAGAGAAGTGTCACGAGCTCCCTTACTTTAACATTAGGGACATTTATGCGCAGCGGATGCATGCCTTCCTCACCAGTCTCTCTTCTGTGGGCATCGTGGTGAGTGACCCCGAAGCCACAGACGCCTCGAGCATTGACGAGAACGAGGATGTTTATAACACGGCCTCCTTGGAGAATTGCACGGCGAAATGAGCAGGGGCGTTCGTGCCTGTGCCTCGTGTCCCTTTTACCGACGTTAGGTTAGCACAGCTTTATAAACCTCAGTGGGTTTGTTAAAATCATTTAATTCTCAGGGTGTACTTTTCAGCCATAGTTGGACATTTCACTGCTCTGAAATGATAGAAACGTCTTTATTTTTTTCAGAGAGGCGGATTAAATGCCTTGCTCTGAAATTTATTCTTTATAAGAGAGAGTTGTGATATGGTTTTTGAAAAACAAAAGGTAGATGGTATTGGGTGGGATCTCTTGCTACGGCTTACGTATCGTTCTGTGTTTATCATTTACTCACATTGAGCTAACTGTCAATTACTGACAAGTAGAATCAAAGGCCCAGCTGACTGAAGATTACAAGCATGTAAGATCCGCAAAATGAGACAATGCATGTCCATCCATGTTCACGTTCTAAACATGGACATTAGGAGCCTAATAAACTGCCTACTTCAGTATGGAGAATGTCTTGGTCGTATGTTTTTATGTCAAGTCAGTCTATTTCAGTATATTCACAATTGGCTTGGGAGGGAAAAGCTCTTTTTGGCACACATTAAGAGCCCTTTCTGTGTGTTTCTGAATTTTGGATATACATCAACGGTGGGCTAGTTCTTTTGTTCAGTAGACTTGGTAGTGGTTGGCGAATGGGAGGATCACGTTCATGATTAAACCACACTGTCCAGTGTAACCCGATTATGCGTGTACATGTTTAGGACATACTCAAATTGGCATAGGTGCATGAAACATGTGCCCTTACAGATATGTTTCCAGTATATATTTTCTAATTTCTACTGCTCAGGTCAAACCTCATCACCTGAAAATTACGCAGAGCAGAGTAAACTTACACGCTCACAGGCAGAGATACATTCAGTGAATGGAAGAAAGGAGAAATGCTGTACAAACACAGATGTGATTCACTATGGCCAGAGGAGCGAGACTTAAATCACTGAACGAAGCTATGCCAGCAGCTGTGAAATGAGCCAACATTTAAAAATAGCCTGAGAGGCAGTCATGTCCGCCTCTTACGTTTCTACCCCTCATAACGAAAGACACACGTACTCATATCCAGAGCAGTGACAGCAATTCTATCCCAGGTGGAGAGAATTTAGCTAAAATCTTAATTTTGGAGTTGTATGGCGACTCTAACTCATGCTGTCAGACTGGGTTCTTTCCATGAGATCTTCTGAATGGAAGAGCCACGTGGATTTACGATCCAACTTTTTATGTTTGCAGATGGGTTTTGTTGAAAGAAGGACATTCTCTGTAGGTTATCTGATGAAGGTAACCTTTTGACTCATCACTCCTTCTAATGTTTTCTTGACTTCTGAGTTGGATACCACTGAACAGGGTTTATAGTTATTTTTCAATCTGGAGGTTTATTACGTGCATGTGTATCATCCCCTGCCCATTGAAAAAAATGTTTCTTTTTCCCCAAGTGCCTTTGATGTTGGCATAAATACAGTTTTGAAGCATGGCAGTAGAACTTGGAACCCAGTTTTATTTAAGATTTCCCAAATAGTCATAAAGTAATTGAAGACTGCTTATATAGTAATAGTAATAGCAATAGTAATAACAATAGTAGTGGTAATAACAGCAACAGCAATAATAATAATAAGCTACTATGTAAGGGCTTTACCTATATAATCTCATTTATTCCTTACAACATCCCTAGCCGCAAGGCTTTATTACTGTCTCCATTTAAAAATGAGGACACAGGACTTCCCTGGTAGTGCAGTGGTTAAGAATCTGCCTGCCAATGCAGGGGACACGGGTTCGAGCCCTGGTCCGGGAAGATCCCACATGCCGTGGAGCAACTAAGCCTGCCGTGTGCGCCACAACTACTGAGCCTGCGCTCTAGAGCCCGTGAGCCACAACTACTGAGCCCACATGCCATAACTACTGAAGCCCGCGCGCCTAGAGCCTGTGCTCCGCAACGAGAGAGGCCACCGCAATGAGAAGCCTGTGCACCGCAACGAAGAGTAGCCCCTGCTCGCTGCAACTAGAGAAAGCCCGCGCGCAGCAACGAAGACCCAACGCAGCCAAAAATAAATAAATAAATAAATTAAAAGAAAAAAATGAGGACACAAGGTCACAGGAAAATGGCTTAAGTTCACACAGGGAGTAAGAGTTGGGCTTAGAGCCCCAGGAGCCGGACTCTAGAGCCTTTGCCTTGAACACGGCACTGCCTCCTGCTCTCCTGGGTTCAGGAGTGGATTTAAGGATGCGTCAGGGCCACGTTCATCTGAAGAGAGAAAAAGCAATAAACTCCGTCCGACGTTGATTTTTCCAGGAAATGAGTGGAAAGGGGAAATGCTGACTTATGTACCGTCCCTCTCCTGACTCACAAAGCAGACACATTTGTTGACAGGGCAGAGTTTTCTAGAGCTGGAACAGGCTCTGAGGGCCCTTCCCTGCCCCCGAGTGGTAGAAGCAGCGGGAAACCTGTGGTTCTACAAGAATCCAGGAATGTCTCTCAGCTTGTGGGTCCTTAAGAAGAGCTTCCAAACCTGGATGCTTGTATACTCTGAGCTCTTGCAAGGTCGCAGCTGTACGGGACTTGTGTTTCCACCGGTACTGCGTGTTAATTCGTGGAGGTAGCTCGCCAGACCGCCTGAGCGCCTGCAGAGTGAGTGGAGCTGGTGGCTCCCCTCTGGGCTTGGCCAGCTGGAACTCCTTCCCCCAGGGCCTCACCTCAGTCCCTGTCATGCTCTTCAGTCAAAACTCATGCCACACCATTAGGCCTCTGTAGCAATAGAGCTGCAGTGCCTTCTGTGTCTATGCCTCTCAGCTTTCCCGCGCTGCACGCAGGTCACCTCTTGGTCATTCCCACGTGGTGAGATGGCGGGGTCCTTCTTGTGAGGGGCGCTGAGTCAGTGGCTGAACACCTGCTGCACAGGGATGCTGGCAGTGGAGTGGGCGCAGAGGGCAGAGGAAGCCAGGCAACCTGACCTACTGGGCACTGCCTCTACGTGAGTTGATCAGTCCCAGGCGCCGGGGTGCATTCGTTCCAGTGGGAACAGGCCACTTCGCAGAGTTTTGTCTTTTAATTCTTTCAAACTCCTTGTTCCTACTCTGTGACCTACGTGTGCCTACTCTTCAGGGTCCACAGTTATCATTTCATAAGAAACTTACTTTATCTCTTCCTCGACTCACTTCCTCTCCTCCCCACGTTATTTGGAAGCAACTGTCAGTCATATCATTGAATCCATAAGTATTTCAGTATCTTTAAAAGAATAAACTTTTTCTAAACACAATTGCAAAGCCATTAGTAAAACTAAAAGTTAACAGTAATTTCTCAATTCTATCAACGATCCAGTCTTAGAAGGTATGGCAGAGCCATGACTTTCCAGTTACCTGGCATCTCTATACACCTGGTTCAGGTAAGAATTTCTACAAATCATGAGCTAAAGAGTCGCAGGAAAGCAGGGAACCTCAAGAAGTAATTGAAATGATTTCTGCTTAGACCTTCAAATTACCTGAGACACATAACTGTTTGCTCCAGATTTAAAAATCTCTAGAGGCTCAGAGAACACACCTTACAGCTGACATTTAACCTAAATGTTGTCAACAGCAGTTTAAAATTCATTTGTCCTTGTTTCACACTCCCTGAGGGTGGACCCAACCACGACTGTCCTTGAATAAGGAACGTTTGTGTCCTTCGAGCTGTTCAGTCTCTGTTCTGAGCTCTCTTCTCCTGTTATAAAGAATCCCCGTTTTGAAAACTTTACTCAGTTTTTTTTTCCAGGAAGATAAGAGAAGAAGATAAAATATTTATTAGGTGTTACTCAATTTAACCAACATCCAAATAAACGTAGATATTTTAGTAGCGCTTAAACAACTTTCCCAAGAGTAACAGCTTCCTGTGGCCGTTGTGATAACTTGCCACAAACTTGGTGGCTTAAAATAACGGAAGTTCATTCTCCCAGTTCTGGAGGCCACAAGTCTGAACTGGGTCTGAGGGGCTAAAACTGTTGGCAGGGCTGGTTCCTTCTGGAGGTTCCCGGCATGGTTCCGTTCTGTGCATCTCCCAGCTTCTGATGGCTGCCTGCCTGCCTTAGCTTGTGGATGCATCACTCCAGTCTCTGCCAATGCGGTCACATCGCCTTCTTTTCTGTGTCGCATTTCTCCCTGCCTCCCTCTTATAAGGACACTTGTGATTCCATTTAGGATGCACTCAGATAACTCAGGGTAATCTCCCCATGTCAAGATCTTCAATTTAATCACAGCTGTGAAGTACCCTTGCCCTGTAAGGTAACAGTTCCAGGTTCCAGGAATGAGAAGCTGGATATCCTGGATATCTTTGGGGGCCAATATTCAGCCAACTACACCAAAGTTACACTGTTACTAAGAAACCTTAATTTTAATGGTATGTGAATATAATGCATCTTATTAGTTGGGAGAAAGGAACGTTGGATAAGAACATGGGTTTTGGTGCCAGACAAACTTGAGTTCTAATCCTAGCTTGGTCTGTAATCATAGACAAGCTCTTCAACCTCTCTGAGTCTTGGTCTTCTCATCTGTGCATGGGGTTGACACCAACCTTCTCATAGAGATAGTGTAAGGATTAAACTGGCTAGTCAATATAAACGATCTGGTACAGTGCCTGGCATATAATATGCACTCCGTAAATGGTCTTCCATGTTATTTTAGTGCAAGACTTCTTTTGATTTATCTCAGGTGGTACCCAGGCAGGACCTGGTATTTTCTGTCTGATTGCAGTACATTAATGAAATCAAACACAATTTGACTGTAAGACATTCACAGGTGTCAGTAGAAAAATTAAAAAGTATTATGGTGTGAAAAGACACCAAAGCTAATTTAAAATTAAGAAATATAAATCTAAGATAGAAGAATCACATTTAATGTTGGGTCAACTTTTAAGCGGATCGTAAGGGTTTTGGAAAACAGAAAATGTCACCGAGATGCAACGGCTTTGAAGATGGAAGACGGCATCGGACCTGGAGCCGGAATACCTTTTGTTTGCCTCCAGATCTGCCTATTTCTTTCTGAATGGGCTTGGAGAAGCCGCTTCACCTCTCTAAGCCTCAGTGTCTTAACGTATGAAAAGGGAACAACAAGATCATGGTTGTGAGGATGTAAAAATGCTTCATGCCTGTTCTACAAACACTGCACAGTAAGAAGCTATCATGAGGCCCTTTTATAAGAAATATAGAGAAGCAACTACATGGGTATCAGTGATGGACCTCACTGCATCACTAAAAAAAAAAATCAATGAACATGGTTCCTGAAGCTCTGTGCAGCTGGAACGAGGCTTTCTTTCCAAATGAATCCTGCCGGCTACCAACATGAGTATACATTCTACTGAGAAGTACCATGGTGCTGCAAGGCCAGATGTATGAAACACACGACGAGCTCGTTTTCCAGTAGCAATTATCTGATGAAATTGCGCCTTGTCTGCAGCAGGCGAACCGGATCTATTCCCGTTGGAGTAGGGAGCACGTGCTCTGGTATTTATAAACGGTAAAAGATGTTTGTCAGCACGCACAGCACATACATTCAAGCCCGAGTGCTGGCAAGAAATAGGCTCATTGTTTCTGAAGAGCTATTGATGGATTCATAAATTCTGTCAACAAAGCTATTCCTGCAAGGGATTCTCTCCACGGATGGTGATGACTCCAGCACGTGCAGTTCTGATTGTGGACTGAATTGAGTGCAAGGCCCCGGGTCAGACACTCGGCCCATTCTTCCCTGGGTCAATCCCAACAGATTCCAGATGTAAGGGAAGAGTCGTGGTGTACAGCCCTTGATGTCACAGTCCCTGATGGATCGGGGGAGGTCAGCACACTCACAATCCTCATCTTCATCCTTCCCATTGCCCAGCAAGAGAAAGCTTTTCAGAGCCATCTCAGATAGAATTCACTGCCATGCTGGGGGGTGGGACCTGCAAAGGCCAGGACATTTGAATCCTTTCCAGGTTCTCAAGGGGGTTGGCTATGTTAGGATGGGGGCAAGAGTGGTCCACATTTGCTGTACCTTTTGCCGCCAGGCTAACCTGACTGCCTAGCCCATGGATGTGAGCTGCCAGTTCACGGCCATCGACCCAGGCGCTCTTGTTCACAGCAATAGACTCAAGCCCTCTTCACTGGTCCCTTCTAGCTTCCTATGGCTCTGGGTGTGATCTGGCTCCTGACTCTCAGCTTTTGTTCATCATCTGCCCTTGGATCATGGCAAACGATTTCTCTGTTCCTCACTTCAGTCTGCCCTCATCCCCTCAGTCTATTTGTCTCCTCATTTCAGACCATTTTCAATGTGAACCTACCCCAGCCGGCCTCTCAGGAAAACCCCAAGCCCCGGTCAGCCAGGGATCAGCCTAACCTGCTGAAAGCCCTGCAGGGAGAAACCTGGACATTTCCGGATGTTGGAATCCATGAGCTCAGCTGACTGACGTAGGCCTGATCAGACTTCACTCCGGGCTTCATAGCAAGAGTTATCCACTAACATCAGGGTCAAATCTAAGATAATGCATGATGTATAATAGGATTTTAAATGGGCCATCCTTCCCTTGCATATTCCTGGGACCTCCAGTATAACTGTCCCCTCTCCTAACCAGCCTGCCCCAGCTGCTCCTGGTGGCCAAGAGGCATTGCAGAGTTGAGTCGTTATTTGCGGCAGCTTCCCAAGTTGATAGAAGAGGACCCTAGAGCCCTTATTCTGGCTGATTGCCTTCAAGAACCCAGTTTATTTATTATGATTTTGCCAGATGTCCAATTTCATTTTTTCAATAAAAGTTTATTAAGGGCTCTACTAATAAATATATATATTTATATCTAATATTATATTTAATATATATATACATATATATGTATATATATATTCTGATATACTGGTGCAAAGGACACAGCTCCTGCTTACAGGAAGCTCATGGTGTGGTAGAATGGGCATCTGGGGCTGATGTGTCTGAGGCAGAGCAGGAAGAGAGCACAAGACTTGGGAGTACAGACCTTGTTCAGGGACGGGCTTCATCACTTACTTCTCTGTGATCGTGGTCAGGTTATTTAACCTCTCTGAAGCCTCTGTTTTCTCAACTAGTCAAAGGGGGCTAATTCAGCCTATTTCACAAAGTTGAGATAATGCACATTAAAGACACATAGTAGGTGCTCAATAAACATTACTTTCCTCTTCTTTCCATTAACCAATATTGCACTCTTGGCTAAGCTTTCATTATATAAGAGGAATTGAAGCCTTGACATGTGTTTAGCGAATCTGAATAGTGAGGACAGTGGGCAGATGATTCAGACTTACCGCGTGTCCTTGCTCTTCAGCTCACCCTTTGCCTGATAGACTTGCGTTGGTTCATTAGAATGATATTATATGCCCTGTTGCTCTGAGGTCAAGAGCAGCCTCTTCCACCGCTGTCTGATTGCTGGTACCGACCTTTTCCTCTTCCCCTGATGGTCGTATGCCTCCTGAGTCAGGAGACTCCTGAACTGTGGGCGCTTCCTTGAGCGGTTACGGACTTGCTGACATTTGTGGATCCAGTATTGCCTGGTCAATGAGGGATTCTAAAAGCAACACGGGCCCAAAATAACTGCCTCATGAATGTGGTATTTGAGGGATGATAATCATCACCATGGTCCACAAAAATTTTGGCAAAGGTTTCCATCCTTCCCTGAGTACCAGACTTCTGCAATGGAACTGCATAGGTCAGTCCTGGGACAGGCATCCTTCATTTCTGATGGTTAAATGTTTCAGTCCACGTCAGGAAATCGTCTGCAGTCAGCAGATCTAATAAAGCTGGTGTTTTTAAAGTGATTTTGGTGCCATTAGAATGTGTTGCTGCATTTGAAATGGCAGCTGTACAGTAATAATGTGACATGTACACTTGGCATTTGTTTAAGTGCTTGATATAAATTCACTCATTTAATCCTTACAAGGACTCCATGAATTAAGGTACTGCTGTTACCCTCATTTTACCACTAAGAAAAATGGGGTTATAAAACCTGCCCAAAGTCACCCAGCTGGTAATTCGGAAGCTAGAATTTGAAACAAGGCAGCTGGTTTGACCTCAGAATTCATGCTCTCAACCACTACAATATACTGGCTCAATACTAATTTAAGTCACATGACTACATGTTATTTAGAAATTCGATTGATGAGGTTTTCTGTGTTGGTTTTTTTTTTCCCCCAGCACGTGGGCCTCTCACTGCTATGGCCTCTCCCGTTGCGGAGCACAGGCTCCGGACGCACAGGCTCAGCGGCCATGGCTCATGGGCCCAGCCGCTCCGCGGCATGTGGGATCTTCCCGGACCGAGGCACGAACCCGTGTCCCCTGCATCGGCAGGCGGACTCTCAACCACTGCGCCACCAGGGCAGCCCAGATTGATGAGATTTTGACTATCTCAAAAGGCCGAGTGAATGCTGGAAATGTGTGTTCCTTATCTTGTTATGGCTGTTTTTGTTAAGGCCAGAACTATGGAGTCAGAACTTCACCCTCGGACAGTGAGTACGACTGAGGGATTGAGAACAATAGTGACATGATCAGAGAGAGACAAGTCAGGGGGTGGATTCGGGTGATTAAAGAAAACTTCCTGGAGAAGGGAGATCTTGTGCCTGTGTGTTGCTGGTAAAGACAACAGGGATTAACCATTATTCAAAGAATCTGAGTAACCTGCGGCCATATCGCCAATTTTCCTCAATACAAAGAAAATCCAACTCATTTTTCTTTACTCTCCATTGTGGGTGTAGAAAAGCAAAGGTCTTGCCATTTTTCACTAGGATATTGACCAAAATTCTGACCTCTACATCAGCCTATAAAAATGGCCAAATCTTTATCCTCTTCTGCCGCTTTCTTTTTGTCACTTTAGTTTCCCTCTTCTGAGCCAAGCTTCTAAAGAACTGCCTACAGTTCCAGCCTTCTCTTCCTTTCTCCACAATTCCTACAATCTGGGTCCTTCCGCCATCACGCTCCCGGCACTGCCCCCGCCAAAGTTATTCCAGTGTATACTCTGAGTCCACACTGTGCTGGGCCTCTCAGCCACACTGGACAGCTTCGGTCCCTCCCTCCTGGAAACGGTCCTTGCGTCTTTGACCCTCTACTCTCTGGATTTTTGTAATCTTCTGAATGGTCTCTCTCTGTCTCATTTACGGCTTGCTCACACTCTGCCTAGTACTTAAAGATGTGTTCTGGGCAAGCTCCCTCTGGCCCAGTGCTCTCCTTTTCATGTGCGTTCTTCCTCGTGTGACCCCATCCACTCACAAGGCAAAGACAGACCTTTACATTTTAGCACTTACTCATTCCCCTGAGCTTCAGACTGACAGAGAAATGACCACTGGGTTCTCCCACCAAGTCCCCAGCTGAACTCATCATCTTCCTGAGATGATGACCTTCTGTCTGTTTCAGGGAATGGCAGCACCATACACCCAGTGACCTCAGCCCGAGGCCTGGAGGTCGCCCCCTGGACCTGCCCACGTGAGTTCCTCCCTCCCCCCCTTCCTCCCTTCCTCCTTTCCTTCCTTCCTTCCTTTAAGTCTTAATGCTAGTTAGCGGAAAAACAAAAGTAAGCATAAAACAAAGTCCCAGCCTCCACTTTCATGAACTTATACTTTAATCAAAATAAAACTTATATTTTAATCAAAGAACTATAAAAACAAAAGGAACACTGCGTTTGTGATAAATATTGGTTTGGAAACATAAAGCAAGAAGCTTCCCCAAAGGAAGTGAGGTTTCAGTTGATATTGGTGGGAGAATATATACTAACCAGTTAAAGGGCGGAGGACAGGTTCTCAGCAGAGGGAATAGAATGTGCAAAGGCCCTGGTGAGAGGAAGCCAGGGCCCTGAAGGAACAGAAACAAGTCCGGAGAGGCTGCCACAGGGAACAGGGGAGCATGAGTGAGGCTGGGCGGGGGCAGGGCTGACCATGCAGGGCCTGTGGGGTCACCTGAGGGGTTCCGGTCTTCGTCCTACAAGTACGTGAGAAGTTGCTTAAGGGTTAAAGCAGAGCGGTGATGTGATCCTTTTTAAATTTTGTCTTCAAGTGTGGAGGATGGAGAAGAGAGGAGAGAGCATGGGAGGGAGGTGCTGGTTAAGAGGCGTGAGATGACGGTAGCTTGTTAGTATCCCCCCCCCAAACAGAGAGCTGTAGGTCACTTTACACAAAGTCTGTCACTTTTGGTTGGAAATAACTCAGTTCACCTCTCTGAATAACTTGAATCCTCCTGAAGAAGCTGCTTTGCTGCCACACGAGCCCAGTTTCCAGCGATTCCTCCATGGGCGCTGAAGCCCCGTCAGTCGGACGCGAGCCAGGAGGCTGAGGTCACCCTGTTGGCAGTGTCCTCAGATCTCTGTCCAGAGCGATCAGCAGTGCCTACCCCACAGCGGACACAGAAGGCCCCCCAGACAGCACCAGTGCCTCGGGGAGTGGCGGCGGCCTCCCCACTCCTGGGCCTTGGGTGGCCTCTGCGTGAGGCAGCCGCCCCCTTGTGCTGAGGCTTTGATACCGGTGGCCCAGTGGGGCATCACATGCAGCCTGGGTTAAATGAGGCCGCTTTTAACTGCCAGCTGGACTAGGGTTTTTCAATGAATTAATTTTTTTTATCATTAAACTTTATTTTTTTAAAAAATTACTTACTTTATTTATTTTTGGCTGCATTGAGCCTTCGTTGCTGTGCGCGGGCTTTCTCTAGTTGTGGCGAGCGGGGGCTACTCCTCTTTGTGGTGCGTGGACTTCTCATTGCGGTGGCTTCTCTTGTTGAGGAGCATGGGCTCTAGGCGCACGGGCTTCAGTACTTGTGGCTTGCAGGCTCTAGAGCGCAGGCTCAGTAGTTGTGGCGCACGGGCTTAGTTGCTCCGCGGCATGTGGGATCTTCCCGGACCAGGGCTCGAACCCGTGTCCCCTGCATTGGCAGGTGGATTCTTAACCACTGTGCCACCAGGGAAGCCCTATCATGAAACTTTAGAACTGAAATAGGGGATGGAACTGGCATCGGAGTATGAAATGCAGCTTGAATTTTCCCTTAGGGACACCTTCCTCCCAGTCACATGGGTGTTTATTGAATGAAGTTACAATCTATCTGCCAAAGTTTTAGGAAGCATCATTTTGCAAGGACATCAGGACAACAAGTCAGGATTTGGAGGGGCCACTGGAGTGTATAGGTGATGGGGGGCATCCCACAGGAGGGGGGACACTGGGGATGCACTTGGTAATGAGGGCGCTCTGTGGACAGAAAGAGGTGCAGTAGCCGCCCTGTATTATCAAATTTGCAGGAAGAGGAATATGTTCAAGAAAGATTTTAAAGAAATTCTGCTGTGTGTTTTATGGGAGCAACAGTCTTCTGAGTTCCTTCAAAAGCCTTCACTAAAGTTCTATGTTATTCTCCGAGGTCTTTGCAGTTAGATTTGTGTCTTATTTCATGGGTCCAGAGGCAGAGGCACACCTCCAGGGAGCCCAGACATTCTGGTTTACAAATAAACAAAGGAGCACGTCTGGACTACTGCACTCAGCTGTGTTTCTGGTAGGATCTTGGTGTTGGCACTAAGCTTCACCAGTGTCACGGGCTATTGGTGGAACCGTCAGTACGGGGACTTTAAACAAATATGTACATTGGCTCATCCTGGGCTCTCAAAACTTCAAAGCTCAAAGCTCAAAGCTCAAAAACTCAAAGCTGTCAGAATTTACAACTGGAAGACTGTAAATCGTTTAGCATTGTACAGATGGGGGCACAGAGGCTCACAAAAGGATATTGCATGATATTAGGTAACTTCTCAAGAGCTGGAACGTTCCTGGGATAGGAGCTTCTTTCTTCCTTGCTTCTTTTCCCCAGTTCTCTCACATACTCAGGCTTAGTAGTCAAAGTGGACTTGAATTAGAAACTCCCTGTGTCCATGAAGACTCTTTTGGTTGCAAACAACAAAAAAAGTCTCTAGATAACTTAAGCATAAGGGGGGATTCATTAGAAAACTCGAGGGAGACTCATTGATCCGTAGGAAGAACAGAACATCAAGCCATGGGAGGACAGGACCAGGGCGGTTGCAGGGTCACCAAGGACGCCTCCCTGGAGGCCTCACCGACTGACTCCAGCTGCTGGGTTTTTGGACTCAGAATAATCATGTGGTTCTTTACAAATGTTTTTTTTCCCTCTTCTTTAACCATCTCAACTGAAATCACTTGAAAGGATCAAACTTGCTCAACTGATTCTTGTTTGTTCAAAATAATCAGAACTTTTGTTGATGACGAAGATAATTTTTGTCACTTTCTGTTCAAGTCTTTGGATAAATGCTTGGGCAAGATAGGTGTTAGCAAGTGTGGGGGCAGCTGGAGGAACCTAACCCAGCTTGGCAGTAGAGGCTGCGCTTACGCTAAATGCACGGATGGATGTGTGATAACTAGGTTGGCTGGATGGGCTTTGGTAAAGATGGGAGAGTGCTCTAGGCTGAGAAAACTTGGGTCAAAGGTGACCCTGGAGCAAAGGGAGTGTGTTGGGTGGAGACGAGAATTGTGGACACCGAGGCAAGTGCAAGGGGGCAGAACCAGGTCACAAATGACCTGGGCTGAAGAGCTCAGAGTTGATCCTGTGTCTCGTGAGGCCTCTCTGAGGTGGCATTAAGGAGGGAATAATCTTGGGAAGTGTGTATTCTAGAAAGATTTCTTTGGCAGCCCTGTGGAGGATGGGCTGAGTGATAGCGAGGGCAGTAAGAAGACATGAAAAACAGGAAGTGAGGACTTAGAAATGGGATATGCAACAGTCTTACTCAACATTTCTGCAATAGGCTAGTGATATTAGGAACACAAAGAATACGCTGACAGTTTTCAGCTGTACAGCGGGGTCTCATTATGACAAAGTCTCATCTATTAGATTGACTCACAGCCCAGACTTGCAGTGGCCTTAGAGCGAGGCCCTGCATACACCTGCCCTCGGGTAAGCGGCCCTCAGTTAACCGTGGAGGTGACATGGGGTCTGGCGTAGCTTATTGTTCAGAGTGGTTTTCTTTTATATTTTTATTCGAGTCTTTTTCTTTGGGAATTGGCCATGTGGAAGGACTACTCTCCGGTCACGTGACTGGTTAGAGCTCAATCCCAAGAGAATTGAGGAGCTGCGGCACGTGGGCCCTTGTCTGTGACTGTGTCACAGTCACGTGCTGCGTGGCTCTCTAGGCAGGGCCATGGTTCACAGGTAGGGGCTGTGCTGATTTTCTGCTGTGGTTCTGGGGTCAGCAGGGCCAGCATGTGACCCAGTGTGCGGCCATATCAGCCCCCTAGAAGAGCAGAGACTTCTCCACGGCTGGGCAGGTGTGCGGGGAGGCGGCACAGGGCTGCCACCCTTCCTCTGCCCCCTGGGGCCTGTGCCTTGGCTGCTGTGCCCCTGCACTTTCACATAAGCCTCATTCTTTGCCTGTCTACCTCCACTTTCTGCTCAGCCAATGCATGTTCTTTATACCATCATATTCTCCCGGTCTTTCCAACCATGTCATTTTATTTTTAATTACATTAAAAGTTGTTTAATTGTGGTAAAACACGCGTTTTACCACATAAGTAAAACTTACCATCTTACCCATTTCTAAATGAGCATCAGGAGTATTCAGTATCTTTCACATAGTGGTGCACCGATCTCCAGAACTCTTTTCATCTTGCAAAACCCCCTAAACAATACCTCTCCATTGTCGCCTCCCCCAGCCCTCGGCTGCCATCATTCTACTTTCGGTTTCCATGAATCTGACCGCTCTACGGACTTCATATAACTGGATTCCTACAGCATTTTTGCTTTTGTGATTGGCTTATTTCATGTGACATATCTTCAAGGTCCATTCACGTCGTAGCGTGTAACAGGATTTCCTTCCTTTTTAAGGCTGAATAATATTTCATTATTTGTATAGACCACATTTTGTTTATTCCTTCATCTGCTGGTGGACACTTGGGTTGCTTTTGGCTCTGAGAATACTGCTGCTAAATACATGGGTGTACAAAGCTTATCCTTCTTTGTGTAAAGTCCCATCTCCTGAGCCCCCCCTTGCGTTTCTTCCATCTAGAGAGCAATGACATGGCAGGTTTTTCTGCTCTCTGCCGAGCCATTATCCATCCAGGTGGCCCAAAGGAGTTTCTGTTCTCCAAGGACATTCCATATTGTTTCAGTTGGGCTATTTAACCCTTGTCCCTCAACCACCACATTTTTTAAGGAGTATCTTTGTAAATTTTTTTTTTGGAAGTTTCGCCTCCCAATCTCTTTTCCGTTGTTTGCTTCTGAGGGGACAGGACAGGAGTGTCCGTGTGGGAGGGGAAGATACTCCCTAAGGGTGTCTCCCAAGGAAAACAGTCTAAGCAAGAGGAGAGTGCACTACAGATGGGGGAGAGGCAGATCCTTCCCTTGGCGGGATCATTAGGTACAAGGATGACGTGAGCTGGAAGTCCTGGTGCCCATTGTTGCCACCACGTGGGGAGAACTTGACAAACTGTTGTGCCCTGCAGACCCAGGAACGAGCATGGGTTCTGCCAGGATGACATGTCACTTGGATGTGAAGGAAGAAGGGACAGGAGAGGGGAGCATGTGGTGTGGGACCCGCATGCATGAGACGGGGGAGAGGAATCAATGCCTTCAGGGATTTCTGGGAAGCTAATTGGGTGGTGAGATGTGTAAAAAACCCTGACTTGGTGCCCCCTTTTAAAGAACTACATTTTCAAAAAATGCTCTTAAGATCTGATTTATGTTTCCTTTGCATGTGACTCCATGCAGAGACTGGGTTGCATGAGGCTCCCCAGGATTTAGTCAAGTTTAAATGTTGGTCTTCGGTCAATACTTCCTTAGTTTGTGTTTTGCTGTGCTTTTTCCCCCCCATTTTACTCTTAGATTTAGACAGAAGGTAGTTTATGATTTCATACCTAAATTGTCATCTTGCTCTAGGACCCAGGAAAAGTAAAACAGGTTCTTTCGAAAAACACAAAAAAGAGGAAGGCAATTGTGTTCTTTATACAGGAATTCAAGCTTTGAAAGGGAAAAAGTTTCCTTGAATAATGCTTTCCTGAGGTCACTGGAAATACGATTTCACCCAATTTTTCCTATATTACACTTAATAAGCACACTAATATTTTTAAATGATAAAATTAGTATTTATTTATTTTATCATTTATCAATCATCAGTATTTTATCATAGGAAATAGTATTTCCTATGTTATATTTTTATAAGCAGTTGGCTTGAGGAATATTTCCTTACTCTTGGCCTGGTATTTGAGATCACATGCATCAAATGTCATTAGAGAAAAACTGTTTTAATTGGCAGAGATGCCTTGGAAGATTTGGAAGGATTTAGGATGCAGACCAGGGACGAACCTGAGAGTTCTTGCCTTTTGCTGCATCCTTGCCTGCTGCCCGCTGCACCATGCTTCCTCTCTCTGTGCGATGCTCCCATCAGAAGAGTCACAGTCATTTTTCTTACCCTCTTGAAAGAGGTATCTGTGGGTCACACTTTAGTATTCACTTATCTGGATCCTACCATGAATTCCAATTAATATTTCCTCTGAGATCTAAGACAATCCCTTTACTAGCTTCCTGGCCCCCATTTCTAACCATATTTTAAGTTGTTTGTTTAATTTCAGGGCTGACTGATCACCAGAAATGTTGTTTCCACTAAAGCAAGTAATTTCAAGCTTACGACATTTAAGAATGATCGAATTCTTCCATTCAGAGAAATCTCTCTAGGTCACGAATATGAGATTAGGAGAAGGCAACTTTAGAAAAGTTGACTATAAAGCTACGTGTTTGCAGGCGTGAGGCCGTGCTGTGGAGGATTTTAGGCAGGGATGTGAATGCTTTCTCACCTGGTGGTGTAAATCTGACGTCATCCCCTCCTTTCGTAGGACAGTAATACATTTTCAGTTCCAGTTAGTATCTTTGGTGGAACCCTGAGATCTATTAGTGCCTAATAATTGATGGAGGTTTTTCCCATGTGGATTTCATCCCTATATCAGGTAGAGTGATAAAGGGTGATAAACTTTCATCACTTCATTATTCTCCCTGGCCTCATACTAGTACTACTGGTTTCTCTAGACTATTGTAGGCAACTCGTCAGTCACCTGTCATACCTCTGCTTTGATTCCTCCCTCCTGCAAATGCAAGAATCTCTTGGTATTAGAGATTTTCCTGATTAACAAACTTATATTGAGCGGCACAGTTTTTGCACATTTCTTTCTCCAATTCCTTTGGTGGCAAAGATTGTCTTTCTTCTGGGGGAACCCATTCCCGTGCTCTCTGAAGAGGCTAATGCTTCCACTTGGCAGCCACAGGAGTGGGCAATGCCCCAGGCCTTTCAGGTACAAATGGGAGGGGGGCGAGCTCCTCTCCTTCGTAGGATCGTTATTTATAAGGATGATGTGAGCTGAAACTGTTGGTTCCCATCATTGCTACCACAAGGGGAAATTGCATGAGAAGTCAGAACAGAAACACAAAGCTGAGGGATGGAAAGACAGAGATGCTCTTGACGACATTCTCGATCCTCTTCCTTTTGACACACCTCAGTCAGCTCTCTCCCTTCCACCTACCTGGGGCTACAGCCCATCTTGTGTGTACACCAGCTTAAGCTGGGCTTTTGTCATTTGCAAACAAAGTATCCTAAGTGAGGCAACTGCCAGCCACTTCATCCTATTTATTAAGTTTCATTGCTTATTTCTTTTACTTCTCTGGCATCCTCGGGCACCAGCTGGTCCAGTGATCTGCACAGAGTGGACGATGGATGGACACCCACTTTTCATGAAGGGCAGTAGGCAGGTGGTTTTCAGCGAGATGGAAGGTCTCCTACTAAGGTTGCCAGATAAAATAGAGGATGCCCTGTTAAATGTGAATTTCAGATAACTAATCCTTCTTCTAGTGTAATTATGTCCCACGTGGCACTTGAATTTCAGACCAAACCCAAATAATTTTAGTATAAGTAGGTTGCATACAATGCGTGGGACACACTTATGCCAAAAATTTCATTGCTTATCTGAAATTCAAATTTGAGTATCCTGTATTTTACCTGGCAATACTAGTCTCACCAAGTAACCATACTTTAAGGACGTGCTTAAAATAATATTACGAGGTTTCTAAATTTAAGAGAGCATCCTACATGAATATCATTCATACCTACAACGTAGAATTTAAACTTAACTGGGCATCCTGTATTTTTATTTGCTGAATATGTTCCCTACTTCAGTTATCTTCCTGATTTGATGATACAGCACCTAAATTCTAGTATCCAAGAGCCATCTTGGTTTTCTACTCCACAGTCAAAGAAGCAATGTTTGGGTTCAAACCTCTTCAATGGGCACCCATCTCTCTCAGGTATCTGAAGGCAAGGGTTGTTACTATTTATTTTTTTAAATTAATTTTATGGAAATATAGTTGGTTTACAATTTTGTATTAATTTCTCCTGTACAGCAAAGTGGTTCAGTTATACATATATACACATTCTTTTTCATATTCTTTTCCATTGTGTTTTATCACAGGATATTGAATATAGTTCCCTGTGCTATACAGTAGGAACTTGTTGTTTATCAATTCTACATATAATAGTTTGCATCTGCTAATCCCAACCTCCCAATCTATCCCTCTCCCATATCCCCTCCCCCTTGGCAGCCACAAGGGGTGTTACTGTTAATGAAGAACTCTTCCATGGCCCGTGTTGGGAGGGGAGAGTTAAGTCAGGAGAACTAACATTTACCAAGGTTCTCTTACTTGTTAAACTTTGGGGAAAAGCTTTGTACCCCTTGACTCATTTAATCTTTGTGACAGCCACGTGAAATAGAGAGATTCTCTCTATCCCCATTTTAAAAATAAGGAAACTGAGACTCAGGCAGGTGAAGTAATTTGCCCCAAAACTCATAGCTTGAAAGTAGTACAAGGTTCAGCTGACCCCAAGCCCATGCTCTTTCTGTAGGTTCAGTTTCTTGGGAAAAGAGCAACTCCTGGTATCTTTTAGCAGAGTAGGACATCCCCAGGGCTGGGGATGTCACCGTCCCTCTGCTGGCATTGAGACCAGAGCCAGCAGAGGCGCAATGACTGCTAACGTCCAACTTTTGACCAGAGAATCTGAGACCTTTACTCTCTGGCCACACCCAGCTTGAATGGGTGCATAGCTCCATACCTTTCCTTGATAAAGCAGCAGAAGCGAAGCAGATGGACCTGAGACATATGAGAAATGTTCCAAAGTACTCATAATTAGAGAAAGAAAACATCTCAAGACACCATTTCTTACCTATCAGGTTTGCAGAGATTAAAAAGGTTAATCAACTGGTTGGCAAATCTGTGGGGCAACAGTTACGATTAGACGTTGCTGGGGGGAATGCAGACTGGTACAAATCATCTGGAGGGGAATTTGGTAAGACTTGACAGAACTATAAATGCGCTTACCTTTTGACACAGCATTCCAGTTTCTACGAATCTGCCCTGAAGACATATCTCAACAATATGAAAATACATATGCACCAGTTTCTTCATGGCAGCCTTGTCTGCAACTGTTAAATATCGGTCTGTAGTTTAGTTAATAACATTGCGCCAGTGTTAATTTCCTGGGTTTATAATTCTATAATTTTGCTCTGGTTATGTAAGATGTTAACATTAGGGCAAGCTGGGTGAAGGGTACTTTTCTGTAGTACTTTTACAAGTCTAAAATTACAGCAAAATAAAAGGTTAAAACTACAACAAGGAAGCAGATTTCTCATCACTTTATGTGGGGCATGAGGTCAGGACTGGACCAGAGGTGAAGGGTCAGAGCTGCCCAACTGCCTCATCCTCAAGTCCATTACATCCTGGAGAAGCGGGTCGGGCTGACCTTGCAGGCAGGAGGTCATGAGGAAGAGAGTGGAGGGGTGCAGATGGCCATCAACCATATCCTTGCTGAGAGTCTGAGGGTCAGCACACTCTGGTGGGAGAAAAATAGAGGACAGCATACCTGCCCGGACCGCTGCTATCTAATGTTCAGATTAAGTCTCTGAAGGATGTCCTTGGAAACAGTTCCATTATTTTAAAGTCTCATCTCACCTGTGTGAGAGATTTACTGTCCTTTCCCAGTCACTGGTTGTTTGTACCCTATATTCAAATACCTTGAACTATTAAGATGATTCATAGCCCTCTCTTTATGTGGCATTTTCAGTCCTACAAAGAGAAAAGCTATGAATTGCTTAAGATGGAGAATCAGTTCTCTCTCCTGAATGACTTGCTCAGAAATGCAGTGCTCGGGCTTCCCTGGTGGCGCAGTGGTTAAGAATCCACCTGCCAATGCAGGGGAGACAGGTTCAGGCCACATGCCGCAGAACAACTAAGCCCGTGCGCCACAGCTACTGAGCCTGCGCTCTAGAGCCCACAAGCCATAACTACTGAGCCCTCATGCCATAACTACTGAACCCTGTGCACCTAGAGCACATGCTCCGCAACAAGAGAAGCCACTGCAATGAGAAGCCCGCGCACCACAACGAAGAGTAGCCCTGCTCGCCGCAACTAGAGAAAGCCTGCATGCAGCAACAAAGACCCCACGCAGCCAAAAATAAATGAATAAATTAAAAAAAAAGTTTTTTTTAAAAAAATGCAGCGCTTTTATTTTTAAAAGATGGTAAAGTTGACATATGAATCAGTGTCCTTAAGATGACTTGGGTGTCTCCTAACATTTTTTTATTATTTCTAATTTATGCTTCATAGTAAAATAGAGATTAGCTGCTTTTTATTTGCTCTTCTAAGTTATTTTGCCAGAGTTGGGCTTTGGACTTCAGCAATACTTCACCAAAATATTAAACCCTTAATCCTGTGGAGATAAGGTGAATTAATAGGTGTATGGGGAATGTTTTAACTATGCAGCTTCCCTAAATCCGTGTTTACTCTGCTGCCAGCTTCCCGGGGTCAATACCGAGGCAGGGCAAGCCCAGCCCAGTCGTGAGTCCTTAATTTCAGGGTGGGGTACACGTCCACGGGACACCCTACCTTAAGCACCTGCCTAAACCAGGTACCATGCTGAGGCTTATACAGCATTTAATCACCCCAGTAACCCTGTTAAGGCTCAGAGAGGTTAAGTGCTTTCCCAAAGGTCACAAGGCTAACACATAGTGGAACTGGGGTTTGAATCTGTCTGACCCCAAGAGCTCTTTTTAGTAAGCACACTACCCAGTAGAGGGAGACCAACGTGGCTGATTCGACCACCTACCCGAGGCCTGGCTCTGCCCATGTTTATGGGGAAAAATAACGGGGTGCCCTCTGTCAGCCCAGGCACCTCATCTAGACGTTGGAGCATCGGTCCATTGTACCCACTCAAGGTTCATAATATTTTCCCAGCATCAAAGTCATTTTGAAAGAAGCCTCATTTGCCAGTTAAGATTGGCCTACATAGGAGGTCTCAGAGCACACCCAGCCTTACCACCTTCTGACACTAGAGCCTGAGGACCCTGGCATACCTGCGTGGGTGATGCCAAGGACCCTTTCCTTTCTTTTCAAGGGAAGGTTCCATCTGTGTTTTGAAAAGAGCATAGGCTTGCAGTCACACCAGAGTGTGACTACTGTCTCACCACTGTGTTTCCTTGGATAAATGAGTTCACCTCTCCAGATTTGTCTTCTTTTCTATAAAGCAGGAACAGCAATACTTTTCACAGAATTACTGTCCGAATTTAAGGACACACGAGAGAAAGCAGCTACTACGTTGCAGGCGTTGAGTAAATGTTCATTATTTTGACAAGCACTACAAATTCACAATGTAGCATTTCTCCCATATATTCCCTCCCCAGTGCCTGGTCTATTTCCAACGAAGAGGAATAAAGTTGCAAAGCATGCTGCCTCTCAGAATTACTTTATTTCTAGAGGACGGAAACTCTGCCAAGGAGGAAAATGGGAGTTATTCCAGGCTTTTAGGCAGGTTTTATTTGTACGCACAAGCAAGCAAGTCAAATTCTTTGTTCTGAAGATGAATTTCATTCTAATGGTGCCAATGAATCTTTCAAAAATTTCATAATTGCCATTCCAGCATGTTCCAAACTGAAAGATAACAAAAGAATTAGGTGGCCAGTTCAGATTGGACTTGGAGACGGATGCATCTGCATATGCATTTGAAAATGCTTCAGCTGCTCCCTGAGTTATCTCAGTCCACGGAGATGTGCAGCTGAGCTAGATCGTGGAGTCAGCAACAGCAGCCCCGTCCTGGCCAGCCTGCCAGCGGTACTGAGGAAGGCTATCGCATGGGGTATAAATTTGGACATAAGAAGAAAAGACGATCCAGAGGCTACAGTGGGATAAGTTCATGAGAGCTAGAGTTTATCAGCATATGCAAACAAAGATCTAGTAAATGTTTTGGCACTTATTCAAACAGAGAAAAATGGTGAGAGAATTTAATTATTATATGGTGCCAGGCGGTAATTGCATCCTATGACCTCCAGGGCATATATGTTCTAGAGTTACCCAGATAAAGTATGATTGATGATGGAGGTGAAATGATCAACCTAAAAATACTGTTTCTGCTGCCTATAATGACAGAATGATCTGCTCCACCTTCTTCTGGTTAACTCCTATTCATCCTTCAAAACCCAGCTCGCTGTCAACAACTGCAGGGAAATTTTCCTAAACATCCTTTGACTGCGCAGAATGTATTAGGTATCCCTCCACTGTGTCCCCATTTCACTCCATGAGACCTCTGCTATGGCCCTGATCTGTCTATCCAATGAGTAAGGATTCCTCATGTGACCTAAAGTCTTGAATCACTTCTCTCCAGCACACTTGGGAATAATGTCTATTTCCAAGTTTGTTCACATTCAGCTGCTTCTTTGTGGTCACTGTCTTCTACAGCCACTTTCTGCTTCACCCTTTGGACCTCTTGGATCTCTTTTCTCCCTCCATACCTTGCCATCACCAGCATGTTGGTCCCAACGTGTAAGATGTTCTTCTCTTTATTACCCCATCCTTTTATATCTCCCAACACCATCAATATAAAGCTTCAATGTAGTAGATTTTACTAAACATTTGAGATAATGAGAACAAGACAAGAAATATTAAATAAAGCTGGATGTTAAATATCACTGTTTCCATCACCTAAGAGGAAAAGAAAAAGGTAGATTCCTTTGTAGACATCCCCTTATGACATACCACAGGTTTTGCCTCACTTTTTCTGTTGTTTTTTTCCTTGTCAGAGAGAAAGCACTTCTTCAACCCTTTAGAGTAAAATTATCTTCCTGTTTGAAGTAAATCACTGTCCCCTGCTCACAGAAGTTGGCTTCCTCCAAGACTCTATCTTATAGATCTCTTCTGGCTTAGTTCAGGCTGCTACAATAAAATACTATACTAGGTGGCTTAAACGTCAAACATTTATTTCTCATCGTTCTGGAGGCTGAGAAGTCCAAGATCAAGGTGCTGGCAGATCCAGTGTCCGGTTAGAGCCCTCTTCCTGGTTTGCTGGCAGCCATCTTTTTGTTGTGTCTTCCTAAGGCAAAGAATGCAAACTCTGGTCTTTTTGCAAGGACACTAATCCCAACATGGGGGTTCCACCCTCATGACCTCATCTAAACTTAATTAGATCCCAAGCCCTCACCTCCTAATACCACTGGGGTTTAGGGCTTCAACATACAATTTTTTGAAGGCTGCAAAATGCAGTCCATAACTTTCTCTTATGCAGGACACCCGTGGGGCAAAATGATTTGTAGCTGTTCATTTCCTGGATTTGGCCGTGTGAGAAAGGAAAGGTCTTGGCAAACCAGGTCTGCTTTGAGGTCACTATTAGTGTGAAATGAAGATGTGGGTTTGCTCTTCCCGTGGCCTCCCAACCAGCTGAGGACAGCTCATGGACACAAATCCATATTTGGGTGCACACTCACACCTCCCCCAAGGACACATGTAAATGCTTGCAGGCAGTTCAAACTAACTCCAGGTTTAGGATGAGAACAGTTTTCCTGAAGGCGATATAATTTGTAATCCTTTCCCTTACCCACAATGCAGGCAGCTCTCTCCCTTTTTCTGCCCATCCTCTTGCTTTCAGGTTCATGTACAGGAAATCTTCTGTGCATAAGAAGTGGAAATCCATTACAGGGTCTTTCTGAACAGCAGAGACATCTGCTTCTTTTTCAGCCTCTGGCTACAAAATAAACTCTCTACCTCTGTGTCACTCCTTTGCCTCTGTTAATCCATTATTGACTGTTGCCTGAAGAATGAGACTTCCTTAGAATCAAAGTATTTATTCTCTTTCCCCAACCCTCCCTGCCCCTTAACTTCTCCTTTCTCCACCCCAGCATCTTTTTCTGTCAGTGAGCTACTGGAGTCCTTGCTCTTCTGAGCCCAGATTTTATGGGTCTCGGGTCTCACCAGGTAAGTGGCCAGGTGGGTGAGGCCATTGATTGCAGGGACACTTTCGCCCACGGAGATGTGGTTGCATTGAGATACAGTGGCTTTGGTTCCACGTAGGCTCTAAGTATCTCTGATCCTTTAGGCAAAAAAGATTTATATTTGAGTGATTAATGCTGGGAAGTTTCAGGCATGTATTGTGTGACCAGGTAATTGAAAAATGACTTCCTGTTCTCAGCTGGCTGCTGCTAACCACAGACAAATGACGATGCATTTGACAAACTTCTTGCGAGTTGTGTGTCTCAGCTCAGCTCTAAATATTTAAAGCAGTCTATTCTCTATTCAGCATGCCCTGAAGTGAGCTTCTGAATGCAGCATATTTTGTTCCCTGTTAAAACTACCCAAGCTTTTTAAAGTGTTGAATAAAAGAATAGACAGTAGTAGGTCTGGGCTGTATCTGGCTGTTGGAACCAGTAGGCTTAGTTACCTGTTAATCCTCTGAGGAGTAGCCAGTAGGAACATTGCTCATTTTTCCATTTCTCCCAGGAATTCTTTTATAAAGTTTGAACAAGGCTGCAAAGTCTCCTCTTCCTGTTATTCATAGGAAAACTTACATTTGCAAAGGTGCTTGGTGCCATTGTGACAGAGGCCAAAAGTTTGCTTAAAAGGATGACAGTGGATAAATGTCAGAAGCCCAGTTTCCTGATTGGTGGTCCTACTCTCTTTACGGGAAGAGCGTCTCCTGAAAGTCCTCTGCTGTTGCTGATGTCATATGGTTGGAACTTAATGAATGCTTTTCTAGTGTGTGATCAAGGCTAGGTGAATGGCACCTAGGAAACTACATTATAAAGTTCTCTGAGTCCACAGAGCTTACAGTCTGCCATAAGAAGACCTAGGTTTCTATCCCAATGCTGTCACTTTTCTAATCCAATGACCTTAACTCATGACCTCAATTCCTTTATCTGCAAATGGCAATGATTCTAGTTACCATTTGTGAGTAGTAAGTAAAATGATGCATGACAAAAATTGATATAAATATATTTTCATTTAGTCTTAATAATGTAAGTGATAAATGAAGAGAATTTTTTGCTCTGTTATTAAGACAATCTGATATTTTTATGTTTCTGTTTTATGTTTATATTTTTATGTTTAAGAGATAAGGAATTATTTGATATTTGAGGAACACTA
The DNA here is from genome assembly GCF_039906515.1 of Pseudorca crassidens. Taxonomy (NCBI): domain Eukaryota; kingdom Metazoa; phylum Chordata; class Mammalia; order Artiodactyla; family Delphinidae; genus Pseudorca; species Pseudorca crassidens. The sequence goes on along the minus strand of NC_090309.1, from coordinate 78,937,022 downwards.
ACAGAAATAAAGTGACTATATTCTGGGTATGTAACATGAACACACAGTGTTTCTAGCCACCGAGGGTGGGAATGAGGGCAAGAGCTTTGATTAAAAGATAAATAAGTACAAGTCTTTAAAACATTTTTTTATTATTTAAAAATTTTGTATTGGAGTATAGTTTTTTTTTTCACATCTTTATTGGAGTATAATTGCTTTACAATGGTGTGTTAGTTTCTGCTTTATAACAAAGTGAATCAGCTATACATATACATATATCCCCACATCCCCTCCCTCTTGCGTCTCCCTCCCACCCTCCCTATCCCACCCCCTAGGTGGTCACAAAGTGCCGAGCTGATCTCCCTGTGCTATGCGGTGCTTCCCACTAGCTATCTATTTTTCGTTTGGTAGTGTATATATGTCCATGCCCCTCTCTCACTTTGTCACAGCTTGCCCTTCCCCCTCCCCATATCCTCAAGTCCATTCTCTAGTAGGTCTGTGTCTTTATTCCTGTCTTACCGCTAGGTTCTTCATGACATTTTTTTTTCTTAAATTCCATATATATATGTGTTAGCATGCGGTATTTGTCTTTCTCTTTCTGACTTACTTCACTCTGTATGACAGACTCTAGGTCTATCCACCTCATTACAAATAGCTCAATTTCGTTTCTTTTTATGGCTGAGTAATATTCCATTGTATATATGTGCCACATCTTCTTTATCCATTCATCCAATGATGGACACTTAGGTTGTTTCCATCTCTGTGCTATTGTAAATAGAGCTGCAATGAACATTGTGGTACATGACTCTTTTTGAGTTATGGTTTTCTCAGGGTATATGCCCAGTAGTGGGATTGGAGTATAGTTGATTTACAATGTTGTGTTATTTTCTGCTGTACAGCGAAGTGAATCAGTTATACATATACATATCTCCACCCTTTTTTAGATTCTTTTTCCATATAGGTCGTTACAAAGTACTGGGTAGAGTTCTCAGTAGGTCCTTATTAGTCATCTATTTTACTTACATACAGTAGCATGGCTACAAGTCTTAAGCAGTTTAAGTTACATTGATACCTTCGATATCTTCTCTTCAGAATTCCTACAGTACTTGCTTTTTCTGCTATTCAGTGAGCACTTAGTCAAGTCAGGACATGTGATTGAAGGCAGTGAGAGAGTTCACACTTTTCCCCTGCCAAAGAGAATTTGTAATTGGCAGCCACATGCACCATGTATCTCCTAGTCCATTCCCGAAAAGTTATTCTTCACACTAAACATTTATTGTAGAAAACAGAGAGGGAAGGCAGGAAGAGGAGAAAGAGAGCAAAAGGGCATGGAGAGGAAGATTTTTCAAGGGGTATTTACACATGAGAAGTTCTTGAGACAGGTGACTATAGAAATGTTGTGGAGAAGAGAAAGAAGCATGCTAGTTATAAGACAAGTAAAGAGTGGAATTACTTTAAGAATCCTTTTTGCAGGTTGACCTCCACATGGCATTCCTTACAGACTTGTCCCTGTGGCTCACAGCTTTAATAGGGTTACAGATGAAAAGCACCGTGAGATATTTCATTTGAAGATTTTTCTCCATCCAACCAAATAGTCTCATCTTTTTTTATCACCTCCCAATCGACTCTCGCCTAGTTTATCCTCCACTACCATCCACCAGAATAATTTCTGTGAAACACAAATGTGATTATATCAATCCTTTGTTTCAAACCCTCCCTAACGAGATGGACAAGATGTCCTCTGTTAGTCAAGGCACATCCATCCATCCATGAGGTTTTTGCCCACGTGACTGCTCTGGATGGTGTTTCCAACTTCCTCACGTAGGTGGTCTTCTGTAACCCAGTAAACAACACAGATTCTCCCTCAAGGGGTTAAGAGGGAGATTTCTCAGCAGGAGATGAGAGCAGGGATGCCCTCTTGGATGACCTGATAATCTCCGCCCAAGCCCACAAGTGATGCCAGCCAAAACAGCAAAGGCAGCAGCCACGTTCCTTATGAAATCCAGCCATCAACTGGAAGCACCAGTGATCTAGCGCAGAGCAGGGGTGCGGTGGGAGTGTCTGCCCTGATCCAGAGCCCTGTTTCCTCACTGCCATTGTTTGAAATTTCCAGGATAGGATAGTACTTGGTTTTATTATTGTTTTGAAATTCTCTACAACAGAGCACCCACCGATTGCCTTTGCAGACTGCTCCCCCAAGGCAAACCGCCCCCCTCCCCACTTCCTCTCCACCACAGGACAGCACCACCCCCTCCCTTTTCTTTTTCTATAGATCGAAGAGCGAGTGCATCACAGGCTTGAGTTGACTGATGCGGAAGTGCCTGGTGACCATTGGAATGGCAGCCTCTCAGGACTGCAGAAATCACAATTTGAAGGTCAGACACTATAGGTTCATGCAGAGTAAGACCAGTGGAGCAATTCCATCTCTTGGACTTTGGAGATGGGGTGGTGGCCCCAGAAAGACGAGACATCACGGCAGAGAAAGAAGCACTGAGGCTGTTTGCACAGGTGCAGTTTGGACATTAGCTTTGGCTGGCGTATCTGCATTCATTTTCTGAGCTGGAGACTGTTTTCTAAGTACTTACAGCCAGTAAATACTATTCCTTTCAAGGGGACTGTGTTGAATTGTTTTGCTCCTGAATTTGTTATACTTTAAAGGTGCTTTATAAATTGGGTTTTTTTCAAGTGTCGCTGTTTTAGTTACTCTAAACCCGGACGAATTTTGATTTAAATTAAAAACTCTCAGCTTGCTTAAAAGGGGCAGATATTTGCTATTGTGACTTGTTGCCAGCAAAGCCTTAAAGAATAAGTGCTGAATCTTATGGCACAGAGAGGAGGGAACGGGTCAAATACTAAAACTAATGTTATCAGCAGTCGGACAGAAATGAGAAAGGGAGGGCCTGGCTTGGAGGGGAGGCCGGAGCTTTTGATAGAGATCCTTCCTGGGCCACATAACGGGCATAGCTTCCCATCACCTGCAAGATAAGCCCGTGCTCCTAAATGTGGCAGATACAGGCTTGGAACCCTGCCTAACTCCTCCACGCCATCTTTCTACGTTGTCCGTTGCATGCATTCTATCTCTGTGCTCCAGGCACCCAAAGCAGCTAGTCCCTGACTGTGACATACTCTTTCATGCCTCTGTGCCTTTATAGGTACTGTTTCTCCTCCCTGGAAAGCCCAGTTTTCTTCTTTCTCCATCTTCCTATATTCATCTTCAAGAATTAGCAAATTATCTCCCCTGGACAGCTCTCTGATTCCATTCCCAGTCACATCCCAAGCAGAAGTAATTGTTTCCTCATCTGTGATGTTGTTCTGGCATGGGAATGCCAAGTTTGGCTCATGCCTCCATCACTTAATGCTGTGTGACCTTGGACAAGTTACTTAATCTCTCTGTGCGTCAAATTCCTCAACTGTATCATGGGGATAATAACAATAATAATACTATGCCTTATAAAATTAAAATGAGGATGAAGCTCTTAGGAAGTTTCCTAGAATCACATAATAACTTAACCTCTTAATTATCTTTATTGTAATTTATTACTACCATTATCATCATGTATATACCTCCTTTGTGCTTTTATTCACACCAATTTTATTCACATGCTTATTATTGTTGATGTCAGTCTGCCTTAATCTCATCTATCCTTACTCCTCAGCGTTTAACACAGTACTTGGCATTAACAGGTGTCCAGGAAATAGGTTTGAATTTTACAGTACTTATTGGCATTTATGTCTTCTTCTCCTTATCAGATTATAAGCTCCTTAAAGTGTCTTTTCTGCTTTATCGCAATCTTCAGGGATGCTAGTCCAGTACCCTACACATAATCAGCACTCAAAATCTACTGAAGAAACCAGTGAATTAATGAAGAGTGTGTACAAATGACTATTTAGATATTGGCTTCTAGCTAGCAGGCAGACCAGTGGTGTCATAGGACACTGACTCCCAGCTTGTCATGTGGGATCAGCTAGAGAACTGAAAGCAAACAGTTTGGTCCACTTGGTTTTTTTGTTTCATAAACTTCTGTTGAATTTAAAAGGTAGTCAGGATGTAGTTAAAGATGAGGGTCTATCTTCTGAACCCGAAACCAGTGTATGGAAGAGGCATGGGGTAGATTAGAGATTTGTAGATGGACTAACTTAAATCAAATATCCTTTGTAAATCTGACAGAAAGCTTCTCTACGCCATAGTTTTAAAAGTCTGCATTTCCACAAAATTGGATCTTATAATCAAACTTTCTGTGTTTCTTCAAACTATCTAATGGAGGTGTTTTGATTGGATGTTCCATTATGTTACATTGTCAGGTTAGAAATAAAGTCATAATTTTCTTCAACTAGGAACCAGACTGAGTGGAACACTTGCAACCAGATTCTAAGAACAGGACATCAGTATTTCCATGGAAGTGTTTAAAATGGGTTGTTTCTTAGCCCAAGAATGTGATGTGTTTTTGATCCATCTCACAGCATCTTCTATTAATAACTTTCTGAACTTTGGATTGATTATTTAATAGCTCTTACTATTAAATACTATTCCTGTAAAGGGACACTTGTTAGGCTGTTTGAGGTCTGAATTTATGTTTTGTTTAAAGAGTGCCATTTAAGGTTAAGATTAAGAGATTTCGGGGGAATGGTTTAAGTTAAAAAATGAGAAAGTTACTTGAGTCTAAACGTAACCTTTTAAGATTTTCCCAGGGAACTGAAACACATAGGAAAAAATGTGGAGCCATTATAAATGGAATGTAAGACTCTTTACTTTTCTTCTTTAAGCCTCTGGAAATGAAAAATGTAAATAGAAAGATAAATGAGGGAAGGATTTTGAAAGTTCTTCATCAAGCAGTCAAGTTGTTGCCTGAAATGGCAAGGGAAGTAGAGCAATGCCTCTTGAAGTAGCCTCAACCGGGCCCATCTGCCCGAGAACCCCGAGCATGACTTCCAGAACCCATCCCTAAGATAGTTCATTTGCCGTCTCTGCTTTTGTGCCTGCCACTGCCTCTAGTAGCTTCCATGCTTCCAAGCTGTCGGCAGCACGCCTCTACTAGTTCAATCTGTCAATCTCCATCTTCCATCCTCTTGCTGGTATATTACGGAATAAAGACTTGCCTAGAAATAGAAGAAAGTCACACATCCCGCAGCCCTCACCCCAAATTTTGCCTTTAAAAACTCTTCCTCAAAAACCTTCTGGGAGTTTGGGGGCTTTGAGCGTGAGTCACATTCTCCTTGCTTGGCCCTGTAATAAACCATTCTCTGCTCAAAAAAAAAAAAAAAAACTTGCCTAAAAGAGAGAACACAATCATTTACTTACTAAGAAACTTTTTTTTTTTTTTTGAGAACCACAATGTTATGCCTAGCACTGTGATAAATGCTGGAAGTTCAAGGATGGTGTGGCTTGGGTGCCCATAGACCAGTTTCCTTTTCTTCCTGGGCCCACAGGTATTTTTCAGTTCACTTGCAGTCATGTGAGACCACGTGACTAGATTCTGTTTAATGGATTTCAGCAAAAGTAATGGAAGCAACTTCCAGGTCTGGCTCCTAAACTATCTTGTGTGATATTATTCTCTCTCCCTCTTATATCATCTCTAGCTGAATGCAGAAGATCCAGGAAAGGACCCCAAGGCCCACGGAGTCAGCTCCATTGCTAGACCACAAAGTCTGGGTACCTGAATCACCACGTGGAGGACAGCAAACTGGGATAACTGTCTGCCTAGAAATATCCTGCATCGGACTTTGCGTGATCAAGAAATGAACATTAATGTTGTTAAGCTACTGAGATTTCAGAGTTCAGTTAATGGAGTAATACAATATAATTATATAGTAGTATAATACAATAATATATTATACTCTCTGACTAATAGAGATGAGTAAGATACAGATCTTGTCTTCAAGGAGTTAACATTTTGGTTGGGAGAAGCATATAAATTATTCTAAAACAATGTGATCAGTGTAGCAAATGAGATGCATAACATACAATGGAAGTAGCACAAGGAGAAAGATGGGGATGATGATGGTGATAGAAAGACTTTCTGAAGGAAACCCATCATTGTGTGTTTCTTGCAAGTGTAGGCATGGTTGGGGAGGGTGGCTGTAGGCTGAGAGAAGGGGAGAATGAGAGGCAGGTCGGTGTTGCAGGAGCAGAAAAGACGAGCCTGAGCGTAGTGACACACGGGGCTGGAGAGAGAAGCAGATGTCAGAACTTAGAGGGTCTTACCTGTCACACTGGTCACCTGGGCTTTCTGAGATCAGTACTATTCAACGTGCTGATCTGCGATGTTATAAGAAGCCCGTGGCAGCATGTGTATCAGCACTCTGCTTCTTTCATGGAAAATGTCTCGCTATGAAAAAAAAATAAGTCAGCTGAACTAAGTAGCAAGATCAGTGATGTGACTGATATTCATTTTGGCACAAGCTTCTTATTTCGTCATGTCCAGAAAACTGTTCCCGTGTCTGAGGACCACACTTGGAGTGGCCCCGTATTAGGCAAATTATTCTGTTTGCTGTGGACAACTGATGTGAAGGGTGTATACTCATGGCAGGGTGACCACTTAGGGGGAATGGGGGAATAATTCCAGAGGAAATTGACAAAGACCTAAATTAGAGGAGTGGAGGTATTGATGGACAAAAGAGAATGGATTTCAGAAATATTTAGTGCAAGATCAGGGTGTGGTATGACTGTAAAAGAATTTTTAAAAAATGAGTCAAGTTTTTTTTTTTTACATCTTTATTGGAGTATAATTGTTTTACAATGGCGTGTTAGTTTCTGCTGTATAACAAAGTGAATCAGCTATATGTATACATATATCCCCATATCTCCTCCCTCTTGAGTCTCCCTCCCACCCTCCCTATCCCACCCCTCTAGGTGGTCACAAAGCACCGAGCTGATCTCCCTGTGCCATGCGGCTGCTTCCTACTAGCTATCTATTTTACATTTGGTAGTGTATATATGTCCACGCCACTCTCTCACTTTGTCCCAGCTTACCCTTCCCCCTCCCCGTGTCCTCAAGTCCATTCTCTACGTCTGCGTCTTTATTCCTGTCCTGCCCCTAGGTTCACCAGAACCTTTTTATTTCTTTTTTTAGATTCCATATACATGTGTTAGCATATGGTATTTGTTTTTCTCTTTCTCACTTACTTCACACCGTATGACCGACTCTAGGTCCATCCATCTTACTACAAATAAAAAACTAAAAATAGAACTACCATATGACCCAGCAATCCCACCACTGGGCATATACCCTGAGAAAACCATAATTCAAAAAGAGTCATGTACCACAATTTTCATTGCAGCACTATTTACAATGGCCAGGACATGGAAGCAACCTAATGTCCATTGACAGAGGATAAAGAAGATGTGGCACATATATACAATGGAATATTACTCAGCCATAAAAAGTCCTAAGTTTTTTGATCAAGTGTCTGGGTGGATAGTAGAGCCATCAGCTGAAGAAGAGTCCATACATGGACTTAGTGGGGTCCATTAACATCCAGTGCTGTGGAAAGTGAAGTGGATAGGAAACGCCCAGGTAGATATGTTGAAAGACCAGTTGGAGACGATTGTCTAGAGCTTGGGGGAAGAGCTCTGGGGTGAAGGTTCAAATTTGGAAGTCATTATCATAGGAGGTATGGAAAATGGGAGTGTAACTCTACAGAGTGAGAAAGTCAGTGGCCCAGGATGAAACCCTGGGGAACACCCAAATTAAGGAGACAAAGATCTCCTGAGACAGACCGGACCTTCCAGAGGAGTGAGAGGTGCTGGGAGCCCAGAGGGCAGAGTGTTTTTCGATGTTCTGAGCCAACAAGAGCAGCAGGGAGGACCAGTAAAATATCGATGCAAATGTCTCCACTGGAACTGAATCAGGATGTCTTTGGTGAAATCTGGGCTACAGCAGTGCCCACCAGTAGCAGACACAGTAGCAGAATTATAAGGGATTCTAAAACCATCAAGAGATCTAGGCAAGTTCCTTTTCCTCTCAAGTCCTGTTTCCACCTCTGAAAGAGGAGAAGTCAGACTAAGTGAGATGCTTTCAGTTCTAACCTTCTTAATAATAGATACCATTTTGAACACCAAATATACGGTAGTCACATAATTTTGATAAAATTGTGCGAGATGCTGGCATGCCACTTCTCCTGAGGCTCAGAGAGCTTAAGGATCACGCTGAGGTTCATACGCTCAATGAATTTCCGAACTGAGAATTAAGAATTATGTTTGTCTGACAACAAAACCTGTGTTCTTTTCACTATCCTGCACTGTACGATGATTGTGAGGAGAGATGAGGCACCAGGCCGAATGTGAATTGAATTTGGTAGTAGATCGTGTATTAGAGTCATCCTTGCTATATTTTCACAGACAATATTCTCTAATAAAAGGCAGAATGTTCCTTTTGAGGAACATAAACGAAATTCACTGCAAGGGCTTTGCATTAAGCTGATGTTAGGTATATAAAAAAGACCAGGTTGATCAGCAAGTGACAGGGAAATTGGGGAACTTTTATATAGACAGAAAAAAAATCAATACTAGCATAATAGTTTACAGACGCAATGCATTTTTCAGTTAAAAATCTCTGAAGACAAGCTTAGTAGTTGATCGGTATAGAAACCCTTGAGGGCATGATTCTCATTCAGTGCAGGTAGGTATTATCTGAAGCCAATTATCTGATATAAAAGAATAGCTCATGCCTTCTCAAGGTGTCTTTCTTTGAGTCTGTTTTAGGAATGATTGCTTTTAAAGTTAGCTAGTATACCAAGGGGAATTTCTATATCTATCCAAAGAGAAAAAGGAGGAGAATATTTTGAATATGACACATTTAAAGAACCAATGGTGTCATCGGGCTTTAGAAAACTGGGCAAAGAGGCATGCCAAGGTTTTCAGAAGCTTTCTGATTTAGCTCAGAATTTTCTATATACTCTTTCTGGTGCAAACACTCTCTGTCCAGAAGGCTTGCAATTTCTTCTTATGCCCTCAAGTAGTCCTTCAGAGATAGTCTATGTAATAAAGTGTTTTAGATATTATTAAGTCTGAATATTCCATTTTAAAGTCAAAGAAATGGAACACAGATAGGGGAGGGGTCTTGCCCAAGGTCACAGTTAGAGTAGAGCTGTGACTAAAGCACCAGGCATCCTAGCCTTTGGTGCAGCGCAATTTCTGCCACACTGAGTCTGGGATGTAAGCTCAGTGCTAAACAGGCCTCTAGCTTAGTTGTTGTTACATCCACCATAGGACCTCAGAAGGTACGTGGCACACGGAGTGTTGGCTGTGTAACTATGGTAAAGAACAAAGTGCTTCTGTTTTAACTTCCTAGCAACACAGAAAAGATTCTCTTGTGGGTTTCCCCATCTGTTGTGTTCTAATTCCACCAGGCTACCTGTCCTATAGCCTACTTAGCCCCATCCCCAGCTCATACTTGTCTGAGGATCTGGGAGTAGCCAAGCCCCAAGGTGGCAGGAAGGTGAAGAGACTGGAGGCTCTGTCTCAGGCAAGCTGGCTTGAGTCCAGCTCTGACCTGGCTTGGATTACTGCTGGGTTCTTACTCTACCTTGATTCAGTCATTGAAGTTATTTGTAACAACCCAAGGTCTCAGTCTCTGCCTTGATTTCTTGCTCATTATCTCTTAGACGAATCTAGGCTTTAGTGTAGTAACAGACAAGCCCCCAGATCTCAGTGGTTCAATACATAAAGGTTCATTTCTCACTCATGAGTCTGGTAGCTCTCTGGGACAATTCCTTTTTAAACCATAACTTAAGGACTTCAGTTTTTTGTATCTGGCAGCTGTACCATGTGGAAAACATGGCATCCAGGTCAGCTGGTGGAGGACGAGTGAGCTGGAAGGCTGTGTACTATCTCTTCATTGCTTTAGCTTGGAAATGACACACATCACTTCTGCTCAATGCTGATTGGTCAGAACTAGTTACCTGGCCTTCTCCAACTGCAGGGGCTTTGGAAATTTAGGAAAGCACATAGGCTTTGGTAAGTCACAAAGATCTCTGTCAGAATCAGGCAAATGAGAGATCACTGAGGTTTTCATCTTTCTTTTTCTTTCCTTCCTTAAAAAAAAAACCAAAAAACCCCAAACTTGCGATAAGCGGACTTTGCACAATGGAATGTTCTTTGTGGCTTAGCAAGACATAAACAGCGCTATTGGTAGGTCTAGGAAACATATACAGTGGGGCCGTAGGCTCTTGAGAACTTTGCCAGCCCCAGCGACTGCTCTGAGTTTAGGTCACATGAGTTGTCTCACTGAGTAATAAAATGTGGGGTGGACTTGGCTGGGCGGAACCCCAGTTGACTGATTATTCAGTTCAGACAGAACTAAAGGAAAACAGTTGCCCAGCGGCCTTTCAGTTCTGCTCCTTTCCTGTTATTTCTTCAGCCATTTAGAGTCTAAGGTCTGGATAGAGCTGGGCCAAAGTTTGTCAGGATTCGAGACAGATAAATCATTTGCAGACCAGCAAGGGCCTCACAGCTTTACTAGGAAAGGGAGAATTGGAAGCTTGGATTGGGGTGTATCGATGTGTCCTTTTAGTGGCCGAGAGTGCTTTCATTTTAACCCGCACTGAGGCCAAGCACAATCGTAGAATCACACATTCTTTTTTTTTTTAACATCTTTATTGGCGTATAATTGCTTTACAATGGTGTCTTACTTTCTGCTTTATAAAAAAGTGAATCAGCTATACATATAGATATATCCCTTTATCCCCTCCCTCTTACGTCCCCCTCCCACCCTCCCTATCTCACTCCTCTAGGTGGTCACAAAGCACCGAGCTGATCTCCCTGTGCTATGTGGCTGCTTCCCACTAGCTATCCATTTTACATTTGGTAGTGTACATATGTCAACGCCACTCTCTCACTTCGTCCCAGCTTACCCATCCCCCTCCCCAAGTTCTCAAGTCCATTCTCTACATCTACATCTTTATTCCTGTCCTGCCCCTAAGTTCTTCAGAACCTTTCTTTTTTTTTAGATTCCATATATATGTGTTAGCATGTCGTATTTGTTTTTCTCTTTCTGACTTACTTCACTCTGTATGACAGACTCTAGGTCCATCCATCTCACTACAAATAACTCAGTTTCGTTTCTTTTTATGGATGAATAATATTCCATTGTATATATGTGTCACATCTTCTTTATCCATTCATCTGTCGATGGACACTTAGGTTGCTTCCATGTCCCAGCTATTGTAAATAAAAAATATTGTAAAAAAAAAAAAAGAGCTGCAATGAACATTGTGGTACATGACTCTTTCTGAATTATGGTTTTCTCAGGGTATATGCCCAGTAGTGGGATTGCTGGGTCATATGGTAGTTCTGTTTTTAGTTTTTTAAGGCACCTCCATACTGTTCTCCATAGAGGCTGTATCAATTTACATTCCCACCAGCAGTGCAAGAGGGTTCCCTTTTCTCCACACCCTCTCCAGCATTTATTGTTTGTAGATTTTTTGATGATGGCCATTCTGACCACTGTGAGGTGATACCTCATTGTAGCTTTGATTTGCATTTCTCTAATGATTAGTGATGTTGAGCATCCTTTCATGTGTTTGTTGGCAATCTGTTATGTCTTCTTTGGAGAAATGCAAATTTAGGTTTTCTGCCCATTTTTGGATTGGGTTGTTTGGTTTTTTGAGCTGCACGAGCTGCTTGTAAATTTTGGAGATTAATCCTTTGTCAGTTGCTTCGTTTGCAAATATTTTTCTCCCATTCTGAGGGTTGTCTTTTCATCTTGTTTATGGTTTCCTTTGCTGTGCAAAAGCTTTTAAGTTTCATTAAGTCCCATTTGTTTATATTTGTTTATATTTCCATTTCTCTAGGAGGTGAGTCAGAAAGGATCTTGCTGTGATTTATGTCATAGAGTGTTCTGCCTATGTTTTCCTCTAAAGGTTTTATAGTGTCTGGCCTTACATTTAGGTCTTTAATCCATTTTGAGTTTATTTTTTAGAATCACACATTCTTTACCTTCAGTGAGTAAATGCTCTCCTAGTCATTTGGTGGGAAGAACCTAAGGATTCCCAGCAGACAAAACACATATCAACTGGAAGCGATATGGGACACTGTGATGGGATTTGCATGGCATGATGCTCTGCCTTAATGTTTCCTACCAGTTTCTGCTCTTGTTAGGATCATCTATTGAAAGAGGGCTTTGATTTTTATTTTTTTTTTAATTTTTAAAATTTATTTAATTTATTTATTTTTGGCTGCGTTGGGTCCCCGTTGCGGTGCACGGGCTTCTCACTGAGATTGCCTCTCCCCCTGCGGAGCACAGGCTCTAGGCACGCGGGCTTCAGTAGTCGTGGCGCACTGGCCCAGCTGCCCCGCAGCATGTGGGATCCTCCTGGACCAGGGCTCGAACCCGTGTCCTCTGCATCGGCAGGTGGATTCCCAACCACTGAGCCACCAGGGAAGCCCTGATTTTTACTTTTAATTAAAGTTGGAGACTTTAAGTTACACCTGAGAAAAGAAAGGGGAGAAAACTAATTGTAAGTCATTCTCTCTTCTCTAACGCTTCTCAGCCCCACATCTCATGTTATCAAATCCTCACGATCATGCTTTCTGATGATTCTACAATCTGCTTCATACTTGATAGCTGATTGTCTTTGGCTTACGTTAAAGCTCCATTATGTCCCATCTAGAATAGCATCCTAACTGGTCTTGCTAGTAAAAGTAAGACAGAGTAGTATGTCAAAACTCAAATATAACCATATCACAAGACGTGTAAAATATTTCAATGGTTCTTGATTGTCTATGGAATAAATTTCCATTCCCCCTCTTTCAGTGCATAAGGCTTGTCACGATGTGGCTGCTGGTTTTCCTGTTGTCTCTCACCTCTCCACACTGCCAACCTGTGGGGAATAACTGGTAGGTACCAGATTGTCTTATACCCGTTTGTGCCTTTGCTCCTTCCTATATGTTGCTACCCAGAATGCTGCTCTCTTCTTCATCTAGCAAACTCTTGAATCTTTCAGGATTCAGCCCAGACAGCATCTCCCTTAGGGAAAATTTCTAGATCCCCTCAGTTGGGTTAGACACCCTCTATCTGGGTTCTGGCAGTATTTATCACACTGAATTGTAATATTTAATGTGCTCAGAATGTCCACATAGATTCTCAACCCCTTGAAGGCAGAAACCGTACCTTATTTAAAGTTGTCTCTATATGTTTTCTTACTCTCCATTATGTTCTATTGATCTTTATGTCTATATTTATGCCATATCACACTGCCTTAATAACTGTAGCTTATAATAAGTCTTGAAATCAGGTAGTGTAAGAGCTACAACGTTATTCTTCTTTTCAAAGTTGATATGGCCATGTATACCCTTTATATTACTCTATAAATTTAGAATCAGCTTTTCAATTGCAACAAACAAGACTTTCTGAATATTTTGATTGGGATTGTATTTAATCTACAGGTCAATATGAGGAGAACTGACATCTTAATGACAGTATTGAATCTTCTGACCCAGAAATGTGTTATATCTCTCCATTTATTTAGGCTAGTTTTCATTCTTTCAGTAATATTTTGTAGTTAACAGTGCACAGGTCTTACACATCTTTTGTTACTTAAAAAAAAGCTGACAGGCAAAAACTCAAATTTAGGAAATGTAAATTGGGAGGGGATTCTTTGCTTTCCAGATGGAGTCAACAGAAGTCTTCTTAAATACCCGCAAACCCTGCATTGGAAAAAATACATCACAGCGTAGGTACTCAAAAACACTGCTGATAACTGAATGTCTGTTGGATTTAGAGAATTTGCATTCATAAGCAAACCCAAAGTCTATAGGGAGTAAAGGATGCCAGTATCCCATTTACCTTACTCCTCAGTGGTGCTTGCTTGGGTTACTTGCAGGTAAAAAACTTGCATTCCTTAAACCCAGGAGTCTGTGTCAGGCAGACTCAGCATCCGGGAGAGCAACGATATATTTGGTCACAGTGATAAGGGCCTGGGTTTTCCTGGGCCTGTGAGTTCCCATCAGCCTGATGGTTCTTAGAAAAGATGCATCCCTCCCACACACAGCCAGACTGTGTGCATGTGGGATGAGGGCTGGCTCCACAAGTCAGGCATAATTTATGGGCAACTACAGGAAGCAGAAAGTCTTAAGGCTAGACTGAAAGTGCAGATGGGGAAGTATCCTCCTCAGGGCTATGCCAACACCTGCCAGACTGTGGGAAGTTCACAGTCATGTTCCTGTTCATCTTGCATCTGCTCAGAATTGAACCTTGCTAAAGTTCAGTTTTGCCTGATGCCCATTCCAGCTCTAAAGCCTCTCATGGCTCCCTCTTACCCACTGAACAGTTCAAATTTCTCTTTATGACATTTAAATCGCTTTATAATCAGCCTCCAAATACCTAGAAGGCCTTATATCCTATGTATTCCATACATTTTTCCTGATCTCTAGTTGTAATATGAAATTCTCTACAAATAGCAAAATTGTGTCTTACTTTTGCTACTGTAGTTTCACTGTACAGTAGGACCTCACTCTCCTAGTTGATATATTATTTTACTTTCTGAGAGATTTCTGCAATTTCACCTCCCAATCATTTTCTTGAAATTTTCATTTCTACTGTTCACCCAATCCATTCAGCCGAGGTGGCTGGAATAATGTTCCCAAAATTACAGCTTTGCACATAAGCCTGAAGAAAAAGTTCAGTGCTTTTCTAAAACCAAAAGATAAGGCAGAACTTATTGGCTTGGTATCAAGACTCTTGGAAATCTAAACAACACCTCCCAAACTCCCTTCCCAAACCCCCAAACAACCAAAGAAACAAAAAGATTCTTTAAAATCCACTCTCCCCTGCCTTAACTTACCTTAGTTACTGGGTTTCTTTCCCTTCAGTCTTTCTCTTGTACTTATGCATTTCTTGTTCTCATCTGTACGTCAGATTTTGTTGCTGATTGTGTGTGTGTGTGACTGTGTCTATATCCCTACTAGACTGTGAGTTCCCTACGGCCAGTACCTCTTTGGCTCATCCTATAGCCTCTTTAGGACCAAATACCACTTCTTCCAACAGTAGATGCCCAATTAATATTTGCTGGTGATGAAGAAGAAAGAAATGGAGCAGAGCAGAGGATGCTCCGTGTGGGTGTTGCATCAGAGAAATACATAGACCTACCAGAAGCCTACAACCTGGCTGGTGGCGATAAGAATAAATGAGTGCTCTTTCACTTCCATTTAACAGATATATGTGGATCACCTCAAGGTTAGATATTAAAATATACTATTAAATACTAATCCCAGAGGAAGAAATGCAAATTCGTGCTCAACTAATGTCTGCTGGTAGGATATGAAACTTGGACCACCTTTCCATGATTTAATGAGCTCTAAAAGAGGACATCACATTCTTCCACCTGCTGCCCCAGCCTTGTTGTCACAACTATGAAACGGCCGGACTTCATCAGCAGTTAAAATGAAGACTTGCATGTGCCCAGTCAGCAGAGGAAAGATCACTGAAGGTCAGGAATAGAATAAAAGGGAAAAGCATCACTTTATGCCCATTGAAGAAATTTTCAACCAACAGGCATCCCTGAGTGAGACTTTCCGTGTTCAGAGGGCTTTCACTGCCTTTATACACACCTGCTTTATGCTGTATGCCATGCAGAAGCCATGGGCACACAGATGAAACAGACACAAGGAGCTACAGGACACATGGACAGCCATTTAAAAAGGTCCCTCACATTTATGTACAACTTTACAATTTTCCTTTAAATAAATTTGTGTCTATTGTTATAAAGTTATATCACAAAATGTTAATTAAAAGAAATAAAGGGGGGAAAGTGGTGGGGGGCTGGGGGTGGTGGTGGGATGAATTGGGAGATTGGGATTGACATGTATATACTGATGTGTATAAAATAGATAACTAATAAGAACCTGCTGTATAAAAAAATAAATTAAATAAAATTCAAAAAAAAGAAAAACATACCCATATTCCTACACACAAAGATAATTGTTCAAATTGTGCTAAATTTTTCATCCTTTTATCTATGCCTGCGTACTTTTCAGTAGTTGAGAACATACCCTATGTTCTCTTCGTCCGTTTACTTTGTAACACAAGCATTTCCCCATGTTAATACATAGCTGCTTTATAGTTTTCATTCAATCTTTAAAAATTAACGTATATCTTACACACAGTTATATCCACTCTTCTGTGAGTTTGATGAATGTGTACATTTGGGTAGCCACCGTCACGATAAGATATAGAACAGTTTCATCATCTCCCCAGATTTCCCCGTGACTTTGGAGTCAGTCACCCCAACCCCCAGATCCTGGCAACTACTGATCTGTTTTCTGTTCCTACAGTTTTGTTAGATAGATTTATACACTATGTAGGCTTTTGCAGCTGGCTTCTTATACTCAGCATAATGCATTCGAGATTCATACATGTTGTTCTGTGTACAACTAGTTTGTTCATTTTTATTACTGAGTATTATTTCATTGTATGGCTGGACCATACTTTATCAATTCCCTAGTTGTTTATTTTTATAGGACTTCTAGTTTTTTAATTGTTGAGGTTGGATAGTTTTTCATATATTTTGGATGAAGTGTCTTTTTATCAGAATTGTAACTTGCAAGTGTTTCCTCAACCTTTGTGTGAGTTTTTTCACTCTCTTAAAAGTGTCTTTTGAAGAACATAAATTCTTAATTTTTATGAAGTCCAATTAATCAATTTTCCTTTCATGCATTGTGCTTTTGATGGTGTATTGTTGGAGGAAGGCATTGAGAGAATGTGACTGCTGATTGGCCCTAAAGAAAGCTGGACCTGAGTAATAGGAGCCTCCACACCCCCTCCCCTGTCCTTGGAGGGTACTTTCCACCCACCATTCCCACACTAGGAGCTGTTTCAAGGACGCAGCCTTGAGAGACCAATGTGTCGTTGAGTCCATCTGGATGGTATATGTGACCGAACCCTGTTAAGGCATCTCTATAAACTTTTAAGATTCTGGTGGGCGGGTGCAGGGATCTACTCATCTTGTAGCTGCCGAAGACGAGCCTGGTATGTAAGCTCCCTTGCTTACTAAACCTACCGCTCACCAGTCTGGAGTTGGGGCTTTCCTTGTCCTTCGTGTACAAAGGCCAGTTTGTATGTATACTATATATCTAATAACTCTTTACTTAATCCAAAGTCACAAATATTTTCCCCGGAAGTTTTTAAATTTTATGGCTTTTAGGTTTATGCTCCATTTTAAGTTAAGTTTTTGTGTACATTGTGAGGTAGGAATCGTGGGTACATTTTCTTTTTTTTTTTGCATGCAGATAGCCAATTGTTCCAAGTAGCATTTGGTGAAAGGACAATTCTTTTTTCATTGAATAGCCTTTATGTCTTTGTTGCAGATAAATTGATCATATATGTTGTCTTCATGTTGGACCACCTATTTTGTTTCATTTATCTGTATATCTATGTTTATACCAATACCTCACTGTCTTGATTCCTGTAGCTTTATGGTAAGTCTGGAAATCAGATATTGTGAGACCTGCAACTCTCGTTTTAAAAAAAATAATGTTTGATTATTTTGTTTCCCTTTTCTTTCCATATGCATTTTAGAATCAGCATGTTGATTTCTACAAAAAAAAATCCTGTTGGATTTTGATTGGAATTGCATTGAATATATATATCAATTTTGGAGAGATTGACATCTTAACAATACTGACTTTCAATCTATGTGCATGGCATATCTCTCCATTTAATTTTATCCTCTTGGTTTTGTTTGTGTTTTGTAGCTTTCAGCATATGGATCTTCAACGTATTGTTAGATTTATAACTAAATTTTTCATGATTTTGATGTTAATATAAACGGTAGTTTAAAAACAATTTCATATTGTTCATTGCTGGTATAAAGAAATACAACTGATTTTGTATTTTGACTTTACATCCTGTGACCTGACTAGCTCCAGTAGTTTCTTTTTGGATACGTTGGGGTCTTCTAGGGAGATAATCATGTTGTCTGTGATTAGAAACATTTTTATTTCTTCTTTTCCAAACTTTTCTTCTTTTCTTGCCTTATTTCACTAATTAGGACCTCAAGTATGGTGATGAATAGGATTAATGAGAGCATTATATCCTTGTCTTGTTCCTAATCTTAGGGGGAAAGGATTCAGCTTTTCAATATTGTGTGATGTTATTTCTAAGGTTTTTGTGGATGCCTTTATCAGATTGAGGAGTTTCTGTTCTATTCCTACTTTTCTGAGAATTTTTATCATGAATGGATATTGAATTTAATCAAGGCTTTTCTACATCTACTGAAATGATGATATACTGATTCCTCTTTAGTCTATCCCTATGGTGAATACTGATTGATTTTTGAAAGTTAAGCCAGGTTGAATACCTTGATTATGATGTATCATTCTTTTTATGTATTTTAAGATTATATTTGCTGGAAGTTTGTTGAGGGTATTTATGTTCATGTTCATGAGGGATATTTGTCTGTAGTCTTATTTTCTTGTAATATCTTTGTCTGGTTTTGGTATCAGGTTAATGCTTGGTGAATAAAATGTGTTGGGTATTGTCCCCTTTAATAATTTTAGAAGAGTTTGTATAGAACTGGCATTATTTCTTCCTTAAATATTTAGTAGAATTCACAAGTGAAGCCGCCTAGGCCAGGAGGTTTTTTATTTCCTTTCCTTTTTAAAAAAATCATGAATTCAATTTCTTTAAGAAGCATAGTACTAATTAGGTTTTCTTGCTCTCCTTTTTCTTTTTGAGAGAGCTTTGGCAATTTGCATCTTTCAAAGAATTTGTCCACAACATCAAAATTGTTGAGATTATGGGCATAGAGTTATTTGTAGTATTCTCTTATTATGTTGTAATTGCTAATGTTTGCTAAGTCTGTAATGATGTTTCCTCTTTCATTTCTAAATGAAATTTTTGTCTTCTTTTTCTCACTCAGTGTGGCTAGAGGTCCATCAATTTTTTTGGTTTCATCAAACCACTGGCTATGTGTTTCCTAGTTTTTGTCTATTTATCTGTTCTCAATGTCACTAATTTCTGCTCTTATTTCCTTTCTTCTGCTTGCTTGGATTTTTTTGCTTTCTTTTCTAGATCCTTTAGGTAAAATCTTAGATAACAGATTTGAGACATTTTTCCTTTTCTAACACACACCTTTAATGCCATAAATTTCCCTAAAAGCACTGCTTTTAATACGTTCCCCAAATTTTGATACATTCTGTCTCCATTTTTACTCTTAAAATATTCATCTGAGTGCCTCTAGTCACAAGACCATGTGAGTCAGAAAATCTAGGGGTGGGGCCTGGGCATTGCTTTGTTTTAATAGCTCCCCCGGTGATTTTAATGTTTACCTAAGATTGAGAATCCCTGCTCTAACCTTATTGAAAATGATTCCCAAGCTCTTGTGTGTAAATGCTCATCCGGATGCTCGTTGAAAAATGCATATTCTTGTACTCGCTCCTAGAGATTTTGGTTCAGCCAGTATACACAATGATCAATGGAAACCAAATTTTTAAAAAAGTCGTCGGTGTGGATGCTGATGCATGTGAGGTTCAGTTTACACCTTGAGAAAGTCTGCATTAAAGAATCCATAAAATAAGAAATGAGTCCCTGCTGTGGTAGCAGCTGTATGCATTTTCAAGAGGTAAAAACATAACTTGAATACTGTTGGCACCCTTGGAGAGGGTGCCCTCCTTCTACGCCCTGCTGTCACAGAACAAGTCTATGATGGCAACAGAGTCTCCCTTGCTGGGAATACCTGGTATGGCTTCATTACTGAAACAGTTGCCCTTATCACAACTTTCCAAGGCCAAATAGAATTATCTTCATAGATTTCAGGTCTCTGCTCATACAGTTGCTCTGTCTAAATGCCTCCCTTTTCAACTAGCTGGTTCCTACTCATCCCTGCCACTTCATCTAGGAAGATTTCTCTGACCTCCCACACTAGAAGGCTCTAGACTCCAGACTTCTCCAGTCTAGCTCAGGTGCCTCTCCTCAGGGTCCTCATAGCTTTTCTGCATATTAGTCTCAAAGGTTAACCATCTACTTCTCATCTGTATCCCCCACTAAATTCTTGAGGAAAAGTCTAGTTTCCAGGGTTTAACCTGGAGTGTGGCCCATAACAGATCCTCAGGAATATGTGCTGAGCTGATCTAAACTGAACATGCTTCAACTAGAGGGCATCCCACCATTCTGCCCTCCTATTGGTTTCAGTCTGGGATGCGGTCAGGGCAGTGACTTCCCATGTGTTCTAGATGGATAATCCCTGCATCTGGAACTGAATCAGTGTATGTGTGGGTGGAGGGGCTGGAGGAAGCTCAGGTGGCTCTGCAAGTCTCTTGCCCAGGGTCTGGCAAATAATAACTGCTGAGAAATATTGTTTGATTGAATGAAATAAGGGAACAAAGAAGGAGAAAGCCAAAGGATAGTCATAATGAGGATGCAGAGGTCCTACAAAGTCCTGAATCATGAAAGAAAAACCTCATGTAACTTATTGTTTATTAAATCCTAATCATTGAAAAATCCAAACCCACTTCCAGGCTTTCTAAGTAGAAGAGACCTATAGTTAGAGAAGGACTTACTTTGGTTTCCCCAGAAAATAAGATAAATGAGAATATTTTTCTAAATATTCCAGTTAATGGGCTAATGTAATGAGTGTCGATAGGTCAAATAATGTAGTTGCGTAAACAAGTGTTTAAACTTCTGCCAGCAAAGATGTTTAATCTCCCTGAAGGAAACTTAGTTTTTAGGCCCTTTAGGAACATCTATTTACAAGTAATCAAGTTGATAAACGTATTATTTCTCAGTGTACAATCCCAACCCAGGGCACTTATTTATCACAGCATGTAGTATTTTGCTGTAGGCACTTGTAAATAATAAAATTGCTTTCCTTTGAAAAATAATGGAAATCCTTGCCCATTCCCCATGGTTATTCAGAGTAGAGATAGCTTTTCTAATACAGAAATAAGTGCATGAGTTATTTTTTAGTTTGAAGAATGAAATGATGTTCTTTTCAGTGTGGTATCAGTTAAAGAGTAAGTATTATGGTTTTCTCTTTGTGAGCTGCAAGGAGGAGGAGCCAGTTAAGCTCTGAAGGCAATGGAAAGAGGAAAGTTGAGGGTGGTTGAGGTAGTTGGCTGGAGAGTACTAAGTGGAACTAGTTGATGAGGACTTCATTCATTTAATCGGGAAATATTTATTAAGTATCTTCTATGTGCCAGCCACTGTTTTAGAAGCTGAATGATGATGCAGGAGGATTTCACAAAACAGATTACGGTGAGATAGAAAGGGCTCTGAACAAGGAAATCTGGTTTTAGTTCTGTGAATGCCCAGGGAAATTTCTTGCTCTCTCTGGGCTCTCGTTCCTATGTATATAAAATTGGGAGGGGGATGAGATGGGACCACATGATCCCCAAGGTTCCATCAATCTCTGTCATTTAAGATACCACCAGGAGGCTGAAAAATGTGTCAGCAATGTCAATGTGGGAGTTCAATATGTTAGGGTTCAATATGAGAATAGGCTGAGGAAACTGCTTATGTGGCTGGCATAGAGGATAGAGAGCTTCATAATTCTTTTTGATGAGGGTGTGGGAAATTGGGTGGAAGGTGAGTGGAAGGAGTATGAGAAAATCACAGGCAAGGACTGGACTTATTTCTCCATGTCTTTATACTACCATAGGGATGGGCTGGCGTCAAATGACCACAAAGACTATAAAGTGAGGCTTAATGTTGTCCTTATGGTGTAAGAAAAAGAAGTTTCGTGACAGTCCTGGGTTTGTTGCTTTTATATACCTCATTCACTACTTAGCTCTTTGAAGTCTCACTCTGTCATTTCCTATCTTTGTGATGCTGGACAGTGTCTAAGAGATTCAGATTGAGGTTGATGCACACATTATACAAGATAAAACATACAAGATGCTGAAAGTAATGCTTAATACTGAGTAAGTTCTAGAATGTCAGTTTGTTTTCTTTCTAGTATAATAGCACAATGATCTGGGATCTTCTATTGTAGAGCCAGACTGTGAACATATTCCTTTAGAGTTATTCTTTCATAAAGATAATGATGACTTTTATGTTCACCTCCTTGGACTGCAGTATGTGTTCTCTTCCACAATTATTTCCAATTATAGGCTTGTAAGTATTTTCTCCCTACGCCCAATTACTCTTTTTGTCACTGTATCATCCACCTGCTGTAAAATTTTTCTTTCTAAAGCAGTTTTGATCATATCATTCCCCTGATGAGAATTCTACAATGGCTCCCCATTGCCTATAGAATGAAGTCCCAAGCCCTGAGCTTGTGTTCTAAGCTCACCATGATCCAGACCCAGCACTGCTTTTCATCCTCGTCTCTCGTCATATCACTCCATGAGCAGTACCCTCGATCCCAGTGGTTCCCAAACCTAAGTGTGTTTCAGAATCACCTGGAGGGCTTGTTAAAACGCATGTTTCTGGGCCTCATGCCGAGTGTTTCCGATTCGGTGAGTCTGGGATGGAGTCTTGAAATTCTGCCTTTCTAACAAATTCCCAGGTGATTCTGATGCTGCTTGTCTGGGGACCACACTTTAAGAACAATTGTTTTGACCACACAAAGCGCTGGTCCTTTTGGTATATATCAGGTAAGTACTTTTGAAACAGAGCAGGACTCTATGGTCCTTCCCCCCAATCCATATCCTCAGCCTGCCTTTTGTCTGTAGAAAAACTTTAGCCAAAGAATAAGTTTAATCAGAGAAGTGAGAAAATGCAGAAGCAAAGGAAGGAAGTCAAATAGGACAAAATAATAATAGTTCAGTCATTAAACAAAGTCAAGGACATTTAGTTTCTCCTCAAGGGCTATAGATAAGATTCTGAGCCTTATCCCTGGAGCTCTTCTGTAGCTACTGAAACCCCGACCAGGTGGAAGACGTTAATTACATGATAACCAGAACTAAGCCATGACATAAGCTGCCACAATTGTGAGAACTGGCCTCAAAGAAATGGGAACAAATCGACCCTGGAACAGAAGACTAGCTGCACTTAAAACAATCAAGATGATGGTGACCAGACCATGGCATGACCAATTTCAAGATGCCTGTCAGAGCTGACTGTGCTGCTTCTGCACGTAGCCCCCTTCCTCTGCCTATAAAAGCTCTTTGATTGTCAGTGGGGGGAATCGGCCTTTGGACATGAGTCTGCCCTCTCCCCCTTGGCTGCCGGCCTCCGGAATAAAGCAAACTTTCCTTTTCACCTACCTTGCATCTCGAGTATCGGCTTTAGAGCGGCGAGAAGCTGGACACCGCTTTTGGTAACACTTCTACATCTCAGCGTTCTTTCCTCAGGCTCCTGCTATTGGTAGGGTTCCACTCATTTCTCAGGTTAATTTTACTTTTTTAAGGAAGCTTGTCTTGTTACTCAGAATTAGGGAGGGAGGCACTCTCTCATGGGTACTTCCTCAACATGCTGCTTATGCTTCTATTTCAGTATTTATTTCTTTCCACATTGTACCAGAGCTACTTGTGGGTTTGCCCTCTCTTTCATTCAATCGTCAGTCCCTTGAGGTAAGGGACCAGATTTCATTAATCTTTGAATTCTCAAAAGGCTTAAGTTTTATCATGGTGCTTAGGAGGAAACCCCAGTAAATTATACATGCTTTTTTCCCCTTCCTCTTCTTGTTGCAGCCTTCAAGGAAGATAGCAATCGCAAGGGTAGCAGCCACTCCTCCTTTTGAGGTTGAAGAATTTGCAGCATTTAAGTGTCAGAACTAATGGATTCCATCAGCAATGTTACAGAGAGATTCACCAAGGTTATAAGGGAACCAGCCTAAAATATTGCTCTAGGATAAGTTTCAGAGGCTAGCTGTTTCATAAAGTTGCTAAACCCCATTATAGTAAGTCAAGCTGTTGTGGTGAACACTATCTAAAGTCTACTCTGATCCCAGAAGCAATTTCTTCTCTGTGGATAGCACTTTCCCATACTGAACATGAAAAAAAAAAAAAAAAAAAAGCAGGGGAATAAGTAATGAAGGTAGAGTAAGTACACAGTCTGGAAAAAGTTTTGCTCAAAGTAAATTTCAGGAAATGTAAAATAATCAATCTCCTTAAATACCCTGTCAGTTTCCAAAGAGCTCAGAGTGAACCCAGTTAGTTCTCTCATATGACTCCCTGCTAGCTGCTAGTGAGGAAGGTACTTCTTAGCCTCCCCCTGGTCCTCCTCTTCCCCTGCCTTCCCCTGAGTACCAGGTCCTGTTCCTGGTTCTCCTGGTTTGCCTGCCTCACTCTTTGTGGGATTCCAGCTGACTCTGTGACTCCTTCTGTCACCTTTAGGTGATGACTACATCCAACCTAGATCTTTCTCCTGAGTCTCTCACCCTTGGAGCCAACAGTTACTCTTAACTCTCCTTGACGGTTCCACAATGATCTCAGACTCAATATGCCTCTAAATTAATTCATAATTTTCCTGGTACCTGGCCATTTGCAGGGCATTGATTGCAAAGAGCACAGGATTGGTTTAACCACTTTGGAGACTGTTCAATCATTTCTATAAAAACTGAACAAATGCATAGTGTATGGTCCAAAATTTCCACTCCTAGGTAGATTGCTAACAGAAATGCTTACATACGTTCACCAAGAGATATACACAAGTTTGTTTATAGCAGCAGTCTTTGCAATATCTCCAAACTGGAAACCATCCAAGTGGTCTGCTGACTATAGAATGAATATGTAAATTTGGTTTAATCATATGATGAAATACTATAAAACAACAACAATGAACAAACTGTAGAATAAACAAGCTACGTGGAACACTATGGATGTCTCATTCAAACATATTGTTGAATAGAAGAAGGCCGAGACAGAAGAATACATCCTGAATGCTTCATTGTATTGTATTGTATTGTATGGCCACGCCACGTGGCATGTGGGATCTTAGTTACCTGACCAGGGTTTGAACCCAGGCCCTTGGCAGTGAGAATGCAGAGTCCTAACCACAGGACCGCTAGGGAATTCCAATGCTACCATTTAATATATAAAGCTCAGAAGCAGGCAAAATAAATTTATGCTGTGAGAAGTCAGGACAGTGAATACCCTTGGGAGAATGCGATGGGAAGGAAGCATGAAGGGGCTTTAGGTGCGCCGGCAAAGTTCTTCTCCTTGATCTCGATGCTGATTTACATAGTGGGGTCCAGTTTGTGAAAATTCCTTGAGCGGTACACTCAAGAGCTGTGCTTCAATGTATATGATACTTTAATAAAAGTTATGAAAGAAAAGAAAAAGAAAAGGATAAGAGCCATTACACTCAGTCTCCTTTCAGCTGAGCTTTCAGGTCTCAGTTATGGTTTCTGTCTTATCTCTAATTCTGGCATTTTGCAGCTTATATTTCCCTTTTGTTAGCTGAACACAGAGCAAATAACCCCAATAAAATGAGAAAATACACTATAAGAGGGCAGACTGTGTGCAAGGTCTAGTCAAAGTGATGCTTCTAAACATCCAGTTGGCTGTCCTGACCTCCACAGTTGCCCCTTCTCACTGCATATAGCATGAGATACAGATGAAAGGTAATTTTTTTTCAGTATATGCAAAACCAATGTTTGTAGCACCATTTGTTGAAAAGTCTACCTTTTCCTCACTCACTTGCCTTTGTCGAAATCAGTTGTCTATATATGTATGGGTTAATTTCTATACTCTCTATGCTGTTTTACTAATCTGTTTATTCTTAAACAAATACCACATTGTTCTGATAATTATAAGACCTCTTTGGAGGTCTGCCTTGTGATCTCCAGCTACATAGGACTCTCCAGACTTCCAGCTCTGTATTTTTTTCTCAAAGAAATAGTTTAGCTCCTCCAGAGATCACCCTCTTTCACAGCAGCCTAGAATTTTCCTCCAGATCTTAAACTGAGCTGTTGTAGGGTTTTATTTGTTTCTTTCCTCTGTCTCAAGGATCACTCTCCTGCATTGCCTGAAACTTGTCTGAAAATTGTTGTTTCCTATACCTTGTCCATTTAAAAAAATTTCTTCAAATGGGAAGGGAAATCTTATCTCATTATTCTTTTGGCCAGAAGCACACGTTTGTATTGATTTTTTAGGTGCACATCTTTTTGTTCTTTTTTACTGGTTACTTTATATATTACAACATAAATCTTTAAGTTATCAGGTTAACCTTCAAGCAAAATTATACTGTTTAGTAAACATTAAAGAACTTGGAACCCACACTTAGATGCAAGGAAATGCTTCTTCAAAGGCACATTTATCTTGGAACCCATACAAAGAAGTTCCATTGCCAAAATGTCAAGAAGTTCTTATTACCTGACAGGAGACCCTGGGGAGAATACCTATCTATATCTATATCTATATCTATATCTATATCTATATCTATATCTATCTGTATATAAAAAACACAATGTGAGAAATATCTTGTAGAACTTATTATTGGAAAATATTTTATTTCCACTAAGTTGCTAATCTGCTTTCTCCAACCCCACTATGAAAGCTATATAATTCACCCTGCTTATCTTTGCCTTGACTCCCAAGAAGCTCAGTATCAAATCATACAGAGAGCTTACCAGCCTGCCAAGTACTGTCTCTCTCTGTCTTTCTCTGTCTCTGTCTCTTTCTCTCTCTCACACACACACTGTACACTGACATATGTATATATATATTGTATTATATACATAAGCATATATTGAAATATAAATGTGCATATGCATATGTGCATACATATAAAGAGACAGAACACACTCCATTTAATCAATAGCAACCGCTGATTACGTATTTGCTCCAATCCTAACTTCCTCATTCTATATTAATGTTTTTGGGCATCTGTGTTACAAGACATCTTCAACCTTTATAGAGAAGGATTGGGATGTAAATAAATATAAAATGTTTTATGCACTGTATGTCAAATAATAATTTAGTAATATTTGAAAAAGTTTAGAAAGATAGAAGAAAATTATATTTATTTATAGGATAAGGGGTTGGAGGAGATAGTAGAGAAGGGAGGCTAATGATTCATAAGAGAGAGCATAGTTGATGAAGGTTGGCTCTGGGAAAAAAATATATGGTCCTACTAACAACTATGTGAATTATGGCAAGTAAATTAATTTTTTTGAGGTTTATGTTTACACCTCTGAAAATGGGGCTAATAATACCTATCTCATAGGTTTGTGGTAAGAATCAAAGAGATAATGTAGAGAAAGTGATTCATAATTCTGAAGTACCACTCACATGTAGTTTGCTAGTGTGTCCAGGAAGAGACACAGTGGAAAGGTCAGCAGCTCCTCCGGTTGCCCCATCTCCCCTATGCTGTCCATGATTTCACCAAGCACCTCAGCTTGGTGTCATGGTCAGAACTGGTAGAAGACGGCCTTGTTGGGAGGCCACAAGTCCCCATTCTCCATACAGTGGCGCTCCAGTGATGGGCTCCCAGAGACTGAGATTTTTTTCCCTTTTCTACATCCCTAGAGGAGATACTATCATCTTGCCCTTGCCATCTTGTCCTACTCCCAAGTGCAATTCTTGTTCAGCCAGAGTTTATGCCCCAGAATCCCTGATTGACCTCCTATGCTCACAGTGGTTTTCTTTGTAGAGTCAATGCATTGCTAGTCACCTGTCTTCATTTCCAAAGTCCCACCTGTCAGACCTCACTGATCCATCTTTGTGGAGGTGGGGGATGCGGAATCTTGGGTGAACAAGGCGGTCTAACCTAGCAGAAATCTGAAGTATTGTCTATTTTTTGAAGAGTTCAGTTTCATTTCTTTCAAATATGCAAACTACCTAGGACAAATTGAATAGCATTGTCCTTAAGGACCTTGCTTTGATGACTAGCCAAATAAGATGCATAATTAGCACACCAATTGTGGTTAGGAAAAGTTAAGGGGCTTAAATACCTCCTCCCCCTCCCTCAGCTTGTTTACATCATTAATTTAATCAACTGACGCTTTTTTCAAAGAATATAAGGTGAACATTAAACCTCTAAGTTAAATTACATTCAGTGGTCATGTAGTAAAATTCCAGACGCATGGTTCCTTATAACAGTAGCATACGCTTGTTCTTTGGAGGTTACAAAATACTTTATAATAATCTCATTTTGTCTTGCCAACAACCCTATGAGGTCAACTGGACAGTTTTCTTATCTTTATTTCACAGATGAGGAAATGACATCTACAATGCATTAGGTTACTTACCTATCTAAGGCTGCTAGAGGTCAGTCAGCTCATTCATACTTTTCTGATTCTTCAGAGATTTACTCTATTTCTGTTGCTGTAGTAGAGGAACCAAAGCAAAACAAATACTGCTGCGCATGCCAGGTGGGTGATTTCATTTGTTTCTTCATTCACTCATTTTTATTCCCAGAGACGGCTACTATGCCCAGAACATAATAAATATCTAAGTAGAATGCTCACTGTGTGAATGGAAAGGAGGATGGATGGAAGAATTTACTATATGTGGTGCAGTAAAAACATCTCCCCTGTTTTCACATTGTCACTGACCCCACTGCTGTGCTATACCTGCGCTCTCTCCAGTAGGTCAAGTAACAAGGGAAACAACCTCCCCATATCAGTTCTTCCTCCTTCGGGCACCCAGGGAGAGTGCCAGATGACTGTGTGAGGAATTGATGACTTGTAAGTGATCAGATGGTCATTCCTTTCTCCCTGCCCCCCAGATCCTCACATCTGCCTCACTTTTCTAATGAATTCTGTTCTTCTGTTAACCTCCTGGGCTATCTTTTCTCTCTGTCTCTTTCTCTGTGTATGTGTGTCTCCCTCTAGGTTTCTTTCTTTCCTTTCCTCTTTGTCTTTTGCTCTTCCTACTCTTCTATTGCCCCTCCCTTTCTCTTTCTCTCTGTGTTTCTTTTTTTTTTTTTGTCCAGTGGGAACTTATTCAAAAGTTGAGTGGTATAACTAAGGCTAGGTATTTCCACAAAATGATGACCCAGGATTGGTTCGCTTGAGGATTAAGACATGCCATGTGTACTTTAGACAACGATCCACCTTCCAGGTGAAATAGTCATATTATTGTTCAAATATTTGGGAGCTGAGTTTTCTAGATGATTGGCTTAATTCTGTACTGTATGTATTATTGAGAATTACTTTCCTTATTGCATTATTCTTCTGTACTAAGGAGACTTCTAAGGAGTATCAGATAACCCAACGATACATCAGTGTTTCTCTTTTGCTGAAAGTGAATGAGATTTCTGAGAGATGCCTTAATTAAAGTTATTAGGAGGTGGCTCTGTACTCAGTATAAGATTCTGTAACAGTCTCCCTGCTTCTGCTGAGTGTCAGGCCCAGTGTGTTTCACAGACTCTTAACTGGCTTCTAAGCTTCTAATTCTTCAGCCTCCCCTTTCCCCTCTCCCCCCGCCACCCCTGCAAACCCCAGCCGCAGGAGTGATTTTCCTAAAAAATCAGATTTTGTGAATCTCCTACTTAAAATGTCAGTTGGTTCTTTGTCAACAATGAGGTACTGTTCACACTCCTTTTGATGCTGTGCAAGGTCCTTCATGACTTAGCTTGGTTGATCTCTTTAGACCTGATGAA
This sequence comes from Pseudorca crassidens, assembly GCF_039906515.1. Lineage (NCBI taxonomy): Eukaryota > Metazoa > Chordata > Mammalia > Artiodactyla > Delphinidae > Pseudorca > Pseudorca crassidens. Next base: position 78,907,620 of record NC_090309.1, on the reverse strand, counting down.
ACACTCCTCCCTCTCTCCCTCTCTCCCTCCCTCCCTCACCTTCCATAGTCCTGGAACATGCCATGCCTTTCCCAATGCACCTTTTGGTTAATTGTTTTTACATGGATGCTCTTCCTTTTTCTGGAATGCTCCACCCTCTCTATATGCCCTTCCTCTACTTCACCTTGTGATGGAGAAGGAGAGGAGGGAATATATTTGGAGGATATTTCCCAGGTTCTAAATTCATCTCCTCCATGAAGCTTTGATATATTTTGTCATTCAAAGCGAATCTCTCCATCTCCTTGGTGTATTCCTGCGTTATGGCCCGGCAAATTCTGTCTTGTATTGCAATTATTATTTTTTTTTAGCATGTGTTTATCTCCCTCCTGGCCTGAGTTTATATCTTTTTTTTTTTTTTTTTTTTTTTGCGGTACGCGGGCCTCTCACTGTTGTGGCCTTTCCTGTTGTGGAGCACAGGCTCCGGACGCGCAGGCTCAGCGGCCATGGCTCACGGGCCCAGCCGCTCCGCGACATGTGGGATCCTCCCAGACCAGAGCACAAACCCGAGTCCGTTGCACCAGCAGGCGGACAAGAATAATGTTTTTAAACACATAAAATATTAGGCTGACCAAGAAAAATTATACTGAAGTATAATCCTATCTCTAGATCCCTTTGGGACTCATGCACTGCAGCTTAAAAATTCTGAGAGTGTCTCAAAAATTTTAAATCCAAAATGGGGACTTAAGAGTCAGAGACCCCCTATACTCTCACTTTCCCAATGGGGAAAATGTGATCTCAAAGACAGGTCCCCAAAACTCGTCCATAATCACACAGAGAGTTTTGTTCGTGGGTGTTTACAAGAATATATACTTCTATGTACTCTGATTCCAGCCACAAACAACCCTTGGAATTGTTTGTACTTTGGTTCTTGTTTCTAGCTCATAACACTGTAGACTTGTTGGGTTGAATGCTATTTGGAGTGATTTACTGGTGGATCATTTCAACCCAAAATGGAGATCACAAATGGAGACTTCCGAAATGTTCAGTATACCCCACCAAAGTACATTTGCTCCATCAGGGTTATCCTAGTATTAATTATTCATGGACAGAGACTGACAAATAAATTCTAATTGCAGATAAGTGCTATTATTGTCGATTGTATAATTTATGATTCCATTTGTTAAACTAAGACAATGGGAATGGATGAAAGACATTAAGTGGTCCCAAATTAAAGGTAATTTGGCTTCAGAAGCTTGTATGTATGTGGGTGTAACTTGAAGTGTCATCTTTTCTGAGATCCCCTCCCTTCACTGGTGATAAATACACCAGGTAAGCTGTGTTCCATTGGACCCTGTGTCTGGCTGGAGATGCATCAGTCTGGGCTTTCTGGAGACCTGTGGTCCAGTCCATGATCGTCTCTTGCCTGTGGGAGGCTCAGAAGCTGCTGTCTTTCTCTATGGCTTGGGGGGTCTGTCTTCTGGGACTTGGCTGCATGAGAGCCTCTGTGTCAGCCACTTCCTGGGTGTGAAAGAACCACAGGATCACAGGGGCCATTGGGGTGGAAAAGACCAGGAGCTTTGCAATCAGACAGGTCTCTTTCCAAGTCCTACTTCGGCCATTTTCCAGCTGAATGACCTTGGGCAGTTTCCTTACCCTCTTTGACCTTTCATTTTTTAACATGGAAAATGTGGCTATAGAAAGACTTTAAGATAGCACGCAGAAACCCAAGGAATGTAATGGTTATGACTATTGTTAATGTTATTATCTCAGAGACGGAGGGGGTCACCTAGCCCAAACTCTCCATTTTCATATGCAAAAATTAAGGCCCATGGATATTATGTTCCATTTCTAAGGTCACAGGTAAGACTCAAAGACTGGGGCTTGAGAAAATAAAGTCTATTTTTGTCTATTTTTCAATTTTTCAGTTATAAATATGGCTAATTCTAGTTCTTTTGGTGCAACCGTGGAGAGAAAAAGCCATCACAACCAAGAAATGATCTTCTCTTACAAGTGGAGTCTGCCTAGGACATTCATAGCCTGGCTCACCAGCTGCAGAGCTCTGTGTGTCTGCTACCACACACTTCTCTTTGTCCCCATGAAAACATTTTAATGGGCCAAGAAATCTCTGGGAAATTTAACTGGGAGATATTTATGGCCTCTCCTGCCCCTGCTGGTGACTTTCTCAAGTGCCCGGGATGTCTCAATTGCACCAGGCAGGTCACATGAGTCTGCTTATCTTGAGTGAGATGGCTTTCATCTGCAGATGGCTTTCACACAAGTGGACACTGCCCCACGTCTCACATGGTTCCCACAATCTTCTTTCCTACCCATTTGGCCCTTTCTGGCCTCACCTTCTCTGGACCTCACTGACCGCCTTGATCTCTTTTCCACCATATTCTCCACCTCTCATGCCTACCCCATTGTTTGGCCCAGGGAGGCATCTCTAATTTGGAGGTGGGTCAGAGTGGTGAGCACAGAGACCCATGCTCCTTATCACGATGTTTATGCTAGATTATGCCTTGCTCCAAATCCTTGTAGGCTTTTGGAAAGTGACATCTAGAGTGCCTGATGTTCTTTTGGAGGCCCTGTCACCTCCCTTCCTAGGTATACTGAGCACTGAGTGGTCCGGCCCCTTCATTATTATCACCAGCAGCACAGAAGCAAAACAATCATTATTGATAATAGCTGTCATTTAGAGGACACTCATCACGTTACTGCTGTAGCTGCTCTTTCTATCACGATCTACTTTAATCATCAGAGTAACAATGTGAGATGAGTATTTCTAACCTCATCTTACAAGATAAGAAGCTGTGCTAAATCATACAGCTAGTGGGTGAGAGGTGAGACCGAAACTGTGAATACAAAAGTCTGGCTCTTTCGCTTGCACCAAAATAGCTTTCGATTGAACATGAGAGAGAGATTTATGAAATAGAGGTGACACTAGCCTAACACAAGACCCTCTAGGTTGCTCTTTCTTTACTGGTTGAATCAAAATGGTCTAAGCATGTGCAGGAAGTCTGTGTGCTTAGGAACCTGATATTGGGTCAATTCATGGAATGTCTAGAACTTAATCCAGCAACATTTTTGTAACATATGAGCAGCCTGAGGTGGCATAGGTGTGAATGTTGTAGTGCTAGTGAACTTGAAAAGATCAGATCTTTGAAACTGGGAAGCTACTAGGATAAAATATCTAGAGCATCCTTCATGAGTGTATTAAAAGAGATGACATCAAAGGTGCTTTCAGATTCTGGCATTCGGCAATTCTAAATCCTACAGATACTCACTATTATGCTAAATTTTAATTAAAAAGACAATGAGATCTAATGAGTACTGAAGACAATGTGAAGTAGAACTTGGGGTGGGGGTGAAGTGGGAGGGCGGAGAGTACCATGAACAACAAACACTGACTCGGGAATAAAGATATTTTGGAGATTTTTGTCCAGAAGGAAGAGGCATGAGTTCATGTACAATGGAGAGAGACCAGAAGTGAACAAGTGGGCTAAAACTAAAATGAGGAGAATTAGTAAGGTTAAGGGCAACTTTTCTGTGGTGAAGGGTTGAGAACAACTTATGGGATCTTAATTTTTTTAGCATATGTGGGAAGCACCCTCCCCCTTCTTTTCTGGGGCAACTGACACACTGTCAGAGCAGAAGATAAGAAGTGGAAGGCTGACAGTCCCATCGGGGACTACTGAGCGTCCGGAGGGCTGCAGGTATTGAACAGCAGTGGTGTCAGTGGGGGTGGGTGGGCTAGAACAATGCCCTCCTGCTGCAGAAGCACTGCACTCCCCAGACCCCGCCAGGGCCACCCCTCATGGGTCCAGTTTGGGGATGCTCTGGGCACTCTTCTTTAAGACTTTGCCTCTTACTGAAGCTCAGGGCTTTATCTTCCAAGCAGATACCTACAGAACATTCACACTGTTCAACAAAAGATTTTAAAATGTAATGTAAAAGAGTGATGGTGGCAGGGATGAATAGTGCTGCAGAGGAGGTATAAAATCTCCACTCCTATCAAGGGAGGCAAAATAAAATCCTATGAGGTGAGAACACAGCAGCCCTGGAAGAATCAAAGAAATTCCATCTTCCATTAGAAGGAGAGCCAGCTTCAACTCTGCCTCCTATATGACTTTTATTTTAAGCTAAATTATTTTTTTCCTGCTTCCCCCCAAAGCCAAGCCCATTGGTAGATCCCAGTACATCCCTTGCTGGTCACAAGACAGAACCATCGAGCACAGGGGACTCCCACTCACAGGTTGGTTGACTTGGCACAGTGACAGAAAAGGAGAGGGTGTGGAAGGCAGAGTAATCTCTCCTGAAGGTGGTCATACCATAACCCCTGGAACCTGTGAATATGTTACTTTACATGGCAAAAGAGATGCAAATGTGATTAAGGTTAAAGAGCCAGAGAGGGGAAGAGTATCCCGGATTATCCAGAGGTGCCTAATCTAATCACATGGGTCATAAAACTGAAGAACCTTTTCAGATTTCAGAGAACCAGAGAGACGGCAGCATGAGAAGGATTCGACCTACCATTGCTGGCTTGGAAGAGGAAGCCAAGGAATTCAGGCAGCCTTTAGAAGCTGGAAAAGGCAAGGAAACTTCTAGAAAGTTTCCCTGTCAAAACCTTGATTTTAGCCCATTAAGACCGTATCAGAATTCTGAAGTACAGAGTTATAAGGTACATTTGCATTGTTTAAGCTACTAAGTTGGTAGCCATTTGTTACAACATCATTGAAAATAAATGCAATGTGGAAGCAGAAACTATGTCTAATTAATTCATCTTTTTATTCCCGATTCTCTGTAGAATAAGAACATGTATGCACTCAGTAAATGTTTTCAGAAAGAAACAAAGGAAGGAAGGAAGGAAGGAAGGAAGGAAGGAAGGAAGGAAGGAAGGAAGGAAGGGAGAAAGAAAGAAAGGGAGAAAGAATTTGAGTTGGACCAAGAGTATTTGTTATAAGACTCAATGGCATTCATTCATTCAAAATCTATTTTGAGTCTCCATGCACCCAACACTGTACCAGATACTAGTGGGGAAGCAGGGAGGGGTACACATTTAGGACACTACCTCAAGGAGCTTCCAATCTAGCACACATATGAGTCAGAGAACAATCAGGTAGTAAGCTTTGGGTGCCGTAGGCCTCAGAGGAGGAGGAGGAGGGAGGGAGGGCTGCAGTGCATGCCTGGAGGTTCCTTCCTATGTGGGCTTCTCCAGAAGCTAGCTGATAACATAACAGTTGGATTCCCTCAGAGAGAGTAAGACAGAGAGAGAGAGAGAGCCAAGGAGAGAAGGGGAGAGAAAGGGTCACAGTTTTTGTATCCTAATCTTGGGAGTGACATTCCTTTACCTTTGCTGCATTAATTCTTTAGAAGTGAGTCACTAGGTCGAGCCCACACTTCCGGAAATGAATACTAGGAGGAAGCAGAGGTTGCCTGCCACAGCTGGGCAGCCACATTAGCATCTCTTTCCTCCATATAGCAGAAGAGAGGACTCTCTGAAGGCCGAAGGCTACGGGAGTAGATGGAGCCCATCCTCATTTGTCTGGGAACCACCACCTCTACCAAAGCCTACACACTGTGTCACAGTCCCTGTGGGACATTCAGGAAGGTACTAACTAGTGATGATTTTGCCAAGGCTGATAATCTACATTGGGCAAAATCTCATAGCCTCTTAGTCTGGGAACTGCCTAGGAAGCTGTATTCAAGGCTGGGGGTAGAAGAGGTAGGGCTACACATTTTCTTGGGCTATTGATATTATACAGGAAAGAATACTAGCTAAAGAATAAGAGAACTTGTACTTGAATTCACATGATAGGTGTGACTTTAAGCAGGTTACTTAACCTCTCTGAGTCTGTTTCCTCATCAGTAAAATTAGCATCTACCTGTAGTGTGGTAACTCAGGCACTTTGAGCACACTTCCCATGTCTAGGGAATTCCCCCCAGTTCCTAATTCCTGAAGAAACTCATTATCCCAGCTTCCCTTGCAGCTCTGGGGCAGGCATGTGACTCAGGTTCTGCCAATCCCAGCTTCCCTTGCAGCCCTGGGGCAGGCATGTGACACAGGTTCTGCCAATCAAATGGTTGGTGAGAGATGCTGAATAAAAAGTGCACTCATGAGAAAATGGGCAACAAGAGAAATTAATTTTCTGGAGACTGTGGTGGCAGTGGCCTTGGCTGTCAGAGGCCACGTCGTTCTTGTCCTACCCCAGCATCAGGAGTTCAGGTCATGTGGGTTGGGGTGTGTTAGGTGCCTGTTCCCCGGGGAGTCTGCGTGGGGTCACTGCTGGAGCATTCCTGCAGTATGGTTTGGGTGTGGTTCTCAGGTGCCAAGCTCCAGATTAACTTCTGACATGCCTGGTGATTCAGTGAGCTACCTAATATCATAAATTAAGTTCCACTTCTGTTTAAACCACCTAGAATGCACTCTTTTAGCAACTGAGAGCACTGACTGATCTACTACCTCTCAGGGTATCATGTGGGTAAAATGAGATAATATATGTAAAGTACCTCACACAGGACTTTTTATACAGTAGACACTAAGCCATGATAGCTCCTAATACTTATTTCATTACTATGTCTTTCTGTCAATATCACTTGGGTACCTCATGAGTGAAAGTCAAATCTCAACTACGTGCTTATACTGTAGACTAGGGATCTTAACCCTGGGTGGTTTTGCCCCCAAGGGGTGTTGGAAATGCCTGGAGACATTTTTGGTTGCCACACTGGGGATGGAGTGCTACCGGCATTTAGTGGGTAGGGATGTGAAACATCCTATTCAAGGACAGCCTTTCTAGCAAAGAATTATCTACTCCATCATCTAGTCAACAGTGCTGAGGCTGAGAAACCGTTCTGTAGACTCAGAAGTACAAAAGGATGAAACCTGGCCACCACTCTCCACTCTGTCAGTAACAGCCTACAGGCAGACCTCATTTTATTGCACTTTGCTTTACTGTGTTTCACAGATTATTGCAGTTTTTACAAATTGAAGGTTTTGGCAACCCTGCTGTCAAACAAGTCTATGGGCGCCATTTTTCCAACAGCCATTGCTCACTTTGTGCCTCTGGGTCACATTTTGGTAATTCTCACAACATCTCAAACATTTTTATTATTATTATATTTGCTATGATGATCTGTGGTCAGTGATATTTGATGTTACTACTGCCCAAAATTACAACTTGCTGAAGGCTCAGATGATGGTTAGCATGTTTTAGCATTCAAATGCTTCTTAGTTGAGATATGTACATTGTTATTTTAGACATAATTCTAATGCACACTTGATAGACTACTGTATAGTGTAAACATAATTTTTTATGGACTGGGAAACCAAAAAATTTGTGTGACTCACTTTATCTCAATATTCACTTTATTGTGGTAGTCTGGAACTGAACCCACAGTATCTGCAAGGTATGCCTGTACTAAGTTTCACCAGGACTGGTTCCAGCATGGAAAACCTCCAGAAGCAGGAGCATCAGAGTGCAAATTTATTTACACAATTTCACATCCCTGGAAAGCACTACGAATGCTGTGAGAACAGGAAATGGATTGGTACAAGTTTTCATAAATATATTCCCAGTGCCTTGGATTAAGAAATTAGAAAAAAAAATTAACAAACATCTCAATTTCTGCTTGGTTGGCCAACAAAGTTGGGAGGATGCTGTTTTAATTTCTGGGGTTTTCTGTGACAGGGAATCTTGGTATTTTCCTCGTAGACTGTAAATCTATACATTATACCCACATACAGCAGAGTCTTTCTGCAGTTATGAGCACTTTTTAGTGTAGAGAAAATTGAAACATAAAACATCAAATAGCCTATTTCTTTTAACCACAGATATAAGCTGAATACATTGCTATATTGTTCTTCAACTTCGTAATGACTTTAGCTCATTCCAAATGGAAAATGTGTCCAAAAGAAGAAGACAACTGTACTGTGGTACCAGTTATGGGCTTCTGACCCTGACTAAGTTTCTTTCCCTCTCTGGGATTCACCTTTCCCCTCTGAAAGGGTGGACTACATGACCTCAAAGGTGCTTCATGATTTCTGGGATTCTTAGCATTTGCCAAGCTCCCAGGGCCTCCCTAGAGGGATGTAGTCTTATGAATTCATTGGAGCATTGTATGAGCCAGCCTCAAATTCAGCTTCAAAGGCCGTAACATTTTGTCTGGACTTAGCCAAGGTCACGTCCTCCTGGCAGGGGGAAGGTGATGTGGGACAAACTGGTTATTTTTTATTTCAGGTGCTCAACTGTGAAAAGAAGAGCTTCTGGAAAATATCGGTGCAATCTTGCATCCTGATTTTATCTTTCCAATTGAATTCTCATACCCTCAGCAAGGTTTCTGCCTTGTCAGCCTAGATTCTTCTATCTCAGTCTGATTTTTAAGTCCTCTAATAGATCACAATCTCCTTGAGAGGAGAAATGGTGTCTGATTCATCTCTGTGTGTTCCCATGCATAGGACCTTGTATTTATATATATATATATACATATATGTATATATATATATAAAATTTAAGAACAATAGTTATATTTTATATTTTATTTACATGTTTTTAAAAAACATTTTTATTAAAGCATAAAATATATAAAAGTGCACAAGTCATAGGAGTACTATTGGATGAATATTCACAAAGTTTCTATCCCTAAGCAACCACTAATATACTTTCTGTCAAAATATATTTGACAATTATGGACATTTCATATAAATGGAATCATATAATATGTGATCTTGTATGACTAACTTCTTCCACTTAGCATAATGTCTTCAAGGTTCATCTACATTGTAGCATGTATCATTACTTTATTCCTTTTTATTGCTGAATAATAATTAATTGTATGACTATACCACATTTTGTTTATCCATTCATCAGTGGGTAGACATTTGGGTTGTTTCTACTTTTTGGCTACTATGAATAAAGCTGCTATTATACATTCATATAGAAGTTTTGTTTGGTCTTATGTTTTTAAATCTCTTGGGTATATACCTAGGAGTGGAATTGCTGGATTTTATGATAACTCTATGTTTAGCTTTTTGAAGAATGGTCAAACTGTTTGTCAAATTAACTGTACCATTTTACATTCCCAGCTGCAAAGTATAAGAGTTCCAGTTTCTCTACATCTTCACCACACTTATTTACTATCTGTCTTTTTCATTACAGCCATCTGTATGCAATGAATTATGTCTTACCCCAAATTCACATGTTGAATTCCTAACCCTCAGTACCTCAAAATGTGAGTGTATTTGGAGATAGAGTTTTTAAAGAGGTAATTGAGTAAAAATGAGGTCATAAAGGTATGTCCTAATCCAATATGACTGGTGTCCTAATAAATAAATAAATAAATTTGGACAGAGAGACATACAGAGGAAAAACCATGTGAGGACAGAGAGAAAAGATGGCCATTTACAAGCGAAGGAGAGTGGTCTCAGAAGAAACCGACCCTGTTGACACCTAGATGTCAGACTTCTAGTCTCTAGAATTGTGAGAAAATAAATTTCTGTTGTATAAGCCACCCAGTCTGTGGTACATTGTTATGGTAGACTTAGCAGACTAATATATACCATCCTAATGGATGAGTTTCACTGTGGTTTTGATGTGCATTTTCCTTAATGACTGACACCTTTTCCTGAGCTTTTTGGCCATTTATGTATATCTTCTTTGAAGACATGTTTATTTGGAACTTTTACTCATTTTTAAATTGGAATGTCTGTCTTTTTAATATTGAGTTTTAATAGTTTATATATTTTAGACACAAGTCTCTTATCAGAGCTATGATTTGCAAAAATATTCTCCCATTCTGTGGATGGTTTTTTCACTTTCTTGATGGTATAGTTTGCAGGACAGAAGTTTTAAATTTTGATGTAGTTTAAAATACCAAATTTTTTCTCTTTTTATTTATAATTTTGGTTTTGCTTCAAAGAAATCAATGGTCAATTTCACAAAGATTTACTCTTATGTTGTTTTCCAGGAGTTTTATAGTTTTAGCCCTTACATTTAGGTCTATAATCCACTCTGAGTTATCCCAGAATTATTTGTCAAACTTTGGTTTATTTTTGGAAGTGAAATCAATTTTGTATTCCTATGATTATAACTTTGTGTGTGTGTGTGTTGCTGGATTTGGATTGCTAATATTCTGTTTAGAATTTCCATTTTATGTTTTTAAGTGAGATGTCTATAATTTCCTTATTAGTTTTTGGTATTGAGGATATATCGGCCTCATGAAATAAACTGAAAATTGTTCTCTCTTGCATTAACCTCTGAAAAAATTTGTGTAAGATTGTTTTTATTTATTTCCTCTTAAGTGTTTGGAAAAATTCACCAATAGACCAAACTTGTCCAGAAATTTTCCTTTAAGATATTTTTTAGAAATTTTTAAGATTACAGACTCAATTTTTAAATAGTATAGGATCATTGAGATTTTCTATTTCTTCATATATCAGTATGACAAATTGTATTTTTCTAGGAATTTGTCCATTTCTTCTAAATTTTCAAATTTTTTGCATAAAATTATTTAAAATATATTTTTATTTTCCTTTTAATTTCTGCACAAACTATAATGCTTTGCTTTTTCATTCCCATATCTGTAATTTGTATCTTCTCTTTCTTTTTCTTGACCAATCTTGCCAAGGGTTTATCTATTTTATTAGTCTTTTTTATTTAAAAAAACATATTTTAGTTTTATTTGTTCTATTTTTGTTTTGTTTTATATTTTATTAATTCTGCTATTATCTTTATTATTTTTCTTTTCTGTTATCTTTAGATTTAGTTTTTTGTCCTTTTTCTAACTTCTGGAGAGAGATACTTATTTACATCACTGATTTTTAATTTTTTTAATTTTTAATTTTTTCAATATATATAATTTAGGCTATTCATTTTGGCATTCCCACAAGTTTTTACATTTTGTGGGTTTTATTGTCATATAATTCAAAATAATTTTATAATTCTTTTGTGATTTATTCTTTGACTCATGTATATAGAAGTATATCACTTAATTTCAAACATTTAGGGGTTTTCTCTATACTTTGTTATTGGTTTACACCTAAATTTTCTAATTGTGATGAGATAACATACACTAAATGATTTGAATCTTTGCAATTGTTGGTGCTTGCTTTGTGCCCTAGCAAATGGACAATTTTAGTAGATTACATTAGCATTTGCAACAAATGTGCATATTGCAGGTACTGGGGACAGAGTTCTTTCAATTAGATCATAAATGTTAATTACATTGTTTAAATCTTCTCTCTATATATATATATTTTTGCTGTACGCGGGCCTTTCACTGTTGTGGCCTCTCCCGTTGCGGAGCACAGGCTCCGGACGCGCAGGCAGCGGCCATGGCTCACGGGCCCAGCCGCTTTGCGGCATGTGGGATCTTCCCGAACCGGGGCACGAACCCGTGTCCCCTGCATTGGCAGGCGGACTCTCAACCACTGTGCCACCAGGGAAGCCCCTAAATCGTCTATATTTTGACTGATTTCTCTGCCTGTTAATCTCCTTAACACTCATTTTTTAATTTCTGTAATTTATTAAAAATATCACCATTTGTGGTTTAAACCTCTGTTATTTTGTTTAAAATTCTATTTGTTTTATTTTTTAAACTACTCTTATATTGAGGGTTTTTTGTTTTATTTTGTTTTTTTTCTGTTTTGTGTAGTTGTACCTAATCTTAATTGCTGCAAAGTTGTAACAAGAAGAGTGTTGAGAAATGTGATACATCTATTAAGCACAATTATAAACAATTTTTGCTTACCCCCTGGAGCTATGAGCCTTGAGATCCTTGAATGTGATGAACAGTAGTGATACTAAGATGAGTTTTTACTGGGTTTTGCCTTGTTCTTCTGACCTCCTAGAAAGTACCATAGAAACTGAAATATACTTTACTATCACTATTCTTTTGGAAACTTCCATCTTCACAGCATTATCCTCTTCATCAGATTTTTGGAACACAATTACTAATTTCTAAAGGGAAGGCTTACCTTTAATTTGTAGGTAGAGGAGAAAATAAGATCATGTTATATTACTGATCATTTTCCCCAAGTCAAAAATTTGAACACATTGTCTGGCAAAGGATCACTTTCCTGATTTGTGAATTGGTTAACTTGAAAACTCTCATGAAGATATCAACTGAAACGCACTTAGAAATCATTTTAACAAATCATTACTATGGTCAGAAAACAGTTAACATGGAAATAGATATAAAACACAGGGACGTGATGTTTGAATAGTGGAGATAAGTTTGTCCCAGAAAATTGAGGCCATCTGGCTGTTGTAAGTATGTAAACTGCCCTCTACAAAACATGTTGTCAGAATAAAAATATACCCCAGTTTGCACCACAGCATTTTGATATATAAGCATGTGGTCTGGAACATAATGTCATGTGTAAGTTCACAGAGAAAAAGATAATAAACTAAAGGAGCTATCTGAACATTAGTTATGTCTAGTAGTAACAGAAAACACTATTGCTGTTAAATTAGTTGGGACAAAATCCACTTCTGCAGAACTGAATCCTTTACTTTCCTCCAGTGGAATCACATTATAGTAAAAAGAGGATTGAATTAGTGCCTAAGAGGTCACGGTTCCAATTCAGATTCGACTAGTCACCTGCTCTATGATCTTGAGAAAATCACTTCCCCTCTAGGTATTAGTTCCATCTATAAAATCCAGGAGTTGCTGTAAACAGAAGTTCAGGCCAAGTTAAGTGAGAATCTACACATTAAAGAGATAGCACAGATGAGAAAGGGAGTCCCTAGGACTAAAATTGTCGAGTATCTTTGAGAACATTTTCCCAGCAGTATGTTTCATTCCAGTGTTATCAGTTTAGTTGAAAAGGGATGACATTTTAAACATGGTTTGTTGTATTTTAATCAAATTGTTGGCCTCCAAAAATGAGCTATGTTTATTCCTGTGACAAAGTGAAGGATCTTGGCCTGCTATCAAGTGGTCACTGGTCTGGGCTCCTACTCTCATTCCCATAGCCCCTCCTAATCACATCTCCCATTGTCGCCAGATATTTATCAGACTGTTTTAGGATAGAGCAGCCCCTCACAACACATTCCGTTTTTCCCATGCTTCTCCTGTTTTGCTCCATGGGTGCTGGGGATACAAGGTTTCAACAGGGTTCTTGAGTCTCACAAGAACACATCTGTGCTATCCTGGCAAGGTACGAGTACACGATCTTCTATAGCTGGGTTTGGGGGAGCAGAATTCCAAAGGCTGCAGTAGATGGTAACAGCTTCTATAGGAGGGAAAAGAAGCTGGTGCCTACAACCTCTGCCAAAGGAAGAGTTGAGAACTGGAGAGTCAAACTGCAGCGGAAAAGTGCTTTGGAGAATGTATGGTAGGAAATCTATGTGTGGTTCCTAGGCATAAGAGCCGAGGATGGAAGACTTTGGAGAAGGGATACTGGAAACCTCTACCTCTCTTTTGTATCCACTCGGAGACCATTACTTCCTCACTTGTAGGTAGACACTGCTTTTTTAGGTCTAACGTCTGTATCATAGCTTCCTCTCTATTCCATGTCCTGCCATCATCTTCAGGGACTTCACCACCCATGTGAGTGACAACCAATGCTTTGGTGTTACGGTTCTTCCACCCCCTTCACTTCGTGGCTGTATCTTCCTTTTTTCCTTCAGCACATATTCCTCAGTGTCACTTGGGACCACCCCATGTTAGAGACCTGGTCACAGTCCTGTTTCCTCCCAGATCTCTGACCTGCTCCTTCTCACACTCTCTTCTGTTTCCCAGAGACCTCCAGTTTCCGATTCTCCTACTTCATCCAGTCTATCAGCTCCCTCTTGTCCTATTCCCTTATCTATAGAAACCCAGCCTTTCCTAAGTTGCTGAACACTTGAGCAACTCTATCATGAGGACACTCAATTCATAAGTAGGTGTCATCATTTTACTGTCTCATCTGAAGAATCCCCTCACCATCTGCACACTTTCCCTTTGTTTTCATCAGGAAAGGGGAGATGGCCTGTGTGATATCCCTCAACATTTTATTCCCCATCCATACACTTTATCCATGGTGTCTTTTATCTTTACCTTCTTTAATTCCACCTGTTAGTTTAGGCATTCCTTAAAATTAGAAAGAAAGGGAGAAAAGAAATAATAGGAAAGAAAGGAAAAAGAATTAAGGAAGAAAGAAGGAAAAGAAACGTTTTTGATTCCAAATTCAACTGCGACCTTTTTCTTCTCATCTAATTCACCCCAACAAAATTATGTTCACTGATCCCACTTCCACTGTCATTCATTCAATTCATTTATTCACGTAGCACTCATGGAGCACTGACAAGTGTCAGGCACTGTGCACAGTGCTGGGAATTCAGAGTTGACTAAGCCGTGGTGCTTCTCCCTAAGTATCTTACATAGTTTCAGTCCAGTGTCCAGTCAAACACAATTATTATAATAGGACGTGCTTGATGCGATGGCAGAGATCAGCATTGTAGGGTGAACAAGTCACAACGGTGTGAGAGTAAGGGCAGGTGTTGACCTTTAACAGTGAGGACAGCTTGAATGAAGAGCGGTTTCGTGCTGTCAGACCATCAGTGCAATGTAGGCAGTGTTAACACACAAGGCTGATGAATCAGGGTGACAGTGACAGATCAGGGAAGACGTTGGGAACCAAACAGGCATATTCACATTTTACATCACTCCCTGAAAGACAGAGAGGTGAGTAACAGTTTGCAATACATCCTGTAGACAGGGAAGAGTACTGGACCCATTAGGGAGTTTTTGCGCCCCTGCTTTTCCACGAGCCTAGTTGACTTTCCCATTGACTCCACAGGCATGAAAACAGCAGGACTGTGTGTGGGACTGAGGCAGACAAAGTGGGGGAAGGAACATGGAGCTGGTCAGCTGGGCTCGGACACTGACAGGCAGAGCAGCTGCATCCCATCCAGCCTCTGTTTGGAGACAGATACAACATTGACGTTTGGCTTGCTAAGGTCAAGATGAGACATTCCAGGAAAACGGCCAGGGCGGCTGCATGTAGTTGGACCTGAGTCCTATTAATTTTGAGCAAAAATGCTTCCCACTCTCCCCTCCCCTCCCCTCTCCTCCCCTTCCTTCTCCTCTCCTCCTCTTCTCCTTACCCAGGAGAGATGGATCAGAGGAAATGGCTGAGCTGATCAGGGGCATGCAGAGAGGAGCCTCTCATCCTGTCAGGGGCCATACTCTCTGGTCTTAAATGAGACAGCCTGGCAGCCTTATGGTCACAAGATTTGCCAAGTGGATGGGTCTTTGGGTGAATTAAAAAATACACCTTTTCTAAGCTTTAGGTGAACAGCTCCTGGTCTTAATTTCACCCCCGCCCTCTGGTGGGCATCCTTGCGCAGGGCACAGTCTGAGTCACTGTAGCAGACCTGTGGCTTCTGGTTTTGTTTCCAGTTGAGAAATGCCTATCACAGTGGTAGAGCTGGGAACCCCCTCCCTCCAGCCCGAGTCTACTCCCTCTTTGTCATTGCCTGATCGCTTCCTTTCTGTAAGGTTTGGGCATTCGCAGTCATGCTCTGGTGTACGTATGCCTACGACAAAGGGCTGAGAATCTGGCTGTTAATTCAGTGCATTTTTCTTTTTTTTTCTTTGGTTTTGTTTTGCTGTTGGCTAGGGCAGGAGTGATGACTGACACTTTTTTCTTCTGCTTAGAGGAGTTTATAAAATTCCATTTGTTATTATCTCACAGGATGAGGGCTGGGAAGAAGGAAAGCATTTGCCAGCCAGTGTGGGGAAATTTTCTACAGACTGTTGTTAGGATTCTGTTCCCTTGGAAGATAATTAAAAGTTATGCTGCTTATGCTTAGGGTTCTACTCCAGGTCTGTTTGGGTTTAAAATGTACAATAAATTAAAGAAAGCTTTACAGTGGTTCCTAAGATCTGATCAGAGGAATCTCTCCCTTTGTAGTATGACTAGAAGCAAACTGTCTCCTGAAGTAAGGAAAAGCAGTTGAGCCAGTACTGATTAGATCCTACTCTTTTGACTGAGAAGTACAAGAAAATAATCTAGCGAGAGACAAGGAAGCAGGATCAGGGGATGGGGTCAGGCACATGATGAGAGGCAAGTCAGGGTCCCTCTTATTCATGTGACAATGGCGGGCACAAGTGGACCCCTCATGGCTCCACTCGGGGAATCAGCAGCCTAAAATATGGGGGGAGGGCTCCACGGCAGGCATCAAATCACAGTTCAGGGAGTCATAAATATCACCTCCATCTTAAACACATGAGGGGAAAAGTGCTCAGGCCTCAAAGGGCTCTCCAACCTAGGATCCAGGATAGGAGAACGAGACAATGGGCAACTGGTACCACTTCTCTCTGTACATGGTATCCAATTATTGCTCTTGTCTTCAAAAAAATTTTAAGTGCCTTTTGTTTAGATTACTCAATTTTACTAAGCCACGAGGAGAGGCTGGAGGATTTGGACACGCTGGTCTTTGGATCCTTAAGCTGGGAACAATGCCATTTTACTAGACAAAATGGGATATACACCAGAGCCACTCTTTGTTTTCCTGCTCCCTGATAACTAGAAATGTATATGCTCCCCATACAAAAGAAAGCACATCTCAGTATGATGCCTGTGGTTAATAGTGACGGTGGTGATGATGTGGCTTGAGGAAAATATAAAAAATAGAGTCTGTTAAGCTTTAGATGTATGAAGTACTAAGATCCCTTGTTTAAGCCTTTAGCAACTTGACAGATACACCCTGCAGTATGTATGGGCCATGTCATAGATCTGTCGAATAAGAATTCATGGGAATCATTCATCTAAGCCTGGGAATGTCTGAAAAGGCTAATCCTCACCACTCTAAGAAATGTTCAGAGACTTTCAGGGTCAAAGTTCTCATTGAGATGAAATGCTGTATTGTCGTCATTCAGTTTTCTGCAGTAGCCGTATTCTGGCTGTTTGTAGGAAGAGGGATATAATTTATGACTTGGGTCAGATGCCTGATTTTGTGCAGCACATGGTGGGGCTACACATAATACGTGGGCAACATGTTCTTATTTGTCGATATAGTTCTCTTTGGAGTGGAAGGAAATAAATTGTTTTGAAATGGATGCCACGTGTGGGAATTCCTGGTGCAATCTGCTATCTGAATGTTTTCATGACAGGTTGGAACCATTTAGTTTTGTCCATAAAGGTTTCTGAAAAAGTAACATCGAGGTAGACATATCACATATTATATTTGTATAACATGTTGCTTGATAGCTTATACACATATTATTTTATATGATTTAATTCATACAATCCCATGAAATAATTGTTATTAACTCCATGTTATAGATGAAGAAATCAGGGAGATGAAGGGGTTAACCCAAGCAACAGAATCAGGATCAATTTTCTTTTAAACTTCTTATCTTGTGCTCTCTCTGCCTCATTGCTATTAGGAGACCTTGGCTCTAGTTCAAGAGAAGCCATTGCTCAGCTAAATGGCCCTAAGTAAATTACTTTGCCTCGCTGGTCTGGGATTCCTAATCTATGGAATCGGGTAACCAATACCTTTGAACAATCTTAGACCCACAGAAGTAGCCAAAGAAAGTCTAAAGTAGAAAAGGCATTAGCGTCCCTCTTTCCTTGCCAGAAAGAAACAAAGTCTAGAGCTTCTCTATGACCGATTTTCTTCTATCTGCTAACATCATTCTGTAAAGTTACCCACAATCCCTCTTGTGCTTTCAATCATCCCTGACCATGACCCCTTAGTGAGATAGAATATATCTTGGACTCCTAGTCTGGGAGTTTTGCTATCTATATTAAAATCTGTCTTCCTTTTTTCCTCGGGGATTATTTCTGCAGTTTGGATTGACCTCTGAACTCATTCCCCTGCTACATGGCCTCAGTCTTCAGTCAGATCTCTGGCCTTTATCCAGTCCTAAGGGTCTACCTGGATAATTGATTTTAGAGTCTACCAGTATGACCTGTTCTCTCACTATTCTTACCCACTGTTCTGGTCCTGATAGACACCTGGCTCATTCAGCCAATTGTTGGCAGCACAGCCATTGGTATTTACAAACTTTAGACTTTCTGCTCCGTTGGTGAGTGCAAAGAGCTCTATCTATCTCCCTCTAAAATGGTTCTTCCCATTTGAGGAAGCCCAGGTATCTCCATCATAAATGTTACTAGTTAGAAGCCATTATGTCCGACATGAATAGCTTACTCTATCTATTTTCTCCAGCTGTCCCAGCATGCAGTCAGAACTCATGGAGCAAATGCCTTCTCTTCCCAGTCTCAGGGATAAGGGAGTCTGCATGGAGGTGCCACAGATGGCAAGGGAGGTCCAGGGAAGTGATAGTGGGGAAACTGATTTGTACACATTCCAGTGAGAATCTCTTCCCTTCTGTGAATGGCTATTTTGGAACCTGTTTCCGGGCAACAAAAGCATGTTCTGTTAACTATCATCTTGTCCACCAGCCAAACTGCCTACAAGCAAGCAACCCAGCTAAGTAGCCTCAAGAAAGGGGGCAGGTTTGAGCCTAGACATTGATATTTTTCCATGTGCAGAAATTGAAAGGAAGGTCTGTTGATGACGTTGCAATAAACTTGTGCGTGATTTTTCCTGGTGAAAAAAAAGGTATATCTCCTGTTTATCTCTCAAATGTTAACAGTGGACCCACACAGCAGTGTAAACTGAAGAAACTTGGACGTCCTCCCCTATCTCAGAGCTCTCCATATTTGTAAGAGCCTGAAAATCTGCCAACTATTCAGACGGATGAGCCCAGAGAAACAGATGTGATCCTGGCCACTTATCCTTCTGGACAGGAGCATTCTGGGAAGATAGAGACCTGGATTCTAGTACTGGCCTTGTAAGACTGAGTCAGTCCCTAATTCTTTTGGGAATCTTGGTTTCCTTATCTGAGGAAAATGGTGGGTGAAGGAATTCAACAAGGAGATATTTAGGGCTTCCTCCTGCTTTAAATTTTTGCAATTCTGTGTTTCCCTCTTTCCTTTTCCTGAAAGTATAACTGTCTGTATTCAGAGATCAATTCTCTACCCCTGACTTCTTTCTGCCAGGTGAGCTGGCCAGTGTCTCTCCCCACCTGGGCACCTACTAAATAAATAGATCGTTGACCAGATCCACCTGGCATCAGATATTTTCAGATATAATAATGCAGCTTCTCTGGATTGCAAAAAGGGAGCTATTAAGACCAACCACACTGCTTGGAAAGACTCGCTCAGGAATCTCCAAGATAACATTATAACTAGGTTTGCTGAGCATCTAAATTAAATTATTTTACTAATTATGGATGTCTGACATTTCACTTCTAAGTGAACTGTAGAAGGTTGAATTGAAGTGAAGTTTGCTCTTTCTCTTCTCTAAGGAATTATTATATGTTTTTCAGCCAGGAGGGATGGACCACACTGTTCCATCATCTCTTCTGTCTGCTTAGGTGATCCCCTCGTTGTCTCCAGGAATCGCTTGGAATGAATCAGCTCTCAGTTCCTGCAGGGTCTATTTATAGAAGAGTGGGCAGCGTTAAGGATGTTAATAATGGATGGTGACACCGAGGGTCTGGCGACAGTGGGAAGCCATTACCACCTTCAGTCTGTGGGGATGAAAGGAGAGACAGGCTCCTGCAATGCCACAAGAGCTAAAACCACAGATGGGGCCACCTGAGAGGAGCTGTGGCTGTAGGGATGACAGCCACACCCAAACTGTGACCCAGCAGGGATGGAGCAAGGAAATAAATACCCCCACCTCCCTCTGTTCCTCTGACAGCCTGCTGGTGCACTGTCCCCATGGCTGAACCCAACAGGAAGCCAGAGGCCAGGGGTTCCAGAGAATGCATCCATAGAGGTTGGCCTCCTGAGCACAGAGCTGGGTGAACAGGATGGAAAATGGGCCTGAGGTTGCAAACAGAACCTATATCAGCATCGTCCCTTTTGCTTTTAAAACTTTGCTTCTCATTTTATCTACTTAGACATTTGAAACTTTGCTCTAACCAAGATTTCTGAAAACTAATAAAAATGAAGTATAAAGACGGTTCTGGTTCTCTTTCCTTTTTAAAAAAGCTTGCATGGCTTCCTGCAGAAATGTTTTTTTCAGTAGTCATATCTTAAAGAGGTCCTTGTTGGATACATCAAGGAAAGAGAAGTATATAGCTATTGCTAGAGTTTTAGACAAATTTCTACCTGCCCACTGAGAATATTCTCTTTTAACGACGATTTATTATGCCTACTATAGTGTTTGACTGGAATTAGATTTTATAAAATGCCTTAAGCTTCTTGGAGGAATGTTTCCCCTTGAATGCAAAGTCCCGTGTATGCAATGGACCAATAACATGCAGCATCTATTATTTCAGAACATATACTTGTTGTTACAATTACATATCTCAGATATTTCTATCTCAGAATTCTCTCTGGCCAAAAAGCTGTAAAATCATTCAACTGGATATGTATTGGGAATGACTACCTGCTATCAAGGAGAAAACACTCTTGGCTGTAGTATATTTTCTCCTGATATATTCTCTCTCCTTTCTCACTCTTTCTCCACATCTCCTACCTCACTCCTTCTCTCTTCCTCTCCTTTCTAGACAGAATGACAAACTTCTGACAACAAAAACATTAGTGCATTCAAGCATCCGAGATATACGCATGTTAATACTTTGGGGACTACCCCATAAATTTAATGTCACCAGGAGCAAATCCATTTTCAAATTGGTGATTTTGATAGCTTCACACCATTAGATTTCTTCAATTTGTTTACAAGTTTGTTATGGTTTTTGTTGTCGTTGTGCTTTTGTTTTACTTTGCTTTCCTCACTTTTTTCTTTTTCTCTATGACCATCTTTCTTTCTCTGGATGTTTCATGTTTGTATCGTGTCCCCAGTCCTTTCACTTCCAGTGCAAAACCAGGTCTTAAAAATGACACTTTGAGGATTTATCTCATTAAATTATTGGGAACATTGCACATGCAATCCCCAAACTAGTGGCTATCCAAGTCAAGAGAAATTCCTGAATCTAAGGGATTGGGAGGACAAGAGAACAGTCTCATGACCAGAAAACGGGTGTGCAGATCAAAACCCCTGCCAGCAGTGTACAAAAGTGCTCGTTTTACCACGTCCTCGTTAGCATTTAAAAACAGCTTTTAATTTCAAAATAAATATGAACAAAGGCATTTCAATGAAAATTGTCTTAGTTCAGGAATAAATTGGGTGCAATAAGTTGAAGGAAGTCTTAAAGTACTTAGATGGTTTAATATGAACTGGAGAAAATTGATGTTCTGTGTCCGTTCCTTTTCCTCTCCCAAAGCAAGTACAACAGTTAGGTACTAAAATGTATTGCATTCCTTTTAGAAATTTTGGAAAGATCTTAAACTTTATGGGCTTACCAAAGTCTACACATAGAAGCTCGTTACTTCGCCTTCTGGACTGTGGGAGTTTGATGTAGGAGGTTTCTGCCCACTGGAACTTAAGTAGTTTTTGTTTCTATGATATATATCCTGGAGTTCTTTGCAACTTTGAGACAGTGAATAGTTTCAAGTTATGATACTAACAATAGATGGCAATATATACAGCTTCTGAGTCTCTTAGAGGGAAGTGATAAATACTTTTATTCCCCAACTATAAAACATCCCAGCTGCTTGGTCACTGAATGTTACTGTGTTTTCAAAACCCATTATATCTCATCGGTAGAATCTACCCCAGTTGTTACTTCTGAATAATGACTGACCTAGTGGTATTGAGTTACTATAAACCACATTCTCTTTACCTGCTCTGGAACTAAGTACTCATCAGCTAAGCTATATACATATACATATAAAATTTACAGCAGGATATTTAGGTGAGAGATAGGGGCAGTAGGGGTAAGACTGGAGATTTTAAAGACTTTAAAAATGTAGTAGCAAAAGGTATGTGATTCAGAATTCTACAGTTCATTGACCTAAAGGCAAAAAATCATTTTTCAGCTGATTCTTTTCTTTCTTTTTATTTTTTTTTTGGCCACACAGGGCTTGTAGGATCTTAGTTCCCCAACCAGGGATTGAACCAGGGCCCCCTGCCGTGGAAGTGTGGAGTCCTAATTACTGGACTGCCAGGGAATTCCCAGATTCTTTGTGTTTTTGATCAACAGATTTCATTTCTACTCCCTGCCCACTATTATCCCCTCTACCACCTCACATACGTCTGTTTTGTCCATAGTTACCCTATTTCGGTACAAATAGAAAAATGATGTTCATATTGCTTTAGTTACGGTTGTGGCGAATGGAACGCTTTCAATAAATTCCATTTTCCTGCATCTTCTTTTAGGTTGCAGCCTAAGATCGGTTTGCGTCTGCACTCTTCTTGTTTGACAAGGTGGATTACCTTCTCCCAGAATCTTATCAGATGGTATCTGTTAGGCTTCAGAACCTAGGCTGTTCTTTTAAAAGTATTACAGATGAACTCGTGGGAATGTGGAAAAGGGCCCAAGGGTTTCTGAAAGGAACGCCGACATAAACAAACACTGTCAGATGAAACTGCACAGGACCATTTGTATCTGAATCCTCACTACCAAACTTGACTGTTTTTTTTTTTTTGCTTGTCTTTGAATCCCAGGCTCTTGCATGGATTCCCCTTCTTCTTGAATTTTCCCTGTGGAATGATGTCACCTCCAATATGATATCCTAAGATCCTACCCTACATCGTAATGGGCTCTCCTGACTCCCCATCCATCCAGCCTGCCCAGTGCCTTTATCTTTGTCTCACTGAGCCTGGACTTCGTAATACAGGACAGTCAGCCCTGTCCAGTCCACATCAAGTGATTCTCCTTTGTTCCCGGTTTTCTGTTTACCTTTGATTCTGGCGTTCAGAGGCGGTGTGGGGAAGCTTCGTGCTGGATCTCTTTTCTATTTCCTTGGAAGCATCTCTTTCAGAATTAATTTCTATTCTGATTTCATAACCAAACTGACACTTCCATGGATACTCTCTGTCTCATATCCATATCATTTACTGAGTCACAATTCTATATTTCATTAATATCCTGGCATAAAATCATTTTTAGCTAATTTCTGATGTTATATTGGTCTTTAGAATCACTGATAGCCCATTAGCCACCAACTTTTATCATACTCATTTGTGTCTTTTATTGATTAAAATTTGTAGTTTTAAGTATCATTAATTCATTTTTACTTCTATGTGCTTACGTTTTAATTTTATCTATGATCCAAGAAGTTGCATCCAGGACAAGAAAAACTCAGTTCTTTCCAGAATTCCACCACCTCTATGTTACACAGTTGCTGGGAAACCATCTCTGGAAGGCAAGTTGAGGAAAGCCACCCATCTCATCTGACAAGTGTTGCCCATCGAGGGGTGGACATGACAGATATGGTCTTTGAGATTTAAGATGGTCATTTATTTTGGGTGGGAGCCAATCTCAGAGGTTGTGTCTTGGAGATGTGCCAAAGCGTACGCTAGAATCACAAGTCCACTCCAAGTAATGGCATAAGGAAGAAAAGGAGTCAAAGCAAAGACCTAGAACATCCTTGTCTGCTAAAGTGTTGCTTGGGAAAGTCCTTGCCGACTTAACTCTGATAGGCCACACGTTAGACACTCTGACAGCACCACATACCTTTCAACCATTGCTCTCACGTTACAGTGAGTAATATGTATTATTGGTAGAATTAATTGTTTATTATCCATCTCATTCTCCAGAGAGAAAGCTCCAGGAGGGCAGACCCCACGTCTCTTCTTCACCACTTTATCCCTAGAGCCTAGAACAGTAATTAGAAATATATTAGGAACTCATTGCATATCTATTGAATGACCGAATGATTGAAAGAAGGAAAGTGGTTCGTTCTTAGAGTACATGCATGCATTTGTTCCCCACTCCCCTGTCTAATGAGGAAGGATTTCCACCAACTGGTCCTGATCTCTTGCTCTGGGCATTAGTCCTCTTCAAAGAGGTCAAGTAAGTTCCCTGGTTAAGAAGAGGCAGTGATTGGCATATGTTCCTTGATTTGGTAGAGATAATGTATTAAAAGTATTAAGCAAATGGAGTCTACTCTCCTGCTCTCCTTCCCTTAAGAAGTGCGTGGCTGTGATCCTGATTGAGCATGTCTTCTCTGTAGCCTCAGTGTTTCTCACCAGTGTACTGTTCTAAGACCTAACTGGAGGACAGGAAGTTCATTGCTGTCACATTTCTAAGCTATACCACCTGAAATAATTTTTGACACAAAGTAAGATAACATTTTGATCCTCATCTACGTGGCTCCTTTTTTTCCCCCTTTCTTAATTGGTTTTGAACATGGGCAAGAAACAAGGATCTCATTTTTGGGGCTAAACTAAAACCCCAATAGCTCTATGCATAGAAAGACTCCAGGAAAAATCAATATAGACACATCCTAAGACTGAAAAGTTTTGACTCCAAAGAGGGAAAAATGAGATTCAAGACTGGAAATGGAAGAATGAAGCTTTGGAAACAAAAGATTTTTCCTGGAGCCTGAGAGTTGGTGAGCCTCCTGGATTGTGTGCAAAATGTTCTGTGTAGAGGATCCAAAGGTTGCCTCAGATTAAAAAAAACGTCGTTGAGTGTCTATTTTAAGCAGCCCTACATAGACCTTGAGCTTATCATCTGATGTACAGAAATTTGGCCCCATCTTCCTATCTTCCTCTTTACCTGAAATGGACCGTTCCCCTCATCACACCCTTCAAAGCTCAGCTTGAGTCCAGCCCATCTTCCCAGGAAGTCTGCCTTTACCTTCCCAGCCTGCAGGGATCTCCTCCTCCTCTGCCCTCCTGGTTCCCCACAGATGGTCTTTATCGCCTATTCTCTTCAATTAAAGTGTGAGCTCCTGAGAGAAGGGGTCAGGTTGTTCAATGGTAGCTCTGCATCACCCGAACCGCCTGGCATACAGCAATCAAATGAATCAATTTCTGAATCCCAATCATACTTCTATATCCAATCTGTTACTAATGCGAACTCTGGAAGAGATTCATTAGATGTATATTTCAGTGGAAGAGAGAAGCTCAGAGACAGTGAGTTATTTTGCTCAAAGTAAAAAAACTAGGAAACAGCAGAGCCAGGATTCAAACGTAGGTCTCCTGACTCTGAGTTCAGTGCTTCTCCCACTCCACAATGCAGCTTCCCAGAGAAAGTATTGACCTGAACTTACTACATTAGAATTCTTCTCCATAGAAGAAATGTCTTTGTTTAGAAACACTCCTGAATGGACGGGCCTGATTTCGAATCCTCTTGTGTACGGAGGGAGGAGAGGGATGAGACCAAGAGGAAACTTGACTTTCCTGCATAAAAGACAGGAGAATTTTGAGTTAGGTGTGGCCCCCAAAAAAGGATGACTGTATTTTGCAAGAGATAGGGAGGCATCAGACATAAATATGACTAGTGAAAAATTCCCTAAAGAAGGCTTGACAGAAATATTTTTGAAGAATAAGAAGGTTTAATTTTTCTGTCGTCTTTTCTCTTACTCTCAGTCCAGCTGTTTAGTAAAATTTCATTGCCCACAACTGTCTCAAGCATCTGCTTTTGGAGGAATCAGGGAAAAGTGGTGTTGTTACATTTTGAGTCAGTGGGCCAGAGAAGAGAGAGTGGCTGAAGTGGCGGAGGGCAGGGAGTACACAAGAAGTCAGTGGGGAGAAGCTTCAGAAGGACAAGGAAATTGGATAAAGAGGTAGCGTGAGATATCCGCCCTAGGAATTCACCAGTGTCTTGGGGAGAGCCCTGAACCTCCCCAAGATAAGGGCTAGGAGTTAAAGCCAATTTTATTTTATTTTGTTTATTTTATTTTATTATTATTATTCTTTTGCGGTACGCGGGCCTCTCACTGTTGTGGCCTCTCCCGTTGCGGAGCACAGGCTCCGGACGCGCAGGCTCAGCGGCCATGGCTCACGGGCCCAGCCGCTCCACGGCATGTGGGATCTTCCCGGACCAGGGCACGAACCCGTGTCCCCTGCATCGGCAGGCGGACTCTCAACCACTGCGCCAGCAGGGAAGCCCCTAAAGCCAATTTTATTTAGACCTTCAAAGTCAAGGTGACGCCGTTGGACATTTGGGTACCAGTAGATTGACAGTAGCCCTCTCTACATTTTCAGAATGACGAACAGGTGGATGGTAGAGAGAGAATGGTGTTTTATGAGAAAAAAAAAAGAATCTTTCAGTTTCCCAAAGTCCTACATTTTGGGTGAAAGAAGGTGTTAGACAGCTGAAAATTTTCCTGGTGATGACAGTTGAGTCATCTGCTGGAGAGCAAACTCGATGGCATTTAAAATGCATGGGTTTTGTCTCCAGAGCAGGCGTTTGGAAGCTCTATATATGCCTTTTGGCAAACTCCGGGCTTCAGTCTCCTGTGAAGAAATGTCCTGGGTACAAAAGATAGGTGACAATGCACTCCTTGTAATGTCTAAAGCAAAATCCTATTATCTTCTAATTTGGCTGTTCATGTGAATAACAGAGATGGGAAGGGGGCAGGAAGTGGGTAGGCGATAGCCAAACACAGTTTCTGCCCGCTGCCGGCCAGCTGAACCTGCGGAGTGACTCTGCAGGTGACTCCTTGTCTTTCTCAGCCAACCAGGATCACTGAATTTAGGTCCTGCAGTGGCTGACGAGGGCCCAGGGAAGCCAAGAGCCAGAATTCCATTAATCGTAGTGGGAGGGATTCTTGGTGCCTGTCTGTGCCCTCATTCCCAGAAGCTGAAGTTGCGGGTCCAGGTGATTTGCATGGCAAAGTATCTAGCACATCTGAGGGACATTGCAGTGGAGATCAAATCACGGAGTTAAGTCTAAGTCAAGGGTGGAAGCACGGCTCTTCCCCCAGGGATTGATGTCACCACACCAGCATGTTCTCATTCCCTTTGGAACTAATAATGCTGCTGCTTCCACACTGCCATCAGCACTTTCCTCTCACTACAACCAGCTACCAGGGCTCACTGGAGGCCAGGCACTGTGTCTAAGGGCTTTACACACCATCTCATTTAATGCTCATCAAAAATGCATGGGGCTGGCACTGTCATCACTCCAGTTTGACATATAAGAAAACTGAGACAGACATTTAAGTGACTCATTTCCCATCTGAGTGGATTGTTCAGGAAAAGAAAAGAAAATTAACACGAAATTTGAGAGGAGATATTCGGTAATGGCTAAGAGTAAGGGCTTTCTCAAATCTGACTTGGAAGCCGGGCTCTGCAACTTACTGGCTGTGTGAGCATAGGCAAGTTGTCAACTTCTCTGAGGCTCCGTTTTTCCACCCACAAAATGAGGGTGATAATAGTACCAATTCTAGGCCTATTACAGTGAAAGTGATCAAGAAATGTTATCTAATCTTCTTGCTATTATTAAATAATGGTTATGTTTTTTTCTGCTCACAAATCAAAAAGGCTTGCCATAAGACTCACAGGGTTAGTCTTTCAGGTAATGATTCCCTTTAAAGAGTCTCTCAGTATTTGAGCAGGAAGCTGCTCTGGAAGAGCACTCTTTTCCCAGGTTTAGGAGGTGGTGGTAAAGGGCCAAATGGTCTGGCCTCAGTCCCACTAAGTTCCACCATTTTAGTCTCTGCTTTTATGAACAGTGTTGTCACTCCATAGCACAGCTGAAACTGCTGGGCTTTACTAAAAGAACATTAATAAGATTGTATCAATTATCTATGGCTGTAGAACCAAATACCTCAAACTTAGGACTAAAATAAAAATGATTTATTATTGATCAGGATTTTGTGGTTCTTCTGGGTTTACTCCTATGATTCTAGATGATGAATGGAATGGATAGTCCAAGGTGACCTGACACATACGTCTGGGAATTGGTGTTGTCTGTCAGCCTGAGTACCTTGGTCCTCCCCTACGTGGTCTTTCTAGACCAATTCTCTTACAGCATGCTGCCTCAAAGAGTTCCAAGAGGATAGGCCTCAGTGCATAAGCACTTATCGAGCTTCTTTTTGAGTCATGTTTGTTCATAGCCCATTGGCCAAAGCAAGTCACATACATGGCCAACCTCCGCGTCATGTGGGAGGGGACTTAGACTCCCTCCCAACCCCCTGCCCTGCTGCTTGATAGGAGAAGTGGCAAAGAATTTATGACCATTTTTAATCCATCACAATTACAAACATAAAAACTAAAGGGAAGGCACCTGGGAGATACAAGAAAAATAAAAAGAATCCAACTTGCAAAGTATGGATTTCTGGTATTCCTTGGTTCCAAGAGCTTTCATGTGGTATCTTAGTTCCCTGACCAGGGCTTGAACCTGCATCTCCAGCATTGTAAGGCGAATTCTTTGCCACTGGACCACCAGGGAAGTCCCTGCTTCCTTCTTAAAGCTCTTTCATGGAGGCATTTTCAAGCCTATTTCTAAGTATTCATTAGGCTTCAGGCACAGTGCTCACCACTTTGCAGTTTATGCTGACTTCTCACAACAATTGTATCAGAACAATTATCTTCATTTTACAGGTAAGGAAAATAGGTTTTGGAGAGGTTTTATAAGTTGCTTAATACGATATATTAATTTTCTATGGTTTCCATAACAAATTACTGCCAACTTAATGGCTTAAACAACACAAATTTATCATCCTACAGTTTAGTAGCTCGTAAGTCTGAAACAGGTCTCTTGGGCTAAAATCAGGATGCTGACAGCACTGTGTTCCTTCCTGGTGGCTCTGTATGAGAGTCTGTTTTCTTGCCTTTTCTAGTTTCTAGAGGTCCTCCACACTCCTTTGCTCATAAGACCCTTCCTCAATCTTCAGAGCCAACAACAATGGGCTGGATCCTCATACTGAGTCGCCCTGACACTTCATCTATCATCTTATCTCTCTCTCGCTACAGCCAGGAAAGGTTTTTTAAGGACTCATGTGATTAGGTTAGCCTGCCTTGGTAATGTAGGGTAATCTCCCCATGCTCCTGGTTTGCAAACCAGTTGCAAATTCCCTTTGCCGTGTAAGGTAACATATTCACAGGCTAGGGCATGATCATATTTGGGAAGGGGTCATCGGTCTTCATACCACAGTCTACTCTCTGATCCCCAAAGATATACATCTCTCCCACATGTAAAATACATTTTTCCTGTCTCAAAGTCCCCCAGTGTCTCAACCCATTACATGAGAGAGGCTAGTACATGGCAGGGCTAGATCTCTGGTTCCAATGCCCTCTTAACTGCTGCCCCAATGCACTTGCTGCCTTTTTGCTTTAACATGGGGAGTGCGATTTCTTTACTGATTTGCATGAGCTCTTCAAGTTATAGAAAGTTAAACCATAAGCTCTGTGAAAGGCAGAAAAACTATGTTTTGTAAATCATTCCATCTCAATGCCTATTACATAGTAAGCACTCAAAGATTTGCAAAGCGAATGAATGTTGAAGAAAACAAGTATCTAAGTAAACTAATGACATAAGCAGTGGATGGAGGCAAGCAAAGTCGTTACAAAAATATACTTTTCATGTTCCAAAAACCCTTGTATTCTTCTCGATGTTTTTCAGAGCCCCTTGAAACAGGTTACAAACTTCACCAGAGTCCAGGTTGCCCTTCCAGGTAAATTATCAAACTGCATGTGCTTCTTCTGGATTTTAATTACCAGTAAATGTCGTTTCAGGCATGGTGATTCCTGTCAAGATGGACTCCCAGTCCATGGATTCTGTTTTAGTTTTAAATATAACCATTAAACTTCTAGATTACCAAATACTTGTTATTCCTGGTACACTCAGGTGCATTCTGGGTGTAAACATCTTAATTGTTTTTGTAGATAGAACGGTCTCCCGTAGTTTTTTCTAACATCCCCCTCCATGATGACTATTCCAATGGAACGTAAGGGACAACAGCATCATTTTCCCAACAAAGGTTATTTTAAAAATAATTTGGCTTAGCGTAACCGTAGCCAGGTCTGAGAGTGGGAATAAGGACTAACTGTAAATGGGCACAAGGGATTTTATTGTAGCATTGGAAATGTTCTAGAATTGGATTTCGCTGATGGTTGCACAACTGAGTAATTTCTCTAAAAAATACTGAACGGCACCCTTAAAATGAGTACTATGGTACATAAATTACACCTCAATAAAGCCGTTAAAAATAATTAGCTTATCATCCACTCAGAAGCACTGTTTTGTGTTAAATGTAATCTTTTTTTTACAAAGGCAGTCTCTAAGTACATCCTTTGTAATAACACTTAAGCTTCTTCAACTCTTTCTTGGCCTATTAATAAGCAGAGCCGAGCATGATCACCCTTAGTTGCTCCGGAAGAAAACACGTCATGCTTGTTCGCCTTGTTCTTCCCAAACGATTTAAGAACAAGCAGATACTCATTCTTAATCTTTACAAAATCCTGATATTTGGTTGAATTTATCTTACATTTATAGGAGGAATTGTTTTGATGTGATTCAAAACCATGCATTTTTTTATGTCCTACAATTCTTTAGAAGTAGTCATTTGAACCCCTACTCCATCAGTGTACTGCTAAAGAGACGAGTCTGTTTCCCATGACAAAGCTTAATATGTTGGTGTATACACAGTAGGCAGGCAAACAAAAGGAGAAAACTAAATACTTATCAGCTTCTTATAATTTGTGGACTTAAATGTCAATTGCATAAGTACATTTCTGGATAAATATACATAACATCAAAAATAGAAACATGTACACTGTTGCAAATATAATGATTCTTTAAAGAATTACTGGGTTTAAAGCAAGAAAACTTCATTTGGAAATTGTATAAATAACTCACATGCTTGATGGCGGATTCCTTGTTCCTTAGACAAAAACTTGGACTGGCCGTCTCACTGTTAGTATATGGTACAATTTTAGAGTCTCCAGGCTTGTTTCCTATGTGAACCAGGGAGGGAAGCTCTGAACTGTGACCTCATTCCTTGTTCCTTGTTCCCTAGTCCAGTATTGCTTCCCCATGAGGATCATTGACATAATTTGTGGTGATTGTAAAAGTTCAGATTCCAAACCTACTGAGTCAGAATCTTCAAGGTGGTGTTCCAGGAATCTATATTTTTAACAAGAGCTACACGTAATTATTATTATTTTTAACATCTTTATTGGAGTATAACTGCTTTACAATGGTGTGTTAGTTTCTGCTATAACAAAGTGAATCAGCTATATGTACACATATATCCCCATATCTCCTCCCTCTTGCGTCTCCCCCCACCCTCCCTAACCCACCCCTCTAGGTGGACACAAAGCACCGAGCTGATTTCCCTGTGCTACGTGGCTTCTTCCCACTAGCTATCTATTTTACATTTGGTAGTGTATATATGCCCATGCCACTCTCACTTCGTCCCAGCTTACCCTTCCCCCTCCCTGTGTCCTCAACTCCATTCTCTACATCTGTCTTTATTCCTGTCCTGCCCCTAGGTTCTTCAGAACTTTTTTTTTTTTTTTAGATTCCATATATCTGTGTTAGCATACGGTATTTGTTTTTCTCTTTCTGACTTATTTCACTCTGTATGACAGTCTCTAGGTCCATTCACCTCACTACAAATAACTCAATTTTGTTTCTTTTATGGCTGAGTAATATTCCATTGTATAGATGTGCCACATCTGCTTTATCTATTCATTTGTCGATGGACACTTAGGTTGCTTCCATGTCCTGGCTATTGTAAATAGTGCTGCAATGAACATTGGGGTGCATGTGTCTTTCGGAATTATGGTTTTCTCTGGGTATATGCCCAGTAGTGGGATTGCTGGGTCGTATGGTAGTTCTATTTTTAGTTTTTTAAGGAACTTCCAAACTATTCTCCATAGTGTCTGTATCAATTTACATTCCCAGCAACAGTGCAAGAGGGTTCCCTTTTCTCCACACCCTCTCCAGCACTTAATGTTTGTAGAGTTTTTGATGATGGCCATTCTGACTGGTGTGAGGTGATACCTCATTGTAGTTTTGGTTTGCATTTCTCTAATGATTAGTGATGTTGAGCATCCTTTCATGTATTTGTTGGCCATCTGTATATCTTCTTTGGAGAAATGTCTATTTAGGTCTTCTGCCCATTTTTGGGTTGGGTTGTTTGTTTTTTGATATTGAGCTGCATGAGCTGCTTGTATATTTTGGAGATTAATCCTCTGTCAGTTGCTTCCTTTGAAAATATCCCCTGTCAGTTTCTTTGTTGGCAAATATTTTCTCCCATTCTGAATGTTGTCTTTTCATCTTGTTTATGGTTTCCTTTGCTGTGCAAAAGCTTTTAAGTTTCACTGGGTCCCATTTGTTTATTTTTATTTTTATTTCCATTTCTCCAGGAAGTGGGTCAAAAAGCATCTTGCTGTGATTTATGTTATAGAGTGTTCTGCCTATGTTTTCCTCTAAGAGTTTGATAGTGTCTGGCCTTACATTTAGGTCTTTAATACATTTTGAGTTTATTTTTGTGTATGGTGCTAGGGAGTGTTCTAATTTCATTCTTTTACATGTAGTTGTCCAGTTTTCCCAGCACCACTCATTGAAGAGACTGTCTTTTCTCCATTGTATATTCTTGCCTCCTTTACCAAAAAGAAGTTGACCATATATGCATGGGTTTATCTCTGGGCTTTCTATCCTGTTCCATTGATTTATAGTTCTGTTTTTGTGCCAGTACCATACTGTCTTGATTACTGGAGCTTTGTAGTATAGTCTGAAGTCAGGGAGCCTGATTCCTCCAGCTCCCTTTCTCTTTTTCAAGATTGCCTTGGCTATTCAGGGTCTTTTGTGTTTCCATATAAATTGTGAAATGTTTTGTTCTAGTTCTGTGAAAAATGCTGTTGGTAGCTTGATAGGGATTGCATGGAATCTGTAGATTGCTTTGGGTAGTATAGTCATTTTCACAATGTTGATTCTTCCAGTCCAAGAACATGGTATATCTCTCCATCTGTTTGTATCATCTTTAATTTCTTTCATCAGTGTCTTATAGTTTTCTGAATACAGGTCTTTTGTCTCCTTAGGTAGGTTTAATCCTAGGTATTTTATTCCTTTTGTTGCAATGCTAAATAGGAGTGTTTCCTTAATTTTTCTTTCAGATTTTTCATCATTAGTGTATAGGAATGCAAGAGATTTCTGTGCATTAATTTTGTATCCTTCTACTTTACCAAATTCATTGATAATTTCCAGTAGTTTTCCGGTAGTGTCTTTAAGATTCTCTGTGTATAGTATCAGTCATGTGCAAACAGTGACAGTTCTACTTCTTCTCTTCCGATTTGGATTCCTTTTATTTCTTTTTCTTCTCTGATTGCTGTGGCTAAAACTTCCAAAACTATGTTGAATAATAGTGGTGAGGGTGGGCAACCTTGTCTTCTTCCTGATCTTAGTGGAAATTGTTTCAGTTTTTCACCATTGAGAATGATATTGGCTATGGGTTTGTCATATATGGCCTTTATTATGTTGAGGTAAGTTCCCTCTATGCCTACTTTCTGGAGGGTTTTTATCATAAATGGGTGTTGAATTTTGTTGAAAGCTTTCTCTGCATCTATTGAGATGATCATATGGTTTCTCTCCTTCAGTCTGTTAATATGGTTTATCATGTTGATTTATTTGCATATATTGAAGAATACTTGCATTCCTGGGTTAAGCCCCACTTGATAATGGTCTATGATCCTTTTAATGTTCTGTCGGAATCTGTTTGCTAGTATTTTGTTGAGGATTTTTGCATCTATGTTCATCAGTGATATTGGCCTGTTTTCTTTTCTTGTGACATCTATGTCTGGTTTTGGAATCAGCGTGATGTTGGCCTCGTAGAATGAGTTTGGGAGTGTTCCTCTCTCTGCTATATTTTGGAAGAGTTTGAGAAGGATAGGTGTTAGCTCTGGTCCTAGGCTTTTGTTTGTTGGAAGATTTTTAATCACAGTTTCAATTTCAGTGCTTGTGATTAGCCTGTTCATATTTTCTATTTCTTCCTGGTTCAGTCTCGGAAGGTTGTGTTTTTCTAAGAATTTGTCCATTTCTTCCACGTTGTCCATTTTATTGGCATATAATTGCTTGTAGTAATCTCTCATGATCCTTTGTATTTCTGCAATGTCAGTTGTTACTTCTCCCTTTTCATTTCTAATTCTATTGATTTGAGTCTTCTCCCCTTTTTTTCCTGATGAGTCTGGCTAATGGTTTATCAATTTTGTTTATCTTCTCAAAGAACCAGCTTTTAGTTTTATTGATCTTTGCTATTGTTTCCTTCACTTCTTTTTCATTTATTTCTGATCTGATCTTTATGATTTCTTTCCTTCTGCTAACTTTGGGGTTTTTTTGTTCTCCTTTCTCTAATTGCTTTAGGTATAAGGTTAGGTTGTTTATTTGAGATGTTTCTTGTTTCTTGAGGTAGGATTGTATGGCTATAAACTTCCCTCTTAGAACTGCTTTTGCTACATCCCATAGGTTTTGGGTCATCATGTTTTCATTATCAATTTTTTCTAGGTATTTTTTGATTTCCCCTTTGATTTCTTCAGTGATCTCTTGGTTATATAGTAGTGTATTGTTTAGCCTCCATGTGTTTGTATTTTTTACAGATTTTTTTCCCTGTAATTGATATCTAGCCTCATAGCACTGTGGTTGGAAAAGATACTTGAAATGATTTCAATATTCTTAAATTTACCAAGACTTGATTTGTGACCCAAGATATGATCTATCCTGGAGAATATTCCATGAGCACTTGAGAAGAAAGTGTATTCTGTTGTTTTTGGAGGGAATGTCCTATAAATATCAATTAAGTCCCTCTTGTTTAATGTATCATTTAAAGCTTGTGTTTCCTTATTTATTTTCATTTTGGATGATCTGTCCATTGGTGAAAGTGGGGTGTTAAAGTTCCGTACTATGATTGTGTTACTGTCGATTTCCCCTTTTATGGCTGTTAGCATTTGCCTTATGTATTGAGGTGCTCCTATGTTGGGTGCATAAATATTTAAAATTGTTACATCTTCCTCTTGGATTGATCCCTTGATCATTATGTAGTGTCCTTCTTTGTCTCTTGTAATAGTCTTTATTTTAAAGTCTATTTTGTCTGATATGAGAATTGCTACTCCAGCTTTCTTTTGATTTCTATTTACATGGAATATATTTTTTCATCCTCTCACTTTCAGTCTGTATGTGTCCCTAGGTCTGAAGTGGGTCTCTTGTAGACAGCATATATACGGGTCTTGTTTTCATAACATTCAGCCAGTCTATGTCTTTTGGTTGGAGCATTTAATCCATTTACATTTAAGATAGTTATCGATATGTATGTTCCTATTACAATTTTCTTAATTGTTTTGGGTTTTGTTATTGTAGGTCTTTTCCTTCTCTTGTGTTTCCTGCCTAGAGAAGTTCCTTTAGCATTTTTGTAAATCTGATTTTGTAGTGCTGAATTCTCTTAGCTTTTGCTTGTCTGTAAAGATTTTAATTTCTCTGTCGAATCTGAATGAGATCCTTGCTGGGTAGAGTAATCTTGGTTGTAGGTTTTTCACTTTTATCACTTTAAATATGTCCTGCCACTCCCTTTTGGCTTGCAGAGTGTCTGCTGAAAGATCAGCTGTTAACCTTATGGGGATTCCCTTGTATGTTATTTGTTGTTTTTCCCTTGCTGCTTTTAATGTTTTTTCTTTGTATTTAATTTTTGATAGTTTGATTAATATGTCTTGGCATGTTTCTCCTTGGATTTATCCTGTATGGGACTCTCTGCACTTCCTGGACTTGATTGACTATTTCCTTTCCCATATTAGGGAAATTTTCAACTATAATCTCTTCAAGTATTTTCTCATTCCATTTTTTCTTTTTCCTTCTTCTGGGACCCCTATAATTCAAATGTTGGTGCATTTCATGTTGTCCCAGAGGTCTCTGAGACTGTCCTCAATTCTTTTCATTCTTTTTTCTTTATTCTGCTTTGTGGTTGTTATTTCCCCTATTTTATCTTCCAGATCACTTATCCATTCTTCTGCCTCAGTTATTCTGCTATTGATTCCTTCTAAAGAATTTCTAATTTCATTTATTGTGTTGTTCATCATTGTTTGTTTGCTCTTTAGTTCTTCAAGATCCCTGTTAAACATTTCTTATATTTTCACCATTCTATTTCCAAGATTTTGGATTGTCTTTTCTATTGTTACTCTGAATTATTTTTCACATAGACTACCTATTTCTTTTTCATTTGTTTGGTCTGTTAGATTTTTACCTTGCTCCTTCATCTGCTGTGTATTTCTCTGTCTTCTCATTTTGCTTAACTTACTATATTTGGGGTCTCCTTTTTGCAGGCTGCAGGTTCACAGTTCTCGTTGTTTTTTGTGTCTGCCCCCAGTGGGTAAGGTTGGTTCAGTGGCTTGTGTAGGCTTCCTGGTGGAGGGGATTGGTGCCTGTGTTCTGGTGGATGAGGCTGGATCTTGTCTTTCTGGTGGGCAGGATCGTGTCTGGTGGTGCATTTTGGGGTGTCTGTTAACTTACTATGATTTTAGGCAGCCTCTCTGCTAATGGGTGGGGTTGTGTTCCTGTCTTGCTAGTTGTTTGGTATAGGATGTCCAGCACTGTAGCTTGCTGGTCATTGAGTGGAGCTGGGTCTTAGTGTTGAGATGGAGATTTCTGGGAGAGCTTTTGCCATTTGATATTACTTGGGGCTGGGAGGTCTCTGGTGGACCAATGTGCTGAACTCAGCTCTCCCACCTCAGAGGCTCAGGCCTTACACCCGGATGGAGCACCAAGACCCTGTCAGCCACACAGCTCAAAAGAAAAGGGAGAAAAGAAAAGAAAGAAAGAAAGAAAGAAAATTTAAAAAATAAAGTTATTAAAATAAAAAATAAATGAAATATTATTAAAATAAGAAAATAAAAAAGTAATAAAAAAAGAAAGAAAGAAGAGAGCAACCAAACCAAAAAACATATCTACCAATGATAACAAGTGCTAAAAAGTATACAAAACAAACAAAAAAAAACAGACAGACAGAACTGTAGGACAAATGGTAAAAGCAAAGCTATACAGACAAGATCACACAAAGAAGCATACATATACACACTCACCGAAAGAGAAAAAGGAAAAAAAATATATATATATATATAAAAAGGAAGAGAGCAACCCAATCAATAAACAAATCTACCAATGATAATAAACTCTAGATACTAAACTTAGATAATCATAAAACCAGAAACAAATTAGATGCAGAAAGCAAACCCCAAGTCTACTGTTGCTCCCAAAGTCTACCACCTCAATTTTGGGATGATTTGTTATCTATTCAGCTATTCCACAGTTGCAGGGTACATAAAGTTGATTGTGGAGATTTAATCCGCTGCTCCTGAGGCGGCTGGGAGAGATTTCCCTTTCTCTTCTTTGTTCACACAGCTCCTGGGGTTCAGCTTTGGATTTGGCCCTGCCTCGGCATGTAGCTCGCCTGAGGGCATCTGCTCCCGCCCAGAATGGATGGGGTTAAAGCAGTGGCTGATTAGGGGGCTCTGGCTCACTCAGGCCCTGGGGGAGGGAGTGGTATGGAATTCGGGGTGAGCCTGTGGTGGCAGAGGCCTGCATGACGCTGCAACAGCCTGAGGTGCACCGTGTGTTCTCCTGGGGAAGTTGTCCCTGGATCACGGGACCCTGGCAGTGGCCAGGGCAGAGGGAAAGTGTGGATAGTGACCTGTGCTTGCACACAGGCTTCTTGGTGGCTGCAGCAGCAGACTTAGTGTTTCATGCCCGTCTCTGGTGTCCGTGCCCATCTCGGGAGCTCATTTAGGCAGTGCTCTGACCCCCTTCTCCTCACGCACCCTGAAACAATGGTCTCTTGCCTCGTAGGCAGGTCCAGACTTTTTCCCAGACTCCCTCCCAGCTAGCTGTGGCACACTAGCCTCCTTCAGGCTGTGTTCATGCAGCCAACCCCAGTCCTCTCCCTGGGATCTGACCTCCGAAGCCCGAGCCTCAGCTCCCAGCCCCCACCCGCCCCAGTGGGTGAGTGGGCAAGCCTGTCAGGCTGGTGAGTGCTGGTCGGCACCAATCCTCTATGCAGGTATCTCTCCGCTTTGCCTTACCCAGGTACGTGGGGAGTTTCTTGCCTTTGGGGAAGTCTGAGGTCTTCTACCAGTATTCAGTAGGTGTTCTGTAGGAGTTGCTCCACTTGTAAATGTATTTCTGATGTATTTGTGGGGAGGAAGGTGATCTCCACGTCTTACTCCTCTGCCATCTTGAAGGTCCCTCTGCTACACGTAATTATAATGCATGTTAATATCTGAAACATTTCATCTGAGATCTTGCCCATATTTGGAAGATTCAGTGTGGACTCTTCAGATTCATAAACATTCTAAGAAAAGGTGTTTCAGAACAGTGTTTCTTAAGCTTTAATGTGTATATGGATCACCTGGCGATCTTGTTCAGATGCCAACTCTGATTTTGTAGGTCTGGAGAGGAGCCTGCTGTTTCTGCATCCTAACAAGCCCCGGTGATGCTGATGCTACTGGTCCATGGACCAGACTTTGACTAATGGGCCTTCAGAGTATATCTATGCCATGCGAGAGGATGAGAACACCTCCTAGGGGACAGAGCACAGTGGCTACAACAAAGACCATTCTGTGCAGATACCTTTCCAGTTGCAGTGGGGAGGAAGTATACTTCTGGGGACCTGGGCTAGATGTAGGGGTCTGATGGGAGATCTTCTCTTGGGCTATGGAGAGTGGAGTCAAGGAAGGGATGAAAATCCCTGTGGAGACGGCAGGAGGGGGAGAAGCTGGGAATAGAGTCCTGTGCAAGTTCACCTGGTCATAAATATAAGGCATAGAGAAATAAAGCTTATAAACAATGGAAATAGAGACTGAAGATGGAGAACAAAGTCAACATGTCTGGAAAGGAGGACAGGAGGCAGAACCCCAGGGGTTTCCTGAAGGCTGAGGGGTAGCTGCAGGGGAGCTACCTGCAATTTATATGGAATGCCTGCAATTTCACTGTGGGTGGGGAGGAAGCCACTCTAGATTCAACAACTTCAGCTCAATCCTGGATGCATAATATGTATATTTTTATGGCATCGTAATTTTTAATGATCTATCTTAATTATATGAAGCAGTAGTTCCCAAACTAAAATATGCTTAAGAATCTCCCAGACAAAGCTTGTTAGAATGAGGTTGCTGGACTCCACGGTCTGAGATTCTGACTCCAGTAGGTCTGGGGTGGGATCCAGGAATCTGGACTTGCACCAAGCACACCAAGTATTTATGATGCAGTTGGTGTGTGGAGCACACTTTCAGAAAAAGTGACCCGCAACAACAAAATCATCAACATGATTGTTTGGCCCTTCACTGGTTGAAATTCAGAGCATCATCTGTCTTGCAGGAAGACTGAACTGTAATATTGGCTATCTGGAATAATACAGAGTATAAATGAAAGGAAGGGAAGGGAAAGGAAAGGGAAGGAAAGGAAAGGAATAGTATTAATTGTGTCATTACTGGGCAGTGCTATCTCGGTCAGTTCTTCCTCTAGTACCTTAGTTTATCTGTAAGAATGCCCCTATGTAATAATAACTACTAGGGGTGTGTGTGTGTGATTTTATAATTTTACAGTTAGCAATTTCTTTTTTATATTGTCTCATTTACCCTTCAGAACAACCTAGTAGGATAGGTATTGTTATTTGCCCTCATTTAAAAGACTCAGACTCAGACTCAGAGAGACTAAGGAATTTGTAGCAGATCACACAAAAGATGGGATCTGACTCCAGACCTTACACTCTGACCACCTTATCATGCTGTCCTACTGATACTGGCTTGGGAGGGTCAGTAAGCCACTTCCTTCTCTTCCTTTCACAGCATACGTTAATGTGGGTTTTGTTCTCAAGGCTGGTTTTTCTGTGCAAAAGAAAGCAGTAACCCTGGTTTCAGATATTAATATTTAATTTTTTATAGTTACAAATTCAAAAACCTAGTTCTTCCTTAACTTTCTAAGTTCATTTACAGTTATTATTATACTATTTATATACTTAGCATATTTAACATCCAGTTTGAGTTGTAACAACTTAATTAAGTTCCCTTTATATTTAAAGCTGTATTTATGGATTTAATATATCTGGTTTCATTTAGAAGTACACCAGTTGTCTGACTTATAAATAAAACCTTCCTAAGTACTTAAATAGCTTATAAATCTAATAAATTAAGCTTACAATTATGGTAAATTTGGATTATCTTAAATACTCCAATACTGTGAATATAAACTTGGAAAATTTTCAGTTTTAAAAGGTCTAAATTAATTATTCAATTGTGCATTTTAAATTGAAATTGCAAGCCTCATCTGTAAGAAAACAGGCCAATTTTTTTTAAAAGTTACAGAATCCTTCCTAAATATAAAAATGTTAAAAATGTCATTTTTAAATACATTTGCATACTTAGTTCTAAGTCATCTTGGTTTAAAGATGTTTATCCACTAATTTAACAATTATCCGAAGGGAATTTGGGAGATACCTTTCCCAGCAGTAAGGTCGAACTACAAAAGATTTTGACCCCAAAACTGCCCGGATTTTTTATTAGCAACAATATCCAGTCCTGGGCTCTATTTATATGTGTAACAAGCCCTCCAAAATTTAAAGGAGTCAGTCACACAACCCTCCTTTTTTACAAAGATTCTTGTTTTAATTCCTCTGGCCACTCAGGTAAATCTTCATCTCCGCCCAGATGAGATTTTTGCATTTTTGGCTCTCAAGGCATTTAAGCATCTTCTAGTCTAATTCAAAAGATCTTCAAGTGTGACTCAATTTAATTATTTTTATTTTTTCTTAGTTTTCAAGGACAATGTTTTTCTAGATATTAAAATTATTTCTGATTGAATTTTGTATTTTGTTATTGTTCTTTTGGCTTTGTCTGATAGGCAATCCCAAATTTCACAATCAGTGTCCAGGGGGTTGGACACCAATCAGTAAAGGGATAGGAATCAGATAGGTGGAGATGTGAATATCACCTTTATTACTGGGGAAGCTGGATTGAGGGATGAAGCCTGCAGCTGCAACCATGCTTCTTCTCAATTTCCCTCCCCACACGTTTCCCAGTCAAGACCTTGGGACACCCAATCAGAGGGAGAGCCTGAAAAGCAGAAGCTTGCTCAACTCGCTACGAGATAAATTAGAGTTTCACAGCCTCAAGAGAAGGAACAAGAACAAGCCCACAAATGGGTATTGTCTTAAATACTAACTCTACACAGGCTACAAACACGCTACTCACCAAAGAGATACATATTCCTCCAGAAGAGGAAGAATTTTACTCTAGATAGGAATGCCATTCATAGAAATAAAAGGACAGGGCATTAAGGGGTCCTTCTAAAAGTTCTGAGCAGTAAATCGAAAAAATAGGTATTACACTGCTTTGAAAATTAGAAAGTTCTACTCAACTGTAAGTTACATTGATTATTGTGTCTAAAAGGCTCTGAATGTTGGAATAGTGTCAGGGGAATTATTCAGGTTGAATTCTTTACTGGAAAGAGATATTTACTATTCCCTATGCCTTGAGTGACAATTTCAATATATTGGATAAACAGAATAGGCCAGGAGAGATAACATGAATGGATGGGGAATCCTATTTAATGTAATAGCGGCAAATATGAAGTATCTGGATGATCCACAACCTTTCTGCTCCAATAGTGTGGCTAATTGAGAGTTGACTGTGGAAATTTTTATGCTTTTTAATCTCCAGGATTGTCATAAATCTGTGGGAAGCATGGCTCATGCTTTTTGCCTGACTCACTGTTAACTGTAAGGGGTTGATGGAGAACTGAGTGAGGGTGGTTTTCTTTAAGATTCCAGATCTCAAGTCCATTGCAAAATGTCAGCATTGTAACTCTGTGGCAAGTCTACAGCCAGCCCTTGACTTGGCCTTGTCTCCTTGGAGGGAGAGATGGTGGACTCTCTTCCAACTCTACCTTGTCGCACGGAGGACTGTACCCCGATGTCCTTTTAAGAAGGAGAAATGTGGACAGACACAGGGATCGGAGTGCACAGAGAAAAGACCATGTGAGGACACAGTGAGAAGGTGCCCATCTACACGTCAAGGAGAGAGGACTTAGAAGAAACCAACCTTGAAGCACCTTGAACTTGGGCTTCTAGCCTCCAGAACTGTGAGAAAGTAAGTTTCTGTTGTTTAAGTCTCCCAGTCTATGTTGTGCATTACGGCACATCTAGCAAACTAATACACTCATCCTTAGCACTCAATCAATACTATGCTTCCACTCCCTTAACCTAACTTTATTTTCCTGCATAGTGCTTATTCTGTGACAATATATGGTATATTTGTTTTCATTTTCATTTATTTCCTGTCCCTGAACTTCTATGTAAGCACCATGAAGACTGGGACTTGGCCATGCTCTTTGTTGTAATGACTAGCACAGTGCCTGACACACAGCAGGTGCTTAATACTGATTAACAAATAAATGGATGGAATACGTCGTTAAGATTCCTTGTCTCCCTGATCTTTCTCCATTTATCCATATTCCATCTCTGTGAAGCCTTCCTTGACTCCTGTAGACCCTCCTGTCTTTCCGGAAACCTCACTACCTCCACGTCTTCCATTGAGAACTCTGACACTGGACCCACACTTTTGGGCTTTGATCATTCATCATTTTTTGACTGTTCAGTGATGCTGCTTCATCTTGTGTTTACTATTTTCTTCCAGCAAAGGAATGTTAACCTGAAAAGGAGTTTTGCACTTGGCCCTAAATGCTGTGTATCTCTATACTTATGGCTAAAGTGTATATTTTCAGCCGTATCCCTGGCTCTTGAATTGCACAGTCTGCCCGATCCTTATCCTGCTGAGTGAGCCTGAGGGGAGAGCTCAGACAAATGCAGCTAATGTTTGTCCAGCCCAGGAGACACAGAACAGGAGAAAGCACTAATTAATAACTTTGCCTATCTTTGCTGAAAACTTGCAACATCAATACTCTAAAGACTGTGTTCATTCTACTAGGTGAGTGGTGATGCCACACTCAGAATTGGGTCCATCTGCAGGCCTCGCCAGATTAAGACGATGTGCATGACTGGGTTATTATTTGTAATGGAAGCATGGGCAGAGGCCAAGAATTTGTGCAAACTCTCCAGACTCTGCTCTCCCCAAACTGCTTCTATGCCTTGTCTCCCACTATTCTCTGTGAAACTTCTGTTTCACTTCCAGCAGAATGCTTACTGCTTCCTGGGTACACCCTTGACGTTCCCATCACTTGCAGATGCCTTCCCATCTCTGATTCTTTTCTCCCTGGTTATAAGATAAGCAGTTGGGTGATAACAGATATTATCTTTGCTTTGATAATAGGCTGTACTCTCCCACCCCTCATTTTTTATTTATTTATTTTTTTTTTTTTTTTGCGGTACGCAGGCCTCTCACTGTTGTGGCCTCTCCCGTTGCAGAGTACAGGCTCCGGACGCGCAGGCTCAGCGGCCATAGCTCACGGGCCCACCTGCTCCGCGGCATGTGAGATCTTCCCGGACCGGGGCACGAACCCGTGTCCCCTGCATCGGCAGGCAGACTCTCAACCACTGCGACACCACGGAAGCCCCCACCCCTCATTTTTATCTAAAGATGCGACCCATCCTTCATGACTGTTCTTAGGTAATAACAAAAAGTAGCTAACAGTTAATAAGCAGTTACTGTGTACCAGGAGCTATCCTTAGTTTTTAACATGGGATAAAGTATTTGATTCTCATAACGATACTATGATATAGGTACAAATATTATCTCTAGTTTCTGTATGAGAGAACAGGAACAGGGATGCCATTTCCACTTCTGCAAGAAACCTCTCCTGATCTCTCTTATATGATCTAATTGCTTTTGTCATGACACTTCAACAGCTCATCTGTCACTTTGCTTATCTGGTCTTGTAGAGTAGTTCTAGGTATATTTGTCCGACTCATGCCGCTGGTCAATGAGCTCCTTAAGAGCAAAGGCCATGTCTTAATAATCCTTTTATCCATTATATGAATTCTTGCTATAGACACAAATACTTAAGAACTGTTTCTTACGTTGGCTTGAATTGACTTCTTGGCCCTCAAAGTCCTAGGTTTGCTGTTGAGAGTGTCCCAGGACTCAGATCTACTGGTGCATAGGAGGGGTACCAACCTAATTTCAACCAACCCTTTGGCCATGGTTTTGGGGGATTTGCATACTTTCACCCAGGACCAGGGCTCCTTCTCAAGGACAGATCCAACCAGCAGCTCAGGTGTCATTGTCTCTCTTTGGTGATGGAGGAGACTTGGGATGGTTTTAGAGATGCAGTGGCGATGGAACTCATCTGGAAAATTGGGCTCCTCCCATCTTCTGGGCTCTAGGCTGGAGGTTTTAAACACATCTCTCTAAA
This sequence comes from Pseudorca crassidens, assembly GCF_039906515.1. Classification (NCBI taxonomy): domain Eukaryota; kingdom Metazoa; phylum Chordata; class Mammalia; order Artiodactyla; family Delphinidae; genus Pseudorca; species Pseudorca crassidens. The sequence continues at coordinate 78,863,553 of NC_090309.1, read as the reverse complement.
ACTTTAACATGAATTTCACTCATATGTCAAGTCTAGCCCTCCTCTCTAGGAAGATTCATCTTCCTTCGGCTCTTCCTCTGATCTCTTCCAATACCAATAAGTGTGCCATTCACAGGGCATGAAACACAGATTGCCTTGTGTGGCAATTAACTTTTCATGGGTATGTATGTGTCGTCTCTTGAACATGACTGAGAACTCCCAGAGACCAGAAGTGGAGCCTTGTACTTCCTTCAAGTTCCATGTCTCGGTGCAGAGCTCAGAAAGCTACCTTTGTGATGGATCCACTAATCGTCCAACACATGCTCCCAGGCACTGTGTAAATCAGGTAGGTACTATGGGATCATGTGATTGAGCAGATAATGAAATAAGCCAGGGCGCCCCACAAGTATATCTATGATAAATGAAGAGAATTTCAGGGAAGTGTTTGGAGTCTAATATCATACCTTAATGGCCACTACAGAAATTGTCCATAAATTACAAATTGAGGTTTTAGATATGTCCAGAACCCTGCTCACTTTTCCCAACTAATGACATGCAGAGTCAAGGTTTGAATTCAGGTCTTTTAAAACTCCTTCTGCTTTTCACACTTGTTATACTTACATGTAATTGTTAAAGGATTGTGGAATTGAAAACCAGCCCTGAGCTCACTGACAGGGGTAGAGAATTGAGCATTCCCAGAGCTCTGTCTTCTCTCCTTAACGGTTCTTTCCTCAGAATACATCTGAACCAGGTTCTCATTTCTTTTAGTCCTTGGCTTTGTCAATGTGCAAAGCCATTTAAAATTAATTAAATTGATTCTTATCTTCAAACCGCTCCTGGATAATGCATTTGTAGTTGCCAAAGGAGCTTCCCCAAAGGCATGTTAATGATATATTAGTTTTCCATTGTCCTTTTTTTTTCTTTTGATCCTATATTCTAGGCCTTCCATTTCCAAGAACAGTCATCGTGGCTCTTATTATCATGACATAGAAGGAAGAAAATATTCCATCCTCCCAGAGAGATGGAGTCCCCATTAGGCTCTAGTGACAATGGTGCAGGCTTTGCTGTTTGTCTGAGAGCTTCTCTGAGACAATGGTGGGACTTTGGTTCTTGGATGTGCTGAATTCACAGTCAGAAGTTATGACTGTTGACACACTATCTTCCATGGTGATTGATGGGAGCCTGGGTTACTGCAGTTAAGCAAGATGAAAAGGAAATGACAAATCCCGAAAAGCTTGGGAACACAATTTTATTTTATTTTGTGCCAAAGTGCCTTCACATCATTATGTGAAACAACAAGGAGTGTTGCGACCATCAAGCCAGCAGTGTTTGCAACCACCCCTAGCTGTGCACCCTGAGGGGATACTGGCCCTGGATAGTTAAGGTGCAGATCAAAGGAATGATTTCAATAAGCCCAGACTCTTGCATCTTCCCATACATAGAAAAGCTCTAGATTCATTAACTTAAAGATGTCTGGTTTTCTTTAGTTAACAATAATCTTTGATGCTCTGACGACCTGGTTTTTTGTTGCAAAACTCCTATCTATCCTGGCTCCTCCCCGACCTCTTCAGAGCTGTCCCTCAGAGGGATCTGAGAGGCTGTATTCCGGGCCTAAGTCCTCAGAAAGTTCACTGAATAAAGCATAATTCTCAACTTTTAGGTGGTACCTTTTTTTTTTTTCAGTCAACAGTTTTGGCAACCAGCAAAGGGACCCAGAGCAGACTTCTCTCTTTTGCCTGAACTCTACGAGAATCGAGCCTGGTACCAGCAGAGACCTCTTGGGTCCGTCCACCTCCTTGGAGAGTCCAGAGGAAGTTGGGGGAGTCTCTCCTGGTTCTTGAATCTTCCATTATTGGCCAATGAGCCTAAGTTTTATTCAGTGGTGTTAAACTCCTCTCTGGAGGAGTGGGTTATCTTTGAAACTTGGTTTCAAGAAGAGGTACCTGGGTTTTCCTCAGTTGAAAGACACTGGGGACTTTTTTGATCAGTTTAGGCATTGAGTGGGTTATTCTCAGTTAAAAGACTGGGAAGAGACTATGCTCAGTTGAAAGACACTGAGTAAGGTTGGACTGGGTAATTAGGTGGAAGGCTGGCCTGTCATTTTTCCTTGAATTGGCTACCTTAACAGAGTTTGTCGAAATAAAAGTGAAGATACCTTGTGAGAACTTTCAGCTCTGAAGAAGGGACATCTCCCAGCCAGCAACAGCTTTCTTAGGCACCAAGAGATTTGCAGGAGTGGTGGAGGCAAGTCCTCGTACTCTGCAGCAATCCCAGTAGGGAAATCTGCTCATTTTAATTAAAAGGTTGCTCTGCCGGGGACACGCCTAAGAACTGGCCACTCCATGATCTGAGCACCCGTGGTGGCCTTATACTACCAGAGGGAGAACCCAAGACACATAAGAGGGCTAAGAATGACTCTAGGGTAAAACCTAGAGAAGTTTTATCCTAGAGGAGTTAAGCTCACGAGCAGCACGTTGGCCCACTACGCGATCGTCACTAGCAATTTTATTTTGACAAACTAACCTTGGAATGGGGAATAAAGCTTTCAAGACAAAAAAAAAAAAAAAGGAACGACAGACTGCCAGCCTCCAGCTAACACCCCAGCCAGGTTCATGTACAATATTTGAATAATTATACTTGCAAATACTTGATTGGGGCAACTATACTAAAGGAGATCTCAACCTAAAATGACCAAATTAGGGCTCTTTCAACATTCCAAAACTAATTTTTTGTGAACACAGTTAGAAAAAGCAGCCCTGATAGAACATCTTTTCAGAATTCTGACCTTATGGAAGCAAAAGCCCTTCTAGGAGGGACTTGCATTTCTCTTCCTGTGCCTTTGAGATGTAGATGTTCTACCTGATCTTCCGGTGTAGTGTGGGTGTTTGTGTTTGTGCATGTGTGTGGGTGTGCGCGTGTGTGCGCACGCACGTGTGTGCGCGCGCGCGTGTGTGTGTGTGTGTGTGTGCGCTTTGAGAACCTGGTCTCTGCCATCCGGAAGCTACACTTATGCTGCATATTTGGCAGCAGTCGAATAGACTGGGATTTTGCGTAGTCTTTTGTCTCCCCGTGCCAACTCTCAGTGGCTTTTTGCCTCTTTAACCTTCGCTGTGTCAGCCTGTACAGCAAAGGCCTTTACTTTCTTAGACTATTTTGGGGAGTAAACTCTCTGGATGTTGTTTAGGTGGCATCCTTCGCCTCTTGTGTCTTATTGGTTTGAGTCACTATTATACCTCATTAATGACCAGATGATGGATCCTTTAAATCTAGACAGAACTCTGACTGTTTTATCTTCTAAATACAAATTAAATCCACTTTCTCTCCCCCAGCCACACCCTTACTCAAGCCACCACAATCTCATCTGGGACTCTGTACACTGACTTTACGGATCACCTACCATCTACTCTTACTTACAGTCCCCAATGTATTCTCCATCCTGCAGCCAGAGTTATAAAGGTGTCAGAGAAGGTGGGGTTGGCAGATTGGGGGGCTGGGCTGGGTGAAGAGATGCAAAGACATGCTGTATGGGTGACGTCTTGGAGGAGGTTACTCCAAGGCTTCCCTGCCCTGAGAATTCACATGCTTCTTTCTTCCTTAGTGCTTGTTTGGCAAAGGGGTTTTAATTAGCACAAAGAGGCAGGCTGGAGCTCCTTACCCCCAGGCAGTGATTCTGTTCCAGAAGGAGAAGAGAGCCAGCGAGTGTGTGCCCAGAAATGCTAGAGCTATCAGGGAAATGCTGAGAGTGAGGGTTGAAGGGCATCCAGCAGTTTACCTGGTCCAAACAAACAAAAGAAAAGTGGATTGTGTGATTCCATTTAGCATGAAAACAGTGGTTCCTTACATATTTTTGTGAAAGTTTCCTGTGAGTGATCCAGCCTATACACTGGCACATATATCCTTGTTTTCCAGATGCTACATGTGAGCCATATTGTAGAACAGAAGCCCTTCAATTTTTAAAGTTCGTTTAAATTTTTATTTTTAAAATTTTAATTTTATATTGGAGTATAGTTGATTAACAATGATGTGTTAGTTACAGGTGTACAACAAAGTGATTCATTTATACCCATACAAGTAACCGTTCTTTTTCAAATTCTTTTCCCATTTAGGTTATTACAGAATATTGAGCTGAGTTCCCTGTGCTATACAGTAGGTCCTTGTTGGTTATCTATTTTATTTTATTATTATTTATTTTTATAAATTTATTTATTTATTTATTTTTGGCTGCATTGGGTCTTCATTGCTGTGTGCCGGCTTTCTCTAGTTGCAGTGAGCAGGGGTTACTCTTCATTGCGGTGCGCAGGCTTCTCATTGCGGTGGCTTCTCGTTGCGGAGCATGGGCTCTAAGCACTCAGGCTTCAGCAGTTGTGACGAACGGGCTTAGCTGTTCCGCCGCATGTGGGATCTTCTTGGACCAGAACTCAAACCCGTGTCCTCTGCATTGGCAGGCGGATTCTTAACCACTGTGTCACCAGGGAAGTCCTGGTTATATATCTTAAATATAGCAGTGTGTACATGTCAATCCCAAACTCGCAATCTATCCTTTCCCCAACTCCCCCGGTAACTATAAGTTTGTTCTCTAAGTCTGTGAATGTTTCTGTATTGTAAATAAGTTCATTTGTATCATTTTTTTTAGATTCCGCATAAGCAATATCGTATGATATTTGTCTTTCTCTGTCTGACTTTCTTCACTTAGTGTGATAATCTCCAGGTCCATCCATGTTGCTGCAAATGGCATTATTTCATTCTTTTTAATGGAGAAGCCCTCACATTTTAAGTGTGCATCAGAATCACATACAGAACTTCTTAAAACAGTTCCTGAGCCTACCACCAGGAATTCTGATTTTGAGAACCCAGAATGAGTTGAGGAATCTGCATTTTTATTTTGCTTTAAAAAATTATTATAATTTTTAAAAATTGTAGTAAAATACACATAACATAAAATTTGTCATCTTAACCATTTTAAGTGTACAGTACAGTGACATTAAGTACATTCACATTGCATGCAACCATTACTACCATCCATCTTCAGAACTCTTCATCTTGCATAACTTAGTACTGTACCTATTGTATTCAATAAAAAATGAATAAACAGAAACCTCATTTAAATAGAGTTGGGAGACCAGAAGGGGGAGCTCTCAATCCCTGCAACCAAAGCAGAGCCCAACAAGGAGGAAGAGAGACTCCTCTTCTTTCCTGGCAAATACTGCCAATGAAAAGCCCTGGACTCTGTTTGCTAGAGCCCTCCCACTTTCCTTCTCCCCTTCTATAAAAGGATTCACCTTCCTTTGCTGCGCAGGGACTTGCACATGGCTCTTCACTGCTGCAGACCCCCAGTTTCAACTCTCTTCTCATCCGAATAAACCCATTTTGGCTGGAGAAATATCTAACAGTGTATTTCAGGTCAACACCACTAAATACTAAATCCCCTTTTTCCTCTCCCCCAAGTGTCTGGCCACCACCACTCTACTTTCTGTCTGTACCTCATATAAGTGGCATCATATGTATTTGTCTTTTTGTGACTGGCTTATTTCACTTAACATAATATCCTCAAGTCTAATCCATGCTGTAGCATGTGTCAGGATTTCCTTTCTTTTCAAGGCTGAATAATATTCCATTGCTTGTATATATCACATTTAAAAAGATTTTATTGGAGTGTAGTTGATTTACAGTGTTGTGTTAATTTCAGGTGTACAGTAATGTCAATCTATTATACACATACATATATCCACTCTTTTTTAGATTCTTTTCCCATAAAGGCCATTACAGAATATTGAGTAGAGTTCCCTGTGCTATACAGTAGGTCCTTATTAGTTATCTATTTTATATATAGTAGTGTGTATATATCACACACTACTAATGAATGTTTATCCATTCATCTGTTGATGGACCCTTGGGTAACTTCTGATATTTGGCTATTGTGAATAGTGCTGTCATCATGGGTGTATAAATATCTCTTTGAGACTCTGCTTTTAATTCTTTTGGCGGTCTGCATTGTTTACCAGCTTCCCAGATGACTTCAGTGCAGATGGTGCCCAGCCTACACTTTGAGAATACGGATGTGAGGAAAGCACCAGCTAAGTGTGGATGCAAATGCTGGCGCACACCGATTGCTGTGTCCCTCGGCAGTGATCTGTCCCAGCATTCCTCAAAAGGACCTGTTTGAACCAGAGCATTTAGTGTTATGTCTCGAAATGAAAATGCCGGAAGCTAAATTTTAATCTAGAGGCTAAGCTTTTGAAGGTAATATTCATCAAAGAGCTGTGAAAAGTACATTGTTGGCAGAATCAAGGTTATCTCCCTTACTAGACAAGGAAAAAGGTATTCTTTTACTAACCAAAGATGCTCCTAGCCTGTGCCAGACGTAGTTAAGCATTTTCATATGTGTCTTTCATTGATCCTCACCACAGCTCTGTTATAAGGGTGTTTATTATTAATTCTCCCATTTTCCAGTGTGGAAATTGAAGCTGAGAGAATGCATATGACTTGTACAATGTCACCTAACTGTACAATGTCAATGTCCTTGACTAGGCTCCTGACTCAGTGCACTCTGCACAATACTAGAACATAAATGGAATTGGAAACAATGTGCCTTTGAACCTTAGTGCTCAGGAATTCATAGCTGGAGAAGAAAGTACATGGGCTTGATCTTTGGTGGGAGTTCCTGCTGCTGAAGACAGGGCCAGTACTGGGCACACCTGACTAAGGTAGAAACGAGAGCTGCTGGGATGGCCACACATGCAGGCGAGGCCTAGGTGGATGCCCCAGGCAGAAGCAATGAGAAGGATGGAGAAGCAGCTGGATCCTCCCCAAAAGGGTGGGCGTGAAGGCTTCCTGGGTGGGCAAGGGCCTTCTGGTCTGACCACCAAGGCTTGGCCAGTGTAGCCGAGTGGAGGTGCTGGTAGGAGGGGCTTGGGACAGGCTACAGTGTACGGTGCCCTCTGTATTTGCCCTTATTCTGTCCCGCCCCTCTTTCCCTGACTTATTCCCTCTGTTATTCCTTGAGAGAGAGAATGGGGGATGTCCTGCTCACCTTCTCTGGCCTGGAAAATCACACCTCATTTTGGGCCTGTCTCATACTGGGGGCAACCACAGGGCAGTAGCTTGAACTGGCTGCTGGAAACCCATCATTTTTCAATGGCAAAATCCTTTTTGCCTCCGCTGAAGCCTCGTTCTGCCTGAGATGCCAAACCATGAAAATCTCCAACCTCTTCTGTACTATGAAAAGACTTAGAAAGTCATCGAAGTCCATAGGCTGAAAATTTCAGGAAGGTCCTGGTGAACTTCCTCTACATGTGAGCTGCACTGGTTACCTGACAAATGAGGAGGAGACAGGCTGTCCCAGCAAGAAATCTTCACCCCTGCCCAACTCCCCAGTAGATCCCGTGCTAGGAAGAGGCAGGGAAGCTTCCAGATAGAAAGGCTCTGTTGGCGTGTGGGAAATTTCCTGTCTTCCCAGGGTACTTTTCCTCAGCATGTGTGCTTCCCAGGGATCCTGGATGCAGGGGAGGTGTCTCCTCTGATCTGTCACTTTGGGACAGTAAGGAAGGAAATGTCTGGGCTATATTTTTAGAAATAACTTATGCTTTAAAAAATGAAAAGTTGGGGCTTCCCTGGTGGCACAGTGGTTAGGAGTCCACCTGCCAATGCAGGGGACAGAGGTTGAAGCCCTGGTCCGGGAAGATCCCACATGCCGCGGAGCAACTAAGTCCATGCGCACAACTACTGAGCCTGCGCTCTAGAGCCCACGAGCCACAACTACTGAGCCCACGTGACACAACTACTGAAGCCCGCGTGCCTAGAGCCCGTGCTCCGCAACAAGAGAAGCCACCGCAGTGAGGAGACCGCGCACCGCAGCAAAGAGCAGCCCCTGCTCACCGCAACTAGAGAAAGACCACGCGCAGCAACGAAGACCCAGTGCAGCCAAAAATAAATAAATAAACAAACAAATAAATAAATATTTTTAAAAATGAAAAATTCAAATTCATGTATGAGGATTCATCCTCCTCACCAGGTTTAGAGGTTTAGCTGTTGTAAATAAAGTGTTGCTCAGAACTCCAAAGTTCAGGCCTTTTCTTCCTGAGGGTCCTCTTCCCTTAAGGACTGCTATGCCCCCTGTGGCAGAGCAGGTGGTGTCTGGAATCCTAAGGCACCAGTGTAGACACAAGAGTTCCCCCTGGCTCTCGCTAGCATTCCAGAGAGGGACTAGGACTCTCCAAAGCCTGCACTGAACCGAAGGGAAAACTTTAGGGAGACAGACACAAGTGGCATGGAGCATAAAGCAATAGGAATCACACAACTGGGGGTTTTGAACTTGACCATGGCTGGCAGATGCAGCCCCTGAATGTGCATATCCTCTTTATCCCACTGTCTGTGTGGGCCAGTTTCCAGGCTCTTGTTTAGAATGGCTGGCCTCACTCTTAGACTTCAGAAGGCCAGCAGACACAGCCCTGTCTGATGCCTCAAAGTCTTCATGGTCAAGGCCAAGAGAATTTTCTAGCCCTTCTTGCCCTTTCCTTCAGCTATTGTCGGACATGGTAACTGTCTCGGTGAATAATTCCACCTTTTATGTGAGACCCCAAGCACCAACATCTAGTGTGTTGCTTGGTCTCTGATACAAGGTAAAAATGTCTTAACCCTACAATGACCCTGCAAATCTCTATCATCATTGCACATGCATTGGGACCACAGTGAACTTCTGACGTGACACCACACCAGAACCTTTGTCAGTGCAGACTAACAACACATCAGTTTTCCTTTATCTGCGTGTGTTCTGTGTCACCTTTAAACCACTAGCTGGCTAACAGAGTAAATGAATTAGAGTGAGTGACCTCTTTAGATCTGTTTAGATGGAAGTTTGTGTGAGTTTTGGTTACAATGGTTCTTTTATTTTTAGGAGGAATGAGAGACGCATGCCTTCTTGCAGATCAAGGTCGCATTTTCCTGCCCTCATCAGAAAGTAGGGCAGATGTAAGCACAATTAGTCAGTTCCCTAGACAGGAGACTTTGGGACTCTGAGAATCCGATTTTCAGCAAGAGCCAGCTCCTCAGTCCCCATGTCCAAACAGAACCTATGCAAAGGCTGTGATAAGCTCTTAATTAAGTCTGTTCAAATAGGATGCTGGTACTTAACGCTGAACAGGACTGTGGGGGATGGAAGATGAACCAAGTGCAGAGTCAACAGTCTGGATTCTCTTCAGGTAACCTTGGGGAAAATGTTCACCTCTTTGAGCCCCAGGTCTGCCATCTGTTTTCCTTATAAATATGCAAAAAAATACCAGTCTACTAAAAAGCATGCTGCTTTGTAGTTTCAAGCACTTCCTACAAAATACTTTAAACTAGTTCACACTAAAGTGTTAGTGACTCATCGGTTCATCTTTCTTCCTGTTTTTAAAGGGATCTGAAGTATCCTGATCTCTTGTAGTTTATGGAATTGGGTGCTAGGCTTGGCACTCTGTAGATATAATCTCATTTAAGGCTCATAATAATCCTCTAAAGCAGTGGTCTCGGTCTTTGTATGCAATCAGAATCAGCTGGAGAATTTGTGAATGCAGATCCCTGGGCCACAACTCCAGGGTTCCTGATTTGGTAGGTCTGGGGCAGGACCTGAGAATCTGCATTTCTAACTAGGTGGTGCTCGTCCTGCTGGTCGAGGACCATACATTGAAAACCACTGCCGTGAGGCATGTATACTATTATCTTAATCTCACCGATGGGGACGCTGGGACATAGAGAACAAACTCAATCTTTTCCTTTATATTTTGAACATTTTTTTTCCTTTTTTAAAAATCCCATCCACCACAAGATCATAATGGAATTCTCTGACACTGTCTTCTAAATCTTTTATTTTGGCTTTCCCTTTATAATTAAATGTTTAGTTAACTTGGAATTGATTCTGCATATACTGTGAGGTAGGGATCCGATTTCATTAATTTTTCCATGTAGATAACTAAATACCCCAGCATCTATTATTGAACAATCTTTCACTTGTCCACAGATCTGCATTCTAAGTTTTTCATAAAATAAGTTTGTGATCTGTTTTTTTCCTATACCAATACCAATTTTTTCAAAATTTCTATAGCATTTCCTTCTTCTACCTTTCCCTTCCCTTCCCTCTCCTCCCCTCCCGTCCCCTCCCCTCCTTCTCTATTTTCCCCTCTTTTCTTCTTCCTCCACCTCTGCCTTCTTCTCAACAAGTTTCCTTATCTAGGAAGGCAAATCATTGTCCTTGTCCTTCTCCAAGGATGTTTGGATCTTCCTCTTTGCTCTTTCTTATTCATTTTAGAGTCATTTTTTAATTAGTTTATTTATTTATTTATTTTTGCTGTGTTGGGTCTTCGTTTCTATGCGAGGGCATTCTCTAGTTGCGGCAAGCGGGGACCACTCTTCATCGCGATGCGCGTCTAGAGTCATTTTTTTTCAAGTCCCATACACAACTTTGTATGGATGTTAACTGCAATTGCATTGCATTTTTACATATATCTGGGGAGATTTGGCAAGTTTACAATATTGTCTTCTTCTCCAAGGATGCTGTGTGTATATCCCTTAATTATCTTTCACTGTTTCTTAAATCTTTCAACCAAATTTTATCATATTCTCCATAAGTCCCCTGCACATCTTTTGTTAGATTTATTTCTAAATATTATCAGGGTTTTCAATTGCTATTGCTGCTATTATAAAGGTATGTTATTTTAAATGAAAATTTCTAGATGTTTACTGTTGGCATATAAAAATATAATCAATTTTATACTGAATTTGTAACTTGTAAATTTGCCGAACTCTCCAAACCATTCTAATAATGAATCATAGATTATCTTGCATTTCCAATATAAAAAATTATACTACCTACAAATAATATATTGTGTCTCTTCCCCCCCCATTTTTATATCTCTTCTTTCTTTTTGTTTTTCACTTGTTTTTGTTAAGGTGCTAACTAGGCCTCCAGTACAACGTTGAATAGGAGAGTTCACAGAGTTTTTTCCTCGTCTCACTCCTTTTCCTCTTATCAGAGTTCTGATGGGAAGGAGTTATTTCCCTTGAACTCTCTGCTAATGAAACCTCTTCCTCTTACAATCTTAGGACATGTGATCACGTGGGTTTGTAAAGTTACTGGCTGACCACACCAGCCAATGTAGGCTTTTACTTCTGAAGTCATGGCAGGTCTATTTCATTTAACTTAAATGCAGGTTTAAATTTGAATAATTGGAAAACATCTTTCATGGAAGATGACAGTATTATTGGAATTAGTAACTCTACTGTATGTGTGCGTAACACTTATATAGTAAAACACTTTCTGTGGGACCCCAAGGTTCCTAACCTAGAAACATTGCATATCCCGCCCTCGCAGGACTCCTTGGAGTAGCAGGGATCAAAGCACAACACTTCTGATAGTTTCTTAAAAAAAACAAAAAACAAAAAACAAAAGAAAAACCTATCAGGAAAAGACTGACTTAATAGAGTAGCAGTGCTAAAGGTCTCACATCATCCTTAATTCTACGGTGGCCCACGTCCTCCATAGAATTCACAGGCACTGGAGGTAAAAACGGAAGGAGTAAGGGGGCAGGGTTGATTTTTACAGCTTGACGTGTGCGTCCTCCGTGGCTGAGTCCGGCCCAGCCATGCGCTGCCTCTGCAACCTGACAAATGTTTACTTGCTTCTAAGTCACACAGTAATGTTGCTCAACTTTTTCTTGGATGCCATCAACATGCTCCTAGGTCAGTGCCTCTCAAAATGTTCATTTATTGGTCTACAATGAGATAAGTACAGAAAGTGAGAGCAAGCATTTAGAACTTTTTTAAAAAACAAATTTATTTATTTATGGCTGCGCAGCCATTGCTGCTCGCGGGCTTTCTCTAGTTGCGGCGAGCGGGGTCTGCTCTTCGTTGCGGTGCGCGGGCTTGTCATTGCAGTGGCTTCTCTTGTTGTGGAGCATGGTCTCTAGGCACGCAGGTTTCAGTAGTTGTGACGCGCGGGCTCTAGAGCGCAGGCTCAGTAGTTGCGGCGCACAGGCTTAGTTGCTCTGCGGCATGTGGGATCTTCCCCGGCCAGGGCTCGAACCCGTGTCCCCTGCATTGGCAGGCGGTTTCTTAACCCCTGCACCACCAGGGAAGTCCCTAGAACTTTTTATAGCAAACTGATATCGTTCTGGCATTTTTACTGTATTTATCAAAAGTATCAGTCCACAGTAGACTAGACATTTTAAAATAAAAGTTCCTTTATTGCAGAGGATGTCCCTGACATTTAACCCATGGTTTTGTTGGAAGATTTAAGGAGAAAATACCATCCTAATCTTTTACTTTACTTATTTATTTTATTATTCCCTCTGCCTATAGCACTGACAAGAATTTCTTCTTGAACCTGAAGGCTCAGCTTAATATCGTTTTCACCGGCACATTCTCTGACTACCCCTTCCAAGTCGGATTTAACTGCTGCTTTCCTGGTGCTCCCACACTCCTTATAACTTTATTTCTTGTTGTTCCATTCTTCTTTGTATTATAGATAGTTGTCTGGGTGCCTGTCTTCACTCCACGTTAGCCTGTGAGCCCCCGAGGGCAAGGTTCACGTTTTGTTTCTGCTAGTTATCACTCGCCTCTCCATCTTGAACACTGTGATTCTGTCCTTTTCGCATCTGTCTGTGCAAGACACACGGAAGGTACTAAGCAAATCTCTGCACAGTAGATTCCCTACACGCATCTACTTACCCAATAAATAATTGGGGATGCTGCCTCTGTCAGGAACTGCTCTACAAGCCGGTAAATAAGTGACTAAGACCTATTCAGTTTCTGTTTTCATACAGCTTACATTCTAGTAGGTAGGAATGAATGAACGATAAGGTCAGTGTCCAGGGAATATTTGAGGAAGTACAAGTCTCCGTGAGTAGCTAATGCACCTCTCCAGCTTTATCCTCTCTAGACAGCTTTCCCTTGGCTTGGCAAGACACATCAACCAAGGACAGTCAGTCTGGCTTTGAAGGAATCAGACAGAGAGGCTGCCTTGAAAGTGCTTCAGGAATAGGCGCCAGGATCACTCATTTCAGAGCCCAGTCCTGATGTAAGAAATACTGCCTCTGGTAATCTTGTCACACGGACGGTGCCACGGACGGTGCTTCATGGGGACTCCCTCATCCTTGCGTCTCAGCCTCACTGTGGGAACTTACAGGTTGTGTTGCCGAAAAGGATCATTTAAAACCCAACATGGGGGGACAGGATAGGAACAATTGCTTCCTCCTAAAAACCAGGGCCTCTGTTTTGGATTTAATTCTGTCACTGCCAAGTGTAGAGTCCAAGATACCTAAAAGAGAGCTGTTATTTCAAACTGTTTCAAAGCAATGGACTAAATTTGTCTGAGCAGCAAATTCTGTGATCAAAAGCAGTGGTTTTCAGACTTCAGTTTTTCTGAGGAAGAGCACCCTTCATTGGAACAAAATCTTATGTGAAAGCTAAAGTTACAAATAGCATTAATGTATTCATTCCAAAGGTATTACTTGAGCCCTGCCAAATACCAGACTAGTACTAGGCACTTGTTTTTCACTAGTAGTAAACAAAAGAGAAAAAAGGCTGGTTTTCAGAAAGTTTACATCCAAATGTGAGGAGAAGACCATCATAACAACAATAACAGAGAAGGGTCACATGCCATGGAGAACATAAAGGTGGGGAATGGACTTAGAGAATTGCCAGGATTAGTGCCACATGTAGGGTGGTTAGGAAAGGCCTCTTTGATGAGTAAGCATTTGAAGAGACCTAGAGCAAGTGAGGGAAGGAGCCTTCAGGATATGAGGGGGAAGAGCATTTTAAGCAAGAGGGCAAGTGCAAAGGTCCTGAGGTAGGTGTGTGCATGCCGAGTTCCAGGAATAACAGGAAGCTAATGAGGCCCGCGGACAGAGGGAATAAGGGGCAAATGAGTCTGCAGAGGTAGTGTGGAGTATGAAGAATGGGCAGATTATGATTAAAAGCCATGGCTTTATTTTTTTCTGAATCCTGAGTGCGATGCAAAGCTGTTGAAGAATTTTGAGCGAGGAGAGACATACCTTGGCTTACATTTTAAATCGTGCCTCAGGAAGCAGCACAGCTATGTATCTGTAGTAACTGGCAGGAAAGCAGAGTATATGGGTACAAAAGGAGATGTAATGAGGCGAGCTTGTGAAACATCTCTTCCGATTGCTTCTCTTTCCTCAGTGAATTAAGAAGCAGACTAATCAGCCTAGAGTTAGTATGGGGGAGGGATTGTTAGAAGCATCAGAAAAAAGGGGAAGGCAGAAAATAGCTTTTCAGCAGGATGGGAGAGTGAATGAACTAGAAAAATGGAATTTCCAGGCAGCACAAAGTCCTGGTCATGAATCTATCATTTGTGATCCTGAATTTCAAGGGAGACCAGTCAGAAGAGCTGTGTATTATTCTCCAGCCACAGTTCAGGTTTAGTTGATTCTCCCTTCATCCATCTGCCATAGCATGGTACCAGGGGGAAGGGGACAGAGGACCTGGCTTCCCCTCAGTTACAGCAGGAAAAGTTGGACTGAATGAAGAGGAAGGGACAAGGGAGAAATTATAATGATGAACCAGAGTATCTAATTTTGGGTGTGAAGGGAAAGGAAACTGAGAAAGGGAAAGATCAAAATACTTTAAGTCCTGATGGGGGTCACAGAACTGTGGAGATAGATATTAGAGGAGTATTTAGGAAAGCATACACAGAAGGACCAGAGTTAGAGTGTCTGAAATTACGTTGGGGGAGGGGCTGGTGCCTTTAGTGTTACAAGGACGAATATAAGGCCATGGGAAGGGGCTAAGGGGGAGGAGGGCAGATCATAGGAGGAGACAACGTCAATCACCGAAAGACCCAAGAAGGACCATCTATGTGGACACTGAAGCCGCCAAGAATCAGGACAGGAGTACACAGTGTTGGAGAGGAGAGCCAGAAGAAGAGCTATGTGGGAGTCTATAGATGACTGAGGCAGGGTGGTGAGTAAGACAGTCTTACCACAGAAGCTTCTAAGCCAGATGAGGGCAGTTTGATGAGGGTGGAGACAGAGGCAATGGTCAGCATGGAAAACCAAATCAATCTTCACTTCTTTTCCTAAGTAGCCACTGAGGTACCACCAGGAAACATTCCGGGTTTACACAGAGGACTGGCATATTTCAGATTGAAGGAGCAGCAAAACTTTGAAGTAAGGGCTTTAAATACGCATTTTGGACAAAGGTAATGTCTTACAAATTCCTTGTGCCCACTGGTTTGTGTTTCCCTGTCCTCCGGAATACCCTAGTCTGTCCTTTGTCTACCTAGCACTCCAAGCACCCAACCACCGCAGCCTTTTACTCACAGCTTTAAATAAACACCCACTCCTGCTAAGGGGTTGACACATCTTCCTGCTTACTCTCTACCTGCTGCTGTTACGTCTTCTTTGGAGCCCCCATCTTTGCCTCTGTGTTCCAGCCCCTGTTACCAATCTTGGGACCCTTGATTTGGGGACTTGTTTATATTCCTTCTTTGGCTAACTGGACCCAGTCTCTTCCTCCCCTGCTGAAATGGATCAGGACCCTATGGTCCTCCCCCACCCCACAATGTCCTCAGCCTGCCTTTTGTCTGTGGAAAAATCTTAGCCAAAGAATAAGTTTAATTAGAGAAGTGAGAAAATGCAGGAACAAAGGAAAGAAGTCAAGTAGGACATAATAATAATGGTTTAGTCATTAAACAAAGTGAAGGACCTTTAGTTCCTCAAGGGCTATAGATAAGATTCTGAGCCATATCCTTTGAGTTGTTTTGTAGATACTGAAACCCCGACCAGGTGGAAGAAGTTAACTACGTGATGACCAGACTGTAGCCATAACCTAAACTGCCACAATTCCAAGAACTGGGCTCAAAGAAATGGAAACAAACTGACCCTGGAACTGAAGATTAACTGTACTTAAAACAATCAAGATGATGGTGACCAGATCATGGCATGACCAATTTCAAGATGCCTGTCAGAGCTGACTGTGCTGTTTCTGCACGTAGCCCCCTCCCTCTACCTATAAAAGCTCTTGCCCCCTGATTGTCAGTGAGTGGGGGGGGGGAGTTGGTCTTCAGACATGAGTCGGCCTCCCCCCTCCTCCACTGCCATGCCAACAGTTGCCCGCCTCCGAAATAAAGCAAACTTTCTTTTCCACCAACCTCGCCTCTTGAGTATTGGCTTTAGAGCAGTGAGCAGCCGGACCCCACTTTCAGCAACGCTCTCAACTCTGAATGCTCACCTGGTCTTTATGACACTCACAGTTTTGGCTTCGTCCGTCAGCCATAAGCATCTTATTGGGAGGAAGGAAGGTGATGGTGCCTGTTGCCCTGCAGAGTAATATGGTGATGTTCTAGATGGGGCAAAAGACTGGATAACTGAAACCTGCAATAAAAAACAAAGAAAACATGAGTATCAACTTGAAGAGGAACCACTGCTACCATATCCAGATTACTGTTTTTCCTTCCAACTAATTTTGACAAGTAGTATCTCTGTTATAACAATCAGGCCGGTTGTACTTCATCTCTCCACCCACACCCTAGTCACACACCAAGGGAGAGAAATTTGGAGACAGTACCTCCTCCTCTCACCACCTTTCAAATTCTTCCTTCTAAGATCCTAATCAGGCTCTGGGTCCTTCAGAAAGCCTTTCAGAAAATTCTTTCCTTTCTCTAAACACCGACTTGCGACTTGCGTGGGGCCACATGATTGAATGGGCTTCTCTGATTTGTTGATTGTCTCCGGGGGGGGGGGGGGGCTTCCGACTGCCTCAGATACAGTACAAGCTCCCAGAGGAGGAGCTAGCATCTAGGAGCACCCAGTGCCTCATTGATACTTGATTTGCTGGTCTTTTCTCTTTCCCCACTGCATGGCTGATGCCCAGATGCTGTACAGGAAGCCTCATGAGCAGGGCAGTTTATCCTCTGCTGAGGCAGGAGGTGGTTGGAATCACAGCTGCTGGAGAAGCCCGCCTGGTTTAAGTTCTTTGCTCCACTTCTTACACACCATGGTGCCCCCGTCTTGTACCTAATCTCCTTGTGTAGAGTTTTTCTCACCTGTAAAATGGGGGTGATGATAGAACCCACCTAATAGGTGCTAGTAAGGATTAGATTAACAATACATGTATCAATAACACGCTTAGAGTAGTGTCTGTAATAAAATAAACACTCAACATACACCTGATACTGTGATTATTTGCTCCTTTTTTCCCCTGTGATCTCTAATTTACTTCCCTCAGCAGGTCAGAAGGCTTGTAAGCTTTCCCATCTGCACTGGTAAAATTCCATGTTGCTGTCGTGCATACCCCTAACATAGATTCAAACTGTTCATAGCTCAGTCACGCCCCTGGCTTCACTGTTGGGATTTCGATCGTCCCTTGGATGTCCTGGGCAATGGTTATGATGATAGCAGGCCTTACAGTTTATAAAGTGGTTTCATAGCTCTATTCCCTGATCCTCTCTCAGCATCAGGACTGCCACATACAGTTGTGGAAGTTGTGTACTGCTCAACTCCAGCAGGACCCATTCACATTGTAGCCTAGGCGAATGGCGCCCCCTAGTGCTCTGCACTGCACTGCTTTTCACTGCCGTATGGTGCTGAACCTGCTCACAGTTGCCCTGTGAGGTTAGTGTTATTATTCTCATTTTGAAAATAAGAACATTGGGGCCCAAAAGAATTTTTTTTTAAATCTAAAATACAAAGAAAGAGGCTTTACAATAAGTTTTGCGCCTGCTTCTCATAGTCTGTGTATTTCGTCAGTTGCTGCGAAATTACCCTGGAGAGACGCAAACAATCAATTTCAAACTGTTTGCCTTTATTGCATCTTCTTCTCCACCACCACACTGAGAAATGGAAAATCCAATAACTAACAAACAGCATGGTAAAGTCCTTTCCCTTTGTTGAAAGGATTTAATCATTGGGGTGAACTCCACAAATATTTGTGCAGTGGATGAGGGAGTGAGTCAGCTAATGAAGTGCTTCCTTGTGCCAAGGCTTCTTGGAGCTTCCCGCATGGTTTTGGGGTGATAGGGTGGCTCTGACCTGAGAGGGTCTGTCTGCTGGAAGGAATGCTCAGCCCCTGTGCTCACCAGGCTCCTAAGAATGAACACACACATCGATGATGACTATTGCCTGGGCAGCCTGTCCGTGGTCCCAGGTTCCATCTCTGTCTGTTTGTCAGGGCTCAATGTGACATTGACTGAGACTCAGGCAATCCACCAGGTATCCATTTTCCATGAAAAAGGCTGTCAGTGTTATTGACAGAGGCTATTTTCAGTACCCACAGCTTTGAACCATCCTCCCCTCCTCTTGCAGTTTGCCTTTGAGTGGGGTCCACCGGGCTCTTGGCAGTAGGAACCATCTGTCATCTTTCCCTGGATGTGGCCTGCAGCATGACTCCTTCCCACCCAGCTCTCATAGTGTCTGCCCCTGGGGCACTCTGTAGTCCTTGACTTTTGTCAAACACTAATTGCTTGGGGAGGGGGAAACCAGCTTTTTAGCAAAGCCTTAAAGCTATCTCCAGAGTCCATAGTCTGACCCCAATCCACAATCTGACCCCTCTTCCCAGCCTCTCTCTCTTCACTCCCGCGTAAACTCCTATTGCACTAGCCTGGTGCTAACTCTCAGTCTTCCCCCCTCTGCTCTCCTCCTGCTGTTTGCTCTGCTAGGTATGCCCAGGTTTCTCTGCCTGAGCAGAGTTCTCATCGCCTCTTTCTCTCACGTTTGGTTTGGTCAGCACCAACTGCTCCTTCCTTTTTATGTTGATGTCATTCCAATTTAGAAAATATCTCTTTTCTAAATATTCCACTCTGCCACCTATTAGAGTCATCTTCTGTGCCTCATCTTTTCATCCGTCTTACGTAAGTTGCTAAAAGTCACGCTCTGTGTTTGCCTTCCTTCTCCACTAGACTGCAAGTTTCTTGAGGGCAAGAGTCATTATGTATCTACCTCTGACCAGGGCTGCTCCATGGCTGGCCAAATTCAATTGAATTTCTAAACAATCTAAATGAAGCTCTCCCCTTGGTGACAGGTGAGGTTAACTGCGTGCGTTTATGGGATGGCTGTTGCCAGGAGACAGGAGGCAATCACTTTCAACATTGCTCTTTGGAAATGAAGCTGGAGGCAGCTGGATGCCGGAGAAGCCCTTTCTGGCAATTAGACTGGCAAGTAACCAGATCCAGCAATGGCAGATGGGAGGTCTTATCAGCTCTTACCCTGTGTCTCTGTCTGGCTTTATTCCCAGATAATGCCTGAGCAGAGGCGATACTGGGAAGCCCATAATTTCAGAGTGTGATCTCCAATTCAGGACAGAGTGGGAGGGAAGCCAAATATCCTACCAGCTCCTGCAATGAGTTAATGCTGCAGATTGAGTAGGATTCCAGTGACCTACAGGGTACAGACAGGGACAAGGCAGATTCTGCCTGCTATGGAAGGTTCCACAAGTTCTGCCATTACTTTGGTAATCATTTCATCCAGTGATGTGGCTCTCATACAGTTGCTTTGCAACCTTTGTCTTGAAAAAGACTGAGTGAAATCCAACTTGGTTCAGGTCCTCTAGTTTCCCTCCTCTTGGCCCCCTCTCTTCCCTGTAGGTGTCAGAATCCTCATTCTCTCTCTTTATTCCAGGCAAATGCTTCCAGGCCCCTCGATTACAAACAGGGATTTAAAAAAGCCCTCCCAGGGGGTTGGTACTTTGAATTCTAGGCATCAGCCATCAGAAAAAGGAATACAAGGACAGGGTAGCTTGACTTTTCTGGTGCCCTTGAAATCACACCACGGACTGGCCTCTTCTTTCAGCTAATATATACGTAGATATCTACCACAGTTCTTGGCACATTATGAAGGGTCAGTAAATGTTTGTTGAATTTAACTCATAAGCTGTATGAAAACAAACCTGATCAGTAAGCTTTTGTGAAAAATCTACTGTTATTATAGTTTTATCAAGAATAAAGAAGCAGGGCTTCCCTGGTGGCACAGTGGTTGGGAGTCCGCCTGCCGATGCAGGGGACGCGGGTTCATGCCCCGGTCCAGGAAGATCCCACATGCCGCGGAGTGGCTGGGCCCGTGAGCCATGGCTGCTGAGCCTGTGCGTCCGGAGCCTGTGCTCCGCAACGGGAGAGGCCACAAGAGTGAGAGGCCCGTGTACCACACACACACACACACACACACACACACACACAAAAGAATAAAAAAGCAACAGGAAAATAAGTGCTCCCTGGCTCAATGTCTAGACCAACTGAGAAGTCAAGACAGATAGAGAGGAAGGAATAATGGTAATAATATTAACAACAGTACTAGTAGTAATGGTAACTCCCATTGTTTGAACAGCTACTATGTGCCAGGGACTTGACATACTTTTTCACTTTGTTTCTCACATTTATTTCTCACAACAATCCTGTGAGGTTATTATGATGCCCATCTTACAAATGAAGGAAATGAAACTCAGAATTTGAATAACTTTTCCAAAGACATACAAATAATAAATGACGGAGCCAAGATGGCAAGTACGGTCAGTTTGAGAAAAGCTAATATCCTTTCTATGACCCCATGTTGTTGCAGTGACCATGGCAAAGCTAAGACGGAGGGAAGAAGAGAGAAACAGATTCCATACATGTGTGTCTAAAGGATTTGGAGAAAAGGGGCTTGCTTCAGAGTAAGGGTGACCCAAGGGGACATTGTGGAGGGGTTGGCTTTATATAAGAAACAGGCTTTGTCCTGAAGATTTATTTGCAGTTCTGGTTATCCTTAGACTACATCCTTCCAATGATGAATAGTCAGGGAACTGTGTTCAAAAGTCATTTGAAATAATACATCAGGAGCTCTGTAGGAAGAGCCTTGGGATCTGCCTAAACATAAAAGTGGCACACTGCCAGGTCTCCGTTAATGTTGACTACATGGCAGGATAGAGAAATATGTCAGAAGGAAATCAAAAGGAATATCAGAAGGAAATTAAAAGGGGACATGAACTCCAGGCAGAAAGCTTGGCAAGTGCAAAGGCTCTGAGGTCGAAAAGAGCCTGGAGGGTTTGAGGAACTGAAAAGCTGGAGCTAGAGCATAGGCCTGAGAGGTAGGCAGGGACTAGATCAGGGGCGGCCTGTCACCCAGGAGAAGGGGTATTTGTGTGTTATTCTGATTGCAGCAAGAAACAACTGGAAGGTCTGAGCAAAGGGATGACATAGTTTGTGTTTAAAGATCACTCTTGTTGACCGAATGTCTACTTCAATCTGATTCTGAGTTTAGTAGCATTTACCGGGCATGTATTTTGTGCCAATCACCATACTAGGTATATATATATATATATATATATATATATATATATATATATATACACACACCATCTATCTATCTATCTATCTATCTATCTATCTATCTATCTATCATCTATCTACCCATCCATCCATTTATCTATCCATCCATCCATTTATCTAACTATCTATCTATCCATCCATCTTTCTACCATCTTCACTCTCTAGCCCACTATTCGAGGTGCATATTATTACTCCCACTTTGAAATGGAGAAGCCACAAAACAGAGAGGAACTCAGGCCAAGTCACAAAACTGTGGGTTGAGATTAGAGCCAGGGTTTGAACCAGGATTGGCTCAATGTTTTTTACTCTTTCCACTTTGCCATGCTATATCATCCATAAAATTATGGGGTTTATGAAGTTTTGGTGAATAAAATTACCTCAAGAGTGAAAAAGCCAAGACACTTCTGCACCAGCTTTCATTTATGCAAACAGTTTTCTGACCAGAGCTGCCCTGGCTTCGGCTGTGCTGCTCCTGAGGGCCTGGTCTTGCCACCCTGTGGAAGCTGCAGACAGAGGTGTTCCAGGTCCCTCAGGAAGACTTGCAGGCAGGCTTCACAGAGCATTGCCTTATACCTGCATTATGGGCCTCCCACCCAGAGGTGCTCTGTGGTGCAAGATGCTGCAGGATCCACTTGACATCCGGGCTTGAACAACCCGGATATAGGAAGTGTTAACATTCCATGGGTGAACTCGTATGGGATTGAACAATTACCTTGTAGGGGCCTCTAACTGTAAAGGCTGCTTCGTAAGGCACTTCCTTATGTTTTCTCCCCCTTGACTTTCCCCTCTCTTCTGCTCCCTGGGACGGTACCTCTCCAATAAACTGTCGGTGCAGGAGCTGTTGCCTCAGGCTCTGTCGTCTAAGACAACTTTTCTCTACAGCTCTTCCCTTTCTTCCACGATTTTTCTCTCATTCTGTTCTCAAGGCTGGTTCTTTTTCTAGGTGGACAGCTGGTTGTGGCTTGCTAGGTCCAAAAACACCCTTCCACCTAACGTTACTCTGAGTCTTAAGTTCTAGTCTCATAACTGGTGGTTGTGGGTTTATAGAACCCTTTGCCAGGGAAGTTGGAATGTACTAGACAATGAAAGACATGATGTCGTAACATCTGTTAACCAAATAGCTGAACTTTTAGAAGCACTGAACACAAGGCACCATTTGTAGCCTTGTGGAGAAGAAGGAAGAAATGAGTATTGATTGTTCATCTGTTATGTGCAATATTCCTTCATATGTTTATTCACCAAGTGTTCCTCTACTGCCTTCCGTATGCTGGCCACTGTCTTAGGGGAGTCCTGGGGATCCCAGCTGAAGGAGGAAGCCCTTGCCTTCAAAGAGCTTTTGGTTTAATGAATGTTGGGCTCTGTGCTGGGCAGTTTTATTGAAGATTGGTCATTTGTTAAGTGCTTTCATATCCATCATTTCATTGGACTCTGAAGACCAAGTTGTATGGAGGATTGTATCTCCAACTGGTGAGAAAACTGAGGTTTAGTGAAATTACGTGACACTTAGGTATGAACTTAGATCTTCTGACCCTAATTCCACAGCTTTTCCTAACCCACCTAGCTGACTCTTGACTGTACACAACTGCTAGGGTGGCTTTCCTCACTTCAGACTTTATCCTCTGGTTGCTTACATGTCACTCTGTGCATCCCTGAAGTTGCCAGAGAAACATGGGTAGTTTGTATGTGCAGCTTCTGTTAGAAGTGCACAGCCTGCAGCAGGAAGTGTTCTTGAGGTCCTCACTTGTCCTGGTCACATGGTTTGTTAGAAAGAAAAGGGACACTGTGTTACAATGTCATAAATACAAACCCAAGTGTTCAAAAATCTCTACACCTGAAAAATACCTTTGCAAAGTTAAAATTGAGTATTGGGTACCCAGTCCCAAAATTAAAGAAAACATTAACATATGATTTCCTCTAGCAAAGAGTATGGGAATTAGAGGGCATTAGGAAACATTCCAGAAGGTTGTGCAGGGTCACCTCATTCTGAAGGAGGGCAGAAGCTTCTGAAATTTTCCCCAAAGCCAAAACAACTTCGCTCCATCACTCACTAATGACTGCCTAATCTTTAAAAATTACTCCCCAGATAAAAAAAAATATTTAAGCAAGTCTTTCATAAGATAACCAAATAAGATTTTAAAAAATCTGTCAAATAGAAACTTAACCTCAGATACAAAAGCCAAAGCATTAACCAGATCCACAATTCTGTGGTATTGTAATACTGGTATCGAGCAAAAATGAGTCATTGAATCACTTCAGCAAAGTTTACTCAGGGAGAAAATTCATTTATTTATAAAAAGCAAGTTAATTCACCATCCCAGGGACCTGTTGTTCCTTGCCACTTATGAAATCAGGGCTCCCTTATTAAGCCAGAGTACTCTTCCTGGGCAATACTGAAGAATATTGCAGATTTTTATTGCCTCTGGGGTATGTCTGTGCACAGATGGCCTTGAAAATAAAACAGTATTTTGGAGTGAATTCAGTCTTTTTTTTTCTAACCCAACTCCCGTGAATGGAAGCAACACCATGTTCTTTAGCTTTGAGGAGCCCCTCAAGGTAAATGGGACAAACAAATCTTTATGCACTCATCCTTTACGTTTATACTGACAGCCTATAAACACATGTTTATGCAAACTCCCCAACGAGTTATGGATTGTGACAACCTCTAGAAATAAATCCTAGACTGCACAGATTTTAACTTCACTACTGCTGCATCTTTCTGAGATATGGCCCTTGGCTCAGCCCCTACTCAAAGGTCTATGCAGTCTGAATGCCAGAATTTTGCATCTTCTGTGGCCTAAGGCAGTGCGGGGGCTACATTGTCCTCCAACTTACACCTCCTTCCTCAGAAAGTGTGGCTCGAAATGGTTCTGAAGAAGGTCATCGGAAAGCATCAGCTTTCTAAGCTGACTTTCATTAACTTCTAGGGGTTTTCACCCTGGAGGCATCCAAAGTATTGCGTGGGAGAGGTGGTACTAAATTCCCTCAAATTTATTCTGGGGTAAATTGGTGAAAAATTTTATGCATGTCATTTCCAGGTTCAGAAATCTTCAATAGCTTCTTACATTCAAACGATTAAAAGCTAGGTTCTCTAACCTGGCAACCAAATCTCCTTTCACCTGGAGTCATTCATTCATCAGATATTTATTGAGGACTTACTAACTAAGCATTGTGCTCTGGGGCACCAGCATCCCTGGCTTCGTAGACCTGACGTCTATGGGAGACAAACAATCACACAGCTAAGTATTTCATTATAACAGTCCTAAGTGTCATGATGGAGAAGTACAGGGCACCGTGAGAGCTTCTCAGTGAGGAGCCAGACCTGGGTTGGGGAGTCTGAAGAACCTAAAGAACCAGGAAGCAGTTGAGGTTGAAGACCAAGGACAAAGAGCTCCAGGGCAAGAGAGACAGGGAAGCCTGGGTCATGCTGGGCCTTCAAGAAACTTCTATGTGAAGAATCTGGGTCCTTGTCATGGGAGAAATTAGAAGCCACTGTGGGATTTCAAGCAGGGGGATGATAGGATTAATCTTGTTTTTAAACATATCACTTTGGTTGCAGTTTTGAAGTGGTTGGGAGATAGAGCATTGGGGGCTAAGGAACCAGCCAAGAGCCTGTCACAGTGACCAAGAAGGAAATGGGAGGGCATTTTGGATAAAGATGATAATGTTGGAGAAGGTGAAAAGTGAATGAAGTTGTCTAGTGGGATTTCTTTTGTGCTTAAGATCATTGCTATTCTTTCCCCTGTTCTAGGGTAACTACCTAAGGTCAGGAGGAAATGATACAGACTTTGGAGGCAGGAGTCCTAGAATACACTCTAATTCTGCAACTCACTAGCCTATCACAGAATAGGCCATAAATAATACTTGCTAAATGATGAATAAATGGAAGAATTATTTAATAGAAGAATTGTCATAAAAATGAAGAGAAACAAAAAATTAAAAAGTTTAAAAAGTGTTTAATACACAGCTAACATTCAGGAATGTCAGTTTCTTTACTTTACTTCAATAAACATTCTTTGGGCCCCCAAAATGTGCTATGTGCAAGGCGCTGAATTTCTATGATGGCAATGGGAAGCCAGTACAATTAATTGGTGTGATTTTCCCCAAGAACAGATAAAACGGTGATGAAGGAAGAGGAAGTTAATTATGTTAATCAATTCAATAGTTGTCCTTTGCCTTGGCCTTTTGAATCAGATACAGTGAATTACTATTATCTTTGAGGAAATTTGAGTTTGTCTGTGTTCAGATTTATATTTCACTCTTGACAAAACATCATTTCCTGGTTCTATGAAAATAAAACTAAAGCGCTTTCTTCAACATTGACTCGTTCTTAAAAATATCATTTAGACAAATATCAACTTTCTCTTTCAAAATGTATGACTGCTTCTGTTCCACTTGGGATCAACACTCCTACAGAATCTATGAGTGATTCAGGCAGAAATGTTTTCTCTAATTTCATATTTAGCTCATTGACTTCCTAAAAGAACAGCACTGTCAGAAGAACTCAAAATTCAACTTTATACAATCTAGGAGCATATCGTGCCTGAATTTATAGAATAAATGCAAATTGTTTATCAAACTTTTATTGAGTACCTGGTACATGCCAGGCCCTGTGCTAAGGGCTGTGGAAGATCCAAAGATAAGCAAGAAATTTCCCTCATGTACTAGAAACCCACAGTCCATTAAGACATAAAGATAAGCCCATGAATGTTTGTTATGTAAGAAAGGTAAGTTCCAGTGAAATCTCATAGAGAAGTGGGAGCATGGAGGTGGAAAACGTACTCTCTGTGTACCTTCACAAAGCAGAAATAGAAAGATGTCATCCAGGTGGGTTTTACCGGAAATAAAAAAAGCTAAATCACAACGACAACTTTCTTAATAGACAGAGGGAGTGAATGATAAATTTAGCTTATCAATTTTCCCCTTAAATCATATCTAGCAGTTAGGAGTTTGGGGTTGTAAGTGACAGAAAATTTAATTCGAACTAGCTTAAGCAAAAGAGAAAGTTTATGACTAATGTAAATGAAAACTCCAGTGGTGGACCTGGCTCAAGCCATGGTCCTCAAAGGTGTATGGTTCTGATGCCTGCTGTGTTACCCCATTCTCAGGGAGGCTTTTCTTCCATGATCAGACGTTGGCTGCATCCAGCCAGGCCTTGAATCCTTCTCCCTCCAGCTTCAAGTAAATGAGAACCTATTCCCCAGAAACTCCAGAAGTTTTTGGGGTCTCATATGGTCTGATTGTTTGTTTTAACCAGCTCTAAACCAATCACTATGATCAGGAGAAGTCAGTATACTGATTGGCTGTGGCCAATAAGGATTTACCTTGGAGCTTGGAGTGGGTTCAACTCCAACCATACTGCATAACTGAGAAGAAGGCAAAATTCAAGTGCACTTTACCAAAAGAAGGGTAAAGGAGTTTGGGTGGCAAAAAGTATACCATATGGAACTAGGCAGATCAATTAATAAAGGGTATATTAGAAGTGGTGATTAGAACAAAAAAGTGATAATTTTTTCCAAATTGCTTTAGAGCTAAAACATGACTGGCGCACTCTGATGTTGCTCCTAATCTTTGGTTTTCAAAAATTATGCATCTTCTCCGTATGTCAATTTATTAGACATTTGCTGAGGCCTCATGTAGCTAGAACTGCGTTAGATGTTTGCGGCATAATGACATTGTCTTTACTCCTAACAGCTTGCCATCCCTGAAATAAACAGGAATGACAGAATCAGAAAACTTCATGGTTTCTGTTTTTCTCTTTTTAAAGTATTTTCAGACAATATGAATGTTATATTATTAATAAATTGGAAAAGAGACTCAATAAACCAATAAAGAAATTGTTTTGCTATTGGACTATGTTTGTTGACTCTGATATATGAGCTCTTCAGCATATCAAGACAATGTCTATCTTTAATCCAGCTGCCAAAGTGACCCTCTTAAAATGTGGATATAATCAGGAATTCGCTTATTTGATCAATTCCAAATTCTTAAGCATAGTTCTCAACTGTGGCCTCATTCTCTACCAGTTCTTGTTCAAACACTTGATATTTCAGATCTAGTGAATTCCTCAGGCCCCATATATGCTTACTATATCATGCTGTTTCTTCTGTCCTATTTTCCACATACTTACAGATCAAATGTCACCTCTTCTGTGCAGCCTTCCTATAAATGTCCTGCACAGATTCAGAAGTTGTCTTCTGTGATCTTCCATAGCATTGTATAAAATTTATGTCTTTGTTGAGCACTCATACATTGCATTGTAGTGGATTTTTCTTTGCCCATCTCCCACACCTTGGGACTATGAGGACCTTGGGAGGAAGCAGTGTCATTTATTTCTGTATCTCCAAGACTAGCTCAATATAGGGCACTTAGGCATTCATTGAGGGTTAAAGAAATGTGAACCAAGGGTAGCCTGAAGATGTTGCAACAAGAGCCATTTCCAACTATCATTTTCCAGCAGAAATCTATTTACTTAATTATTCATCTGGAACATGTGTTTAAATGAATTTTTACCTATATAGGATTATTTTCAGAGTGGTTCAACCGTTGTAAAAATCAGCTTGCTGGATCATTTATCAGAATCACTTTAAGAAGCAGAAGCACCAGGGTAAAGCAGGAACAAAACTAGAAGGGCTTAAGAAGATCTGAATGTCTGTCCTGCCTCCACAGCTAACATGCTTCATGACCTTACTGTTAATCACTAGGCGTCTCAGTTTTCTCATCTGTAAAATGGAACCTGAGAAGTTCCTCTGAGCTAGAGCCCCTCACTCTATACCATAGATAGACTCAAGGGAACTATAGGGTTGTAAGGAACTGTAAGATTATCTTTTCCAACTTTCTTTCCAGATACAGAAATTCGCTGATCACCTTTCTCAGGAGGTGGCATCTGGCATCTGACTGAGCTCTCCAGAAAGAGGGCATTCATTTCCTGTAAGGCCCAACACTCCATTGCTGGACAATGCTCATGTTAGAAAGTTCTCTACACTGAGCCAAAGTCAGCTTCTTCTCTGTGACTTTACTCACTGATCTTGATCAGCCCTCTGGAGTCACGAGAATGTCAATTCCATTTGAGTCCATGACAGCCCTTCAATCATTGAGAGATAGCTGTCACAGCTTCCCGGCGTCTCACCTTCAGATTAAAAAGCCTGAGCTTATTCAAGCATCCTTTACAGGTCTCGGACGCTGATCCCCTCACCTTTCTGACCACCATCCTTAGAACGTGCTCCGTTGCACCTCCGGAAGAGAACAAAATGCACAGAAGTGTCTGATCCAGACGGATCCAGGAAGCCATGGTTCCCTTTGAGCTGGGCATTGTATTTCTTCCCTCATGGCTTAATGCTCAACAATTTTAGGTTTCTTCAGCCTCAGAATCCTGTTGGCTCATGTTGTGCTTGTGGTCAGTCGATATTTGAAATATTTCATAATTTAAAATGAAAATAACTTTAAAAATCCTCTGTCAATCTAAGTCACCCCTTCTTGTACTTAGACAATTCATTTTTTAACCCTAAATGGAGGGGTCTACATTTATCTATATTGTTCTCAATCCTCAAGTACCACAACCCTCCCATGAATCATTTTACAAAGCAGTGACCACAGGTAACGATCTCGGGCTGAGGTATTGAACCAGGGTCTCCCCTGGTGCTCCTGTTCTTCCTGCCTCATCTACTTGGTGGGCTGACACCTGGCTTGAAAACCTACTCAGACTCTCTTCTTTGCCTGCTTCCTTTCTCCTCACAGCAGTGGACCTTCCACTCTTCAAAACCCTTCTTTTTGGGAGTACCTATGTCTACAAGTAAGAAATAACTCTCATAACCAGCCTCAGCCTGCAAATCTACTACTGCCCTAGGAAGATCCTAGTCCCTCTTCATAGGAGGTGCATTATGGATTCTGGAACATGGAAGCTGCTCAACATATGCTGATTAAAGATTGGACTTGGGCTTCCCTGGTGGCGCAGTGGTTGAGAGTCCGCCTGCCAATGCAGGGGACACAGGTTCGTTCCCCAGTCCGGGAAGATCCCACATGTCGCGGAGCGGCTGGGCCCGTGAGCCATGGCTGCTGAGCCTGCATGTCCGGAGCCTGTGCTCTGCAACGGGAGAGGCCACAACAGTGAGAGGCCCGCGTACCGCAAAAAAAAAAAAAAAAGATAGGACTTAATGGGATGACTCTAACAGAGAAAAGGAAGTGAATCACAAATAGATAAATGAGGCTAACACACTTTAAGTACCCAAAACATCTGAGAGCAATATGATTTCTAGTTGAAGAGAACTTGAGGAAAGAGGCTTTAGAGAAAAGATATGCTGCTTAGAGTTACGTAAGGATAACACATGATGAATTTGGTTTCAAATGTGAAACTGCTAAAATAAGCTGTGTAAGAAAGGATCACATTAAGAATTTTAGAAAGAAAAACACCTCTTTTGATGTGGTCGGACTCCCTGATTTGATATATCAAGTCCAGCGGAGCAAGTATAATGTTTGAGAAGGTATCATTTTTGGTTGGAAAGTCTTGGGTGGAGTTCAGGTTCTCCTTACTCCACACCCCAGACTTTTCAGAGTTACTTAAGGCTGAAGAGGTGAACTCAATCCTGCGTTTAGACAACTCTAACTGTCTTAGATTCTCCTCAAGAAGTAGCACCACATAGTTGTTGTTATGGACATAACATTTGTGTCTCCCCAAATTCTTATGTTGAATTCCTAACCACCAAAGTAATGGAATTAGGATGTGGGGCTTTTGGGAGGTCATGAGGTCATGAGTGTGGAACCCTCATGAATGGGATTTGTGCCCTTATTAGAGACCCCACCATGTGAGGATACAAGGAGAAGACAACCATCTTCAAACCAGGAAGAGGGCTCTCATCAGAACCCAGACATGCTGGCAACCTGATCTCAGACTTTTAGCCTCCAGAGCAGTGAGAAGTAAATTACTGTTGTTGATAAGCCACCCAATCTATGACATAATTTCTTATAGCAGCCAGAACAGACTAAGACTGTTGTGTTGGATTTGAGTAGCCCACCCTACTCATTTAGTGTTGTAGCTCTCAGAGAATACTGAGTATTCTTGTCCTCAAAGGCTGCCATACTCTCACTTATATTGTTTTAACCGTAACGGGGATATGCCAGCCAAACCTAGAATTAGAAAAGAATGATGTTTCTAGCTCCTTCCCTCCTTTCTTTTTCCACACGGATTTGCTAAGTGCTCACAAAAGCTCAGAAACTATACTTGGCCCTGGGACAAAGAGGAGGAATTAAATAGAACTTCAGAATGATTTTAATGCATAGTAAATATAGTTGCAAAATTATATGCCAGGTAACAACTGAGAGCATCCATCTGGTCAAGGAAGGTGGGAGAGGCACAGGTGGAAGCAGGAATCATCTGAGGAGAGTTTCAAATTCTGAGCATGAACATAATTAAGAGCTATAGGCAACATATAACTGTGCTCCAAATTCCCCATTACTTCTGGAATATACTGTCACTAAGTATGCTATTTTCTCAAAAGCATCTCACTCCTGGACATTGAAATAACCATGTGGTTCATGAATATAATGTCTCAAAGAATTATTTAATATTTTGTCAACAAAAAAAGTAATAATTCTATGCTTTAAAGAATGAGTAGAAGATATAGTGACAGAAAGATTTTTAAAATTCCACCCAAATGGATAAAAACTCCACAAAAAAAAGAGTATATTTAGATAGCAAAATCATTTAGGAGCAAGTTGTCGAATATTAAATGAGGCCGAGAGAAGAACACTTTTGCCATATTTTTTGAAACTTGAAAATAGAGCTTCATATGCTTCATGGAGCTTAAGCTATTTGAATAAAAGTGAAATACCTCTAGGCTAGAAATTATATAGCTGTAGTCTTTTTTATTTCATTAGGACTACAACTCGGATGAAAAGGAAGAGATTCAGATGGCGTAGTTTTTTGGTCTGTGTTTCCTGCTGGGTCAGATGCTGAGAGGAAAACCAAGAGAAGAGAACGTGGAGGAGATTAGTTTGAGGAAAAAAGTAAAACTGGAAGGAGTATGTGACAAGACATCTTCTCCTGGAGATTAGCAGTTACATTCTTCTCTCTGTCTCTCTTTCTCTCTCTCATTCTCCCCCACCTCCAAAAAGAGCAAGTAACTTCCTCAAGGGCAGGATTTAAATTATACAACTTTTTTAAAACAACGTCAATTTAGCTTAAGTCTGTTTGGTATAGCTTAAAAATGTTGATTTGCTAGGACTTTAATGATAACACTGCTGAAATATTTTTGTAATACTAGGAGATCACATTCTACATAGATTGGGTATGAAGCTAAATTTCATTGTTTTTGACAATTTTTAAGCTCCAGAGACTCAAGGTCATTTGTCAAATAGCCTCATATCTCTTTTTACAAAAATTCATCACAAAACTCTAGCTAATTGAGAATGGTTTAAAAAATGTATAACCTTAAATATCATGTTAATAACATTTTCTTTAGGTCTTTCACTGAATATGTTTTAGTTTATTGCTTCATATAATTAAAAAAAAACCCCTTTAATAACAAATCTAAATATTCTCAGAAAAAGTCTAAATGCTTTTAGAGGGAAAATGAACAAAAATGAGTTAGACCTCAAATTGAAAGGTCAAAAGAAATAGACTTGGTGAAAATATTTATCCATATTAAGCTAGTCATTGTTTCCATTTGGAGAAATAAATTGAGAAACGCCTAAAATATTTTCTGGGAGTTTCATGAATTCTTGATGTCTTATCAACATTCAATTTACTTACAGGGTTGTGCCTCTGACTCATTTGGAAAGACCTTGCAGCTGTTTGCAGAGTCGGCCAGTGTCAGGAAGACTGCCAGAGCTCTGCCCTGGATGTCCCAGCAAGGGTCATGGCTCTGTCCTCACCACTCTATAAAGTAGACCCACACCTGAGGTGGATTAGGAGTCAAATGGACTTGAGAAGAAGGTTCTAGAAACCCAGGTTTTAATCCCAGTTTTGCACCCAACATCCTTCAGGTGCTCCATCCTGGAGGACTCTGGAGGTGTCCCTCCTGTCTTTAATCCTTAGTCTTCTTAAAAGTTCTCATTCCTTAACTCATCCTTATTCATTCCTTGACATTTTATAATCTGGCTGCTTTTTCTCCACCCTATTGCCCAGTTTACTGAAAAGCTGGCCCTACTTTTCTATTTCTCAAAACCAATAGTCTTTACTCTGTCTTCAGACTCCACGTTCCTTTGCATTGTCATCCATTGGTCAATTCTTCCTTGTCTCTTCCTCCTCCCAGGGCATCTAGGAAATGGTACCGTCCTTAATCTCTGTCTACCTCCCGTGTCCCTTTCTTCCTCTTCCTAACCCCTAAGGCAGGTGGTTACTGGAGCTTTTGTTCTCAGCTTCCTTTCTTCTCTCTGGCTTCTTCCTCTTCAATCTCCTCTACTTTCACAAGTATTGAGTATTGATTACAAATGATTCTAAAGTATATCTCTCCAGGACCAGCTCTCTCTTGACTATTGTATATCTCCACATGGATGTCCCACTGATAGCTCAACACAACAGGTCCCAAACTGAATTATTACTCTCCTTTCCAAACTCGCTCTTCCTCTTGGCAAGTTTTTATCAATAACACCGTCATGAAACTACATATGTATTTTAAATTCTTCATGTTTCTCTTTTAATAGTATCACCGTGCCTGTCTTTTCTTTTATAATTGGTTTCGGACTATAATACCCTACCTTTTATTTCATTTAATTCATTCATGTTTTTTAGGAAAGCAAATATAATCTTTGATCTGTACAGTCAAAGGGCCACTTGCAAATTGCTTGGAGAGCAAACATTACATTTCAAATACTTAGTCTTACATGGTCCTTCTACAACAACTTATTTACCTTTTGCACATGCTGTATAGGGTTGCAATTACTTCATGTGTTCTGATATAGTTTGCATAGGAAAATGAAGCAATGCAATAATGAAATGCTATTAAAATACCATACTTTCCTTAAGTTAATTGCTGAGACTTGTTAATATGGATATAACTAAGAAACATTTTGCATTCTTTGTACACAGATATTATATAAACCTGTATAATACATAATACATGTATTTTATCATATCTATCTGTACCCAATTTGCAAATCCATAGAGATATTCAAAACCCTACCTCTATGCACAAGTGAAGGTTATGCTATAAGTTTTAATAGTTTTGAATTGTATTTAAAGACAGAAGGATATATAAATATGCTAGCTATTGCTCTTAATTGCCTTCAAAGTTAATGCCAACCTTTTTACCCTGACTATGGTAATTCCCACCTAAATTTTAATCATGCTTTGATTTTTCTCCATTTGTAATGCCCTCCTTCACATCTCTACCTATCAAAACCTGACCCTTTTGAACATCTGCTCAAATATCACTTTCCCGTAATCTTATTACCAATCTCTCCATTTTATCTTACCATTGCACTTTATTTTGAGCATTTTAACGCAGAAATAACATCCTGTCTAATATTACAAATATTTACCATTCTTTATTCTCCCATGTTAGAATAAAATTTCCTTTAAGGTAAGGGCCTTATGTTAACTTCTATTTTCTCCCCAAAACACCAAACAGGAACATAGCAAGTATTCAGTGAAAAGGC
Organism: Pseudorca crassidens; assembly: GCF_039906515.1. NCBI lineage: Eukaryota > Metazoa > Chordata > Mammalia > Artiodactyla > Delphinidae > Pseudorca > Pseudorca crassidens. Next base: position 78,829,697 of record NC_090309.1, on the reverse strand, counting down.
ATTTACTTAATAAATTAAAGCATGGTTATATTCTGCATTTTTAAGCATCATTGCATTTCAGTTTCTTGAAAAATAAGCATAATACCTGCCATGTGTTAAGGGTGCCTGTTTTTTGGAAGAAAAAGTAAGTTATCAGGCCATGAATAGATTTGTGTAAGGGTCTCCAGTCATATTACAAAATCATGTGTTTGAATTCCAGAATGTTATCATGTTCATCATTCTGTCTTTGTGTAAGGCCTTTCTTGCACACACATAAAAGTTGGATTGGAATAATTTAACTAAGTATTCCCTGACAAGGAGTTCTGTTTTGGATGTATACTGCATCCTTCATGATTTGCCATAAATCTATGAGCTCTCATTATAATCCCAAATGAGAAAGCTGCTGGTTCTCTGGAAAACATGTCTGAAATCTTGAGCACAGTGCAACTCATTTGTGTTTTAAAGAATATTTGCTAGAAAGCATAGCCTTACGAGAAGTGAGCAGAACTCACAATATTCTTCACTTTTGTGTCAAATGAGGATTCTTGCAATGAAGATAATAGAATTGAATAAAGTATATTCTTGGCAAAATGGCAAATATGTCATTCTTCCAAATTACTATAGCAATAAGCCATTGCTAACATCTTCTTGGTTCAAATTTTCCATTGTGAATCTTTACATTGATCCATTCACTCATTCATTTATTCGTTCATTCACACTTTCATTCATGCAAAAACATTCACTAACCATGGACCAGGCATGAGTGTTAGAGTGACAACTAAGACACAGATCCTGTCCTTCTGGAGCACACAGCCTCATGGGGAAGACGGACAATACAGGAACATAAGTGCAATGTTAGGAGGAAACTCAAGTGAGGAGGAAGATGACTGAACTCAGCTTGTGAGAGTCAAGGACAACTTCCTGAAGAAGGGATGCCTGCTCTTGCTTACTATTAAAATAGGGATTTTGATGGAAACCCTAGCAGTTGTCCTCAGAATTGCAGCTATCTTCTTGCCTTCTATAAGCATTTGTGAATGATTTTGTTATACAGATTCCTGCATGGACAAAGGTTAAGCTTGTTTGTTTTGCATAGGATGATATATTGGACTCCCACCATGTCGCTCCAGCCTGTTTTCAGGGAATATTGTAGGTGGGTAATTCTCAAAATAGCTACATATCGGCATCATCTAGTGGGGATTAAAATGTCCAGGCTCCACCCCTAGAAAGGCTGATTAATGGTTCTGGGGCAGGGGTGGCATTTTTTAGAAGCTGCCTCACATAATTCTAACGTGCATTGAAAGCTCTGGAGAGAATGTTAGAATGGTCCTGATGAGAGGGCCCTTAGAAATCATCCAATGCAACTCCTACTTCATAGATGTTTTGGGTACTTAAAGTAGCCACCGAAGACACTCCCTTGCATCCAGGACTGTGTTGAATGGTGGGGATTCAGATTAAGTGGTATGAGTGTCCAGTGAGACTGGGAAGGCACAGCAAAGACCCATGAAACATTTTTAGAATAAGACACTAAGCAATAAATGAGACTCAGGAAAAAAGATACATAAGAATTCAGAAAAAAATGTCAAGCTTTAGAGAAGGAAGAGACAGCTTCTTGGAAGAAGGAAAGCAGAAGGTGAACCTTGGAGCACTCTTTATGCAAAGTTTTGAGCATTTGCTTATTAGCAAAATTAACTGATCAGGAGAAAACATTGCATTTTTCTAAGTGACTTCTCTGCACAGTTGCAGGCTACACGATGCCACCAATTGGTTGAAACTGGGATTGTAAATATTCTCCAAGTGGAGCTAAGTGTAGAAGGGATTTTGAAAGCAAAGGAGAATGTGAGGACCTATATTGCCTAAGCTGGAGTTTGCACCAGTTTAATATTAGTATTTGGAATAAAGGGAAAAAAACCTCCGCTTAATTACTGCATAAGCAGATTTAAAGTATCTGGCATATTTTACTGAGCAGAGATACAGATGTGTATAAAGCAGCTGCAATGCATTTTTCTCCCCTGGATAGAATATCCAAGGATAGAATACCAATTGTTAGTGAAGTTTCTGGGGAATATGTTAATTTGTTATCTTAGCAAATTTTCAGCCTAAATTCATTTCCTTTCATTTCTCCTGTCTTTCAACAACAACCTGCTCTGATTGTATTAGAAAGGCAGAACTGAAAAGCTATTGATTGCTGAGTGGTTGGTTTTAGAATATTTCTTGCAAGATATCAGGATTGGCCTTGGTTTTAGATATTAGCATTTAGGCTACTTGAAAAACCATAAAAACTTTCTTGAACATGGCAGAAAATTCAAAATATGACACCTTGAGAGGATATTGTGTGCTTTTTACGTGTGTGTGTACACGCGCGCACTAAACACTGTGTCCAAAATTATGGTCTCATTATATTATTATTATTGTCAGAGATTTATACATTCCCAATGCGGATCTTAAGCAATACCTCTGCAGTGTATATAAACATATTGGAAATTTAGCCGTGAAGGGACATTTATAATTCTCATTCAATGAAAACTACTACAGTACCATTAATTTCTTCATGCCCAAATCCTTAATTCCCCACCCCCCCTTCTTCCACTCTGAACCTATTCCACCAAAGCAGGGGAATGCAGCTACACAGAAACTGAAGCATAGATTTTGAATGTTTGGGTACATTTAACATTTAGATTTTCAATCTCCTGATGAGCAAAGTCATTGAAATTCTGACCTCGTAGTGGCAAATGGGCATGATACACACTTGAAATCTACATGTGAGGTTATCTCATGAACTATTCTACTTGAGAATAAATGGAAAAAAACACAGATGTATTTCAAACTCAAATATGATGCTGGTATCCAAAAAGAGCAAACATAGCATAGAAGTAAAAAGCACTAGAAGAAAATGATTAAGATTTGGAAAGGTTACAGGGCATGTATCTAAGCTTTTTGTTGGTATCTACACTCTTCTCTTTTTCTATTAGTTGACTGTAAGTATATCAGTATTATGGACTTTATTTTTTTCCTTATTTTGGCATTTTCTTGGAAAACTGATCTTAAAAGTTATTTTTGTTTTGTTTCATTTTAGAGGCAAACATTAAACCTCAGTGCAAAGGAATTTTCTCTTGGTCATGCCTGAATGGTTCAACATTATTGCTTATTATTTCTGTATTTTCCTATGCTTCAATACTTCAATTGTATGACTCTATTTTAGAGGAAAGTACTACCACCTTTTTGCCCAGTGGGAGTGGAGAGAGCTGCAGCTCTGGAGTCAGGCAGGCAGACCTGGAACAAAATCCCAGGTATTTCATGGAGGAGACGCCTAAAGCTGTCAGGACCCCTCCACTCTCTAGACATCAGCTTCAAGAACCATACGAGAGATAGTCCCCTACTTGCAGAGTTCCTCTGAGGTTAAAGATTACATTTGTAAAATGCTTGGTAGAGAGAGATAATGGTAGTTAAAAAAACCCTTAAAATCCATACTTGAGAAAATATCAACTCGGTTCCTTTAAATTTGTGTTCAGTAAACATCGCTGAGGGATAACCTCAGAACTTTGTCCATATCTCAGAACATTTGCAGTTTCTTCTTCTGATTGTAGTTATTTGGGTCTTTGTCTTATTATCTACTCTGACTGCGAGCCTCCCACAGGCGAAGCCTGTGACTTCACCATCTTAGCATCCTTTACAGCATGGCTTCCTGGTTTTCCAATGTGTCTTCTGCCAAACGCTGGTCCCAAAACATGTTTCTCAGAGGAAAACTGTTCCATGATCTAATCAGTTTGGGAAATATTGCATACATGTTATACTCCCCACCGCCTCCCGAGAGCTTTTCCACTTGTATTAACTCATTGAATGTGCTGAAAAGCCCTACAAAAAAGAAATCCTAATTCTGTTTAACTCAGTGTTTCTCAATCTTATTAGACTATGGAGAACCACTTCTGCTTTTTAACAGCATCTGTTAATTTTGGGGATAAAACTTCTCTCGAATTGGCCAGTGCAGTGTCTGTAGAGCAGGCAGACAGTAAATATGCATAACCTTATGTTTCATGTATTGATATTATGTTTCGTATATTACATTTTATATAAAATCTTCCCATTCCTGAAGAATTATAACAGCAATATACTTCTGTCCATATTAAATAGGTCTGATTTTTTTCATTAGTTCAAGAACCCCTGAGCTTCTGGAAAGAAAATTGAGTTCCATATGCCAAATGTGCCAACTTAAATTAAAATGTTAATTAAAACAATAGCAACAATTGTAAAGACAGTGGCAACTTCTGTTCTTTTAAGAGTGAATTGTGTTGGATGAAGCTAACTTTGAAAAGTGAGATTCCATTTGGTGATATAAGGAACTATAAAAGTTAAGCAAAATATCCAACTCTCAGCTCATAATTGTTAGAGTAGCATCTGCTCCTTCACTTAGGGGAACAATAACAGATAAAGGTATCGCCATAAATGAGTATTCCAGAAAGCAGAGACAGGATGCCAAACACTAAAACTTAAAAAAAAAAACCTCAACTATGATAAAAATCTTTCCTAAGAATATTACACACTTCTCATCCTTATTATTACCTCATAGTGAATATAATCTGACCCATTCTTGATGACATAGGAACAATGCCATATCACTCTCCTGGCCAAAACACAAGTATGTTCCTTCTCAAGAATGTGCAATGAGGTGCTGAGAGCTTCTTTCTTCCTTCTCTAAATGTTCCTACACTGCAGCTCTTATTTATTGCTATCAGCATCTTACTCTGTTGCCAAGTTGAATTTCTCAGAAGCTCTCCACTCCTTGATGTCTTTGCCCCACCAACTGGACCTTGTCCCCAACTGACTTCTACTCTGAAGATAACAGAGACATCAAACAGTTTGTTAAATCAGTAGCTGTTTTTAGCAAGCATTTGTAAATAAATAAGTTTATGTGAGCGTCTGAAAAATGGCTTCATATCAATTTTTATTAACACATTAACTTAAGGTAACACTAAAACCCCATTCTGTGGTGAGTTTGGGGTTCCATAAAAACTTTGTTGCTTTGTGATAGCTGTGTTCCCATCTCTAATTCATGCCCTTATGACTTGATTCAGTCAACAGTTAATTGGTGTTCATCTGTGTCAGACCTTGGGACATATGCCAGGTGTTGGTGGTTTCTGAGGACTAACAGGTAGCACTTCTCCCTTGCTACCAAATTCTTAAGTGACAGAAGTTGAGTCAGGGCTCAAAACGCGAGCTTTGTTGTTGGTAAGCCTAGGTTGGAGAGTAGAGTTTAGATCTACAGCCCTAATCTGACTTCTGCCTCAGCCCTTCCCCGACTGAATTTACCCTCTCAGCCTAGGAACTGCAGCCCCTCCCATGCCTCCACATAGGTAGCTACTCATCAATTTGTGGGATTTTAGGCTAAAATAATAATAATTACCAATTACTGGGCAGGTGCTGTGAACTCAGCGTGGTGCTAGGTTTTACATACATCATATCTAATTCTCATAGCCTGTGACGTATTTTTACAGAGGAAGAAATGAAGGCTGCGAGAGAAGTAATTCGTTCAAGCTCTGAAAATGAGTCAAATATAGGGTTGGAATTTAAGTGCAATTTTACGTGGTTCTGACACTTGTGTTTTTAGCTCTCAGAGAGTTATCTAAGTTCCAAACTCAGGTTTCTCCACTGCAGTCCCCTTCGCATGGACCACACCCAAGATGTCATTATTGTCCCCTTCTACTCTTCAAGAGAAGAGTAGAAGTCCTATGCATACTTAATCCTCTGGTTCACTTAATGCAGCCATGAAGTTCCAGTTGCCAATTTTACAAAGACTCACATAACTTAACAGAGTCCCTCTCAGCACCCGTTTGACTATTCAGAGACCATGATGGTGGCATAAGAAAAAATGTAATTGGTAGAGGGAAAAACCACATCAACGCAACCACTAAACAAATAGAACACATTACAGATTGCATATCAAATGTACATCCTACGAATGACCTTCACTGAAAGGCTCTAGGATGCAGAAGTGGGGAAGATGAGTATCGAGAAGTATTTCTTTCCTAGGAGAGAGAACCCGTTGGTAATTATTAAGTTATTCCCTGAGTATCCTGATTTTCTATGGAAGTGCCTTTCTCATTTCCATAGCTACCATTACCATCTCTTGATTTTCTCTTTCTCTCTTGTTTTTGAGCCCTAAGACACCAGCATTCTCCAGATGCCTCTTTACTTACGTCCCAACTCTTGGTTAGCACTCCCTCTCGTGGCAGCTCAATGAATCTCCCATAATTATCTTTCGTTAGTGAGACCTAGCTGTAGGATGAAAATCATAGAAGAATTTTCACTTACGCACTTAATTTTCATATCGTCTTTATTTCTATAATTTTAATGATAAGAAAATGACTATAAAGTCAATCTAAAATTATTTATCAGCTATTTCAATTTTTACAATTATTAAAACCAATTTCCCATTGGATACATTAATGTGTATGTTTAAAACATTCCCTTAGGTTAAATTTTAAGTAGTTAGAATTTTGAAGACAGAGTATTTCATTTGTTATGGTAGATATTGTGTCCTCCCAAATTCATATGTTGAAGTCCCAGACCCCAGTACTTCATAGTGTAACAGTATTTGGGTACAGGATATTCAAAGAGGTTGACTAAAAAAATATATCCACAACGTGAGAGTTGAGAGTTAAGTTTTATTTGGGGCAAAATGAGGACTGCAGCCTGGGAAGACAGCATTTCAGATAACTCTAGAAACTGCTCGGAGGCGTTGGGAGGAACCAGGATATAGAGGAGTTTTGTAACAAAGGACGGGTAGTCGGAATGTCAAAAAGATTATTGTTATTAAAGAAAACCAGATATCTCAAGTTAAGGAATTTAGAGGTTATCTATGCATGGGAGGATGCAGGAGTCTGGGTTCATTGAAATCATCCCTTTGATCTGCACCTCAGTTATCTGGGGCCAGCATCCTGGTACATCCTGAGTTTCCTCAGGGCTCACTGTGGGGAGTGGCTGCAGTCTGATGGCTGCTAGATGGCGGGCATTCTTTTCAGCCCGGAGTTCCTCGGCCTCACGCTGGAGGGCTGCAATTGTTGATGACTATGACATCCTTTGTTTATTGATATGGCAGGAAATATTCCATTTCTCAAAGAGGTGATTAAATTAAAATGAGACTATTAGGGTGGATCCCAATCCAATATTAGTGGTGTCCTTTATAAGAAAAGGAAGAGATGACAGGTATGCGCAAGCATAGAGGGACTACCACGGGATGAAGCAGCAGGAGGGTGGCCGTCTGAGGAGAGAAGCCTCAGGAAAAACCAAACCTGCCTACACCTTGATCTTGAAAAGGTTCCCTTTTTCCTCTGGCATTGCTATGCTAGTAGGAAGCAAAATTAGAATTGACCCTGAGAATTTTTGCCACCCCTTGGGGGATCCTTCCTGAGAATGAAGCTAGTTTAATGAAAGCTGAACTGAGGAACACATTTCTGTGACATAATCTGAGCACCCAGATTCAGTAACGTGTACGTCTTCCCTTGGAGTTTTTCCATTTCAAGAGCCCCTAGATTTTTCTATTGAAAGAAATCAGTTGCCCTTGAATTTGACACCAAACCCCCAAATGTCTTTATTAATACAATTCGAACAGATTCTGTAAACTGTAATTCATTCTAGCTAATTTTATTTCTATTTAGTTGCTGCAGATCCCAGAGGTGAAGCACAAACATTTTTGGTTTTGCAGGCATTCTCACTGATAAACAGGGATGGCGCTGCTACGTAGCTTTAGGCCAGCTGGATGCCTACGAGGCATTTCAGATTAACATGACCAAAGCAGGATTCCCAACTGCCATCCCAAACTGACTCCTTCCTCTAGTATCTGGATAAATGACATTTGCATTCACCTAGCTGCTCAAGTACCACTTGAGGGTCATTATTTATTTTTTCTTTATCCTTATGCTTCACATCTCATCTACTAGCAAATCTTTTTCAGCTCATCTCCAAAGCATATTCCAAATCCTTCTTCCTTCAAGTCATCCTCATCTCTTGCTTGCCCACCTGGAAAATCAAAGTGTTCTTTCTGCTGTCACGGTGTGGTGTGCACAGAACAATCCCAGTGGTCTCTTAATATACGCGTCAGGGCAGAGGTGACTCCCTGCCCAGAATCCTCCAACAGCATCCTCTATTTTATTTCAATGGATACTAAACAATATCTGTAGTGAGACACGAGCATCTTATTAGAGTCATTGTTCAGAGATGCACAATGAAGCTGATGATAATGTACATCAAAGTGATAATGATTAGTAAACGGCCACTGTACCGAAACTGGAACTAAAGCCTATTATGTCTGGTTCACTGACTTTTCTTCTGTCACTTTCTTTTATTTTTCTTGTCAAACTTTACTTTTTATGTTCTATAAATAAAAGATTTTTATTTTTAAAAAGTATATGCATTTATCCTTCAAGCCTCTTGAGTCTCTTGGCTAAATAATGCATTTTTAACCTTTAACATTCTTCTGTTACTTTCTGGCAATAATTAGATTGGGGCCGGAATGACTCTATCCCTAAAATCTCTTATCAGAGTAAAAAATGTCAAAACATTACATAAGGAATTTCTTTCAAGAGCTGCATGAACCAAGTGTATGCTGACAATGTTCCTTAATGCACAGACATGCCTGGCCTGTGTAGGCAGAAAGTGGCCTGCTCTGCACAGGGGGGCAAACGTGTAAGGAATTCTGCACCACTTAAATATTTACACAGAAGGCTTCAATAAAGGAATGTGTAAAAATCCGAACAAGTCAACCATCCTTCTTATTACAATGAAAAATGAATTGTGCAATGGCTTCTTAGGAATGCGCTTGCGTGGGGATTGATGGATGAAAACCAGCTATGTGTTCCTCATACATTTCCTCATACACACTTGGAGACTTATTGCTTCAAGGCTCAAGGCTCATTTAAGAAGAACAATGGCAAAAGGCAGGCAGGAGAGGGGAGGTGCTCCAGGAAGCACTCGCCATCCAGATTCTCCTTGTCTTTCCTGACTTGTACCTGCCTGTTCTGGAAGGAGACCCTGTTTAAACATATATTTGTTTAAATATTTACATAGTTAGCAAATAAATAAATCCTTATAACACCCGGCCAGGCCGAGTGCACACTGGTGAGCAACATGCCTGCAGCCGGCCACTTAGGAAAGCAAACCGTTTACCTCAGAGGTTGATAAAAGTGAGCCATAAATTCTCAGTGTACAATTGTTTCTTTTTTCTTTGCCATTGAAAAGCCCGAAACAAATGAAAATATTTTGACATCTTGTATACCAACTTTACGGTGGCTATAAGTCTTAATCACCTGAGCCAGTGACATGGGGAAGAATGGGGCCCGTAAAGGATAAACTGGAAGGCCATAAACTAACCGCGCTTCTGGGGAGATCTGTCGTTAGGAGGAAAAAAGAGCCGTCCACTCCCCCGCTGCCGAACAAGGCAGAAAGGCAGGCAGCCCCAGGACACACACAGAGGTACCGGGAGGTTGCATACCAGCGAGGATGGAGGGGTCCCGGCTGGTGCTTCCCCCTGTAGGGTCATGCTGGGAAAATGATGAGGGAGGCGGCAAGAGGCTGTCACCAGGTTATAAATCACTGGTCTAAGGCACTCTGAGTTATTCCTCTCGGTACCTGCCTGTTCCCTCTTTATTGACACAGTAGGAAGGCTAGATAGGATGCTCTGGTTGGCAAGGATCTTACAAACTATCCGAGAGGCTCCTGCTAAGCTGGTGCTGGGAGAGGTCAGTAAGGGCGTCAGTCTCCCTTGACCTCACCTTTACTGATCTCCATTTTTCTTCCAGTCAGATTTCAATATAGGTTATTTCACTATATTTTGAAGACTGCATGGAACAATGAAAAACACATGTACTGTACAATTTTGGATTTAAGTTCTGACTCCATCCCTTATTAACTCTTTACTAACTCTCAAGTGAACAGGGACAGGCTGTTTGAACTCTCTGAATTTTAGCTTCTAATCTATAAAATTTCTGTTTCAGACGGTTTATTAACTATTCATTAAACATTAATTGAATGCCTACTATGTGTCAGAAACTATGTCCTAGGTTACAGGTGTGGCAGGAGATAGATGGTCCCAGGTTAGACATTTACAACTGGCCTCCCGTTTACATTTCATGAGGCAGAAAATAGAGGGCTTCAGGCTGGACACTTACAACTAGCCTCCCTGTTTGCATTTCCTGAGACAGGAGATAGGTGGGCTCCAGGTTAGGCATTTACAATCAGTCTCCTGTTTACTCTCTGAAATGGAAGCAATGACAGAGACAGGGTAAGTAGCCAAGCTTTGTCTCTTATGGATGCTTTAAGATAACAGTCGTGGCAAGAATAAAGGGGGCAAAATCTCGTTTGAGTAAAGGATCAAGGGATCTCCGCTTCGCCCTCGTTGGGGCAAGGGAGACACTGCACATGCTCAGAAAGTTTTCTTGGGGGTCAAAAGTCAGAGGACAACGCCTGGCCATAATGAGTCTTTCTTCCCCCAGAATCCTTTGTGTTGAGATCCATCTTGGCCGAGAGGTGTGTGAGCACCTGAGGGGAGGGTCCTTAGACAAATTAGCCAGGGGGGACAAAACAAGATGATCGGCTGGAAAGAAGACAGAGACCAGGAAAAAGGCACACCTCTCTCTCTGAGTTCTCCCGCGCATCTTTCCGCATGTACTTCGCTTTCCCAATAACATTTTTACTTTTCTCTTTACCTTCTGCCTCCTCCCCTGAATTCATTCTTGACAAGGCAGGCAAGAGCTGGGGATCCAGGTGCTAGCCGCTGGCCCCTGTGGTCTAGTGGTTAGGACTCCCGCTTCAGGAGCTAAGATCTTGCTTCCAGCTACCGTTTGCTCTTGCTTCTGCAAGTCGCCGCTCACTGCTGTGTGTGTCCAAAATCACTGGGAGCCAACGTTCTCATAGCGTTTACGGACTAGTAAGGGAGAGAGACATTAATCAAATAATTAATCAAATAATCTATGGCTGTGCACTGCACACCTCCAGGGGGAGCCATTCACATTGTAGTCCATATGAATGGTGTTCTGTGGAGTTGGGCAGTATATAACCTGTATGACAGCACATGACAAGCACTCTGAAAGAAAGGAACTGGATCTATTAGAGAATATCAAAAGGATAATTAATTTAGACTCATGAGTTGGAAAATACTTCTGCAAGGAAGTACTACTTAAGCTGAGATGCAAAGTAAGTAGTAGTTTCGTGTCTAGAACTAGGCCGGACGTGTTGCAGCATCTACAATATACTTTCATTATCTGTGCATTCCTTCTCCTGTAAGCATCTCTGCTGGGTCTTAGTCCTCTTCTTTGGGGTGTCACCAGGTAGATTCCTGAGCGAGGCAGTCTCAAAACCTGGGAATGGCCTGCAACAGGAGGCAAGTTATCAGAGAAGGAACTCAAGCACAAAATAAATTCCACTTTTTGATATCAGGATGGATTCTGAGCCATGGTTGAGTTAAAATTCAGACCTAGTGGCTCCAGTTTGGAATAGAGGCTACAGATAAAGGATGATACACAGCAAGGCCCGGTGCTGGTGACATTGTTATTGTTACTAATGATATTTCCGGGCCTGGGTTTTTCCTGCTGATGCTCTCAACCGAGGCTGTGGGGAGCAGCTTCATGAAATGGACACTAAGATTCACAGCCCACCTGGCGCTCTCCGCTGACCTCTACTGTGGGTCTCAGAGCATGGGAAGGGGCCAAGGCAGGAGAGGATGAGAGGATGAGGGGATGAGGGGAGGGAGGGCCACACCTGTAGCAGTGATCACAGTGGGAACTGAGCTTCAAGGAGAAGGGTCTTGTAGCTAAGGCTTGCTGATGAAAGATTACCTTCCCAAGGCTGCAGTAAAGACCTTTAACAGAGAGCCCCAGGCTTGGGCGGGAGGGATGTCTCATCTCCCACTGCTACCTTTGTGAGTTATTGGCGATCTCAGCTTCTCCCTCTTCCCTGGGTAGGTCATCAATTTCCCATGTCATGCCTTTGCTCATATTATGACTTCAAGTTCAATCCTGGGTGCACACCTTTTATTGGCCCCTCCAGGCTCACTCTAAACTTCTGAAACCTGCATGGACTACATTGAATGGGTTCGCTTGCCCTTTGGCTTCCTGATGGGTTCAGCCAATAAGGACACCCCCCTTCAGGAGATTAGAGGGAGGAGAGCTAGGTCAGACTATGCATTTCTGGCCCTCTTCATGCAATGTCACCTCACACTGGCTGTGTCCCTTGACTAGCGGTCACTGTTCCTTTCCAGATGTCCAACAATATATGAGTGTCTCTTTCTGAGTTTTAGTAATTACACATTCTTTCCAGCTAGGGATTGGAAAGAATGCAGCCTCTACCAGTCGTGGGTTATTACACTTTCCCCTGGATTACTGTGGTTGCTCTCACCCATACCTTCAGAAATAGCCCCTTTGAAATAAACTCTCCTGAAATTACCCCATTTTGAGAGTGTCATCTGCTTCCTGTTGGGAGTCTGACTGATAAACATGCCCTTCCACTTCCTCCCCTACTGATGAACTGCAACAAGAGTTTCAAGCTCTAACTCAAATGCTACCTTCTTTCTAGACCACTTCCTACCATTGCATCTCAACACCACACACAGAACTATTCAGCCAACACTCTGACATCCCACAATACCTATGCTCTCTGTATGGTTCTTATCAGATTCTACGGGAGTTATTTGTTGCATGTCTGTTTTATCCCTCCCCATCTACCCCAGACTGTGAGTTCTTCAGGGCAGGAGGAACTTCCTGTTCCTTTTGTGAGTGCACTAGGGCCAACCATGGGAAGCTGGCAAGGGTCAGCGTAACTTTTTATAGAGCGCATCATCTTCCTAGAATTGCTGCTGGTGACATTTATTCTCTACAAGACCCTGTGTGTGGGATTTTCTAACCCAGTTGAGACTCTTAACATGTTCATATCTACATAATCAGGGAGGCAGAGGAGGTGAGCTTGTTTGCTGGGACTTGAGGAAAATTTCTTCCCCAATTGGCATTATGATTAGTGAACCCAACCAAGTCATGTCATAACAATGGCTGTGTATTAAGAACCTACTGTGTGCTAGGAACTGCGTTTACCCTAGTAGGATGCCATGACTTTTAGATCAGAGTTTTAGAAAGTTTACAAAGAGCTTTTCAGAAAACGTGAGCGGAGGAAAAACACAGGTTCCTCTTATTTTAAAGCTTACATTCAATACTTGCTATTCCCTCACAGCCTTGGGCAATAATGCCAACTCAAGAAGTTACAGAATCTCCCCTCCTTCCTCCTTCACTTTCTTTCTTTATTCTTCCTGGTAGCAGATGTCTCTAGCCCCAAATGCCAAAGTTTTAGAGTAAAAAAAGTCTTCTTCTTCCTCAGAATTTTCTCATGACAAGCAAAGATGTAGGAGGCCAACTATGACTCATACTAAGTTTCTAAATAGTGATTTAAGTTAGTTGTGATTGGGAATCCAGGACTTGTACGATTCTCCATAATATTAAAGGCACCCAGCGAAATAGGGTAGCAGTTCAAGGCCCAGCACTTCTTGGTTACTTCTGTCTTTCATCATCTTTTCCTGTTCTTTAGGCATCCCAGTGGAGACTGACCAATCTGCACAGTTGGAATCCTCTTGGTGACAGTGCATGTCCCAAGGAACCTTGGTACTGCTCAGGCCACTATATCCGTGGACTCGGTGTAATCGGTTCAACGACAGGACTGCGAGCTTCCAGAGCAGAAGCACAAGTGTGTGCTGACTCTTCACCCACAGAAGTACAGTGAGTGTCTTCATTTATCTTCTCTGCGTGTTTCTTTGTAAATTCCATTCATCTCTCCTCTTTGGATTTATTGATTAAAAATGCTCTCAGTAGAGCAGTTTGACGTCCGAGCGAAGATGCTCTTGGTGAGGCATTTTTCTTTTTGGGGTAGTTGTAGTAGAAAATCCTTTTATGCTTGAAAACCTTTCTATTGCTGTTTTCACTGTGAATGTAAAGTGGGAGCTGACAGAATGTGCGAACCTCTCTGTTCCATGCGACTTCATCTGCATTGCTCCTGGTCCCTGCACAGTTTTGGATTCCACAAACTCAGTGAAGCAGCTGCAAGCTGGGCGGTCCAGGCACAGTAGCAGGGAGCCCAGGGACGCCTTGCCCTCCTTGCCAAAGGGTGCCTGCTTTGCACGCGGTGACTCCAAGAATTGAAAATGCCAGGTACAAACACTTTCAGGTGCTACAGGGATGCAGAACAGACTCACATCCCTAAATCCCTTTCTTTAGCACTTATCTCCATAGCAGTCCCACTCCAAGCTAAGTTAGATATGTGAATATTGTTAATGGATTTGAAAATCATTTGTTATGAGTCTACTGTGTGCCTGGCACCATGATAAGCACTGCAGAATTCATGATTATTGTCCTCAAGAAGCTCAAATCTAGTGGGGAGACAGATGCACACGCCAAGTAGCACAGGGCGCAACAGGAACAAAGATGAAGGAGAGTCTTCTGTATCTGGGTTTAAGAGATGCTCCAGTTCAAATTCTGCCCACTGATGGCAGGACCACTGAGAGATCAAGGTAGATGCGGGCATCAACTGATTAGCTTAGTGAAAAGGCATCCACCTTTTAGTCCGATGATATTGTCCTCTGAGGCTGACAAAATGAAAAGCCCCCAGAAACTTCCTAAGAAAGTGTAGTTTGGGGTCTGCTTGAAGACAAATATCTTAAATGGTGGCTGTCTGCATCTGAGTTTCAAGGAGGAAGCAGTGGGGTTCACGGGATTCTGGAGGGCAGGGACTGTGTTTTCTGTATTCATGGAACCCAGTGTGGAGCCTGGCATGGAGTAGAAACTCAGTAACTTAATGAATTACTTAATGGCTTAATGAGTTAGGAGTTGAGTGATCTGTGTTCTAGCTGGGTGGCTTTTGATCTATCACTTTTTTCCTCATTTTGGTTTCCTCATCTATGAAACGTGGGTTCATGTTTGAAGAGTTCCAAGAACTCCCCCTGCTTTGATATTTTCTCAGTGAATAAAATAACACAAAATAAAACAAAAAATCCACCCTGTCAGGAAGAAAAGGGACCCAGGGTGACTGACTGCACCCAGGAGGGGAAGAGCAGCTTTCTGAAGGGTGTGTGGCTTCAGTTCAAGCAGCAAACTGAAATCAAATAAGGTCTAAGGCCAATGCATTTCATAGTGGAGAGCTTGAGGTTGAACAGTTCAGAGATAAAATATTCAAGGTTAAAGATACATTTCCATTAAGGGGATCTATATCCCTGTTCCACTCAAGAGAACTTTTTTTTTCAGTGCTTTTTGTTTATGGATTTCTTTGGAACACTAAAACTTTAGGAAGAAAAAGGGTGAAAGAAACTTCTCCTTGGAAGAAAGTGAGGTCAGAAGCCCTGATATAATTTATGAAATTCATTGTTATAGTTGATTGAAAGTGGTCAAGGATGGAACTGTTATGTTTCATTCCTATTTCATCTAATATTAGACAGAAGAAATACGTCGTGGCAATATATAAGCTACCTGGGAAAAGGTAGGACTACCCACAGTCACTCATTTCCTAACCATGCCTCTGGTTCAATGTGAAGGACAACTCAGTTGAGATGGGGGACCTTGGAAACTCTAAATGCAGGTTTCAGTGCTACTTTCCATTGTTCCTCCTTTAAATATCTTACCTAAAATTCAGTCCAGAGTTTTTGCTTGAATCTTTGCTGACATCCAAGGAGCTCTAGAAGAGAAGGAGTGCCGTATCTTAGAGGCTATTTTCCTTTGTCTAGATTCAGGTATGTAGGGACATAAATTTGAGCTCTATCTCAAATTAGGTGATGATTGTAGTGAGAAAAAGAGAGGCAGGACACTGGAAAAAGTAAAAACAAAAATCACTAATTAGGACTTTTGCAGAGGTTGTACTGGATGGTTACCAATCTAGGAGATATAGTCATAAAAATGTATTTTTTAGGGACAGAAAACATCATCCCTGGAGAGGGAAATTGTTAGATAAGGCAGAGGAGAGCTTTGGGAGCAATGAGAGTTCAGGACAGAATTTTAATCATGGAGGAGCATGAAGGTCAAGGCAGAAGTCTAGCCCTTACATGCATTGATTTGGAGCAGAATAAAGAAGATGGTTGAAAAAGCTGAATAAGTGAGCTATTTCCGTTGTACTTCATAGCAAATACCATTGCACTTGACTCTGTATCCCTTCCCTGCCTGCCTCCAGTATTGATTCCAGAATCCAGGCCAGGCTGAAGTGGAAACCAATCAGCTTCAACTTCTAAGGGTTTGAGGTCAAGGATCCTAACAGACCATTGCAATACCAGTACATTTAGGAAAGTCTTAATTCCAAACACTTCTAGTTTTGGAGGTTTTCAGAAATTTGAGCATTTTGAAATTCTTCAGAAAGGGGTGGGAGAAGTCAGTGGTAAGTATGAGTCCACTGAGAGTGCTGCTTCTGGAAGAGTTAGCTGCTTAGCGTTCATGATATTAATGGATATGTCACCTGCCATATTCACCAATATGAAACTTTCACCTGTGCAGGACCCTCCCTCTCTCCCCAATTACCTTAAAAGTGTCACAGCTTGCAGGCTGTGGTCCATTCTTTGCTGGAAGTTTGGGGAAACGTGGGACCTCCAGCGTAGCTCTCAGGGTCTGCAACAGTTAAATCCATTTCAAGTTCAAGTGAAATAACTCCTTAGGATGGAAGGAAGGTTTTAGTTCTCAGATCAGATAGTCATTAGCTAAGCTATTGTCCATCTGCTAACTTCAAAATTATGACTTCTTTTGGGAAATGAAAATAAAAAACAAGAATTTAAAAAACAGACCAGAATGAGTTCCATGTGCTGCCAACCATAAAAGATATTATTTGAATTTATGAATAATGAATAGAAGGGCTTTCACTTGGACTCAATTTTCTTGGCTGTTACCAAACTTCCCTATGAAACAAATATCCTTTAACTTATATGCTGGTTACCTCTTAGGACACATTGAGTAATACAACAGGAATGCTAGGTGGTGTCAGAAATCATTTTTAGTGTGAAATGAGTCTTAAAATTCATTACTTCTTGAGTTTCTTACCCTTATAAAAGTTTCCAAGTTTAGAGAGAAATACTGAATTTCTTCCCACAGGAGAATATGTACTGATTCAGACAAGCTAAATTAACACATGGGTGAGAAAGTCCCCTATCTAATTTTCCACACTGGGATTTTACATAGGGTGGTAAGGGAGGTGAGGTGGATTAGGAAGTGAGAGCCTAAGCCTGGTTCTGGTGATACTTTTAATAGCTGTTAGATCTTAGGCAAGTCTTCCAAGCCTTAGACAAGTCTTCTCTCCTCATTTACAATGTTATAAAACCTATTTATAGAATAGTTTTGAAAATTCGTACCTCAGTTTCTAGCCTATATACTTAGATTCATAAATATGTGTCTTTATACTTGAAAATTTGAGCAACATTTAAAAACATATTTTAAACTTGATTATGCTTAATTGTGCTCCTTATGTTTGGGAGAGGGACCATTTTGAAGAAAACGATGCTGCTCATCTTGAATTCTTCTCTGGTGATATTCTTCCTGGGAGCACCACCCACTTTATTGACAATGCCTCATTATTCCTCACAAAAGATGGTGTCTCCTGTAATTGCCTTTCTCTCAAATGTCTCCTAGAAGAAATGAGATTGAAACCATTTGTGAGAAATGAAAGAATTCAAAGAATTTTCAAGATCAGATTGAAATCAAGGTCTTTCAGTTGGCAGAAAAGAAAAAAAAACCCACTTCACCAGGGTCTGTTGAGAAGCAGAATCTATGTTTACCTTCCTCTAAGGGACATGTATTTGATGAACCAAGATGTGCCATGGACGTACTTCAAGGACTCTCTTGAAACTGAACCCAGGCACATTTCAAATGTTGGTTTCTGACTTATGCATATTATTAGAGTCTGAGAATGATGGGGAAGCAGGGTTCTTACTTGTGAAATGAAATGCTGTTAAATCCATGTAGTAAAAGATGTCACATAAATTTATATGGGAGAGGGTTAAAATGGGAATTGCAATCATTTAGGCATGAGCAATATATTTTGTTTATTATCCCCACACTTCTCAAAGGAATTTAAGAGAATTATATAATCTTCAAGACTGAGGGCAAGAATTATTGAATCACACTTGGGAATGACATGTGATCTAATCCAATGTTCCTCTAAATATCAACCCTAAAAGGAGGTTATCCCACTTCAGCATGAACATACACAATGACTGCATATCCATCCCATTTCTAGGCAGCTTCTAAGTTAGAAACCTCTTACATTGAGCCAAAATTTGTCTCAGTATAACTTCCGTCCACTGGTCTTAAATTCTACCTCACCAAAATACAATTTTTTTTCATGCAAATTAGAACCTGTCAAGAATTTGAAGCTAGCTCCTTTATTCTTTCTTTGTAAGCCTTCTTTGGAGAAATCTGAAAGGAAATTACATGTTGTTTTCTCCAATGCTTTAGATATGTTTGGTACATGTTTGCAGATGTCTGAAAGTCTGTTTCATCCTGTGGAATGAAACTTCTACCTTACTTTTTGTCCTGATGAGGGTAGGCTCTTAGAACTGGACAAATTGAGTGAATAGAGATATTGAGGTGACTCAGCCATGAATATAAAAGTAGAATTGATCTTTTCTCCTGCTTATTCACTTTCTAATGGCAATATATATAATGTCAGCTTTCTGGTATCTCCCTAGTGCCTATTATTAGAACGACCATGAAGGTTGCAACCCCAGAAATGGACTCCAGGTTTTCGCTGACACCTGAAGTGCAGTCAATTTTGAGCTTTACGTTACTTTCTTAGTTGATAGCAATTGGAAGTGCCAGTGGAGCAGTTGAGGATCCCGTTGGTCGACTTGGACTGATCAATTCTAAAGTAGCCAGGGCGTGACTTTGCTGTTGGCCTTCTAGTTTCTGAGTAAAAAATAAAAATGTTCTTAAAAAAGACACTGATTGGAGAGGCTGGGATCAGAGACTTAAGGTTAGTATGTTGCTCAAGAGCAGACCACCAGTCTCAGTGTTGCCTTGTTTCACCTCACTTTTGGGGGTTGGATATATGTCCTGTGACAACTGTGCAGAGGACCTAATTGCTTCCACATTGTGTGTGTTTGATGCATTTACAGTATTCCTATTGTAATATTTCTGGTGGGATAAACTTCCTCCTATTTAAGTGATGAGTGATTGGGATACTTTTTTCACATTCAGATATTTTTGTAAAAAGAAAAAGTTAACCCAAGATCTAGAAGGGGCAGAAAAGCAGGATTTTAAATTCAGGACATAATCCCCTAACTTTGAAGTAGAACATAGGAGAGGAAGCCAATGCTTTCTTTTTTTTTTTTTTTTTTTTCTTTGCTGTACGTGGACCTCTCACTGTTGTGGCCTCTCCCGTTGCGGAGCACAGGCTCTGGACGCACAGGCTCAGTGGCCATGGCTCACGGGCCCAGCTGCTCTGTGGCATGTGGGATCTTCCCGGACCGGGGCACGAACCCGTGTCCCCTGCATCGGCAGGCGGACTCTCAACCACTGTGCCACCAGGAAAGCCCTTTTTTTTTTTTGTTAATAATCAGCTTTATTGAGTTGTAGTTTATACACCAATATATAATGTACCCATTTTATGTATACACTTATATGAGTTTTATAAAATGTATACATCAGTGTAACCCCTGCCATAATGAAGAAATAGAATATTACTATCATGTTAGAAAGTTTCTTCTAAACAGACAATTCTGATGCTCCCAATCCTTGGTCCAAACTTAGTGACCACTAAATGGCTTTCTGTCAATTTTACATTAAATTTGTCTTTCTAGAATTTTATATAAATAAAATCACAAAGTGACGCATTTCACAAAGAATTCAAAAGAATTCATAAATTCTTTGCTGTCCGGCTTCTTTCACTCAACACAATGTTTTTGAGAGTCATCCACTTTTTTATCCGTAATGAAATTGCATCAGTAATAATAATAGTAATAATAATAAAAACCTCTCAACAAACAAAAGTGCAAGATGAGAAGCTTCAAAGGTGAGTCCCACCAAACATGCAAAGAAGAGTTAACATTCACTCTCCTCAAACTCTTCAAAAAAATTGAAAAACCATTGAGCTAATAAATGAATTCAGTAAAGTTGCATGGAAAAAAATTAATAAACAGAAATCTATTGTGTTTCCATACACTAACATTGAACTATCAGAAAGAGAAATTAATAAAACAATTCCATTTATAATTGCAATCAAAAGAATAAAATACCTAGGAATAAATCTAACCAAGGAGGTAAGAAACCTATACTTGAAAAGCTGTAAGACATGAAAAAAATTGAAGTGACACAAGCAAATGGAAAGATATACCATACTCTTGGACAGAAAGAATTAATATTGTTAAAATGACCGTACTGCCCAAGGCAATCTACAGATTCAATGCATTCCCTGTCAAAATACAAATGGAAATTTTTCATAGAACTAGCACAAACAATTCTCAAATTTGCACAGAAACATAAAAGACCCTGAATAGCTGAAACAGTCTTGAGAAAGAAGAACAAAGCTGGAGGTATCACACTCACTGATTTCAAACCATATTACAAAGCTACAGTAATCAAAACAATTATGGTACAAAAACAGACATATAGAACAATGGAACAGAATAGAGAGTCCAGAAATAAACCCACATTTATAAGGTCAATTAATCTACAACAAAGGAGGCAAGAATATACAATGGGGAAAAGACAGCCTCTTCAATAAATGGCGTTGGGAAAACTGGAAGGCTATATGCAAAAGAACCAAACTGGACAACTTTCTCACACTATATACAAAAATAAACTCAAAATGGATTACAGACTTTAATGTAAGACTTGAAACCGTAAAAATTCTAGAAGAAAATGGAGTACATTCTTTGACATTGGTGTTAGCAATACCTGTCCCCAGGCAAGGGAAACAAAAGCAAAAATAAACAAACGGGACTACATCACATTGAAAAGCTTTTACACAGCAAAGGACACTATCGAAAAATACTGTATGTTTTCACTTATATGTGGAATCTAAAAAACAAAACAAATGAACAAACATAACAAAACAGAAACTGACTCATAGATACAGGGAACAGACAGGTGGTTGCCAAAGGGGAAGGAGGTGAAGGAATGAGTGAAATAGGTTAGGGAGATTAAGAGGTACAAACTTCCAGTTGTAAAATAAATGAGTCAATGGGGGTGAAATGTACAGCATGGGGAATATAGCCAACTGTATTATAATGTCTGTATGTATGGTGACGTGGTAACTAGACTTATTGTGGTGATCATTTTGTAATGTATAGAAATATTGAATCCCTATGTTGTACACATGGAACTAACATAGTGTTGTAGGTAAATTATAATTCAAAAAAAACAAATATAAAATAAAAGGCCTTGTGTATATATATATGTGTTCATTTGCCTTGGGTAAACACCTGGGAATGGAATTACTGGGTGTTAGGGTAAATGTTATGTTTTACTTTATAAGAAATTTCAATTGTTTTCCAACTGTAGTGTTCTACATTACCACAAGCAGTGTATGGAAGTTCCAATTTCTCCACATCTTTGTCAGCACTGGTACAGTTAGTTCTTTTAATTTTAGCACTCAAATGTGGTGTAGAGGCATTTCATTGTGGTTTACATTCCTTTACTGACTAATGTTAATATTTTTGGTATATATTGGCTATTTGCATACTTTTTATGAAGTATAAATGTAAATATTTTCTCTATTTTTTGTTGAGTGTTTGTCATATAATTAAATTTTATATACTTTTATGTATTATGGTCATAAGTTCTATGTTGTTATAGATGCAACATTATCTATCTCTCTATCTATCTATATCATTTTCAACCAGTTAATGGACTATCGTTCCATTTTTCAAAAGGAGTCTTTTAAAAACCAGAAATTTTAAACTTCTTTTTTATGTTCTATTGAAGATATCTTTGGAAAGGCCCGTAAAGTTACAAATAGTATAATATACATATAAATATGCAAGTTTAACTTATAGCAATCCACCTTTAAGTAATATTATACCATTTCATTTAAAATGTAAGAACTTTAAGCATCATGCTTTCATTTCTCCACTCCCATCCTGTGCTTTTGTTTCCATACATTTTACTTCTACAAATATTACAAATTTCACAGTGCATTTTTATTATTTTAAAATCATTTATCTCTTAAGAAATAAAACATCTTCATTTATATTTACATACATACTTACACTTTCTGGCACTTTTCATTCCTTTAAATAGACCCAAGTTTCTTTATGGTATCATTTTCTTTCTATGTGAAGAATTTCCATTAATATTTCTTTGGAGTAGAACTTTTCTGGAAACAAATTATCTCAGGTTTTGTTTAAAAGTCTTTACTTTGCCTTCATTTTGCATGGTATTTTCACAATGAATAGAATCCTAGTTCTGCTAGTAAGGTATGACTTTTGCCAGTCTCTCTTGAACGTCCCAGGTGATCAATGAGGACTTTCATACCTGCCTGGTCAAAGATAG
The DNA here is from genome assembly GCF_039906515.1 of Pseudorca crassidens. Classification (NCBI taxonomy): domain Eukaryota; kingdom Metazoa; phylum Chordata; class Mammalia; order Artiodactyla; family Delphinidae; genus Pseudorca; species Pseudorca crassidens. Next base: position 78,807,237 of record NC_090309.1, on the reverse strand, counting down.
AATAGCTTCTCACCTTGTGCATCAATCATTTGGAAATTGCTCAGCTTGTAGCTCTTCCATCATGCTTTCCTTGACTGTGTGCAGTGTAGACCTGCGTAAGCACAACTCGGTATTCTACAGACTCAAGCAGCCTTCTGTTAGATTTTTGGAATTCTTTTTCCATAGCATACTACTCTCTAAACTCTTTCCTGTACTTTCCAGCTGCCTCATCTTCCCTAGACCCTAACGTAATCTTTGTCTCCTCAACTCAGAAAGATGGCCTTGCTCGGCTTGGAGTCCCCCTCTCTGCACTGTGGTCCAGAATATGCTTCTAGACAGAAATCTGGGGTGATCGTAGGGTTTGCCTTGCTATCTTCACTTTGTGGTTCATAGAAGGGTCTGTATTCAAAATTATATTATGACTCTGTTAGGGTCTGGAATGACACTCCTGCCATATACAACTAAAAAACTGGAAAAAAATATTTTAAAAATTGTTTACCAACATTGGAAAATAGGTACCAGAGGACTGTGATGCCAGAGAGAAGCGAAATGATACTCTTGCCACTACATTGTAATATTTTCCCAGAACTCTTTTTCTCATCATTTTTCTGTATACATTCATCAAATCTGTAAGGAGTGGGAAAAAAACAATGTTCCGTTCCTTAACTTTCTCTCCTTCTTGAGGGCTTGTGTGCTCATTTTTTGGGTCAATACTTTATATTGAAAAATTTCAATAGACTAATAGTTAAAATTCAAATTTTGAAACCTGAAGATTGAAGATTCATACTGTATTTAAAGTATAGCATGGAATAAATAGAGTTGGGAAAAGTCAGCAATGTCAAAATGAGGGATTCTTTGGGCTAGTTATTAGATTTCACACTCTTCTCAGAGTGCCTTTGGTGAATTTATCCATTATTTTTCTTCTGTCTTTGAATCTGTCATAACATATAAATAAGCATTCTTATTGTTTTTTAATCCTGAAGGACAGCAGTTTTAAAAATAATATTCCACTGAAAGTCTAAGATTGAATAACTGCTTATAAAAAAGTTAAAAAGTAAATACTATTTTTTGAGGGTACCATTTCCCTGTTTGTTTCAGGCATTTAAATTGTTTTGATTCTACATGCCTGATAAACATTAGAAATGGGAAGGGCAATACATCATAAACTTCTGAAGAAGTAAAGGAAATTAGGTCTCTGTGAACATACCAGAGCTTCTTGGTTACTCTACTTCTCCACCATAGGTTTTGGAAGAAACGACCATTTGAGTTTTTTCACTTCCCTTTATCACGGTGTGGTTAACATAATCAAGTTACCCATCAATTCTCAACTCTGTGGATTTCTAGAGATTGTTTTAACCCAAAGAAAAAAAGTTCACATGGGACGTGTAACTGGGTAGCAGGGTGGAAGACCATATGGTGTGACTCAATGATCTGTGGTTTCCCTAAATATGCAAGGCTATTTCAAATCCCTTATTTACAGTAGTATCCCCTCTCCAAAACAAACATAATACAGTGTTTTCTCTTCTTGGAATGTCCTCCTCTCCTCTGTCCATCAGGAAACTGTCACACATTACTTAAATCTCATCTTAAATTCTTCTTTATGAAATCTTCTCCTCCTTTATCAAGACAATATATTTGCCACGTTTCCCATGCTTTCTATGAATTCAATACAACAGCAGTCTTACTGTATGTGGTTATTTATTTGCATGCTCATCTGCACACTAGATTTTGATTTCCTTGAGTCCAGGGCCATATGATACAGATCTCTTTAATCCTGAGGGCCTGTCAAAATTCAGATTCTAATGCTTAGGTTTCCATCTATTCTTTCTACCTATGTAGGGTCATTCTTAAAAGTGTCTGTCATTTCCTTCTATTCCCTTGTCACCTGTGGGTCTTAAATTACCAGGGAGTCCTCTCAGCTTATGGTATTGATATTTTGGAGAGCAGAGCTAACCCTCTGTTCTGGATTAAGAAGAAAAAGTAGCCTCAAATTATTTTGTGTTTGCATTAGATTACTAATTTACATTTGAAATGTCATCAGTTGAGTTGTTGAGACTAAATGCAAAGCATTTATTTCTGCAGAGTCACAATAAGTCTTCCCATGTTAGGGAAATCATGGAGAATATGATACTTTGTTCATTTTAGATTTTCTTTGGTTCGAGTTGCAGTATCTTAAATGTTGAAGGAGATTATTGAGAGGATATAACCACCAGTTGACCCAAGAGCTTGACAATTGACCTTGGCAATCAGAGGCTCCTTACCCCCTCCCCTGTCCTTGCAATGTACTTTCTGCACACTGTTCCCACAGTGGGAGACATTTACAAAGACACCCAGGACTCCTGGTTGAAGTCTAATGTTCTTTCTTCTTCATGACAATGCCCTTCCTGACCCCTTACTGTGGCCAAAATGTGGGCTGCTGCCCACTCCTCTCTTTATCTGGGTGGGAAGTAGGGAGAAACAGGAGTCTGCCTAGGTGATGCATGGGGTAATAAAGTGAGAGCTCTTAGAATGGTAAAACAAGAAGGGATCTAAGAGGTTTACTCCCTGCCTCAATTTACACATGGAGAAACTGAGACCCAGAAAGGGGAGGGACTTTCTAGAAATCAACAACCTCACAACAACAATCTTAGTGTTTTTTTTAACCTTTCTGGATTGCAACAAAGTCCAAGTATTTATGGATTTGTCCGTTCTGCCTTGTCTGGCCTCATATGCCAAGGGCAATATTTGGCACAGAAGGAAAGTAAAGCCAAATTACGGCTGTCTGCTGCAGCTGGCACAGTTAGAATGTTAATATACACTTAATGGTGGTATTATGACTCCCCATTTACAGCAGGCTGGCTTCTCCTGCCTGTCACTAATGAAATGTATTACTCTGGTTCATCATGGATAGAATGGGTCAGCAAATACTGTAGTACTTTGAAGGGGATAAAGCAGTGTTCAAAGGCTTTGTATGAAATGTCATTGGTCTTATTAGTATTGATATCTTGGTTCTTAAAAGTCTCAGCATTGCATAGCTTCACAATCAGAATTATTCTCTGAAGTATCATTGCTGTTCATCAGTCAGAAAACTAGCTTTTGATGGGGAAGGGATGGGAGGAGGTCTGATCCTGTAGGACAGGTTCTGTTGGAAAAATTCTAGTACTGTACTCCTACACAGGACCTTAAAGATATCTAATCCACCTCCCTGAATTTTCAGATAAGGAAATTAAGGCCTAGAGAAAGGAAGTGACTTGCTCTAGGTCCCATGACCAGACGGTGACAGAAAAGGGACCAAGTCCCTTGATTTGGAAGACAATATATAGAACTTACATATAATTTGTTTTTGTTCTTTAGAATTCAAGGGAAAAAAGTAGAGTTCAGGTAACATATTACCTATAAGTTTATATACAGATAAATAAGTCCATGAGCAGAAAAACAAAAGTAAGCAAAGAAAGAAAATGCTGTCTGGTGAATACCTTTCAAGCAAAATGTAAACTAGATTGTCAGCTCCTTGAAAGCAAGCATTTCTACCCTTATAATACTGAGCTGAGCACTTAGAACATATGTGATTGTTTAATCAACTACAATAGTTCTAAGATGAGCTAAGTCATTTCATTTCTTAGGTAATGTTGTTTGGTTACTGGGGCAAGTGCAGAGAGAGAGGGCATTGTCTGCCTGCTTTTCTGTATCAGGGCTCCAGGTCATGGGATTGCGGTTGGTGACCAATTTCTGCTGCTCCAAGCTGAGAGGTCAGATCTTCAGGCATACAGCTCATTTCACTGACATGTAATTCCTGTAAAGGGTGAAGTGAGCTTTGCTGGGCCCTGGTTATATTTTATGCATTGGGTATTTCTTACCACTGAGCCAGTTGCCCGGCCAGGGGCAGTGATTCAGCCAATGCTAAAAGTTTCTAAGTCCAAGTCAGGGCCCAAACATAAAGCATGGTTACTTTGGAGATGCGGCAGAAGATCCCAGCCCTCCAGAGGTTCTATGGTTTGCTGAAAGTGCCTGTGGGAGGGGACCCCTTCCATGCAAAGACTTCAAGGGACACCTTTAACCGGGAGGAAAGATTTCTGGTGTTGCTAGTGCAAAGCTGCGCTCCCCTGTGGGTCTCTCCCTTTACACCTCACAGATATGGGCTTGATCCCGTCTGTGTCCCCAGGTTAGTGCAAAGTCAGAAGACAGTCTGTTCCAAAGACAGACCCTGCCAAAGAAGCATATTCTCTGTGTTGTTTCTGTTCATCACCCCTACCAGTTCAATAATAATTTAGCAGAAATAACATTAATAAGAACAACACATAACAGTAATAAAAAGAATTAACTGACTATGATTTTCAGTTACTTTACAAATATTATCTTATCTATAATGTATACAACCTTCAGAGAAAAGTATTATTCAACCCATTTCAAAAATGTGGGCATTGAAACTCAGAACAGTAAACCAGTGCTCAGGGTTACATAAGCTACTAAGATTATGTACTTGATACAACTTCTCTGTGACTCCAAAGTCAATGTTCTTTCTATAGCATCGCTTATTTGCACATTTCTTTGCAGTTTAAAACCAGATTCTCTTCTACTATAGCTCTTTTGACTTTTGAATCAACCCTGTGACCTAGTTCTTTTGCTCCTCATTTTACACACTAGGAAACTGCCCAAATTTATATTTCTAGGAAGTGGCAGAGCTGGGATTTAAATCTAGGTCTTTCTGGTATTAGAAAAAAAATGGATGGGTTTTGAAATAGCTTGATATTGTAATGACCTGGGATTCCAGGAATACCTACCTGCAACGTGCTTGGATCACAGCCATCTCTCCTCATGGGTTCCTGAGAGAGACAAACTCACAGGGAGTTATGGAAAAAAGAAGTGAAGAGCACAGTATTATTAGCCAGGATTTGGCACAAAAACCCAAGCAGAGAATTCTGACAAACCCATCTGAACTCTGCAGAACACTCTTTCTTGAGGTACTTGGGCCTCAGCCCACAGCAGACCCCAAGGCCAGCTGCTCTGTTTCATTGCGGTGTTCAACATGCATCTTGAATTTTGTCCCAATGTAGTCCTTTGAATGGAAAGAGCAGCAAAAGAGAATCACAGAGCCACAACCAGCTCTGACTTTTAATGCACACTGACCTGCAATTATTAGAGTAACTTCTACCAGGGTGGGAAGAGGAACAGAGGAAGAAAATGGAGAAACCAAGTTTTTTCCCTTCGTTCATATCTGTCTTTGAAGGGCAGCTGCCGTATTGTCCCTTCCTACTTCAAATGCCCCCAGACTGTTGGACCGGAACCCTTGCCTGCCTTTCCTCTTTAAATTAGGCCTTTCCCTCATTTGTCAGATTTCCAGGACTCCTCAATTTCTCCTACTCATCTGTTTGGTTTTGTCACATTTTCAGAATACCAGAAATCTCAGCTCCCACCCCCCAGGCTTGGTTGTTGATCTTTTTGTTTCTTTCAGGGCCACCATTCTTTATTATTAATAAGTAACACAAAATATACAGCCATTCATCCATCTGATTGTTTAGTCCTAAAGTGAAAACGTAAAATTGACTAACTTCTAGGTATCTAATTTTGCTAGTATGAGAGTGACACAGTATATTGTTAGAATCAAATAAAGAATATTTATTGGAGAAATAGCTGGGTGTGGCATTAATCTCAATATCAGGATCAATATTGAAGTGGTCTCAGGAAGTTATTATATAATGGATGTAAGTGACCACACGTCTTCGACTCAGACCAGACTCTAGCATCAGCCATATATCTGTGTTTATGCCAAATGTAAATGAAATGATGTGGTGGTCAGGTTCTGTTGTAATTCAGCTCTGCTAACTAGACATGTGTAAGATGAATATTTAACTAGGCCATTAAGCAGTGGCTTGATGTCCCGTGAGTGTTGATGAGGAAGCAGATGAATTCTCGCATGGGAGTCAAGCTGTCTGAATTTTCAGCTTGGACTTGCCACTAACTAACATGGTGAGACTGAGATAATTCCCCTTGCTTGGTCTCAGCCTTCCAAAGGCAAGATAAGAGGAGGGCACTCTTAAGCATTGTAGATCTAGAATGTTGTGGTATAGGGGTTACTTGCAAAAGGAGAAGCAGCATATTACCTGAAAAGCCCTTATCCTCCTTATCTGTAAAAGTCTGATTTCAGTTCCTTTTCAAGATCTAGCTTAGATAGCATCTCCTCGATGGAGTCTGTCCTCATTCCACTGATAAAGTAACTTCTCCCTTCAACCCCCAGTGCATTTCAATGAGTGTAGTTTGTGCAGCTTAACACTGCATGCTTTGAATTATTATTATTTGTGACTACATTCTGGTATTCTATTAAGTCTTCTGTAGAAATCCTTAATAGCAGGGTAGACCTAAATGTAAAACACAAAACTGGAAAACTCCTAGAGGATAGCATGGGAGAAGATCTAGATGACCTTGGATATGGCAATGACTTTATAGATACAACACCAAAGACACAATCCATGGAAGCAATAATTGATTAACTGGACTTCATTAAAATAAAAACCTCTGCTCTGCAAAATACAGTATCAAGAGAATGAGAAGGGAAGTCGCAGACTGGGAGAAAATAATTGCAAAAAACATATCTAAAAAAGAACTGTTATCCAAAATACACAAAGAACTCTTCAAACACAACGGTAATAAAATTAACATCTCAATTAAAAAATGACAGAAGACCTGACAGATACCTTATCAAAGAAGATATACAAATGACAAGTAAGTACATGAAAAGATGCTGCATGTTATACTTCCTTAGAGAAATGCAAATTAAAACAATAAGATCCCATTACCACTTTTAGAGTGGCCAAAATTTGCAACACTTACAAACACCAAATGCTGGCAAGGATGCAGACAACAGGAATTCCAGTTCATTGCTGGTGAGAATGCAAAGCTGTACAGCCACTTAGAAAAACAACGCGGTACTTTCTTACTTCTCTTCTTTGGCCTGTTGATGTGATTGATTTTCAGCGATGGAACCAGTTTTGCATACCAGGGACAAATCCCACTTGGTTGTGGTGTATAATTCTTTTCATATATTGTTGGATTTGATTTGCTAATATTTTTGTTGTAGATTTTTGCATCTCACCATTTACTGATTGCATCAATCGTCCTGTAATTCAGGTTAAGTCAAACATATTCTATCGTTGAGTCCCATGAAAATATCACAGCATTTTTATAGAGAGAGTACAAGATGATGAAAAAGAATTAATATTCAATGATTATCCCTACAAAGTAAATTACTTAATTTAATTGTCATAGGTAATGTGGAAGTGAGTGTTGCTATTTCCATCCTTCAGATGAGAAAATAATTTTCCCTGCATTTAACCATCAATGCATTTTATCTGTATACAGCATAAGTTGTGGAAAGTAATTAAACTCAGCATCCAAACTCACCAGTAAGCAGATGAGACAAGACCCGAACCCAAATCTATATGATTACAAAGTGCACGTTCTTTCCACTATAGCATATGGAGGGCAGCTTACTTTAGGCTGATGAGTTCCATTATCCTTGGAAGTAATACTGAGGTAGGAGAAAGCCATGAGGATTTAAAATTCTTCACACAATAGATGTAAGGCTCTGGGAGCTTTGGGTCATCTTGAGAATCTCAGGGCTTCCTAGAAGGAGGCTGCATAAGAACAATGTCTTCCACCCCAGCCCACTCCCCATCCAGAGACAAGAACTTGTGATATGGCAATCCCTGGTCCAGAGGTCCAGTCATAAACACAACCTCTCATGTGGCTTCAAGGATACCCCTTTTCTTCTAACTGAACTCTGAGGATGTATCTTATTATTTCAAAAATGAACCATGGACACTCACTAGTCTCATCATGTGTCTGTAGGAGTCCAAGGTCCCTGTGCATAAGGCTGATTATCTAACTCAGCTTCCTTTCTTAGATATGAGTAGATACTAGCCCAGCCACAGCGGGGCCACAATGTCCAGCTAAGTTCTTGTCAGTCCTCTTTACGTGGCTTGGTTCCCATTCGATCCCCCTTGGCTACTACTCAGAGCCATGTTGTGAATGGAAAGCTTTCCCAGAATCATGGGCAAACACAATCCAACTCTGAAGCACCTGCCCAAAGTCTAGATTTCCTGCTGCTATTTTCAGCCTGCCTGAGCTAGAAAAGAATGGATATTGTGACCACCTCTCTTCCCACAATCCCAGCTCTCCTCTGAACCTCCCAGCTGCCCTTTCCAAACCAGCAATTATAGTAAGTTCTTCCTTAGTTCTAGTGCTCTCCACCTTCATGAAACTCCATCTTGCATCAACCCTACATCAGGATATTACAAATGCCTATGCAGAATGTACTGTGAAGTCCAGTTCTATGATACAGCCTCTCCTGTTCAGAACTGCAAAGAACCAACCATGATGGAGCTGTCCTGAAAAGAGGTCAGTCAGTATTATGATGACTTCTCTATTAATCATTCAATGCAGCTGTTTCAGGCTTGGGAAGGCTGGGATTTCTGCTAAGCTCAGATATGCTGTATTTAAATGATTGCATAAACAGTTTTGATTGATGATGACTACTCACTAATCCTACAACGTGGCTAGACCCGTGCAACCTCCAGAGCACTTCAGCACCACTGCCAAGTTGGTCCAGGCTGACCCTAAGACCAGAAAGTCCTTTGCTGTGAGTAACTCATGCACCTGTACAAACATGGTTTCAGATCTATTTGTTTCTTTAATCCAGTTGGATTCTACTGGGACATGCTTTCATTCTTATACTTCTATGATTTATGATTGTAACGATAAGCCTTCTGTAACCCTGAAGCTTAAAGGGCTTCAGCACCCTGGCCTGGGGAAGTCATTAGGTTTAGTGGAAACAGAGTTGGTCATAGCATTAGAAACTTCATGCTGGGGGCTTCCCTGGTGGCGCAGTGGTTGAGAGTCCGTCTGCCGATGCAGGGGACACGGGTTCATGCCCCGGTCCGGGAAGATCCCACATGCCGTGGAGCTGCTAGGCCCGTGAGCCATGGCCGCTGAGCCTGCGTGTCCAGAGCCTGTGCTCCGCAACGGGAGAGGCCACAACAGCGCCAAAAAAAAAAAAAAAGGAAACTTTATCCTGTAGTCATGTGGCAGCCAAATAATAAAGTTAGTCTATTCCTCCTCTCTTCCCCTACCTCTGTCCATATTCTCTTTGGCAAATTGATGAACACATAACTGATTGAATTAAAGCTAATTTTAGTTCTAAAGCCATTAGGAAATAAGATCCTGGGGGGAATTTTAAGTAATTTCATTTCAGCTGATGAAGATGTTTAGATATAATGCATCACATTTAATGTTTGGAAACACTGTCAAAGTCAAAAGCATACTAAGTACACTGTGTTTTACAAGCTAACAAACTGGTGGTGGTATCTATATAAAACTTTTGTTAACTCAGTAAAAAATCCTTGGAAGCTTTCTTGATTCCCTAGTCGTAAGAGAAAGGTCTGGAGTCTCTAGGCATCTGTGGAATGAACTCCCGTCCATCAAAGGCATGTTTGCATTTGGTTACTTTTACAGTTTGCTCAACTGAGTTAGACCTAGATTTGTTCCTGAGCCTGTTCTTGTCCCCATTTTGATTTTAGACTTATTTAATGATTTAGAGTCCCTACATTTCAAGAATGATCTAGACAGGTATGCAGAGTTCATTATCAGCCGATCCCATGTGACACGGAGTAAAGAGGGCCTCAAGGAAGATCTTAAGTTCTGTGCAAAAATAATGTCATGTCCAGAGATACATAATCAGGCACTCTACAAATCACCACTAGCTACTCTTTACGTTCCAAGCCTATACAAAGAAGATCAGATCAATGTTGCTGTCCTCAGGGTGCTTACAGTCTTTTGTGAGATACAACATAAAGACAGCTAACATTTCTTAAGTTCTTCCTATGTGTTAGACAGTTCTCTAGGTGCTGGACATGGGCTATGTCATTTAATCCTGACAATTGTCCTAAGGATAGGCACTATGATTACTCCTGGTGTAAAGATTAGAAAGCTGAGTATGTAAAGTCGTTAAGTAACTTGCCCAAGATAATACATCTAGGATGTTTTTGAACTGGGGTTTGAACCAAGTTACTGGAACTGTAGGGCTTTTGCATATACCACCGTCAGATCCTGCTTTATGGAAGCATGATGTGTAATTTTATATGAATGAGGTTTTGTGCAATGTTCTTTGGGATAACAAAGGAGACAATATCTGCCTTTGACCAGAGGGCTAGGGGAACTGGTGGAAAGAGTTCGCTTGTGTATCAGTTAAGTCAAAGTTCCATGAATGCTGGCCATGATGGAGAGGAGGCAAGGAGGAATGTCCAGACTCGGAGCCACAGCGGGTAGCATTGGGAATCTAGGGGAGGCTCTGTGCAGAGCCCCAACTCCCCCTTCCTAAAATGCTTCCTCTTTACTGGGGACATTCTTCCAACCTGTCACCTTTAAGGTAGTGTTTTTGTCACCAGAGTGCAGTGTAATGGACAGAGAATTTGCTGTCAGAAAGATACAAGTTCAAATCTCCACTCCATAATTTGCTAGTTTTATTATCTTGAGCATATTTCTCCAAATCTCTGAGTTTTAACTTTATCATGTGTAACATAAGGATGTTAATACTTAACTTACAAGCCTGTTGTGAGCATAAAAGACTAGAGGAAGAAATGGCTAAGATATGACCTGCCAGACTTAGTACCTGCGTGGTAATGTGTGCCCAGTCAGTGGCCGTTTCTCCCTTTTAAACTCTGCTCTTAGGAAAAGTTTTTACATCACTCTTTTGTACATGAGTACAGTCACATTCCAAACTAGATTTTCTTTCTCGAAAGGGCAGCTGAACACCAGGGCTGACCTTTCAGTGGCTTCTTCTCTTCAAGAGATTTCAAATGTCAGAGATCTTACGAAGGATGTTTTCTTGGGGAGTGTTCTGGTGCTGTGAAATTCAACTGCAGAGCAGGCAATTTTTCTGTTAATTACTCAAGGCTTAGCGGGTCTTCTAATCTGTGAGATAGTCCTAAACACTAAGGGGCAAAGGAATGGAAGAGCTGAGTCCCAAGAGATGTCCTGAAGGAAAACGAAACCCAACAGCTCTGCAATACGTCTGAGCTGTAATGAAAATGTGAGGGTCTGTGGTCATCTCAAATCTAATGTGAAGTTTCCATCTCTCCGGACAGAGATGCAAGGCACAGTGTCGTTCTACAAAACTGCTCTGAAGTTGCAACATTTCTAAATACCTCTTTCCCGTCAGCAAGTGAGCAGTTTTGTTGGTAATCAATAAGTGCAATTAGAGAATCAGTAGTGAGGGACCCATCCCGTAGGCTGCTTACCATAATGCCATTCGCAGATCTTTGCCAAGCATATGGAAAGCATTTTGATCATCATTCCAGTTACTTGAACAGGTCCATTTAGTGTTAAATTCTTCTACTTCCCCCAAACACCCAAACACTTTTGGGATGTTGAATCCCAAAGATCATCAGATGTAATTCATCCAACTAACATCTTTCCTTTCAATTTATGTTTTCTTTCACCATCTCCTCCACTGTCTCCTCCTACTCATATTCCACCCTCTTCCTCTTTTTTCTTCTTGTTTTGAGAAAGGATTAGTGTGGTTGAAAGCCATTTTTGTTTCCTCAGGTGCTAAATAAATTCTTTTTCCTTAAAAATACTTTTATTCTAAGAATACTCACTAAGCACCTTGTGGGTGCTTCCCAAGATTGCAGATTTGTGCATCATCTGTTCTGAAAGAGCTTGCAGCCACGAAGGAAGTGAAAATTACTAATAAAATAAAAGGGGAAAAGAGATACAGGGAGATCAACAGAGTGTCAGTAATTTTTGCTGGACAAGGCACTATTTGAGCTGGACCTTGAATATTTACTGAAACTAATGAAACGGACACTTTGTGGTCAAGATACCCAGGAGGGATGGGTAATTAGAAATCATCCCTTCTGTCCAACATAGAGTGTCCAAGTTGTCTCAGGCCCCAGGTGCATAAAGGGAAACAGTGAGAAATAAGGATGGAAGAGGAAGATTTGTGCTGATAGATCCACACTACTTTAAAAAAAGGATGAGCATCAGGGACCTCTCCTGCCCACCTGACCATGGGTCTGTTCTCCAAGCCAGTCTCTCTATCAGGTGCTCCCTTTGATGTGACCTGTTGAGGGACAGATCCACTGGGATGCAGTAACCATATAGGACTGCTCAGTGTCAAAGGATTACTGGGGAAAACATCCAGAAGGAGAAATAGTAGAAGGCATGGTATGGGGTGAGAGCCAGGTTGATGCCATATTTTGCCCCCCCCCCCACCTCCTATGTGATCCCTCAGCCCCAACCTGTTGCAGTTTTACCCTGGCCGCTAAAGAGAGGTCTATTTTGTGATAGACGAAAGCTGTGATTAGGAAGAGCAGAACTATGGTGATCTCTGAATGTTTTCTTAAGACAACAACAACAACAACCAAAGGTCAACTTGATCATTGTCAGAACATGAATTTCCAATTAATAATCTGAAATTAAAAACACTGGAAACATTCTATGTCTTTTGAATGGTGTTTTGCATTCAAGGTACAGTAACACATCTTTTCCCAGTTAAAAAACCTTTTTGACAGATTGATTGTTTATACTGATTAAATACATCAAATATCAAAGCTAAAATTTATGGGTAGAACTCAATGCATCATAGCAAAATCACCATTTCCATACACTAAAGTGTATTGGGGCGATGTTTTCTTTGTTTTTTTTTTTGTGGTACGCGGGCCTCTCACTGTTGTGGCCTCTCCCGTTGCAGAGCACAGGCTCTGGACACGCAGGCTCAGCGGCCATGGCTCACGGGCCCAGCCGCTCTGCGGCACGTGGGATCTTCCCAGACCGGGGCACGAACCCGCGTCCCCTGCCTCGACAGGCGGACTCTCAACCACTGCGCCACCAGGGAAGCCCCCTCTTTCTTTTTTTCTCATGGTTGTAGTATTTGATTTCACTGAGAATATTTTTATACTTTCCTCAAAGTTTTCTTCTAGTCTTGGCATTTTCTGGGGGGTCTTCTAAATTACTTTCATTTTGTTTGTTGGTTTTGTTCTCTGCTTTCATGTTGAAAGTATTTTTCTTAATACATAGTGGTCCCTGGCTGTTACTCTCATATAAGAATGAAATACAATATACTAAAATATAGGTCAAATGGCATTTATTTTCTTCTCAATATTTTTCATATATGGTTTAATTAACAACACAACAGGTATTTTTATGTGTCCATTTATATAAATACATTTTTGTATATGTACCAATGTAAAAGTTTATAGAAAAAATATATACATGGTTGGAGCAGAATAAAGAATCACATCCAACATGTGATAAATTAATATGTGACAAAAGTAATTTAATGGGGAAAAAAGATGGATGGTTAAATAAATTGTAGTGGTAAAACTGGCTATCTGGCAAAAAATTAAAATGGATCCTTAAATTGTACCATGTCATATCCACCACATGGCTTAAATACCTAAACATAAAAAATTTAAAATCCAAGGATAAAAGATACTTCCTAATTAACATTTCTAACCCAGAAGTGATGAGTAGTCATCTGTTGGATTAAAAATTTAAAACTTTTGTATAGCAAAACAAAATCATCAGATAAAGGACAGATTAAGAAAATGAACTTTTAAAATAGACAAGCTAAAGACAAACGAATGATAGGAAAATGGATGAAGGGTAAAAGAAATAATTTGCAAATCCAAATTTCCCCCTCACCCAAAAAAGAAAAAATGCTCAAATTCACTAGCAGTTACAGAAATACAAATTAAAATGGCGATGTATCACTTTTACCTATAAGTCTAGAAACATTAAGATGAACTATATCACCTGATATGGGATGAGATGTGAGGAAAATATCACATATTGCTGGAAGAAATATTGAGTGTTACAGACTTATTAGAAGGCAATATGAATATTTATTAAAATTAAAAAAAATACATACATCTACCTAGCAATCCCAATTCCAATTTCAATTCTGGGACTCTAGTCTTTAGAAATAAATATATAGGGTATACATATATTCAAGAAGGTTTATTTTCAGCATTTTTTTATACTAGCCCCAAATTGGAAGCGAAATGATTGGCCATTGATTGTGGAATGGCTTAAACTATCTGTAGTGCAAGCATACTATGAACTATAATATGACCATTAAAAATAATGAATTAGATCTATATCAGATGACTTTTATAATTTCCACAAGATGACTATTGAGTAATAAAAGGGGCATATATACAAGTGTGGCTAATTTGATTCCATTTTTAGAAAACATTTAATTTTTTAAAGTTCCATTTATGGATATTATGTGTAGTTCTCTAACAGATTGTATTAGTATTGAGAAAAACATGGACAGACATAATCTAAGGTTATAGTCATATGATGGATATGAAGCTCAGTCTCAAGATCTGACACTTCTAACCCCACTTAGATTTCACAGTCATATTATGCATGGATTTGTGGAGTCCTGGCTGGTTGGTGGGTTGATCTATGTATGTAAGTATGTATCTATCTTTCTATATCTATCTATCTATCTATCTACCTATCTATCTATTTCTATATTTTCCAGCCTTTCGAGGTGTTGGCAATGAGAGGGTTTTCTAGGCTCTCCAATCTTTCACATTGTCAGAAATAGAAGTCTCCCTGGGCTCTTCTTTACTAATAACGTTTGTAGACATGGACCTTGATAGCTGGATCAGTGATTTAGGATCAGTGATTCAATGTAGCCATAGCTAAATCTCTCCTAACACCTTGCAACTAAGACTAGGGATGGGAAACCAAGGCCTGAGCTGTCATGTTGACAAGAGTGTATTTCTCCCACAAGACCAACACAAGGATATGTTGAAAAGCAGTCAAGCTTTTGGGGTCAGGCACATCTGGGTTTGATTTCTGACTTCCCACTTTTTTCAAGAGTGTGAATTTCTCAGATTATTTCACTTCCCTGAGCTTGTAACTTAATCTATAAAATGCGTATAATCATGCCTATCTATTATTCTTATGACAATTATTCCCAACTGAAAATATAAAGTATTTATCACTATGTCAGCACAAAGTAGCCCCTCAAAATGGTAACTGGGAAGTATGGGTCTGTCCTTTGGCATATCCCCAAGATGGTCTATTCTAAATATAGGTGAGAAGTAAAGTTGTGAAATGAGGTGGGTGTCCATACTTTCCTGATGAAGAAGGAATATTTTGGGTCTACATTTTTAAGTATTTGTCTATTTTTAGTTTATTTCTTTTTAAAAATATTTTATTGGAGTAGAGTTGATTTACATTGTTGTGTTACTTTCTGCTCTAGAGCAGAGTGACTCAGTTATACCTATACATACATCCACTCTTTTTTAGGTTCTTTTCCCATATATTCACAATAGCCAGGACATGGAAGCAACCTAAATGTCCACTGACAGACAAATGGATAGTGAAGGTATGGTATATCTATATATAAAATGGAATATTACTCAGCCATAAAAAAGAATGAAATAATGTCATTTGCAGCAACATGGAGCTATATTTTGAGATTAGATTCATTTATTAGATTTATGTAGAAGAGTCTTTCAGCAATCCTCGGCTCCTCATGAAATCTTGGGTAGGAATTTGTGCAATGTTTGTTGCAACCAATCTTTAAAGCCTCTGACTTACATTGCTCCTGGATTGACAGACATGTTGCCTATCTAATGGCCTCATCACTGGGTTACGATCCTCAAACAAGTATGACAATTGGCAATAGCCTTTTTCGTGTGGCTTAATATGGAAAAATAAATGGTTTTCTGCCTCTCTTTTGAAATATGACTATGGAAATGAGTATACTTGCTACATTTCTGGGATAGATATTCTCAAAACCTGAGCTGCAGTGATGTGGATAAATAACTTAGAGGTGTAATAACGTCTTTCATATCAAAGAATCCGAAGTGACTTTCTAAGGATATTTCAAGGTGGTTTATCTACATCAAAGTGACAAAAGAAATAAAGTGTTCTAACAGTAGGCTGACGTAGAAATCACCATTCTCTTTGCTATACCTTTCGGAGGAAAAGAGTTCTGGATTAAGCATAAACAAGTGAATTGGATAATGCTTTCCTCGGGAAGTTGCCTTTCGTCGTTCACTTTACTTAAAAATTATTTTTCCCCAAACAAAGGAATTTTTCAGGTGGAAAGATAATATTTATGAAATACAGGGTAAGGTAATAACCCATTCTTGTGCTGCTTAGAAGGTGATTAAAAACAATCAAAATATAATTACATTTTGGTCTTACAGGTTGCAATATTATGCGTGTGTTGACCTGTGAGTAATTTCCTCTTCTTGGCCATTATGTTGAATTAGTAGAATCCCCACACCCAACCCAGAATTATTAAAAATAATAATTACTGAGAAACCAGTTTATGCTGAGTCCTGGAGACTGGAATGGATGAGACCTAGTCCCTTCTCTGAAGGAGGTTACTGAGAAGGGCAAGGAGCCTAATGAACAACTCAGAGCTGGAAGAGACTAACCTTAGAGAAGGGAAATGGTTGAGGCTTCATGGCGTGGTGGTATTTAAGCTAATCCTAAAGAGTAACTAAGGCAAGGGCAAGGGGAACTTTATTTTAAGAAGGAACATCAGGCATAAATGCAAAGGGGGCTATGAGACCTTAGTGAGCTTAGGAATATGAGACCAAGTTTAGTTCAATTTGCTTAGAATTGGGGGAGATATAGCTCAAAGACAACGTGAAAATAGACAACCCTAAATGACAAGCTTAGAATTTAGGAGCCAGCAGCAATGTGACATGATCAGATCTGTGTTTTGGAAAGACCCTTATAGCACTGTGGTAGACTGCTTGGAGGATTTTCAAGGGATTTAAATAAGATTTAAACACTGCGAAGCACTGTACAGACATTGGGTGTAAATATTATATTATCATCAATGTTTTGTGTGGTGAGAGAGATCAGAGATGAGAAACTTCTTGAATTCTTCTCCCTGGCAGGGGATGGGGCTTACTAGTAAACCCCACAGAACTAGAAAGGAGACCACACAGGGCTGTTACCCAGAGGAGGATTGTTGGGTCACGTCCAAAGGCTTTCCTGAGCTGACTTTGTATAACACACCATAGATGGATGAGCAAAACCAAAGGCACCCTGGAAGCAAACCAGGAGTTGAGACTTAGGACCAACACATGTCAGTGAGTAAATCACAGAGATTTCTGCAAGAAATAGCATCCAAACTGGCAAAAACAAGAGAAGGTAGACAAATCCCAGAGGGGAGAGTCTGGCAACAGGATTGCTATTATTATTATTATTTTAATCCCCATATATGTTTCTTGAGCACTTCTTTAAATGGGTGGGGTCCAAATAGGCAGACCAGGGGAGAGATGATGAAGGCTTGAGCCACCAGCAGCACCATGGAGGACGAGGAGGAGAGAAGAAATTCCAGAGATATTAAGGAGAGTCAATAGCTGACTAGATATGAGTGAGGAGTTGATACTTCTGAGTCTTTTTACCCTGAACAATTTGGACAAACAGGAAACCTAGAACTAGGCATTGAGTCATATATTCAGCTTGGAAGATGCTGAATATCTGGAAGAAACTGTCTAGGTAGGAACTGGACATATGGGGTTGAATCTCAGGGGAAAGTTTAATGCTAAGTATAGAGAAGAGAAAAGAATGCCTCAAACCCTGTGACCACAGTCTCTAGTGTCTTCCTCCATGTCAATCATGCACTAAGCTCCACAGCTGTGCTATGGGCTATGATCCAATAGATCGACTCTTGGGGCTCAAGAAAAAGGGAACATGGAACAGAGGGAATAAGAAAGGAAGAGCATGAGTAATCGCCTGCAGATGTGCACACAATTCCACATCAAAGAGGCTGTTTTGGTAGAGACAGACATGTACAAGTTCAGGTGCAGCAGGGCTCTTGCGGTATTTCTTACTGTGGGTAAGAAATTGGAGAAATTGTCCTTATAATCTCTTGTGTTTGGAGATTCTGCCAGTCTGCGGTTCTCTGAACAGATGCAAACCACTGATCAGCAATGATTCCACCAAGCCCTGTGCAGGAGAGGGGCAGTGCCCCCTCAAATTACACAGACCACCTCTGGGATGGTCATTCAGACAAAAAACATACTGGAATACAACAAAGTTTCAAACCACTTGTTTAACTGGACTTAGCCAGAGAATTGAGGCAAACTGGAAATTAAGACTTTAACACCTTCCTACAGGGGAAAGGCCATCAGCATAATGGCGATAGGATTTTGTACGCTGTTTACTTCACAGAGCTGTTGTGAGGATCAATTTTCAAAATATATGTGGGAAGTTCTTGAATGTGGGAAGAAGCTAAGGAAAATTATGTTTATTATTCATTGTGATGGTGTAGATAAAATCTGGCAAGAACTTGTTTGCTAAACCAATATTTCTTTGCTTCCCACAGCTATGTACTTATATTTAAAGAAGGAATCTAACCAAGAAGAGTAAGAACAAGAAAAAAATTAATTTTTAAATAGGCAAAATTTACCTTAAAACTCAGCCCCTACACTGGACAATTTATCAAAAATAGCTGTTGTGATTGAAGGTAGAGGAGAAAGTGTTTGGGCTCCATCCTCAAATTTTAAGCTGCATTGATGTCGATGGGTATGAGTGTGTGTGTGTGTGTGTGTGTGTGTGTGTGTGTCTGTCTATGTATCTGTGTGTGTGTGTGTGTCTGTGTGTGTGTGTGTCTGTCTGTCTATGTATCTGTGTGTGTGTGTGTGTGTGTGTGTGTGTGTGTGTGGAGGGGGTCACAGAGGAGTTGGTTATAATGAAGTTGGATGGCCTCCCATTTTAACTCAACAGGAAGAAATGGGTATGGCTGAGTGGAATTAGGGAAGGAGGACAAGCTGCCATGTCGAGCTCTGGAAGACCCAAACATTTATAAACTCAAGTTCCAGAGGATTAGATCTGAACTTCTGACCTAGGGTGGACAAACCCCTTTTCCTAATGTTAGTGCTGTTTTTGAGATAGAACTGAGTTTCCACAAGAGGGTTTAAAATGATTTGAGCTAGGAAACACACACACACACACACACACACACACACACACACACACACACACACACACACACACAAAACATGTCTGTATTATTTTCTTGGGTTCTGTTTGTCCTGGCTTGACCAGATGCTCTGTAATGATTTCAGAAAACAAACTTATCACATTCCAAATGCTACCAAGTACTGTAATGCTTCTGCTTGGATGTGTGTTGTGAGTGAGGGCAGCGGCATTGGGGAAATCAAGACAAATTCAGATAGAGCTAGATTATTGTTAGTGATATGCTTTTACCCTCCTAGAGGAATGGTGAATTAATGGAAAATTGAGACTTATTTCAGCAGCTAACAGACGGTTTCCTGGATGTTGGTTAGACACTTCAGAATATGTATGTCAAACCTTGATGCAGCATATTCTGCCCAATCCCCAATCCCATCCCTGCTCTAGTTAACGCATGGCCAGTTCCAATGAATGGAATGAAGGTCCACCACGGTGTTTGTCAGTTCAGGTAATTAAGAGATAACTAATTACAAGGGTAGGGTCTGAGGAGCTTGGGGAATGAGCAAGGTCACATAACACCTTATATTATAGGAGAAACCATACATGAACTTGGAACTATTCCTTTTACTCTATCCCTAATGTCAAGACCTCACTTTATCTTGGGTGGGAAAAACGATGATGGTTATACCTTAGACTCTCTTTCTTTATTCTCTTTTCCTACTCAAGATCCTTATATATACTACCAGAATAACCTTCCTGAAGCTTAGCTCTGTTTCACACATCACACTGGTCTAAAAAAATAATCGATTCCTTAGTGTTCAGAAAAAATCCAAACTCTTTTGCCTTGAATTAAAGACCTTTTCTCTCTCTGTCCCCTGTCCCCTACCCCATGTCTGGGTCCAGTCTTTCTTCACCACTTTGCTTCTTCCTATTTTAATCTGTGGCCCTTTGTTTTAAGCAATCTAAGGTGATTGTTCTTCAACTAGCCCTATCTATAGCTTTCTCTCTCTCACAAAGTTCTTTCAGCCTTGAATGCTCTTCTTTTCTCCTTGAGACCACAACCAACCCATCTTTCAAGACCCTGCTCACCTTTGGGTCTTCCAGAGCTTCCATGATTTTCTCAGTTTGTAAGCTGGAAATGATTTTCCCTCACTGAACTGCTACCACACTCCTTCCCTGTAATGTAGCTGTGCATTATTTTCCCTACTAGACTGTAAGCTCCTTGAAGACTAGTACCATGTCCAACTTATCTTTGTATTATCAAATTCTGTTTTCCATATAGTAGGAACTTCATAAATATTTGCTGAGTGAATGTAAGAGAGACCATCTTGGTGAAGCCTATGACCATGGATAACTTTAAGGTTAGAGATCGGGTAAGTGCCTGAAAGAACCATTGTGCTATGGATTAGTCTAAAGTTGCATTGTCCAGGATGGTACCCACTACCCATATATTGCTACTTAATTTTAAATTAAGATTAAATAAGATTTAAAAAATTAGTTCCTCAGTGTCACTAGCACATTTGAAGTGCTCAGTAACCACATGTGCTACTAGCATATGGACATTTTCATCTCACAGAGAGTTCCGTTAGACAATACTGGTCTACTGCATGGTAATTCCATGCATCCAAATCTTAGTTTTTGAGCTAACAGCCTTGCTTTTATCTGTCTCCATCTCTATGTTTGCTTTTCCTGACCAGCCCGGTCTGTGATGCTGGTATGTCATTTGCTCTGTTCAGGTATTTAAACTGCCACTCCTAGATAAGAAAAGTCTCCCACTCATTGTTTGTATCTACTAATTTTGTCAGGTTATTTAGTTAGTTTATTCTTTGTTTATAAGCACTTTTATTGAAGTATAATTTCCATGCCTTTGAACTTACCCAGTTTTAATGTAGAATTCAATGGTTTTTAGTACATTTACAGAGTTGTGCAACATTTACCACAATCTAATTTTAGAACATTCCATCACCCTAGAAAGATCCATTGTGCCCTCATGTAGTCACTCCTCATTCATAAGCCAGTCCCAGAGAACCACTAACCTATTATCTATATTTACAGATTGTCTTGTCTTGTCACAGCTATCAAAAAAATCTTGTCTTGTCTTGTCACAGCTATCAAAAAAATCTACAAATTTCCTCAACAGGGTTGACCATCAAAGTTTTTGGAAACTAGAATAATTAAACAAAAATGAATTTTAAAAAATTTTCTTGGCTTTAGAGTCAACTTCTCTTAATAAGTCTTGTGTATTTACTCGAAGTCCCCAGGCTGATTACATTTTTCGCTGTATAAAGGGTGGTATTTCATATTTGTTCAACTAGTTACCATGAATAGGTAGTTAATTTAATGGAATAAATTTTTTTGGTCTAATGAACATATAACTCTATACTTTAGAATGTGGTGATATTATGACAAATACAATTGTCTTCCTAAGACACAATCTTGATTATAATTCCCCCCATTTCCACATCCATTAAGTCATTAGTGAAATTCCCCAAATATTTTCAGCTCTCCCTCATTCTAGGTAGAGAGGTAGAGTTGCTTTTCTTGGCCCCATGTGGTTGGATAGGGCCCTATAACTATTTCTGGCCAACGAGATGAAAGCAGGAGTAATGTGTGCCCTTTCTGGGCTGAAATTTTACTTGCCAGTGCAAGAACCTCAAGAGCTCCCTGTGTCCCCTATCATGATGACCGGCAATGTTTGAGATGGTGACTGATTCTTAGACCAAGACCTTGGGTGGCTTCAATGAGCAGAAGCTTCCCTGTCAAACCATGGGGGACATGTAGCGTGAGCATGAAATAAACCTTTGTTGTTATAAGTTACTAAAATTTGGGGCTGCTTTGTTACAGAAGCATAACCAAGCCTATTCTGACTGGTACATTTCTCTACTCCCCACAACTTACTGAAACACATTCACTGGGTACAGGATAAAGAATGCACTCTATGGCATTCAAGACTCTCTTAAATATGGGTTCATTCTACTTTTTCTTTTCTTAGGAAGATTCATACACTTTGATTTCCAGTAAAACTGGACTCTATGAGCTGCCTTTTAATCTCTAAGACTGAGTCTTTTGTGAGGGCCTCATTGCTTTTCTATTGTATGTGAATTTTCTCTTTTTGAATTCCCAGAAGTATATCTTGTTTTCATTGTCTGTGGCACCTCTTTACTCTGTTCTTTATTTTGCTTATTTAAGAGCTTGTCTTTATAGATAATTAAAGAGAATTCTCTTTATAGATAATGAATAATAATGAGTTTAATGTCAGGCCTGTGACTTACTCATATCTATATTTCTTATAGAAATGAGCTCAGTTTTTAGAGTATAGGAGGTAGTCAATGAACATTAATTGTATTGGATTATTTTCTGCTTAAAAGTATAACAATAAAAATAGTTATTTCTATTTTTAATACTTTTTGATTTTGTCTTTCCTCAATCAAAACGATTCATAATGAAATGATTATAAACTGATAGAAAGAAGTAGAGAACATCTATGAATTGGTTCTTCACCTAGATTTTTTTTTCTGATTCATCTTGATCTATCTATCTGTCTGTCTATCCATCCATCTTGTTATCTCATTCACCTATCTGCTACTTTAGGAAGGTATTATATTTACAGGGGTAAACATGTATATTGGGATTTATAAGCAATGGTCCCCTGCTGCATCTTGATCCGTCCCCAAATGTACTTCTCAGAAATAAATACTTTAAAGTATTTCTATTTTGAGTTCTCTTGAAGTTTCTGTCATATTTTAAAATAATATGTGTATGTAGTCATTAATTATTATATTAACTTTAGACATTGACTATTAACTGCCTGACCGGGATTTTATTCATTGCAGTCTTCTGAGACCCCTCATTCCTATATATTTACATCAATATTTTTAGTTTTTCTATTGGTTACTATTGTATTTTAATATTTTAAAAATTCTGTTTCTTGTTTCATCACTTGTTGATGGTATCTCTCGACTGCTTACTTGGTGAAATGAAGATGTTGTCTCTTCACCTTTAAACTATTCAACCTTTAGATTCTTATCTATAATGTTAATTAAGTCTTTTGTGCTTTGTCCAGAGGGTCATTCTAAAAGTTTAAAATCAATAAAGTGCATTTATTTTATTGACAAAGTAAAAGTGTTCACTGCAGAGTCTGCGTACCGTGACTTAATTTCTTTCTTATACAAGAGTTTGTAATCTTCCCCCTGTTGTTTCCAAAGACCTTTAAAATAAAAGTCTAGTATTGTCTGCCTTTATGACAATGTTATGTTTTCTAACATCTCAATAATACTCTCTAATCTAGGAACTCTCCTCTTTGCAAGAGGTTTACTTCTGATATTATTCTATGCTAGACTGTACTGATTCCTTTTTAGATCTGTCTTATCTCTTACTGCTCTCCTAGGTCAGATCCTGAACCTCTTTCTTAAATCTCATTGTTTCTCTTTCTTCGTTTATCTCCTCATTTTACTGGAGCATTATGTTTAAGTGACTTCCTAATAAAGAATTTGTGAGAAGCAAATTTTCTTAATCTTTTCATATCTAAAAATGTCTTTTTTTCTAAGCTTACTATTGATTTATACATTGTCCGGATCCAGTTCTAGGTTGACTCTCAGTTTCCTTTAAGCACTCAAAAGGAATTGCTGTTGCTGGAGATAATTCAGAAGCCAGCACAATGATTCTTTTTCTTATGTAAGCTATTTGTTTTTCTTTCCGTGAACACCCTCCCACACCAAGAACAACACACACAAAGTTTCAGAATCTTCTCTTTATTCTTAATGTTCTTAAATTCTACAAGCATATCTGAGTATAAATTTTGTTTTTAAACTTTTGCTTAGTACTTGGTGGGCCCCTTTAATTTGTTTCCTTCATTTCTGCATGTTCTAATTTATTAATATTTGTAAATTTCCTCTCACGCATTTTCTCTGTTCTTTATTTCTCGAATACTGGTGTTCTTAATTCAAACTTTGTTGTCTTTGACTTTTTTTTTTTCTAATCATTTGTTCTTCATTTGAGATTTCTTGGCTTTATACGTATATGCTTCTATGGAATATATTTTACTTGGCAAACACTTTATTTTTTAAATTAAAAAATGTTCTTCTTCTTTCATTGATTCTTTTATTACAGCAATTTGTCATTACTTTCTTATTTTATAGATACAGTGGCTTATGAAATTTATGTGCAGTGCTGCTGTACCATGCCACCCAGATCCCTCTCCAATATGGAAGCACTCATCCCTTCCCCCACTCCCTGCACTCAGACTGTTGTTTGCTGAATGTGAGTGGGGGAAGGGTAGGGTAGCGTTGGGGTGTATAAAGAGCTGGCCTCTTGCTTCAAGTCTATAAATATCTAAGCACCCTGGGGATTGCCTGAGTTGTCTGTTGCAACTGAATCGTATGTCAACCTCTTCTTCTGCCCAATCCTGTTTTCCACACCCCGTTATTGCTTTCATTTGGGAGCATGAAAATCTCTCTCTGAGTCTGTTTCCCATGGAGCCAGGCCTAAGACATTGTGTGAGGATACTAATTTGAAGTATTCTTTAAAAAAAAATTCTTCTGTGTTCTGAATTATATTTGTTTCCCTCAGAGTAATTTATCTGTTAATCATATGTATGTGTGTGTGTGGTGTATTTACAGTCTGAAGCACTATTATACATACCATACTTCTCCCTAGATGGTTTTGTTCATTATTTTTACCAAAAAAAAATATCTTTTTTTTTGCTTTGGGGTGAACATCTGCCTGTTTTTTATTCTCTGCTTAAAGGGTTTGGAAAGGTGGGATCAACTTCTGAGAACTTCAATTCACCACTCTTTTCAGCCCCTTTTCCTCCCTTGCTCTCTGTTTCCATGCCCACATCTTTCTCACAGTTCTCCCCGCAGGGCATCTGGTCTTTTTTTTTTTTTTTGAAGAACTCTGTCTTTATTTTACTTTATTTATTTATTTTTTAACATCTTTATTGAAGTATAATTGCGTTACAATGGTGTGTTAGTTTCTGCTTTATAACGAAGTGGGGCAACTGGTCTTTGCTAACGAAGTCTCTGCAGGTCTCCAAGCCATGGCTTGTGTTGCTCCATTTTGACAGTCAGTATGCTTACCATGCTTTCTGTGTTCCAGAAATGTATTAAAATATCTCCTTTGTCAATGCTCCCTCCATTCTTTCAGTTGTAGCGTTGTTATATCTTTTTGCTTCTTTACATCCTGTTAGTGTAACCCTAAGAGGAAGAGTATGCTCTGTGTTCTCTCTTCAACCTAGAGTCTTCTGACTTAGATGTGACTTTTAGTAGAATAATTATGCTGCTGGCTGTCCTTCAGGGAGTTCAATTTCAACTTAGTGTTCAGTGATGTTCATTCTCGTCTCCCCATTACCCAAGGTTTCCCCCCAAGACTGAACCTGCATCATTAATGGAGATCTATTTCTCTGGTTTCTTTTCACCCTTACAACCATCCATGATAAATATGACTATACTCATGTTACAGATGAGGCAAAGGAGATTCAGAGATTGATGAGTTTTTCCCTTAATTTATCAGTCCATCAATAGTAGAGGAAGAATTTGACCTTAAATCCTAATTTGGCCTCTCTTAAAAAAATTCTCTCTTTTTTTTCCCCCTTTTTTGCCTAAGGGCCATGCCTGGATGGCTGTTTTTTCCTTGATGTTGTTGTTCTGCCCTTTTTCTTGTTTCTGAGTCTCAGCTATCACAATTCAATGTTGGTTTATTCGTAGGTGGTGACATACAACTCCAATGTCCAGTCCAATTTCCTTCGTGCTACACTGATGATTGATCTAAATTTTTCCTTTGAGTTTTAGCAAAGGAGCCACCATCAGAGTGCTGTTTTACTTTATTCTCACTTTCAAAGATCCCTACGAACTATTAAAACTAAGTTTTACTTCATTTTCACCTTATAAAATTCCAGACATGTAAAATATATGAAGCTAAACAAGGGGAGAGAGTACCAAGAAGGTTTTGTAGATCAGTCACCCTAATAACCCCAAAGTGAAAGAAGTAACAAGATGCATGGGAGCTTTGCACTAGGCCAGAGTGAGTCCCTATTGTACCGAAACTCAATAGAGGCTTTCATTTCAGTATCCTAAGTAAGCAATTACTGAAAGAAGTCATGCATTCATTAGTGATATTCCTTCCTTCCTTCCTTCAAGCCTTCTACAAGTATTTGTTGAATGACAACCAAGTGCTCAATAGTATTCTGGACATAGGGGGTGTGGCAGTAAACCCGAAGGACAAGATACATACCTTTAAAGTAATACATATCTTTAATGTAATTTAGGTAGTGATAAGAGAAATGAAGAAAATAAAACAAGGGAATGGACTGTTAATCACAGGAGGAGGGGAATGTGGTGGGCAGATTCTCTCATGACCCTTTAATGATCTGCCTCAAGACCTTACATTCCAGGTATTCGAAGCTTTTGTAATATTCTCTTCTTGAATGTGGGCTGTTTTAGTAACTTGCTTTGCATCAGAGAAATTAACAAAGGTGATGGGATATCACTTCCACAATTAGGTTAAAAAACCGTGACCTCTGCTTGCTAGCAGTTCCTCTCTGTTGCTTTGAAGAGGTAAGCTGCTACATTAGTGAGGGCCATATGACGAGGAACAAAAGGCAACCTCTGAACAAATAAGAACTGAGGCCCTCAGTCCAACAACCCTCACAACATGAATTCTGCCAACAACCTGAATGAGATTGGAAGCAGATCCTTTCCTGGAACTTTCGGATGAGACCCTGGCCCTGACCAGCAATCTGATTGCAGAGAAACTCTGAAGCACTGGTTCCATCTAAACACGCCCAGATTCCTGACCCACAGAAACTGTAAGGTAATAAATGTGTGTTGTTTTAACCGCCAAATCTGTGGTGATATTGTAATATAGCAGTAACATTATTGTTATTTATATGCTTAAAACTTATAGCGGTCTCTTTTAAGTTGATTACAAGAGTGTTTGCCTTATTTGGCACTCATTTGTACTGGAATATAATCTGGTTTGCAGCCTCTTTGTGATAATCATTGATTTTTACCTTCTGAATTGGCATTGGATCATTTGGATCCCCTTTTAAAAAATCGTTATCTAATTCATTTGTGCCAAATTATGCCGGTTGCTAAGAGAACCAGCTTTAATGAGGCCTTTTTCAGTTTCCACATATGTTAGCTGTAATACCTTGTCATATACCATCTTTTCTTTATGGCATTTAAGACTTATTGGGGATCTTGCTCTGCAGAAAATTCCATGATTATAGAAATAGTAAAAGTGCTCATGTATCAAAAATCATACAGGGTCTATTCTATTAGAGCCCTATGGGAGCTCATGTGAGGGGCTGTGTGTGCAGCCTGTGGCTGACAGCTACTGGTTGGATTATCCTTACTGCCATCTAAACATTTTTGGTACTATTTCCTACAAGTTCAACATAACTTGCTGCCTGATAGCTTCCAGGCTCAGCTCCTAGCAGAAAATCTTCAGTGGAAACAGCTGGGCCTGCATCTGCTCTATCACTTAAGCAGAGATCCCTCTGCAGAGCTGGCCTGCAGAAGAATGGGAAAAAGCCTTCCAGGAGGATGAGAAGGGTGGTGAACAAGAGCAATAGAACCATATACACCATGGGAATGAGGAAAGAGAGAGACAGGCCAGCAAATGGTCAGTTCAGCCAAATGCTCTCCCTTTTATTACTAGCTCAAGTCTTCTCTCCTTGGGGCCCATCAGAAACTTATCTCCTGACAACCCTTGTGCCTCCACTTTGGTCACAGCTGTGTTGCTGACCTGGGTAAAGCAACTGACCCCAGAGAGCAGCTATAGAAGGACATACAAGGCTTATAGTCTCTTAATGGAATGACATATGATCCATACTGTCCTGGTCCCCAGGTCTCCAACCAGCATTTGCCAAGCTTACATTTTCGGTTAACAAAAACCTATCAATCAAAATGCTGTCTTTATTATCATCCCTCCTCTAGTCACTGGGAAGCAAGGATAGAGTTTCAAAGCAAGTTGCTTCCCAGTCTGCACGCAGCAAGAAAACTCCAGAATTGGCTGCTGCCTTTGGAAACTTTGTTGGTGTCATAGGATGGAACACAGAAGATACCCTCTTACCAGTGCAAAGGGCATGATGTTCTTGCCATCTTGGATATTCAGCAAATGGCAAGTATATGTTTGCATGGTGTGTCTGTGGAAGTGTGTGTGTATGAGTGTGATGAGGCTCTGAAATAGTCCTACGGGCTGCCACTCCTAGAGTGTCAAAGACTACCTTATGACAATGTGTGACCTTCATGAGGGTTTAATTTTAAGTAGAGGCAGCTTCAGAAGGTAGATCATTTCTCTTCCCTTAGATTCTCCTATGTGAAGTACACAAGCTCATCTTTGTAGGTAGAAGATTAGATGATAGATAGATAGAGAGATAGATAGATTAGATAGATAGATAGACATATCACAATGTTCCAGCAATAATGTTTTTATCTCTATAGTTTCTGAAAATATATGCTTTCCCCAAATCTTAAAAGCCTCAGTTTTAAAAATAATAGGCATCAGATGAGTGGAACCAGTAATGATTTAGAAGTTAAAATACCCGTGTGTGTGTGTGTGTGTGTGTGTGTGTGTGTGAGAGAGAGAGAGAGAGAGAGACAGATAGACTCTTGACTCCATCGGTGACCAGTGGTGTGACCTTGACCTGGTCACAATTGCTCCAAACTTTAATTTTTTATCTGTTCAATAATAACATTAATAACACCAGCCCTATGATACTATACAAATTTTCCTCATTTGCTTCATCTGTAAAATGAGAACAATAATACCTTCTCAAAGGGATTCGTAAGAATTAAAAGAGATGCTCCATGTGAGATGCTCCATGCGAGGTAATTCATAAGAATTCAAAGAGATGCACCCATTAGAACAATGCCTGGCGTGTAGGAAGGACTCAGTAAATACTAGCTATTAGTATAACCTCACAGTATTATAATACTTGAAGTCTTTAATACTTAAAATCATCTTAAGTCATCTTAAAGATGAAGTGTCAGTGAGTCATCTGCTGTAAGTTGTTATATGATGCAAGCATGGTGGTAATTGGGCATATTTGTTTTTGGTGATAAACAATTTAATATCTTCCTGGTTAACTATTTTTGGGGAAAAAAGTTTCCTTACTTATATCATGTACAAACATAAATTCATGTTGGATCAAATATTAAAATATAAAAAATGAAAACATGAAAGAATTGGAAGAAAATACAAATATGTGTGTTTTATTGGACATTGAGATCATCTTCAGAAACATGACCAAGATAAAAACTATAAAATAAAAATCCATTCAATTATACTACATGAAAATTGAAAACAAACAAACAAAAAACACCCTGTCTATGAGAGAGGATACCATAATAAAGTGCAAGACTACAGTTGACCCTTTAACAACAGGGGTTTGAACTGTGTGGGTCCACTTATACGTGGGTTCTTTCAATAAATATAGTACCTGTATTTTCATTTTACAGATCTTTAAGCGTGGAGAAAATTTGCATGCGATTAGAGATCACAATATGTGTATAAAGGAACTAGAGTTTGAGTCTTGATTCTATTCAGACTGTTTCAGCTTCCTGCCCTTGGGTGAGTCATTTATCAATTCCTTTGTTTTTGAGGCAGAGATAGCAGTACATAGATTGTTGACTACATGGGGGTTTGGTGCCCCTAACCTTCTTGTTGTTCAAGGGCCAACTGTAGTTTCAAACAGGGAAATTTTTCTGAAAGTATAGAATGGATGAAGGGATAATGTCCAGAGTGTATAAAATCTAATTACAGATCAATTAAGGAAAAATGAAAACTCAAATAGAAACTGAGCAAAGGATACAACATATATTTTATATTAGTAGAAATACAAAGGTCAATAATCAGAGTTTTAATCAGAATATGGGAAAACAGGCATTGTGCATACTGACAGTATGAATGTACGTGATTATATCTTTCTAGAGGACAATTTGGCAGTATATATTAGAATTAAACATTTCCATCCTCTTTGATTAAAAAAATCCACTTTTAGGAAATTTTTCTTACCAAATTATTTGTACAAGTTAGCAAAGATATAGTGTAGTCATAATGGTCATTGTAGTATTGGATTTTAGTGACAGAATTACAATCATTCTACACACTTAATAGCTGCATTATAGTATTGGTTACACAGGTCAGCCCTGTTCAATGTGTGAGGAGACAAAGGGTATAAAGAGGTCCTTGAAAAGGTTGTTTCCTTCTCTGTTCTAGTTGCAATAATGCGGCCTCTGTTGCCCTAGTCCTGATGGGGATATATGAGCCTTGGTCTTCATTTGGGATGTTGGGACCCTCTGAGCCCAATCTGACTCTCTGAGCAATAGTTCTCAGGGCTGGGCTTCTCATTACAATCCTGTGGGTAAATATGCTGATTCCTAGGTTCTACCACTAGGTATTCTTACTTAATTAGTTTGGGTTCAGGCACTGATTATTTTTTAAATGTCCCTAGCTAGTGGAATGATTCATTTCACTACACAGCTTAGGCCAAGCCTTGAGGCAGGAGGCATCTACTGGATGAGAAGTATTATTATTCCTTCCATCCTTATTTCCATGTATAAAGCAGCCATGGTCATCTTCACCCTGCCCAAATCCTTTCACCTCCTCAAGGGGGTGCATATACCCTCCAGTACAAGAAGCTGAAATCATAAGGCTGATCCAGCAGTGAATCGCATGTGTGTGAACAGAAGTATGTAAACTTCACTTGGACAGAATATTTCAGAAGGAAACCAGGGCATTCATTAAGAGGTTTCTGAGGAGGCAACATCATCACAGAGGAAAGAAGGTGATTTATTTTGTAGAGTTGCTTTGTCATTTTTTTTTTATCAGCATAAAAAGCAGTTAGAACAAATTGACAAATTGGTAGGGGCAAAAGATAAAGAAAACCAGAACAGAAATACCAGGAAGATTTGGTCCTTGGTAAAAATATACAGTATACAGTACAAACATACATAGTACAGATATATATATATATATATATATATATATATATATATATATATATATATATATACACACACACACACACAAATACAAAACACATCCTCTAGGGAGGAAGTGACAACACTATTTTTTTCTAATCATTTCCCAATGGTTCTGTTGGTGAGAGATCTGGAAAACAATTCTAGTCCTTATGCAGCTAACATGCAGTGTGACCATAAGAGTTACTGTTTTTGAACCTTTTTTTTTTTTTCACGTTTAAATTGGGGATAAAGTGAACTAAGTATTTTCCAAAATCTCTTTCTATTTAAAAAAGCAATATTCAGGGCTTCCCTGGTGGCGCAATGGTTGAGAGTCCGCCTGCCGATGCAGGGGACTCGGGTTCGTGCCCCGGTCCGGGAAGATCCCACATGCCGTGGAGCGGCTGGGCCCATGAGCCATGGCCGCTGAGCCTGCACGTCTGGAGCCTGTGCTCCGCAACGGGAGAGGCCACAACAGTGAGAGGCCCACGTACCGAAAAAAAAAAAAAAGCAATATTCATACAGCCTGGGATAGCACTACAAAATTGGAACTTAATTTGCATGTGAATTTAGGGCCCTAAGCGTTGTTGAGGACTATTACCTGCATTCTCTGAAAATGGCACCTTCACACCTTCCAGAGGGGAAAAACAGAGAAGCAGGACGTCAAGTGGGACCTGAGGCTGCCACCAAGTGTTCAGGGTGACCTGAGTTCAAACGTATCCACCTAAGTGTGGAGGGTTCCTATGGTCAAGCTGTAGGGGACCTGCTTGGGGCAGGGGCTTAGACTTGGGGTCATCCTGGATGAGAATCAATGGGTTCTAAAGGTCTAAATGAAGCCTCCATCACATCAACTAGCTGGGAAGCACATGAACACAATGAACATAGACTAGTAGGAGTAGAGGCACTGCCAAACCTGGTCCAATTAGAGTGGCACTAATTCCCCAGAGTCAGAGCTAAAATGATCTTGATCATGACTGGAAAACCAGGCAGTGTTATTATGTACTAAACCTCTGATTTCAGATTCATTTAATTTCATAGGCAGCAAAGCAGAAATATAAAATAGCTTCACTCTGGAAAAACTACAGAACACATCTTTTGTTTTCCATAAATCTCTAAAGTATTGCCGTGAAACCTGACCCTTCTTGGCTTCCGGAGGCAGCTTGACTTTATCTTTCAGAAACTGGAAATTCTAGGACAAAATGTCCATTGGATCTAAGAGCTCATTTAGAAAGTCTTACCATGCTATCTAAAAATACCTAAAAGTTAGTCATTTCAAAATAACCTGGCTGACAAGTTGGGTATGGAAAAAATGCAAAGGGCTTCAGTGTTCCTCTCCCACTTTCCAGCGTTTCACACTTGCTTCCTGGGTGGCATCGCTAGAACCGTTTACATCAGTATGGCATTGTGGTTGATAAGACAGACTCTGAGAACAGATTGCCTGTTTGAGTTCCAATCTGCCATTTTCTAGCTGTATAACCAGGGGCAAGTTACATCACCACTCTGAGCCTCTGTTTTCCCTTACTTAAACCCGGGGGCGGCGGGGGGGTGGGGGTGTAATTGTACCTATTTCATAGAATGTGTTGAGGATTAAATAAAAGGCCCTTTGAATAGTGCCTAACACGTAGCTCTCAGTAATGGTTAACTCTTGAAAGGGTAAAAATTTGTCTAAGATGAAAAGAGTGAAGATTAACTCAGGCTATTAATGGGGCTGGGAATTCAGACCCAGAAAAAGCCAAAGTTAACAGAAAACTCTGTTTCTCCCCAGGTCCTGCGGTAGCTATAATATCCCATACAACCCCCTCTTTGAGTAGTTATGGCTTTCTTACCTGTGATTCCCCCAGACCTGCTTTGCTATTCCCATACATTATGGGGGGACATTCAGTTGTGAAATCACTTTGGTCTCATGAGCGAATTCCTAATTAATCCCTGCTTTTCCTAATGTAGAAAAAGAAAAAGCGGTTGAGCCAGAAATGATCGCTGCTTCTTTTCAATTTTTCTCCAAGTCCTTCATCAGGAACCCAAACATTACAAAAGATGTTTCCCTCCTTCCTCTTTTCAAGTAGCATTGCCTGGTTCCTCTGAGCTGCCCTCCTTCACTGCACTGAATCAGTAAATCTGATCCAGCAGAGACAGATTTGTGCCTAGTGGTCTTTGCTTGATAAGACTTTGGTTCTATTGTTATTGTAGCGGAAATAGTAATAGTAGGTGTAAGATGGTCAGAGGCCCAGAGATGCCATTGTATATATTCCAGAGACATTTTATTGATTTATTGTTTACTTAAGTCTAAGACAGATTTTGTGTGTATGGTAGGGAGGAGCTGGGATGGAGAATTGGGAATTTTTATTAATGGACATGGCTTACTTGTTACTTTGTAAAACGTATGCACTGACAAAGAAGAAATCAGCCATTTGTGGTTTGATAACAGGTGAAGAAGTTCACTGGAGAGAACAAACTCCCTGCAGGGAGAATGAGAACCACTGAAAAGGTGGATTTTTTTTTTTTTTTTTTAAGGGAAGGGGCGTAGAGGTGAAAAATGGCTTCATATCAAGCGAAAGGTAGAGTTTCCGCCCTGGGCTCAGTCTTGGGGAATAGAGATGGAGTCAGAGCCATGATCTTTGCCATGAGTGTCTCATGGGGTCCTGGGGAGGGGTCCACGCCACAGAAAGCCTCCATGACTGTGAGAAAATGTCAACCACCTGACCTTTGAATGGAGATGTTGGCAGCTTTCCCCCAAAAGTAATATTGACAGTCTGCCTAGAAAAATCAATGTTCCCATCTTGATGTGGAACATTTCGTTTCAATAGAGAGAGAAAAAAAGGAGGAGTGGGAATGAAGAGGTGGTATACAATTTGTGAGTCCTACCACTTTTGGAAGAAACACACTATACTACATTCTATAGATATAAATGTCATAGCATTTGGGAAGAGAGAAAGCAATAGGGTAAGAAGCCAGGAAAGGCTTTGGGAAGAGACAAATCCCAAAATGATCCTTGAAAGATGGGTAGATTGGGGAAGGCATTCTAAACTGGGGAAGAGTATAAAGAAGAATGGCATGAGACTGGCTTGTAACAGCACCGTTTCTCTAATCAGTGATTAACTCTCTTTGAAAAAGATGGGAAAACAACTTAAGTGAAGTTTTGGCCAATTCTTTAAAAAGTCCAGGTCTACCTTCATTTTTGAATCTAAAACAGATTTCCAGTAGGAATTTTCTGTGATGGAAATATTTTACATCTCTACTGTCCAATATGGTAACTACATGGCTAGTGAACCCTTGACGTATGGTTAGCGTGCTAAGGAACTAAATGGTAAATTTAATTAATTCAAATTTAAGTTTATACAGGTACATATGGCTGGTGGTTACTGTATTGGACAGCACAGAAAGGATTGGTCGACTTCTAAATTCTTTGACAGAATGATGCTTTTGCATACTAACGACGTTCTTCTCACTGAAAGCAGAGTCCAGGAATAGGTCATCTTTGTAAATCATGCTTACCCTTTTCACTAGGAACTAAAGACAACGCAAGCTACCAAGTTCAGAACTTCTTTGGGTTGAACATTTCTAAGGTCTAGCTTCTGCTATACCTGAAGGTAATTCTTGGGTAAAACAGAGAAGTAAACAAAAAACCGAAACCAATCAACCGAACAAAACACACTTAGGCACAGTGATTGAGTTGCTCCCATGGTATCAGTTGATACTGGTAATCATTTGGGCACTTATTTCTGTTTTTGAGTCTGAATTCATTTTAGCAACTGTATGATTTATGACATGCTAGGTTTTCAGGCTATCCAATATTCAGTCATTGAAATGATTATTAAAAGGAGTATTCAAGATATGTTTTTGAAGAATCTTAATCCTCTCATAAGCTTGACTAAGTTCTTATGTTCTGTTTTGTTTTAAACTGGAACACATTTGATTTTTCCACATTTGTTGAGTTGCCTAGTTTTGGGGGTATCAACTGAATCAGATCTTGTGTTTGGGGGGCCATTCGAAGGACCAGCCTGGCATGGTAGTGTAAGAGCCCTTATGATTTGATATTGTAAACAGTCAAGATTGGCCTGGTTTGGAAACCCATCCTCCTCTGCCCACTCTTCTCTAAGCTACAGGCTGCAATTATGCAATCTTGTTCCCTCCTCTGTGTTAGACTGTATTTTAATTTCAACCCAGAACACCAAGAAAAGTACGAGCAGAAGGACCCACGTTTTAGCTTTCCACCAGGCCTAGTTTTTCAAGCTAGGTTGCAATAAATATATTGGACTGAAGATAATTCTTCTCCATACCTGGAGAATAACTTGCTTCTGATTTTTTTCTGAAAAGCTCTTATTCTGAATGGTATGTTATGCCAAAATGAGCCATGATTGACTATAATCTGTATTCCCTGGGAATTAAATAAGGCAGAGTCTTAGCTGGCAGAATAAGGCACTTGGCCGAAGATACTCTTAAGGACTCTACAGTATTGATAACTATAGAAAACCAGAAGATTTTTCAGTTGCTAAGTATATTAATAAAAGCCAGGAATTATCTTTGCTGTTAGCAAAAACAGAGTTTATAAAATTTTTATAATTTTATAGTTTATAAAAATTTCTGTTTTGTGCTCTTAATAAAAGGAGATCTTCTACAGCAAAGGTTTTTGTCTGGTTGTTTTATTGTTAAAGCTGTTTAGTCTTATACAGAAAGTAAAGAGATATATTAGAAATGACTTCCCCTTAAGAAATCTTTAATCTGTTTGGGGATGACAGCTTATAGTGATGTTTCCTAGTTCTGCTTTCACATTCCGTTCTGTGACTTTTCATCAAATTTTATTTTAATGAGTGTTCTTTTTCCTTGAGTTAGATTTCCCAGAGCTGTATACCTATTTTTTATTTGTTATTTTTCAAAAAGCAAGTTCTGTTTTTTAAAATAAACTTTAAAATTTATTAATTTTACCTTAATTTTTTAAAATTTCTGTTTCCCTTATGACTTCCCTTATTTTTTAAATTTATGGTGGTGGTGGTAGGAATTATGGCTTCTTAAATTTAACACGTAGCCTCTTTCTGCCTTCTTTTCTTTCCTCCTCCTCTTCCTCTCTCCCTCCCTCCCTCCTTTATTCCTCTCATTCTTTCACTCTTTCTAATAATATGTTTACCTGGAGTATAGCTTAAGTTCTAGCCCATAAATTTAGAAGAATAGTATTCTTCTCTTTATTTTTTCTAAATTGTTTACTATTGTATATTGAATGTCCCCTTTGACCTAATAATAATTTATAATAATTTATAGGAATATTTAACTATTTCTCAGCACTTGGATTTTTTATTGAAAATTTGTTTGATGGCATTGTTAAAATGTGGTCTCTACAATGTCTGTCTTTAGGAGTATTGAGGTCTCTTCCTAGTTAGTATTCAATCAATTTTTATAAATATTCCATAGACATTTGAAAAGGTTGTGTATTTTTGTAAAGTACAGCATTCAATAGGTACCTATTGATTAAACCTTATTATGTACTTCAAATTATTGATGACCATGACACTCACTGTGAGTTGGTAGATAAATTCTTCCTCGATATATATATTTTAGTTAACGTTTTCTTAAAATTCTAGAAAGCTACTTTATATATCTCAATACTATGCTATTTCTCACACATTTATGATTCATATCACTGTTGTAAATGGAGCCAGTAGTTTGTACTAGTTTACTCTCTTTGCTCTATTGCTTTATATCGTAAATTCTATTGAAACTTATTTACCACTACTGTTTTCCTTATCCTTGCTTTTGCACATCTATACTTGAATTTTAGCTTTCTTTCATGAATTTTGTATGGTTTATAAGCAATGTGATTTTTAATTAAATGTGACATATTTGAGTTTTAAATAGAGTTTACACTACTTAAATTAGCATAATTACTGCCATGTTTGGTCTTGTTTCAGTGATTTTGCCCTTGCTTTCTGATTTTGAGGTTTTCATTCTAGTTCTTATTTTTCTTGATAATTTGATCATTTTGTTTGTTTTTAGTTATTTCAGTAATTTGAATGGTAGAATAATATTTCAAACTCAAAAAGATCCCCAAAAATCTGGAAATTAATGAAGTTTGTAACCAGGAAAATGAATGTTATTTTTACTTTTAATTCTAATTCCCTTTTCTTTGATTCCAGGATTTTATAATTTTGGATCCAGATTATTGTTCATGAAGTAAAAATACATATGATATAAATATATAAATATATGATAAGCACACACACAGGCAGTCCTCTCTTTGCATGGTAGTGTGGGACTGTAAAAATGTCTATGTAAGCTGAAACTCTGCAAAATGATCTTAATAATCAATGAGAAAAATTATGATTCTTCCATGACCTTTAAAAATTTTGCCAAACATAAATAACTCTCTTATAGTTGGTTATAAATGTATAGGGAAATGAAAAAAAGCTAGATTAATATTTATTTATTACTTGGTAATTTTTTAAAATAACAGTTTTCTTGAGATATAATTCACACACTATAGCATTCACTCCTTTAAAATGTATAATTTAGTACTTTTTAATCTCTTCAGAGAGTTGTGCAATCATCACCACTATTTAATTTCAGGACATTTCATCACTGCAAAAAGAACCCCACACCCACTAGCAGTTGCTCCTTCTTCCTTCCTTCTCTCAACAAATGGCAACCACTGCTGTACTTTCTGTCTGTATAGACTTGCCTACTCTGAACATTTCTTATAAATGGAATCATGCAATATGTGGTCTTTTGTGACTGGCTTCTTTCACATAGCATGTTTTCAAGGGTCATCCATATTATAGCATGCATCAGTACTTAATTCCTTTTTATCGCTATTGTATAGAGGTACTACATTCTGTTTATCCAATTATCAGTTGATGGGCATTTGGGTTGGTTCTATTTTTTTGGCTATTAGGAGTAATGCTGCAATAATTAGTGTACATGTTTTTTTGTGGGCCTATGTTTTCAATTCTCTTGGGTATATATATAGGATTGAAATTGCTGGGTCACATGGTAACTCCATATTTAACATTTTGAGGAACTTTCTTCCAAACTGTGTGCACCGTTGTGTAATCCTACTGGGACTGAATGAAAGTCCCGATTTCTCCACATCCTCACCAACACTTGTTGTTAAGGACAGCAATTATGTGCTTACTAATTTTCTGCCTGCTGGATCTGTCTTTTCTTGATAGAGGGGTGTTGAAGTCTCCAGCTATAATAGCAGATTCATCTATTTCTCTTTGTAGTCCTACAGTTTTTGCCTCATAACTTTGATGCTCTGTTTTCTGGTGCATATTCATTAAGGATCGTTATGTCTTCTTGGAGAATTGACCCGTTTATCAGTATGTAATGCCTCTCTTTTTCCTTGGTAACTTTCCTTGCCCTAAATTCTTCTCTGTCCAAAATCATATAGCTACTCTAACATTGTTTTGATTAGTGTTAACATGGCATATCTTTCTCCATTCATTTACTTTTAGTCTATATGTATCTTCATATTTAAAGTAGGTTTCTTGTAGAAAACATAGAGTTGGGTCTTTTTGATCCACTGTCTTTTAATTGGTGCATTTAGACTCTTGCTGTTTAAAATGAT
Organism: Pseudorca crassidens; assembly: GCF_039906515.1. Lineage (NCBI taxonomy): Eukaryota > Metazoa > Chordata > Mammalia > Artiodactyla > Delphinidae > Pseudorca > Pseudorca crassidens. The sequence continues at coordinate 78,768,801 of NC_090309.1, read as the reverse complement.
TATTGATATATAGTTAGATTAATATCAACCACATTTGTTACTGTCTTCTTTTGTTGCCTTTGTTCTGTGTTTCCCACTCACTTTCTGCCTTTTGTGGTTTCAATGACTCCATTTTCTCTTCTTTCTTAGCATATTCGCTATACTTATTATTTTACTTTTTTTATTGATTACCCTAGAGTTTGAAATATACAAGTAATACAGGTTCACTTTAAAATAACACTGTATTACTTCATGGTAGAGCAAGTATCTTATAGTAAAATAATCTTAATTCCTCCCTCTTGTCCCTTGTATAATTGCTGTCATTCATTTCATTCATACATCATATATGTGTGTATATATATATATACATATATATATACACACACACACACACGTATATATAACTCATAACTGAGTGCATTGTTGCCATTATTTTGAACAAACTATTATTTGTTAGACAAGTCAAGAATACAGAAAGATAGACATTTTAATTTTACTTTCACCTATTCCTTCTCAGGTGCTCTTCCTTGTTAAATGTAGATCTTAGTTTCTGACCTATATATTTTTTCCTTCAACTGAAATAACTTTGAAATAACTTCTTTAAATATTTGTTGCAAGGCAGGTGCCCTGACAACAAATCTCCTCAATTTTTTTTTTTTTTTTTTGTCTTAGAAAATCTGTATTTTTTCTCTGGCTTTTTTCAGGGTTTTTTTTTTTTCTTTGTCATTTAGTTTCTGTAGTTTGAAAATGATATACCTAGGTATAGTTTTTTTGTGTGTTTGTTTTTGCATTTATCCTGCTTGGTGTTCTCTGAGGTTTGGTATGTGATATTAATTTGGGGGAATTCTCAGTGATCATTGCTTTAAACATTTCTTCTGTTCCTTTCTCTCTTTCTTCTAGTATTCCATTAAGCACATGTCACACCTTTTGTAGTTGTCCCACCATTCTTAGATATTCTGTCCTGCTTTTTTTCCCCAGTCTTTTTTCTCTTTGTTTTCAGTCTTGGAAGTTTCTTTTGAGAGATCCTCAAGCTCAGAGATTCTTTCTTTAGCCATGTCCAATTTACTATTAAGTCCATTAAACGCATTCTTCACTTATGTTACAGTATTTTTGATCTCTAGAACTTCTGTTTGGTTCTTTCTGAGAATTTCCATCTCTGCTTACATTGCTCATATGTTTTGCAGTTTACTTTATCCATTAGAGCCCTTAGTATATTAATCACTGTCTGAGACTGGTTCTGATGCTTACTTCAAGCTATGATTTCTTGCCTTTTTATATACCCTGCAATTTTTTTCTTGAGAGACAGACATGATGTATTGGATAAAAGGAATTGCTGTAAATAGGCCTTTAGATATGCTAGTAAGATGTTGGGGGAGGGGAAGTATTCTATATTCCTAGATTAGGCTTCGGTTTTTCAGTGAGGTTACTACACCTCTAGACTGTGGACTTTACATGTACTTCTTGGTTCTCCCCCCTCATTCCTCCTTGAGTGGGACGAGATGGCTAGAGTGGGCTGGGGTGGGATATTTCTCTTCTCCAAGTGAATGCCAAAGCTAGCTAGAGTTAACTATTTCCCTTCTCCTAGGGCAATTAAACTCTGATAAAACTCCAGCAGATTTGGCTCTGGTTAATTAGTTTCTCCAGAGGGCACACTTTATTAGGATGAACAGAATGCTGTGGGATATTTCAAAATGGTTCTTTTCCTCTCCTCCTATGGGAAACATGAGGGGATTTTCCCTGGCAATCACTTTGAGAACCTGCTAGAGCTCTAGAAGATAGAACTCACAAAGTTGTTGGAACTCCCCATTATTGGGTCCCTCTGGAGTTTTTATCTCTCAGGCTTGTCCACACTGAGCCCCCATCAATTCATCGATTATAGTTCAGGTTTCCCTATCCTGTCAGTGGTTTTGTGGAGGTTTTTTCTCGTGGGTTTCTGAGACAGTACGTTGTGATTCTCTGTATTTGCTTGTCTATCTCTCTAAGTTTGGGAGCAGCAGTTTGCTCTATGACCTCACTTCCCTTAGAGATTTAGAAGAGTTGTTGATTTTTGTTTGTTAAGCTTTTACTTGTTAGGATGGAGTGGAAACTTCCAAACTTCTTATGTGCTGGACCAGAAACTGGAAGTCTGCATCATATTTTTGAAATGACATAATTCAAAATATTCTACATTTCACAAAAAAAGAAACTCATCCTTCTCCAGGTTAATTTTGTTCAGATGAAAGGTTATTAATAGAAATATATATTAGATTGCATTTTTTCAGGATAGATTGAAGGACCTGGAGACTCGTCAATGCATACAGTGATCATAACATGTTCTTTCCTCCAGGACAAACATTGGTCAGATCCTTATGAAATAGTTACGTATGGTATGCTCTGATAGAAAATTTTCCTTTCCTTTATTCTGATATCATGGGTTACTGTGACATGAATTATTAACATCAATAAGTCGTTTACTTTCCCCTCATGCCTGCCTGCGGTCTAATTTATAAGCTACAGGATAGAAATTGAATCTTCAATGAAGATGGGCATTTTATGAATCTTGTGGAAAGAACTCTGCTAGGTACTCTTAACTATTTATACTTAGAAGAATAATCTTGGGTGGAAGGTCCTAACTAACATCACTTAGGCAATTGTCACACAGCACCAGGGGACAAATTATATTTTCAGGCCTATTTATAGTGTAGAAGCAGGTGACTTTATGAAAGCAGACTGCTAACTAAAGTTCCAGTCAAACAAGAATTAATTATGCAGAACCAAATGAACTAATGAAGGCAAATTGTGGTTGTTTGTCCTGGAATATTATCAGTAGGTGTTATTCTTCATGCTCTATGTATTTTTTTATGGGAATCTGAGGAAGTTCTTTATATTTCTTTTTGATTTATCTTTAGTCATCAAATTAGTAGTCTAAGCTTCTATAACAGAAATAAAAACACCCTTTAAATGATGTTGTGTTCTTCCTGACCAGAAAGAATTCATCAGCAAATATTTTTACTGTGTTTCTTTACTTTCACTGGCAAAATAATTATGGTCAAATATTCAGTGAGAATCTTATTTGGCAATCAGGGCTATAACTGGAGAGTTCTGTCTGAGCATAAATCTAATTCAACCAGGTATGACAAACCCGCTGTCAGGAATAAGTTTGTATTTCATGTTTAAATCCAATGCCCACAAGATCCTTCTAGGAATCTGTGGCCAGCCTTTCTGTGATCAAGAATGACCTTTGAGATTATTTACTAATGACCTTTGAGATTATTTACTATCACTAAGGTTAAAAGAAAATTATTCAGGACTTAGAAGTAAATTAAAAGGATTATTGTATATCCTTTAAAAATGCTGGGCATTGTCTAACAGACCCATTCAAGGATTGTTTAGTTTCCTGGGGGTATATTTTTTGTTTGACTTCCTATATATGATTAATTAGGGCCACAATTTTATGAAGTTGCACATTGACTTGTAGATTCCTATCCTGTAGAGATGCAAATATTTCTGTCTATTAGGAAGATCAGTCCAAACATTGAAGTTTCATTGCTTGGTAGAACATTAATCAGTTATGTTTCTTAGAACTGCAATCACTGTTCAACATTTTTTTCAGACACTATATATATTCAGTTTCTCGAACTCTCCCATGAACCAGATTTATTGTTTTGCTGCAACCATTAAATAGCTGACCTGTGTTTATTCTATAATTTTATAAAAATTTTAACTTTTTAAAAATATATATTTGACACTATTATCTCTATTTAGCTATTACCATGAAAAGTTTAAGGGTCTTTTAATATTTTCCTGTCTAAATGGAAGACCCTGTTCAATAGCATGTAGCCTTTGTTAAGATAAAGGAACATTTTCTTCTATTATATTTTTGTTTTTCTTTTATGCCTTTTCAGTTTCCAATACACTTGTTAGTCATAATTTTGATCTCAGCATACTGTACTGTCTATTTATCATCTCTTCTCCCATGATGGTCATTTTTGCTTTTTGATCTGCATTCTTGGAAACCATTTACACTTTTGCATCTATAAAATTTTCAATTTTAAGCAATATGGATTTTACTTTACACAATTCTCAATTCAAATTTCAATTCCATATTTGTGTTTTTAACCTAATTTTTTGTTTCTTTCTCAGTCTCAGCTTTCAGCCCATTCAACCCCTTATGATCTCTAAACCATGTTTCATAGAAGCTATGTTTCTTTTTATTTTATTGAGATGAAGAATATAACTTATGACATGTTCTATTTATTATAGAAAACTTTTTTTTTTCCTGAGGTTGACTTTTCCTCTCAACTTTCAGGGTATTTCTCACCTTTTCTTATGTTACAGAATGTTTTTATATTCTCTGGACTGGCAATATTTCTTTGTTTTCTCATCTATCAATGAGGGGATATCTCTCAAGACCCAATGTTTGCCAATTTGAAAGAGGCATAGGTTTCCTTTGGCCTTCTGTCTGTACTTGGATGCTTGCAGCTACTAGAATAGCTCTAAGTCCTGTTCTTTAATTAATGTGCAAAGCCCTTAGCGAAATTTTAGTGTCTGACCATTACTCATCTTCTGCAGCTCTGATAGACTGCCTACATGGCTTAATTTTCTTACTCTGGAAAATAATCTTTATCCCCAGGGCAGTAATTTCCAAATCTGACTGCTCATCAGAATCCCTTGAAAAGTTTTAAAAATATGTAGCTACTCAGATCACATGTTATCTTTCCTGGAATTTAATCTCCAGAGATAGGACTTGGAATTCATATTTCTTAAAAGCTTCCCAGGTCATTGTAATGCAGCTGGTGGACAGCCCCCTAGTTAAGAATAGCTAAATGTATCTGAGACAATTTATAGCTCTGCTTTAACCTACAACTCTTGATCTCACATCAAGAGTTCACCTATAGCTCTCTACCATCCATGACCACACAAGATACTTTTTCTTCCACCACAAACCTTGCTGCCCCGTAGAGTTGCAAATCTGCAAGTGAATGCCAAGTTCTAATAGATTGGGAGGAGACCTATATTTTAAATTCTGGTTTTTAAAATAAGGACCTATGCTATAGGGGATGAGCTATCTGACTTTCAGTTTCATAGAAGCTAGGCCAATAAGGGAAGTTTGAATTACCATCATGTCTATTTACTAGCTGGCCAAACGGGACTGTTTCAGAACATGGGTTTTCCTCAGTTATGTTTTGACTCGATATACCAGACCTTCTCCCGAGATGCTAGGGTCTGTCTCTTTTCCCTAGAAGGTGAACTTCCGGACAGTATTAACGGTTTCTTTCTGACCCTGTATTCCGATCCTGTATCACCATCATAGTGCCTGACACACAGCAGACATTAACAAATATGTGCTAATACCTGAATAAATGGGTATAGTTGTTGGTTGCCTACTATCCTCAATATTCAAAGTTGCAACTGTCTACAGTGGGTATTTTAATGGGAAATTGAGAAAGGCACCATATCAGGGTCTGCAAAGTGATAGGTCATTTCAACCTAGAAGTGCTGTATTTAATTATCTCCTCAAAAACATAGGAAAACCGACTTGGAGTGTGTACTTTAGTTGGAATGGAGGGAGAGGGAAAATGCCCAGAAAACTGCTCTTTTTATGTGTCACAGAGGTTGAAAATGATCTTATTTTAATGACATATTAAGTTTCAAACATTAACAGTGTTGTGTTTTTTTTGTTAATAAATTTGATCTTACAACTTTGTATTTTATGCCATGTTGTAAAGATACAAAACCATAACACCAAATTTGTCCTAACCTCCAACGTACTTTTTATGGAAACAAATTTGGATTAATACCATGGAAAGAGATTTCTTTCTTCCTAGGATCAGACAGGGTAATTAGTTTTAGTAATAAAATTAAAGGGGAGGGGCTTCCCTGGTGGCGCAGTGGTTGAGAGTCCGCCTGCCGATGCAGGGGACACGGGTTTGTGCCCCGGGCCGGGAAGATCCCACATGCCGCGGAGCGGCTGGGCCCGTGAGCCATGGCCGCTGAGCCTGCGCGTCTGGAGCCTGTGCTCCACAACGGGAGAGGCCACAACAGTGAGAGGCCTGCGTACCGCAAAAAAAAAAAAAAAAAAAAAAAAATGATTGACAAGATCTTTGCTATTGGTACAGCTTTCTGAAAGAAGCTGGCACCAAAGTGGCCAGTGGTTGTCCTCCTGTGAATGGGATCCAGCTTGGACTCTGAGTACACGAGCTCTATCTGCTCTGAGTTTCCCCATTTTATACAAAAGCTTATTAGGCATAAAGCTAGTGATGTCTACTCCATCTCCAACTCCCAGAAGCGCCAAGAATAAAAGCAAATCAGACATTTCAGCGAAAGCATGGACCCTATAGATTTGATGCAGGTTGGAGGTAACAAATCTTCAAATTGTCTTTAGAGACCAATTCAAATAATCATTTTTTAAAAAAGTTTCCTTCCCATGCTGAGGGAAAAAAATGCAATCCACAGTGGATTGAGGCAGCAGAAATATTATCTAAGTTCTGTTTCCAAGTAGTGCACCCCTAGGGAGAAAGGGATTCTCTTTCATTCACTCATTCAGTTCACAATTACTAAGGAACTACTAACTATAGAGCCTGGAACTTTTCTAGGGCAGAGACTATAACAAAGAATAAGACAAAACAAGGTCCTTGCCCTCATGAAGGACCTGTCTGGGAGAGACAGACCTGTAAATAGATACCTAGGAGAACTGCACTGTTTTTCTCTGAAGAAAAATGTCAGTTAAGGCCATAGAGCATAATGAGGCTGCTGTTTAGATGGTCCTAAGGGACACCCTCTCTGAAGAGGAGACATTTAAACAGAGACTTGTATCACTGGAGTTGATTCAAGAGCCAGATCCCTGCTTTCCCCTCCTCTTTAAGAAGTTATTTATTAAGACAGTTGATCCACATTCCAGATCTTTCTTTCAGACTATAAAACTCTGGGAGCTACATTTATTTTCCTTAATTTGGGTGTTTTAAATAGTGTGGTCACCTGCTTACTTATTAACAGAGATCAAATAATAATTATTATCAATCCAGTTATTATTTTCCCTTACAAGTACAATTTTCCCCACTAAATCTGTTTAACTGTACATTCTTTTGGCTAGAAAATGGATTTTCATCAATCTTTTCAAGGATTACTGGTAATTATGCTCGGACCTAAGTAGAAAGATGCAGTGTGATATTCAGGAAATAATGTGGTCACTCGGGTCTGTATTTTACTCTTGGTCGTGCCATTTGAAGCACAGTTTTTCTCATCTGTAAAACTGGTAGGATAGCTACCTTCCAAACACGTGGTCACTGTATGTTAATACTGTTCCACCTACTGCACAATCTGAAATTCCTGCAGTTATATTTCTCCATTGGTGACCTGAGTCCCTCTTCCATTTCAGAGGACAATTTGGCATGGCTAGTAAAGGTCTTAATCATTCCACATCAACAAGACATGGAGGAGACTTCATCTTTGCTGGAATAGTTTTTATGTCTCATGTTGCACTGTAAGCTGTGATTCTCAGACTTCCCAGGTGGATTTCTCCAACAGCCCATATTTAATCAAAACTACAAGATGTGTTACACTGAGAAGCTAAGAGATTGGTCAGGGTCACTCAGCTGGTTTATAGTAGAGATGCAACGAGCATCACCTTTTTCCAACTACATTGAATATTTTTCTTGTATCTTAGAATCTACACTTGATCGAAACTCTCAAGGCCAAAAATAACCTTGGAAAGATGGTATAAATTACTAGATGGATAATTTTTGCTTTAACAGATTTGGTCAGTACCAAAACCTATTGGAGGAAGGACAATTCTTTCACTTTAGAGAAGCATAAAAAACACATACTTGTCAATAACCAATGATGGAGAATTCAGCCTTGATGAAATTAACTTTCTTTTATGATCCACTTTTGAACATGATGTAACAGGTCCAACCTTGGAATGAAAACATAGGGAGTGAAAACATACTCTTGCCTTTTCAATCTGATTTTAGGCACTGATTTTTCTCTTTAGTCTTCAGAAAACCATAAACAGTCTCATAGAAACCCTGATGTTGGGGATGGGGAAAAAGGGAGAACTACATGATTTCTATATTTTAATATTATTGCTTTGACTCATTTTTGATTGAGGAAACTACCTTTTCTCTTGTCAGACAATACAAATCTCTAGAAATACACCTCCCCTGATACACACAGTGGTTGGAGGCCTCCTGTGGGGAACATCTGTGGCTCTAGTTCTGGGCCACTTCTCAGCTCACTGCCAAACTGCCCATCAGGAAACCTGACACTGCACATTCCAACCTGCCTCACCATCATAAAATCATACTTTTTTTTTTTTGCTCTGGGGACCTTTGAAGAAAAGATACCTATTTTTGCTTTGCTTTTCTTATAAAAATATAAATGCTTTGATAAGCATTTTCTCCTGATGTATCAAAAGACACTTCCATCCATTGATTTTCAGAATGTCCTCACTCTTATTTTTTCATGGTCCTGAGAGAACAAGTGACTGGTCCAGTGTTTCACAGTGAGTTAGAGGTGGAGTTAAGATTGAATCTCGAGGCTCCTTGACAATTATTTTCAATTTTCCCCCTAGTGTACTTTATTACTTCTTTACACAACCTCTAGGTTCAAAAGCCCTTTCGACAACTTCTAGATCACCACCTTATTTCGTTAAGAGTGTCAGAAGTTACAGTTTTCTTCTGGAAATGTATACAGAAATAGCATGAAAAATTCTTATATTTCTCTTGGAATATACCACATTTTTTTTTTTAATTTTCTTTGGAAAGTCACAAAATGCTCTAAATTTATGAAGTGATCACAGTAATGATTTGTTTTTCTTTTCTTTGTCTCCTTGGGTCATAACAATAACTTTTGTAATTTAAAACTATGAAAAATTCACTTGTATATTGTTGGATGTCTCCGGTGCTGTCATTCCCCTGAGATTATCTGCCATGTGGCTTTCTCATGTTGTCCCCTTGCAGACATGCTGACCACTGGTGCGAGGTGTTTCAAAGGCTGACGTTTACTGCTCTTAGCATGCTGATGTACATTCTTAGGGAAGAGAAGGATGAAAATCTTGAAGTTGTATTGTCAGACTCTGAAGTAATCATTATTCTTGGGCAATTGAGAGAGAAACACTGTCATATCGGTTGTGTTTGGATATCATGTCAACCAAACAACTGCCTCAAGTTTTGCTTTTCAGTACAGTGCTTTAATGTCATCTATGAACAGCCTGGGTATTCAGTCTTTATCTATTAAGGTGATAGATACTACCAGGTGACACAGCAGAGTACAAGTTTTCCAAGTTGTAGTTTGAGCCTTTATCTAGTATATTAATTATAAATATCAAAAGGCATAATCAAATTGATTTTAGAAGGTAATACAGGGCAGAGGTTAGAGCATAGATTGGATTAGATCTGTATATTGTATTTTTTTTTTAAACCATTTTTATCATCACCCCGCTAAGGACCTCCCCACCTTTTTAAGGACAACTTCATATTTGCTGCTTTTATTTTTTATCTACTCTGCCAGTCTCTGCTTTTTAATTGGTATTATTTATACCATTTATACTTAACTTACTACATCAGGGCTTAAGTCAGCCATTTTAATTTTTGTTTTCTTTTTGTTCCTATGTTTCTTATTCCTCCACTTTTTATTTGTTTGCTTAGTATTTTGTTTTCCTGTGGGTTACTTGAACGTTTTTTAGGATTCTGTTTTGCTTTGTTTGTAGTGCTTTTGAGTACATTGCTTTGTATAGTTTACTTAGTGGTTGATCTTCCTCATATTACAATATACATATTGTTGTATTACAGTCTATTAACATCAGCATTATAGCATGGAAACCTCATTTCCATCTAGATCCTTTTACCATCACCACTATTGAAATATCATCAACTTGAATTTCAGATGGTATTGTGGACTGAATATTTGTGAACCCCTCCCCAACCCCAAGTTCACATGTGAAACCCTAACCCCCATGTGGCTGTGTTTCGAGATAGAGCCTATAAGGAAGTAATTAATGTTAAATGAAGCCATAAGGTTAGGGCCCTGATCCAATAGGATGAAGAGGCATGAGAGAGCTTTCTTTCTCTTTTTCTCTCCCCTCTCCCACCCCTCCCCAGCAGGCAAGCACCAAGGAAAGGCCATGTGAGGATATAAAAAGAAGGTGGCTGTCTATAAGCTAGGAAGAGAGTCCTCATCAGAAGTCCTGCCAGAAACTTGATTTTGGACTTTCCAGCTTCCAGAACTGTGAGAAAATAAACTTCTATTGTTTAAGTCACTCAGTCTATGGTATTTTATATGGCAGCCCAAGCTGACTAATGCAGATGGTGTTATAACTTTTGCTTCAGTCCTCAAATAAGATTCAGAAAACTCATCAGGAGAATAATCTATTATGTTTAGTCATATTTTGGTTATTTTCATTTTTTTCCCTTCTTGATGCTCTAAGATTCCTTCACTTATCATTTCCTTTCTGCTTGAAGAATTTCCTTTAGCCTTTCTTTAAGTGTATATCTGTTAAGTAACAAAGTCTCAGAGTTTTCTTTCACATGAGAACATTTTTATTCCCTTCTCACTACTGAAGAATAGCTTTGCAAGATATGGAGTTTGCAGTTAATAGTTCTTTTCTTTCAGGACTAGAAAAATACTGTGCCACTTCTCTTTGTCCTCCGTTGTTTCAGATGAGAAATCTGTAATTCAAATTGGTATTTCTCTAAAGATAATACCTTGTTTCTACCTGGCTGCTTTCAAGATACTGTCTTTGTTTCCAGTGTTTAGAATTGAATTATGCTGTGTCATGTTGTGGATTTCTTTAAGTTTACCCTACTTGAAATTCTATTAGCTTTTTAAATCTGTGTATATATCTATATCTATATCTATCTATCTATCTATCTACCTATCTATCTATGTCTTTCTCCAAATATGGGAAGTTATCAACCATTATTTCTTCTAATATGGGACTCTAATGATATGAATTTAGATTGTTTGTTATTGACTAGATTAGCTAGATCTGAGTTAAAATTCTGTTTAAGCCACTTAGTAGCTAAATTATCTAGGTAAAATATTTCAGATTGATTGATTGATTTCTATAAAATAAGACATGAGGCCAGTCTGTATTGGACCTCTGTTGCTTTAATCAGCAAACACTGCCACCACCACCACCACCCCCCGCCCAGTGGGACTTTATACACATAGACACACATTGTTTTCTTTGGGGAACTTCTCTTTCCTCATTGTATTTGGTGGGGCTGCCAATCATAATCACCACAACCCTTACCACACTCCACAAAGATTGAATTGTGTTCACCCTAGGAAGTAAACTGAATGAGACATCAGCATTACCATGTTCAGCCCAGTAACTGGACCAATGCCTCATCCATAAGACTAATTATTATTTATTGCATGTGCAAATAATGACTCAAATCCCAATAACATTTTTTTCCCAGAGCAGTGAGGTGACAAAATACTTAAAGATTTGTAGTGCAGGTCAGCAACTGGCTCTGGAATTCACTGCATTAGCAATCTAATTGTTCTGTCTCTTTATTGCTTGCTCCACATTTCTCCCTCTCCCTTTGGCTACATCTATCTTATTCTGCATGTCTTTATCTAGACTACCTCGGTATTTTTCTCCTTAAGTCCCTAAGCTTCTTTATTTCTCCATTCTCTCTCTTATGATCTCTGCTCCCCTGACATTTTTTTTTTATTATTTTGTACCTATTTTGATTCCTACTTCTGTATTTTATTCCTTCTTACCTTCCCCATTTTATTTATTATTTATTTATTTATTTATTTTGTAACCAGCTTCCATTCCCTTTATTTTTCTCATATAAAACTATGTGGTGGTCACAGCTGGAGCTTGGGTCCTCTGCAAGGAAGCTCTGGTGTGGGTCTTTACAAGATGGTCAGTGAATTCCTGCTATGGAGACTTGGTGAACAGCATCTGTTTCCAGAGATTAGGGGTGAGAGAGCTGTAGGTCTTGGAAATGGCATCAAAGGTGGCCTTGGCAAAGTTGCCCAGGGTGGCAGTGCAGCCCCTGACAGAGGTGTAGCAATCGTCAGTACTGGCCATCAGCAGCAGCTTCTTCGGCACAGGGGCTGAGTTGATGCCAGTGCCCCTGGGGCAGGGATGAGACTCACCGGGCCAGAGCCACAGAGAGCCAGTCATCTTGCAATGAACAGCATTGGGCTTGCCGATCTTGTTACCCCAGTAACCTCGCTGCATGGGGACGATGGAGAGCTTGGCCAGAATCATGGCCCCACAGATGGCAGTGGCTACCTCTCTGGAGCACCTGACACCCAAATGATGTCCATTGTAATTCTCAGTGGCGACAAATGCCTAGAACCTGGTCCCGCTGGCCAGCACAGGTCTGCTTTTGCACAGGCATTATCTACAAAACCTTGTCCTTGAGGGATGCCCCCAGCAAAAAGTCAATGATCTCAGATTCCTTGATGGGCAGAGAGAAGAGACAGATCTCCTCCAGGGACCTGATCTTCATGACCTCAACCAAGCGACCCAGCTTGGTGACAGGGAGCCTCTCATTGTCCTTGGCCCCAGCCCCGGGATGACGTAAACTACCTCAGCCTCCTCTCCCGGGGCCCCCTCGGCCTCCGAGCCCTCCAGCAGCACCTGTATCATCTGCTATTTGGTGTTTTTATGGAGAAGAATCTTACTTCCCCACTTTAATCTTTTTGCTTCTTACCCGTCTTTCCAGATCATTTTCTCTATTCAGTATCAGATCACAATGGGACTCTAAGTTACGTGTATTTATTTAGTATTTACTGTTTATTCAGTATTTATTTGCTATCTCTTGGAATAAAGATTTATCTTCCTTTTTCTGACTGAAAGAAAGTCATTTAATGTATTAAAATGAATATATGTGATTTAAAATATTCTATACAATCTAATTAAATATTTAATATATTTAAGTATCAAAGTTAAATATATTTATGTAGGGAAGATAATATAAGTTTTTATTCACCTCCAGCTCATGATTAATTTTGCTTTTCTTGTGGATTAAAGGCTGTTAATAGGAAAAAAAAATCCTCATCCCTCTTGTAAACATGGGTCTCTGATGTCTTTTATTAAGTTAGTGCTAAAGCCACAAACAGCGAATGTGACAAGCAGGTCTGATGACAGCAATGTTAATTAATCTCCATAAGCTGGACCATCTGGTTTTTGGAAACTGAACAGGAAACACACAGCCCTAGCTCAGCATCTAGAGTATTCATTGGCTGGTGAGTATTGACTATGCATATTAGTCAGTCAGAAATGTCCAAAAGGAAGAGCACACCATGGCCAGTGATCTGGCTGAGTGGACAGACCTATTCTTTGGTTAGAGAATGATTCTTTATTCAGCTCATTCTCCAGACCTCAATTCTGCCCCAGTCAATTCTGCTCTGCTATAGAGCTGGTCCCAGTAGAAAAGAAAGAGGGAGGTAACAGTCCCTGTGTCTCTGCCTGAGGGATGGCAGGAAGCATGGCTACACTCATACTTCCTGGCCACTAGCTCTGCAGCTCAAGCTGTTCTCTTTTGCTATATGTCTTCTCTAAGGCTTTCCTCTGCTAACCTATCCCAAGTGGTGCTTAGTGCTCTGTTCTCCATCTCTACATCATAGGCTCAGCAGAAGAATTTATTTTCTTATTGTGAATCAATACAATAATCTCTCCTGGTGGAGGATTTTCAACCTTGAACCTTAGCTGTCATTGGGAATGAACATTGGAAATGAATCTGTTCCCTGGGGTCCTGAAATGCTCAAAGCTCTCAATTTCTGCTCCCACCTCCACTCCCATGTCCTTGATAATATGTGCCAGGACCCAAAAACATTTAATTGGAGAGCTTAGTTGAGTATTTTTCTCCTCCTTAGATTACCCTATAAATATTGAAATTGAACAAGATCTTTCAAAGTACTAAGTGACATTTTGTTGGTGTACACATGGGATGAATACATTTACATCTATTAGATAATTATTTATCAAGCTAATTGGCCCCAAACCATCAACTTTTTATTTTTATTTTTTAAGGTAAAGCCTAACACTTGCAGGGAAGAGGTATTTTTTTCATACTTGGGTTCTCCTGGGGCATCTTGCAAAACTGGATTCACAGACTGCAAATGTGCTTCGCGTGCTTTCTCAGTGAGGAAGGGAAAACTGAGATCTCTAGCATTAAACAATCATTTTATTCCACAAAACCTGTGTGTGAATTATTGACATTCCATTCCCATGTTTACTCAATTAATGAAGCCAATTAGTGCACATTGTGCTTTGTAGTAGCATCAGCAGGAACTAAATGAGCCTTTGGGGATGTTTATGGACTTAGTTGATTTCAGGAAAAAGGTTGACTGATAGAAGCAGCTGCTAGTGGGAAACAGTTTGCTCCCAAATAGAAATGAACCATAAGATTGAACAGATGTTGTTCTGTCTTCTTAGTGCCTGGATTATGGTGCAATGTTATCAATTAATTTCCTACCAGGAAAGTCTAAAATATAGTCAAAGAGGCCCGCCACAGCGTTCTACAGCAGCAGGGCAGTGTTTATTCTCCAGGAAGTTTGTAGTCATTGGCTTCCCAGTTGTCTCACTAATTGTCTCACTAATCAGTTAAAAAACAAACAATAAAATGACCAAGAATTTTAAAAAAATTGACTTAGAAATAATATATAAACTTAGAGAATGAGTTGAAATCCCTTTGAATACATTTTATAATATTCCAGTTAATTATGGTAATGAGATGTGGTAGTTAATTTTATGCATCAACTTGACTGAGCTAAGGGATACCCAGATGGCTGGTAATCAGTTTTTCTGGATGTGTCTTTGAGGGTGTTTCTGGAAGAAATTAGCAGTTGAATCAATAGACTGAGTAAAGCAGATGACCCTTACCAAAGCAGGTGGGCATTGTCCAATTTATTGAGGACCTGAATAGAACAGAAAGGTGGAGGAAGGACAAATTTGCTCTTTGCTTGAACTGGGACATCCATCTCTCCTGCTCTCAGACATCAGCACTCTTGGTTCCCAGACCTTTGGACCTGGACAGAATTATACCACAGATTTTCCTGGGTCTCTAGTTTGTAGATGGCATCTTGGGACTTCTCAGCCTCCATCATTGTGTGAGTCAGTTCCTATAATTTATCTCCTCTTTATCTATCTATTTATCTATCTATCTATCTATCTATCTACCTATCATCTATCTATCTATCTATCTATCATCTCCTATTTCTCTGGAGAACTGTGACTTATACATGAGGAAAACAAAGAAAAGGGGTAGAGAACAGGACCTCTTATTTCCAGAGGGTAGACTTCCCAGCTGCAGTCTTTCTGGAAGAAATCTATTCTATAGCTCTCTCCACATTATAATGCAGGGGATCTGCAACAGGTGTCAGACAAAAGTAGGTTTCCATCAGGTATGCCCCCACATAGGTTGTGTGACCTTGGGTAATTTATCGGTACCTTGTGTGAGTTATCAATACCTTGGGTAAGTTAATAAAGCATGTTATATCTTGGTTTCTCCTCTATAAAATGAAGATACATATACTTGCTTCACAGGGTTAAATAAAATAACGTGATAATTTTTGTTG
Source organism: Pseudorca crassidens (assembly GCF_039906515.1). NCBI lineage: Eukaryota > Metazoa > Chordata > Mammalia > Artiodactyla > Delphinidae > Pseudorca > Pseudorca crassidens. The sequence goes on along the minus strand of NC_090309.1, from coordinate 78,753,297 downwards.
TAATGCACATTTTCTATATTAGGTATCATAGATTATATATACAATCAATTTATTAATTTGCAAGGAGATGAAGGAAGTGAAAAAAGGACTTTAAATGAATAGGTTGGCTGTAAAGATGCTTTCTGATTTTAGAAACATGTTAATGTGAAAAAGAAAAAAACTTGCACCCTAGATTTAAGAAAATGTCATAGTATATGCTAAAGAAATATTTACTTTTCTTCTGCTCGTGTATTAAGAAAGCAGATATCAGAGAGCAGCTCACCAAACATTCAGGGAGACTGGAACTTCTTGATATCTATTTATAATATACTTTATTTCTAGTATGAGTATATAAAATCCAATGTACAAGAATCAAAGAATCCTAGTTTGAGACATGTGAGCATCTCATGTGGCCTTTATTTCTTATGTTAGGCTCACAAATAAAACAAGATGGCTTCTGTTTCGTAATCCACACTTAATTAGTCCTTTTTTTGGTGGGACCAATAAAGAGCGGGGTGCAAAGATTGTATTTGTTTTACTACTGAAGAGCATTTCTAGCACAATGAATAAATCACAAACCCAAGACACTTTACTCTGTATAATTATCGTGAAGCCTAGTTTTATTTTCACCGAAGTGAGGCGTGAGGTTTTGTATGCGCTTGTGTTGTTTTTAATTTTGGCAGGAGATGGGGCAGTAGAGAAAGCTGTGAGGGAAAAGTGTTGCTGTCTTGTAAAATTATTTTTACATAGCTGTGCTAATTTATTTCACTCATACCCATTGATTGTAGACAAAGAAATCAGCCAGATCAGAGATCAGACTTGGAAACACTGGCGACAGATAGAAATATTGGATTTTTTGAAGATAGAGAAAGGGGAAATTATATATTTATGTACTAATAAATATTTGATATAATATATATAATATATATCAATATAGTTATATATTAGTATAATATATATAATAGTATATGTCATGTGTGTATATATTTACACACATACTGAAGGAAAAAAGAGATACAACTGATAGACAGTACAAAAATATTCCCTTTGGGAAGCCTAAAAACTTGACCCTGCAGGGGGTTATTCTTACCCCCTTCTCTTCCTCTACCTATGTGTCTCTATGAATCATGGTTCAGGGGTGCTCGACATGCTGCTTGAATCTGAGCCACGTGGAACCACTTGCCTCATGCATGTCTATCCATAGGGCTGGTGCTGCTTCTGGGTCCCTCTTTTGTAATCCAGGTCTTCTGTCTTCAATTTCAGAGTTTCTGGTCAATTTAAAGTATCTCTTCTTTCCAAATGGTTAGAGAAGCCTCTGCCACAACTTTTGAAAACAAGATTTTAATTCTCTTTATCATCAACGTACAAGTGTAACTGCTAAAACCTGCCATTTTATTGAACACTTGCTAAGTTCTAGGCAGTCACCTTAGTTAATTACCTAATTTAGTTCTCACCCCAGTCTTATGAGACAGATATTGTTATGGCCATTTCAGTTGAGCACACTGAGATTAACTGAGTGATGTAAGAGCCAAGATGGTCAGTCAATGAACATTATTTTTGCTTGGCGAAGCCTGAGGAAGCTGGTGGACAGATCATTAGGGATGGTTTAATTCATTGTTCATTTTACAGAGCAGGAAAAATGAGTCTCAGAGGCAGAAAGTGATTGCCCAAGGTCTCACTGGGGTGTATATCAGAGCTGAGAACCAAACTCAGGACTTGCGACTTTAGCACCCCATCTTTTCTGTGGAGCCAGGCTGCTTCATGGAACAGAATGACAGCAGGCTGATTGAAGTATGGCCGGTTGTGGGTCCCCAAACTGCTAACGTTGTGCCAGTGTTAACGAGGCTCCCTGGAATCTGGACCAAGAAGAGGAGAACAGATTTGGGGAGACCCTCATCTTCTTTCCGGATTACAGAGCCTTGTCACTCAGGCCCCATCACCCCCTTTGGCCCCTCTGTCTGAGAGATGCCTGACGATACTTCCCAGAGTAAGATGATTAGAGGCTAAGAAACAGGATCGTTGTAAAAGCACATTAAAGGAAGGAGCTAGAAAGAAGAAGCACTTGAGGAGAACAGGGACACAGTCTCCTCTTCAGCTCCAGTCACACCTTTTACCTTCCACAGCCCAACAGCCACCCCTTTTGCCTACCTTAACTTTAGACACCAAATGAAGATGCAAAGGCTTTATCTGTACCTCACCATGGTTCCTCTTGGATCTGGGGGGGGGGGAATATGTTATTTATATGTTTTCCTAATTGAGAGAGGAAGAGAGAGAGAAGGAGAGAGAGAGAGACCCATCTGCTGCATATACTGAACTTTTCTGTCTTGATCCTTTGCCTAGTTACACTGTGTTCCTGGGACCCTTCCTCACTGTGGCCACTCCACAACTGGCCCATTTCCTCTCAATACACAGCTCGTGCTCAACTTGATTCCCTTTCAACCAACTGACCCTACTGGTGTATTTAATTTTGCAGAAGGACACATATCGAATAACTCTTGTCAGTAGTTGCTGAATGTATATTCAACATTTTCTCCTTTTATAGATTATATTATTTGCGCTCTCAAATCCTTTGTATGGCATATAAGGATTTGCAGGTGTCATGGGAGAGAAGAAATAGCTCAGCTTCCATATCTTTTTGGATTTTTTTCACTTGAAACTGGTAGATTTATAAGAACAAATATCAGTTACCAAATAAATAAAAATATGTAATTACTAGTAAAACAGACAGCAGATGGGCTTTACAATGCATTCACTTTACTTTGCAGTTCTACAGAACATGTGGTGCTTCCATGGGCACTGATTCTTATCAAGGAGTTAGGATCTGACCACTGTGAAGCAGTACATCATTCTTAGTAGGAGTTGTCACAGCCTTGCCAGTGATGGAAGGTCAGTAATCACCAGTTACAGAAAAGGCACTAATGTGTAAGCACTTATACGAGAGTCAATTATCATAAAGGGAACTAGAGGAATAGGCTGGAGAGATGCAGGAAGATTTTTCAGGTTGGCTCCTGGAGTTCATATTTCTTCCAGTTAACTGTAAATAATCTCACCACTGAGGATCTCACTTAAGTGATGCTATTTTTTTCTTTTAGGGAAGATGTATTATTATAATTAACATACCCTCATAGAAACCTAGATGAGTACACTTAAAACGGGTCACTGATTCTGACTTTCTTGATTTAATGTCATTTCTCATTTTAAAACAAAGAAGGTGCACACTAATTTGCTATTTCCCCTCACCATCTGTTACCAGGAGCTTATAGACAAACATAGCTATAAATCATAGTTACTAAAATTTTACTCTTCTTGTCTCATGGGATGTATTCATTAATAGGGTGTGTATATGTTTGTGTTTATAAATTCACATTATCTTTACTTTCTGTGTGTTTCCTTTAGATAGGAGTAAGCTTTGCAGACATTAATTACAAGATCAAACCTTAGAGGAGAGTGACTTTGCACTTCTAAGATAGTTAACAATCTTTAACCATCACCAGTCATTTTTTAAGCAGCTTCTCTGTGGGTTGGATGAAAGTGGATTCATTTACCTGACTTTGCTTTCCTCTTTTTGGTGGCTGATTAGTCATTACAGGTCGGTCTTTGAATAGAGTCCAAATTGGTACATCTGGATCTGTTTAGTGACTCTACGGAGGAGCTCAGGCATCAGCTGATTTGTCTTGTTAGCACGTAAATGTCTTTGTTATCAGTCTCTCCATAATGCTTCTGACCACGTGTTTGCATTATGTGGTACAATGCAAAAACAAAACAAATGAACAAAATAGAAAAAATTGTTTCCAGACCATTCTCTCAAGGAAAATAACTAAGTTTTACTCTCTAAGATATCACATAGATGGAGCGTCAAAGAAATAAACTTTGTAAACATATCATAATGACCTGAACCCAAACCAATAACTTAAAAATCAAAGCAGGATAGATCATTCAAATCATTTGTTCCAAAATGATTTATATCGTGCTAATTACCTTTAGTCTCTCTTTCTAGTTTGGCTATCAGCAACAGTACTGTGTGCTCGATTTGGAGAACCATAGAATTCAGCATGGATAATAACTTTATTTTACTTGCTGAAGAGGAGTGATAAGCCCTGTCCATTTGCCATAGAGTCGTTTGCTCACTTTCTTTCTAAATTCTGCGTGGTCAAAGGAATTTTTTTTCTCTCACACCTGTAACATTCCACTATCACCTTGGCCGTGTTGTAGTATTAAAAAATTTAAATCCCTCTGGTGAATAGCCAACTGTGCCCTTTCTTTTTATGGAAGATGTATTCTACTTCCAATTTTACATGGGCTGCTGCAGCCTCCAGTGTAAATAAGTACCTGTCTTCTAAAATGTCACTAATAAACTCCCGGTCATTTGGTGTTTGAGAAAGATGTCACACAAGAAATCACCTTCATGTTTCCACAAAAATCATCAAATGAAAACCTAGATCAAATTAACTAATGAATTTTATTACATTCCTATATTAAAGTAAAATGCATATGTGTGTGATGAATTAAACTGTTGAGTCCAGAGCCATTTTGTTTTTTCACTTTGGGAAGATGGCTATGACATTAATCTTTGTTTTTCTGAATACAGACAAGGCTAAGGAAGGCAGATATTAGGCCAGAAAATTAGGCCTTTTAGTGTCAATAAAGAAGTCCTATATTGGAGTCCAGAGATCTAGGTTTTAGCCCTATCCCGGCCTTTTGTTATCTGTATGACCTTGAATAAATCATCCTTTCTGAGCCCTTATTTACTTGTCCATAACTTAGAGATATCAATACCTGCTCTATTTCCTTGGTTTTTCATGTGAGGTAATGTTATTAGAATCTGTGAACTACTACACAAATATGAGGTGCAATTATTTTAAAGTTGAACTAGAGTATTTTTGATCAAAGGCTAAGCCAATAATGAAGTCACTGTGCCAAAATATTCCTTTGTCAATGGGTTCTACCATCTGTTCGTATTTTTATTAACCATGCCACTTTAAGAATAACAACAGAAGATAAGAATTATTTGAGGCACACCTTTTGCTGACTCTGAGGTTGGTTGCTGGTAGCAAATAAAAATAAGGGCTCTTAATCACTGTGTCATAAGTGTCAAGCATTGTCCCTGGGGCTTCACACACATTTGTTTTTCACCAAGTCTCTGCAAGCAACTCCCCTTATGCAGTTAACAGATATGCAGATAAGTCAATGAAGGCTCAGAGATGATGTCTTGCTCAGGTCATAGAGTTGGCTCCAAGCAGAGTCAGAATTCGTACCTGGACAGGACAGCACTCCTGTTAATGTTTCAAGCGTTCGACAACATCCGTAACAACAGAATTCTGCTGCTAAACTACCAAAAATTGCTAGATCCTAGGAGAGATCTACCAACAGGCCACCATCTCGAGGGTGAAGAAAGGTGTCTTTTTCTAGGAGAATGGCTGTTGGCAGCCGTGAGAAATGATAGTTTTCCTTCATGTTTTCTTAACTTTTATTTGAGCTTTGTTTCTCAAGAGTCAATATCATCTAGACATTTCCCTTTTGGGCCCATGCTTCCACTTACATTTTAGTTTTAGGGAAATTGATCCCATTATGTATTCAAAGGAGGAGTTCATATTTCTATGATAACTAATTATTTTGCACAAAGTTGTCTATTTAGACTCAGTTCTTAGCAATTCATTGCCACAAGTAACGATAGAAGTAGACTGCACATAAAGGCAAACTTGCTGTCAGCATAATGTATACTGGGTATGATTTCTAACTCACATATTATTACAATTGTAAGGTGACTTGAGCACCATCTAGGCAACTTCCTTTTTGTTTGTTTGTTTGTTTGTTAGTTTGTTTTAGGTTGGGAGAAAGAGACCCAAAGGAAGTGACCTGCCTATGGTCACATCACACAGTCTATTATAAACTTTCCAGAGGTACTAAGATTTTTAAACAAATTATCTTTTGCATGTTCTCATGCTCTTATTTCCTTTGCTTTAACAGAAACTTCCAGCATAGAGCAGTGTTCTACTTACTACATAGTGAATAATAACAACTTCAATCCCCATCTACCATTGGTTATAAACTGGGGGTCCTATACTAACACCTCTCACAACACATAAGCATTTTTAATTCCTAGAGGACCACCAAAGGCTCCTCCATGGACTTCTTGTGCTCGTGATAAAGACTTCATATATTAGTTTAAGCTGATTTTCCCCCTCACATCTACCCACTATAGTTTAAGGCTAATTGGTGCTGCTTTTGAAAAGTGTGCTTCTGTGAGACTCATGAAGCCTTGAGATGACGGTGCAAGTCTATAGACAACAGAATTTGATTTACCCAAAACATTTTAGGACCCTCAGATATATTAAACACTGTACTTTCTTCAAAATATTTTGTCTTCCACATCAATATTAAGTTCAGCTTTTCCTCAGTATTCTATTTTACAAACTATTTTGTGTAGAATGAGAATGACGTTTAAGAACAGAATTTCTGTGTATAATTTAAGAAATTAATTATCAATATATGGAATAAAAAATTAAGAATGCCTGCAATTTTTTCCTGTTTTCTTATCTGCCTCATCAGAATGACTGTCCCCTGATGTATACACAGTCTTTTAAAGCTATGCTATTGGAAGTAAGGATAGGTGTCCATGTGACACACATGGAAATTCTGCAGTTAGAAACAATCAACTCATAAATGTAAGCAGAGTGCCATGCTAGGAAGAGAAAGAAGAAAACAATTTTTTTTTTCTTTTTTTTGCGGTACGCGGGCCTCTCACTGTTGTGGCCTCTCCCGTTGTGGAGCAAAGTCTCCGGATGCGCAGGCTCAGCAGCTATGGCTCACGGGCCCAGCCGCTCCGTGGCATGTGGGATCCTCCTGGACCGGGGCATGAACCCCCGTCCCCTGAATCAGCAGGCGGACTCTCAACCACTGTGCCACCAGGGAAGCCCAGAAGAAAACAATTTTAACATGAGCATCCTGGTCTTTCTAAAATATAATTTATTGCTCAAATGCACCATTTTCAATTAAAAACGGAATTATTATAATTTTCCCTTTGTTTCCATTATTGTTTCTCTTTCCTTGAGTGACTCATTATAATTCTTTATCACTTCTGTTTATCTCTTCATGAATAAAATAGTAAGACATTTGAAATATATTAATATATTAGGATATTTTTCATTTCATTCTATGTAGTGTTTGAAGTTTGGATATATATGTATATATACATATGCCTGTATATGTATATCCATACACATATTGGAGATTATCTATCTATCTGTCATCTGTCTATCTATCTATCTATATCTCTATCTACCTGTCTATGCTTCAGTGTGTTAGAAGTAAAAAGCAAACAGAGACTTCTTGGCAAATACAGAGAGATTTTGTGACAAATATTCAAGGAAGGAAAAAAAAATATTCACCCCAGATATCAGTTAAGAACTAGACACCCATTCAACACTGACACTGAAAACCTGGAAAGGCATAGAACTCATGGGAAAACTTAAAAACACTTTGAAGCATCTAAAAGAAACAAAATCATGTTGTATGGGCAAATTTAGTCAAATCCAGGGAAGAGAAAAGAAATACGTAGGTCCTGGTCTTTCTGCAATAGAATTTGTTGCTTAATTGTGCATTTTTCCATTTTACAAAGTGAAATCATTATAATATTTCTTTTGTTGTAGAAGTTTCAATGAATGGCATGGCTTAGACCCAAGAAATTTATTGAGGAATTTGGATAGAAACATTTGATGATTATATTTGTGTCCAGACCTGCACATGTTAGAATCAAAAGGGACAGAGAGGACATGCATCCAATCTCCCTCTTTAGATGTGAATCCTTCTCTGGCATTCCTAGCCTGTGGCATATATGATGACAGACATGCTTCCCCTTGTCTGTACTGAAAATTCTTTCTTTGGAACTCTAATTCATTCATTCAGCCAACACTGAGTCCCTACTATATGCCAGGCATGTTTGTACACTGGAACATATACAACGGAAAAAGTAAGACAACACCTCTGTCCTGGAGACGATCACAGTCTAGTGAAAGAGATAGAAATATAAATAGCTTATTAGAATATCAGGTAATAAGTACATGGTAGGAAAATCTTAAAAATTCTGAAGGAATTCAGAAGAGAGAGTGATAGACACTGGACTAAAGAATTAACATATGAAAATTGTTTTGATTCATTACAAATTTCTATTAAGTTCCCTATTCTCTGTCTCTGTCTGTCTCTCTTTCTCTCTCACACATATGGTAAAATTATGTAGCCCTTTTTAAATCTTCACAGTCATAATTTCATGTCTCATTTTTCTGCATCTGCCTTTCTTGTGTTCTTATCAATAAACCTAGAAATGAATTTTACCAAAAACATGTTCAGGTGACCTAATGAAGCATGAATTGAGTTTGTGTGCCTCCAAAGGACATAATAATGACTTCTGGGTAAGATTATAGGGCTCAGTGAAAAGAAATATTTCCTAATAATCGGAGATCTTCATCAATGTAATGGGCTGCTGTGGTGACTAGTAAGTTCTCCATTCTCAGAACTTAAGTAATTATATATTTCTATTGATGCGGAATCTTATTCTATTGACTTTTGAGTTGACAAAGTTATGGAATTGTGAGTTGGGTTCATAAGAAAACTTTTAAATATGTACATTTAATGATCTTAATTTTCTGTTCTCTCTTTAGCTACAATTCTACAATTCCTGTTATTGATGATAATGTTCGAAATTCAGGACCAAGGACAGCAATTTCCATCCAGGATAACAGGGATGATGGTTTGATATCAAATAGCAACAATAACAAAAATCTTACTAGCAAACATATTATATAATATATCCATTTGATCAATAAATGTAATTTCTGAGTTGAAAAGGAGAAAAATTAACAGTTATTGAGCAAACCACCATATTACCTCTTTTAATCCTCCCAACAAATGTGTGTGATAAATATTGTTATTCATAGATATTTACGACATGTTATGTATAAGTATGTATAAACACATATATGTATAATATGTTTACAAGCTGTCAAGATATGTTTATGAATGAGGGAAGTGAAGGCTTAAAACAACTTTCTTGAGGTTACATTATTAGTAAGAGATTCAGACCCATTTATGATTTCAAATCTCATTGCCTTTCTACCCATAGGAGAGGAAATATGCAAAAAAAGGGAAAAGTTGCATCTGCATAGCCAAAAATAATCATGCAATTTGACCAAATTCAAAGAGAAGGAAAGTGCATTTTTTATAGGGAATGGAGGAGAGACATTACCGAGGAAAGTAGGTTATTACCAGCTATATTTAGGTGTTTAAAACACTTGGCTTTATAACATGTATATTTGCATGTATGTTAAACATTTTATTTTCTCAAAATGACCCTGATCCAGTTTAGATACACTTCTTCAGTGTGCTCTTCCCCCCAGATTTCTTTGCCTGTGGAAAACCCCACTCATCCTTCAAAGTCTCAGACACAGCTTTGTTTGTGGTTGGCAATCAAGGATTATTACTGATTTAAATAGAATCATCAAAAATTAAAATTTTATAGAATTCTAGTACTATTGATGAAGACTCAGCTTTTGGATTATCCAATTTTATAAATTACAACAGATCTCTTCAATATTAAAAAGATAGCCATCTTTAAAAAATATACTGAATACTAACTCTGTGTGGTCCTTCTTGTGACTAATCACTGACACTGTGCCACTTGTGGTTAAGTATGTTACCTTTCTGAGTCACACAATAGAAATTTAGTTAATTAGTTATTATACAATACACTTAGGTACTTGTCTTTCCAACTAAACTGTTGTTGCAGGCATCATTGTACTTGTTTTACATCCGGAAGTATACCCAGAAGGTACTAAGATATCTTATGTTATTTGATTTAAATGAATTGAATTTAATTTTTTTCATGTGTGGAGCATGAATAACAATCATTTCTCTGCATACTGCGCACTTTGTCCTGTGGTGAATCATTGCATGTGAAGGTTTTTTAGAGGAAAACTCCCATAAAGCATTATGCAAATAGAGAGGTTTAGGTCAGTTTATCTCCAAAGAAGCAGATCTGACTTACATGGCCTAAATGTGACTTCAAGAAACAGAGGGAAAATAAATCCATTGTAAGTTGAATAGCATAACCAGAATACCTATTCCAGAATCTGAATGTTGAAAGCTCACATGCAACAAGAAATTCCCTGAAGCAATATTAGAGAAAGAAGTTCCCATCTATTTCTCTATTAATCAACAAGTGACTACAGTTGATTTGTAAATATGGAAAATAGATTCCCTCATTTAGAATCAAGACTGTCATCTTTCTAAGTTATACACTGATGTATCACAGGGCCTCGATACTTTGATCCACATTGTTGTTTGAGCTTCACAAAAGCTTAGAGATTCAAGCAAGAACACATCCCACTTTCTTGGAAGACTGAGACCCAGTAAGATGAATTGACATGCCAATATCAGAGAGCTTCTTGGTATCAGCCAAGATAAAAAATCAGGTGGCTTAATTCTGAGCCTCCATCATGATTCCTTCCCCCTGTAGTGCCATGGACATGAGAGGATACTGAAAGATCCAGCTCAAGTCTCATAGACCCTCAAGATCAATCAGAGCCCATCTCTGGTATCCACGTTTGACTTCACATCACTGATCTATAGCTAAAGATGTATAATCATGTTCTCTGTCTCCTGAGTTTCTGTTTGGTGTCTTGGTTTACTTCCAGAAAAGCACACAAAATAGATAATCAGCCAATAAGGGAATATGTTCTTCCAACCCCAGGGGCAGCTGTTCAATATGAAGTTAAACTGTCTTTCAGCAAGGTCACTGGCATATGATTATCACTCTAAAAGCTTTTAAAGATCTTTATTCTCAGGACGCTTGTTAACTGGAATGTTTGGTATTCTGCATCTTTGAGAAATGTATATTTTATGTGGGTTGGGTTGGGATATTTATGAAAGCCATTTTGAAAATATTTTCCTACGGAGGTCTCTAGCCATTATAGTCTGCATTCTGGCATTTTTTCGTCTTTCCTTAAAGTCTTAAAGTGATTATGCCAGTATCAGCAATAAAGTTCCTTCCCCATCCCTCCCCACAAAATAGCAGATGGTGAATAAATATTTTAAATACTTTTACATTCTGTGACTCATTTTCAGGCTAAGTATAGCTTTACCCAGATGTTCACAATTCTGATCTAGAATAAAGGGCAAGTGGTATTTATCAAGCCATTCACTGTCTTCTAACCACCAGTTCTTGCATATGACCGTGGCATGAATAAAAACTATTAAATAACATTGTTAAAATATACAAAATAGTTTATTTGCATGCACTCATTGCAGGTATTGGTTGATGTGTGATCTAGATGTAAAAAACAATATCTTGCATACCACTGGTTTATCAGTATTTTAAAAAACAGATATTTTTAATAGACCTATTCAGAAATATACTTATAAAACTCAGAGAATGTATAAAACAAAAGCCATCTGCTTTGTAGCAGTTAAGATTGTATCACTTTTGTGAGAATCAATAAATACATTTATTGAGGTATGGCTATGATTTTTCTTACTCCTTCCTATTTCTTAGTAGTGTCATATGCACGAAGGAATTCTGATGTTTCATAATGTTTTTTAATACATAAATATGTAATACCAAATATATGTAAAGGGGTATTCTAGGTTCCTCATAAGCAGGTATCAATAGTATAGAATGTATTTAATTTTATAAATAATTCAATATGCAGATGTAATTACGCCCAATGTTTATAATGTGTTATGTGATTCAGTTACTGCCATCTTACTTTAATTACAAAATCGTAACGAATTATGTGTTAGAAGCTGAGTGCTCATTGGTATTCTATGTTCCAGGACCAGCACAAGTAGAATAAGATTCAGTGCTTACTTTTGAGGTACTTCTCATTTCTATGGGGTGATTAGACAAAGAACAGATCAATGCCCTTTGGCATTTCAGGCCTTATACCAAACGGAGCACATGTAAGGGGGCTTTCAACTTCTAAGCCTACAGGACCCTGCTCCTGGCCCAGGGAAGCCTCTTTATCATCAGCCAACATAGAGGGAAGGTTGAGGGAGAGCAGCCTTGCTCCTGAGGTGGGTCAGCTAACAGGAAAACCAACAATCTGTCCTGGACTATTTGGCCACCAGACTTCATTGACCCTCTTGGAAGGCCATGATGACTGACTGGGTAATATTATCCAGTCTGATTATCTAGACTGGATAATAGAAGTCTGAAAGTTGGGGTGAGGGAAGGGGAACATGGTAGTTGTCTTCAAATAATGGCAGAGCCGTCTTGGACAAAAGGGTTGCTCTCAGTGGCACAAAGGGCCTGAACTAGGGCCAGTGATTAAAAAGAGCTGGGAAATCTTGTTTCTGCTTCATGTAACGAAGAACTTTCTGATAATCGGAGTTGCTGACTTTGGAAATGACTCTAGTGTGATGTGGCGAGCTTCATCTCTGGAAGAGGGATGATCACTCACTGGGACAATGTGAAGGCCATATGGGTGTCAGTAGAGCCCCAAGACATTCTTAACCTACATGGGCTGTGTGTTCTGCAACTTTTTGGCTTGTATTTTCAGAACTACAGGGCCTGAGTGGTAAACTACTGAACCTCAAATCTAATTTCTCACCTATTATTCGTATCCGATTTTATTCACCTTCAAGTCTACCTTTTAAAAGCAGCACTTGCATTAAGCAATGTAAAAACATTTCTGGAACTGAGTTTTCTTCTTAAACCTATTTGTCCAGTCTCCCTTTGGTGAACAACCTTGTTTCTTCAGGCTTTTCAATATTCAGCCTTTGTTTTGACTCCGTGCATTTTACAATGTTCTAATCATTATTTCTTTGCTACTTTTAAATTACCCCCAATCCCAGGACTTTGCTAGATAGAAGAGATTGAAAAACATTTTTTTATTGAAAAGTTTTATTCTCTAAACTTCAATGACTTTGTAAAGCAGATTTCATCAGAAGTGGGACTTACGCATTTTTAGTAAATACGAATGCTCACTCTTTCTCGCGGCTGCTTAGAATTTTACTGATTACACTTTGGAAATGCATAATTGTGTAATTAATCTTGAGGATGTCAGAATGCGTACTTTTAAAAGTAATTTTCTTAGGGAAATAATACATATCTCATTATTTTTTTTACTGTAACTGATATTCATGGTCTCTTCATTTATAGGTATAAACCCTGCCAGAGATGGTCAATATCAGTGCCATGTATTATTAAAGTGAATTAATTTTTCAAACACATCTTCCATTCAATTTCTCATTAAACGCGGCATTGTAAATTCTGCTGTCAAGGAATACAAATAACATGATTATACAATACTTGCATTATATGGAGTCCTCTTGGCTAGGATGGTTACCTACCATAAACACTGATTCATTCTTTATGGAAAAGAACTTTAAAACACAGTTGTTAAAACTGACAAAGAGCCAGGTGCAATCCAAACCTTTGATGCTCTTCTAGCTTTTACCAGTAAAGAGTTTGTAATCACTGCATACAGGGAGGAACCCGAAGATAGATACATATTTACTTAACCTATAGCTTTTGAAAAAATGTACCATTTATTCAAGGACCACCAACCTTGGCATTACACAAATGTAAGCAAATAAATGGATGAATTAATGAATCAGAATGAGTAAGAGGGCCTTCCGTGGTGGCGCAGTGGTTAAGAATCTGCCTGCTAATGCAGGGAACACGGGTTCGAGCCCTGGTGCGGGAAGATCCCACATGCAGCGGAGCAACGCGAAGCCCGTGCGCCACCACTACTGAGCCTGTGCTCTAGAGCCTGCGTGCCACAACTACTGAAGCCTGTGCGCCTAGAGCCCGTGGTCCGCAACAAGAGAAGCCACCGCAATGAGAAGCCCACGCACCGCAACGAAAGAGTAGCCCCCGCTCCACGCAACTAGAAAAAGCCCACACAAGCCACAAATACACAACGCAGCCAAGAATAAAAACAAATTAAATAAATAAATTTAAAAAAAAAAGAATGAGTAAGGGAAGAGTGATATATACCAGCACTGACATGGGTAAACTGCAAGAAAAAGATGCATGTAGACATGGGATTGTTATGCTTCTCATGTACTCTCACCACATAGACAATGATCTGCCATCTATACTTAAGGATACTGCTCTGTATGAAGGCATTCAGATTCTCAATGATAAAAGAGGTTTAATGGAAATCGTGAGGTATTAGCCCTAAATAAATGCCAGGCATTAGTCTATGTAAAGTTGAGTAAGACAGGATCTTGCTGTTAAGGAGCTCAGGATCTTATGATAGGCACGTAACTGAGCATAATAATTTCAGTACAATGTTCTTACAAGTGCCAGCAAAATGCTTTATCCAGCTAAGGAAGACATCACCTCACTCTGCAGAGTATGACAGGTTAGTAGGGGGAGATTCCCAGAGGAAGGGAGATGTGAGCGTTGCCTTGACACATAGAGAGGGCTGTGTCAGTAAGAGGAGGGAAAGGCACTCACTCGGTCAGAACTGAGAGACCGGTAGGTTCAGAGGCATGAGGTTGGAATGGGCCTGGCATTTGCAAGGATTAGTATTAAGCTCCATAAGTCTGGAACAAAGGGTTGGTGGGCGTCATGGTCCTACCCTGGATGCCGTTCTGTAAGCAGTGGAATATGCCTAGAGATTATGATGTGAGGAGAGCTTAATGAGACTGCTTTCTGGAAGGCAAACTGGAGGGTAGAATGGAGGATGAAAGCACTAGAGGAAAGAATCCTTTTAGTATATTGCCCGGAAAATGGAAGTAAGGGGGCTGATTTGAAAGAGGTATCCAAAATTGAATTCAATAGAATATTGTGACTAATAGATTTGAGGGATAAAGGAGGAAAAGTGAAAAGCTAATTTTGGACTTTAGATAGATTATTAGGTCATTAATAAAATCCAGAAATGTAGAGGGAGCAAGACTGGTGAGTGGTGGTGTTTTAGATGATACCTTTAGTTTGGGGCATGTTGCAGTTGAATATCTTATGACATTCAGGCAGAGATATTGCGCTGAAATTACAGAGTTCCTATATATCCCGTCCCCACACGTGCACAGCCTCCCCATTAACAACATCACCCACTAGAGTGGTACATTTGTTATGACTGAAGAACCTACATTGATACATTATCACAAAACACTTTACATAAGGGCTACTCTTGGCGTTTTACAGCCTGTAGATTTTGAAAAACCTGCAAAGACATGTATTCACCATTATAGTCTCACACAGAATAGATTCACTGCCCTGAAAATCCTCTGTGCTCTGCCTATTCATTCCCTCCCTTCCCCAACCCTGGCAACCACTGATCTTTATGGTTTTTCCCTTTCTGCAATGCCGTATAGTTGGAATCATATAGTATGCAGCCTTTATAGATTGGCTTCTTTCACTCAGTAATATGCACTTAAGATTCTTCCTTGTCTTTTCATGTCTTAATAGCTCATTTCTTTTTAGCACTGGGTAATATTCCATCGTCTGGATGTACCACAGTTTATCTATCCATTCACCTACTGAGTAATGTATTGGTCACTACCAACTTTTAGCAATTCTGAATAAAGCTGCTGTAAACATCTGTAGGCAGGTTTTTGTGTAGACGTAAGTTTTCAACTCATTTGGATAAATATAAAGGAGCATGATTTCTGGATCATGTGGTAAGAGTATGTTTTTGTAAGTTTTGTAACTTCAAAATGACCAGACTGTCTTCCAAAGTGGTTATAACGTTTAGCATTCCCACCAGCAATGGATGAAAGTTCCTTTTGCTCCACAGCGTTGTTAGCTTTTGGTGTTGTCAGAGTTTTGGGATTTGGTCCATTCTAATATGTGTGTTATTGTATCTCATTGTTTTAACTTGCAATTCTCTAATGATATACGACGTTGAGCATCTTCTCATACGCTTATTTGTTGTCTATCTTTTTTGGTGAGGTTTCTGTTCAGATCTTTCGTCCATTGTTTTAACTGGATTGTTCATTTTCTTACTGTTGAGGTTTATGAGTTCTTTGTATATTTGGGGTACTAGTCCTTTATCAGATATGTCTTTTAAATATTTCCTCTCAGTCTGTGTCTTATCTTCTTATTTTCTTTAACAAGGAGTTTTCCTATATCTGATAAAATGGGTAGAATATTCTTAATGACCTACCACAACATAGTTAAACTTTTAATTTTGAAATGATTTTAGACTTAGAGAAAAGTTAGTGCAGAGAGTAGTTCAGAGATATCATGTGTACCCTTTACCTAGCTTCACTTAATGTTACCATCATATATAAGCAAGATGCATTCATAAAAACTAAGAAATTAATATTGGCACAATGATATTAACTAAACTACAGACTTAATCAGATACGTTTTCCTCTTCTAGGAACCAGGGATTCCATGTTGCATATGATCACCAGGTCTCCACATTCTCCACCAATTCAACAGTTTCTTAGCCTTATTTTTCATGATCTTGGCACTTTTGAAGAGTACTCATCAGGTATTTTGTAGAATGTCTTTCAATTGTGTTTGTCTGATATTTACTCCTGATTTTACTGGAGTTGTGATTTTAGGGAAGAACACTACGGTGGTGAGGTGCCCTTCTCATCATATTATACCACATCAGGAAGTACATGATATCAACTTATTACTGGTGATGGTAACTGATTACTCGCTTAAGATGGTACATGGCAGGTTTCACAGTAACTGTAACTACAGTAACTGTAAATTTGTTACTTTTCCCTTTTTATACTCTATTCATTAGGCACAAGCCACTAAGTCCTGCCCCCAACAAGGGAGAAAAATTAAGCCCCACTCACCATGATTTTTTGAAGCTCTAAATACTAAAGTTTAGTACAGTTGTTAATAATCATACTAACAATAATTACAGTGATTCCACTTATTGTTTTTATTATTACTATTACTTCTTTTCAGTGAAGATCTAGCAGAAGTTATTGGTCATTAAGAAAGCACTATAGAGAAGAAACATCTTAAAGAATTGAGGAACTCAGACCAAGATATACTCTTCTGCCAGTTGCTTGAAGCTTCCTAGAAAGAACCTTTCCTTGGACATTTGTCAGTATTTTGTAGACTACATCAATTATGGGATATTCTACAAAAGATGATTTTGTATTCAGTTATGTGAACTCAATCCAAAGCTAGACATTTTGGCTGTGTCGATGACTTTTTAAAATCGCCAGTCAGAAGTCAAAATGTTTGCTGAAGGGTTACCCTAGATTACATACCTGGAGCAGCACATTAGCTGGGAGATGCCAAAGCCTAGTAATAAATGAATGCAAACAAATAAAACCAACCCTCTGGTGAGCATTGCTTACATTAACTGGATTCTGCTTCGAATGTTTATTCACTTCCACAAGGTTACTATATGTTCATAGAATAAATATTTTATGATCCGTGGCATATGTTCAGACCAAGAATTAGAGTAATAAAAACTTAATTTCAAGCTGGATGTAAATATAACTATGCACAAGTCTCTAAAAAGAATAAACATCCATATGGCTTTTAGGCAGTATATATGATTTATAATGTTAAATATCTGAAATGTCCTGTATTTATAGGTTCTGGCTTTTTTTCCCCTAGTCTCTCCTTCCCTTCCTTCCTTAACAATATTTACCATAGTGTGATATGCTGGAATTCCTTCTAAATAAACCTGAATATGCTGTGTTTGGTGGAAAGGGACAAATTTCACCTATGACTCATGACTCCTCTACTCACAAGGATCAATGGGAGAAGCAGTAGGAAAGATGCTGTGGGAAAGCCTATGGAGCTGGGACAGCACTCAGCTGCTTTTTTTTTTTAAAGACTTTTTATTTTTAATTAATTAATTAATTCATTTATTTTTGGCTGTGTTGGGTCTTCATTGCTGTGCTCGGGTTTTCTCTAGTTGTGGTGAGCAGGATTTTGAAATTCAATAACTTTGGCTGAGTAGTGGCTTCTCAATTTGCAAACTGCATGAAGATTAAAAATGAAACAAAATAAGAGGTGGTCCTGGACTTAGAAGGATAAGCTGGGTTATCAGCTGGGGAAGGAATAGAACATGCAAGGGTATGAGGTATGAAAATACTGGCAAGTGCCTGTAGAGGGAAATGGTGGGAGATAAATAAAAAATTAGGTTATTTCCAGGTTTGGAAGAATGCTACATGCCATGTTAGCTGTAGGGCATGGGAGGTCATTAGGGATTTCTGAGTAGACTAAGGTCTGATCACATTTATGGTTTTGGACAGTCATCTTGGGGAAATGTGAGGCTAGATCGGAAGAGGCAAGACTCAAGGCAAGGAGACCTGTCTGAAGGCTGTTTCAATAGTCCTATGAGGGAGAGTGCACAGAGGAATGGAAAGGACATTTGTGAGGTCAAATCAACAGAGCTTCCCATTACTTCCTGGATGTAGTAGAGTGACAGTAGGTTGCAGAGTTATGGGAAACAAGAGAGACAATGAAGGGGAAGAATAATTAAAACTGATGATGAAGACGATGTGAGGAAGAAGAAGAAGGAAAGTTCTAAGACCTCCTGGTCTCTGACTGGAGCAACAGGAGTGTGAATTTGAGTGGAAAGTGTGAGTGGAAAATAGGAAAATTTGTGAGTTTGGAGAGAAAGATGAAAAAACAAAAATCAGTTGCAAATGAAGTGTTTAAATTTTTGCCATTTATAAGAAGTTTGGAAGGGTTTTTGCTCTTTCCTCATTCATCTGTGGGAGGAAGAGGCAGGTCCAGATCGTCTCTTAGGACCTTTCTGGTTTTACTATTCACATCCCGTGTTTTACAGAGAGGTCCTCTGAACTCACATTGTTCTCTGAGGCACTCAGGGACTACAAGAACTTTCTGTTCCTGTTAGGTGATTTCAACCTCAGTTACAAGCTCTCGCAAGTGTTTGTTGGGGCCAGAGATTTTCGTACATTGGAAAAAAAATGCTATATGAGGGGAAAACAACCTCTCACTTTGGAAAGTGTAATGATAAAAATTGAACATTTCCAGCTAAGAGCTTTTTATGGGCTATGAATAAGTAAACACAGGGTGAAATGGGAGAGAAAAAACATGCTCTTCACTGGAGAAATATTTGTTTATTGAGCCAGTCGGTACTACCCCAATTTAGCCTTCAGAAGGGCAAAGATGGATGTGTTCACCTCTAGAGTCAAGTCTGACACAGACCTGCTGTGATCCAGATTACATCTCTGGATCTTTCATTCATTTCCGCGTTCACATATGAACATTTATTGAATATCTACATTATGCTGGACTCACTGCTAGGTCCTAAGACACAGATATGCACAGCTTATAACTTTTAAAAATTCCCGGTTTAGTGGGTCAAATAGGCTTATGTGCAATTAATTAAAATGTCATTTTGTAGGTCTGATATTGGAGACACCAGTGTTTACTTCATTTCCTCAGCTCTTGCTTCCCGACGTTATCATATATATGAGGAAGCACTTCTGTTTCATGGGGATTTTCCTGGGCTAGAGAACAATACGAAATATCTGAAATATTTTGTACACCCACAATGCGTTTGTCTTTGTGATCCTGCAGCTAACTAATCCTTTTACAGCTGAGCGACTGAGGCAGACATAGGCAAGATGACTTTCCTCAGATCACAATGGTAAGTTGAAAAACCTTGGTATGACTTTGGTGTCTGACTCCGAAGGCCAAGTATTTTTCTCCTTTGCTGCATGGCTTGAAGATGTGCTCTGGGAATCCTGCTCTACCCAGCCCAGGGAGCAGGTGTGGGTTCAGGACTCCAACATGGATGAAGAGCTGCACAGACATCTGTTTATCCCTTGGCTTCAACCGTGCCGTTTCTTGTCCACTGGTAAACTAGACATCCATAGTCACGACAGTGCCACTCCACGCAAAGTAATCCTAACTGGGCAGTGTGTGTGTCAGGACTGTGTCGCTGGATGACTTGGCTCCCTGAAGACTTTTCCAGGATCAGGGACCTAAGAAAATTCAACCCGAAGGGATCACCAAGCCAAAGGAGACACTGAGGAGCAGCTTCCCTGCTTTTGCTAACCGTTCCTGTCAATCTGGGTACCTTGTGATAGAGCAGGACATCTCTCTGTGCCCTGACTGGAGATGCTTCATTGGCACAGGCTCCTAAAGGAGCCGCTGGGAATGAGAACCTGGATGTAGAGTACTTCCACAGTAACACTGGGAACTCAATATAATTTTGATTCAGTACCCCCTCCTGTGTCAGAGTCTTCTCCCTCCACTGCCAGTCCCCCACTCCATCTGCCACTGCCTCCTATGGGTCAGTGGCTTTGTGTTCTCTTTTCCTCTTGTCTCAAAACTCTTCATAGAGGCTTCTGCATAGTATCTTGTGGCATGGTTCAATGGAAAGAGCATGGCCTTTGAGGTGGGCAGGCCTGCACTTGTAGTGTGACTTAAGCAGGGAGGTGAATCTCTCTGAGCCTCATTTCCTCGCCTGTTAAAATGGGGTCAGGACCTCTATCTTGAGGAATAGGGTGTTATTTAGTAAGATTAGGTTGATAAGTCACCTGGCACAGTCCTGTGATATTATTGTTTGGTCTATAGACGGCAATTCTTCCAGCAAATATTGCTATTTATTATAAATCTGTAAGCAATTGCACATTATATATTCAAATTTACTTTCCATCTTTGTAAAGAATGTTTTATTCTCAGTAAGGACAATTTTCATCACCATGAAAAGGTCCAAGAACAGTCACTGTGGACCAGGTGTCCCTTCCTCTTGTTCCTGAAATACACAGATACTCAAGGAGGTGCTTGATTTTTCCCAGACCAGTGCCCTTCCAGTGAGATACCTGCGGCTCATCTCCTGAGTAGCCTAAGAGCAATGCTGGACTCTTAAGCTATTTCTTTTTCTACTCTTCACCTCTGCTTCCCCTCAGTAGCAAGATTATTGCTTGTTGTCTCGTTCTCTCTCTTTTTAAAATTGAAGTAGAGTTGATTTATAATATTATATTAGTTTCAGGTGTACAGCATAGTGATTCAATGTTTTTATAGATTATACTCCGTTTAAAGTTATTATAAATTAATGCTCTTTTCCCCTGTGCTGTACAATATATCCTTGTAGCTTATGTATTTCATACATAATAGTTTGTATATCTTAATTCCACAGGCCTATCTTGACCCTCCTCCCTTCCCTCTCCTCACTTGTAACAACTGTTTTGTTCTCTATACCTGTGAGTCTCTTTCTGTTTTCTTATATACATTTGTTTGCTTTTTTTTTTTTTTAGATTCCACATATAAGTGAGGATGCAGAGAAAAGGGGACTTTTGTACCCTGTTGGTGAGAATGTAAATTGGTGCAGCCACTATGGAAAACAGTAAGGAAGATTCTCAAAAAACTAAAAATAGAACTACTATATGATCTAGCAATTCCACCCCTGGGCAGACATCCAAAGAAAATAAAAACATTAATTTGAAAATATACGTGCACCCCAATGTTCATAGCAGCATTATTTACAATAGCCAAGATATGGAAGCAACCTAAATGTCCATCAGCAGATGAATAAAAATGCATATAAAGAAGATGTGAGATCTATATGTATATATCTACACACACATGTGCACGCACACACACACACACACACACAAGAATATTACTCAGCCATAAAAAATGAAATTCTGCCCTTTGCAACAATGTGGATGGACCTACAGAGTATTAAACTTAGTGAAATAAGTCAGACAGAGAAAGACAAATACTCTATGCCTGGTTCTGTTCTGATGGGCAGCCCTCTAGTGGTCATAGGTGGAGAGTGGGGACGCTGAGAAAAGTTCCCTTTAAAAACTTCATCACAACCATGTGATATTAAAGATGGTGTGGTTTCTGGAGTATTGAGTGATTTGAAGGGAAACATACAAAAACCATCATCTTCATTCATACAATAAGCACTTCTTGGGAATCTTTTAGTGCCAGGCACTAAGCTAGGGACTGGGATAGAGAACCAAGTCAAATATGGTCCTGCCCCTGAGAAGCTCATAGTCTTTTGCAGGCGGTAGATAAGTAAAAGGACATTTGCAATACATTGTAGTAAATGTTAGGATAAAGTCATGCATAGCGTGTCTGAATGTTCAGAAGATGACATTCTATTCGACTCCCCCCAAAGAGGCAAGACCTATGCCAAGTCAGGTGGGCATTGGCCAGGCTGTCACAAGGGCTTTCCAGGAAGAAGAATAGCACTGAGAAACATATGAAGCCAAGACGTGTGTCTGGGGCTCAAGGTCCATGTTGATGCGTGACAAGAACTGATGTTAGAGGCAAGCAAAGCTAGTTTTCACAGAATCATGTTCGTCATGATGAGGAGTTTGGATTTTATTCTCAATATTATAGGATGCTGTTGAAGGATCTTAATTCATTTATTTATTCCCTACTTCATTCCTTCATTTAGCAATATTTTTTGAGCACCTACTAGGTAGAATAGACAGAGTAGAAGTTAATAGCAAGAACTCTGGATTCAAACTGCTTGGGTTCAAATCCTGTTCCTGCTAGTTGCATGTGCTCTGGCAACCTCTCATTGCCCACTTTCCTCATTAATAAATTGGGGATAATAACAGCATCCACTTGACAGGATTATTGCAAAGATTAATTTAAGGTAACAAATGTAAAACATTTCGAACAATTCCAGACTCATGGTAAACATTCACTAACTGTTAGGTATAATTACATGTCTGATAGGTTCTAGTGAAAGCACAGAGAGAGACGTCATCCCTGCTCTCCACGAGCCTAGAATCCATGGAAAATGGAGACACAGCTGGGAGAGCAGATCTAACCGATTTACGTGCCGTAATTGGAGTGCCATGATAAAGAAGCACACGGGAGAGGGCTTAGACTTGGGGTGACCAGAAGAGGCTTTTGAAATAAGTATATTTCAGTTGGACCCAAGAGTGAGTAGAATAACTGGACAAGAGGAGCAGAAAAAACTCCCAGAGCAAGTCGTGGTCGGATATGTTTTTGGAATGTTTTTTCTGGCAGCATGTGTGAGCTAGACCAGAAGGGGAGGATTCCACACTCAGGGAGGACCATCCAGAAGCTCTCCTTCGGGGGCTGCCTGCAGCTCACGGAGTAGTAAGGCCAGCGGTTGTTATCCCGTTTCACAAATGAAAATGACAAACTCCAGTGGCATTGTGTGGTGCCCAGTAAGCAACTGAACCAGGTTAGATGCTCCCTCTCTTCATTACTTTCCCACTGGTTCTCAAGTCCCCCAAAGAGATTTTATTCCCACATGTCTTACAGTAGAAACCCACAGACTCACACAATCAGGGGGGCATTGATGACTATGCACAGAAAGACCCCGATGCTTGAATTATTTTCCTTCACGTGCCACGTGCATGTGATCATGCTTTACATAACACCTCAAGCAAGCATATTATGTGCATTTAAGTTCTAAAATCTCACAGCCCCAAACAGCAGAATGAACCCCATTGTTGGCCAAAGGACTATAGCATTTTAGAAATAGAGACTGACTCTTGCCCTTAATTATGCCTTTGAAGATTTCTCTTCTCCCTAGACAAAAAGTTTTCTGCGTGGACTTCCATAAAGTCGTGTTTGACATTATGACCTTGATAGTTAGGTAAAGGCTGAGGCTAGCATAAGTGCCCAATAAAAGCCAAGAAGGTCAGTGAGCTACATTGCAAACATGCCCCTGGAGTTAACAAGTTAATGTAAATCAAAGCCACAATGTCTGCATGTTTATAAAGGTCTCTACAGAAATAGTCTAGACTCAGTCTTAGGACTCCTAGTCTGCTGTCCTTTCTACCATATTTTTCTGCCTTAATCTACAAACTATCACACAAGGCTATCTGCACCGTCAGCCCAATGAGGGGTGGACATGCCATTTTTGTGTCTCTCCTATTGTCAAGCACAGTTGATATTTAGAACTCTCTTGGTTAATTTGTTTAAAAACATAGAAACTGCCTTTTGGCAACAAAGATGACGAAAACATATTTGTTTTGAGTCATCAGGAAATGTTAATTTTCTCACATTTATGATGTTTCCCTTAAAGGTATGAGCTACTCAAGAGTTAAAGTGATTAAATTTGAATTTGCATTCCAGTGTCTGGAAATATTTCATAGACTCTCCCAGAAACCATAAAATAATTTAATTTTTCTCAATTCTGGCTAGTTTGGTTAGAATTTATAAATTAGTAATGCTCCTAAGAAACCAATAACCTCCCAAAGGAAATAGAAGTTAGACTTTAAAATGTCATCATTAAAAAATAATAATTTTCCTACTGACATCTGGACTATAGCCCAGTGAAGCTGATGAGTTACTTGCCCTGCCAGTTTCACAGTGTGATTACAAGTTGTAGAAGAATAAGGTGAATAAAATCCTCTCAGCACAGCCCAAACTGTTGTGCTTTGTGTCATGGCTCTCACATAAACCAATATGCCATTGGACAGGTCTATTAGCAAAGTGGTCAATAATAATTGCTCACATGCCCAGCTTGTTTTGGTCTGTAAAGTTATCAGCTATATGTGGGGAGGGAAAAGGAGTTGGCTAAGAGTACAGACCTTCTGGTTAAACAGCCTAGGATCAAAGTCAACCCAGCCACTCACTTAGCCAGGAAAACATAGGTAAGTAATGTGTTTTCTCTCAGCCTCAGTTTACTTACTTGTAAAATGATGATGATGATGGCTGTTATATAGATTAACTGAGATACATTTAACTATTTAGTTTCTGGAACAGAGGATGCACTCAACAAATGCTAGCTGTTATACAAATACAATCTTAAATTGTGTGAGTATGAGAGCTATTGTAGCTTAGGTCTCCCACTTCACAGATGAGGAAATTGAGGCATAGGAAAGGGAAGCCACTTATTTAATGTAACAGAACAAATTGATGCTCAGTGGCAACTCTGCTGACTGATTCTTATGATAGAACTATTTTTACTTTGTGAGATTTCCCTCCACTTCTTCAGAATAGGAATACAGAGTAAAGAAAAAACCAGTTAATATGAGAGTCTTTGATCTTTAGATTTTGGGAAAATTTTTCGAAAAATGAATCTAGTTGTTTTTTAAAATTACCATCTGCTATTCCAGATAGGTGAGTTAAAAAATTAAATGAATTGTCAAGCTTATTGCTTTGGAACTCACCAAAAGTGTATTTCAATTAATCTTGTTCTATTTAAGGCCCTGGAGCAACAAGCTTTTTTGTGCTGTTTCTGTTGAACCGTCTGCCAGCTTGAAAATTGATCCTGTTCCCTGTAGGGACCTTTGCTCCTGCAGGTGGAGCGCCCTCCTGTGGGGTGAAATGTAAACTGTGCCATACTTGGCAGGGGCGGCAGTGCTGTCTGGTGACTGGCTCCAGCTAACAGTTCCTTTGTCAGCAATCCATCAGTGCCAGTCTGTCTCTTTGGCATCTGAATAGCATCTGTGCTGAGGATCGGCTTCCTCACAGAGCAGAAATCAGCATGTGGCAGCTCTGGCTTAGGGTAAGAAAATTCAGGCTTTTGAAATTTTCTATCTATATTGTATATTCCTCTCTGCATACAAATTCCCTGGTGTTTATCTAGCTTAAGCTTTCAGAAACTTCTCTAGTTTCTGTCTTGTCAAGCTGTTCATCTTTCAGATGGATGTAGGTATTTATCTTAGAAATCGTCCCAAATTGGTGGAGGCGAAAATACCACATGGTAGAGGAAAAGACACTGGAATTCAAGAGATAAGCCTGAATTTCCATCTTTGATTAATGAGAGAATTTAATAAACATTTATCAAACACCTGAGATGAGTCAGGCAACTCTCTGTAAAGGGAGATACAAAAATGAACGTAAAACAGTCCTTGACCTCAGGAAGTTCACAACTCAGTGACGGCAACAGGAATATAAATAGTGATAAAGACGAAAGCAGTGATGGAGCCCATGGTCCTCTGGGAACCTGAGGTGGAACGTCTGACTCAGAGTGGATGAGAAGCAAAGGGAAGGATTCCTGGGGAAGGTGGTGCCTGAACTGGTTTCTGAACGGTGAGTAGAAGTTTCCTTGACAAACCGAAGATGCGGAGGCGCAGCGTAACAGAGCAAGAGAAAATAGAACAAAAACAGAAATATCGGAAACGCCGTTCAATATTTCTCAAGCCCAGAGTATATGCGGTGTGGGGAAAGAGGAAGTTAGAGCATGAGGCCCTTGTTTGTCACGTCAGGAAGCTTGGGCTTTGTCTAGAAGGTAAATTGAGATCCCCCAATCAATAGTGAACAGAGGAGTGTCATGATCATATTTATATTTTAGAAAGATTCCTAGTATCAGTGTGGGGAATTGATTATAGAGTAAGCATGGTGGTAGGAAGAATATTTAGGATATTATTATCTTCAGGGCCTGAACTTAAGCAGAACAATAGTGATAAAAGTAAGTATAGGAACTTCCCTGGTGGCGCAGTGGTTGAGAACCCGCCTGCGAATGCAGGCGACACAGGTTCGAGCCCTGGTCCGGGAAGATCCCACGTGCCGCGGAGCAACTAAGCCCGTGGGCTACAACTACTGAGCCTGCGCTCAAGCCTGCCCGTGAGCCACAACTACTGAAGCCCGCACACCTAGAGCCCGTACTCCACAACAAGAGAAGCCCACCAATGAGAAGCCCGCGCACCGCAATGAAGAGTAGACCCCACTCACCGCAACTAGAGAAAGCCCACGTGCAGCAACGAAGACCCAACACAGCCAAAAATAAAATAAATAAATAAAATTTTTTAAAAAGTAAGCATAATAATTCAAAGGTATTTAGTTGATAGAATCATTGGCATTAGATTACCTATTGCTTAAAGAGAGTGAGAGAGAGGAAAAAGACAGGGAAGCCTTCAGGGGCCGGATATACAACAAGGTGGATGGTGGTTCTGGGTCCTGAATAGGAAACAGATAAGGAGAAGAAGAAGGAAGCAGGGGAGGGGGAAGACTTGAAGGTGATGAAAGAAGAGGAAGAGGAGGCATGAGTTTGGGGAGAAACAGTGAGCTCAATTTTAGACCTGATGAATTTGATAAGTGTGAGGTGATATCTAGCAGGCATTTGGGGTATGAGAGGCCTGGGGGGGAGAGAACTATTTGAGAGTCATTGACATGGAAGTGACGAATAAGAAGGAAGTCGGGCAGAGAGAGTAGAGGGAGAGGGAAGAAAGATGCTGACAAGCCTGGGCTGTTTACACTTGGGTGTCAAGGATGATGAAGGCCCTGGAAACTATTTAGCACAAAGAAATTTTGAAATAAGTGAGGTTTCCATTTAAGAAAAGAAGAATCAGGATGATTATTAAAACATCCAAATAATTATTTAAAAAAACATCTGGATGCTTTCACAGAATGAGGTAGAGGCTTTTGTCATGGATCCGAAACCAGGCGGCTGAGGAGAAATTGCAAACTTTGGCCCCATATATGGAAACACTTTTTGAACAGTTTTATCGAGACATCGTTGATGTACAAAGGGCTGCACATGTTTAATGTATACACTTTGGTGAGTATGAATGTGTGCAATCACTTGTGACAGTATCACCAAGATTAAGGTAAGAGACAGTTCCAATACCTCCCAAAGTTCCCTTGTGTCTCTTTGCTTTTGTTCGTGTGGTAAGAATACTGAACGTGAGATCTATTCTTTTAATAAATGTTGAGGTGCAGAACACCGTCAAGTTAGCTGTAGGTACTCTGTTGTCCAGCAGCAATCTAAAACTTACTCATCTAACGTAGCTGGAGCCTTATACCCAGCGAACAACAGCTCCCATCTCCTCCACCTCCCAGCTGCTGGCAGCCACTGTGGTTTTCTCTGCCTCTCTCAGTTTGCTGGGACAGATACCTCATATAAGTGGAGTCATGCAGCCCTGTCCTACTGTTACTGGCTTATTTCACACTCTTTGATGAATTCAAAGCGGTCCCACAAAACTACCTTGTGCAGTAATGAACTCTCCACTAATAGAATCATTTGCACAGAGAAGGATGACTGTCTACCATGGAAGAGGGAGAGCAGCGAATCCTTGACTTTCCCACTTCCAAACCATTTCAGGATATTCAATAAAAAGCACAAGTTCCCAAAGCACCACTCTACAGCTACTGGACCAGGAACCTTCATGTATGTACTTTTTGAATCATTTTCCCTGGTGGCATTTATATTCCCAGATTACCACCAATTCACGGAACACTAAATCACTATTGTAAATTACTATTTGAAGACGTTCTTGCATTTTGGGTGTGTATTTGTATGTGTGCACATGTGAGTGAGCCATGAAAAATCAATTCCAAATTGTCTTCTAACCCTTCCAAAGAAAAACAATATTTTTTCTGGTTTGTTTTTTGCGGTACGCGGGCCTCTCACTGTTGTGGCCTCTCCCGTTGCGGAGCACAGGCTCCGGACACGCAGGCTTAGCGGCCATGGCTCACGGGCCCAGCCGCTCTGCGGCATGTGGGATCCTCCCGGACCGGGGCATGAACCCACGTCCCCTGCACCGGCAGGCGGACCCCCAACCACCGCGCCACCAGGGAAGCCAGAAAAACAATATTTTATCCTGAGTTTTAAACTTGCTTCCTTTGTATTCTCACACAGTGAATATACAATTTTTTTAAGTTAAGCAATGGCATACCCTGACTACACCAAAGTGGGTACACCATGCTTCTAAGGCCTATTTGAGGGTAAGATTCCTAAGATGGATACCCTCACGTCTCTGGAGGTGCTGTCCCTCTGCATCCTGTGATTTATAGATAATTAAACACCTGTTTCCATGTTAACTGTCCCTACCCAGGGAGACCATGGGACTCAAATTCCTCTTCTGAAGTCTTCACCTTTCTCCATGTGGCTTCTCTAGCCAAGATCCTCTTACACCACAGCATCTTCTCCAAAAAGATCATTTCATATTGAAGTCCCTTTTCTGGGCTTCTAAAGTTGTGTTTACTATAGCACAGGGCTCATACCTTAACTTGTGTCTTCTCTTGTCATCTAAAGCACAACCTCCTGAAGGAAATAAAGACTCTCAACCATCTTCTTCTGCAGTACTCACAACTTCTGACACGGAACCAAATTCAGAGTAACCGATAGGAATTACTTATTAGCTGATTCCCAAGACTAGTATACCAGCAAATAATATATTGAAGCAGGTTTCCTCTCTTCTAAAATTGATAGAACATACTATTACTCCTTGATCTTGCAAACTTAAGGATGTTTGCCTGAATTTCCAATGGGAGATTGGGCCCGACAAAATAAATTGGAAATCACATATAAAAATGAATCATCTATATTTTTATTGAATACACATTTTCATGTTAAACATCTTTAATACTTTACATGCATCCATGCTAGCTTTAGAAATCAAACATGGTTTATGTATTCAATTTAAAATCTTTCACTGAAATCGATTTTTAATTTTCCTTTTAATCATTTAAATATTTAAAGATGTTGCCTTTGTTCTCCAAACTTCTTTTTATCATATTGGGTACGTCTACATAGGGAGTTTTGAGACAATGGGCATTTTTATTAACAGGCTATTCCAAAACAAATGCACTTTTCAACCAGGCAAATGGATTTTCTAACCTTTAGTTTTGCTTTTGAATTCCATCAAGGGTGTAAGTGAGTCCTGTGTTAATATGTGCATGAGGAATCCTTGCTATTACTACAATAGATAGTGATTCAAAATTGCCTTCTGTAATATGAGTGGGGCTTCTATGTCAGATGCTTGCTTTTGCTCAACCCACCTCCATTGTCTGGCATTCACCCCTCTAATAAGTGATTAAATTAATGTGTAAGAATTCACTATATGTATGTTGGGCTCTGGAGGTGTATCAATGGAATCTGTCAAGTAGCTTCACTTCTACCCTGTTGAGGAGTCTAAGTTGGCTTGGCATGGACTTCAAACAGACTTGGGTTCTAAATTCATCTCTTTCATTTATTAGTTTTGTGACTTGAGCAGTTTATTTCTTTGAGATTCAATTTCCTCGTCTAAAATAATGTTTATTCTGCAGGGTTGATGTGCAGATCAGGGATAATATGTGTCTGGCTCATAGAGGGTCCTTGGTAAATGGTCACTCTTGGGAATGTCTATTTCCCATGAGAATGAGAACCCTGAAGTAAAGAGATGCTGTGTGGACACCAAGAGGAACCTCAAGTTATCCTTCATCTATCTCCTTTTCTTGTTTTTAAGCAGAAGTGCCTATCTTGTACGCAAGGGAGCAGCTCTGTAGCCCCCTGTGTGCCTATAGCATATATTGGTGCTCTGAAAGCAAAGGATGCTGATTTACCTGTGAACAATGAGTGAGATAACCACACTGTTTTACTAATGTGGATTCACTTTTGCTTCCAACAAAGAAGATCCTGTGCAAAGACACACCCTGGGCTGTGGATGTTGCTGTGGCCTCTTTCCAGCCCATGGATAGACCAGATACAGCCTGCACTGTTTCTACGGCCTGATCAGCTTTCTGTTCGGGGATGAGGTGGAGATGAGACATACAGGCAGATGGTGATTTCAAGGGTGCTGGGAAGGGTCCTCTGTCACATGTAAAACTACTCTGTATCCTCTTCCATTACTTGAAATAGGGAGACCATGCCTTTCCTTTCCTGGTTAGAGGGATGCAAATGGTTCCATCCAATAGGGAATTTAGCTCTACCACGTCTTGTTCCTGCTATGCCCATTGTTATTCTAAGGAGCAAAATTGTTATTTAGAAGACATTTCTTCCACCGCCTTCAGCAGCATTCCTTCTGGTGCAAATCATCTTCAATAGTCTCTTATTTTGTAAATTGACCCCATTCATTGAAGGAACATTTATTAAATGTCCACGATATCTGATCTTATTCATTCCCCACCACAATCCTCTTGGATGAGGGTCATGAGCTTTATTTTTACACATGAGAAAATGTTCACTCTAAGGTTCACTATGAGGTGGGTTTTTTTTTTGCGGTACACGGGCCTCTCACGTTGCAGAGCACAGGCTCCGGACGCGCAGGCCCAGCGGCCATGGCTCACGGGCCCAGCTGCTCCGCAGCATGCGGGATCTTCCCGGACCAGGGCACGAACCCGCGTCCCCCGCATCGGCAGGCGGACTCTCAACCACTGTGCCACCAGGGAAGCCCCAAAGTCCATGTTCTTTACATCACATAATGATGCTATTTGCTTTAAGAGAAAATGAGATTCTCTGCATGTTCACCCCTCTGACCCAACTTTATAATGATTTGCACTATTGAAATTTAGCTAAGTGACCAGAATATCTCAAAATATAATCTTTATTTATTGTATACCTTTTAAGCTGAAGCATTGGAATTATTAATTTGACCATATGCCCAGCTTATATTTTTATTTATCAATATCCATAGAAAGTTTGGAAATATAGCATTAAGAAAGAGATCTCAGAAACATAGTGCAGTGGAAAGAGTTAAGACTTTGGAATTAAATATGCATCCATTCCAGTCTTTAGCTATTTGACCATAATCAGATTGCTTGATCCATCTAAGGCTCAAGTTCTTCATATACAAAATGGGAACAGTGGTAAATATCTCACATGGTTATTAAAAGAATTAAGCAAGGTATGAAACATAATGTCACAGGATCTGACACATTGAGACATGCATTAAATGATAAACCTTATAAAGGTCATTGCCATCCTGGTATCAATATAGTAGCTTAAACATGTGTAATGTTTATAGATAAATAACATTCAAATACTGTCCAAAATTTCCCTAATTCTCACTATGCTGGGTCTTGTCTACCACTATATTCTTAGCCCTTAGCACAGTACCCAGGATATAGTAAATACTGAGAAAATGTCAGTTATATTCAGTTGAGGATAAAGCAGTAATTTAAGAGATCTAAACTTATGACCTAGGATTTTATGAGGCTGTCACCAATTTCAAATGTATGAAAGAAAAATTGGGGACTAGAAAATCTGTAAGGTTCTTACAAATGGTAAAACCAATTCTCCTTCCTTTGATCAATTTACCTAATGGCAAGGGAAACATGATGACTTTTCAAGAGTGAATTTGAGGTCACCAACTCTGTTAATATAAAAAAACCTACCATCTGATGGATGTATAGTGAAATATGGATAATGTATGCTGCTGAAGCAGTCATCCAAGGTGCTGAAGAGTGTTCTGATTCGTTAACCATCTCCAATGACGTGTGGAGAGAATGAGCTCGTTGGTCACACAGTTGAACAGAGCGCAGACCATGCTTGCCGGACAGGTCTGAACTGGGGTTTTGGTGACTCAAGCATGAATAAAGATCTATGGTATTTTCATATTTATTGTCCTCCAGTTATATTTTGTGCTCCAGGATTTTATCCTTGATTATACTTTGTAATGGACCTACGTGTACATACCATCTTTTCCTTAGTATATTGTATGTTCTTTGAGATAAGCAATTTTATATATTCCTCACACTTTTAGTGGAGTTATAATGAGACTGAAAACTTTAAAACAGGTATAATCTTTCCTATCTTATAGAATTTTTCTGAGGTCTGAATAAGCCTGAAATGTAAAACAGCCCAATGCCCAGCGGTTCAGCAAGTCAACAGTGTTGTTATTATTATTATTGCAATTATTAGTGTGCTAGCTAGATACTGAAGGTTTGACCCCTTCACTAAGTCATCCTTCTTAAAGATCTTAACAAAAGAGCAGAAATTAGGGAGGCATAAAATGAGGGTAATCATAAAGCATTATCTCCACTAATGACGTTCTGGTATTTTCTGTACTCCCGAGTACTTAAAGCCTTGGTTCTGTTTCAGCTTTAAATAAATTTAGAAATTAACAGCCCTCTGTTTGCCTCCTCCCAAAGGAATTTTTTCCTTTCTGATTTGAATCACTGAAATACTTGATAAGGAGGATGTTTTCTAGTAAATGAAGGCTCTGTTAAACAGAAGGGTAATTGCCACTCTCCTATCTTCCTCGAATCCCTCATGTGCATGAAATGTGACTGAAATGACTACCTTCTGATCAGATGTTCCCTGGAATCTAAGCTTCCTGGATTGTCTTACCTGTGCATATTTGAGACTTAGGCATGCACCAAAAGAACTTTGCCATGGAAAGCAATATATTTAGTATCAGCATGCTTGTAACTCACTTTAATTAAAATTTAACTCAACTCTAATAGAGAATGTGGTGAGGGAAATTTGTGGACCTTGGTTTATTTTAGAATCTACATATTTAAGCACTTCAGTGGAATTATCTAAAGGAGATGAACATAAAAAAGAGAGTTATAAAAACAAACCTGCAACAGACCATTTTGTTGAAAAAATACATATGGAGAAATAAAAAAAAATTATGGAAGGAGAATACTTTTTCTTCTGTTACGTTTCCTCAGTTTACAGTAACTTGGTGCTCAAGTTACACAAAGGATTTTGCGAAATTTGCTTGCCGCATAGGTGTTGTAGGTGTTATTTATATCCATCACAAAGCACTCATTCCTTTCTTTCTATAGTGTTTTTGATACCATGGCAACAGGGGGTCATTCTCTAACTCAGAATATCACGGGAGAATGCATTGCTCTTTTAATATACTGAAGTTCTCTTTAGGGACGGGTCCAGTCTCAAGAAAACCAATCCATGTTTTATCCAGACAATCTCTGTGTTATATCAGAGCACTCAGCTGTAAAACACTCCCCCGCCTCTTTCACTAGCATCTGCCTGGGAAGCAAGGACATTTTCAAGTAACTCTTCCCTGGGGTGAGTATCTGTAAATGGAAAGGAGAAGGAAATAAAAGACTCACTGAACTATAATGGAAAGGTTTCCTCTTACAGAACCTAGAATAGGGACTGTGGTATAAATGATTCTGCTGAAGTTAATAACCTGAGGCACTGATGTCTTTTGGAGCTGGAGTCCCTCTGGGATAAGTCTGCTCCCACCCCTCCAGAGGGTCACCCTCTGAGTGATTTCAGCTTGTTCTTTGGCACAGTCTCACACTTAATGTACATCCAGTAAAACCCCAGTGAAAAGCAGAATCTAGGAGGGGGGCGTGGGCATGCAGGAAGTTTGGTGTTTTTGATTTACTGATGGAATAATACCCTCCAAGCCTTGTTATTGAAAAAATTTTAGGTTCTGGTATACATTTCCCAAATTAAGATGTAGTAGAACATTGTTATGGACATTAATTCTCATCACCTAGGACCACTGAAGGCAGTATTTGGAAGATTGCTGCAACACACAAATTACAAATTTTAGGTTCATTTTCTACATTATAGAGTCTGGTATACCTTTCCCAAATTAAGATGTAGTAGAACATTGTTATGGACATTAATTCTCATTACATAGGACCACTGAAGGCAATGTTGGGAAGGTTTTTGCAACTCACAAACTACTTGTCTGGCTCTCTTTCCTGGCCGCTTCCAGAGCTAAGACACCCTACTTTGCATCTATATGCTTAGCCCAGAGCAGATTCTGCTATCAATACTATTCTCTGTGATAGGTCGTTAGGGGCAGGGAGACCGGGGCAGGGTGGGGCAAGGCTTTTCCACACAGCCTAAAGGCAAAATCTGTGTTAGTTTCACTATAATTTATTTTTCCCATGTCCGGTGTTCCATCTTGTAGCCCAGAGCCTTAATCAAGTTTGCTTAGTTGTAAAGAAAAATGATCTCATGCAAACACCCCAAATTGTAAAAATAAGAGTGAATTATGTAAAAATAAGAGTGAATTATCCAAAAACAGCATTCATCAGAAACCCCAGCAATTTCAGGGGCCTGTTACCCCCCTCACATCTTCGCCACACAGCTTTCTCTTCCTAATGGCGTCTCTGCTTCTCTTTCTGAATCTATTTAGTTCTCTTCTCTTTACTGACTAGTGTCCTCCACTCATATTTTTTGCTGCTTTATAACTTCTCCCTGAAAATGGCTGGCCTTCTTCTTTACTCTTGGCATCCTTTCTGCTTCTCATTTCACCATGAGCTAAATACTCTTCAACAGTTTCATTGTATAAATTTCTGATAATGATCTCACTTATACTTTTTGTGTCAGGCATCAAATTTCTAAGTAGTTGATGAACGTCCATTCCTGAGTTAGGTGTCTGTCCTTGATTCAATCAGTCATGGTTGGGTGGTAGAACAAAGGTCTGAGGTCCTAGTACTACCCATGGTGATTCAATCCCTTTCTCTCCTTTGTCAGGGATGCCGGTGGCCAGCCCCCTTAGAAGGACCAATACATTGTCAGCAACGTGAAGCACCATGAGCCATTCAACACAGGCTTGACATACTTATTGCTGTGATTCTGGCCTCTTGAGTGTTAGTTTCCTCATCTGTAGGTAGGGTACTGACAATAGCTCAGGGCTCCTGTAAGGATTACAGATATAAGTGAGTAGGACAAGGTTTCCCATTTTTAAATCAAGGTTACAAGTAGTTACAGTAGTAGTATAATTAGTAATAACAGTTATATAATCTCAGCAGTAATGGCTATAGTGATAACAGTAGCATTTTAGTAGTAATAGTTGTAGTATTAGAAATAAGAAATAATAGGAAGAGTAAGAATAGGTGAAAAGTATTTGTTTAGTTGTGGAGTTCTGTCCAGGAAGAGAAGCTGTGTCTTCTTTAGCCTTTGCTGAGTCCCTGCCTTAAAGACCTGGCCAGAACTTCATTTCTGGAGACCAGGTATGCAAGAAACAAAAATAAAGAACTAAGAGGGGGCAGAGAATTAATTTATTTGTTTAAATAACTGAAGAGTCAGGGCATGGTCCTGGGTATAAACTTTATACCCATTAAACAGTCACTCCCCATTCCTTCTTCTCCTCAGCTCCAGGCATCTACTAATCTGCCTTCTGTTTCTATGGATTTCCTCATTCTGGATATTTCATGTAAATCATACAATATGAGACCTTTTGTGTCTGGCTTCTTTCACTTAGCATGATGTTTTCAAGGTTTGACCACGTTGTAGCATGTGTCACAGCTTCATTCCTTTTGACGACTGAATTGCATGCATGTACTACATTGTGTTTATTCATTCATTCATTTTGAAGGCTCTCATTTTATTACTCTAATTTGGATTATAGCTAGAATATCCTGCCAGGTCTGCTGCATGGCTCAACCACACGAAACAATATTCACTTTTTATTCTGTATGAATAGCACCCTACCCCCCACCCCCAGAGTTACACAACACAGGGAATCTGCTTCTGAGCAGAAGCTTTATCATACCTTATCTCAAATGCATACTGATCATGCGGGCCACCTACATTCCTAAAGCCCATCTTTGATCATATCATCCCCTATTCAAAACGCTTTGATGATTCTTTTTCACTTACGTGCTAATTAAAATAACAATAGCTATAATGTATTAAATTCTGGATATATGCCAGGCATTTTTCCTATACTCTTTACGTGAATTATCTCATAATTTTCATAACAAATATATAAAGTAAGTATTCTTCTTCCCATTCTATAAGTGAGGAAACTGAGTCACAGCATAATTTAGATCTTTTCCAGGGTCACACAGCAGGAAAGTGTTGGCAGAACTCCAATGGCAGAAAGATCCTAAGGTAATTTCCTATGATCCCAACGTTTTCCTTGAGGGCTGACTGGACCTGTGGCTTATTTTTAACAAATAGAATAAAGCAAAAAGTGAAGGGATGTCATGTCCACGATCACCTCACATTGTGTAAGTCTCTGCTTAGGATTCTTGAGCTAGAGACTCTCCTCGATGAAGTAATTGGTCATGTTGGAGAAGCACGTATGGCAAAGAACGCTAGACAGCCTCTAGGACCTAAGGGTGGCCTCTTTCCTCAAGTCAGCAAAAACCTGGGACCCTTAGTTATACAGCCACAAGGAAATGATTCTGCCAACAACTAAATGAATTTTAGAAGTAAATTCTTCCTCAATCAAGCTTTCAGATGAGAACACAGCCTGGAGGACACCTTGATTATAGCTCTGTGAGACCCTGCAGAGGACTCAAGTAAGTCATGCCCAGACTCCAGACCCATGGAGACTTGAGATAACAAATGTGGGCTGTTTCAAGCCACTTGGTTCATGGCAATTTATGACACAGCAATAAAAAATTAACACAGATTTTAGTACCTGCAAGTGGGGCGCTGCTGTAACAAATACCTGAAAATGTGGAAGTGGTTTTGGAACTGGGTAGTGGGTAGAGGCTGGAGGAATGTTAATAAGTATGATAGAAAAAGACTCAAGTAGGGCTTCCCTGGTGGCGCAGTGGTTGAGAGTCCGCCTGCCGATGCAGGAGACACGGGTTCGTGCCCCGGTCCAGGAAGATCCCACATGCCGCGGAGCAGCTGCGCCCGTGAGCCATGGGCGCTGAGCCTGCGCGTCCGGAGTCTGTGCTCCGCAACGGGAGGGGCCACAGCAGTGAGAGGCCCGCGTACCGCAAAACAAAGAAAAAAAAGACTCGAGTGCTTTGAACGGACTGTTAGTAGAAATGTACACTTGGAGAACATTGCTGGTTAGGACTCAGAAGAAATGAGAAGCATGATTTTGGAAACTGGAGGAAGAAGCATACTTGTTTTGCAGTGGGAGAAAGCATAGCAAAATTGTCTTTTTAATTTATGTATATGCAGAACTTGTAAGCGATGAACCTGGATATACAGCTTAGGAGACTTACGACTCTTGCAAGTTTATCTTGAACTATTGAACTAAATTTTCCACAGTGAGGTTCCTTTCATCTACCAACCCAGTGTGTTCCAGACACATGCAAAATTTTCAGGTTCCTGAATTGCATCTGCACATCCCTGCCTCTGCACCTTGGAATATTTTTATTTATTTTTTCCCCTTAGAATTCTCTTCCCTTTCCCCATAATTCCCCATCCTTCAAAGTACAGTGCAAATGCTCTCTCAATACCAAATCGTCTGGCTGGAATTATTTTTAACTGTTCTGTATGATTTGGTCTCAGTAACTCTGCTGGGGGTCAGAGTTCAATGCTTACATGTTGATTGTGCCTGCTAGATCATAACCTTCTTTTGTGTGTGTGCCTTTCTTTTTAAAAAAATTTAAACTGCTTTATTGAAGTATAATTACATACATATTTTAAAATTAATTTTTATTGGAGTATAGTTTATTACAATATTGTGTTAGTTTCAGGTGTATAACAAAGTCAATCAGTTATACATATACATACACTCTTTTTCAGATTCTTTTCCAATATAGGTCATTACAGAGTATTGAGTAGAGTTCCCCGTGCTATACAGTAAGTCCTTATTAGTTATCTTTTAATATATAGTAGTGTGTATATGTCAATCCCAATCTCCCAATTTATTCCTCCCCCACTTTCTCCCTGGTAATCATAAGTTTTTTTTCTACATCTGTGACATACATATTTGAAGTATACAATATGACAAGTTTTGACAAATGTATATATATGTGAAATCAACATCATAATGAAGATAATGAACATATCCATCACTCAAAACTTTCCTCATGTCCCTTGGTAAGGGCACCCTCCTCCGACTTCCCATCCTACCTTTCAAGGGAAATCAAAGCATGATTTTTTGCCACTAGATTAGTTTGAATTTTCCAGAATTTTATAAAAATGCAATAATATAGTCTTTACTTTTCCTCCTCAGCATGATTATTTTGAGATTCATCCATGTTGTTGTGTGTACCAATAGCTTATTCTTTTTATTGCTGTGCAGTGTGATACTGTCTGGTTTTGTCACTGACTGTTTATGTGTTTAACTATTGATTCATATTTGGGTTGTTTCTAGTTTTAGGTTATTACAAATGAAGCTGTTATGAATTTTCATGTACAAGTTTTTGTATGAACATATGTTTTTATTTCTTTTGAGTAATTTCCTAGGAGTGGAATGTTTACATCATATGGTAGGTGTATGTTTAATTTTTTTTTTTTTTGCGGTTCGCGGGCCTCTCACCGCTGTGGCCTCTCCCGTTGCGGAGCACAGGCTCCGGACGCGCAGGCTCAGCGGCCATGGCTGACGGGCCCAGCCGCTCCGCGGCATGTGGGATCTTCCCGGACCGGGGCACGAACCCGCGTCCCCTGCATTGGCAGGCGGACTCTCAACCACTGCGCCACCAGGGAAGCCCTATGTTTAATTTTTAAGAAAGTATAAGACTATTTTCCAAACTGACTGTTCCCTTTTTACATTCCTGCCATTAGTGCATGAGTACTCCATTTCCTCCATATTCTCGTCAACACTTAATCTCAGCCATTCTAATAGGTGTGAGGTAGAACCTCATTTTGGTTTTAATTTGCATTTCCCCAATGGCTAATGAAGTT
Source organism: Pseudorca crassidens (assembly GCF_039906515.1). Lineage (NCBI taxonomy): Eukaryota > Metazoa > Chordata > Mammalia > Artiodactyla > Delphinidae > Pseudorca > Pseudorca crassidens. The sequence goes on along the minus strand of NC_090309.1, from coordinate 78,714,283 downwards.
GAGTATCTTTTAATGTGCTATTTTCCCAGTAAAGTGACCATTCAAATCTTTTGCTTACTGTTTTAATTGGGCTGTTTTCTTATTATTAAATTTTGAAAGTTCTTTATATATTCTGGGTACAAGTCCTTTGTCAGATATATGCTTTGCACATATTTTCTCAGTCTGTGGCTTGCCTATTCATCTTCTTAACAGTGTCTTTTCCAAAGCAGGTTGTTTATTTTATTTTTTAAATTTTAAGCTGTCCTTCATAGCCTATGGCCACTATCCAAAACTCCATTGCTTCATATATTATTTTGGTCTTTTGCTTGTTTCAGGAAAGAAGGTGAATTCAGTCTGCGTGTTATTGCATCTTGGTCAGAAGTAAAAGTTCTCAATCATAAGCTTGCTGAGCGTAGAGAATAGATCTTTGTTTATCTGTGTCCTCCTCCATATGTAGTAAATTATCTTGTACATAGTAAAAGTCCAAAATAAATGTTTGTTAAATAGTTGAAATTAGTTTAAAAAGTAAAAACAAATGTAAATCTCCTGTCTCAGGTTGTTTTTGTATCTATAACAGCTTTCTCTCAAAAGTAGAGTGCAGTAAAATGAAAATTCAGTTTAGTTCAAAACACAGAGCAGACTTTTATAGTTGCAGAGGATTTTATTTTTTTGCTTGTAATTAATGAATAAATATTATTATTTTACTGCATAAAAATCAATGACAAACTGAACAGCCTTCATGGAACTTTGTATTGCTAGTGATAAACAAATAGCTCTTAAATAAGTCTGAATATTCTTTATAATTTTCTTTTGTCAGCAGTTTTTTTCTAATTTATTAACTTTTCAGTATGAGAAATACAATAAGAATTTTAAACTTTTTACTCTTTAAAATTTATAAATATTCAATCATATTGACCTATTCATTGAATTGAATTGGTTTGTTGTCATATGACACTTTTAAGATCCTGGAGAGCATATTACAAACCAATCTTTTATTATTATTGGAATTAAAGACGGAAGTTTGAACTCTGACTTTTCTTTTTGTAATTTTTTTGGAAGGGATGTAATGAAATATAGGGTAATACTTAAACTGTACATTGCCTTTCAGGTAAGTCTATTCAATAAATGACATGTATTTCAAGTACTCACCATTGATCTAGCACATGGAAGATACACAAAGATGGTAGTGGTATTTATTATTGTTGTTGTTGTCATTGTTGTTGTTATGCTGACTTGAGCTGCTGTAATTCTATTAAACTTAAGCACACATTTTGCTTTCACTTTGTGCTGTGACTGGGCTGGCACTGTTGATCTCACACAAGCTGTGTCCTCTTTCTGAAAACTTTGTCCCTTTCTTCTGGTTAATTTCAATACTTCCTTCAGCTTTCAGATTAAGTGTTGCTTCTGGAGGATACCTTCTCTAATCACTTAGCCTATGTCAGATTCCTTTATTTAAGCAAATAATCATGTTCTTTAACTTACTTGGTAATAATAGATTTATTAATATGGTCATCCGATTAAGAGCTCTCTTGTCCACTAAACTGCAAGCTTCAGGAGAGCACAAGTCTGTTTTTCACATACGACAGTGCTTAGCACATAGTAGATAATCACTAAATATGTTCTGATGTGAAAGTAATGAAAGTAAATAATAAAAGGTTTATGATAAAATTCCACAGCCCCCAAAAGCTGCTCACAGAAAGCAGGCTTATCTTTGTCAGTTATTTTGTGTAGCTTTTGTAAGATGACTTGCTGGGGATGATTAGCTCAACTAGCTTGAAGCCAAGATTGGAGTGCATGGGTGGCTTTGCTTAGATTTGGGGTTCTTTGCAAAATCCTCCTTAACTGGGCTTTTTGATAGCTTTTCTTCATTTCCTACTCCCTTCACTAACACTGTATTTTCCCCTTTTCTCTTTGCAGCTTTCTGGGCTTGGAAATTTGTTTGGATCAATGGACGGCTGAATGTCCAGGAAAACTGGTTGTCTCAAAATATATTACAAAGCAACAGTAATCAAAACACGATGTTACTGGCATAAAAACAGACAGGTAGACAAATGGAACAGGATAGATAACCCAGAAATAAATTGACAGATTTATAGTTAGCTGATCCTTGACAAGAGTGCCCAGAACGCAATTGGCAAAGGATAGTCTCTTCAATAAATGGTGCTGGGAAAACTGGATAGCCACATGCAGAGGGATAAAATTGTATCTTTATCTCATACTACATTCATAAATCAGTTCAGAATGGATTAAAAGCATAAATGTAAAACTTGAAAATATAAAACTACTAGGGAAAAGTATAGGGAAAAATCTTCTTGACGCTGATTGTTTTTTAAAAGTGTGATTCCCCAAAGCACAGCAAACAAAAATAAACAGACAAGCGGGATTGCATCAAACTAAAAAGCTTCTGTGCTGCAAAAGAAATACTCAACAGAGTGGAGACAACTTACAGAATGAGAAAAAAATATTTAAAAACCATACATCTGGTAAGGAGTTAATATCTGAAATATATAATGAACTCAAGTAACTCAACAGCAAAGAATTAAAAATCCAATTTAAAAATTGGCAAAGGACCTGTTTAGACGTTTCTCAAAAGAAGACATATGAGTGGTCAACAGGTACATGACAAGGTACTCAAAGTCACTAATCATAAGCAAAATGCAAATTAAAACCATTAATCCAAAAAAAATATATGCACCCTGATGTTCATTGCAGCATTAGTTACAATAGTCAAGATATGGAAGCTACCTAAGTGCCCATCGATAGATGAATGGATAAAGAAGATGTGGTATAATATATACAATGGAATATTACTCAGCCATAAAATGAAATCTTGCCATTTGTGACAACATGAATAGATGTAGAGGGTACTGTGCTAACAGTAATGTCAGACAGAGAAAGACAAATACTGTATGATTTCAGCTATATGTGAAATTAAAGAAAAAAATGTACAAATATAACAAAACAGAAAGAGAGTCATAGGTACAGAGGAAAAACTGGAGGTTGCCAGAGGGGAGCATGGTGAGGGGAGGAGAGAAGTAAGGGATGAAGAGTAAGAGGTACAAACTTCCAGTTACAAAATAAATGAGTCATGGGTATGAAATGTATAGTGTGGGAATATAGTCAAGAATTATGTAATGACTTTGTATGGTGACAGAGGGTAGCTAGACTTACTTTGGAGATCATTTTCAAATGTATAGAAATACCAGATCCCTGTATTATATATGAGAAACTGACATAGTGTTGTAGGTCAATTATACTTCAAAAACAAAACAGACAAAAAAATAAAAATAAAAACTCATAGAAAAAGAGATCAGATTTATGGTTACCAGAGGTGGGGAGTAGGGAGAGGGGGAATTGGATGGAGGTAGTCAAAAGTACAAACTTCTGGTTTTAAGAGAAATAAGTACTAGTGATGTAATGCAGAACATGATAAATAGAATTAACAGTGCTCTATGTTATATATGAAAGCTGTTTAGAGAATAAATCCTAAGAGTTCTCATCAGAAAAAAATACTTTGTTTTCTTTTTCTTTTATTTTGTATCTATATGAGATTATGAATGGTCACTAAACTTACTGTGGTCATCATTTCTTGATGTATGTAACTCAAATCTTTATGCTGTCCACCTTAAACTTATACAGTGCCGTATGTAAATATATCTCAATAAAACTGGAAGAAAAAAGAAATTAAAATGTATATAAAAATATCATGTGCACTTTAAATATATACAATATTTATTTGTCAGTTATACATCAATAAAGCTGGGAAAAAAAGAAAAACTGAGGCTGGAGAGGTAGACGGTGGATACATGCCATTTAAGACTAGATTGATCATGCTGAAAGCCATTAAGAATAGTTTATGTTATAGGTGGCAGAGAGTCAATTGTAGGATGATTCAAATAATGGTTTTATTAAAAACTAGAATAATAATGATAACAACTGAGATTTAGTAAGCTTGTACAATGTGCAAAGTTTTATTCTGGAAGATTTACTTGCACATCTTCTGTAATTCATCAACATCCCTATATTCATGTAAAGCTAATTTTCATAATTATACATATTTTACAAATGAAAAAACTGAAGTTTCAAAATATTGTAATTTTCTTAAGTCACATAGCCAGTTAATGGCAGAGCCAGGGACATGAATGCAGTGTTACACAGTCCAAAAACCAGTCACTTTAACCCCACACTCTAGGATGCAGTGTGACAAAAAGAGGGAATACATTTCCCTTATACTCTGATAATCTAAATATTGGCACTTCCAGAGTAGCAGTTACTTTAAATGTCTTGATTTTATTTTTATATTTTTTGGAAGAAAGTACAGATGGAAATTTCCATGGACATGTAATACAAGTCCTCACAAAATCAACAGAGACAATTATGTGATGAACAGTCACATGAAGTTAATAAAAGTTTTTTGATCATTTTGGTGATCACTTAAGATGTCAGAATTGGTTATGAGCAAATAAATGTAGACATTAGACTTTGTGTTCCCTTGCCCACTTGTTCAGCAAAATCAACCATAATTTCTGAAAATTAAAAAATGGGGTCAGCATTATCTATACTAAAACAAAACTGGAAAACATCTTGAGGTCCTTTAAAAGGAATTGATTAAATAAGTTGTAGTATTGCTATGCAATGAAATAATCTACAACCATTAAAAGACTGTTGTAAACCTTTAAATGTTGGCTTTAAAAAAGTTAAAATGATATTAAGGGAAAAAGCAAATCATAACATGGATGCAAACATGTTTATACATTAGTGTTTCATACACGATGTCTGGACAGTGGCTACCTTTAGTGGGATTGAGGTTGGGAACAGGGTGAAAGAACTGTATTAATTTCGTACCATTCTCTGCTACTTGATTTGATTTTTTTTTTATAACAAGCACATATTACTTTTGTAATAACAGTTTAGAAACTTTATTTTCCTTAGAGAAAAACTATGCAAGTTCTTCTATCATTTTCTGCATCCTAAGACAAAGTATAGAAAGAAGCTTAGATCTCTTTAATACCCTGCCAAAGTGTTTACAGATTTTATTAAAGACAGAAGTAATATAAATATTTACAAGCAAAACTCTTATAGCCATGTTATGGAGAAAAGACTATTTTTTGTATGACTCATATCGAATTATCTAAAGCATAAAATAAAAATGCAGGCTTTCTATACAACCCACAAAGTAATGAAAAAGCCACGGGAATGTATCTTTATTGTAATTTTGAAAAAAGTGGTATTATAGTGGGAAATAAGAATACTCTACAGCAGCGGTTTAATTTAGTTTCCTTAAGGTAGTGATAAAGTTCTTTAAGAAACTTTGTAGATGTTTTAAGTTTAAACCTCATGTAGAATTCTACTGATGTATTGATGTAGACATAAGCCTCTTTCAAAATGAGAAAAAAGCTTTTCCTATGTTTTTATGGTAATTCATTCTGGTTACAATTACTGAAACAGTGTTTGTGAATAACCATTTTCTTCAATTAAAAAGAATTGTTCAAAAAAAAGAATTGTTCTAAATTTGAGTGTGGCTAATTAACTAAAACTTTGGAATCTGTTTTGGAGGAAAATTTGACTCAATGCTCTTAATGTTTTTTCGGCCAAGCCATGCAGCTCGTGGGATCTTAGTTCCCTGACCAAGGATCGAACCTGGGCCCTTGGCAGTGGAAGCTCAGAGTCCTAACTACTGGACTGCCAGGGACTTCCCAATGCTGTTAATGTCTACATAGCACCTTCCATTATCCTTGGTTTACCACAATGTTGAAGGGATTCCGTTTTCTCAGATTTCATTGGAACATATGATTCTTCCTTTCAAGGATCAAATAAAAAGTTCATAGTCAATGATGACTCTAGAAAATTATGATTAAGCTTGCTTTTTTGAATAACAAATAATATTTTATTTGTTTATTTTAATAATACAAATAAATGAATAAATGAATTTTATTCATTTTAATAATACAAATAAATGAATCACGTGGCTTATTGCCTGCAATTATTTAGTTTCTTTCTTAAGATTCATCTAGGTTTCAGAAGAAAGCATTCTGTCTAGGTAAACCCTAGCCCTGGGTACACAGCCTGGCAAGCAGAGCAGAGACTGGTTTTCTGCCTTCACTCTCTTTTTCACCTTAGCACATTAGGGCAGTGCACAGCCTGCACAATCTTACTCAGTGGCCCTGGGTTAAATAACAAGTGAAAGAGATTGCCTAAAAAGAGTAGTTAGAATGAGAAGGGTTGTCTGCTGAATGAGGGCTAAGGAAAACCAAAGTTTAAGTGGTGGGAAAAAGGAGGTGTTGCCCACAAAAAGATTTAGAAAGATCAGTCAGGGAGATTAGGGGGAAAGTGTTACGGAACTCGAGAAACACCAATATTCAAGGAAGAGTTTCAGATAGTGTCAAAAGCTGCAGAGGAGGCAAGTAAAATAAGATGGAAAAGTTCCCATTGAATTTATCAACATTATACTAACAAAAACGAATTAATTACATTAGCATTAAAACCTTTTGATCACCATTTATTACTTGTAGATTAAGAATGCTGTTAGGGTCTTAGAAGGCTAGTGTCTGAGTCATCAGTATGAATACCACTGCTTTTCTTGGACACTGGCTGTGTTGAAATGTATAGTCTAATAAAGACTTATAAACATAGACTACACAAATATTGGATGATGAAGTCTGAAAAATGGCTACCACTTATCTGGCTTCCTCTGTATGCTAGATACCCTACATGCTACCATATTTCAACCTCACAACAACCTTATGAGGTAGATATCATTTTATAAATTTTACAGATAAGGAAATGGAGATTCAGAGTTGAGTTACTCGTTCAAGAATGAATAGAGATAAGTGAGTGAATTAAGATTTTGTCCCAGGTCTGATGATTCCACCGTTCACACTTTTTCCTCTGTCACTGTGCCTGCAGAATTCTAAGCTTCTGTTTAAACACTCCTTGCCTCTGGTATTCACTCCTGCCTATCAAGCAGCTACCAGCTAACTGCAGGGGTTCATTGTTGGATGTGCACCCAGGGACCCCATGTGAACCTCAGCACGTCCCCTCCCTGAGAAGGTCATTTCGACGGTACTTTCTGAGATACCCAGCCATGGTTTGCACATTTCTGCTTTTTCCCCCACAGCCCTGTTCAATACTCCACTGCTTTGGGCACTTCTGGCCTGCTTTGTGGTTATAGCTTTCTTCTGGCTCCCTTAAAGATGTGGTTTACAGCTTTCTTTCCATTCCCCTTGTCGGTTTTACATGATTTATAAGAGGTGAGGGGAAAGGCTGCTTTCACAGTAACATTTTTAAAACCTATCCTCTCCTTGAAATTTTCTTCACTCTCCTCCGTGGCCACCTCTGTTACTTGTTGCTTCTTCTTGGTCGCCTTTGCTCGATTTTCTTCCTTTCTTTTCAATCTGTAACTGTTGGGATAGTACAGGGTTCAATCTTTAGAACTTCTCTTCTCCTTCTGTGCTCACCTCCAGTCCTAAGACTTGATCTTGCTGATGATTCCCAAATTTGATTTGTCTTCCTAACCTCTCCAAAGGAGCCTCAAATTCACATGCCCATCTGCCTACTTATCACTGTCATTTAGGTATCTACTAGGCATCTCAAATTTATCATGTCCAAAACTCAGCTCCTTTTTAAATTTCCCTGTCAGTCTTAGAGCATCACCGTTTTTACCCAGTTGTTTCCCATCACATTAAAGAAATAAATCCAAGCCACTGGTCAATAAGGTCACTCATGATCTGGCTCTTACCTCATTGACTCATCTGCTACCCTCTACCTGACCCCTTCTGTTCCAGCAATGCCGGCCTCCTTGCTGATCCCTGAGAAACATCATGAGCTCCTGCTTCAGCCCCTTTACACCTGCTGTTTTGCCGTCTCGGAACACTCTTCTCCCAACATTTGTCTGACTGTCTCTCTAACTTCAGTTAAGATCACATTTTTTTCTTACAGGGGACTTCCCTCTCCATCCTATAAAAATTTGCCACTCTGATCAAACTCTAGCCTCTTAATTTACTTTATCATTTTTACAGCATGTATACTTAGTACCCAAACAGAAAAAAGGAGAAACGGGAGGAAAAGGAGAGAACAAAACCCCAGACACAGTAAAGAAGGGTAAGAGAAGAAAGGAGGGGAGATCAGAAAGTAAAATGATACATTGAGGAATGATCTAGAATAAAGAAAAAGAAAAGAGAGGAAAAACTATAGACATAGCTGATGTGGTCTCAGAGGCTGTCCCTGGGTTTTACACAGTTTGAGAAATGACTGATCTCTGAGCAAAAAACCTCCTCTGTGCTGCCATCCTGTCTTACTGTAGCACTTGCAATGTCTTCCTAGACTGTGAGCAATTTGGGGACAGTGGCTTCTTCCCTGACAGCTCTGTCTTAGCAGTGCCTGGCACACCCTCAGCTCTATAAATGTGTCTTGACTGAATGGATAAACAGAGTGCCACCAGAGGGATCAGAGAAAGGAAAGTATCAACTCTGTTTAGAAAGAGGCAGGGGACGGTTGTGAAAGGCTTCTTAGAGGACACAACTTTTCAGCTGAAATTTGAAGATGAGTAAGAATTTGCTAAGTGTGCATTGGATACTTTGGAATGGAGGTGGGTTTCTAATGATAACAAACACTCATATTTTTGAGCACTACCACCATGCAGGTGCTCTTCAGAGAACTGTAGGTAAATATGCTCATGACGTCCTTACAACATACAAGGAGGTGTATTTAGGGGTGGTTGTCATTGTATAGATTAGGGAACGGTAGCAAGGTGAGGTTCCCTCGTGTGCCCAAGGTCACACAGCTGGAAAGTGGGGGAAGGAGGCTTTGAATCCCGACTGTGAGCAATGTGAGAGATATTATTTACTCTAACTAGATTAAAGCATGCCCTAGGAAAAGCAATCCACAAAGACAACAAGAGCATTTATATAAAGCGATGCGGAGCCTTGCAGATAGTAAAATGCATGTCATAAATTATTTCTGCCTCCGTGAAGAGGCAAGTCTCGTATCAATTTAGTGAGCTTCGGAAACAATGGAATCACGTGTCATCTTATCTGATTACATGTACCTGGTTCCAGCTTTTAATGTCCCTCCCAACCCCATCCCTAAGTGCTTTTCTTCCAGGGGTCACTGAACCAAGCATAAATGGAAGATCTTTGGGGAAATATATGGAAAATAGAAGCTAAGCTACCCTTTCTAATGCTTCCAGAAACTCTTATGGAAAGAACCATTATAGAAATTTGACATTAATCACCAAGTTTCTCCCTAGGGTCACAATTGTCAAATTCTTGCAACAGCTCTCCCAGTAACTCTCACCCTAGTGGTCCAACCCACTTCCATTTCCTTCGCCCACTGCCAAACCACCATAGCCAAACCCAAGCCTTCTTGTCCACTAAAGCATAATTGCATATATGTATATTTCCATTGACCTTAGAATAGTATCTTCCCTCTCCCTCCCAAGTTAGACGTCACTGCTTTTCATGATACAGCACTAAACTCTCCAATCATTCACTGGGGTGAGGACAAGGGCATGGTCTGTGGTGACAAATAGACCTGGGTTCCAAGTTCAAATTTCCCCTAACTATGTTACCTTGGACAAGTCAACTCACTCCTCTGAGCCTCAATTTTCTCACCTGCAAAAGGAGATTATCATAAGGGTTAAATAAGACTTCTCATCTATGGGCCAACATACGGTAGAAATGCAATCAATACTAATTATCTTCATTCCTTTAAGATATGTGTGTGCAGTTTTCAGCTAACAAATCCTGTATTTAATATCGTTTTACTGAGGAACGTGATATGAAAGGGATGGTAAAGTTTAGTGCAAACCTGAGTCATGATGCTATAAATCTGGGTTTTATTTTTTTAAGTTTTATTCAAAGTATCCAAAAGGAAGAAAATTCATCAGGAGGAACTTTATCACCCATTAGTAAGGCAAAAGGGGATTATCCTACTTGCCAATGACTCTAACAATTATGCCCCAAATCATTAAATTATATTGCTGAAAGTCACAGTGAAAAGATCCTTAACTCTGAAACATAGAACACTACAAAATTCTCACAAAAAATTAAAGGGACCTATTCCCTCCTGAAAAGGCATGCGTGACTACCACATGCCTGCAAATGTGCTTTTCTGGAAGCTGCAGCTGTGCTTACTGTGGGAAGGAGACATGTCTGAATTAGAACCACTAAGAGCAGTCCTGGGGGTGGGAATATGTGGCCCCTTCGCCACCCAGACAGAACCCTAAAATGTGATGCTCCCGTTCGTGGTTTCAACAGCATACACAGTTAGGTCCTCAGCACCTCGAATTCGGTAGTCCAGAGATGACCTGGCTTGGGGAGGCTGACTCACTGTAACAGAGCTTATGAGACTGACGCATAAAACCAAAAGGACCGCTTTGTGGCATCCTGAGAAATGTGACTGTCGGTTGTAGAAGACATTTTTTTAGTCCTGGCCAGGTTAAAATTTCCCAGTAATCAAGTGAGGTAGGAAATCAGATAAAAATCAGATGGTTGCTTAGCATGGAGGAAACGAATTCTCTTAGTCAACAAATATTTATTGAGAGACTCCTATTTGACATACAGTATATTATATTCTAAAGTTACAACAGGAAAGAGTATAATAATAATAGCTGTAGTAATAATTGCAATCACAATATATAAGTATTTACTCATACAGTGCTTACTCTGCATCAGAAACTGTTATAAGTGCCTTACATATATTAGCTCTTTTGATCCTCATAATGGCCTAATACGTCATGGCTATAATCATCTCCAGTTTTCAGACGAAGAACCTGGAACACAGGAGGTGAAGCTATGATTCCTGCATGTAAAGAGATTACAGTCTAGTTGACAACGTATAAAGTAAGCAGGCGATTCAATCTAATATAATAACTGCAGAGGTGAGGTAGGTGCTGGTGCTCTGGGGAGACATTTAGGGGCATCCAGGCCAGGGCTGAGGGATCAGGGAAAGTGGTACCCACGTGGAGATTGAGGAACACATGAGAGGCTGTCAGGGAAGAGAGGGAAGAAGGGGCACCGTAGAGGAAACAGGCGTTTGTGCCGTGTGGCAGGAGATTATCTCAGGAGGGGAGAGCAGATCTGAAATGACACTGCAGGACTTTGCAGGAACCAGCTTTTGAGCCATGTCAAGGCATTTGAATTTTATACTGAATGTAATGAGAAATCATTGAAGGGTTATAAGCAGGAAAGTCACATAAAATTTATGATTTAGAAAGATCTTTCTGGCCGTAGTATATAGAACGATTGGAAGGGAGATTGGGGTGGAGTGGGCCTGGGGGCAGGGAGATGTTGGCAAGCTGCTGCATGAGAAATACTGGGACTTGCACTGTGGCCATGGCCAAGGGGAGGGTGGAAGTGGTCGCATTTGTGTCATTCGTATGGCGGAACTGATGGAAGATCAGATCAGTGAACTCAAAATGTGGAAACTTTGGCAAGTTATCAGGAAATGCCGGAGCATCGAGCTCTGAACTGCCTGTGCCTGCGCTGGGGGTTTATCTTCCTGATAGAGTAGAGATACCCACGTCCCCATCAGCCACAGGGACCCCTCTCCTAGAGGCAGCGCCTCAGTGACTTCGCTTTTGTTGTGTTTTGGAGGCTACCGTGCCTTTCTGATGAGAGGTGGATACCTTCAGTTAGCCAGGTCCTTCCCCTGGGAAGCATTCCACTTCCTCAAGGTGGTGCTGCATGACTCGGCCAATTCCCATTTTGTGTTGGTTTCACAGTGTAAGTCCCAGAAGACAAGCCTATTCTCCTTTCCAAGTTACTAGGTGTCTCCTGTACACCCACTCTCATTATCTTGGTTTCACAGAGTAACCTCCAGAACCTTCACAGTATGATCTCTGCAACAAGATGGTGAGTGGGGACGTTGGATGGGGCAGGGGTAACCTGAAAAATGAAATAATTTCACAAGTGATACGAATGGTTAGTGGCAGGGTCAATGCTCAAATTCCAAAGCCTTTGCTCATTTTACCACTCTGTAGTATTACGTTGCTTGAGTGAAGCCTTTAGAATCATCTCCCAACACGTCCGTTGAATGAGAGCTATGCACTTCGCAAGATCACATTTCTTTGTGTAATAAGGGTTTATTATGTGTGTAAATGTATATATGTATACACACACACACCCCTAAGTAAACTCTATGACGGTGGAGACCATATTTGCATATTTGTCTCATTCATTGCTGCTCATGTCATTCTTTTCATGAACGATAGTCCCTATTCTAAAGGAGGTCACATGATAGTCAAGCGCCATGGCTGAGGTCTGTACCGATGCTGTGGTCCCTTTGCTTGGACAGTGAACTCTTCAAGGAGAGGTGTGTGCCTTCCCATCTCATTCTCTCTGCGGTGCCAGGTTAAGGTAGGCCTCAGATCGGTGCCCCATGAGTCCACCTGACTTAATTCATCTTCCTCTCCAAGTCCATGGACTCCAAGTCCTGACCTCCCTGCTCTGAATACAGATAATCTGATATGCTCCAGGCATGTATTTTTCTTTTCTGTCTCCCTATTTGATAGGAAAAGGTTACAGGCCCTCAGCTGTCATTCATCCTATGACAACTCCCTGGCAGTCTCCTACCTGTCTGTCACCTCCCACAGCCAGTGATATTTATCAGATTGGACTCCTAAAAGGTTACAGAGACAAGTAATAGGAAATGTCTGTTTGCTTCAGCCATAGTGAGACTGTGTGTGCTGCAGTTAAAATTTGGGGACGTGCCACAATCCAGCCCACAGAGATCCTGAGTCATCTCAAAAAGCACTTCAAGCTAGAACTAAATGAAAGGGAGCCATCTATACGGGGCAGGGGTCTTCTTGGAAGGCTCCCTGGATAAGGTTCATAGACCCCAGTTCATGGTCATGTGGTCTCTCAAATGTCAGGGAGAGTAGGTACAGCATCTACCTAGAGGTCAGCATGATTGGTTCATGTCTGATACCTTCATGAGTGTTCAGCAAGGCCCTTACTCCTCTCCGCCTCTGATTCCCTTTATATTGGGTTGGCCAAGAAGTTTGTTTGGGTTTTCCCGTAAGATTTTATGGAAAAACCCAAACTTTTTGGCCAACCCAATGAAATGGGGGTGTTGTACTAGAACTCTAAAGCCTCGTCCAAGTCTGACATCTTATTTTTGCTTCCAAAGGAACTACACGTGTGATAAGAAGGAAAACAGCCCCCCTGTGGATCATTAGACCCCAATTGTGGTGAATGTAGGGAGGCTGAGAAGACAGGTTTAGGCTGAGATCCAGGGCTGGATTTAGCTGCAAGTTCTGAGAGAGTCCATCACATGGAGTGCTACGCACTAGAATATCTGGATGGAAGACTGGTTCCCCATGGCCCAAGTCCTGCAGCAGAGAATCACATGAAAGCCACATGTGACGTCTGTCTCCCAGGATGTGGGGCAGCCATTGGGTTTGGTGAGAGCGGCCAGCACAGGATGATAGATTGCTGCTCTCCTGTCCAAGTTTCTGGGGACAGTCAATCCCTCCTGTTCCGGAGTAAAGGCCAGAGCAGGGGAGGATGTGTAAAGCATTGATGAGCAGATCCTTTGGACACAGAAACCCGCCAGGCTGTGACATTTGGGATTCCAGTGTGTGTGGGGTTGGGGGGTGGTAATCAGGCCTTAACCAATCAGCTCCAAAAATGTCCTGCTGGTGGTCTTAGCCCTCTCTGGTCCCACCCCTGTGGCCCTGCTCAAAACCTCATGGTACCACAGTTAGAGACTCTTTCCTGGAACTTCATCCAAAAACGTTATGAAAATTATTATTTTTTTCAGTTTAGGGATATTAGGAACTTCATATTCCCAGAACGTAGGTTCAATTCTGTATCCCAAGTAAGATGTATTAGGGGGTCTCATAATCTCTGTCAACTCAACACCTAGATTATATTTTGGTCCAAGTGTCCCAGAAATAGGGTTGACATTTTTAGACCCTTATTACTACTTCCAAGCTTTTACTCCTGCACTTTGTCCAAGCCCCCTGCTTTCTGAGGTTGTTGCCCACCAGCTACATCACCCTCAACACTAACATCTACCACACAGTCATTTTCATCCTTCCTTGAGAATGTAGTCACTGGGAATTTGCTATTTGTCCCATCTGTTCTTTGTTTCATTGTTCCTCTTTTTCTGCCTTTTTTAGGTTTAGTATGTTTTATGATTTTATTTTCTTTGTTGGATATTAGCTATAACTCTTTGTTGTGTTATTTGAAAGGTTGTTTTAGGGTATAGAATACACATCTTTAACTTATAACCACATTCAAATGATATTATATCACTTACAGTATAAGAACTTTACAACAGTGTACTTTGTTTTCTCCCCTTCCGGTCTGAAGAGAAGGGCCCTGAGAGAAGGAGCTGAAAGGCTGCAGAATGGCTGACCAGTCACACCAGACAGCTCTGTCTTTGTTCAATGTTTGCTTAACTTTGAACTAAAGTAAAGCACATCTCTTTCTCAATTATCTTTTCTTAAGGGTAGATATAAAATCCTGATGGAAGAACTCACAGCATATGCTGGATCTTAGGTGTTAATCCTGGTAATTACAGGTAGAAGGATAATAGTTAACATCCTATTCATGCTGTCTAACAGGAAGGGAAGGAATTTTCAGATCCACTCAGAGAAATTTCTCACTCAGTTTGGATTTCCCATAATGAAGCAATTGTAAGAATGCATTTGTAATTGACCACACGAAACCAGGGTGCTCTGATTTCATTTTACCTTCCCTACCTAATCAGGTATATTTTCTATCCTGGCGAAAATCACATTTCTCTGGAATGTGCTCTTAATTGCACTGTGCTGTGGGCCCTGTTAAATATTGCATGAGACAGTGTGCTGTCTTATGATGAACATCACAAACATTTGCATTTTTATGTGCACAATGAATCTCAATTACGTGTCTCCAGTCTGTTTAAGGACTATTTCTCCCCACGTTACAGTCTATTTGGAAGTACCAACGTTACAACAATCATAACCTTGAAAGGACTGCTGGCGAATAATCATGTGGACTTAATTACAGAAAAAGACAAGTTACACCAGAGGAACCCAGGACCAAAGACTTAGGAGGGAAAAGAAGTGTTCTGTGTCCCACCTTGCTGCAGTGATGGAAGGGGGAATGGAAGAATTTGCTCTTTTTTTTTTTTGAGAATTTTGGAAGGCTTTGCTTTTGTCCAGCAAATGTGGTAAAGTAACTGTATACTTACCTAAAGCTCTGCCATCCATCACACTGAAATGATACAGAAAATTTCAGCTATGCTACATCTAAGAAAGGTCCCTAACTTCATACTACAATCTGAAAAATATCTGTCAGATACATTTTTATTTTTATCAAATTGAGATGGATCTGAAGTTGACAAAGAATAATGCTTCTTAAGATCAAAGTTCAGTGGAAAAAAGAATAAGAATTTCTGAAGGCCCCAACGAATATCTCTGTGCTTGGTTAATAAGACTGGAGCATTAATAGGACACATATAAAGCAGGGAAGACAAATTCATAGTTTATTCCAGTTCTATAGATTAGCAGAGATAGTAGGGCAAGAAGAGAAGCTGCATGACCATACTTTAACATTGTCTTTTCTGGTCCAGCTTCCAAACAGGAGAGGTGCTATATGGACATGAACCAACTTGTCAGCAATAGGCCCAATTCAGTAGAAATTATACATCTACCCACCAAACAGTATCAGGAGATGGTTCACTGCTACACAACTTCTCACCAAAGTGGGTAACTGACTCATGGCTGTATGATGAAACCCAAAACCTAGGTGCTAGCCATCCTTGAAAGATTAAAACATATACTAAAATCAGTGAAGATACTCCTACATTTACAGAGAAACTCAGAAACAGAATTCCAGGGTTGGATATTCCCCAAGTTCTGGTAATCTCCCCTCAGATACACTTTTCACCCAACAGCAACGTTCCGCCCAGTATCTAGAGAAAGAGGTTCTAGCGACTTTTTGAATGAATATGGAAGAGAGTCAAGAATATCCATCCTGTTCTATTTTGGGGAAATAGCAGGCTGAGATGAAACAGCCTCATCAAAGATAATTAAGGAGAAATATAACAGCCTGTGGTCTGTGCACGATTCTAAAACAAATATACACATATATATTGAAAGGGACCAGAATACAATGCAATAATGCTATGAGTGGAAACAGATTTACCTTCCTGCCGTAAACAACAAGGTATTTGAAAATACCATTACTTTTAGATATGGGGAACAGGCAGTGCAGGAATGTAATCTTTAGCGAGGATTATACTTTCTGGATGATAGTCTAGGGAGGAGATCACAAGTGGAATATGCGTTCTCACTGAGTGAATGAGACAAAAAAAAAAACAAAACTGAAGTATTGGAGAAAGTACTGGAGAAGAGGAACATATGTAGATAAAGAATTCCAGAAGTTTACAAAGGGGTTCCCTGGAGTCTTTAGCTGAATAATAACCATTGCTTGTGTAAGCTGAAACTCCAAGTGGGATATAAAAGGTTGATTCAAAATAGAAAATCTATTAATGTGATTTGCCATGTGCATTAGATTTCTATTCCTGATGTAATATATCACCACAAAGTTAATGGATTAAATAATGGGAGTTTACCATTCAGAAGGTCAGCAGCCTGATGCAGATCTCACTGGGCTAAAAAGAAGGTACTGGTGAGGCTGTATCACTTTCTGGAGGCTGCAGGGGGGAATCACTTTCCTTGCTCATTTGGGTTTTTAGCAGAGCCCAGTGCCCTGTGATTGCAGAACTGAGGTCTCTGTTTTCTCGCTGGCTCTAAACCGAGTGCTGACGCAGCTTCTAGAGGCCATTGCATTCTTTGGCTCATGGCTGCCTTTCTCCATCTTCAAAGCCAGCAACAGTGGGTCGAGCCCTTCTAATACCGTATCTCTCTGACCCACTGTCTTTCATTTTTAAGAATCATGTAATTAAACTGGACCCACCCATATAATCCAGGATCGTCTCCCCATCTCAAGATCTTTAGGCTTAACCCCCCTCTGCAGAGTGCTTTTTACCATGGAGGCTACCAGCCACAGGTTCCAGGGATTCGGATGTAAACAGCTTTGTGCCTGCCACATGATGTGAAGAGACTGATGGAGAAAAACTATGGAATCATTTCAATAAATATTAAAAGAATATTTGATGATATTAAACATTTGACCATTACTAACATCTCTTAACAAACTAGAAATAGAAGAGATTTTTTTTTAACCTGACAAATGTAGCATCATGGGAGAAATATCCACAATATATAATGGACTACTACAAATCAATAAGACTAAAAGCAGAACAATGGGGAAAGGACAATAAGTGTTGACAGAGAAAGAAACATTTTTAGTACTTAAACTATATGCTCAGTCTCTTTAGTAATCAGGGAAATCCAATTAAAACCATGATGAAACACCAACCAGATTGACAAAATTATGAAGTTACACAATTCCAAGAATTACAAAGTTGCTAAGGATATGGAACAATGGGAATATTAGCCCACCGCTTGTTGGAATGTAAATTATGTCCACCACTTTGGGAAAACAGTATGGCATTATCTAGAAAACTTGCAAACTTGTGTACTCTACAGTCCAGCTATCCTCTTTTAGATAATTGCCCTAGAGAAACTTTTCCATGTGAGGGCCAGAAAATATGCATAAGGACACACATAACACATTGCTTATAACAGTAAAACCCTGAAAACAAACCGAGTGTCTTAATAAATTATTATCTATGTGAACAAGAGAATACACTTTAGCAATGCAAATAAATTAACTATGTATCTGAATAAATCCTGCACCTGCTGGTTCCTTGTTCTCTTTGTCAATGATTCACCCTTTGATTCTCTAGTCTTGTTTCCTTATTTGCAAAATTAGAAAGTTTGGATGAGATGATCTCAAGGAGCCTTGTAACTGTAAATGTTCACGATTGTCTTTATTTGCTTTTTTTCCTTAGAACATTAGAAAGAGTTTTATATGCATTACTCCTAGGTTGTGTCCACTCTCCTAGCTCGTATTCTGAGAACATACTTTTCTTTTATGCGATTAATCTGCTTGGCTCCTTGCCAAATGGATATAGACATACTTGATCACCACTGAGCAATAAGACAAGATATATGCTTCTGATTTCTCTTCTAAGATTATTACACATTCTGTGGTACCTAAGTCGATGAGCCTTAGACTGTGGACACCAACTGTCAATGGAGGGAAAAACCTATTATCCTTTCCTTTCCATCTGGAGGCCATCTGGAGTCACGACTCTGATTGGCCCTATTTGCTTCCTAGTGACCTTTGGACAATAAGTGGAAGAGGAGCAAAGCTGAGCTGAACAGGAGGGTGACTGGAGGAGCTTACGGACACATTTAACTCATTGGCTCAGAGATTTCAGAAAATGAGGCCCTGAGGTGAGATTCTCCTCTTGTGCTTTGGGTTTATTCCAGGAGTCCCTTTTCTCAATATTTGTGGATTTTGCTTTCGTTAGTTTTTTATACTCTTCACTCCAGACTGATAGTTTAATTGATTTTAGTCTTCAGCACCGAAGTTCTCTGAAATTAAGCGCCCTAAGGCTGTGGAACTCTCTGTGTCTCTGGGATCAGAATATGGGCTTGGGTGCCCTCTGCTGTTGGATGGGGGCAACGCTTTACCTGAGAAGATGGCAAAGAGCAGCCAGGCCCTTCAGAGCCAGGAAAAGGCCAGGACGGGAGAGTCAGGAGGAAGAGATGGCTGCAGTTCTGGACACTGCCGTTAAGTGACGGAGTCTTGCATATTCCTATTATGGCATAAGGAGGCATTTCTGAAAACTTACAGGGACATCATGGATGTTAGATAAGGAGTTGTACTTGATATAAAGGCATATTCCCTATTAGAAAATGCAACACAATTTTTAAAATGTTATACCAATATGCTCAGTAACAGTTTTTTATAACAAAAACTGTCAGTGTCCCTCCCATTTGTCCTTGGACCACTTCTTAGATCCACTTCTGACACAAACTGCTCTTGATTAAATACCCAGAAACCACTCTGAGACAAAATGTTGAGGGCAGATTTATTCGTGGTTATTTTCAGGAGATACACCTATAAAGAAGTGAACTAGGCGGAATTGGGCAGAAAAAGAAGGTGAACAAAAGGCAGATTATTACAACTGAGGCCTCAGCCAATCCTATGAGGAGCTCTGGAGCTGAGATAGCCTTTTAGAATGTTCCAAATGGAGGCAAGAGGGGCTGAGTCTTATGTATGTGCTTATGTGTAGTAAGACATTTATTGCTCATCTCTAACACTAAGGTTATCACCTTTTGGGGTTCCAGCTTTCTGTGGGTCTCTGATTTAATTTTCATTGAAACTATATGAGGAAGACAGTATTATTATTCCCCATTTGCATAGGTAAGTAAAATGAGTCTCTCAGAAATTAAGTAACACACCGAATGCCACACGGCTAGCCAGCCATAGAACCGGGACGAGAACAATCTCCAGGAGTAATTTTATATGTATTCGATTTGGCTTACTCTGAACGACCTCACAGCTTGCTGCTCCCCTTTACAGTAGTTGTCTGCATATCCAGAATCCTGCCCTGGCAGAGATTGCTCTGAATGTTCTGCCTCTGCCCCTCATGTCACTACCCCTTCTTCTTGTTTCTCTTCCTCGCCAGTATCCCCTTGTGCAAAGATGTCCATTTCTCCAGGCTCAGCTCAGACAACACCAAACCTACGCAAGGGATATTCAAACCTCACCTTGGAAGGAGGGCATCCTCCAACTAGAGATTACATAATTCTAAGATTCTATAATCCCCCCACCAGGAAATCCTCAGTGAGTGGATATTGTGTTATGCCACCCAGATCCCCTCCCAAGAGTCCAGGTACCTTGGTCTCAGCATCTGGAATTATCAGCTGCTGATCATTTATAATTATGACTCTCACAGGGAATGGCCCTTTGCTTGGGGAACTGCCTTATCCAAGGTCGTGCTCCTCGTAAGCGGTGGTCCGTGACCAATGACTGGCTGATACAGGGACGTAAGACCCAGCCCCCCTGGTCTCCATTTGGAACTTTCTAAAAGGCTATCTCAGCTCCAGAGCTCCTCATAGGATTGGCTGAGGCCTCAGTTGTAATAATCTGCACTTTTGCTCACCTTCTCCTTCTGCCCGGTTCTGCCCACTTCACTTCTTTATAGGTGCCTCTCCTGAAAGTAACTCAAACAGCACAAAACAAAATGGTAGATAAAGCTCATTATAATATTAATTACCACAAATGTAAATAGACCTTACTCGTTTGAGTTAAAAGAAAATGACTTTCAGCCTATGTTTTTAAAATTCCAACTATGTGCTGTTAAAAAAAAAAAGCTGAAAATTTAAGGACAGAGTAAAACTTAAACTAAAAAGTCAGAAAAAGATAGTCCAGATACCTAATAACCTAAGGAAATCTAGTATAGTTACATTAATATCAGGCAACTGGGGACTTCAACTCTGGAGCATGTTGGTGTAACGGATTCCAGACTTGCAATCAGACAACTGAACTAAACATGTGAAACAACTATTTTCACATATTAGACAAGGGGCAGCGCAGGACCGGGGTCACTGAGAGAAGGAAAATAAATAAGGTAAAGCCTGCTGGACGCTGCCTTTCTGCGGGCAGCCACTTTCTGGCAGTCACACCAGGAGGGGGAGCCCAAGCAAAGCGCCACAGTGTCACTGAGATGAAGACAGTTCTTTGAGGTCTGGGAGACGGAGCTGGTGGGAGTGTGCAAGGCAAAGCACAGAAAGGAAAGAACCAGAGAAAGAGATGCAGAAATCTGCATAAGGTTTCCCTTGTTTTTGTTTTGTTTTGTTTTTTGCTAAATATCAAGCCATGAACACATAGGGTCACATCCCATGAAGCAGGACAAAGAAGGGAGACACCAGGTTACTGTAAAGCTGAACAAACAACCTCACATGGCTCAGAGATGTTTGAGGTTCCACCCCTTGGTGGAACAAGTAGACAGAAGGTTCTCTCAGGAAGGCTCTAGAAGACCTGAAAAAACACTATCAATCGTCTTGTTTTTATTGATATTTATAGGATAATACACCAACAATAGTGAAATATGCATTCTTTCTAAGAGCATATGAAACATTAACCAAGGAAGATCATATTCAAGGATCAATACATTTTAAAGGGTTAAAATCACAGGAAGTATTTCTCTGCCTTCAGTGGCTGCGTAGGGAGTTACCAGGGGTGGGAGGGTGAGGGAAAATTATGTCCTAAACTGCAGCCTCAGAGTTTTCCAGGGGTGAGTCCTGAGAGGTAGTACATGCAGTGACTAACAAGTGCCACCAGGGGGAAGTATTTGCTTATGAAACCAACAAACTGAACAATCAGTAACAGACTCAGATCCCAGATAGACTTCTGGATTATCTGGAGAAATGGAAATTGAAATATTCCAAAGAAGTATAAAGGGAAAGACGCTGTTGCTGAATCTCTCCATGGCACGGTTCCAGCTCAGCCACAGCAGGACCACAACAGTCCACCCTCCCCTGCGGTTTACCCAGGAGCTGTGACATTTCCTGGTGACTTGATCACAGATCTCCAGCAAGGGCTCAGAGGTCTAAATCATCTTCTTCATTAACATCCTTAACCTCCTTCCATCCCATCTTGTGGGCAACACCATCCAGCTGGGGTTTGAGAAATGTCAAAGGAGACAGACATAGGGTCCAACTGCTTCTTTTTGGACAGTTTTAAAAAGGAATCTGCATGACAAACTTCAGACTTTTTGGATTTAGCCTTATCTCAACTCTTAGAAAGCAGGGCAGACTGAAGTTCAAATTTCAGCTCTTCTATTTACTAACTGCATGAACTTGGAGAAATGTCTTAACTCTCAGATGTCTGGTTTACTCATTTAAATATGGAGCTGCTGTGAAGATTAAATCAGAACATATATGCAAAGCACCCAGCACATAGTAAGGGCCCCAGAAATGAGTTCCCTTTGTCCTTTTAGCTATTTTCTTAAACTACCAGCCTTATTTTACTGTGCCCAGCCTACTGTTAATGCTTCTGGGCATAGGAAGGATTTTAAGCTGTTTGTTCATTCCTGAAGCCACCCACGTGGCAAAGGACACTGTAATTTGCATTCTCAAATGCATTCTCAAATTTGCTTCTCAAACAGCAGATATTTCAATAACCAAGGGTCTGGAGTGTTTCCTCTACCACAGTAGTTCTCAACTGGGGCTGTTGACTTTGCCCCCCCAGAGGACACTGGGCAATGTCTAAAGACATGTTGATTGTCATAACTGGAAAGTTGTTGTTCATCTAAGGGGTAGAGACCAGAGATGCTGCTAAACATCGTACAGTGCAGAGGATGCCCAAAATGTGCAGGTATTGCTAAGGTTGGTAACGTGCAGCTATTGCCAAGGTTGAGAAACTCAAGTCTGCTCTACCAGGATACAGAAGTATGGTGAAGAAACTTTCAAGCCATTACAACGCCACAGCACCCTCATTACGTTCAAGGTTCGATTTCAATTCATCCACAGGGGCCCTTGGAGCGTCCTAAGTGAGGACCCTGTCCAAAATCTGTGGAGTGAGAGAGTGCCAATGAATGAGTAGTGAGTGTATCCTAATAAATAAATATTCCTTTTTAAGTGTTCTTTCTTGAGGCCTGTAGCCAGTGGCAGGAATCTAGTGAGGAACAGGCAGGGTTAAGGGTGAGAGTGGTAGTGGAGGTGAGGAAAGAAGGAAATTTGGTTAGAAATAATATTTCCTTTTATTTATTTGTTTATTTATTTGTTCAATATTATATAATCCCGAAGCGATGTTGGAACACCAGATGAATCTTAGCAGGTGTTTTTTTTTAAAATCCTTTTTCTTCCATCAACCTCCTGTCTTCCCAGCTGTCACCTTCCTCTGCGCCTTGCTTGCCCTCACCTGAAAGCCACGCCCTGCCCACCCTCCCCCCTGCTCCCCGATGGAAGGTTGGGTATAAGCCCTTAGCAAATCTTATTCCCACTATTAATTCATTAAGATCTTTACTGCCCCATAGCTTTTACGCAGATGAGATAGGATTTGTAAAATTCCTTCCATGTTTTTCCAAGCCTCACACTTCCACAAATTTTCTAATCAACCTGCAGAATATTCAAAGTGGGTGATGTCATTCTGATGTTTGATTATCGCATTTTTTAAAGGTGAAGGGCTAGAGGTCCATAATGGTCTGATTGATCCCGTAACTGAAAGTTAGTAAGCCACCTTCCATCAGGACACTAGTTTGGCTTTACGTCCATTTTTACTCAGTGGAGAGTTGAGTTGAAAGAAGTACATTTTTTTTTTAATTTAAAATTTTATTCTGACAAAAACAAAAAAAAAAACAAAAAAAAATTTTATTCTGAAATAATTGTAAGTTCACATGCAGTTGTAAGAGGTAGTAGAGAGTGGTCCCATATATGTTTCATGCAGCTGGTGCATTTGTTTTAACATTTTGAAAACCATTGCCTGTTACCCCAGGGCAATTGGAGAACAGACCTCTTTCATTAATTGGATATTGAGAGCTGCCTGCTTTTAGAACACAGATCTCAAAGACCCGAATAGAAGAACACACTAAATTATATATATACATTGAGACTAGTATGCAAGGCCTTTATTTTAAAAAAAAAAAGTTGTCTTTTTTGGATGATTCAGAACATTGGATTTTCATCAAGGCATAGAAAAGTATAGAACTTTAGGATAAGAGTATGCTTAACCTGTGATGTGACACATTGTGAAACATCTTTGGAAATATTTTTGAAAATGAATGAATGAGGAAACAAATCTATGATCACGAGGGAAGGACCAGAGGACTCCAATGCCCAACTGCAAATAACCTGAACTGGGGAGCAGCCTGGGTGCTCCTCTCTGGAGAACCCAACTCATGTCAGTCAGACTTGTAGAGAGGAAACTTTATTTCATGTAGTATATAGGAAATATTTGGTTTTCAATCTACCTTAATTTCATCCAAAAGGGTCTTCTAGGAAAAACCCATAATTCAATTGTGCTAAAACCAACTAACAGTTGACTCTGAGTGGGAAATGTAACCCATATAGAATGTGTTACCCTAAATCCAAATTCATTCTTCTGAAGCCTACAGATTATAAATCAAGAATTAAACTCGGGTCAGTAAATCCAAGCAAGTGCACACCAACCTGAGAGTTAGAACAACTAAAACAGAAGCTTGCAAGGTAAACCTTCATAAGTCAAATCTCAAAATCAAAGGGGGAAGCAATGATTTTTCTTGTCCTACAGAGCAAGAGAAATGAACTCTCTAAATCCCTCTATGCAGATAAAAGTTCTGGTTTTTATGTAGCTTGATATATTTATGTATGGAGGAAGCACTGCCTGAAATTAAGCAAGAAGAATGAAATATTGTAACGACCATGCCAGAGAAGCAGCCCAGCCAGCACTTTCACCATGGAGTCATTAGCAAGAATGTTTGAGAAAAGACCCCTTTAGCATTCAGCTGCTCTTTTTAAAAAAAAAAAATTATTTATTTATTTGGTTGTTTGGGGTCTTAGTTGCGGCACGTGGACTCCTTAGTTGTGGCTCGCAGGGCTCCTTAGTTGCAGCACGTGGGCTCCTCAGTTACGGCAGGTGGGCTCCTTAGTTGTAGCTCCAGGGCTCCTTAGTTGCTGCGTGCGAACTCTTAGTTGCGGCACACATGTGAGATCTAGTTCCCAGACCAGGGATGGAACCCAGGCCCCCTGCATTGGAAGCATGGAGTCTTATCCACCGGGCCACCAGGGAGGTTCCCATTCAGCTGCTCTTTGCCAAGAGACGGCAGGGGGGTGAAATGAGTTCAGAATCTGTCAGAGGTGTTAGTCAGAGCAGCTGCCCAGTGGTTGAGAAAAGTCTCCTGCAGCTTTGGAATGAAGCCACTATTCCTGACACATTTTACCTTCCACATCCCAAGAGTGATCTGAGTATTTGTCATGCTTTGCATAGATCCGTCCCCACATGGCTTAGGGACCCTAGAGTCCCCAGGTTTTAGTCCTTTGGAATGTTAATGTCACCTTTATAATGTAATTTTCCCTCATTTTAGAAAATTTCTTAAATCTAATTTACTGCTCTGTGTTTACACATCCCCTTATTAAGACAACCAGACCCTCAAATCATTCTGGTTTATTGATTAAATGTTAAAAACCACATGCATAGAGAGCTCTATTTTGTTTTGGTCAAAGGGCACTGGTGTAGCCAACAATATGGCTTAACTTATTTGCTTTAATTGGAATGGCATTAAAGAAAAGGCTTTGGTATTTTCATGTAATGCACAGTAGGAAGCTGGGTCCCTCACAATGCTTCCCAGGTTGCATTAACTTTCTGATTCAGAACGGACCTGTGCACAGAAGGGTTTCTAATTTAAAATAGAAAGCCTTGTGTAACAGCATTCGGGTGGACCCGTGTACCACACAGACCATGCCAGTGGAGGTAGGGTTCTTTGCTCAACTATCCCAAGGATATAGCTTACACATAACAGGTAGGAATCCTTTGCAGCGTCTGAAAACCAATTGCAACTTGTTAATGATTCTTCTTTAATAAGTGGCTTGCTTTGAGGCAAAGTATTCAACTACTGTAGGAACTTTGCCCAACTGTCTGCACTTACACCCATTCTAGAGACCTCTAAATTACCCAGAGTATATGAAGGAAATGTTTATTTGTTAAATTCATTCATTCATTCTACAAATATTTAGTGGATGCCTTCTAGTGTGTTCCAGAAGCTGGAGATATAGAAATGAATAAAACAGACAAAAAGTTGAACCCCAAATTAATTTTATCTCCTCATTGAATTACTTTGGGCTGAATGTCGCCTTAATAACCCTCTATTCTTGTACAAGGGTTAAATAGTTCTTACAATGGTTCTTAGGGTACCTTCTCATCCCAAACTCCAACAGGTCGTTTTATTTAGTGAAGTTTTATCTTAGAGTTATATTAACCTATAAGTTCACATCATGGGCTGGGGATAGACACTTTATAATTCAGAAAACAGAATTTAAATGGACAAATTCCACATACACTACGATAATAGCTATATAAAAAGATGGCATTGGGCTTCCCTGGTGGCGCAGTGGTTGAGAGTCCGCCTGCCGATGCAGGGGACACGGGTTCGTGCCCCGGTCCGGGAAGATCCCACATGCTGCGGAGCGGCTGGGCCCCTGAGCCATGGCCACTGAGCCTGCGCGTCCGGAGCCTGTGCTCCGCAACAGGAGAGGCCACAACAGTGAGAGGCCCACGAACCTCCCCCCGACAAAAAAAAGGATGGCATTATGTAGACAAAGTCTTGGGAAGAATGAACAAAAAGATGAAAGTGTTAGGATGTAGCTGTGGTCTCACAGTGTGATCCGAAGCGTCTGTATCACCTGGAGATGCATTAGAAATAAATTCTCCAGCCCCACTTCAGACCTACTGTGTCAGAAACTCTGGGGGTGAAGCCCAAGCCCTGGGCTTGAACAAGTCAGCCAGGTGATTCGGATTCAGCCTAGAGTTTGAGAACCACTGGTGTAAAGAGACATTCAAGTTTCTTTTACTTACAATCCTTTTAATGGTGTAGTTCTAAGTACAATTATTTTACAAACTTGCAAGGTTCCAGAGATGAGAGAGACCCATCTATTATTTAGGGCAGATGTGCACAAGCAAAATTGAATTGGTGACTAAGCCAGCCATTTGAATATATTTTTGGTTCAGAAATTTGTTCTCCCTGAATCAGAAATGCCTGACTCATGGAGTCACTGGTCAACATTGGCCCAGGAGTCCAGACACAACTGTTCCTGTGCCTGTTGTTGGGCTAGTAAAACCCAGCCTCATCTTAGGTTGATCAAGCCGTAAGCTATGAAAAGCTTGGTCCCCTGCCCGCTTGTTGATGGAATTAGAGCACATTAGAGAGGACCACTGAAAGAATCAATCAGCTAACTAGATTTCGTACAACAATTTCCATGCACTGGGCACTCGGCCTGGTGTGGTTAGAGAAGAGGGGAGGACAAAGTGCCTCTGACCCAGAAATCACAGGGAATTTCAGACTTTTATTTGTGGACAAAAGCACTCAGCACCTCAGGCTTTGTGCAGCTGGTGTTGAATGACCAGTCAAAGGACAGGAGATTGCAGTGGGCTGGGGCCATCAGGGACAGCTCTGCAGAGCCCACACGGTTGGGGCAAGGCCGTGGTAGGAACAGACCGTGTGAATATGGTGTGGATGTAGGAAAATCCACGGCATGTTTGAGTGAGGTTCTGCCTAGTTTAGTTGTTTGAGAGAAGGTTGGGATTGTTGTCGAGCCAGATGGAAATAGATCTTGGATAATATCCCATGGATCAGACAGAACCGTTACAGGTTTTTCAGCAGGGGCGTGCTCAGATGAAGATGGAGGTTTAAGATGTCAAATTAAGAATAATGGTCCTTATTTTCCTCCTTTGCCACATTGAGCTAATCTAGCCTTCCTAAAGTGGTCATGAGTCACTCAGGCTGCGAAATGGGTTCATTTGTCAGGAAAGGGGAAAAGGTGACAACAGCTAAGCAAACAGAGAACAGCAGGCACCCCAGTCAGAACCTGGCCCCAGAGCGAGAATGCACACGTGTACCGCTTGGAGATGAAAAATGCTTTCCTTGGGCCGTCCATCATCATCACCCTCCACAGAGACAGCTCCCCCATCTAGGACACATTTCTCCAGAAGGGAGAGGCTGGGCCCTGGGGATGCAGTGTTGCCCAGGCTTCTTTGGACAGCCTCTTGTGATTGATGGCCTCGGGCTCCGTGCCTCTCCAGGAAGATCGTGCAGCGTGGCTGGGAGGCGTGGAGGCAGGGAGCCCTCGATTCTCAGCGAGCAGCAGAGGAGTGCACGTGAAGACTCCAGGTCACAGTGAAAATGCTGCTGATCTCCCTCATTTCCCTGTGAGCTCCTTGAAGGTAGAATCAGCTTCCCGACCTTGTTATCTTTAGGGTCAGCCTCAAGCCCACCGCACATCTGGCTCTCAGTTAATGTTGAACAAGTGCATGTGTCTAAGAGTTGGCACGGAGAATTTTTTCCCCTTCTCTCTGTGCTTAAATCAGAACCTTTAAGAAGCAGAAGTGTCCTCATACACTGTCCAGTCCAAACACTTGATGTGAAAGTGGGGAAACTGAGGACCAGAGAGGGTTAATGGTCTGCATAAAGTCTTCAATAATTAGTAGAGGTTATAAATTAGTATTACACTAATTTTATCTTGTCTGCTATAACACATGGACTTCAGAAGGACTTTTTCAAATGGAAGATCCAGTAAGAATTGCCTATTTCAAGCTATAGGTAAGTTCTAAGATCATCTTATTTAAATTAATACTCTCTCTCCCACTCCCCAAATCCCACTTCACAACCTGACATTCCTTACCTCCTTCCCCCCTACCTGCTCTACTCCATTTTTTTCTCTATAGTACTTATTACTATCCGATATTCCAGACATTGTATGTGTTTATATTTCTCTTGTCTGCCCCAGTCCCCAAGAATGGGATCTCCATGAGGGTGGAGGCTTTGGCCATTTTAATCAGTTTTGTCTCTACGACATATAACATGCCTGGTACAGAGCAGACATTCAATACACGTTTGCTGAATGAATGAAGAAATTAAATTTTCTAGAATGCAAACCCTTCCTTGAGAATCTTGGTCAATTAGGATTTGTTTCTTTACATGATGTAGTGATTATACATGACATTGATTCCTAGAGAGGCAGGAGGTTCTAACCAAGAGCCCTCCAACTGCAGGTACCCAGGACGGCACCAGAACCCATGTCCGACCAGGCTCTATGCAGTGGAGCTGAACAAGTCCAAGCATGACACCGCACTCTAATTCTGTTTGTATGTCTGTCTCTCCTATTTGGCTGAGAGACCCATGAGGACAGAGCTGTGCTGTTTTCCTTGCTAGTCCCCTAGCACATAGTACAAGTCCTGGTAAATAGTGGGCCAGCAGAGCTTCTGCAGTGATAGAAATGCTAATATGGGTGCTGACTGAAATGGTAGCCACTGGCCACATGTGGTTAATAAGCACCTGAAGTGTGACCAATGCAACTTGTGAGCTGGATTCTGAATTTTTTTAATTTCCAGTAGTTTTAAGCGTGAATTGTCAGAGGTGACTAAAGGCTACTGTTGTATTGAATGGAGTGGTTTTAGATTTTCAGTACATTTACTGAATGAATAACTGCAACTGATTTAGTTGAAGAAGTCCATTGTCTATAAGGTAAAAGGTTCAGTAATCTGGACTATATGAGTGAACGACAGAAATTAGTCAAAAGTGGAAATTGTTGATTATTTAAAATAATTGCTTTTTGCCAATTCCAAGAATATATATTTGATGCCTTTCCTTCTGGCATAGTCAATGCACAGGGATCAAAATGATTTTTGTATTGTTCAATGCTATACAGTAAGGTGTTTCCCATGGCCTTATATATTCTTCCGGACTATGATTAGGAATATTGCATTTTTAGAATGTACCACCACTTATATAGTCACTCAGTTGTATATTATTAGATGTATATGTTGATTTCAGTGTTTTTGCTAATACAAGTAAGAGTGTAATATGTACTCTTCTACATAAATCTTGGTGTACACCTTTGTTTATTTTTGCTAAAATAATACAAGTGGAGCAAAGCTGTCGAAAATTTAGAAACATAGTTTTGATAATATCCTCTATAACCTCCTTTGATGGAATTATGAAATGGACCAGTCATGCAGAATCCTTAATTGATGGCTCCTGTGTGCACTGGCACTTGGAAGCCATTGCAGGCACCCTTCTTACCACTGTCCGTTCAGGATTTGTGCATCCTTTCCTCCATGCCTGGCATTGAATTCATGCTATACTGTTACAAGGAAATCTAAAACTTCACTGGCTTAAATAAGATAGAGGCATATTTCCTTCTCATATAAAACTCTGAAAATAGATGGGGAGTTGTCATCCTGTAAATGTGGCTTCTAAGGTTGCCTTAATCATAGACAGCTACCAAAATCAGAGACAGCAGAAAGGGAGAGAAAACCCAGGGTAAGAATTCCTAGGAGATGGCCTGAAAGTTGCTCCCATCACTTCTGCTTTCTTTTCACTGGCCTGGCATCAGTCTGTGACCACACCTGACAACAGGGAAGATAGTTACCAAGTCTTGTGGATCATACGACCTTAATATGATTATACCTGTTCGCTAAACCTCAAATCTGTCCACTTACCTGCATCCTTATGGCCATTGCCTTCTTTCCAGCCCCCAACATGTCTTATTTACATTAGTATAACATCTTCTACTTGGTCCTTATTCTCAATCTTTTCTTCTTCTGATCTGCGTATGTAGCCAAAGTCATCCTTTTGAAATACATATCTAATCACATCACTCTCTGCTTAAAATTTTAAAGGTGAAACAGTGACTTGGGAGAAAAGAACTTTCAAAAGCCAAACACCTTCTAATGACATCCAAGACCTTTCTTTTTGGCCCTACCCAATTCTCCAGCCTAGTAATGCTCAAATGTCTGGGGTGTAGCCACGTTGGCACATATTTGGTCTTTTAAGGGTGGAAGAAATGGGAGCTAAAAGCTAAGCCTTTGAAAGCTAACTTCTCTGGGATATGAAGTGAGAAAACACATGTGTTTTCTATCACTCCAGCGAAGTTCAGCATTTGTCCTCTCTTCAAACAAATGTGGAAACTACCTGTTTGAGGCCTATGGTTTCCCCAGGCTTCCAGAAACTCAGCTCTTTACTCTGCAGGACTTCTTGGGATTTTGGAGATTATCTGTTGGGGGACATATGTCCCATCAGAGTTCCCTCCTGAAACCAGCCCACAGAGCTGACCTGTCCTGTGACGTGTTCTCACAGAAAGTAGAGTAGGGTTTTAGGTATACTGAATTTTTTACATGCAGGCCTCTGGTATTCAAACAAAAGAAGCTTCTAAGGGGCCAATGCTGAAGATATTTCTTACTACCAACTTAAATGATTCTGGGTGAATAACTATTCCTCTCTGGGCCTCAGTTTTCCCATTGGTAAAATGAGGGTTTTCAACCAGGATGATCGTAAAGGTCTATTTCAATAATATGATGAGATTAATTCATTCATTCAATACGAGTTTTTGAGCCTCCTCTATGTGCTCAGAACTATTCTATGTGATGAGGATATTGGGTTGAAAAACATGGACAAAAAAATCTTCTCTAGTGAAGATTATATCCTAGTTTGAAGTGGAGTGGTCAGAGAGACACACATAAAGACAAACGATACGGAATTAATTAGACAGCAATGGCTCCTGTGTAGAGAATTATTACAGGATGGTGTGATAAACATGAAAGGCTGTCTCTGAGTGACATTTAGACTAAGGGGCAGCCATGACAAGATCAGGCAGAAAGTGTTCCATGCAGAGAAACCATCAAGAACACTGAGCTTGATGTGTTTAACGAAATTAAAGAGACCTAGAGGGAGAAATAAGGTTGAAAGTGGTCCTAGAGGAGGTGAAGAAGTTGGTCTGGTGCCAGCTTATGTAGGATATTTACATCAGGGTAACAGATTTATCCTTACTGCTGTTGAAAGTCCCTGGAGAACTTTAAGCTTGGGATAGAAAAATCTTTAAGTATTGAAAATATCACTCCTGGAATTATATGGAGAATGGGTTATGAGGGATTGGAAGTAGAAGGTAAGGCTACATAGGAGGTTATTATAGTACTCCAGGAGAGAGATGGTAGGGGCATGGATTAGAATTGTAGTAGTGGATGGAGAAAAATGAAAAAATATGAAACATGCTCATGGAGTGTTTGCAGAGAATGAGAAAAGTAAAGGTCAAGGACATCAACTAGATATGGTAGCGTCATTTTCTATGACGGTAAAGACTGGGTTTAAGAGAATGAAAGAAGTTTTGTTTTTGTTTTTGGAACATGTAAACTTTGAGGTACCCATTACACCTGTAGTATAGATGTCATGTGGGCAGTTGAGAAAGGTCATTGCTGGAGATGTATCTTTGGAAGCCATTAGCAAATGTGCAGTTTTCCAAGCTGTGGACTGGATGAGATTATCTAGGGAGAGAGTTTAGACAGAGAAGAGAACAGGCCCCTTAACCTCACAGCGCTCCTTCATTTAAAGATCTAGCGGAGGAGAATAACCCAACAACAGACACTGACAAAGAGCAAAGAATGAGGTAAGAGAAAAATTAGGAAAGTGGTTTCGCTATGCAAGAGAGAGTTCAAATCTGAGTTCATTCATTCCGAATGCTTGTGAGAGGTCAACTAAGACAAAAACTGTAAAGGAACTATTGGATTTGACAACATGGACGTCATTGGTAACTTTGTCAAAAGTGACCTCAGTGGTAGGGTGGGGCAGGATCCCAATCAGAGGAGATTAGGGATACAAAAGGAGGTGAAGGAGAAAGTGCAGGAAGCAGTGAAGCAAAACTATTGTTTGAGTTGGAGCAGAAATATGAAAATGTGGGGATGAAAGCAGCTTGGACTTTTTGAAGATAGGAGAAATTACAGCATGATCATAATATGATGGAAGTGATGCTGTAGAGAAAGAGAAATTGATGGTGCAAAAGAGAGAATAATTACAGAAGAAAAATCTCAGTTAGCCATGTGCAGATGAGATGAGATCCATATACAGGTCAGGGTGTTGCCCTTGGATGGGATCAGGCACATTTCTTCCAAGGTGACAGGAGGGAGACAGAGAGTATGGGCAGTAATACAGGAGGATGGAAAGTTGTGGGAAGATAAATGAGTTCCTCTCTAATAACTTCCATTTTTCAGTGAGTCATGGGGCAGGTCATCGACCCCATGGTGTGACTCAGTGAATCACGGAGGAAAAGTAGGTGGAGAAACAGGGATACTAGAGATAGAGAGTTGAGGAGAGTCTGAGAAACAGGGGGATGAAAGGGAATGGTCACATTTCTCATAATTTATTTATAAATTCAACCAACAATGTATTCAGGATCTAAAAACCTGCCAGTTTGTTTTCATATATTATATCTAATTATCCCGATCACAATCCCAAAAGGCAGATGTTACCTCTGCTTTGCAGGCTCCGCATGGTTAAATAACTAGAAGATCTTTGAAGAGAGACTCTCTTCAAAATCCTTGCTTTTTTGAAGCCTCACTACCAAATGAGGAAGCTGGCAAGGTAAGGGCTTTCAATTCATGTATCAACTCACTTCAGCAGACATTTCTGACCCCCTATTATGTGTTAGGTTTCTGACTTCCACAGTACAATTTATGTCTATACCTCCTCTGATACCTACCCTCCATCCGTCTCTAATCACTCTCCTTGAAGAATCTAGACTCTGGAAGCATAGCAGTGACTAAGGTACAGTCCCTCTTTTCAGAGAGCACAACTAAAGTAGGCAGAAACATGTGCTTTTATTGTCTTGAGCCCAGGGAGTGGTGGACGCAGCCCTGTGGAGGTCAGCAAGGGCTCCCAGAGGAGAGACATCTAAGCTCCAGGTCCTGTGAATGCTTTTGCCTCACTAACTTCCCCCTCTTCTATGCAGCCTCTATATAGAGGCTGAGCAGCAACCTTCATTGGTCTTCCCTACCAGCATCCCTACCCCACCCACGAAGGACTAACCTCCCTGGAATGCTAACCCAATCACATCCTCCAATGGAACTCCAAACCCAAATTCTTTAACTTAGCATGACATTCAAGGCCCTCCACGCTTTCACCCCTTCTCACCTCTCACATCAATTTCCTTCAACTCCACACCTCCCCTCCTGCCCACTGCTACCCTACTATCCCCTCCTACATAATCCCAACTCCAGTCAGGACTTCTTGTAATTTTTGCATCCCACCAAATTTTCTCTAGCTTTCAGCCATCTCCTTATATTACTTCTCAACCTGGAAGACCCTTTCATCACAATTCCCGTATTGCTACCTTCTCTTGGTTCTTCAGGATTCACTTTAGGTGTTACATTTTCCTTGGAAGTCTTCCCTTGCTGATATGACCCACCCTCTCCTCCCACCCCTGCAGCACACACCCTCTCTTCTCCTCTGCACTGCTGAGCTTCCACAGAACTCATTACTACCTCTGCCTAAACCTTAACGCACTGTATTACAATCATTTGCCTGTCCATCTTCCTGACTGTACTGCCAATCGTTTAATACGACAGATGTGTCTTATTATTAACTACCCATAACGGTACCCAGCCTATAGTATGAGCTGCATGTATACTTACAAAACAACGAATAAATGAACAAATAAACAAATAAACAAATGCTTATAGCTCTTCCAAACGTGCATTGTGTTCTTAGCTTCCATGTCTTTGAATATGCTATTCCAACTATTAAAGTACTCTTTTCCCTTCTCCATCTTTTGCCAAGTCCACTTGGCAAACTCCCATTCTTCCTGAGACCCAGAGAATTTGTGATGTACAAAGACTTCTCAGCAAAACAGGTTTCTTAGAGCAAGCATCACTTTATTATAAACTAATTATCCCAGGATCATTTGATTTGGGATCCTTGGAGAAAGTAGACTTTATTAAAGTGGTTTTGAAAACTGAGTTTCAGTCCTTTCGGGCTACTGTTGCAGAAGTTTAGATGTGCATTCCAGAAGGTCAGGAATCTTTTAAGTGTCGGTACATACTTCCCTTCCCCCACCAATCACTCCCTTGAGAATATTCTATTTTAAAAAGCATTTTTTTTTAAACAAACGTACACTTCTGGACCAATTCATCTGCAATTTGCTATACTTCATAGGGCTCAAAGCCCCCGCGTGCCTAAACTACTAGGAAAGATTTCTGGACACGTCAATAAAAGTATCTTAATGAACAACAGCTGCAAAGAACATGTCTTTAAATAAACTGATTCCAAATTTCCCTGCATGTTTCTGTGATTTTGCTTTTTAAATGGGCACCACTGACTTTAAACTTGGCTATCTAAAAAAAACTGAAGGAAAAATGTCATATATGGTTTCAAAAAAATGTCATATATGGTTTCAAAAAAATTTCATTGTCTTGCTTTTCTTCACCATTCTTTGTTTGAGGACGCTAATGTGCGTTCACACTGATTACCTCACTCCCGCTTGTAATAGCTTTTTGGAGCAAAAGAAGGCAAGTTAGATATCTTCCCCATTTTGAATGTGATACAGAACGTTTACAGAGTTGTCCAGATTGAGGACTGGGATTAGAACTCACATTCTGAGTTTCTGGATTATGATTTTGAGGATTATGTTCAGACCCTGGGCTCCATTGTCTATTAAAACAAAACCAAAAACAGCCTTCTTGTCAGCAGAGAACACGTATGATAAGAATGTCTGTCCTGTATTCTGTTGAGGCTCCATGAGCTTTGTATCTAACATAGGTATTTGGTTCAAAGTTTGTGTTCAGTTATAAAATGAAATGAGATCTAGCATTTTTCCTCCAAGGAGTAAAACTTACCAATTTATTTTATACTCAGAAAACCTTTTCTAGGGACTTCCCTGGCGGTCCAGTGGTTAAGACTCCGAGAGCTTCCACTGCAGGGGGCGCAGGTTTGATCCCTGGTCAGGGAACTAAGATCCTGCATGCCGCACAGCCAAAACAAACAAACAGAAAACTTTCCTATCAATTACTTACCACCTGAAATCATATTTAAACTATCAGTTATATTTAAACTTTATAAAGAATGAACTTGTTTTACTAATCATCAGTAAATAAAGAAGTGGCACTTAGAAGAAGACTGTGATAGATGCTTCCATTTGGGGTTTTAATAGCAGAGCAGATGGTCTTTTTCTTTTTCTTTTTTTTTTCCTTACACAGCCTCTACAGCCACATGATTTCCCTTCTCTGATCTACTGCTCTGGACATCTGGGTTTCCTGTAGATTGTGTTCAATCAGCAGTGTTGAGGTAGTACATATTTCACCACCCAGCTCCCCTCTTTTATTCTTACTGAATATAAGGAGAGAGCACGGTAGATTCCTACCTCGGAAGTCCTCCTCTGTCACCTTGCACACATTGTCATTGAAAAAGCAGCTTGTGACATTGTTTAGCTAGAGCAAAGACAAATGCACAGTAGTGGGAGGTAGGATGGAGGGAGGGAAGGGTTGAATTAGGACCCAGAAATTGTTGAATAGAATAAAATGAAAAGCTGTTCCCAATTTGAAAAGTGAGTTGACGTCTGTTACTCTGGTATGCGGTAAAACATGTTTCTCATCTAAGACATAATAAAAGCTACAAGCATTTTACACTGTGCATTAAGAGCTGCATCTTTAAAGGAACATCTTTTCATAGAGAGCACATACGGGGTTCTCTGTTTGATGATACTTTTGAACATTTTATTATTACAGTAGATGAAATATCCTCCAGTCATGGCAAATCCTAAATGAATTCAAAAGACACCTTTGTAGAAATGACTGTTAGGGGTATATTGACATTGCATTTTTTCATCTGTTTCTATAAATATAAAATTTATGTTCAGACTGACTGAGCCTAGACTACATCATTGGGATGGCATCAATAGAGAAGATAGCTTCCATGACATGCAAATAACCCAAAGGAACCCTAGGGTCAAGGTGGGTTAGGATTTTGAGGAGACAATAAGAGAAGGTAGGAGCAAGGAGCTCATTTTTCATATTTTTTGTGGATTAAAAAAATGTTTATGTGCTGAGCCTGAGGTCAGCTGGAAAAGGGACTTGGGGAGGCACACCATCGCAGGGCTGCACAGCTCCTGAAAAGTCCATTGACATTGTATGTTACATAAATGGTATCCCCTAGAGTTGTACAAATGTAGTGTCCCTGTCAAGAAGAATGACAACAATTTTAAACATCTGTCATGTGGAATAAGAAAGATAAGTGACTAGGAATCTTTCTTTCTTTTGTCTCTGCTGTTACTTCTTCCTTAAATTCCTTCTCCATTTCTTTCTCTGACAATTCTTTCTTCACCTGTCCCTTTTCACTCCAGTTTTATTGAGGTATAATTGGTACCTGTTCCTTTAATATTGGTGTTCTCTTGGATCCCTTAATAGACTCACTTCTTTTGTTTCCTGCATACACTTTCTGCATAACCTCATTTACATGCAGAGTTTTAACTACTACCTATATAATGATAGCTTCAGATCTTTATCTCCAGACTTGCCTCTCCAAAGAGCTTCAGTTCTGTTTAGCCACCTGCCTCCTGGATATGGAGCTCTATCTGGATATCTCCTTGGTCTTCTCTTCAATATTTCCTAAATGAAACTAATGGTCAATCTATTAACTCTGATCTTTCACCTGCACCTCCCAGTAAATTGTCCTGTCATTAGATGAGCATAGTCTAGAGCCCCAGACTAAAACTTTGAGGTCATCCTAAACTGTTTTACTGCTCTGTACTTTGAATATCTGATCACTCATCAGGCCTAGGAAATTCCTCGTGCCCAGATCCTCTTCTCCACACCCTTGGTTGCTGCCTTACTTCAGGGCTGCATTATATCTTGCACAGTCTAACTACCTGGAGGTCTCCAATTTACTGATGGTTTATACACTGAAGCACCTTACACTTAACGGCAGGCACATCAGGGCATTCAGTCACTGCTGTTTGAGTCAATGACTAAGTTGATGATGTCTGCACTGAGTGCTGTGCTCTGATGTTTTCACAATCAAGAATATTTGCCAATAATTAGATAGTATTAGTTCAACAACTGTTTATCGAGCACCTGAGTAAATATACTCCCTCTTGGCCCTCAGTGTTATATGCCTCAATGTAGAGGATGCCAAATAAATAAAAAAATATCTTTCACGTTAATATAGAAGTCATGTGAAAAATACAAAATGAAAAGTTGTAATAATGACTAATCAAAAATAATTTGAATGAAAAATTAAAGCGTTGGTCCTAATAGGGCCAAACCAATCCAGAGATAAGAGATCCCTGAGGTTTAAAGTAGCCAAAGGCAGGTTCCTGGGAGGAGGCGGGACTTAAAGAAAAGACGGGATTTTTAGAAGAGTGATAACAGGAACACAAGGGTACTTTGCAAGACGTCAGCTTGAGCAGGAACATGAAGATAAACAGGATTTATTGTTGACATCATAAGGAAAATAGGGCAGTGGAAACATGTGTGTTGAGATTATAAAACTAATGGCTTGTTCATGCTTGGGGAGAGGCAGTATGGTACACTCAGAGGGCTCTGGTGTTGGACAGATTTGGCTTCAAATCCACGCCCAGTACTTGTTAACTGGGTGACTGAAAAACCTTTCTA
The DNA here is from genome assembly GCF_039906515.1 of Pseudorca crassidens. Lineage (NCBI taxonomy): Eukaryota > Metazoa > Chordata > Mammalia > Artiodactyla > Delphinidae > Pseudorca > Pseudorca crassidens. Next base: position 78,676,265 of record NC_090309.1, on the reverse strand, counting down.
AACTCTCTGAGCTTTCGTTTTCTTATCTGTAAAACGAGGGTGATCATATATATGCCATGGTATTTTGTGGGGATTAAATGTAAGGATGTAGACATCATAAGATACTTGTCGTCTAAGTCCTCTGAGCTCCAGCAAAGGCCCAGCCCAACAGGAACATTCTAGCTCCTGGGTATGGATGCTTCAAGGCCAACGGACCGGAAGCAAACGTTATTTGAAGATCAACTCTCGTTACAATAAGGTACTGACAGCTCTCATGGATTTTGAATAGAGATTACATGCTCCAGCTTCATCTTTCTCAAAACATAGAATCCTAGAATGTCAGTGGTCACCAAGTCTAGCCCTCAGGGTCTCCTTTTTCTCCTTCCAGCCATTGTAGCTTTGCGGATCGCTGCTCCACATAGTGGGTGTACAAAGTGTTCCACAGCTCCCACAAGTGTGAAAACCACTGATCTGATCAAACTCCACCATTGTATCGATAGGTAAATCAAGATCCATGTCAAATTTATTATGTTATTGCAATTGATTGTAACTGACATTTATAAATTACCTATTAGTCTGTACTCTTCAAATTAATAAAATGATTTCATGCACGTCGGTACATACATATAATGGTGTTCTGAACTGTTAAAATTATTCGTGAAAAACTCTGTTCTAATCAAAGTTGTGTTGGCAATAGTATTTTTAATGCTCTATAAGCTTTGGTTACTTAAAGAAAACCTACAGTGAGTATTCTATGAAGTAAAGAATTATTTTAAGTTGAGTAATTTACTGATCAGAATTTTGACTTTTTTTTTTATAATTTAGATGTTTTTCTTTTTTTCCTAAAGAACCTCTCAGGAAAGAACCTTTCTGTATTTGAGTTCACTTCCATCTCTATGGCAATGTGTAATTACTCAGCCAAAAGGAAAAATTTCAACCCTTTTCTTTGGAATTAAATAAACGTAAAATTTGAGATTCTTTAGCCTAAGAGGAAGAATGGTATGGTACAGAGAGAATAGGCCTGGAGTTCTAACAAGACTGCATTGAAATCCATGTTCAGTGCTTTCAAGTTTTGGCCCTGGATGAATTGTTTTTTGTATCTCAGTCTCTTCAATTTATAAGATAGCAATAATATTGTCATTCTCATGTTATTAATAGCATGAGGAATAAATGAGGCAACACATGGAACAGTGCTTTGCACAGTGCCTGGCCCTCAGCAGGCCCTCCGGCAGTGTTCCTTGTCTTGCCTTCTGAACACATGGGCCCTGCCCAAGCCCAGACTCCTGGAAGATGGTCAGTCTAGCTTACCCCAAAGCAAGCCAGATGTTCACTTACCATTGAGAACCCCCTCTGGGGAACTCACTGACAGCCTGCAGAAATGATCTGATGTTGGTGGCAAAGAGAACGGATCTCTTTAATATGCTACCTTTGTAAGTTTGCTTCTTCTTCTTAAATACGAGGGAGATCAGAAACCTGCAGATGCCAAGTGACTTTCATTGAACAGTTGTAAAACAAAGGTTAAATAGCTTTTTCTCTAGAGTCATCTTTGGCTAACAAAAAATAAAAAATCTATGAATGCAGATCTTTTCCAACATAAAAGTGGAAAAACGATGACAGTGTTTTATGTAATTGAACATTAAAAATTATGAACATTATGAAAACCATATTTTATAAGGGAAATAATAAATTGATTCCAACAGACAATTTTCTGTGTTAAACCCATGAAAAGGTAAATTTCGGAAGAGTTACGGTGTCTGACCAGGGCCTGTTACTTGTAGAAAGGATGTAATGGGCTCATGCATGAAGCTTGTGTGTTTACCTTCAACAATTTTTTTTTTTTTTTTTTTTTTGCGGTACACAGGCCCCTCACTGTTGTGGCCTCTCCTGTTGTGGCCTCTCCCGTTGCAGAGCACAGGCTCCACCTTCAGCAAATTTTTAATTCCAGAAGGAAGAACAAACCAAAGAAGAAACTCTATGGGCTAATTGGAAGGGCAGCAAAGTGTAGGCTGGCAGAGGATTGTTTCCTTTGCTATTTTAAGACTTCAGAGTCTTCATTTATTTGCATTTTTCTTTTTAGGTTATTCTTGGCATATTTCCAGGAGAAATGTACATGGAAAATATACATGAGAAAACCACGTTCCGTGGGTTCCGAGGAGTCAGAAACAAAGTTTGAATTCTCTCTTTCACTGTTTTCTTTCGTAATGTTAGTACTTATAATGAGAAAACAAACGGACAAATCAACGTAAGACAACACCAACAAACCAAAATAGGAATTCAGGTTTAAAAGACAATGTCTTTCCTTTTTGCCAACAAGCACAAAAAATCTATATTCCATCACTTATCACTGATTCATTTTAATATTTAATCTATATAATAACTATAACAACAATAATCACTAAGATTAATTCTGTACTCTATTAGTCAGGGAATGAGTACTGCTGCATGGTGTTCTGGAATTGATTCTCACCAGCTCATGAGAACTGATAGTGTATATATTTTTACAACTGGGCACTCAGTAATGTCACATTGGTAACTTGAAACTGACCGTGGTGGGAGTACCACGGGAGTACTCACACCTTGAAAACTGGCAAACACTACATATCAAGGCTTGCTTTTCAGAATGCTGGTTGATAAACATTTACCACTACTGAAAACTCAAGAGATAACAAGGTAACTATAGAAACTGATTCTTGGAAAATGGGCAAATGTTAGCAGAGATGCATAAGGGAAGAGTCATACACTTCCGAGCCTACAGATCCAGGTCATAGTATTATTCTGTCCTGTTCCACCACCACTACTACTACTAATTGCTTGTGTTTATTGAGTGCGTTTAATATGCCAAGCATGATTTTAAGTATTTTGTACCATGTATTATCTAATTTAATCCTCACAACAATTTTATGAGGTCAATTCTGTACTAAAGAGGAAACTGAGGTATCCAAAGATTATGTAACTTTCCAAAAGTTACACAGTTTATAAACGGAAGATTAATTCATATACAATATTAAACATATGGTCAGTAACTGAGTAATCTTGACTAAGCTAGTTAGCTTCTATTAAATCGGGATAAAATATCTATATTCTTTAAAGTTAGAATAAAATGAGACATGAAAAGTACCTACAACAGTGCCTGATACATCATAGGAGGATGATAGATGTATATTGTCTTCTCCCTGTGTTAGAATAAATCCAGTCAGAATGAGATTTTTTCAGCAGCAGTCATTGAACATGTTACTCCTGATAAAGGTCCTGTCATTTACGTGAAAAGGACATAGAAGCAGCAGAGGGAAATCATAATAATAACTCAATGGTACAGGGAGAAGAAGAGAGCCTCAAAGCATCAACTACTGAAGCTCCCTCCAAGCTGTACACACACTGCCTCCTTCAAGCCAGCATCTCCCTACCCATGGCAGCCTGGCTCTCAGCATCAGAAGGTGCTTCCTCTCTGAGTTCTTGTCAATTTATTGCCTATCAGCTCCAGATTTACCTTCCATTGTCTCCTTGTGAAAATATGGAGAAACAAAGTTTCTCTTGCTAGCTACAGTAATATTAGGCTTGTCAGATTGCAGGATGAAGGAGTTTCCCTTCTCCGCCCACAGACTCCCACATCATGCCCAGCTCCTGCGGTCCACACATTTCCCCCATGCTGGATCCTCCAGTCCTAGGGGCCCAGAGCACGCACAGCTTCTCCAGTACCTGGCTCCTGAGCCAGTGGCCAGCAGCTATCCGCTGCCAATCACCTTCCCACGCAATCCCTTCAAGTGATTTTGTAGCCCAGTACCTCCAGCAAGTCACATTCTCTGGCATTCTAGAAAGCAGACTGGCATGCACCACAGAAACTTCTCAGCCACCCTGAAAGCCGTGACCATGCCCTCCAACAAGGACTGGCTCTCAGCCCTGGGGAATGTGGGTGGGAGGTTCTTTCTTCCCCCATTTCAGTCCTGAGGATAATGGTTGTTCCTTGTATCTACAGTTCCTGTACCCTTTAAAGTTCTCTTTATCTGCTGTTAGCCAATCCTTCATTACTTCAATCCCCTGTTTTAGCTACTAATCCTTATATTAAATTTTCCCTGTTCATATAACTGTGTGGCTTCTTTCTCATGACTGGACCCTGACTGATAAAGGCTCTCACTATTGGCCTTACACAGATGGTGTTTACAGAGGGCTTAGGACCAAATCCTAGGCCAGTAGCTAAGACTAGGCTCAAAGCAAAGCCACAAAGCAAGTTAATTGAAGACATTACTAGAAGTTTCTATGACTCCCTAGGTCCTCTGATATTTCATGTTCTTAAAGAGTGAATTGAGTTCTGTTTCTCTGGATAATTAGAATACCCTTCCCCCCCGTTTATGTTTCAACACTATCTTAGCTTGAGCTTCTTCCTTGTTAGAAGGGAGGAAGTTAGTTTTACAGACCAGGAAACTTTCTAAATCAAAAACTCAGTGGCCTAAGGGTATTAGGCTGTCCTGTCTGGGTTATATAACTGCAGCTGGCCATGTCTTTTGGCCATTGAGAAAATCTGGCTTTGCATTTCAGTAAAACATTGAAATTAAATTATTTTTAGCTAAGCTTGAAGTTGGAAAATTTTATCACACAGAGTAAGTAAATCATTGTAAAATGCTCTAAGTACCTCCTAGTTTTCATTTCTATGTCACAAAAATAATCTGTATAGGTTTCCCTGGCTCCAGCAGAAGTATACCAATGTACTGTGATTAAATCATTGGAAAATATAGGAAAAATTCCTCTTTCTGAAAACAATTTTATTGGGTCAGAGTCTCATCATAAGAAAGCTATAGGGATTTTATATTTAGAAAAGCAAAACAAAAAAATTGAGAAATTGTTTTATTCTCTTTTTAATGTATAAATATATCATCCTGTGTAGTCTCAAGGAACGATTACCTAGAAAATACAGAAAAATTATTTTTCAGATAAAAACTTCATAGGGCTAGATAGGAAAAGGACTTAGCGTATTATTTCCAAATATGCATATCAATGTAAAGTATTGAGCCACTTCTGGAGGAGTATTATGGTAAATCAATTAGGGCAATTACCATTTGATGGTCATCTTTTCAAATTGCAAGATTGGAGTGTAATTTAAACTTTAGAAAGTTTAAATTCCAGCTTTTCTGTCATTATATAATTTGTTTCCCTCAAAAATACTTTTAATTAGAAAAATTCCAAAATTCACTATTTAACATCCAGGATTTTTCCTGTGTCTTCTTTACTCTTTCAATGCAAGACTTTCTGCTTTAGAAATTAAAAAAGGACTCTTCCAGGCCACGTTACCACTGATAAGAACATTTTTAAGCAAACACAGCCTAAATTTCAGTGTGTTATTTAGTTCAAGAGCATGGCCTTGCAAACCTCAAAAAGGCTCACAAAGTAACAGAATCTAATAATTCTAAGTTATAAAGAAACTGTTAGATCATACTATCTTCTGCTTGAGAAAAACAAAAGTGTGTAAAGCATTTCTGGAAAGATGTAAATTTAAAATAATAATTATTTTTTAAAGTTTGAATGCTAAAAGCTATTCAACACAACTCATTCCCTAATGGGTTTCTGTTACTTGAGATTTTTATAATTAGTTTCAAATATGCCATTGTACTCCATTCACAGGGTTAATATATCAAAAATAGCTTCTGTTTATTGAATATTTACTTGACAATAATGTCTTTTAGAGACCCTCAAGATGGTGGAGGAGTAAGACACGGAGATCACCTTCCTCCCCACAAATACATCAGAAATACATCTACACGTGGAACAACTCCTACAGAACACCTACTGAACACTGGCACAACACCTCAGACCTCCCAAAAGGCAAGAAACCCCCACGTACGTGGGTAGGGCAAAAGAAAAAACAGAGACAAAAGAATAGGGACTGTACCTGCACCAGTGGGAGGGAGCCGTGAAGGAGGAAACGTTTCCCACACACTAGGAGCCCCTTCGCGGGCGGAGACTGCGGGTGGCGGAGGGGGGAAGCTTCAGAGCCGCGGAGGAGAGCGCAGCAACAGGGGTGCGGAGGGCAAAGCGGAGAAATTCCCGCACAGAGGACCGGGGCCGACCGGCACTCACCAGCCCGAGAGGCTTCTCTGCTCCCACGCCGGGGTGGGCGGGGCTGGGAGCTGAGGCTCGGGCTTCCGGCGGAGCGCAGGGAGAGGACTGGCGGCGGGAACACAGCCTGCAGGGGGTTGGTGCGCCACGGCTGGCCGGGAGGGAGTCCGAGAAAAAGGGTGGGGCCGCCAAAGAGGCAAGAGACCATTGTTTCGGGCTGCACGAGGAGAGGGGATACGGAGCACCGCCTAAAAGAGCTCCAGAAACGGGCGCAAGCCACGGCTATCAGCGCGGACCTCAGAGATGGGCATGAAATGCTAAGGCTGCTGCTGCAGCCACCAAGAAGCCTGTGTGCAAGCATGGGTCACTCGCCACACCTCCCCTCCCGGGAGCCTGTGCAGCCCGCCACTGCCAGGGTCCCGGGATCCAGGGACAACTTCCCCGGGAGAACGTACGGCGTGCCTCAGGCTGTTGCAACGTCACGCCGGCCTCTGCCGCCGCAGGCTCGCCCGGCATCCGTACCCCTCCCTCCCCCCGGCCTGAGTGAGCCAGAGCCCCCCAATCCGCTGCTCCTTTAACCCCGTCATGTCTGAGCAAAGAACAAACGCCCTAAGGTGACCTACACGCAGAGGTGGGTCCAAATACAAAGCTGAGCCCCGAGAGCTGTGCGAACAAAGAAGAGAAAGGGAAATCTCTCCCAGCCGCCTCAGGAGCAGCGGATTAAATCTCCACAGTCAACTTGATGTACCTGCATCTGTGGAATACCTGAATAGACAATGAATCATCCCAAATTGAGGAGGTGGACTTTGGGAGCAACTGTAGACTTGGGGTTTGCTTTCTGCATCTAATTTGTTTCTGGTTTTATGTTTATCTTAGTTTCATATTTAGAATTTATTATCAGTGGTAGATTTGTTTATTGATTTGGTTGCTCTCTTCCGTTTTTCTTTTATATATAGATATATATATATATTTCCTTTTTCTCTTTTTGTGAGTGTGTATATGTATGCTTCTTTGTGTGATTTTTGTCTGTATAGCTTTGCTTTTACCATATGTCCTCGGGTTCTGTCTGTCCGTTTTTTGGATTTTTTTTAGTATACATTTTAGCACTTGTTATCATTGGTGGATTTGTTTTTTGGTTTGATTGCTCTCTTCTTTCTTTTTTAAATTACTTTTCAATTTTTAAAATTTTATTTGTAATATATATTTTTATTTTAATAGCTTTATTTTATTTTATTTTTCTTTCTTTCTTTTTTTCTCACTTTTCTTCTGAGCCATGTGGCTGACAGGGTCTCGGTGCTCAGGCCGGGTGTCAGACCTATGTTTCTGAGGTGGGAGAGCCAATGTCAGGACATTGGTCCACCAGAAACCTCCTGGCTCCACATAATATCAAACAGTGAAAGCTACCCCAGAGATCTCCATTTTAACGTTGAGATCCAGCTCCACTCAACGACCAGCAAGCTGCAGTGCTGGACACCCTATGGCAAATAACTAGCTAGACAGGAACACAACCCCACCCATTAGCAGAGAGGCTGCCTAAAATCATAGTAAGTTCACAGACACCCTAAAATTCACCACTAGACACGGTCCTGCTCACCAGAAAGACAAGATGCAGCCTCATCCACCAGAACACAGGCACCAGTCCCCTCCACCACGAAGCCTACACAACCCATTGAACCAAATTTAGCCACTGGGGGCAGACACCAAAAACAATGGGAACTATAAACCTGCAGCCTGTGAAAAACAGACCCCAAACACAGTAAGTTAAGCAAAATGAGAAGACAGAGAAACATGCAACAGATGAAGGAGCAAGGTAAAAACCCACCAGACCAAATAAATGAAGAGGAAATAGGCAGTCTACCTGAAAAAGAATTCAGAGTAATGAGAGTAAAGATGTTCCAAAATTTTGGAAATAGAATGAAGAAACATTTAACAAGGACCTAGAAGAGCTAAAGAGCAAATAAACAGTGATGAACAACACAATAAATGAAACTAAAAATTCTCTAGAAGGAATCAATAGCAGAATAACTGAGGCAGAAGAATGGATAAGTGACCTGGAAGATAAAATAGTGGAAATAAATACCACAGAGCAGAATAAAGAAAAAAAAAAATAAAAAGAATTGAAGACAATCTCAGAGACCTCTGGGACGATATTAAACACACCAACATTCGAATTATAGGGGTCCCAGAAGAAGAAGAGAAAAAGAAAGGGACTGAGAAAATACTTGAAGAGATTATAGTTGAAAAATTCCCTAATATGGGAAAGGAAGTTGTTAATCAAGTCCAGGAAGCACAGAGAGTCCCATACAGGATAAATCCAAGGAGAAACATGCCAAGACACATATTAATCAAACTATCAAAAATTAAGTACAAAAAAATAATTAAAAGCAGCAAGGGAAAAATAAATAATATACAAGGGAATCCCCATAAGATTAACAGCTGATCTTTCAGCAGAAACTCTACAAGCCAGAAGGGAGTGGCAGGACATATTTAAAGTGATGAAAGGGAAAAACCTACAACCAAGATTACTCTACCCAGCAAAGATCTCATTCAGATTCAATGGAGAAATTAAAAGCTTTACAGACAAGCAAAAACTAAGAGAATACAGCACCACCAAACCAGTTTTACAACAAATGCTAAAGGAACTTCTCTAGGCAGGAAACACAAGAGAAGGAAAAGACATACAATAACAAACCCAAAACAATTAAGAAAATTGTAATAAGAACATACATATGGATAACTACCTTAAATGTAAATGGATTAAGTGCTCCAACCAAAAGACATAGAGTGGCTGAGGGATACAAAAACAAGACCTGTATATATGCTGTCTACAAGAGACCCACTTCAGACCTAGGGACACATACAGACTGAAAGTGAGGGGATGGAAAATGATATTCCATGCAAATGGAAATCAAAAGAAAGCTGGAGTAACAATTCTCATATCAGACAAAATAGACTTTAAAATAAAGACTATTACAAGAGACAAAGAAGGACACTACATAATGATATAGATATCCATCAAAGAAGATATAACAGTTGAAAATATTTATGCCCAAAACATAGGAGCACCTCAATACATAAGACAAATGCTAACAGCCATAAAAGAGGAAATCGAGAGTAACACAATAAAAGTAAGGGACTTTAACACCCCACTTTCACCAATGGACAGATCATCCAAAATGAAAATAAATAAGGAAACACAAGCTTTAAATGATACATTAAACAAGAGGGACTTAATTGATATTTATAGGACATTCCCTCCAAAAACAACAGAATACACTTTCTTCTCAAGTGCTCATGGAACATTCTCCAGGATAGATCATATCTTGGTAACAAATCAAGCCTTGGTAAATTTAAGAAAATTGAAATTGTATCAAGTATCTTTTCCAACCACAATGCTATGGGACTAGATATCAATTACTGGAAAAAATCTGTAAAAAATACAAACACATGGAGGCTATACAATACACTAACAAATAACCAAGAGATCACTGAAGAAATGAAAGAGGAAATCAAAAAATACCTAGAAACAAATGACAATGAAAACATGATGACCCAAAACCTATGGGATGCAGTAAAAGCAGCTCTGAGAGGGAAGTTTAGAGCAATACAATCCTATCTCAAGTAACAAGAAACATCTCAAATAAACGAAACTTACACCTAAAGCAATTAGAGAAAGAAGAACAAAAAAAACCCAAAGTTGGCAGAAGGAAAGAAATCATGAAGATCAGATCAGAAATAAATGAAAAAGAAATGAAGGAAGCAATAGCAAAGATCAATAAAACTAAAAGCTGGTTCTTTGACAAGATAAACAAAATTGATAAACCATTAGCCAGATTCATCAAGGAAAAAAGGGAGAAGACTCAAATCAATAGAATTAGAAATGAAAAAGGAGAAGTAACAACTGACACTGCAGAAATACAAAGGATCATGAGATTACTACAAGCAACTATATGCCAATAAAATGGACAACCTGGAAGAAATGGACACATTCTTAGAAAAGCACAACCTTCTGATACTGAACCAGGAAGAAATAGAAAATATAAACAGACCAATCAGAAGCACTGAAATTGAGACTGTGATTAAAAATCTTCCAACAGGGGCTTCCCTGGTGGCGCAGTGGTTGAGAGTCTGCCTGCCAATGCAGGGGACACGGGTTCGTGCCCCGGTCCGGGAAGATCCCACATGCCACGGAGCGGCTGGGCCCATGAACCATGGCCACTGAGCCTGCATGTCCGGAGCCTTTGCTCTGTGATGGGAGAGGCCACAACAGTGAGAGGCCCGCGTACTGCAAAAAAAAAAAAAAAAAATCTTCCAACAAACAAGCCCAGGACCAGATGGCTTCATAGGCGAATTCTATCAAACATTTAGAGAAGAGTTAACACCTATCCTTCTCAAGCCCTTCCAAAATGTAGCAGAAGGAGGAACTCTCCCAAACTCATTCTATGAGGCCACCATCACCCTGATACCAAAACCACACAAAGATGTCACAAAGAAAGAAAACTACAGACCAGTATCACTGATGAACATAGATGCAAAAATCCTCAACAAAATACTAGCAAACAGAATCCAACAGCACATTAAAATGATCATATATACCATGATCAAGTGGGGTTTATCCCAGGAATGCAAGGATTCTTCAATATATGCAAATCAATCAATGTGATACACCATATTAACAAATTGAAGGAGAAAAACCATATGATCATCTCAACAGATGCAGAAAAAGCTTTTGACAAAATTCCACCCATTTATGATAAAAACCCTCCAGAAAGTAGGCATAGAGGGAACTTACTTCAACATAGTAAAGGCCATACATGACAAACCCACAGCCAACATCATTCTCAATGGTGAAAAACAAACCATTTTCTCTAAGATCAGGAAGAAGACAAGGCTGTCCACTCTCACGACTATTTTTCAACATAGTTTTGGAAGTTTTAGCCACAGCAATCAGAGAATAAATAGAAATAAGAGGAATCCAAATCGAAAAAGAAGAAGTAAAGCTGTCACTGCAGATGACATGATAATATACATAGAGAATCCTAAAGATGCTACCAGAAAACTACTAGAGCTTATCAATGAATTTGGTAAAGTAGAAGGATACAAAATTAATGCACAGAAATCTCTTGCATTACTATACACTAATGATGAAAAATCTGAAAGAGAAATTAAGGAAGCACTCCCATTTACCACTGCAACAAAAGGAATAAAATACCTAGGAATAAACCTACCTTAGGGGACAAAAGACCTGTATGCAGAAAACTATAAGACATTGATGAAAGAAATTAAAGATGATACCAACAGATGGAGAGATGTATCATGTTCTTGGATTGGAAGGATCAACATTGTGAGAATGACTATACTACCCAAAGCAATGTACAGATTCAATGCAATCCCTATCAAGCTACCAATGGCATTTTTCACAGAACTAGAACAAAAAATTCACAATTTGTATGGAAACACAAAAGACCCTGAATAGCCAAGGCAATCTTGATGAAGAAAAATGGAGCTGGAGGAATGAGGCTCCTGGACTTCAGACTATACTACAAAACTACAGTAATCAAGGCAGTATGGTACTGGCACAAAAACAGAAACATAGATCAATGGAACAGGATAGAAAGCCCAGAGATAAACCCATGCACATATGGTCACCTCATTTTTGATAAAGGAGGCAGGAATATACAATAGAGAAAAGACAGACTCTACAATAAGTGGTGCTGGGAAAACTGGACAGCTACATGTAAAAGAAGGAAATTAGAACACTCCTTAACACCATACACAAAAATAAAGTCCAAATGGGTTAAAGATCTAAATGTAAGGCCAGACACTATAAAACTCTTAGAGGAAAACATAGGCAGAACACACTATGACATAAATCACAGCAAGATACTTTTTGACCCACTTCCTAGAGAAATGGAAATAAAAACAAAAATAAATAAATGGGACCTAATGAAACTTAAAAGCTTTTGCACAGCAAAGGAAACCATAAACAAGACGAAAAGGCAATCCTCAGAATGGGAGATAATATTTGCAAATGGAGCAACTGACAGAGGATTAATCTCCAAAATTTACAAACTGCTCATGCAGCTCAATATCAAAAAAACAAACAACCCAACCCAAAAATGGGCAGAAGATCTAAAGAGACATTTCTCCAAAGAAGATATACAGATTGCCAGCAAACACATGAAAGAATGCTCAGCATCACTAATCATTAGAGAAATGCAAATCAAAACTACAATTAGGTATCATCTCACACCAGTCAGAATTGCCATCATCAAAAAATCTACAAACAATAAATGCTGGTGAGGGTGTGGAGAAAAGGGAACACTCTTGCACTGTTGGTGGGAATATAAATTGATACAGCCACTATGGAGGTTATTTATAAAACTAAAAATAGACCACCATACGACCCAGCAACCCCACTACTGGACATATACCCTGAGAAAACCATAATTCAGAAAGAGTCATGTACCACAATGTTCATTGCAGCGCTATTTACAATAGCCAGGACATGGAAGCAACCTGTGTCCATTGACAGATGAATGGATAAAGATGTGGCACATATATACAATGGAATATTACTCGCCCATAGAAAGAAATGAAAGTGAGTTATTTGTAGTGAGGTGGATGGATCTAGAGTCTGTCATACAGAGTGAAGTAAGTCAAAAAGGGAAAAACAAATACCGTATGCTAACACATATATATGGAATCTAAAAAAAAAAAAAAGGTTCTGAAGAACCTAGGAGCAGGACAGGAAAAAAGACAGAGACCTAGAGAATGGACTTGAGGATACGGGGAGGTGGAAGGGTAAGCTGGGACGAAGTGAGAGAGTAGCATGGACATATATACACTACCAAATGTAAAATAGGTAGCTAGTGGGAAGCAGCCGCATAACACAGGGAGATCAGCTCGGTGCTTTGTGACCACCTAGAGGGGTGGGATAGGGAGGGTGGGAGGTAGGGAGACGCAAGAGGGAAGAGATATGGCGATATATGTATATGTATAGCTGATTCACTTTGTTATAAAGCAGAAACTAACACACCATTGTAAAGCAATTATACTCCAATAAAGATGTTAAAAAAAAAAAAGTCTTTTACGCCTATTATCACACTAAATGCAATTTCTATTTTACTGGCTTAGAAGCTGATATCCCAGATAGGTTAAGAAATTTCCCCAAAAGCATGTCATTTGTAAGTGGTAAAAATCGAATTTGACCCAGAAATTCCTAAAAAATATTATGCACGTTTCCATTATTCCACATTGCTTTTCCTTGGTTTCAAGGTTAATACGGATCTTTTAGGAACATAGTGAGTGACTTGGAACTATGGAGGATTTTGCTTGTTTTTAAAAATGGTATTTAAATTCCAATGCAATGAAATTAGAAAAGAAAGAGTTTTAATTACTCCCACCCCCCTCTTTTTTAGCTGCTTCTTCAGTTAGCTTGCCCAGTTTGGTAATCATACAAATATCTCATCCATACGAGGAAAATTTAGCAAATTCTCTCTCTCTCTTTTTTTTAAAGAGCATTTCCAGTTCATCATTTAAAAAACTTAATGTGTGTTTTCTTTTCAAGTCAAAAAATATCCCTATTTCAAGATGTATTAACTTTTCTAATGTAGCTTTGAGCCCTTCTTGAAACAGTCACTTCCTGGAAGCCTGAAGAAATGTTAATGCAACTTCCAAATGGATCTCACCCTAAGAGGGAGGGAGGGAGTAACTTTGGCACTGGGAGAATTTGGCTCAGCAGATTTCAGCAGAGTCCCAGTTCAGGAAGTCAATTCCTTGGAAAGATGAAACATCTGAACATGTAAATTACTAGTTCAGTTACAACTCTATGTGTTACATGTGTAGAAATGCAAAAACCCATTTGTTCAACGGATTTATCATGAGCTGCCACATTGGACAGTATGAAAGCTTAGATATCCTTACATAAACATGAGTCACCTTTTATAAAATACAATTTTCCATATAAGCAGCTATTGATGAATGTGGAGTCGAAGACGTTTTCTCTTTGGCTGTCGTAAAATTTTCTACAAATGATAAGAAAGAACATATTTAAATGCAATAAGTTCAAGAGGATAGCTTGTCACTGTTGGGGGTGGTGGTTGGGGGGAGGGAAGCCAAAGGGTCCCAACATCTCTGACTCCCAGATCCTAATGAGAGCACGTTAGCCAAAAACCTTTCACCCTCTGAAGTGAGTCATGGGTCTCGAGAGCTGCCTTCTGTTTAGGAAAAGAGAGGCACTGCTTCCTCCTAATGTCTTCTGAGGTTGGCGCTGCTTAAGTGTCTTTTATCTTAGAATTTGGAGGGTTTTGGGGGGGTTGGGGGTTTTTTTCTGTTTTTTTTTTTTTCTTTTTTCGATAATTAGAATGCAAAGTGGCTGCTTTTGGGGGGATGTCAACTTGGTGGAGCTTATTCCAGGTGACTCATGTTTCTGTCTCTCTCAAAACACATGATTCGCTGTGTTAGTGAAATTAAGAAAGATGAGAAAAGTCTTACTCTTTTCCAAAATTTTTATTACATAGTCCATTATGCGACCAAAGACATCCAGCAAATACCACCCCAGTTGCAACTTTAACCAAAAGAACCCCAGCCCCACCCTAATGTCTGTCCCCATCCCCCTAATTGCTCTTTGCCTCCCCCAAGTTTTACCCACCTTCTTCTTTGTTGCCTCTCTATTTAGGCTGTATTTGCATTTGAACGTACTAGCTTGTAATTATTTGTCCATTTGTCTGCCCTCCTCTTTAACTGGACTATGAGAACTCCAAAGACATGGACTTTGTCTTAATGCGTTTTTATAAATCCAGTCCCTAGTACTGGGACTGCCACAGAGATGGTGCTTAGAACTAATTAACTAATTATGCATTTATCAATAAAGACAGGATAATTTATGATACTAATTTGATGATTCTAGACTTCCAGTTGCTAATTCTGGATTTTGTTTGGGTAGCATATTTATAATAAAGATTATCTTTAGGCTAAATGTGATTACCTTTTTAAATATTATCATTTTCCTATTCTAATAAAATTTGACTCATTATAAACATTATGGCAACATATAATACGATTTTTAAAATAGAGAAAAAAAGTCATGTAATTCAACACCCTAAAAGCATTTCTGCCAGTATCCTTGTGGAATACATCCCTGCATTGTGTCCTACGACTATTTCTATTGAATTATTACAGATACAAACAATTATAACCATGATTGAATTAATGATGGGAAAAATGCTGAACAGTAACTGATAACATTGCCAAAAATGCCCTTTACTGTATGGAAAATAACAGTTAAATGTAGACCTTAACTGATGTGTGTACTTGATGTATATAGAAACATCTCAGTTTTTTTCAAGTGTTGTATTTTTCTCATTATAAAAGAAATTCATCATTGGAGAATATGAAAAATTAGTATAAAAGAATATACTAAAAAAAGACACATAGACTTGAGTAACCAGGTAAACAGAGACAATTACTATTATTATTGGATATATTTTCTTCCATACATTACATATTTTAAACAAAAATTAGAATTATATTGCCTATAAAACAATTTTTTTGTCAATTAGCATTAAATACTGAAGTTTTCATCATGAACTGAAGAGCTTTAAGAAAAATTACAGTTTCATACTCTTCATTTATTTATAGATATCACTGGTAATTTAACCACCTTCCTAGTTTAGAATTTTTGGTCAGATCTGATTTTTATTGTATGTAATTAGTTTTGCAGTACATTTATTATTCTATATAAATTCTTGAATGGATTTGTGATTATTTTCATTAATTGGATACTTGAGAAGACTTTCAGTGTCTATCACTAAATTGAATTTCAAGAAAATGGAGAAAGGCCTACATTCTCACCAGCAGTGAAAGCATTTCTTTCTCTTGTCCCTTTACCGATATTAAACATTATGATATATAGTTTGTTTAAAGATTTTTCAGGTTTACAGGTATAAAAATATACATAATATTTTCTTCCAAAATCTTTCATAACTACAGTTGCGAATAGACTCTTTGTTCCCATATTGTTTATTTGTATCTTTTCTATTTTTTTCCCTAAAAATTAGTTTACTAAAAATGCATAACATGACAACAAAAAAACATGTATGCACACTAGAAAATGCATTCATAAAAAGAAAACATCTTCCTTTTTTATCAGCCACCACTGTTTCCTCTTCCCAAAAGTAATCACTATTAACAATTTCTCAAATATCCTTCCAGAAAAAGAAAAAGAATATATCTGCATATATAAGGAGATCACTTTTTAAAAAGTACATAAATATGTCCTTATGATACAAACTGTTCTACATTTTGTTTGATTCATATAATGTCTTGGGCATCTTTTCACATCAACACATACATAAATATGCCCCACCGTTTTTAATAGTTACCAGGAATATCATAAATTTAAAAAACTTAATGGACAAGAGTGGTAGCTTACTGCTTTAAAATTTATATTACTTTGATTGTGATTAAATATTATTTTTCAGATACTTATTTCCCATTTGTATTTCATTGCTTCATGACCTTTATCCGTTATCTATCTGGTGCAAGTGACTTTAAAATCCATTGTGGACAAATTGTCTCACAGAGATTCTGGGAGGATACCTTGCCGGCCTTCTAATCCCAACTCCAGCCTGATTTCTTCTACTATCCTGAACAGCTCTCAGAGGGGCAGCCAGGCAAGACCCTGGAGGCTGTGAGTCATAAGACTGCAGTGGTTCTCTTTACTCTCTGAATCTGGGGACTGCATGCAAAATCTCAGCCATGGGGTCTGAAAGAGGTAGCTCTTTGGAGATAAATATGCCTAATCTCTCTATGACCCCCAGGATGCTAAGGAAATTCTGAGCAGTTGCACAGGATCCTCTCTACTTCCAAGGCAAGAAGAGCTTAAAGATACCAAGGTACAAAAAGTCTTCCCTTGGGTATCTCCACAGAGAGCAGGCAATCTGCCTGATTCTCCACAACTAGTCCAAAGTTTCAGAGACAGATGTTTTTAATGTTTTTTGATACCAGATTCTCTTCCCTGTCTGGGCACATGGAGGTCTGGATTTCTCCGCCCCCTTGCAGTTGCATGGAGCCATGTGACCATTTCTAACCAATTAAATGTATGCTTAATGTTTGAATTACCTTTGCATAATTCTCTATTTCCGTTTCACTCTACAGTGGCAAATCTTGTAGCCTTGTCTTAAAGGAGGGACCCTTAAAGAGAATGGAGCCTCTGTTATTCTTGTTTTTTCTTTCTAGAGTATCTCAACTTTATTTTTTCCTGTTTTATTGAGAAAAAATTGACGTACATCACTGCATGAGTTGAAGGCATACATCATGGTGGTTTGATTTACCTATATTGTGAAATGATTACCACAATAGATTCAGCTAACTTCCATCTTCTCATATAGGTTCAGTAAAAAGAAAAGAAGAAAAGAAAAAAGGAAAATTTCTCCTTGTGATGAAAGGAGAAATCTCTTAGGATTTTCTCTGTTAATAATTTTTCCTATATGTAGTACAGTAGGTTTAGCTGTAGCCATCATGTTGTACATTACATTCCTGGTACTCATTTATCTTATAACTGGAAGTTTGTACCCTTTGACCACCTTCCTCCAATTCGTCCTCTCCCCTACCTTTCACCTCTAGTAACCACAAGTCTTATCTCTTTTTTCATGAATTTGTTTTTTCTTTTTTTGGTTTTTATAGAGTTCATATATAAGTGAGATCATACTGTATTTGTCTTTCTCTGTTTGACTATTTCACTTAGCATAATGCCCTCAAGGTCCATCCATGTTGTTGCAAATTACAGGATTTCCTTTTTTATGGCCAAATAATATTCCATTGTATATATATACTACAACTTCTTTATCCATTCATCCATCAATGGACACTTGGGTTGTTTCCATCTTGGCTATTGTAAATAATGCTGCTATGAACATGAGGGTGCACATACATTTCTGAATTAATGTTTTTGTTTCCTTTGAATATATTCCCAGAAGTGGAAATTCTGGATCACATGATTGTCCTATTTTTAATTTTTTAGTATTCTCCACACTGTTTTTCCATAGTGGCTGTACCAGTTTGCAATCCCACCAATAGTGCACAAGTGTTCCCTTTTCCTCACATCTACACTAGCATTTGTTATTTCTTTTTTTTTTTTTGATGATGACCATTCTAACAGGTATGAGAGGATATCTCATTGTAGTTTTAATTTGCATTTCCCTAATGACTAGTAAGGTTGAACATCTTTTCATGTACCTGTAAGCATTTTATATATCTTCTTTGGAAGGTATATTCAGGTCCTGTACCCATTTTTTAATTGGGTTATTTGGGTTTTTGAGGGGGTTGCTTGTTTTTTTGCTTTTGAGTTGTATAAATTTTTTTTATACGTTGTGGATATTAACCTTTTATCAGATATATGGTATGCAAATATTTTTCCCAATCTGTCAGTTTTCTTTTCATTTTGTTTATGGTTTCACCTCTGTTATACTTGTTCCTGAACCAGTGTAAGAAGCAGAGCCCTTCACTAAATCGTATTAGACATATGAT
This sequence comes from Pseudorca crassidens, assembly GCF_039906515.1. Classification (NCBI taxonomy): domain Eukaryota; kingdom Metazoa; phylum Chordata; class Mammalia; order Artiodactyla; family Delphinidae; genus Pseudorca; species Pseudorca crassidens. The sequence continues at coordinate 78,657,707 of NC_090309.1, read as the reverse complement.
ATCAAAGAAAAATATACTGGCATTTTTGCTGTAGCATAATTTAGTCTATACTGATTAATAGAATAACCTAGTTAGAAGCCAAAAGGAAGCTTAACAACCAAAAAGAGTAACAATAGCTCATAAAGATATGTTGGATAAAATAAATAATAATTTGAAAAATGGTAAAGAACCTAAGGTGATTAAAATTTTTTAAAATGTTGTAGAATGTCTTGAAAGCATAAACATAGTGGTTGTTGAAGACTGATTTTATGAAGTGGAGAAATATCTCAAATAGAAAGCAAAAATACAGAGAGAATGAAAATCATGAAGAAAAAGATATGAATTTTGAAAACTAAATTCAAGAGAACTAATGTGTGATTATTAGAAATCCCAGAAGGTAATAAAAGATGGATAGAAGAAAATAATAATTAAACAAAAAATGGAAAATTTTTAAAGTAAAAAAAGAAACAAAACAAACAAAAACAGGTAAGTTACAGACTAAAAAGATGGAGGGAAAAACATACACCTTCACAAATAACAAGGTATATTTTGGCAAAACTGTTGAATTCCAAAACAATGATAGTTCCTCAGAAAAATAAAAATAACATTACTGTATGATCCAGCAATTCTACTTCTGGGTATATACTCAAAGAATTGAAAGCAGCATCTCAAAGAGATATTTGTACACCCATGTTCATAGCAGCATTATTCACAAGCACCAAAATGTGGAAGCAACCCAAGTTTCCAACTATGAATGAATGGAAAAGCAAACATGGTATATGCATGCAGTGGAATATTATTCACCCTTAAAAAGGAAGGAGATTTTGACACATTACAACATTAATGAACCTTGAGAACATTATGCTAAATGAAATAAGCCAGTCACAAAAAGACAAATACTAATGCTTTCACTTATATGAGGTATTTAGAATAATCAAAATCACAGAGACAAGAAGTAACATGGTGATTTCCAGGGACTAGCAGGAGGGGGAAAAGGGGAATTATTGTTTGATGGGTATAGGCTTTTGATTTTATAATATGAAAATAGCTTGCAGATGGATGATGGCTATGGTTATACAACACTGTAACCATACACTTAATGCCACTAAACTGTACACTTAGAAATAGTGATAGTAAATTGTATGTTTTATATGTACATATTTTATCACAATAAATAGAATGAAATGAAAAAAAAAACTCAGCCCGTATTTAGTACTATTTATATAAAATGCATGTATATGTACAACATTTTAGAAAACAATAGAAGTTCCATATTACCTGTAGGAGTGATTTGTAGGAATATCTATAATTTATTGACAAGAAGACAAAGTAATTTGCTGACTAATATGTATGGTATAATTATATTTTAATAAAAAGCAACCAGGAACACTTTAATACATCTGTAAATATGAGGGTGGTAGAGGAATGATTTCTGTTGTCTTTGTATACATACAGTATCATTTGTTTCAACACCACCAATTACTCCTATAATATGAAAAACTAAATATAGAAAATGTAAAAAGTATAATTTTAGTAAAGCCACATTATATGGTAAGGGCTGTAAACCACTGTCTTTCACATTTGGTGAATGTATTTTCCCAGTTTGAATTATGCCTTTTAATTGTGTGTTAGTATAGAAGTAATTTAAGATAATAACATATAACATATTATATGTTACTACATTATTATTATATATTATTGATATTAAGATTATTATAATCTTTATTTATATATTGTTGATACTTACATTGTATATACTTATTATATATATTATTTTAAAGTATATATACATATTTAATTTTAAAATATTTTGAATATATATATCTCCTTGGTATTCTGTGTCATTTATGGATTTATCCCCATTTATGGAAGGCTTGCTGTAGTAGAGGCAGAATACAAATATGGTAGACAAATGCTACACAATAAAGATCAGTAGTTTCATCAAAAAAATGTATAATTTAGGGAGGGCTCACACACACATGTATGGTTTTTTTTGCATGAACTATTCCCATATTGTCTGTGATATTGGTTTTGTTTTTGTTTTTCTGTTTTTTGGGGGGGGTTTGGTTTCTTTAAAATGGAACAAGTAATTAAAGACACACGTACAGTGACTTAAGTGAAGAACTCCTGTAATTACCCCTTTCATGGTCGACTGATTGCAATTATAACCCAGATTTGTTCTCCTTTTTTTTAATATTTATGCCTTTGGGTAGTGCTCTTATACTGACAACAGGCCTGGACCATATGATTTGTTTGGCTAATGGTACAATAAGTAGCAAACTTGCAAACAGTCTTGAAAGGCACTTGTGCATGAGGGCTTATTGCCTTGCTGTTTTTGGAAACTTGCAACCTCAAGTAAAAGCTTGGGCTAGACTGTGAAGGATAAGAGACCATGTGGAGAGAAGCCCCCATTACCTAAACTGTCCACAGGCAACCCACTAGCTGATTGTAGACACATAAACAAGCCCACCCAAGATCAGCCAAACCTGACCCAGCCAGGGGAATTTCTACTTAGTCCAACCCAAATTTTTGACTTGCAGAATAATTAAGTAAATAAATGGTTGTTGTTTTAAGGCATAAAAACTGTTGTTGGTTTGTGCCATGGGAAACATACACCCAACACATACACCTACACACAATCTTTTTTTGTGTGTGTGTCTGTGTTACGTGGGCCTCTCACTGTTGTGGCCTCTCCCGTTGCGGAGCACAGGCTCTGGACGCGCAGGCTCAGCGGCCACGGCTCACGGGCCCAGCCGCTCGGCGGCACGTGGGATCTTCCCGGACCGGGGCACGAACCCGTGTCCCCTGCATAGGCAGGTGAACTCTCAACCACTGCGCCACCAGGGAAGCCCCACACAATCTTTTATATTTGCCTTGACCATACCCAATGCAACCGTTTTTTTATAGTATAACTCCTTTATCTAGTTTTCATAAAAACAATAACTTTCTTTTTTCATTCATATTTCATCACATTATATAACATTTAATTATATTTTATAAATATAATGGCAAGTATGACTACTATATGCAGGTTTGAGAAGAAAAACAGCTGATTGCTGGTAATTGTAGAACTCAACGTATTGATAGAACAGAAGTGTATGGGTAAAACTACAGTGACCTACAGTCATGCCCATTCATCATGTTGTTGGCATTAAGTAAGTGAATTTATCCTGGGCTCTGACAACACTGTAGGAGGCCTATTAGGCTGGGACAGCATCTCCTGTCTGCCTTCACTGTACTGTTAACTTTTTAAAATCTTAACATCACTGTCACTCCTGCTTCAGCCAGGAAATGAGTTTTCTTAATGACTTTAAGATGATCAGCATTCCCACTCATCATTTATGTAAAATTACATATGCATTTATAAATGCAAATATGTTTAAAATATTAAAATTTTGAGAGATACATAATTATATTCTAAAACATTTATCACCATGGTTCATTATGTTGTTATTACTCATGATAGGAATATACTTGCATTCAATCTTGCCAGTTATTCTTAATATATACTGAAATAAAACCATTCATAATCCAAACAGTACACAGAGTCAACCCAAGAAATGCTGTTCAAGTAACTTTATTAATAAGAACAAGTGTCTCAAAGGTGCTATAACAAACAATACCCCAAGTCTCAGTGGCTTAAGATAGTAGAAGTGTCTTCCTTGCTGATGTATGGCTTGTTGGCCATAGTTTCTCTTCCATGAAGTCATTTTGGGATCCAAGTATCTCTCATCTTATGGAACTGCTGTCATCCATACCTGGCTTCTAAAATCCTCATGGAAAAAAGACAAATGAGAAATAAGATACTGTAAAACTCTTAACTTCCTCAGTCTAGAGGTGACACATGCCACTTCTACTCATATTCCATGATCAAAAGCAAATAATATGCCCTCATCCTTTCTTCATTTAAGCTGAGAAATATGATTTAGCTGTGTTACCAAGAAGAGGAACAGGACTGGTGACCATATATCCAGTCTTTGCCATAGTCATTAAGCCTACTTAATCATTCCAGAAACCTGAGTGTCTTAAATTTATGTTTAAATATAATAGAGAATTGAAACAAAGGATTGAGGTCAGTAGCAAAGAAATGGTTCTATGGAAGTTAAAGTGGCCTGGGCATTTAGATACAGCCAAAGAGTCAGCACATGTTCTTACCTTCAGTCAGGGACTGTAAGAAACGTGAACATATCAATGGCCTTCTCTAGCCTTCAGATTCCTTTTTTATACTGGAAATAAGGAATTAATTAATTTCCAGTTTTAAAGAGTGATCAGCAAACTGTTCTAGGAATGTTCTGTGATGATGTTGGTGACTGGGAAAGGGCTGAGACAGGACCTCAGTTTGGCTCCATAACCTTCCAGATCACTGTCTCACATATCTACTGACACATTGGTGAAAATTCAATATTCTGGTTTATTAAGAACAGATTTTTTTCCTTTCTGTACATAATTATTCCTAAATTCAAAGCCATAAAAGAAAAGACTTTAAGCATGCCGTATCTATTTATTCATTCAGCATTCACACAGTGTTTTTTAGTGATTCAGTTTAATTTATATGGCTTTAATTGAGAATTTAGCTTGTGACAGGCTCTATACGGGAAATGGGAGTACAGATAAATAAGCTGTAAATATGTCTTTGAAGAACTTTGGGTCTAATAAAAATATAATAATCTATTCATTCATTCAACAAAGATTTAATGAACTTGTACTTACGAATCTGGCGCTGCTCTTGCGAAACTGCTTAGAGGAGCCAGTTAAACAAATAAATTCATCAATCACATTGGAGGATGAAAAGTGCTATGAAGGAAACCAAACATAAAATGGTGATGGAAGGCTAATTGATTACGATTAGGTGGGATGTCTCATTGGTACTTGAATTAAAAGAGGGAGATGCAGATGCCAAGTTCTGTACCCAGAGGGGCCATTCAGTAAAAAGATAGTCAGGAATGGTCTGGGTAAGTTCAAGAAAAGTGAAGAGGCTAAGGAGGCTGGACATTCATGGTGGAGGGAAGCTGGGATGGAAGATGGATGTGTTAGCACCTAAGCATTGCACCCCATCCTCTCAGCCTAGGTCCCCAGGGAGACCTGAACACCACCGGCTAAAGCTAGGAAAGCATTTTTCAGACTGTATTAGTTTGCAAGGGCTGTGTGATGGTTAATTTCATAGGTCAACTTGACTGGGCTAAGGGATGCCCAGATAGCTGGTCAAACAATTATTTCTGAGTGTGTCTGTAAAAGTATCTCAGGAAGAGATTAACATTTGAATCAGTAGACTGAGTAACTAAACTCTTTCCTCACCAATGCGGGTGGGAATCATCCAATCCATTGAGAGACTGAATACAACAAAAATGTGGGAGAAGAGTGAATTCACTCTCTCAGTTTGAGCAGAAACATCCATTTTCTCCTGCCCTCAGACATCTCTGCTCTTGGCTCTCAGGCTTTCAGACTCAGACAGGAACTTATATCAGCAGCCACTCCCCTTATCCCCCCATTCTCATACCTTCAGACTTGGACTGAATTATACCACTGGCTTTCCTGGGTCTCCAGCTCGCTGATGGCAGATTGGGGGACTTCTCAGCCTCCAAAACCACATGAGCCAATTTCTATAATAAATCTCCTCTTATGTCTGTCTGTCTATGTATCTATCTATCTATGTATCTATCTATCTATCTATCTCCTATTGGATCTGTTTCTTTGGAGAACCCTGACTAACATAGGTTGCCATTACCAAGTACCACAGATTGGGGGCAGTAGAGAGAGGGGCTTAAACAACAGAAATTTATCTTCTCACAGTTCTGGAGGCTGCAAGTCCAAGATCGAGGTGTTGGCAGACTTGGTTATCTCACTGTCTGTGTTCTCTGTGTCCTGATCCCCTCCTCATATAATGACACCAGACATATCGGATTATGGAACACCAGCACGGCCTCATTTTACCTTAACTATCCAGTTAAAGGCTCTATCTCCAAATATAGTCACGTTCTGAGGTCCAGGATGATAGGACTTCCACATAAGAATTTGCGGCACAGGGCACAATTTAGCCCATAAAACACACCTTAAATAAAATGTGCACACTGAGAGTGGGAGGATTATTTTCTATTTCAATGTGTAACAGTTAGGCAAGGGTGGATCACCAGAATATAGTAGGCTACAAGACAAACTGTGGATTTTAAGAGAAATGAGAAACCATTGGAAGTTTGTCATGGCAAGACTTTTTAAAAAGATCATTCTGGTTTCTTTAAGAGAATGAATTCTCTGACTGTATCAAGAAATATGGGTGAATTGCACTAGGACCATAACAGAGAAGATGGTATGACATCCTCAGATTTGGGACCTATTTTGAGGCTGAACCAGCAGAATTTTCTAATGGATTAGAAATAGAAATTAGTAGGGAAAAAAGGACACAGATGGCTTGAACCACTGTGTGGAGTTGATGGATGGATCCCAGAACAAACTCTTTCTTTCTTTCTTTCTTTCTTTCTTTTTTTTTGATTTCCCGCCTTTTATTTTTATTATTTTTTTAACATTTTATTGGAGTATAATTGCTTTACAATGGTGTGTTAGTTTCTGCTTTATAACAAAGTGAATCAGCTATACATATACTTATATCCCCATATCTCTTCCCTCTTGTGTCTCCCTGTCTCCCTCCCTCCCACCCTCCCTATCCCACCCCTCTAGGTGGTCACAAAGCACCGAGCTGATCTCCCTGTGCTATGTGGCTGCTTCCCACTAGCTATTGGTTTCACATTTGGTAGTGTATATATGTCCATGCCACTCTCTCACTTTGTCCCAGCTTACCCTTCCCCCTCCCCATATCCTCAAGTCCATTCTCTAGTAGGTCTGTGTCTTTATTCCCATCCTTCCCCTAGGTTCTTCATAACATTTTTTTTAGATTCCATATATCTGTGTTAGCATATGGTATTTGTTTTTCTCTTTCTGACTTACTTCACTCTGTATGACAGACTCTAGATCCATCCACCTCACTACAAATAACTCAGTTTCTTTTCTTTTTATGGCCAAGTAATATTCCATTCTATATATGTGCCACATCTTCTTTATCCATTCCCCTGTCGATGGACACTTAGGTTGCTTCCACGTCCTGGCTAATGTAAATAGAGCTGCAATGAACATTGTGGTACATGACTATTTTTGAATTATGGTTTTCTCAGGGTATATGCCCAGTAGTGGGATTGCTGGGTCATATGGTAGTTCTATTTTTAGTTTTTTAAGGAACCTCCATACTGTTCTCCATAGTGGCTGTATCAACTTACATTCCCACCTACAGGGCAGGAGGGTTCCCTTTTCTCCACACCTCTCCAGCATTTATTGTTTGTAGATATTTTAATGATGGCCATTCTGACTGGTGTGAAGTGATATCTCATTGTAGTTTTGATTTGCATTTCTCTAATGATTAATGATGGTGAGCATTCTTTCATGTGTTTGTTGGCAGTCTGTATATCTTCTTTGGAGAAATGTTTATTTCTATAGAAAGATCATTCAAACTTAGATCATTAAGTTTGAAAATTTCAATATTAATTCAAAGGTTAGTAAAATAGGGGCTTCCCTGGTGGCGCAGTGGTTGGGAGTCCACCTGCCAATGCAGGGGACGTGGGTTCGTGTCCCGGTCCGGGAGGATCCCCCATGCCGCGGAGCGGCTGGGCCCGTGGGCCATGGCCGCTGAGCCTGCGCGTCCGGAGCCTGTGCTCCGCAACGGGAGAGGCCACAACGGTGAGAGGTCCGCGTACAGCAAAAAAAAAAAAAAAAAAAAAAAAAAAAAAAAGTTAGTAAAATAAAGTGGCAAATTGGTATTTCTAAAGTAAATCATACTTTTAAAAATGTCATCCATTTCTTATAGCATCACTAATAATTCATTTCAAATTTTGAAACTATTTTAAAAGATCCAGAAAAAGATGACCATATTAACTCCCGACAAATGTCACATCGTTGTGTCTGATGGGCTTTACCTATAATTTTAACTGTTGAATAAATTACCTAGCCTCCTGGAAACCATGACTGGAAATGGTATAATATTAATCACAAATATTTAAGGAAAGATAATAATGAAGTAATTAAATAAGTACCCGCAATTGTGAAAGAATTAAACTTTACCTACTACACACACCAGCCAGCCGACTACTTTGTTACTCTGTTTCTTCAAAAAATGATTTGATTTTAGCATCTCTAGACAACTCTCAAACTTGAGAATCTGTGAGTGTTAGTCTACTGTCTCCAAATGCTAACCTGGACCAGGTCTCCTTTCCCTCACCTGCCCTTGGCTTGGTGATAGTATCAGCCTCTGAAGGCAGCTCTATGGCTTCTAAATGCAAAGTCCGCAGCAGGGGTCCCCCTTCATTCAGTTTCCCTGGTCCTGGGCCAAGTGCGAGCTGGAGCTTCTGGGCACCTGGGTGAGGCAGAAACACGCACGTAACATGAGCCAGACTGGAGGTCAAGTCTTACTTTCCTCTGACTACACGCTTGCTGCTCCTCTGGAAACTTCTGTAGGGAGGACTCTCTCCCTCACCTAATCATTGCCCCCACCCCTCTTAGCCCAGGTCCCTGTGGAGACCTGAAAGCTCCTGCCTGAAGCTAGGAAAGCATTTTTCACACCTTAAAATAAAATGTTCAGATTGAGGGTGGAAGGATTATTTTCCACTACAATATGAAACATTCTGGCCCTTTTCCCAGAGTTTATAATAGTCCTTGGAAAAGGCCGTCTCCTCTGAAGTATAGTCCTAGAAACTAGCTAGAAATGAGCTGGGAAGTCTGGAACAGACTTGCTAGGGAGGGAGGGCCATTGCTGATGGGAATGTTAACTCTAGGATACTGGGGATCTCAAAGACTGCTAAACATAACACTGAGAAAGGTCTCCATCCATCGAGCCAATCCTCTTAATTATCTTTGATACCATTTAAAATTAAAGTCCCCTATAGACTAACTGCAGTAATAAAAACCCAAATCCCAGTGGATTAACACTATAAATATTTATTTCTTCCTCAACCCATGGTAAGATTCATTGTGTGATGGGCATCCTTTCACAGCATGGTTTAGGGACTCAGGATCTTTCCATCATCCAGGGTCTTGGAATTTTCCACCACATCCTCTCATTCTGCCTAGACATTCTGTCTGAAGGACCTGGTAGGGGACTTTAGGAGCCAAGCATGGAAGTGGTACAGCTTACCAGACCAGCACCATTGGCCAGCACTCAGTCTATGGCCCATCCAACTTTGGGGCAAAATTGACTATACCACCCGCCAAAGAAGGAGAAGAAACACATAGATATTGATGGGCACATTCTCTGTTATTTCTCACTAAAAATAAAATTGTTAGTTTGGGTTGTCATCTGTCCTCACACATCAGTGGGAATGAAAGATTTAAGAGAACGTTGAGATATGAAGAGAGGAGTCTTTGGGGCCTGGGGTCACTGTTGGAAGACTTCCTTACATTATCTTTCCTATTCACTGACATAAACTTTTCTTTACAAAAGGCTAGAGAATGTATTACCCTGCTTTGGAATTGTATTATATTTACCTATCTCTCCTAACCCTCAACTTGAGGGTAGAGATAGTTTCCTACTAAACCTTGAATGTCTAGCACCTACCACAGGACCTGAGTTACAACAGATGCAGTATTAATTTTCTATACTGAGTAACAAATTATCACAAACTTAGTGGCTTAGAGCAATGCCCATTTATTATTTCACCACTTTTGTAGGTCAAGTTAAGATATGGCTTAACTGCATTCTCTGCTTCAGGGTCTCACCAGGCTTCAATTAATATGTAAGTCAGGTTGTATTCTCATCTGAAGGATCAACTGGAGAAGAATCTGGTTCCAAACTCACTCATGTTGTTGGCAGAATTCATCTTCTATGATTATAGGACTGTGATTCTATGATTGCTTCCTGCTGACTATTGGCCAGGGACCACTCTCAGCTCCTAGAGGCTACCTGGCATCCTGGTCACGTGGTCTTCCTCATAGACCCTCTCACAACATGGAAGTTCACCTCTTTAAAGGCACTAAGGGAGAAAATTTCCAGAGTCATTCTTCTAGAAAGACAGTATCCTATATTATATGGCTTACTCATGTGACTGGCATCCCATCACTTTTACCATAGTCCATTGGTTAGAGGCAAGTCACAGCTCCCATCCACATCCAAGAGAAGAACATTACACAAGGGTATGAAACCAGGAGGCAGGAATCACGGGGACCTTCTCAAAGACTGTCTTCCACACAAGCTGTTTTCTAATTTGATGAGTAGATGGAGAGATGAGGAAGAAAGAAGCACAGAGGAAGAGACTGGCTTCCAAGCAACATACACTGTGCTCTGAATCTTATCCTTATCGCTTATAAAATGACAATAATGATACTTCCTAGGACTATCAGGCTACTTAAGATAGAAAACATAGATAAAATATCTAATAAAATGCTAGCAAAAGGAAGTGTCCAATATGTTTTCCTTTTCTCTAACTTACTGATGGCCTTGACATGTGATTTCCTCATACCAGGGCTCACTTGCCTCCTCTATAAATGAGCAATTTAATTTCAGGAGCCTTTCCGGGGGTCACTGCCAACTTGAAAACTCACATCACTGGACAAAGATGATTTGACCCAACAGTGACTTGTACACATTCTCCTCATAAAATAAGAACTTGTAAAAATAAACTGAAGGCAAAAGATAAGGGACTTCCCTCCTCTCAGTTAATCATGGAATTAAGGCCAAAGTATGTATTTCTTCTTGATTATCCAATCGAAGGAATTTTGGAAGTTGACTATGAAAAGTTTAGCCATTTAACATTCTGTATGAAAATAATCAGAGATTAGATCATCTAGTTCACTTCATGTATTACTGTCTTTCTAACTGGTTGCAGCCTTCAGGGAGAGAGTTTGACTTTTTTTTTTTTTTTTTCCGAGTAGCTGTTAATAAAACACAAATTGGTTCAACAACAACAACTCTAGCTCCATTGAAAACTATATAGAGAGAAATTTCTAACTTTTAAAAAATCTAGAACTAGAAGCTGACTTGTCTGGTTAATTTGCTTAAATAGGAATCAACTACCATGCCTATTTCATTAGGGAGCAGATACAGGGAAAGAAGAAATCAGAATCGAGTCACCACTTGGACTGTTAACCACACTGGCTGGGGCTGCTCTGTATTTGCCGGGCTCTCATCTGTGAATTTCTCTCTATCCAACTCTTGTCTGGTCTCATCTTTCTCACACTCAGAAATTCCTGCTCTTCCCCCAACTCTTCTCCTTGCCATCTACGTCTGGCACACCCAGACAATCAGGAGGAATGTTAACAGAATCACCATTCAGCCTAAGATTGTTTCCTTTATCCCCTTTCTCCAAATGAGGTGTCTGAATGTTCAGAAAATTTAGCCAAGCCCCTGAATGGGCTCCCCTTGGTGCTTGTTGCCTCTAATGAGGTCACTATTAACACTTCTGGAGGGGGTGTCTCTGAGGTGTTCTGACTCCAATTAGAATGCCTTAAGTCTCTTAAATTGAAAATATACCTGTAGGCATGACTTTGTCTTGAATTCTGAAAGCTTGCCCCCTCTGGGAACTAGTGTGGATAATCCCTGAGTCTGCAGGGGTGGGAGACAGATGCATGCTTGAGTGAGCACCCCCTTAAATTTTGTGCCCTGAGGACCTCACTCATCTCACCCTAGTCCCAGTCCTGCTGGATATGGACAGGTCAGGAAGGTCCTCACTGAGAGCTCAGCTGATCTGGGTACAAAGATTATATTAGTTTCCCAGGGTTGCCAGAATAAATTACCATAAACTTGGTGGCCTAAAACAAAACAAACTTTTTGTCTCACAGTTCGGGAGTCCAGAGGTTCAAATCGAGGTGTCAGCAAGGCCATGCTCCAAAGATTTCAGAAGAGAATGCTTCCTTGTTTCTTCCTGCTTCTAGGTGGCTTCTGGTGACCCCAGGTGTTCCTTGGTTTGTGGCAATGTAAGTCCAACCTCTGCTTCTGTTTCACGTGAACTCTTTTGTCTATGTCTTCTCCTCTTCTTATAAGGACACTTGTCTTTGGATTTGGGGCTCACCCATATAATCCAGGATGATGCCATCTTGAGATCCTGAGTTTAATCACATCTGTAAGACCCTTTTTGCAAATAAGATCACATTGACAGGTTGTGGGTGGGTATATATTTTGAGAAGTCACCATTCAACCCTCTACAGATTGGAATCAAGAGTTTGAAATCCAGAACTAGACCATGAGACATTCTGTGTAGAGCTATTTGTTCAACCAGCCTTTGCTGAGTGCTTACTTTATCTCTGGCTCCAAAGTTGACAAAGATGAAGATGGCATAGATGAAACCCACATGGGCCTGTGCCACACCTCCCCAAAACAAGAGCAAAATAAACAAAAAATATTTTTACCTCTCTCTATCAAGTAACTTATTATCCATTGGGGAAGATGAAGATAATTAAACAGAATGTTTGGTTCGGGGGGGGTGAATGCTAATAACGGCACCCAGCACTGGTTTTAAGAATAGAGCGGCTGATGGAGTTCACATATAGCTCAATCCAGCATTCAAGGAGCTCCATCCCATCAATTCCTTGGTACAGTGTTTATTTTCAAAAATACTATTACTTAAGAAAAAAAATAGGAGACTCAATCAAAGGGGGAAAATTACATAAAAGTACACTTCGTGTGGCAAACACCCCCCCAAAAAAACCCACCAATGAATGATTGGTGAAGCAATGAAAAAATTTTCAAGTCACGCTATAAAATCAACCTCAACAACTCATCCTTAAATACATATTCAAATTGTGCCTAGTTTTAGAGGTCTGGCTCAGGCTCACCTTTTCTAGGAAACTTTTCTAAACCACCTGAACCCAGAGGTCACACAATTCTCAGTTCACATCGCCTCCTTAAAATATGTTGGTATTTCCCCGCCAGTTCCTTCCTGCCTCTCCTGTCTCAGTACATGCACCACTACCCGATGCTACAGCAAGTTCTGCAGGCTCCGCTGCCTAATGTATCCAGCTTCTGTTCAGGCCACTATTAGCATCTAGTCCAGAACACTATGGTTTCTTGCCTGAAGCATTGTGATACCTTCTGAATTTGTCTCCCTTCTTCTACCCTTTTCCCCCTAACAACCATTCTCTGCAAAGCAAGTATTATGATGTCTTGAAACAAACTATGTCACTCCCAATCTCTCCAATGGCTTTCTATTGCACCTGAAATAAAATTCCAACTCCCTACCCTGGCTTAAAGGGCTCTCTGATATGACCTTGCCACTTCCATCCTCTCTGAAATAATCTTCCTTGTCTCTCCTCTTTGCAATCGAAGCCCAGACACATTATTTCCATTGCTTGAACAGTTAGTCCTTGCCTGAGCACTTTTGAATCTAGTTTCCCTGCCTTCAAACCCTCTCCTGTTTACCGTCATAAGTCTGTCCAAACAGTCCCAGCTCAAGCATCTCTTCCTTAGTGAGACCTTCCTTACCACTCAGTCTAAATCACCACACTGCCACTCACCCTCAATCAGACCACTCTGCTCTAGTTTCTCCATTGCTCTTGCGGAACTAAAATCGTCTTCAGTTTGTCGCTACTTGTATTGTCTATCTCCTCCGACTAGAATATACATTTCAGGATAACTGGGACCTTATCTGTGCTTTCGCCATGGCATCTCCACATCTAGATCAGCCTTAAGCACATAGGAGATGCCCAACAAAATATTTGCTCAATGACTGAATGAGTGCAAGATTGTCTATTATTCTTGATGCTTAACTATATTAACTGTGTCTTTCAATAACGTAAACTCTGTGAGAGGAGACACCCATGTACTGTTCTGCACACGCACCTTAACACAATTTTTAACAAACATAAATACATATTTAGCTGTTTTGGTAAAGGGAAGAAGGAACAGTGTTCTAGTTTTTCTGCTGAATACACTTTGGGTCTCTCTCATGTTTTAGAGACTCTATCCCTGGTCTACTGTCCTTTGCTGTTTGTTCATTGCGATAAGGCAATTTTGTGTGAAGAGGGTCTGTTTGTCCTCCAGTGAACTAAGACTTGGTTCCTACCGAAGACATCCAGTATGAGGTCTCCCTCCTTCTTCTCTCTCTCTGATTTTCTGGCTCTACCTCTCTACTTCTAAGCATCTTACCCATCACAGAGAAATCCATCCCACAAGTGGCTCTCAAGCTCTTACCTATAGAAATAAGGAACAAACCAACAACAACAACAGAAAATGTGCTACCAATGAGTAATAGTTGGAAGAGCATGATGTGTTTTACTGAAAGACACCAAACCAGAATACTTCAACCTTGACCTTCTAGAAGCACTTGCCGATTTTAATGGCCATAATCGTTGCATTTGCATGGTACGTTTACACGTACTGTCTACGTATGGCCAAAGAAGATCCTCTCAGTATCTATGTTTGCTGTCAGTGCATCACTGAAACTAGCAAGATTTGTGAACGACGTACCTCAGGGGACTGTGTTGGGGTTGCCTGGGTCAGACAGACTCTGCTCTCTGTGTGAAGTAATCCTATCTGTGTGTGCTTGGATTTTAAAGTTGACCCTCATTAATCATAGCTCCAGTTCCTTTAGACAATCCAGAGCTGATCTATCCCCCTTTTCCCCTGAGCAACCATCCACATCGACCCCCCAAATAAGTTATTTATTCCTGAAATGACTTGATCTGGCGTCACCCAACCTTCTATAACCTCCTGTGTATGAAAGAGAGAAATGAATGACTTGGGCTACATCAAAGTGTTGTTTTACTTTCCATATAGTCATTAACTTTAAATGTTCCCAAACTAATAGTCTAAGACATTGTAAAGAGGTAATAAGTTCAAAGGAACAGAAAACATAAAGCAGAACTCCAGAGTCATTTGAAAGTATTTTCTCTAAATGTGTGCAAGCTTTCAAGGCTGCTATAGGCAAAGGGACCTGGATCGGCATTTTGGCTGGTGCTGAAAAGAAGTTTCCCCAAGTGGAGTGTGTAAGCGAGTTGCCAGGCCAACCTCTTTGAGAGCAGAAGCATGTCTTTAGAGGATCTGCTATTTCAGAGACAGTTACACTGAGCTGGCTCATTCTTCCTTCAACTGAAGGCCAATTTGTCTCTTTCTTTAAATCTCTCTTCCCTTGTTTGGATCCATGTGCTCCAGGTCACTTAGGGAGGGTTGGTCTACTGCTCGATAAAATAGGGTGTCTCTGTATAAGAAAAAAATTACAAACGGATTAAGTTATATAAACTGAAGATCCAAGTTCCTGTTGTAAAACCTCTAGTCATTGAGTTAAATAGAGTGTGGGGTAGCAGGTCAGAGCCCTATATGTTTCTCTGAAACATCAGAGCTAAAAAGCTGCTGCTTTTTTTTTTTTTTCCAGGGGAGCACATCCTCTGAGAAAGCCATTACTCGAGCAGGCTTGCCTAGCAAGCTGTTTGTGGAGATGAAGTGCCTCTGCTACTCCTCACGCCTTCAGATTCTCACAGTTTTCCGTCACACTGGACCACTGTGGATTCTGCCTTCTAGCCTCACATCCTGGGAAGAGGTTTACAACCTAAAAAGAACATGGATTACTTTTACTTTGAATAAAAGGCAATGAAATTCAAGGCTTTTAATTGTTCTACATTTCTTTACATATTTTCTTCTTCTCTTTCATGACATACAGACTTATTTTTTTCTTTTTTTTGCGGTACGCGGGCCTTTCACTGTTGTGGCCTCTCCCGCTGTGGAGCACAGGCTCCGGACGCGCAGGCTCAGCGGCCATGGCTCATGGGCCCAGCCGCTCCGCGGCATGTGGGATCTTCCCAGACCGGGGCACGAACCCACGTCCCCATGCAGGCAGACTCTCAACCGTTGCGCCACCAGGGAAGCCCCAGACTTATTTTTGAATATTCAAAATCACAAGAAGCCAACTATGTCTTATTCTACTTATTTTTCACTTAATATTTATGCCTTGGGCATTTAAATCCTGCTATGTAATTTTTCAAAAGAGTTACTGAAAGTTTCATTGAATGCATACCCTAGAATTCACTTAACCATCTATCTATATTATTGGATATTTAAATTGTTTTCAAACGTTTCACTATTAACAATAACTCAGTAGTAAACATTTTGAGCGTGAATAGTTTTCTTCTTTCAAGGGAAGTATGCCATTTGGATGGAACCCTTATAATGGGGTTACCAGGTTTCAGCACGTAACATTTTTATGGCTCTTGATAGTGGTGGGTAAGATTCTTTACAGAACAGTTTGTTCAGTTACAGTATTTACCTGGCGCTGTTCAGGAACCATTTCACCACACCCTCACCCACACTGGGCCTGGTAGAGAGGGAGCTATTAGGCATCCCAGAGACATCAAACTGTAGTAGGCCCTGACCAAAACTAAAAATTATGACAAGCTGAATTTAGTCAAATTAAAAACTATGCATGACACAACCTAATATGCATCTTGCTTTCATTAGGTTTTTATCATTTTCTTTCTTAAAAATATTATATTGTAAAAGGAAATATATAGCTTATTATAACACATTTTGAAATTTGGGGAAAATAAATAAATAAAAATCATACTTCTGCCACCTGGATCGTCATCATCATTATTATTATTTATTTTAACTTTATTAGTAATAATCATTAATATTTTGGAGTGATTATGTGATTATTATTCTATGAATTATTCATAATAATCATGAATTATTATGAATATGAATTATTCATAATATGAATTATTATGTGATTATTGTTCTATGAACATATTTTAAAAATAAAATCAAACAGAATATGCTAAGTTTCAATCTTCTATTTTTCATTAAATAATATATGAACAATACATCTATAACAATTTCATCACAATATCGATTGCAGTGAATATTTAAACTTATCATATGAATATAACAAATTTCCTATGGTTAGCCATGTAATTTATTTCAACCTTTCATCTGTTGCAATTAACGCTGCAGTGATAATCGCCCTTCTAGTGGATGTATCCTAGGAAAACACTGTGATAACATCCTAAAGATAATTTTTAATATAGAATTTCTGGATTAAAGTGTAAGCACATTCTAAGGCTTGTGATGAACATTCACAAATTGCCCTTCAGAAATGCTACCCTGAAAAAGCCTATGAGATGATTTATTTTCTAGACAGCGTACAGCATCATTTTAAAAATGATCCTTTCAAATTTGATGGACAAACATAATATTGCTTGACTTTAACTTCCGTTCTTTATCATTTGTGAATTTATGCATCTGTTTTCCGATATTTATTTTAATATGTGTATTTTGTGTGTGTATTCATGTCCTGTTTTCCTATTGCTAACTTTTCTCCTATTTAAACTTCTAAATAACTACAGAGAAACAGTCTTCAGGTTGCTTTGAGCATTGGGTGTCCCACATAATGTGGGTATTGGGGCACCTGGTACCTTCTGGCTTTATTCCTGCCGAGATTCTCCTCTGGCTTATGCACTGAGTTAATTCTGGGCTTCAGAATGAGGAGGCAGGAAATTTTGAACTTATCCTGAGGAGAGGCACCAGCGTACCCATGCAGGAAGTATCAGGAGATGAGACCTGAAAATAAACTTGTGCAAGATCATAAAATGCGTTGAACACCAGGGATTTCAGACTCTTTTCGGTCAGCAGTAGGGAGCCATTGAGAAGTTTTGAGTGGGAGAAAGACGTGACAAGAAGATGTGTTTCAGAGAGTATCCAGCAGGTGACGCCATTGTAACATGACTTCTTCTTAAGGGCTTCTCCCAGCCCCTTGAGCTGTGCAGGTAAAATCCACGTGCGAAAATGTACCTTTTCCAAAACATTCAGACTAGATGGTCTAGGTCATTCTAGTGGACTATACTGGGACAGATTTTCCTAAAAACTGAAAGAACTCTTACACAGAAGCTCTGGCATTTAAAAAAAATAATATTCATGCTTTCCTCCAGAGCCTCTTTTTTGTTCATGTATATCTCGTTCTTCCTGAGTTTTATTTTAGTTCAGTGCTTTTGTGTGCATTAGGTTATTTCTTCAAATATCAAATGCTGTTTTTGACAAATTATCATTGGCCTTTTTAATGAAGGCTAGAGTAGTAACTTTCAACTCTGAAAAGTTGTGAAACTCTCAGTACAGAAGAAGAGCTGTACACTGAACAATTCACTTAAATTAGGGTCTATGACTTCATTCTTACCAGATACAGAGCAGTGAGTCCAAATGATTATTCATTTTCTTCCATGAAATTCTTCATATCTATTAAATGGTAATGACAGAATACTGAGTATTGGGTATCTTGAGATGTATGAGAAAATTCAAGAATTCCTCCATGATT
Organism: Pseudorca crassidens; assembly: GCF_039906515.1. NCBI lineage: Eukaryota > Metazoa > Chordata > Mammalia > Artiodactyla > Delphinidae > Pseudorca > Pseudorca crassidens. The sequence continues at coordinate 78,639,462 of NC_090309.1, read as the reverse complement.
CTAACAGCTATTTTAAGATTTGTATCATCTTTTGTCCTTTGATTCAATTTATTTGAAACATCTCCACTTGCATTTAAAAAAAAGAAAGATTCAGTACAAACTCTTAGAGTCCAAATGTTTTTCCCTGAAACCTCAGTGGATCCCATCAGAATGACAACAAGGCACACGTTTGCAGTTGGGAATCTGGCAGCAAGGAGTGTGAGTGCTGATGGTCAAGATGTTCTGGTTCAGAAGTTAGAAAATAAATAATTCCTGAGAGGAAGGATTCTTCAGCTCCGGGCAGCTGATACGGCAATAAAATAAATAGGCAGTAAAGTACACTTCCTGTTTTGAGCGTTCACATTTCATATTGGCCAAGCACATCTCTTAAATTCAATCTCATGCTTCCATAAATAAACCTGGCACCTTTTTAAACACTTTTCCATCTGCTGCAGAACGAGGCGCGCATTATTGAATACACCTCAGGGAGTCCCAGAAATGGGAAAAGACCACTTGTGAGGAACACACCACTGCCGCTGGCCTTGGCCCAGAGAAGCCATCAGGAGATTGTTTGCGTTCAAACCGTTGTAACAAGACCCTGATGGTGTTTCCCCACAGCCTTCGCTTCCATGCGAAGTTGTCATGGTCAGGGCTTCGCACCAGGAGGAACCAGGAATGGTCTCAGGTAGAGTCAGGATTAGAATTAGACATGTTTGCAGGATTCTTGTCCATAATACCTGGGATTGGTCTCCTACAGCTCCTGACACCTTTTCCAACATACTAATCCAGTTTCCTAGGATGGATGGAAAAGTCTATCATTCACCTACACTAGAATCTGGAGGAAGAGGTCGAGAATGCAGGGGGCCGCTTGGGTTCGCAGTGGTCAACTCTGAGCTCATCTACTTGGTGGTGGAAAGCATGGGATGGTATCACAGGGAGATGAGGCAAGTCCTAGCTTTGCTGTGTGATTTTCGACGGGTAGGGAGATCACTGTATCCTCAGAGTGTTTAAGTGAAGTAAAACCCATGAAATCAATTGTCACAGGGCCTGAACAAATAAGCAATCCATAGATACTAGCTATGTTTATCATTCAATTTTCCCAGGTCATCTTGTTTGTGAACAGGGTACTGGGGACAGCCTGGCTCAGGTGACCAGGAGAGGGAGTTATCATTCAACACCTACATTTCCCATTTGAGACCATTATTAAATATGGGATACTTCCCTAATTTTTTTTTTTTACATCATCTAATTTAACCCTTGCTCTAAACTTCAAAGCAGGTTTTAATATTTCCACCTTACAGAAAAATAAGCAGAAGATCAGAAATACTACTAAATGTTATCAGACCTAAAATACCATCGGTTGGAAGGCATGTCATTATCTTATGTAGTAGCACCACCAAAGGAAATCAAAAACTCTGATAATTATAACTGTAAGACCTCACCAGCAGCGCGGCAAGTCAAAATCTCAGAGAATTTAAAATGTAGGAAAAACCCTGCCTTTAAAACCAATGAAAAATAGTAAGACACTTGCCCGACCTCACACAGGTAGTGGCAGAAGCAGAATTTTAATGCAGGGGACTCCAGTGGACTCTCAGTCTTTCTCTAAATCAAGGCACAGGACCTTTTGTCAGCCATTCTTCCTGCCCAGCGCCAGGCTTAGGGCGGCTCTGTCCTCCTCTGGCTGTCCTGCTTTGCTGCTCAGGGTGGCCTTATCTTCCCCCAACTTGTATGACAGCTCACCCCACGCAGCTCCAGCTCAGAGCCCCTTGAACAGGGACAGACAGACAGAGTCAAGCGTGGCTCAGGAGTACCGGTGGATGGCATTTCACAGGTGAGTAGAAGGCAGAAGCTGCTGAGGGCCTAACTGGTGCTGACTGGAGTCCTTGAGGGGCAGCTTGTGCTCAACAAATGATCTTACTCTTGGATTCTTGCTACACGTTTGCAGACCTGCAATTGGATTGGCTTGTGATTAGAGCTGTTCTCAGACTGTAGGATTCACTTGTCCTCTAACTGACACAGGCCTGATTTCTCCCTGAATATCTGGAGTTAAGTGCTTTGGAACTCAACTTGACTCTTAGTACCCCAGCTCAGCTCAAGGTTCTTGTCTTGACTTCTGTGCTTCTGTAAGTAAGTTGCCTCAACTGCCTCATAGCTTCTGATGAAATGGCGCAGAGAGAATTAGAACTTGGGCTGCAGGTTCCAAAATAAGGTGTCTTTTATTACTACAAAACGCTGCCACTAAAGAAACAGAACAAGTGGTACACTTGCATTTCCTGTAACTCTGACAGATTTTACTAAAATTGAAAGGTGAGTAGGAAGTGATGCTGCCTCTCAGAGGAACCATGACTAGATTAGATCTAACTTCCTGTTCTGCCACCAGCCAGCACTGTGACCTTGGGAAGCCAGCTCTCCTGGCTGAGCCTCTGCTTCCCCATCTATAATGGAAAGAACTGAGTTGGACCCTCTTTCTAACCCCTCTTGGCCCTGGCACTCGGGTTATCAGACGTTTCTCAGCTTACTTGATTAGGTACCACCATTATTTATTGCATTTTGTCTCTGCCCCCCAAAAGCAAAATACCCTGGGAATCACAACATTTTTAAACCTGTCACAGCATCATGGGACTCTTGAACCAGCCCAGGGTCTTTTCACAGGCAGTATGCCCTCACATTTGCTTCAGGGAACCTGGTCACTGTGCTTTATCCAGATTGCCATAGAATGATTTTCCATCAGGATTATCATGGCTTTGATAAGCTTCCCGATCTAACAGCCTGAGAGCAACAACCATAAATTAACTCCTCACCAAAGCTCTCCAGACTGGCTGGGCCTCTGGGGCAATAAGGCATCTTCCCAGCATCTTCGTGCAAAGCTACACCCTGTGCCCAGTGTTCACCTCTCCTCTGGGGTCTCACCACGCCTGTGTATACAGTTCTACCCCAGGGTGTGTGCTCATTTATTTGCACGCAGGTGTCCCCAAATAGGCTGACAGCTGCTTTCAAGTCCAGAATGTGCTTGATGTATCTGTGTCCACAGAATCTGACACAGTGGACACAGGGCCTGGCACTGCCAAGCAGGAATGCAGTGAGGGCCTGAACATGAGATTTCCTTTGTGGGCAAGGGTGGGGAAAGGGGGTTTCCTCGGGAGAGGTATCATGGGGCACCACTGGGGTAGAAGGAAGGGGACCTTAGGAGAAGTTCCCAGTCTACTGTCTACCTTTCTCCTACTTGCTATTGGAGCCTGTGTGTGTGTGTGTTACTTTGACTGTGAGGTTTACCTGGCACCGTTGCCTCCAGGATTCCCTGAGTCCATGTCATGTCCTCCTCTAGAATTCATTATCCTTCGTGGTGTTTATGTTGCTGTTCAGCATTTGCCATTTATTTTACTGAGTATTGACATCCTGCTTCCTAGGAAGGAATTATCACTCTCTTTGAGATGTTGCAGCAACGGTTCCTTTTTTATAGCCCTTGGATCCCCCTTTATCTCCCTTCAATTCGTTTCTGGAACCATGTGCTCGGTTGACCCCATTTCCTTCTTTGACCTTTGTTTAGTTTCTCCCTTAGATTTTCTCTGAGGCTAAGGAATCACCTTATCATTCGTTATCACAATTTTCTTTAGGTCTTTTTTGATTAACTTGGTTATTTCAATATTTGAGCCATCTTGGCAATTTTCATCGTTTAGCCATGTGGTAAGTTCTTCTGATTTATTACCAGGCTTCATCAAGCACATTTTCCCTGCTCCCCACCTCAGTAGATGAATCCAAACTCATTTCAAGGCTTGTTCTGAGAAGGCCAAACTGTTCCTAGTTATTTGCTCCCCTTCGGGGCTGTAGAGATAAAGCTCTGGTATCTTGCCAGCCACAGCCAGGATGGCTGGTCCACCTATTTTCACCTTCCTGGGATGTTCAAACTGTCAGGTGTGACATGTATGAAGGGTGGAGAAAGTGAGCCTCCTGGAGAGCATTCAGATTCTCCAAGACTCAGAGTTAGGGCGAGTTTTGGGGGGTCAGAGGCACACCTCAGGCCATTGGATGTATTATGCCAGCGTCTGTCCAGCTCTCTGAGCAAACACTGTACACGGCCTGTAGCATACAGAGAGCATTAGCCCTTTTGATCCAAGAGCTACATCAAATCATTTTGACCCTTTGAGGAAGATATGTAACCTGGGCCAAGTGGAGCCAGATGACTTTTTTTTATTACCGGAGCATAAAGCACTATTAAATGGTTTCACGAGTTGTAGCCAGAACATCTGTTACTAAGCATTAGAAATCTGGTTTATTCAAATCGAACAAACTGGCACTCAGCCTTCTCTAAAGCAATGCCTTGCCTTTGGGGCAAGAAGGTGTTATTGACCAGTTTTCTTTTTGAACATACCATCTGTTCCACATGTCACATGACTGCCCCTCTCCTCTCTGAGAGATGATGTCCCTATCGGGAACAAGGACTTCCCTGGGCAGAGGGGTGGCAGGGCTATGTAACAGGGTCTGCTGTTTCAAGGGCAGTCTAGCAGACCCTGAAGCGTAACAACCCAGAGGCAGCTGGGTTGTCACAGGTGGGGAGGGTGACATAAAGAAGGAAAGGTTAGTAAGTAGAACTCTGAGGGCTGTAAACCAACCCGCAGAATTGAAAAACAGGTGAGTCCTTGTGCCGATAGCCAATGCCTCCAAATTGGCCAAATTTTTCCTTCAGCTCCACTTCTACAGTGCTTATGGGGCACACTGTTCTGTTCCATGTGCAACCATCCCCAGGCTTTGGGAAAAATTCCCCTTCTCAAATCTTTCATTCAGCATAGATGATGGAGCATTTCTCTGAGAAATGTGAGCCTCTGATCTCTAGGACATCAACATTTTGCACAGATCAAAATAATAAGTGGAAATCAGGGCATTCTACCGGTGGGCTTTCAGACTTAAGTCACTGTATGTGTTGGTGGGCATTGGGGCAGACAAAAGAAATAAAAGGAGAAAATCTTTCCCAATATAGAGGCTTCCCAAAATAATCCAAAGTCACCCACTCATTTTAATCCCTGTGTTCCATCATTTCTTCATTTATACATTCATTCACCGATTACTTTATTTTTCAAATGTTTACCTGTGCTAGTCACTGTTCTAAGCTAGTCACTGTTCTAAGCATTGGGAGATGGGTGATAAAATTTAAAGAAGAGGCAATCCATTAACTCAAGAAGTTGACAGTCTGATAAGAAAATTAAGACACTGGCACAGACTATAAAGTAGAAAATTGTGAGTCATGAGAGAGTCACTGATAAAGGATTGTGGGAAGTTAAAGGGGAAAAAGAGAAAATATCCACTGCAAGGTTCCAGGAAGGGTTTCATGAAGCCTATGGAATTTAGGCTGGGTCTTAAGGAAGGAGGGAAAGGAGAAACAGTGGTTACTGTAAGAGGAAGGCATGGGTACAGGGCAGCATGGGGCATGCTTGAGTGTTGGCAAATCCTTAGTGTCCCTGACACCCACAGTCCATGTAGAAGAATCAATGTAGACGATGGGCTGAGGCCATATCTTGTAGGTCTTTATGTACCTGGCAAAGACCTACTCAGTTGGTCGAAGGATTCTGAGCAGGCAAACAGAACTACAATTTAGGAAGATTAAGCTAAACCATGAGTATATTGACAAGCAGGGTGAGGTGGGGTGGGACCTGAACAAACGCAGGCGAGAGATAATAAAAATGCCAGTTGGAATATTTGGAAGGGAAAAGAGCGGATACATAGGGCAGATTTACAACAGAGGAATCGATAAGTTTTCAGGGTTTACCTGTTGTTATAAAAGGAATATGGGTTTTGGAATCAGACAGGCTTTAGGATGAACTTCATTTTTTCCTCACTCTTGGAACTGTCTGGAATAAGTCACAACTTCTCCAGGCTTCCCTTTCTTCCTCCTCAGCAATGTACCTGAACATGTGGGGGTTTTTTTTGTTTGTACTTTGTTTTTTTTTCTAGTACGCGGACCTCTCACTGTCGTGGCCGTTCCCGTTGCAGAGCACAGGCTCCGGACGCGCAGGCTCAGCGGCTTATTAAAGGCATAATGGGAAGGAGAGCTCGCCTAATCCCTCCCAAGTTGTGGAGAAGCTCAGATGAAGTCATATATGTGGAAACATTTCGTAAAGTCTGAAAAACCCTCCGAAGTTCGTTGTGGTTATCTACATTACTACCCAGATGTGTGAGACAAACAGAAGGGAAGGTCCTGGATGAACCTCGGGTTTTTGAATCAGAATACCTCTGAAGGTAGAAAATGAAGGGAAGGAGGATGGGAAAGGAGGTCACCACTCACTCCATGGCTCAAAATAAACTCCAGGTGGATCAAAGATGTAACTGTAAGCTTGAAAACACTGAGGACATTTTATAATGTAGCAGCTGAGAAAATTTATCTAAGAATTCCAGGGAAGCTAGAAACCAAAGGAGGAAAATATCAATAAAATTGACTGCATTAGAATTTGCCAATTATATAACTTGATGCTGAGTTGATTTTTAAATATGCAAAGAGCTTTACAGAGCGATTAAGAATACGAATGAGTACCTAAATCAAAAAATAGGCAAAAACTGTGAGTAATTTATTAAAAAATACAAATCGATATACATTACACAAAAGAAACCTAATTTAATCTTAATCAAAGATACTCAAATAAAATAAGGTCTTTTTTTTCACCTACTAGCTTGATGATTCAATTAGAGAGATTGAAAATACTGTTTTTATAAAGGATTGAGAAATGTTTACTCTCATACACTGTTGGGGTGGGGAGGAAATGTAAATAATGACAGTCTTTCTGATGTTCGATTTGGTATGTAAAAGTGACGTATCCTTTGACCTATCACACCCACTTCTGGAAATTCACCCTAAAAAGATAAATATGCAAATGTAAAAACATAAGTGAGTAAAGATATTTACTTCATTATTGTTTAAATCGGCAAAAAAATAGGAACAGTGAAATATATAATAGATTCAGTAAGTAAATTGTTATACACCTAAAAAAATTTTAGTTACTAAAATTGATAACATAGACCTTTATTTATTGAAATGTAAATCTGTTTAGCATATTATTAAATGAACAAGTGTAGTACTATCCCATTTATTTAAAATATTACATATATCTAAAATACCTAAATATACATACATATATATGTATATTTATTTATTTATTCATACAAGTCTAGAGGAATCTTCATTAAAATGTTACCAGTATTTTTCTCTGGATCAGAAGATTTCCAGTGCATTGTTCTGTATTGCTTCAATTTTTAAACTTTTAAAAACTTTTTTGCCGAAACAATCACATTTTGAAATGAAATACATAAAATCAATTAAGAGAAGTAAGCAAAGATGGAGAGAAAAAAGAAAGATGGGAGTAAGGGAGAAGCATATTAAAATTAAAACATGGGATCTTAATTTATGGAGGTGACTGAGTGATAACACAGAGAGGTCAATGTCATTGAAAAAAAAGAAACAGGTTATTACTAATTTTCAAGACAAGAAGGCACACCACGCCATCCATGCAGGGCAACGTGAGGAAGTACCAGGCTTGGGCTGGAGGCAGTGAGGAGAAAGCATAGCCGAGAGCTTTTACTGGGTTTTCTGTGGACACAGCGCAAAGCAGGGAAAACAGTTTAGGATCGGTTGGTTGGAATAATGTTGGTGGACTGTGGGATATAGCAGTGGTTATCTGGTACCTGGCCCTGGGTTTATTTAGAGCAGAGGGAATATTAGCTTGGTGTGTGAGAATTAAATAAAGGAGGTGGCTGGGGGTATGGGCATGGAACTTGTAGGTTTGTGTGTGAAAGATGTGTTTGCAGACAAGTTGTTTATTATCATGATGAATTGGCCAACCCCAGGAGGAGCAGTCAAACATCACAAAATTAAAACCATGATTAACACAGGAGGGAGTGAATGGAGGAAAGGAGAGAAGGAATAGCTTTTGGGGCAAAGTCCTGAGAAAGTGGAGGTGATAGAGTCTGAGGGTAAGTGGAGGGTCTTGCTATGGTCTGAAGGAGGAACAGTGCTTCCTCCAAGGATGAAGTGATGTGTGAGAAGCTACACAAATGTCTGCTATATATATAGAGAGAGGCAAAAAGAACTCACCCTCAGATGGCCTCAGCCTTGGAGAAAAGTGGTCTAAGTTATTCTTAGAAAATTATCGGGATAGAGTTTGGTAAAGAATTTTAAAAGAATTGGAGCAGTTTTAAACAACAGTTGGAGAAAATTCAGCATGTGACTTTCTCTGTGTGAGTAAAAGAACAGCCATTGGGGTCCTACTGTGGTTATAGTCAGGCACAGAAAAAAAGGTAAGTTTGACTCAGGGTATTTGCTAATGGAATAGACTCTTAGACTTTTTCAGCCTAATTCTTAAAGTTCAAATCCTTGAACAAACCAGCTTCTGCGCCAGGAAGTGGCTTCCTTGGCAGGCCAGCAAGATGATACAAGAACCTATGTTGGCTGCAATATAGACCACTGTCCACCCTCATGGTTGGCTCTTGAATCATGTGAGAAGCATCCTGGGATGCTCCTTTCCCTCCCCTTCCTTGTTGGCTGGAAGACTCACCCCTCTACGTACCAACCCTTCCCCTTACATATTCACATTAGGAAATGATTAATAATAACCCTCATCCCAACCCCTGACATGGCATGAGAAAGGGGTGAAAAAAACCCATAACACATTGTTTTATGACTTTTCCCAAGATTCCATATCTTGAACATTCACAGATCTCTCTGTCTAAATCTTTCTCCTTAACAACTCGTGACTTGCCCCACATGAGACTCACATGAGGTGGGAAATAAATGTGTTAATGAATGAATGAATTATGTCATCCTTTATTTCAATAGAGCTCTACCATGTGCAGTACGGTATAGAAGATGACCTAATTATCATTGCTTTGTCTCTTCACGCTTGGTTGAGTAACTGATGTCTCCAAATGCTTGAGTGAGGGCAGATGAAGGAGAGAAACATGAAACAGCTCCCAGATGTCAACTGATTCCACATGACGGAGGCTGGCTGTGGGAGGTGATAAGCGTGTTCTGTGGACATCGGGCTGGGCTGGGCCAACATGGACATACTCAGAAAAACAACAACCAATGTGGTCATTTTTCTGGGCCTTGTCTTCCTTTCTTCCAATCAAGCTGCATTCTTTACTCCTGATTTGGAGGCTATTTACAGCGCATCCCAGGGAGCCAGCCCATGGCACCGACTCTACTTTCCTTTGGAAATATTAGAATTTGTCTCCTGAGGGAGTCAGAAGGATTGTTTGTTAGTTTAAAATTAAGTCATACGTTTGATCGTGATTGTGCAAGACTCTCTCCTCCTCAATAAAGTGTCCATTTCAGGGCTGGTGGAAAGGAAGACGTCTATAGGGAGATTGAAGGCAGGACTATTGTCTAAGGAGGTATATGCTGTCTCTTATCTGGAGATAAGAGAGCCAAGAAGAGAAGTAATAACACTGCAGGGACTGCCTGTAGTGTAACTGATGCTTTTTACCAGGAAATGGAAGTCAAAAGGGAAAAGAATTACCCATTCGTGGGATTAATACCCAGGCCAACTTTTCCCATTGCATCTCTAGTGGATTCTTTGAAATAAAAAGGTCAGAAAAAACAAGCAAGAGTTGTACAATATCTGTGACGTCTAAAACAGAGCTTTTGTAAGTCCCAGCCTACTTCAATAACTGTCCCATTCTTCGTCATGTCAACTAGGCTCCAGCCTGGACCTTCACTCTCTATGAAACACAATTCTTATTTGAATCACACAGAAAACTCCCTTTTTTCTCTCCAACCACACATTTTCTCTGGACAATCTTGTTCATTCTCATAGCCCAACACAACATGTAGGATGATAAAACCTAGCGTGTAGCCTGTAGACTCAATCTTTTTTCTGAGCTCTTATCCTTTCTGCAAAGTTGTATCTGATTATCTCAGAGATGCTTTAAGTACAATGTTTCCAAAACCAAAACCATCATGTTCTCTCAAAGCCAGTATCTCCTCCTTCCTGATGTGTTAGTCAATGGTCGCCATATCCAGTCTTTTGAACTCAAAACATACCTGCAGCGCTACCAGAGCTCCTGTCCTAAAGCCTTGGTCATATCAGGCCTCTTTGAAAATGAATAAGATACACATCTCAGCCTGGAATAATCAGCTTACTAAAGTCACGGATCTGTGCCTTGTCTTTATTATCTTATTTGCACTCTCTGAGGCATACAATGCCTTTGGCCACTGCCTTTTTCTTGAAACTCCATCTTTCATTCCTGTAACCACCTTTTCCTTTATTCTTTCTGTTTGTAAGTTTCTTGCTTTGGCTCTTCCTCCTTCTTCCCTATAGTGATATTATTCCTTAATAAAGATATTATTTAATCTTCCTTATTATCTATATTAGAGTGCCTAAAAACTCATCCTGAGAGCTTCTTATTCAGTAAATCGAGGATTTGTATATTTTACAAGCTCTCAAGGTGACTCTAAGTGGTCTAACACCAGTCTGTATATAATTTGTGAGATACCAGATGCAAGGTGGCACTGTCTTTACAAACAGTATGTATACTATCATATGTCTGTAACCTATACTTCTCCTAGTGGGACCAGACTGGCTAGATATTCATCAGACCTATTTCCTCTACTCTCTCGCAGTTCCGTGTGGCCATATGTCTGAGTTCTAGCCTGTGAGTGGAAGCAATATGCCCATAAAAACCTTCCATTTGTACTTCTCCATGCTCTTTTCCTCTTCCAGTTGGCTGAGTCAATATCATGGAAAATTGGCAAGTCATGTGCTAAAATGGCAGCAGCTCTATCATTCTAAATCATTAACATACTGCACAGAGAAGGATTTCCATGCTGAACTTTTTACTCTTTCCAGTACTGTTACCTCCAAGAAACAAACTTACATTGTTCCAAGCCATTGAAACTTGGGGGCTATTTGTTATAGCAGCTGACATTTCACTGATACAGTTAGGTGAAAGGTAACAGTAAATCAGCCATTTCCATGGTATATCTCAAGAATATCTGACTACTCTGCCTCCTGGATTCCGGTAAAATTGCTTAGTCCGGGGGTTATTAACTTTTCTTGTGCCACGGATACCTTTGGCAACCTGGTGAATCCTATAATACCTTTTAGAAGAAAAAAAAATTTAATGCTTAAAATTAAGCATATATAAAAGACACATACCACAAAAGAAACTAATTTAAATAGTTAAATAATATTTAAAAATTAAAATATACGGTATTGTCATTAACATGTTCAAGAGCAGAATAACACATTTAAAATGTAAGCAAGTTAGAACTGGATTTTATTTTTTACAAACATATTAGTATGAAGTCTGGTTCAAGGCCATTGTTTCTTGCCTTGAATAAGGATATTGAACTGTGGGGTGGTCTTCGTCAAGGCAACACACATGTCATGTTGGGCATTTAGTCAATGTTGATTTTTTGTTTTGATGGTTACAAGTGTAGAAATCCCAATTCACAAAGATATATTGAGATATTTGGAATAAAAACTTCCATAGATGGTATTATAAGCCCAAGATAGTCTTTCAAGGAATACCAGAAATCTCCACGGATTTTTGAGTCACACTCCAATGTTTTGCGATTTTAGTTTTGTGATCAATGAGCTCACATTTGGCTAGATCAACATCTTTGATACAATTTATATCAGAAAGTGTTCAGTAACACATAGTGAAAATGACTCATCCCTTTCCACATATTGATCAACAAACAATTGTAGAGAGAATGTATTGCAGATGTCTGGGTAACCAGTCTTTGGTGGCTGATGATACTCGGCTTTGGGTTGCCTGAAAGTCATCTGGAAACATTACACAAGAAGAGTGTGATCTACGTTTAGGATAATAACTACTGTAGTTTAAAAGAATTCTGAAATATCTGTAATAACTGTTATGCAATAGGGCGATATCCTATTTCTATTGGTGAATAGTCACAAATACTGCTAAAACTCCTGTTGCTTATTTTCTACATTTATAATGAAAAGAAATGCTAAATTTCCCGTTAAAGTTATTGGAAAAAAAAGTGTCACTTTTTCTCAACCAAGTTCAAAAACCTGCTGAATTCTGCCCATGGAAATCTCGGGGAGAACTGTGGACTCAGGTAGAAACCCCTGCTCTAGCCCTTTGAGATACTTTTGTGTTGGAATAGAATGCTTCCTTCTTGCCAGAAGTGTTGACTGTGCATGTGCACGTGGCCTTAATGCGGCCAAGCGTATGTCCTGAAGTGAGGAAATAACTCACTCCTTCCTTTCTTCCAGCTCAAATGGCTTCTTACTTTTTCCCTGTCCTTTACTCTGTGGCAGAAATGCCCACTAGAGGGACATCTCATGCTCTAGACCAGGACAGACACACTCTAGTTTTCAGACATGTAACCAGTACCACCCTTTCCCTGCTCTCATTGGCTTTCTATCCCATTTCTTCCCTGAAAGCAGTCTTGTTTTCTCATAATTTTATGAGCACCATATAAAATATAGGGCACCATATAAAAGTGAAATGGAATTAACCTATATAGACACAAAAATACAAATAATCACATGTGTTCACCATGCTTACCCTTCCTTAGGATAATTACCCTAAACATTAGAGTTACTGCACACACAGACACACACGCACACCTACAGAGTAATTTGGTATTCTCAGTGAGTCAGATTGCTCATGGAAGGCATCCACTAGATTATGAGCTTCAAGAGGAATGGAGTTGAGTCTCAGACATCTACAAGCCTCTGGTTCTGGTCTCAGTGAATGACACAGGGCATGTACTCTGTAAATGTTGATTAAAGTGAACCAAAGCCTGCTAGTTTAGGAATGATTTCAAAATATCTTGAATAGATATACATCTGAAATAATTGTCACAGTTTTTTTAACTGAAGTAGAGTTAGTTGAATGTAATATAGCCTTTCGGTAATCCTGTAACCTTGGGAAAGTTACTTAAACTCTCTGCAGCTCACTTAACTCATGGATAAAGTAAGGACAATAATAACCACTCCGTAGAATTATGAGGATTAGCACATAGCAAGTATTTAGAGAATAATGCTTGGCACATAGTAGGCACTCTGTAGACGTCAGCTATAGAATTATTAATAGAAGTTGTAGTATTCATAGTAGTCATTTCGTCACTATTAGAAGTGTCAGGGAGTATTGAAATGCTCAGAAATTAATGTTCTACAATAAATACTAGACCTTATTGCTTATTAAGATCCTGTGCTTGTTTTTTATTAAAGTATAATTGATATACATCATATTAGTTGTAGGTGTACATCATAGTTATTTGATATTTATACCCATTTTGAGATGGTCACTATGATGTCTAGTTACCACCTCTCACCATACAAAATTATTATATTATTGCCTATATTCCCTATGTACGTTATAGCCCCATGACTAATTTATTTTATAACTGGAAGTTTGTAGCTATTAAGTTTTTTTTACCTATTTTGACCATCCCCCAACACCCCTCCCCTCTGGCAACCACCAATTTGTTCTTTGTATCTATGAGTCTGTTACTGTTTTGTTTTGTTTGTTCATATGTTTTGTTTTTTAGATTCTATATATAAGTGAAATCATATAGTAATTGTTTTCTCTAACTTATTTCCCTCTAGGTCTACCCACATTATCATAAATGACAAGATTTATTTTACGGTTGAATAATATTCCATTGTATATATATACCACATCTTCTTTATCCATTCATCTATCAACAAACACTTAGGTTCCTTCTGTATTTTGACTATTGTAAATAATGCTGAAATGAATATGAGGGGTGCATATAATGAACTATCACCTCACACCTGAATGGCAATTATCAAAAAGACAAAAATAACAAGTTTTGGTGAGGAAAGGGGAAAGGAGAATCCTTCTGCATTGTTGGTGGGAATGTAAATTAGCATAGCAACTATGGAAAACAGTACGGAGCTTCCTCAAAAAACTTAAAATAGACCTATCATACGATCCAATAATTCCACTTCTGAGTGTTTAGCTGAAGAAAACAAAAACAATAACTCTTGTGTCTGCTTTGAAGTTTGCTTTGTCCCTCCGTTTCTTTACCAGCCAGTCAACTATCACTCTCAGTTACTCCCTACCCTGAACGTTTCCCTCTAAATTTTATTTTGTAATTGACTCTGAACTTGGAATCAGGATAATGCACGACTATTTGTATTAAATAGTATTAAATAGATGCAACTGTGCATCCCATAAATGCATCCATTTTCCTGACTTTTATGATAACTATATCTAGATGTCTAGAAGGATTCATTTTCCAGACAAATGGCTGTATCCACCTAATAAGTAAGGTATTGCTGTATGTTTGCCTGTGTACTAGCCTCACCTTTCTTCTATTTCCTTTATCATGATTAACTTCTCCATCCTCACCCCTGCTCATAAGGCAACAAATTCTTTCAAAGCACCACAAGGTCATGGTTGGAAAATGGTAAACTGCCTGATTTCAGGGTCAGTGACTACTTCAATAGTCTATGATTTATGTACTTGACCAATTCCAGGCCTCAGGTATATTTAGAGTTGAGTGGGATGGGTTAGACACCACAAAGGCATTTCTTCTCATGCTTTGGATTCCAACTAATAAAACAAAGGATGATATTTCTTCCTGTCAACACATGCACTTGCCTGATGCGATTTCCGGCCCCTGCTGATGGGCTGGGGCAGGGCTGTGGCTCTGCCACACTGGAGGACGTGAATACTGTTCTGGTTTCCGCGGAGGAGCAAATACCAGAATGTCTAGCTCTGTAGGTGGTGGTGTCATTCTTGATGTGTTTCTTGCTGTCTAACAAGTTGGTAATATAAAGTTTATAAATCTAATGCTATGGTGGAGACAAGATGGATGGAAGATTTTGTATTTAGGAAGAATGTGCTTATGGGGTTTTTAAACAGAACAGTATTGAGTTGTTTGTGTCACTGTTTTATGGTTCTGGATAGTCTGTTCTAGCTGGACAAGATGTCAAAATTTGTGGTAACATCAGGCTGAAGAATGGTGTATTTTTAACATGTTCGCATGTCCCCTTCCAGCTGAGGGAGACTTAGCATGGTTCCTACTGCTTTGGCTGGACCAGTTGCCCTTCTGGCTCCTTGAATGGGTTTGTGTCTTGGGAAAAAGAGCCTTCCCAGGACAGGACTTGGCCAACTTAATGCACATCAACAGTATAACCAGATAAGAAGCAGACCCCATAGCAACAGGAACATCTTCTTTGGGGAAGGATGGTGCAGTGGGAAGTTCAGGGGATGCAGAGGGAAAATGTTGATTTCAGGTCTCAGCTCCATCACTGCACAAGCCAAGTTACCCACCTTGAGCAGCTACTGGGACCTCTCTGGGCATCAGTGTGGCTACCATGGAAGTACACACTCAGATTTCCCTCAAAAAGGAATCTTCTGGTGGGGACTGTGATTTGCTGACACATGCAGCTGCACTCTCAGGATCCACCACAGCCTTCTTGCCAATGCCACACTTTTCCAGGGATGCTCCCAGACAACAACTGAACACAGCAGGGTCTTCCTGCCTAGTACAGGACTTCTATCATGGGCAGTAGGTGCCCTGGGGCTCCCATCACTGGCCAGCACACTCAGTTGCACTGGAGTCTGAGGCTCTTCCTACTCAACCCTCTTTCATCTTCTCTCTCCTCTCGGAGGTGCCAGAACAGCATTGCACTCTGCAGAGGCCCCTGCCTGCTCCGGTTCCTTCTCCCCTTTGGCTTCACGGGAATTTTCCCCCATAAAGCTCTCGCACACCAATTTCCATCTTAGCTTCTGCTTCTCAGAGGACCTGAACTGACATGGTCAGTGTGCGGACATATGTTATTTTTTGCCTACACCATACATTTTCCCTCTTCTTATAGGAATGCAATCCCCACATAAACCCAACCACCTTATTGGAGAACTGCTCTTCTTCAACCCCAAGCATGGGGTTATGGTAGACTGTTAAGAAGTCTCGTTGTTTTGATGCCACTGGGGTGGGCACATAAGCGAGGTTAGATCACTGTTCTCATCTCCCTGTTTGCAGTGGTTCAGGTGGGCTTTTGACCAAATCGGTTGAGTCAGAGTCCTCCCCTGGGATATGTCACATTGACACTTAGGGAGAAAGTTCCTCTCCTTCTTATTAGAGATGAGCTAAGGGTGTGAACCTAACTTCTGATAACCATGCATGTTATCAAAGGAAAGAATCTAAAACAAGGAAGCCAACAGTCAGAGAAGAGGGAAGTAAGAGTCTTAGGGCCCAGAGTCTCCAGGCTGGAGGCTCTCAGAGCTGCCCTTCTTCCTGCCACTTTTCCTCTGGGTCTGAAATCTACTTCAGAAATCTTCTACTCTATCCCCTGCCTTTTTATTTTTCAACTTGAGTTGAAAATTAAATTGAAATTGAAAATTAAGTTGAAATTGAACTAGCTTCTCTCACTTACACTTGAAATAATTTTCATTAATAGATTCAGTTTCTAATAGACTGATTCTATAAACCTGTTCTATAAACAGGTTGCTCCTGCCTTGGAAAGGGAGAGAAATCCAGAATAGTAGGAAATATCAGCAAAGAGCCTGACACAGAACAGGCATTCGTCAATATTTTTTGAATGAAACTGCAAAAACATAAGAAAATTAGAGTTCAGGTCCAGGAATAAGGGCATAGTTCTCAAAAAGTCCTAATCGTACCTGGCACATTGTCAGCACTCAGTGACTCTTCTGTGGAACTAAACTAAGAATACGCAAGGACTTGGATTTCCTGAAAGTTTGTTTACGAGTCAGGGTCCCTGGGACTAGCATCCTTTCTGAGTCTGTGATCCACCTTCTGCTTCCAAGTCAGAACTCATCAGCTGGAGAGGAACGGCAGAAGGAAGGGTAGTGGGGAAAGGGGCCTAGAGATCTTTGGAGGGAGTGACAGAGGCGAAGAGAAATAATCATATGGGAGGTAAAGAAAAGGGCAACAAGGGACGGCCAGTGACCTATGTTTTTTTTCATTGTTTCAATGAAAGGAGCCTCTGTCCAGGGCCAGACTGAGACCCACGGGTTTTCCCAGCAGACCAACAGTTTGGCTCCCCATTAAACCAATATTCTTTAAGTATTTGTTCAACATTTTTTTAGTGGAGGTGAGTTGGAGTCAGCAAGGAATTCTGTTGCTAGTGATCATTTCCATGCCAGGCCACCGCCTGTTTTGACAAACAAGATTTATTTACACATGATCAGGACTCTTAGAGGCCCCATGGGGAGGGTAAACCGCCACCATTTGTAACTTTGGTGGCGTTAGCGTGTCTTCTGGGTGGGAAATAGGATCCTAATCTGTGGGTTAATCAGGTTCTGCTCATCCCAAGGAGTAATAATTGGAGAGAAGGCTTGAAGGACACATTTCCCAGACTGATGCTGGAAGACGGCCTCGTGCAGAGGAAGGGAGAGAGCATGGTCGGTCAGTAGAGTCAATTTCTCGGTATATATGATATATCTGTCTGTATTTGTATCTCTATCACATATCATTCAGCCTCTTATCCACTTTACATGGGAAGATCCACAGAAACCTACCTTTACTTCTGATTGGGAAAGAAACAGGTATCACGCAAAACTTAATCCTGAACCTATAAGTACTCTAAGTATTTTTTAAGTTTATGGAAGCATATCATTAAAATATCTGGTGGTCAACTTACCGTAGTAAATAATAATGACCAGGACGAGATGGGAAGGCGTGTGAGTGTGGTGACAAATCCGGGCATGCGTGACCTGGCAGGTCACACGGGTGAGATGGATCCCAGAGATTTCCTCATGGGCACCAGGTGTGGGGGGGCAGGGACTCCTCAGAGGCAGCAGGAAGTGTCCTCTGGGTGAGAAGCAAGGGTAGGGCGGCAACCGCTGAGCGGAGCACACAGAGCATTCCGGGACCTCATCTCAGAACCCACAGGCTCATTTGCCTCAAAAGCATATTTTTGCATCAGTTGTCAGTGAACAGAAAATTGGTAACTTGCTCAGGGAGATGACATTGTTTTGTCACAGTGTTATAAGAGGACTGTCTAAAGGGAGGGGCCTTTTGAGAACATTTAGTCCCCACTGCTTTTCCACTGTGTTCCGGAGCCGAATGCTTGATGGCCACCTTTGTCACTGTTGCTTTTGATATGCCTGGAGCCACTGTGTCAGATCTGAGACCTTCCCTTTCCTATCCCAACACCTGCATTTTTTGTGCGGTACGCGGGCCTCTCACTGTTGTGGCCTCTCCCGTTGCGGAGCACAGGCTCCGGACGCGCAGGCTCAGTGGCCATGGCTCACGGGCCCAGCCGCTCCACGGCATGTGGGATCCTCCCGGACCGGGGCACGAACCCGTGTCCCCTGCATCGGCAGGCGGACTCTCAACCACTGCGCCACCAGGGAAGCCCCCAACACCTGCTTTTTATTTACACTTTCATCTCGGTGAAAATGTGCCCCACTCCACCTTTGAGACTGTCATGCCTTCATAACCACTTTTGTCTTACCTCTCATGACTAATTCACCCAAGAGCCTTAGCTAACCCCAAGCCCTTTGTCTCCTTTCCTCTCTGCAAAGAAAAAAAATCCCCATCCTTGTTTTATATTAAATGCAATCAACAGTCGTTAACTGAGCTCTGATAGCAGCACTTGGGACACAAAAAATGATATGGACAGGTCCCAGGGGCCCTTCTCCATAGGAACTCACATTCTAGCAGGATTAAACAGAAACACACAAAACTGGTAAAAGGTAGAAGAATGCAGGAAAAGGATCAGAGAATTCTGACTAAGGAGATGAAGGAAATTGACATGGAAGAGGGGTCATGGAGCTGAGCAATGAATGACAAGTGAGGTTACAATACCTGGAATACAGTGGGGAATGCAGTCCATGCCATGCAACCAGCATATGCGCAAGCAGCAGAGGTGTGGCCTAAGCACAGAGGAGTTAAAATCAATGGGCTGTAGTTATGGAAACAGGAACTGTTCTAGCAGGCATCTCACTTTTTGCTACATTATTTTACAATGGTCCTTGGAAGTTGTTTATAAATTTTCTCCGCTTTGCTAGTGCACTTCTCCACCACCTGGAGCAGAGACAGGACCCCATCAGGTGGTCAGCGAAGGCCAGATCTGTGAGTGGGTGTTCAGTTTACAAATGAAATAAGCAGCAGTGGCTTCATCCCCCAGGCATGCAACCATTCTAAGCAGTCTGTTTTCCTAGGCTGGGGTCCCAGTCTCAGAAGGGGTGGGCCACTATGTGGTACACAGCTTTGGGGAACAGCCTCACAGCTCCCCTATGTCTATCAGTCCATTGACTTTGATGGAGTGAGCCTCTACTTTTCAGTTTATTTTTAAGGCCGTGGATGTGGAACCAGAGCTTAGTTGGTGGAATCACCACATTTTCACACCAACTTTTGCCAGTTGAGTGATTACTGACTCAAGAAATCCAGACCTTTGCTAATGCATTGAACATGAATGGAACCCGATTCCTGTGCCCTTTTTTTGTTAGTAAGTGCTTGAAGTAAATTTCAGAATTTCCCGTTGCGTGAGTTTTGAGCTTGGAAGGAAACTGTCTCATTTATTTATTTATTTATTGGGAAAAATTTGCAGTTCTTTGAATAAATAATCAAGGAGGTCCTCGCAGACCTTTTCATTCCCCACTTGAAAATGGCCTCCGACTCAGTTTGAAAAAAATCCTTGCAAGTTTACATCATGGTTTTTTTTTGTCAGTTGATATTGTTAATACTGACACAAAATAAGTAATAAGCATATGTTGACTGCGTGACTGCTTAACTGAGGGATGATGGAGTTGTCCTGGCGTTTGCTTCCCTTTATTTTCAAAACCACTCTTTCATTCCAAGTACCTCAGACACCCACCCCGATAACAGGGTCGCTCTAATGTACTCTCAGGTCCCACTGTCCGTCATCCATGTCCCCTCAGTTTCCAGGGAGAGGAGATACTGTATTCTTTCTTGTCCACTGTGATCTCAGTGGTATTTGCTTTGTCCCTGCCGAAGAGTTATGTTTCAGTCAGCTGGCTTTCTTGGTTTTGGCAAATCCTGTTTGATATTTCTCAATTACAAACTAATGATTCATATTTCAGCCTCCCCTGATTTAACATGAGCACAACAGATTGGAGTTGTTAAATCGAAGAGAGCTGGAAAAGCAAAGCCAATCCTTCAGAGTCAGTGACAATCTCTGTAGTTTTTGGTGCCATTGGGAAATCTAAAAGGAAAGGCAGAGGGACCTAGAAGAAGAGAGTTTTTAATCCATTTAGAATTGAGTGGCTTAGCTTGAGTTGAGTGAGTAATTATACTTTGTAAACATTCTGTGGAATGGTCACTGTGCTTGTCAGTATTTTTATATTATGCAGTAGTAACAAAACCCCGGAAATCTCAGGTCTGCTGCTCTGCTCACCCGGCTTGTCCAACCCAAGTCAGAGAGGAACTCTCACCAGCCGGAGTCCAGGTGGACAGAGGCTCCCTTTGCTGGCCTTTGTGGCAGCAAAGAAGAGAGACTAGATACTTTTACATGGGCTTTTTCACTGCTTCAGCCAAGAAATGACAGCTGTTAGTCCTGCCCATATTTCTTTGGTCAGATCAAGTCACATGGTCCTCTTCAGTTGAAAGGAGGATAATGCAACTCCCTGTGGGCTTGGAAGGAGAAAAGAATCAAATATTGGCCAATACTAACAACGTCGACATCTGCCCTTCTGCTCATCAAATGATTGCTTCACCTTTGTTTCCACATAGAAAGCGCTTCTCCTCTCGCCCACAGTAGAAAACCCAGGGTGTCCTTCATTCATCACAAATATATCAACATTCAGGACACAGGGGCATGGATGGTAGTCTCTACATTAGGTTTGGACAACTTTTTTCTCTTGATTCAGAGACTCATGTACTAAAAAGGCAACATGCCATCGTGAAATGGGGGCAGGGTTTCCATAATAAACTCTGCCACGTGGAAAGGGGAAGAATGAGGACACTTAATCACCACTGAACTGACAATTCTGAAATCTAACTGGGGATGAAATATCCTGGGGGCCCCTAGCCTGAAAAAGGAGAATATTCCTTAATTAAGCCCTGATTCTGCTCCTTGCAGGGGCCACTCCTTAGTTCTTTCTTCTCTGACCCCTGGATCTGCCCTGTAGGAGGGTCTTTCTTTTCCATTTTTATCCTTCTTGGCCACTTTGGATAGGGCCATTGGGTGACATACACGCTTTGTGGACTGAGTTCTCTTCCTATTATTTCTGCATTTAAACTAGTCAGTCCTTTCCTGAGTTCCTCTCTTTCTGGTAACACTTTGCCAAATGCTGCCACTATTAAGACACTATTAACACCCTTATTTACCTCCTGTCTCCTAGAGCCATAACTTCATTAAGTTCATGATCTGCTTCTCACATCATTATTGGTAATTATTTTACCAAACATTTTTGCCTTATGTGCCACGAATCATCGTTGTTTTTTTTTATTGCCTCCAATATCAGTATCCTCAGGGGCCTCTTCCTACCATCTCATGTGTAAGCCAATGTTATGTATTTGAAGTTTCTCAGCTAATCTTCACTCTTGGTACCAACTTTATAGTAACCAGATTAGATTAGGTTATGCTACGATAATGAATTAACCCTATGTTATTAGGAGCTTGATATATTTTTGTTTTTCTGCTCATGCTAAATGCTAGTACCTAACTACTCATTAAATACTGTGTATACTGTATAATCCAAGTCACATTGTGTTAGTGACCCTGGATTTAGATGGGAATGAGGAAAAACAGAGCTAATGTTTATGGACCATCTGCTATTCTTGAGAAAGTAATTAATGTTTACATATGTTAAAGATGTTAAGCAAATACTCAGAGTCATAGAGTCAGAATTTGAACCCATTTCCTCTTGATAGCATACCTTTTCTATTTCCTTTTATTCTACTGAATTTCTACAGCTGCATTTCTGTAATGTTTAGCACAGGAAAGAGGGTGCTTTGCTGAAGTGCTCCTAAAACTGTTATATGCACATCAATCACCTGGGAGTCTTACTATAATGCAAGTTCTAGTGAGGACAGGCCTGAGATTCTGTACGTCTAAGATCTCAGATGACGCTGATGCTACTAGTCTATGGATCACTCTTTGAGCAGCAAGGTTCTAGAGTATGTTTGTAATAATCAAGGACATCTTGTGGGAGACCTTTGCAGACATGAACACTTACCCAAAACAATGATCAGTCTTTTCTGATCATCTGGAAAGGCAGTGTTTTAAGTCACACATTAAACAAGTGATATTTTAAAAATATGAACGTCTTATTCTCTGGGCCTCCCTGTCAGGGATTCAGCTGTGTGAATGACACCTCTGGAGTTGTCCATTGTAAAATTTGCATGGCCTCTTTGCCTGAAGGGCAAACTAAAGTTGCACTCTGCATAATATTTGACCAATATTTTCTAGTGTAGTAGTTGATAAAATAAATATTTTATCAATGTCTTTGGACATTGATAATTTATTGGGAAGAGCGTCTGGATAGCTCCAGAAAATATAACCACCTGTGGCTCCCCTGCCATCATTTAACTTCCCCCTGCTAATTTCCACTGCCATGATGCCATGATCAAAGTTGTCTCTGTGGTAAGGTACTTGCTCCTTATTCTCTGGTCCAAATACTGAAACAAGAAAAGATACTTTGGAAGAGTCATGTCTTATTTTTATGATCCAGAATTTGCTCCTTCCTAGTCTGAATCAGCCCTCTGCTTTTCCTTTGGGAACCACCCCTGCCCCAGTCTGTGTGGACTGGTGGGACATTTGTGGTCCCCTGTCTTACCCCTCGCCTATGTGAGTGACCCAGGGTGGCCAATCAGAGTATACTGTCCCTTGGCAACGGTGATTTGTTCAAGGATAAACACATCACTCAAATAGAATAAACCAAGGTCAGCCCTGAGAGATGATTTATTTCCCCTGGGATAGAAACTCACTCTTTTATTCAGAAATTACAAGCAATAAAAATTATGAAAGCCTGGAGCCCTAGAACCCTCATCTTCAGCCATATGAAGAAACATTGCTAGGTAAAGTAAAGGTAAATTAAATAAACAAATATATAAATATAAAATTAAAACTAAAAAAGAAATCAAAGCCCGAGGTAAGGGGGTAGAAATGACTTTATTAAAGATTCTGGATCCAGCCTTGCCTTCAGCCCAATCCCTGGATTTTCCTTTGTGGTGAGTTGGATTTCTGTCACGTTTCCAGAAGGGTCATGACTAACAACCTCCATTATTTCCCAATAACACAGCTGATATTCAACTGGAAGATTTAATCAAGGTTTTGCTAAGAGTTCAAGGATAACAGTAGGGAAATAAGCAAAGAGCAATAGCAAATTAGACCGTCTGGCTTACATCTCACAAGCTCCTCATACTTACCCTGCAATCAACTGCAGCTCCTTGACTAGGGTCTACATCGGAGGAGAGCAGTCATCCCTCCATCCAAAAACCCCAAAGAGCTTTCCAGAAACTAAACCTGAACTACCTCTGTGGCCTCATATCCTGGCCCAGCCTACCTCTACTCCATGCACCTAATTGTCCTGGATCACCTGCAAATCCTCCACACTCACTGAGAACTTCCAAACTCTGTATCTCAGCTCATGTTGCTCCTTGACAAAGATTCTCTCCTTGACCAAACACTAGCCAGGCTTCTCTGAGCCCTTTCTTGAGTAGGCTTCAACCTTGGCCTATAAAAACTTGAACAAAACACTAACATAGTTTCTTACAGCCCAAGGTCACATATCTAGGATGACCCTAGCCCCCATTAAGGTATCTACCTGAGAAAACTCAAGACTGTCAAAAGAATTTAGTTTGTTCAAGCCAACACCTGAAGACAGGGCCCTTGTCTTCCAGTCCCTGTGGGAGGGTAGGAGCCTCACTCTGATAAGCTGATAGGAGTCAGTTGACAAACACAGATGGGTTTCCCACAGACCAGCCCCTCCTCCCAGTGTTTTGTAATTCTCACTTCCCTGACACTACTGAGCCTCTGCTCACCCCCTTCTCTATTCCCTTATTCTCCCTTTAAAATGCCCAGTTTCCTCTGTACAAATGGGAATTGAGTTCAGTTCACACTGGACTCTTTTCTCTATTTCAATAGTATAGCACTGATTAAAATCTGTCTTTAGCACATTAAATAGTGTCAATCTGGCTTTGTTTACCTTTGACAACTTCATCCTGGGAATCTCTTCCTTCACCCACCCCTTTCCTAACTTGAAAATCCTACTCAACATTCAGGCACAGCTTAAAAATTTCACGTCACATTCCCTAAGTCTCCAGCCTGTGTCTTTCTCTGTATTCCTACAGGATGGAGCTTGTATCTCATCTCAGCCCTTAATTACACTTCTGTGTTTGTTTGTTTGTTTTTGGTCTCCTTCACTGGTCAGTAAGCTCTTCGGAAGCAGGAACTATGTGTAATTATCTTTGGGTCCAAAAGCAAAGCTTCAATATGTCTTTTTGTTGTTAGTGCTTGAATTGCTGCCTTAGAGCTGTTTTCCACAGATTTAAAACTAAGTAATTTGGCCAGATCACTAGACCCTGCCTCTGGGCCTCTGATTTTTTTCTTTTTTTTTGGGCCTCTGATTTTAGTAGAAATATAAAATAATTTATACCTTAGTGTGTCAAGAAGTTATGATACCTCCCTTTCCAAAGCTGATTGTTTCCCCAATGGTCTTCCTGTCTTTTTTTCTTACATTCCCTTAAATTTTTATTATTCTATGAACTTTTTGATAGAAAAACACTGTAACTCATAAATCTATATGAATGTATTCTTTATATTCTTTTTAAATTTATTTTTTGTTGGGGTAACATTGGTTTTTAACATTATGTAAGTTTCATGTGTATAACATTATATTACTACTTCTACATACACTACACGGTGCTCACCGCAAAAAATCTAATTTCCATCCATCACCACACAGTTGATCTCCTTCACGGATTTTGCCCTCCTCCCACCTGCCCCTTCTTCTCTGGTCACTACTACTCTGTTCTCTGTATCTACATGTTTGCTTTTGTTTAGTTTAGTTTGTTCATTTATTTTGTTTGTTTCCTACATTCCACATATGAATGAAATCATATGGCATTTGTCTTCCTTCATCTGACTTATTTCACTTGACATAATACCCTCAAGTTCCAGCCGTGAAAGAAGATGAAATCTTGCCATTTGTAACAACACAGATGGACCAACGGTCTTTCAGTAAAGGAAGGCTGTGTGAGAAGGCATATGTGGCAGCTGGGGTCTCTCTCTCATAGGCTGTGCTGCCCTAGAAGGCCCACTGGGTGGCGCTCAATGACATGGACAATTTTGTCCCTTTTCTGCCTAGCTCAGCTAAGCCCCTCCCATAAAACATATATATATATATATATATCTCCAAACTCAACACACACATACCACATGTTACATCATCACATCCCTCCATGTCCCCTCATGTACACATCACACACCAAACACTTGCCATCCACACACAGATACTCACACACAATGTATTTTGTACACACATAAACAGTGGGGGTGGACTAAATTGTGATTTTTTTTTTTTTTTTTTTTTTTTTTTTGCGGTACGCGGGCCTCTCACTGTTGTGGCCTCTCCCGTTGCGGAGCACAGGCTCCGGACGCGCAGGCTCAGTGGCCATGGCTCACAGGCCCAGCCGCTCTGCGGCATGTGGGATTCCTGGACCGGGACACGAACCCGTGTCCCCTGCATCGGCAGGCGGACTCTCAACCACTGCGCCACCAGGGAAGCCCTAAATTGTGATATTTTTAAAACACATTTCAATAATTATAAAGAAGGATGTTGGATTACTCTGGTCAATGAGTTAATTTAATTGGAAATATTGAAGTAGAAGGAAATCAGCAAATCTGCTTTTACAGCCTTAATTCCTTGTAATCCACTCTTAATTCTTACCCTCCAGCCCACTTTGTCTCCTTTCTGTGCTTGAAAGTGGCTTGAATTCTTCCACCTCTTATTTTATTCACATTGTACTCAAATGCCTTCTTCAATTCTAAACTCCTAATAAACATTTCCAATATTCAGGGCCTGTCCAAAATACCCTAAATTCAGAAATTTCTGGGACTCTCAGTCTACTAGGAACTGAATTCTTATGGTGTAAACTAAATACCCATTTAAATGATTCATGATGCTTTCATGTCACAGCTATTTGATTATGTCCTTGAGGTTGGGACCATGCCTTGTATGTATACACTCAGTGCTTAATGCAGTGCTGCACACAGTTGCTCAGGACATCTATAAGGACGAGCCATCTATGGGAGAGGAATGTGTGGCTCCCCCTCTACCATGGTGTGTAATTTACTGGCTCTTAGCCATAGGGCTTTCCTCCTTCAGACACCCTCCCGGATAATAGGTTATTAAAGGCACATACCCAAGATCATAAATTACTTACTTGAGTCCCAGTAAATCTGTATTTCATAGGAAGCATGTTATTTTTGACAACAGGCCCAATTTCTTTGGAAATCACGTAGTAAGTAATAAGGGAGGTATCTTCCACAGAATCACATGATGATTTCACATAGGGCTTTTGTCAATCCTCACTCAAAATATAACGCATTAGCCAATCAGATACCATAGTCTCGGTGGCTTCAGCCTTCACAACAGAAAGCTCATTTTCTGCCTCTCTCTTGGGGCTGGAATTTCCACTGCCCAGAATCCATTTGTCTTGAAGATTTCATTTTCAACATCAGTGTAGGAATTTAAAAAAATGTCATTTTAGCTCTGCACAAGATTAAGATAAATCAGGCTGTTTTTTCCTCTTTGGGACTTCCTGGCCCTGGTGACCCTATAATGTTGGGTGTGGGGGGGAGGGCAGCTGTTAAAAGATGCTGGGCTTCCCATGACTGAGGAACTTAGTACATTTAATGTGTCTAGGATACAAGCACATTGATGTCCAAAACCTAGAGAATTGTGCTAAGTCTAGGAGAGGGCATGGGCTTTCTGAATGGACCATTTGGTACCAACATTGTCAATAGTCCACTTAAGTCTGGGAGCAATTCACTGGACTCTGGCACTGGAGTGAGTTTTATACAGTTTGTCTATGGAGAATGACTGCTAATTAATGCCAACTCCATAATCAGGAAAAAATTTTAATGTTCTTAATTTAATTTATTTTTAAATATCACAGACCTTTTATCCATTCATTCTTTGCTTTAACAAGTATTTACTGAACAGATACATTGTGCCTGGGAGCTACAGATACATCAGTCAAGCCTGCCTTCTCAATACGCAAGGTTCTGGGCAAATAATTTTCTAAATAAACATTTTAAGTCACCAATATCAGCATGTCAGCAACATCTGGCAACACAATCTCATGCCATTCCATGAAAGAAATGTTATGCCGGTCAATGGGAGCTATTCCTCCCTAGACTCTCAGAAATCTAGAACCAGGGCCTGACCACATAGCCCCAGAATATCTCCATCTGCCCCAGTGGATCTGTTGGCGTGAACTGAACTTGTCTTTAGCACTGGAAGAGGACTTAGAAAATTTCCAGGAAGTCACTCCAAAGTACGAGGCTGCCTGATGAAAAAGCTGGGGCAGCACCCCCTGCCTGGCTTACCTGAGAATGGTGTTGACATTGGTGACTAAGTCGTGATTCCTGCTCTTAAGGAGATCTCCTATTGTGTGGAATGTTCTTCTGACTCTGCCTGTCATGTAATAAAGTAAGTGCATTCAAGTGTTACAGATGCCACAATAATGGCATATGTATGGCGTAGTGGAAAGTCAAAAGAATAAATGGTTATAATTTGATCAAGCTAAAGAGGAATATATTTATGTGATTGTAGAGTTGGGCATTTATAGTCTTGGGATATCACCGAAAGATGATTTGGAAAATTATTTTGTTTGATTTGTCATGCTTTTCAGATGTCTATAGAAACTTCAGCATTCTGAATTGACAATCTGAAACAGATCACACTGGTAATAGGATATTTGGATGTAGAAAAAGTTGCATTTGTATTCCAGGTATGTCCACCACTTATTAGCTGTATGATTCTGGAGGAAGTAATTCCTCTAAGCCACAGTTTATTCATCTGTAAAATGGGAGTCATAATACTTATTTCACTGGGTTACTTTGAGGTTTAAATTACAGATTTATCTGTAAAACCATGCTCATGGCATACAAGTTTATTTTTCTCTTGGAGCAAGAGTAATTGTGGAAAATATATGGAAAGGAAAATGCTTTTTAAAAAAAGATGATCATCTCAGTCTAGGATAGGAGCATTTCCTAGGAGCTTACTACTTGTAGGCACAGACCCAAAAATGTTAGATTCTAGGCCCTGCACTAAAGGTCAGGCAATACCAACCAGGATGGCTGGGCTTCCAGGCTGAGGTGTACATTCCCTAAAAACATATTGGGATATAAATGTCTAACTGAGCCTCCAGACTTCCTCAGTGCCTTAGTCAGTTCAGGCTGTCTTATAGACTGAATATTTGTGTCCTACTCCCAAAATTTACACGTTAAAATCCTAACCCCCAAAGTGATGGTATTAGGAGTTGGGGCTTTGGGAGATAATTAGGTCATAAGGATGGAGCCCTCATGACTAAATTAGTGCCCTTATAAGAAGAGACACAAGAGCTTGCTCTTTCTCTTTGCTCTCTGCCATGTGAGAAGACAACTAAAAGATGGCCATCTAAAACCAGGAAGTAAGTTCTCACTAGACACTGAATCTGCTGGCACCTTGACCTTAAACTTTTGAGCATCCAAAAAATATGATAAATTAATATTTGTTGTTTAAGTCACCCAGCCTTCCGTAATTTGTTATAGCAATCTGAACTAAAACCTCATAATCTCATCTAATCCCAGTTACTTCTCAAATGCCCCACCTCCTAACACCATCACACTGGGGGTTAGGGCTTCAACATATGGATGGGGGGAGGAGGACAGAAACATTCAGTCTATAGCATTCAGTTTCTAAATGCAGACTCAGACCCACAGGAATGAAGGTCCTTGGGAAACAATGAGGGTGCAGGAAAGCTAGGCCCATTAGATTTTTTCAGATGTCTGCAAAGCTTCCTCAGTGCCTGCCTCTGCTTGTGGAGAAGGCTCTGCTTCTCCACTGAGTAGAATGCTCAAAGCCTCAGTCCATCCGGACTAGCCTCGTCACTTTACCTGCTGCCATCCCCAGCTCTTGGAGCACAGCACAGACTGAGCTTGAGGAGGGGTGGGGGTGAGGGCTGGGAACTACAGATAATAAAGATAGGAATCAGGACCCTGGGTGGGAGCTGAAGTTCAGAGAAGGAGCAGAAGGCACAGACCAAAACCATCAAGATGGGAAAAGAGACTGTGTTTGGGGAACAGGGAAGATGCTAATCTGGCTCAAACCAAGCATGCTCGGGGAGGGTTGGAGGGACGCTGGGAGACTTGGGGAATGCAGGAGGTCTCTGGAGATAACATCCCCAGCCCAGAGCTTGCCTCAAGGCCCCACTCTCCCCAGGAGCAGCAGAGAAGTCAGGGAGAAGCCGTCTTTTTCGCACTTCTTGATTTTACAGTGGGAAGCCTGAGAACGAAGCACTAGGAAATTAAGAGAAATGTTCCGCACACTTGTATAGAAGGCACCACTGTTTTGGAATAGACACATCCCGTTATAATAAGTCTGCACAGAGAAACAGATGGAAGGAGATAAGTATCAGGCTCTGGCCTCCAACTCTGTCAGCCAAGAGAGAAGGAAATTTGAGATGTTAGTTACGGAGGCTTCCTCAAATCCAGGCTGGCACCAAGATTTTGTGGTTGAGTTACTTCCCCTTTTATCAGAGACCCTCCATTTCCTAGCATGCAAATATTTTGGAAGAGAAAACCCCTTTAAAGGAAACTATCATTTTATTGAATGGCTCTGCCAGACTTTTTTGCATTTAGTGTTCATAAAAACCTTGAGCCAGGGATTATTACCATCTCTGTTTTTATAAGAAACACTCTCAACACTGAAGGGACTCAGCTTATATCGCACAACTTTATAAGGGCCTGGCTTAGAGTCGCCGAACACCTGGATGCACGTTTAGCACTTGTACAATATAACCTTTCAGGCTGGAGGCTCACTCTCCCCAAGTAGAAAAACACAGTAGCAAGAAATGGAGAAAGGATATAAATCTGTAGATAAAGCCTCAAGTTGGACCAGATCATTTCAAAGCCCATGACCATAATCAAGTCTAGTGTAAAGTCAGCAGATGTGGTGAGTGCCAGGGCCCACAGGAGGGGACCTCAGATCCTTCCCCTGTCACTCAGCCTCCTCGGAAGTAACTTTCGTGTCCTAATAGCGAAATCCATGGTCAAGCTTGATTTTCAACAAAGTAAAAGCTCTGAGGAATGGCTGGACTCCAATTCCTTTATGATGTCTTTGTGCTCTAAATCTCCATGGCCCCTACGTATAATTCAACACGTGTCTGTGTGTGTGCATCTGTGTGTGTTGAGAGATGGGAGAGGAATGGGTTCAAATACAGCAAAAATTCTTCCATACAGTGATGATGGACAATGAGACCTGATGGGTCCAACTACATTCTCTAGTACAATATAAAGCTCCACATTCAGAATATGGCATTGAAAGAACACTGAATTTGGAAGAATGAATGAATAAATGCTGTTAAAGACAAGCATGAAAGAAGACACTTATGAATTCCTAGGACTATCAAGTAGCCTGAGGCCCACTGAGTTTGTTGCTCATGCTTACACTGTAATATGAAGAGGTGATGGCTGGAGCTCTATTAGCCATTTTGCATCATGAGGATAAAGGCCACACCTGGGTACTGTTGAGAAATCTTTGGGATGAAGTCTGGCTCCTACAGGCTCGTGGTACTGTAAGTTCAGCCCTGGACTGCTGTAGACTCTCCTCCCACACGCCACCCACCTTTCAACTAGGTTCAATGCAGGCCCATCCAGTGCTTGCCTTCCATCTGACCCATCACACTAAATCAAAATTATTTGTTGACTTGCCTTGTTAGCCCACCCAGCTGTGCACTCCCAGAAGACTGGGACCTTCAAGGCTAGACACTCCTCAGGTCTAGCAAGATGCCGTCTACCTAATAACGTTTGCTGAACACGTGAGTCAGTGAGTGAATAACTGGTGGAGTTAATGAAAGTTTTGTTATGAGAAAAGTAAGGGGGCAATAACATGAGAGATATTCTAGCTATTAGAATCCTTAGCGAGATATTCTAGCTATTAGAATCCTTAGCGAGATATTCTAGCTATTAGAATCCTGTGGGTGCCAACAGCTGCAAAGGACAGAGCAGTTTGGGTGCATTTGGGGCCAAATTCATGTGTTAAGGGGCCTTCTATGTTCCAGCCAGATCCCTCCCCTCCAGCCCTGTGAATACACAGCAGGGATCGATGATGACACTGACTCATTCGGAATGTGAGGCGTAAGGGAGGCCCGTGAGGGGCTGAGGGCTAGCAGTTGATGAGAAGATATCTGCCCCAGCTGTTGCATGTTCCTTCTGCTTCCCACCACTCCTGTCCCGGGGCTGCTCCCTCCCAACCTGCATCTTGCCATCTCTGGCCAAGACCGATGGTCTCCTAGGCACCCTCCTTCCTTCTCACCTCTGCAAGTCCTGGGTAAGAGTCTGTTTGTGCCTCCTTTCCATGCAGCCAAGTCCCCGAGGCCTTAGTCAGCCTGCGTGGGTGTTGTTTATTCCCTCATCCGTCTCCCAATTCAGGACACAGTCTATTAAGTGAAACACAATGGCGTAGAGGTTGCCGCTGTAGACAGTGTGTTTTCTTTCCTTCACACCTCTTTCCCCTTAGCCTCTGGTCTCTTTGGCCTTTTCCTCCAAATTTCTTGCCATAGACCTCTCATCATGTGTTTTTCTTTCCCTGGCCTCTCCCTGAGGGTTCTGAGCTGTGAATACGTCTCTGGTGGAATGACCATTCATCCCTTCCTTTTGTTATGACAGCTGAGGGGCAGGACCCTTCTTTCTCCTTCTGAGCTATGCGACTCCAGAGACTCCTAAACATTTCTGAGCCTCAGTGTACTAATTCATAAAATGGGATTGCAAAGGCTGCCATTAGAGCAGGCTGATTGTGAGTGACGTAGTATAAAGAAAGTAGATGGAAAGTTCTTAGTAACTCTACGTCATCCTAAGAAGGTAGTGAAGATATTTTCACTATTTACAGCTCCAGGAAAGAAGAGGCAGAGAAGGCTGAGGTACACGGAAGCCTGTTCTCTACCACTCACCACTATAGACGCTATTTCCATCCCTTCTCCCTTCTCTCCTTCCATTCCCTTTCCTGTTTGTCTATTCCTTTCCATTTCTAGCCATCTTACAGGTGTTCTATGAGGTTGGCCACTGCATGCTCTGCATTGGGTGCATTGCACTCTCCTCCTCTCTTCCACGAGCCAGGCTGCCTGCAGTGACAGGTGAGATCCAGAGACCAGGAGCAGCCACACACCCGCTCCCACTCCCACAGGCACCGCGGTGACCCTGAGGGCTAATGTCCCTCTGGAGTGGAAGCCAATCAGAGGCAGCGGAATGAACTGCTGACCTCAAAATTCTTCTAGCTGCAATGATTTGATCACTCTATATTTTTTCCTCAACAATTCTTCGATCCTTCTTTTTCCCCCTTCCTTGGGTGGTTCACAGAGGAGTCTCCTGACCTGTATACCCAACAGGATTGAGGAAATGCACAGATGCTCCACCCAGTGGTGCCCCCTGGGCCCCTGTGCTTTGTCCGGTCCAGGCTCCAGCACAGAGTGGACTTGGAAAACTTTTCTGAATGGCAGACTCTGTGACCCATGGACCATCGGGGTAAAGTGATATCAACAGATGACAAAGTTGGGGGTAAGAGGGCAGGGGACAAATCTCTACTGGGAGCCAAGCTGGCTGTCAGTCATGCTATTTCTCTTTCCCAGTGTGGCTCTAGCTTT
Source organism: Pseudorca crassidens (assembly GCF_039906515.1). Lineage (NCBI taxonomy): Eukaryota > Metazoa > Chordata > Mammalia > Artiodactyla > Delphinidae > Pseudorca > Pseudorca crassidens. The sequence continues at coordinate 78,606,710 of NC_090309.1, read as the reverse complement.
CCAGAATACCCGAGTACTCCCTGTTACCCAGATAGGCCACACGCTTGGGAACGTCATCCAGCGTTGCCCTTCAAGGCCATTCAAATTAGGACAAAGCTGCGTCTACAACATCCCTGTTCTCACTTTTCCACCAATAAAATGGTAACCTCTGACTGAAAATACATCCAGGGTTTTCTGAAGCCAAGTACCAGGGCATCTCTTTTCTGTGGTTCCTGAAATCCAAGTCCTCTGCCATGTCAGACTGAAGAGGGTGCAGGTGAGGAAGAAGAGCTCTTGGATAGGGAAGTCCCTGGCTTGTAGTCCCTAAAATTCTAACAGTATGCCTTTATGCTGGACATCTTTTTTCCTGTTTGGCCCATTGCCAATTCCTCAAGGTATTTCCTTCAAATAAATTATGAAAAAAATTCACTTCGCTAATGTTAACAACTAGATATTGAATCCTTAGTGTGTTTGAAAACAAATGTTTTAAATCAAGGTTTTGAATAGATAATGGTTTGTAGACTCACCTTTTCCCCACTTGCCTTTCACAAAAGCATCTTCGATTTCCTATGAAAAGCTGGGAAGGTAAACGTAAGCGCATTCATTCAATCTCCCTTTGGCTCACCAGGTCTTGTTTCTAGAAATATCTTTGATGTCCTCTGACTACTCTGCTATCTTTCTATTTCCCTAAACTGACATCATCCCCAAATGTTCCCTCATAACCATCTCAGTTTACATAATTGTATTTTCAACCTGTCTCTACCAGTATTGTAACTCCTCTTCTGATAGTTTTTCCTGATAGTTCGGGTAAGATGAGGATGATGACGGTGATGGTATAGGGGTGAAGAGAGGGGGGTGTCAGAGAAGAAAATTTGAATTTTGTCCTCTTGAAATTCTGCCTTCATCTTAGGAGCGCCCGTGAACCTGTTCATTCAGCTGACAGGCTCACTCACTACTACATAAATTTACACGACTCATACTTAAATCTATGAATTGCTATACGTTGGATATTTACACAGCCTCCAGATTTTTCCTCAAGATCCTGCTTCTCTTCCTCCATTTATATTTTCAGAAAGTAGAGGCTCCTTACATTCCTGGTAGGAGCAGTTCTGTCTTCTATGCCACTTCTGGAAGTCAACTTTCCTCTCAGATCCTCACCTGTAAGTTGAAGGGTTGTATATCATGGTCTCTGAAGTCCCCTGTATAGACTTGTGAAAGATTAATTGAGATTGTTACAGATTGACTGAGCTGATGTCAGGGGGTGCCAAGGAGAAATGAAGATCTAACAGACCTGTGCTTTAGAGTCATGGATGGTTTGGGGGAAGAAACATTAAAGGACAGAGAAAGAGGGTTAGAATTTTAAGCGAAGCATTAAAATTACTTCTCAAGACGTTGTCCCTCCATTTCTCAATGCTCTTGATTGTGTCCTTGGAATCTAGGGTGGTGTGGCCTGTGTTCACTGATGTAAATTGTACGGTGTGAGTGACTATAGCACCACTACTGGGAGTCATCACATATCTTGACAGCAGCCCTTGTTGATGGTCACGTGACAATTCTATTGGAATTAGGTATCCATGGCTTCTGAGGATCTGACCTCTCTGAAGAGGATAAAGAATTAATCAGTAAGTGGCACGGTACCAGTTTTGCAATGTGGGCAAACGTCCACCTGGATAGAGGGGAAAAATACACTCCCCTCTGCTAATAACATCCTGCCCTCATTCAAGCAAGGTTTGGATTGAAGAACTCCAAAGCAAGTCTCTAGATACCCTAAGTCTGCCGTCAGCCTTACCCATTGGTCTGGAATCCTCCCATGTTCATGTTGCATCTGCTGTAGACTCGTGACGAAAGAAGAAAACATTGACCTTTCTATGCTAGGTCGCTAGCTACAGGTGGCTATGGATGGAGTAGGGGCTGCAGTCTGTGTTATTTGGCACGTTTGTATCCTAGGCATAAGCCAACATCTCCACACTATCCTATGACTTTCGGGTGGCATAGAGTCACAGATTTGCTATCTTCTATGAATCTGAAAATTGAAAATATTTACATTTAGATTATGGCAAATATAGGACCATATTTTAATCATCTCTGTACCCCACGGTGACAAGCACAGAACTTTGCAGGAAGCAGGAACTTTGCAGGAAATCATGTGTTAGTTTTGATGATGAGGATGACAATGATAATGATCATGGTAAAGCTAAATGATACAAAATAGTAAGGTGGGGCTTCCCTGGTGGCGCAGTGGTTGAGAGTCCGCCTGCCAATGCAGGGGACGCGGGTTCGTGCCCCGGTCCGGGAAGATCCCACGTGCTGCGGAGCGGCTGGGCCCGTGAGCCATGGCCGCTGAGCCTGCGCGTCCGGAGCCTGTGCTCTACAACGCGAGAGGCCCCAGCAGTGAGAGGCCCGCGTACCGCAAAAAAAAATAGTAAGATGTTTTTCAAATGGATTCTATTAATAGAAAGTTATATGACGCTAACTATCTTACTGTATTTGAACCTTAGAACCATGTCAGAGAATAAAACGTTTCAATGCCAGAGTATGAAGCTTATGGAGAGCGGAGACTGTGTTTATTCACCTCTGCTTTTCCAGGCCTTATCACAGGCCCTGGCAAGAAATATAAACTTAATCTTATTGTTGTACGCTTACTTGGTGCACAAAAAATTTATTAAGCGTTCATTGCAAAGCAGCAGGGCTGCCACTTGTATGACCAAAAAGACTGCAATGTACAAGATAAGGGAATGCTATTATTTAACACAATGTGAACAGTGTCTGCTGAGTGGGTGTTTAACCGTGTCTTGGTGTCCTTGAGAAGCAGTAAAGAGTCAAGTTTCTACTCTCTTGCAACCTGCAATTTTAAAAAGAAAGATAAACAATAAACTCATTAACAAATAAATAAATTATATAAATTCACGTAATGAAAAGTTCTTCAAAAAAAAAGAAAAGAAAATAGGATGGTGGCATTAACAGCAATGGATGCTGAGGGAGGGGCTATTTAGCTACGAGAGTCTGGAAAGGTCTCTCTTGAGGAGGGAAACTTAGAGTTGAGACCCAAATGATTAGACAGAGGCAAGCCTACGTTAGCTAGTTTCATTCTTACATCACCCCTGTTAGGTAGAAATTAGTCCCGTTTTATATGGGAAGAGATCAAAATCCAGAGAGAAATTTATCTAAGGTCACACAGCTAGTAAGTGGCCCAACAAGTATTTGTTCCAGATAGTTTCAAGTCCAAAATCTTTGTGTATACACATATGACACTGTCTCCTGTAGAGAAGAAAGTGAATGAAACAAGAATCTTATGCATCTATAGTCAGTTTCATAAACATATTTCTAGATGCAGGTACCAGCTACATACTGGGTACTTGGATACAGTTTTGTGAGATGTCTACGATGAAATTCTTAACAATATTGATGCATGTCCCCAAATTGTCTCAGGCAATTAAGCCCAAATAAAGGGACGATTTTAAGAATAATGCACAGTCCCAGAGTGCACTCTGCCACCAGGAATCTACAGGACCTCGGGTGAAATCACCTTTTCTATTTGAACTTCAGTTTCTGTATCTAAAGATAAATATGATAATTACCCAGTTTACTTCTGGACGATTGTAAGACTCTAAAGTGATAACAAATATGATAGTGTTTTGAAAAAATGTAAATATAAGTAATTTTGACTGTATTCTTTTGGCAATCATTAAGGAAATATAAAATATCAGACTTCATATTCTTTTTCTTACCAAAGCCAAGATTTTATGGGGTAGAAGTTGAAAAATGTCAGAAACGTATCAACATAGTTAGGTCTACTTTCCAAAACTATGCCGTCCAAGTAACTTTTCAATTTAATTATCATTCATGCCCGAGAAACACTTGCCTTAATTATCCAAGTTGTTATTTGGTTGTAAGCAGCTGAATTCCTTCCATAAATTTCCCATTTATTGTCCTAGTATAGATCTGTTATGAGTCTTGACTTGGAGATAAGTATCTTATCTCCATTAAGGTATTTGCCCTAGAAGAGAGTTTTGTATTGGATCTATTGCTGAGACCTTGGTACTTCCTTTTCATATGCTTCTCCCCCAGAACTTCCTGCTGTAAAAGCCACTCCACTTTTTCATGCTCCTTAGTAAATATTATTGATGATACAAATCACAACAACCCTATTCTTCCATGTTCATAATACTTTTGCAGCATAAGAACTGCCTTCCCACATACCTTTTTCATTAATCTTTGCCACAAATTGATGGTGTTGGATTTAATCCTCATTTTAAAGATAATGAAAAGCAGCTCAGAGAGGTTAAGATGTGGTTAGGGTAGCACAGCCAAGATGAGTGGCTCATGGCCTCAGACCCAAGGCTCTCCTATTGTCTGAGCCCTGCATCCTGCCCCTGCACACGCCAATGTTGAAAGAGCTTGGCCCTCGCTGGATTTTAAACAGGCATTATTACATTAATATCTTTAAGTATCTTAATTAGGTCTTACAGGAAGGAAAAGAATTATTTGGTCACCAAAACAGCCCAAGGATTCCAACTTGAAAGAGTGAGTCTGTTTCAGATCACCAGATAGGGTGGTGGCTCTGTTTGGCCAGAAAACTTCAACATAAACGATGAGCCATGTGTAGCAGGGGATGCTCGCCTGAAGCCCCTGGCCTGGGAGGAAATGGGACTGTATGTGGTATGCGGACCCAACACCTACAGCAAACACTCCCACGGCCACCAGTGTTGGATTCAATTAAACATTAAATTCATCATCTTTAGCAAGGAAGGAGAACAGCAAACAGTTGCTCTCTCATGGCTAAACACCCCTTGGATTTGCTGGTCTTTGATTTATTGGAAGAAACCTGCTGGGAAGAACATACTGTGTAGCTGATTAATGTCAGCTTCTGTCATCAGTTTCCACTTAGATTCTTGGCCAGCCCTGACATCTCCTCCCTGAAGGATCCAGAAGAATTTGAGGGCTGATCCAAGAGCTTTACTGGCATGGGATTTGCAGAATGTGGTGTTTGCAAAATAAGGAAGATGAATGGAAGTGGAATCCCATGTTCTCCTCTGGACTTGTTTCTTTAATTCATTTCTCCAGAGGCCCCGCTCCATGCCAGGACCACACCAGCAAGGGGACCGGGGAAAGTGTGTTCCCAGGCTCCAGTACAGATGTCTTGCATTTCCTGTACTGCTTTATGTACTGCCTCCTCAGAGCTTGTCAAACTGGGAAAGGGTCCGAGGAGGAATGCAGCGCACATTCACCATTGGAACCTCACTGGGACACTAGGACAAAGCCCGTGGATGCGTGGGCACATGAGGATCAGGTCCCTCCATCTGCCCAGCCAAGGCCAGGTCAGGCACACACGTGACTTAGGTTTCACAGGGTCCTAGAGCACAGTTTTTTTTTGTTTTTTTTTTTCTCAATGATAAACTGTGATTCGATGGCATTAAAGCAAGCAGAATTTTCTGTATTTTTTTTTCTGTTGGAGGAAAAGCCCACTGTTTGAATTCTTATAAATAAGGCTACCCTATTTATAAGAGAGTTTAGGGATACTCTAAACCCTCTCCTTTCTGAACTCATTCCTGTATGTAGAAAAAAAAAAAAAGAGAGAGAGAGAAAGAAAGGAAAGATTCCGACTGAGAAATAAAAATCTGTTCTGGTTATCTATTCGTGTTTAAGAAATCATCACAAAACCTAGTAGCATAAAATAACAACACTCATTTTATTATATCTCACAGTTTTCAAAGGTCAGGAATCTGGGGAAAGATGGGCTAGACAGTTCTGGCGGGGAAAGTTACAGACAGGAGCTGGGAAACAGGGCATGAACCAAAGCCAGTGGGGGCTTGTTGGAGCATCTCTGTTTCTGCCTCTGTCTCTCTGTCTCTGTCTCTGTCTCCCTTTCCCTTCCTCTCTCTGTTCCTTACTCCTTTCTTCCCTCCCTCTCTTTCTCCATATAATCGCAGGACCCTTCAATGTGGTCTCTCCACCTGGGCTAATCTTGGCTTCCTTAGAGCACAGCAGCTCCTGTAAAGTCAAAGTGCTTACATGGTGACCGAGGGCTTCAAGAGTAAGTAGTGAGTCCAACCGTGCTTGTTGTAAGCTGATATTTGAAGATGCACGAAGGATTTTTAAGATTTTGAAAAGCTTAGGGTTACTTCCTTATCTTTTTACTGGTCAGTCATAAAGATCATACAAAAGATGGGATCAAATTACTTCCATGCTCTTCATCACATCTATTCGTCTAGAATTCTGTGGGGCACTATTGCTAAGGGTCTCATCCTTAAAAGTAAGACAATAATAATAACGTTGTTGATACTTACTGAAGTGTCAGGAGTTCTTCTATATACTTTTCATGCATTGAATAATTGAATTATTGCAAATATGCTAGAGGTAGGTACTATTTTTTCCCCTGTACAGATGAGAAAGTAAAGGTATGGAAGGGTTGAGCAACGTGCCGAAAGGCATACGGTTGGTAGGTGGCAGAGCCAGGATTTGTGCCAGGCAGTCTGATTCAAGAGGTCACCCTCTTAAGCTTTATACTAACCTGCCTCCCCCAAAGAGAGCACAGCCCAGTGGCTTCCCACTGAAGCCACAGAGAATTTTCTGTGCATTTGTTCTCTGCATGTGTAAGGGACAAGACCCCTGAGACAAGCATCTCTCAGTCTTCCTGCTGAAGCAGCACGTGGCAGATCTCAGTGAGGACCACAGGTAAAGGCTAGGAGTGAGCTCAGTGTTAGGAAAAGCTTCCTGTTGGAGGGAGGAGCCTAAATGGGGTCTTGGAACAGATAGAAGTTAGATCACCCGAAAGATGCAGTTGACATTCTCGATGGTAGGAGGAATTTGCTTTGCCTCACAGCTAATAATATTGCCAGTTCCAGCCCTAAAAGAAGAGGTTCCTCTTTTAACGTGATTGCATTGGTTTTCTTTGGGTGCTGACCATTAGGTGATCACCATGGGGGAGAATAAAAGACAGAGCTTCTCCTTAGGGAGCCAGACGCCTTACAGATGAGTCAGGGAGGAGGGGGGATCTGGCACTCCGGGGAACACAGGTTTTTTTCATCCCAAGAGTCCCCTGAGGCCCTGTAGAACTCCCTAGAACCTGCGAGATCCGGCTTTCCCTGGGAAGAGTGGTCATGGCAGCAGGGAAAAAAAAAAAAAAGACAAGGCAAGAGAATTAGCTGCCATGCCACTAATCCTCTGTCCTCATCCACAGAAGACCCGCTTTGCCCAATTTAGAGCCCAGTTCCGGTTTGGAGACGAGAGTGCTGACAGGGATTGTAATAGCAGAGGCAGGATGCAAAAGGATCCCCACTATCGCAGATCCACAGCATACTCCAGCTGCCTTGAGGTGTTCCGTAAACTCCTGGGGGTGGGGATGTGCCCGCCTTAATCACCAATGAGCCCTCAGCAAGCGACGTGAAATCCATGGTCGGTAAATATTTGCTAAATAAGCAAATGAGTGAATGAGTTGATGAACAGAATACTTGAATTTGTATTGGTGCTTTTGGAAACCAACGATAGGATTCCCGAGCACTGAGAATGGAATGAGGTGGTCCTTCCCACCTACCTAAAAGGCAGAGAGTCTGAGGTAAGAAAGAGTCCTGTGTCCAGAGAACTGGCTTTTTCCTGGATGGTAAAATTCATACTTCCCTGAAGAGGCATTGAATAAGTTGCGTTGGGACATTTAAAAGACCAACCAATGTAAAATTTAATACGCTTAATTCTTCAACTTCTTTTCTCAGCTACACAGACCTCATGTGAATCTATCTTGTGGTAAGCTGAACTTGAGAATTATCACAGGCATGCAGCTGCAGATGCTTATATTTGAAGCATTCTTACATGTCACCAAGATCAACTGAATGTGATGTTATCTTTGCCAGCAGGTGGCTTAATTTGAATGACCCAATAAACAGAAAGCTCATTCTCCTTGTGATAAACTGCTGTCTTGTTATATCATAGTATTTACTGCAAGAAAGAATTTCCCCCAAATGAGGTGAGCTGCCATCTCCTGTTGAGGAAGTTAAAGCAAACTTTGGCCACCTTGAATAACTATTCAAAGTGCACTAAGATCCTGGATGAGAAACTAATTTGCTCCAACCATCTGTAAGTAATACATATTTTGGTGAGTTAGGGAAATTAGAAAGTTTGAATGTGTCTGGATGTCAGATTTACTGAAAGTTTAGCAAAATGAAAAAAGGGAAATAATTACCAGGAAAAACAAAACAAAACATTTCCAAAACAGAATATATAGTATACACAGCAGAATCGTGTTTTTATGAATATAATATAGTTAATGTAATATTAAATAATAATAATAAATACATATACTTAATAAATATGCCGTATGTATGTAACAATAAAATATATCAGGGTATCTACATATAAAATGTATACATATAATGTTATACACATGTTACAAATTTATTATTGTTGATGGTAGAGCTCTCTAGGGTGATAGAAATGTAATGATTCTATTTGTTTATTTTATCTACCTCACTGACTGGGGAGCCTACCCATCTGTATACACCTTCATGCCCCAGGATGCAGTCAGGTCTCCTTACGCTTTTATTGTGCCAGCCATAACATTATGCCATGGTCCACTCTATACCCCCAGGCAGAAGACTCCTTCCTTGTTTTTTCTACCATCCCATTCAAGGCCAATGAAGCCTTCCTAGATCCTCCCTGTTAACCCCTGCACTGTTCCTGGGTCTCTTTGTCAAGCTTCTTCCCGCCCACATTTCACTCTGCCTAACAGGTTGCTTTCAGAGCCCTGGTATGGCTGGGAGAAAACGGTGTGAATCAGGATAGCCAGGTTGAAAGTCAAAACTGTGCTTCCACTTAACAGTGGGATTTTAGGGAAGCTGTATAATCTCTACAGACTCCACAAATTCCAAATAATGATAATGATACCAGTTTGACCCAATTTATGAAGCCGTTGCAAGAAAATGGACGCACAAAATGTTTTGAGATGCTAATGTATCAGGTGCGCATATGTGAGAGATGATCACTGCAAAATGTTCACTGACAGCTGAAAGCGTACTCAGACTTACCTGGGTGACCTTGAACAAGTCACTCTGCCTCTGCACCTCAGTTTCTGACTTAGAACCCAGGTTCTTAGCCTGGGATCCTCAGAGGGGCTTCAGAAGAGCCCAGATGTCCCTGGCGTTGTATGCGGAATTGTGCCTGTTCATGCATTTTTGTGGGTTGAGCCTTCATCGTTTTCATCAGATTCTTAAACAAATCTGAGCCCCAAAGGAAAGCCGAGAAACCCGGGCCAAACGCTAATGAAGATTTTTATCTGGGCCTGACAGCTTGTCTCTCTAAGAACTTTAGTCCAACATGTTCTTGTAAAAGGTACAGAAGTACATTTTGCAAGACCAGAGAGGGACCATCACAGATGAGGACACTGCATCCTGGAAGGGTGAGGTTAGGTGCCAGATGTGAGGAGCTGGCAGATGACTGACTCTGGAAGCCTACCAGGGACCCAGTGAGATGGGTAATCACAGAGTCACAGATGATTTCCTCCTTAGATTTTAAAATCAGGGTGGGGTGGTCAATAGGAAATCCTGAGAAACAGTCTGCCTTGTAAGTAGAAGGCGTTTAGCTTTTAGGAAATCTTGACTTGGATCGTAATTTCGTAATTTTCTACTGTCTAGAAGTCAAGGACTCAGAGACACATAAACTTTTGAAGAGTCTCCACACTAATGAAGAGACAACCTTGCCATCAACTGACGACAAAACCGGTGAGAACTTAGAGGACCCGGAGTCAGATTTGGCTGGATATTCTATTGGGTACTTAAGTGTTGAACTGCATGGGTTGAATGAAGGCCCACTGATGCCTTTGGAATATCATCAAGGCATGTAGTATCCATGAGACCAGGCTCCCTGCTGAGTAGTTTGCCTACGTGGTCTTATTTAATTCTTACAACGTTCTTGCAAAGTAGGTTATAATCCCTACTTAAAGTTGGGGAATCGGTGGCTCAGAGATGTAGAGAATCCACTTTTGGTTACAAAGAGATAGAAACGTTTCCAAGTGGCTTCACTTCTACAGGTCTGGTACCTCCGTGTCCTCTTTTCTTGTCCATCCCAGTTCATCCCCTGCTGCTCAGCAAGAATGCCCAGGACTTCCTTCCAGGTGCAGTCCACACTTGCTACAATCTGACTGCAGCCCACATGTGTACCCCCTCACCTGTTCCTCTCCACCTCATAAAGAGGGCTACACTTGCCTGGACTAATCGTCGTTTGCCCCTGCCAGTCTCTTCGCCCAACACAGCTCCATCCCCACTCTCTGCCACCTCCAACTTGTCAAAGGACCAGCTTCAAGCACTCCTATTACAAAGGGTGTCAGAGCCCTGCAGAGAGTCTCAGCAAGCAGCCCTCCCTCCCCAGGCCCTCCTGAGATGACAGGGAGGGACAGCCCAGGGCTGCAGACCCCTGTCCCCGTGCTGCCTCGGGGACACACTGGGTGTGCAGGCTGAGGCAGCTCAGGGGCCTCCAACAGAAGTTCACTGAACCACAAGGGAACCGTGAGCCGCAGCAAAGGTGTCCAAATCCGTGGCAGAGATAAGAAGGGAACCAAGAGGTGCTGGGGTGCTGACCCCCAGGGCGGGGCTCTGTCCGCTTCCCTGGAAGCCTCTGACCAACACAGAGGAAGTGAAAACAAAGGGCAGAAGCATGCATCCTTACTTGGGGCAGATTCTGGGGACTCAATCAGTTTCTGTTGTTAATTACCTATCTTGCTCACTGGCACTGGGAGAACATTCTGTCCAGGTTTTACTCAAATTGCTGTTAAAAGCATGTGGAATGCCTTAAATGCTCTTTAAGTCCTAGGGTAGAGGTGATGCTAGGCACAGCCAGAACTGGAGCGGGGCCTCCCGGCTCTCTCCAGAGGCTGTCTTGAAGCAGCCAAGCAGGCAGCAGGGAGGCTCTCAACGGGCACGGCTGAGAAGGGTTCCGGGCTCTCTAGCAATCCTACACTTTAACCCTTTGTTCTGCTGCTTGGAAGTGGGCTTCAATTTCCCTAGATCTCCAAACTGGGCTACAGAATTGAGTTAGACAGATTGTAAATCCTGCAACATTCTTCTAACCCAGAATGGAGACTCTGAGAAATGAGTTCGTTCTTTTGGCATCAACCTCCCAATGGCAAATTTTCTCATTAAAACCAGAGAATGGACAATTTTAAAGAGATTACTTCCCCTAAAGATACTAATCTGCAATTTGATATTATAATATCATTTCTTGAAGCCAGTGGTTAGAACAGCTGCACAGAGAAGTTATTAATTTCCTTCAATGGGCTGTGATCAGGAACTCACTGGCCAGAATGTCATTATTTTTTAAGACATACATTATGCATAGAGGTATTGCCTAGAAACTCAAGTGCATTGTAAGTGGTAGTGCTTAACTACGGACCATGTTGAAGAGGAGTGATTTAGTGAAGTGAGATTTTATTGTGTTGCAGAAACACATGGAAATTGATCAGAGGTGAGTCTGAGACACACATAGTAAAACGCATATTGCATCTTAGGTCAAGTATTAGTGTGGTCACTTCCTCAGCTGACTCTGCTCTATTAAAACTGGAAAATAATAGATATGAGCATTAGGGTCACTTTGAGAGTCTACAGCCTACTAATTACATCAAGAGAAGAAGCTTCCTGGTTTTTCTTTCCACGAGGCAAAGTATCTTAACCTTGGCACTCCTTTTTTTTCATTAATCAAAGTTTTAATTCATCTCCTTGATAGACATCAAAAGACATAAATTACTCTGTTAGAATTATATAATACAACTAATATGAAGTGGGTAGCTTTATTTTAAACATATAAAATTATTTAATATATTTCTTTTTTATTTTATTTATTTATTTTTTTGCGGTACGCAGGCCGCTCACTGTTGTGGCCTTTCCCGTTGCGGAGCACAGGCTCCGGACGCACAGGCTCAGCGGACATGGCTCACGGGCCCAGCCGCTCCGCGGCATGTGGGATCTTCCAGGACCGTGTCCCCTGCATCGGCAGGCGGACTCTCAACCACTGCGCCACCAGGGAAGCCCTGATATATTTCTTTTTTAAACCTCTCTTTCTCATTGAAGTATAGCTGATTTACAATGTTGTGTTAGTTTCAAGTGTACAGCAAAGTTATTCAGTTATTCATAAACATATTCATTTTCAGCTTCTTTCTATTATAGGTTATTACAAGATATTGAATATAGTTCCCTGAACATTACAGTAAGTCCTTGTTGTTTATGTGTTTTGTATACATTGGTGTATATCCGTTAATCCCAAACTCCTAATTTAACCACCTGCCCCCGCTTTGCCCTTTGGTAACCATAAATCTGTTTTCTTTTTTTAAACATCTTTATTAGAGTATAATTGCTTTACAATGGTGTGTTAGTTTCTGCTTTATAACAAAGTGAGTTATACATATACATATCTCCCCATATCTCTTCCCTCTTGCATCTCCCTCCCTCCCTATCCCACCCCTCCAGGCGGTCACAAAGCACCGAGCTGATCTCCCTGTGTTATGCGGCTGCTTCCCACTAGCTATCTACCTTACGTTTGGTAGTGTATATATATCCATGCCACTCTCTCACTTTGTCCCAGCTTACCCTTCCCCCTCCCCATATCCTCAAGTCCATTCTCTAGTAGGTCTACATCTGTATTCCTTTCTTGCCCCTAGGTTTTTCTGACCATTCTTTTTTTAGATTCCATATATATGTGTTAGTGTACGGTATTTGTCTTTCTCTTTCTGACTTACTTCACTCTGTATGGCAGTCTCTAGGTCCATCCACCTCACGACAACATAACTTTGTTTTCTATGTCTGAGCCTATTTCTGTTTTGTAAATAAGTTCATTTGTACCCTTTTTTAAAATTCCACATATAAGTGATATCATATGATATTTGTCTTTCTCTGTCTGACTTACTTCCCTTAGTATGATCATCTCTATGTCCATCCATGTTGCTGCAAATGGCTTTATTTCATTCTTTTTTATGGCTGAGTAATATTCCATTGTATATATGTACCATATCTTCTTTACCCATTCACCTGTTGATGGACACTTAGGTTGCTTCCATGTCTTGGCTATTGTAAATAGCGCTGCTATGGACATTGGGGTGCATGTATCCCTGGTGCTGTTGATATTTGGATCCAGATAATTCTTTGTTGTGGAGATTGTCCATTGTGAGATGTGTGGCAGCATCCCTGACTTTATCCACCAGATGACAGTAGCACACTTCAGTTTGTGCCAAATAAAAATGTCTTCAGAACTTTCTGGCCAAATATTCCCTGAGGGTTAGTGGGTAGGAAAAAATGGTCCCTAGTTGAGAACTGTTGCAGGAAGGGAGAGCTGTACCTGTTTAACTGAAGGTCCTTCTGGGATCAGGAGATAGACCTCATGACCTCCCACCTGTGTTCCAGCTCTAACATCCCAAAGTTAATCTAAAGTAAATGTATTTCATTGTTTATTCATTTTAGTTCCAAGCTAGTTTCCAAATGAAATATTGCTGCAGGTCTTTCCTTTTTGCAATTTACAATGAGTAATGATCAATTTTTAAAATTTCTTGTAACTTATGCAAACCAGAAAATGTACTAAGTTTCATTCCTACAGGGTGACTATTTAGCTTCAATAAGATAATGTTTAAAAAATCTGCCTAAAAGTGTGTTGTGAAGCAATAGATACCAGTCACAATTACCTCTGATGTAACTATAAATTAACTGTTTTAGCCATTTTCCCTGGATATGCTCACCATGATATTCAACTTTTCCATCTCTTCCAGCTCCACCCTGGCTTCACTAAACCTAAAAGGTTATGTTCAGATGAAAACTATTCTCCCAACAGAGACGCTAGGTCTTTGCTCAACAGAACCCTAATCATAATTCTGTATTGCTTCCCACTCAGCTCGTTATGAGTAGACTGAATATGAGTTTCAGATTTAGACAGACCTGATTTCTAATGATGCCTCCATCATTCACAAGTTGTGTATCCTCCAGCAAGACACTTAGCCTTCCTGGGTCTGCTTTGTGTTGAGTGACGGTGCTTAGTAGACTAAGGCCAAAGCCTTCCCTGTATGAGAATGTCCAAAAGGTTATTCACTTTTAGAGTTCATGACCACCTGGCTTAGTATCTGTCCAGATTCTAAAGGAACACCTGGAGAGGATTTTTAGATGCTTTCGTTGATAATAAAGCATTGGGAAGCATTGAGTCCTCCCAGTAGGTGAGACTAGGTGTTAACTCACAAACTTGAACTTAGGTAATAACACACATGTCACATTCGGACCAAAACTCCAGGAATTCTAATACGAGCTTTGAGATTCTGCTTGTTGTCGTTCTTCTAGGAACGCCTAGCCAGAGAGTTAGAGGAGCTAGAACTTGTCTGTTCGGGATGCTCCTCCTTACTTAACTTAGGTTCTGCTCATCTGCCTTCTATGTGACTTTATTATTTCCTTTTTACTCTTTGCAAAAAATCTCGTTTTTACTCATGGAGTTAAACCCATTCTTTTTCCCTGAGAACTGTCTTTATTGATTGATCTCCATAGCAATTTGCTTCCTTCAAACAATTCTACACGAGGTCACTGTTACCTTTTTTGGATTAGCCTCAGAATGGCCTCTTTTTATTTGCTAGTTCTGCAACTTGCAAATTTGACTACTTTGCTCTACAACTGGGTTCTCTCTCTCTCTCTCTCTCTCTCTCTCCTTCCATTCCTCGCTTTTCTTCTGTCTCTTTTTAATTTGGTAAACAATTTTAAGATACAGAAAACTATATAAAAGTCATCCATGAACTCAGGACTTGGAGTCAATCAGTGTTAACCTTATATCATGTTTGCTCTTCTTTTTAATAAGAAAAAAAATCACTGAGTAACATTAAAACTTAAATTTATATCTTTCTAACAAAACCTAAAACTAATATCTTATTCTCCTCCAAAATAAGACAAGAACTTTAGGAAGCTTTAATTTCCCTCTCACTATCCTTCTCTAGCCCTCTGTGTTTTTTACTGTCTTGTAATTATTGATATATCACACTATGCTGTTAACGTCCCCAAATACTTCTGATATTTGTGGTTGATAAGATTTTGACATATTGCCATATTTTTAACCTCATCTTTTCTGGTATGACTTCTTGTTTCAGACCATTCTTTCCTTCTGGGTTTATTTTTCTTCTTGCTTTAAGTACATGATTTAGTATTTCTTTCAGAGAAAATCTCTGAGTAGTAAACTTGGTCTTTATTTCATAGTTTCCTTTTTAACCATTTAATTCCTTCCCACTTTCGTGTGGGTAAGATCACATTTTCCATAGTATTTTTCTGTGAGCCCCAAAGTTAAAAGAGTGTTCTCTGCAGATCCGTGATAACTAACTATCCCTGTGCCTCTCTCCCTCTGTATCATCTTAAGGATTTATGGCCTGGTTGGAATTAGACCTCCTTTGATTCCAATAACATTTTAGGCAACATGCTTAAAATGGAACAAAGTCACGTTACATTACAGAAGGAGTCCTACTAAGTGGAGATGTATCTCAGCAAGATTCCCAGACCCCTCTTGCATCCCTGCCCCGAAAGGGCTGGAACAGAACATTCTGCTTCCCCGGCAGCCTCCACCACCCTCCTCACTCTCTCCTGTTATTGCTTTGCTTCAAGACTACTCCCTGTCCCAAGGGAGGCTGATCATTTGAGTTAGTTTGTCTCTTTCTTCTGCTGTCCTTGGAAAGCCTCTTCCCTCTGCTAGCAGTTTCAGGGATCAATTGTTCTTTGGCAGAGAAGGAGACTCGATGACAATGAAGAGTTTCCATTTCTTCTTCCTGCAGCTGCTGACCCGAGAGAGCAAGCCAGACGATGCACCTCCTCGCAGGAGAGGAAGCAGCGTGAGCCCCAGAGGTTAAATGGATTAACTCCTTCCATCACCTGAGCAAAAGAAGACAGAGGCCAGGGATGCCTTCTTCCAAGCAGGCCCATCTGATGAAAGCAGGGTTTCCTCGCATGTACAGATACTATGCAGCACAATTCTCTGTGTCTGGTTACAAATATGGAAATGTTAACCCCTTTAGTGATAGACCAAACGTTCTGTACATTTCTGGGCAAGAGCTGATGACATACGGAAGAAAGTATATCTTTTCGTTTAAAAGACAATAAAGTTAAAAGAAAGAGAATACACGCTCTTTATTGATTTTATGGCCAATATTTTTCTTCTATTTAAGCAGAAATGGAAGAGTTTTGCAACATATCTTTTTTTCCAGGTATTTTGTTGTTTTTTCTTTCCTTCAAACAGTAACCTTAGTATCAGCTGAATGAAAACCAAATATTTTTCCTGGTTCCCAAGTACTTCATCTGCCTCTCTTCTTCTCACTGTGTCTTTTCCAGAACATTCTGGGTGGAAGGTATGGAGAGTATGCAATCCAGTGGACTGCCAACTAAGTGCTGAGGTACAAGCAATTAGATGGGCCTACAGCAGCTCTCTCTGGAATGTCTTCCTCCCTTAGGGCGAAGGTGCTTAAGACTAAACTTGAAACTGAAAAGAAAAGAAACTCCTAACATAAATATCACTTCTCAGTTACAATTCATTTTTCTTTCCCTAATTCTTTCTCATAAACACATGCATATTCACTTAAATCAGCCTTATGTTCCAGAAGTGAAGACATCCTTAGGAAAGTTTGAAAATTCAACATCCAGTGATCTCTGCCCTGATTGCTGTGTAACTGCTGGTGAGTCACTGTTCTTTAAAAATGGGGGTGAGCATCTCAGTGATTAATGAAGGTTTTCTTGACCGGCAGGGGGCCTTACCCAGCTGCTAAGGTAATTTTCCCCCTACATGTTCATTTTAGAATGAAAATAGTAGAGAAAGGAAAAAATATGCAAGTGCATGCAGATTTTTTTAAGCTCACTGCTTTTGGACATGTTCAGGATTTGTGTAATCATGGTGATTACCGCTATTCACTTGACTGTTTTTCAATGACTAAATCAAACTTTTCCTTTTGAACTTGTATTTGACCTCTTTGAAATTCACAAATGAGTTGCAAAGTAGAAATCATATTTTTCAGAGTGTCATAAGTCATATTTTCAAACAGCGCTTTGTTGAGTACCAATCTCTCACTGATAAATTGCAGACTACCGACACCCCTGGAAATACTCTGGCTCTGCAACTAATGCCCTGTCTCGTGGATGCCAGCATGGCAGAGATTGCTTAAATGTCCGTTTCAACTTTGGTTTCTCATCTTATTGCAAGTAAGACACCAAATTACATGGTCCTCTTAGAGGAAGAAAAGAGTTGCCTTCACAGCTTCATGGCAATCACGAGACCCCCAGAGACTGTGTTTGCCTCCCAGCTGACGGCCAAAGGTGGCAAAGCTGGTCTTTCCCACTATCTCATTTTCTCTTTCAGTCACCCCATTTTCCTGGAGAAACCAGTGCTTGTCTGGAAATCAACCAATTGTCTTTCACCTTTAAAAGAAATTGCTTATTGTGGTGGATGCACTAGCTGTACACTCATATCTCTTCTCCCATTTTTCCTGAGCACAGAACTCAACTGCATTTCCTAGACTCCCTTGCATCCGTTGTGACCATGTGATTGAGCGCTAACCAATGAAATTATGAGGGCTACTTTCTCTCCTTTTTTGCTCCTTCAAGGCTGACTGATGTTGGGAATCCCCTCAGGGTAACTTTGTAAGTACCAGGTCTACAGTTGCAGATCTGCTCTCATCCTGGAATCCTTGAATGACCTCACGGAGCAGAGCCCTCTCCCTCACTATTCACAGACCTGAAACCATCCTGGAACATTAAGTAATTTAGGCATATATTGCTATTATGTTGAGTGATTCATAGGTGGGCTTCTTTGTTACATAAATCTAGTCTACATAAAAATTTATGCTTTAGTGCTCCCTTCAGATGAACTTGTATTTTATTTTGGGGCCATCTGAAAGCCTTCAAGATACAATAAAACTAGCTGTCCAAGGTGGGGCTCTGTTGATTGGTGAAAGGGAGGCTCTGGGCTTGAAGGCTTGTGCTCGGCAATGAACAACCACAAATAAAATGCCAGTTGTATGGAGACAGCACATCTATTATTCAGTTCACAGCAACTTTTAGCCTCCTTTCATAGGTGAATCAGTTGAAAATTAGGGGAGTTGGATAATTTTCTGTCTGGGCTGGCTTCAGGTGTGGCTTGATGTAGGAATGACTTGCCAGCATTTCATATGTCTCTCCTGGTGAGGGGCCTGGTTTGAAACATTACTTTCTGATTCCCTTTCCAAGGAGCAAGTGTCTGGGAACATGGGCTTGGCACCACTGTGCACCCCTGATGCCCAGGGAGAGGAGTCAGCACCTGGGCTATTATCAGGCATAGTGTCTTTTGGGGTTTCCCTTCAGATTACATATACAGCATCCAGGGTTGGATCATCACATTCAAACGGGGACAATGAAATGGGACACCAACACGTATGTGTAAATGGGTGAATGGGTAAGGAAGTGAGAGGAGCTGGCTGGTGAGGATGCCTGGAGAGCTAGGTGGGTGGGAAGGTGAGCTAAGAAAGATGAGGCTTCTGATGATGCAGAGCCAGGTCCTGGGCAATTCTTACAGAAGTAGAGTCTGTTTTATGCTTTGTCATGAAGAGACACTTAATTGAAACAATAACCATTTACCCAATGAACTTCATTAGACTGAAGAATCTTATTTTGTTGTTGTTAGCCTAAGATCAAACTTGGCAAGGACCTCTCTGAGTCTCCCTCCCTTCCCTCCTTCTTTGGTTTCTTCCTTCTTTCCTTCCAACCTTCCTTCTTTCCCCCCATCCTTCGTTCTTCCTCTCTTATTAATTAGACACAATCGACATACTGGACATTACATAAAAAGCACTGTTATTAAAATAATAAACAAGATTCATTCCCTGTCCCCAAGAGTTTCACAATCTCATGGGGAAGAGTGGCATGAAAATGGGCAATAACTCAGTATGGTAAGTTGCAAAAAAAAAGTGATATGGAAGCAAAGAAGAAAGACATCTAAATCTGCCTTTAGTTTGTGCTTTCTAGATCCGTGACACGTGTCTCTCCGCTTCAGACATCAGCCTCCTCTTGCTCTGGGCGATCTGTAACTCTGACATGGACCAGAAACGGAAGAATCTTAAAATATATCAGACCCTCATGAAAACCTCAGCACTAAGAAAACTTTAAAGAATCCAGCCTTAAAGTGCTTTGCCCTGGAAAGTCTCCTCAGCCCGCTGGAAGAGGACCACCTTCCCACTCAGAGTGGTGTACTATTTGAGTTCGGTAGCACAGCGCCAAGGACAGTCTGGGTTTTCTCACTTGACAAATTCTCATCTGTCAAGAGATGCTAAAGGCTACACTTGCAATCAAAAGTACCCCAAGGGGCTTCCCTGGTGGCGCAGTGGTTGAGAGTCCGCCTGCCGATGCAGGGGACACGGGTTCGTGCCCCGGTCCGGGAAGATACCACATGCCGCAGAGCGACTGGGCCCGTGAGCCATAGCCGCTGAGCCTGCGCGTCCGGAGCCTGTGATCCGCGGCGGGAGGGGCCGCAGCAGTGAGAGGCCCGCGTACCGCAAAAAAAAAAAAAAAAAAAAAAAAAAGACAATACATTGTATAAAAGAATTCAAACAAACGAAAATAAAGGAGTAAAATTAAGTAGGCAGTTGATATAGGATAGAGGTTACAAATAAAAAAAACTTTAAAAAAAAGTACCCCAAGGCCATCAACTTTTAAAAACTGGCCATTGTTTACCAAGTCCTGTCAACCAGAATTGGGTATTTCTTGCATTTGTTTGTTTGAGGAAGAAGTTATTTTGCTCTCTGTAACCACCCACCATGCAAAAAAGGAGAAAGTGTTTAAACAAAATTCACAAAACAGTCCTCCTCCACCTGAGGGAGGGCAGGCGCTCTACGCGATGGTACATAAACTTGACCTGGTCAATAGAATGAATAAACTAGAAACACAGATAGCTGCTTTGACAGAATACATATTCTCTCAGACCCTTTTTGCAAATAGTCTGTGAGGACCTTAATCTATTTTAAGGGTACTTTTAAACTGTGAAACAATTTTTAAGATATTTTATCATATTTCATTCTTACCACAACTCGGTGAGGTGGGTAAAATTATTTGCATTTTATGGATGATAACTGGGTTCAGAGGAGTTTAAAAACTGTCCAAGGGTACAGAGCCAGAGGTAGATGAGATAAGATTGAATTTGGGTTAGCACGACTCCAAGCTCCATGAATTTTCTACTGATCCGGTGTCCTGTAGCTACAACTCCTCTTTCCCCCAGATTTAGACAGCCAGGGCCGTCTAGAGAGACACTGTGAGGCTCAGGATAAGGGACGAATGCAAGTGGGGGAGACTTGGAATCTCAACCTAACTCCATGTTTTTTCATGTGTGGCCTTTGGGACTAACTTGTCCAAAATTAAGACACACTTGGATTAGAATTGCAGTGCACAGAATAGTCCACATATAAAACCAATGCAAGTGTCACCACAAAGACGGAAATGCAACCATCAGGAAACACAGCAAGGACACAACTCTGGAAAGACAGGCCTCGATTTCTAAAGGTGGGTTGGAACCCTTAGGAGGGGCCAGTTTCCCAAAGACTCCAGTTCACCCCTCCTGCATGCTCTAGCAAACCCTATAAAGGAAGTTTGGTTTTGTGACTACTACTTAGAATATAGAACTCATTGCTCAGGGAAGCCCCCAAACCTCCATGTTTCAGCTCTCTGTGCAGTATAACAACTTAAAGTTAAGAGAAAAAGCATTAAACCCCCAACAGATTATTTTAATGTGGAGTTTCTCAGCCTCAGCACTCTTGGCATTGGGGGAGTGGGTCGATCTTCGCTGTGGAGGCTGCCCTGTGCCACGTAGGATGCTTAGTTAGTATCCTTGGCTTCTACGCACTAGATTCCAGTAGCACCCCCAGTTGTGACAACCAAGAGTGTCTCCAGACATTACCAAGTGTCCCCCTGGGTAGAAAATCACCCCTTGTGGAGAACCACTGCTTTGATGATTCTCATGAGAGGACACTTCTTTGCTTTTTTGTTTCTTTTAATGGTCTGGAAGACATTAAAAATATCACATGCTTTACTCATTGTTCAAGAAACAGATTTTGGATTGTTTGTAGCCTTTGTGCGATCCCGCCCCTCGGTTAGGATGATCAATCAAGAGTCAAATTCTTTAATTGTTAGAGGATGTCAAGGTTGTTTTTATTTGCAGATCTTGAGAAAATACACCAAGGCCATAGACTATGGAGCAGACATATATGAGAGTGAGTCCTGAGGTCACCGTTTTTTAATCATGTGGTCCTGACGTTAATCCCTATGGACGTGCATTACCTTATCTAATCATTTGAAGAGCTGTTATAAGAATTAAATGAAGCAATACGTGTATCTGTCACATATAGGTTTGCCAGATTTAGCAAACGAAGGTACGGGACATTCAGTTCAATTATAATTTAAGATAAACAACTTTTTTAGTACAAACGTGTCCCATGCAATCCTTAGTGACCTCAGTTATATAGCCTGTGTACAATCGTACCTATTATTACTGTGGACTTAGAACTAGAGAGAATCAGTTGAGAAAATCATGAGCATCTCCTGTCTTTAAAGCAAATAGATATTTAAACCAACCAGCACGAAGAGACATCTGGAATCTTCCTAAAGAGTCATTTACGAACACCTCAAAACTTTCACAGCTTCTTATCCTTTGTTCGATTTCTTCCTCTTTATTCAGAAATTCTACAAGTCAAGTGATATAGTTCCAACTTTATTTTGTTCCTATGTTGTTGCTCATAGCTGTAAGGATATACAGATAAAAAAAAATCACAAAACAACCTTCCAAATATTTGGGGATATGAATAAAACCAAAGTTCAGGTCGGAAATCAGAAAGGGCTACATTGAAATCCCCATCTGTCACCTACCAACAGGGTGAGCTTACTGGAATTTCATAACCTCTCTGATCTCAGTTTCCTCATCTGCAGAATAGTATTACCTACTCCACAGAGCTGATGTGAGGGTAAAAGGAGAGCATGCATTTGAAAAGATCTTTGTAAATAATACTCGCAAGAGTTAGTTTCCCTTCCTTCTTTGCTTTCCGTTCCTTCCTCTCTCAACCCTAGATTAAATAATTTTGATTTTTAAACTCCTCTGAAAAGAAATTGTTGACTACAACTGAAGAATGGAATAAATGGAAAATCATAACTCACTAGTTAAAAAATAATTAGAGAGAACTGACAGCTTGTTAATCAATTTTCAGATAAAAGGACATGGGCTTTGGAGTCACTGAGATCTGGTTTAAATCTTGTTGCATCATCTTACTAACTGGTTAGCCTTGGGCAAAGGTACTAAGCTTTTCTGAGTTCATTTCATTCTCTGATAATGACCACAAAATATTTACTTCTGTTCATTGCTCTGAGAAGCAAATAGATGATATACATGATGATTTTTTGTAAGCCATAAATCAGTATACAGATGTTGGCCAGAAATGCTGCATTTTGTAAAAATAAAAGCAATTGCCTCTCTGACTTCAGGGAATTGATCACATCAACCAGTTCAGTTGATCGTGAATTACGAAGCACAACTGTTCAGAGACTTAGTTGCTGTGAGATAGTCATTCTCCCTCTCTGTTTTACTAGCAAACACCTGACTCTATTCAGTGCAGAAACACACACAGCAAGAGGCTTAGGTTTCCCAGCCTCCTCTGCAGCTGTAAGTGGCCAATGAGATATAAACCAAGGCAAGTAAAGGCATTGGTAGTGGGGTGGGGGGCAATCTTCCATGAAGGCTCTGGGGCTGACTCAGCTGAGGGATGTAAGAATCTGAGTTTCTTTTTCTTCCTGCCTGGAATGTGGATGGGATGGTTAGAACTGCAGCTGGTATCTTATGACCATGAGGTAAGCTTGAGGATAAAAGCTATGTGCTAAAGAAAGTGGAAAATAAAAAGAATTAGATTAAGTTTCTGATGACCTCAGAGCTATCATACCGACCCCAAACTACTTTTTCTATGTAATAGGTAAACAGACAAACAACATTTACACCTTGCTAAAGCTTTCAGAATTTGTTGTTGTTATTATATGCAGACAAACTGTTTCTTAGACAGCGCACTAAGACATGTAAAGTGCTGTTATATGCATTCCCTTAACTTCAAGCAGTTTACCCAAAGGAGTTGAAAACTTATGCCCCCAAAAAACCTGCACATGGATGTTTATAGCAGTGTTATTCATAATCACCTAAACCTGGAAGCAAGCAAGATATCCTCTAGTAGGTGAATGAATAAACAGTGGTACATCCAGACCATGGGATTATTATTCAGTTCACTATCAAGACATGAAAAGACCTGGAGGGATCTTAAGTGCATTTTGCTAGGTGAAAGAAGCCAATCTGAAAAGGCTAGTATGGGTCCAACGATATGACATTCTGGAAAAGACAAAACTATGGAGACAGCAAAAAAGCAAAAAGATCAGTGGTTGCCAAGGGTTGGGGTGAGGGAGGGATGAATATGCAGAGCACAGAGGGTTTTTAGGGTAATGAGATTACTCTGTATAATACTATAATAATGGGTACATGTCATTATACATAAGTCCAAACCCACAGAATGAACAGTACAAAGAGTGACAAACAATACAAAGAGTGACCACTATCGTAAACTTTGGACTTCATGTGATCATAATGTGTCAATGAATGTTCATCAGTTGTAACAAATGTACCCTCTGAGGTGAGGGATGTTGATAATGGGGAAGGCTATATATGTGTGGTAGTAGGGGAGATATGAGAAATCTCTACCTTCCCCTCAATTTTGCTGTGAACCTAAAACTGCTATTAAAAACTAAATCTTAATTTAAACATATTTAAAGCAAAGACCCTAGAAAGAAATATCTCCTTCTTCAATGTGGATGCTATAAACCAAAGCATATACCTGAATCCTCATGGGTCCTATGACAGCTATTTTCCATCTCTTCTTTCATATTTGTTTCTCAACTCTGAGCAACAGCAGTTCTACTACATGTGAGTGTCACATACATAACTGAATCTGTTGCTTGTATTCTGACTTATGCAAGGGGCAGATGAAAGTTCTCCTTTCCGGGCCATGAGTGACATGCCACTTGGAATACATAATTCGGGGTGTGTGGCAATACTTTCTAATGATACTGGGGACTCCCTGGTAGATTGTGGTTCCCTCTGCTTTCTGGGAACACCTGTGTAGACGCTTAAAGAATCCTTCTTCAGCTCTGCATGGTTTATCCAAAGTTGATCATCATGAATTTTTGTCTACTAAATTTCTTGTATTTTATGTGGGTAGAATATTATTTTGTATATTCAGATTTTGAACTTTTCTCGCAGTTTTGTAGAAAATGTTTCTATAGTTGATTTGTTGTCATAATATATCTTGCTTCCTACTTCTGGCTTATTATCAAGCACTTATTGATCTGCAATGTGCTTACCATGCTTTTGTGTAATCACAATAGCACTTAGTGGTCAGCCTTAAACAATTAAAACAATTTTAGGAACCTGCCAAAACTAGACTAAATTACTTATAAGAAATCTGTCTTGGTTTGGTTTGGTTTTTCTACCTATTTCAGGAGTTTATATAACTATCTCATCATTAGACAAAGCAGAGAACCATGAAATAACTATGGCATGAAACCCTTAACCATACTATTACAATACAACAGCAATGTTCATTGATTCTCTAACTACAGACCGGGCACTGTGCTAAGTGCTTTGCAAATGGAAGCTCAGTTAAGGGCCCTCAGCACAACTCTATCAATTAGTATAAATTCCCTTCATTTTACAAAAAAAACTAAAACTTAACAATTTGAATAGCTTTCCCATAGCTACAAAGCAAGGAAGTTGTACGTGCTTAGGAACAAGGGTTAGAGTCAGAAAGCAAAAAGCTGGGCTCAGCTTCCTCCCCACAAAACCCTAGTCATGCTTCTTGTTCATGTAGGAAGGTGCTTAAAGGAACCCATGTGAAGTAAGTCAGAAAGAGAAAAACAAAGACCGTAGGCTAATGCATATATAAGGAATCTAAAACACAAACAAATAATGGTACTGATGAACCTAGTGGCAAGGCAGGAATAAAGAGGTAGACGTAGAGAGTGGACTAGAAGACATGGAGTGGGAGGGCGAAGCTGGGACGAAGTGAGAGTAGCATCGACATATATACACAACCAAATGTAAAATAGTTGGCTGGTGGGAAGCAGCCACATAGCGCAGGGAGATCGGCTTGGTGCTTTGCGATAACCTAGAGGGTGGGATAGGGACCACGGGAGGGAGGCTCAAGAGGGAGGGGATATGGGGACATGTGTATGCATATGGTGGATTCGCTTTATTGTGCAACAGAAACTAACACGGTATTGTGAAGCAATTATACTCCAATAAAGATCTATTAAAAAAAAAAAAAAAGGAACCCATGAATAAATGGCTTCAGATGCAGGAACACGACGTCGTTTTTTCATGAGGACAGCGCGACCCAGGAGAAAGGGTTGTGTTAGGGGTCAGGGCATGTTCAGATCCCAGGATGTGGGATCTCACTGTGAACTTGGACGAGCCACTTTTTTTTTACCAAGCCTTTGTTTTTTCCTCAGGAACCAGGTTGGTTGAGGTGATCTCTTCTATTGCTAAAATCCGTTGAGTTCACACTCAAGACATGAGGGGAAGTTCGAGATGAAGCCATCTGCAGAGGAGAGGCAACATCTGGGTGTGGAGTCCTTTGCATGGTTTTTAATCTGTTGGAAGTTGTCCTTTCCTTTCCAGCTAATGCTCTGGAGAATGCTACAGGAGTAAAGAATTCTGAATCTGAGACAAAAATAATATTCCCTCTTATATATTTATAACACTTAACAGTTAGCCGGGTGCCAGCATGTACATTTTCCTCACTACAACGACTATAGTGATAGCATCAGTATTCTAATTCTACAGAGGAGAACTTAGTCCTCCGAGGGAGTGCCTGACTTTTCAGAATTACAGAACCAGGTACTAGAGGTGCTGGATTTAGACCTCGTCATGTTCGTTGATCCAGGTCTCTTTCCCCACAGCATTAACCTCCATTTCTGTAATCGGAGATCAAGAAATGAAAACTTAACTCCTGCTATTTAAACCAGAGTTCCATTATTATACTCAGGGTGGGTGTTTGTGAACCGTGGTTCACAATAACAAGTTCTGCAATGTAAAGGTGCAGGCATTATTACTATTCATAAAAATAAAGGAAATTGTATCCCTGACTTCCTGAAAAAGTCATATCAACCTGAAGTTCTGTCTCTCTCAACATATTTATGTAGGTGCATAGGAAAGAATTTGGAGAAGTGTATATTTTTATTTACTTCATTTGTTCATGCAATTTTTTTGTGTGATTACTCCTCTCACAGAGCATCTGCTAACGGCTAGACACTGTGTTAGGTGCTGGGGGTACCAACATAGATAAAGCCTCTTCATCACCTCCTCCTGGCTCACAGAACTCACAGTCCAGTGGGGGATTCAAATATGTATTGAAATAATTAACACAGGGAATGAAGTATCATTACATAATAATATAGACAAAATGTAGTGGGAACTTTGAAGAGGAATTGATCCCTTTACTCTTCCTTTTGGAGATAAGAAAAACACTGATTGAAAAAGGATAACAAAAGGGGAAGTCTTAGCAACAGAAGTCACTCAAATATCTATTCCTGTCCTGACAGCATGATGCCTGAAATGACACCATCCATTGGAAATCTCTTAAGAAAGGATTTCTGAGGACCGGCCAGAAAGAACAAGAAGTAGTTTGTTTGGACCCTGGATATATTATCATTTTAGTTGTGGAAAGGAAAAAAAAAAGTCCCAGATCTCAGCAGCTTCTTTGTTGGAGACCCATTACTGGTAGCTCTTTCTGGAATCCACTGGTTCTCTTGAGTATATAGGTGGAGAGAGAAAATATTAAGTGACAAATATTCACATAATTGACTATTGCACATCTTACCAGCATGAACTCAGCACTGTCTGTGAATCCACACACTCAAGTTCACTAACGATATCTAGGCTGTGGCCCCTGCTCTCATATTCTTCTCTCAATTCTCTCATATACCCCCGCCTCCTTTACCCACCTCTTCAGCCCCACTGTGAGACCTAACCGAAGTCCCAACTTTCTTTGAGGCCTTTCCTACGGTGGTCCCAGAATCACCCCCTTCTCTCTCTGTTTCTCTCCTGCTTATATCCCTCAATTGCCAATTATCTTTTAAAAAGTATACCATAATTTATCTTGTTCTGAAGCGACTGGCTACCTCAACCATATTCTTGAGTTCTTTGAAGGCAAGCGACGTATTTTCAAGAACTGTTCATCAAGGGAAGTCTATTTGCCTTTCTTCAAGTGATCCGTACTTACTTTATTCATCTGAATAAAAGAAAAATGAAGTGCAATGTTTGCATGCTGGACAGGGCTGTTCTAAGATTTTACTCTAAGAGGTCAAAGCCATGTTATAACAAATATATTAAAATGTACCCACATTAAATATTGTTTACATATGCATATTTATGCATGGATGGCTCTACATATGCATATATATGTACATGGATTTGTATTCATTTATATACATATGAATTGGGTTCTACATCACTAGGTAACATAATGTTCCGTTTTGTAGATGTTTAATCGAGCATATTGATTTCAATTTTCCAGTTATCTGGAAAATACTTCTTTTGGCCACTATTCTCATGGGATCCTGAGCATATTATGCATATTATAGACTGTAGGTCCTGGGCGGAACATGCCTAGGGGCCAGAGTAGACGTATGTCAGGTGATGATGGCTGCAGGGCTGATTCATGACAATCACTGTTGATGGAGGTGAGTTCCTCTTTTGCCCCGGGAGACCAGCTCCACTGGAGAGAGGACAGCTTTGGGAAATGTTGGTTGTGTTGACACAGACATTAGGTTACATCCCTCACTGCTGTTTCCACTTGTCCTGATTTTTCCTAACGTCCTTTTTTGCTCTGAGATTTTCCTGGATTTTTCACACCACTTAGGAGACTTGGAGATGGAAATTTTGAGTAAAATGTATCCACTTGCTTTCATGTTATGCAAGAGTGAGAAAAAAAAAGCCTCAAACTCAATTTAGAGTGAAGTGGGATGGGGTGGAGTGTTGCCCATGCACGAAAAAAACTCCAAACTGCTAAATTGCAAAAAGTGAAACTTTCCTTGAGTTTAATTTTTGGTGTGGGAGATTCTCTGGAGGGATTTTGGAAAAAATGACGGAATTGTAAGCAAACAAGAAACACCATTGGCACGCATCTCTGCTGGCATGGTTTTAAATGATATACCCATCTCCATGTTTAAGTTGACAAGTGAAGGAAGTTACTGGGACTGGAAGTTACAGGTGGTGGTTTCCTAGGCTAATATGTAGTTGTTTTAGGAATTTTATCTCCAAGTTTTCCACTCCCAGCACCCATCCTCTTCAATCCCCTGTAACTTATGCAACTCTATATTTCACATTTTGATTTTTTTAGGTGGTTTTCTTTTCTTTAACTTTTTATTTTATATTGGAGCATAGTTGATTAACAATGTTGTGTTAGCTTCAGGTGTACAGCTAAGTGATTCAGTTATACATATACATGTATCTATTCTTTTTCAAATTCTTTTCCCATTTAGGTTATTGAGAATATTAAGCAGAGGTCCCTGTTCCATACAGTAGGTCCTTGCTGGTTATCTATCTTAAATATAGTTGTGTGTACATGTCAATGTTCAAAATAATATTTCAGACTTGGTTAAACCTCTAAGACACAATTACAAAAGTTCCTATTTGAGGGAAAAGAATCCTGAATGTTCACCACATAGAGACAAGTGCTCACAAGGATGTGGCCTTGTGAGCACTTCTAAGTGTCCATGTAAAAATTAGACAGAGCTTGAGCTCTATGGGAATTTTCCTCATCCCACCCATCTTCCTTCACATCTGCTGATAGATGCTTAGGAAATTATCTCGTGCTTTCAGTCATGACCCTTTCATATTTGCTTTTGTTCATTCACATATCCATCCTATTTCTCAACAAATGTCTGCTGCTTCTCTGTTTTGTGGCCATTTTGAGTTAAATGATGAGAAGAAACAAAGGCTGGAAATGTGACTATACGGTCTCTTATTCAGCCAGGTTGGGGAATCCATGGAAATATCCATGAAAACATGACTGATGATAAAGCAGTAGGAGGTATTGAAAGACCAGGTTGATGAAGAGTCAGAGGAACTCTTGGTGTGGACAATGTGAGCTTTCTTTTCAGAGGTCGGAGAACCTATGGGCCAGCATGGCCAGAGAAGTCTCCTGGAGCTGAGACATGGGAGAAACCCGAGCTAGTTCTTGAAGGAGCAGCAGTCTTTGTAGCACAGTCACAGTTCACTTCAGTTCTTTGAGCCTCAGTTTCCTCATCTGCAAAGAGACAATAAATCCATGTAGAACTACTGAAGATTAGGTTGAAGAGTGCATATCAAGCAATGAGTGCAGTACCTGATATATACTATGGGCTTAATAATTAGTGGGATTATTATTATTATTTTCACTTTAGCTGGAGTAAATCCTAAGAATCAAATGCATCTATGTATAAATCAGAATGTTCTTAAATTACTTTTATACTCTCTGTGTGTTAGGAACATGGACACTTATCCACTCAATCCACTAATACAGTCAGTGGAGAACTGGCTATGAGCGTTTGGCCCACTAATTTTCATCCCCCAATGCTGGAAGCTCCAGAAAAGACAAAGAACTCACATTCCTTACATTTGTGTAATATCAGTTCATTTCCAAATTATGTTTGTGAGAAAGTGGGTGCTATTAAAGTTAGGTTAAAGTGTGTATAAAATTATTTCAGTTCTCTGGAGGGGGGGCCACTAGAAAATAAATCCCCACATGACTTGAAATCCTGGAAGATAATGGTATTTCTCCCCTGACAGTAAAGAAGGGATTGAAGCAATAGAATGGCTGTGACACTTCATATCCGAATTAAGTGTCGCCTCACTGAACAGTATCACAAAGTAGGACAGTCAAAATGATTCAATGTTTAGATGAACAACAAGGTCCTACTGTATAGCACAGGGAACTACGTTCAGTATCCTGTAATACACCATCACCATCATAGGAAAGAATACGGAAAAGAATATATATGTATATACGTATAACTGAATCACTTTGCTGTACACCTGCAATGAACCCAACGTTGTAAATCAACTATATTTCGATAAAAAAATTTTCACTGAAACAATACTCACCTGGACTAAAAAAAAAAAATGATTCAATGTTGTAAAAAGAAGGGAGAGAGGGAGAGAGGAAGGGAGAGGAGAGAGAGGAAGAGAGCGAGAGAGAGATGAGATGTGACTGAATAGGTTCTTAATTAGCAAAGGCAGCAGGGGAAAAAAGATCATAACTTCTGGAACTGGGCATTCTGAGATTTGGTCAGGGGAAAGAGATCCGGGTTCCTCTTTGCCTGAGGGCAGTTCCTCACAGAAGCAGAGTGCAGACTCACGGTCTTAAAATCCTAGGCAATGTTGGCTTGGAGTTTATCTAGATCAGAGGTGAAAGGTTGAAGTCAGTGTGGAGTCTGGCATTTGAAATTTTCCTTGCATTGGCAATTTGGAGTGATGGTTCCTCCAAAGTTCCAGAGAAAGGTATTCAGAATAATTATGACATATCCAATCATCTAAACAATAAGCAAGTTCTAACTGCTTGGATAACAGCTCTAGGGAAGTTTGGGCATGTGCATCTGTTCAGTCTGTCTGGCTCCCCTCCTCTCTTTCTTCCTCCCTCCCTCTCTCCTCCCTTCTCTCCCTTCCTTCCCTCCTTGTTCATACATTTTCATACTGTAAGATATACATGTAAATGTGCATAAGATATTGGGTTGGCCAAAATTTTCACTCGGGATTCTCCATAACCTCCCGCAAAAAAACGCAAACTCACTTTTTGGCCACTCCAATATATATGCAAAGTTTAATGAACAAAGGTAAAATCTTGTGAAAGCAGCCCCCAGGTCAAGAAATAGAACATTTATAGAACCTCAGAAGCCTGCGTCTGCCTCTCCCCAATCACTACCTTCTTCTCATTGACTGGGGGTAACCAGTATATTAACTATAGTCATAATTATTTCTTTGCTTTCCCAAGAAGCTTTAATGACTTCTTCATTTTTCATTATATTTGGAGATTTATGTATGTTATTGCATGTAGCTGATGCTCATTTATTTTACTTTCTGTGTAGCATCCCCTGGTATGAATATACCACAATTAACCATTCTACTGCTGGTGGACAGTGGGTGTTTTCAGTTTGCATTATTGTGGATATACTTACACATGCCCCATGGTGTATGTGCACATGAGTTTCTCTAACATATATAGCTAGGAGTAGAAAGATTGGATCATAGGGTACGTGAATCTTCAACTTTAGGAGATAATACCAAACATTTTTTCCCAAGTGATTGTACCAGTTTATACTCCAACCAACAGTGAATGAGAGTTCCCACTGTTTCACATCTTACCAAAGTTGATATTGTTCGACTTTAAAAATTTTTGGCAGTCTGATTCATATCATTGTTTCAATATTCATTTTTCTGATTACCACCAAGATGGAGCATGTTTTCATAAGCTTAATGCTAGTTTGGAAGGACCTGTTCATATCTTTTGATCATTTTTTGTGTTAGGTTGTCTGTCATCTTCTTGAGGATTTATGTAATTCTTTACATATTTTATTTGACAGTTACATGTGCTTTTTCTATTCTATAGCTCAAATTTTCATTCTTTTTATGTTGTCTTTTTAAATATTATATCTTTGACACATAGAAGTTCTTATTTTTAATATAGTTCAATTACTGGTCTTTTCTTTCATTATTAAATAAATGTTTTCTTTATTCTAAGACCCTGAAGATATTCTCTTATATTATAATCTAAAAAATTTATATAGTTTTGTCTCTCTCATGTAGGTCCTTAAACAACATGCAATCTTTTTTGTATATAAAGTGAGGTAGAGATATGATTTCATTTTTTCATATGGTTAGTCAATTATTTCAGCACAATTTTTTGAAAAGACCATATTTACCTAAATGAGATAAAATGATACCTCTATAGTAGTTCAAGAGTTTATGTGTACATGATTCTGTTTCTGAGTTCTTTTTTTTTGCTATTGGCTTATTTGTTCACCCTGCATCAATATCCAATCATCTTTATTACTGTGGCTTCACAAAAAATACTGATTTCCTTTAAAGCAAATACTCTCAATCTAGAATGTCTGTGTTATTCTTATTCCTTTGCTTTACCACATACACTCTTGAAACAGTTTGTCAGTTTACACACAGTAGCCAACACTCACACATCCTTCTTTTAGAATTTTGTTTGACATTGCGTTAAATCTATACACCAATTTGGGAAAAATTGACATCTTTAAAAGATTAAGTCTTCCAAATATCATAAACAAAGCCTAACCTTCCAATTTCTTAGGTTTTCTGCAACAATTCTTCCCTAACTTTAATAATTTTTTCTATAAAATCTTGCACAACTTTTGCAAGATTCATTTCCAGATAGTTCATATTTTCTTATGTTATTATAAATTATATGATGTAAAACTTTCATTTTCTAATGGTTTATTGTGGGTAAATATATATATACTTATATATAGTATATATATGATAAAGACCATACAACGGTTTACAAGTAAACATTTATATTTGATTCCAGCAACTTTTATTTATTATAATTTATCTGAAGATTCTTTTCAATTTTCACATATGTAATTATTTCATCAGAAAATAATGAGAATTTTGTTTCTTATCTAATGTTTAACACTCATGTCTTTCTATTGCTTTATCATACTGTTTATGATATTCAGTACAACGTTGAAAAATAGTGGTAACAGCAGCCAACCTTGCCTTGGTGAGAAACTCAGAGAAGATAATTAATGGTAAGAAAATCAACCATTAATTATATTTCTAGCAGGGTTCTTATTAATATAAACCCTCTTTAATGATATCTTCTTCGATTTCTACTGATAAGATTTTTTTAATAATAAATTGTTCTCATTAAATTGTATCCAATGTTTGTTTGCTGTGTGCTTGTGTGCTTGTTTGTGTGTGTGTGTGTGTGTGTGTGTGTGTGTGTGTGTGTTTGAGGTTGGCAATGGGTTTATCGATTACTGAAAAAGGTATGTTCAAATATACCTTTAGGATTATGAATTCATTTATTCTAGTAATTTTGTCAATTTTAGCAAAATATATTTTGAAGTCATGTTTTTGAAAACTTACAAATTTAGAATTGTTATATTTTTTCAGTAAATGAAAAATTTCTCATTATGAAGTGACCCTATTTATATTTTATATATGTTGTCTTACAGTTTACTTTGTCAGATATTAGTAGAGCTACACCAGCTTCTTTGGTCAGTATTTCTTTTCTATCTTTTTTCTTTAAGTCGTTTGTATCATTATGGTTTAGATATGTCTCTTGTAAATAGCTTGCACTTTGAGACTTCCATACTGTCCAATAATCTTTATTTGTAAAATTAGAACATTTATTTCACTTATATATCATATTACATATTTGGATTTATATATTTTATCTACTTTTGACTTTTTTATTTGTTCTGTCCTAATTATTATGGGCAGATTTGTCCTTACCTCTCTGGGTTCCTGCATTTAGATTTTGGCCAGATAATGTATCACATATTTTCAGTTCTTTAGCGTTTATAATACAAAAGTGTATTTTCTATACCATTTTAGGTATTGGCAGAACAAGAATATATTACAATAACCTACTTCTTCATCAGAAATTTTATTTCTTGACATCTTAGATGTGCTGGCGTAACCTCAGTGTTGGGCTCTAGTGATATAGGAGGGCCTGGGAGGAAAGGATGGCTGTTTCTCCTGAATTCCATAGTTTCTAACAATTGCGACCAGAAAGTGATTCATCCCCTTGATTTGCAAGGTGTTTTATAGTTTTCTTTTTCTTCTGATCATGAAAACAGTGTGAATTTATTTCTCATAAAAATATAGAAAACAAAACAAAATAAATGAGAAAATTGTTAATCATCCAGAGGGGGGCTCACTAATTCACTCTTACTATTTTGGAATTACATATACACACATAACTGTGAATGTGCATATACATATGTGTGTGTGTGCTTACATTTATAGTATTAGACAACATTAACCATGCCTTCACATCTGTTTCTTCCTGATTTAGATAGGCATATTATGTGCCAGCAATCTACCATGACTTATTTAACCTTTCCCCTATTTCTGTTTTGCTTAAATTTCTTACTATAATAAATCAATATTTGGTATATGAACCTTTGCTCCCACTTATTATTATTTTCTCCAGAAAATTTTTTAGAAGCGGGATTGTCGATAAATTGCTTTTACATATCTTGGAGGTTCTCAATATATTCTCGCATACTAATATTTATTCCAAAGCGAAATGGTAATCTTTTTTTAACATGGGAATAAGAATACCTCCATCCCACTGATGTGAGGCTGTAAGAATTTAATGTGACAATCTTGTAAAAACCGGGCACTGCCTAGATACCCAAAACTGCCCCTATAGTATTGGTATTGCTCCAATTCCTGATAACATAATTGTGCAATTGTAATCAAGTTAAGTCCAAAATGATGAGATTTCCAAAAGTCTAAATGGCCCCTTTTCCTGCCTCACCCTTTGCCTCCCACCGCCTCCCCACCAGTCATTCATTCCTCATCCTCACTAATGTTTTACATGACTAGTACAATTTTTTTTTTAATTGTGATTTTGCAAGTTGTTCTTCCTTCCTGGAGCTCAGAGCCCTATCTTCAGCTTGAAATCAAATAGTATTCTTTGTTTTGTTTAGGATCTTCATAAGTGAAAAACTGCATTGCAGATTGCAAAGAATGATGGAGTAGCCAGACCACCTGGGCTCTTAGACACAGAGGCATCATAACCTGCTTGATGACTCTGGACAAATCATTCCATTGTATCATCTGTATTGCGGGAGGATTATAACACCTGTCCTGGTGGTGCCTTGGGGCTGTTATGAGAATCAGACTCTATCTGGTTGAGAACGTGCTCTAAGTGTCCACAGACAGGGTGTGCACATGAAGGCGCCCTCCATGGGAGCCAGACTCTAAACTTCTGGGAATACGTTTCTTGGCTGTATTCCCAGCTGCGTTTCCCTTGGTTTGGTGATTGCGAGCAGAGCCCTTGAGGTTTGAGAAGCTCTGTTAGCACATGAGTGCAAGAAGATGAGAGAGAAATGATAATATTTCTTTCTCCATAGGGAACTTCCAGCATCTCTGAGGAAAAAGAATTTCTTTTGATCACAGAAGAGCAGAAAAGGATATTAACTGTGGAGTGTCCACCAGTAAGAGGGTTTCCATGTATTTGCCCTCGCGGGGACAAGGAGCCTTGATCAGGGAGAACAGGCTGAAAGTAATTTGCTGTGCTTGTGTGCAGGTTACTGGCTGCACGGATTTGGGGTCCAGCACCAGATCTCCTGTCGTTAGTGGGCTGCACCATGCCTCCCAATTTCTTCCCAGAGGTAAAGGGAGAACAAGTCTGGAAGCTATAAAACAAAGTAAATAATCAGGGCCACTGACAAAGTCCAGTGCCTACAGGACCAGGCAGGTATCTGTGTGTGAGCCTGGCAAACAAGAGAGCACATGTTGTTCAATGGAGACTAGCCGCTGTTCAGCTGCAGCCTCTTGTCGCCATAGTGGATGGTGAGAAAGTGCGTGTGTGCGTGTGTGTGCAGTGGGAGCTTGGCAGTGGGGAAGGGCTTGGACAATCAGTGTAACTATGGCAATGGGTAAGCAGAAGCAGAAGCACCAGTGGTGAATAATCTCGCACCTACGTGACTCTGCCCTGGATCCCTCCAGGAGCTGCCTCAGTCTAAGCAGGGCCACTACAGCGCCACCAAGAGTTAATATCCTCCCCAGGCCTAAATGTGTCTCCCTCTGGGTGTTAGAGGGCAAATTTGTAGAAATAATACGCTTCTCAGAGCCAAATATATGCCTCTGCTTCAAAGGGACTCCCCAGGCCAACCGTGATGGGGCCAAACAAAACACTCCTGAGAGCGGGGTGTGATCTGTGGCTGCCAGTTTGAATCTCCTCTTCTTAAGGAAAGGAAATCTGTTCAAAATCAGCTTCTGGGACAATACTGCACCCTTATTTCAAACAGTCATTTTGCTTCCTTCCTCTCTCTCTCTTTTTGTTGTCCTCCTCTTCTCCTTCTCTGTCTTCTTTTTTTTTTCTTTTTTTAGAAAACAAGAGTTTTATTTTCTTTCTCATGTCTCTCCTAATCCTGAATTCATAGCCACAGACCCAGAGAGCCTGAGTGGAACTGGGTAGAAGGAGGACATAGAAGCTGCCACTCTTGGAGAGGGTGGGATAGGAAGGAAACTGGAAGCTGGAAATGATTTGCTCCGGGCAGCGATAAGTGTCAATGTCTCTCACATACTTCGTAAACGATAACCAAACGCTTCTCAGATTTGCGTTTGGACCTTCCAGTTTGAAGAGATAGCTGCTGACAGCAGTATTTGGAACCCTGGGACCACAGAGGATGCCTCGGCCACTGGACTTTTGTCATTTCCTGGAAGAAGGGGAGAGAATCATTCCCATGACTCCCCTACAGAAGTGGCCAGAGATAAACACTAGCCCAACGCAACTGCATGCAAGGGCGTAGGTCAAAGGTCAAAACATCATCTGAGACTTCACCCTCCGACCACGGAAAAAACGTCTCTGGTTAGTGCCAAAGACAGACCCATCTAGCTTTGTGGAAGTAGCACTAGTGAAGCATAAACACACCTCCTTCTACCAGATGCTCGGAGCTCTGTTTACAGATTAAATCTCAGGATGTATATATTTGACGTTCTTATTCCAGTATATTAATGGCAAAATGAACTTGTCTGGCGATGGCTCCATCACATTAATGTCTGATGGACGGTTCAGATGTGAAAGGTGCACGGGACGTGCTGAGGGCTCTGCGTGTGCTGGTCGGAGGCTGCAAGGCTGGAATGTGATTTTGTTTAGAGTGAACCCAAATGGAGTCGATTTAACCCTGCAGGAGTGGAGTCATCTGAAATACCACAGCCCCAGAAGGCAGGGTCTTGGTAAATAGAATAAAATGTGCAAAATATTTACTTGTGACCAGCAATCTGCCTAATGCAGTCCGGCAGCATTTTTAGGAAGCTTTGTGGGTTTTAACCATTAATTCAAAATTTATAGCCGGTTCAGAGTTCAACTAGCGATGGGGCTCTGTGGGTTCCTAAAACCTGTTTAAATCTTCCAGAGGTACCTGGGTCATCTCCTGCCTGGAGAAATCTGGAGAGAACTCTCACAGAAGGTGAGGGGCATGCTAGGCTAAGGGGTGCTCGCTTGGGTTTACTGAACACTTAGTGAACATGGGTTTGGGTTCTGGGGGTTGTGCACAGTCTGATTGGGAGGCAAATCCCATCCAACAGGAAACAAATGCAGAGGCAAATGGAAGAGTTAGACCTAATGTCCAGGGGTATATGGTAGAAGATCTAGCCAGACACTGAGGCACCCACTAAGATGTGCCAACTTTCTCTGCCAACACAGGGTGTGTTGGCAGCTTCAAGATATGCGTTAGACCCAAATTGAGAACATAGCAAGAGCCATATTACAGCATGTGAAAGCATTTGGTGTCTCTTCACGGTATCCTGAGTTAGTGTGTGTGGTGACAGGAGTCGTGGGAAAAAGAGAGGGTGAGGGGCAGTGCATTCCCTTTTCCCTCTCCACCCTGTACCTTCCAGGAAGCGTCTCCTCTTTGCCCTTCCATCCTTGTCACGCATCCGACCCACAGCCCTCTAGAGACGACGGAAGCCACAAGCTGAGAAAAGAAGAAGAGCCCTGGGATTCCGCCATACCTTCTGCTACCTGAGTCACGCTTGCACATTGAGAAACTTCATTTTCTAGTGCCTTCGTAAGGACATGGGAAACCCTCTCTGTCTCACTGAGGACACTCCAGGTCCAAAAGGCAACCAATCCAGAGCCCTAAAACCGGTAGTAAAGAGCAATTCTGATAAAAAGCTTTATTTTAAGTCAAAACAATTGTTATAAAAAAGCAACTTTAATTTTTTCCTGGATCTTGCTTTGTAATAATTAGTTGAAAACCATCATCAGAGGCAGATGGATATTTACACAATTTTAGTTATTTCCAGAATATTTAACTAACTATAGAACTGATCTAAAAAGGATGAACACTTTTTTTTTTTCCTGTAAGTTTCTTTGTCTCATGGACATAAAAGAAAAAGACAAACATATTTTAGCCCTTTAAAAACCCATTTCAGTAAAAGCCATGCCAGTAAGAACGGGGGCACTTGTTTCACACCCTTTTCTGTGGCCGTTAATCCAGTGACCCTATGTGTCAAGTACAAAGGACAGAGAGGTGACTCAGACATGGCTGCTGCCCTTTGAAACCACCTTGCTTTCCAAGAGGCTGTAGCTGAGGAGCATTCTCTATGGGAATCTCTTTTGTAGGACGAAGTGTCCCCCAAGAAACGCTATCCAGCATCTTCCATCCCTACTCATTCATGACTCATACTAAAAACGTCTAGGCTGGAGTGAGCTTGAGGGAAAAAAAAAGACAGAAAAATGAGAAGTAAATACATTTGACAATAAATTTGAGATCATAAACCTTGGGATTCTTTTTATAATACCACGTACTTCAAAATCAGGCAGTATTTTTCATTCGACACGGATTTAAAGGTAGCTCAAAGAAAACATAGGATTAACGGTTAGTAGTGGGATAGTGAGTGAAAGCCAAGCTTGCAAATAAACACATCAGAGGCTCAGTCTAAAAAAAGGCAGAACACAAATAACCTCCTCTTGTTGTGCCTACAGTTTTGTCTAACTGTTCCCAGGTCATGAACTAATTTGCCAAAAGAGAGGTTAATTCCACTGCAGCAAGGCAGCATTTCAGGAAACAGGATTTGTGCATGTGGCCTGTGGAGGCTGGGTCACTCGCGGCCCCACTGGTAGAATGGCTCTCGGAAGGGCACTTCGAAAAACCCTGCAGTGTAGGTTAGTGAATGGGCAATACATTCAGACGTTGAAGAATAGGGGCATTTGCAAACACAGCCTTGGCTTAGATCCAAATGTTGATGTCTCCTTCGCCTAAATACATTTGTTTTGAGAGACTGTGTGACCTTGGGCAGCCTACTTCCATTCCTAGGCTAGGTGTCCTCCTTGTGAAACAAGGAGCTTGGATGAGTTGCCCTTTCAAATCCCTCCCTGCCCCAAGGACTCAACACAGGAAGGCTGGCCTCTGCCCCCAGAAGCTTCCAACTGAAGGAGAACAGTCAAGTAGCCAAAGTGCTGGGAGTTCAGCTGCAGGGTGATTTCCATTCATGCTCATCTTTCAGAGCCCTGGGACGGGAGGACGAGCAAAGCATGACATCATTTTCAGGCAGAGACCTAAGTTCTCTTTTCAGGTCACATGATTTTTCCTCAAATTTTACACTTCATCATTGGCTGCCCCATCTGACCTAACTCAGTGAGTCTCCTGATTTTCACGTGTGTAGAAGTTACCTGGGGATGTTGTAAAACATGCAGGTTCCTGAGCCTTCCTTGCTTCCAACAATTCTCATTCGGCGGGTCTGGGCTGGGACTAGGAAACAGCATGCTTAACTAGCACCCCAAGTATTCCCATGGATGAGGATTTGAGGAACACTGTTGTAACTGTTCTGAATTTGGGGTTCATCTCCTCCAAATCCTTAGCCTCCAGGGGCCAGGGCCCCATCTGACACTGCAATATAACAGAGAGCAAAGTGAACGGGACATGCCAGGTATTCAATCAAAATTCAAGGATGAAGTGAATCAATGAATGAGTCAAGTTCACATAATAGGGAAAGTCATTATCTCCATGAACTACCAAACAAAGCCGTGCAGAGCTCTTCAGGCAATGCTTGAGAAGCTAGGGTGAGTGGGAGAAGGGGTACAAGGCAGACTCCCAAGGTGGGTCCCCGTTGGGCCACCAGAAACAGTAGGCTGCTGGCAAAGGGATGCTTCTTCTAACAAGCAAACATGTTGGTCCAGGGGGAGTCCCTGAGCCCCCACTATATTTTAAGCTGCATCCTTCAAAATGTCAAAAGTGGGATTAAAGTATAAATGATTGTCAATTCACTCCTGTCCTCCTGGTCCTGTGCTGAGCAATATAGGCCTTTTGGGGATGTAGGGCAGCAGGGGAGGGGAAGAGTTGAGGACGGTCTTTAAATGTAACCGAGTAGAGTGAGCTCCACCGTGTCTTGGGGGGATAAGGCAGTTCACAGGCTGCTACTTTTTTGTGA
Organism: Pseudorca crassidens; assembly: GCF_039906515.1. Lineage (NCBI taxonomy): Eukaryota > Metazoa > Chordata > Mammalia > Artiodactyla > Delphinidae > Pseudorca > Pseudorca crassidens. Next base: position 78,566,537 of record NC_090309.1, on the reverse strand, counting down.
CATAGCTTTTACGGGGGGAGAGCCAGAATATTAAGCTCATTGCTTCCAGATGGGAAGGTTGGACAAGACAGAGAGGCCTTGGCTCTGAAAGCCTGGACGCCGTGGTGCGATAGGGATGTGACATATTGAAGTAATCGAGATAGAAGATCTGGCTTTAGCCAAGGCTGTCAGATAGATACTTTTTAAAACATTACATGGTTTGTAACAAGGTATTGTGTATCCTCTCAGAAACCCTGCCGCCTCAGTCTCTGGGAAGACGGTGGGGGGAAAAGTGTGCTTATTTTGCTTGAGTTACTAAAGCTCCTTTTATATATGAGGAATTTGGCATCTCCTGGCTGGGAGCGGCTGAGCCAACAGTCCGATGCACTTGTAATGTAGATCATGCTAGTGACTCGCTAAGTAAGTCCAGGTGCTTGCATAAGAGGCAGAATCCTAAGCACTCCCTTCTTTGAGCCCTGAAGCAATCATGGCCCAGCGCCTCAAATGAGCCTCAAATCTGTTTAATAAATCAGCTGTCTATTTATAGAGTTAATTCCACGGAGAAATTCTTCAGGCTGTCTGGTGGGACCTCTTCCACTAGAGGGCGCCAATGCCCACCTCATTCATTCTAAGCGGCTCTTGTTTTACCAGGAACGTCAGCTCGCCCTGGAAGCCCTTTGTCCAGTCCTTTCTCTCATGTGACCTTTAGGCCCTAGATGCACGCAGGGCGGGGATGCTGAAGAAAACCGAGGCTTCACTGAAGAGTCGCCTCCTCCAGTGTCCACAGTGAGAGTTTTGTTCTGGGGTAGAAAGGGAGAGTAGGTCTAGCTGCCTTTGGAAATCTCCAGTTTGCACCGCACTAGTACTAGTTCACTTGGAATTCTCTTAGGGGACAGACGGCTCCTTCCTTGGTGAAATTCACACCTGAGAACAGGTTGCGACGTCCCTACGGACCCGGTGTCTGCTTTGCATTTCAAAGGCTGGGGACTGTTAGGCTCATATTTTCATTAAAATTCTGTATTAACTTCTGCCCCCCCCTTTCAATGTAATTCCAGGATATTTAATTTCAACCAATCATCTGAGGGGAGGGGGGAGGAGGAACTTGATGTGAAACAGCACACAGGGAAAGCCAGCCAAGTAAGAAAAGAGAGCGGCTCAGGGCTGTGTAGATGTGACAACTGAAATCTCTTTTGTTCTCCCAGGCAGGCTCTGAAACCAAAGTCCCTCAAGGACAGGAGATCTAGCTCTGAGCTTGGGATCAAGATGACCAGTTGTCCAGGCTGGCCTCCCTGCTGGGGCAAGTCCTTGAAAGTTTCCTGGCTTCGGTCACCTGGTTGGACTCTGGGGAGAGGAACGCCTACCATTTGCCACTGGCTGTGGGGATATGGAGAGAAAATTAACAAGGCTTCAGAAAAGCCACTCTCTGGAGACTGTGGTGGACATTAGTTATAATGTCCTAACCTCAAAATGACTCAAACTTCAGGTTACAATGGTTACACTGAGATGAACAAAAGAACATTAGTCAAACATTAGTCCCCCTTGGCCTTGATGTAGGGTGGTGGTCACTTGTTCAAATGTCTGCAGGGTCCAGGCAGGTAATGCAAATGTAATTATGAAAGCATTCCTGCCACAGAGCAAGTGCACGATAAATATTTGCTGACCGAATGAGTGAATAAAAGTGGGTATGGTAGGAGGCATTAGGGAATGGTGGGCACATGGAAGGGCATGTGTCTTCCATGTTAAACTGGAAAGCACATGCCCTGTTTTTCGCGTTTAAAAATTATAGTTTTTTTAAAACATGACTTTAAATATCTTCTGACCCAAGGGCTACTGATTTGTAACTCTACATTCACTTTTATATATATTTAGGCCTACTTAAAAGACTAAGAAAGAAGGAAAATAAATTTGGTAATATGGGAAGTCCCAAATCTGCCCCATTGAGCTTGACTTTAATATATTATCTTTGTTCATAAATACAGTCCTATTTTCCCTTCTACGTACCCACTTTGGATTAGGTAAACTCAGTCACTTTGGAAATATTATGTACGGATGGTACTATACCGAATGAAGGATCATAGCAACACTCTCTACTGCAGATCTCTATATGGAGGGCAGGCCGATGAGCTAATGGTCAGTCCCTCAAGAAAAGTCCCCATCAACAAAACCACAAGGTTGTGCCGGAGCCAGAGGGAAACCTGGCCTGGTTTTAGACCCGGTCATGGAACTGGGCTCTCCTTAATTCCCAGGGCTCTTTGTGAGGACCCATGAGTTAGTATCATGGGCTTTATAAAGCCCTTTAGAGAAAGGCCTTTATAAATGGCAATGTGCTGGTGAGTATAAAGGATTCACACTATGAATCTGGGGGAGAAACTGGAGGAACAGTTCTCATATGGGTTTGTTACGATAGATTATTGGCATGGTTCTCTGTGCCTGAGTAACATGCCTCTATTTATGGCATCAACCTTTGCTTTTCCCCTGAAGCTATCTCTGACTTGAGTTAAGGAGCCCATAGCTCACGTTTGCCTGTTACCTCTGACCCTCAGTCAGTGCTCACCTGCAGCCCTGCCCCATCCTTAGAGTGGGTGTGAGGGGATGAGCCTTGGGGCCGGACACTCCATAGCCTGCTCTCTGTGCTCTGCCTCCTCCAAACCCCAGCAGTGGGCCCCACTCTCAGTCATTCATTGTTTGCACTTCTTTACTTTCTACATCTATCTCAACAATACTTAGTTGCCTATTTCCTACGTTATATTTTAGGTAAATGTGCGATATTATTTCATCCTGGAGCTGAGGGGGATGCACCTAGCGTTGCATCACCTAGGGTGACCAAGGCCAGCTCTCACTGCCAGAACCCAGCCCTGCTTCCTAGTCTGGTGAAGGCAGATGCTTGGACTTATGTTTCTAATAAGATGCGTGGATTTGCACTGCCTAATGATCAAAGTCAACCTCCTAAGCCTGGAATTTGAGGCTCTCCAAATCTGGCAATATCTTTCTTATCCTCCCCCACTTCCTTATAAGCACCCCCAGCTTCAGGCACCTCGGAGCACCCCCCTTCCACATACACATCCCACATTTTCTCATGTCAAGCCTTGATCCATACAATTTCTTCTGCCTGAAATTTTTTTTCTGCCATGTCTGCCTGCCATAATCATGAGCATTTTCAGAGAGAAATGTTTATACACCCCTGTATTTCCATAAAGAGGGAGAGGCAAGATGGAGGGTTTCACCATCCTCTCTGGGAAAGGAAAGGATAGAGAACACTTCCAGCTCTTCTCTCCAACTTTCACCCATTCTTCTTAGAGCAGAGGGGTGGGGGACCAGGACCTCAGCACACTGGGCTCTGTCCCACCCCTCCCCACTTTGTAGCATTCTACTTGCTCCCTTGGGCCAGGGCTTAGAGGCCATCAGGAGGCCCTGCTGTCAGTGTGTGTTCCTCCATGGAGGCAGGACTGGCCCAAAGCAGCAACGCCCCCTGCAGTAGGAGGGTGAGCACATCGCTCTGCAGACCCAGGCCTGCCTTCACCAGGCTCTCCTAAGCTTTAGGCCGAAAAGTATACTCTCCTTCATTCTGGTTCTACCTCTCTTGCTTTCATTGTCTCTGAATACTGGTGGGGGTGGGGTGCGGTGGGTGGGGAACAAGTTATTAGGTATATCCTCCAATCTCCAAATCACAGAAGTCTCCTCTGTCTCCCCTCACCTGATGCCCTCAGCCTCTCTTCTTCCTCTCCGGGTAACTCCCACAGAATTTCAGGATTGTATTTCATTTGCTCATCCTGCTGCTCAACAGAAATTTACAGGTGTTTGGAGAGCTGGGATTCTCCTGACTTTTGATGTGAGAAGTCACATTTCAAGTTGCGATTTCCTCTGAAAATCCAGTTCTTGGCATTCGTGTGGTATAATGAGAATGAAACTGGACAGGAGGCCAATTTCATTGGCCTTCTCAGATTGAGGCCTATAAAATATTGAGAGCCTTTGAGGAGCCAGCGATGGTGCCAGGTGCTTTCTGAGGCGTAATCTTGAGAGCGTTGAGTAACGGATCTCCTTTTTATGACGACGGTAGCTGAAGCTCAAAGACAGAACGAACAATAAGGAAACCGTGCTCTGCTCACGTAGCCTACGGTTGGTAGACCCAGAGCTGAGACCCAAAACCCCTGACCTTGAATGCTCTGATCTTGTGTCTCATCACACACATTCTCTCTGTGCCTCCTGCAGTCCCTCTGCAGCCACAGAGTAACCTATAAAACATATCTGTAGCAACACAAGGCCATTCAGGGTACAAGTGCACTGAAGACTCCACGCAGGGCTGATCCCCGTGACCTGGTGTATTCATGGTAGGTTTAACGGAAGGAGCAGAATTGATTGGAGCCCTGGAAGGAGAATTCTTAAGTTGGCAGAGAGGACCTGGAGGGGCATTCTAGGCAGTAACCACAGTAACCAAGGAGCAGAGGCCAGATAGACTGAGGGAAATCCAGAACACAGTGAACTGACCAGCCTAGCCTGACCCAAGGTTGATGTTGGGACGAGATGGGAGGTGGAGCTAGAAAGGACAGTTAGGTCTTTACCTAATTGGTTTTTCAACTTGGGGTGAACCATGGTATCACCGTTTTGAAAATACATATCCCCAGTCCCTAGACCTAGTGAATCAGAATCTCAAGGAATGGGTTGGGGCAATTATTGTCATCTTTTTAATCTTCCACAGGTAATTCTGGTGCTGAGTAGAGGCTGAGAAACACTGAGAAGGAAAGTCATAAAGCAGACACAGAGCACTGGGTTTAGATTCATTTCAGTTCTTGTCTTGGCATCTATAGTGCTCTGAGTTGGGGCAAACCACCTCAGTTTTCTAATTTTTAAGATAGGAGCAATCATAGGAGTATCTACCTCCCTCAAAAGTTCATTATGGTGAGAAAGCAAAATGTTGTATTTGAAAGCCCTAGCGCAGTACACGCCCCGAGGAAAACAGAAGTAAAGGTGAGCTGATTCTCTGAATTGGGAGGTGCTGCAGGGTGCTGGTGTTTGGGGCTGGTAGGGCACACAGGGAGGAATGAGCGTTGAGGATCAGAGAGTCCTGGAGAAGGGCTAATGCAATGATTCAGGTGTGAGCTGATAAAGTACAGAGATGGTGAGGCCCTGAGGACATCTGTGTGGCCACAGGCCAAAAGGATTCCAGTTCTCCTTGGTGAAAAGGAAGGCAGTATCCACATCTAAAAATAAAACAAGCTTCTCCCAACACTGGCCTGGGTGCCCTGAAATGACTGGAGGGCAATGAGATGCAATTCTAGTTTAAGAAATTTGGCTCTTTTAATACAAATTCACAAGCAGCTTTACTGGGGGAAAATGCCCGTGTAGCATGTCTTCCAGAATATTGCTAATGAGAGGACTGTCCAGGCAGGAGGCCCTGGGAGCTCTGATTCTGGCATCTTCCATCAGATGGGGGGGAAGGACAGGGGACCAAAACCCTGGAGGTTTAACAAAAGCTGAGCTGCCATTCCATACCCCCAATGCTCCCAACTTGATCCCTGGAGCAATTCCCTCTGATCCTGAAAGAGTTACTACACCTCAAGGTGGGGTGGGGCTGCCTGCCCCCCTTCCTCCCCTCCTGGAAGCTGCAGGACCCATTATCTCATGAACTTTCCCCATATCCCTTGGAAATAAGTATTTCCTTATGGTAATGATTGTTATTCTCATTTTACAGCTGAGCACATGGAGACAGAGAGATGGTCCTCAAAAGAGGGGGACATTTTCTTCCTTTTCTCTGGACTCCGTCAAGTTCAAATCATAAAAAGGAAAGTACAGGGAAGATCTCTGCGTATTTCCAAGCCCGAGGTAGCAGGGCTCAGCGTTAGGAGAAGGAATGTTTATTGTGGGTTTTGTGTGCTGCAAAATTTATGTTCAATTTTTGGGGGACGGTGGATAGCTCCTTTTTATTTTCATATGCCCATAAAGAAAGATGGGGTTTCTGAAATAACCTTGTGGATCCTGTATTTTGCATATGAGGAAATCAAGGCCAAAAGAGGGGAACTGTTAAACAGGCTCTGAAGGGAAAAACTGAGCTCCCAACTCCTAGTTGCATTTACGTCCTGCTGCCCGCCCCAGCCTAAACCGTTTCACATGCGCTGTGGGCTGACTCTCCAAGTAAAGGCACATCCAAGGGTAATTCTGACTTTCCTCAAGGTCATCGTGAGAGCCTGGCTAGAGGCTGGACTTATCTGCAAAGTTTGAGAAACATACTGAAATTATCAAGACTTGGAACACGGCCGTCGTTTGCACTGAGGTTTCACTGCCTTATCGAGGAGATCCTAGGCTTGAACTTCTCAAGGTTTAGCCAGTCAGTTTTATTTACCTCATCAGGAGCCCTGCAATCTTAGGCTGGTCCCCCAGGCCTGGGTTGAGGAATCGGGGAGGTATGGGAGACATGCTGGCTCCACAGTCCTCCAGCGACTGACCAGGGATAGGAGTTCTGGGAAACCTCCCCAGCCTGAAAGCAGCTTGGGTCCTGGGCTTGGTACAAGGAGGGGCACAGATGGGGCAGCCTGGATGGCTGCTGTCTGGGTGTCTTCCCAGGTGGAAGATAGGCCATCAACATAGAGCCGTGGGTCTGAGATACAAGAATCAACATGGTGGTCAGTACAGGGTGACCCCTTTCTATACAAGTGATCTGTTACTGGAGACTTCCCACAATTACAGATGTGAGTAGTCCAAACTAATTTTCTTATAGGCAAAAAGAAGAAAGGATACGTTTTTGAGACTTACAAATTTATCCATACTGTAAAATAAGTAATTTGTTTTTGCTTTTAAATTTACTTTTAAAACAATAAACGCATAATATATAAATAAAGATTTTCAGGAAACTAAGAGAAGTTTGTTAATTGTTTTTTCCTTGAGGTTATCTCTAATGTTTTCCTAAATCAACTCTAAATCAACTGCTTGAGTTATCCTGGCAGATATTTGACAAGTTTCATAGTATTTTATCACATCTAAATCTATTTTGTTATGTTTTTATTCTCAGGAATGTTTCTCAGCAAAAGCACTATCCTTGCCACTTACTGTACCCCTGGATAGCATTGACATAAGATATAGAAAAAATGCTTATATTATAAAAGCACTGAGTAATTAAAGAAATAGCAGAAAGAGTGTTCCACCCTACTTGCTTGGGTGAACAACAGAATGGACAGTTTAAGGATTTGTGTGTGCTGACGAATAGAGCATTGCCATGGAACAATAGTGAAAATTTAGCACTATTGATCATTAGGCAATTCTCAATTTTTATAAATTTTGGAGATTTGAGTAATTTTGAATTTTTGTCATTTTGTGTACTATGTTTGAATTCATCTACCTTTCTACTGTATTATAAAATATACAAAATACTGTGGAAGTTCAGAGAAGGGAGTGGAGGAAAAATACTAGAATCAGGATTAAAACTCACCACTCTCGCTCTGGACAATTTTATATATGATTTACTCAGCAACATATCATCTAAAGATCCACCAGGCTTATATTCTTTGCACATTTGACACACCCCATTGCTTCTTTCAGGGGAGATCATTGCCAAGAAGTCATCATGTTAGGCACATTTATTTTATTCTGTTCCCATGACAATACTATAATGTCAGTTTCTTTATGGTCAAGCTCCTATTGAATATTGTGTCATTTCCCTGTGTCTCTAGTTTCTCTAGAATTGTGGGCCCTTGAGTCCTGGCTGCTTTGGCAGTTCTGAACTCCAGTGTTTATCTCCGCAGCCTCTTAGCAACTATTCTTTGCCAGGCTTTGCAGACTCTCTCAATTGGCAAATGCACCAGATCAAAGCAGTGTCAAAAACTGTGCACACAACCTAGCCCCATAAATCTTGGCTGTTACAGTAGCTTTCTACTGACTTTTATTTTATCTACTTGTCTTATTGTTCTCGGCTAGAACAATGGTTTGCTAGAGCTACTGTGCATAACCAAAAGTGGAAGATGACATATGTTTTTGAGATTTGCATATATAGATCTGGGCCCTGCCTTTTAGCAGATGAATAGAATTTACATACACAGTACATTGTATTTATTTATAGATGGATATTTGGGTGTTTTCCAATTTTCACTGTTCAAAATAATGCTGCAATGAATATTCTTGGATGTGTTTTCTTGTGCACATCTTTCAGAATTCCTCTAGAATATACATCTGGAAGTGGAATTGCAGAGCCAGAGAGGATGCTCATTTGTAATTTCATTACTTATTGCCAATCTTCTTTCCACAGTAGTTGATCCACCTTTACGTTTCCCCCAGCAGTGTATGAGTGTTTCTGTTTACCACTATCTTTGATAATTGTGAAGCCATTTAATTTCTGCTCATCACATGGAAATGGGTTTATATCTTCTTATGAGTGGGGTTCTCAAGTTCATTTCACTTCAGGGTTCTACTTCTGGAAACGCCTGTTCACATCCCTGGTCAATTTTTTGAATGAGTTTTTGGCTCTTCCTTATGAATCTATTTTCTTCTTCTGGTTTTACTGACATATAATTGACATATAGCACTGTAACATTTAAGGTGTACAGCATAATGATTTGACTTACATACATCATGAAAGGATTGCCATTATAACTTTAGTAAACGTCCATCAACTCACATAGATATTCAATTAAAGAAATATAAAAATGTTTTTTTCCTTGTGATGACAACTCTTATTTACTCTCTTATCAACTTTCATATATAACATCCAGCAGTGTCCATTATATTTGTCATGCTGTACATGACACCCCTAGTACTTATTTATCTTTTAACTGGAACTTTGTACCTTTTGACTGCTTTCATCCAATTGCCCTTCCCCCCACCCTCTGCCTCTGGTAACCGCAAATCTGATCTCTTTTTCTTTGAGTTTTTTTGTCTGCTCATTTGTTTTTGAAGTACAATTGACCTACAACACTGTGTTAGAGAGATCAACTCACACCTGTCATAATGGCTGTTTTCAAAGGGACAACAAAAAACAAAAGTTGACAAGGACATGGAGAAAAGACAACCCTCATGCACTGTTGGTGCGAATGTAAATTGCTGCAGCCTCTATGTAAAGCAGTATGGGAGTTCCTCAAAAAATTAAAAACAGAACTACCGTGCAATCTAACAGTCCCACTCCTGGGTATTTATCTAAAGAAAATTAAAACACTAATTAGAAAAGATGGACACTCTAATGTTCATTGCAGCATTATTTACAATAGCCAAGATATGGAAGTAACCTAAGTGTCCATCAAATGATGAATGGATAAAGAAGAAGTACACACACAATGGAATATTGCTTAGCCATAAAAATAATGAAATCTCATCATTTGCAACATCATGAAAGGACCTAGAGGGTATTACGCTAAAGGAAATAAGTCAGACAGAGAAAGACAAACACTGTATGATTTTACTATGTGGAATCTAAAAAACAAAACAAGTGAACAAATATAACGAAACAGAAGCAGAATCATAGATGCAAAGAACAAACAGGTGTTGCCAGAGGGGAGGGGTGTGGGTGGAGAAGAGAAATATGTGAGAGAGAAAGAGGTATAAACTTACAGTTGCAAAATAAATGAGTCATGGGTATGAAATGTACAATGTGGGAATATTGCCAATAATTATGTAATATCTTTGTATGGCGACAGATCATAACTAGACCTATTATGGTGATCATTTTGAAATGTATAGAAATATCAAATCACTATGTTGTGTAGCATGAATCTATTTATACAACCTGGATACCGATTAATCCTTGGTTTGTTATATATGTGGCAAATCTATCTGAAAGTATTTATTGAGTGCCTTCTACATGTAGTGCTAGGGACATGAGGGTGACTAAGACAGACTGGGTCTCCATTTTCATGGATCATATGTTCTGGAAGGGGGAACAGATTATCAACAAAATTAATCAATATTTATTTATTTATTAAACTAATAAAATAATTTTAGATCAGAAGAAATACTATAAAAATAAAACAGGAAAATGAGATGAAGAGTGATGGGTGTGGAAAGTGCTACTGCAGGGTGGAGAGGTCACAGAAAGCTTCAAGCTAAGGCTGGATGAGACAAAAGAGCTCTATGAAGCTAAAGGGAGAGTGTTCCCCCATAGGGGTAAGAAGTAGTCCCAGGTCCTGAGACAGCATCAACTGGGCATTTAGTGTTTTCTTTCTACGCACCCATCCTCCAAAGGCCACCATCCTCTGCTCCAGCAGGGCCACGAGTATTGTTGATCCGAGTCTGGGTTGCAGCAGGCAAGATGTACAGATTATTCTCTGTTACAATAAGATGCGTTTAGCTCACCCCGCTCCCCTGCCAATGATAATAACTGAAAGACGAGGGAAGTCTGTCTTTCACAGAGCACAGCTCATGCCATCTGGACAGCATCCTGACTAACACAACGAGCATCCTGGATTCAGATAACCCAGGTTCACATCCTCCTTCCGTCATCTTAGCTGAGACCCTAGAGAGAGTTCTCTAAACACTCTGTGTTTCAGTTTCGCCTTGTGTGGAATGAGGGTTATATTTGTCATAGGCAGGCCTCTCAGATGTCCCCCGGTGATCTTTGTCTCTTGGGTTCCACGTCCTTGTGTAATTCTCTCTGAATAATGTAGGCTGGACCAAGTGACTCACTTCTAATAACTAGAATATGATAAAACTGATAGGATGCCACTTCTGAGATTAGGGTTTTGTTTTGTTTTGTTTTAAAGATTAGACTTTTACTGAATTAAACTGAGATGTAAATTCATGACTGATTCATATCTTGAAAAATAAGGAAGGCTAGGTTGCATTAGGAGGATTGATAACAAAGGAAACACTGAAATGTAACATAAATCAAATAATTTGCATTATCCAGAGCTGAGAAATAAATAGCATAGTATAACTATTGTTCCCAATATCCAATAGAAATTAAGCCATCACTGCAGAAACAAACAGCTTATATAATCTTATTTTTTTTTTGTAGATTCCACATATAAGCTATATTATGCGATATTTGTATTCCTCTGGTTTACTTCACTTAGTATGATAATCTCTAGGTCCATCAATTTTGCTGCAAATGGCATTATTTCATTCTTTCTTATGGCTGAGTAATATTCCACTATATATATGTACCACGTCTTCTTTATCCATTCATCTGTCGATGGACATTTAGGTTGCTTCCATGTCTTGGCTATTGTAAATAGCGCTGCAGTGAACATTGGGGTGCATGTATCTTTTTGAATTATGGTTTTCTCCAGACATATGACCAGGAGTGGGATTGCTGGGATCATATGGTGGCTCTAGTTTTAGTTTTTTAAGGAAACATCATACTGTTCTCCATCGCGGCTGCACCAATTTACATTCCCGCCAAAAGTGTAGGTGGGTTCCCTTTTCTCCACCCCCTCTCCAGCATTTATTATTTATAGACTTTTTGATGATGGCCTTTCTGACCAGTATGAGGTGATACCTCATTGTAGTTTTTTGGGGGTTTTTTTGCGGTACGCGGGCCTCTCACTGCTGTGGCGTCTCCTGTTGCGGAGCACAGGCTCCGGACGCGCAGGCTCAGCAGCCATGGCTCACGGGCTCAGCCGCTCCGCGGCATGTGGGATCCTCCCGGACCGGGGCACGAACCTGTGTCCCCTGCATCGGCAGGCGGACTCTCAACTACTGTGCCACCAGGGAAGCCCCCTCATTGTAGTTTTGACTTGTATTTCTATACTAACTAGCGATGTTGAACATTTTTTCATGTGACTGTTGGCCTTCTGCATGTGAGATTAGGTTTTAAAGGTCTGTGACTTCCATCTTGCTGACTCTCTCTCACTCTTTCTTGCTCGCTCTCTTTAGGAGCCAGATACATATCAAGGGACCTAAAGGACGAGGAACTAAGGATGCCTTCCAGCCAATGTCCACCGAGGAACTGACTCCTACTAACACCCACTGAGCGAGCCTGAAGTGGACCCTGCTCAACTGAATGAGAGAATGTGACCCTGGCTGAGAATGGATGGCAGCCTTGTGAGAGACCCTGAGCTGGAGGACCCAGCTAAGCTGGGCCTTGATTCTTAATCCACAGAATAAATAAACGCATGTTATTTTAAGACATGGAGATCTGGGGTAATTTGTTATAAGAGACAGATAACAAATATAATAAATGACCTTATCAGGTGGTGCCTGTGAGGATGACATTATACAATACAAGTAAAGTGCTGTGAACACTGTGCAACACTTGATAAGGACTCCTTAAATGTTGCGGGTGCTATCCCACTTATTGCCAAGGTTAGGCAACTTGTGCATTATCCAATATTCAGGCTGACAACGAGGCTTGTCTCCCACAAATCTCCCTCAAGCCCTTTGCACCACAGATCCGACCCAGGGAGCAGTCTTGCAGTTACAAATCTCAAGGGTGACTTCTTCAAACAGGTGAACACTCCAGCCAAGCTCACTTCTGACTTTTTCCAGGAAGGCTTTACACACAGACCCCATCCACAAAGCACTATCCTTTACTCTGGAAAACTTCCTCCACTATTTTCAGTGTCTGATGCATATTGTATTGTCTAGAACTGTATTCTGTCTTCTCATGTCCCCTTCCCCACCCCCAGATCAACTTGAAGCCCACTGAAGCCCAGCAGTGGAACGTCACAGAGCTCGAAGTAGACTGATCAGGTGTGTGTGATCTTGGACAAGCCACACAACCTCTCTGTGCCCATTTCCTCATTTTTAAAGTGAAGACAGCAATACCAACCTCAGAGATTAATACCTTCACACCTTTAGCAGAATGCCTGACCTAATATTCACTGATCAAATCTTAGCCATTTCCATTATTATCATGACTCTGTATTTCCCTCCACCCCTGTGCAACACTAGGTACCTGAAAGGGATTCTACGTATGCTACAGGTTTTTTTCCTTATCACCTTCTTAGTATATAATTGATTTCTTAATGTTACTCTTTATTCATGTCCTCTCTCAGTGGAATTCAAGCTTCATTAGTGGGGTGTCTTTGCTTGTATTGTTCATGAATTGATTCCAAGGACCTAGCACAGTGCTTAACATACAGTAAGGGTTCAGGATATTATGACTGACTGACTGAATGAATGAATGATAATGATGCTCAAAAGCCACTTAACCTCTCCGAGTCTGCCTTCTCTAAAGAGGAATAACACCACTACTGCAAGGAGCAGCTGCTGCTTTTGCCTCCCTGATGTTTCTTCTACATCTAACAACACAGCTCCTCCTTCCTGTGTGAAAGACATTCCATGAGATTCAGGTGGCACTGACAGGAGGGGTGGTACTGTCACCGAAGCTGGCCTGGCCAGTTGAGAAGTACCACTTCTCTGACTATGGGGGTGCCCAGATGGGTATATGCTCCAAGTAGGCCCAATCCATAAGAGTCGATCAGTGTGCTGTGAGTGAGGGGTGGCTTGGGGGGGCCCAGGTTTTCTGGGCCGTGTGTGCTGGAGGTTGCCAGCAGCCGTCCTGCAAAATGTGAAGGCAGTTTGCCTGAGGAGGAAGCCGGGCAGGGGTAGGCAGAGCAGAGCCAGCAGCCTCAAGAAAGAGTGGGCCTTGTGCTCTTTCTGTTCACAAGGACTGGCTGAGAGTCAGCTGAGGCAAACAAGAATTCAGAAATGGATCAGAGGACTAATATGGAGAGAAGGACTGAGGTGACAGAAAGAGGGAGTTCTCTGTCTGAAATGCCATCCTTCCATGTTTGTTTGTAAAACTTCTGCTCATCCTTCAAAACCTCATTTGAGGAGGTTTTTCCTCTTCTAATTCTCCCAGGCTGAATTGATCATGATCCCCTCGTGCCCCATGGTACCAGGTTTAGACTTGATCACACTCTTAACACTACAAATTGCAGTTACCTGCTGTGTTAGTCATCCAGGGCTGCCATCAGAAAATATCACAGATGGTGTGGCTCACACAATAGGAATTTACCTTCTCATGGTTCTGCAGGCTAGAAGTCCAAGATCAAGGTGTCAGCAGGCTTGGTTTCTGCTGAGGCCTCTCTCCTTGGCTTGTAGACAGCCGCCTTCTTACTTTGTGTTCACGAGGTCTTTCCTCTGTGGATGTCATCTGTGTTCTGACCTCCTCTTCTTATAAGAACTCCAATCATATTGGATTAGGGAACACCCATATAGCCTTATCTCACTTTACTCACCTCTTTAAAGGCCCTATCTCCAAATACAGTTACATTCCACAGTATTGCATGGGGCTAGGGCTTCAACATATGAATTTAGGGGGGCAAAATTCAGCACAAACACCTGTCTACCTGCCTATTTCCTCCACCAAATTTCTTGAGATCACATGAAGCTGCTTTGAAAAAGTTTGATGAATGAAAGAAAGAAAGAATGAGTAAGTGAAAGGAAAACATTGTCCTGCACCAGGGCAAGACAGAGCTTTCATTTGTCCACAGTGGCCACGTCCCTATTTGGCCTGCTCTGATGGGTATAGAAGACCCTCATGACCTGGCTTAAGTCTACCAGGGGTTATTGGGGTTCCTTTGTCCCTGTTTTGGGTGAGAGAGTGTGCCAAGGGGATGCCTACATTCAAATGACAAAGAATCAGATTAATTATTTTAATCCTACTTAAGGTCTTCCTTTCCTCTACTCTCTTGCTCTCTTCCCACATCCAATAAATCTCCCAGAGCTGTCAATTTTTCCAAAGTAGCTATCACTTGATGAGCTCTTGGTTGGACTAGAAAACCAGCTTCCCACCTGGTTTGTTTCCCACCAGTGTCCCCACTTTAACACTACCCTCGTCCTTGTGATTGCAATCTATCTGGAATACAGGTTAATCTTGCCATTCATCCGTTAAAAAAACTCCAAGGACATCCCACTGTCTAAAAGAGTCACATTAACTTGCCCTTCGTACCTTTCCTGGTGTTGTCTCATCCATCCATCCAGGGTATTCTTTATTCTCCACTCTCCTGCCCCACCAGGACCCGTCCCCGAGCCTCAGCCTGTGCACTGCAGTGCCTATAGCACTCTTCTCTCTCTTCCTTCCTAGGGAATCCACCCTTTCCAGGCCACGCTTCCCAAACCACATGCTCTACCAAAGCCTTCCCACCCTCCACCATTAGTTGTCCTTTGAGCTCATAGACTTCATCATAGACTCAACCCTTTTATATTATAGCCATTTGTATGCATATATTTAACTACACCTGCTAGACTGGGAGTAGCCTGACGGTCTTATTAATCAGTGTATCCCGAGCTCCCAGCACAGTAACTGGAATATAACAGACACTCAAAAACAGTTAGCAGAATTTCTCTGGATGCCTAATATGTCCCAGGCATAGAGACATGCATGGATCTGACGTAGACATAGACACTACTTATAGTAATATGCAGTACTATGTTAAAGGCTTGAATGGAGGTGAGGGTGGGAAAGGTTTCCTGTAGAAGCAGCACTTGATCCTGGGCTGGTCACATGGGTAGTGACCTTATGAAGAAAGTGAAAAACAATCCCTTGCCCAGGCAGGGTAAGAACAAGGGGAAGCATTCCCAGTAGAAGTAAGTTGACCAATTCAAGGAAAATTAGAAGCAGCCAAAAAAAACTTCAAGAATATCGAGTGGCTGAAATTAGTGGAGAAGGAAGAATCATTTGCTGAAAGTCTTCACGTTGAAGTGATGGTCCTTGGCTTGCAGCACTGATCACCTCCTGCTTCCATGAACTTCCAGATAGCAAAAGAAAGGGCAGGAGCCCACATATGGGATGACTTAAATTGGTGCAAGGTAATATGTGTGTCACTCTGATCGGGGGTGGTACATGCTGCATTATTAGGCCCAGGCTGAGGCCATGGTACAGTCATAAATCAAGAAGCTGGGGTTTAAAAAACAGTGGAAATGCTAAGGAAACATGAAGTGGCTGACCTGTTGGGCTGGGCTCTTACTCCCGACAAGAATTTCGATGACTAATGATGTGGATACAGAAGTACTTAACTTTCTCATAACCGCATGTGTAATTTATTTAATTCTGGGCTGTCATGCAGTTCCGGGAGCCCTTTAAGATGATCAGTTGAAAAAGGTTTCCCACTATTCAGAAGAGGCTGGAAATTTGTGCTTTCAAAGAAGATTTTTTTTCCCCTGGTAACTGGGGTTCATGGATAGAAAGGTGGGATTGAGGAGAAGCCACCCACCTTTCTAGTTTAATTTATAGTTTTTGAAGTTCTACCAGTAGATAATCATTCAACTGGATCTTTGAGAGCCTTTAAAAAAATAAAAATAACTAGGAAGGAGGTGGATCTCATTTCAGGGTTTAGTGGACCGTGTTCACAGAGATTCGTGGCAATCTGCTGAGAGAAGGGCCTAAATGTTTGTGGGGTGTTGAAGGATGACAAGTCACATAAGCCCGAGACTGCCTACCTGCCTGCCCACCTGCCGTTCTGTTAATCACCTGCTGCCTCATGTCTCTGAGCCTCAACTTCCTCATCTCTAGAAGGAGACTAAGAATACCCACCTCACAAATTGTGGAGAAGATCAAAAGGCAAAGTTAGACGCATGTGTTCATACATGATATGCTTCTTAGATGTGTGTGAAAGTCAGATATATTTAACTTGAACAAACATTATACATGTATAGATGTATTATAAGAAAAGATTGGTCCCAGCTAATTATAAACTACATAATACCTACCTGGACATTATTGGTCTGGGGCAATCTCAGAAATAGTATTTTTAGTATGTCTTTTTTTGTTTGTTTTACTGATTTCTTTCTTTTTCTTCTTATTTTATTTTATTTTTTTTACTTTACAACTGAACACAGAGAGAGCGAGCTTAAGCCAAGTGAATGATATTGTTTATTTGTGCCTTCTTTATAAGCATAGGCCAGTTTTATAAATCTTTTCAAAGAATTAATATTGCTGACCCTATTATATGTTTGCTTTCTATTTCATTAGCATCTGCTCTTACATTCCTTATTTGTTTATTTTTTTATTTACTCGAGTTAATTTTTTCTGTACTTTTTTTAACTTCTGAAAATGAATGCATAGCTGATTGATTTCCAATTATTCTCTATTTCTAATATGTTCATTCAAGGCTATTATTTCACTATCATTTTCTAAAAATATTCTAAAATTCCTATTTTGATTTCTTATCTGATCCATCCCTAATCTAGAAGTGTATTTCTTGATTCTCAAACATATGAGAGTTTCCCAACTATGTTTAGTTACTGACGTTTATCTTAACTCTGTTGTGATTAGGGAACACTATGTACTCTCAAATTCATGAGATATGCTGAAACTTGCTTCATACCCCACTATAAAATCAGTTTTTGACATTCTTCTGCCTGTCCTTGAGAGTTGATATATTCTTCTCTTGTTGGGCACAGTGCTGCATATCTGTCCATTAAATCAACTCACTTAACCAAATTGCTGTTCAAATCTTCGACAGGCTCACTGACATCTGGCCGGCTTTGTCAATCAATTACTGAGACAGATGTGTTAAAAAAAAAATCCCACTATGACAGTAGATATGCCCATTCCCCTTGTAGACATGCGTTTTTCTTTTGGCTTTGTATGTTTTGAGGCTCTGTACCTTTAAATTTCATAGCTAGGTTTATGAAATTTTTTTTAAAAACTGTTGTATCTTCCTGGTGAATTAAAAACATTTATCATCATGAAGTGACCTTCTTTATCTACATAGTGCTTTTCAGCTTAAGTGTTAGTTTGTTTTAACAGAGTTATGCCAGTTTTAACTTGGTGACTTTTCCTGATGCATATTTTTCCTTTCTTTTGTTTTTAATATCTTCATACTTACTTTCAAGATATATTTCTGTAACACTGGGTTTTTAAAATAGTATAAAAAGCTCCATCTTTCGAACAGAAGTATTTATTCACTTTTATTTATTATAACTACACATTTTGTTTTACATCTACCATGGTATTTTGTATCCTATATTTGTTCCACATTTTCTACATTTTTTCCTTATTTTCTTTCAGAAACATTATTTTTATCATTCTTTTTTTTCTGCTATACTAGTTTAGAGATTACACCTTTTAAAAATTATTTCAATGGTTACTCTATATCACATCATTCATCCTTAACAATAAGTTTGAATACCAAACTTTACCTTTATCTCACCCCTGCACAATAGAAAATCTTCAGAACAGTTGAACTCAATTTACCCCTTCCTGATTTCTATCTAAATATTATCAGGTATAAATCTATTGTCTTACATTGTTATTTTATATACATTATTATTTATAAATAGTAAATGTTTATACAATTATTATTTTCTAACATGATTATCAGCTTTATACTTACACAATATTTTCTTTGTTCTTGCTTCTTTCCTGTATCTCAGAACTTCTGTTTGGAATTACTTTCCATGTGTCTAAAGTGAATCATTTAAAATGCCCTTTGGGGAGGGTTGGATTGGGAATTTGGGATTAACAGATGCAAACTATTACATATAACATGGATAAACAACAAGGTCCTATTGTATAGCACAGGGAACGATATTCAATATCCTGCAATAAACCATAATGGAAAAGAATAGGAAAAAGAAGTGTATATATAATATATATAATATTATATTATATATATATATAACTGAATCACTTTGCTGTACACCAGAAGCTAACACATTGTAAATCAACTATTCTTCAATGATATATATGTGTATATATATATATAATATGAAATATTCTAAAAAAAATCTATGAGCAGCCACAATTTATATCGCTATATTTTAACTTAGTGTTAGGTATTAACTCTATTATTAAGATTATTATTATTAAGATTATTATTATTATTAAGATTATTATTATTATTAAGATTATTAACTCTAGTATTAAGATCAATTGCAAAAATAAAGTGCAGCAATAAATAGGAAAAAAAATAAGACGCCCTTTGATGTGGTTCAATAGTGGCCAGTTCTCTCCGTTTTGGTATGTTTGTTAAGATTTTTATTTTACATCCATCCTGGATATATATTTTGATTGGGTATAGAATTCTGGGTTGGTAGTTATTTTCATTTAGCATATTACTGTCTTCTGGCTTACATATACTACTTCTGGTGATAAGTCGGCTGTCCATCAATCTTGCTTTTAAAGGCAATTTCACTGTAGCTTTTAATATC
Organism: Pseudorca crassidens; assembly: GCF_039906515.1. NCBI lineage: Eukaryota > Metazoa > Chordata > Mammalia > Artiodactyla > Delphinidae > Pseudorca > Pseudorca crassidens. Next base: position 78,547,541 of record NC_090309.1, on the reverse strand, counting down.
CTCTCTTTGACTTCTGTTTTCTGCAGTTTCTTTATGATGTATCTAGTTACAAATGCTTTTTTATTAAAATATAGGGTTCACTCAGTATTGTACATTCTATGGATATTGACAAATGTACAGTGACATATATCCACCATTATAGTATCACACAGAATAGTTTCACTGCCCTAAAAATCCTCTGTGCTCTCCTTATTCATCCCTCCCTTCTGTCTTAACCCTGTTAACTGCTAATCTCTACTGTCTTCATAGTTTTTCCTTTTCCAGAATGTCATATAGTTGGAATCATACAACATGTAGCCTTTTAAGATGGGCTTATTTAACTTAGCAATATGCATTTAAGATTCTTCCATGTGTTCTCATGGCTTGACAGCTCATTTCTTTTTAGTGATGACTAATATTCCATTGTCTGGAAATACCACAGACAATTATTTTTGTTTACCTAACGGAGGTACATATTGGTTGTTTCCAAGTTTTGCACTTATGAATAAAGCTGCTATAAATATCTGTGCAGGGTTTTTGCATGGATGTATGTTTTCAATGTTCACCTTTGTAATATTCCTGATTAAAATTTGGCGTGTTGGAGATGTGGATTATTGTTTTTCATCAGTTCTGGAAAACTCCCTTTCATTTTCTCTTCAAATATTGCCTCTGTCCTTATTCTCTCTTTGTTTTCTTTCTATAACTCCAAAAGTATATATTATATATTTTTATTCTATACCACATTTATTAATTTCTCACCTAAAATTTCCATTTTTGCATCTCTCTTCACAGCATTCTGGATGGTTCCTTCTTATTGTCCCTTTGGCTCATTACTTCCCTCTTCTGTCATGTTCAATCTGCAGCCAAATGCACACTCTGAACTTTTGTTTTTTTGTTTTATTTATTTTTCTGGTACGCGGGCCTCTCGCTGCTGTGGCCTCTCCCATTGCGGAGCACAGGCTCCGGACGCGCAGGCTCAGCGGCCATGGCTCACGGGCCCAGCCGCTCCGCGGCACGTGGGATCCTCCCAGACGGGGGTCCCCTGCATCGGCAGGCAGACTCTCAACCACTGCGCCACCAGGGAAGCCCCACACTCTGAACTTTTAATTTCAGTTATAGTAATTTCCATCTCTGGAAGTCCAAGTCCCATATCATTCCAAAATTTGTTGCTTTTATATTTTTTTGCTCCCTGCTGAAATTTTCAAACTCATTTTTATTTCTTTATACACAGTAAGTATAGTGGGTCTATCATCCAAGTCTGATAATTTCCATATCTGGTATTTTGGCATCAGTGCTGATGACTCTCACTCGTGGTACCTGCACTTGTAACTTTAGTGCTAATCATTACCTTTGAAAAACTTACTTATGGAGGTTGTCCAAGCCGTTTTATGAAGGTACCTTCCTCTAAAGAGGATTTGAATTTTTTTTTTTCCTGCTGGTCATCTAGGGTATTACCAGTCCCTAACAATTTTAGACCAAATTGATGGTTTGAGTTTTCTTGTATTGTCCTGGTGAAATCAATTTTCACTTATGCATGGGGGCCAGGGGTTAGTTTATAGCCTTCCAGGGATAGGTTTTCTCTTCTTTTTTATGTTCCCTCTTCTTCTCAACCTTAAGACAACTCCCCTGTTACATGGGATAGTTGGGAATATAATATAACGTTAATTCTTGCTCACCCTTACCTTGAGTGTGTAGTCGTTCAGAATCCCAGCTTAATGTGAGTTTGTGTGGGTGCCTATCAATCCCAGATTTTGTTCAGGCTTTCATTTCTAGCCTTCTTCAGTTTCTAGGCTTCTAAGTAGTCAAAAAAATTTTATACTTGCTGTTTCTTTTAGGGAAACAAATGTTCTCTATGACAAAGTAATTTTGCCTTCTCCCTTAACTTTTAGGATTCTTACCTTCATGTTTGCATGATCTTGATCAAGAATTTCTCACCATCTTGTCAGCATTTTGGTGTTTTTGAGAAAATTTATTTTTTTCTATTTTCATCAGAATTGTTAGATGTCCTTAAATAAAAATGGGTCCAAATAACCTAGCCTGCCAATTCCAGAAACCAATGTTCCCTGAAATAATTATTTTGAAAAAGAAACACACAAAAAATCTTTTCTCTGTCACCTCCCATTTTATTTAGAAAATTTTACATGAAATAATATTGATGTATCATGTGTGTTATCAGTTACATAGTGGGAAAACTATCCTAAGTATTAGGAATCTTTAATTAGTGGGTTTTCACTAATAGGATGTGTTTAATCTCTCTGAATTCTCGACAGATGTTGGAGAGTTAAAACTGTTGTATTTCAAAAGAAATGGATGTGTTTACTATAAAGTACAGTAATATGGTTCTTTTGATCATTGTACTATGATTTAAGTCAGACATCTTCATTGTTTGTGCAATTTCTCAAAACCCATGAAAGATGATATATTTCCCTCTGGCAGAAAACCAACACTCTGGACTGGGCACTGGGTTATTTAACCACCCTGATAAATAATTTACACTTGGGGATATTATGCAGAAACCTTTTCAATTAACTGGTGTTGACAGAGAAACTAAATATAGTAGTCAATGAAAAAATTTTTTTCAACACATTCTTGACCTAACAGGCAGAAAAAAAATCTTATTTCAAATATTATCTCCTCTAGAAAATGAATATACTAAAGGGAAAATTGTGAATAATAATCATTATAAATAGGAGAGTTAAATATCTACTTTTTTTTATTTTAGAGAAGATTTTAACTTTTTCTGTGTACATTATTTTAGTTCACTAAAAGAAGTGTACACTGGCACAATGGAAGGAGTCAGAGTCTCTAAAATCTGAAAAATTTTGGTTCAAATGATGAGCTCATCAGGCTTCAGGCAAGTCACTAGGCTCAGGAACAGAAATACCCTGCAGTGTTGTTACAAGGATCAGAGATAATACACGTAAAATATCTCACATAAATAGTAACTATTATTATTCTAGAAAGAACTTTCTCCTAATTTGTCCTATTAATTTATGACCCATGGTCTTAGGAATTTGCAAAAATGTGGCATTCTTTAAAAAGAAAATAAGTCCTTTAATTTTTTTATACATATATACTTATTTGAAAATTGATTATGAGGCAGAGTAAATACATACTGGTTATGGCAGAATTAATTGTGTTGTCTCTGGAAGATCATATCTAATCAACTGAAGGCAGATTGTTTACTAGAATACACAGGACTGCAGAAAAAACTGGAAGGCAGTAGTCAATAATTTAAACTCTATAGAAGCTTCCAGGGGAAGTTGTGGCAAGATTAATTCTTTTTCGTCTGTGAGCCTTCTTTGTTGATATTCTAGCTTCTCTCCTATTAATTCCAAATTACCACTGACTGCAGTTGTCAAAAATGATGACACACTTACTCAGGGCTTTCATGCTTATCATTCCATGTTTTGCATAAGAGTGTGTAGGAAAATCCAGCATTACTTTCACAAGCAAGAACGGCCTTCTTGTCCCTGTCAAGGTTGAAGTCATTCTCTAAGGTGTAGGAAGAGACCATCCTCCAGGCTGGTTAAGTCAGCTCCATCTACCCCGGCTATCGATAGCGTGGTAGACTGCTTAGTTTTTAGGTCATTAATTAACTAATTAAATAATCAACCTAATATCTTGTGAATAATAGATATAATATAGCCCCTGTGCCAGATGTTAGCAGGAAGTGGGAATGTTCAAACATGTCCCTGCCTTCAAGGCAGTATAGTCTGTTTCTTGAAAACTCACATCTAGCTTTTGAATCCCCTCTCACCTTTACTTCTCTGATTTGATTTGCAGCAGATAAATAGAAATAAATATTCCTAGGGTAGCCAGGGTTTCAGTTATGAATGTCTTTTTAATCAGTTCACACTATCCCAAACACTTATGCAGGATTATCCATTATAAGTCATTCTACAATCTTAATCAAATTGCCTGCTAAAGGAAGCCCAGTATTTATTACTTTTTTCTTAAATGGAAAACAGCTGTGATAAATTCATCCATTCACCTGAAATCTCATATTAGGAATGATTCTCAGATATTCTCTTAACTGACCGTCTTTCCAACTATGAATAATATATTCCTCTACCCCTATCTGTGTCTTTGAATGTGGCTAATTCACTTGGTCCCTTTTCTACCTCTCTGTGAGGTACACTGGAGGCAAAAATGTCTCCTGAGCCTGACTAGCAATATTAGATGATAAACAGATATTTAAAAAAAGGAAAAAAAAGTCAATCGGAAGGCAGCATAGTCAGCAACAACAGAACACATGCTTACAAGGCCCACATTAAGATCCACGTCCATCCGGAGCATACATCTCCTGCTTATGCAGGTACCACCGCTAATGTCATCAAATATTCAGCCTCAGAATTAACTTCCTCTCCTCTGATTCTATAATAACAAATCAAGATTCTGATTATAATTTGGCTCCCCAAATGGATTTCCTCACTTGGGTACAAAATGCTACCCAAAGGAAAGAGATTTCCAGTTCCTTTGGTGGTTTTTCATTATCAACTGACATTTTGACAAATTCAAATATCTGAGGCTGCTAAGCTAAGGCCCAAACAACATACTATTGATTTCACCAAAGGCATGCCATGTTGGCTGCCTCTCTTTCATCAGCTCCGTCCCTTTCAAGCTGTAATATTCAATTTCTTCATGTCTTCTATATATACCTTCACTTGCTCATTTTCAAGGTGATTTTTATTTACAAATTTACGTTTCTTCTCTCTGATCAGTAATCCTGGTGGTCTGTTTTCTTTATAGGAAACAAAATCCATCCCAGATACAGTATTTTAAGGAGAACAAGATAGATTATAGTAAACTAGGTGTCTACAAAATAATGGGAAGGGCTGGAAAAGTGGGATAGATTATATTCACAGGAATGACTCCAGAAATACAACAGAACTGACCTGCAAGGGGAAGTGACTGCCTTTGCCACGATCAGGAAGGTGGGAATCTGGACGGTGCGATGGAAATACTGAGTTACAACACACAGCACCACAGCTATGAGCCAGGGATCAGGAAACTGGGATTAGGAGGCCACCACCATTGTAACCTCCTCTCAATACCCATTAAGAAGTGGATGGACACAGAATTGTCAGGTCTACCCCAATTGCCTCTTGTTATCAAAAAACAAAAAACCAAAAAACAGAAAACCAAAAAAAAAAAAAAAAAACCCACCAAACTAAACAAAAAGAAACCACTCTGTACCCACAACCTTTCTTGCCAGCAGAAAATAGTCAGAAACACTAGGAAGAAGTCTTCCTTTTCGATTCCCTCTTCAAAATCTCACTCTAGGGGCATCTACATGTTGGAAACTGGTTTTCATCCAGAACATAGGCAATGTAGATTTTTGTTTATTGTTTTAAAACTCTCCAGCATATGCAAGATAAAAAGGGTGCTCCAGATGTAGGTAGCAAAGAAAACTGAATGGCAGTTGACCACATCCAAAATATCATTGGTTCTATTTGTCTTATGTTCCTACAAACTTAATACGTTTTATTTGAAGGTATCTTATCTTGCACACAGCCCACTTACTCGTATTTAATCTCTTGATGCTTGTGTATGCACTTGTGGGTATGATCAAAATTGTGCCCTGGAGTTAGCTGTAAGCTATACTTGGCGTGATGTCCTGTGTGAGATCCTGTATAGTTTCATACCCGTGAAGGCTACAACTAACGGTTAACTATGTAATGGGTGTGTATCATTGAACGTCCCCGTATCACACATAGTGTGGAAAACTAGAAAGGTAAATCCCCATTGAAAAGAACACTCTTATTTGACTTCTTGCATCCCACATTTACTTTAATGAGATACAGACCTCTCCCCAAAATCTGCTGCTCCTTTCCTTTCCACTTTGCCATAATTTTCTAATTTAAGTATAGTCACTTTTTTGCAACTTCAATTATTTTTTCAAAGTATTCAAATATAGTTATCCTCTTTTCCAGTTCACAGGGAACTATAGAGTAAAAAATGTGGGCTCAGAGAAAAATGAAAAGTATACAGTGACTTTTGTAACGCCCCCAGCTTCATTTATCTATAGGATGGCTCTTGATAGCTTTGTGTGAGCTTTTGAAAGTTCAGCCAAGCCAGCTGCATGATCAACACAGAGACAATAGCTCCCACACACGGGGCTTCATGGATTAGAGAACCTGATCCGTCAGTAAATCTGCCAGATGGCAGTGGAAGAAAGCTTGTAACTCTCTCACTTTCATTTCAACAGCAGCAAACAATGTTCAATGTTTAAAATAAACTCTTCCAGATGAGCTAAAGATAAACTCTGAGGTGGGTGGACTTGAGCTTGCTAGGCTGCAGCGCTGAAGTGTTTGATTACATTAACACAAAATCCCTGGGTAGAACCCACTTCTGTCAACAGAATGCTTAGACTCGAACACCTACTACACGAAGCCATTTCCTGTGCTTTCATGGGTTGGTGGCAGAAACTTGCTTTGCTTTTTTCACAAACTAATAATGATTATACATTTCTTCCTGCTCAGCGTTTCCTCAAACCATGTGTATAACTTCCAGATATACCTAAAATGCCAACACTGTGTGTAGGTCTGCACAGATAAAAATCTGTGGAGTATATTTACAATTGAAACTTCTATTTACTAACTCAACTTACAGCTCACATAGTAGCAAAAAAGATGCCATTAGGATTTAGAGCCATTCTGCTAATAACTGGATAACTGTCCAGATCTATGGAGTATACAAAATAAATAAATAAATAAAGGTACAAGTATTTTAAGTTAGAATTTATAAAGGAAGTTTGAAAATAGACTTTAAGACCTGCAACTTAGGACAGATCAAGCTGTAATACATCATATGTAACATGGCAACTTCTAATGATAAAATGACATGCTGAAAAATAACTGCTAAGTGTTCAAGAATTTATCTGTTTAACACAATGAGTAGGAGCTTTAAATGAGAGACTGAAGCAAACAGTTGATGAAAATAAGTCTTAGGCTGCAAAAGACATTCAGGACAAAATACATCAAATAATAAATATATTGGGACATTAAAAAAAATAAAACATATTCCCAAATTTAGATTAGAAGGCTTTGGGTGAATGTGATTCACTACACAGATACATTTATTTCCAGTTCCTCCAAACTGAAACTTTTCTGACATGTCAGTGATAGCTCTACTTTATACAATAGAAGTCCTCTTCTTTGAAATTGGTGGGTCACAGGAAAAGTTGATTAAAGAAAGAAATTGTAAAGATGAATCATATGCACCACAACATTATTATCTGAACTTAAAACATATAACGTGTCCATTCATTTCCCAACTTCTGATATAAAGCTAAGGACTTGTCTTTTGTTTTTCTGAGTCTTTAAAATGGGATCAAAATTTAAAGCCACTTGCAAAGCACTTAATACAGACAACTTTTAGATTTTTATAATATTTATTTTTAGTATTTGACAGTTGTTTTGAAACGTTATTCAACAGTAAGTTTCTAGTGATTCACCTTCATTTAGCTTTAACAAAGCACTCAGCTTTTCATAGAAATCCATTTTCTCTTTGTATTCGTATTTCATTGGTTTGCATTATGATTAATAACTTCTAGTATGATTAATAACGAGCACAGCTAACATACACATGCAGATTTGGTTTGGTTTCCTTTGTTGCCTCCTAAGTCCTGCGAGCCCGGAATAATGCCTGGCACATACTGGGCATTCAATAAATATTTATTAAATGAGTAAATGAATGGTACGAAACTCACTCTTCCTAAGTATGTAACAGAATAGGTGGGGGCAGAAGTGCCAGAGGTACGCTAGCGGGGAGCCTGCCAGCCTAGTGCATTCGCATGCTGTGGGCATCAGTCACCATGTTTTACAAACAGAACGGAGAATCAGTTATTGCAGCCAGTCTGTTAGATGATGGCTAGTAAGAGGGCTTCTACTGTACTTTGATTAAACATCTAGTGTAGCAAAAACTCTTCCTCGTGTCTGTGCAAAACTGAGAGCTCCATTTAACTTTCCTCTAGGAGTAGATTCCCTTCCTCCATGGTAACCTGTAACTAATTTAACTCCCTATTGTCCAGAGAAGGTTTGGGAAACATCTGAAGCTGTTTCTGTAGGGGCCAAGCTCCTGAAGAGTGATTAGTAACGTGTCTTCTCTGCAGAGTTCCTTAGTACATTTGGAATCAATTAAATATTCAAATATAGGTTCTCTTAGATCTCTGGCCAGGCGCGGCAGGTTTGTGAGAGAGGAAGCTGGAGGCAGATAACTGCTATTCCTCACACCAGAATCTATAGCTGGAGAGAGATTTGAAGAATACACTCTTTACACTTCCTGGGTCCGCATGCAAATAGTCACAGGAGATTAGAAATGATTAGGAGAAACAATAGGAGACTTATTAATAGGAGTAACAGTGTACATGAGAACTGTGCCTTACAAGGTGTCTTAAAGACAAATGAGTGGGGACTTCCCTGGTGGTCCAGTGGTTAAGACTCTACCTTCCAATGCAGGGGGTGTGGGTTCGATCCCTGATTGGGGAACTAAGATCCCATATGCCTCATGACCAAAAAACCAAAACATAAAACAAGCAATATTATAGCAAATTCAATCAAGACTTTAAAAATGGTCCATATCAAAAGACAAATTAGTGAATACATTGGGGTGTTGCATAAGTAAATAGTATGGCCTTTGTGATCCAAGAATTTTTCATATTTTTAAGATTGTTAAAAAAGAATATGTAACAGAAGAAGAATATCTGCATATGGCTTAATAACCTTAAGTATTTACAATGTAGCCTTTTTAAAAAAAGGTTGCTGACTCTTGGTTTAGAGGTTTTCCCCCCATTATGTGTACTCACCTAATTACTAATAATAGTATAATGATAAGGTACATAGGGAAGAGGAAATGAACATGTGGCAGGTATTTTGTTAAACTCTTTGTCGGCCTCTTCACTGAACAATCCATTAAAGCTAGCATTCATGTCTCAATGATAGAGCCAAGAAAACAGAAGCTCAGAGAGGTTAAGTAACTTGCCAAGGTCACAGAGAGAATTAAACAGTAGAGTTGTTCATCAAACCCAATGTGGTGGTATATTTAAGCAGTGAGATCACTTTCCCAATTAAATGCTACTTAGAACCCCACTATATAAAATAGCTACTCTGAGTGAAGTTGAGGCAGAGGACCCAGAAATCTCACTCATTTTCAGAAAAACCTGCTTGAAATAGAAGTCAGTATTTCCAAAGATTGTCAGTAACCAACATGAAAATGGGTTTCCAACTCAATTGTTCCATTATCTGGCACATTACATGCTTCTTTCTTAACAATATTTTGCTAGAGGCAAGAGTATCAAAGTAACAGAATTGCCTTTTTCTTATTTCCTTGCCCAGTGAAATAGAAGTCAGCAGAAAGGGGAAAGGAGAGAGAAGCAAAGGGTTTAAATAATCCTCAAAATCTAACTAGTTATACGACAGCGATTAGCCCTCGATTCCACCAAACACTGAGTGGGAAGGACCTCTTCCAAATGGCAGCTCGTTTTACCTTAATAGGTAGTGTTTCCAGATGAGTTTCTAGTTTTCTAGTTTCTAGTTTTCCATCATGATAAATTAATATATCCTATTTTATTATGGTGCCACAAACAAGAACTCTGAAAGGCTCAACTCTCACAAAAGGCCCAAATCCCCTGAAAAGCATCAGGTATCAAAATGCAGCCAGAAAAGATGGTATTAAATGAAAAAAAAAAAAAAGGCTCCTTTTTAATGAAGTCAAGGTGTAGGACAGATTTATTAGCTTCCATTTTTCCAGGTTGCATTCTGATGTATTTCCTGCCCATATTTCTAAATTCAGCAGGTCTCTTTGTAGGATTATTTTTTAAAAATAAGTTTCAAAGAATATGATGCAGCTATAATGACTACACCTGCAAAGACACACCTGTGATGATACAAACACTAAGTGTTTCTCATATTCACAACCCAATGCTCTAATAGAAAACAGACCTTCTATACCATTTGCCAAGATCCTGCCATTCTTAGAAAGAACTGATACTGGTAACCAGATATTACAGTCTTAAAAATAATAACCAACCAAGGACTACTCCTGACCAAAATGGCCATTAAATTCTGTGTAGTTGTCTATCCTTTACAGTCATAATTCCTTTTGTCAATATTATGAGATGGTTAAAACAAATACTTAACATTACTATTGATGCCTACAATATTCCTACTTACTCAATGATTTTTATGTATACCACCATTGACTTATTATTTATTCACACATTAGTATTTACTGTGTCAGGTACTGTATCTGACTCTTGAGGAAGGAAAACTAGTAAGAATATAATCTATCCTTGGATAATTCCTATTGCAATTGTCTAGCTAGAGCTGTGAACAAATAATTAGTGCACTAAATTCCTAGTAAATCTGCCAAGATCAATGAAAAATAAGTAGAGTGAGAATTGGATCCTCCTACAGATATTAAGGAAAGGAACACACTTGAAGGGAATGTTAAAGGCTAAGGAATATTCCCAGTAAAAAAGAGAAGGATATTCCAGATTGAAAGAACAATATAAGGAAAGGCCCAGAGGCAGGTGGGTGATTGGTCCATATTGAGGACTGGGTTATACAATGAAAGGAGTAGAGATATACTGTCTAAGACGTTAGTAACTAAGCCTATTTAAATTTAAATTGACCTTAAGTAATATTAGAAAATCAGTTCTCAGTCACATTTCAAGTACTCAATAAACACAGGTGTCTAGAGTCTACCATATTGGACAGTGCAGACAGAATTATTTCCATCATTGCAGAAAGTTCTACTGGACAGCACTGAGTGTAAGAGTACAAGGTAAGCATGTGGCCAGTTCATGGGGAGTCTCAAAAATATACTAAAATGTTTAAATAGAAATGGTTTATAAACTACTGAATTGCACAAAGTCCCTTCAGAAATAGCCTTGGAAGACTCCATCCTCACAGCATTGCTATGATCTATTATACCCATCCAGCTTCTACATTTGAATAAGACTTCTCTTGAAGAAAAACATTCTGCAGCTTAAAAAAGAAAGAAAAAAGGCTGGAAACCCAGTTATGGGCAACTGGAAACCACCACAAGTTTTTAAGCAGGGACATGACACTGTGACACAGATTTGGATTTTAGAAATACTACTTCTTAAAGCAGTGCGCAAGATATGTGGGAAGAAAAGGCACTGGGCATACCAAGATCAGTAGAGGCTAATGAGATGATAAAGGACTAATTTCAGAGAAACTTCTAAAGGAATACACAAATAAGAATTTGCATCAGTAAATTTATTCCAAGTAAGAATTGTGCATTCACACCATGCATATTATTTCCCCACAAAAGCCAGTATTATCATTAAAACACTTAACACTTTAAACATACCATAAAACTCAAAGATACTTGAAAAACTTCTCAACGTATCTATTTCAAGTCCCTGAATTCTTTAATATTTGTAATCCATGCTTGTTCAATTATAATTTTAAAATATATTATAACCATATCACTCATTATAATCATTGATATGCTTATTATATATATTTAAAACATCTTTTCTGAAATTTTATGTTCTCCAAAAAATAACTTTTTAGTAACTTCAAAATATCTCTATGTACCTCTTAGCAGTACTATGGTAAAACCAAAATTGCATCTTCCAGTAGCAAGTGCCCAAGCCACACCATTCCTGATCAAAGATAGAGCTGACATCCAGGGAATTCCCTGGCGGTCCAGTGGTTAGGACTCCATGCTTCCACTGCTGGGAGCCCCGGTTAGATCCCTGGTTGGGGAATTAAGATCCCGCAAGCCACGTGGAGTAGTCAAAAAAAAAAAAAAAAAACCTAAAATGACAGAGCTGACATCCAGTCTTACAAACAGCTCTCTTCCACTCCTTGTTCCTATTTTAATATGCCAACCATTACTTCACTGACATCCCAGAGTTTTCCTGCAACAGATTCATCCATAGCTTTGGGCAATAGTTCTTCCTCTTTACAGTCCCCAAAGTACTTTCCTGACACACCTTCTACCTCAGGGGAAGAGGCTAAATAAATCGAAGTCTGGGCACCTTCTAGCGGAGTTTTGAAAAAAGCCCATGTCACCAAATTGAAAAGTGGTTTGACTAACAGTGGGATGTGTATGTGCCTCCCCAGGTTGGTCCGCACCATGCCAGGGTGTAACACATTGACAGTGACATTTGTGCCTTCTAAGCGGCGGGCTAGTTCTCTGGTAAAAAGGATGTTAGCCAGTTTGCTCCGACTATAACAGAAGCTTTTATTATAGTTTTGTTCACTGTTCAAGTCTTCAAAGTTGATGTCTCCGTATTTATAAAGTTTGGAGGTAACTACCACAATCCTGCTGGGAGCTGAACTTTTAAGGAGTCCAAGGAGAAGATTGGTGAGTAGAAAGTGCCCCAGATGGTTCACTCCAAACTGCATCTCAAACCCATCTTCAGTTTTCATATACGGGCACTGGAAGATGCCTGCATTGTTGATCAAAACATCCAGTCTAGGCTCTTCCTTCAAATGGCAAAAAGAGAATGGCAGAGTTATGAACGCAGGCCTTAAATGTGCCTAAAATAAAATTTTAAACAATTCCTGCAAACTACTAAAATTCTAAAAAACGCCTCTATGAGTTTTCAACAATTGAGAGAAAAGAAGACGACGACAACAATGACTTGTGTGCCTGACCTGGTGCTTTTCATGTTATGTCATCTACTCTCAACAACTCTATAAGCAAACTGAAGCACCAGAGTTAGGTGATTTGTCCAGAATCACAGGGCTCCTAAGTGGCAAACAAAACCCTGAAGTTGAAATCTGACACCAATGGCCCTATTCTTAATTAGTAAGCTAGACTGCTTTTCTAATTGGGATTTCAAACCATAGCTAGACATTCAATGTGAGCTAGAGAGTGGAACTACAGCAGAAGACAGGTCAGCATTGTTTATTCCCAGAGCTACTAGTATCAACGCCAGGGGCAAGTTAGGATTGTTTTATTCTGTAATTTTCTAATAATAAATGTCACCATGGGAATGGAGCAACTCCAGGTTGTTTCCTTAAAAATGGGACAAGCAATAGAGAGGGTGAGGGATGCAAATTAAGACTGGAGAGAACATCATGAATAAATCAACGGAACATTAAGAAAAATATTAAACAGGTAGTATAAACATATCAGAAACAAAACCATGAATCATACATACTAAGTCTCACAATAACAGCAAAGGAGACTTAACAGAGGAGGTCTGCCCAACAAACACCTTTAACCTCTATTACGACTCTAGAATTCACAGTTCTTTTTTCCCCGATATGAAATCTACCTCTTTCAAGCTTCGAGGAGCCCCCAACTTAAGAGATCTATACAGTCAGAATTTTGCACTTTGACCATATCCTCCTGCATCTCCCCAGATTAAAGTCCTAAAATTTAGACTGTCCTCAAAGGGAAGTCTTTTCATTCTTTACTTCATTTAGTTGGTTTTCCCTTGTCCCTTCCTGGCTCTGTCTCTTTTGATGGGCAGAGAAAAAGAAATGTACAACGTGTTCCAGGTGTAAAGACACAGTGATGACCCACAAATAAATTTGAGGTCAAATTTCAAATATCACTGGCCCTTTTGCCAAATTAAGTGAAAAGAAGAATGTGTTAAATTTCACAACTGTTATCAAAGCCTACCTGTCAGTGGATTAACTATTTCTCATTCTGTGTGTCTCAGCACCTTTTGCTTTTCCAATAGTCAACTTCAAAAAGAAGGCAAAAGTTCACCCGTGGGGGAAAGAAAGGAGTGTTCTTTTCAGTAATCCTTTGGAAGAGTTTCCTGTATTAATCATTTCTGAGCCATCATTCTTTGCTGGGCTTGTGTTATTTTAGGACTGTATCATTTACTGTTTTTTAAATTCTAGAAGATAAATGACATAAATACCAAGAATACCAACCTGTGGGAAATTTACACTTCCTTTTTTTTTTTTTTTAAATTCTGGTTATAGTCACTGAACTACTGAACTTCAGAGCCAGGAAGGAACTTAATACATACTTAGAAGCAAGGACAACTTAGTTATCTCTTTATCTCCTTAACTTTTACTTGGTTCTGTCAAGTGGCCAAAGTAGTGAGAAACCATAGGTATCAAGGAATAAGTATACCCAGTCCCATCTACATTTTTACTGAATAGGAAGATCCACTTTGGATTCTCCCAACATCTCTTGTACACTATTACTTCTTATTTCTAAACCTGATAATGAAATACTGGTCATAACGGCAAAACAAACCAAAACTCTGGATCTGCAACAGCTCCCCAACTGTGTATCGAGTTGCCCTAGAGAGTCACAAGGAAACTCTCAGGGTGATTTGGAGTATTTTAAGTTTTCGAGGGAAACAAAATGATACTCTGCTCAACATCTCAAAAACTACCAAGCTCCAAGTGGTTTCACACCTTCAACATTTTATTGTGCTATATTCCTTTTCATGATGTCCTACCTTTGCAAAGCTGAGTGTTTAGTAGTTGCTGCATGAAATGCAAGTACAATGTTAAAAGTCAACATAGAACAGAAATGAGGGTGGCAATGGTCAGTCTGATTCCAAAGTTTGACAAGCTGGTACAGTGAACAACAGATGCACATTTCCCATTAGTATACTTATGGTTATAATAATTATGGTTATTGAAAAATGAAATAAAAATCTTTTTTTCTTTCATTTATGCTATGTGTGTTTTTGTTTCAAACAGCTACTAAGTTGTTACATAAATACTTATTAAGTTGTTTGGATCTAACTGCTTAATGAATAAGCTGTTAGATATTTGTTTGGCCTAAGGGCATCATGAAAAAAATTAGAAAGTTTGGGAACTTCTGTTCTAGACTCAGGAGACTCCTTTTCATATAGGCTCCTTTTCTATGCCAGCTAATTTTAAACATCACTCTTCTGAATGCCCTCTTGCAAGTCACCTCTGCAGGGAACCCTTCTACCTCAATTTCAGCAGAGGACATCCATTTCAGTGGATGAGCTATCTAAACAAAGAAATCCTCTACCTCACTGGCAGGCAGCAGAAGTACTATATAGGGGTTAAAAGCAAGGGCTCTAGAGAAAGATCGTGGGCAAATTACTTAGCCTACCTATGCCTTAGTGGCCTTACGTTGTAAAATGGGGTAACAATGCCTACCTCACAGGGTTACTGTGAAGACTGGATGACAAGAGCAGTCAAAGTCAGTTTAATTTCATTAAAAGTTAAAAAAAATATATCTGAAATGCTTGGAACAGCTCCTGGCACACAGGAAACTTTCAATAAGTGCTAGGTATTATATTACTTTTATTTCTGTCCCCATTTAGAGCACATGACCACTGGCATTCCAAGCTCCAGTCTATTTGGAAGTTAGGCCAGAGTATGGTTAAGAATACTGCCCATGAGTTCACTGGTGGCAGAAAGCTAAACTTCCTACCCTAGCAGGGGGGAAAAATTGCTCCAAGGTCCTTGTCTAGCAGCGTCCCCTATGTGCTCTCAGGCTCTTTGAGAGATGGCTTGGTGCACATTCACTTTGGACACAGGAAAAACAATCCAGGGACCTGGCGGATCTCCTCCTGAGCTGTCCTCACATGGCAAGAGGAAATGTTCAGAAACTCGCTTATTTTTCTCTTGGGCCCGTTTTCTTTCTCAACATTCTTGGAAGACAGAAGACTGTCCTACCAATTTTTCCAGCCTTCAATTCCCAAGCCGCCCGAATCATTCCCAAGGTCACACCCCCTCCCTCGACTGTGGGCGGTCCCCTCCCCGGCTCAGCCCCCGGCCCTCCAGGCCCCGCCTCGCCCGCCGAAGCCCCTAGCCAGTCCCCGATCTCCGGCAGGTTCCCAGAGCCCCACACC
Source organism: Pseudorca crassidens (assembly GCF_039906515.1). Taxonomy (NCBI): domain Eukaryota; kingdom Metazoa; phylum Chordata; class Mammalia; order Artiodactyla; family Delphinidae; genus Pseudorca; species Pseudorca crassidens. Next base: position 78,531,772 of record NC_090309.1, on the reverse strand, counting down.
TGGAGCACCTCCTGACAGAAGGAGCGCACGGAGCGCAGCGAGGCGAGGTCCAACTCCTTGACGACGAGCTCGCCGGCCCCGCTGGAGTCAGGCCCCAATTCGGGGCCCCCAGCCTGGCATATCTCGCGGCGGAGCTGAACCGCCGCCTCCTCGGCGCGTGTGCGGTCCCGGCAGCCCATGATCACTCGCGCCCCCAAGCGCAGCAGCTCGGCGGCTGTGGCGCGGCCCAGGCCGCTGTTCGCACCCGTGATCAGCACTGTCTTCCCGTGCATGAGGCCGGAGTCCCCGCCTCGGTGCAGCCGCTTGACGCTGGGCCCCACGAACCTCCGGGCCGCCAGCCACAGGGCCCCACCCAGTGCGGCCAGTAACGCCGCCACCGTAGCCACTGCCATGGCCGCCCGGGCCCAGGGCCCACCTGCGCCTGCGCGGGACTTCCGGGGTCGCCGCGCGCCGGGGTCTGAGCTCGCCCCCTGTACGTAAAGAACGCTGGGGCGCGGCCTGTCGTCCCCTGACGGCGGCGTGGGGCATGCTGGGATTTGTAGTCCCCCTTCTGAGGGCACCTGATTGGTTAGTAGAGGACAGCGCTCTGTGTGGCTCCTCGGTGGAGCCGGCTCCCAGCCTGAGAGAAGGGTGAGCACGGCCCCGGGTTTTCAGGGTCCTGAGGTCCCTACCCATGGAAATCCCAGAGTGGTGGTGGCCTTCCCCGTGGAAATGCCTAATGAGTACTTTGAATTTACAAGTCTCTTTATAGGCTGCTTTACAAATCCCACACTTCGGGGCTGGCTTTGTGTATTTTCCGTTAAGGGCGCCTGGGACTTGTTAACCCTCAGTTCAGTTTACCATCATCCTCTGGAGAATGGTCCCTGCCGAACGAAAGTCTGAAGAGAGGCTCTTTTTTCCCACAGCTGACGCTAAGAACTTAGCGACATGAATCAGTTAGAAATAGAATGGACCAGTGGTTCTCAGACTTTCGCGTTGCATTGGAATCAACTGCAGGACCTGTAAAAACAGAAATTTCAGGGCCCAGTTTCAAATTCATTAGAGTCCAAAATGGAACCTGAGAATGTACATTTCTAACAAGTTCCCAGGTGATTCTGAGGCAGGTGATCTGGGGACCACGGTTTGAGAATGTTAGACCATTGTGGCCTTGATCCATATATAAAAAGGCATTCTCAAATGGTCTTATTTGACAGTGGTAGAGATACACTGGGAAAAGCGTGGACTTATTGTATACATAGACTTCTGAGCAGGCTCATTCACAAGCGTCTTCCCCATTCCCTCCCGGAGAATATTAAATGTAACAAGGAAGGGAAAGTGCTTTTTACACTGTAAAATGCTTCAGAAATATCGGGTTATTGCCACAGGGATCCATCTTCAAGCTGCAAACTTCAAACTTTAGACCAAGCTACTCTTTTTTTTTTTTTTTTTTTTTTGCGGTACGCGGGCCTCTCACTGTTGTGGCCTCTCCCATTGCGGAGCACAGGCTCCGGACGCGCAGGCTCAGCGGCCATGGCTCAGGGGCCCAGCCGCTCCGCGGCACGTGGGATCCTCCCGGACCGGGGCACGAACCCATGTCCCCTGCATCGGCAGGCAGACTCTCAACCACTGCGCTACCAGGGAAGCCCAGACCAAACTACTCTTAAGTCGTCATACGTTCATCTACTCACCCATCCAATACATGCCAGGCCCTATGCCCTGCGAGAGTCACGAAGAAATAGGGCACCATTTCTGCCCTCAGGGTGCTTACTGTCTGGTCCAGAGACCCCTCCTGCCCCAGCCCCCATTCTAGAATCTTCAGGACAAGAGAAGAGACACACAACTTCTGTAGTTTGAAATAAACTCCCTAGATGATTTTGATAAACTCTCCTCCACTCCCTTGTATTTGGGAAGGATATAACATGCACCAAAAAGGCATAGTACAAACAGCCAAGAGGTCAAATGCCGGAAGAAGGATTCTTATGAGTGCTGAGAATGGAGCTCAGAGGTGGGAGGAGCACTCTCACTGAGGATTAGACAAGGCACCAGGAACAGAAATCATGGTGGGGGGGGGCCTTTATTCTATCCTATCTGTAACTTGAAGCTGCCTCTCACACTCACTGAGCCGGGAGCACGTTTCCTCTCTTCTTTTCTCTCCGTCCACATCTTTCCTGTCCTGCAAAGCCCACCTCCGTTCTCTACATTTCCTGACCACTTCCAGCCCATAGAGATTTCTGCTTCAGCCTTGCGTGTGACCCTCTCTTGACACTGAGGACAACCAGCCCTCTCATGTTGGCTATTTGAGCTTGCACATTTGACTTCTAAGGGATTGTTAAAGGATGGGATTATGTCTGAGTCTCTCTTGTGGCCTTTATCTTGGGGAATGCGTAGAAAACAGTAGGTACTCAGTAAGTGTCATGACGGATATATTTTGGACTGCCTTACATCAAATTAGGAAGCAGATCAAAAGATGTGTGTCAGCAGTGACATGCTTTAACTAGAACCGGGGTGGAATATGTATATGTGGGTGGGGTAGAGATGGAGATGGGACGAGAAGGAGCAAGACAGGGTGTGAGGAAGGGAAGATAGACAGCATATAGCTTTTTCTTTTCTTTTTTTTTTCAGCATATAGCTTTTGAAGTGAGATCTAAATTTGAATCTTAGTCCTACCATTTATTACCTGCACATCCTTGGACAAGCTACTTAATCTTTTTGAATTTTAGGTTCTTCATTGATTAAAAAAAAGGAAGGTAATAATATTGATATTATGTCACGAAAGTTTGGTTTGATGAGAAAATGAGGTAACATCTGAAAATAACTAGCTTGTTGTTCCTAATGTAGTAGGTTATGGTTAATAACCAATCAATGTTTTTTTTTGAAAACAAAACAAAAATCAAAACAGAATGACAACAATAAAGGCTAGGATACTACACTTACTTCATGTCACATTTTGAAGTGGTAGCCAAGGCTTTTTTTCCCCATATAAACATTGGACTACCTGGGGGGCCCAAAGCCAGAGACTTCAAATATGAAGCCTTGTAGTCCAGAGGCAATGAACTCAGGAAATAAGCTTCAAAGAACCCTTCCAGGAGGTTCTGTCTGGAGCTCATCTTAGATGAAAGTAACCTGTATGAATAACTGATTTATTTCTGAATAAGCAATGTCAAAATTGGAATACTCACGCAGGTAGAGTGGTATTTTCATTTTTGCATTGATTAAAAGGCTGTTCACAGAGGCAACAGACTAAAAAGCTCCAGTTTTCAAGAGTGTACTTAACCCTTCTCTTTCCACTTGTGAAGACCCACTATTCTATAATGATGATGGGTAATGATTCATTCTAGCTACCAACATCCATAAATGAGCAATGCTTTGTAAAACTAAGTAGGCTTCTGACATAGTCCTTTAAGCATTCAAGGATTCACGTTCTAAAATTATTCTAAAGAGTCATCATTATGACTTACACACAGAGGTAGTTGCAATGTCATCAGCAGCATTGACAGCTCCAAGAGAAGTAGCTTGAAGGTAACTTGAGAGTTCAAAATGTTTTAAAAAACTCAAGAGAAAACCTTTCCAAATGAACAAAGTTCTGAGGTCTAATCTACTGAAATACCTAATTGCCCTAGAGATCCACAAGATGTGGCTTCCGTAATACCAGACTCACTGCTTTATTTCCCCTTCCCATCCCTAATTGTTCTCTTTTTGATTAATTCCATAAGGTACATGAGCTGTGATGGTGCCAAATTTCTGTGCCCCTTCAATGTGGAACATGTGGTCATCAAAGAAGATGTGGGGCCTTATCTTCACCGAGATGGGACCTTTGGGGGCTCCAGCAAGGAAAAGAGCTTCGTCTATCTCTAGACCCAGCGGTGAAGGGTTTTCAGCAAGCGGGCGCCTGAACTGGCTGCACTCCTAGCTGTAACCAGGTAGGTCCTGACAGGGCAACATAACCGTTCGTCTCTGGCATAAAACTTCTTTTGCAGTCTGCCTAACTCTTCCAGAAAGCCTTTCAAGGGACCCTGTAAAAGGAACATATGTCACAGCTGTCATCCAGTGAGCCAAAGGAAGTGAACGCTAAAAAAGCAGATGTTTATAAGAACTTATAATACTGCATGAAACATGCAGTATAGACCAGTGATACAATGCTGAAACTCCTTGCATTTATGTGATTATATTTCCTTGTATGGAACCATCCTTGCATTCCTAGAGTAAAACATAGGATGGCCATATAATTTATCATCTAAACACAGATATTTTAAGAGTGAAAGAAGCTTCTATAAAAAGTTGAACCAGGGCAACAGACGTAAACTATCCATGGCAAAATGGGATACTCTGAAAGCTCAGTTAATCAGCAAAAGCACTACTCTTTTGATTTACTTTTTGTGAACTGCACATTTCAACGTTATAAAGTGCACTTTTTTATCTTGTTCAATTCCTTCTTGGCTTGAATCCAGTCTTCTCTATATGTACAGTTACTTTATATATCATCACACTTTTATCTTCAACCTTTCTGAACACTTACTTTTAGCTGTACCTCTAGTACAGAACATAGAATTGGATTTTGCTAAGTGATACAATCTGAAAGTCTTAATTTTTAAAACAAAAGCTGAGTTTTAGGCCATTTCTATTTATCGATATCACAAATATATGTGATAATGGTTCTGTATTACAATTTGGATTTCATTTTTCACACTTAAAGATTTCAAAAGATTGTTCACTGTCTTTTTTATTTGAACTTGTGTGTATGTGTGTTTCTTCTAACATTTAGGAAGGTTTGTATTATTTCCTTCTATTGGTTACCTTTATAACTTTTTATAGTACCCTCAGACCTCTATTTCTTTAAATCCAGGATCTGTTATTTTTTATAATGAAAAATAATGAAATTAGGGTACTTCTTCACCTTTCTCTTATCCTCTATTTTTTCTTCAATCATTTGATTTTAACTGTTTCATTTTTCTCAGTGTTTGCATTTGAATTATTAAAGATTCTTATATTTCCGTCTCTCAGCTTTACATTTTATCCTTTGATCAGCTATTGTAACTGAAGATATCAGTACACCTACTCTTCCTTATAACTTTTTCCTCCATATTTTTCCAGTTTTTAATAGTTAAATAATTTCTACATTGTTAGGGCATATAATATGTGCTTTCTCTTCTGTCACTCTAATCCCTGCAGTTGTTTTAGTTTTAGATCTATGGTTAAATATATTCTATGCCCATTTGTGCCTTTGTGTGTTTGTAGTCACCTACATATTGGCCAAAATGTGTCCTCTTGTATTAGTTTTCTCAAGAATATCTTATGGAAATAATAATCCCTGAGAATATACTATGTTCTTAACTGTTGATCTGCTTCCTTTTTACTTGAATGAGCTTTTGACTGGATATAGAATCTGTGATTTATATTTCCTCTCCACATGATCTTATAAGTAGGGCTCCACCGTGTTTTGCTACTGAGTGCTGCTGTGGAGAAGACTCAGGACAGCTTGATTTTCTTTTCCCCACTTGTGTGTGCAGGGTGCCCAAAGAATTATTTCTTTATTTTTGAAGTCAAATAATATTACTAGGGCATGTCTCAGTGATGATCATTCTCTTCTATTTCCCTATAGTATAATGTGGCGTTTAGTTTTTAATCTTTAATAGTTTAATGTATCCATTAAAATATTCTGATAATTCAGGATGTTTTCTTGGCTTATATTTTGATATGTTTGCATCTTTATATTTACCACACACAACCCTATCCTCCTACCCCCATAACATAATTTCAGTGTTTTCTTCAGGTATTCTAATTTTGCATGTTGGATTTTCTTTACCTAGGACCTATTTTTGTCTTTTTTCTCTCTAAAATATTATTTTTCTATTTGCTTATTTCCAGAGTTCTACCATTTAACATTTTATTATCTCTTCCCTGATTTGGGGGATTTCCACTTTATGACCCAACTTTCTTTTAAGTAAATGTTTAGTCACAGTTTTTACCTATACTTTGGCAACTGTTTCTAGTGAGAGTTCTTCATCTGTTATTAGATTTTGCTCTTCTGTGTCTGCCTTTTTCTCATAGTATCTTTGCATATGTTCTGTGCTAGTTCTCTTTTTATTACTTATCTCTGAAGTAGATTAGTTTTCCTTGGAAAAATTAGAGGGATTCTGGGGAAAGGTCATGGATAGTATTTTAATATTGATTTGTTTTCACAATTCAGAAGCTCCCTTCTTCTCTGCTGTCATGGAAACCATTTTCCACAAACATGGCTTATCTATGTGATCATTTGTTTAATGTTGCTTTGTCTAAGGCTGCACATATTAGAAAAAAAACAAATAAAAAGTCACATAAGTAAAAAAACTATAACATATTATTGTTATTACTTTTTTGGCCACAGAAACAAAGTGGGGGGCAGTGACTGCTGGCAGAAGCCGCCCTGCTCACAGTTTGATTTTGAAACACAGAGGAACACGGCTCTCCCTGATGCTTTTGAGTAATTTTCAAAGAGAATAAATAGGGCCTGGTCAGTTTATATCGCCATGTTCAAACCAGGTACCCATATCATTCTTTCTTTCTTCTATTTTGGGGTATGTTTAACAGTTTATATATTTGTACAGTAGTGTATGTATGTAATTTATCAAGAAAAAATATAGAAACATGAAGGAAAGTTACTTGAAAATACCTTTTTGAGGAGTTCTATGATTTAGAACATTTGGATTACCTTGGATGTAGAAAGCTGGAAAGACTGTTACTCCTATCCTAACAACAAGAAGAAGCCAGATAATCTGAAACATCATAATTTTTCTTGAGCCCATGAAAGAGCTGAGGTAGCAGGGCAACCGACTAACATGAAACCTAAGGGAAAAAATTATGGAAAAATCTTCAAGGACAGATGGAATTCAAGAACTGGCACATCTTTTGCAGAGCACTAAAGGAAGATATACCAGACGCCATAGAAGCAGGTATGAAAAATTCAGGTAATGTTAAAAAACAAATTGGAAAAGGACAAGTATGGGCTAATGAGAGAACATAGAAACCCTGGAAGCCACAGACACAAGAAATGCACACTGTTTTACAGGATTTTTTTTTTCCTATGGATTTCACTAGTTTCTCATGAGAAGGACTGCAGACAGGGTGGAAAATGAAAGAATAGAGTCCTTGGTGATGCAGACGTGGAGGAGAGGAGCAGCTGCCACTGTGAGAAAAGACTAAAGATCTACCTTGTCCCATACTTCCTAGGGGACAAAGGTATTAAACGGTTGGAAGAATGGCTTCAAACACTGTTACCCCCAGGGAACAGGTAAAGATCTACTGCTATGGGGGAAGGGGAAGGAAAAATCCTCCACCCTTGGGAGAGGGGCAGGAGACCCAGACCATTAGATATCACCCCTATCACTGGGAGAAAGGTGAGATCAATGATATAACTTCATCCCTAAGACCTAGGGGGGTACACACGTAGATTTAGACTAACCTGGGACAACAGAGAATGTCCCTTCCTCTCACATCACCACCTGAGCTGGCAGAGACAAACAATAACAGTTGGGAGAAGGGTAACAATGTGGAGGCCACCATGAGGCATGGACACAAAGAGAAAGCCTACAGCTGAAAATGGAAAAGGAACGTTATGAAAAACTCTTCAGTACCCTACCTGAGGAATTTGAAGCCTGTGATGAAATGAAGGTAACAACAGCAGCAACAAAATGCTTACCTAGTTGAATGCCTGATTTGGAGATTCAGTCAATCACACTAATTGCTAGCAGAAGAGGAGCCATGCCTATTAGCAAGCAAAAATAATATTTACCAGAGCCTATACTGTCTACAAACTATGATTAGAAATTAATTAAAGATTTATGAGACTACAATAAAAATAAATTAAAAAAGCAACTAACTTTCAAGAGAAAGTAATTAACAGAAGACGCAGTGATGACCTAAATGTCATAAATGTAAGAGAGGAAATTGAAAATAACTGATTAATATCTTAACAACTGTATTAAAAGGTGGATGACATACATGAGTAGACTAGTAATTTCAACAAAGAGACGGAAAAGATAAGGGTTGAATGGAAATGTTAGAAATAAAAATTGTGGTACAGAAATGAAGAATGCTTCTAATGGGTTCATTAATAGAGCCAACATAGCTAAGAAAAGAATCAGTGAACTTGAAGATAGGTCAGTAGAAATTACTCAAGCTGAAAATAAAGGGAAAAAAATAGTGGGGAAAAAAAGAACAGGGCATTAAAATACTGTGGAATACATATACACACACCATATTCAAACTGCTGAAACACAAAGAAATATAGAAAATCTTGAAGGCAGCCGGAGAAAAGTAGACACATTACTTACAAAGGACCAAAGATAAGAATCTCAAACAATTTGTTTTCAGAATTTATGTAAGTCAGAAGACAATGAATGGGTATCTGTAAAGTGCTGAAATAAAAATAGGGTAAATGCAGAAAGCTATACCCAGTCAAAATAAAATATTTTTCAAAAAAGAAGGAGAGTAAAGAGTTTTTCAGGAAAAAAAAAAAAAAACTAAGAGCCTTTGGTAACAGCACATCACTTCTATATGAAATGTAAAAAGATGGTCTTTTGGCACAAGGAATAAGATACCAGGGAGAAACCTAGATCTACACAAAGAAATGAAGATTCTTGGAAATGGTTAAAATGAAGATGAATGCAAAAGACATATTTTTGTCTTTTCCTTATTCACTTTAAAGATAACTGACTACCCAAATAAACAATAGTAGCAAGGTATTATGAGTTTATAGTATAGGTGAAAGTAAAACGTATGCCAATATCACAAAACATGGGAGGGAGGAATTGAGAGTATACTGTTGTAAGGTTCTTACACTGTACATGATGTGGCATAATACTGTTTGAAAGTAGACTGTGATTAATTGATGTTGTATATTGTAAATCCTATGGTAACCACTGTAAAATCTAAAATGAGTAATAAATCAATAGTGGTGATAAAATGGAATCCTAAAAGCATACACTCTACACAATAAATTCAAAAGCAAAAATAATAAAAGGAAAAAGAAACTAAAGTTAATTAAAGATGAAACAAATAGAAAAAGAAGATGGTAGATTTTGATCCAAACAAAGTAATAATCACATTAAATATAAATGATCTATACTATGTATAAAATAGACAACTGATGGGAACATACTGGATAGCACAGGGAACTCCACTTAATGCACTGTAGTGTCCTAAATGGAGGGGATATATGTATGTATGGCTGATCCATTTTGCTGTGCAGTAGAAGGTAACACAACATTGTAAAGCAACTATACTCCAATAAAAATTAATTAAAAGAGTAAACCAATTGTAAAGAAAGAATTTGATTGTAATAAAACTTAGTCAACTTGCAAATAAATAAATAAATAAGATCTAAAAACAGCAATTAAAACACAGGGATTGTCAGATTGTACAGAAAAACAACAGAAACTATGTAATATCTACAAGAAAACCAATTTAAATATGGAGATATTTTATATGTAAAAACATAAATGGTTAAAAGTAAAAACATAGAAAAGTTGTACCATACAAACATCAGTCCAAAAAAGAAAAAAAAGCTAGAATGGCTGTATGAATATCAGAGAGAGGGGCATTGCATAATGAAAGGTGATTAATTTGCCAAGAAGATATAATAATCTTAAACATTTGGGTACCAAACAACAGAAATTAGAAATACATGAAGCAAAAATCATATAATTGAAAGGAGTAACAGATTAATCCTCAATTATACTTGAAGTCTTCAATGCTGCCTCCTCAATAGTGGATAGAAGAAATAGAAAGAAAATCACTGACAATATTAAACACCTGGGCAATATAACCTGAATAATACACTATTAACTTACCTAATCTAATTGATACTTATTGAATATTCAACCCCAAAACAGCAGGATAAACATTCTTTTCAAGTAGACAAGAAACATTTACCAAGATAGACCATTTATTCTGGGTATAAAATAATCCTCAACAAATTTCAAGAGTTGAAATCGTAGAAAACATATTATCTGACTACAACAGAATTCTACTTGGAATTAATAACAGAAAGGTATCTGGAAAAATTCCAAATTTAATTTCACAAATAACCCATTTATAAATAACTCAAAGATAAAGTTACGGAGAATTAAAAAGTACTTTGAATTGAATAAAAATTACAAACCACCTATCTAAATTTGTAGGATGCAACTATAGTAGCATTTAGAGGAAATTTTACAGTATTAAATGTTTATTATAGAAAAGAAGCCTCAAATCACCTTTAAAAACTTAGGAAGAGCTGGTTATTAAAAAGATAAATAAAATTGTTAAAGCCTAGCATGATTGACCACAAGGGGGGAAGAAAAGAGAGAAGGCAAATATTACTAATATCAGGAATGAAAAGGGCTACATCACTAAAGTTCCTAAAAATAGTAAAATCATAATAGTAAAATATGAGAGAATATTTATGCTCGTTAATTCAGTGACTTAACTGAAATGGACAGATTCCTTGAAAGACACAAACTCATAAACTGCCAGAAGAGGAAAAAGAAGAAAGCGATAATCTGCACAGTAGTTCTGTATCTATCAAAAATAACTGAACTCTTGGTTAAAAGCATTCTAAATAGAAAAGTCCAAGCCCAGATGGCTTCTCTGGAGAATTCTACCATATATTTACAGAAGAAATAATACCAACTCTACACAAAGTCTTCCAGAAAATAGACAGGGAGAAAATACTACCCACCTCATTTTATAAGGTCAGCATTACTCTATAAGATATTACAAGAAAAGAACACTCAAGAACATAATGGCAAAAAAAATTTTTTAACTGAATTTTAACAGATTGGATCCAGCAATATATAAAAAGGATAATACAACATAACCAAGTTGAATTTATACCAGCAATGCAATTCATCAATATAATTTATATTTCAACAGACTAGAGAAGCCACATGTTTTTCTCAATAGATACAGGAAAGACATATGACAAAATTCAACATGGATTTATTATAAAACTCTAAAACAAAACAGGAATAGAAGGTAACTCCCTTAACCTGACAAAGGGCATCTTGCAAAAAACCTGTAGATAACTTGCAGAAAACCTGTAGATAATATATTTAAGAGTCAAAGACTGAATGATCTCCCTCTAAGATCAGGGAATAAGGCAAGGAAGTCCACTCTCATAATGCTTATTGAACATTGTACTGAATGTACTAGCAAGGGTAATAAAGCAAGAAAGATAAAGGACATACAGAATGGAAACAAGTTTGTTTTTTTTTTTTGTGGTACACGGGCCTCTCACTGTTGTGGCCTCTCCCGTTGCGGAGCACAGGCTCCGGACGCGCAGGCTCAGCGGCCATGGCTCATGTGGCCAGCCGCTCCGTGGCACATGGGATCTTCCTGGACCGGGGCACGAACCCACGTCCCCTGCATCGGCAGTCGGACTCTCAACCACTGCGCCACCAGGGAAGCCCTGGAAACATGTTTTTATTCACAGTCCACACTGTCTATGTAGAAAATCTTAAATAATCTATACAAATTTTATTATGACTAACAAGTGATTTTAACAAAGTTGCAGGATACAAAGTCAAAATACAAAAATAAATTGTGGTTCTGTGTATTTGCAATAAACAAATTAGAAATTAAAAATTTTAAAGCATCATTTATAATAGCATCAAAAGTTATTAAAGACTTAGGTATGAATCTAATAAACTTTATATGATAGCTATATGCTGAAACCTACAAAACACTGATGAAAGAAATTAAATATGACCTAAATAAATGGAGAGATATACTATGTCCATAGGCTGAAAAACTTGATATTGTTAAAATATCTATTCTCCCAAGATTAAGCTATAAATTCAACATAATCACAATAAAAATTTCAGCAGGATTTTTTTCTAGAAATGGACAAGCTAATTTTTAAATTTATATGCAAATGCAAAGGAATCAGAATGTCAAAAGAATTTTGAAAAATAACAAATTTGGAGGACTCCTGCCACCAGATCTCAAGTCTGACTATAAAACTATGATAATCAAGACAGTGTGATATTGGCAAAAGGACAGATACCTGTATTAAAGGAAAAGAAAGCCAGTCTTTTCCATAAATAGTGCTGAAACAAGATATATCCATAAGTAGTAAAAATGAACCTTAATACTTTGCACAAATGCATCAACTCAAACAGGTAATAATTCTGAAAAAAACCCCATAAAATTGTAAAAACTTCTGTTCAGAAACATAGGAGGAAATTTTTGCCTTGGGTTAGCAAAGATTTCTTAGATATGATATAACAAGCACAATTCATGAAAGAACAAATAGATAAATTGAATTTCATTAAAATTATAAGTTTCTGCTCATTGAAGGACACTGAAAAATATTAAAAGAGTGAAAAGACAAGGACAGACTGAGAGAAAATATTTGCAAAACAAATATATGATAAAGGACTTGTATCTAGAATTGTAATACAAAGAACTTTCAAATCTCAATAATGAAATAAAAAACAACCCAGTTCACATGAGCAAGAGATCTGAACAGATATTTTTGCCAAAGAATAAATATGATGGCAAATAAGCACTTGATAAAATGTTCAATATCATCTATCATTAGGGTAATGCAAATTAAAGCCACAATGAGATACAATTATGTAACCACCAGAACAGCTTAAAACAAACAAACAAATGAAAAACAACTGACATTACCAAATACTGGCAAGGATGCAGAGCAAAAAATCTTTCATTGGAAATGCAAAGTGGTGTGACCACTTTGGGAAATAGTTTGGCACTATCTATAAAGTTAAACGCATACTTACCCTGTGACATAGCAATCCTACCCCGAGGTATTTACCCATGAGAAATGAGATTTTTGTGTTTACACAGAACCCTGTATGCAAATGCTTAAAGTAGTTTTATTTATAAATGCCAAAAACTGGAAATGACCTAAATATCCTCCAATAGGTAAATGTATGAAAAAATGTGGTACATCCATAGAACAGACTACTACTCAGCAGTAAAAAGGAATGCACTACTGATACAGGGAATGACACAGGTGAATCGCAAATGCATCATTCTAAGTAAAATAAGTCAGATTTGAAAGATTGCATCCTGTGGGGTTCTATTTATATGACACCTGGATAAGGCAAAACTATAGGGACAGAAATCAGATTAGTGTTTGACAGATCCTGAGGATAGGGGGCTAGGATGACTACAAAGAAGCACAAGGGAATTTTGTGAGTATTTTGAGTTTGATGGTGGTTTCATGACTGTACACATATGTTTGTCAAAACTCTCAGAACCGTGCACTAAAAATGATGAATTATACTACATATAAAGTATACCTCAACAATTCTGATTCACACACACACACACACACACACACACACACACACACACACACACAGAGATCACTATCCCAGAATGGTGAAATGAGATAGAGATCAAATCAGGAGACATCCATTACTTGTCATGGTACCACACTGGAGGCTTTATAAGCTACAATGAGAGTGGCTAAATTAATCCTGTCCAGCTGTCCCATTTGCTGGTGACTCTCAGATCTCCTCCATTGGAGACAATTGGGATATTGTCATGACGAAACCATAAGCCCCATGACCAACATAGTTGAAAGCCTTGGTTAGGAATCATATCTCATAACTTCCTTCTCATCAGTGGAAACATCTGGCGAAGCCTGGTCTTTATAGGAAAGCTACCCTTTCTATGTGAAAAATAGCATATTTTTCCACTGTCAGAAGGACCACATTATGAAAACAAGTATGCTTAGTAAGAATTCATTGGGTATTCCTGCAATATCTAGTGTTGAACTTCACAATTTCAGTTGTTTAATGGGAAAAATGCTTTAAAATATGGAGAAAAGAACTGATAAGTACAGAATCTAAAAGAAATTTGGATTCTTTCCCTGAGATGAAAAAAATGGTATTTTAAGATTATCTTGAAATAATTCTTGTTCTGAAGTTTTTTTTTCTTTTTAAGTGCTCTTTTTTAGAGATCTTGAACATTTTAATAATGCTTAAAGGCTAATGTACAATGGGCTCTAAATTTCAGCAAAGCAGACTTATGCAAAATATAACAAAGGGTTTTCCTCTCAATAGTAAACTTTGTTAACACTGAACAACTTTTTGACATGAGCTCAAGACTTCTAAAGAAGCTGTTTAGGAAGGGACTGTGAAGTTAAACATACACACACAAAAACACACAGAATTTAAATATCACTTGCTGTAATGTGAGGTGAGTTAGTAAAACTTTCATCTTTCAATTAGTCTCTTCCTACTTTTATAAATGTAATAAAACTAACGATATTTAAGATCTTAAGTTCAAGAAGAGCTGAGAAAAAAAAGGCCAATTTAAAAGAAAGGCCTAGGTAAGATTCATAGATTAAAACTGAATGATCCATCATTTCATATTCATTTTGGAGAATACTTTGATGTTCAAATCTCCTTTGGTTCAGAAATTGCAGGTTTTGTTCATTTTAGACCATGACTTTAACACTTCGGTTCATGGATTGATTCCAAAAAACCTAAAATTTTAATTGTTCGTACTTTGTACTTGCTTGGAGCTCATTATTTGATTTAATTTAAACTCTCAGTTTTGCAGATTTTTCTCAATTAAGTGCTACCTTTATGGAGTTTAAGGGTATGGACAGAGAGGTTCAACAAATGTTTACTGACCTATTGGAAATAACCTTACTATTTTGAGAACTATTATGTAGAAATGGCTAACTGGTAAGCCGTATTACCTCTGTTACTCATAATTTGGAGGAGATGAACTCTTTCTCATGAGAAGATCATAGAAACACTTCAAAAGGATAGATAAAAGAACACTAAAATTAAAAAAAGTTGGCAGCAGATGCTTTAAAATGAGGAATTCATGAAACAAGGGGAGAAAACTACAAGTTTGGAAGTGAGGAGTGGCCTGCCTAAAAAATTTTAAAAGTCATCACAATGAAGAAATATATATATTGGTATATTGGAAAATAAGTAGATCAAAATTAATTAGAGCTCATTGAACCTACCTGAGCAAGAGGCTTATTCTCAAATAGTGCTTCATGTTGAAAGAATTTGTCCAGCCCATGCTCCTTGGTAATATGGTCAGACTCATCAGAAAAGAGGACGGCATCCCCATCAAAGGCCACACGGAGCTGTGTGTCACAGTAAGCCATGTCTTTGGCTCCATCAAACATTGTTGCAGAGGCGATCCCTGGAAGACCGTTGGAATTAATTAATACTCTTCTTAGGACCATATGTTTTAGTGTCTTCCCAGACCTCGAATTTCCTCTCTCACTATTACCTGACAACACAACTCTTCTTCACAACCACACATCTCGAAACAGTCATCTTTGTACTGCCTCCGTTTCTATAAGGGATGGGAAAGTGTAAAATGGGTGTAGGATAATCACGGAAGATGTCCACCTCCATGAAGGTGAAAGCTCTAAAAGACAAACTTAAGGGCTGCCACTTGTGGAAACACCTTAGCAGAAAACCCAACGACGACGTAAACCACATAATCATACGTGAAGGCCAATGGAATGAAACACTAGTGCAGACCTCTTTATTAACTAGAGAGAGGAAACCAAGTAATACCTTCTTGTATTGCTTCTTGTACTTTTTCAGAATCCGCAGAAAGATACAAGTTGGTAAGATATGCCTTCAAATAGCCAATGGGGCTTTTTCCACCAGTCAGACAGAACCGGTCAATTAGTAATCCTATTATCGGGCAAGAAAGACTTTGTTATGTCAGAGACTAAAGACAATATACTTACTGGAAATGCAAGTGAAAGTTACCTTAGGAATAAATGAGTGCCTACTGCAGTTTTAGAACTACCTTTGTAGTACCAATATTGAAAAATGTCTCGGCTATTTTATATAACGGTGCATGATGGTTTATGAAGTATATCCAGATAGGCCATGCTAGTTTACTCTCACACAGCTGTTATGGCAGGCATTATTATCCTCGTTACAGAAAAGGAAATGGAGACATAAAGACTGTCTAAGCCCAGTGCTTCACATTGACTCTTGTCTAGACTAGAACAGCGCACTTTTCCTTTAGCTACAGCATCCTCACTTGTTGAGAGGGCCAGTTAAGATGTGGCTCTGTTTTTAAGTACCATTTTAGTATTTCTTTAGTAACAATACAATAGTAATAGCAAGTAGTGATAGCATTTAAACTATTTCCCTAAAACAACAACAGAAGGTCTGAAATTGTCTCTCTTGACTTGAAATTTTAAATGCAATCATTAGCAGACTGACATTAATATACCATTAAATGCCTTTCAAATCAACAACAGTTAAAAAAACCCACTAGATGTTGGTGAGAGGTCTGTAAAATAGGCACTTACATACACTATGGATGAAAGTGTAAATTGGTACAAGCTGTCTAGAAAGTAATTTGATATTTATTGATACAAGTATTGATAGCTTTTAAGCAGCTTATACCTTTTGACCTAGGATTCCTTTTTTTTTTTTTTGCGGTACGCAGGCCTCTCACTGTTGTGGCCTCTCCCGTTGCGGAGCACAGGCTCCGGACGCGCAGGCTCAGCGGCCATGGTTCACGGGCCCAGCCGCTCCGCGGCATGTGGGATCTTCCCGGACCGGGGCACGAACCCGTGTCCCCTGCATCGGCAGGTGGACTCTCAACCACTGCGCCACCAGGGAAGCCCTAGGATTCCTTTTTTAAAGAGTTTATCCTAAGGGAATAATCTGAAACTCTGATAAAGATTTATGTAGAAAGGTCTCAGCACAGGATTATTTATAAAAGCAAACCATGGTTCCAATGATGTGAGAATAACTAAGGTATAACATTAAGTATATAAGCGATGTATCCATTCAAAGTGTTTTTGGATATATGATAAAACTGGGCAGCTGCAGATGACATAAAGCAGAATTTTGAGCCAGTTGTTGCTGAGCCAGCTAGTCAGTTGTTTATCATCTGCATGGACCAAGAGAGTGGATAGGCTCTATCCACAGCTGAAGTGGAAGTGTTTGCCGTGGTATGGACGAAATACTCTCACTTTTTCACTTAAACCAACATTGGGCATAAGTGGCGTAAAAGTGTACTCTACAAATCCTTAAATAATATTAATTTAATGATCAGAAATTATTTGGTGGTACTGGGGACTTCAGAAATGGTGAAAACATCGTCCCTCTTCTCAAGGAGATCACAATTCACTAAGGAGCCAGGCATGTAGACAGATAATTATAATATAAAAAAGACCACAGCGAAGGGAGATACAAACTGCCTTCAGCCCCGAGAGAAGGTAACTAACCTCTTCAGGTGAAAAGTTGTTATTCCATGAGCAAGGCTGTGCAAGATTGGGCTTTATCTGTTCATTAACAGTATTAGTATGTAAATAAGTAGAATTTCTCATGCTACTAAGCTCAATGGGCTTAGTGTGGTGAGGGATAGGTAGACTTACATCACCTACTAAATCAAATAAGGCTGTCTTGTAAAAATAATAGCTGTCCTTTATTGAGTGATTACACCACTCACCTCTGCCAACGCTTTTATATATATTCTCTCTTTTCATAGCATAATACTGTGAAGACTGCGTTTTTGAAAGGTAAACATATTTTCAACTGTGTATCAGTAAGACGTTGGCCTTATAATTAGGATGATATAATATAAAACTTATAACTTGTAATAGATAGTGATTATTTATAAATATGCCTAATTTAAGCCTAGAAGTTAAATATGCCAAATTTAAACCTTATTTTGACTTGACATACCCTTAAGACTGGATATGTCACTTAGAAAATGGGCTAAAGGTCCTCACATAAGAAGTCAGGTAAATTCATAAGAGGAAAAATGGGGACCTCCCCTTAAAGTCACCAACACACTAATGGAAATGCTATGAAGAGACTAGTGTCAAACCAATTTTCCCTGTAAAGGAATAAAGACAGGTTTGCTGGCATGAGTATGAATTTGATGTGTGGGGAGAGCAGCCGGGGCGAGTCAGATGTTAAGAGTGGAAAGGAAAGGTAAAAACCTTTAAACCTTTAACATGTGTCTGTGGTGAGCAGGAAGTCTGATCACACAGAGAAAGCCCTGGGTTGACGGCTCCTTGAAGTCAAGTTCAGAAGTGAAAAACATAAAACAGAGAAATATATTGCAGGACCTGGGATTAAGACTTTGAAATTCACACTTGACAAGTTAAGTCCAGAGCTTTGGGCCCAACTCTGTGCTGAAGTTAAAAATGAACATGGCCTCTCTTGTTCTGACATAGGCAAATAAACATTCCTCACGCAGAAGGGGGTGTCACTATCAGACACTGCATTAGTTAGGCCACAGTGAGCAAAATAACATGGCTTCTCTCTTCCAGAGCAGCGAGCTGTTCTTCCACACGGTATTTATTTTACTTACCATAGTGATTGACGCTGTTTATAAGCCGCACTCCCACTTGGGCATGGTTATTAGTCATCAGAACAATATCAAATAAGTCCTGTTCATCAGGATACAGCTCACGGAGTCTAGCATTGACGTGCTGCAGTGCCTGAAGGTTACAAACACAAATGTGCGTAAAGAGGGCCAGGCAAAGTGGGCGTTGGGGGTCTGGATAGAAAGGATCCCATAGGTGTCCAATTCAAGCCCTGAAGACTCTTCACTGAGAGACTGTGGCTCCTTTAAGTCAGGGTTATGCCATTCATTTCAGTATTTTCAGCCTCGCATACATAGGACCTCAGTTAATGTTTACTGAAAGATGGGTAATGTTTGTTGAAAATTGTTACAACATTTGGTTTACTAGAATTATTTCTGTGAGGTACATAGATAGGATCAGGCTAACCCTTTCATGGTTTGTCTATTTTTGTTTTTGATTCATAAAACCTGCCTTTCTTGATCTGATGATTATTTTTTATTGTGAAAAGTATAGGCTGCTTCAAGAATTTTCATGTTATCCTTGTGCAGAGGCCATGCTAATGGTCTCTGTGTTGTTCCAGTTTTAGCACATGTGCTGCCAAAGTGAGCATTTTGTGTATTTTTTAAAACATGAGTCTTTAGAATAGGTTTGTGGTTTCCTCTCATGCTTCCACTATGCCTCATAACTACTTTCTACTTACAACACGTGGAGGTGTCATTTGTTTCTGCCTGGTTATGATGTCATTGTGTAATATTTGTATAAGTTATATAGGGGATCAGAGCTATAAGTGCTATACATTTCAGTGTAAGTTCCAAGAACCTTACTTTCTCTATTAAAGTCATGCCCCTAAGTGCCAAGAGCATCTTGAGTTTCTTAATATGCTGTGTTTGGGGCAAGAGCAGCGAAAGTGAATTTAATCTTATTTGAATGAGGTGTTTTATTTCTACTGCTTGGAATCATAAACTCATTATTGCTTCTGGTTACTGCTCCTTCTATGGAGAGGACAAAAGTTTCTGTTACAGGTCTCAGAATTTGGACTCCACTTAGGGAAAGCTCAGCATTCCAAATCTAGGGCTGCAGTCCCTCCCTCAACAGTGTGGAAGCTTCTGTGAAAATATAAACTGACCTGGGATAGACTTAAAAAAGGCAAGAATGACAAGGGTGGATTAGGAATTATAAGGAAACCTGGATGAGATCCCAGGGATTAGCATGAGTCCTTCCCTGCCATCCAGAGTCCTGGAAGGCCGAAGACAGCTTTGCAGAATACCTTGACAAAGTGGAAGGCCGGCCCTGGGGCCAGCACGACATTCTCATTGAAAAGCTGATACTCCATGTACTTTTCCAGACCCTCTTCCTTGTAGATTTTCCTGCCGTCCACCATGTTGAAGAGCGCACGGGATGACACAGCGATGGTGATGGCATGCTTGGGTTTGGGCTGCAGAGAGGGGCACCGACAGGAGGACGAGTCACACAGACCTAAAGGGATCAGGAATGGGCCTCATCCCAGGGCAGGGTGGGAAGGAAACACTTGGGTCCCGGCTTGGAGGACTGGGATGCTGGAGACAGCCAAGGGCTGGGTTCTGGGGGCTACTGTGCCAAGGGGTAGGTTCAGGGAGGAGAAGCAGGGGGCTGGGTGAACTTCCCTATACCATGGACAGGAGGGAGGCTGAGAGAGGTCCGGATGCGGGGCTGCGTGGAGCCGCAACCCGGGTACCAGCGGAGGCGGGCCCTGCTCACCGGCCTGGGGCGCGAGCAGCTCAGTGACTTCTCGTACAGTGTTCTCACGGATGCCCAGTAGGCATCGTCCTCGTCCGCCTCTTCCTCTCGTTGCCTGGGTCAGGCATACAGTCTTGATCCAGCCGTGACGGGTAGAGAGCCCTGCGCTGGGCATATGATTTCCTTTCAGTGGGGGGCGTGCGCGGATATTCCCGCTGGTGCGTGTCCCTGGAATCTCGCGAGTCCCGCAACTCTCGTGTGTACTGGCCCGCTAGGATTTCCCGCCCCAGGCCGGGAGACCAGGCGTCGGAATTCTCAGCCGTCTTGGTGCTGCGCCGGGACCCGTCTGGAGCTGGAGCTCCGGGGTCGTGGAAGAACGTGAGTCGAGCGGCATGGTTGGTGTGGGTGGCGAGCGCTGCGCTGACAGCGGCTTTGGTGACTCTTGATGGCTAGGGGAGGTGAATGAAGTCCGGGAGGTCTTGGAGCTACTGGGGGACTGGAGCAAGAAAGTGGGCTTCTGAGTTAGATGCCCGCCTAGGGTCCCCGTCCTCACCTCTGCCCAGCCGGGGTCAAGGAGCTGTCCTCTTATCTGTGTTCCATTCCCAGCTCTTAGGTGAATCCTGGTTCATCTCAGCTCCTTTAAGTAGGGCTTAAAGGGGCTCAGACGTTTCAAGGCTCCATATATTAGACATTTCTGTTACATGGACCCAGAGACAGACTGCTTTCATTTCCCCCCAGTTGTTCCATCAGCACCTCACACTTTTTTTTTTTCTTTTGGAGTAGATAGGGTAGAGGTCCTCTTCCTTGCCCCTAGGTAGCTGGCACATAGTTTGCAAAGTTCTGTCACTTTCTTCACATATACCTGCTCAGTCAGAGACCTTCAGGTAGGACAGAAGGCTTGAGGAAGGGACCTTGCTTGCCACTGCCTCCATCTGTGACCTCCAGTTAACTTGATGAGCAGCTAGACCAGAAGTTCCCACCAGAAGGCTCTGCAAAGCACCTCAGGGGCATCCGTCTCCACATTTGCTCTGTGATTAATGCAGTGAGTGCTGGGAAGGTCAGTAGGCTGGAGAATCAAGTGTCTCCCCATCACCTTCAGAACTTCTTGTGCCAGTGAAGCTCAGTTGGAGAGAATAATCTTCCTAAATAGGAACTGGTTCTAGTCATTCTAGAGAAAGGACTCCTGCACTAAGGTATGAGATAGATTATTAAGCATCCATATATTATTCCAGTTTTTGTGATTATTTCACATGTTTCAAAGGGCATGTTCTTGGTTAGATTATTGAGCCAGTCCTCACAGAGACAGATGGATTGGTTCTCTCAGTGTCTGGGCCTGTGTCACACTCTGCATCCAAAAACTAATTCTCACAACAAACTTTTTCTTCTTATGTGACTAGGCCTAGTTAAGGGCTCAAAGCATCACACAGCCTAATACTCTTCAACAGTTTATCTCCTTTGTTGACATTTTCACCCCCTCTTCTGAGTCTTGGGTACTCAATGAATAGTTTTTGAATGTGTGAAGGAAGGAAGGAGAAACCATGGAGTTTAATCATTCAATGTGCAGTTTATAGACCTAGAGATCCTAGGTTTTAATCTAGCTCTATGAGCCTTACTAGTGTGAAATCTTAGGGAAGTTACTCTGTGTTTTGGTTTTCTTACTCTGGGGATTGATGGGGGTGGGAGTCTGTGAGGGCTAAGTTAGCTAAAAGATATAAAGTACACGGAACAGGGCCTGGCGCATGGAAAGCATCAATCTATGTTATTATTATTATTCTTATGGCGTGTACTCTTCCCTTTCATTCCCATCTCTTCCTTAAGACTTGTGTTCTTGCTTCTGGACTCACCTCCTGATGGAGCTCTGGTGGATGGGCTCCGTGAAGTTCGAGACCACTGATTTCTCACTAGGTACCCTCGAGAGTCTGTCTTCAGCAAGGTTAATTCTCGTGATCCCTTTCAAGGAGAGAAGAGACCCAGGAGTGTAATACCCCACCACCGAGTCCTCCCACACATATGCTTACGAAACAGCCATGGCAAGCCAAATATAGCAGTGATCAGTGAGAAGGCCCCTGCCCTCTACGACGTGTAATTCAGTCCTGGCCCTTGTGTATTATTCTAGCTCTGGCCCAATCCTAACTTCTGTGAGGAGCAATAAAGTGGGAATCTACTTGGAAGAGCATCCAAAACCAAGAAACAAGTCTGATGTCTCATAGGTTTTCACCTGTGACTCCTCTTATGCGGAACTTAGTAGAGTTGAGCCTTTTTCCTCCCTTTTCCCCACTTCCGCTCTTAAGGATAAGCTTGTTAGCAGATGCTGAAAAGACATACCCAACATTTTTGACCAGATTACAAAGATGAAGGCCACTGGTACCTCAACAAGGCTGTAGCGGGGCTCCCAGGCAGCTGCAGAAGAGGGAATAGCGCCCTCTAGCACTGCCTTTGGGCGGAACAGGATGGAGGAGACCATGGAGAGGCAAGTGGAAGTTTCCATCCCCGTATCCTTCCCCTCACCCGGATTGCCTGTAGCTCCCCTCCAAAGTCAGTAGTTTGGTCTCGGCTCACCCTGATCACGGTGATCTGCTAGCCCTGCTCCCACAACAGGCACATGTGAATATAAATACGTATCGTGCTGCAGCGGCCAAGAAGCACTTTTCCCTCAGCTGCACAAAGGCAGCGTCTACACGACGAGTGACCCCGCATGGGGCAGCATCTCAGCGAGTGATGCGGTATGACTGCACGCCTCATCTGAAAGATGGTGCAGAAGATGGTCAATGCGATGGCCAGACTCCCCTTCCCTCCCTGATTTGAACAAAGGCCAGTCTCCTCCCACAGGCTGAGCAGAGGTTTCTACACCATTTATTCTGCATGAACATTGGGATGTGTGCTGGATGGGTAGGCAGGGGCCAGCTTCTTCTAGTATTTTCTTAACCTTGCCACGAGGACGTTAGGTATCCCTTAATACAAATCTTGATATCTCAGTCTTTTCTCCCCAAACTCCCCTGCCCGCTCATATTTTTTTATTGTGCTGTCTGCTCTTTAATTCTCTCACCAACTCTGAAGAGGTCAGCTCACCTGAGTGCTCAGACGAACTCCTGATTTCTCAGAATCCTTTCTAGATTTGTCTACTTCTAGGCTGTCTTTTGAGTACCTCGGTCCAGTCTCATTCTTAATATGGAAACAAAGAATGTTTATTAATTTTTCATCTCGGGGCATTAGAAACCTTGGGTTTGGGGAATCAAAGGATAAATGAAAGTTAAAATTTGTCTCTTTGCCACGATCAAAAATATAAATTATAGATATTATTTTTCCTCTGTTCTAACAAGCATGAGTAAAAAGAACATATATCAGACAACTATACAAACAGATTTTTAATATAGAAATTTGTTGGTTTATAGATTTGAGACGTAAAGCATTTATCATTTACAAAATGGTAACATGGGAAATGCTGTGGGAGAATTTCCCAGGGGTCAGCAGGACTTGGAGTTAAATGTGAAGCTGCTCACTCAGAACAACTTCTCTGTTACTCTGAAGATTGCTACTTATGGAACTTTTTCATTTGCCATAGAACTGAAACTTCTCTTGTTTGTTTTATTCATAAACCAATTTTCTGTCAATCTGAGCCTCATCAATAATAGATTTTTTAAATCAAGCACTTTAATCCTGTACAGATCAGTCAACAGGCATGTCTTCTATTCATGTTCTCTAACTATTCATAGCATCAACAGTGAAAAGAGGTCTCTTATTAACGAACTAATAGGGAAGACCATGTAGGGGAGCAGAAGAAAATGGCTTATTTCATGGACATCTATTCAAATATTTGTTTTCATTTTCAACTGCAGGAAATACTGTTGTATTAGAGCAGTGTTTCTATTGTTTCCTGCCAATTCAGTAGCTGTAATGCAATCAAGATTAGTGTTATTTATCTGTTTAAGGAGCTCAACTTCTAGCATAGACCAAAGTGCTCAGGGGCAGTCTGTTAATCTCTTTATACTCTGTGCCTTGAACCTAGGAAAAATCTAGTTGATGTTAGTTGAGTGACTGAGTCTATGTCTGAAGAGAATGGCATAGCTGTATAATCCTAGAACTAGTCCTAAAATCTTTCCATCAACCCCCTCAACACTATCACCATGAAGTCCTGTCGCTTACTCCAAAAGATATTTTAAATCTAGTCCCTCTTCTCCATTCCTGTTCCAGGCCTCCGATCGTTATGGGTCTGCATTCTTAGAATGTGGCTTTTGACCAGATTTCATGGCCTTAAATCCTCTCAACTTCTAGATCCATCTACCCCATTTATTTAGGGTGATATTTATAAAATGTAAATCTGCTTATGCTTCATTTCTGGATACACTCTTCATTCGCTTGGTTAGAGAGACCCAGGAGTCTCATGATGTATCCTGTCTACCTCCAACTTGTGTGCCCTCCACGCTACACTCTATCTCTATGTTCTGTTTTTGCCAAATGACTTGTATTTGTCTATATACCACCCTTATATCTTATAACCTCCTTTTCCCTTCAGTGTTCTTCAGAACCAAGCTCAGCACGACCTGGGAGAAGTTCCCAGTATTAAACATCCCTCTGTGTTGCCTGTGTCTTTTGTACATACTTTTTCTGAGTACTGAATTGTACTTTGTTTATGTATTCTCTTTCCTACTAGGTTGTGCATTCTTCAAAGATAGCAACTGTGTTTTCGCCTCTTACCACTAACATAGGAGCATTTGCTCAATAAGTGCTGACTTACTGGATGGACTTATACCACATGATTTAATCTCCTTTTTCTCCACTCTTCATGTTCTTTACTTCTCCTTTTGCCTCTGTGTGTGATCATCATCTGAAATTTGATTGCTGCAGAACATTTCCAGAGGCAAATGAGGGACTGATATCTACATTTCCTCAGTTCTTTGGCAAGATTCTAGGACATTCAATTCACTGACCTTCTTTTTCTGTTTCAGAGATGTTTGACTCATTTCTTTAACTATTGAAATTCTTTTGTTGTTATGCAGATTTTCCTCCCCCCAGCTCCATTTCCTGTTGTTTCTGTTGTTCAGTCTAGGTCTGCATTTAGAATGTCAAATTTATGACATCACATGTGATTCCATAGTAACTAACTGACTCTCTGAATATATGACTTAAAAAATAAAAAGAGATAGTATTATTTGTGTGCATCCACTCATAACCATTGTCTGGGTTTTTAGGAATCAATGTCTAAACAGTGTTCAAATGTTTAATATGTAGCAATATCAGTATTACTGCTTCCTTCTTTTTAAATCTCTTTAACGTTAGTAAGTTACTTATTGTATCAATCCCATTTGCGGCTGTACACTTTCTGGTACTGCCAAAATGAATGGCAAACTCATTTGTGGACCCGAGCATTTATTATTGTCTATCCTGACAGAGTTTGGAGAACTTTCTGAAAATCTGGAGACTTTTTAACAGCTGAGATCTTGTTCTAGACACAGAGTTTAGACTTGAGTTTAGCTTTAGTGTTTGGGTTTCTTTCACAATAGGAAGGCCATTTCCATTTATTAAGTCAAAGCACTTAATGTGGCTAAACATAGTGTGGCAGAATGATACTTGCACTGTTTTTCCTGGTGCTTGCCCCATCTTTAAACGTTCTTAAACACAATCTGTCCCTCTTGTATACACACAGAGAAGAATATGTAAAATCCAGTCCCTGACTCTGGTTTATAATGTCCAATAATGCTCTTCACTTATGGTTCTGATTTTAGGTAAGAGACATGTGTCATGCCAGCCTGATTTTGTCAAACCATCATGGACTGAGACAGATTTCTGGCCTCTCTTCATGGGAGTTGACGACTTAGTTTGAATATCAGAAGTTTTTGACAGCTTTAATCAAAGTTCTCCAAAGGATCTTCTAGATAGTTAAATACATATGCTCCAGGTTAGACTGCTTGGGTTTGAATCCTTCACCCACCCCCCATGTCTCACTGTGATCCCAGACAAGTTGTTTAATTGTCCTAAATCTCAATTTCCTCATTTAGAAAATGGAAATAACGATGGTATCACCATCAGATGGTAGTTGTGATGGTTGAAATAAAAGTATTTAAGACAGTGATTGGCATTCATAAGTGATTAACAAACATTAGTTATTACTTTTACTGATAATTTTGCTACAGCTATACTACAAAGTTAAAATTGAAAAAAAACTTTAACTGATTTAATCTACACTGCAATCTAGTTGTAGGAACAGAAGTTTAGAAATATTTCTTATTCATGTCCATGTATAACCAATCAAATGTCAGTGTGGTGATTCTTCCCATTTCCTAAACTCTGTAGTCTTAGTGGCACAGACAGAACAGGGAGGGCAGGCTGAGAAGGGGCAGGCATTAGAATAGCAGTTAGGAACAAAAGCTGTGAGTCTCAGCTTGTGTTCTGCAAAACACAGGAGGAGGATTTCGCAGAGAGGAGGGACTGGAAAAGTCTCTGGTTTTTGACCAGTCCTCTAGCCTATACCTAAGATCTGCTTTTGCTTCTGCTCCCTTCCATGTCTCTTCTGTGTAACTCTGCATCCATGTATTCAATAAGTTCCTTGATTATTGTTCTTTTCCCATAGCATACCACCCAGAATAGAATATGAGCATAATGAGTGTTTCAAATTATTTTATGTATCAATATGTAAATATATTGTTTTGTTCTGAGCGCTAAGGGTGATAAAAAAATTATTTGTTTTTCTTTCAGATTTTCTAATTTGTTTTCCTTTATTATATTCTGATTCTTAGCTCTGTTACTGAGCATGGAAAACTACACATATATGTAGGCAGCTGTATTAGTCAGCATGCTCCAGAGAAATAGAACCAATAGGATATATATATAGATATATACGAGGAGATTTATTATGGGAACTGGCTTATGTGATCGTGGAGACTGAGAAGTCCCACAGTATACTGTCTGCAAGCTGGAGAACCAGGAAAGACAATGGTGTAATTTACTCTGAGTCTGAAGGCCTGAAAACTAGGGGAGCTGATGGTGTAACTCCCAGTCCACTTGGTTTGAGTAATCATAAATTTAATGACTCCAAAATGTTCTAGAGTGTGTACACTACAATTTATGTATCTCCCTACTATTGAATGCTTGGGGGATCTCCAAGTTTTTGCTGTTGTAAATAATATTTTCTCGAGTATCTCCTTTCGTTAGCTAAAGTACAAGTTCCTTGGTACAAAATTTTTCTGTCCATAATGATTAGTACATTAAAAAATATAGTTGGGTGATCAGTAGCCTCTCCAAATTGGCATATCCAAATCAGAACTCTTGATTTCAATCCTAAAACCTGCTTTCTGCTCAGTGTTTGTCACCTCAATAAATGATACCTCATTCACTCAAATTCTACCTCTGCTAATCAATGTATTTGGACCACTTACTCCATTCAAATTTCAGTTTTGTTGCCCTCAAAATCGGAATAGTAACATCTACCTGTCAGGAAGGATGTAAGGATTATAGGTAATACAGTAACGTGCATAGCAATAATAGATATGTTCATTATCATTTTGTCTTAGTGAATTATGAGCAAAGAATTTTGCAAAAAGCATTGCTTTGATGTTATCATCGATGCCTTACCAAGTAGACATGCTATTATGGCATAACTAGACTGTCAGATTGAAAATGAGAATATGTGGTCTAATGATATTTCCAATCAAGACTATTTTGGAAAATTTAATACAGTTAACAATGGACACCATCCATGTCGTAGAATGGATAGTTTGGGGCATGTTGGGCCTAATATTAGTCAACACAGCTTCACCTTTCCTGAGACAACAGAATGGGTTGTGGAAAAGGAGAAAGAGTCGGGATTTCCTTTTGTCCCCATCTGTCACTTGAATTGGCTTGCTGTGTTCGTTTTCTACCTCTTTGTAACAGGTCACCATTCATTTAGCAGTTTAAAACAAGTGTATTTATTATACCATAGTTCCTCAGGCTAGAAGTCTAGGTGGGCTTAACTGAGTTCTCTGCTCAGGATCTCCTAAGGCTGAAACCAAGGTGTAAATCAGGATGGGCTCTTACTTGGAAGCTCTGGGGAGGAATCTGCTTCCAAGTCCATTCGTGCTGTTGGCACAATCTGGTTTCTTGTGACTATAGGACTGAGGTCCAACTTCCTGGATGTTGGCCAAGGTTTACTCTCAGCTCCTAGAGGCCATTCTCAGATTCTTGCCCCAGGACCTCCCTCTCATTAATGGAGAACCTCCCTTGTGTTGAATTCCTCTCCTGCTTTGAATCTCTGCCTTTCTCTTTTGTTAACAGACAGAGGCAATGCTTTGTTCTGGAAGAAATCACATGATTAGATTATGTCCACTTAGAAAAATCTCCTTTTAAATTAACCTGGAGTCAGCTGATGAGTAAGCTAAATTGTAGCTACAGAACCCCTTTTGCCATGTACAAAACCTACTCATGGGGGTGATGTCCCACAATATTCACAAGGGAGGGAATCGTTTAAGGGTAAGAGTCTTTTGTGGGGACACGATCTTAGAATTTTGCCTACCACACTCATTTAACTGACTTTACCTTAGTGAGCTTTCAAAACACAGAGCTAAGTGAGTAAAACCCAGGCTTGGAAATGATTGACCACCACCATCTACCTCAAGCAATACAGGCTAACTGGGGTTTCTTTGGGCACTTGATTTAAATACATTTCCTATTTTTTGAGAGTATCGGCTGGGGAAGTTAATAGATGGAGAGGTGTCTGAGCTTATTCTTAAGTCTGTTAGATTCATGTGTTTGGATATTTTTGGAGGAGTGGTGGACATATGCCTGTAGCCCTCTGAGAGTCTGTGACTGTTGAGGCAGGTGTGGAACAGACCTGGGAGCACCTTGACCCCTGCAAAGAGTGTTTATGTACTCACAGTGTTTCTTTTGGAATAGTACTGAAAATAAATGTGGGGATAAAGTGATTTATCCTTCTTAGCTCCTTTCTGTAGAAATGGCATCTCTCATGATTGGCCTTCAAAATATATCAGGTATCAGTGTTGGCTTTTGAGTCAAATAAGCCTGCATTTAAAAGCCAGCCCTGCTACTAACACGTAGTTAATCTTGGTAAGTCCCTTAACATCTCTGCACCTTGTTTTTCATCTCTATAAGGTGGGTGTTATGATACCTAGTTTGAGTCTTTTAGGGAGGAATATATATGTAATGCTTGTAATGTGCTTGGCCCAGAGTTCCTGGTTCTGTGGCTGACGGGGTCATACACAGTATTTTGCAGCCACTCTCATCAGGAAGTAGAAATTTCCCACCCCTTGAATCCAGGCCTGCCTGTGACTTGCTTTATTTAATGTGGTGCTGGGAAGTAACATTGTGTGAGTTCTAGAGCCTAGGCCCTCAAAGGCTTGCAGTGACTGCCTTTTCCCTTTTGAAATGCATAGGGATGGTTTGAAATCTTTATGAATGAAAAAGTATGGGCCATGAGAGCTCATGCTTTTAATCATAGGACACTTTTCATATTTCTGACTATTTACTACTTTTTAACTACCAAACTGAGTGAGGCAACTTGTCCAAAGTCACAAAATTGGCAGTTGGTAGAATCAAGTTTCTAACTCAGTCCTACCTGCCTCTAAAGCTTACGATTGTTTGTTTGTTTAATCACACTTCCTCTTCAGGGAGCTTCTCCAGTGGCCCATTCTTCTATCCCCAGCTTAACAGTATGTCAGTCTGAAACACTATGCAGTTAATTGAATAGTCTAAGTAATTAGATCAGACAAGTCTTCATAGTTTCTAAATATGAGCCCTATCCAACGAGACTGTGTCTCTATAAGTCTCAGAGCCCGATTAAGGAGTAGCTTCTCATATCAATCCTGTTTATGGTGTGTATGCACAGTTCTCTTGCCAAAAGCTGGTAAGTGGAAATTCCTTGTCCAAAATATTGACTGGAGGCCAATGTGCATATACCAGGCCCTGCCCAGGTGGCAGTTATGTCAGCGTTCTGCTTACATAGGTCGAGGCTGCAAAGTACCAGTTCTGGGAAGGTTTTCCAGAGAGGAGAGTATGCCATTCAGAATTCACCAGTGAAGAATAAGTTGCTTTTGAAGTTCACGTTTCTTGAATCTGTGTATCTTGATTATCCACATGACTCAGGAGACACCAGGGATTTAGGGAGCCAGAGAACTCTGTCTGTGGCACAATGTGATGGGATGTGATTGATGGATTGGGAAAGAGTAAAAAAATGTAAAACACTTGTACTTTAGAAAATATTTTTAAAAAGTTATCCTGAGGGGAGTGGTAAAGTTAAAGATGCTCTTTAAACTATAAGTCCTTCAAAAATAAAAGTGTTACTTAATTGCTGTGTAGGTTAGCGTTCTAAGCTTCAATCTTCTCATCTGTAAAATAGGAATTAAATGTTTATATACGTCTCACAATTTTGTTGTAAAACTTGAATGAAATCATGCAAGTAAAAGCACGTAGCACAGTTCACAGTAAGTTCTTAATAACACATACCTCCAAGACAACTTCCGTTTAAAAAAAAGTCTGCATGTTTGAACAGGGAAAAAAGGTCAATTGGAAGATCGCCAAAGGGCTTAAAAATCAGGCAGGCCAAGTAGAAATTGGTGACCACTTTCTCATAAAGGCAAGGGAACTTGGTGCCAGTGTGAAATCGGAATCTTGATCTTTTTAAGAAAATCATGAGGAGTTTTTTCCACTTCTTATTTGGCTTAGCCAAAATGGTCCATGTTCACCTTTTTTTCTCCATCCTGCCTTCAACACTTACTTTCGTAAGTAAAGTTAACAAATGATCCCATTTCTCCCATTAGTAACAGCCATTAGCAGGAATGTTCGACACCCACCAGCATTAACCAAACCCTAATTAGCCAAACACGGCCTGCCACCCCTTACAATGCACACCTTTCTTTCCCCACGCCTGCTATGGCTCACCTAAAAGAAACATTTGTAGAGCTCCCCTTCTTAGCCCACTCTCCCTCACATCATTAATCAGCTTGCTATGCCTCATCCAGAGAAAAAGAAATTATTCAGTTTCCTGTTGCAGGCCGGCCAGATGAGCAAGTGCTAAGTAGGACTTCAGTATGTACCCTCATGTTCATGGCATATAAGTGGCTGCACCTGGAGTTACGGTGTGTTAAGGAGGACATGTCCTGGACTTCACAGAGGCTGCCTTTAAGCTGTCTAGTTCTGTATGATGCTGTGATGCTTCTGCTTTCCAGAGCCAAGCCAAGCCTGAATAGGACAAAGCAGGGAAATACCTCCTAGCCTGGGACCTGGTGGCAGTTATCAGCTTGCTCGGAGGACAACGATCTGAGAGGGGCTGTGAAGACTCGGGGGCTTTCTCTATTAGGTTGTTTTAAAAAAAAAAACAAAAAAACCAAAATACAAAAAAGAAAGAGAAGGTTGAGGCATCTACCTATATTCGTGCTCATTATGCTGCCCCTGCATTGTCACTAAGTTATTTCTTGTGTGGAGGTGGCAGTGATAGGAGCTTCACTTCCATGCATCAGGAGCTCTCAGGCAGCTCTCTTTGGACAGACAGTATATTGTGGAGAAAAGCATGGTCTGCAGGCTTGGCTTTGAGCATCAGTGCTGCCACTTCCTATGGGTCTCTGCAAGTTGCTTAACCTCACAGCCTGTTTCCTCATTTGTAAGATAGGAATGATAATAATACTGACCTCATAGAGAGAAAGGAAACAAGAAATGTGAAGGATGAAGCACAATGCCTGGCACAGAGCAGGCACTCAGTAACCATCCTTATCCCAGGTCCCCTGCCTCCTGATTCACCTGCAAAAACAAATTTCAGGGACTCTGGGGAGGATTTTATCTGGACCCTGTGACCCCCTAAGGAGGGCCTTGCCCTGAACTTCAGTGCCCCATGAACAGGAGACCAGGAGTCTTTTCTCTTTGTTTTCCTTTGGCCTGTTTTTTATTTGGGGTCTGTGTGATTTCCTGGCAACAGCCCCGTTGGTGGTGAGAAAATATGTGTGTTTGCTATTTGAGGAACAAGCAGCTTGTTTCTAGAGGTTCCTCCCCCCACAATATTGTTGTAAAATGTAGTTCAGCAATGAATGTCCCTCAGTGCGGCACAGCTCAGACTCCAAGTCTAGTCCAGCTTGGATTCTGTATTTCTGGGGATGCATATGGGCCAAATTGGCTTTCATGACATTTTTCAGTCTTTTGAAGTTTGACTTCAAGATTGATAGCCTTTTCTGGTTAGACTCTCTGGCAGCCCACTTTCTCCTCCCCAGTAAAATAACAAAGCTTGCTTCCACTCTTACGTTCCCATTTCTGTGGATGGCACTACTATCCTCCCGGTAGCTCAGGTAAAATCCTGGATTTATCCTAGACCCTGCATCTTGCTCCTTGTCACATCCTGTTACTCATTAGCATCTTTTGGCTTGACCTCCTTAGTATCCTTCAAAACCGGCCATGTCCTCCCGTCACATGTCCATTGTTGTACGGCGGTCCCTTCCACAGCACCCTCTGCAGCGTCTATCCTAAGCACTAAGCACACTGATTTACATTTTCTTGTTCTCGTATTTTTCCTTTCCATTAGTCTGTGGAAACCTTGGGGGACAGGGCCTATGAACTAATCATCTCTGCATCTCCAGTGCCTCATACAGTAGTTGAAATAAATGTTTCCTGGATTAATTAAAAAAGAATATAAGACATTGTGTCCCCAATTGGAAAGACTTTCTATATCAGAGGACAGACTAGGGTTTGAAGAGGTGATTTCTGTGACCTGAAAATGACTCCCAATCCTATCTCCATTAATCCTGGGCTTGAATGAGATTGTACCCATTTGCGTTTTTCCAACTTTCAGCCAAAATGTTCTCAGTAATTAATTAGTCTACTCAATAGCTCAACAGAGACTATTCTAAGAAAACATAGGTATCGGTGCTGCCTGATGACCCACAGACATCTAAAACTTGACATGTCCAAAATTGGACTTATCCACTCCTTCCAAAATCTTTTCCCTGTCCTATGTTTCTTACTCCTGTGAGCCTTGTTACCTAAGCAGGAACACGAGAGTTATGCAAAACCTCTCCTAGCTCTGCCATCCTGCCATTCATTTGGGCACTGAGTTCTTCAGCATCAACATCATAACATCTCTTGAATCTGTACATCCTCACCATCATTGTCTAGTTCCCACCCTCATCACTTCTGATAGGAACCTTCTGAACTAGGGGTTAATGGAGTGGATGATATTTCAGATACCATCAAGAAAAATGGGCTCATTTTACAGATGAGGAAACCAAGGTCTAGAAAGAAGAAAGGACTTAACCTAAGATCATAAAGCCAGTTGATGATGCAACCAAGAATAGAAACCAGGTCTTTGCAGGCTGTCTCTTCTTACCATATCTAGCTGCTTTATTTTATTTTATTTTCTCTTAGTCTATCTTTCTCATTTGCTTCAGTTCAACAACAAAACACTTATTGAGAATCAGCTTTGTAACAAGCATTATACCAGTCATTGGAGGTCCAAAGGCAGGAGAACAGAATCTGGGGTCAGTAAAACTCTTGTCTCTCTCTCTCTCTCTCTGTCTCTCTGTTTTTCTCAACAATGGATGGCCTCCTCCTTGAGTGCAGACAGAGGTCAAAATGTACATGAACATGGCCCTTCGGGTTTTGTTCTCTCTTTACTGTGCATATGTTCTGAGGCTCGGTGTCACATTATGCAGTGCCCACTGATAAATAGTAGGCAGAGAATGGACAAGAATGATTTTGAAGAGGGAGAAAATGTCCAGATGTTAGTAGCTCATAATGTTTTAATTTTCCTCAACGCCATCACCAAAGGTTTGTCTTTGGTTTATTTGTGTTATCACAACAGTGATGATGGAGTTAAATTCAGCCTTTGAAAAGAGGATTTTTGCTTGTTTCATTTATATTCTACTGTTCTTTCATTAAACATTTCTAAATATCCACGGGGCCCAATTCTTACAAAAATAAATCAGATAAACCTAGGGTTCTTGCCAAGTCAAATATCTACAGTTTCTGGCAATTATGTAATTTCCAATTCTGCTGCAGTAACTATTGCTGATAAGTCAATCGTCATAAAGAGAAATGTTCCAGACCAATCTTTATTAGTGTGTCCTTCACTGATATATGCAAAGTCTTATTTTAAAAGCAGAGTTCTAACTTTTTTTTCTGTCCCTAGTGAATAGCTTCTCATCATAACAATTTATATCTGGATAATGTCATTGTAAAATATAAAAATGGTAAATTAAAGCCCATGAAATTAGGTTCTGCTGTTATTAATAAAAACTGCTCTGGTTTTCACCATTTTGTTATGATGGCACTGTCTTATAATGCAACTTTGCAGTAATGTGTTTCTGGCGTTGCAAGATGATTTGGCCCAGACAAAAGCAATATTTAGAAAGTTACTCTGTGGGACTGCGCTGGGAAGAAAGAACTTGAGAATCATGTGCTAATTTAAATACCTCCTTAAAGTTGAGGTTAAACACATTATTGATTAGGAAAGCCTTTTAGAGAGAGAGAAAAACTGTGCTATTCTGTAAGTGGTCTAAAATAAACAAACTGAAAATACCAGCATGCTATTTTTTTTCCCCAGGGTTACATATCTGTTTGGTGCAGATATACATTGTTTAAAACACATATATTGGGGCTTCCCTGGTGACGCAGTGGTTGAGAGTCCGCCTGCCGAGGCAGGGGTCGCGGGTTCGTGCCCCGGTCCGGGAAGATCCCACATGCCACGGAGCGGCTGGGCCCGTGAGCCATGGCCACTAGGCCTGCGCGTCCGGAGGCTGTGCTCCAAGACAGGGTGGGGGCCGCAGCAGTGAGAGGCCCGTGTACCGCAAAAACAAGCAAACAAACAAAAAAACACATATATTAAAATAAAAGCATTATTTTCAAATCATGATTTCTGCCTGTGCTTTGAGAGGAATCCTCTAGAGACATTCTCCTCTGTAGCTACAACTCACATGCTATGAACTTAACTTTTGTCAGGGTCATTACAATTTGTAGAATTTTAAAAAATTTTTATTGGAGTATAGTTGATTTACCATGTTGTGTTAGTTTCAGGTGTACAACAAAGTGAATCAATTATACGTATACGTATATCCACTCTTTTTAAGATTCTTTTCCCATATAGGCCATTACAGAGTATTGAATAGAGTTCCCTGTGCTATATGGTAGGTCGTTATTAGTTATCTATTTTATATATAGTAGTGTGTATATGTCAATCCCAGTCTTCCAATTTATCCCTCCCCCACACTTAACCCCGGTAACCGGAAGTTTATTTTCTACATCTGTACCTCTATTTCTGTTTTGTAGGTAAGTTTTTTTGTACCGTTTTTTATTTCTGTGAGGGGAAAGTAGCCTGACAGAGTCATCTTAGTTTAGATGCCGTCCTCCCATAAGACAGAGTGGTAGCCAAGATGAATTAAAAATCCTTTCCCACTTCGCACTCCCATGGATTCAGCGAGGAAGGAGCACACTGTTGGATGCCCATGTCAATGGAGGGCCCAGACTTTTAGGTTCTCTAACAGCAGACTTGCTTTGCAAACAGTTATCAGAAGTATTTTGTTGATGAAGACAGTGCATTTCAATATTTGGAATATTTTCAGATGCCTTTCATTACCAGTATCAGTTAAAAAAAAGATTGGAAAAATGGGAATAGAGCTTATTCCTAATGACTAGGAGTCATTTCTTTCAGGTCTCTGCTGCTTTGTGTATACTACAGGACTGGCTGAATGGAAACTTCCAGCCACAGGACATGTGGAGACAATCAGCCTAGATAGGTAAGAAAAATTCAATTGAGAAGCTAGACGGGATGAAGAGGACTAGAAGCAGGGTTCCACAGGCTCTTAATAAGGCAAGTGATATATAACTAAAGTATTTAGTGTTGCAAAGGGTGGGGCTAAAAGAAAATATGCTAACCGCACACCAGGAAAGCATTGGCTTTTCAGCAAAATACAAACAAAAAATAAATACTGGAATAGTTTTGAAAGCAAATGATATTTAAGTTGCAAAAATTAGAATACAAAAGTCATCATTTCTGTTTCTCGGTTTGTATCCAGTCAGCGTTGAGCTAATGGTATAGATTTCAAACTGTTGGACAGTGGTGCTTATCCTCACTTTGTGTGTGTAGGACCATGGCAGGTGAATGGGACAGTTGCAGGGTGAGTAAATGTATGATTGCAGGGTGATAAATGTATAATTCATCAGCTTGAGTCTTAGGGCCATTTTTGTGATTGAACAACAGGCGTTAACCCTGATGCTATCTACTTTTCACTTTCTCTACTAGGTTATAAAACCTCTTTGCTGGGATGGGCGTGTCTTGATGAATTGCAGGGGGAGGGGAGGTTATTCAGGGAGGAACCTGGACCTGCCCTTGCGAGTCCCCTTTGGCATGGTGAGTCATCTGGTTAAAAGGTCAGACAGTGAACATGTCCTCTTTTGAGGGCCTCTGCTGGATTCCTTCTTATTCCCACTGATCTGGTTTTCAGACTTCAGTATTGTTGCTGATCTTCCTTTTAAACAACTGCACCGAAGAGTGAGGCTTGAGCTCAGTACTTAATGAAGGATCCAGAGAGCCATCTGGCTACCAAAATCTTCTGAAGCATGAGGTCTCACCTAAATGTGAGCCAGGGTTTTGTTTTTTTTTTTCAAAAATTTTATTTATTTATTTATTTTTGGCTGCGTTGGGTCTTCGTTGCCACGCGCCGGCTTTCTCTAGTTGCGGCGAGCGGGGGCTACTCTTCGTTGCGATGCGCGGGCTTCTCATTGCGGTGGCTTCTTGTTGTAGAGCACGGGCTCTAGGCTCGCGGGCTTCAGTAGTTGTGGCATGCAGGCTCAGTAGTTGTGGCTCGTGGGGTCTACAGTGCAGGCTCAGTAGTTGTGACGCACGGGCTTAGCTGCTCCGCGGCATGTGGGATCCTCCTGGACCAGGGCTCGAGCCCGAGTCCCCTGCATTGGCAGGCAGATTCTTAACCACTGCGGCACTAGGGAAACCCTGAACCAGGGAGTTTGAATCCTGCATCTTTTGGTCTATATCTTTATTGTTCATACAATAATGGAATAATAGCCATTGGATAATAGCCGCAGGATAATAAGACACCAGTTGTCCTTCTTGTCCTTGCCCAACCTTCATCTTTCTGTGATCACAATGTGAGATAAGCATCTTTGGGATAAGAAGAAAGAAATCAGACAACTTCTTCCTCGTTTCTTCCCGTGGTAACAGGTATTCCAGTGGCGATCCCTGGCTTCCTGCTTTCGGGGCATCAGAGAGGACCCACCGCTGGTGCAGCCCCACCGTCCCTCCCGCAGCTGTCGTGCCCTTCAGCCATGTGGCTGGGTGGCTCTGAGAGTCAGGGAAGGATTGCTGGGCTCCCACATATTTCACTTAAAATTCGTTTGGAAACGAGGGCACTTGGATTCCCTGATGCTCTTGTTTTTTCTGGGACGGTTCAACAGGGATGGGGGGAGAGAGAGGTGTGCAAAGGCAATTATCGAGTGGCATACACAGCAAGATTCACAAGCTTGGAATCTCTTCAAGTGTCCTCCTTGGGAGTGTTTCCCTCTGAATTAGAAAGCTCTAGTTTTAGCTTGATGAATTGTTCTCCAGTTAATTCAGTTGTTTAGCCACTGCTGGAGCTAGAGTAATGAATATTCAGAGCAGAGAATGTGGCTTTCTGAAATGATATCATAAATAGGGTTGCCAGATGGAGCAAATAAAAATTCAGGGTGGCCAATTAAATTGGTATTTCAGATAAACAGTTAATGATTTCTTAGTATAAGTATGTTCCAAATATTGCATGGACCCTTTCAAATATTGCAAAAACATACTTAGTATAAAAAAATTGTTTATCATAAATTCAAATTTGATTGAACATACGTTATTTTATCTGGCAGCCCTAGTCATGAATAATTAAAAGATGATATTGCTCTTATTCACAGAAGCTAATTTATTTGATCATGGGTTAGTTTCACTAAAATCAATAGGTATATTAGATATTTGTCCCCATATTTTAGGTAAATTACAGCAATAGGATAAAATATGTATTTTCTATTTTATATTGTGGAAATAATGGGGATATCCACACAGATAGGAATTTTCATTTGTTCCCTATATGGTAATATGCTATGCAGGTTTAAGTTTGTTTTTGTTTAACTCATGAGAAGAGTGATACCTAAAAATAAAATTCTTTTTTTATGAAATTAGTATACATAGTAAATCTTGGATTGGATATGCTGGGAAGATTGAAACAAATAATCTTATCCTGATTTTATTAATAATATATGCTTCTTGTAGAACATTTAGAAAATACATAATAAGAAAAAAATATACCTGTAATGTTTCTTATCTATTTTAGATTTTTGTGGAAATACTTAGAAAAAACATTTTGGGATTTTGTTGTAATAAAATTTTGCTGCCTTTTTAAAATTCCCAGTTATAACACGAATACCTTTTGATTTCATTAAAAACATTTAGAAAACATTTAGTAGAGACATACTATTCTTTTTCCTTATTGCCTTGATTTCTTTTCCTGCTCTACTGTTAAAATGAGGATATTGATACATAACTACTTATTTGTATCACTGAGTGTTTTCTTTGGACGTATTTCTGGAAATGCCTTTACTGTATCTTTAGATCAAAACATTTTAAAGACTTGAGCTATTTGTTGCCAGTGCTGTTAGATGGAAACCCACACACGCCCTGAGCTTTATGTTTCAGTGTTCTGGCCAGAGGGACATCTCCTGGAGTTTTTTGCCCTCCTACCTCTACGTACTCCTTTCCACAGGGATAGGTATGACTTATCTAATGGGTGAGTTTCGAAGTGAGCGGTTTGGTTCAGCTTCTCCTAGATTCACTTTCTTTCAGATGTGGCTGCTGCATAGAGGGTACCTCTGGGTCTTCTCTTCACCATGAGGTCAGATTACCAGGGAACTCTGGCCAGCCGGGCATGTCTCCAGCCGTCCACTCTGCTTTTGGGTAAACTGAAGTTTGGAGGAACTATTAGAAAGTTCCCTGTGAGTTTTCATTTAATTCATATCCTCTTATGTAGTTATTTTAAGTAATACATCTGATGTTTGGTCTCTCTGATAGCCATGTCTAATTCTCAACTAGTCCCAAACTCAAACTGGGGACAAAAGTATTACTATCACAAATTAAAACTCCAGATATAAGCTCATTGGCCAGAAACAATTGAGCCATAGTTAGAGGGACTGGAACTTAGAGCTGAAAATAACATGAGGAGAATGAGGTTTTGAGTTCCACTAGCACTGGCGTAAGGCGTTACACCTTTCTTTGCATAGGTCTTGCAGTTTTGGGCCTTTAAGCTTGGCAGCTGGCATGGGACATGTTGTAGCTGTGTGGCTGGGATTATTAGTTGGTATGGGACATACAGACTCTGGTAAACATGAATTGTGTGGTCCTCAGTGTGTCACCTTGATCTGATTACAGGGACATGGTTTTGGGTGAGATGGGAATTAGGTTGCTGGGAAAAGGAACCTCTTAGTTCTATTAAAGATGATCTTAGAATTAGTATACAGACTTTCTAACTATTTGCCAGTGAAAGCCTTTTTCTCTCTCTCTACTGTGGAATTTTTTAGCATGGGTAGCAGTCCAGGACTGAATCCTTCAAAGATAGCTAAGTTTCATGAAGAGTAGACAGTAGCAGTGTGTGGGTTCTGTCAGCTCTGTCTCAATCTTGTGGAATTCCAGAGAAAATTTCAATGTCTGAGCTGTGTGAAAGAATTTCATGTTTCACATCTTCCACGGGGCAGCTCTAGTTTTTGGGGGAGTCTGAAGCTTAAGAGAAAAAAACACAAAAATTTTAATATAAAATTAGGTGTGAAAGTAAACATTTATTAAGAACGTGAAACAAAATCACAACAAATTACTGGTGGCTTGGAGATCCAGATGTCTTTTTTTGAAATCTCTTTGCCTATCTGGAATGCTTATCTAGAAATCCTTCCTGGTTGTGGCCTTGCTTTTCCTTTCCTGCCAGAACACTGTGGCTCCCGGAACTTACAATAGCAGGCCTTTATTAAACTTCATCAGTCTGTCTCTGCCTTCTTCGGAGCTTGTCCTTCCAGGCCCCATTAGTAATCTGAGAGGACATTCACCTCTTACGAAGGGATGATTACATACTTCAGGGAGATGATTCTCCCCACTTAGAATTCTGAGATTCCTCATGAACAGAAAAATGTGGTCTAACAGGACAAAAGTGCTCATTTCATGGGGTGCTAGGCTGAATTGTGTCCTGTGCTCCATTCATATGTTAAATTCCTAACCTCCAGTACCTCAGCATGTGAGATAGGGCCTTTAAAGAGGTAATTAATGTAAAATGAGGTCATATTGGTGGGCCCTAATTGAGTATGACTGGTGTCCTTATGAGAAGCAGAGATTGGAACATAGACGCAGAGGGAAGACGATGTGAAGACACAGGGAGAAGATGACCATCCAAAAGCCAAGGAGAGAGGCCTCAGAAGGAACCAACACTGCCAACCCTTGATCTTGGGCAATCAGCTTCCAGAACTGTGAGAAAATGAATTTCCAAAGAGGAAGTACCTAACCCATCCGGGTATCAGATGTGGGAAAGCAGTGGATTTTCAGGTATAGTAATCATAGATCTTGGGCCAGAAGCCCGGGCTTCCCCACTCCCTTTTAGAGGTGACTGCTAACACACAGGCCTAAACTGTTGATCTTAGTTCTCCCAGCAATGTTTATTTGAACAATTCAACATTTCACTGAGTAGCAGGTGATTAAGCATGAATTTACAGAGAAGAGATCAGTAGGTGACATAGTTAGAAAACAGGCACCTCCTGTAGTCAGTGGTTACCCTTACTAGGAATGAGATCTGAAAAGGCAGCAGGAGGGATGGTTACAATGCATTTGCAACAGATTGGAATGCAAGTCAAAAAAGTGCAAGACAGAGGACAAGGAGGTGTCACTGGGAGCTGCTCACAGGGAACCGACCCACTTCTTCAGAGAGGACTCCTCAGGACACAGCATTCTGCAGGCTCCTGACACTCAAGATAACCCATTCTTCCCTCGTGCTGTGGTCCTGAAAGCTGTCCGGTGTAGCATGCCATCCAGCTGGAAAACAGGGGCCCCTCCTTCTGCTTCTATCCCACTGTATTAGTTTGCTGGGGCTGCTGTGCTTTCTCATCTTTTTACGTAGTACAGCTGAATATGTAAATACTAAGAAAATATTCACTGAATGCATTCAGGCATTTCTGAATGAAATGTGAGGTTTCTTAGACACCAGAAGGAAGCTTAGTCTAGGGGAAAGGGCACATTGGACATACTGTAGTTGGACAGTCTTGGGTTATGCTCCACCATTTATACCAGTACCTGGGAAGGGCCACTTCTTTTAAACTTTAGTTTCCTCCTTTGTTGAATGAGGCTAGTAGCAGCCTCTGGTAGAAATTACTTAATCGATCCTGATGACAGAAGGATAAAGCACAAGGTTACCATGAAGTACCTTGCCAGGCTGTTCTAGACCAGTACTCTGGTCATGCATCAGAATTGTCTGAGGATGATTTACATTTAGAAGGATCCAGGCCCAGCTCCAAGATCTAACTCAGTAAGCCTAGGTGAGCCCTGATAACCTGCATTTTTATAAATACCCCTCGGTGATGCTACTGTGCAAACAAATTTGGGAGCCACTGCTCTAGACTATCCTTACTGATTTCAGAATCATTCATAAGTAGTGGGCATTACAGATCTCTGGTAGAGACTTCGAGTTTATACCCTTTTTGATTACCACAGAACTCTGTAATCACAGATTGCCTCATGAGGTTTATGTCTTATAAACATGCTTTAGAACTGCTATATGAAATACTTCAAGTTTCAGTAAAATTATAGTTGATCACTTTTCCACACTCAACTGTATCAAACAAAATAAAATGGATTGATTATTAGGAAACAAAAATATAGTTATATTTTAAAAAATAGAAAAAAATCCATAAGTTTTTCACTAACTTCAACCTCAGTTTTAACAATTCTATAACCATTTACATTTCAATAATTCTTTTTGCTAAAATGCGAACCTATTATTTACTTTTTTAGCCTGTATTTCTTGTTTTCTAGTAGATACAACTGTTTATATGACTTGCTGATTCCTTAATTTCAACAAAATTCCTTGCCTTATTTCCATCCCTCTTTTCCTGATACTTCCCTCCAAAACAAAAGGACAGTGGTCCTCTAAGGAATGACAATTTCTTTTTTGTGGTTGCATCCCTTTTGGTGGATCTCCCCAAAACTGAAAACTGTGCTTCAGTTTGTATTGCTCCGTCATCTTCAATATCCAAGTAAGCATCAGGCCCTTGCAATTATTCCTTCATAGATTTTCCAGCCTGCATCCTTTTTCCTCTTTTTCCACTATCACCCATTTATGCCTCTGCCATCTGCTTTACCTATTTGTTATGGATTGAACTGTGTTCCCCCAAAATTCATCTGTTGAAGCCCTAACTCCCTCCGCCATTACTGTATTTGGAGAAGGAGCCTTTAAAAGGGTAATTAAGATTAGACGAAGTCATAAAGATGGGACCCTAATCCGATAGGACTGGTTTCCTTCTAAGAAGAGGAAGAAACACAGAGCACGTGCAATCTCTATTTCTCTCTCTCCTCTCATGTGTGTGGAGGAGAGACCATGCGAGGACATAAGAGAGTAGGTAACAATTTGCAAGCTGAGTGAGGCCTCTCCAGAAACCAGCCCTGCTGGAACCTTGATCTTGGACTTCCAGCCTCCAGAAAAGTGAGAAAATATACTTCTATTGTTTAAGTCACCCAGCTTGTGGTATTTTGTTATGGCAGCCCAGGCTGACTGATACACTCGCTGTTTGTCACTTTGTGCTTGGAGGAACCAGCTTCCCTCTTTCCAGACCCTCTTGTACAAGTAGCACAATCAGCACAGATAATTACATTAGTTTTCTATTGCTGCATACCAAAGTACCACGAACTTAGTGGCTTGAAACAACACCCGTTTATTATCTTGGTTTTTATGACTCAATAGTGTGGGCATAGTTTAGCTGGGTCCCCGGCTCAGAGCCTCACAAGCTGCAGTTAGGGTGCTGGTTGAAACAGCAGTCTCATCTGAGGTTAAGAGTTCTCTTCCAAGCTCATGATTTTTGGCAGAATTCATTTCCTTGCAGGTGTAGAATTCGTGGTGGCCCCTTCAAACTCAGCATGAGAATCTCTGAAATTTCTAGTCTTTTTTAAAGAGCTAATCTGATTAGGTCAGGGCTATCCAGTACAATCTTCCTTTTGATTGATTCAAAGTCAACTGATTAAGGTTCTTAATTATATGTAAAAATTCTCTTCTCCCATCACATGCAAAGGTTCTGTCCACCATGGTGTGTATACGAGAGGGTGAGAAGCTTAGAGGGCTATTTTAGATTTCTGCCTACCATACATATGATTCCTAGATTCCTGTTTAGTACTAAAGGTTACGCACAATGCTTTGATTTGTAGTTTCTGTTGTACTCAAGCTTGAAAGAATGTACAAATGAAAAGATGGAAATGCACATAATAAGCATGAGTGCAGTAGGAGTGGAGCAGATAGTCCAGTGTCCCAGGAGTTCCGAGGAGCTCCCTGTGGCCTGACAAAGGCTTCTTAGAGAACATAAAATATCAGTTGAGCCTTAAAGATGAACTGAATTGAAATTGCCAGAAGGAATACTTGTGTTGTCAGTGTATAATAACATTGTTTTTTACCTCATACTGTCTGTTTTTACTTACAGTATTTTCAATGAGTTGAATTAAACGTTGCTAAAGATTCGTTTACCCTAACAATTTTAATTGTTTACCTACTGGGCACCTGGTCTGTATAATGTAGTCTTTTTAACCTGTTACTTGTTTTGGAAAGTTCCATTTGGAGAGTAGGTGGGAAGATAGAGAGATAAGTGTATATAGTTAGCCACTACCCTTTTAGTCTTTCATTCATGGGGCAAACAGGTCATTTCCTCTTTCCAGCTCAAAATGCTTTTATTTGTAAGTTGAGGGTTTAGATGGAATAATTTATAAGGACCTTTTCCTGACTTCCTCCCAGATTTCTTTGACATCTCAGAATAAGCTAGGCCTCCTTATTTTTATACATTTAAAATGTATAAAAGGGCTTCCCTGGTAGCGCAGTGGTTGAGAGTCCGCCTGCCGAT
Source organism: Pseudorca crassidens (assembly GCF_039906515.1). Classification (NCBI taxonomy): domain Eukaryota; kingdom Metazoa; phylum Chordata; class Mammalia; order Artiodactyla; family Delphinidae; genus Pseudorca; species Pseudorca crassidens. The sequence continues at coordinate 78,487,698 of NC_090309.1, read as the reverse complement.
GCAGGGGACACGGGTTCATGCCCCGGTCTGGGAAGATCCCACATGCTGCGGAGCGGCTGGGCCTGTGAGCCATGGCCGCTGAGCCTGCGCGTCCGGAGCCTGTGTTCCGCAATGGGAGAGGCCACAACAGTGAGAGTCCCACATACTGCAAAAAAAAAAAAAAAAAAAAAAAAAGTAAAATGTATAAAAATGTATTTTATAAAATAAAATAAAGTAGCACCTCTACTTTATTACTTTCATCTCCCTTAAAATTACTTGTCACAAGTTTATCCCCACTAGATTTTAAAGTATCCATGGTCATGGAATATATCTCGTTTACCATTGGGTTCCAATGCCTGGCACAGTGCTTGATATATAACAGGTGCTTAATAATTATTTATTGATCAAGTGAACAATCATTTCTGATTCTTCCAAATGAATAAGCTCTTATTTCTATATGCTCAGTCACCTATTAGAATATTATAGAAATGTTGGTCTTGTTTTCCTCTGATGGGCTGGGCAGAGCTAATGGTGGCCCTGTCTGTGGCATACACTGGAGCAGGAGGTCTTGGGGCCAAGTGGACTTCTTATGGATGCTTGTTCAAGGTGGCCAGAGGAATCATATAAAGAGAGCAGTGTTGAAAGAAACCAAGGTTGAAGCTAGGAAAGTGGTGGTAAGTGACAGATTCAGCAGGTAAGGTAAGGATGATGAAAATGGGCAGCAAGTTTAGTGGACAGATGTCGGAAGGCAGTATGAAATCAGCTGCAAGAAAAGGACTGAGAGAGTGATTTAGAACTAAAACAGTGAACAAAACCGAAGTGCAGGCTCTCCTGTTTTATGTTGTACCTGGTGTGCCGGTAGGTGAAGGGGTAAGTGTGAGACTGGTAATCTAAGGAATTACACAGGATAAGGGAGTTTTTTATGCCCTAGGTGAATCCTTTCTGTGGACTTATAGGATACCACTATTCTCTGATATTTAGAGCGTTCAACTTAAAAATGGGCCATAAGCAGATAATTTGCTTTAAGTTCTGTTTTATTTAGAAACTAAAATGTTTTCCCATGAATTCAGTGTTACATGAAGGTTGATTAGATTTTCAAGACAATCCAAGAACACTATTTAATGTGCATTTTACTAAGAACGTTATAGAAATGCTTAAATGGTTCGTTTTTTGGGAAATCAAACATATGTTATATTTTCAGATTGCTTTGTAAGAAAATATAAAATTCTAATTCTAATATATGTAATATGAAATTCTAATATATGTATTATGCTTACCAGTTTCTTAGTCATAAATGACAAAAATACTTCTGTAATTTACTTACTACTGTTTTGCTTGAAATTATAATTTTTTAAATTTCTTCATCTTGTGGGAGTAAGTACATTAATTTCCATTTTAAGCCTCCATTTGATATTAAAATTAGAACAACTTGTTCAAATCCTGTAGTTTTTTCTTGAATAAATATTGCTAAATTTTCATTGAACAACTTGGCTTAGGTTTAGTTTTGGAAAGTCACCAAAATCTTTTCCTTCCTCATTTATTTCTTCAGCTCCAAATTCATTTTCATTTTCTTCCCTGGTAAAGTTACTTCATTAGGCATCTCTTTGCCTAGCTTATAAAAATTAAATCTTTTTTGTAGTGGTTCATTTTAAACAGCACACATTCTGTGCTTTTATATTCAGGAACATAGTATTTGTTCATTGTATAAATTTGGTCCCATATTAAATTATTACCAGACTTTTTTCACTGCTAGGGCTGTGAATAACTTTTTGAGGTTATCCTATACTAACCCTTTCAACCTACCAATGGGGAAAAAGAGGCCCAGAAAAGGTGAATAGTGTGTCCAATATCGCATGACAAGTTAAAGGTGAGACATAACCAGAACTCTGGTGTCTTAACTCCTTGTTTAGTGACCCTTTTGCAACATCTTGCCTGTAGTATTTGTTTTCATTTTAGACTCTGGGCTGGATTACTTTCTAAAAAAGTGTCTTAGGTATAGTTTTATGCAAACTTCACAGATAAAAAATAGTCAACCAAATAATGCAAAGGGCTTAGCAGAATCTTTAGACTGAAAGGGGCATAAGATCATGTATTCCCTGTCAGACTTTAATCAGGTTGCTTTGTAGTGATGATAAGGATTAAATATTGAGCCCAAGGGCACTGAGACCATTAGCAGCACAGAACTGGGTTCTACAGCCTCCCACCCTGCACAAGTGGAAAAGATTCATGACCACATTGTTTAGTTATTTACACTCCTAGGAAAAAAAAAAAAAAAGACAATAAGGCTTAGCCATGTTAACTTGTAGAACATGACAATTATGAAGTTTAAGGAGGAAGAAAATATAGAGTTGTAGATATATAGGTACTTCTACACTTCAGAGATTACTGAGATTTCAATCATTCATGGAACAAGAGTTTACTGAGTTTCTGTGGTTAGACAGGTGTTCCCCACCCTCCAGACACTTATAATTTGGGGTATAAAAGGAAAGGTGACAGGAAGAAGGTTGGAAGGGACAATGTGGAAATAACCAGGCCCTTTCTGGAATGAGAGGAAAAGTCAGTACCACTGGACTGATTTCTCTTCCTTGTTCTGCCTCCACACCTCTGCGTTTGTTGCTCCCATGCAATTCTCCCTTTGCCGCACATTGTCCTTGTTGTTCTCTGATTGTTCCCCTTCTCGCCAAACTTGTGGGAGCATTACAAATATTTATTATAATTGTTCCTTGGAAGAACTTGAGGTACTGTGCTGAGAACCTTCCTGTTTTCCAAGGAAAGTACTGTAAAACTTGCACATAAACAAGAATTATTGTTTTAGACAAGCTCTTCCAAGACAAATCATCCATGCTACTAGTTTCTGGCACAACCCTATCGCTAACCATCCATCTTGATCATATTTGAGGCTGAAGCACTTTTCTTACCTCATGGTCTTCCTTCCCTCCTGATTTTCTGACATTTCCAGTTCTTGCCAAATATTTATTTTTGATTAGAGGTTGCATAGGTTACTGGCTGGTCTGTGATGATGTCGTTAGTCAGGCTGAGATTTATATTGAATACTGAAGCTCTGCAATAGGGGCTTGGTACTCGTATATTTGCTGGTCTTTTCTTAAAGATTTTGCTGTTAAGGCAAATGATACTCAGACCAAGAATGGCTGGTTTTGAACCAGGCACACAGTTTGTCTTTAGTGAAATGCAAGTTCTTTACAATGGCAGTGGGGGTGGGGAAGAAAGGCTGGGAGCTTTGAAGATCAGAGTTAAGTAATAGCTGTAGTTTTATGTTCTTCCCTATAGTTCATTGAGAAATAATAATAGCCCACTTTAATATATGTGTCTGTTACTGTGCTAAGCAGTATAACACGGATTATCCCATTTCATCTTTATAGTACCATGATGAAGTAGATACTGTATTCCTAATTCATGGATGTGGAGACTGAGGCTTATTGAGTTTCAAGTACCTTGCCTTGTCATATATCCATTAAGTGTCAGAGTCAGGATTGAACCCAGGCCAGTCAGTTTTCAAGGCTTCAGCTCCTAATCACTGTGTTAAACTGTTAAACTTGGGTTTTCCTTCATTGTGGTGGATCTTACCTGTTTTCTTTTCTTTTCTTCCTTTTTTTATCTTCTAGTGTGCTTTACGCCCTTCTCTCTTTTCATCCAAACCATGGGAGACTTAGTGTACCTTTCAAACCTATGTCGAGTAAAAAAGATTCTAAATTACTTCACAGGAATCAGCGGCCCAATGTTAACTTAATTTTAGACAGAACATTAGGCTGTGTGACCTCCAAAACCCCTTTAACTCCTGTCAGTCTGTGATTCCAGAGAGGGATCTGGGTCTGAGTCACTGTTGCTAACTACATAACCTGAGACAAGAAGCATTACTTCTCAGGGCCTCAGTTTTCTTTTTCTGTAAAATAAGAATAAAGTGACATATCTCAGAATTGATATGGCATTTGTGAAAGCATTGAGCCCAACGTCTAGAGTTTCACATCTTTATAGCTAGACTGTTCAGATGGTTAATTTTCTCAGCAGTAACAATTTTTTAGGATGAAGCTCACTTCTTAAGATCCCATTAATTAGAAAAAGCATGGTCATTGCAGTTGAGATAAAGTGCATCTTTTCACAAAGACAAGGCTTTAACAACCAATGGACAGCTATAGAAACTCAAAATAGTAAGTGACCCTAAAGATGATATAATCCAATTCCATTATTTTGTAGATCTCAGCACTGAAACCCAGAGGTTAAATGGGTTTCCCCAAATCATACACTAAGTTGGTGGTAATTTCAAAGCCAGAACTTATTACATCTGATTCCAGGCACAGTGTTTTTGCTGCAGAATTCTAATAAACTCAAGATGAAGGATGGGGTTAGAGGAAAAACTATTTTAAATATATTATAAAATGAAACTGTTATATCCAATTTATTTCTATTTCTATGTTAATAATTGTTTATGTAGTAAATCTTATTTACAGTAAAGAACTAGGGGGAAAATTAGACTGTAGAATTCAATAGACGTGGATTTAAGATGCAGCTCTGTTACTTATTAGGTATTTGACCTTGAAGCTTAAAACTCTGTTTCCTTATCAGTAAAATGGGGATAATGATTATAATTTTCTAGTGGTTGGAAGGATTAAGTGAGATAGTATATGTGAGGTGCTTAGTGGAGTCATCATTTCATAAATGGTAGCACTTAATGATAACAATATGCCCACAGAGTTAGTGGGCACAACTTCAGTTACCACTACAACTACACCATCCACAGATAAATTGCCAGTGGAACCAAATATGCCTGATTTCTAGTGAAAATCAATAAATGTCAGGACCAAATAGTTAGCCAAGATGTCCCTTGACTACAGGCTGCTCACACCACTGACTGATTTAGGGAATTCTCCTGAAGCACCGACATGGTGCTTAGTAGTGAACCAGTCCATAAAGTTCTAGTGCATGAGCTTTTACTGAGAAGAGCTGCTTACTGTCACGAAAAAGCCATTTATATTTCCCTTGCCTTTGGGTAAGTAAATATGAGTAAATACATTATACAGTTAGTTATGGACACTGGAGACTTCCAGGAAGAGATAGATGTCAGTAAGAGCAATACTCTAAATGTTTAAATAAACCTAAAACTAGATGCAATTCCTGTTTGTTAATTCTTCTATTTAAAGGGGTCTACTGTGAAACTCTGACTGATGGAGATAGGAGAATATATATGCAAGAGTGTCCATTGTTTTTAAGAAAGAGTATGTCTGAATGAGCTGGTTTTGTGGAATGATAAACACTATTAAGAGAAATGCTCTCTTATTTTTCTATCTTTTGCTTGAATAATAAAATGCAGTAGTACATTTTTTTCTCTTATTAATAATTTCTTAAATCATAGAACTGTGGGAGAAATATTAAATAATCCATTTTTATTGAATTCAAGGCAATTGATACCTGGCATCCTAGAAATGTAGGCTATGCTATTTCAAATTGGAAGCGTTTTTAAAATAATAAATTCCACAGTTCATCTTACACCAAAGAAAATCCAGTATCTTCTGGGCTAGATTTTATACAAATAACAGTCTCCTGACATCTGTTTGCAAATGTTCTCTTTCTGTTTACTTATAATAACTGTGTTGGTCAGAAATTAGGATTATTATTACAAAATAGTAGTTAAGTCCAGTGATAATGGAATCTAGAAGGAAGAGGAAGTTGAGTCAGTGCAAATTTTGTAAATTAATTCGATGTGGAACCTTGGAACCAGTTCCTAGAGTCTAAATTGATTAGACACTGCAACAATGCATTGTTCAAATATAATAATGGTTATGTACACATTGGCATGGATTTGACTACTTATTACTGCTATGCTTGACAGTATTTTAAAGGAATCCCTGAATATATAATAATAATATAATGTTTCATCCTTGAATCATGAAAGCTACAAGTTCATGAAACACCTAAAGAGGCAGACAGATGGACAGAAAGTAGAAGAGAGATAGAGGTAGAGATAATGAAAGAGAGAGGAAGAAGAAGGTAGAGGAGAAGAGGAGGAGGGGGTAAGAGGAGGATGCAGGAAAGGAGGGAGGGGGAGGGAAAGAGAAATGCATTAAGTGAAACTTGGCCAATGTCCAGAGCAGCTATTTCTCACTTTAGCTTTTATCCTATAATCCAAAACTGAGAGGAAATATCATTTGACAGCTGCATCGCAGAAATAGGAAAGGGCTCTAAATCAGTCACTCCTGTAGAAGACTTGATGTCTTAGGCTCTTATGAAGGACCCATATATCTGTTCATCTTTGAGCACACATTTCTCATGTCTGTTTTTCTGTCCAGAGCAATGCTGTCCCTACTTGCCTGTTGTGTCTTAACTGTTTTCATTGCTGTGTAAATATTGCATGATTTGGAATATTGCCACTTGCAATCATGTCATCTTTAAGAAATGTGAACATGCTAAGAGTACACGTTATCTTCAGTTATGATGAGTTGATTCATTACTGGATACTAGTTAGCCAAAGATAGAAGTAATTTTTATGCTATTAATCATATGTTTCCTGCAAGCTCTATGGTAGGTGTCAAAAAAGGAAAATTGTGCAAACATTTTATCCATTAATATCATCTTAATTTTTGAAGAATGTCTCATGATTCTTCAGGGAAGGTGTGGCATAATTTAAGAACAATGTAGATCTATTATTAGTGGGTAGTTTTTAGAAAGGAAGTAGAAGTTGCATGTGAAACTCAAAGGGAAATCATTTGACATTAGTAGGGAGATCTATATAAGGTTTGAGTATTTTGGGACCAGAAAATAATCTACTTAGATATGTGCCTTGTCTTACATAAATAATAAGCATGGAATTAAGGATAAGAGTCTGTGTAGGTTGGAATCTGAACTAGAATACAGCCAGGTTTTGAGCCTTATACTGATTGCCCTTACATCAATCTTGCACAAGTTAATGTTGCGTGATTCAGATATCTTCTGTGAAGGAGGAAGATGAATTACATTCATTCACCAACCATTTATGGGATGTCTACCATGAGTCACAAACTATGTTAGGCATTGAGGATATAAATACAAATAAGATAAATTCACACCCTTCAGGAGCACAGATGATAAATGAAGATAAACAGGGTTCTAAACATGGTGAAGGCAAAGGGCAGCTCTGGGGGGCCAGTCCAGACTACTTCTTCTCTGTCCAGACTCCAGCTGAGTGACGCTGGACAAAAAGTACTATGCCTTTCAGAGCCTTTTTTCCTCAGCTAAAAATTGGGGATGACAATGGCAAAACTTAAAAACTCCTCTCATCCAAAAATAAACAAACAAACAAACAAACAAAACCTCTCAGAAAGTTGTCAGTAAGTCCAAGTAAGAATAGAATAACAACATCTTATAAATGGTAAAGTGTTAAACTTATGGGAGTTATTTTAGAAAGGAAATACGGTAGAGTGAATGGGCATGGATTTGGAGTTGTTAAACTCAGTTCAGATCTCAGCTCTACAACTTAAAAATTATATGGAATTGAGATGTCATGAAGATTAAATAAAATCATTCATTCATCCATCCAACAAAGTTCTTAAGCACCTATCTTTTGCTAGGCATAATACTGAAAAACTGTTTGCAAAGGGCCAGATAGTAAGTATTTTACTTACTATCTGTGGGCTATGTGGTGTTCATTGCAACTACAAAACTCAGTTGTTGTAGAGTGAAAACAGCCAAAAAGAATTCATAAACAAATAGATTTTCTTGTGTTATGATACAAATTTATTCCTTCATAACTTTATTACTCCTACTCCTGCCTGTTATGGATTAAACATGGTCTTTGATCTTGTGGTGGTTTTATTCTAGTGGGCAATATAGGCAAATCAAAAGAAAACAAAAAAAGCAAGATAGTGCAGATAACCTTTCTCTAATCACCTGTGGAAATGAGTGCTGTGTCTTTCAGTGCATGCTAATGAGTAGGAGCTTGATGACTGCTTGTTGAGTTACATACGCAGAAATATTTTCTACTTGTTCTCTGTTTTCTGTTACTATGTTTTCTTCAGTGTTGAAAACATGGTTGGTAATCAACAGAAGACACTGAGTGAATTTATAAATTCTCACTTATAAATTGTGTCTCAACAAGATTCTGAGGCCAAACATACTACTAAATGCTAATCTGTTGAGGGTCATTTATATTATTGTTTTACAAAATTTCAAGTAGGCAGTGGTATTCATTAGCTTTAAGGTGAATTCTGACTCTGCCTCAGTTCTGGGACTCTGGGAACAGAGTAAGGTTGTCAGTGCTAGACTTTTGAGAGTTGCCCTCAATGTCTCCTGCACAGGTTCAAAAAGTCTTAGCAGAAAGACACAAGGGATTGTCTGTGCCCTTGATCCAACATCTACTGGGGTCACTATGTAAGGAAGAAATAGAAAATGGATTAAAATTAACTTTCAAACTGTATTTTTACAGCATAATCTGCTATTGAGCTTTCTATGAGTTTGAAATCTGTAGGAACAAGGGTAACCATGGGATCTCAAATTTTGTAAACTGTCTCATTTTCAAACTGTGCTGGATCTTTTAAGACCACAAAACTCAGCCCTTCCCTTAATTCTCCTCCTCAAAGATACATGGGGCATGTGGACATATAGGAATAGCCTAAACTCTCCACAGACTCCCTCAATCCCCCAAATCATACGAATAAAGGGGAGAGGGATATCTTGATTGGTCACTGAAATTATAAAATTGTTGACTTAAGAGTACTTAGATTTTATTCATTCAAACTATTCATTTATGGGTAGAGAAACAGTCTCCTAGAGGAGATGATGATTGTATTTAGTTTTGGGGTTAGGAAATGTAGAAGTAGGTAAAATGGAATTAGTTTCAATTTGAAAATAAATGACTAGATTATTTTTAATTTTTATAAAGTACTACTTTTAGAATTCAATATACAATCATATATTATTATAAAAATTAATAATACCAGACATGTATGTAATGCCTACTATGATCCAGGCTTATTAAACCTCCCAAGTCACCCAGTGCAGTATTCCCTTTCTACAGATGACACAACTAAAGAAGAAAGAATGTGAAGCTTACCTAAGAATATGAAGCAAGGAGGTCACAGAGGTGGGATTTGAATTCAGGTGTTCTGCTTACAGAGTGAGATTTCCTCTATGATGTACAAAATTATTATCTCCTTCCGTTCTTATGACTACACAATGAGACAGCGATCAGACCCTCAGCAGGATTAACATTTGAATGCAGAATTGCTTAAATATAAATAGACTATCAATATTAATGATAGTCTATTTTAGGCAATAACAATCAATGTATACTAGGATTTTTCTAGGAGATTTCCTTAATGCCAGTCACAGAATAGCCATTGATACCTGAATTATACTTCATGGAAATAAGTTTTTGTTTGTTTGTTTGTTTTTATTGAAATATAATTGACCCTCAACACTGTGTTAGTTCCTGCTGCACAAAATACTGATTGGCTATTTCTGTACATCACACAGTGATTACCATGATAAGTCTAGTTACCGTCTGTCGCCGTGCAAAGTTATTACAGTGTTATTGACTATATTCCCCGTGCTGTACATGTCATCCCTGTGACTCATTTATTTTGTGACTGGAGGTTTGTGCCTCTTCATTCCCCTCAACTATTTCACTCATCTCACCACGCCTATCCCCTCTGGCGACCACCAGATTCTTTTCTGTATCAATGAGTCTGTTTCTGTTTTGTTACGTCTGTTCATTTGTTTTGTTTTATAGATTTCACGTATAAGTAGAATCACACGTTTTTTGTCTTTCTCTGTCTGACTTACTGCATTTAGTGTAATACCACCTAGGTCTGATCTGCCTTGACTAGATTTTGACCTCTTTTCTGTCACTCTCCCTAGTCTCCTTCTTCCAGCTCTCCAGCCACACTGATCACTAGTATCTTCCAGATACCCCGGGGCTCTGGTGTCTTTCCCTTTGCCCAGGGATAGTGCTGCTGACTCATTCTCACACTTCCTTCAGGTCTCTGCTCAGTTGTCACCAATCAGAGCAGCCTTCTCTGACCACCCACATTTGGACTGTCCCCACTCACCCTCACTGTGCTTTTTTGTGCTTCATAGTCCTTATTTTCATCTGACATATACTGTGTGCTTACTCGCTTATTGTGTATTTCCACCACTAGAGAGTGGGCTTGATGAAAAAGGGGACATTTTTGACTCACTGACATATTCCCATGCTAGAATAGTGCCTGGGATTTAATAAATATTTGTTGAATGAATGAATAAGTGATGAAAGGAGAGGAACACAAATGCAGAACATTTCCACTGTACTTGCTCAGGCTTTACTGAGAATGGTAACAATGACCACTGGGTGGCCACAGCTACCTTCACCATCCACATGGGCCACACTCCTTGCTGAGTATACCATGCCAGAGAGCTTTGTATGCTGTCGTTCTTCTGAGGGGAGGGCTGCAGGCTGTTTGTCTTTGTTCTGATTGTCTAAGGGAAGTGAGCATTTAAAAGACCCCGTCAGAAATTTTTTACCAGGCTGCTTTGCAATCCGCACTCATTCACTTGTTGATTTATCCGCTGAGCACTTATTGTATGCCAAGTGCTTAAGCGATAGAGATGAATGTGCTAGGGTCCCTGCTCCCAAGGAGCTGACCCAGCGGTATTGGAGGAGGCAAGGGAAGAAAAGGTCACAGTCCTTCCTCATAAGAGATCTGTCACAGGGACAAGAGGTTGTGGAGATGCAGTAGGGGCGTCCAAAACATGGAGCATGTAGGGAGCAGTTTTAGAGAACAGGCTTCTCAGACAAGAAGGCAGATAAACAGAGCTTTGAAGAAAACTAAGGCTTTTCCAGGTGGAGATGGTGGAAGTCTTTCCAGGAAAAGGGAGACGGCATGCAAAAAGGTCGGGAGCTGAGAGGACTTGCACCGCTGAAACTTGAGCAGATTATTTTGCCTGGAGAGTGAGCTACCAGGTGGGAGAAGAAAGAGGTGAGGCTGGAGAAAGAGCGCTTAATGATGTATAAAAAAGTTAAGCTTGTTTTATTTTATTTGATTAATTAATTAATTATTTTTCTGTGGTACGTGGGTCTCTCACTGTTTTGGCCTCTCCCGTCGCGGAGCACAGGCTCCGGACGTGCAGGCTCAGCGGCCATGGCTCACGGGCCCAGCCACTCAGCGGCACATGGGATCCTCCCGGACCGGGGCATGAACCCGCGTCCCCTGCATCGGCAGGCGGACTCCCAACCACTGCGCCACCAGGGAAGCCCTAAGCTTATTTTAAAAAGCAAATTCCAGAAATGCATATCTCTATACCTCTGGGTGGGTTTTCAAGGGAACTATAACTAGGTGACAGGAGCCTATCATTTTTTCTGTGTGATTCAGGAAACAAAATATACAAAACTTTCAAATGCAGTCATTTATTCATTTTATGTTCATCCTACTAATTTTGGTTTGAACACCTGCTAGGTGCCAGGTACTATGTTAGGTTCTAGTAGTGCAGAATTAAAATAAATCCTTGGTGTTAGAAGCACATAATTAAATATTATCCACATCTGTCAATTTAGATCCAGGAACCTAGAAATGCAACTAAGATAGAAATACACAACTGGCTGGCTTCATGGTCATGTGAGCTGTGCAGTCCCACAGGATCTTGTGCCCAGGCGGGCCCTACACTTAGTTTAATGCTCAGCTGTAGCTGTCTTGAAATTCTTAATTTTTGAACATCCCACATTTTCGTTTTGCAATAGCTCTTGCAAATCATGTAACTTATCCTTATAGTGAGATGGAATTGTGAAGTTGATCTAGAGCAGGGATATGCAAACAACATCCCATGGACCCAATCCAGCTGACATTCTATTTTTTGTATGGTCTTTGAGCTATGAATATTTTTTACATTTTAAATGGTTGAAAAAAATCAAAAGAAGAGCAGTATTTCATAATATGAAAATTACATGAAATACAAATTTCAGTATCTGTAAAAATATTTTATTTCCGTACAGCGGTGCTTTTTGTGTTTGTGTTGTCTGTGGCTGCTTTTGTGGTGCTATGCCATAATGGAGTAATTGCAGTAGAAATCTTATGGCCTGTAAAGCCTAAAATGTTCACTACCTGAACATTCCTAGAAAACGTGTGCTAACCTTGATCTAGAGGATATTCTACTATTTTAATGATTAGACTCCTTATTTTCAGTCATTTTCTATTTGCTGTCAGAGTTGTAACTTTATTTTCAGTTGCTTTCTGGCTCTAAACAGAATAAGCTTTGAGCTCACTGTTGTATCCCCAGATCTAAGAGGGTACCTGATATACACTAGGCACTCCAAAATACTTAACAAGAGTCCAATGTTGTAGGATTATTGTTAGGTGTATCTTCTCTTTCCCATTATATGTCATGCCCTCAGGCGGTGATAGTATGGGAGAGAGCTCCATTCCCAAAGACATCTTGTGGAGCACTTTTCACTTAGAATGTGCTCTTGCTCCGCAAGTGTTTACAGCAATCAATAGGGGCCCAGTAGTGTTAGAATAGTGCTGCTGCTGGCTGCTGAACTCCTTGAGAAGGAGAAAGATTATGAGCAGATGAGTTCTTAAAGTATGTTTGGAAGCTTCAAGATCAAAGACTGAAGATAAAAAGCAATACTTAATCTTAAGGCTCAAGGCAAAAACAAATATGCAAAGCACATGAAATGTCTTCTTGTGATGACTAGAAGAACGTGGTACATCAGGATGCTGATGCATGGTAAGGAGCAGTGTCTTGTTTACACGCCTGTGACTTCCAAATCTATGTTTTTCAGTCCTGACTTCCAAACTTATATATCTCCACTTGGTGCTGACTAGACAATTCAAACTGAATAAACCCAAAACTGAAGCCTTTGATTTTTCCCTCCAAATATACTTCTCCCCCCCATATTTCCTGTGTCAATAATACTATCCCAACAGCTACTCAAGGTGAAAACCAGGAGTCATTCTTGACTTTTATCTTTTTCTCACCATTCTCTTTCCCCATATAGTTCATGACGAGGTCCTTTCACTCTACCTACCAATTTCACTCTACCAAATTGTACCCAGTATCTCCTTTTCTCTCCATCTTGCATACTGCTTCCTGGATCCTGGACCTCCATTGCATCTCTTCTGAACCACTGCTAAGGCCTCTCGTGGGCTCCCTGCTTTCACCTATATCCGCACATATTCTCCACATGGCAAGAAGAGTATTAGGAAATATTTTGAACATACAAAAGTTATGGAGAATAATGTAATGAAGATATATGTATCTATCACACAGTTTTAGGAATAAACAACGAAAAACAATGAAATCTCCTGAATCCCCTGGCTATTATTTCTTTCTCCTCTGTCCTCACAGATAACCACTATTTTCAATTTAAGGAATGTCATTTCCATGAATGTGTTTATATTTTTGCAATATATGTATTGCTAAACAAGATGTAGAATTTTTCTTGCATGTTGTTAATTATATAAATTGTATTGGGTTATCCAAAAAGTTTGTTTGAGTTTTTCCGTAAGATGTTATGGAAAAACCCAAACGAACTTTTTGGCCAACCCAATATTACACTGTTTGAATCAAGTAGGTTTTTTCTCACAGACATTTTCTGTTTTTGGGGTTTTTTCTTTTTTTTTGAAACAGTTGATTTACAATGTTGTGTTAGTTTCTGGTGTACAACAAAGTGATTCAGTTATCTATCTATCTATATGTATATATATTCTTTTTCAGATTCTTTTCCATTATAGTTTATTATAAGATATTGAATATAGCTCCCTGTGCTACGCAGTAGGACCTTGTTGTTTATCTGTTTTATATATAGTAGTGTATATCTGCTAATCCCAAACTTCTAATTTATTCCCTGCCCCATCCCCCCCGACCACCCGCTTTCCCCTTTGGTAACCAGAAGTGTATTTTCTATGTCCATGAATCTGTTTCTGTATTGTAAATAAGTTCATTTGTATCATTTTTTTTTTAGATTCCACATATAAGTGATATTATATGATATTTGTCTTTCTCTGTCTGACTTACTTCACTTAGCATGATCATCTCAAGGTCTGTCCATGTTGCTGCAGAAGGTATTTCATACTTTTTTATGGCCGAGTAGTATTCCATTGTATATATATACCACAATTTTTTTTAAGCATTCATCTGTTGATGGACACTTAAGTTGCTTCCATGTCTTGGCTATTATAAACAGTGCTGCTGTGAACACTAGGAGTCATGCATCTTTTCAAATTATAGTTTTCTCCAGATATGTGCCCAAGAGTGGGATTGCTGGATCATATGGTAACTATTTTTAGTTTTTTAAGGAACCTCCATACTGTTCTCCATAGTGGCTACACCAATTTGCATTCCCACCAACAGTGTAGGAGGGTTCCCTTTTCTCCACACCCTCTCCAGCATTTATTATTTGTAGTCTTTTTGATGATGGCCATTCTGACCAGTGAAAGGTGATAGCTCATTGCAGTTTTGATTTGCATTTCTCTAATAATTAGTGATGTTAAGCATCTTTTCATGTGACTGTTGGCCATCTGTATGTCTTCCTTGGAAGAAATGTCTATTTAGGTATTCTGCCTGTTTTTTGATTGGGTTGTTTGTTTTTTTGATATTGAGCTGTAAGAGCTGTTTGTATATTTTGGAAATTAATCCCTTGTCAGTTGCATCATTTGCAAATATTTTCTCCCATTCTGTAGGTTGTATTTTTATTTTGTTTATGGTTTCCTTTGCTTCAAAAGCTTGTAAGTTTGATTCGGTCATGTTTGTTTACTTTAGCTTTAATTTCTTTTGCCTTAGAAGACTGGCCTAAGAAAACATCGCAGTGATTTATGTTAGAAAAGGTTTTGCTTATGTTCTCTTCTAGGAGTTTTATGGTGTCATGTCTTATATTTAAGTCTTTAAGCCATTTTGGGTTTATTTTTGTATGTGGTGTGAGGGAGTGTTCTAACTCATTGATTTATGTGCATCTGTCCAGCTTTCCCAGCACCACTTGATGAAGAGACTGTCTTTTCCCCAGTGTATATTCTTGCCTCCTTTGTCAAAAATTAATTGACCATAGGTGTGTGGGTTTATTTCTGGGCTCGTTACTCTGTTCCATTGATCCATATGTCTGTTTTTGTGCCAATACCATGCTGTTTTGATTACTGTAGCTTTGTAGTATTATCTGAAGTCTGGGAGGGTTATTCCTCCAGCTTTGTTCTTTTTCTTCAGAATTGCTTTGGCAATCTTGCAGACTTGTTTTTGAGATTTGTCTATTTGGCTGTGGTTTTTAAGTTTCATTGCCACTATATGGTTATATTATAATTTTATTCATTCCTTTCATTGTTGATGGACATTGAGATGGTTTTCAAATTTTTACTGTATACAAAAAAAATGTAATTAACCTTTTTGGACATCTCCCTGTGCACATGTATAAGAATTTCTCTAGGGCAGTGATTTTCAAACATTTTTTAATGTAACCAGAGTAAGACATACTTTTAACATTATAACCTTTGTGTTTTGGTTTATATACATATTTGTATGATTGAAACTGAAATTTCATGAAATAAAACTTGCCTTGCTTAGTTTCAATGTGTTCAGATAATTTCCTATTCTTTGTTATTCTTTGTTCCATAATATTGTTATTCTCTGCTATGTGATTCTGATTTATAAAAGTGTTATTCCAGATCTACAACACTGCTTTCATATTCCATTGGTGGGCCAACACCCCCTATTTGAGAAGCATTGTTCTTTTTCATACACTAAGAGCAGAGTTGCTGGGTATGCATGTCTTTAACTTCATTAATTATTGCCAGATTACTCCCCAAAGTGATTGTAAAGACTTGCACTTCTACCTACTCACACATACTTGCTATTGTCCAACTTTTAAATATGTGTCAATATGATGGTTATAAAATGGTATCTTGTTTTAACACACATTTACCTGATTAATAGTGAGTTTGAGCATATTTTATATGTCCTATTTAAAACCCTTCTATGGCATCCAAGAACATTTGAATAAAATTCTGCTTCCATACTATGTCTGATAGGTTATTTTTTATTTATTTATTTTTTTTGCGGTACGCCGGCCTCTCACTGTTGTGGCTTCTCCCGTTGCGGAGAACAGGCTCTGGACGCGCAGGCTCAGCAGCCATGGCTTCACGGGCCTAGCCGGTCCGCGGCATGTGGGATCTTCCTGGACTGGGGCATGAACCCATGTCCCCTGCATCGGCAGGCGGACTCTCAACCACTGTGCCACCAGGGAAGCCCTCTGATAGGTTCTTTATGATCTAACTCCCTCTCCTTTGCTCTCATCTTGAACCATTTTTCTCTTTCTATTCCTCAACTTTACCAAGCTTATTTCTGTTTCACTTTCTGTGTTGCCTAAAATGATGCCTTCCATATTTTTGCATCTGGTTTAAGGTTAAATGAAAGACTTTCCTCACCTTCAAGAAGAAAAGCCTTTCCCATCCATTCTCTCTACTCATAGTTATACTCTTTTAACAGATTTATGATATCTATTGCATTGTGATCTGAGCTGAAATTTCCATTTTAGCAATTCAGATATCTATAATAACATAATTCATGTTGAATGGTCAAAGGATTACCTGTACTTGGAATATGGCAGTCAAAGGAAGTGATACTTGAGGGGAGACTATCTTAAAACATGGTTAGTAGGTTCAGGAGGTATAAAAAAGGCCTGAAAAATGAAAGCATATAATGTGTGGTCAATGCAGGCAAACATGAAAAGAGTAGACTATGACTTAATATGGCTGATGAATGAGGCCCATGGTGTTCTGGGAGGATAGGTTTCTGAGGAAAGTTAAAGCTGAGACTAAGCCATGGATTTTATCCAGTAGGGAAGAATGTCATTGATTAGTTTATTTTTGACCCCCTAAAATTGTCCAGTTATTTTTAATGCATTCTGTCAAATCAGTGACCTAACTTAGAACACCTAATGTTCAGTATTCTTAATTCTATTCTGTATTATAAGTAGGGGTTACATTAAAAGACTGAGAGTAGGGATTTTGTCTGCTGCATTCACCTTTGTATACCCAGTGCCTAGGACAGTGCCTCTTGGCAGGTTAAAATATTTTGGGGATGAAAATATGATGTTTTTCCTCTTTTGATTCATTATTTTAGTAATAAATACACAATGAACCTGCATGTAATAGGAGTCAGTCACTACTCTAGATGGAAGTCTCTTTGAATAAAATAGAGGAACATAATTAGATGAGTCCGTCGTAGATAGTATGGCTAAAGTATAAACATAGTGCTGTGGGTGTGAAAGCACAGAAAAGGAGAACCTAAACTTCCTCAAGGGATGGGACAGGGGGTGGTTTGTCAGGAATTTTTCCTGGTAAAGGTTGTGCCTGATCCAAGTATTAAGCAATGATTAAAAGTTAAAGAAATTGAAGACAACACAAACAAATGGAAAGATATACCATGTTCATAGATTGGAAGAATTAATATTGTTGAAATGACTATACTATCCAAGATAATCTACAGATTCGGTGCAATCCCTATCAAAATACCTGTGACATTTTTCACAGAACTAGAACAAATTATTTTAAAATTTGTATGGAAACACACAGGGCCCAAAATAGCCAAAACAATCTTGAGAAAGAAGAACAGAGCTGGAGGTATCATGCTCCCTGACTTCAGGGACTACAAAGCTACAGTCATCAAAACAGTATGAGACTGGCACAAAAACAGACACAAATCACTGGAACAGAATAGAGAGCCCAGAAATAAACCTATGCACTAATGGTCAATTAATCTATGACAAAGGAGGCAAGAATATACAATAAAGGGAAAAACAATCTCTTCAATAAGTGGTGCTTGGAAAAGTGGACAGCTACATGTAAAAGAATGAAATTAGAACATTTTCTGACACTATATGCAAAAATAGACTCAGAATGGATTAAAGACCTAAATATAAGACCAGAAACCATAAAACTCGTAGAAGAAAACATGGGCAGAATACTCTTTTATGTAAACTGTAGCAAGGTTTTTTTGGATCTGTCTCCTAAGACAAAGGAAACAAAAGCAAAAATGAACAAATGGGACGTAATTAAACTTAAGAGCTTTTGCATAACAAAGGACACCACTGGCAAAATAAAAAGGCAATACTGAATAGGAGAAAACATTTGCAAATGATATGACCAATAAGGGGTTAATAGACAAAATATATAAACAGCTCATACAACTCAACATAAAAAAAAAAAAACTGAAAATGACCATAATACTCGAATAGACATTTTTCCAAAGAAGACATACAGATGGCCAATTGGCAGATGAAAATATGTGCAACATTGTTAATCACCAAATAAATGCAGGGGCTTCCCTGGTGGCGCAGTGGTTGAGAGTCCACCTGCTGATGCAGGGGATGCGGGTTCGTGCCCCGGTCCGGGAAGATCCCACATGCCGCGGAGTGGCTGGGCCCCGTGAGCCATGGCCGGTGAGCCTGCATGTCCGGAGCCTGTGCTTCACAACGGGAGAGGCCACAACAGTGAGAGGCCCGTGTACCGCAAAAAAAAAAAAAAAAAATGCAAATCACAACCACAATGAGATATCACATCACACCTGTCAGGATGGCTATCATCAAAAAGACCACAAATAACAAATGTTGGAGAGGATACGGAGAAAAGGGAACACTTTTGGTGGGAATGTAAATTGGTGTAGCCAGTGTGGAAAACAGTATGGAGGTTCCTCAAAAAACTAAAAATAGAACTACTACGTGATTCAGTGATTCCACTCCTGGGTATATATCCTAAGAAAATGAAAATAGTAATTCAGAAAGATACATTCACCCCAATGTTCATAGCAGCATTATTTACAGTAGCCAAAACATGGAAGCAACCTAAGTGTCCATCAACAGATGAGTGGATAAAGAAGATGTACACACACACACACACACACACACACACACACACACACACACACACACTGGAATATTACCCAGCAATAAAAAAGAATGAAATTCTGACATTTACAGCAACATGGGTGGACCTAGAGATTATGCTTAGTGAAATGTCAGAGAAAGACAAATACTGTATAATAGCACTTGTATGTGGAATCTAAAAAGTAAAACAAACGAGTGAATCTAACAAAAAAAGAAACACAGATATAGAGGACAAACTAGTGGTTACCAGTAGGGAGAGGGAAAAGGGGAGGGGCAAGTAGGGGTAGGGGATTAAGAGGTACAAACCACTATGTATTAAAAAAAAATAGGCTACAGGGATATATTGTACAGCACACAGAATGTAGCCAATATTTTATAATAGCTATAAATGAAATATAAAATTGTGAATCTCTATGTTGCACACCTGAAACTTATATAATACTATAAATCAACTACACCTCAATAAAAAATATAATTAACCCAGCGAAGAATATGGGAAAGAATATTCCAAGCATAGAAAGAATATGATGAATAAATGGATTCTAGAAATAGTTGAGTATTATTAGAATATAAAATGTAAGTGAGTAAATAAAGTATAAGAGAAGAGCAAAATTTTATTTATGGAAGGTCTTGATGACCATGCTAAGAGAGCTTGCGAACAATAAGGAGCTACTGAAAGGTTTAATAAGGGCATATAACATGATCAAATGCATTTTAAAAGATCACTTCTGGGGATGTATGGATGTTGAGTTTTAGGAGTCAGATATTAATGGAGGAGACATTTAATTATGGTTCGGATGCAGAAATTTTCAAGAGACAACCACATTTACCCTAACAACAAGAAAAAGCCAAAGAAGCCACAAAAATAATCGCTATTTTAAAGGCCAAAAAAGAGCTAAGCATGCAACGAAACTTAAATGAGCTAAATTCCAGAAAGAGGTAAGCCTTTCCTAGGAGAGAAGAGATTCATGAATGTTTTCAACCCTGGAGGAATGATACAAGGAACTATGAAGACATCATACATAGGTATAAGAGAAACAACCTGAAATTTGGAATAGTTAGGACCCAGTTTACAGAAGATAATAGGTAGAGCAGATGAACTGTGAGGTTCATCCAGAGCACACAGAGCTTTAAATGAGTACAAAGCAAAGGTCTAGTTATATTTTTTTATAGCCCACTGAAAACTGGGTGGAAAAGGAGAGCTGAGAGAAGTCCTTCTGTTGTGCATCATGCCTTCATAGAAGGCACCACAGAAGTCTGCCCATGAAGGCTGGGGGAAGGGAATCAGAGGACAAGGGGATACGGAGGCAGTGAAACCCAGAGCAGGAGCCCAGCACGTAGAGATCCTCAGTGATTGAGAGGGCTGGAGGCTAGGCTATAAAATAGGGAGAGACCTCCCTGGTTTAGAAATCTGTAGGCTGAGCTATAAAGCTTAACGTGTCCTCCAGAGAAACTTAAGGACATTTTCAGGTAGGCAAATGCTGTTTTCCTGCAGACCTGTGTAAGAAGGAAATTCTTCAGACTGAAACAAAATGATAGTTGAAGATCACCTGGGTCTATAGGAGGGAATAGAGATGTAAATAGAAAAAATAGAAAAAGACTTCTTAAAAATCGTCTTTCACCCAACTGTGTTCACTTTAAATATAAAGACATATAAAGACAGTTTCTTAGTCTGTTTGGGCTGCTATAACAAAATACCACAAACCAGGTGGCTTATTAACAACAGAAATTCATTTCTCACAGTTCTGGAGTCTGAAAAGTCCAAAATCAAGGCACTGATGGATTCACTGTCTGGTGCGAGCCCACTTTCTTGTTCATAGATGGCCTTCTTTTCACTGTGTCCTCACATAGCAGAAGGATCGAGGGATCGCTCTGGGACCTCTTTTATAAGCGTGCTAATCCTATTCAGGAGGGCTCCACCCTCATGACCTAATCACCTCCCAAAGGCCCCACCTCCAAATATCATCACATTGCGTGTTAGAATTTGACATATGAATTTTGGGGAGACACAAATATTAAATCTAGAGAAGACAGGTTGAAAGAAATAGGGTAGAAAAAATAACGTGCAAACAATAAACATAAGGTAGCTGCTGAAACTGTACCAATTATAAGAAAATGGGTCCCAAGAGTCGAGTGTTACAGATAAAGAGATAGTGCATCAGCAAGGTTGTACAGTTCTGAATGAGTATGACTTAATAATAGAGCTTTGGTCAGTCCCAGTTGACCTAACTTATTAGAGTTGGAGATTTTGAAGATATTAACAGTACGAATTTAAATAAAAATCAGTAAGAATGTAGAGGATTTGAGCAATATTAGTTACCAGTTTGACCATAGTTGACATTTATAGAATTCTACATCCAACTTCTAAAGAATACATATTATTCTAAAGTTCACATGGAACATTCACCATCTGCCGGGTCACAGAACAAATTCCAATAAATTTTAAGGAACTGAAATCATACAGAATATATTTCTAGGCACAAAAGTAATAAATTAAAGTCAATAACAGTAGATGTCTAGAAAAGCCCCAAAACAACCAAAAGGGAAAGAGAGAGAAAGAGAAGAGAAGGGAGGTAGGGGGGAAAGGAGGGAGAAAGAGAGGGAGGGAGGGAAGAAAGAAGAAAGAGAACGGAAAATTGAAGGGCTTACCTTAACTGACTGTACTATGAAGCTATAGTAATCAAGAGAATGTGTGGTATCAACATAAGTACACTAAATATATCAATGAAACAGAGTAGACAAAACAGAAATACACACATACATATATAATCAATTGATTTTGACAAGTTAAGCCAAGAGGAGAGAGTAAAGTATTTCAACAAGTGGTTCTGGAAAAACTAATATCCATATGGAAAAAATGAGGCTCCACCCTTTCCTCACACCATAACATAACAAAAATTTGAGGTGAATCATAATTCTACAGGAAAATTTAAAGATGTATAGCTTCCTAATTAAAGCATAAGAGGATATCTATGCAAACTTAGGGTAACCAACAATTTTTAGGATACAAAAATCTTAAACGTAAAAGAAAGAAAATGATAAGTTGCATTTCATCAAAATGAAATTTTCCTGGCAAGGACAAAGTGGAAGGACATATTTGTATTACATATATTTGACACAGAACTTGTATCCAAAATATATAAAGAATTCTTACAAATATCTATAATTAAGACAACCCAATAAAAAAGTGGAACAGGTATTTTTTTAAAATATTTATGTATGTATTTGGCTGCACCAGGTCTTAGTTGTGGCACGTGGGATCATTGTTGCTGCGTGCGGGATCTTCTTTGGGGCATGCGGGGTCTTTTTAGTTGTGGCACGCGGGATCTTTAGTTGCAGCATGCAGGATCTTTAGTTGCGGCATGTGACCTCTTAGTTTTGGCACATGGGATCTAGTTTCCTGACCAGGGGTCGAACCCGGGCCCCCTGCATTGGGATCGCAGAGTCTTAGCCACTGGACCACCAGGGAAGTCCCAGGAACAGGTACTTTTAAAAAAGAAGATCCACTCAAAAGCCTGAGAATATCAAGAATTGATATGAATGTGGAGTACTCAGAACTCTCATGCATTTTTGATGGGATTATAAATTGACACTTATCACTTAGTTAAACAGACAATTTCTTGTAAACCTAAACACATATTTATCCTATGAATCAACATTCCATTTTTTTTTTGGTATTTAATCAAAAGAACTGAAAATATATCTTCACACGAGACGTGTACAAAAATTTTTATAGCAATCCTAATCATGGGGCCCCAAACTGGAAGCAACCTAAATGCCCATCAACAGGTGAATACATAAACAAATGTGGTCCCTTCATACACTGGAATACTACTCACCCCATAAAAAGGAGCAGTGCTGTTATACACAATAGCCACATAGGAATCTCAAAAACGTTATGTTGTATGAAGCAAATTCGACACAAAAGGATATGTAACTGTGTGATTCATTTATGTGAAGCTCTCAAACTAGCAAAACAAATCTATGGTGATATAAATCTTAAGTTGTTGCCTCTGGGAAATAGAGGGAGTTTATTGGAAAGGGAATAAGGAAGCTTTCTGGGGTGATGGAAATATTTTATATCTTGCTTTGGATTGTATTAATAGGGATATAAGCAGTTATCAAAATTCATTGAACTGAATACTTAATTTCTGTATGTTTTTCTATACATTATATATATATATATAATATCTCAATAAAACGATGTAAAACAATTGAATGGAGCCAATCAGGCTTCTGAGGAAGCTGTTGCAGTAATTGAGACCAAAGCTAATGAGTTCCTGGACTCAGGCAGTGGATGCTAAGAGAGAGAAGATGGAAGCAGGAATTCATTCTGAAGGCTCTCCCTGGAGTCTGGGACTTCTCAGACCACAGTCAGTCTAGGTCATTTGGGGACCACTGATGGAAGAGCAGAAGTTAAAACCTAATCTCTGAATCTGCTAAGTATATTCTGGCTCCTTTTTGGAGATTTAGATGATTGTCTATAGTGAGGTATTGCTGAATCCTTTCCAAAGTCCTACTATGGTTTGCACAGATTCAACAACCTGTATACATATTATACAAGTCACCTATTTTGGAAGTCACTAAACCAGGGAAGCCACCCAGCCCTCCCCATCAGGATACCGTGTGCCCAGGGGTAAATACAGGTGACTGTGTGACATGAGGCTGTTTAACTGGTCGCTCAAGATGAGGAGAGAAGAGGGCTACTTTATTCGCTTGTCACCTTTGGAGAGATTGAACCAAAAGCCTTGAAAAATAAAAAAAACAAAGATGATAATGGGCTGGGGGGAAGTAACGAGAGTGTGCAGGTTGAATGCAAGTGTTTCTTCTAAAAAACAGCAGTTTAATAGAACTGAAACTTCTGAAAATGTCTTGCTGGTATGATTGATGACTGTTCAGTTCATCCAGATGATTGGCAATAGGCTGCTTGAAGCAGAAATCCCAAGTTTGATACAAGCAGTGAGCGGACTTGTGTGGGGTGATGATGGGTATCTTGGAGTGCATGCAAATGAGGTCTGGGTTTCCTAAGCAGCCGAGGCCCCTAAAACACATTGGGTCGTGGATTCCAGGAGGGGGTTTCATACCAAGAAAAGAGTAATTTGAATGGGGCAGCAGGTGTTGGTGATGCTTGGATGAAACCCTAGTAGCACAGCACGTAGGAAATGGGGTGGGGAGTGAAGATGGTGAATGTGAGATGAGTAAAGGCACAGAGTTTTGTGCATAAGTACAGAGAAGGATGACTTCTGAAGGACTACTGGAGAAAGAGAGTGCCTCTCTTCACTGTATCCTGAGTTCTCTGACAATAATATCACTGAACACATAAGACTTTTGTGATGATTCGATAACATATAAAATGTTTAGCTGGGAAGGAAGGATAGAGTTTCCCTCTATTTTGTATCTGCTCTTTGGCAAAGTCTGGTCAACATAATACAGGGAAACCCTTACCTTCCTTTCTAGTTGAGTATTTTACATGTTATCTCATTTAACACGCACATCAATCTTACATGGTCAGTGATTTTAGTCACAGACTATAGAAAAAGGAACTAAGTCACATGGCATTTAAATAAGTTGCCCAAGGTCACACAAGAGCTCCCTGAAAGAGCTGAGATTTGAATGCAGTCTTGTCTGACTCCAATACTGCTCTTTTGCCCCTTCACATCCTCCAGATGAGCTGTTGGCTTGTTTGCTGGGTCTGTAACCTGCTCTCTGTTCCTGACAGCCCCTTTGCCTTCGTTTTCTCTCAGCATTTTAAGTGCCAGCTTTCTTGTTGCTGACTCCTCTGAAGTGGAGCTAATCTCTTTTAGCACCACTCTATTGCTTGCTTGCCAACCACTAATGACTCCCCATTATCTTCAGGGATGAATTTCAATTTTTAACGTTAATTGCTCTTTAAATCTGTCCTTGGAATGCATTTTCAGTATTCTTTTCCAATGGACTTCTCCTAATTGATGCTACATCAACATCCAGTCACTTGAAAGTACCCAAATGGCCCATGCTTCCTCTGGCCTACATCCATGCTGTCCCTGCTGCCTGGCGAATTCCCAGTTGGTCCTTTATAGGACCTCTTATAGGAAGCCTTCACTGGCAACCCAAGGCTAGGCTTGTGCGATTTCTTTACATTCCTGTAATATTACATACCTTACTCTGTCAGAATACTTTTTATTCTCTTTTGAAAATTTCTGTTTATTCATCTGATTTTCCAGTTTAATTGAGAGCATCTTGAAGGCAGGAGCTATGACCGATAAGTTTGTTGTTGTTCTCAGTGCTTTGCATAGGACCTGGCTCATAATAGGTATACAGTAAATGCTCATGAAAAAATAACTTGACTTTATTCATTCCTTTAACAGAATTCGTAGGGTACTTAAGATGTTTCCAGCCCTATGCTAGACTTTGAGAATGGTAAGATAAAAAATATGATAAAATATTGTCGTTATTCTTAAGTAGCTCACAGACTAGGCAGAGAAACTGATATTTAAGCAAATAATTATAGTAATATGCTATTGATTAATGTGGGTCAATGTGTAGTACTGTGGGAGTGCAGAGGAAAATACTTGTGGGATCAGGGAAGGTTTTTCCCTGTGTAATACCGAGGACATTCTTTTGCACTTGGAGATCAGCACATGATTCCATAGCGGTTGATACCGTTGTTCTTGCACCAATCTGCTCGAGTACAAATCTTGGTATGTGCACTTGGGCAAATTATTTACTCTCTCTGTGCTTCAATTTTTTCATGTGCAAAATGTAAGTAATAAATGCACCTACCTGCCTCATAGGATTTTGTGAAGCTGAAATGTGACGATGTGTGAGAACAATGTCTTGCAGTCAATAAATGCTAGGTATTTTTATTACAATTATTATTGTGGTTCTCAGGAAACCAGTTATCTCTATAACCCTAGGATGGACCTTTTCGAAGATACTAGAATACAAACTTGCTGCTGCAGTTCTTCATCCCTGTCTATGCTTGTGGCTTAAAGGTTTGCGATCAGGGCACACGATGTGCAAAAGAGATAGGGACCTCTCTTTGGGTTGTCTGGGAGAACATCCATTTTAAGGATCTGAAAAGTGAGAAAATAAACAACAAAGATATCCTAGAATTTGTTGCTGAGAGTATTGGAGAGACTTCCTGATTCCTAGGAGCTGGAGAGAGGAAAGAAATATTTATTCTCCTCAGCATGATAGCAGGAGAACTGTCATGCTACAATTCAGCTTTTTCAACTAGATGAGAAAAACAGAATCAAAACCTTCCAATGCCTTGAATGTTTAGTGAAAGATGTGAATCTGATGGAGTCCCCTGGTCCCAGTTTGTAGCCTCATTATGCTTTCTCCTGGAATTTTCCGAATTCCTCTTGTACTCACAGAGACTGGTGAATACAGTCCTGGCTCATCACAGCCAACTCCGCCATATGTTCCCTTCCGGGAATTTTCACCAACTCCTGAATAAATGGTACAACTCTTCAGCTGTAATTTCACAACCACTCATGTCATCCCTCCTCACCCAACCATTCTCAAGTCTTGAAAGTTGCATTTTCTACTCTTCAATCAATTCCCAAATTTAGAATTACTAAGTATATATGTGTGTGTGTGTGTGTGTGTGTGTGTGTGTGTGTGTGTGTGTGTATTTGCTTTATATCTCCCACGTTTGCAAATGTATTTCATTCCAGCGATGGAACAATCTGACATAACTAACCTAGCTTGCCTGGAGAGAGGACTCTTGATAGCAGTCTCCCTCTGGGCTATCCTAGTATTTCTAGTGTCTTCTTGATTTAGATTCTGACACCGTGCATGTGGACCCATTGTCCTCAGAAAGAAATGCGATATTCTCAAGCAGCCCCAAACACCTTCACTGGCTGCCTCCCCATTTCTCTTTCTCTGTTCTCGCCCCACAGCCTCTGAGGACTAACTCCACACATTTCCCCTACACTTCTTGGCCTATCACTTGCTCTACTCCTCCATCCTGGCCTCCCCTTGTCCCCCTCCTGGTGACCTCAGGCTGTAAAATGCTACAATATCTCTGGCTTGGGTTCCTTATCTGGCCCCAAATTCTTTTCTTCTCCCTGTAAGACACTGAGGAAGAAGGAATGTTCATTTATAATGTTTTACTTCTCTATCTTTTTCCTCCAGCCTCCTTTAGATGACATTTTTGCTCAGCCTGCCATAAACTTGAAATGTCCTTTTCTCACTTGCCCTAGGAGATGTGGCATTTCCCCAGAAAAAGTTGGGATCTGATCCTTAGGTTGTTGTATATGATGAGAAATAGTTTAAACAAAGTTGGTGATGGACTGTATATCAAAACAGAGAGGAGTGGGAGGCATGGCTCCTTTGAAGACAGTATCCTCCTTCCAAAATGGAATTTCTGGCACGATATTCAAGTTCTTGAGTTCCCTCTTCTCTTTTATTCCCAGGACTGTAGAAAAGAGTGATTTCAAATTATTTGGGCTTCTTACCACCACTTTATTGTCCTGCCATGCTTTGTAACATGCTGTAAGTGAAACCCGAACATCACCCAAGGCTTGAGAATCAGGAAAGTGTGTTCAGTGATTATTCTAATTCCTCTGAACCAGGTGTGAAATCATGTTAATGATAATATCTTCCACTGGATGTGCTTTTATATATTTCCAGAGCACTTTCACACATACTTTGATTTGAATTTAAAAACTGGTTTACTTACTTTCTATCCAGGTGCTAGCCTCTGACTGAGTGGCTACAATGTGGTTAAGGGAAGATCCACCTCCACCTATTAAAGTCAAAATTTGAAACCAACAGACCTGGAAGACTTGGGTATATAATTTTTTCTTCAATACAGAGGTGCTAGTGCCTGCAGGAAAAAATGCTAGAGGAGTTAGAGGTTAAATGATAGAGATTGCTCTGCATATACATGGCACTCAATAAATGGCAGAAGACTTTCACATGTTTCCTCATTTGGTTCTCACAGCCACACATTGAGGATCACTGTTGTGTTACGACAGAAGGTCAGGTTCAGAGAGTCCTAGGTGGTGGCCTGCCCAATTTATGTATCCAAGAGGTATTGAAGTTGGGACTCATGTCTAGGACACCTAACTTCACTCTTCCCATCATACCACATTGACTCGTATAGAGTTTATTTTTGCTTTGTTTACTAAGCTTACAGATATTTATTGAGCACCAACTGTGTGCCAAGTACTGGACTAAGTATTAGAGATACAGACCTACATAGACCTAGAACCTTCCCTCTCTGCTTTCCTCAGAATGCTTCAGGCCCACTTCTGATGAGTTTGTGGAAATATGTGTGTTTGCAATACTTTGAAACCTGTATTTTTGTAAGATGTGTAGCTTATGTTTCTTCCTTTTATAATAACATAAGCCAAGTACTTTATAAGGCACTAAAATATTTTATGAACAGTTTATGAAACCAAACATAAATGTGATCATTCACTTTACAATAGAGTTCACATGTAGGTTGCGGGGAATTAAGAAACTGCTGACTGAATGTTGGGAAGTGGATATATGCAAAATATGTAGCCAAATACATAGATATGTATAGATGCATATAAATATACATGTATGTGTAGATATATTTCAAAGCTGACATGGTTTAGTAATCAATTTTGTCTGAATATTTTGCTTTCTTTGTGAATAAATAAATAAATTTTGTTTATTCTTATAAATGGTACTTCCCAAACAGCCTTCTATTCAAGAAACTCTTGGTTTATTGCAGTGATGGGGAGCCTAGTGATTTTGACTTGGAGAAGTGGTGTGTCTACTGTCATCACTTGTCACAAAGACTTTGGTGTAGAATGTGCCCCTTGGGGTAGGCTCATAGGGAGAGAAGTTTTTTGTAATGGAGTCACCCAGATGTTTAAACAGCTGTATTAGCAGAGTTGTTTGGACAATTTTACACCATAATATTTTGTGATAAAACCTTGGTATGTGAAATGACCATTGTTTCTCAAAGTTATTTTTACTCAGAGACAGAACATGAATTCAAGGGGGCTCACAATTTTATTGAGAAAATGAAATATATCCTCTTGAAATGTTATGGTAAAACATAAATGGCTTTTGCTTCATCCCAGACATTCATTTGAAGCAAGGCATTCTGCTGGAGAAGAAACCCATAAGGGCTTCTTTAAATAGGATACACTTTGATTGCGATCCAAGGAAGAACTGTTAGTGAGAGATTAAAACATTTCCAGGGTAATTTACAGCTTCCTGCATTTTTTAAGGTTACTTTATTTTATGCCTAATGGTCAGGGATAATTTATATATGCTATGGCAGAAAGAAGCATGGCCAGAGGTTTTCTGTGCAGCTGAGAGTCTTGGTTGATTTAAGAGAGGAGATGCTATCTCATGCTGTACCAAATGGAGCCAAGACCTATAGACATTATACAGCAGCCAAGTCTGTCCATATGTGTTGACAGGTTTTACGGGCAATATATTTCTGAGCTCTTGATCAAGATAATAATAATAATAACTAATAATAATAATAATATTATATTTATTATTATTATTACAAATTATTATTTTATTAATAATAATATTATTATTATTGCTACAAAAATAACAGTAAGGATAGAAGGAGAAGAAGAGGAGGAGGAGGAAGGAGAATTGCTACTGTACCAGAAATGCTAAGATTAGCATCAGCAGTTAATAATACTAAGACTTCTGTAATTCTAGTGTGTACATTAACTAGATTGAACTCAGTAAATGCTTTTTGAGAGTGTACCATGTGCCAACCACTGTGCTATACATTGAAAGGTTAGAAAGGTGAATGAGATTCAGCCCTGCATGGTCTAGTTGGGAAATGCTCCTGTGGAAATTACTTCCACCAAAAATGAAACAAAGTGATATCAAATGTGTCATAGGAGCACAAAGAAAAATACTGTAGGAACAAAACATAGATATTATATTAGATTTAGAGACTGGGAAAGCCACATGGAAGAAGACTTTACAGAAGTGTGGTGGTTTTTTTTTGTTTGTTTGTTTTTTTGCGGTACGCGGGACTCTCACTGTTGTGGCCTCTCCCGTTGCGGAGCACAGGCTCCGGACGCGTAGGCTCAGCGGCCATGGCTCACGGGCCCAGCCGCTCCGCGGCATGTGGGAGCTTCCCGGACCGGGGCACGAACCCGTGTCCCCTGCATCAGCAGGCGGACTCTCAACAGCTGCGCCACCAGGGAAGCCCGGAAGTGTGGATTTTGATAAATGGATATGGAAAAGGGAAAAGTCATTCTAGCGAAATATGCCAGGAACAAAGGTGTGGAGAAGGGAGTATATATAGACTCTCTGCAGAATGAGGAGCAGTCTGAGTAGCTGGAATGAAGGACGCTTTGGGTGGAGTGTGGCAAGGGAAGACTGGATCATCATTAATAGAATGTTTGCTCTCAGAGAGCTAGGTTTGCTCTAATGCCTACTTAGAATATACCATACTCTAAAGGCTGAAATGGGTAAACACTGGTTTGGTCCCTACCTCCTATTCTGTGCCATCTCTCCAAGCTGCCATTCCGTGACCCATTTTGCTATGAACTGAGATACTACGGAAACTACTAAGACCACTAGTGAAAAAGAAGGATTCTCTACCAGTAAAAAAATCAGACCATCTGCCAGGCTGGAGAGGGTGCCTGGCTTTTCTTAAGTTCTGTTCCAGAAGGGACATCCTTGGGATACATTTGTCCTCTCCCTGCCTACATCCTCCGGAGACTTTTCATTTAATGTCTAGACATAATGACTCCTTTGTACCAAGGAGAATGAAATCACGGACATTATAGATTGTACGTGGTCCTGAGAGGTGCTGGGGAAAGAAGTTGTAGATGGAGACCCTGACTCCGTGTTCTCCTGACTGGCTGCAGAGGAACCCTGGAAGGACACTGTGTTAGAACTGTGAAGAAGTCATTGTGCTCTGGTGCCCATTAACATAATTGGACTGAGAGTCATTAACCTGGTTTTTTGTCCTGGCTCAACTCAGATCTAGCCTTATGACCTTGGGACAGTTACTTAACCTATTTGAACTCCAGTTTTATCATTTATGAAATGATATAGTTCTATTTGATCTCTAAGTTTTCTTCTATCTCTAATTTTTCTCGTTGTTGTCCTACAAAGACTTTTTAGCTGTAGTTTTTAAAAAACACAAAGAATGAGTGTGTGAAGTTTCACATTTCATCTTGAGTTTTGGATTAAAATGTGGATATTATTCAAATTTGATATGAAATGGCAGACATATCAAGCCATTTCTTTCTTGCATGTATAATTTTAATGTATATCTTCAATGCTTCCAAGGAGAAAAAAAAGTCAAATATTTTTGTCAGTAAACAGCTGATAGAAATGCTGGGTTTATTTAAGTTTTGAAAATCTGTGTAGAGGAAGTAGTATCCTGTAGTTATTAAATCAAACAGCTACATTAGAAATTCCTTACCCAAATCAGATATTTACAGTAACTTTTCCTGTGGAATGTTGTTTGTTTTCTATACAGTTGTGAGGTAATTTTGCTTCATCTTGAAAAGAGTAGAGCATTAAAACAGAGAGTACCATGAATATTTTACCCTAAATCCTACATGCCTTTTATTTTAGGGAAGAAAAGGTAAAAACTTTGGAATCCAGTAGAATAACATAGCATAGTGCAGTGCAAAAAGGAATGCCCACCTGTTTAATGCCTCACAAATGGAACTTCAGAAAACCACAGTAGCTCTTAAATGGTGCATTGCAAGAATAAAAACATGATCCAATCCTGAAAGCATTCCTGCTGGGTGGCTAGGCCTTACTTTTCTCAGAACTAAACCAGATCTTTTACAATCTTTTATAGAGTGAGGCCTAGATTATGCCATTATGCTTATGAAAATATGGAGAAGGAGCTAAGTGTTTCAGCAAATTTTTAAGCTAACTGAATCAATAAGGCAGAAGTGAGGAAGGGAGAAATTCTAATTCTAGGCCTTTGCTTTGGGCAGTGATATTAGAGACTAATACATAAAGCATGAATTATAAGTGCCTGTCTGCTTGTCTGTCTTCTTGACTAAACTGAGTTCCTTGAAGAAGGGGACTTTGGCTTATATATATTGCCATCTGTGGTGACCAATATATGCATGGGATGGGATGTAGTGGGGCAGTAATAATTATGGGATTGAATAGAAGAAAAAAACACCTCTTTGGAGCAAAAGAAAATAACGATAGCAATAAATAAGTGAGAAGAATAAACCAAAATGTTCAAGATGAAATAAAAGGAAATCTTAGCCTTGTGAAATGAAGCATTCTTCAGTGTTTTCTGTTAGCTTTCATAATATTCTGTTTAAAATGCATTCAAATTAGTAAGCTCCTGTCTTTGTACTGAGGTGAAGTTTTGTGAAATAGCAGTTTTTAAATTTCAGTGAACAAAGAAATAGATCGTGGAAATAAAATACAGATTATCACAAAGTTTGTTCTTTGGGGAGCCGTGTGCTAGATGACGTGTCCTGGGACCTTTAGATGCTGGCATTTGGCCCATTACACAAATACAACTTTTTACTACCCCTTTACCTACTGCTATTAAGTTGACATTTTCATCCTAGCTTCCTGGTCATCCATCCTGGGGACAAACAGCCTGATGTAGTGCAAGGAGAGAATGGTAGAGTCCTAGAAACTATTATGTTTGGCATTTTGGAGTGGTGGGTGGTTTCATATATCAGAGTATATTTTCTTGTGTGTGTTTGTGTGTGTGTGTGTTTGTGTGTGTGTGTTTATCCATGTGTCTTTGCCTATTTGACCAAGTCCATAACTACCCAAAGGGAAAGAGAATTAAGGAAAAGGTGTTGTATTCTCCTCTTCCTGAAAGCGGTTTGTAACATCAAAGCAAAGACACAGAGACTGATGAAATATTGAGCGATCAGTTTTCTGTCTCTGCTTTTAAGTATGCTGCTGGTTTATAATAGTGCCTTGAAAAAGATTCTGTGGTTTAAACACAGATTTTTACACTTTAAATTGAGACCATAATCTCAGTGGAGTGGGGAATTCCTAAGATAACTTTGTTTTGTAAAAAATGAGGTTGCTCAAATGGTAGACAATTAATCCAAATGCTTTAATTGTCATCTAAAAACATAAAGAATAAAGTGTGCCATTTCCTTTTTATCTTCTTCCTTTGGCTTTGTTTTAGAAAAAATAATTTCCTTATCAATTCTGCAGACATAGTGCTAGCTTATATCTTAAGAGTGGCTGCTATCAGTTTTAGTACATTCACTGAAGTTAAACTATCTATATTGAGAAAACGAAGGGAACTTTCTTGGCATCAAACCCAAACAGAATCTTAGTAAAATTTATAAGACATCTGCTTGATTATTGCATTATGTAAATGCTCTTACTCCTACAAATTTCTATCAATGTAGTATCCTTTTTATAGTTTGATACCACAAATGTAGAATGTGACACAAACTTCAGTGAAAAATGGGATTCATTCGTTTGAATGTATTTGGTTGTTTTTTGGTTTTGTTTTCATTTTTCCTAGCTATGCTAGAGATTATAGTTAATGAAATTTCTCTAATTTTTATATTCTTTAGGCATGATGTAAATGTGTTTCTTTTTAGTGGAGATTATATGGAAACACATCATACTAAATATTTAGTTGTGAGATTAGTCAGGAAGTTTTGAAATTATTACCTAAATATGGAGGAAGTTACTGTCCAGATTTTAAAACTGGATGTGTCCCTGATTCAGAACAAAAAATAATAATAGAGTAATTCTGGGTTACCCAATATACTTTGAAAATTTCATTCAACAAGAGTTATGGATTGAGTCTTACAAGGAATGGACTGGACTCTGGGGTACTGACTCTGCCTTCAACTAAGGCATAATCTGTTCCCTTTTTAAACCATCCCTCCATCTTCAGGCTAACGTCTTTGGATGTCATTCTTCTGGGCTCCCATAGCATCCTGTTTATACTTCCAGTCCTGGGTTGATTCTACTATTTTGAATTTATTTATATATACATCCTCTCAACCAAATTCTGAGATTTTCAAGTGCAAGAGTAATGCTTTTTTAAATCTTTTATATCTCAAGGTTCTGGTACAAAATATTATCAACTAATTCCCTACTTTGGGCCATTAGATTGCTTCCTGTTTCTCCCATTTTGCCATATATGACACTGCAATGAATATTTTTTCATATAAAGCTTTATTTGCTTTATCAAATTCCCTTAGTATCATCATCATCATCATCATCATATTTATATAAATTAAAACATAAAGTATATTTGTATTTTGGGTATATTGCTAAGCACTTTACATGGGTTATCTTAATTAATCTTCATAGTAACCCTCTGAACTGATTACTATCCCCATTTTACAAATGAGCAAACACGTTTAGAGAGATTAGCAGCTATATTTTTACTTATTTCCTAGAAGATGAATTAATAAGTCAGAATTAACAACGTTTTTAAAATTCTTGAAATACTGAATGTGCTATAAGAAAGAAAACAAGTTATTTTGTCAAAGTTTTACCTCACTAGTTTTCTATGTGCATTACTATTGGCATATGGCATTACTGCCAATGGCATATGTGCATTACTATTTCTCCCAAGGAGAGTTCTGGACATGTGCTGAGCAGAAACACCACAGCAACTCAGAAATGTAGGTCATCCTGGTCTCCAAGTTGTTTTAACACATCTCCTTGATAGGAAGTATGTCACAGAAGAATGTGGCCAATCTGAGTAGGTCACACTAATAACACTTGATGGGCCAAGAATGCCACACTCTCGTGTCATCAAAGCTAGGTTTGCTCCATGCGTTGACTCTCCCTGGTTTGTTTGTGACTCCTCTGATGAGCACGGGAGACTGTTGTTTCATGCCAGCCATGGATACAACTTTGAAGCACAGAGAGCAACAGAAAGCAAGGGAAGAACTACCGGCCCAGGGAAACTAGTTGACCAGTGGAGACTTTCCAGAACTGATCATTAAATATCCTACGTCTGGCTCTGTCTGAGAAGTATGGGCCCCAAATTTCTATATTGGTGTCTCTTTACATCTGCCCTAGTTTTCCAATAAATGTAGCATGCATAAAATAGAATAGAGATGCACTGAAGAGTGTTAATGGTGTAGGAAGAGAGTGTCCTTGGCATGATCCAGTGGAACAAGAGAGGCACCAAAGACCTGTGTTAGCATCATGGAGTAGCTTGTGCGTTCCTAAGTAAAATTCACCTACTGTACAAAGGTTTTGTTTTTTTCATCTATAAAATGAGGAGGCTGGGATAAAATAATGTGCTAAATTTTCTTCTCACTTTTGAGTTAGTGTAATGGAGTGTTCTAAAATAATGTTTAAGAACTGATGGTTCTGACTTAGACAAAAAGTATGTTCAAATTCTGGCTCTACAACTTACTACGGTTATGAACTTGGCCACATTATTGAACTTTTCTAGGTCTCAGCTTCAATTTCTATAAAATGGAGCTGATAATACCTTTCTTATTTGGTTGTGGTAAGGATTAGTTTGGAAATATGCAGAGCTGAATGCCTAGCACACATTCTACAGAAATGAAGGCATGGTAATGGTGATAAAATCAGTGATTCTCCTTACCCCACACATTTGCCGAAATAAGTCATGTCATATGTTCAGTGTCAGGATGCTTCCTGTCTATGTGTTAGTTCCCTAGAGATGCTGTAATAAAGTACCACAAATTGGATAGTTTAAGACAACAGAAATTTATTCTCATAGTACTAAATGCTAAAAGTCTTAAATCCAGGTGTTGGTCGGGCTGGTTTCTTTTGAAGATTCTGAGGTACCTCCTAGCTTCTGAGGGTTGCTGGCAAACCTTGGCATTTCTTGGTTTTTAGTGGCATCATTCAAATTCTGCTTGTTTTTGAATCTTCCCTCTGATGAATTCTTGTATCTTCAGATGAGTTTATAGGGCAGCGGTCATTAGATTTAGGAGCTACCCAAATACAGTATGACCCTATTTTAACTTGATTACCTTTTTAGAGACCCTATTTCCAAATAAATTCACATTCTGAGGTACTGAGGGTTAGAATTTTAGTGTATTTTTTTTGGAAACACAATTCTACTCACATTAGTCTACATATATAAATATAAAGTAGTGAAGTTATTATTTCTGACAGTGATGATCAGGAATTATGCAAAGTCAGAATATAAATGAGTGATTTAATCAGGTTCACCCTGATTTCTATATATGTCAGTTGCTTCTAGAAATTAACAGTCAGAGAGGATACTCTCAAAGTCCTAGATTACCAAAGTCATCTGACTTTCCCTATTTGGGAGCATCATCTGTGTTCCTAAATGAGTGTTGATTTCCACAGAAATTTTGATTTTGTCTGTCTTTGGGGATGGTGACTGCTGAGGGTAATTAAACTATCCTAGAATTCCAGGGAACTTGAAAATGATACATTTTTCTGAACGGCTGCTAATCATATGTGCATCAGGTTGCGGAGCAGGTAATCAGATAAGAGTGATTTGTTATTATTCTAGTGATCTGGCTTTGTTGTGGGCCCTCCAGACAGCTCAGAACTGTTTCACCTGCAGTCTAGCCCCACTGGCAGTCTTAAGGCTGCATGACAAATCCCAGCACCAACACCATTTCTTTCTGAACTACTGAGCAGAAATCCTTTGATTTAAAACCCATCAGCATCAAGCCTTAAATTGCCGTTTCCTCAGCAAGTGTGAATTTTGGGGGAGTAGTTCTCAAAGTCCCCAAGATATATAATCTCCACAAGGATACCAAAGAACTGTGACATTTAGAAAGGGCTCTGGGCTAAGAAAAACATCTTTCCTAAGAATCTCTAAGTTTTCTCTCTCCACAAACACATGAATTAATGATCCCATGTGTGAGTTTCAGAGCCAGTCTAAGATGATGTCTGACAAGCTATCATCAATTTATTTTCTCTTGTGTCCAGTATTCTTGGAAAATAATATTTTGTTGTTGGCTAATTTGTAATTTCAGCCCTACTGATGTATGTCTAAGGTTGCCAAATACGTACTGTTTTCTTCCTTCATAAACATATCTGAAATGTTGTCTGTGGATCTGACTTCCAGGGTCACCACTCTTCCAAGGTCAAAGTATGACACTGAAGCTGCCTCATTTCCATTGAGTATTCATGTAACTTTGGCTGTTTTCCTCTATTCGCTTCTGAAATCTTGTGACTATAATAAAGCCCTTTCTAGACTCTAAAATCTATATTTATATCTATCTGCAATAGTATGTTATTTCTTTGAATATATACAAGTATTTTTATGAGCTAAAATATTTAATGAACACATTAGAAAGACTAGAAATAAGAATAATGATAGATTCTTTTCCAGAAATAATAAGCCATGTTTTTTTTTTTTCCAAGAGCTTCAATTTCTCCATTTTTTTCCTCTAAGACCTCATTATTCTTGAACTTTTGCATTTGATTAACACTTGTATACTCTGCTAGATTTTAATAGTTTCGATTTTTAAATTTATTTTTTTCCATCATGGTGTTGTTTAGGTTTCCATCTCTTTTTACCTCCCTGTTTTCTTTTCTCCCTCCTTCCCTCCTGTTCCTCCTACTTCTCTTCCTTTCTTCCTTTTCCACCTCTTTCACAAATGCACACATAAAAAGGTACATCTCAAGAGTAAAAAGAAGGAAAAGTGAAGAAGGAGGCAGAGGAGGAGAAGAGGAGGAAGTGGAGGGAGAGGGAGAAGAGGAAGAGCAAGAGGAAAGAAAAGGAAGAAGAAAAAGGGAGACGCGGAGGAGGAAGAGGGAGAGAGAGAGAGAGAATGAGAAAAACAGACATAAGGGGAAGGAAAAAGGAGCATTGAGTGAGAAGTTGGGAAGAAGGAAACAGGGAAGAGTAGAGTACCAGAAATCCAAGCCCTAATATTAGTGGGCGATATATTTAGCTTTGAATTTTGGTTCAGTGAACACTGAACGGGAAATATAACTATTTGCAAAATGTACATTGTACCTGACATAAAAGCACCATTTGCTTAACAAAATAGGAATAAAATGAAGTTTGGAATTAATGTAAAGTAAGGATTTCTTTTTTTTTTTTTTTTAAACATCTTTATTGGAGTATAATTGCTTTACAATGGTATGTTAGTTTCAGCTTCACAACAAAATGAATCAGTTATATATATACATATGTTCCCATATCTCTTCCCGCTTGCGTCTCCCTCCCTCCCACCCTCCCTATCCCACCCCTCCAGGCGGTCACAAAGCACCGAGCTGATCTCCCTGTGCTATGCGGCTGCTTCCCACTAGCTATCTACCTTACTTTTGGTAGTATATATATGTCCATGCCTCTTTATCGTAAAGTAAGGATTTCTTAATTAAATAACTGCCCCTAAATTGGCTTTCCACTAACCAAAAATTTAAATGTATTAATTTCAATTCATTGGAAAATATTGAGGCAGATTATGCTCCCAGCGTTGACCACTCAGTGCCGAGCAGGGAGGGCCAGATGTGAGAGCAGAGGGTCCAGAGTCCCAAGACCAGGGTCCAAGTGTTTCTGTCACTTACATGTTGTGTGACTTCAGGCAAGTCTCATCTCTTTGCTCCTCAAGAGGGTAATGAAGAATAAAGTCCTTATATACATGCAAGTATTATTAGTTATTAATTATTGTCACTCACAATTATTGTGTTACAAGTGTATCATAAGTCTCAGATAACACCATTGTGCAGTCCATGCAACATTGTTAAAGTATGTGATTCCCTCTATTGAGTTAATTTAGTATATTTAGGTTTTCAAAAAACTTTCAAAACTTTTTTTTTTAAAAATAATCAAAGGCTTTTATTTTCTGCTTTTCAGGTCACGTTTGCTGTTGAAACGTTTTTAAAAAATAAATGCATATGGAGGGCATCCACTGGAAAAGCTCAATATTCTTTCAGATTACTTTTTAAGAAAAAGAAAGAAAAAGAACAAAAAACGTATAACAACACCTGCTATTCAGCAGAATTTGACCTGACCCCTTTCTCCTTTTCTTGTTATTATAAACATCAAGCTCTTTAAGTGAGAGCTGTTTAAAGGATCGAGGGCTGTGAGTGTTCCTTCCTAGATCCCAGATGCACTGGGAGACGGATGGGCTTTTTGATCTTTATTTTATGAGCGTCTGATAAATTGCCTCTGGCACCTGGCAACTGAAATTTCACTATCTGAAAACTAACCCTTGTGTCAAACAATGTGGCCAGCCTCGGCCTCTCCGCCGAGGACCTGTGTGGCTGGGCGGGGGATGCCTTCCTCTTCCTGGACAGGTCCACCGCCATGCTCAGGGATTTACATACTTTTAATTTTAGAGGGAAGAAAGGATTATTAAAGGCTTTATATGCTATTCAAAAATGTGTTTTTTGAAGGATGTCATCATAACTTTTATTTTGGGATTTTTGAACAAGTCAAATAAAGGCTCAGCACACTGCCTAGCCTGAAAAAAATGCTGGTAACAGGATAAAGATTTGCAGCTCTGGGTCATGGGCCTCCCCACACTAGGCTCAGTCTGTGTGTTGATACAAGAGAAATGCAGGTGGTCTTTTTCTAGGGACAGAAGAGTTATAAACAAAGTCATCAGCTGAGGCTATTACCGCCTTTCTTTTACCGTCTTATCCAGAGGCAAGATTAACCAAAGCCCAAGAAAGAGCTTATATTTTCTCTATTTTTAGAGATTCAAATATATGCAGATTTTTAATTTTTAGGAAGAGAGAAAAAGAATGAGAATGACACAAACATTTCCACATCAGCCTTCTACTTAAATGAAAATGAGAGAAATGGTAAACAAAACATGAAGCACCCCAAATCTTCCAACGAGTGTGTCATCTTAAGAGAGCTGGGCACAGGCCCACCAGCTGAGGCATCTATGGGTGCCATACTGCCATCTGTCACTCTTTCCCTCTTCCTCTGCTTTCTAAACTTGTCAGTTGAAAAATTGTTGTCACCCAGGGAAGATGATAGGCTTAGATTCGTCTCTTCTCCCTAACTCAGACGAGATTGTCCTTAATCTTTTAAAGTTTCCTTGTAGGTTGCCACTTTATTTGCTTTCCCGGGTATCTTGCAGAGATCTAATACTGTTGGCTGGATGTATTTGGGTTTCCACAGGCTGAAATTTTGTTTAAACTTTTTTGGTTTTTTTTGCAGCCAATAAGAGATTTCTATGTTTGGCTTGACTGTACAGATACGGTAGATCTGCTGTAAAAACAGAAACGCTCTAGGTCAATCATTTGTTTATCTAGCAGCATTTATTTATTATGAGCAAGCAAAATTTATTATGCTTAGCTCTGCGTATACAGAAGTAAACTGGTTATATATCTTGCCCTCAAGGTGCCCATAGTCTCACAATAGAGGCAAATATATACACAGATAAGTAAAATACCACTTTTGTCGTTGCTTTCTTAGAAGTCCATATTTGAAAGAATGAGGCTACAGAGGAAGGGAGGGGAAGTTTAGAGGTAATGTCTGTGCTAAGTCTTGAAAGCTGGGTTGATACTCTTCAGGTAGGCAAAGCAGGTAAGGCAATACGAACAAAGAGAGCTGCCAGAGCAGAGCATTCATTCCATGGGTGTCATGGGCAACAAATAGGTTGTGGTACGTAAGGTGCTTAAAGCAGCATCCGGCACATAGGAGGTGCCAATAAATGATGATTCTTATTTATAACAATTCCCCCAAATACACTTCAGCATATTGCGTATATTCTTGTTACGAATTGCACTATCCCATTGATTTAGCTTTTAATCTGAATTCTGGCCACAAGATTTTGAAATTCACCTGGTTATTGTGACCTGAGACCCTTTTATGGGTCTGCCACTTCTGGGCTGAGAGATTAGAAACATCATTAACGTCTACGAATTCAGCACGGTAAAATGACTTCTCCAAAATCTCCTGGCCACTCAATGATCAAGACAGGCTAAACTCCAGGTCACCTGTTCCCAAACAAGACCAAGAGCAGAGGAATCAAGTTTCGTGTATCCCAAGGTGCTGGTGGTGCTTCAGCCCCCGGCACTTTAAACAAGGTTTCCCTTCTGCTGAATACGTTATTTGAACACATATGTGTTGAGCATCCGGTCTTAGTCATTCCACAGGGATACAAAGTGGAATGGAAATCCGCCTTTCACTTCAGGGAACTTTTAGGCTATTGATGGGTGGGGAATGAGAGTGGGAGTGGGAGTGAGTGACAGACAGAAAAGCCAGGTGTAACAGTGTAACAAGTGGGAAGAAAGGAAAAGTGAATGTATTTTAAATTTCTTTTCTGCACTTTCCCCTCCTTTTTTCCCCTGTGACTTTTGGAGCTTAGGCATATGGGTATCTGTTTCCAGTGCACCAGGTTTTGCTTGACTTACGACTTAGAGTCACAGGTTTCTTTTCTTTTCTGTTTTTCTTGTTTTTGGAAAATACTGCGTTATCCTCCATGGACCATAGACTGAAACATGTCATTCTCTTGTCTCTGGACTCTGAGAGGGTGGGAGGAAGGTGGGCTCTCTCCACAGGTACTAAGAAACTTGGACTTGTAGATTTAGAGGGAAATTTCTGAGGCTACTTGGGGTGGTCCTGCAGCGACCTTACAAGTATCCCTGAAGAGGAGAACAGTACATGCTGCCAGCTCCCAGACGATCACTGTGGGAGATCACAAGACAGGGCCCCATGGCACACTTTTGTCCCCTATGTGCTGCCAATACACATGCAGATGTGAACTCTCCATTAAGCCTGGGCTTACCTCAGCATTGAAACAACAAAACCAAACCCCTGTTTCCTCTGAATATAATTTAATTTACTAAAATCAAGATGCAGGAAATATTTCCTCAGTAATTGTTGCTCCCGGTGATCTGAAGCCACATGGGATTTAAAGTATTGAGTGAATTGACTTCGTCAACACACATAACAATGCTTGAGTTATGGGACTTCCCTGGTGGCGCAGTGGTTATGAATCCGCCTGCCAGTGCAGGGGACACAGATTCGAGCCCTGAGCCGGGAAGATTCCACATGCCGCGGAGCCGCTAAGGCCGCGCGCCACAATTACTGAGCCTGTGCTCTAGAGCCTGCGAGCCGCAGCTACTGAAGCCCGCGCACCTAGAGCCCGTGCTCCTCAGCAAGAGAGACCACCGCAATCAGAAGCCCGCGCTCCGCAACAAAGAGTAGCTCCCGCTCGCCGCAACTAGAGAAAACCCGCGCGCAGCCCCAACGCAGCCAATAAATAAATAAATAAGTAAATTTATTTTAAAAAAAATACTTGAGTTATTTTTTTCAATGAGGATGAAGAAAATTAATGAAAAACATATGAATGTATCACTGCATATGCATGCCTGATACATGTAATACAAATACTTGGCTTGAAAAACTTTGATCCATAGGATATGTTTTGGACCCTTCTGAATATATGATAGATTTCACAAAGATAAGGAGCCCGCAGAGTCGGTTATTTGCATTGGCATTCAGAGTGTTGGCGAGGAACTGCCGTTTAACATCTATGATTTTCATGTTCATAGAAAAAAATAATGTTTGTAAAAGTAAAAAGAGGGAATTAAAAGGGTTTAAAAAAATAAAATCACTGCCCCCAGCCATCAGGCTTTCTCTTCTGTCTCTGGGTCAGAAAAACTGAAGCTGCTAGTAGTAAGCTGACTCCTATTGTGCGGAATGGAAAGAGTGTGCTGGTTTTGTTTGTGAGGGTGCATCCCCTTCTCACTGGGGATGCAGTGATAGTTAGGCTGGGCCTTGAAGCCTGGAGTGCTTCAAAAATATTTGCTGAATGGGTGGAATGTCTACATCGTCTGCTGATATGTGGGGTATTTGGCTAGGTTACAGGGAAATTAGACACTGTCGGCTTGATTCGTACCATGCATGATTTAAAAACTTAGCTCCCTGGTGAAGAATCAGGCCTACCCTAGCAAAGGCAGAGGCCTGTGTCTACAACCAACTTAATCACTCCACAGTCATGGGACGGGTGTAATAAGATCACACACACAGCATGTGGTTCATATGTTTGAGTGTATTTGTGATGTGGGTGATTAAATGCACACACACGTGTAACATGCAGACAGCTTACTGTGGGTAGAAAAGACTTGAGCATCCAGCACTTCTTTGTATTGCCCCTTTCCCTCAAAAACCAGAAGCAAGGACATCTGCAGTGTGTCAGGGAATGGAGACATTTGGATGTGTCTGGTTTTGATATCATTAAATGACCAGTGAATTAAAGTAAGGGAAGGGATCAGAGTGTGGCTCTCTCTGCTTTATAGATAAGCTGAGATTGGAGTGTGAGATGGAGCAGTCTAGCCATGTTAGGAGTGAATGATCTGCTGATGATGAGAGGTAGTTGAAAAATAGTCCCACTTTAATTGTTTTATTGTCTACTTTATATTATCAGGGCTTGTGGGAGAGAAGGGTTATAGATAACAAAAGTGACATAACCCATGTGCCTAAGAAGCCCCTGTCAAAAGGCATGAGATGCTTCTCTGGGTATATCACATTTCATTTGGCAAGAATCTCTCCTACAGTGTCTGGAAAAAGACGCAGCAAGGCCCTGTATGTACTCTTAACACGAGACCCATAGAGAGTAGCTTTGTCAATGTTATAGCAAACAGAAATATTTAGAAATGAAAAAGATCACCAAAGCCCAGTCTTTTCAGTGTCCTTTGGACCATTCCCAGCCACTAGGGGGACCCATGTTGTCTTAGCTCTAGAACTTCTTTAGATAGATGACAAATGTACTCTTCCAGTGACCGATTCGTCCATGTAGTACGGTCGTGAGGGATGGACCCACTCAAGAGAGATGCCTGGGTTAGCATTCTGGCTTAATCCTTTCACAGGTGGGTGGTGAAAATGCATTTCATCTCTGTCTGAATCGCACTTTTCTTACCCATAAAATGGAAATAACATACCCTCATATAGGGTCATTGTGAAGTTTAAAGGAGATAATAAAAGCAAGAAGCAATACAATGCCTGGTTCGTACCCAATAATTATTCACTTTTATAGTTTTAATCATATATCATCAAATCTATGATACTAACAATAATAAATTGATCACCAGATTTAATGATGACATTTTGGAGGGGGGGAAATGGCTTCAATGTGCTATTTTAATTATTTTTTAACTGATCATCATTAGCGTACATGAATCCGTATAGTACATACTACTTTTCTCTTAGGTTCAACATCAATATTTGAGACTAATCCTGAAAATATAGAAGCTACATAGTGTGTTTTGTTTTGTTTTGTTTCTGAATCAGTTTGGCTTTAGGGATCACAGAGAACATCACGGTGACAGTCTAGCTTTCTTCAGCTCGTGTTTGTTATCTTGGCGTAGCACCTTTAAGACTGATGGTATCATTTGTCAGAGAAGACCAGAGATTCCTTTTCTGCTCCCTTAATTGAATTACTTCTCCCTGGAGGTTCAGTAACTTCCTTTGAGAGAAGCCAGGATCTTTCTGACAATATTTTTGATACCTGAAAGATAGTATGCTGTGTTTGGGAGGATAGAGAAGATATTGGTATTTGGTTTGTTTATCTCTCCATTATCATGGCTTGGACCCTAATTGCTGCTATGTCACTGCTGCCTTTCTAGCTTGAAAAAATCCATCAATTTTGAGAAATTCTCAACTGTTATTGACATTAGTTGAATTGCCTGGTATGTGGCAAGCAATCTGCTTTTATGAAAAACCTTTATTTTCAATATTGCTTCATAGTACAATCTTCTTGAGACATTTTAAGCAATTATTGGTGTTATAATTTCAAATCTGAGTTTGAAACTAACTGGGTGTGATGTTACCAGTGAGAATTACTAAACAAAGTGATGCTTGATGAGCAGGTGCC
Source organism: Pseudorca crassidens (assembly GCF_039906515.1). Taxonomy (NCBI): domain Eukaryota; kingdom Metazoa; phylum Chordata; class Mammalia; order Artiodactyla; family Delphinidae; genus Pseudorca; species Pseudorca crassidens. Next base: position 78,443,202 of record NC_090309.1, on the reverse strand, counting down.
TTGTGTGTGAGCTGTGGTCAGAGGTGAGTGATCCATGACAAGGACCTCACTGTTACCTCTCTGGCTGGCTGCTGACAAGTTGCTTTGGACAAACTGTTACAAGCTGTGTCCCAGTTTTGGAAAACAACAATTTAAAGTGCATCTTCTAAATTGAAAAGAATCAAGGAAATATGGTTATCTATGGCATGTCCTAGCTTGTTCTAATTATTATATATGACGTTTTCTCAGATGCTCATCTCCATAAGAAAAAGGCACTTGGATATATTTTTCTTCTTTGTTGTTGCTGTTGTCGCCGCTGTTGTTTCTTTCTCCACCATGTCTCTGCGGTGGCTCACTCTACTTGGTTTCTTCTCTATGAGCACGCTTTACGTCCCCTGGAGACAGATCCAGTCACCTCTGAGAATTTGAGCTTTAGAAACCGTGTGTCTCATTGGTATAGAGTCAAGACAGAGTGACTCTTGTGCAAGCAGATTGCAGCTGACATTTCAGCTCTTGCCACTTGGGAGCTGTGTGACTTTGGTCAAGTCACTTGATCTCCATGATCCTCAGTTTCCTCATCTGTAAAATAACTATACTATGCACTTTTTGGTTTATATTAGGCCTACATGCTCCACTATTACATCCAAGTATCCAAATCCAATAAATAGCCATTTAAGATTATTACTGTAGATGTAGATTATCCCAGTGATGGCATATGTGCTTGCTGCTTTGAAGGTTACAAGATATCTTCTTGAACACCAGCTTCAGTTTTATAACAGTATGATGAGAGGGACAGGGCAGTAATAGCTTTCGGAAACGAGAGAGAAAAGGGACTCAAAAGCAAATCTTTCTACTTTTAGTGCAATCATCTTTTACATCCTCCTCTGCCTCTCTTAGTGCAAAATCGTCTACCTTTTTGGGTCATCAAAAATCAGATTTAATACAGATATCTATTTATGTTTTATTCTTTCACTATTAGTAATTTCTGAGGAAGCATAGCTTGTTATTAAACAGGAGGTTGCAGGTATATGTTGGTGTTATTTAGGCCCAAGAAACATTCAAGGAGCCTCTTTTGTAGTGACTAAGTATATTAGGGGAAGGCTACCAGACCAGAACAGTACAAGGTAGAAGGTAGAAGGTAGAAGGATCGAGGGTGGAGTTGTAGGTGAGAAGAGCTTGTGCAGAGAGAGCTTTCTTAGCCCTACACTTAAGACCACCAGAATGGTACCCTGTGAATTAAAAAAATCTTAAATCTCTGTGAGATAATGTTGCACCTAGACATTTTTTTCCATGCTGTCTCCTAACCCTAAACTTCTGGTACCCCATGATCCAAGCATGATCTCAGGCCTTGAGGCTGGATGAGTCTCAGCTCTCGAGTCAGTGGTTGAGTTTCTGTATGCCAAGTTCAAGCAGAGTGCAGGGTTTTTGGAATCCAGCTTTGGTGCGTCCCATTCTGTAACTATGATATATGATAAAAGGAAAAATTGCAGCCAAACTTGACTGTGTTCAAAGCAAGGTGCTAGTGAAGAGATGAGATGGAAAATAAGTCCTAATGGATTAATGTCTCATGATAAATGTTTTATTATAAGAGCTTGTGAATGATTAGATAATTCTTACTTCCAAGAGTAGAATTTAAATATTTTTGCCTGGCCTGTTACCAAAGTAAATAAATCACTTAAGTGTCTAGTTAATTGTTAAATCTTTATGTGCAAAAATTTAAAAAATAGAAAAATTAACTTTTCCTGTAAATAATCAATATCTTATTTACTCACTGCTTATTGCTTTTTATAATATTTACTGCTGGTTGAACCAACCTACCAGAAAAAAATAAGAACACTTTCAGTAGACCATGAAAGATTTGATACCTATCCATTCAGCAAAATAAAAATAAAGTGAAATGAAGATTTTTCTGGGCAGCTGTCGTTGTTGGTAGAAACTAAACATTTAATGATATATTTTACTCAAGTTCGTAAAAGTCTCTCTAATTATTCCAGGCCAATTCCCCACCCCTCACTGACACCCACGCAGTTCCCATTGAGTGCAGCACATGCCTGTTTGAAGCCCGAAACCAAATGTGCTATCTATATACCTGTTGATTTAAGCTTGGGATAAAAAATAAATTTTAACATAATTTAAAAGTCTGGTCCAAATGCTTCTATCTGGATCAGTAATTTAGTTTTACTGGGTTTTACTTAACTCTTTCTTGTCATTTTCAGATACAGCTCTTATAAAGAATGACTGTTTTGTCCTGACCACATTTTTACATACGTTATGCTGTTTTCCTTTTTTAAAAAAAAATTTGATTGGAGTATAGTTGATTTACAGTTTTCTGCTGTACAGAAAAGCAAATCAGGTATACATATACATATATACACTCTTTTTAAGACTCTTTTCCCATATAGCTCACTGAAGAGTATTGAGAAGAGTTCCCTGTGCTAGACATTTCAGAGCTTCAAAATGATCATGGAAAAGCTCTGTGTAGGCCACATCTGGGAACAAAGCAGAATCCTTCATCTTTTTTGTCTTTTGGATCCACCAAATCAATCCATTACATAACACTTGCTATAGAGACTTTAAATGAACTAGTAGGAAAAAAAAATAAAATAAATGAACTAGTAGGTTGTGAATAGATAACAAATGATAGTATTCCTTTGTGCTTTCCCATTATTGAAATAATTAATAGGATGGCTGACATTATGTTGTTCAGCACAGCACATAGCACATAGTAGGTGCTTATGCATTTCTTTTTTTTTAACAGACAACTCTTTGTTGTTTTGTTCACATCAGCAAGACGCCTGTAACAAATGCTTCCAGTTTGTGCAAAAGTTAAAATTTGATGTTCTTACTTTCTGTTAGAAATGTGATGAAAGAATCTGGATTTGTCTGAAATCTGCAGCTGTGTTCCAACCTCAAGGCTAAAGTATCTATAGGAAAGTTCTGATTTATTCTTGAGTGCAAAGATTTGCACAGTTAATTTGACTGCCATTTATTTAAAAACCAAAATGTGTCTTGGGGACTGCGTATTTTTATCCTAATTTAGTATCTATATAAAGGGGAATGAAAACCCAACCAAGGAAAAAAGAGACTTGTCTTTTCCATTCTTTCCAGTTTGGCTTTTTATATAAAATTAGCTTGAAAACAATTTGAATTATATATGGTTCTTAACACTAGGACACTACTATGGTTACAAAGCACATTATCAAGTGCTTATTTTATTTTCTTAGAAGAATTGGATTTCTGATATCTTAACCACTCTTTGATGAGACAGATAGGTGGAAATGGAAATGTGCATTTATTTAAATGTATAGTTCTTGGATCTAGACGTTCTATCCCAAAGCAATCAATTTCCCCTTTTTGGAGTCTTCTCTGTGGGGCATTGTGAGAAATGAATAATGGAAAAAATACATGGACCATTCTCTATTTCCCTATGACAGATGAGGTGAGTTGGGTGGAGATCCCTTTTGGTATAATGAGGGGAGAGATGGAGAAGCGGGGGATACCTCATGGGACTGAAGCTGGTTGCTGAGAGTGAGGGTTTATAAGAGGAGTGTGTGGTATGGGATGAGGTTGGTGTATACGGTAGGTTTATAGGTGGCCTTGGCTGAAGAGTTAATTTTTTTTTTCTATCTTTCCCACAGATCATGATAGAAATACTTTAGATTGTAAAATTGGTCAACTATTCTATTTGCAAGGGACTAGCTGAAGTTACCAGTCAGTATGAAAGAAGATCAGGTGAGAGGGAACAAATTCATAACATTTTAGAACAAGATTAAAATCCATTGGAGATTCCGTAGAAGTGTAATCAAGTTTAATGAATTGAGTACTTAACAAATGCACAATAAAACTTTTCATTTCTTCACTGGAGAGCAAGTACCACATTACACATTCCATTTTTAGTGGCATTCACTTGACAGGATTGATATTGAACTGCAGTACATATAAGGAAGGGCATATATGCTATATACTAAGCACTGTGCTAGCCACTTTACCAATGTCATCTTATTCCATCCTCACAGTGGCCTTGTGGTTTATGGGGGCAGCAGGGGGTGCTCAATTTTGTGAAGAAAGGATATGAGGTTCTAACAGTTAAGAATGTTGTTCAGGGTCATACTGCTGGTGGCTCTCAGATCCATGATTTGAATCCAAGACTGTTTGAATCCAGAGCTCGGGGTACTAAAAAAGTGGGTGTATATTTGAAAAAGCACTTCAGTGCTTCTAAGAAGCCTCAAAACTGCTGCCCTTCTTTCTAAAATCTGCTCTTGGCATGGTCACATTTCACCTCCCTTTATATGGGGGTTTCAATAGTACCACTTTAAAAGGTATTAAGTGTATTGTCTCATTTTGCAACGTCAGTACTAGGAGTAGAATATTAATCTAGAAGATAATTCTTATGGAAATGAGAGAAGAGTTGGAAATTAGTTGTGTTTATATGTGCATGCATGTGTATATGTAAGATCTAATGCTGTCACCAAGTGCACATTGTCCCATTTGGTCCTGTTTTTTCTAAAGCTTACTGTGGCATGGATGGAGTCTTTCATAGGCTTGTGATTGGGAGCAGTATCTAGTGCCACTAAGAGGAGAATCTTGACCACACACCTTGCTCAAAGAAAATTGATTTCTCTAAAATAAATTCTTATCACAGATTCCCTACACAGGAAGATGATTGTCCACATACGTGGTAATACTTATTTACTTTGCTACAAATCTGCTTTCTCATCCAGTGGGTTAATCAACTAAGCATATACCAACAGACCACCATTCCCTGCACCCTCCTTCTTTTACCTTTTTTATTTCTTCTGTGAGACAGTTGTACATGTGTGTATGTATATGCGTGTGTAAACAAAGAACATTGTAATTAGTTAAGGTTTCCCTTAGTTTGTAGAATTTTCTGCTCTCCTATCATCCTTACTGAAATGTCTTCCAGAGTTTAGATGTTGAAAAATCTACCTTATTTTTTACTTTGCAAAGTAAAGAATACTGTAAATGATCTGTAAGTTATTGCTTCTCTAGTTACTGGTAGAATGTTTTTTCTACTGGGTAAGGAATGTGTAATAAACTCAATTTAATTTCATATTTTCTATGGTCCTTTATAGATCTAATATTCTTTGATGTGTTGATTTAATGATTTCGCATATATTTCAGTACTACTGCATGAATCATACTGTTTTAGACAGTGGGGTATAGCAGTGAACAACAAATGCTCTCCCTCATTAAGCTTGCATACTAGCAACGGGAGATGGATAAGAAGCATTCAAACAAATAAACAGGTAATAGAAATAGTAGACCAGAAAGAGTGTGACAAGCACCCTCGTGTGCTCGAAGGAAAAGAAATACAGTCTGAAGCAGAGAGAGTTGGGGGTTCTTTTTTAGATAGGATAGTCACAGAAAACTTTCCTTTTAAGATGACATTTGAGTGGATAGTCTGGAGAACATGAAGTATTAAGTTATGCATATATTCAAAAGAGAAGCATTACAGAAGAAGAGAGGCAAAGATGAGGTTTAAGAAACATCAAGGCATGCAGTGTGTTGGAGCAGAGCATGGAGTGGAGAGAGGTGGTTGGTGGTCAGACTGCATATGTTTTTTTTTAATAAATTTATTTATTTATTTATATATTTATTTTTGGCTGCATTGGGTCTTCGTTGCACGCAGGCTTTCTCTAGTTGTGGCGATCGGGGGCTACTCTTTGTTGCAGTGTGTGGGCTTCTCATTGCGGTGGCTTCTCTTGTTGTGGAGCATGGGCTCTAGGCACGCGGGCTTCAGTAGTCGTGGCTCACGGGCTCAGTAGTTGTGGCTCGCGGGCTCTAGAGTGCAGGCTCAGTAGTTGTGGTGCACGGGCTTCGATGCCCCGTGGCATGTGGGATCTTCCCAGAGCAGGGCTCGAACCTGTGTCCCCTGCATTGGCAAGTGAACTCTTAACCACTGAGCCACCAGGGAAGCCCCTGGACTTCATATGGTTTTGAGGGCCTCAATGATGACTTCAGGAAGCCATTGGAGGATTTGATCCCAGGATTATCAGGGTCACGGTACTGTACACCGAATAATCTATTTTACTGTATGATAATTTAAAAGATATTATTTAAAGGTATATTTTAAAAGATCTCTTCGGACACTTTGTGTAGAATATACATTTGGGCTCAAGGGTGGAAGCAAGGAGTTCTCTGATGGGCGGCTTTGGCAAAAACTGGGTGCATGATGATAGTACCTTGAACTGGGCAGTGCAAAGTAGTTAGATTCTAGAAATAAACAATTTGCTGACAGATTGGACATGAGGTATGGAAAAGAAGGGAGGAGCCAAGGAGAAGTTTAAGTGGGGGGAATGCAGTGAACCAGCACATTTTGAAGAATGGAATTGTCATTTACTATGAGAAGGACAGAAATATGATGGTAGGTAGCTAGAGGTGGATGTGGGTCAAAGGAGGTGTTTTGATTTTTTTGCAGTACGTGGACCTCTCACTGTTGTGGGCTCTCCCGTTGCGGAGCACAGGCTCCGGACACGCAGGCTCAGCGGCCGTGGCTCACGGGCCCAGCCGCTCCGCGGCATGTGGGATCTTCCCGGACCAGGGCACGAACCCGTGTCCCCTGCGTTGGCAGGCGGACTCTCAACCACTGCGTCACTAGGGAAGCCCCCCACCTTTTTTTTTAAAATTTTAATATGGCAGGTGCTTTGACATGTTATAGGGTGATTGGAAAGGTCCAGTAGAGAGTGGCATCAGGTAGAGATTTATAATTGTGCTCTTTGGTAAAACATTCCTGTTGAATGTCCATAAAACAGATGCATTTTGACATTTGGGCAACTCCTGGTCCATGGGTGGATGGGAATTCCCTTTACACTTTGTAACAGAGTGAGCACCATGACAGAAGCTCACCCATCACTCCATTTGCTAAGCTAATAAAGAGGCAATCAAAGGCCTGTGTGTTCACAGGGTAGGTTGGTATGATCAGAAGAGGAGATTTATGGACCAAAGTGAGATATTAAAAGGTCACAAATAACATTTCCCTGTTGTGTCTGCTATCACAGATCCTGTGGCCTTCTATTTCTGGCTTCTTTTCGGGAATTCATTTGGGCACAGTTGTGTTAACCCGTGATGCTAACCCACGTGGTAGCAGACTCCCAGGTATGTGGAATGAAGTAGGACGGTCGGAAGTTTGTACTGAGAACTAGCATTGAACGCTCCTGAGTAAGGCAGAGCAGGAATCCCTGCCAGACTGGTCAGGACAGGACAGTGCCCCTTTCTGCTGGAATATTCTGTGACTTCCTTCTAGCGCTGGCAACCTCTGTTTTTGTGACTGTAGAGTAGATTTTCAACAACAGTGAGACATCACTCTTTCCCCTGCTAATAATCAGAGCTGTGCTTTCTTTTACTTTGGGTGTATTGTGGCTGTCAAATTGCTCCTCAGGAAATGTAGCCACCTTTGACTTTTATCTTCTTTCAACGTCACCTTTGCTTCAGATATCATGCCCAAGAGAATGTTCAAGTGCCTTCAGTCATATGGTTTTCTACTGATTAAACGCATTTTTAATCTGTTGTTATCAATAGAGGCTAAACCAAAGTTTACTTTTGCCCAGTCTATAGAAGAAAACAGGTTTTTTAATGTGTGTGTGTGTGTGTGTGTGTGTGTGTGTGTGTGTGTGTGTATTTTGGGGGAGATGTTGAAGTTGTGTTTGGATTGATAAAAATTGTCTTTGAAAATATTAGAAGCACCTGTTTATTTGGAAACAACCATTTATCATTAAAGTAGGTTGAACGGGGTCACTACTGGGCAATATTCTGGTAGTTAAGTGACTCATATGCACTTAAGTAAATAAAAAATAAACTGCATTTCCTTACATCATTAATTCACTTCTGCAGTGGACGTAAGTAATTGTGACTGTGAAAAATGGTTTCAAGTGAATCAGTGATCAGTAGCACTAAAAGAGTTTCTGTCCACTCTAGGCTGCCAGGTGGGTATAGCAATCAGGGATACAGAGATAGTGTTCGTTTTGCCTGTCCTGATTTGTCAAAACTTTAAAAATAATAATTCACATTCTTATCTTAAAAAATAAAATAACAAGAGACTATTTTCATTATCAATTAGGAAGCACTAAGATGTAAGGCGTAATCATAGAGATATTTAGGGAACTAGAAATCTCCATAAAAGTGGGCTTTTGTAGCATTCAGGCTAATCCCTGTGTTTGCCTTTGATTACTTTGGGTACCATTTAGCCCACTTACTGTATCATCTTGTAATTGCCCTGAACAGTTTTTCATCAGGAAAGTAGTTACGTTCTCTCATTGTTTGACACAAAGTATAAAGAAAAAGTATTTAAAATGTCAGGCTACTTTAGTATGTTACACCACAAAGGATGGAGCAGATGTTTTTAAATAAACATCAGCCCTGGTTGTGCATTGTTATGACACCGAGGAGCCTTTTTCAGAAGCAGGGGAAGCTCATGAATTTAGAGGAGGCTTAAATACTGTACTTTCACATAAAACCATAAAAAGTTGGCAGAAGTATCAGGGGCCAATGAATGGGCATAGAGCTGAACATGTTATAACTCAGATTACCAATAAAAATGTCAGCCTCAAATCTGAAGTGAATAGTTTTGTAATTCTGAACTGAAAGCATTTTTAATTGCTTTCAAATGGAAAAACTTCATATAATTTAATAAAATTTATCTACTTTGTTATCAAAAAGGCTATTATTGCAGCAAAGGGAAATGGAGGATTTAAATGTCATTCCTAGCATCTAATTTCCCAGCTCTTTTATTGGGATGTTATTAAAACAAGACCAAATGGACTTTGCTACGTCCATGAAAGCCAGTCACGCGAAAGTATTAATCTGAGCACCGTAGATTCATTAAACATGGCCCGTGGTCGTAGTCTGGCTGGTGTTGTGTGAGATGTGCCCTGGGAAGCAGGTGTGATGTATCAGAAGCAGTGTTTTGGCATTCTATAGGTGTGGAGCCTAAAGAACAGCTGGACTCAGGGAGAAGCATGCCAGGGACAATGACTGTCTTTGTACCCAAGGGATCGATTTCCTTCATTAATGTTCCCTGTGAATCAACTAAAGGCTTTGAAACAAATGGTGGCAAGGAAGGGATAGGGTCCTAGGCAGTGCTGGTAGGGAGGTCTTCTTCTCTGCTGGAAAGCAGTTCCATTAACTTGCTAAGTGGTTACTTGGGTCTAGTGTGCTTTCTATGGACATATTGAGACACATTCTAGGGTTTGTAGGAGGGTGGAACTATTTATAGTAAAGATACAAAGGAGATAAGGAAGTATCAAGATATCCCCGTCTGTGAGGAGGGAGCTGTAGTTAGTTACTAGGAAAGTATAGAAAGGGAGATAAACATTTATCTAGATATTGCATTTTCATAGTAGTTGTAGTCACAGTAATAAATAACACGTGCTGAATACTTGCATGCTTTATTTCATTTGCAGTAATCTTCCGAGGTATTCTCCCCATTTCACAGATGATTCTAAAGCCCAAATTTGTTCTGTTCTTTCTTTTTTAAATAAAAACGACAGGCATAACTTGTTTGATTGTGCTTCACTTTATTGTGCTTCACAGATATTGCATTTTTTACAAATTGGAGATTTGTGGCGACCACCCCTTCATTGAGCAAGTGTATCAATGATATTTTTTAAGTAGCATTTGTTCTTGTGTCTCTGTGTCACATTTTGGTAATTCTCTCAACATTTCAAACTTTTTTTATTATTATTATATTTGTAATGGTGATCTGTGATCAGTGATCTTTGATGTTACTATTGTAATTGTTTTGGAGTGCCATAAACTGTGCCGATGTAAGACAGTGAACTTAATCAATAAATGTTGTGTGTGTTCTGACTGCTCTAGGCACTGGGTGTTTTCCCATCTCTCTTCCTCTCCTCAGGCCTCCCTCTTTCCTGAGACACTACAATATTGAAACTACGGCAGTTAATAACCCTACAATGGCCTCTAAGTGTTCAAGTGACAGGAAGAGTCACACATCTCTCACTTTAAATCGAAAGCTAGAAATGCCTAAGATTGGTGTGGAAGACATGTCAGAAGCCCAGATAGGTCAAAAGCTAGGCCTCTTGCACCAAACAGCCAAGTTGTGAATGAAAAGGAAAAGTTCTTGAAGGAAATTAAAAGTGCTACTTCAGTGAACACACAAATGATAAGAAAGTGAAACAGCCTTATTGCTGATAGGGAGAAAGTTTTAATGCTCTGGATAGAAGATCAAACCAGTCAAAACATTCCCTTAAGACAAAACCTAATCCAGAGCAAGGCTCTAACTCTTCAATTCTATGAAGCCTGAGAGCGGTGAGGAAGCTGCAGAATAAAAGTTTGAAGCTAGAGGAGGTTGGTTCACGAGGATTAAGGAAAGAAGCCATCTCCATAACATAAAAGTGCAAGGTAAAGAAGCAAGTGCTGATGTAGAAGCTGCAGCAAGTTATCCAAAACATCTAGCTGAGATCATTAATGAAGGTGGCTACACTAAATAACAGACTTTCAGTGTAGACCAAACAGCCTTCTATTGGGAAAAGATGCCATCTAAGACTTTCATAGATTGCAAGGGGAAGTCAGTGCCTGATTTCAAAGCTTTAAAGGACAAGCTATCTTCTTAGGGGCTAATGCAGCTGGTGGCATTGAATTGAAGCCAGTGCTCATTTACCATTCTGAAAATCCTAGGGTCTTTAAGAATTATGCTAAATCTACTCTGCCTGTGTTCTATAAATGGAACAACAAAGCCCGGATGACAGCACCTCTCTACAGCATGGTTTACTAAATATTTTAAGTCTGCTGTTGAGACGTACTGCTCAGAAAAAAAGGTTCCTTTCAAAATATTCCTACTCATTGACAATGCACCTGGTAACCCAAAAGCTCTGTTGGAGATGTGCAATGAGATTAATGTTGTTTTTATGCCTGCTAACACAGCATTCATTCTTCACCCCATGGATCAAGGAGTCATTTCGACTTTTAAGACTTAATATTTAAGAAATACATTTTGTAACACTATAGCTGCCATAGATAGTGATTCCTCTGATGGATCTGGGCAAAGTCAATTGAAAACCTTCTAGAAAGGATTCACTAGTCTAGATGTCCTTAAGAATATCCATGATTTATGGGAAGAGATCAAAATAGCAAGATTAACAGAAGTTTGGAAGAAGTTGATTCCAACCCTCATGGATGATTTTGAGGGGTTTAAGACTTCAGGGGAGGAAATAACTGCAGATGTGGTGGAAATACCAGAAGAACTATAATTAGAAGTGGAGCCTAAAGATGTGACTTCATTGCTGCAATCTTATGATAAAACTTTAAGAGATGAGATTTGCTTCTTATGGATGTGCAGAAAAGTGGTTTCTTAAGTTGGAATCTATTCCTGGTGAAGGTGCTGTGACAATTGTTGAAATGACATCAAAGGATTTAGAACATGACATAAACTTAGTTGATAAAGCAGTGGTAGGGTTTGAGAGAATGGACACCAATTTTGAAAGAAGTTCTACTGTGGGTAAAATGATATCAGACAGCATTGCATGCTACAGAGAAATCATTTGTGAAAGGAAGAGTCAATTGATGTGGCAAACTTCATTGTTGTCTTGCTTTAAGATACTGCCACCCCACCTTTCAGCAACCACTGCTCTGATTCGTCAGCAGCCATCAACATCAAGGTAAGATCTTCTATCAACAAAAAGATTACAACTAACTGAGGGCTCAGATGATAGGTAGCATTTTTAGCAGTTAAGTATTTTTAAGTTAATGTATGTACATTTTTTAGTCATAATGCTATTGCACATTTAATAGACTACAGTACAGTATAAACATAACTTTTATAGGTACTGGGAAACAAAAAACTTGTGTCACTTGCTTTATTGTGATATTTGGTTTATCATGGTGGTCTAGAACTGAACTGGAAATATCTCCAAGGTATGCATATGTATATATGGTGTACAACATGATGGTTTGATATACATATACATGGTGAAATGATTACTACCATTTCATTTAGCACAGCTATTTAGCACACCTTCTCCTTTCATGGTTACCATGTTTTGTGTGTGTGTGATCAGACCACCTGAAATCCACTCTCCTAGCTAACTTTCAGTATTCAGTGAGGTATCATTACCTATAGTCATCATGCTGTACATTAGATCTCTGGACTTATTCTTTCTACATAACTACAACTTTGTACCCTTTGACCAACATCTCTCTGTTTCCCTTTTCTGCTCCTGGTAACCATTGTTCTACTCACTGCTTCTACGTATTTGACTTTTTTAGATTCCAAAGATAAGTACAGTCAGGCAGTTTTTGTGTTTTCTTCTCTTTCTGTGTCTGGCTTATTTCATTTTGCATACTGTCCTTCAAGTTCATTCATGTTGTTGTGTATGACAGGATCTCCTTTTTTAAGGCTGAATAATATTCTTATTATGTATAATATATATATACATATATATATATCTTAAAGTTTCTTTTTTCACAGCTTACTTATTTATTTGTTTATAGTTGAAATATAGTTGAGGTACATACTACAATTTCTTTATCTACTTATCCTTTGATGGACACTTAGGCTGTTTTTATATCTTGGCTATTGTGAGTAATGCTGCAGTGAACATAGGAGCAACTCTTCAAGGTATTGATTTAATTTCCTTTGATTGTATACCCAGAAAAGGGATTTCTGGATCATATGGTAGTCCTATTTTCAGTTCTTTTAGGAACCTCCATACTGTTTTCCATTATAGCTGTACCAATTTATATTCCCACTAACAGTGTACAAGGTTTCCTTTTTTCCATATCCTCATCAACACTTATCTTTTATTTTTTTGATCATAGCCATCCAACAGCTGTGAGACAACATCTCACTGGTTTTGCTTTCTATTTCCTGGATGACTAAAGATATTGAGCACCTTTTCATATACCTGTTAGCCATTTGTATGTCTTCTTTGGAATAAGTCCATTGTCTGTTTTTTAATTGGGTTGTTTTGTTGCTGTTTAGTTGTGTGAGTTCCTTATATATTTTGGGTATTAACTCCTTATCAGATATATGGCTTGCAAATATTTTTCCCAATCCATAGGTTGTCTTTCAATTTTTTCATTGTTTCTTTAGCTGCAAAGTGTTCTGTTCTTTCTATTCGTTGTTCCACACTCTCTTTCATCATGCCATGGGTGTCATGGAGCATGCAATGCCAACTAAACTTGATGTTAAAACAAACAACATTACTCCCCAGTTTCAAAATACTATGGATATATGTTACAACCTTTGTTAAATAATCACGAACCTACAATTCTATCTGCAAATTGCTATTCTAGGCACAGAAGTTGGGTAATGAGTTCAAAGATGAAAGTAACATCCTTGTTGCTTGATGGAGTGTCTTATACACCAACACAAGACCTGACCTAACAATTATACCATCCTCTTCTGAGTGTCCTGCATGTGTTCCATGTTCCATATTTCGAAACAAAAGAAGATAGATGCAGTTGTGAATCTATCGGATCCTCGAAACAACATTATAGAATTACTAAAAGGAAGTTAAGAAATTCTTAAACCGGCCCCCTCATTTACTGAAGAGGAAACTGAGACTTAGACAGGAGGTATAACTAGATTGTGAGCTTTTAAAGGTAGAGGCTATCTTTTAGTCTTCTTTGCAGGCCTAATAGGTACATAGTGCCTGACGTGAAGTATATGCTTAAGTATATGCCCCTTGGTGTGATACGTGTCTATTATTTAAGGAAAGTGATGAGATGAATATATACTCAAAAGCCCCACACAAAGTATAGTCACAGGAAGGAACTACAATCCTCTAGCAAGTCTTGTTCATCTATGGAATCCTACAAAAGGAACCTAGCATTCCACTTGGGTTACAAATGCCCAGTCCCTCTGGCTGGTACTCTTTTAATGAGCCCATAATGTGTGTTGGGGAAATTTAATCACACTGGCCTCTACTTCTGGGACCAGGAGGGCTTGTGGAATTTTCTAACAGAGTTTTATTTAGCATATTAATATGGATTTGTTTGTTTATTTGTTTATTCTAGTGGGACTCCAGGAAAGCCAATATCTTTGGAAAGATTGTCCAAAATATAGCAAGCTTTTCTTGCTTTTTCTTGTGAGACATCTGGAATCTAGCTGGAAATTTTGGACCCCCTAGGATCTTATTTTTTTCTTTTGGGGTGAAAGTCAAATTATAACAATTTGGGGTTTCTGGAAATAATATTATTTTACAGTAGGAGTTTTGTGCCCATTTCAGACTATAATTTCCAATTCTCTTTTCACACTCAAGGGTACAGTGATGAACGGTACCAGCTGTGTAATTGTAGTTTTCGAGTTCCTCAGTAGACGGCAATGTAATAATGTGAAGCTTCAGTGCTAATGGTGGTCAAGAAGGCTTGGCAACGTTCAGCTCCTGCATGTGCTTTTGTTCATCACAATATTGCAGCAGCCCTGAGCTGCATGCAAACTCTCTATTTCAAGACAGAACGTGGGAAGGTCCCACTCCTGTGTGACTTAAAGATCTAGGCTGGGAGTTTCAGGCAGTTTGAGGAACTCCCCAGTCTTCCACTAGTGTGGACAGAGATTGACCTGACTGTTTCTGCATTGAGACTCTTATCCTTCCTCACCCAGTTGATCCTTTCCTGCCCCCTTCAGAGAAGAGTAATAAGGATTTGATTTGAGGAGAAGAGCTGCTCTAGTTGAAGGGCTTTCAGATAAGTTGTTGCCAAGACCTTTTCAGGAAAATGGCCCTACTGAGACAACGTCTGCAGCTTAGGAATCAACACACAAGCTGTTGGCGCACTCACCTGCATATTAGAAACAGCCGAGGTGGCAGCAAGGGGATGATATAGCAGAAATACGCAAGTCCCCATCCTGGATCCTTATCCAGAAGTAGCCAACTGGCAGCCTCTCGGCTGGACCTGGCCTCAGAGTGTTTAGTTTGGCACTCATAACATTGGCCCACACAGTGTTTTATATTTGAATTATTTAATAACAAAAAAGGGGGAGGAATTTCACATAAATCTCTAAATATCCAAACTCCCTTGGAAAACACTTGGGCAACACTTGGCCCCGATCCCCCATATCTGCAAAAAGGCTATAAAAAAGTGGTCTTCACACTCTCTCAGAAAAGCCCAGTGACTCCCAGTTTTCCATAATCCTTTATACTCCCTATTTTTCCACAAACTGATGTCTTACCACCTGTTCCCAGATAGCATTTTATATACCAGTTTCACTCATTTAAGTTCCATACATGAGCCGTATAAACACTTGAGTTTCTTGAACAGGACTATACCTTCTGACCTTCTTTGTAGGGAATAGGGCTGAAAAGACCTTCCTAAGGGAATAGGTCAAATGTTATTTGATCTCTGTGTTTCGTTTTTTGTTTGTTTGTTTGTTTTATTCCTTTATATTTTGTGTTCTACATATTTTGATTTTGTGTTTTTTCATCAGGAGGCACATAATGTCTGGTTTCTGTCTTTATGAGATATAAGCATCAGTTGATGCTTGTATTTGCTTCTCTTGCTGCATAAGACATTACCACAAACTTAGTAACTTAAGGCAATGCCCATCTATTAGCTCACAGCTCTGTAGATTAGAAGTTCATCTCACTGTGATTGGGTTCTCTGCTCAGAATATCATAAGACTGAAATCAGGGTGTCTGGTAAAGTGAGTTCTCTTCTGTTAGCTCTGGGGAAGAATCAGTTGCTCATTCAGGAGATTGGTAGAATTCAGCTCCTTGTGTTTGTAGGATTGAGGTCTCTGTCTTCTTGCTGGCTGTTAGCCAGGGATTGTTCCTAGCTCCTAGAGTTCACTCTGAGATCCTTCCATGTGGCCCTAACCTTCTCAGCATCAGGAACCTCCCTTGTGTTGAATCCCTTTCATGTTTCAGATTTCTCTGACTTCCTCTTCTGACACCAGCTGAAGAAAACTCTTTACTTTCAAAGAACTTGTTTCATTGGGTTTGGACCACTTAGATAATCTCCCTACTTGATAATTTAATTCAGGTTTTCTGACTCAACTGGAGACTCAGTGTGAACAACTCTGAGAGTTAAAAACTCCAGAAGGATACAGACATAGGGGGTTCCACAATATTGTGAGATATATCTCTAGGAGCTCAAACAGATTCCTACAGTGAACATCAGAAAAATTCCCTAGGGCTTCCAAAATGGGGAAGGGAAAAGGAACCACTTTGAAATAGGCTAGAGAACTCTGTTCTTCTTAACAAACATGCCCACAGAAGAAACTAGCTAATGAGAGCCTAACCCAAAGGGGTTTTATCACAGCCTAACTGACCTGGGGAAGGGAAATACCCAACTCCAGTCAGCTTTAGCCTCCCATGTGGGAGAAGGGAAATGCCCAACTCCAGCTCACTCTAGCCATCCTGTCCCACCTAAAGGGGGAGGAAAGCACAGAAACACTTGTGTAGTTTACAGTCCAGAAGCATATGCTCAGGAAAACACTGAGATTTAATCATAGGACTATAGAATGCTTCTCTTCCTCCCGCACCTCAACACCACATTACTAAAGCCTTATTTACAGCAGCTCCTTTTACTTAGTACATCATATCTGGCTATCAAGGAAAAATTACAAGCTATATCAAAGGCAAAAAACACAATTTGAAGAGACAGAATGAGTAGCAGAGTCATACATGGCAGGAATGTTTGAATTATCAGATAGAAATGAAAACATCTATGATTAATATGCTAAGGGCTCTAATGGACAAAGTAGACAGTGTGCAAGAATATACAGGCAGTGTAAGCCTAGAGATGGAAACCTAAGATAGAACCAAAAAGAAATTCTAGAAATAAAAAAAACACTGCAGCAAAAATGAAGAATGCCTTTAAATGGGCTTATTAGCAGACGGGACACTGCTGAGGAAAGAATCTCTGAGCTAGAGGATTTCTCAATAGAATCTCAAAAACTTTAAAAAGAAAAAAAAGAAGAAAGACTGAAAAAAAGGGAAAAAAAAAAGCCAGAACACAATACCCAAGGACTGAGGGATGCCTGCAAGAAGCATAATATACATATAATGGGAATATCAGCAGTAGAAGAAAGAGGTAAAGGAACAGAAGAAATATTTAAAACAATGGCTGAGAATTTCCCCCAAATTAATGTCAGAAAACAAACCACAAATCCAAGAAGCTCATAGAATACCAAGCAGGATAAATACCAACAAACTATACCTAAGCATATAGTTTTCAAACTACAGAAAATCAAAGAAAGAGAAAAAAAAATGTGAAAGATGCTAGAGGAAAATAAAAACCTAACCTATAAAAGGACAAATATAAGAATTACATCCAATTTCTTCTCAGAAACCATGCAAACAAAAAGAGAGTGGAATGAAATATTTGAAGTGTTGAGCAAAAAAATAATCAATTTAGAATTCTGTGCCCTGAAAAATTATCCTTCAAAAGTGCAAGAGAAATAAAGACTTTCTCAGACAAAGAAAAATTGAGAGAATTTGTTGCCAGTAAACCTGCCTTGCATGGAATTTTACAAGAAGTTTTTTAGAGAGGAGAAAAATAGTGTAGGTCAGAAACTCAGATCTACAGAAAGAAGAGGATCAAAGAAGGAATAAGTGGAAGTAAAATAAAAACTTTTATTTATGTTGTTCTTACTTGATCTATGTAAGAGTTTGTTCAATATAGTAATAGCACCAGTGTATTCAGTTATGTATGTTTACGTATATATGCTTATGTATGCTTGTGTGTAAGTGAAATGAATGACAGCATTGATACAAGGGACAGGGGGAGGAATTAGGATGATTTTGTTACTATAAAATACACTACCCGTGAACTGGTAACGTGTTATTTGAGAGTGGACTTGGATTATTTGTAAATGTGTATGGCAAATTCTAGGGCAACCACTAAAAAAAAGCTTAAAAAAAAGTAGTATAACTGTTATGCTAATGAAGGAGAGAACATGGAATCACTAAATGCTCAATTAAAGCCACACAAAGCAGAAAAAGAGTGGAAGACAAAAATAGGAGCAAAGAACAAGGGCAACAAGGGCAACAAATAGAAAACACTAACAAATATGGTAGGTATTAATCCAACTATATCAATGATTATGAATGCCAATGCTCTAAATATACCAATTAAGAGACAGATTGTTAAAGTGGATCAAAAAACTCAACCCAATATATTTCGTCTACAAGACACCCGTTTAACGTATGAAGACACATATAGATTAAAAGTTAAATAGATGAAGGAAAATACACCATGATAACACTTATCAAAAGATGGCAGGAGTACCTGTATTAATTTCAAACAGAGCAGACTTCAAAATAAGGAAAATTATCATGGATAAAAATGGGCGTATGATAAAAAGGTCAGTTCTCCAAGATGACATAACAATTCTTAACGTGTATATGCCTAGCAACAGAGCATCAAACTACATGAGACAAAAACTGATAAAATTGAAAGAAGAAATAGATGAATCCACTATCATAGTTGGAGACTTTAGCATCCCTCTCACAGAAATGGGCAGATCCAGCCGGCAGAAAATCTGTAAGCGCATAGCTTAACTCAACAGCACCATCAATCAACAGGATGTAATTGACATTTATTGACTACTTCATCCAACAACAGCGAAATACTAATTTTTTCTCAAGCTCACAAGGAACATTCACCAAGATAGCCCACATTCGGAGCCATAAAACACAACCTAAAGTATTTAAAAGAATAGAAATCACACAGTGTCTGCTCTCAGACCACAATGGAGTTAAACTGGAAATCAGGAATAAATAACTAGAAAATCCCCAAATATATGGAGATTAAGCAACAGACATCTAAACAACACATGGATTAGAGAAGAAGTCTCAAGAGAAATTTAAAATATTTTGACCTAAATGAAATGAAAACACAACTTTTCAAAATTTGTGCTCTGCAGTAAAAGTAGTGCTTAGAGGGAAATTTATAGCATTGAATTTATAACATTGAAGAGAAAGATCTAAAATTAATCATCTATGTTTCCCCCTTGAAAAACTAGAAAAAGAAGAGCAAATTAAATCCAGAGTAAGCAGAAGAAAAGAAATAATTAGAATTATAGCAGAAATCAATGAAATTGAAAATAGAAAATCAATAAGAGAAACTCAATGAAACCAAAAGCTAAAAACGATCAATAAAACTGATAAGCCTCTTCTAGTCAGGTCAACTCGGAAAACAAGAGAGAGGACACAAATTACTAACATCAGAAATAAAAGAGAGGACATCATGACAGATCCTATGGACATTAAAATGATAATAAGGAATATTATGAACAACTCTATGCATACAAATTAGATATCCCAGATGAAATACACTGATTTCTTGAAAGACACAATCTGCCAAAACTCACACAAGAAGAAACAGAAGGTCTGAATAGTCCTATGTGTATTTAAGAAATTGAACCCATAATTAATATTCTTCAAAAACAGAAATCACCAGGCCCAGATATATGCACTGGTGAATTCTAACAAACATTTAAGGAAGAAATTATACCAATTCTCTACAATCTCTTTCAAAAGATAGAAGCAGAGGGAATCTTTCCTAACTCACTTCATGAAGCCAACATTACTCTAATACCAAAATCATAGGAAGACATAACAAGAAAAGAAAACTATAGACCAATATCCCTTATGAAATTAGATGTAAAGATTCTCTATAAAATATTAGCAAGTTAAATCCAAAAAAGTATAAAAAGAATTAAAAGCCATGACTAAGGGGATTTATTCCCGGTATACAACATTTGAAAATCAGTTAATGTAATCTGTCATATCAACAGACTAAAAAAGAAAAATCATATCATATCAATAGGTATAGAAAAAGAATTTGACAAAACCAGACACCCTTTCATAATAAGACTCTCAGTAAACTAAGAATAGAGGGGAAATTCCTCAAGTTAATAAAGATTATCTATAAAAAGCCCCAGATAACATCATACTTAATATGCCCACAGAAGAAACTAGTTTGATCAGTTTGATCAGGTACAAGTCAAGGATG
Organism: Pseudorca crassidens; assembly: GCF_039906515.1. Taxonomy (NCBI): domain Eukaryota; kingdom Metazoa; phylum Chordata; class Mammalia; order Artiodactyla; family Delphinidae; genus Pseudorca; species Pseudorca crassidens. The sequence goes on along the minus strand of NC_090309.1, from coordinate 78,423,291 downwards.
TCCCCTCTCATCACTCCTTTTCAACAATGTACCAGAAGTCTTTACTAATTCAATAAGGCAAAAAAGGAAACGAAGTCACAGGAGTAATACTGGAGTCAGAGAGCATGGGGGCCATATTAGAATTCTGCCTATCACCAAATTCAGTTTCTAGTTCTACCCGTTTACTGGGGATTACAAAATAATGATCTCCTAATTCTATAATTTCTCTTTCATTTGTTAGTTGGGATACATTTAAAAATAGGTATTTCCCCTCAACTACTAATTTGTTACTCAGTTGTACAATTAATGTAGGAAAGGCAGAATAGATGCTTGATTCTTTGTCTTTATTTGCCAGTTTTTTTGTTGTTGTTTTTTTTTTCGGTATGCGGGCCTCTCACTGTTGTGGCCTCTCCCGTTGCGGAGCACAGGCTCCGGACGCGCAGGCTCAGCGGCCATGGCTCACGGGCCCAGCCGCTCCGCGGCACGTGGGATCTTCCCGGACCGGGGCACGAACCCGTGTCTCCTGCATCAGCAGGCGGACTCTCAACCACTGCGCCACCAGGGAAGCCCTATTTACCAGTTTTTTTAAGATAATAAATTGGCTTCCTAAAATCCTCTGAAGGTGAACAGTTAGTTTTTTAAAACGTTATCATTACCTTATGGATTTAAGCGTATTTGACATGTTTCAGTTAAGCATAGTTATACTCTGACGTTAAAATTGTTGCATCTTTAACTCAGTAAGAGCTTCTTCAAGTTTGCTTCCAAATATTATTGATGTACCCTATAGTCTTTGATTGCTTCCTTGCTGTGTGTCATGACATGATGCTTGAGGCTTAACTTGTTCATTTCTTCTGAGAGATACGTGAAAGAGTTATTTTTAATATCAGAGTATTTTGCGCACTATATTTAAGAGCACTTAACACTTTTAGTTCCTGTTGATTGGACTACATGCTGAAAAAAAATTCTGCTGTGATACTGTGAATTATTTAAAATGGACTAAATTTTTTAAACACAATCACATCTGCATATTTAAACATAGCTTTCCAAATATGTTCAATACATATTATTTATTCAGCCAACAGACAGTGATTGATGTATATTTGTATAAACACTGAGCTGCAAAGAGAACATCTTCCAAATCATTCAATCCCTATAACCACTGACTGAAATATAAATGAAGGAAACTTAAGTTCAGGAAACAGTGGCTCACTCTAACTCAAGGTTATTTCTCATCACTTTCCTTGTCTGGGTCCTGCAAGGTGAAGTCAGTGGACCCCTCACTGGGTGATAGATTAAGAAACAAGAATATATACAGTGTTTTAAATAATATTTTTCTTATGATTAAATAATTAATCCATGGATTAATTTTTAGAAAACTTGGAGAGTATATAGAGGAAAAATCATCCACAAATCTATATAATCTGTACCACCTAAAAACAACCATATCGTCAATAATTTGAGATACTTTTTTCCATTGTTGGAGTTGTGTGAGTGTGTGTATAAACTGGATCATAAGGTGTTTATAATTGTTTTTAAATTACTATGAATATTTCCCATATTTGTGTCATTTAGCATTGATTTAAAATATGAGCCATTAAGGCTAGTCTAATATAGTATTATATAGATGTACTATTGTCCTACTATTGGGCATTAAGGTTGAGTCCAATTGGTTGGGTATTTTAAGTAACATGGCAATGAACATGTTTGTGAAAAATGTTTTGTCCAAATCTCTGATTGTTTTCTTAGAATGTATTCCCATAAGTAAATGTATAGATCAATGGTATGAAAAATTTAATTGCTTTTTATACAAATTGACTTTTAGAAAGTTTATTCTAGAAGTATATTGTATTCCCACCAACGGTATAACAGTATGTAGTATATAAATGCTTTTCTATTTTATGATGTTTATTGAATGCTTTTAAGTTCATAGTATGCCCTAGTATATCTTACCTCATTTACTCCTCTATGGAAATCAATGAAGTTTAATATCACCCCCCATTTTATATGAAAGGAATGTAAGGCATGAGGCAATTGAATTATTTACCCAGGGCTTCTGCTAATAGGTAATATTGCAGAGACTGGCTCAGAAGAGTGTCATTTTCCCTAAACCACACAAAAGAGATCTGGTTAGATATCTGGGCCTCCCTCTCTGTCTCTCTGTCTCCCTCTGTCTCTGTCTGTCTCGCCTTCCCTCCCTCTCCCTCTCATTCTCTCTCATTCATTTCTATCTCCTTTGGATTTATCGATTATCATTGGTATACTATGACTGATATTCTATCAACTGAGTTATATCATAAAATAACTCCCTGTATGTGTATATGTGTGTGTCCCTATGCCATTTTGTGTGTGTGTGTGTGTGTGTGTGTGTGTGTGTGTGTGTTTAGTTTAGAAGGTCAGTTTTAAGACTGAAATCTTAAAACTCAAACTATTTATATTTGTTCTAAAGCATTACTGGTCTAGAATCGTTAGGGTGTTTCCTTCTAGTTGACATTAGTTTGATTATTATTTATTCAGACTTTTCCAAAAATTGACTCATGTGCACACTTCTCTCTCCTTCCTCACTACCCCTCTCCCCCTACGACCTCCCCCTACTAGTCTTTCCTGAGGGATAGATCACAATATTTGTTGGCAGTTGTTTTGTAAGGGGAATTTAGCACAACATTCAGATCTACTCTGTTTAAAATTAGCTGGTCCTAACTCTTATTATTTAATTGCACCATATGGCTATGTTACTTCACCTAGACAATACCAGAAATACCTGTGCAGGCTCTGTTGTAGAAGCTGGGGAAAAATGACAGGGGCAAGGAAAACCCAGTTTCATTAGGCTTGGGGCTTTATTATTTAATCAAGCAGACTAGTTTCCCCTTGTGTTAAAAAAAAATCACCCACAAACATTTAAATGGTTTTATCTTCTCTTCTAATTGGGTAAACATGCCTAAGCAGGAGCAAAAGGCAGAGGAAAGGTCTTGAGATGCTCATTTCCTGAAAAGTAATACTGTGTAGATTTGGCCTCTAAGTCTGGGGGTAATTGGGATATGTATTATTCTTGGACATGAATGCCAAAGGGAAGGAATTCAGAGACCCTGAAATGGAAAGGTTGGGTGTTACTCAGCCTCTGATGACTCCCTTCAAAGTCAACAAAGTCAAACAGCTGGAGTTGAGAGAAGTCATATTTGTGGTGAGGAAGGACCAGAACACTCTTAACTGTCCCCTTGATTTTTACTTTAGCTGCTTTATTTTAACTTTGTTATTACAAAGATCACCTATTTTAATGAGTCTTAGTCCTTCAAGCATTTGTAAATGCCTCTTTGAGAATCTCTTTTTTGGTGGGAGTGGGAGTGGGTGGGGTGGGCTGAGAATCCTGTCTCTGCCTGGTCTCTTTTCTTAACAAACATTTGGATTCCATTTTATTTTTGGACCCTAAATTCCTAATTTGAGAGACTATCTTATTTTTGGTATGTGCTTTTGACTGCAAAAAAAAGTAGCTTAGTCCAAAATTTCCCACCCTAAATCAAGTTTTTGAGAACCATAAATAGGCCATTAAAAACTTTATACTTTTCCAGTGAGATTAGGAGGGGAATGTTCCAATAAGTTCACACCATTGTTTTAATGTCTCTGAGTGATCATAAGAGTAAGCCAAAAATCACACAATCAACCTCTAAGATGAACAAGACCTAGAATAAGAAAAAAAGCAGTTTAAAACTGGTGCACAATTCTTTTCTAAATAATTGAATTATCTTCCCCAGGAGTGCCATGTATAGGGTAATACTATTATTTCTCGTACTTCTTTCCGTAGTTGTTATTGATCTTTCTTGCCACTCCTTCAACTATAAAACATGTAGGTTATTCCCTCATGTAACCAGCAGTCCTTCTGGCCCATACATTTGGCTACTCTAATAGCTACAGGTACTAAATTTTATTATTGAGGAGCCATTTGAAAAGAATAGCAACTACTTGGTTTCATAAACATAGTTATGTTAGGTATAGCTCAAGATGCTTACTTGATTAATATGTATTTGCCAGATACGATGAGACTAGAATTGTAGTAAAAGTAAATTAAGTATTTTTCCTAGATAAATTTATATGGGAGAAAAAATCAGTTTTGAATGTGTAAGTATTCCTTATTCATGGTAACAGATAATTGTATTCAGAACTAAAGAGCAGAGTAGGTCATTTTGTAATCCATCTCAGCAATAAGGAAGGTCTGATAAGGAGAAAAATAGTTAGTAATGTACATAAAGGAGAATCCCAGATTAGAAGATCAGAAGTGGCACTTCACAGCCCTTGTTTTCCTGGTAAATTACAAAGCTGATTCCCTTTTTAATCTTTAATATGATAAAGAAATGTTACTGAGATTGCTCACGTTCACGTCTGACAAAATATCTTGATATTCTGAAGCAGTAAATGTCACTGAGCTTCACAGGGGCAGAAATCTAAGTGAGATACACATGGCTTAAGGAGGTTATGTGTGTGGCTATATGTGTCTCTGTGTGTTTCTGGTTGGAGATTAGGCTGAATAGATGGGTCATGTTCCATGGTAAATTGTCAACCCAGGAGATTTTTAATCTTGTATGCCTGGAATAGAAACAATCTTGGCTGACATATACTAGAAGAGGGATGATTAATGTAATTGGAACTAATTTTAAGGACATGTCTGTCTTTTAAAACAACAAAAAAGTCTGCGTATGGTGCTATTGGCAAGTTGCTTGCATGATGAGTCTTAACAGAGCTTTTTCCATATGGGTTACCTGAATAAATGAAGCAATAAGGAGAAAGAACTAGCTTGTACTGAGCAATTATTGCATATGATAATATATTCTAGCATAGAAAAAATTTATACATTATGAACCTGGTGTAAAAATGGATCAGTTGGCTACAATATAAAATATAATTAACTTGGTATATGTCAAATAAATACTCACAACAAGGAGAACATCAGGATTATTCATTAAATGGTGCTCTGATGGGACACCAGCTTGGAAAATGAAGTTATATTAAGGCTTACTGAGTTGAAGATCAATGGTTGAACACCTTTACCTCCACTCTTTCTTGAAACCCCAGTAAAGGATTTTCTAAACATAAATATACAAAGCACAGAGAAACTGAGAAATGGCAAAGCAGCAAGATGGGTGCTAAAACACTTAGCAGACCTGAAAAAAAAAAACCTGAATTCTAAGTCAGCAGTGGAGAAAGCTGAGAAGGTCCTCAATCTGTACCATAGATCTCCCAAGACGCTCAGAAATTGTCAGCACCAGTTACCTCTGGAAGTGGGGAGGATGAGGTGTATGAAGGAGTTGTTGAAAACAGGAGGTTGGATTAAATTCTGCCTTAAGATGCAGTTAAGGCACCAGATTCCCTCCTTCCTCTACTCAGCTGGAAGACTTCTCCTCTCTCACCCTGATAGAAGAGGAGGTTTATTCTCTGGAGAGGTTGCATATCTCTGGACTGGGAATATTAGATGAATTTAAAGGAAGGGAAATCTTACTGCAATTTGAGAGATTTCATAAAAATTTGTGCACTGAATGTTGGATGCCTCATACCACTCTTTACCCACTTTGCTCTCAGAATATTAGGAACCTGGCTTATACTTTCCTTAATAGACTGGATGGTGCATCTGTGCAGAATAAGAAAAGACATTAAGGCACACATCATACTTTCTTCAGTGATATAGCCCAGTCACACCATTCCTTAAAGTGAAGCCCAAAGTTGGCAAGCAAACACAGTGCTCAGCAGTTCCCATCAGTCTGCAGAGATCCACTCTTAAACATGAGCAGACAGCCAAAGATCCCCAGGTATTTGAGCAAAGCTCCTAATTGAAAAGATAGAGACTAAAATAAATAAGTAGAAAACATCAGCATGGACAGAACTGGTTATACAGGGATATAGATAATGTTAAAAATACCATTATATTCCAAATGGCTGAGAAGATTTTGCATCAATGAAACAAGAACAGTATGCCACACAAAGGGATAATATGACTCTAAGAAAAAGGTCTTGAAAATTAAAACTATAATATATGATAAAAAAGATTAGAAGTTTTAGAAGCTAATAATGAGGAATTCTCTCAGAAAGTTAAATAGAACTGGAAAATGGGAAAGAAAAAATAAGAATATTAGAGAATCATCTCATGAGTAACCATATCCAAAATTATGGTTCTAAATAGACAAAACAGAGAAAACAGAAGAGAAAATCATCAAGAAACACTGTTATATAATTAAAAGTTAGCCAGTACCAGAAAAATGGATCAGAATAGAACAACACCCTGCCAATTCAAAATGTCAGTGGCTGGGGCTTCCCTGGTGGCGCAGTGGTTGAGAGTCGCCTGCCGATGCAGGGGACACGGGTTCGTGCCCCGGTCCGGGAAGATTCCACATGCCGCGGAGCAGCTGGGCCCGTCAGCCATGGCCGCTGAGCCTGCGTGTCCGGAGCCTGTGCTCTGCAACGGGAGAGGCCACAATAGTGAGAGGCCCACGTACTGCAAAAAAAAAAAAAAAAAAAAAAAAGTCAGTGGCCAAGAGAAGATCTTGACGCTCCCAGAGAGAGAAAAAAATCAGGTATACTAAAGATTATGAATAAAATGGCTTTGGACTCTGTAGAAATAGAGCAATACCTTAAAAACTTTTACAGAAAGGCCTTCAAATTTTTAAGAGAAAGTGTTTTCTAACCTAGAATTCTGTTCTCAGTCTAACTGGCAAATATGAGAGTAGAGTAAAGGTATTTTTGGACAGACAATATCACTAAAAATTTACCTCCTACTCACCTTTTCTCAGAAAGCTACTTTAGGGTGTGTTCCACCAACCAAGAAAGTAAAAGTAAGAAAGAGGAAGACAGGATCTAGGAAATAGGAGCTCCCACTCAAGCAAGTGACAGAAGGAATGCCCTTGATGATGGTGTGGCAGAGATTTCTAGTAGTCAGTAGAAATTCCTTTCCTATTCCTGTTAAGTACATGGTTAGATGATATCCCCCAAATCCCTTGCCTTTAAATGTGGCCTCAGTACTGAGCCCTGTGGATAGAACTAATTGTGCTACTTCCAGGCTACTCTTTTCAAGAAGTGAGTATGCCTCTTCTAACTCCCCGTGAGGCAACTGGATACAGAAGATGACAGATGGTAAATTTATAAGATGAAAGAAACCTGGATCCCAAATTTACCGTAGTGGGATGAGAGACATCCACTAACCAAGGACCACCATCTTAGATTGTTACTTGAACAAGAAATAAGTTTCTGTTCTGGGAGTCTGTCTGTCATTGCAGCCTACCCTAACTACTAGGGATGCTGAAAAGAAATACTAGGATAAGAGCTGTATAACATTCCAAGAGAGTAACCTAACCAGTCCAGAATTGGAGCAGGTCAGGCTCTGGTACAAAAGTTTTCCAAGAAGATGAAACTGATAGAAAACTGGATGTGTTTGAACACTGGGGAAAAGTTGGGGGTGAATTAGTCATAATGACACAGGCAACAAAGGAAACAAAAGTAAATAACACATTCATTGACTCCAGGGAGGACGAAGTTTATGCAAGATAAGAAAAATAATTATAACTAGCTGCATGCTCAGTTATAAATAACATTTAGATAACTTTAATAGATTGATCTGAGCAACATAAAAATATAACTTTATTGGGGGATGGAAGTATGGAAGTGTGCCTGTTTGTAGTAATGTGGGATAGAGAAAGAGAGTTAAGTCCATATCTCCCATCTTGAGAAGTCAATATCTGATGCCTAAAATTGAAAAATCAAAAATTAATATAAGCACTCTCTCTATATGTATATATTTCTCTAGAAATGTAGAGGGGGATAACACTGAAGAAGGGAAATATCAAGGGGGTAACAACAAGGGATTCATATTTTACAATAAGCCTCATTAGATTTATTTTACCATTTAAATTATATGTATGTATAAAATGTATAAAAACAAAGAAAAATTTTTTTAAAAATTTATATCCACCTTTCTTACAAAAGTATTTCATATGGATCAAAACCAGAGCTATAACATTTTAGTAAAGTTCAATCAGAGTGAAACAGAAAACAAATTTGATAATATTAGAGTGAGGGGGAAAACTTCCTCTGTTTGAAGCTACAGAAGCAACTAAAGAGGAAAACATCTGTGTAATAAAAAAACTAAAATTAAAGAAAAACAAACCTGAAAAACACTTTATCAATTACAAGAAAGGGTTAATTTTTATTATAAAATAACTCATTCAAATATATAAGAAAAATATCAAGACCTCAGTAGATGAATGAAAAAAAAAATGATAGGGAATGGAAATGGCTAATCGTTGAAAAGATCCAATTTGCTGTTGATTTAAGTAAGTTAATAAATGAAAAGTTACCTTTATACCTATTTTAGCTTAAAAATGGTAACTCTAAGTGCTCTTGGAATTGTGTTAATCTTGTATATGCAGACGTAGCTACATAGCAAATTTTTATGATCTACTTGAGAGTAAGATAATTAATAGCACTAATTATGTGGAATCTTCAAACTTTTTGACAAAGGCCCAGAGGCCTAAACATTATCCTAAGTAAATAATTAACCAAAGAAAATAAAGTCATGCATAGTAAAAAGATGATGAAATAAATTATAATTCCCCCCATCCTGGAATAGCAACATATTTATAAAAACTATACCACAAGTTGACCAGATTATTATATACTCATACTATGAAAGTGCAGAATACAATACTATAATTGTGATTGTTATGTAGAATACAAATATATAAGGACACAACCTTAAACATTCAGAAAATTTAGATCAATTCCTTTAGGCTGCTGGCATGTGAAGTTATGTTTTTATGTTTAAAAATTTCTTTAATGTTACAAATGAGGTTTGATGTTCAAGTGGTTTCTTCAACACTTGCTGGTCAATTAATTTAGACAAGGCACATATATTTTTGAGCCTCATTTTTCCATCTGAGAATAATAAATGTAGTATTTACTCACCTACCTCAGAACATTTTCATAAGAATCCAATGCTATAATGTATATGAAAACACTCGGTAGATGTGAAGCACTTTATTAATATGTGGAGTTATTGTTGTCATTATTATCATCAGTGCTATTGGGAACACTGCTTTGGCAGAATTATTCTTTCTCAGCCACAGACAGAGATTTATCTCCCTGCTTCCATATGTAACACATTAGAAGTTACTTGAGCTCAAGGTCAGTTTTTAACTTCGGCTTCTTAGAGAAGCAATGGAATAAACCAAAGATCAATGTGAATATTTTCCAAGAAAATCATCCAAGAGGAATACCCAGGGAATGATGGAAAGCATTCCAAGGACCCCACAGGAAGAACAAGTCTTTGTCTGAGAACTCTGGGCTGCTTTAATAACTTCGTCTTAGCCATTGTTCAACTCCTCATTGGGAAAGATTGGCTCCTTGGTCAACTCTTATTACATTTCAGTGTCTATGAGGGGCTCAGTGTCTTTGAGGGCCTCAATCGGAGGGGCTTAATCATATGACTGAAACGTTTAAAAAGTAATATTTATGCCCAGTCATTACAGTTGCATTCAAGATCAAATCTGAATTCTTTTCATGCAATTAAAAAATCTATATTGGTAATTTTTCAACTTGGGAAGCTCCCTGAGTCCAACAATTAAAGTTTAGGGATAATCATTTGGGAATACTCCTATGAGAGTTCTTCTTTTGTTTTTGACTAGTGGAATGAACATGGAGAGATCAGAGATAACCTCAGTTGCCGTTTTCATGTTTTGTTGTGTTGGGAACAGGAAAAGTAAAGTGAATGTACATACTGAAATTGCTCAGTCATTATTTCTGAATAATAGTACTGTAAAATGAGTTTTGCTAATGGCTTTTTTATTTGCTGTCTCTATGTCTTTTGCAGTAAAATGTCCATTCATGTATTTTTCCCATTGTTTGTTACTTTACTACTGAGTTTATATGGGATCTTTCAGAGAGCAAAAGTTTTAAATTTTGATTAGATCCAATTTATTAATATCTCCTTTTATATATCATGCTTTTGGTGTCAAGTTTAAGAACTCTTTGTCTAGCTCTTTATACTGAAGATTTTCTCCTATGGTATTGTTTTGTTTTTCCTAAAAGTTGCATAGATTTACACTTTACATTTAAGTCCATGATCCATTTTGTGGTAATTTTTGTATCAAGTGTGAGGTTTTTTGTTGTTTGTTTGTTTCACATCTTTATTGGAGTATAATTGCTTTAAAATGTTGTGTTAGTTTCTGCTGTACAACAGACTGAATCAGCTATATGTATACATATATCCCCATATCCCCTCCCTCTTGAGCCTCCCTCCCACCCTCCCTATCCCGTCCCTCTAGGTCATCACAAAGCGTCGAGTTAATTCCCTGTGCTATGCAGCAGCTTCCCAGTAGCCATCCATTTTACATTTGGTAGTGTATATATGTCAGTGTTACTCTCTCACTTCGTCCCAGTTTACCCTTCCCCCTCCCCATGTCCTTAAGTCCATTCTCTATGTCTGTGTCTTTATTCCTGTCCTGCCCCTAGGTTCATCAGAACCTTTTTTTTTTTTTTTTAGTTTCTGTATATATGTGTTAGCATATGGTATTTGTTTCTCCCTTTCTCACTTTCTTCACACTGTATGACAGACTCTAGGTCCATCTACCTCACTACAAATAACTCAATTTCATTTTTTTTATGGCTGAGTAATATTCCATTGTATATATGTGCCACATCTTCTTTATCCATTCATCTGTCGATGGACAATTAGGTTGCTTCTATGTCCTGGCTATTGTAACTAGTGCTGCAGTGAACATTGTGGTACGTGACTCTTTTTGAATTATGGTTTTCTCAGGGTATATGCCCAGTAGTGGGATTGCTGGGTCATATGGTAGTTCTGTTTTTAGTTTTTTAAGGAAACTCCATACTGTTCTCCATAGTGGCTGTATCAATTTACATTCCCACCAACAGTGCAGGAGAGTGCCCTTTTCTTCAGACCTTCCCCAGCATTTATTGTTTCTAGATTTTTTGATGATGGCCATTCTGACTGGTGTGAGGTGATACCTCGTTGTGGTTTTGACTTGCATTTCTCTAATGATTAGTGATGTTGAGCATCTTTTCATGTGCCTCTTGGCCATCTGTATGTCTTCTTTGGAGAAATGTCTGTTTAGGTCTTCTCATTTTTGGCTTAGGTTGTTTGTTTTTTTGATATTGAGCTGCATGAGCTGCTTGTATATTTTGGAGATTAATCCTTTTTCAGTTGCTTCGTTTGTGAATATTTTCTCCCATTCTGAGGGTTGTCTTTTTGTCTTGATTATGGTTTCCTTTGCTGTGCAAAAGCTTTTAAGTTTCCTTAGGTCCCATTTGTTTACTTTTGTTTTTATTTCCATTACTCTAGGAGGTGGGTCAAAAACGGTCTTCCTGTCATTTATGTCATAGAGTGTTCTGCCTATGTTTTCCTCTAAGAGTTTTACAGTGTCTGGCCTTACATTTGGGTCTTTAATCCATTTTGAGCTTATTTTCATGTATGGTGTAAGGGAGGGTTCTAATTTCATTCTTTTACATGTAGCTGTCCGGTTTTCCCAGCACCACTTATTGAAGAGGCTGTCTTTTCTCCATTGTACATCCTTGCCTCCTTTGTCAAAGATAAGGTGACCATATGTGCATGGGTTTATCTCTGGGCTTACTATCCTGTTCCACTGACCTATATCTCTGTTTTCGTGCCAGTACCATACTGTCTTGATTACTGTAGCTTTGTAGTATAGTCTGAAGTCAGGGAACCTGATCCCTCAGCTCCGTTTTTCTTTCTCAAGATTGCTTTGGCTGTTCGGGGTCTTTGTGTTTTCATACAAATTGTAAAGTTTTTTGTTCTAGTTCTGTGAAAAAAATGCCACTGGTAATTTGATAAGGATTGCATTGAACCCATAGATTGCTTTGGGTAGTATAGCCATTTTCACAGTATTGATTCTTCCAATCCAAGAGCATGGTATAGATCTCCATCTGTTTATGTCATCTTTGCTTTCTTTCATCAGTGTTTTATAGTTTTCTGAGTACAGGTCCTTTGCCTCCTTAGGTAGGTTTATTCATAGGTATTTTATTCTTTTTGTTGCAATGGTAAATGGGATTGTTTCCTTAATTTCTCTTTCTGATCTTTCGTTATTAGTGTATAGGAATGCAAGAGATTTCTGTGCATTAATTTTGTATCCTGCAACCTTAACCAAATTAATTGACTAGTTCTAGTACTTTTCTGGTGGCATCTTTAGGATTTTGTTTGTATAGTATCATGTCATTGGCAAACAGTGACAGTTTTCCTTCTTCTTTTCCAATTTGTATTCCTTTTATTTCTTTTTCTTCTCTGATTGCCATGGCTAGGACTACCAATACTATGTTGAATGGTAGCAGCAAGCATGGACATCCTTATCTTGTTCTTTGATCTTAAAGGAAATGCCTGCAGTTTTTCACCATTGAGAATGACGTTTGCTGTGGGTATATTGTATATGGCTTTTATTATATTGAGGTAGGTTCCCTCTATGACCACTTTCTGGAGAGTTTTCATCATAAATGGTGTTGAATTTTGTCAAGTGTTTTCTGCATCTATTGAGATGATCATATGGTTTTAATTCTTCAGTTTGTTAATATGGTGTATCACATTGATTGTTTTGCATATATTGAAGAAGCCTTGCATCTCTGGGATAAATCCCAATTGATCATGTTATATGATCTGTTGTTGGATTCTGTTTGCTAGTATTTTGTTGAGGATTTTTGCATATATGTTCATCAGTGATATTGGTCTGTAATTTTCTTTTTTTGTGATATCTTTGTCTGGTTTTGGTATCAGAGTGATGGTGGCCTCGTAGAACGAGTTTGGGAGTGTTTCTCCCTCTGCAGTTTTTTGGAAGAGTTTGAGAAGGATAGGTGTTAACTCTTCTCTAAATGTTTGATAGAATTCACCTGTGAAGCCACCTGGTCCTGGACTTCTGTTTATTAGAAGATTTTTAATTAGAGTTTCAATTTCATTACCTGTGATTGGTCTGTTTATATTTTCTAATTCTTCCTGGTTCAGTCTTGGAAAGTTGTACCTTTCCAAGAATTTGTCAGTTTCTTCCAGGTTGTCCATTTTATTGGCATAGAGTTGCTTCTAGTAATCTCTTATGATCCTTTGTATTTCTATAGTGTCAGTTGTAATTTCTCCTTTTTCATTTCCAGTTTTATTGATTTGGGTCCTCTCCCTTTTTTTCTTGATAAGTCTGGCTAAAGGTTTATCAATTTTGTTTATCTTCTCAAAGAACCAACTTTTAGTTTTATTAATCTTTGCTGTTGTTTTCTTCATTTTTATTTCATTTATTTCTGCTCTGATATTTATGATTTCTTTCCTTCTGCTAACTTTGGGTTTTCTTTGTTCACCTTTTTCTAGTTGCTTTACATGTAAATTTAGATTGTTTGAGATTTTTCTTGTTTCTTGAGATGAGCTTGAATTGCTATAAACTTCTCTCTTAGAACTGCTTTGGCTGTGTCCCATAGGTTTTGGATCATCATGTTTTTGTTGTCATCTGTTTCTATGTATTTTTGAAATTTCTTCTTTGATTTCTTCAGTGATCTCTTGGTTATTTAGCAGTGCAGTGTTTAGCCTCCATGTATTTGTGTGTTTTTTCCTGTAATTGATTTCTAATCTCATAGTGTTGTGGTCAGAAAAGGTGCTTGATGAGATTTCAATTCTCTTAAATTTTCCAAGGCTTGATTTGTGACCCAAGATGTGATCTATTCGGGAGAAAGTTCTGTGTGCACTTGAGAAGGTGTATTCTTCCACTTCTGGGTGGAATGTCCTATAAATGTCAATTAAATCTGTTTGGTCTATTGTGTCATTTAAAGCTTGTGTTTCCTTATTTATTTATTTCCTTATTTATTTTCTGTCTGATCTGTCTGTTGGTGTAAGTGGGGTGTTAAAGTCCCCCTCTATTATTGTGTTACTGTCAATTTCTCCTTTTATGGCTGTTAGCATTCACCTTATGTATTGAGGTGCTCCTATGTTGGGTGCATAAATATTTATAATTGCTATGTTTTCTTTTTGGATTGATCCCTTGATCACTATGTAGTGTCTTTCCTTGTCTCTTGTAACAGTCTTTATTTTAAAGTCTATTTTGTCTGATATGAGCATTGCTACTACAGCTTTCTTTTCATTTCCATTTGCATGGAATATCTTTTTCCATCCCCTCACTTTCAGTCTGTATGTGTCCCTAGGTCTGAAGTGGGTTTCTTGTAGGCAGCATATATAAGGGTCTTATTTTTGTATCCATTCAACCAGTCTGTGTCTTCTGGTTGGAGCATTTAATCCATTTACATTCAAGGTGATTATCAATATGTATGTTCCTATTACCGTTTTCTTAATTGATTTGGGTTTGTTTTTGTGGGTCTTTTTCTTCTCTTGTGTTTCCTGCTTAGAGAAGTTCCTTTAGCATTTGTTATAAAGGTGGTTCAGTGATGCTGAATTCTTGTAGCTTTTGCTTGTCTGTAAAGCTTTTGTTTTCTCTGTCAAATCTGAATGAGATCCTTGCTGGGTAGAGTAATCTTGGTTTTAGGGATTTTGCTTTCATCACTTGAAATATATCTTGCCACTCCCTTCTGGCCTATAGAGTTTCTGCTGAGAAATCAGCTGATAACCTTATGGGGATTCCCTTGTATGTTTTTTTGCTTTTCCCTTGCTGCTTTTAATATTTTTTTCTTTAAATTTAATTTTTTGTTAGTTTGATTAATGTGTGTCCTGGTGTGTTTCTCCTAGGGTTTATCCTGTATGGGACTCTCTGCACTTCCTGGACTTGAGTGGTTATTTCCTTTCCCATGTTAGGGAATTTTTCAACTGTAATCTCTTCACATATTTTCTCAGACCCTTTCTCTTTCCCTTCTTCTTCTGGGACCCCTATAACTTGAATGTTGGTGCATTTAATGTTGTCCCAGAGGTCTCTGAGACTGTCTTCAGTTCTTTCATTCATTTTTCTTTATTCTGCTCTACGGCACTTATTTCCACCATTTTATCTTCCGGCTCACTCATCTGTTCTTCTGCCTCAGTTATTCTGCTATTGATTCCTTCCACAGCATTTTTAATTTCACTTATTGTGCTGTTCATCACTGTTTGTTTGCTCTTTAGTTCTTCTAGGTCCTTGTTAAATGTTTCTTGTATTTTCTCCATTCTATTTCCAAAATTTGGGAACATCTTTACTCTCATTACTCTGAATTCTTTTTCAGGTAGGTTGCCTATTTTGTCTTCATTTATTTAGTCTTGTAGGTTTTTACCTTGCTCCTTCATTTGTAAAATATTTTTTTTGTAGTTTCTTTTTTTTTTTTTTTTTTTGATGAGTGGGGCTGTATTCCTGTCTTACTGGTTGTTTGGCCTGAGGTGTGCAGCACTGGAGTTTGCAGGCAGTTGGGTAGAGCCAGGTCTTTGTGCAGAGATGAGGACCTCCGGGAGGCTTCACTCCAGTTAATATTCCCTGGGTCTGAGGTTCTCTGTCAGTGCAGAGGTTTGGACTCGGCGTTCCCACCACAGGAACTCAGGCCTGACCCCAGCCTGGGGACCAAGATGTCTCAAGCCGAATGGTGTGGCAAAAGAAAAAAAAGGAGCAGTATAATAACAAAGAATAAGTAATAAAACACAACTAGAAAGATAAACAATATATTAGGAAAAATAAAAATATATTTGAAACAACTGCAACAAGGTAAAACAAAATGACAACAGAAAATAGAAAGAAGAAAAAAAGAAATAAAAAAAGCAACAAACCAAGAGAAGCAGAACAATAACAAAGTATAAAGAATAAAATACAATTAGAAAAATAAAAGATTTATTAGAAAAAATAAAAACATACATGAATCAACAATAACAATGTAAAACTGAGCCCCAACCTAAAAGAAGAAAAGAAAAGGAAGAAAAAAAAAAAAAAAGGCCAGAAAAGGCCTTGGCTATGGGGGGTCAGAGCCTAGGTGGGAGTGGAACTTAGGCAGGGGTGGGGTTTAGGGTGCAGCAGGGTGTAAGCAGGG
Source organism: Pseudorca crassidens (assembly GCF_039906515.1). NCBI lineage: Eukaryota > Metazoa > Chordata > Mammalia > Artiodactyla > Delphinidae > Pseudorca > Pseudorca crassidens. The sequence goes on along the minus strand of NC_090309.1, from coordinate 78,407,349 downwards.
GTGACATTTAAGCATGGGGCAAGGCCTAGGCTCAAGGCCCAAGCTGCCGGTAAAGGCCTTGGGGGCAGGGCCTATGCGGAGTGAAGTTCAGGTGTGGAGCGGGGCCTAGGATTAGGACCTGCAGAGAAGGGGAGAGGCAGCACATCCAGAGGAGTGCCTCCGGAGTGTGGAGTTCTGGAGTTTGGAGGTAAGACCCTGGGTGAGGGTGTGTGGGTGGGGTTTAGGCCCATTGTGGTTGGAGGGTTTCTTAGAGGATGTCTCTGAGTGCCAAGTGTAGAGGTCAGGCCCTGGGTGGGGATGCAGGGCCAGGGCTTGGCTTCTGCACAGCAGGAGGGAGCCTCTGAGGGCAGAGGATTAGGCCCAGGAGCCCGACAGGCTACCAGGTGCACAAGTGCTCAGGGAAAGCCCTAGCCACTCTCCCTTCCATTCCTCCCCCTGCCTCCTTTGTTGCTGCTGGACCCCTAGCCGTGGGTGTGTCCCACCAGGTGTAGGAACTCCTCTCCTCCCCCAGCTGCCCCTCAGGGGTGCTGGTTCCGTCCTGCCTCCACTTCTCTACCCTTCTCTCCCCCCACCATCCTACCTGGTCACTTGGGGTTCCTCCCATCCCCTTAGGTGTCTGTGGTTCCCCACTGGTGCCTGGTAGGTGCCCTAGTTGTGTGGAGGTGCAAATTCCACATCCTCCTCGTCTGCCATCTTGACTCCGCCCCCTTCAAGTGTGAGGTTTTTAGTTTTGGGTTTGTTTGTTTTTTTTCACTTGGATGTCCAATTATTCCAACCTTATTTCATGCAAAGACCATCCATTCTGCATTGAATTGCTTTCGCAGATTTATCAGAAATCAGTAGGGTATATTTGTGTGGGTCTATTTCTGGGTTCTGTTTTGTCCATTGATGTATGTGACTATTATTCCACCAGTACCACACTGTCTTGCATATTGCAGCTGTATAGAGTCATTAATCCCACATTCTTCTTTTTTTAAAGATTGTTTTAGCTATTACAGTAACTGTACCATTCCAAATAAATTTTAGAATAAGCTTGTATATGTCTACAAAACACCTTGATGGGGTTTTTGGTAGGAATGATATTAAATTTTAGCTAAATTTAGGAGACTTGCCATCTTTACTTTTGAGTCTTTCAGTTCATGTACATATTATGCATTTTCATTTATTTAAGCTTTTTAAAAATGTCTTTCATCAGCATTTAAAATTTTTCAGCATATAAGTCCTATACAGGTTTTGTTAAATTGTTACCTAAATATTTCATTTTCTTTAGAGTGATAGTAAATAGAATTGTGTTTTTTTAATTTGTTTCCATGTATTCATTCTTAATAGAGAGATGTTGTAAATGTATATTCTATAACTTTACTAAACTCACTAATTATAAGAATTTTTTTTTGTTTGGTAAATTTCTTATGATTTTCTAAATGCACAGTCATGTCATCTGAAAATATTAACAGTTTTGTTTTTTTCTTTCAAATCTGTATGCCTTTTATTTCTTTTTCTGGCCTCATTGCACTGGCTAGGAATTCTACTACTAATTATGTTGAATTAGAGTGGTGATAACAGACATCCTTGCCTTGTTCTTGTTCCTGGTCATAGAGGACAGCATTGTCTTTCTCCATTTAAATATGATGTTAGCTATAGGACTTTTTGCAGATGCTTTCTTATCAAGTAAAGTTGTTTTCTTCTATTCTTAACTTGCTGAGAGTTGTGATGTTTTTTGTTTGTTTGTTTGTTTTACCATGAGTGGTTATTGAATATTATCTTTTTTTTACATTAATTGTTATCATATAATTTGACTTTTCTTCTTTAGATTGTTGATGTGCTATATTACACTGACTGATTTTTAAATATTGAACCATCCTTGCATACCTGGTATGGATATCAGTTGGTCATAGTGTATAATTCTTTTGATTCATTGTTGGATTTAATTTGCTAATATTTTGTTGAGGATTTTTGTATCTAAATTTGTAAGAGATATGACCATGTTTTTCTGATGAATTAATTTATGTCTTTACTCTTCTACTTAACCATGACCATACCATTATATAACCTTCTGATATCATTTCAATATAAATCTTTCCATGTTACTGTAAATTCCTCAGAATTATTACTTTTTATGGCTGCTCATTTTAGAGCTGTGCCATCATTCTCTTATTGTTAGACATTTAACTTGTTTTCTTGATTCCAGCTTTTTTCTATTGTAATATTGATATAATAAATCGCTTAGTGAATACAATTAGTTTTATGTTTTGCTTTATTTAAATATAAAAGAGTCACAGAGCAGGATAACCATAAGAGACAAAGATATAAAGTAACAGAGGCTTTAGTGTCAGAAAGACAACAGTTAAGTCTCTCACTCTACTGCTTTCTAGCTGATCACTTAATGTTCCTGAGTCTCCATTCTCCTCTTCTTAAGATGGAAACTCACCAAGGTAATGTATGTAAAATGCTTAGTTCACGCTGGGTATTCATACGTCTTACAGAGCAGTTCTTTTCCTCCTTCTCCTGCTTCCTCTACTTCCCTGTGTCACCCTCTTACTGAGCATAATTATGATGTGTTAACTAGCATGGCTTTTTAGAAGGATTTTTAAATACCAGATTAAAAAATAATAATTGATACTATTATTTTAAACAATCTGCATTTTGCCTCTGTAAAATTATAATCTTTTTAGTAGAAGTAAATTAATTGGAAATGGGATAAAGAGATTGTAGGATTTATTGCATGTGAATGTGTGTGGGTGAAACGGAGAGGGAGAGAGTTGTTAATTTTGTTGGTGAGATACAAGGTTAAATAAAAATAAATCAATAAGGGAAGCAATGTTAGTAAACATTAAATGATCAACACAACATGGCATGACGATCAAGTGCCTTACGATTTCCACAAGTCTCTTTATCCCACAGCAACCATATTTGGATGTTTCACAAATGGTGATTTCCTTGTAAAGAGACCCAGGGGATTTCTGCCTGCTCTGTATTACTGATGATGATGATGATGATGATGATGATGATGATAATGATTATGAGGTTTATAGTGATAATAGAGGAGAAATAGGCAGGTGGGAGAAAAGAGAAAGGAGGTGATGGTGGGCGGAAAAAGATTAATATAAATCAGCTGTTGAGTGCCTTTTGTTTGGGTTTTTTTTTTTTGATGACAGAGAATCTAGGGTCATTTAGTACTTCTACTTTCTATTATCTTCTATTTACTTTCATCTTATATGTGCATCCTAACAGGAAGTAACACAATATAAGAGATGACCCATTTCTCTGTATTTGATCTCATTGCCTACTCTTCTTTTTAAATAATTTCTAACTTACATAAGGGCAACAAGCCATATTGTTAATTTATTAATATTTCATTGTGAGTTCTTCTTTTTAAATAAATTATGTTTAGGATTAGAATAAATCAGAATTGGGCCTTAAGTGATTGTGAATAGAGAGTGCTTTCCTCATTTTTTTAACATTTTATTTATTTCAGTTGGCTTTTGCTGGAGTTTTGAATAAGTTTATGGGATGATGAATTTTTTTATCTACGTTTGTTTTTTCCACTCAAACAGGAAACCTGAGGTGCTGGATCATGCACCTTTGGTTTTGGGACTCAGGAGGATTTATTTTGAGAAGTCATGTGGTTCACCATTTTGGGGACTAATTGTATCCATGCACAAAGCCCTACCTTGCCTTCACCTTTGAATCTGGGTTCCTCGAACGCCAAATTTACTGTTCATTTACGCTCATCTCATGATCCCCAGTGGGAGAGTGAGTCACTGTTCAGCGAAGTTGGCTTAGCCTGGAAGACCCCATCTTGCCCCAAACAGAATCCAATCATGAGTTTCCTGGAAGCGAGAGCTATTTTGACTGCTTTGTCAGAAAAAATGCCATGGTGAGGTAAATTTGTCTGACTGTACTTGGTCCTTAAGGCCTAAATTTTTTTATATGGGAAACATCACGGAGAGGATTTCATGTCATGAACTCTAATGGGTGCCAATTGGCTTGTGGGGAGAGGAGGAGATTGGTTGGAAGGAATGCTTTTAGAATGTATGACATAACAGGTGGATATTTAACATAATGCAATATTTCTGTAATTTCAGTAATAGCTATCCTACATCTGAATATATTTTTCATTAAATGCATCAGCTTAAGAACTCTATCATGATCATAGCCAAATAACATGTCACCCCATATATAACCATGACAATCTTGAGATTAACCAGCCACTGGGTGCTATTTTAATGATGCTTTTGCTAGCAGATTTCTACTTAGAAATGTGAACATTTGGCTGATATTGTCATATTTAATTTTGTATTCTAAAAAGGTCTTAAACCTGAAAAATTAGCCAGATTCTCACTTAGTAGTTCTTGAATCTTTACTTTCTTCATGCATCAAACAAGTTTTGAATTGCTACATGCTATATCCTTCGTTAGTCATTGTACTTAGAAAATAGATTTCAAAAAGACAGTTATTTGTTCACTCATTCATTTGAAAGTCCTTTTTGAGCATACGTTATGTCCCAGGCATCGTGCTAGGTTCCATGAGGTGATGTAGAAATGGGTATAGTAAATCTATTCATTCATTCAGTTAGTCAGTCAATGAACATTATTTAGAAGCTGTGATTTGACAGGTTAATAAAATATGGTTCCCAACTTGGATAAACTCAGTGTAGTTGCAGGAACCCCACTAATAAAATTATGGAGATTCTTTTAGGTCAATTATGAAATGACTGTAAGAGATCATAGATGCTAGGGAAATAAAGCTTTATTCTTGAAGGCATTTGTTCAGCAGCAAACTAGTCAGCCTGTACTTTCTCCTGAGCATACAAGGTACTATGAACACATTAATTTAGGTTAATTTACTAAAAAAATTCACCATATGCCTACAGTGTTCCAGGTCCTATGCCAGGCACTGGGAATAACAAGATGAAAGAAGCATGGTTCCTGCTTTTGAAGAACTTAATAGTAACAAACATAAGGATGCTGAGAAATTGTGTAATAGTATGAGTGGTGTGAACTCTGAGGAAGGAGGAGAGTAGTTTCCCTACAATAGTGGTACATGGACTGAGTTTCAAAACACTGAAAGAGATGGGGCACCAGTGTTCCAGGCACAAGTGAAAGGGATCAGAGGTCTTAGAGAGCTTGCTGTGTTGGAGGGACTGCATGTCATGTGTTATTATTGGAGTGTGAAGTCTATGGAGGAGAGTTGGGAGAGGTCTTGGATGCTAGGAGAGAGCATTTGATATTCTTCTGAAAGGGATGGTGAGTCAGAGATCTGATTTCCATCTGACCTGCCAGAATTTCCCAATTCCCCTTCCTTGGACTTCCTATGGGTTTGTTGAATTTTACTTAAAATAGTAGTAGTATTGTTTCTGCTCTTCAGTGGCAGAAAGCAAAGAACAACCATGAGGATAGGTATGTTAGAAGAACGTGGAGCAGCTTCAGTGTCAAGGCTCTTTCATCACTGATGCTACCTCCCGGGTGAGTTATATGAAGCATCTCCACTTGTAGTTATCTCCTCTGGTCCTCCTACCAGACTTTTGGGGTAAAGTGGAATATCCTGTGTTTGATAGGTAAGGAAATGGAAGCCCTAGGGTATGAATTGGCTTTTGTCAAGCCACCCAGAGAACCAGTGGTGGTCCACCTCCAGATCCCAGGCCTCCTGGTTCTAGTGAGTGTTCCTGCCATGAGTCATGTGGACTCTCTGTTCTGCTGTGATTCCATTGGTCACAGACTTACCCTCAGGCTGTATAATTTAGAGTGTGAAGTGGATGGATCCCTTACTATCATGCTGCAACCCATCTCATATTTCTAGACAAATTCAGTTATTTATTAACCACCTACTGTTGCATTTTGATGCTCAGGAGTGAGTAGGAGGTCAGACCTGCGATTTGAATTCCTCTCCCAGGTATTCTACATACCTCATAATTTTGAGTAAGTTACTCAAATTTTAGTTTTTATTTGGTCATCTGTAAAAATGGGCATGGTAATAGTACCCACAACATGAGATAATATATCTTTAGCAGAGGGCCTGGCAAATGTTAATCTCTCAAAATTATTATCCAGTGGCTGAAGTGATAGTAAGATCCTAGCCCTGAAATCCCTATGCTTTAGCCCAGTGAGAACACCAAAATTCAGAAGAGAGATTTTAGAAGTTTCAGTAGGGCAAGAGGGCAGGAAACCCCAGGCACTGCAGACCCCTTCTTAGTACAATGGAATCAAGCATCTTTGGCTATTCACTCTCTTTCTGTGGCTTCGGGCAATGCTGACCAAAATGCATGGCTGTTTAAGAAAAATGCCTATGGTGAGGGACGTGGATTTACTCAGTCTTGGGAACACCACCCTCTTCTTTCTCCTCTATTCCCTCCCGCACCACTTACTGCTCTTAAAGTTCCTCTGTCCTTCCTTCCTCTAGCTGTTTTTCTTGGCCTGCTGAGACTTTTTTTTCTGATTGGATATCTCATGGAATTGAGTTACTCCATTAGTTCTGACAGTACTCATAGGCCTGTCACAGATAAATATCGAGTCATGGGTAAATATGAGTTAGGTCCCGACTGCACACATCCACACATACCGTACACACACCACACATACACATATCGTACATACACATACATACCACATACACAAACACACACCATATATACAAACACACACCGAAAATGCCTGTTCCCATTTAGTTTTGTTTCTTGGATAAAATAGTTTATGTAAGTAAGACCATAGGTTAAGTATGCCCATGTTGAAAGATTTGGCAAATGAGTCTGGCTAGAGAGACATTTTTGATATCAGAGGGCTTAAACAGCATCATTTTCAGGGGGTCAAGCCCTGCTGGGCCTGGCTTAGAATTCTTTGCCAGTTTTAAGGGTGTGGTATGGAGAATCTGATGTTTGCTTTAACGACTGTGAGAAGTCTCTTAAATAGATTGGCTGCCTAGAAAAACATTGCAGATGCTTCTCAGTCCTGAACTTTGGCTTCTCCAGTCATGACCAAAGGAACATTAGTATAAGTTTAAAAGCTTCTAGAGTCATTCCATAAAGCTTGTGGTTTCCCTCCTCTATCAAATTAGCTAGTCTCGTTTAACCATGACCACTGCTTATACACAATCAAACTGTAGACAGAAAATTCTGACTTTGCTTTACCAGAACCTAAACTGAGGCTCACACACTGATGAGTGAGGCCCTGCCAGGGCTGAGGTCTGTGTAGTACAAGCTCCACAAGGACAGGTGCCTCTCTGGTATCCCCCCAGCCCCTGGAACAGAGACTTCATTTCCAACAGAGTATGAGTTCTTTCAGGGAGTTCTACCGATCTTTTCATCTCTGAGGTGGATTCTTTGCATAGAATGGACTTTTCAATAAGTATTTAAGTGGGTGAATACTGGAATTCTGTTTTCTGACTTTCATTAGTCTAGATTCAGACTTTGGTTTTTATTAAGACAACTACTTTCTGGAGAGGTGACTCACAAAGTTGGTCTTCATGCCTGCTGCTCCTGTATGAATAAAGGATGGAGAGGTGAGAGAGTGCTGAGCTTAGAGTATGTGGATGCAACCATGGCACAGGTTAGGAACAGCTAAGACTTTTTCCTCCTTCACCTCTAAATTTCAGCCAGCCATCAACCAGCCCCATCCCCACGTACACCCCACATCCCTCAGGACTCTGTCACACTGCCTGTTGCACAGGGAGCACAGCTATTGCCATCTCTTTAGGAATAACAGGTTACTCTCCTGACTGAACAATGAGATCCATGAATGAGTATTTTTCCATGGATTCGGCCTTTTGTTACAACTCCAGTAACTACAATATATAGATATTTTTTCTTGAATATGCATTTTTACTATAAGAGCACTATGTACTCATTTGAAGAAAACTGGTGCTATACATAATGTATAAATAAATAGGATAAAATTACTCATTAACATTTAGCTATATTTCATTCCAGTTATTTTTATGCCTAGTTTTTCTTTTTTTGCACAATTAAGATCACATTGTATGAAAAAAATTTATCTTGACTTTTCACCTAATATAATTACTATAAGCACTTTCCTGCATCAAGTGATATTACAAATGCTATTTCAAAAAACTACAAACTTTATTACTGTGCAAGGACACCATAATTTACCTAGACTTTCCTCCATTGTTTGGCAGTGATTGATAAATAGAAGAATGGAGGCTCTCTCTAGGAATAGGGACCAGTGTTAAGTCTTGCTTGGGACTGTCTAAGCCAGTCTTATGGGTTGAGCTAGTTGTTTTGTGTTTTCTAAATCTAGCCTTTGTTAACTAGCCATGTTATTAAGGTAGAAGCTTCACTGGGTATGGATGCAACAAGATGTCCCTAGAAATACGAATATCCCTATTTTATGCTTTCTAACTTTTATAATTTTGAAACAATAAAAATGATACCCAAACTGATGGATGGCTATTGGCAAACAAGTCACAAACACCAGTGCAGATTTTTAACCTTTAAGCCTTACTGAATAGTTAAAAAAAAAAAAAAAGAACAGTTGGTAAATTTCAAACTTTATTTAAATGACTAATGGTTTGGCTTGATAAAATTAAATGAACATTGACTAAGCCTCAGTCAGTGCTAAGCACCATTCAGAAGGCTCTGGAAGAATACAAAATGGTGCAACCACTTTGAAAAACAATGTGGCCAGTTCCAAAAAAAAGAAAAGAATTAAAAATAGAATTACCAGAGCCAGGAATTCCTCTTCTGGGTATACACCCAAAATAATTGAAAGCAAGGACTTGAACAGATATTTGTATGCTTATATTCATGGCAGCATTTTTCACAATAGCCAAAAGGTAGAAGCAACCTACTTGTCCATTGATGAATGAAGAGAGAAACTAAATGTGGTATGTACATATGGTGGAATATTTTTGAGCCGTGAAAGGAAGGAAATTCTGACACATGCTACAGTGTGAATGAACCTTGAAGACATTATGCTAAGGGAAATAAACTAAAAACAAAAAGACAAATACTGTATGATTCCACTTAAATGAGGCACCTAGAGTAGTCAAATTCATAGAAACGGAAAGTAGACTGGTAGTTGTAAGGCGTTTGTGGGACGAAGGATGGGAAGTTGTTGTTTAGTGGATGTAAAGTCACAGTTTTGAATAGAAAGAGTTCTGGAGGAGGATTGTGGTGATGGTTTCACAATATTAATGTACTTAATACCACTGAACTGTACACTTAAAAATGGATGAGGTGGTAAATCTTATGTATATTTTACCACAACTTTGTTTTAAAAGTTTCTGGAAAACCAAACTAAGTAATGCAAGAAATACTTTATGTTAGGGAAATCTCAGGGGTATATGAGTATGTAAATGGAAGAATACTGGGGGAAAATAGGCCAGTTTATAAATTATACCAAAGGGAAGGAGTGAAATGGGCATGAAATTTACAAAAGACACTAAAAATATTAATTGAGAGTGCATATATGGGTCAGTTGGTAGGTGGAGACTGAAAATCAAGGAAGACTTCATGAAGTAAGTGGCCAGGACTTCCACAGAAGCATGTGGAGAATGGATGGGGTAGTCATCATGGAGAGAAGAGGGGAAACTGGAAGGAAAAAGCATGTAGATTAGAAGTTCAGCATGCTAAGTTTACAGTGATAAATCCCAACATTAAAAAATAAGAAAGATCTCAAATAAACAACCTAACTTTACACCTCAAGGAACTAGAAAAATAAGAAAAATACTAAAACCAAAGTTAGCAGAAGGAAAGAAATAATAAAGATCAAAGCATAAATAAATCAAGTAGAGAATAAAAACAATTTTTAAAAATCAACAAAACTGAGTTGTTTTTTGGAAAAAATATAATCAGCAGACACATAGCTAGACTAAGAAAAAAAGAGAGAAGAGTCAAATAAATACAGTCATAGTTGAAAGAGGAGACATTACAACAGATGCCTCAGAAGTAAAAAGAATCATAAGGGAGTACTATGAGCTATTATATGTGAACAAATTGGATAACCTAGAAGAAATGGATAAAATCCTAGGGACACACAACTTATGGAGACTGAACTAAGAAGAAATAGAAAGTCTGAACAGATCAATAACACATAAGGAGATTGCAGTAGTAATCAAAAACCTCCCAACAAAGAAAAGCCCAGGACCAGATGGCTTCATGGCTAAATTCCATCAAACAGTCAGAGTAATTAATACTAACCCTTCTCAAACTCTTCCAAAAAACATTAGTAGAGAGAATATTTCCAAAATCATTTTGTGAAGCCAGAGTCACTCTGACTCCAAAGCCAGACAAAGATACCACAAGGAAAGAAAACTACAAGAAAATATCTCGGATGAATATAGATACAAAAATCCTCAATAAAATACTAGCAATCTGAATTCAACAACACATGCACCATGACCAAGTGGGGTTTATTCCTGGGATGTAAGGTTGGTGTAACATATACAAATAAATCAACGTGATGCACCACATTAAGAGAATGAATGATAAAAACCACATGATCATCTCAGTAGATGCACTAAAAGCATTTGACAAAGTTCAACATCTATTCATGATGAAAACTCTCAACAAAATAGGTATACAAGGAAATTTCCTCAACACACTAAAGGCCATTTATGAAAAGTCCACAGCTAACATCGTAATCAGTGGGGGAAAACTGAAAGCTTTTCCTCTAAGAGCCAGTACAAGGTAAGAATGCCCACTCTCACTATTTCTGCTCGACACAGTACTAGAAGTACTAGCAAGAGCAGTAAGACAAGAAATAAAACAATAAATAAAAATAATCCAAATCAGAAAGGAAGAAGTAAAATTAAATTCTTAGGAGTAAATTTAACCCGGAGGTGAAAGATCTGTAGACCAAAAAGTATAATACATCAATGAAAGAAAATGAAGAAGACACAAATAAGTGGAAAACTATCCCATATTCATGGATTGGAGAAACTAAAAAATTTTAAATGCCCATACTACCAAAAGTGATTTACAGATTCAGTGCAATCCTTATCAAAATTCCAATGGCATTTTTCACAGAAATAGAAAAAAACAATTCTAAAATTTATATGGAACCACAAAACACCCTGAAAAGCTAAAGCAGTCTTGAGAGAGAACAGAGTTGGAAGCATCATACTCCTTGATTTCAAATTGTATTACAAACTGTAAAACTCAGATAGTGCAGTGCTGGCATAAAAATTGACACATGGGATAATGGAACGTAATAGAGAGCCCAGAAATAAGCCTATGCCTATACAGTCAGCTAATTTTTTACGAGGGAGCCAGGAATACCCAATGGGGAAATAATAGTAACTTTATTAAATGATGCTAGAAAAATTGGATATCCACCTTAAAAAAAAAGAAATTTGACCCTTATCTTACATCATACACAAAAATTAACTCAAAATGGATGAAATATTTAAACATAAGACCTGAAACCATAAAATCCCTAGAAAAAAAAAGGGGAAAAGAGCTCCTTGAAATTGACTTTGGCAATTATTTTTTGCATATGACTGCAAAAGTTCAGGCAACAAAAGCAAAAATAAATAGTAGGGACTACATCAAACTGAAAAGCTTCTGCATGGCAAAGGAAACCACCAAGAAAATGAAAAGGCAATGTAACAGATTCAGAGAAAATGTATGCAAACCATATATCTCATAAGAAGTTAATACCCCAAATATATAAGCAACACAACTCAATAGCAAGAAAACAAGGAACCTGCTTAAAAAATGAGCAAGGAAGACAAAGAAGACATACAAATGGCCAACAGTTATGGGCCCAAAGTGCTTAACATCACTAATCATCAGGGAAAGGCAAATCAAAACCACAATGAGATATCACCTCACACCTGTTAGAATGACTATAATCAAAAAAAAGAAAAAAAGCTAACAAGCGTTGGTGAGGATGTGGAGAAAAGGAAACCTTTGAAATGTTGTTGGAAATGTAAACTGGTGCAACCATTATGGCAAACGGTATGGAGATTCTTCCAGAAACTAAAAGTAGACCTACCATATGATTCAGCAATCTCTTTTCTGGGTATATATTCAGAGGAAATTAAATCAGTATCTTGAAGAGATACCTGTGCTCCTATTTTCATTATAGCATTATTCACAATAGCCAATATATGGAAACAGTCTAAGTATCCATCAATAAATCAATGGATAAAGAAATTACGGTATTTGCGTATACAATGAAGTACTGTTTAGCCTTAATAAAAGGACATTCTGCCATTTGCAACAACATGGATGGAATTATGCTAAGTGGAATAAGCAGGATACAGAAAATAAATGTATAATCTCACTTATATTTGGAATCTGTGGTTGCCAGGAGTGGGGAGGTGTTGGTGAAAGAGTACAAGGTTACAGTTATGCAGGATGATTAAGTCTAGAGATTTAACATGCAGAATGATTACTGTAGTTAATACCATATGGAATACTGGAAATGAGCTAAGAGGTAGATTTCAGGTGCTCTCATAACACACACGCGCACACACACACACACACACACACACATACACACATAAGTGAACTGTATGAGATGTGTTAATTAGCTTGACTGTAGTAATTATTTCACTATGTGATTTGATTAAATTTCAAATCATCATGTGTATACCTTAAGTATATATGATTTTTATTTTAAAAATAATAAAATATTTAAAAAAGAAAAATAAGCATGGAAATTAGCTTAGGGCAAGTTTGGGGCATAAGAAAACAGTGGCATGGAATAAGAAGCTCAGGATGCCCTTTTGAGTTGTGTCAGCATCTGGGACAGCAAGTTGTTACTAGTGATTTGATGTAAGACTTGGGGTATCCTGGTCTTACATTCATCTATCTAGGAAGTGCCTGTCTAGGAAGAGACAGAGTTAGAGGTTTGGAAGCATTTAATTCAAAGTGAAAACAGATCTGTTTTGTTGGAGATTCAGTAGATCTGGAAATGCAATCTCACAAATTGTTTGTCAAATTGGATTTGTGGGAATAGACTGAATTAAGTATTATTCAGTTGAAGATATAAGTTAGAAATACATTGATATATTTGAGATACGTTGGTGTAATTTTTAAAGGTGCCTTAATTTTTTTTTTTTTTTAGTTTTAATATACCTAGTACCTCCTGGATGAATAAGACTATGTTAGAAGAGAAGAGAGCAGGAGAGGAAAGTTTAAACCAAATTAGATATAGTTCCTCACTCTTTGGAAATTATGGTTCAGCAGGATATACAGACATTGCATGGTTAGTATAAGGTGGGTTGGGGTAGGGCCTGACCATGTGAAGTGGGACTGAAGATGAACATGACACCAGGTTAGAATTTTGATGTTAAGAAAATAGAGAGACCTCATAAAACCCTGAATTTCAGCCTAGTGGCTTTGGCAGTGAGTTCTTTAGGGTTTGGTGGGAGTAGAATGAGACAGGTTGGGTGACTTAAATATTCAATTTAGCAGAGGTAGAGGTAAAGATAAGGTCCTACTGGACAGGAGTTTTCAAACTGCAGGTTGTTACCAGCATTTAAAAAAAATAAAAATTAAAAAAAAGTAGACCGGAATGGAATGGAATAGAAAATAATCAGAGCGATATCACAAAGAGCAAAGAGAGATATGATTTCATAAAAGTTTGGTTTTAGTTTTGAGCAGAGTAAAATTTAGTGATTTTAAAGTAGAAAGTATATTTCTCACTGTGAGTCCAGGTCCAAAATGTTGAAAGCAGTGCACTAAAGGTCTGCAGGAAGCAAATTAGGAAGACATTTGAATTCGTTTACCTTTATAGGATAAGGAAAAGTTTTCATTATAGCATGTTCCTTATTTTATAATAAAGCTTTAATTAAACCCATTGTGGTGTTTTTTAAAAAAATGAATCTTGTCCAAGATATTTTTTAAAAATATGTTTCAAAGAACAAAGAGTTAAAACAACAAAACAAACACTACTAGGGCTAGATATTAGTCGAGGAAGAAAGCAGCTATAATGAGATTATTAGTTTATGTGTATATCTTCCTGTATTTGTGTCTGTTCATAAAATATTACTCAACCTAAAAGAAGAATTAGATTGTCCCTCACAAATAGCAACCTGACACTGACTGTATGGACAGGACAAAGTAAATGGTCTTGTAATTTGGTCTCAGGGCTCTATGAGTCTCATTGGACATTTTTTAGAACTGATAAGGTGCCCAGGATCTTCTTAAGCAATAGTCCAGTTATATTTTCTTCAGAATATGAAAAATATATACTTTTCAGGGACGAAAACCTATACCTTTAGGGGAAGTTGGTGTCAGATACATGGCTTTGTTTGTTAGCCTTACAAAGGCTGTTACTCTCATTGTGAAAAAATAAATTACTTAAAATTTACAAGCCTACAATTTTTGTTACCAACAATGTTAAAGGTTTTGTTATAAGATCAAAGCATATAGATTGAGGTAGTATATGGAAAGAATTAGTTTCTAAGTGAAGATGGTAATATCTGGAAAAAAGTTTTGGCAATTAGCAAAATGATGTTGATTATTTTGAAGTCTTGTCTATTGAGTAGATTTCATGAGCATGTTATCATGTCTCCCATTCTTAATGCTAGTTTAAAAAAAATAGTCCATTTTTTTTTTTAAAGAGTGTGCACTGCCAGCTGGGTAGAATTCCTTTTACAAAGACCCAACTGAACGGATTGGAGAGGACTCTTTATTTATCTATGATTTCAACTCCACCTGTTTACCATTTTCTTGTTAAAAGGAATTAGTGAGTGTTGGGTATGTGGCTATGAAGCAATTGAGCAAATCTCCACTGCAACTATAATACAAATCCATCTTCAATCCCAGAGCAAATTGTTCTCATTTTGGGAGGGGAAAAGGTATTTTCTCAGCTAAAAACAAAAATTAACAAATATTTTGCAGAAGGTGAACTCTAGGGTCCCAACCAAATCCTGAACAAATTAGAGTGAAGCAGAAACAGCTGTTGGGTAAAAAGCACATCCTAGGGTAGGTTCTGGGCTGTCAGGCGAGATTGCTTGGAGCCGACCCGTCCCAGCTTTACCATTTCTCAGCACCTTGGCAAAGAGTGGGAAAAGTGCAGAGAGGAGCACATGTTCAAGAAAAACAACAGAGCTCCAAGTTCTCTTTGCTTTGGGACCTAAGGGATACCAAGATAGTTGTTGTTTTTTTGTTTTTCCTTTTTCCCCTGGGAAATAGCCCATGAAAATGAAGACTTGCTTTTGTGACAGGAGGGTGCAGTGAAACTGTGACTGACCTGTGAAAACTCAGCAAGCTTCTCAAGAGGATTGTCATCTCTTTGCAAGTGCTCTCCCCAGTCCACACAGGATTCAGTGTGGTAATCCTGGGACCTTTACCTGGGAAAGTTAAACTTTGCATAACAATGAGTGAAACATCTTCTGCATTTCATCCAATCGTAATTTAAGTCAAGGGATATGGAATGACTGAAAAGGATTGAAATACAAGCTTGATCATTTTTCAAATTCCAGATTTGCTTCCACTCCATCTAGAACTGTTGTATTTGAGTCCAAGAAAAATATCACATGTTTCTGAGCATGCTGTGGTGTTTCAGGTATGCTGAGGAATGATTCAACGCTGTTCCTCTCTTTCAACTTTAGGCTTAATTATTTATCTTGTTAAATGTGTTAGAGTGTGCCTAGGGACTCATATAGAACGCACACCTCTTTTCAACCAAGTTCTAAACCAATTATAAATAAGAACAAAAAGTGAAAATTTCAAGGCCAAAACATAATCTTGATCATGGATAAAGCAGATATGGTTTAATATGGCTTGTTTCTCAGGGCATGTGGGCTTTGTAACACTGGACTAGAATTAGAAAGACTCACAATACCTCTTTCTCAGGTGGCACCAGCCAACCACAGGCTTTCTCCAGGGGGACGGCTATTCCTATTGTTTGCCATGTGACCAAGAGCAATCAAGAATATATGCTCTCAATGGAATAGAACCCCCCAACATTTTTATAGTATAATTTCTCTCTTTATGTGTAGCTGAGTTTCTATTTGTGATGCATACAAATTGTGAAAACAAATGAGCATGATATACTGATAAAATGAAAAGATAAAATCTTTCACCTCTTTTCCCCCTCTTCTCCCCCATCCCACACTTCAGAGGCAAATGCTGTTAACTAGCTGCTGTTTTTACATTCCCTGGTTGTTTTTATTATAATTTTAAGTGACGTGCTTGTATTTCTGCTTCTAAAATTATTTTAAAACAGTACCTATTGAGTCTCTTCCATAAAATATGAGGAACTTAGCACACTTAACACCACCTTCCACTTGCTCTCTTCCCTTCACTTTCTAATTTTATTGAGCATTTTATTGTTTTTGCTTCTTTTGTGGGAGGGAGCCTAGTTAAAAGTAAGCTCCTAGAGTTCAAACTCCATTCATCACTTATTCGCTTATTAGCTATGAACCCTTGAAAAAGATACTTTACCTGTCAAAACTTGAAATTTCTCATCTGTAATTAGGGATAATAATGGTACCTCTTTCATAAGTAACTGTGAGTAACTGTGCCTAATAGAAAACACCAAACAAATGTTGCATATGGCTCTGTGACAATAATGTGTTATTGTCAGGAGGTTTTGATTCTAAAATCTGAAATCTAACCAACAATATCAGTAATACTGTGATTATTTAAATATGTTTAATGATAGAATCAATAGCATGATTGGACTCAGAAAAAGAGATATAATTTTTTGTCACTAGAACTTTGTTTTATAAAAAAGGTCCTTCCAAGTGTTAATGTTTAATAGATTGACTTAATTTCTTCTAGGTTTCCTTATTTCTTCTGGTCATACTAATTTCTTTATATCTCTTGGATTGAGAAGCCGTACAGTACTGGTATTCAGCTTACAGGTTCCACTGTGTATATGACATTGTACAACTTACTTAGACTTTATATGCCTTGTTTTTCTCATCATCAGATAGGGATAATTATGGTATCTTCCTCATAGTATTATTATGAATAATAAATGAAATAATACATGTACAGAATGTATAAAAGCACTTGACACCCTACATTATTTTGCTGGGTTTTTTTTTCCCTTTTGTAATTTTGCTGGAGTACTTTATTCATTTATTTATTCTTACAAAATGTTGGAGCACTAAATGTTCTGTGTCTGTATATACAAAATACATTTTTATGTTCCTCTCTTCCTCCCATAACTGAGTGCTTATAAGACTTGGAATTTGGAGCTCTGTTTCTAATAATGATGGAGTAGCTTATTGCAGACCAACACTTCCACGAGAACATCTAGAGAAGCTGGAAAAAATATCCATGTAGGCACCAGAGAGCCAGTATGGCAGCCAGGACTACCCAGATTGGACAGAACTCAGAAAGAAGGCAGTGCATCAAGGTGAAACCAACATTTTGCATTGTTTTTCCACTCAAGATGTTTGATATTCTTGCCATGGGGTCCAAGAGCCTAAAAAGTTGAGCAGGAAGTAGCAGCTAATTGAGCAGAGTATTTGGAGATCTCAGAGGACTGAGGAGGTAAAAATTGGGTTCAGCGTACCAAGGAAATAGCCCTCTGGTAAAAGCTTCATACTTCCAGTTAGGACCCCTGAAGGAGTACACATTAGGAGTAAAGGCAAATGGGAAAGAGATGATCCCTCACAAAAGAATAGCCTTGAGCTTTTTCAATTTCAAACTGGATAATGGTGATCTGTACCTGCTCTAAATGCTACTGGAGAATAAAATTCTCTTCTCATTGGAGGAAGATGAATCAGCCAAATCTCAACTTACTTCTGTAGTTTTTTATTTACAATGTCTGACATTTGAATAGAAACATGTTAGGAAATAGGTCCAAATGACCAAAACCAAGAAGAAATACAGACAATGAAATCATACCAACAGGTGATTCATTTATTGTTTGAGATTGACTTTAAAATGACTATGATTACTATGTTAAAAAATGTCCAAGAGTAAGAATTTTACTGTGGAACTAGGATATATAAAATAATCTAATGATAATTCTAGAACTGAAGATTACATAAAAGAAAATTAAGAACTGAAAATATGGGTTTAACAGCAGATTAATCACAGCAGAAGAGAAGATTAGTAAATTAAAGATGAATTACTATCAAATATCCAAACCAATGCACACAGAGAAAAAAAAGATGTGAGATAGATACAAAATACATTAAAGGCATATGGGGCATGGTGAAAAGATCTGACATGTTGTACAATTCAAGTGTTAGAAGAAGAGGGAAAAAAATTATGGTGGAAACAAGATTTGAAGAGATACTGGTCAAGAAATACCCCAAACTGATAAAAACCATTAAGACACAAAATTCAAGAAAAATGACAAACTCTAAATTGAAAAAAAACCCCTCCAGGTACAATATAATAAAACTCCTGAAAACAAAAGACAAAAAGAAAATTTCCAAAGCAGTCTGGGGAAAAAAGACATTTTACCGTCAAATGAACAACAAGACTAGCAGCTAAATTCTTATGAGAAATAATTATGGAAACTAGAAGATGATGGATTGACATATTTAAAGTGCTAAAAAGAACCTGAAAACCTATAATTGTGTATCTAACTAAATATACTCTAAAAATGAAGGCAAAATATGAAATAAGAAAATTAAAAAGACAATTTGTTTTCAACAGACCCATGCTAAGAGAAATAATGAGAACACAAATGGTCAGGTTATTGATTTAAATCCAAATCCTTAAAGAATCACTTCTATCTGGTTCCCTGGGTTCCCCCTTTAATTTACAAAGGATTGTCAGTGTAAATGAAAAATTATCCCTTGTTGTTTTAAGCTTATGATATATGAGGATCTTTGGTATTGAATAACCAGACTATAATGATGGATATATTGATTCAAGATTTTTTTCCTAATTTCTTCATTTTTCTCTCTACTATTTGTAAGTTATGCTGCATGTCTATGTTTTTAGTGGTTACTCTAGGTAACTTTCTTTAAACATGCGTAATTAAGAACTTCTAAGTACTTGAATAGCTTCTCAACATTAAATATATATTCAGAATACCTGTGGATTTGTTAAAATGCAGGTTATGATTCAGGAGGCCTGAGGTGGGGCCTGAGATTCAACATTTCTAGCAAACTTATGGGTTATGACAGTCCTACTGATGTCTGGACCACACTTTTTGAGTAGCAAAGCCTAAAAATACTTACCTTGGCTTACCCCATATTCAAACTTATACTTTACTGCTGTTCCATATTTTAGTTTTATTTCCCCATGAATTAAACATTAGCATTTTTACATAGTCAATATTTATTTAAATTAACCCACTTGCCAATTTCTTTGTTTACCATTCCTTCTTGTATCTCATTTTACTTCTTTTAGTGTTTACTTCAGTGAAGTCATATTTTTGATAAACTCTACTTTTCATTATGCAAAACATGTTTTTAATTTACCCTCCTTCTTGAAAAATAATCTTCCTGGGCAAATTATTTCAGGATAGTGCATTGTCTTCTGATCTCCATACATACTAATATGAAATGAGTCATTCATTTGATGTTCAGGTAATTTATCCTCTCTCTCTTCTTGCTCTGAGGACTAATTTCCTTTGATGTTCATAGTTTAACTATGATATGCCTTTATGTGAAGTCATTTTTCATTTATTCTTTTTGGAATATACTGAGCTCTTTGGATCTGAGAATTGGTGTCCTTCAGTGGGTCTGGAAAATTCTCAAATATAGTGTCATTAAATATTGGCTTATTCTATCTTCTGTAATTGTAATCAGCCATTTGTTGGCTCTCCTCACTCTATGCTCTGGCTCTTAGTTTCTCTACTTTATTTTTATGTTTAATATTATCTTTTTATCTATATTCTAGGTCACTGATTCTTGTCAAATTTAATCTTCTGTTTAACTTATCCATTTTATTTTAGTTATTTATTTTTTTTGTGGTACGCGGGCCTCTCACTATTGTGGCCTCTCACATTGCGGAGCACAGGCTCTGGATGCGCAGGCTCAGCAGCCATGGCTCACGGGCCCAGCCGCTCCGTGGCACGTGGGATCCTCCTGGACCGGGGCACAAACCCATGTCCCCTGCATCGGCAGGCGGACTCTCAACCACTGCACCACCAGGGAAGCCCTATCCATTTTATTTTTATTTTAGTTATTATAGCTTTTCATTTCTAATATGTTATTTGCATCTATTAAAACACTCTTACATTTAAAATATTTATTACTTGTTCATATTTTCATGCTTCTCCTTTATTTCTTCAAAGTAAATATAGTTGTATATTCTCTGGGAATTACAGTATCTGATATCTTTAGCAACCTGATTCTCCTGTATTTAACTCAAGGTACCTTGTCTCTTTGTGTTTTTCTTTTTTCCAGTGAGTTGTTCATTTTCTTTGGAACTTTATCTGTGGGAATTCTCTGAGGCCTGGGTTGAATTAGTATTCCTCCAGAAATGATTTGTGTTGGCTTCTGCCAGTTTCCTGGGGGCACCACTGACCTAGGACCACTTTAAATTAAATTGTCCATTTGAGATCTTTCAGACCTCACAGGTGGCGTAAATTTGGATGGCGAACCTGTGAAGGGTCTGTTGTGATTGTAGAGTCTCAAGGGAGATTTTTTTCCTTCCACTAGTGCCAATGTGGAGACTGGAAAGTTTCCTTGATCTTCTACTTTTGGCAGTGAGTTTATTTCTCATTCAACCTTCTAAAAGAGTACAGCCCACTGGGATTCTAGCTTTATGCAGGGGTCTCCTGATAGGCTTCCCACCTGGGAGCAGGCCCTCACCATTTTCTCCTACCCCCTCAACCCTATGGAGTTTTTATGATGGGATCTCAACCTGTCTAAGGTAAAAGAACTCTTTGTATTCTGGAGGTTGAAGTTTGTCTTCTTCTCTTCCTTCAGGTACCTTCTGCAAGTCAAAGTGGGCAAATGAGGGAGGTGGACTGTATGTTAAGAACACTTAGATACTTTCTACCCATTTCACGTTCATATAACACTACTTAATGCTTCTGGCCCAAGATGATTATGGGAACACTACCACAAAGTGAAATTCATTCGTCTGTTCTTAATTAGATTGAAACTTCCATTAAAATAGGGGCAGTGTTGGGCTTCCCTGGTGGCGCAGTGGTTGAGAATCCCCCTGCCAATGCAGGGGACACAGGTTCGTGCCCCGGTCCGGGAGGGTCCCACATGCCACGGAGCGGCTGGGCCCGTGAGCCATGGCCACTGAGCCTGTGCGTCCGGAGCCTGTGCTCTGCAACGGGAGAGGCCACAACAGTGAGAGGCCCGCGTACCGCAAAAAATAAATAAATAAATAAAATAAAATAGGGGCAGTGTCTTAAGTGTGTTTTGCCTCAACCTACCTGCATAGTTCGTACCTTCTTCTTTGCACATAGCAGCTTCTCACTGAGGGTCCAACAAGATGTTCAACTAACAACAATAATACTAACATTATTACTAATCTAATATGTTAAAATGTAAAAATAAGTCAATAGAAGTTTTGAATTTAGCTAATAGTTGGTATGTGTTAGCTTGATCTTTTCTCTATTTGGGCACCTCCAATTAATTTCAGAGAAATCAAATTCAGTTTCATGACTGTGTGCTTTAGAATGTTAAACTTCCCAAAAAACTTCCCCAAATCAAACCTCCCTCTGACTTCTTATTCTCAGCCATCTGTACTACATGGACAGTAGATGGAATTAAAACTAGCTAATCAAGTGGAAAAGATTTAAGATGTATGTTTTGAGAGTGTTCTCAGACCTGTCCCTGTGGTTGACACCCACAGATATTGTTCATACCCAAAATCATACTGGGAGAGTGATAGAGGCCCTCCTCAGGGCAGGAGATGAAGCCCAGCAAAGGGGCTGTGGTCCGTTCCAGCGTGATTCTTCATCATTCCAAGGTCAGACCTGTCAAGCTTTCCATAAATCATGCGTTAGTCATGTCCTTGGGACCTAGGCAGCCCTCCAGCCTCCCCGCTCTGAGAAGCACTGTGGCTCAGGCCCTCTGTCACTTTTCTCCAGCACACAGTCAGTGGAGCTCCCTCTACCCCTGCTAACTCTTCTCCAGCGTGATTTCAGGCCCCAGTGGATGGCTTGAACCCTGTGTTGACCCCCTTCCTCTATCCTGACAACTTTTATAACTGCCACATTTCTCAGGGTGAGCCTAAAAATAAAAGTTATAGATTTAAAGAAATAACATTTTGGAGTCATTGTAGATAATGTCTATGGTATTACTCACAATTCATGTTATTTCAGAAGGAAGGGAGGAAATGGACACTCAAAGACTACTTCTAACACTTTCTTTTTATTGGCTGCTAGCTCTGAAAGCTCTGATTTATTAATAGTCCCCCTACTCATCTATTTAGTATCCTCAGGGATGATGTTGTTTTCTTCTTTCCAGCCTTCCTGGGAGGTGAATTTTCCTTTTTCTTTTCAATCTTTATTTCTTGTTGAATCTGGGAAACTTCTTTTTCACTCAGTCCAAACCACTGCATCCCATTCTATTTCACTGCATTTCATTGCTGGTAAAATGAGAATAAATGTTTCTTCTGGCCAGTGCAGCATTCCAATGGCTTCTTTGAAGACAGACCCCAGTATAGAAATCAATTCCTGGGCAGTTATTTTCAAGTCCCTTAGTCTCTTTGTCGTACCCCCAATCCCTGCTCTTTGTTTAAACTCAGCATGATTAAATGGAATTAGCCTGGGTTTGGGAACCTGTGCTCTATGTTTAATTTCCTATTCTGCCATTAATCAAACTGTGTAGCCTTGGCCAGATTTTTTTTTAAAATAAATTTATTTATTTATTTATTTTTGGCTGCATTGGGTCTTTGTTGCTGCGCGCGGGCTTTCTCTAGTTGTGGCGAGCGGGGGCTACTTTTCATTGCGGTGCACAGGCTTCTCATTGCGGTGGCTTCTCTTGTTGCGGAGCATGGGCTCTAGGGAGGCGGGCTGCAGTAGTTGTGGCATGTGGGCTCAGTAGTTGTGGCTCACGGCCTCTAGAGTGGCATGCTCAGTAGTTGTGGCTCACGGGCTTAGTTGCTCCACAGCATGTGGGATCTTCCCGGACCAGGGCTCGAACCCATGTCCCCTGCATTGCCACGCAGGTTCTTAACCACCGTGCTACCAGTGGTTAAGATTGGCCAGATTATCTGTCTATTTCCTTAGTTAAGTTATTTCACTTTCTTATCTGTTAAGTGTGTAAATTAGTATCTACCTTATGTAGTAGTTGTGAGCAATAGAGACTAATGGTCTAATCTAGACCAGTGCCTTAAGTATGGGAGGGACTAAATAAAGGTTAAATAGTATTACTATTATTGTTATTCATTTATTCATTCAAAAAACATTAATTGTGTGATTGCAATTGTGGCAATGGTGATAACTCATGATTACAGTAACTTGGATTTACCCCAGGGTTATGGCTAAAAGTACTCATTGCTCTGAAGGGAAAGTGGGTTTCTAATGTAGTCAAATGCCTTGAAGTTCAGAGCTAAGTGACCATGAAGCTTCTCTTGTTTAAAACACCATGACCCCGCAACCCTCAGACCCAGTAAGGAATTCCTGTGTGGTTAGTCCCCCTCATGCATGGCTTCTGAGGCTCTTAGGCCAGTGTGTCTGGGAAAGTTTCAGGCTGGAGGCATCAAGGAGTATTAATGTGCAGATGTAGGATCTGTCAAGAATATGAGCTGTGGTGCAACAAAAACCACCTGCATGGCTTGTGATGTTTTTGAAACAGAGTGGCGGAAAGAAGGGGCCCAGGGCCAAGAAAGGAAAACGGAGCTGTGGATTTGTGTAAATCTCAGAGCACAGGCCAAAGAGCAAGAGGAGGCGGGGCATCGCTGCTGCGCTGCTGCTGTCCCGCCCCCACTGCTGATTTTGGTGTCATGTTTTTATGACTGATGGGCCATGTCAGACTGAGGCATGCTGGGTTTACTTCTGTGCATGCAGAGAAGGGACTACAAAAGGTCAGCGCCTCCCTTAAAACCTTGAGAATGGTTTATCCCGGGAGTGAGTCCCCATACCCTTTACATCAGAATATAATAGGAAGTTTCCAGATGGTAACACAAAGTCATCTCATGAGTTGCCAGGACCTGGGCTGCATGCCCCTCAGACCTCAGAACAGTGAATCTGGAAGGAAGGCAGTTAGTCTCCAATTAGAATGCCTAGCATTCACTATCTCCTACTACTTTTCTGAGCTTGCCAAAAACACAGCAGAGACGCTGCCATAGGTTGGGAGCAGAGCCACTGCAAACAGGCAGCCATGTGCCTACCAGTGGCTCTGCTTCTGTAGGAGAGAAAAGGCACAGCTGACTGATTGGCTGGGCTGTCCCGTTTCCCGGCTGAGAGAGCGCCTTTGCCAAAGCAGGCCTCACGGCTCTACTGATTGTTTTTCAGAGCCATGAGTTAAAACTGGTTTTTCTGTTCCTAATTTATGCCATGAGGGCCTTGACTACAACTTAATTGGGAGTTCCAGAATGGTAGAGAAATAGCTACTGAGGTACGCAGTGCTGGCAGAAACCTGGAGTCAGAAACTGCAATTCAAAAAACTTCAGAAAAGCGATTTGCTGAATGAAGGGTGATCCTAACTAAACTGTTCCCCACCAAGTGGCATATAAACAAGTCCAGCAATGTCGGGAGCGCAGAGATGGTGTGGACGTTATCCAGGCTGAGGGGAACAATTCCCAGACCAGCTTTCCCACCTATAGTGCTATCGACATGCCTTCGGCCGACACTCCCACATTTCCGTCACATCCCTCCTGGCCTCCCTGAGACTCTCTGCAGCCCTCCGTGCTCTGTCCACAGCAAGGGCAATCCCCCCTGACTTCCCACATTGGTTGATGAAAACCCATATGGGCGGGAGAGAAGGAGCAGGGTCAGAGGTGTAGACACCACCTGGAGGAGAAGAGAAAACTCCAAAACTTGTGATTGGAGTGACAAATTGAAGATTGCTCCACCTCTCGAGTATATAGCTTAGAAGTTAAGTGCATTGATGGAGAGATGCATTACATTTTTATTTATTTATTTTTCTTGAGATGAGCAATTTGCAAATGTAGAACTCCTGAGAGAATACAAAATGCTGCTATGAAGAAAAACTGTTTGTTGCCCTAAGTGGAATATTTGCTTTTATTAGGAGAGATAACAAAAGCTAGGATTTTTTTTCCCTAGAATATACTAGTTTTAAATAATATTGGTTATAATAGAATTTCATTTGTATCTCACAACAATTCTGTAAAGTAAGCAGAAAGGATGATATTATGTCTATTTTGGGGGGGATTGGAATGCTCAAGACTAAACGTAGGATCAGCAGAACTGGATTCTCACCCCCATTTTCTGAACACAAATCTAGTGTTCTTTGGGGTTTTTTTTCCATTTGAGCTCACTTTTATTTTTATTTACTTAGATGCCTAAGCCCAAGACTTTTCTAAAATAAAATAAAATTAAATGCTTATTCTATGAATATGTTTATTTAAAATAACACAAAATATTGCCTGTGCATATACGTGTGTGCATGTGTGTGTGTGTGTGCATGTGTGTTTAGGGTTCCATGTAACATGACTTGGCTTTCAGTTAAGTTATGTATAATCAGGAAGACCTCTATCATCATTTTTGAGTAAAGAGGTACTAAATAGGTTTGTAAATATCTAATCTGCTTGAAAGGAAATAGAATTTAAAAGACTATCTGATTTCCAAACAATGTTCCTTTCAGGTATGTTCTCATTATTTCTATAAATGGAGATTAAAAGCTAACGTAAAAATGGTCTTAAATTACTGTTATCTGTTACTGTTGAGAGTAATTTTTCTCTTGAATAACTGTCATTATTCAGTGTAAGTCCTTGCTTCACACTGACTAGCTGTGGCCAAAGCAAATGTCAGTTCAATAGGCATTTACTGCAAGCCTGCTGGGTTTGTTTCAGGCAGCATGTAAAATCCTGGAGTTGTGGCGACATTTACTTATCCCTTTCTCTGGTTGGTTTCCATGGGATTGGATTCTAACCTACAAAATGTTTTTATATGCTTTCTGCTTTTATTAGTCAGGATAGCCTCAGTTACAGTGTGATAACAAACAGCCCCCATGTCTCAACAGCTTATCACGAGGAAGTTTGTTTTGTCCTCACAGAAAATTCACTAAAGGTCCAGGTGATTCAACAAAAGCTTTCTTCTGGGGACTTTCCTGGAGGTGCTGTGGTTAAGAATCCGCCTGCCAATGCAGGGGACACGGGTTTGAGCCTTGGTCAAGGAAGGTCCCACATGCCACGGAGCAACTAGGCCCATGCACCACAACTACTGAGCCCACATACCACAACTACTGAAACCTGCGTGCCTAGAGCCTGTGCTACACAACAAGAGAAGCCACCTCAATGAGAAGCCTGCGCACCGCAACAAAGAGTAGCCTCCACTCACTGCAACTAGAGAAAGCCCGCACGCAGCAATGAAGACCCAACACAGCCAAAAATAAATAAATTAATTAATTTTTTAAAAAAACAGCTTTCTCCTGAATGGTACCCTCATGATTCAGTATATTCCAGTCTTTATCATCTTAATATGAGACTTAACATTAGGAAGTAGAGAAACAAATTCATTGATATTTCAGGCTTTCTCTTCTAAGCTTTTCTTCTGAATGGTACCCTCATGATTCAGTATATTCCAGTCTTTATCATCTTAATATGAGACTTCACATTAGGAAGTAGAGAGACAAATTCATTGATATTTCAGGCTTTCTCTTCTAAGCTTTGTCTACAAGCAAAACACATCAATTCTGACAGCCCCAGGCCATTGTCACATGGTTCCACTTAACTGCAAAGGCATCTAGGAAGTAAAGTCTACCTTCTATCCAGGAACAAGAAGACAAATTGATATCAGTAGCCACTAGTAAGGTTTACCACAGTGTATCTATATTTGAGAGACCAAAGAAGAGGCTGTAGACAATCACAAACAGTAGCATCTGGTAAGAACCAAATGAAGAGAAAACAGAGCTGGAGCAGTTTATAGACTTACACGGGCTGAGATCGTCAGGGAGGCAGAGCTAAGCTGGACCTTGAACCATGAAGAGGAGCTGGAGAGAGGAAAAGGAGCTCCTGATCGGAGGGAGGCTCAGAGGGGTTCTCAGAGAAAGGAACAAGGCAGGTGAGCTGTCCTCAGGCCCACTCCAGGTGAGTGACGCAGCATGGACTGTGTTTTAATAGTGCTAAATTATGTAAGCAAAATAAGTTGAGAAAAAGCTGGAGAATAGCAAACACCCTATGTGGAGAGGCATGGGTATAAGACCTGAGTATGCATGGTCTTCCTGGGAAAACCTTGAGGCACCATCTCTAGGACATTGGTACTTTCCTGAAAAGTATTCCCAGTAAGCCGAGGGAAGGGCCGCACCATCCATCAATCTGCTTAGCCAACTCTTAGAGAATCTCAGCTTCCTTTTTAAAAAAAGTTTAAGTCAGTTTTATTGGAGTATGTTATATCCAATAAAATTTACCCTTTTTCTGAGTAGAGCACTATGATTTTTAATAAATGCATACAGTTGTGTAACCACCAGCACAGTGAAGATAGTGGACATTTATATCACCTGAAAAAGTTTCCTCATGCTCCTCTGTAGTCAATATATTGTACTTTCTACACCCAGCCTCTGACTACCTCTTCTCTTTTATTTTTTTTGTCCTTATAGTTTTGCCTTTTCTGGAATGCTATGTAATAGAAACATGCAGTCTGAAGCTTTTTGAATGTGGCTTATTTCATTTAGCATAATGCATTTGTGATCCATCCATGTTGTTACATGCATCAGTAATTCATTTCATTTTATTGCTGAATACTGTTTTCATTCCATGGATGTCCCAGTTTGTTTATTCATTAACCACTTGAAGGACATTTGGGCTGTTTCCAGTTTGGGGCAATTATGAATAAAGCTGCAATAAACTTTCCCATCTAGATTTGTATATGAACATATATTTTCATTTCTCTTGGGTAAATATCTAGGAGGGGGATTACTAGGTCAAACGGTAAGTGTATGTTTAACTTTATAAGAAATTGCCGAACTCATTCCCAAAGCGTCTCAGCTGCCCTCTTAAGCCCAGCTGCTCCTTGCTCTCATGATGCACTAGGGAAGTTTTTAAAGGTAATAATGATATTTAATCCTCATGTATTCATGAATTTCACAATTTACAAAGCACTTTCTACCCATTGTTTTATGTGATCCTTGCAGCTTCCAAGGTAGGAATGATGCCAAATTTAGAGGCAGGAGGTCTGAGCTAGGCTCTTCCAAAATTAGATAAATCCTTTAGCTACCCAGGGCCTCAGTTCCTTGATTTGAATAATGGGAATGATATTCATAGGGGACATCATGGGGATACTTGTGATTAAGAGCTTGGATTTTAATGTCAGTCTTGTGTTTGAATCCTAGCATGGCTACTTACTTTCTGTGATATCAGCAAGTTACTTAGCCTACCTGAGCTTCATGTAAAATGGGAATAATAATAACTACTTCATGGAGCTGTCTGACTGGTTAAATGACATATATGTAAAGCCCTTAATAGAATGTTCACTGCAGAGTAAGTGCTTCATAAACAACAGTTATTGTTGCTATTGACAGTATTATTGCTATGGAGAGAGTATGCCTGAAAGTGACACATACATTGCACAGTGTTATATGAAAGTGAGCCATTTGGAAATTAATAACACTAGAATTCAAGCTACCCAATATGACTGATATTCTTGGTCATAGCACTTCTAATGTGCTTGAATCTTAAGCCCAGAACTCTATCTGGCTCACAATGTGGTCTCTTTAAAATCTTTAAAGAGATTGTTAAAATGATGTCTCCTGTGAATCCAGGCTGCACATCTATAGCAACATGCCCTTTTTTTGTCTTTGCTCTTTCTGGCCTCAGAATGCATTCATTAAGGTAGAGTCTGATGACCACAGAAAGAGAGAATTCACTCTTACGGACACAAGGCATCTAGAAGGAAGCTATCTGGGGATCGCCTGGCTCAAGGCATTTTGGGGAGTCATTATTGGAGCCCTGTCCTTCAAGTTGTCTGAGCTGCTTTTGATGCTGCCAAGGCCCTGCAGGGAGTGTGGCATTATAGTTATGAAGGCCACCTGGGGAACCCTTATAGAGTTGAAGAAAGATAGATTTTATGAGGTACACAGACTGTTTTATATACTTTCCTAGAAGTGGCTCTAAACATGTATACACATTCGGTGCTCAGGTGCTACTCGGGCCTGCTGGGTTGGTTGCTGCGTGGTTAATTAAAATAACAGTGGAGCATGTTGTGCACATCACCATTTGGTCATGAGTAGCTCTGTTTGTTTAACTTTTCATTTTGAAATAACTTCAAGCTAAAAGAAAACTTGCTAAAATAGTACTAAAAACTTCAATATACAATTTGTGAAGATGCATCAATTTTTAACATTTTGTTTTACCATAATCTCTCTCTCCACCCCCTTCTGTCTCTCTCTCCCCATATGTGTGTGTGTGTGTGTGTGTGTGGTGTGTATGCACATGTGTGCATATTTTGTAATTTTTCTGAACCATTTGAGAATAGTTTACATACATCATGCTCCATTACCTCTTAAGACTTTTGTATGCATTTTCTAAGAAAAATGATATTCTCATATGTAACCACTGTACAGTTATCAAATTTAGGAAATGTACCATTGATACAAAATTTGTATTAAACCTGTATTGCATATTCTCGTTTTGTCAGTTGTCTCAATCATGCCCTTAATAGCATTTTCCTCTCCATTTATAGGATCAAGTATAGGGTCACATCTTACATTTAGCTGTCATGTCTCTTTAGTTTCCCATAATCTGTAAGTTTCTCAGCCTTGCTACATCTTTCATGTGATTGATATTTTTGAAGACTACAGAATAATTATTTTATAGAATATCCCTCAATCAGGGTTTGTCTGGATATTTCCTCATGATTATATTTTGATTATGCATCCCTGGTGGGAATACTACAAAGGTGAAGTTGTGTCCTTGTCAGAATATCACATCCAGAAGCCCACCTGCTCTCATTGTTGATGCTAATTTTGATCGCTGGTCAAGTAGTTGTTCAGTTTTTTTTCCTTACAGTTATGATGTTCCCCTTTCAATTAATAAGCTTTCTCTCCTATGTTTAGCACTCATTTGTGATTCCAAACCAATATTTACTATGATGATTATATCACTTCATTCACATTTATAGGTGGGCGTTCTACTATAAGGAAAAACCCACTTTCTTATTTATCTGTCTATCCTCTGTCATCTGTCAATCTAAGCATATATTCATGAATTAATATTTTAATCAATGGGTTATAATCCATCACCCTCCTTATTTATTTTGATACCAGTAGGAGCCCCTTCAAGCTGGCTCCTGTGTCTTTTTGACATTCTCTCTGCGTTCTTTTTAAAGATCCATTGCTTTCTGGTTCAGTAAGATATTCCAGGTTTATCTTGTCCTTTTGTCACTCCATTCTTGAATCAGTTATTTCTCCAAGGATCTTTTCTCCTTCTACTAAGGAATGGTATGGAGAAGCCAAGGTCCAGGTGCTAGATGTGCTCATTGCTACTGGAATGTCACTGCTTCTAAGCACTTTCAGTAGACAGAGCTGGGGGGAAAACTATGTGTATATCTTTAGAAATCCCTAATTCCTACCAATACCTTCAAATTCCAGTCCACCTCCACATGATTTTTCCTTGCCTTCCCTCTTTCCGTATTTCCACCTTCCTTCCTCCACAGTGAGAACCTTGACACCAATTACATTAATTGGTTCCACAGTCATTAGTATTCTGTTTTTTCCTTCAGTATGGTTATTTTATTCATTTTAAATACAGTGGATTTATTTGTTTCTTTCTTGAGTTTAGTTTGAGTTTTTCCCACCATCTTTGTTAATTTTATTTTTGAATGCATAGAGCATCCCTATGCTTCCATACATTCAAACTCTACAGAATTCTCCACTCAGAGGAGTGCCCCCCCTCATCCCTGCTATTGTAGTAAAACAAGTTTATTGTTTATATTAATCCTTCCCGTGTTTCCTTATGCAAAATAGTCAGATTTATATGTATTTTCTTATTTATTTTCCTTTTTAACACAAAAGGTAGCATGATATATATACTTTTAACTACTTTTTACAAAGATCCAATATGGCAGTAGATGAAAATCCTACCCTCTGCCTTGTTCTTGCTGTGGATTTTTAACACTTTCATATTGTGGCAAAGAAGATGCTTCTGAAGTACCCCAAGGTTTAGCATAGAATTGGTACCCTATACAGATTGTTGGTTAGATATTTAATTGACCTGGTCATGGATGGTAATGAGGGACAGCACTGAAATATAACTGAGTGTGTGTACTGGACTGTTTAACAACTTTTCTGTGACTCCTATCACCTTCAGACTGAAGTCTAAACTCCTCAGCTTGGCATATATTGGCCTTTAGAATTCTTCCCCAGTTCATCTTCTTTTACTTGTCCACATAGATCTCATGCAGCTAAAAATCATGAAGTACTTGATCCTCATTCTAAAACACTCTTTCAAACTTTGAAGAATTTGAAATTCCATCTTAGTTGTGTAGGACTCTCTTTCTACCATTTATGCCTGGTCAACATGTAACCATCATTTCTTACCTAACTTACCTGCAGCCTTCTCTAGGAAGCCCTCCTTCAACTACTCTGGCAAACCTATTATTTCTCTAACAGCACTTGGTATACATCACAAATATAGCACTTAATGACCTGTATTGTAGTCCTTGGTTTACTTTTATGTGTCCCCTATGAGATTTTAAATTAGGACCCTTGCTTATCTCCAATGATTAACACGGTGCCTGCTGAAAATATTTTTAACTGATTCATGAAATTGATAAGAGACTTCCCTTGCCTGGATACCAATCTTTTTACATGTCTGATGGATGGTCTACATAAAATTATCTCTACAGGATTGTTACAAATCGAACGCTTTAAGATGCTGTAAGACAATGTGATTTTTTTTTTTCCTCCTTAACCAAATTCATCACTGACAGGAAGGGGGCGCCGTTTAACAGCTTGTGGAGAAAGAAAGTCAGCTTTTGTAAGTGTTCTTACTTTTATAGAAAGAGATGGTATTGCTATTCTAGATGAAATTGAAATAGATTTCATATTCCTCTCTGAGATGTCAATTCACTTAAACTTTGACATTTGAATTGAGAATGAAGGCAAGGATCCCTTATCTAAGCTCCATTGTAAATGTGTGCATAGCATTAATTATTCTTATAAATTCTGGGTGGCTTATGAAAGGTAAGAATGTTGATAAGAAGAAGGAATAATGGTTAATAACTCCTTATGTTATTAAACTTACTAATACAAATTATACATATGAATGTGTATATTATAATACAACATCTGGAATTGGAGGAGGTGTTTCTTTGAAAAGAAGTTGACACCAAAGTGTATTTTATAATGCCTGTTTCCATCAGGATAAGCAGCAACAGGAGAAAAAACATTTCTGTCTCTTTCTTGTGTCACCAACAGTAGATGCTTTGTATTAAGGTTATGCACACATTTCAGGGAACTTCGTTCCTGAAACAATGCAGAACCCTTAGTCCTTGGAGGTTCCTTTGGACCATGCGTAGCTCTGAGATCCGAACAATCGAAATGCTCAAGCTGTCTTATTTAAAGGAGGGGTAGTCTTGGTAGAAGCCTCTCCATGCGATCTGCTCCTACTTTCCTGGTGCCTGTTTCGATCTAAGTTGCTTTAAATGCCTGGGCCCAGCCCCACAAGGCATAAATGGAGCTTGTTATTGTAAGAGGCAACCTCAAGCCACTCTCTAGTGCAGTTACATAAATAAGACCAGGGCCGGCTTGGAAGGGGTGTAAATCTCTGGCTAAAATGAGAGAAGAGGGAGCCATTCACTTTAAACCACAGTTAACATGCTGACTGAGTTTCCAAATAAACTTTTATCTTTTAAGACTGATTGCTAGTAATGCTTATAAAAATGAGCCTGAGAATGTGGCCAAGGAAGAAGTGACCACACCTTTTCAGATTCTTCAAGGCTGCCTTCATGGGCATTTTCCTGGGAGCAAGGCAGAGGCAGCTCTGGGTCCTGAGTGTAACTCAGCTTCCTTCCAGACCCAAAGCGGGGCATTCCCCGCCACTCGGCTGCTCTTGTGTCCACTGCCTCCCCCACCCCGCCGCCGCTTTTTCTTGCCAATCACAGAACCCGGAGCTAAACAGGAGAGATGGCCGAGAAGACACGTTTTTAGCCAGCCATTTCCTGCTGCATAAGGGATGCAAAGCCATCCTGCGTTTGCCTTCGGTGTATTACACAGAAAAGCTCCAGGAAGGTGAAGGAAAGTGCCTCATCTTTGAGTGCCTGCCTTGTGGGTATTGCAACAGGAGTTACACAGATTGCACTGCCTGCACTTTTGGAACATTTTGCAAGCCAGAAAACGTTGCTGGGAGATTACAGTTGTCAGTTCTCTTACAAAAGTGACGAAGGCAGCATTTCTTTACGGTGTTAGCTTCATCTAGCTTTCTGGTTTGTTTTCACTTGATTTAGAATTGTATTTTTCCTTAAGAACGATCTCTTCTGCTGCCAATGTACACAATGCAAAATAGCAAAAATGTGTTTTGTGTTTGAGCTTATTTGATCTTTCGCTCATAATTAAACTAAACTTTTCTGCTTTAGGTTAGACCTTTGCTGTAAAGATCCATGATTATGAATTACTGCTTTTCTCCCACTTTTTAGAATCTGCACATCTTAAAGTAGTTTTCAGCACTTTCAAGGAATTTGGTTCAGTTTATTTTGGGATGACTCGTATTTTTTCCTCCCTCTGAAATGGATTTTTTTCTTGTCTCCCTCCTTTTGTGTAAGTCGTAATACCAATCAAAGAAAGCTTTTTTGCACAAACAAACAAAAAGCCTTTGATAATTGAAATATAAGTAGCCAAATACGATGTCCTGGGAAATCTTTATAAATACGAGATACAGATTCCCTCCGACACCCTCAAATGCCGGCCACCTTAGGGCACGGTAAAGAGTTATGACTCAGTGAACTGCATGCTGACATGTAACTAAATAAGTAAATAACTGGAGTGAGGGCAGACTGCTGTTTAACGGCTTCCCCAGTTACGTATACACTTCCAAACGAGCATGAAATGTGGGTCTCTGGACATCACTTAAAAGAACCACAAATAAACAGAGTGTGATCCCACACTCCTATTCCTCCTGGGCAGTGAGAAAGCTTGGCTGGGAATGGGGGTGGTTTCTGTTGCTCTTCTGTCTTGTGCACTGGAAACACAAACCCTGTCGCTCAGAAAACTCAGGGTCGCGCTGCTGCTAACAGACCCGTTGAGCTCAGAAAAGTGAGGGGGCAAAGAGTCTGTGACCCGTGGGCCATCACCTCACCTTTAATTTTGCAAAGCATCCCACTCCGGACTCAGATATTTCCATCCTAACATCTGGGCTAAGTCAGCCTAGGGGACTGGGAGCCAGATTTACAAATTCTCAAGTGTAACTCTCTTTTTTCACCTGCAAGATATATGTTAAGCTCAAGCCCTGCCGTCTGAGGTCGAACAGATGCCAGAATAATAGTACATGTGTGTGGAGCACATTTCTTTTGCTTTAAACACAACGTTAGAGCGGGAAAGCCCTTTAGACAGTATCTCTTCTAACCTCCTCTTTCTACATGTGAGGAAACTGAGGCAGAGAACAGCGCTCGAAATCGAGGTCACGTGTCCTTATTCTTGGCCTGCTGCTTTTTACCTTGATATTTAACTGTCTGTATCGGTTATCTGTTATTGTGCAGCAAACTACCCCAAAACTGAGTGACTTAAAATAATGATGATTTATTAATTGTCATGATTCTGTGTCTGCTTGAACGGTTCTGCTACATTCACATGGGCTCACTTATGCAGTGACATTCATCTCAGCAGTTGGCTCGAGGCTGGGTTCACCTGCCCAGCTGACCGGGCTTGGTCTTTCACCCCCGACTTCTTTGCCGCGTGAGGATCTCCGGGTAGAGATCCAGGAAGGCAAGTCCCCTGGTGTGTGCGCCCTTATCAAGCCTCTGCTTGTTCTCTTTGCTGACGTCCTGCTGGCCAAGGCTGATCACATGGCCCAAGTCAGAATGCAGGGGGAAGAGGAACGCACAAAGGTATGGGTATTAAGAGCGTGGCAAACAGGGGCTGTTGCTGTGAACACGCACTGAGTAGCTTACAGCAGCGTTGCGCCAGCAGTGCTCCACGTGAGAAGGGGGCCCTTAAGAAGACTCTAACGCGCTAATGTGCGTCGCGCCCCAGTCCACATTAGAAGAGAACAGGAAGAGGAGCAAATGGTGGTTCCAAATGTATTTGACCTAGATTTCCTTTTCCTTGTGAAATAGCTATTAACACCCCCGGAAAACAGCTTTTAAAGCACTGGCCTAGAGCATTAAGAATGGTCCCTCCTACACCCTGCTGCCCTTCCCCTTCCAGATACTCAGTCATGGAGCTTCGGGATCAAATGCTGACTTGTTGCATTTGCACAGTGGCCAGGCAGGGGTGTGCCTTCTCAGGGGGTAAACAAAGGCTGAAGTGCCTGAAGCTCGTGGACTACAGTGCCTTGGCATAGCCCTGGGACTCTGAGACATAAAAGAGCTATTCTAAGTCAGAACACATGTTATTTCCCTAGGAGTTATAGCATCCCAGAGAACATTGCTCTGCATTAGAAAGCTAGTTCCTGAATATGTCAGATACTGCAGGAAAAAGTGTCTGATATTTTCTGCCCATCTGTTCTGGGTTTTTAGTTTAAAACACTTACTCTGGGTAAGCATAGAATTACCATTTTCTCCAAAATATCCTATTTTTCATAATTAAATCCCATTTTCAATGTGTGACTCATGCACAGTGCAAAAATTTAAGCAGTGCCAATGGTTACACAGTGAAAATTCATCTTCTTCTAGTCCCTAGTTCTCCCCAGAGGCAGTCATCAGTACCTGTTTCTCATATGTCTTTTCAGAGATACTCTATGTTTATACAGGAATATATATATACAAATAACACCATAATACATGTGCTACTCTGCCTCATTCTACTTGTTTCTTTTTTTAAAAAAAACTTCATCAGAGATAGTCTTTACAAGTAGACAGATATTTAGCTGAAAGAACACCTAGAATTTTCCACAGAATTTTCATATTGACTGTTGCATATGAACTTCACTGATGCCTTGAAACTCTTCTGGTTTTCAGATTCATGTCTTTTCATTTTTTACTAAATTGTATTATAGGTCATAAATTTCAGTCAACTGCAACCAGCCATTCTATTTATATTATCTGTTTATATTGTCTGTTCCAGACTGTTGATGTGAGCACAAGTACCTTCCCTTGGTCCTGGAACAGTAAGTAGGTTGGTAACAAAGTAGTGGCAGAATGAACCTAGAGACAACCCCAAGACTTCACTTTATTTTTCTGAGTCTTAGTTTCTTCTTTCACAAAAATGAAGATAATCACAGTGGCCTTGTAGTGAGTTATGATAATAAAATGTGAAAATACATTTGGAAGTATTTAGTAATCTCCAGGTGTTACACAGCTATTATCCAACTCTTTGAATACTGATAGAATAGCTATAGTCAAGCCACCCTTGCTTTTTAGAGTATAGATCTCCCAAGCACCCAACTGATGCCAAGAATGAGTGAAATTCTAAAAATGCAAATCTGATCATGTTACTGCCCTTCAAAAAACTCTCCAATGAATTATCAGTACCAAAGTGAGCTTACAAGGCTTTACGTGATTGACCTTGCCCACGCCTTCAGCTTCGTGTCTCACCACCTAACTCCAACCCACCCCCTTTTATTCCTATGCTTCAGGAGAGTAATCTTTTATTTCCTAAATATTGTCTGTGGCTCTGGTCCTTTGCACTATCAAGTCTCTCTGCCTAGAAGATTCTTCTTCCTTGGCAAGTGGAGACTCCTCCATACACACACACACCTGTCCTGTCATCCACCCCCCCACACTCCCTCCTACACATCTGGATTCGGTGCCCCTCTCCTCCAGGAGCATCCAGAGCATCGAGTCTTCCAAGGTTGAGCCCTGATCCCAGTAGGGGCAATGCTTCATTTCTTGACTCTTCCAAACACTACTGAATTCAGTAGATACACATGACACATTGTTTTGCTTGAAGGGACTAATATATTAGTTAATACATTTGTAAGGCAGTCAGTGCCCTGGACAACATTTTCTGTGTCCTGGGAAGGGTGAAGTGTGCCTTATGGAGCAAGTTAAACTGAGGGGACCAATATATTTAAATAATAAGATGCTTTTATTGAAGAAAAGGAAACCAAGTGATTGTCTTTACTGTCAAGAAAAAGCAGTTATCTTATAATCTTCCCTTCCAGACTCTCTTCTAGAGAAAAGGGCATCTTTGATATAAAAACTGAGGAAGAATCCTGGGTCCAGTGGGTGGTGGAGAGTGTGGAGGAATTGGGAGGGAGAAGGCAGCTGGGGAGTTGTTTGAGGTGGCCAGCTCCAAATCCAGCCACACAGTATGAAATTGGACCAGCCTAATCCCCGGCTCTGGAATGAGGTGTGGTTCTGAGAGGGAAGCTAGGTCTCGGACAACGATGATATCCTGATATTATCAGGGCCATGTGTGAGCGTGTGCATGTGTGTACGTGGGCGTGTGGGATTAGTATGGGGAATCTGGAAGACCGTGGGAAGAAGATCTGTGGTGTAAAAATCTGCATGTCTGGTTCGCCAGCAGGAGAGTGACAGAAAAACAGCGAGAAGAAATAACCATATCCAGTCATTGAATTCCGTTGATCTATTTAATGTAAATTATCTAATAGGTCCCTATGATAAAATACTACTTCGATTAAAGATCAACACAGCTCTTCGTTATTGTCCTCTTAAGATTTCTTCTCTTCTTTCTCCTGCTCTCTTTGTCTTTCTCTGTTTTTCTGGTCTGTGTGTGTGCACGTGTGTGTGTGTGTGTGTGTGTGTATTGAAGCTTTTCTGGATGTATATATTTAGAATGCCTTTAAAATGTTTTAAATGCCAGGAAACCTCCTAATGGTATTGGTTGCTAAAATGGAGGTCACTTTTTATATGAATTTACGTGTTAATCAACCTTTTTAAAGTTTGTTTTTCTTTTTCTTTCCTAAATTTTGGATTGGAACATGCTGCTCTGCATATACCTGAAAGAAGTTTATGAGAAACCAGAGTCCATATCAGAAAATATTAACCAATTGTGACCTTGTTAAAATAATTAAATGGTGATGTCATAAACAATATTAAACATCCAGTGAGGTTTGCTCCTGCATTTCAACCTTCATGTTAAGTCATCAGAGTAGTGCAGCGCTGTGGAAGAGCAGCAGTAACCTCTCAAAGAGTAGGGAGCTTGCTTGAGTGGACAGCAAGGGCTGTGCAGCATCCTCTCCATGCAGTGTGCGGTGGTGATGAGATTCTCCCTGGGGAAGTGTCTGCAGGAGACTTGGGGAGATGATGGAGCTGGGTTTTTAATACTCTGGTTTTTAGACTTGAGCAGGTTGATATGGCCCATATTCCTGATATGTGAAAATTTTTGAAAGAAACCATTTCCCAGAGTGCCTCAGAGGACTTCATCTAGATTGATAGACAAGACCCTTCAGAGAGTGGTGCCACCAGCACTGACCTCACCTGAGGGACAGCACAGCGGGTGGGCAAGAGCTTGGGCTCTGATACGTGGCAGTGGCCCATCTGGATTTCAGTCTTGTCATTTATTAGTTGTAGGAACATGGGCAATGTACTTAATTTCTCTTACCTTATGTTTCTTCATATTTGAAATGTGTATAATAGCACAATTGTTAATTGTCACTTGGTTGTCCTAGGATCAAATGGGGAAATTAATGTATGCGCGGCACGTAAAAAGTGGTCAAGAAATGTTAGCTTCATATTTAGTTCAGATATCACTTTCATAGTATAGTTCAGGTTTTTGTTTATTTTATTTTATTTTTAAAGTAGTATGCACACATGCTTTAAGGATTCAATTAGTTCTACAAGATTTATTATGAAATACGGTTGGTCTCTGCCCCCTGCTTGTCTCTCTCATCTCACCCTCCCTTCCCATCTCCGTCCCCCAGAGAAATCACTTTCAATTCATTTAGCTTGTTCTTCTGGTATTTACCTTGCTATCTCTAAATCGGAGCTTCTCAAACAGTAAGCAGCAAATGCATTACAGGTGTCAGGAGATATTGATCCTTTCTGCCCACAGGGTGGTCAGGTGCAACCTGGGGTGGCCTGATCCCCTGTCTCATTGCCTCCAGTCTCGATTTTCTTTTCTATTTGTTCCTGTGTGCCTTATAAATGTGTGTGTGTGTGCTGTCTTGAACAAGATTGGGAAGCTTTGCTAAATATAGTGCTACTTACAGATGTTTCTGTTTAGGCATTAAGCATTGACTTCACACACACACATACACAAACATTTCCTGTTCCCCCCACCCTTCCAACTTAGTTCTCATAATTTTGGTTATATGAATATTTATTGTTTCCTGTATTATGACTAGGTAAATCCTGAATCATGTACTAAATCATAATTTCTTCTCCTTTTCTGCACAATTTTCTCTTTAGTGAATACTTGTCTTGATTTTTTTCTTTGTTGAGTTTCCTATATACTTACCACTAATTCAGCCCAAATTCTCTACCCATTGTCAAAATCTTCAAGTATTCTTTAAATTTTATATTCTAAGAAAAATCTCAACCAAATCCTATCTGCTTCTAGTGGATTTGGTTGTCTTCTCCTCTTGGTGTACATCTTTCATTATCTTCGGGTCTTTTCCTATTTCCAGAGTTGGATTCCCTCTTACTATAGTTACATCTTCTATTTTGATCACTTTCTTGTTTTACTGGGCCACATTATCCAGTAGCTCTAGAAAGAAGGGATATGAGAAGTTATACTCTTTAAAGAGCATGGCGTGCCTTAAAATGTCATTATTCTAGTGTCACCCTTGATTGAAAGTATGGTTGGGTGTAGAATTTTAGGTTGTAAATCATTTTCCCTCAGAATTTGAAGGCTCTGGTTCATTGTTGTCTACCTTCCAGCTCTGTTATTGCGAAGTCCAGTGCTGTTTTTGATTCCTCATCTTTCGTATGTGACTGCTCATCTCTCTCTCTGGAAATGTGTATGGTCTTTGAGCTTCAAGGTGCTGTATATTGGGATGAGTCTGCTTGCATTCGCTGTGCCAGGCATTTGGCAATTCATATTGTTCTGAATATTTTTGATACAGTTTTTCACTGATCACTTCCTTTCTTCCTTTTTATCAGTGTTTACTTTCTGGAACTCCTATTATTTGGATATCAAAAATTCTAGGCTGATTGTAAGTTTTTGTAGTCTTCTCTCCTATTTTCCATCTCCTAGACATTTTGTCCTGCTTTTTCGGAAATTTCCCTAATTTAATCTTGCAATTCTACTGACTTTTTCATTCCTGTTATTATATTTACTTCCAAGACCCTTTTAATATTGTCAGAATATTTGTTTTTATAAAGTACATCCAGTTCCTACTTTATGAATGTAATACATAAATAATGGTTTTTGTTGAAGTTTTTTCTTGCTTTTTTTTTTTTTTTTATCTCCAAGTTGCTTTTTTCTTCACTTGCATTTAGGTCGCTATCTTTCATGTTAGCATCTTTTCTAAATGGTCTGATTGTATTTTAGCGTGATTCTCTTCAAGGCTGATGTGAAATTCTGAGCGCTTTGGTGGAATTTGTCAACCAGAGTCTTCAAAGTAGAGAGGTGATCTGGATGGGCTGTCTTGTGGAAACTCTTAATGCCAGTACCTTTGTATCTGGGCTAGTCAGATTCCCAGAGATATTTTCCAGTCTTTTCCCCACAGGGTAGCGAGTTGATTTTCAGTGTTCTACAAGTCCATCAGTGATGGAAGACTAGGAATGAGGTAGTTCGGTGGATCTCAGCACCTGGCATGTAAATGTGCACGTGATCTCGCTAACTGCAGGAAGGTAATACCATCCTCAACTATGCTTGTGTTTCCCTGTCCAAAGGCCTTCTGATTATTTGCACCTGGGGAGAGAACGTAGGGATTTAAGTGTTTCTTAAGCAAACTTTCATGGGTTCCCTACTTTTTAAGCCTTACCCTCACTTCCACTCTTGGAGGTAACTGGTGCTGGGCATTCCTGAATTGGGGATGGGGGCATTCTGCCATAAGTGTGGTCACATTTTAGCTTTTCCTACTGCCAACTTGGAATTCGTATTACTCAGGTTTCCTGATTTAGCACTAGTTTCCGAAGTTTTGTTGCTGTTTTCTCTTCCATTATTTTTTTCATATGGTTTTATGCCTTAAACATATTTCCTTCATGTCATTTTCTTAGTGCTTCAGGAAGGTGCAAGAGTACGTGCATGTGTTTATTTTGCTGGCTTCACCTGGAAATCTCACTTGGGTTTTTCCCTTCCATCTCTTTGATTATTCTGTCCTCTCCAGTTGTAATGTCTTTCTGTTGACCTTTTTTCCCTTCACTGATGCCCAACCCTAGCCATGGCTGCATCCTCAAGCCTTCATTAATAGCTCTAGCCCACAGGAATACTTTATTTTCTTGGCCCTTAAAGCAACTTGACTTTTCTCTACTTAGTACCTGGATTTCCACATGCCTCTGCTGTTGAAATTGCTAATACTACTATTTCTAGTAATAATAATAATAATAATGTAAAAGAACACTAGGATTTACTGAACGCTAAGCGCTATTCTAACTGCTATACATATGGTGTCTAACCTCATCCTTACAACAGTTCTTTCAATTAGGTGCTGTTTTTTCTCTCCATTTTACAGACTGGAAAATTGAGGCACTCAGAAGTTAAGCAAACTGCCCCTAAATCACACGACTCATAATTGGTGTAGCCAGATTTTAAAATGCAACTATCTGATTCCTGTGTGTGTGTTCTTAATTATTTGGAACAGTTATGAGAAGAAAGTACTATTATGCCTATTTCACACATGAGGAAAGAGTGGTCCAGAGAGTCTATATGGTCTTCCCAAAGTTTCTTTACGGCCTGTAGGAGACAGAACTGAAGTTTTGTGATAACAAGTCCAGGACTCTACCAAGATATCACATTATCGAAATCAGTAATGCCCTTTCCTAATTAGCGAAATGTTGTGTCTCACTGTTTCAGGTTTTCACTAAATTGCTGATGAACTGATTAAATA
Source organism: Pseudorca crassidens (assembly GCF_039906515.1). Classification (NCBI taxonomy): domain Eukaryota; kingdom Metazoa; phylum Chordata; class Mammalia; order Artiodactyla; family Delphinidae; genus Pseudorca; species Pseudorca crassidens. Next base: position 78,365,384 of record NC_090309.1, on the reverse strand, counting down.
CTTACCATGTGCTGCATGCAAATGCAATATGTGGTGTTAAAAATACATTTCTAGCATTTCAGCATCGAATTACAGTTTGAGAACATTTAATCCAACTGCCTTGTCTGGCGTATACAGGTGATACTCAAAGAAGCTGAGTAACTTGTCCAAGCTTACTTCACTAATTACTAAAGAGGCAGTGTTAAAACCCAGTCATCCAATGTACTCTTACTTGTACATAATAAAACACCTTTTAAATGACTCGTATTGTTAGCAACTTAAAAAATAAACGTCACTTTTTTCTAGAGCATTTGTTTAATTTAGCTGAAAATCTCATTATAGAATATATTTTTTTCTTACAAATAAAGTTTCTTTGTGTCAGATATTATTTTCCATAGTAAACTAGAGTTGTTTTCCAGCTGATGTATTTTGGCTCCTCAAGCATGATAAAAATCACACAACATAGCAAACTCACAAATATCTATATTGTTTTAAAATGTTTTGTTTTTTCCTGCTAAAGCATGCGTGACTCGGAAAAAGAGGTCACGGTACTAATGCAGCCCTGAAACTTAAAATACCACAAATCAGAAACAGGGTTTCTTCTCTTCTTGATCTGCAGAAGAGGGCCTGTGTTCTATGTGCTATCTCTTTAAACTCAGTCTTGGGTTTTATCTCAGTTCCAAGGTAAATATTCTTTAAAAGTCCAAATCTCTTAGCTGTTCCTTTAAAAGGTTTATCTTGTGCACATATTGCTTGTTTATTTAGCAACCCTATGAAGCTATTGAAGTGTTTGTTTAGTAGTCTTTCTAAATTATTTATGGTAAGAGCCAGCTAATCTTTGGTCACAGTGAATTTCACGTTCTGGGAATCACTAGTCTGATTGATTATATTTCCAGTTGGGAATTTCTACAAAGTGATGAAGCTTACATTAGTGTCACATCTTCAAGCACCTTTCTGCAGAGAGAAGTGAGCTAGTCTTTGCACACTTGATCTTACTCCCAAAGGAGAGAGTTTGGGAAACCAGTGTGCCTGTGGATATTGGGAAGGTATTAATGACCTCCATATTCATTCATTTCTCTCTTCCTTTCTTTTTTTTAAATTGTTGAGGTGGAAGTAGAGAACTGAGGGGAACTTAGTCAGGCACTCCGAAAAAACTGGAAAAGTAATGAAGACAGGAAGCAAAATATAAAAATTCACAGCAAATATGTTTCGTAAGAAATGTCAACAATACAGGGGAAATGCAAGCTTTGGCTCCTGGTCCTATCTTAAGTCTTGGCAGTTTTACAATTCAGGGCAAATGACCAGCATACCCTGAGCTATCCTTCCCTGGTTCATGAAAGGGCCTCAGTAATTTTAAGAAAAGGGAGTGTTCAACTTCATCATTGAGGGCAAAGATTACAATCATAGCATGTTAGCACTCAAAGGGAATTCATAGATCATCTACTTTCTAGTTCAAGCTTTCTGTTTCACAGTTGAGGTCGCTCTGAGGCCAAGAGAAAGGATATAAGTTTCCCGGAGTCATACAGTAAGTTAATGGCAGGACATTGATCAAAACCCACCCAAATCTTGATTCCCAGACAACAATGTCAGCAATAATGCATTAAAATGCAACTAAAATCCCAGCTACTTAACTTGGCTGACCTCATCTTCTGTCACTCTGCTCATTCCTCCTTCTGCTTCTGCCACAGTGGCTCTCTTGATCCTGGGACATACCAACACATTTCCTGTCTCCAGATTTTGGCAATGGTTGTTCTCTGGGCCAGGAATGCTGCCTTCTACCCTTGCCCATCTTGTCTTCATGGGTTATTCTTCTGTCAATCAGATCTGAGTCTCAGACTTAATGCCCTGTCCTCAGTGAGCTCTTCCCTGACTAGGTAATGCTAAGTAGCTTCCCAGGATCTCTTTATCATATTATCATATTTTATTTCTCATCATAGTGCCTACCATAATCAATTTTTGGTTGTGGTTGTTCCCCAAATGGAATGTAAGCTCCATGAGTGTATTGATTTTGTTTATTGCATTCATCAATGTCTGGGATATGCCAAGGATATACAATTAACACATATTAAATAAATAAACAAATAAATAATTTGAAGATACACATAGTCAAAAAATCTCATGTGGTACAGACGTTTGTTTTACACATTTCAAATTCATGAAGCTCTGTGGTTTATTCCTAATCAACCTTTATAAATGTACATATCTCAAAACAATGTATAATACATAAATTTATGTATGAAAATGCATGCACATATATATGGATATACATACATAAGCTCCAACTATTGGATCCTACCTAATTAACAAAATATTGACATAAAAAGGGAAGAGTGATGCACATTTTATGGTTTCTCATTGCATGGAAAATTGTTTTCCTGGGGGCATCTTTGAATTGTGCAGGAACCCCAGTTCTTGGAAAATTTGAGCCTCCTGTGGTGTTAGTAAGAGAACAGTCACTGACTGTTGGAGATGCAGAGATCGGTAATGTCTACTGAGTTCATCAGCAGCTTCACACCTGAGGCAGCTTGGAGACACAGAGGACTCTAATGAGGATGATGCTTACCACTTCCATGTAGCCAAACAGGCTACAATGTTCATTGTCTTCTTGCCTGGAACTTCACTGATGTGAGAGTGATGTTTACATTTCTAGTTTCACTCCTCCTAACTTGACAGGCCTAGGATGGCCTGGGTGGGAATAGAAAAAACACAAAAGGAGTGGTAAAGGCCCATTTTCACTGTTCCTGCCTCCCAGTCTCCACACACACTCAGATGAGAGAGTTGCTCTCCCTATTTGAAATTGTAAAGACACTGTTAGCTGTATAAGTACTTTCTTGTCAAATACTAAATGTCGCATTTTAAGCATCTAATAGTTGCTCTAATCTGGATAGTTTATACTTGGCTCTTAAGGATAGAGGACTGGAGTACAAAGGGGACTGTGACTCCTCTGACTTTCATCAAAAGGGAAGCAGAGTCTATCTTTCTTTGTCCATCTGGGCACTTGTTCTAGAAAAAAAAAGGAGGAGACCCCTCTTTTGTAGGCAAATGAATTAATTTGCTCCTAAAGTGTCATGAAAGCAATAGAATCATAAATCTCTAAGTGAAATTCACATCTCTTAAATGTCATTGGGGCAAAACTTTACTTGTCCCATGTTACCAAAATGCTCTGGTTTCTCCCCAACACCAGAGAGGTATTCATTAAATCATGATATACTGACAAAACACCTATTAGCTCTATAAAGATAATGATGCACTCTTCTCACAACACCACTGCCACCATTAGGATACAATTTGAGACAGACTAGTATTTCAGTATTGTGTCCATAAACAGGAGGGAAACATCAGAATCATACTCTTGGTTTTCCTTTTAAAAAGAATAGGTGCATGATGCCAAAAACACAAGTGACAAAAGACAAACAGATACATGGGCTTCATAAAAATTTAGAACTTTTGTGTTTCAAAGGACACCATCAAGAAAATGAAAAGACATCCACAGAATGAGAGAAATTTGCAAATCACAAATCTGATGATACTTGTATCTAGAATATATAAAGAACACTTATAACTCAAGAATCAAAAGACTACCCAGTTAAAAGTGGGCAAAGGATCTGAATAGACATTTTTCCAAAGAAGATATACAAATGGTCATTAAGTACATAAAAAGATGCTCAATATCATTAATTCCCTATCCTACCCCCTACCTCCTCCAGGCCTTAAGAAACTGCTAATCTACTTTCTGTCTCTGTAAATTTTCCTATTCTAGGCATGTCATGTAAATGGAATCATTCAAATATGTTCTTTTGTGACTGATTTCTTTCATGTAGCTTAAAGTTTTCAAGGTTCATCCATATTGTAGCATGTATTGACACTTCATTTCATTTTATGGCCAATTGGTATGCTTTTGTATGGATATATTATAGTTTATTTATCCATTTATCAATCGACGAACATATGGGTTGTTTCCACTCTGGTTGTTACGAGTAATGCTGCTATGAACATTTATTTACAAGCTTTTGTGTGTATATATGTTTTCATTTGTCTTGGGTATATACCTTGGAGTAGAATTTCTGGGTCATATTATCACTCTATGTTTAACCCTTTAGGGAACTCCCAAAATGTTTTTTAAAAGTGCTTGCAACATTTTACCTTCCAGTCTGCAATGCATGATGACTCTGATTTTTCCTCATCATCTCCAACACCTGTTATTATCTGACTTTACATCCTAGTGGGTGGGAAATGGCATCTCACCTTGTAGTTATGATTTTCATTTCCCTAATAACTGATGATGTTGAACATCTTTTCAAGAGCTTTTTGGCCACTTGTATATCTTCACTGGTGAAATGTCTATTCAGATCCTTTGTCCATGAAAAAAAATTAGCTTATTTGTTTTTATGTCATTGAATTAAAGGGTTCTTTATATATTCTGGATACAAATCCATTTTCATATATAAGATTTGCTTCCATCATGTGGCTTGTCTTTTCATATTCTGGATGGTAGTTTGCACCATAAAAGTTTTACATTTGTCTGTTTAAAATCTGTTTGTCAATTTTGTCTATCTATCTATTTTGTCTATTTGCCAATTTCTCTATTTTTTCTTTGTTACTTGTGTTTGGTGACATGTTTAAGAAACCATTTGCCTAATTCAAGGTCACAGAATTACTTCTATGCTTTATTGTAAGCATTTTGTAGTTGTGGCTCTGACATTAAGGTTGGTAATCCATTTTGAGCTATTTTTATATGATTTGAGGTAGAAGAAGTCCAGATCATTGATATGGTTGGATTTACATGTACCAATTTGCTTTATTTTTTTCCCTATGTATTTCATGTCTTTTGTTGTTGTTTCTCTCTCACTCTTTCATTGCCTTTTTTTATTAAGTGAATATTTTCTAGAGTAACATTTTAATTCCTTTAATGATTTTTAATTATAGTTTTGAGTTATTTCCTTACTGGTTGCTCTAGAGCTTACAACACACATCTTAACTTATCAGAATACACTTCAGGTTTATACACTTAGGCCTAGTGAAATATAGAAAGTTTCCTCCTATGTAACACCATTTCCTCCCCACCTTTTTAAACTATTACTGTTGCACATATTATGTCAGTGTATATATACTTTAAATGCAGCAATACATTTTTATAATTACATATGTATTATATATACTTTATATATTATATATTTTAAATAACCTGAGAGAAAAAAAAGTATAGCAAGTATATATTTACAGAGTTTGTTATATTGATTATCTTACTTACCCTTTCTGCTTCTTCTCAATTCTTTCTGTGGGTTTGCTTTAGCATCTGGTATCATTTCCTTACTTCAAAACAGCTTTGTTATTGTCAGATATTTGTTACATTTCAGTATATTATGACCCCAACAATGCAGTATGTGCAACAATGCACACACTGTTTTACATAATTGCTTTTTGAATCAGTCAAGAGAAGAAAGGAGAAGAAATATGTAATTATACTGTCTTTTCCAGTTACCTGCATAACCATCATTATCAGTATTCTTTTGCTTTTCATGTGGATTCGAATTACTGGCTGGTGTCACTTGCTTTCAGCCTGAAGAACTTTTAGTATTCCTTTTATAAAAGGTCTACTAGCAACAAATTCTTTCAATTTTTGTTTATCTGGGAATAACTTTATTTTGCCTTCATTTTTTGAAAGATACCTGTGCAGGATGTAAGATTCTTGGTTGATATTTTAACTTCCAGCTCTTTTAATATGTCATCCCACTGCCTCTGGCCACCTTGATTATGAGGCGATGTCAGCTATTAATCTCATTGTGGTTTCCTTTTATGTGGTGAATCATTCTTCTCTTGCTGCTTTAAGATTTTTTCTTATTTTAGATTTCAGTATTTTATTACAACATGTCTGGGTGGATCTTTGGTATAGAGGTGCTTCTACCCTGAGGTGAAGCAGACCATGAGGGAAAAGCTCCATAGCTCGCCAGAGGGTATCACTGTACTGAAGGTATGGGTGGGGACTTCTGTCCTTCGAGCACTTTCACTCTGTGAGTAAGCATGTGGGAGGGCAGATAGGCAGCCCCTGGTCTTCTGGACTGTTGTTGATGTGACGCCTCCTACCTATGAGTGAGCTGAGATAGGGGCAGTCAGGATCCCAGTATTCTTGACCTACTGGGCCTGGGGGAGAGCTTCTGCTTTATGAGTGGGGGCTGGCCAAAGAAAAAAGACATGGTTGGTTCACTTATCTTCTGTTATTATTCATGCATTCTAGTATTTGTTTATGTCTTTCTATATTTTTGTCCAAAGTAGCGAAACTTGTGCTTCATAGCTCATTCCAGATATTCACAGATCGTTATACATAAAAATATATCCTGTTCATTGCAGCAACAGGACCCTTCTAGTAGAGCGTTCTGTGCTGCTCTTTACTTTGTTACATGCATGCATTACTACCCAGCTCAGCTTTAAGCGCCTGAAGCAAAAATTGTTTCTTACGCTTTTTTACTCCTTTTTAGCACTTGGCCCAGGGCAGATCATACACTGTGTATTTAGTGAATTTTGTAGAGTGAATTCTCTGCACATATTTAATTCCAGCTTATGGGAACCTCTTCTCTTCAGAGGAGCAAGCATGGCCCTTATAGATGAACTCTGATCATTTTATGGTTCTTAATATGTAATGTATCTCAAGTGCTTGCTCATTAATGCCGTATTTACAGTTACAGTGCATGAATATACCCAGTTTTAGTTGTCTGAAACAAATCTTATGTTACAGCAGTTGTTCTAAAGCCCCAAGAACTAAAGATTACTAGGAAAGATAGTCTCTGTTTTACAAAGGCATAATATTTCATTCAGTAAATGTTTATTTTTTTTTAAACTAGACACCACGCGGGATGTCATGGATTTACAAATTTGAATCAGATACAGCATTACCTTTAGAAAATTAGAATCCAATGGAGAAGATTCTAATAAGAAATAAGCAAAAACTAAAAAATAGCACAAATACAGGGCAAACTGCGTCATTGGCACACTATATTGTGGGTCTGTGAAATCCTTCAATTGAGGGACCCTGGACAGGTACTCATTTGAGGAGATGGAACTTTAGAGCCTCCTGAGGCTTGAAAAGTAGAAGATGGACATAATAAGCTGGGGGTCTATGGAAAAGAGGTTGAACAAAGTCCCCAGAGGAGAAATCTAAAGGGCTTTTAAAAACTATGGGCATTCCAATATATTTGTATCATTAGGGTTCATGATAAGTTGGAGTGGGATACAAGAATGGACACTTAGGTTGAACCAGATCCTGAAGAATCTCAGGTGGTACCTTGATGAGTTTTCAGTTTATTTCATTCTCACCATTTGGATAAAATTGAGTTACTGAATGTTTCTAAAGGACTGAATTATTAGATCCAGAGCTACACTGTCCAATATGGTAGCTACATGTAGTTATTTAAGATTAAATAAATTAAGACTTGTTCCCCAGTTGCACTAGCCACATGCCAAGTGCTCAATAACCTTGTGGCTAGTATCTACCATATTAGATAGCTATCCATGCCAAAATTTCTATTGGACAATATTGTACTAGATTTTAGGCTCTGACATCAGTAGAAAGAAGAGTTTGTGACGTATGGAAGTAGAGATGGGGAGATGGGAAAGTAGAAGTGTAACTGGTATATGTTTTCAAAGTAGGTATGAAAGGTATCTGAAGGCTCAGCTAGAGTAATGACAATATAGGGAGAGCTGAGGACACCACTGTGATACACGTGTTAGATATTGACAAAGGATTCTATAATGAATTACCTGTTAAGAATGAAGTGAGGAAGATAGATACAATAAAACAGAAAGCGGGCATACTTTGAGTGCCTGGGTAGGCAGTGGTGCCCTTCACTGAGATAAGTGGGGTATAAAAGGAGTTAGTTAACAGAGGTTATCGAAATAATGAGTGCAGTATATTAATGCTGGGTTTGAGTTTCCTGTAGAAGAGCAGGTAGAGATTTCCAGGAGACTGAGAAGAATATTCTAGAGCTTAAGAATATATTCATACTTAATATTTCTTACTTAGAGGTAATGGTTAAAACCATAAAGAAAAGAGAATAGAGTCAAAGTAAACACCTAGAGGTATTTCACTATTTATTTCCCTTTTGTTCAATTCTTGATTAAAGCAATCTAGGTCAAAATTTCAAAGTTCATCCGTTGTTTCCAATTATTCTAATAGTATCTTGGTTTCTGAAGCATGGTGACTTAGCATGCCCAGTGACCCAAAGGCTAGTATATTTCTTTGAGGCACCACATGTACAGTTTTCCAGATACCATCAAATGATTTGAGGTATTGAACTCTTCTTGTGTAGTACAAATGACTAAACTTGACCCAGGACATGGAGTGATATTTGTGGTGCATTAAATTTTGTTTTTAGATTAAGATATAAATATTGACATAGCACATATTACTCATCTCTAATCACTAAATTTGTATCCCTATATCCTTAAAGGATTTTATTCATTTATTTCATTTAGCTAGCATTTACTGATTATGTACAAGATTAACAAATGCAGGAGATACACAGACTTCTACAGCTCAGATCCTTGCTCACAAGGATTACTTTTCAGTAAGAGAACAAATATGAACACAAATAATCACAATACAGTGTGATTAACGCTAGAGAAGTATAAATGGAGAAATGCATTAAGATCTAAGAATGCACAGAGGAAGGAAACTTTCTCTGGGGGAGTCAAGAAAAGTTTTCCAGAGAGAGTAACTTCTGAGGCAGTTGTTGAAGAATGAAGAGCAGAGTGTGTGCTGAGCCCCCATGTGTGGAAGACCTTGGGTGACTTACTATACTGCAGAGGCCAGAGAAGGCAGGTGAGGCTAGATTCTGATCAGCTTTTTATGCCATTCTGATGAGTTTGGGTTTATTTTGGAAGAAATATAACCAACGGGAATTGTTTAAGGGTTTAAACATATGAGATGGTATTGTGGGGTTCCAATTTAGGAAGTTACCTAGCAGCAATGGGGCACATGGAAAGTATAGAGGTGACATTGGTGGAAACACCAGTTAGAAACTTGCTGGTATAAACCATACTTGAAGGGGGTTGGTAACAAATTGATTCCAAAGGTATTTAGGGTGTACTACCTTGTACATACTACATTGGACATTCATGAGACTTAGGTATAAGTTAGAAATAGCATCTGGACCGATACCCAGACGTTTGGCTTTAGAGCCTAGGCATAAGGAGGTACCAGCTCTTGAAGCAGGTGTGGGGCATGAAGATGAATTCTAGTTTGGTAATATTGAAGTTGAAGTTCCTTTGGCTTATTCAGGGGAGATGTGCACTTGGAGTTATGATTCAAATATGGTTCAAGTATTATCTCTTACCTGTACTGAATGACTATTTACTAATCCTATACATATTGATAATTTAGGGTCCCTATTTAGTTTTCATTCCATGGGTAATGGCATGGAATTGGCCTCCAGATCTGAGGTAGTTAATAGAAGGTGAGATGCTATTTTCTGAGCTGCCGCAGAGTAAGAATGGGCATGAGACTTCGTGTCACCTTAGTTTGCCACATGGACTTAAATCTCATATACATGCTTTCCACTTTCTCACCCTCGAATATCCCTGAGCATTTTACTACTGCTTCCCTCCCATAAATTATTCTCTCTTTGATGTCTCTTTCTCTCTCCCTCCTTTCCCGTTTCCTCCCCGAACCCATTCCTCTAATTTTTCTCTGTTTTTAGACCCTTTCTTTTTGAATACTTTTACCTGCTGGAAAGCTAATTTCTTTCCTGGACATATCCCTCAGACCCCTTTTACTCCCCACTTTCATCTGTTGCATGACAACCCTTCAAAAACCAGCATTTTGGAGGTAGATGGAAACTTAGCTAATATCTTATGTAACGCCTTGATTTTGCTGATTTTGTGTTGGCAGAGAGGAAAGAACTTGTTCAAAGTCACATCACTAGACAGTGCCTTGCATGCACTTTTGATTATCTAAATCCCTATTCAATTCTTTTAAAGTGCTTTCTATTTATAGTATAAATATGTACATCATGGATTTTTAAAACATGAAACATGGGTTATTGGTTACAAATGCATTTACCTTGTACATTAAGAAACACATTCTGAGACTTGTTTTAAAATGTTTCCTCTAGCCCATTTGAACTTTATCATGTTTGTTTATTAATTTAATGAAATTGCATTTAGATTTTCTAATGAGTATTTTTTTAGTTTGTTGCATAAATAGAATTCTTTTCAAATTTGACCTGTATATTTAATATGGTTTATAAGTGTTAATTTGTTGAATTACAAATGTATTCTTAAAATTTTTCCCTTTAAAACACATTTACAGTTTTTCTGGTTGAATTAATACATATTCATTACACAAAATTTAGAAAATATAAAAAATTAGAAGATTTAAAAAGCCACGCATGGTCTCATTAAGTTATACAACACATTTTTTTAGTGTAGATCTTCATTTATTTTTTTTCTCTGCATGTTAACATGACTCTTCCATAAGATAATTTTTATTCTTCTTTTTCTAACCTAACACTTATATGTAGTTCCATGATATATATCCTTATTAACAATTTTGATGGATTTGTAATATTCTACCATGCTTCTATACCATATATATGAATCTGTCAGTGCCCTTATATTCGGATATTTAGCTTATTTTCTACTTTTTTGTAGTATGTATAATGCTATAAAGAATATCGTTGGATTGAGAGTTTTGTCAGATTTGGGGGATTATCATAGTTATCCCATGGTAGAGACACTGAGTGAAAGGGAATAAATATTTGTATATGAGGGTAATGCTGTGGACCTGGACTCAGCACAGATACATGCCACAGGTGACTCCTGAACAGTCTTGATGAATATGGTCTGAGAACTCTCACTCTTGAGCTCCCCTGGGACCAGCAGAATAGTTATGAATAGCTACTTGTTTTAGTTGGGTTAAGCCTTAGTGGTTTTTACTACATTAAAAAAAACTTATTTGCCTCCAATTTCATTGATTCCAAGAAGCAAATTATCCTGGATGAAGATAGACCTTGATTATAGATTATTAGGGAGGAAAGATACTAGAAAACAATTTCTTCTAATGCATGTCTCTTCATCCAATTCCTATAATCGGATTCCCATAGATGAACAAATTACAGGAGAGATTGATATTCTCTATTGTAGTAATATAATACGTGTAAACTGCAGTACACTCACAGAGAAGGATATGTTGCGGATATAGCCAGGGAAGGCTTTGCACGGCAGTGATTCTTAAGCTGGGTCTTGAGGATGAGGAGTAATTTGCCTCATAGACAAACAAGTAGGGAATTCCAAATGAAGGAGCAGTCTGTTCAGAAGTACAAAGGCAGGAAACTCATTGCCTTCATCAGAAGTGGACATGGCTGAGAGGATGGCAGTGAGCCTAAGAGTAAGACAGCTACAGAACATGGTCAGGAAGCCAGGTCACTAAGGCCTGTAGGCTCGAAGGGGAACTTTATTCCATAGAGGTTGGTAAACCTCTATGAGTATTTTTAACCAGGGAAGAAAGCACATTTTGTATCTAGGATAGTAAAATGTAGTTAAAATTGTTTAACTTGCCACTGAACAAACTGCATGTTTTTCATCTCAATACATTATCAAGTTGGCATGTGCTGTAGTTTCATTAATCAAAGAGGAGTTTGCTGAGATGGTATTCAGTGACATGTAATTCATTCTTTTCTCCATGTCTATGAGCAGTAATATTTTTAGAAATTACACCCAATTGTTTCATGAGTGAAGTAGCCACAAGAACTACTAAAAGTAGTGCTTTAGTGAAATCCTTCTCTAAATGATCTTATGTCTGACCTTCTGTACTTTATCTTCCAAAGATCAGCTTGTGGTGTTAATTATGGGGTAAGTAAGCAGTTACTTCCTACAGCAAATCAGCCAAAGTCCAGGTTAGCTCTGGAGGTCCCCCGGATCAGAGCTCTGTGTTTCTTCAGGTTTCAGTTTACCAGCCTCAAACCACTTAAAAGCAGGAGGAGGAAAGACTGGGGAGTGATCAGTTTACAAGTGACCTGGGAGTTCACAGCTTTCATCCCTGGAAATCACAGTCCATATAATAGGCCTTGTGCAGATACAATTGGGACAAATTGACTCAGGCTTCTTGCTTTCAGAAATGAAAACCCTTCTTTTCCCTTATCAGTGTCCCCAGGCCTGAATTGTTGGAATCAAGCATTTGAGGGAGGATGGTAGGTGTTCTAAGGTCAAATAGAGGATGTAGGTCCTCAGTAAGAGTGTAGGCTGTTAAGTGGCACCCAACTGTGTTAATTGGTTAATAGGACTCTAGCTAGTTTAGGGACTTAAAAGTCATATGAGAGGAACCATGCCTAGCCTGCTTTTTCCTTTCTAGGCAAGCGAGAGATGTAACTGTGGAAGAGTATGTTGGCACATCTTCGAACTAGGCTACTGTTGTACCAGATATTTTTGGAATGCATTTTTAGATATGATTTCAAAATTTTTGAATGTTTTCAGGAAAGGCATTATTTCCAACTTGGAACCTTAAGTTGACCTCTAGAGGCAGTTTGACTCACCAGGAACCCAGGCTAGTGGGTATGGTGATAAATGTTGCCAAATAATCATTCTCAGCAAAAAGCACAACTTCAAAAAAAAAAAAAAGGAGAATCTGAGAGGATTACTTTCTACATTCATCTGGATATAGGAGATCTGGCTGTTTATTAGGAATTCAGTAGTCTTGCTTTAAAGTCATTCATCAAGCAATTGGATCAAAACTCTCTTAGCATTTCCTGACCATATGAACAAGTACTTCACAAAGTCACAAGTATTATCAGGCCACAGCACTATCATGTTATGACAAAGTGCACATGGATGGATGATATAGTGACTGTACTGACATTGTTCAGTGCTTTCGTACTGAGAAGGGCCATTCCTATTAGTTCTCATCACTTACTGATTAGTGGTAATTATTCTCTAATTCATTGTCCATTCTATGCCCAGGATATTTTTTAAAATTTAATTCTAAACTTGACATTTACCTAAGTCCTTTCAGTGGCTCCCAAGTGTCCTAGAGAACAATATCCAATTGTCTCAGGCTTCCATATTCAAAGATTAGAATGATCTGCCCTGATTTAGCCCATTCAACATTCTTCAAGGAATACCATTTTAAACCACATCAGACACCTACTAACCATGCATGACCCCCTATCTTAGCTCTTACCTCTGCCAGAAGTCTCTGCTGTTTTTTCTCCACTCATTCTTCAAATGCAACTTGGTTAGTGAGGTTTCCCTATCCATTTAAAATGCCCCTTTTTACCAAATTCCCCTCCAACTACCTCCTTTCTCATCAACTGTTCCCATTAAAATTACCATCAATCTCCTTGCTATTAAATCCAATGAACACTTTTTAGTGTTTATTTCTCTTGACTCCTCAGTAACATTTGATACAGTTAACTCACCCTCTTCTTAAAATATCTTTTTCCTTGGCTTCTGTGACATGGCATTCTCCCAATTTTCTCCTGGGTTGCCTCATTCTTCTTTGTGGGAGTCTCTTCCTCTATTCATCCACTAAATTGTATTTCTCAAATGACCATTTCCACTGTCAAAGACTTAATTATTTCCCACATGTTGATGATTCCTAAATGTATATTTTCAGGCTATCTCTCCATTGTATACTTGAGATCCATAGTTTCAACTGTCTAATGCATAGAAACAATTAAACATCCCATAAAAATCTTAAAGTCAGTATGTCCCACTTGAAGTCGTTATTTTTACTCTTATGTCTGCCCTTTTCTTTCCCAATGGGAAAAATCAATTTTTCCCATTTTTGAAAAATTGAGATGTAACATAGGATAAATATAATCTTAGACATACAGCTTTATAGATGTTTATAACCTCACTCCCACCCTGATCAAAATATAGACTCTTTTTCACTCCCTGGAAGGATCCCTCATCCCCTTTCTCCCACTACAGGCCCATCCCCACCTCTGCAGAAGGGTAACAGAAATTATTATTTTTTTAATGAAAGTAATTGAATATTTTAATTTTTTATTATCTATTTTTTCTTTTTTTTTTTTGTCATTGCAGAATTGCTTTAACTTTAAAATTCCTCTTTCAGATTTTCCCCCTGAGAGATAGGGTAGAAAATGGCCGCTAAACATTGTGAGTTTTATTACTTATTAGTTCTTGCTGGATGTATTTCCAGGGCTGAATATTTCTTGTTGTCCCTTATTACATTATTCACAGAGAGGTAGAAGATCTTTTTAATCTTTTATAAGGATTCCTAAAAGTATTGCTTTTATGTATAAAAGGATAACATAGTTTTCCATTCTTCTATCAGTGGAGATTTTCCTCATTCACACAGATGAGGATCCTACTCCTCCGAATTTCCCCTTAGATCATCATTTTGTTTGCAGGCAGCAGCATTAAGTTTTTAAGGTCCACTCAGGAGAGAATGAAACAAGGGACATAAAACTGATCATATTGAGTCCGTAGAAACTCAATTATTTGTTTAAAGCAGCACAGAAATGTCTTATATTTCCAAGAAAATAGAAGAGGTGCTAGAAATCTACAATGTGATAACCTTTGGTTTTGAACGACATAATTGAAGAACTATTCAATTTATTTGATCAAACCCATACAAAAATGTTTAAGTATTGAGCTGATGTGTTTATCTTTTGCTATAACAATCAATTGAAATTTTGGCCCTTTTTCTTCTCCAGAAATAAATTTTATAAAAATCTGCCCCTTTTATGTCTGCTAAACTCGGACAATGGTACTATCATGTTTGGCTTCTCAAATGTTCCATATCCAGTCAGACGTACAAACTAAACAAATATCTAAATTTAAAAAAAAACTATATAAAATTGTTTATATCTACCTATCTATCTATCTATCCATCCATCTAGCTGCCTATCTAGATATAGATAGAGGTAGCTACGATGTCCTCTTCTGTTTACCTTTGTTCTTATGGGTCTAGTTTAGGCTATTATAATCACTCACAGGGATTTTTACCAGTAGTCTCTTAACTGTTTTTTATGCTTCCTGTCTGGACCCCTTCCATCTATTCTTCTCACTGCAAAAAAAATAATTTTTATGAAATACAAGCTGATCATGCCATTTTCTTACTAAAAGCTTTTCAGTTGACTTCTCATTGTCTTCTGGATGAGGTCCAAACCCCCTAACTTATAAGACCCTGAATTTAGTTTCATCTCTTACTATCTCTCCCCTCGTGTCTTGCTCTAGCCATAGTGAGACAGTCTTTTTTCCTCCCCTTAATTTATTAAAATATCTCTCACTACTCATCACGAGGCCTTCCCCTTGCTTAGTGTCTTCTTGCTCCCTGCCTTTGCCTTACTCTGGGTAAAGTTCAGAGAACCCAACTCCCCAAGCCACAGTATGATACCCTCCTTTGTGTTCCCGTGGAACCCTCTGTTTTCTCAATGAAGCACTTTGATTATACTATGTTGTGTTGTTTAATGTTATTTTATCTATTCCCTACTAGACTATAAGTCTTTTATTTTAATCCTTTAATCCCCAGAACCTAGTATATACCTTACCTAATAAAAAATAAGAATTTATGAATAATTTTGTCCTCCTGATTCCATTGCCCACCTTTGAATAACCTCCTCATCAATCTGGGTGCTGCCTGTTCCATTATTGCATAGGTTTCATCCTGTAGTTCATAACAATTTATTATCGATCACTTATTGTGTTTTATTTTGCTCCAGACATTGTAATAGTCATCTATATGAAGCCTCAATTGCTTTTCCTTAAATGAAAGGACCAGAGTGTCCTCCATACAGTGGAGTGTCTAGGTAATGTTTGCCAAAGGATTCTATAACTGAAGGGATTCCATAATCTAATTTTGAGAAAATAAAGTGTAGATATTGAAACTTCTTTGGAGGAATGAAATCTTAGAGAAATAACCTAGGATAGCTCAGTAAGGGCTATTTACCACAAAGTAAATTTCCAATAAAATATTTTTACTAACTTGAAAATGATTTTGAATGCATTGTTTTAGGAATTCTGCCTCTTAGAGTGACACTTTCAAAATTTCCACAACTGTATGAGCTGCTAAGTGTTCACTGAATATATTTCCTGTCTCCTATCCTATTCTGGAAGATGCAGAGATGAGAAAAGACAGAGAGGGTGTCTTCTCTGTCCTCTGAGAGCACCAAGTCTTCCTAGGGAGGTAAAATATGTCCTTATTAACTAGTGAAGATATAAGGCAGCTAAAATTGTAATGCTTGCTTAAATCCCTGGGTTTCAAGTTACCCAGAATGTGGACCAAAAGAGGTGTTAGAAAAGGTGAGCCTGTGATAAGTTCCAAATCTAAAGTGGAAAATGTTATTATTGGGGTCCATAATAAGAGTAATTGGTCAGCCTATATATCATTAGCAGCTTAGAAGCTGTATATATTCTCTTGTTTTATCCTCACAGCAAGCCTGTAATACCAATGTAATTATTAGCATTGCTATTTTAATGATAAACTGAGGGTAAGTGGAGTGCAGAGTACATCTGCTTCCTCACTAAAGCCTACTTATTCCTATCTATATGCCAGTAAATATTTCCTTGTGATAATCTGAACTGATAAAAGTGAGGAAATGGCTCATTAAATGCATTTTGTTTTAAAATTATTATAGCAATATATATCCTTTTAGCATGTGATACTCTCTATAGGAAAAGTACCTAGCACACTGCTTAGCAGAGTGACTAGTACTCAAAACATAAAAGCTATTATTATTATTATCTGTATGCTTGAAAATTAATTTTTTGTTACATGGACAAACACACTCTACAGAATACTTTTCTATTATATGATGTCAAGTACTACTTCATTGCCTCGTTTCCTATAGAAGTTTATGATGACAGAGATCTTTATTAATATCAGAAGACTGATACGTCCTTAAGAGGATTTTGTGGTTTCTCATCTGTGTACATATGATGGAAAATGAATACTATGTTTATGGAAACAATATTTGAGGAAATTATCTGAATTTGTCTAACTGTGTCTATAGTGTGAGTGTTAGAAGAAAAGATAAAGTCATTTCCAGTCCTAAGAGTTTAAGAATTTTCCTTTCCTCATTCAATCTTCATGAAATACAAGGATTAAGAGCATAATCCCCTTTATGCTATTTATCACTCTTCAGTTTTAACATCTACACAGAAACATAAATTTTCTCTAAATATCAAATGTTTGGGCCAAAGCCGCATTTCAAACTAAAGTATTTATTATTAATTTCACCTATAATTATTAATTTAGAAAATGTGTCTAAGTTTGACAAAACAATTACTTCAAGGAAAAGACATCTTGTAAAAATCTGAACCTACCAAAAATTGTTGTGCTTATTCACAACAGTTGCTTCACTATACAAACTAATTCAGCATTTTGGGGAGTGTTAAATTAGACAATGTTGGTAACTTGATAAACATTTTCAGAGAGTTTCTCAGAAACCAAATTTTAGGAGTATACCTATATATACATGACCCTATGTCAAAACTCTGTAATTCTGAGAGAATGGCCAGTAGAAAAACCTCATCTGGTCCAATGATACAAGGTATTATAAATATGGTTTTTGCCTCTCATTTATTTCAAGATATGCACAAATCTTTAATTTTCAATGAGCCAATAATGTATCACTTTCATTATTTCTATGTGCAATTCTTTTGTCATATGGTGTGACTTAAGGGTACAATTTGGCATATTTATTCTATATTTTCAATTCCTAACAATCATTGCCTATTGAAAAGTCTCCTAGAAACCCCCACTAAAGGACTTTGGAGAATCAAGTGTCCTTGCAAGTGACTTGGCATTTTCTAGAGACCCTCTTTCCTTCCTTCTTTCCTTTCTCACTGTTTTTAGATAAGTCACTTGACCACACGCCTTCTGTTAAACCCTAGTTTATTCTGTTTTATTTAACATATTTTAGTTGTGTCCCCTAAAAGTGTGATACATGTTTCTTTTTCTGTGTCAGGACCTAGCAAGCCCAAGGAAACTTTCTGAAATTCTAGCCTCTTGTGCGGCGCTCTGTCGGGCGGTAATTAGATCATTATGTAGTACACTAACAGATTTAGTGTTTTCATTCCCACAGCAGCCTGCAGGCCCCACCTGTCAGCTGGGGAGAGACAATCTCATAAACCTGCCAATACTATGATTTAGCTGAATACATGTTTGTTAATAAATCTTTCATCATATTATAATCAAAGAGCCCTTTCAGTTTATGACCCACCTAATGAAGGATTTGGGGGGTCTGCTCATCAATTTGATGTTTGTAAAGACAAAGCTAACGGGTGTCATTAGCGTGTATTTACCCCCTTGGCTCAGGTGAAAAGTGGAGCAGGAGATGGGGTAAAGGAAATGAGAGAAAATGCTAATTAAAAATAAACGCATGGTGTGAGCCACCTACCCGTTACCTTGAAGAGTAGTGTCTTGTGAGAAAAATCAAATGTTTTGACATCTTTTAAAGTCTGCTAAGCCAGTAGGATCTACAGCAGTTCTTTATCAAATGCCTTTTCAAAGGTTTAACTGCCACCATTATCATCCAAAGAATTTGATGTGGTTTTCTCCGTATGGGAGTGTAATTATTAATATGGTATGAGTAAAGTTTAGGACTTGCTAGAGCCTGCAATCCATGCCAGGGTGCAATAACGCAAATTTGTACTGCCTTTTTTGACATCAATACTATGTGTTCAGATTTCAATTTTATGGTTTATTTGTGGTTAAAATTAAAGCCAGTTAAAATATTCTCTTATCTTCCTTAAGACATTAAGGGTAGACACAATGATTTTAAGTCCTGGTATCTCTTAAATAGAACAATGCATACCCCCCATACTGAAATATACCAAAGATTTTAATGAATGGAAAACAAATATAAAAGAATTTATACTTTGTTAGAGCTATTAAGTAGTTCGAAACTTCTGCTGAAAAATCTTTAAAATTGAACCCACCGACTGCATGATTAATTTCTAACAGTGTTCTCTGCCCTGTCAAAGCTCTTCTCTGCTGTCCACTTCTCAGCTGCCTTTGACTGAGATTCAGACAAATAAATCTAGGGAAAGAGACAGTACACTGACCTTGGTTTCCTATGTGTTTCCTTCCAACTCTAGAGCAAGTTATATTTCAGCTCCACAATCAACAAATAGCTCTGAAAACCAAATAGACCGCACTGTTGGAAGTCAGAGAGAGTGAGGTCAAAATAGAAGCCCCAAATGTGTGGATATAAAGTCTTCTCATCTCCTTTGTGGAAATTTCCAGGCTTCACATTCATTTATCAGGATATCCTCTTTGTGCACTGTTACCATTGAAATCTTTGTGTTGCTCCAGACTCCACCTGAATATGACACAGCTGTACCAGGCTGGATGACCTTTTGTGTCCTATCTGCATTCATTGCTTTCTCTATGTCCTTTCCTTTGTGATATTTTCAGCACCAGGAAGTTTCACTCACCTTCACCATTGTTTTCATACATTTGGGCTACAGACATGGGATTGTTGTTTAATTTGAATCCAAAAGGATGGACAGGAAGGAAAGCAGACAGTAGAGATATCATCCATTTCCTAACTGAATCATAACACTCTATTTTCATGACTCTGTCACACTGCAGAAAAATGCAGGGCATTCGTTTGAAGAAGCGTAAACAGTGAGACTGTGACATGTTCTCTTGTTGAACACCTCTATCTTAAATGTAGACCAGCCTTGGTTTTGGAGAGGATTATTAGCTTCTCTGATGATACATTCCCCTGATAAACTCCAGATTTGGCTCAAAACACATGTGTGATTTCCTACTGCTAAAATTATGAGTTCTTAAATAAAGAGAGCTGTTTTTACTATGTTTATAACGGGTCTGCCGAAATAAGGCTGCCTGATTGATGCATTAACATTGATAGTGAAACTTGAGCATGTGTATGTGTTGGATTTTGTTTTGTTTTGATTTTGAGCAAAATCATTGATGCTGGACAGATCTGGTTATAAATATTGGTTTGGCCACATACTACTGTGTAGCTTTGGGCAACATAATGAACTTTCCTAAGCCTTAGTTTCCTCACTACTAAATTGGAGGTGAATAAACTTGATTTGTTTTAATGATTAAATGAAGAAAAAGTACATAAAATGCTTAACTCAATGCAAAGCACATAGTACATATTTGTTTAAGATAGTGTCTGATTAGTGTCTGTATTGGTGTTGGGTTTTCTAGATTTCACGTAACTTCTGGGAGGCTTAGAACCCAATTTTGCACATAGTGGATTCTCAATATATACTTTTTGAATTAATTGATAAGAGTCTTTCCCAAATATCCCAGAAATTCACACTTTAGAAGTTTTCCAGTTCCACTGTAGGTTCCAGTATTACTCAGTAGTAGGCATCAGGTCTTTCATTATGCTCAACAAAGGCAGTTCAGTACCTTCTAATGCATTTTTTTTTTTCTGAGCAATTCTGGCAACTGGAAAATTCTTTCTTATGATTAGCGAAAATCAGTCATCAAACTTAAGAATTGTGTTTCTTCATGTAAAGAGCCTTTAGTTATTTGTGTAAATGGATATGGGCATGGATGTCCTCACAGAGTTTTCTCTTTTCCAACCAAATGGGACTAGTATTATATAAACTTAGTTCAGGTCAACAACAATCATTAAATTGGATACAAACACTAGAGGTATTAAAAAAATAAGCATGGCAGATTGAAAACACACTTTTTGTGTTTTCTTCCAAAACCCCACTAAAATGAAAATAGAGGGATAAAGTGGGAATAAACCATTGAGGACATGGAGAAGTGAGATGCTGACAAAGAGATGTTAACAAAAATTTCGAAGGTGGGAAGAAGACAAGTGAGTAGTAATTGATTTAAAAGACCGGAGAAAGCAAAATTTAATTATTTGTGTTCTTGGTGGTGGTGGAGATTAGTAGGGTTAATGATTTCTCACTGCGGATCCGTATAAAGGCTCAAGAATTTGGTGCCCTAGTGCCATTGATAGTAGCGTGTTGATATGACTAAAAACAAGAGGATTGATTGAAAACATTTTCAATATTTCGTTACTAAGGATAGTTGGATGTAGGGTGAGAGCTGAAATACCATGTCCCACTTCATCCAGCCACATGGCTGACTCTTCTTTCCTTGCAGATGATGGATAAACTTTGGGGGTTCATTCTATTCATACTTTCTTTCATTAGATTTTATTTGTTTTAATTTTGAAATAATTTTCAATTAAAAAAATTCTTCATGATGAGTTTCATGGTATATCCATCATCCAACTTCCCTATGTTTTGCTAATTGTCCCACTAGTATTCTTTTCCTGATCTTGGGATCCAGTATTGTGTTTAATTGATATGTCTCCTTAGTCTCCTCCAATCTGAGAGAGTTAGTCAGTCTTACTTTTGTTTTATTGAAGTATAGTTGATTTACAACATTACATTAGTTTCAGGTGTACAGAATAGAGATTCACTATTTTTATAGATTATATTCCATTTCAAGTTATCACAAAATAATGGCTATATTTCCCTGTGTGGTACAATATATCCTTGTTGCTTATCTATTGTATACATAGTAGTTTGTATCTCTTAATCCTATATCCCTATCTTGTTCTGTCTCCCTTCTCTCTCCCATGGGTATCCACTAGTTTGTTTATATATCTGAGAGTTTTTCTGTTTTGTTATATACATCTATTTGTTTTGTTTTTTAGATTCCACACATGTGATAATATATGGTATTTGTCTTTCTCTGTCTGACTTATTTCATTAAGCATAATACTTTCCAGGCCCAACCACATTGTTGCAAACGAAAGAGCTTCATTCATTTTTAAGGCTGAGTAGTATTCCATTGCGTGTGTGTGTGTGTGTGTGTGCGTGTGTGTGTGTGTGTGTGTGTGTGTGTGTGTGTATCTCACATCTTCTTTATCCATTCATCTCTTGATGGGCACTTGGGTTGTTTTCATGTCTTGGCTATTGCAAATAATACTGCTATGAACAATGGGGTGCATGTATCTTTTTGAATTAGTGTTTTCGTTTTCTTCTGAAATATACTCGGGGGTGGAATTGCTGGATCATATGATAGTTCTATTTTTAGTTGTTTGAGGAAACTTCATACTGTTTTCCACAGTTGCTACACCAATTTATATTCCTGCCAACAATGTACAAGGGTTCCCTTTGCTCCACATCCTTGCTGACATTTGTTATTTATGGTCATTTTGACAGGTGTGAAGTGATATCTCATTGTGGTTTTGATTTGCATTTCACTGATGACTAGTGATATTGAGCATATTTTCATGTGCCTGTTGGCCGTTTGTATGTCTCCTTTGGAAAAATGTCTATTCAGGTCTTCTGCCCAGTTTTAAATTAGGTGTTTTTTGGTGGGGTTTTTTTTGATATTGAGTTGTATGAGCTGTTTATATATTTTGAATATCAACCCCTTATTGGCCATATCATTTACAAATATTTTCACCCATTCAGTAGGTTGTCTTTTTGTTTTGTCAATGGTTTCCTTAGCTGTAGAAAAGCTTTTAAGTTTAATTAGGTCCCATTTATTTTTGCTTTTGTTTCCTTTCCTTTAGGAGACAGATCCAAAAAATATTGTTATGATTTATGTCAAAGAGTGTTCTGCCTATGTTCTTTTCTAGGATTTTTATGGTTTCAGGTCTTACATTTAGGTCTATAATCCATTTTGAGTTTATTTTTGTTTATGGTGTGAGGAAATGTTCTAATCTCATTCTCTTACATGTAACTGTCCAGTTTTCCCAGCACCGCTTATTGAAGAGACTGTCTTTTCTCCAGTGTATATGCTTGCCTCCATTGTTGTGATTAATTGATCATATCCATGTGGGTTTATTTCTGGCCTCTCTATTCTGTTCCATTGATCTGTGTGTCCGTTTTTGTGCCAGTATCATGCTGTTTTGATGACTGTAGCTTTGTAGTATAGTCTGAAGTTAGGGCACATGATACCTCCAGCTTTGTTCTTTTTTTCTCAAGATTTAATTGGCAATTTGGGTCTATATTGGTTCCACATACATTTTAGGATTATTTGTTCTAGTTCTGTGGAAAATGTTATGGGTATATTGATAGGGATTACACTATATCTGTAGATTCCTTTTGGTAGAGTGGATATTTTAACAATATTAATTCATCCAGTCCAAGAACATGGGATATCTTTCTATTTCTTTCTGTCATATTCAATTTTCTTCATCAGCATTTTATAGTTTTGGGAGTATAGGTCTTTCACCTTCTTGGTTAAGTTTATTCCTGGGTATTTTATTCTTTTTGATGCAATTTTAAATGGTATTTTTTTTTTGCTTTATCCTTCTGATAGTTCATTATTAGTGTACAGAAAAGTAAGAGGTTTCTGTATATTAACTTTGTATGCTGCAACTCTACTTAATTCATTTATAATTCTAATAGTTTTTTGGTGGAGGCTTTGGGGTTTCTATGTATAGTATCATGTCCTCTGCAAAGAGTGACAGTTTTGTTTTTGATGTCATATTTTACATCTTCATGTCTATCCCTTAACTATATATTATAGTTACAGCTGCTTTTACAGTGTGTCATGTTTTAATCTTCATACAAGCTTAAGTGGTTGATCTGCAGCCTTTACTATATACTTGCCTTTACTAGAGAGATTTTTCTTTTCCTATAGATTCTTATTTCTTATTGTAACCTTTTCTTTTCCACTCAGAGAAGAACCTTTAACATTTCTTTTAGGGTAGGTTTAGCATTGATGAACTTTTTTGTTTTTTGCTTATCTGAGAAGTTCTTTATTTCTCCTTCACTTCTAAATGATAATCTTACTGGGTCAAGTATCTAGGTTGCTGGTTTTTCCCGTTCAGCACTTTAAATACATCATGCTACTCCCTTCTGGCCTGATAGTCTTATCACTGTTTGTTTTCCTCTTGTTGCCTTTAGAACTCTCTCTCTTTATCTTTAGCTTTTGCCATTTTGAATTATGATATGTCTTGGTGTGGTTCAGTTTGGATTCATCCTGTTTGGAGCCCTTTGTGCTTCCTGTACCTGGATATATGTTTTCTTCTTCAGGTTTGGGAATTTTTCAGCTATAATTCCATCAAATACAATTTTTACCTCCTTCTCTCTCTCTTCTCCTTCTGTGACTCCCTATAATGCAAATGTAGGTGTGCTTGATGTTACCTAGAAATCTCTTAAACTGTTCTCATTTTTTTAAATTTGTTTTTCTTTTTGCTGTTCTTATTGGGTGATTTCTATTATTCTATTTCCAGATCATTTACGTGTTCTTCTGTATCTCTTAGTCTACTACTCATTCCTTCTAGTGTGTTTTTCATTTCATTTAATGTATTATTTAGTTATGACTGGTTCTTTTTATACTTTTTAATTTTTTTGTTAAATTTTTTATTGTGTTTATCTATTCCTTTCCCTAATTCAGATAGCATTATTATTACTACTGCTTTGAATTCTTTATCTGGAAAATTGTTTATTTCTGTTTTATTATTTATTTTTTTCATGGTTTTTCTCTTGCTCTTTCAGTTGAGACCAGTTCCTCTGTCTTTTCATTTTGCTTAACTTTCTCTGTCTCTATAAATTTAAGTAAAACAGCTCCCTATTGCAGTCTTGAAAGGGTGTTCTTATGTGGGTGTCCTTAGGTTTGTATACAGTCTGTGTGTGCCCCAGTGCCTTTGGGGAGAGGTGAATTTCACATGAACACAATTCATGCTTTTCCTCAGGGTGTGCTGACAGCCATCACATTGGTAGCAGGTGGGACTGGAGATGGAGGGGCTAGGGCCTGGGCCAAGTGTGAGGCGGGACTTCTTCTCTGCTTAGTGGCCATTACAACCTTATCAGGGGTGGGGTTGGATGCCAAGTTGATGGAGCAGAATCCCTGAGGGTCAGGTCTGAGTTGTCTCTGTCCCCTTTAAGTGTGTGGTTTGTCCTCTCCCAGAACCAGCACCCCTGCACCAGAGGGGAGCAGTGCTGGAGCAAGAGGGGGCCCAAGTAGGCTCTTGGCTTGTGACCGGATAACAATAGACACTCCTACTGCACTCAGATGCTGCCCAGGGTCTGAGTCACCTATGTGTCCTGCAGCCAAGCTCTCTCCCTGGTGTGGAAGCCCTCACCCCAGTGTGGATTTGCGAGGTGAAGTAAGCAATGCTGGAGCATTTGCTCGGCTCACACAGGGGATCATGCTGGGGTGGTTGTGAGAAACTGGGCAGCCACTGGAATAGTCCTCATTCTGCCCTCTGTGCCCTGCCTTGGGAGCAAGCCAGCTCTCATGAGCTCCTCAGGAGTGGAAGCCCAGGCTTCCCACAGCCCTCCTGTTAATCCCAGTGGCCCTCCAACCAGCAAAGCGGGCTCATCTTCTCTGTGTCAGATCCCAGAGCTGGGGCACTCAATATGTGACTAGAACCTCTCATTCCCTAGTGTGGATCTCTGCCTGTGTATTCTCCCTTTTCCTCTGAGTCCCGACTAGGGGCACAGGTCCCAAACTGATCACTTCTCTTTCCTTACTACCTGATTCCGTATGGATCTTTCTTATATCTTTGGTTGTACAGGAGTCTTGCTGCCAGTCTACATTTAGTTTTCAGTGAGAATTGTTCCACATGTAGATGTATTTCCGATGTGTTCATGGGGGAAGTTGAGTTCCATGTCCTCCTACTCCACCATCTTGATTGATCCCCATAGTCAGTCTTTCTTAGTCTTTCAAGACACTGACATTTTTAAAGAGGGCTGGTCAGTGGAATATCCCTCAATTTGAGTTTGTTTGTTGTTTTTTTCATTATTATATTGAGGTTATGAATTTTTTTGTAAGAATAATGGAAATATTTTTTCCTTTCCTCAGTGCATCTGTCAGGAGGTAATTATGTCAATATATTTTATTGCTGGCAATATTAATTTTGATCACCTGATTAAGGTGATGTCTGCTACATTTCTCTACTATAAAATCACTATTTTTTTCCTTTTTAATGAAAACGTATCTTGAATTTTGTACCTTCATACTTTTAGAATATACTAATATCCTATATCTAATCATGCCTTCACCTATTTCTTTTAGCATCCATTGATGATTCTTTTTTTTAACAACGATGATTTTTAAAATTTTTTTAAAGTTAATTTATTTTTTATATAGCAGATTCTTATTAGTTATCTATTTTATACATATTAGTGTATATATGTCAATCCCAATCTCTCAATTCATCCCATTACCACCACCATCCCCCCCACTTCCCTGCCTGGTGTCCATACGTTTGTTCTCTACATCTGTGTCTCTATTTCTGCCTTGCAGACTGGTTCATCTGTACCATTTTTCTAGATTCCACATACATGCATTAATATATGATATTTGTTTTTCTCTTTCTGACTTACTTCACTCTGTATGACATTCTCTACATCCATCCACGTCTCTACAAATGACCCAGTTTCATTCCTTTATATGGCTGAGTAATATTCCGTTGTATATATGTACCACATCTTTATGCATTCATCTGTCGATGAGCATTTAGGTTGCTTCCATGACCTGGCTATTGCAAATAGTGCTGGAAAGAACACTGGGGTACATGTGCCTTTCTGAATTATGGTTTTCTCTGGGTATATGCCCAGTAGTGGGATTGCTGGGTCATATGGTAATTCTATTTTTAGTTTTTTAAGGAACCTCCATACTGTTCTCTATAGTGGCTGTATCAATTTACATTCCCACCAACAGTGCAAGAAGGTTCCCTTTCCTCCGCACCCTCTCCAGCATTTGTTGTTTGTAGATTTTCTGATGATGTCCCTTCTAAGTGGTGTGAGGTAATACCTCAGTGTAGTTTTGATTTGCATTTTTCTAATAATTAGTGAGGTTGAGCAGCTTTTCATGTGCCTCTTGGCCATCTGTATGTCTTTTGAGAGATGTCTGTTTAGGTCTTCTGCCCATTTTTGGATTGGGTTGTTTGTTTTTTTAATACTGAGCTGCATGAGCTGTTTATATATTTTGGAGATTAATCCTTTGTTAGTTGCTTCATTTACAAATATTTTCTCCCATTCTGAGGGTTGTCTTTTCGTCTTTTGTTTTCTTTGCTGTGCAAAAGCTTTTAAGTTTCCTCCTTTGACAAAGTTTGCCACCTGTGATAAAGTTTGCCTCGTTTTCCATAGATTAGTTGACCATAGATGAGTGGGTTTATCTCTGGGCTTTCTATCCTGTTCCATTGACCTATATTTCTGTTTTTGTGCCAGTACCATATTGTCTTGATTACTGTAGCTTTGTAGTATAGTCTGAAGTCAGGGAGTCTGATTCCTCCAGCTCTGTTTTTTTCCTTCAAGATTGCTTTGGCTATTTGGAGTCTTTTGTGTCTCCATACAAATTTTAAGATTTTTTTGTTCTAATTCTGTAAAAAATGCCATTAGTAATTTGATAGGGATTGCATTGAATCTGTGGATTACTTTGGGTAGTATAGTCATTTTCACAATATTGATTCTTCCAACCAAGAGCATGGTATATCTCTCCATCTGTTTGTGTCATCTTTGATTTCTTTCATCAGTGTCTTATAGTTTTCTGAGTACAGGTCTTTTACCTCCTTAGGTATGTTTATTCCTAGGTATTTTATTCTTTTTGTTGCAGTGGTGAAAGGGATTGTTTCCTCAATTTCTCTTTCTGATCTTTTGTTGTTAGCCTATAGGACAGCAAGAGATTTCTGTGCATTAATTTTGTAGCCTGCAACTTTACCAAATTCATTGGTTAGCTCTAGTAGCTTTCTGGTGGCATCTTTAGTATAGCTTCATGTCATCCACAAACAATGACAGTTTTACTTCTTTTCCAATTTGTATTCCTTTTATTTCTTTTTCTTCTCTGATTGCCATGGCTAAGACTTCCAAAACTATGTTGAATAATAGTGGCGAGAGTGGACATCCTTGTCTTGTTCCTGGCCTTAGAGGAAGTGCTTTCAGCTTTTCACCATTGAGAATGATGTTTGCTGTGGGTTTGTCATATATGGCCTTTATTATGTTGAGGTAGGTTCCCTCTATGCCCGCTTTCTGGAGAGTTTTTTATCATAAATGGGTGTTGAATTTTGTCAAAAGCTTTTTCTGCATCTATTGAGGTGATCATATGGTTTTTATTCTTCCATTCGTTAATATGGTGTATCACATTGATTGATTTGTGTATATTGAAGAATCCTTGCATCCCTGGGATAAATCCCACTTGATCATGGTGTATGATCCTTTTAATGTGTTGTTGGATTCTGTCTGCTAGTATTTTGTTGAGGATTTTTGCATCTATATTCATCAGTGATATTGGTCTGTAATTTTCTTTTTTTTAGTATCTTTGTCTGGTTTTGGTATCAGGGTGATGGTAGCCTTGTAGGATGAGTTTGGGAGTGCTCCTTCCTCTGCAATTTTTTGGAAGGGTTTGAGAAGGATGGGTGTTAGCTCTTCTCTAAATGTTTGATAGAATTCACCTGTGAAGCCATCTGTCCTGGACTTTTGTTTTTTGGAAGATTTTTAATCATAGTTTCAATTTCACTGCTTGTGATTGGTCTGTTCATATTTGCTGTTTCTTCCTGGTTCAGTCTTGGAAGGTTATACCTTTCTAAGAATTTGTCCATTTCTTCCAGGTTGTCCATTTTATTGGCATAGAGTTGCTTGTAGTAGTCTCTTATGATGCTTTGTATTTCTGCAATGTCTGTTGTAACTTCTTTTTCATTTCTAATTTTATTGATTTAGTCCTCTCCCTCTTTTTCTTGAGTCTGGCTAATGGTTTATCAATTTTGTTTATCTTCTCAAAGAACCAGCTTTTAGTTTTATTGATCTTTGCTATTGCTATTTCATTTATTTTTGCTCTGATCTTTATTATGTCTTTCCTTCTACTAACTTTGGGTTTTCTTTGCTCTTCTTTCTCTAGTTCCTTTAGATGTAAGGTTAGACTGTTTTTTGAGATTCTTCTTGTTTCCTGTGGTAGGATTGTATTGAATAACCTTCCATCTTAGAACTGATTTTGCTGCATCCCATAGGTTTTGGATTGTCATGTTTTCATTGGTCTCTAGGTATTTTTTGATTTCCTCTTTGATTTCTTCAGTGATCTCTTGGTTATTTAGTAATGTATTGTTTAGCCTCCATGTGTTTGTGTTTTTACGTTTTTTTCCCCTGTAATTGATTTCTAATCTCATAGCTTGTGATCGGAAAAGATGCTTGATGTGATTTCAATTTTCTTAAATTTACTGAGGCATGATTTGTGACCCAAGATGTGATCTATCCTAGAGAATGTTCCATGTGCACTTGAGAAGAAAGTGTAATCTGCTGTTTTCGGATGGAATGTCCTATAAATAACAATTAAGTCTATCTGGTCTATTTTGTCATTTAAAGCTTGTATTTCCTCATTAATTTTCTATCTGGATGATCTGTCCATTGGTGTAAGTGAGGTGTTAAAGTCCCCCATTATTATCGTGTTACTGTCCATTTCCTCTTTTATAGCTCTTAGCATTTGCCTTATGTATCGAAGTGTTCCTTTGTTGGGTGCATATATATATCTATAATTGTTATGTCTTCTTCTTGGATTGATCCCTTGATCATTATGTAGTGTCCTTCCTTGTCTCTTGTAGCATTCTTTATTTTAAAGTCTATTTTATCTGATATGAGTATTGCTACTCCAGCTTTCTTTTGATTTCTGTTTACATGGAATATCTTTTTTTTTTTTTTTTTTTGCGGTACGCGGGCCTCTCACTGTTGTGGCCTCTCCCATTGCGGAGCACAGGCCCTGGCCCGTGCAGGCTCAGCGGCCATGGCTCACGGGCCCAGCCGCTCCGCGGCACGTGGGATCTTCCCGGACCGGGGCACGAACCCGTGTCCCCTGCATCGGCAGGCAGACTCTCAACCACTGCGCCACCAGGGAAGCCCTACATGGAATATCTTTTTCCACCCCCTCACTTTCAGTCTGTATGTGTCCCTAGGTCTGAAGTGGTTCTCTTGTAGACAGCATATATATGGGTCTTGTTTCTGTATCCATTCAGCAAGCCTGTGTCTTTTGGTTGGAGCACTTAATCCATTCACATTTAAGGTAATTATCTATATGTATGTTCCTATTACCGTTTTCTTAATTGTTTTGGGTTTGTTTTTGTAGGTCCTTTTCTTCTCTTGTGTTTCCCAGTTAGAGGAGTTCCTTTAATATTTGTTGTAGAGCTGGTTTGGTGGTGCTGAATTCTCTTAGCTTTTGCTCATCTGTGAAGCTTTTGATTTCTCCATTGAATCTGAATGAGATCCTTGCCATGTAGAGTAATCTTGGTTGTAGGGTCTTCCATTCATCACTTCAAATATACTGTGCCACTCCCTTCTGGCTTGTAGAGTTTCTGCTGAGAAATCAGCTGTTAACCTGATGGGAGTTCCCTTATATGTTATTTGTCATTTTTGCATTGTTGCTTTTAATAATTTTTCTTTGTCTTTAATTCTTATCAATTTGATTACTGTGTGTCTCGGCATGTTTCTCCTTGGGTTTATCCTGCCTGGGACTCTCTGCACTTCCTGGACTTGGGTATTTCCTTCCCCATGTTAGGGAATTTTTTGACTATAATTTCTTCAAATATTTTCTTGGGTCCTTTCTCTCTCTCTTCTCCTTCTGGGACCCCTATAATGCCAATGCTGGTGCGTTTAATGTTGTCCCAGAGGTCTCTTAAGCTGTCTTCATTTCGTTTCATTCTTTTTTCTTTATTCTTTTCTGTGGCAGTGAATTCCAGCATTCTGTCTTCCAGTACACTTATCTGTTCTTCTGCCTCAGTTGTTCTGCTATTGATTCCTTCTAGTATATTTTTCATTTCAGTTATTGTATTGTTCATCTCTGTTTGTTCTTAATTCTTCTAGGTGTTTGTCCTTTAATTCTTCTAGGTCTTTGTTAAACATTTCTTGCATCTTCTCGATCTTTGCCTCCATTCTTTTTCCAAGGTCCTGGATCATCTTCACTATCATTATTCTGAATTCTTTTTCTGGAAGGTTGCCTATCTCCACTTCATTTAGTTGTTTTTCTGGGGTTTTATCTTGTTCCTTCTGGTACATAGTCTGGTACATAGTCCTCTGCCTTTTCAATTTGTCTGTCTTTCTGTGAATGTGGTTTTTATTCCACAGGCTGCAGGATTGTAGTTCTTCTTGCTTCTGCTATCTGCCCTCTGGTGGATGAGGCTATCTAAGAGGCTTGTGCAAGCTTCCTGATTGGAGGGACTGGTGATGGGTAGAGCTGGGTGTTGCTTTGGTGGGCAGAGTTCAGTAGAACTTTAATCCGCTTGTCTGCTGAAGGGTGGGGCTGGATTCCCTCTTTGTTGGTTGTTTGGCCTGAGGTGACCCAGCACTAGAACCTACATGGCCCTTTGGTGGGGTTAATGGCAGACTCTGGGAGGGCTCATGCCAAGGAGTACTTCCCAGAACTTCTGCTGCCAGTGTCCTTGTCCCCGCAGTGAGCCACGGCCACCCCCGTCTCTGTAGGAGACCCCCCAACACTAGCACGTAGGTCTGGTTCAGTCTCCTATGGGGTCACTGCTCCTTCCCCTGCGTCCTGATGCACACACTACTTTGTGTGTGCCCTCCAAGAGTGGAGTCTCTGTTTCCCCC
This sequence comes from Pseudorca crassidens, assembly GCF_039906515.1. Classification (NCBI taxonomy): domain Eukaryota; kingdom Metazoa; phylum Chordata; class Mammalia; order Artiodactyla; family Delphinidae; genus Pseudorca; species Pseudorca crassidens. The sequence goes on along the minus strand of NC_090309.1, from coordinate 78,333,947 downwards.
AGTCCTGTCGAAGTCCTGCAATCAAATCCCACTAGCCTTCAAAGTCTGATTCTCCAGGAATTCCTCCTCCCGTTTCTGGACCCCCAGGTTGGGAAGCCTGACGTGGGGCTCAGATCCTTCACTCCAGTGGGTGGACTTCTGTGGTATAAGTGTTCTCCAGTTTTTGAGTGACCCACCCAGCCGTTATGGGATTTGATTTTATTGTGATTACACCCCTCCTAGCATCTCATTGCAGCTTCTCCTTTGTCTTTGGATGTGGGGTATCTTTTCTGGTGAGTTCCAGTGTCTTCCTGTCGATGATTTTTCAGCAGTTAGTTGTGATTCCAGTGCTCTCGCAGAGGGAGTGAACATACGTCCTTGTTCTCCGCCATCTTGAACCAATCTCACCCATTGATTATTCTTGCCTGCAACAATTACCTTTTATTTGCTAAATGCTTATTTTTTTATTTCCATCATTCTCTCTCCATGTATTAATTAGGGCTCTACAAAATGTCCCTTTCCCCCATTTACTTATTTTGTTCTTTTTTAATTTATGTAAGAATGGGGTCTGGAATATTTATTTTATCCTATAAGTTGTGGTCTATTACTATCATTATTTACTTTATTGTTCAAATTATAGAGATTTGGCCATCGTGAGCCTCTTTAAGTTGGCTAATATGATCTTTTGACAAGACTCTATCGATTTTTGAGCATTTACTTAATCTCTAGCACCATAACATCTTCCAGATCATCATGTACTTTCCCTGTTCCAGTTCTAGAATCAGCCATTTTTCCGACTTCCTGGTTCCTTTTATTTGTGAACAGAATTTAGAAATTAAGATCCAGGTTCTGTGTATTCATTGGTACTGGGGTATCATTGCTTCTAGTCCCTCTTAACATTAAGAGCTAGGAAATGTATGTATGCATATGAATGCATGCATACCTACACATTTATATTTACTTCTGTATAAAAGTTATGAGTCCATACTGGTACTTTTGATTCCAGAAAAACACCGTGAGTTTTATTTTATCTTTCTCTCTTTCTTTATTTGTAATATCTCTAACAGTGAGAAACATGGCTTTTGTCTTCCTTAATATATTCACTCATTTTTCAATTATTGTATTTACATAAAGTAGTTTTAGTAGTTTCATCTATACCTCTGTGGAAAACAAAGTATATTTGAGAACACCTTTCTTTCCCATCTCTAACCTTACATTATATAACCCAAATAGTGCAGGATTTCTGTTGCATAAGTAGTTATTTTCTTCCTCACACACTTCACTGCGATTATTTTCTTTCTTTATAATATAGCTAGGTCTATTTGTTACTGTTTTGATTCTACCTTGAATCACCTCCCCCTGCCCCATATACACATATCTCTGTTGATTGTAATTATTCATTTATTTGGGAGGTAGGCCAAACATTACAGTGGTTCTAAGAGTCCCAAATTATACAAATGATAAGCTCAAGTAAGTACCACTTCCTTTTCATCCCTTCTACTCCTTTTTAATCCTTCTGTTCTTTCTACCTTATTTCTAACCACCCTTTACAGGCAGTTAATCTCACTAGTTCCTTGTTGAACTTTCCTGTATTTCTTTTTGCACAGATTAGCAAATATGTATATACTTTATTATCTCCTTTTCTTTCTTACTTGAAAGATAGCATACTGTAGATACTCTTTGCAATTTCCTTTTTTCTCAATGATTTATTATGAAAATAATGTCATATAATTTCATAGAAATCTTCCCCAATTTTTCTTACAGTAGCATAAGACTCCATTCTGTGATGTGTCATGGTTCAACCAGTCTCCTATAGGATGTATGTGTTGATTTCAGTATTTTGCAATTATGAGTAATGTTGCTATGAATAAGTTTGTGCATATATATTTAAATTATAATTAAGCTGTACTATAAGTTTTGAAGACAGGAAAAAGAACTTTTTTTAACCATCTGAGAGTAAGTTGCTGACATGATGCACCATTCTTCTCTAATCATGTTTTTATAAATATATTCAAGTTTCGCCAAGTAGCCAAATTCATTCCTTTCAGAAAAAGTATACTGTTTAGAACCGTGTATTGATTTTAGTCTTCTTCAGTGTGGGCTTGTTCTTCAACCTTTCCTTGACTTTCATGACTTTGATTCTTTTGAAGATTACAAGTCAATTATTTTGTAGAATGCCTCTGAAGTTGAGTTTGTTTGATATTAACTCATGAGTAGATTCAGGCCATGTATCTTTGGCAGAGATATCAAAGAAGGGATGCTACACCTTCTTTTGTATCCTATCAGGTGCCATATGATTAAAATGATTTCTTATGATATTGCTTTGATCACTTGATAGAAGTTTACCTTCCAGTTTTCTTCTTACTTTACACGTATTACCTGTGTAACCTTGGCTAACGGGTCAAATCAAGATAACAGTTTAAGATTTCCACTGCAAGATTTAGGAAAGCTCTGTTTAATAGGGGAGTTTTATATTGAGTTCTAAACAAAGATACCATTTTTTAAACTTTTTACTCTGGAAAACATTAGATTTACAATAGAGATACCATATTTTTCATTTCAGTATTTTGTCTCTATATTAATGAGGGATATTTTTTTCTGTAGCTTTCTTTTCTTGTAATACCTTTGTTTCCTTTTCATAGTAGGATAATCCTGGCCTCATAAAATGAGCTGGGTAGTATTTTTTCTGCTTTTATATTGTGGAAGAAGCTGTATAGTATGGGCATTTTTTTCCTTCCTTAAATGTTTGGTAGAGTTTACCAGTGGAACTCTCTGCACCTACCTCTGTGAATGTTCCACCTACTCTAGAAAAGAAAATATATTCTACTGTTTTCAAGTGCTACTATTTTTTATTTAGTTTTTCACAGTGCACCACATTCTTCCCATTCCTCTAGAGATACTTTGTGCTAGAGTAGTGTGTGGCTAATCAGAGGAATATCTGTATGATTCTGAGTTTTAGGTCTTCCATTTGGGCTGTACCTCAGAGCGTGTCTCTTTGGAAGCTCTGTTCCTCTTCTGCCCTTCTCTAGCAGTATTCTTCTTTTACTTGTTATTCCAAGTTTCTTATCTTAGTGGTGGTGAAGTGGGGTCTCTGTTACTCTAATTAAAGCTCAGTCTTAGGTATATACCATGTCCCTGGACCTCATCATGGTGGCCTTCTCTGTTCTCTGTCCCTGCCCTGGCTGCAGTTGTGGGCTCAGCACATAACTATTCTCTCAAGACTAGGATTTTTCTGCCTCCTTGTTTACATATGCAATGTATGTTCACCTGTGCCCTGGGGCCGGCATTGTTGCTCTTCCGCCTCAGATAATGTCTCTGTTCCATGGTGGAAATGTAGGGGAAGGATCCACCAGAGGTTCTTGTCCTTCTTGCATGGCTTCTGTTCCTCTCATTCAGATCTGAACCATGATAGACCCTTCTGATCTTTTATGTGAACACCCAGGGTGTTCACAGGGGTCCATGGAGAACAAACCTGAAAGATACTGTGGACTTACCTAGTTTCTGTGACCTCCCCAGACGTTTCCTCTGTCCTACCACTCCCACTTGGCCTTCACCAATTTGTCAGCTATTCTAGCTGAACTTTTTGTTGACATCTGGTTCTATCTATCCCAGGTGAGTGCATGTTCATGTATTCTCTCTCTCTTCAGTCATCATCTCTACTTAGATTCTGAACCAGTTCCCTGCAACCTCCATTCTCTGATGGGTTTGAAAAATAGTGTGAATTTGAAGTTAGTTTGGCTCTTTTTCATTATTAGGGTGAGAATGCTGCTTTTTTCCTATATCTTTATATCCTGGAGCTGAAGTTTTATGCAATTCACTGACCCTATATTTTTATAAAGATTAATTATTACCTGTTGTTTATTTCTTTATTCACCCATTTGTTTATTCAAACACTTACTAAGCAGTTACCATTTGGATTCTGGAGACATAAAGATAAATAGAATAACATTCTTATACTCATGATCCTTACTATCTGGTGGGGAAAAAAAAAAAACCAATCAGACAAAAGAGCAAGCAGTTATCCCTAGAATGAAATCTGAGGGGCATGTGTTCCAGGGACCAAGGGAACAGAGACCAATAATGTTTGACTTCTGTTTTTAAGAATGTGTGAGAATATGCCAGGTAGGCAAAAGTTGGAGAAGTGCATTACAATCCAAGGGAACAGAATATGCAAAATAAAAAGCATGAAACCAGCATGAACTTTTGGAACTTTAAATGGAATAGCATTTCCTTTCTTTTTTTACATATTAAGAATTGTGTCTTTATTTACACTAGTATATTTTATCATACCATAAGTTTCTCAGAATACAAATGAAAAGTTAACCAAAGTTACAGAGCTAGCATTAAACCTGATAGGCATAAATACACAATTTACACAGACTTTTCTCCCTCCACATGTATCTTAGGATTAGATTGTCTATATCTATTTAAAAAGCTTGTGGGGTTTTGATAGCAATTGCATTAAACCTGTAAACCAATTTGGGAAGACTTGACATCTTTACTACGTTAAATCTTCCAGTCCATGAACATAGCATGTCTCTACATTTATCTAGGTCTTCTTTGATTTCTTTCCTAGCAGTTAATAATTTTCACTATAGAGATCCTGCACAAGTTTAATAGATAAGTACTTTACTTTCTTGGGAAGAATTGTAAATGATGCTATGTACTTTAGTTTTTGTTTTTTTACCTTTTGACCTCCTTCACCCATTCCCCCCCGCTACCCAGAGATAGTGCGTGTACATTTCTATAGAGTATAGCTTTGGTTGAAGCAAATTAAATACTGCTGTAACATATCAAACTCTCAAAAACTTTATCCCATCCCCTCCTTTTCCCTTGCACGACTCTCAAAATATTCTAGAACTCTCACCATTATTCCATTTAGTCTCTATCAAATTGACTCTTTATTTAGGTGCATAAAAATAACATAGGTTTGCTAATTCTCTGCCATTAACTAGTTGTGCAACTTTGTCTATTTTTCTTGTGCCCTGGTGTCCTCATCTGTCAGTTGAGGTAATGTTCCTCTCCCTGGCTCCATCACAGGGATGGAGTGGTGATATTGTGAGAGAAAAGACAAGAACATGCTACAAAAAAACAAAAAAGCACACAAAATACAACATGAATAGATTTCATTCCTGCCAAGATGTATTTTCTGAATTCCTAGATTGGCTAAATGTCCCTTCTCTCTGCTCTCACAATACCCTTACTTACATCTGTTTTATCACTTAGAACATTTTACTGAAATTATCTGTTTATGTGCATATTTCCACTAGTAGACAAGGGACTCCTTAAATCCAAGAGGCATGGAGTATTTCCCTTCAGAGCTCCTGCCCTTAGGTTCACAGTAGTCTCTGTTTCATTGCACTTACGTTCATCAATAGAAGAGCTGTGTCTTTCCAGAAGCAGGCTCAGTTTTTTGGGGCCTCCTCTTGGCCTGGACATCCTTCTGTTATATACGAGGAGACCTTGTCAGGCTCCCTGGTCAGGCTCCATGATGCTGCCTGTTTCCATGAAGACATCCACCGTAAAAACTGCTTAGGTAGGGAAGCCCCTACCTCCCCTCCCCAATGACCCTAACATTTCTGAAACTCCTTAATACCAGAGCTTCATCTCATGAAAAGAAATTGGATGAAATTCAAATAGAACCATAAAACGTCAGAGTTTTAAGGGCCTTTAGAGACCGCGAATAAATTGTGTTCTGAAAGCAGTTGTTTCCAGTAGGAAGAGGAAGGCTGTGAGAGAAGTAGAAATGATACTTTGAGGAGGGCAGGATATGAAAAGGGAGGATAGTCTCTTCGTCTTTTAGGTGTTTGTTTGTTTGTTTGTTTCCATTTTTGCCTAAAGCCAACCTTTAGCCCTTCTGTCCTCTGAGCTTAAGAATATCCTACCTATCCCAAGGAATGGTATATCTGGGCCCTTCTGGGATAACTAGAGGTCAGTAAGTGGGCACTTCCTCAAAAGATGACCTCTAGGATTTCATATGCATGTGCATAAAAATTGAGTCCTTGTTGGGATGCTAATACCCTGGTTTGACTTATATCAGGTCAAGGATATAACTGTATTTTGTAAACCTTTAAGGGCCTTTTCAGTGTGAGAGAAGATTCGTAAAGATGGCTGTGGAAGAGCAGCTGGGTCTCTCTCTCTTCCAAGGGTCACTTTGTGAGGTCCTGGTGCGTCAGGACATAGTTGGCTGAGATTCTTGAGACACAAATCTGGGGAGTCCAGTCTTGAGCCTGGGTAAACCTTCCATGCTTCAGAATTCAATGCCTAGCTCCAGCAAGGCCATGGTAGGCCTCCCCCGACTCCGACAACCAGTGACACAGGAAAAGAGGCACACCCCAGGGGTCACGGCAGAATATACTACAAGGCCCCCAAGTGCTTGGCAGGATGCCCAGCATGCATTTCTCTTAACCAGAGAGAGAAGACAGATCTTTGTGGGAACGAGACTCAGCAACTCAGGAATATATTGGAACTGAGCCAGATGTTGAATCCTGAAAGAAAAAGAGAAACTCCAGGCATTGGACCGATGTCCCTGGTTGGAACAATTGAGTTACGTATATACATGCATGTCTATATATACTCACATGTGTTTATGTATATGTGCACGTATTTATTTCGTATTTCATAATTTATAATGTTCAGACATATAACAGTTACACTCCAGGAGGTGGATTTAAACAAGGTCTTCGGGAATCTGAAGATTTTGCCCATTGAGCTTTAAACTCTGTCCTTGGAAATCTAAACCGGAAGAGACCTTGGCCCTTCCACTCCTGTTTTATTGAAGGAAAATAAGGCCTGGAGAAGTGATGTGACTTGCTCAGCATCACATATAAAGAACTATTGGGAATTTTTTTTCCTAAATTCAGGCCAGAAAAAGCCTGATCTCCCCCTTTCATTTCAGTGTGTGGGCCCCTCTGGATCACATGACTGAGTGCCCTGGTAAGCCTAGCTATGTACTTGTGTGTAAGGGCTTTCTCAAAAGTTGTCTCTATTTAAGCCTTACCTTCACTTTTGTGGGGAGGTAACTGTTACTTTCTGCATATTTCACAAGAGGAGCTGGGGTCTGGAGAGGTTAAGTGACTCGTCCAAGGTCATGGCTCTAAGTGACTCAAACCGAAGACCATCTGCCTCTCAGTCCACTACAGCTTCTGAAGGGGAAAGGAATGCAATAAAGAGGTTAGGAAGCCATGAGTGCTCTTGTCAAGGATTCTTGCCTGGCTGTCACCACAGCCCCCAGTGATGCAGCCACACGGGACTAGGCAGCATTGTGCAGACATCACCTGCACCCTCTGTGCTTACAGTGTCCTTACAGTTCTCTCCTCATGGAACCTTTCCCCCCGCCCACCTGTTCCAGCTGGCAGGCTCCTGACTTTCTACTCTCCTTGCCAGGTTCCTTGTCTCAGTCGGTTCAGGCTGCTGTTCTGGAGGCTGGAAATCCAAGATCAGGTCACCAGCCTGGTCAGGTTGTAGTGAAGACCCTCTTCTGGGGTGCAGATGGCCAGTTTCTCACTGTGTCCTCATGTGGTGAAAGGAGTGAGGGATCTCTCTGGAGCCTTTATTGTGAGATTACCAATCCCATTCAAGAGAGCTCTGCCTCCATAACCTAATCACCTTCCAAAGAGCCCTTATCCTAATACTATATCACCTTAGAGGGGAGGGTTTCACCATGTGAGCTTTGGGGGGACATAAACATTCAGACCATAGCAACCTTATTTCTTGGAAGAGCAATTGCCTCTGTCTTTAGGTTATTCTAGGGGCTTGTTTGTACCTGTGTTCAGCAGATATGAACCAGGCTGTGCTCGGATCAGATTCCTCTGGACGAAGGCAGGAATAGTGTACAAGTCTTCACGGATGCTCTGCAGAAGGCCTGGCACATCACAGGTGTTCGAAGTACACTTGATGAGCAAATATAATGTGAATATTAGCCCAGGAATACTAGTTCACTGGAGTCTGCGAGACACTACTGCATAGTACCTTTACAGTGTGAACGTTGCCAGAATGTGCCGTCATCCAAGGCCTTGATTCATGTCCTCTTTCTCACTGCGTTGTCCTCAGCAGGTTACATCTGTCACTCTAGAACACTGCTCTCCGGTCCTCAGTCACTCCGCTCCTCTACTGACTCTGCTGGCTGGGACTATAAGAGGGGAAAAATATTTTGATAGAAAATGTGTCAAATGGATGGAATAGAAAAATGTTTCAACAAGGAGAAATCAAGACAGATAGGATAACTGGTGTCTTGAGAGCTCATATAAAGGTCCCTTCACAGCTAAAACCCTGAGAATAAACCTCACGTGTGTGGCAAAGGGTCTGGATGGAGGGAAAACCACGGTGTGAGGCTGTTTTTGTTGGTTTTTGTTGCCGTGTTCACACGTAAGGCTATAAATCTGACAACGTGCTGCACTCTGGAGCGAGAGTGAAAGCTGAGGGCTGGAGGTGGAGAGATCTTTCTTCCAGCTCCACTTAACTGCCCTTTGATCTGGGAGTGGAGATTCAGCTCTCAGGGAGGGAGTGTGCAGGTGGCAAGATGTAAACAAAACAACATCCTGGAGCCTTTGTCAGGCCTTCTGAAAACAAAGTGGAAACATGGTTGGCTCCTGAGCTGACCAGACCTTAAAGAATGAGTCTGACACATAACGGAGTGGTTTACACCCTCGCCCATTCACGGGGGTCCGTGGCAGCCGACAGTGAGCCCTCTGCAAGCAGACGGGGTGATCGCCAGGCCCGGTGGACTTCTGAAGGCTTCTGCTGGATTTCCCTAGAACAATCCTGTGGGAGAATCGCAGTTATTCTCACACACAAGACTTTGGTAACTAAAGAGAAAATGTGCATCTCTGTCCTGGCTTTACCACTGTGCATTTCCTGTATATTCACACACTTTGGAGTGAGTTCCACGGGATGGCTGTAGGTGGGGGATTAAGAAAGAAAGAGTGGTTGACTTGGGATCTCTTTCAGAAGGAAACAAGAGCACAAGGCAGGAAATGGGTTCGGACACTTTCACAGTCTCTCTCCATTCTATCACCACTGAGGGACTGAGGCTGGTACTGTTTATAGAGAACCTGTCCTGCCTGGGCTGTGAGCCTAAGTGTTTTCCTGGAGCCTCTACCTGGGGCTCCTAGGGCCTGGCAGCCGCTGAAAGGAGCAGCTCTGTGCGGAGAACAGGCAGCCTTGTTAGGCATTGGTTCTGATGGGGCCAAGTGGTCAGAGGGGGAGCCAGGGCTCGTTCACTCGGGGACCAGAAGCAGTTCACTTACTTGGGTACCCACTCGGTTCCTCTCTCCTGGCCTCACCCCGTGTTCTCTCATGAATTCCTCTGGAGCAAGAAATGGCATTTGTGTATTTTGAAAAGTCAAAGGCCGCTGTTAAATGTTCCTACCTCTGAGAGAAAGCACATTGCCTTCCCCATTGTCATGCAGGGGAAGAAAGCCCAGCTCCACTGTGTGCTCCTGACTCCAGCCAGGCCGCTTGGGTGCCAGGTTCTGGTCTACGCGAAACGCCTGTGAACGAACAGCGGGGCTTCAGCTGCAGTTACTTTTCATTTGCTGTTTGTATATAAATGCTTTTAGTACTTAAACTAAATTCAGATCAATTAAACTAATGTTGTTTGACATAATATTCCTTGTTCCAAAATCAATATCCCTTCATTTGACAGACTTATTCTTGAATTCAGGATGTTTATTGCTCTTAAAGCTTTACCTATAGACCTGGTTTTTGTCTTTAATGATATAAAACAGCTCTTCCTCGCATACTGTACGCCCGCGTGTAATGGGGTTCAAATTTCGCTGGTGAATATCTTTAATTGTACCATCATGCGTTTTAATCTAGCAGCACAGGACCACTTTCTCTGTCTCCATTTGTCTCCTTAGTTTTAAAGACATTCCTTTAACGGTGTCCGTTTAGAAGGATTTGGGGCCAATGAAGGAGCCAGATCAGGATTTCAGGGCCAGTGCTCCCTGCTTTCCCAAGGGCTGGGCCAACTGCGAAGGCCCCAGCCGCCCAGACGCTGTTTGACTGTGGCCACTTACCCTCCACCAGCAGCCCAGCGCCCCTTCTGCTCCCACCCCGTCATCATAAAGTAACATGCAGCTACTAAAACGCACCACATTTTCTCACGTGGGCTTTTCCCGCATGCCCTCCAGCTCGTCTTCACTCTGCCTTTGGCTCTTATAAATCTTGTTCTGTTTTCCCTGGCCTTTGTCCAGAGACAGGCCTCTCTCGGCTCTGGGGAGAGCAGGCTGGGGGTCATTTATCACTTGAACAGTGGGAATGGGGGACTGAACAGTAGTTTTTTTGCCATCACCATGGCAAAGGTCTGTGCACCCTCACCTAATTGGAAGAATCTGGCCCGTGTTCCTCTAATTGCTGCACCTGGATAACTTTGCCCAGGTCAGACTTGCTCACTTCAAGACGAAGGAAAGAATTGTCTGAGAAGAAGGACCCCTTGGTGATAAAACAGGAATGGTTTGCAATGTTTTTCTTTTTTTCCAGGCAAATATTTTCTTTAAATTAATAGTCATCGAAGTGATGTAAGCTGGCATTTGTGAGAGCTTTAATCAGCCTCTGAAATGAAACCTGAGCTGGGCTTGCCGTCTCAGCCATCCTACTGGAAAGACTCTGCAGCAAAATGTGCCCAAACGCTGGGAAGGGAGCAGCTCTGCCCCAGTTCCAGCACACACGCGCGTGCACGCGTGCACACACACACACACATACACACACACACACGCTTATGTTTTTCTATGTTATTTTTCAAAGGAGCATAGACTGAGAGCATAGAGACTTGGTTGAAATCAGGAGTCCTTAACTTCAAATATTGCTGAGGTTGGGGGAAAGGGAACTTGGGGGAATAAATGGTTTGTGCTACCACATTTCATTTTCTATGAATGATGGACAGAGCTTAAGGTTTGTTCTGGACAAAAAGTGTGACTTCCTCCTTCTAGGGATCAGTTGCCCTCTCCGTTCCGTTTTGTCTTGTTTCCCTATGCTCTCAAGTTTTCTCTTTCTCCTCTCTTCCTTCTCTTCTCACCTTGCCCCTCTCCTCTGCTGCTCCACAGTATCCCATCTGGAATCATATCCTGGATGGTCTAGACATGGTTATAGTAAATCTTCCAAACTTGTAAGTTGCATAAAACAGCGTTGGTTAATACACCTTGAAGGGAAAAGCTTTCCCACTGTCCCTCTCTTCAGTGAGCCATGTTTCTTCTCGTGGCACACCTTTGATCGTTGCCTTGGCCACACCTGGCTGCATTTAATTTCCATTCCTCCAGATTCCTCCTCCGGCTAATTGCTCTGTCCATTTGCTGGGTCCTGTTCTCATGAGGACCTAGCCAGGCCGGGAGAGGAGACAATGCCCTGTTGCTCCTTGGAGAGAGTTTTCTAAAGGACCATCAGCCTCTTTCTCAGCAACATCCTCGGCAGAGGCCAGAGATAGAGGCCTGAGCAGAGTTGAGAAAGGTCGCCAGGGCCCAGGGCTGTCCCGGTAAAGTCCTAGAAAATATCAGGAAGAGGAAAGCCTGTGCAGAGTTTTCTCTAGAGATGCCTCACCTCCACCACCCTTGGAGGGAGCACATATCACAGAAGGTTGGTGATAACATCTACCTGATTCTTGGCACTGCACATAAGCAATTTTTCAGGTAGTTTTTTTTAATGTTATTTCACTTCCACCATTTCTATGTGAGGTGGGAAGGGCTGGAATGATCATCCCTATTTCACAGATGAGGAAAATGAGGACCAGAATAGTGACTTGGGCAAGGTCACTTAGCTTAGTACATGGGAGGAGTGGGGGGCTAAGATTTGTATCTAGGCCAGTGCCTGATCCACAGCTCACTGCAGTGGGCTATGCTGTACCTCTTCTCAAAGGAGCACCCCACTTCCTGGTCGTTGCCATCCTGTTTGCTTCTCTTGGCCTGAAATCATGAAATGGACTTACATCTCAGAAGGCTTAACCTTATCCAAAGCCAGACCTTCCCAGAGTACTGACCAGAGTTATCCACATGGCCATGCAAGGAGGAACATTGCTTTGATGGGCAGCTTCAGCAGCTGTGCCAATGCACAGCCTTCAGGCCCCCCGGCAGCAGATAGGGGCCTACCAGGTGGCCCTTGCTTCCTACTCAATGTGGTACTTGATATATTTCTGGTTTTAAAATTAAGCAGGTCTCCATGGCCCCTCAAAACTCTTGGTTTAACATGTGTCCGGTGGAGATAAAATGAAACGAGATGGCTCATACAAGGTGGCCTAGTTCAGTGCAGGATACACGGGAGACTCTTGGTAAATGAAAGATTGAGTCCTTTCTAGGAGGAGCTTTGAGTCTGATTCCAAAACACAAGGTGACAGACTAGAAAATTGAGGGTGGTGATGTCCAATTCTGGTTTAGATAATTTTAGAGAAGGGTCACTTTATTTGCCTATCTCTAAGAACTGGCTAGACAGTTTACAGACTCTCAGAAGGTCCAACATTTGAAAAAGATGGAATTCTTAAAGGAATTCTTCTTGGGCATTTGGGCTATAAGTACACCGAGTGGACATTTGGTTTATCCAGTTTTTCTCTCTTTGAGGAAAAATAATGTTCCAAAATGGTATAGAGAATCTACAGGAAATCATAAGGAAATTAAAATATGGAGCATGTCTAAGACAGCCTTTTAAATATTTAAAGGCCAGAGGTGGTAAAAGTAGTGTTTTCAAAATTAATTTGACTATAACTTACAAAGCAATTTTTAATCTATTATCTTATTTCATTCTTACCACAGACCCCTGATATCGCCTTAATGTCAGTCCCACTTTGTGAATGTAAAAACCTGAGATTGAAGAAAATGAAGTGTCTTCTCCAAGGCAGATTGTAACTGAGAGGTTGTAACTCAGCTGTGTGGGATCCCCTTCTGTTTCTCTCACATAAACACACGCTGAACACACAGACCCGATAAAGGTGGCAGAGATGATGATAACCCGTATAAGCCAACATCAAGCCCCCATGGATTTTCAATGAGATCGACATTAAGATTGCTTAATTATGAGGTTAATGAAAATATAATCCCAGGACTAGGCTTTGGTCACACACGCTATAATTGAGCATCTACCTTCAATTCATGTAGGTCTTAGCATATAGAGGCTTCTAAGCAAATGTAGAATGAACTTTAATAAGAAGGAAGATCTTAGTAAAGGAACCAGAAGTGGTAGGTGCGGGGTAGGGGGTAGGAGGAAGTAGGCAACGAAACAGATAACTAAAATAAATATGGAGAAAGGGTGAAAATGGAATGCTCTCTTAGCAATTTCCCTGAAGGGCTTGGTGTCTTCCCTGGTAGCTCAGGATTGAAAAATTCAAGGCCAAGTGGGCCTTTTGCATTCATGGATCATCCTCCATCCCACTCAACCTTTGCCTTTCAATAGCTTCTCAAAGCATACTTTGCCTGTAGCACTGTTCTCATTTAATTATATATATATATATATATATATATAAATAAAACCCAAAGCATTATTAAGAGAAATGCATGCCATATGTTTCTGATTCATTTGGACTTAAATACTCTGCCCACTGTTAGCTAAGAGAAAGGCAATATACAAGAACTCATCTTAGTAAGCAATGTTAGCCAGGACCTTCGTAAGAAACAAGTTTTGATTTTGCTGGGAAAAGTGGGAGTAAAGATCTTGAGTGGTTTGGGTAGGATTTGGAACTCAACCACTGAGAACTGCAAAGTGAGGTGTGCATAGTGAGAAGCATGCCTTCCTCAGTCTCAACTGAGGATCAATCTTTGTCAAGCTGGAGTTAGTTAGGTCTCCAGGGAGCAAGGGGAAGTAGTAATTTAGGAGAAAAAGAGCTGTTACCTAGGGCTGCTGTTTACCTTACCGTAAATATGAGGGAATAGTTGTTAATAAAATAGTTTTATATTTTTCCTTTAAGAAAATAGTCATAATGTATGAAATATATCAGTATTCAGGCTTTAAAACAAAACAATAGATCTTGTGATTTAATTTTTTAAAAAAAGAAAGAAAGAAAGAAAAAACCCTATTTCCCCTTTCAGTGTTTGCAAGCTTATACCATCTAGCTATTAATTGGGTCTAATTTTTTTTTTAAAGAGGAATATTTATCTTTACTGTGAACTTTTCCCCCCTTGGGCTCATTATGTTAAACGTTGCATTTAACCCACACTTTAGGGGAAAAAAAGTAATATTTCTGTTGGTTTAAACTGTCAGATTGACTCACATAATGGAAAATGGGCTAACTGGAAGTGGGAGAAAATATTTCACTAAAAGCAAACATGCCAGGGAAAGGGTTAGCTCCACCTTATTCATAGCAGCAAAGTTGGGTTGCATTGGTGGCTCCTGTCCTGTCCCAGGGGAAGAGCCTGGCGGGGAGACACAGGAAAAGAAGAGGTTGGCTTGCTGCAAGTTATTGCCAGGAAGCTGCCCTTTCTGTTTTCTAACCTAATACCAGTTCTTATCGGAGAAGCCATGGGCAAAATGGCAAGGAACAGAGCAGTTGGTTCCACGCCCCAGTTTTCTTCTTGCTTTATTATGCTGCAAATCCACTGTTTTCTGTAACTTACTAAAAGTGTGCTGTGTTACCGTGTATTCTTTCTCCGGAGTGACCGTGCAAATCTAATTCTCCATGTGGAATAAGCCTTCATGCCTTTTTTTGGAAATGTTCGACTTTAAACCTTATCAGTACCTGGCATACGGTCAGAGCTCAGTAATAGCCACTGAATATTGTTGAAAGAATCTTTAGAGGGTGGAAAAAATGGTTAGAGGCAGGATCACATGGTAGGTAGTAATATTTATTTAAGAATCAGATAGTTGGGTTCAAATCCTGGCTTTGCCACCAAGAAATTAGGTTAGGCCCCAGCCCATTTGTATGGTAGGCATAAGAATGACTACTTCAATTTTTTGTGTAAGAATTAATGACTTCTTGTATATGTCATTCCAGGCACATGGGAGGATTCAATGGAGAGCTGCTGTTTGCTCTTTTAGGGTGTCATGGAACACTGTACATAGCCCTGAGACTGCTTGGGTCAAAATCCTATCTAACTACTAACTTAGATAAGTCATTTAACTTTTCTAAACCTTAATTTCTTCATGGTAAAATAGAGCTATGGTACCTACCTGCACAAAGGATTGTTGGAAGGATTAAGATTTTTTTAAGTGTATATGGTGATGGGTAAGGCCATCAACCTCAGCCTTATTTCTGAAAATATTCTTCAAACGTTCTTCATCTTGAAAGCATCTTCTTCAAGCAAGTCCAAAGGTTTTGGCTTATGCGATGCCTTCAGTGACTGTATCTTCAGGGAAGACGAAGAGAAGATCAATATTTACTTGAATCAGTTACAATTTAAGGGAAAGGAAAACTCAATAACATGGGAGCAACATTCAGCAGTGCCTCATGTCGGCAAAGCAGACCTCAAACTACCTTGCTCCTCCAATGACCTTGGCTGAAAACGAGCATCTCTTTATTGCTGCCATTATACAATATGGTCAACCGCCAGAGTAACTGGTGACTGATTTTTCCTACACTATATATATTTTTTTCCTATACTGTATCAATCTTTTAAAATTTGAGTATAAAATGTTGAATATAAAGTTGCAATAATATTTATTTTGTGATAAAACTTCAGATTTATCCTTGTATCTCAAAAGAGCAGTCTGTGATAGTGATACTCAGTCCCTGCCTCGGCTTCCAGCCAAATATTGACTTTAATAATCAGCCATTCAGCTCTCTGCCAAAATGTGTGCACCTTGATGAATGTGTAGTACCTAGCCAATTGCCTGAAAATAGCAAGCACTCCGTGGATGAATATTTTCCTATTTTTGGTTATGAGGATGAAGGGAGGTTTCCCTGGCATCCGAGCATCACAGCATACAGGACCACTGACATATTGTGGTTCTTGAGCAGGTTTATTCCTCCTCTGTCATGATTTGCCCAAATGTAAGACAAGGGGAAGGTTTAGACTCCACATCCCCTAACGCTGAACTCTCTTCATTCTCACTGAGCACTCTCAGTGTTTTCTCCACTAATCACTGTGGATTCAGTACAGATCCAGGAAGCAGGCATCCCAGGTACCCTTCTGGACTACTAGCTCTTGATTATTCACCAAAACTCTAAGAGCTAGATTCTCAGCTGAGTTAAAAAAGCTGAAGCCATTAGAGAGAGGAAAGATGAGCCCCTTCCTGATGTTGAAGCATTGGCATTGATATTTGTTTCCAAAGGCCAGCCCAAATCTAAGGTAATAGCATGCCAGCAAAATATAACTTTAAAATAAAACTCATTTTGAAGAGAACCTAGATGGAAAAATATGTGAGGCAATGAGCAGTGCCAAGAAGTGGCCCAGATAATCAGTGCTGCGTATATTTCTATTATCAAAGAAAAGGATAGAGAAGAATTAGCCGTTTATTGATCTCTGTGTTCCAAGGCATTACTAAGTATCTGACATGAACTTTCTATTGACTGCTCATCACAGCGTTGTCAGATGTGTATTAAAATATGCCTTTCACTGATGAGAAAGCCAAGGTTCAGAGAGATTCAGATGCATGCGAAGGTCACATAGCAGCAGGGCCAGGTGGCTGAGCTCACCCACCCTGGAGTCAGACTCCCTGGATGTGTGTTCCGGATTCACCATTTATTCATCCTGTGTCTCAGGCAGCTTTCTCATCTGCAAAATGTAGAGAGTGATAGTGCGTATACCTGGGAGTTCAACTTAGTTTTACCTTGGGTTGATTTTGGAAAAATCTCTGTGCACAAGTTGGCTGGTAAACCAAAATATTCTGAATAGATGTATATTGGAGAGGTTGGTCTGGGACTCTTAACATCTCGTGATCTCAGGAGTGAAGACCACGGGCGATGGGACTTAGCCCCTTCCCACCCCAAGCTCATAAAAGCCTTTGATGTGGGGGTCTTGAGTCTGTGACGCAAAGTCTTAAAGAAATTCTGTGACAGCATCACTCCTAAGACTCATAAACTTTGCCTCGTATGTCTCCTAGTGATGGATGAAGGGAACCTTCCATGTTACAAGTTCAGCATTAGCAGTCTTTCCCTTACAGAGGACCCTGCTCTTGACGGTTCTCTGATTGCATCAGGAATTCAGGACACAGGTGGCATAGGGGGCAATCCATTGGCTGCTTTCTCCCTCTGCGAAGAGCTCCTGCTGGCTGAACTAGAAGTAGGAGGGAAAAAAGTGTGTGCAAACAGCAATCTGTCATGAGTCCGGAGAAGAAAGGGATCTGATTAGAAGAAACGAGTGGTGGCTTTTGTGTGTGCCTCCTACGTCAGCACTTCTTCCGAGTCAGGAAGAATTGCAGCCAGGGAAATGAATAATGTTGAATTTACTACAAGTTTACCTGAGATTAAGGGCGAGTTGGATACAGCCAGTGTCTTTTGGTCCAGTGTTGACTTAGTCTTGTTGTCACAAATCAGCTATTGATTTTTGGGGTCCCCATTAGTCTTAGGGAAGAGAGCTAATCCTTCTTTCATGTGTGTTTATATACCATATTTGGCCGGAGCTCGGGGTGCACTTTTCACCTTGATCTGCAAGTAGAAAGGTAAACACATGACCTCAGTACTAGAAGCCACCCTGGCTGGTCACTCTCCACTGTTTGTTTAATTTCACTCTGACTTCTGCCTGCCTCCCAATCCCAGGTATTCGGACATGTTACAAAAAGAAAGAGACCCTGACATCAAAGCCCTGGTCATGATTTTACTAGGGGGCACCTCTGAAAGCATTTGTAAGGCCCGTGTGAATGGCTGGTGCGGTGACCTCTAGAAAATACTTTACTCTCCAAATTGGGGCTAACAGATTTATCACTCGCTGGGCCCCGACCTTCCAGGTCAGCCTAGGGTTATTTTTGTTTATTATGGGCGAAGACATGGTAGTCCTATTACAGAAGCCTAAAGAGCAAATATTGAGAACATGACTTAGGGATTAAAGAGAATTCTGAAAGCATATTTTTGATTTTAAAATTTCCTATAAAAATGTTAACTTTGTCAACATCTGCTTGAGATCGTTGCCCCTAGACAGATGTCTCTGTCAGCCAACCAGCATTGTAACAGTTCAGGATAATGGATGCTTTTGTCTCCTTCTCTGTGGAATTTCAGTTTCTACTCTGTGGAAGGCTAATTCTGATCACAAAGGAATTCTGAGCACAGTTGGGTTGTTTTTGTTTTATTAGTTGTATGAAGTGTGTTTCAATAAAAGGAGTTATCAACATATGCGATATAAAATCACTTTGTTCTATTCTGATTTTATTGAAAAGGTAGTGATTTTAATACAGTTTGAGACATTCCTTCTTCAAATCTGCAGAGCAGGGCATTGACAGGCAATATAGTTCAGCAGTGTAGAGCACAGAATTTGGTAGACTTAAGTTCAAATCTTGACTTACTATCTGTGTGACCTTGGGTGAGTTATTCCAACTCTTTAAACCTTCATTTCTTAATCTTTAAGTGGGGGTAATGTTGGCATTGACCTCACAGTGTTATTGGAAGAATAACATAAATGTATGTAAGATACTTAACATCATGCCTTACGCACAGCAAACAATCAATAATAGGGTACCTGCTATTATTATAATTATTCAATCTCCAAGACCTCCATTTTACTCATTACAGATGACCATGACTTTTACTTTACAAAGCAGACTGGACTGTCTTTTCACCTCAAAACATTTTTGGATATCCACCAATTAACTTTTTTAAATGTCAGAAATTTAAGGGGTGCTTCCTTTGTGGCAGGCTCTGCTTTACGCGTGTGGCTCGCTTACTTCCCACAACCACCGTTCGCCATCTCCATTTTACTTATAAGAGCATTGAGACTCTGCAAGTTTAATGATTTCCCCAATGTCATATTGCTAGTATGTGAGCAAAAATCATCTAGCTCCAGCGCCAATCTCCCTAACCACTGTAGTATACGTACTGCCTCTCTTTAATGTCTTAGAATTTTAGTTCTATACATGATCTTCTGCCATGTTGATTTTTTTTCTCCCTTTCTATTTGTACTTTGACAGCTTTCTAAAACTGTCTAGGTGTCTCTCAAATAGAGTGAATTATAAGTAATAAATGAACAGATACAAAACCTTTATTACTCACTTCTAAACACCTTATGATCTGGTTTTTGTCCCACTGCCCCTGAAACTTCCCTCTCCAAGGTCACAACTGCATAGAAAAATGACTGCACGTGAATAAGAAAGTAGGGAATTGTTTAGAAAGCTGTGGCAATAGTCCAAGTGAGAGCTGTTAGTAGCTGGGACTAGAGGAATAGCAGTGAAGATAGAGAGTATTAGATTATGGGAGTATATTTTGGAGATAAAGCCATAAGGATACACTGGTTGATCTGATGTAGGAGGTAAGGGAAAGAGAGGAATAATGGATGACTCCATTTGATTTGAATAATCAATCCGTGGATGATGTTGATGTTTACAGAGAACAATGGATTTGCACCAGGTTTAGGAAAAAGATATGTGGGTTTTTTTGTGTTTGTATTTGTGTGTTTTTGTTTTTTGTTTTTCTGGGGGAGTGTTGGAGGATGGAGATATCAAAGGATTTAAAAGTCTGGAGCTCAGAGAAGGATCTCTGGTATGAAAACGACCTGTGAAAGCCTAGGTATGATCACTTATGGAGAGAACATAGACAGAAGAGAGAAGCAGCCCAGGAAAGAGTGCTGCCATTTAGAAGCTGAGCAAAAGAAGTAACAAAGGATAATAAGAAAAATGGACAGTGAGATAAGAATAAAATGAGGAACCTGGTGTTACTGGAGGCTATATATATGTACTCCTCAAGCTTTTCTGAGCTTGGTATGCTGGTGAAAGCCTCTGCATTTTACACAGCCTGTCTCCAGTGCCTACAAGGCCTTCCTCAATTTCTCTGTCTGGCAAACTCCTACTCTTTCTTCAAGACTTAGTTCAATTCCTTGGAAGCCTACTCTGACTCCTCACCTCTTGTTTCCACAGCACTGTGTCTCTAACTCTATTTTAGCCCAAATAACTGGGCACTTAGGATTGTATAATCTGTCTTATAAACTCTCTGGCTCCACTGAGGTCAGCTCCTTGAGGGAATCACTGTCTTTTATTTCTGAATCTCCAGTAACTAGCACAGTGAATGTGGAAAAATAAGTATCTGACTATCATTGATTGAATAAAATGTATGCATGACTAGATTCCCTTTTGAGCTCCAATATTTAATTTCAAACCATTTAATTTCTACTAGAGGACTCCACCTAGAAGCCCAATAGTGAGTTCCACCTAGAGATCAAATTCTGCATTTCTCAAGTTGAAGTTATTCACTTCCCTTAAGACCTCCTTCTCTTTCTATTTATGGTACAACTATTCTCAAGTCCTTCAAGATTGGAAGCAAGAGATCACTTTTGACTCTTCCCTATATATAGCCAGTCAGCCACTATTCTTGTCCATTTTCCCTCCATATATCTTGAATCTGAATCTTCTTTCTTTTCTGTAGTTAGCAACTTGCCCAAGGTCACTGAGCTACTCAGTTACAGAGCCAGGGCTGGAATCCATTCTGTCTGACTCACTAAGTAATATCACCTTTCTGGCTTATGCTTGGATAACTGGGATCCTTTGATAATATGGCCAGCAATTCCAAAGAATATAGCTTGTAATTTTCTGGAACATTTTGGGAAGGAAAATACTCCATGGACTTTTGTTTTTTCTTATGTCTGAGACGTAAACCAACTATTTTATGAGGCATTGACAGAGAAATATATGGATAGACTGATTTATTTCCCTCAATAGGATGTAATCTGATGACTGTCTAAGGATATAAAAGTTTATAAATATAGTAAAGTATTTGTATCTAGAATATTTCTTTTGAAAATCATCAACTGCATTAACTAGGACATCTTACTTCCACTCCCAAAGTTCTTTTCTACTCAATTTTTATGTCTTCTCCCAAGATTAAATTGCTCCTTAGGATCTCATCCTAGCCACAGGGTAAACTTTATAATCCTGAATTTCCATACATTTTTGTCTTAGCCCTGGGTGATATACAGAGAATGTTTGGGGACCAGAATGAGTAAATAATTGAATGTCCATATTGCTTAGTAAGTGAATATGTAAATGTATATGCACAGTAGTACCAAATAGCTGACTGGTGTTTTTTTCCTCTTTCTTACCATTTAGCTGTAAAGGAAAGATGGAGAGGAAGTAAGCCTCTCACACTGTGACACTGTGTCATCACTAATAACTGCTCCATCTCTAAAATCATGAATTCTCACATCCTTCTTTCTGATTTCTACTCTACCTAAATTTTACACTATACCATTCTTCAAACTCATTGGTTCCACCAGTTTGATTCCCTACTTTCAAAAATCCATAGCTTTGGCTTCTAATTCCTGCCTGATTAATATAACTGGATGCGAACTCTTGCTATAAATGCTCTAAAAACTGAACAAAATATATGAAATGACTGTTTTCAGACAGTACCTAACAGGAAGTACAGTGCTGTGATTCACACATGATTGTTTGATACTAGAACACAATGCAGGGAGGGGAATCTCAAGCAGAGCATAGTGGTCTCACTGAGATGAAGAGGGAAAATAAAAGAGCTGGGAAAGACTAAGGCAGCCAAAATTTGTGGAGCAGGGATGAAGCTAAACAAACAAACTGCTATGGACTGAATTATGTCACCAAAAATTCATACATTGAAGCCCAGACTCACAACATGATGGTATTGGAGGTGGGGACTTTGGGAGGTAATTAGGTCTAGTAAATCTACGAAAAACTTATAGTTAACATTATGTTTAAATGTGAATCATTGAACTCTTTCCTCCTAAATCAGGAATGAGGCAATGGTGTCTTCTCTGACCACATCTATTCAAAATTTTACTGGAGACTGTAGCTTGTATAATTAAGGCAAGAGAGAAAAATAAAAGGCAAATATAAGGGAAAGAAAAATGTAAAACTGTATTTCTTTCACAGAAAATATGATCATGTATTTAAAAGAATTTAAAGAATCTAAACTACTCAAACAAATAAATCAGACCTCAGGATACAAAGTCAGCATGTAAAAATAGTTTTATTTCTATATACTAGCAAATAAATTTTGAAAAATGAAAACTTTTAAATACTACTCACAATATCAAAAACATGAAATACTTAAGATAAATTTAACAAAATTTGTGCAAGACCTCTACCCTGAAAACTATAAATCATTACTGAAAGAAAGAAGACCTAAATAAATGGCAATATATAACATTGTACTGAATTGGAAGATTCAATTTTGTTAAGATGTCCATTTTCCTCAAGATGATCTATAGAATCAATGCAGTCCCAACCAAAATTCCTGCAAACATTTCTTTATTTGAAGACATTGAGAAAGTGATTCTACAATTCATATGAATATGGAAGGATATAGAATATTCAAAATCAGTTTTAAAAAGGAGAACAAAGTGGAGGTACTTACAATATCTGTGCTGTCAAGACTCACTGTAAAGCTATAGTAATTAGAACAGAGTGAGATTGGAGCAAGGATAGACAAATAGAACAATGGAACTTGATACTTATCTCCGATTCAGGCCTCTCCCTTGAGCTCCACGACATTTTTTAATAACTATTTCATGTCTCTTCTTGAATGTCTTAAAGACATCCTAAGTTCCATATATCTTAAACCCAGCCCATTATCTTTTTTCTCCTAAACCCAGTCCCTCATTTACATTCCCCTGCTAGTTGTACAAATCAGAAACTTAAGAATAATCCTCAACCCCCTCCCTCTCTTTGATTCCTTACTGATTCCTTACTAGGAACCTTCAATCTTATCTCCTAAATATACCTTGAGTTCATCCACATTTCTCTACTTCCATCACTCTATTCTAATGTCTGCTGCCTGGACTTCTGAAAAAGTTTCCTAAACTAGTTAACCCACATCTACTCTTAACTACCCCCAGAGTATATTTTTGAAATAAAAATTGTATCATGTTAAACCTTGCTTAAAATACTTCAATGTCTTCACATTTGTTGTAGGAGAAAGATAAATTGTAATACGGCTTTCAAGGTTCTACCTGGTCTAGTCCCTGCTCGCCTCCCTAGCATCACCTTACACCATTCTGTCTCTTGCATTCTCAGAGAGCAGTGCTTATGTTTTTGTTTTTGTTTTTTATGCAGAGGAGTACTAGCACTCATAATGTATTTGTCAACTGAATGAATGAATGAAGCCATTACATATCCTAACATTATTACAGCAAAGATACAATGATCTTTCTATTTCCTATTGGAACTTGACAATAAGTTGATGTTACATGTGAAGTTCTAATGTTTAGACCATAGGCATAGTCAAGCTACTGATGCATGCACATTCTCCAAAATCATAGGAGCTTCATAGTTTTCTTCCAAAGTCAATGCATCATTTTTGTGTTTTTGATATATGTTAAGTGCTTATATTTAGATGCCTTCTTGTGAAATCGAGAACTGAAAGATTTAATTTAAAAGTATGTTCCAGCATGTGTGCCTCCGTTCATCACGTGTAGTTCAAAGGTGATGCAAATGTAGAGGGTTGCATTATAAAAGGCAAACAGTGTGTCACTTCATACTTAGTGTTTTAGAAGAGAGTTCTCAATTTCTTGGTCATAACACACTTAGGAAAAGACATGCATCACATACTCCCATGGGGTGCACCAGAGGTTACATGCAATTTCCTGAGTGCTAACTAAAACTCCACCTTACTCTCTCCCTTTAAGAAAGCGTATTGTAAAGCAAGTGGGTGAGAGTGACATTATTTGGGGGATAATCTTGAATCTGATTCATAGTGCTCTAAAATTACATCATTCACAAATTTAAGACTTTACCTACCTTTAATAACAAATTACTTGTGGTGCAGCTCACCAGTAAACTGGGCATAGGAGTGCATTATGACACTGAAGTATACAAACTACTTGTTTCGAAGGTAGTTATTCAGTGGTCTTGAACCATCGTTGTGTTCTAGCCTGAATGAATACAGCAACCTCCGTGCGGAACACCAGAGGGGAAATTATGCACACACGTACCAGTATTAAAATATGCCTTTATGTAAAAACATTTCTCTATTGAATGTGTCCATAAACCCAAATGTTCATGCATATTCCCAATAATGCTTCCCAGTAATGTTCTTACCCACAAATATTGGAGAGCAGAGGGCATGGAAATCTTGTTACTAACGTACATTTCTTAAACAGTTATAAAACTAGAGAAAGTAATATCCTCTAGACTTATGTGAAGCTGGCTGTACTGTGATTAACTTTACTAGTGACTCTATACATGAAGAAGTTATTAGAAGTTCATAGATTCCAGTGGGTTTAGCTGGTTTCCTCTCCACTCCATTGCTGTCCCATTTTTCTAAGCCATCCCCTGATGGTCAATGTCTATGAGAAAAGCTGAGCATTTGTCCTAACCCCTGCAGTAATCTCTTCTGGGGCATAATCTGGTCTTTTCTTGAAACCTGGAGCCCTGAGTTTTCTACGGGGGTATTTGTTCTCATGTTATAAATATCTACTCTTAAGAAAAACTTTCCTAAAATTCTGTTAAATCTGACTTTATCCTACTTCCACCCACAGATCCTAGGTCTGACTTCTGGGCCACACTCAACAAACTTCCTCAGTGGTCTGCTTCTTCCCCTAATATTTCTTTGTCAGTTTTCTTGCCTTTGAGTTCCATTTTTTTCCTGCTTAATCTCCTCAGTCCCTTCAACTCTTTCTCATGTGAAATATTTCTCTAACCTCTCAAGCAGTGCCCCTCTAAAAGTATAGTTTCCAAGGTGGAAGGTGGTGTTCAAATGGGTACCATTCACTAATTTTTTTTAATATTAAGGGGATTCCATAGGAAGTGGCATTGAAGCTGAGGCAGATGGTGAAGGGAAGGTGTGCAGTTAGAGGGAGAGCTTGTGGAACAGCACAGAATCATGAAAGCTTGTGACATCACAAGAAAGTCAGTATGGCTGGCAAGTAGAGTGTGTTATGCTAAGGAGTTTGGTCATTTTCATTCAGGTTGTCCAGAGCTTTCAAACTTTCTGAACAAAGCCATTGCATGTTAAGTTTCACGTTTTAGAAAATCCCCTTTGGTATTAGTGTTGCAAAGGTTTTACAAGGAATCAAATTAGTGCAGGAAAGCTAGTTAGGATATTTGACTAAGTGAAAAGGACAGGATAGAAACAGAGATGGATCCTAGGCACATTTTTTAAAATTCCACAAGAGTAGATAAATAATTAAAGGATGTTTCTAAAATACAGGCATTTAAGAACACACGTGGAGTCTATATCTCTAGTAATCCCGGGGAAAACATACCCATTTTTGTCATAACATTCCAGAAGCAAATTTGTTCCACTCAATGGGGCCATGTCCAGTCAAAGAAAACTCACTAAAATATGAAGCCTCAGGAACCTGGAAATTGCTGAGGACATTTGAATATGTCATCTCTGGAGAGTGCTATAGTCCCCCAGTCCTAGTTTTGTTCTCTGAGAGTATTATAGTCTTTCCTGCAGTGATATCCTTATTCAGGATAAGGATGATCCAGGGTATGTTTATTCCAATGAAATGCTACTAAATTGTAGTTGCTTCAGTTATGAATTTGTTACATCTCCGAGTCACATTGGAAAGTGGAGGGGGTGTGGGAGATGTCAAAGCTTGGAACCAGTGTTTCACAGAAGTGTTATCTGGCTTCTTGCCAAACACCAGTGCCTGCTGACTTATGAGTGACACTTTTATCTTGAATCTGATGGAAAGATTGTGTTACATTCAGCCCAGGAATGTTTTAAAGACTAAATAAGCTGGAGAATCCCTTTTGCTTCATCTTGGTGCTAGCTCAGCAGCTTGATTTCTACCTCTGCTGTCACCTGGTCTTTCTGTTCTTTTGGGAGAAACTGTGGGGGAAGGCATGGCTTCCTGAATCCTAGGCTGCATTATATTAGCAGGTTGTCAATGTCTCACTGCCTTCCTTGCAAAGCAGGTGCTATTACAGAATTAGCAGACCGCACCACCATTTCAGGGATCGTTGCTACCCTCGGCAAAGCCTGGTTTTCTTTTACACTCGCACATAAAGGGCAGACCGGAGAAGCCACCTAGGGAAGATCCATACAGGGTAGATGGAGAGTTTGGACGGTTGAAAGGCAACTACTCATGTCTTGAGCCCCTCTTCTGTATCACTGTGACCGTCAGTGCTAGGGACCGGGAACACAGGAGACTTCAACTGCCTTCAGTGCTATGAGGAGCACTCAGGAGATATTTAGCACATCAGTAAATGAATGGATGATGGCCCCTGGGTAAACACCATGATCTCTCCACTCAACCAGGATTCTGCTCTGACACTTGTATGTGAAGACTCCTCTTGGAAGTGGATCTGCCTGGTTGGCCTCTCTGATATTAACTTCAAACGACAGGGATTTACTACTATATCCGCATGGATTGATTCTTCACTACTATGACACCATTATTGAGGAAACAACCTCCATATTTTACAAACTCATAAATCAGTATTTGTTTTTATTTTGTCTAAAAGATGCCTTCTTTCAGTTCTAAAATGTATCCCCATATCCCGTGGTGGCTTATTGACCAAATATGTGTTCACTGTTTCCAACTCTCATAACTACATTTATTAATTCATTCAGGCAGTGAGTGATTTTTAAGTGCCTATTAGCACCCAGGCTTATATCAGTTAATGTGGAGGATACCAAGGAAAATATGATAATGTGTTTGTCTATCTCCCTAACCCCTAGAATGTAAGTGCCTTGAAATCAGTGGATTTTTTCTAATTTCTTCCTACATGCCTAATTCATTCCTTTATACCATGTAATACCAAGTAATAAGTACTGAATAAATGATTTTTGAAGGGTAAGTGGATAAATGAAAGAATGATCTTGCTAAAAGAACAGAGAATGCATTTTTCTCTTTTAAACAGACAGTAATTCAACGGGCCTTGAGGAATTGGCTAAAAAATTCTCTGAAGTCTACACATTCTTAATAGTGAAAGAATTTGTCAACCCAGAATACAAGTCTCTTCTGCATAATTCTCCAAAGAAGTAGTTTTAGGATACAAATGAAATAGTAGTCTTATGTATCTGGAGTTAGCTACATACATTCAATAGTCACGTACATAAGATTCAGAAGGTCGTTCAAGTAAATGAACCATGAATTCCACAAAATTATATTAATGAGCAAAGATGGAAAGTTTTCTTGTTCATGTAAACACGTGATATTTTCAAGCCAACTATTAAATAAATAAATAAATGCAGATAAGTTTGGATTACCCAGAGATCTCTGGAACTGTCAAGTCACCACAAAACTCCTATCAGGATTTATGAACCCTTAGAAAAGTATACAAAATGAATACTTCGTGAAGAAACTTACATTAATAGTATAATATAATGTTTGATGATGTAACTTTCAACTGAACAGAGTGTTTGATAGCAGTGGAATGAACCAAACATTTACTGAGCACCTGCTGTATAACAAGCCCTATCTTTGGGGATACAGTAATTAACGAGATCCTCAAAGAGCTAATATTTCAGCTAGCGAGACAAGACAGAGGCATCTGCAAAGGTATCTGACACTAAAAGACTTGAGAGACCGTATAATACCACAGTTCTAGTTATCACAATTACTTTCTAAAAGCATGATAATAAAAACACGTGAATGATTCTTTGGGGCAGTCATATATCCTCAACTCTCCTGCCTACCTTGACCTTGAAATTTAAAGCCGATCTACTCTTGATCCATGGTGCCGAACAGATCCTACTAAAAAGGAGCTTGGTGGTGCTTTGAGACCAACCGCCTAGAGGGGTGGGATAAGGAGGGTGGAAGGGAGATGCAAGAGGAAGGGGATATGGGGATATACGGATCACTTTGTTATACAGCAGAAACTAACACAACAATGTAAAGCAATTATACTCCAATGAAGATGTTAAAAAAATAAAAGGAGCTTGAGCCCTTTGGTCTTTCCAGAAATGGGCTTACACTCTCTACTTTGTTTCTATTTGCTTCTTGTTCTTCCTTCTACCTGCCGTTTACTATTTTTTAGCTCCGGAGTGCTCCTTAAACTTACGGAAATGTTCAGGTACTCTTGCTTCTACTCTTGGCACTTCTTCTCAGACATAGGTCCACCAACTGGGTCCAGGCTCCAGGACCGCCCTGTAGATAAGTCTCGCAGCTGGGACACAGTGTAACTTCTTCCCAAGTCCTTCCTTTGGGAAATATGCAGGGATATTTAATTTTGTGATGCTGAAAACCCCATCTTTGTTTTAGATGGATATCTTATTTCTACTATAATTTGAATTTGTATTTTTTTCTGACAGAAAAATGACATTATTCCTACATGAGAGAACATGAAACTGGATTTGTTAGATTCAAAAGGAGTCCCGTTACTGCACTTACTTGAAACAACCAAATATTTCACTGGCATCTGGGAGTGAAGCCAACAAACACAATTGGTCAGTTTCTTTACAAGTAGGATGAGGGGATTTGGGTTAAAATATTTCTTAGGTTCTTTATAGTTTTAATTTCCAAAGACTCTTTGACACTGTTTCCTAAGGAGGTTGGGACTGTATTGATCTGAATTTCAAAATAAACACGTTATTTTCAGCCATGCAATGTTATAATTAGGAGGAACTTAGGAATCATGCATGATAGTCCTCGTATTTTACAGACATGGAAAAGTAGGTCCAAAGGGAAATTACTTGCTCAAAATCACGCATCAGTTGAGTGCAGAGCTGAACTTGGACCCTTGACTTTATTCTGCTCGCCTTCCATTGTCTTGGGGAATACAACCTGGAGGACTACTTCTGGAAACAAGTGCTTAAAATCTTCCACAAAAAATCTGGCACATTCACACATGGTACATGTGGGGCTTTGATTTAAATACTCAGCTGCTGTAGAGCCACTGAGATTGGCAGTTGATCCCTTAGCTTATATTGGTCCACAACCCAGTAAACTACCTAGGCTTGATCCCGAACCTGAGGTGCTCATTTTTGTTCTTGCTTCCCAGGGAGCATTTAGTCCTTGCTGGAAAAATATTCCTAAACCATCATGAAGGTGCAAAGAATTTAACTTTCTGAACCTGTTCTTTTCCACATGTGCCTTCTAACTGAAGCAATCCACATTCAGTATTTCTAACTTAGAAAACATTTTATTTCATACTCCATAATTAAGCTTTTTAGAATTCAGGAATGACATCCAGAAGTTTTTAAAGAATCTTAGGAAATGTCTGACACTCTCTAGGCAAGACCTATGAGTTTAATCAAGGAATGCTTACTGGATGTTGCAGGGACTTCTTAAAACTCGTTTTATTAGTTGCTCCTGAATTTTCAAATGATCATAATTGGCTTCCATTTCTTCTAAAACCTTGAAGAAATAACACATTTCTTGATGAGAGCATTCTGAAGAATAACGGAAAAAAAAGAAACCGTGAGTATTTTAAGATATATTCAGTTTTCCTCGGAGTCATGAAAGCTGTGGCATACCCATCTTTGCAGAACCATTACTTCCTCTGTAGCTACCATGTTTAGATTTAAAACCCTGGAAAAGGTACAATTTCACCAGCCACCACTAGTACCTAGTGTCAACAGCTCACATAAAACCTGGGAAAATATAGTAGGGATTAAAGAAATCTGTAAAACTGTGAAGTAAGGCCATAGCATGTAAAATGCAATTCCTTTTACTGAGTACATAATTTATTAGGAAAGCTCTTTATTTATAGGAAATATGCTTGATACCTTATCCTTGGCAACTGCCTGATTTTTTTTTTAGAAGGACAAAAATGGATAAAATGTTTCCCAGTATAGGAATTCATTCATTTCTCAAGAAATATATCTATGTCTTTCCTTCATACTCACTCCTCTATCCCCAAGCACAATTCTTCTTTCTTACCTGTCTTCATCGGTCCTAAAATAAGTCACCTTCCTGTAAGCAATCTCAGGACTAGAACTAACAAGCGATCATCCCTACCCTTACCCAGCTCCCTACTATCTGCTCCTTCCCCCAGGCTCCACCATGTTCACTATTAAATTCAAGTAACGAACATTTGGCTTTTGGACGCCCATTGCTATTGTTCTACTTCTCTGCTAGTTTTGTGAGCCATGGCTAGTTCTGTGAGCCGTGGCTAAATTTGTAGTGCGGGGGATTTGGTCTTTTTCCATGGTTATTTTTCTCAGGAAAACATCAATTACCCACAATTGAACAGCTTTGCAAGTAGAACGAGGCCTTCATTTTCAGACCCCTTTTCTCGAAATACAGTTGAGAGAAATCAATGTCACAGGTACTTTCTCTTGACCAGAGGTTCCCCGTTCTTCCAGGTACATATTGCTCTTGTATATTTAAGCTGCCTGACACCCTCAGGTCACCTTCACAGGGTCTTTAGCTGCATGTTGAGGGGGGCCATGTGAGCATCAGGACTTAGGTGTAGAGATTAGTTTTTGATCCTCTTAATTTGCTGTCCTTTGCAGTTTCTAAACCTCAGTTTAGTTTCTGGAAAGGGAATGTCCTGGTTTATTTTCTCAAAGTAAAGCTCTGAGATATTCTATCTAATTGTCATCTTTAAGACTTCTTTCTATTCTATGGAAAGGATAGGAGAAGCCTCATTCATTTCAGAGACAAAACTACTTTTGGGGGGTGATGCAGGAGTGTGGGTTGGGGACAGCATAATATGTGGCCATTGATCAATGAAGGGCAAGGTGGAGAGGAAATAGAGGGAAGGCTCTACCCTGAGCCCTACACACAGAAGTTCTAGGCCAGCTGGCACTGTGATGCTGCATTTGGTTTTCCAACTCTATTCATACCCACAGCTCCATTGGTTGCCAAGGAGCTTGCTCAGGCCAAGAATAAACTTATCCCGTGGTTGCTGAGAAGAGTTTATTTGTAGAATGTGGGGCCTGAGGTATAGACGTTGCTTAATAAAGTTCATCATCTCCTCAATTCCTTATTTAAAACTTTGCACCCAAGGCAGTGCATCCCAGAGCAAAACCTAGGTTGTTAACTTCTGAATTTATTTGTGAGACTTCATGTGGAAAACAATCAAAATTCAAGTTTTAAAAAATTATTTCAATACAATTTCAAGTTAAAAAAAAAAAAAGAACTCTTGCTTTAGGATTTGCATTTTCATCAATTGTCTCAAATACTAATAGCAGTTCAATGAGGCAAATCCTTTGTTAGAACCCAAGTGAATTTACACCTGGGCTACAGTAATAAGGGAAGATGTTTAAGGTTAAAAGGAGGAGTGAGTTAGAAAGAGTCTTCCTTGGCACATCTTTACATCTGAACAAAAGCCAGATCAATGAGGTGATTTATTTCGGTGACTTGTTCATTTACCTTGCAAAAGAGATTATGTATCTCCTCAGATACCACAGTCCTGAATGTAAAAGAAAGCATAGAGCACAGGCTGGTTACAGTCTTAATTATTACCATCATCATTATTACTATTAGTCATCCTATATAGAACACTTATCATCAGTTAAATACAGTACTAGGTATTTTATATGTCATTTAATGACAGCTCTATGAACTATTATTTCCATCTAAACTCAATGAAGTTAAGTACTTCATTCAACATTATACAGCTCACAATCAACTGAACTGCAGTCCAAAGGTTCAGGCTATCAATCTGCATGAAACCTGTTTTCTAATGAAAATATGTCCTAAGATGTATTTTCTTCTAACAACATGGGCCAAAAAAAATTTTCCAATTTTGGTTAAATTTGTATTGAATTCAGTATTTCTGGACCACCGATGCTTTTTTGGACTCACAGAAATTTCTATGAATCAGTATTGATTCTTCCATACAAGGAGCAGGGTAAAGGAGACCATGGGGCAGGGACTGGGAGGTAATTTGATCATCCACCAGCTGAAAAAGTAATTATTATGTTAAAAATAACTCTGAAGAGTTTCATTTCTTTAAAAACCATCACATCTCAAATAAAGAAATTCTATGGATAATTATTTTGATTTCATGGTGTTTTTTTGTCGTCACTGCTTTTTGTTTTCTTTTTTTCCAGTTAGAAATCACCTGGTTCCTCCCCAAATTGTTCTTTTTTATCATGAAATATTTCAAATATAATGTTGAAAGTAGGGAATAATACCAAAAAATCTATGTCCATTCTCCAATCATGTTCTCTCTCTCTTCTTCCTCAGAGATAACCATATCACACATTTAACATTCATCATTCCCTTGAATGGTTGTTTACTTCTATGTCTGTAGATAGTCATACACTTTATAAAGTACCATTTTTCAAGTTTTTAAACTTGATGTGAATAGAGTGGGAGAGATCAAGATGGCAGAGTAGGAGGACGTGGAACGTACCTCCCCCATGAACACATCAAAAATACATCTACCGGTGAAGTGATTCTCATTGAAAACTAACTGGAAACTGGCAAAAAGAATACTGCACAAAAAGGCTATAAGATCCAGACAAAATCAGTTAGGAAGGGAAGAAAAGCAATCAGATCTGGACCTGTGCGCCGGGAGGGGACTCAGAGGAAAAGGGAGATTACAGGGGCAGAGATCCTCCCTGGGTAGTGAGTGGTTCAAGCCACACATTGGATGTCCGTCCTAGCCCTGAGGTTCGACACCGGGAAGACGAGCCCCCTTGGCTGACTGAGGGGTCAGTGGGACTAACAGGAGGGCTGTGGGAAGCCTGGACTCCATTCGTTAGGAGTGCGTGCACCCAAGGCAGGATGAAGTAACTAAATATGTCCTTACTTCGAGCACAGTAATATGTTAGTGCTACATTAACCTTTTTTTTCAACTTCAGTGAGATGTAATTGACACATAACACTGTAAGTTTAAGGTGCACAATGTGATGATTTGATACACATATATATTGCAAAATTATTACCACAGTAAGGCTAATTAACACCTCCATCACCTCAGACAGTTACCATTTGTGTGGTGTGTGTATGTGGTATGTGTGGTGAGAACATTTAAGATTTGCTCTCGGCAAATTTCAAGTATATAATACAGTATTGTTAACTATATATATATACCGAGAACTTAATCTTCTAACTGGAAGTTTGTACCGTTTGACTAACATCTCATCTCCTGCCCTTCCTTCCCTTCACACCACCCCTGGCAACCATCATTCTACTCTCTGTTCCTATGAGCTTGGCTTTTTTAGATTCCACATGTAAGCGAGGTCATACAGGATTAGCGCTTCTGTGTCCGACTTTTTTACACTTAGCATGATACCCTCAAGGTCCATTCATGTTGTGTCAAATGGCAGGATTTCCTTCTTTTTTAGGGCTGGATAATAGTCCATTATACAAATTTCTTCATTCATCTGTTCATGGACACTTAGGGTGTTTGCATGTCATAGCTATTGGGAGTTATTTCATTTTCTTTGAATATATACCCAGAAGTGGGATTGCTAGATCATGGAGTAGTTCTATTTTTAATTCATCTGAAGAACCTCCACACTGTTTTCTGTAGGGCTGCATCAACACACATTCCCACCAACAATGTACAACGGTTCCCTTTTTCCACACCCCCACCAACACTTGATATATCTTGTCTTTTTTATAACAGACATTCTAACAAGTGTGAGTTGACATCTCATTATGGGTTTGATTTGCATTCCCTTGATTAGTGATGTTGAGCATCTTTTCATTTACCTATTGACTATTTGTCTTCTTGGGGAAAATGTCTATTCAGGTTTTCTGCCCACTTTTTAATCAATTTTTTCTCTTGAGTTTTATGAGTTTCTTGAACACCTTATTAGGATACATGGTTTACAAATATTTTCTCCCATTCTAGGCTACCTTTTCATTTTATTGATTTTTTTTCTGTGCATAAGCTTTTTAGTTTGATGTAGTCCCACTTATTTAATTTTGCCTTTATTGCTTGGCCTTTTGGTGTCATATCTGAATAATGTTGCCAAAACCAATGTCAAGGAACTTCCCCCCACTGTTTTCTTCCAGTAGTTTTATAGTTTTATGTCTTATATTTAAGTCTTTAATTCTTTTTTTTTTTTTTTTTTTTTTTTTTTTTGCGGTATGAGGGCATCTCACTGTTGTGGCCTCTCCCGTTGTGGAGCACAGGCTCCGGACGCACAGGCTCAGCAGCCATGGCTCACGGGCCTAGCCGCTCCACAGCATGTGGGATCTTCTTGGACCGGAGCATGAACCCATGTCCCCTGCATCAGCAGGCGGACTCTCAACCACTGCGCCACCAGGGAAGCCCCTTTAATCCTTTTTGAGATAATTTTTGTGAGTGGCTTAAGAAGGGGGTCAATTTCATACTTTTGTATGTGAATATCCAGTTTTCTGTACAATATTTATTAAAAAGACTGTCTTTTCCCTTTGAATATTCTTGGTTCCCTTGTTAAATATTAGTTGACTGTATATGTGGGTTTATTTCTGGACTCTCATTGCTGTTCCATTAGTCTATGTGCCTGTTTTTATGCCGGTATCATACTGTTTTGATTAATATAGCTTTGTACTGTAGTTTGAAATCGAGATGTATGAAGTCTCCAGCTTTGTTCTTCTTCCTCAAGATTGCTTGGTCTATTCAGAGTCTTGTGGCTCCCTATGAAATTCAGGATTGTTTTTTCTGTTTCTTTAAAATTTGCCATTGGAATTTTGATAGAGATGGCATTGAGTGTACATGTGGCTTTGGGTACTATGGGCATTTTAACAATATTCATTCTTCCAATCCATGAACATAGGATACTTTTCCATTGGTTTGTGTCTTCTTCAGTTTCTTTCATCAGTGTCTTATAGTTTTCTGTGTACAGATCTTTCACCTCCTTGGTTAAATCTATCCCTAAGTATTTTATTGTTTTTGATGCTATTTTTAATAGGATTGTTTCCTTGATTTCCTTTTTGGATAGATCATTATTGGTATAAAGAACTGATTTTTGTATGTTGATTTTGTATCCTGCAGCTTTACTAAATCTGTTTATTAGTTCTAATAGCTTTCTTGTAGAGTTCATGTCATCTGCAAATGCAGATATTTTACTTCTTCCTTTCAAATTTGTATTTATTTATTTATTTTCTGAATTGCTCTGCCTGGGACTTCTAGTAGTATGTTGAATATGAGTGATGAGAGTAGGCACCCTTGTTTTTGTCCTGATATAGAAGAAAGGTTTCAGTCTTTCACCATGGAGTTGTAAGGTTTCCTCTATCATTTCCAATTTTATTTATTTAAGTTTTATCTCTTTCTTTCTTAGTCTAGCTAAAGGCTTGTCAATTTTTTGTTTATCGTTTCAAATAACCAGCTCTTAGTTTTGTTGACCTTGCTATTGATTTCCTGGGCTATATTTCATTTATTTCTGCTCTGATCATGTTATTTCCTTCATTCTGCTAAAGTTAGGGATAGTTTGTTCTTCTTTTTCTAATTCCTTGAGATAAAAAGTGGTTTATCTTTCTTTTTATTCTTAATCTAGGTGTTTATCACTGTAAACTTCCTTCTTAGAACTGCTTTTGCTGCATCCCATAAGTTTTGATATGTTGTTTCCATGTTAATTTGTCTCAACATATTTTTTTATTTCCCTTTAACTCATTAATTGTTCAGGAGTGTGTTTAATTCCCACATATTTGTGAATTTGCCAGTTTTTCTACTGTTTCGATTTCTAGTTTTCTACCATTGTTTCAAAAATATACTTGGTATGATTTTAATCTTCTTAAATTTTCTAAGACTTGTTTTGTGACTTAGCATATCACCTATCCTGAAGAATTTGCCATTTGCATTTGAGAAGAAAGTGTATTTTGTTGCTGTTGGATGGAATATTCTATATTTGTCTGTTAGGTTCATTTGGTCTAAAATATAGTTCAAGTCCAACGTTTCCATATTGATTTTCTGTCTGGATGATTTTATCCATTGTTGAAAGTGGGGTATTAAATTCTCCTACTCTTACTGTATTGTTGTCTTTTTCTTCCTTCAGATCCGTTAGTATTTGCTTACTATATTTTAAGTGCTCTTATGTTGGGTGTATATATATTTAAAATTGTTATGTCCTTTTGATGAATTGACACCTTTATCATTATACAATGGCCTTCTTTATCTCTTGTTAAAGTTTTTGACTTAAAATCTATTTTGTCTGAGATAAGTAAACCTATCTTTGTTCTCTTACAGTTTCCATTTGTGTGGAATGTCTTTTTCCATCCCTTCATTTTGAGCCTCTGTTGTGTCCTTGAAGCTGAAGTGAATCTCTTGTAGGCACACATGTAGTTGAGTTTTGATTTGTTTTGTTTTATCCATTCAGTTACTCTATGCCTTTTGTTTGGAGAAATTAGTCCATTTATATTTAAAGTAATTATTGATAGGTAAGGACTTATCAATGCCACCTTATTATTTTCTGGGTATTTTGCAGTTCCCTTGTTATTTTCTTCCTCTCTTGATGCCTTCCTTTGTGAATTGATGATTTTCTGCAGTGGTGTGCTTTGGTTCCTTTCCGTTTATCTTTTGTGTATCTATTATATATTATCTATTTTCCTTATGATTACTATGGGGCTTACATGAAACATCTTATAGATATAATAGTCTATTTTAAGCTGATAGCATCTTAACTTTGATTCCATACCAAAACTCTACCCTTTTCCTCTCCTTCCCACATATTATGTTTTTTATGTCATAATTTACCTTTTTTTATGTCATGTATCCATTAACAGAATATTGTAGATATAATTATTTTTAGTACTTCTGTCCCTTAATCTTTATAATAGATGTAAATAATTAAACACACCACCATACCACAGTATTAGAGTATTCTGAATTTGACTATTTAGTTACCTTTACCAGTGTGTTTTATATTTTCATATATTTTCATGTTACTAATTAGTGTCCTTTCATTTCATCTTTAAAAACTTTCAGCATTTCTTTTAAGGCAGGTCTAGCGGTGATGAACTCCCTCAGCTTTTGTTTTGGAAAGTTTTATCTATCTTTCATTACTTAAGAACAGCTTTGCCAGATAACATAATTTTGGTAAGCAATTTGTTTTTCTTTCAGCTCTTTGAATGTATCATCCACTACCTCTTGACCTGCAATATTTCTGTTGAGAAATATTCTGATAGCCTTAGGGAATTCCCCATATGTGAGGATATTTTTTTTCTTTTGATGCTTCACAAATCTTTCTCTGTCTTTGATTTTAGACAATTTTGTAATAATATGGCTTTGACAAGGTCATTTTGGGTTTAAATTATGTGGGGATTTATGAGCTTCATAAACTCCCCAGATTCGAGAAGTTCTCAGGCATTATTTCTTTAAATAAGTTTTCTTCCCCTCTCTTTCTCTCTCTCTTCTCCCTCTGGGACTCCAATAATGCGTCGATTACTTAATTATATACCGCATTTTCACATAGGCTTTCTTCAGTCTATTTTGTTCTTTTATCTTTGTTCCCCTCTGACTGGATAATTTCAAATGATCTGTCTTCTACTTGACAGATTCTTTCTTCTGCATGATCCAGTCTATTGTCAATGCTCTCTATTGCGTTTTTCGTTTCATTGATTGTATTCTTCAGTTTCAGAATTTATGTT
The DNA here is from genome assembly GCF_039906515.1 of Pseudorca crassidens. Taxonomy (NCBI): domain Eukaryota; kingdom Metazoa; phylum Chordata; class Mammalia; order Artiodactyla; family Delphinidae; genus Pseudorca; species Pseudorca crassidens. The sequence continues at coordinate 78,296,574 of NC_090309.1, read as the reverse complement.
TCGTTCTTTTTTATGATTTCTGTCTCTCCATTAAACTTCTCATTTTGTGCATGTATTGTTTTTCTGATTTCATTGAATTGTCCTTCTGTGTTTTCTTGTAGATCATTGAGCTTCCTTAAAACAACTATTTTGAATTCCTTACTGGGCAAGTCACAGATCTCCCTTTCTTTGGAGTCAGTTACCAGAAAATTATTGTTTCCTTTTGTGGTGCCATGTCCCTTTGATTTTCATGTTTCCTGAAGCCTTTCATTGCTATCTTCATGTGTAAAGAAGCATTCACCTCCTCCAGTCTTTGGAAGAGACATACCTTCCTTCAAGCTTGTTAGGAATTCTGAGGTTTTCTGAGATCTTTTCTATGTATACACCTGATCTACACTTCTTGTTCCTTCAGGGGGAATTCTTAAGATTGTATGCCTGCAAAGCCAGGCTGGGTGCTGATAGCCTCCCTTTTGTTTTCCTTGCCCAGGGTTGAATGCTTAACTTTATGTGCTTTCTCTGAAAACCTGCAGAGTTGGGACAGCTTCCTGCACATGCTCACTAGCCATTTGCAAAGGCTTGTTCTCACTGTCCTCTGGGGCATAAACAGAGAGACATCCGTGGGGTGTGGGATGCGTGTATGGGTGAGGCATGCATAGCATTAGCGGTGGCCCTGGGTCAGTCTCCATGGGCAAAGTGTTCCTAGCAGATCAAGGCTGGACTTTCTGATGGGGTCTGAAACAGTTTTTAAGATATGTATCACTTTGATACTTTCCTTTCTGAGCCCTGACTTCTGTTCTCCCAGCTGCTCACCACCCTATAGTCATGCAGTTCATTATTCAATGTTCTGTAAGCAGGGGGAAAAAATGGGTCTCTTTGGCGGTATTCCCCATATCTGGGGAAGCCAGGAGCTCACTCATACACTCCGCTTTCCCTAAAAAAAGAAATCACGGGCTAAGAAGGTCTCTCTTAGCACTGAGCTGTGCCACCTTGGCGAAGGGGCAATGGGGGGTAAAGTGAAACTGTTCCTCTTTTCACGTTCAATGCGTCCAATCTTAGATTCTTTTTACCAACAGTGTCCTGAAACTTCTCTGCTAAACTTCTGGACTTTCACAAAAGCCCTGTCATCTGTGAGTAATTGTCTGAATCATTGTTCTTTTGGGGGAAGATGGTAGAAAACTCTTATTTCCCCATGTTTATGATGTCATATCGACATTAACTCATGAGGCTCTACATCACATTAGGAGAGAAGTCTAATTTTTAGGTGCCAAGTAATACTTCAAAATGAAATTATTGAATGATTAAATATGTAAATATAAAAACATAAAAGAAGTAGAGAAAAATACAAGGAAAGATTTATCTGTTCTTATAAAGAGAAAAACCTTTCTAAATACAAAAGCAAAAAGAATAAAGGAAATATCAAAAGACTTAAATATATAAAATTTTAAATATTGAGATTAAAAAATACTACAAATAATTTTTTTAATTTAATGTTGGAAAAACTGCAAAATATGGCACTTTTTTTTAGAAGTTTCATAAATTAAACTGTTATAAATCATAAGGAGAGCATGAAAACTGTGGTAAAAATGTACAGGTAATATGCATAGATAGTTTGCAATAGAAGAAATACAAACGGATAGGAAATGTGAAAACTTTAATCTCTTTTTTTTTTTTTTTACTTCTTTATTGGAGTATAATTGCTTTACAATGGTGTGTTAGTTTCTGCTTTATAACAAAGTGAATCAGTTATACATATGTTCCCATATCTCTTCCCTCTTGCGTCTCCCTCCCACCCACCCTCCCTATCCCACCCCTCCAGGCGGTCACAAAGCACCGAGCTGATCTCCCTGTGCTATGCAGCTGCTTCCCACTAGCTATCTATCTTACGTTTGGTAGTGTATATATGTCCATGCCTCTCTCTCGCTTTGTCACAGCTTACCCTTCCCCCTCCCCATATCCTCAAGTCCATTCTCTAGTAGGTCTGTGTCTTTATTCCTGTTTTACCCCTAGGTTCTTCATGACATTTTTTTTTCTTAAATTCCATAAGTATGTGTTAGCATACAGTATTTGTCTTTCTCTTTCTGACTTACTTCACTCTGTATGACAGACTCTAGGTCTATCCACCTCATTACAAATAGCTCAATTGCGTTTCTATTTATGGCTAAGTAATATTCCATTGTATATATGTGCCACATCTTCTTTATCCATACATCCGATGATAGACACTTAGGTTGTTTCCATTTCCGGGCTATTGTAACTAGAGCTGCAATGAACATTTTGGTACATGACTCTTTTTGAATTATGGTTTTCTCAGGGTACATGCCGAGTAGTGGGATTGCCGGATTATATGGTAGTTCTATTTGTAGTTTCTTAAGGAACCTCCATACTGTTCTCCCCAGTGGCTGTATCAATTTACATTCCCACCAACAGTGCAAGAGGGTTCCCTTTTCTCCGCACCCTCTCCAGCATTTATTGTTTCTAGATTTTTTGATGGTGGCCATTCTGACTGGTGTGAAGTGATATCTCATTGTAGTTTTGATCTGCATTTCTCTAATGATTAATGAAGTTGAGCATTCTTTCATGTGTTTGCTGGCAGTCTGTATATCTTCTTTGCAGAAATGTCTATTTAGGTCTTCTGCCCATTTTTGGATTGGGTTGTTTGTTTTTTTGTTATTCAGCTGCATGAGCTGCTTATAAATTTTGGAGATTAATCCTTTGTCAGTTGCTTCATTTGGAAATATTTTCTCCCATTCTGAGGGTTGTCTTTTGGTCTTGTTTATGGTTTCCTTTGCTGTGCAAAAGCTTTGAAGTTTCATTAGGTCCCATTTGTTTATTTTTGTTTTTATTTCCATTTCTCTAGGAGGTGGGTCAAAAAGGATCTTTCTGTGATTTATGTCATAGAGTGTTCTGCCTATGATTTCCTCTAAGAGTTTGATAGTTTCTGGCCTTACATTTAGGTCTTTAATCCATTTTGAGCTTATTTTTGTTTATGGTGTTAGGGAGTGATCTAATCTCATACTTTTACATGTACCTGTCCAGTTTTCCCAGCACTACTTATTGAAGAGGCTTTCCTTTCTCCACTGTACATTCCTGCCTCCTTTATCAAAGATAAGGTGACCATATGTACATGGGTTTATCTCTGGGCTTTCTATCCTGTTCCATTGATCTATCTTTCTGTTTTTGTGCCAGTACCATACTGTCTTGATTACTGTAGCTTTGTAGTATAGTCTGAAGTCAGGGAGTCTGATTCCTCCAGCTCCATTTTTCGTTCTCAAGATTGCTTTGGCTATTCAGGGTCTTTTGTGTTTCCATACAAATTGTGAAATTTTTTGTTCTAGTTCTGTGAAAAATACCAGTGGTAGTTTGATAGGGATTGCATTGAATCTGTAGATTGCTTTGGGTCATAGAGTCATTTTCACAATATTGATTCTTCCAATCCAAGAACATGGTATATCTCTCCATCTATTTGTATCATCTTTAATTTCTTTCATCAGTGTCTTATAATTTTCTGCATAGAGGTCTGTTGTCTCCTTAGGTAGGTTTATTCCTAGATATTTTATTCTTTTTGTTACAGTTGTAAATGGGAGTGTTTTCTTGATTTCACTTTCATATTTTTCATCATTAGTGTATAGGAATGCCAGAGATTTCTGTGCATTAATTTTGTATCCTGCTACTTTACCAAATTCATTGATTAGCTCTAGTAGTTTTCTGGTAGCATCTTTAGGATTCTCTGTATAGTATCATGTCATCTGCAAACAGTGACAGCTTTACTTCTTCTTTTCTGATTTGGATTCCTTTTATTTCCTTTTCTTCTCTGATTGCTGTGGCTAAAACTTCCAAAATTATGTTGAATAAGAGTGGTGAGAGTGGGCAACCTTGTCTTGTTCCTGATCTTAGTGGAAATGCTTTCAGTTTTTCACCATTGAGGACGATGTTGGCTGTGGGTTTGTTATATATGGCCTTTATTATGTTGAGGAAAGTTCCCTCTATGCCTACTTTCTGGAGGGTTTTTATCATAAATGGGTGTTGAATTTTGTCAAAAGCTTTCTCTGCATCTATTGAGATGATCATATGGTTTTTCTCCTTCAATTTGTTAATATGGTTTATCACATTGATTGTTTTATGTATATTGAAGAATCCTTGCATTCCTGGAAGAAACCCCACTTGATCATGGTGTATGATCCTTTTAATGTGCTGTTGGATTCTGTTTGCTAGCATTTTGTTGAGGATTTTTGCATCTATGTTCATCAGTGATATTGGCCTGTAGTTTTCTTTCTTTGTGACATCTTTGTCTGGTTTTGGTATCAAGGTGATGGTGGCCTCGTAGAATGAGTTTGGGAGTGTTTCTCCCTCTGCTATATTTTGGAAGAATTTGAGAAGGATAGGTGTTAGCTCTTCTCTAAATGTTTGTTAGAATTTGCCTGTGAAGCCATCTGGTCCTGGGCTTTTTTTTGTTGGAAGATTTTTAATCACAGTTTCAATTTCAGTGCTTGTGATTGGTCTGCTCATATTTTCTATTTCTTCCTGATTCAGTCTTGGCACATTGTACATTTCTAAGAATTTGTCCATTTCTTCCAGGTTGTCCATTTTATTGGCATAGAGTTGCTTGTAGTAATCTCTCATGATCTTTTGTATTTCTGCAGTGTCAGTTGTTACTTTCCCTTTTTCATTTCTAATTCTATTGATTTGAGTCTTCTCCCTTTTTTTCTTGATGAGTGTTTATCAATTTTGTTTATCTTCTCAAAGAACCAGCTTTTAGTTTTATTGATCTTTGCTATCGTTTCCTTCATTTCTTTTTCATTTATTTCTGATCTGATTTTTATGATTTCTTTCCTTCTCCTAACTTTGGGTGTTTTTTGTTCTTCTTTCTCTAATTGCTTTAGGGGCAAGGTTAGGTTGTTTATTCGAGATGTTTCCTGTTTCTTAAGGTAGGATTGTATAGCTATAAACTTCCTTCTTAGAACTGCTTTTGTGCATCCCATAGATTTTGGGTCGTCGTGTCTCCATTGTCATTTGTTTCTAGGTATTTTTTTATTTCCTCTTTGATTTCTTCAGTGGTCACTTCGTTATTAAGTAGTGTATTGTTTAGCCTCCATGTGTTTGTATTTTTTACAGATCTTTTCCTGTAATTGATATATAGTCTCATAGCGTTGTGGTCAGAAAAGATACTTGAAACAATTTCAATTTTCTTAAATTTACCAAGGCTTGACTTCTGACCCAAGATATGATCTATCCTGGAGATTGTTCCATGAGCACTTGAGAAAAATGTGTATTCTGTTGTTTTTGGATGGAATGTCCTATAAATATCAATTAAGTCCCTCTTGTTTAATGTATCATTTAAAGCTTGTGTTTCCTTATTTATTTTCATTTTGGATGATCTGTCCATTGGTGAAAGTGGGGTGTTAAAGTCCCCTACTATGAATGTGTTACTGTCTATTTCCCCTTTTATGGCTGTTAGTATTTGCCTTATGTATTGAGGTGCTCCTGTGTTGGGTGCATAAATATTTACAATTGTTATATCTTCTTCTTGGATCGATCCCTTGATCATTATGTAGGGTCCTTCTTTGTCTCTTCTATAGTCTTTATTTTAAAGTCTATTTTGTCTGATATGAGAATTGCTACTCCAGCTTTCTTTTGGTTTCCATTTGCATGAAATATTTTTTTCCATCCCCTTACTTTCAGTCTGTATGTGTCTCTAGGTCTGAAGTGGGTCTGTCGTAGACAGCAAATATATGGGTGTTGTTTTTGTATCCATTCAGCCAATCTGTGTCTTTTGGTGGGAGCATTTAGTCCATTTACAGTTAAGGTAATTATCAATATGTATGTTCCTATTACCATTTTCTTAATTGTTTTGGGTTCATTATTGTAGGTCTTTTTCTTCTCTTGTGTTTCTTGCCTAGAGAAAGTTGTAAAGCTGGTTTGGTGGTGCTGAACTCTCTCAGCTTTTGCTTGTCTGTAAAGTTTTAAATTTCTCCATCAAATCTGAACGAGATCCTTGCTGGGTAGAGTAATATTGGTTGCAGGTTTTTCTCCTTCAGCACTTTAAATATGTCCTGCCAGTCCCTTCTGGCTTGCAGAGTTTCTGCTGAAAGATCAGCTGTTAAGCTTATGGGGATTCCCTTGTGTGTTATTTGTTGTTTTTCCCTTGCTGCTTTTAATATGTTTTCTTTGTATTTAATTTTTGATAGTTTGATTAATATGTGTCTTGGTGTATTTCTTCTTGGATTTATCCTGTATGCGACTCTCTGTGCTTCCTGGACTTAACTATTTCCTTTCCCATATTAGAGAAGTTTTCAACTATAATCTCTTCAAATATCTTCTCAGTCCCTTTCTTTTTCTCTTCTTCTTCTGGAACCCCTATAATTCGAATGTTGGTGCGTTTAATGTTGTCCTAGAGGTCTCTGAGACTGTCCTCAGTTCTTTTCATTCTTTTTTCTTTATTCTGCTCTGCAGTAGTTATTTCCACTCTCTTATCTTCCAGGCCACTTATCCATTCTTCTGCCTCAGTTATTCTGCTATTGATCCCATTTAGAGTATTTTTAATTTCATTTATTGTGTTGTTCATCGTTGTTTCTTTCATCTTTAGTTCATCTAGGTCCTTGGTAAACATTTCTTGTATTTTCTGTAATCTATTTCCAAGATTTTGGATCATCTTTACTATCATTCTGAATTCTTTTTCAAGTAGACTGCCTATTTCCTCTTCATTTGTTACGTCTGGTGGGTTTTTGCCTTGCTCCTTCATCTGCTGTGTGTTTTTCTGTCTTCTCATTTTGCTTATCTTACTGTGTTTGGGGTCTCCTTTTTGCAGGCTGCAGGCTCGTAGTTCCCGTTGTTTTTGGTATCTGTCCCCAGTGGCTAAAGTTGGTTCAGTGAGTTGTGTAGGCTTCCTGGTGGAGGGGACTAGTGCCTTGTTCTGGTGGATGAGGCTGGATCTTGTCTTTCTGGTGGGCAGGTCCACGTCTGGTGGTGTGTTTTGGGGTGTCTGTGGACTTACTATGATTTTAGGCAGCCTCTCTGCTAATGGGTGGGGTTGTGTTCCTGTCTTGCTAGTTGTTTGGCATAGGGTGTCCAGCACTGTAGCTTGCTGGTCGTTGAGTGAAGCTGGTGCTGGTGTTGAGATGGAGATTTTCGCCATTTGATATTATGTGGAGCTGGGAGGTCTCTTGTGGACCAGTGTCCTGAAGTTGGCTCTCCCACCTCAGAGGCACAGCACTGACTCCAGGCTGTAGCACCAAGAGCCTTTCATCCACATGGCTCAGAATAAAAGGGAGAAAAAGCAGAAAGAAAGAATTAGTAGAAGTAGAAAGAAAGAAGGAAAGGAGGGAGGGAGGAAGGAGGGAAGAAAAAAGCAAGAAGATAAATTAAAATAAAATGAAGTAAGATAAAATATAATAAAGTTATTAAAATAAAAAAATAATTAAGAAAAAAAAAACGGACGGATAGAACCCAAGGACAAATGGTGGAAGCAAAGCTATATAGCATAAATCTTGCTCTCAAAGTCCACGTCCTCAATTTGGGATGATTCGTTGTCTATTCATGTATTCCATAAACATCAAATTGATTGTGGAGCTTTAATCCGCTGCTTCTGAGGCTGCTGGGAGAGATTTCCCTTTCTCTTCCTTGTTCTCACAGCCCCCAGGGGCTCAGCTTTGGATTTGGCCCTGCCTTTGCTTGTAGGTCGCCGGAGGGCGTCTGTTTTTCGCTCAGACAGGACGGGGTTAAAGAAGCCGCTGATTCGAGGGCTCTGGCTCACTCCGGCCGGGCGGAGGGAGGGGCACGGCGTGAGGGGCGGGCCTGCGGCGGCAGAGGCGGGCGTGACGTTGCAGCAGCCTGAGGCGCGCCGTTTGTCCCTGGGAACTGGGGCCCTGGCAGTGGCGGGCTGCACAGGCTCCCCGGAAGGGAGGTGTGGAGAGTGACCTGTGCTTGCACACGGGCTTCTTGGTGGCGGCAGCAGCAGCCTTAGCGTCTCATGCCCGCCTCTGGGGTCCGCGCTTTTAGCCGAGGCTCGCGCCCGTCTCTGGAGCTCCTTCAAGAGGCGGTCTTAATCCCCTCTCCTCGCGCACCAGGAAACAAAGGGGCAAGGAAAAGTCCTGTCTCTTCGGCAGCTGCAGACCATTTCCCGGACTCCCTCCCAGCTAGCGGTGGCGCACCAACCCCCTGCAAGCTGTGTTCACGCCGCCAATCCCAGTCCTCTTCCTGCGCTCCGACCAAAGCCCGAGCCTCAGCTCGCAGCCCCGCCCACCCCGGCGGGGGAGCAGACAAGCCTCTCGGGCTGGTGAATGCCGGTCGGCTCTGATCCTCTGTGCGGGAATTTCTCCGCTTTGCCTTCCGCACCCCTGTTGCTGCGCTCTCCTCTGCGGCTCTGAAGCTTCCCGCCTCCGCCAGCCGCAGTCTCCGCCCGCGAAGGGGCTCCTAGTGTGTGGAAACGTTTTCTCCTTCACGGCTCCCTCCCACTGGTGCAGGTACAGTCCCTATCCTTTTGTCTCTGTTTATTCTTTTTTCTTTTGCCCTACCCAGGTACTTGGGGGTTTCTTGCCTTTTGTGAGGTCTGAGGTCTCCTGCCAGCGTTCAATAGGTGTTCTGTAGGAGTTGTTCCACACGTAGGTGTATTTCTGGTGTATCTGTGGGGAGGAAGGTGATCTCCGCGTCTTACTCTTCCGCCATCTTCCCGGAAGCCCCTAATCTTATTATACTAAAAAAAAAGTCAAATTAAACCAAAAATAAAATGCAATTGGCATCTATTAAATTGGCAGCAGTTTTAGTTGCCCTTCTCATCTGTTTTTCTCTCTGTTCCTTTACCCCTTACCGGCCTTGTGAAGTATTTTGTTCCTATGTGGTTTATTTCATCCACTTTATCAACTGTCCCCATCAAAGCTTATCCTCTGAGAAGACTCTAATCTCAAACTAAGGAAATGTGAATTCTTTTACACCTTTTGTTTTCTCTTATTCTCTTTTATTTTAGAACAATAAAAGGTATTTTTGTTTTAAACCTAGGTGAGAGGTGAAATTTTGGTGGACTTGTGTACTTCCCAAAAGACTCAAACACATTGTTATGGTAACATACCATCTTGCCAGGGTCAGTTGGGCAATCAGGATGGACTGAAATACCTGGATCAGAGTCTCAAAAGAAGAGCCAAAGTGTGGGCAGTCTAGGACAGACAGGATGTGGAAATAGGTTTTGAGAAGGAAGATGAGCAGGGGAGGAAAAGAAGGAGACGGGCAATTGCACCCTAGCATGCTTGCATGGGGGACCTTTGGTAGAAAGACAGAAACCTGGAGGCTTCGGTAAATCCCTCAGGGACTACTGTTTATGTCCCTGGTCTTCGTGGTGCAAAATGCCAGATAGGATGTATCAATATCATGATTGAGAGCTTTGAGGACAGTATCGGGCCTATTTATGAGGGGATTGGCATGTTGTTCCTGTGCTCTTTGGTATTTAACAAGGCATATTGAATCAGTACAAAGCAGAGTGGGCACTAATGGTCAACATGTGTTTGTTCTCTACATCTGTGTCTCTTTTTCTACCCTGCAAACCAGTTCATCTGTACCATTTTTCTAGGTTCCACATATATGCGTTAATATATGATATTTGTTTTTCTCTTTCTGACTTACTTCACTCTGTATGACAGTCTCTACATCCATCCACGTCTCTACAAATGACCCAATTTCGTTCCTTTTTATGGCTGAGTAATATTCCATTGTATATATGTACCACAACTTCTTTATCCATTCATCTGTCGATGGGCATTTAGGTTGCTTCCATGACCTGGCTGTTGTAAATAGTGCTGCAGTGAACACTGGGGTGCATGTGTCTTTTTGAATTATGGTTTTCTCAGGGTATATGCCCAGTAGTGGGATTGCAGGGTCATAGGATAATGTTATTTTTAGTTTTTTAAAGTACCTCCATACTGTTCTCCATAGTGGCTGTATCAATTTACATTCCCACGAACAGTGCAAGAGTGTTCCCTTTTCTCCACACCCTCTCCAGCATTTGTTGTTTGTAGATCTTCTGATGATGCCTATTCTAACTGGTATCTCACACCTTCATTTTTTTCTTCATAAAAAGCCATCCCTTTGCTCTACCCTCAACTCTGTGTCCATGCTCTGCCCACCATGTGTCTTTGCCTTACTTTATAACACATGATCCCATTCCCCAGTGATCTCTGTCATGTAGAAGCCACAAGATGCTGTGGAAGAGAATGAGCTTTGCAGTCAGAAAGACCAGCAGCTCTGCCTCATCACAGTTTTGATGTGGGACTTTGGCAAAATTACTTAAACTCTCCAAATCCTAGTTTCTTTAGCAGGAAATGGGGAATAGAAATATATTCTTTGCAGAGAAAATTATGTAAAGCATCTAGTGTAGTGTTTGGTACCTGGTTGGCATTACATCTATGCCATTTACATTATTTTAAGATCCTATGTAATTGAGCATTGCTTTTAATTTATATTTTAGCAGTTGGAATAGAGCTAAAACATTAAAACATGGTATGTATAAAAACTGAAGTAATCTAGCTTTGCTGCTTTCTAATTGTGTCATTTGATGAAATTCCTTAACTCAGTCTAAATTTTATTATCTAAAATTTAGTAGAGTAACAGTAAGTATTCCACAGTTTTGTGAAGATTAAATGTGATAATGTACTAAGGTAATTAACAAAGAACCCCACCAGGTAAATATTCAACAAATATTAAGAACTGCCCTTCAGGAAATACGAAGTGAGATCAGGCAGCAGTAATTCTTTCTATAAGTTGGATTGGCCCTTCTCCCTAGAGTTCACTGTCTCCTGGGTAAGATATCAGGGTGGGGGAGGTGGAGGCCTTCAGGGATTCTCTGGGCCATGGACCTCATGTAAAAAAGTAGAAACTGAAGCCTTGGGAGCTTTGGGGCCTGTCCCAGGCCACACAGGGAGCTAATGGCCAAGTCTACTGGAGTCCTAGGTTTTTCCACAGTTCCCCAGGGTCTGACCTCTCTGCCACCCCTCATTTCTGTGCCTTTTGACCTACAGGAGTGCACATCAAGGCCTTTGACAAATAAACAGTGGCCTAGAGATTAAACTGCACCTGAAGCTGGTTATGCAGGTTCACTTAGCATTTGAACCAAGGGCGGAAACTCAGTTATACCCAGACTGCAAAGGGATTAACCCATTCTCAGACTCAGCCTGTGAATTATTGCCCACTTAGTAAATACAAAGAGGAGGGAAGAACCAAATCTCATTAAAAGAAACAAATCTGTATACATTTTTTAACAAGCAAATAAATAGAAAGTAAAAACAGCAATGAAGAAAACAATTGGAAATAATCTAAATATATTTAGATGCACGGGAAAAAATCCAGATGAACTTTCTTCTGGCTATCTCATGCATCGTGGACAAGAAAGGGAATATGAAGGAATACAGTGGAAAAGATTAATTTCTGTGAGAAATCTTGGGGGCCATCTTAGAATTTTGCCTACAGCCATCATGTTTCAAACATCTCAATCTTTGAAGCCAAATTGGACTTTTTTCTGTGCCCTGAACAAGATAACTTTTCTCCTACCTCAGGGTCTTTGCATTTTCTATTTCTTCTGTTTGGATAAAGGATTTGCTTAGAAGTTACATCCACAATGAGATCATTCTAGTTAGAGAGGTCCCTTCTGCTTCCTCATGGAAATACCTTCTTTATCTTCAAATACTTACTGCCACTTAAATACCATTCACTTACCTACTGGTTTATGTGTTTATTGTCTTTCACTGTGCCTCTTTCCCAATATAAGCTCCATAAGAGAAAGGACTTTAGCTTTGAGCATAACACTTAGAGCCAGGTGATCTGACACACCTCCCACTACTCACTGTGCTCGGACTCCCTTGGGGTTCTAGAACAAACCTACGTTTCCACTTTACCTTGTCCAAGGGAATGACAGATAAAATGTAAGCTTAGGTACGTAAATACTGGCTCAAAGGAGAAGAACCATGTACTTGGCTTATCAGTTATTCAATGTTAATTTCCAGATACCCAAAGCAAGTATGAAGCCATCAGAATTGCCTTCTATTCTCTCAAGTCTCAGGATGTGCCTCCTTCCAAACCTTGAGCTGGACACAGTGGATGTGGATGTAAGTCTCCAAATCTGTTAAGTTCGTTAAGCCCTTCCTTCGGTACAATATTATTTTTAAAAATCCCTGACAGTTTGTTGTGATGGAAAAGAATCCACCATGTGACACGTATTGGGTACGTGTGTGTAATAAACTTTGGGATTTTAGCATCCCTTGACAATTACATTTCTTGCTGTATCAGCTGTTTTAATACCTTTTCTTCTTAGTTATTTGTGTTTTAATTGTATTTATGCCCAGCCATTAGCATATGGTATTAGGTTCCAAATTTTAAGTAAAACTTGTTTGTACCATTTATTGTGAGATGCTGTTTTCCCTCATTTCCTACTAAATTTCCCAATAATTGTATTGAACTTTTATTGATGGAAGGGATGTATTAAGGTACATTTAGCATTCTGAACCCAGGACCCTTGCTTAGACAATATCACACTCTAGTAGGTGGCGTGGTTTTGTGTGTCTAGATATAGATACAGCTTATAGATACCTAGATATGTGTTTGCATTGTATATATATGTAAATATTTATATAATTCAGTGATGCCTTTTATTTAAGTTCAATTGATGAATAACCTCAGCTGTGCATATTTTCATGCACAGAATTAATCCTGTGATACAGCAGACATGTGATCTCGTGGAAAAATTTGAGCTGACTGAGCCCAGATCAAAGTAAATGAAAGTGGTATCTGTTTAGGAGTTTTAATGTTCAACCGGGAATTTTCTCTCTAGTTACTTCCTAGTAAACAGAGATTTCGCTGATGTGAAATGACAGGAATTACAGGGTCTGGTCTGGCTTACCAGATTTTGCCAAGAGAGCCTACATCCCCTGGGTTTGAGACCAAAGTACATAATTAATTTTTTGCCCACGCCTGTGGGAGTCACGCAACTTGTCATAAAACAGGCTACCAGCATCGTAACACTTTGAGGGTATTTGTTTCACGAAAGACAGAGGAAGAAGCTATTACTACAACTATGTTGATCTTCTTTCAGAGGAGGGAAAATTGAGCCTTAGGGTGAAAAGGAGAAGGTTCAGAAGGTATATCTGATGTGTCTGCGATAATTATGTTTACATGGGTAAGAGGTGTCAGAGTGACATTACTCATGAGGCTGATCTGAACAGAATGTTGCAAATCACTTTCAAGATTTTTTTTTGGACTTCCCCATATTTTTGGAGGTTGGAGTCAGGATTACTGGCTTTGGTAATTAATCCTCCCCAGCCTGCATTCTTTGCTACTGAGCATAGCAGTGATTCAGGGGCCCAACCTGCTAAATCAAGATAATGCTTGACCTCTGGAAGCAGAAGCCTTTTCCTCATTTAGCCAGAGAAACTAAACCCAGGAGCACACCTGGTAAAATCAAAAGAATTCATATTTGACGAGCTGTAGAGGGAACTCAGAATATCCATTTTGGGTATTTTGACGGTATTTTAAGTATATAATATAAAAAATTATAAATTCAAAGGACGAAGTCAGTTGAATTCTATGTGTGAGTACAGACATAGGGCCCTTAAAGAGCTGTGATATTTTCAAGGGAACCATTGATTTCAACAAATTTATCACAGCTGATCTGTCATGGCTGCTGTATTTGTAGGTTTATTTGCCTGTTGTTCGTTTCACAAGAACATTATATTAATATCACAGCTATGCATAAAGTAATTCGATTGATTTTGTTTGACCAGAGCTAAGATGTTTGAAATCATTTTGTCCAATAGACCATCATTATCTTTGTGTTGCTTTGCAGTTAGTCATAATGCCTTTAGACAACTTCTCTGACTCTAGTGAGATTGTATAGATAAAATTATCACTTTGCTTTTTGTCAGCAAAGGGAAATAGGATCACTTTTTCACTATGAAAACAATTAAGCTTTATAAGAAATTAACACCAGAGTGGCCCCCTTTGAAAGAGTTAAGACAAAGGTGCTGAACTGTCTGGCGTGGGCACCAGAATCAGCACTTTAAAAAACATTTGACTGAATAAATGAAATTCGTGGTGATTTTCTTATTCTTTTAAAAATAATTTTACCAGTCATTCAAACAGCTTAAACTTGAGATTTTTGAGACCAGAGAGAAGAAACATTCTGATCAAGAGTGCTATTGTGTTTTTCCAGCTCCACAAAGAAATACTAAAGCCTTAGTATTTCTTTGAGTTTAAAGATCAGTCTGAGGTGGGATGAGCCAAGAAAGGGAGAAACATCTTTTGTTTTGAAAAACAAATGACACATTAGGTATTTTCTCTGTTCGCTGCTACCCTGTGTCTGGCCCTACAGGGCAATCTGAATTTGCTTTTATGGTGGCCCTTATCACTCTGTCCTATAAATGTGTCCTAGAGTTGTATGTCTGTCTATTTCAGTAGATTGCACAGTCTTTGAGAACAAGGTTTAAATGTATCACCTGACTTTATATTCCTAAGGCCCACTTAGTGCCTAGAACATACTAGGAGCTCAAAAATAGGGGACTGAATGAATGATTAAAATGGTAGAATTCTGAAAGCTTTTTGGAGGCTACTGCATCTCTTCAGTCTTATGTGTATGTGTGTGTGTACGTCTCACCCAAGATGTTACTAGCCTCATCTAATTATGTTTTTTCTGACTATGTTTAGTCTAAATTTAATTTTACACTCACACCCACACACAATCTCATATACCCACCAGACACATGCCTATCACAACAGCGATACACACTACTTATAATCTTTCACTTTTAGACTTTAAAAGCAAAAAGAACAATCTCCATATTTCTTTCATTCCCAGCGGCCAAACCTTTTTGTCATCAGACACCTGAACCCTCTGTCAGGGAAGTTGTAGGCCATCCTCAGATATTTTGTTTTTTATGATTCAACTTGAACAACAGTTGTACACATGGAAAGATATTGGTCCTTATCCTCAGATTCTTTGCTCAAACATCCTTTGCATGGTAGTTTCATCTTAGGGCAACTCTCAGAAGCCTGACCTCTATAGCCTAAAATTTGTGGAGACTCGGAGAAAGCGGGTGAAACTCATGAATCAAAACCGAAGCACAGTTTTCCTTTCGATCAACTTTTCAGTCTTGGCTTATTTTGACATCAAAAGCCCTAGATTCATTCAGTGGAGACAAAATGTGAGATGAGTGTACTTCCCTCTGTGCTATAGCACAACATGAACTTTAGAGGGATTTGCAAGTTGTTTAAGGTCTAAAATATTTGTTCCCTGCTTTTCTAGTACATGTGTTTGAGGCTGAGAATCTTATCAGTAGATAAGAGCAGAGAGACTGCCATCCCACATTCCATGAACTCACTTCCAGATGGTTTAGAGACTAAAGGGTGAAAAACTCAAGCTCTTCAATCAAGCCAAACAGCCCACACCTTTATTGCCCCATTTGTTTAGCAGCCTGTCATGGGCCTCCTAACATCTCAGAATCAGCCATGGGGGCAGCTGTTTAATTAACTCCTCAAGGCTGCATTTTGGTGGGGGCAATTCATTTATTATGAAAAACAAATTGAAAGCCCCGAGGGTTTTTGTTCTTTTTTTTCTTTAGTGGTTTCTGTTATCTGGAGCTTCTGGCTCAGTCCAAATAGCAAAGATGATGGTTTTTTTTTTTAAAGGAGCCACTTGATCTTTTGTGTTGTTACTTTTTCTTTCTTTCCTTTTTATTTTCCTAAATCAGTCTGGCTATCTGACTTGAACGTGGAAAGATTTCTTTTCCTTGGTGCCAGGAAACGATGGCATTTTTCCAGAGTTTTTTTTAAAGGTTTTAGTTGTAGAAATACCACAATTGCAATACTAACTTCTTATAACAGTGACAGGGTTATACGTTGCTCTATTCCAGGTTAAAATTTGGTTATGAATAATTTTTGGCCAACTTGATTTCAATAAGAATTTGAGAACTTACTGCTGTATACCTCTGTGCTAGGTGCTAAAGAACATATAGAAAGAGAAAAGAAGACCCCTGGCCTTGAGAAATTTACAGTCCCACTTTCTGGGAAAATATATACTCATGTTTTTAATTATCTTTAATTTTTTATATGGTGATAATTTTTTATTTAAAAAAGATTTGCAAGACATTATAGAATGTTTCCATATACTCTTTACCCAGTCTCCTCTAATGCTAACGTCTTATATAACTATGATATCAAAACATAAATTGACACTGTCACAATACTATTAACTATAGACTTACACACTTCCCCAGTTTTTCCACTGACATCCCTTTCCTGTTCCAGGATCCCATCAGGCTCCCACACATTGCATTTAGATGTCGTGCCTCCTTGGTCTCCTCAAATCTGTGACAGTTTCTTGGTCCTTCTTATCTTCTATGACCTTGATACATTTGAAGAGTAGTAGTCAGGTGTTTCATCAAATGTCCCTCTGTACTCATCCTTTTAGTGCCTACTGAGAATCAGCCTCTTTCAGAATGTTCCCTGGAGACAATGTACAAAGATTTAGAATCATACAGACTTAGAGTAAGACCCATAGGGTCTCCTCATTTTTAAAGTGTAGAAAATGAGTTCCAGAGAAAAAAACCAGGATTTGCTCAAAGTGAGACAGCTGACTGAGGTCAGATTAGAAGGAACCCAGGCCTCCTGACTTCCAAGGCAGTGTGGAATTATCCTCCATTCCTATTTGGAATCCTGGGGAAATTTAATTCGTGGGCAAGGCTGACCTCCAGGTGTGCTCCCGTGATGCCCGGAGGTGGGCTCCACATTCTTCCCTGCATCCCAGCACAGAGCCTGCTCAGCAAGCACTGTTGAACTGAATTAAATCATGCTCAGAATGTTAGGAATGGCTAAAGGTGCTTCTCCAAGACATGAGGTAAAACTACATGGGAAAATAAAAACTGGGAAAGTGTGAGTGAGGTCAAGAAAAAAGAAAGCCTGATTCCCTCTAGCAACCTAAGATGCTTGTAGCAGAGTCATGGTGTGGTTGTTGACAGGAGGCCTAAAGAAGCTCTTCAAATGGTGGGTAATGTTCCCCACCTGTGGCAAATAGTCTTCACCCACAGTTCTGCAGGAAAGGACCTGTCTGTCCCTGATCTCAGAGCACTTCCTGCCCATCTTAATTCCTGAGGCCTGATGTCACAGAACTTGGCAGTCACAAATTCTCTTTTACTGTATCTCAGTTGCCTCCCTGATTTCACACCCCATTTGCTGAGGTCCAGACAAGACCTAGTAAAGCACTATGATCCTCAAACCTCAGGATTTTGATACGTGGAGTTAGTAATTGGGTCAAGTAGGCAATCCTTAGCCATCTAGAATCCTTGAAGAAAGTGCACCTCTGAAGCATGGAGTATTCTAGAAAGCAAGCACCTGCTTCATCATTAGTGATCAGAAATTTGCACTTGATTCTCAGTTTTTTGTGTGGTCCTCTTGGATGTAGAAGGGCTTTTTCCTGGCATCCTCTGTTGGCATCATCCCAATGTGTGCCAGATGCAGAGTGGATTCACCTTATGCTTCGGAACAAATACAGAGCAAACAGGGAAATGGCCTGGGAGTTGAGTCCTGGGTTCTAGTTCCAAGTATCCTATGATTATGTGATTTGAGAAAAGTGCTTGCACATCTGTATTTCAAAGATGCTCCTAGCTGTGCTAAAGTGGGTTAGTCAAATTTTTTGTTGCAAAACAAACAAACAAAAAGGTTGGAATAACCCAAGTGATGTATTTCACAGTATTAAAAAGGGAAGATTTTGCCATCAGTCAGACAAATCTGATTTCATATGCCAGCTCTGCCACTTCCTAGCTGTGTTCCTGGGACAATATGATTAACGTTTCTGAGTCTTAATTTCTTCCTCTTTAAAGCAGAAGTAATAACTGTAACTCCCTCTGAAGTTACTGATGAGGATTAAATGAGTTATGGAGTGAAAACGCGTTGCCCGGTGCCTGGTGCGTCTTAAGGGCACTATTCATTATAAAGGCTCTTCTACCTGTAATGTTCTGTGGTTCTGAGACCCGAACCTAGAGGTCCCACTGGAGCATTGTCACCATGGTCACCATCTTCTGCAAGGTTAAGATAGTTTCTAAACCTGAGATGTCGGATGCTTGACAGGACAGGGTATCAACCCAACCTGGGAAGTAGGAGAAAGTCCATGAAGGTGGTCCCTGCCAGGCCATCAGAGCTTGAGAGTTTATGGGAAGGTGACAGAACTTTCCTCTAGCTCTTACACAGGGTGGGAGACAGGGTTTCTGTTCTTGGTCCCCTCATTCTTTTCTTACCCCAACTGCACAAGGCTATTCTGGGTCTGTGTATTTTGGGAGCCATAATGAGGTGCTTCTCATATACCTTGCCATTTTCAGGCAGCTTTCACTAGCCGCCTGGACATGGGGACAACCTAGCAATTTAAGAGCTATAGTGGATGAGGCTGGAAATAGAGCAGCCCGAGCTGCAGCTTGGTGAGATGGGAGTGGGGGATTTGTGTTCTCCCCTTAGTAAAAGAGGAAAGTTAAAATGGCTTACAATCACAGACAGAAATGTTCACAAAGGACGAGAAATCAAATGTTCTTGTGCCTGGAGAATACAAAAGAACGGATGATATCTTTAGTAGCAAAGACCCAACTTCAGCGGATGTGGAGTGGAACGATGGGCTTTCTTCATTTGCCAAAGCGTCGGAGCCGTCCAAGTTGCCTAGTCGTGATTCATTTCAAGCTCAAGTTCTACTGACATGGGAATAAATTCGAGGAAAGTAAAGCTGTCAGTCACATCAGCCTCTGAGGCAAAATGCTACCCATATAAATGTCTTCAAATTCCAACCGACCAATCATCCCTTCTTTTCCTACAGCACACAACACTCTAGAATTTCAAAGCCTGTCTTCCTGGACACGATTTTCCAAAGCCGGAGCACTTTCCATTTTTAGCTCTGAAGCTATGAAAGAATTCCATGGTGCAAATATTCCTGGACCTACAGTCTTGCACCCAAAAAGGACGTATTCTCTGACACCACAATGCAGAACCTTTGTAAAAATATGAGTACAGATTGATGTCTAATTCAAAGGACCCCACGTTTCCTCTCCTCTCGTGGCTAGGGGAAAAAGGAGAAAAACGCTGCACGCATTAACATTTAACTCAAGTTTTCAAACACAAAATGTTGTCCCAGCTTCAAACTCAGGATGAAGGAAATGCTTGTCTCCAGGAGCTGACACTCCCCTGGTCATATTTCAGATACAATTAGCCTCCATTGATGGTGGTAGCTGATCTATCAAATGAGCAGCTAATCTTATCTGCGGTTCACAAATGGCTCAGATGGTAGCTGTGACTTTGATTACTGGAAGACTGGACCCCATCAGACGGCTTTGCTCCAAACAGTGGTCCTTTCAGCCTCCTGCTCCTGGAGATCAAAGCACTCTCCCCTCTCCCTATCTGCAGGGAAGCTCATTAGAGGGAGGCTGTCGGGGTTATAATCATGCAACAGTTTTACTTCTGGGTTATAACGCTTTCCCCTTCTTATCAGCCTGTGAGGTCCAAAGTGAGAAGGATAAAGGAGGTACCGATGACATCTGATACATTTAATAGGCTCACTGGTGACTGCCTGGGCCCCAGCTCTCTGCCACTGCTGCCTCACTGACTGCTGAAGGACTCCTCCCCCTGCCTCCAGACCTACAGAGACTGTACTTTATTCCTGGGGGTGGGGGGAATGAGGGGGTGGGCTCCATCATCCCCTAACAGTTGCTTTACTACAAGGACTGTAGAAGCACAGAATCGAATAAAATAGGACTTCTAAGTCCAGAGATCTGCCTTTAAATTTCATCTATTTACTCAGTAGTTGTGTGAACCTGGACATTTTGCTGTGATCTTCCGTTTCCCCTCAAAAATATGTAAATTAATACTTTTCGCATTGGACTTAATATGCAGAAAAATTCCCCTCTCCCAGAAGCCTTCTCTTTATAACCTGAGTTCTTCCCTCCCTCTCCCTTCCCCATCCCCTACCTGAGTTAAAGCTCCTCCATTCTGAGTCACTGCTCCCTCTTCCGTCTTTCCATAGCCCCTGGGGTTACCACAATGCACTTAGCATGCCTGGTTTTCTGTTGACTTGCCTTTTTCTTCTCAGGAGACAGTGAACTTCTCAAAGCGTAGGGGCTGAGGCTCTGTGTATCAAAGGATGCCTCCACTAGACACACAGTTAATGCTCAATGAGTGTTTGTTGTTCACAATGAATAGTGTATACTAAAAGGATGTGCAAAGTGCAATGGGAAGGGGTTGCACTTATTATTGGGCACAGAACCTTTTAGAACTTCATGCGGACCCATGTAGATGACCTGCCTACTGTAGTGGTTCTAGGATGTGGCCCAAGAAGCTACATTTCTAACAAGTTCCCACTTTGAGACCCAGTGATGTAATCCAATCTTCCTACTTATAGAGGAGGAAACTGAGGTTCAGAAGTGGCTTGTGCAAGGTCACATAACCAGTGAGAGGCACTCAATGTGTTCTTATTTCTAAATAGTTTATTAAAGTAAACTCTGTCTCATATAGGGATCAGTGTGTGTGTGTGCGTGTGTGTGTGTGTGTGAGTGTGTGTTGAAATTTATAGGAAATAGGTCTTTTGTTGTTAATTTATGTCTAGCTTCTCATGACTTAAAACTTGGGTCTTTTAATTCTAAATCCCATGGTCATTTTAAAACATGGTCATTTCACAACATGCTGTTTTCATGTTAAGAAGCACTATAGTCCTCCTGTCAAAATACTGGCTCAGTTATTATCTTATTTGTCTCATATTCCTTTATACTCATTGATGCTTCCAGAAATGTCTGAGAAGAAATGCATAGGGGAACTCAGCTTACAGAAAAATCAGAGGGACTCTGAGTGCCACAGGGCAGACTTAGTCTCTCGATCACTTACCCCAGCATAGTCTAGGTCAGGCCTTTACCCATCATGCTGGTGGGAATGTGGAGCTCTTGCCAGCAGCTGTCATTACCCAGAAGAATGAGAAGCAACAACCACTGTCTATGGGGGTGGGAGGTTTGGAGCTGGACAAGCCTAGGTTTCATTTTCACTTCCTCATACCCTGAGGGAGTGAAGTTACCTACGGGATTCAACCTCTAGGAGACTCTTTCTGCTACTCTGTAAAGTAGGAAACATGTCTACTTCAGGGTTATTGTAAGAATTGGAAGAAGCAATGTTTAATCATCTTGCACTGTGTCTGAAACATACCTAGTACCTAGCCAGCATGAGGTCCCATCTTCTCTTTCTTTCTCTCTTCATCTCCTCCCCCTATCACCTAAAAACCCATACTGGCAGAACATGAGTGAAAAATGTAATCCAGCTGGAAAAATAAGCAAAATATATGTCTTTTTTTTCAACTTATGTCTTTCTGATTTACTTACTGTCCTTTCTGCAACATTAATTTAACTATGATTTTTTTCATGGAAATCCATTTAGGACTTTTAAGAAAGAAATTATTTGTAGTTAAAATGATGACCTTTCCATTAAATATAATTTGGGGGGCATTAGTACTAATTGTAAGTGTAATGGAATTTATGTCTGACGCATTATAGTTCAAGTGATGAAAGAAAGCCAGGCATTCTTCAGAAATCAGTGACAAGCTTATCAGAATATTAATCTCCTTCAGTTACTCTTTAAGAGAATAAATAATCAGTCACTGACTGCTAATATAACGTATAACCCTTTTGCTAAGATGGATGATAATTTAAGCTTCAACAGAATATATTTATTTAACTGACAGAAATCAAGACTCAGTTTTATTTGTTTTAAAGGACAATGCAGTGAAAGCCAGGCTAGCTATAATGCTTGGAAAATGGAAAATTTTTGAGTAATTAGTAATTAATTCTTTAAATTAACCTTTGTTATAAATAATAAATTCCATACATTTCATATTAAGCATTGAGCATATATGTGAAACGTCTGTTAATTATCCAGTCTTAGTAAGTGGTTTCTAAGAAACATCCTTAAGGCTGTGTTAGGTCCATTCTTACAGTACAATTATTTTAATTATCATGTCTCATGGCATATAATTTTAGCTGCAGAAGTTCTGAGAAATTAGGCAAATGTCTGTTGGCCCAGACCAGAAATAGCTGTTATGATTCTGAGTAAATTTCAGGTATTAATCAACTCTGTTGTGATTACTATTTTTCTCCTGTAGGGGGATAAAAGTACAAGGTCCCACGGAGAGAGGAGAACACTCGCCTGAATTCTGGTTAATTTGGTTTTTGTGGATTTTCTCCAATAGCAAGGGGAATCTCCATGGACTCTTACTTCATCATGATTATGCTGAAGTCTAACTAACAGAGTAGGACTAGCTCTTCTCTTCCTGGGGGAGCAGCAGGTCACAGAGGAGCTATATGTGAGCATTAGTCATATCAAAAGAGGGAGTTCCTATGTTTGTATACAGAGGGACTTATAGCCAGTGTAACACTCCAGCCCTCTCTACCCTTCACTCCTTTGGAGGAGGAGGGAGTTACCCAGTTGGTGAGCTGGGAAAAGAAATTGAAGTCAGCATCACCTGTCTCTTTAGAAACCAGCCTGCCTGCAGAGAGAGTACCACCTGGTTTGCTCTCAGTTGTTTTGAGAGCAGTCTTGGACCAGAAGGTTCTGCCCCTTCAGGGACTTAAAGAATTGTTGGGCGCTGCCAATTACTGGAGAGTAAGCTTGTCTAAAATGGGGTAAAATATTCACAAGCCCATTTAGTCAAAAATCTAAAGTTACACTAAGTATCTGGTGAATTAACTTAGGACGAAAGGGGCATTTACTTGTTGGGCCCTCTGTCAATCCCCGGCAGAGCGTGTGGGAATCCTGATTCTCCAGGACCTGATGCGAGCAGCCCCACAGCCATGCGTGGACACTCAAACCACTCTGGGCTCAGTAAAGGTTTGATAGAGGAAAGATTGAACAGAGGTCCGAAGACTTCTTGTGATTCTCCATTTCCCGATGTTTATTTGTCTAACAAGGCAAAAATAGCTTCTGTGATTGAAATGCCTCTGGTATTTCATGTCCTCTGTTCTTACCCACTCCCGTTTTCGATCCACACCTCCAGCGTAGGTGTGTGCCTTCCCAGACTTCCATTTCTTGTTGATCAGGGCTGCCCTCAGAGATGGAGTGAGCGTTTAATATAATGTGAACAAGAGAACAGGACAGCCTGGTCTGTTACTGAGCTCTCCTGAGACCAGAAGGAAGATGACGTGGATGCCTCTGTGGAGGTACCAGCCATAGTTGTCATTTGGGTGTGTGCTTTTTGCTGCCTCCAAGTATAGATGGGCCTTGATGTTTCTTCTGAAAAATTGTCTTCTTGGGAATGTAACTGGGCCAGCAAATGCAAGGGTGGCTCTGAATCATGCTTTCGTCTGAGACAGAAGCAGCCTGTGAAAGTCCCAAGTAAATGATGCTGGAAAGATTTAAACAAAGGAATAAGACACCTGCTCCAGTGAGGAAGCTCTGGCTGCTAAACAATTTCAGTTCACCCACCCTCAAGGCAGTGAGCTCCTCTCTGAGCCTGACAGTGGTTTTCACGACTCCATGCTTCCACAGATAGACGTTTACCCAGAGAAAAGGAGCTCAGAAACTATCGTTTCTTTGAGATGTGGTTTACTGAGGGCTTCCCTGCCTGTGTTTTCATGTTTAGTGACAAGACTGGGGAAACCTGTTCATGACTTAGAAATCTGTCTGAACTTTCAGCTCGGAGATGAAGGAAATAGTTATTCACTTAATCCTGTTCACTTATTCATCTATTCATACACTCATTCATTCGTCAGTTATGTTGGAAATGCTTATTCTGTATCACTCTGTGTTAGCCCCGCGGCGAGGGGAGGATACAGAGATAAATAAGACGTGATTCCCAGGGAGCCCACAGGCTGGTGGAGGAAACAGACAAGGATACACGGAATCGTAATGAAGTGCAACATGTTCTGTGACACTGGGAGTACAGAAGAGGCTCACGAAGCTTCCTGTCCTAGAGAATCAGTGAAGGCTTCTCAGAGGAGGTGGCGTAGGAGGTGGACCTGAGAAACTAAACTGAGGGAACCAGGTCCTCCTGCAGCCACTGGGGCCGTCAAGGGTTGGAGAAATGTCAGTGGAGTCCTGTTTGTTAGGTATCTGGTAGGGCTTCATCTTGCATGTTTTTAAGATGATTATTTCTTTAGGGGCCATCATGCATCTTGGGTCAGCTGCCTATTGGTGGCATCCCAGTTGATATCAGACACTGTGCTTGGCAATTTTATACGTTACAGTACTTTGATTTCTTAGAGCAACCCTGTCAGTTTAAGACCATTATTCACATTTTCATAAAGGAACTGGAAGGTCAGGGTGGATAAATAATTCACCCCAATGTGAATACACCCAGGGCCAGGATGTAAAATCAGGGCTTCCCAACTTCAGTGTCTGGGCTCTTTCCATTAGCCATGCTGCCTCTCCCCAAGGAGCAGAAGGCGAGCAGGAACAGAAAGCCCGTGAGCAAGGAAGTGCTGCCTGCGGGAGCCTGGCTGCCACTCCTACTCTCAGGCTGGCAGCGCTCCATGGGGAGCGAGGTCTCTTATCTCCAGAGCTCTGTTGACACCTGCTTATCTATAGATTCACTAGCCCCTTTCCCTGCAGTCCCACCCCTACCAATTTTATTTTTGATTTTAACTATTTGTTCCACACCAATGGAACATGTGGCCAAAAATCATGGCCCCCAGGAAGCTACGCTGCTCTTTCTCTAACATGCCAAAGAATCTTGATGTCTCCCTCCTATGAAGCACTTTTCAAAATATTTGGGAAAGCATAGCTCTGTTCTCCTCACTCACCTCTTTCCCCATGTTTGCCACACTTAACCATCTTTTAGAGACAGTGCAGCGGGCCACTGGGAGCGGGGACCAGACAGCTGAGAAGTTTGCTTCCCTGGTTGTTTCTTTGAGTTTCAAATGAAGCTATGTTTAATTGGACTCCTGATCCTAAAAGATGGAGTGGATATTGTTTGTGGCTCATTTTCTCCACGCAGTTTTAACAAAGTATGCCTTCAGAGATATCACATAACTGAAAGACAGAATTAAGCCAGAATGGCAGAACTCTGGCAGCAAGTCACCCTATCCTGGTGTTTTTCATTGAAAAAGCATATAGGATTACCTTATTGTTCCAGATATTAGCTTTCCATACCCAGCGTATACATATTTAAACAGCATAACAAATGGGCTACATTACAAAGCACCTATATGTCACCAAGGCCCAGAAAGCCTGTTTTGTGCCAAGGCCTAGAGACATCCTTCCAAGTTTCCTTCCCAGCATAGAGGCAGATTGTCTCAGTGCTTGGGGTGGGCCAGCCAGCCTGAATTTAATAGCAAACATTCTCGGGTTTTTTCAGATCCCTTGTGTAAAACCACTTTCATTTGAATGTGACATCTGCCTGCAAAGGAGCAAATCCCCAGCACCACCAGCATGTCATGCCCCAAACCAGGGAGGCTCTATTTAGGGTTTTCTTCCAAACGCCAGGGCTCAAGGTCCAGACCATACCCTTGCTTGTTCTGGAGAATGTTATCAATCTCATGGTTCAGGGTTAAGGGTTGGGGTGGGGTATTGTTAGTGTTTTCATCACTCGCAGAAATGTACAGTCTGACAATCACCATGCCCGCAGATCAAAGGCAGAGGCAGGCGTTACCTTCTGCCAGCTGTGCTGCCACTCCAAGCACATTTCTGGTGGGCTGACCCCAAGGTGAGCTGGGGTGGGAAAGAGTTCTCCAGTGGATGGCTGTCTGGGTGTGAGCTCTTGCAGGGTGGCATTCTAAGAGCAAAGGCTCTATCTCTTCCTTTTGGGTAGCCCCACTATGGGTTTGGGTAGCCTTAAAAGCATTGAATACTTTGCAACTGGTTTTTGATTGACGTGGAAAGAAACAACAGTTTATAGAAAGATTATCCCGGTGGAAGTAAGATGCTCTGAATTATTATCCTAAGTTTGCCACCGGTCTGCTTTTTGACTCGGCATGGGACCCAAGCTCCAGTCACACAGAACACGGCCCCTCGCAGTTCTGATTATGCATGATGCCCTCGTGGATGGCGATATTTTTTTCTGTCTTCCCTGCAGGACAAACTGAAACTGTCCCCAAGGCTCGGTTTATAATGTGCCTCCTTTGTGAGGCAGTGAGCATTTTCTTACTCCCTTAAAAGAGTAACCCCTCCCTTCCTCCGTGCTCCCACCGTTATACATTTCTGTTGGAGTGTTCACCTCCAGGTATTGCTTATGTGTCACTGCTAGATGTGAGCACCTCAAGGGCCACCTAGTCACTCCGTTCACCAGGTGCCTATTATGACAGGCATCGCTGAATAGATGTTGGATGAATGAATGAATGCAGGAGAGAACGGGTAGATGAAGGGGATAAAGAATGCTCTGCATCTTTGGAGGGGAAATCATTTCCTTTGGCTACAGGGGTATTTCTGCAGGAGGAAATGTCTCCTGGTCTTCTGTCTGCCCCCATTCTTTCCATCATGTATACAGTTGGAGGAAGAAGTCCGCTCTTTTCATTGTAAATTTCCTTCCCTCTCAGATTTATATGTTCTCCAGTCAGTGCTTGTGGTTCAAGCCCTGTTTGCCTAAACCTTTGTTAGAGCATGAAATTTCTTACTAGTAAGTGCTCTGTTCCCTCTCAACTCATGATGCCTGCCAGCTTCTGACAATCTGTACTAAGCCCTTTCGTTCCTTTCTATACAGATGCAGCTCTTAACTACCCTAGATCTGTGCAACTCTGCCAGCCCTCCCTCTCAGTCTTGACCGTTTGTACTTTCTAGACTGAAAAGCCTGAGCCAGAGGCTGAGCTAGTCCCTTAGTTTTGGCGCCATGTTGTTGTAGCTGGTGGTCTCCACTATGGCCCGAGGAACCTTGTGCGCTATGCCAACTGACCAAAACAGGTTGACTGGCCCCTGGGGGCTCTGGCCCAGGGAACCAGGTGGTACAATCCAAGAGTTAATCGACTTTCACCAGTGGGAGATGGAAGACAGAAGAAACCCATTAGAAAAATTATTCTCCCTTCCTCCGCAACCCCGTGTATTGTTCTGAGAAGAGGCAGTTCATGTGGTCTCTCTCAGAATGATGTGAGGAAAGGAACAACCGTCCACATTTGTCCTGAAGCTGTGGCCGCATGGGCAGTGCACCCCTCATCTTGTGTTTCTCCCCCGACTTTCCATTTTACTTCTGTCCTGGTTCTCTGTGTTGCACTCCCAAGTGTTAGCAGGTAAGCTTTTGCCCAAGTCTCTGTTTTTGATGAAACCTGGGCTAAGCCACCTCCCTTGCCGACCCAGGTTAGATTGACCTCCTTTGTGCTCTCAGAATACCGTGGGTGCATCTCTCTCGCTTTCCACACAGTATCGCGATCATATATTTATATGTGTCTTTCTCCTTCGGGATTGCATACCTCTTGAAGGCAGAGACCACCGTGTACTTATCTCTGAATCTCTGGCCCCTAGCACAGTGCCTGGCATAAATTAGAAATCTGAAAATAGTAAATACTTGCTGGATAACTGACTAAGGAAGAGATCAAGATTTCCTCTGATCAGAAAGAGATTCCGAGAGACCTACAAAACATTTTCAATGGTTTGCTGTTTCAATGTGTGGTCTCTTTTGGCTTCGCCCAAATTGAGTCAGAGATTATGCTAGCAATTGCATCACACTACACGATTATAATTATATCCAATAATTATGATAATAATTACTACAATGTACTTGGCACCTATATGTTACCAGCCTATTAGATATTTCACATATATCATCTCATTATTGCAGCACACATATTAGGTGGTTATTATATACTTCGGGCTTTTTGCAAATGTAGCTGGACAACTGGCCTTGACTGAAGACATTCTTGAGCGTGTACTAAAGGTTGTTTTAATTAGTTTTTCAAAGGGGGTTTTCCTTAGTGGTTAACACTGCATCTACCAACATTTACCAATCAGCACATAAATTTCCAAGGGCAGGACAGCTTTAAAAAAAAAGCTCACTTCATCCTTAATTAACATTAATGGGACTTTATACCCCAACACCCTTACTCCACTTTTTGTCTGTATAAATGGGCAGGTTATATTGTGACGTATGCTCAGGACCATAGAACTAGTCACCTCACTCACCCTGTTTCTTCCTGTTTCCACTGAGGTTATGGAAGTTAGCAAGATGTAACAGAGGGATCTATTACCAGGGCACAGTGAACAATTTGGGATTCAAAGTTGGTTTTAACCTGTTGCAGACACCCTTAGAAATCATACAAATATTTTGCATGTATATTTCAAAGGTGCAATTTTCTATAGTGAGGCTTATATCAAATTCTCAAATGAGTTAAGAATCACTGTTTCTAGTTCTATGTGAACCACTATCAAGAGTCGGGCAGAGCTCTCTGCCTCAGAGGTCACTGCTGGTCACTTGAATTCTGAATGACCAGGGGCCCCAGGATAAACTTGCCTAATCACACTCCCTTTAGGCACCTGAGTTGAAGCTTAGGCATGAAGGAGATCACGGTATTTGCTTTTCTCTCTTAAAAGCTGCGGGGTTCTATAGGACCTAACCTTTACTCTTAGCTTGTCCTCCCTGCAGTGTGGCTCTGTTGTCAGAATTTCATATTATGATGTAACCCAGCACAACTTGTCCAAAACAATATTAGATTTATTCCATTTGTTAAAAGGAAGATATCACTAGTATGTGGCCCTTTCGGCAAAATCTCAACTCCTAGTTCTAGGCATGGGTTCAATCACCTGTTGCTAAGATACTGCAAAAAATATTATCTGTTTTTAAATGTTTCTTTTTAATTGAATAAACTGTTGCTTTGAAAAATCAGTGCAAAGGTTAAATAGGTCTTTGAAATCATATATTTTTAAACTAGCAGAGATATTTCTGAACAGTTTAAATGGAACAGCTGCTCTCTCAGTGGATTTCCTTGATGGAGTTTTAAAATTGCATATAAAGGAGCACTCACAGCACAACTGAATTAGAGAAATAGAGAAAGAGACTCAATCGTATCAGTACATACTGAAAACGTTGGCCACAGTCATTGATTCTACATCATAGGCATGAGGGAAAATGCAGACAGAGGTCTAAAATCCTGATTAGCAGCCCCATTAGCCAAATTCAGAGATTCGGGGTTTTCAGAATGGTGATACAGAGCATATATCCCCGGAAGGGTCTGGGCCAGCACTACATAATCAAATTCACTAATATTTGTGTGACAGAACATTTTAGTATTTACACTAAGTTCTCACATCAGTTCATATTCAGCTCTGTGGTCAAGTGAATTTGCTCAAACTTGCGAAAACACTTGGGTTTGAAGAGCATCTTTGATTTTTTTTGTATTACAAATAAGTGATTGTGAACCGTTAAAACTAAGAGAAACTCCAAGATATACGTGATTCAGAATAGATTCAGGATCAACTTAGACCCCAAATGGCCCCAGCTCTAACAGGGTTGGGAGCCAGCAGTCCAAGAGGGTGGAGAGGGCTTCCCTGGTGGCACGGTGGTTGAGAGTCCTCCTGCCGATGCAGGGGACACGGGTTCGTGCCCCGGACCGGGAAGATCCCACATGCCGCGGAGTGGCTGGGCCGGTGAGCCATGGCCGCTGAGCCTGCGCGTCCGGAGCCTGTGCTCCGCAACGGGAGAGGCCACGACAGTGAGAGGCCCGCGTACCGCAAAAAAAAAAAAAAAAAAAAAGAGGGTGGAGAAGGCTGGAAGGAATGGATTGAACACTAACACAAAGTCAGCAAAGGCCAGCAGGGAGGACCAGTGGTCCGGGACTATGGAAGGACACATAAGAATTTAGAGATGTTGAGATGTCCTAGATATCTCCCAAATCCAAACACTTATCTTTCCTGTGCTGTTATTGCACTAGCCCAGGCTCTCTGTGCAGATACCCACAACAATCTCTTGACTGGTCTTCCTGTTTCATTCCAGTCTTTTTACCCAATCGGTCTCTTCCATCTGCCTCCATTGTGACCGTCCTGTGATGCAAATCTTATCTTGCCTCTTCCCCTATGAAACTCTCAGTGGTTTCCTGTGACCAGCAATGTAAATCCCTAATAACGGGGTCCTCTCCTGCCCTACCTTGTCTCTAAGCCCTCACTGTTCATCTTAAGCAACACCAGCATCTCTGGTCATCATGGTTACCATTGTCTCTACCTTTAGAAGAGACACCGCTTGCTTCTTCACATGGACAATGCCCACCTGTCCTGCAAGATTTAACATTAGTTAACTTCTGTGCCAGGCCCCAGGCTGACCGAAGTGCCTGCACAGTTATCCCATACCTGTGTCAGTACAGTTAGCACTTTTCATAAAAGTGTCTTATTTGTGCACTTTCCTCTTCCATGTGACTGTGAGCTTCTTGAGTGAAAAATCCATTTCTCTTCTATCATATTACCACTCAGTGTTTGGGACATGGCTTATGCTCAGTAGAAAGGTAATAAACTGTGGGTGGAAGGCCAAGGCAGGCAAAATTATGGAATCCAGGCAGTCAGGGAACGAGAAGAAGCAGCACTTGTGAACAAAAAAAAAACCTCTGAAGTGACATAAGTAAAGAAGAGTATAGTGTCCTGGAGGTTTTAGAAGTGTTATGAGATAGTAAATGTAGATCCTCTAAGGTATTCTCTTGTTGATAATATGAGCTGTCATTTCTTCTGCCTCTAAGGATATGGCAAGAGGAAGCAGAGTTACTTTAACCAAATGGAAGAAGTTTCCCTTACGGTGAGGTTGGGTGGGTAGTGCGATGGCTTTAGAAGAGCACTTTTGACAATAGACCCTGAGCATATATGACCTTTCACATCTAAAGTGTGGAGTAACCAGGGAAAGATAAGGTAAATCAGCTTGTCATGGTGCCTAAGATGCGATCACTTTTGTTTGTAGTTTCTTGCTGCACTCCCTACTCTGTGGAGTAAGCTGGACTGTCTCACACAGGAGTCACGTTGTCATGATGACCTCAGGATTTTAAGCAGAATCCACAGAAGTCAACTCTGATGGAGTGGATTAAGCACTGGTCCAGGAAACAGAAGTCCATCCAAATCCTAGGTCTGAGATTTACTGTGCCCTTAGGAAATTAGTTACCATCTCTTTGCCTTTGGTTCTTCTCTAAAATGGAGATGACACCAACCTTAAAGAGCTCTTTTAAGTACTGAATGAAAAGTATGAGTGAAAGCATCTGTCAGATAATATGCACTCAAATGTGTGTGGACGCTTTAGAACTTCTGTTAACAGGATAGTCAATATAATAAGAGATTTTAAAAATCATCCTATCATACACTTGGTTTTTAATGTTATTGTAGGGAAATACATTACTTATGTTTTCTTTCCAGTTTTGTTGAGATATAATTGACACACAGCACTGTATAAATTTAAGGTACGTGCATTAATGATTTGATTTACATCATCATGTAATGATTACCACTATAAGTTTAGTGAACATCCATCATCTCACAGAGATAAAAAATAAAAGAAAAATAAAACATTTTTTTCCTTGTGATGAGAATTCTTAGGATTTACTCTCTTAACTCTTAACTTTTATATATAAAAAACATGCAGCAGTGTTAATTATATTTATCATGTTGTACATTACATCTCTGGTACTCATTTATCTTACAACTGGAAGTTTGTATCTTTTGACTACCTTTATCCAATTCCCCCTCCTCTCACCCCCTGCCTCTGGTAACCACAAACCTGATCTCTTCTTCTACGTTTTATTGTTTGTTTGTTGTTGAACTATAATTGACCTTCAATACTATGTTAGTTTCTAGTGCACAACAAAGTAAATCGATATTTCTGTATATAACAAAATGATCACCATGATAAGTCTAGTTACCATCTATCACCATATAAAGATATTACATTATTATTATTATTTTAATTATTAATTTATTTGGCTGCATTGGGTCTTTGTTGCTGCACACAGGCTTTCTCTAGTTGCGACGAGTGGGGTCTACTCTTGGTTGCGGTGAGCAGGCTTCTCATTGTGGTGGCTTCTCTTGCTGTGGAGCACAGGCTCTAGGCACGCGGGCTTCAGCAGTTGTGGCATGCGGGCTCAGTAGTTGTGGCTCATAGGCTCTAGAGCACAGGCTCAGTAGTTGTGGCGCATGGGCTTAGTTGCTCCGTGGCATGTGGAATCTTCCCAGACCAGGGCTCGAACCCGTGTCCCCTGTATTGGCAGGTGGATTCTTAACCACTACACCACCAGGGAAGTCCTGCATTCCCCATGCTGTGCATTGCATACCTGTGACTCACTTATTTTGTAACTGAAAATTTGTGTCTCTTAATATCCTTCACCTATTTCTCTCCTCCCTACACTCCCTTTCTTCTGGCAACCACCAGTTTATTCTCTGTATCTATGACTCTGTGTCTGTTTTGTTACGTTTGTTCATTTGTTTTGTTTTTTGGATTCCACATGTAAGTGGAATCATACTGTATTTGTCTTTCTGTGTCTGACTTATTTCACTTAGCATAATATTCTCTAAGTCCATGTTTCATATTGTTGCAAATGGCAAAATTTCATTCCTTTTTATGGCTGAGTAATATTCCATTGCATTTATATACTATATCTTCTTTATAAATTCATCTATCAATGGGCACTTTAGTTGCTTCTGTATTTTGGCTATTGTACATAATGCTGCAATGAACATAGAGGTGCCTGTATCTTTTTAGTTAGTGTCATCATTTCTTTCTTTGGATACATACAGGAGTGGAATTGCAAAACTGGAAAAAACACATTAACATGTGGAAGCTAAACAATATGCTACTAAATAACCAATGGGTCACTGAAGAAATCAAAGAGGAAATTGAAAAATTACTTGGAGACAAATGAAAAAAAACCACAGTTATCGAAAATCTGTGGGGCCACAGCAAAAACAGATCCATAGGGGAAGTTTATAGCAATACAAGCCTACAACAAGAATTAAGTAGAAGGAAATAATAAAAATCTGAACAGAACTAAATAGAGACTAAAAACAATAGAAATAAATAAATGAACCGAAGAGCTCGTTCTCTGAAAAGAAAAACAAAATTGATAAATCTTTAGCCATACTTATCAAGAAAAAAAGAGAGAGGAACCAAATAAAATCAGAATGAAAAAGGAGAAGTTACAACTGATACCACAGAAATACAGAGGATCATAAGGATTACTATGAACAGTTATATGCCAATAAAATGGACAACCTAGAAGAAGTGGGTCAATTTGCTCCCAACAAACAAGATTCCAGGAATTTTGCTTCACAGGTGAATTCAAACATTTAAAGAAGAGTCAACACCTATCCTTCTCAAACTGTTTCAGAAAATTGAAGAGGAAAGAACATTTCTGAACGCATTCTATGAGGCCAGCTTCACCCTGATACCAAAACCAAAGATACAACAAGAAAAGATCAGGCTTATGCCACTGATGAACATAGATGCAAAAATCTTCAACAAAATATTAGCAAACTGAATTAGGCAATACATTAAAAGTATCATACACCAAGATCGAGTGAAACTTTTCCCAGGGATTGCAGGATGATTCAATATCCACAATCAGTCTGATACATCACATTAGCAAACTGGAGAATAAAAATCATATGAGTATCTTGATAGGTACACAAAAAAGCTTTTGACAAAATTCAACATTCATTTATGATAGAAACTCTCAACAAAGTTGGTATAGAGGGAGCATACCTCAATATAATAATACCATATATGAAAAGGCCACAGCTAACATCATATTGAATGGAGAAAAGCTGAAAGCATTTCTTCTAAGATCAGGAATAAGAAAAGAATGCCTACTCTCACAACTTTTATTCAACATAGTTTGGAAGTCCTAGCCACAGAAATCAGACAACAAAAAGAAATCCAAACTGGAAAGGAAGAATTAAACAGTC
The DNA here is from genome assembly GCF_039906515.1 of Pseudorca crassidens. Lineage (NCBI taxonomy): Eukaryota > Metazoa > Chordata > Mammalia > Artiodactyla > Delphinidae > Pseudorca > Pseudorca crassidens. The sequence goes on along the minus strand of NC_090309.1, from coordinate 78,262,782 downwards.
ACCATTTGCAGATTATATAATACTAAGTATAGAAGACACCACAAGAAACTATTAGAACTCATCAATGAATTCAGTAAAGTTGTAGGATACAAAATTAGCATACAGAAATCTGATTTGTTTCTATAAACTAAAAACAAACTATCCAAGTTAAGAAAACAATTTCCTTTAAAATTTTATCTAAAAGAATAAAATTCTTAGGAATAAATCTAAGGAGGTAAAATATCTATACTGAGAAAACTATAAGACACTGATGAAATAAGTTGAAGACAACACAAAGAAAGGCTCATGGATTGGAAGAATTAATATTGTTAAAATGACCGTACTTCCCAAGGCAATCTACACATTCATTGCAATCTCTACCAAAGTACCAACAGAATTTTTCACAGAACTAGAGCAAATAATTCTAAAATTTGTATGGAAACACAAAAGACCCCTAATAGCCAAAACAATCTTGAGGTATCATGCTCCTTGATTTCAAACTATGCTACAAGGCTACCGTAATCAAAACAATAGGGTATTGGTACAAAAACAGACCCATAGATCAATGGAACACAATAGAAGGCCCAGAAATGAACTCACTCTTAATGGGCAATTAATCTACAACGGAAGAGGCAAGAATATACAAGGAGGAGAAGACAGCCTGTTCAATAAATGATGCTGGGAAAACTGGACAGCTACATGCAAAAACATCAAACTGGACTACTTTTCACAACATGTATTAAAAATAAACTCATAATGGATTAAGGACTTAAATGTAAACCTGAAAACATAAAACTGATAAAAGGAAATATAGGCAGTACACTCTTTGACATTTGTCTTAGCACTATTTTTTGGATATGTCTCCTCAGGCAAGGAGGAAAAAAAGCAAAAATAAACAAGTGGGATTACGTCAAACTAAAATGCTTTTGAGCAGCAAGAGAAACTATCAGCAAAACAAAACAGCAGCCTACTTAATGGGAAAAGATATTCTCAAATGATATATCTGATAAGGGGCTAATATCCAAAATATACAAAGAAGTTATACAAGTCAACATCAAAAGAACAAACAACCCAATTAAAAAATGGGCAGAGGACCTAAACAGACATTTCTCCAAAGAAGACATACAGATTGCCAACAGGCATAATAAAGTATGCTCAACATCATTAATCATCAGGGAAATTCAAATTAAAACCACAATGAAATATTACCTCAAACTGTCAGATAACAGACAGCAAATAACAAGTGTTGGTGAGGATATGGAGAAAAGGGAACCCTTGTGCACTGCTGGTGGAAATGTAAATTGGTACAGAAACTACGGAAAACAGTATGGAGGTTTCTCAAAAAATTAAAAATAGAAGTGCCCTATGATCCAGCAGTGTTACTGCAATCATTTGCAAAATGGTTAGATCGAGAGTGACTTTGTCCACCTCCGGAATATAACCGTGGAAAAAAATTCTAAAAGCCTCAATATATATTTATTAATAATACTTGTGTGCTGTTTTTGCCTTTTTATTTTATGTATAATTACAAAATACAGTGTCGTTTACACCCTCTGTGACTAGGAACAACATGAAGTCAAATCTATTCAAACTCCACACAATGAACTATCAGAGTAAGTCAATCTATGTATAAGCCCTGCGAGTATTCATAGACAATATGTGAACCAGGGACTTAAGAGACAATAATTAAGTCAATAAGTACAAGCCTAAGGTTACAATTTAACAAGGGAGTGGGAATGGGAAGGGAGGAGTAAGAGAGCTAAAAGTCTCCTCATGCAGGACAAGAAAATGAGCAATAATGTTTATGACAGATGAGTCAAGAGACCAATTATATGTATGTTATTAAACATGTGAGGTAAATGCCTGAAGGAACAGTTCTAAGTTTGAAAGTGAGAGGGCGCAGGGAGAGCGTGGGTTGTGGACTGAGGAAGGAAATGTAGATTACCAAGTCTGTATATATACAAATATAAGTGTATATTTATATACATACATATGTATCTACATTTACATGTATAGATAGCATATATATACACACATCACAATACACATACATTTTATACTTTGCACATTATAAACTCTGTGTGTGTGTATATATATATATCATTTTATAAACATAAACATGTTTAAAAAGGTCACCAAGCAAGTTTTAAACATAATTGTAGTACATACACCCATACATTTCTAGTAGCAAAGAAGAGACCACACTATATCCTTTAGGATCCAGGACTTTCATTTTTTTAGTGTTTATTGAATTTGGAAGAATCTTTCATTGTAGAATAATTTAAATCACTCAAAAAGACGTATTTCCTTTAATTAATTTTTGTAATTCAAGCCTGTATATTCTTAGCAGGAAAAAGTATTTGGGTATGCATACATATTTACACCTCAGTGTCAATAACCTGACAAGGTTATTGTTTAATACTATCAAACACCTGCTGTGCCCCAGACATGTTATATATGATGTGCAACACATTTAACATATACATCTTGAGTGAGTTTGGACATAGGCATACACCTGTGACACCGGCATACACCGGTGACACCATCACCACAACCAAGGTACTAAATATATCCATCACCTCTAAAACTATTTGCGTCCTTTTGTGGGTTTGTTTTTGTTGTTGTTGTTTTGGTAAGACACTTAATATGAGATCTATCCTTTTAACATGTTTAAATGTACACAGTGTCATATTAACTGTAGGCACTATGTTGTATAGCAGATCTCTAGAACTTATTCATCTTGCATAACAGAAACTTTTTATACACTGAAAACCAAGTTCCCATTTCCCTTTCTCTCCAGCCCCTGGCAAACACAACTCTGTTGTCTGTTTCTATGAATTTAGCTGTTTTAGATAATCTCATATAAGTGGAATCACACACTGTTTGTCCTTATGTGACTGGCTTATTTCTCTTAGCATTATGTCTAGTTTAATCCATGTCACAAGTGGCAGGACTTTCTTGTTTAAGGCTTTTTCTTCCATTATATGTATATAACTCATTTTCTTTATCCATGTATCTGTCAGTGGATATTTGGGTTGTTTCCATGTCTTAGCTATTGTGAAATGCCGCAATGAACATAGAGGTGAAGTCTCTTGGAGGTCTTGATTTCATTTCTTTTGGATATAAAGCCAGAAGTAGGATTGCTGGATCATATAGTAGTTCTATTTTTAATTTCTGGGAACGTCAATACTGTTTTCCGTAGTGGATGCACCCGTCAACATTCCCACCAATAGTGTATAAAGTCTCCAAACTTTTTTACATCCGCACTGATACTTACCTTTGGTTTTATGATAGTAGTCATCTTAACAGGTGTGAGGTGATGATTTGTGGTTTTGATTTGATTTCCCTGATGATTAGTGCCACTGAGCACCTTTTCATATGCCTTTAGCCATTTGTATGTTTTCTTTGGAGAAATGTCTATTCAAGTCCTTTGCCTGTTTTTAATTGAGTTACCTGTTGTTGGTGGGGTTTTTTGCTACTGATTTGTAAGAGATTCTTACATATTTTATTTATTAACTCCTTATTAGACAGATTGTTTGCAGATATTTTTTCTCATTCCATAGGAAGCCTTTTCACTCTGTTGATTGTTCCTTTGCTGTGCAGAAGCTTTCTAGTTTTATATAGTCACACTTGTTTATTTTTGGTTTTGTTTGCCTGTGATTTTGATGTCAAATCCAAGAAATCAGTGTCGAGGACAGTGTCAAGTTCTCCCATTATGTTTCATATACATGCTAAATATAAAGAAACCCATACAGCAAATAATAGGGCATGAATTTAACTGAGGTTTGCTTGAAGATTCAACCTATGCTTTCTGAAAGTAAATTGAATAGACCTGAGAGAAACAAATCAAGACAGTAATGTATCCATCATCAAAGGAAACAGTGAGCATATGGCAAGTTCAGAGTGTCCTGGAACCCGGGGGCTTCAGATCCCATGTTCTTAATTCCCATGCCGTACTTCATCTTCTCTCATCCAGAAGGAAGAGTAGACCCTGAGATTCTCACATACCTTGAGAATGTTGTTATTTTTATGATACGTATCATGGAATTGACCATATAATCATTTCCAAAATTATCGTTGCTCTTAGAAATCTTTTCAGTCAGTTTCTAATATCCAGTCATTACCTTACTTATGAATGTAAAGCTTTTATTCCTACCTCTGTCTTCACTTTGCCGTAAGAAGCTCTGATCCTGCCATTTGTAAAGCAGATGTAAAAGGTGTAAAAGTTGTTTTGTTAGGGAAGGATGCTCTTATTTCTTTAGATAGCATCTCCAAAATAGGATATTATCATAAAAGCAAGGAAGGAGAACCTATGTGACTGCTAAGGAAGAAACGTACACGTCTGTTAAGGTGTACTGGCCAGAATAACCTTGATTAGAGTCATCCATTTATTCATTCATGTAGTGCTGTTGTTTCTGAATGCCTAGTATGAGCCTGGCACTGTTCCATGCATGGGAAATCCAGCAAGGAGTAAAATAAAGCCCCTAACCTTTTGGAGTTGTTAGGTATAGGATGTGGGCTGATGTAGTTCTTTGTATTTGTTGTTCTTCTATGGGAGGCAGTATAGATTACAGGAAAGTGGGGACAGACAAACAGTAGATGGCTGCCGGAGTCCAAAGCGGGGCTCCAGTAGCTGTCTCCACACATATACAGGGAGCCCAAAGCTCAGCATTTCCTAAGGTTACCTCAGGGGCCTAAAGAACTAGACTTTAAGATTTTAGTCTGAGAACATCTCTGATGAGTACATTAACAGCCGTTAGTCCTCTGTGTTCTTATTTGAAAGCCAGCATGGCATAGAAGTGGATTTTGGTGTCCAAATTTCTGAATTTGAAATTCATCTGTTCTGAGTGCCCTAAGGCAGATTTTCTCAATTTTCTCATGTGAAAATGACAACCGTATATAACTTGTATAGTTGTAGTAGAGACTTAAAGTGTATGAAACTTAGAGCCCAGTGTCTGGGCCATAGTAACTGTAACATAAAGGTAGGTAATATGCTTACAGTTAGGTATTAACGATAATAACAACAATATATTACTATCACAACTCACCTCCATAATAAGAATGTTTTCCTCGGTCTTCGGTATTATATGTCTCACGGAGTTGAATATATAAGCATTTTCCATAGTTATTGCTCTGAACCTTTTAAGTCATTTTCTCAGTTCAGCCATTACCTTACTTACGAATTTAAAGCTATTACTCCTACCTCTGTCTTTACTGACTAACCTCTTGATCTGAGGGCTTGACATGAAATGAAAAAGCTGCAGTGCTTCTTCCAGTATTCATTTCTGCAGACTAAACAAGTCCAAGTTGTCTGATTTTTTTTAACCATATGAAATAATATGTACGTACACGGTAGTTATTGAATTTTAAAGCTTGAGAGGACTTTAAATCCGTGGACTTTAAGGCCATGCAGCTAGTCAGCAGCTGAAGTTGGTCTAGAACCCAGGCCCCCAGATTCTGACCGAGAACTAAACAATAAAATGCACGTGACAGTTACAAGCAGAAAATAAAAATATAAAAGAGTGCTTGGGTAATCAAAAATATCTCCCTCTAGTGGGCACAGTATGTGGGCTTTGATTTGGGGTTAATTTTGATCTGTCACTGTCAGATTCCCTGAAGCTCATATTAGTGCAAGATACTGACATATGCCCAATGGTACTTCACAAGCATGACCTTCCCGCAGGTGGAGAACTTCTCCATGAAGCCATTTCACATACTCTCCCCTGCCCCCCAACTACCAGAAGGGCTCATGCAGGCTGCAGTGACACTCAGCTCAAGGTGCCATTTTCTCAGAGGATGGTTAGTCCGACAGCCATGAGAGCCCATGGAACAAATCTATGTCACTAGGGAGAAGTATGAAACGCATGATTTTTAACACAACTTTTTGCATTCCTAGCATTTTTTAATGGAGTCACCAGTTTTTACTCTCAATTTCTTTGGTGTGAAGTATTGAGTGCTAATGTCTCTCTTTGTCCAATGGCCCTGGCCCTTTCTGAGTAGTGCTCTAGAACCCTAGAGCACTGGGATGTTAGGGGTGGTGGATGGCTCATAGCCTGAGTGTACAGGCAAGACTTCTTTCTGAGTGGAAGTCAGAAAAAAAAAGAAACTGATTCTTTTGGAGTCTGAACAGGAACTCTTTAGTGAAATGGGCCACTTGATTTCCTTTTTCTAATCTGAAATGTATATAAATCTATTACAAACAGGGAACCATCCTAGGCACTGTGAGGGGATATAAAGAGGCATTGTTTCTCCTTCACTTTAAGAAGACAGTTGAAGCATATGCATATAAGTAGTGATATGAATGACATTTCAGACAGTAAATAATTGTTGGAAACTATGTTGAACAAGTCTCCTCTTCCCAGATTACGAGACAGAACAATTCAGGCATATTGTACTAGTTAGGAAGGTATTCTGCTGCAAGTAAAGAGCTTATGGACCGCAGCAGCTTAAACCAAAAGGAGTTTATTTTTCTAGTGAACCAGGAAGCCTGAGATAGGCAACCATTGGCCTTAGTTCGGTGTTTTGATAATGTTAGGGCCAATTTCTCTTTGATTCCCTTGTCCCACAGAGATAAAGTGTTAGGGTCTGCATTTCAAAAGAGATCAAAAAAGAACCTCTATGCTTTTGAGAAGATACTCCTCCCCTGGGATGACATTAGAGTGACAGTCAACTGAGGAATGGTGAAATGGATCACTTATGAGATGATGACATATGCCACATGCCGATGGATGTTTGATTTCAGCCAAATAGCCCCATGTCTCGTGTCTACATCGTAGCTGCTCCACCTTCAGACTTGTGCTCAAGGCTGAAAAGGGATGAAAGGAGAAAGGACCTGTGCCAACCAAATCTTTGAAAGACACAGGCTTTCTCTTTGGGCTCTCTGGCTGCATCTGGATTACATCGGAAGTCTTCCAAAGAAGGCTTGGAAACAAGGAAACGGGAATGTCATAATTGGCCTAAATCAGTCATAACCCATCACTTGGGTCTCAGCACATTGCTGCTCTGAACAAATGTGGGCATCTGCTATCAAAGAACAAAGGCAGCATGGGTGTTGTGCAGCCATTATCAATATGTGTCACACTCTTGTGTGTCCTTCTAAGTCATTCGCTTTAAGTAGCTGAGTAGATACCCCATAGATTTATAATCAACTGCTTAAGTGTTTTTCTCTTCCAATTAACTAGTAGCTCCTGGAGGGCAGGAACTGTGTCTTATTTTTTCCTTCTATTATAAAATTTACCACAGGGCCTAAAACATAAATGTTGTTGAATGTTCCATTGAATTGCATTCAATTAAGTGCCTTGAGTGAAACATGTTGAATTATAGAATTACAGGAATACAGTACTAGAGTAGTACCTTAGTTTAGAGGTATGAGTGACCACATTAGGTTTGGGTGGAAAAAAGGGGCTTAAAGCGTATCTTGAGGAGTGGGTAAGGTCCATGTCTGATTTAGTTTTATATAGCACCCATGGCACCTAGGACAGTGTTTTTCAATAATGTTTTTCGAACTGGATTGAATTTGAGTAGAGGGGGAATCCAGGGAAGGAATCTTTGCAAATAAAAGTTTATAGGTAGAAACACAAAGAGGCATCTCTCCTTCCTTCTCTTTGCTTTCTCCTTCCCTCCTCACCTATGAGCCTAAGGTCCCAGGTGTTATCTGATATTCATCCCTCAGGTACTCCGAGGCTTTGGGTCTTCGTAGAATGTATTGTCGATTCTTTGGACTGAAAATAAGGCTGTTTTCCACCTGCATCTGCTCAGAGATCTGGTACGCCTCTAGTTTTAATTTGAGGCATACAGATAACAGAGCTGGCAAATATAAGAGCAGTTACTTTTGGACAAACTGCGCTGAACTATAGACCTTTGCTGAGAATGCCTGTTATCCAGAGGTTGAATGGAGTTCTGGTTTTAAAGTCTTTGAGAAGACTCTCCACTCCCAGCAGTGATGCCATGTCAGCCTCTGCTTTATGTCATTGAAGTCATGTCAGCTGGGTTAAGTTTACTGGGGCATTCAGATGGAGCTGTAGACCACATGGCAGACACATTACTAGTAGTTACCTATCGATTTGGAACCAAATGGCAAAACGTCTTACTGGGTTAGTTTCCTTTGTGTGAACAGAGGTTCAAATCATCAAGGTTTTATGATTCTTAAAAAGCAAAAATGAAAAAAGAAAAACCCACATTGTCTCAGAATTGATCTGCTTCTAAAATGTTTCAGCAGTACTAAAATTGCTGACACATTTCCATCACAGAGATGTTTCTTTTGCTAGAGCAGGGATTGGGTGGGTAGAAAAAGGAAGAATATGAAGGTTGTAGAAAATCTGAGGTTAACACAGAAGAGTATGGCTAACCCTCACCTCTAGCCAAGGGATCTTGGTTGTGTCCAAGCAAGCTTTCTTCATTGCACTTGTCAGTCAGGACTCAGTAGTTCTCAAGTGGGGCCTTCCTCACATACTGGAACTTATCATTTGGAAATCTGTTTCTGTAAAATATTACTACTCCATTTATTCAACGTGGTTTTCTAAAAATATGTTCCATGTGCCAAGCACTGCATTCCATATAAAAGTTTCTTTGCTTTTAAAGCAAAGAGCTTTTTAATAATTATTACATAAATGTGGCCTGGTAAAATGAGTCTGTCACTTCCCATCATAACATATTCTACAGTAGAGAAGACTGTATGAGTTAAAACTTTCATCTGACTGTTGATAAGAATGATGTGAAATAACAGTGTCTTAAGCCAATTGGGAGATTACTTTTCTCTTGAGTAAAAGAAATCAGGAGGGAGACAGTCCAGAGAGAGTGTGATGGATGTATGCTATCATCAATGTTTTGGGTCCCTTTTATCTTCCTGCCCCATTATCCTTAACACATGGTATCCATCCTCAAGATCACAAGATGGCAGCTGGGAAGTCTTGCTGTTACATCCATGTTGCAGGAAGAAAAAAGAAGGAAGGGGGGGGGCTTTCCTGGTGGCGCAGTGGTTGAGAATCCGCCTGCCAATGCAGGGGACACGCGTTCGTGCCCCGGTCTGGGAAGATCCCACATGCCGCGGAGCGGCTGGGCCCGTGAGCCATGGCTGCTGGACCTGCGCGTCCGGAGCCTGTGCTCCGCAAACGGGAAGGCCACAGCAGTGAGAGGCCCGTGTACTGCAAAAAAAAAAAAAAAAAAAAAAAATACTAAAGAAAAAGAAGGAAGGGGGAGTGAACAAAACAGTACATCTCCCAACTGAGTCAAACCCCATAAAGAGCTTTTCTGCAAGCCCCACCCAACAACTTCTGGTTGACTATCCTCTAGGTGCAAGAAAACTTAGGAAATGTCCCATCGCTGGTCACATTGCTACAGCCAATAATATAGAAATTCTGCTACTAAGAAAGATTGAAGAAGATGAATATTAAGGATGTAGTTAGTAGTCCCTGCCACAAGGCAGTCTGGGATAAAGAGAAAAATATAGACTTAGCTGTCAGATAAATGCCAGCATTTACTAAGTTAAACTATGGAATTACTCCACCAATGTTGGATGATTCATTTAACAGTTCTGCTTCTCAGTTTTCTCACCTGTAAAATTGGAGTTTATGGTGACAATCTTGCAGAGTTGTCTTCAGGGTTAAATACGATGCCTCACAGTTTAATGTAGTGTTTGGTGAGCAACTCCTGTTGCTTGTTGTTTTGTTTTTCTGACTTTCTAACAAAATACTGCAAAGACATGTACAATGATAAAGAGTAAAGACATTGACAAAAATGTCAAAATCTGAAGGGGCTTTCCACTAATTGTAAAGCATGTATGATATTAAGGAAAGAAAAAAACAAACAAAAAAACACTTTGCCATTCTTTTGAAAAAAAAAGACTACATGGAAAAAGATAAGAAAATACTTAATCCTGTCATTCTTTTCTCCTGATGCAAACACCCAAGGTCTGTATCAACAGGAAAAAAACAGACATCCCTCTCCCATTCCAAGGTTGATGTCTGCAGCTATCAAAAGACACTCCTCGTGCACTTCTGCCAAATATTTCACAACTTATCTCTCAATCTTTGTACAAATGTCACCTTCTTAGGGAGACCTACCCAAGATGTCCCCACCTTAACACTCTCTGTGGCCTTGCCTTATCCTACTTTTTTCCTTAGCATTCATTATCATCTAATATACCATATACTTTACTTATTTATCTATTTTTTGTCTCCTAGTAGAACATAAGCTCTTTAACAATTTGGATTTCTGTCCATTTTTTTTGCTTTATTCAATATTGTATAAGCAGCCTAGAAGAACATGTAGCATATAGTAAGTGTTCAATGAACATTTGAAATTGAACTGTTGAACTTCTCATGCACTACCTATACCTCTTTTCTGCTTTATTTTTTCTCATAGCACTTGCCACCATCTTACTATTTATCTGTCTGTCTATCTATCTATCTATGTATCTATCTATCTTTCTATCTTCTTGTCTCATTCTCTCCAGTAGAATATAATTCCCATGAAGGCAAGGATATTGTCTATTTTGTTTTCTACTCTTTGCCCGGCACCTGTAACAGAGCCTGGCATATTGTAAATGTTTAATATATATTTGTTGATCTCTTGACAATGCCGCCAGAAACAGCAACTTGCTGAAGACATCTGGTCAGGAAATGCGGGGTGAGAAAAGCCATGATGCATTGCATCCTGAGGATATCATCCTTTTGTTGGCAGGTGGGACAGAAATAGGAAGAACACTGGTGGTAGCTTTGCTGCAGTTCTCAATTTTCACACACTCCATAAGTTTAGAATGTCAAAAAAAATGATATTTCAGTAGTACAAAGACTAAATACCTATACGACTGATAGAATATTGTAATTTCTTAAGGGCTGTGCAATCAATATACAGATTGTAGGCATTCAATAAATGTGTATTAATATTTATATTTCTTAATCACCCTCCTCCCCTTGAAATAAATCCCTTGTGGGCAGGAATTGTATCTATCCTGTGTTCTGACTTATATATGACACCTGAAACACTGCTTATTGGACATCTGAAAAAAAAAAAGTCTTACTGGTTAATGTTTATGGACTTGGTAGAAATCCACAGAGAGCAACAAGAGAGATTTGGAAATCTGAACTGCATTAGACTTTAACACAGTGTCAAAAAACAGAGAAGGGGAGGGGACATTTGACCAATGTTGGATCAAGCAAATCTCATGGTGAGTTCTGCTTTGATTCTGTTACAGTGAGGAGAGTTCATCTATTACCTGATGACCAATCATAAACTGGAAGCAACTGGAGGGTATATTTGTGGGTTGGTGGGACACAGTGACAGCCACCCCCAGTCCAGTGCTGACAGACCTCAGGATAAATGGAGATCTGCCTCAGCCTCGTATACAGTGGAGGAAACACAAAGGCTCTCAGATTTGTTTAGCTTGAAATAGGAAAAAATGGTGTTAAATCAGCTTTTCCTTGACTTCCATTCTGTGAGTCAGAATGTTGTGAATGGGTAAGAAAGGATTAAGTCTTCAAGCTTGAGTTTCTTAAGCATGTGAATGATGTCTGTGGGTTCCAGGAAGTAGAGTGTGAGCCTTGATGTGTTCAGTCCAGCAACCCCGGTTGCTGTGTACGAGGTTTGACTCCTATGTCCCCATTTGTTAAGTTCACCTTTCTGATTTCATGCAACTTACTTTTATCACTGCCACATCCTTCTTAACCCAGCATTTCTTTTGAAATGTCCATCTTTCCCTAAGCATGGCTTTGTAAACTCCTAATCGTATTTGTTTGTTTTAATTGAACAAATATGTTCTGTGTCCTGGGTACAAGTGCTGGCTCCTAATTGGTTACATGCTAGCTTGGCTCACAGTTTCAGAGGATGGGGTTTTTCTGGTTTAGGCTGGGCGTGTAAGGGGGGAGATAACTTTAAAGCTTGATTAAAGCGAGTTTCTCTAACGTCAGGGTTCCCTCTAAAGACATAGACATAATCCTGGAGCAACAATGGAGGCTTGCTTGCATTTAGAAAGTTAGAACAGAAGTTTAAAAAAACAACCCTTGGTCCAATTTTCAACAGGATTGTATAATGTTCAAAAAATGAAAAAAATCCCCCCCACTTGTAACCACAGGAAGCCAAGCATTAAAGTCAGAAAAAAGAAACCCCCCAATCCCACCCCCAGAATGAACTGCACCATATTGTTTTCCTTTTGTGCTTGCCGATTTCAGATTTTCATTTTCTGTACATTAAAAAGCAAAGGAGACTTAAAAAAAATATATTCGTTAGCGGTTTCTGTCTAAATCTCATCATCTAATTATTTTCGCAGTGAACATTTGAAATGGCAGAAGCAATTCTGCCAAGAGCCTTCTCTCTCTGGATTCCAGGAGATGTTTCACAATAATTAGAAACCCCAATGGGTCTCTTAAGAACCCTTAAAGGGTTCCATATGCAGAATTCCATATGAAGTGGTACGATGTGTAGTTCTTCATTTCCCACAATAGGGCCTGACAGGTCTTAATGTATATTATTACATTAAATGAGATGCACATTAGTTGGTCAGACTGCTGGGTAGCTGGCCCCAATTCACTGAGAAATACAAACCAACCCGGTAACCCCATTATTTGACCCAGCCCACCCCATGCACACGCATACAAAGTACTGTTAGTCATTGTGCAAGTATTGTGCAAGTACTCAAGTACTAATTGGCTTCTTGGACCTTGTCCTCGAGTGTGGAGCACTGGTTTCATTGATTTTACGGGAATTGTAAGACGAATTAATGTATCTTAGTCAGGAAATGTTTGGGCTAAGCTAAATATCTCTTTTCCATTGAGCTGCTAGAGGACTTTTATTTGTTCTTCAGGAGGTGAAATACAGTGGTTACAAAAGGCCCAAGGATCAGGGTGTCCTCTATTTAAAATACATGGTTTGGCTAGATTTTAGCATTCCCCTATCCATTGCTGCTCTGGCATTCTATACGCAGGTAGCAGGAAACAATTATATGTAGACAACATTAGATACCTTGTCATATATGTTTATTTACAACGTTCTGCTAAGCAAGTAGCACTGATTACCAACCATATCAGAACCGAGAGAAGTCGAACTGGTATACTTTTGTTGACAGTAAAATGCTGTTTTTTACTTAAAGGTTGTGCATGGTTCATTGGGTGGGCAAAGAGTCTAGAGTCTTTGGTCCCCTGGTTGGTGACAGTTCAGGAGACTTTGATTCCTGTTGTTTTGTGCATCCTAATGAGGCCATACTCTGTAACTCAACCAGACTTCCAAAGAGCAAGGAAACTGGTAGAGCAAAAGAAAAAAAGAGCTTCACTCCTCGAGGATTTTACGTTCTCAGTAGACTAGATGGCTGTATCTCACTTGAAAAAAATCTGTGAGCTTTTCTAAAAAACAAAAATGTCTTGCCCCTATTTTTATATTGATAAACTGTCAACCTACCTCCCACCTTCATCCTTAGGAATTGCCTCCTCTTTGCCATTGTTATTTTAGTGTAATGACCAATGTGAGTGCCATTTGCAGCTTTCGGGGGGAGTCGAGGCATGAAAAGTGAACAAAGAGTAAAAGACCATTTCTCATAATTGTGTAAAAGAAATGCAGCTCTGACCAGCATTTGATATATGATTATTTGTTTTTCTCCCTTCTCCCTGCAAATAAGATAGAAATGCTGTTTTTGGAGGTGATATATATCAATATTATTTTGAAAATGTGAAATGGCACCCTTTCATGATGGAAAGAAGGCAGCAGGTGGACTGATTTCTTAAGAATATTTAAATTCCTCTTGATGTCTGACAGTAACTGGGTACAAAGTGAGGAATCCAAATTTTAAAAAAAATGAAGATTTTGTATTACTTTTAGGAATCAGGGCATCAACATTCCATGTGCTGATAAATTTGTTTTAATAAACAGATTATTTCTTTCCAGTAACATGAGCTAATTAAAAGTAAGAGAGTATAAGAAATTGCCTCTTCCTAGCTCTTGAGGCCCTCTAGTTCTTTAACTTAAATTGTCCTGTAGTGACATATAACAGCTAAAATTTCTTCACCAAAAGCCATTAATTAAATAGCCCTTAGCAGATCTGTTGCCTCTGTTGGCCCTATCACACAGAAATTAAGTTCTGCAGCTGAAGATAATTTGAATTAAGAATAAGTAGAAACAGGCCCCAGAGAAAACCATAATTCAAAACGACACACGCACCCCAGTGTTCACTGCAGCACTATTTACAATAGCCAGGTCATGGAAGTAACCTAAATGCCCATCGACAGACAAGTGGATAAAGAAGATATGGTACATATATACAGTGGAATATTACTCAGCCATAAAAAGAAATGAAATTGGGTCATTTGCAGAGACGTGGATGGACCTAGAGACTATCATACAGAGTCAGAAAGAGAAAAACAAATATAGTATATTAACACATGTATTTGGAATCAAGGAAAATGGTACAGATGAACCAGTTTGCAAGGCAAAAATAGAGACACATATGTAGAGAACAAACGTATGGACACCAAGGGGGGAAAATGGGGGTGGGTGGTGGTGGTGGGATGAAGTGGGAGCTTGGGATTGACATATATACACTAATATGTATAAAACAGATAACTAATAAAAAAATTAAAAAGTGAATAGAAACAGGAGGTAGAGTGTGAAGGAGGTATAGTAAAAGGCAAAATCTAAGAATCACACTCTATCGATGTTCTCGTCCAATAAAGGGAACACAATAAAGTATTGGATCAGGTCTTCTGAGAGATATAGAGGTGCAAAAGCATTTGGAAAGAAAGAGAACTGGGGGCACCCTAGATCTCTGATTATGAAACAGGGGAGAGTCTATAGGTTCTTGCAGAGGGACTCACAAGAGAAAAGGAGAGAGGAAAGGTGTAAGGAAATTAGGTTACAGGGCTGCAAAGTATGCCCCCAAAGACATTCATAAACATTCATATACATGTGAACATGTATATACCCCCACCGACACACACACACACACACACAATATACACAACACCATAACAGATTTCTGGGAAAAAATCTGATTGCAATTTTGAACTCCAGCTGTTCACACTTAGCATAGAGTTATTTTCAGGGTGGCCAAATCATGTAACCAGTACCGATTCCCACTCGAGTATTCGGAGATCTGGAAATCAATGCTGACAAGATAATCTACTGCAGTGACCAGAGAAGGGAATCTTGTGACTGGGACAACAAATAGAAGAAAGAGCCGGCATCCAGCTCTAGTCTCTACATGTCTTTGTGGTGCTCTGTTAGTGTGTGGAACAAGGGGAAGTAGGAAGATAAACTTTATTTTGTGAGAGCCTTATTAGGTCATTATTGGTTCCAATTTTCAGATGAAAATATACTGCGTCACAAAAGCATTGCCACGATTCTCATATACTTATCAATGAGCAGGGGGACTTGAGAGAATCCATTTCATCTGAACTCAGAACAGCAGCTTACAGTATAGATGCTGCTCACATGTACATATGCTAACTCAGGGCTACTCAAAGTGTGAACTGGTGCCAGCAAGAAAGTGCTTTGTTTCTGGTTTGCAATGACAGAAGTCTAGAAATTGAGAGTCTGAGTTTAGAAAATTTGATAGCAATTTAACAGAGTAATTTTATATCTGTTGAATCTGCTAAGAAAAAAGAAGTGTCGTAGTGTCGTATTTTATGTCTTTGTTTTCTCATTTTTCTGAGTGCTATGTTATTATTGCATTTTATGAAAGTTTGAATCAACATGAATTAGTAAGTGAAACAAAACAAACAAAACTTGTCCTCTGTCACAGATAGTTTGAGAAGCAGTGGCCTAATTGAAATGTTACAGCAATCCACAGAATGGACTAAGACTTTGCCTAACATTTGGGCTCATTTTCCATATTTTAATCTCAGATCTCTAGCTTCTTTGATAGCTGGATGCTTAATACACGTAGCATAAAGTGTCGTCATTGGAACACTAGTCCCTTAAAGCTGTTCTGTCAAAACATCCAGGGACAAATACATTTGAGAAACAGTGCATATGCTGTGCTCTGAGAGATTCACAATGCATGTTAACGCTCTAAAGATTCTGAGGAGTGTTGCAATAAACAAAAAGTGTCAGTTTAACAGAGTTTTTCAAACTTGTTCACAGAGCTCCTTGTATTCTATAGCACCTTAGCACATATTAACTTCCTATGAAAATCATGTTCCATGGACGTGAATTCTGTTTATAAATAACTGGACACCTGAGTGAGAGCTGAAAAGAAAAAGAATCATGTGGCAGTAGATGATGTTAAAGGAAAAAAATGGATAGTGTACATACTTTATAATCATACCCAAGTAATATGTTGATTCCATTCAGACTGGTATTCTAACATGAAACCTTGCCCTCCCCCAGCCCTCTTTCATCCTTCCACGTGCCTTTCCAAACAATCCTACCTTCTCAGCAGGCCCTTTCTTCAGATACTTAGAGAAAGATTTCTGCTGTCCTTGAGTCTCCACAGTTGAGCCAGAAATTATATAGAATTTAGGGTTTTGCTAGTTTCCTGACTTTTAGACATCTTGTCCTTTCTATACATTTCTAGGCGTTTAGTCAAACCCCGCTGATTTGGACTAACAAAGGAAAAGGTCAGTCTAATTTGGCAAGAAGCCTGTTTTATAGGATACTTTAAAAGTAATGCAGTTTTAGTTTCATTATTTTCTAAAGCCCATTATGCCAGACACTGATTATGGACATATACAGAGTAACTATTTTATAGAATGACATCAATGATTTGTATTAATTGAACTTAAAATAAGGTTTTGTATTAAGTTTAAATGTCCCTTCCTCCCCCCGCTTTACAGTGATTATAAAACCACTTTAATTTGCTTTAAAATGTATTTCTAGATAAGCATATATTGTAATACAGTCCTGCCTCAAAAACAACCATCCAAGTCAGTGGACCTCAAAGAATGAAGGTTGGCTATATTTGGTTTCTATCTTCACTAGTGTGAAGGAAATATATGAAACATTGACAAAAAGCAAAGAATTCAGAATCTCCATGCTCTTTCTATCCAAATATTTACTCTGAAAATGAACCTTTATTTTTCAAAGCAAAAAGTATACTACCTCTCACTGTCTCTCCTCATAATTATCACCCTATTTTATTTCTCTAATAGTAGTAATCACTGTTTGAAATTACAGTGCTTATTGACCTCATGTATTTGCTGCCTCTCCACACTAGCATGTAAGCTCACAGAAAGAGGTAAATCCAATCTACATGGAATAATATAGGAGAGGGTCTACTTAGAATTAGCATGTACAAAATAGGGGCCCAAAACAGAGGAACTAATTAAAGATGGTCTGGACATCAGTAGCCCTGTTGGATCTCCTCATCCTCACCTCCACCTTCATACAAAGGCTGCCTGGCAAACAAAAGAGGGAAAAACAAAAAGAGTGTTCTCCTTTGACAGTCTTCAATTAACCTCCTGAGAAAGACTAAGGCTTCTAAAGGCTGTATCACTTCTAGTCTAATGGCTGTCTTAACTTTACCACCCGACTTTAAAGTAAAACCCTCCAGTTGACAATTTTTACACCAGACATAGAGTTCCCAGTAAGCTCATCAAAAGGAAGGACTATAAGAAGAATGTTATTCCAACTACCTAAAAAAATCAACAGTGTCCTTCATGCTTAAATATTATGGATAACCAAGATTTTACCAGAAGTATAAGGAAAATAAATACTACTAATGAAGAAAAAATTAAAGTCCAGATCAACTAAACATAAAACAATAGATAATTCATGGAATACAAGTGAACTTCTAAAAATCCACGAATACTAGAAAGATTCAGAAAGATATTCTTGCCTCTATAAAGCAAGAATAGACTGTGATAACAAAAAGAAAGATTGAAAAAAAACTGTGAACGTCCTATTGGAAATTAAAGATTGTCTAAATTTGAAGTGCAATAGAAGGGCTAGGAGCAAAAATTGATAACCTTTCCCAGAAAAGAGTAAAAAAAAGATAAACATGGTAGAAGAGATAAGCTATATGGAATACTGAAAAAAAAATGGCATTTAATAAAATTCTAGAAAGAGAGAAAAAATGGAGAGGAATTTAAACAAATAAATGATAGAAAACAATTTACCGTAGGTTTAGAGAAAGATTTTTTTAATTCAAAAGGAATATTCCAATGATCTCAAGGTAACACAAACACGCACACGCAGGTGCATACACTTGAATTATTTCATTCTTTCTCCAACATTTCAGAACACAAAAGATGAAGAGAAAATCCTTAAAAGGCAACATTGCATAACTAAGAGAGTGGAAATCATACTGGCATCAGAATTCTCAACAACAATAATGGATGCTTGAAGACAATGAAATTGTCTTCCTTCCAAACACTAAGAATAAATTAGTTTGAATCTAGAATTCTATACACAGCTAAGTTATAAGAATATGTGAGAAAAAAATAAAAACATCTATAGAAATTTCCCATGTACTAGTCTCAGGAAGTTTCTAGTTGACATATAAAAAAAAAAAAGTTACAAAAAATTGAGTGAGAAATAGAAAACATGAGGTACAACACACATTGGAATTACCTGAGAAATACAATGAAAATAAATCCCATGATGACAGCTGGCCTACTACAGGAAGTTGGTAGGCTGCAAAATAAATGTTTTTCAAGAAAACAAGAATAGATTCTTTTAAACTGACAGATGGAATAAGCAAGAAGATTTTAGATATGTGGCAAAAACAATCATATATTTTTCTCAGCAAAGTTGAAAAATATAATTAGCAATCCCTTATAAAAATGTATATACTAATCATGGTAAAGATATGAAGCAAATAAAAATGTGTCTTTTTTAATTAATTTTTATTGGAGTATAGTTGCTTTACAATGTTATGTTAGTTTCTGCTGAACAGCAAAGTGAATCAGCTATACGTATACATATATCCCCCTCTTTTTTGGATTTCCTTCCCATTTAGGTTACCACAGAGCACTGAGTAGATAGAGTTCCTTGTGCTATACAGTAGGTTCTCATTAGTTATCTATTTTATACATATCAATAGTAGTGTATATATGTCAATCAGGGTGGGGTGAAATGGGAGAATGGGAAAAATGTGTCATTGTTTAAAGAAATTTCATGGTATGTAAAAAATCTGCCATGATTTCATTTATGATTTCTGGTTTCCTGGTTGGCTGAAAAGGCATTCCCTACCTTGAAGTTATATCAATATCCTCCTAAATGATTTAGTTTAAAATTTTGTATTTTTATGTCCTTTACATTTAGATTTCTAACCCATATGAAATTTTATTTTACATGGAACATAAATAGGGATTAATTTTATATTTTTCCCAATGAGAAGATAATTATGCCAATGTGACTTATTAAGCACACCATCCTTTCCTTACTAAATTGTAAAGCCACTTTTATTGTTGTATTCCAGATACTTTAGAAAATGGCTTATGCTATAGGTCAAAGAAACCTGAAAGAATGTGAGACTTGTCTTTTTAATGGAGAGAAAACAGATTTTTGATAAGTTGAAACAAAGAAGAGGCATAATAACACATATGTATCAAAAAATGCCATAATTTAAGTCCAATAAGAATAAAATTACAATGTAGGTTTTTTTAAAATTCAGATAAACAATTTTAATTATCCACAGGAATTCAGAAAAAAGTTGAAAAGAAAATACAGAAATTTAGAAATCTGAAATAATGTGGAAAAATATATTTACTAAGAGAATAGGATGTACACTAATTGTAAATTGGTTAATCTCACTAAATGAAAGACTAAATGAAAGACAGACTGGGCTAAAAATATACACATACATACACATATACACTCTACCACCTAGAGCTCTGTATAAGATCATGGACTTGACATCTTGAAACAGGGATTTTGTTTACTGAATGAAGATCATTCGGGGAAAGCTTTTGACAAAACCCAACATCCATTCCTGACTAAAAAATAAACAAACAAAAAACACTCTCAGCAACCAGTGATAAAATGGAACTTCTTCAACCTAATAAAGGGCTCTGAGAAAAACCTACAACTATCGTCATTCTTCATGGTGAAAGGCTCAACGTTCTTTCACCAGTATCAAGAACAAGACAAGAATGTCTGTTCTTATTCTTGCTATTCAATTGGAGGTTCTAGCCAGTACAATAAAGTAATAAAAAAGAAGACATCCAGATTAGGAAAGAAGAAGTAAAATCATTTTTATTCATAGACAACATGATTATCTCTGTAGAAAATTCTATGGCTTCCACAAACAGCTACTAGGACAAATATGTGGGTTCAACAAAGTTGTGAGATGCAAGCTCAATATACAACTATTAATTGTATTTCTATATAGTAGCAATGGACAATAAAAATAAAAATTAAAAATAATACCACTTACAAAAGCCTCACAAATGTGAAATACTTAGAGATAAGTCTTACAAAAGCCATGTACACTAAAAACTACAAATACTGCTAATTGAAATTAAGATCTAATAAATGGCATGATATACTGTGTTGGTGGGTCAGAAGACAAATTTATTAAAATGTCAGCCTTCCCCAAATTAATCTACAATTTCAAGGCAAACCCATTTAAAATCTCAGTGCCATTTTTGTAAAATTGATAAGCTGATTCTGAAATTCAAGTAAATCCAAAGGACCTAGAACAATGAAAACCTTTGAAAAAGAAGAACCTAAGTTGGAAGAACAACACTGCCTGATTTTAAGACTTATTAAAAGCTATATTAATCAAGGTTCTGTGGTATTAGCATAACGATAAACAAATAGATCAATTGAAAAAAATAGAGTCCAGAAATAGAATGACACATGTATGAACAACTTATTTTTCATAAAAGGGCAAAGGCAATTCAGTGTGAAAATGATAGTCTCTCTTTTTTTTAAACAAATGGTGCTGGATTAATTGGGTATATTTATACAAAAAACAAAATGAACTTCAATTAATATTTTCCACCACATAAAAACTATTAACTTAAAATGTATTTTAAATCTACATGTAAAACCTAAAACTATAAGCCTTCTAGTAGAAAACAGAAAAGGAAATCTTTATAACCTTGGTAGGTTCCTAGATACAGCAGTAAAAGCATGGTCTATAAATGAAAAAAATATGATAAATTAAATTTCCTCAAAATTTTAAATGTCTGCCCTTTGAAAGACAAAGATTGAAAAGATAGACTGCAAACTGGGAGAAAATGTTTGCCAGTCATATGTCAGATAAAAATTTGTATCCAGAATATATGTTTAAAATTTCTCAAAGCTGATAATAAAACAACTAATTTTTTTGAAAATATAAATATTTGAACAGATAAGATATACAAATACCAATATGAAAATAAAAGGATTATTAACATCCTTAATCATTAGGTACATGCTCATTGAAACCACAATGAAATACATTTACATGCCTATTAGAATGCTTAAAATTAGAAAGAATGACTATATCAAGTGTTGTTTAGAATATACAGAAACTGACTCTCTCATACTCTCTTGGTAAGAATGTACAGTGGTACAACCATTGGTAAATAGTTTGGCATTTCCTGGAATGTTAGCTATATACCTGCTATATGATCCACTCATTCCACTCTTAGGTATTAGCCTATGAGAATTGAAATAATATGACCATATAAAGACTGGTATGTAAATATTCATAGCGATTTAAACTTTAATAGCTAAACTCAGTAAATAACCCAAATGTCCATCAATAGATTAATGGATAATCAAATTGCAGCATATCATGTAATAGATTATTACTCATGAATATAATAAATGAATACATACAATAACATGGATCAATTTCAAAATAGCTATGCTTTCTGGAAAAAGTCAGACAAAAGAGTACATACAGTGTGTTTCCATGTAGTATATAAAATTTAGAAAATACAAACTTAATTTATAATTCTAGAAATTATATCAGTGGCTATCTGCCAATGGGAGCAGGGGTTGGGAAAAATGTTACTTATAGAATAAAGGGAAGTTTGGGAGATAAAGGGGAAAATGCAAAATTAAAACAAGAGAGTTACCATATTTGAACCGATCATAATAGAGCAAATAAACTAAGGTGCATAATTATCTCAACTGTCTGTACCTGAAGACCAAAAATAACAAGTTAAGACAGACAGAAAAATAAACTTTTTACTGCTACCAAGTACTAGACACTATAGTTTTCATCATTGATACTTCTAGACTTCATTCAAGCATCAGTGGCAGAAACTTGACCTTCCAGCCACCACTTACTGTCAATGCCAAGGATAGAGAGTTCCCTCACCTCTTCCCACTTACATTACTAGCTCCTGGGTCAAAATATGACATAACTGTGACTGATGGGTGAATCCCACATCACAACCCTGTACCCTAAATACCAGGAAGGCTGGGAAAGGGAGTATCCAGCATTTTCATTACTAAAATTAGGGTTGGTCACTACAATTTACAAAGACCGATAATTTGGGGACGAATTGCCTAGATGTGGTGAAGTGTTCAGAAGATGGATGGCCAAAATGAATGCCAAATATTCATTTTTATCTATTTAAGAATTATTTGATTATTTTGTTGGACATGTCTCTAGGATTATTTTTTATATACTCTATTAACATACTAGAATATATTGATGGTGATCGATCTATATTATTTTTCTTCTGAAACATGATGTGCCTATTAATTGTGAAGATTAAAGTATTTCTAAATTTCAGAAAAGCTTTCCATAAGTATATATTTGAATATTTTATTCCTGTTCCATTTGTTCATTTCTTCAGGGACACCAGTTACGCATATATTGGCACTCCTTCATAGGTATTCTGCATCCATCGTCTTTCCATTAATCCTTTAAACGCTTTAAAAATGTGTCCTTTTATTCAAGGTTTTCGAGCCTGCCTTTCTTATTCCTAATTTTTTAGTAATGTTTGTCTATATATTCTTTTTCTGCTTCCCTCTGATGGTTTTTATTTACCCTTACACTTCTTTCCTGAGCTTTGCCATTTTGGTGTTCTAATCTTTTATTCATTGATCCCCTCTTCCTCCATATTGGGTTTTCCTATAAGGGCCACATTCCCGTTAAGTTCTTCGATGTCGTGAGCAATATTTGGTAAAACATTCTGCTGCTTTACAGTATACTTTTTCTGGTGTGGTTCTTTATCTGCTTTATTTGTGGTGTTCAATTTCGCAGTTTTTGATTAAAAATTATGTTCCATATATTTGGTGTTAAGTTTTACTATTATTTTTCTTGCTACAAAAACCATGATTTAGTAGTAGTAATATTCTTATTGTTTTTGTTATCTTTGAGTGGAGGGATTTCTTCCTGGACAAGACATTTATGAACAGATTTTGCAGACATGGGACCAGGGGAGAAAGCTGCGGTTGGGAGCAATTTGAGTGGCCGGGAAACAGGGAATTTGAGAGTCTGTCTACAAAAACTTGATAAAATAACAGCCAGGAGAACAGAAAAGCTCTGTTGCTTACCATAAAACTACATGATGCCATACGATGAAGCTGTGTGAGAGTGTGAGTGAGTTTGTGTGTGTGTGTGTGTGTGAAAGAGAAAGGGGGGGTCATGTAATCTTATTTAAGTTTCATGGCTGTTTGATTCCCATTCTTTCTCTACCGGCATCTGCTTCTTCAAAAGTGCTGCTTATTTGCTATTCCCTGCCATTCCATAGAGGCAAACTGGATTCAGAAAGGCTCATACAGGGGGTTTCCCTGGTGGCGCAGTGGTTGAGAGTCCGCCTGCCAATGCAGGGGACATGGGTTTGTGCCCCGGTCCGGGAAGATCCCACATGCGGCGGAGCGGCTGGGCCCATAAGCCATGGCCGCTGAGCCTGCGCGTCCGGAGCCTGTGCAAAAAAAGGCTCATACAGTGAGTCTACACGTACTCTTGTATCGTCCAAAACAAGAAGGTACTGTATTCATGTGGCTCTGGCCCAAGATCTTTAAAGACAGGTGCCTTTTCTTGGTGTCCTCTCTTACCACACTCATTTCATTTCTGCCAATGGCCCTTCTTTATATATTGTAGTTTTAAATTATACATCCCATAGACTCATCAAAGATAGCATATTCCTTTCCTATTTCATGTTCTCCTTTTTTTTTTTTTAGTTCATTTTAGAGAGAAGAAGTTATTTTTACTTTTCCACCTGAAAGCTGAAAGAACCTAAGAAATTTTGTAAATGATGATGTCAAGTTCTATGGCTGTGCAGCTGAGTGCCATGATGCAGGGTAGCCCATTTAAGAGCAAAGCCAACTTCAGGTCCCTGACTCAAGGCCCTGTCTTCCAACTGTTAAGAAACAGTAAATGGAGGTAAATGTTACACTAAAGAGCTCTTTAAACCATGTTCCTCACTCAGTGCGATTATTCTTGTATCTTTTACCCAAGAACCACATTTGTAAATTAAACACAAATCATGAAGGTGTGCTCATTTGAAAATGTTAGTTTACTTGCCTTTCCATTGAAGATACTAGACCAAGTCAGATGGTGAGCTTGACCAACATTTTGATATACTGGCCTCTCTTTTGCTTAGGCATTCTTATTATTCCTGTATAATCTTTATTAGTTATTTAGAGTAGACATGATCACCATACCTCTGGGATGGTATTCTGGGATATGTGGCTCTCCTGTGGACAGTGGTTCCACATGCATTGACTTAGGACTCACTAGAGACTGAGGTTGAAGAATATGGTGATTAAATAAGCTCAGACCCCCTCTGGCAAGAAGGTTCCATGTGAAAATACCTCAACTGGACACGTAACTAAAATATAAAATAAGTCTCTAATCACCACCTCAGAGGATTTTTATGTGGTTTAAAAAAGAATATTACATGGCATATAGTAAATTTTCAATAAATATTAGCTATTTTATTGCTGTTGCTTTTATCATCATCATCATCAGTAAGGAAGAGCTAATGACAAAATTCTATGAAGGAAAGAGACGGAACAATTCTAGATTGACTCCATGGATATTGACAAGGACTGCATTTGTGGTCTTTGGATAAAGAATAGCCTATTTGGAAAAGCAGCAGTGGACATAAGGGCAAAAGTGAAAGAGGAGAACAGGGCTGTTTTTGATGCTGCCATATCAGGGTGCATTGTAACAAAACCTGCTTCGATGTTGGGTCCCATGCATTGACCTTTTGGTTCTGTTTCATTCTCTCTAACTAACTCACTTCAACTTGGTGTGTTTTCTTTAGCAGAGCATTTGGCATCGGCCTGGTGCCTGTATAACAATTTTGAGAGGATGAGAGACGTGGATGGAAATAACCCCTCTAAAGTTACGATGACCTTCTCCCATAATGTATTGTGATGTGGTGGTAATGATAGATGCACTAGCTTCTGTATTTGAAGTTAAAAGAAAATTCAGTTGTGTTTTCTTTTCACCATCCACAAACTGTTATTTTGTAATAACAGAGGGAAGAGTTTTCTATAGCAGCCTCGTCAGTGGTTCCAAACTGGAAATAACATCCAACCACTAACTGCTGTTTAATTTTTTTTGTTTTTACTTTATTTCATGCGTAACTATGTTTGCACAGCAGGGCAGCAAACATCTGAGGAAATGTCACTTGGAATAGCAAACAAGCTAGCAAAGACATCCTTTCTGCCTGAGATTTTGCCTTTAGTGGGTCTACACAGTCCCAATTCACCAGGAAGATATTATTTAAATAAAATGAAATCTGTGGGAAGATAAAGGATAGCAAATGACACTACTTGCCAAAATATGAATTTTGTACTTGTGGTGATTTATTTCCCTAGAATAGAAAGAGCTCCCAAGAGACAACTCACGAAGAGCATTGCTGGCTTCTGAATGACTCAGGAGGCAGAAAGAGGGGAGGCTTGGTGAATATTCAGCACGGGGGCAAAACCAGCAGAAGCCTAGATGCTCATTGTATAATCTTTACATGTAACTAAACGCCAGACAGACTTCTTGTGTTTCTGAGGGATGCTTCTGGTTTTTTTCAAGGGTTTCTATTTTGGGGCTTGGCACAAAGAGACATCAGTGGATGTTGGCAGAAGCCATGTCTCTCCCCAGCTGCACCAATGGAAATCATCACATTACAGTGACTCATATTTTTTCCTTGGCCAGTGGGATTTTGTATACCATCTTTTCTGCTCAAAGCCATGTCTGGTGACTAGGAGCAGGGGGAATCCTAGGGCCCCAGGGAGTTTATGCTTTTGAGTTTGAGGGACCCCAACTCAAAGGAAAAGCTATGGGAACTAAATCCTTAGAGGTTAAGACTGGATCATACCATGGTCCTCTGTGATCAAAGCAGTTCTCTTACATCAGGGACAGGATAGTGGGGTAGGTAATGGTTTGGAGTTTTGTTTTCCACACTTTCTGCGATATAATTTACCCTGTTCCTTTCAGCTTAACTCTTTTAAGGAAAAAAAAAGTATAGCATTGAAATTCATGAGTTCTGATAGAGTCCCAAGTCAGCATTTTAACTACTTTGCGTTTCAGTTTACAGATCTGTAACATGTGAATAGTAACCACTTCCTCAGGCTTGTTGAGAAGATGAAATTAGATAATTGAGTTTAGTGCATGAAAAATTTTCCCACCAAAGTTCTTCTGGAGGTAAGACTTGGATCCAAGATTTTCAATCTAAGGATTACCTCCAGCAGAACTTCGGTGGGAAAATTTTACATGCACTAAACTTGACTCTTCTATCCATGATAGTAACATTTTCTCTTTTGTATAGTATCTTGCTCCAAAGATAGATCTCTGTATCTAACCAAAATTCTACCTAGAGCTATTTCTTTACTCATCTTTCCTTATGCAAGCATGTAATAACTTCCCATGACATACCCGAGGTAGATATCATGATGTTTCAAAACTATGCCCTAGATACTGTGATGCCTACAAGACTGGACTATGGAGCAATTAATTAGGCACAGTCCTTGCCTTTCAGCAGCTCACAGTTTACTAATATGATATAAAACAATGTGCAGTTCCCTCTAAACTAGCCTGGAGTAAGGTGGAGGGCAAAGGTGAAGCGGCATAGAACAGACTCCCTGGAGAAGGTAGTCTTCAGGATGGGCCTCGAGTTATATTCAGTACATTATGTATAAAGATATGGATTAGGAAGGATCATGCACTATTCAGGGAATTGGTAACTGGCTGGATGCACAGAGCATCTACGCTTTGGGCTTTTATTTTGAAATTTCAATGGCCATTCTCGAATTTGATGTAGAGACACATGAATTGTGACTAAATCTGGGTTTTGAGATGGAAGGAAACAGTGCAAGTGACAAATCTCTATCAGTTATTCTGAGTTGTTTTTTCAGTCACCGGTGCTTGGACCAGCACAGAGGATACAGATTAATTTATGTCCTAGACAAGAAGGTTTTGCTACCCTTATACAAGTTCATTAGACATGATCTAAGTGGGTACATTTGGAGAATACACAAATTCACATTAAAAAGAATTTTATTGATGTTCAGAAGATGGTTTAGACAGCTCTGAAAGAGTCCTCAAAAGAAACCAGACCAATCCCTCTTCTCCTAGAAGTATTCAGAAATCTAAGAAAAGAGCTAATAAGACAGTTCTTTTCTGAAAAATGTAGAAAAGGGCCATGCATTCTTTGGTCATGTGCTCCAGAAAAATGTTAACAAAAAGATGGTTTTTACTATTAAACCATCAACTGACTTTGGACTGCAAAACACCAGCTGGCTTACATTACTTGTACTGTGCTTTGGTGTGTCTCTGATGATAAATATGAAGGGTCCTTTAAGATATACAGAAACATTAAGCAACTAAATATGCTTTTCCCCCTCCTTTTGAAAATTTAAGGAGTTGAAAGAAACATGGAGGCCTTTTAAACACAGGGAAGATTCCGTGTGGCTAACTTAGCTTTGTTCCCACTACAATGAGGCCACCTCCTTCTTAGGGGGGAGAAGCATGGACTTTGAGTTCCAAAAGGCAGGACTTTCGCCCTGCGTTAAAAATACAAACAAATGCCTGGCGCTCAGTTATACACTTTAAATGAGCAAATTACATGGTCCGTGAATTATTAAAAAACAAACAACAACAAACAAAAACAAAAGCAGAAAACAAACAGGAAAAAAACCTACCTTTCACAATCCAGCTTCAGTCATATCCCAAATAGTATCTCACAGTTTTTTTTTTTTTTCCCACCAGAACTTATTATATAGGCAAGACAGGTCTTCTTATCCTGGTATGTACCAAGCATATTCCTACCACCAAGTCTGTATACATTCTTTCTGAGAGCAAAGCCTTCCCTAGCCTCTCTAGTTAACATTGATCTCCACTCCCACTAGCCTCCTAATTGCAAGTCTTATTTTTTTTTTTGTCCACTGCCTCTCCTCTGGGACCTAGTGCACTACTTCTGATGTTGGTGGTTTTTAGGTACAATCCAGTCTCCTAACCAATGATGTATGTGCCCTGTAAGTTCCTTATTTGTTTGGTTGGATGACTGATGGACTACACTTGGAAATTATATTTTTCTACTCAAATTTATGTCATATGACAAATTGTTTTCCAGTGTGCTCTCCAAATTCAATTCCCCTTATAATTTTATCATTGGTATAGAAACTTAAAAGAATTCATCCTTCCATTCATTCATTTATTAATTGAACAAGAATTTTATTCCAGGCTCTGTCCTAGACTTTGTCGATAAACTTGTAGGCATATGTGAGTGACAGACATAATGAAATAATCATACAGTCAATGTAAAAATGGATATAAAGAGAAATAAAATGATTCCTGTTACCTGTATGGTGTTTCTTCAGATTCCTTGAAGCATGCTCTACTTTTAGTAGAGCAGCCAGAAGGTGACTTGGGGAAAGAACTAGGTAGAGCACTGTGTAAGCCCAGAAAAGTCATCCTAAGGGAAGTCTGTGGTCTGTGATGTGGATAGTAACCAGAAAAGTGGAAGGGCTTTCCTTTCAGGGACAGAGACCCCATAGACTAGGGGAGTGGGTGCGTTGATCTGAGCAATCAAAAGCACTCCTCATAATGGGGAGAGGTTCTCAAAGTCATAGTATAATCAGTCTAATTACGAAGTAGAACAGAATGCCTGGCAAAGTGAAAAAGATGAAAGTCTTTGTCTTGCCCTTTCTCCTTCGAAGCTTCCATTTTCTTGGAAACCTCAGGAGATAGATTGATTTGGTAGAACAGTTTCAGGATTCAGGGCGGCATAGTCCCTGGCTACAAATCCCAGATCTACTACTTACTAGTGGTGGAGCTTGAATGTTTTACTTACCATGGAGGCTCATTTTTCTCATACAATATTTAACTTGCAGAATGGTTGTTGTCGGACGGTCTATTCCAAGAAACCAGAATCCTAGCACCTGTGTCTGGAATGAGATTCTGAGAATCCCTTGAAAGAGAGAGGGATGATCTTTTTTTGCAGGATGCAGAGTGAAGAGAGGGGAATTGGGCATAACCAAGCTAAGTACCATATCCAAGGAGGGAAACAGAGCATAAGAACTTGATCCAAAAGTTAGCAATCAAAGAAAGGTAAACTAGAGCTAATGGGTGGTAATGGGGCACCTGAAAGGCTGGCAGGTGCAACCGGGAGAAAGTTTTGTACCTGACTGGTCCAGGCAACCATAAAAATTGATGGTTGAGAAGGTAAAGTAAGAAGGACAGTGCCTGATATGGAGCAGACACTCAAAATCCATCTCTTACCTACAGAGTTGTTCTGGCGTCAACTATAGTTGAGGACTATGTAAACAACTTTAGAGTTTAACACCCTTATTGCACATGATCTTAAGTGAATTGTGATCCCGTATGGTGGCCAAGGCATCACTGAGGTTTGGTTTCCCCTGAATCTGTGGGATGGAATATGAAGCTCAGAAATTTTACTTGATTTTCCCAAGCTTCCACAACTAATGAGATAACAAAGCTCAGAGCTGGACAGAATATCTGGTACAGATAAAACACCGTTTACATGATTGATGGTTCTACATGGCTGAACAACAGAATCGCTGGAGGGAGCTTTAAACAAAATAAAGATTTCTGAGCCACTCCAAACTTACTGAATCGAAATTCTCTGAGGTTGGGGAGCAGCAACCTGTGTTTAAAAATTCACCTTCAGTAATTTTGAGACAGTTGCTATGCAGTGGGGGCCAAGTCTCATCTGGGTACCATTGCTTTATTCCACACAGGCATCTACACGGTAAGACCATGTTATCGGCCCTAATTATTCACCCAGTTAGAGCTAAGCTTGGCTGTAAAAACTTTGAGTTTCCCCTTTAATAGGCTATAAAAGTGACCCTGTTCTCACTCCTGTTTTCTCTGACAATTTTTTTTTGCAATTACTATCCAAATTTTACTTTTAACAATTTAAAAAATCTTTCTCTTAAGAATAATCAGATTTAATTAATCTAGCCAATCACTTGATATAGATTTTGGGAACCTGATAAATAAATACAACGTTATATTTAAATTTCTCACTTAAGACATCTCATAAATGGAAACGTCCTCTTGAATTCTATAGCATAAAAGGGCAAATGGCAAAGTAGTTTTATACAAGACATTTTATTAAATGTATTACAAGAAACTTTGAGAATTTGGATAGTATAAATTCTTCTGTCTTACTAAGTGTAATAACATATAGTGAAACTTTTGCCTTGACGTCAGGAGATTAACTGCATGACACAGGATGAGATATTTACCTTCTCTGAGCTTCTCTGTCCTCATATGTTAAATATGAAACATTGTATCTGCCTCATAGTATCCAAGAAAGGATTAGGAGAGGTTATATGGATGTAGGAGTCTGCAACTAAATCAAGTACATAAATGGCACTCAATAAAATTTAGCTGTGTCTGATCGACTCTTTAAAAAAGGTTTGCAGTGAAATGGTTCTTCAGTTCATTGTTTCTCTTCCTTCATTTTCTTATCCATAAATAGAGGTTTGTTTGTACAGAATGATTCTAGAATCACTTACAAAGTTCTGTATTTTTATTATTCTAGAAAGGTTTTCTGTGTGACTCTAGCTAGTTAGCCAGAACTACTTCTGAGAAATTGTATTGGTTATTGAGAAGTCGGTGAGAATCCCTAGATAATCAATAACACATTAAAAGGTTTTATTAGCTATAGTACATAGGATTTACTTGTGTTTAGGGAATTACAATGTTGATAAAATACATTAAACTGAAAAGTGGTGTATGCCATTCTTTGATATAAAAGGAACTTCAAGATCTTGTATGGCCTTTTGTTTATTCTTGTGAGACTAGAATTATTGTGCTATTGGCATGTTGACACATCAAGGTAATAGAAATTTTCCGAGAAAAAATTTGAAAACTAGAGTTCTCTATTTATCTATTCAGTGTTAGATGGATTCTGGCTTCATTATTATAAAAGTTTAATTTTACCCCAGTCCCAATCACAGTGTCTGGTATATAGTTGGTGCTCAACAAATCAAAGGAATTAACAAGTGCATTTTCTATTGAGTTCCATTAATTGGTGTGATGTAGTGGAAAAAAGAATTAATTTGAAGTTCTCCTGCTCCAATTCTTTTCTTCCTTTTCATTTTCTTCTCTGTCCTTTTCCTCCTGTTTCTCTCCCACCTCTTTCTTTTCCTCCCCCAGTCATCAGCTTGTCCAGCACATCTCTTTTCTGCCATGTTGTAGGAACCACCAGCAGTGGCCTCAGGAAGCAGCAGAATATCAACAGGCAGAATAGGATACGGAAGGCAGCAAGGCCCCAGAATCATATTCTCATTATTAACAGTGGAACATGACATATCCTGACTCAGTGTCTAATTTAGGCATTCAGTAAATGGAAATTCTGCATGAAGAGTTATCTGCAAAAAACATTCCTACAGTGAATTAAATCATCAAGCAATTTAGTTTATAAATATTCCCATCCCATCATTTTTGCAAGAATGTAAGCCACACCTAAAAGCACATGCCTTATCTTGTAGGGAAATATATGGCGATGCACACTTTGTCCCACTGTGCCAAGACTTATCCTTAAATTTAATTTCAACCTTCTTGTTTTCCCCCTGTGCTGTAGTATGATTTCACAGTACATCCTCCCATCTGTTGAAACGGAGAAGTGCTTGCATTTTAGACTGAGATGACTAATATTCATGAGGAATGAATCCAAATTCAAACTAAATGCACATTTTTGCATTTGTCCAAGCCTAGCCATGAATTATCTCAGGCTATCAATAGAAGAAGAGGAAAGTTACTATCTGTAAATCCCTATTTGTTTTCCCAAATTGCACCCTTGGCAATGGGTGTGACAGAAAAATGTTCAGTATTCCTAGTAGCCTAACCTGCCAAGAGAGATAAAGCCACTTTGATGTCTTGGGACCAGAGACTACACAGATTCTTACCCGAAATGGACCTCAATCCCTTTTCAGAGAGAATTGGGCTCAAATGACCTGCCTGCTTCCCAGGCCTTCTGAATCCAGGAGATAGACTCCTGGCCCTGCTGTCTCCAGGAGGGGGCAGATCTGAAGTTAATAAAGGTAATGCTGTTTCAACTACGCTGGCCAGTAATGATGATAGTGATAATGATAATAGGAACACTCATAGTAAAAGTTAATGCAGTAATAGTTACTATTATCAATGCTTAACATTTATTGTGTGATTCCTACTTGCCAGCACTGTGCCTAGTAATTTGCCTACATTATTCCATGTGCTTCTTAATGGAATCCCTGTCATGAAGCCAGTGAAGCTCAGGGTAGTTAACTTCCAAAGGTCACGTTGCGAGTAGCAGGACTGAGACCCATACTCACCCCTGCCCTCCTCTGAGAGCCCCTCGCATTACCTTTTCTGTTTGTGGCAAAGGCTGCTGCCTTTCTCAGGTGAGGCCCAACCTTGACCTCCTTCTGGGACAGCTTCCACACGGTCCAAAGTAGCACCCCCTACATACATCACACATAAGAAAGTGATCTTTTCTGGATGCCAGGTGAAAAGAACACCCCAGAAGAGACCTGGCTCTGTTCCAAAATAAATTGGTATTTGCAACCTTCTTTGGCTTTAACTAAGTGTTCTCATGCTCCTGCCCTCATTTGGGGTCTCTGTCGCTGCCCACCTGGCTTAGGGCAGCCAGTTCCCAGTAACAAGGTCCGAGGAGCTGACCTTGGGCAGCACTTCTCCCCAAGGATTCTCATCTATTTTCTTTCGTGGGCGAGAATGTGTTCACTCAGCCATATTTTGTGAGCTCCTACCTTGCACCAGCACTAGACTAGATACTGTACATGTAATATTTCCTTTAATCCTCATAAAATATTAAAAACATTTTTTAGTGTTTGTTTCTATGTTGGTTTGTTTTGGTTGGTCAGGAAAATTAGATCGGAAGCATTATGTAACTGCCCAAGGTGCTAAGTGCTGTTAAACCAGTGGTCTCAGTCGGAAGAGACTTTTCACTCCCTTTCTCCCAAGGGGCTTTGGCAATGTTTGGAGATACTCTGGCTTGTCAGGTCTAGCGAGGTGAAGGGGGGCAGGGTTTCTACTGACATCTAGTAGGTGGGGGCCAAGGATGCTGTTAAACATCCCACAATGTACAGGGCAGCCCCCCATAAGAAAGAATTTTCTGGTCCCAAATAACTATAGCACTGAAGGTGAGAAGCCCTGGATAAAACTGCGAGGTTCCTGCCTGGATTCTGCTATGTGGCCACTCTGGCTGATTGCTTAGATGCTCCTAGATGGACAGCTTTGAACCAGAGCCTCTGGCTACTCTGCCAGGAGAACGTCTACTCTTCTGTCACGTGCAACAGCCTGGGAGCTGGGGTCCTCCCTGCTCAGCCATCTGGCTCTCCAGAATGTTAATGCTGGACAGGCTTAATGCTTCGATGCTGCTGCAACCAATAAACCGCTCTAGACATGCCAGACTCCCACATTTTGTAGCAATGGTAAGTCAGTTAGCATCCATGGCCCAGGAATCTTGGGGTTCTGGATGTTCTTAAGATTCAGGGAACCCTTTGCTGAGAGAAACTCTGCTTTGAGGAATGGCCACGAAGCTGGCTCCTTTACACTGGCTCTTGGCTCAAGGGAAAGAGGACAGGGGACTACCCAGTTCTTTTCCAGAATATAGGCCAATTTCAGTGAGGCAGAAAAGGACTCAGGATTCAGGGCAGCTGCTCTGTCTGAGAAGAAAGATGGAAAGTTTGACTTCATTTCTGCACCATCAGGTGATCTAACAGTTTTAAACAGAGAGGTGGTATTTATGGCTATTCAGCATAAATAGATATTTGTTGGGGCAAAACTTAAACTGATGATATAAAGACCCAGGCTTGAGGCCTTTGGTGAGACTTAATCCATTCACTTATTCACTGAAAAAATATGCTATTGAGCACTTATTATATGCGTGTCAGACCCTGAGTGAAGCTTGGACCATGTAGAGTCCAGTCTTGTGAGCGGGGAAATCTTACAGGAAGCAGCATTAAAATCAGACAGTAAGATAAGTAAAGGGATGGCAAAGGAAAATGGGAGCGAGAGGGGGAGGGGACTGGAAAGGCATTCCGAAGAGGGAATGGCTTGTGGAAAGACCCTAAGGCAAGAGAGAGCATGGGAATTTGAGAGCAAAGAAGTTCAGTGTGGTTGGAGCACAGGAAGCAAAGGAAAGAGACTTGGTAAGGAGAGTGAGAGCACAGGCTGAGGGGAGTCAGGTCAAGTCTGAGAGTGTGGATTTATGCTGACGTCCATGCCGCACTGCTGAGGACTCCAGGTCAGATCTGAGTGTCAGCAGGGAAGAGCACAGAGAGATCAGTGAGGACTTTGCTGCAAAGGTTCAGACAAGGGTGCATGGTGGTTTGACTAGCAATGTGGTGGAGGATATGCAGAGAAGTGGATGGATTTGATGTTTACTTGGCTGGAGGGAAGACCAGCAATTGGTGATGAATAAGCTATGACAAATGAGGGAGATGGAGTGAAAGGATTCCATCCAGCTTCCCTTTCCAGGCAACTGGGTAGATGCTATTTACCAAGACCGTGCCATTCTCACTTTCCTCATCTGTAAAGTGGGAACAAAATTTTTACCTTTCCTACCTCACAAACCTGTTCTGATGACCAAGTAATGTAATAAATATAAAAGGGTTTTGGAGACTGTGAAGTATGATCAATATCTGGGCTACAAAGTGATTGTTCATAGTTATTATTATAACATGTTCATATCTACGGCTTTGTCATCAATCCCTGTGTGTTGTAAAACACCAACCTTAGCTCTGTGATAATATCACTTGGGTGCCTTACAGCTTCCTGATTCACGGTTACAGAAGGAGTTTATAGAACATATAAAATGACAAGGGAAAAGGTGTGGCTACTTGTTCTCTAGCATGAACTTGGCTTTTAAATCTTAAAATTGACTCTGATTGCCATGAGAAAACCTGAACCAGCCCAGCTTGGTTGCTGACATGATTGGGGAATTGGGAGTAGACAATGGAAACTGTTTCTCCTGTATCATTTTACTGAGTTGCCAAAGAATGGCAGGGTCTTACCAGTCTCAGCCTGGTAATTATCCAAGTGACTCTGGGTCATGAAAACCACAGGAAAGAGCCTACTGGCTTGCAGCTGCTCCATGGCTCCAAAGCTATGATCCTTTTTTTTTTTTTTTTTAATCTCTTTGCAGAGAATAGAATGGTGGTTGGATGAGCCCAGCCATGCTACAAGGAAAATATTTTGGGACGAGTAGACTCGGACTCAGCCCCAGCTTTGTCACTTATCAGTTTTGTCACCTTGAGGAATTCACCTTGAGAAGTATCAGTTACTTTGAGCTTTATTTGGGGACATAGATAATTGATCCATTTCAGGCAGAGGAGATAATGAATACACTTTGTAAATTGCAAGATTTTGAGAAAATTAGATGAATGGATGGGTGGGCTGAGTAATACTAATTTCTTGCCATTGAAGAAAAAGACTATATTAAACAGGTATAGACATAGTTATAGACACAGATATAGATATACCTTTAAATCTAACAATCTATGTCTCTCTCTCTCCCTCCCTCCCTCCCGATCTAGATATATATTCCTCACTTGAGACAGGGGATTATGTTTGTTGGAAGAATTATATTACACTAGAAAATGAGTAACCCACATTTATCCATTCATACAAGTTTTAAAACTATATTCATCTGTAGAGATACAAACATTAAAACCTGACTATATTTTAGAATGTTTCAGAGCCGGAGGTTATCTCAAAGACTCTCTAACCCCACATAATTTTTCGGAGGGATCACTGAGGGAGGCTGCTTTCTGTGTAAATCCTGACTTGTTCCTGATGATACATCCAGGCAGCAGTGGTTTGGGGATGAAGCCCAGGCCTCTGACTTCTTATCCAGGACTCTTTTTACTCAACCACACGCCCTCTCAGGAGTCTTTCTATTTCCTGACAAACATCACGACCCTCCTTGAGCAGGCGAGGGAGGATCAAAGTCCCAGTCTTCTGGTGGTAGTGGTATTGGTAGGTCTGATGGGGTGGCGTTTCACATTTATTGTGTTCACTCCTCAGGCCAGGGAACATTACAAATTCAATTCACATAACTGGAGTTATTTTTTTCCCTTTCAAAATATGATTTCAGTGTTTAAGGTCATCCCTTTGTACTATTCATAGTTACTCAGTTTTATTTCGTTTCATTTTAAAATACGGCAAACTAGCTTTATTACTTTACAACAGAACAAAGAAGCTAGTGAGTATTAAAATAAGAACTATGGATTATTCTGTTTGATGGGCAAAAGCCTTTCCTGGGAAACTAACTAATCTCTACCCCCTGGACACCCTGATTCTGCTTTTCCTTTGGCAGATCAAGAGTGATGTCAGGAGAAAGGGAAGAACATAGGGGCACACTCTGTTTGTCAAAACATCTTGAACAATTTTTCAAACATTTTGAGTTTGTTAAAATCCAGACTGCGTAGTGCCAAGCAGTTTTGCTTAATTTCTAAGCCCCTGGGTATTTAAAGGGAAATTTAATCGGTATTTTTCTGAATCGTTTCATTTAATTCATCAGTGTGCTGTTTCATAAGAGCGATTTGATGCCAAAGAAGTCCTTCTGTAACAATTTAGAAATTTTACTCTGGAAGACTCTGAAGGACTGAGAGCAGAAAAAAGAGCAGGGGCCCAGGGGTTCTAGAACCTCACAGATGAAGATCTAGAAACAGCTGCGGAGGGGT
The DNA here is from genome assembly GCF_039906515.1 of Pseudorca crassidens. Classification (NCBI taxonomy): domain Eukaryota; kingdom Metazoa; phylum Chordata; class Mammalia; order Artiodactyla; family Delphinidae; genus Pseudorca; species Pseudorca crassidens. The sequence goes on along the minus strand of NC_090309.1, from coordinate 78,225,828 downwards.
CTTGCTTGAGATCACTCCAGCCACGAGCAGGAGAGGTGGAATATCAAGCCCAGAGCACATAAATCTGCCCCGGGCACTGCTCTCTTCATGTTCAGATGACTCAAAATTCTGTGCTGGACAAACGTGAATTTCTATTCAGCAGACTAGCCTGTTTGTATGAATGTAGCATTTTCATGATTCTAATTCATAGCAAGGACTGTTTCTAAAATGTTCTGCAGTAATTGGCATATGCTTGTGCACCTTTGCTACGAGAAAAAGCTTTTGCTTCCTCAGGGTCAGGGCAAAAGCCCCTCAAGGGTCAGCAGTGTCCCGGAGATAAAACGTTACTGAAGTTCTATCTCTTTCACTACCTCCTCGCCTCCCCACCTACTCAGTGGAAGCACTCAGAGCCAGTTTCTGCTTCTGTGCATTCAACAGTGCAACACACACACACACACACACACACACACACACACACACACACACACACGATATTTAAATGCCATTTGTACAAGGATGTTCTGGATTTGGGGAATAAGCCAATGCCCAGTAATGGTGGACATATCAAACCAACAGTGGTGTGGCAGCATAAACGCAGAGGCCGCTGATGCAAAGGCTGGTTTAGTGCCTCTTCTGTCCCAGCTTTGGTGCCCAGTGGTTTACGTCTCTTCAGTCATTTCATCTTCTTAATTATTCTGACAGTTTCACAGTATTCAGCTGATTTTATAGTCATGATACTGGTATTTAGTGAGGTGAAACAACTCGTCCAAAGTCACCAGCTAGTAAGTGGCGGAGCTGGATTTGAGCACAGATCCAAAAACAGGGAGCCTTCAAAGCGCATGCTGTTTCCTTCTGTCATTCTGCTTGCTGCAAGCACTATTCGGTTACTGGGCATAAGTCAATAAAAGTGATGCAGCCACACGAATGACATTCAGACCTGGTTAAAGGGCGCTTAATTAGATACAGTTTTCAGGCAAAAATTTCAGTTCTGTAGCCCTTGCCTAACCTGTGGATGGTTACGCTCTAGAAGTTTATTATAATTCAGGTAGGTGTCAATAGCAGTGCATTCTTTCCATAGAAATAACATGGAAATGATAGGCTTCTGGGCCAATCCACAAAACCTTGTAACTTGGGAATGGGGCATAATTCTGGAATTAGGGGCAGGGCCGGTAGCTGGTCACTTCATGGGGCAGTGCCGTAGGGATAACTGGGAACATGAACGGTGTATGACCATGGCTTCTGTGGATTACATGGCTCTACCATAGGCCTGGGAGCTCTTCAGCCAGAACTAGAGCCGATTCATTGAGCCCCAGACTTTCCATTGCTTTAGTTTGCAATGGAAAACTTCGGGGTAGCATCTGTTGTTCATCAGGAACGTGGGGAGACTGAAGATTTGTTCTCTTCCTTTAAGCCTTGGGATCCGAAAAGCATCACCTCTCTGGACAGATTCACAAGCCTAGCTCCTAAGTGGTTTTTCACATGAACACTTCCATTCTTCATCTGTGGTCCTGTAAGCACCGGAAAGGCAGAGGTTTCATATGTTTTACCCACCTTTGTAGGTTTGATAGCCAGCATATATGCTGGTATATCATAGGTCCTTAATATACATTCATCAACTGAATAAATCTTCAACGAATCCCCCATTCAGTTGCCATTGGCCTTAGATTTCATCAGCCAAATTATAGAGGAAGGAAAGTTGCCATATTTGGGTTACATTAGGGATGTGGGTGACTAGAATGTCATCCTCTTCCCCTACCAAATGGCTATGAATCCATCAGGAACTAAGCTCAGACATCTCCTTCTCCAGAAAACCTTCTCCTATGCCACCTACCTCCAACAGAGGCTGGGATAGACGCTCTAATATCAGCCTCTGGTTGTATGATTAGTACTCTGTGATTAGGTGTCACTGCCCCGCTTTATTTTGTTACTTTTTGCCTGTCTCCTAGACTGGGAAACTCTTGAGATTTATTCCTCTTTGTAAACGCAAGAGCTAATCCAGTGACTGACTCTTTGTGCTTAAGTGCTTAAGTAGTGCAAGTAGAATAATATCGACCTTCACCCTTGGGCCCCTAAAGAGGCCCGTGTCTTCATCCCTGGAAGCTGTGAATATGTTAGGTTACATAATAAAGGGTAATTAATGTTGCTAATCAGCTGACCCTAAATTAGCAAGATTACCCCGCATTATCTGGGAGGGCCCAGTGTACTCACAAGAGTCTTAAAAGTGGAAGAGGGGGCAGAAGAGGAGGACAGAGTTATGCAGTGTGAGAAGGACTTGACCCTCCATTGCTGACTCGGAAGATGGAGGAAAGGGGCCATGAGTTGAGGAATGCAGGCAGCCTCTAGAAGCTGGAAAAGGCAAGGAAGTGGATTCTCCCCTAGAGCCTCCAGAAGAGAACACAGCACTGCAAGCATATTGATCTTAGCACAATGAGACTCATGCCAGACTTCTGACCTGTAGCACTATAAGGTAACAACTTTGTGTTATTTTAAGAGACTAATTTGTGATAATTTGTTATACAATAAACACAACTGGGACCTCCAGATTTACCATTTGCGGTATGAATAATGGGCCTGGGCAATGATATCCCAGAGAGAAATCCTCAAGTTCCCACATGTCCAGATGAGCGTAAGTCCAGTTTTTCAGGTCCCTCTCACTTATTTGTCCAGGAATTCACAAGTGGTTACCAGTGTCTGAACAACGAGTCCTGCTGTATCTCTGTGATTTTGCTGTGGTCAGAATTTAATGGCATGCATTTTGGGACTGGACGATGATACAATTGCCATCAGAAAGAGTATTAATGCCACCAGGTGCCATAATGTCTTTGCAAAAGCTGCACCTGCTCTCTTATGGTTGACCTCAATAAAGAAATGTTCTATGGCAGAAAGAGTCAAGGGCAGAACCGCTGTGTCTGCAAGGATGTGGCCAGGCTGACATTTTGCTCCGGCTACTACCACACATGTCAGAGTGGACAGCTGCCCAAGCCACTGATTCTTTTAGAGGAATTTCCTGGGTCACACCTAACCAAAGTCAGGGACTCTCGAGTAAGTAAGACCTCCCTCCATCAAATAGTGCTGTCAGGTTCCCATCCTGAGGCAGCGTCATCAGCAAGGGTCCCATTTGAAGCCCTACAGCTAAGGCTCCTGGGTGTTGGTAAAGTTTCTGCAGATCCCAGCCCCCCACTCTAGTGGTTGTCCGAGGGGCGGGGGTCATTCCACAAGCCTAGAGTGGAGTCAGATCACTGAACCCCACTCTGATCGGCTCCTGAGGCTCCACTCACACAGCTGTTTCTCCCAGATCCCAGCTGGTGCACAAAGGGCTGTACCAGAACGGGCTCCAGTATCCTGGGCTTCAGGACCCATATCTCACACTCCAGGTCAACATTCCATTTTTCCTCCCCCAAAGTCAGTGCAGGGACTAGTCAGACATCCTCAGAGTAACTTTATTTTCCAAGGAGCTCACTGTTCTTTCTTGATCTACCCCAAACTGTCTCCCTAACTTTGAATCTGAAATAAAGAAGCTAAGGTCTCCATTTCCTCCCTTCCACAAGACCCTGAGTTCCTTACGCACAATCCTCCCCAGACTCTGCCTTCTAATGCACACTTGAGGAAACAGACTGCCCCCCATCCCCCGCCTCACAGGCACGCGTGTGCACACACGCAGGCGCGCGCACGCATCAACACCTGACAGAAAAATTCTTGTACAACCTTGTATTTATATTTATGTAACTTGTGAGCTATTTCATAATGAGAAACATTTTTCAATATGTGGAGATAAGTGGAATTTTTAAATGGCAGGTTCTTTCAGTGAAAAAGTCCTCCTTATCAAGTAGCCATCAATATATGTGTCGCTTCACTGACTGATGAATGTGTGGATGAAAAGAGGAAACCCCTAAGGATTTTTAGGGTAACTACAAGAAAGCAGAGCTCATATACTGGGGACTCGCTGGAGGAAGATGGTTTGGGTTACAAAGGGGTAGGTTGAGGAATTTGTTTCCATCTCTACTGATAGACAGAATGTGAGGAATTCAAGAAAATGAGATATGTAGGTTACTCAGGAAAGGGGACAGTCCATTAGGGTGGAAGGGCCAGTAATGGTGACCTAACCGATTCCAGAGGAGTCCTGGAAGCACATTCTCCTGGAAGGGTTAATAGCTTGCCAAACGGTTCACCTTCTTTGGCACTCTCCCCTCCCCCAGGTTAGAAGGTATAAATCGTTGACTATCAGGATAATGAGAAGCAGATTGGCCTCTGCTAATTTCTGGGATGTGGAAGGTCTTTAGAAAAAGCCTTGTAAGACATTGCTGAGTGTTATGAGCCCTACCGCCTTGATAGAGGGCACATGTGGGATGCAGACCGGGAAGTCTGGGTTCCAGCCTGGCAGAGGCTGCAGGGGAGGGTGTAGCCGCACAGATAATACCTGTAAACCATCACATGTTCGGGGACATGAGGACCCTTCTGCCTTTATTTGGAATATCAGAGCCAGGGATGAGGAAAAGGTAGTCCACCCTCCTGTGCACTCTATGTGTATATATCCTTCCCTGAGATTGAGGCTGAGGTCTCTTTCGGATACCTGTCTCCCTGTGTTCTGAATAGAGGCTGATCAGAACCCCAAATCTTCACTGAATAAGTAGCTAAGTTGAAATTGCTGAGAATGCATAGAAACAAAAAGTGAATACAAAAATCTGCTTCATGAGAAATTAAGTTAGTATAAACCTGGAGGAAAGAGGCAAGGAGAAAGAAAGCTCTTTCTGAAAAGAGACCTGCCTACAGGTCCTGAAGCAGGAAACCCTGACAGGCAGGACAGAGCGCAGCAGCAGAAGCAAGGTGTCTGGAACCTGGCTTCCTCTTACTGGCCTCAGAAACTCTTTGTCCAGAGGTGGCATCTGCCTGCCAACCTGGCAGAGACCCTCTGCGGAGCTGGCCTCCCTCAGGAGTGGCTGAAGGGCTTGTCCATCTCTGGTGCAGAGTTGGGCAAGGCCAATGTGGGAGGCGCGTCTCCCTGACGGATACTGCATGGGACCCCAAGACAACGATGGTTGTCTTGTGATGCCAGGAGCCTTTAAATTTCTTGTGACACAGGAGCCTTTAAATTTCATGGCCCTTCCATGCAGTAGCAAAGTTTGAGTGAAAATGAATGCTTTTATTACAGCATACAGAGGAATGGATGATAGAGTGAAACAGAAGGTCAGATTGGAAGGGAGCTTAAAGATGGTGTCCTCCAAATCTTTCACTCTACCTATGGAGAAACTGAGCTTCAGAGGGGGAGAAGACTTAAGCTGCCCACTTGTTGAAGTTGGTGGAATATTTTGGACTTTCTGAACAGTATTTGCCAATTCCTTTAGGTAGGCTTACCTTCAAAACATATTTTTGAAATGTATTTTATCCCTCAGAAACTGATTCCTCATTGCAATGCCACAGGCAAGCCAAAGGCCAAGGGGTGGAAAAGAAGCTGAGATATTTTACACCAACAAGTTGCTTACAGTCTAATGGGACAATTAACTCTGACATGGAGTAATAAATGCTATAGAAGGACATGCATGTAATTACTTTATTCTTAAAAGAAATTTACCAGGTGCCTACATTTCCCAAGGCAAAAACACGGCCATGTTCCATAGAGTCAGAGTTGTCAGTTAAGTGATTTTGGATGAGTAGGTGTTAGTATTTATACTTGATATATTACAATAAGAAAAGTATAACAGGATGAGAAAGAAAAGAGAGACAAAATAATTTTAAGCAACTTTAACTTTTATTAACACAATGAGAGAAACTGTATTATGAAAATTTTAAAGATATTATGAATATTATTGGTTTGATACATAGGCTTAGTTTTCTTTGAATAGAAAAACTCATAGTCTACAGTAATCACATTGGATACTATGGTTACCTTCTATGAATTTTTACCTGCCAGAAAACGTTTTGGAAGTAATTAAGTTAATATAATGAGGGTAATTTACAGTTGGTTAATTGTTCAATAAATCACATCAACAAATGTTTTTTGTAACCTGGTGTGTGTGTGTGTGTGTGTGTGTGTGTGTGTGTGTGTGTGTGTGTGTGTGTGTGTGTGTGTGTGTGTGTGTGTGTGTGTGTGTGTGTGTGTGTGTGTTGATGCAGGGACTGAGTGAGGGGAAGGGTGAGGTGAGCCTAGATCAGAATAAGAACCAGAGTGTTGATGAGTATATATGTGAATATCATGAGGCAACTTTGGTGACACATTCTATCACCTGTGAGTGCTAACAGATATGACTCATGGCCAACACCACCTCAAGTTCTCAAGATGAGAGGAAATAATGTGTTACTTAAGGTCCTCACATCTTTGACCCCCGCTTTCTTTGCTCTGCCAAGAGCAATATGAAGTGGTCCCTGCATCTTGGGGAAAGCCTCAACCCTCATCCTCAAAAGCTCCCCCTTCATCATGTGTGCAGCAAACTCTTTGACCTCACCTTGTCAGCTGGCATGACCCTCAACTGGAGGGAAATAATAAGATGAGGAAACAGGTTATTACCTCCCAACCCTGGCTTCATGTTTTGCTGAGTCAAGACTGTGCCCTGATGGGGTTAAGGGAGCATTATTAATGTCAGCAGAAGAATAGGACGTGGAAATTGTGTCTGGACATGGGCTGAGAAGATGAAGGATAAGGCAACACTCATATACAATCTGGTAGGGCCCTTACAGGCTCCCCACAACTTATCCTAATGGAAGCAAAGAGGGGCTGGAGATGGATATATTTTTAAAACTTCTCCAAAGTTGCTCTCCCAAGCAAATTCAGAGAATGAGTCATTTTTATGCTCAGTTTCCTCCCAAATTTCAGCATTTGACTTAATCATTAGTTCTTAAATTATGTGGTCTCAGAAAACTAACATTGACCTGCGTTGTGCTGGCCCTAAGAGGCTGCCACTTACTTTCACAAAAGGCAGTGATTGCCAGGTACTCTGCTACCTAAACAAACTTGAGAACCACTGGACTAATTGAATCCTGGTTCAAATAGTTATCCCATCAAATATCCTCTTTCGCTCTGGCCCAGCCTAGGCCAAGACATGGGTGGAAGGGGCATGTTTACTGCCCACATAGCAATTTCTTTCAATGCTAGAGTGACTCTCAGCCACTGTCTTTCTACACGTGCATACCTAGTTTTCTTTTTAGACTAGGCCAAAAGAGGAAACTCTGCTTTAAACTTCCTTCAAGTATGGCCAACATAGACTGAGTTTTGGTTGACTTGTTGGTTCATGAATTCAGAATTTCTATGGGGCGATATAGAACCTAAAGCTGGTGGAGAAAGTAGACTCTTGGAACCAGGATGGACTTTAAAAGATGCCCTGACTTAGAAGACTGAGGGCTCTACAGCCAGAAACTCCACAGCACCTCATGACAGAAATAGCAAGGCACACAGCTTCTAATCCCGCTCGCCCATGAGTCACCTCCACACTGGCTGCTATTCCAGCTCTCCTGGCAGTTCTTCTAGCCTCTTGGCAATGTTCCTTATTCACTCCTTAATTCTTATCTGCCCTGATTTTGACTGTGACCGTTAGATTTTTGCAGAGGAATCCCCAGGGTAGTGTCAAAAAGCATTTGAGACTCTGTGGAACTGCCCTATAATTGTTTTTCATTTTCACCAGAACAGGTGAGGTTATGATTGCTACTCTTAAGGAAGAGACGGACTGCACTTAATATGTTCAAATCTGTCTTTGAGGCTCCCCATGTAGATGAGGGAAACATGTCCCTTTGCAACTCTCAAAAAGCAAAATTATACTATAAAGAGAGTTGTACACTGAATGGAATTCATCATTGAATTTCTCCAGGAGAAGTTATAATTAAGTTGCAGTTCTCGGGATTATGATAGAACAGACGAGTGTCCTTGACAGGATGTCCTCTACATTCTCCACCAGAATTTGGCTCCCCTCTGTTTTGACCCCCCCAGACACCAAGTGACAAACGCCATCTTGATGACCCAGGACTGTTTGGATCACTCCAAGCTGAGGCTAAAAGTAGCTCACGGACCATCTGTAAATCGTAAGGATATTACATTTCTAAAGAATAAAGGATACACAAAGCTGATCATTCAGTCAATAGGTCAGTCAGTTCCTTGGTATCTCGAAGCTTCCTCTACTTGCTATCAATTAATTAAGGTATAGAGTAGCCTAGAGGGAGGAAGCACCCATCATTTCGACAGATAAAACATATTTTGATGATAAAACAGGCAGCAGTTCACCAGCCTGATCGAGCAAATGTCTCAGTATTCCTAGTAGATTTTTTTTTAAGTCTCACAAATAGTCAAGGCAAAATTTCTTAAGATTAATTTGAATTTGCAGAAATAAATATCCTGTTTGTTTACTTTCTCTTTTACACAAATTTAAAAAGCTGGCCTTGGAGTGAAAACAAACTTAGGATCCCCAGGGAATGTGCCGCCTAACTCAAGGAAGGCTTCTGTTTGGGAAAAAAGACGCTGGCTTGCCTGGGATCTCCTGAAACACAACCGAGGCAGGAAAGAATTGTGAGATGTGAGGATCATTGAGGCGTTTCACCCAGGGCTGGAAAGGGTCTGAAACACCACCGGTTGGATTCTCTCTTATCCAATTCCTGCATAGTTCATTTTTTTTTTGGACCATTGTTTTAGAAAGTTCTTCCTCATACTGACCTAAACTCTGCCTCCCTATCACTCTGTCCCTTTGCTTCTCTTCTAAACTTCCTGGGGTCCCTTCTATTTAACAGTCTTTTAGGGACATGCAGACACTGCCTTCTCCCTTTTCCACCCCTCAGCTCTCGGTCTTCTCTAGGCCAGGCACGCCCAGTCCTCACAACTGTTCCATGTCAGATCTGTCTTCACTCTCCTGCTCTCCCTGCTTTAGACCAATTATAATTTGCCTAGAGAAATGTTTTCCCTCAAATAGAAAAAACACAATACTCCAGGTGAGTTGAACACATCCCTTATTCTAAAAACTGGTTATTCAACAACTACAAAGTCTAAATATGAATGTTTAAAAATGGCAAAAAGAGTAGGATTTCACTGATCATTAGACAACTTCAGAATTTTCTTTAAGACCTTAAGATACAATACCAAACAAGTAAAAGTGATAAATTGCAAATGTACATATACAGATGTAGACATATGTGTGCACACAGGGTGGTCCACTTGACAGAGGGTCCTTACAAACCACATTAGGTCCAGAAGCTTCCAGAATGCTTTGAGTTCAGTTTATGAGTAGGCTTTCTTTAGGAGTCTATAATGCATAAATAACTATTGATTAGCTTCCTAGAGACAGGTTTTTAGTAGAATTCTGAACAAGGACATTAGAGAAATGCCCCCAGTGGGGTCATTTTTGTTGACCTGGGACTACATAAAAATGGGAGTATTGAATGCTTAATGTCACATTTTATTGCTTGGTTCAGCTAATTTGTCTTGTGGGAAGCAAATGTTTTTGAAAGCATTCCAGAGCCTTTGTAGTGTTAAAGCTCATTACCTTGGATTTCATATGAGCCAAAAAATATACAACCAACTAAGTGCTCTGAACCTCAGGAAAATTTCATGACTAGACAGAAGCAAAGCTGCGAGTAACATGTGCAAAGATAAGGTGAACTGAGCAATTTGCATTCTTATTAATAAAATGCAGTATAATAAATTTGGGGGGATTCTTTTGTTATTCTTTTCTTTAAAGTGCTAAAAATAATTTAATGAATGGATTGAAGACAGTATACCTTCTTTAGAGAAATTATATTACTTTTCTGTTACTCTTTAACCCTCATATGAGTGTATGAGCTTGGAAAAAAAATGTACATATTTTACCTAGACACAGTCCTTTTATAGACCAGAATACATTTTTCAGTTATCTACAATACACCCTGTCCTATGCAGGTCCGTTCATGTACATAATTCAGTTCTAACTCTTTTTTTTTTTTAATTTTAATTATTTATTTTGGGCTGTGTTGGGTCTTCATTTCTGTGCGAGGGCTTTCTCTAGTTGTGGCAAGTGGGGGCCACTCTTCATCGCAGTGCGCGGGCCTCTCACTATCGCGGCCTCTCTTGTTGCAGAGCACAGGCTCCAGACACGCAGGCTCAGCAGTTGTGGCTCACGGGCCTAGTTGTTCCGCGGCATGTGGGATCTTCCCAGACCAGGGCTCGAACCCGTGTCCCCTGCATTAGCAGGCAGATTCTCAACCACTGCGCCACCAGGGAAGCCCCCAGTTCTAACTCTTGAAGCATTGTTTATCCTATTTTACAGATAAGGAAACTAAAGCCCCAATGTATCTATTCTGATTTTCTTTTAATAAGTGATTCACAAGAGCCAGAAGAATTTTATTGAATATTATTGTTCCATCTAGTCCTCAAGATACCCACAATCTCACCTTATCTACCTAGTTAGACCTATTTCCCATGCCTATCTTTAAGTCCTTCTACTACTAAATCGATGGATAAGGTAACAGTCATCAGTTTGTGTGTTCAGAATCCCACAATTTTGCCCCCTCAGAAATATTCTCTCTTATCTGCTCTGTCTGTTGAAATGATCCAACTTCCAGTCATCTGAATGATTCCTTCTATAGGAAATACTTTTAGCTGGCCCATGACATGAGAACCCTCTCTGTGTCCTCTTCACTCCTTCTCCATAAATACTGAGGGGAGAGTTCCATATTTTACTACTAATGGGGCGAAACAAATAAAAGTATACAACAAAAAAAAAGTTAAATGTTCTTTATATTCCATAGATAAGCTAAACTATGTATTATATTATAGGACTCTTTACCAAGAGATATAAAGTCTGGTCCAAATTATTCACAAAATTATTCTTATAATCTCCAGTCACTTATTGATATTAACACATTGTTGGCATGAGCATTCCTTTCATTCAAGTGTCACTAATTAAATAAGGGCCCTGTTTGCAGTTTTGACAGGGATATGCACAGGTTTCCAATAAATTTTCATTAGATAGACAGTCATTAGGTGGTTCAGTTCAATACGTAGAGAATTTCTCTTAACATCAATTTTATTATTCATAGTGCTAAATCCTTTATCATCTTTAGGTAAGTTTATGTAATTATATTAAATTATTTTCAGTCCATATATTTCTGTCTACTAACATAATAAATATCTCTACTATGAAGGAGGTCATAAAATCTAAAATCATTTCTTAGAACGGTATATACTTGTGAACTTGACTTTATTATGTTTTGTTCACCTTTATCCCACAGAGATTTGCAAGCTTTCTTTGGTCAAGTTTAATCATACATACAAATTCATTATATTTTTCAAATTTTTGTCATCAAATCACGGTTACATTTTCATATATTAAACAATTTAATAGCTATTTCTCTTGGAATAATACATTGGTTTTTTTCAAATATTTTATCATCTTTATTTTTGTATCTTTCACTTCTCTTATACAGTTACTTTGTCAGTTTCTCTAAATAATAACAAAGATTCAAATTCTGTAAAGCTAAAGAAAGAATTGAAATTAGGATTCCATTCATTAAATTGCCATTTTCAAACTGTGTAATTTTTCCAATTCGGGTGACTATTCAAGGCTTAGTTAAATATCAAAGTCTCTTGCAGCTCTAGCACTATAGGCCACATTTGAGGTTTAAATATTCCTTCAAAAGGCATGATTTCAATTCTATCCATATCTCTCTGATGTTTATTTGATGCATAAGCAATAAGATTTATTGGCTTGTATCTTTCTTATGTTTTATCTACATCCAGATAAATGACTTAGATTGTACCAAACTAAGACACCCAGAAATATTCCTCAGACTGTGGATGCCTCCCCAGCCTTTCTCCCTAGCCATGGCACCATCTATATAGCCTAACTCTTCGATCTTTAATTTCTTCATTAATGCATGGGGGAAGTACCTTCTCACGTGTATTTGTTACGAGAACTACCTGAAATGCAACTGTATGTAAAAACATGACACACATCGAGCTTTTCACAAATTATGCTACTATAATCATTATTATCTGCGATACACAATTATTACTTCTATATGCCTAGCATCTTTGTGCCCTTATTGTAACAAAAGAAACACTTTCTTTGGAGACCTGCTCCTCTTCTACTCAGACTCTGGGTTTCTGCATGCTGCCAATCCCATGACCCCAGCTCCAAGACACAGCATGAGCACATGGCCCAGATCCAGATAATAATAATGTCCCAGCGTCTGGTGACAGTGACTGACCTGAGAAGGGGAATGTGACCCAGGCTACAGCAATCTGAGTTTTCCCTGTGATCCTCTTAAGTGAAGCAAGTAGAGAAAATGCCTTTCCTCTCTGATAAAGGAGCATCGTGGACATGAGACTGCCGACCTAGTGGTGACCTTGTCCTCTACACTATCAAGATACCAGAGAGAGTAAAACCGACACCTAAGGACACATTGCAGAGGCATCATCCGGGAAAGGGTGAATCCCCTGTCCCAGAGGTTTCCAGTTACTGCAACTCTTCCATTAACTTTATGAGCTCTCATCTATTCTTACAATGAACATGTGTCCAAGCAAGTTGGAATCCAGTTTTCATCATTTGTACCCAAGAGCCTTTCTGACGAGAACCTCAGTTTGCATAAAGAAAAGCAGTGCTGTCAGCACAAGCAGCAGAGAAGACTCATTTCAAGTAACCTTGGTGGGGCCGGTGACTTTTAGATGTGGCAATCTCTCTACGACTCGAAGAGGAACTACAGAGCCCAGGCTTTCCAAAACATAACAGTGTAGTTGAAAAGGAAGGAGGTAAGATGGAACACAGGTGCAGATCCTTGAAAGAGATACACTCCCCCAGATGCTCGCCTCGAGGCATCCTGAGGAAGGTTATACAAAACAAGCCACTGGGGACTTGGAGATAGTGCCTGGCAGAAAGGGTAATCTGTAAGCAGGACATTGCACTGCGCCTTTCCCTGACCTAAGGTGTCACCTGTGTGATGCAGACCTCTGAAGGTGCTTGGTTACAATCAATAAATGTTACTGTCCTTTTAGCTATTTGGTCTTGTACGAGACATCTAAATTTTCTGGGAATCGTCCCCATATCTGCTCAGTTCCAAAGACCAAGCTCTTCCTGGTATTGAATCAGTCCTGTTTGGGGTAAGGGAGGGCTGAGCAGTTGGGCATTTCTGCATCCGTTTGGCTGTAACATGCCCTCTTGCAGGGGGCAGGCCAAGTCTCCTCGAGTCTGGAATTACAGGAGTCAGATCCCTAGATAGGGTCTGGCGTGACTCGTTAGGCTTGAAGTGTCTCCTTTCAGTTGGCTTCAGAAGAGTTCTGACATTTCTCGCAGTTTCCTCCTGGATGTTGTTCTCACCATAATTGTCCCCTCACCTGTGTGTGTGGGGGGGTCTCTCTTGCAAGGGTGTATTTCCTAAATTCCCACACACTGAAATACCCTAAGGCACTCATAGCTGAGGGTGAAAGCTTGGGGTTTCTTGTGTGGCTTTTCATGCTACTCTCCATCTCCAAGGAGCAGGCAGCCTCCTGTTTGGTCTAGGGTATAACCGTGGGATGTTAGAGCGGAATGAGGCTAGAGGCACCGTCTTCGGCACAATTTCATCTTACTGCTCTTGGGCGTCAAGGGAGTGTGTCCCACACACGGTTAGTGACAGAGCTGAGGCTGGTAACCCCAACGTCGTGATGCCAGTTTCTCTCCACGTACCACACACCTACCACCTAAGGACGTCTGAGCTCGGCGGAATCTTGCTCTGCACTGAAGCCCCTCCTGAGACTGGGGTAAGGTCTTGGTCACGTAGTGCCTTGTCTGTGCTTCGAACTGTAGTGAGAGGCTGGGTTTAGTGAGACCCCCATGCCTGAGGCCACAGAGTCCTAGCTGGTTGAGGCTGCAGCGGCACAGATTCATGGAGGGCACCGTCTGTGGGAGGCCAGGCCTGCGTGCAGTGCAGTGGGGGTCACTCTAGAGCCACAGTGTGATTAAAGAGACAGAGCTCCTGCCAGTGTTGAGTTTCTCATCTAAGTCTGGCCTTTGCTCCTTAGACGCACTTACATTGAACCCTTTCTATGTACCAGGTCCTGTGCTAAAACTGGGCATACGATACAAGAGAAATGACCCCATCCTCACTAAGCTCCTAGTGACAAAAGGATAAGTTCCATGTGAAACAGGGAATCCCTCCGTGCTGTGAAAACAGGCCACGTGCATTTCTCAGTTCTTAGGCTTCAGATGCTTTAACTCTCATCTTTATGTGCTGGAGAAATAAAAAAGCACGTAGCATCTATTTCTACAAGAACTGATCATGGCTACCAGCCATTTTATTACATTTTAACCTAAAGACTGGGGAGCAGGAGATTCGGGCAACAGGCTTTTTACAGGTGCCAGCATCCATCCTCCACCTCCAGCAGCCCACGGTGCTCATCCACGGAAAAGTCCTTTTCACACTGAGCTGCCATTGCCAGTTCTCCTGGCTACCTCCTAACCTCCACTGTTAACCCAGGAGAGCATGGATCTTATATTTGTTCTTTTCATTTCCTGGAGCAAACATGGTCCTGCACAAAAAAATAAAGGACTCTCAGAATATCTGCGGAACAAAGACAGTTGCCTTTCGTATCTTCTTTAACCTTCCATCAGTCCTTGGACCTCAGTGTACTTAGCAGTAAAATGAGGTCGTTGAGTCTTATGATATCTACAGTTTGCACTCCATGCTGACGTTCAGTGTCTTAATGAGGTACAAGAGATTAGCATGGACCTGGGCATCTGTGCGTGTGTGTGTGTGTACCTGTGTGTGCCAGGGCGAGGGCTCAAGTAATCACCCAGTGCCTTTGAAAACACAGCTTCCAAGAGTTTCAAGGTTAAGGCCAGGGGGTTACTTCTAGATCACGTGCAGAAAGCACCATGGGATAGAACGATACATGAAAAGGTGAGCATGGCACCTTTTCAGGCATTCAGAAGGGAGGGACAGAGGAGGGCACTGCAAGCTAGGAAAAAAGTCACACCATTGTCAGCACGAGATCATTTGTTCAATCCTCAGCATTTTCACTGTAGGGAAGAAAGATAGGTTATCGCACATTTTCTTAATGAAAAAAGTCTGGATTTTGAGTCCCGAATTTGTCACGTGTTTGGGAAAATTAATTCGGTTTTTGTATGTGCAGAATGGGGAGAAGAATACCTATTTCATAAAATAGTGGGGAGGAATCAGGAAGGATGTTATCAGTAAACCAGCTGTTACAGTGTGTGTTACGTAGCAAGTACTCAGTAATATTATTGTTGTTGTTGTTATTATTTTCACTGTGGAAATTCTTTTAGAGAACAGTGCTCAAGGCCAAGGCATGCCCTTGGGAACAGGATCCAAGAATGGTGAGTTTGCCTTGTCTCCTCACTAGACCTGGACCCTGAGCTACAGAAACCAGACCTGAGGTCTGTAGCCTAAGCCAACCTAGATGTGGAAAGCGAGGTGGTGGCCTTTAACATAAGCACACAAGGAAGCCAGCTCCTGCCAGTAACTACCTGGCCTGGGTCTTTGCTGGCAACTTGTGTGTTCTTGAGGAGACGGGGCTTATCACCAGCACTGTCGAACCCTTCCCCCTTCTGAAAGCCACACTCCAGCTTCATGTGCCTCCCACACAGAAATCTGGCCTTGTGCTTTTCATTTTGTGTCTTCTACACATGTGCTCCATTATGTTGCATCTTCCTCCTGAGGTTTCTGACTTGGCATCTTAAGCAAAGCCTGGTAAATGGCATTATCTACAAAATTGTCTATGCATATGTGTGTGTTACGTACATGTTTGTTTCCATGGATGTATGCATGGTATAAAACACTCTTTGATCTGCCTGGGATGGTTCCAGAGCCTTTGCTAGGGCAGGCCAGTGGCTGATTCTGAAAACTTTCTTGTGTCCCTGGTCTGTGGGGCAGGAGGAAGGTTCTTCTACCCACCCCCCTCCCATCTCTAGATTCAGTGTTAGTCACAGTACCCCCTGGAGAAGCAAATTGGATGGAAAGTTAAATCACTTCGCACATGCAGAAGCAGCAGTGCACTAAACACTAACATGAGTTAAATAAATGAATAAAGATATGAAGCATATTATCACGTTTAGACGAAACTGTAGCTGTTACCAGGCATCTAGACCAGAGGTTTTTAAAAGTTGTTATTCTTGAAAAACATGATTGATTTTGGACTTTTTTTTTAACTTCAGTGTCATAAACCAGACATCCATAATTATATTATTTGTCTTATACAAATGAAAAAGAATAAATTAAAACTGGACATGTTGCAAAAGGACTGTTGACATTATATACAAAGCCTGCTTATTGTCATAAGATACTCTTAACCTTCAAGCCCAAATCTTTCAAAACTAGTAGTGTTAAATCTAGCAGCTGTTGTCAGCGTTCTCCTGTTCTCTGTTTTATGCACTGTGCTTTATTTGAAATGTTTGTTATATTTGTGTATATAACTTTCTGTGAGCTGTTCCTTGAAAGCTCCAAGGATTAAACATGAAGGTTGAGCCAGTTCAAAAGGAACAAAGTTAAGAAAATTAAAGAAAACTTGCTAAAATGAATGTTTAAACCATTAAAATATTTAGCAAGGTTTGCCTGGAGCTGTTTCCTTTATGTAAAACATGATGCATTTCTCTTTCATTCTTTCTCCTTTAAAACAAATGAGGTTAAGGAAAACATTCTTCTGCTCTGAAGGCTCTTTTTAAGCATTAGAAATTTAATATCTAAATATTTTATGCAAATATATATTCTCGATTGAGGCAGAACTATCTCAAATATCCTAAGTATTTAGGCTAGTGGATTATGGACATAGTAGATAGGTGAAGGGGATGCAGAACCTAAGGGATTGTCCTCTTTGAACTTGAATCAGCCTATGACTTTACTAAGTCATTAGGAATTAACTGTATGGTAAGAGAGAATATAGTCTTTCAAAAATGCAAAAGAAAAGATGAATTTGCAGTGTAGATTTATCTAGAATTCTGTGTTTATTTATTCAGTCTCTAATGAAGAGTGATTAATTGATATATTTGATTTCACACAAGAACTTATACTGTCCAGCTCTCTTCACCATCCCATGGCATTTGGAGTTTCCTCCCTGTCCCCCCTGCTTAGAAGTGTTAGATTTTTGATTTGTCCAGGCATCCACCCATCCGTCCATCTATCCAGTTAGGGGAAGTGTGGTGTGGTGGAAAGAGCACGAGCTTCAAATCAAACCATTCTGGGTTCAAATAACTTATACTAGCTGTGTGACTTACAAACTTAACTTCTCTGAGCCTTGGTTTCCTCATATGTAAAATATAATAATAGAATGCCCATTTCATTGGGGCATCATCAGAATTATATAAGATAATATACTTAAAATGTTTTTTTAGTTTGTTTGGGTTTTTTTGTTGTTGTTGTTTGGTTTTTACTGCCTAGCTCAGTAAATGTTAGGAGAAAATATTCATCAACAGATACTGAGTGGGTGCTTACTGGAATAAGTTACCTCCTCCATCCCCTCAGGTCTGTAAGCCTAAGCTAGAATAGGAAGCCTATGGACTGTATTGTACTTTCGCAAATCTCCAACCATCTTTGCCTAGGGCAGAGGGTTTCAAACTTTCTTGAATCACAGTACCCTTAGTGACTCAATAATTTTTTCAGGGTATCCCTAAACCAAAAGAAATACCCATTATCTCCATTTATTAAGTAAGTAGGTCCAAATAACTTAATATACATTTATATCCTAACAATTTAGTAGCCATTTGAAAATATATGTACATATTGTACCGTGTAAAACTTAACAGAAAGAAGAAAAAACATTTTATTTCATTTAAAAAGCACAGTTACTCACTAGTGAGGTATGTGTATTTGTCGAGCCCTGTGCAACCTCACAAAACTTGGCATCAGAGTGGATGCCACGACTCTCATTTCCTGCTCCACGCTGATTTTCATGCAGTGCTCATTCTTTATCTACAACCACCAAAAACCTAGCTTTGCAAAAATATGACATTATTAAAAGGAATGTGATACAATCTAATGGTGAGGCAGTAGTTCTCATGCTGTGTGACAGATGTCCAGTGTCACTATGCCCCCCCCTTGACATTAATTTTTTAATTAAAAAATGTAAAAACCCATGGCAGCCCTGTGCATTTGCTGCAGCATGTTAGGGCACGTCAGCACACAGTTTGGGAACTGTGGGCCTAGAATATCCTCACAAGAGTTTTGTCTTGCTTCTGCAAAGAAATTATCTTGCTTACAGCCCCAAATACGGATTCCAAGGAAGACACAGGAGCCTGTGAAAAAAATGAAAGAGTAAACTCCAGAGTTTCTGCACATTTGCAGCTGTCCGGTAGTTCAGGGTACAAGTTCCAGCCTCAGCGGTGTGTATTGTGAGCCCTCTGACTAGGGTGCTAAAGACAGAAGTCAAATGGAAATATAGGAGCTAAAGAAATAAAGCCACCCACCAACCTGCTTGTGTGTCTGGGTTAGCCATCACTAAGTGGCTTTCCAACAGAATGGCCAGTTATTCCACTTCCATCTTCAGAATGTTCACATTTATCACATATCATCGGTAGCATGAAGAGTCATAGAGTGCCATTGGCAGTCACCAACCAAATACCTACTTGCCCGGTGCTTGGCATTATGTTAACTGTCTAGGTCTAAGTTTCCTGTTTCTAAACCTTACTGGGCACATAATCAAGATCATATCTTTTCCATCCCTCACTCCATTCTGCCCTTCACAGGCCCAGCCCTTAAATTGTGGTTCAGTGTCTTTACAGTGTTATTTCAATTAGCAACTTTCAGAGGTGCCGCAGAGACGTGCTCTGGGCTATAGTCTGTTTATTTTCACGCAGTTGAACATACTTTTTTTGTATTTCAATTTAGAAACTTCCAGATGCCTGGAACTGTATTATATTCTGTGGCTGTGAGACGAAAAGCCTCTGACATTTTCTTTTGCCCTTAGATGAAGAAAAATATACTACAGTTTCTGTTTAGTTGCTCATTCAGCTGAAGTCTTACCTTCTTTGACAAATACAAGTCCTGGGCTTTATTTTGAGGCTCTGGGACCTTCAAGGCATGAAGAGGTCTGTGGGTAGAGTCAGAGGGAGAGGAGTTGCTCCAACTCTGGGGAAGCTAACTTCTCCTTCAACTCTGACTCTGACCTCTGGCCTCTGAACTGAGCACAATAGAGACCAGAAGACCAGGAGTTGCGTGCATCTCTATCAGCTGACATAGATGCCCTGTCGACTCGCCAAGAAGAAATGAGCTCCTGGCTTCCCAAAGCTTTGACTTTGCCTCTGACTTACCAAGAAGACCAGTCCAGAACTCCTCTTCCTGCTGGTGAATAGCTGGAAAGCCCTCCCCCAACGCAAATGTACCAGAATAATTTTCCTGCAATCTCAAAGTTTAAAATGTCTGTTTTATATTTAAAGAATGCATCTTAAATATTGAAAATAAGAGAAATTGTTAAATGTTAAGGGAGAAAACAGAAATCCTACCAAGAATCTTATCAAGGTATCATCTTTCCTTCCTTTTTTTTTTTTAAGATCTGAAAAAAAAAAAAAAGTTGAACTCCCTGCATATATGGCATCCCAGCTCCCAGGTCCATCTGGAGTTCAGTTTAGATCCCTACACTTCCAGGGCCTCCAGGTCCAATGATAACATTGGACCTTATCCACCCCTTATCTCACTCTCTGCCCCTTTCTGCCCACACGACTGTCTCCACTCATACTCGTGAACAGTCCTTGCCAACTGTGTGAGGGCAGTTGCAATCTCCAAATGGTTTCAGAGAGGGAAAGCCTAATAAAGGTGGTGGAGAAGAGGTGGAGAGAGTATGAAAGGGCTCAAAAAACAGACACCATTTTAGGAGAGGGATAGCGTTTATATTCTCCAGAGCTTTCATCTCTGAACCAAGTTACAAATACAGGTGAAGGGACAAAAGAGCATTCTACCTTTTTTTCATGTCAGGAAGCTCACTCTACTCCAGAAGCATAGCAAGAATAGATCCCAAATTATCTTTCTCAAAACATTTTTGCAAGACTTATGGTAAGTGGAAATTCCTCCCAGATTTTGGCAATAGGGTAAGCTTCAGTTCTGGTTTTTGAAGCTGATGTGTGGGGGGGTGAAAGTTACTGGGGATGGCGCATCAAACTCACACCTTGGAGACAACGAGAATTCAATGATATTCGGGGACTGCTAACCAGATGCCATTTGAAACCTGCATTTCATATAATTCTTTAGTAAGAATTTATCTCCTTAAAAGTAGATAATGAGATATACCCCATGCAATTTGATTCATATTTATAAGGGTCTTAAAATCACTGAGGATGACACTGAAACTTACAAATGGGAGAAAGTTAGATTACATGACCTATAGGAAGGATTCAGGCTGCTCTTTAGCCTTTCTTTTACTCACCCATTTTACTCAGTTACTTATTTCTAGATAAGTATTGGGTTAAAAAATTAATTCAAACTTCTTTTAATTTGTATATGTGATGTGATTTATGCATTTTAACACCTTCCCATTGATATCACCTTGTTATCCTCCTTACAGGTAGGGAGAATGTGATAGCCCCATTTTACAGATGAAATTTGTTGTGAAAGGATTGGAGAGATTAAGTGGATTCTTGTCCCTCCACTTGTTAGTTTATTGATTATCTAGATCATTCATTCATAGATTTAGTCATTCAGATTTTTTTGTAGAGACTATATTTCAGAGCCTGTGCTAGGTTTTGAGAATGAATACAAGCAGTGGTGTGCTAATAAATGTTTAACAAGAAGCTCTGAGTCGGGGGAGGGGGTAATTTGTAGTGTGTGACAATTTTGTGGTATAAATACTCCCACCATGACTGATTTCTAACTACCAGTATAACATCATTGAACTCAGATGTGGGGAAAGATGTGTATAATTTGCTCTTACAAGCAGTATGGCTGGCTCCAGTACACCACAGGACAACAACTGTCTTAGTCTATTTGGGCTGCTGTAACAAAGTACCACAGACTGGGTGGCTTATAAGCAACAGAAGTTTATTTCTCATAGCTTTGGAGACTGGAAACTCCAAGATTAAGGTGCTGGAAGATTCAGTGTCTTGTGAGGGTCCACTTCCTAGTCCATAGATAGCCATCTTCATGCTGTAACTTCACATGGCAGTAGGGGCAGGGGAAAGGCTGTGAAATTACGAGGGGACTAATTTCATTCATGAGGGCTCCACACACATGACCTAATCACCTCCCAAAGGCCTCACCACCAAGTACTATCACCTTGGGCATTAGGATTTAACATACGAATTTTGGGAGGGCACAAACTAAATTTTAGTCTATAACAATAAGGTATAGAAGAGAGTTTTTATATTTGAGCTGTTCATAGTATTAGGCAAGGGGCAGAATTGTGAATAAGTATTTACAACATGAAATTTTATAAATGATGTAATAAAGGTATATACAAGGACCTGTAGGAGTCCTAATTTTCCTAGAATGGTTATCAGACAGACTTAATGGAGAAGATGATGTCTGAATTGAGTCTTGAAGAATGAGTATTAATTCCCCAAGTAGTCAATGTGAGGTAAGGGCTTCACAGGCTGGGAGAAAGTCACGGGCAAGGGCAAGTGTCCGTGAGCATGGTGGGTGCCAGGAGCTGTGAGTAGTTTGTTGAGACATAAAGTGGATGTGTCCTGAGAGTGTCTCAGGAGATGAGAAGCAACGTCACAAAGGAAACTTCGAATCACGTTAAGAAAGTTGGACTTGCTTTATCATGAGGGAACTGAAAGAGGGGTTTTATGTACATTTTTGGCTTCACTGACGTATAATTGACAAACAGGAATTGTGTAAATTGAAGGTATACAGCTTGATGTTTCCATATATGTATCCATTGTGAAATGATCACCACAGTCAAGTTAGTTAACATACCCATCACCTCACATAGTTATCCTTTTCTTTCTTGTGTGTGTGTGTGTGTGTGTGTGTGTGTGTGTGGTAAGAACACATAAGATCTACGCTTTTAGCAAATTTCAAGTATAAAATACAGTATTGTTAACTATAGTCACCACACTGTGCATTAAATCTCCAGAACTTACCTTACATAACTGAAAGTAGTTTTGTTTGTTTGTTTGTTTTTTAATACATCACTTTGCCTGAAAAATGGTGAATAGATTTAAAGGTGACGAGACTTGCGGTCATAAGACAATCAGAGGATGCCACAGGCATTCAGTTGAGAATAAAAAGGGCTAGAAATGAAGAGGAAAGAAGGGTTTGATAATCAAGAAGTAGAATCAGCTGGGCAGACTGGTAGAACAGATACTGGAGCCCAATCCTCTGGGTCCATCCCATTAAGCCCTCCTGTCTCTTAGTGAACCTCTCTGTCCATACAGTGGCCATTTCGGGGGGTGGCTCTGGCCAGCTCAGCAGCACTTCCTGGCCTCAGGTCAACCCAGGTTGGGGACTGTGAAGGCAGAGCCCGCCCCCCACCCCACCCCCAGCTGCCAACCTTGGCAGACGGTATCTTTGTAACTGAGTGCTGCAAAGGTGGTTTGCTCCCTGCTTCGAAAGGCCACGCAGACCCAGGGCCATGCTGCAGAGAACATGTGGTTGCTATTTCATTTATGCTTTATCATTTTTCATTCTGACATTAAAGCTTCTCTGCAGCAGGGTGAGAGCGCTGTACATTGTAAGGCGTAATGTGAACCGAGGGCTCCTGCTTCGTGCCAGAGGAAACGTGATTCAGAAACAATTTGAGGGCAACTGCAAGGTGATGTGGCCCAGAGAACCAGAAGCTATTGAAACTTTAAACATCATTTCTGGACAGTATAATGTGTTTTGCAGGGCAGCTTGGAAAAACAGGAAAACCCTCCTTGGACAATCCTTAGAGAGTTAGAACCCTTTAAATGCCATCTGGAGCAAATGTTTCTTAAAGAGCCCCGTGCCCTTGCAATCAAAGACCACAACGTTGAGCTGGAAGCACCTTCATCCCATGGCCCCCCAAGAAAGCTGGGGTCACGGGAGTGGATGGACTTGCCCAGGGTCTCTCATACCCTCAGTACAGACATGAGCCTCCTGACTTTCCCTACCCCATAGCAGGCTTTCTCTGCCAATGGCCAACTCGTGCCCGTCTCTCCCTGCTAATCTTGAGCCATTGAAAGGTGAATTTTCCAGGGGACAAACCTGTCAAGATCTGAAAAAGAGAAAGGCAGCTGCCTATTTATTCTTGCATAGAAAATTCCGTCGGTGACATTTGCACGTGTCTCTCCACTAGGGGGTGTGTTCCTTGGCTGTGCCTCAGCGTAGTGTCGAGCAGAGTGGGTGCTGATAAATGCGGAAGGAAGAGTGGGAGAAAGGGGAGGAGGAACGATGGGAGGGGAGGCAGAGAGAGCGACAGGACCATGGGGAAAGGCGATTTTCAGTTTTGAGTTTTAACATGAAAAGGAGAGTAATAAAGCATTCTGCAAATCGACGTGGTCAGAGATTTTAAAATAAAGACATTTTGTATTTATTGAATGGCTTCTTTTAAAATCTCAAATTCTGTTCATCAGTTCATCACTGAGAAATTATGTTTTAGCCATGCACCATGATCAATTAATAGCAAAACACATCGAGAGTATTGGTAAATTCAGGCTTCAAATACCAATGACTCTAACCAAACGCAATTGCTACTCCTTTGTGGGGTCCAGAACACCTCTCCCATATTTTTCTGTTTTTTATAATATCCAGTCCTTCTGACTGTGATGATTCAGCAGGAATGGGCACAATATTCATTGTGATATGTAAAATGAAATTTCATAAAGAATGCCTCATTCTAGTTAAGTAAACTTTTAAAAATTTAGAACGGTTTTAGATTTACAGGAAGTTTGAAAGATAGTACAGTGAGTCCCCATATACCCTTGCCTACCCTTCCCCATTATTAACATTGTATGTTGGTATGGTTACAATCAGTCGACAATGTTGACACATTAGTGTTAACCAATGTCCATACTGTATTCAGATTTCTTAGTTTTTGACTCATTATCACTTTTTTATCCTAGGATCCCACTGAGGAAACCACATGTCATTTAATTGTCATGTCTCCTTAGGCTCCTCTTGGCTGTGACAGTTCTCATCCCACATTTTAATAGGCGTGAATAAAAATTTGTATTCGATGCTTAAAAGTGGTAAATAACCTTTTCTTGCCAACATGGGCTTGTACCTGTAAACACATTTTCCACAAGTGTAAAGGTTTAAACATGTTTACCCTGTCACGGGTCAGTTAATGTCTATTTCTTTTAAATGAGATAAACACTTACTATACCCTGATGTTATAAACACATTTTAGAATGTACAGAAATTGATGAACGTGTTGATAAGGAGCGGTAAGCAGCATATATACCCAGTGATGTAACAGTTAATGTACCCTTGGTTGTCAGCAATCAAAATAAGAGGGTTTCCACTGCCAGTCATTGGAATGTGAGGCACCCAGAGTACCCAGGCTCCTAATGAGCATACATGCCCAGCTCCCACCAGAGTACCAGGAGCATTAACCCCTGCACTGCTCCACAGCTGCTGTCAGCTTTGCACACACTGACCATAAGGCAACAGAGACCAAGAAACATTGGCCGGGAGTGAGTAGAGGCCAAAGCAATGAGAGACTAGCCAATTCCTGCACAGATGGGATGCACCTTATAGAATATCCTTTCTTGCCTGCTCACAGTTGCTACTTAGCTTGTTGAAGGAAATACATAAGTGAAAGCTATTTAAGCTAAGTGGTGGCTGTGTGCATGTCCTCTAGGATTGCCCACCCCTCGAATAAAACACTCGTGCTGGGCTAACTGGAGTATATCCTAGGGACCTTTTCTACCAAGGAACCAGAACTAACAAGGAAGGCCCTTTCCTGCACTACTTCCAATCTGTAAAGATGGAAACCCAGAAGTACCAGAATGGAGAAAGGAAGTTTATAATAGAAGCAAAAGAAGTTGGCACACAGAGTTCTTTCTAAAATCCCGCCCCTTTCCCCTATGTTATTGTTGTGTTTTCCCCCTTGTGAAAGATTTCTCTCATTTATAACTAAAGGGGTTCTGACTAATACATTTAGTAAAAATATTAACTACTTAGGCATCTGGCTTAATACTACTCTTTCTTATAGTACTCAGGGTTTTTTTTTCCTTCTAATATCTATCAGAATTTGTAATTATGTATGTATTGTTATTTCCCCATTAGACTGTGTATAATGTGAAAGTGGGGACCATGTCTGTTTGGCTCACTACTGAATACACAGCGCCTAGCATCATGCTTAGAACAGAGTGAGCATTTAATAAATATCAGTGCATGAGTGAATGAGTGAGTATAAAAACTACACTAGATATCCAAGTTATTTTAATTATTGAAAGCAATAATGAACTTTCGATAATGTCCATAAAAATTAAATTAGGTAAGGGTATGGGAGTACTTCTCAAAGCCCAAGGACTTAGACTACTGGTGCTTATGGATAAGTCATTCAAATTTAACATACTGGGTTATGTCACTGGGTTACTGTGTTGTATAGTTTTTAGGGTTTGTGTTTTATGGTTTGTTTTTGAAAATCAAACCTTCAGTCTTGGTCACTGTAGCCAATTAAAATGAGGATGCCTGCAATTTGGATATAATATGACAATGATAGGATTCATTTTATCTCACAGGGTAGTTGGGTAACCAAGTTAAAAATAAGATAGTTACTTATATAGTACCTTATACAAATACACTATAACAGTGTGAGAGAATAGAACTTTTACATGAAAAACACCACCACCTCTAAGAGCTGAACTGGGAAAATTAAATCTCAGTGGATAAGATAGGATTTCTGCAGAGGTACCTTTAGGTTACAGAGTATCTTCCAAACCAAAGCAGAAAGAATAGAAATCTAACTGATGGTAGATTTGTGTGGTCTAGGGCATGGAAAGAAAAATTAGACATCCAAGTTGCACAAACATCATGGAAGAAAATATGTGTATTAGTTTCCTAGGGATGTACTAACAAAGTACTACCAACTGGGTGACTGATACAACAGAAATTTATTGTCTCATGGTTCTGGAGACTAGAAGTCTGAGATTAGTGTGTCAGCAGGATTGGTTCCTTTTGAGGGCTCTAGGGCAGAATCTGTACCATGACTCTCTCCTAGTTTCTAGTGGCATGCTCAAAACCTTTGGTGTTCTTTGGCTTGTAGAAGCGTAACCTGGATTTCCGCCTTCTTCTTCAAAGGTGTTCTCCCTATGTATGTGTCATACTGGGTTAGGACCTGCCCTGATGGCCTCATCTTAACTTGATAATCTGCAAAGACCCTAGAATAAAGTCATATTCTAAAGTACTGGGGTTAGGAGTTCAACCTAGGAATTTTGAGAGGACACAATTCAACCCATAACAAGACGGACCCACAGAGAAAGGAAGCTTCACTTGGAGATTTGAAAAAGGGGAACAAAAGGACGTTATCTGTTGCCCCTGCACAGTCCAGGGGAAAGAGTGCTCAGGTGCACTGGGCTTAGCGTTGATAGGTCTGTTTCTAAGGTAGACACGAAGGATGATCTTTCTCCTGCTCTCAGTTCTGACCCTATGCTTATGAAACAAAATTCTGGAAACTATTTCAGTGCTCCCAGTAGCAGAGAGCACAACTGACTGAGGGCATAAGCATTCTTATCCATGCTGGAATGTTAATTCTCAGTGTAAATTACTGTCATTGTCTAGCCTGTGAACTTGAGTTAAGGTAAAACAATCCTTCTGAGCTCAGTATCTCTAAGGGTCAATGGCTGGAACAATTTTCTGGGTGTGTCACATCCCCCCATACGACTCGGATGGCATAGTCCCCTTGTTTCCTCAATGCTACGGATAATGGAGCACAACTTTTAATGTAGTTTAAATAATATTTACTAATATCTTCTTATTATTTGTACATATGATCGTTCCTAGATATATGTCTCATTCATATCTATATTTCCAAAGCTTATAAAAAGGCTCAGTACATAATAGGAGCTGAGATTTTTTTCTATTGATAATAACAATAAATGTGCTAAAAAGAATATGGTTTCCCTAAGTTACTGGTTACATAACTTCTGTTAAATCTGAAAAAATATATGCTGCCTTGCTGCTTCTAGATTCTTCTGAGTTATCTCCCATCATTGCACTGGCATTTGGTTTCCTTGCTGTGAATTCCTTGTTTTTCAAAAATCCCCCAAGATCATATCTGGCTTTATCAGTCTAGACAGATGCCCTAGGAAGGAACCTAGAGGACGAGGCTACATCCTGTGATCCCATAGCACCCTGACCTTCCCACTTATTAAGACTCATCACACCTACAAACTATTTTAACAGCTTCGTTGAGGTATAATTGACATAAACAACCTGGACATAAATAGTATAATTTGATATCTTTGACATATGTATATACTCATGGAAACATCACCACAATCAAGATAAAGACATATCCATCGCCTACAAAAGTTTGTTATACTCCTTTGTAACCTATCTCTCCTTCTCCCATCCCCAGGCAAATCCGATAGGCTTTCTGTCACTATAGGTTAGTTTGCATATTCTAATATTTTATATACATGAAATCATACAGTATATGCTCTTTTTGGTCTGTACTTTTACATTTAGAATATTTTGAGATGGTATCTATGTTGTTAAGTATATCAATAGTTCATTCTTTTGTTTGTAAGTAGTACTTCATTTACTTCATTGCATGGATATGCTACAACTTGTGTATTCATTTACCTATTGATGGGCATCTGGGTTGTTTCCTACATTTGACTCTACAAATAAGGTTTCTGTGAACACTTGTGTACAAGTCTTTTTATGGACATATGGTTTCACTTCTATTCAGTAAATAAGAGTAGAATAGCTGAATTATACAATAACTGCGTATTTAACTAAGAACCTGCCAAACTCTTTTGCAAAGTAATTGTCCTGTTTTACATTTCACACCAGCTTTGCAGGAGAGTTCAAGTTACCCCATATCCTTTCCAACACTTGATGTGACTAGTCTTTTTTCAATTTAGTCATTCTACTGTGGTTTTAATTTCCATTTCCCTAATGACTATTGATATTGAGCATCTTTTCATGGACTAACTTGGATTCATACATCTTCTTTGGTAAAATGTCTGTTCAAATAATTTGTCCAGATTTTTTATTGAGTTGCTTATTCCCCTTTATATATTTTGGATATAAGCCCTTTATTAGATATATGATTTGCAAATATTTTCTTCCAGTTTGTAACTTTTTAAATTTATTTTAATAGTGTCTCAAAAAGAGAAGATTTTCATTTTGATGAGTCCCATTTTATTGATTTTTTTTTCCTTTTAGGAATCATGCTTTTGTTGTAATATTTAAGAAGTTTTAAATCAACCTATGAACATAAAGACATTCTCCTGTTTTAATCTAAAAATTCTTTAGTTTTAGTTTTTAAATTTAAGGTATAAAATACTTTTTGAGTTAATTTTTATACATGGTGAGATGTATTGATTGAAGCTTAGTTTTTTTTGTTTGTAGTTTTCCAATTTCTTGAAAAAATATTCTTTTTCCACTGAATTGCTTTTGTATCTTTCTGGAAAAATTAGTTATCCATATATGCATGGGACTATTATTGGACCCTCTCTTCTACTCTGTTAATCTATTTGTCTATCTTTACATCGATATTACACTGTTTTGATAACTTTAGTTTTATAATAAGTTTTTACATTGGATATCGTTAGTCCTACTTTGTTAATTTTTTGAAGTTGTTTTGTCTCTTCTAGGTCCTTTGCATTTCTACTGAACTTTAGAATCATCTTCTCCATTTAAAAACCAAGAAAAAAGTTAAAAACAAACAAATAAACAAAACCCCTGGCTGTTTTAAATCGAGATTGCATTGAATCTATAGATCAACTTGTTGAAAACTGACATTTTAAGAATATTCAGTTTTCCAATTATGAACTCAATATATCTCTGGATTTTTTTGGTCTTTTAAATTCTCTAAATTCTCTCTCAGAAATGTTTTGAAGCTTCGGTATACAGAACTTGCAAACCTTTTGTCAGATTTATCCCTAAGTTTTTTATATTTTGATGGTATTGTGTGCTTTTACTGCAGTTTCTGTTTGTCCATTGCTTGTGCATAGAAACACAAGGAATATTTGTACACTGATCTTCAATCTTGAAACTTTACTAATCTCACTCATTCTAGTAGCTTTTTGGGGGGTATATTTCATCAGATGTTTTACATAGATGGTCATGATGTCTATGAATTTTAAAAGTTTTACTTCTTTTCCAATCTGGATGCCTTTTCTTTCTTTCTGTTGCCTGACTCCACTGGATAGAATTTTTAGTACAGTATTGGATAAAAGTGACAAAAGTTCTGAGTAACACTGAGAGCTCTTTCAGTGATCTCATCAACTTAGCTTTTATAAAGTCTCCCGGTTCCTACTTTCTGAGTATTCATTCTGAGGCCCAGGTTCTGTATTTGTCAGTAAGGTGAACATAATAGCTCTCATTAAGTGCCTGCTTCTGTGCCAGGTGTTCGGTTAGGCAACCTGTGCATATTATGCCATGTCATCTTCAACACAGCTATGTAGGGAGACAGCTTACACTGTGCCTACCACCGAGCGTGGTGCCGAAAGCCTCTTCATTACTCTTAAAATATTCACTTAAGAGATGAATGAATATTTTGTTACTATCTCTATTTCCCAAATGAGAAAATAGGTCACTACAGAGGTTAAGTATTAACAGACTCAATAGCAGTGATGGAACCAGGATTTAGATGAAATCTCTGAATTCAAAACTTGTAATGGAAGACCTTTCCTCAGTTTCCATCATCATCACCTATATGACTCCGTGGTTGAGTCATCTGTTGCCCATAGCCCCATGCTCTCAGTGATGGCATCAGAACTCTATAAGGATAATATGGAAGTCGCTGTTTACACCCATCTCTTTTAGCTGGAGGTTGTGCCCATATTGCAACGAACAAGTTGAAGTTAAAGGAAGGTTTACATCAGATGAGTGTATATTTGTATGAATATGCTTAGATTTTTATTTATCCTTTGAGGGGTAGATAAATATTCCTTGAAGGTTACTCAGTTACCATTGGAAGGCTTGAAAAGGTGCAAGAGAGTGAAAATCTGTGACTCTACCCCTACTTCAATCAGTGCAACATTTGTATCTATAGTATATATTGAAATGATACTTCAGATTTTACTTTGAAGGTGATAGATCAATAGAGGTAGGTAGACAGTAGATAGATGATACATAGGTAGATAACCGAAACAATAAAACCTTTACCAAAATTCTGCCTTAAATAAAACCCCAGATTTCGATTTTCAGAAATTCTTCAAAATGAAATGTAGAAATATGTCATTCTACAGCTGACTCAGTAGAAATAAAACCAGCATTGTGTGCAATTACTTGTCAATTGAACTCCTCTTTTAAAAAAATCTTTGTAACAAACCCTACCCAACCCCTCAATCTACCCTGGCCCAGTCCACAAGGAATAGCTTTCACTTGTCGTCACCACAGTAAGTCAAGTGAGAAACTATGCAGAGAAGGCACTGTCCCTGCCCTTCCTCCAAGGGCATGACTACCTTAAATAAATTGCCCCATGCTTGATACACACTTGTCAACCATATCTTTAAGCTTCTGAAGGACTGTCAACAAATGCGTGAATTGAGGTCAGGTTTACACATCTGCTGTCAACAGTCAGCAAATTGTTGAGACTGAATTTTTATTGCTAGTTATTAAATCATTAAGTGTCAAAGGTTTATTCATCCAAACTGTGCTCAGTACAATTCAATTTTATTTTTCCAAGGATGAATAAAATGTCTGAAAACCACAAGATCTTACAAAGCTAACAAATTATCACTCTTCTGAAAGGAACTCACAGCAGAGGCATGA
Organism: Pseudorca crassidens; assembly: GCF_039906515.1. Taxonomy (NCBI): domain Eukaryota; kingdom Metazoa; phylum Chordata; class Mammalia; order Artiodactyla; family Delphinidae; genus Pseudorca; species Pseudorca crassidens. The sequence continues at coordinate 78,195,123 of NC_090309.1, read as the reverse complement.
TTTATAACTTTAAGAATAATTATTTGTTTACAGATACCAAACTTCTTTGCTAACTAATACATACTTACTGACTTTACATTAACTTAATGACCCCATGTCCATCAATGAGGAAACAGAGGTAAACTGAAATTTACCATGTCTTACTGTAAGGTATATAAGTTAAATTGCTTTCAGCTGCAAGTTTCAGAAAACTACACCTCTAATTACCTTAAATAATAAGGAAATATATTCTTCCTCATGAGAAGAAATCCAGAATACAGTGTATACATTATCTCATTCATCATACAGTCTTTCTCAACTGGATCTCCAGAGAATTTAGCCCTAATGCCCTAAGTCATCTACCGAGTATAATGAATCAACTTTTCTCCTATGCATCTAGAATGGTACTGTTAGAAACACCCTTGAGAGAATTAAGAAAATAGCCACCTATATCATTTTCTTTGTTCAGTGGTTCCAAAGAAGAACCCCAGTTGAGGAAAGCTGACAACTTCAGGGGGAAAAAGAAATTTTTCCTTTGACCCTTTTTTAGGAGTAAGAAAAGAAGAAGCCACTGCACATTTTTCTGCACATGTTACTTGTCCAGTGGTAAATCCATTAAATTCAAAATATTTTTGCCTAATGAGCTTCCACAGAGAATCAAACATCCCTTGCATCTTGCAGTTCTTAAATCCCCAGTTGCCAATAATTTTCTCAGAATGGTATAGATTATAAAACAAGTGCTATGATATAAAAATGTGCCACAATTATTATTTCTGATTCTATAAGGAAGAAACATGCATCTGAATACAAACTCTAGTGCTCCATTAGAAGATAATACCATTTGTGGGTATTTTAGAATACTTTTTCTGATAGGTAGCTGTTTTGCAGCTGCCTATCACATAAGCCACAAGAACTTCAATATATTGAAAGATTTAAACAGAACTAAAAAAAAAAAATTCCCGAATTTGTCATTAAGGGTCATCTCTAAAAGTTGGCAACAGTGACTCAATTGCATATACTTTAGTAAACCATAGGAGTATATTACTAGAGATTCATATTTGATAACTTCCATCCATGTATTTCATAGTTATTTACATATATATATGAATATCTAAATATATCCATCTCTCCACTTATTTATCTGACAACACCTCAAATGAATTAAGGTGCAGATAAGCTAACCCACTCTCCCAAGTTTAAAGAGAAGAGGATTTATTGCAAAATATCATCTGACTTACCGGATGCTTTGCAGAATTAAAAAGAAAGACTTGGGCTAAAGTAGAGCCAGACCAGTTCATAGATTCTTTTATTATCCGAGAGCCACTTACTGAATTGGGAAATTACTACTACTACTGCCAGCTTCAGAATAGGCTAAGTGGTATATATGTGTGGATTTTCTTAATACTACATTCTTTTGCCTGCCTTAATGTTTAGACATTAAGGCACAGTCCCATTCCTTTATTCCTTAGCTGTAATGGCTGTAAATCAAAAGGCGATCTAGTCCCAGTTTTTTCCTTTAAATTCCTTAAATTAATTATCTCCTAAAATATCCCATTCTGGAATCAAATTCAAAATGAGGTTATATGGATTTCTCTCCCTCAAGATCAATTTGTACTTAAACATTTTCCAGTTTTTCTTTCAACACTTAGTGACTTTTAAAGACATGAAATTTCTTGTTGTATCTTTCCATAATTCTTATTATCTCCCCCTCCACCCTTCCTGTTTGACAGAAGAATATTGCAGAGTTACAGTGTCAGGTGAAGGAAGAAAAATGACAATGTTTACTTTGCAGAACTCTTCACAATTCTTAATTTCCTTGGCTTATATAAACGTGACAGTAGGAAAAAGTTAATAAACTAAAGGATTTTCCTCTGTACCAAGAGCGTGGCACTTTAATAGAGTTTCCATTTAGAAGGCAGCAATTCTATAGCATCTTAAAGATAAGTAAAAGTATTTCCAACTTCCAAAGCTATTTCCAGTTGCTCATGGTTGGGCTATGGATTGAAAGACACTTAAAAATAGCGCTTTATTTAACAACTAAGGTTGTTCCTAGAAATACACATATTTTATTGCCTGTCTTCTGAAAACTTGGGATAATGCAACAACATTTATCAAATAATAAGTTTTTTAGAGAGACATATAAAAGGATTCTATCCTGGCTGTGAAATCTGCTACTGCTGACCGTGGGCAAATCTTGTTCTAGAGATGCCATGATAATTAAAGTATTATGTTGACATACCCTTGGAGACTTACTCAGTTTAGGATTAGCTAACTCCAGAGAACAGGGGATTAGTAGATATTCTAAAATGTAGCCAGTATTGCTACTGCTCTAATGTTTAAAATTGCTTTACAGCAGCAATGTAGGAAGTCTACTGGATTTATTGGCTAGATAACAAATAACTTGTCTTATCATCTCTGTGCAACTGAACACTTTTGGTATGTCTGACTAGCCTTGAAATATCTGTCATTAAATACTTAACCCAGTTTTGTGCTATTTTGTATTGAATTTGTGCTCTGATATATATGGATCAGGGGTTATAGAAGAAAAAAGTAGGCTTTTGTTCATGTCATAGATGAGCACAAACAGCAGAGGTTCTCTCTCTTTTGATACATCAGGGTTTAGAAAATATGTTTCTCAAATACCCTTCTTTTAAAATAGACCAAAAGATCATTAAATTTTAATAATTCAAGATTGGAGATAATATAGTATTAAGGTAATGATATTAAGTGTTGGAAGCTGAAGCGCATATCACCTAAATAATAATTGTAAATTTGGTGACAATACAGAAGGCGAATACCCAGATTTACTCTTGAGAGTACACACACACACACACCAATAATCTAGGTTTACAGCTGCAAAAACATTAACACTCAGGAGTTAATCAACTAAATTTTTCTTATAATAACTTAAAATTAGGTTATTGGAACAACATAAAAAAACAAAATCAGTAGTTTCTTCATGTAGATACACAACTCAGTTTGAAGGTGATCTGGGATATACTCTATTCATCCTGATAATAAAAATACCCATAAAATATCCAGCCCAACAAGAATGTTCAAAGCACACGTAAGAACATAAGAAAACTTTAAGAAGAAATTTTAAAATGAAAAAAAGGAAAGTCATCTTCTGTCCCTAGATGGGAATATTGGGTTTTATGGATGTCCATTCTTTTTATAATTTTTATTCACCAGGAATAATAAACATGACAACTAGTTTGAAAAAATATACATAGTTAAAATCCTGACTCATTTTATATGCCACAATTAATTCTAAATTAATATAAAATTAAATATAAAAAAAGAAACTCTGAAGGAATCATAAAAAGAAATAAGTTCATAGGTACCTGATCTTGAGGTACATGAGGGCTTATGTGTAAAAAAAACAAAATAAAATGGCACCCAAAGAGTCAGTAAACAACAATAAGATAAAAGAATAATAATGAAATTGAAATATTTTATCACAAAAATCATGTTCATCAACATATCTTATAGACAAAATCTACAAGCAAAAAACCTGGGAAAATGTTTGGAACAAATATTAAGCTTAATAACTTAATATTTTATATTTCCTTAGAACTAAATGTTAAAAGTTTCTTGGATCACAATGGGGGGAAAAAATGGAAATGAAGAACAAATTTTAAAATATCCAAAATACTTATGAAAACAAATTTAATCCCACAGAAAAAGTATAAAAATTTTAATGATACCATTCTTTGCCTATCATTATTAGTAGAGATTAAAAACACCTGGTGGGGTGAACATGTGAGCAAATAAAGACTCTTGTAAATCACCTAAATAAGTCGAAAATAGTTTACTTGGGGGCAAACTGGCAGAGTTCATATAAAGCCTTACGCTTTTTTAGAATTGCCCTAGAAATTCCACTGGAAAAAATGTGTACTGACAAATAATCAGAAATACATAGATATATGTTTGAATATTACCTGAAAAGCAAGCAAAAATCTAAATGCCCAAGAAGAAAACAATAGTTAAATAAATTGTGAAATATCATAAAATGTAATATACTCCTGGTTTTAAGAATCGTGGAACAAAAGAGCTTTGTACAATTTTATTAAAGCATTCTACAACGCAGGATGTCTGCATTAGATGGAAACAACATTTAGGAAACCAATAGCAACTTTCATTGCTGTGAGGTGGGATTATGAGGGATTTTTGTTTTTTATACTATCTGTATGTTCTCAATATTTGTCTAGAACATATACTTCTTAAGAAAAGAAAACCTGAAAAGTTAACAGATAAAATGTAACCGTTGCCTCTACCTCCTAAAATTAGACTGGATTTTTTTATCTTTATATAGTGAAATAATAGGATCCCTATATGTCAGAACTGGGCTCAAGATCATTTTAAAATAGTTTCTAACAACTTGGAGGGTCTGTATTTTTCTGTAAGAATTAAATGTAACTCACACATTAGTCAGCTGTGCGAGGATATTTTATTCATATTGATTTTCCCTTTTTTTTTGGACTATTTCAGATCTCTCAGTGCTCTACCTTATAGCAGAGAGGCAGGAAGCTGGCCTTTGGACTGAAACAAACTGGGCTGAAACCTTGTCCCTGCCAGGTACCATTTCATTGCCTATAGGAAAGTTACTTATTCTCACCAAGCTTTTGTTTTCTCATAAGAAGAATTGGGATAATAACACCTACCACATGGGATTATTTTAAGGATAACGTGAGATAATATATGTGAAGAACAGATTGCAAGTGTTCAACAAATATTAACCATCATTTTCACTTTTAAGGGTACTGTGAAAACTGAACAGCTCAGAACTGTGTAATTACACTACATTCAGCTTCGGTTATAATTACTACGTCATATAAATGTATTCATTGGGCCTTTGGCTGCACCCCAGCGTTAGGTGCAGCAGCTGTTTGGGCTGCATGAGTTTCATAGTTTATGGCGCCACCTCAGGTGGAAACATTTTTTGGTTTTTCTTCAAGATATTTGAAGTGAGCCCAGTCCAAGCTGGTGGGAATCATGGATGGGGCAGGGCACCTTATCCCGTAGACCACACATTGGATGTGGAATCTTGGGAACTTCATGTTGCATTTGGGGTGCTGATGAGTTGAGTTGGGCCATCACTATTGGGAGGAAAAATACTGTAGTGAGCAATAAGGTGTAAGATCAAGTACTTTTGAAAAAACAGCTTTATTGAGGTATAATTGATATACAAAGAACTGCACACGTTTAATGTATACAATTTGATAAGTTTGGATACATGCAAACACCCATGATACCATCACCACAATCAAGGGAGTAGACATATCAAAAATAATTGAAATCAGGATCTAGAAGGAATAGCTGAACTCCCACGTTCAGTGCAGCATTATTCACAATAGCCAAGATATGGAAACAATCCAAGTGTCCATTGACAGATGAATGGATAAAGGATGGATAAATATATACATAATGGAATATTAAGCAGCCTTTAAAAAAAAAAGAAGGAAGTCCTGTCATTTGTGACAACATGATGGAAGCTGGAGGACGTAATGCTAAGTGAAACAAGCTGGTCGCAGAAGGATAAATGTTGCCTGATTCCACTTATATGAGGCATTTAAACCAGTCAGACTCACAGAAGCAGAGAATCCAAGAGTGGTTGCCAGGGCCTGGGAGATGAGAGAAATGTGGAGTTGTTCACTGGGTTTAAGGCTCCAGCTATGGTAGATGAGTAAGTTCTAGAGAGCTGCTGACAACAGAGTACCTACATCTAACAACACCCTATCACGTGGTATGGTGATCTTCAAGATCAAGTACTTTCTAAGAGCAAAATTCCATTGCTTAAGGAAGAGGATTTCTTGGTGCACTTGAAGGCTGGGTTCAAAGGAAAACTCTAAGCGGGGAAGCAGCAGCACGTGTTCCCTCCACAGTGAGGCAGCCCGTAGAGCGCTGTGCTTGGGGCAGCAGAAGAGAGAAGGGGAAAAGGAACCTCAGGGAAAGAGGAGTTGCTGTCTTTCTTTAAGATGGAGTGTAACTGGAAACAGCCTCCAGCCAAGGTCAGGGTCAAGAGTAATTGAATCCTGGCAAAATGTGCTAGTTTATCTTCCACCAATGAACGCCTGCCAAACAATATACACAGTGTCGCACAGCGCCGGAGAGTGTCTGATGCATCTCCAGAGTATTTATGGGGACTTCTGTTTTGAAGATAGTTTCTTAGGTAACAGAGTGAAAACATGTATGGATGAGCTCTCATTTATCAGTGCCGTGGCTTCCTGTAAAAATTAAACAGCAAGAATTGTGACATTTTCTCCTGAGCAAAGCAAGTGTTTCAAAGGGACGAATGGGTTGGGAGTCCTTTGAAGATGGTGTATGCCTGAACGACTCAGCAGAAAGCCTGGCATCTGCATAAGTTACTCAGAGGTCCCGACCCCATGCTTCTAAGAGAGAAGAGACAACAGTAGCTGTAGGCCTGGGTGAAGCTGCTTGCTATGGTACTTGGAGCCCCTCTTGCTGGGGAGAACGCTGTCTTACTTTGCTTATTCCAGTCACCTTCCAATGTCCCTGTGTTTCTCAGACTCATTCAGCTGCTCTGATAGCTGGAAGCTGTTAGACTAGAAATTCTAGATGGTAGTGAGGCTTGAAATCATGTGCTTTTTACAACAATCCCTTTAGTTCTATAGCATGAGAGCATGAGCTGGTCCTCTGTTTCCAGAGAATGATTTTTGTCAGCAGAGAACAATCAATAAATGACCTAGGAACCAAGGAGAATGCTGACGGAGAGCAATCCAGAACACAGGGGACTCTGACGTAGGCATACAGGAGGCAGAACCAGGAGGCAGAACCAGAACCAAAGGAGGCACTTCCTGGGTAATTTAAAATAATTATTTAATACAACAAAATGTTTTCTCTTCTATTAGAATGCCCCCCTCAAAATACTGATGAGCAATATTCCATTGTTTGGATATACAAGTAGTTTGTTATCCATTCACCATGAAGGACATTTGGGCTGGTTCCAGCTTTCTGGGATGATGAAGAGAGCTACTGTAAACATTATATGCAGGTCTCTGTGTGACATAAGTTGTCAGTTGTCCAGTGTGAATGCCCTGCATTAAGATTGCGAGTTTGTACAAGTGCCTGTTCATAAGAGACTGCCAAACTGTTGTCCAGAGTACATGAACAATTTTGTGTTCCCATGAGCAAGATATAAAATTCTAGCTGCTCCCATACTTGCCACCACTTTGGTGTGGTTGAGGTCTTTTTAATACTATTTCAGACACTCATAGATATGTTTCTCACCTCAGTTTTAATTTGCACTTTATCAATACTAATGGCTGGTGATGATAAGTAGCATTTCATTCACATGTTTATTTCCCATTGATATAATCTACTTTGTGAAGTGTTTTGCCCATTTTTTAGTTGGATTGTTGGTTAGTATTGAGTTTTGAGAGTTCTTTATGTAATCTGGATATAAGTCATTGGTTGGATATATGATTTCCAAGTATTTTCTCCTAGTCTGTAGCTTCATATTTCATTCTCCTAACAGTCTTTCCCAGAACAAAAGTTTTAATTTTTATGAAGTCCAATTTGATCAGTTGTCTATTTTCTAGATTTTTTTTTTATCACGTCTAAAAGATCTTCACCCAACTCCAGGTCTCTAAAATTTTTGCTTATATTTTATCTAAAAGTTTCATAGCTGCATATTTTATATTTATCCATGGTTCATTTTGAGTTAATTTTTATATAAAAATGATGTTGAGGTATTTTTTTTTGTATATGGATGTTAATTGTTCCAACACCATTTGCTGAAAAGATAATCTTGTTCCATTTAATTGAGCTTTTATTGTTTTCTCTTGGGCAAAAATTGACTAAACATTATTGGTGTGGGTCTATTTCTGGACTCTTTATTCTATTCTATTGATTTATAAGTCTATACTTTTACAAGTTTAGATTATTATAGCATTAGAGTCAATCTTATAATTGAATAACGTGAATACTCCAACTTTCTTCTTCTTTTTTTGTTTTGACTATTCTAATTATTGTGCCTTACCATATAAATTTTAGAATCAGCTTTTCTATACAAAAAAAAAAAAATCTTTCTCATTTGCTTGAAATAGTTGTAAAACTATTGCTAAATTTGACGAGAATTGACATCTTAACAATACTGAGTCTTCCAATCCATGAATACTTAAGTCTTACAATTATTTTGATCTTTGATTTCTTTCATCAGTGTTCTGCAGTTCTCAGCATGTAGATCATATACATGTTAAAGTTCTTTTAAAGTTATACCTACTTTTTTTGGAGGGGGGCTGTTATAAATGGTATTATATTTTTGATGTTGAATCCCAATTATCCACTGCTAGTATATAGAAACAAGATCGATTTTTGTGTGCTGTCCTTTGCTCCGTGACTTGTCGTAGCAACCTGTTAGTTCTAGAAACCAGTATTTTTTGGGTATATTCCTTGGGTTTTTCTTTGTGGAAAATTGTATTTCTTTTTTCTTGACTTATTACACTAGCTAAGACTTCCAGGACTATTTTCAATACAAATGGTGAGAGTAAGCATCCTTGACTTGCTTCCTTTCAATTTTAGTGGGGAAATCTTTCAGTCTTTCACACTAAGTGAGTTTTGTTGCTAGCACCATTTTGTTATAAGGAGATTATATAAGAATTTCAAGCAACAACTAGGATTTTTATTTCTTCTGAATGTTGTCCTTAAATGGTTTCATGAGTAAAAAAATGAGGAGTGGCAGTTGTCCAGACATTTCAATAGGAGTAACAGCTAAGTTCATACGTGAGCCAGTAAGGACAGCTGCCATTACTGCTACCCAACCTACAACAAGTATAAGACACCATAAATTTTAAGATGCATTCTGATTTTACAAATGTTAACAAATGTTAAAAGGTGAAAAATATGTATCTTGGAGCTGGTAACATGTAACTTTTTTTATAACAGGCTTTTACAAAAATAATCCTATTTCATGAGCAATTTCCCAGGTCATAAAAAATATTTATAGGCATATTATTTTAAAGGTGTCTAATATTTCATCATAAGGGTCTATCAAAACTTATTTAATCAGTATTGCCTATTAAAATTTTATTTTGTTTTCAATTTTTACTATTATATATGATACACTGATAAGCATTTTTAGCATTGGCTTTTGCATTTATAATTATATGCTTAGAAGTGGACTTGATCAAAAGATAATTTATCTAATTTTTAAGCTAATTGTCCTTCCAAAGGTATGATTTTATACCAGGAGAAAGCCAAATGATTCCTGAGAAAATGCATCAGTGCTGATAATATATACTTGTATTCTAAGGAGAACTTTGGTTACCAGATGATGAAATATGATTTAAATGATCAGATTTTTCTTGTTCATCTGCACAAGAGTAGAGTACAGGCAGGGGATTATTCTTTGTTTTCTCATAAAATTTACTGGTAAGATGAGAAAAAAATCAATTTCGTAACAATCCTCTTTTAACATACTTCCATGGAGGAACTGTTGCTACAAATTGTAGGTTAAAAGGGAATGTTTACTGGATGAAGCATAAGGATTTTTATATCTGACACAGAGCAAAGTAATTTAATAGAAAAAAATGCAAATTTTGAGTTGTAAAAAAATTGTAAAAATTTTATTTCTACTCAAATTTGTGAACCAAAATACTCCATTAACTCCATTCCATCACTATATGGGTAACTACGGGAAAGTTTGTTAACATGTCTTGGATAAGAATATCAGTTGTATTGGAGTTAAAACAAATATGTGTTGCAATACAATTTGCTCCAATGTTTAGCTTAGCTTAGAAACGGAAAATGTTAACACAGTAATTTCAAACTGTTGATACTGGTTTGTATTTTGGGGGCCAGCACTGAAATTGATATAAACAGAAAGTACTTACATTGGATTTTTAATTCATTCTATCTTGTGGTTAAAGCTGCTGGCTGTTTAAATGAGGAAGTAAGAGGGAAGAGATTAGGAATAAGTGACAGCCACATGTATGCATTTCTTAGTAAGTGTAATTATAAATTACATAGAAATCGAATAAAGAGAGGTACACAGTTTTAGAAAGGGAAACATATACAGATGCAACATGCTATTGTAGAGAAAACCTTGGATTGAGTTAGGAATCTGACAGTTACAAACTGTATGACCTCACATTATTTCATCTGTGATTCAGGGATCTCTGACTACAAATCAGTAGATAGTTGATGGGGAAGTATCTACTTTGAAATTTTTTATAACATCATAGACAAGTATTATTATTAATGAAGGGCAAAATACTCATCTTTACTACTTAACAATGTGACCTTGAGCAAATAATTTAACCTTTATAAGTTTTGTCCTTTTACCTGGAATATTAATATCTACCACCCTAAAGTTATTTTAAGGGTGAAATGAAATTATTTTGTGACAGGTGTGACATAAGGAAACAAGATTAGGACACTTTCAGACGCATTTTCATTATAGGTTCCCTTTATTTTGTTGACTTGCAAATGTTGGCCAAGCTCCTCTCCATAACATTCATCAGCTTAGATTTTCCAAAGATCACCAAAGGATGATTCACGAAGATCCAGAACCCTGTTGTGGAATGTGTCCCAAGAATCGTGGAAGCAATCTCTATAGGAAAAAAAGGTGTATATACCACACTTAGAGATATTATTCAGCTATCTCTAGGCCACGGGGTGATGTTAACAACCAACCCCTCACACCAAACAGAAATGAAGTTTTTAGGAAAAAAGGCTTCAGTTGTGTTAACGTCCTAATTCTCATGCCGATTTTCATTTTCTATTACTGAGTACTTCTTTAACACTTAGAGATATTAATACTTTTCCATGCTAGTTACTTTATTGTTCATGACTATTCCTGTCAATCTGGATGATTTTATTTGAACTGATTGATCAATTAGCCGTTGTCCATAATTTTGTTTGTAATTGCGCCGCGTCGATTCTTTCAAGTGTAGCCTCATTACCTATATTTCTAAAAATTGTTTTCTTCCCTTTCCGGTACATCACCCTCATAGAACCTACAAATGCAGGTTTGTGGTGCTAGGGTTAGGGTTGCATTTAGGGTTATACTTCACTCATGCAGCAGTGCTGCAGCGGTATTTGAATGTGTAGCCTGGCTAATGGGGCCGGGGTTCTGTTGGCCTCCATGCATTTTGATTAGAAGGAAAGAAGAGGTCTCAGGAACCCCTAGGACCCTCTCCACTCAAAAGCCTTCCATTCTAGAGTTACATCTAATGTCACAGAATCAGATGAATACTCCTTCCATTATATCTCCTTGTTGCCTCATTTAACCTTTTAACCTCCATGTGTACTTAGCCTTCAGAAGCACATTGTAAGTTAAAATTCAGTAGACAAGTATGAACTGCATTGTTAGTATAATTTTAAATTAGACCCTGTCTCTGTTGCAGCCAAGACCTTAAGAAAAAAGGTGCCACCCCCATTCTGAAGGAAGGTGTGAAGCCACCTAAGCAGGACTCCCTGTGGGGTACATGAGTGTTACCCTGGCCTTGTCTTAAGTCCGCCCCAAGAGGCCACCTGGGGAGTGAAGAGGCTCAGCCCACAGAGACTGGAGGTTTTCTTACAGGTGCCCTCAGGCCGAAGGGCATTCTTAGTGACCAGCCAGAGTGAACGGCAAGGAGAGATCACCAGTGATGGGGGATGCTTCTCCAGGGAACCCACAGAAGCACCCAGAAGGGAAAGAACCAGAGAGTACTGACAGCGCCTGCACGAGGGCCAGTCAAATAAGGCCTGTCCCGCCATTTACCTCATGTCCCTCTCCACTCTCCATTTCTGAAGGGATCAAAAGCCTTGCTCAAGCTGGGGGAGGAACGGTGCAAACACAAAATAGAGAAGTAGAGGAGGAGCCCACCATACCTCCCTTTTTTCACTGCAAGGCCCAGCCTGGAACAGGCCCAAGCTGGGGAAGGGAGAGATTTAATTTTAAGTGAAATGAAAGGAAGAGTTGTTGGGTTTTTTTTTTTTTTTTTTTTTTTTTGCGGTACACGGGCCTCTCACTGTTGTGGCCTCTCCCGTTGTGGAGCACGGGCTCCGGACGTGCAGGCTCAGCAGCCATGGCTCACGGGCCCAGCCGCTCCGCGGCATGTGAGATCTTCCCGGACTGGGGCACGAACCTGCGTCCCCTGCATCAGCAGGCAGACTCTAAACCACTGTGCCACCAGGGAGGCCCAAAAGAAAGAGTTTTGACTACTATATATGATTGGACACTTTAATTAATGAAATATTACAGTTTTGTGACAAGCAGAAAACTAAGGAAATTTCACTCATAGCAAGTGACCAGAAAAGTCATGAGCTGTGTCATATTTCACAAATGTATGAAGAAGAATTAACCCTGCAGAGCAGGTGTGACAGGGCAGTGAGAAACAGGGTGGTTTTCTGATTGTACGCTGCCGTCCCACTGGTGCAAAGCAATGCTTTAAGCACCAAGGGCTGTAAATGGCGACCAGCACCAAGGATATTGACGCAAATGCTCCTGTCTTATTTCCCCCCCGTGGTGCAGCTCACACAACCTGAAGCACAGTGGTTAACAGCAAGCAAGATGGGTTAGCAGCATCGTGAAGAAGATATCTGCTGACTGTCCTTCAGCAAATGCGGGGCAGGCAATAAACCCATCGCAGGCACCTTCAGGAATGCCTCCTTTACACGGCTGTTCTCATGTGATTTTTTTAAAAACTATGTGTTGGTCTCAGAGAAATGATTTCTTTTGAAATGATTTCACAAATACCAAGGGCAAGACCTCATTTAGACAGAGCAAAAACTTCCCAAAGCCCAACGGAACATTCTTCTCAGGGCTGTGATTTCTGCTGGAGAAAAGGAGGTGTCTGAGATAAGCAGAGCAGACTGTGCTGGAAGAAAACAAACGTGTTTGTTGCTCTCCTGGTGCATATATTTCCTAATATAGTCCTGGACCTTGAGAACTCTGGCTGCCCCTGCCCTGGCAGAGAAACTCAGAGTGCTGTCCTGTGGAACCCAGAGACCTGTGCCCAGTGAGAACTTTGTGCGGCCACAAGTCCTCCCTGAGAAGGATGCTCCCGGGTGGCCTGGAACAGAGGAGGCGCTTCTTGGGTTCTAGAGGGTGAGGGCTATACACTCTCACATCCCTGCAGAGGCTGAACTGAATCATCGAAGACCACCTCACTTCTGACCCCACCTCCTGGGCCTATAAAGAGGAAAAGTTCGCTGCATTGAGGTGCATTCCTAAAGACTGCTCTCCACTTAAATTCGCTGTAGGCAGTGGGATGTGTTCAGTATTCATGGACCACCTGCCAAATAGGAGGCTCTGCTGGGCACTGGGAATAAACGACAAGTCAAAAGGACCAGTGATGTAACAAGAGCAGGGAGGTGACGGCAATAAAAGTGGTCGTTGTCTGTCGAGAATTTGTTTTTATTGAAATACACCTCCTTTACAATGTTGTGTTAGTTTCTGGTATATAGCAAACTGATTCAGTTATACATGTATATATATATACATATTCTTTTTATATTCTTTTCCATTAGAGTTTATTACACAATATTGAATACAGTTCCCTGTGCTATACAGCAGGACCTTGTTGCTTATCTATTGTAGAGAATTTAAATACGATAGTAAAATAGATTAAAATTGGGTCCACTATTTATTATCACCATGTACCAGTAATTCTAAGTAACATTGGTGACAAAATACCCTTCCCTGAAAAAAATCTTTTGTTGCTTTAAATTTCAAACAATTTTTGCAACTACTATAGGATTTTAATTATATCTTTATATGGGACATATGAAAGTATATATTTATAGTGATTTATTATTCATTTATTCATAAATATATTATTGTATTTATATATTTATACAATTCTATATACTTATGTAACTTTACATTATATATAATATATAAGTAAATGTTTGTTATAACAAATTTTTAAGTATACAGTTAATATATAATATAAAATATTTAATATATAAAATATATATAATTTGAAATCCCACATATGTGAGCTTCAGATGTGTACATTTTTATTACTTTTCCTTTATTAAACATTCTACGTAGTTAATTCAGAGGAAACCCTTGACACACATACATTCACCTACACGTCTTTATTTTGAAAACACATGCTTAATGGTTCAGAATTGTTGGAGCTCATTTGTGTCCAGCCTCTGTGATAGTAGATATTCTTGTGTTTAACAGTAGATTTGAAATAAACAATGATTACATCATGATTTTTGAAGACAAAGAAAGAATTTGAGTGATTTCTGTGACTGCAAGTTTTATTTATTTTAAAAATGTAAATCAGAATATCAGAGTGCAGACTATAAGGTGAGGTATGATCTTTTCATTAGTAAGTGCACATTTTGGTTCACTCATAAACATTTTACTGAATCTGAATAATTCAGATTGAAATTTATTTTTTAAAATAGTTAATTCTTTCAAAACTAAAGAATAAATCAATAAAATAAAACATTACAACAGTGGTATGACATAGTAATTATGCCTTTTGAGATCTTTTTTGTTAAAATTCATTTACTAGTTACTGGACAGTTATTTACACAAAATTGTTTTTCATGCTATAATCAAAGAATCAAAATTCAAATGGTTAGGTAAACTTAATAACTATTAAGTAGTTGCATTTTTTCATTTTTGAACTATATTATTAACTTTTTTTTTCTGAATATGATTATAGACATGAATAAGATTTGTCACTGGTATTTTTCGGTCCTTATTATTATTTGTTTTATTATCTGGCTATAAATGAAAATAATTTTGTGATGTAGAGATAACGGGTGTAAAATGTTATCTTCTGTATCAAATACAGAAGGTATGCCACTGACCACAATATTCCTGACAGTGACAAACGGTAAGCAGCTACTATGTGCCAGGCACTGTTTTAGGGCTACAGTATACAGCAGTGAGCAAAACAGACAAAATGTCTGTCTTACTTAAGCTTATTATTTAGCAAAGAAAAGTAAACAATAAATAAAATAGCAAAGCAAATTATATAATATGTTAGGAAGTGATAACTGCTCTGGAAAACGAATAAAGCAGAGAAAGTGAATCAGAAACTGCTTTGGGAGGGGCTATGATTTTAAATAAGGTGGTCAGAGTAGACCTCAATGAGAAGCTGTCATTTGAGCAAAGACTTGAAGGACGTGAAATACATTCTTACCCTCAAGGATTTCATAGGACAGAGTCATATGTCAGATCATTTAACAATCTCACCACTGTTTGCAGTGAAAACAAAATAATCGAGGTCCATGGAAATGACTTAGTTGAACAAAATTTAGTTCTATGTAGTATCATTTAGCTTTTTTTAACTGGAAAATAAAAATGTTTATATTTGAGAAAGTTTCAATAATCTGGATCTGTAGTGATGAATAACAGTAGATATTTTATTAGAAAAATCTTCAGTGAATACCTACTCTGTACAATACATTTGGATAAGTATTGTTTGCATCTAATATGAACAGAATTCAATCTTTATTTCCAAACAGTCAAGCAAAGGGATAAATTTATTATGCTGAGAAGGAAGTGCTATAAACTGTACAAAAGCGTTAAAGTACTGTGAGAAGTTGAGGGAAGGTGGGAAATCCTTGGCAGTTCAGTGGTTAGGACTCTGTGCTCTCACTGCTGAGGGCCCAGGTTCAATCCTTGATGGGGGAACTAAGATCCCACAAGCCATGTGGTGCAGCTAATATTAAAAAAAGAAGAAGAAGTTGAAGTTGAGGGAAGGCAAGGTTAAACCTGGCAGCATGATGTCAGAGAAGGCTTTACAAAGCAATGACATTTAAATTGATTTTGAAACACACATTGATCTCTTTCCCCCTCCTCCTGCATTAAGACATGTCACATAAGTGTATTGTTCTCAGTAGAAGCAAAAATGGTTTTGGAAATCTAATAGGGTGCCTCAAAACCTTTTCAACATTTTTGCTCTTTGATGTTGGGATTAACACTCCAAATATCAGAGGTGTAACTTCTTCACTAATGCTAGTTCAGAATTCAGAACAGCAAGAACAAGTTCCCTAGAGAAGTCCTACAGATCCATTTTTGGAAGAGAATGTCTGTGTTTATATTTCCAGTTTATAAAACATGTACCAATCACTTGGCTTCAGGTCGTGTTTACAGAAGAGAAAAACACCCACAAAACAAATAAACTGCTGCTTGCAGTTTGGACTGACAATCCTTGGCTCTCCCCCTGCAGGGGCACTAGTTTTCCTTGCCTGATAGAAGCCCCCATCAAGGGGTTTCTGTGGAACATCCATTCTTATAACCAAAGTTTAGTTCAGATTCCCTCCTGTCTGATGTGCTGACAACTGGTTGAAATTAGACCAAAAGAAGGTTCTCACTGAGTAGGTCCACTCACTAACTAACAAACCCCAGGTACTTCACCCTGGGGCAGCATCTTGCATCCTGGGCAGTGAGAACAATTTCTTGAGTCTGTCCGCCAGAGGGAGGTTCAGATTAATGGAGACTTTAAATAGCAGTTCCTATTCTGATGCAGTTTCTCAAGAGGAGCGTGGCCTTTGGAAACCAGTTTGTCTATTTTGTCAATAAATCAAGTCTTGCTTTGTGAGTCCTAGGAAACAGATCATGGGGAGATGCATTAGCTGGTTCCTTTCAGCAGTTAGTTTGTTCATGAAAAACAAAACAAATTGAAGTCATGAATATTGGCATTAAATCTGGATAGAAAGAGATCAGGAGCTAATGATACTGAAAGTAGAAATGTAAGAAAGGAAGTCTGAAGGAAGAAGTGTGAGGACTAACTGCACAGGTCTCTGAGTCAGACACAGGAAAAGATGAGGAAGCCTGTTCTCTGGGTAGCTCCCGAGTCTTTAATGTCAGACCGAGCAGCTCTGACCTTTTCATTAACTAGAGTTAGCTTTTTAAGCTCCTAAAATGCAGCCATCAGCAACTCCCCAAATAAATTTCAAGGAGTCATGTTTTGTGAAACCCTGTCACTTTCATGAGTCATTACGAAAATGTTGTGTGTCGATTGTGCCAGCTGTAGGGTTTCATGTGAACCCACAGTTCTGCAGCATTCGAGAACCAATCTCTGCTCTAGTCATTGCTGCTGGGCATGTAGTTAATTTTGAGTAATGGCCATTTAGGACCATTCAGAATCAAGCACAAGTGATTCATATGTAGCAGGGACCCAAGAAGTATTAATTGAATGAATTCATCAATTAAAATAATTTTCTTGTGCTAGAAGAGGAGCCATGTGTATGTGTTGTAAGGTAGTCACTGGTGTCTTTATGTATTTTTCTTTCTATTTTCTTCCTATAATGGCCCTAAAATTGTTGGGCCTCCTACCCTCAGGTGTCTGTGAATTTATAATCATTTACTGACAACTTGGACTTGCATTATAGATGGTCCTCAACTTACAGGTTACCTACAGGAAGAAATTCTGGAAGTCTCTTCCTTTCCATTTCCATGGATGAGTCATCTTTCTAATTCAGATGGAAAAAGATTCTAAATCTTGGCCTCTAGGACTCTTCTCCCATTAGAATGTAAGGCCTATGAAAGCAAGAGTTATGTCTGTGTTTTCCATTATTCTGTCATGTACTTATCCTAGTGCTTTGCACCAAATAAGTACCTGATAATTTTTATAATTTAACAGCAGTTAATATATATTTAATATAATTTGTTGAATGAATAAGGAATAAAAGAATCAACACCTTTGTCAAGCACATCTCAAGTGAGTATTTGAGACTACTTCCCTACACATTAAGAAATTGTCATCCCAAATCCTATGTTCATCATTTCCTTAATATATTTTTATGGTGTCTCTATATATTCTTTGAAAGTATTTATTTAGTTTAATAATTGTTAACTTTAAATAAATGTCTATAGTTTAAATAGTTTATAGTTTAAATAAGTGTGTATAGCACAGGGAACTATATTCAATATCTTGCAATAAACTACAATGGAAAAGAATATGAAAAAGAATATATATATAAATATAAAATAATATATATTTATAATCACTTTGCTGTATACCCCAACCTATATAACATTGTAAATTAGCTATACTTTATTTTTTTAACATCTTTACTGGAGTATAATTGCTTTACAATGGTGTGTTAGTTTCTGCTGTGTCACAAAGTGAATCAGCTAACATATACATACATCCCCATATCCCCTCCCTCTTGCGTCTGCTTCCCACCCTCTCTATCCCACCCCTCTAGGTGGTCACAAAGCACCGAGCTCATCTCCCTGTGCTATGTGGCTGCTTCCCACTAGCTATCTATTTTATGTTTGGTAGTGTATATAAGTCCATGCTACTCTCTCACTTCATCCCAGCTTACCCTTCCCACTCCGTGTGTCCTCAAGTCCGTTCCCTATGTCTGCGTCTTTATTCCTGTCCTGCCCCTAGGTTCATCAGAACCATTTTTTTTTTTAGATTCTATATATATGTGTCAGCATACGGTATTTGTTTTTCTCTTTTTGACTTACTTCACTCTGTGTGACAGACTCTAGGTCCATCCACCTCACTACAAATAACATTTCGTTACTTTTACGGCTAATATTCCATTGTATGTATGTGCCACATCTTCTTTATGGATTAATCTGTGTATGGAAACTTAGGTTGCTTCCATGTCTTGGCTATTGTAAATAGAGCTGCAATGAACATTGTGGTATATGACTCTTTCTGAATTATGGTTTTCTCAGGGTATATGCCCAGTAGTGGGATTGCTGGGTCATATGGTAGTTCTATTTTTAGTTTTTTAAGGGACCGCCAAATTGTTCTCCATAGTGGCTGTATCAATTTACATTCCCACCAACAGTGCAAGAGGGTTCCCTTTTCTCCACACCTTCTCCAGCATTTATTGTTTGTACATTTTTTGATGATGGCCATTCTGACCCGTCTGAGGTAATACCTCATTGTAGCTTTGATTTGCATTTCTCTAATGATTAGTGATGTTAAGTATCCTTTCATGTGTTTGTTGGCAGTCTGTATATCTTCTTTGGAGAAATGCAAATTTAGGTCTTCTGCCCATTTTTGGATTGGATCGTTTGTTTTTTTGATATTGACCTGCATGAGCTGCTTGTATATTATGGAGATTAATCCTTTGTCAGTTGCTTCATTTGCAAATATTTTCTCCCATTCTGAGGGCTTTTGGTCTTGTTTATGGTTTCTTTTGCTGTGCAAAAGCTTTGAAGTTTCATTAGGTCCCATTTGTTTATTTTTGTTTTTATTTCCATTTCTCTAGGAGATGGGTCAAAAAGGATCTTGCTGTAATTTATGTCATAGAGTGTTCTACCTATATTTGCCTTTAAGAGCTTTATAGTGTCTGGCCTTACATTTAGGTCTTTATTCTATTCTGAGTATACTTTTATATATGGTGTTAGGAAGTGCTCTAATTTCATTATTTTACATGTACCTGTCCAGTTTTCCCAGCACCACTTATTGAAGAGGCTGTCTTTTCTCCATTGTATACTCTTGCCTCCTTTATCAAAGATAAGGTGACCATATGTGCGTGGGTTTATCTCTGGGCTTTCTATCCTGTAGCATTGATCTATATCTGTTTTTGTGCCAGTACCATACTGTCTTGATTACTATAGCTTTGTAGTATAGTCTGAAGTCCAGGGGCCTGATTCCTCCAGCTCTGTTTTTCTTTCTCAAGATTGCTTTGGCTATTCGGGGTCTTTTGTGTTTCCATACAAATTGTGAAATTTTTTGTTCTAGTTCTGTGAAAAATGCCATTGGTAGTTTGATAGGGATTGCACTGAATCTGTAGATTGCTTTGGGCAGTATAGTCATTTTCACAATGTTGATTCTTCCAATTCAAGAACATGGTTTATCTCTCCATCTGTTTGTATCATCTGTAATTTCTTTCATCTGTGCCTTATAGTTTTCTGCATACAGTTCTTTTTTCTCCTTAGGTAGGCTTATTCCTAGTGATTTTATTCTTTGTGTTGAAATGGTAAATGGGAGTGTTTCCTTAATTTCACTTTCAGATTTTTCATCATTATTGTACAGGAATGCAAGAGATTACTGTGCATTCATTTTGTATCCTGCTACTTTAACAAATTTATTGATTAGCTCTAGTAGTTTTCTGGTAGCATTATTAGGATTCTCTATGTATAGTACCATGTCATCAGCAAACAGTGACAGTTTTGCTTCCTTTCCAATTTGGACTCCTTTTATTTCTTTTTCTTCTCTGATTGCTGTGGCTAGAACTTCCAAAACTATGTTGAATAATAGTGGTGAGAGTGGACAACCTTGTCTTGTTCCTGATCTTAGTGGAAATGGTTTCAGTGTTTCACCATTGAGAATGATGTTGGCTGTGGGTTTGTCATATATGACCTTTATTATGTTGAGGTAAGTCCCCTCTATGCCTACTTTCTCAAGGGTTTTTATCATAAATGGGTGTTGAATTTTGTTGATAGCTTCTTCTGCACCTATTGAGATGATCATATAGTTTTTCTCTTTCAATTTGTTAATATGGTGTATCACATTGTTTGATTTGCGTATATTGAAGAATCCTTGCATTCCTGGGATAAACCCCACTTGATCATGGTGTATGATCCTTTTAATGTGCTGTTGGATTCTGTTTGCTAGTATTTTGTTGAGGATTTTTGCATCTATGTTCATCAGTGATATTGGCCTGTAGTTTTCTTTCTTTGTGACATCTTTGTGTGGTTTTGGTATCAGGGTGATGGTGGCCTCATAGAATGAGTGTGAGAGTGTTCCTCCCTCTGCTATATTTTGGAAGAGTACGAGAAGGATAGGTGTTAGTTCTTCTGTAAATGTTTCATAGAATTTGCCTGTGAAGCCATCTGGTCCTGGGCTTTTGTTTGTTGGAAGATTTTTAATCACAGTTTCAATTTCAGTGCTGGTAACTGGTCTGTTTATATTTTCTATTTCTTCCTGGTTCAGTCTTGGAAGGTTGTGCTTTTTGAAGAATTTGTCCATTTCTTCCAGGTTGTCCATTTTACTGGTATACAGTTGCTTGTAGTAATCTCTCATGATCCTTTGTATTTCTGCAGGGTCAGTTGTTACTTCTTCTTTTTCATTCCTAATTCTGTTGATTTGAGTTTTCTCCCTTTTTTTCTTCATCAGTCTGGCTAATGGTTTATTTTTTTATGTCAAAGAACCAGCTTTTAGTTTTATTGATCTTTGCTATAATTTTCTTCATTTCTTTTTCATTTATTTCTGATCTAATCTTTATGATTTTTTTCTTTCTGCTACCTTTGGGTTTTTTTTGTTCTTCTTTCTCTAACTGCTTTAGTGTAAGGTTAGGTTGGTTATTTGAGATTTTTCTTGTTTCTTGAGGTAGGATTGTATTGCTATAAACTTCCCTTTTAGAACTGCTTTTGCTGCATCCCATAGGTTTGGGTCATCATGTTTTCACTGTCATTTGTTTCTAGGTATTTTTTGATTTCCTCTTTGATTTCTACAGTGAGCTCTTGGTTATTTAGTAGTGTATTGTTCAGCCTCCATGTGTTTGTATTTTTTACAGTTTTTTTCTTGTAATTGATATCTAGTCTCATAGTGTTGTGGTCAGAAAAGATACTTGATATGATTTCAATTTTCTTAAATTTACCAAGGCTTGATTTGTGACCTAAGATATGGTCTATCCTCGAGAATATTTCAGGCATACTTGAGAAGAAAGTGCATTCTGTTGTTTTGGATGGAATGTCCTATAAATATCAATTAAGTCCATCTTGTTTAATGTGTCTTTTAAAGCTCTGTTTCCTTATTTATTTTCATTTTGGATAATCTGTCCATTGGTGAAAATGGGGTGTTAAAGTCCCCTACTATTATTGTGTTACTTTCAATTTCCCCTTTTATGGTTGTTAGCATTTGCCTTATGTATTGAGGTGCTCCTATGTTGAGTGCATAAATATTTACAATTGTTATATCTTCTTCTTAGATTGATCCCTTGATCATTATGTAGAGTCCTTTGTCTATTTATTTTAAAGTGTATTTGGTCTGATATGAGAATTGCTACTCCAGATTCTTTAAATTTCCATTCGCATGGAACATCTTTTTCCGTCCCCTCACTTTCAGCCTGTATGTGTCCCTAGGTCTGAAGTGGGTCTCTCGTAGACAACATATATACGGATCTTGTTTTTGTATCCATTCAGACAGTCTATGTCTTTTGGTTGGAGCATTTAATCCATTTACATTTAAGGTAATTATCAATATGTATGTTCCTGTTACCATTTTCTTAGTTGTTTTGGGTTTGTTTTTGTAGGTCTTTTCCTTCTCTTGTGTTTTCTGCCTAGAGAAGTTCCTTTAGCATTTGTTGTAAAGCTGGTTTGGTGGTGCTGAATTCTCTTAGCTTTTGCTTGTCTGTAAAGGTTTTAGTTTCTCCATCGAATCTGAATGAGATCCTTGCTGGGTAGAGTAATCTTGGTTGTTAGGTTTTTCTCTTTCATCACTTTAAATATGTCCTGCCACTCCCTTCTGGCTTGCAGGGTTTCTGCTGAAAGATCAGCTGTTAACCTTATGGGGATTCCCTTGTATGTTAGTTGTTATTTTTCCCTTGCTGCTTTTAATATTTTTTCTTTGTATTTAATTTTTGATAGTTTGATTAATATGTGTCTTGGAGTGTTTCTCCTTGGATTTATCCTGTATGGGACTCCCTGTGCTTCCTGGACTTGATTGACTATTTCCTTTCCCATATTAGGGAAGTTTTCAACTATTATCTCTTCAAATATTTTCTCAGTCCCTTTCTTTTTCTCTTCTTCTGGGACCCATATAATTCGAATGTTGGTGCATTTAATGTTGTCCCTGAGGTCTCTGAGACTGTCCTCAATTCTTTTCATTCTTTTTTCTTTATTGTGCTCTGCAGTAGTTATTTCCAGTATTTTATCTTCCACGGCACTTGTCCATTCTTCTGCCTCACTTATTCTGCTATTGATTCCTTCTAGAGAATTTTTAATTTCATTTATTGTGTTGTTCATCATTGTTTGCTCTTTAGTTTTTCTAGGTCCTTGTTAAATGTTTCTTGTATTTTCTCCATTCTATTTCCAAGATTTTGGATCATCTTTACTATCATTACTCTGATTTCTTTTTCAGGTAGACTGCCTATTTCCTCTTCATTTGTTTGGTCTGGTGGGATTTTACTTTGCTCCTTAATCTGCTGCATATCTCTCTGTCTTCTCATTTTGCTTAACTTACTATGTTTGGGGTCTCTTTCTTTCAGGCTGCAGGTTTGTAGTTCCTGTTGTTTTTGTTGTCTGCCCCCAGTGGGTAAGGTTGGTTCAGTGGGCTGTGTAGGCTTCCTAGTGTAGTGGACTGGTGCCTGTGTTCTGGTGGATGAGGCTGGACCTTGGCTTTCTGGTGGGCAGGATCACATCCAGTAGTGTGTTTTGGGGTGTCTGTGACCTTATTATGATTTCAGGCAGCCTCTCTGCTAATGGGTGATATTGTGTTCCTGTCTTGCTAGTTGTTTGGCATGGGGTGTCCAGCCCTGGAGCTTGCTGGTCATTGAGTGGAGCTGGGTCTTAGCATTGACACGAAGACCTCTGGGAGAGCTCTCACTGATTGATATTACATGGGGCCAGGAGGTCTCTGGTGGTCCAATGTCCTGAACTCAGTCTCCCACCTCAGGGGCTCAGGCCTGATACCCGGCCAGAGCACCAAGACCCTGTCGGCCACATGGCTTACATGTAAGTGTGTTAAATTCTCCCATCCAAAGGCACAGGGTGGCCGGCCTTCTGTGCCCTGCTCAGTCTTCCAGCCGGGCATTGTCCCTGGGCCTTGTCGATATGGAGAGCCTGCTTTGGATCCAGGTCCAGCTGCATTCCCTAGCCTCTAGAAGAAACTAGCTATACTTTAATTTTAAAAAATGGTCAAGGGACTTGCCTGTTGGCACAGTGGTTAAGAATCTACCTGCTAACGCAGGGGACACAGGTTCGAGCCCTGGTCTGGGAAGACAAATGAACAAGCATTTGATGCCTTACATTTCTCACCTGTAAAATGGGCATGGTAATAAAACAATCATAGTGTATATCCAACAGAATTTCTATAAGTTCTTTGTCTGCTTTGTCGTTTGCTTCTCCCTCAATGTCAGGTTCTTAGATTATGCTCCTCCCATCCCTGTGCCTGCCTCTAACGTGGTGTGTATCAAATTCATGCTGGCTTGCTATTTAATATTTTTGACTGTTAGAAAATAATTCTAATATTATGATAATGATAATAATACCTAACAATTACTAGACAGTGTGTCAAAGACTGTGATAAGCATGTTACAGATGTTACCTCATTTAATCCTCATAACCATTTTATGTAGTAGATACTATTATTATTATTTACCTGTAAAGAGCCAAACAGTAAATATTTTAGGTCTTAAGAACTATCAGTCTCTGCAGTTACTCAACTCTTTGCCATTGTAGAGTGCAAGCAGAAAGCAAATGTGAGAATGAATAGTCCAGTAAAGCTATTTACAAAAACAGGTCATGGCACACATTTGGCTTGTGGGCTGTAGAGCGCCTACCCTAGAGCATGGCCACATATGCAAGACTGGGAGCCACATCTCAAAATGCTATCATGTCTATAGGTTTACCATAAGAATTGACATGATTTTCTAGAACCTCTTACTGGAACACATGCTCTTCACTTAAATTTAGCAAATATTTATTGAGTACCCAGGGTATGCTAAGCACTACCCCAGGGGCCAAGGACTCAAATAAATCAGGTCATATCCTCTGCCCTCTAGTCTCAGAGACTAGCAATAGGAAGATCAGGTAGACAAACAATGGAACTCAGCAAATGCTATGATAGAAATATACAGCCAGTGCCACGAGACACAGACAGGTGACTCCATCAGTTCACAGATCTCACCAGCACCAGGTACTTACTATGTTAGGCTCAGGGATGGATATACGATACAGCGGAACAGACACAACCCACACCCTCATGTACTGACAGCCAAATGGGAAAACTCTCGTTTCAACTAATAATTTAGTAAATATTTACAGTTGTGCAAAGTGCTGAGAAGTACCAAGTACGAGGAGAGCATATGAACATGTGGAATCTGGGAACAGGGAATTTGACTTGATTATGAGGTGGGGGGACATGAACTGAAAGGTGAATTAAGGCCAGACCAGAAGAGCTTGAACACCAAGTTAAGGAATTTGGACTTTATTCTGGAGATACCTGGTAGGCATCAAAGATTATTGAACAGGTGAATGACAAGACTAGTCCTTTTGAAAGAAAACTCTGGCAACCATATGCAGAGTATATTGAAAGGAGAGAGAGCCGAGGCCAACAGCCTCAGCCTCATCATGGCCTTGTGGGAAACCATGTAATGAATGCATGAAGATGGCAGGAGGGAAGACTATTGAATAAACCCCAAATGAGATGCAGATACTCCCTGTACAGGCTTTAAATATTTTTTAATAGCATATTAACTTTCTGTATAATTTTTGATATGGCAGTGGGATGTCAGTTATCTGTAAATTACATCATCGTTTGCTAAAATGCACTGGGCTAAACCTTGAGTCTTTCAAGTATTTAAACACAATACCTGCTATTTATTTGCCTGTTAATTTTCTTAGAATCTGCTTTCTACATGGATAGTTCAAAAGCAAAATGATCATTATCAGTCAGTGTGATTACAGAGTGCAAGGTCGTGGCATTCACATGTGTGAGATTTCTCCCATGACCTGCTTATTTGTTGCTCTGGACCAACTACTTTATAAAAAGTATGCCAAGCATGTATTCCCCCTGCTCTGTAAGAATTCTAAAGGCAGTTTTCTCATTCAGTGGCTTCACCATAGAATGGATCCCTCAAATTCAACTCTAGGAGTTGACATTGGACCCTTCTCTTTCTATATCTAGTTACCAAGTCCAGTTGAGGCTCTGTTCAAACTTATCTCAGATTTTAGTCTTTCTTTTCCATTGTCACTTCTGCCATGCTAAAGGATTAATAAATTTTGTTTGTCTGAAAAAAGAGATGGTGAGAGACAATGAGAGTGTTGACAAGGGCAGTGGATAAAAGGTCTTGGCCCAAGCAGTGCCAAAGCTGGCATCTTCCTGGTGGCACCAAAGGCTTCACTGCTGGTCTGTAGCAAAGCGGGAATCCCCTTTGGGAGTCAAAATATCTCAAAGAAAAACAGACACAGGAGCTGTGAATAATGGAAAGTCTTGCAGGGCTGAATCCAGAAAAGAGATGATGCCTGTGAGTGAGGAAGGGGCTACAGGGCCCCTGGGGCTCTCTTCATGCACACATATGTGAACTGGGTATCCACAGAAACACCCTCCTAACTGGAGGGCAGCTGATCACTTCTGCAGCAGTCGTTGGTTTTAATATCTATGTCCTAATTTATTGGACATCTGCAGAACAACCAAAGAAAATATTCAAGTACGGCATGGGCAATCTGGCTGCTTTCTGAGTTCATCAAATATCTCACACTCCTTTTTCAAATGTTTTCAGTTTTGCAAAACTCAAAATGCATTTTGCCAAACATGTTCTCTGTTAATGTTTATTTAGAAGGGAATTTAATCCGTATGCTGCTGATGCATTTACACTTAACTCATCAGAATGTTTTACTAGAGTCATTTGATGTCCAAGAAACCTTTTGAGTCTTTTTTATAAGCCTCTTCAAGCCCATTTTGCTTCGAAACAGGAAGTCGCCTGTTACTAACCATAAACGAATGCAATCCCCAGAGGATTTGGTTTCATTTAAGACACCGAGAGACCACAAGTTCTCAGCCTACCCTGAACTCCACAGAAAAGATTTTCTCCTGAATCTACTGAGAATGGGCCATGCACAGATGAGGTGCTGTTATTATTTTCCAAAACAAAATCCGTTATGAAGAGGCATCTTTCATACAACTCCTGGGAAAGACAGTTACCAAAGCAGAGTGCTAAATCATTGGCTTTGCGGGCTGCACCTGGTCAATGTAACTGTCTCCCACGATCCACTTACCATTCAGAGCTCGTTTGCTAGTATTAATAGAACAAATAAAATGGAATGGGAGATAAAGATACCAGGATAGTGATTTCTTGCTTCAGGAAAACCGTCCTGGGTTACAGACCAATACAATGTTCCCAGCCATGAGCCAGGGAACCAAAGCTGATATAAACACAGCATCCAAGCCACAGAACATGACTTGTTTAAGGCTTAATTCTGTGAAGTAAGGCAGGAAACAAGATTTATCCTTCTGGGAAACTTCTGGCATTTGCCTCGAGCTGGGCCTGATTACTCTCTGCCGTCCTCACCACCCATTACAGCTATCTGAAGGAAATCAATTTTTTTGCCCAAACTAAGGCAAAAGAGAAACATCTCCATCTGAGTCCCATAGAAATCTTTCTGTTTGACGTGGCATTAAACAATGGGGAGCGAGCGGCCCTGTTCTGTGAGGATGGGCCGCTGCTATCTTAGGCCTTTTGGCTGTGAAGGGGAGTGAAACGAGTTGGGCGAAAGCCATTTTACAAACATAGTAAAAATAAATTTACTACACTCAATAATTGAATCTTAAACTTGTCACTATGGCAGACTCTAAATTATTCCAAGAGCCTTCACTGGGACTTGGCAAAAGCCGTGGGTGCTGGAGGTCAGTTTTCATGTATGAAATCCAGCTTAGGTTATAACTGCACAGGGCTACAGAGTAAATGTTCAAAGGATGAATGGGCCATTGAGAAGTAAATCTGACTCCCCAGACACTTAAATAAGTCCTGGAAGGGTTTAAGCCATCAGTTTGGTGGGCTACCAACAAAATTGGGCTATTAATACGAGAGAATTTGAGGTTGTTAATACCAGGCTTTTTTTTTTTTTTTCTGTGTGTGTGTGTGTGTGTGTGTGTGTCTATGTGTCTATAAGAGTTTGTTTTTTAACGTGTCTTTATTTTCATGTCGCTTTAGTTGTATTAAGTGCACTCTGATTGGGCAGTGAAAGCTGTGTGACTTGGTCGTTGGCCCACGCTCTGACTCCTGGGCACAGGACTGGAGTGTTTACACTGGAGGGGAATGTTCAGACTCTGACCCAACCAGGAGACATTTCGGTTAACATCTGGCTTTGCTTACTTGTCCTAAATATTAAATTATTAATGGACTATTAATATTAGACCGTTTCATTGGTTCATTTTTTTTTCTCCTTAAAATCATATTTAGAGACCACTTCCCTTAGAATAAGGTTTAAAACTCTCTCCTAGTTTCTTTCGGAATTTGGCATCTGTAAAAATCTTCAGGGGACTCAAGCAAAAGAATTACCAAAGTAACAAATACCCAAAACTAACCCATTCTTTTTAAGTTAGTTTGGGAAAAATGAATTTGTTCATTACTCAAAGTGAAGTGGTAAAAAACTTTTTTATTCAAATACTAGCATTACTGCTGATCGTTCATAAGGCCCTGAGAAGCCACCTGCTTTGGTAGCATATGTACCTGAATATACTGCCCAGAAATAAATATTTTACGTTTTTATTCATTTTAGTATCATGAATTATTTTTTGAATGAGGTCTAGACAGTCACAATTGCCTAATTAATTTAGGTGAGATCACCTGTGCTTCAGAGCGAGCCATATATGTATTCATTGATTCAATGCCAGTCTTCTCTTGCCAGAGTAGGTCATGGAAACATCATGCCTAATGATAGAAATGGCCTCAACTGGGAGACCATTTTACTGAATTTACCCAGTTCATCACCACACACATGCTTATAATATTTAAATGGAACAGTTTCAGAAAGTACCTAAGTGCTTTGTATCATGGCATATGTGGTATATATTTCACTACTTGGGTATAAATTCTTAGGAAATGGTCCCCTTAGTTTTGAAGTGCTTTCCGTTTTCCAGAGGAATCCACAGTCTCCCATGGGTTCCACTGGGAATTCAAACTTGAATGGGTCATTTTGTCCCCATATCCGCCGTTCCTCCTGAGTCCTCAGTTTTTTGTTAACGGTACAAAGATACTGCTAACTTCCATATTTCCCAATTTGAAAGTGAATAAATTGTCTCTATTGCCTTGAATCCAAATATACTTTCAATATTCCGCTTTCCTTATTGGCTGGAACAAGTCAGGAGGAATTAATCCCTCACTAGCATTATGAGGTAGGCAATGCATGTGCAGGAACTTTAACATATATTATGATTGTATGTGTACATACAGAGATATACGTGTATGGAATTCTATACTTTAACAATTGCCGTGAATTATAAACACACTCATAAAAGCAAACCAAGATCATTATTAACAAAAAAAAGTAAAAATAATGACTAAGTTGTATTTATTTAGGGCTTTGTGTTTTCACATATTTATTTCTAATCAGTTCTCATGAAATATTTATGATTATTCTCCTTTTTTCTTCCCTTCTGCTTCTCCTTCTTTTCTTACTTTTTCTTCTCCTCTTTCTTCTCATTCTTATTATCTTACAATTTTGCCAAATAATATTTAGAGGTTAAAATTACTTAGGTGGTGAAGAGTGAATTTAGTCCTTGAATCAGGTAGGTCTGATTCACTCAAGCTCTTTTCACCAAAACCCTACCTCTCTGAGGTTTAACCCGTAATGTTTTTGTAGCTATTGTAGGGAAGGCATTCTGGTGGAATTAACCCCTTTGTATGCATACAAACATGTGGGTCCTGTTTATGAAGAGCTATGAGGAAAAAGAAAGTCAGTATCTACTTTTACTATATAAAGACAGATCCTGCAAAAATACTTCATAATACCATACAATCAGGGCAGCTTCTAGGGTGAGGCAAGAAAAGCATCTAGGGCACAAAGTTTAAGGAGGCATGCACTCTTGGGGTGCTACAAGTGCAAGACTCACACCTGAGAGCAAACGCCTCCTTAAAGATTTTCCCCCGGCACCTCACTTGCTCCCTCCTAGTCCTGGCCCTTCCTCTAGTTCCACAGAAATTAAAACCAATCAATGAGTGGTTTATTAAATATTTATTATGTGCTATAGGTTGAGGAAAAACTCAAAAACTTTTCCAATTATATTGCATCAGCTTGTACTGGAAGAAAATGTTATCCAACTGGAAAGATAAGACTTACACATGGGAAACAGTCAAATCAGATATATTGTTGACTCTGTAAAATACCGTGGTCCCGTGTGAGGTCACAGATGTCAGATTCAGGACGGTGGAAAATGGGAGACGTTATTGACCATGCTCTCAAGGATAAGCCCTTGTGCTGTAACTCACATATGGGTGGGTGAGGCAGGACCCTGCTGGGGAGACTATGGGACTCCAAGAAAGGCTGACTGACGTTGGCCGTAGGAAGCCATTTATGTGTTTGAACAGGGGAGCAATGTGCAGAAAGCTCTGTGATGGATTATGCGTCCTTTTGCAGGAGTGGCCAGGGTGATGGATGGACGGTAGGTCCATCCAAAATAAGAATATTGTGTTAAAGTGGTTTAAATTTATTTTCAAGTGATTACTACTACAAAGAGGTTTTGATCTGTTACAGGGAAAGTGGAGTTGGAAGAAAGGAAACAGTAGAGGTTGAAATGTCCAAATCAGCCATCTTATTTATACTATTTTGTCACGTTCCCATTTCTCCTGAAGTTGGTTCCACAATGCACTTAGCCGTTGTTGTTGGCTCTGAACTCCTTATTGTCTGACCCACATGGCTGGCTGCTGGATCGTGGGCTGCCTAATTCACGGAGCAGTTTCTGTGGGTGACTCTGGTATTCCAGACTAGATCACCAAGCCCTTCAAGGTCAGGGCTCAGAGCTCATTCTGGAATGTTCTATCTCTGTAGACTTTAGCAGCAACTGGGTCCATGAAAAACAGTTAATAAGGGTTTCACAGCTGTCTGCTTGGGAGAAAAGACATGGAGAGAAATTGAACTTGATTACCCAATGAGGAAAGGTCTGCGTTTGTTGTACTTTGCAATGTTTGGACTGATCTGAATGAAATTTCCAATGGCTAATTTCATTTCTAATCCTTACATGAGCCAGAAAACTCCACCTGCAAGGGAACCGTTTTTCATTGCCTTTCTTTTGAAAAGGCATTTCCTGTCAACAGAAGCTGCAGTAACAGGCAGGAACTGGTTACTTCTATGACACTGGTGGTTGCTTGGGAAGGAGGCCCAGGACTCAGGCTTCTGCAAAAGTTTTTGGCTTAGGGTCAAACCAGAATGAACAATTCAAGACCCACATGTCTCCTGATAGACAGATATCTGAGCTGGGGGCGCTGAGGCCCAAGACAGTTTACCAAGAAGGTAGAATTATGTAACCCTGTCACTCAACAGGGCTTCTTTCCAGTTCAAGGTATCCTGGGACTAAACAGTACACATAGCAACAGAACAAACTGAATGTGTACCCTCTTTGCATTGCTAAATGGAGCACACTCCCCGTGTCGATGCATAAATCAACAAAAGCGCAATGGAGCGATGCCTCATTTATTTACCAACGCTGGGGAATGGACTATTTATTATAGATAAATATTCCAAATAACTAAAGCCTATGACTTTAAGTGCCAAAACTTTTAAAAATGTTAACCAAGTATGATGAAAATCCTCTGAACATTCCCTACTGTCTTAAAGACTGTACTCAGAATACAGTTCGACCTTAGAAATGTTTGGAGAAAAAAAAATGGAAGAAGGAATGGACAGATGCACCATTAGACCCGATGTTTAATGCTGATGACTAATCAGGGAGAAACAAAGCACTTCTATACTTAGTCTTCTTTGCATTTTGAGAGGAGTCATTGGTGGACTGAAGGGGTAGTTTGGACACTGCTGGGGAGAAACTGCAGCCTTATTGTGGAGGGGACAGCAGCAGGAGAATGCCGGCGCTGCTGAATATATACACACATCACCTCACCTGATTCAGATCAGTTATGTCTCCTAGTAATAAAACAATATGAAACTGAGATGTCTTTAAGGAGATTGTGGAAGTCAAGAGGAGAAGTACCAAAATACTAGAAATAGAGCAAGTGAGCTAAATATCAATCTAAAGTAAAATTCTAGAAAAAGACATTTCTGGGCACGTGGGTAAGGAATGTCATCCTCAAGGTCTCCTTGTCTCTCTGACCTCATGTCTGATATACTTACAAATCCTGTGAGCTTTATGTGCACAATCTATGCACAACTTGACCACTCCCCGCCTCTTATCTGTTCCTTTCGTAGCCCAAGCCAACTGATACGGTAGATGAAATCATTGGCCTCAAGTCATCACTTCTCTCTGTGTACACACTTTCGCCATGGTGTTCTGATGGGCAAAGTCTACTTCCCTGCCCCTTGACTCTGAGCTCCATTGTGTGCCCTCCAAGAAAGGAAGCACGAGCTTGAAATGCGCCTGTCAGTGGGCTTTCTTTCTGGCCTTTGCTGCCACATCAAGAAGAGTTTCTTCAGGCTCATTGGTACACTCTTACCTGAGGTGCAGAACAGCATCATGGAGCAGACCTGAGGGAGATGCCCATCACAGTCAGACCCTGCAGCTTGAACGGGGCCCAGCCCAGCTTGGGTCAGCAACCCCCTAGATGACCTGCGGGTCCTTAAGAACCAACGCTATTGTTTCAAGCCATTGCATTTTTGAATCGTTTATTATACAGCCATAGCTTACTGACTCAAGGGGAGTATTATTGCATTATCCCTCAGCATCTCACCTTCCTTGTCCTGCTCTGCTGCAGACCCTGGTCTCATTGCTCTTGCTCCAGTGTGCCAGGCTTTAGCAGAGACCATCTCCACTGTAATGCTATAATTCAGTTTTTCTAAACTATTGTTAGTGCAGCCAAATTGAAAAAACATAATTAAAAAGTATGGGATATTAACTTATAACAAAGATTAAAAATATCTTAGACACATAAAGGCAATTTTAGTAACTCCTTAGAAGGGACAAACTCATCCTATGAAGGTTTTTGAGGCAGCTTAATAATCTTTAGAAGCAAGGGTTCTGAAGCTGTGTGGCCTGAGGTCAAAACATGGTTCCATCAACTTACTGCTGAGTGACCATGGGCAATTATGTAACTTTTCTTTGCCTCAACTGGATTCTTTGTAAAATGGCCATAAAGATAGCACGTGCTTCATAAGGTTGTTATATGGATTAAATTAATGTGAACAGTAAATGCAAGACCTGGCAGATAGCAGGCACTCGAAGAGCTGTAAGTAGAGTTTTGTTTGTCATTATGACCGCTACTGATGTTGTTACAACAATTATTCCAAACTTGTGTATAGACTTTATACAGTCCTATGCAAAACGCTAGCAGGATTTTTCAAGAAATACTGAAAATTTTATAAAATATCTACTTAAATTCTGAAATCACTGACTACATCATAATCATTGACAAAAAGAGTAGATAATCAAACTATAAAAATTTAAATGAAAATGAGTTAAATAGTTTTCCCTGAAGATTAATAATTGTGTACTTAGGACACAGAATTTACAATAAACGTACAACTAGGAAAAATATTTGCAATCAAATATGACAGATAAATAATTAAATTTCTTTATAAAGAACTCATTCAGCTTATCTTAAAATGTAAAAATATAATTCACAGAAGAAAAAATACAAACGACTGAAAAGTATTTTTAACTGTACCAGTTTTATGAACAAGCAAAGAAATGTAAATTAACAAATAATCCTATTTCCTTTCTTGCAAATCAAAATAATTGTAATAATAATAACAATAATAATAGTGAATAAGAGGAGAAAGATGAGGGGACTCAGTGTAGACAAGGGTGTGATAAGTTAGAGGCACTCGTGTCCTGCTTCTACGAATAGATATTGGAGCAATACTAAATTTTTAACAATGTATAATTTTCATATGTTTATTATTTTATATAATTTTTAAACAATTTAAAAATATTTTTAAATGTCCCCTCTACTAATTTTACTTCTGAGACTCTAAGGGAAGAATCAGAAATGTAGATGACAAGGAATGTACAAAAATAGAAAAGAAAGCATTATTTACAGACATGAAAAGAATATGAATGAGGGATATTGTTAAATAAACTGTGGTTTATTTATATAAATGGATCTCATGCAGCCTTTCAAATGGTATTGAGAGAGTTTTAGAAATACGTTTGTCATATTTTGTTGTAACAATAAGGTGTCATATCATTTAGACAGTACTGTTTTAAGCGTATAAATATTATAGAAAAAAACAACTAAATGTGTTAACCTTAACACCTCTTCTACTGTTACATATATTTAAAATATCTGTTTCTGGAATTTTCTGGCAGTTCAGTGATTAGGACTCCACACTTCCACTTCAGGGGGCACGAGTTCATTGCCTGGTTGGGGAACTAAGATCCCTGCATGCCGTGCGGCATGGCCAAAATAATAAATAAATAAAAATTCTGTTTATGTATTTTTAAATTTTTAACTGTGACCAAAAAACCCATGTAACATGAAATTCATCAGCTTAAGCATTTTTACATGAACAGGTCAAAAATGTTAAGTATATTTACATTGTTGTGTAACAGATCACCAGAACTAATTCATTTTTCAAAACTGAAACGCTATATCCATTTAACAACTCCTCACTTCTCTCTCCGCCCAGCCTCTGATAACCAGCATTCTACTTTCTCTTTGACTATTTTAGATACCTCATTTAAGTGGAATCATACAGTATTTGTCTTTTTGTGACTGACTTATTTCACTTACATAATGTCCTCAAGGTCCATCCATGTTGAGTATGTGACAGGATTTCCTTCGTTTATAAGGTTGAATATTATTGCATTGTACATATAGACCATGTTTTATTTGTCCGTCCATCAAGGGACATTTGGGTTGCTTCCACTTATTGGCCACTGTGAATAATGTTTTCATGAACATGGGTGTTCAAGTGTCTCTTCAAGACTCTGCTTTCAATTCTTTTGGATATATACACCCAGAAGTGGGATTGATGGATCACATGGTAGTTCTATTTTGAATTTTTTTAAGGAATCACGATACTGCTTTCCATACCAGTTGTACCATTTCACAGCCCCACCAACAATGAACAAGGGTTCAAATTTCTCCACATCTTTGCCAGCACTTGTTCTTTTCTCTCATCCTAACAGATGTGAGATGGTATCTCATTGTGGTCTTGATTTGCATTTCTCTAACAACTTTTGATGTTAAGTATCTTTTCATACACTTGTTGGCTCTTTATGTATTTTTGAACATGTCGAAGTGTTTATCATTAACATGTATTACTTTTGTATCAAACAAACAAAACACTATGAACACAATTAGGATCAGTTTTGCCTCCAGTTTTGTGACATTAGCAAGAGCAAAAAAGCTTTCTTTTCCTAGGTCCCCAAATCCCCACTTGTGAAATAAGGAGACTAGACTAGTTAATCCCACATATGACTTCTTTTGTTGTTGTTGTTGTTGTTGTTGTACGCAGGCCTCTCACTGTTGTGGCCTCTCCCGTTGCGGAGCACAGGCTCCGGACGTGCAGGCTCAGCGGCCATGGCTCACGGGCCCAGCCGCTCCGCGGCATGTGGGATCCTCCCGGACCGGGGCACGAACCCGTGTCCCCTGCATCGGCAGGCGGACTCTCAACCACTGCGCCACCAGGGAAGCCCATGACTTCTTTTTAATAAAGGAAATAATCTTTCCTCATTTTCTTCAGTGTTGTGAAAGTAGTTACATTTATAAATCTCCTAAATTTTGAAATGATTCTGAGAACAGGTG
Organism: Pseudorca crassidens; assembly: GCF_039906515.1. Lineage (NCBI taxonomy): Eukaryota > Metazoa > Chordata > Mammalia > Artiodactyla > Delphinidae > Pseudorca > Pseudorca crassidens. Next base: position 78,159,672 of record NC_090309.1, on the reverse strand, counting down.
AATGGGTAAACTGATGATTTGGTCGTAGTTTTTTCAGAATTTCTTCTTCATTTAACATTTTCAGTGCTCCAGCTCTGTAGAAAGCGTTAGATCAGGGGCCAAGAATACAGAGATAATGCAGTCTGGACCCTGCCTTGTTAAGTTACAAGTCTATTTGGAGAGGCAAGCTTATAAGTAAGTAATTACAATGCAACTTCTGAAGCTGATACAATAATACATGTAAAAATAAGGTTCACTGGTGTTACAAAGCAGACATCTGCTTCTAAGATGCTAAAAACGTGAAGACTCATCTCATAGTGGGAAAAAACTCGTAATAGCTGTCCCCCAGACCTTGGTGTTTACAAAATCCATGGCACTCAATTTAGTGAAAAGAAATGTAATATTTACCCAGCAAAGACAAAGCAGAATTTCCATGAGTATTTAACCATTACATTTTTTTTAAACTAACAAATGGCTAAAATGTTTTCCATTCAATCAAATGGTATTTTAGAAATTGTGGTCTACACAAAGGATGTCTCTTGCTGGGCAGAGTAATATAATACATTCTGTGTGGAGTAGGAAACTTTAATGATATATGCAGTTTTGTTATTAAAACTGAGTTATATATTTTGCTCTGCTCTGGAAAATTGTGACCCAGTATAACATATCTTCACATTGTTTATAACTTGAGGAAAATCAACATTTTGGGTTCCCAGTTCACACAGTAGGAATTACATTTGTTTTGGCCAAATATAATTTATATAACTGCAAGGAACAATAAAACATGAACTCTACAGTGTTTTCTTACCTAAAAATAATATAGACCGTGTAAAATTGAAGAGATTATTATTATAAAGGAAAAGACAGTAACTTAAAAGGCTGAAGCTCATTTTACAACACTCTTTAATGCCTGTGCAAATAGGCAGACACCTGTGTCCTCATTTTCCTTGACCCTAGCCACAGGACTGAGATTCCACATAGTAATAAATAACCTTGCAAATAAAACTTTGAAATATAATTTGCTTGAACAAGCCCAGTTCTTCTATGTTGAAAAGTCATTTTCAAAGTGACTTCTTAAAATGACTCAGTATTCTTTATTCCCATGCCTACAAAGATCTTTTGTATGTGATGAAACATCTGGTCCATCTTGTTAATAAGGCCTCAGGTAGTAAAGGGACTATTCTGAATTTGGAGTTGGGAATTGAATGAATGAATGAAAGAACTGATTAATCAATCATCCAATCAATAATTAGGCATTTATCTTTAAGGTCAACTAGCCTATGCAAAATTGACTCTCCTACTTCAGTACCATAATGTAAAATGTGATCCTATTCTCAAAAATGTGGGAGTGATAAGGGAGAAGAGTGAAACTTCCTTTGAGGGGATATGTGCAAGAGTCATACTGAACACATATTGTAAAACTGCTGAATACAAAATCGATCAGACAACTAGAAAAAATATTGACATTTTGTTGGCAAGTACTGTGTTCAAGGAACTGGTCAGTGGTATCTTATTTAATATGTAAAGTCTAGACTATTCCATGAAGTTGGCAGAATTATCTTACATGTGACGAAACTAGGGTCATAAATTTTAAGTGACATCTTCCAAATCACATAGCCAAGTATGTGGTAGAGTTGACCCTGGACCACAAGTCTTCTGATTCTACATACTGCACTCCTGCCACTACAGCACTTGAGAATCTGCTGAGTGAAGACGATAGGCTAGTACAGTCACAGCATAATCAGATGGCAGATGGGCCTAGCATTCCTACTAGATGACACCTATCTATTCATGCAATTCTTACCTTTCCTCAGGCTCAAAACTTTTTCACTTACAGAGCAGATTTTTCTGCTCTGTGATTTATTTAGATTTCAAATTCTTCAGATTCCCAGTGTAATTTTTGACTTGGTCTTTTAAGTCTTAATGTCTATTTTAAACTGGGATTTGAATTGTATTTAATAGTATTAGGGTTTCTAACTGCATTGATTTTCTTCTGAAGCAATCCATTCTTAATACTTATTTAGAGAGAGAATCCTAAGGAATCGTAAATGGTGCAGACTTGTTTTTCAGGAGCCAACATCAGAGTCCATTTTCCTTTAAAAAAAAAAAAAAAAAAAATTGCAGCCTCTCCAGGCATTGAATCATCTGGCTTGGGGCCAGGCACTAGAGGGTGCTTTAGAAATATTATTTGATGATGAACTCGGATGTTGTCCACTTGCTTTTCAGAAATCATTCCTGTAAATCACGGCTTTGAAAACTTGTCAGCATTTTGCTCTTTCTTTTGTGGATTCCTTCAAAGGGAGAAGGAATGCCTGAAAAGTAAACATTAAACAAACAGCCATAACTGCATCCCAAGGAGTGCGGAATAGAAAAAATTATAGATACTTATAGATACATAAATATTTCTGTGAGATAAAAAGAGAACCCTGTGGATAACTCACAAAGAGCCTACTGGAACTTTATCAGTCGACTGGGCTTTGTCAGCGTAAAGCAGGTTTGTGAGGGGGGCCAGGGCAACATGTGTTTCTCCCTGTTCCATACCCTGCTTTTCTGGAAGCTTGCTGTAAGCATAACACCTCACATTTGTATGAGACTTCTTTTTTTTGGTCACACTTTTACATATATTATCTCTCAAGTGATATTCGCAAAACCTGTATAGTAAGCATTACTATTCCTATTCTCTAGATGAAAAAAAAAACCAAAACTGAGGTTTAATGAGGATAACTATTTCACTCAGATCTATAAGGTTAAGTGGCAGAGTCAGATTTTAATTATAAGACTTTTTCCTAGTATATAGGGCAGCAACCCCATTCTTCGTTTTTTATACAGTTAACATAACCATATTTCTTCCCTTCTTCCTTCAGACTTTGTCACCATATGTATCTTTCCTTGTTAATGTCTTAAAATAAAATCCATAAACACCAAAAACCAGAGGGCATGAAATATAAAATAAGGAAACACACACCTCCTTTGCTGTTGGAAAAAGAAAAAGCATAACCTGGTAGGGGAGCTAAAAATGTCCTGTAGAGACGACAGTATGAAGCGCCACGAAGCAGAGCCGTGAGTAAGGCGTGGTGTGTGGAAGAACCTTTCCAATTAAGGAAGAACTCTAATTGGAAAGATAAGGAAGGGTTTCTTAGGAGAACAATGCCTTTCTTTAGGTCTTGAAAGACAGCAAGATTCCAAAAGAGCACCCTAAGCTTTGGAAGTAGTAAAGACAAAGTCGGCAAAGCTCAGGGCATTTGCAGAAAACAATATTCAGCTTATTGGAGGATCACTTCCTGAGAAGAGGCTGGCAAACAAGGTTTTAACCAGGTCTAGAGCAGCTCTGTCCGAGATCAGGGAAATGTTTTCTTTACTTTTTTTTTCTTTAAAGTCTTTATTGAATTTGTTACAATACTGTTTCTGTTTTATGTTTTGTCTTTTTGGCTGTAAGGCATGGGGGAGCTCAGCTCCCCGACCAGGGATTGAACCCGCACCTCCTGAACCGGAAGGCGAAGTCTTAACCACTGGACCTCCAAGGAAGTCCCAGGGAAATGTTTCCTAATAGGCACTGTCCGAAGCAGTAGCCATGGGCCACATGTGGCTACTGAGCGCTTGAAAAGTGGTTGGTGTGACTAAGAAACTGAAAACTTTGTTTAATTTACTTTTATTTTTAATATAAAATCACATGTGACTAGAGCCCACCATTTTAGACAGAGCGATTCTAGGGGCCTTGGATGATTGATAGACTGAGGCAATCACAGAATTCTACGGTTACCCGGGGGGAAACAGATACTTGCTGACTGAGGAGAGAAATGAACTGAGAGACTTGGGAGAGGCTGGGATAAGAAAAATAAGGGCTGGAAGAATGGCAAGTTGGGATAAAAGGAGACATCCGGTTATAATCGCTGAGTCTGTGAACCACGGGATTCAAAATGCAAGTGCTTGCACTCATTTGTGTACGAAAAGTTTGTTCTTCACCAAATTTATGAACTCCTCCAATGTCAGAATGATGTCCATTCTTTCACCTCTCAATATCTAGTAGCCAGCCCCATGTCTTCCACAAAATATGTTGTGCATATGACTATTCTGACAAATTCAACCACAGTTGTGCATTTGTATGTTACAGTTAAATTAAAATGTCCATTATCTAAACCGGACGGAACTAATGAGTGGAGATAGTTAATTTTCAGTCATTTAAACACAACATATATAACCAGGTAAGTCTTAAAAAAATGTATTGGCGCGTGTGTGTGTGTGTTAGTTTCACCCAAATCTTTCTCTCTCTCTAAAGTACTTGGAAGTTAAAAACTCCAATGTGGTTTATCAGACACATTATCTGTATTCTTTTAAACCCAGGAGAAATAATATTCTTGTTTCAGCTTTATCAGATTCTTAAATTATGGATAAGGTGTTCTGTAAACTAGCTAGTGCCCACTCCTCATTCTAAGGCTGAAAGGATTATTAAAACCAAAACAGAAAACTGGGTTCCCCCAGACTCTAAGGAATTGATCTCCCAAGATTTAAGATCACGGTATCAAAACCACCAGTAAACACTGGTACTGAACTCAGTAAATGGTTTTCCTGCAATACTTTGCAGAAAAGAATAAAGCCCCGGCAGTAACAGCAGTGCGACACCTTATCCCCACTCCCACGAGCTGAGCTGCTAATTATTTTTTTTTACCTGCAGATGGACTCATCATCTGGATTCCTTCTCAGATAAGTCTTAAACATCTTTGTACTGGTGAATTCTCACGTGTGGATGTCTTGGGGATGAATGGGCACCAAGCAGCCTTCCATGAACTGTGTTACAGGCCAACGTTTACCAGATGACCTGGCCTCTCTTCTTTTACCTAAGGATGTGAGAAAAATATGCAGGATTTAGGAAAGAAGGATTGGGACGTCAGTTAGTTTTTCCTTAACATTTATTCAGATTGTACCTTGGCTAACCACACCTAATGCAGATGGAGTGGGTTTATCCATTTCTCCAAGCAAAAGCTATGTGTGTTCTAACTCCCCAAAGGTCTTACTTTGGAGATATTTTTTGCAATTCATCAATAACCTCCGTGGCTCTTGCCAAAATCATCCCCTCTCCCCGTTTTTTAGACCTGAAGGGAAAGTGAAGATAAGCTCAACAGCCACTGGCGTATCTTGGAGATGGAACTCTAGAGATCTGTACTCCTATGTCTTCTTTGCTCACAACAGTGAAAATCTTCAAATTTCTAGAGATACTGTTTTCTAACATCTTAGTCTCATCCAAATTGTATAACATTTCTTTGAAATAATGGCAGCAGGACTTTGAAGGGGTTTTAGTTCTGAATCCTCAGTTATGATTTTATTGTTTGAGTTTCCTCACCAAAAAAAATAAATAAAAGCCATGATGTGGAATTGTATCTTTTTCTATGTATTACCTGAATTCAGGCAACTGACTATATAAACCTAAGGAAAACAGTGAAGTTATCAATAGCAATGTTAGTCAATGCTGAAATTGTTCCTCCAGTCACAGAATCCTGAGATCTTAAAACTGAAAACTGTAAAGAAGCCACTTTAAATCATTCTTACAAATGACTGTACTATTGCAAGTATTAAATGCCTGGGAGCAGAGATGGGAAGAATGCTCGTTCATGTTCTGCTCTTCTTTTTTTCTTTCTTTCCAAATGTCCAAGTAGCCAAGTCTCTGGTATGTATCAGAGGAACAGGCAATTTTCAGAGTGAAGTCAGCTGAAAAGTATGTAGATGGCAGTGTAAATGTTAGGAGAGTTCGGAGGAAAGTATGCCAACTATGTGCTCTTTTTTGCTACAGTAAGTATAGAACCATCTCTTCAATGCCATGGGCAAGATCCTTGCCAAGTGGAATACCCTATTTATAACCCTATCAAGAAGAGGAAATAGTGCCAGGAACAAGATAAAACTATTAGCTGTATTAACAAAAATACTTAAAAGCATGTTTGTATTTGAAAATAAATGTTAGTGGTTCAGCAAAAAAATATAAGTAGTTGTAGATCTGGGTGTTGAAACCTGTTGCAAGACCATTAATTAGTCATCATCTTATCTTCACTGCCATTATCTCTGCCAACTTGCCTGTTTGAAGTCATAAAATGGAGCTCATAAATGGACTCTTTGGGAGATATGGGGAAATAAACAATTCCCCCTATTCGGTAAATAGTTAAGAAATCTCCCTGGGCTCACATGTTTTTTTCCCTCTTGTTGGCACTGTTGATTCAGTGCCCATCTGGGACGTCCTCCCAATCTGACTTGAAGCTGCCAATCTTTCCAATGCCAAGTATGTAGGCTGCAATCCCAGAAGTGGGAAAAATAGACCAAGTCCAAGGGCGTGCCATCGAGTGTGCAGACTCTGGTCACAAGGGTGTCACACCGGGAGGGGCCTGGCAACTAGCCTGCGCCGGCCAGCATCAAGACACGGGCCAGGAGCTGCCACCCCATGTCCTTCCCTCCTCCCCATTACCCTGGGGAGCAGCGTGTTGAATAAGCAAGTGGCTGAGGGAATGGCTGGATTGGTGCCACGGTCAGCTTCTTCGGCCTTCCTATTGTATCAGTGAAACTTGGTATATGCCATACTGTCCTCCTCTATAAGGCAAGCATCAAGATACAGTTTCCTTTTCCTTCCTTTGTTCCTTCACTTTCTCTTCTCCACCTACTCATCTAACCTGGTAGAGTGCAAAGGCCATAGGATATGGGATCAGACAAAATCAGGGTTATATCTAGCTCTTTTACTAGCTCTGTGTCTCTGAAGGTAAAACAACAAAAAACATTTAGCTCATCTAAGCCTCAACTTATTTTCCACTAATGGTGCCTACCTTGCTGGTTTGCTGTGAGGTTTAGCAGAGGTGATGTAAGAGCCTAGCACCGGTTCTGGAACATGATAGGCAATAAATATTAACTTGCCATAGCTAGAGGCACTACATTAGACTACGGCTATGCCAATTGATTAATGATTTATTCATCTTGTTATTTACTAATCTAATTCATTTATCATTAGATAGTGATACAGAATACTACCCTACGTGTCTACTTATTAAAATAATTATTAACCCTCTATCAAGTTATATGATAATTTTATAAACAATTATATATACTTATTTAAGATATAATTGCCGGACTTCCCTGGTGGCGCAGCAGTTAAGTATCTGCCTGCCAATACAGGGGACACGGGTTCGAGACCTGGTCCGGGAAGATCCCACATGCCGCAGGGAAACTAAACCTGTGCGCGACAACTACTGAGCCTGCACTCTAGGGCCCATGCTCCGCAACAAGAGAAGCCACTGCAATGAGAAGCCCTCACACCGCAACGAAGAGCAGCCCCCGCGCGCTGCAACTAGAGAAAGCCCGCGCAGAGAGACAAGGACCCAACGCAGCCAAAAAAAAAGATATAATTGCCACACTTATATATTATTATATTTTATATTATATATTATAATATATAATACATTATATATTATGTATTATTATATGAGTCTGTATCATGTATATGCCCTATATCATTACATGATATATAAATTTATATAAACATTACATATATCACACATATTGTGTATTATGTTTTATAGATCATTACATTATTATTATGGTTCATATTATATGAGTGTATCATTTATATGCCCTGTATCGTGTTTTATATATATTTATACATATTAATTATGTTTATATTAATTGTATATATTTATGTCATTTTATCATTTCATTAAATAATATAAGAATGATACAATAATTATATTAGTATATTATACATAGTATAATGTGTATTATGTTGTAATATAGATAATTTGATTATATGATTATTAACATTTAAAAATCAAATTTTAATAATATTCTGTTTATGCTATTACATAAGCATAAATGTAAACATACATACACGCATGTAATTATTTAATCATCCCTAGTGTACTTGGGCCACAGCTCTCATGGTTAAGAACCGCCACAAGGAGAGGTAGTAAAATACCAGGGAAAGACCATGTGTCTCAGACTAAAAAAAGCTTAAATCCAGTTCATAGGAGGTGTGCGAATCTGGGCATGCCAGTTAACCTCCCTGAGTCCCTATTTCCTTACTCTATTAGAAAGAAGGGGGCGGGAAACGTGCAGACTTAAATCGAAATAATATATGAACAGTGAACAACACAACTACCAGCACATAAGTAATCAATAAATGAAGGATATCATTATTCATATTATTGTTCAAGTTAATAATTATCATTGTTTTCAATGTAAGTCTTGGAAATACACTCAAGAAGCAGCCCTTCACCTATGGGGACTTCTTCTTGCAGAGCTGGCTACTGCGATGTCTGTTTTGCTGGGGCCTCATTTGGAGAGCAGGGCCAGTTATCCTCACTTTCTAGTCGTTGGAGAATATTCAAACTGATATCCCTTGTGGGATAAGATCTTGGGGACAAATATTTCTTCTATTTCAAGGTTTCTTAAATTTCACATGTGATTTAAAAAGCAAATAAGCCCCTTAATTGCTTCGTTAAGCTAGTCAACACTAATTAAGAAAAGTCAGGAGGAAAAATATTAGAAACTGCTGTGCTTGATTTTTAGCCTTCTCTCCTTCTTCCAGAATATGTCTTGCTCTGCTGAGGAAGGGGAGTTGATGATTTTCCATGATAGGACCCACTCTGACCTCCTCAGTTCTGAGTTTGAAATTAAGCTCTAGTCTTTTGGGCTTCAACTCTGTTTATTACTGGTGAAACATGATTTCCCAACGCCATGAAAAAATGCCTAAAATGCCTTGCAAAGTAGCGCAGGGGGTAATCTGAACCATTTTGTTGAGCTAGACTTCAACAAGCTTGAAACATCAGTTTCTTCTCCTTCAGCACAGTCCAGGAGCTTAAGAACAGGGGCGCAGGGGTCACAGGAGGGGGCTTAGAGTGGGAGATGATTTGCATGTGAATGTGTGAGTGTGTGCACATGTGTCCTCACACGTGTGCATTCGCAAGCACTGTGCACCTTTGTGCACATATGTGGTGGGGATGGGTGGGAAGGAGATTTACTTGTCTGCAAGACAACTAGAACCTGAATTCTGCCTTTTGCTCTTGTTCAAACTTTGGGAGAGTTATTCCTCGTAGCTCTGCTGAAGTTTATGAGAAAAGTAAGTTTTTGTTGTAGCTTTTCCTAGAGCTAACTAGGCCATCTCCCTGGTTACATCAGCTCCCTTGGAATCTCTCAGATCCAGAGAGAACAATAAAGTAAATCCGGCAACCTGCCTTAACTCTCCTTTATGGTAGTGAATAGCTTCTATGTATTGAGCACTTCCTGTGTACCAGACTCGGTTTAGGTATGTTATAACCATGGCCATAATTCTCTCAGTAACTCCTTGAGGTACATCTGTTATTCCCATTTAATTGATGAAGCTACCAGGGGTAAGAGAAATAAAGAAAAGGGCTCATGGCCTCAGAGTTGGTAGGTGGCTGAGCAGGAATTAGAGCCCCAAGCTGCCTACTGCAAAACCAATGTGATTTACTCCTTACCCAGTCATTCGAAAGGCTCTATTATCGTGATCCTCTTGAGTTAAACCAGCAATTCTTCTGGTCCCAAATGAGAAGAATCAGAGTCCCTCCTTACTCTGAAAATGCTACTTAGAACAGTGCCTCTGCTCAGCGTATGAACAACCCCTACAGCTCCAAAGCTGGCTTTCCCCAAAGCCTTCAGGACCTCGGTGCATGTGGAACCCTTCAGCAGAATTTGGGCTGCTTATGGGAATCTTCTAGAAGAGCAGAAAGTGTGAAGGACTCAGGGATTAGAAGCAGAAAGCATTTTGCCCACCTTCTCACTTGTATGAAGGAGATCAAGCCTGAATTATTTAGGGTTGTAGGTGATTTCCCCCAGATGCAGCAGCTCTCATGGACAGGCTCTCTCATTGGACTGTGAATGAATGGGAAGGCTGAGAACCTCACCTTGATCATAACAAACTCAACAAGAAACCCAAAACTGTCTCAATCAGCTGTTTTCAGCCATTGAAAGCATTCTAGGACACTGTTGCATGGGCCCGCTGTAGGAACAAAAGCAGGGTGTGTCTTGAGTGAAGATATAATGTGGAGGCCCTCAATGGATGTGGTCCGGAGTCCGGTTCATAGGTTTCAAAGGGGTTCCATTAACTCAGTACTGACTAGTTCAGTGATATCAAGAGGATCCACTTTGCTTGGCAAGGCATGGCAGCTGGCCTCTGTCTGTGACTGGCACAGTTCTGGGGGTTGAAAGGCCTACCATTCAATAGACTCCTAGATACTTAAGATCTACTGCAGTTCCCTTGGGGCCCGGGACTTGTAGGCAAGGATAGATTCCAGGTTCCATGCATGGTGGGTCTGAGCCAGCTGACAGTTCCCTTGCCTTGGACTGAGAAGGACAAAGTCTGAAGGGTGTGGGGGGTTTGGGGGGGGCAGGAAGGGCATAGCCTGTAGCTCTGATGCTTCAGACACGTGGACATTCTCTTTAGAAAACAAATTACCTCTGGCCAGGGACTGCATGTAGATAAACTAAGGCACAAAGTGTGCACAATTCAGAAGACTACATTTGTGCAAATACTGACTTTAATTAAAACAAGCATCTAAAGGGACAAACAAACCTTACATATTTCCTTTCATTTCTCAGTGTTCTGAAGACCCACGGCAACTGATTATAAGCCTAAAAAGTTTTATCAGGTTAGTTAGCAAATATTTCCCATAAAGAATATGAGTTAGCATCAGAAGATTCTTTCTCAAGAAGATCTTTAATGAGAGTAAAATGAGGTCTTAATAATAACAAACAGTTTCTGGTGTTTCTGTGTGGCCACTATTGCTATAACCCTTTGCAAATCAAGGGCCAGAAATCAAGTTCAAGCAGAAAGAATGTGTGATGAATTCTGCGGGGGGAGGAGCGGACCTAAGAAAATAGGTGTGAGAGGCTGTCCGAGAGCCCTGGTCGTCATTCAGAAGGTGATCTCTGCTACAGCATCTATCAGTCAGGCAAAGAATCCAGGCTCTGTATATGTAACACAGGATACACCCAGATAAATGGGCTGAATTCTTCACAGAGCTGTGATCCTGGGGGTGCCCTGGACACTGAACAAAGTAGGGGTTCATGACTATGAAATATGTAAGGGTAGATCTCTGTCCTCTGAACAAGACCGGGGGGAGTAGAGATATCAGCAGGGTCACCTGGGGAGCACCAAGCGTCAGCCCTCTTTGTGGCCTAAGTGATTAGAAGCTAATGAGAGTGTCTGGCCATCAAACCCAGTCAATGCATCTCAACGAGGATGTGTGATATTCTAAGCTCCACTGGCCGGAAGACAGAAGTGGTTCAAGGCTCCTGATAACCTTTGTCATGAGCAGGACTGCTTTGGGTCCTGGGTACTCTTAGGCCCCCTAGAGGTTCAGAGGATTGAGCCCTAATGATCTGAAGAGGGGAGCCAACTAGAAGGTGAAAGACTTCCTACACCAGTGCCCTGGAAAGTCAGCAATCCCAGATCCTTTCATCGGAGGCTCTCCCGAAAGGAGAATGACCCCATTCTGCAAGCAGAAGGTGAGCATCACACGGGCCTGTGAAGAAGCTAGAGTGAAAAGAACCAACGTAAGGACATGGGCCAATGGAGTGAGAGGGTCAAATCTCAGCTCTAATGCACTCATGGGCAGGCAAGACTGATGGGCCCCTCGTCAGAAAGGGTCTAGACCGGCCATGGATTTTGACCTTCCAAGTCCACAAAGGCTTCCACACACTACAGGGAAGCATGTCCCTGCAGTTGCCCCCAGAGACAGCCTCAGAAGACGCCTCCCTTCCCACACAAAGTCCTGGAAAAGCCACGGTGGTTCTCTTCTTGTGTTTCAGTCTGCTCCAACTACTTCACTCTCCCCACTGACTCAACTCGGTGGCCGTTCCTCCACACTCCAGGCCTTTACCCAGAGCCTTCTCTGCCTGAAATGCCCTCTTTCCTCTGTAGTCATTCTACTCCTCTTGGGGCTTTGAACTAAAGCCCACCTTCCTCCCTATCAGCCTTACTTTAGTTTACATTGACTTTTGCTGGCTCTAATATCTGAATTATGTATTAAGTCATCATTATTTAGTAGGTTTTCCTAGAAAGCCCATGGAAAAAGGTCAGATTCACAAACGATAGATTAAAGCGTAGGAAGAGCCCCTGCAGAGCACCTTAGCCCCACCATTTCCCTGTTCAGGTGAGCAGGCAGAGGTCCAGAAGGGAGAAGTGACTTTCTCCAGGTCACAGGAGAATCAACAGCAGGGCAAAGAAAAATTCCTGTCCCCTGACTCTCAACCCAGGACGTCTTCCATGACTTTCTCCTGCCTCAGCAATTCAACTGGAGAGCCAGACTCAGCACATTTATAATTTATATTTCACGTTTTCAGAGAATGTATAAGGGATGGGTCAGAGCTCTCTCCTGATGTTCCAGTAGCTATGAGTTTTGTGAAGGTCCCTGCTTTTGCAGCTCTGGCTGAATCATGAGGTTCTTGAATAAGCAGGAAGAAGCCAGGCCTGGGTGAGGCCACCTCTAGGTACTGCCCCCCTCCCAGGAGGGAAGAGAAGGAGATCCATTACATTAGGCTTGAGGTTTCCCCCTATGTTCCCTTTACGGCCTCCTCCTCCACCTCCCGTCAAGTTCTGGGATATGAATGTGCTCAGGGGTAGGGAAGGCTGTAATCCCCAGGGGCCTTGCACTATAAACTTCATTTCCTCCCTTTATTGCAGTTAACTGCCCATGAACTCTATTAATATTTTGCAAATTGAGATCCCTAAACACATGTTAGAGTTAATTTTAACTTCATGCTAACTAGGAGGTGGTCAAATTTTCACAACAAATTCCAAGGATATTTTGATAAGCCTTGGAGAAAAGCATTTAAAGGTGGCTATGGGGTGTTTTGTTGTTTTTTTTCTGAATCCACACATTTCCTTGCAACTCCTGTTTTTAAGGAGCAGGCAGGAGGAAACTGTTTTAGACGAGGCGGAGCCAAAATACTAAGTGCCTCAGTTGTGATGCAAGAGTGGCAGAAGGAAGCATCCCCCCCCAGGCTCAGAGAGGCAGAGAACCCCCTTTTTCTGAACATGCCATAGTAGGTCTTATTCCCCTTAGTCAACAAATGCGTGCTTGCTTTTGCACATGGGATCATTTTTCCTTAGAAACACTTTACCATTCCATAAACACAACTCGTACGGTAAATGCTTTGGGTTTTATAAGCTTAGTGGGAAAAATAGATTTTTCTCCTCTCCAGTTAGGCCAAATGCTTGTTCATGGAATAGCATCACAAGTATAACTTCTAAAAACGATCAGTCAGGATGAAGAAATGCTTCCTTCCTCCCTTCCTTCCTTCCTTCCCTTTCTTCCTTCCCTCCTTCCTTCCCTTCTTAACTGCTTTCCACTCTACAAGTATTTTCTGAGTACCTACATGTGCCAGGAATTGCTCTAGCCTTTGCAGATACGGTGGTAAATATATCCCTGGAAAACACTAACCACATGATTCCAAATTTAATCATTTAATTCTCCTTCTAAGTATGCAGCCATTGAGGTGGACACTCTTCCCCAAGATCACCAATCTATTCAAGGTATTCATCTCAACAGAAAGATTTGAGAAAATGTTCAGCTACAGAAAAAATTTTTAAAAACACCCCTTCTATTAATCAGTGGGTCAAATCACTTTTCTTAAAGGGTTTTTGTTTCCCCAAATGATTCCGTTTTCTCTCAACCGTGATCTTGCGTTGAGGTTCACCTAAATCTTGGTTACTTTAAAAGAGGAGATGGTGTGGTGTAGTGACAGCATTTTTCCCCCACAACTAATTCTGAGACAGATGAGGGGAGCAGGGCTATTCCAGAGAAGAATGTCCAGCTTCCTCTGCTTCCTGCCCTTAGAGTAGCCAAGGTCACCCCTGGGCCGACAGGGGAGAGACCCTTCTTGTCCGTATGTAGCCCACTGAGCTCACTGTCCAACCTCTCCTCCTCTCACTCCTATTTTCCCCCAATGTCTGATTCCAGTACAGCAGGTAGCATCCTTAACATGTACTGCCAACTTCCCTTGATACCTTCAATAAGTATTTAGGGTATTTAGTCATTTAGTAAGTATTTAGTCATAAATAATAAGTATTTAGTATTTAGTCATAAATAATAAGTAGTCATTTAGGGAGGAGGGCATCTCCAGAGGCAAAAGGAAATATTATTTGTGAAGGACCAGTGACCAGTGAGATAATTAATAAACAGGACAAAACTGTAGTTACATTTGACGGAGCAGCAGTGAACATGCCACAGATTTTATTCATCAAATTTCATTTTGCCAAGATGAAAGCGTGGGAGGTATTCTGGATTAAAGAATGGAATCAATTAAAGGTTCTCAAACTTTTTGGTGTCAGAACCCCTTTACACTCTTAGAACTATAGAGAAACTCAGAACTTTATGTACAGATTATATCTTTCAGTATTTAGCATATTAGAGCCTAAACTAAGGACAATTTTTAAATATTTATTAGTTCCTTTTAAAATAACAGGAATGAACTCATTACATTTTGATATAAATAACAATTTTATGGAAGTATAATTTTTTAAAAAGCATATATGTGGAAGCTAAAAAAATGGGTACAAATGAACTTATCTACAAAACAAATAGAGTCACAGATGCAGAAAACAAACTTATGGTTACCAGGGGCTAAGAGGGGGAGAGGGATAAATTGGGAGATTGGGACTGACATATACACACTACTAAGTATAAAATAGATAACTAATAAGGACCTACTGTCAAGCACAGGGAACTCTACTCAATACTCTGTAATGGCCTATATGGGAAAATAATCTAAAAAAGAGTGGATATAGGTATATGTATAACTGATTCACTTTGCTGTACACCTGAAACTAACACAGCATGGTAAAGCAACTCTACTCCTATTCAAATTTTTAAAAAAACTAGAAAAAAAACTAACAGAAAAAAAAACAATTAAAAGTTAATAAAAAATAAAAAGCAGTTAGAAAAAATAAATTCATTTAATGTTTGGTTTAACGGAAGAAGGCTGATTCTCATGTCTGCTTCTGCATTCAATCTATTGTAATATCACACATCATGTAGCCTCTGGAAAACTCTACTGTACATTCATGAAAGACCATGCATCACTTAACCTATCTGTGCCTCAGTTTCTTCACTGTTAAAATGGATATAATAATAGTAACTACATATCTGAGAGAAGAATTCAATGAGTTTGTCACGTAAGGTGCTTGGAACAACACCTGGCACATGGTAGTAAGAACGTTATTCTCATCAACACCATGGTTACTAGCATTTACTCTGCTGAGCCACTCCCTGAATGAGGCAGGACTTGTGGGGTCACCCTCCAAGTCTAGATGGAAGAACACTCAACACCTGCAGGCACTGCGCCTGAAGGGAAGCCACATTCCTCTCCCCCTGTTTTCTGTGATCTCCCACTGAGACAGAGCACTTGGGGCCTTTCATTTGTAAACGCTGGCCTAGGTTTGGACAAGTGGTCCTGGGGTTACTCAGACTCAAGGCTGTCAGACCGATCCACGTGGGATTAAGCAATACAGGCATAGCCATTGAGTGCCTTGCACGATCATCAAGGTATTGGGTCGGAGAGAAACTCAAGGATCATTTTGTGCTACTCGCCTCCAGCTGTAGGAACTTTCCGTGCTCCGTCTCGGTGTTTATGCTCCGGCCTCAGCGTGGGTACTTTCAGGGATTAGAAGTTTACCTAGCTGAGATGTTCTCTTAACTGAGAGCATACCAGGGGTTTACAGACCTTAGTCTTGCCTCTCTGGAGCTTCTCCAGAGCCTTTTCTTCTCTAAATCTCCTTATCCAATTTCCTTATCCAGTCCATTCCCTCAGTGACAGGGTTTACTACTATTTCTATTTCTAGTTTACTATTTCTGTTTCTTCTGCAGGAAAGAATAAGGGTGAGAGGCAGGGGCTTTGGCGATAGACTCAGACTTGAATATGAACTGTGCAACTTTAACCAAGTTACTTCACTACTCTGAGCCTTGGTTCCCTCAGCTTAATAATAAAGATAAAGGGAATATTATCTCACAGGTTTAACTGAAGACTGTGTGAGATAATGCACATAAAGGGCCTGGCAGGAAGCTCAGCCTGGCAAGGATGGGGTTGACCTAAGGCTGGTACCTAGAAACAGAGACAGAAATGGGGATTAGATTCCTTTCAGGAGAAAAGGAATGAGGTGAATGGGATCTGACAAGAGAGGAGCTGAGCCAGTCTGTGGTCTTCAGCCTGAGCCCACAGTGGGCTCTGGAGCGTGATTCCTACCTTAACAGTGGAGCTTGATGCTTTCACAATTCTGCATCGGGGAGTCACTGACTGAGGTAGGACAAGTGGAGGAAAGGGGATGGGGTAGGGGAGAGGGGGGCTGGGGGAGGTGCATAACATCCTTGATGATGCGGTTCTCAGTCAATAGAACATAATTCTCTAGAGAAGGGAGAAGCTGCGAGAAACGGGACAGGCCCAGTAAAGAGGCTGCTGGGGGCACTAACAGCATCTGTAACCTGCACACTGCGTCCTGCTGAGACGCCCAGGCTTCTCACAAGGTCAGTTCATCCAGGCACAGCTTCTCCGAGATTCTGGTTGATCACAACTCCTGGGGAGACGCGCCAGAGAGGTTTTGTGGGACTCACCCCAGGTCTGACATTGCAGTTGGTCCTAAAAGTATGAGACTCATCATCTCCTGGTCCTGCATGCTTCCAGACCCATCTCCCCTTCTCTTGGTTGGCATCTCACTAGATGGCTTGCTTTGTGTGTTAACCCACCTCTGAGGGTCTGAGTCCCGGGTCACCACACCTTTAAGCCTGTACGTTTAGTAAGTGCTGGGCAGAGCAGAAGAGGTGAGTGGATGACCTGAGGCCACACACACTCTGCTTCTTCGCTGGGAAACAGCAGCCCTTCCTCCTTTACGATCAGAGTTAATTACAGCTGCTGGTGCAGCAACTCCTTTCTTTGCCTGACGGTCTGGTGGTGCAGTGGGCCCCAAGTGACCTGGGACCTGTCGTAGCTTTAAGTTATTACAAGTCCTATGTTTCCTGATGGAAACAGCACCCGGAATCTAAAGTTTCAGGGACTAGAAGCCTATATTCCCCAGGTAGTTCACTGGCAATCAGAGTAAGCAGGCACCCAAAGAAATTCACGACAGGGCTCAATACTCAGAGTTCCTTCCTCTTTTGAGACAGCCAAGGTCCCCCCTGCACCTTCCAGTGCAGTCCAGTGATTTCCAGGGCTGCCCGGGCTGGTCGACAAGGTGCACAAGGCTCTATTCCCAGCTGAGAGAGCCCGCGTCCGCGCTGGCATCTGGGCCCTGGGCCCCCTCAGCTCAAGTCAGCAGCCCCCGAGCGTCCCAAACCTGCTGCTGGCCTCAAAGTTCAACCCGCTTGGCTCAGGCCCTACATCACTGGAGGACACCCAGGGCTTCAAAGGAGGGCCCCTCAGAGCGGCCCCCTCCTCCAAACACTTCTTGCCAAAGCCCAGCTGAGGCAGGCTCGAAGCTAAATATTTGGATTGAATGGGAGGGAGAGTCCAGTCCCTCTGAGGGGTATTTTACCCAGGCCATGAGCAGAGAAGCAGCTCACAGCACAGGCATGCTGGGCCCTACGGCACTGGAAAGCAACGGGATGGCCGTGTGACCAGCTGGCTGGCAGAAGGGGCGGCCTCGCGTGTGCCCAGAGCTTCCCAGCCTGCCTCCCCATCTCAGTTCGTCCCCTTCACCAGCCTGTGAATCTCCAGGATGGGATGGCTCACCCCTTGTGCGTGCCAAAGTGGAGCACCTCCCCCAAAAAGGGGAGACGGCCTTCTCGCGTTTGTACCCCACAGACAGCTTGAGCCTCTGACTCGGGCGGGTTCCACCCCCTTCCTTAGCAGTCGAGGGTTTCTGCCTAATAATGACCTTGCCCAGCGTAAGCACACGGTGCTATGGGCGGGTAGGAAGAGCACGGATTTTGGAGACAAGAGAGCTTGCCCTGTCAGTTCTGTGACCTCAGACCTGTCACAGTCGGCCTTTTGGAAGCTCGGTGTCCTCTGAAAACCACAGGCAATAATGGAATCCCTCCCCGGGCCCCACCGCTGCACTACACTGAGGACTAACTGAGCCAGCGTGTATTTTAAAAGCTCTTTCCACGCTGCATGCACCCTGCAGCAGGCAGAGGACAGCGGTGACTGTGCTGAAGAGCTGAGCATCACAGCCTGGAGGAAATTGAAGGTGGTTGTGACCTTAGACCTCCTCTTGTCTGTCGCCTGCATTTTGTAATAAACTAGCTTGCTTAAGCTGACCTAGTAAAATGGTAGCAAAGCCAGGCTGAGGTCTCCCAGGCCTGAGCTGTTCCATTACCCAGCTCTTGCTCTGAATGTTCCCAAACGCTTAACAAGCGCAACATTTGTTCTCTGTGAAGTAGATGGGATAGATTAGTTTTAGATGAAGAAATGTGACACAGGGTTACAGGAATTACCTCAAACAGCGTGGTGAGTAAGAGGTGGCCTGGGGTCTCACTATCCATTTGCCCAATTTCATTTTAAAATTTAAAGGAAAACAAAAGCTAAAACTGCTCACCCCAAGTACTTGCCATCCAAATGTTAGACGGTCCCTCTTTGCACAGATCTCCCATCCACTGCACATTCCCCTTTATGACATCCCTGTCTGGTAGGCGGCCCACCTCTGCCCAACGAGCTCCCGTGTAGCCCCCATCAGACAAATAATTCTGTTGTTAAACACCCCTGACTTTAACGTTTATGAACAGCCTACTGTGTGCAGGGCACTATGTGTACTGATGGTTGGGAAGCTCTCCCATGGGTTGGAACACGATCTGACACCCTGTGGCTGGCGGCCATCTTGCAGTCAGACTTGACTCCAACTGCCCAGTGTGATTTCTTTGCTAAGGAATTTGGCAAAGTTAACCATTCCCTTCTTCTCCTTGATACTCTGTCTTCCCTGTCTCCTGGCAGTCAGGCTCCAGGTTCTTCTCCTATACCTCTGGCTGATTCTTTTCAGTCTCTTGCACTGGCTAGTCTTCTACTTTCCCACCCCTTAAATATTACTGTTCAGGACAGTGTTGATTCACACCAGAGAAACGATTCCCAAATAATAAATCAGCCCAGACCTCTCCACTGAGCTTCGCATCACACAGCACAAAGACGTCTCCATTTGGATGTCCCACAGGCATCTCAAATTTGCCATATCTAAAGCTGAATTTCTCTTCTCTAATCCCCTGGAAACCTCCTCTCTCTCCTGTACGCTTATTGTTCTGCATCCAACCCCAAAACTTGGACATCATCTTCTCCCCGCTTTCATTTGTACATAGTCTAATTCCTCCCTTCTGCACCCACACAACCTCTTGAAGCTTCCCTTCCCCCCAGCCCCATTCCTACTGGTTTAGTTCTGACCCCATGTTAGTTTCCCTAGAGTATGTACCAGGCTTCCAGCTTGCACCCTGGCCTCCTCATACTTAAGACAATAATACAGGAGTGATCTTTCTAAAATGTGATGAGTTTGGTCCCTCTTTCCCTGCTAAAACCATTCAGTGACTTGCATCTTCAAAGAATAATGTCCCGGGACTTCCCTGGCAGTCCAGTGGTTAAGACTCTGGCTTCCACTGCAGGGGGCCTGGGTTCGATCCCTGGTCGAGACACTAAGATCCCACGTGCCGCATGGTGCGGCCAAAAACAAAAAGTGTCCAAATTTTACATCACGAGCTAAGGAGGCTTGTGACCTGGCCCCTGCCTGCTTCCAGGCTCATTCTTATTTTCTCCGCCCAAGTCCTCTTACACTTAAGTCTGGTTGTTTCTTAAACATGCTGTGCTTTCTCTGGCTCTGGTCCTTATCAAACTCTGTTTTCATTTTCTGGGATGCTCTTCCTTTCAAAGGATACATTTGATGATCTCTTGATTCCTGAAGAAGCATCTCCTTTGTGAAGCCACCCGCAACCTCCCCAGGTAAAGCTGGTCTTCTCCCACGATACGCCTCAGCCATGGCACCCAACCCGTATCATATGGCCAGTCACCATGCACCTCCTCTACCTCACGGTAACATCCTGATGTCATATACTGATTTGTATTCATCTCTCTGCATTCTGTTGCTTAGCACAGGCCTCAAACAATGTAGAGGCTCAAAAAGTATTCGCCACATGAATTAGTGAGTAAACTGAGTAAATGAATGATTGTGTCTCATGCCTCTGCACTATTTCAGTCTCTCTAAGCTTAATGCAAAATGCTTAGATGTGAAATTGTTCATAACTCCTCAGCCAATGGAACCATCTCTTTATCATTTAAATTTTTTTGGGGGGGGGGACTGAAAGCAAATTAACTAGAATGACCTTTCCATTTACAGCAAACAGTTCAATGGAAACATGAGTGACATGGAGACAACATTTTAAAATAGACTTGCATCTCCTCTTCACTGACTCACAGCTCCCCAAGGCGTCGTGTGCAGAAGGAGTTGTCACTCCTGCTCTGTCCATCCCTACTGCAAACCTGGAAACTGGTGGCAGCATATTTCCCATCTCCTCCCTCTGCCTCCTGATGGCTGCTCCTCTCTGTGTTGCCCTAATTCATTATTAGCACATACTGCCTGCCTGCTTGAGCTGGTGTTGTCCTTTCTTGCTATTGAAGGCTTCAGATTTATTCCCAACCTGGATAATGATCAGCTCCAGGTTAGGAAAATACATCTTTCTACACTACTCTGCCCTCTGACCTACAGCAATTTTCAGAAGTTACGCTAAGAAAAAAAAAAAGGGAGGGGGGGCTTGAATTAGATTTGATGTAGTTTGGGCTGATTTTCCAGTTGAATTCTTTTTATGTTGCCTCTGCTATACCTGCTGATTTATCCTAATGCAGGATATTCACCAACATATTTTTCTTCCTATCCCCTCCTGCACCATCCACTTGCCCAGTTAAAGCTATTTGCCACAGGGACTATTTGTCAGACTAGAATCAGAGACTAGAGGAGCTAATTCTGAACAGTTAAATTTAACACTCTTGATGTTATGATAAAGACAGAAAGATTTAGAAACCAAATGTGTTTACAACTATTGGGATCTCCTCCACACTTAACCTCAGACAATCTGGAAGCCCACCAGTTGGGAGAGTAAAGGAGAGTTAGGGGAAGTCAACAGTTCAGATATCGGTCTATGGCTGGGCCCCGTCCACTCCCCGTGGGTTAGCTCTTAAGGGAGGATTATTAGGGAGACTAGAGCTTCCCATATAAGTCTGAGCATCAAAGCTATCTTCTTCACCTTCCTCCCAGAGATGTGGGCATGCCTTGCTACCAAGAGGCTGACTGGGCTCAGGCTGCCTCTTAGTGGGCCTCCAGTGGGAAAGGTCTGTGCTGTGATTACTATTTGTACTAGTAATGCTTTTAGGCATTGGAAAAAATCCTGAAGATATTTATTTTTTAGATAATCCATAAAAAAAGTAAAGGAGAGCAACTTTTGAGAAATAGATGCGGGGAGAGAGACAGAGAGATAACTAACAAAGGACACAGATGGAGAGACAGAAAAAGAGATACGGGGGCAAAAAAGGGTGAGAGGGCTTCTCTGCAATTCAGCTTCCCCAGAAATACATCCTGAGCAGAATCCCTGGGTGAGTGATTCAATAAGGAAGGGCTCCTAGGGGGACTGGTAAAGGAGAAGGGGGACATTTTTACATTTACAAAAACCATAAAGAGGAAATCTGAAGGGATTTGAATGCAGGGTTGCCAGATTTAGCAGCTAAACTACAAGACGCCCAGCTGACTCAGATTTTCAGATGAACAAGGAATAATTTTTTAATGTAAGTATATCCCATGCCATATTTGTTGTTTATCTAAGCTTCGAATTTAACTGGGTGTCCTGTATTTTACCTGACAGTCCTATATGGGTGGAGCCCTGACACTGTCCGCTAGAAGACAGAGTGCGGGGAAGGCCCTGCTGCTCTCACTCCCTGGGTGCTGAGTTCTGGAACGCAATTTGGGGGCCAAAGCATTGGGATCAAAATGGATGGTAGAAATACCCCATTTTAAGGCCATTGCCCTTCTCCCAAGTCTTCAAATCCAACTCTAGCTGGAGGTGATTCTTGGACACATTTGATCTTAAAAAAAAAAAAAAATACACACAGAGGATGACAATCTATTCCCTCTGATTTCAACAGTAATGAACTCCCATTTTAGAAAATTTGGAAAATATATAGGGTATTTAGAAGAAGAGACGAAAGATAATCCATTATTAGTAGAATGGCACATTTCTTCCTGCTCTTTTTCTGGGTATACATAATTATGAGGTTTTGTTTTCTTCTCACATATTTTTTTCAAAATTGAGACTATACTCTACTTTTTAAAAATGAGCATTATTAAATTAATTCACAGAAATCCCTTGCATTCCTATACACTAATGATGAAAAATCTGAAAGTGAAATTAAGAAAACACTCCCATTTACCATTGCAACAAAAAGAATAAAATACCTAGGAATAAACCTACCTAAGGAGAAAAAAGACCCGTATGCAGAAAACTATAAGACACTGATGAAAGAAATTAAAGATGATACAAACAGATGGAGAGAGATACAATATTTGTGGATTGGAAGAATCAACATTGTGAAAATAAGTATACTACCCAAAGCAATCTACAGATTCAACGCAATCTCTATCAAACTACCAATGGCATTTTTCACAGAACTAGAACAAAAAATTCACAATTTGTATGGAAACACAAAAGACTCCGAATAGCCAAAGCAATATTGAGAAAGAAAAACGGAGCTGGAGGAATCAGGCTCCCGGACTTCAGACTATACTACAAAGCTACAGTAATCAAGACAGTATGGTACTGGCACAAAAACAGAAAGATAGATCAATGGAACAGGATAGAAAGCCCAGAGATAAACCCACGCACATACGGTCACCTTATCTTTGATAAAGGAGGCAAGAATATACAATGGAGAAAAGACAGCCTCTTCAATAAGTGGTGCTGGGAAAACTGGACAGCTACATGTAAAAGAATGAAATTAGAACACTCCCTAACACCATACACAAAAATAAACTCAAAATGGATTAAAGACCTAAATGTAAGGCCAGACACTATCAAACTCTTAGAGTAAACATAGGCAGAACACTCTATGACATAAATCACAGCAAGATCCTTTTTGAACCACCTCCTAGAGAAATGGAAATAAAAACAAAAATAAACAAATGGGACCTAATGAAACTTAAAAGCTTTTGCACAGCAAAGGAAACCATAAACAAGACGAAAAGACAGCCCTCAGAATGGGAGAAAATATTTGCAAATGAAACAACTGACAAAGGATTAATCTCCAAAATTTACAAGCAGCTCATGCAGCTCAATAACAAAAAAAACAAACAACCCAGTCCAAAAATGGGCAGGAGACCTAAATAGACATTTCTCCAAAGAAGATATACAGATTGCCAACAAACACATGCAAGAATGCTCAACATCATTAATCATTAGAGAAATGCAAATCAAAACTACAATGCGATATCATCTCACACTGGTCAGAATGGCCATCTTCAAAATATCTAGAAACAATAAATGCTGGAGAGGGTGTGGAGAAAAGGGAACCCTCATACACTTCTGGTGGGAATGTAACTTGATACAGCCACTATGGAGAACAGTATGGAGGTTCCTTAAAAAACTAAAAATAGAACTAGCATAGACCCAGCAATCCCACTACTGGGCATATACCCTGAGAAAACCATAATTCAAAAAGAGTCATGTACCACAATGTTCATTGCAGCTCTATTTACAATAGCCAGGACATGGAAGCAACCTAAGTGTCCATTGACAGATCAATGGATAAAGAAGATGTGGCACATATATACAATGGAATATTTCTCAGCCATAAAAAGAAATGAAACTGAGTTATTTGTAGTGAGGTGGGTGGACCTAGAGTCTGTCACACAGAGTGAAGTAAGTCAGAAAGAGAAAAACAAATACCATATGCTAACACATATATATGGAATCTAAAAAAAAATGGTCATGAAGAACCTAGGGGCAAGATAGGAATCAAGATGCATACCTACTACGGAATGGACTTGAGGACATGGGGAGGGGGAAGGGTAAGCTGGGACAAAGTGAGAGAGTGGTAGTGCATATATGGACATATATACACTACGAAGTGTAAAATCAATAGCTAGTGGGAAGCAGCTGCATAGCACAGGGAGATCAGCTTGGTGCTTTGTGACCACCTAGAAGGGTGGGATAGGGAGGGTGGGAGGGAGGGAGATGCAAGAGGGAAGAGATATGGGGATATATGTATATGTATAACTGATACACTTTGTTACAAAGCAGAAACTAACACACCATTGTAAAGCAATTATACTCTGAGAAAAATGTTAAAAAAAAAACTAACTCAAACTATAAAAAACATCAGTACAGTAGCAGAATAAAAAGACTAAAATACAGAAATGAAAAGTCTTCATAAACACAAACATAACCAGTTAGAAGAAAAATCCCATTTTCAACACTAACGAACATACAATCCTTGGGAAAAATCTAACAAATTTAACAAAACCTTAAAAAAAAAAAGAGCATTATTATGAGAATTTCCTATCCTTATTATTTGAAAACATTACCTTTAATGAATGCATGTTATGTCACCTGGTTAATTTATACTTCATTAATTCCCTTATCTTAGACTCTTAGGTTATTTCTAATTTGCTGATACTATAAATGACATGGATAGCTACATAAATATAAATATTTGTCAGCATATCTTACTATTCCCTTGAGATTGTTCCTAATGCTCTTTATACCCAACTTTAGACTTACTTATGCTTCCTACTAGAGCCTGGAGAGGTGGGGAGTTATTTAAGTATCCAATGCTACAGTTTTTCTATTAGGATAGGATTGCTTCTGCTCACCATGAACGTGATATTCAGGTGCAGTGGATAGGATCAATTGATGGCTTCAATTCTCTGGAGGCTATTAGGAGGAAAAAAGGATACAAAATCATGTTCTGGATGGCTCTGGAGGTGGAAAGAAGATTCAAGTAAGGAGTGAGGGACAGACAGATTCAGCTCCACGTGAGGAAAAGTGTCCTGAGGTCTAGGAGGAAACAGAAATAGCTCCCTCGAGTAACAGCGAGCGCTGGCTTGCCGTGGGCATTTGTGGGCAGCAGCATGAGCACCTATCCTGGGAGAAGCGGCAGAGCACAGCAGCTGAGAGCGGGGGCTCTGCAGCCAGAGGGTTGGGGTTTTAATCCCAGCTTTGCCATGTTCTGGTTGTATGATCTGGGGCAAGTGGTACAACCTCTCTGTGCTACAGCATCCTCATCTGAAAAATGGAACAGGTCCTAACGGCTGTTGTGAGAATTAGATTAATAACTCATGTATAGCACTAGAATCCTACTAAACATCTACTACATGTTCGATAAATGTTAGCACTTGTTTCCCCTGTTGTTACTTACTGTAGACAGGCTTGATTATGCAATATAATTGGCCAATAACTCTTAGCACTTGGGAATCTATACTTGGTCTCCGAAGGTCACTGTTCCATTACAGTGACACCAGTCCAATGGACGCCACTAGCATTCTGCAGGGTACACTCTGGTTCTGTTTGTTTTCATATCTGTGTGTCATTGATTACCTTTTTATGAGCAAAACTAACTTTAGCCCTCTGTCCCTTTGCAGCCATGATGGAGGCCAACTGTAGCTTTGTAGCTTATCCATTTTGGAATCAAATAGCTGCCTTGTAAAAGTAGTGTTGCAATCTTTAAATGCCCATAAAGAGGGATTTGAACATTTATCTCACATCATGTGATTTGGTAAAAGTAAACAGAAAGTCTTTCAGTTGAAGAGTGGAAGTGATGACTGAGTGAAATGATATAAAACAGGAGAGTTAGGTTGAGAAAGTGTGTTCACTGTAAATACATGAAGCGGCAAAGTGGGGCTGGTACAAGGAGAGTCAGGCTTTTGTATGGCAAGCAAGACAAGGAGAGGGGCAAGTAGGTGTTGCCAGCAGAAGGTGAGAACCCCTCCTCCCCGTTTATTTCTCATTTCTTGCCTCCCTCCCATAAATAGCTGGGAGGATACACTACCACAGAAGGTATCTTCTCCTTGGAAAACCAAAGCACCATCATTTCTAGGACTGAAGTCCATGAAATCCTGCAGACCACAGCGAGTATGATCACACGCTAACTCACTAAGGCTGGATTAGGGAAAGCCAAACACTACAACCAGTCATCCCTTTAAACTGCCTAAG
Source organism: Pseudorca crassidens (assembly GCF_039906515.1). Lineage (NCBI taxonomy): Eukaryota > Metazoa > Chordata > Mammalia > Artiodactyla > Delphinidae > Pseudorca > Pseudorca crassidens. The sequence goes on along the minus strand of NC_090309.1, from coordinate 78,133,549 downwards.
ACTGAAGCCAGCTAGAGGACCCACTTCGTACAGTAGAGAGTGAATGTTAGGAAACCATTTTAAAGGACAGCCCATTGTTAGAAGTAAAAATGAAATTGTTAGAATTAAAAGCTCAGAGGATGCATTAAACAGCAAATGATTGTAGCGGGAAAGGGATGAGAATTGGAGAGACTGAGGGGATGGGGGTGATAAAGACAGGGAGAAGACACATCGGTGTGACGGGGACTCTCCTCACGCACCATGTACCCAGTAACGCTTAGAATCAAGAAAAAAAGGATCAAATTTGCTTCCAATGACTCACAACCCACTGGAGCTTCTGGAATGCAGACCTCTTTTGTCCAAAATCCTAGAAATATCCAGCCCGATAACAAGGCGTGTTCACAAGGAAACTTGTAGCCTCTCACTTTGTTAGTGTTTAAAATATTGAAATGTCTGAGGATTTACAGCTGCTTTGCCTTCTTTTCAGAATGTCCCCCATGGATAGACTGGCACGACGGCTAGAGAGGAGACACCATCCCTGGACGCTTAGACCATCGGCTCCCGTGACCTAGCACCAACTCACGACAAAGACTCTAAAAGCTTATCTTGCCCTATATTGTGGTCACAAACATTTGTTATTTGCAAAGGCTTGTAAATTTTTTAAATGTCGACTCGGGAACAACATGGGAATTGTAAGCCTAAAATCCAACGTGCCTTAGAGAGTGGCTCCTGGGGGACACCTGAGGGTTAGACCGTGGACTCCGATGTCTTCAGTTAAGGACAGTCCCCAATTCCAGGGGAGACAGAGAAAGCCCAGCGGGCACGGATACCCATGGAGAGACTGAGAGGTGGGCGGCAGGAAACCCCGCAGAGCGGGTCTTGGTGGAGGGGACCAGGTCAACCGAGTGGTTGAAGAGCTGTTTGCTGGGGGTGGTATAAATATAGGGAAGATGTAAGTGGTTTTCTTGGTGACATGTGAGCGTTCCCAGAGAAGAGGAGGAAAAAGTGGCAGTAGTAGCCGTGTGTTTGTTGTCGGTGGGAGTGATGGTGGTGGTTTTAACCTCAGATTCCCAGCCTGCTGAGCCAGGCCTGTCTAAAGCACGTCAGTAACTGCACGCGCTCTCCTCTTCCTGATAAGGCTGATTTTACACCTCTGATAGGCCCTGTTAGCCTCCCTCCAACCCCCCAGAATATCAGGGACACATTTCGTGGATACCTTTCTTCTTTAGAGGTGACTCTGAGCACTTCACCCACCAGCTGGAGGATGTTGGCAATAAATGTTAGAGGGGACAGAGAAGGTTCCTAGAGGGTGAGGGTATTAGGCTTAGACTGTGCCACTAGTAGGAACTCTTTTCAATTTAATTCCACCAACACTCACTGCATACCCACCAGTATCCCCAGACCATGCCAGCCTCAAGATGATACTGGCATGAGTAACAAGAACAGTCTTTCCTTCCGTGCCTCCATGCTCTGAAAGTTCCTGGAACACCTGTCCTTCCAAGTATGCCCACTTTCGAGAGGCATCAGGATGTGGCAGGAAGACCACGGGCTTCGGAGGCAAATCCGGATTCTGCTACTACCTAGCAGTATAACTGTGAGAAAGCTACCCCATCACTCTGAGCCTCAGTGTTTACATTTGCAAAATGTGGATGGGGTCTATTTTAGATCATAGCTGTGAAGGTTAACTATCGTGCAGATAAAGCAACTGGCAACCTGCCAGGTTCAGAGCAGGTGCTCAATCAATGGTGCCTATTACTGTCGTCAGTTTCCCTGTGGGGCCTCACCCCTGCTTCTCACTGCTCTCGCTGTCCCTGAAACTGTCCTTGTCATCAGGACTACCATTACTCCTGTTTCTTTTGCCACCATCCAAAGGTCCCCCAATTACGGGAACAGTTTCCCCAGTAATTATAGCTGTTCACAAGACTTTTCAAAAGCTAATCTGGACTTTGGGGTATTGTCATCCTATAAGAGAAGAACTTGAAACGAGTTTCCAGGAAGCTACTTGAAAGGCAGGCAAGTGAAATTGCTTTGTTTCATCTCAAGCATATTTCTTCCAAAAATTTGGCCTCTGGAACTTATTCTCTTCCTGTTCAAAGCCAGTATATTATTTACCCAAGATTTTTTTCTCACTTTTTATATTTATTACTCCCAATAAGCCTAGTACAATGCCAAGCACATAGTAAGCACTCAGGTACTTGACGGAACATGTAACAAACCTTACACACTGGACATGCTTAAGATAAGACACAAAATGAAACTAAGAATGACATGTATTCATTTCTCTCTTATTTTCATATAGCACCCTGTTCAGATGCCCTTACAAGCCCTTAACCACACTTCATTTGGATTGCCAGTTGGGATTAGGCCTTTAATAGTTGTTCCAGGAACAAAATGATATATTGCAACTTAGAAAATGAAAAAAGTAAGATAAAATATGATGAAATATCTAAAAATGAAGACAGCTCTGACAAAATTTTGACAATTCACCAACATAAGGATTTTTTTTTATCATTTGCCTGGAAATGCAACTCAATATTATATTCAGTTTATTTTAGAATAGCTATCTTTACCTGAGAGTCAATACTCACATGTCACCAAATTATTGTTTTAAAATTAATTTTTTCTCAATCAGATTTGCATATATGAAGAGAAGTAACACACTGGACACCAAGTTATAGAATGTAGTCTGAGGCGTATGTGGAATTATAACTGCTTTCAACTATTACTGAAATCTCTTTTCAAAGACCCTAAAGCAGACTTTATCTCTTTTATGTTTTAAGCGACCTCGATTTCCAACCTTTAATCCTCAGACACCTCCACTTCTTCCAGAACATTCCCTCTTCCCTGATACTATGACCCTCAGTGCTTGTGGGAGGTGCTAGACGTAGAAACACAAGTCATCCTCAGGCTCTGTCCTTCTGCTCACTATTTGGTCGGGGCATCAAATACTCACCAAACTATACTACAATTGGCTGGTGACACATACCATAGAACAGGTTATTACAGGTTCTCAAGAGGTACTGGGATGAGAAAGGCCAATCATGGTTCAGGAAAGACCTCACAGGATAGAAGACATTTGAGAAGGCTTCAGGTGAGATTTTGATTGGCCAAAGAGGTGTGCGGACATTTTCAGGCTTAGGGGTCCGCATGATGGAAACCGCAGTCTGTTCTAGGATGCGGCAAGTGGTCCTTATAATGAAAGAACACAGGATGTTTGCAGAGAAGTTAATGGGATGAGCCTACAAAGCATCACTGAAGACACACTGAAGAGCCTTGAAAGCCTTGGATGTGTAATAATGAGGTAGTCTTTTTCTTATAAGCAGTAGGAAATTAACCAATAGGTTTTAAGCAAGACAGCAGACATAGGAATATGTAATTGAGAAGGGCGTTTTGTAGAGGCTAACGATTGTCGAGGATGAAATGAGAGAGCATTTGGATGGGACAAGTAGAAGAAAGATTCTTAGATAATGCAGTTTTGAGCTTGCTCTGGAAGGAAGATAAAAAGTTTGAATTCAAGAGAAAGGAGGGATCGGGGAAGGGAAGTTTTGCTGTGGCAGGAATAATAATCACAGCTAGCATTTTAAGTGACTACTCTGTGCCAGCGCTCTGAGATCTCGATGCATGCCCTGTACAAGCCTAGGGCATGGGAGTGTGCACTCTGTGCCCCAAGTTCCCAGTTTGCATACCTGGCTTGTGGAGGTCCATACAATTATCACAAGAAATTACCAAAGGAAATTCTCTTCCAGAATTGTGGGAGAAATCATCTTCAAAACCATCTTAAGAACCATCCAAGTCAGCACATAGCCTTCCTTCATAGTCATTCCTGGCTTTCGAGCACAACAAGCTATCTTGTATTTTATATCTTGACCATGGTGACAGAAGCAGATCGTGCATGTGATAAAATTGCAGAGAACCTCACACACACACACACACACACACACACACGTGTAAACCTGAGAAATCTGAATCAGACCAGAGGATTGTACTAACATCTATAAAACCTAGTTGCGACGTTCTACGATGGTTTTGCAAGACATTGCCATTTGGGGAAACTGAGTAAAGAGTGCAGAGGGTCTCTGTTTTATTGCTTACAACTGAATGTGGATCTACAATGATTTCAAAATGTTTCATTTTTTTAAAAAAATGGGTCCATGGGTCATGACTGAGAAATGTCTGAAAGCTATCTTTCTCATATGCTTTCCTATACAGTAGAGACTGGAGAGTGGAAGGCATAGTCCCTTGAGACTATAGATTGTAGATGCGCTCCGGGGATGCTAAAAGGTATTGAATAGAACATGGTGAATATGGTTATGGAGGCATCTGCTTAGGCCCTCCCCCTCCCCTCCCCCCACCCCTGGTTAGGGCAGGTATTCCGGTACCCGATCACTAGCTTTGCGGTATCAAGAGGCACTGCATGAGCATCAGTCATTTTTGTCAGTGCACAGGGAGCAGACATGGTGTCCCTCTAAACGTAGCAGTTCTGAAGATAGTTTCTGGATTCTTGAATTATGATTAAGACTAGGTGTCCCTAGGGCCATACTCCAGTGTATTTTGCCAATTCTCTGTTTTCTCGATGGTGAGAGAGGTGGCAATGACTCTGATGGCCCACTTCAGTGGTGGTGTTCTGGGATTCATGCCTGGAGACCTACCTGAAGACTTCCAAGGGTTCCCTAAGCAAGCACTTCTCTTCAGGACATCTTTTATGTATAGAGAAGCTAGAGGTGGGGTTTTTGTTTGCCTTTTTTTTTGTTTGTTTTTTATCTTCAGCTGAACTCTGATGCTGATGCCCTGGGACTTTATAAGCCCAACCTTCTACCACTGGATTCCCTTCCAAATGAGATAGCCTCAGTCTACCAGTCTAAAAATGTATACAGACCGTTAGCTAAAGTCATAGAACAGTTAATGGGACTTTCTAACGGCTAGAATTCTCTGGGGTGTTATCTGAAAGTGAGAAGAAAAAGCAGGAGGAAACAATGGGGTCTTGGTTCTGGGGAATTTTTGATGTTTTCACCTCTACGGAGATGGGGGTATCGTGGATGGTAGCACAGGTGAAAAGTCCCAGAGAGACCTTAGGGAACACTGGATGCTGTTTCAATAAAATTACAATAATATAGAATGAATAAATCTTCATATCTAATGTACAGCATGATGACTACAGTTAGTAACACAGTATTATACACAGGGAATTTGCTTAGATAAAAGTGAGAGGAGAGAGATATGTTAATTAGCTTGACTGTAGCAATCATTTCACTGTGTATCTCAAACCATGATGCTTTACTACTTCAATATATAATACAATTATTATTAAAATTATAAATTTAAAAATTTTTGAATACATTCAAACTCTTCAGGGTTTTAGAAATTTGTTTGTTCTCTTGGTGAAAATCTTAGTGTGATTGTGTCGTGCATCCCACAGGAAATTAAAAGCAGCTGAGAGGGTTTTTAAGCTCCTATCTATGACCCTCGTGATAGCCCTTCTCTCCATCCCTTAAAATTTTAAGAATCTCCACTCCACAGTAAATAGAACAAAATGGACGTGTGCTTGCAGGCCAGGTGAATGGACCACCTGGAACGGATGAGATTGGGCGCTATTGCTGTGGCTTCAGTGGGGCTCCGTGGCTTTCATGTTTAGAAAGGGGAGGCTGGGAGCGGCTGGGCCCTGGAGGAGGGCCGCCTCCTCTATGGCCTTAGCTTCCCCGTGTGTTTCCTCCTTTCCCCTTTCTCCCCACCCACCTTTCATCATCCTCAGAAGCCCATGTGTGTGAAAAGCAACAGAGGAATGTGGGTGGGTTGACTTGTATAATTAAATCCATGTTGTATCGTGTTCTTTAGAATTAATAAGGAATTCATCCCATTGAAACTCACCATGACATCTTCCCTCTGACTCAGATTTCTTTTGCTTTTCTCTCCTTTCCTTGGCTAAAAGCATTAGACATGGGGCTATGGTTCAAATTAGTATCTTACATTTCTCTCCTCCTTTTTTTTTTAATTGAACTTTTCTGTTCAGTGAAGAGTTTAGTTTGTTTAGATTTCATTTTTCTTCCATTCTACTCATCTGCCATTGTCTTCTTTTCTTCCTTCCCTTGGAAAACTTACTCAGTAAAGGAGCAAACGGGAGAGCTCTTCATTTCGCTTGTGACTGCAGAGCTGGAGAAAGTGCACTGCTGGCTAAAGCTTGATAATCCAGGCACTGTCATTTGAGGCTCTTCATTCCCTGGACTTTCATATCCTGACACCATGAAAAGCATGCTCTCACAGATGTCCACTGAGGCCAGAGGGAGCTGTTTCTGTGAGGCCATGAGACAGGGAGAAACAGGGAATAAGCCGTACTTCTAAATTCCTGGGTCATGTTGTGAAACACCTTTTTATTGGGGGTAGTAATCTGACTTCATTCCCTTATAAAAGTGGATTTATGTGATGGATACGTGATATATATTTTTCTGCCACTGTTCTTGTGGGATAGTGGTTGTATCAGTTAGGATTAGATTCAACTGTGAGTAACGTAAACCTGAAATAACAGTGGCTTAAACCTGATAAAAGTTTTTCCTTGTTCATGTAGAAGACCGGCTGTAGCCGTCCGGGGCTGGGATGCTGGCTCAGTTCCATGAAGTCTTCCTCGCAATCCCTGCCCCTGTACAGCTGAGGGTGTGGCCCTCAGCTTCATGGTCCAAGTAGGTATATTGTCATCTCAAGAACATTCATATGAACCATCGAAAAGAGCTCATCTGCCTCCTTTATAAGCTTCTGATCACAACAGGGGGCCTCAGTTCAACTGCAGACAGGAGATTTGGGGCTCTGGGGTGAGACCAACACAGGCTTACGTCTGGCTGTGCTCGCCTACCGGATGTGCACGTGTGAACAAATCCCTTAACCTCGCTGAGGTTATGTATAATGTATGTATGTTTTCTCATATGTATAATGGAAATTATGTATCTTAGAGCAGTGTGAGTATAAAAGAAGATAACGTATGTAAAAGAACTGGCCCACTGATTAGCACGATAACAGATACCATTTTACAGAGCTTTTAAATTTCTTGCTGAGAGGTTTTTCTGTTTTTGAAGAAAACTAATCCCCTGTTTAGAGACTGGTGGTTTTGTCCTAGTGAGACCGTCCCCCAGAGTGGGCTGCACGTTCTTTACAAGCCCTTCTCCCGACTAGAGAAGAAAGCGACCTCGAGGTGGGCAACGCCATTGGCCATTCTACCTCCAGTGAACCAGGTTTCACTCCCCCTGTACTCTTCCTCTGCGGGGGATACTGTGGATTAGTGGTAAATATCCATTTCCCATTCCCTTCTATTGCCGTATGTTTTTAACCTGCAAGTTGAGAGATCCATTGGTGGGTTGTGAAGTCAATTTAGTGGGTCATGACCAGCACATTTTAATGAAAGGATAAAAGAGAATAGGTTAGGGAAAGTCAGGGTGCATCACAAATAATTAATATGTACTTTCATGAAATGGATTTCATATATGTGGGTGTGTTCATGTATGTGTATTCTATGTTATAACGTAAAAAGTATTTCTTAAAATGAGTTGTGAATCCTGAAAAGGAGAATAATGTAGGAGGAATCACTCTACCTGACATCAAAGCTTACTATGTAGATACAGTAATTAACACAGCGTGGTATTTGCAGAGAGTTAGATGCATATATCAGTGGAACAAAACAGAGACTCCTGAAATGGACCTCCGTAAGTGTGCCCAACCGATTTTTTTACAAAAGTGGGGAAGCAGTTCAAATGGAGGAAAATCCAATTGGCCTTTTAAATTCAAATGACCTTTTTAAAAAAGCCCAAGAAGCTTGTCATCACATCAACATTCGAAGCAGCAGCAAGAAGACACGAGAAGCTACCATGCGTGCCCACTGTCTTTTAAGAAAAATATCTAGGAGCTTCCCTTGGGTCTTCATCTATGCCCCACTGGCCAGAACTTAGTCACATGGCCATACCAACTATAAGGAAACTCGAGAAATGCCATCTTCATTCTGAGCATCACACACCCAGTTAACATTTCTATTATTCTGTAGAAGTAGAGAAAAATAGATATTGGTCAGCAATTTATTATCTATCTGTACTACACAAAGACACAGTGCAAGTATGGAATTAGACCTCTCTTGGGCATCAAAATAAAATTTCCACAACACATATTTGACCTCATTAAAAACCTTAGATGTCTCCTTAACGCACAAAGTCCAAACTCCTTCATAAGGATAGTTAGGTTCTTGAACGTTTGGCCCAAGCCCAGATTTCCATCCATTCTCTGCCCACCACATTCTCCCAAATGCTAAGACTCCACCACCTCAAGCCCAGATTTCCATCCATTCTCTGCCCACCACATTCTCCCAAATGCTAAGACTCTACCTCCTCAGTGTTCCTGCTCAAACTCTCCCCTCACCCAGATTGTACCCCTGCAGCCACTCCCTCCTGTATCTGACAAACAATGCCTCATCCTTGTAGACCTAGTGAAGTTGTCATTTCCTCTCGCTGATGCCCTTCCTGTGACTCCTCCGGCCCAGCCGAAGTAACTGTTCCCTTCTCTAAGCTTTCATTAACCTGCACGTATGTCGATCATGGCACTTAACCTCATGTCTTAACTGAGACTTAATCTGGTTTTTGTTGTTGCTGTTTTGGTTTTGTTTTGCTAGGGACTGGAAGCCCCTCCAGTACAGGGCCCATTTTCCTGATATTCTGTTTTCACAGATCTTGGAATCTCTCCACAACCTTAAAATTATTTGTTGAATTATTGAGAGGTTTCTCAGGGCCAAAAAGTAGAAAGAAAGAAAAAGTATCTATATGCAACAGGTGTGCTTTGAATGGACAAAGCTGGTATTTCACAGGTTCAGTTGTGAAGAAATGACCTGTGCTTAGAGAGTGGCATGGACATACGTACACTACCAAACGTAAAATAGATAGCTAGTGGGAAGCAGCTGCATAGCACAGGGAGATCAGCTAGGTGCTTTGTGACCACCTAGAGGGGTGGCGTAGGGAGGGTGGGAGGGAGACGCAAGAGGGAGGGGATATGGGGATATATGTAAATGTATAGCTGATTCACTATGTTATAAAGCAGAAACTAACACACCATTGTAAAGCAATTATACTCCAATTAAGATGTTAAGAAAAGAAAAAAGACTAAGGTGAAAAGGATGATTCTCTGACATCCTGAGATTCCTATTTTACTGCAGTGGGCAAGTCAAGTTCAAAGTGGATCACGGGCAAGTCCTCCTGGACCCCATGTTCCCTTCGTGGACACACTTGTCTGCTTGAGGGAAGGGAGTTTTCTTCAGATTCAGCATGTAAGGACAGAGCAGCAAGGACAGCTTCAAAAATAATCATTTCTCTGGGCTTCCCTGGTGGCGCAGTGCTTGAGAGTCCGCCTGCCGATGCAGGGGACATGGGTTCGTGCCCCGGTCCGGGAAGATCCCACATGCCGCGAAGCGGCTGGGCCCGTGAGCCATGGCCGCTGAGGCTGTGCGTCCGGAGCCTGTGCTCCGCATTGGGAGAGGCCACAGCAGTGAGAGGCCCGCGTACAGAAAAAAAAAAAAAAAAAATCATTTCTCTAGGTATGTATTTGGAAGAAACTCCTGTTCTCTCTAAGCGAAAACATAAGTTTTATTCTTGGCAGTCATGCTTTTTTTGTATAGAAGAGTATTTTATTTGTAAATTTGTGCTTGACATCCTTTACATCAGTAAAATTAATTTTATGGTTTTTTTTTGGGGGGGGGCATTTAAATAGAAGAACTTTATACCCATTGAATAACACCTCCCGATATCCCCCTTCCCCCAGCCCCTGGCAACTACCATTCTACTCTCTTCTATGAGTCGGACTATCTTAGATTCCTCAGGTAAGTGGAATCACGCACTATTTGTTCTACTGTGAGTGGCTTATTTCATGTAGCATGATGCCCTCTAGGTTCCTCCACACAGTCACATATGGCAAATTTCCTTTTAATTTTTTTAAGGCTGAGTAATATCCATTGTATGTATATACCACATTTTCTTCATTGAGGGACATTTAGGTTGTTGCCACATCTTGGCTGCTGTGAATAATGCATGCCTCCTTTTTCTGAATGAAATACCAGGTGACGTTCTTCACCAGTGACGTTCTTCAAATGCACCCCCCCTGTTGCTTGGCCTTCATGAGCCTCAGTCTCTTAAAGTTGTAACATTTAGATTCCCTACCATGGCAGAGAGTGTTTTATTTATTAGACCTGTGTGTGCTCCTTTATATTTCTGTCTTCTAATTAGATCAGCACCATGTGACTAATTTTAACCAACAGGCTCTGTACAGAAGTGACATGAGTCATCTCCTGTCATGATAGGTAAGATACAGTGTCTCATATCTTTGTCTTCCCATGAGGGACACCTGTTCCAGGTGACATAGTTACAAAATGGAGGAAGATTTTACATGAGTGTGAAATAAAGGGTTACGCCACTGAGACTGAGGAGTTTGTTGTAGCCAGTAGGATTAATAACCATGTCTAATACGCTGACAGCGTAAGGCTACTAGGAGGATTAAACAGAACATTTAAACACAAGCTTGAGCACAGTGTTGGAGAGAAATATACATTAGCCATATGGTAAAGTGAGGTTGCCATTATGTAATAAAATAGTTACATTGAAAGAAAAGTCTCTGGAGGACAGGAAACCTTGGCTCCAGAGTTGTAGAACTTTAGACCTGGACTTAGAAGCCATTTAATTTAGTGCTTTTCAAACTTGTTTGATTATAAACCTCAGGTTCTTAGGAGAAATACAGATTTCTAGGTCTTGCCCCCGGTTATAATGAATCATAATCTCTAGGGGAGGTTTTGATCGCGATTGTTTTGTTGGTTTTTATACAGAAGGAAAGTGAGTCATAAGAGGTTAATGACATTCCTGAAGCCACAGCACTGATTATTCAGCGTGCTGGGACTAGAACCCAGCTTCCACAAAGCCGAATGCTTTACTTCTGGGCTCACATAATAATGTTCTAATAGAGTGAGGCCGAGACTGACCTCTCGTCCCCCTTTTTCTGATAAATCATGTCAAGACCTGCAAATGATTTTCCCCCTTAACAATGAAAAGAAGATGTAATTTTAAAATTACCTTGGATGTACAGTAAAAGCAGCATTCCCATAATCAATCATCTAAAATCATGGGGTTATTTGGAGCTATTTGAAGGAAAGTAAATTGAAAACATGTTTTTAAACAATGCACCAAAGAGTTACCAAATCATAAACATCTAGATTACTTTAACATGTTGATTATTCCACATTTAGGGTCTCCTTACAATGTAACTCTGGCCATGAAGAGACTTGGAAAATTCAATGAATCCCTTCCTGAGTTGTTAACTGTATTGGGTTCAATCACTTGGCCATGTGGGAACATATGTTAAACTTAAAAATATATATATATATATATATATATATATGTACACACACACACACACACTCACATACATACGTTCATACTTAATTTCTGGAGCTATTATTCACACTTTTCACTAAGCAGAAGACACAGAGGCCTGTTATTAGGACATGTCTCCGAGGATACAGAAATAGGTTAGGGAATGCAGTGGTATAACACTGAACACATTAAAACCTATCTGGAACTTTAGAAATCAAATACACAGACATTCCATAATAACCCTTGGGTTTTAGCATAATTCCTGAACCTGAAAATTCATAACTAAATAATGGCAGCACATTTACGGCATAAAATGCCTTAAACCATTTGTTTATTATTATATGTGGATTTTAAGTTTCATGTTTAAGAAAATTGAAAGCCTACACTTTTTTCCCCCTTTGAGGGGTGATACACCAATTACCTTTGAGAGTCTTTGTTTTTCTCACTGGAAGAGAGCTAAACCAAGACTGAAATTTATGTTAAGACATCTGTTCGGTTATCAAATCTATGATCATACACTCTTGTTAAACCAAATTAAATTAATCTTTGTTGAAAAATAAATGATGTAATTCCTGGAAGATCTGTTTTACTCCCAGGATGGTGTCCTGGTTTTTCTAAGTAGCTTATAAGAAAGCAAGTCTGAAATTGTTCTTGAAACTGAAAAGAGGAAATTGCTTTGAGTGTGGCAGGTGTCTAGAAGGAGCCACTACCGATGAGTGATCTGTGATCTAAGGGGTCATCATTATAAGGCTAAATTATATGAGCATTCTTCCTGAGACCGGATTCAAAGGCTGAACTCTAAAATTAATCTAGATGTTATTTCTTCTTTGAGTTCTAAAACAAGCCCAGGGAAGATTAGAAGTCATTCATCTGACTGAGAATAACAGTGCATCCTCTGACTTTTCTTGGAATGGATTCCTTATGTGGATGCAATGTGAGTTGAATTGCATCTGGTTATTGTTTTTAGAGAACTTTGCTGAAATTCAAACTGAGCCTGTGTATTGTGAGCTGATTTAGCAGCGCCTGCCCATATGAGAACCAGGATGGAACTGGGAGCCGTGACAACTAAGAATTTGCGCCGCAGGCCAGGTACATATTAAAGTGGCATGGCTCCGGGGCCAGAAGGGGCGAATGCAGTGCACTCCTGGAAAGAGAAGCCTTCTCTTAGGGCCCTGACAACAGCCAGGAGGGAGACAGAACGATAGCAGCATGGTGGAAAGAAGACAGAATTTGAAATCATAGCTGAATCTTAATCATGGCTCCACTGTGGAGGAGACAGATGATTTCTGAGTAAGTTTTGTGACCACTCGGGGCCTCAGCGTTCCTCCTGGTGAAACAGTAATGATAGTGCTTGCGTTATGGAGTTGTGAGAAATAATGGGAGGCTTTACACGTAGGACCTGGCATTTGGTAGGTCAACGAGAAGTAGAAAAATGGTAAGTCTTCAGTAATCTCAGCAGCCACTAACACATCCTGAACATTTACGATGCGTCCAGCGCTTTACCACCCCTGATGCCGAGCACACACCTGGCATCATGGATACTCAGTAACTCAGCTGTGGAATGACAAAACGATGACTGAATCTCTTTCAATGTTGACTGTCCTTGGCCATGAAAAGAAAGACGGCAAGAACAGAGGGGAAGCGCCCACACGCTGGTGCTGGGGGTCCCCGGTGCAGGCCAAGCTGTGGGTTTCTAGGGGGAAGGCCTCTCATCGCCTCGGTTCCCTGCCCTTCTGTGGATGGCCATACCCCGGCTGCTGGGGTGGTAGGCCTCATTGAGTGTTTTGTGGTCTTGCTTCTTCTGAGTCCAGAGGGTAAAAGCTGAAACACAAACTAAAAATGTCAAGTTCGATTCTGCTCCAAGAGCTCCCGAGGGCTGGGCAGAGGGTTTGCAGTTTCACCACAAGCATTTACAAGGGCCGCGCACTTTGGCAGGACTGAGTCTCCAGATAGCCTAACCTCTACAGACCCAGAGTCCCACTGAATTTCAGGGGTCGTGAAAGGGGAAGGTTCTGGGGGGTCCTGGAAAAGACTCATTCCACCTCGGTTCATCATCCTGCTATACTCAAACCCCTGTAGCCAGGGCACACTTGGTTTCTGGTTTCAAAATGAAATTTTCACACGGCCCAAATCTCAACCCACCCTAATTTAAAGAAACAGGCACTTGGCATGTGATCCAGATAGATCAGCAGTTGCTCACATACAGCTGTGCACATCTGGCACACAGGTATGCGATTCTGCATGAAGATAAATTGTGTGGGGACCAAATGCACAGTTGTTAAACTAAAATGAATCGCTTCTTGGAAGCAATCTTCCTGCACAGCAGGGCCTCTGCGTAAGCTTGATCTTTTTCATTAGGCCCTTCTCAGAAACCATAGCTTTCCCCAGAAGGTCTGTGGGTGAAGGAAGGGCCATGCCCACACCTGCAGTTGGCTGGCTGCTGCTCTCTCAGATCAGAACTTGGGTACCACCTCTGACAGCCCTGGTCAGGCAGGCTTCCCAGGGGAGTTACTCCGAGCCCAGGATCCAGGAAGAGGCCAGGTCCTTCCTTGGTATTGCTTCGCTTTCCATAAATTATATGTTGCCCAGGGGCTGCTTCTTCAGGGGCAGTCCTTTTGTGGACAGTTTCTGACAGACTAGCGTCCTTCACCAAACTCCATGGACCATGAAGTTCACCTCCCTTGGGAACCTTATGGAGTTAATGGCATCCACCTCTGAGGGAGCATCTTGTAACTCTGGGAAAAACATGACGCTCAAATGCTCTTCAGATCAGAGGGCTACACTTCAAGATGCTTCACTGGCCTGGAGGCAATAAAAGAATGAATCCTGAGCTAAGCAGTGCTGGATTCCATAAAGCACTATTTTTCTGATTCAGTGGGCTCAGTGACTAAGGTGTGGCATAGAATGTTCCATTCCTGGCTCAATTTCACAATTTTAACAATAGGAAGTTACTGGTTATTGGCACAAATGAATCAATAATTTTGAAAGAGATTCTTCCCATCTTTTTTCCATGTGATGCTAACAGATGCAATGGTTTACCAAACTGACCTTTATTCTTGTTTCTCAGTATCTTCCTCTCTCCCCACACCCCCGTATTTATTTATTTCTCTCTCTTAGAGGGAAATACAATCTACATCTTATTGTGTTTGAGTCAGAGTATCAGATTAGCCACAATATCCATTTCTGCAATGTTGTATACGCTGTTTTTTTGTTTGTTTTTGCGGTACGCGGGCCTCTCACTGTTGTGGCCTCTCCCGTCGCGGAGCACAGGCTCCGGACGTGCAGGCTCAGCGGCCATGGCTCACGGGCCCAGCCGCTCCGCGGCACGTGGAATCTTCCCGGACTGGGGCACGAACCCGTGTCCCCTGCATCAGCAGGTGGACTCTCAACCACTGCGCCACCAGGAAAGCCCTGTATATGCTGTTTTTTGTCTAAAGTTTTGTATCCCTTTCCCATCTTGGTGAACCCTGGATCATTCTTTGTAGCTCAACTCAAGGTCTCACCTGTTTTATGACTCCTTCTCACACAGGAATGACTTTATCCTCTGTGCTACCATTATCTTCATGCTTCACTATCTGTTAACACACATCAGCTTTATGGTTATCTGTTTATATGTCTGCTTTCCCACCACACTGTGGGCCTCTCCACAGCAAGGACTGTCTAGTTCTTTCTATTTCCAACACCTACCCCTATTCCAGTAAATAAATAGTTGGCCAATGAATACCAACACAGTTCCTCCTTTCCTCAACATGACTTTGTTAGAACCCAGGCATTCCCAGTTTGTGAACTCCACAATAGCCCAGGATGAAGAAGCAAAGTGTCTTCCATAAAGATGACCCAGTGTGACCCGGAAACCAAACAGAAAACAGCCACATTCTGAGGTAGGCTGCAATGGCCACAACTAGCTGGACGCCTTGACAAGGGATCAAATAAGAAGGAACACGTGAGTGAGTGAGAGCAGGACAGGTTTTCTTTGTTCTGATTGTAGAGAGTCCTAGAAAATGTCAGTATTTTTAGACCTCACTGCTGGGACCAGGGTGAGTGCAGAGATGCAAGTCACTGTGGGAGCCGCTGAGGGTATTCAAGATCAACCGCGGCCAGAGCTCCCCAAAGGGCTTCCAACCCGAGAACCATCCACAGCAACGCCTCCCGACACATTATCCATATTAGCACATTCCATTTTGCCCCGTTTGTCCAGGCTGGCCTTGGATTGGTAGTTTATAGCTCTATTAAACCTCAGAGTGAGCAAAAGCCTTGAGGGGGAAGGTCTGTCTTTTGCAGATCTCAACATAAATTCTACACTGATGTGGGGACAGAAAACTGAGAACTGGCAGCGTATATGAGTCTGCTGATTAAAAAAAAATCTAACTATCTATCTGTCATCGATCTACCTATCTGCCGACTTACCAGCTGTTTTTCCATTCAGTTTTTAGGAATACAACCCAAAAGTACTCACCAAAATTAATGACTGATAAATTTGTCAATCGTGCCCTTCCTGATAGAAGAGTTTTTTCTCAGGGTCCAACATGATAATAAAATCCCATGACTCTGACAGCTCAGGAAAGAGGGTTACGAAGAGGAGTTTCCCATGATTTCTCAGCCTGACACCGAAAAACCTGGCACGGCCCAACGTTGCCCCTTTATCCCTGCCCTTCACCTTGCACTTCCTGGTCTCTTCTGCCAGGCCTCTCTCCCAGGATTCCCTGAGGCGGCATGGCCTCTCTGCCTGGGCGCCAGGTACCAGTACATCACAGGGTGCCCTGTTCCCTATGGTGTGTCAGGAGAGACATAGCCACCTGGAGTGGGGGGAGATCAAACCGCAGCTCTCTTATTGCTTCTGCGGAACAATCCATGTTGGAAATGTAACCCTCAGAGGAGGTGACCAGATTCGACCAGAAGTTTTTAGTCATCTAGAAACTCTTTGTTCTTGCTATCATGCATGTCACCCAATCAATAACAGCCCGCGTTTCCAGCTGAGGGAATAAGAAGCCAGGTTGCCTGTGTGCAGCCAGATGATAACTTCCTATATGCTTTATCCTGGCCTCTTCAGAGGTTTTTCACAATAAATTAAAAATTGTTAAGGGTCGCTCTGGAAGGTGATGGGAAGGAAGTGAAGTTTGTAGGGGAAGGAAAGAAGCACTAGACTTAGAATTAAGAAGTTGGGAACTCACCCAATTTTTCACTCTGCTACTTCAAAGAAGTCCCTTACCTTCTCTGAGCCTACGTTTCTTTCATTACAAAATAAAGAAAATCGGGCATACAAATCCAGTTTGGTTTATTTTTTCTTTTCGCACCTTCTCGGATCTTTAGAAAAATGATTTCTTTATAGAACCTAAAATTTTTGTTTCCATTACTCATATTCCGGCTTATTTCCTCTTATTTCTTTTCAGGGATTTTGTTCAGAAGGATACTGTTGTGCTGGATTTCCTTTCAGTCCAATTACCAGTTTTGCTCTCTAGAAGCCATTGAACCTGGGTGGGCCTGGCCCTCAAAGCGAAGTCTGTTTTCGTGTTTGGGTTACTGATCCGTTTAGAGTAGGTATTCATTAAACACTTGCTAACTAAAATAATCGCCCTTCTCTTAAAACCAACATTGAGCAGTGTTCTCTCCAAAAGTTCAGTCTATACCGAAAACCCCTCCGTATCTTGTGGTTAAACGCAACTGGTCCACTATGAACTGTTTTCTGAATTAGTTCCAGGAAGACCTCCACTGTTGATAAGGAGATACCAGTTATCAACGAGCTTTGCTGGGCTGGGAGATCTTTAGTATCGATGGTAAAAGTCTCATCTTCCATGTATTCCCGGCATTTGTGACATTCTTCAATCACATCTTTTCATCCAAACCACATCATTCCAGACCTCCAAGACCAGTCTCCTTCTTAGAAAATTGGGTAAATCTTGTAAGCTCCTTTCCTCTGTTTCTGGGAGTGCAGCGATCCCAGGAGTGTATCACGTACAGGGTATATTTGAAATCAAGGTATTGTGAAATCTAGCCTTAGATAGGAGGGGAGTCAGTTCCTAATGCCTTTGATTAGCAGCTAAAAGAGCAAGACACCTTCCCAGAGACGCCCATGTTGTGAAGTGCCACTGGCTTGCAGCACTCATTTCCAACTCCAGTCGTGTATGTGTGGGCCTAGTATCTTCTCACACCGGGAACTCAACTCCCAACAGACAAGTAGGGAGCCCTGTTTATAAATTTTAAAGTAGGCTGATGCAGAGAGATTTCTTCTTCATTTCCCATTGTTCTGCCTCACCTTGGCAGGATAACCTTCTCTCTCTTCTCATCAGCAAATACCCAAGATGATGCCCTACATAGCACTGTCAAAACTACTTTCTGGAAAACATTCTGTAAACCCAGTTATGAGAAATGATGGATGACTGAAGGCATCTTAAAATGAGATATGGGATTGGGTGGCACCGGAGTAGAGAAAACAGCCTTCAACTAAAGGGACTGTGACGTTACAGACGGTGGCCTTCGGCAGAGGGAAGGGCAGAGAGCACGCAGCCTACAGTAACTCTGGGAGGACGTGAAACGCTGGGGGATCAGACTGTGCCAAGCC
Source organism: Pseudorca crassidens (assembly GCF_039906515.1). NCBI lineage: Eukaryota > Metazoa > Chordata > Mammalia > Artiodactyla > Delphinidae > Pseudorca > Pseudorca crassidens. Next base: position 78,115,636 of record NC_090309.1, on the reverse strand, counting down.
TGGCTGAGGAGAAGGGCCGGTGTACCTGAGCCATTCGGTTCTGTCAACAAGCCTCAGCAAAATCTCCATGTGCTCCTCCGGTGAGGTTACTCTCTTGTAACAGAGCGCAAAGAGCTCCCGCCTGTGCTGGCTTCCAGGGGACAATCCTTCCGGCAAAAGCAAGCCCACAGCCTTCACGAGGAGATGTGACGTGTTCCTCCTAGGGGAGGACTAGGGCCGCGGGTCCATCTGCCCCTGAGATACTCAGGCAGAAGGAGGCCCTCAGGGGTCTGCGTGCTGACCGGGGTGCCTGTCTGTAGATGTCTAAACAAACAGCACTGAGTGGAAAGGTCTTGGGGGGCGGGGCAGGGGGTGTTCCTTAAGAATCTGGCTACTCATGGGAGCACAATTCATCATCTCCTAAAACACAGTTTAAAGTACAGTGTGTGGTCCCGTCCCCTTGGGTCTTTCTTGGCCTAGAATTTAATCAAGGTCTTTAGGAAGAAAACCAGGAAGTGAAACAACTGGTGTGTCCCAAAGCATACGTTTTAAATGTTCATAACTGTACAATCCCAAGTTAGTTTTTATTTATGAAAAGCCCCAATGAACATAAACTGAGCAGAGGGCATAATAAATGGGAGCTTCATTTTAAGTAAACCAGGCCAACTGCACTGGCTCTTTGTTTCCTTCTGGGACCTTGGATGAGATGGCGTGTCTGCCGCTCTGATCCAATCAACCCCTGGACACCTTCCCATCAGAGTACATAGTTTTATCAATTGTCCCCAATTTTGATGAAGGCACTGTAACCCTAACCCATTTGCCCAATGATGAGCCCGATATTCCAAGGAAAGTCCGTACCTACACCCTGCTATCCTAAAAGTCAGAAACCCAGTGCTTCCTAAGTAGCAGCGGCCTCAGCTGAGGGTGCTGGGCAGAATCAGGGATCCTCATGTCGGATGGGGAGCCTTCACTTGAGAAATGGCAACAGCTTACCTTGATTTGGGGAATAGAGAAAGCATCTGAAGCTTTTTTTTTTTTTTTTTTGCGGTACGCGGGCCTCTCACTGCTGTGGCCTCTCCATTGCGGAGCGCAGGCTCCGGACACGCAGGCTCAGCGGCCATGGCCCACGGGACCAGCCGCTCCGCGGCATGTGGGATCTTCCCGGACCAGGGCATGAACCCGTGTCCCCTGCATCAGCAGGCGGACTCTCAACCACTGCGCCACCAGGGAAGCCCTGAAGCAATATTTTTATTAAAGACATATCAATTTGAACTTATTTCATTTCTCAGGATTGCCAAACCAGGTAAATGCAGCAGAAGTGCTTCAATGGTCCATACTTTCGTGAGTGTGAGGGGGGCTCCTTGAAGCATCAAAATATTTCAAAGCTTACAACCTCAATCGCAGTTGTTGTACTTTTTGTGCTTTGCTTCAAATGAATGAATTTTAGATAAATTAGCATTTTGTTTAGCCCAACAGCGTCCACACATATTTTAAGGTGCTCGTACATACATGGAAAACATAATTTATTTAGTCTACAGATGATGTTTGGTTTGTGTGAGAATGCACAGACATCCGTGTTAATTCTACAGTTCCTAGTGGCCACTGGGAATCGTGAAGACCAGACGTTAGCTCTGGTCTTCAAGCAGGCATAACAAGGTGTCTCATGATACACTGTAAAGACCGGAGAAATAAAGGTTGATTTTGACATGACGGGTGACTCTTAGGCGAACCACTGACTTCCAAAGGTGCTGGTCATAACTAGGGCAAACGGGATAGGGTCTCTAATGAGTAACTGTAAGCTTTACCCTGGTTTCCTTCTCTTCCATCCTTGATCTGCCACTGACTCAAGGCATGACCAAGGAAATGTCTTTTTTTCCAGTTTTATTAAGAAATATTCGGCATACATCACTGTGTGAGTTTAGGAGGTACAGCATGATGGTTTGATCTATATTTATTGTGAAATGATTACCACAGTGTCTTCAGCTAACACGCATCTTCTCATACAGATACAATAAAAAAAGAAAGAAAGAAGAAAGGAAAAAAATTCTCCTTATGATGAGAGCTCTTAGGATTTATTCTCCTAAAAACTATCCTATGTGTCACACAGCAGTGTTGGTTATAGTCATCATGTGGTACATTCCAACCCTTATTCGTACTTATTTGTCTTGTAACTGGAAATCCGTACATTTTGACCATCTTCCTCCAATTCCCTCTCCCTCTGCCCTCCACCTCTAGTAACCACAAGTCTGATCTCTTTTCCTGTGAGTTTGGGGTTTTTTTGTTGTTTGTTTTCTGTTTTGTTTTGTTCTTAGATTCCACATATGAGATCATACAGTATTTGTCTTGCTCTGTCTTATTTCACTTAGCATAAAATTCTCCTAGCATAATGCCTTCAAGGTCCATCCATGTTGTTGTAAATGGTAGGATTTCCTTGTTTTTTCATGGCTGAACAATATTCCATTTGTATATATACCACAACTGCTTTATCCATTCATCCACTGGACACTTAGGTTGTTTCTATGTCTTGGCTATTATAAATAAAGCTGCTATGCACATGGGGGTGCAGATATCTTTTCAAGTTAGTGTTTTCATTTCCTTTGGATATGTTTCCAGAAGTGGAATTGCTGGATCATACGGTAGTTCTATTTTCAGTTTTTTGAGGCTCTTCCACTCTGCTTTCCACAGTGGCTGTATCAGTTTACAACCTCACCAGCAGGACAAGGGTTCACCTTTCTCCACATCCACACCAACTTTTGTTACCTCTTATTTTTTGGATGATAGCCTTTCTAACAGGTATGAGGCGATATCTTATTGTGGCTTTAATTTGCATGGGAAATGCCACTTTTGCTCTCTGAGCGTCGGGTTCTTCATATGGGACATGGTAGAGGAGATGTGAAATAGAATAGCAGTTCTGAATCCTTTTTGATTTATACATATCATTGAAATTTTTATGAACACTAAGAGCTGTCTTTCTGGAAGACACTTATATGCACAATGTTTACCTATAGTTCAGGGGACACGTAGATCTTCTGGAGACTGGAATACCCCCGCTCCGCAGGGACACTGCAGTTCTAGAGAGTCCTGGCTACACGGTCATGGAGCTGTGATGATCTCACTTTTATTTCAAGCACCTCCTTTGCAGAGATATAATAGGAACCGGTTCCAGGGAGGCATCTGGAAAGCATGTAGCATGACCTCCAGCTGTGTTTGGTTTCAGTTTGTTCCAACTGGTGACCCTGCAGTGCTCTTTTTTCTCCCTGACCCAGACATGCTCTGTCTCCATGGCTGCCCTGTACCTTCCCTGGCCTTATAAAAATGATTATGCCAAAGGCAAAGATGACTCCACCCAGGAGAGGGGCCTTACAGCATTGTCTCCTACTAGGACAGCTCCTTCAGCTGACTCTAAGACATCCCTTCCCTCCTCCTGGATTGGATCCTCTTCCTAAAGGACTCTTCATAGTTTTGAGAAAGGATTCTTTTTGCGGGCATGGGTCAACCACTCAGGTGGGGAGGCGAGTCAGAGAGAGAGAGCGCATCGCGTATGGATGCCGTGCCTTCAAGCTTGCAAGCCGGTTATGGAACCATATGACCAACATCGCGTAACAGGAGATTGCGGGTATCGGGCAAGATGTCCTTTCTCATCCCAAGTCTCACTCCTTCAGGTTTATAGCAGCTCCCTCAGCATGGAACCTGAGAACTTTTTCTTAGAATCACTTGTGGCCATTCTCCCATCATTATGTGTATCTGCGCTGTCCAATGCAGCAGCCACTATTCACATTCACTGCTTAAATTAAAAAGTAGAGCTCCTCAGTGGCACTAGCCACCTTTCAAGTGCTCAGTCACTACATATGGCTCATAGCTATTGGACTGGGTGGCACAGACATAGAACATGTCCATCATCACGGTAAGTTCTATCGGACACCAGCCATCTATACAATGTGTTCAGGAGATACACACTCTGCGCCAGCACATGAGTAAGTTTTGAAAATCTAGAGATGAACAAGTTCTTGCTCTCAAGGGGCGCACAGGTTGTGGAAGAGGCAGGCATAGAATACCATCACAGTAGTCTGAGCTCATGAGGTGGAGACAGGGGGAGCTATTCCAAGCAGAGACAACAGCATGTAAAAAGGCAAAGAGACCTAAAAACACTGCACGTTCAGAGAAGGGGGAAACTTTATGTTTTTCACATATAGAGTAAATGTGTCCAGTGAGTAAAAACAAATGGTGAGAATGACTGATCAACTAAAGAGAGAAGACAGGCAAGGGCAAGAGTGGATGGGCTCTTGTATGCCATGCCTATTTGGTAGTTGTTTTAGAAAGGATAATTCTTCTACAACTTGATCTTTAACTAGTTTTGATTTCCTCAGATGTTTTTTCTTGAAATCAAGTACCATTTGCCCTATCTTTCTCAGAACCTTATTATACAGTCTTATTATAAAATTTAGAATCCAGAGTTGCCGTCCTCTCTGTAGCTTAGCTTGTCATTCTTCCAGGCACTTCCCCCGGGGGTTCACATCTCCCATCGGCACGTCGTCTGGTTGCTGGAAGACGCAATATATGGTTCATGTTTGGGTTTAGCTAAGCATCTGGTAGCTCAGAGATGCACCTTGAATTGACAATGAGGATGACGATCACAAGTGAGATGAAACAGGGCAATGTCCAAAGAGAAAGCCTTAGCTGGTCACGATAAGAGGATCAAGGAAAACCAGTGGGAGAGCAAGTAGAAGAATACACTTGGAGAGGACTCTGCAAGAGGTATTCCAGCTGCTCTTCATCTCAAAGACTGGGCACTTCCTTTCAAACTACTTAAATCCCCCCATTTGTGGTTGAGATGCATTTGTGTGTGCCTGTCCTACAGGCATCATGATGACCATTAGAGATGCACCCCATGAAACCATGGTTGCATTCCAACAAACATTTATTGAGCACCTTGATGTGTCCAGACCTTGCTGCATTCAGTGCAGACAAACCTCATGGGTCCAGGGAGAGAAGAAGCCTCCTGTTATCATGATCCTGACATCTGGAATATTCATTACAGATTTCAAAACCCTTCCACTGCTGTCACCTCCTGCGCTTTCAAAATGTCTCTGCTAGGTAGATAAGATCAGGTTTGTTATCCCAGTTTTACAGATGGCAAAACTAAGGTCCAGAGATATGAAGTCACCTCCTGATATCACTTCAAACTAGGGAGTTAGAGCCAGTTCTCTTATTCCCAAACCTAAGCTTTGAAACTGTTCTCAGAAAGCAAGTTATGTAATTATAGCAAATCCCCCTAAAATCAAATTTTCGTAGTTCATTGGGATGAAACATCCAGTCTGAGGAAAGAATACCATGAGATCCTTGACAACTGCAGGTGGTTAAAAACAGACAGACATACACTGCAGCTCATAAGCCCTAAACATGCCTCTTAATTACCAACAGAATTTGGAAACTGATTTCTTCTGAAAGTCATCAAGACTAAAATGTTCAGGTGGCCATAACCATCACTGACCTTCCTGTTACATAAGAGTAAGGAAGAGTTTGCTGAGTTTAAAAATATTCTTTTAAAATAATGCAAATAAAAGTACATCTATATTCCTACTCACCATTTCAGGGAATCTGAAAAGTTCATGACAAAAATCAAAGTGGCCCACGTTGAGCTGGGGCTGCAGAGCAAACACTAAATAAAGAAGTCTGTTTTGAGCCTACATCAAATTGCAACTTCATAATTGCAAATGAATCCCAACACATGCAGTTTTACTTAATGGAAAATAATATGATAACAGTCACAGGCATGAGGCTTAACCAACCATACAGTTAAGCATACATTTGTTTTCAATTACAGTTAAAATGTATTCAGCTGAATACAGCTTAAGTGGTAATTGCATTCTTTACAAGTTGCTAATAACCTCTGGAATGGTCACTCTAATAAAAGTTTGCCTCTAATGGGTACATGTCCTGCTTACTCACATGTCAAGGCCAGTGAAGTCATTAGGAGCACTTGCAGTCCCATAGCCTATCTGAACTTTAGACTTCTGTCCAAAGCCCACACATAAACCACCCACTGTGTACCTAACATGGGACGCGGTGTGGTCATTTGGTTGTGGTTTTATGCTCTTTCCCAGGAATGCTTCTCAGGGGCAATTCTTCTATTGCAGAGTGGCTGTTAATCATTTCCTATCAGATGAGGCCTCCAACAGATGCTATAGTAGGATGCAAAGGGCTTTGCTCAGCCATCCTGGCTACAGGGACTTCATTTTGAGATAGTCACTGACCTCCACCCAAATTTCCAGGACACTAATCTGTGTTCAGTGGGTGCGTGGCTGTAGGACTGGTCTTTTTGCCACAGCATTCCAATCCAGGGAGACATGTCTGGGGGTGCTCACACAGTCTGGTAAATTGTTTTAATGTTCTGAGTCAGGGAAAAATGTTAGGTCTGACATTATATGTTCCCTTTCTAGTCTCTTCTCCTGATACTTTTTTGTTCTTTTTCTTGAAGTTTTATTGAGTTGTAATTGACATACTGCACTATATAAGTTTAAAGTGTACAACATGATGGTTTGACTTACATACATCATGAAAGGATTACCATAGTAAGTTTAGTGAACATTCATCATCTCATATAGATACAAAATTCAAGAAATCGAAAAAGCTTTTTCCTTGTGATGAGGACTCAGGATTTGCTCTCTTACTTTCATATGGAAACATTCAGCAGGTGCTAATTATATTTACCGTGTTGTGCATGACGTGCCTGGTATTTATCTTATACCTGGAAGTATGTACCTTCGGAATGCCTTCACCTCTTCCTTCTGTTGATTAATTTATGTTCCCTTTTATCAGGAAGAAGGAAATTAGAATGGAACAGGGTGCTAGGGTGGAAGCAGATGTCTCTCACCAGAGATGACTCTCCAAAACTAAAATTGAGGGGCTCAATACGTGTGGAAGTAAAACTACAAGCTATAGGTTCCATATTGTCTTTCTTTCATGTCTTTGTGAAAGCTTTCAACTATATTTGTGGATCTATAGTGCTATACCTAATGTCTGGCCCAACTTTTGCATCTTAGAGAGTAGAGTCAGTCACTAAATATAAAATTTTCATTCTTCTTCTACCAATACTTTTATCATCTGTGTCTCTCTTCCTCAGTGTCTCCTTTTCTATCCTGCTTCTCTTTCTTCTCTCCTCCTTCTTCCTTCCTCCCTGTTCTCCCTATGGAAGAATTTCAGAGCAAGTTACAGAGAGAGCTTGTCTTAGAGTTAGTGCCTATGTGTCACTTCCACAATTGCCATCTCAAATATTTGTCACTCTGGCAATACTGCTCTGCATTTCTGCCTCTGGAGGGCTATTATAATCCAGGTGCTTGGAAGATTATTGTTTCCAACATCTACTTGAACTCGAGAGGAAGACCACAGGAGCTGTGTGCGCTCAGAGAGAAGAGCAGGCTTGATGGAGAAAAAGGGGTGGCACCTCCCAATCTTAACAGAGTCCAACCCCTAGAAGGAAATTTGAGCCTGTAGTTAGCAACGCTTTTCTAAAGGGAAAGGTACAAAGTTATGCAATAAACTCACATTCAACAAACAAATGGGAGCAGAAGTAGTCAAGCAGCAGAGACGGCAGATAAATGACTGTACGTACTATACACGAGGAGGAATCTCTAGCAGCCGAGGCAATGCTTGGGCAATTATGAGGTCTGTTTATAAATTCAAAAGGCACTCAGCCACTCTACATTCCTAATAGTTGACACCTTTAAACGAATCCTTCCTCCTTTATTTGTCTGTCCCCGACCTGAGAGCCTGTGGTAGAAGGGGTGCAGGTCCTACCTGGCCTGTCATGGTGTGACTATGGGAGCTTGAACAGTTACCTTCCCATCATGGGGGCTTTGTTTTCTCATCTTTTAAAATGATAATTTTAAAGGTCCTTCTCATCTCTGACAATTGTGATCCCACGAAATTCCAGCTCATATTAAGAAAGTCTTCTCATGGTTGACAAGGTCTGAACATCCAGTCTTTCCATGGTAGTGAACCATCTACTAGTAGAGTTAGGAGAACGCACACTATTATCTCCTACTTCCAGGATTCCGTGGCAGTTCTGTCTCGTGCCTTCTAATAACACTTGCCCAGCCTTTAACAACTTTGATGGGAGTAGCGTAGCCCCAGAGGTAACCATCACAATAGATGCAAACTGGCAGCCACGCTTCTAGGCAAGTGCTAGAAAGATAGTATGGTGCTGATGGCTATGGTGCTGATTCTGTAGAGTCACTCCTTCTCTTAATCCCCAAACCACACCCCTGCCATTACCACAGAACATGGCAGCTCTTGTGGTGTCCCCCAATATTGTCCCACCCGCTGGAATTTTATTTAGTTCTAATATGAACTAGACTCCATTCATTACATAGATTTTACATTGGACTGGACTAAGTCGTCTCACCCCAAGCAATATTTCGAGCTTATCTCCCACTGACCTTCAACATGTACTCAGAGCTTCAGCCAGACTTGATAGCTTGTAGTATTACTTTTCTATTGCCGTGTAACAAATTACCACACACCGAGTAGCTTAAAAATCATCCCTTCATTATCTCATTGTTTTTGTTGGTCTGGAGTCCAGGCATGCTTTAGCTGGACCCTCTGCTCAGGGTCTTGTAAGACTACAGTGTGGGTGTCCTCCACACTACTCTCCTTTCTGGGTCCTTTCCCAGCTCACCTGTTTGTTGGTGGGATGCAGTCTCTTGCAATTGTAGGACCGAGGTCCTGGTTTCTTACTGGCTGTCAGCTGGGGAATGCTCTCAGCTCCTAGAAGCCCCACAGTTCCTTGCCAAGTAGAAATGGCAACTCACTTCTAATGCACTGTTATCACGTTACCTTTACCATCTAACATAATCTAATCAGTAGAGTGGCATCCACCACCTCTGACATCGTCCATCAGCTAGAAAAAGTCACAGGTCCCACTTGCACTCAAGGAGGGGGAGTTATACAAGGGCGTGAATCACTGGGGATCATCTTAGAATTCTGCCTCCAAAATTATCATTCTCAGAGCACTCTTCTTACCCTTTTTTGACATTCCTCTGCCTGGTAAGGGTCATCATCTTTCTCTGCCTACCCCTAAAACCATCACATTCCTAGATGACTTTTTTTTTTTTTTTGCGGTACGCGGGGCTCTCACTGTTGTGGCCTCTCCCGTTGTGGAGCACAGGCTCCGGACGCACAGGCTCAGCAGCCATGGCTCACGGGCCTAGCCGCTCCGCGGCATGTGGGATCTTCCCAGACCGGGGCACGAACCCGAGTCCCCTGCAACGGCAGGCGGACTCTCTACCACTGTGTCACCAGGGAAGCCCCCCTAGATGACTTTTAAGCATGCCCACCCTCCCTTCTAGGCTTCCATTGCACGTATAATTCTCTAAAGTCATTTACTCATTCTGGAATGCATTCGAATTTGCAAGATCTTCCTCCCAGAATGCACAGATCTTCAGAGCAGGGAACTAGACGATATCCAAATACACACCCCTTCCCACCCCCTCACTCCACCACAGCACCCTGCATCATGTTTTCTACATAGGTGGTAGTGGGCAAATAAATGCTTCTAGTGGAATTCAATACATTGAACCAGAGCAGAGAATTACAGAATCTGCAAGGTTGGAACAAAGCTTCGAAGGTCATCTAGAACAAACTTTCCCTTATTGCTCTTGGCTAGAGACTATTGGCATCTCTTCACATTTCTATGTCCCATCTGCTATCAAACATTTTTATGACATTTATTTCCTCATTATAGTCCTTATTGTGCTTTATTTATATATCTGTGAGGCACATGAGAGTTGGAAGTTCTCCCTTCCCTTGCAATCTTTTCTTCTCCAAAGCCCCAGCCAGCCAGACTCCCTGTGCCCGTGACAGGCCTCCAGGGCGCCCGTGACAGCATTACTCCTCACTTCCCTGTATGTCTCTCTTGTCTCCTCCATGCCTCCACCATCAATTTCAAACTTCCTGTCCTGACATTCAAGGCCTCCTTACACTTTGAGTCTGTCTTTATCGCCTCCCTTATTTGCCCTGTGTCTCCCTCCCTAGCTCCCACTCCAAATTCTGGGCATTCCTCCAAGTTTCTCCATATTCCTGGAACCATCAGCCCTCACTCTCCCCTTCCCCCATTTCCCCCATCATCTGTCAAGCTTTCTCTTATTCCTCTTATCTTCTCTAACCCTAAAAAAAATTTGAAGAAACTCTCCTTTGACACAATCAACAGATGTATATTTAATCTTCTGTTAGCAAATGCTGGCCCATGGCTGTTTGACCAGTGAAATACACACAGGACAGATGTGCTAATACCTTGATCTTTACCGCAGCAAAAATCAAAGGCAGCTTCCATTGCTGGACATGGTGATGTGGGAAGGAAGCCTTCAGTGGAACAGAATTAAGTTGTCTTGATTTGCCCATGTGTAGAACTAAGTCAGGAGGATAAGAATTATTGGGGGCTTGCTCTAATCACCCTAATAGGCCTTCCATCATTTCAGGTAAAGGGCGGGCTAGGCAATGGAGATATTTTAGGGTTAGTTATCACAGTGGAGTGATTTTGGATAAATTATGTAAATTCTCTGACATTCAGTTTCTTCCAAATGGAGATGATCCTAATGATAATACCTAATAATGTCAATTAAATAAGTTTTAAAAAATGCAAGTAAAAATGCAAACTAATTGTAAAATGGGTGCAAATGACACTTAGAATCTTTCCTAGCAACATTTCTGACTGCAGCTGTGTCAGATCAGTAGCTGTCACTAACTGAGGGAGAGCTACTTCATTCGCGCAGGACCTCGATTTCTTCACCTTTAACACCGGGTAATAAATTCCTGTCGTGTATATCCCAACAAGCTGTTTAAAGATACCTTAAGAGAAGAGATATGAACATTGTAACTATGAAATGTGTGATAAATGTAAGGTATCGTTTTCACTGTAGTTGGCAATATGGCCAACCGGGAAAGAAGTTACCGTGAGCTGTCAACAACCCCTCTCTGTTTTCTCTACCTGGAACGCTCTCTTCCCCCGCACTTTCCCACCTCACCTAACTCACTAGTATTCATATTTCAGGTCTCAGTTACTGCTCTCACCCCCTCCCTGAGCCACTAGTCCATGTCAGCCTTCTCCCTCCTCTCATTCATTGTAAACCCCATGAATTGACATGAAACTGACACAGCCCACCTGGGGACGCCTAGCCAGAGATTTCCTTCAGGATGAGTTTAGGAACAGTCACAACTTGACTTTGCCCAATAGCAGGGAACTGTGGGAAATTTTTGAACACAATCTTTCTGCTCTCTCACAGTCTGAGATTTTCAAGTCCCTGGTTTCTGATACGGCTTCTACTCTTCTTGGTATTTGCTAGACATGGGCCACAGATATTGCTAGACTAGCACATTATTATATTTTTATTTCTATAAAAACAAGTTTGTTTACATAATGACAAGTTTGGATATGCAAGTGATATGCAATTCTGAGGCCTACAGAAATGAAGACACTTAGGTAAAGATCTCCAGATTTTGCTAAATTTAAATCTTGATTTCTGACATCTTTAGATTTTCTTTTTCACAGAAGATGCTTCCCGAATTGAACATTTTCAACTTTATTCATAAACAGGGATTTCGAACTTATATTTTATTGACTTCTTTTAAGGTGAAATCCCTTTTGAGAGTTTCAAAGCTTCGGAGCCATTGGCTGTGGAATTCTCTTACAACTATCTTTAATCTTATTTTTCTGTTAACTTGCATTTAATATTCAGATTCATATTATCAGAGTAAAAATACAATTTTTCTACAGTTCTACAGTTCCTTAGTTGATTCTTTACTTTGTAGTGAGGCAGAAAGAAAAGACACAACTAAGAAGAGGCCTGGAGTTTGCCCAAATATTTAATTTTTTTTCTTTCACACCCAATTTCCCTTACCTCTACAAGCAATGGTTATTTTGTAAGTAGTTTGATCAATTCTCAGAATCTACCCATCAACTTGTCTACAATATTTTTGATCCCATTCTACTCTAGTCTCTTTTTACCTTTGCAAATTGTTCTTACTCTTTTTTTATTTACTTTTAAAATCGCATTAACCCACGTTTGTCACATGATTGGTCCAACATCATTCACACCCACTTTCCATACTCCCCCCACTGCCCACCCCCTACTGTGTCATTGAATTGAGGGTATAATTTGCTAGTTCAGAGATTTCAGCTGCTGGTACCTAAGTAGGGGTGACTCTGCCAGGCTGTTCCCCGTTCTCTTCAAATAAAGCAATATTGCAATTCTAAATTAGATTTATTTAAAACATTAGCTGGAAGCTCCTCCTAACCTCAGTATCTGGGAGATCCTGTGATCCAAAAGCACTTTAACTCAATGAACCCAGAGATCCCCCTTCTGTAGGTACCGAATCCAGAGGCAGGAGGACAGAAGCACCAAAAGAGCACAACAGCTGGGACTATTAGTTGCTTACAGTTGTGTAACAAATCACCACAAACTTACCAGCCTGAAAGAACACTAAAGTATTATGTCACAGTTTCAGCAGGTCAGAGACCTGGGCCCCGTGTAACTGGGTTCTCTGCCTAGGATCCCACAGGACAAAGTCAAGGTGAGGCTCATATCTGCAGGCTCTGGGGAAGAATCTGAACTCATTCAGACTGTTGACTAAATTTACTTTCTCCTGACTGGTTGCTGCATGAAGGTCCCCACTTCCTTGCTGGCTGTTGGCCAGAGGTTGCTGTCTGTCCCATGGCCACCCTCATTCCTCCTCCTGCTTTCCAAACGGACCCCTCCATCTTCACAGCAGCAGCGGTGTGTCCAGTCCTCACGCTTCAAATCTCTCTGACTTTCCCTTTGGCTTTTACGTGATTATGTCAAGCCCACTTGGATTATCTTCCTATTTTAAGGGCAACTGTGCCATATAGCAAAACACAAAATCACAAGTGTGATACATCATCATATTCACAAGTTTGGAGAATTAGGTCAGAACACCTCAAGGAGGAGGGGGTCATTTTAGAAATTCTGCTTACCACACCAAGGCATTTATTTTTCCATTTTATGAGGAAGCTTCAGAAACAAAGAGATATGATATAGACGATGACACCTCCTGAGAATAAGAAGACCTCGAGTAGGAAGGAAGTTTCCAGTAAACAAATGCGAAATTTTTAAACTGCATTGATAAATTCTCTGCAATTGCCAGCAGAATGAAACTGTGGGACAGATGATCTAACAAGGAGAGAAGGAAGAAAGGAAAAAATAAACAGAGTTTTGTTAGAAAGGATCCAGAAATACCAGGCCTGAGCTTAAATATACTGACATGAACAACATGAAACAAATGAAAAAAGATGAGCCATGAAGGGAAACCGTGCAATCGAATAATCAGCGAGGAGGCCGAGAACACAGAGACCAGGGAGCCAATGAACACAGAACAGAGAGTCCCAAGTGAGAACTCCCAGATGATGAAAAACACCAAGTAAACAGATACCCAGCTCAGAGCCAACAAGCTGCTTCAAGGCTGAGAATTTCCAAGATTTAGAAAACGGAGATGGTGGTGGTAGAGAGGAACCCGGACATTTCAGGGTAGGTGGATCCAGTAGATTGCAAGAAGGGGTTCATACATTAACTATGAGTAGTACAGCCAAACGATCCACTAAAGGGAAATAGAGGCAGCAGGCTGAACATTAGAAACTATGTAGAGTAGGTATCTTTTACTCTTCAGAGATTCCGGTACTATTACAACAATTATATGTCTTTACCTTCTACCTAATTCTAGGAAAATGAATTGTAAACTATTAAAGATCACGCGAATCCTTAGGGATCGTACAGTCTAACCTTTTTTTACAACCTGGTAAATCTAGGACAAGAGAGGAAACTAACTAAACATGTCGGGGTAAAAGAATGAACCTCAAGAATAGTTGATTCTAGGGATACTAGCCCTCTGCTTCCCAGCCCATTGTTCTGGCGCAGGGAGCTGTTGTTCTCTCTTTTAATAGATAAGCTAGCATCCAAAGATAAATATTATGCTGTTTAGTAAATAGCAGCTAAAATGTATGTTTTGCCCAAGGTTGGATACTCTAAATAATCATTGTGGGTCTCCTTTCAGGACTTTTTAAAAAGCCTTTATGTACTTCTTTGTTCCATGCAACCCCCATTTGTAGAATAGTTTTTTTGTTTTTGTTTTTTTGCGGTACGCGGGCCTCTCACTGCTGTGGCCTCTCCCGTTGCGGAGCACAGGCTCCGGACGCGCAGGCTCAGCGGCCATGGCTCACAGGCCCAGCCGCTCCGCGGCATGTGGAATCTTCCCAGACCGGGACACGAACCCGTGTCCCCTGCATTGGCAGGCGGACTCTCAACCACTGCGCCACCAGGGAAGCCCAAGCATGTATTTTTTCATGCAAGGAATTGGGAAATTAAATTTTGGTTTTACTTCTACTGTCAATGGCTTTTTCTTTTTTAACATTTTTATTGGAGTATAATTGCTTTACAATGGTGTGTTAGTTTCTGCTTTATAACGAAGTGAATCAGTTATACATATACATATATCCCCATATCTCTTCCCTCTTGCGTCTCCCTCCCTCCCACCCTCGCAGCCTTCTAGCTGGACACAAAGCACCGAACTGACCTCCCTGTGCCATGCGACTGCCTCCCACCAGCTATGCATCCCACATTTGGTAGTGTATATATGTCCATATATACACTACCACTCTCTCACTTTGTCCCAGCTTACCCTTCCCCCTCCCCGTGTCCTCAAGTCCATTCTCTAGTAGGTCTGCATCTTTATTCCCGTCTTGCCCCTAGGTTCTTTAATTGATGAAGATTTCTGTGTTGGTCAAGGTAGGTCTCATAATTTTATCAAACAAAAGTACTTTATATAATTTTACATTTTAAAGAAAAGTTTCTTTTCCATCAAGTGCTATTGGCATGAAATGTGGATAATAGGAAGGAGATGTGGGTTCTTTACGTGAATTCACACAGCCGCTCAATAAACACCTAGCCATATGAAAATACATAAGACCTTTCATTGTTGGACCTCAGTTCCTCATCTGTGAAAGGCAGAAGTAGGAGTAGATTATTTATACTCTCCCTTTTAGTGCGGACAGAAAATGAGTCTAAGCATCTAAGTGCCACATGGATGGTTGCTGGGCTGTGCATGGCAAGCTTTAGGAAGTGCCAATCTCACCCCATTCTGTTTGACCGGCGGCCCCTGCAATTTCAGAAATCTGTGATGTTACAGAGGGTGCTATACAGGAAGAATGCATCTCAAAGGGAACATTATAAAAAATGGAAGATAGTATTAGTATTAGTGCGCGCAGCCTGATAAAGAATCATCTCACTTTTGGCTACGACTCTCCATTAATCTCGTAGTGTTGGCTGAGAAGGCTAGAAGATACTCATTCTGTTCTGACTGAGAAGAACCCGCTTGCTACTGAGATACCATCTTAATTTAGTGAGAATACTGCTGGATAGCTGTCCAGCTTGCAGTCAGGGGCATGGGAAAGAGCCCAACAACAGTTGGGGAAAGCAGAATGTAGTGATGAGCTCAGATGTCTAAACATAGATAGAAGAGAAGCCAAAAACTGAGGAGGAGATTACGCAGGGAGCAGGCCATGGAAAGGCTGTATATCCTGTAGGCATGGTGACAGAAACCAAGAATTAAAAATGCTCAAAATTAATCCTGCCAATTCTATGAAGAATAACATTTTCCAATTGAAAACGACTTGAGTTAAAGGCACATCCCCACATGTGCATGTCCTTTAATATTGATTCCTATAATGACTAACACTGCTTTGAGTTATGATCTCTGGACAGATTTTTTTTCACTTTTTGAACTTACCTTGGGCAATCAAACTAGTAGTGGCAGATATTTGAGGTCTCTATTTCAAGACAGGAAAGGATATTAATACAGGAAGTATGGATTAAGACAAAGAAAGAGAAATCCAGATCAAACGTTTCAAGAATCCTTTTGCAGATTTTTTTTTTTTAACATTCTCTAGTTTTAGAAGAAGTAATCAAATAGGAAACTTTAGTGATTTTCAAGTTAGGGAATCAGCTTTAGCTTGACTCTCAGACCAAGATGATCCATACATTTCAGCCCCTATAGCTACACAGATGTCAAAAATCTGCCTAGACAAGTTCTAACCTGGGACACCAGAGGGGAAGGCATCATTCCCACTCTAAAACTACTGACCACTGACCAACAAAAATGGCCCCCGTTGCATTCCTGTACATGGGTGTAAAGGAGAACACAGCACAGCTGCCACATGTAAGTAGGAAGATCTTGCTTTGGTCTTGAGAAAGATCCTTTCTATGGCTCTTTGAGATCATAAAACCATTATCAGAAATTAAGCTGAATTTATACATTTTTCCTTCTAAGTTTCTCAGAATCTCTAAAGGGACAATGAGTCCTTCATTCATTATCATTTATTCATCCCAAAGTGCATATAATCAAAAATGCATATATTATGAGCCAGATGCTGGGAATAAACACAATATTAGACGATAGAACCATTCTGCTCATAAAAGTATTAAAACAAAGGATGAAATTTAGTGATGTTTTTAGGAACCTCAATAAATGAGAAACGATACAAGATCTCTGATGCCATGGATCCCTGCCTACTACAGTGGGAATGATGTTTTTGTGAAATAAGAGCTCCAAGGTGCAGAGCACCGTGGCTCTCGCTATCAAATGGATGTGCTTTGGCACACCACAAACGCCTGATGTCCATTAATTCATGGACTCACGTATTTCAATTGCCCGATCCCTTTCCTTTACGATAATATTATTCTTACATGAGTCATATTTGCTTATGTCAAGCTATGTATTTTGGGGATGCACATGAAATGTCCTGAAACAGATCTCATTTCATTGAGGATACCCCTTCCCCGCTTCAGCCACCAAGATCTAAATCCAGAAGATGATGCCTAAAGTCCCAATGCAGGGACCAAACAGCACCAGCATCCAAGCAACAAGTCAGTCATTAAGTATCTGCTGTTGTTTTCTCACCCAGTTATCTTGCCTGTGCCTCCCTGCCCAAGTCCTCCACCACTGCCCCTACGTGGTTAAAAATGTCAGCGTTCGGGGGCATATTTACTTAGCCACATACTTCCTGGCTCTGGGATTCTGTTTTGTTAGCTTCTGTCGTCACTACCAGGCTAGAGGCCAATGTTTGTACTGGGTGGGAGTTACAGGGAGGCATAAACAGAATCAACCCTCTTGTGCTTTAAAAAATCAGGCTAGGATTATATACATATTTCATGTCAGAAAAATGAAATGTGTCTTGGCGGTGGATGGGAAGTTGGAGCGCTTGGAGGGGGAGTGGAGATCTGGCAGAATTGCTCCCCTGTTCCTTGGCCCCCTGCCTGACAATCATTCAACCTTTTACTCTTGGAGTCAGCTTCTTCCCTCTCTTCTGAGGCCTTCCAAGTGCTACAACTTCCTTGCCGTCACCCCTAGTATGTTGTCAGGACCCAGAATGGCTTGAAAAGGAAGAGCACTTTGACAAAAAGGGGCATATTCTCGAAATTAGGCAAGGCTTGGGTTCGAGTCGCTAGCGTGAACCTCCTCAGCTTTGCTTTGAGGTTCAGATGGCAGGACCGATTCACCCAAGGATTAATGATCTAAACGAGGACATATGTAAGAATCTACCTCTTCATCAGAAATGGAAATCTCACTTCTCGTGTTTGTACAGCACTAAGATTATTACCTGCTAAAAGTGTTTGCTAAATTTGTCTAAATCCCATTGTTTCTGTCCAGCTCCCATGGTTCTGCTTCTCTAATTCCTGGTGTTTTCTAGCACCACTCAGAGTTGCAGTCCCTTCTGAATTGTTATCTGCTCAGAATGTGGACCTTGCCATGCTCCTTTAGACTCACCCTTTCACTAACTAGCTCCCAATACCTCCCCCTGTGCTCCCAGGAAATACCACTCCATTTTATTCTGTCTTCCCCCGAAGTCCTCAAACTCCTCACAAAGTGTCCTTCCTGCCACCCGTGGTCTCAGAAACCCTGAAGACCCCTGGTGATGGTGCTGCTTGTGTGCATGTGGCCCCTCGATGCTGGTTCTAGGGGGTCTAGATACATTTTTATAGGCCTACACGACAGCTTTTAGGCCTCTGCTTTCCCCCACTCCTTGAGAAAACCCTCTCCTTTGAGACTCAGGCCACTAGCCTGCTCTCCTCACATGTCTGTCTGTCATCTGCCAGCCTCTGTGTAGGTCATTTCTTCGTATTTATCACCTCTTTGTAACCAGGCAGGACATCTTCCTGTCCACCTTACATCCTGAAATGCAGTGATGACTTCACCAACCACACTTCTAAACCTTTGTTAATTTGAATGGCCTCGAACTGTCCTCACCATCTAACCAATTCACTGCAAATGCCACAAGCAAGACCCTGGAACTCTTCATCTTTTTAAGCGCCCTGACTCCCACCAAAATATCACCTTTGGAACCCGCCACCCTAGCTTTGTTCAAAGATACGGTTTAAAAGAGAACGAGATCTTCCAAATTCAGGTGGTATGTCCAGACATCAAAATGGAAACAAAGGCTGTAGTTAGCCCCAAACAAAACTTTCTGGGAAGGACAGAAGAAGAAAAAGAGTGTTGACGACCTTTCCTCTTATAAGAAATGCCTACATCCTCTGTACTGGGGAGACTAATTCAATAGCAAATAAATTGGATACATTTCACTTCTTCTTCAGGAGAAGACAGCATTTTTGCTAGCCCTCCATAAAGTTGCAAGGATGGAGAAAATGAAATATTCCTATGTCATGATTTCTTGGTTTGTTCGTGGTGAAGAATCCACCTTGTACCAGGCTGTCAGGGACTAGTCTACTCAGCCCCTGCTTCGTGGCCGCCCACCAAAGGCCAACTAAAGGTGAAGTGTTCCATCCTACTGAAAATGTGTGTGCACTGTTCCAGATTCTGACATGTCTAAAATAGGAGGCTGGGAAACTTGCCTTATCTAGAGTCGAGCCCCAGATCTTGGCATTGTCCAAAGCAATCCAGGAATTCAAGTTACACTAATGTAATCTTCCTTCCTGTGCCAAAAACAACTTTTGATTGGGTCTTCTACACGTACTTTGTAGGTCATACATTCTCCTCCAAATGTGAACATTGATGAACTAGCATCAACTGATTTCCGAGAATTTTCAAGGCGAGGGAATAACCCCCAAACACTTCTGAATTTTGCTGACTTTCTGTTGAATGGCTACGCCTCCCTCAACTCTGTGTTGTCAGCAGAATTAACCAGTCTATACCATTTTTTTTTTTTAGAGATTTTGAACAGGGAGGACCTCAAATCTGACCCCTGTCGGACCCCAGTAAATCTCACAGCGCACAATTAAAGACACTCCTCGGGCTTTGTTTTCCTACCAGTCCATCATCTCCTCCCATGCACTCTGGATACTAGCAAAATTTCTTTTCATCTGAAATTCACAGGATTTTTTTTAACATCTGCTCAAGATCCAAATAGGTTATTACATAGGGTCCAATTTGTCATGTGACCTCCAGGAACATCTCACAGTCCTCCATTAAAATAGGGTCCTTTTCTCATGTGAAACACTCTCATTTCTTTCCTGCATATGCCCCTTAGCATCTTCCTTCTTAAACACTAATCCTCTGGGACTGCTTCTCCTAGAATACTTCTTTCCATGGAAAGTGCACATACTTCACTTGCTCTTTTATTTCAGTTTAAAATAAAGTCATTCAAGGTAGGAAATAATGCAATTGCCAGTTCTGCCTTTATTTGAGGACCACTTAAGTTTGTTACCACTTGGGTTTAGAGACTCTCAGATTATTAACTTGGAAATCTTTTGAGATCTTTGTTTCTTAAAGTGGTCTGTTTCCGGGGTCCGCACAACAGTATTATTCTTATATTAAGACCAATATTAATCTTAGAGAATAGAATAAGTTCACGTTCATTTTGCAGCTAGGCCAAGACTTCAAAAATATCTTCGAGACATAGATTATCTACTTCAGTCTCTCACCCCAGCAGCTCTGGAGTTGTTTGCTCTGTCTTCTCTTTAGGAAACAAAGTAGGAGAAGTGCCCTTTTCCAAGTCCCTCACAGCAAACACGTGGAAGCCAAGGAGACAGAAAGGGCCTTGGCAACAATCATACGGTAGGCTGGGGCCCCTTGGACTTAAGCTCAGAGCTCCTCCCCCTTATGGTAGAAAACACAACAGAGTGGAAAACATTAGAAAATACAGAGAAAATGATAATGGTAACTCATAATTCACACCATGGATAAGTATTGTTCATGTCTTGGGGAATCTCAATTTTTATTATGAAAATTGTATTTTACATAATTTGAATCATATATAATTTGGTATTGCTTCTTTTTTACACATAACGATACAACACAAGTATTTTCCAGCATGAGTAAAAACTCTAGTATATTTTTGAAGATCATCTGATGTATTAACAAATATATCATATTTCAATTAACTGCCTAGATTTTCTAGAGTTTTTAATATTTTAAACAATGTAACAGTGAGTATCTCTCTACAAATGTTTTTCCCCTCTATTCCATGATTAACTCTTAGGATAAATTCCCAAAGGTCTGGATTAAGAGTATGGATATTCTAAGGACTTGGTATTTATTGACAATTGTTTTACTGATAGCTTGTGCCAATTTATATTTCCTCCAGGGACACATGAAAGCAACTAGCTCATTAGACAGGCATGAGCATTAGTTATTCTAATGTTTTAGAATTTTCATTATGAAAAAATTCAGATCTACAGAAAAGATACAAGAATAGCACAATAAACTCCTATTTGTTCTTTGTCTATATTCACCAATTATTAATATTTTGTCATGTTTGCTTGCATGAATAATCTCACTAACTATATATTCTTATCATCAATACTAACTATACATTATTACTATTAATGCAATCATTATTATTTGCTGAATGATTTGAGAATAAGTGCAGACCCTTTATCCCTAAATATTTCAATTTTTATACTCTAAGAACACTCTCTTATATTATCATATTTTCAAATTAAGCACATTTAACATTGATAAAACATTATTATTCAATGCACGGTCCTATACTTAAATTGTCCTAATACTGTCCTTTATAGCATTTTGTTTTCTGATCTAGAATCTAATCCAAGATGACATATTGTGTTTTGCTGTTATGTCTTTTTAATCTCTTTAATCTGGAACAGTTTCTCCATCTTTATTTTTCATGATATTGACACATTTAAAGAATACAGACAGGTTGTTTTGTAAAATGTCCCTCCATCTGGGTTTTTCTGAGTTTCTTCATAATTAGATTCAGGTTATACATTTTTGAAAAGAATGTCACAGAAGCAATGTTGTGTTGTTCTCAGTGGGTTACATCAGGATGTAATTTTGTCCTACTTTTGGTGACGTTAACTTTGATCACTTGGTTAAAGTGGTCCTACCATGTTTCTCTGCTGTGAAGGTAACTTTTCCCTTTTGTAATTAGTAAGTAATCTATGGGAAGATACTTGAGACTGTGTAAATACTCTGTCCCTCAATCAAACTATCCCTCTTGGGTTTTAGCATCCATTTTGTTATGTGTCTGAAATCACTATTACTATGATTGTTGCAAAATAATGATTTTTCTAACTCTACAATTCCTTCTGCATTTATTGTCATTTTACTGTTACAGAAAGCTTTCTCTTTTTCTTGCTATTTTGTATGTATGAATGTATTTTAACAGTTATTTGTTCATTTGTATTTATTAATAACAGTATAGATACATGGATTCTTTTTATATTCAGTATGTTATAATCCATTACAGATATTATTCATTTTGATACTGTAACAGTCCCTGATTTGGTTAATAGAATCTCATGAAAGATTGTCTCTGAATTCTTTAAACATATCTCCAACATATTCTTTTAGTCCTTCCTTATATTCTGTACCTCCTCCCCCCAAAAAGACATTCAAGAGTTGTTCTCACTGTTACCCTGCTCCCATTCTGGGACTGGCCATTTATACACTGGAACTCTTTCAGCGGAAAATAGAAATAATTCTACTTTTTTAATACAAATGTTTTGTTTTTAATTTATGCTTCTCTGGTTATTAATGAAGTCACTTTTTCAAATATTTCTTTTTTGCTTTATGTTTCCTCTTTTGTTATGCTCTTTTTAATTGTATAGTGTTTTCTTTAGGATACCTAGAATACACACTTACAAATAACTTGTATTCTAACATTTAGAATTAAACCACTTGTTTCTAAGGGTAAAATACGTTTTTAATATTGTTTTAAATGGTGGTTAAAGCCCCCCAAAGACTTCATAAAACTATGACAGACAGGTTATAGAATTCAGTCATGCTTTAGAACACATCTCTATAGTCACATTCAGAACTTCAGCTTATGGGAGCTGAAACCAACCTCCTCTGCTTTCTGCATGACAGTGGCCACAGCAAGATTTCCTAGGTGGTGGGGTATGTAAAACCTTTATGGGTAAAAGCACCAAGGGAGTTTGGGAAGAGGAAAGGATGTTTGAAGACAAACAGTGGACAGTGGAAAGAGGCAACTATGAAAAGGAAAAGGAAGAGTTATTCCAGGAGCAGTTTTATAGAGAAAGGAAATGTTTTCTCTCAAGTGGTACCAGTTAAAAAAGAAATCACAAAGCAGAGTGGAAATTTATTAAAAACTTTACTTTTATGAAGAAATACCATGAGGTTGAAACATTCTACAAACATATGGAAGGAGATTATCCCTCTGCTTGTTATAAAATAAGCAGACATGCCTAGAAATATCTAAATTACACAGTGATCACTCTTAAAATGAAATGATAATGAGAAAATTAAATAGCAGATTCTATTTTGGGCAAGTATATCAACCATAAATTCACATATTGAACTGTAGATGTCAGATCTGAGATGGTTTTGATGTCAGAAACTCTTTCATCTCATTCACAAACACTGCTGGCCTTTCAGGATGCCACTGCTTGCCCTGAGATGCAGAAGTGATAGGAAAACTCTGTGTTCCGTCTCAGTCAACCTGTCATCTGGGCTTTCCAGCGCCACTGGCCCTTCCATGGCTGCTGAAACGGCAGTCTCTTGACTTTCCATTTCCTGTGAGATCACAGGATTTGTTGTCCATTTAGGCAACTCGCAGCCAGAGACACACATGCCATCCAAACACTCACCAAAGTTTTCAGACGGGAAGGAAATTACTTGATGTTGTCACTGTCACTACCTTGCTTCTCATTTTCTCTCTGGCGCTTTTCCTTTCCTGACTAGAGTCACTTCCTATTGCTCACTGGAGCCTCCAGGGGCCTTTCTTCTCACAGCCTCCTCTGGAGGACATTTCCATGCTAGAGTCTCTTTTCAACAAAATGATAAAACTAATTTGGCTTTTTTCTTAATAGTACAATTATTTTAGAAACTTTGGAAGTACAAAAAAAGAAAAAAAGGGAACTAGAAGCTACATATAATTCCAGCATCCAGAACTGACCACTGTCCACTTTTTAACGTGCATCTTTCCATTCACTCTCTCTCAATCATGTGTCTTCTTTACATGTCTTTATATAATTCTCTCTCTGTGTCTCTGTCTCTCTCTCTCTCAGTATACATATATATAATATATTATATATATATATATATAGAGAGAGAGAGAGAGAAAGAACAAGAGAGACAGTGAGGTAGTCCCTCCAATGTGCGCGCGCGCACACACACACACACACACACACACACAAACAAGAAATAAACTTATTTTTTGTTAAGTCACTGAGATTTCAGGTTTATGAGATAAACAGAGATACCGTAACTAATGCAGATATTCCAGATAAGGTAGTTGATGACAGATGGGTGCAGGCAACTGTAAATGGAGGGATGGAGGGTGAAGGAGAAGACAATAAGATGTAATTAAATAAGAGGGGGCCATGGACACACCTGTGATAAGCAGGCGTGCTTCAGATCCAAATAGATTTAAAATAATTAGCCGAGGATTGAGAAATCTAGGTCAGCCTGTTGGTCCTTTCATTCATTCAGAAAGCATTTGTTAATTGCCTGCCAGGTGTTAGACGACAGGATGGGTACCAGAGATCTATCAGGGATTAAGATGCGGTCCCTTCTTTCAGGGTTGAAGTGTCAAGAGAAAGATCAGCTGCTTTATAACTTGGTCAGCAAAAAGAGCTATTTTCTATATAGACCTTCCAGGAAAAAGAAAGAATTAGATGACAGACTTGAATAGTCTCACATTTCATTAAAACCTAGTCTGGTTGTTTTTCTCTTTCCCTGATAAACGGAGATTTTAAATGGATTTTGGCCTCAGGCTTTTGCCATCTGTTTACTTCTGGCTTCTAAGAAGATTCTAAGATCCATAAACTGATCAAAGTTCTCAGGTAGGGGGAAAAAAAGCCAGTTAAGAGCCCTGATAAAACAGTGGTGGGAAAATCTACACTTGCTTGGCTCGTGTTGGCTAATTGTAGTTAATTAGAAAAGATTCTTTAGAATTTGGAGGAAATTGGGATTCGACTCTCAGAAGCTCCAGGTCATTTACTGTGTGACTGGCCTCAGTTTGTCTCCCTGAGCTGCTGAGGCAGGCTAGTGTGTGTGGTGCAGAGACAAACGAGGACATCTGAGGAGGGAGCTCAGCATCTTATGAGAGACAGGACTGAAGGGGTTTACTCTGTGCTGCACCACAGAGGGAGGCAGAGCAGGGAGGCAGAGCAGAGCCGCTTGCCTGAACAAGAGGAGGCATGTTCACTGGAGGACTGAACAAAGAGCAGTGATTGATGGATAATCTTCCTCTTCATGGTTCCTGGGAGTGTCTCCTCCATTTCCTATGTGATGGAAATGATCCTTCTGCATAAATTCAAGTATGTGGAACAGGAAACCCTGCTTCTTTTCTTAAAACTTTTTTAAAACTTATTTTCCATTATGGTTTATTACAGGGTATTGAATATATTTCCCTGTGCTATACAGTAGGACCTTGTTGTTTATCCATTCTATATATAATAGTTGGCCTATGCTAATGGCAATCTCCCAATCCATCCCTCCCCTGCCCCTCTCTACCTTGGCAACCACAAGTCTGTTCTCTATGTCTATGAGTCTGTTTCTCTTTTGTAAATGAGTATATTTGTGTCATATTTTAGATTCCACATGTAAGTGATATATGGTATTTGACTTTTTCTGACTTACTTTGCTAAGTATGATAATCTTTAGATCCATCCATGTTGCTGCAAACGGCACTATTTCCTTCTTTCTTATGGCTGAGTAATATTCCATTGTATGTATGTACAATATCTTCTTTATCCATCTGTCGATGGACATTCAGGTTGTTCAGGAAACCTGCTTCTGCCCCTCTAAAACAGGCCACATAACACACATCCCTGACCATGTCATCACTCAGAAAGCCTGACCCTTATGTCACTTTTTGCAGTTTTGGTCTCTTTTCTCTGGAATCTTGTATCATAACCGAGCACTTCCCAACTGTATCATTATCTTCCTATGATTCAACTTTCATCTGTATTGGAAAGTTAATGAAGATAAGATTCAGAAAATAATAATTTATTGCCTTCAAGTCTAGAAAACTTTCAGATGGCTGTATCCTCAAAAGGAAAGTGATGTTTTAGAAAGAGGGGTGAAGTGTTGGTAATATTAAATGGTATCCTCCTGGGGATAGGGGGCCAGGAACATTTGAATCCTGCCCTAATCTCACAGCTCCTTCCCTTAAAGTCCCTAAAGGGATTATAAAAACAAGGGGCTAGAGCAAATGGGAAATTAAAGTACACTTTATTATTAGCCTGGCCAATGCCAAATAAACAAATGCAGAACTTTCTGGTAACATGTATAGGACACATGGCATACTCTCAGTTCCCAATCCAGATGCCCAAACTCTAAGCTGAATATTTTATCTTGGAATCTTAACATCCTTGGGCTTCTCCGATGGAACAGGAGACACAAGTCATAAATGAGGAAAGTACTGCATGGACAAGGAAATAAAATTAACCTGGAGAAGTTTCAGAAACAGAATCTTTTATTAAACAAAACAACAAACAAATGAAAAGTACTCAACCATTAAAAACAGCTCTGTCTTAAAAAGCAAGTTCTCATCATCAGGCAGATAGGTATCCTGGATCTAATTCCTAAGTTATAGACATAGAGGGATTGTGGGTCGTTTCAACATCAACCCTGAAAATAAGAAAAAGAGAAGAGACGGGTGACCTCAGCCCCCTTCACTAATCCCGCTATGTGACTGGAGGAGAAAGAAAATTGTAGTATATGATGATCTGTCCGCTAGTGAATATGGCCCAAATAGCAGCAGGGCATCTGGCAGAGTTAGTTTAGTACCTTCCTCTGTTAGAAACAGTGAGAACTGGGACAAGAGAATGAAGGGACAGCTTTGCCAAGCACCCACAACTCTGGGATTGGTTGGGAAAGAAAGAAAGAAAGAAAGGCTGTTACTTACGTTAAGATTGTTGTTTTATTGTTATGGTCAATACTTCTATTATGAGCCTCTTGCTCTTTGCAGGGGGATTTATGTAGGAACTCCTGCAAACTCAGTTACCTACGATGAAGCTAGATAATCCAATCCTCACTACGTAGTTGAGGAAAATGGGCCTCCGAAAGATTATTTTGACCAAGATCTCATAGCTAGTGTGATGTTTAGTTATCTGAATCCAGAGCCTATGCTATCGTTATTTTCTTTTCATCTGAGGTTATTATGCATGATTTGCAGTATTAACAGGTTTTGGAAATCACTTGTTTTTTTTTTTCTTATTAGTCATTGCAATTTGGCCTGTATGAAAATATTCCAAGTAGATACTGAGTTATATTTTCTGTGCACAAGGGATACAAAGCAGGCATCGCTCACCATGCCCTTTGCAGTGTTCTCTAAATGGGGTCTTGATATTGTCAAGAACAGACTGACAGAGCTTCTTCACACTGAGCACTTCTACATCCTTCAAAAGAAAACATTCTTTCTTCAAAGTATTCATAATCACTTATTCCTATGCTATTCAGCCCCAAGTATCTAGAAACCTGAGTTAGAACAATTACTTAGTGGAAACAACTGTAGGAATATGTACACATATTTTGCATTAAATGTATAACATATTTACTTCCCACTAAGGGAGGTATGACTGGCTTCATTAACAGGTTGCAGAGACATGAGAGTTTTCCTGATCTATGCACAAATGTATATGAACGTGCTTTCTAGCTTTTACATAATTTCACCATCTAAATATTCACATATATAAGTGCGTATATATACATCCACATAGCACACACTATATGGGTATTATTGTGTTTATTATTGAGAAACAGGTAGAGACATCCGGTTTCTGCTTGGAATGTAAAGAGCTGTAAGGAACGTCACTCCAATCTTTACAACAACAAAAAAAGCCAGACAATCGCCCTGTTCACAACTTTTCTTGACTGCATCAGAGAACTGAGGTTGCAGGGAGAGAAGGGACAGGAACTGTGGCTTAGCTGGGGCAGATGCAGTCAGACCCCAGTTAGGAAATACCATACAGTATAGTCAGGGGATTGGTGGCAGCAAGTGTGAGATGGCAAGAGAGTGTGGCGCTTTTTAGACCTGCAGAGACACACAGGGTATTGGCCAAATGATTGGGCAGTATCCTGAGAAAGTACCCCTCATGGTGCAGCCTGGACCCTTTTCTCTTCCTGCTGACAAAGGGGCACAATCCTTAATCTGTAAGGCAGGAAGGGCAGTTCTGCAACAAACACTATCCCCCTTAGGGCACTGATGAAAACCCATTGCACCTGGACAAAAGAACTCACAAGAAAACCTCTGCTCCTGGGGCAGGAACAAATATTACTCTCAGGACCCAGAACTACAGCTGAGGGAGGATCTGGGGCACTGACGTACAAACGATGACTGGCCCTCTCCACCAGGTGAGAACACAGCAAGGCGGCCATCTGCACGCCAGGAAGAGAGCTTTTATCAGAAACTGACCCCGATGGCCCCTTGATTTGGGAATTGCAGCCTCCACAACTGACCCCTTCCACGAGTCCACATTACAGTGGATCATCCTGTCCCCTTGGGCTTCTCTTGGCTGTGACAGTTTCTAAGGCTTTCCTTGTTTTTCGAGACCTTGACAATTTGGAGGACGACTGGTCAGAAATTCTACTTGACGAGCAACCAGAGATCATTACCAAGCACTTCAAACCCGCAGTTATTCGGAGACGCGTTAAAAAAAAAACGAACGCGAGACCTTCAACATGGCGGACGAGTAAGACGCGAAGATCACCTTCATCCCCACAAATACATCAGAAATACATCTATATGTAGAACAACTCCTACAGAACACCTACTGAACACTGGCAGAACACCTCAGACCTTCCAAAAGGCAAGAAACCCCCACGTACGTGGGTAGGGCAAAAGAAAAAACAGAGACAAAAGAATAGGGACTGTACCTGCACCAGTGGGAGGGAGCCGTGAAGGAGGAAAGGTTCCCACACACTAGGAGCCCCTTCGCTGGCGGAGACTGCGGCTGGCGGAGGCGGGAAGCTTCAGAGCCGCGGAGGAGGGAAGCTTCAGAGCCGCGGAGGAGAGCGCAGCAACAGGGGTGCGGAGGGCAAAGCGGAGAAATTCCCGCACAGAGGACCGGGCCCGACCGGCACTCATCAGCCCGAGAGGCTTCTCTGCTCCCACGCCGGGGTGGGCGGGGCTGGGAGCTGAGGCTCAGGCTTCCGGCGGAGCGCAGGGAGAGGACTGGCGGCGGGAACACAGCCTGCAGGGGGTTAGTGCGCCACGGCTGGCCGGGAGGGAGTCCAGAAAAAAGTGTGGAGCCGCCAAAGAGGCAAGAGACCATTGTTTCGGGCTGCACGAGGAGAGGGGATACAGAGCACCGCCTAAAAGAGCTCCAGAAACGGGCGCAAGCCACGGCTATCAGCGCGGACCTCAGAGATGGGCATGAAATGCTAAGGCTGCTGCTGCGGCCACCAAGAAGCCTGTGTGCAAGCACGGGTCACTCTCCACACCTCCCCTCCCGGGAGCCTGTGCAGCCTGCCACTGCCAGGGTCCCGGGATCCAGGGACAACTTCCCCGGGACAACACACGGCGCGCCTCAGGCTGGGGCAACGTCACGCCGGACTCTGCTGCCGCAGGCTCGCCCGGCATCCGTACCCCTCCCTATCCCCGGCCTGAGTGAGCCAGAGCCCCCGAAGCAGCTGCTCCTTTAACCCCGTCCTGTCTGGGCGGGGAACAGACGCCCTCAGGCGACCTATACGCAGAGGCGGGGCCAAATCCAAAGCTGAACCTCCGGAGCTGTGGGAACTAAGAAGAGAAAGGGAAATCTCTCCCAGCCGCCTCAGGAGCAGCGGATTAAAGCTCCACAATCAACTTGATGTACCTGCATCTGTGGAATACATGAATAGACAACGAACCATCCCAAATTGAGGTTGTGGACACTGGGGGCAACTGTAGACTTGGGGTTTGCTTTCTGCATCTAATTAGTTTCTACTCTCGTGTTTAGCTTAGCTTAGCATTTAGACTTTATTATCGTTGGTAGATTTGTTTATGCATTTGGTTGCTCTCTTCCTTTATTTATATATGTAGATACATATTTTTTTTCCTTTTTCTCTTTTTGTGAGTGTGTATGTGTATGTTTCTTTGTCTGATTTTGTCTGTGTATCTTTGCTTTTACCACATGTCCTATGGTCCTTTTTTTTTTTTTTTAGTACAATTTTTAGCACTTTTTATCATTGGAGAATTTGTTTGTTGGTTTGGTTGCTCTCTGCTTTCTTTCTTTTTCTAAATACTTTTAAATTTTTTTATTCTTAATATTTTTTTAATTTATTTTATTTTTTCTTTCTTTTCTTCTCCCTTTTCTTCTGAGCCATGTGGCTAACAAGGTCTTGGTGCTCCAGCCAGGTGTGAGGCCTGTGCCTCTGAGTTGGGATAGCCAAGCTCAGGACATTGGTTCCCCAGAGATCTCCTGGCTCCATGTAATATCAAACAGCAAAAGCTCTCCCAGAGGTCTCTATCTCAACGCTAAGACCCAGCTCCACTTAATAACCAGCAAGCTGCAGTGCTGGACACGCTATGCAAAACAACTAGCAAGCCAGGAACACAACCCCACCCATTAGCAGAGAGGCTGCATAAAATCATAATAAGGTCACAGACACCCCAAAACACACCACCGGACGCGGTCCTGCCCACCAGAAAGAGAAGATCCAGACTCATCCACCGGAACACAGGCACCAGTCCCCTCCACCAGGAAGCCTACACAACCCACTGAACCAACCTCAGCCATTGGGGTCAGACACCAAAAACAACAGGAACTACAAACCTGCAACCTGTGAAAAGGAGACCCCAAACAGAGTAAGTTAAGCAAAATGAGAAGACAGAGAAACACACAGCAGATGAAAGAGCAAGGTAAAAACCCACCAGGCCAAACAAATGAGGAGATAGGCAGCCTTCCTGAAACAGCATTCAGAGAAATGACAGTAAAGGTGATCCAAAATCTTGGAAATAGAATGGAGAAAATACAAGAAACGTTTAACAAGGACCTAGAAGAACTAAAGAGCAAACAAACAATGATGAACAACACAATAAATGAAATTAAAAATTCTCTAGAAGGAATCAATAGCAGAACAACTGAGGCAGAAGAACGGATAGGTGACCTGAATGATAAAATAGTGGAAATAACTACTGCAGAGCAGAATAAAGAAAAAAGAATGAAAAGAATTGCAGACAGTCTCAGAGACCTCTGGGACAACATTAAACACACCAACATTCGAATTATAGTGGTCTCAGAAGAAGAAGAGTAAAAGAAAGGGACTGAGAAAATATTTGAAGAGATAATAGGTGAAAACTTCCCTAATATGGAAAAGGAAATAGTCAATCAAGTCCAGGAAGTGCAGAGAGTCCCACACAGGATAAATCCAAGGAGAAACACGCCAAGACACATATTAATCAAACTATCAAAAATTAAATACAAAGAAAACGTATTAAAAGCTGCAAGGGAAAAATAACAACTAACATACAAGGGAATCCCCATAAGGTTAACAGCTGATTTTTCAGCAGAAACTCTGGAAGCCAGAAGGGAGTGGCAGGACATATTTAAAGTGATGAAAGGGAAAAGCCTAAAACCAAGATTACTCTTACGCAGCAAGGATCTCATTCAGAGTCAATGGAGAAAGTAAAACCTCTACAAACAAGCAAAAGCTAAGAGAATTCAGCACCACAAAACCAGCTTTACAACAAATGCTAAAGGAACTTCTCTAGGCAGAAAACACAAGAGAAGGAAAAGACCTACAATAACAAACCCAAAACAATTAAGAAAATGGTAATAGGAACATACATATGGATAACTACCTTAAATGTAAATGGTTTAAATGCTCCCACCAAAAGACATAGACTGGCTGAATGGATACAAAAACAAGACCCATATATATGCTGTCTACAAGAGACCCACTTCAGACCTAGGGACACATACAGACTGAAAGTGAGGGGATGGAAAAAGTTATTTCATGCAAATGGAAATCAAAAGAAAGCTGGAGTAGCAATTCTCATATCAGACAAAGTAGACTTTAAACTAAATACTATTACAAGAGACAAAGAAGGACACTACATAGTGATCAAGGGATCAATCCAAGAAGAAGATGTAACAATTTTAAATATTTATGCACCCAACATAGGAGCACCTCAATACATAAGGCAAATGCTAACAGCCAGAAACAGGGGAATCAAGAGTAACACAATCATAGTAGGGGATTTTAACACCCCACCTTCACCTATAGACAGATCATCCAAAATGAAAATAAGTACGGAAACACAAGCTTTAAATGATACATTAAAAAAGATAGACTTAATTGATATTTATAGGACATTCCATCCCAAAACAACAGAATACAATTTCTTCTCAAGCGCTCATGGAACATTCTCCAGGATAGATCATATCTTGGGTCACAGATCAAGCTTTGATAAATTTAAGAAAATTGAAATTGTATCACGTATCTTTTCCAACCTCAACACTATGAGACTACATATCAATTACAGGAAGAAAATCTGGAAAAAATACAAACACATGGAGGCTAAACAATACACTACTAAATAACCAAGAGGAAATCAAAAAATACCTAGAATCTAATGACAATGAAACCATGATGACCCAAACCTATGGGATGCAGCAAAAGCAGTCTAAAAGGGAAGTTTATAGCATTACAATACTACCACAAATAACAAGAAACTTCTCAAATAAACAACCTAACCTTACACCTAAAGCAATTAGAGAAAGAAGAACAACCCACCCCCAAAGTTAGCAGAAGGAAAGAATTCATAAAACTCAGATCGTAAATAAAT
This sequence comes from Pseudorca crassidens, assembly GCF_039906515.1. Lineage (NCBI taxonomy): Eukaryota > Metazoa > Chordata > Mammalia > Artiodactyla > Delphinidae > Pseudorca > Pseudorca crassidens. The sequence goes on along the minus strand of NC_090309.1, from coordinate 78,083,442 downwards.
GAAAAAGAAATGAAGGAAACAATAGCAAACATCAATAAAACTAAAAGCTGGGTCTTTGAGAGGATAAAAAAAATTGATAAACCACTAGCCAGACTCATCAAGAAAAAAAGGGAGAAGACTCAAATCAACAGAATTAGAAATGAAAAATGAGAAGTAACTACTGATACTGCAGAAATACAAAGGATCATGAGAGATTACTACAAGGAACTGTATGCCAATAAAATGGACAACCTGGAAGAAATGGACAAATTCTTCAAAAAGCACAACATTCTGAGGCTGAACCAGGAAGAAATGGAAAATATAAACAGACCAGTCACAAGCACTGAAATTGAAACTGTGATTAAAAATCTTCCACAAAACAAAAGCCCAGGACCAGATGGCTTCACAGGATCAAACATTTAGAGAAGAGCTAACACCTATCCTTCTCAAACTCTTCCAAAATATAGCAGAGGGAAGAACACTCCCAAACTCATTCTACAAGGCCACCATCACCCTGATACCAAAACCAGACAAAGATGTCACAAAGAAAGAAAACTACAAGCCAATATCACTGATGAACATAGATGCAAAAATACTCAACAAAATACTAGCAAACAGAATCCAACAGCACATTGAAAGGATCATACACCATGATCAACTGGGGTTTATCCCAGGAATGCAAGGATTTTTCAGTATATGCAAATCAATCAATGTGATACACTGTATTAACAAATACAAGGAGAAAAACCACATGATCACCTCAATAGATGCAGAAAAAGCTTTTGACAAAATTCAACACCAATTTATGATAAAAAAACTCTCCAGAAAATAGGCATAGAGGGAACTTAACCTAACATAATAAAGGCCAAATATGACAAACCCACAGTCAACATCATTCTCAATGGTGAACAACTGAAAACATTTCCTCTAAGATCAGGAACAAGACAAGGTTGTCCACTCTCACCACTATTATTCAACATAGTTTTGGAAGTTTTAGCCACAGCAGTCCGAGAAGAAAAAGAAATAAAAGGAATCCAACTTGGAAAAGAAGAAGTAAAGCTGTCTCTCTTGCAGAATATATGATACTATACATAGAGAATCCTAAAGACGCTAACAGAAAACTAATAGAGCTAATCAATGAATTTGGTAAAGTACCAGGATACAAAATTAATGCACAGAAATCTCTTGTGTTCCTATACACTAATGATGAAAATTCTGAAAGAGAAATTAAGGAAACACTCCCATTTACCATTGAAACAAAAAGAATAAAATACCTAGGAATAAACCTACCTAGGGAGACAAAAGACCTGTATGCAGAGAACTATAAGACACTGATGAAAGAAATTAATGATGATACAAACAGATGGAGAGATATACAATATTTGTGGATTGGAAGAATCAACATTGTGAAAATGACTATACTACCCAAAGCAATCTACAGATTCAATACAATCCCTATCAAACTACCAATGGCATTTTTCACAGAACTAGAACAAAAAATTTCACAATTTGTATGGAAACACAAAAGACCCCAAGTAGCCAAAGCAGTCCTGAAAAAGAAAAATGGAGCTGGAGGAATCAGGTTCTCTGACTTCAGACTATACTACAAAACTACAGTAATCAAGACAGTATGGTAGTGGTACAAAAACAGAAATATAGGTAAGTGGAACAGGATAGAAAGCCCAGAGATAAACCCACGCACAGATGGTCACCTTATCTTTGATAAAGGAGGCAAGAATATACAATGGAGAAAAGACAGCCTCTTCAATAAGTGGTGCTGGGAAAACTGGACAGCTACATGTAAAAGAATGAAATTAGAACACTCCCTAGCACCATACAAAAAATAAACTCAAAATGGATTAAAGACCCAAATGTAAGGCCAGACACTGTAAAACTCTTAGAGGAAAACATAGGCAGAACACTCTATGACATAAATGACAGGAAGACCGTTTTTGACCCACCTCCTAGAGTAATGGAAATAAAAACAAAAGTAAACAAATGGGACCTCAGGAAAGTTAAAAGCTTTTGCACAGCAAAAGAAAACATAAACAAGATGAAAAGGCAACCCTCAGAATGGGAGAAAATATTTGCAAATGAAGCAACTGACAAAGGATTAATCTCCAAAATTTACAAGCAGCTCATGCAGCTCAATATCAAAGAAACAAACGACCCAATCCAAAAATGGGCAGAACACCTAAATATGCATTTCTCCAAAGAAGATATACAGATTGCCAACAAGCACATGAAAGGATGCTCAACATCACTAATCATTAGAGAAATGCAAATCAAATCTACAATGAGGTATCACCTCACACCAGTCAGAATGGCCATCATAAAAAAAACTACAAACAATAAATGCTGGAGAGGGTGTAGAGAAAAGGGAACCCTCTTGCACTGTTGGTGGGAATGTAGTTTGATACAGCTACTATGGAGAACAGTATGGAGGTTCCTTAAAAAACTAAAAATAGAACTACCATATGACCCAGCAATCCTACTACTAGGCATATACCCTGAGAAAACTATAATTCAAAAAGAGTCATATACCACAATGTTCATTGCAGCTCTATTTACAATAGCCAGGACATGGAAACAACCTAAGTGTCCATTGACAGATCAATGGATAAAGAAGATGTGGCACATATATACAATGGAATATTACTCAGCAATAAAAAGAAACGAAATTGAGTTATTTGTAGTGAGGTGGGTGGACATAGAGTCTGTCATGCCAAGTGAAGTAAGTCAGAAAGAGAAAAATAAATACCGTACGCTAACACATATACATGGAATCGAAAAAAAAAAAAAAAAGGTTCTGACGAAACTCGGCCCAGGACAGGAATAAAGACGAAGACATACAGAATGGATTTGAGGACCTGGGGAGGGGAAGGGAAAGCTGGGATGAAGCGAGAGAGTGGCATGGACATATATACACTACCAATTGTAAAATAGATAGCTAGTGGGAAGCAGCCACATAGCACAGGGAGATCAGCTCGGTGCTTTGTGACCACATAGAGGGATGGGATAGGGAGGGTGGGAGGGAGATGCAAGAGGGAAGAAATATGAGGATATATGTATATGTATAGCTGATTCACTTTGTTATAAAGCAGAAACTATCACACCACTGTAAAGCAATTATACTCCAATAAAGATGTTAAAAAAAAAAATGACTGAAGGAATTTGAAGTCTCTGGTGCACTGATGGTAACCATAGCAACAATAAATCTCAAACCCAGCCTTACTCCTGACTGGATTAACTCAAACTCTCTCATTAAAAACATGGCACAGGGAGGGAAGGGTAAGCTGGGACAAAGTAAGAGAGTAGCAATGACATATATACATTACCAAATGTAAAACATATAGCTAGCGGGAAGCTGCTGCATAGCACAGGGAGATCAGCTCAGTGGTTTGTGATGACCTATAGGGGCGGGATAGGGAGGGTGGGAGGGAGACACCAGATGGAGGGGGTATGGGGATATATGTATGCATACAGCTGATTCATTTTGTTGTACAGCAGAAAGTAACACAACATTGTAAAGCAATTATACTCTAATAAAGATGTAAAAAATTTTTTAAAAAGAGCCTTTATTGAGATGACCAAAAAAGAAAAAAAAGCAGTGGAAAGAAATGTACATTCACTCCTATGATTAATAAAAAAATTAGTTACCTCAGCATCTACTGTCCTACACAAGGTGTTTGGCTTTAAACAAAAATTTACAGAGTATTTGAAAAAGTAAGAGAAAACAACATGATGCTAAGAGATAAATCAGTCAATAGAAGCAGACTCAGATATGACACAGATGTTGAGACCATCTGAAAGGGAATTTAAGAAATAGCTAGAGGTCCCTATTGATGATTTTCAAGCTGCCAAACTGTGATGTTTCTATAGGATATTGCAGTCTGTAAAACTAGGAAAGTACAAGTCAAACTAAAGCATCCTTTACTCAATAAAGTTCCTAAAAACTATTAAGGGTCTTCCAACAATACCAGTATCCATTTCTTTCACATGTACTTATTCATTATTTATTGTAAACCCAATCCCAAGCATTTTCTTAAAGACAAGGACTGTCTTCTTAAAATGAATAAAATTATACGTTAGATCCCACTCTTCCAAACCCTTTTGGACCTCAGGATTATATTGGGTTATACCATAACTCTTCTTGGCTTCATAGCATCATTTGATGGCCTTTCTTGGCCATCTGCTCATGCACCTTGATTCCATTTAGTATGTGCAGTGGGACATGCTGTCACCACAGCATCATTTGCACACTTAGAAATGTGCATCTGGACCCATGAATGTTTCCTGATGAAACAACTCCTTTATTTGAGACCAATGTGAGGTGAAGACCATCACTGTCTGTTGACATTTAATTTGGTCTAGAGTTTAGTTGCTGAGTTATCATCTGTTCTGCTCTTACAATTCTGTATAAGCACAGATTTCAGTCATTCCCTCATTCATTCAATAAACCAGTCTCTAGGGCAAAAAAATGAACAAATGCCTGTATCATAAAATGTGCAAACAATCACTTTGCCAACATCCAATATTGTCAGGAACTGTTCCATCCATTTTCCCATGTATCATGTACTACTCACAACAATGCTCTTAAGTATTATTAAACTCATTTTACACTTGAGGAAAATGGACAGAGTTTGAACAACATTACCCAAGTTGTTATGTCATTACACATGGCTAATGACAGAGCTGGCTTTTTAATAGCCTTTTCAAGTTAGTATCCAGTAAGTCACAGCTGAGTTCATATTGATTTTCAACAAATGTCCATATTGGGATGACTTCTAAGGATGGTCATCTTATTCTTTTTGCCTCCTCTGTTGTACTTTTGGAAATGGATCATAACGTAAATGGAAAGTGCTACAAAAGAAGAAGTTAGAATATCTGGTCTCAATAACAGCTTCCATCTGTGACAAACTTTTGAAAGCTCCTAAATTTAAGAAGCTTTACTTTTTATCATCGTAGTCAGGCATCCTGGCTCATGGAACACAAATCCATCTCTTAAATGAGCACAAAATCTCATGAGGGACTGAAAAAGAGACCAGTGGGAATAAGTCTGCATAGAATCACAACTTCTAAAAGCTGGGAAATTAAACACCAGAAGAAAATCTTCCTCCTTTACATTCCCATCGGTACCTTTCCTGTGATACTTGTTATTCTAATGTGTAATATCATCATCCTGCTAATCCAGGAAACATTATTCATCTTCCCCTGTCCTGTCAGGTGTTAGGCCCTGTATCTTTACCCATCAACCTTTTTCATTTTCTTCACAGCACTAATCATATTCCCTGATGTTTTCCCTTTGTTTCCTCATGGTTTTTCTTCCCCCACTAGAACATAAATTCCACAAGAGCAGAAAGGTTGTCTATCTCGTTCGTTGTTGTCAGCATCCAATAAATATTTGCTGAATGCCTGAATCATGTCTAGTATGTGGTTAAGTATGCTTTTTGCAATGTCTATTCCATTAGGGTCAAACCATCACTTGTGAGTGGGGAGCAGGGTTTCCCCTGGGGAAGCAGCCCTACAGCCAACCTGGAATAGGACTGAGAAGGAGGGTGGATGCTTCCATATAGGGCCAGGGAGGGGTTTGGCTTAGAGTCTTGGATGTGAAGATTCAATCCTGCCTCAGGTAGGCCTATCAGGGCAAGGTTTGTGTTTGGGCACAGACATTACTCTGTGGGTTCCCCTCAGGCCTTTGGTAAAGTCTTGCTAAAGTCTTAGCCTGCTATCAACTGCAAGGATCAGAGGAGGACTCACTCTCTGAGCCTGGAGTGGAGGAGGGGTCTGCCCAGGGTGGACATGCAAGAAGACAACAGTGCCAGCAGAACAAAGGTCTCATTGGGGGATTCCTAGCAGGAAAGACACTAAGAACCTACCAGCAAGACAGAGGGTTGGAGCAGAAGGAAGAAAAGTGTTTTAGAGAAGGTGAGAGTCTGAGAAATGCCTGGGGCTATGTGGAGGGGAGGGGGCAGTCTCTGACAGATGGGCCAGTCAGGGGGTCATGCTTTAATAACATGAGTATTGAGGAAATACTACCTTATTTTGCATCCACATTTTGTGAGGCTGCTGCCATATGACCCACAGCACATCTTTAAATCCACCCTACAGTGTCTCCTCCATGTTAACAAGTGCCAACCACTAAACATTTTTTTGCAATGGATAATCATTCCTTTCTTTTTTGAAGCACATGCTTTGAAAGTCCAAGTCACATGGTTTCCTTGGATAGCTACATCACACACATATTCCCTCCATCAAGAATGAACTGATTTTGGTAATTGCCTGGTGGTCCACTTGTTAGAGCTGCACACTTCCACTGCATGGGGCACGGGTTCGATCCGTGACCCCTGGTTGGAGCATAAGCTCCCACAAGCCTCTGATTTTTTTTTTTTTTTTTTTTTGCGCTACTTGGGCCTCTCACTGTTGTGGCCTCTCCCGTTGCGGAGCACAGGCTCCGGACGCGCAGGCTCAGCGGCCATGGCTCATGGGCCCAGCCGCTCCGCGGCATGCGGGATCTTCCCGGACCGGGGCACGAACCCACGTCCCCTGCATCGGCAGGCGGACTCTTAACCACTGCGCCACCAGGGAAGCCCAAGCCTCTGATTTTGATTCCTGATGAAGCACTTATTTGAGTTCTACAGACTCTACAGTCTAAAATCCTTTCAGGTTTATTGCCATAAAATCAATTTTCATTCGAAAAGTACCATACAGCCAGGCATGGACTGGAGTCATCTTATGCAGCTCAGAACCATCTGGAGTGCCATTACTCTGGGCTGTTTCATGTATATTTCCAGTCTATCTTAAATTCTCCCCCATCAGTCAGACGTCCTACTCTCATGCCCTTTCCCTTCTTCCCATCTAAGGCTGCTTCAAATCTGATTCCATAATCCAGCACTATATTAGTTTTCTGGGGCTGCGTAACAAAGTACTACAAACTGAGTGGGTCAAACAACAGAAATCTATTCTCTCCCAGTTCTGGAGGCCAGACATGTGAAATCAAGGTGTCAGCGTATTTGGTTCTGAGGGCTGTGAAAGAGAATCTGTCCCATGCCTCTCTCCTAGTTTCTGGTTGCTGGCAATCTTTGGCATTTTTTGGTTTGTAGACACATCACCCCAATCTCTGCCTTCATGTTCACATGGTGTTCTCACTGTGTGCATATCTGTTTAGAAATTTTCCCCTTTTATGTCAAGGTCATATTGGACTAGGGGACATCCTAACGACCTCATCTTAACTTGATCATCTGTAAAGACTCTATTTCCAAATACGGTCACATCCACAGGTTCTGGAAGTTACGACTATAATACCTTTTGGAGGGATACAATTCAACCCATAAGAGGTGGAGTGAGGGGGATGAGTAGCAAGGGGAGAAGATTATGCCTGAGTGTACCACTGCCCCTTCCTACCACCCTCATAACGGTTTCTGAAGTTAATTTCTCAGGCTACTGGTCATGCCTGAGACGTCCTCTTTCCTTCTCAAACTCTCTCTCTCCTACCTCAAAACCCAGAATTTTAACTGTGTAGATAAAACACCTCAGATAATCTTAGTTTGACTTTCCTCTGAAAATGAAATCAATCTTCCCTCAACAAACATTTCATTAGAAATTCTGGGTGATTTTGTCTCTTTCAAAAACTTTCAACAAAAGGCAGTGTTAAAGCACAGATGAAAGACTAAGGTGGGAATTTATTTTGTTTTCAATGTTGCTGCTTTGTTTTCTCTTTTACCAATTACAGTAAGTCCCCTACGTACGAACGAGTTCCGTTCCGAGAGCGTGTTTGTAGTCCAATTTGTTCATAAGTCCAACAAAGTTAGCCTAGGTACCCAACTAACACAATTGGCTATACAGTACTGTACTGTAATAGGTTTATAATACTTTTCACACAAATAATGCATAAAAAACAAACAAAACATAAAGAAAACATTTTTAATCTTATAGTCCAGTACCTTGAAAAGTACAGTAGTACAGTATAACAGCTGGCATACAGGGGCTGGCATCGAGTAAACAGGCAAGAAGAGTCACTGACTGGAGGAGGGAGAGGAGGTGGAAGATGGTAGAGCTGAAGGATCGTCAGCAATAGGGGACGGAGGGCAAGCTGCAATTTCACTCACGCCTGACGTTGATGGAAAGCACGTTCGCATCTTTGAAAGTTCAAAACTTAAAGGTTTGTATGTACAGGACTTACTCAGTCTTTATAAAATTTACAATCATCCTATTCAACCTTCAGCCAGCATCCCTTGTAAGTCACGCTCAGCCACACAGAGCTACTCAGCAATTCTCCAACCAGGACATGCTTTGTCTTTTAACCTGCTGTTTCCTCTGCCTAGAGTAACCTGGCCTCACTTGCTCATCTGGAAAACTCCTACTGAACATTCAAGACCTGGATTAAGTGTCATCTTCTCCAACTTCCTCAGGGATTTGAACTCTACCTATCTTTCCCCTTCTCGATAATTTATACAAGCTTCCATCCCCACAGTTTGGCCATTTTTTGAGGTGAATTGTTGACATAACAGTCCTTCCTAATTACACCATACCGCTGCCAGTATGGTCACACTCGCCATTGTATCTGGACCCTGGCTGGCTCTTCATAAATATTTGAGAGACATATACAGAGAAGGGATGCATAAGTCACAGAAGAGCTCTTTACAGATCCTCACAAGCCTTGTGTGCAAGAATGGAGTGGATTCATTCTCTGAAACTTGCCCCCAATGCAGTCATTTTTGCTATGAGTGAGCTCCAGGGCGGAGGAAGACATTGCAGTTTAGTAAAATAAACACTGAAGACTCAGAAGAGCTAATGTTTTAAATGGATACACATTCAGAGAGGAGTCTGGGGAGAAACTGTTAAGGACACTGGTTACCCTCAAAGGTTTCTGGTCTTTTGTTCATGTGAACCAAGCTCTAAGCTGCAATTTAAAAGTCAACACCCAAGCAAAGTTATCTTGCTTTCTTGAAAAGCAAAGAACCCAGCTCATTTATCCATTTGGCCCTTCAGTATAATACTCTATTATGCCTCGTCATGTGACAAACGTGTCAGAAGCCTCAGCTGATCCACGGGCTGAGTCTTGAAGGGTGTTATGAGTCGGTGGTGCCTGTTCACTGGGCAGAGACTCACTCAGAATGGGCTTCATGCCTTCACAGTTCCCAGTCTGGGTGGCTGCTATCTCTTGCCTCAAACACTGACATCTAAACAACCAGCAACTTCTACCAATAACGCTTTAACAAACTCCTTCCCATTCTAAATGTAGCATCTGAAACTCCATAAACAGGAGGGAACTAGTAGCAGTCTGAAGTTGTCATCATTGACAGCTGATGATTTATCTTAACTCTCCCTCGCCATTTGGCCACGACTTTAAGTAAACACTTTCTGTCTTCCTCATGTTCTCGTTACTGCCACCTCCCACTAATAAGAGAGACTGCCAAGAAAAGCATCCAGACAGTTCATTTACCTCCCAAACTTGCCTGAAAGTAGCCGCCCCAGTTTAGACAAGGGGCAAAGCAACTACTGCACATTTTCAACAGATGGAACAATGCTTCCCCAATTATTTACATTAACGTTATTGGCTTTCAGGATGTGTGTAACGAATGGGTCGTTGAATGAAATATTATGGCACAGACTGAAGACACCAAGCCGTTCAGGCCAGCCATTTGTGGTGATAGATGGAGATGGGCGCTTTGCTTTCTAAGAAGCTAGGGAGCTTCACGCAGTCCATCTTTGCTAAGTTCTTCGCACCATCTTGTTCCATCGAGTGGCTGGAGGCTTGGTCTACATTCTCAGGGAAGTTCCTGTGTAAAGCATGATATGGCCAGAGGACCCCAAGACTGTCTTTGCCTCACTCATCAGGCAGTGAATGAGACTGGTCAAGTGAGTTGGTTGCTACGCAGCTGATCCCAAGAATAAGTGTTCCCTGGATTTTCTCTGAGTGTCATGTAGCCATCCCTAGTAAATGAGAGACCTTTCCTCACCAAACCAATGGAGCCCACATGAGATTCAGCCTTCCTGAAATGTCTAATGGCCTGCCCACGCCAAATCCAAGGTGGCACTGGGTATCATAAGACCCTCACGAGGACCCTATGCCCAGCTGTATTCCCTTTATACCTTTTAAAACAAACTGAGAGTAGAATAGAATGGCCTTGGGCAGATCACCAACTACAGTATGGGAAAGGGTGAGCAGAGTCCCTCTGTTTCTTCAGGCACCCATTCCCTAAACACACACCCTGAAGCTTATACCAGGTACATTAGTGATGTGACAGTCAGAAGGATGCCAGCGTGAGGCCCCCTCCATGCCAGAGTCAATCTCATGGCAAAACCTTCTGAGTTTTATTGGAGACTCACATAACAATTCCCCATGTGGAATGACTTAAGTGGCCAGGTACTTATTAAGTATTTATTGAGTACATTCAATATCCAAGGCTCTGTGTCTGGTAGGGAAACCCAGCAGGGGGATTCCTTCTCCAGCAGCTCTCTCAGCAGTGGCAAGTGAAATGCCAGCCAAATGCTAAGTGGTAGACCCGGAGGGCGTTCCTCAAATTTTCTTGACCTGGCGGCTAAGCTCATAGGCACAGGCCTGACACTGGTATCTGTCAGAGGACAACAGAGGGTGCGTGGGCGCAGGCTGGGACTGCCCCATTATTGCATTTACGCTAGTGGGTTGTGTGCTATACAAGGGATGAGCCACCATGGGCTGTGCAAGCCGATTTTGTTAAGGAGCCCACAGAGCAACTTGAAATGTGAGGAGAAGCTCCAGGCATTGTCTCTGGATTTGTCATCAGGGTATTTATCTCCTGTTTTGTTCTCTCCCTCTCCCTCCCTCTTCTTTCTCTCCCTCTCTCTTTCTCTCTCTGTTTCTCTTCTCTTTAAGGAACCCTCACAAATATCTCATTTTCTCCTCTAGCGTCCTGTTAAATCCTCAGAGCCTCCCAGCCTCAGAGTCCTGCGTTTCTCATTCACGGTTGAGTTGCTTCCTCTTAAATGGAATGTCCCCCTTTTCCAGACCAGTGATGGTTTAGCCCAACTGGATTCCCTTTGCAGCGTCTCTGCCTGACTCCATGGCACCTTTAGTCCAAGCACCATGATCAGACACCAGCAATCATCACCTCAGGAGGAGGAGACCCTAGGTTGGGCTATGGTGACCATGGAGTCTGGATGGCTCTGGAGAAACGAAGCCAGAAAGTGGCATTTTGCCCTTATCATTTTGATACATATTTTGAATTTTGAAATCATGAAGAAAAAGACACACAGTTTCTGTATTTATCTGAGAGGGGAAATACTTGAAGAAAGCGGCAAGCCCTGCCACACAACTCTTGCGCACCCCGCGCCTGCCCGATGCCGAGGCCTCAGGCCACCACGCTGCAGGGACCACGGCGCCTCTGCGCCCGTCCCAGGTGCCCCACAAATACTCCTGGGCCGCAAGCTCGGCTCTCACGGGAAAGCGTGTTCTCCTGGCTGACCGCACACTCCCCGAGTTTAAAGGTTGGTTCCGTTCAGTGTCCTAAATCCCTTCAGCCCGTAGCACGAGGCCTTGCACATAAGAGGAATTTTTTAAACCCCTAAGGATCGCTGCTCTTTGACCAACCAAATTTTACAACGAAGTCAATTATGTTTTCATTTTCCAGGGACAACATCCCAAGACACACGAGCCAACAAAACACACAGGCATTAACACAGACATATACATAGGTACCCAGAACATAGTGCTCAGACAGTCACTGGGCAACACATCCAAGCCAGCGGATCACACTAGATGCAGGGATGCAGGAGCAGATGCTGCCTGGGGCTGGGCCCACACCACACCCCCTCTGACGTCACTCCCTCGCTCAGAGGTCCTGGCTCTGCAGTTTGGGCTCAATTCCTTTGGGCTGGAACCCAATGGGGCCTGGCCTGGCTGGGCTGAGCCGGGCTGGACAAGGCAGGGCAAGGCCAGCCCGGGCGAAGCCGCAGGTGGGTTCAGGTGTCGGTCCCCACCTGAGAGGGAGCTCCCCGAGTTCAGGGTGACTCGGGCCCGGCCATACTTGGGTTACTTCAGCTTAACTGCCCTGAAGTGGCCTTGCACCCCTGCTGACCACACCAGCCTGCCCCCCTCCCCACCAGCAGGGGCAGGCGTTGCGCTTCCCTCTGGGCTTCAGAGAAGGGGCCTCAGTGTTCCTGCCTTGGACAGAGGCTCCTGGGAATATACCTCAAGGTTCTGTCAGGCCTGACCCTGAGGGCAGGCTCCGTCTGCTTCACTTCCGGGAACCCCGGAAGCTGGGGCTGCTCACTTCCGAGCCGGTGCTCCGGGGACGATTGTGGGTCCCGGTTACTTTAGCACCGTTTGTCTCCTCAGCAAACAGATCAGCTTCCACCCGTGTAAATCCCGGTAACACCCTCAGGCATCCGCGTCTTGGCTCCGGCGGGTTATTCATCAACGGTGTGAGCTATTTTCACAGGCTCACGTCACAAGCACTTAGAGGCCCCTTGCCACGTGGCTGGCTCCGTGCTAGGTGCCGGCGGCACCAGAAGAGTCAAACCGGGACTTCTTCCTGGGGTTCACGGTTGGCTTGGGGAGTCCAGAAGTGAGAGTAGTAAAACAGCAAAAATAACAAGTAGTCCTAGTCTGGACTTCAGACTAGGCATCAACTTCTGCCTCCATCTCTGACTACAGGAGGGACTTCGGAAAGTTACCCTAAGGCTCGCTAAGCCTCTATTTTTTTCACAGCTCTAAAACGGGAAAATCTATTTAACACAGGTTCTGTGAGAACTGTACTAGATTCTGTACATGATAGCAATATGGCTAATGACAAAAACAGTGCTGGTTACTTAGTGCTTAAAACGTAAAGAAACTTTAACCTCATTTAGGCCTTACAACGGCCTTCTTATTTTTATCCTGCTTTACTTACTATAGCTAAATTATAAAATTTGCCAATAAAGTGTAGGAAGATAAATACAGAACCCCCACGAGGTATTAAATTTTAAGAAGGGCTCTTGAACATGAAAATGCTTATAAATCCCAAGGAATGGATCTCATATGCTGGAATTTTACACAAGTGGCAGGAAGTAGGAAGGACAATTTTTGATAAGTGATCTTACTAGTTCTCATTATTTATATAGCACAGAGGCAGTTTTCCCTAACACTTTTCTTTAACTTTGGCCAAGATCAAAGGATTAGATAATGTGATGGTTGACTGTATCTGTCAGATACAATGGTGCCCAAATATTTAATCAAACATTATTCTGGCTGTTACTGCAAGAGTAGTTTCTGGATGAGATTAACATTTAAATGGGTGGCCTTTGATTAAAGCAGATTACCCTCCATAATGTGGTGGGCCTCATCTAATCAGGTGAAGGCCTGACAAGAACAAAGACTGACCTAGCCTTGAGCAAGAAGGAATCCTGCTTGCAGACAGCCTTCAAACTTGAACTGCAACATGGACTAGTTCCTAAGTCACCATGTGGATGATCCAGCCTCCATAATCACATGAGCCAATTCATTAAAATGAATCTCCTCTCTGTCTCTTTCTACACACACACACACACACACACACACACACACACACACACACACACACACACACACACACCCCACACACCCCATTGGTTCTGTTTCTCTGGAGAAACAAGGTGATTTTGTTGGCTCTGTCCCCGACAGAACTCCAGAGCAAATGGGAAGTGTTTGGGGATCCTAGACTAGGACAGGGTTCTGCAGATTGACTTGAAGACGAAGAGCCATTCTTATGGGTCCTGGCCAGAATACTCTTGGGAGTCCCAGGACCTGAAGGTGGCTAATCCCAGCCTGTCACTAGCAGTTTCACAGGGATTTAGTCACAGAAAGAAGGAATGGGGGCTTCAGCCATGATGGCTGCACTGTGTGCCCACCTTAATATCTATTGTCCTTCACTTCTTAATGCTCGGTACCTTTCTGTGAATCCCTCACACCCAGGTTCATTGGCTTTTCCACGGTGTTAAGCTCCTTTTCTGCTCTGCTGCGCCATCTTTTCAGGATCACAGTGTCCCTCCTTATCCAGCCATCTACTTCTGTCTCCCCACTTCCTTCCGGTCACCTCAGGAAGCTCCAACAGACTAGCTGTTTAACATTGCCCCGTTTTACCAAGCTTCCTCCCAGGGGAGAAAAGAGGGCACTAGATATGTGGTCAGAAGACTTAGCCCTGACCTAGCAGTCACTTACCATCTCCATGATATAGGACAAGATGCCTGGATTCACTCATTCACTCAAATTATTCACAAAGCATCACCTCCGTGTCATCACTGTGATTGTCACTGGGGGCACAATGGTGAGTAAAACAGACGATGCCATTGTTAGCCTCAGCTTTGCGTTGGCCACCCATTTACAATTACAATCTGTGGTCAGGGATTTGAGAATATAGAGCAGAGGAAACTTACATATAGCAGGGCCTCAGGAAAGTCTTCCCCGAAAACATGACATATGAACTGATTCCTTACACTAACAGGAGAAAGCATGGGGAAATAGCATTTCAGATTGATAAAACAATAGCTTATTGAGGCCCAGAGAGAGAAGAGGTGCAGTTCATAGAAACTGGCCATGCATTAGCAGTGGGAGACAGGAAGCACAAGGGAGGTGTCAAGGATGAGTCCTGGGTTTCAGGCTGTGGAAAGGATGGATCATGGAAAGGGAAACGTGGGGAAAAGACCAGGTTTAGGAAGAACAGTGTTATTTTCTGTGGTGGTAACATGTTGCTTTACCATCCAGAGTCAATTCAACCTTCCTCTAGTAACACGATAACCTGCATTTTCTTTGGGGAAATGGAGTTCTTCCCCTCCGGTGCATGTGTTTTGGGAAATGGCCTCACATACTCCAGGGGCAGGTACCAATTGGTTGAAGCTGAGCAGAATAACTGATCTCACTGGGAAAAGTGATTGGTTCTGGACTTGGATGCATCCTCCTGCCTGGAAATTAGGCCCTGGACTACGGATGGTTATGAGAGACACTTTCTCCTCGTGCTGGACTTAAAAGTGAGAGTGTGTACATTTAGAAGATACTGATCTTACAATCACTAGAGGAGAGTCTAACCCATAGCTCACAGGGAGTTATGCTGAACGGGGCAAAAGAAACTTGAGTCATAGAGACATCAATCAAGCCCATGGTCCAACCATGCTTGAAGTCGGACTTTTCAGTTACCTTAAGCAATAAATTCTTCGTGTATTTGGAGCAGGTTTTCTACTCCTTGAAACCCCAAATTTCCAACTGATACCATTCTTGGAGGTTTAACATGGACTAAAACTTATCTTGACTTGTCATACAGATTAGATGGATGGGATGGATGAATAAAAAAGTGAATGAATGAATAGAAGGCAGGTATTTTTATTGAACACTTTCTATATGATAAGTGCCATGCTAGATCTTTTATATAAAATTGCCATTAGATCAAAAATATACCTAGATAGTTATTAGCATTATTATCAAGGATAAAGAAGTTGCAGTTTGAAGAGGATGAAAGAAAAAGTCAAATGACCGGTGCATGGGCAACCTAGGATTTTGGTACAAGATCTGCCTCATTTTGAAGCCCATGAACTCCCTACAGTGCTTCCTGCCTTCTCTGAGCCTCAGCTTTCCAATCTATAAAAATGGAAATAATAATACTTCTTTCCCAAGATTGTTGATTGAACAAAAGGAGGTGTGTGTATGGGTGCGTGCGCGTGGGTGCGGTATATGTCTCTCTAATTCCTTGGCCTGTGTCTCTAGCAATATCACGTGATGTGAACTTAGCATTCAAGACAGATGGTTTTGGTTTTTCTGTCCTTGAAACACTGTTTTTTCAGTTTTCCTGATGTCACAAGATTATATGCACACTTAAATCTCATGTATCCAAAACTGATTTCACTTTTCACTTTGCATGTTAAATTTGCACCATTGTTCAAGACTTACTCACCTAGAAAATTAAAGAAAATCTGTTTTCAGTTAGCCTATGCTAACTGAAATTGTTGTCAAACTCTCCCTGGAAGTTTGGGGTTCCTCTATGTGTGACTTAGGGACTTCAAAACCACTACCGCTCTGCTAACACCACCACCTCGATCACTTTAACCGTCACTACCACGAACAAGTTCACCACCAACACCTCCACCCTCACCTCCACCACCACCATCACCTGCACCATCACCAATCCACCAACTCTAACTACCAATAATACCTCCATCTTCACTTCCTCCATCCCATCTTCACCATGCCCACAACCTCCACCATCACCATCACCACCAGTTACCAACAACTCCATTAACACCATCTCCAATGACAATTCTACCACCATAACCACCAGGGCTATGACTACAACAGCACCTACAGTAAACAAGACACCTGACACTTACAACCCCTCATCTTCACTAGAACCCTATGAAGAAGGTATTTTAATCTTGTTTTGCCTCTGTGGAGCCTAAGTCCCAGAAAAATTAAATCACCTCTCCAAAGTCTCACAACTTCTAATAGTTGGGCAAGGATTTGACACCAGAACCAGTTGAATGGGAAAACATGTCACCTTTTCACTGTAGTAATGTTTCCTTCTCCCATGCATTCATCTTCATTCTGAAAGGCCAGACTCTGTTTTTCTTTTCTGGAACATAGAATGGGATTTCCTCTTTCAGCCTTTGCTGAGTGCAGATATGGTGAAGTAATCTTGCCTGGGAGCAATTGTCTTAATTACCGAAATGATAACAGGAAGTCAAAGTCTACAGAAAGGTAGAGAAGGGAAGCTTGGGGTGGTGGGGGGCACGGGGAGGGTTGGTAAATGTGCAAGAATCATGTGAGATTTAAAATGTCACAACCATGGCCTCTGACTATTGTCTGAAAGACAACAAAGTCTTTCCAGCTGGTGAGGAAAGTCCAGCTGAGGTGAGGGAGGAAGACGGACCTGGTGGTGAGGCCATCTCCCTGTCAAGATTGGGGTGTAGGGTTGCTGTCACATCAGAAATGAGGGCAGCCTGAAGACTGAGGTTAGCATTCGATGGGAGGATTGAAAGGAGACTTTGAAGTCTAGATAGCATTTCTAAAGAATGCCTGACGAGAATTCCAGACTTTTATAGAGGGATATGGAGATTGGATATGTTTTGCTTCTGAACGCTTTTTATTTGCAACTTTATAGTTCTTTCTGCCATAAATTTGAACCGAAATGGATATTAAATTGCAAAAACAACACTGTCCATGCCTATTTTTCACACACACACAAAAGAAGACTTGGAGTAAACTTTGTCTTGACGAGCACGTAGAAGGGAGTTTGGATAATGCCTTTACCCAGGTTTTACAACTCCACCGGAACTATTACCTCCTCAATCTCTTTAAAGAGAAAATTGATTTATTAACTGTTGATATTTGCACTTGGGAAATTCATCAGGCCCCTTGATCTGTAGAACTAGGAATCCTGGACAGCATCCCTATAGTATAGGAGAAGGTACCAATAAGATACAGGCGATGTACCTAAAGTTAAGAGTGTTTTAGTGCTTGAAATATTAACACCTCTACCTTGGCTGTTCATCATGGAAAGCATCTTATTTTCTAAACCAAGCATGAGCAGACTATTTCACTCTAAATATTGTAAGCCATATATTGGCATTTTTATCAGGGCTCCTATAAGACTGTTTTACAAGTGCCCTGCAAACTTACTGTCAGTGAAAAGACATGCAGCAAATGCAGATACTTGCATGTTGTTTCTATATGACTGTCCATAGAAAGGTGCTCATAAACTCTGTCCCATAAGAAGAATTGGGTGAGAAATCCTGATTAGCTACCTCATTGGATCCACTAAGATAACAACAGGAATGGTGGGATTTGCACGCTCTTAAAACTCTTCCAAGCATTTGTTCTTCCTAACATTTTTTAAAATAAACAAATAAATAGCTTCATCAGAGAGTTAACAGACCTCTTTGAACCTATCATACAAATATGTCCTCTACAAGAGCTTCCATTTGAGTCTATTTAACATTTAAACTGTACATATATAGACAGGGCTCACGAACTAGTCCCTGGGAAATAGTTCTTGCGGCGCTGATAACTGCTAAGTCGGATGTTTTAGAAATCACATTCTGCTGATGAATGAGATAAACTGTCTTATGTGAATACTGCGAAGGCCCGAAGTGCCGATAGGAAGCCTCCTGGCTGGGTGAGGGTCTCTAGGAAGGGAGAAGGCTGACCTTCCTCCATGGAACGCAAGCCTCCTGCTGCAGCCTGAGCTACACAGTGGGCATTTGTGGCTATACTGGCTGCTTTTAATCCCTCTGGGTAATAATCTGAAGGTTGCATTCACAGTGTTAATGATTATTAATGCCAGTGCCCACAGTTGGCACCAAATATGGCATGTTGATAATTATCTTTGGTCCTAAAGAATGAGGAGCACAGGAGGCCTGTGTCCCACTCTATATGAGGCCTTCTCTCCCCTGCAGAGTAAGTTGGCATCTTTCTTTGGCTTATTGCAGAGAATAGGTTTCCAAGCCATCCATGAACAGCCTCTGGAGCATTTTCTGAGCCAGCTTCTGGTGGGGTATCGGGCTCTGGTGTATTCTGAAAAAAGCAGTTGGCATACTCAAAGAATCAGCATATTTGTAAATCACAATCACATCAATGTGAAGGGAAACACAATGTCTGCCAGCAGTGTCTCTGGCCTGTGCATGGCATAGACTAGTGAGCAGTGGAACAGACTAAGCTGTGGGTGTCAGAGCTGGAAGGGACTTCAGCATCACAAGGGTCAAAGTCACAAGGATGACAGAGAATAAGCAGCTTTTCCAAGACCACTCAACCATGAAGTGGCAGATCTGGGACTAAGGACCTGGCCTACTAGCTCTGGCCCAAGGGTTCTTCTATTGCACCAAGGTCCCTTGGCTCCCTCATTTATTAAAAAAAGGAACAGCAATACTTGTCCGGCCAAATACCTGTCATGATTAAATGGGTCAACATCTATGTAACAGAGATTGGCCAACAGAGATTGGCCCCCAATAAATGTTGAGTAATTTCGTTCTTACCAGGTTATTACCCCTTGGAGCCACATCTCTAAGCATCATTCATTCTTGCCGTGCTCAATGCTGATGCTACACCACCTTCCCATATATGTAAAACCTGCTGTGGTGTTGAACCGTCACACACGCCAGGTATGAGTTTCTGCCACAAAACTTACCTCTTGGCAGTATAAAAGATGAATTAGGGCTTCCCTGGTGGCGCAGCGGTTGAGAGTCCGCCTGCCGATGCAGGGGACACGGGTTCGTGCCCCAGTCCGGGAAGATCCCACATGCCGTGGAGCGGCTGGGCCCGTGAGCCATGGCCGCTGAGCCTGCGTGTCCGGAGCCTGTACTCCGCAATGGGAGAGGCCACAACAGTGAGAGGCCCGCATACCGCAAAAAAAAAAAAGAAAAGAAAAAAAAAGAAAATACCTGGGGAGAGGGATAAATTAGGAGCTTGGGATTAACAGATATACACTACTATATATAAAATAGATAAACAATGTGGTCCTACTGTACAGCACAGGGAACTATATTCAATACCTTATAATAAGCTATAACGGAAAAGAATCTGAATATATATATATATATATATATATATATAAATATACCTGAATCACTTTGCTGTACATCAGAAACTAACACAACATTGTAAACCAACTACACTTTAAAAAAGAAAAAAAGAAAGAATCTAGATCTGAGGAAACCTCTCAGAATGCCACCAAATATCTACTAGAGCACATCAATAAATTGGGTAAAGTTGCAGGATACAAAACTAATATACAGAAATGTGCTGCAACTCTACACAGTAACAACAAACTAACAGGAATAGAAATTAGGAAAAGAATTCCATTTACCCATCACAGTGAGACACAAGAAGCAAAGGTGAGAAAAAATGAACAAGTAATTCTCTCAATATCGTGTTAGGAACAAATCTAATTAAGGAGGTAAAGACCTGTACTTGGAAAATAAAGTTAACCATAAAATGTACAAATTAAAGACAAAGAAAGAGTTAATAATACAATAGTTCTCTGAAACTAACCAATTAATTGTATAAACTTTCAGAAAATTAGGCAAATATGACAAAATTAGAGCTAAGATGGAGAGACAAAGGACGAAATTATAAAAAATAGTAAGTATATATACATATTTTTCTAATACATATGAAATCCTGATAAAAAAAAAAAACACTGTTTATTAACAAGATAAGATCAACTTGGAATAGAGTGCCTAAGGAGAAAAAATTTACACTATCCCAAAACATGCAAATAATCATGACAAACTCTAAGCTTGAATGGTTTTATTGGAAAAGTATTTCACTTATTTAGAGAGAAAGATTACGTCTCATACTGCATAAGCTATTCCAACAACATACTCCAAGCCTTTAGTCTAAACTATTATTTTATCTCCATACTTCATAGGTTGGAAAGAGACCTTGACGTCCTCTCAACTTGTGAGGAAACTCTTGCAGAGTGAAACAGAATTCATGCCCAGGACCAGGGCTGGAAGACACCTCTCCTTTTCCAAACAGATTTGGGAAAACCAAACAGATTTTCCCTGCTCCAGCTTCAATATTGCTTTGTCCTTGAAAGGTCTTTTCCCAGTGTGATCCCTTTCCTCCACCCCCTGTCAGTACTGCCAGGCCAGCCCAACTCTGAGAATATGCGGACAATCTTTGTTTATAGGAACTCTGTCCTTACAAGTGGGAGATAATGGACATTTTACCAGAATGATTATTCAAAACAAAATCCAGGCTTCTGGTTTAAATGAAAAAACAAATTCACATTTATCTCTGCTGCATCTTGAAAATACATCTAAACCCAATACAAACTACAGAATGAGAATAAGTGCATAAATAAACTGGTAATTTAGAAAAGGAAACATCAGCAGATCAAAGATATTGTTCTTTTAGATTCTCCTCTATTTTCTCTGCACTGCAAAATAACACAAACTCATTGCAAGTGACAAAAAAAATGAGATAACCAGCTTCCTTCCTCCTCCTTAAATCTTTCTTATAAACTTAAAGTAACAAATATCAACCTGTTAGGTAGAATCCTTTTAGGATTATATACCTCTTAAATATAATCTTTTAGGTATAATCTTCATCCTTCCTTATGGACAAGGAAGACAAATACAGAACATTCATTCACACATAAAAGGATTCAGAATGGTCGTTACGGTGTCTTTGACTTTTATAAAAATATTTACGATATTACTGGGCAACTTCCTTATTTCATTAAACAATGCATTACAGGCATCCCTTCAGGACTATGGTATCTAACTCACTCTTTTGGATAACTGCATAATGTTCTACATGATCGGTATTACATAATTTGTGCAAGCGTAACTACTGATGGGTGTTCATTTCCAATATTTTGCTACTAAAACAATGTGGCAATGAACCTCCTTCAATATGATGCTTCTATTTTTATAGAAGACAGTGTCAATGTAGGGTTGCTAAATCAAAAAAATTTGATTTTTTAATAGCTGTTACCAGATTACTTTATAAAAAGCTACAGCAATTCACTTGCTGAGCAGCTACATATGAAAGTGTCCGTTTCTCATAAATACCACCACTGGGTATAATCACTTTAATTTGTGACAATCTAATGAGTGAAAAATATGATCTTTGTTACTGCATTCATCTGCCTTTCTCTGAATACTAGTGAGGTGGACATCGTTAATATGAGTATGATCGGGCCTCCCTGGTGGCGCAGTGGTTGGGAGTCCGCTGCCGAGCCAAGGGACTTGGGTTCGTGCCCCGGTCTGGGAAGATCCCACATACCGCGGAGCTGCTGGGCCCGTGAGCCATGGCCGCTGAGCCTGCGCGTCCAGAGCCTGTGCTCCGCAACGGGAGAGGCCACAGCGGTGAGAGGCCGGCGTACCGCAAAAAAAAAAAAATAATAATAATAATAATATGAGTATGATCTGCTTAGATTTCTCTTCTTTGACTTTTCTGTTCACATCTGCCCATTTTTCTGTGAGTTTGTGTCCTTTCCTGATCAATTTGTAAAACTCTAAGGATTGCAGGGGTATTAACTCCTCCCATTCTTGAGTTTGAGAAATCTTTTCCCTATCTATCATCTATCTATTTTTTAAACACACACATTCATATGTAAACTGTTATAAATATTATATATGTACATTAAGTTTATATATAACTAAGTATATATACTATATATATTATATACTATATAACATATTACATATATGTGTGTATACTTAATGTATACTGTCACCATATGGTAGTTATTGCACATATCTCTCATGATATATATTTAACCTATTGTGGTTAGAAGTATCTGCTATTGTTTTTACTTCTGAGTTTTTCTTTCCTTGAATAAGGAAAGATATTTCCTTAAGGAAATAAGATATTTCCCCCAGCTTTTCTAAGCATCCTCTTGATTTCTTTCCTGATATACTTTATCTACCAGCTAAGGATATGTATGTGAGGTAAAGGGCCTAGATTTGCTTCAGTATTGCCTGTATATCAGAATCATTTCCAAAGTGAATGTTCTTTATCTACTGAAACAAAATACCATATTAACTTCTCATATTTACTTGGATCTATTTCCCAAGCCTTTTAATTCTGCTCCACTGATTCATTTTCCTATTTCTGGGTCAAGACCACATTCTTTTATTTAAGGATGACTTTTTTTTTTCAGTTTTACTATATGGGAAGATACTCTTTATTGTAATTTTCCTAGCTATTTTTAGACATTGATTCTTCCATGCAAGCTTTAAAAACATTTATTTAGTATGATCATTATTATGTTACATTATACGTTACTTTTAGAAATACTGATATTTGATGCCATTCTTCCTTCTAGTATTCTTCACTGATTCCCTCCATATCTTTCTTGTTTAACTGATTCCTATGTAATTAAAATTTTTGTTGCTATTGTGAATACAATTTACCCTTATTTCTAATTGGTTATTGCTATTAAAGAAAAACATTTTTGTGTATATGTACTTTATTTAAGAATGTGCAAGGTTTAGAGTATTTTTTAAATTGAGATAGAATTCACACAACATAACACTTACCATTTTAAGAGGTACAAACAATTCAGTGGTTTTTAAGCATTTTCACTACATTGTACAACCACCAACACTACTTCCAGAACATTCCCATCACCCCAAAAAGAAACTCCATACCTATTAGCAGTCAAGAAAACTCGTCCTGTCCCTCTTGACGGCTAATACAGTTCCCATCTCTAAGGATTTGCCTATTCTGGACATTTCATAGAAATGGGCTCATACAATATATGGCCTTTTGTGATTGGATTCTTAGCATAATGTTTTTAAGGTTCATTTGTGTATGTAACAGTATACTTCAAACTTTTTTAGGTTGAATACTATTTCCATTGTACAGACATACCATATTTTGTTTGTCTAATCATCAGTTAATGGACATTTCGGTATCTCCACATTTGGCCAATTTGAATAATGCTACTGTGAATATTCACTTCCAAGTTTTTATTTGGACATATTTTTTCTTATGATAGACATAGCTGGCATCTCTGTTTTATTTTTGATTTTATGGAAAATAACTTTGACATTTCAATATTTGATAAGTTATGACTAATTAATATATAGTTTATATATAACTGTATATATTTATATATATAACTTTATCTGTAATTAATCTTCATCCTTTATTCCTACTTTACTTAGAATTCTTATTAGGAATTGCTCCCCGTAAATTTTACAAAGGACTTTTCTGCACCTATAGATATAATCATGGGCATTTTCTCTTGTAATTTTTTGATATGAGGTACTATGCTAATAGACATCCTGATGTTGAACTATCCCTACATCTCTCTAGATGAACTCTACTTTGAAATGGTGCAAGATGTTTCTGATGCCCTGTTGACCTTGTCTTCCTAAAACTTATCAAAATCTGGACAGAGATTAAAATTACATCAACTTGAGAGTGTCTCCCTGATTCCCAATCTCTCCCACCATCCTCTCCGGAGGATGGAGGGACAGCTAAATGTAGAGGTTGCCAATTTCCCCAGGATGGGAGCAGGCCTGACTGGTCCTCCCTCCTCAGGAATGACTCTGTTGGTCTGAGACTGGCTTTCAGGAGCTTGCCCGGCATTGGCACAGGATTGAACACTATTGTGCCCTTCATCCCTCCCTTGCTCTCCGCTGTTCTACAGACCTTCTGCCTGACAGACACCTTTGCTGAAGTTACAGAAAAAGGAGAAGCAGGCAAAATACCTATAACAACACACTTCAGAATCCTCAGGGAGAAGGATATGCATCTGGAAGAAACAACTCCTGTTGTCTGAATAGATGAAAGAGCTCGAAGAGAACTATAAAAATAATAAATAATAAATATTATAGTAAGTCATTAAGAGACCAATAAAAGGCTTTCTGGAACTGAAAAAAAGTACACGATTTAAGCTTTTGAGTAGCTATACTGAAAAGGACACAGGCATAGCTAAGTACCAGTTTAGATCTGAAAGATCCAATGGAAGAATTAGTCACAATACAGAGCAAACACTCAAAGAGATTGAAAACCTTAACTCCATTTGCCAATCTCTGTATTATTGCTGCTTGTAAAACTGAAGTAACCATGACTAAGACTCACAACCCCATGTCATGTCTCAAAGGATATCAAACCCCATGTAAGATTCTTGAGGTACATCCCAGCTTCAGATGCCTAATGAGGTATTCACAAACAACATATTTTAGTCAAATATTTTAAAATCCATTAATGTGATATAAAATGACAAAAGTGAACATTGAAGTATGAGTTAGTAGTTTGTTGGTGGTTGTTTGTGTATAGATGTGTGTGTGTGTGCGCGCGCGTGTGTGTGTTCCCCCGATTTTGGATTCCTCCTATTGGGAGAAATGACAACTGTCTTCTCCAAAGACTGTAAGCACAAACAACTTTCTGCCACTTCTTTGTTGTTCGTCATACAAAGGAGATGCTTTGGTATTTTTTGCAATTGAATTTTTAAGGCTGAATTTCCTTCGAAGTAAATATCTGACTCAAAGGAATGAATAGTTCCATGCTGTAAGCAGGGTTAAACCACTATTTTCAAAAGCTCTGGTCAACATAGAGGGGGAAGCTTGGAGGTCAGACTAACAAGGTAACCTAGGAATGCTTGGGGCAACCCCCCTGAGAGGATCATGACGGACAATGGCTTCAGGAGTTGGGGCAGAAGCCGCAGCAATGACACTGGAAGTCCGTCTTTCTGCTCCATCAAAGTGCATCCTACATCTCTCCAGAGAGGCTGTGAAGCAACTGGGCCAAGATACATGAAGACCATGGGAAGAAAGCAGAGAAACTGAAACAGGAAACCAGGGCCAACCAAGAAGCAGAAATAAACAAGGAGCCCAAGACTGAGCATCACGTGTGGCTCTGAGATTTCTGGCAATTCAAGTAAAGAGTGAAACACAGTGCATTATGTGGTTCTTATTATTTGAAAGGAACGAGTGGACCTATGTTTTGCTTGATACTTAACCATAATCTAAATCTCTCAAATGAGTCCTTACACAGGGGGCAATGAATAACAAACATATCAACATGCAGAAATAAGTTATTTAAGGTGGTACTTCCGAAGAGCTGGAGTTACAGTCTTCGTCAGAGCTTTGAAGATTCTTCTATTCTTGAGTTTCTAAAGAAAATTCAATTTACAAGAACTCCTTTCCTCCTGGTTTTGGAAATCAGGTTGTTTTTGGTTAAACGGTACCCTCCCCTGCCAAATTCATGTATTGAAATGCTAATCCTCAGGGCTTCAGAATGTGACCTTATTTGGAGATAGGGTTTTTCCAGAGTTAATCGAGTTAACATAAGGTCATTAGTGTGGGCCTTAATCCAACATGACAGCATCCTGAGAAGGAGGAGAAATTGAACCTAGGCACACACAGGGAGAATGCCATGCGAAGATGAAGCCGGAGACCAGAATGATACTCCTATAAGCCAAGGAGTGGATGCCAAAGACGGCCAGCAAACCACCAGAAGAGAACAGATACTCCCTGGTACCCCTCAGGAGGAACCAAGCCTAGTGACGCCTTGATCTCAGACTTCCAGCATCCAGACCTGTTAGATGATACATTTCTGTTGTTTAAGCCACTCGGCTTGTGGCACTTTGTTAAGGCAGCCCCAGCAAACTAATACACCTGTTGTTATATTTTTTCAGGCCAGGGGATCCTCCAATTCAACTTCACCCGGTGATGAACATTTCTGATCAGGGCCTGCATAGAAGATTCCAGTGATTTAATTAAAAATAAAATCATTGAGAGAAGAATGCAGTCAGGATAATTCCAAGCATAGTCCATGACTGGGAACATTTTCTCAGTCACCGACTTCCCCAGCAGCAACGTGGGTCACATCAGGCCTCCTTCTCCCTTAAAAAGTCCACATGTTTTCTCTGGTCTCGTCCTACTTTATATTGGTTCCCCTTTATGACAAGAGTCCCAAGACCAGGAAGAACTGGCCTAGAACCAAATGTAAATAAAACTCGAAATCTCTGTCGCTTACCTGTTCCCTAATTAGGAGTGGTGAAGCGCTGCACCCTAGCTTTTGCCAGCACAGGTAACAGTGCTGCATGGTCCCAGCAACTCCGTTTATGATTTAGCTGAATTTTGCCAAGTATTTGCTTGGTGTCACATTTATGAGCTGACTTGAGAATCTTTTGTGCAAACTTTCTGAAGGCTTACTTTATAGACTTGCTCCAGAACTAGATTCCTGGGGCCCACTGCACAGTATTTCGAGGAGGCCAAAAGGTAAACTTTGCCTTCCGGTTATTTTCTCCTATCTTTTCTCCTGCCCCTCCTCCGCCTGCTGAGATGTCTCCTTTCCTCCAGGGGTTCCCACTTTTCTAACACACAAGTCAGCTACTTACCTATAAGCAAAATTCTCTTCAGCACCTACCATTGTCCTCTACTTTCTTGAGCACGGACCTGATCTCTATGGGAACGCTTGCAGTTTTAGAACACCTATGAATGCTTGTGTGTGTGTGTGTGTATGTGTGTGTTCAGGGAGAACTACTTCACTGGCCATGGATTTATAGAATCCAAATATCTTAGCATTGCAAGCAACTTTCTAAATGTCTGACCCAACTGTACTCCACCAATCTCTACCCCGATGAAAATCTACATTTGCCAGCTGGTCATATAGTTCTGATTGAATTCTCCCAATGGAAAAGTAAGCTCTGCCTTTCATGTAGCCCATGAAATTTCACAGAGTTCTCATTGTTGGTAGTTCTTTCACCTTCAAGATAAAGCTTCCTTCTTGGCTCTATCCCACTGTATCTCCTCTCCTAGATGCTCTCACTCACATGGGCAGGCACTTACAACAAAGTGAAAGAGAGGGCCAGTAGAAATTCAGATATAAAACACTTTGTGATTCTCAGTCATTCAGACAGAAAACACTCCTGATTCTTTCGTCAGATGCACAGGCTATCTTGGTCAAAGTATACCCTCAAATACCTGTAGAACTTGTGGCAGGATGTCGTCTTCTCCTTTACTCTCCAGATTAGTATGAAATCCCCTGGCACAGAGCTGGACTGGGCTGGGCAGCTCCTACCCAGTCATATGGCTGTGAAGGGCAGAGTCAGAGGAAACAAAAGTCTATCATCTTCGTGATAGAAAATATAAACACGGCTCGCAGATCCCAGAAGTTCTAGATATGGCGTCCACTTGTGAGGCTGTGGAAGACCCAAGTCAGGATCACCAGGCATGAAGGCATGCCTCACAGGACGAGGAAAAACTTAGCGAAGAAGACTCCCGTGTCAACCCCGGGAGCGACACAGGAAGAGACTGGTCTTTTGGTACATCGGGGGAATTTCAGGGGACTTACTGACTATAACTATTCTTGTATTCCATTTTCAGTTATTTTAACTTATGTACCCATAACATTCTGAGAGAGTTCCTGGTAAGAGGTGCCTGTTCCTTAAATGTGTCAGACATGGTAGGAGTGGTCGGGAGAGGAGCTGTGGACGGGGTTAAGAGAGCAAAGGTAGTGCTTTGTGATCCCAACTGCAGAGGAATTGTGGGAAAGGTCTGCTGACTCAGGGAGAGGTTCCAGAGACATCGGGCCCAGAGTCTAAGGATGCTCTGCAGAACTCTGGCTGTCCACAGAACGCACACTGTTTTACACAATTCCATCACTCTGCAAAGTGTTTCATTGCTCCCTTCAACTTTAACAGAATCATTTTATTTGAAAAACTTGGAAGAAAACAATATGGGGTGTCCTAAGCTTTTTGACAGATGAGAGAATTGAGAAGTAAGTGATTTCTTCCAAGCTACGTAGGGAGTTAATAGTGGAGGGAAGAATTTAACCCCTGATCCCTTGATCTTTCTGTTTTTGCTTATACACATGAATGAGGGTGGTAGTTTAACCTCCTGAATTGTCCTGGCAACTGTCCCATTTACCCCCTTTGCTCAATACCGTGTGGCTGCGACCAAGGGGACCGCATGCAGGACAATGTGACCTGCCAGTCCTTGTCCAAAGTGCCTTAGTTCCCCAGCTCCATCCTAGGCCTTTTGAAAGACTGAACCAGAGTTCCATTCATTGAATAATTTGGTCAGGATATTTTTATATTCTCTTCATGAGAGTGAAAATAGACTTTAGATGTTAGAAAATAAAATAAAATTGACTTTAGACGTTAGAGAATAGTAGCTTGTATTCATGCAAGGGTAAAGGCAGTGTCTAGAATAAGAGTTGAATCCTCCTTGTTCTATTTATATGGGTAAATTATTTAACCACACAGGTTACATTACCAGTTGGGAATGCCTCCACCTGACTAAATATATATTAGTACACGTTGGCATCAATCACCATCAACATAATATTAGCCATTATGGGAGCATTACAACATCATCCTACTCACAAATGTGACACAGCGCAGAGTGTCACAGACACCTCAATGCACTGGGCCCTTAAGTCAAAACGGAAAGTTAAAAACACCTTCTGCAGGCAGCCACTGGCATTACTTCATATTTACATTAGTTTTGCTAATCTAGTCGAATGAACTTTTTCCCTAAGAAAATGTAATAGGAATATTTTATTTGAAAATTTCATGTGGTCAGCAGCTGTCTAAAGTCTTAATTCCTGTTTTCAGTAGGGTAAGTGGCAAATGCAACCAGGAAGAAAAAAAAAAGTTTCCCAAGTGCTAGTGAGGGCAGTAGGCAGTGGAAAAATCCGTGAAAACCCTTTCCAGGAGAACATTCCTACAGATCACTGTGTAAGTACTTAAAGGTTGGTGTAAAAAAATAGATCCATACATTTCTTAATGAGCTTGAGCAAAGGAGCTGGAAAAGCCTCCCAGAAATCAGGAAACAGAGGCAGAGAGAGGGAAAGCAACTTGAGAAAGTTACACAGCAGGAGAGTGATGACATTCAAGGAGCCAGGTCCTGCATCCACTGTCTACTCACCGCCCTACCTTGTACTGCTCCCTGGGGGCCAGTGCACCCATGGAGGTGGGGAGAGCTCCATTATTCCCCTGCTACCGCTACCCCCGCGGAGATTCATCACAAGCCAAATGTCATCCTCTGTTGACCTGCGGCTCCTCTCACCGATACCCGTCTGACCCATCACAAAAGCAAACGTAGGGCCGTGTCGCAGCTTCTGCCTTTTTTAGTCATAGAAATTCAAGCAGAAGCAGAAGCATAATTTGTATTTACATCCTCCATGATTTAGAGAAGGTGAACTGGCGTAGTAGGAAGAAAAAGTTTGGGGATGGTTGAATGAGGGTTCCTGTCTTCGTTCAGCTATAACTTGGAAAGATCACCCAATCCTTGAGCCTCTTAAACCAGGATAATGATATTTTCCTGACAATTTTTGTAAGAACTAAATGGTATCCTGTATGGAAAGTTTATCCTGACAGAGTTACTCAGTAATTTGGAGCCAGCAGTATATATAGCAGTATAGCCACCACTATATAAGCAGTATATAACAATACGCAATAATTCCTTTGGTTGCAATGTTTTGAGGCAACATGCACTTTGAGCCAGAAGAAGTGATGGCTCCAGGAGCAGATACAGGACTTAAAAAGAAGTACAACATGCATAGAACACCCATGTCCTCGGTGGGCAGCAGTGCCCACCATCCATCTTTGTTGCAGCTGGGTAAAGGATCTAGCTGAGTCTGGTACAGAAGAGTCTAGAACCCCCTTCATTGGAGGGCTTTACTTTCCTGCTCCCTAGTTTACTCCTTTTTAAAACTATGTGTAAGACCAACGCTTACCTCAAGGGAGCGTTTCCTGTATTAAACAGAATAACGTATGTAGAAGTTCTCTAAGTGTAAGGTAGCGCTATTCATAATAAACAGATGGTACGTGACTATCTGATGGATAAGATGGCACCTGAAGGTGTTGAAAGAGCAGTAAAAAGAGAATAATGTTGAGGAAGATGACTCTAGAGAGAATGTAATAATAAAATGGTTCCAGGAAATTACTAAAATCAAATCGTTGGAAAAGTATGACTGCGGAAGTCAGAAAACCAACTACAGGGGTGTGTTCTCAAAACTAGTCCAGCTCGGGCTTCCCTGGTGGCGCAGTGGTTGAGAGTCCGCCTGCCGATGCAGGGGACGTGGGTTCGTGCCCCGGTCCGGGAAGATCCCACGTGCCGCGGAGCAGCTGGGCCCGTGAGCCATGGCCGCTGAGCCTGTGTGTCCGGGGCCTGTGCTCCGCAACGGAAGAGGCCACAACGGTGAGACGCCCGCGTACCGCAAAAAAAAAAACCCAAAAAACTAGTCCAGCTGTCTGCCTGGAGCTGGATGGAAGGGATCGTTGAGGATGGCATGTGATGGGCTCCTCCCCCTGAACAGAGCAACTGGAAGATTCCCACATTGCCAGACTGACTTAGGGTGCCAGCATAAATTGGTGTTGGGAGGCTACATGGAGAACTGATGTGAAGTGTGGGAATGCCCTGGCTTTCCCAGACCATGTCCCTACAGCACCACGCAGCAGAGAGAGAGTCGTCAGTAAGTCCCCCACCAGGCAGATCATGGTTTGGTTTTGTTTTGCAGGACAGTTTTTTGTTTGTTTTAAGATGCAAGCATAGGTTAATCTCTTGGGAGGAGAGCAGTAAGAGAGGTCTAATATTTGGGGATGTTTTGTATTCTTCAAGAGGTGGTCGGTGAGCCGCAAGAGGGGTCGCAGGAGAGGCGCGTGAAAACGAAGTTCATCGTTACTCACGGGCCCTAGAGAGACAGAGTCACCGCAAGCCACGGGGGAAACAGACAGCAGGGAACATCAAGGGAGGGGCTTAGCCAAGCAGGTGGGGAGCTGAGAGAGAGAGTGAGGGCCATGGATCAGTGCCTTTATGGGGGTCAGGGTGGAGTACACCAGTAAAAGGCATGAGGGGACTTTACTTGTGTATACTAGGTCACAGTCAGGGGAGGGCAAGAAGGGGACCTTGTGGCAAGGACCAGCCTTATCACACTGGTGCACCTGGTCACCTGAGCGGGGTGCTCACAGCGTGTTTGTGGGGATATTGGGGTAGCAGGAAAATATGAAGCGGTAACATTTATGATGCAGGGGTCAGTGATTTAATCAACATTGTGGTTCTAGCAGCAAGAGAACTGTGCACAGCCTCCACTGAAACATCCAAGTTAGAGGACAGAAGAGGTGAGCCTGAAAGGAAAAGTCCTTCCCAGGTTAAACTGCATTGTGGGCAGATTATGGGAAAGTTGTAGAGAAATCTGGAACCAAAGATATCCTTAGGAAATGTTTTTCTTTTACACCTTTGTTTGGTCTAAGAGGCATCAAAACTGAGAATTTGTGTATATGAATTATAGTAGTGATATAGGTGGCTCAGTTCACAATAGGCATCCACATAATATCTGCACATACCCATCCCCAACACACACACACACACACACACACACACACACACACACACACACACACCACACATCCAAGCAGTGGGTCTTTTGCTTACTGATGAATCCCTAAGGGACTGCTACAGCACTTGGCACAGAACTGTACTCAATACATACTCAGAAAACTCATGGAATAAGTTAATAGATGAATGAATGGGAGAAAGAGAGACAGAGGGAAGGAGGAAAAGACAGAGAGAGACACACACACAGAGACACAGAGAGAGAAATATTAATCACTGACTCTAGAACTAGGAGGCAGAGGTGTGGGACGTGAGCCAAGCTTCCCCTTCAATGGGTCTTTAGTTTGGCTCAAGAGGAAACTTCAATTCTTTGGAGAGAGGGCGATGTGTATGTATGAAAGGAGCAACCTGGAGTCAGCATGACCTTAAACTAGCGACTCCAAGTAAAATCAAAAGGCTACAGAGCCAAAATGTCTATAACATCTTTGTGATGTATTCAATTTTCCTTTAAAAAAAAAAAAAAAGCTCTCTTTTGCAAAACCTACATGTAACAAATGTACCAAGAAATCTGCCTGTGGAGCTATGGAATGTTGCATGTGGTTTTAAGCAAGTCGTTTTATGTCCCTATGACACAATTTAGCCATCTGTAAAATACAGTAAAATCCCCCACTCACACGCCTTACGCACATCCTTGAAATGTTGAGAAACGCAGGCAGTAGCTCTGAAGAAAACGTGCGTTGGGAGAAACCTGCAGGACTGTCACTGGGCTACACGTGGTAATAAGGGGCTTTCCCATCATAGACACAATCCAGGTACGCCAGTTAGTGGGCTGAAGCCACCTCTCCTCCGAGGAATATTTTAATGAGATAAACAAAAACCACCACCACCATCATTAAATCGGGGGCCCACCTATTAACCCCAAATGAGCTAAATGCCAATAACAAGGGGAGTGGGAAGTGTAGCTCGTTGGTAAAGTCTGTGACTGTGAGTCAGAAGACCTGGGTTTAAGTCCAAGTTGTGTCTCTTAGAAGTTGTACGATCCTGGTCAAGTTAATCTCACTTCCCAGTTAATCTGACAAGCACAGCGCGTCACATACTAGGCCGTTAATGAATGAGAAAATGAAGGGTATCAGATCAAAGAAGACAGTGCATGTGCATTTCTCTGTAACACTTAAAGCACCACATAAATGTATGACTATTACGATTACTAATATAGTAATCGTAATAAGTAATCAAGTTACGGGCATCCCATAACTTGGTTTGTATCCTTGACGATGGATTGATTGTTTTAAGAGGGCCATGTGGGCAGGCACTGAAATTTAACTTGGGGTGCAAGTTGGCTTTTCCTGTTATGCAGATCTGCCCAGCTAGGAGCTCCAGCAATTGAAGCCAAAGGGACAATTGCTTGGAGTCCTTCTGTTGTACACCTGTGCGTGTGTCTGTGTGTGAGATGAATCTGACGTGGGGTTATCAATCGGACATAATGGTAGCACAACTCTTCCCACTGCTCAAGTACATTAAAAAATGAAATCTTTCTTCTTAATGCCTGCTTGGTTTTAACTTTTCCCCCAACCAACTCACTGAGCCAAAAGAAAGGCAGGCATTTTCTACCTTGCTGCCTAACTGGCAGGCTCACATTGGCCTCTCGCAACTTCTCACAAGTGTGGCCACAATGACTAGCCTTCTTCACGCCAAGCAACATCAGTGCTGTTAACACCAGGCAGCAACACAAGCAAAAAGCCTTCTTGTGGTTACAATGTGACTTCATTTCGCTGACATCTGAGCAAAGAAAACACCAGAGAAGTCTGGACAGTTTCTTTATGAGCAAACAGGAAGCAAAGCGAGAGCTGTGGCATGGTCTAGCTTAAGAAGAAGTTGGTGAGTTGCTGTGGATGCCTCGCTGATAGAATTTGCAGAGACCATAAGGATGTACACAAGGTAAAAATATCAACAGAGCGCGTGTGGGAGGGGGCGTGTGGTGTTGGTTGATGGGGGAAAGATAAAGCCTGCAAAATAACGTACCACCCTTTCAACACTTTCCCTCCATGTCTCACAGTCTCGATTTCCACAGCTTTCACTAATGTCTTTTATTCTAGTCTAATAAAAAGCTGTCAGGCGAAGCTTTTGTTGAAAATTACTGAATATGCACCCCTTTTGGAGACTGTGCCTGGGGACATGGCTGCTCTCCACGCTTTGTCCACCGTCACTTTTTGGAGAGGCCTGTCTGTGAACTTATGAGGGTTTCGAATCTATCATCCACAAACCAGGAAGGAGAGGGACCAACTGCTTTCTGCTGGTTTGGAATTTCACATACAACTGACTCCATAATCCTGATAATTATGTCTGCCACGAAGACAGGAAACCCAACTGATCAGGGGAAGCTGCTTAGCGTGTCCATCTTTCTCCATGGAATCTGCCAGAGCCCCCCTGAGGTTGGTACAGGCTGTTCACCTGGGTCCCACGTTCTATCTTCTAGGGAGCCTCCTCTTTTCATGTTTTTTCCACCAACCAAGAGTAAGGTCTGAGGACACTCTACTTCTTTGTTGCATTTTATCCTTTCTGAGCTTTTAACAAAACAAAATTACTGGAAACCATGCTTTTCTAGCATTCAGGGCTAACCCTCAACAAAATAAGAAGGAGTTTTCCATTACATGGCCTTCTCTGTGCTTATGGTTCCTAACTTCCCACACAAGGGGCCAGATTGTCCACACTGCTTCCTCTCTCGCTTTAGTGAAGCCCCTTTTATTCACACCAAGAGAGGGTTTCTCCATCTCGGCACTACTGACATTTGGGGCTGGATAATTCTTGTTGTGGGAGGTTGCCCTGGGCACTGTGAGATGCTTGGCAACATCCCTTGCCTCAACCCATTAGACGACAGAAGCACCTTCTCTTTCTATATAACAACTAAAAATATCTTCAGACTTTGACAAATGTCCCTTTGGAGACACCATCCCCCTAGGTTGATAACTGTTGCCTTAAGAGGGACCTCAGCAACAATCCCTTCCCAGAGATTGCCGATATGCTACAGAGACTGTCTAATAATGATGGAAGTTCAGGCATTCACCAGCTTAATGATCTTCTTGGTGGACCCTGAAGTCACTCAATGAAGGCAGCCCCTTCCTGCTATCAAAGTAGCCCATACAGTCATTAGCTAGTTAATCAGAATTATAGAATCGAGACCTGTAATAAACCAATCGCAAGCTTTTGGCCCCAAGCAGTAGCAGTTTCAGGTGTAAAACCTCCTATTCATTGGACTACTGCGCCAGTGCACTCCCTGAAGATTCTGGAATGACACTCAGCAAGGCAGACGGGATGCTCTCCATTCTTCAAATGATGTATTTTCAAGCTCAGAATATACAGCTATAAAACCCAGCACTTGGGAGCCAGTATCTGTATGCACAGTCTCACACAATTTACAGCCCTAAGCAGAAGGGGATGTCATCAACCGAGGCACATATTCCACACCTCATTTTCCTGTGGTAGGATTTACACTTTCTTGGAGAATGTTGAGTTGGCAACGAGTGTCAAAAGTAAAGCAACAAAGACCCTGGGCAGAGGCATGAACTATCCTTGAAGAGTAAAGCCCTATTCCTGTGTGGTTTGCGAATGCTTCAGCACATTCTGTGCAGTGTAAAATCATTTACCACAGTAGGAGGGAGGGTTGCTTTAAATAGAGGGAGAAAAAATTACTGTTGCAGTAGGGAAGCCGGCTAATGAGCGTTAGCTTGTAGCAGAGTCCTTTTGGCGATCTGGCAAACTCAGGCAACTGACTGAAACTTAATATTAGATCTACCGATTGGGTTGGGTGACTCCAATCACAGCAAACCAGCGAGGTGAGCAGAGATCCTGCATCGAGGCACTCTTGTGGAGTTAAGTCAAAGATCCTAGGGCTTCCCTGGTAGCGCAGTGGTTGAGAGTCCGCCTGCCGATGCAGGGGACACGGGTTCGTGCCCCGGTCCGGGAAGATCCCACATGCCGCGGAGCGGCTGGGCCTGTGATCCATGGCCGCTGAGCCTGCGCATCCGGAGCCTGTGCTCCGCAACGGGAGAGGCCACAACAGTGAGAGGCCCGCGTACCGCAAAAAAAAAAAAAAAAAAAAAAAAAAAAAAATTGCCTTCTAATGAAAATGAGAAGGACTTTACCACAAATTTTTAAGGAGAATTAAATTTATATATTTGGCCAATTGTTTGTGTTAACAGAACATTTACAATCCATTCATCTGGAATTTTTAATTTCCAAGTCTATTAAATTTGTATAGCAAATCTCCTGATATTTACATTGGTTCCATTGCTAATGATGAAATTTAAAATGTTGAATGATGTGTCCTAAATCTTCAGAGGTTGTTAATTTCCAATATGGATTTTAATTTTTTTAACTCAACAGTACCCACCACCACTTATTAATATCTGTAAAGGCTCATTTTTTCCCCCACTTTGAGGACAGCTCATAGAATCACAAAACTAACCTTGAACCTGACAGTTGACAACGGCAAAGGCACTTCATTCTTCTGGCAACGTGATCTTCCTTCTAAAAATAATTAACTCGTGGTACAATTTTTGCAGATCTATGGCTTTGGGATTAGTGCCTAGGCAACGGAGGTAGAGGCAGCACATTCTTTCTTGGCCATGTGAGCTGCATATTAATCATACAGACTGGAGTTTACAAGACCCAGACATGATGCCAAAGCCCAACACTTCTTACCAAGAAGGAGAGAAGTACATCACGGAAGACGTAACATCATAAGATGTTGCTTGAATTAAAAAAAAAAAAGTAATGTGTTATGTCTGAGAGGAAGTGGGTCTCTAATTTGAGTCTCTGAGGCACGACCATCAGGCAGTCCTGCATGTACCCAGCACACAGCACTATGCTTCCATTCGCTCTTCTCTCAGCAATCCAACTGTGTCAGAGCCTCAATGAATGCAAATGGAAGAAGGTTTGGTCCATAAAACTCCCTCTCAAAATTTCAACAAGTCATGTATTTAGGGCATTTTTTCTTTTGAAGTGTAATAACCAGCGTCATGAATTCTTAACTGGTTTGTGGGTGAGGTAGTCTGATCAACTTTGTTCTGAGCCTCTCAAATTTTCTTTGTTGCTCCAACATACCCTCCACTTTTGTTCACTACTATGTCATTAATAGACTTTTCTCTCCATTAGTAATCTCCTTCCATACGAACTCCTTGAGGGATCCCTGTCAGGACTGGAATCAAGCATCAGCTCCACCGGGAATCCATCCATAGCTTCCCAGACAGTGATTATGGCTCTCCCTCCTCTTGCCCCACCACATTGAACATATCTCTGTGACAATGCTTCCCATGTTGTGCTGTGATTGCCTGTGGACATTTCTGTCTCGCCCTTTGATCTACAAATTCTTCTGGGGCAGCACTGTGTCTTACCCACCTCTGTGTCTGCAGGGCCAGGAACATAGTGATCATCTATACATTTCTAATAAAAGGATGAATGAATGACTGACAAATGAATGGGCATAATTATCTCACTGACTACTTTCTGCCTGAAGTTGACAAGAATTCCAGGAACATTGGTAAGATTTTTCCACCTGTTACGTCAGAGGGCAACGGAAAGCACTTGGCTTTCTTTGTCTTGTGAAAAAAGGCGCATAATATGGAGAAGGATCTCAGTCAGTTAAGAAATGTAATATCTTGGAGCAGGACCTTACGTCCCCACCTCCGCAACTGTAGTTCAACTCTTTTATTTTTCTAGTTTTAAAAAGTTATTATTTTTGGTAATTTTCCAGGAACACTTTGAATCAAGCATCACATATCAGAGAAATGATTATCTAACTAGGGAGACAATAGGCAAATACCCTCAGAAGGTCACAGAAATGAAAACTCAAGGCAAATACTAGACATGGTGCCTCTTGATTTAAAGCAGCCTATTTCATGACTGTCCTGACCATTTTATAGATGTCATGGGAATAGTAGTAATTAAATTACAGTGCTCTCTCTTTGAGAGAATCTCAGGAAGATGATTTTGTATCAAACATGCATTTGGTTTTGCTTTTCTTGAAGACACAGTATATCATATAACCATCAGCTTTTCTTCTGCCATTGGCTCCTGTCAGGTTTGGAATCCAACAAGCAGCTCATTTCCAGCAAGTCTTTTGACTAACAATTTACACTTCTGTTTTGGTCTCAGTCCTGCCCAAATTTATCTTTCTACCCTTGTATTCCTTTTCGCTTTTTTACCTACTTCTAATGTATGTTATTAGTTTGTGGCATTTTTTACAAACTGCCATACATGTTTTGAAGTAATGGGGAGAGACCTTCAAGATGACAGAGGAAGACATGGAGATCACCTTCCTCCCCACAAATACATCAGAAATACATCTACACGTGGAGCAACAGCTAGCCGGGAGGGAGTCCAGGAAAAAGTCTGGACCTTCCTAAGAGGCAAGAGACCATTGTTTCCTGGTGTGCGAGGAGAGGGGATTCACAGCACCGCCTAACTGAGCTCCACAGAAGGGCTCGACCTGCGGCTATCAGCGTGGACCCCAGAGATGGGCACGAAATGCTAAGGCTGCTCTTGCAGCCACCAAGAAGCCTGTGTGCAAGCACCGGTCACTCTCCACACCTCCCCTCCCGGGAGCCTGTGCAGCCCGCCACTGCCAGGGTCCCGGGATCCAGGGACAACTTCCCCGGGAGAACACACGGCACGCCTCAGGCTGTTGCAACGCCACGCCGGCCTCTGCCGCCGCAGGCTCGACCCGCACTCCGTGCCCCTCCCTCCCCCCCGGCCTGAGTGAGCTAGAGCCCCCGAATCAGCAGCTCCTTTAACCCCGTCCTGTCTGAGCGAAGAACAGACGCCCTCCAGCGACCTACACGCAGAGGCGGGGCCAAATCCAAAGCTGAACCCCAGGAGCTGTGCGAACAAAGAAGAGAAAGGGAAATCTCTTCCAGCAGCCTCAGGAGCAGCGGATTAAAGCTCCACAATCAACTTGATGTACCTGCATCGGTGGAATACATGAATAGACAACGAATCACCCCAAATTGGGGTGGTGGACATTGGGGCCAACTGTAGACTTGGGGTTTGCTTTCTGCATCTAATTTGTTCCTGGTTTTATGTTTATCTTAATTTAGTATTTAAAGTTTATTATCATTGGTAGATTTGTTTATTGATTTGCTGCTCTCTTCCTTTATATATATATAGATATAGATACATTTTTTCTTTTTGTGACGGTGTATATGTATGCTTCTTTGTGTGATTTTGTCTGTATAGCTTTGCTTTTACCATTTGTCCGAGGGTTCTGTCTGTCTTTTTTTTTTTCTTATTTTTAGTATGGTTTTTAGCACTTGTTATCATTGGTGGATTTGTTTTTTGATTTGGTTGCTCTCTTCTTTCTTTCTTCTTTTTTTATTACTTTTCAATTTTTAATAATTTTTTATTTTAATAACTTTTATTTTATCCTTCCTTCCTTCCTTCTTTCCTTCCTTCTCTTTTCCCTTCCTTCCTTTCCTTCCTTCCTTCCTTTCTTCTCTTTCTTTCTTTCTTTCTTTCCCTCCCTCCCTCCCTCCCTCCCTCCCTCCCTCTCTCTCTCTCTCTCTCTCTCCCTCTCTCTCTCTCTCTCTCTCTTTCTTTCTTTCTTTCTTTCTTTCTTTTCTCCCTTTTCTTCTGAGCCATGTGGCTGACAGGGTCTTGGTGCTCCGGCCAGGTGTCAGGCCTATGCCTCAGAGGTGGGATAGCCAAGTTCAGGACATTGGTCCACCAGAGATCTCCTGGCTCCACGTAATATCAAACGGCGAAAGCTCTCCTGGAGATCTCCATCTCAATGCTAAGACCCAGCTCCACTCAACGACCAGCAAGCTACAATGCTGGATACCCTATGCCAAACAACTAGCAAGACAGGAACACAACCCCACCCATTAGCAAAGAGGCTGCCTAAAATCATAATAAGGTCACAGACACCCCAAAACACACCACCAGACGTGGTCCTGCCCACCAGAAAGACAAGATCCAGACTCATCTACCGGAACACAGGCACCAGTCCCCTCCACCAGGAAGCCTACACAACCCACTGAACCAACCTCAGCCATTGGGGTCAGACACCAAAAACAACAGGAACTACCAACTTGCAACCTGCGAAAAGGAGACCCCAAACACAGTAAGTTAAGCAAAATGAGAAGACAAAGAAACACATAGCAGATGAAGGAGCAAGGCAAAAACCCACCAGGTCAAACAAATGAAGAGGAAATAGGCAGTCTACCTGAAAAAGAATTCAGAATAATGACAGTAAAGGTGATCCAAAATCTTGGAAATAGAATGGAGAAAATACAAGAAACGTTTAACAAGGACCTAGAAGAACTAAAGAGCAAACAAACAATGATGAACAACACAATAAATGAAATTAAAAATTCTCTAGAAGGAATCAATAGCAGAATAACTGAGGCAGAAGAACAGATAAGTGACCTGGAAGATAAAATAGTGGAAATAACTACTGCAGAGCAGAATAAAGAAAAAAGAATGAAAAGAATTGCAGACAGTCTCAGAGACCTCTGGGACAACATTAAACACACCAACATTCGAATTATAGGGGTCTCAGAAGAAGAGAAAAAGAAAGGGACTGAGAAAATATTTGAAGAGATTATAGTTGAAAACTTCCCTAATATAGAAAGGAAATAGTCAATCAAGTCCAGGAAGTGCAGGGAGTCCCATACAGGATAAATCCAAGGAGAAATATGCCAAGACACATATTAATCAAACTATCAAAAATTAAATACAAAGAAAACATATTAAAAGCTGCAAGGGAAAAATAACAACTAACATACAAGGGAATCCCCGTAAGGTTAACAGGTGATCTTTCAGCAGAAATTCTGCAAGCCAGAAGGGAGTGGCAGGACATATTTAAAGGGATGAAAGGGAATAACCTACAACCAAGATTACTCTCCACAGCAAGGATCTCATTCAGATTCCATGGAGAAATTAAAACCTTTACAGAAAAGCAAAAGCTAAGAGAATTCAGCACCACCGAACCAGCTTTACAACAAATGCTAAAGGAACTTCTCTAGGCAGGAAACACAAGAGAAGGAAAAGACCTACAATAACAAACCCAAAACAATTAAGAAAATGGTAATAGGAACATGCATATGGATAACTACCTTAAATGTAAATGGATTAAATGCTCCAACCAAAAGACATAGACTGGCTGAATGGATACAAAAACAAAACCTGTATATATGCTGTCTACAAGAGACCCACTTCAGACCTAGGGACACATACAGACTGAAAGTGAGGGGATGGAAAAAGATATTCCATGCAAATGGAAATCAAAAGAAAGCTGGAGTAGCAATTCTCATATCAGACAAAGTAGATTTTAAAATAAATACTATTACAAGAGACCAAGAAGGACGCTACGTAACAATCAAGGGATCAATCCAAGAAGAAGATGTAACAATTGTAAATATTTATGCACCCAACACAGGAGCACCTCAATACATAAGGAAAATGCTAACAGCCATAAAAGAGGAAGTCGACTGTAACACAATCATAGTAGGGGACTTTAACACCCCACTTTCACCAATGGACAGATCATCCAAAATGAAAATAAATGAAGTAATGTAGCAGCAATATTAAATATTTATATAAAAACAGCAGCAATAATCAACATATTTAAAAACTACTAGGGCAGGGCCATTGACCAGTCAGAGAGGTGCTATCCATTAACAAAAAGAAATGCCAACCTGGCGCAAGCAGGTTTTATCACCTTTGTTGGCAAATAAATTAAAGAGCATAGGCTCAGGTGGAAGAGAGAGCACTTGACTGTGATTCAGGGAACCGGGAAAAGCAGCATTAATGAGGATAAGAAGTACTGAAACAAAAGTCAAAAAGATCCAACTTAGAAAGCTTGGCTCTGCCTCTTATTCACTCTCTAAGTTTCAGGTTTCTCATATGCAAAAAAGTAAAACAATACTTGCCTCGTTCATGGGGCTGGTAGAAAAAAAGGCGGCCTATGAGCTTTCTGCACAAAATACGTTACTGTATTGAGGTGGAAATGCCGCACTTCATGGGATTATTTGGGCATTTCAGTGAAAATTTTCAATGCGTCACAGTTTTTTTCATAGCAAGGAAACATGGTCACACATTATAAATGTCTCTACCTTGGTCTCCTTGGATAATCTTGCAGATTGCTACTGAAATTGTTGAGTTCCTCCATGGAGCGAAGTAGATACACAGGGCTGCCAGGAGCTACAACCCTGTGCACAGAAGCCTACTCTACAGCGGCCTTGGGATCAGGCCACATGGCCACGGGAGCAGCCAGAAAGGAGGAGAGGGTGGGTGAGGCCCAAATTCAAGCCAGGCATTTCAACTTCAGCCCTTAGCCGGTGAGGTCATTTTCCATTTATTCTTTGTTTCCACTAGATTCAATGTCTCAAAAATGTTGAACACACAAAATCTGAACCCACATGATGAGCCATCCAGGCCCATGCAATGGCGCCTGCCATCCTGACAGGGTCATCTGGAGCTGGGATCATTGTGTGCGCGTCCAAGAAGCAAGGCTGGCTTGAGATTATACTTTGTCCTCTACATCCATGAGCTGTTTGTCCTCAGAGAGAGTAGCCCCCGTCTCCAGAGAGATCACTCTATCATGTCTGTGGTGGCTCAGAGACTATCTGGCCTCCAGTCCCAGGTCTGACCTGGACTATCCGTGTGCCTTTGGACTTCAGTTTCTTGATATATCAGCTGGGAATAATAAGAGTACCGAACTCAGAGCTGTAGCAAAGATTTAATGAGATCATTCACTAAAGCACTTAGCTGCTGCTCATAGAAGCTTCTACATGTGTAAAGTATAACTATTATCTGGGCTCCCACATGAGAATAATACAGTTTCAAACCTGTTAACATTTCAAAGCTGCTACTAGTTGTTCAGGCTTATTCCCACCTTCTCACAAAAATTCTTTGTTACAGGCACGCCTCACACTTGTGTTTTCATACTTGCTCTGCTTTAATTGCTCTGTTTCCTCTGTGTGGAACGTTGTGATGTTGTGACATTAATAAGAAATAAGAAATATACTTCATTCCCACTTCCTGGCGCAGAGCTTCCTAAACCCTAGGAATTTCCTGGGTTCTAAGGGTGAGAGGAGTATCTTTCATTATTCATAAGTCATTTTCAAACATACTATTTATACTAGTGAGGTGATGTTTGGAAAGCTCCTAAGGATGAAGAGCTGGTTTCAAGGAAACCAACCACGTGATCAGAGGATTGTGTCTTTCAGTCTCACCTCCCCCAACTTCCTGAGGCAAGGGAGAGGGTCTGGAAACTGGTTCAATCACCACTGTATGGCCAATGACTTAATCAATCATGCCTACGTAATGAAGCCTCCATAAATACCCTAAACAACAGGGTCTGGAGAGGTTCTGGCTTGGTGACCACATCGAGGTGCCTGGAGGGTGGTGAGCCCAGAGAGGGCACGGAAGTTCCGAGTCCCTTCCCACCTTGTCCTATGCATCTCTTCCATCTGGTTGTTCCTGAGTTGTATCCTTTTGTAATAAACTGGTAATCTAGTAGGTAAACTGTTTTCTTGAGTTTTATGACCTATTTTAGCAAATTATCCAACCAGACGATGGGTTGTGGGAACCCCCAATTTGTAACCAGTCGGTCAGAAGTACAAGCAACAATCTAAGTCTTAAAATTGGCACCTGAAGTGGGGGGCGGACTCGTGGGACTGAGCCCTTAACCTGCATAGTCTGCACTAACCCAGGCAGTTAGTGTCAGAACTGAGTTAAACTGTAGGACACCCAGTTGCTCTCTGCTGAGAATTGAAGAATCACTTGCTGTGGAAAACCCCACACATCTCGTATCAGAAGTATTGGTGTGAGTGTACAGAAAAACAGTGTGTTTTCTTTGAAATGCCTTTACCAATTTTTACTTCTTACTAGATTCTTCAAGTACGAGTTCAAGGCCATCTCATTCAGGAAATCTTCTCAGGTGTATTTCTCAGAATGAGATAGGTGTCCATTCCTTCCTGTCTCGTTTTTCACATGAAAATCAAGTCTGTCTCCCACCCGGACTGTGAGCCCTTTGAGGGTAGGGCCTAAGTTCCTCCACTTTACTATCTCCCCCAGCATAACCTAACAGAGAATTGGTGCTCAGTAATTACTGAATGAAATTATAGACAGAAAATGAATTTAACGTAGTGGGATACTGGCATTGTGCACAAGCTTATGAGGTGTCTGCTAACATGGTATGATTTCACAGATGCAAGGAAAAATGTCTGATATTCTCAAAAGCTCTTCCACCAGTGAGCTAATACCTTAGAGCTCCACTCATCTATTTGTCTGTGTATGAGTCCAACTCTATGCTGGGTTCCAGGATTTTAAAACAAATCAGACCTGACCCCTTTAGGACTGTCAGCTTTCCTCTGGGCTGACAGTCCTAAACCCCTACTGAGTTCACATGGTGCATGCACAGGAGACCCTTCTCTAAGTATCCTTTATGCCTTTGTAACGTGAATGAAAGACCTCAGATACTTTTTGGCCGGGGAACTGAGGGA
The DNA here is from genome assembly GCF_039906515.1 of Pseudorca crassidens. Taxonomy (NCBI): domain Eukaryota; kingdom Metazoa; phylum Chordata; class Mammalia; order Artiodactyla; family Delphinidae; genus Pseudorca; species Pseudorca crassidens. The sequence goes on along the minus strand of NC_090309.1, from coordinate 78,039,232 downwards.
GAAAAGAGGAAAAACCGGGGGCATCTGTGGAGGGCAGAGGAAATGATACATCACCCACGAGGAAAGGAAACTGCTAGAGGAGGTCAAATCAGAATAAGACTGCCCAAGACACATGTCTCAAGGAGCTGACCAAAGGAAAAGGCTTATCAATAATTGGACTCAGTGGGAAAGGGATGTGAAAATAAGCATGTTCGAAAAGCAAGAGCCCAGCTTGGGGTCAAAGAGACATGAGTTTGAATCTCATCTCTCCACTTAGTAACTATAAAAACGTGGGCAAATCCTCAAAGCCTCTGATCTTCAGTTTTCTCCTTTATACAATGGAGATGGCCTCACAGTATTTTTTGTGACGATTAAATGAAATATCAAATAACCAGTTAGATTGCATGTACTCGATAAATGTTGTCACCCTTCTCTCCTAAGGTACAAAGCAATCCCAGGGTTCAGATGCACTTCTAACCCACACGTCTCTGCAGGTGGATACTTGCTCAGGAAGCTATTCACACACAAATCAGGAGAACAGGAGCCACTGGCAAGGCAGAGTGGATCTGCACACCTGCCTCCGGGCAGGACATGACTGGGGCTACTTGGGTCTACACTAGGTAAAGCGGCCTCTTTTGTGAACCAGGATGCAGAGGAGACTTGGATGGATTCTTTTCAAGATGAGCCCAGCCTCTCCTTGCAGACAGAGCTCCTGGGAGCACCGGCCTGGGCAGCTGCGGGAGGACCGAATGGCAGGGCTGCGCCAGCCCCCTCACTCCGGCAACTACCACTTGGTAGCCAGAGCTGGTACCGCTGGTCTCCTGGAGCCCGGGCTGATGCTGCGGGTAGGCACAGGGGGCAAGAGGTGTGCGTGGGGCAACTGTGCAACTTCAACGTCTCTGAGAATGTCGTTGGGCATAGAGGAGAGTCAGGGGCAACTGGAACTGTGGGATTTCCAGTTATAAATGGTCCCATTCAGAGCTGTGTGCCCTGTTGCACAACAAGGGAACAAGGAGACATTTGATGGCATTAAAAGGCCTTGAGCTCAGAACAAAGGGACACAACTTTCCCTGCCTTGTCTTCTAAACTTTAAGGCCTCTCCTGTGTGATGGCGGGTTATGAAAACACGCCACAGCTTATCCCACTCTGCCTTGGCAGAAGGCTTGCTTCTGGACACAGACCCGGAGGCACTGGCCTCCGACCTGGGTTTACTTAAAGGCTCAAGCATACATTTAATCTGCACAGTGAAGGATCTGGATTAAAGAGCCAGTGGCCCTAGAGGGGTGGGATCGGGAGGGTGGGAGGGAGGGAGATGCAAGAGGAAGGAGATATGGGGATATATGTATACGTATGGCTGATTCACTTTGTGATACAGCAGAAACTAACACACCCTTGTAAAGCAATTATACTCCAATGAAGATGTTAAAAAAAAAAAAAGAAAAGAAATAAAAGACCCAGTGGCCCAACACAGACATAAGAACTTTCCGAGACTGATCTCTCTCCCTCGTTCTGATATCCAATCCATTAAAAAATCCCCAGTTACTTTGGTACGCGGGCCTTTCACTGCTGTGGCCTCTCCCATTGCGGAGCACAGGATCCAGACACGCAGGCTGAGCGGCCATGGCTCACGGGCCCAGATGGACCGGGGCACGAACCCGCGTCCCCTGCATCGGCAGGCGGACTACCAACCACTGCGCCACCAGGGAAGCCCCCCAGTTACTTTTTACACCACTTCCATCTCCATCCCCACTGAGCTGTCTGTCAGTTTACTCCCTGGGTTCTGAAGGGACCTGAGAGGCACAGTCACTGAGACCGTGTCTGGAAGAATTTCACGATGGCCGAAATCAGAATGCCATCCTGAACTGAATTTATATTTAACAAGTTATTCCAAGAAGCTGGATGAGTAAGAGTATCTTATATGGACATCTTAGGATTTCTTTCTCAAACTTACCCGTCCAAGGAAACAGAAACTCAGAGAAGTTGTTTAAGGTCAAGTACCAGGAAATGGCGGCGCTGTGGATTCTGGTCCATCAGCACCACCACGCTATCCTGCTTCAGCCCTTCCCATGGGGTGCTTGCCTTTGCGATAGCCTTTCGTGAACGCCCTCCTCCTCCAGTGGTGACCACGTGGAAGGCAGGAGCTGTGGTGGATATTGTTAGAATCTCCTGGCGTGGATTTAAAATATCTTAAAACAGAGCCTTTGAAAAACTGATTCTAAAAATAACTCATGTATTGATACCCAATATATACATATTGATCAATATATGAATGTGTTAATTTCTCCAGGCACCAGCTGCTCAATCTCCCATTTCTGACTGAGAAGTGTCATAAAGCTCAGTAAGTGCACACCTGCAGAAGCACAAGTCTAAGCTGCCACAAGACATATTTTAAAGTGTGAAACATGTAAGCTGCAGGAACACAGTATCCCTGTGCAGTGAGAAAAGGTAGTTACTCGAACGCCAACCCCAAACTGGGAAAATGAAATCTTCACAATGGAAATTTTGTGTTGCTGGTGCCCATGTTTGGTCAGAGATATGAAATTTTAAGGAATCTTCGTCTACAGGAATGATGCCAGCTCCTCTCTCCTGTACATCCTCTCGGTGGATTAATCCCCAGGCCCCCGGGAACCACAACGTGACCACTATGTGAGGCGCCTTCTTCCCTGAAACAATGAAGTTCTGTCCGACCGTCTTTGGGAGGCGTTTACAGCTTCAGGACACTCCTCTGTTTTATTGAAAGTACTCAGCGCTGGCTTCTTGGGACATGGCTCAAAGGGGTGTTGAGCTGGATTGGGCAATAACAGATGTTCCAGCGGGCCACTGAGACATCCTGGGGGGCAGGATGTCAGCGTGGGGGGTACCCAGCAGGGACACATTTTGAAAGGTGAAGAAGGCATGAGTGTGTTTCACAAAGCCGAGGGTAAGTGAGCTGACCCATTGCTCTGAGGAAGCTGCGTGTCCCGATCTCAAGTTCTTAGTGGGGTCTTCCCCACCTACAGGTTACATGACAGAGAGGAACACAACTGCCAAAGCCGCGACTCTTTGTGTTCATAATGATGAGATGAAATCGTTTCTATTCGTCTGGCTGGGTAGAGCCTGGAATGCAGTAGCTGTGCCCGGGGCACCATGTGGAGAATACAGAGCAACGCTGTCATTCCCAGAAGAACGTGACAGCCGCCTTGCACAGTAGGCTGGCTCCTCTCCACCCCCAATGTCTAAGGGCAGCAACCAAGAGTTCTTAAAATAATAAACAGCTGGCCGTGGGCTCCCTACACAATCCCCAGAATTCCAGTACAATTAGACTTGATTGAACAGGTTTTAGACCGCAGCACCGGAAACCCAGAGTCTGAAGGTTTCCCACCCGCACCCACTGGCTTGGGCACCCACTTAGAATGATTGCCCTGAAGCTTTGTGTCTGGGAGAGGATCTCCTACAAAGCAGACAAGGGCAGTGGGTTCAAAGGGCTTGAGTTGAGCAATCTTGTTTTCCATCTTTGGAATATGCAAATGCAAAGGTGACTGGGGCTCTGAATCCTATGTGGACATGATTTCATTTCCCCATGTCGGAGGGGGCCCCTCTACCTAGGAGGTAACTCACCAACCCCGCTCCCCTACCTCAGACCTGGAAGTGGGGAGAGCATAGGGTGGAAGATGAGGAAAGGCAAGAATCTCGATGAGGTTCCTAACAAAGACATTTTTAGTAACCCCGTTCTGAACTTCCAGAGTGACTTTGGTGCAGTGGTGACAGTTGTAACTTATCTGTAGCCTGGAAAAGTGGATACAACTGAGGACTAGGAATCAAAGAGACCGAGTTTTGTTTCTGGTTCTGCTACCTGCAGGTCGTGTGACTCTGATATATTATTTAACTTTTCTGGGCCTCACTTTCCCCATCTCTAAAATGGGGAGAATAAGAAACCTGTCCTGGAGTCATGCCCATAGTAGGTAACTCATAATGACTAATTTTTAACTGACTACTGGTGCACGACTAGTACCTACCTCCAGGTTGCTGTGAGGATTCACTGAAATGATATCTGTGACCCTTGCCTCATAAACGATAAACATGCACAATTTATGGTGGTGGTGGGATGAATTGGGAGATTGGGATTGACATATATGCAATAATATGTATAAAATAATAAGAACCTGCTGTATAAAAATAAATTAAAAACAAACAAACAAAAATATTCAGTCTACACCTCTCCAAGAAGTCCTGAGAAGGCTCCACAAAAATGTGAGGTTTCACAGAACGCGAGGTGCGGAATACTGATTATGTGACATGGTAACAGGTATTCTGTGGGGAAAAGTTTTCATGCGGAAATATTCAGGAAATTGAGTTAAACTAATTTAAATAGGTTTCTGTCCTGTGGGATCTCTCAGGGTGTGTTGTAAATTTCCAAGAGACATAAAAGGCAGCTCTTTTAAGCTCACCTGACCATTGAACCCCTTTTCACAAGGTTCTCCAAAATCTTGAGTTCTCAAGTGATATATTAAGGAATGCAGTTGGGGAAACAGCTGCTTTAGACATGTCCCCAGGAAGAAGGAGATTTCATGGACCCCGTTCCCCCTCACCCCCACCAAGAAATAAACTCTTTGGTTTCGGGAGCTGTACACGTTTTCTTCCCTTTGCCAGGCATTTCAAAAGCCTGCAACCACTGCGAGTTATTTTTATGCTGAATTGTTTTTTATCTGTAAAATGGAAATAAGTATCTGTAAAGAGGACATACCAACCCAAGATTTGAGCTCCTAACTCACCAATATCTAGAGTAGCTTCTGGTGATGGAGATTAGCCATACACTTTACCCCCAGAGTAGGAGCTATATCCACAGAGGTAAAGGGAAGGATCTGGGGATCTGGCGGGCAAAAACAGCCCCCCAACCTCCAGACCAAAAGGATGAGGGGAATGAGCCCTATCGTTCTCTCAGGGTCTGAGAAACTCGGGGAGCCACCAAAGGCCCCGCAGGAGTCATGGTTATGGACCACAGCAGAAAACAGCAGAGTCCAGAAGACAAAGGACTATCTTCTCCGAAACAGCCCATACCTCCGGGTCAATCCAACGGTACCTAGAACCAGGAGCTGGTGAGAGAACTTCATTCCTGCTTATCTTCAATTTGAACGACCAGAGATTGACATTAGCCCAGGACAGAGCTTTGGAACCACTCTGTTAGTGCCAAATGATATCTGGTATCGGTGTTTCCTCAGCACCCTGGAAAATGAAAACTGGGGAGATGAACTGACTTGTCTGGGTGTTGGGGGGATGTCAGAAAACGAGTCCACTACCTCAAAGAGTGGAGCTTCTTTGCCAGGTTGCTAGGTCAACTCAGTGACAGGTTCATGGAAAACCCCAGAATATTCCCAGCCACACCTGCGTCTGCTCATCGTTCTGCAGCCACCTGACCTGGAAGAGATGCCAGGAAGTTGACCCATCTACACTTGGAGCAAAGAGAAGTCAAAAGATGATCCCCTTTCTTGCTGTCTTAAAAATCCTGTTCTAGGGCTTTCCTGGTGACGCAGTGGTTGAGAGTCCGCCTGCCGATGCAGGGGACGCGGGTTCGTGCCCCGGTCCGGGAAGATCCCACATGCCGTGGAGCCGCTGGGCCCGTGAGCCATGGCCGCTGAGCCTGTGCGTCCGGAGCCTGTGCTCCACAATGGGAGAGGCCACAACAGTGAGAGGCCCGCGTACCGAAAAAAAAAAAAAAAATCCTGTTCTAAAAGTCCTCCGGTCTCTAGGATAAACGACCTCTTTCTGTATTATAATCCAGTTCATTTTTAATTACTCTCCCACCAAATTTATTTGAGTTAATTAAAATCCTCCACAAATCATTAGAGTAAAAGTGAGAATAAATTAAAACTTAAGGTGCGAAACGAGACTGAGTTAGCAATTGTTTTCACTGGAAAGATGCCTAATTTCCATTGGTCATGGGAGAGGATTAAATGGGAGAGAGAAATAGCACGGCCTGGTGAGGAAACAGAAATAAAAACCCTTAAGTGAGGGTCTGAGACTTTGGATACAAAAGTTGGCCCCTACGTTATACAGTCACTGTAAGTCCCTCTCTTTTCACTTTCTTAGTTCTTCTTCTGTAAAAGAGGTATTGGGTTGGGGCCCTTTGGGTTCAGCATTCCAGAACCAGGATGGGGGAGAATGTTTCCTAACAGTGATTTTTGGATGCGTTTTTCTTTCTGTTTCTGTAGGTCAGGAAGAAACCAGTGATGTGAACTCCCCAGTGAACTCCTGAGAAATAGTGTCTGCATCTACACAAGTCTAAGATATAATCAGTACAGAACTTTCCACCTTTACTGACATTTCTTATCTTCTGTCATCTGCATGGTGCCTGTGAAAAATGCTCTCAGTGGGTGTCTCTGATTCATTTTTGTGATGGTCCCACGATGTCTGAAGAAGTTAAAGTTTAAACTCTCTCCCTTCCCATTCTGCCAGTAACTGGGCTGATTCCTAAGGCTTGAGCTTTCTAGAAAGGAAAATGGCCTGACCAGGGTAAATGGCTGTATTTGCTGAGGAGAAAACTCACGGAGCTTTTAAATGGTTCTCTTCTACAGCAGCAATAAATGCGAACCAGTCTATCAATGCCTCCATTTTCAGAGGGTGTTATGAAGATCTCTATCTAAGAATAAACTTCCTCAAAGATAAAACAACAGGCTCAAGCTTCCGAGACAATAGTAATATTGTCTTGGGAGTTTGAGAAGCTGCTCCTTAAGGCACTTAGAGAACTCTTCCCATTGATCTGACAATTTATGTATTGTTCAGGAACTAGCCCCGAGCAAAGTCGGAGAAGAGTCAGTATTTGAGGGCCTTTAAAACATTAAAGTCGAACTGCAGCCTCCAGAGGATAGAGTGAATTTTTTTTTTTTTTAATGTGATGCGTTGTGACTGCCACACAGGCCAGAATGCAGGGTGCTTCCTGACTCTCAGTCCCAGTTTCAAAGGTATCTGGAGCGCATGCAAGTGTGTGTCTGTGTGCGGCACGCATGTGTATAGGCGCTGTCCTGTAGTGGCTCATGTGTCTGTGCCGGTGTGTGTGTGTCTCTGTGCAGCGTGCCTGGCTGTGAGCATGGATTGGGGGGCGGGGGGCTGGCAGTGCTAGCTTTTGGTGCAAAAGAGGTGAATGTCAGCACTTAAGGGTACTGGGATGCACACACAGGCACAGCTGTGAGTGTGCAGGTACCTACATGCAAGCTCACTTACAGCAGATGTGTCTTGTGGGTGATGAAGTGGGCTTTTGTGGAAATGTGTGACTGTGGCCTAGCCCACAGAGTCATCATCAGCCTTCACATTCAGCTCAGTGAAGACACCTCTGGTCCAGCCCAAACCCCAGTGGCTCTCAGATTTGTCCATTCACTGCAGAGTTTTCCCAAATGCCTACTGTACGCCAAGTCCTACGTCAGACACCGTAATAAAGGTGAAAAAAAGGAGAGAACACGAGGCTTATGTCCTCAAAGAAGTCACCACATAATATGAAAGATGAGGTGTGTATACTTGAAAGGTAGAACACCCCTGAGCAGAAGGGAGCCTGGTCCAGTCAGTGTTATCTGACTGTGGTGCTCAAATACCTGTCTGTTACCTCATCCAAGGGTGTCTTTATTTTTTTTTTTAATTTTTATTGGAGTATAGCTGCTTTACAGTGTTGTGTTAGTTTCTACTGTACAGCAAAGTGAATCAGCTATACGTATACATATATCCCCCTTTTTTTGGATTTCCTTCCCATTTAGGTCACCGCAGAGCACTGAGTAGAGTTCCCTGTGCTATACAGCAGGTTCTCATTAGTTATCTATTCTATACATAGTATCAATAGTGTATGGATGTCAATTCCAATCTCCCAATTGTCTTTAACTATGAAATTTATGAAGGCAACAAACAGGAATATTTCCAACACACTGAGTGAATTATCTGAAAGGTAACTGAGGTTCTTTTTTATATACAGTTACTTTAGACTTTGTCTTGTAAGACAAACTATAAATAATATGTTTACCAGTTAGAAGCGTGAGAGGGGCTTCTGATTTTTTCTCAGTAAGGAACTGACAAGGATGTTTTAAGAATTAAATAAATGATGACAGAGATGATGATGAGGAGGAGGTTAGTACAACAAGATTAATGATAGATGTTAAGTTCTTAAATAATCTGGGTGTTGTGGGAAGTGATTTATGTAGATTTACAAGATGAATTTGGATCACATCTAAGTGCCTTGGGGAGCTCTGACAAGAGCTCTGATGAAGGAGAAGTCTGAAAGGAGAGCCCGCGGAGAACTGGCAGAAGGAGCAGTGGGTGTGCGCACGCGGACGCGGCTTTTTCCCACAGGAACTTGGAGCCCTCCAGGGAGTCTAAGCCTTTCCTTGAGCCTTAGTGCTCTGTTCTTAATCGTGTGTGACTGAAGAGGAGGTCACTCCTCAAGGATTGTTAGTCATCCTCGTGGCCAAGATAGCTATTCAATCACCAGCCGTCCTACTCCCAGACCACTGCTTTAGAAAACCTCGTCCTGAAACACAAACCCCACTGTCTTATATAGGCTTCCCTAGGGGACAGCTTTCAGAGGAAGCACGGATTATAAGTTGGCCACAGCATCTCCATCAGTATCCACGCTGATAATCACACTAATAGCCACACTGTGTTTCCTCCGATTTGTAGGGGTCTCTCTAGTTGGTGTGGAGCATTTTCACATCCACAGTTTGATTAATCTGAACAACAATCACCCTTGGGAGTGGGCAGAATTAGGCGATCCAAGGGCATCACAGGGCAGATTAACCTAGGTGAAAAGGTGAAAAGAGTAAAATTACTTACTAGTAATTGCCAAAACATCTACGTATTAGAAGTCATCTACTGTTTAGGACTGGCCCCAAAGCCAACACGTGATAACACATTGTTATCGTCTCCATTACAGAGCACTCAGCCCGCTGCCGGTTGGGCACGTAGCCTCCAGAGCAGACCACCACTCTGAACTGCCTTTGCTCGAGCAGAGAGTAGCTAAGCTGGGGGCTAGAGATGCTTGTGCCAAGGCCATGGGAGGGCCTATTCTAATACTAAGGGAGCAGTCACTAAGAACCGAACTGTAATAACAGTAACCTTCGGTTACTTTCATCAAGATATTTATATATCGTTAATGTCCTGAAATTACTAGACTTATTTTTATATCACTTCTGGATAAAATGAGGCGAAAAGAGTTGTGGTTTTTGTTGTTTGTTTTTAACAATTCCAGGCTTTCCTGTATCCCAGGGACATGTTTCTGAGTATAAGTGTGAATGCTCAAGGACCTAGACTTGCGACCTAGGAAGGAATTTAAGATGAATCCAGAGCGTCCCAGGTAGACTAAGCTGCATTTCGGAGGTCGTCAAGGATGCTGTGCGGGCCTCTGGACTGAAGGTGCTGCCGGCTGTTGTGTGTTATACGTAGTTGGTTTCTAGTGAGTTGAAATTGTGCTGGGCAAATAAATTAAATCAAGTTGATGCTCACTTCTTTGACTATCTAGATACTTTAAAAAAATGTAATCCTGGCTGATTTCTTAGGGAATGCCATATAGGGAAAAATAATTAAGCTGCTTCCATTTCTACCCACTAAATATTAATACATTTCCCTTCTTTCGGAGGTCATAGCTCAGCCTATTTCTGCTTTGCAATCCTCTCACCATCTTCCTGACACAAGCTGATTTTCAGCTTGTCCTTTGTTTTGGCCAACCAAGGTTACCCTCATCCCAAGTTGCTTGATCTCCTCTGCAGTGGAAAGCCACTGGATTTTCGTGAGCAAGGGATGGGCATGGAGAAGGAGATATTTAACTCTGCAACTCTAAGCTGCTGGGTGCAGAATGAGAATATTACCTATTAAAAAATACCTCTAAATAATAATTATGGAGGAGGGAGGGTGATGTGTACAAAGAACTTTGGCTAAGAGTCAGCAGATAAAGAATATCTGATCTTCTAAATCTCATTTCTCTAGCACGGATTCACTGAGTTACTCTGGGCAGGTTACAACCTCTCTCTGGGCCTCTTAAGTTTTCCATTTATAAAATAAAGCTTTCTAAATATCCATCCAGGCTTGGAATACTGTGGTGTTCACATTCTATTCCCAATTTATAGTGTATGATAAAATGACTTTTCTGGTTCGTGGTTTCTTCCACTCTCTATTGTCAAAGAAGAGACAAGGCATTGTGGGAAGCCCCAGGAAGCGCGTGGAACTTCTCGCTAAAAGAAGAAGCAACATCCAATGCAAACAGGAATCTGCATCTTAGGATCTTTCATGTTAAATGGGATGAGAGAACCTGACCAAAGTAGGAAGGGAGGTCACTGAGTTCATGGTCAGGAGGAAAACAATGAAGCAGTTCCAAATGTATCCACTCTCTACCACAACCCTCCCCCTAAAATCAATCATTGAACTAAAGCAATACACATGCAACTTTTAAAACTTAGGCACCATAAATGATGCCCATAACTTAAAGGATACATCATATATATTCCATCTGGGACATTAGAAATCATTAAGATAAATCTTCTTGTTTTATAAGGTTTTGAATATCCTTAAGGGAAAACTTCTTGTTTGCCTTGGTGAAGCACTGCTGAGGTTTATTCACGGCTCAGAGATGAGGAAGGATATCTCTATCCCATCCAATGATTTACAAGGCTGACTTGAACATTTCCAAATGAGATTTTTTTTTTTAAGAAATTTTGCCAGTTTATTTTTTTTCATCTCCCTCTTGGTAGCAACCGAGGTTCTGAATTCAGTGACTATATGTTAGACACTGTTTACTTGAACTTTCTAAAACAAACTGTTCATCTTGGGTGTAACAGAAATGCTCTCTTTTTTATATTACTGTTCCCATGCCTTTCTGCAGAGACTCGCCAATACAAACACCCACTTACAGGGCTGCGCTCCACCACTGTACGCTCTTTGGTGAGTCTGCCATTGGACTTCAGTCAATAAATTTGCATTTAGTGCTTAATTTGTTCAGTATGCCTTACTAATTTGGCAATATTTATTTTGGCCCAGAAAGCATAAGGCAGCTAAATTCTTTTGGTTTGTTTGGTGTGGGGTTTTTTTCATTTTCATAAAAGGATTTGAGATATGAAAAAGTTCCAATGTCATGGACAGGACTGGTTTCCTGTTTATGAGTCACCATAAATATGAAAGGTGCTGGGTGACATTTCTCAGCTGAGAGAGTCCATACAGCCCTGTGTGGAGAGCAAATCCTCAAGCAGGGTGGTCTTGAGGTGACTTGCTGACCTTGTATAATGTCAAGAGGAATTATTGTTAAACTACAGTAGCCAGATCTCACACACACACACACACACACACACACAGAACTTTAATGGTTTTCTCACCCTTATTATTATAGGGACAAGAGTTTCATTGTAATATCCTGCGTTCTCAAAATCAACCTTCATCTTTCAGGAAAAAACTGGCAGAAAATGCATTCATGTCTGTCTCTTTTTTGTTTGTTTGTTTGGCCTGTGTGTCCTTGCACAAGGCTCCTCCGCAGAAACAAATCCTCCTACACAGCACCGCGCCCAGAAAATTCTTCCATTAGTTATGGGACTGCAGCCCTGTGGCCCCTTCTTTTTCCCTCACAGGAATGCTGCAGCTTGCTGGGCCCTTACACAGGCCTTGAAGCGTCCATATTAAATAATCTCTGAGAACACAGTAGTTACGAGACTCTGACCTTCCTAAGATCAATGCGATCAGGGAAAACTGGCCCCCACGGTCTGAGTTTGACATTGTTTGCTGGAACATAGCGGGCAAATAGAATGCTCCCTAGAGAGGAGGCTGTTCTCACTCAAAGAGAGGTAGCTTTAATGACTGACATCTTGTGAAAGTCTCGGAAGAACTGGGCTTACGGCATCAGACTACGTATCCATCCATCTCAGCTCTGGTCTCTTCCGAGTCCCAACCCACAAACACTCAGAAGTTGGTCTGAGATATTAAGACTGTACTTTTTGCAAAATGAATCAACTTGAGTCATGAATAGCAGTGCTATCAAGGTTGATATTTCTTTTCACACAAATAAGACACTGCCCATGAAATTCTGAAACCCTTTCCAGATCGTTCAACCCACTTCCTGAACACGTCATGGTTTTTGTTTTTAGTATAGCTGATACATTTGCCAAGCTATTCCATCAGCTCTGAATGCCCTCTCTAGCCTTCACATAAAAACTCATATGTACCCTCCAGGAGTCAGTTTCAATGTAACCACTTCAGTGATGTTTTTGCCAACTTCCCAGGCAGAGAGTTCTTTCCTCCGTTTCCCTTGGTCTTTGTACTTTCATTTGTTCTTTTTCTCCTGCATGCCTTATTTCATTTATTCAAATAGTATATATTTTAATGCCATCTGTATGCCAAACACCATGCAAGGCACTTTTCCCAGAATATTGCAATGTTCGTCTATGAAAATTGTCTCTCTAACAAAACAGTAGGGCTTATGAAGTCAGGAAATTTGTCATTTAGATCTTAAAACCCCAAATGCCCAAAGCAGGTTAAATGGTTACCTTACTCAGACACTGTATTTACAATGAACAAATTAATATACTGCACTCCGTAGGTTCAACCCAAACTGATCATTGTTTATTTGATAGTTGTTTACCTACCTACTAGATAACTAGCCATAGTAAGCCTGAGTAGTTGTGCTTCCAAGTACCAGCCTTGAATGCAGGAAGCATTGGATATTTCAAGTTATATGCCTGGGAAAAGTCAGTATCTCAGTTTCTTTATTTGTAAACAGAAAAAAAAATGCTTACACTGTTACTATGAGAAGTAAATAAAATAAAATGTGAAATGTATTTTGCACTGATGCCAATGTTCTATGAGTAGCAGCCATCAGCCTTAATGATCAGGATAGTCAGGAATCATGTCAAAAACAGCATTATTAACTTTTAGAGCAACACATAGGGAAAAATGTAGAAACATTGCCAAGGCTGAGTTGAGTGTCTCAAATGTAACACGTGACATCCACCCTGTGTGTCAACAAAGACGACTGTAGGGTCAGCTCAAAGAATCAAGAGGATGTCACTATCATTCAGCTACTCAGATACAAAACCTCTTGCAAATGTGAGGCTGAAAAGTGACCAAGATACCCAAAAGGAGTTCTAGGGTATACAGTGCCCCAATCAACTCTAATTCACTCATGTCAATGACAAGCACATGTGAAGTGGCCAAGTCCTTGCAGTTTTTTTTGGGTTTTGTTTGTTTGTTTGTTTTTTTGGGGGTTTTTTGCGGTACGTGGGCCTCTCACTTTTGTGGCCTCTCCCATTGCGGAGCACAGGCTCTGGACGCGCAGGCTCAGCGGCCATGGCTCACGGGCCCAGCCGCTCCGCGGCATGTGGGATCTTCCCGGACAGGGCACGAACCCGTGTCCCCTGCATCAGCAGGCGGACTCTCAACCACTGCGCCACCAGGGAAGCCCCTTGCAGTTTTTAAGGCACTGTTTTAGGATGACTTCAAGGACTGGCCATCTTCCCCCAGAGCATGGACTGGCATCTTGGCAGTAGGAGTGATATTTCTGCTGGGACAATATACATAAATAGAACCGTCCTAGGCAAAGTGAAATGTATGCTTACCCCCTTATAAATTAATTTAAAGATATATATTTTATTAAAGAAGTATTTTAAACATAGTGGTGAAATGGTGTGGTGTAAGCTTCTAGAATTTCACTCTAACTGCTGTGTAGGGAATGGATTGGAGGTTAGTGAAATCAGGATGCAGGGAAAGCACTACGGAGCAGGTCTATTGCAATAGACCAGGTAAGCGAGGGTGATGTTGTAGTCTAGGATGACTGCGTCAGCTGAGAGTTTCTATAGACTAGTGGGGAAAACAGAGCCACACTGACATTTTAAGTATAATTTAATGAAAGCCTTGCTTCATAGTAAATACTTATAAATGTTTATATATTCATCAATTTCTTTATTTAACAAATATTTGAGCTGTATTATGAACCAAGAATTGTCTTGAATACTAAAACACCTACCTTCCCCAATCTTCACACCTAACCATGAGCAGTATAATATAAAGAAGACAGATATAAAGATTTACATATATATGGATATATATACACACACACACACACACACACACATAATATTGTGAGAGCTTATTATGGGAATATTTAATGAATGAACGAAGTAAGTATTAACCACAACAAATGAAAGAACTGTAAGATAATGCTGTTTGAGGAGTCAGGAATTACATGCGAAGATAACTGAAGAGGATCTTAAAGAATGCTTTAGAGCTTTTGAAGTGAGGAATGGAACTGGTGAGACAACACGCTTTCCATGCCAGAGGAAAGTATTAGCAAACAACAGAGGCATGGATAACCTGCTGTGTCTGCAGAATGAAAAAGAGTTTACTCTGGCTAAGTTCTTAGATACTGAGTAGAAAAATTAAAATCAGTAGAGTAAAAAATTGTTAGTCCGTCTTGTGGATGATGAAATCTTAAATGACCCTACTTTCCGAAGTCTTAAAGTTCACTACTTGAATTACACCATGTTTACAAATGTCAAGCTACTAACGAACACTGACCTGGATGCCTTGAAACCTACACAATTAGTAAAGATATAGTAGATCTGAAGAATCTGAAGAGCCTAATAATTAGTAAGTTTAATCAAACAGGGATATACAGAATACTGAACACACCAAACAATAATATATATTCTTTTCAAGCACATATACTTAACAGGTATATGTGGCAGGCAGACTTTTAAGATGGCTCCCAAGAGCCTGGCACCTGGCATACACACTGCTTCTCCCAGTTATTCAATCAAACATTGATCTATGTACTACTGTAAAAGGATTTTACAGATGTAATTAAGATCTCAAATCAGTTGACCTTAAGATAGGGAAATTATCCAGTTGGATTTAACCTAATTCCATGAGCCCTTTTAATCTGAGTCTAGAGGTCAGAGACAAAGAAGATCCAGACATTCAAAAGCATGAGGAAGATTTGATCCAAGAGATATTTTCTGTTGCTGGCTCTGAAGATGGGGGAAGTAACAAGTACAGGTGGCCTCTAGGAGCTGAGAGCTGGCAAAGTAATGGGAACCTCAGTTCTATACCCACAAGAAACTGAATGCTACCAACAAGAAGAATGACCTCAGAAGCATATTCTGCCCCAGTTCCTCCAGACAAGAACTCAACTCAGCTATTTTGAGTTATTTCTACATTGTGAGAACCTGAGCAGAGTACCCAGACTTCTGAGCTACAGAACTGTGGGTTAACAGATGGCTGCCATTTTAAGTCTCTAAATTTGAGATGACTTGCTATGAAGCAATGGAAAACTAATACAGTATCAGTCCATCAGGAAATCCCAACAGATCTCAAATAATTTATAAAACATAGACCACTATCTCTGACTAAAATTTAATAAAATTAGAAATGATAAAACATGCTACTCAAAGTCCCATAAATCTGGAATTTTTTTTAAAAAGCAATTCTAAATAGTCCATGATTCGAAGGACAAGTCATAATAGATATTACAAATATTGAGAAATAAATAATAAAGCTATACTGTGTCCATGGATAAGAAAACTCAATAAAATATATGTCAATTCTCTGTAAATTGAATCCAATGATTACATACAATTCCTTTAATACATCCAAAAAGATTTTGGTGAAAAAAAGCAAGTCAACCCAAATATTCCCATAGAAAATTTTTTTCAGGTTTCTTTTTAAAAAACAAGTTGCAATAAACAATCTTGTCCATAGAAATTTTAGAAATTTTATGAGAACATTAAAAGACAAATGACAAGTGAGATGCTGGAGTAGGAGGACCCTGAGCTCACCCACTCCCATGGGCACAACAAAACAACTATTTACAGAGCAACTATCTATGAGAACCACCCGAAGACTAGCAGAGAAGATTTTTCACAACTAAGAGTATAAAGAAGGAACCACAGTGAGATGAGTTGGAGGAGCAGAGACACAATAGAGTGAAGACCCCCACCACCAAGTTGGTGACCCACAAACAGGAGGATAATCACAGTTCCAGAGGTCCTCCCTAAGGAGTGAAGGGTCCAAGCCCCACACTGGGCTCCCCAGCCCAGGGGTCCTGCACTAGGAACATGAGCCCCAGAACATCTGGCTTTGAAGGCCAATGAAGCTTGCTTGCATACAGTGGAGCTGGAGAGACTCTGCTCTCAGAGGGTGCACATAAAATTTCAGATTCTCCAAGACATTGCACAGAAACAGCCATTTGAAAGAAGCTTGGGTCACATCCACTTGATGATCTTGGAGAGCCTCCTGGAGAGGCAAGAGGCAACTGGGACTCCACTGGGGACACAGACACTGGTGGCAGCCGTTTCGGGGAGCTCACTGCACCATGAGGCCACTGGCGCTGGCAAGTGCCATTCTGGATCCTCCCTCTCACCTGTGAGTGTTGGAGGCTCATCAGCCCACCAGCAGGCAGGCACCCGTCCCAGGACCGCCCATCAGCCACCGCAGCACCTGGCCTTGCCCACCAGCAGGCCAGTGAGGCCAGACTCAGGCCCCCACAGGCCCTGCAGACAGGTGCCCTGGGACCCGGACCCGCCCATGAGTGGGCCAGCACCAGCCCCAGGCCACAGAACAAGTTTCAATACATTTAAGAAGACTGAAATTATATCAAGTATTTTTTCTGACAACAATTGTATGAGACTAGAAATCAACTACAAAAAGGAAACTGGAAAAAACACAAACAAGTGGAGGCTAAACAATATGCTACTGAACAACAGTTGTGTCACTGAAGAAATCAAAGAGGAAATAAAAAACACCCAGAGACATATGAAAATGGAAGCACAACAATCGAAAATCTTTGGGACACAACAAAAGCAGCTCTAGGAGGGAAGTTAATAGTGATACAATCCTACATTAGGAAACAAACAAAAAATCTCAAATAAACAATTTAACTTTACACCTACAGGAACTAGAAAAATAAGAACAAAACCTAAAATTAGTAGAAGGAAAGAAATAATAAAGATCAGACCAGAAATAAATGATATAGAGACTAAAAAAAAACCAGTAGAAAAGATAAATGAAACTAAGAGCTGGTTCTTTGGAAAGATAAACAAAATCAATAAACCTTTAGCCAGACTCATCAAGAAAAAAAAAAAAGAGAGAGAGAGGGCCCAAGTTAATAAAATCAGAAATTCAGAAATGAAAGTGGAGAAGTTACAAATGACACACCAGAAATACAAAGAGTCGTAAACAATTACAAACAATTACACGTCAATAAAATGGACAACCTAGAAGAAATGAATAAACCAGAAACATAAATCTCCCATCACTGAATCAGGAAGAAATATAAAATATGAACAGACCAATTACCAGTAATGAAATTGAATCAGTTATTTAAAAAATCTCCCAACAAACAAAACTCCAGGACCAGATGCGGTGGGGGAGGTGCAAAATAGGTGAAGGGGATTAAGAGGTACAAACTTCCAGTTATATAATAAATAAGTCACAGGGATGTAACATACCATAAGGAATATGGTCAATAATAGTGTAATAACTTTTTAAGGGGACAGATAGTTACTAGACTTATCATAATGAACATTTCATAACGTCTGCAAATGTCAAATCTTAATGTGGTACACCTGAAACTAACATATTGTACATCAACTATTTTCAATAAAAAAAGTATGAGATTATTAATTCAGCCAACATGAAAAAGTTTTAAAATATCTACTTGGTAAATATATGGAGGAATAGAGTCTCATAAAAACTGTTGATGAGTGGGAATTCCCTTGAGGTCCAGTGGTTAGGACTCTGTGCTTTCATTGTGGAGGGCGCAGGTTCAATCCCTGATTGGGAACTAAGATCCCGCAAGCCAGGCGGCACGGCCCCCCCGACCCCGAAAAAAAAAAAAAACAACTGTTGATGAGTAATTTCTGTAACCATTATAATTTAAAATGGCATAACTTTTAACACAGCAAGTCAACTTCTAAAAATATGTATTATTTAATACATGATGAGAAATTTTCCCTTGATATTCCTCTACTTTTCTATATTTTCTTAATAATTTTGCCTGCTTATACTTTCAGGTAATTTAAAAAATATTTTCTCCTAATTTAGATTTATTTTATTATGATATATTTTAATTCTTCAATTCAAATTTTTATGTTCATCATTATTAACAATTATGAAAAATGAAACTTATGTAGTTTTCCATGAGTATAGATCTTGATATGTAATAATCTAAATTTCTTTATTTTCCAAAGTTATTTTAGAGTAGACTATTATCTGATAAGTGTTTTATTTTTGTTTTAATTGAAAAACTTATTTGCAATTAAATAATTGTAGGACAATGATAATTACAGTTTTATTGCACGGTCTGAGAATTACCCCTATAAAATTTCTTTTGTATGTTTTGGAATTTATTGAGATTTTTTTTTTGATTAGCTAGTTTATGATTACGTGTGTCCCTTTGCACTCCCAGTTTTCTTTGTATTTCTAATTGATTTTCCTTTATATATCCAATATTGTATTATTGAATAAAGATTAACAACTATTACTACATATATTGTGGATTTTTTTTTGTAAGGATATTATATTAGTCATGTTTCTTATTTTTTGTATATTATGATGTTTTGACAGCTTATGGCTGGGAAGAGACTGCCCTTCCTGGGTGCTAGCCAAATTTTTAAACATAGCAAAGAATTCAGCCAGAAACATGCCTTTTGTTTTTTTGTTTTTTCCCAAACACTAACCTTGGAGGTAATATAAAACATGATGACTATAGTTAACACTGCTGTACAGTATATTTGAAAGTTGTTAAGAGAGTAGATCCTAAGAGTTCTGTTCACAAGAAAAAAAATACATTTTTTCTATGTTTTTTGTATCTATATGAGGTGATGGATATTAACTAAACTTACTGAGGTAAGCATTTTACAATATATTTGTCAAGTCACTATGCTGTACACCTTAAACTTAGTGCAGTCTGTCAATTACATCTCGATGAAACTGAAAGGAAAAAAAAAAATCCTGTAAAGCAAAGGAGCCTGAGTCCTCCTAAAAATCTGACAATTCTGAATTGGATTGGCAGACAGTGGAAGAAGGAAATACAATTTCTCCCTGATTTAGTGGGAGCAGGTTTCCGCTGTTCTTGGCGACATCACATGAGCAGGGCTAGATGAGGTTTCTCCATACAGACTAATGGTTTCGTGGTTGTTGAGTGACTCTCAGTTTTAGATAAAGTATGGATGTTAGTCCTAAATGTTGGTGGAGGTGTGAGATTTCATCTTCTATTGTGTTTCCGTGAGAATTTTAGAGAAAATTTGAAAGATCCAATTGGATCTTGATTTTCAGATGCTTGGCATTAAAAAAAAAAAAAAAGTTTCTAGCTAAATCCATTGAGTCAAATCTAGGCTCTGAGGTCATAAAACTTAAAAGGTTAAAATTATGTCAGTCACTTTTACAGAGGCAGAACGTTAATAGTCTAATAGCAAGAGCAAACGTATTGGCCCCCCAAATACATGGGTTTGAATGCTGGCTTCACCAACTAGTAAGTAGGAGGCCTTGGGCACTTCACTCAACCTTTCTGTACCTCACTTAACTCATCTGTAAAACGGGGACAAGTATAATAAAGATGATCAAAAGTTACCAGCACATTACAAATATCCAAAGAATGGTAGTTGCTACTGGGATAAGATATCGTTTTTTTTTGTTATCACTCTCATATGATTTGCTTTTCCTTCTGGGCAACTGTGGTGATTGGCTAGCAAAAGCAAACTTATATCAAGTCCCATGGCATTGGTCAGCATGAGCTCTGTTAACTGTATAAATAGATTATGAAGTACTTAGTTGATTTACACATTTCTGCAGCTGAAGAAAAATATTTACTGGGCAGATTCAACTGAATTTAAATAATCAGATTAAAAGCAGCCTGGAGGCTGCCCCTCAACTCAACAAGGGACAAGTTGCCTTGCTCTGGGTAGCAGACTAATGCCAGCTGCTTGTCTAATTTTAGCAGTAACCTGGGGAGGTGTGATTAGAACTGCAAAAGGGACAGAAATGCTTGAGAAGGAGGGCTTTTCTCTTCACACTATATCCACATCACAGCTCCGGGGATGGACTCTAATTCACTAATTCAAAGCAACACAGATAAGGACTGAAAAGTCTGAATGAGAGAACATGGGCTTAAACTTGGATGAGATAGGAAGTTTAAGTTTCCACGACAGGTTAGTGTCATCTAATAAATAAGTCATTTTTTCAAAGGTGAAGTGGTAAGTTAGCCCTTTATAATTCAGAGCAGATTTCCTTATAAATGTAAATTTATATTCAGTGATCAGGTGATCAGCTTCCCAGGGGGGCCACACAATATTTCTAATCCAAAGAGCATAGTGTGACAAGTGCCACAGGCAAACAACGTTAAACCCAATAAAGCCATGTTCTATAGCCTGACTGTTCTTTTTTTTTTTTTTTTGCTTGCTTGCTTGCTTTTTAGATGGTCCATATAAAGTTGAATTTGCTTCAGGTACTGTTTTTAAAACAGTACTTAATGGCCATAAAGAATATTATTAAAACAACGTAGTTGCTTCTATGGACCTTCTAGGTTATATTGGCTGCATTTGCTTAGTTATATCACAGGAAATACTGCTTAACCCCAAATTTACCAAACTGTGTTCCATAGCTCCAAATTTACCAAACTGTGTTCCATAGCTCAGTGAATAGCAAACTAAAGAAAAGGTACTTTGTAAAATAAATCTGGGCAATGTAGTACACTAAAACCCCCTCTTGAAGATTCACCACGCACGTTCAGTTATTAAAGAGTCTAAGCTAAGGAAACCTTTGAAACTTCATGTCATCAGCTGTCATTAAACTTAATTTCAATAAATAACAAGTTTTTGTTTTATATTACCCCAATTAAAATTCTGAGAATAGTGTTCAGTAAGACACTAGCTTGGGAAATACCAGTCTACTTATTTCCACCCAATAGTGTATGTGTTGCATAAAACTCACAGGAGAATAACAGCCCATTGCACACACAGTCCGTTACATTCAGTACTGTCATGATGAAAACAATATAGTCTAGCTGTATCACAGAGAACTTGAATTTTTACAGACTGTCTGTCTTTAGAAGGTAATGATTCTATCTAACAGAATATTCAGGGGAAAATAAAATTCACTGTTCTGTTGAAAGAGACCGTAACCCTTCTTCCTTCTATCTCTGAAGTTTAAACCGTGACTTTCAGGTTAACATCTTCCCCAAGGACTAGGTGCCCCCAGGAGAATTTGCTCACAGGGGAGCTTGGGCTCAGGGTTCGCTTGTAAGCAGGGGTGTTATCAATTTATACCGACAGTCTTGCTGCTGAAAAATACTTTCTCCAATACATAGATAAATTGTCTGCTTCCAGGGTTTTCAATGTTATTTTCTTCTTCTTTCCCCAAGGAAGTAATTGGTCTAGGCTCTTCACAGTCTTCCTTATTCTGAAAATGTATATGAAAAGCCCTGTCCCGGGCTTCCCTGGTGGCACAGTGGTTGAGAGTCCGCCTGCCGATGCAGGGGACGCGGGTTCGTGTCCTGGTCCGGGAAGATCCCACATGCCGCGGAGCGGCTGGGCCCGTGAGCCACGACCACTGGGCCTGCGCGTCCAGAGCCTGTGCTCCGCAACAGGAGAGGCCACAGCAGTGAGAGGCCCGCGTACCGCAAAAAAAAAAAAAAAAAAAAAAAGGCCCTGTCCCTATGCAAGAGTATAAAAATAAACTTGAGTTAGGGTCCCAAGCTCTGAGGGAGAGGGTCCTGAATTGAGATTTCATAGTCTGCTGACGGTAAAACACATGAGGCAGTGAAAAGTCCAGTCCCTTCTGGTGCTAGAAATTTGTATTTCGGCTGAGCAAGGCCAGGAAATTTGGGGGGGCTTTCAGCAGAGGCATTGCTGATCTGACCCAGAAAGGCCCAGGCCCAGCTCCCATCTGCAGTTCCGGCAGCCCTGCTGGAGGCCAGCAGCTTGCTTTGGCTAATGTAACTACCTCCCTAGCTGGTGACATTCGTGCTGCTTTCTACGGCACTTGAGAACTGCCGACACCAAAGGGTTTGGTTTCATGTTCTTGAACTTGGGTGACACAAATATTTCAGTGGTGAATCAGTCCTGAAAATGGGAGGCGGGGTAAGGTAGGGAGTGTTTATAGAAGACATTTCATCACTACTAGTCAAACATGTCTCATTGTTGGTTCAGGAGGGCCTGGTATTTTCCTCTTTGAAGGGGATACTCAGGGAGCCAAGAGCTTCCAGCTTGGAGCTCAACTCCAGGGTAGGGTAATAGCCATTTGCACACAGGAAACCTGCAGGACTAGTTGCTTTGGAATGTTGACAGTCTTAGGGAAATGGTTTTATGTCTTTCCTCAGGGGAGAAAAAAATACTTCGTAGATCTATGTAAAGAAAGCCTGGGCTGCTGCAGAGAAACTGTCCTTCTGCCTGACATTTTTTTCTTTTTAATTGAAGTATTTCTTTTAAAGGTTTCCCGGTTGCAGAACCCCAAAGGTGAGGTCAAGAAACTTGTAATTTCAGAAAAGCAGTACTGCTGATATCAATGGTATAAAAGCTTGGTTGGAAGATGAAAATATGGGATTTCTTTGGCTTGGGTACATGACTTGGACTGTAAGTGATAGAAATCCACACCCTACACAGCAGTCTCACGAGCCCTCAGCCTTCAGGCGAAGCAGAGCTGGCACCATGGTCCTGAGTGCCCTGCCAGCCTCGGGAGGTGGAGGTCACCTAAACAGCTTGCCGTCCTTCTGGGGATGTGGCACTGTGCGAGGCAAAGGGGTCTGAAGAGGACTGCGTTTAGAAAACCCATAACCAAGCCATGCCAAGAAACACAAACCAAAAGGAAATATTTTAAGAAAATAAACAAAGCTACTGAGTCAAACATACAAAGCAGGAAAGCGGAACAAAAGATTATTTGAGGCCTGAGTTTTGAACATTTTGAAGCCACACATGTAACGGGCCAGCCCAAGAACATGAGGAGCCTTACAGCTGTGTAAGCGTTGAGGCAGCCTGCTCCCACCAGGGGCTCCCCAGCCGGTGAGGCTCCGAGCAAGCCCACCGAGCTAGCCGACTGTGCACTTGAGCTCAGCCTTGAGCTATGCAGAAACAGAGCTCCACCATCGCGCGGGCCACACAGATACAGATATGGCTGACAGGACTGATCCCACGGACTGAGTAGCTCTTGTTATATACATTTAAGTGTCCTCCAGGTCTAAATTTGTTGTTCAGGAACCCCAAAGAATACCCGTGTTATAATATAAAACAGTACTAACGATGTATGCATGTTGAGTTTTACAAGTTTGGCTCTCAGAGTTTCTAACCAAGTACCTGTCACATCAATATGACACTGTCCGCAGAATCCCAAAATTCTGGAACTGAATTTGTTGCGCTGAATCATCTCACGGCCCAAGGATTTAAACTTTGTAAAATAAGCCACGCGTTGGATATGTATGTTCTAGTGAGTAGAATGAGGCTGCAGTGCCCAACAGCCTCTATCAGAGAGTAATGTCTCAGTGGTACTAAATTTGAATCCATGTTCACCTTCTTTGGTGTATCCAGAGGGCTTTTTGAACCAATTACCTTAGACACAACAGAATACCTTTCACTAAGATGTGCTATAATGCCATGCCTTTGGCTTTCATGAGGGGTTCAATAAAGCACAAGCTATACGAAAACCACTCTGAATTTGTTGTAAAACTATTGTCAAGAACATAACCATATCTGATTGCAAGTTATTTTTGTGAAAAAAGGTCAGAATGAGTGTATTTCCTCTATTCTGTTGAGGGGTTATATCAGGTTTTCCTTACTGCTGTGGTTGCCAGGAAACTGACGTATAAATGTCATGCTTGTAACTCCATAACTTCTCACAATACAGGAAAGAAAGAGGAGGTCAAAACTGTACTGATCATGAGAAATTATGGAGTTACGATTATGACATTTACATTTACATATATATACATATATGTACACATACACGTATATGTATACACACACACGTGTGTACATACACGTATGTGTGTATTTGTGTATACACACACATACATATATATATATATATATATGTGTATATATATATATACACACACACACCTGGAATTAGGACACGAAGATCAGGAAGTGTCGCTCCAGTATGCGAAGCAAGAAGTCTCATAAGTATATGGTCCTGACCATCTGCAGATACTATTGCAGAAGGAACATCCACTTTCTGCCCATCTCCCAGTTTGGGAGAGAGACTCTGTTTTGCTAAAGGAGAAGCAGCATAATTCATATTGTGGTGGCAATAACCCTTCCCTCTGGTCTTTGCCCCTGGAAGAGACTGGTCAGGAAAGGAGAAAAAGCATTACCCTTCCAGATATAGAGCTGAGCACATGAAGGCTCAATACAGAGAGGTCAGGAACTGAGGCTAGGTGCAGGCAGGGGAATGCCGAATGGGCCCTGAATGATGGAGGGGAAAGTGTTTGGAGAGGTGCTGGAGGGTTGTGATGGTGGGGAAGGGGTGGAGAAAGGACAGAAGAATTTAGCAGGAAGCTGGAGTCTAAGTTGGCAGAAAGGATCAAGGGAATTTTTTTGGAATAGGAACGTTTATATTCCTTTGAAATTATCTAATCAACAAAAGTGTAAGAAAATCTAGTTCATCATTATATTATTACCAAAATCATGTCTTTCAGTTTGTATATAAGGAGGATGCTGATGGAGAGGCAGACAGGTGACAGGATTTAGAGAATGTTATCAGGGGGAAAGGACTGGGGTCCCTGTTTAGTTGAATACTAACATGAAATAAAAAGAAAAAACCAGGGCAAAAAAGTAAAACATGGAAAAAGAGAATTGAGTATCAGCAGGTAACTGGAGTGAGAGGTCATTGGCAGAAACCCGAGGGCTTGAGCACCTGCAAACCCATGTGGATAGGCCACTCCCCATGGGACACGGACTGCAGGAAGAAGGCTCATAGCGACAGTGTCTAAGTCTCAGAGGCAGTAGGGAGAACTTGCTAGTCTATATTTGCAAATATATTGATATTTCAGGTCTCTCAGGAAGGCCTCAACCTGAGATTTTCAAGCTTCCTTTTTACCAGTCGATGTGGGTCACAGCACATGAGTGTGGAAATTGCCTAGTAATACAGGAAAGGGCATAGGATGGATGTGCTCAGTGCCCAAGGAGACACATCAGGTATCAAAAGAGAGGTTTCTGTAAGTTAGACTGTCCAGAACAGGCTTTATGTAGGATGCAGATTAGACACAGACCTTGAAGGATAACAACTGCTCTATGCTTATTTGTTGACCTACTGGATGAATGCATGAATATTTAGACTGCTGGTACTCTAAAAATGTACTTCGTACATCTCTTAATAAAAGCTATGAAGCCATGAGAAATGCCATCTGAAGTCCTTAATAACTTGGGCCCAGATCTAGGAACAGAGCAGAATAGATAGATATTTTATTTTATTCTATATATGTGATTTATTTGTGAGTTACTGTCAAGGAAGCAAATTACCAGTGTATTACTATATTGGAAAATGGTAAGTCCACATCTGACTTTGGAGAGAATAAATTCTAAGCAACAAAAAAGACTAATTAGCTGTCATAACTTGGATCACCCATGTGAAAGGAATTCAGTTTTAAGATGCTTTATCACTACAACTTTGAACTCAAGAAGCAAAGATAGTTATAATTTAGAATATGGTTAAAACACCTAATATCTGGTGATATGTTTCTCAGTTTAAGAAGAAAAAATTTTTAAGTCTACATTCCATTATTCTACGTGTATATATGTTGGGTTTTATTAAAAATTTTATGAATCATTCATAACCTGCCTATTCCAAGGAAAACAATTATTTGATATAATAGTTAAAAAGACAATAAATTGAATACCAGAAAGCACATACAAAGAAGGGTGTGGTAGAGTCTTTAAAAAGTGGTGCCTTGAAACAATACTTAGATAGAAGGGATAAGATTGAAACTTCATAGCTGCCTTTCACTCACCAAGCTCTTTATTCCCTTCTACCTGAATGCATTCACAGGTATTTACCCTTTGTTGTCACCTAACTGAGTATTTGATTTGCTCAGCACATGGTATAAATGTGTTAATTTAGATTATAAAAGCCTAGAGGATTTATATAGTTTTCCTATAAATAAGTACTTAAAAATAATAGTGATGTGTATGTAGTGCTGTAAGGTCTACAAAACACATTCACATACATCCCATGATATCAGTCTCCAAACACTTGGAAACTAGAACTTTCATATGCTGTGTTCTAACACCGTGTCTACTTTTTAAAGTGTTTCCCTCACTATTCTCATTTTACCCTCAGACTGTGAAGTAGTAAAGACTTTCTTATTCTGAGTTTATAGATGAAGAAACTAAAATGCTACCACCAAGTTGAATTATTACTTAGAATGAGCCTTAAGAAAACATATATATACCCCTGCTTATAAATTCATTTACTTTTACTCTTTGACTTACAGATATTATTTTTACTTTTTCAGAAATTTCAATATTAGTGTTGCATTATTTCTCCCATCTTAGTAAAAAACAAAAAATCATTATCAGCTCCAAGAGGTGTTATTTGTCTTCCAATTCCAGCAACAAGGTAGACTGACCTAAAGTGGAGTCCCTTTTTCCACAAATAAAATATTACCAACAGAGAACTGTTGAAAATACATAAAAGGGCTGACAAGAAAGAGAAATGCCCAGCTATCAGAAATAAAAAGCTAATTGAAAGACAGAGGCTGAAATAATAATGTATAAAACTTGCGGAAGGCAACTACACCAGTACTTACAGGGGTATATACACCGGCAAACATATATACATATGGAAACCTATAAGCTAAATGTGTAATTTAAGGTACTCTAAAGAAAGTTGGAGGAAGGAAATATTAAAAAGCAAGATAAAATAGAGAAAAACAACAAATTCAAAACTTATTCTTTGAAAGATAATAAAATAGTCAAATTCATCACAAAACTAGTCAAGAAAAAAATTTTAAATGGGATATAACTACACGTACAGTGGAGACTTTTTCCATTCTTTACAGAATGTTGGAAATCGCTTTATGTCAGTAAATTTGAAAACAAGGATGCGACAAAAAATTTTACAGAAAAAAAGTGGTAAATTATCAATACTGATCTAAGAAAAATAGATAAACTGAGTATCTATTAAAGAAATTAAATTGAGAGTTAAAAAAAATTCATCACATTACCCCCACCTTTTCATAACCCTTGCCTTCCCACAAACTCAAACATCAACACCATCAGACTCAGACAGTTTTACAGACAACTTTTACTAAACCTTCAAGGAACACAAAAGCTCTGTCTTATACAAACTGTTCCAGAGAATAATAAAAGAAAGAATTCTCCCAAACTTGTTTTATGAGGCTAGGATGACCTTGACTCCAATACATGACAACTGAGGAAAACTGTAGACAGATTTCACGTACTAACATAAATGCTAATAACCTCCACATAGAATAAACAAAATCTTTCCACCTTCTTCTTCCCACAGTTATCAGAGACCAAGAGGAGATACTTAGAATAGCTGTAAACCAGCCTTCCCCAGTCATCCTTTATCATCAGTCAAGAATGTGGAGTACTGGCTGCTCTCCCCGGAAGAGATGAAGTGGGAGTCCCTCGCTGGATCTATGACCACACCCTCCACCCTCAGGGCTTCAACCTCCTCCTGTATGCTCAGGAATCAGGAGAGGGCTTACCAGCACTGAAGAAGGATTCCTAGTAGAACTAAGTCTATACCCCCCAGACCTTTGGGCCTCTTTGAACAGGGGTCAAAAGGGAACCCATAGGGTTCTACATGTAATAAGCTCGGAAGTCACCACTCCATCTTAACAACAAGTAAAAACTGAACAGACTGAATCAACATTTCTTGGATCTGTAAGAGAGAGAAGGACACGGGGCAGAGTATGGCCCCCCAAACTGGAGAGACAGACAGGAAAATGCAAGAGGTCATGGCTCACCAGAAGAGAGACTCATGAGCAGAAACTGCAGTGGGAACCAACGTAGGGTAGGAAAACTTGAACCGTAACTGATGAACCGCTGTAAGCTCAGTGTAGACAACTCTGAGAGTTAAAAACTCCACAGACAACCACTCACTGGGGGGGTTCAAGAATTTTTGAGATTTACCTTCAGGAGCTCAACCAGGTTTTCCCAGTAAATGTTGGAGAAAAAGCCCCTTGTGCTTCTGGCAGGAGAAGGGAAAAGAAACCATTTTGAAATACACCAGATCACTCTGTTCTTAATAAAACCTGTCCACAGGAAAAATCAGTTAACCAGAGGTAACCTGATGAGGTATTATCAGAGCCTAACTGATCTGGGGGAAGGGAAATACCCAACTCCAGTCCTCTTTAGCCTTCCACGTGGGAGAACTGAGCTACCCAACTCCAGGCACTCTAGCCATCCTGTACCGTATAAGGGGGGAGAGAAAAACTGAGAGACAGTTGTGAAGTTCACAGCCCAGAGTCTTTTGTTAAAAGACTGAGACCTAACTGTAGGACTATGGAACACTTCCTCTCCTCCCACATCCTACCACCATATTGTTAAAGGCCTATTAACAGTAGTTCCTTTGACCTGGTATATCATGTCTGGTTATCAAGAAAAAAAAAAAAAAAATTACATGGCATACCAAACAGCAAAAAAACACAATTTGAAGAGACAGAACAAGTATCAGAAATAGACATGGTAGAAATGTTGAAATTGTCAGTCTGGGGATTTAAAAAGACTGATTAATATGCTAAGGGCTCTAATGAATAAACTAGACAACATGCAAGAACAGATAGGCAATCTAAGTAGAGAAATGGAAATCCTAAGAAAGAAAGAAAAAAAAAAAAGAAATGCTAGAGATCAAGAACAGTATATCATAAATGAAGAATGCCTTTGATGGGCTTATTAGTAGACTAGACAAGTCTGAGGAAAGAATTTCTAAGTTAGAGGCTATATCAATAGAAACCTTCAACTCTGAAAAGCAAAGAAACAAAGACTGAAAAAATAGAACAGAATATTCAAGGACTATGGGACAACTACAAAAAGTATAACATATACATAATGGGAATGCCAGAAAGGAAAGAAAGAAAGGAACAGAAGAAATATTTGAAACAATAAAGAGTAAGAATTTCCCCCCAAATAATGTCAGACATCAAGTCACAGATCTAGGAATCTCAGAAAACACCAAGCAGGATAAATGCCAAGAAAAAAATTCACCTAGGGACTTCCCTGGTGGTCCAGTAGTTAAGACTTCACCTTCCAATGCAGGGGGTGCAAGTTCAATCCCTGGTCGGGGAGCTAAGATCCCAATGCCTTAGGGCCAAAACACCAAAACACAAAACAGAAGCAATACTTTAACAAATTCAGTAAAGACTTTAAAAATGGTCCACATCAAAAAGTAACTTAAAAAAAATTCACCTAGTCATATCATTTTCAAATAACAAAAAAGCAAAGAGAAAGAAAAAGATGCTGAAAGAAGCCAGAGGAGGAAAACACCTTAGAGGTACAAAGATAAGAATCACATCTGCCTTCTCCTCAGAAACCACGCAAGCAAGAAGAGAGTGGTGTGGAATATTTAAAGTGTTGAAAAAAAAAAAAAAAAAAACAAAAGAAAGCATCAACCTAGAATTCTGAGAAATTATCTTTTAAAATAAAGGAGAAATACTTTCTCAGACAAACAAAGATTGAGGGAGTTTGCTTCTTGTAGACCTGTCTTGCAAGAAATGTTAAAAGAATATTTTTTAGAGAGAAGAAAAATAACATGGATAAGCTACTCAGATCTACATAAAAAAGAAAAAGCATCAAAGAAGGAATAAGTGAACGTAAAATTAAAATTTTTTTCCTTATTCTTAATTGATCTAACAGATATAACAGATATTACTTGTTCCAAATAATAGAAACAATGTATTCAATTATATATGCTTATGTATCAATATATATCATGCATCTATACGTATATGTACTTGTGTATATACATATGTATATGTATACATATATATGCACATGCATACTAAATATATGTGCTTAGGTATGCTTATATATATATGTAAAACAAATGATAGCAATGACACAAGGGACAGGAGAGGGAGGAATTAGGATTATTTTGTTATTATAAGGCACTCACACTACCCATGAAGTAATACAGTATTACTTGAAAGTGGAAGTGGACTTCGATTTGTTGTAAATGTATATTATAAACTCTAGGGCAAACATTTAAAAAGTAATAAAAGAAGTATAACTGATATGCTAAGAGAGAAGACAGAATTATACAAAATGCTAAAGTAAAGCCACAAAAGGCAGAATAAGAGTGGAAGGCAAAAATACGACAAAAAACAAAGGCAACATAAAGAAAAAGCTAACAAACATGGTACATAGTAATCTGATTATCAGTAATCACTTCGAATATCAATATTCTAACGGCACCAATTAAAACACAGAAATTGACAGAGGGAACCAAAAAATTAGGTCCAACTCTATGCTGTCCACAGAATGTCATTTTAGATATAAAGACGCATATACATTGGAAGTAAGAGGAAGGGGGCAGGATCAAGATGGCAGGGTAGGAAGACCCTGAGCTCACCTCCCCCCACAAACACATCTAAACTACAACTACATATAGAGCAGCTCTTACTGAGAACAACCTGAAGACTAGTAGAACGGCTTTTCTTCAACCGAGGCTATAAAGAAAGAACCACATAGAGTCTGGTAGGAGGGGAGGAGAAGTAGGGATTCACACCCCTAGTGGGTCACTCAAAAGAGGGATAGGATACCACAGGCTTGGGAATACTTCCTAAGGAGAGAAGAGTTAAAGTCGTTAAAGTCCCCCCCCCCCACACACACACATATGCACACATTGAAGAAAAAGAAGAGACAGCTCAAAAGTGTGGCTCCAACCCCTTGGGCCAGATCCTGCCTGTAACCAAGGCAGATACCATTCATAGAAGCATTATTTACAATAGCCAAGGTATGGAAGCAACCTAAGTGTCCACCAACAGATGAATGGATAAAGAAGATGTGGTGTGTGTGTGTGTGTATATACATATATATATAAAATATATATAAATATAATTATATATATATATTTAATGGAATATCAACCATAAAAAGAATGAAATTTTGCCATTTGCAACAACATGGATGGACCTGGAGGGAATTATGCTTAGTGAAATAAGTCAGACAGAAAAAAACAAATACTGTATGCTTTTACTTATATGTGATATCTAAAAAACAAAACAAATTAATAAATCTAACAAACAGAAAAAGAGAACAAACTAGTGGTTACCAGTGTACAGCCAGGAAGTTCCTTCAACAACACACTTGTAAACAAAGAAGGAATCTTAAGATAAATTTTAAAACATTTTGAACTAAATAAAGGTGAAAGCACAACTTGTAAAAATCCGTGAGATAGAGCCAAAGCAGTGCTTAGCGGGAAACTTATAACGTTGAATGCATATATTAGAAACGAAAAAGATCTAAAATCACTAATCTAAGTTTTCACCTTGGGAAACTAAAAACAGAAGAGCAAATTAAATACAAAGTAAGTAGAAGAAAGGAAATAATAAGAATTAGAACAAAAATCAATAAAATTAAAAACAGGAAATCAATAAAGAAACCAAAAGCTGGTTCTCTGAAAAACAATCAATAAAATTAATAAGTTCCTAGACAAGCTAAGAAAAAACAATAGAGGACACAAGTTACTAATATCAGAAATGAAAGAGGGCATATCACTACAGATACCAAGAACGTTGAAAGAATAATTAAGGAATACTATGAACAATTCCATGCCCACAAATTTGGTCACCTAAATGAAATGAACCAATTCTTTGAAGACACAATTTCCCAAAACTTACACAAGAAGAAATAGACAATGTGAATAAGTCTACATCTATTAAAGAAACGGAATCAGTAATTAATGGTCTTCTAAAACATAAAGCATCAGGCCCAGATGGGCTCACTGGTGAATTCTACCAAACATTAAAGGTATAAATTATGACAATTCTTTACAATCTCTTTCAGAGGAGAGAAGCAGAAGGAATACTTCTTAACTTGTTCTGTGAGGCCACTATTAACCTTTATACCAAAACCAAGCAAAGATATTACAAGTAAAGAAAAATACAGATCAATCTTTCTTATGAACATAAATGTAAAACTCCTCAACAAAATATTAAAACATCAAATCCAACAATGTATAAGATGAATTATATACCATGACCAAGTGGGATATATCCCAGGTATAGAAAGCTGTTTCAACATTTGAAAATCAATTAATATAAATCATCATATCAACAAGCTAAAAAAGAAAAATCTACATGATCGTATCAATAGATTAATAAAAAGGGATTTGGCAAAATCCAACATCCATTCATGATAAAAAGAAAAATTCTCAGTAAACTAGGAATAAAGGGAGACTGCCTCAAACTGATAAGAAATATGTACCAAAAACCCCAAAACAAAAACCCCTACAGCTAACATCATAATTAATGACGTATGAAACTCTACTTTTCTAGTAGAGAACAAGAAGCTCTCCTACTAAGATCAGAAACAAGGCAAGGGTGACCCGCTCACCACTCCTTTTCAACATCATACTGGAAGTACTAGCTAATGTAACAAGACAAATCAAGGAAATAAAAGGTATACAAATTGGGAAGGAAGAAATAAAACTGTCTTTTCACAGGTGAAATGGTCATCTATGTATAAAATCCAAAAGAAATGACAGAAAATCTCCTGGAACTAATAAGTGATTATCACAAGGTTGCAGGATACAAGATTAGTTTATAAAAATTAAGTGCTTTCTTACATTCAGCAATGAACAAAAGGGGATTTGAAATTAAAAACACAGTATTATTTATATTAGCACCTAGGTATAAATCTAACAAAATATGTACATGACCTATATGAAGAAAATTACAAGATTCTGATGAATGAAATTAAAGAAATAAATAGATGGAGAGAGATTTCATGTTCATGCATAAAAAGACTCAATATTGTCAAGATGTCATTTCTTCTCAACATGATCTATAGATTCAGTGAAATTCCAATCAAAATCTCAGCATGTTATTTGGTGGATATTGACAAACTGATTCTGAGGTTTATATGGCGAGGCAAAAGTTTCAAAATAGCTAAAATATTATTGCAAGTAGGAAAATAAAGTTGAATAACTGACATTACCAGACATCAAGACTTACTGTAAATCTCCAGTAATCAAGACAGTGCGGCATTGTCAAAATAAGAGACAAATAGATCAGTGGAACAGACTAGAGAGTCCAGAAATAGACCCATATAAATACAATCAACTGATCTTTGACAAAGGAGCAAAGGCAATACAATGGAGAAGCTGGTAATTCATATGCAAAAAAAAAAAGAATCTAGATACAGACCTTACACATTTCACAAAAATTAACTCAAAATGGACCATAGTTTTAAATGTAAAACACAAAACTATAAGACTCTTAGAAAATAACATAGGAGAAAACATAAACAACCTTGCATATGGCAATGACCTTTAGATGCAAAACAAAAGCACAATCCACTAAAAAAAAAATAATGGATAACCTGGACTTCATTAAAATTAGAAACTTCTGCTCTGTAAAAACAGTGCCAAGAGAATGAAAAGGCAAGCCACAGACTGGGAGAAAATATTTGCAAACAATACATCTGATAAAGGAATGTTATTCAAAATATACAAAGAACTCTTAAAACTCAACAGTAGAAAAGCAAACAACTCGATTTAAAAATGGGCACAAGACCTTAACAGACACCTTAGCAAATAAGATATATAAATGGCAGATAGGATGTGAAAAAATGCTCCACATCACGTCATCAGGGCAATGCAAATTATAAAAACAATGAAATATCACTACACACCTGTTAGAATGGCCAAAATCTGACAACACCAAATTCTGGAGAGCATGTGGAGTAACTAGAACTCTTGCTCATCGCTGGTGGGAAGGCAAAATGGCACAGTCATTTTGGAAGACAGTATGATGGTTTCTTACAAAACTTGGTATTTATCCAAAGGAGCTGAAAACTTAGGTCCAAGTAAAAATCTGCACACACATGTTTATAGCAGCTTTCTTTTTCCATAACTGCCAAAACTTGGAAGCAACCAAGATTTCCTTCAGTAGGTGAATAAACTGTGGTATATACAGACAATGGAATATTAATCAGCAGTAAAAATAAATGATCAAGCCATAAAAATACAAAGAGGAACTTTAATGCACATTACTAAGTGAAAGAAGTTAATCTGAAAAGGTTACACACTGTATGATTCTAATTATATGACATTCTGCAAAAGGCAAAACTAGGAAGACAGTAATAAGATCAATGGTTGCTAGGGGGCTGGACGGGGTGAAGAGGGAAAAATAGGTAGAGCACAGAGGACTTTAGGGCAGTGAAACTACTCTGTATGGTACTATAATGATGGAGACATGTCATTATACATCTGTCCAAACTCACAGAACGTACTACACCAAGAGTGAATCATAATGTGAAATATGGACTTTGGGTGATTATGGTATTTCAATATAGGCTTATCAAATGTAACTAATATACCACTCTGATGGGGGATGTTGATAATTAGGGAGGCTATGCATGTGTGGGGTCAGGAGGTATATAGGAAATCTGTACCTTCTTTCAATGTTGCCGTGTACCTAAAACTGCTCTAAAAAATTAACTCTTAAAAAAATAGAACCCAGACATCCCCTCCCTACCCCACTAGTTCACACAGCCTCATCCCTATTATCCACGCTGTATCTATGGAGCCTAATTTTACTATGTTCAGTATACCCAGTTATCACTACAAGACACAGACTTTTGAGTTACCTCTCAACTCCATCATTCTAACCTTAAATTTCTATGAATATGCTTTATTCCATTCTCATCTCCTAACACCACCTCAATTTTTAAATTTGGTCTACCATGATCTCTGGAGCTCGTTGTCAATTAATTGTAATATTTACTGTGTATTCAAAATCATCTCTAAACATCCTTTATCCTCTTGTTCTTACAGCTATGTGACTCTCCTCTGAAATGCTGCTTCTACACAGCTAGCCCTCTTAATTGCAAAAGGGGCAAGTATCCTCCGTGCCCCTAATTGCCGCTTCTAAGTCATTCTCCCTTACTCCTCACTTAAAACCCCAGCTTTAAATTGCATGGCATCAGATTATATCTCTGCTGCCATTGCTTGTTGGTATCATCCACCTGTTGCCCTTCAAGTCTCAATGTTCATAAATCTTGGCTCACTGCTGGTACCATTATTCCTATCTTCATTCTTGGTGATTTCACAGTACATAAAGATCATTCTTCCAACACCTATTAATTTCTCAAACACCCCTCTTCAGATAAGCTTGTTCTAGGCACTCATTCTCATGATTATATACCAGAACTTACATTTCTATAACATTTCTATAACTGCAGTCTCTATATAATTTCAGTTGTATGCATTCCATTCTCTGACCATCATTTCTATTTTCCTAATTCTTTCTTCCTAATACCGTGATTCCAACCATAGACATTCAACGTTTATGGACAATTTGAATGCAATTCATTTCATTATCAGGTAAAAATATTATTGATTACTGAAACACATGCAAAAAATAAGTATTTGGAAAGTTAACACCTGACTTTTAGTACAAATGTTTTAGCGAACTAGGAACAGAACAAATTACCTTCATTTGATCAGTGTTTCTAACAAAACCTATGAAACTAGTACATTTTAGAAGTACTCTTTTTTATCAAGAGAAAAAGGCTTGTTGTCACTCCTTCTATCCAACAATCGTACTGGTGGTCCTAGCAAACACTACATTTAAAAAATAAAGATTACTGAATTAAAAACATCATTGTTGACCGATATTATGATTGCAAAGAGAAATGTAGAGTATTAGAACTCACTGATGAAAGAGTAAATCAAGTTAGCTAGTTATAAGAGAAATACATAAAAATTGATTTATTTCTTGTATGCCAGAAACAATTCATTTAGAAGTGACATTAAAAATATACTTGGGCTTCCCTGGGGGCACAGTGGTTGAGAGTCCGCCTGCCGATGCAGGGGACACGGGTTCGTGCCCGGTACGGGAAGATCCCACATGCCATGGAACGGCTGGGCCCGTGAGCCATGGCCGCTGAGCCTGCGCGTCCGGAGCCTGTGCTCTGCAACGGGAGAGGCCACAACAGTAAGAGGCCCGCGTATCGCAAAAAAAATTTTTTAAATAAATAAATATATATACACACACACACACACACACACACACACACACACACACACACACACACACACACACACACATATATATACAGATACCACTCGTAACAGCAACAAGCTTTATCAGATACCCAGGAATCGACTTAACAAAGTACATGCTAAATTTCACAGAAAGAAAAAAAAATTATTAAGGAATATTAAAATTTCAAAATATATGGGTAGATATACCAAATTTATCGGCAATAATATTCAAAATATAAAATATGGCAATTCTACCCAAATTAACTTATAGATTCAATGCAATTCTAAAAACATTCTAACATGATTTTTAATGGAATTTGATCAGCAAAAATCAATATGGGATTTTAAACTACCAAGAAGAGTTAAGACAAATTTGAAGAAAAATAAGTAGAAATTCACCCTACTAAGCTTTCAAAATTTGAACTTAATATAAACACAAGGTTAGTTTATTGGTGAAAGGATAGACAAATAGACCAAAGAAACAGAAAAGAAATCCTAGTCAAACACATAGAGAGGAACTTCATATACATCAGAGATGACAAAATAAATCAGTAAGAAAGTCAGGAACTAGGCAATAAATGCTTCGGGGACAAATGCTTACTCACATGGAAAAAAACTGAACTGTATCTCTGTCTCATATTTAGAAAGAAATTTATGTGTAATAATATTCTAAATTTAAGTTCAAAAATTTTAATTTAGGAGATAATAGAATAAAATATATATATATTTTTTTCTCAAAATAGGAAAGAATTTTACAAACAAAATAAAAGTCTAACCATAATGGAAAAGATTGATAGTTTGTCAGCTCAAAAATTAAACTTCATTTTGTGTGTGTGTGTGCAGGGTTACCATGTTCAATAAACAATGTGAATGTCTGAAGTTATGTATATGAATAGTACTGTGGTAATGTATATATTCAATAAAGAAACCAAGAAAAAACTTCAAAGCAAGCCACAGACCATAGGTTGGGAGAATATATTTATAAAATATGTAACTGATAAAAGAACACTACTGAGAATATATCAAGAACTCTTTCATTCAACAATATGAAGTCACATAACTCAAAAGAAAAATGGAAAACTGGATAGCTTTTTAAAATCACAGAGCAGAGACTTCCCTGGTGGTCCAGTGGTTAAGAATCTGCCTTCCAATGCAGGGGATGTGGGTTCAATCCCTGGTTGGGGAACTAAGATCCCACAAGAAGCAGGGCAACTAAGCCCACATGCTCTAGAGCCCATGCCACAACTAGAGAGAAGCCTGCATGATGCAATGAAAGATCCCACGTGCCACAACAAAGATCCCGCGTGTGGCAACTGAGACCCAATGCAGCCAAATAAATAAATAAATAATTTTTAAAAAATCACAGAGCAAGAGAAGAATACATAAATCTAGACACACATCTTACACTTTACACAAAAATTAACTCAAAATTGATCATTGGCCAAATGTAAAAATGCAAAACTATAAAACTTCTAAAACATTTTAGAAAATCTATGTGCCTTTGGGATCAGTGATGAGATACAACACCAAAATCATAATTCATGAAAGAAAAAATAGATGTTCAACTTTATTAAAATTAAAACCTACTCTGCAAAAGATGATGTTAAAAGAATCAAAAGCCACACACTGGAAGAAAGTATCACATATCTGATAAAAGACTTGCACCTAAAATATACAAAGAACACTTAAACTTCAACAATTAAAAAACAATTTTAATTTTTAAAAATAAGCAAAAGAGGGGCTTCCCTGGTGGTGCAATGGTTAAGAATCCACCTGCCAATGCAGGGGACACGGGTTCAAGCCCTGGTCCAGGAAGATCCCACATGCTGTGGAGCAACTAAGCCCATTGCTCCACAACTACTGAGCCTGCACTCTAGAGCCCGTGTGCCACAACTAATGAGCCCATGTGTCACAACTACTGAAGCCTGTGCGCTAGAGCCTGTGGTCCGCAACAAGAGAAGCCACAGCAATGAGAAGTCCTCACACCACAACAAAGAGTAGCCCCTGCTCAATGCAACTAAAGAAAGCCCATGTGCAGCACTGAAGACCCAATGCAGCCAAAAAGAAATTAATTAATTATTTTTTAAAAATAAGCAAAAGATTTGAACAGACAGCTCACAGAAGAATATAGTATATATATCAAATAAACGTGAAAAGATGCTCAACATAATTTGTTATCAGTGAAATTGAAAAAAAATTAAAACAATGAGTAACTCTACACATCTATTGGATGACTACAATACAAAAAACTGACAACACTAATTTCTGGTGAGCATTCAGAGCAATACAAACTCTTATTCATTGCTAGTGGGAATGAAAATGATAAGACACTTTGGAAAATAGTTTGACAGTTTCTCACAAAGCTAAGCATAGTCTTTCCATACAATCCAGCAATGAAGGTACTAGGTATTTACCAAAGTGATTTAAAACTTATGTCTACACAAAACAATCTTCATATAATTGGTTACAGCAGTTTTATTCATAATCATCAAACCTGGAAGTAACCAAGACGTCCTTCAATAGATGAATGGGCAAACCGCACATCTATGCAGTGGAATGCTCTTCAGCGATGAAAGAGAATGAGATATCAAGCAATGCAAAAGCACAGATGCATATTGCTACGTGAAAGAAACCAATATAAAGATTACTTCCTGCATGATTCCAATTTTATGACATTCTGGAAAAGACAAACCTATAAAGATGGTAAACAGATCAGTGGTGGCCAGGTGTTTGGGAAGGAACAACATAAGAGATTTTTTTAGAGCAGTGAAACTAATCTGTATGATAGTTGCAACGGTGGATACATGACATTATGCATTTTTCAAAATCCACAGAAATTTACAGCACAAACAGTGAGCCTGAATGCATGTAAATTAAAAAACATTTATTGGGGGGTCAGAGGCGATACCAGGTCAGCGTGCAGACTGAGACAAAAGATGTAACTTTATCTCACTGAAGAGAGTGTGAGAAAAAAAGGTGCTAACCTCAGTAACTATGGAAATGAGTAGCATCTATAGGATTAAAGCAAAAAGAACTGCACACAAGCACTGTACTCTAGCTGACAAAGTTGTTTCCCACAAGAATATGAGTTAAACAACTCTGACACCACTAGACATCTATACTGGAACTGAACAACTAAGGAATGGATGGCAATGGTGGGAACCAGACTTCTCACTTCTGGAGTGGGAGGTTACAGACAAGCAAGGGGAGAGGGCTGGAATGATTCACATAGTAATGGATTAGAGTTGGAAAGATCTTGGCTTAATATAGATGTAGATGGACACACATGGAAATATTTATAGATATGTTTATATATGTGGGTTAGTAGTCCTTCATAGATTTTCTTGCTCTGTCAGCTGAAAGGGCCTAGAAGCAATGACACCCTAGTAGCAATGAGCACATCCAGCACCTAGATCTTGGTTTCTAATACCCTTCTGCAATAAAAGGAACCAGGGCCCCTTGGAGAAATGGCTGGGCATTCCAGGGCAGGGATGGAGAAATATAAAATGAGCCTGGAACATCTTGTACTGTCAGAAAGTGAGGAAGTACTAAAAAACAAACAAACAAACAAAAAGACCCATAATGAGGAGAGTATGTCAAAGAGGCACAGGAGCTAACTGAAAGAGTCCCCAATGCCAAAGCTGGAAAAATTTGAGCAGCAAAAAAATAAATGGTTTTGGTTATAACCCAAAGTACAAAATTAGTAAATGAATAAATTAATAACTATAATAAATAGGGGGAACAGAAAGATATCCCATGAAGAAGAACTCCAAATAATGTATTTATGTAGATATTCTGTCTTCAAGGAGGTGAGGCATAACTCCTCACTCCTGCATCTAGTCACTTAATTCCAAAAAGTACAGAATGGAAAGAGGAAAAAAGAGTACAATGAAAGAACCTAACGAACACCACCTCAGCCAGGTGATCAACAGGAACCTCAACTGTGATGAGTCATGTTCGTAGTATGTGCCCTTGATCTGATGTGATGAGAATGGCAATTACCTCTGTGGGTCTTCCTCCTCAAAGTCCATAAACAGTCTAATCTTAAGAAAAAATTCAGCCAAATCCCAGTTGAGGACATTCCACAAAAACTTGACCAGGACTCCCTAAAACTCAAGGTAATAAAAAATAAGTAAAACCTGAGGAAACTCTCATAGCCAAGAGGACCATAAGAAGACCTGATGGAAGTCTGATGTAGCATCCTGGGTAGGATTCTAGAACAGGAGAAAAGTATATTAGGTAAAAAGGAAATCTGAATAAAGTGTGGACTTTAGTTAATAATAATGTATCAATACTGATTTATTTATTGCGACGTATGTACCATATTAATATAAAATGTTAATTACAGGGATAACTGTATAGGGGTATATATGGGAACTCTCTGTACTACATTCATAAATGTTTTGCAAATTTAATACTACTCTAAAATTAATAGTTTATTTTTAAAATCAGAAAAGAAGTTAATAGATTTTCCAGTAAATTATTAATAAAAATTAATTCAACTTCACTAATAAACATGAATATAAATTTAAAAGGGAAAAATGAAAAGACATGTTTCTGATGGATTATCTTATATCAAATTAATCCTGCCAAGAACACCTATAAAAGATGAATCATTTTTTTTTAAATTGTTTAAACCTATTACAACAAGAGCATTCACTCTCCCTCTACCTATCTGAAGGCAGCCAAGGACTTGTGGAATTTTGGTCAACATCCCTGTTCAATAAATTTTGACAAAAGTATACAGTTGTGTGACTACCCACAAACTATATGGAACAGTTCCATCAAGTCAGCAAGTTTTCTCAATCCCCTTGATAGGTAATCCTCCTTTCAAACCCAGAAAGGCAATTGCTGTCTTTCTGCTACTATACTTGCCTCTTCTGGCACGTCACACAAACAGACTACAGTACGCAGTATTTTGTGTCTGCCTTTTGTCACTAAGCTTAATGCTTCTGAGATTCAATCATGAACGCAGGGAACAACAACTTTGCTCCTTTTCATTGATAAGTAGTTTTCCTTTATATGTATATACCACAAAAATTTTAATCTATTCACCAGTTGATAGATATTTGGGTTGTTTCCCATTTAGTCTGATTATGAGTAAAGGTACTATGAGCATTCCCAAACCAAACTGTGTACGCATATGTTTTCATCTCTCTTGGATAAATTTTAGAGTAGGAATATTGGGACATATGGTAAGTGTATGATAACTTTATAAGAAAATACCAAAATGTTTTCCAAAGTGGCTACCACATTTTCATTTCCACTTGCAATATATGAGAGTTCCAGTTTCAATACCACTTGGTATTTTTTTAAATTTAGCCATTCTAATAGGTGTGCAGTATATCTCATTGTGGTTTTAATTTGCATTCCTTTGATAACAATGACATTGAACATGTTTTCAGGTGTTATTGGCCATTCATACATCTTCTTTGATGTAATGTCTGCTTAGAGTCTTTGTCCTTTTAAAAAAAAAATTGAGATTTTCTTTTTCTTTTTCTTTTTTTTGTTGTATGAGTTCTTTATATCTTACAGGTACAAGTTCTCTCTCAAATTTTTTCTCCCAGTCTGTGGCTTATCATTTAATTTTCTTAACAGTGTCTTTTCTTACAGTATATTTTGAAGAACAGAGGTTTTTATTTTATCTGTGCTTTTGGTGTATTAAGAAATGTTTGCCTAAGAAGGAGCAGTCCTAATGTTAATGAAATACACATGATCTCTTTTCAAAAGGAGACAGTCTGGGTGGCTGACTAGTAGGAAGGCAGCAAGTTAGGCTGGGTGATAAATGGAGTGTGTGGGTGTCTAAGGGTTCAGGACTTTTGGACAAATACACTGTTCTCACCATAGGCCTTTGCAGTGAAACCAGACCCATGTAACCTACACTGATCTGAGTCTTCATGCTCTCTGCTCTTCTGCTAGATAGAATCTTTTTTGTCCTTAAGTCCTCTATGGCCCTTTGGATATTTTAAAGTGTTTTAAAATATTTTAATGTATTTGATCACTACAGCCCTGTGAAGTAGGAACTAAACGTCTATTGCTTTGTTTTGCTTTGTTTTGTTTTGTTTTGTTTGACGCACAAACTTCTACTATCCCATATTCATAGTTGAGAATTTAAGTGACTTGCCTAACGCCACATAAATATTGAGCAACAAAGTTAGGACTGGAGCCCAAGTCTCCTGACACGAAACATGGTGTCTCCTGCTTTCCTTACTTAAATGCTTGAGCAACTATGGCTAAACCCAAGTCCTCTCTGTGGATATGGTAGAGCCAGGGTAGAGAGGCTGGGTTAGGGAGAGAGGCTATTCATAAAGAAGGTTTGGGAGAACCTGATAACACATTACCATCCCATGTCAAAACAAA
The DNA here is from genome assembly GCF_039906515.1 of Pseudorca crassidens. NCBI lineage: Eukaryota > Metazoa > Chordata > Mammalia > Artiodactyla > Delphinidae > Pseudorca > Pseudorca crassidens. The sequence goes on along the minus strand of NC_090309.1, from coordinate 77,996,746 downwards.
AGGCATTGTGGTACAGTAGGAAATTAGATAAATGTGAGTTCTGAATCCAGTTTGGCTAGCTTTAAAAAATTTTGTCTTCTGAGTCAATGTGTTCCCCTAAAGTATTTGAGAAGACTAGTCTCTCACTCGTTAGCTATGTATTTCTTAACTCTGATTAATCAGTGTCCTTTTAATTATATGAGCTAAAGTTTTTTGAGCATCTATGTATCAGACCCTGCAATCCATTTTATTTACTGCATTTAAACCTCAAAACGTCTCTATGAAGTAATCTCATCCCAATTTATCAAAAAATGAAACAGAGATTATGTTTTGCCTGAGCCCCCATAGAGCATATGCTAGAGATTTAAGATTTTCTGACTCCAAACCCATGCTCTCAGGAACTTAATCTATAGTGCCTCTTGTATTTAAAATGAGCACATTCATTCTTACTGCATACAGTTGCTTTGCAAATTTGGAACAATTCATGTTAAAAGTAGATTGTAAATATTTGTCTTTATTCAATTTCCTCCCCTTCTCATTGTATGAGAGGATTGAATTTCCTAACCCAACTTGCAGTTGCGGGGTGGGGGGTGTCTTATGATTAGTCCTTTCTAATGGGTTATGGACAGAACAGGCTTGTGTCGCTTGGGGGATGGAAAATTTAATCGTCAGTATAAGATCATTCGGTTCTCATTCTGCCTGGGAGATTATGGAAGTGTGTGCATACAAGTGCCACGATTTTCGAGTACCCTGGAATGCTGAGCCGACACGTGGAGGACAGCTGCCTTGGCAAGTTTTGCAGAGTGAACTTGGTATGAGACAGATAAACTTGTCTTCAACCACTGATACTTGGGGGCTGTTTGTTACCGTAGCAAAACCTAATGCATCCTCACCTACACAACATAGCATCTAGGGTTATAGTGAGAGTGGTCATATTTTAGTGGTGGTTGGTCTTGATGTTATTGTCCATAAAGACCATCAGGCCATTTCCAAAAACAACCCCTTTATGGTCCTTGGCCTCTCTTTCATAGACAGGCAAAATATTTTCATTATCAAAGTAGCAAAATTAAAATGATGTCTTTGTAAAACATAATTCAATGACATAGACAAGGAATGGATATATTGTCTGGAGTGTTCAGCAGAAGTTTAAGCATCAGATAAACAGTCTTTTCCCTTGAGTTGATTCTCTCAATCTACTTACAAGTAATTATAAAGGCATTAAACTCACAAGCATGAATGGATTACAAACCATTCTACCACTAAGTAAATTTAAGCAGTCTTCTCGATCTCTATCAGGAAGGCCTTCCCCCCTTAACAAGTTCCACATTGCAGACAAACCTTTCTGCCATCTGCTCGAAGGGAAACATGTGCCAGGATCTTGCACTTGAACATTTTGCCCTTGGTAAGGAAAAAGACCTTAGGGACTTTTTCTGGAAAACCACCCTCTTGGCACACAATTTGTAGCCAAGCTTTGCCCTTTGTCCCTTGTGCGAAATGATCTATTTTGATATGAATGTCACTTTGAATAAATGTGTGTGAGGTCATATTTACACATGCTAACCACGCGTGTGGTTTCTGGTGGTGATGGTGATGGTGGATCCCCATACTGCCAGACTGAGGATTTGAACTGGGTGATGATATCAATGTCTCCTAAGCCACAGAAGGAAACGAGTCATCTTTTAAAAGCTCCGTAGCCGTTCTCTCCACTGTAGTTGCTGCATGTTGCACTGCTTTCCTCCTCTTTCTTCTTCATCGAGCTCATGCTTACTGACTCTTCTTAGATGCTTTCTTTGGCCATGCCACGTGGGTTAAGTAACTCTTCTCTTTGTTCCTTTTACCCTGTTCTTATCCCTCTCCTAGTATAATATGAAGGATATTCGGATATGATGTGGCTAGAGCTTTCTTGCTGACTGGAGGAAGTGTAATGATGTTTCAAAGCTGTATCATCATGTGTATTTTTTCCCTACCATGGGCATCAATTTTCATAGGAAACTTCAAGCAAGAATTGGAACATCCCACGATAGGTGATTTGAAGCATTCTCCTCCCCAAGACAGCACACATGAGATCAATTCTCCAGAAGCCACCAAAGAGAATTCAAATAGTTTCAAGAACTCTGAGATTAGAGAGGAGAAAAGATAGAGAGGATCATAGTCATCGAACTAAGAAAGAAGGCAACTGCATTTCGCAGAGCATACTTGATGTAATCAAAGCCATCTGTATGGATGCCTGCTACATACTCAGACCCTACAATTTGATCAAGTGTATTGGCAAAACCTAAGGATTCAGTGTGACTAGTAACAAGGGCCCCAAGATGAGGCAAGAAGTAGACATCCAAACACACATTTAACTGGAACGAGAGCAAACATGGCAAATACCAAAGATGGTCCAGTTTGGATCATAATCAGTTGCAGCTTTGTATTAAAACATTGCAGTTTTATAATTCACACTAGAATCTTAGTGGGAGGTAAGGGTGAGGATTTTCAAACTCACACACAAAAAATTGACACATAAAATTTGTTTTATAATCAGCTGTATATGACTCATTCTTAACAAATTCTTCTATGGTCTTCAAATATTATTATAGATAAATGAGACTAGATGTTCCTGCCTGTTTCAATCAAGTTTTAAGGGTAGATGTGAACAAAACTATGTAAGTTTTCCACTTTACAGAATCCTGTTTTAAGGAAGTGTTTTTCTGCCCAAGTGCACTAAATGTTGTAGTAGCACTTACCATGTTCTACGTATCTGTCCATGGGCTTATTTCTCGTGAGAACAGTGTCTCACACATTTTTTTACGGCTCACGTGTGTAACATAACAATTAATGAATTAAGACATTAGTTAATATAACTGGCATGGCAGAAAACTATCATCCTCATCACTGGGTAGACAAGGATTTCTTGAAATGACAAAGGAACTAGGAATACAAAAACTGAAAACTTGTTCATACTAAAATCAAAATATCTGTTATGACAAAACACTCTTAAAAAATCAAATCGCTAAGGTAGAGGCTGTGTGATATGTTGTCACATATGTAACTGACATCAGCAAAAGCATAAAAAATATAATACTTCTACAAATCAAAAAGAAGACAAATAGACAAAAGACATAAATAGGTATTTTATAAAAGAGGAATTATAGGGACTTCCCTGGTGGCCCAGTGGGTAAGACTCCACTCCCCCAATGCAGGGGGCCCGGGTTCCATCCCTGGTTGGGGAACTAGATCCCGCATGCCTGCCGCAACTAAGAGTTCGCATGCTGCAACTAAAGATCCCGCATGCCGCAATGAAGATCCTGTGTGCTGCAATGAAGACCCAGCACAGCCAAAATAAATAAATAAATAAATATTATAAATAAATAAATAAAAGAAAAAAAGAGGAATTACATATGACCAATTAATATATGAAAAACCATTTGATTTCATTAGAGATGAGAGAAATGCAAATCAAGATCACAGTGAGATAACATTTTAGAACCATTCGATGGTAAAAACCAATGGTAAGTTAGAAGGACCATGTTCTGCCTCTCAAAACTGGAATAATTTCACCGTGTGCAGTACAAACAGGAAGACTTACTTACACATGAAACTCATTATTAACTCTGTACTCTGTGACACTTGCTAGTTACCACAGTTCTCGATGACAAATGACATAGTGTTCTTATTTGCCAGAAGGTTCCTCATGTAATATGTAGAACTGCTTTTAGAGTGTCATAAAATTTGATTTGTGCTATTCCTTGTCGAACATTAAATTGTAGTATTTAAACAAAAAAACAAGGACTGACATCTCCTCCAATCTGAGTTTTGTTTTACATTACATTGAATGTTTCTGAAAGAATCACCTGTTCCTAAGAGATAGAGACTGATTTCCTAACCTCTTTGTGTAAGTTCAAAAAAAAAATGAAGGTTTAATAAATTTCTAGAAAAGGTATAGTAAACACAGTATTAAGGATGACTGCCACCTCAACTGGGGAGAGAAAAGGAGATATAATGGGAAAATCACATAGCATGCTTTTGTCAATATTCTAGTTTCCACATTGGATGATGGGTGCATTGGTAGAAAAAAATTCTACTTTAATTCCTAAAAGGCTTCTCTAAAACCAAACTAAAATCCTTAAACTATGAAGTTGGGAAATAATGAGATTTGTAAATGCTTCTCCAATTTGAAGAAACTGCTTTTTGATCATATAAAAACAGCTATGAAAAATACATTTTAAAATTTTCTGGTATCACTCATCTTTTCAAAAAGAAGAACAAAAATACCCAAGGAGAAAAAAAATGTTCATTATAAAGGATTGAATCAGAAAAATCAAAAATACGATGAGTAGTTTCTTAGGGATAAACATCAACACTTTGGGTCATGTTTTCATTATATCACTGTAGCATCAGATAATGGGGATTATTCAGCCAATTTAGAAATATATCTTTTCAATCATGAACCTCATTTTTAGCGCAACCTATAGGAACTGGGTCAAGGATTTTAGTGTGCTTCTTTTCCCTGCCTGAAACCCACACATATCCAACCACCATGAACCTGAACTTCGCAAACTGCCTTTACCATTTAAGGCACCTAAAGTACATCAGTCAATGTCCTGCCCCTTAATTATGAGCACTATTTACGTAAGGTTACCGAAGGTCTAATTAATAAAATATATAAGAGCATAAAGTAAATATTAAGTGTGTACTCAAGGTCATCACTCACGGTTAAGGGCATAACATGGTATATTTCTTTCCTGGTTCTTCATCTCAAGTCCTTTCATGTGTGCCACATCCAACCTCCAAGTGCCACCCTCTTCTGCTGTTCAGCAACTCAGCTCGAACAGGAACACCTATCATGCAAACATCCAGCGCATGTGAATGCCTGACCCGTCCCCTGCCAGGTGGAAGGTACTTACCCTCAAACCCTGATGAGGAAGAAATTTGACCTGAGCTAATAGCTACTGTATTCACAGCATGGAAACTGAGATATATTTCTCCTCCTGAGTTCTATTAGGTTGGAAGCAAGAATCATCACAGAGAAACACCGTGGCTATATCAAGGATGTCCACGGATGTCAACTGGACTCATTATATTCCTGAAATGTCATCCTAAAATCTGTCTTAATAACAGAGCTGGTTAACGAGACTGATTTTTCAACCGGGGACTGCTTATATAAGTTAACTTCTAAGTCAAGTTATCAAGAGAAGACCTTTTCCCCAGATTATTACTACCTCTATCCCTCAACATGAGAAGATGAGTTCAGGGAAAAAGCAAATTCGACAAGTGTTTCTTACATGTTTACTCTGCTAAGCATTACCATAGAAGCTACAGAATAAAAGCCACAAACTATTGAATCCCAGCTACGTGCCAGATATTTTGCATCCATTTTCACTAAAGTTCACAACTCTCCACATTAGTTGTGAAATTCTACATTTTACAGATGAGGAAACTAAGTTGCCCAAGGTCACAAAACTACTAAAACCTGAGGCTGGCATTTGAATCTAGACCTGTCTCAGTCTGAAGGCTGCAGGCTTTTATTATAAGATGGATGGTTTTAAAGAAATTTACCAGCGTACTGGATAGTTCAAAAAGCCACAAGTTCTCTACAACTAAAGGTACACTGCCTTTCATGAACATTTGGAAACTATAAAAGGTCAAATCAAGCCCCTCTTCACCCCCTTCTGTTTATTATAACAATGTTACATTACAAACTGAAACCCTCAACCAAGACCCCCTAATGGCTTGATAGGTTTGTTCATTTCTCCCATATTCCCCTCTTCCCAGTGTACAGACCAGCTCACCTCAGCCTACTGTATGTTACACTTTGCTCTGCAGGGGTCTGCAGGGGGGAGTGAGTGGAGGAGACTCCTAATCTTTTTGGTTACAAACTAACTCACCAACAGACCCATAGGTGTTTTGTGACCAGCCTAATATCACAAATATTAGCATTGATGGTGTTTGGGAAGGTGCTTTCTTAACATCAAAGATCAAAACTATAAATTCATCTAACACATTCAACTTCAAGAAGACATGCAAACGATTCTTTAACAACTTATAGCTTCAGGAAATCAGAAACTGACTGTCTTTAAGAAAATAAAAACAAGCCACGTGTATCCTATGTGGAATTAAGTGGACAGAGAAATTAAACTGACCTGAAGCTATTTCCTTTTTCCTCTCTCTTTGAATACACACGGCCTTGAAAGGCTCATCTCCAGGTAGTAAAGCAGCATCTGTCAGCAGCGGGCCTGGAAAAACCATCTCTCAGATGGAAAAAAAAAAAGAAAGTTTGATGACCAGATGTAGGAACGTAATTTGAGACAGAATAGGCTGAATTTAGGAGACTAGAATGTCCCTTATAAAGAAGCAGACCAGTGAAGGGTGTTATAGGGCAGTGCTTCCAAATTGTAAAAGTGCATATAAATCACTGGGGAATCTTGTTAAATTCAAATTCTGACTTGTGAGTTCTGGATGAAGCCTGAGATTCCCAGGTGACGCCAGGCCGCTGGTCCTCAGACCACACTTGGAAAACCAAGGTTATAGGGCAGTGGGTTGTTTAATGGTGTCAACTGATATTCTGTGATGGTAAAAGACAATGATTCGGGGAGAACAGTCATGCCAGAGGAGACTAGCGCAGGATGGACAGGCTGGTAGGGTCTAAATGTGTATGGCCCACCTGCCGGGAGGCCACGGGAAGAACCCGAGTCCTGGGTCTCACCCTCGTGTGCTCCTGACTTGCAGTATACAGTGGATAGATATCCACCAGGACTAACATTATGAATTCAGCCATCCATTCTATTCTCGTACAGCCAAAGGGACAAACACATTTTGGAGTGCCATAATTTCTACCATCATTTATAAATTGATTCAAGAATAGTGTTGTGTTGCCATACATCCGTTCTGCTACGATCTGAATGTTTACGTTTCCCCAAAATGCATATGTTGAAGTCCTAATCCCCAAGGTGACAGTATTAGGAGGTGGGGCCTTTGAGATGTGATTAGATCATGAAGGGAAAGCCCTGACACATGGAATCGGTACCCTTATAAAAGAGATCTGAGAAAGCTTCTTTGCCCTTTTCAACACATCAGGACACAGCAAAAAGACTACCATCTTAGAAGTGGGCCCTCCCCAGGTGCCATGGTCTTGGACTTCCCGGCCTCCAGAACTGTGAGAAATAAATTGATGTTGTTTATAAGACACCAGTTTGTGGTATTTTGTCATAGCAGCTCACACAGACTAAGACACTCTACGTCCCTCCTCCATCTCCCAAATCACTTTTCCCACCGCTTCTGGAAGTATCTGAATATGGGATAGGAACACCGGAATCAAAAGTCTGCGAAAAGCTTTGAATGACAGTAAGCACAAACATCAGGCTCCTGATTGGACGCCGCTTGTAAAAGTCATCCTCATTCACACCCGTCATTACGTTATTTCTCTCAGGAGGGCATGTGTTGCTCACGCTTCTCTGTCCTGCTTTCTACCATCTCTCAGTTCTCCATTGTGTGCACTAAATTCAAAGGGACGGGAAATTCCATTTCTACTCTATGGTTATATCATCTCTCTAATCACTTTATTATGAAGCCTGGGGGTAACTGTGCCATTTGACATACTTTCCATCAAAGGCATGGAAATCCTGGAGGCAGGACAGGCATGGAATGTTCACTGTTGATCAAATGAGAGGAGCACTTGTCTCTTCTTGTAGGCAATTACCATCTAGCTGTCCCTTTGCCACCCCATGATCCCTTCTCAGAAAGACCTCCAAAGACTCCTCTTCTTCCCAGCTCTCAATGGCCCTCAACAGCTGGCCCCATATCCAAGTCTAATCGCATGTTGTACCAAAGCATAGAGCTACTTTAAAGCACATCCCCATATAAAATATCCAATACAGAACAGCTCACTCTAATAATGTGTGTGTAAAGAAAGTAAGTTGAGCTCGTTGGTAATTCTATCAAATATCCCAACTCTCCATCGTCATCCCCACGCATCCATCCAACCTTCCACAGACACCAAATGAGCATGAGTCACGGGCACGAAGGAAACACAAGGGCAAGGACAGCACGTACTGTCCTCAAAAGATTGACGGTCTCTTAAGGTAAAACACACCAATTTTCTTTCATTTAAACATTCATTGATTTACTGAATCCTCAGTGAGCCCTAATCATACGCCAGGCACTATGGTAAATTCTGGGAATAAGCCATAAACAAGATGGACATGAGTCGTACTTTCTCAAACCTCATGGTCTAGCAGAGGAGACAGAAGAGAGTGACATAATAAGCAGCTAAGGACAAAGCAGGAGATAAAGGCAGATGCTGCAGCTGCAACTCAGTGAAATGAGACCCAGTGTCCTGCCTGCATGGGCAGAGATGGTGCAAGGAAGCAGTGAAATTTGAATACAGCTGCAGTAAGTTCAAGGACTTCAGCTACATAGGATCTTCTGAAAGATTAAGTAGTTCCTAGGGGCCAGAGAAAGTCGAGAAAAATTTCCTAACTTAAGTAGAAGGTTTCTGTTGTATATTTTTTCTTAAATTGAGGAATATTTACCCTTGGGAGTACGTGGTGGAGGTGCCATGAGTATAAGAATCCATGGTAAAATAATAAAACATCTTCCTGGGGTAACAATTTTACTAAATGGTGATTTAAGACATACGCGTGTGTGTGTGTGTGTGTGTGTGTGTGTGTGTGTGGAATAGAAAGTAAAATTTATATGAATATTTTCTAACAGAAAACTTCAAAGCCATGCCTTGTTTGTGTCGGATCACTTAGGCCTCTACAGCCACACCTTCTCCATGACTGCCAACACAGCACATTCTCATTTCTGTATGTTGAAGAATGTGCTTACAGGAAGGAAGGAACCCTGCTCTGCCGAGAAAAAGAGATACGCATCAGGAAAGCTGGTGTGAGTCATTACATGAAAGATTAAATGCCGGACTGAGGATATTAGGTTTCATTGATGATACTGGAGGAGGAGGTATGGGACTGCGTAGCTGTGAGCTGAGCAGGGACTCATGGGACCAGGCAGACGGCTGCATTTCTGAGTCTCACTTGTGGATGATAGTATGTGGATCTTTACCTGAAGGCCAGGGGTGACTATGACAACAAAACAAAGGCCACCTTGGAACAGGTATGGGCCAGATATATGCACAGGGTGCTGTCCCTGTAGTCAGTCAGAGCTACCAGGTGTATTGTCTTGGAGACTGCACAGTGGAGGTGCTTGGAGAAAAAGGTCAAAAAATGTCAGAGTCCGAGGAGAGGTAGGAACAAGTTGGGGCTCAGGCTCAACTCCCCCTGAGGGGGGAGGGTTTCCTCTCTACACTGGTGTCAGTCTTGCATCAAGAAGACATGGTGATCACCTGTCACGGTTTTCTTGCTGCCACGTCACAGGGCAGGATGAGGTTGGGAGATGCTGTCCCCTGGGTCAGGTCCAGATTTAAATCGCTAATCATTGCTCGAAGGCAGAGGAAGAGAGAACCTGTTAGGGATCACTCTGGTCTTGGGGAAGGAGCGATCCCTAATACCTGGTCTTCTCACATAGATATTATGATGCATTTCAAGCAGGGTTTTTGCTTGGATGTATCTCCCCAGGTTACACCCACAAGGGCTTGGTGTAAATGACTCCTAGAAAGACACAGGTTGTGTGGACATGACCCCAGGAATCTTGCCTGACTCCTATGCCTTGCTCTACCCCACTTGCGTCCTGGAGCAGGGCATGGATCTGTGTGGGCAGGGACTATTTTTTCGGTCAGGTTTAGATGGTTCTGAACACAAAGCATTCGGTGAAGCTCAAGACCAGCGCTGCCCAATAGATATACAACGTGAGCCACATATGAAATCTTAAATTTTCTAGTTGCCACATTAAAAAAATGTAAAATGAAACAGGTGAAATTCAAATACATAATCAGTATAAAAACTATTAATACTATTTTACACTTTTTATTTCCTAAGTCTTTTGTAGTCAATTTTACACAAACCGCACATCTCGGTTTGGGCTAATCACACTTCTAGTGGGTAACAGGCACGACTGCTGAATGGCTAACATATCGGACAGCACACTTCTGGACTGATCTCAAGCCTGTGCATCACAGTAATGCCTCCTGGGCATTCCTGCAGTAATCAAGGTCCAGAAATACCAAGCCACTTGCCAGAGGTCACAGGAAGTGCTGGAGTCAGAGCCAAGACGAAATCAGAGTCTCTCAGAGCTAATCAAGTCTTCTTTCCAGCACAATTGACGCTGATTTCTCTCTTCATCGTCACAGCTACATCATCAGCGGGCTCTCTTCCTTCAGCGCACTCTCACACTCTTTCTCTCTGCTCCGGCTGCCACCACCCGACTCTGGCCTTGATTGCAGTAACCTCCTAATTAATGTGCTGGCTTTTGGTCTCCCCTTCCAGCCTCTGGCAAAACCTGAACTTAGCACAGCTCTGATTAAAACAAGTCCACTGCTGAAAACAATGAGTCCCTATCTTTTTAAACAGATTTTAATTTTTAGAGCAGTTTTAGGTTACAGAAAAAAATAAGTAGAAAGTACAAAGAGTTCCCATATACCCTCTCCACCCACCTCCTGGTTACCCCCATTAACATCTTGCATTGGTGGGGCACAACTGTTACAATTATGAGCCACGATTGATAGTACAATATTATACAGTTTACATAAGGGCTCACTCTTTGTGTTGTACAGTTCCACAGGTTTTGGCAAATGCATAATGCAATGTGTCTACCATTACGGTATCATAGAGAATAGTTTCACTACCCTAAAATCACTTGTTCTCCACCTATTTATTCCAACCTCTCTTTTCCTGAAACGCTTGGCAACCAGTCATCTTTTTACTGTCTCCATAGTTGTGCTTTTTCCAGAATGTCAAATGGTTGGATTCATACAGTATGCAGTGTTTTCACACTTGCTTCATTCACTTAATAATATGCATTTAAGGTTCTTCCACGTATTATTGACTTGATCTAATTTCTTTTTATCATTAAATGGTATTTTGTTGTCTGCATGTACTTCAATTTGTTTATCCATATCCTTCAGATGTACTGAAGGATATCTTGGTTGCTTCCAAGGTTTGATAATTATGAATAAAGCTGCTACAAACATTTGTGTGCAAGTTTTTGTGTTGATTTCCTATTTTTAAATGATTCAAATACTTTCCATGGTCTGGTATTAACAAATATCTCTATATTTTTTCTATAAAAAATGGTTTCTCCCTCAAACTTTGTTCTTCTTTTTCAAAACCCGTTTTAGCTATTTGAAGTCCTTTGCACTGTCACATAAATTTTAGAATCTACTTGTCAATTTCTATAGAAACACCTGATGTTTTGATTGAGATTGCATTAAATCAGTAGATCAATTCACAGATAATTTGTATCTTAACAATACTGAGTTTTCTGACCAATCAACAGATATTTCTATTTATTGATGTCTTCTCTAATTTTTCTCGCAGTATTTTAGTTTTCAGTGTACAGATCTTGCACTTTTGTCAGATTTATCCCTATGCATTTCATATTTTTATGCTCTTATAGATTTTTAATTAAATTTATGATTGCTGCTAGGATATAGAAATACAACTGACTTTTGTATATTGATCTTATCTCCTGCAAACTTAGTAAACTCAATTAGTTCTACTAGGTTTTTTGTACATTACATCAAATTTTCTACATAGATGATCATGTCATCTGAGAATAATAACAGAATTGCTTCTTCCTTTCTAATCTGTATGACATACATACATACATACATTTCTCTCTATATATATATTTATTTATTTATGCCTTATTGCATTGACTAGAATCTCTAGTACAGAGTTTAAATGAAGTGATTAGAGCAGTCACCCTTATTTTCTTCCTGATGTTAAAGAGAAAGCATTCAGTCTTTCACAAGTACGATGTTAGCTGTAGGTTATTTCATTAATGCCCTTTATCAAAATGAAAAAGTTCCTTCCTGTTCCTAGTTTACTAAGAGAGTTTTTAATCAGGAATGGAGTTTGAGTTTCATTTTTAAATGCTTTTTCGGTTTTTATTGAGATTATCATGTTTTTATCTTTTCTAGTTTGTTAATGAGATAAATTACACTGATTGATTTTTTTTTATTGTTAAGCCAACCCTACATTTCTTGGGTAAATTAATTTAGTCATGATGTATTCAATCAATTATATTTTTGTTTAGAATTCTTACACGTGTTTATGATTGGTCTACAGTTTTATTTTCTTGTAATGTCTCTGTCTAGCTGTGATATCAAGGTAATGTTGGCTCATAGAATGAGTTGGGTAATAGTCTCACCTTTTCAATTTTCTAGAAGAGCATATGCCGAATTGGTAATACTTTTTTCTCTAAATGTTTGGTAGAATTCACAAGTGAAACCAACTTGTCCTGGAGTTTTCTCTGAGGGAATATTTTTAACTATGAATTCAATTTTAAAAAATAGATATAGGGCTATTTAGGTATCAAATCTTCCTCGAGTGAGCTATGGTAGTTTGTGTCTTTATAAGAATTTGTTCATTTCATTGAAGTGGTTGAATTTATTGACATAAACCTGTTCATATTACTCCTTAATTATCTTTTTAATAACTGTAGAATCTATAGTGATACTTTTTTCATTCCTTATATTTGTAATTTGTGTCATTTTTCCTCCCTTATCAGTCTGACTAGAGGTTTATTTATTTAATTAACCTTCACAAAAAGAATCAATTTCTGGTCTTACTGATTTTCTCTATTTTTTTTTCTGATATTAATATCATTGACTTCTGCTCTTTACTATTTCCTTTGTTCTACTTACTTGGACTTATAATTTTTTCTTCTTTTTCTAGTTTCTTAGAAACTGAGGTCATTCAAGACCCTTCTTCTCTTTGATATAGGCACTTACTGCTATAAATTTTCCCCTAATTACTGCTTACACAGCCTCTCACAAATTTTAATGTTTTATACACATTTTGATTCAGTTCAAAATACTTCCTTTTCCCTTTCGATTGCTTCTTTGATTCACAAGTTATTTATAAATCTGTTACGTAATTTCCAAATATTTTGGGATTTTCCTGAGAACTTTTCATTATTGATTTCTAATTTAGTTCCACTGTGGAATCATTTACTCTTGCTTTTTATTACCGACCCTGGCATTTATTTTTAAAAACTGTGATTTCTTACTTGCAACTTTATACCTCTTCCCACTTCTCTAGCCAGCAAACTCCTATGCATTCTTCAAGGTCCAACTCAGATATGATGTCCTCTGTAAAACCTTCCCAAATTCTCCAGCTTTTTCTCTCTTGCGCCTGCAAAGTCCTTTCTGTGAACTCATCTAAAAATTCTTGTCATACTGGGTTGCAATTATGAGTTAACAAATTTGTCTCTCTCCACCAGACTTCGAGGTCTTCAAGTACAGTGGTCAAGTTCTCTGCAGGTTTGTCTCCACAGATCCTGGCACACAGCAGTTTCTTGAATGAATGAATGAATGAATGAAAGAAATCAGTGACAGAGCCACTAAGTTTTGAGCCCTCCTCAGCTCATGCCTTCAGTTTCCAGAATGACTCAGCTACTGAAAACAAAGAGAAGATGTGAATATCAAGAAAGAGAGAGGGAAGCATAAATAAGTATCTGTGTGAAAGAACCAGGGACACGAAACAGGCCCCCTCAGGTATGGCAGGATGCCTGCTTTATGTCCAGGTTTACTCTATGCCTGCAGGAGCTGGGCTGGTGGCTCACGCTAGGCCGGCGCCTTACCTATGCAGATGGTAACCAGGCCTGCCTGTGAGTGAGTGCAACAGACACAAAGCAGAGCCACGCAGGTGCTCCCCACTCCAGCTGTGGGAAACCTCTGGGCTGGACACGGGGAAATAATGTCTGCACCAGGCTTGGGCCCAAGTGTGCACAGCAGTGTGTGTGCACATGTGTGTGTGGAGGGGGGCGGGAGAAGGGGGAATGGAAGGAGGCGAATGACTACTAAATCTGTACTCACAAGGAAAGGAGAACAAGCAGAATCCTTATTTCCATCCCTGGCTGAACTCAAACCGTATACTTTCTCAGTGATCTCATCTAAAAATGTCTCACCTTCCCTAAGACCAATCTGTGCCTGTCAGTGACTAATACTGATCTAGAAATTGGTACTTTTATAGCATTCCATAGCAGCAAAGGAGGCTTCCCCTGTAATAGTACATGCCCGTCTAGGAAATTTTCTTTATAAAAAGAGATCAGAATACCAGTTTTCACTGGGAGATTTCAGACATCAGCCAGCATATAGGGCAGATATACAATAGCCTTTCCACAGAAATGAATAACTTGGCTGGAGAATAACTTTTGTATGCCTCTCTCTGCAGCCCTGTGCCCCATTGTTTCTACATAAGCCCCCTACGTTCCTAAAATACTGGACCTCTTAGCAATCGGGAAAAACAGACAAACAAAAAAACAAGCTCTCTATATTCCCAAGTCTTTGATCAATACGTAAGGCATTCAGGCAGCATTCTGCAAAAAGAGCTGCTTATGTGGCTTGGTCTCCTCAGTAAACTGATGGACTCCATTCAGTCCATATCTGGAAAAGCCTTTAGCTCTTTAATTCAAGGATCAGTTGAGAATAATTGGGCCTATGCTCTTGCATGAGAACTTGATAATTTACCCTGGGTCCTTATGGGTGACAGAGGGTGAAAGTCACACTGTACCTACAGCCTCAGTCCCTAGTAGCCCCTCTCTAAGGAGCTGGTGAGGACTTTTAACCAGGGTGGCTAGAGGTCCAGGTGTGTGCAGTCCTCTTGTGTGTGGTCTGTGCTGGAGTTTCACAACGTCAGCCTGGAGTTGTTTGCTCCTTTCTCCGAGCTCAGTATTTGAAAACTCAGACCACATTTGTTGATTCCATAGGGGTATAGCTTTCCTCCAACGTGCTCTGCAAAGTTATGGCTGTAGTTCTAAGACAGCACGCCAAGAGCAGATCTGTTGCCTGGTCCTCTCCCAGAAAAACATGAGACCTAGATTTGGAAAGAGCCCTAACCCAGCCAGTGGGCAGCAGTCATTTACCCTCAGAGGTGGCTGTTAGTTTGCACTGAAAGAGCTCACTCTAGGCTCTGAAACATGAGAGAAGCCAGCCTTTTTGAGTCTGACCCTAGTGGACTGACTACCTGTTCTTTAAGATCCTAACCTTGAACTTGCACCCTCCTTCTGCATCACTATTCCCGAAGAGAACCTTCTGTTTTCTTCTGCTGATACTTTTATTTCTTGACTGTTTTACAAGAAAACGGATTTGACATCTACATCTAACGACAAATTCAAATCCTATTATGCGACACGTTTTTCCACACAGGGGCAGAAATTACCAGGAAAGCAACAATAAAGGGTCTTTGGCAAAGCAGCTCCTTATTAAATGTTTGTTTCATTTACTTATTCATTTGTTCATCGTACATTTCCTGTGTCCTTACTTTGTACCAGGACCATGCTAGGCACTGGGGATACAGAGATGAACAGACTCCTGCCTTCTTGGAGTTCACAGCCCAGTGGGGTGACAGACAGCTAAGCAAGGATTATGTATTGCCAGATGAGCTATGCTAATCGTCTGTGTAGGGTGCCCTGGGATCCTGGGAGAGTGGCCGGGTTAGAGCTGAGCATGGGAGGGGGGGAAGAAGGACTGAAGAGAACGCATTGTCATCAGATACAACTAAGCTTGAATCATAGCCCTGCCTCTGCCCTTTATTAGCTGTGAGATGTTAAGAAAATTACTTAACCTGTCTGAGCTTTAGCTTTATTATCTGTGAAATCAAAATAATTTTAATGGACTGTTTCAGAAGATGAAATAAGATCATATTTATAAAGCACTTAGCGCAGTTGCTGGCATCTGGTAAGCGTTCAATAAATGTGACCTCTTCGTTCATTTCATCATTGTTATTTTCTCTGCAGTCCGAGTCAACTTCTGACATACCAGGAGAGGATCAGTGCTAAAGACAAGATACGGGGAAATCAGACAGCGACTTCCTATCCAGTTCACAGAGAATACCTATGTTCTGTTTATTGGGAGCTGTCAGCCTGCCTCATTTTGCTATAAAACCCACTTCTTTTCCAGTTGCTGGTTGGGAAATTCTACCCCGAGTTATCAGTTTACGAGGTGTGTGGCAGAGGCAAGGTTGGGAATTGGTCCTGCCACCTTATCTGGTTCTCTGCCTTGGCAATGTCCTCTTCCTCTATCCCCTTTTCATTATGCATTCAGAGTTTAAAGCAGAGAGGACTGCATTTCCTCTTGTCACTGGCATGACTGTGTCTGTCTCCTGGACATGTGCCCGCTGCAAATGGCTCCTACTTTTCTCCCATTAATACTGCGTCTGCATGTATAGCTGTCTAGGCCTTTGTTTAAATATTAAGAATGAGTGCGTTCAGACAGTCAGCACACAGAAATGTAGACGCATGGCCAAGAAAAAGAGTGTGGCTGACATAAAATACAGTGGTGAATAAATACGCAGAATCTGAGAAATTGTAAAGATTCGATCAGTTTTTTTCATCCACAGGTTTATTCAGTGTAATGGGGTGGGAAATGGCATGTGATGCCCAGACACAGAAGTAAGGAGAGGTTTTTTTTAACATATATTCTGTTTATAAATTCATTCGACAAGCAAATTTGCCACCAACCTTTCTTTTACTTGACTAATCCTAGCAAGGATGGAGAGAATGGGAAGGCAGGTGCCTTCACAGATCTGCTCTGGGTCACCTGTGATGCTGGGAACCACCTGCAGTAATTGTCCCACAAGCACACCTTCCATCATCCCTAGATCCTGAGACAAAGTACCAGGGTTACAAAGGACAACAGTGCCCATTCATTCCTTCACCTAATGGCATTCCCACTGCCTAGAAAACCCTGTGTAAGATTCTGTAAGAAATACAGAAATGAATAAAATCAATCCTTGTCTCCAGGGAGCTCATGATCTAAAGGGGGACACATATTACTCTAACATCAGATACAAAGGGATGTAAAAGATGAGTCAAGGTTATTAAAAGAGCCCAATGTTTACTATGTAATCTGTATTAAATGCACTATCAATGGGTCATTTCTGAAGGAGCAGCCAGAGTATTCATTATATAACTGCACCAATTATACAAAAATGGCAACTTGAATGAAAACCTGAAAGTTTAAATCAGATATTCTGCCTGCTGTTCAACAGAAATATTATCACATGACCATATATGCTCAGATCATCATAACTAATATTTCTAGAACATTTTGCAGTGAAGTGCTTTTTGTGTTAACTTCTGTGTATAGAGCTAGCATTAAACCCATGGTCCTATACATTAACATATATACTTAGATTTGGAGATGTATTGAATTATAAGGTCACCACTTCCAAATTATTCAGATATTGGAGTGTCAGTAAAACCCACTGTTGTCAAAATCAAACTTCAGAATGTTTCTCATTTTCCTCAAATTAGAGGTACAACATATCTGAAGCACAGTATGTTAAAAGGACTGCCCAATATTGAGGGAAATAGAGATGCCTAATGCCAAAAAAAAAAAAATTTAAATGGCTGATGTATTAGGTTTGAATGTGAAAAATACGAAAATCCTCAAATTGATTGCCAGCTTACACCACACATCAAATCTGATCCTGAAAAGTGAAAAACGCCAATGTCTGCGGCAAGAGTCAAAAGGAAAAAAAAGCTTCAAACAACTTAGAAGCAGCATGTTTACTCAGTGTATAGTATTTGCATATCATTCTTAATTCTGTTAAATCCTGAGGCTTCTACTGGCAGACATTTGATGTCATACCAGGAGCAAAAGAAGGGGGCATGAGGACTTGAAAGGTAACAGAATGATATTGCTTTCCTGAATGGAATGTAATTCTGATGGACTTTTTCAAAGTTATTTGGGATTTTTGAGGTTTGACACTGATTGAGCAGATGTAAGACAAACACATGTTTTGTAAGCTAACTTGCCCCACTGCATTCTGTGTGATAAAAGTAGTTTTGGGGCTTCCCTGGTGACGCAGTGGTTGAGAGTCCGCCTGCCTATGCAGGGGACACGGGTTTGTGCCCCGGTCCGGGAAGATCCCACATGCCGCGGAGCGGCTGTGCCCGTGAGCCACGGCCGCTGAGTCTGCGCGTCCGGAGCCTGTGCTCCGCAACAGGAGAGGCCACAACAGGGAGAGGCCCGCGTAACGCAAAAAAAAAAAAAAAAAAAAAAAAATTAAAAAAAAGTAGTTTTAAAAGGAATGTGTATATGTACAGCTGATTCATTTTGCTGTACAGTAGAAACTAACACAACATTGTAAAGCAACTATACTCCAATAAAAATTAATTTAAAAAAATAAAAGGAATATCAAGTACAAGTGTAAAATTCTGCACACTCCTCCAGAAATCAACATTTTAACCTTATTTAACCTTATTTGATGTGATATATTTAAAACACTTAAAACACTTTATTTAAAATAAAGTCAGTGGAGGAGAAAGGACAATTTTGATAAATTTAAATTAGCATTAACTGTTAAAAATACCAAAAAAATAATAATCTATTTGGGGAATTATTTAAAATCAAGTAGATTAAATGACTAAGTACTGATAACAAGAAAGATGTTCAGAAGGAAAGCAAGGATATTGGGCTGACGTGGACTATGTTAACTGAAGCATGAATGGTAAAAAAAAAAAAAAAAATTAAGAGTAACCACTGAAAGAATAATGTATAATTTTCAACATACTAGAGGAAGAAATAGAAAAAAAATAAAATAACCTATCCAATAAAAGGAGAAAAGGAAGAAAATGTGAACAGAAAATAGCATGGCAAATTGAAAACACAATATTGATGAAAAATATCAAATTAGAAACTTACATATTTAGGACCAAATTACAATAAAAGCAATTTATTTCTACACATACCACACATTGTAGTTATGGTTGTAGTCATGATTATATGACTGTTTCTATTGGACATTTGGCATCTAAAGAGTTCTCAAAGGAAAATTTAAGGTCTTACATCAGAAAAAACTAAAGATTGTAAATTAATAAAATAGGGTTTTTAAGCTGAAAAAGAAAGTAGTAAATCGAGAGATAGTGTTGGGAAGTCAATAATAGAGATAAGAGAAAAATTTATAAAATAAAACAAAGAAAATCATAGGGATAATAGACAAACCTAAAAGATAATTAATTGCAATAGCAGAAAGAAGGAAAGAAGGAAAGATAGAAAGAAGGAATGAGTGAATAAACAAACAAATGAATGAACCCCTGGCATGGTTAAGAGTGTCCCAGGAAGGTTGAAAGTAGACAGGATCTTGTTTCTCAGACAGGGAAAACACATGCCAACCGTGAATTTTCCTGCCACATCAGAGAAGAGACCCCTGACATGAAGACCAGAATCCTTCCACCCTGGATTCTTTCTCTAATTGGGACCCCAAGAAGTCCATCTGGAGGAAAACTGAATTAAGGCCAGATCCCTGAACATAACAGCTTCCTTCTTAACATATAATGGACGCATAGTCTCTGAATCAATTCAAAACTCTTTTGGACTCAGCTCTGTAACACCAGTTTTTCAAACTTTATTCCCCGTTATGTGAGGTAGTACCTCTTTGTCTGCCACAATACTCTCTTTGACCTTTAAACTTCAAGGTTTTCAAGCTCTGGGATATGGAAACTAGGTTGAACACAGAGCATCAAGGCTCCTAATTATTTGATCATCTCTTCCTACTTACAGGCCTGGTCTCTAGGTTCTAGCATGTTCCATGCCTAGGAATCCCATCATTCTATGGTACCTGCCTAATTGTGGCAGAGCATCCCAGCTGTAGCTGAGCACCTGTTTCTGAGGGTAAGCATAAGAGATAAGTCTCACTCTGTGACCTGGCAGCGCTAGGACACGTCCCATGGTTACTTTAGCTGGAAAAACATGAAGGAGGGGAGGGTTGGTGGAGATCTTGAACAAAGCCAGGATCCAAGCCTGCAGTTCATGATTTCTTGCAGGTGTGTTTGATCACTTTGTACCTACCATCAGGAACTGTGAAACATGGCTACCAATTTGTTTTCATTCTTTGTTTGGCTGTGTCTAATGATGTCAAAACAACCTGTCAGTTCAACACAAAGATACGAGCTGGTTCATTGGAGACACTCACTTACTGCTTGACACTGTGGAGGTAGAAAAACTGGGAGCTGGACTGCCCTCTCCCATCCCTGGCCTCCCTCCAGCCACTTCTAATGCATTTGTTGTTCTGTTACTTGATTGCAAGGTGTGAGAGAGGTAGCCAATGTGAGACCTGATGAAAGTAGAGTGGCTTTATCCTTAATGGTTATTTGATCAGCATTATCACTCACAATGAGCCCTGCTGCAGTTGAAGCACATACAATACTTCATGAAATTCAATGTACTCAAAGAGACCTACTGTTGGTTTATGGCTGGATGAGGATAATTATTAAAGTAATTATTAGATCATTTCCAATAATAGGAATTTGCTCGTTGTCTTCACCTTTATCTTCAAAGCATTAGACACTGACTTGATCCTTTAAACACCCTCTGCTTGGCCTATTTACATCAGCCAATTGCTATACATGTTAATCTTAGAACATAGCAAGGGAAATACCCCCTTCCTATAGGTATGATCAGTAATGACAATCTTCTGAGACTGTGGCTGCCCTTTATCTGCAGCTACCTTCCTTCCGGCATTCAGCGTACTGAATAACGATTAATAGCACTGCTGGGTGGTGAGAGATGCTGAAGGGTCGTATGCACAGAGCTTAACAAATCACCTTCCAATGCAAATTTTGTGCAAGTAAAAGTACCTTGCTGAGTGTATATTCTTTCATTTGGAACTCTGAATTACAGAGATTAGGGAAAAAGTGGTCGATACCTAACAAGCCACATAGCTGCAGAAATAAGAGAGGTCTCAGTGCATTAAGGTAGTCCAGAGAGCATGAAGAAAATCTAACATTATCAGCCTGCAGTGTGTTTGCTACGGCTACAGAGAAAAGTATTTTTAGCTACTTTTTTTTAAGTAATCAAAAGGGAGAAAAATATCTACCTTCACATTTTAGTTTTTTAAATCTTGATTTATTTCAATGAGCAATTTGCTTTATAATTTTATCTTTACAGACTTTTAAGCAATTAAATAGTTTAGTCTGGTAGCCCTTAATTGCATAGTTATGCAATATTATGAGTAATGGATGTTTGATCAGGTGACAGTTCTCAGCAACCAGAAATTGTTAAAAATTGTTTTCTTGCACATCCACATACCACATGGAACATTTTTTCCTTAAGCTGAGTGACATTTCTTGACAATTGTATCAGACTTATTTGTACAACATACAATGGAATGTTTCCCTATTTCAAATTGAAAATCAACTTTCCTCCTTTATCTCTTCTCTATAAGGAAGCTACATTACCTCCAAAGGGTAATGCTTCTAGAGCTTCAATTGTTGTGGTGAACATAAAGGTCATTGGCTGCATGTGGCACCATACACTGTGGGGTGAGGTGCTTCACTCAGACTGCGACAGCTTGCTGAAAGAAAGGATTTTGAATCAGACATGAATTTGGCAGGGTTGAAATCTGTTAAACATCTTCTACCTTATCAGGAAACATCAGGTGATTCTCCCCAGCAGCTGTCTCTGTCTCCTAGTTCATTCCTGCAAGAAAGCAGGAAGCAGCTCAATGCTGAGACCTGCCCTTCGGGTCAGTTTCTGAGCACCTGGGGACAATGAAAAATCCCAAGGCTTAGAGTCTGGAGACCTGAGTATCTGCTCAGGCTCTGGTATAAGCTCACTCTAAGGCCTTAGACAAGACACTTCCACTTTCTGAGCCTCAGTTCACCATTTATAAAATGAGAAGAGTTCTGGTAAAGATGACATGTTAAGTTTGTGTCTGGTACACTCTGTCAGCTTTAAACATATAGCAATGATAAATTAAATATAAAAAGAGAAATCCAAAAGACAGAGCTGGGCACAAAGTCATAACAAATATCACCATGGACTGAAATAGAAGTTAAATGCAAAGCAGTGAATAGAGCTGAAGCCACAAGGCTCCTGGGTCACAGTCCAAACCAAAGCAGTGGTAGCCAGTAACCCAATTCCCATGGGGTAAAATGGACAAAAAGTCCTCCCTGAAAACTGGCAGATTAAAGCTAGGTTCAGTACCTGAATTAAAGTGCTGTAGGGGAAATTCCCAGCTATGACACAAAGGCCAAAAGCAGCTGTTGTTGCTTCTAACTAGAGTTTTTGCTATGGGAGATTGTGGTCAAAGGGGAGCAGGAGAGCACAGAGGTCAGAAATAGAACCAAGCTACCTGCTGGCCTAATAACAGGATTTGACATTTCCACAAAACTGCCACAGGAAAGGAGAGCTAAAATGCCATTAGAAGATGTGGGCTAGGCTACAAGTTCAGGAGAGTTACAAGGTGGCATCTACAAACTTTATAAAATAAGAAGAATACATACAGAGGGGAAAATGTGGAAAAGAAACTTTAAAATCAATGAGAATAAAATTGAAAATGCACACCTAAGTCTTAGGGTAAAGAAGGCAGACAAAAATTGTTAATGATTGAAAAGCTGCTCTTTTAAGATGAAATTAATTTTACAGGACAGTGTGAGAAAAACTACAAAATAAATTTGTGTAGGAACATCTGAGAGATAAAGAATTTCTATGAAAATGAACAAAAAAATATGAAACAAAAGTTGGCAGAAATTGGACAAGAACAGGAATTGGAAAACAGAGTCATTAAAAGGAGAAAAAATATAAGAATATCCAGACAGGACACAGTAGAAGAGGAATTAGTGGATTGGAAAACAGTGCAGAGGAATTTAATTAGGATATCAGTTAAGAGATATAAAAGCTAGAGGTAGAAAAAAATGCATCAAGTATGTATTTTTAAATAAAGAGAATGGAAAAGTAAGAAAATGGAAAGAACCAACAATTTTACAGAATTGGAGGAAGACATGAGTTTGCAGGTAGAAATACACATCAACTACTGAATAATACAGTCATGTGTGAATATCACATAAAATAAGAATAAGGAGAAAAATTATAAAAACAGCTGGAGAAAGAAGATAGGCTACCACAAAGTTTTAACAATAGGACTTAAAGCAGACTTCTCAATAGAAAGCAGAAAATAATGGGTTAATATATTCAAAGTGCTGTAGGAAAATATCCAAAATCTAGAATTTTACATACAGCTCAAAAATTGGGGGGAACAGGAACAAAATAAAGACATGTACACATATACCAAAAATAGAAGAGTTTAACATCCATAGGCCCTCACTATGAGAATTTTTGAAGGATTAAATTATACACAGAGAGAGAAAGCAAAAATTGATGAAATGTTAATGTCACAAAAACAAAGCAATGCAGATTATCAATGAAATTGAAATCTGCTTTGTTGAAATAATCAATTGAATTCAAAAATCTCTAGCCAGATTAAACAAGGAAAAAAACCAAATTACCAATGTCAGTAATGAAGAGAGACATCACTAAAGAGTCTATAGATTAAAAGGATAAAAAGATAATAATATAATTATATGTATGTATTATTTATATACATATAAATTCCACACATTATAGAAAGGGGACAGATTCCTTGAAAAATATCTACTACTAAATAGATAAAAAATAAATAATAATACTTAAAAATCACTTAGTAGTATTACAGTAAGATTGATAAAACTAAAGAATATTAAAAAAATACCTGGGTGAAAAAAAATGCAATAAATACAGTAGAATAGTAATAAGAATGACAACAAGTTACACAACAGAAACCATGGAAGTCAAATGACAAAGTAACAATATCTTGAAAGTACTGAAATTTTTAAAAGATATCCTTTTAATCAACATATATATAATAAAAATATCCTTCCAAAATGAAAGTAGGGTTTTTGCTGTCAGTATAGTTTAGTATCTCCTAGTACACTGGTCTCTCATGCAAATAAAAACTACAAATTCTGGGCAACACACACAGCAACAATAACAACAACAACCTAACATTGCTGGAGCCAAGCAAAAGTAGCAAGATTCTGGAGACAGATTAACACTTAGAAGAAGGAATGACACTGTACACATTCCCTGTTACTACAGCTTTTAGCCACAGGGTAAACCCTAGTGAAAAATCTAAAGTCTTCCTGGCCTGAAGAACTAGAGGAAAGAATTTGGGCAACTATAGAGTTAAGAATAAAGGGAAATTTCCAAAAAGGAATAGCCAAAGAGGACGTATATTATCATTTTAACAAAGGATGAACAGGACAGCTACATTGAAAGCAGCAAAGAAAATGCTTAAATAAATTGAAGACAATCTAAAAAAATGAAAAAGCATACCATATATGTCTCAGTCCATTTGGGCTGCTGAAACAAAATACCATAAACTGAGTAGCTTATAAACACCAGAAATTTATTTCTCACAGCTCTGGAGGCTGGAAGTCCAAGATCAGGGTACCAGCATGGTCAGGAGAGGTTCCCTCCTCTGGATTGCATTTCTACTTCTGTCCTTACACAGTGGAAGGGGGCAAGCAAATTCTCTGGGGTCTGTTTCATAAAAGCACTAATCATATTCATGAGGGCTCCAATATTATAACCTAATCATTTCCCAAAGGCCCTATCTCTTAATAATATCACCTTGAGGGTTAAGATTTCAACATATGAATTTGAGGAGGATACAAATATTCAGCTCATAGCAATATTCATGGATTGAAAGACTCAATATTGTCAAAATATCAGTGTTTCCCAAATCTATCTATATATTTAATGCACTCCAATCAAAATCTCAAGAAATTGACTAGATGACTCTAAAACTTTTATTAAAGTGCAAAGAATTTTGAATATCCAAAGCAATCTTGAAACAAAGGCCAAAGGTTCAGTAATTGAGGTATGTGGTATTGACAAAGGAATCAAAAAATAGACCAGAATAGTTCCAGAAAAAAAATTCCCAATTACAGAGTTACTTGATTTTTGACAAAAGTGCCAAAACAATTGAACAGGAGAGGAGATCCTTTCAATAAATGATGCTGGAATAATTAAATATTCACACAGGGAAAAATTAACTTTGAACCCCACCTCACACTATAAACAAAAATTAATTTAATATAGATCATTGACCTCAATATAAAAGCTAAAACCATAAACTTTCAGAAAAAATCATAGGAGAATATATTATTCACTTTGGGCTAGGCAAAGAGTTCTTAGGTCACAGAAAGCAGTAAACCATAAAGAAAACAATAAATGATGATTTAACTACAAACAAACTTTAAAACTTCAGTTCATTGAAAGACACCACCATGAAGAAAATAAATAAGCAAGCACAGACTTGAAAAAATTTACAGAACTTACGTCTGACTAAAGACTGGTCTCCAGAATATATAAAGTTATCCAACAATTCAACAATGAAAAGAAACAACCCAAAGAAAAATAGGCAAAAGATTGATAAAAACAAAATTTGGGGATGTTATAAAACTGAAATTCCCACGTTGTTAGTGAGAATATGAAATGGTTCAAACACTTTGGAAAAAAATCTTAGCAGTTTCTTATAAAATTAAACATACACCATGCTATGATACAGAAATTCCACTTCTAAGTATTTACCAAGATATCTGAAAACATAAATTCACAAAAAAATTTGTAAAATGTCAACATTATTATATTATTATATTCATAATAGTACAAACTGTGAATAAATGAAAGATTCATTAATAAAAGAATGGATGAACAAACTATTGTATATCCATACAATGGAATACTATTCCACAAGAAAGTGACTGAACTACTGATACATGTAACAGCATGGATGAATCTGAAAAAATTTATACTAAGTAAAAAGAAGCCTTACACAAAAGAATGCACAATGTATAATCCCATTTGTATGAATACTAAAACAAGCAAAATTACTCTGTGGTGGAAAAAAATGGGAATAGTGATTGCTTCTGGAAACTTTGGAAAAAGTTTGTATGTGAAGGAAATGAGGGAATTTTTTGGAATAATGATCATGTTTCATAACTTGATAGAGATTTTGTTTATATAGGCTTGTAAATTAAACTCAAAAAATTTATTCTTATGACTTGTGCACTTTACTGAATTTACATTTCACATCAAAATAAAATATTTTAAATAAACATTGAACTTTAGTTAGGAACATGGAGGCTAAAGTATTTGGTGGGAGGTGTATTGATCTTTTTAACATCTTTATTGGAGTATAATTGCATTACAATGTTGTGTTAGTTTTTGCTGTATAACAAAGTGAATCAGCTATATGCATACTTATATCCCCATATCCCCTCCCTCTTCCGTCTCCCTCCTCCTATCCCTATCCCACCCTTCTAGGTGGTCACAAGGCACCTAGCTGACCTCCCTGCGAGATGCAGCTGCTTCCCATTAGCTATCTATTTTACATTTGGTAGTGTATATATGTCAATGCTACTATCTCACTTCGTCCCAGCTTACCCTTCCTCATCCCCGTCTCCTCAAGTCCATTCTCTATGTTTGCAATCTTTGTTCCTGTCCTGCCCCCCTAGGATCATCAAAACCTTTTTTTTTCCACATTCCATATGTATGTGATAGCATATGGTATTTGTCTTTCTCTTTCTGACTTACTTCACTCTGTATGACAGACTCTATGTCCATCCACCTCACTACAAATAGTTCAATTTCGTTCCTTTTTATGGCTGAGTAATACTCCACTGTATATATGTGCCACATCTTCTTTATCCATTCATCTGTCGATGGACAGTTAGCTTGCTTCCATGTCCTGGCTATTGTAACTAGTACTGCAGTGAACACTGTGATACATGACTCTTTTTGAATTATGGTTTTCTCAACATATATGCCCAGTAGGGGGATTGCTGGGTCACATGGTAGTTCTATTTTTAGTTTTAAGGAACCTCCATACAGTTCTCCATAGTGGCTGTATCAATTTACATTCCCACCAACAGTGCAAGAGGGTTCCCTTTTCTCCACACCCTCTCCAGCATTTATTGTTTGTAGATGTTTGATGATGGCCATTCTGACTGGTGTGACGTGATACCTCATTGTAGTTTTGACTTGCATTTCTCTGATAATTAGTGATGTTGAGCATCTTTTCATGTGTTTATTGGCAATCTATATATCTTCTATGGAGAAAAGTCTGTTTAGGTCTTCTGCCCATTTTTGGATTGGGTTGTTTGTTGTTTTGATATTGAGTTGCTTGTATATTTTGCAGATTAATCCTTTGTAAGTTGCATCGTTTGCAAATATTTTCTCCCATTCGGGGGGTTGTTGTTTTGTCTTGTTTATGGTTTCATTTGCTGTGCAAGAGCTTTTAAGTTTCATTAGGTGCCATTTGTTTATTTTTGTTTTTATTTTTATTTCTCTAGGAGATGGGCCAAAAAGGATCTTGCTGTGATTTATGTCATAGCATGTTCTGCCTATGTTTTCCTCTAAGAGTTTTATAGTGTCTGGCCTTAGATTTAGGTCTTTAATCCATTCTGAGTTTACTTTTCTGCATGGTGTTAGGAAGTGTCCTAATTTCATTCTTTTACGTGTAGCTGTCCAGTTTTCCCAGCACCACTTATTGAAGAGGATGTCTTTTCTCCATTGGATACTCTTGCCTCCTTTATCAAAGATAAGGTGACCATATGTGCGTGGGGTTACTCTGGGCTTTCTATCCTGTTCCATTGATCTATATTTCTGTTTTTGTGCCAGTACTCTACTGTCTTGATTATAGTAGCATTGTAGTATAGTCCGAAGTCAGAGAGCCTGATTCCTCCAGCTCGGGTTTTCTTTCCCAAGATTGCTTTGGCTATTTGGGGTCGTTTGTATTTCCATACAAATTGTGAAACTTTTTGTTCTAGTTCTGTGAAAAATGCCAGTGGTAGTTTGATAGGGATTGCACTGAATCTGCAGATTGCTTTGGGTAGTAGAGTCATTTTCACAATGTTGATTCTTCCAATCCAAGAACATGGTATATCTCTCCATCTGTTTGTATCATCTTTCATTTCTTTCATCAGTGTCTTATAGTTTCCTGCATACAGGTCTTTTGTCTCCTTAGGTAGGTTAATCCTAGGTATTTTATTCTTTTCGTTGTAATGGTAAATGGGACTGTGTCCTTAATTTCTCTTTCAGATTTTTCATCATTAGTGTATAGGAATGCAAGAGATTTCTGTGCATTAATTTTGTATCCTGCTACTCTACCAGATTCATTGATTAGCTCTAGTAGTTTTCTGGTAGCATCATTAGGATTCTCTATGTATAGTATCATGTCATCTGCAAACACTGACAGTTTTACTTCTTTTCCAACTTGGATTCCTTTTATTTCTTTTTCTTCTCTGATTGCTGTGGCTAAAACTTCCAAAACTATGTTGAATAAAGAGTGGTGAGAGTGGGCAACCTTGTCTTCTTCCTGATCTTAGAAGAAATGGTTTCAGTTTTTCACCATTGAGACAATGTTGTCTGTGGGTTTGTCATATATGGCCTCTATTATGTTGAGGTAGGTTCACTCTACGCCTACTTTCTGGAGAGTTTTTATTATAAATGGGTGTTGAATTTTGTCAAAAGCTTTTTCTGCATCTATTGAGATGATCATATGGATTTTATCCTTCAGTTTGTTCATGTGGTGTATCACACTGATTGATTTGCATATATTGAAGAATCCTTGCATTCCTGGGATAAACCCCACTTGATCATGATGTATGATCCTTTTAATGTGCTGTTGGATTCTGTTTGCTAGTATTTTGTTGAGAATTTTTGCATCTATGTTCATCAGAGTTATTGGCCTGTAGCTTTCTTTTTTTGACATCTTTGCCTGGTTTCAGTATCAGGGTGATAATGGCCTCGTAGAATGAGTTTGGGAGCGTCCCTCCTTCTGCTATATTTTGGAAGAGTTTGGGAAGGATAGGTGTTAGCTCTTCTCTAAATGTTTGATAATTTGCCTGTGAAGCCATCTGGTCCTGGGCTTTTGTTTGTTGGAAGATTTTTAATCACGGTTTCAACTTCAGTGCTTGTGATTGGTCTGCTTATATTTTCTATATCTTTCTGGTTCCGTCTCAGAAGGTTGTGCTTTTCTAAGAATTTGTCCATTTCTTCCAGGTTTGTCCATTTTATTGGCATATAGTTGCTTGTAGTAATCTCTCATAATCCTTTGTATTTCTGCAGTGTCAGTGCTACTTCTCCTCTTCCATTTCAAATTCTGTTGATTTGAGTCTTCTCCCTTTTTTTCTTGATGAGTCTAATAGTTTATCAATTTTATCTATCTTCTCAAAGAACCTGCTTTTAGCTTTATTAATCTTTGCTATCATTTCCTTCATTTCTTTTTCATTTATTTCTGATCTGATCTTTATGATTTCTTTCCTTCTGCCAACTTTGGGTTTTGTTTGTTCTTTCTCTAGTTCCTTTAGGTGTAAGGTTAGATTGTTTGAGATTTTTTTTGTTTCTTGAGGTAGGATTGTATTGCTATAAACCTCCCTCTTAGAACTGCTTTTGCTGTATCCTATAGGTTTCAGATCATCGTGTTTTCATTGTCATTTGTTTCTAGGTATTTTTTTATTTCCTCTTTGATTTCTTTGGTGATCTCTTGGTTCTTTAGTAGCGTATTGTTTAACCTCCATGTGTTTGTATTTTTTACTGTGTTTTTTTCCTGTAATTGATATCTAGTCTCATAACGCTGTGGTCGGAAAAGATACTTGACACAATTTCAATTTTCTTAAATTTACCAAGGCTTGATTTGTGAATGAAGATATGGTCTATCTTGGAGAATTCCATGAGCACTTGAGAAGAAAGTGTATTCTGTTTTTGGATGAATGTCCTATAAATTTCAATGAAGTCCATCTTCTTTCATGTGCCATTTAAAGCTTGTGTTTCCCTATTTATTTTCATTTTGGATGATCTGTCCATTGGTGAAAGTGGAGTGTTAAACTCCCCTACTGTTATTGTGTTACTGTCGATTTCCCCTTTTATGTCTGTTAGCATTTGCCTTATGTATTGAGGTGCTCCTGTGTTGGGTGCATAAATATTTAAAATTGTTATATCTTCTTCTTGGATTGATCCCTTGATTGTTATGTAGTGTCCTTCTTTGTCTCTTGTAATAGTCTTTATTTAAAAGTGTATTTTGTCTGATATGAGAATTCCTACTCCAGGTTCTTCAGATTTCCATTCGCATGGAATATCTTTTTCCATCCCCTCACTTTCAGTCTGTACGTGTCCCTAGGTTTGAAGTAGGTGTCTTGTAGACAGAATATATGTGGGTCTTGTTTCTGTACCCATTCAGCCAGTCTATGTCTTTTGGTTGGAGTATTTAACCCATTTACATTTAAGGTAATTATCGATATGTATGTTCTTATTACTATTGTCTTAATTGTTTTGGGTTTGTTATTGTAGGTCTTTTCCTTCTCTTGTGTTTCCTGCCTAGAGAAGTTCCTTTAGCATTTGTTGTAAAGCTGGTTTGGTGGTGCTGAATTCCCTTAACTTTTGCTTGTCTGTAAAGATTTTAGTTTCTCTGTCAAATCCGAATGAGATCCTT
The DNA here is from genome assembly GCF_039906515.1 of Pseudorca crassidens. Taxonomy (NCBI): domain Eukaryota; kingdom Metazoa; phylum Chordata; class Mammalia; order Artiodactyla; family Delphinidae; genus Pseudorca; species Pseudorca crassidens. The sequence goes on along the minus strand of NC_090309.1, from coordinate 77,966,405 downwards.
GCTGGGTAGAGTAATCTTGGTTATAGGTTTTTCCCTTTCATCACTTTAAATATGTCCTGCCACTCCCTTCTGGCTTGCAGAGTTTCTGCTGAAAGATCAGCTGTTAACCTTATGGGGAGTCCCTTTTATGTTATTTGTTGCTTTTCCCTTGCTGCTTTTAATATTTTTTCTTTGTATTTAATTTTTGATAGTTTGATTAATATGGGTATCGGCATGTTGGGTTTATCCTGTATGGGACTCTCTGTGCTTCCTGGACTTGACTGACCATTTCATTTCCCACGTTAGGGAAGTTTTTGACTATAATCTCTTCAAATATTTTCTCAGACTGTTTCTTTTTCTCTTCTTCTTCTGGGGCCCCTATGATTCGAATGTTGGTGTGTTTAATGTTGTCCCAGAGGTCTCTGAGACTGTCCTCAATTCTTTTCTTTTTTCTTTATTCTGCTCCCTTGTAGTTATTTTCACCTTTTTATCTTCCAGCTCACTTATACGTTCTTCTTCCTCAGTTATTCTGCTATTGATTCCTTCTGGAGTATTTTTAATTTCAGTTATTATGTTGACATCACTGTTTGTTTGCCCTTTAGTTCTCCTAGATCCTTGTTAAATGTTTCTTGTGTTTTCTTCATTCTGTTTCTGAGATTTTGGATCATCTTTACTATCATTACTCTGAATTCTTTTTCAGGTAGGTTGCCTATTCGTCTTCATTTACTTGGTCTTGTAGGTTTTTACCTTGCTTCTTCATCTGTAACATTTTTTTGTCATTTCATTTTTTTTTTTTTTGATGGGTGAAGCTGTATTCCTGTCTTACTAGTTGTTTGGCCTGAGGCGCCCAGCACTGGAGTTTGCAGGCAGTTGGATAGAACTGGGTCTTGGTGCTGAGATTAGGACCTCTGGGAGGAATGACTCCAATTAATATTCCCTGGGGTCTGAGGTTCTCTGTTAGTCCAGTGGTTTGGACTCAGAGCTCCCACCACAGGAACTTGGGCCTGCCCTCCAGCCTGGGAACCAAGATCCCGCAAGCTGCATGGCATGGCAAAAAAAAAAAAAAAGAAAAGAAGAAAAGGAGCAGTACAATATCAAAGAATAAAAAACAAAATACAATTAGAAAGATAAAAACTTGGGCTTCCCTGGTGGTGCAGTAGTTGAGAATCTGCCTGCCAACGCAGGGGACAAGGGTTCGAGCCCTGGTCTGGAAGATCCCACATTCCGCGGAGCAACTAGGCCCGTGAGCCACAACTACTGAGCCTGCACGTCTGGAGCCTGTGCTCCCAACAAGAGAGGCCGTGACAGTGAGAGGCCCGCGCACCACGATGAAGAGTGGCCCCCGCTTGCCGCAACTAGAGAAAGTCCTTGCACAGAAACGAAGACCCAACACAGCCAAAAATTAATTAATTAATTAATTAAAAAGAAAAACAAAAGAAAAGAAACTGCGAAAGTGTTAAAAAAAAAGAAAAAAAGAAAAAGAAAGAAAGATAAAAAATATACTAAGAAAAATAAAAATATAATTGAAACAATTGGTCACTGGGGGTTCCTCCCTTCCCCTTAGGTGTCCGTGGTCCCCCACCGGTGCCTGGTAGGTACCCTAGTTGTGTGGAGAACGAATTCCATATCCTCCCAGTCCACCATCTTGACTCCGCCCACTGTATTAGTCTTGATATCTGTAATTTACCTTGCTTTTCATTAAACAAGTGGGATAGCTCACGAATGGATACAGATAGACAGATGTACAGATAATAAAGCCAGAATAGTAAAATGTGAATAATAAAATCTAGTTAGTGAGTATATTGGTAGGTGTAGACTGATTTATAACCCTCAGATTCCTTGGAGTTTCACTATGGAACATGACGAAGCAGAGAAAGTCAGTCCCTGGCTCTAGACATGCATCCCATGGATCCCATGCCCCCTTCTACAACCCCTTCTTGTTTCACACACAGATTTATATCACATTCTCCTTCTTGTTTCACACCCTTTCTTATCCCACAGAGAAGATCTTCATGTTGATAGACATCCAAGCTATGTCCAATATCCCACCATTCCGTCACATCTCCAGCTTAGGGATGTACAGTCTAGTGTGCATGTACCTGTGGTGCCACCCCACCCACAAGAGACCTGACTCAGGGAAGAGTCCCACACTATCTTTGGATGTAGGTTCATTACTATCTTTTTGAATAGGTAATTTGAGTTCTGAGTACTAAGCATATGCTCTAGAAGTGGAGGTAGAGAGACCACATGTTCTAGGCTGCACACTCTTCACATTGTGGTAAGGAACATGGCAGCAATAAGCCCAGAGCAGGGCTCTCTAGAAACATAGGACTGAGGACAGGGACTTTGTAACAGATTGTACATATATATTTTAAGAAGCTACAATAATATCTCCCATCCACATATTTTTATTATGTGACTGACAATTGTCCCATCTTTCACTGGGGTTTATATCCCCTTCCCTTGAAATTGGGAAGGTCCTCTGATAGCTTTGATTAATAAAGTACAGTGGAAGAAGTTATGCAACTTGCAAGGCTAGGTCAAAAATATCCTTCACTTTTGCCTTATTCTCTGGGAAAGCTCATGCTTGAAACCCAGCAACCATGCTTTAAGGAAGCCCAAGCAGCCTGTGGAGAGGTCCACAGTGAGGATCCAAGGATCCCATCTTACAGCCATGGCTGAGCTCTTAACCAACAGTCACCACCAAACTGTCATCCATATGGGTGAACCATCTTGGAAATGGATCCTCCAGCTCCTAGTTGAACTTTGCCAGCTGATGGCATATGGAACAGAGATGCGCCATCCCTGCTGAGTCCTGTCCAATTCGCAGATTCGTTATCAAAATAAATGATTACTGTTGTTTTCAGAAGAATTAAATCATTAAGTTTGAGGGTGGTTGGATTACTGATACTCAGTAATAGCATCTGAGACAGGCTCTGCATGCCCAGAACTCTGGACAGTACACTTTACTCATTTTCCTTCCTGACCACTGTAAATTTTTCCTTTAACACCTTATCCTTTGTGAAGTTGTACCAAAACCCCATTTGGTTTAACTATATTCTGTGCTTCCATAACACATTGTGTATTCTCTATCTTAGCATACACGACACATATTCAATTTATACATTTACGTATTGGTCCTACTAGACTGTTAGGACAAAGACTACACCTCTGGAGCTTCAGTATCTGGCACTAGACCTTACATACAGGAAGGATTCCAAAATATTCACTGAAGTAAAATTAAAGTTACAGCCTGCTTCAGAGTTTTCCATTAATGGTTTAACTAAGGGTATTGTAGATATGGCCATAAACAAAAACTGATTGCTAACAGAGAGCAATGTCAGGGAGAAGGAAAGTCAAAGTCTGCCACTCAAGGGAAGACCAAGGAGGGCCAAGAAGATTTAGTGCTAGTGTTACCTGCTGCCTGCAAAGGAGTAAACATTACCCTCAGATGTGGTAATGGTGCTTTTATAGGACAAGCACGAAAGGTTTTCTTTCAATATATTTGCCTCCTTTCTTGAGAGCTGAGTCCATTGTGAGCATTTCCACTCCTCAAGAAATTTCGGGCTTCCCTGGTGGCACAGTGGTTAAGAATCCGCCTGCCAATGCAGGGGACACGGGTTTGAGCCCTGGCCCAGGAAGATCCCATATGCCGCGGAGCAACTAAGCCCATGCGCCACAACTACTGAATTGCACTCTAGAGCCCATGAGCCACAACTACTGAAGCCCACTCGCCTAGAGCCTGTGCTCCAAAACGAGAAGCCACCGCAATGAGAAGCCCACACACCATAATCAAGAGTAGCCCCTGTTCACCACAACTAGAGAAAACCCGCACACAACTACGAAGACCCAACGCAGTCAAAATTAAATAAATAAATTTATTTTTTAAAAAATGAAAGAAAGAAATTTGGATGGGCTAGAATGAGTCCAGAATAACCCATTACTCTGAAAATCAGAAGTTTCGAGAGTGCATTTTCTTTGACAATTGTAAAGAAAATGGACACAATGAAGTATTCCAGTCTTTGGTATTTTGAGGACTACTCCAAACAAAGAAAGGAAATGATCAACTATCACCATTACTAAAAGAGGAGAATGTGAGAAAAATAAACTGTACCATGGTCTATTTCAACCCAGATAAGATTTACAATTTTGAAAATACATTAAGGTTTCAGCACTATGAAAGTTTTTTGACTGGTTTCCTCTTACAAGAAAATTCTTTTCTATTTCCTAGGAGACTGCTCAGGAGAATTCTAGACAGGAGTTTAAAAAGAATTGTGTCTGGGGGAGACAACCTTTTTTTTTTTCTTTTAATGATTCTGGGCCTCTCATTCCCATTCCCAGGTTAAAACCTGATTTGTACTGCATTTGACATTATTCCCAGCCCTAATATCTCTGTCTGGGCATAGGCTGGAAGTGTCAACAATCTGTGAGATACCCCAATTCTCACAGTACTCAAAAGGCTCACCTTAGAACTTGAACTTACCAAGGGAAAATAAATTAACCCAGTCCCTCTAGGAGGTAACCAAAAACCAATTCATTTCTCACCCCAGTTCTCCCTTCCAAAGATTGAGTTTTATCTTAAGGCTGGTTCCTTTTGCCATCATAGGATACCTACCAATAGGTATCTTTCTTCATTCTTGCCAACAGGTGAGACAGATCATCTCTTGTGGTTTTTCTTCTAATCAAAAAAATTTTACCAAAAACCTGTAAAAAAAAAGAACTGGAACTCCTGGCTCGGGGTCCCTCCCCTCCGCCGTCACCAAGCTGCCCTGGAGATTCAGGGCAGAGCAGCCCCACACCTGGCACCCAGAACAGAGCCCACTTTTGGGCAGAGCTGGAACTCCTGGCTTGGGGTCCCTCCCATCCACCGTCACCGAGTTGTCCTGCAGCCCCAGGGCAGGGCGGCCTCACTGCACTGCCGGCTCTGGAGGGGCCCCACCAGCTGAAGCCGTGACCCTCTTGGGGACCACAGGCCAGTTGTTTCAATAAGTAGCTTAAAGACAAAACAGAAACACAACGTTTGTGCCTGAGATCATGTTGATGTGAAACCAGGGATGGCCACCTTGGGCCAGCTTGCGGGATCTTGGTTTCCAAGCTGGAGGTCGGGTCTGAGCTCCTGTGGTGGGAACTCCAAGTCCAAACCGCTGGACTAACAGAGAATCTCAGACCCCAGGGAATATCAGTTGCCCACCAGAGGGCCACATCTCAGCACCAAGACCCAGCTCTATCCAACTACCTGCAAACTTAAGTGTTGGCAAACTCAGGCTGAACAACCAGTAAGACAGGAATATAGCACCACCAATCAAAAACAAGAAACGACAAAGAAATATGTTACAGATGAAGGAGCAAGGTAAAAACCTACAAGACCAAATAAATGAAGACGAAATAGGCAATCTACCTGAAAAAGAATTCAGAGTAATGATAGTAAAGATGACCCAAACTCTTGGAAACAGAATGGCAAAAATACAAGAAACATTTAACAAGGACCTAGAAGAACTAAAGAGCAAACAAAAAGTGATGAACAACACAATAACTGAAATTAAAAGTAGTCTAGAAGGAATCAATAGCAGAATAACTGAGGAAGAAGAACGTATAAGTGAGCTGGAAGATAAAAAGGTGGAAATAACTACGAGGGAGCAGAATAAAGGAAAATGAATGAAAAGAATTGAGGACAGTCTCAGAGACCACTGAGACACCATTAAACACACCAGCATTCGAATTATAGGGGTTCCAGAAGAAGAAGAGAAAAAGAAACGGTCTGAGAAAATATTTGAAGAGATTATAGCCAAAAACTTCTCTAACATGGGAAAGGAAATAGTCAATTAAGTCCAGGAAGCACAGAGAGTACCATAAAGGGTAAACCCAAAGACAAACATGCCAAGACACATATTAATCAAACTTTCAGAAATTAAATACAAACAAAAAATATTAAAAGCAGCAAGGGAAAAATAACAACTAACATACAAAGGAATGCCCATAAGGTTAACAGCTGATCTTTCAGCAGAAACTCTGCAAGCCAGAAGGGAGTGGCAGGACATATTTAAAGTGATGAAAGGGAAAAACCTACAACCAAGATTACTTTACCCAGCAAGGATCTCATTCAGATTCGACAGAGAAGTTAAAACCTTTACAGACAAGAGAAAGTTAAGGGAATTCAGCACCACTAAACCAGCTTTACAACAAATAATAAAGGAACTTCTCTAGGCAGGAAACACAAGAGAAGGAAAAGACCTACAATAACAAACCCAAAACAATTAGGACAATGGTAATAGGAACATACATATCAATAATTACCTTAAATGTAAATGGGTTAAATGCTCCAACTAAAAGACATAGACTGGCTGAATGGATACAAACACAAGACCTGTACATATGCTGTCCACAAGAAACCCACTTCAGACCTAGGGACACATACAGATTAAAAGTGAGGGCATGGAAAAAGAGATTCCATGCTAATGGAAATCAAAAGAAAGCTGGAGTAGCAATTCTCATATCAGACAAAATAGACAGAAATAAAGACTATTACAAGAGACAAAGAGGATACTACATAATGATGAAGGGATCAATCCAAGAAGAAGATATAACAACCTTAAATATTTATGCACCCAACACAGGAGCACCTCAATACATAAGGCAAATACTAACAGCCATAAAAGAGGAAATCGACAGTAACACATTCATAGTAGGGGAGTTTAACACCCCACTTTCGCCAATGGATGGATCATCCAAAGTGAAAATAAATAAAGAAACACAAGCTTTAAATGACACATTAAACAAGACGGACTTCACTGATATTTATAGGACATTCCATCCAAAAGCAACAGAATACAATTTCTTCTCAAGTGCTCATGGAACATTCTCCAGGATAGACCATATCTTGGGTCACAAATCAAGCCTCGGTAAATTTAAGAAAATTGAAAACATATCAACTATCTTTTCCAACCACAACGCTATGAGACTACGTATCAATTACAGGAAAAAAACTGTAAGAAATACAAAAACATGGAGGCTAAACAATACACTACTAAATAACCAAGAGATCACTGAAGAAATCAAAGAGGAAATAAAAAAATACCTAGAAACAAATGACAATGAAAACACGATGATACCAAACCTATGGGATGCAGCAAAAGTAGTTCGAAGAGGGAAGTATATAGCAATACAATCTTACCTCAAAACAAGAAAAATCCCAAATAAACAACCTAACCTTACACCTAAAGCAATTAGTGAAAGAAGAATAAAAAAACCCCAATGTTAGCAGGAGGAAAGAAATCATAAAGGTCAGATCAGAAATAACTGAAGGAAATGATGGCAAAAATCAATAAAACTAAAATCTGGTTCTTTAAGAAGATAAAATTGATAAACTATTAGCCAGACTCATCAAGAAAAAATGGGAGATGACTCAAATCAACAGAATTAGAAATGAAAAAGGAGAAGTAACAACTGACACTGCAGAAATACAAAGAATCATGAGAGATTACTACAAGTAACTCTATGCCAATAAAATGGACAATCTGGAAGAAATGGACAAATTCTCAGAAAAGCACAACCTTCTGAGACTGAACCAGGAAGATATAGAAAATATAAACAGAACAACCACAAGCACTGAAACTGAAACCGTGATTAAAACCTTCCAACAAACAAAAGCCCAGGACCAGATGGCTTCACAGGCGAATTCTATCGAACATTTAGAGAAGACATAACACCTATCCTTCTCAAACTCTTCCAAAACATAGCAGAGGGAAGAACACTTCCAAACTCATTCTAGGAGGCCACCACCAACCTGATACCAAAACCAGACAAAGTTGTCATAAAAAAAGAAAACTACAGGGCAATATCTCTCATGAACATATATGCAAAAATCTTCAACAAAATACTAGCAAACAGAACCCAACAGCACATTAAAAGGATCATACATCATGATCAAGTGGGTTTTATCCCATGAACGCAAGGATTCTTCAATATATGCAAATCAATCAATGTGATACACCATATTAACAAACTGAAGGATAAAAACCATATGATCCTCTCAATAGATGCAGAAAAAGCGTTTGACAAAATTCAACACCCATTTATGATTAAATTCTCTCCAGAAAGTAGGCATAGAGTGAACCTACCTCAACATAATAAAGGCCATATATGACAAACCCACAGCCAACATCGCTCTCTATGGTGAAACACTGAAACCATTTCCTCTAAGATCAGGAAGAAGACAAGGTTGCCCACTCTCACCACTATTATTCAACATAGTTTTGGAAGTTTTAGCCACAGTAATCAGAGAAGAAAAAGAAATAAAAGGAATCCAAATTGGAAAAGAAGTAAAACTGTCAGTGTTTGCAGGTGACATGATACTATACATAGAGAATCCTAATGATACTACCAGAAAAGTACTAGAGCTAATCAATGAATCTGGTAGAGCAGCAGGATACAAAATTAGTAGACAGAAATCTCTTGCATTCCTATACACTAATGATGAAAAATCTGAACGAGAAATTAAGGACACAGTCCCATTTACCCATGCAACAAAAAGGATAAAAAGTATAGGAATAAACCTACCTAAGGTGACAAAAGACCTGCATGCAGAACACTATAAGACACTGATGAAAAAAATTAAAGATGATACAAACAGATGGAGAGGTATACCATGTTCCTGGATTAGAAGAATCAACATTGTGAAAATGACTATACTACCCAAAGCAATCTACAGATTCAGTGCAATCCCTATCAAACTACCAATGGCATTTTTCACAGACCTAGAACAAAAAATTTCACAATTTGTATGGAAACACAAAAGACCCCAAGTAGCCAAAGCAATCTTGGGAAAGAAAAACGGAGCTGGAGGAATCAGGCTCTCTGACTTAAGACTATACTACAAAGCTACAGTAATCAAGACAGTAGGGTACTGGCACAAGAACAGAAATATAGATCAATGGAACAGGATAGAAAGCCCAGAGATAAACCCATGCACATATGGTCACCTTACCTTTGATAAAGGAGGCAAGAGTATACAATGGAGAAAAGACAGCCTCTTCAATAAGTGGTGCTGGGAAAAATGGTCAACTACATGTAAAAGAATGAAATTAGAACACTACCTAATACCATGCATAAAACTAAACTCAGAATTGATTAAAGACCTAAATCTAAGGCCAGACACTATAAATCTCTTAGAGGAAAACATAGGCAGAATATGCTATGACATAAATCACAGCAAGATCCTTTTTGACCCATCTCCTAGAGAAATAGAAATAAAAATAAACAAATGGCATCTAATGAAACTTAAAAGCTTTTTGCACAGCAAAGGAAACCATAAACAAGACGAAAAGACAACCCTCAGAATGGGAGAAAACTTTTGCTAATGAAGCAACTGACAAAGGATTAATCTCCAAAATATACAAGCAGCTCGTGCAGCTCAATATCAAAAAACAAATAACCCAACCCAAAAATGGGCAGAGGACCTAAATAGACATTTCTCCAAAGATATACAGATTGCCAACAAACATATGAAAAGATGCTCAACATCACTAATTATCAGAGGAATGCAAGTTAAAACTACAATGAGGTATCACGTCACACCAGTCAGAATGGCCATCATCAAAAATCTACAAACAATAAATGCTGGAGAGGGTGTGGAGAAAAGGGAACCCTCTTGCACTGTTGGTGGGAATGTAAATTGATACAGCCACTATGGAGAACTGTATGGAGGTTCCTAAAAAACTATAAGTAGAACTACCATATGATCTAGCAATCCCCCTACTGGGCATATATGTTGAGAAAACCACAATTCAAAAAGAGTCATGTATCACAGTGTTCACTGCAGTACTAGTTACAATAGCCAGGACATGGAAGCAACGTAAATGTCCGTCGAAGATGAATGTATCAAGAAGATGTGGCACATATATGCAATGGAATATTACCCAGCCATAAAAAGAAATGAAACTGAACTATTTGTAGTGAGTTTGATGGACCTAGAGTCTGTCATACAGAGTGAAGTAAGGCAGAAAGAGAAAAACAAACACTGTATGCTAACATATATATATGGAATCTAAAAAAAAAAAAAGGTTCTGATGAACCTATGGACAGGACAGGAATAAAGACACAGATGTAGAGAATGGACTTGAGGACACAGGGATGGGGAGGGTAAGCTGGGACAAAGTGAGAGAGTAACACTGACATATATACACTACCAAATGTAAAATAGATAGCTAGTGGGAAGCAGCCGCATAGCACAGGGAGATCAGCTGGGTGCTCTGTGACCACCTAGAGGGGTGGGATAGGGAGGGTGAAAGGGAGACACAAGAGGGAGGGGATATGGGGATATATGTATATGTATAGCTGATTCACTTTGTTATACAGCAGAAACTAACACACCATTGTAAAGCAATTATACTCCAATAAAGATGTTAAAAAAAAACCTAAAAAATATCATCTTATATTTCATTGCTTGAATGTATAATTCCTGCTCATTTATAAACAGTTTTTTTTTCCAGCAGGGAATGCCACATGGTGATTAGCTTAGGCCTGAGCTCCTACATTTTTCTTTGGCAACTAGAGAAGGAATGGCCATGACTGATTTGATGTCACCAAGAGCCCAAACCTGGAGCAGAGAAGCTCCACAAAGGAAGCGCTAGGATGCTTGCTGGAGAAACAAACAGTGCTCACAGAGTATTGCTGTCTACTCTAAAAGAAATGCTGTCAAGCATTTGCTGGGCTGGTTAGTTTTTTGATGTGTGCCTTCCATTTTATATTTTGTTTTCCACTGGCGTCTTGCAAGGATTTTTTAGTAGCAACAAAACTAACAAAAAGCAGAAAGTGGCACTGGCCTCTTCTGCCTTTCAAAGGAAGACAACCTGGCAGGGACATTTGCTTGTGAAGGTGAATAAATGAAGCATGGTGCTTCATTCCAGATTCTCTGGAATCTGAGAGGAAATTCCAGATTCAGATCTTCTTAAGGAATGAGATACCTCAGAATCTGTCAGATTCTCTGAGGGGTTGGGAAAGAGCCCTGGGGACTTTTGGGCCCTTGTTGCCCTTGGCTAAGATCAGGAGGATCCTGGTGTTTGAAGAGCTGGGGAGGGAGGTTATGTGGCACTGACTGACTCAGCAAAAGGACTTCTAAAGACATGTTCTCAGCTTTATCCTCTCAGAGTACAGGTTACACAGCACTTTAAAAACTTCTGCCTCTGTGGCCCAATGAGATTGGGAAATACATTTTCTGTTCCAGATATTTATTTAAAAGTTTCACTTTCACTTAATAAATCCATAGCCATGGCATACATGAAAGGTTTCCCCAAATGGTAATTTATGCTTATTGAAGAATTACTTTTCAAAGTGCATGGGCCACCTGTCACTGAGGGCAATTGCGGCCACTCAGTTTTTAGACTTATTGGCTGTTATAGATTTGGGAGTTGATACATTTTTGAAATGTTTATGCTTTCTTTTTCTTGTTAATTATCGATCTAAAACTTTATGGATTCTGAGAGATTTGTGAACAAGGCTTTCATTAATCCCCAAGGCCGCTGAGGAGTCCAGGCAATAGAATTCCCAGGTCACAGATATGCAGGAAACTTGGGAACCAACAGGCTAATTCCCAGGGTCACACAGTGGGTCAGTGCTGGCCAAACTCACAGAGTTTATAACAGGGATACCAGCCATCCTGCTGCTCACCAAAGACGACCCTTTAGCTGCACCTAGAGCGCATGGTCAAGGGTGGCCCAGAAGCAATGGGATGTAGACACATCCCTTCCCAACCCTCGTGGGACCTCCTCTACAACCGGGACGCCTATCCTGTGCCGTGTGCCTACCCCTGCCTGAGTGTACACCACCTTCCAGTGGATTTGTCCCCTTAGCCTAAAGCATGCATGGAAGACTTCCAGACGCTAAATCCCTCCTCCTATCTAACACTCTCTCCCTTCTCTTTCTTCCTATCTCCTACCTTCCCACCATCTAAGGCAACGGAAGGTCTTAAAAATAGAAACATTGGCTAGAGTCTCTCAGAACACGATGCTCCCCAGAGCATCAGAGTGTGGGGAGTCCAAGGTGACGGGCTTTCTTGATTCTCCTCATTGGTGCGAGCCAGTGGGGGGCCTTAGACCAGCCACAAGCCCTGCCACAGACGGGGCAGGTACAGGAGCCACAGAGCCCACGCAAGGATGCCACCTGCTCAGGCCCACAGAAGGAAGAAGGGAGGAGGGTGGCGCTTGGTTTTCCCACTGTGTGTCCTTAAGGGACCTGAGGAGAACCTCCAGGGCCTCGCTCGCTCCAAGTGATTTCCTCAGAGGATATCTGCTAACGAGAAAACTCAGAACCGTTTTCCGTTCTGTATAGAAGCCTGCCTTCACCTGTCCAGCCTTCCAGAAGTATTTTAGTATTGGTAAGTCTGAGCCTCCCTGGCACTTCCTTACCTCTTACTTCCTTGGAAGTTCTGGCTTTGAAGTAAACACAATGCAGTTTGATGGGGATAATGCAAAAGCAGATCCTGGAGACCTTAAATGCTAAGGTGAAGGTAGACGTTACCCAGCGGGCTGTAGAGAGCCCTTTTCCAAGGTGTCCGCTTCCCCCTTTGGGAGCTAGAGAAGACCCAGCCTCCTTCCTTCTTGGGCCAGAGACACCACGAGTCCTACTCCGTTCCAAGCCTGCATGAGAACGGGCGGGCTCTCACAGCTAGACCGCCGACCCTGTCGCTGCTGGACACAGGATGTCCGTGCTGGGGAGGCCCTGAGAACCCTCCCTGCCCAAGCCCCTCATATGTCAGAAACGAGGACATGACACGGAGGCCCTCTGGGTAGATATAAAGGCACCAATCCTTCCATCACATGCTCCTGATTACAAATTCAGCCATGAGGGGGCCCGGATGGGGTGCCTGCCTCCAGGAGGCCTGTGGTTTTACGTGTGTGCGCAAACACATTTTGTTTAAGTAGACCTTCTTCCTGCTCTCCGCCTCCAGCCCCGCCTCCGACACCCCGTCTTTATTCATTGCTAACAGATGCGGCCAGGATACAGCCAGGCAAAGCAGGAGCACACGGGCTCCCTCGCGGGTGAGAAGAGGGAAAACTGATGAGCTGCCACAGAGCAGTGTGTGTAGGGCCTTGGCTTTGAATTTTGATTCCTCCCCACCTCCTCCCCCCACCGCCCAGCCCCCAGCTCACCAGGCTTTCCAACAATTTCTGTTCTGTGTCCTTCACATCTGACGATGGCCAGATGAAAGGAGCCTATGCGAGCAGCTAAGGAGTGGGTGCTCATCCTGACAACCGCATTGAGGCCCAGGATCTGGTCGACAGCCTCCTCCCGAGGTGCCCAGCTGGAAGGCTCGTGCTGAGAGCCCTGGAAGGAGAAGTTCCCTATGGAGCCCACAGCCACCTCCCCTGGCGCTGCAAATGTGCCTGGTCTGCAGCACAAACCACCTCGAGCCAGAGACAGAGAAGGTCAAGGCTGAGAAGCAGGCTGAGAAGGGGGCCAAGAAGGGGCATGGGTGAGACTTGAGTAAGAGCCCATGACCACAGCTCTCTCGAACCTCCTTCTCATCCATCTGAACGTCTTAGCCTGCCGGCAACTTACAGTGTCACATGAAAGATTCCCCTGTAGTCACGAGCTTGCCTAAACGTCCTGCTAGGTAATACCCACTATGACCATCCTCAGGGCGTGGGTCCAGGGACGCCTCTCCTTGGAAGCCTACTCTGATACCCACTGCAAGGTGGTCACCGCTGCCTCTGGGCTCCACAGCTGGGCTTGCACGCATGGTACTCTGTGCCTGAGGAACTCGTGAATGCCTCTGCATCCCTCTCAGGGATCCTCTCTCCCGTGCCCCAGCCCAGGGCCCACAGCATAGCCGTTGCTCAATAAATGTGAGTCTGATCAATTACAAGCTAGAAGCATTAACGGGCTTGGTGTCAGAGACCTGAATTGGAACCCTGGCTCTGCTGTTCACACCAGCTGTGTGACCCTGACTGTGTCCCACAGCCACAGGAAAACTTGGCCTCGTCACTGAAAAATGGAATCGCTGGTCTCATTCCTGCCCTCCACACCATCCCTTTTATGGGCTCAAATAAGAAATCAGATGTTAAAGGGCTGTATCAGTTGTACAACACAGCACACAAGTACACTGACATTATAATCGCTGTGCCTTTACTACTTCCATTATTATTACTCCAAGGTTTATTACTATTAATAATGGATACTGGAAGGAGGACCCTTCTGAAGAAGTTCATTTCAATTACCCAATAATTTTTTCTAAAAGGAATTAATTTCATTTATTCTCCTCTTGAGGTCAGTTTCAGCACAGAGTAGAGGAAGGGACAGGAGATCCCTCAGGTGGAAAACTGAAGAGTTTGGGTCAACCCCTCCCACCCATCCACCCCAAATGTACTGACCCACTGGTCCAATCTGTGTGCTCTCATAACCTCAGGAGCTCCTGATCTCTCAAAGTGGGCAGAGACCACCTTCCTGGGACCTAACATGGTACGCACAAAAGTTTAAAAACTGAATGTGGGGCTTCCCTGGTGGTGCAGTGGTTGAGAGCCTGCCTGCTGATCCAGGGGACACGGGTTCGTTCCCCGGTCAAGGAAGATCCCACATGCCACGGAGCAGCTAGGCCCGTGAGCCATGGCCGCTGAGCCTGCGCGTCCGGAGACTGTGCTCCGCAACGGGAGAGGACACAACAGTGAGAGGCCCACGTACCACACACACACACACAAAAAAAGAATCTGCCTGCCAATGCAGGGGACACGGGTTCGAGTCCTGGTCCGGGAAGATCCCAAATGCCATGGAGCAACTAAGCCCATGTGCCACAACTACTGAGCCTGTGCTCTAGAGCCCATGAGCCACGACTGCTGAGCTTACGCGCCACATCTACTGATGCCCGCGCGCCTAGAGCCCATGCTCCGCAACAAGAGAAGCTACCGCAATGAGAAGCCCGCACACAGCAACGAAGAGCAGCCCCCGCTCGCCGCAACTAGAGAAAAGCCCACGAGCAGCAACAAAGACCCAACACAGCCAAAAATAATAAATAAAAAAATATAAATTTATAGAAAAAAATGTAAACCTAAATTAAAAAAAAAAACTGAATGTGCCATGAAAAGACATGGGGGAAACATGAACGCATATTATCACCAAGTGAAGGAAGCCAGCCTGAAAAGGCGACATACTCTATGAGCCCAACATTATGACATTCTGGAAAAGGCAGAACTATGGAGACAGTAAAAAGATCAGCAGCTGCCAGGGCTTAAGGGGGAGGGATGAATGGCCAGAGCCCAGGGGATTTTTAGAGCAGTGGAAAGACTGTGTATGATATAATGATAGAGACATGTCATTACATATATGTCCAGATCCATAGACTGTACACCACCACGAGTGAACGGTAATGCAGACTGTGAACTTTGGGTGATTATGATGTGTCAACATAGGTTTATCCACTGTACAAATGGACCACTCTGGTGTGGGATGTTGACAATGAGAGAGGCTGTGCCTGTGTGGGGACAAGGGATTTAAGGAGAAATTCTGTACATTTCAATTTTGCTGTGAACCTAAAACTGCTCTAAAAGAATCTTTTTGAAAAAGGGAATGTGTGCGTCATAAAAGAAACTGCTATTTGCTTCTTTGGGAATCCTGAAAGCTGACCTAGCTGTTTGGCTTTTCATAAGATTTGGGGCCAGTTTCAGGGCTTCCTGAGGGAGAGCAAAGTGGGACAGGAAATTAACAAGGACGTTAAGGACCAGAGGAGGACACACTAGGAGGGAATGGACATGAGAAATACAGCCCAGGGCATGCCCAGATCCCAGCTCAGCCACAGGCCCTCCAGTAATGGAGGACCATGGACTTTCTGTATCTTTGGTTATCACTTCCTGCCCAGTGCTTCATGAACTTTCTTGCCCTCATCACCTTTGGCATGAGCCTTGCCGTTTTGTCTCTCCATGGCTGGAAGCAAGAGCAGCAGATGGACATTAGGGAGGAGGGTGGTCTTGGGCTCTTTCCCTTGTGAGTCTTCCTGTGAGCACTGTCTCTGCATTTATGATGTGCTTCCTGGCCCTGCCTGGCTACGTTTTCCTCAAGCCACTCTGGGGACACCACTGTTGGGCGGGCGGGGGGCGACAGGGGAGACCTACTACAGAAAACCCTGCGGAGGCCGTGGGAACAGGCACAGGTGCTCAGAAAGTGCCGCTCTGGGGTCAAGGGGAGAAAGAACATTCTGCTTCTGCCCCCGGGGATGAAACTCCCCCAGAAGTCCCAACCCACTGTGCTGCCTTTCAAGCGGGTCTAGTGGCAGAATTTAGACGTTTTGGTTACTAGCTGTGGGCCATGACGCTTCAAGGACACAGATGTGAGTAGTAATTCTCAGGTCGTGAGAACTGGGGACACTTGTCCTTCAACATGCAGTTGCTGAGCTGCCCCTGCCATGGTCCCTAGCCACCCTCTCACCAGCCCCACAGCAGGGCGCATGGCCTATTCCCACTCCAGGTTGACCTCTGCCCCTGTGTTTATTACACGATATTGAAATGATGTGCCTACTTCTCTGGCTTCCTCAACAAACCATACACTGTTAGAGGCCAGGGATGCTGCCTGTACCACCAGTTTTGGTGACCCAACCTGCCTTTGTGACCCACGGACTTGGCAAACTATCTGGCAATTAGCAGGTGCTCAGTAAATGTTTCTGGAATGAATGAAGGGATAGCCAAACTTCAAGGATCCAGGAGGTCACAACAGAAGTGGAGAGGGGCCACTGGATTTCCAGAATCCAAGAGGTTTCAAGCCAAGAAAATAAACAGTAATGACAAAATAAATTCATAGTTAGATAGATATCGATAGATAGATGATAGATAGTAGATAGATAATAACACTGCATGACATATAGGAGTCAATAAATATGTGTTAAGCATTTTTCAGACATTATCTCATTTAATTCCCCTATGACCATATGAAGTCCACAGTATAACCCAGCTGCTTCAATGCAGGAATGTGGTCCTGAGAAGGAAATCTTCATCGAAGATGCTCTCTACAGATCTCCTGCCCCTGCCTGGAGTGATTCCCGGACTGGTGTTTCTGATCACTTGGAGAAACGGGAGGAGGACAAGACACTGCGTTCACTGAGCGCCCACCACATACTAGGCCACAGGCTAGGTACGCTACACAAACATTCTTATTTAAGCTCACAGGAATCCACAGGGAATGGTATAATCATCTATAACAATTTAACAAATGAAGAAACCAGGACTTAGAAAGGGGATGAGAAAAGGTAGAAATGAGCCCAGGCTCCAGGGGGGGGGTCCACAGAACCTGGTTTATAATTGACATTCAATGACTATGTATTGAATTAAATGGAATTCAGTTGAATACCGTCTATCCACAAAGGCAAATTTTATTTTAGGGTGCCTCCTTTCAGCAGACCGGGCAGACTGCCACCCTCACTCCCTCCTTAAAAGGCTGCAGTGAGGCCCCTGGAGCCATCTGGAAGAGTGAGAGCAAGGAGTGGCACCTCCCACATTCACAAAAGTGTGCGACGGATTTGAGCTGAGGCTGTGGCTTGTGGGCCACAGAATCTCATCAGCCTCGTAAAGGGAGGTGTAGTTACGCAGAAGCCTTGCCAGTTGGACGGCACGGGGCTCCTTCTCCCAGAATACCTTAGGAAGGCAACTCTGGTGGTAGCAAGGGTGGCTGTGAGCCAAGTTGGAGCTGTGTGCAGCCCTCCTAGAACACAATTACAATGCTATTTATTATATTTGACGTAGAAGCCTATGGCGCTTGGATGCCTGGGTCTCCAGCAGCGATCCAGAGAGGAACAGGGTAATCATTTTAAATAACTGCAAATAATTTGCTTTAAAAAATGTGTGTCTTGGTTGTCTCTTACCTAGAAACATCTCTCGGTGAGGGAATGTTAATTTCACTTCTGCAGCTCGCTTGAAAACTAGTACTTACAACATATTCAGCTGGTGGCACCAAAAGTCTATGTAGTTTAATATCACCAGATTTAATATTTTAATTGGAATGTGAGCTAGACATTCCAGCACACGAATCCTCCTGAGAACTTCACCATCCCCTTGTTCACACAAGTCATCCAGTCGTGGAGTTGGTTGATGGTCAACAAGAAGGTCAGCTGGAGGCCCCACCCTTTGGACTGCTTTTTTCTTTTCTCTTGAATATGTCAAAATATTAGAAATGTCAGTTACTCCCAGCCTCGTGGCTCAGACGGGCTCAATAATCAGTTACTTCCCCAGCTGCGCAACAAAGGCTGGGGGAGGGGGATGCAGGGAAAAAGGAGAGCTGAAGAATTTGAAAGCAATTACAGTCAAAACAGGTCATCTCTTTTGTTTCTGCAACTCTAGTGCAAAAAGTCCTTCCCTGCTACTGTTCCTCGGGCGCCAGAGTCTGTTTCCCCCTTAGAAAGCAAGCAACAGCTTGCAGCAAGCTTTTGTTGACATGAATTCCATGTTGCCTGGTGCTTTTGTTTGTTTCACACATAATTCACATTTTTCTATCTTACATGCATTTTTCATAGTCTGTACTAAAGCAATGTCCTGACTTCCATCCGGGACTCCCCGTCTGGGGTCAAAGTCCCTGCATATAACTGGGTTAAGGGTGTTGATAGAACACTCTGCGGGATGGAGCTGACATATTAGGAAGTAAATTCCTACAATACAGAGATTAAAAATCACTTTGGATCAGATCCTAAACCAAGCAGAAAATGAGCAATGGCTCAGGTACCACAGTCTTAAGGACAAAGAGTCAAATTTACTTCTATTCTTTTCTGAAGGAGTTTTCACAAAAATTCACGTGGGGAACAGGAGAAAAGGGTCAGCTTTGAAAGAGTCTCATGTGGGGCCCCAAAGGGAGAAGAAAGGGGGGACAGAGAGAAGTAGGGGACGCACTGGGTATCATCGGTACGACCAATGGCATTCATAAGCTCTGCGACTTGTCACAACTCCTTAAACCTTCAAGGAAATGTCCTGAAAGTGAAGATCACTTTTCTATCTCCCAGCTCCAGGACATGAGTATGGAGCTTCTAAACATGACTTTTCTACTTATGGCAAATTCCATGGTAAGCACTGACTTTATGGAACTTTAAAAGACCAAGACTAGAAGAGTCCTCAGAAGCTACCGTTCCAACTTCCTACATAATGCGGGACGCTGCTCTGCGGTATCTCCAACAACCTAGGCACCGATTAATAGGGTGCCCACTGTTTGACAACGTTACCCATTTCCTTATTCAAAGCTCCTCTGTGACCAAGCTCCTCCTTCCACTGAGATGAAGCACAAGGCCCTCGGTCTTCCACTGACACGTGTCAATTCTGCCTCAGAGTCATAAAGAACAATTCCCTTCCTTTACCCATGGCTGGACTACATGATGGTTCTATCAGCGTGGGTTTTGCACTCACCTGAGGCAGTTCTACCTCCACCACTTACTTAACTTTGGGTAAGTTACATAAATTCTCCAGCCCTCAATTCATCTGAAATATGAGCACGGTAGCAGGTTATCTCCCAAAAGTCAGGTTTGCCTTTAGGAGGTACAGTGGTGGTGGGGTCACACGGCAGAGAAGGAGCGCTGAGCCATGCGTCAGAAGACTCAGTGCTTTGTCCTGGCTTTGCCATCGCGAGTGTGAATCATATAAGTCACTAAACCTCCCTGCAGCTCACTCCTCCCTCTGGTAAACGTCACAGCACATGCCCTGCCTATTAGCATCCAGGTGCTGTTGTAGAGATCAAATGCCAACACGTGACTTTCACATCTGTGCAGCTGTAGGTCTATGGCGCAGTCCCAGTGCAGGCCTAGGCACACACTCGGTGCTCAGTAAAAGCCTGTGGACTAAACTGCGTCTGTGCTTTCTGAGAGGAAGATTAGGAATTGTGGGCTGAGAAGGGAAGCGGCTTATTAGATGAGGTTTACAATTTGGCAGGCTCCCTGGGAGAAGAAAGTCCACAGAAAGCAGAAGGTGTGTGTTTGGGCTACCGCAGAAAGATCTGGGATCTAGGAAGGGCTTTAGGTGTTACCTGCTGCAAAAGAACTGGAAGAGCAGGAGTGATGAAAAAAGCAGACCTCTGGGCTCCAGAAGATGCTCAGTGGTTGTCTCTGTGGTGCCGATGAAAGGGAGCTTCAAGGAGAGGTGAGCAAAGAGGGGCCTGATGTGCAGAGGGGATTGTGAGAGGATACCAGCTGGGCTGACGAGGGCCCAGAGGGTGGGGAGACAGGCATGGTCCCCACCCAGGAGGTTTCTCAGCTGAGCAGCTGTCAATGGAAACTCCGTGCTGCAGCGTTTAGGAAAACAAGCCCCGGGGAGGGGGTTGCCTGAGGGTGGAATGCAGCGCCTGGCAGCCAGCTTTCTCTCTAGTTCTCCAAGTCTCACTCCTCTTTCAAGACCAAGTTCAAATTTAACCTTTCCCGGAAAGCCTTCCCTCAACTCTGGAACAATGAGAAACCTACTCCCTTTCTAAAATTTCTATAAGAATTTTGGTCTGTATAAATCATATAGTAATTATGAGTATAAAAATACAACTTCCGGATGATTTATCTATTGCTGTCTTAAAATAAGGTTACTTAACATTTTACAAGTAAAATATATTACGTTCTCCATTCAGCCACCTAGCATCCCCCTGGAACATACATCAAGCATGACACAGAAGGGATTTCTAGCTCATTTCATCCTCGCCTTCGCACTCCGGAGCTTGTTGCCAGCTCCTCCTGTCTTGGTCTTGCTTCCATGTCTGAAACAGTGGCCAGCATTCTTTTTCTGGCCATGACTTCGCCTCTTCTCGTTTTCTTTTCCAGTTTCCTCCTTGGTAGTCCCTCTGCCCTGACTCCACCTCATGGAACAACGTGTTTCCACGAAGCTGGCTCAGAAAGGGCCCGGACACCTGCAGGGAGACCACGGGGTCCCGCGGAGGAAGCTGAGCCCAGCTCGGGGCCTCCTCTTCACCCCGACCCTGCTGATAGCAGAGCTGTCCACAAGCTGGCCACGTAATAAAAGAGGGTAAGACTAATTAGCCTTTAAACAAAGTGGCAAAATGATCAGCGGAAGCAGCAGCGTGTGTGAGAACCGGTATCAGAAATGAACAATGGATGGATTTCCCTCAGTTAGAACAATGGGTCTTGCACACAGAAGGTGCTCAATAAATACCTGTTGAATAAAATCTATAGACCCGAGGCAAAAGGAATAAATATTGAACCCCCCAAATGGAAAAGCGGGTAGGGCGGAACCAAGAAAAGAAGCACTTACTGACAAGGGAAAGGTTGGCATGAGGCAGAGCCCCTGCTCTTAAATATCGGCCTCAGCTCACAGGGCAACACAGAGCGGGTGCTGCTGTCCTCCGACCCCCGTGGGCCTCAGTCGTACAGGACAAAGGTGCTCCTGGCACTGTGCTGCGCATGGCAGGTTAGGAAGGTTACTAACGGGAGGCCAAGAAGGGAGACCGTGGCTGCCCATCACATCCACCGCACCTTTCCACATTCCCTTTGCCTATGTCCAGATACCCCCATGAGAATACGTTCAAAACAACGGACTCCAACCCCACTGACAAGTCGTTCTGCTTGAACTCAGGTATGTGCTGGCTTTGGAAGCCGCCTACGCAATGAGGTGGGGTGAGTCATCTGTTTATCACAATGGGGACTGGGATGGAGAACAGCCCATAAGGACAAGATGACAGGAGCAGTGGTTATAATCTCCACCCTCAAAAACTACAGCCCTAGGGCTTCCCTGGTGGCGCAGTGGTTGAGAGTCTGCCTGCCGATGCAGGGGACGCGGGTTCGTGCCCCGGTCCGGGAAGATCCCATGTGCCGCGGAACGGCTGGGCCCGTGAGCCATGGCCGCTGAGCCTGTGTGTCCGGAGCCTGTGCTCCGCAACAGGTGAGGCCACAGCAGTGAGAGGCCCGCGTACCGCAAAAACAAAACAAAAAAAACCTACAGCCCTAGCAATTATACTCCAATAAAGATGTAAATAAATAAATAAATAAAACTACAGCCCTTCTGAGAAGCGAAGTGCCTCGTTTCCCTGCAGCCATCATTGTGCCTACATCCCCAACCCTAACATGCCTCTTTCAAACCTGTTCTTTTATCATTTGTGTGTACGTAGCACATATATACCTCATATGTAAATGCCAAGTTCATGTTGCTGTTCCTTCATATAACATTTATTAAGTGCCTTCTATGTGCCTGGCACAGTGCTAAATGCTTTCTCATATTCTGTATCATTTAGCACTATCTTTATCTTTATAAAGATAACTATCTTTATCTCCATTTTACCCTGAAGAAACTTAAACACAGAGAAGTTAAGTCGCTTACCCAAGTCACACAGCAAGTAACGAAGTTAGATTAAAATCCATATTTACTGAAGCTAAGACCAGTGTTCCTTTCACTGGACCACACTTGCCTTTAAAAAGTGTATAATAATGCTTATGAATTCAAAATTATGAATAATACTTATGAACTATAAATCCCATGGGAGGGAAGACCTCTATGGTTTTATGTATTACATTTAATTTATTAATATATGTGTAATGACTTTAGTGTTTAGAGTATATATGGAACTGTGTTGTTGTTTCCGTTTTGTACTTTGCCAGTTACTCATTTGTCCTAGCAGCATCTCTGACGTTGCTTCTTCTTAGACATCTAGAGTCAGGTGCTTTCCATGAGTTGTAACCCCTCCTCCCACGGCAGGTATGGACCCTACCATTTCCTCCTCCCAGGTGCAGCCCACAGGACAGGTTTGCAGCCTCAGTAGTGGTGAGCCACACATATTTGGGGTGCAGTGGGATGTCTTTAAGTTCTAAATAACACAAATTTGGGACATAGTCAAAATGGAGCCTACAGTCATAAGCAACCATCATCATCTTGGGACAGAGTGGAGTTTCTGGGGAGTTAAGAGTGAAGATGATGCAGGTGGAATGTCTGGATCTCCACTTCAATCAGTTTTGACATAAATCTGAGAAGAAGTGGCTATTCCCTGGACCAGTCATCTCGCCTACAATCTAGTGGGTTTTGGACATGTGCAATTTGGGCTGAAAAATCCAGTGTCCAATAAAAACAAAAGCTTAAAATGGGAGACATTGACATAAAGTAGTGTGAAAACATGCTCTGTTCCAATAAAGACAGCTGAAAGAATTCCCCCTTTTGTAACACTGAGGAAAAGTGATGACATATTTGGTCTCACGCTGAATTCATGAAAACAGAGACTTTTTTTGCAGAGGGTGAAAACATATTATTTGGTGTCCTTTTCCCACAATAAATTCTAGCATTGCACAACAGGTGAACTTTGGAAATCGGAGAAAGAAGCCGGAAAGGGCAGCCTTTCTAAGAACAGGGCTTTGGGTTCCTTCTCGATGTTCACACCAGAAATTTCTGGAGGCCAGTTTATTCTTCTACATTGTTTCTGCCTGTTGTGAATTAAGTTTGAAATACCTTCTCCTGACATGTGGCATTTCACCTTGGTGCTCTTTCTTCATGGAAAATCTTGCCCATCTGTTTTGAGGCAACTTGGCATCAGAATCTGATTCCTCTTGGAAACTTTAGGATAGGACTGGTCATCAAAGCACATTAATCTCAACTAAACCTGCAGCTGGACACATGCATCAAAAGCCCCACTGCCTGGTGTGCAAGTGTTCTCACCCCGCACACTGCAATCCTACAACTTACTCCACTCCACGGGGCTCCCCCTTTCCTGCACACCCCAAGCTCCCCATCCTGCTGCTGGGATAAGATCCCTAGGCTTGTTTGCATATTTCAGCCTGCTCAGGCTTCTGTTTAGCTTTTGTTTTTCTTGGCATTTCAAAGCATTATGTCCATTTTTATTATACCCTTGACAGACCACAATGAAACAAACACTTATAATTTATAGAAAAAATTCAGAATATATTTTCCATGGAGCCTAGAAGTTTCGTCACCTGGTAAAATACTGCAGGCAGGACAGTGGGCTTCTACTGCACTTCTGTGAACTTCAGAACTGCCTCTGATATTTGAATCTCTCTCTCTCCCCCCCCCACACACACCTAATTAAATTCTGGTATAGATGTCTATTAACTTTCATAATGCTGCCACAGCCTAGCTGAACTTTTTAGCATGGAGAAACAGCTGTTATTTTTAAACTATGAAAGACGCAGAGTCCCAATTATTTCAACTCTGCCTATATGAGATAGAGCTTAAGCTGGCTACTCTCAGCTCTTTCTTTACCGATCAACAATTTTTCCCTAAAGACTAAAGGCTACAAGGAAGGCCTGGGCTCCGCTAGTCATGTACTTTCTCATCCAAACATCTTACCTCTTGACAAGTTACCATCTAAGTGTTGAGGCTGCTCCTACTGTCTACTTGTCAAATAGCCAGAAGTGGGTACCATCATAGCAACTATGAGGTGATCGTTCCTGGGCTTAAAGCTATGAGTCCCCAAGAGGAGTGTAAGACAAGACCCCTGCTCTTAAGAGAATTAATCTAGTTGAGAAGGAAAATCTTAATATACCTTGAGCAATCAGTACATATTCTGTGTTCCGCTGATATATTCATAAGTTTAGTTAACATTTTCCAAATTTCTTTAATTATGGAATATATAATAAAAACTTATGGAGGATAGAGAGTTATGACCCAGTGGGGCCCCACTGGGATTTCAGGGATGCCAGTATTGTGCTCTTTTGTAATCTAGGTGGGCACCACATGGGTATTTGCTCTCTAACAATTGGTTACAATGTACATGTAATTAACTGTTCCCAAATCCTCAAAATTATCTACCACAGCTGGAGAGCTGAGATCTAACTAAATTTATGACTGAGAGGAGAACTGAGTGACCTGAATCTTGTCACTCCTCAGACAGTGTCCAACAGGGCTGGGGAGACTCTTCTTAGAGTAGCCACAGGACCATAGCTCCTCAAATGCTGGGGTCAGAGGCTCCACCCCACCATGTCAGACTTTCCCAAAATGCTATTTCTTTCATACTACATCCTGCTAAAGAGCTCTCTCTTGCCCACGATATTGATTCTAACTTTTCTAAAAGGCATCTTTAAGATGTGGCTTCACATCTGTGATGGTTAATTTTCTGTGTCAACTTAAGAGTGTTTTTAGATGAGATTACCATTTAAATCAGTGAACTCTGAATCAGCAGACTGTCCTCCATCATGTGGGTGGGCCTCATCCAATCAGTTGAAGACCTGAATAGAACAAACAGACTAGCCTTCCCAACAGGAGGAAATTCTCTAGCAGACAGTCTTCAGACTTCATCTGAACCATCCGTTCTCTTGGGTCTCTATCCGCCAGCCTTTGGAGTGGAACTGCGTCACTGACTCTCCTGAGTCTCCAGCCTACTGGCCCACTGAAGAGTTTGGACTCACCAGCTTCCATAATCATGTGAATAGTCAAGAGAGACAGATAGATAGGTAGGTAGGTAGGTAGATAGATAGACAGACAGATAGACAGATAGATAAATGATATAGATATATAAATAGGTTCTGTTTCTCTGGAGAACCCTAACTAATACAACATCTATTGCTGCATAACAAGTTACACCAAACCTCAGAGGCTTAAGAAACAATACACATTTAACCTCTCACAGTTTCTATGGGTCAGAAATCTGGGCATAGTTTATCTGGGTCTTCTGCTTCAGAGTCTCTCATAGGCTTAAATCAAGGCATCTGCTGAGGCTGCAGTCTCATCTGAAGGCCTGCATGGGGAAGGATCTGCTTCCAAGTTCATTTATATGCTTGTCTGTAGAATGTGGCAGGGGGTGGGGTGGGGAGGGTTTGTGCCCTGTGGTGATGAAAGACTCAGTTATTCACTGGCTATTGGATAGAGACAGCCCTCATTTCCTAGCCATATAGTCCTTTCTATAGGGCAGGCCGTGACATGGCAGCTTGCTTCATCAGAACAAGAAAAGCCAGGGAAAGAGGGCTAGCAAAAAGGAAGTCACACTCTCTTACAGCCTAATCATGAATGTGATATCCCATCACTTTCGCCATATTCTATTGTCTAAAAGCAAGTCACCAGGTTCAGCCCAGCCTCAAGGGCAGGGGACTGCACAAAGGCACTAATACCAGAAGCTGGGGACCACTGGGAGCCACGGAGAAGCTGCCTACCCCACCCATCCAACCTGCCTTCTCTGTTTTTCCAACATGAACACTCAGTGCAGCCCTGAGATCTCTTAACTGGCACCCAGCATAACTTGTACCTCTGCCAGACTGTTTGTCCTACCTACAGGGATCTTCCTTGTTTCTGCTTCCTGTCAAATTCTACCCACAACTCTGGATGTGTGTTTCAAAAGCCGTCAGTTATCGTATACATGTAAACACTTTAACTTGGAGTGGGGGGTAGAATTTATATCTAGAGTTGTGCTATTTAACCTCAGGAGATGTACAGGTTCAGTCTGAACAAGCCATCATTTGTGTCACTAGAAGAAATGAACCTAATTTTATTAGAGAATTACTACTCAGAACTTGGGCAGTTTGCTTGGGAAGCATCCCGGTCTATCTGGAAATAGAGAAATGGCCATCCTTATCAAGTTTCCATTGCTAAAAACCATAATGGTAGAAACACAAGTCTAATTTAATTTGAAGGGAAACAGTTTCAACCCTCAAGAGAATGACTGGTTTTAGATCCTCGGTTCTGTTTCAGGGAGGCATTTTTTGTTTTCTTATTGCCTTCCTTCTACTCCATGGAGGTCTGTTCCATTTCAAAGAGAATAGTATTTAAGGTTGGTTTTCTGTCTGGTGAAGGATTTGCATGCCACCTCATCACAAAGGTATTTATCTTTCTGAGTAAAAAATAAAATGATACCAACGTACAGTTGCCAAACAAAGCTTAAAAATCCAAATGAAGGGTCAGATATATATGATTGCTATAAAATCAACAGGTTTCTCTCAATCCAATAGACAGAGAGAGAGAGAGCGAGCGAGCGAGCGAGAGAGCGCGAGCGAGAGAAGAATATACAGAGAGAGGTAAATTTTTACCTTCCCAATCAAGGCTTTTTAAAATTAGTCCAGGGATTAAACAGTTTATTATGGGAAAGTTAATTTTATTACTGTTATACATAACATCCTCCTTCCCTTTGTTTTCTCAGGTGTATCTATTGGTCTACTGTTACTTCATTTTTCCAGACCAACAGTGGTTACAAAAAATAGCATTAGCAATCACTTTGAATAAAAAGCGTGAACACCAGATTCCAAATGAAAATGAGAATGAAATGGCACACGTGTGGGTACACACTCAGAATTTTTCAACATGAAGGTATAAAGGTATGTATGGAGGAGTGAGAAGGATTCATGAATGCTGACAGAATTAAGAAAGCTGCTGAGGCGGTTTCTTTGGCTTCAGCAAAGTCTAAGACGAATTTTTTTGGCAAGAATTACATCTTTAGGGACGCTAAGAAAACAGTAAGATCGCTACAGAAAGAATTAACTCTTCCAGCGCTTTGGAAGCTCCTCTGAGTGGTGGACTAACACGGCACATCACAGGATTAGGAATGGGGGGAGACGGCAGAGGTGAGGAATCCAGCTCCTCCAGTCGATGTGGAGAAAGGCACAGTCATCAGTGTAAGTAAGGCCCCATGATGACCGTTTGCAGCAGTGACAATAGTGACAATTGTTCTTTATTCTCTCTCTCAAATGGAGGTCTGTGGCATTTCCTACTCAACCCAGTGGTGGAAAGGGGTGTGTGCAAAAAACAACGTTTTTAAAAAATACTAAACCAACCATCCAGCAATCAACTGTCTTATACTGAGTACTTACTAGGAGCCTGGCGTAGCATCAAGCACTTTACAATTTCATTTAAGACTCACAAAAATATAATGAAAAGTGTTACTACTATGTCATTTTACAGACGGGAAACTCAAGTTTGGCCAAGTAAATGGTTTAATCAAGGATTCCCAGCTGGTGACTTCAGTGCCAAGGTAAGAGCCATGTCCCCTGAGGGTCAACTCCTCCTACCCGCAGTCCAGATAAGACCAGAGCCAGGTCACTAAGCCTCGATGTTACGCCACTGAACTAGAGATGCATGCAGTCTTTGATATTTTAACAAATTAAATACGGGACCCACTGGGGCCAGATCTTTCAGATAATATTTCACTGCTTTACTTCAACTCATCTGCAGGTGAGATGTGTCTGGAAAGCAGATTCACACTGAAGGCTATGTAAAGCCATAAACGAGGAGCTGTTTCCCACCCTGCCACTAGCGTAAACCCTCTCCAGGCCAGAGGTTCCTGAATCCCACCACAGGGAGCACTGCCCCTCTTGATGAAGTCTTCATCAGTCAGCGGCAATGTAAGAACCAGTACAAAAAATCAGGCACGTAGAATAGCAGCATAAGATGGCCATTCCTTTAGTCTGAGATTTTTATTCTTCCTATACTTTTTGGTGGTAAACCATGCTATTTATATATACAGAATAATGAGGATAGCATTTGGTTTTAAACGTTCTTACTTATTACAAGCAAAAATTGCCAATTTTTGGATACTTATGCGTACTTTCCAAACTATTTAATATTACTTAACTGGTTCATGAAATCCAAAAGTCTTAGCATCACTGATTCATGGAGCACATAGTGTTCTAACTAACAAGAGTTAAGCACTATAGCAGATTGCAAAAATGGCTAAAATTCTCCATTCATCTCTGCATCCATGTCACTTTGACTTTGCACTGTGATTTTGCAACTCCTCCCACAGAGGGACAGAGGCTATTGCCCCTCCCCCATGAATCTGCTTGGCCTTATGACTTGGCAACACAATGCCATGGAAATGATGGTGTGCCAGTTCCAAGTCTAAGCCTCAAGGGATTTGATCACTTCTACTCAGTCTCCTGGAACCTGCAACCACCATACGAACAATCCCAGGCTAGCCTGTAGGGAAAGAGGAACGATGTACCCCGATGTTCCTAGCACCCCAGCAACCAGCAGCCAGTTAATCCCCGAAAGCAGTCATCCAGCACACATGTAAGGGGGCCCAGCCCAAATCACCAACCCAAAGAGTCTCTGGCTAGATAGATGCCTATTGCTTTAAGCCTCTACGTTTCGGGGAGGTTTGTTACACAGGAAGACCTAACTAATACAGTCACATCTATAGGCATTGGATAGAATTTGGAACAGATATTGGCAAATCTTGTCACTTAAAGCTCTGAAACCAACCTCGGAATAATTCCTTAACATAATCTTTTATCTAAAAGGAAGCTTCGATATCACAGTTTCTGATTTTATTTTAAAGTTGAAGAGGTTACAAAGACATAGCTGTTGTGAGAATACGCAAGCTCATATATCTAATTACTAGAAGAAATAAATCTAGAAACCTAGAATGGTAGAACTATTTCTCTATGTGCCCTGAGTGCACCAAAATTACCTTTGTTTACTATTTCATAGAGATTAAGTGGTGTTTTTATGACACCGTGTGTGGCGCTATCAATTACCTCTGTGGAATAAATGAGACTCTAGGAGATGTTTTTTGATGAACTGATTAAAGGAACAGAAACCCCACTCCTCACATACCAAGCTGCCCCTATTTTAAGTTAGAAATATATTCAATGCTTGTCAATCTACTGGAGTAGGTAGGAGTCCGGAGACCTAAGTCTAGCAGACGTGGGTCCCAGTGCTGTCTGTGCTGGTTACTGGCCCTTGGACAAGTCCCCATCCCATTCTTCTCTGCAGATTCTTCTTCTGTGAGGTAAGGGGGCTGGCCTCAGTGAACTTTATGGTCCTCACCATTCCCACAGCATCTCAAGGCCTTAATCTGGTCACTCATATTCTTGGAAACAAGGTCCCAAAGACAAATGCATGAAAACTCTCTGGAGACTGAAAACCTGGCATCTACTTTAGTAGAGTCGACCCTGCTGATTTTCCAAAATCCAAACAAAAGAAAATTTGGTTTACAGGTGTTATCGTTATGGGTGATTGTAGGGTTTTTTCCCAAAGGTTGCTTTTGTGCACATTAAGATTGTGCTTTTCCATTGTCATTAACCGTACTCTGTGACTTCAGTTAAAGTATATGCAAGGATCCACGTGAAAATAAAACCAGGCACATTGCAGCTTCTCTTGTGATATTTATCACTGATGGCGCTCATGTGACTGCACAGCTCCATAAAACTCTGGAGGGGTTACCTTCCCTTAATGGCGTCCTTCCCTTTCACTCACCAGCCACTTCTTATTGCAAACAGCTGCTTGGAAACGAGAAAACATTTTCTATTTCCAAGGGACATTGCTGGCTCTCAAAGTACTTTGCCCATTTTATTTAACAAATGTTTAAGTTTAATCAAATTTCTAATTCCAAAAAAGAGCCAACCTTGCATTTTGAATCACTAGCTTGTGAGACTTCTACATTTAAAAGAATGTAGAAGGAATCAAATTCAAGAGCCAGAAAAAGAGTGAAGTATGTGGCTCCCATGGCTTCAGCTTACTCCTATGATGTTCTGCCACCCCCTGACCAGCTGGCTTCTGCCCATGCCATGATTCTAACGGGACCGACCATCTCAGCTTATAATGAAGGCTTCCTTGAGTTCTGATAGAAAGCTCATTCCCAATAACCCAGTGAAACTGCATCAGCACCAAAGTAAGGGGGGAAAACAAGCATCATATAAACTTTATTAGGACTTTATTATGAAATAAACTAGGCTTACACTTCTTTTGGAGGGGAAAAGGATGAATACAAAAAAATACCGTATTTTTACTTACTAACGTGCACTTGTAAAATGCATGGCGTGCTGTTTTATAGGCAGTAGCATATAAAATACTTTTTCCAGATGTGGATTCATAATTCTCAAAAGGCTATAATAGTTATCATAAGATTTATGGAGGATAACTTATTAATCACATTTTTTTTCTTTTAGAGATCTGTTTAGTAAGATGAAAGAGAACTTTAAAATGTCATTTTAACCAAATGTAGATGGCCTAATATCAAGTTACTCCTTTTGTTCACATTATTTTTAATGACTTTATTTGTTTTATTGCCTCCACAAGTCAGTGCCAACTTGGTGGTAATGATCTATTTAGGAAATCTCTTAAGATTTTTAAAGTAAAACAGAGTGGAGCTCTTTTAAAAACTAAATGAACTGAACTATGTGAGTTGATTAGTGCTCATTTGAGAGACACAGGAGCTACTAAAGCTTATTTTTGATAAGATTTGGAGGAGACAAATCTTGTGAAAACTGTTGCTCCCTGAACATTCGTGTGGCTTCTTCAACAGAAACTTAGAAGCCCACGTGTGTCTGAAGTGCTACAAGTAACACACTGTTAAATAACACACATTTTGAACATGGATCACTTTAATCTGCCTTAGATCATTAAAAACACAGCTGTGTCAAATCCATATTGTGGACCCAAGTCACATGATGAGTAAAAAAGCCCAAATGACCCTCTTTTTGTCAGTCACTTGATTTGAAGTAAGTTTTGTCTAAAGCGTAACACTGACAAAGTAAAAAAAAGATAACTTTGCAATTCAGGGGGACTCATCAGTCCTAAGATTACTGTCTTCTCACACTCACACACCATCCCCTCTTCTCCAATCCATGGCTTCACGGGCAGAGGAGTTAACACTGTACTATGGGTAGAGATCGTTACTGAATTAAAGGTCAGCACAGAGACTCACCATCCGTCTTCCCTCCAGACTCTTACAACAGTCATCAGAGTTCCCTCATCTCTAACACAAGCATAACAACATTTACTTTGCAAAGTTATCACGAGGATTAAAATAAAGTGGTGCATACAAATCATCTACAGCCTGGTGCACAGCCCGTACTCAGTAAATAGAAGCATTAGAGTTACCATGTGCACAAGCGCGTGAGAAAGTTTTTTTTTACTTTTGAAAGAGCAATACAGTCAAGTAGTATTTACTGACAGATTTGAAAATGAAAGTATGAAAGACAGAAACATACTGAGTAACTACCATGTATAATCCACTATTCTAGGTTTTGTAAGGGACAATTGAGGGAATCTAGGATCCAAAGCATTTATAATCAATGAGGGAGCTCCAAAGCATGTGTTAACAATCCCAGCATCATTTTAAATCAATGGCCATGTGAAAGCACAACACCGGAGCTACACCTGGAGTACAAGTGGCAGTTTCCACGTGAAGGGTGTTGGCAGTGATTCCTGAAAGTCAAGAAAAGGTTGAGAATGGTTGCGTAGGTTATGAAGACTTCATGCAAGTTGGGCTTGAGTGACTATAAGAAAGTGGGGTGGGAGGGTCGGGAGAAGGAAACTCAGGAGCATCTGATATTTAAGTCAACCAGGTAGTTGACGCGACTGAACAGCTTGAACAATGAGGCCATGATGCCAGAAGAAAGGACCTGAGAAACTGAGAACCAGGTTCAGTTTCTGTATAGAGACACAAGGCCTCTCCAAAGCTCTCTGGACGTCTGAGAGAATGCTGTGATTAATACCAGTATTAGTCCCCGAAGGAGAAAATGTTCTACCTGTGATGAAGATCTGTGCTCAACGTGGCCCTGACCATGGCTGTTTTCCATGAGAAAGGAAGAATGCACGAAGTAGCTATCAAGGACACAGCCCTCCAGCCGCACACCTCACAGATCCCTTCACGGCCACAGTCTCTGCACTCCTGGCAATTCTCTCTCGATCTACAGACCCGCTGCCCCAAGGCTATGAGCTCCTTGAGCACAGGAATTATTTTCTCTCTGTTTCCCTAAGGTCATGGACAGAGTCAGCAGTCCAGGGATGTCTGTTGAATGGTCTGTTCTTGGCTGCGAGGCCGGTGGTAATGACAATTGTCAAAATGAAGTGTTTACAAGATTCTCATCTGTGTTGAAACTGCCATAAGAAAAGAGGGAAAGAAAGAGGACAGAAAGGGAGTCCTAAAGTCCACGTGGGATGATGAAGTCTCCCACACTTCCTTCAATAGTCTAAGAGCGCAGCCTGTTTTTTTTTTCCCCAAAAGATTTTCTTTAATTTCATAAAATATTTTCATGGACACATGAGCTAGCAAATACACATGCATCTGTGTGTATTTTGACAAGATTATCCCCTGTCCCTACCCCCCTACTCCCACAGCAAGGTGGACATAAGACTGGAGAAATGAATACAGAAGATGGAACAAATAGAAAAAAAATGATTAAAAGGATGGAATATAATATTGTGCTTGGTTATTTTCCTATGTCACAACCGAACAAAACATTTTGGTGCAAATAGTTGATGTTTCCTCTTTTCCATTTAAGTCTGGTGGAGAAAAAAATACTTTTTATATAAGAAAATATGTGGGGTTTTGTTTTCTCTAGGGATACTTTTAACCAGTAGCCAACTAGCGATCTACTTAATATCAAACCAGACTCCATCTGGATCCTTTCTCCTCTAAAGGAGGGACCGGACAGGACCAGGTCATGAGGAAGAGGCAAAGGGTCTTGAGCACCCCACCCAGGAGCCCCGTGCCCTGACAGTGAGTGGAGGCCTGATCTCTGCCTGAACCTCAAAGCCCCACAGCAGGAAACAAAGCAGCATCCTTGGACCATGGGGAAATATGCTTACCTACTAGCTCAGCTGTCACCAATCTGGAAAGCAAAGGGGTGTTCTGTCCACATGAGATAACACACCTTGCCTTGCCTGAATGGGGAAGCTCTCCCCAGGTCTACTGTTCTACTCACCTAGCCGGTGTTCTGCTCACCTGGAAGGCACTGTCTAAAGTCTGGGGGAGATGCCCTGGAATGAACTCCACATCTCTTCCAAGCCATGGTGACTCTTAACCTTTACTAATGCTTCTTGGCTGGGACCGTGAATACAAACCAGAGGTTGACAGATGTGCACAATAACAGAGAAGCCATGTGGGTAGCAGTAAAGAGAGCCTCACAGAATAAGTCCAAAACACACCACCTTTGTCATCAGTCAGGACCAAGTTCCATAGCCCAGAATACATGCATTGGAGCATTTCAGAGAGAGCAGAGCGAGCAATGATTAGGTAGATCTTCTCTTGGAAGTGGCTTTTCCAGAGTAAAGTAGCCAAGAATGAGAACCACTGGATATATCTCCTTTTGCTAAGTTGGGGCCGGATCAGGGTGGGCCTTGAAGGGCTGCCAGAGGAGTTTATACTAGACGGTAGGTGGTTATTGACTGAAAAGTCAGCATGTAGACTCACTTTCCCTTTTCCAGCCTCCTCCATATCTGTTTCTTCAGGGAAACAAGAGCTCACACATCTATAACAATTTGTCTCAGGCAATATTCTTAGTGCTTTGCTCTTAGTAACTCAATTATTGCTCACAACCACCCTATGAGTTACATACTGTCTTTATCCCCACTGTTACAAGTGGAAGCACAAGTGGAAGGTTGACAGACACCCTGGTAGGGAAGATGGAATCTCAAATGGTGTTTAATCTTCTAATGGGCAAATGTTTTTCAGGGCCCAGAGTCTATAAAAAAGTAAAGTCTCCTCTCCTCTCTGTTGAAATCCAGAAGTCGGTAAAGTCTGAGAGAATAAGTGGCATTTAACTCATTAGTCTGCAAATAACACCACTGTATGTTCTCTTCACCGGTTTAGAGAACAGAAGTCAAACCAAAGGTGGGAGCTCAGGGCATAAATTTACCATCTGCGACGAAACGTAATCAGATCCGAAGAGTTTCCACTTTGAAGTCTTCCTGAATCTGTGTGGGTTACAGGTCTGAACACATCACCAGCTTTGACAGGTGGCTTTATTTTTCATTTCAAAGGGGAGAAAGCAAGCCGGGAAACCAAGCGAACACGTGCACAGCGGAGCTTTGAACGCTGCCCCCCGAGCATTCACAGAGGCGCTTTTCTAAGTTCGGGGTCACACGTTCAGAGGAGTGAAAGCAGCTGGGCTCTGGTCCGCCCTGGACTCCGTCCTTCCAGTCACAGCTCTGTGAAAGCTGCCTTTCTCCAGCTTCGGTGTCCACCGTCTTCTCAGCCCCCACACTAGCTGCAAACTGGGCCTGAGCTTCAACCAGTGCTGCTGAGGTCGGGTGATGACTCCAGGCAAGAAAGGGCTCAACTAGGGGAGCAGCAGTTGCCATGTCATAGTGGAATGACAGCACTTCTAAATGCTGAAACCCAGCTGCCCTTCAGAATTATTCAGCCCCTAGCCTGCTTGGCAATGCTGAACCCGTCTAACGGATACCTTTAACATCCTGAGCAAAGCAGGGCAGAGAGCCGTGAGGTGGCCGACAGCTCACGCAAGGTATGAGGTCATTAACGTGTGATTTGAATCCAAAAGCATCACCTGCTACTTATTCATGAAAATGGTGCAGTTTGTGCCTGGTGTTACCCAGCTCAAACTCAGACAAGTGCAAGCATGTCACAGCCTGCTGGGAGCCTCCTGCATGAGGTCCCAAGGAAGAAGCCCCTGGAAAGGCCAGTGCTGACATTCACCACACCCCACTGCATGAGAGCCACTCGGCCTGGACACCCCTCCAGAAGGCAGTATGCTGGGCGGGGTAAGAACTTTCTTCAGGAGGAAGGAAGGGGGCTGGTGTGAGAGATCAGGTCAGGCGCTTGGCCTCGTAAGGAAGAGTAACTACACGTATCCTGGCGAGGTGACACTCATTGTTTTCCAGCCCAGCTTCTTCTGGGCCAGTACGAGTGTCCTCGGGAGAGGGGCCAAGAGTTAGTCCCTTAAACAGGTGTATGGCCAGAGCTCCTGGATGAGACTGAGGGCACAAAAGCAGCATAACTCATGGGCATCCTGGGCTGAGTACTGGACGGCAGGATTTGTCTTTTTATTTTTAATAAATAACATTTATTAGACTTTTTTTTCTGATTATAAAAGTAATACAGGCTCATTATAGAATGACTAGAAAAACTGGGGAAGCACAAAGAGGAAAACAAACATTACCTGTAATCCCACCATTCTGGTCACTGTGAACATTTTCTTTACTCAAGTCTTTTTCATACTGTGAATATACTTTTTAAAAATAAATACTGCTTTGTAAGCTGCCTTTTCTCTTAGTAATACTGCAAGAAACCTTTCCCCCATCAGTATATATTCTTCCACCACACAGATTTAGTGGCTAAGGTCCTGTAATCTACTCAAACTTCTTGTGGACCATTAGTTTAATTCCATCATTTTTATATAATATATAACACTAAAGTGAAATCTTGCAGGTACAACTTTGTGTACATCTCTGACTGTATCCCTAGGATACATTTTTAAAAATATGACCATGGAAATGAAAGGTTTGTATTTCCTATTATTAAGATTTTTGTTATGTATTCTAATCTTGTATGCTAAGGGACTGCAAAATCCATTCAGGATTGATCAGTGGATGCCCTTGGCTTCGTGCTTACTGGAGGTGGCTCTGTCCCCTGTGTTCTGATGGCAGCACTTCAGGTTGTTCTTCAGTCGCTGTCATGAAGTAAATGATGGATGATGCCATCACTGGGAGTAGCCCCTTATCACATAATTGACCTTCACCAATGCTCTTCTCCACTTAATAGTATTGCAAAGTGTTTCCAAGATTGGATTTGGGGGTCAGGTAAGCCTGGGTTTGGATCTCTGCTTCTCTTCTTATTATTTTGTGACCTTGGCCAAGTTAACTTAATCGCTTTCAGTTTCCTCTTAAACTTGCTGCTATTGCTATGGCCACCTACCCCCTACAACCATTCCAAACCCTGCCCCGGATTTAGCTTATGATGATGGTCTTATTTTCTGACTGAGTTAAAAGATGTGAGAAAATTTTACTATATCAGAATTTTCTGGGTGTCAATAAAGCAGAAAGCAATTAAAAGTCATGAGGAGTTATAGAAAGCATCTTAGGAATCAATTAACCCCACTCTCCCATGCCGCTTTTCAATGAGAAAAGGCAAGGGAGGAAACGCGAGGATCAGCCCTGCTTGCGAGTTTCCAGTATAGTCTTTGTACTCCAGCTTTTTTCTCACTGCCTCCCTCTCCACTGTCACATAAGTCTCTGAAGCAACAGAGGGGAACAGAGAAGGTAAATCGCATTTCCTGCAGAACTTTTGGCATGGAAGAATTGGAGGTATTTGACCTGCCAAAGGTCTTATAGAAATGGTGGGAGAATGTGAACTCTCCCCCGGGACAAGAGGGATGCAGTCCAAGTCCTGCCACTGGCTGGAACTGGCATTCTGTGAACCCTACCTTCAAACAAAGGCAGAGACGGGGTTCCAGTAATAAATGGTGAGCATGAGCTAGAGTGACTCTTTGGTGAGCGACTCTTTGGTATCTCTTGCTTCAACTTTACTGGTCACTACAGGCTTGTGCGTCCTGGGAATTGGCAAATAAATTAAAACTAGTTAAATCTGGTTTAACACTGTGAAATTTGTGAACAATCATATTTCCCTTGGAGGAAAAATCTATGCCCTCTCTCCTCAGAAATCGAAATACAAAGAAATTGTTGACAATATATAGAAGTTTCATGAAAAACTGTCCTATGATCCCAAGACAGAGAAAGTTAGAACAAGGATGGAATTACGAGGCACTGAGGTGGGTGTAGCAAAAAGGTTGGACTCTATTTAACTTTTAAGCACTCTGATTGCCAAGAGTAAAGGGGAAGTACGTTGATTTAATAATGGTTATTAGTTACAAAGCCAAAGCATTTAAATCCATCTTTAGAGACACATTTATTTCTAAACTTAAATTCAAGGGAAAAATTACCACATGGATCTCGATAGCACACAACCCAAAGTCTTTAACTTTGATCCCCTTCAAGGATCTAGGAAACTGAGATCATCCTTCCAATAATCTAATTAACTACCTTTCAAGGGTAAGTAAGGACCCATGGTGCCCACAACCCCTTCTCCCGGGGTAACAAGGACCCTGTGGCTTGTCATCATTAAGAATCCCTTTCCTAGGACACCACGGCTACGACATGCCTCAAGGCCCAGTATACTTCAATGAAGGCCCATTCATTCATTCACAGACATTTTTTCTAAGGGCCTGTTTTATGCCCGAAGTTGGATTAGGCACTGGCCAACAGGAACTAATAGATAACAGATGAGAGAATGAGCTATGGCCAGAAAGAGGCAATTTAATGAGATGTAATCATTTTCACCTGTGAATCTCCATATGCCTAGCAGCAATCCTGCGTTATAGAAGGGAGTTCCGCTCTCCTGTACGCAATACTGTCTTTTACACCAGCTAGAAGCTCCCTTAGGGTCAGGGGCTCTACGTTGCGTCTGTGTCACCTGCAGTTTTGATGGTGCCACTGGGTGTTTAGTAAATACTTGCAGAGAGATGGGCTCATATCCTCTCCTGCGCCCTTAGGACTCTCCCTAAGCCTATGGGTGTCTGCCTCATTAGGTTTTCGCTAAGCCTGCGTATAATCTGTTTGACCCCTTCTGGGGCCTGGAAAGTTGTCCTTCCCTTAGTACCAAACCTGTTCCTCCTAGTGGGGCTAAGACAACACTTCTTTTCCAAGCCTGACTCTCAGGACCCCACGTGGCTTTCCTGTCCTTGTGCACCATCCATGTCCTTCATAAAAGACTCCCAGACCAGCCCCATTCATGCCTCAAGCTTCCGGCACTGGAAGCAAGAAAGAGGCAGCAAAATTTGCCTTTCTTTTTTTTACTTTTAGCTTCACAAGAGAGTTACAAAAGTCATCTTTGGTCACACTGAACAAAGCAGAAAACTGGCCTGTGGTCGTCAGGAGTCAGGTCATGGTGATGCCACACTCTTAGTGCTTTTTAAAATAAATACTGAAATTACCAATTTAAAATAATATTTAAGATGGCGGAAGAGTAAGACGCGGAGATCACCTTCCTCCCCACAGATGCACCAGAAATACATCTACACGTGGAACAACTCCTACAGAACACCTACTGAACGCTGGCAGGAGACCTCAGACCTCACAAAAGGCAAGAAACCCCCCACGTACCTGGGTAGGGCAAAAGAAAAAAAAGAATAAACAGAGACAAAAGGATAGGGACGGTACCTGCACCAGTGGGAGAGAGCCGTGAAGGAAGAAACGTTTCCACACACTAGGAGCCCCTTCGCGGGCGGAGACTGCGGCTGGCGGAGGCGAGAAGCTTCGGAGCCGCGGAGGAGAGCACAGCAACAGGGGTGCGGAAGGCAAAGCGGAGAGATTCCTGCACCGAGGATCGGTGCCGACCGGCACTCACCAGCCCGAGAGGCTTGTCTGCTCACCCGCCGGCGCGGGCGGGGCTGGGAGCTGAGGCTCGGGCTTAGGTCGGAGCGCAGGGAGAGGACTGGGGTTGGCGGCGTGAACACAGCCTGCAGGGGGCTGGCGCACTCCCTGCTGGCCGGCAGGGAGTCCGGAAAATGGTCTGCAGCTGCCGAAGAGACGAGACTTTTCCTTGCCCCTTTGTTTCCTGGCGCGCGAGGAGAGGGGATTAAGACCGCCTCTTAAAGGAGCCCCAGAGACGGCCGCGAGCCGCGGCTAAAAGCGCGGACCCCAGAAAGGGGCATGAGACGCTAAGGCTGCTTCTGCCGCCACCACGAAGCCTGTGAGCGAGCACCCCCCCTTCCGGGGAGCCTGTGCAGCCCGCCACTGCCAGGGTCCCGGGACGCAGGGTCAACTCCTCCAGGAAAACGCACGGCACGCCTCAGGCTGATGTAACGTCACGCCGGCCTCTGCCGCCGCAGGCCCGCCCCTCACGCCGTGCCCCTCCCTCCCCCACCCCCACCCCGGCCTGAGTGAGCCAGAGCCCTCGAATCAGCGGCTCCTTTAACCCCGTGCTGTTTGAGCCAAGAACAGACGCCCTCCAGCGACCTACATGCAAAGGCGGGGCCCAATCCAAAGCTGAGCCCCTGGAAGCTGTGAGAACAAAGAAGAGAAAGGGAAATCTCCCCCAGCAGCCTCAGAAGCAGCGGATTAAAGCTCCATAATCAACTTGATGTACCTGCATCTGTGGAATACATGAACAGACAACGAATCGTCCCAAATTAAGGAGGTGGACTTTGCGAGCAAGATATATTATGTTTTCCTTTTTCCTCTTTTTGTGTGTGTATGTGTATGCTTCTGTGTGAGATTTTGTCTGTATAGCTTTGTTTCCACAATTTGTCCTAGGGTTCTATATGCCCGTTTTGTTTAGTTTTAATTTTTTTCTTAATTATTTTTTATTTTAATTATTTTATTTTACTTTATCTTCTTTCTTTTTTTCCTTCCTTCCCTCCTTCCTTCCTTCCTTACTCCCTCTCTCCTTTCTTTCTTTCTACTTCTACTAATGCTTTCTTTCTACTTTTTCTCCCTTTTATTCTGAGCCGTGTGGATGAAAGGCTCTTGGTGCTGCAGCCAGGAGTCAGTGCTGTGCCTCTGAGGTGGGAGAGTGAACTTCAGGACACTGGTCCACAAGAGACCTCCCAGCTCCACATAATATCAAATGGCGAAAATCTCCAAGAGATCTCCATCTCAACACCAGCACCCAGCTTCACTCAACGACCAGCAAGCTACAGTGCTGGACATCCTATGCCAAAAAACTAGCAAGACAGGAACACAACACCACCCATTAGCAGAGAGGCTGCCTAAAATCATAACAAGTCCATAGACACCCCAAAACACACCACCAGACATGGACCTGCCCACCAGAAAGACAAGATCCAGGCTCATCCACCAGAACACAGACAACAGTCCCCTCCACCAGGAAGCCTACAGAACCCACTGAACCAACCTTAGCCACTGGGGACAGATACCAAAAACAACGGGAACTACGAACCTTCAGCCTGCAAAAAGGAGACCCCAAACACAGTAAGATAAGCAAAATAAGAAGACAGAAAAACACAAAGCAGATGAAGGAGCAAAACCCACCCACCAGACCTAACAAATGAAGAGGAAATAGGCAGTCTACCTGAAAAAGAATTCAGAATAATGAGAGTAATGATGATCCAAAATCTTGGAAACAGAATAGACAAAATGCAAGAAACATTTAACAAGGACCTAGAAGAACTAAAGATGAAACAAACAATGATGAACAACACAATAAATGAAATGAAAAATACTTTAGATGGGATCAATAGCAGAATAACTGAGGCAGAAGAATGGATAAGTGGCCTGGAAGATAAAATAGTGGAAATAACTACTGCAGAGCAGAATAAAGAAAAAAGAATGAAAAGAACTGAGGACAGTCTCAGAGACCTCTGGGACAACATTAAACGCACCAACGTTCGAATTATAGGGGTTCCAGAAGAAGAAGAGAAAAAGAAAGGAACTGAGAAAATATCTGAAGAGATTATAGTTGAAAACTCACCTAATATGGGAAAGGAAATAGTTAATCAAGTCCAGGAAGCACAGAGAGCCCCATACAGGATAAATCCAAGGAGAAACACGCCAAGACACATATTGATCAAACTATCAAAAATTAAATACAAAGAAAACATATTAAAAGCAGCAAGGGAAAAACAACAAATAACACACAAGGGAATCCCCATAAGGTTAACAGCTAATCTTTCAGCAGAAACTCTGCAAGCCAGAAGGGACTGGCAGGACATATTTAAAGTGATGAAGGAGAAAAACCTGCAACCAAGATTACTCTACCCAGCAAGGATCTCATTCAGATTTGATGGAGAAATTAAAACCTTTACAGACAAGCAAAAGCTGAGAGAGTTCAACACTACCAAACCAGCTTTACAACAACTTTCTCTAGGCAAGAAACACAAGAGAAGGAAAAGACCTACAATAATGAACCCAAAACAATTAAGAAAATGGGAATAGGAACATACATATTGATAATTACCTTAAACGTAAATGGACTAAATGCTCCCACCAAAAGACACAGATTGGCTGAATGGATACAAAAACAAGACCCATATATTTGCTGTCTACAACAGACCCACTTCAGACCTAGAGACACATACAGACTGAAAGTAAGGGGATGGAAAAAGGTATTTCATGCAAATGGAAACCAAAAGAAAGCTGGAGTAGCAATTCTCATATCAGACAAAATAAACTTTAAAATAAAGACTATTCGAAGAGACAAAGAAGGACACTACATAATGATCAAGGGATCGATCCAAGAAGAAGATATAACAATTGTAAATATTTATGCACCCAACATAGGAGCACCTCAATACATAAGGCAAATACTAACAGCCATAAAAGAGGAAATCGACAGTAACACATTCATAGTAGGAGACTTTAACACCCCACCTTCACCAATGGACAGATCATCCAAAATGAAAATAAATAAGGAAACACAAGCTTTAAATGATACATTAAACAAGATGGACTTAATTGATATTTATAGGACACTCCATCCAAAAACAACAGAATACACATTTTTCTCAAGTGCTCATGGAACATTCTCCAGGATAGATCATATCTTGGGTCACAAATCAAGCCTTGGTAAATTTAAGAAAATTGAAATTGTATCAAGTATCTTTTCCAACCACAACGCTATGAGACTAGATATCAATTACAGGAATAGATCTGTAAAAAATACAAACACATGGAGGCTAAACAATACACTACTTAATAATGAAGTGACCTCTGAAGAAATCAAAGAGGAAATAAAAGAATACCTAGAAACAAATGACAATGGAGACACGATGACCCAAAATCTATGGGATGCAGCAAAAGCAGTTCTAAGAGGGAAGTTTATAGCAATACAATCCTACCTTAAGAAACAGGAAACATCTCGAATAAACAACCTAACCTTGCACCTAAAGCAATTAGAGAAAGTAGAACAAAAAAAACCCCAAAGTTAGCAGAAGGAAAGAAATCATAAAACTCAGATCAGAAATAAATGAAAAAGAAATGAAGGAAACGACTACAAAGATCAATAAAACTAAAAGCTGGTTCTTTGAGAAGATAAAATTGATAAACCATTAGCCAGACTCATCAAGAAAAAAAGGGAGAAGACTCAAATCAATACAATTAGAAACGAAAAAGGAGAAGTAACAACTGACACTGCAGAAATACAAAAGATTATGACAGATTACTACAAGCAACTCTATGCCAATAAAATGGACAACCTGGAAGAAGTGGACAAATTCTTAGAAATGCACAACCTGCCAAGACTGAATCAGGAAGAAATAGAAAATATGAGCACACCAATCACAAGCACTGAAATTGAAACTGTGATTAAAAATCTTCCAACAAACAAAAGCCCAGGACCAGATGGCTTCACAGGCGAATTCTATCAAACATTTAGAGAAGAGCTAACACCTATCCTTCTCAAACTCTTCCAAAATATAGCAGAAGGAGGAACACTCCCAAACTCATTCTACGAGGCCACCATCACCCTGATACCAAAACCAGACAAGGATGTCACAAAGAAAGAAAACTACAGGCCAATATCACTGGTGAACACAGATGCAAAAATCCTCAACAAAATACTAGCAAACAGAATCCAACAGCACATTAAATGGATCATACACCATGATCAAGTGGGGTTTATTCCAGGAATGCAAGGATTCTTCAAAAATGCAAATCAATCAATGTGATACACCATATTAACAAACTGAAGGAGAAAAACCATAAGATCATCTCAATAGATGCAGAGAAAGCTTTCGACAAAATTCAACACCCATTTATGATAAAAACCCTGCAGAAGGCAGGCAAAGAGGGAACTTTCCTCAACATAATAAAGGCCATATATAACAAACCCACAGCCAACATCACCCTCAATGGTGAAAAACTGAAAGCATTTCCACTAAGATCAGGAACAAGACAAGGTTGCCCACTCTCACCACTCTTATTCAACATAGTTTTGGAAGTTTTAGCCACAGCAATCAGAGAAGAAAAGGAAATAAAAGGAATCCAAATCGGAA
The DNA here is from genome assembly GCF_039906515.1 of Pseudorca crassidens. NCBI lineage: Eukaryota > Metazoa > Chordata > Mammalia > Artiodactyla > Delphinidae > Pseudorca > Pseudorca crassidens. The sequence continues at coordinate 77,922,865 of NC_090309.1, read as the reverse complement.
AAGAAGAAGTAAAGCTGTCACTGTTTGCAGAAGACATGATACTATACGTAGAGAATCCTAATGATGCTACCAGAAAACTACTAGAGCTAATCAATGAATTTGGTAAAATAGCAGGATACAAAATTAATGCACAGAAATCTCTTGCATTCCTATACACTAATGATGAAAAATCTGAAAGAGAAATTAAGGAAACAGTCCCATTTACCATTGCAACAAAAAGAATAAAATATCTAGGAATAAACCTACCTAAGGAGACAAAAGACCTGTATGCAGAAAATTATAAGACACTGATGAAAGAAATTAAAGATGATACAAATAGATGGAGAGATATACCATGTTCTTGGATTGGAAGAATCAACATTGTGAAAATGACTCTACTACGCAAAGCAATCTACAGACTCAATGCAATCCCTATCAAACTACCAATGGCATTTTTCACAGAACTAGAACAAAAAATTTCACAATCTGTATGGAAACACAAAAGACCCCGAATAGCCAAAGCAATCTTGAGAATGAAAAACGGAGCTAGAGGAATCAGGCTCCCTGACTTCAGACTACAGTAATCAAGACAGTATGGTACTGGCACAAAAACAGAAAGATAGATCAATGGAACAGGATAGAAAGCCCAGAGATAAACCCATGCGCATACGGTCACCTTATCTTTGATAAAGGAGGCAGGAATGTACAGTGAAGAAAAGACAGCCTCTTCAATAAGGGGTGCTGGGAAAACTGGACAGGTACCTGTAAAAGTATGAGATTAGATCACTCCCTAACACCATACACAAAAATAAGCTCAAAATGGATTAAAGACCTAAATGTAAGGCCAGAAACTATCAAACTCTTAGAGGAAAACATAGGCAGAACACTCTATGACATAAATCACAGCAAGATCCTTTTTGACCCACCTCCTAAAGAAATGGAAATAAAAATAAACAAATGTGATCTAATGAAACTTAAAAGCTTTTGCACAGCAACAGAAACCATAAACAAGACCAAAAGACAGCCCTCCGAATGGGAGAAAATATTTGCAAATGAAGCAACTGACAAAGGATTACTCTCCAAAACTTATAAGCAGCTCATGCAGCTCAATAACAAAAAAACAAACAACCCAATCCAAAAATGGGCAGAAGACCTAAATAGGCATTTCTCCAAAGAAGATATACAGACTGCCAACAAACACATGAAAGAATGCTCAACTTCATTAATCATTAGAGAAATGCAAATCAAAACTACAATGAGATATCATCTCACACCAGTCAGAATGGCCATCATCAAAAAAATCTAGAAACAATAAATGCTGAAGAGGGTGTGGGGAAAAGGGAACCCTCTTGTACTGTTGGTGGGAATGTAAATTGATACAGCCACTATGGAGAACAGTATGGAGGTTCCTTAAAAAACTACAAATAGAACTACCATATGACTCAGCAATCCCACTACTGGGCATATACCCTGAGAAAACCATAATTCAAAAAGAGTCATGTACCAAAACGTTCATTGCAGCTCTATTTACAATAGCCCGGAGATGGAAACCACCTAAGTGTCCATCATCGGATGAATGTATCAAGAAGATGTGGCACATATATACAATGGAATATTACTCAGCCATAAAAAGAAACGAAATTGAGCTATTTGTAATGAGGTGGATGGACCTACAATCTGTCATACAGAGTGAAGTATGTCAGAAAGAGAAAGACAAATACCGTATGCTAACACATATATATGGAATTTAAGAAAAAAAATGTCATGAAGAACCTAAGGGTAAGACAGGAATAAAGACACAGACCTACTAGAGAATGGAATTGAGGATATGGGGAGGGGGAAGGGTAAGCTGTGACAAAGCGAGAGAGAGGCATGGACATGTATACACTACCAATCATAAGGTAGATAGCTAGTGGGAAGCAGCCGCATAGCACAGGGAGATCAGCTCGGTGCTTTGTGACCGCCTGGAGGGGTGGGATAGGGAGGGTGGGAGGGAGGGAGACACAAGAGGGAACAGATATGGGAACATATGTATATGTATAACTGATTCCCTTTGTTATAAAGCAGAAACTAACACACCATTGTAAAGCAATTATACTCCAATAAAGATGTAAAAAAATAATAATAATAAAGTAAAATAAAATAATATTTAAGGTAGACAGTGAAATCACTAAAATAAGAAGATAAAACCCTGACTCCATTAATGTTCTAGGTCCTACTTTTAAGAAAAAGTTCAAATCTTTAGTTTCGGGCACTTAACACCATAGCTATAATTCTGGATAAACTTAGGAAAGAAGGAAACAATGTTTAGTGTCATTATTTCTAAAAGTAAGCCTGTAGGAAAAGACCTCCCTGTGATTTCGAGTTGTGTAATATGATCTCAGCTAAGAAAACTGGAAAAGGCGAAGTATCGCAGGATGCTGGTCTGTAGCATCAACCGTGTTGCTGCTGCCCCCATGTAACAAAAGCAGCTCACCTCTACGCCATGTTCTCTAAGTGCCTGCAATATGATGAGTGTGTTACACACATTATCTCATTTAATCCTCAATAACAACCATATGAATCCGTTATTATTATTCCCTTTTTACACATAAGGAAACTGAGACTTCAGAGGTGAGCTTAGACATTTGTAGGTGACAGCTGGGATTAAAATCCAAGTGTGTCTGAGTCCACAGTATCTCGCTATACTTAACTACTGTATTATATTTAAGCACTGCCTCTTATAAAGCATAGGACCAGATCGTTTGATTTCTATATTCCACTTCCAATACAATGTGTTGCATTTACCACAAATTCTGTTTTGATTATGGTTATTAGTAATGTCACTGTGGTTAATGAGAAAGGTCATAAACAATTGTTATTATTGCTATTGATAAAACCAACATGTATTTATATGTCATTTATAGCTTATAAGGCACTTTTGCAATTATATTAATTTTGATTAATTTTTCAACAACTCTATGAGGTGGGCATGTCCCTGTTTTACAGACAGGAAACTGAAGCTCAGAGAGTTTGAATGATTGGTACAAATCTGTTAACCTGTCGATGTTACGTAGACCCCACTGGCACAACCCTGAGAGGGATGCCTCCTTAAACCCTGTGCCCCAGGCATCCCCCTAGGTCCCGTCCTGAGAACAAGCCTCAACTTGAACTCAATTCTCCTAGTTATGCCTGTGATCAGTTTCTGTCAGCTTGTAAGATACCGATGTTCCTGATCTACTGGAAAAGACAGACGCGGTAAGTTAACGATGAGTAAGGCAGACTAAATACAAACGAATCAAGATTTCTAAGACTCTTGGCGAGATGCAGCTTCTTCTTGGGCCCTTTGACTGGGGAGCCTCTGGGAGACTGCAATTATGAATCATTTATCTCTGCACCTGCAGCCTTGGCCTTGGGCTTGATGCACAGTGGGTACTTAATACTTCTGGAATGATGAAAGAATGAGTGAACCAGTCAACAGATACTTCTGAGTTTGAAGTTCTCCAGTATCTTCTTAGCCTAGTGCTTCCTCTTTTGACTTGTTCTTAGGATTTGGAGAAGATGGAAGGGAAAGCAGGGAGCCTTGCTGAGCCTCAGGCAAGGTAGGACATAAGGGAAGGGGGTCGTGCAGTACAAGCCTGTTGTGTCTTCCCGCTTCTCACTGACTCAGATCCCTGACCCCCAGATACCTCCCTCTGTGGTCTTGGAGGTGGCAGGGGAGTCCTTACCCTTATGGGAGGAGACATTTCACCTCAACGTCCCTGTTCCAGATTATTCTCTAGGAAAACTGGGCTCTTTTCATATGCAATCCAGAAGCTGCCACCACTCTGTAGAATGTTGCAATTTTTTTTTTTTTTTTTTTTTTGCGGTACGCGGGCCTCTCACTGTTGTGGCCTCTCCCGCCGCGGAGCACAGGCTCCGGACGCGCAGGCCCAGCAGCCATGGCTCACGGGCCCAGCCGCTCCGCGGCACGTGGGATCCTCCCGGACCGGGGCACGAACCCGTGTCCCCTGCATCGGCAGGCGGACTCTCAACCACTGCGCCACCAGGGAAGCCCAGAATGTTGCAATTTTATAGTAAGATTCTTTCTTTCTATTTTAGCAAGAAAGAGAAGCAAGACATCCCAGTTTTTAACATGGATTGAAAATGGAGTTTTGCCAGCTTTCTGGGTTTTACCCTGCCATGCCCTGTCAGCCACGGTAGGCGAGGAAGAAGCAGTCTGTGTTCCTAGAGCATTTTTTTCAGAATAGGAAAATTTCAGTGATTTAGATAATTGAGTGTCTGGATGAAAATTTACCTGTGCCATAACTTTAAATAAAAAGGGTTTTGATTAAATGATATCAGCAAAACAAACAGGATGAGGAAGTAGAATTTCTGTCTGATTTAATGAAATACCTATTTCTATTGACTGTGTATATAAGTAATGGTAATTGTGATCCAATTCCATCTACTTATTAAAACATACGGCCTTCTACTAATCAGGAAACATTTATTAGTCTAGTTTGGTTACATAAATGCCTTTCTTGGGTTTTGTTACTGTTGACAACAGACTTTAGCCTCCCTCTTGACAGAGATTATCTGTGTCCATGAGGTTTTACCTGGGAAAATGTCTCAGGGGAAGGGCCTGCTGGAGAGGTGTTTGTCAAGACCAACCCTGGCCTGAGAAAGGTGATAAAACTGTGCAAGGAAAAAAACAAACAAACAAAAAAAACTGTGCAAGGAAATGGAATGTATACAGAAAGGTCTTTGGATGCAATTCCAAAAGCGGATGAACCTCCACTCTGGTGCTACGATATTCAGTAGCGTTGAGATCTTTCAGCATGCTCCTTTACATGATAAAACTGTTAAAAGAGGTGAAGAAATTGGCCTGTGAGGCAGTAATTCCATCCGTGCCCAAATATCTTGTAAATAAGGAGAGGTTTTAAGTGCAGAGTGACTCCCTGCTTTCAGGAGCTGCCAGGGTGAGGCGGTGCTGAAGGAAGATGTTGACAAAGAGCAAAGGGAAGCTGACAAGGGCCCTTTTCCTTCCTGGCCTGGGAAACAAGCCTGGTCTCAGAGCTGAAAGGACCTCCAGACGTTACCTGGGCAACGACAGTACCACTGGCGTAAATATAAATATCTGCCTAATAAGAGTTCACTGATGAGACCAGCAGAAAGTTAGTGATGCTGGGAAGGTGAGAACTCAGGTTTTCTGCCACTTCAGCTGAAGGAATCTGTGTAACTCTGCTCTGCTTTCCCTGGCCTGGCCAGCCCTCCATGTTTGTGGAAGAAACATCAGCACAGAACATCACAATCTATCATGCATCTTTACACATCACAAATAGGAGTTGTACCATGATGTAGCAAAGCACCAGCCTCCGAGTGCCTGGGGGACTCTCCTCTCATCTCCTCTCTCCTCCTTACACACACACACACACACACACACACACACACACACACACACACACATACACACACACACACACACACACACACACACACATGCAGGTTTGTATTGTCCGAACTCTTCTTCAAAACCTTCCTGGACCAAGCCCACCATAGCGGTCCCTCCATCAACTAAAATACCAAGGAACTCATTATCAACTAAAATACCAGGGAACTCATTATTTCCTCTGCTAGAGATTTCTTGTCACTCCCAAAAGAATTAGCAGCTCTCAATCAAACATTTCACTGTCTTTCACAATGCCTGTACTTAGTCGGCACTTAGTTAAGATTTTCTGGTCAAGTGAATAACTTCAGTTCAATAAATAAACACCCAGAAGTTACTCCTCCTTCCCTCTCATCTCCACGTTTGTCCCCCATCCTGTAGCCCTTCAGGACCCCTGGGTAGCACGAGGCCTGCTGGGTCAGCCGTGTGATTCGGGGTCAGTCCCCTCCCTGTAAGCTGAAGGGGCTGGGCTTCCAGTCTGTAGGGGCCTTTCTGGTTTAACCTGATGGACTGATGTGATGCCAGACTTTTCAAATGGTCATTCGTTCGTGCCTCAGGCAGCAGTTTCATAGTTTCACTTTCAACCTTTGAATAAAGATTTAAAATTAAGTTTTTTCGGTCTCAGTCTCTGTGGCTCCTTGTTTTCCTCTTGACTATCCAAGTTCATTTCTGCCCCTGGAAAAATGTAGACTACTGTCCTAGGTGCTATCCTGTGTCCACTAGGAAGCACTCCCCAATCCCCATCCTGCCCCAACCCTTTCTGCCATGATTCATGCAGGGCTCCCCTCTCCCTGGCCTGGGAGGACCGTCACCCCCAGCCAAGCCCTCTGCCCTTCACCTTACCTGACCTTCTCCAGGGCACCCTCCCCCGCGTCTCCCCCACCTACCGTGCTGACAGCTGTGGGACAAAGGCTCTGAGCGCCCTCCTACCAAAAAGGCCCTGCTGTCCCATCCCCTCAAGACTGGGACCTTTCGTTTGAAAGTCTTACGGTCCTTGTTATTTGATTTTGTTTGTTTGTTTTCTATTGGTGGGCTTCTATTACCTTCCTCTCCACACACTACCCACCCAACCCCTGCTCTCCCTGACATGCCCCGCTGGCTCCCCCTCGTCCTCCAGATCTTGGGAGACCCTCGTGTAGAGACAAGGAACCACAGCTGCCTTCCAGGCTTCCACTCACCCACAAACCCAAACAACCAAGTGTGCAATTATAACTGCATCCTCCCTCCTAAATCAAATTTCCTTCTGACTGGGAGCTGGAAAGGCAGCTGGCGTAGCAGCTACAGCCCCATCAACCTAGCCAAGAAGGCCCGGTGTCCTCCTAAGGGGAGTAGCACCTGCCCAGACACACCTGCCCCGGGCTCCGACCCCAGGCCACGCCCTCTGTGTTACCAAGCCCAGAGCGCTACCATTCCGTGCCCGGGCTTCCTAGACTACAGCTCTCAGAAAATCAAAACTATATCTCAGTCACTTTACGGCCCCCCCACACATTCAGGCCTGGCACATAGCTGTGGTCAGCAAGTCTCGTTGAATGAACAAATGAATGAGTAGCCATCTGGCCACGCTCCTTCCTCTACACGCAGATTTCTCATGCTGGTGAGGCCTCCAAACTCATGCTCTGCGTCCCATGACTGGCTCTGTGTCTCCTCCTCAACGCTCTGTTCTCACTACCTACTGTACCAATGCTTGTGAACTGCAAGTTACCCCCCTAGGATTTAAACTAGACGGGACCAATTCTTTTGCCTTTCTTCACAAAACTTGCCTTTTCACCATTATCTTCCTTGGATTTGGACTCTCTCCAGATGGTCCGCCTCCCTCCTGAGTTGTCAAGCTGAGAAAGAGGTTAGGTTTGTAAGACCAAACCCTTAGGTTTTATCTATTCAGATGGGAGTCTCTGAGAAGTTTGGCTTTTTGCTCTCGGAGAGGATCCTAAGTTTCAATGAGGCAGAATGACAAAATGACGCCAAAAGCAGCCACTTCCCCTATGCACTGGTCATAGCTGCAGTGGGGTGTGACCACTGCTCGTCACCCTATGAGCACATTTTAGGAGGTCTGTACTGCAGAGAAGACAGTCTTTACAATCAAGGTGGGAATTAACTGGCAAGAGCATGGTGGTCCAGGATACTACTGTGGTCTCTGCACTTCCACTGGGAGGCCCATCATCCTCTTCTGTTTACCAAGGTCTTTTAAAAATTATTATTGCTGAACACCTAGGACTGTAGGGTTCATGAGCTGCATGATAGGAAGGCTTAAGCTCAAGTCGTCTGAGTCCTGGAAGAGGATCAAAACCCAAGCTGAAGCTCCTTCCCGCCTGACTCCCAAGGCCATTGTTATTGTGTTTAGCTTTGGATAAACTTTCCTATGGAACGGGACTGCTCACAGCAGTTCATTTTAAACGTGCTGGCTTAGCTCTGGCTTCATGTGTGAGCGCAGGCCTGTCATCATGCATTCCAGGTCACTCTCTGAAATGAATTTGTCTTTCCTCAGTGTTTCTCTGAGCCGGGGAGCAGACATTCCTCCGGCTCTGCATTAATCCAATTACTAAACACCTGCAGACATGCAATAACAATTTGGGTGCCAAGAGCCTTAGAAATGGTTTTAGAGCCGAATGTAATCTGCTGTCCTGCTATCAGGAGTCACGTTACACACCTGCCAAGACCCAAGCCAAAAAAATAACATTCCCGGTTCTCACTCCAGGCAGGAATGCTCCGCGCACGTTACAGAGACAGAGTGACAGGCACTTTAGCTTGACTACCACAGAGCCCATTAAACATTTGGAACTGCTCAGTAATTGGATCCAAAGTCACTTTAGCACTAAAATATTTACAAGGAAAGTGTGACAAAACAGGATTTTTCTTCCAGGGACAGGTAAGGCAAAATCCTCCCCCACCAAAACCAACTCAGTGAACGTGATGACGCGTGCTGATCCCCTGTGCTTCCGAACATGTCAGAGGGGGCTTCTTACAGGGTAATCTCCAGGATGCCTCGTGGCCACAAGGATGCCTGAAGGGAGAAAATAATCCCACCCCATCGTCTCATTCTACCTCACTGCAGAGCGTCTGAGTAATTTAGAAATTCAGAAGCCAAAGACACTTGATGTTCCTGAAGATCCTGCACTCGAGCCTAAGACCAGTGATGCGTGGAGGACAGTAATGATACCTTTTTCCAACACAGCCACCTCTAAAAGAAATGAAAGAAGGCCTCGGCGAGCCTGTCGAACAACCCAAAACAAGCCTCGATTGAGAATTGTTCTTTTTTTTTTTTTCTAGGCTGGTTTTGGAAAAATTCTACTGCTGCCTATGGTAAGAGTTAAATAAATCATTCACAGAAATCCCTTACTTCCATGCTTTTTACAAGAAGTTTCTCTACAACCGGAGATGCCATGTTATTTCATCTTCACCGACTTAAGCTCTTAAGGCTGGGGACAGTGTCTGCTCATTTCCACAGACTCGGGACCTGCAGAGAGCGGGCGTGGATTACAGTGGCAAATGTTCGCTGAATGTACGCTTGGGTCAAGGGTCCTTTCCCATGATATGCACCACCCTGGGCTAAGCAGGCATCCAAGTGAACATGAGGACGTCCTTTCCTTCCCTCGGTCACTTAGTCTACATAAAGAAACCACTGGAAAGATCAGCGACCAGGATATGAGAGTAGCAAGTATCCAGGGGAAGGAGGCAGAAAAGGGCGCATCCTGTACACGGCCTCCTTTGAATTAGCCGCCCTCGCCTCTGAACAAACCTCACTCTGAACCGAGATTTGCAGACTCCCTCAGGCAGCCTGCCACCTCCCACCTCAGAGCACTTAGAGTCCACACCCCTCATCTGGCACTCCTGCAGCACTAAAATAGGACATGTGATTGGTCGCTGCATGTGTGAGTCTTGTCTTCCCAATGCGGGCCTGAGCCCCCAGGGGCAGGAAGGGACATGTTTCTCACCTCTCTGGTTTGGCCTCTCCTAGCTCCAACAGTCCAGGCACTTAACAAAGAGAGGGCCCCTCACGGTTTACTCTCCTTGGATTTTCTTTCTACAAAAATACACAGCTGAGACCCTCAGCTAACTTGGTTTCCAGCTATAGTCTAAGTCTTTGCCAGTCAAAGTGTGGTCCATGGGCCAGTAGCATCGGAACCACCTGGAAGCTTGTTAAAAATGCAGAATCTTAAGCCCCACACTAAACCCACTGTATCAGCCCCTGCATTTCAGCAAGATTCTCAGGAGATTCAAATGCATGTGAAAGGCTGGGGAGCCTAGTGAAGCTATCACCCTCTCTCAGAATGGGACCCTGCTGAACCCTGGGAATTCACTATCTCTGGCAGAGTCGTCTGTGTGCTCCACGAGCTGCACGGCTCGATACGGCTCCCATGGTGGAGAAAGACACTGAGAATCCAAGAGGTCTGAGCTGGAAGAGAAGAAGCAGCAAACAACAGCATCTCCATCGTGTGCCTGAGAGGACCATTCGGTGTCCAGAGAGCACGAGTGCACAGCCAGAGGCAAGGAGGCCAGAAGCTGGCTCCCGAGGAGCATTCTGAGACGAGACGGGGGGCTCGATCTGCCAGCCCCTCCCATGCAGCCCAGCGCTCCCAGCCCACATGTAACCTTCAGCCCCTGCCCAGAGCAGTCAGCGTGACAGTAATAATAGTAGTCACGAGAAAATGCAACCTCGATCATGCTAACAACTTTTGAAAAGTAAAATGCTCGGGATATGATTTCAATTAAAACTCACATTGTCTGACTTGTCTCTCTGCATAGCAAGAGTTCACCTCCTCTTGCCCCCTTACCTCCTCTTTTCAAAACGAAGGCGGACAGGAGGAACTGTGTTGACGCCTGCTCCCACCTTGAGGTGTGGGGCTCCGGATGCCCGACATCACTTCCTACGCCCTGTCTGCTGAGCCCCCATAGCAAAAAAAAAAAATGGCCTTCATGCTGACCTCACCCCAAATAAATCCCCCAAGTTGTGGGCAGAGTCAGAGTCCCTTTCTCTCTACCCCGCCCCACTCCCTTTTGTGTGTGTGTGTGTGTGTGTGTGTGTGTGTGTGTGTGTGTGTGTGTGTGTGTGTGTGTGTGTGTCTCAGTTTATGAATAAACAATTCTGAACTTAAAAGGAACTGTTCTTGCACAAATGGAAGGAGCCTAAGTTCCTTGCCAGGGCTTGTCTCATGCAGACAGCCCCAGTGAGCTCCAGTGATCTACCTCATTTGTGTTGAAGGTGACTTTTTCTAAATCAATTCTGATCACCCAGCAGGTGAGTGCCAGACAGCCAGACGTGGATGGGGAGGCAAAGGCCTCGTCAGAATCCTGGTACATACCCTCCCCAAGGAAACAGACTTGCTGTCACCCTGGAGATCTCTAATGCCCCCTTTCAACAAGATGCTAAACAGAATACAATATACAAGGCCAGCATCAGAGACATTAGGTTATGTGTAAACAATCATCTTATGCTTCTTAAGAAATTTATGAACTAATGCCACAGATACTTGTTGAGTGTTTGACCCTCTTTCTGAATCTTCTCATCCTTTCTTACCCAAGTAATACCTATTCGTTCTTTACAATCAGCTCAAATGTTATCTACAACAAAACTTTTCTACATTTGGTAGTATACAATAAAGATGTTAAAAAATAAATAAATAAATATTATTGTTTAAGTGGGAAATTCCAAAAAAAAAAAACTTTTCTAAATGCTCCCAAATTTCCCAAATGCTCTCCCATTCTGCTTGGGGTAAGTATCCTCCTTTGATGGGGGTTTTTCAGGAAAAACAAAATTAGCGATTGTTGCTCAGATGGTTTCTGTCTATTACTGTGAGGGGAATTAACGGTGACTTTGAAATTCAAATGAAGTAACTTCTGTTATAATGCCATATATATGTTCCTGATAAACTTCACATTTTGTAAAACCACACATTAAAAGCAGCAGGGCTTTGGGGAAAATAAAGTTAAGAACAGACCCCCTCAAAATTTTAACCAAAGCACTAACAAAAATAGTAACAATTAGTAATACAAATAACAAAGTAGTTAAATCACCACGGATCTTTACTCCCGGCATCAAAGCCACCCCATTCTTTACATCTTTAAGTTCTTTAATTTTTAATTTAATTCCTTTAATTTCTGCCTTTGAGACACAGGTCCTATAGGGCATTTCATCTAATAGAGATCAGTCTCATCAAGATGAAACATAAAATCCAAGGTGTAAACCCTCTTCATCAGTTAATTTTTTTTAACACTAAGGGAAAGGTATTTGCAGCACCTCCCTTTGCATTTATAGCTTCCCCAAACAGTTTAAAACAGAAGAACGTGTACTGGTACTTAAACCCATCACATTAGTCACTTCTCGCTCTAAAGTAAAGTACGTGCAGGATTTTCAGCTTTTTTCTTAAGGTCTTTATATATCACAAAGGCTTTCTCTTTACTTGAGAACAAATGGGCCCTCCTTTCTAAAAACATTACAATGTTTTATGAAAAATCACCATTATACTGATACCATTTTTCCTATTAAAAGAAACATGTAACAGAATGGACTGTATTGGCACTTGCAACTAATACTATGTGAGTGTTTCAAATATCAATTGTGTGGTAGACATAATAGGAAAGAGCAAAAGGGACTTAACCTTGAAGAGGTGATTAAGGCTAAGGATATTAAGATGGGAAGACTATCTTGGATTATCTATGTGGGTTCAACCTAATCACAAGGGTCCTTATAAGAGGGAGACAGAGTGCCAGAGTCATAGAGAGAGACACGGTGACAGCATCAGATGTGGGAGTCACGTGGGACCACAAACCAAGGGATGCAGTCAGACTCTACCAGCTGAAAAAGCCAAAGAAACGGATTCTTCTCAAGGGCCTCCAATGGAAAGCTGGAACGCAACTGCTGGCCCACTTTAGACATCTGACCTCCGGAACTGTATGAGAATAAATCTGTGTTGTTTTAAGCCATGAACTTAGTGGTAATTTGTTACAGAAGCAATAGGAAACTAATACAGACAGTAAAACCACCACAGTAAGGTCAACATCAGTCTTTATTACCTCATCTATCCTATTTACCATCACCACCTCCCAGTTTTCAACTGAAGAAGCATAAAACTTCTTCACTGTGGGCATGCCACCTTAAGGGTTTTGCCAGTATGGTCTCATAGCAGATGCTCATGTACTCAAAGACTGAGACAATAGAGTGATAAATACAATCAAAAAGGACTTTGTTAAATATTTAACATAAACTGAATAAACCCTTATACTTACTATATAAAGCCCCAAGTGAAATAATTCCTCAAGGTACGGCACTGAGTAGTATTTAGATCAAAGGAGTCCATCTAGATACTGACTTCAGGTCTTAGCATCAATTATGTGCGTAATAGGTATAACGGGGCCCCAAACTCAGTTTTATCCAATCTGGGAGAACTACTCATTACACTCGCAAAACTGTGCATTGCTACTACCCCCAAAGACCGCCAAGCAGGCAGCAAATAGAGCCTCGTCCCCAGACTGAGTAAACAGGGAGAACCCATGTCTGGAGCCACCAGCCAGTGGGCAGGGCCTCAACCTCACCTCCTTACTCCAAGCTAAGCCCACAGCTTCAGATGCCTTTTCTTTCCAGGATCAGAAGCAAGCAGCTAGAAGAAGTATGTACAACACAATACACACGACAAAGTATTACTCTCAAGCCAACTCTATCAACTTCCTACTGAACCTCTTTCCAACGAAAAACAGAAAACAGAAAGAGAAATGGCCAGAGACCTTTAGCACCTCCTCAGGGAAGCTGCCGAGGCCATTCTGACTGATCTCAGACTTCACGTAATTCGCTGTCACGCCGCTGCAGGGGTGTTTTAATGCGGGGTTTCCTCTCCTATCTTTCTACCACTCTTACCAGTTAAAGTATCATGTCCATATTCTCGCCTTTCAGTGTGAGACAGCAAAGCCTCAATGATTCACTTCTGTGTTGGGTAACCAACACATTTCCAGATCAAAAACAGATTTAGTGAGGTGATGTAAAGTAGTCACTCGACAAACATAAAAAGCAGCCCTGGGGGGTTTATGCAAAGTCCAAACAGAAACAGGAACTTGGCTTACTTGATAGATCTGAGCTGTGGTTGGCAGAGCTCAAAATACACAGCCCTTTCTTATCTCACTCCGATTTCTCACCATGACTGCTCCTCTCACGCCCTAATATTTTCAGATGAGTCTAAGAGGGAAATTCAATTCTTTCCTCAAAGGTAGGAAAAGTGAGTTCTTTTCTCTTGGGAATCAAGAGCACCCCAACCATGCCGCCAATGCTTTGGGTCACTCTGTGTTGCGGGGGCCCAACTGCAGCTCTCTAAAAAACATGGGGTGTGGTGGAACGTCTGCAAAGATGGTTGAAGAACATGGAGTGTGGTGGATCGTCTGCAAAGATGGTGCCAAAAGTCCCTCCCAGTCCTGGGAGCTCACGTCTTCCCTCTACTTCCTCTCCTCTAAATGCCGGGCTGCCCTGTGACTTACTTTGACCAATGGAATGTGGTGGACACCAGTTCTGGGCCAGGCCCTAGGAGGCCAGGTAGCTTCTGCTTTCTACCTCTCGGAAGCCAATTTCCGAGTGAAGACACTCAGGTTGACAACTGAATGATGAGCGGCTGCATGGAGAGAAAATGGCCACACAGAGGAGAACCAGAAAGAGATGACTCTGCCAGCTCCCACATCATGACACCATCGCCGAGTCAGAAGCAAAGAATTGGTGGTGGTTGTTTAGCCAGTACATTTTGGGGAGATTTGTCATGTGACAATAGAAAAACGAAACAGAGAGGCTGTAGTGGGTGATTGCTGAGACCACTTCTTGTCCTAAAATTCTTTTTTTTTTAATTTATTTTTTTAATTTATTTATTTTTGGCTCTGTTGGTTCTTCGTTGCTGTGCATGGGCTTTCTCTAGTTGCGGCGAGCAGGGGCTACTCTTCGTTGTGGCGCGCAGGCTTCTCATTGCAGTGGCTTCTCTTGTTGCAGAGCACAGGCTCTAGGCACACGGGCTTCAGTAGCTGTGGCATGTGGGCTCTAGAGCGCAGGCTCTGTAGTTGTGGTGCACTGGCTTAGTTGCTCCGCGGCATGTGGGATCTTCCTGGACCAGGGCTCAAACCCGTGTCCCCTGCATTGGCAGGTGGATTCTTAACCTCTGCGCCACCAAGGAAGCCCTTGCCCTAAAATTCGTGGCTTCTCATTGTTTCTCAGCACAAAGTGCTCATCTGAAAGTGCAAAACTAAGATGTGATAAGTTGAGAGGACAATATTTCCAGAGACACCCTCCTACCTCCCCCCAGAGGGGCTCTGCCCTTATCCCACCAGGCATGACGGAGAGTTCAGTGGCTGAGCCAGCTTCCACCAAGCTTCGGCCCCTGGCATCCTCCCAGGAAGAGAGGGTCAGGAGGTGGGTATCCTAAACCTCAATGCCCAGAGCCCCAGACAGGGAAAGGAAGGAAGAAAGTAAAATGGTTACAGAGAAATTGGGTGGATAACTGAAAGCGGATTACGCTGTAATAACAATGAGGATTGGATTTCATAAAATCTTCGGTTCATAAGTTCATGGCCGGAAACAAGGTCCCCCCGAAGCAGCAAGTTCAGCAGTCTTGAAAAGCCAGCGCAACTTTCACATCTCTGCTTTCTCCGCCCTGTGAATAAGACCTGATGTGTGACTGCAGCTCAGCCGGACGACAGTCGAGAACACAAAACTTGGCCCAGCGATGTGGGAAAGCAGTGCCCACCTGGTGTGACTCAGAGACACCATCCAAAGAAAGGAGGCACAGGGTGCGCCCCATCCCGGGCGCCAGTGATGGAGGAGAGATGGGGGGAGACCAGCCACATCCCGGGGAAAAATAAAAACAAAATGAGCCTCGACAAAAAGAGGTCAGAAGGGCGTTCCAGAAAACACCCCCCAGCACACGTTTACAGTTTAGTGATTTCAGCGTTTAATGATGTCAGAGGTTGTTTCACAGGTTACCTGGCAGAGGTGGAAAGCCCGTGATTTGGGTAATAACAACCACATTGCCCAGGCTCTCCTTGTAGAGGAGCAGACCCTGGCTGCCAAGGAGTCCCTGGAGAGCAGCCAGCCTCTGCTCTGCCAGGCAAATAAGCCCACCGCAATCTTTCAAATCTGGACACCAGCTCGTGATCCAAATGTGCGATGTAGGCACCGGTTCTTGGTTCAGGATAAAGTCCTAGAGCAGCGGAAAGGCATGGAACTGGGACCCCACCAGGAGACGCGGGCACCAGCCAGATTTTGTCTGCCACAATGACCTGGGACAAATCCTCTCTCCTCCATTGGTCTTCATCCCTTCCTCTGTAAGATGAGAGCGTCGGGCAGGATGACGGCTTAAGGAACCTTTCTAACACCATAATTCTGTTTCTTTAAAATCATTTGATATATTTCTTTCTTTTTAAAAACTAACATGAGGTTGCCTGCAGTAAATTTCTATGCTCCCCTCCTGGGGGAGATTATTTCATACTGTTCCCCTTGTTGTGAACATTATAACAGCAAAGAGTACAAAATACCTGTCCTTAAAGGCAGAACTGTGATGGTCGAAACAGAGGGACCAGGAATTCATGTAGGGCCTCACTAATGACTGAATGCGTTAGTAGTTACTTTGTATTAAGGCTTTTTGGTCAGACACTGTGGTCAATGCACTTTCTTTTCGGGACCTGGGAGGTGTTTCTTATTGAGATGTTCCTTGTGGCATAGAATATGAATAATTCAATGTTGTAAGTGTCCCAAGGACACTTGAAAAGAAGGAAGCTTATCTGTAAGGACATATAGTGGATCACTAATGTAAAAATTCAAGCTTGTTTACCCCAGAACTCTAGGTCCTTATTCATGTTTTTCCTGTTTCATTCTTATTATCGCCTACTTAAACTATTATACATTATATAGTCTTAGAATTCAACTATGTTAAAATTTAGCACGATGGTACTGTTGACGATTTTTCCTCAGACTCCTAAGTTTTAGCACTACCTGTGGAGACGCTGTATTATTCCTAACATACAAATTTATCCCATATTTTCATTATTAATCCATTCTTTGATCAATATGGAACGACCCTTTGAGCCCCCTTATTGCATTAATTTCTGCTTTATCTGACATCAGTGTCAGCCACCTGATTTCTTCTGTTTTTTCCTTCCCCCTAATACACTATTGCTCATCATTTTGTCTGTAATCCTTTGGTGTTATTTTGCCTCGACTGGTCTCTTATTACCCTTCAATTTAATTTAAACCAATCTGAGTGCTTTTTTTCCCTTGCAATATCAATCTTATATTTGATCTTGCTTCTGTCATGTAACTTATTTTGTACTTTTTTTTTTTCTGTTTTCTTGCCATTTCTTTCAACCGGGGAGTTTCTTCTGTTGGTCGTTTATTTTTATCTTGCTGCGTCTTTACTGTTTCCTCTTTTAGAAATTCTCACTGTGTGTTGCTTGGTCTCCAAGATCTATTTCCCACACCTCTTCATCAATCTCTTGTCGTTTTCCTTTTAGTTTTTCCTTAGAGTTCAGGAAGACTTTTTCACGCTCTTGTCTCCTCATTTCTTCTACAATATCCAGCCAGCCATTCACTGTTCCAAACATGATTTTAAATTTTTTAATAAAATACTTCTTCCGGATGAGGTATGGACTCACCTTACTTTTCTCCTTGTCAATGACGTGGTCCACAGGCCCTGCTCCCTACGGAGTTTATGAATATGCATCAAATACTTCCTCAAATGCTCTTGTGTTCTGACAGTAAAGTGATTCCAGAGAAGTGGTTCTGAATTGTCAGGGTCTTTGGCAGCCAAGCCGCTTCCTGACATGGAGGACGCTCTCGGGGGCCTGCAGTGCTGCCCTGTCCAGTTGCCTCACAGAACCTCCCCTCTTCCTGTAGTGAGCGCTCAGTCTCCTACGTAAGTACTCGCAGAGGTCTTCTAGGGTCTCCTCCTACTCACTCCTTAGTCAAGACTTCTTGGCTGAAAGTGGAAAGTGGCCCAAACTCCACCTCAAAGCAGATTAAGGAGGGTCATGGGGGATGCAGCAGAATGACCAGGTTAGAACGGAGACTTCTGGGATCACTGAGCTCCAGAACCAGGGCTCTCTTGGGACCACAGTCTAGTCCCTTATTCATAGGGTGGCACACAGTTAGGAGTCAGACTGCCTGGGTTCAAATTATTTCTCCACCACTTGTTAGCTCTGTGACCTTTGCTTACCTTGGTTTCTCTACCTATAGAACAGTCGGAACACAGTACCTCATAAAACTGTTGTATGGATATAATGAGGCAACGTAAGCCCATTACAGCATCTAGCACAGAATAAGCGTGATAATGTCACCTCACATCGGCTCACATTCAGGTAGGATTGAAGGTGGCATTTGGGAGAACCCCGCATGCATCCTCGTGGCGGAAACTTTAACAAAAGAAGCTCCATGCACATTAAAGACACCAAAACAGGGAAAACAACTCAACCCAGCAATGGAGTGACGATTGGGAGAACTAGCATCCCGAGCAGATGGTGTCAGGAAGCAGAAAGCGTCACACCCGAGTGACAGTTGGGAGCTTCATCTCAGCACAGACACGGACACAGGATCCCTTGGCTGGGACCCAGGTGGGTGTTACCACTTCTACCAGGAACGAAGCTCTGGGCCTCCTTCTGCCGCTGATGGGGACAGCACTGCTGTGCCCCCTCCACCTGGATTAGCTCTCATTTACATCTTGTCTTAATCAAGGCTCTTTGGTTGAAAGTAACAATAATCCAAATCACACTCTATGAAGGGGACAGTAAAGAGTGGAAAGGATGGGAATAGACTGCGGGCTTCATAAGCAATTAGACCTCGGGACTCAGTATCCTGAGGACTTCCGCAGCATCTCTCTCTCTGCCCCTCTTGAGTGTGCCTTTCTTCTCTTAGACAAGCTCCCCCAGGTGGCAGAGGCATTGTTGTGGCAACACCCTCTACTCTGTAACCTAAGAGTGGCAGCTCCCATTAACAAATAATAAACAGACCTTTTTCTTTAACTTTTTGGCCACGCCACGCGGCAGGTGGGATCTTAGTTCCCCAACCAGGGATCGAATCCGTGCCCCCTGCAGTGGAAGGGTGGAGTGTTACCCACTGGACCGCCTGGGAAGACCATTTTCTTTTTTTTTTTTTTTTTTTTTTTTTACTTAGAAGGACCTACTATATAACACAGCCAACTCTGCTCAATATTATGTAGCAACCTAAATGGGAAAAGAATTCGAAAAAGAATAGATACATGTATATGCATAACTGAATCACTTTGCTGTACACCTGAAACTATCGCAACATCGTTAATCAACTATTCTCCAATATAAAATAAAAAGTTAAAAAAAAATAAAAATGGTAACAATAAACAGAGGGGCCTTCTGTGCTGGCCCTTCCCGCGTCCTGCGGGCCCATGCTTGGAGTCCAGGCCTCCAAATATGGGTGCCTCAAGTGCTCCCAACCTGGCTGACTGGTGCTGCTACTAAGCTGGGACAGTCGTCTTCCCACCCACTCTCTCTGTCTGCTCCCTCTAGGGCTTGTGACCATTCTCCCAGGGTGCTTGGACAGAGCCCTGGGGCCAGCCTGCAGTGACAGCAGGGTCCTGGTCTCCCCAGTCCCTTCTGATCTGATGCCTGGCTCATCTGCCTCCTGCATTTATTATAAAAATAATAATAACAAACAGAGGAAATAAGAGGTACTAACTATCAGTTATAAAATAAATAACAGGAATGTAATATACAGCACAGGGAATATAGTCAATATTTCATAATAACTTTATATGGTATATAATCTATAAAAATATCAAATCGTTATGTTGTATACCTAAAACTAATATTGTAAGTCAACTATATGTCAATAAATTTAAAAAATAATAAAGATGATAATAATAATAAACAAATGAGCTGACTGACCTTGAACCAACCACAATAGCCAAGGCAATGGGGAGCTGTGTTTGTCATCCCCCCTTGAGGACCACAGGTTTGGTGTAAGGAAGAAGCAGCTCCCACAAAGAAGGGGATGCTCTTTTAAGAGGATAAACAGTAAACAGCAGTACCTCCCTCATACTCCAGTTCAGCAGGTGAGTCAACAGCACTAACGTTCAAAACATTTAACAAGTAATACAGCTTGGCCAATCACAGTGGCCACTGACACCAGATTCTGGAGACCTCTCTATACTGTATCACGTATTATCCTGTTATTTGCTGGACTGCAGGGAGACTAAAGGGTTTCCAGAGGAGGGAACCATCTAGATGACAAGGACAGCACGAGAGCACTCAAGAGGCTCCGGGAGTGGCTGTCTACAAGTCAATATGAAAGTATTTCAACATTTCACCATCAGTGGTCATTTCACCATATACTGGCCACAGCTGGTGCCACAGACATCGCCTCTAACCAAATTCCCCCGAGCGTCTAGCAGGTGGATGGCACGAGTCACTGTTCACTCATGTCGATAAAGATTTCTTTTCCCTTTTTGGCACATTCTGTTGATTGTTCCAAGGTGAATCTGAGAGGGAATAAACATTGGCTTCTCATGTTAACAGCTTGCCTGGAAATCTCTGGAATTTTTTTTTTTTTTTTTTTTTTTTTTTTTTTTTTTTTTTTGCGGTACGCGGGCCTCTCACTGTTGTGGCCTCTCCCATTGCGGAGCACAGGCTCCGGACGCGCAGGCTCAGCGGCCATGGCTCACGGGCCGAGCCGCTCCGCGGCACGTGGGATCTTCCCAGACCGGGGCACAAACCCGCGTCCCCTGCATCGGCAGGCGGACTCTCAACCACTGCGCCACCAGGGAAGCCCTGGAATTTTTAAGATAAACTTTTTCATTAAAAACCAAACTTCATGGATGCCTAGAAACTCAGGAGCTGGTCTGGTCCCTGAATCTGAACGTGTATCTGCTCTCAGGATGCCCAGGGACACCGGGAAGAAATCTGAAGTCAGTATTTCAGGGCGAGTGTCCTTTGCATCATTGCCTATCCAGAGAAGTGAGTCCCAACCACCTGAGGTCACTGCCTCTAAAATCTAGGGAAAACACAGATCTGGGTCTTTTAAGGATTTGCTGTGTTTATTTTGTCATTATTATTTCATTATTTTTCTTGAGATTTACCAAAACTAAAAAGCAGAACTGAGTATTCCTCATAACCCACTAATTGTTCTACAGACAAACCTTTCTGTTCCTTCTTAATCTCAGCTGGACTCAGCCCAACTGGAATGAAGTAATGAACTTTATCAAGCTGATTAAACTTTCCTGCCACACACATCCATTCCCTCCTCATTCCCCAAATGAGCACATACTTTACAGAAAGAAAGACCACAACTGATATCTCTAAGATATTTCAACTCATTTAAAAAAATATAATGTCTTTCCAGGGGCCATTATTTCTCTGTTTTTCTGTCTCTTTCAGAACTCTCAGAATTCTCTGAATTTTTTCCCATAAAGACACCTTCAGCATGAATGGGCTATTTTATTTTCACTGTGTTATAGGCTATAGAATCAGTTTTAAAAACAATAAAAAGTTTTATTTGTTAGCAAAACATTGAAGTGCTTGGAGGTTATTTCAGGCATGTATAAAATTCCTATTTAAAAATAGAGGAGGGCACGGAATAAAGTGGGAAAGAATACCACATCTTCTGAGAAGCATTACCCAGCTTTTCCCTTGTCCGTGATGCACTGGCCATCCTCTGTCAATGATGTCCGCTGGGCCCTCGCCAAATCCATCTTTCCTGTAGCCATCAAAAGCCTGGGTTCAAGGTCTTTCCCTCAGAAACCTCAGATGAAAGTTCTGCTGCAGACCATGCAATTCCAGAGAGCATTTTCCAGGGTTTTGGAGGACAGATGCACACACCACAAGACCATCCTGCTTAGCCTACTGGGGTCAGCTTCCCACACAAGTATCCAGAGGAAGCTAGGTATGACTCATGTAATTCACAGTATTAGGAGCTTTTTGCTGATCTGGTCACTATTCCTCTTGCAATCTTATTTCATCTTACACCCTCCATGTTGGACCTTGAACACATCAAATGTCTATTTCACACACACCAACATACCACATGTTTCTCCTCGTTCTCTTTTGTCTTCTGAAATCCCCTTCTTCCACTTTACCTTTTGAAACATTAACACAGAATCCGTCCAGTAAATAATATAGAGCTGGGTAAACGCTTACCATCCAGCTGATTAGCAGGTGCTCTCTTCGGCCTCATCACCACCACCACGACCCACCATAATGCTCACAATCATTATCCTCAAAGGTGCAGTTCAAATGCCCCACCTTCTGCGAAGACTTTCCTGATCTTCTAGCCAGAATTAACTGTACCACCCACCCATACCCAGTGCTTCTTTGTCTCATGGCATCAGTGACTTCACTTGCATTTTAGTCATTTTATTGTTGTCATTGCAATTGTTGTTATCGTTGTTATAAATAAGCTCTCCCACTTGTGTCTACTCTCCCTGAGAACAGGAAGCACATCTGACGTTTTAGAATGCCCACCCACATCCTGCTCACGCTTTATTCTTTCCCCTAATAGGCACCTGATAAACATCAGTTGAATCGGATTGGTTGTCAATAAGACTTTCTCACTTTGTTGATGCTTTAATACTTGATCTGGGCTCTTGGTTTTGCTGTCCTGCATCTCATATTCTGTGACTACTTTTGCAAAGTTAAACATGCTTATCCTTTCTTTTTATTTCAGAAATTTTCATTTCGTTTTATTTCAGGAATTTTTATTTCAGATTTTTATTTCAGAAATTGATTCTGATGTTGATACATTAATGTTCTCCATCCACAGCAGAATGTGGCCAGTCTGAAATGAACTGCTTGCTGTTCAAATGTGCTTTTCTTTTGGATCCACATAGAAATAAAAGGCTAGGTTGCTCTTGATACTGTCACCGGATATCCTCTGACCCCTAAATTAATTTAAGTTTACTGTAGGAAGCAGTGGAAGGTTTGTTTGGGCTTCAAGTCCCAAAACCTGACCCCCTAACTCTCAGCCCCAAACTACACCGGAAATTTCTAACAGTGAATCAAGAGGCAAAAGTACATTTATGACACAGCCAAAGACAAGACAAGACTGGGAATGACCAATAGGATCATTTTTATTATAACTTAAAGATAATCTGTCAACACAGCAAAAACCTAGTTATTGGCTGCACACTGTAATGGTGTAATTCTTTACAAGAAAACTCAGTTGTCCCATCTTTACTCTCAGCTACTTCAGCAAGAGCTATACTCCCTGGAAATGGAGGTACAGAGAACACACAGACCTCCCTGGGCCAATTTCTAAACCATAGGATTCATCATCACCCAAGGTTCAGCTTAAATCATTTGCCTTTATCTACTCTCTACCAATCCTCACGCTCAGATCTTACCTCTATACAGTTGACTCAAATTTGTAATTTAAATCCAGCTTCATGAAGCTCAAGACCATATACCAACTCAACATCTCCAACTGCACAATCCACAAGGACTCACAATCAATGTCCAAAACCACGTCCAAAACTCAGTCTTCAAAGTAGTTCCCCCACACCAGACTGACCTTATTATGATTATTCCAAGTCTCCCAGGCCGGAAGTCTCAGAGGCCCTCTCGAGACTTTGTTTTTCTTCTTCACATCCAGTCAACTGTCATAGTTTATAATTCCTGAACCATACTTTTCATTCAAACTATGCAGCAGTTCCCTAACTATCTCTTCAAATTACTACTTGTATGGCTACTCTTAAAAGATAGCTCTGGTCGTGTTAGTCCCCTGCTCAAAAACTTTCCATGGCTCCCCATTACCCCCTCAGTTTAGCATCCAAGGCTGGCCAAATCACCCTAATCTCCCATTGCTTCTACGCTAATCACAGATGCCTTGTACTACACAGTTACACATATTCTCTATGAAGGCTTGGTCTATGTTTTCTTCATTTCTGCACCCCCCCCCATAGGCTGACACTGAGCTATCAGTAAGCATTTGATTTGAATCTCATATGCTTATCTTGATTCCAGAGCCCTATGTCTGGACCCACTCAAATGAAACCCTCCTTTCTTCATATACCATATTGTACTCGATCCAGATTCCCCTAACAGGAATTTCTGATAATTTGGGCAGAAGCCAGCCTAGAGTTTATCTTTAAATTAGCTACCTGTGAAGTAAATTAATAGTATAAGTTAGCTAGCAGGACATATGTTTTATCTACTTAAAAATAAACATTTTAAAGCAATGAGAAGGACTTTTCACACTCAATTAGTTTACTTTTTAATATATACTTTTCTTATACCTATCCAACCCTGAATGCACCTTAAGTGAATCAAGATGGACTTCTTGTTAGACATTTTATAATCAGACCGATCCCACTCTATGGATTCAAATCACTGAGCTTTCCTGTGTGTATAATGGTTATCTAACGATTCCTCTTTCTTTGACCTTCTACTTTTCAGTGATAAATGCAAAGTGAGTCTCCTCTGCTTGACATCGAAATCGGCTACGCTTTTCTACTTTAAATCCATGTAAAACTATCACTGCACAACTGAGATATCCTCCTAGAGGCAAGAGCAGCAGCTGCAGGATCTCGGCCCCAGCGCTTAGACAGCTGGTATCATGTCCCCGTGCCTTGTGGGTTCCTCGTCTCTGGAAGAGAAGTGATTGATGATTGGTGCTGTTGGCTCTAGGCTCCCACACCGCCCGGCCATATGAACCCAGAAGCATTCGTTTGTCCAAGCCATGAGGACCGGTTAGCTGAGTTGCAAACAGTAAATTCTTACTCCCTGGTTATTGCCAGGTGGGCTCTGCAACCAGCCTGGGATCAGAGTTTACCTTTTTACCTCAATCTGCTGTCCACATCCCCTCAGCTGACTGATGAGGTTCCTATTACCCCAACTGCCCCCAGGAGATAGTCCTCAATCTAGCACAACATGGGAGTAATTTGGAGAATTCTAGGCTACAATGCCTACAGACATCATCGAACTGGGGGTGAATGCTGTGGGCAGATGCTTGATGTGGCGTTAATTGAAAACAACCTGCGCTTTTACAAATGCAGCTGTTCCGCCCCCTTACACTCCTCTACATTTCCAGTTAACAACCATGAATAACAGTCTCTGTCCCTTTAACTTCATAGAAACCACCCATAATTCACTCTAAGGCACAGGATTCCAAAGGATTGGTTCTTAATTAATCTGTGCAGGGGAGACATTTTCCCATGCAAGTTACCAAGTGAGTGATAACCCAGTGTTGCAATATCCACTCAATTTGCCTTAATATTCACACAAGTAAGGAACTTGAGACCTAGGGAAACCAGCAACTCCTTGGAAGACTGCCATCTGCTATCCAGTTACTTCAGCCCCCAGGCTGCCCTTCAGGATATATCATATTAGGAAGTACTTCTTGGGAAGGGGGTGCTTCAGGACAAATTATTCAGCGAGTGAATCATGCCTACAACTGATACATAGGCAAGACCTTGATGTGTTCATTTAACCCTCTAAGCCTCTCTTTTCTCATCTGTTCAAGATGGATAATGATCTCTACTCACTGTACAAGATAGTTGTAGAATAAACGGACATCACTGGCAAATAGCAACTCAATATGTGATACAAGGGAAGCAAATGTAATGCCTTCTTTGCAAAAATGAGCACCACACTGATCATATCCCCCACAAGACCCAAATGCCCCTTTCTCCCTTCCTCAGACACAAGCATGCAACATAAAATGATAGGTGAAGACCACTGCCATAAAAAGAAGAAAAAATAATTAAAAGTGATTGTTAGCCATGTACCCAATATGCTTGGCACCTTTTAAGAGAGGGATAAAGTGGGTCAACCCATGGATGGCAAGCATATTGCCCTAAATCATACCACTGAGAGGGAAATGATATTATATTTGAACAAACAATTCAACATTGCCTAGAAAAAAGAGATATAGAGATAGGAAGACACATACACCCACAATGGTAAATTGTTATTACTAAGAAAAGATTGGCTGTAGTAAAGACCCTTGGAAACTAAAACAATCAGAAAATGGAAACCTGAAGGCTGGGCATGAAAGAGCATGGCACAACTCAGTCTTTATGGTTTGGCATGGGAGTTATCAGAGGATATAGGATTATTGTAGGGATAGAGTTTTTGTTATTTTTAGTACCTTAATTACAGGACCACCTCTCTGGCTCCCAATCAGAAGCCTCTCTGTGTCCTGTCCAGAATCCTGACTGTCACTTTTGGTGGCTTGGGCATTAGTGGTTTCATGATTAAAATGATCCTTGACTGATCCAAATGAGGGAAGGGAACACAGTCAAACAAGGTTATGTCTTGGGGAAGTATTTTGGGATCCATGGTGCACAGTTGTATTTGAACTCAGAAATGGTAAGAATTAGAAGAGTCCCGCAGAATGCACAGTGCAAATCCTTCATTCCTAATTGTTAGATAGAGGCATTAGAGTTCAGAAAGCCCCAGGTCAAAGTAAGTGAAGGAGAAAGCTGGTAGGAGTTCACTGAGTCAGGCTGGCCTCACATCTCATGTGAACAGAAGGAATCACAGCTATTTTCCCAAAGACTGACTGGGGCGTAGGAGGTGTAACATCACTGTTACTCCCTTGAGTGGTTACTCAGCAGTTCCACTGAAAATTACTAATAATTTCATTGGAAATAAGTAGTTCAAAAGGAAAATTGGTAGAAAATAATCCTTATCACTAGTTTTTCCCTTCTTGGAAGTTTTTGTACATCATATAGGCAATTTCCCCAAATTTCAACTTTTGAACACAGTATTATATATTTTACATGTAATATATTTGGTTTGAGGTGATAAGGTTGTCCTGCTTTTTTCCTTTTATTTTCTAAATTTTTTAAACACTTATTCCTACTCTTCTTGCTTAGCATGGTTTGCACACTTTTTTTAAATTTAGCTTCCCTCGCCAAATGCATCATCTGAAACAAATTTGTCAAAATGAATGTTTGCAATCATCACTTCACGTTCTTTAAACCTGTGTGAAATCAAGAGTAAAGTGCCAATTCTGTCATAAATATCTGGCAACTTTACTTACTCCCTCAGTAACTTTGCCTTTTTCCTAAATTTACTTCTATCAGTACTGCCTACTCTCTATCTTTAGCTATCTTACCACCCTTTCAATTGCACATTGCCTTTATGCTTTAGAAACTCTGTGTAACCCCTCTACAACATTATATTGCAATCATTTAATGATATACTGGTGTTTTGGGTGTTGTTTTTTTTTTTCTGAAACTCAAGGCTATGGCGAAAAGTATGAAAAGCATCAGTAAAGATTTAGGGACAATCTATGCCTGAGCTTTTAGATTTTGGCATTCAGGGCACAAATGCAGAGTAGTGAGATGTGATGTAAGGTGTGGCCTGTGGCCTGTCCCTGAGTGAAGGACAGGCCAACAGCTGGGTACCCTAGAGATGGCATTGCTGCCAGCCTGGGCACAGATACCTACATCAGACATTTGTGGAAGAGTCAGGAGTTGAAATTTGAATATAAATCCTGATCTATATCAATCCTGGGATGGCAGAGGTAAATTCCATATATGTAAATTCCAGTATATGTTTAATGTAATAAAAAAATAAGCTTCTCTATACAAAAACAAGCACACAGATGTTTATAGCATCTTTATGCATAATTGTCAAAACATGGAAGAAACCAAGATGTCTGCCAGTAAGTGAATGGAAAAATAAACTGTGGTACATACAGACAATGGAATGTAATTTAGCAATAAAAAGAAATGAGCTATCAAGCCATGGAAGGACATGGAGGAAACTTAAATGTATTTACTACATGTGAAAAGCCAATATGAAAAGGCTATACACTGTTTGATTCTAACTATATGACATCCTGGAAAAGGCAAGTAACATGGATACAGTAAAAGGATGGGTAGTTGCCAGGGGTTAGGGGAAAGGAGAGGGGCTTCCCTGGAGGTCCAGTGGTTAAGACTCCGCACTTCCACTGCAGGGGGCGCAGGTTTGATCCCTGGTCATGGAACTAAGAGGTCCTTGTATGCTGTGCAGGGCGGCAGAAAAAAACTAATGCTGAGGGGAAAGGAGAGATGAGTAGGCGAAGCACAGAGGATTTTTAGGGCAGTGAAACTACTCTGTATGATACTGTAAGCGTGGATAGCTGTCATTACACATTTGTCCAAATCCACAGAATATACAATGCCGAAAGTGAACCCTAACGTAAAGTATAGACTTCGGGTGACAACGGTGTGTCAGTGCAGCTTCATCGGTCATTAACTAAAGCACCACTGTGTTGTGGGACGTTGACTGGAGGAGGCTGTGCATGGGTGGAGTCACAGGTATGTGAGAAATCTCTGTACCTCCCGCTCAATTCTCCTGTGAACCTAAAACTTCTCTTAAAAAAAACCTAAAACCTAGTAAAAAGATCTTGAACATCTTTATTAATAATAATAACAGCCAATGCTCAGTGTTTAATCAGTGCCAGACCTTACTCTAAGTCCTTTATATGTATCGATTCACTTAACCCTCAAAAGAGCCCTATACGGTAAGCACTGGTGTGACCTGCACTTCACCGTTGAAGAGGTGAAGATGCAGAGTGGCTTAGTGACGGGCATAAAGCCACGTGGCTGGAGCTTCCACATGCAGGCAGTCAGGCTCCACACTTCAGTTCCTTCCACTGTCTCCAAGGCTCTACGCTGAACCCTCACATCTGAACTGCGGTCCTAATATGAAAGGGAAGGAGGGAATCATTCGAAGCCCGGATCGTGAAGAGTGTTTCCTCAGCAAAGATGAGCAGACCTCCCAGTTGTAGCTGCACTTTGACCTGCGCTGGGGCCCTGACCCCTCACCCCACATCAGCACGGCCACGGCAGGGGGCCTGTGCGAGTGCCATGCCCGGGGGGCTCTGCCCCGCTGCCCAGGCTGTGCTCGGGATGGGTGTGCGGGTCCTCACCCCTGCAGAAGGATCTGATTGAAGCCGCGCCGCGCAGGGGAAGCTCACGGGGATTTCACAGCCTCCTCTTCCGACTTGGGCAAAGGGCACCATTGTTTGTTTTTATGAGAACTGAGCTGGAGAAGCAGAAGGTGTTTCCAATGAAGGCCCACCTGTATCATGTTAAGGACACACAGGAACCATGGCTTTGAACTTCAGCACTAATGACTGTCTTTCATGCAATAATGGAAAAGCAGCCTGCGAGTATCTGTAGGGCTCACAGCAGGCTGAGGATCGCTGCCCTGCCCCGCGGACACCGCAGACACCCACCGCGCTGGCTCTGGGCTGAACTGGCCACGCCGAGGGTCCGTCACTGCAGCACGGAAGGCTGCCTTATTTCCAAAATCAAAAGCCCATGACTGCTTCCCACGAAGTAACCATGCACCATGCCGCCCAGCTTCCTTCTCTCCAGAACACGCCCAGGCTGGACGCTCTCGCCTGCCTGACGCCCTCCTCACCCTTCTCAGGAGGGTTAACAGGAAGGAGGTCCCCTGCTTTGCTTCCTCCCAGGGCAGCCTCAGAAATGTGGAGGTGGTGTCTGAGGGACACCCCGAGGAACAGCGGGCCAGGACCAGATGGAATTCACACCTCCTGGCCAGGAGCACAAGGATCTAAGAGGGAGAAGCTCCTCTGTGCTCTCCCCAGTACCTTCTCCCCACAGTGTGGCCCACTGATCTACTCTCCTGAATCACACAGTAGGCTCCAAAGTCTTCCTAAAACAAGCAAGCAAACACCACAAATTTACATCACTTTAGGGTTGGGTCCTTTCCCAAGTAATTGATAACCCAGCCGACACTGCAGTGATATTCACTGATGGCTTCAACCTCGTATGTTCCTCTCCTACAGGCATCTCTGGTTTACACCAGAAGACTGAGGCGAGCCACGTTTAACCCAACAGACGGCTTTGCTAATAGTGGGATTTCTGGCACTGTGCCCCCAGACTGGTATGCGGTGTCAGAGCCATCTGTCCCTTCCAGGTCTCCTCAAACTGCAGTGAAGCCTAGCTCCTCTGAGATCACAGGCTGAGTCCTACAAGTTTAAGGGGCTCTGTACCAAATCAGGGCCATGAGAGATGCCTCAATCTCTGGGCCACCTCTGTGTAAGTCAGCAAGTCACAGTGGGCAGAACAAGCTTGAGTCCTCGGTCCTTCCAGGGGCAGCTTTGCTGTTCCGAAGAATTAAAAGCTTAAACTTCAGGTGTGTCTGCACTAATGTAAAACTGGATTACGAACAAAGACGTCTGCCTCCAAGTTCATTCTGAAGATCCAGTGAAGTATTGGACAATGTTTTGTGAACTACAAATACTGCACAAATGTAGGCATTTTTGTTATTAGAAGCTAGGATGTTAAAATACATTTAAAAGCTCACTGGAGATGTGGTTTCATGTGTAAATGTTCATTCACAATTTTATTTTTACTCCTCTGGTCCAGCAGCCCTGCATCTACATTAATGCCTCCGAGGCCTGAGTGTGGAGCCGGGTGTGAGCTGCTCCAAAGGCTGTCCCGCCTGTCCCCAGGCGGTTTCCAGGTCCCAGTCCACGGCCCTGGGTGGCTCAGCGGACAGGTGCTGGGTGGCGGTCCTCCCACCAGCGCCCCCGACAAAACCTAGGACCCCGCCTCCACCCCACCCCCAGTTCCTCAGGCCCGCCCAGACCGTCCACCAGATGTTCACTGAGTGCCTACCGCGCGCCAGACATGTTCCAGGTGCTGGGAAGCCAGCAGTGACAAGATAGACAAAACCCTGTCCACAGAAAGTTTACACGTGGAAGGGGAAGACAGCTCATATATGAGTAAAATGTATAGTGTTTCAGATTGTGAGAAATGCTACAGAGAAAATTAGAGGATAAGGGGGATTGAGAGGGCAGAGTAGGGGGCACACTTTTTGAGAGGACGTCCTGGGACAGCCTCTCTGAAGAGGTGACATTTGAGTACAGACCAAATCTGGCTCACCACCTCTTAGCCGAATAGATTTTGCAGAAGAGCATTTGCAATCATTTCCAAGATAGGGAACGCTAATTTTGACGTTATCCCCCTAAAAGAATTCCATTCTTCTCAGTAGACCTGTACTACCCAAAACCAAAACTAAAATCACAGTACTCAAAAACATATCGTGGTAATTCATTTTCTATCTTGTTATAAAAACAAATAAAGTAAAATAAAAATAAATTAATGCCTCCGTGACCAGCCTTGTGTTCTGTGCACAGGTAAAACATAAGAAATGTGAGACACTGTTGTGCTCTCTGTGCATTTATAGGCTGCTTGGAAGGCCAGGTCGCACATGGTAAGTAACCACACAAGCAAGGCATCATCCTTATTACCGGTGCCTCAGTTACAAATACAGACTTGTAGACAACTCACATGCAACAGCCGTTGCGCATCCAACCAACGTCTTTCACCTTCACAGCTGTCCAAGATCCCTTGGGCAGGACCTCCTCCATTGCCCCGCCCACTGCAGGAGAGCCCCACTATTTCTGTCCCCACTCCCCCTGCCCCCGTGCCAGAGCTCCTTCCCACCCCAAGCTGGGGGCAGACATGTGGGTTTTGAATCATCCCAAAGTGGGATATAGAACATGCTCTTCCAGACACGCAGTGAGCTCAGGGGTCTACACAGGGTCTGCTCCCTCCAGGCTATTCTAGATGCCCCTCTCTGTTCTCCTCTAATAGCACTAACTCCCTGAGGTCAGGGTCTGTATCCAGTTCACGTTTCTATCTGCAATGCCCAGCACAGGACTTCGCATAGCATTACCCCCCCCCAAAAAAAAACAAAAAAAGAAAACAAAGAGAAACACGATTGTGGGAAAAACAAATGAAGAAATAAACCATATCATAGGCTACCTGTGTTTGAGGAGGCTACCCTGGGAACTACTGTTAAACCAGAAGTAGAAAGAAAGGAGGGTTAAAAATGACACCAAAAAATGAAAATATGTATGTGTTTGTATATAAGTACGCAAGCATGCAGGAAAAAAGGAAAGAAAACATGCCAGGTTGTTAACACAGATTGGTGGGGGGCAAAGGGTGAGGGGCAGAGAAGAGAAAAGAAGAGAAAGCCAAAGAGAAAAAGGGAGAATGACAAGAAAAAACTCTATTATTTATAATAGAAACACGTATATGTATCTAAGTAAAACTAGAAAAGGGGAATGATAATTCTTTGAAATAATCCTAATAAGAAACCAGGTCTAACCCAAGTGAGGAGCTGAATGTTCCCAAACACACATGCAAAGAAATGAGGGCTGAGGCCAGGAACCCAAACGGCACCTTCATAGCAGCAATTCCTGGGCCTGGGTGCTCCCTAAACAATCCGGGGCCCCCAGACTGTGGGTTCTCCAGACTCCAGGCTTCCCACCAGCATGTCCAACTCCAGCCGAGGATGGGTCCAAATAAAATGGTTCACACAGTTCTGCCTGCATCATATGAGCTGAACTAACATCAACAATTACATCAGGAAAAATGTGTTTACCTTGGTTTCCCGCCACAGAAAACGGGTCCAAAATGATGTTGAACATACGCCTTTCATTCCCGCTTCTATTAGAAGGACAAATAATTTAACAGGTGGAACTCAGAATTCCACGATTCTTTTTCTTTTCTTTTTTTTAAATTTTACTGCGGAGTATGAAACATTCCACTTTTGGTCAACAGAATCTGGAACCCTTCTTAGCAGACCTCAGCGAGTTCTATTTATTTTGCAAAAGCCCTTCTAACGCTCACAAGAGCAGTGAGTTGGAAAGACCTGGGGAGCCCAATCAGACTGTGCTCTCGCCTGTTATCAGTACAATATGTTGCTTCAACTGAGAGACCAAATCCTCTGACTAACTCCTCCAAGAATTGATCCAGACAGCAAAAAGAGAGGAAATCCATTCGACTTTAGCAAGGCAATTGGTCCAGACTTCATACAATATCGTTTCAGTCTAGAATTTTCATCATCACTGCCAAAAACATCAAACAGAAACATTACAGGACTTGCACTCAGTTTTCACTCTCCAAAGAATAGCCATCTTGTTCCAGGCCTGAGCAGCAAGAAAGGAACTAAAGGGAGCCGGGGCGGGGGATCGTCACATGGAGCATTTAACTGTTTCTCACTGTCTCATTTCTAAGCTTCGTGACAATTATTAATGAAAAGTTAATGAAGTTTTGAAATTAAGGACAATCGGAAGTTTCCCCATAGGTCAAATGCTCCACCTCGCAAAGACTCTCCAACCATAATCATCAGCTTGTGTCACTTACCTCTTCTCTTCTACTTATTTGTCCTGTGTAATCACTAATGTTTATGCTAGATATTGATTGAAAAGTATCTCAATGATCTATGTGAATTAGAGTGCATTAGTACAGGTAACTCTAACTACTACTATGAACAAGCCCCATAACGTATTATGTGTCAAACACCATAAATAAATAACTTGCTCACATAAAGTCTGAAACAGATGGTACAGACTGGGGGCAGGCCTTCCACATGAGGTTCAGGGACCCACGATCTCTCTGTCATATGCTCAGCCCTCTGCTAGGACCATGGAATCCCCTGCGTTCAGCCAGCAGACAGAGCATCAGAGTGTGGAAAAGCTAAATCCACTTCTTAAAAACCTCAACCCAGAATGACACAGGTGATTCCCACTCATGATACACTCACTAATCACCTAACTGCAAAGAAGGCAGTCAGAGTACTATCTAGCTGTGTCTTCAGAAGAAGAGAAAGCACTTCCGATAAAAAGCTAGCCACTGTCTGCCATAGACAGCCAACTGGAACAACCCGTACTCTAATAACCCACACTTTACTGTACTGTACTTGTGTTATATTATACATATATTGTATTCTAATTATCACGGTAACTTGGGAATCATATTTTGGCTCAGGGTGTGTGTGTGCGTGCGTGCGCGCACACACGTGTGTGACCCAGATAACTGGACTATGATGGCCTATAGCCAAATTCAAAACCTGACACTTGCCACAGACAAACATTCAGGGAATCCTAAAATGGTTCCCTACTGAAAACTTGGAGTCCAAAGGGATTCAGATACACTTACGATGATCCAAACTCTAAGGCAGAGAGTTTGTCTACGTAAGAATTTGGGGAGCGATACAAGTTTGCCGAGGGGGGCAGAGTCAAGATGGAGTACTAAGAGGCCACGGAATTCGCCGCTCTACACAACTAGGGCACCTACCTGGCACCCGTGGGGGGACCACGGACACCTAAGGGGATGGGAGGAACCTCCAGCGACGGGGTAGGATGTAGGGCGTGGGGGGAGTGAAGGGGGAGAAGTGGAGGTGGGATGGGACTGGCGCCCCCCAGGGGCAGCTGGGGGAGGGGAAGGGATCCCACACCTGAAGTGTTGGAAATTGGGGAACCACTGGGAGGGCAGAGAATCAAAAGGGAGCGTAGCCAGGTTTCCCCTGCCCACTTGGGCCCCCAGCAACCTGCTGACATCCTGGGTCTAATCCTCTGCCCACCAAGGCCCCCACCAGCCATGAGGGTCCTGAGGGACTGGGAGGGAAGGGGGAGCAAAAGTAAAGGCCGGACCTAGGGGACCAGCACCCCTGAGGGGCGGCTGGGGGACGGGAGGAGTTCCTACATCCAGTGGGACCCACCCACGGTTAGGGATCCAGCGGGGACAGGGGAGGCCCTGGGGGAGATGGTGGAGGAGGGGCACGCAGGAACGGAAGGGAACGTGGCCAGCCTTTCCCTGTCCACTTAGGCACCAGGAAGCCTGTTGGGCTCCCCTGTCTAATCCTCTGCCCTCAGAGCCTTCCTCCTGCCGCGCAGAGGCCAAGCCCCACCCCTACACCCCTACCCAGGGCCCCACCTCTACACTCGGAGACCCCCTCCAACTTGCCGGGCCTAAACCCCATCCACACGCCCTCACGCAGGGCCCTACCTCCCAACTCTGGAACTCCATGCTCCAGAAGGCCCCCTTTCCACGTGCTGCCTCCCCGCTTCTGCGCAGGACCTAAGCAGAGGCCCTGCCCCACGCTTGAACGTCCCGCCTAGGCCCACCCCCCCAGGGCCTTTTCCGGCTACATGGGTTCGAAGCCTAGGCCCCGCCCCACGCTCAAACGTCACGCCCCCCACCGCCTAGGCTCCACCCCACCCTAAAGCCCACCCCTGCCTAAGTTCCACCTGTGCCTAAACTCCGCCCCCATAGCCAAGGCTTTTTTTTTTTTTCTTTTTTCCTCTTTTAGATTGGAATTCTGGTTTACCTTCTTGATTCGTTGTTAATTCTTTTATATTTGTACTTTTCCTAATAAATCTTTTTTTTTTTCTAATTTTATTCTTTATACTTTGTTATTGTTCTCTTCTTTTGGCTTGTTGCCCGTCCCCCCCTGTTTTTTTTCTTTTTTCTGTTGTGGTTTTATTTTACCTTGCTGCAGTTGTTTCAATTATAGTTTTATTTTTCATAATACATTTTTTTATCTTTCAGATTTTATTCTGTTTTTTATTCTTTGATATTGTACTGCTCCTTTTTTTCTTTCTTTTTTCCTTTCATTCTCTCTCTTTTTTTTTAACCATGCCACGAAGCTTTCAGGATTTGGTTCCCAGGCCAGAATCCGGCCTAAGCTCCTATGGTGGGAGCTCCAAGTCCAAACCACTGGACTAACAGAGAACCTCAGACCCCAGGTAATATTAATCAGAGTGAGGCATCCCGGAGGTCCTCATCTCAGCACTAAGACCCGGCCCTATCCAACTGCCTGCAAATTCCAGTGCTGGATGCCACAGGCCAAACAACCTATGAGACAGGAATACAGCACCATGCATCAAAAAAAATAAATAAAAATTGAAATGACAAAAAAATGTTACAGATGAAGAAGCAAGGTAAACACCTACAAGATCAAATAAATGAAGACAAAATAGGCAACCTACCTGAAAACAATTCAGAGTAATGATAGTAAAGATGATCCAAAATCTTGGAAATAGAATGGAGAAAACACAAGAAACATTTAACAAGGATCTAGAAGAAGAGCAAACAAAAAGTGATGAACAACACAATAATTGAAACTAAAAATACTCTAGAGGAATCAATAGCAGAATAACTGAGGCAGAAGAACAGATAAGGGAGCTGGAAGATAAAATGGTGGAAATAACCGCCGGGGAGCAGAATAAAGAAAAAAGAATGAAAAGAACTGAGGACAGTCTCAGAGACCTCTGGGAAAACACTAAATGCACCAACATTCAAATTATAGGGGTCCCAGAAGAAGAAGAGAAAAAGAAAGGGCCTGAGACAATATTTGAAGAGATTATCGTCGAAAACTTCCCTAACATGAGAAAAGAAATAGTCAATCAAGTCCGGGAAGCACAGAGAGTACCATACAGGATAAACCCAAAGAGAAAACACCAAGATACATATTAGTCAAACTATCAAAAATTAAATACAATGAAAAAAAATTAAAAGCAGCAAGGGAAAAGCAACAAACATAAAAGGGAATCCCCATAAGGTTAACAGCTATCTTTCAGCAGAAACTCTGCAAGCCAGAAGGGAGTGGCAGGACATATTTAAAGGGATGAAAGGGAATAACCTACAACCAAGATTACTCTCCACAGCAAGGATCTCATTCAGATTCCATGGAGAAATTAAAACCTTTACAGATAAGCAAAAGATAAGAGAATTCAGCATCAACAAACAAGCTTTACAACAAATGCTAAAGAAACTTCTCTAGGCAGGAAACACAAGAGAAGGAAAAGACCTACAATAACAAACCCAAAACAATTAAGAAAATGGTAATAGGAACATACATATTGATAATTACCTTGAATGTAAATGGATTAAATGCTCCAACCAAAAGACACAGACTGGCTGAATGGATACAAAAACAAGACCTGTACATATGCTGTCTACAAGAGACCCACTTCAGACCTAGGGACACATACAGACTGAAAGTGAGGGGATGGAAAAAGATACTCCATGCAAATGGAAATCAAAAGAAAGCTGGAGTAGCAATTCTCATATCAGACAAAATAGACTTCAAAATAAAGACTATTAAAGAGACAAAGAGGGACACTACATAATGATCAAGGGATCAATCCAAGAAGAAGATATAACAATTGTAAACATTTATGCACCCAACACAGGAGCAACTCAATACATAAGGCAAATGCTAACAGCCATAAAAGGGGAAATTGACAGCAACACAATAATAGTAGAGGACTTTAACACCCCACTTTCACCAATGAACAGATCATCCAAAATGAAAATAAATAAGGAAACACAAGCTTTAAATGACATATAAGCAAGATGGACTTAATTGAAATTTATAGGACATTCCATCCAAAAACAACAGAATACATTTTCTTCTCAAGTGTTCATAGAACATTCTCCAGGATAGACCATATCTTGGGTCACAAATCAAGCTTTGGTAAATTTAAGAAAATTGAAATTGTAACATATATCTTTTCTGACCACAATGCTAAGAGACTAGATATCAATTACAGGAAAACAACTGTAGAAAACTACAAACACACAGAGGCTAAACAATACGCTACTAACTAACCAAGAGATCACTGAGGAAATCAAAAAATACCTAGAAATAAAAGACAATGAAAACATGACAACTCAAAACCTATGGTACGCAGCAAAAGCATTTCTAACAGGGAAGTTTAAAGCAATATAATCCTACCTCAAGAAAAAAGAAAAATCCCAAATAAACAACCTTACCTTACACCTAAAGCAATTAGAGAAAGAAGAATAAAAAAAAACCCAAAGTTAGCAGAAGGAAAGAAATCATAAAGATAAGATCACAATAAAGGAAAAAGAAATGAAGGAAACAAACAAACAAAAAAACTAAAAGCTCATTCTTTGAGAATACAACAAAATTGACAAACCATTAGCCAGACTCATCAAGAACAAAAGGGAGAAGACTCAAATCATCAGTATTAGAAATGAAAAATGGAGAAGTAACAACTGACACTGCAGAAATACAAATCTCATGAGAGAATACTACAAGCAGCTATATGCCAAAAAAACGGACAACCTGGAAGAAATGGACAAATTCTTCCAAAGCACAACCTTCCGAGGCTGAAACAGGAAGAAATGGAAAATATAAACAGACCAGTCACAAGCACTGAAATTGAAACTGTGATTAAAAATCTTCCAACAAACAAAAGCCCAGGACCAGATGGCTTCACAGGATCAAACATTTAGAGAAAAGCTAACACCTATCCTTCTCAAACTCTTCCAAAATATAGCAGAGGGAGGAACACTCCCAAACTCATTCCACAAGGCCACCATCACCCTGATACCAAAACCAGACAAAGATGTCACAAAGAAAGAAAACTACAGGCCAATATCACTGATGAACATAGATGCAAAAATCCTCAACAAAATACTAGCAAACAGAATCCAACAGCACATTAAAAGGATCATACACCATGATCAACTGGGGTTTATCCCAGGAATGCAAGGTTTCTTCAATATACGCAAATCAATGTGATAAACCATATTAACAAATTGAAGGATTAAAACCATATGATCCTCTCAATAGATGCAGAAAAAGCTTTCAACAAAATTCAACACCCATTTATGATAAAAACTCTCCAGAAAGTAGGCATAGAGGGAACTTTCCTCAACATAATAAAGGCCATATATGACAAACCCACAGCCAACATCATTCTCAGGGGTGAAAAACTGAAACCATTTCCTCTAAGACCCGGAACAAGACAGGGTTGCCCACTCTCACCATTATTTTTTTTTCACCATTATTATTCAACATAGTTTTGTAAGTTTTAGCCACAGCAATCAGAGAAGACAAAGAAATAAAAGGAATCCAAATTGGAAAAGAAGTAAAGCTGTCACTGTTTGCAGAAGACACGATACTATACATAGAGAATCCTAAAGATGCTACCAGAAAACTACTAGAGATAATCAATGAATTTGGTAGAGTAGAAGGATACAAAATTAATGCACAGAAATCTCTTGCATTCCTATACACTAATGATGAAATATCTGAAAGAGAAATCAAGGAAACACTCCCATTTACCACTGCAACAAAAAGAATAAAATACCTAGGAATAAACATACCTAAGGAGACAAAAGACCTGTATGCAGAAAATTATAAGACACTGATGAAAGAAATTAAAGATGACACAAACAGATGGAGAGATATACCATGTTCTTGAATTGGAAGAATCAACATTGTGGAAATGACTATACTACCCAAAGCAATCTACATATTCAGTGCAATCCCTATCAAACTACCAATGGCATTTTTCACAGACCTAGAACAAAAAATTTCACAATTTGTATGGAAACACAAAAGACCCCAAGTAGCCAAAGCAATCTTGAGAAAGAAAAACGGAGCTGGAGGAGTCAGGCTCTCTGACTTAAGACTATACTACAAAGCTACAGTAATCAAGACAGTGTGGTACTGGCCTCAAAACAGAAATATAGATCAATGGAACAGGATAGAAAGCCCAGAGATAAACCCATGCACATATGGTCACCTTATCTTTGATAAAGGAGGCAAGAGTATACAATGGAGAAAAGACAGCCTCTTCAATAAGTGGTGCTGGGAAAACTGGACAGCTACATGTAAAAGAATGAAATTAGAACACTTCCTAACACCGTACAGAAAAATAAACTCAAAATGGATTAAAGACCTAAATATAAGGCCAGAAACTATCAAACTCTTAGAGGAAAACATAGGCAGAACACTCTATGACATAAATCACAGCAAGATCTTTTTTGACCAACCTCCTAGAGAAAGGGAAACAAAAATAAACAAATGGGACCTAATGAAACTTAAAAGCTTTTGCACAGGAAAGGAAACCATAAAAAAAGACGAAAGGACAGCCCTCAGAATGGGAGAAAATATTTGCAAACGAAGCAACTGACAGAGGATTAATCTCCAAAATATACAAGCAGCTCATGCAGCTCAATATCAAAAAAACAAACAACCCAACCCAAAAATGGGCAGAAGACCTAAAAAGACATTTCTCCAAAGAAGGAATACAGATTGCCAAGAAACACATGAAAGGATGCTCAACATCACTAATCATTAGAGAAATGCAAATCAAAAGTACAACGAGGTATCACCTCACACTGTTCAGAATGGCCATTATCAAAATATCTACAAATAATAAATGCTGGAGAG
The DNA here is from genome assembly GCF_039906515.1 of Pseudorca crassidens. Taxonomy (NCBI): domain Eukaryota; kingdom Metazoa; phylum Chordata; class Mammalia; order Artiodactyla; family Delphinidae; genus Pseudorca; species Pseudorca crassidens. The sequence continues at coordinate 77,883,534 of NC_090309.1, read as the reverse complement.
GGTGTGGAGAAAAGGGAACCCTCTTGCACTGCTGGTGGGAATGTAAATTGATACAGCCACTATGGAGAACAGTATGGAGGTTCCTTAAAAAACTAAAAATAGAACTACCGTACGACCCAGCAATCCCACTACTGGGCATATACTCTGAGAAAACCATAATTCAAAGAGTCATGTACCACAGTGTTCACTGCAGTACTAGTTACAATAGCCAGGACATGGAAGCAACCTAAGTGTCCATCGACAGATGAATGGGTAAAGAAGTTATGGCATATGTATACAATAGAATATTACTCAGGCATAAAAAGAAATGAAATTGAGTTATTTGTAGTGAGGTGGATGGACCTAGAGTCTGTCATACAGAGTGAAGTAAGTCAGAAAGACTAACACATATATATGGAATCTTAAAAAAGAAAAATGGTTCTGACGAACCTAGGGGCAGGACAGGAATAAAGACACAGACGTAGAGAATGGACTTGAGGACACGGGGAGGGGGAAGGGTAAGCTGGGAGGAAGTGAGAATGTAACACTGACATATATACACTACCAAATGGAAAATGGATAGCTAGTGGGAAGCAGCTGCATAGCACAGGGAGATCAGCTCGGTGCTTTGAGACCACCTAGAGGGGTGGGATAGGGAGGATGGAGGGAGACGCAAGAGGGAGGAGATATGGGGATATATGTATGTATATAGCTGATTCACTTTGTTATACAGCAGAAACTAACACAACATTGTAAAGCAATTATACTCCAATAAAGATGTTAAAAAAAAAAAAAAAAAAAAAAAAACTTTGCCAAGCACTCTGCCTTCACTGTAGACACTGTCCAGACTAGATGCTCATGTGCTCCCAGAGGCTGTGCCTGGACAGGTACGATGCCTACTACGTTCTAGCTTGTTACAGGTCACAAAGCATATCAATATTTCTCCTTTGAACTTCAAAACAGCTCTGTATAATAATCTGAGCAGGGATTACTGTCTTTTTTAATTCTCAGTGTAGAATCGGAAAGCCAACTGGCCTACATGTAAGTAGAGGTGGGCCTTAAAGGCCAACCTCCCACCACGTCAGCACCCATCACCTCCCTAGAAAGGCTATGACGCCAATCATTTCCACAATTACAGTTGCCTTCTTTCCACACTGATCATTTTCATTAGATCATTCCTAGTGCTTTTATTTAACAAAAGAAAAACCTACCACACATTGTTCCTTGAGTATGATGGACTCTTACCCCTACCCAGAAAAACCCTCATAAACCTGAAGACTTTGTTACTCAAAGTATGGTATGTGGACCAGCAGCATTGGAAGCCCCTGGGAGTTTGTTAGGAATGCACATTCTCAGGTCAATTCACTGACCCTCTGAATCAGACTCTATTTAAGCAAGATCCCCAAGTGATGCTTCAGCACACTAAACTTTGAGCAACATTGCTCTAGAATACACTTTAACATGTTAACTTGAGTGCTTAGTAGGGGAAAAAAAGACCTAATATAAAGAGTTCCTACAAATCAATATGAAAAAGAAAAACAGATAAAAAAAGACAAAATATAAGAACAGTGAATTCACAGATGAAATGCAAATAAACATAAACATAAAATGCTCATCTTCTCCAGCAACTTAGGAAATGCAAATTAAAACAGTAACATATTATTATTTTTCATCTGTCCGATTGTTGAAATTTGTAACGTGTGATAATCTTCAAATCGAGAACACTTTGGAAAAGGGGCATTTTCTTACCCTATGGGAGCTTAAATTGTAATACAGGCACACCTCGTTTTATTGCATTCTGCTTTACTGCATTTCACAAATACTACATTTTTTTACAAATTGAAGGTTTGTGGCAACCCTGAATCGAACAAGTCTATAGGTGCCATTTTTCCAAACAGCATTTGCTCGCTTCATGTCTCTGTGTCACATTTTGGTAATTCTCACAATATTTCAAACTTTTTCATTATTATAATTGTTATGGTGACTTGTGATCATTGATCTTTGATGTTATTATTGCAAAAAGATTGCAATTCACTGAAGGTTAAGATGATGGTTAGTATTTTTTAGCAATAAAGTATTTTTAATTAATATATGTACTTTTTAGACATAATGCTATAGTCTACTTAATAGACTATATTTTAAACATAACTTTTATATGCACTAGGAAGCCAAAAACTTTGTGTGACTCACTTTATTGCAATATTTGCTATAGTGCAGTGGTCTGGAACTGAACCCTCAATATCTCCAAGGATGCTTGCAATCTCGCTCTCTTTTTTTTTTTTTCAGTTTTAAAGGTTTTGCCCCAAAATTTCCACTTCTAGGAATCCGGTCTATAGAAATACCTGTTAATGTATCAAAGACAAGTGTAAAAGGATCTCATTACTCCATTTGAATTGTGAAATATGAAGGAAATATAAATATCCATCTATAAGGAAATAGTTCAATAAATTAAAGGTATCCATACCAGAGGACTGTGCAATAATTTAAAAAGAAGTCAGTGTCATGAAGAAAATGTTCATGACACTGCTGAATGCCTCAACAATTTGCAGGAGAGTATGTACAGTATGATCTCATTCATATAGAAGAGAGGTATATATATTTGTTAAAACTCATAAGAAACACTAAACTTAAATTTGGTACATTTTATTTTATGGAAATTATACCTCAATAAAATTTATTAAAAGGACTATATGTGTATATGATAGTGGATGCTATGTACTTTCAGGCCAACGAAATGGTCCATAAGGAAGACAAGAAGGCTTTCAAAGTGGCAGAAGCCTAGAAGAAGAGAGCATGAGTGGGAACTTTCTGTAGTGTTAGTATTTTTTTCAACCAGCATGTACACTTCTTGTATTCTAGAAAGCACAAGATAAAAATCTAAATGAAATAAACGGAGTCATTTGCAGTGAGCCCGAATCAATGTGGAAACGCAAATCCAACTTGGCCTCTTAGTTCCTTCCATTGGCTGAGTTTGGTCATTTGGTGTCTGGTGTGAAGGTCTACATTTGAAAGGGTTGTCAACATCACACACATCTTTGCCAGACTGACTTTCCATAGACACCTGTTTATTACTTCACAGATAACTACTGAGCATCCTTAAACATCAAGCCCTTTGCTAAAAATTTTATGGAAATTTGATACAAAAAAGAAGACAGTTCCAGCCTCCAGTCCTAATCACTCTTCTACTGAAAAAGCTTACAGCATTCTGTGCCAGGTAGTGTAATAGACCTAAATGTGTTAACTTCTCTTGCTGCCTCACCCACAGAGCACTGTTTATCATTATTTTCCTTATTTCCTATCTACTCTGTTCAGGGTAGTCTTTATGCTGTCCTGCAAACATCCCAGCCTTTGCTTCTGCTGTCCCTCTCACCTGGAAGCCCTGTTTCCCTCATTATTCCATGCTCTCATCCACCCAACAAGATCCATCTCCACCTTGTCCATGAAGTTCTTGCTAAGCCCAGAAACCCTCAATCACCTCCCCTCCCCACACCTTGCCTTATTTGTTGGATAGTCTTGTCTCTCTAAGGAGAAAGGGGACCATGTCGCCCTCTTTCCTACCCCTCCTATTGTCTTGTACAATGTCAAGTACCTAGGAATAATTAACTGGCAACTATCAATGATTTGTCACTTCATAGTTTTTAAATGTTAGACAAAGGAGAGGAAATTCATAGGAAATAAGTGCTTTTCCAAAAGCCTAATGAGGTAGGTATTTTCCCCATTTTATAGATGGATAAACTGAGGCTTAGTGAGGTTGGGTGATTTGGTCTGGCTTATATAGCTCATAAAATACAGGGTCAGTCTTCAGACCTACTTCTGAATTTCTCTGAAGCCCATGTCTTTGCTCTGTACCATGCTACCCTCCTAACTTGCCACTTAGGTGAGCTCATTGAATTCTCACATTGCTGTCTCAAGAAATATTTGTTGACTGATTGATGACACGTTCAGTAGCAATGTGGTCCAGTTCAAGGGTTTCCTGCAGCTGAATTTGATGAAAAGCTCCTGCTGTGCTCAGAGAGGTTTAACCTGCTTCAAACTCTGGCTTTCCCACAATATCATTAGTCTCAGTCCCAAGACCTGTGCAATACATAGCACAATGTTTTATGTACTTACAGAGCTTAAAAGCAATGTCTGAGATGACAGAGTTCAAACTTAAGCCCTGGCATCTGGCGCCAGGGTTCAGTGCTGGGGACCCCCATCCTCTGCTTCCCAAGGTTCTCCCTGATGGTCGCTTGGCCATGTGTGGGCTGGGCTTAGACAAGCTGCTTTGACTTTACCTCCTGAGACGTGTACTGTTGGCACATCAATATAGAACACTTGGAGTCCCCAGGAGCCCGGCCATAGTGATGGCACAAAGCCAGAAATGGACACTCAGAGAGTCAACAAGGTGGGTACAGTTCTCCATTAACATGGGAAAAATACTCAACATTTCTAAGCCTGTTCTCTCAGTTATACTATGGGAATTATAGAACCTTTCCTGCCTACCCTTCAGGAGGTTAAGAGAATCAGAGAGATCCTGTTTATGGAAAAACTGTATATACCACAAATCCCTGCCTGTACTATATTGCCATATGGTGAACAGTCATTGTCACTAGAGGAGGTGGCAGCCGCCATGGACAGAGCCCTGGGAAAAAGTCAGGAGACCTGGGGTCCACTCCTGGTTGAGCTGCCAAACCTCTTCATGTCGTAACAGCCAAGAGGCTCTGGACTCACAGTTCTGTGGGTTAGAAAGACAGATTTCCAAGTCTGCTTCATCTGAAAATAACATACACTTACTAGCAGAATGCTCTGCAGGAGAAACTTAAGAAGCCGGGATGTATGCAGATAAGCCACAGTCTCTTGAGTTAATTTCAGCAGCAACATCCTTGGATTATGGGACTCCAGACATAACATTGACCCTCAGGGACTCACTCAGTCTTGGTGCCTGAAGCATCTCTTTTGCATCGCTTTTTATTATTTTCGATTCTCTTGTTATTTTTAACCATCCTGGTTTAAGTGCATTTTAATCCTATAAGCCACCTCAACTCCTTTTTTGAACCATGTCATCTATAAAACACATCAATTAACAAGCAACTTGCTTTGATCTTAGTAAGTCACAGAATTTCAGAAATGGAAAAGAACTCAGAAATCATATTTAGCCTCATATATAATAAGTGGTAAGAGGAGACCCAGAGAGAGAAAAGGACATGTCCAAAGTCACACATCAAGGTGGAGGCAGAGTCAAGAAGGGACCTGGGGGCTCGCAGTGCATTGCTGTCCATATCATTGTAGAATATGAGCCTGGGTCTGTGTTTCTCCAGCTATAAAATGTAAATAAGAACACTGTGGTCTTGCAACATTGTACATTAATGCTGTGTGAGGAAAAACTTTGCTATGATTATTATCTGTGGTTTTTCAAAACTTTAATAATAACAAAATAATGTTCTTCCTAAAAACTCATGGAAAGATTCTTGGAAATCTAAGAACACTGAGTAATCTTTACTTGTGCCACTGAACCAGAATACTTTGAACTGGGCTGTTCAGACACACAGTTTGTTCCTGCATAAGGCTGTCCGGTTCGGGGGTCAGAGAAAGCCGGTATATTGGCTTGGAAGCCTTTTAGGTAGAGACTGCTGTGGCATCATGAATACTCAGTCATAAGTAATGCAAAAACTTATTCCAGTTGTTTTTTGAAGCAGGCAGAAATACTTGAGGCTCTGCGATGGAAGGTCCTCAGAAAACAAACCACGTCTCATGGATGTAGCAGTGGTGATACTAAAAAAGAAAGGCTCTATATAGCTCCCTGGTCAAGAATACGGGCAGAGCGGTCAAAACACTGAGATTTAAATTCTGTTGTGGCCACTGACTGACTCTGACCTTGAGCGAGTCACATGACCTCTGAGCTCCGCCTCCTTATCTAAAAATAGGAATAAAAAGAGTATCTACCTCATGGGATGTTCATAAAAACTAAATTAGTTAATAATGTAAATTGCTTAAAACAATGACCCGTGCGTGGTAAGTACCCACTAAATGTTAGCTCTTATTTCAGTGTTGCAAGCAAAGAATCCCAGTTTGGTGGCAGAGTTCATAAATCTCGCAGCAGCATGACTAACTAGGCATGAATCTCAGGCCCTCGTGTCCCAAGCTCTGCACATTTTAAGGGTTTAAAAACTGTATCATTTTCCAACACCGATTTCTACACTATATGAGAGAAGCTTTCTGTTCTTTCTGAGTATTCACAGAGAAGGATACAGGCAAAGGAAAGCCTCAAAACCTGTGAGAATAGCACAAGCAACTGCTTTGGCTGCTTGCATTAGGGAAGCCTCACCTGCCAGTGAGAATGTCCCAGGAAGCGGTGCAGGAGCCCCCAAGAGGATGCTGCTGAGCCTTTGGCCATGGCCCGCCTGCTTCTCCGCTGCGCCTGACCCGCCCCCTTGTATCCCTGGCTCTGTCCCTGTCTTCATGGTATGACCCTGAGTACATCCCCAGCCCTCTGGGGTCCTCAGTTTCTCCACCTATAAAAAGAGAGAGTGGTTGAAATAATCCCTTTTTCTCTTCCAGCTTAACCTTTTCTTTTTGATTATCCTACTTGGCTAATCTCTCTCCAATGTGAAGAAATCTTCACCAATTACTACAGAAACTTATGCACAGCAATGGAGAAATGTTAAGCAGTTTCTGTGAAATACCCAGTAACTGCATCAAAATTATTTAACCTAAAATGACAAACACCCAAAGCAGACACACAATACGGGACATGGAATCTTCAAAATTCTCAGTCAGTTCCTTGGAGCTGGTCAAGCAGCCCCACCCAGGCCACGGGTGGGCTTAGAAACATTCTAGCAAGACCTTTCCCTAGCTCTCCACTCACCCAATTTTGTGTCACAGAAATTACACATGATTCCCCAGTTAGAGAATAGAGGTCTCTACAGATAACCAAAGACTGGCCCAACTGAGTGCAAATCCAGCCAGTACTCAAGACCCGGTTGGATGTAGCAAGACTTCGGTCACTCACCAAAACAATGCTCAGATCTGGCCCAAGCTGAGGTGTAGGAAGAAGTTCAAAAACAGTCCTCAAACCTGGGGCCAGACTTTTTAAAAGAAATCCCAGAAGACTCACTGACTGTTATTTGTGTCAATTATCCAGGGTGGCTCTATAGGGAAGTGCCTCGCTTGAGGAAAACTCAAAGTAAAATCGCCAGCACCAAATCTAGAGCTTAACCACAGCAGACATCTGATGCCTGTTTCCTGAAAGAAGACATTTATCTATTTAGATATTTGGGACTCTTCACTTTAGAAAGGAACCCACTGCCAGATTCTGGGAAGAAGAACCTTCTGGGTACGTTTATGTCTGTTCATGTTCTATGCTGATGAGCCTGTTTGCCACAGCCTTCCAAGAGTCTCCTGCCCTTCCCTCTCCCTATGCCTTGGAGCTTCCATTTTATTTTGGTCAACGGGAGGCACCAGCAGGAAAGCAAAGGGCAGGAAGAAAGAGAGGTTGGGGTGTGTACTTACTCCCCATCGGATTCCCAGCTGCATCCCATCTCAGTTTCGGCTTTAGCTGCTTTCTAGTTAGTCCCAGCTGCTGTGCTGCAGGCTGACTCTCAGGGACCCAGGTCTCACCAGGGTCCAGTAACACTCTTGGCCCCTTCCCTTGCCTTGCCCCTCAGGCCTAACGGCGTCTCATGGTGGCTAGACCCTGGGTGCACAGTCCCTTTGCTCACCTCTCCCTGCCCCTGCATCTGGGACTGATGCGTAAGCCATCAGCTATTTGGCCAGACGGAAGTGGAGTCAATATTAGGCTCTAGTATCTGACTTTAAGAGTCATTAGGGCCAGAGAAAATGCATGTCTGGCATTTTTGAATAAAAACGTCAGTAGAAAAATGAGGATTCAGTTAACAGGTGTTGCAGGAATACGGTCATTATAAAAGGCATGTAGAGTCTGAATCTGGTGCTCTCAACAAGAGTATGTGCAACCAACTTTCTCAGAGCAGTAAAGATGTCCACCGCTTCCTCTTCTTATCTCATCACTACTTGACAATTTAGGAGGAGTCAGAGATCACAAATGGCCTCAGGAGTTCTTCAGAGAATCTTTTCTCAAGGGAAACATAGAAGTGACAGGAGCAGCTACTGTGAACGATCATGGAAATGAGCGAATTGGGGTGCATTTTATGAAGCCACATTGACCCAATACATCATGCATTTTACAGTGTGGCAGAGTAGCCGAGGGGGTGTCAAACCTCAGAACATACCAGGAGCCCAAAGCAGACGTCTATCCTATGACCAAGATCATAAAGGCTTCTGCATCTGGGGCAGAAACGTGGAGGCGACGTATCCCTTCTTGCTATTCTTGGGCTTCTCTGAGTCGGCCACTGCCTCTCTTCTCTGCAGAAACCAGAAGGGGCACAGACACTCATTCCGTCCTTCCCAAATAATGGGAGGCATGTCCAGTTTCCCAGCCTCAGAGGACTTTGCCGCCCAGAAGGTGACCTCTTCCTTTCCTCACCCACAAAATCGGCCCCGTCCCTTAGGGCGTCTCTTAGATTCTGTGACGCAGGCTGCTGCTAATTCTGCCTTCAGACGCGTTTAATCATCTGCTGTTTACTCATCCTTTGAAAAAATATTTATCGTGTCTAGTTTGCGCCAACTATATGTATCAACACTGAAGATAGAGTAGTTAAGAATTTAATTTAAATTAAAAGTTAAATTTTAAAGTGGACAAAGAATTACAGATAGTGAGAACTGCTCTGAAGAAAAGAAAGCAGAGAAGTGGGCTAGAGAGTGGCTGAGGGCAGGACCACAGCACTATTTCAGAAAAGCCAGTCGTGAGAGATGCCACTAAGAAGACACTCGTTCCATCCAAAGTGTCAGACCTGCCTCCATGGTGTGGATCTCGTCGGCACGCTCTCTCCGCTCAGCCAGCCCACCCCCGGCGCAGGCCACAGGCTTCAGTCCCACCCAGTCGTGACTCCCAGCCCGTGGGCCGCCTGCCTCCACATTTCTGTGCCCTCGCTCAGACAGAATCGTCTATTTAAGGCTGCCCTTGCCCCACCCACTCATGCTTCCCTGGCTCCCACCCTCCAGTCTCAGGTCAAATATGCAGTCACACAGCACTTCCTGACCCATTACGTCTGCCTCCACTGCCCTTTTCTCTCAGCCTTCACTGACCTCTGCACACACATTCACCTATTACATCACTTTTAACACGTTGTCACACTTTTCATGTCATATTAGAATTATTGCTTTGATCATCTGTCTTCGTATTAAGCTGCAAGCCCTACGTTATACGCCCAGCATCTCTCACTGCACTCGGCCTGCAATACTCTCCCATAAAGCAAATAAGCCTCCCCAAACCTATGTGATTTTAGAATGGAATTGTCCTGATTTTACAAATAAGGCTCAGAGAGGTGAACTCACTTACCTAAGGTCACACAGCCAGTAAATGGTTGAAGCTGAAATTTAAAACTCAGTGTCCTGAAGCCAAATCCTACACATAGAGGGTTAGCATCCAGATAATTAGGGGAAAAGAAGGAAATCTGGGCCTGAAATACCAGAGTCACTGGCAGCCCCGGCACAGGTGTCATTTTGAGTCTCCACAGATCTCTGCATGAGCCCCTTTCCTCCTAGCCAGAAACTGAAGCTTATCTGTGGTATTTAAAGGTCCAAGAAATTGGGCAAAGTTTCATGGTGGGGATGGAAAACGTCATCTGCTTCTGTCAAATTTCAAAATCTTGCAGTAGTTGTCTTATTTTTTTAAATGCCCTTCATTCTAAAAATATCTCCCCACTCCCCCTCCAAGAAATTCCCTTTTGTCACTTAAATGGTCAAAGAAAACCCTGAGGAGATCAAAAAGTGGCCATTCAGGGCGAGCAGCCCAGAGTGGCCCCTGTGTCTTAGATCTCCGAGAATCCTCCAGGCCCAGAGGCAGAGCACCCAGCTGAAGCAGCGGACGTTTACTTTAAACTCTATCCTTCTGCCACTGCAGGGAGTTAGCCTTGAGCTGAACACTCTCCCTGGAAATCTGGTTGCCTGTGGGGATTTCAGGTGAGAACCCCAGCCCCCCTCCATGTCCCTTCATCACCTGTCCACACGGGAAGGCGGGAACCACCACCCTTATTTCATATCTTTACCACCCGCAGACCCAGTTTCTGCCTGAAACCTCCTCTGACAACTGCTATCTCCACTGATCCATCCCGTCAGTCGCCACATCACTGCTTCACTTGTGTCCTCTCCAGACTGATCCATTGGAGGGCAGACCCGGGCCTCACACCGATGTGCCCCCCACAGTGTTTCACCCACTGCTCTGTGTACAGCAGGTGATGAATAAGCGAGGTCACTGAGGTCACCCTCCATGCCTGCAAGTCCAGAGCGATGAGTACTTTCCACACAGCACACACTGCTCTGATCCCAAGAGGATCAACTGTGCAGATGCGGCGCCTTCTGCTTCCTAACGTCCTAGTCCGAGGGAAGAGAAGACGTACTTTCCCAAAAGTCCTGCTGGGGTCAGGAGTGAGGAAGGGTCCAGTTATTTGGAACGTGAGTCCACAAGGCATCCCCCGTGCACGTGTGTGTAGGTGTGTGTTAACACTGACACAGCCACAGCCTTCGCTCCTGCCCCCCCTTTCAACCAGTGCACACGGTAGACTCAGCTCTGGTGGAATGGGTAGGGCGGGGCTGGGCCCCATGAGAACTGGGCCCCATTTCTCCCCCACGGGCACCTGGGCAGAAGACGGGCAAGGAGGGTGCTTTTCCTAAGCACAACTTTGTTCAAATAAGAAGTTGACCTATAATTTGGAGGTTGACTTCCTGAAGCTTGGCCTGTGTTGCAGGCAGTATCTGTTCAAAAGGGACAGAACACTTGAACAATGAACGAGGCAACCATGCTGGAAGAGCTTGCCCATGATATATGCAAAAAGATTCTTTCAAGAAAAACTAGAAACTATACACTGGGCCACTGGCAGTCTCTAGTGGGTCTTAATCATGCCAACTGTGACAGCAAATGCAGAATGGAGAGGTTCCAGAACTGCAATTAAACTATAAAAGTGGCCTTTCCACTTAACCCTCTGGAGTCTTCCTACGTAATACGCCCAAGAAGATCACAGGTAGGTCAGGAAAGAAGGGGGAAAAGAGTTAGTTCACACACCTGTGTCATCCAAAGTGGCCTAGTGTCCACGGGTCCCTTCTCATTCTCCCCAGTGGATTACAAAGGACCGTGGACATAAAAGTCAAGAAGCCCAGGACTCCTAATAGTAAGATAACATTACACCCTTCCCATTGTCTTTAGAGTGAGCACTGAGAGCTATGTCTTCAGGCCCGGGGTTCATCACACTGGTTCACCATGCTTCTTCAGGGACTTCCTGCCTAGCCAGCACTGCCTGCCGAGTCTCAGCTGAGGAGCTAAGTAAGTGACCTACTGGACCCCAGGTGAACACAATTGTACTAATGAGGCAGGTTAATTGGGACTCAAGAGTTAAATGCAACATGTGTCCTCGGGGTGACAAGAAATTTTCAGACCTTCTTTTTGGGCTACCTAGTGATGGACGCCCCAAGAGTGCACACTGATGACATCCATGCATGTGTATGTGCACAGATGCCCAGGAGACAAACTGGGGTTGCCTGTGAGGCCACAGCTCTTCCAGACAATGCCTTACCTCTGCTCCCTCATAATGTTCTTCCCTTCTCCTGTGGCCTCAGCTAAGCCAGATGGTAAAGCTACTTAAAAACACACACAAACACAGACATAGAGAGCGAGCGCGAGAGTAAACATACATCTGGTACAAGCAAATCCTGAGAGCCTTCATTCTGAACGTGTGTGATTTACAGGCCTGTCGCTGAGACAGATGAGGAGGAGAAGGCAATGGATTCACAGCAGGATCTATGAGGTCATATCAGAAAGAATGAGCCCAGAGCCTTCAGGGGATTCCCCTGTGCTAAGATTCTGGGCAATGGGAACACCTATTAATGAGGGGGCTTCCACATGCCAAGTGTAATTCTTAAGTAATACCACTGTCAACGTGGCTATGCACCCTGGTCTCAAAAGGATGTGGGCATGATTGTTATTTTTTAGAAGATGATAAAAATTTATAATCAGCTACAGAAGAATGGCTGCAAAGTAAGTCATACGGAAAAGGTCTGAGCTAAGGACATTTACTCTTTAGTGCACAGCATGAGATTTAGTTTGGAAAAATGAGGCAAGTTTATTATACATATATATCAAGCCATTATAGTGAGGCATGGCCGACACTATTCCATCATCCACTGTACCCCTAGAAGGCCTGGCCCATGCCAAGTCAATGCATATTCCATGATCATGAGCCACCCTTCAACCTCTTCTCCAGGGCACCCAGCTTTGGACCGTAGAACTGCCTTGCCTAGGGACACATGCCACGCCAACTTCTCATCTGTCCCCTATTCCTTCTTCAGTGCCAACAGCCAACTGCATCCTTTTGCAGATCTCTACTATCTATCAGTTCTTTCCACCGACCTCAATTCAGTGTAGCCATTAGACCACTACCCTCTTGTCTCCTGGAAAAATCGGACCTTCAGTGACTGGTCCATCAACAAGAAATGTTTCATCTTTAAAATGCTGCTTCGTTGTGCATTTTGTGAAAGATTTTCGCAAGAAGCTGGTTGTGGTTGGGTGATGTCATTTTCTCAACCCAAGACGATGCCTGAGAGCATGTCCACAATGCTGAGTAACATTTGGAAAAGCAGAAGCCAGAGGCCTGCTTCTTAGGCAGACTTCCGTTCTGTCCTCCACATAAAGAGGTCTAATTCACACAGGATACCTAGGAGACTCAAACACTAACTAGCACCATATCCTGCTGAAGACTGAACTAGTTCTGGCAGTATGAGAACTAAGGCCTCTCATCTCAGGAAAAATCAAGGCAAAGTTAGACCCTCGAAGCAGACTTGCTCGCTTCACTGACAGAAGTTTCCAACGGACCTGGGCTCCATTTTGGTAGGTATTAATCTGCAGTGCTTGCCAAAACCTTAGCAACTGGACTGATAAAGTCATGTATGTTGAGTTATTCCTTTGGGAGATGCGATTGGAGAGACTAAGTCTTCACACCCTCCCCATATCTTCTAATAATCATATGATTAGCGTTGGCAGCTGGCATTATGGGGCAGCCACAGGCAAAGAAGAATCCCCTTTTCTTTCCTGTGAAGGTGATTGATGTCTAACTGGGAATCAGAACAGCAACCCAGTCCCATTGGCCCTAGACTCCCATCAACTGAGTTCATTTCTCCAGATCCATGGGCAACCCTACTACAGAATGAAGTGTAACCACTTTGTTTTATCTTGCCAAAAGAATGCTATGATAAGTTCTGTTGCCAGTGGTGGAATCTGCAATATTATAGTAAAATATAAATCAGTGCCTCTTGGTCCTAGACACAACCACAATAGCTTTATGGGTCCAAATTCTGAAAGCTATGATCGTGAACATCTTGTTCGTGTTGATTTTAGCAACTTCCAAAGATGTTATGTGGATCTCTCTGCCACCCACTAAATCTCCCACTCTTGCCACTTCATCAATGACTACAAATTTATAAAGAAAATCTGCCTAAGAAAGATCCCCACCCCTCATAAAACTATGATCTCTACACACAAGAATCCTTTATGGAAAAAGCACTTTCAAATTAAAGTTCTAAAACGTATTTAAACAAGGATTGTCTCATGGTTTGCGTACCACGTAAAGAATAAAGGTGGATCACGGTGAATAATTTTCAAGCTCTGTGCTCCACATACTGCAGTGAGAGCGCTCCAACTCCAGCGTGAGCACCTTGAGGGGACGGGGTTTAATTAACTGTGTACCCCCAGAGACTATCAGAGTTCCTGGAACATGGGAGATAATAAATACTTGTTGAAAGACTAAATGTCAGACGTAGCCAACACTGGGGGCTACATGATAAATCCTGGGTGCCAACTTTCGAATAGAATTAAACCCCATACCCCATGCTCTCGCCCCCTCTCTCAATATCCATACACACACAAACACACACACATACACTTAGACACACTCGTGATCAGCTCATCTAGGCTAATATACGCAAAGATAAAGAAATAAAAGATGTGGTATTATATCTGGAAATTATAATTTAGTAAGGTCAGGAAAGACCCAAGTTTCTGATTCTGTTTTTCACTCCTCCTGAGAGATTATACCTCTGGGATAGGTAAAAGTGAAAGTACACAGTGCTATGATTCATCCTTGGGTTACAACTTAAAACTTCAAATAAACTTTAAAAATTGGGGATTGGAGGGCTTCCCTGGTGGCGCAGTGGTTGACAGTCTGCCTGCCGATGCAGGGGACACGGGTTCGTGCCCCGGTCCGGGAAGATCCCACATGCCGCGGAGCGGCTGGGCCCGTGAGCCATGGCCGCTGAGCCTGCGCATCTGGAGCCTGTGCTCCGCAACGGGAGAGGCCACAACAGTGCGAGGCCCGCGCACTGCAAAAAAATAATAATAATAATAATAATAGCAACAGTGAGAGGCCCACGTATCACAAAAAACAAAACAAAAAACAAAACAAAAAAAATTGGGGATTGGAAACATACATTCGATTCTCTGCTTTTGCTCTACCTATTTTTTGTTTACTTGCTGTAGTTGTTGTTCAGCGTATGAAAACATAAAACAAACCTGTTGAAACACTCATGTTCTTCCATAGAGAAAGCATACAGAAAGACAAGATGCCTCCAGGAGAAATCCCGCTCACCCCCCGCACCACACTCTCAGCTCGAAAGCCCTAGTTGCTCATATGTGTTTCCCAAACTGATCAGCAGACACTGGCTTGTTGAAGACTGGACCCAGGGATCATTTTCGAATATATGGCTCGTTGGTTTTATGAGTTCTTGGTAACCATGAAGGTCTTGAATTCCTTTGCAAACAGCAAAAACATATTTCCTCTTTGTGGGGCACCAAGAGTTCATACCAAAGGCTACAGTGACATATTCTTGGTCTGTGTCTCTGAGTAACCAAAGGCCACCACTCCACTGACATGCGGACAGTCAGGCATTAATAAAGATAGTTTCTCCTTTAAAGAAAGAGACACGTGGTTTGAACCTGGCTGATCTTGGATAGCACTGTTTGCTAATGAATCACCTCAGTGACCAAAGATGCCAGTCAGTATCACTAAAGATTCAACACATTTACCTGAAAGGATCCAAACGTGATTTATCTACTCATTTGGATTTTCTGATTTACATTAAAAAGGATAATGTTAAGAGTAACGCCCAACATTTCTACAGGATGTTAGTTTGCAAAGCTTCTTTCTTTCCGTGACCACTTTTGAAATCCCTCAAACCTGCCCTCAAGGCAGACAAGGCAGGCTCCAATGTGATTTGCCTGCACCTCAGGTGGAAGGGTAACAGGAGTTAAAATGAGATTCTTCCTAATAACACATTATAAAATGAGATGCTAACCCACTAATGCAGGACTTGAAAAGGAAATGTTTCAGAAATCACATTTGCAATCATTAGTCCAAAATCCACTCTGAAAAACTTTGAGGTTGAAGAGACCAAGAAGAAAGGATTTCTTTGGCAAGAATGCTAAGAATTACACCACCCCTACACACATTCCACAAGGAAAAGAAAGGGAAGGCATCCCTTTTACCTGTGGGAGGCTTCAGGATTACAGTTTGGAGAGCTCGACCTGGGGTCTAAAGGCACAGAGACTAGTGCTGGCTCCAAGCTTGGAGAAAGCCACAAGGCGGGGCAGTGATGGGCCACCCTAAAAGCAGAGGGAGGAGACAGGCTGCACTGGTAACAGCCTGGGTTTGGAGTTTCCCCTGGGTTCCATAAGGATCCTGTATAAAGATACCAGAATATATCATGCTATGAAAAATTCTGCCCAGGAATCGTCCTGGGAGCTGGGCAGCTAGATAACCCCAAGCAAGGCTAGATATTGATATCTAGAGTCGGAAGTGGCCAGTCTGAAGGGGCATTGACTGTGTTAAAGGAGCAGCAGTTGATCCCCAGTATGAGTGTGGAGCTACCACCGAACCCACAGGGCAACAATAACTGATCATGATAGTCCCCATCAAGCCGCACCATTCTTGTTCCCTAACTCTCTCCCACAAACCCTCTGCAGCCCTAAAGGCCCTGAGCTCACTAGGGACAGGTATTAGCCGGGGAGAGACGTTTCCCACCTCCAATGGAAGGCTTCCCTGCCTGAGGTATTAGTGAGTTGAGGAAGGGGAGAAGCTTCAGTGTAAAGTGAAATTTAAAGCATCAAAAATTCAAAATATCTAATGGCTACCCCGTAGAAGCTCGACTGCCCGGTAACTGGTGATTACATTTCATAGGAAGTCTGAATCTGGGACTCTCGGGCTGGGGCTGGCCTACCCCACAATCCATTAGAATAACAGAATCTGGGGTGAAAGGAAGGGCAATCAACAGAAAATTGTCCCACCGTTGCTCTTCAGAGGCCTTGCTATTGTGGAAAAAGACATAATATGTACACTAGCCCTCCTGGGCTAGGACCCTCACCTAGAAAGCCGGTCCTTCCTCATGTGCTGACCTGACCTCAGTCACACTCCCTTCTCCCAAACAAAGAGGTAAGACATGCATCTGTCTACAAGTGACCAGGCGACCAGCTGTGCGCTGACAGTCCCCAAACCTTACAGTCACGTGTGAGTTTAGAAGATGGAAAAAGGAAACGTGAAGAGCGTTATTCCCTAAGGGGACAGAGCTTATAATGATCTGGAGACAAAGCCACGAAAGGCAGCATGGCCTCACCATTGCTTCTCTTGACACCCCACCTGATTCTCCTTGAATTTCATTGCTTCATAACACCCAAAGTTGTTTCATTTGAATGTAACCATTATTGATTATGTGCCTTCTCTAGAAGAGACGCTGTTTTTAAAGGAGCATCTAAAGGGAAACAGATCTCCTAGCTCCCTCTTCAGCCCTGGCACTAACACACCATATTATGTGGGGAGCAAGTCCCTTCCTCTCTGCCTCTCTCCTTCAGTTTCCCATAAAATCAGAGCACTCAAGGAGCTGACCTCTAAGACCATCATTGCTCTGACACATTATACCACATATGGAGTCTGGAAGGATTTAAATGTGGCTAAATTATGCAGAATGAATTAGCCCTTGAATTTGTACAGCATATTATAATCTCTGCAAAATTCTTGTACAATTCATTACTTAGATGGTTTATATCTTCTTCACCTTTGATTCTACGGAATTGGTGTTATTAGCCTTACAAAACAAATGAGGAACCAGACTGAGAGAATTATCCCAAGTCACACAAGTAGCAGGACCAGGAGCTCGGCATCCTGATCCCCAGTCTGGTCTCCTTTCTTTGCCCTACGAACTCTGGTGTTTGCAGTTAACAACAACACGGGCAGCTCCTGGGACCCAGTGGGGGTCCTTTCTCACTAATGTCAGGTAACAACATTACACTGGTCTTTCTCAGAGTCCCAAAGGCTGGTCTGTTTAAGTGGTCTCTTCCCAGAGGGTCTTGTGAACCTTAAATAACCTTCTTTCTAAGTTTCTTTCAGTAACTCTGACCATTTGGAGAGAAAACAAACCCATACACAGAGGAATTTAAGGTGTTATTTTAACTTTGTATACCATGCATAAAAAGTTACCCTTTCACTTGAATTTTTGAATATAAGTTGGGAAAAAGAAAAGTTTTGGCACATGTTCTCCAGGTGAATGCCCCAGGGCCTGAAGTTTAACTCCAGGACAGCCAACAAAACACCAGGGTAACCGGTTCCCTACTCCCTCCCCCTCTCCCACAAACTCCCCTCCCCTTCACTGTATCTCACCAGCCACCTGTGAGGTTCCAGACTTTCTTCAGGAACTTGGCCCCGACACTCAGAATCTCTCCTGACTTACTGTCTTTGTCTCGTTCACTGAAAAAAGAGAATTATTATTATATTATTTAAGGAGAAATAAAAATCAAGAGCATATTCAGTCATTACAAGAGCACAGAACATCCTTATGATACAAAGACCCAACACACACACACAGGTGGCCATAAACATGAATTACTGGATAGCTATTCAGAATGTCAGGAGTCCCAAACCATCCAGGGCACAGCTATTAACCTAACAGAGGAAAATTCTCCTGAAAAAGGACTTAAAATATCAAATGCCCAGCTGCACCAGGCATTTTTCTGGGTGCCTAAGCTGCAGAATATAGACCTCACAAAACTTCCGTTATACTCATCGTTATTCCTACTTCACAGAATAGAAATATAAGCTCGGGAATGTTAAGTAATACGGCCGGGGGACACATAACTTATAAAAGATGGACCTAGGATTTGAACTCAGGATTCTCTGGATAAAAATTCCACGCTCTTTTCTCTGTTTCATGCAATGTCTGCAGTGATAGGTAGCGGTCTAAAATCTGTATAAATCACTCTGATTGGAGTCCTCAACTCTTCCCCTAAATTGTGTAGCATAAAATAAACAAGCAGCTGGGCTTCCCTGGGGGCACAGTGGTTGAGAGTCCGCCTGCCGATGCAGGGGACACGGGTTCGTGCCCCGGTCCGGGAAGGTCCCACATGCCGCGGAGCGGCTGGGCCCGTGAGCCATGGCCGCTGAGCCTGCGCGTCCGGAGCCTGTGCTCCGCAACGGGAGGGGCCACAGCAGTGAGAGGCCCGCGTACCGCAAAAAAAAAAAAAAAAAAAAAAGCAAGCAGCTACGGGCAGCAGCCAAAGCATCTGCATAGAAGCAACTAAAATACACAAGACAGAAAAAATACAGATAGCTAGTATTGCATATTATATTCTTTAATTTCTTTTCACATGTATCGTGTCTGTTAATCATCATGACACCACGAAGCAGTTATAACTGCCCCAGCTTTGCATTTAAGAAATGAAGCGATTGTCATGATGTTTCAGTGCATGGGCACAAGAGCCAGGAGTCTTTCAGTAATTTCTGCATGTTTCGGTGTATTACAGCACGGAATCATCAGGACTGCTCAGGCATAGGCAATTTGTATTCAATATCTGCGGATGAATAAGAACAAGTTTTAAAGATTTCTACCAAAAATGTTTAAAATATAAAAAGTTTTTTTGAGAAATAATCAACAATATATGGGAAAGTCACTTTTGAGGAAGAGTTCACTCCTTGACAATGTGTATCTCCCCAGATTTCTTTCCTTCCATACACAGATTCAACTCTCATTTTTGTTCATTCATCTTTTACATGGATACTTCTACCTATTCCACTTGACATAAAATAACTGGCTATAATCACACAAAGAGAGAGAAGAAATATCCAGAAGCATTAAGACGATCATGTTTCCTAAACAGTTATTAAGAAAACTAATTTAAGGACTCCAGAATGTATTGTCACAATGACCCACTGGCTCCCTGCTCAGAATTCTCTTCTACTTTGCCTAGTCCTGGAACCCTGCTACCTAGAAACAAATGCAGGTCTTCTGGGAGCTTTGACTACCACCCCAAGTAACCCTTGGATGGCCTGTAAATGGTACTGATAACAGCCGATAATTCTTTCACTAATCAATCCCCTAAATTTGCCACTGCAGAAAGACGGAGTGTTACTGGCAAGTAAGTAGCATCCCACAGGGCGGAGGGTGTGCCCTGCTCAACGTCAGGCTTTTCAGCTGAGTGGACAATGTGGTGTAACAGTGGGATGCTGGGAGCAGGGACACCGGACACCAAAGCTCTCCTGGTCCTGTTGGTAACTTCATTTCCCAAACGTTCATAATTAAACAGCTTTTATTGAAGTAATCAGCATGAGCTCCTTAGCTTTGTTTTTGCAACCGGTATCGTGTTTATGGAGCCAAATATTAGAGACTTTGATACTGAATACCTCCTCGGATGTGTTAACGTTGGCAGGGTCTCTAGATTCTGAAGATGCCGGGCTGCCTCAGCACAGCCTCCGCTCCAGCCTCCAGCTCATCAGCCCCCCTCCCAGACCACAGAGCAGCAGTTCTCCTGTAAGAATCACTTACAGTATTTCTCCTGAAAGTCCCAGGGAATGGTGTGCAATTGAAACAGGGTGAAATATGATCTCAAAGTGTCTGTCCGACCAGAAGTTTTCAAAGAAAACATTTCTTAAATCTTGTGTTCACTGCTGTTTCAGCAGGCCAATTAGATTGGATGGGACTTGGGGGGGAGCTGTCGCCAGTCACTGCAGCAGGAATAGCAAACAAGACTTAGAGCAAATAAACGAGCCCCAAACTGGCATCCCAGGGGCCCCTGGCCAATGACCTCCTTCATTCCCCAGGCAGGATGACCAGCCCACCCTCTGGGACCCTGGGCCACACTACAGGTTAATCAGATGAGACATTAGTTAGCAGCCTCGATTACTAGAAAGTAATTAATCAGGGAAAGTCTCCAAACAGGAGGAGGGTAAATAAACAGCTGGCGCATGCGGTCCCATTTTGGCTCTAGATAAGGCTGCCATCCAGGTGTCCCGCTGGGCAGAGCCCATCTATCTTGTTCCATTCCTCTTAGGAAATGTGGTGACATTTCTCACATCTGCCTAGAAAATGCAAAGCCAAGAGGGCTCTGAATGGGAAGAAGATGAGGGACTTTGGAAAAACTATTAGAGGAAAGGCTCCTGGGGGACGGGGCGGGGGACAGGGGTGGTTGTGGGGAGCTTTGCCCTCCCTGTACATCCTTTTTCATTGTATGTAAATTCCACCTTATTTCCAGGTTTAAAAAAAAAAAGAAGAAGAAAAGGTTCTCTGGGGGTTTCCAAACTCCTATGCATTTGGAGAAAACCAAGGGCTCAAGTGCCTTTCTTATGTCTGGGCATAAGAAGCCCACTGGGTCATTAGCCCCCAAGACTCTGTTCAGCTTCAGGGACTCTCAGTACAAGCCATGAAGGATTCAGACCATCGGAAATTACTGGTTTCTTCTTCAATATTGATTTGGGGATGAGGAAGATTCGAAAGGATGGGAAGAAAATGTAGTTAAATAAATGCAAGTGGAAAGTATCAACCATTGGTCCGGCATGACCCGATGCATTACATCAAATAAGGTCATTTGTTTATGCTGCATCTTTTTCCTTCTGGAGGAACAAAAAATGTCAGCAACTAGAGAATGTGTGTAATGTAAACACGGCTGTGTTAGCTCAGCTTCAGGGAAAGCACACCCAAACGTAAGCCAGTGCAGGACATCCTCCGCTCAGAGGACAGGCACAATGATTTTAACCTAATGACCCACTCTTAAACGGCTCTACAGCAAATCGCAATTAAATAAATACCACTTAACAGAAGAGATTTGTTTTACAGCTAGACTATTTGTGGGGAGAGAAAGAGAAGGCTGAATGAGCCACTTAATATTTAATTATAAAATTAAGGTAGTTTCCAAATATTTTTATGAATTCAACCTCAAGCTAAATTTATAAAATGTCACAGCGATGAGTTACAGGCATTCCGGAACAAAACAGAGAGACGGGAGGTGTGGAGGTCGACCAAAAGCTGAGGTTGCTTTAGTTTGTTGTCTTAAACTGAAGTCGAGTCTAGTGGCCTTCCTTTGGCCCAATGATTAGGAAGACCTGATTAGAGCTGTATAAAATCACGGCATAGACACCAGTGAATGAGTGAAAACTGTGGCCACGCGTGTTGCTGTGGGAAACTACAGGACTGAGGGTCAGGAGAGCTGAAGTCCAGGCCTGGCTCTGCTGGTCTCTGGAGCACCAGGGAGGAATTGGCTGGAATGGAGGAGGGAGAGCTATTACGGCTTGTAGCTGACACTGAGAAATCATGACAGCACTTGCGGGATCCAGTGACCTGGTCAGCCTTCCCCAAGGAGGGCCGACAGGCAGCGCTGACGCCTCCTTCACTCAAGGGCTGATCTTCCCTCCCTCCTTCCTCCCTTCTCTGCAAAGTCTCAGCCTCTATGCTTCTCCTGTCTCATTATTTCATTCTGATATTTTTGATGTGTTTTAGTTTTTCACGCGTTTTTAATTTTCTCACGTAGGCGCCCACACACATATCTTTGAGCAGGTGACCTGGACCAGGCTTTGTGGCCTCAAAGAAAGACCAACCACACTTTCCTCTTGCACCCCACAGACCTTTACAACCTCAAAAAACTGATAATGGTGGCCCTAGGAATACTGGGGCTCAATCAAAAGCTGAGTCCTGCAAAGTCTTTTCCTCTACAGCCTCGAATGATCCCTAAAAATCCAGACTTGCCAGAAACAGCTACAAGGTTGCCTCCCCTGCTTGTGTGTCACTGTTGAGATCAAAAAGGGCACTCATGCTGCTGAGAAGCCAAAGCCTTCCACTGGGGCACAGCAAAGCCCATGAGACGGTGAGCCGACTCAGAGCACGGTCTCCCGCAAAGGCAGCTCCGCAAAAGGCACCGCTTAGTCGGCCACTGATGATGTCGAAGCCTCTGTGAGACCAGAAGCCGTGCTTTCTCTGTCAGGACACCTAGCATGAGGCCTGAACACAGCAGCTGTCACCTGTTCCACTCTACCAAGCAGCTGCCTGGGCCCAGCACTCTGCTGTCTCTAAAGATGCAGAACAATAAAATGCAGCCCCTCCTATAAAGAAACTAATAAGAGAGACAAATATATGAAGAGATCATTAAAATCCTAATTTTTAGGATTTTAATGGCACGTGTTAATGCTAGATGTGGAGGAAAAATAGATATGTCTCTTTCTTCCATCCATGTCAAATGATCTCTAAGTCTTACTGACCTCTAGAAATCACTCGCTAAAGCAAAACCTTAAACAAATAGTTCTTCCTGAGTTCAAAGTCCAAACTGCAGGTGATAGTCCTACATCACTCTGATACGATCAGGCTATACTTGGAGGCCCCGCCCTAGCAGAAGGACCCTGATAGATGAGAACGTATTCAGGAGACGAAGAACAAGGTGGCAGATAAACTCAAAGTCATGATTAAGAGGGAATCATTGAAAGAAAGCCGAGGAGGGTCACCTGGGCAAAGAGGACTTGGCAGATCCCTGTGAGGGTCTCAAGGGCAAGAAGCATGCAGTGTCCATGCAGGACAGCCCCCTATGACCGTGCAGGTGATGGTGGACTGCGTGCATGGAGCTCCCTGGAGCTGCGCGGGTCACGGCTGCACAATCGCACATGGAAGCCCTGTACTCATCTCTCCTCTACGGTGCCCAGAAGAGCAGCCTCTTGATAAATGTTTGGTGAATGAGACCCATTGCTATCTACAGAAGTAGCATTTTTTGGCGAAAAGCTGCTGTCTAAAAGACGAAGCAGATGTTTTTACTAATTTAGTTGTTGCCCCAAATGGCAGATCAATGGATGCAAAAAATAAGAGGTTCGGTGAAACGTTTTTTAAGTTTTGAAGATCTTTCTATGAAGCAAAGTGGTCAAACTATGATAGGGGTGATAGGAGGCAGCCGTGGGGCCCCCTGCCTCACAGACACTCTACTAGCAAGAGGGCAGATGAGCGGCTTTCAGGACTTGGGGAGAATGTTCCATTCTTGGAAGAGAAAGTGGAGTTTGGGCTCAAGCTGGGGGCTGCCGCAGGGTCCTGGTAAAGAGCAAACCGCGGTGAGCGGACCCCTGGGAGGTCCCAGAGCCTGGCAGGAGGTTGCACCAGTGGGGCCCCAAAGAGTTAAATTTCTCTTCAGCTCCCGAACATTTTTAAAGTTATTTCTTGTCAAATCAAAACGTTTCCAAATGACACCTCAGGTCGGAAAATGCCAAGCATTACCGTGTAGGTTTGCTCGGCAGGCAGAGGGGCCTGCAATGCCGTCCAACCGCATTCTGCACGCAGTGGGTGAAGTCCCGTGTCCCCGTCCCTCCTAATCTGATGAATACTTGTCATAAATTCTGCCCAGGCAGTCGGCAGGGCGGCCGCTGGCACGGGGCGAAGGGGAGGGGGCTGCTTTATGAGGGCCAGAGGAGACAGCAGGCCGCCAAGCCCTCTGCAAGAAGCTAGTAAATCAGCAGCCAGGAGAGGCTCTGCGCACAAGGGACTGCCCCGCCCCCCAGAGTCTCAGGGAGCACAGGTGAACCGGGAGGGAGAGGAGGGAGGGCTCCGAGTCGCTTGTAGCTGTGGGATCCTGAGGACCAAGGTAACGAGGTGCAGTGAAGCAGGATTCCACCAACTTCCCAGAGCCTCCAGCGGGCCGCGCTTTCCCTCAATAAGCACCAGACCGGATGCTGGGAATACAGGGACACTGACAGAGAGGACCCCTGCCAATTAGTAGCTTGCTTTCCAGAAGGGAGACCCAATCAGGGAAGAAAGCTTCTATTAGTTTGCTCGAGGTACCATAACAAAATACCTACCATACACTGGAGGCTTAAACAACAGAAATGAATTTCCCCACAGTTCTGGAGGCTGGAAGGCTCAGATCAAGATCCCACAGGGGCACTTTCTTACAAGGGCTCTTGTGGAGAACTGAGCTAAGTTACTCCATGGAACTGCTGCCTCGGCATCCGTTTCGCTTGGCCAAGCAGACCTCGGGGACCTTAAACTGACACTAGCCCTCTCATGCAAGCACATGCCCTAGATAGCAGCCCAGAGTCACAAGCAAATGTAAGTTCCCAGTAGGACTTCCCCAGCAACCCTTGTGGTCTACAGTCCCCCTGCCTTCCAGTGCCTGTTTGCCTTATTGCACCCCCGTGGGGCTCACCCAAACCTTGCTCTTTCCATTTGAATCAGCCAATCCAGCCCTAGCTTGGGAATCCCAAAGCCCTGTGCCCCACAGTCCCTAATAAAGGATTTGTCCAAGGTGGTCCTCCCCCCACCCTCTGTCTGCATTCTGCTTCACCTCCCCATATGGCCACTTGAGGTGTGCTGGGTAATTCCTCCAGGACCGATAAGGAATAAATTTCTCCATTTCACTTTCCCTTGTGGATGACTGTTGAACTGTGGCTCACCACCCAGGACTCTGTGCTCCACTTAAGAAAAGTTAATTTAACAAAGTCATAACAATTCTCATCCTGGCTTGCAGATGGCTGCCTTCTCATTGTATCCTCACATGGCAGAGAAAAAGAGAGTGACCTCTCTGGTGTCTCTTCTTATAAGGACACTAATCCTATTGGATCAGGGCCCCACTCTTATGATCTCATTTAAGCTTAATTACCTCCATAAAGGCCCTATCTCCAAATACAGTCACATTGAGGATTGGGGCTTCAATGTATGAATTTTGGGAGGGACACAAACATTCAGTCCATCACAGAGCTCTAAAAAATAACTCTAATAAGAGGTGATAAATGCTGTTATAGAACTGTGGAGTGACTCATCTGACAGAGGGGGTTTGGGGTGAGGGAGTGATAAAGGAAAATGCCATAGAAGAGGCATCTGATCTGATCCAGGTAGAATAAGAAATAATCTACCCAGTGAAAAAATAGAGGAGGGAGACCATATAAGATGGTGGGAAGAGTACAATCTGCCAGATTGAAATCCTGCTTCTGATCCTACTAGTTCTATGACCCTGGACAAGCATTTTAACCTCTCTGAATCTGTTTACTCATCTATAGAATGGAATTAAGAGTCTACTTGACAGGGTTGCCGTGGAGGCTAACAAATGAGTTCCTGTTAAGGAGCTTAGCAGACAATGCTAGCTAGTAAGAGATGGCATTCCAGGCAGAACAGGGGTGAGAGCCTGTCAATCACATGGAGTCTTCAAAACAGATGGGCTGTTTAGAGAAGGGTGAGCAGTTCAATGTAGCAGCTTCAGGAACATCAAGAAGAGGACAAGGATGTGGGATGAGTCCAGACTGGGAGTTTACAGAATGAGGGACTAAGGAGTTGAACTTTGTTCTGAGAGCTCCATGGAGCCATTGGAGGATGTAGAGCAAAAAAATGATGTGAAGAGGCCTAGATTTTAGGAAGATCACTCTGGTGTCCACGTGAAGCAGGAACTAAAGAGAAAAGGAAAGCAGGACCGAGGAACAAGGCTTGGGTATCCAAGATGGAAGACAAGAAAATGTCCCAATAACCATTCTGCCTGGCAGTTAAATCCCTTTCCACTTCAAAGAGCATCTGCTGAACTTCCACAACATGCAAGCCCCAGGCCAACGGCTGCAACTGAGACTCTGGTCCCGACCCCCATCTACTCAGTATTCAGGACCCGCCACAGTCTTTTCACAACACACCTTTCCAGTCTTTCCCCAACACTCCCCAGCAGGCACGCTGAACTCCAGCCAAACAGACTGAAGGGCCTTTCCTGACAGAATGAGCTTAAACTATTTCTTCCCCTTGTGCCCTCGTTCTTGTTGTGGGAACCTCCATGCCTGGGTCTGAATCACCCCTTTTCCAATGCTTTTACGAGCACTGTATGACCTACAGTAGATTACTTAAACTGTCCGCACATCTGTTCTTAATATGTGTAATTTAAATAGTGATAGTACTTGTAGGAACACCGTAAAGACTAACTAAAGCATTTAGCACCAGACCTGGCATATTTGCTACCATTTGCCTGCACGACTCCCGAAGTCCTCACCCAGGATCACTTCTCTCACCACTGACCTCTACAGCCTGTCCCCTCACTCTGCTCTCAGAAGCTGACATACATTACAGTCTTCTGGGCACTTTAGTTTTCTTCATCCCAAACCACGCCCCAGTGGAGAGATCTCACAAGGACTATATAGTCCTCATCTGTGTGTCCTCTCAGCACTGGGCATATGAGATTGTGTATAGATCTGAACGGGACAGATATCTGTACAGAGTTAGGCTCTGCAGGATACACAGCACAACGTCAAGACCCACCCACCCAACATGCCATGTCCATACTCCCTTCTAAGTATGTTTTCTTCCTGCCAGGAGTCCCTGATGATTGGACCAGAAGAGGACACAGACTTAATGGAAGCCTGCTAATAAAATGGCCAGGCACACATGACATGGCCCAACCAAAAAACAGGAGCTAAGACAGTCAAAGTCTCTGTTAAGAACATTGTTGGAAACAAGAAAATCCAGCAAGGCCAATAAGAGGAGAAACTGAAAGGAGTTTGAAAGTCCTGAAATCAGGACAGAGGGATTGAAGGGAATATAGAATTGGAGCACGGGAGCCCACAGCACGTAAGAGTTCTGAGAAGCCAGAAATTATCCGTGATCATAAAAATCACATATATTGAAGAGCTACTAAGTGCCACCCACTGAGCTAAGCAATACATGGATTATCTAATTTATGTTTTTACAAAAACCCAATGAGTGGTCACTATTATTAGTCCCATTAGAAGAAATTGAGTCACAGAACAGTTAAATGCTATAAGCTCCTGGCCCCTCAATCCCTTATAAGAAACCCTCACTCTAACCCCTATGCCCACCGCCCATTACTTGAAGTAACACGGGTAGATCTCCTCTCTGTGTAAGTACAGGAGCAGAAAATACTGTGGCGACAAAGACTGCACATGAGACATGGAAAAGGAGAGGATATGAGGAAGCATCCCATCAAACGTGGCCCAGTTCAGCCTAGTCCCAGGTGGCTGCCTAGACCCCTGGGTTGTCCGAATCACTCATTCTCCTGGGCCCTGAAGGTTTGAGTCATGCATGACTACATGCTATTAATATCTTTAATGACTTTGTACATATCATGCCTTTTCTTCCCAGCCAGCTTATGAGCTCCTTGAAAACAAAGATCATGCCTTCCCATGCTGTTTGCCCTTTGGCAAATGAGGGTGTCCTGAACATTTTCAGAAATCATCCCTCTGGCTCTATTCAAAGTGCCAATGCTCCCACCCACGTACACAGGATCCTTCAGTGCTCTCTAAAGGCATCGGAGCCCTTAGGTGTAATCTGAGAACCACCAGCAGAATAAATAAATCCCTGCCCTGGTGGCAAATACTTCCCTTTACTTCTTCCCCTATAAAACCAAACTTCTCCAACCCAATCTCACAAGTGCTCTCTAATGGGTTCTTTGTTTTGTTTATTCCACTTAGTTCAAGCCAGAAGCAAACAAGAGAAAATGCACAAGGAACCGCCTAGCATATCGCATGGCATGGACTCAGGAACTCTGTGTTTCCTCCAATACTGCTTAATTGGAAGAGTGCAAACTTTTGGGTTTTAAATGGCCCCCGAAATGATTGGGCAGTGAGTGGTAGGTCCCATTGCCAAGAATTCTGCTTCTCATCCCATGTGCAGACTTGCCGTGTGGGCAGGAACAATGTAAACTCCAGGCTCTCATCTCTGGGACTCCCAGATGGCCCCTCTGATAGTAATGAGCAGAGAGCTAGACTAGTCTACACCTCCAAATGGGGGGCCAGCTCAGGACCCATGTGTAGGAATCAGCCTTGGATGAAGCTGCTTCTGCAGGGCTGGACTGAAAAGCAGAGTCCCGACCTGAGAAAATGGCAGATGCTGAGACTTGCAAAGTTGAAAACCTCATACAAGTTTCAAAATAGCAAGAAGGGAATCAAAGAAATCCCCAAACCCAGGGCTCAAAGCTAAACTATGAAGACTGGGGCACACGCAAGCAGGTAGGGGGTGTGTACAAAGATGGGCTTAGTGAAAGTGAAGTAGAAATGAGGGCTAGCAGAGCAACTGTCTATGCAGTGGTTTTCAAACATTTTTAACGGATGAACTCTCTTTTTAAAATGAAAGCTATGCAACCCTAACACATAAACAATTTTTTAAAAACCAGTTAGTAAATTAATACATTTACTAACTATAAGAACAATGGAATTAATTTTATTGGAATGAAAATTTGAAACAGAGGAGACAGTGGCAGTTTTATTTCACCTGCAGCATCTAATTTATTTCAGTATTTTGTCTTGGTTCTACAGTTTCCAAGGAAAATACAATTCCCTGTCACAGAGACAAGTTGCTGGAAATGATAAATAATTGCATTGCAACAGGATAATCTTCAATTAGGCAGAAAAAGGAAAAGCTTTATTCTGGAATTTGCAAAAAAATGCCCAAACATCTTGAAGAACAATTCAAATTTGCATAATCACTAAAGGTGAGATTCCGTTGGTTTAAAAATCCCCAGCCAAGAACATCTACTAACATTGGCCCCTTGATTTCATGGACTGGAAACAGGGCCCGGTTGGCCTGTTTTAAGAGTTTCTTTCTGTGTGGAGTGGACATAGAAGCCAAAGAGGCCCCTGGTGGGGAACTGGTGAACAACCCAAGAATGCAAGAAGGAGACTACCTATAGTCCATAGCATCAAATAGCTTAGAAGCAGAAAAAAAAAAAAAAGTAGAGTTTGACAGGCTCAAGACAAAACCCCAGATGTATCATTTATTAGCTGTGTGACTTTGGGGAAATTATTTAAAATTTCCGAGCCTAAATGTTCTTATCTATAAAACTGGGATACTAATTATCTTTCACTGGATTGTTACAAATATTAAATGAGATGCCGTGTGTACAAGCCTGGCCGTTTAGTCACTCAGTAACCAGGAACGAGGATGGAGCAAGAATGACCTGAGGGAGGGGGACACAGAAGCCTGGTGGTTGTCTTGGAAACCTGATCCAGACCTGGGAGGGTCTCAGGAGCAGGCCTTCATCAGGTGGAGAGGGGAGGGAGGGAAGGGGGGCTCACTTGCTTCCTCCCGCTTCCATGGGGATTGTTACAGGGGACAGAATAGAGCCCAAATGAAGAGCCGTAGAAGGTAGAGGCTGAGGGCCACAAAGACTAGGAGATGCTAACTATAAACACGGCCAATGCAAGGAGGACCCTTGTGCCCCAGTGATCGCTCTTCTGGGATTCCTCTGCATGCAGACTTCTGCAAATAGACATCCCCTATTCACTTTCCTCCCAAAAGTCTCTAGAGGAGAGATGGCAGCACCCATGCCAGACTCTACAGCAGATCAAGCAGAAAGGGGGCACACCAGGGCAATGTTACTTGGAGATGCCAACGCCAACCCTGTGCCCTGAATACACATATACCGTGAGCTCACCACTTCATTAATGGAAGCTCTGGGCATCAAAGGCCCGAGTTCTTTGATCCCTTCCCAAAATAGCTGCCTGCCCCCATTCACAAATATAATTTCTAGAGAACCTTCTTCCTATATTCAACCCCACTGGGGTCTCTTTAAACAGAATCCTAATGTTTCCTTTGCCCTGGGTGATTTACCACCACCATAGCTAGCCAACTCCCTTAGTCACCCTCCAGTTCTGTCAGTCTATCTAATCCCTGATTAGATACGGGCCAAGATGAGATAAGAGGGTAGATTCTTCAGGAAGACGAAGAAAGTAAAGCCCCAAACACTGCAGCCTTCCCTACAATGTGCAAGAAAGCAACATCCTTAAACGTAGGCTGATACCTTCTCTTAGGCAGAATTTGTTGAATCCCAAAGGTCCTCTTAATTCCCACACTGCCAATCTATGACTCAAAGGTTCAAGTCCTGTGAGTGAAGGGCCTCCCAGGCATGTGGCTTCTTGTTGGAACAATATATCAAAGAGGAGAGAGAGTCCACACCCCCTCCTAATGGATCTCTTAACAAGCATTCGTAAAGATCACCGATTCACAGAGATCATTGTCCTGGTGACAGGGAACGGTAATTGATTATTGTGACTTAGATGCTTGGAGAGTGATTCATTAGGGCCCCATCATCTCTGTCATTTTTAATGGGAAGGGTTGGGTGGTACGTAAACATGGTTATGACAGGCAAGGAGAGAACAAACAGACCAGCGAGAAAAAGAACCACAGAGGTCTCTGCGAGGTGAAGCCTTTCTTTCCCAGAAGGTTAAGATAATTCTGTCAGAGATGCTCTTCCAACAACTGCCCTGACCCAGTGCTACAGCAGGACCTAAGCAGTGCCCGTCCACATGACCTTCCTAGGCATCTCAGAACGTCAAGCACAGAGCTCCACAACAGCCACAATTAAATGAGAGGCTGGGGTATAATGGCTGTGCTATTTCTAAAGGGTTCTTGATTTGCCTATAGGATATCCACAGCGCAATGCATGGTCATGCTAACCCCTCTTGAGGGTCAGTAAACTACAGGTAAATACACTCCTTGTCCTTACTTGGCAAATAACATCACAATGAACCCCAAGGAGCTTGACTGCTTGCTATATGAAAAAAAAATCATTTCATTACGATCTCAGGGAAAGTCATGTGTGAGTCACAGTGAATCCATCTCATTTTCTAGGATGAAGCCTCGCACATAGTGGGTATTCTAAATTGTTTACTGAAGTACTAGAACCTGGTTGTGAAACTGGCATTACCCACTTCACCAAAACACTGTCACCTTTCTTCCTAACATTCAAATT
Organism: Pseudorca crassidens; assembly: GCF_039906515.1. NCBI lineage: Eukaryota > Metazoa > Chordata > Mammalia > Artiodactyla > Delphinidae > Pseudorca > Pseudorca crassidens. The sequence goes on along the minus strand of NC_090309.1, from coordinate 77,852,501 downwards.
AACCATTTACATTTCTATCCAAATTATCAGGATATCCAGTTTCTCTACCTTGGCCTAGAATTGCCTATGAGTCCAATGTTTATTCAAACCAAAGGGGCTAGTCTAACTTTCAAACTCCAAGTAAAGTGAGAAGTAGAGAATCAGGTTTGTCCAAAACTAAAACCGCAGGTCTTTGCCACATCGATTTCTGTCAGAAATAGATATATTTGGGTACACAGCGGTGATAACACACTTCCTGGTCCGGAACCCTGGTCCAGAAAACAGTAGCGTTTTCTTCCAGAGAAACAACCCCACATAACGTACTCAAGAATTGGGTTTGGCCAAGGATGTCCCCAGCCTGACTTCCCAAGGTCTCTGCTTTCCCCTCACATGCTCAGCTATTGTTCCCTGGACAGAAGCAGCTGGTTAAGGGAAGGAGCTCCTATCCTTATCCACCAGTTCTGGGAGAGACTGACTTGGTGAAGCCACAAGGTTGGCCTCACATTTACGTAAAGTCGTCACTCAAATGTTGTTTTTTATTGTGGTGTTTTTTCTGAAAAGAATAAGATCTGCTCCAAACTGTTTTCTTGATATCACCTAGAAAGACAGAAAAGCAGAGAAGTTGGCATCTTTAAATGGAAACTTTTTTACTTTTTCCTTCTTCATTTTTTAAGATTGAAACTTTTAAATTAATCATGCTTCTCAGTGTAGGGCACATTATCATCATTATTCTGTACACCCTCTCCTTTTATTGTTTTTCCCCTTTAAAGCCCATTTCTGACTCACTGCCCTTCTAATGCTCACCCTAACCCTAATTATTCTCGTGTGTTTAATCCACATCTTTTTGTTTCTCTCTGTCCCTATAAAATATGCATTGCTTTGTGTAATCTCATTCTATTTCCTGAGTTTTAATTATGCACTATATTTTAAGGTCCATCATATGTAGTCCATTGCTTCTGACTTATAGCACAGTACCCCATAAAATGCTGCCCCACGTTTTAAGGATCCACTCCCCAAGGGATGGACACTGGCTCACATCCAATGCCTTCGACCACAAACAGCATTGTAATGTCCACCCTCATTCAGGTTGCCTATGGACCTATGTGAGCATTTTTGTGCTGAATCATAGAGTATGAGTATACTTAATTTAGCCAAATACTGCCAGATTGCCCTCGAGAATGTCTGCGCCAGTCTACACTACCCCAGCAGAGCATGAGACTTACACAAATATCACTCTTTGTAACATGTCTTAATAGCTGGCAAGAAAAATATTCCCTCTTTATTTTTTTAAAATTCACTTAGCTATTCGTGGATCTTAATCCTTCCATATATTTTTAGAATATCTTTATCAAGTCCTTCAAGATATCTCACTGGAATTTTAAATGAAATTGTATTGAATTTGTAAATTAATTTGGGTAGAAAGAGCTTGATAAGATTGACTCATTCCATACAAGAACAAGGAATGTCTCCCCATTTAAATAAACCATCTTCCATGTACTCCAATAAAATTTAACATTTTCCCATAGAAATCCTGTGTACTCTTAAGTTAACTCCTAGATACCTTATAGGTTTTATTGATATTATGAAGGTTACCTTCTTTTCTTACTATGTTTTTAGTTGATAGGTGATTATTGCTGTTGAAAAATAATGTTATATACATGTAAGCTGATCTGACAGCAAACTTACTGAACTTTCTTATTGCTTCTAATGGTTTTCTTTTTACAGAAGCTTCTTTTAATTTTATATGACCAATTACCTCACTGAGCTACAGTTACAGCAAATATTCCTGCTTGGAATCGTTTTGTTTGTTTGTTTTAGCTATATGGAGACTATAGATTTAAAAAGCCGAGCAAGTTACTTTTTTAAAGAAATAACAACATGGTGAATAATGGGGACCAAGAAGAAAGAGCTAACTCTATTTTAATATGGAACATGTTCTACATAAAAGTTAGAACTGGAAGTAAATACTCCTCTTGGTTCTTAGAAGATTTGAGAATACTGTTTAGCGTAAACTTTTTTTTTTTAACAGTTGTATAGATAATGTGATAAATTAAGACATAAAGGTTATACGAGGGTTTATAAAAACACATCTTTCAACAGCTGTGTTAAGAAAGTGTCTTGTGAAAAGAAACGGAAGAACATTTGTTACATAGCAACACTGACAGCTGTAAGCACAACGATAGTCACTTAGCCTGAGTTACCGGGGCAGGAAGCTAACTACTGCATGTGGTCTTCCCAAGAAATGTCTGTTTCCTCTTCCTAGGTCTCCAGTTCTACATCCTTCATCCCCTGTCCTCTTTACACCTTTGGCTACAGTATGAGGAGGTTAAAGTTATCCCAACTGGAAACAATCGTGAAGAATGCTCCCAGTTCATTGAACTTTTGTCAGTTTTGCTGGGTACATTTCAAGCAGTGGCAGATGTTTTCCCTGTGTTATTCATAGCCTTCTTCATGTTTCCACAAGCAGGAAGAACCTGAAGCAAATGAGAGCTATCTCTAATTAAAAGCAGGAACACTATATGCTAAAAGCAAATTCAGTTTGGAAGGAATATGTCACAAGTTTCAAAATCCTTCTGTGGATTTTAAAATGAGGGAAGTGATCATTTGGAAGCGTCATATTCCTTCATGCCATCAAAGCCTTTTCCTGATTCTTTTCTTACAGCCTATCAAAGAGCAGCTGGAAGGCCTCTGGGGCTCCACCCAACATCAAACATGAGATTCCACTTCCATCTTGGACAAGGGGCTGAGAACCACCCCACTTTGCAGTGAGCAGAGAGGTCTGCCATCACCAAAGCCAGCTCCCTGAGGAACGAGTGACTAAGATTGGGACATGAATCTCGCTCAGCTCTTTTAAGGCAGATACATGCTGCCACCTGGTTCCCATTACGGCCTCAATACAGTGAGACTCGCCTACTGAGGCACCCAGGTGGAAGAACGAAGCTGAGGCCCTGTGTGCCTGGAGCCCGGAGAATGTTCCCAGCATATCACAATTACAGAAACATCTGTGCCCAACAGCTTCCAGCTGAACTGCTGTGAAAATTTACAGTGTTCGATGTTTTCAGAATTTCTCACTTCTCAGCCTGAGGCAGGGTGGTCTCAGGGCTGCCAGTGAGTTGCTGCAGGAAGTGAGAGAGATCACAATTTCCAGGGTCTGCATGAAATGCAGTATAAGCGTGTGAGGGGTGAGCCTGGAGCCCTGCGTGCTGTGGGCCTCCATCAACTGATCATTTCCTCCTTCTCTTTCAATTCAATCAACATATACCTGTTGAGCGCGGTATGAACTGACTTTATGATGGATCAAAATCTGAGTAAGACGTGGTCTTCAAAGAGTCAACGACTTAGTGAGAAGTAACCAATGATTAAAAATGGTTCAAATAATAAAAAATGATGTATTTGGAAACCAAAAGACACCGATGAAACGGCTATCATGCATTACACTAAATGTAAACAATTTTGCTGGTTTTGCAAGTACCATCTGGAACAGCACCACCATAATTAAGGTCCTCAAACTAGCAACAATAGCATTACCTGGTATCTTGCTAGAAATGTCAATTCTATGACCCCTGCGCCTGATCTATCATCTGGGAATAGGGCCCAGGAGTCCGTATATTAAAAGCTTTCCAGGTGGTACGTTAAGAAGCAATGATCTAGCATATAGACAAAACCAAAAACCAATTCTAGGCAAATAAATTCCCCAAAACAACTCAACCTGATTTTTCCATGGGGCCAGGGAAGAAAGGCAAAAAGGACAGACTTGCCAGTGCAGTGTAGCAAAGGGTCATGACATTCAGTGGTAGAAGTGGGGTAGGATTTGCGAGTAGCAGTTAAGAACCAGCAAAGGGAAGAATTGATATAAAGTCTTGGAAAATCACAGAGATTATGCGTGAGGATATTTTCCTAAAACATTAGACATTGTTAATATATAAAGTTATGCAAAGACCTCTCACCAATTAGAGGGTAAACTATCACTGTGTGGTTGGGAAAATTGGCCAACAAGGCCTCGGTCACAATTTACACAACACCCACACAACCTTCACTACCATCTGACTATGCTGCGAACCATGGATTTTCACTTTTTCCTGCTTTTAAATGTTGGAACGCTTTTGTGACGTTTAATTTTACATGGCAGCTTGATTGCATTACAGGGCACCCAAATATTTGGTTAAACATTATTCTAGATATATCTATAAGGGTATTTCTGGATATTTCTGGAGAAGATTAACAGTTGGATTGGTAGGCTGAGTAAAGCATATGGCCCTCCCCAATGTGGCTGAGTCTCATCCAATCTGTTGAAGACCTGAACCAAAAAAAAAGGCAGAGTAAGATATAATTCTCTCTCTCTGCTCGTCTTTGAGCTAGAATATCAGTGTCTTCTGCTGCTTTCAGACTCAGACTCAGAACTTAAACCATCAGTTCTCCTGGGTCTCCAGCTTGCAGACTGCAAATCTTGGGACTTCTCAGCCTCCATAATCACTTAAGCCAATTACCTATAGTAAATCTCTTTTTATATGTAAACACACACACACACACACACACACACACAAACACACACACACACACACACACATCCTATTGGTTCTGCTTCTCTGGAGAACCCAGACTAACATAACTTTGTTAAGAAAAATGCATAGTAGACAGGTTAGCAAGCTGCTTGAGAAATGCCCTAGGCCTCCAAACCCTTCTATTTCCAGATTTGACAGGATTCAACAAAACTTTCAGGAATTTTAAACAATGAAGTTAATGAAACCTGTGCATGCTCTTCAAACATTCTAGTTCACTGTCTTCAACCAACGGACACATACTCCCTGCCCATCCCAGCTCCATGCTGCTCAGCCCTGTGGAAATAAAATAGAGGCTACTAGTTCCCAAGTCATTTTAACCATCTCTTATAACTTCCTTAGGAAAGCCAGGTACCCTCACAAGTACTGCCACCATTTTCAGTGCATTCACATCCCTCCTTGGGACAGAGAGTTCAATAATCCAGTCATCTGAAGATTGGGCCCAATTTTCTGCTCTGATCCTGAGCTCTGTTCCAAGGCTTACAAGAGGCAGAGGCAAGACACTCCACACCATGGACCTGATGTCTGATGGGAACTCCAGGAAGGCAACATGATTTCAAGAGACCTCTATAACTACCACCACCTGCCACCCAATCAGGCAATATTCTCTATTATTCACCTATGATGCAAAAGTTCTCATCCCAACCACTTGGCAATTTTATACTGAGCTGAGCCTCTGATAATATGAGAGCAATGCTGATGCTTAATAAGTGGCCAAATGTTGAACCTTCTGATTTCCCATTACATCACATTTTTCCTTCTTGGTTTTTTTCCCCAGCTCTATTGAGGTATAATTATTATAATGTAAAATAATTTTATTTTACAAATAAAATTGTATATATTTAAAGTGCACAATGTATTATACAGAAGACTTATTGGGCTATTCTACAGAAGACTTATTCTATACTGTCCTTGACCTAGGAGACAGGGCCATGAGCTGGTATCAATCCCTAAGACATACAATACAAGCATGTTTCAAAGAGGAGAGTGCAACATGTGAAAACAGAGAGTTAGCAACAACAAACTATCAGTCTTTGAATCACAGCAGAGAGCTGTAAGGGCTATTAAAGAGTTTCCAGAATAGTCCTCCCATTAAATAAATGGGGAAGATGAGACTAAGAGGAGAAATGGGCAAAAAGCACAAACAAACAAGCAAAGATAAACAGGCACTTGACCTAAGAGAAAATGCAAATAATTATAAATATACGTAAAGTTGCTCCATTTCATTGGAAATAAAAGTTGCTAGTTAAAACAACATTAAGATATATTTTGCACTCACCATATTGGCAAAAGATTTAAAATCTTACAACACCAAGAGCTGGTGAAGAAGTAGAGAAATGGAAAATCTCCACTCTGAGAGTCAGTAAATGGCTTTAGAACAAATGTAGAAAGCAGTTGAGCATAACGTTGAACATACATGACTTTGGTCACCCCATTCTTAGGTTTACTCCCTAAAGAGACTTCAGCAGATGTGCCCCAGAAAAAAAGTCTAATAATGTGCGTAACAGACTTGTTTGTAATACCGAAAAGCTGCAACAACCCAAATACCCACTGAGAAGAGAATGACTAAATAGAGATGAAGTCGTATAACAGCTTTCCACATAGGACTGAAAATAAATGAACTATAACTACATGATTAAATCTCATAAACATAGTTAAAAGTGTAAAAAGCAAGTCAAAGAAAAATACATCACAGTATTTCTCAGTTTAATGAAGTACAAAAACAAGCAACACTAATCAATATATTGTTTATTGATTGGGGCATGTGTGTGTGTATCTATATAGTACCTGTAGAGAAAAACAAAAGTAAAATCCAAGATCATGGTTAGCTCTGAAGGTTAAGTGAGGATGCGGGTTGCACAGGGGAGGAACACATGGAAGGCTTCAAAAGTATGGATGATGCTCTATTTCTTAATCTAGTTGAAAGGTATCCAGGTATTTGTTTTATGAGCCTCTAAACTATACATATGCCCTTTTGTATGTTTAACTGTCATCATTAAAAATAAAATTAAACTTGTAAATTTAAGACAATCAACATAAATTGGTAGTTAAAAGGTTAAGTAATTTTCCCAAGTAACTACAAAGAAACAGCCAAGCCTGGACTTGAACCCAGAGGATCTAATTTCAGTATCCGAGCTTGTAATGACTATGTTATTCAGCCTATCATCCTACTACACCATGTATTCTAGACTCCTTACTTAACCTTGCTGAGTCTCAGTTTCTTCATCTGTAAAATAGAAATTGAATATATATTTGTAAAGCTCTAAGCATATTGCTTAGCCCCTGCTAGGTGTTCAATCAAAGATAACTCTAAGGAGGAGGAGAAGGAGCAGAAGGGAGAGAGGAAGGAAGGAAGGAAGGATGGGAAGAGAAAAAAGAAAATAGAGAGAGAGAAATGGAGACAGGGGAAAAGTGAGAAAGAAAGAAAGAAAAAGAAGGAAAAAAGAAGGAAAAAAAGAAAGAAAGAAAGAGAAAGAAAGAAAACAAAGAAAGAAAAAGAAAGAGAAAGAAAGAAAGAAAGAAGAAAGAAAGAAAGAAAAGAAAGAAAAAGAAAGAAAGAAAGAAAAGAAAGAAAGAAAGAAAAGAAAGAAAGAAAGAAAGAAAGAAAGAAAGAAAGAAAAAGAAAGAAAGAAAGAAAAAGAAAGAAAGAAAGAAAGAAAGAAAAGAAAGAAAGAAAGAAAGAAAAAGAAAGAAAGAAAGAAAAAGAAAGAAAGAAAGAAAGAAAGAAAGAAAGAAAGAAAAAGAAAGAAAGAAAGAAAGAAAGCCCAGTGAGGAGGGGCACCCTTAAGGGAACTGTACATGCCCAATTTAGAAAAGGCTCAGAGTGGAAGTGTAAACTAGAAAGTGTGTTTTCTCTTCATGGCTGCAGGCCCCAGAGCATCTGGTCTCATTAAAGGTGCAAAAGTCGAATATCCTATTGAAAATTCTCTTTGGTGTAGGAAATTAAGTTAAATTAAAAACATGACCTTTCTCTCAAACTGGCACAAGTGATCTCCTTTTCTGAGCATGATCATATCCATCAGCAACACATCAAAACCAGACGTCGCTGGGGGACTTCTACGGCTGAGCCATCAATCTCCTTGGAGACGCTCGTTTATTTGGCTCCGTCCAGGCAAAGAGGATCAGGTTCTTCACAAAATCCAAGGAAGAAGGTGATATCCACCCAGGGAGGAGGGTTTCAGGTATTCTCTAACATTTCACAAGCCGTTCACTCAAAGGCAGAGCTGCTAGCAGCCTGGAGGCTGTTCCCCACGCCCCTCACTTTGGATACCACATTGTGAGGGTGAGGGGTTGCTGCAGACAGAATTGCTCTCTCTGGCAGAGACTGAGCTGTGAATTCAGTTGTAATCCTATAAAGCCCAGCTGGGAGAGCGTTGGGGACCCAACAGGGGCTCTAGGCAGGAACATGCACCCAGGGCCTGACCTGATGTGCCCTCGCTCTCCTTGTTCTCTGCGGTGCCCATCCTGTCTCCAGGCACAGCCTACTCTTTCCCAGCACCAAGATCCCCCAGCATAAAGGGGCATCATTAGTCCAGCCTCGGCATCCAACAAACAACCACAAAGCCCATCCTTTAGCAACCCTACTCTTGTCCAGGCCTTTCTGGAGTCGCTCCTAGGATCCAGAGAGAACACAAGGGAAAGGGAACTCTCCAAAGAGCAGAGCAGCAGTGTTGACAAGACAGAAGACCAGAGCAATGGCGGCCCTGCGAGAAAGTGACTGGCCTTCTGGAGCCGAACTCCAAAGCAATATTCAAAAGTGGAGATAAATAATTTGTGCATAAGCATGGCAAATGTAGTGTTCTTTATAGGCCCAAATAGTATGAAACAATTTAATTGCCCAATTTAGAAGATGGTTATGTAAAGTGTGGTCTAACTATACCATACCACTTAAAATGGTCTGTGTCATGGTAAAAAAAAACCCTCTAGTCTTCAACTCTAGTCCCTAATTTTTTCCAATTAAATTATTACTATAACTAATTTATATATTAATATTAAATAGAACTTCACAGTTTACAATGAGCTTTTCTCCTGTCAAATTTATCCCATTTGATCAGCACCAATATATGAGGTAGATATTATTATCCCTATTTTATAGATAAGGAAATAGATGCTCAGAAAGATTAAATGATTTACCCAAGTTCAAATACCTAATAAGTAGCAGAGAAGAGATTCAAATCCACGTTCCTAATGGGAATTGGGCAGGGAGACACACAGACACACACATACACACACACAGAATAGTAAGCCTTACTTGAAGGGGCTTCAGACAGTTGTGAAATGCAGTGGAAAATGTGTTTGATCAATATCAAGGGCCAAAAAAGACTTCTGACACTAACGTGCTGAAAGAGCGAAGACATTCACAACTCTGGAGAGACTTTCACCCAAGACCCTTTGAAGTCAGGGGCCTGCTAAATAAATCTTAAAACGTGGGATAGCTGTATCTAAAATAAGTTAATTAAATAATAATGATGATGCTGATGATGAAGAGGAGGAAGAGAGGAAAAGGAAAAGAAGAGGAGGAAAGAATGAGGAGTAGAAAATAATGGTGCTAAAATAAAATGTATTTCATAATTTTCATAACAAACATCTAACAACCCCTGAAAATCCCTTAAGGATTACATAATGGGGAACCAGAATCACACACAGCTTGTTTATTTCCTTGATGCTTTTCATTGTTTTAATCTCCAAAAACTTCAAAGTGAAAGAAAGTAAAGAAAATCCTCCTTAAATATCTTACTTAACTTCCGATTTGTTCCTATGGGGTTAGTAAGGGTTGTGAAGTCTGAGAAGACCATTTGGAGGAGTGTTAACACACAGTAGCATTCATTATTCACAACAGCCAAGATATGCAAACAGTCTAAGTGTCCATAAACAGATGAATGGATAAAGAATGTGGTATGTGTGAAATGTGATGTGTGTGACAACATACATATATATACACACAATACACGTATATATATATATATATATATATATATATATATATACACACTATGCACACATACAATGGAATATTATTCAGCCATAAAAAGAAGGAAATCCTACCATTTGCAACAACATGGATGAAACTGTAATACATTATACTGAAATAAGCCAGACACAGAAAGACAAACACTGTTTGATCTCACTTATATATGGAATCTAAAAAAGTCGAACTCATAGAAGCAGAGGGTAGAATGGTGGTTACCAGAGGCTGGGGGGTAGGTAAATGGGGAGATGTTAGTCAAAGGGTACAAACTTTCAGTTATAAGATGAATAAATCCTGGAGATCTAATGTACAGCATGACTATAGTTATTGCATACTTGAAATCTGCTAAAAGAGTAGATCTTAAGTGTTCTTAGAGCAAAAAAACAAAAACGTAACTAAGTGAGGTAATGGATGTGTTAATTAGCTGGAATGTGATAATCATTTCACAGTGTATGTGTATATCAAATCATCACACTGTACACTTTAAATATATACACTTTGTCAGTTATACCTCAGTAAAGCTGGGGAAAAATGCACAATATCTACAAATGCATTTCCATTAATAATAATATAATATTATTATTAATATATAAAATTATGTATTAATAATATATTTATATATAATTATAATACATAAATATAATATAAATATATTATTATTATTGCAGGATAAAATCATGCAAACAAAAACATACATTGAAATACGAGTAAAGAGAAAATTATACTTTGGGAATACAATATGAAATTGTGTAATTGTGTGTGCAAGTAAACTAAGGAGAAAGAGGTAGTAAAAAAGAAAAAGGAAAAACTGAGTACTTAATTCTATCCAAGGAGAAAAAGATTAAAGCTACTGTACAAAACTCTGCTACACTAATAGGTTCCAAACAGACTCCTAATTTCTGGAGGTCATGGTCAATTCATATTTGTTCATGGAAACCTACAGGTGCTGTTAATGAATCTAATGTTCTCTAAGTTTTTCATAAAAGGCTCTTTTAAATAAAGGGAACTTGAGTAGCTACACTGTTTTTAAAAAAATAGACCATAGATTGTGCAATGTTACTCTCCCCACACTCCACCATGCACTGAAATCTTAATTAGAGCCATAGCTATCTGAACTATTTTGGCCTTTAGTTTTATAGCACAACATTTAATTCCTATTGGTATAGTAAACCAGTAACTTCAGTATTTGTTAAAACTAAATATAGTTTATAAGCCTATCAAAATACCTCTTGTTTCTTATAAATGTTTAGGAAACATTTCTGAAATGTTTCTGAAAGTTAAGGTCTTAGGAGTTAGCGGGAACCAGTGACCTCACTTTGCACTCTGCTTCCTTCTGAGTGAAGCAAACCCCTCACTCTACATGGGGCGAGAAGAGGCACAGGCTTCAGAGAGGGGGAATCAGAGAGGAGATGGACCAGAGAGCAAGAAGGACAGGCCGCTTTCACAGTCACACAAGGCCCCTGAAGACGGCACGTTTTGTCTATTAATGGCCGGGCAGCATCCATTAAAAAAGGCACCTTTATTTCCAAAAGACGTGAGTAAGAAATGAAGTAGGAATCCACATAGTAGTCTTTGAGGAATACCATCTTTACTTATTCCCTACATCGCTTCTGAAAAAATCATTTCACATCATTGCTCTTTGGCAAAGTCTTGAAATAATGCCTATATTTTAAAAAGTAACAAAAATCAGGGTCTTACTAAATATTCCAAAGGACTACAGCTCTGCCTATAAGCCACTAAGTCTGTGAGAGAGAAATAACAGCAATACCGACCTCACTGGGTTGTGAGCATTAAACAAGATAATCCATGACACTTACTTAGTATTACGCTTAGCACAGAATAAGAACTCTAATGTACTATTACAAGTTGTTGCTATTATTATTTTTTTTATTTTTTGCGGTACGCGGGCCTCTCACTGTTGTGGCCTCTCCCGTTGAGGAGCACAGGCTCCGGACGCGCAGGCTCAGCGGCCATGGCTCACGGGCCCAGCCGCTCCGCGGCATGTGGGATCTTCCCGGACCGGGGCACGAACCCGTGTCCCCTGCATCGGCAGGCGGACTCTCAACCACTGCGCCACCAGGGAAACCCAAGTTGTTGCTATTATTGCTGGTACTGTTGTTATTGCTTTAAGTGACTCTGTATGACAAGGCTTGAGTGACTTCTAGAGAAGCTATAGGTGGTGCGGCCTTTTGCTGACTCAGCACTTTCCCAGCTATTTTTCAGAGATACTCACAGCTTGTTGCCTCCTCACTTTAGACCAATGCAGTATTTGGAAACGTTAGTACAACACAGCAACGACAAAGCTACTCAAGGTTTATTCGTGTTTAGCCCTTTGAAAATCATGAGATACCTTGACATATTTCAAGTTATTTTAAGAGTTGTCATTACTTTTTCTCATGTCCTCTCTTCTTATTCTCTTGTGAACACAAATTAGTCAGGCTTTTTACTCCACTATTCCACCAAAACAGCTCTTATCAAGACCTCCTGTGATTTCCAGAAGTCAATGTTCAGCCCTCACCCCACCCTCCTTATTGAAGTATATTTTCCCTTGATACAACTCACTTCCAAATTGAGTTTCCTTCCAAATTCTTCACCTTTCCCTACTCAGTCTCCATCCTGTCTCTCCTCATCTTCCCACCTTCTAAATGATGAGTGCTCCAGAACTCAGTCCTGTGAACTTTTCTCTATACTGTGAGTCTCACGTAGACTTGTGCCTTTAAATGCCCTTTACATGCTAATGACTCCAGAATATGTATCTCCAGCTTGAACTCCATCCATGCTCGTTCTCCATTTAAACATCAAATAGGTACATCAAACTTCCCGTGTCCAAACCATGACTTGGAATTTTCACTTGCAAATCTGCTCCTGTCACTCTTCTCTAGCTCAGTAACGGGTAGCTCTCTCTTCCCATTTGCTAAGGATGGAGATGTTCTTAACTTCACTCTTCAGCTCATACCCAATTTCTGATCTGTCAGTGAGTCCTATAGGCTCTGCCTTCAAAACAGAGAGAGAGAATACAAATTCTTCTCATCACCTCTACCACTACCCCCCAGCTAAACGAGATGAGAAGCTATTGGGAGACTCTGAGCAGAGAAACGATGACAAAAGTTAGGTTTAAAAGGACCTCTGGCTGTACTGACAGTGAACTGCAGGAGGTTGATGGCAAAAACGGACTCAATCAAAAGCCCATTTCAGTAATCCAGTCCTTGGATCGCACTATTTTTTGCTGTATCCCCACTACCTAGAACAGTAGCTAGCTAATAATAAGTGCTTAGTGAGTGTTGTTGAATGAAAGAATAAACACAGTACCAGTGGATTCTGGAGGGGCTGGGTCCAAGGTCAGGGTTTGCCATGATAACAAGCAGATTAGTTGAGCACTTTCTTGGTGCAAAATACACAACAAAGCACCAGCATATGTAACAGGCAGTAGATGTTCAACAGTTGCATATCTTACTATCTGGAAGTGGATGGATGGATGAAAGGATAAATTGACTAGCGGGTAGACATTAGGAGGCAGGTTAACTGTTGACTGTTGTGAGAAGCGGAGGGAAATGGAAAAAGAGGCCCCAGAGAAAACAGTACACCCAGAATCATCACCAGAGTACCCCAGGGAAGGAATGTGAGGGAGACACCTGCCCTTCAAAACTTCCCATTCTCCAAGAAAATGTACTACACCCAGAAGCGTGCTTAAATTTTCAACATTACATGAAATTGACAAGGTACATTATAAAATATTGGTTTTATCTGTTCTGTGACATTGTGAAAATTACAAATATTTTACTGAGCCAAAATTTTTAAATGTCTATTAAAATGTTGTTTTAACCCAGTTGTTAATGCTGCCTCACTTAAACAATCTCCACCCCTCTCGGATTCTGCTAACTACCCAAACTCACCATTCACATTAACACGTGCACAGCTTTCCATCACATAGTACGCATGTCTTACTAGTATCAGCATTTTCGGCTATGTCAGTTTAGGGTGATGGGTTTTTCTTTTTTTTGGTCATATAAGTACCTAAAAGGGATTAAAATGTCTCTTTTTCTCTCCACAGAACTTTCTCAGTGACTTATCCAAAAGCCACTGCTAGTTTGCTTCTCTACCATCTGGGTCTCTTCATTCAGCGTTCCTGGCTCAGAATTCCTGGGAGAGACTACGCAGCATCCACAGTGGCCTGGGGTTGGGAGCCACAGCCATGCCCTAGGCAAGGATGGTTCAGCACTATGGACAGCAATGTGTCTGCCTGTGCCCACACCCCCACCGAAACGACTGTTAAGTCTGCTCCAACGATACCCAGAATGTACCCATATTACAGCACCGTGTACCCCCCAAAATAGCAATAGCAACAGGTGAGATTTACTGAGTACCTAATATGTGCCACGCATGGTACTAACCTATTTGATTTGTTACTATATTTAGTCCTCTCAAGAACTCGTCAAGATAGGTATTATTATTTCCATTTACTAAAGAAGAATCTAAGATTCAGAAGGCTTAGGTAACTTTCCAGATGTCAACAATAGGTCTCCAGAGTGGGTCCTTCATCCCTTTGTTTTACACACACACACACACACACACACACACACACACACAGATTTCCTCCTGAGAGTCTGATGAAGCCCGAGTTTAGTGGGTTATCAGTTCACTTCCTGGTAACAATCAGTGAGAGGAAGGTCCTACCTCAGAAAAGCAACTATGATAGACGTTCAGGTGCCATCCAAGTGTACAAGGGAGAAAGAAGGGGCCTCCGCAGACATGTCTTCCCCAGCGGCATCTACAGGTTGCTCACCAGGTCTTTGGGTGCGTAAACCACAAAGATAGGCACATTCCATTTGCAACTGCTTGTATGTTTTCATTTTCATGTCTCTGACGTCTACATTTTTTTTCCCGAGCACAGCAGTTTTCTAATCAGTCCCGCATGTCTGTTCTCAACCATGTTACTGAGAGCCAGCCAGACAAGCTGCAGAGTCCTTGGCCACAGAAGCACCTGGCTCCCCAAGGATGTGTGCCTCATTGCTTTAAATCTAGTAAAGGCTCTTTGATCTCCCTGCTTAGACAAGACTGCAGCCAGGCCTTTTTACAGCATCCTTCCAGACCTAGCACTCCCTCTTCTCCCGGAGCCCTTTGACGCTCACTGACACTAAACTCTCTCCCTCTCCTTCCTCATCTCCCATAGCTCTGAGGAGCCATGGGTCCCTCTGGGTCCTCCTCTTGCCTCTATGACACATCTCACCGAGCTGCACTCCCTTTTATCCAGGGATGTGCACGTGACTGTCTCTCTAACTAGACTGTATATTTATTGAGAACAAGAACTACCTCTTAAGGAGGCAGCCTTATTCTGGGACTACTTCAACGTTAAGCCTTATTCCTTTGACTTTCTATGGACCTAGGCTCTTATCAGACAATGGATCCTAATTGTGACATATAAAACATGGTCCCCACACTCACAACTTTGAATCTCTCACATTGAGTGCTTCCCCTTACTTTAGAACACTACCTCCCAAAATACTCACCACACACACACACACACACACAAGCACATATGTATATGTATGCATGAATGTGTGTCTGTGTGTGTATCTGTCTGTCTGTATAGTACTCTCTCTGCTACTTAATCATTGACTTCCCAAGGGTAGGGGCTATCTAGTTCTTCCCTGAATTTGCAAACTCTGGTACTGTGCACAGAATGTGACCAGGTATTTGAAAGGCAGATTTAAAGGCAGGGCATATGTATTACAGAGCTCAAATATGGAGACAGGAATAACTCTCCCATGAGCTTTACCTGGAAAGAGCCTAACCAGCTACGTCTAACCTGCCTGTGTGGGCTGCTCAAGAGCTGGGAGACAGAACCGCATCTCCAAACCCTCCCCTATTGCTGCCAACAAGGGACCTGGACAGGAAACACCTTTACACCAAATACCACAAACAACTCGCCCCACAGACTCCCACTGATCCCTTCTGTGTGTCAGATCCTCCAGCTAGGAATAAGAAATTAATGTGGGTTAATTTATAACTGCTTTGAAAAAATACACAAGAAAACTGAATTCATAAAGCAGAAGATTACAAAAAAGGAGAGTAAACTGTGTTTGCTGAATGCCCACAGTGGATGAGGTTTATTGTACATACTATCTCATATAAGCATCACAACCAACCTGAGAGACAGACGTCACTTTCTCCCTCTCAGGGGGCTCTAGAAAGACCTGAGCCCTGCTCTGTGGGCCCGACATGCGTGCTGCAGACCTATAACCCTTGTGGGAGGCAACCCTTGTGGGTTGATCATGCAAGAATCTCCTCTCCACTCACTATCTGTTTCCACTTTGTCTACAGTTCACTAGAGATGGCAAGCCAGTTTGAGCACATAATACAGTATAGTCTAGTAATGTTTCTTTATCATAGAAAAACAGTAAAGATTTCCTGCTGTAATATTAAATGCTACTTAAAGGAATACAGATGCTGAACCTGAGCAGATTAGCTAAATTATAGTATAAACTCCAACTCTCAGACTTGT
Source organism: Pseudorca crassidens (assembly GCF_039906515.1). Classification (NCBI taxonomy): domain Eukaryota; kingdom Metazoa; phylum Chordata; class Mammalia; order Artiodactyla; family Delphinidae; genus Pseudorca; species Pseudorca crassidens. Next base: position 77,836,492 of record NC_090309.1, on the reverse strand, counting down.
ATCCCCAAGGCAAAGTAAAATGTCCGGTAGTGGTTACCCCATTCCTCAACAAAAAACAGCTTTTTAAAATGTGATGCATATAAAATATTACATTTCTTAAACTGTGTTAGCTTTGGGCGGGTTGCGTGTTTTCTACTGGAGTTAATACCACATACTGAGGTGTAGGAATTTAAGACAGGCATCTAATAATACAGTGGGCCACTTAGGCAAAACAAAATGTAAGACCAGCAATGCACTCTACACAATGTGACTGCTGTCGCATCGCTTTTGGTCCTCACTGATTCTTCCTTTGCAGCGTGGAATCCTTCACCTCTGGCCACAGCTCTGAGCAACTGGGGTGGAGAAGCATATGTTGAATGAGTAGATGAACTTGGTGCATGTCTCCCAAACCTTGCTCTTTGGGAGGCCCTGCCACTGCCGTCAAGACAACACTGTATTCCAGCTTCGTGTTTCAATCCTAGATCTGGAAAAGGTGTGCTTTCCGAGGATGCAAACTTCCACCTTCCCCCAGATTATTCAGTGTGCCCACACCACGTGCACTGAAGTTCCCAAAGAGTCAAGACTCAGACCCACCTCCCACTGTGTGTGATCTCTCTATAAATAGCTGACACTTACTGAAAATTATGATGTGCCTGGCACTGGGATAAACTCATTACATGAATGATTTTCTTCACAACTTAATTAGGCATATAACTGTTTTTACCCCCACTTTCCAAATAATGAAACTGACGCAATTCTAGAAGACAAACTCCTCAAGCATTTTATCTTATGTTGCTATAATTCCAGGGCCTAGAATACAGCCTGGCATATAAGTGCTCAAGAAATAAATGTTAAAAGAGTGATAGCATCAGCACAGTGGAATAAGAGTTTTCTACCACCTTCCTCTCAAAGAATTCTATTTAGATCATCACCTACAGATGAGGGTGCCTTTGTGGAAGCCCAGAAGTCTAGTAGAGAAGTTCTACCACGTGGCTGGAGGAAAAAAATATTCCAAGATTGGATGCAATCAAGAGGGTAAGGGGATCAGTTTCATTTTACCTACATCACCCCTCCCCAAGACAGCACAGCTCAGTGCCAAGAGAGACCTCCTCAGCCTGTGATTCTTCTGATGAGGGAAAATGGGAACATGTGAGTGAGCACCCAGCTTCCCCGGCTATGCGCAACACCACCAAAGACACCCAATTCTTTCCCACCCCACCCAGAATACTGAGGTGTGCTGCATGACTGGGGAGTGGGCTTGGAGAACAGCAGCTAGGGGTCTTGGGCGGCATTAAGAGAACATGGATCTTGGGCTTCCCTGGTGGCGCAGTGGTTGAGAGTCCGCCTGCCGATGCAGGGGACACGGGTTCGTGCCCCGGTCTGGGAAGATCCCACAGGCCGCGGAGCGGCTGGGCCCGTGAGCCATGGCCACTGGGCCTGCGCGTCCGGAGCCTGTGCTCCACAACGGGAGAGGCCACGGCAGTGAGAGGCCCGCGTACGGGGAAAAAAATAAATAAATAAATAACATGGATCCTACTAACTGTGTTGTACGTTCCATCAGGAAGCCCACCAATGAGCCACTGGGCTCACCCACAGATCCCCCCAACTGGCACAGACACCCCCAGTGCTCCACAGCCTCGCCCCACCCTGTGGTCAGCTCCCCCTATGGCAGCAAGAGCAAGCCCTTGCAGAAAGCCAGCCCAAATCTTCAGAACTGTGAGGAAACACACAACTGTGAGCACTCAGTAGGGTCCTACGGAAAGCAAAATGGAGCGCACTAACACCAAGTGTGGCTTTTCAGGATTGAGCGAAGGTGTGCAATCTTCAGAATTCCCCCACCAAGAGGGAACAAGAACTGTGGAGCAGGAGTTCCATCAGAAAAGATGGAGAAAAGCTCAGAATTCCTAACACAGATGATATTTAGAGAAACAGAAGGTATTTCTCTCTGAAAGTCAGTTAGTAAAGACTGGAGGAGGTGACTGCTTCTTCAAATATATACAAAACCTCAAGGAAAATTTTAAATTAAGGGAACATGACACCACCAAAGAAACACAATAATATTCCAGTAACCAACCTCAAAGAAATGAAGATCTGAGATCTGCCCAATAAAAAATATGAAATAGTCATTTTAAGGAAGCTCAGTGACTACAAGAAAACACAGACAGTTCAATGAAATCAGGAAAACAATTAAAAAATGAGAAGTTTATCAGGGAGACAGAAACCATTATCAAAAACAACAACAACACAGAAATTCTGGAGTTGAAGAATACAATGAATGAAATGAAAAATGTAATAGACAGCATCAACGTCAGAGTGGATCAAGTAGAAGAAGGAATCTGTGCGGTAGAAGACAGATTTTTTTACATTATCCAGTAAGAGGAGAACAAAGAAAACAGAATGAAAAGATTGAAGAAAGCCTATATGAACTATAAGATAAAAAATCATGTATTATTGGAGTCCCAGAAGTAGAAGAGAGGGAGAAAGGGGCAAAAGCTTATTTAAAGAAATAATGGCTGAAACTTCCCAACACTGGGGAGAGATTTGGACATCCAAGTTCATGAAGTTCGCACATCTCCAAATAATTTCAACCCCGAAGACCTTCTCTAAGACACATTATAATGAAACTGTCTAAAATCAAAGACAAAGAAAGAATTTTAAAGGAAGCAAGAGAAAAAAATTCTTCACATACAAGGGAACCCCCATAAGGCTAATCAGAGGATTTCTCAGCAGAAACTTTGCACGTCAGGAGAGAGTGAGATGATCGCTAAAATAATTTGTTAATGGACACACGGTATAAAAAGACATAAATCGTGACATCAAAAAGAAAAAATGTCAGGGATGAAGGGGAGTAACTCATACAACTCAATAGCAGAAAAACAAATAGTCTGATTAAAAATATGGGCAGAGGACCTGAATAGACATTTTTCCAAAGACGACATACAAATTGTCAACAAGTTCATGAAAAGGCGCTCAATATCATTAATCATCAGAGAAATGCAAATCAAAACCACAATGAGATATCACCTCACACCTGTTAGAACAACTATTATCAAAAGACAAGAGATAACAATTGTAGGTTAGGATGTGGAGAAAAGGGAACCCTTGTGCACTGTTAGTGAAAATGTAAATTGGTACAACCACTATGGAAAACAGTAGGAGTTTCCTTGAAAAATTAAAAATAGAACTACCATATAATCCAGCAATCCCACTTCTGGATATGTATCTGAAGGAAATAAAAGTACTATCTTGAAGAGATACCTACACTTCCATGTTCACTGCAACATTATGCATAATAATCAAATATGGAAACAACCAAAGTGATCATCAATGGACAAATGGATAAATAAAATGTCACTTTATATATACATACATTAGATAGATAGATAAAAATGTAAATATATGAATATTATTTAGCCATTAAAAAAAGGAAATCTTGGGACTTCCCCGGTGGTACAGTGGTTGGGAATCCGCCTGCCAATGCAGGGGACACGGATTCAAGCCCTGGTCTGGGAAGATCCCACATGCCGCGGAGCAACTAAGCCCGTGTGCCACAACTGCTGAGCCTGCGCTCTGTAGCCTGTGAGCCACAACTACTGAGCCCGTGTGCCACAGCTGCTGAGGCCCGTGCACCTAGAGCCCGTGCTCCACAGCAAGAGAGGCCACCACAATGAGAAGCCTGCACACCGCAACGAAGAGTAGCCCCCGCTCACCACAGCTAGAGAAGGCCCGCGTGCAGCAACGAAGACCCAACGCAGCCAAAAATAAATAAATAATCAAATTTATAAATTTAAAAAAAAAGGAAATCTTGCCATTTGTAAAAACGTAGATGGAACTTGAGAGCATTACGCTAAGTGAAATAAGCAAAGAAATTATACAAAGAAAAGAATACCATATGATCTCACTTATTTGTGGAATCTAAAAAAGCTGAACTCGTAGAAACAGAGTAGAATGGTTAGGAGCTGGGGGTGGGGGAAGTGGGGAGATGTTGGTCAAAGGTACAAACTTTAGTTCTATGATAAGTTCTGGGGATCTAATGCACAGCATGGTGACTATAGTTAACAATATTGTATTGTATATTTGAAAGATGCTAAAGGAGTAAGTTAAATCTTCTCACCACACACACACAAAAGCTAATTATGTCAGTTGATGGAGGTGTTAACCAATCTTTCTGTAGTAATCATTTTCACAATATATACATGTGTCAAATAATCACATTGCACACCTTAAACTTACAAAATGTTATATTTCAATTTTATCTCAATAAAGCTGGAAAAAAAAAAGAAACTGTAAGAAAAAATTGTTGAATGAATGAAGCCAAGGAAAATTAACCTAAGCTTCCAAGGTCACACAGTGTTGAGTCTAGAGAATACTTTTGAAAGTGGGACTTCTGGCATCCCTGTGCTATGCTGGTGCTGACATTCTCTAGGCAGGTCCAAGTTAGTGGTCAGCTTGGTGCACAGTGTGGGGACAATGCACAAGCCTAGGAAGGACACAGACATGAGTCCCGGTCCCAGTTCTACAGCTTACAAGTGCCACGAGACAAGTCCCTTAACCTTTCTTAGCTTCTCATCTGTAAAATTAAACAGCAATATCTACTTTTCATTGTGTTGGCAGTTATCGTATAATTTCACTACTTAATTTCACTATACCTAAAAAGAAATAGTCATTTCAACTTCACAGAGTGGATGTGAAAATTACAAAAGATAATAAACAGTGAAATCACATTCCAAACTAAAAAGATCTGTGCAAACTTAAGTCAACAGCAAAAGCAAAGGAGAGGTGGAAATACATTTTCCAACATTATACATAGTCACTGCTTCCAGGACCATTTCTCAGAGAAGCCTTAGCTGTATCTGCCCTTTGTCTACAGCGCTCAGCTCACTGAACCTCGAGGCCACTAGTCAAAACTTGGGCAAAGGATTTTACAACAGGAAATTTCAGGCATGGCCTTAACCCCAGGATATTGATATCACTATATTCCTATCTGCAGGAATTAGTAGTCTAACCTGGCCCAGCACCACCTGCTAGCATGCTACCCCACAGCCTAGCCAGCTTACCCAATCTTTGCTGAAATAACTACACCTGTGGCATCTGCCTCTGATTCAAGACCTACCACTCTAGGTGTCCATTCAGTTTCCACTAAGCTAGTCACCTGACATTCTATACCAATTGTTAAATGTTGAATTGTATCCACCCCCAAAAATATACTAAAGTCCTAATACCCAAAGCTCAGAATGTGAGCTTTTCTTAAAATGGGATTGTTCACAGATGTAATTAGTTAAGTTAAAATGAAATTATACTGGGGTAGCGTGGGCCCCTAATCCAATGTGACTGGTGTCCCCATATGAAGATGTCCACGTGGAGACACAGACTCACAGAAACAATGGCACTGATGGGGGAGGCAGACACTGCAGTTATGCAGCTACAAAGCAAGGAAACCCAAGGATTGCCGGCTAACTACCAGGGACCAAGAAGAGGCAAGAAGGAATTCTTCTGCAGATTTCAGAGAGACTATAGCTCTACTGACGCCTTGACTTCAGGCTTCTAGCCTCCAGAACTGTGAAACAATAAACTTCTACTGTTTTAAGCCACTCAGCTCATGATACTTTGTTACGGCGATCCTAGAAAACTAATACACCAACTGTACAGCAAAAGACTGCAATAGCCCCACTCTCACACCTGATTCACCAAAAGCAGGATTCCCAAACAAAGCTCCAAAGAGGCAATGTATCTCATTTTTTATCCAGGAAGCAGTGCTTTGGCAGACGTAACTATGAAATTGTGGCCATATGACTCAGTTTTTTAAAACAGGGAGACTATTAAGTAAATTATAATATTGTGGTAGTAGAGATATATGCCCTGCATAATCCTGGCAATTATCAATATGATGAAGTTGACTCCCCTGATTAGGTCTTGTTATAGGACACAGTCAACCTTGAGACAGAGTATTCCGGTGGGCCTGACCTAATCAGATGGGTCCTTGAAAAGCAAAGCGTTTTCTCAGTTGATCAGAGAAGAAGCCAGAGATTCAAAACACAATAAGGAGTCAATGCACCATTGCTGGCTTGCAGATCAAGGGAGCCACATGTCAAAGGAAGACAGGGGCTTCCCTGGTGGCGCAGTGGTTGAGAATCTGCCTGCTAATGCAGGGGACACGGGTTCGAGCCCTGGTCTGGGAGGATCCCACATGCCGCGGAGCAACTGGGCCCGTGAGCCACAACTACTGAGCCTGCGTGTCTGGAGCCTGTGCTCCACAACAAGGGAGGCCGCGACAGTGAGAGGCCCGCGCACCGTGATGAAGAGTGGCCCCCGCTTGCCGCAACTAGAGAAAGCCCTCGCACAGAAATAAAGACCCAACACGGCAAAAATTAATTAATTAATAAACTCCTATCCCCAACATCTTCTTAAAAAGAAAAAAAAAAAGACAGGTGGCCTCCAGCTGCTAAGAGCAGTCCCCAGCTAACAACCAGCAAGGACATGAGGACTTCAGCCGTACCATCTCGAAGAACTGAAACCTGATGACAAGAATGAGCTTGTAAGTGATTCTCCCCAGAGCCTCCAGAGGAGAACTTAGCCCAGCTGACACTTTGATTTTGACCTTCTGAGACCTGTGCAGAGACCCCCAACTTCTGATCTACAGAACTGTGTGCTAATAAATGGGTATTACTTTAAGTTGCTGAGTGTGTGGTAATTTGTTACACATCAATAGAGAACTGCAAATATATTCACATAAAATATTTCACAGGCGTTTTCATTAAAAGTGGAAGAAAACTGGCAAAAGTTGATGATATAATATTTGTTTTTTGAAAAAGGAAACCAAATCCAATATACAATATAATTGCAATTTTGATTAATATCTATGCATAGATGAAAAACTTCATGAAGACACAAGATGGCATCAGAGGTAATATCTGGTGAAAGGACTGAATACTTTAAATGTCTCCCTTATACTTTTCTGATCCAATTTTTCCACAATGAGGGTATATTACTTTGACAAGCAAAAATAACATCAGTCATACTTCAATCCCTGCCAAGAACAAAGCATCTGGTTTTGCGGGGCTGCTGAAGTATTTCAGCTGGCTTATCGGTAAGAAGGAAAAGAAATCTCAGATAGCATTCTATGCTAATATTATAAATTAAACTCTGTTGTGGAATGAAAATACAGAGACGCTGAGCAGGCCAGTCTCAGAGGCTGTGAATGAACTTTAGAAAGGCTGGAATACTCGCCTTCACCGCTAATCCTGCTAGTGCACTCACAATCTATTTGACAGGCTGCCCATCACATCCCCTCTGTCAGGGTGAGCAGCCTTTGGAGGTGCGGTGACATGGGGATTACTGAGAGGACAGACAGGCCTCCCTCCCCTGCATTCTGACTAGCTTTGTAGACAGGCTGCGTGCCTCGGAGGGCACCGGACAGAGGCTTGTCTTCAGGACGGACCCCTTGGCTCAGAGAGGCCAGAGGGAGACATTCACCAACCCAGAGGGATGAGGGTTTTCTGACAGCCATGTCACTCCTCCCATCTCACCGTGGAGAGACAAAACAAGGCAAGTGGAAGGGAAAATTCACAGGGCTGAGGTTTCTGGATGGTTCCTTCATAGCAGAGCTCCCCACGCCCCCTTCAGAGACCCTACGTGCTAAAAGGAAACTAGAGAAAGCCCTGGCCTCGTGGGATGAGTCACAGCACACCCGTGCCCCTCCTTCCCTCTGGCCGCCAGGCTCCTCAGTGAGCGGTTGACACTCTTACAGCTTCATCTTCATTAAACTGGCAGGATTGCTTTACTTGCCTTCTGAATTTTCAAGGGTTTCTTTTTAAATACCAGGTAAAATGGAAATAATAGGTACAGCCTTCATGCTAGCAGATTACACTTACCTGAGAAAGCACTATAGGGGGCTTCCCTGATGGCGCAGTGGTTGAGAGTCTGCCTGCCGATGCAGGGGACGCAGGTTCGTGCCCCGGTCCGGGAAGATCCCACATGCCGTGGAGCGGCTGGGCCCGTGAGCCATGGCCGCTGAGCCTGCACGTCCGGAGCCTGTGCTCCGCAACTGGAGAGGCCACAGCAGTGAGAGGTCCGCGTACCGCAAAAAAAAAAAAAAAAAAAAAAAAAAAAAAAAATTCTATGGACAAATGTATATTTAAAATTATGATCTGAAATCCAGACAAGGGAGTAGGGCAAAAAACAAATCCATATTCCCAGCCACTATATACATTAGATTTTTTTCTTTTCATAAACAATGTAATAAAACACAGTCTTACTGGAACAAAACTCAAGAGGTTACAACTAATCTAAAAATATCAATTGTTCTTTTTATCCACAGAGACCCTACATACCAACATTTGAGAGCAGGCAAAAGTTTTGTAATTTTATAATAAAGTACCACTCCAGAGCATTTTATGTCAAAACATAGGGTGATAATTTTGCATTAGGAAGTGTAAAACACCACAATATATTAGAGTGGCAACCCAGGATCACCTTAGAACAATAAATGGAGAAGCAATCCCAGGAAGTGGAAATTTGTGAAGAAATCTGTCACTTAGTGTATACTTCTGTAAGGCCAATATTGGTTCACTTAAGCAACAAGATATCCAAAAAGCCACCGATTACCAGGCAGCAAAGACTGAGTGGGGAGCCTGGACTTCCGTCTTTGCCTGGCTGTAAAAAGGTGCTCCCCCCTGCCCCACCCGGGTGTATCAGAGAAGGCTGAGAGGGAAGCCAAACTTACACGTTACCCAGAGGTAACGAGGCCTTCTACCTACCCCCAGCAGAAGCAACAAGAAGGGACTTGGGCCTCGCTCCCCCCAGCCTAGGAGGCGTCAGCGGAGGCCTAGCAGGGAGCCTGAAATCCCACCTCCACCAAGTAGTAAGGACCTTCACCCCCACGTGATGGTAGCAAAGCATAACCTCCCTCTTCCCGAACCAGCGCAGCAAGTCAGAGGAGACTTGCTGAAATAGATTTTGATAAGATCCAGAGTCTCATGACATAATACCAGAAATTTCAAGGGTACAATTGGAAATTACATGTCAGACCAAGAACCAGGAAAATCTTCGCTTGAAAGAGAAAAGATAATCGACAGACATCAACCTCAAGGTGACACAGATGCTGGAATTAGGCAAGAATTTTAAAGCAGCCATCATAAAAATACTTCAGTGGGCAATTATGAACCCCTGAAACAACTGAAAGTCTCAGTAAAATAATAGAATATATGAAGAAAACCCATATGGAAACTTTAGATTTTTTTTAAATATAATCATTGAACGTTTTAAAAACAGCAGAACAGAGGGGACACAGGAAAGAATCAGTGAAGTGGAAGAGACGATAGGAGCTACCTGAGCTGAACAACAGACAGAAAATGGCTGAAAAAAAGTGAACAGAACCACAAAAAGCTGTGAGATAACAAAAGATGTAATATTTGTGTCATTGGAGTCTAAGAAATAGAGGAGAAAGAGAACGGTGTTGAAAAAAGTATCTGGAGAAATTATGGCTGAACATTTTTCAAATATGGAAAAGAAAGAATAACTGAAATTCTTTCAAATATGGAAAAAGCTGTAAACCTGTAGATTTAAAAATCTGGGCAAAACCCCGAATGGATAAACCCAAAGAAATCCATACCATGAACCATCATAATCAAACTTCAGACAATTAAAAAATTAAAGACCAAGAAAATCTCTTGAAAGCAGCAAGAGAGAAATGGCACCTTACATAAAGGGCAGAAATAATTCAACCGACAGCAGATTTCTCATCAGAACCATGGAAGCTGAGCGGTTCTAGCACAACCTTTTGCAAGTGCTGAAAAGAAAGAAGTGTTAACCCACAATTCTGTACCTTGCGAAATTATTTTTCAGGAATGAAGGAGAAATTAAAAAATTCTCAGATACAGGAAAAGTAAGAGGATTTTCCACACCAGACCTACTCTAAAACAATGGCTTTAAAACGTTCTCAAAACAGAATGGAAATGATTTTTTAAAAAAAGGAAACTTGGAACATCAGGAAGAAAGAAAGAACAATGGTAAAAGCAAAAACGTGGCTACATAGGATAAACCTTCCCTCTCCTCTTGAGTTGTCTTAAATTATGCTTGATGGCCGAAGCAAAAAGCATAGCATTGTTTGGCCTGCATCTCAATGTAGATAGAGTAAATATTTAAGACTATTATGACATAAACAGGGAGCCTAAAAGGAGGTGTCCTAGTTAGTTTGGGCTGCTATAACAGAATACCATCGACTTGTTGGCTTAAACAACAGGCTGGAGTTCCAAGATCAAGGAGCCAGCAAATCCAGTGTCTCGTGACAGTTATCTTCCTGTTTTACAGATGGCCGTCTTGTCTTCTTGCTGTGTCATCACACGGTGGAGAACAGGCAGGAAGGAAGCAAGCTCTCTCATGACTCTTCTTGAAAGGGCACCAATACCATCCATGAGGGCTCTAGCCTCATGACCTAATTACCTCCCAAAGGCCCCATTTCCTAATACCATCTCACTGGGGATTAGGATTTCAACCCAGGGATTTGGGGGTGACACATTCAGTCCATAACAGGGGGTAAGGTTTCTACATTCACTAAAAGTGGTAAAATGATGACACCAGTAGATCTTTGTGGTGATGATATAAATCTATATCTTGATTGTGGTGGTGGTTACAGGAATCTACCCATTACTATTGCTATGTCTGTGAAAAAACAGCATAAGAATATACACACATTGTACCAACATTGATTTTTCTGGTTATGATACTGCATTAATCATTACACAAGACATAACCATTGAGAGAAAATGGGTGAAGGATGCATGGAACCTCTCTGTACTATCTTTGCAATACCTGTATATCTATAATTATTTCAAAATAAAAAGGTTTTTTAAAATGGGAAATGGTTCTAGATTAAAAGATGCTACAGACATATATGCAACAAAATCTACTTTGATTGGATTATGATTTTTTTTAATTCAAAAGGTTGGAAAGTTTGGGGAAATTTTAATATAGATGGGATATTTTTGATGATTTTTAGATAAAATTATTGTTAGTTTTCTTCAGTGTGATAGCAATGTTGTGGTTATACAGAATAATGCCTTTATTCCTAAAAGACGTGTGCTGAAGTATTTAGGGATGAAATATAATCAAACTAACTTTCAAATGGTTCAAGGAGAAAGACAGCGAGAAACAAATAAAACATTGTCAACTGTTGACCCTATGAGGAAGGTATGAGGTGCTCCTTGTACTCTTCTTTCAATTATTTGGTATGTTTGTAGATTTTCATTTTTAAGAAGTTGGAGGGATGGATTGATGGATAGATATGTGAAAGAGCAAGTATAGTAAAATGTTAATTGTGAAATTTAGGTGATGAGTAACTGGGTGTTCATTATAAATTTATTTCAATTTCTCTGTATGCCTGGAAATGTTTAACTTAAAATGCTGGGAGGGGGAAGCTGAGGGAGCATATCAAAACCCAATGCCCTCCCCCAGCACGCCCAATCCTCCCTGGCCCAGTTAAATACATACTTATCATAATTAAACTAAAACTTATCATTTGTCATGGGAAAAAGCTTGCCTGGCTTCCTGGTTGGAGAAACCCTACCAATGCCTTACACTTTTCCCATAGCGGTAAAGCCCCAGGCAGTGCCATTGTCCACACCATCAAACTGAGAAGTCTCCTCTGAGTATTGCTGATTGTCAAGGAGAGACAAACCTGGACAAGACCAGCCTGGGCTTATAGATAGTCTGGTTTTCCCAGAAGGTACCCCAAATTTAAAGGAGTTACTGCCCCTTATGTGAGCAGCTGAGGAGTAGTGTGAAGCCTATTGGTGGTGGTGAAGACCCAAACGAATTTGGGGTTATATATGTATGTTGAAAATATACTTATATTGGGGGTATATTTACTTTTAGGAGAAATATATATATTAGAACTACAATAAGAAAACAACTCCCATCATGGTGGGAGTTTATAACACATTACGTACCAGAGTTAGGAATTAATAGACAAGAAATGGAAAAATTAAAAAGAATATAGAAGATATGAACCTTATCATTAAAAAAGATGGATTTTATGATATAGATTGCTGTAACAGCTGACAAGAACTCTTCAAGCCGTCCCACCCGCCTTAGAGTAACTGCTCAAGTATTTCAGTGTCACCTGAAACTAACACAACATTGTAAATACCCCAATAAAAATTAAAAACAAAAATTTCAGTGTCAGTTGATCTCTCCAAATGACAAGACCATGGAGACTGTTCCTGATAGCGACAGCATCACACCTGCTCTGGTTCTTGGCCTACTGCAGACCTACAGGAGGAGCTGCATATGCTGTGAGATACTGAAGATATTCTGAACTCTGACTGCACAAAGACGCTCAGCTTCTGACCCAGGTCAATAAGAAGTGAACCAATCTTCCAGGTAAATCTCAGTATTTAAGGCAAGGCTCGTATTCTCTGGAAGCTCATTTTCCCTCTCTGGTCCTTGGAGTGGCAAAGAATCTAGCCATTCCTACCCCATTTCCTCTAGTTTTCTTTCATGTCCCCTGTAAAGTTTCTCATCTCATGCCACCACCTACCTACAGGCTCCAAGTGGTACCCACTGCTGTGAATGACAAAAAGCAATCCATCCCTGCACCTGTCATGACAAAACTCCTTATCTCCCCAGCAAAAGAGTTCAATCAAACCCATCATTAAAAATAAATTAATTATGCTTTATACCTCCCCAGAGATTGCTGAGCTAAATGAGCCAGCTAAGTGTTTGGAAAGGAAAAACAAAACTCTCAGCTGATTCATCCCATCTTTCATCCATCTCAAACCATCCCACTTTTCTGGGTTAGTCCTTCTATATTCTTATTGCTGGAGCTGGAACCAGCACTGGCCAGGAAAAATGGCCAAGAATGGAAGAACAGATGAATGGATGAAGAAGATGTGGCACATATATACAACGGAATACTACTCAGCCATAAAAAAGAAAGAAAAAATGCCATTTGCAGCAACATGGATGCAACTAGAGATTGTCATACTATGTGAAGTAAGTCAGAAAGAGAAAGGCAAATACCATATGATAACAACCATATGTGGAATCTAAAATATGACACAAAACGAACCTATCTATGAAAGAGAAACAGACTCACATATACAGAGAACAGACTTGTGGTTGCCGAGGGGGAGGGGGTTGGGGGAGGGATGAAGTGGGAGGGTGGGGGTAGCAGATGTAAGCTATTATATACAGGATGGATAAACAACAGGGTCCTACTGTATAGCATAGGGAACTAACTATATTCAATATCCTATGACAAACCATAGTGGAAAAGAATATTTTTTAAAATGTATACACATGTATAACTGAATCACTTTGCTGTACAGCAGAAATTAACACAACATTGTAAATCAACTATAGTTCAATTTTTTAAAATGTAAAAAAAAAAACGGCAGCAGATGCCAGGGCTTAGGCGGCTGGGGGGTGACACAAACATTCCTGCAAATATGTCCACGTGATAGTATTGTGTGACCAGCTTTTCTGTGGGCTAGGACACTCTACCACAAGTCAGAGGAAGCAGAGATCCAAAGGAGACTACAGAGGGAGGTGTCTGCAGAGTGAAAGACCCCCTGCTACTTATTCAGTGACACCTGCCACATACATAGGCCCCTGCCCTGCCCCACACCTCAGTCTGCCCCCGGGGTGATTTTTTTCTCCCTAAGCATATGCTCAAAGGAGTGGTGTGAATGGGGCACTTACATTTTGTCACCAGACTTCCTCTCTCAACCAAACATAATGATAATCTGTGAACTGATTAATCCATTTGTCTCCATGGAGTTAAAAAAAAAAGTCTTCTTTCCAGTTTTCCAGAAGGTCTCAAGACCACCAGTCCAGGTGAGATACCCTTCTTCCATCCCACTTCAGGATCCCTGGGCTATGATAAAGTGAAGATGAAGATTCTCCTAGGAATAAGGCAGCTTGGGAGGCAGGTTACTTCAGGAGGCTGAGAGAAGCTTTTCTAATAATACTTTTACACGGTGCTTCCAAAATGCCCAAGTTGTTCTGCAACACATTAGGGTCCAGTTTTTAGTTCAAGCAGTTAATAAATGACTGAGAAAACATGTATGACTTTGACCTTTACATTAACTGAATGAGGTAAGTGGGAAGAGTATTATCACCATTATGAGGCTCAGAGAAGTGTAGTTACTTTGCCCAAAGCTTGGGAGCAGCAGGAAAACCTAGAACTGGATCTTCAGGTCTCAAAGGAAACACGGCTTCTAATTCCTCCTGTGCCACTGACATGAGGTTTGATCCCCATGAGATATGAATCTCATGTCCCTTGTGAATTTTTCATCTGAAACACACAAACTGGGCCCAACCATCAGTGTGGCCCTAGAGGTGGCCCCAAAAGCCGGGCTGGACGCGTAGGGTGGGTGACCAAGCCTGCGCTTCTAGGAGCTCCGCCCCGCCGGGGGCTCGAGACCTCTGCCTCAGAGACCCTGCCCGAAAAGGCTGGCTACGCACGGGACTTTCTGATCTAGGGCAGGGTCCGGCCGCACCATCCCTGGCAGGTCGAATCCCAGGGATCTCCGTCGGACCACGGCTGCGCTGGATTCGAGACGCCAAAGGAACTCCAAGGGTCTCCAGCCCGCATTAAACCCGGAGCTGCCCTCTTCTCGTCGGCATCTCTGGCGCTCACATACGCCAACAGCTGGATGTGCCCGCCGGGCCACTGTTACCCCGAGTTTGTGATCCCTGAAAGTGGGAAACAGAAGTCGGAAGCGACAGCCCGCGACCGCCTGGAGACACCGCGCCCGCGCGCCCACTGCTCGGGCTGGTGAGCTCCGGCTGCGCCTGCGCGCCGGGCCTGCGCAATGGGCGGGGAGGCGGACGGGTGGGGCCAGGTGGGCGGGGCGAGTACCCCACGGCAGCTGGTGCTTGGAAACCCTAGGGCATGGAGACTGTTCTAAGCCACCAGATCCCGGAGGCGGAAGCTGCTGGGCACCCTCCTTCACTAACGGCAGCTGCCAAAGCTTCGGTTCTGCGGATTCTGTCGGTGGGGACGAACCGGTTCTTGGCTCACCTGTGGGCAGGATTTGAGGGGCGGGACCGGGAAATGTGGGAGCAATAGTGTCACTGCTCCAGGTGTGGCCCATCTGTGACGTCATGGAAGTACGTAAATGAGATACCGATGTAGACGTCGCGGATCCCTTGCGCTCTTGCCAGAGGCCTGTGTGACATCACTGTGTCACCGGGAGGATGCCCTGACGTCACAGTGCCATAATGTTCTGGAAGGTGGGATGGGACGCCTTTGAGCCGGTTCTACGGACGCCAAGGTTCCAGGGGAGGGGGTGGGGATGATATCACAGGTCCCACGTTCTTGCAGATGAGGTGCCGTCCGGGAGCCCTAGACCATCTTACTGCGTTTCTCCCTCCCCCCAGGACCCTATACTAGCCCTGAATCCCGAGACAAGGAAGTAAGCGGGGGAAAAAGGCCCTTCGTGCGCCCCAAACCCCTAGCTACATTCCGGAAGGACGGGGTAGAACCTGAACTCTTCCTCTAGGAAGAAGCCCCTGCGGGCTCTTCTTTCCCCCAGGGCGCTCCTGTTCTACTCCCAGAGCGAGCGCTAGGAAGCTCCAGGCTGCGCCGAGGGTCTCTCGCGCCTTCTACCCGCCTATTAGAGAAGTCCAGCCGGGTAGCTGCCCCACCTCCTGCGCTACAGACGAATCGCAGGCCTAGCAACTTTGGGAAGGGCCTCAGCCGGACTCTCATCTCCTTTCCTCTCGAAAACCGGCCTGAGCCACGCTGGGCATGTGAGGCCAAAGGAAACTTAATGTCTGAAAACGGGGGTTGCGGGGTGGTTCAGAATCTTCCAGAGGTGTAGCAGGAAAAAATTGGCCACTTATATAGAGTGGACAGGCAATAAAACACACCCAGCATTTCTGACCATCTCGTTGCCTTTTCATGCGACCCACAGAGTAGGATCAGGGAATTGTAGCCTGCGTGGGGTCTGGTGGTCCGCGACCCAGGCTTGCCCTTCCATTTGCAGTCGCTGTGACTGCAGTCTATGAAATCACTGCCATGAGGATAGACTGCAGCCAGCTACGCTGCTAAGTGGTTTCTGCATCCACCAAGATGATAGAGGCATTGAGAACAGGCTGGAGGTCTCTGGGCAGCACCCTGTCTCACTCCCACCCCATCCCCCAAACTTCTGCGCTTAGGAATTCATTCTTCCAAGGACGCACACTCGGTACTGAAAGTCTCTCCGTGGCAGGGCCTGGGGACGGAGGGGCGGGGATTCATGGTATCAGAGGTGGGTGGGCCAGAAAGGAAAACCCTCCTTGGCAAACCTCCCCATTTCACAGTCCTTACTAAGTCCTTGAGTTGGGGCAGAGGTTCTTTGTGTCCTGGGGAGGTGGGAGGTGGTGCAATGTGAGGGACACGGGGCAGCAGCAGTCAATCCCTGAGAGAAATGGACTCCCTCAAAGAGTAAAGGAACCGAGTGAGGCACTCTCTCAGGTCCTCAGAGGTGATCAAAGCTCTCGGTAGTGGAGTGTGTGTGTGTGTGTGTGTGTGTACCCACGCCCTGTCCTCATCTCGGAACAATCACTTAACCGGGCGAGTAAAGGAACAGATGTGGCTTCTCCCCTGGGGTGCTAACACAAGTCGCGGCGAAGCGCGACATACCACAGCCTGCGCTGCCTGGGCCCAAGCCGTCGAAGCCCAAAACCCACTGACTAACCCTCCCTCCAGATGCCCAGAGGTCACAGTTCTCTGGGATACGGGCTCCGCTCTCTCCTGGGGCGAGTCCTTTTGGACCCGAGGAGTAAGAAGGCTTGGGCTCTTGCTTGACTAGCGGAGATCCCATAGGCCGGTCCAGAACCGGCAGCGCCCCGCCCCTCGCTCTCAGTGGGTCCTGGGACCGGTCAAGAAGGTTTGGAGGGCAAGACCAGATGCAGACAGGACCTGCGGCGGAAGTTACTCGGGGTTGCGGGCAGGACACAGCGAGGTGCCCCGATTCCTGGGCCGCCCCTCCAGGCCTGTCCAGCAGGGGGCAGCGTGGCTCCGAATGCTGAGGGCAGGACTCGTCCACGCCGTCCCGGCCAAGGCCACAGAGATAAGTTGGGTTCCCGCACCGCCGAGTTCAAGCCCGCCGAGAGCGGGGAGGCATTCCCAGAGGAGGTGAGGATGGCGCAGCGAAAGGCTAGAGCGTTTTAACTCCTGCAACCCCGGCACACTTTTTCAGACCGAGGATTGGTGGTCCCTGTTGCAGGTAAGCTCGGCCCAGCTGTCTCCGCGGTCGCTGAGCGCCGGACACAGAAGCCCGAGAGGCTGCGCTCGGCTCGGGAAGGGCCGCGGGCGCCACCGCCTGAGCCGCCGCGCGGTCAGGATGCTGAAGCTGGGGGAGCCCCGCCCCGCCCCGCCCCAAGCTGGAGAGCCCCCTGCTGCCTGGCCTCTAATTGTGGGAAAACTAGGCGCCCCAGGGAAGGTTCAACTTGTGGAGGGCGGACTCAGATTTCTCCTCCGAAACTCCCCGGGCCTCCCAGGGCGCCCGCCCCCGCCATTCCTGACAAGGCTTTAAAACGGCAGGAATCTTTGCGGGCGTGGAGCCGGGATCCGGGCAGGGGAGAGGCCCCAGCCAGAGAATTGTGTCGGGGGCTCCTAACAGAGGGAGGGATGTAGCTTGGGGGCTTTGGGGAGGCAGCGGTGATTATGTATTTGTAGCCGCGTATGGGGGCCCGGGGGGACGGTACTGGCGTGAGGCAGTCCGTGAGGGCGCTTCCTTCCCGCCCCAGTGCAGCAGCAAGAGACCAGGAGGGAGGCTTTTCGTTGGGGAGGTGGGTGACGTTCTCTTCCCTTGGTGGACCCTAAGCGACCCCGACACCCGGAGATGTTGGGATTTCTCACGGCCGATGTATTGGCCGCAGGCTCGGCTTCTTTGTAAACTCGGAGCCCTTCGGAGATGAGGACTGGGGATACTGAGACCCTAAGGCCAAAGTGGAGGAGAAAAGTAAGAAAATATATGCGGGCGGGGTCCGCGGTTGCCCAGCACCGGGAGAGAGGAGCGCTGCTCCACCCATCCCAAACCGCTGACGCTAATTAGGGGAAAGTTGCTGAAGTGGGACAGGTCGGCTTGGGCAGCGAAACCCCGCTCCTCTCAAAGAAAGGAGCCGCCCAGTTTCCTACATTTGGGAGGGAAATTACCCATCCTTCAATGCCTGTAAAATAACCGTTTATTTAATATTTTTAAAAACTCCAGTGATAAATGTCCGTTACCGATGGTCAGCATAAAGTGCCAATCGCAATACATCGTCCTGCTCCTAGCCTTCTGCTCGCTCGTGGTGATGGGGCAGCGGAGCCGGGGAGCCGGAGGCCGGGCCCCCTCCAACCCCAGGGCCCGAGGCCCTCGCCCCGCCGTCGGAGTCCGGGAGCCCACGACCCGCTGCGCGGCAGGAGCTGGGAGGGGCGCTCCCCGGCCCCGCGATCCTGGGGCCCGGCGGCTGAAGCAGATACAGGGATTACACTTTTGCAGGCTCCCAGGGGTGGGGTTGGAGGCGGGAGGAGGGGTTGGAGGCTGCGAGAGAGCACAGGACTTCTTTTCCTCTCCCCTCTCTCTCCGCAGTCAGAGTTACAAGCTTATATGTTCAAAGAAAAAAAAATAAAGAATAAAGAAAACGTATAAAATAACAATAGAAAAAGTAATACTTCTGGGAGAGGCGCCGCTGCGGCTCCGCGAAGCTTTCGTTCTTTTTTTTAATGCAGTTTCCCTTCCGCCACGTGAGTACCTCCTTTTGGCCAAGAGTTTAGCCGCGTCCTGGGGGAGCCGCCCGGGCGGCCGGGGTCACGGCCCGGGGCGGGGCTCTGGAGTTCCGCGTGCGCCCGGGCCCCGGGGGACGCGTTTGGGATGGGGGAAGGTCCCGGGAGGCCCTCCCGCTGCCCGCCAGAGTCGCCTTCGGCTTCTGGTCCCTCTGGAAGAGGGGGCGGCGTGACCCAGGGTCCGGGTGCCCCGGAGGCTCTGTTTAGCATTTGATCTTGGAGGTTTTGAGCTCCTTCACCTGTGAGTGTAGCGTCTTGTGGACAGCGAGAGTCCTGGACTGGCAGAATCCTTTCCCGCACTCTTGACACTTGAAAGGCTTCTCTTTGGAGTGAATATATCTGAGGGCAAAAACAGACCGAGAATTAATCCTTGCAAAATGACACAATGTTATAAATATTATAAATAGTTATCCAAGATCCCCTCCCACTGCAATGAGGAGCTTGCCCTCAGAAGAAAGGAGGTTTGGGAGTACCTAGTGTGGAGCAGGGCAGTGCCGAGTTTGGGGATGGAGTAGGGAGGTGAAGGAGACACCTCCGTCTGAGCCGTGCACAGATCCAGCTAGGCCGACCCCTGCCTTCCTAACCAGGGCTCAGCATGGCCTCCTTATAAGGCCTGAGTCAACACCGAAGGTGAGTGAAGGGACCTGGGTGGGAATATTTGCTGGAGCTGTGCTGTCCCAAACAGTAATCACGAGCCACATGTGGTTATTAAAATTCAAATCAGGTGAAGCTGAAAAGTTAGCTTCTCAGCTACACTAAGTTGCCCATTTCGAGCGCTTGATTGTCATTTGTGCCACGTATCACTTTTCATCATCGCAGAAACGTCTACTGCACAGCGCTGCAGATGGAGGAAGCTGTGCAAGCCTGTCTGGAGCCTGGGTCCTATTCCTCGCATGTTCTCTCCACCCATGCTCCAGGAACCCATCCCTGAGCTTTGTTGGTTTCCTTCCCGATCTGGGGGAATCCCAGAAACTTAGGAGGCTTGGACTTGGTAGGGGGTGGGTCTCCTGAAACTCGGCATTAGGGAGGAGGCTGGTGGGACAGAAGCAGACAGCCAGCTCTCTTCTGGGCCACCCGCAGTACCGCACCTGTGGTCTCGTAGGTGGTCTTGCCTCCGGAAGGCTTTGTGGCAGATGTCGCAGGTGTAGGGCCGCTCGTCCGTGTGCGTCCGCTCATGGATGAGGAGGTTGTAGGACTTAGTGAAGTGGCGGCCACAGAATTTGCAGACGAACTCCTTCTTGGTTTTGGAAGGCAGGCGTCCCCTCGTGGGCTTCTTTTCTGGGGACAGCTTGGTCACATCCAGGAGGGCGCCCAGCCCACTGGCAGGGGACCCGGGACCCTCTCCCCGGCCAAGCTTGGACGGATCTTCTTGCGTGGCCGCCAAGGCCAGGTTGGCAAAATCAAAGCGCGGCTTGGTCTTGAGCGCCGCGGGGCCGCTGCCTCCAGCGGTGATCTCAGGCTTGGGCTGGATGACGTGAGGGAACCAGGGGAAGGCGGGCAGCTGGAAGCGCGCGTCCACCAGGCTGGACACGGCGCCGGGCACTTTGGAGAAAGAGGACCGCGGCAAATGCATCGCGGGGTAGCCCAGCGTCCACTGGTGCAGGTGCACGGCATGCAGCGCACTGAAACCATACAGATTGGGCAGGTGGTCCGAGGGCACTGTGGGCAGGCCATTCACTGCCTGAAGAAAGGAGTAGTTGGTGAGCTGCAGAGATGGGTGGATGGGCACCGGTGCTGGCAAGGTTTTGCTGCCCATGGCCGTAGTTGCAGTATGTTCTCAATCTCGATCTGCAAGGAAAAGAAGAGGGGAGGGGAGAGGAACAGACAAGTTCAAGGTAAGTGCCCTCCTTCTGAGTTCCAGCCCAGCCACACCTTCTCTGTCCCCCAGAGCCAGAGCTGGGAACCTAAGACCCCACCCATGGAGCTCACTGCCCTCACCGAGAAGACAGGAACCCTCAAAATTGCAGGACTCCTTCCCAATGGCCTCCAGCAGAGACACACAACTTGATACAGAAACCAAACTAAATCCTATGCAATGCGACCAACTTAAAATGAGTCCACAGTGTACATGACACTGAGAAAGGCATAAGCACAGGGAAACTGTCCTGTAAAGACTTACATCCAGGCAAGCCTGAGTCAACAGAGAATTACACTCTCCTGTAAAGATAACAGAAACTTGGAAGCACACTTACACATTCATGTGCAGATAAACAAATACAGAAATGCATGCTGACAGATAAACACAGACTCACACATTCTGAAGCAGAGTTGACAACAAGGTGCAAAGATAAACTGCGACAAGCAGTACTGTGCTACTAAACAAAATGCAGGGAGGAGCGCTCGCACACACACGGGATCACACCGCACCTACAAAGAGCTCCATAGACAGCACACGTACAAACGCCCACGAATCTGCACATCTCCCAGCTCCTGTGCATTAAGCTGTACTAGCTGACCATCAACTTGGCTTCTAGAAGCCATGTCATGTTTCTCCTTACAACTCTCAACGTTGACCTCAAATTTGCTTTTCTGTATCGCTATTAACGAGCCCTTTTGACACCACCCTCTCTGCAGCTCCTTGCGGACTGACTCCCTTCCGCAGCCCTTGGGGATCACCTTTGTTTCAGCAAGGACGCTAACAGCCACATTTATTTACTCACTCAAACATCTGCAGTCATGTACAAGGGGGCTGCAGTGCCCTCCCTACCCCATAGGAAAGGGGGGCAGGGTCTTGGGGCTCTCGGGCTGTTTGTGCGTGTGGTGAGCACCCCCTCCCCAGCAGATGGGTTTGCCTATGAGTAAGAGCATTGAGGCTGGGCCTCAGCTGCTGTGGCCTACGCACCCTCCAAATGCAAGGCCAGGGAGCTTGAGCAAAGCCAAAGGGGAGTCATGCTGATGTGACAAGCAGTCTCCTGGCCTTCTTGAGTCTTGGTCAGGGTCCCTAGCCTCCGTGGACAGGTCTAGACTCGGCAGACAGACCTTTTAGGTCTGTGCCTCCCAGACACTCCTAACTCGGGTCTGTCCAGTGGAGGCAACAACAGGGAGAAAAAAAGGTGGAATTACACAGAAGACCCTGGGACGCTCAAGTGCCGAACTCCAGCTCAAGAAGTCACTGGGGAGCAGGTGCTTGGGACCCGCTTCTCCTTGCCTGTCTCAATCCCCTGCCGCCCCCTTCTCCCTTTACTCCTCATTTCCCCTCTCCTCTTCCTCAGATCTTTCCAACCTGCAGCAGGTCCGCATCCCTGGTCTTCCCAGGCCCCTGCTCTGTTCCCTCCTTCACAGCACACACTGACACCACCCAGACAGCTTCTGAAGCCTTGCTTACCCTCAGCCCAGGCCCCTCAGGCTCAGGCTGCCTTTCACTACAGGGAAGCTTTTAATGTGAGGGCAGTGCCAGTGCTGTTCCCAGGAGAATTGAGGACAATATTGACCTAGAAGCCCTTCCCCCCTCGAAGCTGTTGGGGAAAGTCACTCTCGGTGTGGTGGGCCCTAAGGAAAGAAGCTCTGCTGGGGGTGGAGGGAGCAAAACACCGAGAGCCAGCAGCGATGTCCTCGCGCAGGTTAAATCGAATGAAAACCAAGTCGGACCGCAGCAATTTATTTGGCCTGGAGCTCAGGGAGGCACAAATCTGGGTGGGAGTGCGGAGCGAGGACCCCGGCGGCGGAGCCCTGGCCTCCGCAGCAGTGTTCTCCATTGCGTCGATCACGGGTCGCGCCAGGGACAACCCGAGACCCTCCTACAGCGTTGAGACACGGCGAAGCAAAATACGAATTGGGCCAGAGAGAAAGCTGGAGCCTGTTTGGGTTGGGAAGGGGGAGGGGGGAGAAAGGAGACGACTCGCCGACTTCAAAGGTCTGCCCAGAGTTAGGCGAGGTGAGCGCTCTTTGATTTGCTGTCACCTCTCCTTCCCCTCCCTGCGCTGGAAATCAGATCCTTATCTCTGGCTCCCCGGGGCCCGCAGGGCGCCGCCCGGGCCTCCACTTGCTCCCCTAGTGCTCGGCCTACCCCCGGCGATGGCGACAGAGCGCTGGGCTGCACCCGAGCCCGGACCGGCTCCGTGCAGGGTCGGGGATCCCACCAATCCCTCGCGTACTAACCTGGCCTCCCCTCGCCCACCCCCAGGAGCAGAGCCCTTGGGCTCGGTAAGGGGAGCGGGCGCCTGCAGCCGACACTGCTCTTGGGAGCCAACGTTAACGGGCTATCTGCCCAATCTCGCTTCCCCCGACACTCAATTTCTTTTTCTCAGGGGCGCAGTCAGTTTATTTTCTGCCACATTCCGAGGGCAGGGTTCCCCAGGCCCTCGTCAGCGATTTTCCCGGGGACGAAATTCGTTCGAAACGTGGCTCTCTACACTAGTAGTCCCAAGAATGGGCCGAATTCACTATTCGGTTTCAGGCAGTCAGCTAAGAGAAAAACAGTCTCACACTCCCCTGTCCCGCCAGAGAGGATGAGCAAACGCCCGGCCCCGCTGGCTCCCGTTGCCCTGACACCGGAACCCCAGCGTGAAGGCTTTAGATCTTTAAAAGCGAGAGAAAACACCTCTCCCCAGGCCCGAGGCCAGGCATCCACTCGGCAAGGAGCTAGGACCTCGGGACCTTGGAGGTGCGGGTAAGGGTGCTGACCACGCGCATCAAACGCCATTCGCGCTTCCCAGCCCGGATCCCCGCGCTGTGCAGACACTGTTTCGAAACCTCGTGCGACAGAGCGCCAGTCCCGGGTCTGCAGCCAACCCTATGCTGGGCATTAATGAAGTGTGCAGAGTCTATTAAAGTAGTTTATTCGGGGCTAATTGAGCGTGAGCGAGTTAACTGCTTGCATTAATGAGGACAGAGCGAGCTCCATGAGCTTGCGCCTGGAGGAGTCTAGCATCAGCCCCAGAAAATCATCCTTGACACAGAATCCCCATCACGTGTGGTGACCGGCGTCCGGACCCCTGGCGAAAGGACTGACCAGCACGGGACACTTCTGTTTAATTCTCGCAACGAACGAGATCGAACGAACCCTTCGGCTACGCGTCCATCACCCCTGCATTTAAACGCCTGCTGCATCCTCAGCGATCTGCTCCCCAGTCTTATTGAAATCGCAATTACTTCTTGGAACCTCGGATAGAACATCTACCCACTGGTCGCCCTCCATCCGTTCCCCCCGCCCCCCGCGTCCTTGCCAGTCCCTCTCTTCTTTAGGAGGCCATGAACCTGAGAGATTAACTAGCCTTGCACGTGGTTTCTGTTCCCAAGAGCCAGCGCGCAGCTCTTAACCCGGGTGAAATTTACCAAATTGTGGCAACAAAGAAACCCTCAGCAGCTACACTATACTCCAAGAGCCTACCCCGCTACTGGCCGAGATGCTGAAAAACGACTGGATGTGGGTTTTCATTCCTCTCATCAGAGAAATTTTGGGGGAGAAATTAGTTCAGCAGGCAGTCCGTCACATCTTTCCCTCTCTTCTCCGGCTCCCACCTTCTCTCCTGAAGGGAGACAGGCACGGGAGCAAACGAATCCTTCCCTTCCAAGCCCGAAACTGAGGACACCCGCGGCTCCACAGTGTTTCCGCTATTGCGGCGTGCGGGTCTCTGATTGGGAAGTAGTGTTCGCGCCCCCTGCGTGCTCCCCTGCACCGGGACAGTCGCGGGTTACGCTCCAGGCCTTGACCACACAGAGCAATCATCGGATAGAGAACACCCCGAAAGCAGAGCGCAAGTGCGAGGCGGCGTCAGGCACGCGGCCCTGCGCTCCCGGGTCGGGCCGGCCTCATACCTGAGCGCAACTCGGCAAAAGACAAACGCTCACGAAAGCGCGACCCGGCGGGGGCATGCACCTGTCCCTGGCGCGGGCGCCTGCGGCTGTAGCCATCCATCCGCTCCCTCTTCCTTCTTCGTCAGCTAAGGTAGGTCAGGTCGGGCTCGGCGCGCGTCTCGGGAGAGTCTGTGCCCGCTTTAGTTGCTTCGGTTTCTTAGAGGGGGGGCCACAGGCTGACTTCCGAAGTCCGCGAGCACCTCGCCTGGGATTCCGCGAAGCCCGGCCGCGCTGGGGGCAGTAGTGGGGACCCGCCCCCTCATTTCCCCGGGGTCAGAGGCCGAGGACCTCTCACGCGAAGCCCCTGAGCCAGCACCCACAACCGCCCAGGACTGCAGCTGCTCTCTCGCTTTCACAATGGTCCTGCAGCCTTCGCTTGGCGAGAGGAGCTTCTTTCTGGGACATAGAGAGGAGACACCCGCCGATCGGTGACAGGGGACCCGGGAGTCCTGCCCGCATTCCCCTCGCCGAGCCCGGGCGCCCAGGGCTGCAGTTACCTTATTCCGCTGCGGTCCCGGCGCTGCGCGCGTCTCTGGGGCTCCCGTTGCGGGGGACCCGGGAAGCCAGAAGCGCTAGATTCCACAGCGTCCTGGCCCCTCTCCGGCTGCGGGGACTCCGAGCGCCCGACACGCGGGAGCGCTCAGCGGCCCCGGAGTCCTGTCCGCCCAGGGATGGTGAACTTCTCTCGGGGCTCCTACGTTGGGTCTGAAGCCGGTGCGGCTGAGAACGTACTGGGGAGAGACCGAGCTCCGACTCACTCACCCCTTAGCACCGAGCCGCCTACTTATTTTAATCCACCACCCTCCCTCCTCCCTCCCTCCCCCCTCCTCCTCCCCCCTCCCCTTGCCTCAGGATTCCTCCCCTCCCTCCCCTGCCCCCTAACCATCCTGCCCTGCGCATGCGCACTGAGAGAGAAAGTTTTGCTGACCCGGGCAGCCGACTGTGGCAGAGGCGCTCGCTTGACCCCGGCCTCCCGGGAGCTGCGTCCCCTGTTCTTCAGTCCTGTGCGACCCTTTCTGCGTTGTTTGTTAGGCCCACGAGATCCCCCCAGGCGCGCTAAAGGAAAAACAACCTCTAGCTGATGAAACCGGGCTGAAACCGCGCATTTCGCAGTCCCCTACCTCGGAGCCTAGGACACAGCCTGTGCAAGGTCGGGGTAGGCGGGGGCGGTGCGTCGGGATCCTGGCGCCTTTGTTTGGGCTCCAGCGCACCTCGGCCCCTGCTGACTAGCCTCTTCTCCCAGAATCCCTTCTGGCGTGGAGCATCTCCTGGACATCCGAGAGTGCTCAGCGCCAGAGCGGTAACCCAGACCCCAATGCCTATGGGTGACCCCAAACCCTGTGTTACGGAGTTCGCTAGAAAGATTAGAGGCGGAGGATGGGGCAAGGAGTCAAGAAAGTTATTTCCCGAGGACCCCAAACCTTCCGGGATTCACACCCTCTAATCATGTATTCATTTAGTTTAGGAGGATGGATGAGAGTTTGGAGGATGAGCTGCACAGGCACGCGATTCACGCTGAAAAGTTCTTCAGCTCCAGGACCTTTGAGTCCAAGGGATTGGTTCAGGTGGAGTTTGTGATCTAAGTGAGGGTCAGGGTTCTGGCTGCAAGAAATTCTGTCTTCACTGCTTATGCTTTAAGAAGGAGAGTACTTGTACCTTCTTCACTGCCTGGCTCTAAGAGCTGACCTCCAGCTGACCCCAGCCCAGATCCCTCCCCGCCATCTCTCTGGAACAGCCAGCCCTGGGTCCGGAGGAGGGGCTGGTTTCTGGGGCTTGGGTGAGTCCAGATTCACACCCCTACACTCGTGGGGTTTGCCCCAAGACTGCTGCTGAATGACCCCTCTGAGGTCTGCAGACTGGATCCTGGCCTCAGTGGGTCTCTAGCATATTGGTATTGTGTGTCTGGAAGAAGCTGCCACTCTGTCCAGATTCAGTCTGCAAGTCTGAGCTGACTTTCTTTTTTTTTTTTAAGACTCTTGGTTCCCTGACCTAGGAAAACGGTAGCGGAAATGTCCCCCAAAAAGGAATAATTGGAGGACACCCTGGTCTTACCCACAGGCCTTTAGAACAGAACCTGGCCTCCAGCCCCTAGGTAACTTTGTCTTGGGCAGGGAGGAGGAAAAAGGGATGCAGTCTTTGCCCCAGGGGACTGCATTCACCCCCTGCAGGTTAGTGCTAGAGTAAGGGACCCATGTAAGTTTGTCTGTGCAGCTGGAATCCTAGCAACTTCCAGCATGGAGCGACATTCTGGCCCTTGGGGGGCCCCCTGGGAGGCCCCTTGGGAACAGCAGGAGCTGAGATCACTCCCTCCCCTGAGATTCCAAGGCAGCAAGTGCCAAGAGCAAGGAAGGCTGGGAGGGCAAGTCCAGCAGGGCATTCCTGGACGGTACCGGCTTCCACCTCGGGCCAGGGAATCGGTGTGCACAAGGCTCAGGCTCTCCTAGGAGACCAAGCTTGGCACCTTTTATTACCAGCAGTGAAAGAATCCACAGAGGCCTCCGCAGTGGGCCATCTGGCTGTCCAGACCACTTAGGAAACGGCCCCTAGGAAGAGGACATTCAGGTAGGATGGAGCCTCCTGGGGTGTACCTCTCTTGCTCAGAACGCCACCCAGTGCAACTGTGCTTCCTCCATCTTTCACTTGCCTTTTTCTCCTGAATCAAGGCCCCTGGCCAACCTGCCTCAAAGACTTCTAGAAAATCTCCAGGTAGTAGGATCCCTAAAGAGCTCTTGGAGAAAGTTTTTAGGGATCCTAAAGAAAGGGCCATGCAACCCGCTTGTTTAATGCTGCTTTTGCCAGGTTATCTGGAAAACTGACCCCACTCAGGTCAAATCCTGTAACTTAGCTGGTGTGGGGCAAGATGGGGCTGCCCAGCATCTCAGGTTTTGCCTCTCCAGCTGCTTCCTAGGACAGGACAAGGCGCGAGAGAGGTGCAGGACACTGGCACTGCCCAGCCTCAGATCTGTTTCAGACACCTGGCTTCAACGCCATTCTTTCTAGGTCTTGGCCAATGAACACCCCCAGAAAGCTGGAATAATGAAATTCAAGATTTGCTAGCTGCCGCTGAGTCCTCCAAGTCAATCTGAGCACCCAAGGGGATGACCCCCAAACCCTGGCCTCAGTCTCCAGTGGAGACCAACCAGATCCTAGTTCCCTCTGGACCCACCGCAGGAAGAAACCCTGGAAGCTAAGAACCCCTCGGCTTCTCTATGCAACGGGAACAAAGGGGGCTCCCCCCGCCCCATTTAAGACAAATAGATCCCACTAAGTTAGGTCTAGGTCGCCACGCTGCGCCTGGACTGCAGCTTGGATAGACTGAGCAGAGCAGGACTCAGGACACGTAAGGGCTACCGAGTTACTTTACGGCGAAGCCAAATTCGTTTAAAACTTGCAAGGACATCATGGTTCAAACATGGTCAACGGCCTCACTATAGGGTACCCAACCACCCTATGGCCCCAGAGCTCAGTGAAGGTGGAGAAACTCCTGTCTGGACACCCATGCCATTCCTGGGCGTCCCGCACACTCCGCCCCCGTGTCTGCAAGCTTTGCTCGCTTAGAGCCCGCGGGCACCAGCGGGGGACCAGACCCCGCGCAAACCCCGCCGCTGGTCCTTCTGGTTCGCGCACCCACCGCCCGCCCGGCGCAACCGCGGGCGCCCGAGTCTGGGACGGAGCAGTCTCGGGGAAATGGTCCCACAGTAGCGACCAGGCCTCCAGGTCCGGGTTACTCCCCGCCAGTGCCGCTGGGGTCCAGCAGGAAGCGATACCCAAGGCAGCCCGTGGCGCCGGGTCGTGGACCGCCCTGAGCCCAGTCCCGCAGAGAGCCCCCGCCCGCCCTCCGCCGCCTTTCCTGGGCACGATGGGGTGGTGACAGCCTCTGCTGCTCTCCCCACCCCATCCCCAGACCCTCTCCGGACCCCTGCTCACTCGGAAGGAACAGTGCCCCAGCCTGCCTTCGGAGTGAAAATTGAGCAGCTTCCAGAAAATTAACTAGAACGTGGCTTACTTTGCTTTGGGGGGTTTTGGATAAAAAAATGAACCCCACCTCTCCTCACTTCCCAACCACACAAAAGTGACCTCATTTTTTTTAGAAAATGAAATTTACTTAGTACTAGGTGAGCTTTTGCTTCCA
Source organism: Pseudorca crassidens (assembly GCF_039906515.1). Taxonomy (NCBI): domain Eukaryota; kingdom Metazoa; phylum Chordata; class Mammalia; order Artiodactyla; family Delphinidae; genus Pseudorca; species Pseudorca crassidens. The sequence goes on along the minus strand of NC_090309.1, from coordinate 77,807,828 downwards.
ACGCAAGCTTTCCTGTAACTACTTTGTGGACAATTGGGGGTCTGCTCATTTGACCCCCCTTTAAGCATGTACACAGCTTTCAAATAACCGGGAGATTTAGGTATCCCTCTGTAATCATTTAGATGATGGATTGTAATGGCTCAATAGTTCCTCTGGAACCATTACGATCAATCAGGTCAAAATCCAGCTTTGGGGAAAAGTTTTTAAGCACGGGAGGTAGGCAACACGACATCCACACACATTGCGCAGATAACAGGCTCTGATAAGGTACAAGCAACGCCAGGGTCTTAGGAGAATAGATCACAGGTGAACTCAAGAGCCGGTGTTTATTGTGACAGCGACAGGCAAGTTACAGTATCAAAACTGAAAGGGAAACTGAACTGTTTTTCCAGGCAGTTCCCGTTTCCTAAGTGCTTTATGAGCACATAAGTATCTTGTAACTTTCTGTCACCTTAATAAACAAAACAATTCATGCATGCATGTATCTAGCCTTGGTTTATGAGATGTGTGAAGCACGAATATCATGTGGAATTGCATAAACTCCGGGCATACTAGCACCGGCAAAACGGAACGAAAATCACGTCTTAAATTGTGAAGATAAAATGTAAAATGTGCGCAGAAATTGTGGGGAGTTTTTACTTTTTGTACAACTATGAGTTGTCAAAATTATTTTCGACGGATCTACGTTCTAAGATTACTGAATTTTCCTTTTATTCAAAGGTGGAAATAAATGTATTAGAAACGACGCAGTGTCTAATCAAACTGTGGATGATGAAAAAAAAAAGTTATTTTAACTGAATCGCGTATAGTCAGGGGGAAGCCCTGCGGACAGAATTACCTTACTACACCCGCGGCGCTACGTCGTTGACGGGCTACACAGGCGGCGGTCGGCGCTGGAGGAATGAGCGTTGGAGGTAATTAATTTCCAGACACTGGAGGGTTATTATCTGCATAGCGATTTCCGGCGAGGGGACTCGGAGCAAGTCTGGCTGCGATGTTTTATCGACAGACTTGGGGACGCAATCCTAAAGAAAACGCGCCACCTGCTGGTGAGCAAGTGACAGCTCCCGGTGCCCCTTCCTCGAAAAGTCTCACATCCAGTTGTCTCCGGGGAGGGTTGGTTTTTTTTTTTTCCCTTTAAATGTTCTTTTCTGAGTCACGAAATTCGCCTTTACTCATGTAAAACTACACACTGCCCTTCCAAAGAACAAACACGGATTCTGTTTTCCCTGCTCCAGATTTGTGAGGGTAGTTTTGGTTTTGTTTTGTTTTGAAGAATCCGAAATCCTTGGCAACTTTCTACCACCATTAGTTTCTGGTCCTGGGAAAAAACAGTGAACCAGGACCTACTGCGAAAGTTTTCTGCATTCTCCGAGCTGGGTTAGCGCTACCTCCTAGGTAGCTCCTTGGAGATGAGGATGCTCTGGCTCTTGCGTCCACTTCCTCCCTCCCTCCCCAGCTTGGAGGAGCATCTGGACCCGGGCCCCTCCCAGGATTCCCAGTCGGGCTTTCTGAAGAACCAAAGGAATGGAGAGGGAGAGCCTGCTTCTTCGAATCGGAGTCTCTGAAACACGCCATGCCTCCTCCTACCCTCACCTTCCTCCCAGGCAGGCCACTGGATTCCAGGTCCTTTGCTGCTCCCTTCCCTTCCTGGAATTCCCTACAGGATATTTTAGCTGGACCCTCTCTACTCCTTGGCATCAAAGCTGCAACTTAAAAAAGAAAAAAAAAAGTTGTTTTAAATTTTATTGAGATGTAATTGACATTGGTTTGATACATTTATATATTGCAATATGATTACCACCACCATAGTGCTAGCTAGCTCACACCTCTGTCACTTCACATGATTATAATTGCTTTTTTTGTGGTGAGAACGATCATCATCTAGTTTCTTAGCAACTTTGAAGTTTATAATACAGTTTGCTGACTATAATCACGATGCTGTGCATCCAGAACTTACCTACGAGTTGCAAGTGTGTGCCCTCACCATCTCCACAACTCCCCCAATCCCCCGCGCCCAGCCCCTGGTGACTACCATTCTACTTTCTGTTTTACAGGTTCAGCAAAGCTGGGTCTTTGATGCTCTCTCTTCCTTGTTATCAAAGCTCTGGCTTTTGGGATAGAGACCTGAAGGGAGAAGTCCTAAAAATATACCTGTTAACATGCTCTTTGGTCTGTCTTTTGCAGACAGAAGAAAACAGGGTGTAGGAGATCCTTGGGGGCTTCGGCTGTGCTGCTCTCACAGGCCTCTATCCAACTTCCTTACAAAACTCCTTGCAGGCACCCTGGGAAGTTTAGAGCTGCAATTGCACAATTTCTAATAAGGAAGAAAACAGAGGCTGAAATTGCTTTCCAAGACCAATTATTCCAAGACTCTTACAGCACTCTTTGCAGCAAAGGCTTGAGATCATGTGCAGAGGAAACAAGCTAGGGCCCAGGGAAAGACAGGCTCCCTGCCCGTGCTCCAGGCTGTCGGAGGAGGGCTCTGCTTCCTGCCACCCATCACTCTCTGCTCCAGCAAGAGGTAGGGTTTCCCAGTTCCTTATTCTGCGCTTGCAATGAGGAGTGGAAAAGGGAAGGGACCTGACTTAGACATTCCAAAGAACTACTAAGGCCACCAAAGCTCCCTATGTGATGTGAAGCCCTGGGGTGCCTCCCGCATGCATGAACAACGATACTGACTGGATGGAAGGGGATGGGGGCTTCTGCCTCTTTAGTGTTTATGATTGGGGTCTTCCTGCATTCAGACTGTCACACTGAAGAAGTCCTGGGTCCCCAAAGTGGTGGCCCAACCGGGAGAGAAGCAACCACCCGTGGAACTTGGAAGGTATCCAGATGCAGCTCTAAGAGTGGTGTCCATCCAGCAGATGTGACTGCAACCCAAGCACTGGCACTGAGGAGGTAGGTGTGAGGTGGGCGGAGAGATTGGAATTGAAGATGCTCCATAATATTTGCCCCTTGGGAAAATCCAGAGTAACCAGCAAGCTAGGAAAGGACCAACCCCTCTGCTAGAAGAACCTTCGTTCCTGTGATTTCTGTGAAGTTCGGCTCAGGAGGAGGAGTGGTATTCGTGGATCTGAGCCATGTCATAGTATAGCTGAACATCTGCACAGAGCAGGAAACCACACTCCCTATTTCAGCCGCCACCAAGGGCCAGGTGCCCTTCCTCCCTGGTCTCAGCTGGCACTTAAAATGCGAGTCTCACCATAGCTCCCTTATTCCCAGGTGACTCCAGGCAAATCCATTTGCTGGTCATGTCTCCAATCCCCCACATGAGAACCTCTCCTCTGAAGAGAAAAGCATTTGCTGAAACACTCTGAGCAAATACAAAATTAAAAAAAGGGACATATATTAGCACAGGATTTTTCACTTCAAAATGACTAATGGTTGGGTCCTTTCGGTATATTTGGGTATTCGTTTGCATATCACATGTCAACGATAAGGGAATGGAGAGAAAACTTAAAACTAGAGCATGATTATCAATGTCTTCCAGATAAAGAATTTCTGGAATCATGGCTTGGTTTGCCAAAAATTCTGTCTGTCACAAACATTTCAGGAGATTTATCTTAAAAAGGATAAGCCATGTAGGGTAGAGGGGCTTGTGCTTTCTTAATATTGTGAGAAGATAGCCAGGGGGAGCTGCAGAAGGCCACGGGGCCCATATGAATGGAAAAAGCTGGGTTCTCAATGCCCAGGGTCCTGCATGGGCAGCAAAGTGCAGGGGATCGTGGAGAACCTCAGGGCATTTCCATCTCAAGCCACTGGGTACAAAGGCCACCCACTGAGGAAAGGGAGGGCCCACAAACACCCCTCAGCTCAGCTTAAGAGCTGGTCCTCAGCTAATTCTTGCTGGAGTGGTAACTGACAGTTAGCAGGTTAATGGTTTAAGAAAGTGCTTTCCAAAATCCCAGCCACAGCATCACCCCGAGGGTTTTCACAATGCAGATTCCCAGGCCCTGTCCTCAGAGTTTCTGATTTAGGAGGTTGGCAGGGGGCCCTGAGAGTCTGCTTGTTTTAAAAGCTCCACAGATGATTCAGATGCCGGTGGTCTTTCGAGCCCATGCAGAGTGAGAGCTGTTGGTAAAGAATGATTCTGCCCCGTGGTATCTGGGTTTTGCTAAGGAGGATTCTGAGGATTGAAAATTTATCCAAAGACAAAGAAAAGGCTCTTCATTAAAGCAGTTTATACCCTCGAGTAGGTGTTTCTTCTTTATCTTTTCCTTTTCTGTAAGAGAAGAGGTCTGGACTGGATAATCATCAAAAGCCTCTCAGTTCCAGAACTGTAGGATCCACCTTGTGCCATGGGACGATGAGTGACATGGGGGCGGGGCTTGGGTTTCCCTCCACCCACATCATGTAGGAGGCTGCCGGCAGAGGAAAAAAAGTCATTTCTGCAGAACTCCCTTGGGGATACAGAGGCCCTGGAGGGAACCAGCCAGCAAAGCTGCCCTCGGAAGTTAGGTCACACAGAGGCCACAGGGATGTGTAGGTTCAGGCACGTGGAAATTAGCTTCTGTGTTGGGAAGCTGATCACATTTGGGGTAAAGGGAGGGAACAGAGGCCTCTAACATCACCTGGTGGACCTCTCTTGTCTTTCAATCCATAGTTCATTATATGAGTGTTACTGGAAGCTTCGAGAAGGAGGAAGGTGCTAAATGGGCTACACGGTGAGACTGGGTTTGCCCACACACCCTGCGCATTCCGGATCTTTAATAGGTTGGACGGGTGGTTATTCACGCAGAAGCAGTGTAGACAGCTGAACGGACACCCCAGGATGGCTGATTATTCCCCCGTGTCACTGGGGTCATGACATTTGGTGCCGGCCAACAGGGAATTTTTTATGTTTTTACTTTGACAGCACTTTCCAACTTTGTTTTGGTAAAAACATGTCTATTTACATGCCTCTTAATAAACATGCCACTTTACACGTCTTACTAATTTTAAAAGCAGTGTAAAGGGTTCCAGCTGAGTACGATCAATTTTAGTCACCTATGGTGTACAGATGAGGGAACGTAAACGTCTCTTTGAAAGTGTCTATACTGATTTCCTTGCGTCAGGTGCACCCAGAGCCCCTGGCTTGATGGAAAGGACAGTGATTTCAATCACTAACACCCTCGGAGTGATTTAAGGAGCTGTTGTGTGACGCCTCCAGGAGAGCGGCATTATTCCTGTCACCCCTGTTTTATTAACAGAGACGTGAGGTCAGGGGCCTCCCTGTGGCTGGGCCGAGGCTCACGAGTGCAGTCCTGGAAGTGGAAATGGGCTGAAACCTCTGAGGGCAGAGCCACACACAGTTCTTCCCAGGGTCCCCTCCTCTCCTGAGCGCGCGGGCCCTGCACTCCTGCGTGATCGGCCTGGATCCTCACACCAAACCCAAGAGGTCAGCAAGATGATGGGCACTTTCTGTCTGAGCAGATGTGGCTTAGAAATATCACGTTACTTGTCCCAAAGTCACGTAGCTAGGTAAGTCTGGAGCCACGACTTAACCCCACGTGCATCTGATTCCAAAGCCCAAGTTCATAATGAAGGCAGCCTCCCTCGGCAGTACTCAAAGTGTGTCTGCTGGTGGCATCGGCCTCACCTGGAACTTGTTAGAAATGCAGAAGCTCAGGCCCTGCCTCAGACCTACTGACTTGGAAGCTGCAGACCCCATTCTGATCCCCAGGCCCAGGCTCTAGTCCTGCTCAGGGTCTTAGCCCTAAACATAGGATTTAATCTCAGCCTCTAGAATAGACATCTAGAAGCTGCTAGATGTACAAAAATCAAAGGCCCACAGACTAAAGCCTAGAAAAACCGCATCACCCAACTCTAATGTGCCCCAGGGACCCACAAACTCTGCTTTGGCCCAAGAGTGAGCACTGTGGACTGGCCAGCAACCTGACCCTGGCCTTTCCTTTCTTCTCCTCTCCTGGCTCCAGAGGTGAGACTGACTGAGCAGAGAATCCACTGAGAAGAGTACGCAGGGCACAGCCGCTCCATAAGAAAGGGTAGGCTTCAGAGTCTGCTTTAGGAGGTGGGGGATGAGCGATGTAGAAGAGCCTAACGGTGTTTGGGGAGCAGTAGTACCTGCCTCCCTCCTCCTAGTAGAAGAGAAAATAAGAAGGGGCTCCTGGGATCTTCTCTGGTGAGGCACGAGCTTACACAGTGACGTACATATTAATCGGGATATTTGTACATTAATAGTGCATTGCTCTTGGGTCAGTCTGGCACAGGTAACATTTTTGAATTCAAAAGGCATCCGTGATAAGTGACTGACTGCATGTTAAAGTTATGTAAAGGGCTGACCGCTCACCAATCACCAAGTTCTTAAATATGACTTCTTGTTTGATTATCCCAATCTCTGCCAAACTCAGTGTAGTTATTGTACCATCCTCATCAACACTCTGCCAACAAAAAGGAACCTGGTCTCAGCAAGTGTGCTTCATCTTCTCTTCAACTCCCCTCTTTGAAATCCAACACAGAGGACGCCGGAGTTGAGACGCGGTGGCCCGGGGCCAGCTGTGCTGGGAGCATGCGCAGGGCCACATGCGGACGTCAGGCCGTGCTGGCGGTCTGGTCTCCCACTCCACGTGCTGTCTTCTTCCCCAGGAGCCCAGGGCTTTCACACTGGCCCTGTTCGACTTTCTCTCTTCTTCTGAGATTGGAGGGGTTGCAAGCATCACCACATCAAGGGAACTGTGCATTTTAAGAGCAGGGTCTGGAAAGAATCATGTTTAACCTACGGGATTGGCATAGAAATGGTAGAATTGCCTCTATTCCAAAAAGCACAGAGTATAAACTCTTGGAGGAACCTTAAACATATCATCTTTGACACCTCCATTTCACAGACGAGAAATCTGAACCTCCAAATACGATTTACCCGGTGACACAGCTGCAACCCGGAGCTAGATTTCCTGACATCTGGAGGGGGGGCTCCTTACACTTTGCTCCCCGCTCCCCCTTCCTGTGAGTCAAGTCTTGAAAGGAGGGGGTCTTATGAGGGTCTCCCTTTGTCCTATGTCTTCAGAGGACAAAGCCCGTATGAGGGAATGATGTTCTGGGTAAGAGGCCCTCTACAAACCCCGCAGGCACACTGCGGTATAAAGATGCCCCCGTGGATGCCTGGGCCTGGGGTTTGGATGACTGCTGCTCATGATGTAGCAGCCTTATGAAAACATTAAATGTCATTACTTATTTCTTCATGTCCAAAATGTATACTTCAACATTTTCTCTCTGTAGACAAGTGTCACTTTTACTGCAATCTTCAGGCCAGATGTTCCTGGTATAAGTGGTAACAGCTGCCATGCTGGCAGACGTGTGGCTCCAGCTAAGTCACTTTCCAAAAGACCCCAAAGCTCTCTCTGCAAAAACACTGGCGTGACAGGAGAAACCCATACCTGACCCTCCTGAGCTGCTCAGGAAAGCACAGTGGAGGCTGGCACCAGGGCGTTTGGGCAGGCAGGATGCCAAACCGCTGCCGCACCTCCCTCCTCCTCGGGGATGAGCTGGAATCCCTGGGTGGGGAGAGCTGACTCTGCCTCCTTCCCTTCCGGCTTCCTTTCAAAGCAGCGTTTGTAGTGCCATCACCCATTATCCACGTCCTCGTTTGTCTCAGGACCAAGTCGTTTCCCCTGTTTTCTGTCACCCTCGCCATAGCCTTCTATGATCTTAAGTTGACATGCTATTGTTTTTGAACTTCGCTCAAGTTGCAGCCGCCTGGTAGCATTTATCTTCTCAGTTCCCTTGGGCCTTGGTGAATTCCTCAACAAGGTCCCATCTCGGCATCAGCGTTTCCAGAAAATACAGGCCCAATTTGCTTCCATCTTGAGCGAAGACTGGGGACTTGACTCAGCCAGAAAAATAACGCTTGCCTTTGCAATTTTTGGCTCTCGAGCTGAACAGCCTATTATCCAAGAATGTCATCCTGTTGGGTAAAGTTGAATTTATATGACAGGCACATACGTGGACAGGCACACAGACACTCTCCGGGCATCACACAAGGGAGCTAAGGGTGGCTGCAGCGTGAGGCTTCCTCCAAGAGGTGGCGAGCTCATTCAGAGTTCTGGCTCCTCCAGATGGGAGTGAGGCCAGCTCTAGGCAAGAGGAAATCATGTTGGTGTTGCTAGAATCCGGCGAGATGTGCACTCAAAGGATGGACGACCTCCTGGGCCTGAGCTTTCAGGAGGTCGGTGGTGGCAGAGTTCATTTGGTCCACAGTCTCCAGGAGTGGTCCAGCCACTGGCCCCCAGCCAGGATCCTGGGCCTAAGCCCTGTGAAGGAACAGCTCCCATCACAGAAAGAACTGGGCTTTGGGATCACACAGAACTGATTTCTAGTCCTGACCTTGCCTCTTACAAGTTATTTGTTCTGGGCAAAGCTGCTTAATCGCTTGACACTTCATCTGTAAAAACAGGATGAACACCTGTTCTATGGGATTGCTGTGATTAATGAACCAATATTTGCAAAGCTCCTGGTACAAAGGGAATAACAATTGTTCTCTCCTTCTTCTGCTGGGACCAGATTATGATTTCATCACTTCTTGAGCTGAGATGTCTTTTAGGAGAATTCCCACCTCAAAAATCAGGACTGTTTCCAAGCCTGTGCCAGTTATTACGCCACTTGTGCTCAGTTCCAGCCCACCTTTCCACGCTCTGCTCTGTGAAGCTGGGGCTGGGACCCTGTGAACTACATCTTCCCTCTCCCAGCTGTTCGATGCTGTGAATAGGTAGGGGCGGGGCGAGGGTGGGTATTGGAAGGCAGTTTGCTCACTGCTTTCAGTGTTGCTCTAGGGCTGCACCTCACTCAGCATCACGGGTGGCTCCGGTTTCCAGCTTCATCCAGCGCTCCCAGCAGCAGCCCCGTTGGGCCCCGTGGAGTGCCCTCCCCTCAGATAGCTGAGCCCCTGCCCCATGGACTTCCTCTTCTGAGCTCCTGAGCCTTCCAGAAGCAGGAGGGAAGTGCTGCTTCCCCAGAGGGCTGAGCCCCAGCTCTACAGGGTCCGTCCTCCTGAGAACCCCAACCTTTGCCTTTGTATCCTCCCCCTTTTCCCTTGGCGTCCCTGCGCTGCTCCCACTGTGCTTTCTTAGACACCCCTGCCCACTGAACCCATTTTCTCTATTAAATTCTCTCTGTTGAAATGCCTCACATGATTTCTGTTTTCCCTGCAACACTGATCGTTACAGGGACCCCATGTCCCAGTTTGCCTAGATTATCCTGATTTATACTAGTTTCCCTGCCATCTTGTCTTGTTTAGTGTTTGTCCCAAACACAACTGTCTTGGTTTCCATGAGATCACTGGAGACATAGTTGTCCCCTTTCACAGGCCACATGGCAAGGGCTTGAAGCACATGCATATATTAGGCTTCTAATGCAGGTTTCTATTGTTTCTCTTTGATCTACAGCCATATTTGTCATCTCTACTTTGGAACAGAGCATTCCCATTGACTTTAAAAAGGGGGCTTCCGGAACACAGCTTAGTATTGGAGCTACAAAAGCATTGCTCATGCTACCTCTATCTTGTAATTCTACGAATTAGCCCATGAGTGGCTGTCTCCGTGCGCCCTTCCTAGCCCAATCTAGGGAAGTGACCTGTCCCACTTAAAAGGCTTTACATACAAAGACTTCATTTTGAAATTTTTTTCACACCGTGGTCTCATTTCCTATGCAATCCTAAAATGACTGGAATCAGCGCTGTTTCTGAGTCTTTGATGAAGGTGTTCTCTTCGCTTGGAGTAACGTTCTCCTTCTTTTCAAACTCCTCATGGATTATCCTCTCTTCTGCTCAAGTATCACCATCTCCTTGAACCCTTCCCCCACAGCGGGTGTCTCTGCTCTCTTACAAACCCATTCCACGTAATTCTCTGACTCACTTTTGGCACTTGATCCCTTCTTATTGGGCTTGGTATCTCTTACATCGGGATCTTATATTGCTATAACTTTAAATGCATCCTTAACATGTCAATTTGATCAAATGCTAAGTTCCTTGATAGAACTGCCTATACTTCATCTTTGAATCCCTCACAGCACAGATCAGTCTTTTTATTTCCACTCTAGTAACATGAAACTTCTTCTACCGAGTCCCTTTACATCCATCCCTCGCGCCTTCCAAACTCAGACATGTCACCGGATATTTCTGTTCACGTTTTCCTCTGCTTGGAGTTCTTGCCCCCTTCACCCAACTTATCCCTCCAGCCTCCTCCTGCAGAAGCTTCCTCTAACACTGCAGGCTGAGCTAAGTCCCCTCCTTCTCTACTACCATCGTGCTCTGTCCCAGCCCCTAGCGCTGCACCTACCACATTATACTGAAATCACTTCTTAGATGCCTGTCTCTTCTGATGGTCTTCTCTATAAGCTCCAAGGATAAATGATGTGTCTTGTGCACCTCTGTACTCACAGGACGTAACATAATGCCTGTCACGTAGGAGGGACTTGATAAATGTGTGTTGACCTAAACTTAATACATTTTTGCTGAATGATTGAATGACATCGATGCAGCAAATCCGTGAGCTGCCATTTTTCTCCCCTGGACACATGTTTATCTCCTTCTTCCCCTGCCAAAACCCCAACGATTGCTTCACTGTGCTGTATAATCTTTCTGTCAGGTCTCTGACACACAAAACACATGTAATCATTCCATTATGAGGCCTGGCACTAAGTTTAAGCTGAGTGTACAGATTTATTAGATCTTGTACCAGGAAACCAGTGAGGCAGAGAGTTTAGGAGGATTTCCAAAGGGGATGTAAAATGTTCATGAGCCCTTGTACTTCGAGGCAATTCTATGCTCCCGTGGGGGCCTCAACTGTCCTTGCAGATTGTGTTTCTCCATCTTCCTTTAAAATATGCAGGCAGGCGACTGCTGTGGACTGACATGTAAAGGAAAGCGAGGGTCAAGGGCAACGAGCAACCTGCATATTCATCGCTCGTCATAGCCCCACTTCATGACTAGCTTGCCCTGCACTATTACTCACTGTTTCTGTGCAAAGACAAGTCACACACAGTTCAGACAACCTGTTACTCCAAAGTGCACTTTGCACACTGGCTAGTCTGCTCTGCTGATACGATTGTGAGCACTGGGTGCAGACGACACCCAGTGGGCGCTCTGACGGTCCCCAAGTGTTTGCTGTCCCTGCTTCCCCAGGAATGTGTCCCTCTCCAAATTTTAAGGCTCAATTTAAATCCCACCTCCTCTAAAAAGCTTCATCAACCATTCTGGCTTCTAGGACTCTCTCTTAAAGCTCCAAAGACGAATGGCTCCCAGTGTAGTGCTTCATGGCATTGTCTTAAAAAAGAGTTTAGTGTAAAGAGCCCTGGACTGGGGTTTACAAAGCTCACATACCGATTCCGGGTCCCTTTGTGACGTTGGCTAAATCACTTCACAGTTCTGAGTTTTTCTCCCCTAACCTCCTCTCGTCTCCCTCCTCCCCCGCTTCTCCTTCTTCTTCCTCCTCCTCCTATATTTTCTTTCCCTCATCCTTTTCCTTCTCCCCTTTATTCTTTTCTTCCTCCTGCTTCCTCCTTTTCTAGGAGATGGGACAGAATAACACCTGTCATGGGGAGGATCTCTTTGACATGTATGTGCAAACATGGTGGAGACTACAGAGTGTATGAGAGCTAAGGTGGTGACTGGAAAGGAAGGGATGTAGATGCTTTTATTTCATAGACCCTGGCTGCCTTCAGGAGGAAGGTGGCAGCAGGAGGCAAAGTCCGGTTGCAAAAGGCCAAACAAATTTGGGAAGAATGAATTCCAGAGATGGAGGCCAAGTTTGAATTGAATGAGTATCACTGACAAAGCATTCATTAAGGGGGCCTGAAACCAAAGGACGGATCATCCGTACGGTGGCCAAACCCTAGGAACAACCACAGCAATTGCTGATTCCAATACAGTTAACTTAACAAGCATCACTGAGTACCATATACTGGGAAAGGCACCAGAGAGGCAGTGGTGGAGAAGGCATAGTCCTTGTCCTTACTAGAGTTTCCAATCTACTGGGGAAGACAGACAGGTGGACAGGCATGGAAATGCAGAGTGGAAGGTATTATAAAAAGGGGGAGTACAGGGTGCTATTGGAGGATACAGGGGAGCACCAGGCTTGGTCTTGGGAGTTCAAGGAGGTGACATCAGACTCAGGGATGCAGATGGCAAATAAGGAATAAATAATAAGAAGCCTAAGAGCAAGGACCTGAGGCCTCACTTCACTGGAGGGCTTTGCTGTGAAACTGACAAAGCTAAGCTTCAGATCCCCTTACTTGTCCGGGTCCTTTCCAACACCCTGGCAGGCCTCTAACAATGCAAAATATTGTTATGTGATTTTGTACATTTTGAAAAAGTAAGATATTAACTGAGATTACTTAAGACTGTCTTTTCTTTCTACTCTGACTTTCCTTCAGTCATCCTTTCCTTCATGCAAGCATGGCTTCCAGGAAGACTCCCACACTCACCTTGCAAAATGACCTTGAAGGTGAAGACCGGAGGCGATACAGGGATATGCATGTGTTCCGAGATGCCCCCACCAGAAGTATGTGAGTAGAGGGGGGGAAAAAAAACATGGATGGAGCTAGCAGGTAGTCTATAGGAAATTCTTTCAACTTTACTCACTCTTATATGAGACACCTGATAGAGGTTTTCCTAAATCTTAAAAAATTTACATTACCAATAACAAATTACAAAATTGAAATAAAGTTCCCAAAACTAAAAATGGTAAAAAATAAATTTCGATCAATCATACTGGAGGAAAGACTAAGTTATCTTTTAAATCTCTCTATACCAAATTTTATTTTTACATGAAATGGTCATCAAAGAGATTATAGCCAAAAGTGTAGGGACAATCCATTACAGAGGTGTATTAGGCAATTAATTATTAAAAATATTAAGTTATGATTTAGGATTTTGTGATGTACACGATATTTGTCAGTTCTTTAAAATATATGATTTTTTATGATTTCTTTTCTCTTTCTAAACAGATATTCACTTTCATACCTAATTTTGTTTTTGTAATTTTGAATTCTTCCTTTTAAGGAGGGCAACCCAAATCCCATAAGCTTCAGGCTTTTCCAAACCTAGATCCACCCTGGTTGACCAGGTATATTCTTGGAACTGGTGGGACTCATTTCTGTTGTCATTGACAGTTTCTCCATAAGTGGTTGTACTTCTTGATCGTTGTGCAAAACCAGTGCCCGAGGCTCGCATCTCTTCTGGAGGCTGTACCCCACTGGCTGAGAGCCCCTGGCTTCCTGAACCCATGAACTGAGCCCTGAGGGAAATCCTCAAAGGCCTGAGGAGCCTAGGGTCCCCAGGAAGGATGTTATCTACTGGAAGGGGTTTGTTGGTGAAGATACCAAAAGGCTGGTTGGGGTGCCAGCTGGCGTAGCCAGGAGAACTGTTTGGGAAAAGTGTCTCAAGTGACATGGAGAACATAGAGGGAACCTAGGATAGAATGGGGACAGTATGGGACCTCAAAGGGTGGGAGAAGAGCAAATGCTTGTCAAAATCAGGCAGAGGATGCCTTTGAAGAACTTCAGACCACTCCCAGATGGCAGAGAAATGGGGTCTGCGCAGCACTTGGAGAGGCTGCAGACAACACCTGACACCAGCCTGTGCGCTCACAAAGGGAGGAACAGTCACATTCTCTAGGAGATTAGAGTTGGAGACCCAGGGTAGCAACAGCTCAGGAAAGAATGAGGGAGACAGAGCCAGTAAAGCTCAGTTCACACTGGGATTGGCTGGCTGTCTGCAGAGAAAGATACTCTTCTGTCGCTCTAATTTTGTTCTTTTTGGGCAAATACCTAAAATGAGCTTTGGACATTAATAAACTTAACCCCTGTGTTAGGGTTCTCCAGACTATCTATCTCTATGTATCTATGTACGTATCCATCTGTCTACCTAGCTGTTTATCATCATCATCATCATCTTTATCATCTATTTATCTGAAAAGAGGTTTATTATAAGAAATTGACTCACAGGATTATGGAGGCTGAGAAGTCCCAAGATCTGCAGTTGGCAAGCTGAAGGCTCAAGACACCTGATGTATAGTTTTAGTCCAAAGGTCTGAGAACCAGAGCACACGTGGCATAAGTGCCAGTCTGAAAGCTGGCAGGCTGGAGACCCAAGAAGAGTCAATGTTTCAGTTCAAGTTTGAAGGCAGGAAAAGACCAATGTCCCAACTCAAATAGTCAAAGCAGGAGGAGTTCCCTCTTACTCAGGCTTTCTCTTCTAGTCAAGTCTTCACCTAACTGGATCAGGCCTACCCACACTGGGGAGGGCACTCTGCTTTACTCAGCCTAAGGATTCAAACGTTAATCTCATCCAGAAACAGCCTCACAGATACACCAGAATATTGTTTGGTCAAATGTCTGGGCATCCTGCAGCCCAGTCACATTCACACATAAAATTAACTGTCACAACTCCAGCCCCTGTTTGTTTTATCTCCTGGAAAGTGTGAACAGGTAGAAGAAAAGGAGGGAAAATGTAACACTGGTCTTTTAGGGCCTGGAGAAACAGAGAATACCCTGTCTCACCCTTTAACAAGAATGATATCAATCAGTGTAGGTATAGTGAAGACTGGGTAGGAGCAGGGGTTACTTCTGGGGATGTTTTGTATCCCAAACACAAGTAATTCTTCTAATTTTTACTATTTCTTGATTGATTCTTATTTTCTCAATTGGACTTAAAGTTCTCTTAGGGCAAGAACTGCCCCCCGCAACCATACCTTCCCCGCCCCACCCCCCCGAACGCACACACCCCATCCACCCAAGGCTGAGCTGACTAAATGCTGAATAATTCACAGACAATGCCCCTAGGTCTCAAGAGCGTTGTTACCTGAAACATCTGTTGTGCTCTCTAAGGAAGAATAGTTTCCTTCTTTTAGAATAGTCTAGAACTCTATTCTATCGAGGGTGTATAAAATATTTAAAGATCCTAAAACAGCTAATTTCTAAGATAAGGAATAAAATGAAAGCCACAAATGCATCGCAAAAGCAATCCTTCCTTAAATGAGGTCTCACATCTCATCACAGTGATTCATACAGAATAGTGTCTAAACCTGGATCGCTACACCAGGAGCAGAAATTCAAACAAGCTCACAAGAAATTCAAATGCATAATTTGTGAGATAAGTATTACCTATTTTAGCAAAGGAAGAAGAGTTTAACCAAAATACATGATTACACTTGATTATATTGAATATTAATCTAAACAAACCCTAATTTTAATAATTTTACATTTTTCTTGCTGAAGTAAGGAAGAATGTGTAGATACATGGCATACATGCCATTTTAAAAATTACCATGACCATATAGCTTTAATTTTTTCATCTTATTTTTGACATGGCTGTATTTTTAAATCCCTAATCAAAACAAGGACATTGAGATGACACTTCTATTCCATGCCTTTTAGATATTATACATTGAAAAAGTTAAGTATTGAAGCTACTCTACAGGTGACTCTGCTCTGTATTTAGCAGAAGAAAAATTATTTGGAAAAATGAAGTTGAGGGCCCTCAGCTTGGGAAGTTACCAAGTGAAATCTTTATGTTCATGTTCAAAAACAGAAAATCAAAGACTTTGGATTCTGTGTGAAGCATAAGTCTCAGAGTAACTCAGTGCCTCCAAAATCACATCTGGGCACTTAAATTTTAAGAGCTTAAAAGGAAGTCATGTGGAAATTCTTCTGAATGGAGTCATAGACACTTGGTTTCCGAGGAGTGATCTTTGATCAGCGCAGGTAGACGTTACTAAGAACTTGGAACGATGGGGTATAAACATCATGTTCTGACCCCCTTCTGGGAGCAGGATCATGTCTACACTGTATCACTGGGCAGTGGGATGACATGCATGGGGAAGAATGGGACTCTGATCCCAAATGGCCAATGTTAGAAAGTGTCCCTCTATTCTGACTCAGGCTGTCCCTTGACCATCAGCCCTGACTGGTCTCCTACAGGCCTGACCTCACTCTCTATTGGCCGCCCTCTGTCCACCCAGAGCTGACCTCAGTGAGTCCATCCTGAAGCTGGCCTGCATACACTCTTCTTGCTGGACGGTCTGCTCTTAGGAGGCTCTGATGACCTCAGCAGCAGTCCTCTGCTGGAGGGTCCTAGCCCTTCCTGACAGTGCAGTGCCCCACTATGGATGGGAATTTGGAGTACTGTTTTGTCAAGAAAAAAGCTGAATTAAAGGCCTTCCTTGCTTCCCTATTTTCCCCACATAATGACATGGATACTGCCCCACAGCAGCCTGAGATTGCCCACATCAGTGCACTTGGGCATTTCCTGGCCCCTTCTTGATGTGGCTGAGTTTGTGGTCACAGGAAAACAAAAAGAAATGAAATAACACTCTACAGCACTCCCTGTGGTTGGTTCCCTTCTTGCTGCTCGCATCCAAAGAGCTTTGCTAAATGAAAAATCCCAGAACATTAGGCTTTGATGGGACTCTTGAGATTTTATTAACTCTCTAAGTTTATAATTTAGAATACTGAAACCAAGAGAGAGAAATTTTCTAAAGTTGGAATGCTAGCGACCGGCTGAGCTGGCCCTGGAATCCTGGTCTGGGTGATTCCCTGCCCAGTGTTCCCTCTACTCCAAAGGCTGCACCTTCAAAGAGTTGTTGCCTTAAAAGCATCATCAAACCAACTTTGAACATTCACATTCTTAATGAGCAAGGTACTGGCCGAAATGTCCCTTTGCTCAAGGACTTGAGAACTGTTCTGTGGTCTCTCCACTAGGTAATTTGCTCAGAGAAATGCTTTGTCTTCCAACAGATGGAGAGATGGATGACTGATGTCCAGGCTGGGGGCAAAGCATCTACAGGTACTGCTTATGCAAAACGAGAGTAGGCAGAAACCTCTAGCTTATTTTTCACCTCCTTCCCCTTTCAAATAACTATATTTGTATTTCTAATACATGAAACAGTTAACTCTGTAGAAGGAGAGTTAGAGACGGTACCTAATCCCAGCTTGATGCAATTACTTTAACATGAATTTAAAATAAAATTAAAGTTAACAGTTTAAACTGATGTTTGAGGGTTTTAAAAAGATTTAGTTTCCTTTGGAACCACTGTGTTATTTGATCCAGTACAATCTTTTTGAGCATAACATCTTTACCCAAGTACCATTACTACTAGATTATGCCCATAGGTTGAGTTACAAATGTCTAAAAATCTTAAAATTATTAAGCTCAGATTAGAGTGTTCAAAGACTACAGTGTTATTTTAGTCTCCTGCCATATCCTCCATTTACTATAAACTTGTTATATTGGCATTCAAATAAAATGTCATAAAGCAAGTATGTAAGAAGGTGTTTGGGGTTTGTTTCAGGCTTCTGCGAGCCAAGTTTGCATGGCAACCAAGACGTATAACAGAAACATTCAAATGGTCTTCATAAAAAGAAATGCAGAGCAGAGCTCAAGAGTGGGGCAACTTGTAAGTTGGGGCAGACTATCAAAGCTGGTCAGAGCAATGACTGAGGGTCTAGGTAGGGACAGCATGTCACCCAATATTGTCTCAACAGTAGGTATCCCAAGTCCCTCTTTGCTGTGGCTGCCAAGTGCTAATGCATTGGAGGCAAGCCTCTAGAGATGCAGCTGCATGGAATTTGCAGATGTTACAGTTGAAAGGACCCTTAGACGCCATGTTAACCAAACCCCTTGCTTTACAGGAGAGAAAATGGAGATCCACAGCTGTGATTTGTTCCCAATCACAGAGGTCTGCTTGTCTACTCGTAGCAGAGGCACAGAAATATGCTCTTACCCGTTTTCTCTGTTTTAGTGGATTCTCTTTTGTTTTCCTTATAACTGAATTTGCATTAAAAAGGCAAGTGTGGGGACTTCCCTGGTGGCGCAGTGGTTAAGAATCCGCCTGCCAATGCAGGGGACACAGGTTCACGCCCTGGTCTGGGTGCTCCCACGTGCTGGGGAGCAACTAAGCCCGTGCACCACAACTACGGAGCCTGCGCTCTAGAGCCTGTGAGCCACAACTACTGAAGCCCGCGTGCCTAGAGCCCGTGCTCTGCAACAAGAGAAGCCACCGCAATGAGAAGCCCGCAGGCAGCAACGAAGAGCAGCCCCCGCTCGCCGCAACTAGAGAAAAGCCCGCGAGCAGCAACGAAGACCCAACGCAGCCAAAAATAAACGAAAAATTTTAAAAAGCCAGTGTGGATACAAAAGGCTTGCATTTGGACATTGCCTAGATGGTTTTGGTGACAGAGCCAGCAGGTTTCTCTTCTACCCGCCAAACTGGCCTGCTCCTTCTTCAACTGCAGACACTGATATCCACCACCCTAGTTTCTACTCCCGTAATCAAAAGTACATATTGGCGTCCCTCTTTACTCTTAGCTTGTTAAGAACCCTGGCAAAGTATATTTGTCACGAAGCTGCAAATCCAGATGGCTCTGCAGTACAATGGAGTGGAAGGTCTCGTAACTGACGTCCTTTTAACCACTTGACCAGTTTAATGAACACTCTTCATTTCCTGTTTTCATTTGTAATTTTCATCAATCTTTAATTACGGAAAATGTTAAAGGCATTCAAAAGCAAACTGAAAAGTATAATGAACTCCCAAGTGTCCCTAGAAGTAGGATTGCTGAATCAAAGGTTTCATGCACATGTAATCATGCTGGATATCACCAATTCCTCCTCTCCGTGGGGCTAATTTACATCCCCATCAACAACGACATGAGAGTGCCAATCTCCCCAGCCTCAACAACTGCGTATGTTGTCAGTAATTGGGATTTTGGCCAATATAATACGTGAGAAATGGCATATTTCCCTGTAGCTTGAGTATGCATTTTCTTACAATGAGTGAGGTTAAACATTTTTCCGTATGGGTTACGAACCATTTGTATTTCTTTTCTGTGAACTGTGTGCTCATACTTCTAGACGATTTTTCTATAGGGTTGTTAAAATTTTTATTTTCTCTTTCAGCTGTTCTTTCTATATTATGTTAATCAATATAAAATTGCTATTTTTGAACACTGACAAGTGAAGATTTTTGCGTGGTTGAACCCTAGCATTAGGTATATAATCCTTGTGTGATATGTGGCCAATATTTGTTTACTGTCTTTTTTACTTTTCTTATTATTGTCAAGCAAATTATTTTTAAAAATTTTAAGTAATCAAACTAATTTTTTTCCTTATTGCTTATTGCTGTTGGATTTTGAGTCATCTCTAGCAAAGTTTTCCCCATGGACATAATATAAGGAATTTACCCTCTCTCCTTTTAGTGCTTATCATGGTTTCATTTTTAAAATTTTTACATTTTAAATACCTGGTCATTTTAAATATTATCCTGATAATTTATCCTAGCATACGGGGTAAGGAATATATCCAATTTTATCTCTAACCATGTCACTATCCAGTTATCTCACCACCACTTATTAAAGAGTCCATCCTTCCCCTCCCCAATTTGAGATGCCACCTCTATCATATACTAAATTAAAAAAAAATATTTCTGGAGTTTTAATGTCTTTCTACTGGTCTGCCTATTCATGCACCAGTGTTATACTGCATAATATGTTTCAAATATTTAGTAGGCTAACTTCCTGCATTGCTTCTTTTTTTTAGGGGTTTCCTTACATTCTTCCTTATTTATTCCCCCAAATGAATTTTATAATCAACTCATCTAGTTCTAGGAAAAAATTTAGTGATTCTCATTTTTCCAGGTTTATTGAGGAATAATTGACAAATAAAGTTGTATAAAGTGTATAACAGGATGATGTGATATACACATACATTGTGAAATGATTTCCACAATCAAGCTAATTGACACATCCATCACCTAACACAGTTAACTCTTTTGTCTAAGTTGAAATCTTAGGCCATGCATTGGCATGGTTTATCTAAGTGAAACAATAGGAATTCCAATTAGTGAACCCATATTTTAACTAAAAAGATTTGGCCTTCTATTAAAAGACTGATGACTAAATATATTGTGTCAGCTTGTGTTTTCCAAAGATGGCCACAAAAATATCTCCCATCCCACACGCTCTTTTGTACAATAGGACCTTGTCACTTCTCCATCAAGAAGTGGAGCCTGTGTCCCCTCCCCCTGAACTTGGGTGGACCTTTGCAACTGCCTCATGGACCTCCACTGAAGGATTTTCATTCTGTAATTGAAGTATCACTGCAAGTGTTCCCTACTTCATACATAAAGATTGCTAATTTGGGGACTTCTCCGGCGGCGCAGTGGTTAAGAATCTGCCTGCCAATGCAAGGGACATGGGTTCTACCCCTGGTTTGGAAGGATCCCACATGCCACAGAGCAACTAGGCCCGTGCGCCACAATTACTGAGCCTGCGTCCTAGAGCCTGTGAGCCACAACTACTGAGCCCATGTGCCGCAACTACTGAAGCCTACGCGCCGCAACAAAGAGTAGCCCCCGCTCGCCGCAACTAGAGAAAGCCCATGCGCAGCAACGAAGACCCAACGCAGCCAAAAATAAATAAATAAATAAATTTATTTTTTAAAAAAAAGATTGCTAATTTTATAGAAAGGAAGTTTTCTTGAGAAAATATTCTGATTGATAGTAACTAGTCACTTTTTGTAAGTTAACTGCACATTTTCTCTAACATAATTTTTTTCAGCCCTACATACAGTAACACTGAGGAATATGGAGATGCAGAAAAAAGATGAGTATGCTTAAACCAGATATTTTCAGAGAATTACAACAATCATAGAAAGGAAGACTAGAGGCCACTGAAAGATTAAGACGTAAGTTTCCAAGCGTCTACATGGTTTTGTTTGGTGCAGCTAAGAGCCTGACATTTAAAAAAAAAAACATAAAAACTAAATAAAACAGTTTCTGGGGTTTGCCATTGTGGTGATCCTTACCTGAAGTGGAGAGGAAAGCAAGGACATCATCATCTACAATAGGCTTGCCACAGAAAATACAGGACACCAGTTAAATGGGAATTTCAGATAAACACAAAATGTTTTTAGTGTATTCCAAATCTTATATAGGACATACTAAAAATATTTTTTGTTTATCTGAAATTCAAATTTAACTAGGTGCCTTAAATGTTTTTATTTTTTTATTGAGTAATAATTCATATGACATGAAATTCACCAATTAAAGTATAAAATTTAAGGGTTTTTAGTATATTCACAGAGTTATACAATTATTACCATAGTCCGTGTTTTGACCACTGTCATCGCTCCAAAAGGAAACGAGTACCTATTAGCAGTTACCTGACATCCGTGCACCCAGCCCGAGGTACCACTGATCTATGTTTCGTCTCTATACACTTGCCTAGCTGGACATTTCATATAATTGAATCATATAATCCACAGTGCATCCTGTATTTTTATTTTCTACATCTGACAGCCCTCGCCCAGATCCAATTGCCTAGAGCAATGAAGAGTAATTTTAACCAAAAAGAATATAAAGGGAAAGTAGATTCGCGGCAGCCGATAGGGAAAGTGGCACATGGAGAACCTGGAGGTGCTTCTCCTCACCACATTGCGTCTCTTATCATAGGCACCAAAGCCAAGTGCAGCCAGTCACTCTGGCTAGTTTAAGGACAAACATTCTTTCCTAAAGGAAACCCACAGCAACTCTAGGAGAGCCAGAGAATCAGACCAGCTGCTTTGTAGCCTAGAACGACACCCAGGCACATCACAGAACAGCTTGCAACGGGAATCTCATCACCTCTGTGTCCAGGTGCTGTGGGGCACCCCACAGACCCTGCACCAGGGATGCTGTTGCTAGGACCTCTGCCATCACTGCATCTGAAAGCCTTGTGTCTCCACTGGGCTCTACTAGCCTCCCAGTCCAGGAAGAGATTCCACACTGGACTTCCTCTTCATCAGCATGCAAAAGATGGGGCAAAAACGGATTTCAAGAACAAGTCCATCTCTAATTCTTGCAGCCTGGGTGGTGAGTACAATCGACGGCAACTGGGGTCCCATTCCTGTGCCCTGGCTGCATGAAGACTAGAAAAGTTAGTTTTTAGCTCCTACCTTGGGGAGGCAGGACCCATAATGTGGGAAAAATACCAAACTACGAGAGAGACTTTCTAAAGATTCAGGGCCACCATAAATATGACATGGATCCACCACGACCACATTGACCATCTCTTTTCCCTGCTTTGCTTGGGAAGATGTTGAAATGACTGCTGGCACCAGAAAGGTGAAGTTGGGTAAGAGAATGATGCCAGGCAACTCTCTGAAGCAGAGGATCCAGGGCCCTTGGAAGTGAGAAAACATCTGCGGCCCAAGAATACTGGGACATTTATGATGCCTATAGTTCCTAGACACTCTTATTTTTGGAATCTCCACCTCAGTATAACAAATGTATTAAAATTCACCCACATGCCCTATTAAATATAAATGTTGCCCATACATTTTTTGGAAATTCCTTCATAATTTTCCTTTTAAAACTATTTTTGTTTCAGGTAGTTTATTACATTTAAAAATTATAATGATTAATTCACAAGGATCACACAAGCTCGGGAATTCTTACAAAATAAGAAAATTGAACATACAATTCCTTTCAAGGATTATTTTTACTAATATCAAATTTAACAATGAAAACATTTGCCATCATGTGACATTTTCCAGACATCCATTAACAAACGATTACTTTTGATCTTTCAGTTTTCTGTTTGTCCTTTGGATACAAATAATAATTTCATGCTTCAACCTTTTACAAGGAGCATTGAAACGCTTAATGGCTAAAACAACACTGGGAGGATATTCCTATATAAAATTATCTGTGGGATGTGTTGGATAGTTAAACAAAATCCAAGATGAGAGAATAGCATCAACTGCAAACCAAGGCTACAGATAGTCCTGGATGAGGCTTTTCTCAAATGGCTGACCCCCTTTCTCCTTCCTCTGGTCTTTGGATACAGAAAACCCCATCTGGACTGTACCTTCAAGGGCAAAGACAATTCTCAGCCAAGATGGAAAGGGACTTGAAGGGAGTTTACTCACATTGCGTCAATAAAAAGGAAAAAAAGGGCTAGAAAGAGATGCCCACGTTAAGCCTGAGAAAGGTTGGAAGAAGCTTGCAAATACACTGTAGAAATAGATGAGGATAAGTTGATGATAACAGATGAGAGAAAAAAGGGACACCACACGCAAAAGAAAGACAAAAGATACAGTCAAGATGATCTCAGAGATGCGATGTTCAAACAACAGAATGAGATGAAAAGGGAGTTTTTAGAGCTAAAACAAACCAAGGACCAAAACATCACTTAACACTAATTAATTATATATTCTATATCACAGAAAATATAATTAATTAGAAACAGATTGTAACAGAGTTGACTACCTAAAACTGAATTGCTGGCACATAGGAAAGGATTGAAATAATCTTAATGAATATGGAGGGGGAAAAAGGATTAAGATACTAAAGCAATTAGTAATGGGGTGGTATGGTCTGACCTAAAGATGACTGGAGTCTCTGAAGTGAAGAATCCCATAAATAAAACAATATACTGAAGTCCTAATACATAAAAAATTCAAAGGATTGAGGAAATATTGAGTCTATGGACTGGAAGTCACATTATCTGTGAAGAAAAACAAATACAGAACAACTGAATCTATGCCATCGCCAACTGAGGTAATGGATTTCATGGAAGCATCAAAAACTAGAAACATAAGATAACAGAATTCAAAGAAACAAATATATGTGTGTGTATGTATATTATATTTATATTATACTAATACATGTAAATAAAACAATCTATTAAAGTTTTATAGATTGGGTCACAAAAACTAAACCCAAACATATATTGCATACAAAAGAAGCCTCTAAAACAGATTACAGAAATACTAAAAGGATAAACAAAAGCACAGTATGGAAACACTACACCCAAGTTATAAAGGAATTCTCCCATGTTTTTGTCTATACTTGTATAGTTTCATTTTTTTACATTTAGGTTTCTGATTCATTTGAAACTACTCGTGTATGTGGTGAAAATGGATCTGGTTTTATGTTTTTATAAATGACTCTCCAATTTTCCCAACAACATGATATAAAAAGTTCACCTCTGCCCCAGTGATCCCAGGAACCACCATTATCATATTCTAGATTACAATACGTAGCATACGTGGTTCCATTTATTTCTGGACTTTCTATTCTTGCCATTGATTTTTATGTCTATTCATGCACAATTACCATACTGCTTTAATCATCAAGGTTTTGTAATATGTTTAGATATCTGGAGGGCTAGTCCCCTCTCATAACTCTTCCTTTTCACTGCTTTCCTAGTTATTTTGCATGTGTGTTTTTTCACACAAATTTTGGTATCAACTTGCCTAGTTCTAGACAAGGCTGATTGGGATTACATCCATTTTATAGATTAATTTAGAAAGAACTAAAATCTTGATGCCATCGAGATGTTCTGAGCAAAAACAAGCAATATCTTTCCATTTACTCAAGACTACTTTTGTATCTTTCAGGCGCTATTACAGCTTTTTAAATACATGATTTGAACACTTCTTCCCAAATCTATTTCTAAGTATTTCATAATTTTTGCTGTTATTATAGATGGTTTTTCTCCTTCATTATATCTTGTAGCTGGTTATTATTTATACGTGTGAAATTTACTGAATTCTTTAGATAACAAAGCATCTCAGAACACAGTGTGCTGAGTTCTATCCTACACCTACACCATCCCCATTACTTCATGAGTTGGTAATTATCATCACTGAGTCCACGTGGGGAAAGAGTTGATGGAGCTAGAGTTCCAGGTTAGGGCACAGGACTGGCTCAGCAGTCCTGGTCATATCAATCTCTACAACCCAGAGGAAGGCACATGTGGCGATGGTAAGCTATGATCTTTGATTGTATACTATCTGACCTGCTTCTCAGAGGATATGAAGTCCAAGAGCATTCTTCTCAATGCATCAGTACTAAAATGTCATTAGCATAAACTTAGCCTGGACTTTGTTCTATGGAACTCTTTGACATTTTAACATCAGTGAAGTTTCCTGTATTGGCTTCCTATTGCTGGTGTAACTACCATCAATTTAGAGGTTTACAGCCACACACATTCATTCCTGTATTCTATATATAGATTAGAAAGTTCAACACGGGTCTCACTGGCCTAAGATCAAGGTGTCCATAGGGCTGCATTCCTTCTGGAGGTTTCAGGAGAGAACCCACTTCTTTCCCTTTTTCAGATCCTAGAGGCCACCTATATTCCTTAGCTCATGGCCCCTTCCTCTGTCTTCAAAGCCATCACTCCAGCCATTGGTTTTGTGTTTACATTTCCTATTTCTGACTTTGAAGC
Source organism: Pseudorca crassidens (assembly GCF_039906515.1). Taxonomy (NCBI): domain Eukaryota; kingdom Metazoa; phylum Chordata; class Mammalia; order Artiodactyla; family Delphinidae; genus Pseudorca; species Pseudorca crassidens. Next base: position 77,782,628 of record NC_090309.1, on the reverse strand, counting down.
TTTTGCTTCCCTGTTATAAAGACCCTGGTAATTACACTGGGTCCACCCAGATAGTACAGCATAATCTCCTCATATCAAGATCCTTAATTCAGTTACACCTGCAAAGTTCCTTTTGCCACGTAAGGAAACATATTCACAGGTTCTGGGAATTAGAATGTGGATATCTTTGGGGGCCATCATTCTGTCCACCATATTTTTTGTATGAATTTTTTCTATAATTTCATGGTCGTTGGACTATCTAGGTAAAGTGTTTAGATCCCTACTGGGAAGCAAAGGAGTGTAGGAAAGAACCCAGACTTGAGTCTGATAGGCCTAGATTTGAGCCCTGACTCTGCCTGACTAGCTGTGTGACCCTGTGGAAGTTAATTTTTTTAAGCCTCATTTTCTTCATCTACAAAATTAAATACATAATAACTGTGTCTACTTCTTAAGGTTGATGAAAGAAATAAATGAATTGAAAATGTAAAATATTTAACCCAATGCCTGGCACATAGTAAGCACTCAAAATCTGTTAGCTGTGGCCTACTGACACTTCAAGAAACAAAACGACTTTTAATGGTGCTGCATTGATAGCCTATTCAACTTATTTGGCCTTTTTTGGATTTCAAATAAGTAAACCAATTTTTCGATAACCCAAACTGGTCCCTGGCTTTACCAGTCAAAAAAGGGCATACCATCCAAGAATCGGTTTATCGACACCGGCACACACGCACCCCCCTACCTCCCTGTCCTCAGGAGTGTCATAAATTATTCCAGCGGGTTGGTGAGCTCTGCTGTCCTAAGGCAGCACATGAATAACTAAGCTGCATGGCACTGACTTATTGAAATTGCTGTACTCAGCATTTCAAGTATTTGTTATGCACTCCTTTAACTATACAAGGAATCATTTAATCGTTACATCTAACCATATTCTAATCTGTTCTAGACCCTGTCCACCTCCCAATAACTATTCTCCTGGGGCAGCACGCTATCAAATAGAGAGACTTTTCATGGTGTGGTCCCAGCTTTTGTTACTCTGTTTTGCAAGTTGAGCTTAGCAAGTCTGTCTGCCAAGGTACCGGCTCCTACATCTGCAATTATAATTGAATCCACACAGTTAGATTTAATCACACAACCTCATGTAATACATTGGTTGTCATAGCTTTCCGCTACTCTAAGCATATTTAGTTTACAAGCTACTGTATTTCTAGTGACTATTTGGGGCAGAGGATTTTATTGGTATCTACTACAATGTCTTCCTTCCAATTCGATTTAGTTGATGTGTATGCACATTTGCAAGCCCAAGCAAAAGAGACAAGTTAGAGTGGTTTTATCTTCATAGCATTTAAACTCTTCCTGGTTCAATTTTTTTTTATTCAGTAAGAGACTTTGAAGGGATTAGCCATAACCTAATCCCTTCTTGACTTACACATAAGACAGACTTGTCCATTATCCGACTCTTAGTGATTCCAGAATTAAATTAGAATGTGGATATCTATTATCTATTAATACAGATGAACTCTATTAATACAGATGACATATCAGATAGAAGATCTGTTAATTCTGTGTACCATCATAATTATTATAAATTCTTTTTAGACATATATTTTTGTCCTGATCACCATTCTCCCAGGATATTTTATTTGGTTAGAACTTAGTAATGGAGTAAAACTCAATTAAGCAAATAGTTATTGAAGGCCATTTCATGGTACCATGATCCTCTAGTTTGCCTAAGGATTCCCAACAAACCATCCTGATAATTTTTCTCATTGAGTTGGGTTGGCATACAGTAAAGATGCTAGCTTGGTACAATGGACTCAGTTGGTCAGAAGACCATTTCAGTGTAGCAGCAGAGCTAATTCCTAGCCTGCCTCACTCATCTTCCTAAGCCATAGCCCCCACTGTATATCTCATCTCCCTTTTCATCTTCCGTAAGCCACTCAGTTTAGTGGTTTGGACCTGCTTCCTGGATGAGCCTCCATTTCTGCCTCCTGCTCCCATTCGAATCCAATGTCCACTTGTCCAGTAAGGGCTTTCCTCCACTGGAACAGGAACTCCCAGCTCAGAGATGTTACTATTTGCTCCCTCTTCCTCATTTGGATTGTTTTCCATGCATCTAGTCAGCAAGTTTGACAGCGGCATTTATTTTGATGTCCCCAGAAACCCAATAAAACTCAGATAACATCCTGTGCAGACTGCAAACCTGGTCTTATTTCCAGTGAGGATAGATGAACCCTGCAGAGACTCTTATGAGCAGTAGGGACTTAAAGTGACCCCAGAGCCTCCAAAGGCTCAGTACAGACCTTGAATATATTCTTTTATTTTCATCTTGGTTTTTTCTACATTCTGTATCCTGACTTGGAGGCAAGCAAGGTGCTATACATCCCCTTAATAGCACTTCAAAACTGACTTAACCTTTCAGTATGACTCAATAGAAGAAATGCTTAAAGCATCTGTGTTAAAGTGTTAATGCTAAAGATATTTTAAAAATACAAAAATAAAGGAAGGTCATATTCATACCTGATTTCAATTGAACTGGAAAGTGTAAAAGTTACTATGGATACTATTTAGGTAAAAAGAGAAATATAATAATCATGCCATACACAAATACAGAACATTGAAAGATGAAAACCATCATTCAAATTCAATAGCAAATATAATTGGGACAAGACTTCTGTAAGAAAAAGGAAGTTGCTGGTTGTATTTAAAACGCACAAGCAACTATCTATTGCTTATGTGAGATACAGTTAAAGTTCTGGGACCTACAAAGAATCCAAGTGAATGTGTGGCCAGAGATCAGTTATAACTGTGTGCATGTAGACGATGTCGATCTGGTAGATGTGGAAGTAGATACAGTTACACATAAAGATCCAGCTATTCACATAGACAGAGAAGCTGATGGTTTTCTCTGGGAATGAATAAAATCCATAGCAAAATACTTGCAGAGAGACAATCATGGCCAAAGACATGCTAAGAACATGCGCACTCAGTGTTTGTCCTCTTACTGCCACAAGGAAATGAAACTGAGGAGGAATGTGACAAGTAAGCCTTCCTGAAGTTTGTTGTCAGGCAAGAGTGATGCCTGTTCACCAGTAACTACGGTACTAATCTATGCACTTTGGGTTAACATAGGTAACAAGAAGCAGAGACCTGCTAGTAATTTCCCAGTGGTTCAGATTCCAGGATTTTCTGTGATGGAAAGAGATGTTTGGTGATCCGGGGTATCAAGCAAAGATACACAAACAGCCTCTGACGGCAGATATAGCCACCAGAACTTCCCTAAATCGTTACTAAACAGTATTTTAAAGATCTCACAGAAAACATTGTAAAGGCTATTACTAACTTCTATAACACTGACTACATTGTCAAAAATACAGGATTGTTTTTCCACCAGGTAATAAATCACACAACAAAATTATAAAACTTCACTGTCTAAAAACTTCATTTTGGTTTGACAAAGCAATTAGTATTCTTTCTGAAGTTGAGGTCAACATGTGAAAATGTTGTCTGATTCTGTAAACCAAGATGACAGACTGAATATTCTGTGCATACCTTCCAAAAACCTAGAAGAGAGAGAGGGCACATCACGTGGAGTTGCTCAGAGGTTGTTCAGAACGGACTGCCAGCCTCTATTGTAGTCATAGGTGGGGATCCGTTTTCAAAGGAAGTAAAGGATGGTCTGCTGACATGACTGTCTCCAATATTTTAACTGGAGACGCGTTCGTATGGGTCTAGACATGTAACTATGTCTTCATTGTCTACTAAAGCCAGTTTTGCTTTAGTGCAGCTAGGATATTGAAGAGATGTCTTTGAATCAATAAAAGTGTCTAAAGGTGAGCATGGGGAAAATGAAACCATTTGCACCAGTTAACAAAAATACTTGATCCAACTGCCAACCTCTCACTTAGCATTAAGCATTTGGACCACGAAGCCTTTGCCCATTGTTTCTTTTTCTGGCATTCTTCCCCAAGGTTTGCACAGGCTCTCTGATATATCATCTGCATGTCTACACAGGTCCCTGGGTGAGCTATCATGAGGAATTTGGGGTATGGGTACAAAGTGGACAAGTTCTGCCTGTCCATCAGCTGAGACCAAATGTGATGGTTTGCCATTTTCACACGTGTTGAACTTAGCATTTCTGACAGCTGAAGAAACCTTGGTACCTGTGCAACTGTAATATCCTAGCAATTCCATAATGAAATTCACATGGAATCTCCCAACCCAGCCAGATTTGTGTCAGCTTTCTTAACATGTTCCAGTTGCATGAAATACTAATTAAAGGCACTCATTGTTAACTGATATAAATAGTCCCCACTTAGCCCATTATAGGTATGGGCTGTAAAACAAACAATTACGTGACAGATGATACATGTGAACATACAGAAATTCTGTAATGACATTTCTATAACACTGTAACCTCTTCAACCACCAGATGGTCCACATTAGAAGCTAAAAGGGTGCTGATTGCGAAAGTGACGCACCCTCCAGCTTGAGACTTTTCTTCTAAGAATAGAAAGCACCTCTGAAGGATTTACATTACAAATGGAGTTGAGGCAATGAAATCATTAATGGGAGTTAGTTTTTAACTGTTCCATGTGTTTGGGATTCTGTACCCTGGTGCCAAGCGATAGCATCAGGCTACTTACAAAACTGTGATCTGAGGAGGGGACAAAGCAAGGGAAGCAATTGTGTACCGCAGAGCATGTCTCTCTTCAGAAGTAGATAATTTGTCCCTGTGCACCCAGGTTTGAAAGAGGTTTTGACACAGTGGGAAATTAAGTTTGAAATGTATTCTTTTTCTCCAAAAGGTAAGTCAACTACGTGTCAAAATAATCAATTAATACAATCAGTGATGAATGGCCATGAAAACAATGCTCCTGGCAATCAAAAAAATACACAAATTAATTAAATTGTGCCATGGAAAACCATCTCCTACTCTCCTGTCTCTATCTTATTCTCCTAACACAAATTACAGGTATTTCTTCTGAAACACTGACCAAAGAAAGAGTGTGTGACAGCTGAGCCTATCAAACAAAAGACACTGAAATACACATTTTAGTTGAAGGGAAACTTTGAGTAAGAGATTGTAAACATTCTATTAAATTACAAATTGTTCATGTACACAAGGAAATGATATCTACATATTCAACCTCTAGTAATTCTGAAAAATGGCATTTTTTCAGAATTACTAAATTCATTATCATGAATTTCTGTTCCTTGCCTCTTTTGATTTGCCAGGTACTGAGTTAAAGGCTTTACAGGATTTATCTTACTTGTTGCTTAAAAGCCTGTAATGCAAATATTGTTATTATTATTATTATTCACGTTTTACAGGCAAAGTAACTTAGGCATAGAGAGAGTAAAAACTTGCTTGTATTTTTGATTAGCTACTACGAGCTAAGCTCAGTGATGAATGTTGAGGTTACAAAGGTAATGAGCTAGGAATAGCCCTGGTCGCATATACAGTCTGGTGAGGGAGATAGTCGTGAAATCATTAGTAACATAAAATTAAATGAAACTGGGCTAAGTGCCACTGAGGGAAACTTCTGAGATTTCTAAGAACACGTAAAAAGGAAGGTGTATCCTCATCTGGTGGGTCAAAACGGATTTGTCTGAAGAAGTACTATTTAATTTGGGACCCAAAGTATGAATAGAATCCAAGCAGGTAAAAGGTGGTAAGAGTTTTCTAGGCAGAGAAATGAGGTTTGGTTTAGTGAGGATGGAAGGACATGCACATTTGCCAAAAAAGAGAGAGGAAGCCAGAGGGCCTGGAAAAGAATAAACAGGAAGAGAGGGGAACAAGGCCAGGGTGGGGGTTGGGATGGGGGAGGAAGAAGGCCTGAGCCAGGTCACTGTGGGTTCTGCAGACTTCACCAAGTTTGAGGACTTCCTCTTGAGAGAAATTGGGAACCACTGGAGCGAGAGTGCTGCAGATGGAATTTGCATTAAAAAATCATCCCCATGAGGAAACAGGAAAATCTAGAATGTGGAACATTATACTACACAACTGGTCTATTTTCTTTAGAAATTCAACATCACAGAAAAGGTGTATGTGGGGTGTGGGGGGGAAATGGGGGAAAGCATTCTAGATTGTTTTAGAATGTTAGGAGACATAATAATCAAATGCAAAGTATGAGCCTTGATCTGTTCCTTGGCTTCATAAGGAGCAGCTATAACAGAAATTTTAGAGACCATATGGGAAATTTTACTATAGACTTGTGACTAAATTATATTAGGGTATTATTTTTCATCTTCTTAGGTATGAAAATAGCATTGTGGTTATGTAAGAGCATATCCTTATTTTTTTGGAGATGTTATGTGGAGATGTAATTAGAGACCAAACAGCATGATGTCTGTAATTTTTCTTCTGGAAATTTCAAAGTATGACATACATATACACCTGTGTGTTGTATATATGGTTTTAATTTTATTTTCTTATTCTGTTTGATTTTCTCCATATTTAATTTTTTGGTAATAAGAAGTTAAGGAAAACCACCTAGGTTCTGGGTAAATAGTAGTTGCAGTTGGGTGGCAAGAGGAGATACTGAGATACGAAATAGTGGCTACAGCAGAAACATGGGCAAAGGATGTGGAAATCTTTGACTAAAGGTTTTGCAATAAGGAGGGGGATATATGGATACGTGCAAAAGATAATGAGAAAGTAGAATCAACAGCATTTGGTGAACTGATTAGTTATGAAGGAAAAGGGAGGTGTCAAGGTAACTAACTCCCAGGTGTCTAGATAAACAATTGGGTGGACTGTTGTACCGGTTACTAATATAGGAAACAATAGCAGAGAAGCAGGTCTGTGGGATACATATTCAAATTCAATTTGGGCATTTTGAGTATGAGTTACCTGGAGACATCGAAGTGGAGATGTTACAGTGGTAGATAGAGATGCAGCTCTGGACCACAGAAATGGGCACACACACACACACACACACACACACACACATACACTCCCCACACCCCGATCTGTTAAGGTATGATTTTTTTCTCTAGCTACGTTCTGGAGCCCCAGATCAAACAGGGAAGTTTGGACTCAGCAATGGTTGGGGTTTTACCAAGGAATAACAAAGAAAATAATGGCAAAAAGTTAAGATATTGTGAGGCGGTTAAGAAGTCTGTATGTTGAAGTAAAGCTGTATAGAAAGGGAAGTAAAGAAAGAACAGGCCTGTGGATGGGGGAAAAGTTAATTATTCAGTGGATTGGAAGTCACACTGCAGTTGAATAACAGGTGTAGTGTCATAAGTTGAATAGACAAAACTGGAATAACATGAGAGTGCACGGAGAGTGCAATTTTTGAGAGTTTGAATGGAAGATGATGCTAAGTCTCAGAGCATGACTGTAGAGTCGGTCATACAGTGGGTTGGATTGGAGAAGGAGGCCACTGTTCAGTTAGGATTAGCTTTAGTTGTTTGACACAGAGTATCCTAAATGCCAGTGGCTCAAAACAGTTAGAAGATGATTTCTCTCTCCTGTAAAAGAAGTCCAGGGTTAGGTGGTCTAGGGAAGACTGTCCTCAGGGTCCTGGGCTCCTATCTTACTGTAATGGACTCTTATTGCTGCCCTAACAAATTACCAAAAACTTAGTGGCATAGAAGAGTACAGTTCTTATTCTACAGTGCTTGCTGTATCTTGGAAGTCCAGCAAGGGCTCACTGGGATAAAATCGAGGTGTCAGCAGGGCTGTGTTCCTTTCTGAAGGATTTAGGGAAGAATCTGTTTCTTCCAGAGGCCACCTGCATTTCTTTCTTTTTTTTTTTTTTTTTTTGCGGTATGCGGGCCTCTTACTGCTGCGGCCACCCCACCGCGGAGCACAGGCTCCGGACGCGCAGGCTCAGCGGCCATGGCTCACGGGCCCAGCTGCTCCGCGGCACGTGGGACCCTCCCGGACCAGGGCACGAACCTGCGTCCCCTGCATCGGCAGGTGGACTCCCACCACTGCGCCACCAGGGAAGCCCGCCACCTGCATTTCTTAGCTCATGGCCGTCTTCCTCATCTTCAAAGCCAACAATGGTGGGTTGAGTATGTCTCAGATCTTATCACCCCGACCTCCTCTTCTGCCTCCCTCTTCCACGATTAAGGATACTTGTGATTACATTGGACCCACTCAAGTAATCTAGAATAATCTCCCATCTCAAGGTACTTAATCACATCTGCAAAATCTCTTGCCATGTAACTTAATATGTACACAGGTTGCAGGGATAGGGATAACGGTTTTGCTTATGGGGAGGGGTGACACTCTTTTGCCTCCCACACTTTCTATTTTTCCAAGCTCATCATACGATTTCCACTCTCGAAGCCACTTAAAATGCAAGACAGGGGGCTTGCACTTTAGGTTAGTATGTAGAAAGCAGTGACAGATCATTGCTCAGCTCATAAAAGCAAGGACAATCACATAAATTACAAAAGTGACATCCTTAAAAGACATAAAAGAGGGACTTCCCTGGTGGCCTAGTGGCCTGGGTTCAATTCCTGGTCAGAAAACTGAGATCCCACAAGCTGCGTGGCATGGCCAAAAAAAAAAAAAAACAAGGAGTTGTGAAAGCAAAGACGTTTACAAAAATTAAATTCCAGTGAGGGTTTCTTAGGTGAGCAGAGATTGGGGGATGTTTTCCACCTTGAGGAAATTTACTGAGTCGGAGCACAGGGTGAAGATCACGCTTGATAGAAGAATTCTGCTGGATAAAAAGAGACCAGCAGAGCTTCTTATGTCTGCATGGGCTGGACATATGAGCTGGAATCTGCAGGAGTTTCAAACATAGAGCCACTTTCACCCATGAAAATCTTTCTAAGGGCTAGGCTAGTGAGGAAGGTTGAAGGACTGAACTGAAAAGGCAAAATAAAATTTTCTATAGTCTCTTGAAGCTTAGACGCCCAAATCATGGAAGATGCCCAAAGTAAACTCTGACACGTCTAACACTCATGAAATTTGAAATGAAAAAAAAAAAAAATCGATACTAATTAAAACTCCAAACCAGCCCTGACCCAGATCAATTATTTATTGAATAATCAGTCCCTCACTTTATCTGCATAACAAAGAATGGGTAAGCCCCCTCTGAGACAAAAATAACACTAACTCAGGTTTCATAGTTCTTTCACACACCTGTCCAAAATATGCTTAAAAATTGAGAGATATGAAGGATCAAAATGTGACAAATAAAAATGTGACTGATAATCAAGGAAAAAAACTAAAAGAAGTAGACCTACAGATGATTCACTTGTTGGAAGTAGCAGACATGGATTTGAAAATAACTGCTATAAACATGCATATAAATTAGAGGATTAATAATAAATTAGCAGACAGTGAAATAATGTAAAGAGCTAAAAGATTGCCAACCTAGAATCCAACAATTAGCAGGAAAAAATCCTTCAAAAATAAATGAGGGGAATCGAGGAGAAGACGGCGGAAGAGTAAGACACAGAGATCACCTTCCTCCCCACAGATACATCAGAAATACATCTACACGTGGAACTGCTCCTATAGAACACCCATTGAACGCTGGCAGAAGACCTCAGACCTCACAAAAGGCAAGAAACTCCCCACATACCTGGGTAGGGCAAAAGAAAAAAGTAAAAACAGAGACAAAAGAATAGGGACGGGACCTGCACCAGTGGGAGGGAGCCGTGAAGGAGGAAAGGTTTATACACACTAGAAGCCCCTTCACGGGCAGAGACTGCGTGTGGCGGAGGCGGGAAGCTTTGGAGCCGCGGAAGAGAGCACAGCAACAGGGGTGCAGAGGGAAAAGCAGAGAGATTCCCGCACAGAGGATCGGTGTCGATCGACACTCACCAGCCCGAGAGGCTTGTCTGCTCACCCGCCGGGGCGGGCGGGGCTGGGAGCTGAGGCTCGGGCTTCGGTCGGAGCGCCGGGAGAGGACTGGGGTTGGCGGCGTGAACACAGCCTGCAGGGGGTTGGTGCGCGACGGCTAGCCAGGAGGGAGTCCGGGGAAAAGGTCTGCAGCTGCCGAAGAGGCAAGAGACTTTTTCTTCCCTCTTTATTTCCTGGTGCGCGAGGAGAGGGGATTAAGAACGCTGCTGAAAGGAGCTCCAGAAACGGGCGCGAGCCGCGGCTAACGGCGCGGACCCCAGAGACGGGCATGAGACCCTAAGGCTGCTGCTGCGGCCACCAAGAAGCCTCTGTGCGAGCACAGGTCACTATCCACACCTCCCCTCCCGTGACTCTGTGCAGCCCGCCACTGCCAGGGTCCTGTGATCCAGGGACAACTTCCCCGGGAGAATGCACGGCACGCCTCAGGCTGGTGCAACGTCACGGTGGCCTCTGCCGCCGCAGGCTCGCCCTGCACTCCGTGCCCCTCCCTCTCCCCGGCCTGAGTGAGCCAGAGGCAACGAATCAGCTGCTCCTTTAACCCCGTCCTGTCTGAGTGAAGAACAGGGGCCCTCCAGCGACCTACACGCAGAGGCGGGGCCAAATCCAAAGCTGAACCCTAGGAGCTGTGCGAACAAAGAAGAGAAAGAGAAATTTCTCCCAGCAGCCTCAGGAGCAGCAGATTAAATCTCCACAATGAACTGGATGTACCCTGCATCTGTGGAATACATGAATAGACAACGAATCATCCCAAATTAAGGAGGTGGACTTTGGGAGCAAGATATATTATTTTTTCCCCTTTTCCTCTTTTTGTGAGTGTGTATATGTATGCTTCTATGTGAGATTTTGTCTGTATAGCTTTGCTTTCACCATTTGTCCTACGGTTCTGTCTGTCCGTTTTTTTTTAACTTTAAAAAATATTTTTCTTAATAATTATTTTTTATTTTAATTATTTTATTTTATCTGACTTTATTTTATTTTATCCTCTTCCTTTCTTTCTATTTTTTCTCCCTTTTATTCTGAACCATGTGGATGAAAGGCTCTTGGTGCTCCAGCCAGGCATCAGGGCTGTGCCTCTGAGGTGGGAGAGCAAACTTCAGAACACTGGTCCACAAGAGACCTCCCAGCTCCATGTAATATCAAACGGCGAACATCTACCAGAGATCTCCATCTCAACACCAAGACCAAACTTCACTCAACAACCAGCAAGCTACAGTGCTGGACACCCTATGCCAAACAATTAGCAAGACAGGAACACAGCCCCATGCATTAGCAGAGAGGCTGCCTAAAATCATAATAAGGCCACAGACACCCCAAAACACACTACCAGACGTGGACCTGCCCATCAGAAAGACAAGATCCAGCCTCATCCACCAGAACACAGGAACTAGTCCCCTCCACCAGGAAGCCTACACAACCCACTGAACCAACCTTAGCCACTGAGGACAGACACCAAAAACAACGGGAACTACGAACCTGCAGCCTGTGAAAAGGAGACCCCAAATACAGTAAGATAAGCAAAATAAGAAGACAGAAAAACACACAGCAGATGAAGGAGCAAGATAAAAATTCACCAGACCTAACAAATGAAGAGGAAATAGGCAGTCTACGTGAAAAAGAATTCAGAATAATGATAGTAAAGATGATCCAAAATCTTGGAAATAGAAGAGACAAAATGCAAGAAACATTTAACAAGGACCTAGAAGAACTAAAGATGAAACAAACAACGATGAACACCACAATAAATGTAATTAAAAATACTCTAGATGGGATCAATAGCAGAATAACTGAGGCAGAAGAACGGATAAGTGACCTGGGAGATAAAATACTGGAAATAACTACTGCAGAGCAGAATAAAGAAAAAAGGATGAAAAGAACTGAGGACAGTCTCAGCGACCTCTGGGACAACATAAACGCACCAACATTCGAATTATAGGGGCCCCAGAAGAAGAAGATAAAAAGAAAGGGACTGAGAAAATATTTGAAGAGATTATAGTTGAAAATTTCCCTAATATGGGAAAGGAAATAGTTAATCAAGTCCAGAAAGCACAAGTCCCATACAGGATAAATCCAAGGAGAAACACGTCAAGACACATATTAACCAACTATCAAAAATTAAATACAAAGAAAACATATTAAAAGCGGCAAGGGAAAAACTACAAATAACACACAAGGGAATCCCCATAAGGTTAACAGCTGATCTTTCAGCAGAAACTCTGCAAGCCAGAAGGGAGTGGCAGGACATATTTAAAGTGATGAAGGAGAAAAACCTACAACCAAGATTACTCTACCCGGCAAGGATCTCACTCAGATTTGATGGAGAAATTAAAACCTTTACAAACAAGCAAAAGCTGAGACAATTCAGCACCACCAAACCAGCTTTACAACAAATGCTGAAGGAACTTCCCTAGGCAAGAAACACAAGAGAAGGAAAAGACCTACAATAACAAACCCAAAACAATTAAGAAAATGGGTATAGGAACATACATATCGATAATTACCTTAAATGTAAATGGAATAAATGCTCCCACCAAAAGACACAGACTGGCTAAATGGATACAAAAACAAGACCCGTATATAAGTTCTCTACAAGAGACCCACTTCAGACCTAGGGACACATACAGACTGAAAGAGAGCGGATGGAAAAAGATATTCCATGCAAATGGAAATCAGCAGAAAGTTGGAGTAGCAATTCTCATATCAGACAAAATAGACTTTAAAATAAAAACTATTGGGCTTCCCTGGTGGTGCAGTGGTTGAGAGTCCGCCTGCCAATACAGGGGGCACGGATTCGTGCCCTGGACTGGGAAGATCCCACATGCCGCGGAGCTGCTGGGCCCATGAGCCATGGCCGCTGAGCCTGCACGTCCGGAGCCTCTGCTCCGCAACAGTAGAGGCCACAACAGTGAGAGGCCCGCGTACCACAAAAAAAAAAAACACATGGAGGCTAAACAATACACTACTTAATAACGAAGTGATCACTGAAGAACTCAAAGAGGAACACGTAGAAACAAATGACAATGGAGACACGACGACCCAAAACCTATGGGATGCAGCAAAAGCAGTTCTAAGAGGGAAGTTTTTAACAATACAATCCTACCTTAAGAAACAGGAAATATCTCAAATAAACAACCTAACCTTGCACCTAAAGCATTTAGAGAAAGAACAACAAAAAAACCCCAAAGTTAGCAGAAGGAAAGAAATCATAAAGCTCAGATCAGAAATAAATGAAAAAGAAATGAAGGAAACGATAGCAAAGATCAATAAAACTAAAAGCTGGTTCTTTGAGAAGATAAACAAAATTGATAAACCATTAGTCAGACTCATTGAGAAACAAAGGGAGAAGACTCAAATCAATAGAATTAGAAATGAAAAAGGAGAAGTAACAACTGACACTGCAGAAATACAAAGGATCATGAGAGATTACTACAAGCAACTCTATGCCAATAAAATGGACAACCTGGAAGAAATGGACAAATTCTTAGAAATGCACAACCTGCCGAGACTGAACCAGGAAAAAATAGAAAATGTGAACAGACCAATTACAAGCACTGAAATTGAAACTGTGATTTAAAATCTTCCAAAAAACAAAAGCCCAGGACCAGATGGGTTTACAGGCGAATTCTACCACACATTTAGAGAAGAGCTAACACCTATCCTTCTCAAACTCTTCCAAAATATAGCAGAGGGAGGAACACTCCCAAACTCATTCTACGAGGCCACCATCACCCTGATACCAAAACCACACAAAGATGTCACAAAGAAAGAAAACTACAGGCCAATATCACTGATGAACATAGATGCAAAAATCCTCAACAAAATACTAGCAAACAGAATCCAACAGCATATTAAAAGGATCATATACCATGATCAAAAGGGGTTTATCCCAGGAATGCAAGTATTCTTCAATATATGCAAATCAATCAAAGTGACATACCATATTAACAAATTGAAGGAGAAAAACCATATGATCATCTCAATAGATGCAGAGAAAGCTTCTGACAAAATTCAACACCCATTTGTGATAAAAACCCTGTAGAAAGTAGGCAAAGAAGGAACTTTCCTCAACATAATAAAGGCCATATATGACAAACCCACAGCCAACATCATCCTCAATGGTGAAAAACAGAAACCATTTCCTCTAAGATCAGGAACAATACAAGGTTGTCCACTCTCACCACTATTATTCAACATAGTTTTGGAAGTTTTAGCCACAACAATCAGAGAAGAAAAAGAAATAAAAGGAATCCAAATCGGAAAAGAAGAAGTAAAGCTGTCACTGTTTGCAGATGACATGATACTATACATAGAGAATCCTAAAAATGCCACCAGAAAACTACTAGAGCTAATCAATGAATTTGGTAAAGTAGCAGGATACAAAATTAATGCACAGAAATCTCTGGCATTCCTGTACACTAATGATGAAAAGTCTGAAAGTGAAATTCAGAGAACACTCCCATTTACCATTGCAACAAGAAGAATAAAATATCTAGGAATAAACCTACCCAAGGAGACAAAAGACCTGTATGCAGAAAATTATAAGACACTGATGAAAGAAATTAAAGATGATACAAATAGATAGAGAGATATACCATGTTCTTGGATTGGAAGAATCAATATTGTGAACATGACTATACTACCCAAAGCAATCTACAGATTCAATGTAATCCCTATCAAACTACCACTGGCATTTTTCACAGAACTAGAACAAAAAATTTCACAATCTGTATGGAAACACAAAAGACCCCGAATAGCCAAAGCAATCTTGAGAACAAAAAATCAAGCTGGAGTAAGCAGGCTCCCTGACTTCAGACTATACTACAAAGCTACAGTAATCCAGACAGTAGGGTACTGGCACAAAAACAGAAATATAGATCAATGGAACAGGATAGAAAGCCCAGAGATAAACCCACGCACATATGGTCACCTTATCTTTGATAAAGGAGGCAGGAATGTACAGTGGAGAAAGGACAGCCTCTTCAATAAGTGGTGCTGGGAAAACTGGACAGCTACATGTAAAAGAATGAAATTAGAACACTCCCTAACACCATACACAAAAATAAACTCAAAATGGATTAAAGACCTAAATGTAAGGCCAGACACTATAAAACTCTTAGAGGAAAACAGGCAGAACACTCTATGACATAAATCACAGCAAGATTCTTTTTGACCCACCTCCTAGAGAAATGGAAATAAAAACAAAAATAAACAAATGGGACCTAATGAAACTTCAAAGCTTTTGCACAGCAAAGGAAACCATAAACAGGACCAAAAGACAACCCTCAGAATGGGAGAAAATATTTGCAAATGAAGCAACTGACAAAGGATTAATCTCCAAAATTTACAAGTAGCTCATGTAGCTCAATAACAAAAAAAACAAACCACCCAATCCAAAAATGGGCAGAAGACCTAAATAGACATTTCTCCAAAGAAGATATACAGATTGCCAACAAACACATGAATGAATGCTCAACATCATTAATCATTAGAGAAATGCAAATCAAAACTACAATGAGATATCATCTCCCACCAGTCAGAATGGCCATCATCAAATAATCTAGAAACAATTAATGCTGGAGAGGGTGTGGAGAAAAGGGAACCCTCTTGCACTGTTGGTGGGAATGCAATTTGATACAGCCACTATGGAGGACAGTATCAAGGTTCCTTAAAAAACTACAACTAGAACTAGCATACGACCCAGCAATTCCACTACTGGGCATATACCCTGAGAAAACCATAATTCAAAAAGAGTCATGTACCACAATGTTCATTGCAGCTCTATTTACAATAGCCAGGACATGGAAGCTACCTAAGTGTCCATCAACAGATGAATGGATAAAGAAGATGTGGCACATACATACTATGGAATACTACTCAGCCATAAAAAGAAACGAAATTGAGTTATTTGTAGTGAAGTGGATGGACCTAGAGTCTGTCATACAGAGTGAAGTAAGTCAGAAAGAGAAATACAAATACCATATGCTAACACATATATATGGAATCTAAGAAATAATAATAAAAAAAAAGGTCATGAAGAACTTAGGGGTAAGACGGGAATAAAGACAGAGACCTACTAGAGAACGGACTTGAGGATATGGGGACGGAGAAGGGTAAGCTGTGACAAAGTGAGAGACTGGCATGGACATATATACACTACCAAAATTAAAATAGATAGCTAGTGGGAAGCAGCCGCATAGCACAGGGAGATCAGCTCGGTGGTTTTTGACCACCCAGAGGGGTGGGATAGGGAGGGTGGGAGGGAAGGAGACGCAAGAGGCAAGAGATATGGGAACATATGTATATGTACAACTGATTCACTTTGTTATAAAGCAGAAACTAACACACCATTTAAAGCAATTACACTCCAATAAAGATGTTTAAAAAAAAAATCATTGCCATACCCAAGGTCAATAAATAAATAAATAAATGAGAAATCAGATATTTTCAGTCAAACGGAGGTCACAAAATTTTCTGCCAACAGATCCAAAGTATACGACATTAAAGGAAGCTTTTATGGCAGCAGGAAAAATGATCCTAGAAGGTAGCACAGAATGGTAAGAAGCAGTGAAAATCTCCACAAGGGGTCCCAACCTGGGTATAAATAAAGGACTTTTAACTCTTCAATGCCACAAGGTTAACAATGTCTTGCGGTTTTTAAAATATATGTAGAAATACAGTATTTGACCACCACAGGACAAAAGTGAAGAAAGGGGTAAGTAGAGTTGCACTGTTGTAAAGTTTTTGTGTTGTGTAGGAAGCAATAAAGAACAAATTTAAATTATAATGGATTAAGTTAGGGAGGTAAATTGTAAACTCCAAAGTTGCTATTAAATAACACAGTGACACAATGAAAGTGTTAATAAAGGAAATAAAGTGGAACATCAGGCAAAAAAATAGGAACAAAGAACAAAGATGGAAAAAGGGGGAAAATGGCAAGGTGGCAGACTTGAACCCAAATATATCAGTAGTTACATTAAAAGTAAATGTATTAAACACTCTAATTCAATGGCAATATTGTCATACTGAATAAAAATTTAAAAGACCCAACTTATATACTGTTACATATATATGGAGACATACTGTAGATATAAGAATACAGATAGGTTGAACACAAAAGAATGGAAGAAGATGTTCTCTGCAGACACTAGGCAAAAGCAAGCTAGAATGACTAAAATGATTTAAAGGCAAGAAGCATTAATAGGGCTACAAATGGCTTTTATATAATGATTAAAGGGTTGATTTAAGACAGAGACCTAACTATTCTAAATATACATTCATTTAACATATGGCTTAATACTATATAAGACAAAATTGCCAGAATGAAAAAGAAAAAATTCACAATCATAATTTCGGATGTAAACATACTTCTCTAAGTAAATGATAGAATAAGCCCACAAAAATAAGTGAGTATGGAAGATTTGAACAACACTACTAATCAGTATGACCCAAGTGACATTTATAGAACACTGCACTCAAGCACTATGAAATAAACATTCTCCAAACTATGCAAGTCTCACCAAAAAATACACAGTATGCACTCTCACACTGAAATTAAATTAGAAATAAATAACCAAAAAAATCTAGAAAATATACAAACGTTTGTAAATTAATTAAGACAATTCTAAACAGTCCATGGGTTGAAGAAGGTTAGGAAATATGTTGACACAGTAATGTTGAAAATACAATATATTCAAATTTGTGGGACACACCTAAGGCAGTGCTTAGGAAGAGTTATAGTTTTAAAGCATATATTAGAAAAGGAGAAAGGTTTATAATTAATGATCTAATATTTCATCTCAAGAAGCTAGAAAGAGGTGAACAAATTTAATCCCCAAAAGTATAAAAAGTGAAATGATAAAGATAAGTGCAGAAATTGATGAAATAGAAAATAACAATGGAGAAAATCAACCAATCAAGAAATCAGGTCTTTTGAAAAGACTGATAAAATTGGAAAACCCTAGCAAGACATTTTAAAAAGATAAAATGTGACTACTCTATGTCAGAAATGAAAAGGGAAATATTAGTACAGATCCTAAGTTATTAAAAGGATAATCAGAGGATACTATGAAAAACTTCATACTTTAAAATAGCTTCAATAGCCCCAAACATCATTAGTTCATTGCAGGATAGCAGAAGTAGGAGGGAAAGAAAGGTGTACTTCTCCATTTCATGGAGACTTTCTGGCTGACCACACGTGTACTTCTGCTCACCATTTTTTGGACAGAATGCAGTCAAATGGCACATGTTTTCTGCTATTCTTCACAAAAATGGAGAGGATACACTGGTCCAGCATAGCCCGTGACTGGATGGGTAAATCATTAGTAAATCCAATGGAGTCTCACACTAAATCATATCTTTCCACTTAATTTCTCTTTTTTTTTAAAATAGATCTTTATTGGAGTATAATTGCTTCACGATACCGTGTTAGTTTCCGTTTTACAACAAAGTGAATCAGCCATATGCATACATATGTCCCCATATCCCCTCCCTCTTGAGCCTCCCTCCCATCCTCCTTATCCCACCCCTCTAGGTCATCGCAAAGCACAGAGCTCATCTCCCTGTGCTATGCGGCTGTTTCCCACTAGCGAACTATTTTACATTTGGTGATGTATTTATGTCGACGCTACTCTCACTTCGCCCCAGCTTCCCCCTCCCAGCCCTGCCCTCAAGTCCATTTTCTATGTCTACCTCCTTATTCCTGCCCTGCAACTAGGTTCATCAGTACCACTTTTTTTTTTTTTTAGATTCCATACATATGCGCTATTTGTTTTTTAGATTCCATACATATGCGCTATTTGTTTTTCTCTTTCTGACTTACTTCACTCTGTATGACAGACTCTAGGTCCATCCATGTCCACTTAATCTTTATTAGTTTTACAGGTAATGTTTTGTTTCTATAGCTGCTGATTCTTTTTGTTTCACTTTGTTTTCTTGATTCTTTTGTTTCACTTAAATCCGGACATGGAAGAAAGGTGTCTACTGGTTGCCCCCACAGAGGACTCCACATCTGTATGCCAGAGAATACATTCAGAGGCCATTCAATCTAAGCCTTGAATCTGGTCCTCAGCCACCAAGTTCATACACTGAGACTGACAAAACTAGAGTCAAAATCGAACTCAGGCTACCTAATGCCACATGTTGTGCTTTATCCAGTACCTATTCCTGGCTCTTTGGCACTTTTATGAGAAGGAGAGGAGAAGAAAACAAAAGCGAAGGGGAAGAGGAAGGGAAGAGGGTTAGGGAAGAAGAAGGGAAGAAGAAAGCTGAAACCAAGGCACAGAGAGGTTAATTAATTTTCCCAAGGCCACACAGAGCCAGAAATTGCCAACATTTGGCAGTTAGTCTCCAAAGCTCATACTTATGCCCAAAATGCTATGTTCTGAACAGTTATACCAAGAATCATCTCTCAGTGGAAATTCATTGGAATTTTTAATAGGTGCTTCTATTTCTTAACCATAAAGAAGTATTTTTTTAACTTTATATTACGGAAATTTTCAAACAGAAACAAAAGTACAGAGAATTAGTATACTGGATTTTCTGTAATCATCATCCAGCTTAGACAATTACCAACATTTTTCTAAGGGAGAAAATAAGAGAGTCTAATGGAGCAACTTCAGTATAAGGAAGATATTACTGAGAAGGAAAATTGAATTTTTTCACATAGAAGTAGTGTCTTCTGCCGAGGACTGTCACCTCTAAGTCCCATATTGAAGGGTCACAAATAAATCCTCTTGATAAATCACAAAAGCAGTGAACTGACATGGGGACAGTCTTTTCTTCCACTCAGTTAGGTATGACAGTGAAGGGTTTGGAGGTATCCTCTGCAAGTTAAAATGACTTAGGTGTCACCTCTCTGGTGCATAATTGACATTTAGAAGTTGAATGTCATAAGCTGAATTTCCAAAAATTGAAAGCAAATCTGCCTTTGTGTATGAACTCCTTCATGATTTTAAAGAAAGTCTCTTGGGCTTATTTGAGGAAAAGTTTTTGACATTTGGAGAATGTAGTTTACCTTAAAGTTGGTTTTGACATAAATACTAGAAAGTCCTGTATGATCTTCAATGATGATAGCAACACAAATGGCTTTTTAAAATTATAACTACACACAAACACACACGCAGTGGAGTCATATCATAAACCTATCTAATTGACATGAATTTGATTATATCTACTTAGAGGGGAAATTCCTCTTACCATCTCCCTATGAATGTATAGCCTTAGGGGAGCCCAAGATGAGAGCTGTAAATATGTTCTACTTTCACATGATCGCAAAGTTGCATATGCCATTCAAAATGTAAGCATCATGTTTAAAATCTAACATACAAGGAACCAAAAAAATGGAATACATTCTCAAGAGAAAAGAAAATCAATTGAGTTCTACTCTGAGATAAACCAGATGTTGGAACTAACAAACAAGGATTTTAATGTCGTTATTATAACTATGCTCAATGAAAAAAAAAAAAAAGCTTTCCTTGAATAAAAATCTCAGCAGAGAAATAATCACAAAACAAAAAAGGAAATTCTAGGCCTGAAAAGTACGGTTTCAGAAATTAAGAAAAAAAATCACTAGATGGATTTAACAGCTGAAAGGACAGGGCAAGGAAGTGTAAGTAAAGTTGAAGACAGAGCAATAGAAATTATCCAAGGTGAAGAACAGAGAGAAAAAAGAAATTTAAAGAACAGAACCCTGGGGACCTCCTAGATAATATCAAACAGTGCAACATACAAACTTGATGAAAGACAGAAATTTGCAGAAACAAGAGGCTAAATGAACACCAAGAATCATAAACCTGAAGAAGCCCATGTTAAGGCACACCAATGTCAAACCATCTAAATTGTTCACAACAGCTGATTTTAACATATCTCTTTCAGACTCAGACAAATCAATTGGATACAAGATTAGTGAAAACATAGGAAATGTAAACAATAAAATGAAAAACTTCATCTGATAGATACATATAGAATCCTGCCTACCAGCAAATAAAGAATAGACATTCTTATTGTCTTCATCTTTCTTTCTCAATATCTAGCATAATGCCTAGCTCATACTAAGTAATTTATCTTTCTCAAGAAGAGTAAGAGAAAGAACTTGCACAGAAATAATGTTTTCTAGAGAAACAGAATAGACATTATTTTTATGTACACTCAAAATATTTATAAAGATTGAGCACATAGTATGCCAAAAGGACTCCAAATACATAAAAATTTAAGATCATAAAGGATCACATTCTCTATTCATAATTCTGTTGAATTTGAAACTATTTAAAAGATAATTCTAAAATTTATATGCATTAAAATTTTAAAAACACACTATTAAATAATTCATGGGTTTAAGGGGAAAATAATAGTGTAAATAATGAAATATTTAGAACTAAATAACTAAAAAGCACACCACATCAAAACTTGTGGGTTGCAGTAAAGTTTTACTTAGATGTAAATTTATACAGTCAAATGAGTTATTAAAACAAAATAAAAATTATAGATGCTCAAAAGTGGAATCTATAAAAAAGAACAGGAAACTCAAAGAAACTAGAAATAAAGCAATATTAAAATAAGAGAGAATTTAACAAATAGAAAGCAAATTCAGTATAACAGAAATAATCAACAAGAGAAAATGCTTTCATCTTTAAAAGACAAAGATGGCACGTGCTAACAAAATGGAATATGGAAAAAAGAAAGAAGGGACAAATAAACAGCATTTAGAACAACAAAAAAACATTTCTACAGAATCAGGGGAGATATAATAGTCTTAGAGAATTTGTAGGAATAACTTTGTAACATTAATTTGAAAATTTAGATGAAATTAACAACTTTCAAAAAATATGAATGAAAATAATTTACTAAAGACACAACAAACATTTCAATAGACTAATAACTTACTAAAGAAAATGAACAGTAGTAAGAAATCTCTCTTCCATTGAAACATCAAGCTAAGGCTATTTTAAAAGTAAGACCACCAAATATTCAAGAAAAGGATAATTATTATATTATACAAATTGTTTCAGAATATAGAAAAAGAAAGATATTTCTCCAAGACCTGTTTTGAGCCTAGCATAACCAAGACACAAAAATCTGACAAGAACAGTACCAGAAAATGAAATTATAGACCAGTCTAACTTATGAATTTGAACGTAACGGTCCTGAATTAAATATTAAGTCAAATGCACCAATATGAAAAAATAATACATTATAAACAAATAGAGTTTTTCCCAGAAATACAAGATGATTCAGCGTTAGAAAATCCACTGATATAAATGATCCCATTAAGGAATTAAAGAGAAAAATTACATGACCGTCTCATAAGTATAGACAAATCATTTGATAAAGTTTAATATTCAAGAAAATGTTGGTCTAACAGAATGTGAAATTAGATCTTTCCTCTTGTCCCTGGATTAGGGATGAGGTCTTAAAGGCATAGAAAAAAGCTATGTTTTAAGTATCTTCACATCCTAAAGCAAGCTGCTCAATCAACCACTCACAAAGGACTTAGAAAGGGGATAGTCGAATTCCTATTCTGTCAGCATTAGCATCATCCATCTCAAGGCAATATAAAAGAACATTAAAACCGGAGCCTGTGCTCCGCAACGGGAGAGGCCACAACAGTGAGAGGCCTGCGTACTGCAAAAAAAAAAAAAAAAAAAAAAAGAACATTAAAATGTCACTGAGAAGGCTGAAAAGTCAGAGAGTTGTACTGGGCAAAATCTCATACACATGCACTTGGGAGAAATGAAGGTGCTCATCTCCACCTCAACCCAAATGAGAGGGCCTTCAAAAGAGCCACTTGGAAATTCTAATGTGTCCCTAGATTTGGGGAGTTAGGATTGGTACCTGTCTTGGGAGCTTGTCTTGGGAAATCTAAAAGCAAGAAGCTTTATCTGGAGGCATCTTGGGGAGGCAGAGACAGTGCTCCATAGGGGGAGGTCCTGCTCCCCCAGTTTGGTGAGAGCAGGGATGAGTGTGTGCTTCTTATAGGCCATCTCACAGTTCCACAGAAGGGAACGCAGCATGGGCCACCTTAAAAGGAACCCTGTCCAGAAGGACCAATGGAAGTGATGAGGATACCTCTCCTGAGTGGTGGGTCACTGTAAGCCAGCATCCTGAGGGTGGAGTCATAAAAGACTGGGTGGAGAAGGCCTTGCCTGAGTGAAGGAAACTAAACGCAAGAAATCCCACTGACAGTGCCACGTCAAAGAGTCACAAAAGCACCGCAAGAAAGTGGAGTCAGCTTTTCAACATCCATCATATCCACAGATTAGCAATGACAGGGAAGACATTTCCTACCATTACGTCTTCTTTCTCCCACCCTACACTAATCCTGGAAAGGCTAAAACACCAACTAGCGGGTCTGAGGAAAGGAGCAATGAGGAAATAGTGAGGAAGCAGCTATGCCCCTTTCTCTCACTGCAATGTCTGCAGCCTGAGATGGTCCCCATGTGAAGCAGGAGAGTTTTAAGTCTGGAGTTTTATTATGGAACTGGACTTGAATATTTATAACCTTAAAGTAGCTGCAGAACATTTTATTACTTGAGGCAACTGGCAAAACTAAGGATTCTGACCATGAATTCATCCCAGGTAGGAAAGAACTATTTAACAGAGCTAAATTAATCAAGAGTGATGAGGGGAGAAAAAAGAAAATTTATTTCTGCCTGCAGAGTACTGAATCCAGCCTGTTCAGTAAACTGGTTACCCTAGGAAAAGAAAGTAACTGCCTCAACTTGATGAAAAGTATCTATTCCAAAGCACAGTGAACACATTTAATGTGAGACTTTAGAATTGCCCTTATGAAAGCCAAAGAAAAGATCGAGATGATCACCTTCACTGGTTGTATTCATCACTGCCCTGGAACATGTAGCGAATGCAATAAGGCTAGAAACTTTTTTACATAAGGAATAATAAGTGGAAAGGAAGAGAGAAAGTGTTATTTTCAGACAATGTGATGGTCCATTTAAAAAGCTAACAGAAATACAAACTAAAGTTTAATAAGAGAGGCTAACATACAGAAATAAATAATAATCTTTGTTATGGGCTGATTCCATGTTTATATAACAGTCATTAGGTGTATATCTTTTTCTCTACTACTAGAAAGTACTGTTATAGCTGAATTGTATCTACCTACCCCCCAACTCAGGCATTGAAGCTTGAACCTCCAGTAACCCAGAATGTGACTGTATTTGGAGGTAGGACCTTTAAAGAGGCAATTAAGTTAAAATGAGGCTGTTATAATGCGCCCTACTCCAATAGGACCAGTGTCCTAAGAAAAAGAGGAGATTAGGACACACACAAAGAGACACCGGGGAGATGCACACACAGATCAAAGACCACATGAGGACACAGGGAAAGGTGACCATCTCTAAGCCAGGGAGAGAGGCCTCAGAAGAAACCAACCCTGCCAACGCTTTGTTCTTGGACTTCCAGCCTCCAGGACTGTGAGAAAATAAATTTCTGTTGCTTAATCCACCCAGTATGTGGTTTTTTGTTATGGCAGTCCTAGCAAACTCATAGAGTTTTATATATTAGCACTGCCTAATTAAAATATAACAGGAAATAAAATACCCCATTTAGAGTTGCAACAAAATTACAAAGCACTTAGGAATAAATCTTACAGTACATGTTTAAGAAATTTATGGGGGAAATTGCAAAGCTTCTTGAAAGAAAGAAATACTTCAGTAAATGGGAAAATATATAATTTCAGTCATAGGAAGATAATGTAAATATTTCCATTCTTCCCCAAATTAGTCTATACATTTAGTGCAATAACATCAAATTCAACTCAAATAGAGTTTTCATGAAAGAGGAAAGACAATAATAACCAAAAAAAAAGCATGGAGAAAGAACACAGAAGAAAGTACATGACTTACTAAATAACTATAATTTAAATGCCTTAGTAATTAAGACATGGTGGTAATTATGAGTTTAAGATGCATTATTTTAATGTTCATTATAAAATATAGTAATTCCTATTGCTTTTAGACTTTTAAAAATCGTGTTAAGGAAGCACTCTACCATTCATTTCTCTAAAAGATTTCTTTTTATGGAAATAGAAATTTTGACAAATGCCTTTTCAACATCTCAAGAAATGATCACATGGCTTTTCTTCTTTCACCTAATAACACATTGTATTATATCAATTGATTTCTTATGTGCAAACATCCTTTCATTTCTGGAATAAATTTAACCTAGTGATGGTAGGTAGTTCTTTTAACATGTAGTTGAATTTAATTAGCTAATATTGTATTTGTTATTTGTGAGTCTACATTCACAAGTAAGGTTGATCTATAGCTTTTTTTTTCTATTTAGATTTTAGTATCAAGGTTTTCTGGCTTTAAAAATGTGTTAAGAACTTCATTTTTATCCTTTGGAACAGTTTAGATAGGCTATGAAAAATCTATTCTTGAAGGTTTGATATTAGAATTCACTCGGGGCCTCTGGCCATTTTCCTTTTAGGTGGTATAGTTTGTTAACAACTTTTTATGTTAATTACAATGCTACTGCCTATTTCAGTTTTCTACTTCACCTGGAGTTAGTTTTAATAAATTAATTTTAAAATAGTTTCAAGTTTTTTTGCAAGGAGCTATATATTAAAACACCAAGAACAACAAAACGACTCTGTATATCAGGTTCAGGTAGGGGAGGAACAGCTGCCCCTTAAATCATTAGCACAGACCTCAGTCTCTGAGTTTGGGAACAGAGCAAGGTTGTAATAGAAAATCTCTCTTTAACTTTCATCTGCAAATTTTTTCATGAAGTGAACTGAGAATGTCATATGCTGAAGACTAAGCACATTTTCTCTGTCTAGTTTAGGAGGATACAGGGGAACTACAGGTCTAACCCTTTGTCCGAAAGGGCTCATCTTCTGGTTACAATTTTCTTATATAATGAAGAACACAATGCCCAAATGTATCCAACAACTGAGTAGCGAGTACTGTGGGTACAGAGAATGCCCCTAGCAGGATGAATTCTTCATCATCTCTCTCCACTAATGCAGCATATCAGCCACACCAGACCAGTCAGACCTCTGGCTAATACTGGTACATTCAACTCGGTTTCAGGAAGCTCTAGTTAATTTCCATCTCTCTGCACACCTGTCACCACAACCCCTGCCACCCCATGCCATCTCCAACCTACCATCGACATCAGAAATGTGTGTGTTTTAAATTCCCAGCTCTAGATCCCCAAAGAGAATTCTGTTTCTGCTCCTGAGGAACAGCACAGAAGCTGCTGCCAGGTTTAAATTATGGCAGGGCCCTTAGTTTGGGTGCAGACACTGTTGGGTCAATGTCACTATTAGGACACTCAGCAGCTAAGAACCTGGGCTTCTTGGGAGGCTGGCGTCTCAGGACCAAGATCTGAATGCAGTGCTTTTTTTTTTTTTAATCAACTTTGCACCCTCTTTCCATTCCTTCTTTAAAGAATTTCACATCCCCGAATGCAGGTAACGCTTGAGGGAGAGAAAAGAGAGAGGCAGAAATAAAGAGGATAGAGATACAGGACAGGGGAGGAGAAATTATATGCATGAAAACCTTTTTCGCTTCTAAGTGGAAAAAAATGGTTTGCAATTTTTTTAGCCTTTGAATTTAAAAACAGAGCAGAGGAGGATACCTTTGAAGCCCATGGGAAAAGTTCCAAAGCAGAACTGCTAGGAAACAGCAGTTGTGAGAGGAAAGTTCAAGGGCCATCTGTATGTCACCAGTGCCCTCTGAAGGCCCTAGGAGGGGCTGAAGGGAGGTGGCATCCTGAGGCAGTTTATTTTATGGTGAGTCTAAAAATGTCAGAGAGAGGACCCTGGAGACCACATTTCATC
The DNA here is from genome assembly GCF_039906515.1 of Pseudorca crassidens. Lineage (NCBI taxonomy): Eukaryota > Metazoa > Chordata > Mammalia > Artiodactyla > Delphinidae > Pseudorca > Pseudorca crassidens. Next base: position 77,756,016 of record NC_090309.1, on the reverse strand, counting down.
ACAGCCTTAAGCGGCCCTGCAGTCTGCTGGCTGCTGGCCACCAGGAGGTGGAAGGCCAGGGAACAACTGTGGCTGCTCTGGCCTGTGCCTGGTGTTTTGGGTATTACAGTAACTTTATTTTTGGAAACAGCCCCAGAAGTGGAAGAGGCTTTGCCTGTGGGACCCTCATTTCCTCCTTCAGTACAAATAGAAGTCAGACAGGAAGTTGGTCAGTGGCCATCGAGGTGGACGCAGCCAAGATTGGATGAAGCCAAACACGAGCCTTGAGGGGTTAGTGCGCAAAGGTAGACACGGGCAGCACCCCATCCCTGGGGGGGAGACAGGTCCCAGCCCCTCCCTGTTGACAGAGGAAGAGAAAAGCAACTTTCTAAGTCAAGAAATTTGCTGACTAGCTTAAAAAGTAGCCAACTGACTATGCTTCCTCAACTGTCCATCTCGAGGACTGGAGACTGAAAGGCCAGGACTAGCATTGCCAGAGAAGTAGGTGGGATTACAGGGCGTCACACGTTTGTTTTCCTTTTGTAATGGAGAGCTCAATGGAGAATCCACTATCACACTCCAGGGCCTCATCTGGGACGGCAGAGAAAGCAGAACATACAAGGTAAAGAGAATGTCAATCTGAGGGTAAAAGTAGGATGAGGGGTTGGAAGAGTCACTGGGATCTGATTTTGAGATCTATAATGCAGGACTAACAGAATTAACAAGGAGAGAGAAAGGGTTCTTAGAGATTATTTGGGTTTAAAAAAAAAAGCTCAAAAAATGAGAAGATTGCCGGAGCTCACACGTGAAGTTAGTGGTCCAGATGACAGTGAAGGCAGGTCCTCTTATTCTTGGTTTAGTATCCCTCTGGTCTCATCATGCCATCTCTAAATAGTCCCTCAGTACCCACACTTTTATTGAGCATCCTCTCTGTGCCTAGTGCCATCATGGGTGTGGGGAAATGCAGAGGCGTGAGGGGAAAATGCTGTCGGGGGATGCAGAATATAATAATATCTTACACTTTCATAATCCTTTACAGATTGTCAAAGCACTGAACATATACTAGCTCATTTAAATTTAGGTCCTCAAACAAATCTGAGAAGTATATAACCTCAGTATATATGTGAGAAAACCAAACATTGCTCAAGGGGACACAGGAGTGACAAAGCCAGGATACAACCCAGGTATGTGACTTCGAAATTTTTCAGTGCAGCTAGAGAGACAAAACATAAACATGTGAAACAATTAGTAAATTATATGAAATAGCACTGTAGTTAATGTAATTCATTCTTGCATGGTTTAATGTGTTCCATCCATTTGAAATGCTCTTTAGCAAAGATGTCCAAGAGATACTTGAATCTGGGTGGTAAGAATACAAGATTTGGGAACCATCACATATAGATGACAACAGAGGTCAGAGGAGTGGAAGTATTTGAAATTGGCCCTTTCACCAATGGTCGCCATTTTATTAACAGTATACAAGAACAAAGGAGAGGTAGTGGAACCTTTGTAATTATGCAAGTTTTAAGTGTAGGCTACTTTATTTAAAGTTATTATTCATGAAACAAAAATGTACTGAGGAGTTGGGTTATCAGTCTCATCTCTCCTCTCTGGCTGGTTGAAACTTGAAATTTTCCCAAATCCAAATCCATGTGAGCTCTGGGAATTATTCAGCTGACACCTCTCCAATAGTTGTTCTTTGCCTGTCCTCATGGCATCTTACTCTATCTATGCAGCTTAGTATGTTGAGGAAAATATTTAAGAGAACCCCTATGCAGATTTATGCAACTCTTCCCATCTGTGGTTTCATCTTTTGCTGTACTCTTCCCATCAAATTCCAGCTGCATCACCTTCCAGTACTCCAATCCCCATGTCCTCGATTCAGTAAAACCACCATGCTCTGCTTGGGTTCCTCTCCTGTGCTTCAGGAGAGAAAATGTCTCCAGGGAGAGGGCCAAGATGCTCACTGGTTTCATTTTGTTTCTTTCGTTTCTCTCAGGGAACACAGTCCTGTTCTGAAAGCAGTTATTTCATGTAGGTTATCCAGTTTTCTAGTTGTTTATGATGTGAGGGAAAGTTTGCTACCACTTAAGCTTCCAACATGGCTGGAGGGGTAAGTGTTCCCATGTATCTTTGAAGTGATGCAAATCTTCTATGGATGTAGAGATGACACTACTTGGATTTCAAAATTAATCATGTATGTTAAAAATTTAAGTATAACCATCTCAAAAATAAAAATGTAATATAAAACTTCCAACCCAAGGGAGCATGAGACACTGTTAAAGAAAACTTGATCATTCCAATAGTAGATGGGAAGGGAGGAAAAATGAAGAAAAGTATATGAGGATTCCAGTGCCAAGAAAGGAAGTCAAGAGAACCAACAGATGGGACTGTTTACTCCTGACAATATAGAGATGATTGAGGTATTTGGAAAAGACTTTAAAATAAATACTGGATGTTTAAAATTCTCAAAGAGCCAAAGGAGGAACTAACAGCATGGAAGAATTAGAAGCATCGAAAGATTAAAGGTAGACATTAAAAACCATTAGAAAATTAGAACTGAAATAAAGAATTAGAAAAATAATAGGATATTCTGAAGAAAGAACAGTTTCTTGGAAGATAGAACTGAGAAAATCTACCGGGGCATAACACAGAGGGATAAAGAAATGCACAATTATGAACTAATATATTCCTATCCAAAGGTCTCCAAAATATATAAAACTCAATATGACCTAATTATAAAGAATACCAAAAACACTATCAGAGAGGGTGATTTTAATATACTTCTCTCAGAAACTATTTTGATCAAAAAAGCAAGCATCTAGGATTCTTGAATAACATGATTTCCGAGCTTGATCTAACAAACACATTTAGAATCTTGGATAGAACAAAAAAAACGGGTTATGTATCAGGTGACCATATGCAAAAATCTAGAATATTCTAGAATATTCTCCAGTCTGTTTCATTGTTGAATGTGAAAGACAAAAGGTTAATCTGTAGCTTCCTTCCCCCACTCTATGCTTCAAAATTTTACAAATATATTGAAGCGTGACGAACCATGTGCTGAAAGCTCGTCTCTAAATTTTGACACTCCAACAGCAGGTGACCACCAAAAGCTTTGTTGCCTTTTCTGTCCCCTGTAGCAGGCTTCTGCCAGAAGCCAAGCCTGGATTTCAAACCTCTCTTTAGGCCCAGAATTGACAAAAGTTACCAAAGAGAAAAGCACCTATGGATACTTAATTCACTGCTCCTTCTAGGGGGTTCACTCTTGCTGATTTTGTTTTCCAGCGAACTCCGTTTAATAGCTCTTTGCTTTTAAGAACTAGAGATTGCAATTCATTTCTTTCTAATTTCCAGAATCTTTAAAAATTGAAAAAAAAAACTTTCCACATGGCCTGAAATTCATCCAGTGTGTTATGGGGGAAAATGGCCATATATTTAAAGCCTCTAAAGATGTCACTTTAGCCCTATGAGACCACTAAAAGCTATGCTGGTTTTTCTTTGCCCCAGAAGTGGTACCCTGATCCTTAGCCTCTAGCCAACACCAAGAATGGATACATTCTCCATGGGAACAAAGCAACCACTGAACCTCAGCTCCCCCTGAATGGTTCTCCACTGCCTGAAAATTCAGTCCATCTAGTCCTCATTGCTTCCAGAGCTTTCCAATGTCTTTAAAATATGATGCTTGTATTTTATCTGGCTTTTCTCAGCGTTGTCAGTCAGAGCATAGGCCTGCCATGACCGATTACATCCCCCTTCAAATGACAGTTTGTGAAAAAGTATCATAATAGAAGAAAACATAGTGACATTTAGTAGTTACTAATTTGGGGTTGAACGGAGTTGCCAGTCTTTTTATTTTTCTGATTTTGTAAATTCCTAAAAAGGAATGAACTAAAGATAAAAAAATAAATCAATGAAATTGTTAAAAAGCAAAGCAACCTGAGCCATTTAAGTTCATTAAGGACAACAAGAGACAACGCAAGGAGTCAATATGCGTATAAGACTAGAATCTACTTATCACAAGAGACAACGCAAGGAGTCAGATATGCATATAAGAGTAGAATCTACTTATCACAAGAGACAATGCAAGGAGTCAGATATGCGTATAAGACTAGAATCTACTTATCACAAGAAAAAAGTGGCATTTTTCACTCTGATTAAAAAAGTGTAAGTAGGTTTGCGAAGACCTACCATATCTTAAAAAGAAAAATGAGAAAAACTGTATGGTACTTCTACGTGACTAGATTGTGAGTTACATGGTGTGACTGGAGAAACCCAAGGAGTTTCTGACCCTGATACCCTTCTCCCCTTGTCTGCCATGAGAGTGATCTCTTTTACTACTTCCAAATCTTTTACCTATAGAGTCAGTACTCTGGGTTATGGACCATAAGCATGTTTATTGGCTCTGATAAAACAGGGAGACCTCAACTAAAACACCCATCACTTCCTTGGTTTAGCACAAAGGCCTCAGTTGGTAGGGAAAGCAGCCTTTTCCAGTTTGATCTAATTAACACAGGATATAAAACATTGGCAATATCATCTACTACACTGTGAAAAACATGAGAAGTCTATTAACAAGGATCATAGACTAGAAGTTTACACATGTAAGTGCATGTGGGATACACTCAGTTAATAAGTCGCTACCAGTCTCTGTGTATCCAGTCTTATGGAACAAACTGGATACATGGTAGACATGTCTAGTAGCCTACTGAGTATTCATTCTCCTCCTTATTTACAGAACCCGACTTTTGTTTGGGGAGGTGGCAAACAATAAACACAGAAAAAATGCTTTGTTTCTCAGGCTCACTTGCAGCTAGGGGTCGACCAAGTGACACAACTGTGGTTGAAATTTACGGGGAAGAGATAGCCACAGCTGACATATGCCTTTTTTCCTTCCCGCTTTACCCTTCTTCCACCTAGAACACAGTTCTGATGTCTGGAGGTGAAATAGCCATTTTGAAAAAATACTGTAAGGATGGGAAAGACAGGGATATTTCCTTGAGAAGCTGCACTATCCCCAAACCATCAATCTTCAGACTGCCTGTTATGTGGGGAAAAAATAAACCCACTGAAGATTATTATCAAGCAGCTATCATGATTATCATTATTACATGCAGCCAAATGCAATCCTAATTGATGAGAATGGGAAATTGTTACAGATTTTCATGAACTTGCAATCAGAGTTTCTGGAAATCCAAGGACAGATAATTCAAAAATGAGGACTGATCAATGATGCCATAGGAAAACATGGAAAGAAAAGGGTTTCATAAGAAAAACAAGAAAGAATAGTGCTTCGTTATTGGGGGTTCACTGGAAGCACTGAGTGAGTCTTTCTAAAACCAATTTATAACACACTACAGAATTATTTGTAATTCCCTTGGCTATCTATACCTCAAGGTCTTTCTCATCCTAGCATGACTTCTTCCAGTCTTTCTCCTTCTCTTTCAAAATACACCCCCAGAACTGTCCCAAAATTTGTCCTGAGCTAGACCTTGTCATTCTTGCCCACCTCCTCATACCTTCCTAATCTATTCATTTTCGCAAGTCCTTCTTTGTCCTTTCCAAAGCAAATCAGACACATCGGTTTGGTCCTTTTACTTCTCCTTCTCACCCATTTATCCATATCTGTGCCAGGAACAGTACTGGCAAAGACAAAATTATCCTTAGTGTGAAAAGGAAGATGGAAGCCATTAACATCACCTTCTATTATTTTTTAATTACACACAGATATGCATGATAAAAATACACTCATAGACACATACTTGCATCCATCTGCCTTCATTAACACCCAGAATCCAGAAGAATCTTGTTCAAACAAAGCTTGTTATAATAAGGACCAATGTCAACTGCCACCTTGGCCCACCATTTAACTTGGCTAAACTACTGCTTGTGTCATTCAGTCCCCTAAACAGGAGCTTAATCAGTACCTTTCATGACATTCAAGGCAATTCAGAAAACTACTTTTGAAAAGTAACATAAAGCACCACACATGCCATAAAGCATCTCTCCTCCCTGCAAATCCGGAAGATGGGAATGCCTTTTCCTCGCCCTTGCATGTCCAGCTCTCTGACACAGGAAGTCCCAGTCTCCATCTCCTCCAAGCTTTGAAGCCCACATCCCAAGAAACATTTCTGTCTTATAAATAGTGCCCTTGCTTCTCCAGCCACATCTCACATTTTATTTTTGGTTTTTGATGCTCTTTTTATTGTCATCTGTCTTTCATCAATCTCCCATGGAGAATTCCAGCTACCAGTACTAACGACATTATACACAGTACCACCATTGATGCCAACATGAAATGGAAATACATATTTTTTTTGTTAGGGTGTATAAACTTCCTGGTTTAATAAAGCAGAACTACACTGAAAGTTTATCTAACTCACTTTATAATAAGAAAAGGCCTTGGTGAGTGTGTTTGCATTATAAAGAAAAGCTAAAATTAACACTTTTAAGACCACCTCCAACACAGAGTAAACCTTGTTATAAGCACAAAAGAAAATCAAGGTAAAAGTTGATTAAAACACTGAACCAAATTAAATTTGATCTAATGGTGTTTACTTGTCTTAACATCTGGAAAAGTTTGGGCATACACTGCAAACATTTTTAACCTAATTTTAAAATATATTATGCTTAGTTTCCACAGATGTATTTAAGTTGGGTCCTTTTAAAGAAACAATTCTTTCGGTTTTTTTTTTTTTTTTTGCATTTAACAGGCAAGAATTTGGATCATAAGGTGCCAGTGGAAAGAATATCTAAATATCTCCCCTATTGGGTCCTCAAAAAGACACACTAGTATTTAAAAAACACAATTTAAAAAGATCTTGTATCCTTCATGGGTGAAAAACAAATACGGAGGAACTCCTAAATAGGGGTTGCATGGGAGTGTTTTCACCTGCAGAGAAAAGCAAGCGAGGTAGCTGAAGGGGACCAGTCCCAATTCCACGGACATGCAGTAAACTCCAAGAAAGTCAGACTCTTGCACGGTTGAGGGATTTAGTTATACTCATAACTACTCTAAGCTAAATTCTGCTTCTCCTGTAGTCCTTATGGGCTCTGCCCTTCCCCTCCCCACCCAACATACATTTTTTTTCCAGTGGCTGCATGGGTGGGGCTGGCTAAGGTGTAGAAACCATTCTCCCAAACAAAGTCCACGGCTGCTTGGTGTTAAAGCTTGAAGCCCTTTTCCACCCCATCTTATGCTACCACTGGGTAGGAAAGGGTGGGATAGATATTTATGGGGATCAGCTTGGGAAGAAAAAAACAGGAAAGGGAATTGAAGACTCAGTCCAACCTTGTAAAATCCTGAGATTTTACAAGAACTCTAGAGTTACTAGAACTCTCAAGATTTATCTGATTTTCTGGTTGGTGTCAACTTAACTGTTTACTCTGCACAGGAATCAGATCCCCCAACACCCTACTTCTCTCTCCTCCTCTCCCTTAGTGTTGTATTAGCATTTGGTTTGTCAGCTCTGTCTTTCCTGAATTCACAAAATAGTCTGTAGCTTCTTGATGGATAGGGTCAACTCTTGGACATATTTTTTATTTTCTCCATCACAGCCTAACACAGGATTTCCTGAGTACACAGCAGGTGATGAGTTCTGCGGGGGTATTGAGAAAACACAGGGTTGATTAATCTTTTGTCTTTGGGCTTTTTCAGTATCCATTTAATATCCTAAAAGAGAGTTATGACTTGATACAAACAGCAGATAAAAATGTAAATTTTAAATCAGAGAAACAACAACTGATTTTTTTCTTCTCTGTTCTCCCTTCTTATCACTGTACTGATCCTTCTAGAGGCAGTTAAAAGCTTGCCCTGCTAGAGATTCAGGCAAAGGCTGTGAGCTTTGTGTGTCTGGCAAGTGTCATGGTCAGCAAAGTTGCTTTTCTTGTTAGAATAGTCTATTTTCTACTGTGATAGAGCTTCACACTTATGATTTAAAAAAAAAAAAAATTTCTGTGGCAGAGACATAACCTCCCTCTAAATTCTCATCTTATGGTGTAACTTCATCCACATACTCATAACTCAGAGCAGCCTGTTATTGAAATTATGTACACATTTCCTCCTTATTTCTTGTTGCTAGAGGATAACATAGGTTAGCCACAGGATAATACTTAAAACATCAAGAATCACAGCCATTCCCCTCTCTTCTTGGCCTTTATAAAATAATTTATAACCTTAATCCGTACCACTTGAAAAACCTAATCAATTCTATTTTTTTCAACTCCCTTTATGATTACCTTTTTGGTTGTCTACCTAGAACAGTGGTTCTCAAAGTATGGTCCCCAGACCAGAGGCACTGCTAGCACCTGGGAATTTAGGAGTGTTAATTCTACAGGTTTTATCCCAAACCCACTGAATCAGAAACTCTGGGGTTGGAGCCCAGTAATGTGTGTTTTAACAAGCCCTCCAGGTGATTCTGCTCAAATCTGAGAACCACTGACCTAGTACCGGCAGCCTCACTTTTCAGGAACTAAGCAACCTGGCGTCTCAGAGAAACAGCTCTCACCTTAGCCATTACACTTGTAAAGACAGGACAGGGAGCAACTCAGGAGAGCCTGGGGCGTGCCTCCAGAGAACACCATTGCATAAAAGGGGTAGCCTGGCCAATCCACGTGTTAGCACCTCAGACCTGATTGAGGCAAACACCCCCAGGAGACGACTGACTTGGAATTTGAGAGGAAGTGATTGCACATCATAATCAGTAAATTGCACGGAGGGATAAACAGAAGCATCTGCTACTAACATTTTCAAAGCTACATTTTTCACAGGTACATTCCAGAGTGTAACAAACCATTTCCACATGTGGGGCTGACCTCTCAACTATATATCTTACCTGCCTTTTGTGTCATCGCAGATTTCTTTTGGAAGTTAAAGTTCACTTCAAAGTCATAGTGAAGCCAAAAACTTTTCCAGGTGCACTGATGAGCCTTCAGAGATGTTGGTGATCTAGGCGAAACTGTGGATTAGGGAGGGCTGCCCTGCCTTCTGTGATACCCCTGCCCACATCAGTTACACGGATGCAGCTTAGAAGAGCTGAAGGAATGCTCAATGTCGCTAATTATCAGAGAAATGCAAATCAAAACTACAGTGAGGTACCACCTCACAGTGGTCAGAATGGCCATCATTGAAAAATCTACAAATAACAAATGCTAGAGACAGTGTGGAGAAAAGGGAACCCTCCTACACTGTTGGTGGGAATGCAAATGGATGCAGCCACTATGGAGAACAGTATGGAGGTTCCTTAAATAAACTAAAAATAGAGTTGTCATAGATTCAGCAAACCCACTCCTGGGCATAAATCCAGAAAAAACTATAATTCAAAAAGATATATGCACCCCTATGTGCATAGCAGCACTATTTACAATAGCCAAGACATGGAAACAACCTAAATGTCTATAGACAGATGAATGGATAAAGAAGATGTGGTACATATATACAGTGGAATACTATTCAGGCATAAAAAGAATGAAATAATGTCATTTGCAGCAACATGGATAGACCTAGAGATTATCATACTAAGTGAAGTAAGTCAGAAAGAGAAAGACAAATACCATATGATATCACTTATATGTGGAATCTAAAATATGGCACAAGTGAATTTATCTATGAAACAGAACCAGACTCAGACATAGAGAACAGACTTGTGGTTGCCAAGGGGGGTGAGAGGAGGGATGGATTGGGAGTTTGGGATTAGCAGATGCAAACTATTATATATAGAGAATGGATAAACAACAAAGTCCTACTGTATAGCACAGGGAACTATAGTCAATATCCTGTAATAAACCATAATGGAAAAGAATATGAAAAAGACTGTATATATATATATATATATATATATATATATAAAACTGAATCACTTTGCTGTACAGCAGAAATTAACACATTGTAAATCAACTACACTTCAATGTAATAAATTTTTTAGAAAAAGAATAGCTGGAAGAAACTTATTAGCATATCAGTGCTTGGACCCCACTCCTCAAAGTTCTGATTTCATTACTCTGGGTGGGGTCTATGAATTTTTTAAAAACACTCCATGTTCTTCTGTGCATTCCAATTCTAGAACCACGGAGTTAAACAAACGTTTCTTGAGTACTTACATGTGTGAGTCTTTTGGTAAGGCAACGGAAGATTCAAAAGAGCAAAGGTAGAAGGGTATGTCTTCAAGAAGCATGGAATGAGGAGCAAGACATACACACCTAGCTGGAGCCCGCAGCAGACTATAGGTGCCACGTTAGGGCTACACACAATTTATCTTTGCCAAAAACAGGGTAGAGTTAATTCCAAATAGGTACAAATGGATGTACCTCTACAGAGGAAATTGGCTTTGAATTTGGTTTTGGAGGATTTTTAACAGACAAGTGAGAAAGAATGTTTGGGACAGAGAAAATAAAGATGAACAAACGTGTAGAGGCAAGAAAGTTCTAGCATGGTGGAGGGGTCAGTAAATACTGTATAGTCACTGTATACAGGAAATGATGTTGGCAAGGTCATCAGGGCTAAATGTTAAAGGATTTTTGAATGCCCTGGTAACAACTTGGATCTATTCTCAATGAAAAGTAACATCATGATACATATTTAGAAAGATGTACCATTTGGAAGCTAGCTACTATTTCTACTAAGGAAAGTGTTGTGAACTGTATTTAGCCAATTAAATAAACAGTTATTGATCATTTAATTTACTTTGGTATACATTCCTGTGTTAGACACCATGAGGAATTTTAAAATACCCAAGGCAACAATTTATAATGAACAGATTGTTGAACCTTACACTACTCTCTTGTAATTCTATTAAATGAAATAGAATTCTGTGGGTTAAGTGACCAATTTCTGTTGTTACTGTTAATAATTCTTGTTTTTGTTTTTCTTTTTAAAGTAGTTTACATATGGTAAAAGTAGCTTGCTGGAGCCACTTAGAACATTAGCCCAGCAGCTGGCTATATGAAACATGCACTAACACACTCTGGACTTGGAGGAGATGCTTATGCCCTGAAGACCATTCAGAAGCAGGGCTGCAACCCAGGGCAAGTGCCCTACTCAGAAGGGCTTCTGCCTTTCAGGCATCTTCCAGTGACAATAAATGGGATGCATGTCACCATGTGTGAGTGTTTTGTATGCAGGCATGTTTGTTTGGTTTTCTTTTATCCAGGAAAGAAGGCTCATTCTCTCTTCCTGTGCCATTAACAAAAGCAATCACTCTACCTCTCTCCAAAACGCACTGAATTTTCTAATAGTTGACATCTCTTATGGTGGTGAAGGGAAGCCCTGGCACTGACATGACTCTGAGATCTGAGAGCACCACTCAGGCAAGCCTCAGCACCACTAATTGCTTGCACAGTGACCTTGGGTAGGTCATTTTCCCTCTCTAAGTCTAAATTTCTTCATTTGTGAAGCAGAAAAAGTAATAGTACCTAAGACACAGGAATTTGGGGGGATTAAATGAAATGACATGCTAAGAACGTGAGCTACAATTACCAAAATAGCATACAGGGCCTTGTGCCAGATGCCAGGGATGGAGAGGCAAATGAGGCAGTACATCTGCTCTCTTTGGCAAACCAGCAGCATACTGTGTCAGTACTTGCCTTCCCCAACCTTGTCCATGTAGGAGACCTCCAACCTGCAGGCTCGGATCTGCTGAGTCCTGAACCAAAGGGTATGAACCAAACTTGCCCCTTCCCAGCAGCAAGTTTTGTCTGGATGTGGTCTTGCCAGAGACTCAGGGCATCCATGCAACCCCTGAGCTGGAGGAAGGGGCCACAAGCCAAGGAATATATGGGGCCTCTAGAAGCTGGAAAAGCAAGGAAACAGATTCTTCCCTAGAGCCTCCAGAAGAACCCAGCCCCGCTGACACCTTGACAATAGCCCAGTGAAACTGATTTTAGACTTCAGACTTCCAGAACCATACGAGAATAAATCTGTACTGTTTTAAGCAACCAAGTTTGTGGTAATTTGCTATAGCAGCCATAGGGAATGAACACAAGAAGATTAGAAAAAGAAATTAGAACTAGTCCTTGAATACCCAGTTGGGAACTTTGTCTGTATTCCCTGTGTCCTCTGAAAAGATGTAACAGAGATGTGTGGGTTCCTGCCTCAACCTGGACAGTCACCTCCAAGCAAGGCAGTCATCATAATTAAAAACTCCCTCTTCCATACTCCTGCTGCCATACCATTCCTACATGCCACCACCTTCCTTCCCCAGAGGGAACCCCTTGCAATATGGATATCAGACCAGATGGGATTCATGTTCATTACACCCATTCGGATCCTGTGACGGGCTACTGGCTGCCTCTGGGCAGCCCCACAGCCAGGAAGTTTGACTTATCCTCTTCTTCCTGCTCCTCTGATACACCTGGTGGCCAAGACCAAGGCTGTTGTAACTGCAGGGTTATGCAGTCAGCTTCCTGGGCTTCACACTTGTAAGCGTAAGAAGGTAACATGCCCCCGAGGATGACTGAACCCATCTCCGCCTCCCCAGCGACCCTTAAACAAAGTCACTGCCAATTTGGAATGGCTCTGGAGAAGCCAACAATGCTACCAAAAATCCAGGGCAGGAACATTTCTGGTACTTGAGCTAACTTCAAAGATGAGAACTAATTCATTTAAAGAAATGAAACCCTTTAGGCTGAAACATCCTCACCTGAAATAATCAAAACAAGTAGCTCATTACCTTTCTTGGATACTTCTAACACAATCTGATCTTATGAGGATGCCAGTCTAACTTTGGAGAGAGAAGACTGTGTCTGCCCAAGGAGTGAGTAAGGAGACTGTGATAGACATTTCACATGGGGAGCTGCAGTTACCTGTACTCTGTATCACCGCAGTCACTTTCTGCATCACAACTGGCTCACAGAGAGCAAAAGCAGGATCCAAAGTACGAATAATTCATCTTAACTAAGTTCTTTTCCTTTTTCCCATTTAATTTTAATTATATGTGTAATAAACGAATACATGTGCTTTATTTGCAAAACAAATAACTATGTATAATAATAGTGAAGGGCTTCCCTGGTGGCGCAGTGGTTGAGAGTCCGCCTGCCGATGCAGGGGACACGGGTTGGTGCCCCGGTCTGGGAAGATCCCACATGCCGCGGAGCGGCTGGGCCCGTGAGCCATGGCGGCTGAGCCTGTGCATCCGGAGCCTGTGCTCCGCAACGGGAGAGGCCACAACAGTGAGAGGCCCGCGTACCGCAAAAAAAAAAAAAAAAAAAAAAAGTGAAAAACCCATTAGTTGTTCCTCTCCAAAATCTCATTCCCCTCCTCTAGAACTAACCTAGACAATAATTTAATGTTCATTTTTCAAATGTTTCTAAGTGTCTATATCAACATGTATTATATACAGAGTTTGAAATTAGTTTAACATAAGGGCAGGAACAATAAATCTTTTTCTGTGACTTGCTTTTTTAAAAAATATATATACTTTTTACTTTAAAACACTTTTAGATTTACAGGAAAACTGAAAAAATGGTAATAGAGTTCCCATATACCCCACATCCAGTTTTCTCATTAACATCTTACATTACTATGGTACATTTGCTACAATTAATGAACCAATACTGATAAATCATTATAAACTAAAGTCTATACTTTATTCATATCTCCTTAGTTTTCACCTACTGCCCTTTTTCTGTTCCAGGACCCCATCCAGGACACTACATTGTATTCAGGTGTCATGTCTCCTTAGGCTCCTCTTGGTTGTGACAGTTCCGCAGACTTTCCCTGTTCTGATGATACTGGTTAGATACTTTGTAAGAGGTCCCTCTATGGGGATTTGTCTGATGTCCTTTTCCAAGATTAAACTGAGTTCTGGGTTGTTGGGAGGAAGATCACAGAAGTAAAGTGCCAATTTCACCATGTCATATCAAGGGCATATACTGTAACATGCTTTATTACTGTCGATGTTGACCGTGACCACCTGGCTGAGGCAGTGTTTGTCAGGTCTCTCCACTATAAAGTTACCCTTTTTCCTCCCTTTCTATTCTATGCTCTTTGAAAGGGAGTTACTATACACACCCCCTTGAGGGCAGAGTATCTACATAAATTATTTGGAATTCTTCATGGGAGGTTTGTCTACTCTCCCCTATGTGTTTTACTCAATCATTTATTAATTTCTATCTGTATAAACTCATGGATATTTATTTTATACTTTGCATTAGAATCTAATACTACATTATTGTGCCTTGCTTTTTTTACTTATCTGGGCAATTTTCCATTCCTTTAAACCATAATTCTGAAACCATGGTTGTATAATTATGTACTTAGAATGTTATTTTTTAATTGAGCTCTTGCTACATGAACTATGGTGTAGAGATATCTGTGATTGCCAAGAACATAGCTGACATCATTTCCATACTTCAAAACTGATTTGGGTGGGAGGGAGCAGTTAAATAGGGCACTAATGCCTGCCATTACAAGCAGTTGTTTGGAAATCCAGGAGAATCTGGACATGCTAGAAAATGAGACGTTCAGAAAATGATCCTTTTCACCCATTCCACTCCACCTCACAAATGTTCTTGGGATGCCTTTAACAAGAAAAGAGCACCCAATTCTCTCTCCTTTTGCCATTGATATAAAACATTAATTACACCCTCGTCTAAAGTATGTGGAATATTTAAATTGTTAATAACTCACGATTACAAGGGGAGTCCTGTCACTGATGTGGTGAAATCTGAGATGTTGGGCAGGATAAGTTCTATGGTTTCAGGCTGAGTTTTGGGAGGGATCACAGGTAAATGCAGGTATCTGGTCTACCAAGTGCAACCAGCAGTTTCTTCCTTGATTTTCAGCAGACCTCTGCAAAGAAAGCAACTTGCTCAAAGTTGTAGTCTGAGAAGATGAAAAATAATACAACTCTTGGGACTTCCCTGGTGGCACAGTGGTTAAGAGTCTGCCTGCCAGCACAGGGGACACGGGTTCAATCCCTGGCCCGGAGAGATCCCACATGCCACAGAGCAGCTAAGACTGTGTGCCACAACTACTGAGCCTGCTCTCTAGAGCCCACAAGCCACAACTACTGAGCCCACCTGCCACAACTACTGAAGCCCGTGTGCCTAGAGCCCGTGCTCCACAACAAGAGAAGCCACTGCAACGAGAGGCCCACGCACCGCAACGAAGAGTAGCCCCTGCTCGCCACAACTAGAGAAAGCTCACGTGCAGCAACAAAGACCCAAAGCAGCCCAAAATTAATTAATTAATTAATTAATTTTTTAAAAACCCCAAAACTCTTAAGGCATATACTGCCAAACTATCATCATACCAACAACTCAGTGAGGGCACAGAAGAGTATCTCATCCTCTCTGACCGACACCTGTACTGCTCATTGATCTTCTTTCAGTCCTACTAGGCTTCCCTTCACTCAGTCTCTCCGGAGCTCACAAAGGGACCCTCTGCTCACCTCCAGTAGGAGTCCCCACACGTCACTGGATTTTGCTGACAAGTGACCTTTCTCTCCTGGGATAAATAAGCCCATGACAATGAACCCACCTCAGTCCATCCAGAAAGGCCAGCAGGAAGTAACAGCAGCTGGGGCAACTGCTTCTTCTTGACTCCAGGCTTTTGACGGAATTACTGAAATCTCCCAACTTCTGGAGTTGAAGCAGTGAGAAAATGTAAGTGGCTCCTTCACCTCCTTACCAAACGGAAAAGACCACGCCTCTAAACTTAAGTCTATACTTGCTCTTCTGGCATAAAAGCTTCTTTGCCATCTGTTTCAAATTGCTCTTTTTCTTGTCTTATCTCCCAAGCAGGCTCACAAGAGACCTCTGCTCTAGCCAGGCTGACCTCCGCCCTACTTCTCTATTGTCGTGTGAATTCTTGCCCCAAGTGTTTGCTGAGCTCTCCTACCCCTTACAATACTCTACTCACCTCTTCACCTACAAACCCCATCTTTAACTTCAGGCTATGTCTCAAAATCTATCTACTCTGAGACCCCTCATCACCTCTCTTCCTAGAACTTTCCCCTCTCCTGCCCATGTGGTGTGTCTGCTATTCTTCTGTTCCGCAAGAGTGGCCCTGCAGGTCTGATCTTCCTCCACCGAGGGCAGAAACTGGGTCCTATACATCCTTTACAACACCCAAAGCTCTGAACATCAGGGATTGTTTTCCAATGAACACGTGCATGAGTCACCACAGTGAAGCACAGAAATGATCCCCCATGGGAAATGGGGCTGACATTTTCAGCCATTTTAGACGCAGCAACAAGTAGATGAAGAGATTTGCTAAAGGTCAAGTAGGTACTTATCTTCATTCCCTCATCCAACATCACTAAAATAAAGGACTATAAAAGATATGAACCCCAAATGACAAGGAGAGGATTACAGCAGATGAGAGATGCTCAACAAAATTTAGGAAACAAAAAGCAGACAAAAAGCAGACTGTTAACCACTGTGCTGCCAGGGAAGCCCCCAGAAATTATTATTTTAAAGAATGAATGCTCTCAGATATAAGAAAAGATATTAAGAGATATCAAATCTAGGGTCTTCCCTGGTGGAGCAGTGGTCAAGAATCCACCTGCTAATGCAGGAGACACAGGTTCGAGCCCTGGTCCGGGAAGATCCCATATGCCGCGGAGCAACTAAGTCCATGTGCCACAACTACTGAGCCTGTGCTCTAGAGCCCGTGAGCCACACCTACTGAGCCCACGTGCTGCAACTACTGAAGCCCGTGCGCCTAGAGCCTGTGCTCCGCAAGCCCCCACTTGCCACAACTAGAGAAAGCCCACGCACAGCAACGAAGACCCAATGCAGCCAAAAAATTAATAAATAAATTTAAAAAAAGAGAGATATCAAATCTATGCAGAAAAGAGTAAGTGCTAATAAAAGAATACTGAACAAGAAAAACCCTTAAACACTGAAAATATTACAGCACTTAAAATTAGCATTTAAAAATTCGGTAGATGACTAAATTGAAGGAACTCTCCTGGAAAGTATAACCAAAAAATGGATAGAAAGGGAAAACAATAAAATTAGAAAATTAAAAGATAAATTCATGAAAACTGGCATTCAACTGATGAGATGACCTGAAGAAATGATCAGAGAAAGAAACTGTAAAAAAAATAATAATATAAGAAAATATTTTTGAGCCAAGGGATATGGCTTTCTAGATCAAAAGAGAATACTGCATGCCCAGCATGCTGAATTCAGAGAAGACCCATCACGGCTTATCATCGTGAAATCTGGGATAAAGAGAAGCTCCTGAAAGTTTCCCGAGAGAAAAATCATCAAATTTTTCTCATGAAAAGAATTAGGAATATAAAGAATTGCTCCATACTCTTCAAAAAGTAGCATTGGGAGCCACCTGACCATAGAGAAATGCCTTAAAATTCTAACAGAAAACTATGACTACAAATCTATACCCAAACTACTATCCAATATGAGAGGAGAATAAAGATATTTTCAGACATGCTAGGTCTTATAAACTTTTTCTTCTTTGTATTTTTTCTCAGGAAGCTTTTGGAAAATATGATCTTCCAATATGAGGGTCTAAACTCAGAAAGAAGACGTGAGGTCCAGGAAACCAGGGATCTAACTTAGGAGACAGATGATGGAAATTCCCAGGAGGATGATCAAGACAAATCCTAGGATACCAGGATGCATCAGCCCGAGATCATCAACCATCTTGACTGGCGGAGAAGGACAGGACAGATGGCTCTAGGAGGAATAACTCTAAGAAAAAAACAAACCTGAAAGATTGCCTGAAGTTTCCGTTCATATTGAGAAGTGCTTTATAGCTCTGTTAGAAAAGCTGGCGAAGAATTAGTTATACAAATAACAGTATGAAACGAAAGAAGGAATATTGACTACAAAAAGTTGTAGAGAAAGAGAGTAATGGTATAATTGCATGGCTCATCTTTGAATAATATTTACATAATTATACAATGCCTGACACTAAATATCGATTTGAGTAGAAATGGCACTGTAACTATAAAGTGGGGATGGGGAGAAGAGCTGTGTATGTGTTTGGGGCAGGGGCAGAGGGGTGGTATAAAGAGAATGAAATCCACATTTTCCATAGAATAAAGTCAATAGATAACGTCTAAAATTGAAAAGTGGAGAAAAAGTATAAACATGATACTTAGAAATATAGAAGTAAATGCCAGAGGAAACAACAGTAAGGATTAAAAGCGGCTACTTCTGAAGAATAAAAATCAGGGATAGAAGAGGGTAGAACAAGAAACTGCTGTTTTATATCATAAGATTTATGATGTCATTTGACTTTTGCTTTTCAGAGAAGCAGTGTGGTACAGTGCTCACAAGCCCAGACCTGGGTTTGGATTTCAGCTCTGACACTTGCTGTGTAAACTTGGACAAGATCCTTAAGCTCTCTGTGCCTCGATGACCCCTTTCAAATTGGAATAATAATGCTTGCCTCATGTTATTGTAAGGCTTGAGTCAGTTCATAAAGCACTTAGAAAAGTAGTACTTAGTGTTTTCAACCATTTACTATTACTGTTATTACTAGATTATATATATATAATTTTTTAAATTAAAATTAAAATAGAAAAAAGGAAGGAGTATGCAATTATGCCTTAAGCTCTGCTTCTGAAGGCTCTGTCCTTTCTTTCTTCATAGACAGTAATGGTCAGCATTTTATATTCAGTTTTGCCCTAAATATACCAATTTCTGTCCCCTCCTTTCCCTACAGAAAATGTCAGTGAACACAGGAACTCCTGAGAGGGTGTGCGACCTCAGCACTCTTCCCCGTGCCCCCGAGGGGGTGTCTAGGGAGTGGTCTACACCAGCGGTCCCCAGCCTTTTTGGCACCAGGGAGCGGTTTCAGGGAAGACAATTTTTCCACGGCCGGGGGGTATGGTTCAGGGGGTAATGCGAGCGATGGGCAGCGGCAGATGAAGCTTTGCTCCCTTGTCTGCCGCTCACCTCCTGCCGTGCGGCCCACTTCCTAACAGGTACCCGGGGACCCCTGGTCTACACCATCGCTTAAGCCCTCCCTAGGATGGAGACCACGCTATCAGAGTCCAGAATGCACCCAGCCTGACTCTGTGCGTGTGCTTTTCAAGGCAACAGGTCGTAAAGCATCCTAGATCACTGTGGTTATTGTGAAAAGACTTGCTGTCCTGCCAGGGTCCCAGACAGAGCTCTCTGTGATTCAAAAGTGAATGAAAGAAGCGTGCAGACACATTCTAGGAATCAACACTTCACTGGCTCTTCAAGGGCAAAAGAAGACTCCCTCTTATGGCCCCCTCTGCTCTGCCCTGTGCCTTCTTCTCCTGACCATAACCCTGTGATACAGTACACGGTGGAAACGCTAGAAGGCTGCTGCTTTACTCCCCAGTACTTCTCTGTCCTGTTCAGCTACAGCCCGGCCTCAACGCAGCATCCTCATGAGAGGGGAAACCATGGTGACCTGTGACCCGGGTGTGACCACTCCCACTGCCCCACGGCAGAGCGCACCTGCAGGCCGTGGTGGACTGAAGTGCTTTCATTACAAAATGTGGGGAATGAGCTTGCTCACAGCTCTGACACCTATTGACCGTGAGACCTGTACTGTCAGTTCTCCAGGCCTCGCGTTGTAAAATCTGAGAGTCAGGATGCCTGGCAGGATCAGCGCCCTCATCTCACCCAGGGTGAGCAAAAGGCCCGAGGAAGTGAAGGGATCTGAACGAGGTAACACACTGAATTAGAACAGGGGCTCGAACCCCAGCCTACCGAGCCCGGGACGGTGCTCTTTCCACGGTGCCTGATCACTGCCAGCTGTCTAAATCATCACCTCCCAATCACAGACTCCTCCACGTGAAGCCCCAGAACACCGTCCAGAAATCCACAGGAAGACAGCATCATTCTTTCACAATACGGTCATTCCCTTCCAAGGCTTCAGCACTGGATATTCATCTTACCAAGAAATTCCCAACTAAAATAACAAATGGAAGATGAAAAGCTCCAAATCAGTTTAAACAACCTTTACCTGCATAGGCAGTCAAATCGGCATATCTGACAGCAAGTTCTCATACAAAGTCAAAGACTCACCCTGCTGTATGTAGACCAGCGGTAACGGAGCCTCGGGGGAAGGGAGCTGCTTCCGAACCAGTCGTTAAGATGAGCCAACTGCTCCCTTCCCTTCCCCCTCCCCTGCCCACACCCACCCAAAGGCCAGTCTCTCCCAAGCTGTTTGGCAACTCTGTTGAAGACAGCTTAAGGTCCAGGAGTGGATTGGGAACAGCTAACACTCTGGCAATCATTTCCTTTTCCTTGAGCCCAGACTTCAGTGGGCGTACGATGTGGCATTTTGCTTCTGATTTCAATCATTTCCCCAGCAATTCAGCATGAGAAAAATAAGAGCTTGCACCAGCTCAGGAGCGGCCAGCCCCCAGGTTCCCTGCCTCCTTGCAGTGGACTTGGTGACCTAAGAAGCCGGCCACACATTGCCTGTAGGACAACGCAGGAAGGTTCATCGTGCATTGCTCTCTTCTCTTTAAGTCAAAGAAGCAGATGGGCCTCCAATCCTGCCGAAACAAGCCTGGAAACTACGAGGATGGACAAGCGATTTCACTTTTAAGCTGTTTATGGCAGTTGTTGGAAATTAACATAACTGATTCTGGTGTCTATGTCATTGCTAGGGATGTCTAGAATACGAGCTAAGGAAACGCTGGGGCATATTTTCTTCATCCTCTGGTTCCCCCTGGTTTTTTGGGCTAGCCTCCTTCACCCATCCTCCACTTGACTGACAAGTGATATAAAACATGTCTCGGAGCCTATCATGCCCTTACAAAGAATTATCCAGGGCTCCTGGGAATCTTCAGCATAAAGGTCCCCACGGACTTTCAGAAGGCCCCACCAGCTTCTTCCTGGCCCTTCCCCACTCCATCCTCTGCTTCAGCCGTGCAAAGCCATGCACAACCCAGGTTCTCTCTCACCTATTATTGAACACACATTTCCCTGTTCTCAGAAAACCTCTTCCCCCTTTCAAATAGCCTACGTCTCAGCAGAAATGCTATGTCCTTCAGAAAACCCTCCTAGGCCCCTCCAAACCCTGAGTATTGAATGTCCCTCCATGGAAGATCCACTGGGTTCTTAAAATGACCTCTAGCAACATACTTTTTTTTCTTTTTTTTTAAATCTGTCTCTCCGGCTAGTTAGTGAGCAGTTTATCAGGAACAGTAACTTTCCACTCTGAGTCCCGCCACCCTGCACCTAGTGAATAGAATGTGTTCAGTGACGCAATTTATTCAATTGATTCAATGGTTCTTACGGGCAGGAAATATGCTATATTCTTTTTTTCAATCCTCCAGGTAACAGATGCTCAAAAGCAGTTTGTGAAGGAAAGAATAAATTTAAAAAGCTGTATTTCCCCAACTCACAGAACCTGTACTTTGTCCTCAGACATATGCGCATCTGAAGAACAATGATGTCAACCTGGGCTTTGGTCTTCAAGTCGTTCATCACGCCCTGCGTCCCAGGCGGCATCTGCTACTTGAGTGCCCTCCCTCCTGGCCTAAGGCACTGCTGCCACCTGTTCCACCTCCTTCATCCGTCCCACCTTGCTTGCTCCAAGTGCCTGACACTGCCTCTCCTCCCCGGGACCTACAGATTGGAGGCACTCGCTTACGGTTTCAGCTGGACAGCTGCACCCGCGACCCACGGACAGAAAGTGTAGGCCTCTGGAGGCCCTGCATGTTTTTCACACAGTTCTGTGAAAACCATCCTCGTTACGCTGATCAAGGCGGCCCCAGCAGTGAGGGGGAGAAAACGAGGTCTGACGGTGGGGTTTAAAAAGAATTGTTACTTCACTGTCTTATTCCAGTTTCGCCTCCTCCGACCCAGAACATTCACTCTGCAATAGGCAGGATAGGCTGACATGCATGTAAGCTTGGGGATCTGAGCCTGAGGCTTCTCTGAAATGATCAATAATCACCTTCCAGAAAGCAGCGGGCTCTAGCCAGATGTGACATGGCCTCCAAACTCTGGATCAGCCGTTTCCAAGGAAGTTTGTTTTTGTCAAGGAGCCACTGGTACACCCAGTAGACACTCTCTGGCAAGTGCGTGAATTGCTACAACATAAAGAGGCAGGCCCGGTTTGAATTACCAGGCTCCGATTCCTCCGTGGAGCTCTGGTCACACTCAGTACACGAACCACCTGGAGCCTCCCTCTGGCACTCCGTTATTTACTCACAGTCCCAGGTGCAGTTAGAGCCCATAACTCAGGCACGTCCGGCCCTCTTCTCCACGGACAGCATCATACCTCATCTCAGCAGTCGCTCCCTCACCATCCATCAGCCATTTCAATTTGGGAATCACGTGCCAAGGTGGATGTTGTCCTTCGGGGATTATCATTATAAATTAACGTTTTCAATTTGGGGGTCTAGTCCGCCATTTTGCAGAGCGTTTTGCCTTTTTTTCTCTTAATCGCACATGCCTCAAATGTCCGAAGGGCCCACTAATTCCTCCCCAGTTTTTCCTTCCTCCTTTTGTAAAGAATTCTGGTAACCAACAGACCACATGCTCTATCTAACCCCTTTTATTTCTCTGGGGAGTCATCGCCAAACCAACCAACCGCCATTGGAAAACTCCCAACAGCTCAAGGTCTTCAGTGAGAAAGGCCACCTCCCATCAGTTAGGAGAGCGTGCTACTGAATCTCTCTGTGCTTCAGTTTATCAGAGGATGAGGCATGAAGAAGCTTAGCCATAAAACACGGGCTGGGAGACACTGGGCTGTTGCAAAGAAAGGACCCTCTAGGTGCACAAGGATCAAAAGAGAGGGAGAGGTATGATGTGTCAGAGAAGAACTATAAGGAATCCGCCTCTGGATAAAATCTAGGGAACACGTGGAAGAGCAGAAAAGGATGAAACTGAACAGGCACGAAGAGTCATGACCAGAGCCTGTGAATACCACGTAAAAGAAGTTTGGATATTTTTTTCAAAGTAATAGGAAGTCATTGAAGGTTTTCAGAAGGGAAGTCACGTGTTTAGGTCTTGTTTTTAGAGAGATCATTGTCAGAAATGTGGAGATTGGTTTGAAGAGATGCAGAACTAAAGAGGAAGAATCCAGTTGGGGACTGCATCCTTAGGGCAGCTAAGAATGTATGCTAAGGCAGCAAAGTGGAGAGAGGAGAGGAGAGGAGAGGATAGATTAAGGGATTTTTAACGCCATCACAGGATGTGAGGGAAGCAATGACCAGAGTAAACCCTCAGGATTCTGGCTCAGACAACTGGATGAATGGCAATCCTGTTCACCAAGGTAGGGACTAAAGGAAGTTTTACAGAGAAGTGGAATGAGAGAAAAGAAATTAGTCTGGGGATACTTTGAGTGAGTGCCTGTGGGACAGTTGTAGGAGTTTCTAGTAGGCAGGAGAATTTTCAGGAAAAAGAAGAGCCACTGGTATACACAGTGTGTGGAAACTGAAGACACAGGGAAGGTGAGATCATGCAGGGAGCAGGGCTAGGATGAGCGGACAGCAGGGTCGGTCATGAGACCCTAGGGACTCACCAACCAAAGGAGGACAGAGCTTCACGGGGAGAAAGTGGTCAGCTGTGTCAGCTATGCCACAAAGCGTGGCATCCTGTAGAGAGAAGCAGAAAGAAGAGGGTTGGGGAGGGACAGTACATGTGAATGTGGTATTTCAGGAGGCTCAGCTAGGAAAGGAGAGAGAGAGGGCCAAAAGACATTATTGGCTGGTGGGTGGGTTATTGTTTTATTTTTAATAACCTTATTGTTTTGCAATAATTTTAGAATTACAGAGAAGTTGCAAAACCAGTCCAGTTCTCCACATGGCTAACATCTTCCGTTACCATGGTACGTTCCTCAAAACTCAGAAACCAACATTGGTGTATTACTATTACCTAGCTTCCAGAATTTATTTGGACTTCATCAGCTTTTCCACCAAAGTCCTTTTCAATCCCAAGATTCAACCCTGGGTAACACATTGCATTTAGTTGCCATATCTTCCCGATATATTATGGTCAGTCTTTGTTTTTTGTTTTTTTTGCAGTGCGCGGGCCTCTCACTGTTGTGGCCTCTCCCGTCGCGGAGCACAGGCTCCGGACGCGCAGGCTCAGCGGCCATGGCTCACAGGCCCAGCCGCTCCGCGGCATGTGGGATCTTCCCGGACCGGGGCACGAACCTGTGTCCCCTGCATCGGCAGGCGGACTCTCAACCACTGCGCCACCAAAGAAGCCCCAGTCTTTGTTTTTTTTAATGACCTTGCCACTGTTGAGGAGTAGGCCAGGTAACCTGTAGAACGTCTGCCAGTCTGAGTTTTTCTCATGCTTAGACTGGGGTTATGTAATTTGGGGAAATAATACCACAGAGGTACTTTCCTCATCACTTCATATCGGGGGGTACATGAAATCCATATGGCAACACTGATGATATTAACCTTGATCACCTGGTTAATGTCTCCACTGCAAAGCTTCTGCTTTTCCCTTACCTGACTCTATTCTTTGGAAGTGACTAAGTCCAGCCCACACTGGGGTGTGAGGGTGGGAGTGGAGGGTGGGAATTAAGCCCCATCTCTTGTTTTCCTTTTACAGTGAGAAAGACCTTCCCAGTTCAGCCTCTAATCTTTATTATCTCCTTTATCTTAAAACTACAACACTTCTAGTCTCTGGCACACAATAGAGCACTTAATCCTATGAGATTTTATTTTGTTCACTTGTTATTTCAGACGTCTTATTCAAGACTTAGGCAAAAGGGCTCAATGTCTAATCTGGGATGCACACTGTACTTCTCCCTTTCCTCAACTCACTCAATTACTATGTCCTGTCATCTTTACCTACTAAACATCTCTTAAATTCGGTCACAGGTGATCACTGACAAAACTTTGTCAGATCAACTGACTCCTAAGTTCCGTATCTTTCCCTCCAGGCAGAAACCTATCCTCATCCCTGACACCTGATATAAACAGAAGGGCAGCAAAGGGAACAAAACTTTCTCTGTACCACTGCCAGATTCCAGAGTGTTAAACAGGAATGTGGGGTGAAAGCACAGTGCAGCACGTGGACCTACGGTATGCCTTCCTCAACTGCTGCTCAACCTTGGAGCCCAGAAGCCTCTGCTTTGGCTTGAAAGCTTAGAGCTCAGCCTGAAGAAACGGCTCATAAAAAGTCCCCTTCCTGGCATTTACCCAGAAACTCCCCCCAGGAAGATGTGTTCAAACAAGAATCCGCTCTTTCCTCTATGACTCTGCTTGTAGGAGGCTTGCAGGATGGGTCCAGTCTGAGGAAAGGACAAGCAAGAGATCTGG
Organism: Pseudorca crassidens; assembly: GCF_039906515.1. Taxonomy (NCBI): domain Eukaryota; kingdom Metazoa; phylum Chordata; class Mammalia; order Artiodactyla; family Delphinidae; genus Pseudorca; species Pseudorca crassidens. The sequence goes on along the minus strand of NC_090309.1, from coordinate 77,730,850 downwards.
ACTTTGGGATCTGTTCCACCACTAATGGAGTGAACCGTTCTGACTTCCATACCCTGAGTTCACATTGGTGAAATGAAGGGCTTGGGCTGACGAGAATGGATTCAGTTCAACCCCAGCAGCCCTAGGAAGCAGCTACCACTTGATCTCATTTCTGGGGCTTCTCTGTTACGGTCACAGAACAGTGTGACTGGCTTTGGGAATGTTATGTGGGAGCCCTATCTCCAAAGACTCACATGGAAAAGGAATTAGGATAACACAGGTCAAATTCTAGCTTGGTGAGTAAAGCCCAGTGGAAAGAAGAGGCTCCCAACCTCTCTAGAGACAGTGCATACTTTCTCCCCAGGGGACTGGAGGCTTGGCAGCCCTCAGTGGCCTCCAGCCCCATCCTATCAAGTGGAGTTGGCTTGCTGTTGAGCTCACATGACAGATGGCTCTTTGGGCTTCCAGAGGGCTCTCCAGCCGTCACTGGGCTGTCAACTGCAAACAGAAGCCATTCTTTGTCCTCACCTCCTCTCCAGAATTTTTCCTGGCTTCGTAACCTCCAAGGCACAAGATATGCCCTTAACCAACCGAGGGCTCCCCACTCCCTATGTATGGGAATCATCTTTTTTGGAAACCAAAACAATCAGGGCACATAACCTGACACACAGTATTTTTGCTATTCTTGACTGTAAAGACAGTTCAGGAAATGCAGTTTTGGTACTAAGATATTATCATTTCTACAGTGTTATATCTCCTGATACTTAAAATCCAGCCAGCAGAAATTCATAACTTGGACTCAAATTTATATCCATAATTAAAGGAAATCCCCAAGAGTGTCTAGACACAATCATTGCTGTTTTCAATCACTGACACCTTTAGGAGAAGGGTTTGATGTCAGGAGAGAGCTTGCTGGAAGGTGGCAAATCATCATGCAGCTGAGATGAGACAGTGGGTACAGGACCCTTGCTTGCTGCCTGCCACACGTTCTTTAAGAAATGGCCAGATGGGCTTCCCTGGTGGCGCAGTGGCTGAGAGTCCGCCTGCCGATGCAGGGGACACGGATTCATGCCCCGGTCCGGGAGGATCCCATATGCCGCGGAGCGGCTGGGCCCGTGAGCCATGGCCGCTGAGCCTGCGCGTCCGGAGCCTGTGCTCCGCAACGGGAGAGGCCACAACAGTGAGAGGCCCGCGTACCGTGAAAAAAAAAGAAATGGCCAGCTGCTCCCTAGTGGAGCCTTGGAATGTAAGAGCCTCTGGCTTCCCACGATCCCAGACAGAGAGCAAGGGACACGAGGGGAACATGGCCAGTGTCAGGGTGGCAGCATCCTTGTCCACAGCAGTGGGAGTAATTGGGCACCTCCACCATTATTCAGAAGATCGTGGCCTGGGAATCCAGGGACCTGAGTTCTAAGCTTGGAATTTCCCAATGTAACATTAGAAGGCAGAGAGCATCATCTCTAACACCCTGCCCAGCTTGAAGGGCCTATGGTTAGTTTAGATTAGGCAAATATTTCTCCAGAGTGACAGGAAACATAGGACTGACATGGTAGCATGAGTGTCTGGGATGTGAGAAAAATAAGGAGAAAAAAGGAATCGAAGACATGTAGGTCTGGTGAGACTCTCCACATGCGATCCGTACAACTTCTCGAAATGGTTTCAGGAAAAATCTCTTTCCTCTGGGCCTTATACTTCTGATACAGTAGCTCACGTTTTACGTCATCTTAGACCCTCTGAATGGCTTTAATTTAATAGCAGGATAATTTAAAATTCATCATTTTATTTGATTCCCCACTTCCATCAAACAAACAAACAAACAAAACCTCTGAACCTGGCAGGAATTCCCATCCCTATTTCCCCGGAAAAAATTCTGGGGCTCAGGAACTTACAAAAGGTTCACACACAAAAACCTTTACAGGGTCAGCTGGGACCGGAACCCTGGTCTCCACCAGTTCTTTGGAGCTTAAAACTTTCTTGAAGGTTATCTTCAAGCAAAGCCTGCTAAACACTTATTTTACCTCCTGTGATCAACTGGCCGAACTTCTGCTCCGAAAAATGAACATATTAAAATAAAGCTTAGAGTTAGGTTACCTGCTATTATCATTGGCAGGACAGCAGTTTTCCAACTATGCTTCTCACAGCCTTCGAGATTCCACCAGGCCTCTCCCAGGCTTCTGAGTATCTTTGAGCTGAGTCAGGTGGACGCTCTAGGCTCTCCCAGTAATTCAATCTGAGCAGCTCCACTTTTATCTGCTTTATTTATTGGTCTCTCTGTAGGTATTAAAAAGTGTTTGGAAACCACGGTAGGGCAAGTTCTAGTCGGTAGTGTCATTCCCAGCCTGAAGCCAAGTTCCAGGTTCTTTACAGGACGTGCAAATAAATCTCTGCTTCAGCCTCCCAACAGAAGAAGAGGAACAGAAAGCAGCCCATTGGTTTTCAAGACACACGGTCATGTGTCACATGAGGACACCTCCAGGTGGTCTTAAATCCAGAGAAACACGAGAGCAGTCATTTCAGTTCTTAAGGCCCCTCTGATGAGAGAAGCCTCATTACCACGCATGCACGGTAGCTAGTATTTCACGTGGACTAACTGGCCTGTTGTCATTCCTTTTAAATACCCAAAGGTATCCTACCTACATGAGGAGCTGAAGGTCTACAAACCATGATCGTAAAGCTGTTTGCACACTACGCAAGTGCTAAAGAGCACCTGAAACCACTTTGCTTCTATTTGTTTTGCCCCCTAACATGCGCACTGGTATATTAGTGTTTCTTTTGAATCCCCCTGGGTTTGGATATTAGACACCCAAGTTTCAGTTCAAATTGAGTTTTCACAGCTGGATTATAAACCAATGGAAATGTTGACCCAGCACCAACTATATCATTCCAAACAGGTGTTGCTTTAATTAGCCTTATCATAAAACAAAAATTAAAAATTAAAGGAAAACATTTTAATGGATCCGAAGAGTTTCTTAAGGTCTTAAAGGGAGCAGGCAAATTGGTGGAGACTTTTAAGCCTTATCTCCTTTTCTGAGATGTTCTCTTAAAAATTCAGCCACACTTCCAAAACTGCAATAATACTCCAATGTCTTAAGAGGAAAAGGAAAGCTGGCTTCCCCGGCATGTTTGCCAGTGAAGGAGAGAATTTTTAAGTGTCGGGAGAGAGGCCTCCAAGGTCCATTCACTAAGGGCTTAGATGTCCACATCTCAGGCAGGAAGAAGATGAAAGGCCAGTCTTATCTTGGGATGTTACTCCTGACTTTAAAGGGGATTATCGTTGTTTTCCATGCAAAGATAAAGGAGTTTTGTGTGATTTCAATTCAGTGCAGAAAATTACTGTATATTTACTAAAGGGGTGGAAGCGAGGTTTCAAAAATCCTACCCTCAAGGGACATTCCCGCTCATTGTCTCACATGCATGAAACGATTTAGAGAACAACTTAAAACTGGATATGAATTAGCTTAGGTGTGTTGATATTTCCACAAGACAGCACAACTTCCTTGGCCTTTGGGAAGTTTAGGATGAATTCCTAGAGAAAGCAGAGTGAGAGGCTGGCTTCAGACATTGAATATGGAGAGAGAAGCCAGTGGAGCATCTCAAGCTGGGGAAATTGCATTAGTAAAGGGATAGAGCAGTGGTTCCCCAGTCTGAGTGTACACCAGTGACCTGCAGGGCTGGTTAAAACTGATTCCTGGGCTGCCAGGGATGCTAATTCAGTGAGTCTGGGATGAGGTTCCAAGAATTTCTATCTCTGACAAGTTTCCAGTTGATGTACATCCTGCTGGTCCACGGACCACACTTTGAGAACCACTGACGTAGAGGAAGGATTGTGCGAGGCTATTAGGAGTCCAGTGCAGGCGCTGACTTAGCTGTAATGGAGGATTTGTACCAAAGAGTGGAGAATGCAGTTCCTTAAAAAGATGCCCGTTTTTTGATTGTGTGAACTGTATCACTTTTTAAGCTAGAAAATAAAAATTATTCATTCTCAATTTAACCCTTTCTAGCCAACTTATGAGTCTTGTTCACCTTCTTTCTCAAAGGAAAGAGGAAAAGAAATCTCCAGTGAATATCATGAATAGTGCTGTACCTGTGTTAACTCATTCAGTCCTCATAAAAAATAAATGCAATAAAAGTATTAAAACAATACAGGGACTTCCCTGGTGGCGCAGTGGATAAGACTCTGTGCTCCCAGTGCAGGGGGCCCGGGTTCAATCCCTGGTCAGGGAACTAGATCCCACATGCATGCCACAACTAAGAGTTTGCATGCCCCAACTAAGGAGTCCGCGTGACGCAACTAAGGAGCTCGCAGGCTGCAACTAAGGAGCCAGCATGCCACAACTAAGAATCCCTGGAGCCGCAACTAAGGAGCCTGCTTGCTACAACTAAGGAGCCCACCTGCCACAACGAAGACCTGGTGCAACAAACAAACAAATAAATAAATAAATATTTTTTTAAAAAAACCAGTACAGATGATGATGGCCACTATGTACTTTGTATTAACTCACATGCCTCTGAAGGTACCCGCTCAGGCATGGGCGGCATTCTTAACGTGACAGAGAGGCTCTGCTGATCTTAAAACCTCCATCTTCTCAGAGAGATAGAATCTTCTTCCCTCCTCCTTCCCAGGAAAATACCAACTTCACTAGTCCTTTCCATTACTTGGCTTAAGGGTTAAGCTCTTTTGAGTTTCAGTGGTTATTTTGAAGACTACAATGCACATTCTTATTTTATCAGAAACGAATACAAATTTGTACATTTACAATCTCCCTACCATTGAAAGAGCCTTGGAAATCTTGAAACTTTGAACCTTGAAGGTTAATAGATCCTCTGTCTGGGGTCCCTAAGGCCATCCTCAGTTTTAGTGATTCACCAGGAGGACTCACAGGACCCCACATATTGTTATACTCATAGCTTTGATTGATAGAGCGAAAGGATACAAAACAAAATCAGCAAGGGAAAAGGCACATGTCGCAGAGTTTGGAAGGAACCAGGTGCAAACTTCCAAGAGTCCTCTCCTAGTGGAATCCACAGGATGTGCGGAATTCCCACAGCAACGAGTTGTGACAACATGTATCAAACGCTTGTCTACTAGGGAAGTTCATTAGAGACTCAGCATCCATGATATTGATTGGGTACGAGTCATACAGACACCCTCTGTCTCATACATACCAACAATCCAGACTTCCAGAAGGAAAGCAGGTGTTCAGCACAAACCATATTGCTTTGCACAAACAGTCTGGGCACAGACAGCCACTCTTCTCAGTTCAGGGAATGGGGGGAAAGTTCAGGAAATTCAATTTCCCAGATGGGTGGTCAACCTTGCAAGCAGGCCTTTCTAATGAGAGCAGTTTCAGGCCTGCTCTGTTAGTTCTCTCCTGTACAACCCCTCCTTATCTTGAGTTACTGTTACCATAGATATTTATGTATACATAACCTTTAAATCTCATAAGAAATAATTGTTAGCTCTTTAGAGTCAATATTCATTTAGATTTACCCACTGTTCTTTCCTGCTTCCTACATTTCCCTTTAGTATTTTCTGTCAGTTATTCTCTGCTGGAAATGAGATCTCTTAGCTTTTGTCAGAAATGTCTTTATTTCTTCTTCATTTTTGAATGATATTTTTGCTGACTATAGAATTCAAAGTTGGCATGTTTTTTTTCCAGCACTTTAGAGATCCCATGCTGTTGTCACATAGTTTTCTTCATTTCTTTTGAGCAGTGAGCTGATAGTCTTAAAGTTACTCTTTCAAAAGTAATGGATCTTTCTTCCTCTGGCTACTTTTATGATTTTCTCCTTATTTTTGGTTGTGAGCAGTTTTACTGTGATATGCCTAGGTGTTTGATTTGTAGCACTTCTTCAATTAATTCTCTGCCATTTCTCTCCAAGTATTGCCTCTGCCTCATTCTCTCTCTGACATTATACTTATGTTAGACCAGTGACTCTCAACTGGGGATGATTTACTTATTTGCCCCAAGGCAAATGTGCCCCACAACAAGTAATTATTTGACTCAAAATGTCAATCGTGCAGAAGTTTAGAAACCCTGTATTGGACTTTTTACCGTATCTGTGTCTTCTATATTCTTCCCTATAATTCTTACCTCGTTTTGTCTCCATGCCTCACTCTAAGTATTTTTTTACTAACTGCCTTCAAGCTTACTGAGCTCTTCTTCAGCTCTGTCTAGTCTGCTGCTAAATTCATCTATTCACTTTTTAATATCAGATATTAGAATTTCCAGTTCTAGATTTTCCATTTGATTATTTTATATGGATCCAAGTTCTATGATAAAATTCTCTACCTTGCCATCTATTGTTTTGAACGTATTAATCACAATTATTTTAAAACCATATCTAATAATTCTAATATCTGGGTTACCTGTTTCTCTTGTCTATTTATTTATTGATTCTGTTTCTCTACATGCTTGATCATTTTTAACTGAATGTCAGTTACTGTGTATTAAAAATGTTCATGCTTTGGATGATGTCAGCTTTCAGAGAGGATTCAACCTCTCTTTTGGAAAGCAGGAGACAGATGGCCTCAATCCAATCTGAGACTGAAATGATTTGAGACTGGATTGTATCATTGAAAGGCTTGGTCTATCTCTGGTTGGCCTCCACTTGTAGAATATCACCCTCCAGTGGTCCTGACTGAGAGCCTGGGTGTCTGCAATGGGTCCCTCCTCTCTTCCAAGTTCTAAACTCTATTCTTTTATTTCTTGGCATCACATAATCTGTTCTTCTTTTCAGTTGCTTTCTGTTTAGCCTCGCAGTCTCTTGCCTTACACGGCTTAATTGTCAAATGCCTGGAGGAAAAACTGGAAGTTTTTCAGTGAGCCAGACATCAGGCTCACTTCTCTGCACCTTCCCTCTCTTCTTGGCCCTCAAGCTGTAGCTTCCTTAAAGGTCCAGAGTTCCAATTTTTTGCTCTCTATACCTTATTATTTCCTAACACTCTATCACCTCCCTATCCATGAGAACTGGTTCTCTGACTGACTTCTCAAGCTCTTACCCCACACCCGAGACTGCCAAGTGCCCTGAGTAGGAAATCAGTGTGTTCACCTCACTGAACTTCCTTCCCCTCGAGGATCTGTTCCCTCAACTCCTTGTTGTGTCAGAAGCTCCCTCATGCCTTTGGAGACGTTTTTAAAATCGAGCTTCTAGTTGTTCTCACAGGAGGTTAAGTCCATCACAAGCTACAGCATCACAGCCAGAAGCAGGAATCTGTACTTAGAAATTAGGTTAGACGTAAGGAAGATACTTCTGTATCTTTCTGTATTATTGGATTCTCTCCTGGGTTATCAAAAGCAAGAGTAGTCTCCTGTCCCCTGTAAAAGCCAGAAGAAATTTCCAAGGGCCTTCAATAATTGAAGAGGCATAACAGGGACGGGGTGCAGGAGGAGAGGCAATTATACAAAATGACTTTTCATGATTTCCTGTGACTCCCTCAATCTCTAATTCCTGCCAGTACTCAAACACTCAGAACTTGAACAAAGCCATGCATTTTCTTCCCACAGTCCTCACTTTGGTTTACACGTAACTCAGAGATGGAAGATTGCAATTTAAACCAGAAGAACTAAAATATAAGAGCTACATGTTTACATGATGTTACCAGTTTGATTATAGTCAGGAAATATAGTACATTTGTACTTTTTCTTTCAAATTCCATGAGTGAAGCTCTTCTCACTGAACCTAGAAAACAAATGTTTAGGAATAGGAAGAAGATTTTAAAAAGATTTCACGTAGTCTAAGAATTTCGAGCTACGGTTTTCCAGCCACATTACGTTCATGTCATCTCAAGCCTTTGCCAATCTGTTATAAGAAGGAAAATGGAATCCCATGTGTCATCACATGTAGTCACTGAAAGAGCCTTAAGCCTACTTCCTGCCTAATGCTGAGTGTGCATATGAAGCAGAAGTGAACGCTACAGGTGTGAAATCTCAGTGTAACAGCCAGGGAGATTATGAACATAATTGTGCAGGCCCCTGGTAAGACAGTCAGGGATGGCCATCTCCTAAAGACGGATTCATCAAGCGGAGGAAGCCTTCCCAGCAGGAGGCCCACGCGCTGCATCCTGCGGCAGCTTCCTGTCTGCAGTAGCTTACTGCTGCTGGCGTAGTGGAGGGTCCCGGTGGACAACACAGCAGGCACTTCTGTCACGTGGTTCCAGTGTGTGGCAAGACTATTTTCTCTCCGTCACCCAGCTCTCTGGGGCATCTCTTTGAGAAGAGCCCTGAGCCTGTGTATCTTTATGACGATCCTTTGCAGGAAAGCATGATGTGGTCCCAGGAACACTGAACTGTAGGATCAGATGCCTCCAGCTAATCATCTGTCCTTGTGTCAGTCCTTCAAAGCCAGTTTATGCATGAATGTTCTCTATATGAAATGAGGAGATAGGAGCAGATGATCCCAACAATCTCATCCAGTTGGAAGGGACCAGGGGTTCAGGACTCCCTGTAGACGGTTAAAGATGTAGCGCAGCAGAGAAGGTGTCTGATTACTTGTGTAGAGGGTCTGCACTGTGATGAGGAACTTAGTGAAGTAAGTCAGAAAGAGAAAAACAAATCCCGTATGCTAACACATATATATGGAACCAAAAAAAAACCGTACTGATGAACCTAGTGGCAGGGCTGGAATAAAGATGCAGAGGTAGAGAATGGACTTGAGGACACGGGGAGGGGGAAGGGTAAGCTGGGACAAAGTGAGAGAGTGTCATGGACACATATACACTACCAAATGTAAAATAGATAGCTAGTGGGAAGCAGCCACATAGCACAGGGAGATCAGCTGGGTGCTTTGTGACCACCTAGAGGGGTGGGATAGGGAGGGTGGGAGGGAGGCTCAAGAGGGAGAGGATATGGGGATATACGTATGCATATGGCTGATTCACTTTGTTGTACAGCAGAAGTAACACAGCATTGTAAAGCAATTATACTCCAATAAAGATATTTTAAAAAATAAAGATGTATGTATCCCTCTAAAAAAAATTTTTTTAAGTCTATTGCCATCTAATATATGAGGCACAAGGGTAAGAAAAAAACAAAAGAACTTCTCAACAGAGTTTTTGGCTTTCTCTCATTCTTCTGTCATTCCACATTTTGCTATGAAGATACAGATAGATTCATACATGTCTTGTGCATTTGTTTTTCCTCACTTTACCACATATTCCTCAACAAAATATGCCAGCATCTTTTCGTAACTGAAAATATAACTTATAATCTATTCAGCATCAAAATAAATGTTAAAATTCTTATAATGGTCATTTTTAAATTATCCTTATGTAACCCACATAAAGCTGAGCTATCTAGTGTTCCAGCTCAACATACAATTGAATTCAGAAGAGATCTAAGACTGGCATTCAAGAGAAATTGCAAAGAACTTTATTTCCTGAAGTCTGAGAAAAGGGAAAAGTGGGGGGCGGCAATGCATACTGTACAGGAAAAAAAATCTTCAAAACCATTTCTTTAAACCGTTATCTTTCCAAACTATCACTCATCACAGCAAGGCAGTCTTCACGAAATCCCTTTTCTTACTATCTCAAAACTGCCCCAAGTGTTCCAAAACTCAACTCCCAAAGGCTCTCACCTTTTTCTAATGTCACCTTCCTCCCATGTTTCTAGATCTCTGCCTTTCCTCTGGCTTTTCTATAAGGCAAGTCAGGTCAGCTTTCTGGCTCATTTCGGTCCTCTTCTCACCAGTTATCCCGATCAGCACCATGAACCCCAGGGCCTGGGGGAGACCATAGAACCCCCCTTTAGAAGTCTGCACTTGTCAGCAGCAGTGGAAAGGGGGGTAGAGGCAGAAAAGGGGTGCAAACACTAATATTTTAAAACTCTTTAAAGATAATATGTCATATCTGTACTAAAAAAGCTAAGTTTATAAAACAATGTACAAGCACATATTCCATCAATTTACCTTTGATTCTCCAACTCTCAAAAGAAATTTAAATGTCTGCAGTGTCTTTACTAGGAGAAAACCCAAAAGAGGTTATCTAAAGGTGAAGTGTTCTGCTCAGATTCCAATCTCCAGATATGTGTGAACCCTATTTATGTTGACACATCTGATAGAGTTATACTCATGTGTGAGACTTCTAGCAGCAAGAAATTCTTTCTAATAATAATGACCCATATTTAGTTAGCGATATACCATATTCAAGGCTTTCTCACATAAAGTACCTCATTTGATCCTGACAGCTACCTGTGGGATAAGTATGGCTTTAAGCATCATCCCTATTTCACACATGAGGGAACAGAGGCTCAAAAAGGTGAAGTGACTTGCCCAGGTACTTACAGGGTTAGGGTGGTAACTGACTCTAGGTATTGTGATTTCAACTTCCACCTCATTGAACTTTTCCTAACTTTATTTTTTTGTTGGTTTTCACATGCATGTGCATGCACAAATACATACACACAGAAGCTAATTGAAACATGGCCAAATATTACATATGTGCAGAATGTTCTATATATATATATATATATATATATATATATATATATATATATATATATATATATATATATATATACACAATCGTATCAAATCAACAAAATCCACATAGCCACTCAGTTTCTGTTTCCAGAAGAAGCCCTGACCTTGTAACAGAATAAACACTACTGCTGGGCCAGAGCTATGGGGCCAGTTCCATGCTTCCTCCTGCACTGACGTGCTTTGTTTTCAAAAGCACTTGCCATTTACATTACTATTATTTTCATTTTCTTGATCATCCAAACCTCAAAGGAAAGAGGCTAATGATATTCCCCAAGCCTCTCCCTTACCACACTCATGCTGGGAATGGAAGCAGCTCAGATTGATTGAATGGCCTCTGCAAACCCTTCAGGAACATTGATGGAGTTGCTACTATAAGCAGCTGGAGTTGCCATTTGCATCTCACCCTGTCTTACTTTTTTTCCTCAAAAAAAAATAAAAATAAAAAAAGCATCCACAATGCCCTGGGGGAATTTTCCGGGACAAGCTGCAGGTGCTATGGATATTTTCATTTAATAATCATTCTTGCAATTCAGCACATTTGTAATCCATGTGGTAAACTATGACTTACATTTCTCCCAGTGGACGCTGGCCAGATGCAGAAACCAAAGAGCTCGGTGCCGGCACTGCCTCTTCCTTCTTTTATAGTTCATGCATTTGGATGTGTTTAGCCTGATCTGCTAGTGCAGGGGAAGGAATGTGCTGTGTTTAAAAGACCCTTTTGTTGACATTAAGTAATCATAAATATACTCAGAAATTATACTCCTTGCATTTATTGTCGAGTGCTTTAATTGGATGGTCTCCTCATGTGATATCATAAAGAACATATGCATATTTTTGGCAATCCCATCGGATCGTGAAGTGGAGAGGCACATACAAAGCAGCACATTCCTAACATCTATGGATTGTCTCATATATGTCACCACATCTTCCCACCAGGATTGTTTTCCCCACACACTCCAAGATGGTAACTTCCCAATCTGTCCAAATTCTATTTGGAATTCTCCTGGATTGTGTAAATGTCAAGGCCGGTTTCCTCTCCATGTGAAGAGCTTTGAAAGGAGAACAGCATGCCTAACTCCCTCATAAATACAAGCCAGAGCGTCATCTTCTTTTTTTTTTTTTTTAAGGTGTGTGTATTGGAGGGGAGGGAGGGAAGGAATGCTTGGCCCAAAGTAAAAAAAGAAATCCCTTTTCAAGAATGACGTTCTCCTTATTTTCATCACATAAACAAAATGTTTAAGCCTGCACAGAGCCAGGTTCCAAAAGGTGGATTCTTCTGGCTCAGACTTTGTGCTGCTGCACGGAGACACAGTCTCTTAAGGAGCAAACTACATCAGGGGCAAACACCACCACCTGCAGGCCTGGGAGAGGGCAGCACGCAGGGCCCTGGAGGAAAACCAACGGCACCCTTAAAGGAGTAGCTCAGAAGATTGTAACAAAGGGACTGTGTTCTTATACCTTTGAACACAGTATGAGCAGAGGTAAAGGAACCCGCCAAGAGTGGGAGCTCTCAGGGACTAAATGTAGTAGGAAGCCATTACGACTTCTAGACCAGAAGGGATCCAGCCGTAGCTGAAGGGGAAGGATTCCAGGGGAATAAGAACCCAAACTTCCGTTTCCTCCCTGACCCCAATCCCTCACTTCAGCGGAAACCAACCTGCAGCTAGAGGTCAAGGAAGATAGCCTGGGTGATGCAGAACGAAGAAGTCAAAACTTCTGGGAGGTGCAGTGGGTGGAGAAGGGGGGAGGGTCTAGAGCAGGAAACAGAGACAAGCCAGAAACAAGAGTGCGGTCCACCCAAAGTCCTGAGGACGCTTGAGCTTCTACATACGATCAATCCCATGTATCCCTCACAACTCGGATGCACGCAGCTACAATTCCATCCTACAGAAAGGGCAACTAAGGGTTGGGAAAGCACAGTAACTTACTCCAAGTTGCATGGTTAGACCACGGAGCTTTCCAGTGACAGAACTGCCAGTCTCCTTTATTGGAAGGTGATGGGTAGAGCTTAAATAAGCACAGACCTAAACAGAAGCTTGGCAATTCTGTCACTGGGAAGTTCCATTTAGGTTTGGAAATTTTTAATCTCATTGTGAAACTCAGTATCTAAATCAGAGTGTTCCTGGGTCTCTGATAGACAGGAATTAGAGTTGAGATATTAAGAGATGTCGAACCATCTCAAAAAAAAAAAAAAAAAAAGAAGTATATGCATCTATCCAGTCCCTGTGTTTAGACAGCAAGAGTTCAGATAATGAGAATTTGGGCAGCAAAGGCCATCAGACAACCTAAAACAAAGAAATATCATTCAGGGACTTCCCTGGTGGTCCAGTGGTAAAGAATCCACCTTCCAATGCAGGGGACACGGGTTCGATCCCTGGTCCGGGAACTAAGATCCCACATGCTGCACCACAACTACTGAGCCCAAGCTCAGGCGCCTCAACTAGAGAGCCCACATGCCGCAACTACACAGCCCACGTGCTCTGGAGCCTGCACACCACAACTAGAGAGAGAAAAACCCGCACGCCAAAACTAGAGAGAGAAAAATCCGCATGCCACAACTAGAGAGAAGCCCTCACGCCACAGTGAAGATCCCACGTGCCGCAACTAAAACCCAACACAGCCAAAAATAAAAAAATAAATAAAATAAATAAATACTTTAAAAAAGAAAATATCATTCAGGAAAAAAGCAGAGCCTCTGTAAACAGTCTCAAACACAATAATTACAAGTTTAGATATTCATGAAAATCCCTGGGACAGAAATCACCTGTTAAATTCATGCCTCCATTACCACATCCTGGGAAACTACATGTGGTAATTAGTTGTAGATTTCAATGCTAGCTTAGGAAAATTTACTTATTTCTTGAGGAGTAGAGGAAAAATACTGCCAATTAAAAATCACAGCAGAAAATCATATGTCTGCAAAAAGACTTGGATGAGAATATTCATTGTGGCCTTATTCATGATAGCAACAGAGAGAAAACAACCCAAACGCTCATCAATAGGAGAAAAGAGAAACAAATAGTGCTATATTCATGGAACAGAACCATACTCGGCAATAAAAATGAATGAACTACTAATACGTGCCAGACAGGAATGAATTTCAAAAGCACGTTAAGCAAAAGGGTTCAGACACAAAAGACCACACAATGATTCCACTTATGTGAAGTTCAATATTAGACAAAATTAATCTATGGTGATAGAAATCAGGAAGTGGTTACTGGCAGGGAGGAGGGCTGTTAATTAACTGGAAAGGGACACAGGGGACTTTCTGAGTGATGGAACTACTCTAAATTTTGTTTAATGTGGTTGTCACATGACTATACACAATTGTCAAAAACTTAAGATTTGTGCCTTTTACTATTATACCAAACAAACAACAACAACAAACACAAGGGAATGTGCCTCCTTTTGCCTCCAAGGGGGAGTACCATAATTTCTTTTTGGGGCAAATATATTGACAAGCTGCTTTAGATTTTAAAAAAGCATAAACTCCCTGAAGCAGACAGGGAGTTAAAGAGAGAGCAAGATTGGAGGGTGTATAAGAACGGAGGAGAGGAGAGGAGCTGAAGAGAAAATGGAACTAATGGATGAGGGATAAAATAAGGAAATATCAGCTGGAAGGAAATTCTTTGTGTTACGAGACAAAAGACTTTGCAGTTCTGCACTATTCACCACCTCTGTTGCCACAAACCTCCAATAAAATTGGATACACACAAATAAAATGCAAGAAACATTTTAAAATATGGAGGAAAAGAGGCCATGGTCAGTTTGGGACACAGAAAAGAGAATAGCTATGGGGCATGAGATGCAAATGGGAAGCAGAAGAACAGGGTGGGCAGTTAGCATGGGGATGGAAGTACCCCTGAAGTCCCAGAAATTTGGAGGAGAACATTAAACATCCTGGCCCTTACCCATACCCCCATATTTGGAGTATGAGTGAATGTATTATAAACTTAAAGGGCAGCGTGATTTCAGCAGACCTCAGGTCGTTACCACGCTTTGCAATATGTTTTTTTTTAAAGTTCGATCATTATTTTAAGTGATGTCATTTTCGTGTTTATATATCTCATGTCATTCACTTTAAGACAAAACATTTTTTTGACTTTTGAACTACTCTGTAATTTAAGGCATCTTACAGTTGATAGTGTGTTTTTAGAGTCTGTCAGTATTTAATCTTTTTTATTGGTATATAAAATAATATTGTGTGTTCCAATTGATGGTGTCCTAGATTTGATGGAATATGGTATTATTGGTGCAAGTTAACTAACTAGAGCTCTGCTCCCCTTTGCAATGAAATCCTGGTGAATTGAACCAATGGGGCAGTGTCTGCACTGGGGCTCACTCCAGTTTCCTCTCCCCCACTCAGGCAGACCCAGAGCTCTAGCCTAGCCTGGGGTTCAGTAAGTTGGAGTTGGCTGTGGGAGCAGTTGGAATTGGCTCACAGCTATGATGTCAGGGGAAGGTCGGCTTGGGGATCAAAGGAACCTTGTGAAACACAAGATATGGTGGAGGTGGAAACAGGCAGTGATTGCATAGGGCAGAGTGATAAAAGCTAAATGCAGGATGAAGGGACCACATCTAAGGTCAAGTGGTGGTGCGTTAGAGCAAGAACACTGATTGAGGGAGCCCCCCCAGAATGCAAGCACGGGGGAGGAGCCACAGTCTGCTACGACCTGGATGAGTCTTCCTTTTTAACAATCTCCATTCCATCTCAACTTTGATACAAGTGTTCAAATGGAAAGAGACTGAAAACATCTTCTCCTTTGGGTCTTTTCAATCTCTAGTGTATCACCATTGACCCCTCTGATAAAAGTGAGATAGACCCTGGAAATCCCTATGCCTGTAGGTTTTCACTGGTGGGTCTGGGATGCTGTCAGCGATGAAGGTGGTAGCTCCATTCACACCACAAGTACTACTACTTAGGTCCTGTGCTGCAGATGGGGGTATGAGACCTGCCTGAGCCCTTAGACTTCCCCTTGGCCTGGAGCACTGGACTAGACTGCTAGGGCTGCCCTAATAAAGTACCACAGAATGGGAGGCTTACACAACAGAAATCACAATTATCACAATTCTGGAGGCTGGAAGTCCAAGACCAAGGGGTCGGCAGGTTTGATTTCCCCTGAGATCTCTCTCCTTGGCCTGCAGACGGCCACCTTCTCCCTGTGTCCTCTCATGGTCATTCCTCTCTCTGCATGCATCCCTGGTGTTTCTCTGTGTGTCTACATTTCTTCTTCTTATACATTCTTCTCCTATTATATTGGATTATAACCTACCCAAACAGACTCACTTTAACTTAATCACATCTGTAAAGGTCCTACCTCCCATATACAGTCATATTCTGAGGTACTGGGGGCGAGAGTTTCAACATATGAATTTTGGGGAAACACAGTTCAGCCCATAACAGGCACCATAGAGATCACAGTAGGTAAATTTAAGTTCTTCTCAAGATTAATTTGCATTTTAGTCTTTTTTTCTTTTCTTGGTTAAGTTTAATGTGAATTTATTAAACCAATACATTTTTGAGACAGATAATCATTTTTCTTCCTCTGATGTTTTTCATTTAAAAGGACACAATAGCACAGGGAGATCAGCTCAGTGCTTTGTGACCGCCTGGAGGGGTGGGATAGGGAGGGTAGGAGGGAGGGAGACGCAAGAGGGAAGAGATATGGGAACATATGTATATGTATAACTGATTCACTTTATTATAAAGCAGAAACTAACACACCATTGTAAAGCAATTATACCCCAATAAAGATGTTAAAAAAAAAAGGACACAGCATTTCCTTTCTCTTCTTTTAATTTATGTCCCTTTATACAGAAGAGCTAAGAATACCTGTTTCTACCTATGCAAGGATTCACATGAAAGGCCAGTAACATGCCAAGCATTTGAGCCTTTTCCCAAATAGGGACAATGTGTTCAAAAGCGAGGTGATTCCAACGAGAAGTCACGAGGCTTCTTCTCGCTCCTCTAAAGGGACTCCTTTGTGAGATCTGGAGACCTGGATAATCAGAGTCCATTAAGTCTATGAGAATAGGCTGTGGGGCAGTGGGAAGGGTCTGCACAGAAAAGATTATCAGAGAGGAAATGTATCAGAAAAGCATTCCCTGACTTCTCAAGAGAATCAAGGAACAGAATCCAAAGTTTCAGAAACTGGAGCTCCAATCAATAATCAAAAAGTTTAAAGTAATTACTATATGCCTGCTTTCATGCAGTGTACTGGGCAGATACAAAAATTCAACAGCTTCCACCATTCCTGGCAAAGAATCAGTTGCATCGAGTTGAGACACTCTTAAGCATCCTGCGGTCCAGAGGACTCAACGGTCCTAACATACTTTTTTTCTTAAAATAATGGCAGCAAATACTATCCCATACATTGAAACACAATGTATTTTAACCAAAAGGCCAAAACTTGGGTCAGGAGTGTTGAAGGGTTTACTGAGACTGTCTTCAGTGGGAGGCAAGGTCAAAGTAAGACACATTACAAGAACTAAAGTAAAACAGACAAGAGTGAGTGAGATTAGAAGTTCACCCATGCTTTCCTTTCCAGCCCTGCCATAGCTACTCCTAAAGTTTATGCTTTAATTACTTTGTAATTAAATTACAGAAATGGGAAATTATAGGTAGCACCTAATTATTTTCTCTGCCTCTGATCTCTTCCTTCCCAATCCATATTCTACACACCACAGATCACTGTTCTTGAAGCACCACAATGGTCTGTTACTTCATTACTCAAGGGTCTCTCCTGGCATCCCACTAACTAATGAATAAAGCCCACATGCATTCTGGAAGTCAATGCCCTTCGGTATTTGGCACCAACCAACGTTCCCAACTTCATCTCCAACATTCCCCATTGTGAACCCTGCGCTTCAGCCCAGAGATCCCCAAATCCAGCCACAAGGAGAGTCCCAAGAGGAGCCTGTTAAAAACATGACTGCCCAGGTCTGCCCCTATGGAGGTTGGGTCTCTAAGTCTGGTGAAAGGTCCAGGGATCTCCTCTTTTAGAAGATCAACTGGTATATGTCTAGTTTGGGTGCTCTAGCCAAACTGAAGCTTCACTGTTCACTCGAACAAATCCTTTGTGGGCTTTTAAAGCCTACCTCCACCATGAAACCACCTTTCTCTGCCTCCTCTTTCCCTTACCCCACCAACCTGCTTCCTCACCACCAACCGCAAAACTTCTCTCCCTCTTCCTAACTCTCAGTATGTCTCTGCCTTCCATATGGTCCATCTCACTTTCTACCTTACATTTTAATTGTTTTTTAAAAACAGCCACCTCCCTATTAGACTGTAAGCTTTTTGAAGGCACATTCCATGTCTAATTAACTTGACTTTGTCTCTCCAGAACCAATCAAAAGCCTAGCAAAAAATGACATACAGTAAGTATTTTCTGAATCCATAGGGTTTTGCCAGTGATTCGGTAACCCTAAACCTCTTTGGGAGGAGAGACGCTGATAAAGATTTTTTATTCCTATAAATATTTGGAATCCTATTTTTATAACAAGCACAAACTGGAAACAATATTCTTTCAAATGAAAAATGTCACATCAGACGAGTGAGCCATGGAACTTCAGAATCTCTTTCACACCTTTTATAAACTACATAAGCATGGTTTTACCTTTCTGCCGTTCATTTGGAGGAAAGACATCTATTTTCCTTACTCACAAGGAAATTTTTGTTCTCACCTGATGAAAATAATCGATATGATGGTTGCAGGATACGCTGTCATTCATCATAAGGATAGAAGGTAATAAATTAACAATCACGTGGAATTAACATATTTTAGAAAATCGCTTAATCTTTGGGGGTTAATCTTCCATTTCTGAATTTCTAAGATTAACTACTCCATAGAGCCTAAGATCTATTTTAAGACAAAAACAGAGCTGACTGAAGAGCGAGCCCTCAGAGAAGGAATCCTCAGATTTCTCGCACCTGTGGTTTTTCATTGCTCCTATGGAGAGCTTAGGCTGGTGGACACTGGGAGCTTGAAGTGCTCCTTGGGGAGGTTTCGTTGGAACAGCAGAGTTCTTAAATAGCTAAAATGTCATGGGTAATAGATCTAGGTTACAGAGACAATACAAAGAGAGGTTTCCAAAATAACGTCCCCACCTGTAACTGAATGCAGCAGTGCTGAATATAATCCTAAACAGCAGGCAATATGAATAAAGTTGCTGAGCTCTGGAATGTATTATAAGTAGTCTTTGAATTCCTATTCAGCCTATTCAAAACTTTCTCTTCATTTTACAAAATCCTGAAACTTATTATTCTTGTAATGAGCTCATGCCTCATCCTCTATGATTTTTTTTTTAATCAAAGAGAAAAGAAAATAGTTTAAAATTCCACAAAAGCTTTTAAGAGAATTATGGATCATACGGAGTACTGTACCCATCTACTGTCCATCATAATCTGATCTCCTGCTCCTCACATACACACACACACACAATTCTTTTAAATTCCAAGATGGCAAATTGCTTCTTCTAAGGATCTTGAAATGTTTAGGGAAGATGACCGCCAAAATAATTAAAGTTTAAACTGTTGAGTTAATGCTTATTCCAGTTACTAATGACTTTATAACAAATTAGTCCAAAGCATAGTGATCTAAAACAACCATTTGTTATGTTCCTGGATTCTGCGGGTCAGGAATTTAGACTGAGCAGAGCAAGGTTGGCCTTTCTGCTTCACACTGACAGAGGCCTCAGCGGAAAGGTTCCAAGGCCAGGGGCTGGAATCTATCACTCACGAGTCTTGTGGTTGATGTTAGCTTTTGGCTGAGGGCCTCATCCTCTTCAGTGGGCCTCTCCACATAGGCTAGTTTGGTCTTCCTCACAGCATGATGGCAAGGTTCTCAGGGCAAGAACCCAGAGAAAGGGCCAGGCAGAAGCTGTACCACCTTTTACGACCTAGCCTAAAAAATCACACAACACAGTCCATTTATTGAAGGAGTCACAAGATCTCACCCAGTCTCAAGAAGAGGAGAAATAGATACTGCCCGTTCGTGGGGAGTTGCAAGGTTCTGGGATTGCCTGTGGGACTGGGAATCTTGTTGTAGCCATTTGTGAAGAGGCTTTATGACTCTGAGCGTCCATGTAGGGCGATCGGCTTGGCTGTATTGTGGGGAAGCCTTGGCTTTGGCCTTTCCACTTGGGATAATCAGATTCCTTAACGCATATTCTTTGGATTTCCTGTTTGGGACAATTGTATTCGAAGGGACTAGGTCTGGAGGTTAACAGGACTGGAGAACCCAGCATTGGACATTTAATACATACAGAGTTTGATTATCTCCTTGTTTTCAGCAGGATATCTTCATCTTCAATTACACCAACATCTGTGCCAGCCAACACCCAACCCAAAGTTCTGTTTTACTCTCTTTAGAGAATAAACCTCTAGCCCTATGTGGAGTTGGGAGGGTCAGTTACCCAGTGGCATAGATATTGGGAGATCCAGAGATCTGACTGCTTTGCCAGCAGCTTTTACCCTATTTATTTTTGTTGCCACCTCTGTGACCAGTTTTGAGAGAAACTAGTTCTGTCCACCTGTGCGTTCTGAGGAGTCTGCGATGGGTAACATGTTGACACCCTGCTTTCTTGCTCCCCTTTGGTTTTGGATTCACCTGTTTGGTTTCCACTAACTCATTTACCGTTGGTCTGCAGGCTTTCCAGCTTCGCAATAGGACTGCTGTCTTCCCTCTTTATTTCCCGGTCCTTTGAAACTCTTTCCCATGGCTTTCATGGGGCTTTGACAGGGAGTGAGTTGAGATGTGTGTATTTGAGCTGCCATCTTAGCCTGGGAGGCTCTCTAGTCTCTTTCAACCATTGTTCAGGTGAGACGATTGCAAACCCATAAAGACCCTATCTCCTTTTCTCTCAACATGCTCTAGGTTTTTCAGCAACTCTCTTAAAACTGTAATAGCACTTCAAGCTGAATTTCAGGTGTGTTCTAATCAGTACAGATTATAATTGTTACTTCTTTTCTGTAGACACTCAACTCAGCACTTTCCAAACGGGGTTAGACAGGGAGTAGTGTCTCTCAGGTGATCAACAGATATTCTGAAAAAATAGTTGGAAAATACCACGTATCCTCCTCTCAAACATTTATACTGCTATAAATCAAAAATGAAATGTGCTTTTTTTTTTTTTCCTGTACGCGGGCCTCTCACTGCTGTGGCCTCTCCCGTTGCGGAGCACAGGCTCCGGACGCGCAGGCTCAGCAGCCATGGCTCACGGGCCCAGCTGCTCCCCGGCATGTGGGATCCTCCCGGACCAGGGCACGAACCCGTGTCCCCTGCATCAGCAGGTAGACTCTCAACCATTGCGCCACCAGGGAAGCCCGAAATGTGCTTCATTTTTAAAACCCAGTTTTTCCAAAACATTTGACTACTTAATGCCTTTTTTGGAGAACATCTTACAAGACTTTAGTACAGTGTTATGACTCAAAGTGGGGTTCATGCGCCAGAATCATTTGGGGTTCTTTTATGTATTTGGATACCTTTGACCCAATCCCAGATCTTGAATCAGACTGAACCTTGGGAATCTGCATTTTAAAACAAACAACTAATTCTTATGCAACCTAACATTACTGGAGAGCCTATTCCCCACAATTTGAACTTCCATACAGAGGAACTCTTCTCTTGGTCCCTCCTCCCATGCCTTATACATTTACTTTGTAAGGAGGAATGACTTTCCTGAGTGATGGACTTGGAAAAGTAACATAGGTGTGTTTGCCTCAGACCCTGCATCTCTCTCTCTTCTCTTTGGGAACTGCCTGCCTGCCAAGAGAGTCCATTTGACTCTGTCCAGTGGGCTCTACCCTGAGGAAGGAAGCTTGTGATTATCCAACTCCTCCAGAGACTGGGTGGAAAGAGTATCTAGTATAGGATTAAAACAACAGAAAACCCCCTTCCTCAAAGGGTTAAAGGTGATGGTTTATTCTTCACGTACCTATGCCCTTTCTCAACTGGTTCTAAATCAGGCATGTTACATATTGAAAGGAGTATTATATATCGAGCCACCTCAAATCCCAAGTTCATATTTAAGGATAACTGACTTAGAGGCAAGCTTCAAAAAAAATAGGATATAAGTATATCATATAAAGCAGTAGAAAACACATGGCTATTCATTTTACCTTTTTTTTTTTTTTTTAATTTGCAATCGTGGGAAGAGCAGATGAGGTAAAGAGGCAGTAACTGCAATTCATGTATTAGGAAGAAATTCCCAAGGATTTGAAAATAGCCAGAGCCATCCTTCATATTTCTTTTAAGATCCCTCTTAAGACAAGCAGGGAGATAGGAGATCAGCATCGTAACATCTGGTTTGTTTAGGGATAGAAGGGGTGTATAGTAGAGGAGTTCTGGGAAACATTCTTAAAAGATTTGGTAGGAGAACACCTGGGAAAGCCCACTTTATTGAAGGAAGGCTGCAAGGACCCAGGCCGAGGAAGTCATGTTCGACAAATCGGATGGAGTTCTTGAAGATATCCCTGTCGTGAAAGATGAAGGAGATTTAGTGGCTGTACAAAGAGGACTTAGATTTTAAATAAGATTTGACAGGATTCCACATCTGAGATTAATGGTCAAGGAGAAGAGCCATCGAATGTGGGTGATGTAGCACAGAAGATAAAAAAACTGGCTCGAGAAAGGGAGATGGATGAAAGGCAGGGAAGGGATTTGCGACTTGGAAAGGGACTACCTGAATGGACGAGGGGACAGTAGTAAGAGAAAATGGTCAGCCAACTTTGGGATAGTTTTTTTTTTTTTTTTGCAGTACACGGGCCTCTCACTGTTGTGGCCTCTCCCATCGCGGAGCACAGGCTCTGGACGCGCAGGCTCAGCAGCCATGGCTCACGGGCCCAGCCGCTCCGCGGCATGTGGGATCTTCCCGGACCGGGGCACGAACCCGTGTCCCCTGTACCGGCAGGCGGACCCTCAACCACTGCGCCACCAGGGAAGCCCTGGGATAGTTTGTTTTTTTTTTTTTAAATAATAAGTACTGAAGTGGAGCCAAACAACAGAACACATGCACCAAGTCTTGAGATGATTCAGAAACTTGGACGCAGCAATCCTAGCAAATCATATTGCCCAGGGGGTAGACGTGCTTGGCTATGACATGGTGGATTGAGCAGAGAGATGGAAACCAATAATACAAACCAAAGAGACCAGGATTAATAAACCAAAGAATGGAACAGGTAGCCCAGTGATACTTCCTGAGGCCAGAGCTATAGATGATTGTGAAGTCAGCCAATCATGTCTTTGGTGTTTCTAGCCCTTCTTTTTGAGTCTTCTCCCTCAAATCTTCCCTTCCCCACCACCAAAAACTAGCTGCAACATCAACCCTAGCTTCCTGAGTTTCAGGCATCCCAGTGATCTCACTCTCCCTCCTACACAAACCTCAGGTCAGTTAAGTGTCTATCTCCCCCTAAGGGACAAATACTTAGAGTTTAGGGCACTACTCTTCCTCTGGGCATTTACATTTTAATGGGAGACAAAAATGTTAAATCTAAGTATTGTAACTGTTGTGATGGAATTTCAAGGAAGGGTTTGGGGAGGATGCAGCAGGGTTATTATGTGTCCCAGAGGTCACTGGTGGTGGCTGTCTCCTGCACCTGGTGGTAAAATCAATGTTGGTCCTGACAAACAGTATTCTGGTCCGGTGTTTCCGAAAAAATAAAATCAGTGGAAACACAGCTTTAAAAACTAGGTTTGTCCAGGAAAAAAAAACCCAGTATTGACAAGCTCTGGCCAAAGGACCCCATAGTATGACAACATAGTACAAGAATATGAGGGAGAAAAGCACGACAAAGAAGTAACCAAGGCCCAGAAACATTCAGGATCAGACTAGGGGTTGTGTGCCTTTAGCCTTTAACACCTTCCTCATCATCCTGATTGAAAACCTGCCCTGTTCAAATGTTAACTTCTTCCATAGAGATAGGAGCGGAAGTGATTTTGTTCGTCTTTTTGTCACCAACAACAGTAGAAGGAGTAGGGAGAAAAGATGCTATCTATAACTAATTCTCATATGAACTCACGGAGAAAAAGAGGAGAGGCAAGTCGAAAAACATGGACTGGCCGGTGTTAGGCCATAGCAAAGGAAGAGTGAAATGGACATTAAATTCTGCATTCGGTCACCACCGTCTTTCCTGCTGATTTGAAATTCTGGAAAAGCAAAATTATTAGAAAGTGACCAGTATTTTCCTTTAGAAATCTACTAGATTTCTTTCTAAAGATACAGGATGTGGAGATAAGATGATAAAGGAAGGAGACTCTTCCTAGAGCATCTCCACTCTCTTCCAGAAGTCGGCCATGAAGCTGCCTCCACTAGCAAGACACAGCTGAGAGTTCAGTATGAAAAAGGCATGTGAGCTTTTAAAAGGCTATAAAACAGCCCATGCATTTTATCACAGAAGAGTCTTTTGTGTCCTCATTTGGCATTCAACTTGATCGTATACGTTAAGGTTTTTTTTCTTTTTTTACAATGCTAAGTCTTCCAGTCCATGAACACAGATGTCTTTCTAATTGATGTTTTTTTTTGGTCGTGCTGCCCAGTTTGTGGGATCTTAGTTCCCCAACCAAGGATTGTACCTGAGCCCCCGTAGTAAAAGCGTAGAGTCCTAACTACTGCACCGCCAGGGAATTTCCTTACATTAAATTTTAATAAGAGTAATTATCTAGTTTCTCATCCCAGAGATTAGAAGCAGAGCATTAAAAGAGTGGGCAAAAGCTAAGAAAACTTAAGAGAAAAGGAAAGGACAAAATCATGTTAAAATGGGACCTAGTTAAACTTAAAAGCTTTTGCACAGCAAAGGAAACCATAAACAAGACGAAAAGACAACCCTCAGAATGGGAGAAAATATTTGCAAATGAAGCAACTGACAAAGGATTAATCTCCAAGATATACAAACAGCTCTTGGAGCTCAATATCAAAAAAACAAACAACCCTATCAAAAAATGGGCAGAAGACCTAAATAGACACTTCTCCGAAGAAGACACACAGATGGCCAAGACGCACATGAAATGATGCTCAACATCAGTAATTATTAGAGAAATGCAATCAAAACTACAATGAGGTATCACCTCACACCAGTCAGAACAGCCATCATTAAAAAATCTACAAACAGTAAATGCTGGAGAGGGTGTGGAGAAAAGGGAACACTCTTGCACTGTTGGTAGGAATGTAAATTGATACAGCCACTATGGAAGACAGTATGGAGGTTCCTTAAAAAACTAAAAATAGAACTACTATATGACCCAGCAATCCCACTACTGGGCATATACCCTGAGAAAACCATAATTCAAAAAGACACATGTACCCCAGTGTTCACTGCAGCACTATTCATAACAGCCAGGACATGGAAACCACCTAAATGTCCAGCAACAGATGAATGGATAAAGAAGATGTGATACATATATACAATGGAATATTACTTAGCCATAAAAAAGAAAGGATTTGGGTCATTTGTAGACATGTGGATGGACCTAGAGTCTTTCATTACAGAGTGAAGTTAGTCAAAGAGAAAAATAAATATCATATATTAACGCATATATGTGGAAGCTAGAAAAAAGTGCAGGTGAACCTATTTTCAGGGCAGGAATAGAGACACAGACATAGAGAACGGACGTGTTGACACAGT
The DNA here is from genome assembly GCF_039906515.1 of Pseudorca crassidens. Lineage (NCBI taxonomy): Eukaryota > Metazoa > Chordata > Mammalia > Artiodactyla > Delphinidae > Pseudorca > Pseudorca crassidens. The sequence goes on along the minus strand of NC_090309.1, from coordinate 77,705,772 downwards.
GTGGGAAGGGGAGGGTGGGATGAATTGCGAGATTAGGTTTGACATAAATACACTACCGTGTGTAAAATAGAGAGCCAGTGGGATCCTGCTGTATAGCACTGGGAGCTCAGCTCGGTGCTCTGTGATGACCTAGATGGGTGGGATGGGGGAGGGGGGTCGGAGGGAGGTCAAAGAAGGAGGGGATATAGGTATACATATAGCTGATTCACTTCGTTGTACAGCAGAAACTAACACAACATTGTAAAGCAATTATACTCCAACTTAAAAAAAAAATAAAAAAGACATGAGAACTTTAAAGAGTGCGGCAGTGTGAGGCTATCTGGATCTGGGACAAAGAGTCTTATACTCCTCAGTGTGTCCCAGGCCCTCACTGTCTCCCAGAGGATCTCCAACCTCATTTTCTACTGCTCCCCACCCCTACCCCCAGCTCATTCCACTCCGGCCCCACTGGCCTTGCTGTAGTGTGACCACACCAAGTCCGTTCTCACCGCAGAGCTTCTCCCTCACTCTAGCCTCTGCCTGTAATACTCAAGGCAGCTCATCACACACCCCTTCTCTGTTCAAATCCCTTCTCCATTTCTTAAATAGCCACCCTCAATCTGCATCCCATTACCCTGTTTTATTTTCTTTATAAATGATAATTACTATTTGAGACGATATGATTTATATACCTTTCTACTTGTTTATTTTCTGTCTTCTCCCCCTTAAATGAAAGCTCCATGAGAAAAGGAATCTTGCCTTGCCTGGTTACCATTCTACCTTCAGTCCTTGAAAGGTGCAAAACAGCCACTCTATAAATACTACTGCAGAGCACAGGGAACTCTGCTCAATAATCTGTAATCACCGAAATGGGAAAAGAATTTGCAAAAGAATAGATACGTGTATACGTATAACTGAATCACTTTGCTGTACGCCTGAAACTAACACAATATTGTTAATCAACTGTACTCCAGTATAAAATAAAAATTAAAAAAAAAGAAGAAGAAAAAAGGAACTAACAGGAGAGGGGTCCCCAGTGATACCACTGAGTCCTCACTAGGAAGCTGCAGTATCGTCAGTTTCCTCCCTATGAAAGAAAGACAGGACTGATTACGTACATCTAGTGTATCTCCTACCCACCATGGATTGTTCGTATTTGCTGGAAATTCTCAGTCATCTAGAAAGATCTGATATTGTGAAAGAGCCCTTTCTCCAACAGGGCTACCGAGAAGGTTGTGGAAAGAGAGGTGGTTGCTTGCCCTCGTTGGATGAAAGGGGGCCACGAGTCTTTTTGCAGTTCCATTAAAGAGCCAATAAAATAGAAACAAGACACACATGTGCCAAGAGCCAAACAACAAGGCGGAAGTGGCTTAGGTTTGTGGTCTGTTACCACAGGACAACACTGAGTTGAAGCCAAGGCATTTTCTCTTCTCTCCAGTCTCTGGATGCTGGAAGGCTCTACTTTGGAACAGAGGGGATCCGCGTGTCAGAGAAGAGGAACTCTGTGCCCGGCGCACGGGTGTGAAAGTACCAGGGAAGATAAGTTTTAGAAAATTTAAAGTTTCCTCTATGTAAAGGTAAGCAAATTATGGCCCAGGGCTAAATCCAGCCTGTGGTCTTTTTTGAGGGGTGGGGGTGGGGAGCAGTTTTTAAAGTTTTTATTTTCCCAAACGGACTTTTTTTTCTAATTAAAAAAAAAAAGAAAAAAGAAAAAAACTTCTACTATGTACTTAGAGACTTCCCAGTGACTAGGAAATAAAATTAGCATGGCAAAGAGGAAAGGACATTAGTTTGGAAGTCAGGGTACTTGAATTATTCCCTGAGTCTGCTACTAATATGTCTGCTGCCTATTTTTGTAAATAAAGTTTTATTTAAACACTCATTTGTTTACATATTTTCTATAAATGTTTGCCCACTACAATAGCAGAGTTGAGTAGCTATGAAGGAGACCACATAGCCCACAAAGCCTAAAACATTTACCATCTGGCTCTTTATAGAAAAATCTGCCAGCCCCTGCCCTATACCAGAAGTAGGAAAAGAAAGAGGTTGTTATACAACATGAAATTGCTGACATTTGACTGTTTTGATTTTAAAAATCACAATTTCATAATTCAATTTAAATAGTTCAGTTTTTGAAGTCTTCAATATCCATCTCAAAACCATTTCATCATAAAGGTTTCCCCAGTTCTTGCAAACAGACGTAAATGTTACTCTCTTCTCTCAGACCTGATTCCTGGAACTTTGCTCCTACATTTGGCTGAGTCTATGTTTGTATAATAGTCATTATGTGTATATAGCTTCTCTACTATTGAAAAGTACTGTTATAGGCTAAACTGTGTCCCCTCCCAAAAGCCATATGTTGAAGCCTGACCCCCAGTACCTCAGAATGTGACTGTATTTGGAGATAGGGCCTTTAAAGAGGTAAGTCAGTCCACTGGGTGGGCCCTAATCCAACATGACTGGTGTCTTTATAAGAGGAGGTGATGGGGACAAACAGAGGGACACCAGAGACATACCCACACAAAGGAAAGACCAGAGGACACAGCAAGAAGTGATCTGCAAGCCAAGGAAAGAGGCTTAGAAAAAAACTAACCAACCCAGCCAACACCTTGATCTTGGACTTGTAGCCTCCAAAACTGCAAGAAAATAAATTTCTGTTGTCTAAGCCACCCAATCTGTGGTATTTTCTTATGGCAGCCCTAGCAAATGCTACAGTCACTCAAGTAGAAGGTATTCCTTCTTTTTCTTTGTATTCTCAATAGCATCTGGAGACACATGTAGTATTGGTTGATTAAACTTCACAGAATTGAGAGCAACAAGGTGCATAACATGATGTGTTTGGGGTTTAGAGTGTTTGATTCTCCAAAATTCCTAGAGTGTGATAAGAATTTTTCTACAAAGGTATGTTCTAGAAGCCTCTAGAATGGCTCATTCAACAAACATTTATGAACTGCTCAGCACAAATATCAACGTACACCTCTGATGATTTACTGTTTTCAAGGAAAATTGAAAAAGTGCACTATCCCTTTCTTGGTCTACTTAGGGAGAGAGAGGAGTAACAAGAATGCTGGATTAGAACTCTGTCAAATAGAATAGCAGACCCTGGGCGGCCAATTGTGAATAACAATCTTCAGGGAAGACCGATAATGAACGTTGAACAGGAATATTAAATGTGTGATTCTAATTTACCTTCCAGATGTCAGAATCTGCAGGACTGGGCAATGCAACAAAGATCAAACAATTTGAGGAGCGCAGCTCTCTTGGTTTACTCAAAATCTTCTGAGTAAGAAGTGTGACTGCTTCACACGGGACCGTAGCCAAACCCAACCTGAAAGAACTTGTTTTGCAAACATCCCCCAAATGCAGAAGCCTTCCTGATTGTTCATTTCTAATGAGCAAATAAAAGGTTTCAGTATGAACGATGTCCAGATGCCCCAGAAGCCTGCTCTGTTTGCCAGTTCCATTGACCAAATACACATTCTGTTCCTTTCAGATTTCAATGACAGCCCATAGTGAGAAGCATTGATTTATCTACTAAGAACTTTACCAACTTAAAGCTTAATGAGGAGCTATCCAGCACAGACCACTGGGCATTCTGATGGGTTAGAAAATCAGAAATCATTGAGCATTGTCATTTCTGATCTTTTCCAGACCCATACATTTCACCCAGGGCATTTTCATACAATTATGGGAAAACCTGAACTGCATTATCCCTAACCAAGTCCTAGCCTTAGTGGCATAAGGAAATCTCCTTCCTGAATAAAGTAAAGGCTTATAAAACACGTGGCTGCTGTGGTCTAAATTCTCAATAGAAGGCTGATTAGTTTTTCAATGATAAGTTTCTTAATCATCTCTGGAAAATAATGTCTGGTCACCAATTTGCCCTTGGCCACTGGATCAAGAAAAAGAAGTGTTCCTAATCAATACCATAAGTCTTTTTCTCTCTGTGTGGTAGGACTGTTCCTAAGAAGTTGAAATTCCTATTGTTAGTTCCTGATGTTTCATAGAAACATAACTTGGTAACTCCAAGAAAACAAATCATAAATCATTTCATTAAATCCACATCAACTGCCCCATATATAAATGTCATGCAGGTGGATGTACACAGCTACATGTACATGTACGAACTAGACAGAGACTAACACAATATGATGTGCTACTTAATTAAATAATCTGGATTTGAGGGGATTTTTTTTTATCCAGACTTATCACCATTATACGAATAAACAATTGTCCTGGTAATTTCCAATCCTCCTCATGGTGTGTAGATCTTTGGAAATGAAAACTCATGCTCCATCCTTTCTGTGGCCTGAATCTTGAGTGCACCAAACCCACACCCGTTACAGACAATGTTCGTCATATCACACACCCTTACATCCCCAACCCCTACTGCTGCCCCACCCAAAATTTCCCATGGCCCTTAAATCTCAATCCGATTGAAACTAAACTCCTTTGTCTAGTCGTCACAGTCTTCCACATTTCTGCTCTAGTCCAATTCCCCAGTTCTCTCCAAAATACACGTGCCATTCAAGTCAAGCAAGACCCCTCCGTGTCTACAAAATAACCATGTTTACTCTTGAGTCTTTTCCTTTTATTTCTTCCTTGCCTACCATTTGATGGATTTCTTCCAAACTTCAAGCTTCAGCTCAAAATGTAATTCCTTGAAGTTTGCAGAATGCAAACAACACCCCGACATTCATTCCTACAGCATTAATCCTCTGGACCACATGACCTAGCAATTAATTATATTGCAAAATACTCTTGTTTTATGCATTTTGGTAAAGTTTCACTGGAATGCAAGCCCCAGTTGTTTGTTTGTTTGTTTGTTTGTTCAGTGCTATAATCTTAGCACTTAGCATAGTGCCTGGCACGTGAGAGGACTGGATCAATATTTGTTAGATGAATAAATGTTGAACAATGTTCAACAAAATTGAACAATGTTTCTCCAGTAGAACTTGGAATCTCTCAAGGCCAGGGACTATATTATTATCCTTTTCTTTCGCTCGCCACAAACCACTGTGGGGTACATACTATTTACCAAGTACTCACACTTCTCCAATGCCCAGTGACTGGTAAGTCACCCCAAAGTCCAACCACAGACTACAGTTCTGTGTGGAATTTGGAGGCAAATACAGTGAAATGACTATGCTACAGTAGGCACTGCCTAAATTCTTCCTGGGAAAAGAGGGAAAGCAAGAAAGAGAAAGGAAGAGATCTATTATTAAGTTTGGAAAGAATATAACTATCCTTAAATTTGAAAATGAGATCACCTATCACTTAAGGAACATGGGTCTTCCTTAATCATCATGTTTTATACAACCATTGTTAGGCATAGTTATGTCTGCTCTAAAGAGAATAAAGCTTATTAAAAAATAATGTCTCTTGTTAAAAAAAATGGGGAAAAAATAATGTCTCTTCAGATTTCTATGTGGACACATACCTCTAAAGTAGACAAGGCAGGCATTATTATACTTAGTTCATGGATGAAGAAACCAGTAAGTTCGTCTTGTCAAATGTTATATGGCTACTAAATGGTAGAGTTCAGACTAAAAGGAATTTATTCTTTAGTTTCCCTCCCATTTTTTTTCATAATGCCTTTTACAAAGGTGCATAGTGGTAAAGATAAATTCAATGTCTTCTCGCTTTTCATTTTCTGGAACATTCCTTTTTTGTCTCCTTGGTACTCCTAATGGGCTCTACCTTCTCTCCCCTGATTGTCATATGAATCTGATCATTGCAAAATGGGCAAAGCAAATTGTAATCATTCTGTGTATAGCAGGGTAATTCTCTGAAATAACAATTAATGCACTGTTTTATGTTTCTTCATAGCACTGTTGCCTAAAAACCTATATTTTTGTTTTTGGACTGGGCTTACCACTTTAGGGAAAGGATAGAATGCAGAGAATAGAAGAACCAAATCTTGACTTTTTATTTCTAAAATATACTCTAGAAATGCAGAGCATACCTTCAGGAGCCAAGGCTTTCATGGTGAGAGCCAGGCTTTTATTATAGAGAAAAGGATTTTTGAGTCTCCAACAACTTGGATGGAATCAGAACACAAATCTTATACTATAAATAGTAGTGTTAGGCAGAAAGCAGGTTTTCCTCCAAAAATTACACAAATTCAATCTGCTGGAGAAAGAAGAGAGCTGAGATGGAAAAGGGGGCAAGATTTAGCAGTTGCTACATAGGTCCCAGAGAAGGGACCTCACGCCCCCATCTTCCCTGCTTCTACAGTCAGGCCCAGCCCGAGAGGAAGGTGACACAAACTGTAGTGGGGGGAATCAGTTCCTGGAAGAAAGAGGGCTGGCATCTCACTTCCTGTCCAGCAGGCAAGTCGAGAGCCTCTCAGATGTGCTCTGCACCTCAGCACAGTGAACTGGGAGAGAAAGCTGGGATGGATTAGGAAGAAAGAGACTGAGACAATCTTCTGAGTGTCCTACAGCCCTAGGGATACAGGAGCGCATCCAAACATACCCTACAGCCTTGAGGAAGGTTTTGGATCAGAAGAGGACTGACAAGAGGCTACTATCAGCAGTGACAGCACAGGTGGGACTAACCTGAGGCCATAAATGGACCTGGACACCAGCAGGAGAGACACAGGGCAGTGTCACTGTGAATGAGGTAAACCCCATTGGGGGCAAGGAAAACGACACCAGTCCCTTGCCCTAAAGCCATCACATGCATACCACCCCCCCCCCAAAAAAAAACATTTAGATGCCACTCTGGGCTGAAGAAGGGTGAGGGGAAGAACACTGATCGACTGGGTTTCCATTTAAGCCTGCCTAGAAGTAGCTAAAGTTCCTGCTATCAGGCAGAAAGGGGCTCAAGAGAGTAAGTGTTTAGTTATAGAAAACTAGAGAACATCACAGCTTTGCATACCTGCGTTTCTCCAAGTGAAAGCTGTAGACAATACACATGCAAAAGGTGACGGGCTGCGAAGCACGCATACTACTGTAGGACGCCGAGCCAGCAAGGGGATGCCAGATCCATTTCAGAAGCTGGGTCTGTCTTCAAAGGGTTTTGACTCGCCGACCTCTGGCTGGCCTGCGCCCTCTTCTCAGACACACCAGGCAGACGAGTAAACACAGATCACAAGTGGACCACATGTTCTTATTCTTCTTCCAAGTGCTCTGTGGCTGCGGGCCTCCCCCATTCCAGACTTTTCAAATAGGCCCTCCTGACGGATGCTCAGGCCCCATAGAAGCTTCCTCCCTCTTCTCTCAGCCAAGCAATGGCTTACAAGACGATGATCAAACTGATGGGTGAGTCCCAACGTTGGCGGACATCTTCACCTGCAGCTTTTCTCAGGTTCATGGGCTGCAGCGCCTAAAACCCTGATTTTATTTACTCCCTTGAACAAAACATTTCTCTCACTGGTTTATCCCTTTAAAAGCCGATGTTTCTGGGTAAGGACCCTGGTAAGCCCCTAACACTTCACTATGAAGAAATTGTTGTATTCTTCCCCTCTACGACATGGGTGACCTTGAGAAGCTGAAAAACAGCGAGGTAAGAAAGAAGGTGAGGACCCTAAAAGGAGGAAAGAGGGTTCAGAAGGGGGAGTTTGGAGGAGCTGAAGAAAATTTTTCCCATCGTATTTCTTGAGGGGAGGCCCAAGTGTGCAGTGAACTATCTTTCCATGCTGCTAAAAGAAATGGAAATCCATGTCACAGACAAGGATGCCTGACGGAGGCCAGAGGGAGGGGAACACTGACATAAATGCTTTCTGATACACTGGCATTCCATGGTTCCAAGTCATCCAAGCTACGCATCCATTGTTTTGAAATGACAGCCCAGCAATCTCCATCTTACATTGAGTTTCCTAGCTTTCAGCTCTTTAGCTGAAGCTTAAACTCTTCTGCAAATACGGAACTGACGCCCTTACACCAGTGCACAGAACTCTCATAACTATCTCTTCTGATATTTTCTGCATCACAACCCAATAAACACAGAACTCTCATAACTATCTCTTCTGATATTTTCTGCATCACAACCCAATAAAGGAGCCCACGTATCCCAGTCTCAGCCTCCAGAAGTTTTTAGTTTTACTTATGGCGGAGAAAGAGAGGGTGGGGATAGTGAAGGGGATCCCTGAAAAATCCCCAGAAGCAACATCAGATGCAATGGTGAGGATGGGCAGCAACTGACATGAGTGCCCCCGGGGCTGGGAGCTGCTGATGAAGAAAGCTCAGCCTCCTTCCTGAGAACATCCTTGGGGACCATCTTACCTCTCCTTTCACACCTGGCGTGTATTTATATGGCACCAGAGAAGGAATTTTTATTTTTAAATTATGCACGTGGATTTGCACCTTTATTCCATGAGAATCAAGCTAAATGTTATTCCACAGCACTCCATAAGTTGATGATACACTGTGACTAGAGCTCTTTCCTGAAATAGGACATTCTTCAGGGACCCTGACAGTATTAAAGGGACTGGATGTCAGAGCCAAATCATACCCCTGGAGTGACAGAGAAGCTCCACAAGCACTTATGTACCATGATGTCTATATTCCTGGGTTTCTGTGAATTCAATCAGAAGGTTTATATGCAAAGCCTCTGCAAAACCAGAGGTACCATGGCACAGGGTCTGGGAGCCGCCCAGATCCGGGCAGAGCAGTCCAGAGCCACACCTGACTGCAGGGAACTGATGACCTGGTCAAAGAAGAGAGAAAAAGGAAAGACTTAAAATGAGAAGGGAAGTTAAACTTTTACCACTGTGATTCCAAAATGCGGCACAATTCATGAAATTTAAAAATCTATTTTGTGTTGCTCTCAAGGAATATTTTAAATTCACTATTGATCAACAGCTATTTTTAAAAATGAATTGTATCTTCTTGACCCAGTGTAAGAGATCTGCAAAAGTAACAATTCAGAATTGTGAAAATTACAAATATTTTCTCTTCATTTCCCAGATATAATTCACATTCGGTCTGATCATGATACAACTGCGTTCATTTGGGGCGTAACACTCTAAACAGAAACAGTAAATATGTCTGTATTTCCACGTGTATCTGTAGAATATTTTGGAGAAGACATTGAAATAGAATTCTATAGGCCTGGCTGGCTCTACCACTTATGATGGCAGGCTAGCTGCCACTGGTAGTCTGTGTGGCCTTGGATAAATTATCCAGCCTCTCTGGGCCTCACCTTATAAATTTATTAAATAGGCATACTCCACTCTCTCAGTATAATGATAAGCAGTAAATGACACAGCAAATATGAGAGCAGTTCATTCTTACACACTTATTTATTTTATATATTTGATAACACAGAGGCATATATCCTGCTTGTTTGCCTTTTTTTAAAATTTTTTTTAAATAATCTGAGTCCTTCAGAGCTGGGATGGCTTCTATGTGATTTAGTTACTCAAACTTTTGGGGGCTCCTATGGAAAATCAGCAACTAGCACCTGGCAGAAGTTCACCACATTCAATCCTTACTTAATAAACATTTCTAATGGTCCAGCAGCACTGTTCCTTAGCACTTTCTGTGATGATGGAAAGGTTCTCTATTTTTCACTCACCAAAATGGTAGCCACTAGACACAAGGGTCTATTGAGCTTCTGAAATGAGACTGGTGCAACTAACAAATGAATTTTCAATTTTATTTCATTTTAATTAATTCAAATTTAAATAGCCACATGTGGGTAGTGGCTACCACAATGAACAGTGCTGGCAGGCAGGCTAGAAGTTTGGAAGAGGTGTATTTTAGAGCTTATATTTCCCTAAGCACCTCACGGCAGCAGGAACATGCAGTGTCTGTCTCCACAGTGACTTCCAACCCTATAAAGGAGGGAAGTATGTAATGATCTGAAGAACACCGAGACATCACAAACATCCAGTGCAGCCCCGCACGGCAGCCTCTCACTCCCAAAGGGGAGCCTTGAGAAGGCAACCTTAATCAAAAAGAAGGAGGCCAGTGGTGGCAATTCCAGAACTGAGGCAAGAGTATGGTATTAGCAAAAGGATCCTCCTCTAAGGACTCCCTACAGACTACTGCCCTCTCCACCTGCCTTCATGGCTCTGACATCCTCCTACCTCCCACCCCTCCCACTCACCACATACCCAACGTCCTGCTTACACAGGGCAGGAGAGGCACCGCCGTGACAGAGATCTGGGCCACTTTGAAGATGTGGATTTCTCCAAAGAAGGAGCAGAAATCGCAGTAGCTGCAGAATATTCTGGGTTGTGTGTGTGTGTGTGTGTGTGTGTGTGTGTGTTTCTTCCCCCCCTTTTTTAACAACTCTAATTCCAGCATTGAACTTGAGACTGATCATTATTTCCTCCTCTCATCATCTCACAATATATTCATACCAGCACAGACAAGACTCCCAATGTCAACATTGTTTGCTTTCCTTTCAGGGCAAGACACGTTCAGTCCTACACTATCACACATTTAGAGCAGATGTTCCTAAAAAGGATAAACCAGGTGCTTAACATATTTTATTCCAAGGGGTAATTTTAGAAATTATTGCAATCAATGAGCTAATAATAATGGTGGTAATGATGAGGCCAAGTTATTATTACCTATTACCTTTAATCATCGACAGCAATTCAATTGGACATAATTAGAGGCATCATCATAAATAACGTGGAGCAGATGGAAGATGCTGGGCTTTGCGTTTCCAGGACTGAGTGGGAGGGTTAATGATGGAGCAATGGGCATTAAAAATCGGCCACTTATGTCCAAAATTCACCGTGCACTTGAATCTTCCCTGTCCAATACCCACAAAAACAGAGCTGCAATTGACAGAAGATATGAGGAGCCAACTCCATCGCTTTTAAATTCTACTCACTAATTGTGCAACAGCCTTCTCCCTATCGCTCATGGCAAGGCCCCAGTTCTGCCCCATTTCCATCCTTATGGGTTAAACAGTGGCCTTGTTTTTGTTTTTGTTTTTTCCTTTCAATTTCACTGGCACAAGAAAAATAGAGCAATAGTCTGTCTTGACCTTCTCCCAACCTCCCTCGTCCCAGAAGAGCATGCCTCCAGGGTGATTTTTACCTTTTGAAAACATGCAAATGCTTTAGTGAGTCATTTAGCATTAATTTAATATTTGGCATGAAATACAGTGAGAAACGACATCACCTCCTATTCAGTAACACCACAGAACAACCATTTCCTATGTGGTGATGACTGCCTTATATGGGCACAGTACAAAAACATGTAAGACACAGATGTGTAAAGGGTTATAAGCTGATATAAAGAAAGAAGCCTGGGACCTGGGGTCTTAGAATTGGGGTTCAATTCCTGCAATGGCCATTTATTGCGCTGTTACATGGGGCAAGTTACTCTGTGAGGCTCTGTTCCACGAACTATAAACAGTCAGCTTGTTTTAGCAGCCTCCTTTCTGCAAGCCAATGACACGCTACGCTTTTCTCCATAAAAGCACTCTTCCCACCCCACCCCCAGACTGCAGGTACGGATTTACCTTCCTGTGTTGGCCACAGACTTTGAGAAGGTACTGTACTGGATTATTCCTTTCTCTAACCCTGGTACCTGGCACATACTAAGTGCTCAATAAACGTGAGTTTTCATACCCCTAAAGAACTTGCAGTCTAGATAGATAGGCAAGACGAACACCCACAAAACAGACAGTGACACAGAGCCATAGATGCAGTACAGTTTAGAGGATCAGTGTGGCTCAGAATGGCCAGACTAACACATTGGGAGGCTGAAGTAGGCTTTGAAGGCTGTGCTAAAATCTTTACAAAGACAGTCCCCCAGACTACCTGAATCAATTAGCTTCACTTCTTCATCCTCTGGAATCATATAAGTTAAGTGGCAGTAACATCCATCCTCAAGAACCATGTAGAGATGAAAGGCTTCTTTTGTATTTTTCTAATAGATACACTCATTGCTGCTCAAAGACAAACACCATATAAATATTATAACGATAATCATACTGAGAAGTAAAATAGTAATGATGCAAATATTCATGTAATGTATCATGCCTGTGGTCTTTGAGGGGAGTTTTTACTCAAATATCCCTGAATGAATAAATACATAAGGTCCATAAAGATGTCCAAAAGCACTTTTTTCTACTTGTATCCACACAGACCTCACTATAGAACTAAAAACAAATTCACTTAGAACTTTTATGGAATCATAGTCCTTAAGAAAAAAAAAATCAGAGTTCTCATGAAAGCCAATAGGAATTTGTTATAAAAATTAATAACAGGATATAGGGGCTTCCTGGTGGCGCAGTGGTTGAGAATCCCCCTGCCAATGCAGGGGACACGGGTTCGAGCCCTGGTCTGGGAAGATCTCACATGCCGTGGAGCAACTAGGCCCGTGAGCCACAACTACTGAGCCTGCACGTCTGGAGCCTGTGCTCCGCAAAGAGAGAGGCCGCGATAGTGAGAGGCCCACGCACTGCGATGAAGAGTGGCCCCCGCTTGCTGCAACTAGCGAAAGCCCTAGCACAGAAACGAAGACCCAACACAGCCAAAAATAAATGAATAAATAAATATTTTAAAAAAGTTAATAACAGGATATAAGCTTATAGGATCTTATCAATAATATCTTTACAATCTGTTGGTCTCTTTGAGATGTGCCAAACATAACCAAGGTTTATTGACGGAATCGATGTTTGAGGGCACAAAACTTTATATGTGTTTTCCTTTGCTCAATCAGTAAATCTCATCTAAGTTAATACCGTCATGAGATTTCACTGAGCCATGGCCAAATATCATGCTCAAAGTAGATATTTTCATTTGGATTATCTGCCTAAATGTCCTAATTCTTCACTTTACTTCATGTAATTAGGGAAATTCAGCCAAAGTAAAAATCTTTAACTTGAAAAAATTTACTTTGTAACTACAACGGACGATGATATGTGAGGTATGAAAGGGGATTAAAAACACGAATAAGAGAATCTCAGATTATATCTTAGTCGATAAAGGAAGTGGAAGGGAGGGAAGACCAGCAAACAAATACAAAGGACTATTGAAATAAGGGAAATGAAAGAAATAAACTGAGGGTCCTTTGAAATCTCTGAGAGGGGAGAGACTCGATTCAATCGGAGAGATGACAAAGGAGCATGGATTCGTTGGCCCACTGGCTTTGGACCAGAAGAGTTCAAAGGGTTGTCAGCGCAGAGAGAAAAGCTTGAGCCATGACAGGGAATCAAGAAGACACAGGGAAAGCAATTAGCATTCCTCTACTTTTTCTCCCAACAGAGGAATATTGGGAAATCAAGTCAGAAAGATAGATTGGACCCAAATTCTTGAGGGTATTGAATATCAGACTGAAAATTTTCAGCTTAATTCGGTAAGTCATGAAGAGACCACTGTAGTGATTTTTTTTTTAAGCAAGTTAATGGCCTACATTAATTTATTGTTGATCGTTATTCATCCTCTCACATCCATGGCTCTCCAATCCCCATCAGCTCTACCTTGTACTCTCACTGCAGCACTCTCTTCCCAGAGTCCATGTTACTGTCTATCCATTCCAGGACAGCCCCCATCGTGCTCCCCTACCCTCAAGTCATCCTTCCTAAGGAGAAGTATGACTGCATCATCCCCCAGCTTAAAATCTATCAGTAGGCTCCTCTTTCCTGGAGGATGACATCCAAACCTTCAGCATGGTATATAAGGCCTGTCGTCCTCTAAACTTCACCTACCTGTCTATCTAGTAACCCCCTCAAACACACATGTCCTATGCCCCCCATGCTTTGGCCTGGAATTTGTCACTGTTCCATTAAACACCATGATTTCTCACACCTCCATACCTCTGTGTGAGTAACCTCCCTGTCTGTCTGGGAAAATACTACTGATCCTTGAAAATTCAGCTCAGATGTTACCTCCTCCAAGAAGCCTTCCCTGATAATCCCCAGCCTCGCCCCTTCTTTTCTTCTTCTTCATAGCACCACGTAAGAGCTCTGTGACTCCACTTCTCACATTTCACTGTATTCATTTACATGACCATCTTCCCGCTACACCGGGCACCACCATTTCTTATTGCTCTCTGCAGTCTTAAGGCAGGCATTCAATACATAATGGTTGGATAAACTAATTCATATATTTTTATCACACCAACTTCCTAAAAATATCTAAGGCAGTCTAGAGTAAAGAGCTTTAGAAGAATGACTATGACGGTGATGTATTAGGTAAATTGGATGAGAGACTACAGGTTTGGAAGGACGGGGAGAAGATGATGGATTCTTCTTTGAACATGGAAAATATGCCTTTGGCGTCCACCGCAATCAGGACCTGCTTTTGAGGCAGAGAGTGATCCTGATTAGACAGGAACAGAGAATTAAGTCGTTCTGTTCACTTCCCAAGCCTAACACTACCATCTCTTTTGATAACTTCCTCCAAGATGATCTGAATTTCTTTAGTCCTGTCTCTCTTATCCAACTATTTCCTTGAACAAGAACTCACATGGGCACGTTTTCAGATCCTGTGTCTCTGAATGTGTGTGAGCTCAGGGAGAAGGAAACAGAAAGTGATTTGCAACCTGGCTCTGGAAGGAGAGCAACTGTCAAGGGAACCGGGATTGTTTTTGTTATTACTGCCTCGCTTTCAACCCATGTCTGTTTATTGTTATTGTCTTGTCCCATTACTGATGCTCAATCCATTTCCTCATCGCAAGTGTGAAAGGAAACCTGGCAAAAGTTACCATAGCGAGAGTTCCGAATCAATAATGGATTCGTCCTGAGATACAGCACGACATCTGTTAGATATTTGGAGACGCTGTCCATCCTGCCTTGAGGGATACTTAAGCAGTCAGGCTCCTTTCTCCCTGGAAGGCTATAAAACATGGAGAGTTGAGAAGTGGCGGGAAAGCGCTAGTGACGCCTGCTTACAAGAGCAAGTGTTGGGATACATAGTTTGCAAAGGGGAGACTGGCGTTTAAATTTAGCACATGTGCTTGAATTCACATTTACACAGAACTTGAATCAACAACAGAGAGAAGTAACATGTATTACACTGAAATTAGTTGTGTAATGGAAACTTTCATTTGCATAAGCAATTTTTACATGCTTCTGTTAAGAATTTCAGATACTTCTCTTTTATTGTAAAGGGTTTTTTTTTAAGTCATATTAAATGAATTTTAAAAGAAGCTTCCTAGAAACCCTTATTGCTTCTAGAAATAGCTGGTCTAATGGAGGTTCCAATGAAATATCAGAACCTTTTTTTCCTCCCATAATATTAAAACTTACCAATGAGAAAATCAACACCGGAGAGAGAGGAAGGGAAATTGGAGAGAAACAGAAGAGAAGGGAGGGCAGGGGAAGCTGCTGGATAAATGAGATGTAGTACAGAGAAAGGGGTGAGAGAAGTGATAAGAAAGCTTAGGAAAGGAAAAAAGGATGAATAAGAAGGAGCAAATGGATTTTAAAAACAGCCTCAAAGAAAAAAATTATGAAGTATAAAATCCCCTTTAACTCGATGATAAAAGAAATCCTGAAGCAAAGCCACAACAGTTGCAACCAAGACAATTCATTTTTTTAAAAAATCCCATTTGGAAATTCTAAGAGGTTATCGAAGTAGGAATTAGCAAGCTGTATACTTGGAACAACATTTTAAAAATCAAAACCAAACTTAGAACTATGCAGGGAGTTTGAGAAAAGACAGATCCAAGAAGAGGAGAAAGAAAAATTAGGAGAAAGAAAAAGAGAAGGGATGAGAGTAAGAGAAAGCCAGGAAATTAAACAAAAGTTGGAATATTTGTTTTATGAAGTATTAATAACTTGCAAAGGGTTATTTGTCATTGCTGAATTTAGAAATTTATTATCCTATATGAACAAGAGACCAAATCGTCTAGAGTCACTGGCTCGGAGTGTTTTTAAAATGCACCTTCATCCAGAGGACAGTGACCCAAGTTGACAGGCGGTCTCATTCTGAAAGGGGAGAGGACAGGACCCTGAGTCGGCCAGTTCCCAGACTCACTTCCCTGCTCACGGCCAAAGAACTCCTCTGGGGGCCGAGGGAGACTTTGAAGTCCAGAGGAGTTTGGGATGGGGAAAGGGGATGACTGTGGAAAAGAGAATGAGAATTTATTATCAGGACCTTTGGGGGGTTTCATATAAAAGCCCTAAATTAACTCTTAATACTTATGAAATTCTGTGCTGTCACCCACTTTCTTAACTTTATTGCTTTGGTGTTTGTGGAGTCCTTTCCATATCATGAGGGACTAATCTTTGATCTTTGCAATTTCATTAAAATAACATGGGGCGGTGGCAGGTGGCGGTGGGAATATGTGCTTCAAACTTCAGGATGAGTCTTAAGGAGGCAGGAAAGAGGGCACCCATCACCCACTCTCCATGCAGTGAAGAGAGAATACAGAATTGTTTGGGAATTTTGTGAACCATCTACAATGCCCACCGTTAAGGAGGTTCCCTACCTTCAGAGATGTCCCTCCCAAATGTCCTCTACCTAGTCTTGGCGCCACAGTGAGCTCCCCTGCCCTGCCCGTTCTATGCCCCCAGCTGGCACCATCAGCCATGCCTCCCAATGCACCCCAGTCTCACTGAACTGCTCTTCAACTGACATCCTCCACTGGGTCTCAGTTTAACCCTCACTTCCCCAGGAAGCCTTCCGGACCACCCAGATGAGGTTAGGTATCCTCCCAACACTGTATCCCCAGAGCACCCCTTGCTTACCCTTCTCATAACACATGTCCAGTGTTTCACAACTGCCTGCTCACCTGTTCCTCCCTCACCAGAATATCAAGTTCTTGAAGACAGAAACAATTTGAGACAGTTTGCTGCTGTCTCTTCAGCATCCAGTATAGTGTCTGGCACTCAAAATACTTTTTGAATGAATAAATGAATGGGATTTAAAATCAGGTCTTGACTCCAAGACACACGTTCTCTCCACTTTACCATGGCACCCAAGGTACTGTCTGCCAGCATGGTCCAAAATGTAATGTTAAAAAGGCAGATTCCTAGACTCCAAACTCAAACTCTCTCCCAGTCATCTCTTTGAGCACTAATATCTGAGTTGCTCCAGGTTCCAGGAGTAAAATATACTATTTAAGAAACTTATGAGCTTTTCATTCACTATGGAGTATACAAATCATAGCATTTGTCACAGGGGATACAATGGTGAAAATGACAGAAAAGAAACTTCCAGCCTTCAAGGAGCTTACCTTCCAGCAGGTGGGCAAACATTAAACCATTAATTACACAGGTGCTATGAGAGTGTGCAGTGGGGGAATAAGGGCAGTTGGAGCTGAACTTTAGAAAATTAATAGAAATTAGTAAGGCAAAGAGCAAAGGTGAGAGGGAATTTAGGGAGAGAGGGGAGGGAGAAGCATGTGCAAGAGCCCTGGGGCAGGAAGGAATGTGACATGTTTGAGGGACTGGAAGAATGTCAGTGTGACTGAAGTCCAAAGAGAGGGGAAGAGAATGGCATTCGATGAGGCTGGGAAGAAGTGCTGAGGATTCTATGCTCAGGCCTCCCATGCCCACTGCTTTAAGACACCCACAGAATGGTTTTCCTTATGTCTAGTTAAGAAATATACATATACATAAAGCTATGTCTTTATTTTCAACAGGAGTATAGTAGACATAATGTACATATACTTTTATTTATTTAAGATTATGTAATGGGTTTTGTTTGTTTGGTTTTGGTTTTGCTATTATTTTAAAAAATGCTGTAATGCTCTTCTTTATCAACAGTGGTACATCCTTGAGTCGTTGGCTGAATTTAACTGGAGGGTAGCAAATCACTGGGGTAAAGAAATCAGCATAACATAGAAATAAACAATAAGCTGATGGTAAAGGGGGAAAGTACCTTATGAGATGAATGAATTAGAACAATTAAGGATTTATGAATAATGTGTGTCTGTACTACAGATTGGTGTTTGCTACTTTCTAAATCATATTTTCCAGCCCTAGTCCACGGGGTGGATTTCAAATTACAGCAGGTCTCCTTCTCCAACCCTGGATATAGCCCTGTGTTCTACCTTGATATGGCAGTTGGAAGGAGGAAGCAGTTGATGGAGGTTGAAAACGCCTACTCTGATGTCCAGAGAGTGGCTTTAGTTTCCAGATCTGCCACTTACTGGCCATATGCTTTGGAGCCAGTTTCTTAAGCCTTGGTCTCCTTGTCTACGAAAGAGATAAAAATATTACCTCCCATGCAGGGTTGTAAGGGTTGATTGAGATGATGCAGTAACGCGTGTAGTAACTGCCTAGACGGGGGGCACTCAGTAAATTTTAGCTGTTGTTGTTGTCAAAGTGAAGAGAAGGCTGATATGCAATACTAGCTTTCATATTTAATGCTTTCTACGTCCCACACCCGGATCTCAGTGTTTCGTCTGTGTTAACTTATTTAAGCTCATAACTCTATGAGGTAGGTTCTATTATTGCATTTATATATATAAAGAAACCGAGGCCAATGAGACTAAATCATTTAGAGCCCATAGGTGGCAGAGCCAGAGCCAGAAACCAGGCAGCTCATTGTGCTTGTGTGCCAGAAATAGCCACAAGGCCAGAACCACATAATGTCACGGTGAGGAAGGAACACAGAGATGATCTAGTAAACCCCAGTCTATAGATGAGAACACTGAGGCCCAGAGAATTAAAACAACTTGCTTCCAGATCACACATTTAATTTGAGAAAGTCCATGATCATTAAGAATTTACACAGTGCTTGAACATTCTGGAGTTGTGTCTTACAAGTGAACTTTCATTTAGAAGACCAAAGGCATGCAGACACTTGGACATCAAGTAGCTCTTATGCAATGCTGTTTTCTGATTTAAACGTTGTTAATCTCAAAGCACATAGATTAGATTTTTCTTTAAATGTTCATAAGTTTAGAAATGAAGGGAATAGAGAAGAATCCTGCAGAAGGAAGTCTGAGGTTTTTGGAAATCCAAAAGGATTTCTTTATTTTATTTTATTTACTTTTTTATACAGTAGGTTCCTATTAGTCATCAATTTTATACACATCAGTGTATACATGTCAATCCCAATCACCCAATTCATCACACCACCATCCCCACCACCCCGCGGCTTTCCCCCCTTGGTGTCCATACGTTTGTTCTCTACATCTGTGTCTTAACTTCTGCCCTGCAAACTGGTTCATCTGTAGCATTTTTCTAGGTTCCACATATATGCGTTAATATACGATATTTCTTTTTCTCTTTCTGACTTACTTCACTCTGTATGACAGTCTCTAGATCCATCCACGCCTCAACAAATGACCCAATTTCGTTCCTTTTTTATGGCTGAGTAATATTCCATTGTATTTATGTACCACATCTTCTTTATCCATTCACATCTGTTAATGGGCATTTAGGTTGCTTCCATGACCTGGCTATTGTAAATAGAGCTGCAATGAACATTGGGGTGCATGTGTCTTTTTGAATTATGTTTTTCTCTGGGTATATGTCCAGTAGTGGGATTCCTGGATCATATGGTAATTCTATTTTTAGTTTTTTAAGGAACCTCCATACTGTTCTCCATAGTGGCTGTATCAATTTACACTCCCACCAACAGTGCAAGAGGATTCCCTTTTCTCCACACCCTCTCCAGCAATTGTTGTTTGTAGATTTTCTGATGATGCCCATTCTAACCAGTGTGAGGTGATACCTCACTGTAGTTTTGATTTGCATTTCTCTAATAATTAGTGATGCTGAGCAGCTTTCATGTGCTTCTTGGACATCTGTATGTCTTCTTTGGAGAAATGCCTATTTAGGTCTTCTGCCCATTTTTGGATTGGGTTGTTTGTTTAATATTGACCTGCATGAACTGTTTATATATTTTGGAGATTAATCCTTTGTACGTTGATTCGTTTGCAAATATTTTCTCCCATTCTGAGGGTTGTCTTTTTGTCTTATTTAGGGTTCCCTTTGCTGTGCGAAAGCTATGAAGTTTCATTAGGTCCCATTTGTTTATTTTTGGTTTTATTTCCATTACTCTAGGAGGTGGATTAAAAAAGATTTTGCTGTGATTTATGTCAAACAGTGTTCTTCCTATGTTTTATAGTGTCTGGTCTTACATTTAGGTCTCTAATCCATTTTGAGTTTATTTTTGTGTTTGGTGTTAGGAAGTGTTCTAATTTCATTCTTTTACATGTAGCTGCCCAGTTTTCCCAGCACCACTTATTGAAGAGACTGTCTTTTCTCCATTGTATATCCTTGCCTGCTTTGTCATAGATTAGTTCACCATAGGTGCGTGGGTTTACCTCTGGGCTTTCTATCTTGTTCCACTGATCTGTTTCTGTTTTTGTGCCAGTACCATATTGTCCTGATTACTGTAGCTTTGTAGTATAGTCTGAAGTCAGGGAGTCTGATCCCTCGAGCTCCATTTTTTTCCCTCAAGACCGTTATGGCTATTTGGGGTCTTTTGTGTCTCCATACAAATTTTAAGATTTTTTTGTTCTAGTTCCTTAAAAAAATGCCATTGGTAATTTGATAGGGATTGCATTGAATCTGTAGATTGCTTTGGGTACTATACTCCTTTTCACAATATTGATTCTTCCAATCCAAGAACATGGTATATCTCTCCATCTGTTTGTATCACCTTTAATTTCTTTCATCAGTGTCTTATAGTTTTCTGCATGCAGGTCTTCTGTCTCCCTAGGTAGGTTTATTCCCAGGTATTTTACTCTTTTTGTTGCAGTGGTAAATGGGAGTGTTTCCTTAATTTCTCCTTCAGACTTTTCATCATTAGTGTATAGGAATGCCAGAGATTTCTGTGCATTAATTCTGTATCCTGCTACTTTACCAAATTCATTGATTAGCTCTAGTAGTTTTCTGGTGGCATTTTTAGGATTCTCTATGTATAGTATCATGTCATCTGCAGTGACAGTTTTACTTCTTCTTTTCCAATTTGTATTCCTTTTATTCCTTTTTCTTCTCTGATTGCCATGGCTAGGACTTCCAAAACTATGTTGAATAATAGTGGTGAGAGTGGACATCCTTGTCTTGTTCCTGATCTTAGAGGAAATGCTTTCAGTTTTTCACCATTGAAAATGATGTTTGCTGTGAGTTTGCCATATATGGACTTTATTATGTTGAGGTAGGTTCCCTCTATGCCCACTTTCTGGAGAGTTTTTATCATAAATGGGAGTTGAATTTTGTCAAAAGCTTTTTCTGCATCTATTGAGATGATCATATGGTTTTTATTCTTCAATTTGTTAATATGGTGTATCACACTGATTGATTTGCACATACTGAAGAATCCTTGCATCCCTGGGATACACCCCACTTGATCATGGTGTATGATCCTTTTAATGTGTTGCTGGATTCTGTTTGCTAGTATTTTGTTGAGGATTTTTGCATCTATGTTCATGAGTGATATTGGTCTATAATTTTCTTTTCTTGTAGTATCTTTATCTGGTTTTGGTATCAGGGGGATGGTGGCCTCATAAAATGAGTTTGGGAGTGTTCCTTCCTCTGCAATTTTTTGGAAGAGTTTGAGAAGGATGGGTGTTAGCTCTTCTCTAAATGTTTGATAGAATTCACCTGTGAAGCCATCTGGTCCTGGACTTTTGTTTGTTGGAAGATTTTTAATCACTGTTTCAATTTCATTACTTGTGATTGGTCTGTTCATATTTTCTATTTCTTCCTGGTTGAGTCTTGGAAGGTTATACCTTTCTAAGAATTTGTCCATTTCCTCCAGGTTGTCCATTTTATTGGCATAGAGTTGCTTGTAGTAGTCTCTTAGGATGGTTTGTATTTCTGCAGTGTCTGTTGTAACTTCTCCTTTTTCATATCTAATTTTTTTGATTTGAGTCCTCTCCCTCTTTTTCTTGATGAGTCTGGCTAATGGTTTATCAATTTTGTTTATCTTCTCAAAGAACCAGCTTTTAGTTTTATTGATCTTTGCTATTGTTTTCTTTGTTTCTATTTCATCTATTTCTGATCTGATCTTTATGATTTCTTTCCTTCTGCTAACTTTGGGTTTTGTTTGTTCTTCTTTCTCTAGTTCCTTTATGTGTAAGGTTAGATTGTTTATCTGAGATTTTTCTTCTTTCTTGAGGTAGGCTTGTATAGCTATAAAATTCCCTCTTAGAACTGCTTTTGCTGCATCCCACAGGTTTTGGATCGTCGTGTTTTCATTGTCATTTTTCTCTAGGTATTTTTTTATTTCCTCTTTGATTTCTTCAGTGATCTCTTGGTTATTTAGTAACGAATTGTTTAGCCTCCTTGTGTTTGTATTTTTTATGTTTTTTTCCCTGTGATTCATTTCTAATCTCATAGCGTTGTGGTCAGAAAAGATGCTTGATATGATTTCAATTTTCTTAAATTTACTGAGGCTTGATTTGTGACCCAAGATGTGATCTACCCTGGAGAATGTTCCATGCACACTTGAGAAGAAAGTGTAATCTGCTGTTTTTGGATGGAATGTCCTATAAATATCAATTAAATCTATCTGGTCTATTGTGTCATTTAAAGCTTCTGTTTCCTTATTTATTTTCATTTTGGATTATCTGTCCATTGGTGTAAGTGAGATGTTAAAGTCCCCCACTATTATTGTGTTACTGTCAGTTTCCTTTTTTATGGCTGTTAGCAGTTGCCTTATGTATTGAGGTGCTCCTATGCTGGGTGCATATATATTTATAATTGTTGTATCTTCTTCTTGGATTGATCCCTTGATCATTATGTAGTGTCCTTCCTTGCCTCTTGTAACATTCTTTATTTTAAAGTCTATTTTATCTGATATGAGTATAGTTACTCCAGCTTTCTTTTGATTTCCATTTGCATGTAATATCTTTTACCATCCCCTCACTTTAGTCTGTATGTGTCCCTAAGTCTGAAGTGGGTCTCCTCTAGACAGCATATATATGGGTCTTGTTTTTGTATCCATTCAGCAAGCCTGTGTCTTCTGGTTGGAGCTTTTAATCCATTTACATTCAATGTAATTATCGGTATGTATGTTCCTATGACCATTTTCTTAATTGTTTTGGGTTTGTTTTTGTAAGTCCGTTTCTCTTCTTGTGTTTCCCACTTAGAGAAGTTCCTTTAGCATTTGTTGTAGAGCTGGTTTGGTGGTGCTGAATTCTCTTAGCTTTCGCTTGTCTGCAAAGCTTTTGATTTCTCCATTGAATCTGAATGAGATCCTTGCTGGGTAGACTAATCTTGGTTGTAGGTTCTTCCCTTTCATCACTTTAAGTATATCATGTCACTCTCTTCTGGCTTGTAGAGTTTCTGCTGAGAAATCAGCTGTTAACCTTATGAGAGTTTCCTTGTATGTTATTTGTCATTTTTCCCTTGCTGTTTTCAATAACTTTTCTTTGTCTTTAATTTTTGCCAATTTGATTACTATGTTTCTCGGTGTGTTTCTCCTTGGGTTTATCCTGTATGGGACTCACTGTGCTTCCTGGACTTGGGTGGCTATTTCCTTTCCCATGTTAGGGAAGTTTTCGACTATAATCTCTTCAAATATTTTCTCTGGTCCTTTCTCTCTCTCTTCTCCTTCTGGGACCCCTGTAATGTGAATGTTGCTGTATTTAATGTTGTCCCAGAGGCCTCTTAGGCTGTCTTCATTTCTTTTCATTCTTTCTTCTTTATTCTGTTCCACAGCAGTGAATTCCACCATTCTGTCTTCCAGGTCACGTATCCATTCTTCTGCCTCAGTTATTCTGCTATTGATTCCTTCTAGTGTAGTTTTCATTTCAGTTATTGTACTGTTCACCTCTGTTTGTTTGTTCTTTAATTATTCTAGGTCTTTGTTAAACATTTCTTGCATCTTCTTGATCTTTGCCTCCATTCTGTTTCTGAGGTCCTGGATCATCTTCACTATCATTATTCTGAATTCTTTTTCTGGAAAGTTGCCTATCTCCACTTCATTTAGTTGTTTTTCTGGGGTTTTATCTTGTTCCTTTATCCGGTACATAGCCCTCTGCCTTTTCATCTTGTCTATCTTTCTGTGAATGTGCTTCTTGTTCCACAGGCTGCAGGATTGTAGTTATTCTTGTTTCTCAACTGAATCTCTTTTAAGGCTAAATGTGCATATGCCAACATTAGCAGCCTGAATCTTACAATACCTGCTAGTGTTGCGGGGTCTCCTGCAGAGGCTGGGGGGTGGGTGGGTGGCTGTGGCTCACCATGGGGACAAGGACACTGGCAGCAGAAGTTCTGAGAAGTACTCCTTGGCGTGAGCCCTCCCAGAGTGTGCCATTAGCCCCACCAAAAGGAGATTTCTTTTTCTTAAGTGTCAAATATTGGACAACAATTGGTAGATTCAGATCTGCTCTCTATACCCACTCAGCTTGTTAATGTCACTGTGAACTGAACTCTTTTGTCTTTACTACCCTTGAGGTCTACATTGTAAGCAATGGATTCCTTTTGTTTGTAAATAAAACACCAGCTACCAAATAAATCTCTCCATTCCAAACTCTGATAAACAGTTCATTTTTCTACCCAGTTTATAATGACTTCCAGAAACTCCTTCAGATTCACTGTTAGGTGCACTCAAAGGAACCATTTGGGATGCAGAGTTGAAGTTTTCCCACTAGCACATAAAGCAGTGTGTTCTAGTGTAAAGAGCGAAAAAAAAAAAAAAAAAGTTAAGAGAATTCTAATTCTGCCTTTCCCTCCAACCTGTGTGTGACTTTAGTCAAGTCCTTTTAGTCATTTGGGGTTTGGTTTCCTGATATATGAATGTGGCCCTAAGGATTACCCTGTTCACATCTGAATTTCTGTGAGAATTGAGACAATGGATGCCAAAGCACCTTGAAATATTTAAGCATCTTCAGCATGTAACATTACAGAGTCTTCCAAACCATCATTTCCTCTGTTCTTCCCCTGGCCTCATTCTCCTTCAAGATGCAGTTCAAGTGTCATCTTCCCAAAGAAGCCTTCTCTGAAGCCTCTATTCTCACACGTACCATATCACTTAGTAATGATCTGGTCACAGCTCTGTCACTCTGCAAAACCACAAACCTTGTCTTAGCCATCATTTTCTTTTCTTTTTCATTTTAGTCCTCCAAATAGTCACAAAAGCTTTTTTTTTTTTTTTTTTCCTCTTTTCTGAGCACATACTCTGCACTTGCAGGTCTCAAGATCTGGAAATTAAAAGATGACTAAAAGTCATCCCTGCCCTCAAGGAATTCGCAGCCAATTAGGAGGAGCAGAAAAGGAAGCCAACCATCGCAATAAAGAATGGCAAAGTCAGGCCTGCATGGGTGCTTTGGGAATGGAGTAGACCCTTTGCTGCAGGCTGTGAGTCGTTCTTCTCCACGGCTGTTGAATGCATGCTGTAACTTTCACTCATTCACTTTCAGTAGGTTCTCTGATAGATACTAGCATCAAATCTACCCTCCTAGTCCTTCAGAAGGAAGTTTACTGTCACCATCCACCAAGCACTAGTGATATGCTCCAGGCATTTCTCTGAAATTCCTGTGACCAAATAACTTTGGCACCGCTGACCACACACCCAGGTGGTGCTACGTATATAGGCCTCACAGCTACAACTCATGAATCATTCCGTTTGGCTACATAAAGAGCAAAGCCAAAGTCACCTCTGGCACCCACTGTGAGTTACAGGTCCAGCTCAGAGGAGCTGCAACTTAAAATCTTAGCTACTTCAGCCCGTGTTTCTTTGCATATTCGTATTTAGACATCTGTAGAATACTTCACATTATACCAAATACTTCCACACCTGTTTGATTTTAGCAAATACTCACTGCAATGGATAAACAGGGATTATTTTCTACGTTTTATAAATGGGCAAACTGAAACTAGGTGACTCAGACTAAAACCCGAGTTTGCTGACCCATGGTCCAGCAAATACTCTGGCAAGTATTGCTCTGGCAAATACACCGCACTGCAGGACACGTGTACAGACCAGGAGAAGAGGAAAACTCCAGCCCTTACTTTGCCCCTACTTTTCATGAGTCACTTGAAGTCAGCAAACATTACATTAGACTGGGCCACCACAAGGCACTGTGCTGGGTGCCGGAAGAGTGCAAGAGTAAGACCACCCATCTTCTCAGAAACACCTGTCTAGTAAGAGACAGGCATACAATTAACTACAAGGAAGGTAAAAATGATGCAAGAGCCATAAAAACACCTGAATGTTGTGTGTGTGTGTTTGTATAAATAAATGGACATATGGATAAAGTACAGGTAGAAGTCAAAGGCTCAGGGAGCACAGAGCAATGGGAGATTACATCCCTCCAGCAGAGTATGAAACGCTTTCAGAGGACAAGGGCTCTAAAGCTGACAGTTCATTGCCACCACTTGGCTTGCCTTCAAGGCACTAGTCAGCTAAGATACAGCTCATGCACTCATGGCATGTGTAGTAAACTGAAGCAGGGATTACCAAGGCAAGACCAGAGAGCTGAGCATCAATGAAGGTCCTAGGAGCTTAGAGGAGAATAAGAGCCTTACACTCTGGTTATCAACAGAGATGACTTCAGCTAGGAGGAGGAATCACACTGGTCCTTTACTGATGTGGCTAACTGCATTACCTAGAGAGGTTCAAGACCAGATTCAACTGCGGTTGTATAAGAATGTCTTAGTATCCCTGAATTTCCTCTTATACTATACATTTTACAGTCACTAATTCATTCATTCATTCATTTCTCAAATATTTATTGATTGCTCAATATATGTCAGTCATGGGGTTAAGTGATAGGAATCTAGTAATGAACAAAAAAAGACACAATCAGGTACCTCCATGAAGCTTACAGTCTGGTGAAAGAGATAGATGTGATCTAAATAGCTTCTTCCCAGTAAACACCAAATCACAATTATAATAAAGTCTGTAAAGGAGGGGTGCTTATTGCTATAAAAAAGTAAAACAGGGATATTCAAACTAGTCATGGGTTCAGGGTAATATGAAGCTGTGATCTGCATGTTGAGTTGAATTAAATTAAATCAGGTGAAGGGAAGGGAGGGATATGAGAAGACATTAGAGGCAGAGAAAACAGCATGCAAAAAGCCTTGTGGTGAACAAGGGCATGGAACATTAAAGAAGTGCAAGGCAGTGTATGAGAGAAGAGGCTGATAGACTTGTGGAGATCAGTATGAGGGGTTTTTAAAGGGTGGGCAGAGTGGCAAGATTAGACCTAGAATTGTCCCCAGATTAGACCCCACAGTGGCTAAAATATGTAGAAAAGATTAGAAAGAGACAGGTGTGGATGTGGGGAGTACAGTTTGGAGTTTATTGCATAATCTAGTCAAGAGTTAATAGGAAACTAGACTAGAGTGGTGAAGGGAGATAGGAAAACAGGTGGATGAATTGGAGAAATTTAGGGTGTATGCTCAACAGAGTTTTGCCATATATCCGGGGGGTGAGGTGAGGGTGCCATTAAGGATGGTTTTTATTATATTCACTCACTCACTATATATACAGTGAGCTTCTGATAAGTTTCCATCAAAAGCTCACTATATATAGATCACTTTATACAGATCACTAGCTACAACTCTTATTACATTCACTCAATAAAGTGAGTGTAACTAGATGGATGCTGAAGACAATCCCCGAGGCAGAGGACACTGAAGGAAGACTTGGTCAGTCTGGACCTGTTGAGTGTGCGATGCATTTGAGATCTCCAAGTGGAGACATAAAGTAAACAAGCCCAGGGGAGAGATCTGACTGGGAATGATGACTAAGCTTTTTTTAATACAGAGCCATGGAATAACTTAAATAAAGACAGAATCCATTTATTTGATATGTATTGTGCCAACCCAAATAACGTATGCAGAAAACATAAAAATGGTGTGGCGTTCTGTCAATTATGTTAAAGCACGGCCTCTAATCACTCTTGGAAGAAAACGTATATCACTTCTGCAGCCTTTATTACGCACTATGGTTATTTTCATGCCTGCCTCATCCACTAGAGAGAAAGCTACCTGAGGTAGATGTTGTATATTTTAAATCAGTCCAGCATCTCCTATAATGCCTAAGAGTCTTTCTGGTTTGGGGTCCCAGCTCTTCTGTAGTTCATTTCCATGCCTGGATTTTCAAGACCTGATGTGGTTCAGTGACTCACAGCTGACAGAGGCCTTAAAGATCTTATCATCCAATCACCTTACTTTAAAAGTGCATAAGCATAGCAAATAATAATTACTTTCCCCACTGCCGCACAACTAATTAATGGAAAAATTGGAATGCCTAACCTCACCACTCCTCAAACGACCACTGCCCAAGATTATCCCACTACTCTGGGATATTTGGGTCCAGCACCATATTTCTCCGTATGTAATGTGGAAAATGTTGAAGGAAGAATAATAGGACTAAAACCTCCAAGTAAATGTTATACTTTAAAAAATACTATATATTTAGCTATTTCACTCTGCATAATTATGTTCTGCTTCATTTACATTGTTGTGCGTTTCAATGGTTCATTATTATTGTTAAATAGTATTCCATTATATAGATATACTACAATTTATTTACTCATATCACCTATTGATGGACACTTGGTATGTTTCCAGTTTTCAGATATTTTTATTATTCAATTCTATTTCCTTTGTTAGTTCATTAGCTATAACTTTTTTTTTTCTAATTTCGTTGGTTGCTTTAGGTTTTAAAGCATGCATATCAGGGCTTCCCTGGTGGCGCGGTGGTTGAGAGTCCGCCTGCCGATGCAGGGGACGCGGGTTCGTGTCCTGGTCCAGGAAGATCCCACATGCCGTGGAGTGGCTGGGCCCGTGAGCCATGGCCGCTGAGCCTGCGCGTCCGGAGCCTGTGCTCCACAACGGGAGAGGCCACAACAGTGAGAGGCCCGCGTACCGCAAAAAAAAAAAAAAAAAAAAAAAAAAAAACCATGCATATCATCTTATCACAGTTTATCTTCAAGAGTTATGATACCATTTCACATGCACTATAAGAAGCTTATGATAGTATTCTTCCACTTCTGCCTTCCTGGTCTTTGTGCTATTGTTGTCATGCATTTTACTTTTACACATATTATAAATGCCACATTACATTTTTATTATTTTTTAACAGTTATCATTTAAAGATATTTAAATAATAGGAAAATTTTTAGTTATTATTTTATAGGCTTTTCATTCCTTTGTGCAGTCTCCTACTTCTATCTAGTACCACTTTCCTTAGGTCTGAATTATTTTGTTCAACATTTCTTGTAGTGTAAATCTTCTGATAATTAAGTGTTTTGGCTTTTGTATATTTGAAAAAGGGTGTTTTTGCCTTTATTTTTAAAGATATTTTTACTAGATATAAAATTCTAGGTTGAGAGGTTTTTTTTCCTTCTATATTGCTTTCAATATGTTTCTCCATTGACTTCTTTCTTGTATAGTTTCTGATGAGAAATCTGCTGTCATCTTTGACTTTGTTCTTATGTTTCTCCTTTTCTCTGGATGACTTTTAAATTTTTTCTTTATCATTGCTTTTGAAAAATACTATTATAGTGTGCCTTCCTATAGTTTTCTTTATGTTTCTCATGCTTGGAGCTTTTTGAGCTTCTTAGATCTATAGCTTTAAAGTTTGCATCAAATTTGGGAATTATTTAGCCATTATTTTTTCAAATATGTGTATGCTCCCTTCTACTTCAGAGCTCCTATTACATTTATTACGTTAAGTTGCTTGAAGTTGTCTCACAGCTCACTGATAATCCTTTTTTTTGCTGTTTGTTTCCTGTGTATTTGATTTTGATCATTTCTATGATTATGTCTTTGAGTTCATCAATCTATTTTTCTGCAATTCTAATCTGACATTAACTAAATACAGTGTATTTTTATCACAGACATTACAGTTTTAACTTCTAAAAGTCTGGGTTTTTTTTAAAAAATAATTTTCACGTCCAAGTAACATGAGTACTCTATCCTCTAGCTTTTTTGAGCACATGAAATACAACTATAATAACTTTTTAATGTGTTTGGTGATTCTAACATCTGTGTCAGTCAGGGTCAATTTCAATTGATTTATTTTTCTCCTCATTATGAGTGCTATTTATATGGTTTCGGTTTTTTCTGTTTGTCTCACTGTGTTTTTTACTAGATGACACACATTGTGACTTTTACTTTGTTAGGTGCTGGATTATTCCTATAAATATTTTGATCATTGTTCTGAGATTCGGTTGATTATTTGTAAACACCATGAGTTTTCTAGGTCTGCTTTTGAGGTTGTTAGGTGGGACCAGAGCTGCATCTAACTTAAGGCTAATTGATCCCCACTTCTGAGGCAAGACTCTTCTGAGAATTTTAGTTAATCCCCTATGAATTATTAGGATTTTCCAGTCTTGCTGATGAGAACAGGCTCAGTACTCTGCTTAATATTCAAGGAGCACTCTCTGCAAATAGGTCGGTTCTCTCTCCACGCAGTTCTCCTTTCCTTGGTACTCTGCTCTGTGAACTCTAATTGCACTGGTGTCTCGCCTCTGTCTCTTCAACTCGGGGAGACCAACAAACTGTGCCTGGGTCCTGCCTCCCTTCACTGTGGCTAATCATAAGGCTTACCCCGCTTATTTCCCATATCTAAGAGATCACTGTCTTTCATTACCTGGTACCTAATTTCTTGAAAATTGTTGTCTCCTTTATTTGGTCTGTTTTTTAAATTTTTTAAAAAAATTTTTGGTTGTTTCAAGTGGAATGGCAAATCCACTCCTTGTTTTTCCACCTTACCCAGAAACAGATGACCTTTGGTAGATGTTTAAGTCTATTCCTTTCCGTTGTTTTGGATCAATCCAGCATTGAAAATCCTAGTTTATACACTGTATGTCATTGTGATTGTGAATGGTAATTATAAATATATACTTTTTCTATTAAGCAATAGAAATTCCCCTGTAATTGTAACCAACAATAATGGTAAATTCTATGTTATAAATAGTCTTTGGTATAAATGAAGAGTTGAGATACAATAAAAGTTTTTGGTTGACCAAGTTTAAATAAATCATCAATTCAAGATTTGCAAAGAAAACATTTTTCTTTAATGTTTTAAATTTCTCTTCTGGAAAGTAATGATTAAAAGTTTGAGACACAGAAGTGAAAAGTAACAATACCTCTAAATTTATTTCATTCATATTGGCTTCTTTTCAATATGTTACAGCAATGTTGGGAAAACATAGCAACTACAGTGACTATTTTTGAGTTTTGCTTGCCATAACAACATCTTTTGGAATGTCTCAGATACATTTGACATGTTGAAATACAGCACTGGTTTTCCATGCAGTTTTAAATTAAATTTGTTAAGAATGCTAAAAATATCAGTTAAATAGCCAAACTTGTTACCCATATGACATCTGTAGAAATATTTTCCAAGAGAGATTCTTTTATAACTGAAAATGTGAATCTCATTTGTGAGTTTCTCTGCCCTGCTTAGTACTTTCTATTACAAAATCTAGGAATTTCAGAATGATATAGTAAATGTCAATGGTTAACTACAATTTCTGAACAAAATATGTCCCAAAACCAGTTGCCTAGTAAAATTATTTCAATAAATTAAAAATAATTCAAAGTATTTTAAAATATATTCATGATAATTACCAGAAATTATTGAGATTCCCAAGATTTATGCATTTTAAGTGTTTTTAAATGGAACCATTATTAATAGACTGTAACCATTTTATTAACTCCTATATACTTTCCAATATATTTTCAGCTTTATCACCTGCAATTATTTTTTATACCTTTTTCATATTAATTTACATTGACTAACAACTTTTCTTCCTGAGTCTAGAAAGAAATTAAAATCTAGGTTAAATTAATCTAATCTAGGTAAAATTAATACAAATGAACAAATCAAATCCTCTATAAAATTGTCTTGCCACAATTATCTCACATAAATTGTAAGTGTTACAAATACCAGGACATTCATCAGATTGGATTGCAGAATCCAAACTTGAGTATAATAATGTAATAAACATTGCTGTGGAATATTCGTCAACAATAAAGTTTATATAAGATAAAATAAAGGTACACACATCATCAATATATAATGGAAAAAACTATTTTTCTAGCAACTATATGAGCAATTTTCTCTTTGCCACACTACATATCAATACTATAAACTATTAAATATAATAATAACAAGGCTTACTCAATGGTTGCAGAATGTTGTAGAAATGTTGCAATAACTTTGTTTCTTTTTCTTTTTCCAATGAAAATATTTGAGAATTTTATCAACAAATTTGGCAGGCATACTATGTTGCCAAGTAGATTTTTATCTCTTAATTTTGAAGGTTTGAAATTTCATTAAAAAATACACCAGATTCTGTTATTCTCATGGTATTTTCAGCATTTGATAAAACTATATTTTTAATAAACTTCACTATAAGGTATTTCTTTAGAATAGGGTGAATGATTTTCTCAATATCATTACAATTTACAACCAGGAGTTAAAACTGCACATGCATATTATTTTTTTCTCCTGATGAGAAACCAATATATTTTATTGAGCAATCTACACTAGTTGGAATTAAATACCACAATTGTTGCAAACTCAGAAACTGTCATATTCTAAACTTCCTTTCTGAAAAATGCACTGAAAGTTCATAACTGAAATTTGGCAGTAAGTCCCACACTCTTGCTAAGAGCAGAGAAAAAAATTTCTCATTTTGCTTCAAAACTATGGACTATAGTAATAAAAAGATTAAACAATACACTTTAACCTTCCTGTTACACTGATAATCAAACTGGCTGTCTTATATTACAAAATCAAATGAGAAAACAGTAAGCAATAAATTTAAAACTCATTTCTACCCAATGGGTATATTTGTCATGTCTCCTTCAAACAAATGTGTCTCCCACATGGCTCAAAGCAGCTGGCTTAATATTCTTTGCTATATGTGCAGTTCCTACTTAGAATCCTTGCAGTGCACTCATATTTTCTATCTTATTCTTTTCTGTTATACATTTCCCTGTAAGTACTGCCATAGCTGCATCACACACATTTTTATATACTGTTTTCATTTTCATTTAATTCAAAATATTTTCTAATTTCCCTTGTGATTTCTTGACACACTGATTGCTTGGAGGTATGTTATTTAAGTTTAGAATGTTTGAGTATTTTACAATACTCTCTCCAATAACTTTCTGTTATTGATTCTAGTTTAAATCCATTCTTTTCAAAAGAACATACTCTGAATAATTTCAGTTCTTTGAAATTTGTTGAGTTTTGTTTTATGGCCCAGAAGGTAGTGCATCTTAGTGAATGTTCCACGTGCACTTGAAAAGAATGTGTATTCTGTTACTGGTGGGTGAAGTGTTGTAAGCGTCAGTCTGCTGAAGCTGGTTGATGATATAGTTCAGGTCTTCTATATCCTCACTAAATGAGAGTATTAAGTTCTCCACCTATAACTGTGGACTTGTTTATTTCTCCATTAAGTTCCATAAGTTCTTGCTTCATGTACTTCAAAATTCTGCTAGGTGTATACACATTATGAATTATTACATCTTTTTGATAAACTGACTACCTTATAATAATGTAATGTCCCTCTGAAGTCAATTTTTTTTTTTTTTTTTTTTTTTTACGCGGGCCTCTCACTGTTGTGGCCTCTCCCATTGCAGAGCACAGACTCCGGACGCGCAGGCTCAGCGGCCATGGCTCACGCGCCCAGCCGCTTCGTGCATGTGGGATCTTCCCGGACCGGGGCACGAACCCACGTCCCCTGCATCGGCAGGAGGACTCTCAACCACTGCACCACGAGGGAAGACCTGAAGTCAATTTTACCTGATATAAATAAAGCTACTCTATCTTTCTTTTGATTAAAGTTTGAATAGTATATCTTTTTCCACCCTTACACTCTTACCTAACTATATCTCTATTTAAAGTAGATTTCTTATAAACAGTATATAGATTTATCTTGCTTTTTATCCAAACTGACAATCGCTGCTTTTCTTTTTATTCCCCCAGCGTTATTGAAATATAATTGATATAGAACACATTGTGTAAGTTTACAGTATACAAATGATGATTTGGCATACATATATATTGAACCATTGCTTTTCACCTGGAGTGTGTAGACCATTTACATTTGATCTAATTATTCTCATGGTTGGACACAAATCTATCATCGTGCTAGTTGTTTCCTATTTGTCTCCTCTGTTCTTTTTTTGTGTGTGCGGGGAGGGGGGCCTGTGCTGCACGGCTTGTAGGATACTAGTTCCCCAACCAGGGATTGAACCCAGGCCCTTGGCAGTGAAAGCATGGAGTCCTAACCACTGGACCACCAGGGAATTCCCAGTCTCCTCTGTTCTTGTTCGCTTTTCTCCCTCTTTTCTTGGTTCCTTTTTGATCAATTATTTTTGTGCTCATTTTATCTCCACTACTGAGTCATTAGTTATACCTCTGTTTTAATTTTACTTTTAGAGGTTGTTTTATGGCTTATGACATCTTCAACTTATAAAAGTGTATTCTTTCTCTAGCTGCCTACAAGATATTCTCTTCATCTTTTGTTTTCAGCAATTTGAATATGATATGTCTAGATGTGTTAGGGAGGGATTAATCCTGCTTAGGGATTTGCTAATTAAGCTTTTGGGATCTTTGGTTTATTACGTTTTCATTAATCTTAAAAAGTTTGGGCCATGATCTTCTCAAATATTTCATCTGCTCTGTTCATTTCTTCTCCATCTGGGTCTCCAGTTATACATATGTCAGACTTTTGATACTATCCCATGATTCTCAGATGCTCTGTTCTCCCACTTCTGCCCCTGCTTGTTTTCCTTCTTTGTGTTTCAGTTTGGATGATTTCTATTGTCCAAATCTCAAGTTCACTCATTTTATTTCTTTAGCTATATCCAATCTGCTCATAAACTCCTTTTTTGTATATAGTTTTCAACACTTTACTCGAAGTCTCAATCTATTCTTGCACATTGTCTACATTCTCCAGTGGCTAATCTAATTAATAAATATTAACCACAGCTATTTTTAAAACACACGTTTGATGGTTCCAACATCTAATAAATATTAACCACAGCTATTTTAAAATACACGTTTGATGGTTCCAACATCTAAATCATCTCTATTGGTTGTTCCATCTCCTCACAACAAGTTATTTTTTTCCCTGCTTTTTGGGGTCTTCAAAATTTTTTATCATTTACAACAATATAGGTGGAGTTTAAAAATATCTGCATGCAGAAATGGGCATGTTTCTTCTTCCATCAGGCTGTTAGGATGGGGAGTTGATTCAATCTAATTGATTTGGGTTATCTTACTGCATAGTTACCTCTGGTGTACCACAGACTCAAATTCTTCTGGCGATGGGCTGCTGTTACCTTGTGCTTAGTGTGGGTATGGAGTACTGAGGAGTTTTCCTCAATGTACTTGCTCCACTCTCAGCTTCCAGCAGCCCCTGCCACTCTACACCACAGAAGCATCTGTCATGCTCCTGACCAACTCCAGCAGAAGACAGCTATTGCTTCTTATTTGGGGCTAGACTCATAATGGGGGTTCCTGGTTCTCCTGATCTAGACTCAGTCTTAGACAGATCCTGTGCGCCAGAGCCTTGGGGACTGAGCATTTTTGGTGCTCCTTCCCTTCTCCTCACCATGGTAGCCAAACTCTGCCTTGCATCCATGTAGCGGTGGTGAGAGGCAGGGCACTGGTGGTAGAGAGTTTCTTGTCTCCCTCTCAGTGATAGAAGACATCTGCTTTGTATCAGTGCCGAATCCTGGATCCAAGAAGGTTTCAAGCCCTTTGTCCAACATCTTGAGACCTTTGCTTAGGTATGAGGAAGATCTAGGGGGCTTCCCTGGTGGCACAGTGGTTAAGAATCCGCCTGCCAATGCAGGGGACACAGGTTCGAGCCCTGGTCTGGGAAGATGCTAAATGCCGCGGAGCAACTAATTCCGTGTGCCACAACTACTGAGCTTGCACTCTACAGCCTGCGAGCCACAACTACTGAAGCCCGCGAGCCACAACTACTGAAGCCCGCGCACCTAAAGCCTGTGCTCTGCCACAAGAGAAGCCACCGCAATGAGAAGCCCGCACACCGCAAGGAAGAGTAGCCCCCATGCACGCAACTAGAGAAAGCCCACACGCAGCAACAAACACCCAACGCAGCCAAAAATAATAAATAAATAAATTTATTAAAAAAAGATCTAGGGAAGTTAGCGGTGCTTTATTTCTGTGTACCAGCAGCAGCTGATCCCTACCACTTAGCACCCATCCCCTGGCTCCTGCCCTGTCCCCAGTCTTTCTTTTGAGGACCCACTGGAGACCAGCAGAAAAGTGCAAATTCTCTTGTGTCCGGGGCTCCCAGTTATTCTAAGCTATCACAGGAATCCATGCTCAGCCTATAAGAATCCATCAAAATGTTAGCTGCCTTCATCTTCTCGCCTTTTACAGCAACCACTTCTTCCCATGTTATGCCAGAGACGGAACAGTCCATGTGCTGCTTCTTCTCTTTGGAGAGACCAGCACTTCTGAAATTCAGGTTACCTAGTTCCTTTGTTACCTCAATTCTGTATGGATCTAAGAAAATTATTACTTTGTTGATTATTCAGTCATTAATAGAGTAGGAGCAATGTTATCTTGTAGCTTTCATCATCCTAAGCAGAAGCAGAATCCTATTGTATTCAACACTATTCTACTCTCTTCTATTTCAATTATATCTCAGTAATGCTAGAAAAAATATTATGTACATTCTCTTCTATTTTACTCCATGCCATTTAAAACAAACAATCACAGAAAGTGACCACCAAATTTAAAATTTCACAGTCCATGAATTAGTCCTGACCTGACAAAATCCATAAAAATGGATATAATGGATTGTTAGAATCAAGGAACCAAAAATTTCCTCCACACCAAGCATTTATTTCAATAACAGTATCTGTGTATCATTCATCTCAACAGCAACTCTTCTGTAGTTCTGAAAACCAAGTAGCCACTCAATTATACAAAGGAACAAATTGCATAAGAAAATAAATTTTAGCTGGACAGAAGTAAGATTTGTATAAGGGCTAGAACTATCTAAATCTGTAAGGGCTAATTTACCACCAGATTTACTGAATCTAAACCAGATAACTTTGACTCTTAAAAAATCAGGTTCCAGAGTCAAAGGACAAATTTACGACCAATGAGGCCTACACACAGAAGTTCCAAAAGTGTTTTGAGAAATACATGCAAAATGAGTATTTCCCCAAAGTTTCTATTTTGATTGGAATGACACTTTACAGAGATTGTTTTATGGAACAATCTCTCTATTTTGCAACCAGGTCTCATAACACAGGAATTTCTGCTAAAGACTAAACTTACAATGTAACTGTAACCATAAAGAAGAAAGCAACCAGACACAGGGCAAAGAGTTAGGATAAAAGTTAGGGTGGGACTACAGAATCGGAAATCACCTGTACACAGAACCAATCAGTGTAGCTGACCTCCCTAAGAAAATGGTGGCTTGGGGAAGCAAGCAGAGGATCCAGTGAGAAGCTTAAAGGGAGGAGCCCAAACTACTCTGTTCGTGGATGGAGTCAAAACTAACAAAGAAGGGGAGGAAAACGGAAAGATAATGAGAAGACTAAAAAGAAAAAGGAAGAAAGGAAATACATGAGATCTGAGGGGAAGGTTCCTATAAACTAGTGTGAGTTCCTGCAAGGCTCTGATAATTTTATGTATTATCCGTAGCCTTATATTTTAAACACTCTCCGGCTCTACAAAAGTCACAGACCATGGAGTGGGGCTGACAAATATACCAGGTATCAGGGGTTATGTAAACAATCTTTGGTGCATTCCATAGCCTAATTTACTGTCATAAACACTGTGGGAAGCAGGAATTGCAATGGCAGCTGGGTGTGGACATTCTCACTGTCAGCAGGGAAGATTCATTGCCTCCTCACGATGCTGGGACCCCAATAGCATTTACCAAGACAGATGACTTGGTGACAGACACTTCAGGCTGAAAGTTAATATTCAGTCCAGGAAGATGAAACTTGAGAACATCAGAAATGAGCCTCTGGGCCAGTCCCTTGGTTCCTGCAGTCTGGGAGAGTGTCTGTAATGACGACTCCAAGAGTGAGTCCTGGAGGGTTGAGGTGTCACATTCGACAACAGCCTGGTTGGTCCAGGAAGGGACCAGTCACCCTGGCCTCCCTGAATAATTGTACTATACCTGTCATTCATGAATGAACCGAACCTCTTGGCAGTCTACTTGTATTTTTGCCAGTACCACCTCTTAGGCTAATGGGTTCCAGAAATATATTCACTTCCCTCTGTTGAAATTATAATTCTCTTTTATTTATTCTAAATGTACCACTTTTGAATATCTAGTATTTGTGTTTGTTAAACAAGCTTCAGCTTATCCTCTCTAGCCCATCACGACTTAACTGTGATTTTATCCAAACACAGCCTTACCTTTCCAAATGAAAGGTCTTTTTGTTTGAGACTGAGTTTTTACAGCTATCTCTTCTCCCACCACTTCCTCAACCTGTTAAACTGTCTGTCTGCATTAAAAAAAAAAGGGTGGGGGGGGCAGATTTTAATGACATAAGCTAATACTCTCTTGACAGCCACAGCTACCCCACCCTTTTCTATTTCTCTCTGGAATTGAACTGTGCTCACCTTCAGAACAGAAGGTATCTGATTACAACAATGACTTTCTCCTAAACTGAGAGGGAGAAAAACTGTTACTCTCTCATCAAATTAAATCCTCCTTTAATCTCGAATAACGAGATTCAGATTGAACCAATGCCTTCAGTGTGATCTAGTGCTTTAAGAAAGTAGTATTACCTCAGGATATTTAGGTAACAAAACTAGCAGGTCCAATGAGTATTACCTTTCAGAGTAGTCCCTCTGAAGGAGGCTACATGCTTACGCCAAGTGACCTTGCCTTAGTACAGAACACATTTGTAATCACACTTTTGGAAATCCCTTTAGAGCCATTGTGTAAATTAAGCTAGCAGGAAATCTCACTGCCCCATCATTGTACTTCACTTTTGACTAAGAAGTAGAAAGCACTTAGATTTCAGAATTCATTTTTCATCTGGTTTCCAAATGAATTGGACATTTTTTTAAAAATCCATCTTCAGAGTAGGTCACCACGGAGGACTAGCCCTTCTTAGCAAGCTTACCACCACTATGTCCATCAGCAGCCACCCCTGGGAACCTACAGTAAATAGGCTCTGCACTGCCAGGGATGTAGTGATCTGTAGGATACGGTCCCTACTCTTAAAGAGCTTGTAGTCCAAGTAGAAGCAAAACCCAGGTACAATATGAAAAGTGCTGGATGAAGAATAAGATATATGTGAGTCGGGATGAGTCTGGGCTGAAGCTGTCTGAGAAGCTGTAACAAAAAGAATGGGACTTATGCTCAGCCCAGAGGAAGTGGCAGAGCTGGACGTGTGTGCATATTCTTCACAGGCTAAGTACTCGCACAAAGTGCAAAGACCATTTTGGCTAAAAGTAATGGGAGTGGGAGACAGGTTCCACTACTGACATCCATTGCTTTTGAAAAGTCATTTAACCTCTTGATTTAAACTTTTGATCATAGTACCTATGCTTCCGGTTCAAAATGGCAGCCTAAACACATGGGCTTACTGCCTTCTTTCCTCTAACCCCGCGAGATGACATAAAACACTGGCATGCATAGTGTTATTTGACACCTGGAATGGGTTGTCTTTTCATACTCCCTTTTCCTTTATGACAAAATTACTTTCAGCAACAATCACTATTTCCTTGGCTTGTTCCATAGCTTAAAACAAAGAATTAATTTATAAACAAGAAACTTCCATTTCAAGATACTATTGTAATTTCATAAAAGATTTCACGCATAAACTACAACTTGCACTTACCATCAAAGATGTTACGCCTCACAGTTTGTGTATCATTGTTTTATATTTAAGCACAAGTAAAACTCTGAATGGTCACATAGAATGAGACAATGGAGGTTACTCAAGTTCTGTTTCTTTATCTTCACAATACTGTCCTGTCAATGCTTATTTCCAATTTACTGTTTAAATGCAGGAATATGTAGTACCACAGGAATTGGAAACACAAATGACGCCAAAATCAAGCCTGAATGATTCCAAAACTTTACAAACTTAGTCTTGAAACAAACATGTGTAGCAGAGTCCATTTGTGTTGGAACCAACTGTATAATTGGGAAGTTTCCAAATTAACTTCCCTGTAGAATCTAATGTCTGTTAGACAATAGTAGTAAAAATGTGCTTATTTGAAACATACATATATTTTATTAAAACTCTACAGTAACCAAAGCAATTGTTTAGAACTTATATTTTTTTAAAAGATACTTTTGGGGGAGGGGGGGAGGGAGAACATTTTATCATTGATCTTGGTGATAATAAAAACCAGACTTTCTTTTTGTTGGTTTTATTACCGTTTACAAATTCTCTACGGCAATGTACCCACTACTGCCTACACCCTGAATGGAGCTTTCCAACTGCCCCATCTTTAGTGTGCCACTGCAGTAAATTACAAAAGGGAAAAAGTCATTAAAAGCACTGATAATGGAGTAACAGTCATTAAAAAAAAAATCCTAGACAATAGGATCATACTGCCCAACAAACTAGGAGGTAGGAGCACACAGCTCAGAGCACGTATCAGAGGAAGGCTGCCGCACGGGTAATTCTTCACTGCAGTGTTCTGGAATGAACAAGTGTGGACAGAATGAAAGAGGGGGGAGAAGGCAGTGAATGAAGAACCTGTGGGATTCTGCTGAGTCAGTCTGATCCCACGCCCTCTCCAATCACCCTGCCCCACACGGCAACAGTGTCTTCCCCTGGGACAAAGACCTAAGGAAAGTTCCCAAAGGAATTCAGCCATCTGCCTGGGAGGACTTTGTGTGCCCACATAAGAGTGGGTACCCCAGAGCTGACTCTCTTCATCTAGGTCCAGCAGAGGTGGAGGTAAGAAGCCTGACAGTCAACACCCCCAGAATTTGAATTGCCATCTCCTTCTGCAGGGGGGCCCAAAGCCACAGAGGAAACCACAGATCTCCTTTTATTAACCAGCCCGGTTATGCCTTCTTAAATATGAATTGCAGTCAAGGCTTCTGGGAAACTTGCAAAGATCCAGCTCTTCAAAAGACAAGGAATAGAATGGAAGCAAAAACTGAGAAACAAACAGAAGGTAATCTAGAAAAGAGAAACAGACGCCCAAAGAACTCTAATGAATCAAATCAGAGAGGCTCAAGGAAAGGGAGCATTCATAAAACAAGAGCAGTTATTATTTTTTAAAAAAGACATCATCAGAGAACAAGAACGAGTTCTTGGAAATAAAAACATTATTTAACACACAGCTGAAAGTTCAAGAAAACTTTCAGAACATAAGTTTTTTAAAAAGATGGAGAAAATATAAATGAAAATTGTATGTTTAACATGTCAGTGTTCCATTTTTCTCAAAATAGTTGCTATTGAACCAGTGAAAATATTAATTTTGATGAATGGCATGTAAGAACTTAAGAAATAAGGCATTGCAATACGATTCTCTAGATGGCTGTACTTTATCATAGAATCAGAGAAGATAAATCCTACAAAAAAAACCGTGAAAATCACCTAGGTCAGTAGTTTCTAAACAGTATTCCACTGCGGACTAGAATTTGACAGCGTTTTCTCAGCAGGTTTGAAGGGAAGCTGAGTGAACGAAGGGCCATGTCCTTACATCTAATTTAAACAGGGTGGGTTTTCTTTCATCTTCTTTCCATGTACTGGGGTTCTATGTAAAATTTCATTCGTAAAGGAGTTATTTGCTGCAGAGCTAGGTAAGGCATGCAGCATTAATACTTGTGTGTCCCACTCAGGCTATATTTTTAAAATATCTGTTCATTTATGTAGAAATACTAAACACTGCGTGAGGGGGGCAGGAAAACAGCACTACTGGTGGTGAGGTTCAACCTCCTCTGTCATGCCAGGCATCTTGGATGGGGCCCAAGCTTGCAGTGTAACAGAACAAAAGCCCTGTGGCAAACCAGATTCCCCCTCATTACAAGGGTTTATCCTCTGTCTGTTGTTTCTTAAGCACGCTCCTTGGGAATCTCACCCAATATCCCAAATGGCTTAGTCTAAGATCGCATATGGTACTCTTCCCGAGAGGAGCTCTGATCATTCCGTTTTCTCCATTCTATTTTATTTCCATTGCTGTTTTAACACCTCATATAGATGGATACCCTGGGCAGCTACTCAGCTGGCCAGCTCTATTATGTGGCTCAGTGCATTTAACATAAATGTTTGATAACCACTAATCACAATCACACCTCTCATTTGCAACTGAGGAGACTGAGACCTGGAAGAGACAGAATCACTGAATCAAGGTTACATGTGTCCCCGTTATAGTCAACATCACTGTCAGGATTTTTAAGAGTTTTGTGCAGGTATGTTTTTTCTTCTTAAATGGATGTCAGCTACCTTGGTTAAAGATCATAGCTTAGATTCTTTTTCTAACTCCTTCAGCACAATGTTAAGAATAAAACAGGTGTCCAATAAGTACTTGTCGGCAATTTTTAAAATAGCTTTTAGAGAGAAAACAGACTTCCACTTTCAAGTAGCGTACAGCAGGATGTGGTAGCCCAACATTTTTGTTACAACAAGTAGGGAAAAAATAGAAAAATAATTTAAAATAATGTTTTTGAAGACATCAGATAACGAAGAACCAAAAATGGCTAAATCATCTAAATTTCCAGAGAAGAAAATGTCCTTTCTGGGGCTAGCTGACAAATGCTGGCTATTTTCTATGCTGGTGGCATTTGCCAATCCTGTATTCTAGGAGAGGCAGAGGTATTTTACTATGGGAAAGACAAACCAGATGAATTTTGATAGTCAGGCAGACTATGCTGAAGGACTGAAATCCAGTCAAGCCCCAAATTTCCCACCACTTTTCCCAATAAGACATCTGACAAGGTTTGGGGAAGCACAAAGGCTGGTAACAGAAATCAAAAAGTAGTCACCTCTGCTGGCAGGTATTGAGGGAGGGGGTTGGTTGAAAACAGACTTAAGGGAACTTCTGGGGGTGAAGAATATATTCTAGAACTCGTTTTGAGGGTGATTACACAGATGTGTCTGTGCAGATGAAGCCAGCAGTTCTCCTCCTGTAAAGGGAAAGACCCAGTTCTTTCCTCCTGCTGTGAGTATTTCCTCTGCAAGTCTCCTTTATCTCTCTCAAAAAACACTCACATGGGACACTTCACTTCCGACACAGAAGACAGAGTAATGAGGGGCAGAGGGGCCAGAGGAGCTTACTCTGGGCATGTGGCATTTGAGTCGAGTCATTAAAGATAAGAGTGGAGAAGCTGGGACTTCCCTGGTGGTCCAGTGGTTAAGAATCCACCTTCCAATGTAGGAGACACGGGTTCAATCCCTGATCAGGCAGACAAAGACGTCACAAAGAAAGAAAACTACAGGCCAATATCACTGATGAACACAGATGCAACAATCCTCAACAAAATACTAGCAAACAGAATCCAACAGCACATTAAAAGGATAATACACCATGATCAAGTGGGGTTTATCCAAGGAATGCAAGGTTTCTTCAATATATGCAAATCAATCAATGTGATAAACCATATGAACAAATTGAAGGATAAAAACCATATGATCATCTCACTAGATGCAGAAAAAGCTTTCAACAAAATTCAACACCCATTTATGATAAAAACCCTCCAGAAAGTAGGCAGAGAGCGAACTTACATCAACATAATAAAGGCCATATATGACAAACCCACAGCCAACATCATTCTCAATGGTGAAAAACTAAAACCATTTCCTCTAAGATCAGGAACAAGAGAAGGTTTTTCACTCTCACCACTACTATTCAACACAGTTTTGGAAGTTTTAGCCACAGCAATCAGAGAAGAAAAAGAAATAAAAGGAATCCAACTCGGAAAAGAAGAAGTAAACTGTCGCTGTTTGCAGATGACATGATACTATACATAGAGAATCCTAAAGATGCTACCAGAAAACTACTAGAGCTAATCAGTGAATTTGGTAAAGTAGCAGGATACAAAATTAATGCACAGAAATCTCTTGCATTCCTATACACTAATCATGAAAAATCTTAAAGAGAAATTAATGAAACACTCCCATTTACCATTGCAACAAAAATAACAAAATATCTAGGAATAAACCTACCTAAGGAGACAAAAGACCTGTATGCAGAAAACTATGACACTGATGAAAGAAATTAAACATGATACAAATAGATGGAGAGATATACCATGTTCTTGGACTGGAAGAACCAACATTGTGAAAATGACTCTACTACGCAAAGCAATCTGCAGATTCAGTGCAATTCCTATCAAACTACCAATGGCATTTTTCACAGACCTAGAACAAAAAATTTCAAAATTTGTATGGAAACACAAAAGACCCCGAGTAGCCAAAGCAATCTTGAGAAAGAAAAACAGATCTGGAGGAATAAGGCTCCCAGACCTCAGACTATACTACAAAGCTACAGTAATCAAGACAGTATGCTGCTGGCACAACAACAGAAATATAGATCAATGCAACAGGATAGAAAGCCCAGAGATAAACCCATGCACACATGGTCACCTTATCTTTGATAAAGGAGGCAAGAGTACACAATGGAGAAAAAACAGCCTCTTCAATAAGTGGTGCTGGGAAAACTGGACAGTTACATGTAAAAGAATGAAATTAGAACACTTCCTAACACCATACACAAAAATAAACTCAAAATGGATTAAAGACCTAAATGTAAGGCCAGGTACTATAACACTCTAAGAGGAAAACATAGGCAGAACACTCTATGACATAAATCACAGCAAGATCCTTTTTGACCCACCTCCTAGAGAAATGGAAATAAAAACAAAAATAAACAAATGGGACCTAATGAAACTTAAAAGCTTTTGCACAGCAAAAGAAGCCATAAACAAGACAAAAAGACAACCCTCAGAATGGGAGAAAATATTTGCAAACGAAGCAACTGACAAAGGATTAATCTCCAAAACACACAAGCAGCTCATGCAGCTCAATATCAAAAAAACAAACAACCCAATCAAAAAATGGGCAGAAGACCTAAATAGACATTTCTCCA
Source organism: Pseudorca crassidens (assembly GCF_039906515.1). Classification (NCBI taxonomy): domain Eukaryota; kingdom Metazoa; phylum Chordata; class Mammalia; order Artiodactyla; family Delphinidae; genus Pseudorca; species Pseudorca crassidens. The sequence goes on along the minus strand of NC_090309.1, from coordinate 77,660,984 downwards.
AGGAAGATATACAGATTGCCAACAAACACATGAAAGGATGGTCAACATCACTAATCATTAGAGAAATGCAAATCAAAACTACAATGAGGTATCACCTCACACCGGTCAGAATGGCCATCATCAAAAAATCTACAAACAGGGCTTCCCTGGTGGCGCAGTGGTTAAGAATCCGCCTGCCAATGCAGGAGACATGGGTTCAAGCCCCGGTCCAGGAAGATCCCACATGCCGTGGAGCAACTAAGCCCATGCGCCACAACTACTGAAGCCTGCACTCTAGAGCCCGCGAGCTACAACTACTGAGCTTGTGTGCCACAACTACGGAAGCCCATGTGCCTAGAGCCCGTGCTCTGCAACAAGAGATGCCACCGCAACGAGAAGCCCGCACACTGCAACAAAGAGTAGCCCCAACTCACCGCAACTAGAGAAAGCCCACATGCAGCAACGAAGACCCAACGCAGCCATAAATAAATAAATTTATTTTTAAAAAGAACTACAAACAACAAATGCTGGAGAGGGTGTGGAGAAAAGGGAACCCTCATGCACTGTTGGTGGGAATGTCAATTGATACAGCCACTATGGAGAACAGTATGGAGGTTCCTTAAAAAACTAAAAATAGAACTACCATATGACCCAGCAATCCCACTACTGGGCATATACCCGGAGTAAACCATAATTCAAAAAGAGTCATGTACCACAATGTTCACTGCAGCTCTATTTACAATAGCCAGAACATGGAAGCAACCTAAATGTCCATCGACAGATGAATGGATAAAGAAAATGTGGCACATATATACAATGGAATATTACTCAGCCATAAAAAGAAAAGAAATTGAGTTGTTTGTAGTGAGGTGGATGGAGCTAGAGACTGTCATACAGACTGAAGTAAGTCAGAAAGAGAAAAACAAATACCATATGCTATCACATATATATGGAACCTAAAAAAAAAAAAGGTTCTGAAGAACCTAGGAGCAGGACAGGAATAAAGACGCAGAGATAGAGAAGGGACTTGAGGGAATGGGGAGGGGGAAGGGTAAGCTGGGACGAAGTGAGAGAGTGGCATGGACATATATACACTACCAAATGTAAAATAGATAGCTAGTGGGAAGCAGCCACATAGCACAGGGAGATCAGCTTGGTGCTCTGTGACCACCTAGAGGGGTGGCATAGGGAGGGTGAGGTGGTAGATGCAAGAGGGAGGAGATATGGGGATATATATATGTATAGTTAATTCACTTTGTTATAAAGCAGAAACTAACATACCATTGTAAAGCAATTATACTCCAATAAAGATGTTAAAAAAAATGAATGAAGTAAAAATTATAAAACTGAAAACCAAAAAAAAATCCCTGGTCAGGGAACTAAGATCCCACGTGCCGTGGGGCCCGTTCTAGAGCCCGCGCACCACAGCTAGAAAGCAGCCTGCGTGCCGCAACAAAAGATCTCGCGTGATCCCGCACGTCACAACTAAGACCTGATGCAGCCAAATAAATAAATAAATATATTTTGTAAAAAAACCGTTTTAAAAAAAATAGAATGGAGAAGCCGCACTAACCTCTGGGGAAAGAAAAGGCGGAGGGTCAGGGATTTGTTGTCTCTTAGGAACAGAATAGAGATCAATGGAGGGAGGTCAAGGGAGGAAGCAGCAGAAGATGGGCTGGAGACACCAGCAGGGGCAGATTTTGCAGGTGCTTGTAGTCCATGGTAAAGTACGAATTTCTTTTCTATTTATAAGGGGAAGTGATTGAAGGTTTATAAGCAGAGAAGCGACATGATATAATTTATGTTTTAAATAAAGTACTCTGATTAAATGTAAGATTAGAGTGGAGGCGAGGGAACAGTTATGAGGGGATCACAGTGGAGAACTGATGGTGGCATGGGCTTGGTTGACAGTGACGGCGCTGGGGAACAGTGGAGATGTGAGCGCCAGGAATGTCATCCGCAGGGCTTGCTAATGGAAAGATATGCATAACACAAGAAAGCCTTTCCCTCCTCATTCATCAAGTACTCAATTCCCTAGACTTCCAATACACCACCTTCTCCTAGTTTTCCTTATATTTTGCAGATTTCTTCTCTTCCTCTCATTCTTCTTTTATATCCTAAATACCTTCTTTTACTCCTTCTTTCCCTCCCTCCCTCCCTCCAAAATGTTTGGTCCTTTTTTCTCTTCCTTCTACATTTTTCCCCTGAGTTTCTGAAACAGGGGCAGCAGCTCTTCCACTGCCTCAATTCCCAAATTTGTATCTCTAGCTGAGATCACTTTCCTGAAAACAGATCTAATTACCTACTAGATATCACTGCTTGAATGGCTCCACAAGTGCTTCAAATTCAACATGTACTAAGCTGAACTAAGTCTACTCCTCCATTGTCTCCTAAATTCCCTCCTTTGTTTAACAACATGACTTTTCATCCAATCATCCAAGCCAGAAACTTGGGGGCTAATCTAAATTTTTTTTCTCTCACCTCATAATATCTAGTCAGCCACAATGTCTTATCATTTTTCCCCCTTAATACCTTCCAACATCTTTTCCTAGCATCCATCCTCACTGTCCCTTCCTTAATTCAGACACTTGTCTTCTCTTATATAGGTTGTTTCAAATATTCCACCTAATTTTTCTCTCTCAGTTCTATCTCTTCAAACCAGTCTGTACCCTGCCTCTTGAGTGGTCTATTACTCAATCCATTCTTTTCTTTTCTCTGCTTAAAAGTTCCATTAGTTCCATTTCCTCTGGGATCAAATACAAGTTGCTTACATGGTGTACCAGACCATATGTGATCTCCACCCTGCTTGTAGCACTCACCTCACCTCCCGCAACTTTTCAATGCATATTGTATGCTACAGTTACGCTGAATTATTGACATTCTCCAAACTGTCCATATTGTTCTATGCCTGAAGAGCCAGCCCAAGTATTTCCTTCTCTGAGAAGTCTCCATCCATCCTCACAGATTTGATCAATTTCTTCATTTCGAAATTTTACTTTGGACATTTCTCCTACATACCACTAGCTTTACACTTCACGATAACTAATTGTTGATTGTTGTCTTTATTCTCTTTTATTCCCATTTCCCAGTTCCTAACCTTGCATGCCTCCCATAGACAACCATGTGTTAACTCTATGTCTTTACAACACATCCATGTCGCTGTGTTGCAGTGAGCATGTTGCTTCTAACAATTTACTCATCGTATGCCAAGGCGAACACACCCACCACATTTTATCCATGTACTCTCCAAGTGATGCACAACCAGAATGCCTTCAGCTCTTCACTACCATACTAAGGCAGCAATGAATATACCTGTCAATGTTTTTCTCTTCTGTAAATTGACTGTAATTTGGCCTGCTAAGGATACATACACCCCAGAGAGACTGATTTTTTAGAAATCTCATTTTTCAAATCAGACGTGCCACCTTTTTCTTCATTCTGATTAATAAATCGTTATCTGCTTGATGCACCCATCTTTTTTAGGTTTGTTATTATGCTAAATCTCCCAAGCTGATTAACTGGTTAACTCAAGTTTTTGCACCTGCAGAGCAGTGACCCCTGCAAGATATCTGTTCTCTGTTTGACATCTTTTTAATTTTATTAGTGTCTTATGGACAAAATCACTTGGCTGAAACTTTTTTCAAGTTTAAGTTATTTGGATTCACAAGAGCATTTTTCCCCCTGTTATAAATCAGTGAACCCAGTCAAGATTAACTGCCTACACGTGAGCTTCAAAAGATCTCTGTGGCAAGACAGAGTTGAAAGAAACACATAATTCCATAACACACTAAATATAAGCTGATCAAAGTTATTGGACCTGGTTACTTAGTGCTGTACTTCCTCATTGTCATACAATCTGATTTCAAGTAGTTTGAATATAAAACATGTATTACTAGATCTCAAAAACTCTTCCTTTGGAAAAAAATCATCATTTCTGTATCCTGACTGGTCAACATGTGTATTTAGACAACTCAAAACTAAACTCTGGGCTAAAAATTTCTAAACCTAATTTGTAAAACTCCATATGTTTTAGGAATTAAAGCAAAAAGAAAAGAAACATAGCTAACGAACCATTTCAAACAAGAACAATTTATATACAGCATAATCATGGAATCCTGGAAGCAAAAGGAGCCATAAATCCTTAGATATTATGGAGTGAGGAGGGGGTGTTGAAGCTCTTGGAATTCAGAGGAGATGCCAAGGGCCAGTTATGTTGAGGAGACCGAGAGGGTGGGACTCACCGAAGCAGCCCTCTTACTTCGTTGTTTATTTTTAAATTTTCTGCTTTTATGTAAGAGATGATTTGGAAAAAAGTTCCAATCCTTAAAAAGACGTTGAAAGTCGCTGATCTAGCCCAGTCTTCCACACAAATCAGTTCCTTCTACGACATCCTTGACAGGCAGTAATCCAATACCCGCTTGAACACTGCTGCCATTGTGAGTTCACTAACCTGAAGCCGCTCATTTCCATGTTAGATTGCCCAAGTTCTTGAGAAGTTCCTCCCTTGTGGAGTGCCAAGTTTTACCTCTCTATAAATTCTAAGCCTGGGTTATGTCCTCCGGGATAACACAGAATTCCTATTGGCTACCTTCACCACCCACGTTCCTTCAGAACTTGAAGTATGCTATTTTCTTTTCACATTACACATTTTATTTATTTAAGACTCACTTCAATCTCAGAATCACATATCCATGCATCTATTTCCTTTTTGTTGATTTCACTTCATCTTAAATGCCTGTTTCATTAAACATAGACTGTAAACAAATATTTACCATGTATGTTACACATGTAACACACATGAACAGCTTTCAACAGAAATTCATCCACCCCTGCCTCCAGGTATTTATTATAAATACAGGCATCAATATAAGCGAAAATCATCTGAAAAAGTATATATGTCTGTATATTTATAAATGAATCGCTGTACCGTACACCTGAAACTAACACAATATTGTAAATCAGCTATACTCCAATTTTTAAATATCTTTAAAAAAAAACCCTAGTTTTTGGAACAACAACCACAAAAAGTACAGGTATCAAAAACAATCCTGGATATATTCTGATACTACTTGTAGCTGGCATTCACACTATTTTAACAATTAACACCATCTGTGACAGCATTCGCTGTACCTGCCACTTTAGACAACTTACGCTGCAGCTCTTCCACTAAGCAAATGGACAGAGCAAAGCCATCGCGGCTTTTCCTCCTTGAGATTTCTACTTTTCAGAGAGACACGTTTTCCACAGCCACCTGACATTTCTCTCCATGCTTTGATCTTGTAAACCTAAACTCTATTTCAAGTACTCCAGGTTTAAGCTTAAATGACAGTGCCTTAACAAGAGGAAAAAACTGTAGTGCATTTTTCTCCTGTTATCTGAAAACATAATGGGTGTACAAATATTGAGTATATTCTTACAAATATCTGGGTCATGTTTACCAGCTAGGATTTTTCTATTTAATGTAGGGGTAAATTTCGTTATGATATTTAATGAAGACATGAACATGAGTAAAAGGTTGTTAATTTAAGACAGGTCTGAGATCCACTAAAATTAATTGTTGTATGTTTGTCCTCTGGTAGCTGTGGAAGCCTCATACTTTCTTTAGATATTAATCATCAGACAGCTCTGGAAGTCCAGCTTCAATGCTGCACTAATTCTGCTAACACTGGTGTGCTCTGTGCAGCCATCATCCTCTGGAATTACTTTTTCCATTAATATTAATTTTTGTTACAAATCTAACTGGCAAAGAAGCTTCTGCATATTTAAGTCCACATTCTACCTTCACGATATATAAATATTCTGTTTTCATAATTTGTCTGGGGAGACTGCCATCTTTTCCTGTGAGGTGAACTATTAATATGCCTGTCTTTTGCAGGCTAACCAGATCCACTTCCTTTAAACATACAGCTTTTAAAATCACCAGTGGAATGTTTTATTCTCTCCATGTTAGTTGCTTTGTCATCATAACCAGCTTTTAGAGTCTGGTCATTTTCGGTCTGTCCCCTCTACTATACAAATATGCATCTTGAGAGTGTGGATTATGGCTTATCTTTCTTATTTTGGTAACCCCAGGGCATGAGTCCAGCAGATTATACTACACACTCACCCCGAATTCATCGGCAATTAAATTCAAAGCAAGAGATATGTTTTTCCACACTAGAACTAAAAGATGATAGGCCACAAAAACAGACTATAAAATCTTAGCCTTACATAAGCCTATGAGCCACAAGCAGAAACCCTCACCTTTCCAAAATGCACACTCTGGCCCCTTCAAAACTACCTTTTCTTCAAGACATGGAGAACAGTCAGGAAGGCCACCTGATTGTTTTTCAAATGTGTTCCCCATCAATACAAACCCAACCGAGGAACTAAAGGTCAATGAAAATCCGGCCATACAATTCCATTGGCAAGATCGAGACCTCTGACAGAGCCCTCTCAGAGGAACGGAATGTTTGGGCACCTGTGGGGATGGAAAGCCAGCACCACGTAGTGCTGTAACCAGTAGATTCATTTGAGGAATTAGGTTCAGATGCCAAGACAGGTGGGAAAATAAAGAGGAGGTGTTCGACTCCTAGTAAACCTTGCTGGATGAAGGAAAATATAGCTATCCAGTTAATTGTGGGTGGTGAAATTATGAGAAAATTAGAAACCAGATCAGACTGTTTAAAGTCTCAAGCAGTAGGGAATCTTGGAGAAAGAAGGTGTGAGCTTCATCAAAAGCCAAAGGTAAACGAAATAAATTATACCCCGGAAAACGCCACTCTACTCCTTCCATTTTGCAAACATTGGCAGACTAGAGTGTTAGAGAATGAAACTCAAACACAGTTCATGGTGACTTTCCAACCCCAGATCCACAGAACAAACCTTCACCTACACACACACACACACACACACACACACACACACACACACACTCTCTCTCTCTCTCTCTCTCTCTCTCTCTCTCTCTCTCTCTCTCTCTCTCTCTCCCCTGTTCAATTCGAAGAGAAGCCTGCCGAGACTGGATGAAAAGCATCCTCAATGGCCTCGAGGAGGCAGTGATGGGGACCTAGCACTTGGTAGCAGGTGTTGAGCAGGACCATCGACAGCAACATCACCCTTCACTTCACTGAATGTCATTTGTGTCTATGGCTTCAGTTCCCACCGGTGTAGCAATGACAGTCAAGGTCACATGTTCAGCCATGACCTCTCCTGTGAGCTTTAGTCTCATGTACCCAAATGCCTACTCTATGTCCCCACAGAAATGGCACAACGGTACCTCAATATCCACACGTGCAAAGCGGGCCCGTAATCTTTCCTCACACCTGGTCCTCTTCCAGGAGTCCTTATCCCAGGAAATGGTACCCACGTCTGTTCGACTGTACAAGCAAAAAAATCCAAGAGTTACTTGGGATGCATCCTATTATCACACAAATATTGAATCTAGCGTCAAGCATGGTTAGTCCTCACTGAGTTCTCCATTCTGTCCACTTATCTTCATTCTTTTTCCACCACCACCTTAGTCTCTCTCAGCTCCCATCTTGTTTCATCTTGACTACTATTCTAGCCTCCTAACAGGTGTCCCACACTCACTCTTACCACTCCGAACTGTCCCTTAAACTGAGCTTTTCAAATCCTTTCATGATTTCCCATGGTTTTTAGGCTGAGGATCAGAATTCTTATCCTGACCACAAAGCCTGTAATAGTCTGGTCCCTACTACCCAACATCAGCAGGTAACACTCTACTTCTTAGTCTAAATCCACACCGCATAACTTCCATCAACTCTCAGAACACACTGCATTCCTCCTGGAAATCAGAATCTCTGCTGGAGCAACTGCTGCTTCTTGGAATTATTTCCTGAGCCGACTCATTCTCACTCTTCAAACATCACCTCAACTACCACTTCCTTAGGGAAGCCTTCATGATACTCAGACTGGATTGGATCCCCCTTTATATACCGTCATAGCACTTGGTATATTTCCTTCCTTGCACTTATCGCAGTGGGGGTTTTAGATTGGAACATGTGTCCTTCTGTTTCAAGTTTATCTCCCCTTCCAGACAGACTATAACAAGTTCCATAGGTGCACAAACCATTGTGCTTCTGTCCCCATTGTGTCCCCAAGACCCAGATACTGCCCAAGTCACAGGCATTCAATCAACATTTTTCTACTGTGTTAAGGAATAAATGGCAACTGATAGCCAAGGGCTCAGTGTGTAAGAAAGCCAGTGGGTTGCCATCCCCTCGTTCATTCATGTAGCAGCTCCTGTCTGAATACTGAACGCTGACAGACTACTTGATTATTTGTAGACTGAGACTATACTTGGTGGACTGAGCGGCCGTTTGATCTGTGCACATCAATTCTATATGCCACCCATTTAGGCCAGGGGTTACACCAGCTAGGTAGTTAATAACCTAACTTTCTTCAGCTTACTCTTCTTAAAAGCATCTGCGTCAATGCAGTCAAGCTGCAGAGTGAAACAGACTGACCCAGCTCCTCACGCCTGGGCTCAGGGAGGTCATGGTGGCCTTGGCCTGGAGGAGAGGAAGGGGGACTCGAACTCCACACCTGCCTCAACAGCCAGGTCGATCGCACCTGAGCCTTGGAGTGTCCATGCCTGCAAAGACGTGAGGGAGAGACCTGGTCATGTGAGTCAGAAATCAGCCTTGAGAGGGCACAAGAGCTAGTTGAGCCAATAAGGGCAGGACTCATGACTGCTCGCTTGGAGTCTCACATGATGAGCCACCTCCCCAGTGAGGTTTTCTCCCTTCCACACCATGATAGGAAGCTACCTGAACAACTCTGGCCACCACCTTTCCATTATAAAGGAGTTTGGACTAGTACAGACTCAAGAAACTTCTTAAGCTGGATATAAAGTAGGTTCCCCTGATAACTACATCATCTTGTACATGAGGAATATCTAAAGACTCAAGTGTCTAGGCTGGGCTGAGATAAGAACCCACAAAATGCATGAAAAGATCCAAGTGACTAGTGTCTGCAAATGAATCCCAAAAATATTTTTTACACTCTTTTGGTATGTCTAGGTCTGATTGAATCAGGAAAACCAGATGTTAAGAGAGAGAAAAAAAGAAAGAAACACAAAACAAATTGTCTGACGATTTTACAAAAACAAAAATGAAATTAGATCATTCATTTTTCAAAATTCCAGAGTGCCAATTCTGATCTAAGTGAGGCTGCTTATCTGAAATTATACAATGATCATGGTTAATGCCAAATCCCCTTTCTGCAGAAGATATGGAGAACTTTGTTTCATCTTTGCTATAATAACAACTAATATACTGGAGCACTTTAGAATTTATAAATCATGGTCACATGCATTATATCACTGGAGTCATTCAAAATCCTGAGAGGTTGTGGGGGTATAATTTATTGCCATATTAATAGGGCAACTGAGGAAACTAGGACTCAGAGCAGTTTACAAAGGATAGTGTATTATTTTCATACCTGAGACTTAAAAGCCAAATCCAGTCCTCTTTCCATTACTCTGCACCACTGTTTTCTATCTTTTTTTGTACCATTTAAAAATAGTAATATCCTGATACAAAAGAGATTTGTCAAATATGTACATTTGTGTTGTGAAGATAAATAATGGTTTATCAAAGTCATCCCCAAATAAAGGTTATCAATTTTCTGCATTTTTCACTGTTTTACAATTTAGTGTTTATCTGGTCTACATAGAGCTTATAATAAAAACAACAACTCTTGATAAAGAAATGTGAACTATGAAACCTAAATCTGGTATGTTTCTACTTCTGTGTGTTTGGGAGATAAGTTAATAGTTCCTGGCCAGTAAGTTTCCATTTTGGTACGTTCAAAAAGGTTACATCACTGTTTTCTTTTTAAGCTGAGTTTTTGCATTTTCATTTTTTAAAATATTTTTATTTATCAAGCAACTGATCAAAAAATATTTACTATCAGTCCTATGCTGGTATCTGAGGCAGACATGGGTGGATAAGATCCATTGTACTCACCAGTTGTTTAGAATGGCATGGGAGGCTGGGTACACCAGAAGCCAGCAGCACAAAGCAGGTCCCGGGTACCAACATTTCAGGCCATCAGTGCTAAGTACAGGGAAGGGAGAAAAGAGTGGAGAGTCAGCAAAAGCTGCAGGAGAGAGGAACTAAGGGCTATTTATGGAAGTCAGAATCTCAGCCACTTGCTGACAGAGAACAGAAGTACACAGCAAGTACATAACCCCGACACTGGAACTTGGGCCATCAGGGCAGTTTTGTCCTTGTTGTTACTTCTGTTGTTTTCCTTTCCTATCTGGAGGACTGCTGTGGGCTAATGTCCTTGGACATGATTCTTTTTAATTGGCTGATTATAAAACATCTTATTTTACAACACCTCTATTTCCAAAATACACACATATTTATCTTCTCATTCATTCTCCCCATCATGCCCAAAAGGTGAGGCAAAGCAGGCTGAATGCTCCCTCTCCTCATATGGGGAAACTGACCTCCTGGGGGGTATGCACCTGCATGCTGTCACTGAGGGAACAAGTCCCCTTTTTGCTTTCTTTCTACTCTGGGCTTCTGCTCCATTGCCCAGTGTATATGTGTGTGTGTGTGTGAGTGTGTGTGTGTGTGTGTGTGTGTGTGTATACGCACGCATACGCATGCGCACACACCTGTGTGTTTTGTTTTGGCTTATTTTGTTAAAATGTTGTTACTCATTCATTATAATGTTCTTTTACACACTTTTAAATGGTGGAAATAGAACACAGGGACCTGGACAAACATCACAGAAAACTGACTGTAGAATCTTGAGATTCAGTGCAAAAGCCTAGCAGTTTCTCCCAGATTCATGTGCAAAATCAAAAATCTTTTGTTCTTAACTACGTGACACCTTATCCAAAATCTTAATTCCAGAGCAGTTTCAACACAGCTGGACTGTTTCAAGACTGCAAAGAATTACTAATAGCACCTCTCATTGCTAGATTTGGGTCATCTCTCAGGGGTAAGGTAAGTGCAAGTTGATATGTGAAGTGGAGACCTTCCCTCAGAGCCACCCAGTTTCATAGGCTATCTGGATCCCAATTTAGCTTAAGGCTAAATCCCTGCAATATCTTTTATTCTCCTCTTTTCTCCAGCAAACATCTTCCAGGGTCATGCCTGGGGGAGAAAATTATGAACCTAGCTCATCAGGGATTCCACCCCAAGAAACAACCCCTGGTTAAAGGCCAGCCTGAGTGGGAGGGCACTATTTTCTATCTGGATCCCCTTTATTTCCACCGAACCCATTAATCTGAATCTTTTTCCACCACCAGAAGTTTGGCTTTCCAGTAAATGGTCCCATATACCCCAGGCAATTGTCTTCACTTAGTTGGCCTCTTAGCTGGTTACTCAATGACTTCCGCCTCTAACCAGCACAAACCCTCTCCTCTACCCCACGAAATTCTGCCCACCTCCCACTAGGGAACTAATGAAGGTCTCTACAACATTGCCTTGCTTCCCCCTGCCTAAGCATTTGGGGGAAATCACTCTAAGAGTTTTGCATTTCTTGCTCCACAGTAATGTACCGCTGCTGATTCCTCTCTGCTTTCTGCCCTCTTAGCTCCCGATGCTTACTAGATGAGACAGCAACGCTCCATGTGCAGATTTCACTTACTTCCACAGGGAATATGACACACACACCCCCGCCCCACCAAAGGAACCTGCTGTGGGAATTGGCAATGACACCAACTGGGTATCATTTTCCTCATTTTAAGCCTAGACTAGCACTCTTCATCTTCTCTTCTAAGAACTGCCCTCTAGGTCAAGGAAATCACCACCACAATCTAGAATACTCACTCTCCTTTTAAAGGAGATCCTGATTCCATGTTTTCTCAACCAGCTCCTGAAGTACATGTGTAAATAACCTCCCATTACCCTTTCCTCCCAGATGGCAGAGTCAAACACACAATTTAAACTTAATGTGCATAATGAGTTTTGTGTGCTCAAGGGACCATCAAACTGTGCCTTTATAATGGGTAAAACAACTTCCCTGAATCTATGTATCTATAAGTGTGTGTGTGTGTGGGGGGGGGGGGGTGTATGTGTATACGTGCACTCATGTGTAAGACAGGCTCTTAACTGGCTCAGTCCTCCCTATTGCTAAAGTCCAAATATCTTATCAGAGTTAACAGGTCCGGGCTTCCCTGGTGGTGCAGTGGTTGAGAGTCCGCCTGCCGATGCAGGGGGCGCGGGTTCGTGCCCCGGTCCGGGAGGATCCCATGTGCTGCGGAGCAGCTGGGCCCGTGAGCCATGGCCGCTGAGCCTGCGCGTCCGGAGCCTGTGCTCCGCAACGGGAGAGGCCACAGCAGTGAGAGGCCCGCGTACCGCAAAAAAAAAAAACCAGAGTTAACAGGTCCTACAGGATCCAGTTTCTGCTTATCATCTCCATACTCAAATTCCCACTCTCCCTCCCCAACTGTGATTCTCAATCCCAACCATATTGAACAACCAATCATTTCCTGATACCCTCAATACCTGGATCGTTGCACATGCTATTTATCCACCCAGAATGCTCCCCACCCCCATCCCACCCAACCGCCTCTGCCTCATCTGCCTTTTAATCATCCCTTAGGTCTCAGCTGGAAATAACAGATCTCTGATCTCTGGATCAGCCGCTGGCCTCTCCTCTGTTCTCTTGTAACTCCTGGACTGAGCCCCAGAGAAGTACTTATCACGTTCTATTAACACAGTGTGTTTACTTACCTGTCTCTCCTTGGGGGAAGGAACTATGACTTGCTATTACTATATCTGCAGTGTCTTGCACAGTTCCTGCCTGGCACACAACAAAAATTCAATAAATGTTTATTGAATGAAGGAATAACTGAATTGAATAATTAACCAACAGGTTTTACGCAGAGAACCCAAATAGAGAGCACTGTTCTTACTCTTCTATTGTAATGTCTATACTACATTTTAATCCCTGCTGGGATCATGCTATTTTTGCAAAGAATGAAGATCAGAAGTGCTCACCTAAGCATTGTCCGTTTCCTTAGGAGCAGTACAACAATCTTCCTTTTATTTCTCTCATCTTCAACTGTAAAACTTTTTGAATTTAACATGTATAGCATGTAATGAGCATGAGAATAAAGGCTGACCCCAAAGCCACAGACTTGCCCTTTCAAGTACTCCAAGTTTTCCACTGCACTTTCCTCCATTCTTCTTTTTCCCAGGATGAAAACCAGACTGTCATCTTCACTCCTTCACCCAGTTCAGCTATGTTTCTCCTCTTCAGATATCTAGTAACCTCTCCTCCCTGCGTTTTTCTAAAGCCACCATTCTAGATAGATTCCTAATAGGTTTTTTTTTTTTTTTTTTTTTGTAGTATGCGGGCCTCTCACTGTTGTGGCCTCTCCCGTTGTGGAGCACAGGCTCCAGACACGCAGGCTCAGCGGCCATGGCCCACGGGCCCAGCCGCTCTGCGGCATGTGGGATCTTCCCGGACTGGGGCACGAACCCGCGTCCCCTGCATCGGCAGGCGGACTCGCCAACCACTGCGCCACCAGGGAAGCCCCCTAATAGGTTTTTAACTGGACATCCACAATTAATTAATTGATTCAGTCATTCCTTCTTTAAATAAATATTTACTGAATATCTGCTATATCCCAGGAAGTCACTGTGCAAGCACTCCACTTGCTTCCAATCTTGGTCCTTCCACACTTCTGACACACACTACGAGACCAAGCTACCAAAATGCCAATTTCATAATATCCAACCCCTTCTAAAGAGCTTAAGTTGCCCACAATTAATATAATAATATGAATTATCCTATATAATTAATTATGTAGGATAATAATTATAAGCCAAAATAAAAGTTTGATTTATTACTTAAAAGAAACCAGAAAGGGGTAATTAGTTAAATGGTATGGGCTGCTTTTTGACGTGATTAAATGTTCTAAAACTGACTGTGGTGATGGTTGTACACATATATGAATATATTAAAAATTACTGAACTGCACAGTTTAAATGGGTAAATTGAATGGCATGTGAACTGTATCTCAATAAAACTTTAAATAATGAAGAAGAAATTAAGACATTCCCAGGTAAATGAAACTTGAGAGGTTTCATTTTCAGTAGATGTGCTCTACAAGAAATGCTGAAGGGAGTCCTTCAGGCTGAAATGAAAAGACAATAGACAGTAACTTGAATTCTTATGGAGAAATAAAGAACAGAACAGTAGTAAAATAACTACACAGGAAAATATAAAAGTTAGTACTAATGTACTTTTGGTACTCTTTTTTTTTGCGGTACGCGGGCCTCTCACTGTTGTGGCCTCTCCCGTTGCGGAGCACAGGCTCCGGACACACAGGCTCAGCGGCCATGGCCCACAGGCCCAGCCGCTCCGCAGCATGTGGGATCTTCCCGGACCGGGGCACAAACCCGCGTCCCCTGCATCAGCAGGCGGACTCCCAACCACTGCACCACCAGGGAAGCCCTGGTACCCTTTTTTACTTGTGTGATTTAAAATACAATTGCATAAGACAATAATTATAAATCTACGTTGGTGGGCACACAGTGTACACAGATGTAATTAAATAGGGGGAACCAAGTGACATGAGAGCAGTTTTTATATACTATTGAAATTACATTGGTACTTATTTGAACTAGATTGCTATAAATTAAGATATTAATTGTAATCCTGGTGACAACCACTGAGACAACAACAATACATAGTAAAAGACATAAAGAGGCAATCAAAATGGTATGCTGGTGAATATCAATTTAACACAAAAGAAGGCAGGAGGACTTAAGAAACAAATAAGATAAATGATCTAAAGAAAAAATACAGTGACTTGGCTGAAATCCTACATTTACAATAATCACATTAAATGTAAATGATTCAAATCCTCTTACTAAAAGGCAGAGATTGGCAGGATGGATTTTAAAAACATTATCCAACATTATGCTATCTCCAAGAACCTCACTTTAGATCCAAAGCACAAATAATTTGAAAGTAAAAGGGCAGGAAAAGATATTTCATGCAAACAAGAACTAAAAGAAACCCTGAGAGTCCATATGAATATCAAACAAAATAGACTTCAAGCCAAAAATTAGAAAGACATTAGATAATAACAAAAGGGTCAGTATACTATGAAGATATAAAAATAATAAACACATACACACCTAACTACAGAGCCCCAAAATATATAAAGCGTACATTCAGAGAATTGAAGAAGAAAAATAGACAATCCTACAATGATAGTTGGAAACTTCAGTACCGTGTTTTCAATAATAAATAAAACAACTAGACAGAAAATCTGTTAATGAATAGAGGACTTGAACTACATTGTAAATGAACTAGATCTAACAGATATGTACAGAACACTCCACCCAACCACAATAGAATACACATTTTATTAAATGCACATGAAATATTCTCCAGGATAGACCATATATTTAGTCACAAAACAAGTCTCAATAAACTTAAAATACTGGAATCATACAAACTGTCTTCTCTGGCTGCACTGGAATGAAACTAGAAATCAGTAACAGAAGGAAAACTGTAAATTCCAAAAAAATGTGGAAATTAAACAACATATCTTTAAACAACCAATGGACCAAAAAAGAAATCACAAGGGAAATTATAAAATACTTTCATACAAATGTATATGAAAATGCAACATATCAAAACTGATGGGATACAGTAAATGTATTGTGGAGAGGGAAATTTATACCTGCAAATGTCTACATTTAAAAAGAAAGAAGATCTGAAGTCAATGACCTAACTTTACACCTTAAAAAACTAGAGAAAAAAAAAAAGAGCAATCTAAACCCAAAGCTAGCAAAAGGAAGGAAATTATAAAGACAAGGGTGAAGATATATGAAATAAAGAATAGAAAAAAAAAGAATTGATGAAAACAGAAGTTGGTTCTTAAAAAAAAAATGACAAAACTTTAGTTTGATAAACCAAGAAAAAAGAGAGAAGACTCAAATTATTAAAATCAGGAGTGAAAGTAGGGACTTTACTACCAACCATATAGAAATAAGAATTATGAGAAAATACTATGAACAGTTGTATGACAGCAAATAAAATAACCTAGATGAAGTGAATAAATTCCTAGAAACACACAAATTACCAAAACTGACTCAAGAAGACATAGAAAATTTCAACAGACTTAAAGAGATTGCATCAGCAATCAAAAAACTTTCAAAAAGAAAATCCCAGGACCAGATGGTTTCATTGGTGGATTCTACCAAAGATTTAAAAAAGAATGAACACCAATCCTACTCAAAGTATTCCAAAAATTAGAAGAGGATGGAACACTTCTTAACTCATTCTATGAGGCCAGTATTACCCTGATACCAAAACCAAACAAAGACGTGACAAGAAGAGAAAACTACAGACCAAAATCCTTTATGAATATAGGTGCAAAAACCCTCAGCAAATGCTAGCAAACTGAACCCATTGAAAGGATTTTATACCATGACCAAGTAGTATTTATTCTAGGAATGCAAGACTGGTTCAACATATGAAAAGCAATTAAGTTAATCCACCATATTAATAGAAAGAAGAAGCAGGGAAACCCACATGATTATCCTAAGGATGCAGGAAAAGCATTCTATGAAATCCAGCACCCTTCCATGATAAAAATCACTCAACAAACTAGGAATACAAGGGAACTTCACCAACATAATAAGAGGCATTGATCAAAAACCCACAGCTAACACCATGTTTAATAGTAAAAGAGTAGAAGCCTTTCCTCTAAGATTAGAAACAACAAAAGGATTTCTGCCTTCACAACTTCTATTCAACATTATACTGGAGGTTCTAGCAGGGGTAATTAGGTAAGAAAAAGAAAAGTCATCCCAACTGAAAAGACAAATGTAAAACTGTCTCTATTCACAGATAACATGACTTTATATATAGAACATCCTAAAAATACACACAAACACACACACACAATCAGACCTAATAAATAAGTTCAGCACAGTTGTAGAATATATAATCAGCATACAAAAATCAGTTGTATTTCTATACACCAGAAATGAACAATCCAAAATTGAAATGAAGAAAACAATCCCATTTACAATATTATAAAAAATAATAAAATGTCCACGAATAAATTTAACCAAGGAGGTACAAGACTTGTACACTGAAAAAAACTGAAACATTGTTGAAAGAAATTTATTTAAAAGACCTAAAAATAAATGGAAAGACATCCTGTGTTCGTGGATTAAAAGACTTGATATTGTTAAGATGGCAATATTTCCCAAATCTATCTACAGATTCAGTGCAATCTCTACCAAAATTCCAATGACCTTTCATGCAGAAATGGACAAGCTGATTCCAAAATTCACAGAAGTTGCAAGAGACCCTGAATAGCCAAAATGATCTTAAGAAAAGAAGGATAAAGTTAGAGGACTCACACTTTTCAATTTCAAAATTACTATCAAGCTTTAGTAATTAAACAATGTGGCACTGGAATAAGGGATACAGATCAACAGAACAGAATTGAGAGTCCAGAAGTAAACTCATAAACCTATGATTAATTAATTTTTGACAAATGTAAGAAAAAATACCAACATTCAGTGGTGAAAGTATAGTGTTTTCAACAAATGGTGCAGGGACAACTGGCCACATGGAAAAGAATGAATTTGGACCACTATCTTACACCATATGTAAAAAATTTATTCAAAGTGAACGGAAGGCCCCAAACTAAGAGCTAAAGCTATTAATATCTTAGAAGAATATATAGCTGTAAATCTTTATGACCTTGGATTAGACAATAGTTTCTTAAATATAACACCAAAATCACAAGGAACGAAAGAAAAAAATAAACTGAACTTACAATTTAAAACTTTTGTGCAAAGGACACTATCAGGAAAGTGAAAAGACATCCCACAGAACAGGAGGAAATATTTGCAAATAACATATCTGGTAAGGGTCTAGCATCCAGAACATATAAAGAAATCTTACAACTGAACAACAAAAAGAAAACAATCCAATCAAGAAATGGTCAAATGGTTTGAATAGACATTTCTCTAAAGAAGGTATAAAAATGGCCAATAAGCAAATGAAAAGATGCTCAACATCATTAGGGAAATACAAATCAGAACCACAATGAGATACTACTTTACACCCACTAGAATGGATCTAATAAAAAAACAAACAAACAAAAAACAGAAATTACCAAGTGCCTATGCGAATGTGGAGAAACTGGAACCTTCATACATTGCTGGTAAGAATGTAAAATGGTGCAGCAGCTCTGGAAAACAGTTTGGTGGATCCTCAAAAAGTTAAACATAAAATTTCTGTATGATCCAGAGATTCTACTCCTGCGTAAATCCAAGAGAACTGAAAACAAACGAACAAAAATTCAAACAAAAACTTGTACATGAGTGTTCATAGCAGCATTATTCATTAATAGCCAAAAACTGGAAACCTCAATATCCATCAACTGACAGAATAAAACATAGTATATACATACAGTGGGATACTATTCAAACATAAAAAGGAATTAAGTACTGATACATACTATAACGTGGATGAGCTTTGAAAACAATATGCTAAGTAAAAGCAGCCGGTCACAAAAGACCTCACTGCGCAAGATTTGTTGATATGAAATATCTACAACAGACAAATCCAAAGAGACAGAAAGTAGATTACTGGTTGCCAGGGACTCAGAAAAGAAGAGAATAGGGAGTGAACGCTTGATGGGTACAGGGTTTCTTTTCAAGGTGACAAAAATGTTCTGGAATTAAATAGTGGTCACAGTACACAACACCGTAAATGTATTAAAAGCCACTGAATTGTACACTTTACAATGGTTAAAATGGCGTATTTTATCTAATCTCAATAAATGTTTT
Organism: Pseudorca crassidens; assembly: GCF_039906515.1. Lineage (NCBI taxonomy): Eukaryota > Metazoa > Chordata > Mammalia > Artiodactyla > Delphinidae > Pseudorca > Pseudorca crassidens. The sequence goes on along the minus strand of NC_090309.1, from coordinate 77,642,205 downwards.
TTTAAAGAAAGAATCCCAAAGGAGTACAATAAAAATCAGATAGACTAAAAGTGCTTACTCATTCTCCTACTTGTTTTCATAGAAACCACCATATGTAGGGAAAACTATGCTTTGATTGCAAATTCAGGCATGTGATGAGCTAAAATAAAAAACCCCAGAGATTTCAGAGTTAGGTCTAGCCGTGGATATTTAAGAGCCGTATCACCCCGGGGAAGTCTCTTCATCTCTCTGGGCTCTGGTTACCTCAGATGACATGCTGGTATCCACCTGCCCAATGTACGGGTGAGGCCTCGTCTGGATCCAAGGACTACATAGAACGGCCATGAGTCAGTCCCGAGCCTGACTCATCACGAGATGGGTTAATGGTAAAGTGTGAGGAGAGGGGAAACAATCCACAGTTTTTCCTAAGATTTCCCCTGAATGGTCCTCATTTGTGGGCAAAATGCTCAAGAATGCTATTTTTAAAGGGTGACGATATTTGGTTAAAATGTCCTCAGAGAAAGGGGAGGTAAGGAGTGGGAGAAGTTTGCCCAAACCACAGGGCCTCTGAACTACAGTGCACATCAGCAGCAACAGCTCTAATGAGCTCCGCGCTGGACTCTCCAAATTGAATTACATAATACATTTCCGTTTCATTTCATGAATCACAACTTGGGATACAATGTTCCTGGGTTGCAGTTGATATATTTCAGAGATTACCAAAGATTTCAAAAAGAAAAATCTATTTTATTAAATTCATATGTAAAATGTCTGTATGTCAGCCAACTTATTTATTTCAAATTTGGGATTTTCTTAAATGCCGTAGTTAGAGCTCAATGTCAAGAGAGTTCCCGATAAACTCACTTAAGAATGGTAAGGCGGCAGTTGCCCCTGGATTTTTCATTTCTTTTGACAGCTCAGTTCCTCGCTGATGACGATAGGTTTCACTTCAGCTGCCCCTGTTGGAGTCCCTTTGTGGTTGAGAGTGAGAATGAACAGTTAAAGCCTCAGAACATGGACGAGGGGAAGTGAAACTCATATGGAGAACTAGGTTAACAGTGAGTTTAGTTCACTATGACCCTAAGCCCCATATTCAAACATTAACTCCTTTGTGAGTGGCAGTGTCGATGGCAGTGTCATTGGCATCTGTGGTGCTTACTCCCCTTTGCTCAGTACAACATAGGAGTTAGAGCACAGGTTCTGGAATCAGAAAGACACGTCCAAATCCTAACTTAGCCATCATTAGCTCTGCAGCCTTGGAAAGGTTATTTAATCTCTCCAAGCTTCAGTGTATTAAGCTGTAACATGGGAAAAATAACAGCACATATGTCGTAGAGCTGTTACAAGGACTAATGACATAAGGAATGTAGAGCGATTAGCACAGTGCCCAGCACATAGTAAGTAGTCAATAAACATCAGTCGTGTATTAATGTTATTTTCCTATCTTAGAAGCAGCAATTTTGAATTATAAATTGAGTTTTGGCTCATCCAGCATCTCCTGAGTCACCACTCGTTTTCAAAACTTATGATCAAGTTCACTTTTGCAAAAGTTCATACAAACTCTTTGAGCTGTGACCTGCTGTACATCATTAATTCATGTATTCATTCATCATTTATTTAATATTTACTATCTTCCATACGCCAGACAGAAAGTTATACATTAGGGGAACAAGGCTGAGAAGAACAAAAGTTTCTTCCCTCTAGGTTCTAACGGAGGAGAAAGGATTGAGATGAACACAAGCTGGTTTGGAGAGCGCTGAATGTGATGAAGTTGCTGCAGAGCAGAGGGGAAGGCCATCTGAGACAGAGCGGGTGCTGGGCGAGCAACGTCTTCCCTACCAGGCTGCTGTGTGGGTGAAACAAGAGCCAGGGGGAAACGGAAAAGGACTGTGAGTGGGGGAGATAGACTCATTGGGCAGATGGAGACTAATTACCATGAAACAGCTGAGATCGGGTGGAGAGAACTTCAGTTTTAAACGTCACTCCAACAACTGTAACCCCATTTTACAGATGAGGAAACAGAGGCCCAGAAAGATTTTGTACCTGGTCCAAGGTCATACAGCCAGTAGTTAATGGCAGAGACATGACTCAAGCCCAAAGCTGTCTGACTCTTTCCACAGGACCACACCCCACCCTTCTCTATCACACATTCTATAAAGAATCCTAAGTGACTGGTATTGATTAGGAGTCCAAAGAGGCTTCTTGGTCTTCTGGACTAACATACATTACACCAACCATCATTGAATAGTATATGGATGCTCTAATCCCAATTTCTTCCAGAGCAATAATGAGCAGGTGATAAGTCACTTGAACTGTACCGGCAATTCCTTTTGGCCTACGTTCTCACACCCCAGCTTGATTTTCTCTAACACAATGCAGGTGTGGTGGGCTCACTGCCAACTCTTACTATGAGAGACAAAAAGCAATCCTTAGTTTATGAAAATAATCCTATAGCTCTATTAGAATGCTTGGTTTTTTCTCTGCTTAACCCCTAAACACCTACCAACAGAGTAAGATCTTTTATTTATCCACACACACTGTTATTAACAACCATGATGATGGATCTTGCCAAAGACAGAGTTCACAGTGCTGAGGGGTTGGTGTGCGTATGCCTTGCAGTCTCTGCCCCTCAGGCTGACACCCTGCTTTACACTGGCACTGCATTTGTAGTTTATAAAGCCCTGTGCTTCCGCTTCTTTCTTTGACGCTCACAGCAACTCTGGAAGGAAAACAGCATCATTTTTTTTCCACCTCCACTGCGTTGGGTGCTTAAGGGACATTCACAGTGTGACAAGGGCCAGCACTGATCCCCATGGCGTGCATTCCAGCCCAGGTCTGCTCCCTACACCACGCTCTCTCCTAATTGCTCTGTTCATTTTGTATCTGTGAGGGTTAACTGGGAACACAGGAGTTCTGTTAAATATCACAGTAGTTAGTACATTTTAATCCTGATCCCCTAGCCTACTGTAGCTGCTATAAAATATATGGCAATAATTTCCTGAGGCAGGGTAATGTATAAGGAATGTCAGGCCAGCCTCTGGGCATATTTGCCTTAGCTCAGTTTTATTAAAGTGAAACTTTTATTAAGGCATGTGGTGAATTGAGCAATCGGCAATGATTCATGCTGTTATAAACCCATTGCTACACTCACAATAAATCAATGAGCCATTGTCGTACATTTGCTGTGGAGTTTGTAGAAACGAGGAAAAAATCAATATGGGGATATTATTCAGACCATATGAAAGTATTAAAGTGTATTCTGTGTGTATTAAACCTGGCCAAACCATATTTCATGTGTACTTTTTTTTTCTGTAAATATCTCTGTTAGTATCCTCTACCTTATACTATTTGCTAATCCATGCACTATTGTGAAACAATTATAAGAAATATTTAAAATTCCACAGAAGCCTTTATGATTTTTAAAGTGCATTTCATAATGATTAATTTGCATAATAAAACTGTCCTGAGGACAAAGCATTCACAATATTAACAATGAGACTCGTCCTTTACAAACACCCTATAGCCATAACTGTATAACTTAAAAAAAAGAAAAAATCAACCAACAGGAGGAAGTGATTTGAGCCAGAGAAAGGGCACTTTTCATGATCTCCTAGCTTGATGGGGACAATCACGGAGCCAGCAGAAATCTCCACGTATCTGGAAACGATTACTGTATCTCCGTTTACGTGGAACCTTCTCCGATTGTTGAAATACGTATTGGTGACGGACATCTCCCTTTAGGGCTGCAGTGTGTGATCACCTGCATTTCTGCATTAGGAAGTTTCAGGTTCCTCTGGAGGCTGAGGTGAGTTGGTCACAAAAAAAGGTGTAGCCACATCTGGCTTCAAACTCAAGCTGCAATACCACTGAGATCATTCTGTGGTCTAGGTGGTGAGGAGTTGGGTTATTCAGGGCCATCTTACTTACTTACAGCAGTCTCTGTGGTGCGCTAACGCTCTCTGAAGCAAAGGTTGGATTTCACAAAACACCTATGCCAGTACCCATGGGGTTCAAGGCCCTCTCTTAGGAGCGAAGGGAAAGGCGTGTGAGTGGCGCTCTGTTCAGTGGGTCTGGGCCATCTCTGACAAGTGCTCTAAGTAGAGAGGACCGTGAGAACCGAGGGGAGACAGAGACAGTTCCAAGTGGAGAGTCTGAGGTTCTGAAGGATGCTTTTAACTTCAATAGGCTTAACATGTGAACCAATAATAGTTTCCTTGTCCTGGAGTTGTTGGCTGTCGGCAGCTTGCTACCCAAGGGCTATCTTTGGGAGAAAGAAAATCAGTGACTCTACGTAGTGGCAAGTCAGTTGGGAATCTCCTTACTGACATCACTGTACATTTTCCAGCAGAAAAAGAGATCCAAATGCATAATCCAGGCATCAGGGACATCAAGGGAATTTGGTGACAAGCCTCATGATCTAAAGGTTTATGCTCATTCTCTGGTGGAAACGTTTCTGCCCCACTTTGTTCTGTTTTGCTTTTTATGTATGACAGGTTTAATAAAAATAATATTCCTTACTTAACTAAAACTCCTTAAGACTAAGTGATTTGATTTTGCTTGATTTCAAAGGAAATAGGAGATAGAGCAAAACTAAGCAGGAAAGCTGAGTGAGAGTCTCAACCCCACGGAAAGCACAGGTCAAGGAGGTGGGAACTAAGCATTCCTTTGCCAACTCACTCCTGGCCCTGCTGACTAGCGCAGTAACTCCACTGCTCCCAGTATAGAGGCTGAACATGCTGGTTTTCTGCTGCCTTCCATGCTTTCATCTGGAGCCCAAGCTATTGATGACAGGAACTCCAATGGAGAGACCAGAGAGCATGTGACATAATCTTTGGCTTTACTATGGTATGTGTGTCTTTCAGGGCATATGGTCTGAGATGATCCATCACGGCCTATGATGTCAGATTATCCACTGAGACTGAGGTCTCTTTGCAGAAATGCAATTATATGCAGATAATGGTATTTCCAGTTGTCGTGACAGACCAGACTGACGCTGAGAAGGAGTGACGGGTTGCACGCTGGATGATGTACGCTCGGGCAAGCACAAGAGTGAGGCACCACGAAAGCAGCGGTCAGTGAGTTTTTCAGTTCTTTCCTTCCCTATATGTTTTTCAGCAGTCAGCATTGGTCACCATCCAAAAGCCTACGGCCAGCCACTCCGCAGAGCTCAGCTCCGTAGCCCGGTGAGTCCCAGGCCACCGCAGTGATTCCCGGGGCCTCCACCTGCTCCTCCAGCCGTGCATCCTCTTCTTGCTACACCCCTGCTCTCTCCATAAACCAAAGGACCATTTAGAGGGCTGCCTTCAGCTCTGTTGTCTCCATGTTAATTCCCCCAATCATTTTACTCTTCCTCTAAATCTTTCTTTCGTTTCACTTTTTCTACCTTTCATTCATTCTCCTTTGTTTTTCAATTTTTTTTTTCCCCAGACTCTTCCTCTGAATCATCTATATTCTGCTTGGACTCTTCTGGCCTCCAGCACTAGGTTGAGAACACACAGGAACCTAACACTGTGGGAAATTCCCTCAGTCATTTAACCAGCCTTTGCTGAGAATCCGTGTGCTCCTGACCCTGGCTAGGTACTGGGTGTACAAAGAAGCAGTACGGCACAATAGAAAGACGGTCTTCAAAACCAATCGGATGTGAGTTCAAATAGCTGCTTTGCCACTTACTAAGCTGTGTGGCCTTTGTTTCTCCATCTGCACTAAAACCAAGTATAAAGCACTTAGCACAGTGCCTGAAACATGGCACCCAATGCATGGAGCGCATCGTATCTACTATTATTTCTAAGCTGTAATCAAGACCCTCACAAAGTACATGTTTCTTGGCCTCATGATCTTTCTGTGAATACTGGCTCCATATTGCTGAATTATCTTGAAATTTGTTTAATTGAAAGAAGATTTTTGAAGGGATTTTGAGAGCCCAAAGCCATGGGTACAACAGACTCAGTGTTGATTAAGAATCAGTGAAGTTCTCTTCTTGTCCTTAGACCTTGTCTCTCAGAGACCACCCCGACCTTGATCTTTATTCCCAGTCCCACCCCAGTTCCCTTTCTCTGCCCTGCGCCAGCGGTGAAGGACTAAAGGCTGAGGGTGTTGGTCAGTAAGCCTTGTTTGAATGGACATCCTCCTCCCAATTGCGTGCATATTTTAATAGAGGACATTGTAAGACCACACTGCACTTCAGACACTAAGGAAGGAAGGTTGTGGCCCACCCTAGGCCAAGTGAATCAGAATCTCCAGGGAGAGGCACAGGAATCTGCTGTTAAACAAGTCATCAGGCAAGTTGTAAATCTGATCTAAATCATTTACAAAACAATGACTGTGCATCCCCATGTCTTTAAAAAGTGTTGTTTGGGGCAAAAGAAATGTGAAGTGGGATACATGCCCTCAGGGAGTTTATAACTCTATTTGCACATTATACCTAATATATGCTTGTAATGTATACATATGTATATGTGTGTGTATATATGCACATGGGTGCGTACACACACGTACATAAAAAGATGTCACCAAGCAAGGTTGTCATTATAAGTGAGATCAGCGTGAGTAAAATGCACAGAAACAATATGCCCAAAAAGACAGGACTAGGGTAGCGTCCTGAAAAAGGATATGCAGGAATTTTCCACTCTTGTTATCATGGAAATAGTCAAATACCCACCCAGGTAAAATAAATATAGTGCGGTGAACCCCTCTGGACTTATCACTTGACTTTCAATCATTTTGTTTTTGTTTTGTGGTACGCTGGCCTCTCACTGTTGTGGCCTCTCCTGTTGCGGAGCACAGGCTCCGGACACGCAGGTTCAGCGGCCATGGCTCACGGGCCCAGCCGCTCCTCCGCATGTGGGATCTTCCCGGACTGGGTCACGAACTCGTGTCCCCTGCATCGGCAGGCAGACTCTCAACCACTGCACCACAAGGGAAGCCCTGACTTTCAGTCATTTTGCCCAACTTTTGGTCTATCTTCCTCACCGTTTCTCCCCAGTCTCCTTCCCCCGCAGAGCACTCAAGCCCTGTCCTGGGCCCTGAACTGACTCTCCCCATGGTGACAAGATCACAGTAATGTTTACTCTATTGCTACACCTCTTCTGTGGAGAACAAGTCCGCAGACCACTCTTGGAGCCGCAGTGCTTTAAAGCACACGCCAGACATCAGCTCACACGACTTCACAAAGAGAAGAGCGCAAGGATTCCAGGCAACGGTAGTTTGCAGATGGGACTGAACCATAACATTTATCATTATGCAAGATTAAATTTTTAGATATTAGGAAAATAATGTACGGCTGTTGCACAAATTTTGGATAACAGAAAAAGAATCCCGTACAACAGTTATTTGAATTTTGTTAGCGTCTTTTTCCCCCATGTGTATTTCTCAGATCGTTGTCACCACACTCTACATATATTTTTATATCCTCCTTTTTTATTTAACATTATATCTTATGTCTCATGTTATTTCACAGTTTTTATTTCATAACTTATAACATTTACTAAATATATCACGATTTATTCAAAAACCCCTTTAATGGTAAACATTTAGGTCCTCTCCGGTTTTGTGTTATTATAAATAATGCTGCGATGAATACCTTTAGGCGTACAGGTTTTTCTGTACTAAGTGATATTCCCTTAGGAAGGGGTATAGAAATAGAATTACCAGCCAACGAGCATGTTTATGCTTCTTGATGTATACTGCTAACTGCTTTCCAAAAGGTTTATGCCAATTTACATTATCACCAGCAATGCAGGAGAGTGCCAGCCACCGGGGGATTCTGAGTGGGGAAAGAGGGTCATGTTGTGGACGACTGCTATACACATAAGAAATTTAACCTTCCTCTTAGGGTAGTAGGGAGCCACTGAAGGTTCCTGGATAGGAGAGTGAAGTGGGAAAAGCTTTATAAGATTCACCTGAGGTTAGCACTTGTGATACCTAAGGAGTACACTGGATGAGTAGTCAGGGGCCTGGTTCTTGTCTTTCTACTGTTAAAACCAACCATGGCCCCTTGAACAAGTGACTTGTCTTTAGGCCTTGGTTTTTGCTAAGTTAAATGAGGGTATGTAGTAGATGATTCTCTATAGTTTCATAGCACTAAAGTTGTAATGACTCATCTGAATTCTGAACATTTATTTATAGAAACAAATTCCACTTTAATTGTTCATTCCTCCAAGTTACAGTGTCTAGTAAAGTCCTAGTTCTTTGGGGAATAAATAATGTCTGGCACCTATGCCACTGTTTCCTCTCCTGAAGTCATGGCGCATACAGCCCACTGATCATGCCTCTCTTTCTGGCTCAGAATCACCGCCCTCCACAGTGCTCAGGCAGCCCCTCACGAATGATCAGCGGTAAGTGACACACAGGGGAGAGCCATCCACCATCCAGGTCCTGGGCTGATCTCATCCCTGACTCCTCAGTGTCTAAAAGGGCCGGAGAACAGATGTAGAGAAAGAAAAGTGAGAAGGAACAAAGAGACATGTGATGTGAACACTCAGATCGTGCTCACTCGGACCCATTACTGTTCTAAGAGCTTCACGGATAGCCACCTCATTTCACCCTCAAGCAACTCTATTAGGAGGTTACTACACCCACATCACAATGAGGACGCCAAGGTGCAGAGGCTCGGGGGCAGCCCCCAGGTGCACAGTGCGGGGAGATGCCAGAGCCTGGGTTCAAACCCTGGCAGCCTGGCTTCAAAGACTATGGACTCTGCTCTCTCCACCCTGTCCTGCATGAGGGGAGGAAGGAGGCTTGTGGGAGGAGCAGGCAGGAAGGATAAGGAGACAAAAAGAGGAGGCCAGGATGCTGGAAGACAGACTACTGGTTCTATAATTTCGCCACAGGAGTGCCCTACACTATGCATTTATTCCTTCAGTTGTTAATCTATAAAAACCAGGTGACTTTAAATACAAGGAGTTGGGTTGGGGGACCACTCAGAGCCGTGGTGCCATGGGGATAACAAAGGGAAAAGAAACGTGGTCTCCCCCACTTCCCAAGAACTATTATAAGTTAGCAGGGAAATGAGATACATAAACCACTGACTGAAGTACACAGCGAAGAGAGATGAGCGGAACAAGAGAGGAACAGATAAAGGATCTGAGGCCCAAGTGAGGGAGCTCCCCCTGCGGTGGCCAAGGGAAGCTGAATGGAGCGGGGGCATTTCACCTGCATCCTGAGCCATGGGCAGGATGACACGTGGATCCAGACAGGTGAGGATAAAGACACCCAAGCAGAGAAGGCAGGTGCGCACAGGTGCATATGAGGAACGGCAAGTTTGGTCTCAAGATGAGGGGATAAATGAGAGTAACGGAAAATCAAGCTGGAAAGGCGATCAAAGCCTGTAATAGTCAAGAGAGCATTAGCTGAAACAAAAATAAACCCCCAACATCCAATGGCTTACGACAACATGTGGCTACCTTTACCCCACAAAACAGACAAAATGGTTGACTCCAAACGGCATTTCTGGGACCCACACTCCTTCCATCGTGTGGTTTCTCGACCCCCAAGGGCATAAAATCCTGTTTCTACTGAGAACGAGAAAGCGAGGGTAGGAAAGGAGCACCCTCTTCTGAACAACCTGGGCCCTGAAGTGACACACACATCACTTCTGCTTACGTTTCATTTGAAAAAGTAGATTCAGGGCGGGGGGGGCGGGGAGCAGTGGTGGGAGCGGGTGGGAAATGTCACCACAGTCTGGGCAGCCAATTCCCAGAAGCATCTGCACACCAGGCGTGGGGAGCTTAAGTTTTAGTGACTGACTCAGCCACAGGGCCTTGAGCAGCAGCGGCCTTAACGCCAGGATAATGTATCAGGGCATCAAGGGGTAGGGGAGCTGGCCTCAGAAGGGTTTTGAGCAGGGGCATTATGTCACTGAAGGTTTATACTTTGGAAAGAAAAATTTGGCAACATCACGCTTCTGAAGGAGGGGAACAGTAGGGGACTATTGGAATAACGCAGCAAGAAGTGGGGACCTGAAGGAAGGTGACAGCAGTGGGATGACAAGACGGCAGGTTCAGATACAGAGAGGACAGGGAGACTGGTAAGATGGAGGAGTGAGGGGGAGGGGCCGCACTCTGAACACGGGGTCCCCATACGGGAAGAAGTGGAGACTGAGAAGCCCCATGAGGCCCTGCAGCTAGGAGAGCCTTTCTCTTACTGCATGATTGCAGAGCTATGAGCCTGTGCCTGCAATAAAGGGACAGGCCGGGGCGCAGATATTCAGCTCCATTTGGTTTGGATGGAGCCAGAAGAAAAACACTGAGTCCACGAGTTCCCGGGCAGATCTTTCCTGGATGCGTCTCAAAGACAGTGTCCATCCAGGCTTCGTGTGCATCTGGAGTGGAGAGCGTCTGGGACTCCAGAGCCTGCTGATGGACCATGGACCGTGGACGTGGGGAGCTGCCAAATGTGGCCGAGGCTGCCACCAGAGATCTGTTTTCACAGGTTTTGTTTGGAAACTCAGTGTGGGGCTTGGGAGCAGCTGGGAGTTTCTGAGTAATTGCGTACCCTGGGGGTGGAGGGAGGCCAAGTACAACAGCTTTTCCCAGGGACCCAAGTAAGGGCAAGGCAGGAAGTCAGGTGAGGCCACCCGAGGCCCGGTCCAAGGCCCGAGGTCAGCTCCAGCGCCTGAGGACGAAGCTCCACCCAGACACAGACCCGGCAGCTCTGATACAAAGAAGCTGGGCATCCCTGATCCCCGCTCTCAACCCCAGGGGTCATTTTCCCTTTCAGGGAAGTTTGGGTGCTTTGCGTACAAACTAGCCCCTCGCCACCCACCCGCCAAAGTACCAGATCTATACCCTGAAACGTAAACAGATTAAGTGGACGATCATTTGCTCTGCAATGTGTTTTCCTTTAAGGCTCAGATCAAATGATCAAATATCCGCTTTGAAGCTTTTCTTGAACTTGCTCTTTTCCACACCCCAGGAAGATTGATCGCCCCCTCTTTTCCACACTCAGGGCAATCCCACCACCGGCTTAACATTTAACCATCCACATTCAATCACCGAATGTTGTGTAAATACTTCCTGGGTGTTAGGGACTGTGGGTATAAAGATGAGAGGCTCCAATCCTTGCCATCGCTTTGGATCATGAGCCGCCTGGGATCATGTCCCTCGCTTGTGAACATCTGTCTGGTTCAGTGGTGCTTGTTTAAAGCTGTCAGGATCGAACTGGATTCACCCAAGTATTCTGCATGCCCCAGTGAAATCGCCAAGAGTTGGCTCAAGATGCAAGCTCTACTAGTGCCTTTGAAAACCCGTGATTCGACTCACCTGCCCAGGAGAAGGCCCTGGAACAGAGATCTCGACTTCAGTCAGGGGCCATTGGAAGATGGCTATGCCTGCCTGCTTCCCTGCATGAGTGAGGTGTCACTGCCCAATCACTGAATTACTCAGAGTCATTACTGCCACGAGTCTGGGAATACTGGACTCAGGGTAGCCTTAAGACGATATCTTTGTTATCAAGGAACGATTTGTTCTCAAACAAGATAGGAGGATTCTTGGTGTCAAAAAGTCCTGTGTTCTAGTCTAGCCTTGAGGACAGAAGCCCTATAACCTGGGGTAAGCTACACAACCCTCCCCAATCTTAATTTTGTCACTTCCTCCCCAGCAAAATGAACTCTTGCCTTTCAGTTCAAAAGCTCTCCTAGGAATTCCTTAGTATTACTAGGAGAATAGTATTCCTATTCCTATTAGGGCATACTAAGATCTTATCCCTGGGTCTGACTTTTTAGTTTGATTTAACATTAAGCTCTTCCACAATTTAGACCCTCTGTGCTTATTTTTTTTATCATATTTTTAAATTAAGGAACAAAAAAGACAGCCTTTTTGACCAGACAGCCAACAGTCCTAGGTGGGCCCCTCTCCGAGAGAGGCACATATGTCTTGTCAAGATTCTGAAAAATGTATCCTCTTCAATTCTTGTGTTTTTCTTTAAGAGAAAATATAGAGAAACCACAAACATATTTGTATCGTTCCCATATGATGCCTTCATACTTGAAGGAAGTGTTGGATTTTCTTGTTCTTTGGCTCAAAAAGCAATGGGTGACATCAGTGAGCTAAAACTGCAAGTTCTACTGCCCTTTCCCTATTAAACTTGAATGTTTACTTCTCAGGGGATTGGCCAAGAAAAGTCCATTTAGGCTGGAACGCAGCATATTTAGTCTCAGAATTAAGGTAATTTCTTTGGAAGAGTTTCAACCAAATCAATTTATTTCAGAGATGTTGGTGTTGGTTCCCTTTTAAAAATTCCAAAGCCCCAGGCTTTTTAACTGTACCTGCTCTGCTAACACAATTCCAAGCTGGCTCTCACTCTGAAAGCCACATACTCTAGGTGTATGGGATGCAGGCCTTGGGTGCACTAGGAAAAGAATGCGGTTTTATAGGGTGAGGGCAGATGCACAGCTACACGGTTCTCCGGAAACTAAAGGCCCAAGGGCTTGGTCCAGACAAGAACCACGCCTCATCTCTATAAATTTCCTTCAATAGTAAAACACATTCATAATTTTTTTTTACTTGATTCTTACAACAACTCTGTGATGCAGACAGAGTAGGTGTCATTGTATCTATTTTCATAAAAACATACAAGGGTAGGTACTATTAACTGCCTTGGTCAAGGCCCCCTGGCTGGTGGGTGGCAGACCTGAAATGTGGTCTTCTCCTAAGTAGTGCTCCATCCACAAGGCTATCCTGTCTACCAATCAGGAAGAATTGTGAGTGAACAGCCGTTATAAGATAACTAGCCTTCAAAACACCCCAGTGAGAAGCCAGAAGAGAGATGTGTAAGTATGAACTGAAGACCATCTAGAAGGCTTCTGCCTAAAATTATTTCTTCCACTTGCTTGTCCACAGTGCCAAAAATTCTACCATTAAAGAGCCACTTTTGTCAGAAAAGAACCGGGGCTCTCATAATTCCCTGAGTTTAAAAGGGCCCCCAAAACAAGAGACCTCCAAGAGCTAATGGCATCATCGGGTACTTCTAGAGCAACAGTTAATCATGGCGACATGAGTGAGCATTCTGCCTCTGTTCCTGATGGGCATATTTTATCATGTTAAAAAAGTAACTGTTATCTCTATTTTACTCAAAAGTTGCCAACGTTAAGTCATTCGTCTTAGTCAAACTGGCCTCTTTGCTGTCCCCAAAACAGCTAATAACCATTACTCGAAGCGTTACTCCATTATTCCAACCATCACTCCCTCATTACTGCAAATCTGTGCTCAGTCTGGTCACTGCACCAAGATCTTGTCTTCCCAGCTCTAGAGATGGAAAGTCTATAAATTTGCTCAGAGATTACCTATTTTTGTTTAACAAATGAGCAAGGAGGTTACATGAGTTGCCAAGACCATATAACGGACTTATGTCTGAACGCTAGAGCCCAAGACTCAATCTGTCAAACACTATTTTTCTGATGCCACTTCCAGGTGTGATACTGAAGTAGGAGTAGCAGCAACAAGAACAACAGCAACTAGACTATTCCATGGCTTCCTCCCTGGTTCTTATTCCATCCTCTTTGTATCAAAAACCCTCCAGTGCCTTAGAAAAGATTTACGAGAATTTATGCGGCTGGAAAGTGTCCAATTCTGTGTAGATCAATTTCTCAGGAAGAGGAAATAATATCTGGCTCAAACTTTGCTTGTTTAAAGATCTAGTGATTTAAATTTGAATCCCAACTCTGCCACTAACTCGTTGTATAACAAGACAAGCCATCACTTCTTTCTGGGTCTTAGTTTTTCACCAACGAAATAAGAAGTATCAACAGCACTTCCGTGGACCACTTCGGTTTTCAAATACTACTCCTCAACAGTCTTAGAATCTTAGACTCTCTGAGTAGGTATTAAGAGCAGAAAGTAGCAGGCATGATTCAAGGGGCCTTGGGAATGTTTTTATAACCTACTCGCTGATGACCAGGATCCCTTTTTCCGTGAATGAAGCTTTTCTTTTTCTAGAAAAAGATCAGACTTGCCCAATAACTGACATTCACACTGAAATGTAAGTAACTGGTAGCTGGTTCTTTCTTGAAAGTCAGGTATGGAAGGGAACAGCTGATGACAAGTGGGCAGCAGGTACCTGAAGAGAGGGGAAGAGCAGAACTAAGGTCCAAGAAGAAGAAGTAGAGAACTCTAAAGGTGGTCTTTGCTAGGGGGTGGCCCTGGCAGGTTAGAGGGCAAAGGCAAGCCTAAGTTTAACCTTTCAAAGCTTAAAATGAAACACCAGGGTGTCTGGCCTTCCTCTCTATGTCAAAACAGCCTCCCCTCTGGAGTGCAGTGCTGCTTGAGATCCATCAGTCTCCGAGGTCAGGAGGTTAATGTCCCACCCTGACTTAGGTCACCCCTCTACTCCCCTCTCTGAAACTCCAGCTCTACATTTTTAAGATGCAGATAATAAAACTTGACCCTGAGGTCCACCCCATTAAAGGATAAAACAGTAATCCAGATACATACAACATTTCAGATACATGGAAACTCCATTTGCCTCTGTTCTGAAATGGAATGCCGACAGATTTACGATAATTTGGATATTGTCTTTCTTCATGTATTAAACTTACTGTGGAGGAGACTGTGGAAAGTGGAAAAGCACCTCAACTGTCCCAGTAAAAATATATGGTAATGCTATTGAACTCAAGATAAGAAGGGGCTTTAATTTCCACCCATGACACACATTCTTATAGAGCCTTTAGGAACAGGTTACGGCCCTATTTAAAACGTGGTCAGTTAACCCCTCTCGCATGTCACGCGAGGCATAGGTTATAGATTACTTGAAGGAAAAGGGATAATTTCTTAGTCATCTTTCAATCCACCAAAATGCCCAGCACAGTTCCTGGCATGTAGTACGTGCCCAGTAATACTGTGGTTGATGAATGAACTTGGAAATAGCCAATGGGAAGCAACGTGTTACAGAATGAACATAGCACAAGATGAGGGGAATTAAGATACTTGCGTTTATCAATGCATGGAAGGCGACCTTATCAACGGATGTGTGACTTCTGAGTCTAGTCCTTCAGAAGCCTTCCCCGTCTGAGGACACTGCCCTAAGGTTTCCCTATAAGGAAGCTGGTCTCATCTTCTAGAGGATAAGAGGTCACTTGGAAAACAAGGACCCCCAAGCAACACCCAACACCAACTTCCAGACATGCGAATGAGGCCATCTTGGACCTGCCAGCCCAGCTGAACTGCCAGCTGAAAGCAGTCATGAGTGAGCCCCGAGAAAGCAGAAGAGAGACTGCTTGGCCACCCCACAGGATGATGAGAAACAATACATTTTTGTTTGTTTGAAGCCACAAAATTTTTGCATGGTTTGGTACACAGCAAAGGCTGACTGAGCCAGGAAGTTAGACAAGATGACTTCCAAGGTGCTTTCAGCTTTATGATTCCAAAACCTTAGTATAGACCTAATCATAGTGAGAATACAACGATATTGCTAGAAGCATCTCTATTCTACGCCATTGATTTTGCAGAGGAAACCGACACACGAAAGGTGATTGCCCCAGGTTTGTCTTTAAAAAATGCTTGGTTGTGCCACACAGTTTCTTACAGGAGAGAAATCAAAGGCTGGCGCATGGTCCATGCCTTCATCAATCGTCCCCCACATACTTAGGAAGATGGTACTTCTGCTCTGTTTCGCAGATCAAGGAACACTCCTATCTGAAGAGCAGCCAGTCCATTAATGGACAAAGCCCCCTGAAACAGCCCAACCAGTAGACCATCCTTTGCTTTGAAAGACCCTGAATCTTTCTATCTTTATCTTCAGACTAAATTCAAATGCAATTACAGAGTTCAGCTTAAATTTGGAGATGCTCAGGCTTTCTAACACAAACTTCTAATATTCATTTTGTATTCGAATAATGAATTGCTCCTCTCTCCACCATATCTTTCCTACCTGCCTTAAGCAATGATCACTATAGCCCAAGTGTGGGCTTTCTGCTGCTTTTATCTGCATCTCTGAAAATACTCATGAAAATTCTTCTCCCTGAAGTATGAGCCATTACTAACATACTGTAGAGTCTGGCATTGATTTAGGGCCAACCTGGGAATTTCAGGGTTGGGCTTGGATTTATCTGAGAGGAGTTAAATATTTGGGGCAGGGGTGGAGTCCTGTTCCAAAAAAATGGCAAAGTAAGCTTCAAGATGAGTGTCAGCACAGAAAATTAGAAGAGACGATTAAATAAATACCTGGATGGAAATTCTGGGTCTAGTGCCATCAGCAGAGCACACAACACCCATTTCAGACACATTCTAAAGACAATTTCAATAAGTCATCTGAGAAGATGAATCAAATAAATCCAAAATCTTAAGAACAGATTGGTTGCTATGTGGCTTCTTGCAAGTGGACCATTAAATCAACTTTTTAAAAAACTAACAGTTTCTCCTGTCATCACCAAGTGAAGAAGTGGAAGGAAAAAAAATTGGTTAGCCAAAGGAATGACATTCAGATGTTGAAAGGGTGAAACCTGAGGAATACTACCAAACCGTTGCTAAAAAACAACAAGAAGCTGGTGCTGAAAATGAAGACACAAAGGAAAGCGTTCTCCAAGGCTTAGCACATAGCCTGTGCCCACACTGATCGGCACCAGTGATTTGCCTAAGAAAACACAGTAGCTGTATTCCCTCTAGCACCTTCTCACCTAGGGCTCTAACTCCAAGTGACAAGGGTGAAGTTGGAAGGGGGACGACGGCCTGCACCTTCTCACACATTGCTGCCTCGCATTTCTGGAACCACCAGTCATCTGAACCTCTAGTTTTTTTTCCCAACCTGCTGCCCTCTTATCATACAATGCTGTTGACTCTCACACCTTGGCGCACAGGTTCATTGGTCCAGGAGGTCCCACACACACCAAAGATGATGCAACTAATGAGAGTAAATGCCAGCATCCCCAATGGGTCCAAGCACATAGATTTGACAGCTAAGGGTACTTAGTCCCAGGATAAGTTATGTGACTGTAGCCAGTGTCAGAATTATGGAGAGAGCATTGGAATAAGAAGGAGACTTGGAGATTAGCCCAGCTGTGCTAATAACTGCCCGAGAGACCGTGGGTGTCACTTAACTACTCTGGGCTCAGTTTCCTGATTCTGAAACAAGATGGTTAGATGAGATTATCTTTCAGAAATCCTTAACAGATCTACCGAAGGTGAAATAGAAGCCTTCTCTCACCCAAAACCACAATTCCTCATCTGTGAAATAATAGGGTTGTGAGAATAAAATGAGTTTAGTTTAAATATGTTGAGAGTGTAGCATACTATCTGACACGTATAAATTGCGTTCAATGTACGTTAGCACAAAATAATTAATTAATTAAAACTCTACTGTTCTGGTAACTTAGGAGAAAAGGAAGCACAAACTAGCCCTCTGACAGCACGAATGCACTTGAGGTGGTACTAAGAAGCTGCCATACTTCCCCGTTTTCCCCATAGTGTGTCTGCTCATCTTTCAAGTGCTCTGTCGCTTTTATAGAATATTTTTATTATAGATTAGTTTTTTTCTATTAATCTTTATTGCAGAGTAATAAAAATCAGTATAAATACTTTTTACTTCATTAGAGAAAAATTAAGTTTTGCTTGCTTGTGTTTTATAGACTGAAATGGTGTCTTCTGACCTTTGACTAAGTTTTACTACTACCCAGACATTGAAAGTCATGCTCATCAAAGATGTGTTAAAACACATGAACACCAACTTCTTAATGTTTATCTGCTTAGGAAAAGTGAGCGAGAGCAAGAAATAATTTAGAAATTAGTGTCTCTCACACTGAAAAAACATCATCAGAAACTAAGTAATTTGGGGACTTCCCTGGTGGTCCAGTGGTTAAGAATCCACCTTCCAATGCAGGGGACGCAGGTTCGATCCCTGGTCGGGGAACTAAGATCCCACATGCTCTGGGGCAACTAAGCCCGCATGCTGCAACTTCTGAGCCCACGAGCCACAACTAGAGAGAAGCCCATGCGCCGCAACGAAAGATCCCACGTGCCGCAACTAAGACCCGCTGCAGCCAAAAATAAATAAATAAATGAAACTAAGTAATTTCTTCAATTTCCTTTTATCCTGATAAATTCAAAGAAAATTTAAATTCTCTAATGTAAAATAGTGCTTCGGTAGGAAGATTAAGGAAGGGTTTTTTTTTTAATTTCTTTCTTTATAATATTTTGTAGTTTCCAAATTTCCTAATATAGGCTTGTGTTACTTTTATGATAAGAAAAAATAACGTGATTTTTTTAAAGTACTCGTTGGTCCAACAGTCAGCCAGACCTGTTCCAGTTGCTCCATCCATTAAGCTTTAAGGCATGTCTTCAGGGGTCAGGAAAACTGCCAAGATAGAAGGTAGTGTCCCCTCCCTCGGGACCTCACAGTTTATGGAAGAGACAAGACATACAGATAAAGTGAACTGAGATACTTTTAACACCAAATGGGATTTTCAGAGTAAATAAACTTAGAGCAAGAGAAGGAGCTGGGGCTTCAGATCTTCTTTGTAATAGCATCACCTCTATCCTGCATTGACTAATTTTACAACCATGACCTTGGAGCCTACTACTTGCCAGGCCCTAACATAGGCTCCAGGGGTACAATGATGAATAAGTTACCCTCCCTGCCCTCATCAAAATAATAGGATAGCAGGAGATACAGAGACACAAAAAAATCATTTAAAATGAGGCATTTAGGCTTGTAGTGCTCTTTCATAAGCCCATTCAGTCACTCAACAAAAATCCAGTGAACAGCTGTATGTCAAGCACAGAGAGGGATAAGTAAGAATTGAACCACGCCCTCAGCAAAGCTTCTATATGAATTGTCAAGTACACCTTACACCCCCAATGAAATCAACTTGATAAATATTAATTGCATTCTACATAAAACTGAAGCTTGAGCTAATACACCCAAATTCACACAACTGGTAGGGGTAAATGAGGGCTGGAGCTCAGAATTTCTGATGCGCAGTCTCTGTTGAGCTTACACTCCTGCATCTTTGGTTTTCACAGAAGAAGTTTGTTTTTGTTTTTGTTTTAACCTACTCTCATCATCATAGGAGATGTAAGACTTCTATTATAACTGAATGAGAATAAAAAACTGAGTCTGCTGAGGAATCAAGACAGGTTTTTGCGCAGCCGTGGACTCCTTCATTCGTCTACCCAGACATTCACCTGTCGACGTTTCCTGATGCCTCCTGGCTGCTGTGGGCCAGACCCATCCAGAGACGTTCACCTCCACATCAGCACACTTCCTGCCTCACTGGGCAGGGGGAGATTGTCAGCCACCAAAGTGGGAAAAATAATATGATTCGTTTATGTGAAGGAAGGGTGCTCAACACTCTGAGTTAAGACTCACAGATTTAATTGCACCATATTCTTCAAGCTTGAACTTCGGTCTTGGTGATGAAAGGTTCGAGCCATTCCTGCTGGGAGAACAAACGTACAGCACCAGCCACCTTGGGGAGGCCACCATGCAGACGGGGCTTTGTGTTCTGCATACCAGCCTCTGCTTCCTGCTGCAGGTTGGCTGCAAGTGGAGAAGACTGGGTGGGGGTCCATGCAGCACTCTCTCCCATCTGCTCATTAGCTGTGCCCACTAAGGTGTAAGGTGCTAGAAGATTCTGCTCCCCAGGTCACTCTGAGAGTCAGGGCTGTGGTCAGGAAGCATGAGTGCTCATCCTTGGGCTTATAGGCAGCTTAGCTTGTGCTGGACATCAAATCTATTTCTGTTATTTGTTTTTCATGTTTCAATTCTAACAAGTCCAGGTTTAAGCGGCAGGGTGGTGCAGTGAGAAAGGTACTGAACAGACTCCCAAAGCCAGAGTCAACATCCATTATCTCAGGTGCTCTGGTTCAAGTCCACACTCTCTCTGAGCCACTTCTTCATTTGTACATGAGCGAGAATTTCAGAAAGCTGACTTCTGCAAGTGCTAACTAATGGACCTTGCACTCTGCTCAGCATCTCCTATGCATCACCTCGCTTAATCCTCACATCCCATGAGGTCGATAGTATCACTATCCCCATTCTAGAGCTGAGAAAACAGGACAGAGAAGTACTGTGCCAGTGATTAAATAGCTAGTCAGTGGAGGAATGAAGGCCACCACCCAGGGCCTCTGAACTCCAGGACCTGAGCTTGGAGCTAGGCTGTCAAAGTTACACTGTAATGATGACTGTGGCCATCTTTGTCTTGTTACTGATTTTATTGGTAGTGATTCTCTTGTTTCTCTTTTAAGAAAGTTGTTAGATATGGATGATATTTGAATCCTTTTTTCCTAAGAAAGGGCCCTTCCAGTTAATTTTAATGTTATTGTTTGCTTTGACTTGGGATGAACCTATGATTCCATGCTACAAATGTTTTAATAAGCACATCAAATTTACTAAATAAAGCCAAATGATAAGGTCTAAAAGTCCCAATGCTGAAACTGTAGTGTTTCTCAAATTTCTTTAATAACAATAATCACCTTGGATATTTGTTTTCGAAAGAATCACCAGGCTTCTCTCCTGGAAATTCTGGCTCAGCAGTATAGAGGAGTGAGGCTCAGGAAGGTGTATTTTTAGTACAGTTACTAGCTCTTCTAAGGAAGAAGACATATGTGCACAAGTCATATGAACAAAACAAATTTTGAAGGATATTTGAAAATTTTAATAAGCTAAATAGACTAAAATCTGTATCTTTCTTATCCTCATTTTTATTTTTTTAAGTAAATTTATTTATCTTATTTATTTATTTTTGGCTGCATTGGGTCTTCATTGCTGTGCACAGGCTTTCCCTAGTTGCGGCGAGCGGGGACTACTCTTCGTTGCAGCGTGCAGGCTTCTCGTTGCCGTGGCTTCTCTTGTTGCGGAGCATGGGCTCTAGGCGCACGGGCTTCAGTAGTTGTGGTACGCAGGCTCAGCAGTTGTGGCTCGCAGGCTCTAAAGCACAGGCTCAGTAGTTGTGGTGCATGGGCTTAGTTGCTCTGTGTCATGTGGGATCTTCCTGGACCAGGGATCAAACCTGTGTCCCCTGCACTGGCAGGTGGATTCTTAACCACTGTGCCACCAGAGAAGCCCTTATCTTCATTTTTAAAAAGTTTTCTCAGTAATGAGTGCTGAATGGATACTTTTCTGAGCCTCTATTGATATGACAAGTAATAGTAAAAGTACTGAATATGTGCCAGACACTGTCTTAAGAACATTAGAGTTATTATCTCACTTAGTCCTCATTAAAGCTCTAAGAAGTGAAAGCATAGCAGATAAATGGAATAAAAGCAATTTATATCAGTAAACATAAGTAAGCTAAACTGTCTTAGTAAAAAGAAACAGAAAACTTGGAAAGTTAAGTTAGAAAACATAATGATTTATTGCCTATTAGTGAAACAAAGTAAATCACATAGAAAGGTTAAAAGCAAAAGATTTAAATTAGATGTATCCGGCAAATGCAAATAAAATTACAGAAGGAATAGAAATAACATCAGAAAAAGGTAAAAAAATTAAATGAATAAAGCAGTACTTTTTATATTGATAATAATAGTGTAAGTCACAAGTACTTAAGTGATAAATACTTTAATATTTGGTAAAATAAATTTTAATGATTTTAATTGCAAAAAATAGAAATGAAACTAAGAAAACTTAATAAGGCACTAACTTCATCTGTGACAAATCAAAAAGAAAGTTACAGAAGATTTGAATCATATAATTAATTAATAAGGTTATAATAAGAGATATATAGATGTGAAAGAGGAAGGAAGGGAGGGAGGGAGGGGAAGAGAGAAAGGGGAAGAGATAGAGATTTAACTTGGCATTCAACCAAGAATATATCAATATATGCCTACGAAGTATTTCATACTAGGCAATAAACAAACCTTTAATAAATTCAAAATTCATAAATTCTATAGCCACATTGCCCGACCACAACTCACTAAAAATAGGAATAACGATATTATTCCTAAATTGTTAGAGTTAGGAAGGAAAGCTAGAAGTAGTTAAAAAAAATGTCACTGAAATAACCTTAGGGTCTATGAGTAAATCAAACTGACAATTGTAAAGGCAAAAAAAATTAGGGGAAAAATACTGAAATAATAAGGATAAAGCCAACATGGCGCTCAAAGGTAAATTCTTAGCCACAAACACTGATCTATGAAACACCAGTGAAATCAATCCCACCCTACCAAATAGCATATCTGTCTCCTCTGGCTATAACTCTGGCATCAAGATGAATTCTCCATAATAGCATGTCTGTGCTTGGTGCTACTGCCTGTTTCAGGAGTAAACTCTAGAATTTACCATGCAATTTTGGGGGAACTAAGCCTATACTTTCACAGAAGAGCAATTCAAATCACATGCACTGAAGACCTCTGCAGCCTGATTTCACCTCCAACCTTCATCTCTCCAGGTCAGCATTGTCACTGAGATCCTGCCCATGTCGCCTCAATATAATTCCCTAGACTCTGCTTTCTCTGAGACAGGATTCTCCACATACCTTTTTTTTTTCAGTTCAAACCCCGTCATCTCTATTTCAGAAATTCTTTGGTGTTGCAGCACGTGATTGGCATCAATCCTTGGTTTCTAGTATGAATACAGGTTTTTACAAATGTGTATATTTCATTGGTCAGTTCAATGGAAATGGGGGACTCAAATACCTTACCATCTCGTCCAGAAGGCTCTGTCTGAAGTACTCTATAAACATCACGAGTAAAATATTTTTAAATAAAATCAAAAGAAATAGCTTCTCTGATACCTGCTTGCTGCAGACAGAGAAAAGGTCAAGGCTGAACTCAGTACAGACTCCAGATACAGAGGGCAGACTACATTATTTAATGTCTAAGAGGACATGGCTATTTCAGATGGCTGTGTGTGTGATATTTAGAAGAGCAATCATCAGCTTGATACCACCTGCTCCATGAATATTAAACTGAGCTGGTGACATGACCCCCTAGGTCATTACCACTATGTGAAACAGTAGCTCCATTCCCAACAGCACTTTGCTCACCTACAATGAGGAGGAGCCAGGTCCTGTCCGCCTTTCCTATGTTCCACTGGGATTAGGGTCCTAGCACTGGCTGGGCACTCTTCTTGGTGACCCTGTGAAAGCCTCTTCCCTTCCAAGTTAAGTTCAGGAGGCTGGCAGGGATGATCTCCAACACTAACCCTCCAGGACCACTGTTCTTTCCTATTGTGACGGTCACCGTATTGTGAAGCTAAATTCCCAGAGGCAGGGGAAGAACCACGTCAGTAAGAAGGAGCCATATCGCTGGCACTCAATGGGCCTCTCAGTCCACAAGTCTGCACATTTCTATTTCCTTCCCCTTGTCCACCTCCCCCTTATCCTCAAATGTTGTTCGATTAGATGAATCACAAATAAGTGCATTTGGAGAATCTCCGTACAGTTCCTTGAGAACACTGAAGACAAACTAGGGCATTTAAAGGCAAGGGTGCAACTTGCTGCCAACAAAAAAATCACAAGAGAAACTGTTATGATATTAGAGATGTCCAAGGGTAAGGTACAGGTGACTACTGAGGCTGGAGAAGCAGGCTCTGAGGTCTGTCCTGACCAGGGGCAGAACAGCAGACACCCCTGTACAGTGAGCTGTGAAACAACTAAAACCACAAAGATGTTCTCAGGTCGGGAGAGGGAAATTTTGAACTGCAGCTGAAGTGTCCAAAAATTATTGAGCTCTCCAAAACAAATTAGCTCATTTCAGTTCCGTTTGACCAGAAGTTCGTAAATAACACTGTCTATAAATTGGAGCTGAGTGAATATTACAGCTCTCCTTTCCATGTCTCCCTCCTTGGGAGAGCTGGAAGAACCCCAGAAAAACAGCCTGGTCCAGTAACTGTGCTAGAAATTAATTTTAGAGACTGAAAGGTTGTCGTGACTTCAGTGGAGACACCAATCTAAAAGGCTGGGGGTGAGGGGCTGGCTAAGAAGTAGGTGAAATGCTCAATGCCACAGGTTCATTCATTCATCCATCCATCCAGAAACACATGCTGAGTTGACTACTGGACACCAGGCACAGCGGTGGAGGGCAGCATGAGAGAGGAGGCAAAGTGCAAACCACAGAGCCAGGCGAGAGGAACCAGCGGTGCTTTGAGGGAGCATCAAGGGAGAGGGCATTTCTGGCTAGTGGCGTCATCCTAAGAGCTGGGCTTGGGAAAGTGAACAATGTTTTGATGAGCAGAAAAGAGGAAAAACCAGTCCTGCTGGACCATCCAGGCTGAGCAGGCCTTCTGGGGGGGAACCATCAAGGGCCAATGCACTGGGCTTGTTGACGGCTGTTCGGGAGGCCAGAACCCAGGTTTCCTAAATGGCCCTCAGTCTCCTTTCACCATTTCAGATGCTGGCGGTTAATGGTTTCTGAACTTGACTACACAATGGAATCACCTGAGGAGCTTTACAAATTACCGGTGCCCAAGTCCCACCCGAGTCAAGTTAAATGACTGGACTGGGGGTGTGGCTGAGGCATCAGGCTGTTTACGAGCTACCCAGGACCTTCTTATTTCAACCAGGAATGAGAACACTTGCTCTAGGTGATCCTCATGGTTCCAGGTACCAACAGAAAGCACGTGGGCTTCACTCAGCCTCCTCTGCACACCTGAGCAGTCCAATAGGTGATAAGCGTTTCTAGGGAATGTGAAGACTTGTCTCCCACAGTGGAGGGGCAGGATGGTGTGGCGGCTCACAGCCCTCACTCAGCCTGTCTTGGTTTGCCTCCAGATCACATTACTTAGTGACTTTAGAAAGTACCTAACCTAAAGTACATAAGCTTCAGTTTCCTCCCAGTAACAACAGCATTGCTACAGATAACCACATAGAAAGATTTGTGATGGTGGATTTTAACCCCTTTTGGGCCCCAGATCTCTTAGAGAATTTCATAAAACTTCAGATCCTATCAGCCAAAGAATATACATGCCCATACACAAATCTGAATCACATTTTGGGGGTCAACAGACTCCACAAAGATTGTACACAGATTGAGTTTAGGAACGCCTCCATCAAAAGGGTTTGACAGACTCCTGTCTCCCTGGTTACAGAAATTTTGCTTTGGGTAAGGCTTAATTCATACTCAAGCTTTTCTCAACCTGTCCAACTCTCTTCAGATTCCCTATGGATGCTACTTTTATTACAGGGGGCAAGACCAGTCAGGAGCTCTGAGTTTCAAACCAGCAGTGTAATATATACGAAAACAGAGCAAGGTGAAAGTGGAGACCAGTGCATCAAGAGGAGAATGAGAACCAGATGCCTCCGCTCAGGGAAGAGTGGAAAGAAAGGCAGCTGCCCGAGGGGACTGCTCTGTGGCTTACCTCTAATCAAGGCTCACGAGGAACAAAACCAGAGGAAGGCGAGACGGGAAATTGCAGCCTCAGAACGACTTGGAGTGGGCAGGTGGAGGTGAGGGAGCGCTGAGGTCAGAAAGAGAAGAAGGGCGGTCTTTTCAGAAGCCTTAAAGAAGGCCTTGGGGAAGAGGAAAAAACCTGTCAGTCAATAAGTATTACTGATTTCCTAGCGGAGCATCAGGCACTGTGGATCAACTGAGCAGAAAAGCACCCTCCCCGAGGAGTCATTTTATAAACTCCTGTTGTGTCCATAAACGCAGGGGATGGGGCACTAACTCAAAAAGAAAATATGTCTTATGAATTTACCAGCAGTGGTGGCAAGGTTATTGTCTCTCCTCCAGGTTCTAGTGATAGCCTGGTACCCAGGGCTCTCCACCCCGGCTGGGCTCAAGCCCTATGGGTCCTCAACTACATCCTGTTCTTGCTGCCCCCATGTCCACCTCCCGAGCTCTCGCTCATCTTGTTCACCCTAGAGCTGACCACCTCAAAGTTTAGTTTCACCGTCTCTCAGCAAGCTGTCTCAGATTCTTTTCACGCACTCTGGGAACACAATGGTTTCTCCATCCTCTGAACTCTTATGATATTGACTTGTCCATAACGCTCCTTTGATATTATTCATACACTTCTTTGTCTTATGAATACAACAAAATGAAGGGGGGTCATTAACCACAGCTGAGTTTTATAGAAGGAACACTGTGGAACTAAAGTCTTTGGCTCTGCTGAACACCTCTGGATATGCCCGTTTGAGAACAAGACATGAGGCAAATTATGCTGCCTTGTATCAGTGTTTGCAAAGGTGTTATCCACAGATACCAATGTAAGAATCACCTTAATGGCTTATTAAAACAATGCAGAGCAAAGTTTTCATACAAGGAAGCAGAAGTCCAGAATGTCCTTGGGAGCTCACAGAAATGCTGGAGAAGTGTTTGGACTTTCACAAGCGAGAATTCCCCAAATGGGAGTGGGCGGCTGTATCAAGCTGCGATCTCAAGGGGCACAAACCTTCCAGCTGACCCCCAAGTGTGCCCTGCATTTCCCACACTGGGAGGCAAGTGTGTAGGGGTCTACGACTTCTGTAGTACACACAGCAAACCCCTAGGTCCAAGCCTTTCGCCTGAAAGGTGAAGCTATGGGAATTGACTAACAGCTCAAGAGTGTAAAATAATAGAGAACTGGTTCAAATACAAGCTCTGCAGAACCCAACATGTTGGAAGAGAAAGAAAGAAGAAAGAAGCAAAATATTCTAAGGCTATTGACTGAATTTTAGGAATCAGTATCTCAGCTTTAAAAAGTTATCTATCGAATATCAGCATATAGATAGAGATAGATCAGCTTTTTATATCTATATATATCTCCAGAGCACAAATGAAAGTGACCTACTAGAGTATCTCAAAAGTTATTTCCTATAGATTTTTTAAGTTCCTTTTTTGATTACCGTGACCCATCTTTCTGTAAACACTTTAATTTGGAAGTGCTTACTCATCCTTAAATTTGGAGGTGATTAATTTACTACTGGATACTTTATCAAGTGTCTCAAAGTGCTATCCAATATTTATGTGGTCTCAGATCACAGTGAACCAAAATCTGCTGTTGTAAGGTCTGGGCTACATTCTAGACATGGCAGAAGATCAACCCCGGTCAATTCCAGAATTTTCATCATGGTCAAGGGCCTGTGAGTGTTGGTGCGCTGGAAGAGTTGAGTTTTCCACTGATGAGTCAGTGCTGGGTAGTGAAGCTGCTACACTCCATGGAGACGCTCCAGCTGTTCAGTACACAGTGCAGGGTTCCCGGCATGACCATGTGAACCAAATTCAAAGAACCCCCTTTGAAGTCCCACCATACTACCTCCCCCATCCCCGTGACCTACTTCCTGAAAGGATACTGTCAAACCACTGGTTGAAGTCTCTGATACTGTTTGCGTATCAACCACCCCTTCATCTGTCACTTCACAGGTTGGTTTGGATGTCATATTAACGCTCCAACTCTTTTAATTCAGAAAAAAAAAAAAACCGCAGGACTAGAATTGAATTTTGTCATGAAAATACTCTCAACTGCCTAAATGAAATGAAATAGACACAAAAGGCATAGTCATAATTCCTTAAACCCTACTTCAAGGTAATACCAACATGTTTCTATATAATTCAACTTTCCCAGTTTATTGTCTAAACACCTATAATGAAAAGCGCTTTTGAGCCATCAAGAGGATAGGATTCCATACATGGAAAATTCACTCTGAACTTCTCACCCCCAGGCAGCACTGCAATCTGGCTCCCAAGCCTTTCACTGAAGAGCTTGGGACATCCACTCCAGTGCCCCTGTGATCATCTCCTGTAAGCCCTTGGAATGACTCCTTCATGCCACCCGGGCCTTGGTGACCACGGTGTTCATGAGGATTCTGTCATCAATCACGGGGGTGCTATTCATTTGTTCAACTAGAGATCCCATCCCTAAGATATTCCAGGTATGCATGGTACTGTGCGTTGACGTCTCGGACAAAAACCCGTAACACAAGGGGTTAAATGCTACAACGGATAAAAGCACAAGATGCCATGGCTCTCACTCTGCCTCAGCAAAAGGGGTGAAGTCAGGCTGGGTGTCGAAGAATGGGTGACGGAGGCACAGAGTGTCACTGAAAAGCACAGAGAGAGGAAGAGGGAAGAGACGGAGGAACGGTGGGGCGTGAAGCTGGAGAGATTAAGCCCTAGATACTAAGGACCTCAAATGCTAGGCTAACTGATTTGGGCTTAACTTGAAACAGCGGGGATACAATGAAGGGTTTTGAGTTAGGAAGTTACACGGTCCAACATGGGTTTTAAAAAGATAACACTGGTCTCACTAAGGGGGTGGGTAGATTGGGGAGGTACACAATTAGAGGTAAGAAGGTCTGTAAGGGGGTTTTATTTAAACAGGCCAGGAGAAAAGCTATGAGAACAGTTTGGTTTTGAAAAATATGTACGAGTCAATTAAATTCTGTTGACTAATTGAATTGTGAGTGTGAGTGTGTGTGTGTGCGTGTGTGTGTGCGCGTGTATGTATGTGGAGAGAGTCAGACAGACAGACAGACGGGGAAGACAAAGATTCTAAAGGTTCAATGTTTGTGATCTTACTCAACACATGGTGTCCAAGAGAGCAGTGAAGAATAGAAACGGAGTGGACACGGGCTGGGAGCTTCCGGCAGCCCTGTGGATGCCATGGGTGAGGATGAGATCAGCCTTGCAAACAGAGACGAATATCACAGACAGCGACCATGATCTTCAACAGAGGAGCTGAAGACCCTCTGTGGGGGACATGGCCCTGGGAGGAGGCGCTGGGAGAGGGTCAGAGAAGTAGAAGGTGACCCGGGAGAGCAGAGGAGTAGAAACCCAGGGTGAAGGAGGAGGCGACAATGTGAAAGGCACTGAGGTCACCACTGTAGGCCACGTCTGCCCTCAGGCTGGACAATGACATTTACTTCACTTTGGATGATGACTCTGCATGTCCCCAAGGCAGAAAAGAAACAAACTTTTTTTAACAAGTAATCTATGTCAACCACAGCACTAAGTTTTTACAACAGTATCTCTAAGAGGCAAGAATTACTATCCGCATTTGACAGACAAGGAAACTGAGATGTGAAGAGGTTAAATGCCTCCCACGGGTGAAATTGTAGTTGATCATGAATCCAGAACTAGAGGCACTCTTAGCCTTGGTGCTGTGTTCTTCCCCTTGTGCCAGGCTGCCCTCCTGGCTTCCTAGGTAGGTTGCCGGTAACCACCCCCTGGGCATTCTGGGGAACAAGGCTGTGGGGGCAAAGGGAGGGCTCAGGCTTTGGAGGTTAAGGTATCTGTACCTCCTTGGCACAGGGAGGGCGTGAACACCCTGAAGCAAGACTCAACTGTCATGATCTGCCAGCAGTGTGGCAGATCTTCCAGGTGTCAGGGCTGCCCAAGAAGCCAGCTCTAAACAGGTTCTCAGCTGTGGCAGCCCCAGGAGTGGGCGGGAAGGTGACCACCACCTCTCTAATAAGGTAGATTGACATAAAGCCAGGGACATGCTTCAACTAGGATGATCAACTGTCCCAGCTCACCCAGGACCCAGGAACCAGGACAGTCCAGAAGGAGCAGCTCTTTCTGAGCCAATGGTGAGCCCAGGTAACTATGGAAACCAGAGCCCAAGGGCTGATGGAGGATCAGCTACATGTCGTCTGGATGCCATGTAGGGGGAGCCTGATTTTTCTGGGATGACAGGACCTCTTAATTTGAAGGATCCTGATTCTGACTTTCCCAAGGTCAAGCAAGGACTCTTCAGGAATTCCCTGGGGCACATGCTGGGAGCTGACACCTCTCCCAGCAGTGGAGATGGGGGGACGATGGCCTCTGCCGTTTTCACATCAGCCTCCTGATGTCCCCCTGCACTGTGTGGGCAACACAGCCTGCGGGTAGTGGGGACATTCCTGCTGTTCCCTCCCAGCTGCACAAAGGAGTTGGGGAGGCTCCCAGGGAGCAGCAAGCACACCACAGTGCCTTCCAGGCTCAGGTGTCACCTCTCCCCTGCAGAACCTCCATCCTGCTCAGAGCAAGTGCTTAGCAGATGCTGGCTGAGCTGATGTGGACTCAAAGAAGAGGGCTGGGACTTCCCTGGTGGCGCAGTGGTTAAGAATCCACCTGCCAATGCAGGGGACACGGGTTAGAGCCCTGGTCCAGGAAGATCCCACATGCCGTGGAGCAACTAAGCCCGTGAGCCACAACTACTGAGGCTCCGCTCTAGAGTCCGTGCTCCACAACAAGAGAAGCCACTGCAATGAGAAGCCCGTGCACCGCAACGAAGAGTAGCCCCCGCTCGCCGCAACTAGAGAAAGCCCGCGCACAGCAACGAAGACCCAATGCAGCCAAAAATAAATACATACATACATACGTAAATTTATAGGAAAAAAAAAGAAATCTCTTCTCTGAATCACTAAAAGGGAAAAGTGTTAACATTTCAATCTTCAGCAGGCTTAATAAGAACAAAGTTGAAAAGGCAGAAACAGCTCTACTCATACTCAACAAAACAAAAACAACAACAAAAGAAGAGGGCTGCTCTCCCCGATTCCAGTCAGCAACCTTACAAGACTTTTCCTCAAAGACAGAGTTCCTCACGTCACTCCTCCCAAGCCTACAAGAGCAACTGCATTCCTCTGCGTGATGCTCCCCAACATGTATCCCCTCATACAGGTCTCATGCAGCCCACCTCCCACTGGTCCCCACCTTTGTGCCGTTCCAGCCAATCTAGACCCATCGCCATCACCCATGTGCACTCCATCATGCCTAATCCCATCCCTTCCTTGGGCTTTTTTCCTTGCCAGTATGCGCTCCCCACTCCCCCAAAGTAACCTGTAACACACAAGATTGCTTCAACAAAGATTTTTTTTTTTTTTGGCTGCGCTAGGTCTTTGTTGCTGCGTGCCGGCTTTCTCTAGTTGCAGTGAGCGGGGGCTACTCTTTGTTGTGCTGCGTGGGCTTCTCATCGCGGTGGCTTCTCTGGTTGTGGAGCATGGGCTCTAGGCGCGCGGGCCTTAGTAGTTGTGGCACGTGGGCTCAGTAGTTGTGGCTCACGGGCTCTAGAGCGCAGGCTCAGTAGTTGTGATGCACGGGCTTAGGTGCTCCACAGTATGTGGGATCTTCCCGGCCCAGGGCTCGAACCCATTTCCCCTGCACGGGCAGGCGGATTCTTAACCACTGCACCACCAGGGAAGCCCTCAACAAAGATTTTTGTTCAGAGGAGGTTCTCATCACGTCTGGTTTCCTTGTTAAGGAGGTGGATCCCCATTCACCTGTCTCCCCATGTGATGAAAAGAGCTCAGGTTGTAAAACCCCGTGGCTCCCTGAAGCATTGCTCATTTCCATTCTGCCCCATGACCACATCTTCCCTTCTCCCCCTCTTCCTCATCGCCATCCTCTGCCCTGGTCCTGAAAAGGAGACCTGTCACTAGCCAGGACTCGCAAGAAGCTGGTTCTATGAATAGGGGCCCATCTCCTGTCTGAACTGCTATGGGCTGTTACATCTCCCTGGGCTGGGTGCTATAGGAAGGGCCCAGGTCTAGAAGGTGAGAGGGAAGGAGGGCAGGAAGAAGAGAAAGATCAAGGAGCAGGGACCTGGAACCCGTGCTTTCCTAAATTTCTCTCAGGTTGAGGAACACTTGCAGTTTGAAAGAAGAAGAGCCTGCCTCATGTTGGCTGGTCTCCTGTCTCGCACTCCACCCAGTACCCGGCAGCCAGCCGGGATTGAGGGGGAAGAGGCAGCGGGATTCGCTTCTCTGTAGAGTGTAACTTGGGAACGGGAAACAGGGCAGCCCTCTCCTGATGCAAGCAATGCTTCCAGGGCTCAGTCTCCCAATGTTTATTCTTCTTTCTGACCCAACAGAGAAAAACAAATCAATTTTAAAACACCAATTAAAAATCCCTTCTCCCGGTGCGTATTTGGTTACAGTAGTCTACATCATACTCCCCTCCTTACAGATGTGTAATTGCCCTGAAAGCAGAGTTGTCCAGAAGTGAAATATTAAACAGTTCAAACCTAAAATGTTCCAGAGGTAGAGCAAAGAGAGCTGGGCATGTCTAAGTAACATACTACGTAGAACCAGGAAACACACACACACACACACACACACACCCCCTCACTGCGTGTAGTGCACTTTTGTGACTGCTAAAACCATAACATCTGGAATGCCATTCTGGAAAACTTCCAGATGTTTTCCATGAGGAACACTTTGTAAAAATTGTTAGCCTTCTAGGCATTTGTGAATTTTGTAAGGAGAGTACACTCCCAAGCCCACATAGGAGCAAATATGGGATTATAAAGTGCTAAATGCTTTTCACAACTGTATAAGCAATAATGCTCTTTGGGTAAATATTCAGGGAAAATTATTTTTACAGATTAAGCAAATGGATGTGTTCCAATCTGCAATTAGATTTGTATTTCAGAGAAATCAAGGAATGCAGGTCAGCTAGTCTTAGGGCAGCTTGCCTGGGAGCCAAAGCCCCTAACCTGGGCAACATCACACATCCTGGTCATTAATTTCCTCGTCTGTAGTTATTCCAACACTGGAAGAGACTAACGTAGTTTCATAGCTTGTTATATTTATCTTCCTTCCTGAGGATTTTTATATTGCATTTTATAAATCCGGCTTCAATTTATGTGTAAGCCCTGTAATCATTAGCATTATGTTAAAGAAGAAAGAAAGAAAGAAAGAGAAGGGGGGGGGAGGGAGGGAGGGTGGAAGGAAGGAAGGAAGGAAGGAAGGAAGGAAGGAAGGAAGGAAGGAAAAGCTTGGGAAGAAAAAAAACCACTCCAACAACAATGCCGGGGAAGCCCTTGGAAGAATTGCTAGTTTTTAAGATGCATAATATATAAACATCTTAAAGGAATACCCAGAGTCTCTTTTGAAATCAGAAATTATGTGAAGCAAGGAAAGAATCATAAAAGCTTATTGATTTCCCGAACCCACTGAGTAAAAGTATTTTTAAACCATGATTCACATAAGGGATACATTTGACACATCAAGAGAAACTGGAAACCAGGCTCCGTGCAGCCACATCAGATACTGCTCTATGTCGAGTTTGTTTACCATTACAAAGTGAAAAGAAATTTGCTTTTCCTCCCCTGCTCCCTTTCCCCTGAGGATGGCGATTTTTTATTGATTTTGTCCTTCTTTATACAAAAGTCGAACTTAAAATGTCCATGATAAACTAATCAGAAGTCTTGGCATTTTCATTAGGCCCATCACTGCCCTCCTTCCTATGTGGGGCTTGACCCCCAATCTGGCGAGAGCCAGGGCTCTTGAAGCATTTTTGTTTTGAGGCTCTAAGGCTCTCTACTTCCTTAAAAAAAAAATCCTTCAACTGGGATCTGCAGGATACTTCCAGGCAAGATCTGGAAAGGCAGAGCACCTGGAGCCTTCTTGGTAAATAGGTGAGATGCCCAACCTGGAGGCCACGCTGGACCCCCCAAGGAGCCAGGCCCTTAGGCTGCTGAGGGCTGTGGGAACCTTAGCCAGATGACCGGCATCCTTTTCCTGCCTGTTACTTCCTTATCACTTTCTTCCTCTGCACTCAGCACCATCACCCTCATGCCATCTCCACCAGCAGGGCTTTCCTTGGGTGACGGAAGAGAAGTCTGAGACTCTCCCTTCTTTTATTCCCTAGAGTCCTGGTGAGCCAGCGCTGGGATCTCAGTGACTCACTGGGACTCCCTTGTTTCTAAGACCATTGAAACTCAATGAAGAAAGAGACACACTATTCGTAACGTTTGGCTGTGGTGTTCCTGGCCCACCAGCTACACAGACATTTCCTCAGGTGGTTGGTTTCCAAATACCACGCCTAGCACAGGTTTCTCTAAGCTCTTGGTTGTTAAGGCATGAAAAGAACAGAAAGCTAAGGATATCCCAATTCTACCCCAGGGCTGCTTCAAAGACAAAGGGAAAGAAATGGGGAATAGGCAAATGCCCAAGGAATCAGAAAATATCGCAAGGTCAACCCACCTGGTATAAATCAGTGTGCACAGTTCCAGAGGGTCGCATGGAAACCTCACGCTCAGGTGTAATTTGCCCATCCCAAAGTATTTTTCCTAGTAGTGCCAAATGCCATAATGCTCTCTGTCAGTGATTTGAAATTATTCTATAAGCTACATATCGGGTACACTATTGTTAATGAAATGCACACAAGATGATGAACAACTTCCTTTTCCTGCTGGAGCCCCAGCTGCAACCAGTGCCTGGATCCTTCTGTGCTGTAAATCAGCCCTTTGTACTCCAGGAGGATTCAACGAGCTGCAGGTGTGGGCTTGTGGAAGGCCGCCTGGGATTAGGTAGCAGCATTTGATATGAGATCCCAAACAGCACTAGTAATCTACACGCCACATGCGGCCACGGGCTTTGGAGAAAGCAAAGGAAAAACGCTGATGAAATGTGGCACGGGACCATGGAATGCAATGTCAAACTTTCACATCTGCAGGAAAAGAAGGAGAGTTCCTAATTTTACAGTGATGATGTCATGGAGAATTCATGACAGTGGAAATGATGGGCCAAGGTTTGCAAACTTAACCACTTAGGAGGTTGCTAACCGAAGGCTAAGATTTTCAAGGGACAGTGCAGGTTTAAATGTGATGCTGATTTGTCTTCTCGGCCTGAGACATCCGTGTGTGTGTGTGTGTGTGTGTGTGTGTGTGTGTGTGTGTGTGTGTGTGTGTGTGTGTGTGTGTGTGTGTACACATATTTGCACACAAGCTCTGGAGAGAGACACGGACGAGAAAAGAAGTTGTATTTGAGAGGTTATGCTTTTGCACAGGCGTATAAAGCTGATACTTTGCATGCCAAAAGTGTCCTTAAAAACATACCGTCTCTGTGTAATTCAGCACAGAACATTGCTAACTGTCCTCAACAACAGTATGTTTTTTAAAGACTGATTTCAGACACTCTAAAAATTCACCAGCCAAGAGAAACTATCATAGTTGTTCACTTTCTCCTCAATGTTAACCACTGAGAAGAGCTTCTTTTTTAAATATTTTTTTTCTTCCTCGGGGCTGAAGAGACATGAAAACAAGTCTGGTTTTGTTATTAGCATACTGATACAATATATATTGAAGAAAACATACCTGTAATTTTTTAAGAGTCTGTTTTTCATTAGCTTATCTTGATACTTTAAGTTAATCATTATTTTCAACCATATATGATTTAGATATTATGTCATTAATTCATGTACAGTCCATCTGAGTAACGATTGTGGTTTTCTACTTTACAAATTCATCTACTTCACCAAGAAACCAAGAGTCGAATTCCATGCAACATCTGGTTTCCATTGAATGTAATTGCCATTTGCAGAGTTATAATCATGTGTTATTGTAAGGACCACGGTGTCAATCACTTCCCTAATGGGGAAAATTCAATGCCTAAATACCTGCGAGAACAAGAAGCTGACTTCAACAGGTGCATTCAGACACTGGGTTTTAAGCAGAATTCTAGCATACCCATTTAAATAAATCATTTTAAGGAGAAACAATATTCTTTCCATCCCCTGTAGCAAGGGAAAGCATAATACCCAGGGCCTCAATCTCCCATGCTCAGTTCCAGTACTATATCACGTTTAATCTTTTAAAAAATGTATGAATGTGCCTATATCACACTGATTCTTTATATTGCCTACACTCGTGGGAACCCCCAAAGGCCAGGCAGGATTTTTGCAGACTTTCTGGGGAAGAGGCCATCTTCTGATTCTTCCCGGCTTCCATGAAGTCAGTCATCTCCTTCATAATGAAAATAGGCCAAACTTGAAGTAAAGAAAATATTAAACAGCTCAAAACTACCAAGGTCATTATAGTCCTTTCTACCCCGTGGGGTTTTGCGGGGGATAATCACTTAAGAGTTTGAAAAACAATCATGAAGCACTATGTTTAGTGTTCACTAGGTAAGCACTTTATGGCCAAAGGGAACCACATTCCCCTGACCTCAATCCCTCCTGTGTTTACAAGCCAAAACCTGTTTGAACTGGTAAATGTTTGGCCACTCATTCAGAAAACACTTCCTAAGGCAAAAATAATACACCAGGAATTGCACTGGACATTCAGGATGCAGAGATGAATAAGACAGAATCTAGAGGGGGAGAGCGCCGGCATGATACGCGCAGTAGAAGTAAGCCCAGGTGTTTCAGCAGCAGAGAAGGGCCATTTTATCCAGCCTGGTTGAGGAGGATGGATGAGTCCAAAAAGGCCTCCTGGAGGAGGTGACTGCTGAGCTGAGTTTTAATGATGAGTAGGAATGGAATGTTAGTCTAAAAGTCTTGTCATTTTAGTCCCCTCCAAGGAAATGTTTACGGAAGTAAACTTTTTGATTCATTAGAAATACTGTAAAAGGGTAATTTACAATTCCTGTCAGTTCATTCATTCACATATTTATACATAGGCTATTTACCATTCCACTCATGGAACTCATTCTTCTCATCTATGAGGGTCTTAGGACGCATGACAGAAGTAGCAATTCCCCAGAAGCGGTTTTTATTATCTTTGGCATTATCATTACCATAACACCATCTTACATTTGAGGAACACTCTGCAATCCACAAAAGGCTTTCACACATATTTTATTTTCTTGTCATAATAAGGTGGAAAGTGCAAATATTAGATTAGCCCTTTTGCAATTCACAGATCCTAAAAGGTCACAGTGAAGAAAGGCCTAGAATTCAAGTCTGTAACCTCCATCCTAAGACTGACTGACCTAAAACATGCAGCCTCTGGCCTTGATGAGGAGGGAGGAAGGGAAACCTTAGCACTTGGTCCATAGTTGATGCTCACCGTAACTGAAGGAATGAACATATTTTCAGCTGTTAATTAGAAATGCATATGGAAAAGACTTTTCTCCAGAAAATTTAAAGCAGAGTTAACATTTAGCACTGTTGGGCTTTATCATGCATTTTGTGATCATATTGGTAGCACATTTATTCTCACAATTTTCCTTCTTTTCAAGCAAGTGGTTAAGGGATTCCACATCCCAGGAGCACTTCCAGACTCACAGCTGGTGAGATAACCCAGAAATGCTTGAAAGGATGGCTGGATGAGGCAGGGTGGGTTGAATAAGCGGGAAATAAACATGTGGATAATTAATAAGTAGCAATGTCAAAAAAATAAAATAACCTCCAAAATAGGAAGGTAAGAATTGGAGAGACAGTGTAAGTAAGCAGCCCTGGATCAAGACCCAGGGGTCCTGGCTCACGGGTTGTTTGTTTAGCCTCTAGAAGCCCCTAGTTTCATCATCTACTCAATAGGAACTGCAGCCTCTACGCCACCCACCCCATCACTTGTTGAGAGAATCGATAGAAATATCTAGCACAAAGCTGCAGAGCCGTGCAAATCGTAAAGCAGTGAGCAAATGCAGGGAAGCTATTATCATCCCTGACAAATTGAGAGATGCTTCCCTTTCCACCCGAGGCTGCCAGAGATCGGTTTATAGTAATAACATCTGTCGGGTTGAGGCCCCATTGAAGATCATAAGACCCACGGAGGCAGGAATCCAGTTTCTGGGTTCTCTGAAGTGCAGATGAGGCTGTTTCTCAGAAAACTTCTGTTGCTTTTTTGTTTTTAGTTTTTTTGTTTTTCGTTTTTTTTAAGAGACGATGATTGAATTCTAAGGGACTTTAAGGCTCCTTCCAAACAGAACCTACGGTTTCCAGAATGCCCAGGTGCTGGCTACAAGCACATACTGGGACAGGGGCAGAGCGTGTGGCATTCAGACGAAGATTCCCCCGACATTGTATCCCAAGCCCCTCAGAAGGTAGCATGCATGTCCCCCTGCCTGAGGGAGGGAGGTCCTTTCTCATCCTCAGGATTAGCGACTAGCTGCCCCTTTCTTGGAATCTGGTTCAAGGAACCAGTCGGTAATTGCTGGGAGATCCATGCTCCCACTCACATACACACGATGGTGTTTGACAGTGGATAATGACACGGATGATGGAAGTCCCCTTGCGTGCACTTTGTCCCAGGAAATTCCTCACTCACAGAGTACAAAAGAGGGCAAAGTGACAATAGTGACATTGGTAGCACCTGCAGAAAAGAATTTCCGCTAGTTGTCAGGACACCTGGAACCAGCGCCTGATCGTGCCAATTATCAGCTGAGGGGGTCTTAGGTAAGTTTCTTGGCTTCTCTTGGCCTCAGTTTACAGATCTATACAATGAGGTCAATAGCTCTTGCTGTTCTACTTTATGGGATCGTTGTAA
Organism: Pseudorca crassidens; assembly: GCF_039906515.1. Classification (NCBI taxonomy): domain Eukaryota; kingdom Metazoa; phylum Chordata; class Mammalia; order Artiodactyla; family Delphinidae; genus Pseudorca; species Pseudorca crassidens. Next base: position 77,604,255 of record NC_090309.1, on the reverse strand, counting down.
TAATTAAATATGTGAATTATTTAAAAACGCTGAAGTGCTATGTTCCTATGGTCAGTAGGTCAGCTGATGTGTATGTACTACATGCCCTATAACTAAATACTCATTACTGATAACATACGGCTCCACACTGTAGAATAAGAGCTGCCATCACTGCACATTTGGCATGGTGCCATGTGCTTGCACGGTTCTAAGCTTGTCACAAGTTATAACTGATTTAATTCAACCAACCAACTAATGTAGACACCGTTACCATCCCACATGACTCAGGCTCAGATTGCCGAAGTAAAAAGTAACACAGCTCACAAGCGGTACCACCAGGATTTGAACCCAGGAACTCCTACTCCAGAGCCTGCATCCTTAACCACTCTGCTATCCTGCTTCTCATACATGCGTGAAGATACACACCTACATACGTATTTTTAAACTCTTTATTTTGAAACAGACTTAGAAGAGCTGCAAAAATAGTACAAAGAATTCCTGTATATTTTCACCTAGAGTCCCCAAACGTTATCACTTTGGCACATTTGCTTTATCATTCCCTCCTCTCTCTCTACACACACACACACTCATATTTGTGTATTTCTGAACCCTTTGAGAGTAAGTTGCTGATATGAGGCCCCATCATAAAATTTGGCCCCATCATAAAATTTAGCCCCATCAGGTCCAAATACCTCTGTACATTTCCTTTAAACAAGGACATTCTCTTATAAAACCACAGTACAATTACTAAAAATCAGAAATTAACATAGATATATATCAATATTATCTAATCTACAGGTTATATTCACATTTGGCTAATTATCTCAGTAGTATCCTTTACAGCAACAGTTTTGCGGTTGTTTGTTTTGTTTTTTTCCCCCCGGATGCCATCCAGGATCACATGTGCCATGACCTTAACATTTCTGAAGACAAACTGAGTTTGGGCTTTTCTGACATTTTCACCTGATGAGATTCAGGTTACGTACTTTTGGCCAGCACGTCACAGAAGTGATGATGTGTCCTTCTCAGTGCATCGTATCAGGAAGCGTATGATATCTATTTATGCCGTTGCTGGTGATATAAATAAAAACACACATATATTTAAACCATGCTGCTTGTTGACCATGTAACACGCCTCCCCAGCTGCCTGGGGCAGCTCCCGAAGGGTGAGGCGGGGCCCAATTGGTGCCTACAGCCTCCACCATGGCTGGCAAGGAAGGGCTGGGCACTCAGTCTGTGCTCTCTGGCCGCTCTTTGCTCTGTTTTCTCCTTCTCGACCCAGTCTCTCCTGGTAATCCTTCAACGGTCACTCCCTATAATGACAGCATCAAGGACAAACTCTCCTGTTTCCTCTTTCATTCATTCTATAGGTAGAAAACCTACTTGGTTTTTGGAGCACCTTTTCCACATCAGCCCCTAAACCGGATGCTGGGGAAGGTGGAGGTAAACAAAATACAGCCCGACTGTCCTCAGGGAGGCGGCACTGCCCAGGTCAACCCACACAGCAGACAGGCAACAAAACATTCACCCCTCCTCTACTGTCAACCCACTTCCTCTCTCCCACCTTCTCAGCAACCAGAATCCTGTTCTCTGTGTCACAAACCACCCAGCGTCATGTCAGAGGCTTCTAGTAAGTTCATGTGTTTCCTTCTTGATTGCACGATTTTGTTACTATTAGCAGTTTCCTAGAAGCAGGACCTCCACCAAAGGAGTGAGTGTCACGGGAGGAAGTCCAGGAAGGAGGAAGGTTTCTGGGCAGCAGTGTCGTTTCAGGAGCCCCCGCACCACACCCCACCGGGGGTGTCCCCTGCCCTGCCGTGTTGTGAAGGGGACCCCTATGAAGGGCTCGGCTCACTGCTCACCCCACAGGACGCAAACGTCCCAAAGCAGACATCATCCCTGCACTCTCTAAAGAGCAGTTTAACAAGGCAGAAGAAGAGAAAGTGTGATTGACACCATCTTTAGGCCACCAAAAAAGTCTTTGGTTTGTCCCTTTGACCTAATTAGAAAATGCAAAATCAAATCACATTTTCAATTATGGAAAGCCTGGCTCTGTGAGGTGCCCAGCTCAAGGAGATCCAGAAAAAAAACAAGGAAAATGTGCCCCTGCCCTCCTGGAGCTTATGGTCCCTACCCCGCCCTCCCCAGACAGCAAAGGCCATGGGCATTCGGCGAACTTGTCAGCGTGTCATCACCGGCTGATAGGTCCTAATAGCCTTTGACAAGTGCACATGTTACCATCCACTCGGTGCCGATGATTAAAGAGAAGCAGCAACACAAACTGCTGCTTTCAAAGAAAGTGGTCTCACTCTTTGGGGACGGGGCCTACGCTGGGCCCCCAGTGGCAGCGCAAACAGACAGGAGGCCAGCCAAGCAGGATTAGGGGAACATTAGGGGACCTGGAGCTCAAGGGCCTGGACTGCAGCGACAGCTCTCACACCTGCAAGCTCAGGGCCTCAGATTCAATTACTTAACTGAGCTAGCCAACCTGCCTTACCTGTGAAACTGGAATATTAAGAGAACCTACCTCATGATGCTATAAGGACTAAAGGAGATAGTTCCCTGAATGTTGTCTAGCTCCACTGCCAGGCAATTAATAAGTCCTCAAGAACTTGTTAAGATTGCCTGGTCTTTTGGGGGCTGGGGGCTAAGTACAACATGTCTACCCCTACCTCCAGGGTCGGGGGGCAGTTTCTATACAGAAGGGCTTCATGGGGCAATCTTCTGTGAAACTCATACTCCTGCCGTGTTCTTACTAAAGCCTAAGAAAATTTGAAATTTTTGTAGCAAAAATGGGGTCAAACCTCTCTGATTCCAAAGATCCCAAAGGAATCATATATATGAACCCCCTTTACAAGGTGCTACAAATTTCCATAAGATAACTACCCAGGACTCTGCTGGAATTTGTGGGCCCTTCGCCATTAAAAATGAATCCCTTTGTTTGCCTCTGTGTTTGAGTTTAAGAAATTTAGGTGAGTTTGTCATTTTTTTTCCCATTTGAAGCATTTGGCACTTTTTTTTAAAGTTAATATTTTGCCTCCTTTTCACTTGTTTCTAGGTAACTTTACTTTCAATCATTAGAGTACTGTCTGGTTTTTGAGAGTTCTTTATATGTTTTAACTTTTACCTATCTAAACTTTTACTTTTACTTTTACCTATCTAAAAGTTTACTTTTACTAAACTTTCTGATTTTCCATATTCTTTTTTTTTTTTTGCCCCTCAGCTCTTTAGTTTTACGTTGTTGTTTCTCTAAATCTCTTAATACTTGTTTACTTCTCTTTTTGTTTTGTTTTGCCAAAATTTCTTTTTAACTTCTAAATTATTATCTTTAACTTTTTAAACCTATTTTATCTCTTGTCTTTGTACAATAATGCTATTTCAAAGTATTCCAACATTTCGTTTCTTATCATTTTATATTTAAAGCCTTTCCTCCCTCTATTCACTCGATTCTTTAAGCCTTTCATTTCTAAGATTCCTGTTTTTTATCATTTGTCTTGTGGTTTTATCTGCTTGAAACATTTTTATGTGAGCACTGGCCTAGAATGTCAGGCAGAAATCTTCACCTTGTTGGAGGGGTCACAGTCATGGAGTGACATATTCAGGGAGCCATTCAATACCTTTGCTCTGCCTGCCCCTCCACAGCTGTCCCTCTGGAGCCCCTTAATTGGACTCCCATTAATTTCTAAGTCAGTCCCCAATAGTCATAACCTAAGTAATGTGTGAAACCCTCAAGTTTAAATTCCCTTCTCAAGACAATAGTGATTCTACCCATGCAGCATCACATACAATTCATTCCTCTTAAGTTAGAGAAGGTCATGGCCTAGCCTGGGGTCACCCCTAGCCACCCCTGGGAAATCGAGCAAGCCAGGTGTGCAGTGAGCTACCCGCTGGGCAGGAGGGTTGAGAGGCAAGTAATTTCAAAATCCTTTTGCCCCTGTCACCAGACCAAGAGCCCCAGTCAGAGGACTCTGGCAGCTCTGCAGAGTCTCTGGCACAGCCTCAACCCCAGAGGAGAATTCACTGGCCTGGAGGAAGGCCATGCTGGCTGAGTTTATAAGTTTGTCTCTGTCTCAAAATAAAAGCACCAATTCCAGTATGGATGAAACTGGGCAGGGCAGGATAAGCCTTGTTCTAAGTCACTGCTTGGAGTATGATTGATCTTAGTAGCCAGTGCAGCTGAAATAATCATTTTAATCTAAACGATACTTTAACCCTTTCAATGCCCTTTCACAGTCCCTATTTCATGTGATACCCATCTGTAAGCAATGAGGAATGGGCTCAAACGATCCATGAATAGACCCAGGGACTCAGAGTAAGTGGCAGACCCAGAACTGGAGTCCAGGTCCCCTGCCCTTTCCCAGCACCCTTCCTTCCTGTATCAGGGAACCTCTTCATGTTAATCCACAGCAAGAACCCCAAACCAACAGGAAGAATGTGTCAGGGGCCACAGCGTTACCTCAGGGGCCACAGCCCACCTGCTGACTGGGTCCTGAAATTATTTTCTATCTTACGGAGAGATTGGGGCGGGGGGTCATGGACACAGTGACTTAAATCCATTCTCAAAGGCAAATGACTAATGGCAGATTCCTTCTGGAGAGCAAAACTGACAAGGGCAAGGGAGAATAAGGGCTATCACCAGGGTGATATGGAGCTATCTTGAGAAGAAGCAGCGAGCTGGGAATATGGAAGCCAAACAATGGCCCTCCCCTCTCGCCCAAACCCCGCCAGGTTCTGCCCCATCAGATTCTGCCTGCAGTTAATCATGCTGAGACACAGCTTTTATATGTTGGTGTTAAGAAGTTGCCACGGAGGTCCTAATTTTCCAAACTGGGTCTTTAAACAATATATCTGTGTCCAGTATCTGGGACAAAAATTAGCCTCAGGGCTCCAGGTCACTGAACATGTATAACGTTGATTGAAACATTTTGTGGAACAAACAAGTTAACTTCCTGAATGAAAAATATGACCTTGCCTATTATAGAAGAGTAAATCCCAAATGTGAAATTTATCTCTAATAGCCTATCAGGAAAAATATCTGAACCCAATACCCCTTTGCCTATTGAATAACACTAATCCCAGGCAATCACTCTTCAGGAACCCTGCCTGTCTCTAGTTTGCCTCGAGCTTGTTAAAACGAACCCATTTTTCTTCTATGAGAGATGTAATCAGTAGTAAGGAAACTAGAACTTTGGTGATCCTGCTAATCAATCTATGTTCCACAAATGAAAACACTCCCCAATTGGTAATTAGTTTTCGATGATGAAGTAATTAAATATTTCACTCTGAATTCCCTCCGCCCTGCATCTGGGGCTTTGTCAATGTTGCATTTTCCAAGTCCCTGTGTGTGCAATCTTGTTTTATTTATGGCTGGGCCTTTACAAGCTTTCTGAAACCGTCTAAACCACACAAAGGCGAGGGGAAACCTGACAGTTAAGTGTTGAACTTGATTATTACAGTCAGCCAGGCCAGGCAAAGCAGGGACAGCTGGACCACACTTTCCCCAGAGTTATCAAGAAAATGTGATTACATAGTTCAGGAGAGTTCTAGGAGTTCAAGATAGAAAAGTGGAAGCCGGGACTTCCTGGTGGCACAGTGGTTAAGAATCTACCTGCCAATTCAGGGGACACGGGTTCGATCCCTGGTCTAGGAAGATCTCACATGCCGAGGAACAACCAAGCCCGTGTGCCACAACTACTGAGCCTGAGCTCTAGAGACCGTGAAACACAACTACTGAGCCCACGTGCCACAGCTACTGAAGCCCACATGCCTAGAGCCCGTGCTCCACAATCAGAGAAGCCACCACGATGAGAAGCCCGCACACGACATCGAAGAGTAGCCCCCCACTCGCCGCAACTAGAGAAAGCCCGCACGCAGCCAAAAATAAGTAAATAAATAAATAAAATTTAAAAGAATAAAGTGGAAGCCAAATGTTTTCTTGTTTAATCTTGGCGAAGCACTCTGGAGAAATGAGACATGACCTGAGTCTTCTAAACAGATGTCTGTCTTGGTTTGATCCCATCATAATGGCTCTTTTCCTAGTGTTCTATCACTGAAATGCAGCATCCATATCTAATGGAGGAATGGAAAATGCCAATGCTGTACTGATTCAGAAATGCACTTTTAGGGCTTCCCTGGTGGCACAGTGGTTGAGAGTCCGCCTGCTGATGCAGGGGACACGGGTTCATGCCCCAGTCCAGGAGGATCCCACATGCCGCGGAGCGGCTGGGCCCGTGAGCCATGGCCGCTGAGCCTGCACGTCCGGAGCCTGTGCTCCACAACTGGAGAGGCCACAACAGTGAGGGCCCGCGTACCGCAAAAAAAAAAAAAAAAAAGGCATTTTTAGTTGCCTGACCAAGGTGGAGTAAGTCTTGTTACCAAAATCCATTTCTTAAAATTGAACACTGTAAATATACATGTCAGAAGTTTTTGTTAAGAAATCTTTCATCCTTCTCTTCACATGCATGGTCAACCGGTTATTATAAGGAGGTGTGAAAGACTCCAGAATGAGCAGCGCTCCCCTCACCATCCTCAAGGCCAGAGGCACTGGTTACGTGAAATTCCTGGTCCTGTCTCAAATTCACTCCCCTCCCATTTACCTCTGGAAAATTGCTGTTAGCAAAAGGTAATCGTGCATTTTTAAGATCCCCCTCACGGTTCAAACTCTTCAAGCTTTATCGTTCTAAAATAGTGGCCACACTTTCCTGCCACTGAAGAATTCTTAGCTCAGCAGGGTGGGACGAAGGATGCACAGCCCAAATGGACGTGCCCTTTCAGAAGTTCAGGGAGACCTTAAGTAATGGGCTTTGTCCCAGGGGAAATTCTAACTAATCAGGCATAGAATAGAACAAAATGAGAATGGGCAATGAGCAGCACATCTCCATAAAGAACAAGCCAGTAGCAAGACTTAGTGGAAAGAATCCTAGACTAGATATCAGAAGGCCTGGATTTTAATCCTGGATCTAGCGCCCAATTGCCACATACCCTGATATCTCCAAGGGGACTGGGCTGATGTTCCCCAGGTCCTTCCCACACTGAGAAGCTGTATTTCCAGGAAAGCTCAGCTATTCCTGCTCTTGCAAGGAATCACTAGCGGTATTCGCCACCCAAGTCCCCTGTCAGCCTACAGTTTAAAAAGTCCATTGAAATTCTTCCCCTCAATAAAAGGGTGACCTAGCATGGGTCCCTTGACCCATCAGAACCAGTTTCTTCATCTGCAAGTAAGATGTGAGAGCTTCATGACATTTTCTTAGGATCAGTGAGATAAAGGATGTGCAACCACTCTACACGCAGTAAAGACAAATATTAACTACCTGTCTATTTTTTTTCTATCTTATCAAATGTAACTGTCAGGAAACCCACTGTCTACCAGGCTAACCGCCTCTCCAGCCAATGAGCCTGTCTCAATGCGAGGAGACTGGATGAACCCCAAGATCTGATTTGGGGTGACCTCGTGTGGCATGTGAAGATAAGTATGGTTTCTAAATGATGTGAGAAAACACAGACCACAATGTCTCTCATTTGTGGGTATTCATTTAACTTCCGAAAATGAGACCAGCACCTCTGGAATCAAGGTTCAGAAAACTGCACTTAGCCCATGCTTCCATCTGCAAAGGAAAGTGGAGATCGGCAGGATTTAAAGATTTTTTTAAACAATTCATGATGAAATTCTATTGCATGATTTTCAAATTCTCTGAAAATTTTCTTCAAAGTCTTGGGTTACATCAAACATCCTTGAAATCTTTGCTTTGTCTTGCATACGTTTACAAAAACAGCGGTAGAAATCTTGCTGCTGTCACCAGAAGTAATCACTATCCCTAACAGATTGTAGGCGCATAAAATGCCCACATACTCCCAAAAAGAAAACAGAGAGAAGCGCTATCCACAAAGCAGAAAGGCAGCTTAAGCTCACAGGTGAAAAGTGCACTAGTGACAGTAGCAGTATTAGTAGCGGCAGCAGGAGAAATAACAGCTGCCATTTATTGAATGAATGCCGACTTGTCACCAGGTGCTGGACCAAGCATCAACATATATAAATTATCTTATTCAATCCTCACAGCTCTATGAAGTTGGCACTGTTATTCACCTTTTACAGATGAGGCACCAAAACCTAAGCAGTCAGGTAGTTTGCCTAAAGTGACAGGGCTAACGAGTGGCAACACCTGGATCTGAACTTGCACCAGTCTGACTCCAAAGCCAATCCTCTGAATTGTGACACTCATCTACCTTCATACAAACCCATAAAAGCCTGTGCTCCAAAATCTGCAGCTTGGTTATTAGCAGGCTTTGTAATCATGCCTTTGCACCATAAAAATCATCCACCTTCAGGGGAACGTTTCTTCTTGTTCACCTTGGTTACACAGAAGCAAAGAGGATGTCCAAGCTCCAAGAACACAGTTGGCTTCACACACATTCTGTTATTTTTGTCACCTCCCCAATCCTGCTGATGCTTGGAGCTGAGGTCTGCTACTTGGTAAGAGTCCTGGCAATTGGGATTCCCCTCCTGGGTGGTGTCTTAGTTCAGGCTGCTATAACAAAAATACCATAGCTTGGGCCGCGTAAACAATAGATATTTATTTCTCACAGTTCCGCAAGGCTGGGAAGTCCAAGATCAGTATGCTGGCAGATCCACTATCTGGTGAAGTTCCACCTCCTAGTTTGCAGAGGGCCATCTCCTCCTTGTACCCTCACACGGTGGAGAGCAGAGAGACAGAAAGCAAGTTCTCTGTGTCTTTTTATATGGGCACTAATCCCATTCATGAGGGCTCCATCCTCATTACCTAATTACCTCCCAAAGGCCCCACCTCCTAATACTGTCACAGTAGAGGTTAGGATATCAAACTATGAAGGGGATAGGGCACAAACATTCAGTCCATAGCAGGTGGCACTGGTGCACTTCACCTGGAATGGGGTATTTTTGATGGGAATAAAAATCATGGCCAGCGGATGGATGAGCATGGGTTTCCCACACCTGCAGGAGGTGCTAGTAACCACCTCTGCTACACAGAGAGGATCTCCATCATCAGCATAGCCACTCTCACCTATTCAACATCCACTGAATACGCAGTCAGCACCCACTCTCTTAGCTTCCGACAACATAGGGATAAGTTGGGTATTACATAATGACAAATGACCCCACAGACATTCCAAATGTAAAGTACATACTGTGCTCCCTACTGTGGTGGCTGCTATACTAGTAGGACTGTAGTAGCACCTGCCTCTGATCTTCCTACTGAATCACCTCAATTAACCTAAACAGTGCCTCTCAGTTACAATCTATCAGCAGTGAAATTCTTTGTTTTATGTATATGTGTAAAAAAATTAGTTTCCTGTCAATTCAGTTTTCTCTAACATATCACAACTTTGTCTACTAACATAAGACATTGATGAATATGATAATGATCTGATACTAAGAATTCCTAAATAGAAAATGATAGATAAATAAATAGATAGATAGATGGATAGACAGATAAATAGATGGAGAGATAGAAATTACCACAGTCTGATTCCTGGTGGAATTTCATAATAAACTATTGTGTGCTTTTAGATTTAAAAAATAATATTTATTTCTAAAATCAAATAATATTGAATATAATATCATTAAACCAATTCATTAATGTTATTCAACTTATTAATTTGTTATATATATTTATACCTTCTGGACATGAGTTTTTCAAGACTTTTCTCATATATGAGTACTATGTATATTTTGAAATCATTTTGGAATTTTAGTTGTTAAATCAAATAAAATTAATATTAAAACATTTCTACTTTGCTATCATATGCTTAATTTTCAGTGTTTTTGTTCAACTTAATTTAATAAGGCAGATGGTTTTCTGAAACTATAAAATCCTAGAGTTGGGCTTCCCTGGTGGCACAGTGGTTGGGAGTCCGCCTGCCAATGCAGGGGACACGGGTTCAAGCCCTGCTCCAGGAGGATCCCACATGCCGCAGAGCAACTAGGCCCTGTGCACCACAACTGTTGAGCCTGCGCTCTGGAGCCCATGAGCCACAACTACTGAGACTGTGTGCCGCAACTGCTGAGGCCCGCACGCCTAGAGCCCGTGCTCCACAATGGGAGAGGCCACTGCAATGAGAAGCCTGTGCTCACCACAACTGGAGAAAAGCCTGTGCACAGCAACGGAGACCCAATGCAGCCAAAAAAAATCCTACAGTCCCCTTAAATACTTCATCTATAAATAGATATTCATACGCTTACCATAAAGGGCCACTCTTTGATTTAAGCTAGAAAATTAGAAGATTTATACATAAGCAGAGTAGTCTAAATATGTCACCAATTTGGCAATATACTGAAGAATATCTTAAATTAGATTTGTCTATCCCCCAAATTCTTCTTTTCCTCAGCCTAAATGTCTCCTTTGCTTGGAAAGTATACTAAATGGAGCAATGATGTCAACAAAAATAGATGACCGACATTACTCCAAAACATCTCTCTTATGAAGAAAAAGATTTGAACACACTCATGCAACCGTAAGTTCAAAATAAAGAATCAAAATTCTTGCATAAACCTGGTCATAGCAGCATCAGTTCAGCTTAAGAATTTAGTTACAAGGTCAGTAGGTCGGGGCAAAATGCCTCACTCAATTGTAGAATTGGCCATTCTGCCAGTCGAAGAGAAGATCATCAGCCCTGTGTTGGGGCAAAGAAGCCAAGAAACAGGACAGGTTCTGCTTTACAACAATACTATTAATAGATATTCAACAGCATGTCAAGTAACCCAGACACTATCTAGATCATTAAATTTTTTAATGTTTTCACTTTAGGTTCATGAATCTACAGATGTTAGTAACTACACTCAGTTAATGACACTAGTTAGTATCAATGAGGAAGAAATAGTTGGGAAAATTACCATTTGTTCTGCAAAAAAGTACCAAAATAAATTATCCGAGGTAAAATAACATAATTAAAGTGATAAAGTCTATACTTTGTACGTTTGTAACAAGTATGAAATTAAAGAAATACACTGTTAGTTTGTGATCTGCAGTGGTGTTGCCACAAGGATAGGACAATAGAACAACAGGCTTTACATCTTCCTCAACATCATGGGATTCAGATAACGGCTTACTCACACAGAGGTTTCCTTTACAAACATCTGAATTTCACATTAAATCATGTTATCAGGATGGTGATACTAATAAAACCCACACCCTGCAGTTTCTGTGAAGAAACTGGATGAGAATACAACTCTATGTTATTTTAAATAAACTTATCTTGGCTCTCTAAAGGAAGAATTTTAAAGAGGTTACGATCTAATCAAAAAAGACCTGAAAAATTTGGGGGTAAGGGGGAGAGTAATAAGTTCCATTTCGCAGATCTGCATTAAGATAATTATTAGCTTCAGAAAGTTACTCAATTAACTTGAATTAACAATCTAAAATTGCAAGGTCCCCACAAAAATACACTAATGTGCACTTGAAATGTTTATGGATTCAAAGCAAAAATTCAACTTTGGAAAGCTGAAGTTAAAAATGGTTCAGTGATTATGTTCAATTAATATTTTAGTTTGAATATGAAAGACTAAAAGTCACTATGATTAGAGTAACATTTGTGAAAATCATCATTTTGATATAATGTATATGAAATGTTCAACTGGATTTGAAATCCAACTACATTACCATAAGAAATTTCAACATTTCATCTACCATTGAAAAAAGCAAAGGGAAATCTGTTAGATTTAAAAATTGGATCATACCCTTGATGTGTAATTTAACGTCTTCTTTTTCTGAATTTTTGAATTTTTATTTGTTTATTTTTTATACAGCAGGTTTTTATTAGGATGAACTGGCAGATTGGGATTGACATACATACACTAATATGTATAAAATAGGTAACTAATAATTTAACTTTTAAAGAGACTGAATCATCTGTATTACAGTTAAGGGAAAGAAAGGGTTTCTATCCACTGGAGGACAATAAATGGATATGTAAGGTCTTTTGCCATTTGCTACAACACCATGCAAGTGTTATTTCTTTAAGAATTTGTGTGAACATCATTTATATTAAAGAGTGACTATTAAGAATTTGAAGGGATCACAATAAAAAACACTGTTGATGCCATTTCAAACATAAAAACTTGTGTGCAGCCATTTCAAGCATAAAAATATTTCTAAAAAATTATATTCAAAGAAGTGAATTAAAAAATAATTAAAATATATTTGTTATCTTTTCCCTAATGACTCTGTCAACTGAAAAAAATGCACAACATGAGAGTTGTGAGTTAAGTTTTATCTGGGGCAAAACGAGGACTATAGCCCGGGAGATAGCTATGAGAAATTATTCCAAAGAGGCAAGAGCATACATGTGATTTTGGTGAAGGAGGACTACATACAGTCAGGCACATATTTTTTGCAGAAGGTTGCTGCTAGTCACGAGGAGCAGACGTCACCCTGAAGGATTTTAGTACTTTTCTAGATATGAGGAGATGCAAAAATTGGGCTCATAAAATCTTCTGAAAATACCTAACTATCTGAAGACCTGTTCTGCCAGTTTTTCCCAGAGCACAGAGTGCCTCATTCCTGCTCTCCACCCTGAGCTCCTTTTAGCGGGTGTTGAAGGCCAGCAGCTGCAGCAGCTTGTGATTCAATCCTTGTAGAGGTAAACTGTAAGTACCAATGGCAGGTGCCAATTTGTAGGTGACAATTTACATATTGATTTTTTTGCCATAGTTATATAATGCCATAAATGTTTTCGCCAAGCCCTTTAGAGATGCTTCCAAATTCTGAGTTATTCTGTACACACATTTTCATTTCCTAAGTGTTCCATACTGTGATGGTCAATTTTATGTGTCAACTTGACTATACCTGGGATGCCATCCATTATTTCTGGCAGTGTCTGTAAAAATGCTTCTGGAAGAGATTAGCATTTGAATCAGTGGGTGCAGTAAAGCAGACTGTCCTCCTCTGTGTTGGTGGTCACCACTCAATCCATTAAGGACCTGAACAGAACAAGAACCAAAAGAAGAGGAAGGGAAGATCTGTTTCCTTACTGCCTGAGTGCTGAGCTAGGACATCAGTTTCTCCTGCCCTTAAACTGGTTAAATAAAGCTCCTGTGGTTTTCAAGCCATCGATCTGGGACTGGAATTACAGCATCGGCTTTCCTGGGTCTCCAGCTTGCAGATGACAGATCATGGGACTTCTCAGCCTCCATAATCACACGAGCCAATTCCTCATAATAAATCTTTTGTAAATATTATTGGTTATGTGTATTAGAACCCTGATACACACGCCTTAAGAATATATGCAAAGCGCTGATTTCATCCAAAATTCTTGTTTTATAGGTGGGAAAAAAGAACATCCAAAGAGGTTTTGTTTCACCAACTAATTACTGTTAAAACTAAAACCCGAATACAGAACTCCCTACTCTCCAGCCAGCCAGCATTGCTCTGATGGGTGAGTCAGGTAGTAAAGCAGCGTTTGTGTTCAACAAACATGAATGCTTTTCTCCATCCTCCCAAGTCAGTCCTCCATCCTCTTCCTCCAAGTCTCTGGTTGTGCTACACACCCAAACACCCTCCGGTTCCCGTGTCCATTTACTAGAGTCTTTCTCATCCTTCAAAGAACCACTTAAACACCACTTCCCTAATCATGCTGAGCCCCACGGGTCTCTCCATATGAGTTTTTTGGGTGCCTACTGTCTCAGTCACTCACGCCCACATCATGTTCTTTTCCTCATAACACAATGATTAAATCAGTCCACCCATCTACTCCAATCCTGTAACTAGGTTGAGTCAAGGACCGCTTCTAAACTTTCTGCGAATCCTTAGTGTCTCTAAAAAGTGCCTTATAAGTGCGCATCAAATGATGAGCTAGTTAATTGATTACAGACTTTGAATACTTTCCATGAAGACCTAGTGTGCTAGACCAGCAGCCAGATGGAGCTGCAACACCCAAGCAGGATCCTCTATCCAACATCTCATTCTAGAGCTGAGAACTTGGGGGGTCATGTGACCAGAGGTGGGTCACATGACCAGAGGTGGGCCATGTGAACAGAAAGTGGTAGCCCTGAGACCAAGCTAGGTGTGACTGACCGCACACAAAGCCCATACGGCTCTGTCTTAATTTTTTAAAGTTCATTGCAAACATGCTTACTTCACAACCCAAAGAAAAGTAATACTACGAAGGCTCCACAATTCCAACCTTTTTCTTTAATGATCTCAGTAACAACTCTAAAATAATTCTTAAAAAATGCATCGCCCAGCTTTGAATGGAGATGGCCTCATATTTAATAAGCTGTTATACATGTGTTTAAAAAGGATCTTAAATCTGACATCTCTTTTCAGGCTTCATTCAATTCAGCAAGTCTTTTCTAAATCCCTACTGTGTGACACTGTGTGAGGTGCTGGTATCTGTGCTAAACACTAATAAGGCCCAAACTTGAACGAATGCTCACTCTATTTAGAAAGATAGAAGATGTGGGTTCAAACACTGACTTCACCACGTATTAGCTAAGTGATCTTGAATACGGTACTGTGCCTATCTGTGCCTCAGTTTCCACATTTGTAAAACACGGATAATATGATCCCTACCTTGTGTGGTTGTTAGCAGAGTTAAATAAGACCATGCTTGTTATACAGAAGTACTTGTAAATGCTCAAAAAATATTGTTACTCCCTCTTTCTCCAGGGCTAACAGTTTAACTTTTGGTTATTGGGTCATGAATGAACAAAAGGCAAAGATCCCAAGCACCTGCTGCAGGAACTGATCTCCTAGAAACCGTATCCTGAGGCTTCTTTGTAAAACTGCAAGCCTGGAAGGACTGAGGACTTTAGCCAGAAAAGCCATTAAGGCTAGAGGAACTGAGAAACGCCAGAGTCTCACAGCTGGTTATGACTGTATGGCACTCTGTGATTTAAAATCTTAGGAAAGGGGTGATCTGGGATCCAGTGGTGCCCCCCAGAGCACTCCACAGGAGGGACACAGCAGAGGAGAAAGCAATGCCACACAGGATCCGGCCTGGAGTGAAACACTCCCTTTACTCTCTATCACAATGACTTTCTAATATGACAGACAGATTAATATTATTAACTTTGGCAAATCCACAGCCCTCCAACCGCTCAAGGGTAGAGAAGGGACGTGTTGATTTGGAGCGTCTCCAAAAATAATTTCACACGAGAAATATTTCTCTTGGATGGTCCCTGCAGAGGAAGTATGCTAAATTAGACACCGTGGCGTGGAGGGATCATGTAACGGCACCGATGCTTTCGTTGGTTGAAAGGTTAGCAGGCCATGTCCTGAGACGTGGACTTGTTCAGGATGCCAGAGTGAGAGGTCATGAAATTTCACTGTGCAGAGACTACGCCTTGAGCAGGAAGATCAAAAGCAGTGACAGACCACACCAACCTGGATGGGGAGCAAGACTTCAGCGGCAAAAAACTTCACCCACACGCCTTACGGAGGGGGGGTACAGAGAGAGCTTCTGTGTGTCTTTAAAAAGAGAAGCTTCAAGTGGGGGCGGAGTCAAGATGGCGTACTAAGAGGACGTGGAATTCGCATCTCCTCACAACTAGGGCACCTGCCAGGCACTGCTGGGGGACCACGGACACCTAAGGGGATGGGAGGAACCCAGAGCGACCAGCGATCTCTCCCTTTGGCTTCTTCCCCCACTTCTTTTTTTTTTTTTTCTTTTTTCTGTTGGGGTTTTTTTTACCTTGTTGCAGTTGTTTCAACTGTAGTTTTATTTTTCCTAATATATTTTTTATCTTTCTAACTTTATTTTGTCTCTTATTCTTTGATATTGTACTGCTCCTTTTTTTTCTTTCTTCCTTCTTTTTTTTTTTTTAACCACACCACAAAGCTTGCAGAATCTTGGTTCCCAAGCCAGAGGTTGGGCCTGAGCTCCTGCGGTGGGAGCTCCAAGTCCAAACCGCTGGATTGAGAGAACCTCAGACTCCAGGGAATATCAATCTGAGTGAGGCCTCCAGGAGGTCCTCGTCTCAGCACCAAGACCCAGCTCTATCCAACTGCCTGCAAACTCCAGTGCCGGACACCTCAGGCCAAGCAAGCAGTAAGACAGGAATACAGCACCACCCATCAAAACAAAACAAGTGAAATGACAAAAAATTATGTTACAGATGAAGAAGCAAGGTAAAAACCTACAAGACCAAATAAATGAAGACGAAATAGGCAACCTACCTGAAAAAGAATTCAGAGTAGTGGTAGTAAAGATGATCCAAAATCTTGGAAACAGAATGGAGAAAATACAAGAAACATTTAACAAGGATCTAGAAGAACTAAAGAGCAAACAAACAGTGATGAACAACATGATTACTGAAATTAAAAATATTCTAGAAGGAATCAGTAGCAGAATAACTGAGGCAGAAGAATGGATAACTGAGCAGGAAGATAAAATAGTGGAAATAACTGCCGGAGAGCAGAATAAATAAAAAAGAATGAAAAGAATTGAGGAGAGTCTCAGAGACCTCTGGGAAAACACTAAACGCACCAACATTCAAATTATAGGCATCCCAGAAGAAGAAGAGAAAAAAAAAGGGTCTGAGAAAATATTTGAAGAGATTATAGTTGAAAACTTCCCTAACATGGGAAAGAAAACAGTCAGTCAAGTCCAGGAAGCACAGAGAGTACCATACAGGATAAACCCCAAGAGAAACACACTGAGACACATATTAATCAAACTATCAAAAATTAAATACAAGAAAAAATATTAAAAGCAGCAAGGGAAAAGCAACAAATAACACACAAGGGAATCCCCATAAGGTTAACAGCTTATTTTTCAGCAGAAACTCTGCAAGCCAGAAGGGAGTGGCAGGACATATTTAAAGGGATGAAAGGGAAAAACCTACAACCAAGATTACTCTACCCAGCAAGGATCTCATTCAGATTCAATGGAAATTAAAACCTTTACAGATAAGCAAAAGTTAAGAGAATTCAGCACCACCAAACCAGCTTTACAACAAATGCTAAAGGAACTTCTTTAGGCAGGAAACACAAAAGAAAAGGACCTACAAAAACAAACCCAAAACAATTAAGAAAATGGTAATAGGAACATACATATCGATAACTACATTGAATGTAAATGGATTAAATGCTCCAACCAAAAGACACAGACCGGCTGAATGGATACAAAAACAGGACCCGTACATATGTTGTCTACAAGAGACCCACTTCAGACCTAGGGACACATACAGACTGAAAGTGAGGGGATGGAAAAAGATATTCCTTGCAAATGGAACTCAAAAGAAAGCTGGAGTAGCAATTCTCATATCAAACAAAATAGACTAAAGACTATTACAAGAGACAAAGGACTCTACATAATGATCAAGAGATCAATCCAAGAAGACGATATAACAATTGTAAACATTTATGCACCCGACACAGGAGCACCTCCATACATAAGGCAAATGCTAAGAGCCATAAAAGGGGAAATCGACAGTAACACAATCATAGTAGGCGAGTTTAACACCCCACTTTCACCAATGGACGGATCATCCAAAATGAAATTAAATAAGGAAACACAAGCTTTAAATGATACATTAAACAAGATGAACTTCACTGATATTTATAGGACATTCCATCCAAAAGCAACAGAATACACTATATTCGCAAGTGCTCATGGAACATTCTTCAGGATAGACCATATCTTAGGTCACAAATCAAGCCTTGGTAAATTTAAGAAAATTGAAATTGTATCAAGTATCTTTTCTGACCACAATGCTTTGAGAATAGATATTAATTACAGGAAAAAAACTGTAAAAACTACAAACCCGGGCTTCCCTGGCAGCGCAGTGGTTGAGAGTCTGCCTGCCAATGCAGGGGACACAAGTTCGTGCCCCAGTCCAGGAAGATCCCACATGCCGTGGAGCAGCTAGGCCCGTGAGCCATGGTCGCTGAGCCCGCACGTCCGGAGCCTGTGCTCCGCAGCGGGAGAGGCCACAACAGTGAGACGCACGCGTACCACAAAAAAAAAAAAAAATACAAACACTTGGAGGCTAAACAATACACTACTAAATAACAAAGAGATCATGGAAGAAATCAAAGAGGAAATCAAAAAACACCTAGAAACAAATTACAAACAAATGACAATGAAAACACGACAACCCAAAACCTATGGCATACAGCAAAAACAGTTCTAAGAGGAAAGTTTATACAGCCCTATATTGTATAAGCAATACAACCCTACCTCAAGAAACAAGAAACATCTCAAATAAAAATCCTAAACTTACACTTAAAGCAATTAGAGAAAGAAGAACCAAAAAAAACCCCAAAGTTAGCAGAAGGAAAGAAATCATAAAGATCAGATCAGAAATAAATGAAAAAGAAATGAAGGACACAATAGCAAAGATCAATAAAATTAAAAGCTGGTTCTTTGAGAAAATAAACAAAATTGATAAACCATTAGCCAGACTCATCAAGAAAAGAATGAAGCAGACTCAAATCAACAGAATTAGAAGTAAAAAAGGAGAAGAAACAACTGACACTCCAAATATTCAAAGGATCATGAGAGATTACTACAAGCAACTCTATGCCAATAAAATGGACAACCTGGAAGAAATGGACAAATTCTTCAAAAACCACAACCTTCCAAGGCTGAACCAGAGAAACAGAAAATATAAACGGACGAAGCACAAGCACTGAAATTGAAACTGTGATTAAAAATCTTCCAACAAACAAAATCCCAGGACCAGATGGCTTCACAGGCGAATTCTATCAAACATTTGGAGAAGGGATAACACCTATCCTTCTCAAACTCTTCCAAAATAGAGCAGAGGGAGGAACACTCCCAGACTCATTCTACGAGGCCACCATCACCCTGATACCAAAACCAGACAAAGATGTCACAAAAAAAGAAAACTACAGGCCAATATCTCTGATGAACATAGATGCAAAAATCCTCAACAAAATACTAGCAAACAGAATCCAACAGCACATTAAAAGGATCATACACCATGATCAAGTGGGGTTTATCCCAGGAATGCAAGGATTCTTGAATATACACAAATCAATCAATGTGATACACCATATTAACAAATTGAAGGAGAAAAACCATAAGATCATCTCAATAGATGCAGAGACAGCTTTCGACAAAATTCAACACCCATTTATGATAAAAACCCTCCAGAAAGTACGCATAGAGGGAAATTTCCTCAACATAATAAAGGCCATATATGACAAACCCAGAGCCAACATCGTCCTCAATGGTGAAAAACTGAAACCATTTCCACTAAGATCAGGAACAAGACAAGGTTGACCACTCTCACCACTATTATTCAACATAGTTTTGGAAGTTTTAGCCACAGCAATCAGAGAAGAAAAAGAAATAAAAGGAATCCAAACCAGAAAAGAAGTAAAGCTGTCACTGTTTGAAGATGACATGATACTATACATAGAGAATCCTAAAGATGCTACCAGAAAACTGCTAGAGCTAATCAATGAATTTGGTAAAGTAGCAGGATACAAAATTAATGCACAGAAATCTCTTGCACCCTACATACTAATGATGAAAAATCTGAAAGAGAAATTAAGGAAACACTCCCACTTACCATTGCAACAAAAAGAATAAAATACCTAGGAATAAAACTACCTAAGGAGACAAAAGACCTGTATGCAGAAAACTATAAGACACTGATGAAAGAAATTAAAAATGATACAAACAGATGGAGAGATATACCATGTTCTTAGATTGGAAGAATCAACATTGTGAAAATGAGTATACTACCCAAAGCAATCTACACATTCAATGCGAGCCCTACCAAACTACCACTGGCATTTTTCACAGAACTAGAACAAAAAATTTCAAAATCTGTATGGAAACAGAAAAGATCCCAAATAGCCAAAACAGTCTTGAGACAGAAAAACGGAGCTGGAGGAATAAGGCTCCCTGACTTCAGACTATACTACAAAGCTACAGTAATCAAGGCACAGTATGGTACTGACACAAAAACAGAAATATAGATCAATGCAACAGGACAGAAAGCCCAGAGATAAACCCATGCATATATGGTCACCTTATCTTTGATAAAGGAGGCAAGAGTATATAATGGAGAAAAGACAGCCTCTTCATTAAGTGGTGCTGGGAAAACTGGACAGTTACATGTAAAAGAATGAAATTAGAACACTTCCTAACACCATACACAAAAATAAGCTCAAAATGGATTAAAGGCCTAAATGTAAGGCCAGGTACTATAAAACTCTTAGAGGAAAACATAGGCAGAACACTCTATGACATAAATCACAGCAAGATGCTTTTTGACCCACCTCCTAGAGAAATGGAAATAAAAATAAACAAATGGGACCTAATGAAACTTAAAAACTTTTTCACAGCAAAGGAAACCATAAAAAGAGACAAAAAGAGAACCTTCAGAATGCGAGAAAATATTTGCAAACGAAGCAACTGACAAAGGATTAATCTCCAAAATACACAAGCAGCTCATGCAGCTCAATATCAAAAAAACAAACAATCCAAATCCAAAAATGGGCAGGAGACGTAAACAGACATTTCTCCAAAGAAGATATACAGATTGCCAACAAACACATGAAAGGATGGTCAACATCACTAATCATTAGAGAAATGCAAATAAAAACTACAATGAGGTATCACCTCACACCAGTCAGAATGGCCTTCAACAAAAAATCTACAAACAATAAATGCTGGAGAGGGTGTGGAGAAAAGGGAACCCTCGTGCACTGTTGGTGGGAATGTAAATTGATACAGCCACTATGGAGAACAGTATGGAGGTTCCTTAAAAAACTAAAAACAGATCTACCATACGACCCAGCAATCCCACTAGTGGGCATATACCCTGAGAAAACCATAATTCAAAAAGAGTCATGTACCACAATGTTCACTGCAGCTCTATTTACAATAGCCAGGACATGGAAGCAACCTAAGTGTCCACTGACAGATGAATGGATAAAGACGACGTGGCACATATATACAATGGAATATTACTCAGCCATAAAAAGAAACAAAATTGATTATTTGTAGTGAGGTGGATGGACCCAGAGCCTGTCATACAGACTGAAGTAAGTCAGAAAGAGAAAAACAAATACCGTATACTAACAGGTATATATGAAATCTAAAAAAAAAAAAAAATGGTTCTCATGAACCTAGGGGCAGGACAGGAATAAAGACACAGATGTAGAGAATCGACTTAAGGACACGGGGAGGGGGAAGGGTAAGCTGGGACGAAGTGACAGAGTTGCATTGACATATATACACTACCAAATGTAAAACAGATAGCTAGTGGGAAGCAGCTGCATGGCACAGGGACGTGGGTTCGTGCCCCGGTCCGGGAAGATCCCACATGCCGCGGAGCGGCTAGGCCCGTGAGCCATGGCCGCTGAGCCTGCGCATCCGGAGCCTGTGCTCCGCAACGGGAGAGGCCCGCATACCGCAAAAAAAAAAAAAAAAAAAAGAGCCGCGGAGGCCGATACTGTCAGCCAGGGAGAAACAGCTGATACCAGCTTCCTTCCGAACCCAATTCTTGACAGAAGTACATGCTGTAAACTCTGAGATGAAGAGATTGTGCCTGTCTTGGTTATCATGATATAGTACACAGCAGAGCACCGAGCACCTAGCAGATCTCCAAAATACGTATCTGGTCGGATGGAAGTGAAGCAGGGGGCACAGGACATCGAAGAGCGAAGGAGACACTTCATAAATCAGGTTGTAGAAACCCAATAGCCAAAATGTGTGGGTGAGGTCTTTGAAGAGCCTCTTCATCAGCTTCCCCTTTTACTTGCACCAATGGTCCGACCGAAAGGTGTCTTTGCTTTTCATTTTAAGGACGACACCAACATGTAATTGCCTACTGGACACTCGGTTGATGCACAGACCAACATGAACCCATCACCTCTAAGGAGGGACAGTATCAGCCCAGGAGACAAACTACTCTGCCACTTACTATGTAACCTTGGTAAAGTTACTTAACTTCTCTGAGCCTCAGTTTCTCCATCTGTAAAATGCGGATAACTGTACTTCCTTTATGGAGTCATAAGATTCAGTGTTAGGCCTGTGGTTCCATAAGTGCTAAAGAAATGTTAGCTCTGTTATTGCCCCCGCTCTCCTATCCCCAAATCTGCATCTCTTCTGGTCCTCCCTATTCCTGTTCTGGGAAATACCATCACCATCCACGCAGGCACCGAGCCAGAAAATCCAGTGTCACCCCCGTCTCCTCCTGTTCACTCTCTATCACCCACCTCCAGCCCCTAGTCTTCAATCTTCCAAAGTCTATCTTATTCATATCTCTTGACATTTTTCATCACTGGCTCTTAGTTCAGACCCCACACTTCTCTTGCTAGATTATATGACACTATCCTCTAGGCTCCTGGCCTTTCCCCCTTCAACCCATCTTCCATGGTGGTTCGAGTGGAACCTTTCATGAAGATCTGATGATGTGATTCTCCTCTTAAATCCATCAGCAGTTTCCACTCACCGTAACTTTCCTATTTGCCTGCAAAATCTCTTCTCACTGCCCCCAGGCTAATTTACATACTTCTCTGCCTGCTAATACAGTGCTTTATAGCACTTAGGACACTGTTCTCTGCCTCCCCGCTAGGCTGTCAGCTCAAGGGCAGCACCATGTCTTTCACTTTGATTCTCTAAAACTGAGAACAGGACCTGGCACATCACAGGTGCTCAAAGGTGTTTGTCAGATGGTCGGAATGATGAATGGAGGGCAGAGCGGCAGAAGACACTCCTCCAAAACACTCATCAGACAACAGGGAGAAAGGCAAAGCCAAGATTTCTGCAGCCAAAAGCAGACAGACCATGGATCCGACAGGAAAAAATGACTTTGTCAGCATCATCTCATTGGGCAGGTGAATATTGAGGAAAAGCTTTCAGACTTGGTTTCAAATAGGAGACGCTGGCCAAAAAAATCCCAGCAACTAATACAAATAGAAGTGAAACCAGCAAAGAGACCCAAATGATCATTATTAATTACCCTGTCACTTTAATTCATTGTATCCTAGCATAAGCCAAACTAATGAGGTCTTATTTTGCAAACAAAATTTTCATGGCCTGCTACATGAAATTCTTCTTTAATAGGTAGCATCTGCTGTATGTATTTCATCCGTTAATTCTGTAACCTCCGAAACAAACAGTAGGCTCATGTGATGTAGAGATGAGCTTGCAGCCTGGGGTGCATGTGCAGTTTTAGTCCCCACGTCAGCCACTCTTCCCAGACGTGCCTTCCCACAGAGTCTAGACGAATGACGGCCAGTGAGCCCAGTCCCTGGTAAGCTGTGCTTACACAGAAGAGAAGCCCAATCACCCGCTCAGCAACCGTGCGTTTAGAGCTCCCCCACCTACTGTCAGGTATGAGGATCTGGCTTTTCACGCAGTAGAAGCCTAGAGAAAGGAGCGGTACCTGTGGCACCTGTTCTAATCAGAGGCAGCTTCCTGGATAAGAGGGCTGGAACAGGGCCTCGAAAGATGGTAGCACGAGAACAGCAAGGAGCCTTTGGGAGGGAGGACCTATAATAAAATCAAGGGGCAACATGGAGAGTGGGAGCCATGACTCTTTCTACATTCCCATTTCTGGTCTCTCCAAGACAGAAGGCCTTAGCCCCTACGCCGTGAACAAACCTGAGGAGCAACAATGGTCACCACTGTCACCGAGTGCCCTGCGCCCCTCACCCCCCCCCCCATATGACAAGGGAGCAGGCAACAAGGCTGCCAGAGCACTACTGTGGCAGACCTCCCTGACGGCACTTGGCATGCCCAGCCCTGTGCTGATCAAGCCGCAGGGATACAGACAGGCAGACAGCCTGGTCCTTGGCCTTCGCAAAGAGACGAGTCTCAGATACAAAATAAAAGGTCAAAAGGAATGGACTCTACCAGCTGTAATGTGGGTCTCATGGAATGGACTCCACCGGCTGTAACGTGGGTCTCACGGAATGGACTCCACCGGCTGTAACGTGGGTCTCACCAGCGTTGTGTGTCCTTCTGGCTTACCAGGAGACGCGGCCATACAGCACAGAAGCTTTGCCTTTGCCCCACGTGCCTCCAGCCTTGGTCTTTCTCCTGAATGTGGGAAGGTGATGCCCTCTGGGGGACCTGCCAGCCCTCGTTTCTTCTCCCGGTTGGCAGCGTTTTCCTTGGTGAAAGATGTGAGAAGGCTCCCTCCCAGTGCCTTCACTCGGCACAGCAGGAGTCCTGCTTTCTAGGAGGTGGTGCCCTTTGCCCGTGGGGCTCCTGGCTCACATCTTTTGGGCTACTGCAGACGCTCCGTGCCTGCTGGCTCACCTCGCGCTGATCGCTGCTGCCTCTAGCTCCTACCGCAGTTCCTTTGCTCTCTGCCCTGGCACTTCTTTGCCCTGCATCCCTCAGGAGCCCAGGAGACAAGCATGCCTGCGCAGCCAAAATTCGGCAAGTTCCGGACCAGGGGGACCTCAAGCAATGAACAAGAGGAGCCCATGATCCTCTCCAGGCCAGTTCTTGGAGCAGTCAGGAGAGCACTCTTTATCACCAAGTTCCAGCTGCCCTCAGGGGTGCCCTTGGTAATGGAGCCTTGTGTTGGTTTTCCCTCTGCCCTCACTCCGTCCAGCCCTCACTCCTATTTCCTAGAATGACCATCCAAGTCAACTACCCTGCAAATCCTTGTTGCAGGCTCTGATTTCGGAGCAGAACCAACCCACACTGAGACCACGCCTCTGCTGCCGTTTGAAATAACTTCACAGATGCAACACTGCCCATCCCTCCACGGAAGGATCAGTCCCTGAGTGACAGACTCAAACTAGCCCAATCCTGCCTGGGAGAAAGCGCCAGGGATCCCTCCCAGATGGTCAACCTCTAGGGCTCGCCAGTTCTTTTGTTCTTCTCAAATAATAGCTTATATTTTTAAAAAGAGTAAAAGAAGAGAAAGAAAACCTTCCCGTGATTTTTGCTTTGTTTTGATGTCCAAAGCAGTAGGAGTTGTATTAAAAAAAAATCTTTTGTAAATATACAGCTAACAAATGGATAGTATTATTGGGCAAACTACTATAATAATGATAGTTGTGTCTGTGATAAAAACCGAAAAAGTTGACCTCAAGTTTTATTTCAGAACCAGAAGGCAGTCTGCGTGTCAGGAGGTCTGGATTCTATGTCCAGATGGATTTTCACTCTTTGTGTGACCCTGGGCTGGTTCCATTACGATTTCTGGTCGCTTGGTTTCCTACTGGTAATCTGAGAATAAAAGTGCATGAAGTGATATATGTGAGGACATATAAGTGATTCTGAAGCAGCACAATTCATTTTCATTGTCTTTGTTAGAATTCCATGACTTGGGAGTTAAAGTACAGCAACAGATGCATTAACAATGGAAATTTATCCACTCGTTCATTCTGTCAGCAAGTATGAGGTAAGAGCCAGCTCTGTGTTAGGTCCTCTTCTCCGTGCTGGGGGTCAGGGGTGAACAGGATGGACATGGGTACGGCTGCACGCTCACAGCCGGGGGTTCGCTCACTAGCTGGAAACTGAGTCAGGCAGCAGACATCCAGAAGGAGTACTTTCTGAATGACATTTCTGCAAGAGCCCCCCTACAGGCTGCTACATTTCCTGGGGACGATCTCCGGCCACACACGCCCACACTTTCACATATTCTTCCCCTGCAAACTCCTTGTCCTCTGATCAGTCGGTCTGTCTTACCTACTTAAACAGAAACCCTGTGAAAACAGGAGCTACATCTATGCATCAAATACATTGAATGAAGAGTAAACAGCATATCTCACAGCCCGAGGGTAGGAGTGTGTGTGAAATGTGAAGTAATTGTAAGAAACCCCACCTGAATAAAGTAGAGGAAGAAGCCTCAAGAAAAGCAGGGCATCTTTCATACTGACAACGCTGTGATCCGGTTCACAGTTTGAGCAAGTATGGTTAGTCTGTCCTTTTTAAAAATCAGAAACATTTGTAAGCGCTGGAAAACAGAGAGAGAGCGGGAGAGAGAGAGGTGAAGGTAGACAGAGGCAGAGAGAGAGACTGGGATGGTGTGGGGGCAGGGGATAAGGCTGTTGCTACTAGAACCTAACTCCATCTATATCATCCATCAAGTCTTCTCATTCAGAAAAGAAAACACTATATCCATTGAGTATTTAGTATAAATAAATACCCTTGACCCTTGAACAACATGGGTACGAACTGCACAGTCCACTTATACGTGGAGTTTTTTCAATAGATATATTACGAAAATTTTTTGAGATTGTGACAATTTGAAAAAATTTGCAGATGAACTGTACAGCCTAGAAATATTGAAAAAATTAAAAAGTTAGGTATGCCATGAATGCATAAAAGATATGTAGACATACATATAACATACAAAATATGTGTTAATCAACTGTTTATGTTATCAGTAAGTTTTAGGAAAGTCAAAAGTTCTATGAGATTTCTGACTGCACGGGGGTCAGCTCACCTAATCCCCATGTTGTTCAAGGGTCAACTGTACTCAATACGTGTTTAAGGGACTTTGATTGCAGGGTAACCAGAGGGAGACTAGGTGAAGATTCTAGAATCCATATCATATGAAGAGTGGGTTCAGGGAAAGGTGGTTTACCTGAGGAAAAGAAAATTTAAAGTACACACGACACCTGCTATGACATTTCTGGCAGGCTATCATATACGGCAGGAAGAAATTTATTTGTTGTACTTCAAAAGCAAAGAATTAGAACCAATGGATAAGAGGTACAGAATACAGATTTTCTAGCAACTGGAACAATCTAACAATGGGAGTGGCTGCCCCGCAGGTAGGACAGGTAGGGCAACCCCATGCTGCTCGAGGTAAACCCGTGACTGGTTGTTGAACTGCTGTTACTGCCCTGTGATGAGGTACTTAACAGAAACAGTGAGAGCATTTAGAAACATTTACGGTAATCGCCGTTGCTGTGACATCCAAGCATGGACGCATTTAGTTGAACAGGGCAGAGACTAGTTCTTGTCAAACTCCCCTGGTGAGTCAAATGTGGCCTGAGCTGGGTACTAGTCATGCACAGCTAGGACCATGTTACAACGTGGCTATCTTACCATTAGTTTGTCAACCAGAAAGTACTATAAAATCTAGAATCTACTCTTTTCATCAATTAAAGATTACTTAATTTACCTATCACTTTCAGCATAAAATTGTTGCAAACGGCTATTGATGAGAAGTTGAAAATGAATTTTTCAAACACAGTATTACTGGTTTCATTTTGAGTAAAAGTTAAAAAATTAAATGTCATTAATCTGCTGAAACTGCTTTTCTTTTTTGCGCTATGCGTGCCTCTCACTGCTGTGGCCTCTCCCGTTGCGGAGCACAGGCTCCGGACGCGCAGGCTCAGCGGCCCTGGCTCACGGGCCCAGCCGCTCCGCGGCAAGTGGGATCCTCCCGGACCGGGGCACGAACCCGTGTCCCCTGCATCGGCAGGCGGACTCTCAACCACTGCGCCACCAGGGAAGCCCTGAAACTGCTTTAAAAACCACTTCTGTTCCCACTAACCTAGCTCTGGTTTGTCTACTATGACGAATATTTAAACAAAACATAGAAACAATTTAGAGATACATTCCTAAGTGTATCAATCCAACCTTACTTAGATGAATTAGCAAGCAAGAAACTAACTTATCTGTCACACTAAAATGTTTATACCTGGTGTCCATTCAAACTACATGTATAGGTATTTAATATGTGAACTCCCTATTTTTTATTATTATTTTTTTTTGTGGTACGCGGGCCTCTCACTGTTGGGGCCTCTCCCGTTGCGGAGCACAGGCTCTGGATGCGCAGGCTCAGCAGCCATGGCTCACGGGCCCGGCCGCTCCGCAGCATGTGAGATCTTCCCGGACCGGGGCACGAACCCGTGTCCCCTGCATCAGCAGGCAGACTCTCAACCACTGCGCCACCAGGGAAGCCCTGAACGTCCCTATTGTACTCACAACCTGCTATACTACTACAGAATGGCAAATATTTACCAGCATAACAGTGATCCTTTCTATTAATCACCTAAATGCACACCTGTAATAAACATATAGTTTTTATAATTGACTTTTCTCCTATGCTATATTTGTTTTGATGACAGTTATTGAAATATAATTTTATGTCTGTGAATTTAATAGTAAAATATTATGGCTTCTATTTTATGTGGTTTTTATTTATTTTTCCAGTAATTCATCCTTACTGTATTTTACAAGTGTCGGTTTGCATTGGGTTACAGATTTTAAAAACTCTTTATGTGGTCCTTAGCCACATAAAGAGAAGCACTGGTGGCAATGTCCAACCAGAGCTGGAGGACCCACCACTACAAAGCAAACTGGGAAGAGCAGCTTCAGGAGGTAAGTGACAGTAACTAACATAACCCCTCCAGTGCAGTGTGTCACGTTGATACAATAGGTCCTCAGGGTTAAACAGTAACCCTGAACCCTTGAATCCATGAACACTTTGTAAAGTGTACACAGTTGCAAATACCAAACCTATGACTAGTATAAGTTACAAATTAAAAAAAAAATCCCTGTGTAGTCCAGGGAAGGCAAGAGAGATTGCTGGAGCCTCAAAACATGTCAGATGAATAAGGCTGAACAGAAACAGAGCTTTTTACTTGGATTGGAAGAATTAGTATCGTTAAAATGGCCATACTACCTGAAGCAATCTATAGATTTAATGCGATGTCTATGAAATTATCCATGACATTTTTCACAGAACTAGAACAACAATCCTAAAATTTATATGGATCCATAAAAGACCCAGAATTGCCAAAGCAATCCTGAGGAAAAAGAACAAACTGGACTTTGTTCACCTTTAACCCTCCCAGACTTCAGACAACACTACAAAGCTACAGTAATCACAACAGCATGGTACTGGCACAAAAGCAGACATAAGGATCAATGCAACAGAATAGAGAGCCCAGAAATAAACCCACACATGTACGGTCAATTAATCAT
The DNA here is from genome assembly GCF_039906515.1 of Pseudorca crassidens. NCBI lineage: Eukaryota > Metazoa > Chordata > Mammalia > Artiodactyla > Delphinidae > Pseudorca > Pseudorca crassidens. The sequence continues at coordinate 77,575,416 of NC_090309.1, read as the reverse complement.
CAAAAAAGAAGACAAGGATGTACAATGGAGAAAAGACAGCCTCTTCAGCAAGTGGTGTTGGGAAAGCTGGACAGCCGCATGTAAATGAATGAAGTTAGAACACACCCTCACACCATATACAAAAATAAACTCAAAATGGCTTAAAGATTTAAGTATAAGACATGAACCATAAAACTCCTAGAAGAGAACACAGGCAAAACATTCTCTGACATAAATCGAAGCAATGTTTTCTTCAGTCAGTTTCCCAAAGCAATAGAAATAAAAACACAAATAAACAAATGGGACCTAATCAAGCTTGTAAGCTTTTGTACAGCAAAGAAAACCATAAACAAAATGAAAAGACTACCTAGGGGCTGGGAGAAAATATTTGCAAACAATGCGACCGACAAGGGCTTAATTTCCAAAACATACAAACAGCTCGTACAACTCAATAACAAAAAAACAACCCAATCCAAAAATGAGCAGAAGACTTAAATATACATTTCTCCAAAGAAGACACACAGATGGCCAATAGGCACATGAAAAGATGCTCAACTTTGCTAATTATTACAGAAATGCAAATCAAAACTGCAATGAGGTATCACCTTACACTGGTCAGAATGTCCATCATTAAAAAGTCTGCAAGTAATAAATGCTGTAGAGGGTGTGGAGAAAAGGGAACCCTCCTACTCTGTTGGTGGGAATCTAAATTCGTGCAGCCACTATGGAGAACAGTATGGAGGTTCCATAAAAAACTAAAACTAGAGTTACCATATGACCCAGCAATCCCACTCCTGGGCATATATATGGAGATACCTCTAATTCGAAAAGATACATGCACCCCTATGTTCATAGCAGCACTATTTACAATAGCCAAGACATGGAAGCAGCCTAAATGTCTGTGGACAGATGAATGTATAAAGAAAATGTGGTATATATTTATATATATTACATATATATATAATACACACACACACACACACACACACACACACACACACACACAGGAATATTACTCAGCCATAAAAAAGAATGAAATCATGCTATTTGCAACAACGTGGATGGACCTAGAGATTATCATACTAAATGAAGTAACTCAGACAGAGAAAGACAAATATCATATGATATCACTTATATGTGGAATCTAAAATATGATACACCCGCGCCACAACTCAAGAGAAGCCCGTGCGCCGCAACGAAGAGCCCGCTCACCACAACAAAAGATCCCACATGCCGCAGCTAAGACCCAACGGAGCCAAATAAATAAATTTTTTAAATAAGTAAAAAATTTTAAAAATAAAATATGATACAAATGAACTTATTTACAAAACAGAAACAGACCCACAGACATAGAAAAAAAACTTATGGTTACCAAAGGAGGAAGGGGGGGCATAAATTAGGAGTCTGGGATTAGAAAATGCAAACTACTATATATAAAATAGATAAACAACAAGGTCCTACTGTATAGCACAAGGAACTACATTCAATACCTTATAAAAAATTATAATGGAAAAGAATATGAAATATATATATACATATATATATATATAACTGAAACACTTTGCTATACACCAGAAACTAAACAACATTGAAAATCAACTACACGTCAATAAAAGAAATAGAGCTTTTTAGCCTTGAAAAGTTAAAAACTCAAGAATACATCATCACTGACTTCAAAAAAAAATCTTACAATTATCATGGCAGAAATAAGGGAATTCTAAGAGGTATACTGAAAGTTTTACCAAGCAGTAAAACTACAATTTACAGGTAGAAGGTACAGAAAGGAAGGTACTGATTCAAAAAAGAATTTCCCAACACTCATAACTGCCCAGAAAAGAAGAGAGCTGCCTCCGGCAGGAATGAGTTCCCTGTCACTGTCACTCTAATTCTCTAACAGACCAGGGGAGTCAGGAGCCGAAGAGGGGATTACTGCACAATAGGGAAGAGCTTGCATTTTATTGGGTTCTAGGTAAATTTTCCAGGGACTGTGCTAAACCTTTTACTATGTAGTATTTTTATTCTAACTTCATGGAAAATCTGGGAAATTGGTATCACTATCCCCGCTTCATAAAGAAATCAGAAGCTCAGAGTGGTTAAATAATATGATCATAGACACACAGAAATGGTAAGCAAGAGCTTCCATCTCTGGCTGCTGACTCCATGCTTAACCCAGAACACGATACTGTCACCAACTCTGAAAGTCCATGATTCTATGTACCCAAAAATGCTGACATGCAGTAAGAAACCTAAAAAGAGAAGAAATATCTCCAAGAAAAAAGTGACCACAATTTTTTTTATTCCACATGTCATAAAGTACCATTTGGAGTTACTTTGTAAGTTTGGGGCTTTGAATTCTCTGAGGACTTCCAGAAGGCAGCATCCAAGTACCACCCTCTTCCTTTCCATATGCTTCTTCCCCTTCCATAACCTTCCTCCTCTCACCTCCAAGTAACCAGAACACTCATGCTGCCCAGGACAGAAGAGATCTCATTTGTATCCTGCAGCCATTCTGATGTCACCTCTTTTCCAGGTGACAGTGGGGTGGCTAGAGACAGTGGCGCTTAGCCCATAGGAATGAACTGCAATAGTGGGATTTCTGGCACCATGAGCAAGATTCTTGTATAGAGACCGTTCGAGCACCCCCAAGCATACCACGGAGAGTACCACTGAGCTCCCTGGGGCAAAGCTGGCCCTGCTCTTAAGTCATATAAGTATATTTCCTTCCAGCAGTAACTTTCCTGGAAAATACACAGATTCGTTTACTCATGCTTTGGAGAAAGATTTACAAGTCCCCTTTTGTAAAGAGAAGTCTGTTAAGTGGCTTAGTAAGAAAGATGATCACTTCTTTGATCCTTGGAAACAGGAAGAGAGGTCCCAAGATTCTGAATCACTACCCAATGCCCTGACCCTGAGCAACCCAGCGCAGTCTTGGTCCGAGAGTGAGTTGGCGCTCTTCCGTCTGCTCTCTCTCCATTGCTTTTGATTTTACACGCTCTGAGTCATCTCTGCAGATTCTATGCGACCAGCTGGGTGACCAGCATCCAGCTCTGGGTCACCTGCTTGATGGATGTGAGTCCTTCTAAGCATCTGCTCTGGGCACCTGTCTCTCCACCCTGATGAGTGACTCATCTTCCCTTACCTGTCTTCAGCCCTTGGCCCGTTGGGATGTTACTAGCAAAGCTTTCCTTTTCTCAGAATGGATCTGATTGTGTAACTGTATCCATTTACTTCTGACAGCATTCTCAGCTTTGTGTAATCTCCAAGCAGATGAATAATTTTCATTTGTGCATTTCAATGAGCTTGGGAAACGTTCAGGGTTCAGAGGTACAGCTAGAAGTATTTCCAGAAAGGTGAGTCAAATAATGTCAGAGGTGACTGGGAAAGAGAAGAAAGTGTCCTGTCACACCTCTCTCGTGAGCCAACAACAGTCCTGATGTGCAATCTGGGGTCACTGTTTCCAGTCTGCGAATCCCTGGCTGTTGAAATGAAATGTCTGTCTCTTTGTTCTGCCTCCCACTTTCTCCTCCTTCTCTTCCTCCTACTTCTGTCTCTTCCAGTTTCCCACCTCCATTGCCTAATCCTCACTGATAACCCACTAAGCCTGGCTTAGTCCATTAGGAGATTCCCTTTCTGTAAGCATTCAGAATCCCGTACTTTTGCCAGCAGTGTGATTGCTTTCTAAGGATGAATGTCCCGTTCCCAAGAATGCAACAGCGAAAATGTCCAGAGGGAATCCTTCACCCTTCTTCTCAGGGCTGGAAGGGTGTCTTAAAAGAAGGCAAACTTGACAAAATATTCAAAAATACTCGCAATACACCTCTCATAACAATACCATCCCAGAGTGTAGTCCAAAGTAAGATGAGGACTTGCCTGTACAACATCTTGTGGACATCTTGAAGGTGTCAAAAATGGCTGAAGGAATTGACACTCCTCCAGGCATTCTGTTAACCAAACCCAAAGCCTCAGGCTTTAAAAACTACAAGAACAGAGGCAAACAGTTCGGTTGACTTTGACTCCAAAGGTGTTGATGATGAGCAAGGGCAGAAGCCCCTCCCAGACACAGTCATGTACGTGCAGCTCCAAAGAACAGCATTAGCCTTGGACTGGTGCTTTGCATGGTGTTGATGACCTGCATCATCCAGGTGCTTTGCAGAGATTTAGCAAAAGAATTTTGACAGTGAACAAACAGTAGGAACTACACTTGGAACAAGCTGGACAGAGTTCACCGGTCTGTGGGGAGCAGGGAAGGTTGGCTCTGGGATCCAGCCTGCTCTCTGCTCCTGGTAGGACTCTTTCGTGCAGCCTTTGCTCCTTGGCATTCGAAGCAGCTTCCGCCGTAAGGGCCAGTTCAGCCAACTGAACAGAAGGCTCAAGCTCTGAAAGCCAAGATGCCCGAGCCCTTCCCATCTCTACGGCCCACACACATTCCACCCACTCTCCTTCCTCTCTCTCTTCCCACCAGTCTGGCCGCTCTTTCCCAGCCTCGCCCCCTCCCTGGACTCCTCCCCTTCTGCCCAGCCCTTACCTTTCCATACTTTTCAAACCTCTTTGACCCACTGCTCTTATCACTCTTTACACTTCACCTCCATTCTCCTGGCTTCAACCCACACACTGACGTCTCCCAAATCCACAGCCCCAGCTAAGAGCTCTCTCACTACTTCTTCAGTATTTCAGGATCCCTCCCACCCCACACATCCTGATTTCCTGTTGTTTTAGTGGAATACTCCACTGCCCCTTCAACCTCTGACCCGGAAATTTTGCCTAATCAAGAAGGGAGCACAGGGAGGTGAAAAATCCATGAACCTTGAAGGCAGGCAGGGTTTAGGTCCTCCCTCTACCATTTAAGAGCTGTGTGTCTCTTGTTCACTGTCTCCGCTCTCAATTTCCTCATGTGGACAATGAGACCAAAGCTGCAGGGCTGGTGTGAAGATTAAGTAAGATAATGCATATGAAGGACTCTGCATAAGGCTTTACTCATCACCAGCCATAAGTAAGTGGTACTAATTTAATAATAATATGATAACAATAATAATACAATAGCTGTAGGAGCAGCAACCATGAAAACAGGTAAGAACTGGAGATTGCCATGCCCCTCTGACTGCCCTGCTGCTTCCAGCCCGAGTGGGACACACACTGTCAGCCATCCCCAAAGCCTCTGCAGCCTCCTACTCTTGTCCCATGCAGGCCTCTCTCCAGCTCACGTGTGCTCTCATAATTAAAGTAAATCTCTTTACCTACCCTCAAGGAACTCAAATATGAGGCAGGAAGTTCCAATAATAATCAAAAGTATCAGAACTTCAATTGGCAACAAACCTATTTCTCCACTGGCTTCTCAAAAAGCTCATTTCCGAACGCTCCTCTGCTCTCAGCTTCTTGGGTAGATCAGCACAGCTGCACTGGCTCCAGGGCCCTGGGGATGGCTAGTGAAGCAAGGGGCTTCAGTGGGGCTCAAAAGGGAAAACAGGACACACAACAGAACTGAAGACAGCAGACATGGCCCCAAAGGCCACATAATGTATCCCTGATGACAGAGGCAAGGACTCTTAAATGGACCTTGTTGTCCACCTGATATCAACCTCAAAGGGTAAGGATGTCCTCCAAGCACCCTAATGTCCCTAAGAGACACAAAAGTCAATTGTGACCTTAGAAAAAATCTTTGGTTCTTTATCTTTCAGTTTGAAGATATTTTCATTTCTTAATTTTTTTTTTTTTTTTTTTTTTTTTTTTTTTTTTTTTGCGGTACGCGGGCCTCTCACTGTTGTGGCCTCTCCCGTTGCTAAGCACAGGCTCCGGACGCGCAGGCTCAGCGGCCATGGCTCACGGGCCCAGCCGCTCCGCGGCACGTGGGATCCTCCCGGACCGGGTCAGGAACCCATGTCCCCTGCATCGGCAGGCGGACTCTCAACCACTGCGCCACCAGGGAAGCCCCATTTCTTAATTTTTAATACCATTGAATGAACTGGATTTCGTAACTTTTCACGAGCTTCTCTTTCCCGGCTTCAGGGAATGCCCCCCTTCACTCCAGAATTCCATGACTTGGTGAACAAAAACATGTTAATGTCATCCACGCCCCTCATGCCTTCTCAGAGACTCGTACCACTCTCCACCACTCCTCATCTTCTTAGTCAGAAGGGCTGTACCCCAAGAAAGCCCTCTGGTCCTAATTTAACTGGAGCTTACCATAGTGTCAGGCAACTGGTGCTAATCAACTTCCCAATATGGTACCTCACTCTTTAGACATCACCTAAAACAGTGTCCCCAACCTTTTTCTCTTCTTGGTACACACAGAAAATACCTCTTGCATGGCTCCCTAGGGGTAAATAGATGAGACTGCTCACAGCTGGAGGTAACTAAGCCACAGCTCTGGAGGGCCCCAGGACCTGCGTGGCTACCCCCAAGAATTAAGGGGCTCCACACCTCAGACACACCTGTAATCCATTTGTAGCAACTCAGCATGCCCTGGCACCCCCGTGGAGAAGCACTACCTAAAAAATTGTCTTGCCTCAGAGACCAATAGAATGTTCATGCCTTTAAGTAAGATCTCCCCTTCAGAAAGTCCCAAATGTATTTTTCACCTCACTGTTAGCCTCTCTGAAATATGTTTCCCATTCAGTAGTCAGTGTTTTGTCATGCTCAACAAGGAAGATGGCCTGGTGGCCGTCGTAAAGAATCAGGAGCCGTGTGGACTCTGAATTTACGATTCAGCAGCCACAGCTTCTGACTCACTCGCACTAGATGACCTGTGGAAAACCACTGGACTTTGACAGGCACTAATCAGACGAGCCAGAAAATGATATCAGAATAGGTTTCTACTGGAAACCAAACACTGTGTGAAAATTGAGACTTCCTGAGCAGGTAAATTAAAAGCAAGCTCTACAGGAGCAGCATGACAAAAGCCATATGTTGAACTTCAGCAAATGCAAGACAGAAAATAATCATAGCCTAATAATACCACACAGTGTCGCAGGCTTCCACTCTATAAACTGCTGAACTGCGTCAACAAAGGCACCTGGCAACTGTCCTTTCTGTGTCACAAGCATTAAGCTGTGAAGTCTGTGGCCTCTGAAGCCAGGCAGACCTGGGGTAGAATCCTGGCTCTAATACATCCTGGCTACGTGATGTAGGGCATGTTATTCTACTTCTCTGAGTCTAGGCTCTCTTACCTGTCTAACGGGAATGAATGCATCCTCCTAATTATCTCCACAGATACCAAAACAAGAAAGTTTTGACAAAAATTCAGTGGTGATTCTTGACTTTAAAAAAAAGTACCAATAAAAAAGGAAAAGATGCCACTTCTTCATAAAAGCTCAATTGGTAAATACTAGAGACAATCCCTCTGAAGCCAAAAGTAGTACACATTACCATAGTGTCATGCTGTAACAAAAGTATTCACAGAAAAAAATATATATACAAAAATTGGAAGGGAGAAGTTCTATTTTCAGACCAACATGGAGTAGAAGCACTTTTCCTATTCCTTTTTTTTAAAAAATATATCTTTTATAATTTTTTATTTATTTATTTATTTTATTTATTTATTTTTGGCTGTATTGGGTCTTCATTGCTGTGCACAGGCTTTCCCTAGTTGTGGTGAGCGGGAGCTACTCTTCGTTGCGGTGCGCGGGCTTCTCATTGAGGTGGTTTCCCTTGTTGTGAAGCACGAGCTCTAGCATGCCGGCTCAGTAGTTGTGGCTCGTGGGCTCTAGAGCACAGGCTCAGTAGTTGTGGTGCACAGGCTTAGTTACTCCTTGGCATGTGGGATCTTCCCAGACCAGGGCTCGAACCCGTGTCCCCTGCATTGGCAGGCAGATTCTTAACCACTGCACCACCACGGAAGCCCCCTATTCCTCTTATTAAAAAACTTTTCACTCCTGTTAAAATGTTTCTCCTATGCCTCCTGATAAAAACCCTGAGCATTATATATAAAATAAACAAAAGAACTCCAAAAGATAGAAAGAAGAACTCAGACTGGCTAGGGACCTTGAAACCCAAGAAACATCATGGTAGTGAGTTTTCTGCTGTTCTTTTTGCCTCATAAATCCCAGACTGGATGCTGGAGAAGCCAACAATCCATAAACATCAATGGGAACAGACAAAAAATAAAGCCCCCAAAGTCAACTCTCTCTGGAGAAAGGAAGAGGAAAACAACCAGCAAGACACAAGTGTTCAGACAATAACCTCCCCACCCTAGAGAAACACTATGGGGAAAAAAAAAACAAAACCATGACCCTCACCCCAGTCAGCAAAGGCTGAGTGGGGAGCCTAGACCTTCACCTTCATCTGGCTGTAATGTGGAGCCCCGACCCACACACCAAACACATCGCCACTGCAAGTGTGCTATCAGAGAAGATCAAGTGGGAAGCAGGATTTTCATCCATGGCTGGGTATAACAAGGTCCTTCCCCACTGAGTCAGTTAAGGTCATGTGAGAATCTTGAACTTCTACTCCCAACAAAAGGTAACAAGGTGTCCCTTCCCATCCAGCCTAGTGGAGAGTCAGGACTTTCATCACCATCCTGTGGGAACAAGGACTCCTCACCAGTGTGGGGGTCTACAGAGGCCACATGGGGAGCAGAAACAAGGACCCCTTTCTTCCCAACCAGGGTGGTATTAACAGAGGCCTAGTGGGCAACCTGAATTTCTACTCCTACCCAAGGAGGAACAAGCTGCCCTTTCCTCATCTTCCAAACCCCGCTCCACAGTGCCCACACATTGTAGACAACTAGGACTTCCACATCGCCTGGGACCCTAACTCTCCTTGCAGTGTGATGTCAAACAAGGCTTTCTAAAATAGACTTAAATAAAATATAGAGCCTCATAACATAAAACCAAAAACGTCCAAGATATGATCAAAAATCATTCAGCATACTCAAAACCAGAAAAATCTCAACTTGAGTAAGTAAAGACAATCAACAGATGCCAAAACCAAGTTGACACAGATGTTGGAATTATCTGAAAAATATTTCAAAGTAGCCATCATGAAAATACTTCAACGAGTAATTATGAGCACACTTGTAACAAATGAAAAAATAGTAAGTCTCACCAAGAAATAAAACATATAAAGTAGAACCAAATGGATATTTTAGAACTGAAGAATATGAGCGCCAAAATAAAAACTCAATGAGATGGGTTCAACAGCAGAATGGCAAAAAAACAGAGGGAAGGGTTGGTGAACTTAGAACAGTAGAAATTACCCAATCTGAACAACACAGAGAAGTTAGACTAAAAAAATTAACAGAGCCTCAGGGGCATGTGGACAACAACAAAAGGTCTAATATTTGTATTTTCAGAATCCCAGAAGGATATGAAAAAGGATTTGTTAAAAAATACTCAAAGAAATAAAGCTGAACGTTTCCCAAATTTGGCAAAAGATGTAAACTTCCAAATTCCAGATTTTGAGAGACTCCAAACAGGATAAACCCAAAGCAATCCACACCAAGACACATTATAATGAAACTTCTCAAATTAAAGACAAAGAATATGTTTCAAAAGCAATGAGAAAAAAGCACACCTTATCTATATGGTAAAATAATTTAAATGACAGTGGATTTCTCATCAGAAACCATGAAGGCCAGAAGGAAGTAAAAAACATTTTTCAACTGCTGAAAGAAAAGAACTGTCAACCCCAAATTCTACAGCCAGCCAATTTCTCTTTCAGAAACAAAAGGTAAATAAAGACATTCTCAGGTGAGGGAAAACTAAGAAAGTCTGTTACCAGCAGATCTATCCTAAAAGAATGATTAAGAGAATTTCTCTAAACAGAAAGAAAATTATTTTTAAAAAGTAATCTTAGAACATCAGGAAGGAAGGCAATAAGAACAATGGAAAGAGCAAAAATATGGGTAAATACCACAGACTGTCCTTCTCTTGAGTTATCTAAACATTGTTTGATGTGGCTCTCAAAGTACATAGAAGAAATATTTAAGGCAGTTTTACGTGGGCATGGGTAAAGAGACTTAAAAAGAGATAAGGTGTCTATACTTCACTCAAACTAGTAAATTGTGATAAGTTACTTACATATATTTTAATGCCATAAGCAACCACTAAAAATTTTATTCAAAAAGGTATACTCACACAAACCATAGGTAAATCAAAATAAAATTCTAAAAATAAGTTTAACCCACAAGAAGGTGAAAAAAAAAGAAAACAAAGAAATGAAATATAGAGGAACAAACACAAATCAAAAATATAAAATGTCAGACTTAAGCCTTAACATACAGTCACATTAAGTGTAAATGGTCTAAATACATCAACTAACAAAGATCAGCAGAGTGGCTGAAAAAAATATAATCTAACTAGGTGCTATCTAAAATAAACTCAATTCACATATAATCATAGACGTAAGTTGAAAGTAAAACAATGGAAAAAGATACACCATGCAAATCCTAGTCAAAAGAAAGCAGGAGGGGCTTCCCTGGTGGCGCAGTGGTTGAGAGTCCACCTGCCAATGCAGGGGACACGGGTTTGTGCCCCGGTTTGGGAAGATCCCACATGCCGTGGAGTGGCTGGGCCCATGAGCCATGGCTGCTGAGCCTGCGCGTCCGGAGCCTGTGCTCCGCAACGGGAGAGGCCACAACAGTGAGAGGCCCGCGTACCGCAAAAAAAAAAAGAAAGAAAGCAGGAGTGGCTATATTATCATCAGGTAAAAGCAAATGTTAGAGCAAAGATAACTGCCAGGGACAGAAAAGGACAGTGTATAATAATAAAGGGGTCAATCCACCAAGAAGACATAGCAATCCTATTTATGAATAACTGACATCTTTGTAATTTTGTATATCTTTCCATTTGCTCGAGCCTCCTTTCATGTCCTTTTGTAATTTCATAAATTTTTTCATCTAGGCTATGCTCATTTCCTGATTTGTGAGCACCACAGTAAATAAATATTTTGAGACATAATTTGAGGCTATGAAATATCCTGTTTCTCCTTAAAGTTTCATCCACTAATGTTAACACTGATCTGTATCTTTCCTGCAGCAACTATTACTGTGATGTTCTAATGGATATGTTCTCTTTCCCTTATTCCTTCTACATTTATTAATTGAAATTCTCCTGATGATTCTTTTTTATAGCTACATAGTAGGCAGTTGTAAAGCGGAAATCTAGTTTCTAGGAACAGTCCCCAATTAATGGGCACTTAAGTTGTTTTTGCTATAATAGGCACTATAATAAACCAACTGTATCTTCGCATAACAAAGAATTTGTTATGGAAATTGGAAAAGTATATCAGCATTTACCTTATATCTGCAACTGAAAATACTGAAATAATGAGAAAATGCATTTGTAATTTTGTTACATAATGCCAAATTGCCCTCCATAAGGACATACCACGAGAAATTTGATCTGACAGATGACTATAGAACATTAAATCCAAGTACTAGGGAATACACATTATTTCTAAGTACATGTACAAGGAACACTTATGAAAATTGACACATATTTGGCCATAAAATAAACCACAATATACTTCTCAGTATTGGTGTCATACAGATCACATTCTCTGATCTGCTCAGATCACAATGCAATAAAATTTAAAATTCAATAAAAAGATAACTAGAAACACCCATAGGTTTGGGAATTAAGAAATGTGTATCTAATTAACTGAGGGGTCAAAAACAAAATTAGAATATATATAGAATTGCATGATTAAAAAGCAACTAACATCTCATGTGGGACATACAGCATGTAAGATGAAGATAATTCTATTTTAATAGGAAAATTTCTAGGCCAAAATGCCTTTAAAAGAAAAGAAAAAAGGCTGGATATGAATGAGCTAACCACTCAGTTTAAAAACTAAGAGAAAATGACAGAATAAATCTAAAGAAAGTAGGAGGAAGAAAATAATAAAGATTATAAACAGAAATTAATAAAATATAAAACAAAGCCAATAGTTAGCTCTTTAAGCTCAATGAAATCAACAAACTTCTGGTAAGAATGCTTCCAGAAAATGAAGGGATCTGGCATGAGTAAACATGTAGGAAAGAAAAAAATGCAGCATATATTCATGTGAATACCTTCATGTCAATAAATTTGATAACAGAGAAAACAGACAAATTCCTAAAAAAACACAGCTTGCCAAAATTGACTTAAGAAAAAACTAAACTCTAATGGTCCAAAAACTGATAAATATATGGAATGTGAATTTTAAATACCTCACACTACGTATACACTCACAAAACATAACCCATCAAACCAGGCCCAGATGATTTACAATCAAGATCTACCAAATATTTATGGAACGAAGAATTGCAGTCTTAGATAAAACATTCCAGGGAACAGTAGAAAAGAGAACACCCCCCCCAATCATTTCACAAGGTCTGGCTGACTTTAATTATAAAATTTAATAAGGATATTACTGAAAAATTAATATACTAACAAACTGAATCCAGCAATGTATAAAATATAATATATAATGATCAATATTTCAACAAATGTACAAAAAGCATTTAATAGACTTTAATACCCACCCATAATAATACAATTAAGTTGGCAAGCTAATAACAGAAGGTTAATTTCTTTGACTTTCTATTTAAAAAAATCTACCGGAGACATCTTTCCCTTTAAAATCCAGGCAAGACAAGAATGTCTATTCTCACATCTTCAATTGACTAATGTCCTATAAATCATAGCCAGTGCTGTAAGGCAAGAAAAAGAAATAGTAGATATAAAGTTGAGAGTCAGAAACAAAAATGTCATCATCCAAATGTGGTATGATTCCCAAGGAGAAAGCCCAAAAGAAGTTAAAGACAACCATTAGAATTAATAAGTTAACTTAACAAGGCTGTTGTATACAAAATCAATATTTAAAGGTCAATTATATTTCCAAACAATCCAGGAAGAGTTTTAAAATAAAATTTTAAAATAGATATCATTTACTACACCATCAAAAATATAAAATATTTAGGAATCAATCTAACATAAGATATGAAAACCCTTTTGTGGAGGAAATCATAAAAACTTCACTGAAGATAGTAAACAATGCCTTAATAAATACTTAGGGTTAGAGGGCTCAGTTTTGTAAAAATATCAATTTTCTTGCAAATTTATATATAGATTTAATGCCATTCCAACCAAAATTCCAACTTTTTGTGTGAAATTTAACAAACTGAGTCTAAAAGTTATATCAAAGAGTAATGGGCCAAAAACAGTGAAGACTGTACTGAAAAAGAACAAATAGGGAACATGCCCTACCAGATGTCAAGACAGCATGCTACAACATAGAGAGACAAACTGATTTAAATAGTTTTTTAAATGGAGATCCCAGGAGCAAACACATGCAACCACTGATCTCCTCCCTTTGTCATGCCACCAATCACAAAGAAAAAATAAACAAATAAACACAAAAGTAACATCTTTAAAAACAGAGGAAGGGACAAAGTATTGAAAAGCAGGCACACAGTGATGACGATGATGATGATGATAACAATAGCTAACATCTACTGAACACCAAATCTGTGCCAGATATTCTGCTAACTAAATATGTGGAATTATCATATGTAATCCTCACAATAACAAAATAGGGAAATTCTAAATTATTAGCCTCTTTTATAGATGAGTAACTAGCCCAATTCACCAAGTTAGCAGGAGCCCAAGCAGTCTGCAACGGGGACCTAACTCTGAGTAATGACGGGCAGGGTCAGCCTGGTGACAGGTTTCCTCCCTGCCCCAAACCATTTCACCTTAGATCTGACATCTTGCACGTGTATTTATTAAGCAGTTTGAAAAACCACTATTTAAAAAGTCATGGGTTAACTAACCCGTACTTTAAAATGCAAATAACTTCCAGGATTATCATGGGCCTGTCAGTCATTCAAGCATTAAGGAGAATTCACTCAGTAGAATGCTTGCTTTCTAGCAAAGTCATTTCCATTGAAGGACTGAGAAATGTGGGGAGAGGCCAGAAGCTGGGAGAGCTTCCTGAAGTGTCTGATAAAATGAACAGATATTAGGGATATTACAGAGGTTAACCGCACAGGATTTCGCAACTGCTTTTGTAATATTCAGTAAACTCAGGCAGAAAAAATGTCAGGCAGATCATACCCATCTCAGATAACTGTACGTCGTCATATATGAAGGAGCGGACATGTCAAAAAGACTCACGGACAATACCTCACCTGTCATTCCTGGAAGGAGCTAAACTTTTAACCTTATGCAGAAACATGTACACAAAAACAGAGAGATCATCCTGTTTCTACACCCTGTAGTAGATTCTACAGCACGGTATACGCAAACTCCTGTCCAGTGTAACTAAGGAGCGAGCCCCCCCTCGTCTCCCCTGGATTCTGCTTTTTTTTTTCAAATTCCTCTTCCTGTCCCACGGGGTATCTGGTCATCACACGTCCACCATCATGTCGGGCACTGTACACTCAGCGTCGCTCTAAATGAAACCTGCCTGTTCCAGAGCCACCATCAGAGCTGTCCTTGCATTCTCTGCTCTGCTGCTCCCTCGACACACAAGGTAGCTTCTGTGTCGGCCAGGAGTAGAGATGGGCTCCTCCTTCACCCCTCGTCCCACTCTTGCACCCTGCAGGGGGAGTCTAGTCTGGCACTGGGGTAACACCTCCCCTCACTTCCCTGTCCTGGCTTGGGGGAGGGGGCAGGACAGTTAACTGCCCATGGTTACAGGCTCATGACTAGGGGTTCTGGCTTCATCTGTTGCTAACCCAGACTAGTTGTTGATGCCCTCTATGTTGCTAGGAGAGACCAGCCAGGATCGCACCGCAATTCCCACAAAGACAGTGTCCCTGCTTATGAAGTCTGGGGGTAGGGCAGGTGGTCGGTGTTGGTGATGGAAGTGGAGATAGTTTTGCCATCTGTTAGTAAGCTCTGGTCAGGGAGGGGACGGCGGGTGGGCAGCAGTCTCACTGCTTGCTGACAGCTGTCTTTGGAACACAGACTCGACAGTGCCTGAGGGTTTCTGCTGGGGGCCCTAGTGCCAACTGCAGGCTCAGAGATAAAGCCCTGTGGCTTATGTACCCAGGAGTCAGAGGGTAGAGTCATCTCTCTCCAAGGAGTTAAATCTAAAGAGTCCTATTTTCTGCCACGTGGGCCATGCTGGGCACGCAGGGTGAACGCTCTGTGCAGCCCCCAGGGCCCCAAGATCCCAAGGGGAGCCCACGCCTGGGGGTTAATGCTAGGCAGTTGCCATTTTGAAATTCTTTAATTGTTGTATCTTTGAGTTTCGGTTTTCTAAGTGGTCTGGGTTGAGCTCTGTCCTCCCGCAAATTTCTATGTTGATGTCCTAACTCCCAGCATCTCAGAATGTGCCCTTATTTGGAAATAAGGCTGTTGCAGATGTAATTAGTTAAATTAAGATGAGGTCATACTGGAATGAGGTGGGACTTAATCCAACATGTCTGGCGTCCTTATAAAAAGGAAATTTGAACACAGAGACAGACACACACAAAAAGAGGATGATGTGAAGGCACAAGGAGATCACCTTCTACAAATCAAAGACCGTCTAAGACCACCAGGAGCTGAGCGAGGGGTGTAGAACAGCTTCTTCCCCACAGCCCTCCAAAGGAACTAACCCTGCAGATATCCAGCCTCCAGAACTGTGAGACAGTAAATTCTGTGGTCTAAGCCACACGGATGTGGTACTTGTTACAGCACCTCTAGGAAACTTATACAGTAATGGAGTCTGATGGGACAATGGGTCATGCAGCAGAGGCTCAGAGACTCCTGCCACCTCCCCGCCTTCCCTGAATGGATTCTGGGCTGTCCCCTCTCCTGTCCCTAGTCAGTGACCCCCTGTTACCCTCCTCCCCATGCAGGGAGGGTGGGAGGGGTACATACATCTCACACACTGAGTCACAGTGCCCACACTAAATGAGGGTCGCATCGCACTTGCCCTGCAAGTATCCCCGTGCCCTGGAGACAGCAGAATCAAATAGCAAATAAAAAACCCATAATAGGTTTAAAGAAAGGCTATGGACATCCCTGGGCACTTTTACTCCCAGTTCTCTGCAAGCAGTGTTCTTACTTTTTCTGTGGTAGGTAAAAAGCAGGTATTTCCTGCAAAGGGGTGCATAGATTGACCAGTAAGCCTTTTTGGAAAAGTTAAGATCCTTGAGAGGAGAAACGAATTCAACCTCTTAACAACATCCTCATATTAAGGTGGACCTGGAAGGTTTAAAGCAAAGTAGGATGGGCAACTCCCAATGCTGAAGATAGCAGGGCCTACGAATGTCTTCATCGCTCCGGTCTGTAACCTGAAATTGGATGACACCTCCTTCTAGACCCTCACTGGACCACGAGCTACATGAGACGTAAGACACGGCCCATGTCCCCTCCCTGTGGTAACCACCCGCCCCCACCCCCACCCCCCTGCTACCTAGCACGAAATCTGGCACAGAGCTTATTATTAAATGTTTGTGGAATTTATTTTTTTTTAAAAAGGCTATGTAAATAAGGAAAATCTTTTTTCTGCTCTTTGAACAAAGGGACCCACACTTCACTTTGCACAGGACCCCACAAATGGTGTAGCCAGCTTTGTAGAAACGAAAGAAAAAACTGAAGGAACAAGCACTGACAGCTTGGAAGGCCCAGGTTCCAACTGTTCCTGAGGCCCAGGTACAGGGCCCCGAGGCTTCTCTGAGATACACTGGTATCCTGACAATACAATCCCTCATTTATTTAAGAGATATTGAGTTAGCTGTTCCATAATCTACAACCAAAAGAATCCTAGCTGATACTAGCATGAATGCTCTGTGAATCTGAATCCTCAAAATTTGAAATAGCACAAAATTTTAAAAATTAACTTTGTATACAAAGTTTGAAACAATGTGAGTCCTCAAACTGTTTTTGAAAATTCCTCTGGGATCACATCATTTCCAAGCTATCTGGCTGAAGGGATTATAAACTATGTTTCACATTAAGATCACATGTTAGAACCATTTTAGCTATTAAGCAGAACAGCCCACCATCTTTTAACAATATCCCGTAAATCGTGCTGTTGTATTTGCGCTCACGACTTGTGTGGGTTCGTCAACGTTTACTATTATTATAACTGAAAATCGTTTTTATATCTTAGAACAATATCATCCAGGCATTCATTAAGTGATAAGCAGCAATAATACCTTGGAACAGAAATGAGATGTGATAACATCCTATGAAGAAAACCAGACAAGCACCACTGTTCATTTAGCAGGCAGCACTAAGACAATGACCACAGAGAGTGCTAGAAAAGGAAAGGCAGCACTAAGGCAGTTGCACCTTTAAGCTTGCAAAAAATTAGTCATATATATTCAGGGATAATGGAAATTTTTCTGCTGACATGGCTGCCCAAGAATGTCATATAATATGCCCCAGACTCCAAAAGTAGAAATTTACACACTTCAAGAATGCATTCTCTCCACTTTATATACTCTAATAATTTTATTTATCAAAGAGTTATTTATAAGGAAATTAGTCTTGAATTATGTAAGATTTGAATTAGGCAAGGCCTTCAGGAATGTGCCCCTCACATACAATGTGGCCACTCTGAATCGCCTCCTTCTTGGCTTGGGGGCCAAGCACGAGGACACGCCGGGAAAGTATGTCTGGGACACGCTCTCCTAGCTTCTTGGCTTGTCATCAAAGCCTGTCAAAGGGCAGCCTCCTGTCACCAGACTCGAAAAGGCAAAGCTGAGAAAACATCCTCCCAGGAGCTGAGTGGTAGCCAGCACGCCTACCCCCATCTCACACCAGAACAGTTTCCAAGGAGTGAGAGGCCAGGCCTGGACAGGAGGACCGGCTCTCAACACACACACACAGACACACAGACACACAGACACACAGACACACACACACACACACACACACACACACACACACGATGCCTGCACTCCAGGTCCAATATGGGGTGGGCCCAGCAGGCTCCTCCTGCTTTCCTTCCTCATCGTAAGAAAGCGGCAACGCCATCACATGAAAAGCCTCGTGGAAGAAACCCATTTTCCTCCTACGATGAGCAGATGCCCCACAGACTTGGTGCATCATTTGTAAACGATTTCAAAGTTTATTTGTCTACTCCAAGGAGATTACTGGAATTTCCAACTGCATTTTAATGTAATTGTTTCCATGCTGCATAGGAAGTTTTTGCAGCCATAGTAATCACCTCTGATGTACAATTAGAGGCTGAGAATCTGCATCCCTGTGGAACACAGCCTCTGTGTTAGGGCTGCTACCCTTCAAGGCTTCAGACTTCTGCTGCAACTCCATTCAACAGAAGTTTACTGAGAGTCTGCTGGGTGCAAAGCAGGGGCTCTGCCTTCAACAAGCTGATGCTCTGTCACTGCAGCTCTCATGCTTCTGTGGCTGCAGAATTCTACCTTCAAATGACTCAACATAATGCCCCACGGATTGCTGTATAAAACAGCAAAACGTACAACTGTGTTGTTGAAATGAGGGTGCAGAGTTCCAGTAATCTCTCCCCCGACCCCTCAAACTCCCCCATCGAAGCAGGACCTGCAAAGGACCCCTCCGTGAGAACAGTATGCACATCCATAGTTCCTAAATTTTGAAAAACTCCTAAAAGATGCAAAACCACGGCAAGCTTAACAAAAATAAAATACCCCCGAAGAGCTGGGCCAAAGATCAATTAACCGATAAAATTAATGCCTGAGAAAATTAAGCATGATTGTTCAAAGCTGAACGGTTCAGCTTCAGGAACATTCAGGTAGCCTAGTGAAGGTGAGCCGCCAGGAGGACCAAAGGAACTCTTTCCCTTCTCTTTTTGACTGAGCCTCCCTTAGAGAATTTTGCACCAAAGATGCCTTACCTTTCTCAGAAAAGGGGGTGAACAGTATTCTTTAATTCTGCCCGCATTCCCTCCCCCCTCCTTCCCAGCTCTGCCCTGGCTCCATCTTCTCTCCATCTTCACGCGTTCCCACGATGATCTCATCCTGCCCAGTTTTAACATCATCTACCTGCTGATGACTCCATTCCCAGCCCTGCCCTCTCCCCTGAATTCCCGAGGCGCGCTTCTAAGTGCCTACTCGCTCTCTCCACCTGGTGACCGCCTAGAATCCGTAAACTCAGCAAACCTAACACAGAACTCTAGATTTTCTTTCCCTTTCCCCCCTCCAATCTTCACCTTCCTTTTAAAGGACACCACTGTCCACCCAGCTCAAAACAGAAGCCCAGACGTCATCCTTGAATCCCTCCTCAATCCACCTGCCAGTCCTGCCTTCCCTGCTTCCAATCGTATCTGGACCCATCCCCACCTGCTGGCTGCCACGCTGCCCCTGCCTCACCTGGACACTGCGGCAGCCTCCCGACTCCTCCCCTGCTTTCACGCCTACCTCCCTTCTCGGCAGCCAGAAAGCTCTTCGGAAAACGTCAGTTTCTTAAGAGCAGCAGTGAATTCTCCCTGGCTGTGTCTCTCCATTCCACCTGGCTGCATACCCCTCTCCCTCGCCTTAGCGAGCTCCAGCCACTCTTTCTGCCTCTGTCATTCTCAAACACCCAGAGCTCGTCCCTGCCTTGGGGACACTGAACTAGCTTGCTCCATGTGCCTGGAATGCATGCAGATCTACACATGGTGGCTCCTTCCTGGTACGCAGGTCTCAGCTTTAAGGTGGCCTAGTCAGAGACGCCTTTCCTGACCAGACCTGAGTCACCCTCCCAGACATCTCCTTATTTTATATTAAACACGGCATTTATCACATCCAATATTTCCTTTCATTCACTGGTATGCCACGTGACCCCTCGTTCTATCAGCAGAATGTAAGTTCCATGTAGGCAGAGAACTCTTCTCTCTTGCCACTGCTGTAACCCCAAGGCTAGAACGGAACCTGGCACCTAACAGACAAGTAACCAACATTCAACGAGTAAATGGATGAGTGAATAGTAAAATGCCTCCCGCCTCTTTGGGGAGCTGTTGGTCCCCAAGTCCCTGTAATTATGGTGGACCTGTCAATCACAGTAACCCTCAACCCTGGCCATGGCAATGGGTCCAAGGTCTGGGCATGTGAACCAAGAAAAGCAAATGAGATTCCCCCAGAGACCTGTGTACGTGGATGCTGACAAAAGAAAACTTCTTTCCTCTGGGCTGCGATGATGTAAGTCCACAACCATCTAAGGCCATGTCCTCTTCCCCAATCTGTAGAGAGAAAACAACAACAACATCAAGGGCAAGTCTCACACAGTGCTTACGGTGGGCCAGGCACTGCCCTGAAGGTTAACACACACTCGCCAATGTAAGCTTCTCAACAACTCATGAGTGGATTCCCATTATTATCATGATATTTCTCTAGACGATGAAACAGAGGCCCAGAGAGGTTAGTTAACTTGCTCAAGGTCACACAGCAGGCAGCCTCCAGAGCTTGCTCTTAACCATTGTGCTCTACTGTCTCCAAGAGCAGAAAGGAATGAAGCCAGCTAGCAGGAAAGCAGAGTCAGGGGACGGAGGAGAGGTCGCTGGTGGCTGGCTTGGTCCCACATCCAGGTGGCCTGTTTCACCTCTGGATCCTCTAGTCGCTGAAGTCAATCAATTCTCCTGGGTGCCTGTCACTTGCAACTGGAAGGATCCCGACAAAAACACAGGACACCACAGAAGGGGCTGGCACTTTAGAGAAGCACCACAGAACCGGCCACACACTGTGTGCCGGCATCGATTTACTGCAAAGAGAAATTAAGCCTTTTGTTTTCAAATGGGCAAGTCATCTGGATTTTCAATCAGTCGAAAAAGATCTAAATAGCTATTGTTCCCTGCCCTGTTCTAGGTCCTGTAAGGCATGCAGAGACATTTAAGGCGTAATATCAAGAGTACTTCCAAGATGCCATGCAGTTGAATTCCTCCTTCACCCAACTGCCTTCTGAAATGACGAAACCAGCATTATGAGGAAGGTCTACACTAGAGATGGGTGCCACACATTGACCTGAATCCTTCAGGCATTTGTGCAGATTGCTGTGCAGGCAAGAGTAGAGTCAGGGCATCAGGGAAGTGCCTTCCTGTCTGCCACCAACCACCACCTGGGTGCAAAGTCCTGCAATGGAGCAGGCGGGCTGTCTCGCTGCCCCTGCCTCCTCCCTGCCTCCAGATGCCCAAAAGTCCCCTTGACCAGAGCAAGGACTAGAGATGCAAAAAAAGCAACCAAACAGCTGGGAAGGAGGAGGACTCCTCAGGCTCTGGCCGCTCAGGCTGCCCACACAGCCCGCTACGTACAGCAGGAGCTGGACCCAGGACACACTGACCAGCTGCAGAGGGATCTGCTAAAGCAGCCAGCTCTAGACTTCCAAGACAGCAGGCTCTCAACCTGCTCCTGAGCAGAAGTGGAATTCCCACACGGATGGCCACATCTCTGAGTCTTCAGTCCCCTCTTACACTAATTATTGGACCTCTCAGCAGACAAGGAGAAACTTCAATAATGTCTTTCTGTCAGGCTGAGTGGAACATGACCTCTACCTGAGAATAATTTCCAGACATATGAAAACATTCAGTAACTCAAAGGGGAAGACCCATTCAGTCAAAGTGGCAGTCACTTCAAAGCCTACACACCCTCTCTGTCCACAATACAGAGAAAATGCAAAATGGGGAACAAAAAGGCAGAGTCACTATGGAAACCAAGACATATTCGTGAGGGACTAGGACGGGAACAGAAACATCCAGGGACAAGCTGGCTGAGCCTCAGGCTTGTGGAAGCAGAGATGTCAGGACAGGGGTTACAGGCAGGGTCTCTGCTTAAAGGCAGGACTGGGGTAAGGTTCCACACCATCCTCACAGAGTTAAACCTGTTCCTCCCCAACTACCTGGGACTACCGTTTCATAGGAGCAAGATCCAGGATTGCTAAAGAAGGGAGACGATGCCTCAGTCACTAGGAACAGAACCAAACTGCCCACGGGCCTGGTGCCTGGGTGTGGAACGTCCCCACGCCACCCTGGAGCAGAAACCCTGAACTCCCATTAGATCTGATTCTGGACTGGGGACAACTGAGGGAAATCTCCTGGGTGAGCACAGAATGAGAGAGAGAGAGACAGAGAGACAGAGAGACAGAGAGAGAGACAGAGGGAGAAAATAATAAACAAAAACATCACACGTAAAGTGAGACTGCAAATCCCAATTCCAAAACACAGGAAGAAACTTAACGCTCCAAAGACAGCCAATAATATCAGAGCAGGAATTCATACCAGATGAAATTAATCCCATGGAATAGTCTTTTAGAAGACTTCAAAATAATTGCGTTTAGAATATTCAAAGAGGTAAGCAAGCAAATAACTTCCATTTTTAAAAATGCAAGAAATTTTGAAACACAAGCAGCCGTCAAGCGAGAATAAGGGACGGGAGCTTGAGCACAGTAATCAATGATGAAACCGTTTGCCAGAAGAATGCAAAGCAACACATTAAATGGAAAAGTTGTAACACGTCCCAGGCACAAAGACTTAAGTTAAGAACACATATATATTCAGTAGCTCAGACTGACTTTGAGTTGAGGGCAGGGAGAAGGGACCAGAGAGAAACCTGAACGGTTTGATCTGGCCCTTCACAGAAGACCCCAAATCTGCTTGGTGCCTTCCCGCTGTGCCCCACCTCCTCTCCCGTGCAGGCTGCTTTGAACTTTCTTGAGCTCCCCTGGATGTCCCTTCTCCTAGAACATTTTGTAACCATTTCTATCTAAAATTGACAAAACAAAGAGAAGCTGAGACTTCGATGGCCAGTGTACTTGGGGTCGATTGACTCCACCACCACTGGCCAGGCCAGCTGCTCCGTGTCACCAGACAGCCCCGCCCTTCACACCGGGAACTCCCAGCATCACATCATGAGGGGCGTGCCTAGCGGTTGTTCTCAAGCTCCAAGGAAACCACTTTCTGGAGAGTGTGTTTTTGTCTTCTTGCCTGTGTCCAAACTCAGGACTGCTGGTTCAAGTGAATCTGAATGTTTTCTCTCTTATGCTGCACTTTTAATATTTATACCAACAGACAATGAAGAAAATTAATTATACATATATCTATGAATATATAAATATATGTGTAAGGGGGTATTATCTACACAACATGTGTATGAATACTGCTCTTTGGGGGATACATTGAATATTTGCCAAATTCTTAATTCTAACGTTAAAAAAGATTCCTATTGTCTTATTTACTAAAAAAGAAAATATAAACAAATAGGGACTAGGGCAAAATTTTCATAAGACCCCAGCACATTAGAGATGTTTAAAGATAATTTATTGGTTTTGGCCACCACCATTTTGGAATGCTGAACAAATGATGCTGGTGAGGCACCTAAATACCTGCCTGAAATCATCCAGTGTGTCTGGTTTTTTTCTGTCATCTTGCGAACTAAAGTTTCATTTCCTTGCTGAAGGCTTCCTCACCACTCAGCTTGCAGTGATTCAAGAAAGCCTGACCCCCAGTAGCCTAGCTAGAGCTATTCACCCAGCCTTCCCCGAGTGCCTTACAGAGATTTGTTCCTCTCCTACTAAATTGCCAAAACCCTGAGGAAAGTGCATTGTTTTTTTAAAAAAGGAAATACCTTTCAGTTTGCTCTTGTATTTTAATTTCTGATTACAAAAACAATAATACTCAAAGAAAATAATTACAAATCAGTCGCCATTTTATTAACCAGAGATAACGCCATACATTTTGTGAATATCCTTTTCAGCCTCTTTTCTGTGCATATGGACTTTTCTTTTCCAAAAATGTAATCATACTAGACACAACACTGTAGAGCTTCCTTTTTACTTAAAGGTATATCAGGGTATTTTTGCCAACAAATGGAGATCTACCTCCTCCTATAGATACTATTATCATCCTCATTTCACAAATCAGAAACTAAGGGTCAGGAAGGTAAACCTCTCTGCCCAAGGTCACGTGGTTACTACTGAAGGGCAGAGCTGAAAGCTGAATCCAGATCTCCCAAGGTCAAGTCCAGTTCTCCTTCTAATTCTACAACATCACTAGGCTAATTCTCAGTCAGAAGGCCAAGAATGCCATGGACAGGAGATTAGCAGCTCAGAGTCTTCAGGACCAACATGATTCTGTCAGAACACAAAAGTTTAAGAGCCAGCACAATTGCTGGGCAACTTGCTGGGACACTGGCTAAGTTCTTCAAGGGTTCAAGCTGCCAAAAGACATGGGGAACCAGGACCTAGGAGAAGAAAGTGGAGACCTTTTCAAATTAAGCTGGGATTTAAGTTCATGAAAGAAGCCCCTTCTGCTGTCTTGAGGGGAAGAGAAAAGCTCGTGCGCTGTGGTGCGAGGGGAGCGTGTATTCTGCACAGCCTCTCCCAGGGAGCCAGAGCCAGCATCTTTGGTTTCCCCTTAGCCCAGCACCAGAAATTGCAGAGATGAGGTGTTCTTGGAGTTTGATTCTGAGGCAGAGAAGCCACGAGGGGCTAGAGGAGGCACGATGTGAAGTTGGAAACTAGGGCTACGCTTAGCAAGCTGAAGTGGCTGTGTCTCTATACCTGACATCAGAGCATCAAGAAAGGCCCCTGGGCCCCAGAATCTATCATCAGCCTTGAAGGAACCCTCCTTTAATTCTCATCTCGATACTCAATGGTAATAGTGATAAATAAGATAGCATGTTAAGTGCTGTCGTGTGCTAAGAACTTTACCTATTCAATCCTCAAAACAACCAGAGATGAGAATTATTTTTATTCTCATTTTACAGAGGAGGAAACCAAGGCTCAGAGAGATATGCCCAAGGTCACACACTTGGTGGCTACAATTAGAATGCACACGGAGGTTTGCTTTCTTACCACTATTCGAGAGAGGGACCACCCACCAGCGCCACCCTAGCCTTGAATTGTTCCATTTCCCCCTGACGTGCACGGGAACACATGCGAAAGTGTTGTCCCCTGCCTCTGTAGTGACTTAATCAGCTGTGATACATCAGAAGATAGATGTTGTGATTATTTCATAGACTGGCTTTTGTACCAGGAAATTGATGGGCTGTTGAAGGCTCAAATTCAGGGACTTCTGGCATATGCTTCCTTAGGATTTTCCATTCAGGGACCTTAAAACATTTTTAAGAGATTTTTATGCATGGTATCATTCAAGATGTTTCTTAAAATTAAAATTCCAGAGCTAGAAGTACCCTTAAAAATCCTCTAGTCCAACCCTTTTAATTAAACAAATGAGGAGCAGAGCCCCTGTGTGAGAGCACTGGAGTGTCAGGGGCTGTGCTTCTAACACACGACACCCCCATAAGGATGAGACTGAGAGAAACAATCTAAATTGTACCCAGGTTCAGCAGACTTCTATCATCCATCACTGGGGGAGTAGATATTATATCTGGCAAAATGCCCTCTGAATTTCTGTTTTCACAAAACATTACCAAAACACTAATTAATCCCATGTTTGCTCTTTTCTGGAAGAAGGAATAAAAGCTCTGAGAACTTTAAGGGGAGGGCAACTGTGAGTACTTAGCAATTAGGAGTGACCCAGAAGTAGGCAGGATGGACAATAATTTATACCACCAGAGTTCAGAGATACAGCGAACGTTCTTCCCACTTTTGCAGAGACTCAGAAAAGCTTTAACTTCCAGAGATTAGTGAATTTAAGAGACTGCAGCAAGGTCATCTCTGAAACAGACACTGGTGTCCTCACAACGGTCAGCATCAGTGCTGGGAGCCATGAGCCACCTTCAGGTGGTCCTGAAAGCAACAGACAAAGGATAGAAGAAAAGAACTTGCAGATGTCACTGGAGATTGTTGCTGAGACAAACTGACATGATCTGAGGGGATTTCGTCCCTGATTAACAAACTCTAGGAAGGGGGTGAGGGTTAGAACTATTCTGATTTGGGCTTAAACGGTAGAATGGGACTCTATTTTAATCCATCTCTTACTGAAAATAACATGTCACTTACCCAGCTACACTGTAGCTTCTCCAGAGCACAGCAGAAGGGTGTGGCTTTATATAGGAACAGGAACACAACCATTTTTTTCTATATGATACAAAGCCAGTTCATCGGCTTAAAGAGAGTGTCTTTTGGAGATTTTTAGGGGTAAGAGAAAGTATGAAATTTGAGGTCTGTGGTCATTAATTTAAAGAGAATCCAACCAGTACAGTTATGATGTGATTTTTTTTTTCTCCAGCAGTGTCCAGATGCTCAGGTATGACTCAGTGTAAGTGGACAGCTGGGTCTAACTAGGTTGGGGGTCTCTGGGCAAGTATGATATGGAGGAAAAATGGCTAAGGGTAGGTAAGAACTTTGCAAGGGATTGGAGACGGTGCTGATGAGGAACCAGAGCTTGGTCAGGAGGGAACTGAAGCCATGGGGAAGCTGGGAGTAGTGAGAAAGTAGGAGGGTCGATGGACTGGGCATCTCAGCGAGGTCAGAGAGTCACCCAAGTCAGCAGAGGTGGAATAAACTAAGCGGAAGTCTGATCACTGGGTCCCTTATCTGGAGCCAGATTTAAGAGCAAGTAGTGTGGAGCGTCAAGCTCAGAACGATGGTCCACAGAAAGCAGAGACCCCACAAAGTGAAGCACTGAAAGAAAAATCTCTGAGGATGAAACCTTCTTCATGGACTTAAAGGTCGGCGCTCCCTGCACTCTGCTCTGCGCTCTGCCAGACCAGGCTGTACCTCAGGTCATTTCTCCCTCCCTGCTCTGATCAGCAGGACCAAAGGTAACACGTCCCCTAGTGCCATAACATCTCCCAGTGCCCTTCGGTCATAATCAGTGGGAATAAGCCAGCAGAAGGGACAAAGGCTCATTTTATATCATAAGCTCCAGAAGATCCTTCTGTTTCTTTTATAGCCCAACTACAGAAATAACAAAAGAGCAGAATTCTATAGTGCAGAAATCAAAGGATGCCTGTTAAATACCTTCCATATTCCAGCAGCTATACTAGAGGTTTTCCCACCGGGAACTATTGTAATATTCATAATGACTTTGAAAGGTGGGAATAATTTGCCCTACTTTACAAATGATCAAACCGAAACTTGGAAACCAAGTCACTTACCCAGGACCTCACAGTTAGGGTACAAAGGAGCCAAGACTTGAACCTCAGACACTGATTTCCTCAAGCCCATACTCCTGCTATCATCATAGCATGCTGCCTTTGGTGAAATGGTGGGCGGGGGGGCGGGGGGGGGGGGAGAAGAGAAACTGTGGTTTCTTTGAACACAGAACACATAATTGGGGATGTTCACCAGTCTGTTCTGCCTGAATCCACATCAGGCAGCTTCGAATGCTCGCAGTTTCTGGATTATCCTTGGGCCCTTTCTGATTTGTCCTGCCACAGGGGAGGCGGGGCAGGAGGAATATTGGTTTAAATGAATGCCAGACCAGGCTGTAACTCAAAGAAATGCATGAAGAATATCAGTTTCGCTTTCTGTCTTATGTTTAAAACAGGCTTTTCCCCCAACAAATATTTGCTGCTGAAGATGTCCTTAGTAAGCCCCCAGTCATGATTTTGCAACTCAAGAAAACATGTGGTCTGAGGAATTTTAACCTTCACAAACCTACAAATTGCAGAGCGTCTTGGCCTAAAACGGGTGAAAATTAAATATTCACTTTGAAATCTGCCAACTCTTTGTGGATTTTCCCCCTTCTTTTAACTCTCTTCAAAATTTTAAAAATTTAAATTAAATTTCAGAAGGTTAATAACCATTAGCCGAGGTATTTTTACTCCGAGTTTTAAGCACTAGCCTTATATTATTTCCATAATACTGTTTTCCTCCAGAAACCTTTTGTATTACGGTTAAATGATTTAGCAATTCTCATGCAACGCACTCGGGGTCATCTGTTTCGAAGGTTTCTCCTTACCAGCATTGCCAGGGGTGGGAAAGCGAGGTTGGAAAAGCCTGGAGCTGGGAGGCAGGCAGTCCAAACCTGAGGCCTGAGAAGTGCAGAAGCCCCAGCCGTGAAGGACTTCTGTTTCGGGGTGATGGTAGTTATCGGAGGCTGAGTGACTTTCCGGTTCCGGGTTTTTCCTTCCTTTTTTTCTCGAGCAGCTTGCCGAGGCCATCTGCTCTCGTGAAGGGTGAGGGTGCCTTAGAATGGCGGAGAGATGGCGTCCGTCTCAGGGACTGACGCTCTAGCCTGCGTCACAGATTCGGGTAGGAGCCCTATGTAGAGAAGGTCCACAGGCTGAAGCTAGAGGTGCCATTTGCACAAATTTGGGCTCTTGGGGAACACGAGCTCCCGCAGGGGTCCATGGGAGATGCGCAGTAGGAGATGCGCAGTGGGAGGTAAACAAGGAGATGCGCAGTGGGAGGTGCGCAGAGGGAGAAGCGCCGTGGGAGGGAACCCTGCGAGCGTTTGTAGCTGTGGTGGAGCCGGGGGCGGCCGCCTTTGCATCGACGTCCACGGCCTCTTAGTGACTGCAGTTATAGTTCCCCCATCCTCATCTTTCCTCGCCCCTCCCTCCGCAGCCCCTCACTCCCAAAGAAGGTTCTTCGTTCATAGGCCGTGAGAGCGCCATTCATGAGTTCATGTGTGACTTCCCTGGGATCTCCCAGAAATACCTGGGGAAGTGAAAGGCGTCCTAGGTTATAAGAGCAAAAACCAGTGAAATTTGGATGGCGGGGCAGTTGTAACTTATTCAGACGTTAGGATCTAAAGTTGGACCCTAAGGGGACAATCAGGTATAGCCCAAATTACTCTTGAACATCCCTTAAATTGCCCATAAGTATTCTACAGTATATAAAGGCATTTGTTTACAAAAATTTCTAATAGCAAATATACATATATATAGTTTTTACAGTTGCATTCACCGTATAATAAATAATATGCGTGCAAAATATAATTTTGCCAAACTTTTAATTGTACAAAAGGAAGCACATAATTGGATGAAAATGAGATGCATGCATGAAATAGCTGCCGTGGTCCTGATGTGGTGACCCCCATTCAACCACAATCTGCTGAGCGGTGGAAATGCAGATTTCGGGAGAGGCAGATCTAGGACTGGAAACCAAGTCCTCTTGCTGTCCTAAATTTTAAACATGAAAATCCCAACCTGAAAGTTCTTCTGTTTCAAAGATTTAGTGCACAAAGTCAAGTTCACTGTCTCTTTATCTTCCTTCATGACTTTAGAGCCTCTGATGAGGGCGGTGGGGACAGCCGTGGGCATGTGGTTGCGACCTGAGAGTGGGGTTGAGGTTTGTCAAGCATCAACACAGGCCTTCTGGCGGTGGAGACCAGAAATGAAGTGTGAGGACATCCACCCAGAGCCCTCTCTGTTAGCCCAGGTGTCGAACCTTCTTCTGGACTCCCTCACCGCATGTGCCTTCCTCTGTGTCTGTACATCTGCCCTGATTCCCATCTTGGACTCCAGCCCGACTGAGGAGAGACAGAGGTGGCAAGTGAACTGGGTCCTAAAGAAAGGGTGCGATGTGCGTGTGCAGAGGTGGAGGCCCGCACATTGTGAGGCGTGGAGCAGACACCCCACAGGGAGTGTCATGAAATGTTAGCACCCGCACCTTGAAATGAAGCTAAAACCGCAGGAACCTTCAATTTATGCCATGTGTGAGTACAAAGCCTCTCCCAAATTCCTGCAAATTGGGGGAGTGGGTGGAGTAAGGGGGGCCATATCCTCATGGTGGGTTCTGACATGTCAAGTCTGATGGAGACTCAAGCAAGCAAAAGGCTTTATTCACTTCCAGACTCTAATTTCCCTCCAGAGCCCAATTCATTTCTCACCCTTTGGTTTCCTTAGACTGTAAGTCCATGGGTGGTGAGGGGGAGAAGTAGAAAAGAGAGGCAGAGAAATTGAAGAGAAGTGAAAGGCAGAAAAGACAGAGATTTCTCATTCAGTGTGGGCTCAGCACTTTACTTCGGTGGTGCTCTTTCCAAAACCCTAATCTAATTGGGAGAAAAACATCAGACAAATCTAAGGTGAGGAACAGCCTACAAAGTGCTTAGCCAAGACTCCTCAAAACTTTCAGAGTCATGGAAAACAAAGAAAGACTGAGAAACTGTCACAGATGGGATGAGACTAAAGAGATGGTCCGGTGGGATCCAGTCGGGGATCCTATGGGATCCAGTATGGAATCCTGGAAGAGAAAAAGGATGTAAGTGGGAAAACTGGTGAAATCCAAAATAAAATCTGTCGTTTAGTCAACAGTAACGTATAACGTTAATTTCTTAGTTTTGACAAATGCGCCATAGTTATGTAAGATGTTATCATTAGGGGAGGCTGGGGAAGGGTAAGCAAGAATGCTCTATACTATCTTGGTAACTTTTCTGTAAATCTAAAATGAGTCCAAAATAAAATGTTTACAAAAAAGAATGTAGCCTTAGCAGAATCAAAGGAAAAGCAAACATGAGCTTTTCCAAAATCAAAATATAAAAACAAAATCAAATATATCCCTTGATTTCTTAGGTAAGAAAGAGATCTGTATAAGACTTGTGTAAGAGGGACCAGCAGTATATGTTTTGCAGTCCATTGACCAAGTTACCTATAAGCTGTGATGTCCTGGCAAAGAGATGTGAATAGTGTAAATAAAAGTAACCCAGAGTATATCTCACACGTGAATATTATTCTATATCCATGGGTCATCGGTGGCCCCTTGAAGGTGGGGTAACAGTAGCTCATGGTTACTGTAAGGTTATACGCTTCAGGAACTGCGCTGAGAGCTTTAGGTACATGACCTCTTTTAAACCTCACCACCACCCTGAGAGGTAAAGAGGCTCTTATCGTCCTCAGAAAGGGGTACTGGGTCACAGACAGTTTAAGTACTTACTCAAGGTCTACACAGCTAGGAGGAGATGGAGCTGAGATTTGAACTAAGCCAGTTGGTACTGGAGTCATATATACCATGATGCTCTTCTGTCTCTCAAAGGGCCATCAACTTCTCCAAGTATCTGAGCCCCTTCCTACGTCTCAGGCCCTCAGCAAGATCCTATGAATACAATGAGAAGGGAAACAGACAAGGTATGTTAGGTATTATAAGAAGACAGTCTTTGTTTCATTTAATCTTCATAACAATTCTAAGATACAAGCAAAATGCTATTTTTACTCCCCTGTTGCAAGCAGAAAAGTGAGACTCAGAAGTTAAGCAACGTGCCAGAGGCTAATGATAGGGAAATGGGTGGGGCTGAAGATGGGGAAATGGGTGGGGCCGGGACAACCACTGAATTCCCTTAGCTCCCAGCCCTCTGCGTTTTCCACTCCTTTAGTCTGGTTTATTACTAATGTGTTCCACCCGTGCCTACCAAGCACAAGCCCACTCTGGCTTTAATCCTTAGATATCTCCTAACGAAGAGTTTTAAGCGGGACTTGGACCTACAGAAGGAACCATTCATAAAAGAGTGAGAGACTAATTGCAGAGGCAAGTCTGGGGAACAAGGAGACAGCTATTGGGAACTTCGAAGTGGGCTTCCTCGGAGAAGACTGAGGTCCTGAGATATGAGTTCCTGGTGGGACTTTTAGATCCCTCCAGTCTCCACAGATGGACATAAACCTAATTCCTGACTTATGGTCATCAAAAGCCTTCCCCACCCAAACAAAGGAGACACTGTACCCCCAATGCCTCCCCTCGGCATTTTTAAAGTCTTGTTTGGCAAAGAGTCCGTATTGATTTCCAGAGGCAAGTGAGCTGACAGTCAAACGCAGCAATCGTTCGGCGTATCTGATCAACATCCACGGTCAACGTCAGAAAGTCCAGGTAGGTGTAGCACACAGGTCAGGGAGTTCTAGTATAGGGGGTCTTTATTATTCCACTTGGTTATTAACCATACAGTTGTAAGCTCTCCCTTTTACTCCTGGGATACAAAAATTAATTAATAGGATAATATGAAAAAATCTTTTGAATAATTCTGCTGCTTCAATTACATTTGCTTACTTGTGGGTGAAGTACATTTTTTCATTCATCCTTGCAACCAATTAGGACTTAGATGAGTGAATGCCATCCATTCATTCATTCAAGACATTTGCTAAACAGCTCTTACGTGCTGGGTACTAAAATGTAGGAAGAGTCAGCGTAATTAAGGCAGTTTCTGCCCTCAAGGAGTTTAGCTGTAGAAGAGCTCCCAGACCTGTAGAGAACAAAAGCACAATACAGAGAAATAAGGGCAATAATTGTTATGTACCCACAAGGTAGAGGGGACCTCAAAAGAGAGAAGAAACAGCTTAGCTTGGGGAGATCCAGTAGAGTTTCATAGAGAATAAGATGCTTGGGCCAATTTTGAAAGAAGAGTGAGTTTTCCAGATGGACTGGGGAGAAAGGGCATTCCACATAACATCTTTGTTGAGGACAAAAGGTGCTGCAGAAATACAAGAATTACCTGTGGATCAAAACACTTGTTCACTAATCTCAAATTGAAGGACAGAGGAAAGTGGGGTATACAGCTGTGTATGCTGAGCAAGGCGGATGCCCCAGAGAAGACAAGCATGGCAAATACGTATTAGGAGGCAGAGGATGGCACGGCCCGGTGTATTTCTGGAAACATTAGAGTCTTGGCTGACTGAGCACCTGTTAAGCATCATGTAACCTGCTGATGCAAGTCTGGACTATGACCTGAGCCCTTGACCTCTTACCCCTAAAGGATACTGGGCTTCCCATCTGCCCTTCCCCTTCTTCTTTCACACCCTTCTCGCCTTCCTTTCCTCATGTTTTAATGTCTGACCGTCCTCAACTTTTTTTCTCTAGTAACTATTTTCTCAGGAGAGAAGACAAAGCACTCACCTCTTCACTGACTTCTCTCTGTCAGTCTGAAATTCCTGGGACTGAAACTTGGCATGATGCTTCTGCCTCCCTGCGAAATGCACCCACCCCTGCAGACAAAGGGAGGCCAGAAGCCCGTCGACTCTTAGCCCACTCCTCCAAGCTTCCCCTCTCTAGAAGCACTGGAAAATTCATATCCCCATCCTCCTCCAGTACTGCAAACCTGGAGTCGCAGAATAAGCATCCTCTATTAGAGAAGGAAAAAAATGCATTCCTAGCGGCAGTCGGCAGGAGGCAGGGGCTCTTCCAGCTTAATGACTTGCAAATCAAAAGCATAGAAACCAGAGTGCACCTTTTGACCCTCTTTCCCACTCTGCCTAGATGTCCTCATAATTTTCTCCCGTAGCGTTCCTGTTATTTTTGCTACCAGCTCAATAACCTTCCTTGTGCATTTTTAAAATGTTGGAGGAGGAGCTGTCCAGTGATCTCAAAGCATGTGTTTTTGATTCTCATAAGATTATGGATACCAAAGGAATAAAAATGGAAATCACTACTGCCAAGATATGAAAGAAAGTTTGCATAGTAAAATAATTTAAACCTAACATTTGGACCCAATAAGGCAAATGGAACGTTTTTTCCATATTTTTGGAAAATGTGCATTTTCTTCACATTAAGTGGTACCAATAAAAAATAATGATTCTCACTCAGTTTATTTCTATAAATTAGATTGGCTTATAGTTTTCCAGGACATGGTTTTGTATCAAGCTATATGGCAAACACCTGGGCATAAAATATACTAGGCTCTTTGCTTCCATGTGGGAGAAACAGGTCACCATTCCTCTCATCTAAATCTAGATCAAAGGTCGGCTGAAGCCTGTTAACATATTGAGTCCTCTCTATCTTCCGAGAGCTAGTGTTACGTCAACAACTCGTGGAAGTTTGTGAAGTTCCTCCCAGAAGCAGGGCGACTGTTTCCTGATTAGAAACTGGTTGATTCAGCAATACACGCCGGTAAAGGCATTTGACTAATCCTGGAATTAGATAAAGAATGAGAGAAGACCAAATAATAAAGAAGGGTTCAAAAATGCTCTTACGTGGAATTCATGCATGACTATGCTAATCTAGGGGGAAGTCTACAAATGAGAGCATTGCCTGGAAATGGTAAGTGGTGGATGGATGCAGACGAGGACACCGGGATAAGGAAAAGAGGTATGGACAAGGGGGAAAGGAGAGAGAAGAAAGGGAAGAGACAGAAAAAAATAGGGGAGAGGGAAGAGATTAAACACTGGGGATCTGGAACTCGTGTTGTTTATTTTTTTTAAAAAAAAAAAACATTAAGTCAGAAGATCTCCGTCCAGTTCCGAAGCAGTTGGAAGACCAACTCTCCTGGAACGGTGGCCTGAGCACCCAGTTAGGACCAGAAGTGATGGTTCAAAGCTAGTGATGCTTCAAGCCCCACCACTGCACACAAGCTGCAGCTGCTGAGGCCCCTCTTCCTCAGCAATCAGCTGTGATTCCTTCCTTCCCCATCTCCCAGGCCTGCTGGAAGGCTCAGAGAGAGATGAATGTGAATGAACTGTGATCGCTATAAAATATTCCACACGTGGAGCGTGTGAGGTGGAAAGAGGGAAGGTGGTGCATTATTTATTATCCTCTGGCTCAAGTGTCAGCTGTTTGTAAGCCTTCGTGTCCTCCAGCAGCTGAGGCACTATCCACTGAGATTTAAATAAAATTACCTTGAAGCCCTATTCCACAAACGGTAGGAAACCAAGCATCCCCCCCAATATCCCAGAGGGGGGTGGGGTTACGTTTGTCCTTCCTCTAGCTCGATTTCCTACTCTGGCTGAATTTTCAATCCTGGCTCCCATTTTCATCTCCTGCAGGTGTTGGACTTTCTTTGTCCATCACCGGGGCAGCCTAGGTTCCAGCACTTCTGCCACAGGACTGTAGACACGAGATTGGGCATGTAGAGACTTTCACTGAGGACTTGAAACTCTAGGGTGGTGTTATAGTGTAGCACAGCGAACAACCTAAAATTAGACGCCAGTGATTCCTTTGCTAACAGTCCCTGGCTCCTCTGGGCACCAGCAACACCTCACTGGTCATCTCTGCACAGACAGCACCTGCCCACCACCATCCAGATCAGCTCCCCTTTCCCTCTCATCTCCCACCAAGCTACCAGCCTCCCAATTCTATCACTGTTCTCCCTGCCCCCTTCTTGTTTGGGTCAGGTGCTGGGGAATCTCAATCCTGGCTGCACGATAGAATCTCCTGGGGAGTCTTTTAAAAATAGCATTCCCCAGACCCTACCCCAGACCAGTTACATCAGAGACTCTGGAGCTGGGTACATGCACACATCACTTTCCAAAGCTCTATCTGTGCAGCCGAGGTTGGAAACCACCTTCAGTCTAGCTCATCTAAGGCATGTCCCGGGGCGAGCTCACCTTTCATACTCAAACAAGCCATCGAGGTATTCAGCTGAACAAAAGACAATTCTCTCCCTGAAGAAACCACTGGCAGTTTTTGAACTGAACATTATTTTTCCTGCCACCATTATTATCTTGAGAAATTTGCCAACAATCCACACTTCATCATCCGGAGGTCGGGATCTTTCCCCAACACCAGCATTTCTGGATGAGTCTCTTGTTCTCTCCTGCCTGGCTCAGGTTCCCAGGTCACAGAGTAGCAGGGTGGGCAGAGAAGAAACCAAGGAATCCTCTCAAAGAGGAACCTGGCTTCTTCACAGAGAGATGTTGTGGCAGGTAGAGATTCAGAGCTACAATAGGAAGCTGACATTATTTTGGAATCCCATTGAGAGAGACATTCTCAATCTCAGTGAGAAAAAAAAAGTAGCCCCATGGTGGTATTATGTTTTGTTTTGTTTTGTTTTGTTTTGTTTTTACAGAAATAGACTCCACAGGCATAGAAAACTTACAGTTACCAAAGGGGAAAGGGGTGGGGAGGGTTAACTTGGGAGGTTAGGACTAACAGATACACACTACTATATATAAAATAGATAACCAGCAAGGATCTATTGTATAGCACAGGGAACTACACTTAATATTTTGTAATAACCTATATGGGAAAAGAATCTGAAAAAAATATATATGTATAACTGAATCACTGTGCTGTACACCTGAAACTAACACAACGTTGTAAATCGACTATACTTCAGTAAAAAAAACTTAAAGTGGAAATAAAAAAACAACAACAGAAAGAATCCATTGTCAAATCTGGAAGTAAATAAATAACAAACACAGAAATTTTTTTCTGAATATTTCAGGAAATATATAGTCTATGAAACAACGTTCCATGTATATCCTCTCCTTTGGTGTTCCTAACAACACTGTGAAAAAGGTAAGCAGAGCAGGAATTATTATCCATTTCTCCAGCAGAATAAATTCACATGCAGGGAAGGTAAGTGACTTACCCAAAACTGCGCCGCTAGGACATGACAGAGCTGTTGCTCAAAACATAGCACTTATCTTAGTTCTGACTGCGGTAAGCAAGCACTGTAGACTGCTTATAAACAACGGATTTATTTCTCACAGTTCTGGAGACTGAAAGTCCCAGATCAGGGTGCCAGCAGGGTTGAGTCCTGGTGAGAGCCCTTTTCTGTGTTGCAGACTGCTGCCCTCTCATATCCTCACGTGGCAGACAGCAGAGAGCAGCCAGCTGTCTTGTGACTCACATGAGGGCACTAATCCCATTCATGAGGGCTCTGTCCTCAGGACCTCATCTCATCCTAATCACCTCCCAAAGGCGCCACCTCCTATTCCCATCACAGCGGAGGTCTGACTCATCTCCCAGCTCTCAGACAGGTAAGACCTGTTAGGAGGCAAGCAGCAGGTAGGAGATGGAATGGTCAGTACCGCTGGGCAGCCACCACCTGATCTGTGCACACATCAGGCCCTGTGTCCTGCTGTAGGATCTCCTGAAACTTGTCCAGATGTGAAGACATCCAGTTCCCAACTCCCAAAGGAAGCTGAGCTCCATTCTCTTTGAAGCACGGACTTGCCATCATGAGGATAAGTGTTCTTGGAGCTGCCAGACTAAGGAGGTGACCTTGAAGTGTCAGTCTCCTAGTGTGGAATGTGTTTGTGGGTTTGAATTATTTCTGCAAGTTCCTTCAGCTCAAGGCTGTACAGACAACCTTGGGTGAGAGAGAGAAGGAAGAAGATGAGATGTCCTAAAAGTGCCTCTAAAAACTGTTGTTTGACAGGCCCTATATCACCACCTATTGCCAGGAACATAATAACAATCTCTCCTCCTCCACCCTCCGTCCTCCCCCTCATGCTCTCTGAAACCCAGCCTTGGGGACTGAACACATATGGGTCTAGTTGGTCGATCCTGCTTTCCTCCGAGGCCGTAAATTCAGACAGCCACAAATCAGCTTCGGAGAAACTTCAGCCCCAGACACGCACGCTCTCCCATTCAAGTCTTGGTATCCGGGCTGAAATATGGCCGCATGTGTTCCCTCCGGCACTGCCGGCCTGCTGGAGATGCCCCTCTGTCAGAGATGGTTTATGGGTCAGCCACCACCCCAGCCGCGGCGCCCCGAGGCTTTGATCTCCTGCTGGCAGCCCTGTGTCACCAAGGTCGCTGCCTGTTCCCACACAGGCCTGAAATACAACTCTCCAAAACACCCGGACAGGGAAGGGGGGCTCTGGGTTCCTCCTGCACCCCAACACAGCATTGCCAGAGCTGACTGCTTTTCTTCCCCAAATAGCCCTTCGTGACATGTCATTGTCACCAGCTAAATACAGAGCACTCCTGGCCCTTTGCCCTTCCTCGTGCTGACAGCTGACATAGAGCCTGCCCACCCTTTGCATGAAACTGCTTCTTCTCAGAGGCCCTTCTCCAAGAATCTGAGCTTGGGTCTGGGCAGGACATTAACTCAAAGCAAATGTCAAACACTGGGTTTCCAGAGTCCTAGGAGGTGTGTTGGCCTAGTGGATCAAGAAAAAATGTACACCTGTCTACAAAGTGGCTTGCGCCATCATCGTGCCTTCCTGGCCCCAAGGTAAGTCCAAAGACTGGTGTGGGTGAGGTCTCACTTGGATAAAGCTCAGAGCATGAACCTGCAGCCTGGGGCTCTCCCACTGCCTGAGCCTGGGTTCTCAACCTCCAGGGTGTGGTGAACTCACTGCAGGGCTTTAAAAGAGACCCACTGGGAATTCCC
The DNA here is from genome assembly GCF_039906515.1 of Pseudorca crassidens. Lineage (NCBI taxonomy): Eukaryota > Metazoa > Chordata > Mammalia > Artiodactyla > Delphinidae > Pseudorca > Pseudorca crassidens. The sequence continues at coordinate 77,537,724 of NC_090309.1, read as the reverse complement.
TGGCAGTCCAGTGGTTAGGACTCAGCGCTTTCACTGCCGAGGGCCCAGGTTCAATCCCTGGTCGAGGAACTAAGATCCTGCAAGCCGTGTGACTCAGCCAAAAATAAAGATAAAAAATAAAAGAAGCATTGATGCCTGGTCCCCTCCCTAGAAGTTCACAGTGAGTTGGCGTCAGGTACGGGAATTTTCAAAGCTCTTCAAGTGCTTCTCCACATGTGGCTGAGGTTGAGGACGATTGAGTGAAGATTGGTATCACTTTGCCCCCAAGTTTCTCTTTGAGGCATCTCCTGGCAGGCCCATGAGGAGAGTTTGGGAGTCATCCCAAGCGCTCAGTTACCATTCATTCACTCCCTCATGCATCCTCAGCCTTTCGTTGAGCCCTCACATTCTGTGTTAGTCTGGGCTCTCCGGAAAAATAGAACCAATAGGATTGTATGTATATCTAAATATAGATACATATAAATATATATAAAGATATTTATTATAAGGAATTGATTCACACAATTATGGAGGCTAAGAGGCCCCAGGATCTGCAGTCACCAAGCTGGAGACCCAGGAGAGCTGATGATGGTGTTAAATTCCAGCCCGAGTCCAAGTCCAAAGTCAGGAGAAGACTGATGTTCCAGCTTGAAGAACAGCGTGAATTCTCCTTTGCTCAGCCTTTTGGTCTGTTCTGGCCACCAAGGGATTGGATGAAGCCCACCCACATTCCAATCTGCTTTACTCAGTCTACTAATTCAGATGTTAATCTCATCTAAAAACATCCACAGGGACTCACTCAGATTAATGTTTAACCAAATATCTGGGCACCTTGTGACCCAGTCAAGTTGACAAATAACATTAGTCATCACGCACTGCTCTAGGCACTACAGGGAATATGGAAAAGTTCTGGACTCTTGCCCTCAAGGAGCTCCCAGTCTCATGATGACACAAGACATGCAAGGAAGGCTAAAGCCTCCACCATGTGGTGCAGCTGCACAGAGAGTCAAGAAAGCAGGAGCTCAGAGGAGAAACAGATCAGACCTGGGATGGTCACCAAAGGTCTGCAGGAGAAACCGGGCTTAATCTGGGCTGGGAGGCTCTTATGAGATGAATTATGTCCCCCAAAAGGTATGTTTAAGGCCTAACCTCCAGAAATGTGATCAGAATGTGAAAATAAGGTAGTTGCAGATGTCATTAGCTAAGGTGGGGTCATGCTAAAGTAGGGTGAACCCTTAATCCAAAATGACTAGTGTCCTTAGAAGAAGAGGAGAGAGACACAGAGAGCTGATGGCCATGTGAAGACAGAGACACAAGGAAACCCCATGTGAAGATGGAGGCAGAGAATGGAGTGATGAGTCTACAAGCCAAGGATTGCCAGCTGCCACCAGAAGCGAGGCGAGAGGCATGGCCCATTTTTTTCCCTCAGAGCCCTCAGGGGAATTAACCCTGCTGACACCCTGACATCAGACTTCTAGCCTCCAGAATATGAGAGAATAAATTTCTATTATTTCAAGCCATCTGCTTGTGGTACTTGGTTACGGCAGCCCTAAGAAACTTAATACAGAGGCTGAGTTCCAATGGACAAGCAGAGTGGGGAGGGAACCCTAGGAGGCCCAGAGGCTGGAATGAATAATGCATGAGAGGGACAAGGAAAACCCAACTAAAACAAAGAATTTCAGAAAGGAATGCTAGGGAACACGAATCAGAGCTGCCACCTCACACCTCATTTCCCCAGGGACCCCATGGTACTTCCTTGTCTTGAGGGAAACTTTCTACCTCTCACCACACTCTTCCACCCACATGGTGCAAATCAGAGCTGCCTTCCTTTTCCCTGATCCCTCCTCCCTGGGCACTTGTGAGGTGGGCGTGTGACCCAGACATCCTACCCCACCCTCTTGGCCACAGTAATTGGCCCAAAGATGGGCACTGAGCCAAGGCATGCCAATTAGGGACTTTCCCTGGGATTTTTTTTTATTATTATTATTAAAGCTGGTAGAATCTTAAGAGCCCTTTTCTCTCTGGTACAGGCTGTGAAATATGAACTTGAAGTTGCCCCCAGCCATGTCCCTGTAATGTAAATAAATAAAGAGAGAAAATGATCCTTATATTAGAATGGATAAACAGCAAGGTCCTACTCTATAGCACAGGGAAGTATATTCAATATCCTGTAATAAACCATAATGGAAAAGAATATGAGAAAGAATATATATATATATGTATAACTGAGTCACTTTGCTGTACAGCAGAAATTAGCACAGCATTGTAAATCAACTATAGTTCAATAAAATAAACTTTTTTAAAAAAAGATCTTTACATCATTCAAGCCCCTGCTTCTAGACACTAAAGTTTTGGGCACTGCACATGAATTTTTACTTTGCTCCTTTCTAATTCTCCCATTTATTCTGTGAGCCATCCCAGGAACCTTCCCCTTATCAATAAAAATGAAAATAACTTTGTTTAAACTAATTCAGATGGATTTCTCTTACTTGCTCCTGAAGGAGCCCCAACTAGTACATCATGGGAGAAAGCATATTTCCTCCATGCTAGAGCTTTGATGCCAGGCTGCAGGGTTTATGTTTAACCCTAGTAGCTAGAGACTGTTAACTGGAGTCTACAGAACCCGACTTTACGGTTCCCCGTGAAACTCCAGAAATTATGTGCAACATACACAGAATGCGTACCCTTCTGGGAAGAGGCAGCATAGATGCCATCACATTCTCAGTGGAGTTTTTGACCCCAAATAAGATTAAGAACCACTGATGGAAGCAATGAGGAGCCATTACAAACATAAGAATCACAGAACATATTATTTTCCACTAACAATTATTAAACACCCTCAGATATCCAGTCATTTATTCAACAAGCATACTGTCAATCCCAGGGTCAAGAGCTGTTGGGGATGTGATGACATATGTGGTGTAATTTTAGCCTCAGAGAGTTTTAGTTGGCCTAGGGTGGTAATGGACTTATACATAATATTGATAGAAGGCGAGCAAGGGTAAATAATACAATGGCAACTCAGAGGCCAGTGTGTAGAACTTTTCCCACAGCCTTAAATGAGCAGTAAGTAGAGCCCTGGATGGATTCCCCTCTCGTCAGTGGACCACAGATTAGTCAGTGTCTCAGAATCTCAAGGTCATCATTTTCTAAACGGATACAAGAATCCTACCAGACCACCTTACAGGATGTTGTGCAATGCTAACAAGAGCGAAAATATCTGTCAACTTCCTTAGTGCCTGGAAACCCTTAGACAAGATATACAACACCTTCCTAGGAGAAGCCTGCCTCTGGACCTAGCTCACGCAACTCAAGATGTGGCCCCCGGACTAAGCTGATCAGCAACGTGGACATCTCCTCAGAGTTTATGAGAAATGCAGATCTCAAGCCTCATCCCAGACTTTCTGAATCTGCAAGATCCCCCAGATGATTTGTATGCAAATTAAAGTTTGAGACACACTCAACTAGGTAGTTCTTAGCATGGTGTAATTATAACCTGACAAAGAAAAAAATCCACCCTAGGGCATGTTACCACAGGGGACAGAGGCAGGGACCAGAGCTGCCCAGCAGAGCTGTGGGCTTACTGCCACACAGATGGATCCGGGCCTCCTTAGAATAGGAATGTGCACGGGCTATTAGCTGCCTGGAGCACAGGATGCAGTGAGCCACAGTGTGGGAGCCAACCCCAGAATCTGCCTTTGATCCTGCCCATTGCTGCTCCTGCGCCATAGACATATGGTCTCCTTGAATCTCCCGTCAGAGTGACACCAGCATGCTTTGCATACATCAGCACGCTCAGAGGGGATTAGCAAACATCTGGGGAGCACAGCCTGCTGCAGACTGCTGGTTTGAGGTGCAGGGGGGCATGAGAAAGCTCTTGGAGTACCGAGCACAAGCCCAACCCACCAAGGTGCCAGTGGGGTCAGGGGCTTCCTCTCCGTCAGCAGCCCCATCTCTAGGCTCCAGATGACCACAGCAGACAAATAGACAGCAGAGCTGAGGGTCTTGGGCAGTAAGAACTCAGGGTCTAGAGCACAGTAACAGCGATTAGGCCAAAAGGATTCTCCTGGTTCAGTTAGTTTTAGAAACACCACGTGAAACAAAGTTGAATTCGTTCCTTTACAGGAGCACCTTTAATCTGCTATGTGCACTGTGACTCTTCAAGAATAGCACACAGTAGGCTTTAGTTGCCAAGCACTTTTGATCACAGAACTTTTCCTATCTGTGTCAGTCAGCCCAGGCTGCCATAATAAAATACCATAGACTAGATGGCCTGAACAACAGGAATTTATTTCTCACAGGTTTGAAGCCTGGGAAGTCCAAGATCAGGGTGCCAGCTGATTTGCTTTCTGGTGAGGGCTCTCTTCCTGGTTTGCAGACGGCTGCTTCCCATGGCAGAAAGGAAGAGAGGAAGTAAGTTCTCTGGTGTCTCTTCTTGTAAGGGTACAAATTCCATCATGAGGGCCTCATCTAACCCTAATTACACCCCCTCCCAGAGGACCCGTTTCCAATGACCATCACATTGGAGGTTAGGGTCTCAACTTTTGAATGGGGGGGGTGCTGGGATAGTCAATTCAGTCCCTAGCACTATCCTACCTTAGGCAGGAAGTCTTCGAAGCCGACTTTGGAAAACACTGGCAAAGATGGAGGTGAGAGAGATCCATTTGGAGAAAGAAGATAGTCCATGAATGTCTGCAGTAGGAGTTCTAAGACTTCCCTTGTTCAGGGCTATTGGCAATCCAGCATGTAGGAATTTGCTTCAAACGTGTTAAGTTCACATTAATAATAATTACCACCACTACTTCTGAGTACTCAGTATGAGCTATAGGCCCATGATGAGCTAGGCTTTATAGACATCATCTCAACTAATGCTCTGAACTACGGTTTGAGGAACTACTATTCTCATCTCCATTTTCAGATGATGAAACTAAGGCTTAAAAAAGCCATTGTATCGCCTTAAGTCTTACAGCTAGTTAGTGGTAAAGCTACCCTAAATTTGACTTCAGGCACCTATTAAAATGCTGTAAAAATCCCCAAATCTTTGGCACACGGAAAACATTGTGCCCCAGGACTTACACTTAGACTTGTAGGGTCATCTTTCAGGTAGGGAGTCATTCCTGGTGACTCTGGAGAGGACACAGATTAAGAAAAAGTCCAGCTTGATATGCAGGGTCCATCTCTCGGTAGTTTTATGTTTTTGATTTATCACCTTTGTCTTGTCACCATATTTTCATATACTTGTTTCTTCAAACTCACCATATAGTGAATTTAAAGATGAGGAAATTCTGGAAGTAGGCATGGAGCTTGTGTTGATTCCCTGACATTAATCCCCTCCCCTCTACCTCTGTAATTAGCTCTTTAGTTGGGTAAAATGAATAACTTCTGTGCCTTACAAGTCCATCTGTCAAGGCAGTATCTTCATAATTACAAATTTCAAAGAGGAAAACAACTTGTCACTCACTCTCAATCAATAAACCTGGCTTTTTGCAAAGGGACTGCTAAAAAGTTTACCTCTGCACAAAAGAGTGCCAAGGATTTGCCTCAAGCAAATGAGACAGTGTACTTTGTCATGAATGAATCCATGGATTTCCTGCCCTGGCTCTGCTCCTAACAAGCTGGCTGACCTCCCCACCATCCACACGCCCCTTCCTCCACCTCCTCATCTGTAAAGTGAGGCGCTGCACCACTAACACCATAGACCCGCAGCTCCTGATCCCATGGGTGATGAATCTCCTAGTGGCCTTTGTACATCAGTCCCAGTTCAGATTCCTGGGAAATGCAGAACCTGCCTAATTCACTCCAGGGGAGCTCCACAGTTTCAATCAGAAGAATCTCAAAATAAGAAGCTTTAAGCTAAACCATTCCAGACAGATGGAAATTCACTCTCTCTTTCAAGTTCTTTTAAAAGGATATACAGAACACTGCACAGTAGTCAGCATCAGTGTCTAAACAGCTTTCGTGATCCATAAGTTCTTCCTTATCTCTGGCCTAAATTGTCTCTACTAAAATAAAAAATTCAGGCCAGCTTTCCATCATACTCCAGGTTATGAAATTATTTCTATTTGGTGATAGCAATTAAATTGTTTTCCAATCTGTTCCTTTCTTATTTTATTTTTATTATTAATTTTAAAGTAATTCATTACTTAAACATGTACAAAACTGTTTTAAAATAATTTAACAGCAACCTTTGCTTTTTGCTGAAGTTAAAAAAGCAATTGTTTTTAAAATATATAAGCCACTACAGTTACGGTCAGTCACCTCCCTACTCCCTCTCCACTGCTTTTCCTCTGCAAGTGTAACCACCATTAGACATTTTTTAAAAATTTTATTTTATTTATTTATTTTTGGCTTCACTGGGTCTTCGTTGCTGTGCACGGGCTTTCTCTAGTTGCGGCGAGCGGGGCCTACTCTTCGTTGCGGTGTGCGGGCTTCTCATTGTGGTGGCTTCCCTTGTTGCGGAGCATGGGCTCTAGGCACACGGGCTTCAGTAGCTGTGACACACAGACTCAGTAGTTGTGGTGCGCAGGCTTTGTTGCTCCGAGGCATGTGGGATCTTCCCGGACTAGGGCTCGAACCCCTGTCCCCTGCATTGGCAGGCAGATTCTTAACCACTGTGCCACCAGGGAAGTCCAATATATGATTATTACATGAGATTTAGGAAAAACAGAAAGAAAACAAATCAGTACATTACTAGGTCACTTTAAAAATAATTCTTATCCTTTAAGGAATCAGGGTAACCCTATTTATAGCCCTTTTCTACATCACTGAAAGGAATATGTTACATAGGGGACAGGGCTGAGCTTTGGAGAAAGATCTGGATTTGAATCTTATCTCTATAACCTTCTGGCTTACTTTTCTTGCACATGATATTTATTTCCTCTGAACTTCCATTTTCTCATCTATAAGGACAACAACTCCTTCACTGGTTGTTACATCTATCTATTTATTATATCTGTATCTATCTATTTATACCTGATTTCACATGTCAGACCTACAGTTGGCAACATCTTTTTGGAAAGAATCCTGTGAGCCTCTGTCCTGTAATATACCAGTGTACAAAGGTCACTGGAGAAAAGTAAGAACAGAGCCATGGACATACTTATTGGCTCAACTCTGAGTGATGGGTAAGATCCCAGGAAAGACAAATTCCATGGGGTCAGTGAAGCTGCTACCAAGCCATGGCAGTATTCATTTCAGGGTCTGTTCCAATAGTCACTAGACTCCTTCTTCCATTTCTGAAAACGTACTACACAGTGCCTAAAACGGCATGGAAACTAGCCGGAGAACAAAAGCCACGAGGTGATCTCATCCTCAAATACTTCCCTGCTCAAAGGAGTTAATTAGCAAAGGGAAAAACAATTGACTTTTTCGGTATTATATAATTCCACTGTATTTTTGCCAGGTATCGGATTTCACCACCCACTGCCATGATGTCGCGTCATGAAAGAACTTATTGTTACATACACAAAACAAGACGAGCTCATAACTTTGCAAGAAGTGTAATTCTACATTCTTTGTCTCATTGCAATTGAAATCTTCAGGTTAATAGGTAATTACTTTTATGAAACACGCTGTGCCTCGAATGAACACAGCTCATGTTGAGATGGCCCCTGCCTGAAGAAAGACTGTTTTTAGGAAGCTTGACAAAGGAAATTAATGTTTTCAACCCAAGCATGTACTGCCAAATAACTAACTCCACCAAATTCTTTATTACCGAAAGGAAAAAAAAAAGTAACAAAATAATGAAATCTTTCTTTCACCATTTTGGGAATCAACTTTCCATGTCTAACTCCCTTCAGCTTTCAGAATCTCCTTCGCAGATTTGTGAGAATAGCTTCCCAGCAGAGTGGTTGTGTTTGAAAATCAAGCTGGAGGTCATCTGATTAGAATCTCTTGTCTTTCCATGTCTTGGAGGAATCATGGAGCCTTTTTGTTTAAAGTGAAAATCTGATTCAAGCAAGACCAGGTTCACTTTCAAGGACCCCAAGGCTGTGGACTTCAGATGAAAAAGAATCTCATACCATTCTCTGAAACAGTAAAAATCTCTTAAAATATAAAACTGAATTCCTACATGTATTCTTCATAGTTGTATAAATCCAAATTACTTTATTTTCTAATAAAGACTGAACTTTAAAGAAAACATATGCTTGTTGGGCCAGGATTCTCCCTACTGGAGACAATGGAGTAAGAGTCTGGAGATATGGGTTCTAGTCTTGGCACTGAGACCGCTCTGAGCAGCAGTTTCTCCGCACAGTTACACCAGCATCTTTTCTGATGTGGACCATTGCTCCCTGACTGGTCTCCCTATCTCCGGTTTTCACCCCTTCTAATCCACCCTCTACATCAGAGGGTCTCAAAGCATGGTCCCCAGACCAGCAACATCAGTACCACCTAAGCCCTTATTAGAAATGCAAATTCTTGGGCCCCACTCTAGACCTACGAAATCACGAACTCCGGAGTGGGGCTCAGCATCTGTTTGTTTGTTTTTTGCGGTACGCGGGCCTCTCACTGTTGCGGCCTCTCCCGTTGCGGAGCACAGGCTCCGGACGCGCAGGCTCAGCGGCCATGGCTCACGGGCCCAGCCACTCCCCGGCATGTGGGATCTTCCCGGACCGGGGCACGAACCCGTGTCCCCTGCATCAGCAGGCGGACTCTCAACCACTGCGCCACCAGGGAAGCCCTCAGCATCTGTATTAAGAAGCCCTCCAGGTGATGCTGTTGCCCACCAACACTGGAGAGCCGCTGATCTACATGGATTCCATTCTGTATAAGTCAAAGCTCATTAGCACAGCTCAAAAGACCATCACGATCCGGCCCCTTAGGCCTCCAAGTCCACCCTGATTCTCCCTCTATCTCCCCACTCCACTCTTGCAATGGACTACAGAGCAGCACTCCCTTACAGAGGTGCCATCTCCTCCATTAAGCTTTTCCTTCTTTTATTCCCATCCAGCTAGTCACTTTGTCTTCTGGTTTCTGCACATCTCCATTTTTACGAGTACCTTATGAAATATTTGTACACAGTGTTCTACCACACCAGCCCGTGAGGTCTTTGGAGACATGCAATCATTCACCCTTTCAACTGTTTATTGAGCACCAGCACATAGGTGGTGCCCAGAATACAGCGGCACAAATGCAACTTCTCTCCTCTGATCTTTGAATCCTTATCACCTAGCACAGTAATGTTGTGATAATTTTTTTTTTTTTAATAAGCGTGAGGAGACTAGAGTTTAGCAGACATCTACTCCAAACTCTTCAAACTCCTTAGGTTGCCATTCAAGAACCTCCATAATTTGACCCTGCCCTATTTTTCCATATTTAAGCTCCAGGGGTCTCCTATATGATCTGCAGGGCCCTCAGTGGCCTTTCCCGTTTCTTCTGCCCAGCCAGAGCATATTAATCTTTCAAAATCTAGATCAAATCCCAGGTCATCCAGTAAACCATCTCTGACAACCTTAGCTTCTTTGTTTATCATCAGCACTTATTAACTATGTTATTCTATCAACGATTACCTTGTATTATTTAGTCATCATACATGCATTTCTGTTTTATATCCCCAAGATTTTAAATTCCATCTCGAGGAGGACTAAACCTGATTCTCCTCCCTTCCCTGATGGCAGGATAGCATAATGGTTAACAGCAAGGACTCTGGAGTCAGAAATCCTGTGTTCTAATCCTGGCTCGAAAGAAGCAATGTTGAGTCCCTAAAGTCCTCAACATCTAAACATTGTGGAATCATATAATGCAGGCTAAATCCTTCTTGCCTCAGTTTCCCCAAGAACACCCTTGTGGTATGCTCCCCATAGCTGCCCCGTACGATAAGGGGTGATCTAATGAGATTCCTGAGTGAGTTTCCACGAAGAAAATGGCCACAGGGGTAAAAATAAACAGGGCGATACTTAAAGGATCCCTTATTTGTAAACTTATTTTATGTGAAGCATAAATGTTGTTATTCTACATGAATGCAAGCAACTGCCCAATCTTCAAACTTAACAACTATAAAAATGGTTCATATCTTTCCTAATAGAGGAAGCAAGCAATTAACCTTTAAATATTTATCCTGATTTCCATTAGAAAGCCAGACATTCGAGAACAGTCAATGACTGAGTTTTAGATTTGGATTTTGGCTTGGTTGATCTATTCAACTTTAGGAAGCAAAGTGAAAAATCTTGCCATTAATAGTTTGAGTCGCTAACACCTAAGGAAAGATTTTGAAAGAACATGATTTCTAGGCAGGTGTGATACCCGTGGGCAGGTCTTCCCCTGGTGTCTTTCTATCCAGGAGAGTTGTCCTGGAAGCTGCTCCCAAGGATCTAGCAGAGGTTCCAGAGAGGTCGTGGCGGTAGGAACTCTGGAGTGTCGGGAGGGTGGACAAGGGGGTTGATACTTGTGTGGGATTTTCCCACCTCACGTTTGTTTTCTTAGCTGCTCAGAGGTGTGTTTGGAGACCTGGGATGGGGAGAGGAGGCCTGTTCGGTGCACTCCAACTGAAAAGTCTGATTAGTAACGGCCGGGGCTGGGAGCTTTCCGCGGGAAGTCCGCTTTGCTTCGGCGCTAGAAATCAGTGTGACGTCTAGCATAGCCAAGTGTCCCTGCAGGACCCCACTGGGAAATCACTAGAGTTTTACGAGGTTAGCTGCAGTTTTTGTGTAAACGGCATAATGTTTTATGATGGGAAACTTAGCCCTTTGCTTTTTATGTAAAAGCATCAGTTAAGCCTTTTTTAATGTTTGAGATGTAAAGAAGTGTGAAAAACTAATGTTGTTTCAGAATTGGGCCAAGGAAAAAGATAACGCAGTAACTGCTCGTTTAATGAACCTCCTCATAAAATTATGTAGCGGATTTGTGATAAGTGCGGACATAAAAATGGTTTTGTTGCCTCTAATTTTGCCAGCTATGGGTTAAATGTTTTGTAATGGATAATACCACTACTGTCCATCTTCCTTATTTATTCCATCACTGATTTAATATGTTTTCAAGAGGAATGTCACGAAACTCACATATTACATTCTTTAATTAAAGTATTTTAAATGGCAAGATTTCTTGATTTTTGTGATTTTTTTTTTTTTTGCCAGGGTGGGGCAGGGAGAGAGTTTTGCCAGAATTACCTCTTACAAGATAATAACCAAATTTAAGTAATAACTAAATTCAAATGGTGGATACATGTCCTTATACATTTGTCAAAACCCATAGAATAAACACCAAGAGTGAACCATAATATAAACTATGGACTTTCAGTGATAATAATGTGTCAATGTGTATTCAGTGATTCTAACAAACATACCAGTTTGTAACAAATGTATAGGGGAAGAGGCAGGTTGAGGGAACATTTTGCTGTGAACCTAAAACTGCTCTAAAAAAATAACGTCTATTTAAAAAATTCTCCGGTGCGTGCGTGTGCTTGTGTGGGTGTGAGTGTGTGCGTGTGTGTGTGCACGCGTGTGTGAGTGTGCACGTGTGTGTGTGTGTGAGTGTTAGGACTAGGGGCTAATTTCATTTTCTGGCTATTTGTGGTCTAAGCCTAAACCTCCCTCCCTTTCACCGCTTCACCACATGCTGGAAATCTTTCTAAAATGCTCCAGCGCTGGTTGGCACTGAGCGTGTGGCAGCTTCCATACTTGCTTGGTTGCAGGACATTCATCTCTCCAGAGTCCCACACACAAGACTGGAAGCAAAGAAGGAGATTGGCCTGACTGAGCTGCTCCTAAAGTGTCTGCTGGAACTTGCTCTCTGGACTGCATCTTCGGCATGAGAGTACGTACCATGTTGCTCTTTCCCTTTTTCTTGTCCAAGTAGAGGTTGGAGGAAAAAGGAGAAACCCGAGCACTGATCTTTTCTGAGAGCTGATCCTCAGGTAATCAAGGCCAGAGAAAATGACATGCTGGGAGGAGGTACCCAACAGGGAAGAGCATCACACAAAGAACATGCCTATTTCTTCCAAAGTGGGCAGAGAGCACAGGGAAAAGCCAGGAATAAGACAGGTGAGGATGGACCCTGATAGGGCCACCCAAGCCCTCCACTTCTCCCACACCCCCTACACACACACACACTGGCACGCATCCTCTTTCCCCAAGGAGTGCTCAGGGTTCAGCCCGCGGTTCACAGAAACTTCCTGATTTGTGCTTTTCCATGACCGGATGGAGATATCAGAGCAGTGAGGTGATGCTCTAACCCTGGCTATAGAAATTCATGAATTCATTCATTTTTTTCCACGTGCCCGTGGTGAGTTAGGCTGGGGGTACAAATGCACATAGGGCACAGAACCTGAGCTCTGTCAGCTTCTAATCTTTGTACATCATCCCCCTTGAGAGAAGCAGAACGAAAGCAGACCGATCTCCCTGCTGTTCGTGGCCTGATAAGTCAACCCAGCCCTTCACCAGGGCCTGTCCCCCCGTGCTCGGTCAGAACTCACCGCTGCCGCCCGTCTGCCCCCGATGCCCAGCCGTCAACCTGGGGCGGACCCGCACAGACCATACTTATTAAAGGAGGGAGGTCATTTACTCCTGTTCTTGCCGACGTTGGCCTGTTACAGGCCGAAACTGTGGAATTACATGTAGTGTTTTACCAGACCATCAAGTGACAAGGAGCAATGGGGTGACAGTTGCCAAATGTTAGTCCTTGTGTTTTACTGTGGTCTCCGCAGAATTTTACCCCTAGGAGAACAATTCAGTTTCTCTGTTTTTCACTTTTTCTTTCATTAAAGGAAAATCTCTTCCCTAGAAAAATACAAACTGAAAATCTGAAATTGCCTCTTTACATAAAAGGGGAGACTTTTTTCAAATAAAAGGGGGAGGGGTGATGTGGAGAGAGAGAGAGCGACAGAGACAGAGAGATACCCTCTTACATCTTAAGCTAAGAGTCAGATCTGGGACTTCCAAAAAGGTATGACTCTTAGAAACTGATTAATTTTTAGACCTTAAAAAGCCATACCATCTCTTTAAAGAGCAATGAAAGCCTGATTCAAGTTGTTAAATTTTATGTTGTGTGTAATGTTGTAATTGATGTCAAACCTTTCACATTTTCTTACCACTGACATTGGACAGTCTACGCCACTCAAGGACTCAGTTACCAGAGTCGAGATTTAAGTAACCTAACCAGGAAATAAGGGCAGAATGGAATTTTATTACATGGAATTGAGAAGTTCAAATGCAAAATAATTAAGTCTAAGCCAAATATAGCCATTCTCTCTCCCATCAGTTTATTTTGGTGGATAATTGTCTGTATTAGGTATTTCACTGAGCTGCATATAAAACTTTATTGCCCTTGTAAAGTGCACGCTGTGAATTCTGATGCTTCTGTGTGTTTGGGGGAACATAATGGTTCCTTTTGCAGAATAGCACTGCTTACCTAGATCCTGAAACCAAACTAAGGTTTCAGGACGCCTGTGTGGAAAGGCCCCAGTGCCGGGATGTATGTGAGGAGCTCAGATGGAAGCTGAGGAAAGGTCGCCGGGGAGTAATTAGGAAAAGAGCCCCCGATCTCAGAGTACCGGAAATGAAAAGAACAAGACACCTGCCCTCTTTGATACGGGCTTCCCATGTTTGTGTTTGGGTGCTGAGGAATTAAGAAGGCAGCACTGAGTGTGGCTCCCCAGGTAGCAGGGCTTGTGACAAAGGGGTCTCTTCCGAGGTGGCCTCGCCGCCCCTCCTCCAGCCTTCTCAGAACTGCAGGCCGTTCGTGTACTGCCGAGGGACCCCTTTTACTGTGCATCCAGTACTAGAAGAACAATATGGAATTGACCTGATTAGAATCCTTTCCTGGGGAAAACAATATGTGGCTACATGCGGTTTCAGTTAGGTTCCAGAAGCTTTCCCATTCTTCTGACTCCAACAGTATGCCTGAATCCCCATCTCCGACTGTTTTCACAAGCAGATTTCACAATGTATTCCCCCAGGTAACCCACATGGCCTTGCTCCTCTGCCTGCACCTTTCCTTGCCTTTCCAGCTCTTTCTCAGCGTAGTTTACGAGACCTCTGTGCCCTGAACATAAGAACCCTCGGGCCTCACCAGTGCAGCAGAGCTGAGTCACCTGAGGAAAACTGTTCCTTCGTTTTGCAACTTACAATGCAGTGCAGCGTTTCACATCCTGGTTCTGTGGACACCAGGAGTCTCTGAACTTCCAGAAGTTATATATTTTTATGTTTATGTACTTTTCTAGGCAAAGGGTCTAGAACTTTCACCAGACTCTCCAAGGGTTCTGTGGCCCTTGCAAAAAAAGAAACCGCTGGTCAAACAGGAGACGCAGCCTAGTCAATAATTGTAATGTCATTTATAAAGAGCTTTATAAGAGAAGTGTGGACCTAGCACAGTTCCAAGCTCCCGCATCAACAGTGGGTGAATGTGTGCCAAGTGCGATGAGAGCTGGGAAAGTGAGAACAATTATTTACGCCAGGGACAGGGTGGGACAGGAGTTTTCCTGTTTTTAAAGGAGGTCACACTTGAACGAGTTTTAGAGAGATGAGTGAGAGTGTGCCAGGAGTGGAAGGTTCTCTTGACAAAAGCGATCCTACATGGGAGAGAGGGTGAGGAGTTCCAGGAAGGGGCAAAGTTCAAGGTCCAGGGCACGAGATGAGAGTGTACGGGAAGGTGGGCCCCAGATCACAAAAGGAGCCAACCTCCCCTGAGGACCCGTACGAGGTTCATGCGCTACCAGAACTAAGGAAGCTGTTCAGCAGGGATCCGATGTCTTTCCTTAGGGGGGTAACTGGTGGCAGTCAGTACTGAGTCCAGGTAAATAATCCTGGCACCCTAGAGGCTGAGAAGCGTTGGGAAGGTCCATGCGTTACAGGTTGCCTGGGATAGATCTGGTCTTCCCACTGCAAATCGTGCGTCCCAGGGCAGTCCTGGGCAAGCCAGGAGGTGGGTCATTCTATCTCCAGCAAGATCCTAGGAAGCAGGCAGTCATGGGTGTTCCCAGGACTAGAAACACACATTTCAACCTGTGAGGACAGAGTCGGAGGGGAGACCTGTGAGGGCCCGGGCTTGGGATCTGAACCTTTGAGGAAGATGCTTGTGGAAGGATTTCTCAGGAGAATATCACAAGCCCACATGTGTCATCAAGGCGGAAAATGTCCTGAGAGCTGCTGGCAAGGGGAGCTGATATGTTCCTCCCAATACATTGTGGCTGGCGGCAAGGAGAGTGGTCAGAGGCTGCGGCTGTGACGGCCCAGACGGGGAAGGGGAGGGTGCCAGGGTGGGTGGTGGCACTGATGGTGCAGGCTTAGGCCGTGTGCAGCTCAAAGACCGCGGAGCCTCCAGGCCTGTAGCTGGCCGAGTCCACCCCCAACATTGCAAGGCCTGAGGCTAGAATACGAAAGGAGGCCCACTGACCACGGTGCACATAGTTAATGGCTGTGAATCACGCCAATACACTGTTGAATAACTCACTTCTCTCCTCCTCCTTAACAAGAATTCCCTCAAAACAACCTGGATGGCCAGGTTCCAGCTGGAATTCTCAGACTCCTCAGACCTCTGCCCCAGAACATGGCAGCGCGAGCAAAGCTGACGACCCCTGGCCGCCTCGCTTCCTGACTCTGCTTAGTCCCCGTGGTCACTGGCCCACACGTTCAAGCTCGTGTGCTCCCCACAAGCAGCCACCCCTCCCTGGAGTCTAGGGGTACGCATCTCAGCAGCCAGGCCTGCTTCCCCAAAGAGAGGCCGCACAGGCCCTGGAGACAGGATCAAGGCCATTGGCACAGGGAGTTCTGACGTCTTAGGCAGCCGGAGCATGGAAGGGGGAAGCAGGACACAGGCTAGGGATGGACGTGTGCCATCCATGAAACTGACGTGGACAGGAGGCGCAGAGGCAAAGGCCAAGTGGAGTCCGCTAAAATGCACTGCCCAGGACACGGTGGCACTGACTGGAGCTGTCCTGGTTTGGGTCGCCCTGGGCTCCTCCCAAGGCCCCAAACGTGGGATCCTGGCTTTGAGCCTTGGGCCTGTTGCTCGCCAGCTGTGTGGCCTTGGGTAAAGCGTTTGTCTTCTCTGAGCCTCTTTCCTTATCTGTGAGAGCATTTAACCACCCACCTCGTAGAGACCGCAAGAGGCTCACAGGAGGGAACAATGCGGCGGAGTCATCAGATGTGATGCTTTCTGCCTGGTTGGATAGATTGAGCACGGGGAACACAACCATCCCTTTCTCACCTGTACCTTGGCCACCATGGGATGGGGGAGGGGAAAATCAAGTTGTACTGAACTGCAACCTGAGCTTGTGGCTGCAAAAGTCCCAGGAGAACGCACCATGTTGAGTCTTTGCTTATTTGCCAGGCACGTGTCATCCCTCCAACATAACCCCTAGCGGAGCTTTTCTCCACCCCAGTTAGGGCCGCAGGGCGATGAGCGCAGGTTTTCCCTCAGGAACTGATGTGGCACATGCCCCAGGCTGAGCGGGGCTCAACTCTAATTTGCCATCTGCAAACCACTCTAAGCCAGCAGGACCAGCTCTTCTCCTTTATACCTTGAGTTTCACCCTGGGTGGATCCTCTGCTACAGGAAATAACCCTCCGGTTTAGCTGTTTGCGGGGAGGAGCCAGTGGTCCCAGTGGGGGAAGTAAACCCTGGGCTGCAGGTCTCCTGGGGGCTGTCGGCCCCGGCGGGAGCGCAAATGCTAAGAAGGGGTCCACACAGGCCATGCTGCCAGAGTTCTCTCTGAGGCACTCAGTGGAGATGGGGCCGTTTATCAATGTCAGAGCCCAACCCCAGGAGCTGGGTACCCGGAGACAGTGAGAGAGGTGAGGGATTCCAGGAGGCAGCCTCACGAGGAAACTGGGGACAGCAAAGCACAGTAAGGCCCTGACATCTAGCCAGAAAATCCGACGCCGGCAGAGAGTGTAGAGCAGACAGTGGAAGAGAGTCCACGCTCCCCACCATGGACACTTCAGAGGTCACAGGAGGCCATGGAATTACACAGAACTGTTCTACCGTGCCAGGGTCGAAGTGTCAGTAAATTATTTAACCTTCTGTGACCCGCCTGGGAATGCCACCATCGGAGTGAAGGTGCAGGCCCTTTTATACAGAGCCTCCTGGCAGTGGCAACCCTGAACCCCTTACAACAGGGCTTGCCAGTCTCAGTACTATGTTTGGGGCTGATAATTCTCTTTTTTTTTTAACGTTGCTAGCATCTTTTTTTATTACATGTTATTTTTAAAAAAATCAACAAAGAAATATAATCTTCTCCAACTCGGGGGCCGATAATTCTTTGTTGTTGGGCTGTCCTGTGCATTGTAGGATATCCAGCAGCATCTCTGGTCGATACCCACTAGCTGCTCACAATCAGCTGTGACAACCAGAAATGTCTCCAGACATGGCCAGATGTCCCCTGGGGGACAAAATAGTCCCTGGATGAGAGCCACCTCCTTAGACAAGAGCAGGTAGAAATGGGGGATGACCCCCAAAATGGGGGCTTGTGACCTCAGCGTCTCCTCTGACCGCGGCAAGTTTGCTCAGGGACTCAGCCAACAGCTGCTCACGACAATGAGCTCTAAGACCAAGGGGAAGTGGCGTGGCGGCGGGAGGAGGGCCAGGGGCTCATCCACGGACAACAGTGGGACTAACACTCCCTGCGGGCGCGTGTGCTCCCCCCGGGGTGCTGGGTTCTTTGCCTGGATCATCTCAGGGCGCTCACAAGCATTCTATGACGTAGGGATGAAGGTCACCCTCATCTTGGAGGAGGGGAACCTGAGACTTAGACCAACAACTTCCTTAAGATCGGACAGCTGGCACTGCAGCCAAGACCGGCGCTCAAGCCAGCTCAATCCAGAGCCTGCGCACTTAAGCATCAATGCAACAGCCATCTTAATAGGAAAGATGATCATCTCCTGGCCGTGAGCTTAGGGAAGACGTTGAACAGAATGTAGGTGATTTCATCTGATCCTCACTACACCTCTGTAAGGTAGCCAGGGTGAGATGGGGGCCCTAGGAGAGACAGAGCCCAGTTCTTCCTTGACTTTCGCCAGCCCTTGTGGGGAAAGCACAAGGCAGAATGCAGGTTTCACTCAATCAACCTCACCGAGAGTCACAGCTTCATCCGAGAACCCAGCCTTTGGACTTGTGGGCAGAGAGCAGCTTGCTCAGAAAGTCTTTGTCCGGGTGTCTGAACAGGAGATCCGGTCTAGGAGGAGCTCCCTAGCCCCCTCCTAGCCCAACATCCCCTTGGTACCTGGATATTCCATGCCAGGGAAGCAAATACTGAGTGTGTTTGGGGGGGCGGGGGGAGCGGGCATTCTGTCTTTGAAAAACAAAATGTCAGCAGCTCAGCCCTGGCTCCCAGGAAGGCTTCAATCACATTCCAGGGCTCGATTGGTTCATCACACTGCTTGGGGACAGGATTTGTGGAGGAAACTGTTTTTTCCTTTCCCCTTGCTTAAAGGATCTGAAGAGTCATTAAAAACAAAAGACCATGAAGTTTCAAAAGTACATCGAGACTGTCCCTTTAAAAACACACCCAAGCCCGAGATGAATACTCGAAGGACAAGATACTGTACTGATTAATTATTAAGAACACATTTTGTGCGGTTTGACGGCTATGCCAGAGCAATCTGCTTCAGAGTGATTAAACCTCAATAAATGTGGTTTTAATAACGAGCTGGTATTGAATTATCAGACAATGGCAGCCTTAGTAAATCTTAATTAGTTTTGTCTTTTGAGAACTTCATTTAAATTCTGAGTAATACAAATGCCGTCCGGAGCCCTGCGAGGGAGGCATGGCTGCCCTCCTGGGGGCGCTGCCCTAGGCTTGTGACCCCCAGCTCCAGCCTATGGGACCGCTGGGGAGGAACCAAGGACAGAATGGGGGTGGAGGGGGAGGGCACAGATTTGGGGGACAGTTTGCCTTCCAACAGAGAAAGACAGCCCTTCTTTGAACACCTCTGAGGAAGGAGAGCTTCATTAGGCCAAACAGCAAGACTTTTGGGTGAAAGCAATCTTTTCTAAAATGTGGAGCTCTGAACACAGAAAAAAAAAAAAGGAGAGAAGGAGGCAGGGGGAGGAGGAAAGGGGTTCCTGTGAGTCTGAAGCTAGGAATAAGAGCTGGAAGAGTGGGCAGATGGATGACCTGGTGACGGGCTAGCCACTGGTCCCACGGAAGGCCTTTCAGGGTAAACAAACTGGCCAGGGTGCACAGCCTTGCTTCAAAAGGCCCACGATTACTCGTTTTATTGCTCAGAGTTACAAGATGATGGTATCTCGAAAGAAGGTGACAGCAAGTTAACAGATCCGTCCCTGAGGGTGCCTGGCCCAGACGCAGAGACTCCCTTCTCCAAACAGAGATGCAGGCACAATTAGACACTTTCAAAATGAGACAGTTCTCTGTTTCAGGAACCCATTGGAAGGCCAGTCAGTGCCCTCCCCCGCCTCCATGCACATTTTGGTACTAATTAACTCCTAATTTGGAAAGGGGGAGAAAGGGGTGTCTCTTTCAAGAATTCCTCCCTCCGGAGATGGCATCTCCGGGCAGCAGCATTTGGCAGTAAAAGCACAACAAATGTCAGAGCGGAGTGGCCGCAGGGCTGGGGATTTACGACTTGGTTCCGGAATGCTGTCAGAGGCACGGCCAGACACTCTCATTCCAGATTGGGACGGATTTGTGTAATTAGGCAAAGTCAGCCAGCCCTGTCCCGGGAGGTGAGAGGCCTGAGTCCCATCTCTGCTGTTAACTTGTTGTGTGAACTTGGGCAAGTTCCTTTTCCTCCCTGGGCCTCAAGTCACCATCTAAAATAGAAGGGTAGGATCTGTCATCTCTAAGGATACTTCCACAGCCCCCAAAGTCTACGATTCTAAGATTCTAAAACTTAGCAGGCTTTTCTCCAGTATACACACACACTCCAAAATCACTGGGAGCCAGAAGCCGGGCGGTGAGGGAGACAGTGGATCATCGTAGATGGATGAATTCCAGCTTACAAGGCACGAGGGTAACCAAGTGGCCCTGCTTTCATCAGCACCTTTTAGCATCATCAAGAACTCGGTCTTTCTCACTGTAGGCCTTTCTCAGCATGGAAGAAGCGTCACCATCCATCCTCAGAGTGGCCTGGGGCTCCTCCCCACTTCTCAGCCGATACAAAGATCACTCTTCCATTCTTTGGAGAAAGGTCCTCGGAACCTTTCTGTCTGGTCTACTATTATCCTGAATGGTGAAGTACAGGCTGCAGTCATGAGCCACATGTCTTGCTGAGTCTGGAAGATGCAGCAAGTCTTGCTACTTTGCTTCTGTTTAGCACAGCATCGGACCGGCACCCTGGCATCCTGGCCCCAACGGGCTTGTGTTCGTTCAGTACCACTTTACAAGTGCATTAGCTCTTGGGAAGTCCTGGGTATCTGCTCCGAAAGTTGCCGCAGAATCAAAGAAAGAACTGCACTTCCACCAGGAGCCTACATCTGCAAATCTGAAAAGGCTGAACTGACTTGGAAAAAATGACACTGCTTTCACAGATGTGTCATTCAGATTTTTCTACTCTTCCCCACTTTTGTTTGTTATAAAGAGTAACACTTGTCCCTCCTATAACAGTTCCTGTCCCCTGAAAATTACCGCACAAACACTATGCAGATACAAATACCCTTCACTTCTCCACCTGTACTTTTTAAAATTATCATTGACTATCTCTGTGCCACACAGCAGCAGGAAGCATGTCTATCTCGGTTAATGCCCTCTCCTCCAGCCCTAGCTCAGCTCCAGGTACATAATGGTGCTTACAGAAGAGAGCTGGATGAATTGTCAAGTTCCAGGATCCAGGCTGTGGGTGCTAAGTTCTGAGAAGCTATGGTGAGAACGCAGAAGGCAGGGAAAGCATCCTGGGATGTGGCCTGGGGTGGAACTTTAAAAACCAGCAGCCTTTAGAGAGGCAAAGGAAGGCCTCAGGTACCCCTTGGCTTCCTCTCCTCCACACCCCGCCCCCATGCCTCCCTCCTGTTGATGCCAGTAATGATTGCCATGCCCATAGGGCAATCAGCAGGAAGACGCCACCTACAGGTGAGTGCGGAGAAAGCACCGGGACAGAGCAGGTCTGCCCAAGCCAGCTTGAAAAAAGTTTAGTCCTTCTTTGACTGAAATAGTGCTCACTGATGGATCTCCTTGGGCCCTGGTTTCCCATTTCTACTCAGATCTGCCACATACATCCCCCTTTATCTTTCCTGGCCACACCAGCTCACTCTTTACTAAGCAGCTTCTTTTCCCCCCAAATCTCTAAATAAAACTTGCAATCTTGCCAAATATTTCTCCATCAAGTAGTATTTAGCAACAAGAGTGCCACAAATGGATCACGAACAGATCAAATATCATACGTTTGTTTTCAAATCCTGGAAATACTTTCCAAATCATGTCTCTTTTTTTTTTTGTTTTCCTTTTCAGACACGTCATCAACCTCCTGACAATTTTGGCCGGGCCTGCCAGCAGGCAGCCTTAACGGCCCAACTCTGGCAGAAGGCTGGGCATGCATGGCTGAGGGAGGGTGGCTGCTGGTGGAGACCACCTGTAAGCAGCTTGGTGACGTAGTCCCTCTCTGTGTGATGCCCTGAGGGAGCCATGTGTGTGGTCGCGTGAGGACCTATGGGTGGGGTGCATGTCAGGTGGAATTGAAGAAACTGAGGCATGAGACTTCATGGGTAAACGGGAGCCCATGATGTAGAGGGTATGTGAAGGACAGAGGACATGGGTTATGTGTGATGCGGGGGTATCTGAGACTTTGGGTGAGGTCTGTGTGTGCTCTGTGATCTGTGTGATATGAAGGATCGTGCAGTGTGTGAGCGTGGTGTGTGGTGACTGTGGGGCATATTGGGTGAGATCTATTAGTGTGGTGTGGTGGGTGGCCTGAGGCTTGGTGTGCTCTGGGCACTGGGGAGGGTGAGGAGGATGCTGGGAGGGTGTGTGTCCAAATGACATCTTGGCCACCAGAAAGCAGCCCTGGGATTGGCCAGATCTGGGCTCTGAGACCCTCTCCAGGAGCAGGAGGGCTGCTCCTGCTGGGGAAGCCACTGGCAGAGTGGACTCCGTGCAGAGGCTCGGAGAAGCTAGGTGGCTGGAGAAGCTAGGTGGCTGTCACCTGATGCCTGTGCCCAAGGTGACTGAAGCAAAGCAAATGAGGCAAAATGGTAAGCAACTCCAATTCTGGATCAAGGGCCTGGGGAAGACACTGGAGCCCTTGGCCCAAGGGAAGTCTGCGGCTGAAACAAACGTAGCTTCAGTCCCTGGGGCCACATTATCACTAATAATGACCTCAGCCCAAGGGAGACATAGTCTACTTTCCCAAGTGACAGATGGCCCTTCCATGAGGCCAGAGGAGGCACCGAGGCAGGCTGCCCAGGGTCTCGTGCAAAGGCCACAGGGCTGTCCCAGAGGAGGAGCCAGGCTCCGGTCGCGTCTCTTCCCTCCTAGACAGGCAAATCCCATCATCTTAAGATTCAAATCTCGTGGCCCAGCCTCCAAGGCCCTTGGCTCTCTGGTCCCGCTCTCGTGGCTAACCTGTGTCCTCTGTGTGTTCCCCCCACTCCAGCCAACCTAAGGCAAGCAAGCAACCCTCAGTGTTCGCGGCTCAAGACGCTGTTCAGAGAGTCCTTGCTTGGGAGTGGGGGGAGGGAGAGGCCTCTGGAGGCTGAGCCCAGGGGGTGACGGGCAGGACGCAGAGAGTCACAAAGATCTTCTGAGGTGACCCTGATCCAACATTTTCAAATGCTTGAGAAAGCTGTTCATAATTGGCTTTTGAAGAAGGAATGCCTTCCTCTTGTCATTTAAAACTGCAACACGACAAATTGCTTCTTCAAAACAGCTTGCAAACCAAGACAGCTTCAGATGTGGAGTCATGTAGAGGAGAAAACGTCTGAAAAATTACTGCCAGGAGCGAATAACCCAAGAAACTTATGCCAGCAAGAGACTGGAGGGTCAGAGAGAGCTGTCAGCCCCACGAGGGGCAAGCTGCCGGCACCCTTCTGCGTGGAGCAACACTGAAACGCATGGAAAAGCCCGTAATGACACAGCTGAGTTGTGCTCATGTCTTCGACAGCCTCTCTTCTCTCCCCTACCTCAAATCCATTGTTCTTTGTGCTTGTTTTTCTGCTGGGGGCCTTAAGTCCCATCCGGGAGGCAGGATGAGAAGAAAAGTCCACTCTTGTACCCCTCTTCTCGTCTCTTCTCTCTTTCTCTGAAAGTGGACACCCACCCTTTTTTACTGAACGCAGAGTTAGTCCACTTCTCAGCAGGCAACTAGAGTTAATCCATTTTTTTTCATTGATTTAATCTTTTTTGTTTAGTGCAGGCATGGGAATAAAAAGAGAAGAAATTTCACATTAACTAATTTCCTAAAAACGAATTTCAAAGAACAATTGAATCCATTTTGTAAATCCAGTGGGAATACTCAGCCTTGGAATTTACCCCCAAATCAGCTGAGACAGGCACAGAGCGTCAAAATATTCCCAGCCTGAGAGATGAGCCCTCCCAGCTGTCCTTAGAGACTATTGCAACAGCCTCCTACCCAATCTCCATGCCTTCAGCATGGCCCCCAACCCCATCGCTCCCCACACTGAAGCCCAAGTGATCTTTCTGAAACAGTGTTTTTCCCCCAAACCCTCAAATGGCACCCAAGTCCCAGCTCCTTAACATGGCGCCCCAAGTTCTCCAAGTCTTAGACCTGCCACTCCCACTCATTATATCCACCAGAAATCCATGTCCTAAGGAAATCTTTTTGCTTTCTCAATTCCATCATGCTTTTTCTTGTTTCTGACCAATTTGCACATGAGGTTCCTTCTGTATAGAAAGCCCTCGCCTGTCTTATCTGCCTAGTTGACTACTATGTCTGCTCCTTCCAGAGTCTACTCAACCATCACCTCCTTTGGGGACATTCTGTCTGCCCCGAAACATCAATTCCCCTGGAATCCTCTCAACTAGAAACAGTTTTTTCTCTCACGGGACTGTGGGGTCTTGAAGGAGGTAGGTGTCCTCTTCGCCCCTCATTGCTTCTTCCAAGTCCTTTCTTCTTCCTCCTTCAAAGCCCTTGCTTCTTTACAGCACAAGTCATGAGACCTCAGCGCCCAGCACTCCATCTGGCGTCAGCCTCCTCCTTTACTGACGACTTCAGCACTTGTCCTGGCTTACGGCCTTCCCCTCCACCGCCACTCCTGTCGTTCTTGGCAGCTTTAACATCCACAGGGATGGTCTGTCCCTGGCACTCTGGTCTCCCTTTTCCTTGGTCCCAACAGATTCAATAACGTCTTCTTCCATCCCACCTCAGCCATCACCTCCCATGGTTGTACTTTACAGCTTTTCAAACAGTTACTTCAACCAATAACTGCATCACCTCTGAAATGTCAAGCAGCTCCACTCTTTGGCTACCTCTTCCCTTTATCCAGAGCAACCGCTCCAGCAACACTGATCTCACTGAGATGCTCAATCCAGTCTCTTACCCTCCCTCCCGAGAACACACACACACATTCTCACCCTCCTCCTTACCCAGCTCAGCTTCTTTGATCAGCACTGTATCCACTCTCTTGCACATGTTTCCTTCTTCTGCCCATTTTTCTCTATATATCACACCAGCCTGGAGAGACGTGAACCTCAATAAACCTGCTTAGTCTGTGTCTGTACCCAACCAGCCACCACTGCAGGAAAAATCACATCAGAGTCATGCTAACTGGATTTGCTTTAGATGTGTAAGTACAAATCTCCACACTGCCAATAATCTGACTTCCTTGCCTACTCAATTCACTTTCCAAGTCCCCAAGATAACTGTTTCATATCTTCTCTATTCCCCTCAAAAGTCTAAAATCCCCTCACTCTCAGAAGGTGGCCCTCTTCATCCTCTTGCCATAGGGATATGGACAAAGTATGTTATTTCTTCTCCAAGCACAGCAAACCATTCTCTTTTCTCTGACTCGACTGCCTCTCAGCCTCTCAGGACCTTGCCCCTGTAATGATCGCCATATCTCCCATTATCTCTTCAACTCACCCCGGCTGGGCTTCCATCACTACCACCTAACAAAAATGGCTCTTATCGAGGTTACCCACGACCTGTGTTTTACTAGGATCACCGGTAAGTCTTCTCTCCTCGTGATAATGAACCTCTCAGTAGCAGGAAATTGAAATGCATTCTTTTCTAGATTCCTGGGCTGTTACTCTTGTCTGGTCTTCCATCTACCTCACTGACTGCTCCTTTTCCTTTGCCATAACCTCCTGCTGTGCCCAACCTAGAGCTCTGTCTGCAGCCATCATCTCTTCCCAACTACTGGGTGATCTCAAACGCTCTCATGGTCCTAAACAGCATCATTGTTTTGATGACCCCAAAGCTCCACGATTACAGGCATTTCAAATCTAACCTGGCACCAAAAGATCTACTCATCTTTTTCCTCTCTCTCTCTTTCCCCCTCTTTCACAGAGACACACACACACACACACTCATCAAGTCTGCTGTTCCCCAAGTCCTAATCTTAGTCAACGGCAGAATCATTTACACAGATGCTGAGACCAGTGACCTTAAATCACCTTTGATTACTCTCCTTCATATTCCGTATTTAATTCATCAGCAAGTTCTGGGAACATTACCTCCAAATATATCCCAAATTTGACTTCTTCCCTGTGTATCATCAAAATATCAGTCTAAACCACTGACACCTCTTACCTAGTTTACTGTAAATTCTTTCTAACTTGCTTCCCTTGCTCCTCTCTTGATGTCACATAATCCACTCTTCACACAATGACTAGAGTGGTCTTTTTTTTTTTTTTAACAGACTTTATGTTTTAAAAAAGTTTAAGTTCATAGGAAAACTGAGCAGAAAGTTTCTGTGTACCCCTGCCCCCATGCTCACCTAGCATCCCCCACTGTAAACATCTCGCACCACCGTTGTATGTTTGTTACAACTGATGAACCTGCATTGACATGTCATTATCACCCACAGTCCATAGTTTATATTAGTGTTCGCTCTTGTTGTTGTAAGAGAGCATAGTTTACATTAGGATTCACTTTGGGTTTTGAAAAATGTAAAATGACGTCTATCCATCATTATAGTATCATACAGAATAGTTTTACTGCCGTAAAGATCCTCTGTGCTCCACCTATTCCTCCTTTCCTCCCCCAACCCCTGACCTTTTTGCTGTCTCCATGGTTTTACCTTTTCCAGAATATCATATAGTTGGAATCATACAGCATGTAGCCTTTTCAGACTGGCTTCTTCCACTTATCAATATGCATTTATGTTTCTTCCATGTCTTGTCAAGTCTTGATTGCTCATTTCTTTTGCTGAATAACGTCTCATTTTCTGGATGTACCAAAGTTTATTTAGCTACTCACCTACTGAAGGACATCTTGGTTGCTTCCAAGTTTTTAGCGATTGCTGTCGACATCTGTGTGCAGGTTTTTGTGTGGATGTAAGTTTTCAACTCATTTGGGTAAATATCAGGAATTCTAGTTGCTGGATCATAGGGTGAGAGTATGTACAGTTTTGTAAGAAACTACCAGACTGTCTTACACACCGTTTCGCGTTCCCACCAGTAATGAATAAGAGTTCCTGTTACTCGCCAGCATTTGGTAGTGTCAGTGTTTTGGATTTTAGCCATTCTAATAGGTGTAGTGGTATCTTGTTGTTTTATAGAGTTCTATTTATTTTCTTTTAAAATAATTTTTTAAAATGTATTTATTGCCGTGCCACACGGCATGTGGGATCTTAGTTCCCCAGCCAGGGATCAAACTCATGCCCTCTGCAGTGGAAGCGTGAGTCTTAACCACTGGACCGCCAGGGAAGTCCTCTAGCGTTGTCTTTTAAAATCCTACATTTGATCGTATTGCTCCTCTTTTTAAAGCTATCCAAAGATTTCCCATTACAACAACTGTCAGGTCCAAAGTCCTTATGATGACCCACAAGGCCCTGCATAATTTGGCCCCTACCCAGCCATTCCTTTCTGATCGGTCTACACCTATGTCATGCTGGTTGTGCACTTTGATTTCCACCCACTTCTTCACCTCATCGGATACCATTCTCCTCATGGCCACCAGCCAGCTTGGCCCTCTTTCATTCTTCAAACATACCACGCTTGTTTCTGTCTTAGGGCTTTGCACTTGCCATTCTTTTTCTTGAGGTGTTTTTCTGCCAGATCTGCCCATGACTGCCTCCTTCTCATCAGTCAGGTCTTGGCTTAAACACTAATCTCTAAGAGAGGACTTTCCTAACTCCAGGCACTTCTGGATGAATGGATGGATGGATGGATGGATGGATGGATAGATGGATGAATGGATGGATGGATGGTTGGATGGATGGATGTGAATCCTAAATGGAGTGAAAGAAAACTTGGTTGCTGTGAGGTAGAACGCCACTATATCAAAGGAAGGAGAATTCCAGGAGTCAGTGGGAGCAGCCATTCCATGCCCCTGTCAGAGAAAAACGACTAAAACAGAAGAGAGAGTACAGGATGGAATAGGGCAAACCTTAGGGAGCTGGCCATATCAAATGAATTAGAACAGGCTTGTGGAGGCGTACTAGAGAGTCCAGTGCCTACAATCACGTTCCTAAGAACATACGAAGCACCAGACCTTAATTACACACCAGCATATGCAATTGAGTGTCTGATGTACACACGTCGGTAAATTCCTAGAGCCTTAAACTAGAAGCAAGATGCCTAGGTTAGGGAGATGCCAGCTCAGAGCCTACTGCCTTGCAGTGTAACAACCGCTGTCATCTGCATCTTTAGCTACATCCAGTTAGTTCAGAAATCCAGGCAGAGAATAAAACGCAGCATCACACATTACCAGGAGCATCACAGATCAGCTGTGGGCTGGAGAGAATCCAAGCCTGTGCCATTTGATTTTTCTCATGTATGTAATTTCTTGTTTGATGCTGTGAAACTCAAAGCTTACTATTTTAACATTTATGACCAAAGATAATTGGCAGCTTTACGTCACTTCTGTAATGACTTTTTTCTCAAACCATGTCTGATCAAGACACAGTTTAGGTTATGGTGTCTCAAACTGGGGGTCGTGAACCATTAATTTGTCATGAAATTGATTTAGACAGTTCACAACCAGCATATTTTTACCAAAATAGAGTAGATGAGAATAGAAAATCAAAGTGTATCACGCGTAGTAAGGGTAAGTATTACTTGAGAAAACATATGTTTCAGTTATACATATAATGTATATATACACATACATATGTGTATAATGAGATACAATGTAAAATGTAGGGTCATGGCCAAAAAAGCAGAAGCTGTGCTCTAGGTTTCACTTGGCTATATAAATATGCTATGAATAATGTATAAATACATTCTAAAAGAACTTTAAAATTCATGTAGAATTTATTCATGTCAATGTAGAGCTGTCAGAGATAATAACCATCAAAAATGGTACACAACAGGTGTGGCAATCTAGAGCGTTCTGTATTAAGGCTGGGATCCTGACATTCCACTACACCACAAGTCTAGAGAACTAGGTTCTGATTTCTTTCCTTTTACTCTCTGGCATGATAGCTTTAGGAAATTCCCCCTCCCTCTTCTGGGCCTCAGATTCCTTACCTCTCTCTAAACTGAGGGACAGATTCATTTGTTTCCGAGAAGCCCTCCATGGAACTCATGCATTCGGAGTCTACTAGAGACTGCGTGAAATGCTCAAGAACTTCAAAATCAAATAAACCGGACTCAAATCCCAGGTACTTACTTACCACTGAGTAACGCTGCCACTGTCCTTCGTCAGAAATTGGGAATGATGCTGCATCCTCCATGAGCAGTGATCGTGCAACGCTCCCGGCATAGGAGAGGGTCTCCATAAAAATGTCCATTGTTGTGATGCCCGACTCTGCTTCTCCATGTCTGTACCGACGTCTGTGCACCTTTAACCACGGCCCAGCATTCCTCGCCTCAGTATAGCTCTAGTCTCACTCTAAAGGGTCCCTTTCTTTGCATGGTTGGCATTTCTCACAAATATCCATCAGCAGCATTCCCGGTTTCCATGACCGTGGTCTCTTCCCATCTCAGAAGCATGCCCCGCTGAGCCTCGGCCGCCTACGACTCCCCTCCTCCAGCCCTGTGGGTGCCAGGGTCCAGGTCTGAACTCTAGGTCAGCCCTAAGCCCATCAGAGAAAGTCACCTTTACCCATCAGCTAAATGCCTTCCTTTATGTCCGTCAATGCTGCATCAGAAAGTAGGAGAAAATGCTCCTCAGACTGTCACCTAAAAATATATATATATAAATGTTAGAACGGAATAGCAAGTGGACATGAAGTCAAGTACATAAATTGTGAAATATGGCCTGAGCCTTCATTCTTTTTTTATCTGTGACAGTATAAACATCATACCAGTCTCTCAAACAGAAAAGGGAAATGTATAGCGATATCTCAGGCCATTTAACAACGTGAAGGGCACTGGACCACACGAACACTTTAACCCTTCTCTGCTTGTGCTTCTGTCCCATCCACATCCCTCATCTCTCACCCCTCTGCCCCTCACTGGCCTGTGATAGTCATTTGAAGGAGAGCACTCCATGAGGTGTGAAGAGGCCTAGATCCTGGGCCACAGGCACAGCCCCTGCTGTCCCTGTGCCACCCCACTGTTCTCTGGGTTATATAAGTTCTTCCAGAACCTTCTAAGCCAGCTCAGCCCATCTCAGTAGCTGACAAGACCATAGCTCTCAGGGAAATGAGGCTGCAAAGTCACTGGGGCCTGGGCTACTCCCTCCTTGCCCTGTCTTGTCAGTTACAGGCCCTGCACAGCCGATGGGCCTCTGCCTGGAGCTAGGGCATGCTGGCTTCTGGAAAGGTCCACTGTGTTCTGAGCTGCAGGGTGTGGGATCCTGAAGCCAGAACCTAGGGGAGGGGCAGAGCCTATGAATCCAGGTTCATTTCCATGCCAGAGAGTCCTGGATTTCTTTCTGCTGTGCCGTGGCCCCTGCACCCTGATCTCTTCCTTAGGCTGCACTTCTCCAGGGTCCAGCCCCCTCGCTGTGCTCTGTAAAGGCCAGGAGGCCCAAGCGGCAGGAAAAATCCCCACCAGGCATGGCACGGCCTTGCCAGAGCCCGGAGTCCCCTGAGCCCCTGGCTGGGGGACTCCACTCTGTCCTAGAGAGGGGCAGCAAGGGGCAGGAGGGAGGGAGATGTGGGGTAGAGGAGAAAATGACAGGGTAAGATCTCCCTTGTAGGAAACATCAAGACAAATGGAAATTGCATGTGAGTAGAAGTGGGGAAACTTCCTCTGGCCTCAGCTTTCAGAGGCGCTGATTGAGGGGACAGAGAATCCTGATCTAGACTGTTTCAGCTGAGCAGACCACCTGCTCTCCAGAGGGAACTGGACCAACCCAGCAGGCAGGGGCCGTTCTGCCCCAAATGTCCGGCTCTCTCCCCACCCCCGGGCTGCCCACCTCTGCACTCCATCTCCCTGAAGCCACACTGGAAGGCGGGGCAGGTGGGTTTGCTGCATTAGCTACAGTCCCACAGCAAGAGCCCCTGGAGAAGGTCACAGCCCAGGGTGTTGCCGCCTGGGAGAGCAGATCTACAGGCTGCTAGTGGGGGCTATGGCCAGACTTGAGGCCTGGGCTTGGTGGGGGGTGGGAGGACCCCTGAAAACAGCTGGAGACACTGATCACAAACCAACTGTACCTTGCAGTTATGCCCGTCTGCAGCTCTGTCTCAGAGCTCTGTCCCCACAGCAAGGAAGGAGCAAAGAAGGAAGGACAGCAAAGAAGAAAGGCAAGGACGGAGGGAGAGAGGGAGGGAGGAAGGGAGGAAGGATCCCCAGCTGCTGTGCTCCAGGCTAAACACAAAATCTCAGGGGGAAACTCAAAGGTAGAGGTACGACCAGCAGTCGGTCACCTGCACACGATGCCAGCCGAGTGGTCAGCCAGCCTCTGACCGCCCAGCTCCCCACCCATAGTGGAAAGCTCTGCACCGGCAAGTCAGTCCTTCCAGAGGGCAGAAATGGGCCACACCACGATGGCCACCCATAGGTCCTAGTTCCACCCACTGGAGCCACACAGAGGTGGCCACAAGATGGCCCCTGAGATACTGAAGATGCTTTTCTGCCACCCCAGGATTCTCCAGGCTACACCCATCTGAGAGCCTTCATCTGGCCCTAGGCTGCCATGATTTCAGGAGAACTCACTATCCCATCAGCCGTATCTGAAAGAGCTGTAGAAAAGCACAGGTCTCACCACTGACGCCCACCCTCTCCTAGGTCCAGGCTTGCTATTGGCTTCTGTTCCTCCCATCAAGACAGACAAAGTGTTCATTCCACTAAATTTGGTTGGAGTGAGGGTGGGTGGACATTTTGGTGACTTTTTTTTTCCCTGAAGAGAACACTAATACTTATGGTTCCTTAAATAAATGCACACTTACCCTCAAAGACACCACCCTTGCAAAGGGCTAGAGGAGAGGAAGCAAGTTAACATTGTTGCCTGAATCTAGAAATCACACAGCAGGAGAGAAGAAGAATGTTCAAACAAATGTTTGTAAAAGCCAAACAAATGTTTTGGGCTGTTTGATTCCCGTTCACACCCAAGCACTCTTGCTGATGGATGGGGGTTACAGGAACTCCCCCAGCTGGGGGTCAGTCTTCATTCAAACCGCCACAGCCGCCAAAGCCTTCTCCGTACAGTGAAAAAGATAAATGACCCTCTGCCCTCACCCACAGATGATGTCACCTAGGCACCACCAAAGCATACAGGCTTTGCACCCAGGCAAGACACATCAAGGCAGGGACCCTTCCTCTGGGTTCATGTCCCCTGCTCTATGGGGCTAAGAGGGAAGGAGCCATGTCTATGCTCCAGTAGCCGAGGCCAGTGAGCACACAGCAAGGTGGAAAAGAGGCAGGGGCTGCCAACAGGGCTGAACATTGCCCACTTTCCTGAGATGGAGTTTGGATGAACTTGGCAGCTACCAACCTGCTAGTCTGCAGGGTCTTGTACGTGGGGAGCACGATTCCAACAGAAACAATAGGACAAGACCCAGGTCTAGACATGCCCTCCACCTGGGCAGCTGCCTGGACAGTTTTGTGCCTCGACTCATCTGAAAGGGGGCCAGGAATGCAGGAACACAGACCCTTCCCTGGAGTTGGAGGGGGTGGACCTCAGTACAGATAGCTGAAGCACCGCTTCCCTGGCACAGGCAGAGGCCAGAAGTGGGCAATGGGCACCGGCTGACCTGAGAACAGCCTGCTTCCCAGGCCCATGTCTGGGAATTTTCTCTCTCCAAATATGAAAGAAATAAAAATAGGGAGGCAGGAAGGCCAAAATATGTTTGCAGAAACCTAAGTCTGGTTTTGAAACGCTTGCTCCCACCATTTCAAGGCTAAGAATAATGGAAGGAGCCGGGAATCCTGGCCGGGTCCCAAGGTGTGAGAGCACTTGGATTTGAGAGCACACGAGTATCTGCGCCACACCAAGTGCTCTGGAGCTAGTCAGAAGTGTCAAGAGCCTTTAGAGAAATGAATGAGCAGCTGAGTAAGAAATGTGACTGCTGACAAGCAGGAATTACCTCTACAAAACACTGCGAAGTATCAGTGATAGAAACACAGTCTACGGCTGCGCAGTACAGAGGGCAGAGCTGCCCACACATGGCTGAGCTCCGGCAGTGGCCCGGGCCCAGGCGGACAGATTCCACCCAGCTGGACCTTGGGACAAGACCACAGGGAAACTTAACAAACAGCAAACAAAAAAGGATCGGGTTCAGCTTGTCACTTCAACTCAGCTTTCAAACATCTGGGTGTTCCCGTGACATCTCGTTATGGGCTACATTGTCTCCCCCCCTCCCCAAATTCACAGGTTAAAGTCTTAACCATTACTACCTTCCAATGTGACTGTATTTAGAGATAGGGTCTTTCAAGAGGTAATTAATTTAAAATGAGGTCATTAGAGTCCAATATGACTGGCGTCCTGATAAGGAGAGGAAATTAGGACACAGAAAAGTAGAGGAAAGACCACGTACAGAGGCAGGGAGACGATGGTCACCTACAAGCAGAGAAGAGAGGTCTCGGAAGAAACTAACCCTGATGACAACTCGATCTTGGACTTCCAGCCTCGGGAGCTGTGAGAAAATAAACTTCTATTGTTCAAGCCACGCAGTCTTGGTACTTTGTTACGGCAGCCCGAGCATACAAATACACACCTGGTTTGCTTGTTCTGGGTGTTTAATGAAAGTGGACTGAAGTTTTCATTTGTTGTAAGGAAACAGAGGGGATGTGAGAGCTTTCACACATCCGAATCCCAGCCTCACAGACAGGGAAGCTACTTGGTTCTCTGGAGCCCAAGAGGACGGAGGAAAGGGACAGACACTGAGTGAGTCAGGCCTTAGGATAAGCTCTTTACACTCACTGGAATCCCCACAACTCTGAGAAGCAGGCACAGATATCCCCATTTCACAGAGGGGGAAGGTGGTTCTTAGAGGTGGTCACGTGCATTCAATGGCAGAAGGGAGATAAAAATCTGGGTTTGTCTGACTGTATAGCTTATTCTCCTCCCTCCAGCCAGAACCAATGATATAAATTCTGGAAGGCAGTTGTCCCCTCTAACGACTGAGCCCTCTACAAACGAGAACGGATACCACACGTGGCAGGAAGTTCCCTAACTGGAGGCATCCAGGCAGGGGCTGGGAGACAGGGGATGTTGAGGCCATGGTTTCCAGTCATGTGTCCCCTCCCACATCACACTCTTACACCTCCCGCCCACCACCCCGACAGGCACACGCACACCCAGGGAGACGGTCTGAATCACTGAGGGGTGTAATTTGAAACTGCACCCCCAAGCGATTCTAGTCTGTCATTGTGGGAGGTGTCCCTGTTGGGAATCCTCACAGAAGGGAGTTGGGTTGGATGCTCCCAAAGTCTCTTCTAAGCCCTAAAAGTCCACAGCTCTTGAACATCTATGGAGCCTTGACAGGACACACAGCCCTCTGGCCCGGCGCCTCCAGAACATTCCCCAGAGCCATGGTCAGGGTATCCACACCGGATCTTCAATGACCTCAACCTCTTTTTGCAAAACATAGCAGTCTGGCTAAAAAGAGCAGCGGAGGGTGCCCAGGAATTCCCTGGGTAGGTCAACACCAAGGCTCCACAAGGCTGGACTAAAAGTGTGCTGTATTTATTCTCACTTGATCAGATCCAGGGAGGAAAGTGGAGAGCAGCGGCTGGGCTGGCAGGTCGGCACCGCCCCACCCTCCCAAAGTGTTCCAGCTGAGACAGGACAAGCTGTTCTGCTATCATGACCCTGCCAAGGAGCTGATGACAAAGGCCAGGCTCATGGCTCCAAGCCCTGCAGCCTCTGGTTCCAGCTGGGGTCACTGAGGCCCCCATGGAAGCCCAGCCTCATCCTGAGGCGAAGGAAGGAAGGGTGGGCACCCAGCCAGCAGCACACGGGCTCAGAGCCCGGTCAGCGGGGCCACTTGTCCCCTTCTGACCTGGGCCCTGGTGCTGGTAACTGCACTTAGCCCTCCATCGGCCTCCCTTTCCTGCTTCCTCCGAGCCTGGGGTCCTTCGTCCTCCCTGCTTCTCTCTAGCGCTTGCTCCAGGGAAAGAAGACTTGAGTCTGGACTGGCACCCCCTTGGCAGAGAAATTTCACTACAGGTCTCAGCTGTAACTTCCTCAGGGAAGCATTTCCTGACCCGCCAACACGGGGTTACAGGCTTTACTGCTGTTCTCCTAAAACCTCCTAGGTAATATTTATGACATCATTTATGACATTGTCTTAAATTTATCTGTTCACTTGCCCTCTGCCCTACTAGAATATAAGCACCTAGAGGGTAGGAACTGCCTCTTATACCCTTCTATTCTTAATGCCTTGCGCAACATAGAAACTCAGACAGGGGTGGTTGAATAAATGGATGGAGACAGAAGGAAATTTTAAGGGATATGGAAGACCTCTCCACCCAAGCCAAAGCCCGTCCGCATTAAGTCTTACCTCAGGGCGCTCGCTTCAGGAGGCCTCTGGGAAAGTTCAGGAAGATCCTGATGCAGGATCCTGGTAGGAGTGAATTCATCCACGGATCCAATGATGCCCTCCCTGGCCTACAGAGAAGAGAGAGGACGGAGGAGCTCCGGGGTCTCCTGCCTGACAGGGAAAAGCCAGCAGCTCCAGGCACCTGACGATGAGAGAGAGGAAAGTGGGGGCACAAGAAAGGATGAAGGGAGGAAGGTAAGGCCCGTAAGCCCAGGGATCGAGAGCAGCCCCAAAGCCAGACTCTCCAGCAAATACCTCAGCCCCCTGGCCCCAACTTCTGCCCACACGAAGCTCCCAGGAGCACAGACGAATCTTGATCAGGAACGTTTGAGGCTGCTGCAGTCCCCCCGGAGCCAGGACCCACAGGCCTGGGAGGTAGAAAACAGGGATGTGGGGCCGTTAGCGCAAGTCCAGGTGCCTGATGCACAGTGAGGCCAAACAAACCGAGACATCGGAGTTTGGAGCAGAGAAAGGTTTAGCACAGGGCTGTGCGAGCAAAGAGATGGGTGGGTCATGCCCTAAAAAGCCTTGAGCTCCCCGAAGGGTTTGGGCAAAGCATTTTTGAAAGCCAGGTGAGGGAGGGGGCGGGTCACAGGGTACGTGATCAGATCGTGCACAGTTCTTTTACTGGCTGATGGCGAGGGATCAGGGTGGTGTCACAGGTGTTAACTTTATCCGTCCTGCGGTTCCGGGAGGCCTGGGGCTCTGTGTTCAGGGTCATCAAGTAGTTAACATCTTCCATTTGGTGGGGGGTTTTTACATCTGTAAAACAACTCAGGAAATGTGCGTCAAATGCTATTATCTAGGTACATCCTGAGGGGAACTACAGCAGAGGATATGGGGGAAGGTCAGTCCCGGGAGGGCGCATAGGGTCCTCTGCTCCGTTACAGTTCCCCCCTTTTCTTAGATACTCCTCAATCTTGAGGAGAACAAGTTTTGAACAAGGAAAAGACTAAAGGTTCAGACAAGGAGGTTAATCATAAACTTGACGGAGGTACACACGGGGTCCTGCTCGGTTACAGGACTACCTTGTCCGGCTCCGTCTTCCCTCAGGGAGCTCCCAATCTAAACTCTACAAGAGCCTAAACTACACGGGGTAACTGGTAAGATACAGACAGACAGCACTAGGGAGGCCCAGACAGCCATGTGTCTGGGGGCCAGGTGAAGCTCCCTCAAAGATGGTCCTGGGCCTCACCTTTGATGGGGGAGTGCGGGTGGGCAATGGGGGTCGGGGAGGGGGGAACATCGGGCGGAGTTGAGAATATGATGGGTGTGGTGTGCTCAGGAGAAGCAGGGAGATGCCGGAAGACCCCTGTGTTGACTTAAAAAAAATATATGCGCGACGCGCGAGTTGCGAGTTCAGTTTTATTCGGCGCACAGTGAGGACTGCAGCCTGGGAGACAGATAACTCAGAGAAACTGCTTGAGGAGGCATTGGGAGGAGCCAGGATAAATAGGGGTTTTGCAACAAACAGCAGGTAATTGGGACCGTCAAAAGATTATTGTTAAATAAAGAAAACCAGATATCTCAAGTTAAGGCATTTAGCGGCTTTTCTAGGTACGGGAAGATGCAAGAGTCTGGGCTCAGGGCAATCACTCCTTTGATATGCACCTCAGCTATCTGGGGCCTGTATTTTCACAACCTGAGTTTCCTCAGGGCTCACTGCGGGGAGTGGCTGCAGTCCGATGGCTGCTAGATGGCGGGCATTCTTTTCAGCCCCGAGTTTCCTCAGGGCTCACCAGCTCACTTTGGAGGGCTGCAATCGTTGGTGACTGTGACATCGTTTATTGATATGGCAGGAAATATTCCGTTTATAAACATTCCATTCCATTTATAAATATTCCATTTATCACCTGAAACACCTGGAAGGATGGTGGTCTCGAGCTGGCAGCCAGTGTGCAATGACCAGGCTCTGGGACAGCTCTGAATACCGGGGCGCATCAAATCCTGGGGCCTGTGTTCACATCCTGAAACTTGCTTGTACTTGCTTCTTCAGAGTTTGGTTCACTACCGCCTTTTCCTGACCGTTCCTGACCCCATTTAGGTGCCATGGTGACGTCTGAATTAGCTTGGCCTGGCCAGCTGAAGGCTAGCCCACCCCTACTCTCCCAGGGCTAGTCATGGGCACAGAAGGCCCTAGAAAGTGGGTTATGCTGGACCAAGGCAGGTCGACCAGACCGGCAACTTTATTCACCAAGCTGCATCTCTAGGAGACGTACATACGTCTGTGGACAATTCAAAAACAATGTAAAATCGACTCTTGGTGGGCTCTCCTTTTCTTATTACCTTGCTCTCAGCAACGTCGGTGATAAGCCCCCTCCCTGCCCAGACAGACTACTACCACCACCACCCCCATCCGTGGTCTGCCGCCAGGTGTGGACACTCGTACTGTGCAAGGACACAGTGACCCGAGTTGGGTCTCACCCTCTCTGCCAGCAGGCCTGGGGAATCCAGTTCTCTCACTGCCCCACCCCAGTGAACCCTCCCTGCTGCAGCTGGAGGTTCTCCATTCCCCACACGTGGCCCCGTCACAACCCTGCTCAAGAGTCGTAGCGTTGTCCTGTCCCAACCGCTTAGCAGGGCTTGCAAGACTCTTCTTCATTCTCCCAAACCCATTTGCCTGGCCTTTTCCCCACGCCTCCTCCGAGTCAAGCCCCCATGCCATTGAATGAGTCTTTGCCTGGGCCTCATCTTAACCGCTGACTTCCACCCTCTCATCAAGGCTCAGCGGTAACCTCTCGTCCCCCTCCTCCTGGAAGCTTTCCTAACCATGATTCCTTTTGACAGCGGCTGAGCGGTGCCACCTCTCCTTCCCACACAGTTAGTCTCATCCTCTTTGTCTGTGAAGATGTCTTCTCGCCTTTCCGCTGAGGCCATAGATAACTAGAGGGCAAAGCCTAAACCTAGCTCCCGTCCTGCCGGACAACCTCCTCCTAGCATTGTGCCCTGCACCCAGCAGGTGCACTTGAGTTGGACTTTGGTGCCAGGACTACCAGAGGGCCTAGGATATACTTAACTGGTGAACAAGGCCCTCAGGTTATACCCTCTTGGAGAGAATACCCCTCCACCAGAACAATCCTGCTATGCAACGTGGTCCTGGCTGAGGAAGGCCCCAGGGAAAATATGACAACCTCAGAAAACCCCACTTTGTCTCCAGGACCAGCTTTGCTGCCTGGCACCAAGACCATCTACCTAATTTGTGGGACCCGGTGCAAAATAAAAATGCAAGTCCCTTTTCAAAAAGCACGAAAAATGTGCTATTAAAAGTGCTAAAATACAAAGCTTTTGACTTTCTTCTGCAGTCTCTTTCTTGACCTGTTACGGTGACTTGTTTTGTTTATTAATAAACTTTTTTTTTTATAATAGTCATTGATTTGCAGAAAACATGGTGAAGATAGTACAGAGTTCCCAGTTTCCCTTATTATTAACATCTTACGCTAACACGGTGCAATCGTTACAAGTAATGAACCAATATTGATATCCTACCGTTAACTAGAGTCCACACTTGATGCAGATTTCCTTAGTTTTCACCCAATAACTCTTTCTGTGCCAGGATCCCATCCAGGACACCATGTCACATTTAG
This sequence comes from Pseudorca crassidens, assembly GCF_039906515.1. NCBI lineage: Eukaryota > Metazoa > Chordata > Mammalia > Artiodactyla > Delphinidae > Pseudorca > Pseudorca crassidens. Next base: position 77,499,283 of record NC_090309.1, on the reverse strand, counting down.
TCGTCATATCTCCTTAGGCAACTCTTGCTGTGACAGTTTCTCAGACTTTCCTTGTTTGGATGACCTTCACAGATTGGAGGAGTGCTGGTTAGGTATTTGGTCAAATGTCCTCTATTGTGATTCTGTTTGATGTTTTTCTCATGATTAAACTGGGGTTATGGGTTACTGAAAGGAAGACCATAGAGGTAAGATGTCGTTTTCATCACATCATCTGAAAGGGACACGCTATGCGCAAGACTTATCGCGGTAGATGTTGACCTTGATCACCTGGCTAATGCCGTGCTTGCCAGGTTTCTCCACTGAGAAGTGACTCTACTTTCTCCCCTTTCCATTTGTTACTCTTTGGAGGGAAGTCATCATGTACAACCCATACTTAAGGGATGTAGAGTTGTGTATCACCTCCTTCGGGGTGTGGTATCTATGTAAATTATTTGGAATTCTTCTGCACAGAAGATTTGTCTGTTCTTCCCCATTTATTTTTGTATTTAATCATGTATTTATATCGGTATGAATTCATAGATATTTATTTTATACTCTGGGTTATAATCCAATACCACTCTATTTTCTTGCTCAAACGTTCCAGGTTTGGGACATCTGGGACCGCTTTCAGTTAATCCCCGCGCTCCTTTGACACATCAATACTAAACAACAGTCTCCTGCCCCCTGAGTCCTTTTCCCTCTGGGTATGTTGACAGGAAAAGATAGGACACTTGACACTGAGATTGAGCAACAGGCATTGAAACCCTGGCCCCTCAGCTATGTGGCCTCTACAAGTCACTTTGTCTCTGAGGCCTCGGTTCCTCATCTATAGAATGGGGATCTGATGCTCGCCCCAGAGACCTGCTGTGAGTATTCACTGAAGCGCTTAGCACAGCTCCCTGCTCATAGGAAGTTTTCTGTAAACGGGGGCTGCAGTATCACTGACAGCTTCACTCTCTGAGACCTGGCCCTGAGTTCCAAGGACATCAGAGAGAAAACCTGTTTCTCTAAGCCTTAGAAGTCAGCTTGGGCAAGCTCTGTGTCCCTTATGCCAAAAAAGATTCCCAGGTGAAAATTACATTTGTGACATCTATACCTCAATAAAAGTCATTTCCAAATATTCACCTCATAAATGAACTGTCCAAACAACAGCTAATTGAAGCCACTTAGCTCTGCAGATTTGTCTGCCAGCGGGCCAGGGTGGGTAGATGCATGTTGACCTGCAGCAACGCACAGACTTCCATTGGGCAGATGTCTGAGCACGGCGATTCTGGACCAAGAAACTGGTCACACAGCACACCACCTGTGACCTTGCAGACAAAAGGGTGTTCCTTGGCCTCCACTTGCCTCCACCTCTTTCTTTTAGCTCTTTGGAAATCCTAGCCCTGAGAATAGCAACTTCCTGGCCATGGAAGGACTCTGAATCAAGGTCAGGTGCCACCCTCAGGCCCGTACACCTACCCACACCTTCTGAGACAGGGCTCAGCCCAGCACACCAGAGCCTGGCCTTTTCCAGGAGCGACATGAAGGACATCTTTCTACAGAGAGGGATGGGGGTTTCCCCCACTTGCCCCTTCCCCCTGCCCTGTGATGGGGCTGCTCTGGATTCTGGAAACCCACTTGCTGGCAGGACTAACTGGGACAAAGAAGCCTTGCTGGTGGTCCCCAGGGGCAGGTGGGGGTCTTTTCATCCTGGCCCAGCTGATGGGAGACTTTACTCAGGTGGGTTATCTGGGGATACAGGTCCATTTGCAGAGACTGGTCAGGGACTGCACTTGGTGCTCCACTGGAAAACCTTGCTTAGCCTCACTGACTTCCACTCACCCACCAAGTGTTTACTGAGTACCTACTACATGCCGGATCTTGAGCTGGGTGCTGGGTGCTGGACTCTTGGGAAGCACCAAGTCTCATGTATATGAGCATTAAGTAGCTGTAACTAATACTTTTGTCTGAGTGCTTATTATGTGGCAGAAAGGAAACTAAGCACTTAACGCGTAATTAACATGTAACTAAGCCTCACTATTAAACTATGAAATCATTACTGTTACTATGCCCATTTTACAAATAAGGAAACTGAGGCACAGACCATTTAAGAAGCTTGTCTAAGGTCACAGAGTGTGTCAGGTGGTTCTCTGGGAAGCAGACGCCAAGATAAGTCAGAAATGCCAGAGATTTATTGGAATAACGCCTGTGAAAGATAAACAGGGCCGGGGGCAGGAGCACGAGGGGAGTCTTCACACTGCAATGCAGTCCTGACACCTGTGAAAGGAGAACAGAGAGGAAGGGAGATTGAGCAGAAGAGCGTCACACCGGGGTACATATCTGAGAAAATCTCAATAGCCCAACAGGTAACTCCAGCAAAGGCTGCACACAGAGGGCCTCGCACTGAGCAGAGTTGTCCAGGCCCCAGCATCCCCACTGCACTCAGTCATTGGCTGGGGGATGCCCAGGCTGAGAGCAGCCTGGCCTCAAACACTGTGAAGGGCCCCAAAGGTGCTGCAGCGTGAGGCCATCAGCTAAGTGCCCTCCCCACAGCTCCGTGACAAGTTCTTTCTTGGCCGGAAGTCTGAGCAGCCGACCCCCGTGACTGTCACAGAAAGAAGCCGTGGCTCAAAGCAGGTCTTTTGCTGACTCCAGAGCCCACATACTTGTCCATTATGCTAGACTGAGAAGCTCATGCATGATTAGGTCTCTGAATGCTCTCTGCAAAACTTATCACGGTGCTAGTCAACAAGCTTTACAGAGCCCTAATGTGTGCTCATCCCCATGAGGTGTGAAGACAAAGCCTGGCCCTGCGTAAAGGAAATCCTCGGCCGAGGAGGGTCACAAACTGACAAAAACAGGTTCTGAGATGAACCAAACACAGTCCCCACTTTCAGAGAGGCCACCTTCTAGATGGAACCAGCAACCGGACAATTCTAAGAGCAAAACAATGTGTGAGGAGGGGAGGCACAAGCAAGGGAGAACCCTAGCCCAGTCCCAGAAGCAGCATGGAAGGCTTCCTGAAGGAAGTGGCTTCTTAATGGGAATCTGGGAGGTGGCTAGGCATGGGCGGGATACAGAGGGGAAGTTGTGGGGGAGGAGTGTTGTGTGTTTCCCAGTGAGGTGGTGGTGGGGAGGGAGGGAGGGAGGAGCAGGGAAGAGAGAGGGAGAAATAACATTTCTGAAAGAATTAGCAGCATCTGCAAGGGCCCAAGAAAAGGGACAGTACTTTCACATAGCTGTCAGTTCTTCTGGAAGGCTGCGGACAAGGAATGCAGCCAGGAGAAGGGAGGTGAGCTAGTGAGCAGCCCAGTCAGGCTTTTGTCCTGAGGGCAGCAGAGGGAAAAGCTGCAGTGAAGGGCTAAGCCATGTGGGATGGCTGCTAACTGCAGTGAGAGTGACCAGTGAGAACCGGGCGATTCGGGAAGGTTTGGGTGGGAGGGGTTGGGGAGACCTGACAGATTTTCAGCAAAAATGACTCAAGTCATGAGAACCGACAGAGCTCCCATTAGGGTTCACACGCCATACTCCCCACCAGCCAGACGTTGCCCCAAGCAGAAGGAGACGTGGGAAACAGAACTGGCAATTCTATTTCTTCATCTCCACCCCCCGAAGGGAAGTTTCTGAGGAATATTGGCTCTTCCTGGCAATGTTGTTAATAATACTGTTAGCCAAGATGTCCCACTGCCTCTGTTCTCCCACCCCAAAAGTTCAACCATCTGTTTAATGCCTACATTGACTTCCCTAATTAACTCCACACTCCAGGCAGCTCCTTCCAACCCAAATTGTTGTTCTTAAAATGTATTTTAGAGCTTAAGTAGCCGTGGCTCAAGCTCATCTCCAGGTTGTAGGTGGTTAAGACTTCCCTGTGACCTTCATATCGAGCATCCTCATTATTCATTGTTGTGTAAAAAACACTCCAAACTTTGTGACATGAAACGTGTATTATTATTATTACTATTATTATTATTACTATTACTGCTACTATTATTATTATCACCTACAGTTTGGGAGGTTGGCAGGCTCGGCAAGGTGGTTCTTTCACACAGTTTTAGTAAGGCGGGGGCTGGGCTGGAGCCTTCCTCACTCAGATGTCTGGCGACTGATGCCAGGGCTACTAGCCAAAACACCTGCATGGAGCCTCTTCACACAGCCTGGGCTTCCCGCAGCAAGTGTCCTAAAAGAGGAAGAACCAGTCTGAACCTTTATCAACCACTATGATCTAGCCTTGGAAGCCCAGAGCCCCACGTCCCCACACTCTGCTCACTGAAGCAGTTGCAAACCCCACCCAGGTTCAGGGAAGGAGGACAAAGACCTGCCCCTTCCTGGTGGGCCGTGACGTCACGTTGCAAAAGGAACATGTGGATGGGAGATATCATCGTGGGCATCTTTTTTTTTCTTTATATTTTTAGTAGATCTTTATTGGAGTATAATTGCTTCACAATACTGTGTTAGTTTCTGTTGCACAACAAAGCGAATCAGCCACATGCATACACATGTCCCCATATCCCCTCCCTTGTGAGCCTCCCTCCCACCCTCCCTATCCCACCCCTCTAGGTCATCGCAAAGCACCGAGCTGATCTCCCTTTGCTATGCGGCTGCTTCCCACCAGATGGGTGTCTTTTTTTTTTTTTTAACATCTTTATTGGGGTATAATTGCTTTACAATGGTGTGTTAGTTTCTGCTTTCTAACAAAGTGAATTAGTTATACATAAACATATGTTCCCATATCTCCTCCCTCTTGCGTCTCCCTCCCTCCCACCCTCCCCATCCCACCCCTCCAGGCGGTCACAAAGCACCAAGCTGATATCCCTGTGTATTCACCCTGCCTAGTAGGAAGCAGCCGCATAGCACAATTCTCAGCTACATGGACAAATGATCTAAAATGTAAAAATTTGCATTTATTCCTATAAGTTTTCTCCTTTTCATTCTAAGCCCAAATGATTAGCCCTTGGCCCTGGGGAGTGCTAAATGGAAGAGAGATGGGCCCCTGGAGAGGGCAAAGGAAGAAGCTGAGTATTTTCTTGGCTCCCATTGGGGGCACTCGTCTCCACGCGGTCATGGAGCTCTATCAGCAGGCATGTCCTCAAGACCACGCTCTCCTGGCCCAGCCCACTGGCAAATGACCACGCAACGCCAGTCTTATGTCTTCTCTAAATAAGCTGGGACATAGAAGTCGCTTTGATCAAATGCTGGTGCCAAGCGGGGAGCATATGAGTCTAAGGCTGTCAGCAGCCATCTTCTGCAGCCCAAGGCGAAAGCTATCTGCAGAGCAAAGCCAGCGGTAGTGGGGAGCAGAGCCAAGGACTTGAGCAAACAGAGCCCCGATGATGCCATTTGAGCCAGACCTCTACCCCAGGACCTTCAGCCAATAATAAATTCTCTACTTTGCTTAAGATATTTTGGGTTACATTTTTATCACTTGCATCTGACAGTATCCTAATACACACCCATTTTTTCCCCAAGTTCTTTGTTTTCAGCTAAGGCCTGACCTCCCGGGGGCTCTCTTCCTCCTTCTATAAGAAGGAGGCCCCCTGAAGTGTATACATCCATCCTCTAGTCGTGGGGGCGTTCCCATGAAGGGAGGAAAGCCTGCTCTCTCCTTCCTGGATCCTCCAGTTTTTCCAAGCTCTGGAAATAATTGGAAGGTAACCATACCTCACACAAGACAACTGTCTCTACTCAAACTCAAGCCTGCCCTGCCACCTACATTGACCATGACGGTGAACGCACGCACTACAGAGGAAAGTGCTAGGATGGTCTCACAAGAGAGCTGCACGCTTTGTGCAGACCACCCTGGACGCTGCCCCAGCGAGGACCAGCCACTCTCCCAGGGCTCTACATGTCAGCTCCTCTTCTATATGACTTGGAAGCTGCTAGCACCAACATGTCAGCAGGAAATGCCTCTTTAATCACTGCAAAGTCCCTCCTGATTGTAAAGATTAGCTCAACCTCGGGCCTCGGCCAGATGAACCTGCTTTGGTGACAAATTCAGAAGCCAGAGGCAGGGAGTCTAGAGGGAGCTTGCCTGAGCGTCGTGGCCCCCCAGGGGCACTGAGAGCCCGTGTGTGAACACCACTGGCCTCGGGTCCCTTGTTTCCAGCCCCAGATTCCCTCCAGGCACTACCAATCACCTGAGCTTGGTTTGGTTTTGCAGTGAGGAAGCTGTTTTGGGGGTTTGGGGAGGAAGAGGCATTAAACGCACCCGGCTCTTGATTTTTCCGCAATCCTGAGCAGGCTGCGGCTGAAGGCGCTGCTGGCGGGGTTCTGGAGACAATAGGAAAGGTCTCAGCAGCTGAATTCCTCCGTGCCTGGTGCCCCTGCATGGACTCCAGAGGAAAACGGCCTAAAAATGGAGTCTTCTGTTATTGTACAATACAAATTTGTAGCTCGATTTAATTTGGAAACGGGAAGAAAAATGGGATGACATACTTGATGCGCAGACACTGATGTTATCACCTCACAATAAACCTTTGCCAAGAGGTGTAAAGTTATGAACTAACAGGGAAAACAAAGAAACTCGTCTTGCTTAATCCTAATGAGAAGGATGACACGTCTCACACTCAGACTGTATTCAGGGCCCTGCCCTGTCACACACAGGCATGCCAATCACATGGACACCCCCTCTTGGTCACGTGGGCACCCCTCTTGATCACGTGCACACCCCCTTCCAAAATAACTGGGATTGTGTGTGAGAGCGATTAGCCAGGCTGAACAGCAACCCCACTCACAGCTAGGTCACATTACACACATTCTATGCCTGTGTAGAACCCAGGGCCTCGGATAACAGGGGTCTGAGAAAGAGCGACAGGGTGGGGGGCAAAGGAGGGTCAAAGGTGCAAGAGGCAGCCAAAAAGCCTGAGTCATAAGCAGTTTGGTGACATGCCCTCTGATGCCCATCAGACTCCATGGCTCTCCCATTCTGCACTTTGAACCCAGAGCAGCCTACACAGGAGGCATGACCCAGGGGAGGGCAAGATGTTTTCTTTCAGACCCTAAACATATGTCATTCATTTGCATGGACACTCCAGTGGGCTACAGGCTACAGCAAGGCTGGGATTCACTAGGGCCATACCACCTCCCACCATGTAGCTGTACCTCCATCCCCACCCTTCTGCCCAAGAAAGTTTGTCCACTTCAGCAGGTTAACTACTGTCATTAACAAGCCACCCGTGGCTCAGCTCACAATAGTTTGTGATGCCCAATATGGCAGACATCACCATTTGAGTGGCTGATTCCACCAGCCGATGGCACAGGCCTATTTCGCATGTTTATTCCACCAAGACTTCCCCTCCGGTCCTGTGTTCAGAGCCTCTTCAACCTCACTCTCCCCGTAGTAGGTCCTCAGCCTTTGAGCGTGAACTTGAAAAACAGTGGATCCTCATTTATTGGAAAGCATGTTTCCAAACAATACCCAGTAGATTCTCCAGCGCCCCGTGAGGTGGGGTTAACTACCATCCAATCCTCTTAAGACAGATTCGTTTATTTTTTGATCACCTACTATGTACCAGGCACGCTTCTGGTAGTGACCAGAACAAAGGTCCTCCTCAGGGAACTTACATTCTGGTGGAGAAAGAAAGACATTAAAAAATAAGTCTAATAAATATGTACATTAAAACAGTACATTATAAGGTAATAAGTACTGTGGACAAAAGACAGAAGGGGCAGGTAAGAGCATTCAGTTTGCAGAATTGAATAGGGTGGTCGGGTTTTGCTTCATTTGTTTGAGCAAATACTCGAAGAGAGTGAAGAGTTTTAGACGAGTGGGCAGAGAGGGAACAGTGTTCCAGGCAAAGGGAACAACCAGAGCAAAGGCCCTGAGGCAGGACACGTGTGGTACCTGTGGGGAGCGGCAGGCGCCACTGTGACTGGGACAGAATGAGCCGGGGGGAGGTCAGTGGAGAGGAGACGGAGGGGAATAAATTGTTCCAACTAGAGGGAGCGAGTTCCACCCAAGGCCCGAGAGGCAGGACCTCGCATAAGTCGGGTGGAACACAGGCCCCTCGCTTAGAGCCCCAGGTGCTTCCCCTGCCGGTTCAAGGCGCGTAGACCTTCGGCTTCCGGTAGCCCTCCTCCCGCCTTCAGTCCCCACCACTTGGCCAGCAGACCCAGGACCCGGCCACCACACAACACAACAGGCTGCATTCTCTGGACCCCCAAAGAAACCATCCCGCCTCACCCCTGCCCCTAGCCCTGTGCTGGCAGGAGGGCTGACAATGTGAAGAACTGAATTATAAAACTCACCATGTTGAAGTTCTTCCCTTCAATCCAGGCCCAGAAACCTCGGATTACAGATCCAAGCTCCTGGGATCTCCCAATCAAAAGCTGGCGCCCACGAGGCAGGGGCCAGCCAGGCCCGGGAGGTGGAGTTCTCACTTCCCAAGCAGCCAGGACCCAGCGGCCGTCTGGCTAGGCTCCGCATGGCCAATCAGACAGCAGGCAGGCTGACACCAGGACTGCCAGGGCATAGGGGCTGCAGGAGGCATCTGAGGCAATGCTCCCCAAGTGCTCACGCGTAACTGAATCAGGCCTTCACAAAGACGGAAAAGAGTGCATTACCAGGCCCTAGACGTGCCAAGAGCTCCTTGGATCCATCTTCTTCCCAAGCCTCACCCTCTCCTTGGGCTCAGCCTGTTATAGCTAAATGGTTCTATTTATTGCCATCCAAGATTTCTGCTTGGCGGGGCCAAGTGGTGGCTGACCTAAACCAGCAGTGACAAGTGACCACACTCAGCCTGCAGGCGCCCAGCTCGGCGCCATGTTTCAGCGTCCCCACTTTCTCCTCTTTCTCACAAATAAACGTCTTCCATGCCATGGGCAAACTGGAGCCTTGAAACCACTCTCAGAGGCAAAAGGACTAGTAGAAGATGCTTAGATGAGTCACTGGGATTATGGCAAAGTCACTGATTCTCTCTGGACCTCAGTTCCCCTTCTTATAAAATGATACGGTCCAAAAGTCACCATTGGAAGGGCTGTTACAGCTATGAGATTATAGAGACAGTTCAGTGCCCTGCTTTGAGAACAGGAGGAGACTTTGAACCTCGGGGAAGAACTGAGGGGTTCAGAGGCCTGGATCTGAATTGCTTCTCAGAGGTTGCTGCAAGAAATAAGAGGAGCTGAGAAAGAGAAAGGGAAAGCCTCCCTAGAATTACCTTTTGGTACAGACTCCCAGTGGATGCAGAGTATGGGACCGAAGTAAAGTTCTGACATTGGGTTTGGTAACAGAATGGCACACACCCCATTCACTGGGGTCAACTACAGCAGAGTCGGGGACTTAGAGCTCTGATCGCTAGGAGCACAGCTGTGAGCAGAGAGGGTGAAATCCAGGAGTCTACTTCCAGTGGCAGAAGGCTGATGGGAAGGCAGCTGCAGCAGAGAGACTAGTCTGGGCCTCCAGCATCTCTGAAGTAGGAAAAGAGGTGGAAGGGACTGACTTTGGATGAGACAGATGAAGTGTCTGATTTCGTGCATGTCTAGTTAATACCGGAAGTCAGGAAAGAGGTCAGGGTGGAGATACGTATTTGGGAAATGTTTGCAAAGAAAGATAGAAAATGGAATGGCATGGATGAAGGAGAAAAGCATCTAGAGAGCATATTGGAATATATTGGAGAACGTTGCATTTAAGAGTTGAGAGAAGGCCGAGTAAGTCAGGAAAGGAGGTGAAGAAGGGGCATCCAGAGAGGTGGGACGGGCATTCCTGACTCCTGTTTGTAGCTAGTGGACACAAAGGACTGTTTTTGGCCAATGAGCTGTAAGTGAAAGCAATATGTCGCTTTCAGCCAGACATTTAAAACTGATGTGAGGCACTCGAGAGCTCCTTTTCCTCTGCTGCAGTGACCACAGTTCCAGTAGGGGCTGCTCTGCGGGTCCATTAGTGAGAGGATATGGCGCAGAATCAGAGATCATCAAGAGTGAGAAACCAACCTCTTTGCTTTAAGCCACTGGGATTTTTGGTAACCGCAGCACAGCCTAGCCTTTCCTGACCGATACGCTAATGGAGGAGTTTCTAGAAGGAAGATGGTGGCCAGCAGTGCTGAATGGAGCTGCAGTATGGGGACTAGGAAAAGTTGTTGAGTCTGGCAAACAAGTGGTCATCAGTGACCCTCACGCTTGGGTCGTGGGCACAATAACCAGACTGCAAGGCATTAAGTCTTGAAGGCAGGAAACGTAAACTTTTTAAATATTTGGGGGAATGTCAGAAAAGAAATGGGGTAGCATGAGGGCCAGCTGGGTAGGGGAAAGGCTTAAGTTTTTATTTTTAAGAGAACCCAGTGAAGAAGCAAAGGGATAACATGAATGATGGTGTGATTGCCCAAGCTCATAACTTCTCTGCCTGTCCGGGAAGCAGAAGAAACAAGGAACTAGATCTCCTGGCCCTGCAATGTTTTCCTTTCCTGGTTACACACTCACTCCAGGAGCTGACCAAGTGTCAAGGGGACTGAGCTGAAATTGGCAGAGGTGGGGGAGCACAGAACAAGAGAGGAGTCTCCTGGAAAGAGCCTGGTAGTAGAAGGATGGAGGGGAGAGGGAGGAAATTGATGGAAAGGCGATCATCTCAAGGAAACTGGCAAGTTCAGGAGCCCCTAAGGATTGACCTCCAGGACGCGAGTTCCCACGTCTATAAAATGGGGCTAACCCTTGTGACACAAGGTCATGGGAAAGATAAGAGAGGATGATGCATACATACCAGCCCGTTACAAACTGTAACGCTACATGCACATGGGATGGAATCATGGCTGGAAGCCACCGTTTGAGGTATCTTTACCAGAGAATCCATCCCTCTGGTTGCTGCCAATGAGGCTGAACTCCCAAATCAGCCACGATGGCTTGCCGAAGGGACAACCTCAGGTCTACACCGGCTGCACACAGAGTTCTCGCACACTCCGGGGTAGGGAGAGGAGGAAGACCCGAGTTCCATCTGTAGCCTCACTCCATGATCCTGGGCTAGTCAGCCCACCTTTCTAGGCCCCAATTCCTGATACATCGAATGGGGGAAATGGGACCAGACAACTTCTGAGAGGTCTCCCAGCTCTGACATTTTAAGATGCAGTGTTTCCATTAGCCCTCTAGCTGTACTTCTTCGATAAACAAAACATAAAACTATTTGCAATCAATTAAACCTGAAACAGTTACTATATTATTAAGTAGACGAACAGACACACAAAAATAACAAAAGAACTAATAACCGTCAGGTGATATTTTTGATCTTTAATCCCTTCGACTCAGTCCTCAGCCCAATGACACACATACTTTGGCCACACTAAAAGCCCTTTACTGCCAAGGAAGGCTCCAGCTGGGCCAGCCAGCCAGCTCAGAGCGCCCCTGTCTCGCGTTGCCTCCAACAAATGGGCTCCAGCTGTCAGATGCCTGCGACAGGCAGTGCACATGTGTCCGAGCCCACCTGTGACTGCAGCCCACCCCATGGTGGAGAGAGTGTGTCACTGAAACAAAACACATAAAGTTAGCACTTGGGTCTGTGCTTACCCTGAGCTTCCTAATTGTTACCAAAGACACGTGCTGAGATGCAGGAAGAGGAATCCTAAACTCTGACCTTCCTTAGCCCTTGGCGCAGTCCCTGTCAATCGGCTCAGTGGAAAGTCAATCCTGAGACACCCCGGGGAGGCTGATACCCAGGAAAACTTCCCCCAACCTCTCCCATCAGTGTGTGAGCCAATCAACCTCCCTCTCTCTCTCTCTCTCTCTCTCTCTCTCTCTCTCTCTCTCTCTCTCTCTCGCACGCACACACACACACACACACACACACACACACACACACTTCAGCAAAGGCCACCAGGAAGTGTTGGCCATGGTACTTGGAGCTGATCCCCTGCCTGGGTTTGATTATTCCTCCTCTCTCAGTGGCTTATGTGGGGTGAGACAGGCTTGAAAACCTGGTCATAAATTAGCCGATGCCCACGATAGTGGAACCAGTTTGCACCGAAGGCAGCATCCAGGCCCCGCTGCCTGTTGCGGACCAGCTCAGCTTCGCAGGCAGGATGACGTGTGTGTTCTCAGGCAGCTGCGTCTCATTTCCACATCCAGATCAAGTTGGCTGTGGTCTTCTGGGAAAAGCAGAATTCTGGACCGAGCACACCCCATCACCCCAGGCGCCAGCTCCCCTCCCCTGCAGTTGGCAGCTGTGAGACCCCAACGGCATTGAGGTGAGCCTCACTGAATCCTTGGGTGGGACAAGCGAGGCCCGGGGACAGGCAGGGGTCCTTGAGAAGTCACCAGGCCTAAGGCAGCCCTGCCTGTGCTGATAGTGTGCTCCTCAGCAGCTGCCCTGAGAGGCTGGGGCCGAGCCGCTCTGCCTGCATTTACTGAGGACGTACGCAGCCGGCAGCACACACAGGCTCTGCAGACTGAAATCCACGGGTCTGCTGCCTGGTGTTCCACCTTCAACAGCGCGAGAGCACTGCACAGTCTGGGCTGAGGAGAGCATCGTGATTCAGCCTTCCGCAGCCCCGCCTGCGTCCCCCAGGGTCCTGCCTTAGCCAGGCCTGCCTCTGCTCCCAACACTGTGCCCTTAGGACAGCAGTGCGGAAGCCACGCGCTAGGGGTCCGGAGGCCTGGTTCTCATCTTACTTCCTTCACATCTGCACAACCTAAATGTAGGAGGAAAGGTTTAGTTCTCTGAACATCACTTTTCACCTCTCTAAGATGAGACTTTGGACTGGACCATCTCTAGGGTCCCGGCTTCCATACCTACACTTTCCTGTATAAACTTACTTCAGGGGCCAAATCTTACAAACAGTCATAGAGAGAAGACTGTAAAAGCAGGGGGACTTCAAGAGCACTGTGGAAGCTCCTGGCCTTCATTGTTGCCCTGGTCCCCCACTAGGGTTCTAGAAATTCCACTGGAAGAGACTCAAGTCCCGGCACAGGGCACTCACCCAGACTATGGCTTCTCCACCAGAAAAGGAAACACCGGGGCAACTTTTATTCATTCATCTCTCTGTCTCCTATTGAAGAAAGCTACACTCTTTCACCTACAATTTAAGGGCTTCAGAACAATCTGGCCTCATTTTGCTTTTCCTCCTTCCACCCCAACCTGCCCTTCGTGCATCTTCAGCCCAGACTCAGGGGCAGACTCTCTATTCCCTGAGCTTCCCTTCCATCACCCCACCTTCTCTTTTCAAAGAAAGAATATCATATGCCCTTCACAGCTCAATCTACCTCTTCAGTGAAGAAGGTCCTTAAGGGCTCCCACAGGGCACTCCCTCCCCTGGGTGTGAGAGGTTGTTCTCACCGACAGGGAGAGGGGTGTCCTCACCCTTAAGACCAGAAGGAAAGGAAGGAGGGCCAGGGAGAGGCTCTGAGTATCCCTGGCAAACGTGGCCTTGGCCACAAGAATGTGAAGATGTCCAGGAAGGAATTCCTTTATTAAGATAGAATCTTCTGGTTAGAGTCCACCTAGAACTAGAAACTGAAGAACTCAGGCAAGGTGTCTGAGAAACTGCCACCTCTTTAGGACCAGAAGGCAGATGACAGAGATCAGAAGCCATGAACTTGGAGGACGTGCTGTAAGAGCCATGGCTTCTGGAATCCTCCGTGCCATTTTTCCTTGTTCTTTTCTTACTGATGAGTAATCAGTCACTGTCTTCTGAAATGTCTAGTCTTCCCCAGCTGCTCCAGGGAAAATCTGGGTAAACTGATTTTCAGGGTAAATCCAGGACCAGGGTGCTCAGTCAGAACGGCTATGTTTATTAGAATGAATCTCTTGATGAGACAGACAATTTTTTAGGAATATAAAAGTTACTAAGATTGACCCAAGAAGACTATTCTCTGAATACACCATCAACCATGAAAGAAGTTGAAAAAAATTTTGGAAGAATTATCTCTATAAAAGGCGATGAGTTCAGTTTTATGGATGAGTTCTTTCAGATTGCTCTAGAGCAGAGAAAAAAACGGAAAACTTCCTAATTCCTTTTATAAGGCTAACAAAATTTTATGAGAAACCTGTCAAAGATAATATACAAATACATGTATAATGTTATACATGTAATACTGTATGTGTAGACACACGTACACATATATACACACACATACAAATACAGACCAATTTTACTTATGAGTATAGATTCAAAAATCCTAAGTAAAAAAAACCAATAAATCAAATCCAAGGGCTATTAAAAAAATAACTCAATATGACTAATGCTATATTTGTTCCTGGAATGTAATGATGATTTAACATTTGGAAGCATATTCTAGTTCACATCAATTAGTCACAGAAAAAAAAAAGGTCATAAAAGATTCTAAGGATGTATTTTTTAATGTAATACTTTTTGTGAATTAAAAAAGAAAAAAACTTAACAAACTAGAAGCCTTGAACTTATACCTGTAATCAACATCCTACTTATGGTGAAACAATGGTTGCATTCCCGTTAAAAATAGAAAAAAGGTGAGGGTGATTTCTATCACTTTCATGATTAATTTCTAACTAATAACATGAAACAGAAACATGATATTTTTTAAAGTCCAGGAGATCTAATTATCATTATTTGCAGAAGATACTATATTCTACCAAAAAAAAAAAAAAAAGTAAAATAAATCCTAGGAGAAAATCTACCAAAACTAATAACATTTAGTAAGATGAATAATTACAAGTTAAAAATACACAAATCCACAGGTTACCTGTATGCCAGAAACAGCTAGTCAAAAGTTAATAGACAATATAATGCGGGGGTGGGGGGGGGGGTGGGGGGGGAGGATTCTATTTAAATGAGCAGAGAAATAATAATAATAAACCTAAAAGTAATCTTAATGAGAAGACATGCAAGGTCTATTAAAAATATTTTTAAAAACTTTACTCTGATACTTCAATTAAGATGTTTCAAACAAACAAACAAACAAACAAAACTTTACTGTGAAACAAAAAGCAGATTTGAAGAAAAACCATGTTTCCAGGGGGAAAACTGAATTTTTTTTTTCAAATTCTTTCCCAGCCATTTTTCAAGAAGAGTTACACACAGCAGGAGGGGAAGAGTGAGTCTTGCAGACCGTGTTCTCACAGGGACTCACATCCTCACGCTGGCACAGGAGAACAGGCCCCACTAGCCACGTCCATGTGTAAAGATTTAGTGTCCCTGAGAGAGGAAAGTTAGTAAGCTTTAGAAACATGATAGAACATGAAACACGATGATAATACTTGAAATCAGCCTTGGAAATTGTGAACCATAAGTTCTCTTTGCTCTGTGACTGTTCGAAAATCACTAGTGATTCATTAAGGTAGGAAATTAAATGAGTAAGGCTGTGAGTGCCATCTCATGGAGAAAGCAACTGATAGTGGTGCCCAAGTTATCGCTGTCACAATCTTTCCCCACCGTGTAAAGGCTATACCATCTGATGTGGCATAAAGCCACAGTGATAAAAGTAGTGTGGGGCTGCTATAACAGTTGTTAGATAAATCACTCAGACAGAAGGTATAACCCCAAACATAAGACTATATGAGGACTTCCCTGGTGGCACAATGGTTAAGAATCCACCTGCCAGTGCAGGGGACACGGGTTCCATCGCTGGTCCGGGAAGATTCCACATGCCGCGGAGCAACTAAGCCCGTGTGCCACAACTACTGAGCCTGCGCTCCAGAGGCCACGAGCCACAACTACTGAGCCCACGTGCCACAACTACTGAAGCCCGTGCGCCTAGAGCCCATGTTCTGCAACAAGAGAAGCCACTGCAATGAGAAGCCCACGCACCACAACGAAGAGTAGCCCCCACTCGCCGCAACTAGAGAAAGCCCACGTGCAGCAACGAAGACCCAACGCAGCCAAAAAAAAAAAAAGAAGACTATATCAAAGTATTAGTTGATAAAAGGGGCATCATGCATCCATCAGTGAGGAGGGGAAGGGTTAATTAATTAGTAGTAAGGGCTAGTGGTCTACTTTTGAGGGGGGGATAAATTCTCAATTCACTCTTATGTGAAAATAATTCCGGATGAATAAAGAGTTTAGCTGGAATTAAATGAATGAAAATCTTATTAGAAGAGGATATAGAAAGATAGCAGAAAGCACTGAAACTCCATGAGAGCAAGGATGTTTGTTTTCTTTGCTGCTGTATCTCCAGCATCTGGAATAGTGTGTGCCACATAGTAAGTACTCTATAAATTTATTGGAAGGATGAATGAATGAATGAATGAATGAATCTTTTTTCCTTTATAAATTTTCTGGTTACATACTTCGTCGCTTTTTCTGCTAGGGCGTTTTTTTTCTTAGTTACTATAATTTGTCTTTTTAACTCCTTATATCTCCTTACATATTAAAGATAATAACTGTCTGGACATTAGATTTATTGCAAATAATTTCCCAAATTTGTCTTTCACCTTTTCATTTATTTGAGTTGTTTATATCCCCCGCAAAAAAACTTATTTATATGAGATCTGTTAATTCAGTCACATTTCTTTTTTAACTTCTTTTGATTATTATTATCTATAGAAAATCCTTCCCAGTCCCAAACTGCTGAGGGGACTGAGGCCACCCTGAGTGGTCTGGTCCAAGTTACTTCAACAGTGGGGCTATTCCATCCTTTTCCGGGGCCTGGGGACCTGTTTCAGAGGCATCTGATCCAGAGGGTTTCCTATCCCAACCAGACCCATCCAACCCCCAAAGCTCCCTTTCCAGCTCACTCTTTTGCATAACCACACAGTGAGGTCATGTGTTTAGGACACCATTGTTCCATCACCATGGAGATGGTGAGATGTCAAAGCACTGGCAAGAAGCCTCCCGTGCAGGATGAAGCCAAGGAAGAAGATGGAGAGAAGAGAGGAAGCCAGAGAACCCAAAACATCCCAAGTAGCTCATGAGGTCATCCTCACACACAGTTTCCCAGGTGTCAGATTTGTTTCGAAAGCACACAACCTCCAGCCCGGCCCGGCATGTAGTGACAGCTCACAGGCAGCACCTAACCTCCAAAGAAGAGGTTCCCGTCACTTTTAACCTCTGGGGCTTCCAGCCTGACTGAGCTGACTGATGGCCTCCTTTGGAATTCTCAGCTTAGCTCTCCTGTTTTTCTCAGAATATAACTCCATGCTCCCAGTCACTTTGCTATGTCATCCTCCCTGCCCCCTTCAGATTCAACTCCTGACGTACTCTCCCCTCTGCTTCCAGGACAACCATTCTAATGCAAGAATCTGATTGTCTTACTCATCTTCTAAAATTAATTCAGTGATTAACCATCGCCCTAAGGGAAAAAAATCTGAATTCCTTAGGAGGCTATTCAGACCCTTTTCAATCTGGCTTCTGCCCCTACTCCAGCCAGCCTCTTACCACACCCTTCTTCATACTCTGCTCCAATTGTATTCTGCCTGGCATCTGAAAATGCTGTTTTTTCCATGTAAATAACTACCTCTCACTGAAACCTACGGGATAGGCAGAGTCCTCTGAAGGTGGCATATATGTCCTCATGTTTGAGATAATGAAATTAGGGTCCAGAGTGGTTAAATAATTAACCCAGGGTAACACAGCTTTTAAGTAGCAGAGCTGGGATTCAGATTAAGATCTTTCCAACTTTAAAAGTCTTGGTCTCTCCGGGACTTGCCTGGAGGTCCAGTGGTTAAGACTCCATGCTTCGACAGCAGGGGGTGTGGGTTTGATCCCTGGTCGAGGAACTGAGATCCCACATGCCGTGAACTATTTCCATTTTTAGCACTGAAAAGTCCCATGTCCTGGGAAACCCCTCATTCCCCAGCAAACTGGGATAGCTGACTACCCTGCCGCTGCCTTTTGCTATTGATGCCAATTCATCTTTCACTCATGAGTTCTTCCTCCGCCTCCTCCAGGAAGCCTTCCAAGACCACCTCACACCCCCAGAAGTATATTTCCCCTCTCCTGTCACATTCCTGGACCTACCTCTAGCCTGAAAAATCACCTGTGTCAAAATAACGTGTCTGCTTATTAGTCTGTCTTGTTACAGGATGAATTTCTGACTGTTGGAACCCAGGCCTGTTCATGTCTGTGGCCCCAGGGCATGACAAGGAGTAGGGGCTCAGTTCAATTCGTGTTTGTGCGATAAATGGGCAAATCTGACCAGGGCTGTGCTATGGGTAACCAGGAGGCCAGGATCTCCTGAGAAAAGTGGTTTCCAGAAATAATTCTGCAGTTAAAAAATTCCAGAGTGGGTCCTGTCTGGAGTTCCCTGGTCAGCAAGCGTGACCAAAGCATTTGCTCTGCTTGACACTCACAGGCCCTATCAGATCTATAAGTACAAATCTGACCCAACCCCTCTGCTGCTGGCTTTTAAGCCCATTGGCATGTCCAATGCCCTCCTTACAAACTTCTGGGAATGTTGGGTTGTGGACGCATTTATACAACTGTCCCAGGAGAGGAAGAGGATGGGAAGGAAATATGCAGCGTTTACAACTCTCTGCGCTGAAGTCTCGGAAATGATAGTGCTTGATCTCAGCACCCCCTGGAGGAAACTGTTTCTCCACCCCGCACCTTTCACCCCCACTTCCCCTCCGAGGAGACCCGCTGCCCAGAGAGGAGAATGAAGGTAGCTTTGCTCTAACCTGGATGTTCCGGCCCTGGTGAGCAGGCAGACGTGAAACAAGAATGACAGAAGAAGAGATGCCCCATTGTTCGGTGTAAGAAACAGTTCAGATTCAGACTTGTTCTGATTTATCCAAACACATCCCACTGCTCTGACGTGCACCTTCCGGAATCAAAACCTGACATGTGTCAAAACACCAGCACCACCGCCCCCCAGTAGCACTTGACATCTCTCTCCCTGCAGAGGGGACCGATACTCCATCCAGCCACCACCTCTCCTTTCTGCCTTTGCCCCATGATGAAAGCTCTCCTCCCACAGAGACACTCTGGAAGCGCTTGAGGAAGTAATAGTGAATAATAGTAATTTTAGCTCTCGGGACAAATACAGAAGAGGAAAGTTCAGGGATGAGAAGAGATGATGGAAGTGGGGAAAACTGGTGCCCAGAAAACTCAGGAGTGAGGCCCACAGCTTCCTGGGCCAACCATATATTTGAATTGACAATCATCAGAAGGAGAGTAGGTTTATTATTCCTCAGTATGCATAGCATTTGAGTCACAAATGTTCATTAGGTCCTGTTGAGCTCAGTACCCAGATTTGGGGTAGGAAGGGTCGTGATTATTAGTCCCACCACGTAGATGGCAAATTCGAGGTGCAGGAGCGGTATGCGATGTACCAGGTCCACAGCTGGTGAGAAACGGAGCTCACACTTAAACCCAGCTCTGTCTCACTCCAGATCTCTATTGCAGGCCACACTCTTGTAACCCTTACTGCGCTGCAGGTATTGTTCTCCTGTTCTCTCATTGAATCTTTCTCATGGCCCTGGGCTCCCCTCTTTGCTCCACTGGCATCTCCTCCAGCCCCTTCCCGCATTGCCAAACGTCCTGACAGGCATCTGTGACAAGTGAGCATTACCCAACTTACCGCACAGCCTCCCTGAGAACCAGGTGGATGTGGGAGACTTCGTATCTCCTAATTGGGTTTCTCCACCCACTTGAGCTGGTACATATTCTGAACATCCTCTGTGTGCCAGGCCTGGAGCCAGGGACCATGGAGCTCAAGTCCAGACACACCCCCAGCCCCACGACCTTGGCCAGTTCACCCCCACGTGCCATCTGAATCCCAGCAATCCAGTGAGCCGAGCTGGAACCTCCCAGGAGGGAAACGTGGGAAAGTTCAGGCTGCTGGGAAAGCCTGAGGGGGAAGCAGGGGGATTCTGAGGTCAAACACGAGATAGGCTCAGAGGATCATATCCAGTGGCCCGGCTGGCGGAGAATTTAGGTGCCCGCCAGCCAAGGAAGTGGTTTGGGCATTTGTGACGGCGCTGCCTGTTCACACCACAAGATGTAAACATCCATTCGGCAAGATGGACAGCCTCTCACCACATTTGGAAGACTTCTTTTCACTGAATCCCATTGGCTTTTAAAACTTTTTAAAATACGTTATGACTTTGCAGGGCATTTGAAAGAGTTTAAAGCAGATGGGCCCACAGACAGGACAATGGTCTCTCTTCTGTAAGGGCAGAGCAAGGAAACTCCTACAGGGACCCTTGCCCACCTGTGGGGACTGAACCGCCTCATTGCCAGGACTCTGCCAATCTCCCTCCCTCCTTTAAAGTCTTCCTCGGAAAAGCCAGCACTCAGCCAGGCACTGGAATGGCAGAGTCAGTGGTTGCTACGAGGCTGACTCTGCAGGTGCAAGGTCAGCTCTCGTTGGGAGGGCAGCCACCCTCCAGTCCGGTCCCAGGATTCGGCTCACCGTGGAAACTCTGCTGCGCAAGCCTCATGGTCTCCCCAGTTTCCTTGGTTCAAAGAAATACAATCTCCCTTGCTCCAGGAGAAACCTCTGCTCAAAGAGGAGAAGAGTTTGGTCATGGGTGTGAGAAGCTCAC
Organism: Pseudorca crassidens; assembly: GCF_039906515.1. Classification (NCBI taxonomy): domain Eukaryota; kingdom Metazoa; phylum Chordata; class Mammalia; order Artiodactyla; family Delphinidae; genus Pseudorca; species Pseudorca crassidens. Next base: position 77,478,948 of record NC_090309.1, on the reverse strand, counting down.
CAGGCCCCATTTCTTCTCCACACCCTGCCCACATAGCCACCCTCCCCCAGGGAAGCCCAGATGGAGGGGCTGGACCTTTCAAAAGGACTCTCAGGTTGTCCAGAGTCTGAGGAACATTCTGCTGCTCTTCTGGCCCTGGCCTTACCCCTTTCTGGTTTCTCCAGCTGCTGGAGATGGGGATATAATGATTACCCCTCCCTCAACAGTCAGGATCTAGGAGATCATGATTCCACTCACTCTCCAAGCACTCCAGCCTTAGAGAGCGTCATGTTTAAAAACTAAAAATCCTGTAGAGAAAGTACTATCTGCAATTACACAATCACCCAATTCCACAGGTGGGCATTTGCCTGGCTTGTGGGTTACCCACAGGCTTGTAAGGGAGCCCGGAGCCTGCCCTGTCCCGGCATCATAAGGGGAAGGGTAGGAAATGAGTCTGGTTGGTGTCAGAAGGCTGCTCGTTTATCTGGAGCCTCCCTCCTGGGTGGCTGGAGAGCGAGTTCTTGGAAATGGAGGACCACACCCTGTTGGGAAGAAACAGCAGAGCACCGAGGGGGATGCTGCAGGGAGGGGCACCCTCTGACTCCGGGGCGGGGGGCGAGGGGAGGAAAGCTGTTGTCTGTACAAACTGGGCCTCTGACGTGCTGACTGCCAGGACACTGATGTGATTTCTGAGGCAAGAGAGAGGCCCTGAAAGAACCCACCACGCCCACCCGCCTTGGTGATGGAGAATTCCCCAAGGAGGGCTGCCGCTTCACGCCTACAGGAGAGAGGAGCACAGCCACTTAACGCTTTTCCTAAGGAGAGTGAGCAACTTCTGAAAGCAGATCTTATTCATTAGAAAGAGGTAAACTCCAGAATAATGTCAAAGAGGACCAGAAAGGTATACAAAAGTTGAGACACAACCACTTTATCCATGGGATGTCCAGTGTGTCCCTTACCTAGAAGTAAGGACTGGAATGGCTACAAAGTCGGGGCAGGGTGGGTCTCTGTCCCAAGAACAGTCTCTGGCATTTTGTAGGCAAGGCACAGAGATCCAGAGAAAGCTCTAACTGAGAGAAGAGAGGAGGGGAGAATTTTAAGAATTTCTTGAAAACCCTAATGCCTCCTACCACCGGTACCTACTTATCCATGAAATGCCGCCATTGGCAGTACAATTCTTTGAGATATAACAAGACTGGGCCCCCAAACCCAACAACACTACCCCAGTTGGCACCCAGTGGTATTATTCCCAAATTCCCAGCCCCCAGAACCTTGGAATTAAGATAAAAGCCACTGATAATACCATTATACATTGTTTCCCTCTGCTGCATTTCCTTAGCAAATCATTCCTTCTTGGTGTGTAACCGACTTAAAAATCTTTGATTAGGGCTTCCCTGGTGGCGCAGTGGTTGAGAGTCTGCCTGCCGATGCAGGGGATGCGGGTTCGTGCCCCGGTCCGGGAAGATCCCACATGGCGCGGAGCGGCTGGGCCCGTGGGCCGTGGGCGCTGGGCCTGCGCGTCCGGAGCCTGTGCTCCGCAACGGGAGAGGCCACAGCAGTGAGAGGCCCGCGTACAGCAAAAAAAAAAAAACAAAAAACAAAACAATAGTGTAGCCTTGGGACAGGGTCCTGGTTCCACCTCAGGGATACACATAACAATATCTTTGAGCTCTTTACAGAACTTAAAAAACCCCCAACAATTGAAAGGTGTTAGTATTCTTCATTCCAGATTAAAGGAACCAGAGAAGCCCATCAAGATTAGGAGACCACCTGCGGCCAGAATAAAGGAGCGCAGGCCCTGCACACACCGTAATCTCATCAGCAGCCCCACCCTTAAATATTGCTATAAAACTGCTCACCAAGTCCTCCCAGGTTGGGACACACAGTTTTCAAGGGCAGGAACTTGCTGTGTGCCCCTTTGTCTGGCAAAGCAATAAAGCTATTCTTTTCTACTTCACCCAAAACTCTGTCTCCGAGATTCAATTCAGCACCAGTGCACAGGGGCAGAGTTTTCGGCATCAGTTCCAAGAAAAAGGAGCACAACTCAGGCTAAGTCTTGGGATAAATGAAGCCGCACCCTGGGAGGAAAGTCACATATTCTCCTGGCGTTGATTCAACCGGTCCGGAGCCCCAACACATGCTGGGCATTCAGGGTAAAACGAACAAGACAGGTGCTGTTCCCGCCTTCTCGGACCCATATTCCAGACATCCCCCAAAATATTTCCACCAGTCCATGAGACAAATTACACAGGATGGCTGGCAGAGAACCTCTCGGAATTATTCATGCATAAGACTAAATCTGCCACATAAGGGACAGCAGTTCTGACTTTTATGGTTCAAAACCGATTGACCAGGACTTGTTGGAAGAGGGTGGATAAAGCATTACCAATATGTATGGGTGATGCGGTGGGGCGGAGGTCAGATGGAGAACAGAGTGTCTGACTACCGAGCAGACCGGACCATGCTCATTAGCAGATCCATTGTTTGTATGCACGCGGACAGATTCTTCCAAAGTGTATCCTTATTCATCCAAAGTTAGATCAGAATCCAAACTTTGCACAGTGGGCACAGAAATGACTTCATGTGCTATTTATTTTTAATGTGTAAATAAGCCAGCAGACAATAAAATAACACAGAAAATGTTCAAGCCTGCACAAACATAAGCAAAGTATAGACTTTAAATTTTTTTCAGGTCATGAGGGCAAAGCCCCTGCTCAGTCAACCTCCTCCCATGTTTAGGAAGCACCCCTCAGACCCACACCAAGTGGCAAAATGTTCAAATCCAAACTGCATGCTCCTCAGTCATTCGGTCCCAGTGAATGTTACGCGAAGATCCTTTGGTATCTCACAGCCCCTTCCTGTCATCCCAGCTCCGCCATCACGTGAACCCAGCTTAGTCTAGTGTCTCTGCCACTTGACATGACATCACTAGAAGAGCATGTCATCTGCGCCTTCACGGCCACCCGGTGCTCTGAGATGCCCCAGGGCTCCAGCTTCGGGTGGAGCCAGGTTGCGGAAAGAGTGAGTGATTATGAGTGGCTGGTTGAACCCAATGTAACGGATGAAGGGGATCCAGAACCCCTAGGGCTTTGGCCAGGGAATACTCCACCTCAGCTCAAGGTCACTGGTTAGCTGCCCTGTAGCTGTTCGCTGGATTCAAGTGCAGGGTTGGCAGGGAGAGAGTCTTACCCAGGAGCCTGTTGGGGGTTTTGCACAGCAAGTGCTCGCCTGGTGGATAGCGCAGGCGGCAGCCTCGCTGGTGGCAGGCAAAGTCCCGGAGCTTGGGCTGGGCCCGCAGTGCTGAGTCTTCTTCATCATCCTCCTCGCCCCAGGGGACCAGCATAAGAGACCGCATGCTGAAGAGCAGCCAGCAGGGCCAGAGGAAGGCACATGCCACCAAGAATGAAGCCAGGCATATGCCAGACTGCTTTCCCCGCCCCAGCCCCGTCCCCTCTGCGCCGCCGACTCAGGGCTCATCCGCAGCCCTGAATCCCACTCTCGCTGACTGGGGAACTCTTCTGGGCCGCGGCATTCCCAGCAACTAGAGCTCACCTTCCCTACAAGGCCGCTGCGTGTGCCAGTGGGTAGGAAGCCTCTCACCCAGAAAACACAAGGGCCCCCGCTTTGAGGCTCACTTGGGGGCTGCTTGGAACCAGTTGCAGGGGAAATCTCGATATCTGAGTCTCCATCAGGCACCCTTGGGGTACACGAATCAGGGCCAGATGGATTAAATTACCCTTGAAATGTGAGCAAGATGACGGTCCAGTCTGGGAAGGAGGGCATAGGCATTTGAGGTGGAGATGCCTAGGCGTGTGATGCTGGGCACAGCCTGAGAGAGAACTGCTGAGCATGGTGACAAAGCTCCCAGCTGTGCCAAGTTTGGGAGTTAGCACACGGCTTTGGGCTGGAGACGCAGGGACGCGATTACCAGGAGGCATGGCCCGAGTTGGGGATCAGAGCATCCGAAGGTCTCTGGCGCCCAGGCCGTAGCCTCCACTCCAGGCGCTGCTGGCGGGTGGGTCCAGGTGCCTGGTGCAGAACCCTTAGCCAGAAGGTGGACGTGCGTGCGGCAAGAGAGGCAGTGACGAGGGGTGGATGGCGGCGGGGGGCAGCAGCAGCAGAGCCCAGCTGCAAGGAGGGCGCTGGGCTCTTAGCCAGATGACAGTGAGCAATCTGTCCTTCCTCTGGCCCAGCCCCACGCTTTCCCCACTTGCCTTTGCCCCCCTGGTTCACTCACATTTCCATGTCTGCCCCACCAGACAGTGTGTGTGCATCCATGGAAGAGAGCAAACCTGAAGTGGAGCTGGTACTCAGTAAGAGGGTGTTGAGTGAAGGAATCCATCAGACTGAGAGCCCCCGGGCCCATCTCAGGGCTGAGGCCTGGAGCATCTGAAACTGGAGTGTGGGTTCTTAGAGCTTCCCTCCCGAACCCCCCCCCAGTGATCCCAGGACTAACACAACCTCTCCAGCCGCCATCTCTGGCAGAGCTCGACGGACACAGAGGGCCCAGGGGCTGACGCCGCACAGCCTCCGCTGGCCAGGCAGGTGGGCCTGGGGCACGATGCTCCTGATAAGAAGGTTGCCCACAAGAACTTTTCCTTCTAGCTTCCTTCCTCAGTGACTTCCTTCCTGCTAGCTTTAAAAGCCATCTCTGAGGGACTTCCCTGGTGGTGCAGTGGTTAAAAATCCGCCTGCCAATGCAGGGGACACAGGTTCGAGCCCTAGTCCGGGAAGATCCCACATGCCGCGGAGCAACTAAGTTCATGTGCCACAACTACTGAGCCTGTGCTCTAGAGCCCACGAGCCGCCACTACTAAGCCCACGTGCCACAACTACTGAAGCCCGCACGCCTACAGCCCGTGCTCCGCAACAAGAGAAGCCACAGCAATGAGAAGCCCACGCACTGCAACGAAGAGTAACCCCCGCTCGCTGCAACTAAAGAAAGCCCGCGCACAGCAACGAAGACCCAGTGCAGCCAAAAATAAATAAATGGATTAATTAATTAATTAATTAGTTAGTTAAATGCCATCTCTGAGAGTTGATGACTTACAAATACCTATCCTCTGCCTGGTCCTCTTTGCTGAAATCCAGACCCAACTAACCAGCTGCCTACTTGGACGCCTGGGAGTCTAATGGCATCTTAATCTTAACATGTCCCTGCCTAGCCAGCCACACCTGTGCTCCTGAAGCCTTCCCCTTCTCAGTAAACAGCAACACCACTCCTCTAGCTGCCAAGCTAGGAGGGTTAATTTTATGTGTCAACTTGGCTGGACCACAGCGCCCAGTTATAGGCTCAAACATTATTCTGCATGTTCCTGTGAAGGTGTGTTTTGGGTGAGATTAGTCTTTAAGTCAGTGGATGTTGAGTGAAGCAGATTGCCCTCCCTAAGGTGGGTGGGCCTCAGCTGAATGCCTGAACAGAATAAAAACAGACCTGCCCCAAGCAAGAGAAAATTCTGCCAGCAGGTGACCTTCAGGCTTGAACTGCATCATCAGTTCTTCCCTAGGCCGTTAGCTTGACGGCCTACCTGCAGATTTTGGATTTGCCAGCCTCCATAATCCTGTGAGCCAATTCCTTCACGTCTTAACGGTTCTGTTTCTTAGAACCCTAGTACACAAGTCACAAGTCCTGAGGTCGGCCTTGACCCCTCTCTCCCACACCCGAGATCTAATCCAACAACAAATGGTATCAACTCAACCTTCCAACTGTGCGCAGACTGACAGCTTTGTGTGACCTCCACTGCTCACCACCGCAGAGCGGGCCACCGTCATCTCCCACCTGGATTACCACACCTGTTGCCGGGGCCCCCTGTTTCTGCCAAAGTGATTTTTTAAAAACCCAAGGCAGATCATGTCACCCTCTGGTCAGAGACCTCCATTTCATTCACTCAAAGCTGACCTCCTTACACAGCCCTAGACAATCTGCCCGCCACCCCACCTAGCACCTAGCACCGCTCTGAACTCACCTCCTGCTCGTGCCCTTCTAGCTACATCCACTTCTTTGCTGTTCCTTCAACACACCAGGCGTGTCCTGCCTTACGGCTCTCTCTTCCTGGTACTCTCTTTCCTCGGAGACTCCGAGACTCACACACTCTCTTCCTTTAGATCTTGACTCAAATGTCAACTTTTCAGTGAGGCTGTCTCTGGCCATCCCACCTGAAACCGAACCCCATACACACACCAACACTCCCCAGTCACCACCTTGTTTTATTTTCCATCAGCGTCCGTACTGATATTTAATAGACCGTACACACTGAATTTATATCCTATTATCCGCCCGAGTAAAACAAAGGCCCCGCGGAGGACTGGGAGCTGTGGCTGCGTTGCTTACTGCTCTATGCTCAGGGCCTGAGCAGCACACAGCAGGTAGTAGACATGCAATAGGTATTTGTTTAACAAGTGAATAAATGAACAAATGAACCAGCTACCTCGGACCAGCATTTCAGTTTATTTTTTCATTAATTTATTTTATTTGTTTATTTTTGGCTGCATTGGGTCTTCGTTGCTGTGCACGGGCTTTCTCTAGTTGCGGCGAGCGGGGGCCACTCTTCATTGTGGTGCGCGGGCTTCTCATTGCAGTGGCCTCTCTTGTTGCAGAGCATGGGCTCTAGGCGCACAGGCTTCAGTAGTTGTGGCACATGAGCTTAGCTGCTCTGCGGCATGTGGGATCTTCCCAGACCAGGGATCGAACCCGTGTCCCCTGCATTGGCAGGCGGATTCTTAACCACTGCGCCACCAGGGAAGTCCCAGCATTTCACTTTCTGAACGTGTGTGGCCACATTATCTTTCTCCCAAGCCACAGAGGACAGGCGAGCTCCAGGGCTGGACTGAGCCTTCCATTCTGAGTTTCGTGCTTGGCTGTGAGCACAATCAAAGTTCCGAGTGTCGCACGCAGCAATAATTAGCATCTTGGAAAAACCTCTTCCTTAGGCCTCCTTCCTCATCTCTGGGACGTTCTGAACGCTCAGCTGGCAACATTGTACACTGGAGGGTCTTGATTGGGGTTTTAAAAACAAAGCGATGATGACAACATGTGCTCTTCACAGCCCTTCCCCCTCCAGGCCCTGCGTGAGCAGCGGCTGGGTTGCAAGGCCCTCTGACCCCTCAACTCCCAGGAGAACGGGTCTTCCCTCAACATGCGATCTATGTGGGAAACTGAAATCATAAGTTTTTCTAAAGCTGGGGGGCAAGTTTATTTTTAATTTACCTTATTCTATGAGGCAAGAAACACAGAGATGCCCCGAGGCTGAAGAAAAGAGCCAGGACCTGAGAGAAACACCAGAGACAGAAGTTTAATTAATTTTAAACCAAAGTCCAAATTATTCCATTTTATTCTGTTGATAATTAACTTTTTCTGTCTTCCCCTGTTGCCATGATAACCCGTCAACAAACAAGCGCTACGGGAGGAATGGGATGGGCTCGCGGTGGAGGCTGGGCCTTCAGGCCAAGGAGAGCCGGTCCCCCAGTCCAACCAGCCTGTCCTTCACCTGCTCCGTGGGCCCCTGCATCAGGGACTCAGACAGCAGCTTCCTGCCTGTATTCTGGACACTGTCTCTGTGCCCCCTGGCCTGTGTACTGTGACTTCTCCCTCTGACTGGTATGACCATGCCCGCAGACCTTCACTTCCCCTCAGTCTCAGTTCCCGTAGCCCATCCTCAGGGAGGCCCCTCTGACCATACTCTAGACATTTCTACTCCACCTGCCCACCCACTGGATTGTCTGCACTTAATACCGCTTATTCTTTGTAGTAATCATCACTATCTGATATGGTCTTGCTTATTCATTTGCTTACATACTGTCAGGCCCCTCCAGTGTTTCAGTGAACTCAGACTCTTCTGTTTAACCCAGCGAAATACCTAGTACCTAATCTTACGGAATGTGTGAATTAATGATTGCACACAAGAGAATGAAGGCCCCAGGAACAGGACTCTGGCCTGCTAGCAACACAGAGAGCACTGGGCAGTAAGGCACAAACTCAGAATCACCGTTGCAGCTACACCAAGGAGTAGAAGGAGGGCTCTGTGTAGCCCTTCCCACAGCTGGCCCCTTCCAGCCCCAAATCATATGTTTGCTTTGGTGCCTATAGCGTGATGTCCTAGATCTGTACCACCCAGTCCAGCTACCAGCCACATGTGGCTAGGTAGCACTTGAATGGCTGCTGTAATTGAGGAGCTGGACTTCTCATTTTATTTTAATTAATTCAAAATTAAAAATTGATACTCGAGTCATCAGAAAACGTTTAGCTATATTTGGAACAATTGGGGTACGTGAATCTGCTTCTTCAACACTCAATTTTATGACCTCTACCTACAGATCAGGTATTGCCAAGAAAAATTTTGCATTTGAGTTGAAAAGTGCTCTAAGTATAAAATACACACTGGATTTTGAAGGCTGAGTACCAGAAAAGAATATAAAATATCTTGTTAACGTTTGGTACAGATTACATGTCAACTTGATAATATTTTGGATATATTGGGTTAAATAAAATATATTATTAAAATTAATTTCACTTGTTTCTTTTTAATGGGGCTACTAGAAAATTTTAAATTGCATCTGTGGCTCCCATTATATGTCTGTTGGACAGGGCTGCTGTCCTATAGAACTGAACTTCTGACTTAAAAACAGGCCCCATTAGAAATTTAGCAGGAGCAAAACCGCAGACCCGTTAGAAAGAAGAGCCTTGTACTTACCAGGCTTGACCCTGGGATAGTGGGGAGAAAGCAGGGGTGTGAAGGGCAGTGGGGTATCCTTGGCCCACCAACCACACCATGGACACAGCCCACACCAGCAAACTGACCAGAAGACTCAAGTTCAAAGCTCAGAGTCCCCCAGGATCAGGTCATGAGTCTGGCCCACTGTCTCCCACAATCAGACCATTTCATTTCTTCTCCTGAAAAGAAATATTCTTCCCCACTGCAATATGACATGCTGGATTTTTTAATTAGGTTAAAAAGAAACTCTCAAATTAATCTAGCTGTGTAATGATGGGCTTCCACTTACAGCCGAGAGTTCTGCAGAGGCTGTTTGACCATTTTACCGAAAGCACCATCTAAAGCCAGTGGAAAAGAAAGGCAGCCTTTTGAGCTAGAGCCCCGCCTTAGTGGGGAGACTTGGTGACCACCTCCTCCCACGTCCACTGATGGGTGACATTCCTACCCCTCTCCCTGGCTCAGGACATCTGGACATGAGAGAAATAAACCACCAATCCCTTAGGAACATCTGATGCTTTTATTAGGGGAAGAGAAAACCTAATTTAAAATTTTTAAAAAAAGAGAGAGAAAGCCAAATTACTGTACAAACTCCTTGACGCTCCTATTTATATGAAGCTCTTTTTATACCACAAAGCTCCAAAAATAATTAGCCATGCAGAAGAAAAAGCAAACAAATGAAACCTGAAAGCAAAATTCTTATGGAAAGGACTAGAAAAGAGGCTTGAGAGGCAAGAGGGGTCCAGAGTCTGGGAAACCTTTTATGGCATCTCTCAGACAATAAATTCTGCTGAGGAAAACCCCCTGGTAAGCAAATCATGACCCCTTGTTTTGAGATGTTGATGTTTTAAAGGCAGTTAAGCCTCACCCAGCAAGGAAAGAGTTAACGGACTTCACTGGGTCCATCACGAGCCTGTCTCTGTGGAATGAATGAACTGGGTTCACCTGCAGTTTGGACCTCTCCACCTCTGCCTCCTCACCAGCACCCCCACACCCCCAAAAAAGGTAATGGCTGAATCAAAACTCTCCTTCAGCCTGGGACAGTTTGTTTTCCAGACATCAACAGGCCTGGGTACCCATGCCTCTTGTTTCACACTTACCTCCCACCCACCGGTGAAACCGAGGGAGAGGGAAACATTATAAGCAAAGAGAAAAAAATACACAATTCCATTTTCTCTACTGAATGGTGTAGGCCAGGAGCCAGCCTTTTCCAACTGGCCCTTAGGTGTACTCATCCCCCTCCTTGCTTCTACTGGTGAGGCTGTAAGGCCTTGAAATGGCAGGAACTTCCTCAAGGTCCCAGAGCCAGTTGATGGCAGAGCTCAGTTAGCACTCCAGGCCCTGGACTCCCAGGCGAAGGCTTTACATACCCCTGTTCTGTTCTCAATCGGTCTTCAAACCAAAGATTTCTGGAAACTTCCAAGCCCCACAACACAGGGGAATGGCTCACAAGGTTAATGTTCCCCTTGCCCTTCCCATCTCCTTCACCTGTTCACCCTTCCCCCAGGGCTCCCACCACTGCGGGTCATCTTGCTTCAATCCCTCCCCCACGGTTCAGGGCCTGAGGCTGTCTGGGTTTAAGCAGGAGGCGCAAAGGGCTTAGGACACATTAGCTCCTGGCAAGAAAGAGCTGTCGTAACCACACCCTTCAAGAAAACTCAGTTTTCCGGCCTCCTGTCTCCCACCCTTGCAGCTGGTCCAGCAGAGGACTTAAACCCTCAGCAGCCCCGTGCCCTGACCCCCTTCGGGATCCTGGTCAGGGCTGAGCAAACCCTGCCTCTCTTCCCATGCCACTGGGGCCCTGCCACCTCCCACCATCAGTGAATTTCCTTTAAACATCATCATCATATCATCAGAGGCCTTGGGAGGCTCATCCCATCTTGCTGCAGATGGAAGATTCCAGTCTGCAGCCTGAGCTCGGAAGCAAAGCTCATTCTTCTTTCAAAATTAAACCTGCCTTAGGGCAAGTGGGGCAGCAATCCTTTGAAGACGCCCAAATTCACCTAAGGCAGGACTGCTTCCTCCTCTCCAAGCCAGCAATGGAGGCTTCCCCCTGCCAGCCCCGTGCCCGGAGCTGAATATTCGAGGCCACTGTTGCCCGGTGTTCTGAGACAGAAGTGTTGGAGTTATTTGCATCTGACCTTCCCTCTGCCTGCTCCCCACCAAGGCTGCTCCCCCTTCCTCTTAATTATGCAGTAACGAACAACAGTGCTAACCGAAATTGGGGCGGCTGCTTGCCTCTAAAAGTCAATAATTAGCCCCACGGGAACAACAAATACTTGCAGAGCTGCCCCCCCTTCCCATGGCTGCTGCTGGAAGCAGGCGGCCACTCCAAGCCCCGCTCTGGCGGGTCCAATCTGGAATGCATATGTTTCCCTTCCATCACTCACTCCATCAAACGCAGGGCAGGCCCGAGGGTGCGGGGAGGCCGCTAGACTTCCCTGAGCGTCTCCCTCAGCCTGAGCAACCTCGTTATAAAGGGATGTTGTGTTCCCAGGTAACCAACAGCCCCCTGAGCATCTGGGAACACTTTGAGTGATTGCTGGGGAGAGAAGAAATTTGGGTCATAACTAATGATCAACATCCCCTTTTAATCAAATGAAGCCGTCATAATGTGTCTATCCTCCAGGGGAACAAGGCCCTTTCACCTCTTGGAGGTCTGCGGTAGCATTAACCTCTTCGGGTAAGACTCTTGCCCAGGTAGGAGGGAAGATGGACAGCTGTCAGACACTGAGCGCCGACTGTGTACAGCCTCTGTGCTGAGCAGCCTCCCGTGAATTCTCTCCTTTCTCCCTGGGCCCGTATCAGATCCGTGGTTCCCGGCCTTAAATCACCTGGAGGGCTCATCAAAGCCTAGGGTGCTGGCTCCACCCCAGATTTTAGCTTCTGTAGGTGGGGGATGGAGCCTGAATATCTGCACAACAGGTAAATTCCTGCATGATGCTGGTACTGCCAGCTTGGGGACCATACATTGAGAACCAGTGTCAGAGGATAAAAAAATACCTCTATTTAGGGTCTTCTATGCAAAACAGCCTTTACAAATATCGTGTCATTTAATCCTTACAGAAACCCTATGAAGTATGTGTTGTTGTTCCCGTTTTTACTGAAGAAAAAAACTGAGGATCAAAGAAACGTGAGCACTTGCCTGAGACCCTGTGATCGCACCGCTGGGGTGAAAGAGCCATGATTTAGAACCCAGCTCCCTCTGACGTCAAACCCTTGGTCCTGCCACAGAGGCAAGAGAGATTGCAAGTGTCAGAAGGGTTGAGAGGGGCAAGCTCGTCTCTCCCCAGGCGATCGGGGACACCGTGCCTGGCCTGTTTTCCCATCTGCTTGTGGAATACTGCCGCTGCAGCCCTGAATCCTTCAGGAAACACCCCCTAATCTTCCCTCTGATCCCCTGCCGCCGAGAGTCAGGGCCCCCTCTCCATCCTCCGTGCTCAGTTGCCTGTCTTCACTTGCCCTCACTCGGCTTACGTGGGAGCACCCCCAGCCCTCCCAGCGCTATTTCTCCTCCCTATCTAGTTCAAGAAGGAGCTCCTCCAATAACCCAAGGATGCAACCAGCACCCCACCTCAGGGTCTCCAGGAAATGGCCTTGGATTCTCCGTCATGGCCAAGCTCAGAGCTGCTTGCCCAAAGCATGCACTGGCTTCTCAGGGGCGGTTTCTGAAAAAGCTGGTGTCCTCACGCCCCTGTGTTCCCAGGTCCCCAGACAACCCCTCAGGCACATCGCTCACCACTCCTGATGCTTCTCCCCAGTAAGAATTGATGAGAACCTGCTGAGAAAAGGTGCAGGAGGCAGAGGAGAAGGAAGGAGAATGAAAGGGGCACCCCCTGGAGCTCTTGCTGTGTGCCAGCTGTTGTCCCCAGTCTGTTCAACGTGTAGTAACTCGCTCCATGCTCACGGCAACCCTGTGAGGCAGACATGCCAGTATGACCACCATTTACAGGGAGGAAATGGAGACACAGAAAGAGTAAGTAACCTGCCCCGTGTTGCACAGCTAGTGAGTGACAGAGCCAGGAACCTGGCTCCAGAGCCCACGCCTGCAACCATGCTCTCTCGGCAGAGGGAAAGAATGGGAACGAAGGATGAATTCCCTGATCCTTGCCCTCCAAGAGGCCCTAGCCCAGCCAGGGGGAAGGGAGAGCAGTCGTCCTGGCTGTGGATCCTGTAGCAGCAGCAGTAGTCGTGGCCATAGCAGGAAGTAGTAGCATACCATTGGCATCAATATTGAAATCATTACAATAACAACAGTTACGGTAAAACAACTGCCATTTGTGGGGTGCCTCTAGCTACAGCGTGACACAGGATTGCACGGTGGGTGGGCGTGAAAATCCCAGAGCCAGGCTGGGTTCACATCCCAGCTCCTTTTCATAACAGACTGCATGACATGAGGCAAATCGGTCAACCTCTCAGCCTCAGGTTTCTTGTTTATGAAATAGGGCTGAAAATACTACCTACCTCCTGCATGTCTTGTAAAGACTGAATGAGAAAATCTATGTCGAGTACTTACTACAGTACCTGGAACACAGTAGATTCTCCCTCCATGTTGCTAGGTAGGAGGGTGATAGAGGCAGAAGTGCGTTAGATAGGGCATCTGCCTCTGAGTCCTGGCATTTGGTGAGGGCGACAGGCACCATGTGAACGCAAGGAAAAGCCCAGAGAGGACAGCATGACTCAGGGCAAACGCCTCTGAATGAAGGATCTGGGAAGGCTTGGAGGGGGGCATTGAGATTGGATTTGAATAGGACCTTCATCGTGACACCTGGTGAGGGACCGCCTAGCTCGTCAGAACGAGACTGTGCAGACAAGGTGCAGGTCACTCCCCCAGCTCTTTTCCCCACTGTCCGCCCACCAGAGCCACAGCCCAGCCACCAACCCTGGCTGCCCAGCCTCCCTGTGCCTTCCTGCCCTTGACTCCATTCTCCCTCCTCTCTTAAATGTCCTGCTACCCGCCCCTTTGCAAAGAGCTAAAGTCCCTCATACAACCCTAGTACTCTTAGATGGTTTTATGCGGGCAAGACTGTTAGATCAGCTGGTTAAGAGGGTCCCAGCTAGGCTCACTGCTACCATGTTTTTGAGCCCCCAGGGCTAGGCCATGCTTTGGAGCCAGCTTCTTCCCTACTGTCAGTCCTGCGGGGGCTCTGAGGGCCCTGGCTGCCATCCAGGAAAGAGAGGCGAGAGGCTTCAGTCAGCTCTATTGACACAAGGCCTGAGTGCACTGGCTTAGCCTCCATGGGCCTGGCTGTGATGTGTCAGCCTCCTGGGCCCTGCACCTGGAAGCCCGTCAGGCTTCCTTCTATGCAATCGTTCACCCACTCAGGAACTTGAGCTGAGTGTCTCTCGATCCACCCTGTGCGAGGCACTGTGGAGGATATGAGACGAGTCCCCACCTGCCAAGAGCAAGAAGCCTATGAGCAGAGGCACGGCAGGGCCTCAGATAAATGTAACTACTTGAAGGTAGTAAGTGCCACATAATTATTTGAAGGTGGGAGAGAAACATTCTGAGTGTACCTGCCAGGTGCCAGATGTTGTGCTAATAGGTTTCATCTGCATTGTCTCATGAACCTGAACAGCCAACTTGTAAGGTAGGTATGTATGTCCGCATTGTACAGATGAGGAAACTGAGAATCAGAGAGGTTAAGAATGTCACCTGAGGTCCCACAGCAAGCTTCAAACCCAGGGCTGTGTGACCCTTCCCAATACTCTGATTGCCTCTCTGTAATGTCAGCATAAAATCAGGAAGGAGGAAGGGAAACACATGGGGCTGAGATGATCAGAGAAGGCTTTTCGAGAGGGGTGAGACTTGTTCTGGACAAGGGAGTGAGCTGGATGAAAATGGGTGGAGGTGAGGGCATGGCGGAGGAGAAATGCTGGGAAAGGTAACAGCAGGAACAGAGATAAGAGGGCTGAGAAGCACCCGGTGTGTTAGGGGGACAATAAAGAGACCCCTGGGGCTGCAGGAGGCTCCCCACTTGGTAGATGGGGTTGGAAGTGCTCACGGGGCTGGTCAGGAGGGTCTGCCTGATTTGGCTAATGGTACTTTCTTCTGGATGCAGTGGGGAGCCACTGAAGCCCTTTGACCAGAACTATGCGATGAGAAGTAGCCCCCAGGAAAATCTCGTTGGCTGGGCTGCGCTGGCCGGATGGGTGAGCAAAGACCAAGGAAGAGATGCTACTTCAAATGTTACAATCACCCCGAAGGAACAGCGGTTTTGTTTAACAAATTTCAAAGTTATGAACAGACAATGTTTGGGTGGGGTCTTTTTTAATCCAAACTACATTTCATTAAGATACGATTTTCTAAATGTCGGGAAAAACTGTCCATGTTAACCTCCAACTGTGAACCCATGACACGGGCTGCAAAGCATCTTACCGCTGCCCAAACTGCAATAAAATAGAGCTCTTGGTTCAAGAAGTCAGGGCAAGGAGTGCCTTCTGAACAGCCTTCCACTTAGCGATGCAGCGTTCCGCTCGAGAACTCCTTCACTGGATCTATTTTAATAACATAATGAAGGCCCTGCAACCCTGTCCTTCAACCTTCCCTGAGAATGTACCCCTAAGTGCCTCAAGATGTCCAAGGAACATCAAAGGAAAGGAGAATTATTCTTTGGATATACCGTAGGATACAAATCCTGATATCCCACTGCTGGAAACAAAAAGCCAGGGCAGCTCCCGCGGTGCCCATAAAAATTATGGACTCAGAAGATTAACTGGCTCCAATGCTACAACGCTTTAGCCAACCGTAACCTGGCATTTTACATTGAAGAAAGGAAAAAAAAAAAGATGCCTTTATTAATACTGCTTGCCAAATTTCCCATGAGACCTGAGGAAGGACTCCCTTTGGCCTCCCTCTGCTTGGAGCCCTGCGCTAGAAACTGTTGCACCCTCATTAAAGTGGGGCCAACCAGAGGTGTCTGGAGAAGGTTCCCCGCGGAAAATGAAGGGCCTGCTTTCTGCCAAAACATTTACCTCTTTGTAACTCGCATGCCGCACGCCAGGTTGAGTACACAGGCTGGACCTCATATCTTCTCAGAGCGCATCCCACGAGGTCATCTGGTCCCCACACGGTGCCTGTGAGGCAGGGGAAAGACAGGTGTGACAGGGACGGTTTTATAGCCGTGGCGGCCCAGTCTCAGGATTGCCGCTGTTGAGATGTAGATAGAAACAGCTAGAAGAACAGTATTCCTGGCACGAGCTGGAAAGAGGACAAGCAGCTCTGGCCTCAGCTGTCAGGTGGCTCTCAGGGTCCCAGTTAGAGTCTGAGACAAGATGAACGCTCTGCCGTTCCTGCCGCCGCTGACAAAGCTGGTTAATCCTGGGACTCCTGTTCCTGCCTCAGTGCTGAGATCCCAGCAGCTGGGAAAACACAACCGGCCTCATCTAGGCAGCAAATCTTTCTGAGTAGCCACTGTGCACCACGTTCCCCAGAACATGCATTGTGGGCAAAAGGATGTTCCCGAGTCAAAGGGAGGGATAATTTTCTTCAGAAGAATATACACTATAAGAAAAGAAAGTGAGTGAGACAAGTAATATAGAATCTCCTTTAATGCCAACCACTTTTCTTCCAAATGCTCAAATTCTCAAGTGCTGCCTTGAGGCCCCAAGCCTTCCCACTTGCTACGCACATGTACACACACACACACACACACACACACACCCCTGAATGCCCGCCCCTTTCAAGGGCACACAACACAACGGTGGCCGCACGTCATACCACGAATGTGGGCACTGCTGGAAGGAGGACAGAAAAGTCACTAGTGCCCTTGAACCCAGCAGCCTCCTGCCGCCACTGCGTCTCCATTGCCTCCTTGGAATCCCACTCCTTCCCAGCTCTCTCTCTCCCTCCGGGCCTGCGGCATTCCGATCGCTTTCCGCTCCAGGTTACACGTGGAGCTATACTTCTGTTCCATCGCCCTCATTGCCTGCACCACTTCCAGCTGCATTCTTTCATTGGCTCACTCTGAGCTCAAGGGCAGAGACTGTTTCGTCCCTCTTTATATCTCTAGTGAGAGAAAGACACAAGAAAATGCTCCAGAAAAGCCTGCTAAATAAATGGATACACGGGTGGATGAGGGGGTGGGGGGGGTGGATGGATCAATCGATCAACCCATGGGTGGATGAATGAATGCATGAATTAATTCCCGTGGCAGCACCGAAGCCCTGGTGGTCAGAAAGTTAATCTCCCTGGGGCTTGTTCGTTGCCATACATGCTGTCCGAATCAAAAGGCCTTCCCTGGAATGCCACAACTACCTCATTACATTGTCGTGGCAGCAGCTCAAGGAGGGGATCAGCTGGTGCTGCCTCTGGCACCCCGGCCTGGCACAAGTTTGACTCTGCTCTCAGAAGCAAATGCGGTCTTTCTGTTTGGGGGCTGCAGTCTCCTTAAGGGTCATCTTCGGAGATTTGGGACCTTTTCCACCTCCTTTGCATCAGGATCCAGAACTCAGTTTCTTAAGGAGGTCAGTGTTCACCTCAACTGTGGACACCAAACAGGGGCCTTGAACTGGGCCTGCCTCTAACCAAGCCCACCCTCGCCCCCAGCGCTTCCAAGAGGAAGAGAATTTGATTTTGGGGGTAGTGAATTTTTCCCAAGTGTGGGATGGAAGTTTTCCCATAAAAGCAGCCTGTGAAACAGAGCTGCCCTCAAGAGCTGGCACACGACCCCAGTGTTGGATATGAACCTAGAAGACACACCTCACAATGCTCTTCTAGGGGACAGCAAACCTGTCCCCCCAGCCAACTCAACCTGCACCTCCCTGAACTTCCCCGAATCCCTGGAGCAATGCATAGCAGTGCCAAAGACACGGTTCTCCATCTGGGCCTCTCCAAACCCAAGAGTTACAAAACTAAAGCATGGCAGTGTCATGAGGATATCACAACATTTGTCACTATCTCCCAACCCACACTCCCATTGTACAGGTGGGGAAACTGAGACCCGGAGAGCATTAGATCTCCTGCCACCGAGCCCAGGCTCTCTGCCCCTGGCTGACAGCTGAGGCTAGACGTGGTTCACAGCATGGGGGTCACCAATGGTCAGGGGCTGGGGCTAGGAGGCCTAGAAATTTCAGAAGGCCACCATTCCCCAGCATGGGCTTCCTGCTGAGGCCACTGAGTGGAGGAAATAATAATGGAGATTGAAAGGCATTCTGTATTTGACCTTCTGCAACCCACCGTTTTTCAGTAGAACCCGATAGGAATCAGTCACATCTGCTCTCAATAGCAAATGTAAAAAATGACCTGCAGCTTTAAGGTCTGAAAAACATAAACTTGTGTTAAAAGACTGACAAAAAAAATTCCTGCACTCCCTAGCATGATGTCATTCAAGTGCACACACGTTGCAATAACAATCGTCCATCAGGGCCCAGGCCCTGGACCTGAGCTCTCTCCTCCTGGGAATCACAAGCTGCTCTGGTCCCCCTGCATGTCAGCCGTGTGGCTGGTCACATAGTGGGCCTGTGTAATCAGGGCCCGGCCGCGAGGCCCCACTAGGCCCTGAGCTACAGCGGGTATCAGCTTAACTCGCTCCCCACTTCAAATGCTCTTGTGAGCTGTGGGAAGGCTGATGGGAGGCGCATTCTAGAAAGCCCAGAACAAACTCAGCTCTGCCAGAGATCTGGGAGCAGCCTGAGCTGGCCAGAGGTCAGTGGGTCTCTAGAAGTCAGGAAGCTCCTTGTCGGCCACGTGGGCGAGGCCCTCCAGGCCACTGCTCCGTGTGCAGTGCCACCGCTCCGTGGAAGTACAGTGATGCCGCCGCATCCCCACACGCTCCGGCCGACCCCACTTACGTCATCTGGAGTATGGGAAGCTCCTGACTGAGGGAAACTCGGGAAGACAAACTTAGGGGACACGAGATAGCCCACTAGATCAGCGCCGGTGACCTTCACCCCACACTTGTCCAAGACACTGTCCTGGGCCAGGCACTGTGCCCGGGGCCCTGGAAATTGGCAAGGGTCTCGGCCTTCAGGAACTCATAGCCCAGACAGAGAGGCAAGATTCGCCCAGACCACACATGTCCAGGGCTTAAGCGGGACATCCCAGGGACCAGAGAAGGGAGAATGCAGAGCGACCAAAGAAAGGAAATCCACAAACTCCAGACCCCAGCAAACACCGTGATGAGATCAGTTTGCTAAGCTAGACGACACTTCACTGCTTGCCTCAACGTTAAATCATAACCCACAGGGGCCAGTGGCTGTATGTTCTCATTTGTTGCCCTCAAGATGCAGACAGAGGCAGCCAGCCTCCATTTAGCACCCACCGTGGGTCACGTATCAGGCTGGGCACCTGCATGCCCCCCTCCTCCTTCAGTGCTTCCGACAGCCCAGGCAGCAAGGTGGGACGCGGATGCCTTGGAAGGCTCAGGAGGCAGATTTTGGGGGTACATTTGTTTCTGTTCCACCTGGAAGGGCTCACTTGTGCTTCCCAGAAGGAGCAGAGCTCAGCCAGGCCCTAAGAGGCAGGAGAGCAAATTCCACACCACCTACTGGTCCAGCCGGTGGAGTCTGTTTGGTGACACAGCTGACTGGGCTCAGAATGATGTGTTGGCCTGGGAGTTCCTCTACTGAAACAGAACTTCAGCGGCCTGGTGGTTCCCATGCTTGTGGAATATGGTTTGATCTGTCAGTTCATAAAAAATACAGGGATGCTAAGATGATTTAGAATGCAGTCTCTGTCCTCAAATGCTTCATAAATTATTAGAAGGAGAGAAACCTGTGAACAGACAAGTGCCTTGGTGTATGAGTGCTAGGGAGATATCTACACAGAGAAGCAGACACAAAGGGCAGAGTGATAAATTTGACCTGGAAGCAACGGGAACTTTTATAGTGGGGGTGGCCCTTGGACCGTCCCTAAGCTCCTGTGAGGTGCTAAGTGCCCGGGATGATCAGCGCTGAATGAGGCACGTTCTCTGCCCCCTCAGGCCCCACTCTCACTGGAGAGACAACACTCACTCATCAGAGTAAAGTAAAAGATCGGCCGGGGAATCCAAATGGAAGATATTGCTGGAGGCCAAAGTAGGGAGAGGAGTAGGATGACATATAATAAGGCCACGATATGATTGCAGAATTGAATTACACTGGGTAGAGGGAGTCAGGGAAAACTTTCTAGAAGAGGTCACACAGGCCATGTCTCCATGAGTGAGGTCTGAATGTTAAAAAGGGCTGAGAGAGAAAGCATTCCAGCAGACATGCCAACAGAGCCCAAGTTGGATGCTGACGCATGGACCAGCCCAGTGGATGAGTCAAACCGGCTTCCAGAGGGCAGGCCGTGGAGCCAAGCTCTGTTCTCAGGCCAGGCCCCGGTCACCTCGGCCAGCACCTCAGAGCTCACCCTCCTGTCCCGAGCCTCCCCAGTGGCGAGTAGCCTCTAGCGATGGACAGGAGCTGAGCTCTGTCCCGGCCCCCCAGAGAGCTGGGGGCCATGGAGACTTCCCCAAATTTGGATTAAAAAAACAGCCCTTCTCTCCCTTCTCCACAGGATACATAGCTTCTCTCTAAGTCAGCAGGAACCCATCACTAAGGCTATGAGAAAATAAACAAAGGGAATCTAATTTCAAGGGACACGCAGCCTCCAAGAAGAAGAACAGAGTGCTCAGACGGGTCCTTTTGCTCCAGGGCACGCTGAGTTGTGGGAATCTCACAGCTCCGGTGCCAGCAGATACAGGAGCACTGCTGCCAATGATAAAGTGATAAGAGTCACACTCAGGCCTGCCCCCGGACACTCTGGCACTAGGGGCTCTGGGGCGTGGCCACAAAAACCCAAAAGAGAAGCCAGAGGACTCCAGCCTTGCACTGAGCCAAGAGTTCGATCCAGCAAAAGCCGCCCCCATCTCGCCTCGACCTGGGCCCCCTCTATCGGGCTCATCAGCGTTGGCTGACACCTGAACACCAACTGCCCTGCTTATAAAACACCTGTGCTCTCCTTGGACAAACCGGCTTCCCTTTACTGATTGTTGGCAGGGTCTACTTTGTAGGAGGGAACCCCCAGCGTTCCATCAGGATCCAACAAAGTTGCGCCTCAAACAAGGTTGTGTGGCATGCGCGTCAGTAACAAAGCATGGATCTCAGGGCTGGGAGCTGAATGGGTTCTTAAAAAGAAAACATGAATACAGAAAGCATCAAAGCCACTAGAAAAGCAGAAGTTCTTTAACCTGAGAAGTTTGTTTAGCAGAGCTGTTGGCCAGACTTAGAGTGATGTGTTGGCCTGAGTGTTTCCTTATTGAAGCAGAATTTCAGCAACGTGCTGGTTCTGCAGCAGGTGGAGAATGGCTTGAGCTGTCGGTTCATGAAATTCAGGGAGGCCGAGGTCACTAAAACACAGCTCCTGTCCTCAAACAACTCATGAGTTATTAGGAGGGAAGAGAGAGGCTCTGACGGCTTAATGATTTCAATAATCTATAGAGGGAGATTAGCAAGGGCTGATGCCCCATTACTCTAACCCCACAGAGGACTCACAAATGGCAACAGCATCAAAAAGCATTGAAAGACCCCTGAAACGCAGAGGGAGGGAGGGCTCCCTGGCTCTAAGGGAGCGGGAGGCAGCAAATGGAGAGAGCTCAGGTCCGGAACCCGGCAAGGTGGGCTGTGCTCCTGGCTCGGCCAGTAACCTGGGGACATGGGACAAGTCTCTTCCCCTTTATGGGCCTGTTGCCCATATCTGTATAACGATAGGCTTCGCCTGGCTGATTTCAGAGGACCTGGTCAGTGCTGACCTATAGGTCTACAGCTTAGATAAGAAGAGTGTTGACAAATCTGCCAGCAGCTTGGAAGAACTGTCCCTTGCCCGGCCCTATCGAAGTGCTCAGGTTGTACCGTCAAGCTCTGTGAAAGCTTGAATCTGTTAGTAACTCCTAAGCCCAGAGATTTCTGGGACAGATATGTAAATAGATGAGAGAGAGAGGGAGGGAGGGAGAGAGGGAAAAGAGAGACTTAAAAATAGATATAGATTATAGATTCAGATATCGAAATAAAGATTTTGCTTTAGAGCTTGAGTTAGATTTAGATATAGATTTTTATTAGATATAGCTATTTAGATTCAGTGTAGACATAGCTACAGATATAGATATGTGTGTATAGACATATATACGCACATATATATGTATGTGTGTGTAGATGTGCGTGTGCATGTGTGCATCTGTATCCCACTGAGGACAGAGGTACAGTACTGCTGATTTTATCTGAGTTCATTTCCTACATTTATCACACCAAAATCCTCTCCATTCTTCAAAGCCCATCTCAAGAACCTCCTCCAAAGAGCCTTCCTTGACCCTCAGGAAAGGCTCTCCCTCATGCAATTCCTTCAAGTTGCCATTTGAGCCATCCATGACCCCAGGATAATGACTATTTAATTATCACCACTGGAAGTGCACCCACAAGGTAGAAATTATCATACACCTGCAGAGGCTGCCAAGGACCGCTGCACTTCGGGCTGCCCTCGATGAAGGAGCCGGTGCCCAGCCCGCTTCCTCAGCAGAAGAGGTGCCCAGCAAATGCTCATGTGCAGAATTCCTCCATCGTGAAGTGAACTTTGACCGATGCCTCAGACCATACACCAAAATTAACTCAAGAGTTTTGTACAAACTTAAATGTAAGAGCTAAAACCATAAAGAGAAAAAGAAAACCTAAGAGGCTGGAGTTAGAACTGGGAGGTAGGCAGAAGTTTCCTAGACGGAGTACAAAAAGCACTAAGCACAGAAAAAGCAATCATGGACTTCTGCTCATTGAGACATATAAAAAACGAAAAAATATTCACAGTATGTGTGTCCAACAAAGAACTGGAATTCAGATTACATTTTAAAATTCCTGTAAATCAATTTTTTAAATAAATTTATTTATTTTATTTATTTATTTTTGGCTGTGTTGGGTCTTCATTGCTGAAGTTGCCGTGCGCGGGCTTTCTCTAGTTGCAGAGAGCGGTGGCTTCTCTTGTTGCGGAGCACGGGCTCTAGGCACACGGGCTCAGTAGTTGTGGCGCACGGACTTAGTCGCTCTGCAGCATGTGGGATCTTCCCAGACCAGGGCTCGAACCTGTGTCCCCTGCATTGGCAAGTGGATTCTTAACCACTGCGCCACCAGGGAAGCCCCATAAATCAATTTTTAAGACACCCTAAAAATAGGAAAAGACAGATGCTTAACGAAAAAGAAATCCACATGACTAATAAACATATAAAAGGTGTTCAACATCATCAGTGATCAGAGAAATGCAAATTAAATCTACAACGAGTTACAACTACACACCCAGTAGAATGGCTAAAATTAACAAGACTCTCAATACCAAATATTGGAAAGGACACAGAAAAGCTGGGTCTCTCACACTTCTCTGGCGGAGGTGTAAAATGGCGCAACCATTTTGGAAAACAGTTTGCCAATTTCTTTTTTTTTAATATTTATTTATTTAAGCTGCACGGGGTCTCAGTTGCGGCACACAGGATCTTCGTGGTCACATGCAGGATTTTTAGTTGCAGCATGCAGACTTATTAGTTGTGGCATGCATGCGGGATCTAGTTCCCCGACCAGGGATCGAACCCAGGCTCCCTGCATCAGGAGCGCGAAGTCTTACCCACTGGGCCACCGGGGAAGTCCTAGCAATTTCTTACAAAGTTAAACATACACCTACCTGATGATACAGCAATTTCTCACTCCTATGAAATTACTCAAAGGAAATAAAAACTTGGGTCCACAAAGAGATTATTTGTGAATACTCCTAGCAGAATTATTCATAAAAGCTCCAAACTCAAAACAACCCAAAGGTCCTTTAAAAGGAAAATGGATAAACAAATGTGAGGTAGACTCAGACGACGGAATAGTACACAATGATAAAAAGAAATAGATGCTGATACAATGTGAATAAACCTCAGAAATAGTATGCTCAGCTAAAGGAGCCAGGAAAAAAAAAGAGTTCATAATGTTTGATACAATTTTTCTACCAATTCCAAGAACAGGCAGGATGAACCTATGAAGACAGTACTCAGAACTGTGGTTTTTCCCATGGGGCGGGAGAACATAAAGGAAAGGGCCACAGGAAGCTTTCTCCCGTGATGAAAATGCTTTGCACCTTGATGGGGGTGTTTGTTACATGGGCACAGACATTTGCTAAAATTTGTTAAATTGTACACTTAAGTTCTGTATATTTTATATTATGTCATTTTACATCAGTTTAAAAAAAACAGATTCATTCACTTAATAATAATTGACCAAATGCCATCTATGTAGCAGACGTCAGTCTATGGGCTAAGGATGTGGCCATAGGCAGGATGCACCTCCTCTCTCAAGAATGAAGGTGTGGAAAAAGCACCCTGTGAAATGTCCACATGCCTAGCTTCCCAGTGATTGACACCACTTCTAGGCCTTGTCAATCACATTTTGCACGCAAGCGCACACACACATGTGCGCACACACACATACACACACACACACAGAGGGAAGGGCTCCTCCCCTGCTGTTCTGGGTCTTCAATGTGTGGCAGTGCATATACGTTTGGTTGCAAGGAACCCACCAGAACGGTGGGTCCAAAGTCGCCTGGACAAGAAGCTTCCAGAATCAGTCTTCCCGAAGGAGCCAAACTCCAGCACAAAGCCCAGAGCCCTCAAGCAAGCAGCCCTCCTCCTCTGGCCTGAACTCCCAGGGAAGGCACTAGCTCTTCTCCTGGGGCCTCGTCTACAGAGCCACAGAGGGAGGCCTCGGGAGGAGAGGAGGGGGAGCCCTTGACCTGCTGGCTCCCAGCTTCCCCACCTACCCCCCCAGGGAGAGAGAAATCCAAACAAAAGCCCATTCTCACAGGCAAACCTTCCAAGAAAAACCAAGTCCTAGAGATGCCGGGTCTGGTGTGAATAAGGAAAAAATGCTGAATTCCAAAAGACAAGGTCCAAAAAACATTTCTCCCGCTGAGTGTGCTATGAAAAGAAAGAGGACAAGGAAGTGGACGGGAAGGAACCCCGAGATCCCCACAGCCATTGAGGGGGTTGCCCCCCAGCCGTCACTAATGCTCCTGGACACAGTCTGATTTTCAGTGAGCCACAGGCACCCCGTTACTTTCAAAACGTTCAATCCTACATGAGAGAAACTCTTACTTCTGAGCCGGGCTTCCTCGCCTGTGAAATGGGAATAGCACCCCCAGCCCTGCCCGCTTAACAGGGGTGATAGGGGGCTTCACAGAGAACATGAGTGTGAAAGGACTTTGCGGGCTCCGAGATGCCCTGCACCCCAGCCGTGATCAGCACGCATGCCATCTCAAGGTCTTTGGATATTGGTGTTTTATAAAAAGAAGAAGAGCCTGGGTGGCAATTTCGGCTCCAACACGTTCTAACTGTGTGGATTGGGAAACTGACTCTCTCTAAGCCAGCTTCCACATCTGTGGAATGGGAATGTTAAGGTCTCCCTCGAAGTTTGCAGCAAAGATTAGAAAGGTGCCTATGAAGCTTTTAAGAGAATATCTGGTACAGAGTTGGCCTTCAGTAACTGGGAGCTGTTACGATCCTTACTGTGGAAAGGGTTCACCCACTCTTGCCTTCGGTAGCCTTTCGAGGGGGAAAGTGGCAGAATGTTTGGGTTGGCCGGATAAAATCCATACACATAGACGTGGATTTTTCTGGAAGAGTTCGCTAAGCATCCTGCAAACATTACGAGCAAGTGCTATACACTGAACCTCTCCTCCGGGCCAGACACTGTGCTCAGAGATGTAGCCTGCGCGAGGGCGTTCGTGAAAAGTGAAGGAGGCAGGGGACGTCCGCTCCAGTGTCCAGAGCAAGGGTGCTGAAACCCAGTGCTCGGGTTCGCACAGTCAGAGTGGCAGAACACACACATGCAGGACTGTCGGAGTCCAAAGCCTATGCCCCAGGGCCGTGGTGCGCTGGCATTCTGACCACGTGTGACCCTACAATCCACTTAGAAACCCCAGCCAACCTCAGGGACACTGCAGTCTCAGAAGCTGGGCAAAGTCTGCAGCCTGGGGGACCCTTGATCAGCGACCTGCATCCCCCATGTTCTCCACCAACCTCTGGGAACCATGTCATCTTTCTCTCCCACCTTCCAGTCTGTAAGAGACGTCAGTGAGAGCACAGCCAAGCAAAGGCAGCCAAGGTCCATCCGCGTACCACCGGATGGGCCAGAAGGAGCCTAGGACAGTCCCTGATGTTTGGGCTACTTGCTCAGTCTGGTGGAAGCGGTAGAGGTGGGGTGGACACGGGGTGTGGGGCAGCGGGGAGGACAGGTGGTGCATTACATCCCAAATAACAAGTCAGTCTTTGGAACTGCGGCCCAGAATGGCATCCAAGGGCACAGACCAGCGCAACTCTGTCTCCTGGGCAAGAGTCACAGCGGGAAAGGGGAGAAAAACAGAAGAGGAAACGGTGGGCTGTCAGTCAAAAGGCATGACCCCCTCCTTTCCTAACAAAGTGATGCCATCAGGAGAGGAGACCCCCAGGAATCCAGAAACATCCCTGCTTTGCATCCAGCTGCTTCCCAAGACATACGTGGCTGAGGAAGCCCAGTCCTTCCATGTAATGATTCAGCCAACGCTCGCTGAGCACCCAGTGCGTGCAAGGTGCTGAGGCACGAGCAGGGGCCCAGCCACAGGCAGAAGACAGCTCTCACCTCCAGCAGGTCGCCATCCGGGAGGGGAGGAGAGCGCTAAGGATACAGGTGACTATACTGGGGGTGGGAGGGGCCCCAGCAGTTGCTGTGGGAGCACAAAGCTGGCCCCACGTCAGCCTCGGGGGAGAGGGCAGCTGCCCAGGGTGGGCGAGGCTTGCACGGAGGATGCATTCGGGGGAGGGTTTCCAGGCAGAGGAAACATCGTGAGTCTAAACAGTGTGCAGAAGAACAGCACCCAGGTTCAGGAAGCTTCCAGGCGTCCAGTAGGTTGAAACACAGAAAGCAAAGGGCCAGCTGCACAGCATGAGACGGGACACGTGGGCAGGGCCACGTACGTTGTGCTGTGAAGGCTAAATTTTCCTCACAGAGCAACGGGAGGGCATGGTGGCAGAGGCATGGTCAGGTTCACGCTTTCCAATGTGGTAGCCTCTAGCTTCACAGGACTGTTTAAATTAATTAAAATTAAATAAAATGTAATGTACAGCATGGTGACTATAGTTAATAATACTGTACTGCATGTTTGAAATTGCTAAGAAGGTAGATCTTAAAAGTCCTCATGGGGCTTCCCTGGTGGTACGGTGGTTGAGGGTCCGCCTGCCAATGCAGGGGACACGGGTTCGTGCCCCGGTCCGGGAAGATCCCACACACTGCGGAGCGGCTGGGCCCGTGAGCTGTGGCCACTAAGCCTGCACGGAGCCTGTGCTCCACAACGGGAGAGGCCACAACAGTGAGAAGCCCGCATACCGCAAAAAAAAAAAAAAAAAAAGTCCTCATGATAAGAAAACAAATTTTTGTAACTGTGCATGGTGGCGGGTGTTAACTAGATTTATTGTGGTAATCATTTCACAATGATTCTGAATCAGTGTGGTGTACACCTGAAACTAAAATAGTGTTGTCCGTCAATTATATTTCAACAAAAAATTTTAATTAAAAAAATTAAATTTAATGTAATGCAGTGTCTCAGAGGCCCTGGCCACATTTCAAGCACCCGACAGCCTCCTTGGCTAGGGGCTACAGTACTGATCAGTGCAGACCTAGGACGTTTTCATCATCCCAGAAGGTTCTGTTCTAGAACAGTCCCTCTGCTTCCATGGTACAGAAGGTGAATGGGAAGCAAGGAGGCCATGGAAGAGGAGCAAATGGTGCCACCCGGGCGCTAAGGTAGAGATTGGAGAGAATCAGATTGGAGAGACATTTAAGGAGAGATGGGCTAGGGCTTGGTAACCAATGGATTTGGGGTCGGGGTGGGAGAAGGATCTGGTGGGGGGCGGTCAGGAGCAACGGCCTGGTCAGCTGGGGGCTGAAGGGGGCGGTACTCACTCACAGAAGGAGAGAAACAGAGGAGCAGGTGGGAGAAAAGCGATGATGCGCTCGGTCTGGGACCCGCTCGGCGTCAGGTGCCAGCAGGACTGCCCGCCTCGAGCTGGTGTCCAGAGACAGGGGCTTCTGCAGGGCTGCAGCTTGGGCTGTGAGCTGTGGGCTGGTGGGTGGAGGGGAGAGGCTGGGCCCTGGTGCTTGAGACTGTGCGCTTAGGGGCTGGCAGTACCGAGAGCTGTGAGCTGGGGGCCGGGGGCTGGGGGTCGAGGGCTGTCCTGTAGTGCTGGGTGCCGAAGGGGCCGAGGGTTGTGGGGCGAGGAGCGCAGCAGTGGCACTGCGTGCTCTGGGGCCGCGGGGCTGTAACCTGGGGGCTGGCATGAGCTGGGCGTCCAAGGCAGCGGGGCAGGGGGAAGAGGGGTGCAGGACTGTAGGACTGCGTGCTGGGACCGCGGACACGGGCAGTCCAGGGACCATGGACGGTCTTGGAAGAGGCCCCGTCTTTCCCCCAGGGTGGAAACTGTGTCTTTGGGGCACCTGGGCACCTCGGTAAACCCACAGGAGGCGCTCTTGCTGGAGGCAGCCCGGGAGGGGCACAGGTGGCCGGGGAGGGGAGAGGGGGAGGGGGGACGGGGGAGGGGGCCAGAGGGGCAGCGGCAGGCACCCTCGGGCGCGTCCCCACCTCGTCCCTAGGACCCGGGCGGGGGGCACAGGAATGTTGTTCTCCAAAACCACAGGGACACTTCCTGTCGGTTCACGTAACTGAGTATTACAGTATTTAAATCACAAATTGAAGATTATTTTTACAGGTGTCATTTTAAATATAACGCGAAATTTCTTGACATTACATCAGCCTCAACACACAAACAGCTGCACCGGGCCCGCCTGCATGTGTCAGGCACATGGCTGACACTGGCCACGCGGGGAGAGCGTGCATGTGTGTGAGTCACCCACCGGGGCGTGCGTGAAATGGGTGTGAGCGTGCACATGACAGCAAGAACGGGTGAGGGCGTGTGTGGCTGGGAGTGCGTCTGTGCGTGGGTGTGCACGTGTATATGGATGTGTACTTGGTGCGTTATGAGTGAGTGACAGTGAACACGTGGGTCCGTCCCTGTGAACGAAGATGTGGGATGCGTGTGAGAGAGCGAGCGCGCGCGCTGCCGGATGCTCAGGCCCCGCAGGTGATGCCCCCAAGCCTGGCCGATCTCTGTCTCCCTCTAGAGCCACCAAGAATGCCAGGAAGTGGACAAGCTCCGCCCCTGGGGCCGGGGGGCTGCACAGGCGCCCAAGGTGGTGCTGCAGTGCCCTCCAGTGGACACTGCCCCCACCCCATCCCCAAGCCGACCCACGAGCCGGCCGTGCCCTTCCTGTGCCCGAGACCCCAGGTTCCAATGCCTCGCCGCTCACCCGCCTTGAGTGGGGCGGGAAGAGCCTGCCCTGAGGCTCCCTTAGCCTCCAGGGGCAAAGGCTTAGGGGAGCTTTAGCCACACCTCCACGTCTCCATCTGGGGCTCTCAGCCTTTCTGCCTGCTCGGCCAGGCACACCCAACACACCCCTCTACTTCCCACCCTGGTGACGCCCTCACCACAAGGACCCGCGCCAGGTTGCCCCTTCCAGCAAATCCCCCCTGAAAGCCCCAGCAAGAGGAGCCCCTTCCCCAAGGCATCTCCTCAAGACACTACAGGCTCCCCACACAGCGGGCACAGCACGGGCAGGACGGAGAGGAGATGATTGACAAAGCAGAATTTACCCAGGTGCCGAGGTGCCCCAAAGACACAGTTTCCACCCTGGGGGGAAGACGGGGGCTTTCCAAGACCGTTCATGGTCCCCGGACTGCCCGTGTCCGCGGTCCCAGTGCGCAATCCCACAGTCCTGCACCCCTTTTCCCCCTGCCCCGCTGCCTTGGACGACCAGCACATGCCAGCACTACTCATTGGCTGCTTCCAGTTAGAAACGGCAGGGGTCTGCGGAGAGAGATGGAGGGAATGAGAAAACCCAGGACCGATTTCCACCTGGTGAAGTTAGTGCTGCTCCGGACGCTTGTCCGCAGAGCAGGGCGCTGCACTTGAGCAGTGAACGAGCAACTGTTCTAGGAGGATTTTGTCAGAGTGGCAAAGAGGGAGATCTCAGGCAAATACTCAAACCTCACAAAAGAAAAACTCCCTGGGCTTCCGCACTGCACCATGTTACTCGTACCGTCAGGGCCTGCATGTCGGCGGCACGATGCACTGTCCAGCCAGCTGTGCAGACACCGGCCCAGCCACGGCCAGTCTCCCAGCCCAGAGGAGCTGTCATCGTGATGCCCCGGAGGATGGAAAAGCAGGGCCACCGAACCCCAGGGAGCAGGAGAACCATGGGACGGTTACCTGTGCCCTGACTGCCCTCTCAGCATCGCTGGCTACACTCGTACAGGTGGTCCCCGACTGACGATGGCTCGACTTAACGATTTTCCCAGGCAGCCTTGCGATCATGAGGGTAGACAACCAATAAGCTTACAACCCTTCTGTACCCAAACAACCCTTCTGTTTTTCACTTTCAGTACACTTTCAATAAATACCTTTGATGAGCTATTCAACACTTTATTCTAAAATAGGCTTTACGTCATATGACTTTGTCCAACTGAAGGCTGACGTTAAGTGTTCGGAGCACATTGAAGGTAGTCAAGGCCCAGTGATGTTTGCTGGGTTAGGTGGATTAAACGCCTCTTCGACTTATGATACTTTCAACTTATGATGCGTTTATTGGGACATGACCCATCGTAAACCGAGGAAGATCTGTACCAGTACTGAGCTGGGTACCCTCCGGACTCACTCCCAGCAGCTTACTGGGCCAGGTCTGAAGGCCTAGTCCACGCAGAGGCCCAGACCTCTCCTTGCCTGGCCCCCTTCTCTCCAACTCAGCTGGCCTTGCTCCACTCCCACATCAACACCCCAGGCTCACTTTAGGGAAAAGAGCGAAGTCAGAAGCATCTGTGCAACATGGAACAGAAGAGGGGACAAGACAGAGGAGCCAGTTGTCCTGACAACGCGTAAAATCCACAACATGCGACCGAACGTGCAAACCAAAGGGCTCCAGGGAGGAGTTCTCTTGGCTGTGTCCAGGATGGCTGTGGACGCTCAGCCCTGAGCCAGGTACCAGCCTCTCTCCTGCAGGCCTGAGGGGCCCCTTTCCAGGCAGCGGGCCTGGGCTTCTCCACTTCTGGCCACTGCGCAGGACCGGGCACTCCCAAAGTGTACCCTTCCCTTGCCCTCTCCTCCCCTCCCATGAGAGCCGCAGGATGTCAGAGCTGAGAGAGACAGGTCCGGGGTGGAGAGGGGAGACCCAGAGTGCCCCATTGCACAAAAGAACCCGAAAATGAGCATGAAAAAAGATTTGCCCAAAACACGCAGCAATCCGGTGGCTACCTGCTCCGACTTCCGCCCCCCCATTACTTTCCAGGTGGCCTCTTCCAAGTGTAGGCCATTTCTGACTACAGTCTTTTCTGCCTCTCTGTGTTGCTATCTCTTGTCTCCATCCACGTATCTATTATGGGAAGTGCACGAGAACCTTCCCATGCTGCAAATACATCAGATGACATCACAGTCTCAACCTTGGCCTCCTTGCAAAGCTCCGATTCCACACCTGCCATTTTTCAATGTGCATCTCACTGCTTTGAGGAGCTGCAGCTTTTAAATCGGTGTAAAAGTTGCTGACGGCCTTAACACCAGCAGAGATGGCTGTAAGAAAGGAGGCTAGAGCCACAGAGGACGGCAGTGTGCACATACAGTCTAGGAAGACAGAAATCAATGTCATCATCAGCGTCGTCATCGTCATCTCTCATGGTTATCGATGTTCCTGTATGTCAAGCCCTGTGCTAAGCACCTTACACAGATTATCTCATTTAAATTTTACAGCAAACCAACGAGGAGGGTCTGACTATTTTCCCACTGAGCAGATGAGAGAGAAAGGCCGTGCCACAGCCTTGCCTGCTCCCCATTCCAACTTTTTCACGCCCACAAGTGTCTGAACCACATTTTTTAAACTGTGAGAAGCAACTCATTAGCGGACTTATGAAATAAATATAGTGGGTCCCAAGAAGCACTTTTAAATGAAAGAATAGAATAGAATGTTCCAAGTGCATCCTACCTAGTAGGGGTAAGCATTGTCTCATGACACTTTTGCTTCAGTTATACGTGTGTAAACATCGATGTACATGCATGCTCACATAGGATGCAATGGGATATGATTTTAAGCATACTTCTTAATGTGAGTCACAGTCAAAAACCTCTAAAAGCCGTTGTGTTAGACTCTCCACCCGGCGTCTGAGTTTTCTATCCGGGTCTCCCCACTCTGCACGCTCTGGGTGTTACCTCGCCACCCTGCATGGTTCCCTGCTGCCCTGGTTTGCTGAGGAACAGCTGCTAAGTTCCAAAGATGCTGCAAACCTGTCCTGGGGGCAGACTAACGGGCGGGCTGCTGGGACAGAGTCCTAAGGATGTCTTCACCATCTGCCTCCTGCCTCAGTGAGGTGCTTCTGTCTGCCCTGCAGGATTGATGTTTCCCAAAAGAGACTTAATGGCCCCTTGCTCTCTGAGCTGTCAGGTAAGTGCCTTTGTCAGAATTAGCACAGGTGCACCTGCAGGTGGACGTCCTCATTAAACTATCTTCTGCATCTTGATCCCACAAGGATGGTTCCAGGGGACCTTTCCGAATAAGCACTTCATTTGCAAAGCCCTCTCCAGATTGCAAAGGGTGATCCCAGTTCCATCAGCAGAGGCGGAGGGAGGCCTGGTCCCCTCTGAATTTTCCCTGCCAGCCAACTGCAGTTGGACCAGCTCACAGAAGTGGAGAAGTCAGGAGAGGAAGGTCTCTCTGTGCCTTCTCTTTTCGTTGCAGCTCCTAACCTGTTACCTGCTAGCATAGCAGGGGTTCTCCTAGCCATAGACAAGCCCCAAAGAATAGCAGGACCCTCTATTTTAGGCTACTCCTCCTTGTCGGTGGGAAGAAAGATTCACTGATGGTGACACTCCAGATGGGGTATATGGTATTGGATGGAAGGTTCCTAAAATCACCCCATATCAGTGCCCACCTACTCCACTTCTGGGAACCCCCATTCCTGTTCTCTGTGCAGCTCTGGGCCCAACTTTCCCTGAGCAGCCTCTCATGATGACCAGTCCAAGGAAGAAAAGACTCCAAATATCCCCTAAGCACTTGCCAGGAACCAGGTTGAGGAGTCAGGGGGACACACTTGGGTCTTGGACTAGCGATTCACTTGCTGTTCTCCTGGGGATACAGGACCCCAAGGGGGGACATCTGTCAATGACAAATTGGGAATGTTAAGAGACAGTATGGAAGGTCAGAGTTAGAACCACCAAAATTCAGAGGCGAAGGCAACTTTCGGGCAGAGGAGCTGTAGAAATGCAGAATTTCTAGAAATAGGGGCTGGACTAAGTTCTTAAAAAGAAGGACATGAAGAGGGTCTGCAAGCAGTGAATTGGAGTATAACATGGAGATCATACCCCATTCCCTACAGCTGCCCTCCAAAATCAATAAATCAGTCACCCGCACTCTCTAACATACACAAAAATATTTACTAAGTACCCAGTCTACTGGTATTGTGCTGAGATTTGGAATTCAGCGATGAATCAGACGCCACCTCTGTACTCAAGGATCTAGTAAAGAAGACAAGCAATACAAATTCCATTTCAATAGAACACAATCAGAGGTAGGACAGGGGTATGTACAGGACATGATGGAAGCTCAGAGGAGGCATCTAACTCAACCTGGGGGCCAAGGAAGTGTTCCCCAAAAGCTGCTAACTGAATTGAGTCTTAAAGGGAGAGGGGAAGTCAGCTGGGGAACAGGGAGAAAAGGACATTCCAGGTCAAGGGAACAGTATGTGCAAAGGCAAGGTGTCCAGGAACCATGAGAAGTGCAGAATGACCTAGAGACAGGTCAGGGCTGCTGGAGGGAAGCCAATGCTGAGGGCTGCCCTGCTGAACAGTAGAGATATGTTGGAAGGAGGGAGATGGGGGAGCAAGGGAGTCTTCCCCAGTGCCGGATCTATTCCTAAGGAAGAGAAGCCCACACCTGAGCCAAAGGAAGGTGGGCATCCCTTAATGGGGGAGGGGAGCCAGGTGGAGTGGCATTGGGCCCCCAAAGGCTGGGTTTGCTGCTGCTGCTGACACCCCAGCTCCCCTGGAGGGTGCAGTCCCCACTGAAGGGCTCAGGCCCAAGCACGCAAGAATCCTTCCAGAAAGCTTATTCTTAGCAAAGGTTTTCCTATGACCTTTCTTGGAGAGGAAAAGACAAACACTCTTCACCAAACTGTTCCCTGTCCAGCTTTCCAAAGATCTACTCCCCCGCTGGCCTTACGAGGGGGTGAAGCCCCCAGGGATCAGGGTTAGAAGTAACTGCAGGAAGATTTCCAGGGAACATAGAGGAGGGATCTGATTAAAGTCTATCAACTACGAGGTTGTCCTCAGGGCCAGTGCACTTGGCAGGAACGTTTCAGTTCATTTAGGTTGTTCCACTGGCAGACCCTTTTTTTAAAACAGGGAAAAAATATCCAGAGATGGTGAAATGTAATTCATTAAGACCACCGTAGAGCATGTATTGAATTTAGAGGGAAAGTGAGGAAACCCCACCAATTTCACACACGGAAAAGCAAAAGCAGGTTTATCTGTATCTCTGATACCTAAGTATTTATAAAATCTAATATTTGGGAGGATAACCTTATTTTTTGACGGAAGATATAAAATATGGGCAAAATACGAATAATTAGGAGAAATGAAAGAACAGCAGATATAAAACCAAGACTAACTCACCAGGGAAAGTGGACGCCTCAAGGGCGTGTGGTTGCCAGGTCCCGGCTCAGCTCCATCATCAGCTCCAGCAGATGCCGTGACAAGCAGCTCCGATGGGATCCGAAAGAATCAGCCCCTTGTCTGAGCTCCAGAAGTCCCACTCGCTAGCCTGTGTGGCTCCTTCTCTGGTCACACATCTGTGCCCTGCTTCCCAGAGGGACAGTAAGTACTTTGAGAGCAGGGGTCATGTGGAAAAATGAGTCAATGTGGGTTTCCAGCCATCTAGTCCCGACCTGGAAGCTCAGATAGACGGATCACACAGACACACTCGACAAGCCCTGCTTCTTCTGCCAGGCCTTCTGCCTGGCCCCCAGGTCTTCCTCCTGGTGCCAACATCCTGGTGCCTGTGGAGACGGTTGTATTTTCAGGTGGGATGGCATGTGTTTGCAGAGAGGAGGAACTGCAATTCCTGCACCAGGAGGGAACTGGGCCAGCAGCGGACCCCTAAGCCTCTTCATTCCAACCTCCTGCAGGGACCTTTTGATCGGAGACCTCAGTTTTTCTCAGGATATTCCTGAAAGCTTAAACAACTCCTGCAAATCAGACCTACTACTTCTGATTTTTCATTATTTTTCCCTCCCTTATTTTATTCCACAGCCCTTTCTTAAATTCAGTGTGGGAACAGAGTCATGGACACCTGCCTCCTTCATAAGTTTACCCCAGTAAGGAAACAGACAAGGAATTGAACCCAGGTATGGACTGGGTCTCCTTCCTTGTAAATCGAAGTAAAGTGGGCACACACCCAACTGACCCACCCGTTCTGTAAAGTTCAGTGGCTTCTCTGAAGTTCCTGTGTATTCCGAGGAAAACAAACACCCTCGCGTTAGTTCATCCACCTGTGACGTTCTCCCTCCTCTGAATTCTTGTTCTTCCCTCTGTGTGTTATGGCTGTTCGTTTATTTCCACCGTGGAAGAGACCCAGACACGAACCCACCTCCATCTCTGGATTTAAACCACACACCCACACAAGTGCTTAGGGCGTCGTGTACGTTTTACAGGAGGTCTGGGGAGGCGAGGGAGGCTTATATCTCAGAAATGCCCATAACTTTGAACCTGAGTTACGCTGGTCTTGAAAATTCTTGGCCAGACCATCACGTTGATCATCCACCCTCTCCCGCCTGATTCCCCCAAACTGACACCTGTATTGACACATGGTTCTTATACACAACAGTTTAGCGATCTCTTCCGTGTCCTTGCCTCCTGCTCATCCAGGTCCCCAGAGTTCCACCTTCTAAACCAAGTGGCTTGTCAGGATATTTTCCTCAACAAATTCAATTCCTTCCTCGAGAGAAATTCTGTACCGTTTATGAAGAACAAATGCCTTCCTCTGCACAGATATGCATTCACTACGGAGTGTGATCAGACGACGGTGTGGGAATGTCCTGAATGCTATGAGGGTGCAGAGGAGGACAGGCTTACATTGAGGACACGGAAAAGATATCCCAAGGGAAGCGACATCTAAGCCGAGACCAGGAAAAAGGGTAGAATTAGCCAAGAGAAGAGGGCAAGGGGCAGAAGCAGAGGCAAAGCACACACCATGTCCTAGAAGCAAGAGAGAGCTTGGCACGTTCCGGGCATCACAAGAGGTTCCCAGTGGCTGTTATGGACAGGGCAGGCTGGATGGGGCAGGAAAGCCGGTCGGGAGGCTGGGCCAGGCCCACCTCATCTGTCAGGCAAAGAGGTCTGGACTTGATCCAGGAGACAGTGGGGAACCATTGAAGGCTTCAAGCAGGATACTGACAAGGCCAGATTTGCACTTTAGAAAGATGAGCTACGGCTGAAGGATAAGTCAATGATTAAGAGGCAAGACTGGAAGGAGAGGCCAGTGGGAGTTTATGACTGTGGTCCATGTGGGAAAGATGATGGTGGCCTGGATAAGGGAGATTCTGGTGGGAAAGAAGAGGTGGACACGACTTCAAGAGATATGAAAGAGAAAAGGAGTTGCCATCTCCTGATGCGGAGCGGAAAGGTGGGTGTATTGGGCAACTCCAAGTTCTCCGAATTGGGAAGCCAGGGGGCAGGTGGTGGCATTTGCCAAGGTGGGGAACACAGAGGAAGAGCAGGCGAATTTGGGAGAGATGCACCTGTCTCTCTCCCCTGAAGGTTATGTAAGGCTCATGTGTTCCCATCTTGGCACCGCACCCAGCCCTCGGAAGACACTGGACAGAAGGGGACCAGCGAGGTCTAAACAGGAAAAAGCAGCTACGTATTTTTCTCAAATGCTATGAGAAAACAATGGAGGAATCTGGCGGCCATGGAGTGGGCCCACCGAGTCCCAACACTTCCCTGGTGACCCTCTCTGGCCCCGATCCTGCAGCCTCCCTCAGAGGGGAGTTCCGGGTCCAGCCACAGCTGCCCCAAACCGGGTCTCGTGAGTTCAAAATCGCACACCGCTGCTCTCCCCTGGCCTGAGAGGAGACGCCTTGTTTGTTCCCTTCCACACACACAGCCATTCATCAAGTCCAGGAAAGCCAAGCACAAAGGTAACATCACTTAGCCAGGCGGCAATTAGCAGATTAGCGGCTTGTTGCTCTTGTCCTGTGTCCCACACTATGACCTCACAAAGGCCCAGAGCGTCTCAACACTGGGCTGCTCCAGGAAAGGGCCCATCGACTTCTCTGGCAAAAAAATCCCCCAGCCTGTCACCGTGAGTTTCCCCGTTGTAGAGCTAAACTACAATTGATGTTCTGTCTCTATCAATTTCTCAGGAATGCTGGGACGTGAGCCCAGTATTAATGAAGACAGCAGAGAGGAAGGCATGAGACTGGCTCCGCTCCAGAGCTGACGGAGAGCGTGGATCCTGAGTAATTCCTGGAGACCCGGAGAGGCCCGAACGAGGCAAAACAAGCGGGCCCTGGGGTCACACACAAGGCCCGGTGGGGCAGACAGATGCCAAAAAGGCTCAGGAGAGAATTTCTGCTGGGAAAAAATAGCCTCAACCTCGTCCCTTTTATCACCACGTATCATTTGCATCATCCGAGAAAGGCAATTTTACTCCAGATTAAAAGGACATCCTCCTAGGTAAACACATATGGTAGTACAGGATTACACACACACACACTCACACTCACGTTCACACACTCTCACACACACGGTTTATACAACACGTTAGAGGACCAGGGCAAAGCCAGAGCTACCTTTCTCAAGAAAGGGGCTGATGCTATAACCCCGTATGTTTGACCAAATCCCTCAGCACCGCTCAGAATTGCCTCTCCAATCAGAAGCCCTCCCGGGTCACGAGCAGGGAAGCCTTGATTGGCATGGGAGACCACAGTGGTATCAAATTAAAAGCCAATATAAGTCTTGTCTTCATCTCAGCTTGAAAAATGAATAGAAACTGGTCGTTGGCTCCTGTTTCTCAGACAGTGTCATTTGGGGGCTTCTGGTTTCGGAACCTTTTTTTAATCACATGTAATTCCTTAATCCTTCCAAACTGACCAGCTCCTTTTAAGGTTTAACTGGCTCCAGTGAAGCTGGAACAATTCAGCTAAACCATAAACCCTGTCAAACCATCTAGGATGTGGCTCTCTGAGGATGTGGAAAATACAACAGGCTCCATGGGTGCCCAAAGTAACCCAACGGTGATGGTGGGACAGCTAGAGCATTGCAGAGAAACATACCCGCCTCACAAATTCTCAGGAGAATCAAAATAAATAAATGGAAAGCACTGCCTGTGTTTAATAAAGGAGCTCAGTAAAGGAGAGCTGATGTTATTATTATAGGGATAGGATCCTTTTAAGACTGCTCTGAAGTGGTTGGGGGAACGGAACGTATTCATGTGCCCCAAAGTCCTCAACCCCTCCTGGAACGTATAAGCTGTGATAGAACAAAGTGCAACCACTTTTCCTACTGCAGCCCCTCCTGAACCACTCACCAGCAATGTGCAATAGACACTACATGTTCATAATAATGCAACACTTCTTATGTGTGCTCTTAAGGAATGTTCATGGGAATTTAACTCATAGCAGCTATAATAGCTGTCACACTGGTGTTGTTAGAAAGGGAAGATAGAAGGAAGAAGGACCAGAGCTACAAATAAAAGAGGGGAAAGGAGGAGAATGCAGAAGAGAACATAAGTCCTTACATGTAGCAAGTGCTCAACAAATATTTGAGAAGGCAAGTTAAATGAACAAACACCATGTCAGGAAAATGCACTAGGCTTAGATAGAAATGGATTTTTATTCCTAGCTTGGCCTTTTCTACTAAACTTGCAACCTTGGAGAATACTTATGTCTTAGTCAATTTGGGCTGCTATAACAAAATACCATAAACTATGTGACTTATAAACAACAGAAATGAATTTTCTCATAGCTCTGGAAGCTGGAAGTCTGAGATCAGGGGCCCTCATGGTCAGGTTCTGGTGAGAGCTTTCTTCCTGGTTTGCACAGGGCCACCTTCTCACTGGGTGCTCTCATGGCCTTTCCTGAGTGCAGGCACACAGAGAGAGAAAACTCAAGCTCTCTGGTGTCTCTTCCATAGGGGCACTAATCCCATCAGACAAGGGCCCTGCCCTCATGACCTAATCACCTCCCAAAGGCCCTATCTCCCTATACCATCAAGTTGGGATTGGAGCTTCAGTGAATTTGGGGAGGGGGACAATTCAGTCCAATACAACTCCTTTAAGCTTCCATTACCTCATTTACAAAACGAAGCTAAAAATAATTCTTACATTTGTTTAATGTATTTCCTTCTACTCCATAATCTCTCTTGTCTGGAAGCTATACATTCTGGGATGTTGCTGACAACAAATTCTGAAACTTCCTGATGGTTAAGATACCGGATGTTATGTGCCTTCTCTGAGCATGTGTGTTCAGAAGATGCAGCCCCGCAACGGGGCTGCCAAAAGCCAGGGTGAAGCCAGCCGAGGAGGCACTGCTGCAACAAGGCTCTTCAGGCACAAGCCACTGTGAACACACCCTAAAGTCTTATGAGTGTCCAAGAATCTCTTAAGATGATTTCAAAGAGCAGAAGTGGAGACGCTGAAGTGAATGACAGGTAGCACTTAGTTATGGGAGATCACAGACTTATATTCCAGTTCCTGAGAGGAGATTTAAAAAAGCAATCTTATGTTAAAGAGATATGTAATGCCTGAAGGGACCCAGGACTATTTTCTGAGGAGCGGGCACTTGAGATGGAGAGTGGGACCACACAACGAATTCCTGCCCTGAGCTCTCCAGGGGGCCACTTCACATGATGTTCCCATAAGTTAGAGCTCTGTTCATCTGTGAACACTGAACCTGGGGGAGTCTGGGTTGTCTTCGTTGCCCAAAATGCTACTCAGGCGGAAAGTTCAGGACAGTATGTGGCCTTTCCTAGGGGAGCTCTGTGGAAAGACCACTCCCACCAGGACCCAGACCTCTGATGCCCCGCTCCTCCCTCTTTCTGTTCAAAGCACGCTCACCATCATGGGGCTGATCAGGTGAATGAGGTGGCACAGGGCACCCCTGGGCAACACTGTCAGGGAGCCTGTGGCTCTGACTACACTTTTTTTTTAAATACATTTATTTATTTTTATTTATTTATTATTTTTGGCTGCGTTGGGTCTTCGTTGCTGCGCGCGGGCTTTCTCTAGTTGCAGCGAACCGGAGCTACTCTTCATTGCGGTGCACGGGCTTCTCATTGTGGTGGTTTCTCTTGTTGCGGCATGGGCTCTAGGTGCGTGAGCTTCAGCAGATGTGGCACATGGGCTCAGTAGTTGTGGCGCACGGGCTTAGTTGCTCCACGGCATGTGGGATCATCCCGGACCAGGGCCCAAACCTGTGTCCCCTGTATTGGCAGGCGGATTCTTAACCACTGCGCCACAAGGGAAGCCCTGGCTACACTTTTCAGTGCTCACTCTGGGCAATGAGCTCTCCCCACTACCATGATGAATTCCAAAAAACCTTTGCCAGCATCAGCTACACTGTATTCAGGGTCTTTTGCTGCCTAAGGCCCTGGGTGCGCTTTTCCTCTAACCCCTTCCTGAAAGAACACTGGTCGCTAGTGTGTGTAAATGCTGAAGGATGAATCCTAGTGTCTTTAATGCTTGAACTGGGGCTGGAACTGGGCGTTTCCCACATCAGCTGTATTGGTGCTATTTCTTCAGACTCCACACTGTGCCTCAGTGTGTTCCCTACTCTCATCTTGTTGGGTTTTTTTAAACATGTCTCTTTGTCCCCACAAAACCATGGGCAGTTGCATGGCAGAGATCAGGTCTCTCACCTCTGTATTCCATTAGGTACTATTTTCACCTCGAAAGAGTCACAATTTTGTTAAGAAAACAAAATATGCATTACCAGGCTGGGGTGTGGGACTTCACCTGCTGTCTCAGGATTGTGGCTAAGGCCCAAAGTGATGGACGAAAGGTGCCGAGCAGCCCATATTCTAAATTCAGAGACGCACCGTCTCCCCTCACCGTTTGCTTCAAGGTACCAGAACCAGTTTTACCACCACAAACCACCAGCCTCAGTCAACACAAAGAGAATTGGAGAGACAAATGGGGTGGCCTACATATTTAAAGTGCAGTGCTCAGGGAGAAATGCCACGCCCTCCTGCCAAAGCAAGGGAAGAGAAAGTCTCCAAGAATCACTTGTAAAGGTTGGAAGTTGTTAAGGGTTGAATTGTGCCCCCAAACCCCCAAAACTTCATATGTTGAAGTACTAACGCCCAGTACCTCAAAATGTGACCTTCTTAGGAAATAGGGTCATTGCAGATAAAATTAGTTACAATGAGGTCATACTGGAGTAGGATGGTTCCTAGTTGAATGTGACTGGTATCCTCATATAAGGAACACAACGTGAAGAGAAACAGACACACACAGGGAGAATGCCACGTGGAGGCTGGAGTTATACTGCCACAAGCCAGGGAATTACCAGAAGGTAGGAGAGACGCCCGGAACATATCCTTCCCTGACACCTTCAGAAGGAGCGTACCGCCAGCACCCTGATTTTGGATTTCTGGCCTCCAGAGCTGTGAGACGAAATACTTCTGATGTTCTAAGACAGCTGGTTTGTGGTGCTTTCTTAGGGCCACCCTGGGAATCTAATGCAGAGGTGTCTGCAAGAACAGGAGACTTGCATCTCATTCATTTGTTTAATTCACTTTGGCTTTAGACTTATTGACCTACCCCTTCGCTACCTAAGCAGAAGAAAGAAAACTGGAGAGAGCTGTATGGCAGGAAGATGGCAGGAGGAAAGGAGAGCGGCAGAAGTGTCTGCCTGATTTCCCGGGTTCCAAGGGGTACAGAAGATGCCTGCTGCCCTGGGGTTGGCTGCAGGAGGTACATGAGTTTGAGAAACACCCAATGTAGGAAGAAGAAAAATACACAATCGATGGCCTGTAGTCTAAATACTGCCACCTGGGGATGGATCAGAAGTGCGGGGCCAAATCTCAAAGGGACCTCCAGGGCCTCATAGGGTCTCACAGGAATGAGCCTTTGTCAGCAGGGCTCACTGGAGCCACTCACAGTTCATGAGCTAGAAGAGCAGTTACAGCCGACCTAGAAGACCACACCTCCCCCAGGTAGGGGTCCTCCCAGGGTCTCTTCATCCCCTCCCAAGACATCCAAGGGACTAAATGTTAGCTATGTGTGCGTGCGCGAGCACACACACATGCACGCACACACGCGCTCACACACATACACATTCTCTTTCACTGGAGCCAGATGGTGGGACTGAACACTGCTGGGTAGAAAGGGAAGAGCTGTGAGTCAAGTTTGAGACTGAAGGGTTTCCTTTTTCTTATTAATTATTAGGAATAAATCTTAACTCACAAAATGAGATTCTTCTGATAACCAAGCGTAACTGAAAAGTTATGGCATCTGGACTAGATCTTGTTAAAGGAGCCACAACCTTGTGCGAAAAGGAGATTCCAGATGGTTCCATTGAAAGTCATGACTAGAAAACATAAAATAAAAACCGTTATTGAAGGAAAGCTGAATGAGTGGAGACTTTTCAGTAAACCAGGTACTTGTATATAAGGTGATGAAAAACAATATCAAGTGGTCTTGTGAGAAGGCGATGGAGCAGGGGTCAGAGCAGGCCTCTCTGGGCGGGAGAGCCGGGAGAAACATGGCCAGGCACAGCTGGAGCTGAGCCTTATCCAACAGAAGGACGGGACTTGGATAAGTGGAGAAGGAAGGGGGAGGATGGATTGACATCTTTCTTAATGAAGTAACTAGCAAAGGCCTGGAGCTGGATGGGTGCTTGGAAGGAACTGGTGACTCCACGTTCTAGGGCTGGGGATGGTGTGTGCAAAGACCCAGAGTGGGCAGGTATCAGGTGCTGGGGCGAGGGGGTCGGGTATTTTGAATAAGGGAACCACGAGGAAGAGTGGGGAGAAGGGAGAAGGGGCCTCCCAGGGGAGGTTGTCAGGGCCAAGCTAAGTGGGATGGATCTAAGTCTGAGGCTCTGTCCTCAGAAAACCAATTGCCTGCCTGGGCTTCCGGCATCTGAGGGCTGCCCTGTCCTCGCTCTGTTTGCTCCCCTTGCCCAGGTCTGACCGCTGGTACTTTGGAGTGTCCCTGGACTGTGATGTGCTGGGGGTAGAGATACCCAGAAGGGACAGCTGGCCAGGTCTCAGGGAGCAGCCAGAAGCCCCAGCTTGGCTTTGCCAAGCACGTCAACTGCCGGAGCCCTCAGGAGGAGACACAGAGCCGGCAGGGTGCCCACGGCCCCCACTCAGCTTGGAGGGGCAGAGTAGGCTGTTGAAGCTGATGAGACAGTGTGTTTTCTCTGGCTTCTGGCCACCAGAGAAAAACGCAACAAAGGAAAGAGAAGAAGATATGGATT
This sequence comes from Pseudorca crassidens, assembly GCF_039906515.1. Taxonomy (NCBI): domain Eukaryota; kingdom Metazoa; phylum Chordata; class Mammalia; order Artiodactyla; family Delphinidae; genus Pseudorca; species Pseudorca crassidens. The sequence goes on along the minus strand of NC_090309.1, from coordinate 77,435,742 downwards.
ATTGGCGTGGAAGGCCTAATGACAAACACATTTGCATGTATTTCCACGAAGAGACCCTGCCCTCTCTGTGGCCTATGTGGGTTTTCTCCTGTGCTCCAAAGGGCAAAGCCAGGTGCTGGTTCCAGAGAGAATGTCTCTCCTCCCAGGGCCCTTGGTTTAACATAGTTCCAGGTCTAACATAGTCCCAGGTCCCAGAATTAGGACTGCTGCCCCACATGCCTGACCAACCATCTACTACATGTGGGTTCTCTGTCCACACGGAGATAGGCTGGGCTTCCCCAGAGAGCGTGGATCATACTTAATTCTGGGGTGAAAGGCACAAAAGACATATCCTTTGTTAGCACCCATGAGCCGTGTACCATGTTAAACACTTCATGCATACTGTTTCATTTGATCCTCACAAACCCCTACAAAGTAATGGATCTTATCCCCATTTTAAAGATGAGAAAACTGAGGCTCAGAGAACGTACTCTTTCTCCTCCCCCAGGCTGCCTTCCAGTGTGAGAGGAGAGCGATGGAGATTATTAAAGGTAATGAAAATTAGGATCCGTATGTCAGAGCTGAAATAAATAACCTTTCCCAATCTCCTTACCACACAGTTCATGAACCTGAGGTCAAAGGGGGAAAACTGACTTACTCAAGGTTGCACAAAGCTTGGAAGAGAATGCTGTGTGTGCACTCCAGCCCCCAGCCCCATCACAGTTTGGAGACATTGTAAACAAAGGCAAGATTAAGGATAAAAGAAGGGGCTGTTCATCATCAGGGGTCTGTGCATGACTGTGTGGGGAAAATCGCCCAGCTCGCTAATCCTGCATGCCCCAAACCCCTGGGCACGGGAATTTCCAGAACATCATGAAGCTGTTGCTACTTGCGGTGACGAGTAAACATCCTCACATGGTGTCCACACATCTGTCACATTCAGACGCTGGTTTCGTCAGCATCCTGGCAACTGAAGGCCTGACCTTTGCCCTCCTCACTCTACAATCCAACGCCAAGCACGCAGAGAGAACACACTGGCCACAGTCAAGAAATGGAAGGACCTTGCGAAAGTTGGAATGTAAATTATAAATTAGAAACAGAGCGTCAACTTGGATAAACCCTTTTAACTTACCAGTGGACCTTGTCCACGAAGCTAATTAGGAGGAAAATAAAAGATGGCCACAGGAGAAACAGTGAGAAAAAAGGAACAGAGAAGCAGAGGGAGGAAAGATAGCATCTAAAAGACTTCAGAAACTGTCACACAGTGATAACCTGGGTGTCTGAAGTTCAGCCAGTGGCTCTCTCCAGTGAAATCCCAAACCCACCCCATCCCAGCTGGACCAGTAAACCTGGAGGGAGGGCCTTGGTGAGAAGCAGGCCCAGCAGCAATGTTTCAAGACCAGCAACATCAGATCCACCAACCCCCATCTCCCCCACTTAGACCCTATAAGTCCACTGGCACCTGTCCTTAGATTCAGCCGCTTCTGGTTGACCATGCCCAGGCCCGGAATTGATGAGAAACAGACTGGGCATGTATGAGGTCCCTCTACCCCACAGAAGGTGAGGCCATTCTGTCCTATGCGCAGTATCCAATTGGTCTGGTCAAATGTGCACCAGGATACAAATAATGTATCTACAGGGGCCAGCACAGTGCTTGGCACACAGTGGGGCTCACGGTGTGATAGTTGTGCCTGTTTACAGTCTATGCCAGGCATGGCAGAGATTGACGTACTAAAACCTGTTCCTTTTCCCCTAGGCGCACAGACTCTACTCCCCAGACTCCTCTGCAGTTAGGCGTGGCCACGTTTGAGTTCTGGCCTGTGGAACGTGGGCAGAAGTGCTCTGCTCCACTTCTAGGCCTGGCACGTTAAAACCTTCCGTGTGTAATCCTCCCTCTTTCCCCCATCTGTCCACCAGATACAGAAAACCCAGCAGAGCCATCCACAGTCCTCGGGGAAGACAAAATCACAGGACAGGGGAAGTAATGTCTCTAAATGAACATATCTGATGCCACTTTGGAGAGATCCCAGGAACATCGTGTTGGACTTTTGTGTGATGAGAAATAAGCCTTCTACTATAGTAAGCCACTGAGATTTGGGGATGTGTTTGTTACAAGCGTTAATATTACTTACGCTAACTAACATGCCTAGGCCTTACTCCTGGTTTCCTGAGAAGACTTCACAAGGACTGGAGTCCTGTTCTGTCTGACTCCCAGTTCTGATGGAGCTTTGACTTTCTGTCTAGCTCCTGGAAACGTCTCTGTGAGGTCTGGAGAGACCACTGCCAACAGTCCTTTTGCCATTGGGACAGAGCCTCCTGACGTGACATCATATCTCCTGTTAACCCAAGAGCAGTGTGCCCAAGGACAAGCTGCTGTATCGCCACCGCCCCCCCACCCCAGCTCCACACATTGTGGGCTTAGCTGACTCCTGGGTTACAGTGACAATCTGTGCCTTTGCTCATAAGAGGCAGCAGGAAGTAATGAAAAGAAAGCTTGATCCCAAATCAGTCCAAGTCAAAAGGAAAAAACGCCAAGGCCACATGTTATAATGTTAGATCGTGGAAGCACAGGTTGTGATCGTGAAGCAGAGGCGTGGACACATTCATCGCACACACAGGAATGCAGCAACACCATGGAGTCGGTGCACATCGCCAGGGGGCGTGGTTAATTGAGTCCCAGGTGTGTTTCACTGTAAGTTTATACACTTCCTTCCCTTCTCTCTCCAGCACAAGTGTTTTTAAAGCTCTTTTTTATTACTTCTAATTAGCCTTAGTTGTTCATATATGGTTGGTCTGAGGACCAGCATGAATTGGAGAACGCAGCAAGTGGGAAACCTTAGGACACGTGGATTCTTCTTTAAAATCCTTGTCCGCCCTTGTACCTCACACTTTATATGCACCCAATGACTGGATCTTCTACTCCTGTGACTTTTCCCTGCCCCACGGATGCTGGAGAGTGTTTGAACAGCTACTGTGCATACCACTGTGCAAAGGCTATCTCAAATGGCGTTTGTGTCCTTCTAAAGGACTCTGTTCATTCACCACACATCAAACTAGCATGGTCCTCAGCCCCTCCCGGGGCTCCACCAACAGCATCCATGGGCACAGCATCCTGAGTCCACGTGGAGCAAACAGTTGCAAGCAAAGCACTGGCATTCGAAAATCAATCTTAACTCAGTACAGCCACCAGCAATCCCTGTGTGGTGGCAGGAAGTCTCGGTTCTCGTTCAAGTAGCAGCTCTTTCACTTACGAGTTGGGGACCATGGCCAATCAGCTAACCTATGTGAGCTTTCATTTTTGTGATGTGTTACGTTATGCTTTCATTTGTAAAATGGGGACACGAGTGTATCCCTTGTATGCTTAGTGGTGTTGTCTGGCGATCAGAGTAGATGAAGAGGACGTTCTCTGTAAACTCTGAAGCAGACATGCTGGGACAGTGTAGGGGTCTCCTTAGGCCACTCCCAGTCTTGGTGTGCCCCTATCCACGTCCTCACAGCTACTTCTGTCTCCCATCTCTTCTTCAAGGCCCAGCAGAGACTAATTTCTCCCTCTTCTGTGTAACTGTTGTCCTAATGGTCCATTTGTTTACTTCTCTCTCTAGCTTATTGGCATTGCACAGCTGGATCTCTCAAACCCTGTTGGCTAACTGAGGTGGTGTGTGTGTGTGTGTGTGTGTGTGTGTGTGTGTGTGTGTGTGTGGCTTGCCTTCCACACCAGCTGGCAAGAACTATGTCACACTCATCTTAGTGATTTCCCCTAGAAGCTAGCGTGCACAGCCTGTAACAGGGGTTCACAGAGAAAGGGCATCGACAAACACCTTGGGAGTGGGGGAAGCTAGGAGGCTTCAGGAAGGATGTGTTGCTTGGCTTGAGTCTCAAAAGCTGCAGAGACATGAAGCAAACAAGTGATGAGCACGTGCAAAGGCCCGGAAGCTCAGGGGACAACACTCGGCGAGGGCGAGGAGGACCAGGGTAGGCCGATAGTAGGGAAGGGTGGATCCCCCAGGTGGACAGGTGCAGGGGGGCAAGCGCTGCAGCTGCCCTTGACTCATAATGGAGACAAGAGCCTGGAGACAAGATCTTCAGCATGGGCTGTGGCTTTTTTGCCACCTCTAAATCCTGTGTCTTTTTGTCCCCAAGACAGTGACTCACAAAGCCCTTAAAAACCATTCTAAGTTTTTCGCATCCTGGCTCAGACACAGAAGTGAGACGAGCATGGGCCCGGGCAGAGGTAGGCTGCCCAGGCTGTCCAGCGTGTGCTGTCTCCCTGCCAGCCAGGGGACGGGCCCACATCATTTCAGCCCTGCCTCCTTTGTGTTCCATATTCATATTTTCTTGACACAAACCATACAAAGTTTCAACACTTGGAGACTGCAAAGTAAACCATTTGTACATACCAGGTCTGGTAACACTTTAAATAATAGGCCAGTTAGTTAATGCTGCACTACAATAAAAATTCCCCTCCAAGTACACATTACGTCCTCATTAATGCCAAGTGAGTTCAGCATGATTAATGTTATGACAATAAATAACTGGGAGATCGTGATGACCTCCAGGCTGCTGCACCACAGTGAGGCCTCGGGCGGCCTAGGCTCCTACCATCCTCTGAGTACACTGGGCGCTGCCTGCCCCTCCATCGCACGCACCCCAGCCTGTCCAAAGCACAGCTCCAGCGGGGACGGGCCGTGCAAGGTAGCCCGAGCCTAGCCAGTCCCACATGCAGGGCCAGTCTGGTGACAGCGGGGAAGAGGGGCAAGGAGTTCATCAGAACATGGCTTTTCCTCCCAAGAAAAGATTCCTTCTGGGATCTGGAAACCAGGCCCTCAGGTCCACGGGTAGAAAGAAGCCCTCCTTACACTACTGTCCAGGAAAGCTGGGCAGCTCTAATTGTTTCAAGCACCACCATGAGAGGCTCAGGGAAATGAGTGGCTCTCTCATGGTGACAGTGAAGGCTGTACTTAGGGAAGGGGGACTTGGTCATCACCCCTCAGTGCCTGAGAGGTCCAGGAGAAAATGTGGGTCCCCCACCCTCAGGATGCCTCCATCAGAGCTGAAGAGGGAAATCCACACCATGGTCGATGAAAGAAAGGGGATGCTGTGCCCTTTCTTGGCAATTCTATGCCACGAGGGGCCTGGCCACGGGATGGGAGATCAGGGGAGGGACCGTTTTGAAGGTGGAGATGCCAGGTTAGCAAATGAGATGTTGACAACAAGGGAATGAGAGCCACTTTAGGAGGCAAGAGACCTTGACACACCATGGAAGCTGCCCTCTCAGCCCTTGGAGAATGGAGAAGACTTGGTAACCCAAAGGGCAACCCAAAGCTCCTCCTTTCGTGCTCTGGAGTTGAAGTGGCTCAGCCCACAAGGCCCACCTCACAGCCATCGCCCAAATGGTTGTGGATTCTGCTGTGGCCTGTGGAAGGCCCTAGGCTGCTGGCCCACACCAGACCTTACTCACGTGCTGGCTTCTGGCTTGCATCCTCCTTGGCTTTGCTGGGGTGGGTCTGGCCTGGCTTGCTGTGAAATCCCCTAGGCTTTAGAGCCTCTGTGCTCCACAAAGTACTTGGCATATAATAGATGCTCAGGACATGGTGGAACTGACGCTGCATGGGTGGCCACAACTCTCCATCCTTTCTTCCATGGCAGCAGCTACCACCTCCAACATCCCTGGCCCTAGAGTCACATCTACCCAGTGTTTTCTCAAAGCACAGGCCCTCAGGGGTGGGCATCCGGGCTGAGACTGGAGGCCTAGGTAGACATGGAGGTGAGGAAGGGTGAGCTGCCATTCCAAGTTAGGAACGACCAGCTCAGACTTTCCACTCAGGCATTAAAAGCCAATGCCATTGATTAATGGGATGCTGGATTGACCAAGAAGTAAGGACAAGAGTGGCTAGAAGTGGGTGTTGACTTTTCAAACAATCATAAATTCCATGAGGGTGACAAAAGGGCCTGTTCTGTAATTATGTTCATTATTTACACTAAAACCTAATTAAAGTCATTATGCTTTTTGTGCATTGAACAAATGACTGGAGTAGACACCAAGCCAGCGTAAGTGCTGCTGGAATCACTGTGGAAGTGGAGGGGCTTCAGGTCTAGCCAGAGGCCAGCACCCAGCCATTCTGAGTCACATTTCTCTGGAAAGGAAGGCTCTGGCAGGAGAAACAGAACAGGACAGGGAAAGGGGACAAGGAGGCCATTACAAAGCTCTCCTGCAGCCTCTGTCCTGCTTCCTCTTATGATGCAAGACCAAGGTTCCTTCCTCAAGCTCCATGGCCCTGCAAGGAAACTGTGTCCAGGCCAATATGGGGGCAAAGCCAGGCACTGCCAAGTATCCGGGGAAGACCAAGCCCCAAGGATAAGGATGAGTCTGTTTACCTGGTCAACATTTCCAGATGTCTCCCAGAAACAGGGCTCGGTGGGAGGCTCTTCAAAAAAAATGAGAGCTATCTATAAAGTCACTGACATCCTACTAGAGATCATGAGAATGTCATCTATCTATAATGCAAATTGAAAATCCTTAGAAAAATACAAGATGTCACTAGAGGACCAGAGGAAGGTTGAAAGTTTCTCTGGTTGCGTTCAGAACAGCTTCATAAAGAAAGTGGTTAGTGACATAAGCAACATGGCAGAGTAGCAGGCTCCCAACACCTGTCTCTTCACAGAAACCAGAACCTGTTAGGACCAACTTTGTCAGAACTCTGAGAAATAGTCAAAGCCTTACGGCAATCAAGCAAACACTGAATCAGGAAAAAGGCAACTTGAAAATGGTAAGAAAATCCCTACCTTACTCCACACCAAAAACTCAACTCAAAATGGATTAAAGGCTTAAACTTAAGACTTGAAACTCTGAAGCTCCTAGAAGAAAACATAGGGGAAAATCTCCTTGACATTGGTCTTGGGAATGATTCTTTGGCTCTGACACCAAAAGCACAGGAAACAAAAGTGGGACTACATCAAAGTAAAAAATTTTTGCAGAGCAAATAAAACAATCCAAAAATATACAGGAAACCTATGGAATGAAAGAAAATATTTGCAGACCATTTATCAGGTAAGAGAATATTACTCAAAATATATAAGGAACTCTTACAACTAAATAGTAATAATAATAATCGCCCAATTTTTAAATGGGTAAAGGACCTGAATAGATATTTTTCCAAAGAAGACATACATATGGCTAACAGGTATATGAAAAAAAAAGTTGACTAGCAAGGGTGAACGTGGTCATCCTTCTCTTGCTGATCAAAGGGGGAAGCTTTCAGTCTTTTGCCACTGAGTATGATGTTAGCAGTGGATTTTTCACAAGTGCCCTTTATCATGTTGAGGAAGTTCCCTTCTAGTTTTAGTTCTCTGAGTGTTTTTCAGCATTAAAGGGTGTTAGATTTTATCAAATGCTGTTTCTTCATCAATTGAGATGACTCTGTGGTTTTTTTCCCTTTTGTTCTGTTAACGTGGTGTATCACATTGATTTTCTTATGTTGAACCACTTTTGCTTTCCTGGGATAAATCTCACTTGGTCATGGTGTATAATCCTTTTAATATGCTGTTATGTTCAGTTCACTAGCATTTTGTTGAGGTTTTTGCATCTTTTTTCATAAAGGATATTGGCCTGTAATTTTCTTTTCTTGTGATGTCTTTCTCTGGCATTGGTATCAGGTAATGCTGGCCTCATAGAATGAGTTAGGAAGTATTCCATCCTCTTCTATTTTTGGAAAAGTCTGAGAAGGATTGATGTTAATTTCACTTTAAATGTTTGGTAGAATTCACCAGTGAATCCATCTGGTCCTAGAATTTTCTTTGTTGGATGATTTTTAATTACTGATTAAATCGCCCCTTGTTATAGGTCTGTTCAGATTTTCCATTTTTTCTTAAGTCAATTTTGGTAATTTGTGTGTTTCTAGAGACTCCTCCATTTCATCTAGGTTATCTAACTTGTTGACATGAAATCGTTCATTGTATTCTCTTATAAATCCTTTTCATTTTGTTAAGGTCGGTAGTAATGTCCTCACATCCATTTCCGACTTTATTTATTTGCATCTTCTCTCTTTTTTTTATCGGTCTGTCAATTTGTTGGTATTTTCAAAGAAACAACTTTTGCTTTAATTGATTCTATTGTTTCTCTGTTTTATGTTTCCCTTATATCTGCTCTAATCTTTACTGTTTCTTTCCTTCCAATAGCTTTGCTTTTAGTTTGTTCTTCTTCTTCTATTTCCTTGAGGTTAGATTATTCATCCAGGACATTTTTTCTTTTTTAATGTAGGTATCTGCTGCTATGAATTTCCCTCTAAGCGATGCCTTCATAGTATCCCATGAGGCTTGTTATATTATGGTTTTGTACTTACTGGAAGTTCTATCTAGAGCAATTAGGCATGAAAAAGAAAGAAAAGGCATCCAAACTGGGAAGAAGTAAAACTATCTTTAATCACAAATTGCAAGATCTTATATGTAGAAAGTCCCAAAGATTTCACAAAAAAAGCTATTAGGGCTAATAAATAAATTCAGCAAAGTTGCAGAAAACAAGATCAGCATACGCAGAAAACAAGATCAGCATACGCAAAAAACAGTTGGTTCCAACACACCAGCAACGAACAATAAAAAAGAAAATTAAGAAAACAATTCCATTTACAATATCATCCAAAAGAATAAAATACCTAGGAATAAAGTTAACAAAGGAAGTAAAAGACTTGAACACAGGAAACTATAAAACTTTGCTGAAGGAAATGAAAGGAGACAAATAAATGTTAAGACATCTGCGTTCATGAATTGGAAGACTTAATATTGTTTCGATGTCATTGTTACCCAGTGCAATCTACCGTCACATTCCTACAGGTCACTGGAATTTGTATAGTGAGCATCTGCTTTTCTAAATGGTTCCTGACATTCTGTCCCTATAGGAAGCTTCTAACAAGAACCTTGATGGGCATCAATAGATTTGTTTGTGTGGTAAAGTCTGAAGGCAACAGTGAAGTTGCATCTTAAGATCAATTTCTAAAGTCAGTGTGTACCATACATGCATACAAAAGGAGAGTTCTCCACATACAATTTGAGACACCAAGTGAATTTGTTCCTATCTCATGTCTGTACATATCATACACAGTAGGACTTTGTCAATAAATTACAATACGCTCCCAGAGACCTTCAGCAACCCACGAATACGTGACAGCAGACACGTTTGAACAGGCTCCTGGCTCTCGCCTGGGTTACGTTTCTGAGAAGAGCCCATAACCTTGATGCCCTCTCTTCAAATCCTGGTGAATAGCCTTTTCGACTTTCACTGGAGTTTTCATCTCTCACTTGATGAGAGACAGATTTGCACACCAGTTGGAGAACTATTTGCAAGAGCCTCCCAAATTCCTTCTCCATTGGCCCAGATCAAGTGTGTGATGGACTCTTCCACATCACAGAGCTGAGCCAGTGCTAAGCTCAACAGTCTACTCTTCAAATTTTTTCAAAATTCCGCTTTTTGGCTAAGTCAGAGCTGATATGCTCAGCTGGGCAGGTTTTTGCACTGCACAGTTCTACGGGGCCCATTCAGTTAGAATGCAACATGAGTGACCTTTGTCTCTTTGTCACTATCTCTGTCTGTCTCTCTCTCATACACACACACACATTTTTATACTCTTCCTCCAGGGTCACAGTGTTGTGAGAGCAGAGTCCGCACTGCATGGAGATGTGGATGACTGTGTCTGACTGTATGGTTCCAATGGCTCAAGGTCCACTCCAGCCTCGCGGTGAGTCCCATTCAAACTCTTGTCTCCAAAAGATTATAAATGACCACATGCCTTGGACCTCTAGTCAACACTGTAACTGTTAAATCTACAAGGGCATGCTGTAATCCCAGCTGGTTCTGGCATCAATCACCAACCCCCCCCTCCCTAGGGCACAAGTAAAAGCCAAGGCCAGTGAGGGCGGAGGTGCCCCCCTGTGTCTCCCCAGCCTGCTGCTCCTCCGCCATCTTTGGCCTCCCCTATCCCCTCTGCTGCCACGCAGGTCCCGGTGCCTCTCTGCTCTGTCTCATGCTGGTCCGCATGTCTGGCTGCACAAACCCAGTCTGGTCCCTTCGCTGTATCACGACTGATATAATTATTGGACTGAATCCTCAGCCCACCTGTCACTGAACTGAGTTCGGTTTTGAAAGCGCAGAACCTTTTGGCCCCACCTACCCCGCCTGATGTACTGCGTCTCGATGGGTCCAGGAGTCTGCAGCCAGGTACTGACCACTGCTGACCCAGTCCGCACCAAGCTAGGAATCTGCAGGCGTGGCTCTCCTCCGGCGCAGACTCGCTCTACTCGTGCCCCTGCAAGAAAAGCTTCTGGGGATCCCATGGCCTAAAACACCCTCTCACACCATCCAGAATCCCATTTCTCCAGAATTGTTTTCCTCCTCCCTCACCGAGAAATCCCTTCTCCTTATTAAGAGATGCCTCATCAGGGTTTTTCTATATAGTCATGCTATTTACACAATTACATAATTCTCCCTTCCCTTATAGGGGAGGAAAGCTGAAAAGGAGGCAAACACCACCTGTAAATGTCACAGAGCAACCCTCCCACTTCAGAAGCCTGATAACAGGGTGTGCACTGCAGGCTGCCCTTGAGGGCCAGGCGGGTGGTCCCAGCCATATGCACTGGGTCAGCTCAGGAAACCCCCTTGAGAGGACCCACCAGAGCATGAGGCCGTGCTCACAGGCCCTCTGAGTGTCATCTGTACCCAACAGCCTCACCTGAAGGCCAACACTCCTGTCCCCAGCAGCCCTCACCTCCTAGCCCCAGAGGAGCCTACCTGGGCATTGGCAGCCCTGGTTTTGTGGCCAAGCTAAGCCATGAGCAGGAAAGAAAGGGTCCCTCTGGAGACTGGTCCCTCTGGCAACCCTGGCTGCCTTGGTCCAAAGCAGAACGGACTGGCTCTGATGAGGACTTCAGTGAAGAATCTGAGGGCTCTGAGCATACCAAGAGCCATGATGGGGCCCAAGTGTCCTCTGCGGCCATGAAAAGAGCCAACTCAGTCCCTACTTCCTGGTATGGCGTCTTCCAGGAAAACGTCTGTGTACTGTTTTCCCATCACAACCACCTGAGAAGGAGGCCATGCATCCCCTAAGCCCTCCAGAGAAGAACTGAAAGCAGATCGGAAGACTTCATCTGCAAAACTATCTGTTGCTTCAGCCTAGTTGGTGGAGCCTGAGACCATGGCCTGATCCCTGGGAAGAGCATTTGGGGGGTGAGGACAGTTTTAGCTCAGGATTTTGGATTGCTGGACCCAGCCCTGCCACCTGCTAAGGGTCTAGCAATAAGGGACTAGCAATAAGACATGGTGGGGAGGAGGGTATTTGTACATTTGTACAAGTGGATCCACTACTTCCATCGGAATCTCAGTCAATTTATGGTCCCACAAAAGTGGATAGACACTGTCTACCGTGCCGCCAGCATGATTTTTCTGCACCACCACTCTGCGTTCTGACCAAGACGACCTTGTGGGCAGGAACCCTGTCTGAACAACCTCTGTTTCTCCATCATTTTCTTTGGAGTCCGGCACAGAGGAGGAAGTTCCATGCATATTGAATTGCATTACTAGCCACAGCCCAGTATGATCTCAACAGCATGGGAGCGACGCCTTGAAGAGCTCCCCCTCATGAGCTAGAAACCCAGAGAAAACTCTTGGCTCTCTCCTAGCGAGATAACAGCCTTTAACTCTGAAAGAAACATTCCATGTGCATCAGCTTGGCCATTGAAAGCGAGCCAAGCAAAGGTGCCCCCAGCCTATGGGAGGGACTGGGGGACCCAGTGCCAGCTGCAGCAGGTGATTCACCCTCAGGCATGACCGCACACCTAGTCACGGCCAAGCCACTGCCTAGTGAACCAACTACAGAAACAAAGTCTCCCCATTTGACTCAAGCAACCAGATCCCACCAACCCCAACCAGGTTTCCACCAACCCCAAAGCTTTATGCCAATCATGACTCCAGTCTTGGGCTCCCCTACAGATGTCGAGCTGTATGCGTCTTGTTCAGAGATGTTTATAACTCAAGTTCCAGAGACAGCTTGGAGGGCTCTCAGGCTGTAATCTACTTAAGATGAAAATCCATGACATCTCCTTGGAATCCTGCAGCTTCCAGGGGGCACTGCAACCTGAACTTTGGGTGTTTGATTTTCCTGCACGTTGTGTGTCCAGGTGAGAAATCCGTGAGGTAAGCCACAAGGCGACCGGACCTGCAAAAATGCAAAACATCTATTTGCAAAGGGAAGAAACAAGGATTGTGGAATCCCACTCCTCAGAAAGGGTTCCAGCAGCACAAGCCAAGTGCAGAGAGATTTACAGAGGAGCCAGTGTTTGCCTCGTCCACCTGGTGTCTTTCCCCCAGACAGCAGGCAAGCGGGACCAGTTTCTTGGCCTATAGCACGGATATTGCTTTCAGTGCCCCGGGATCCCTGAGTTCAGCTCCTCCCAGACCACAGTGGTAAATAGCAGGGGTCCCAGCTCAAGCCTACTGGGGATCCAGACACGCTTGGGGCAAACTTCCCAGAAATCTAAGAGCATAAGAGACTGAACCGCTTTAAGGTAGAGAGTTTGTCCTAAAGCAAAACTCAACAATGTAGACCTGGATGTAAGGACTCCACACCTTAGCAAAGGAGGGGTCTGCATGGTTGTGTCCCTCCCCTGTCTAGTCCTGTGGATTCATGTCTATAGTCTTTAAATGCTTTAGGACAAGCTGTTGGCCAAAAAGGGCACAGACCAGGGCTCGGCTTCCACACCGTGAGGACCCTGCCCGCCAATGCCTTGCGTGGCTGGTGGGAACACAGTTCCTGATGGGAGAGGCCAGGGCAGCAGGAGTGACCAGCAGCAGGCTGTGGTGACCCACAGGTGACAGGAGTCAGAAGCCACACTCAGGCAGCATGCCAGGGCCCTGTGGTGAGAGGGACACACAGGGAGAGGGGCCTCAGTTCCTAGAAGAAGTAGAGGCACAAAGTAGCAGCCAGACAGGCTCATGAGCACACGCCAGACATGCCGGAAGATCCAGAAATATTTGGTGGGAACCTCGCGAGGGAGTTGCGACCCTATAAACTGTCGCGGGAAAGGAGTAACACGTTCAGATTATCGCTCTTAATGTGACCTTGTTTGTGTGCATGGGTTGCGAAGCTGACAGAATCTCAAGTTATAAGAGAAAGAAAAAGCCTAGGCGATGGGCTACTCCTTTTGCAGTCCCGGATCAGCCTCCTGTGACCTTATTTTCTGACCCAAAGACGGGAATTGCTGTTTGAAAACCCATGAGCCCTGGTGGATCCAGTTCTCCGTAAGACACTAGGAGTGAACCTCTGAGTCACTCAGGGGATTTGGGGGATGAGGAGGGTTTGGGGTGAAAGTCCCTGGCTACTGGCTCCATCCCAGGTCACCAGTGGGGTCTCCAGGGGCCTGTGTGGGTCACAGCCCCAGCCCTACCTGCAGAGCAGGGGCCAGGCACTTGTGAGCACTGTCCCCGGAGCCCTTGGTTCCTCCTTGCCCTGCCCACAAATTTCTGGAAGATGAGGGAAGGAGAGCGTGATCACAGACCAAGAGCAGAGCAGGGATCCTTTATTTTGTTCTTCTATTCCCACGCGGCATGCGGGATCTTAGTTCCCGACCAGGGATCGAACCCGTGTAGTGGAAGCATGGAGTCTTAACCACTGGACCACCAGGGAAGCCCCAGGGATCCTTTATTCAGTCCTTCAACAGTCATCAGACACCTCCACACGTCAGGTACTTTGTCAGGCACTGAGCACAGTCAGGTGAGCAAGACACACACAGCCCCTGCCCTCAGGGAGCTTACACGCTAGTGGGGCCGACAGGCAGCAAACAAGGAAGCCGTAGGAATTACAAGGTGTGGTGAGGACTTCCAAGGGAAAGAGAGGCCTCTGCGGGGAGGGCAGGGGCGGGGGCGGGGAGAGGCTGCCCTGCACTGGAGGGTCGTGGGTGCACCCGGCGGAAACGTACCTGACCTGACGTGGAAGGTAAGCAGGGCCGGTGTGGGAGAAAGGGTGGTCGGGCAAAGGCCTTGGACAAGGCGGCGGGGCGCCAAGCCCCAGCAGGACGCGCGGTGAGCAGAGGCACAGCAGCCGGGGTGAGGTTGAGGGGGACGCAGGCGGGCCTGTACGAGGCCTTGGAGGCCCCCAAAGGACTGCACATCCTGTCTCAGTGCAAAGGGAAGCCAACGAGGGGCCGTGCACAGCGAGGCACCATGCTCCGATTAATTTTGATGAAGAGCAGTCTGGCTGCCTGGGGACAGTGGATTGGACGAGGCTCTGGCAACAATGGGATCCGTGAACTGCAGAGAAGTTCAAGGGAGAGATGATGGCAGCTAGACTAGGACAGAGTCCACAGTGAAGCAATGGATACGTTTGAAAAAGATCTGAAGATAGAACCTACGGAACTGGAGATGAGTGAGGGGATGAGCAAGGGGGCGGGGAAGGAGGACGCCTTGTCTTCCAAGTGGAGTAACTGGGTAGTTGGAGGGGCCATTTATTGAGGCCATGTATTGAGGTGGAGCAGGAGTGAGAGAGAATATTCGAGTTCTCTGCCTGGGATGCGTTTTAAGTCAGAGTCTGTGGGACTTCCAAGTGGAGATACCAAGGAGGCAATTGTGTGTGAGGCTCGAGTTGAGAAAACTGATAAGATTTGGGGAGTTGCCGGCACATGGTTGGACTGGGGCAGGAGTGGTCAAACTTTCTGGGCACCTGCCCACCTCACAGCACCTGAGCCTCACAGCGACCCCTGGAGGTAAGAAGGCACAGTGCCCTTGCTTTCAGCCAACATCCTTTTCTTTCCTCACATTATTCCTCTGCTTAAAGGCCTCCATGGGCTAAAATGGGGAGCCCAGGGCCTGGACAGCAGCAGCTCGCCTCTCTGACTCGGTCTCCTGTCATGCCCCCTTAGTGCCAACCGTGGCAGCCCTGTCCCCTGCCTTCTCTGCCCACCCACCACCTGCCTTTCTCCCTGCCCACAGCCCTCCTGGAAATGCTCCCCCAACCTCCAGCTGAGACACAGCTCTGGCCACTGGCCTCCCCAGGAAGCCTTCCCTGACCACTGCCCTCCGAGCACACACATGCACACATACACGCACTAGAGATGAACACCCCACACGCACTATACACACAACAGACATACCACAAGTACACACACAACACACACAGTGCACACAGACACACCCACACAATACACACAACACACACCATATACGCACTACAACACACCATACGTTAAACACACCATACATAATACACACACACACACACACACACACACTCACTCACTTCCCGCCATCCAGGCAGCACCGATTTCCACTTTCCCTGAAATTGCTCGGCACTGACTCTGCTGCCATCTAAATAAAATGATACGTGCAAAACACCTGGGCGGGAACCTGGCACACAGGGTCCTTCCTTCTCCCCACCAAGGCCCTGAACACACCTGGTCTGGCACCGATCAGCCAGAGGAACAACAAGTGCCTGCAGGGCTTTGGGCAGAGAATGAATAAACAGCCACCTTCGGGGGAGCTGAGAAAACTCCCAGGAACAAGCTGCCTGAACGCGGGGGTGGCTTGCGGACAGTGCGCGGACACCGCCACCCGCCCCTGCGTCCATGCTTCCCACACCAGAGCCAGCACGGCCCCAACTGCTCAACAGTATTTTACGGAAGCAACAGAGAGGCAGATTCCCTAACAAAACACACAACGAAACAAACTCCGGGGCCGGGAGTACGAGATTGGCTCTAAGCTGGCTCTGCCGTTAACTCCCTGAATGACCCTGGACAAATCACTTAGTGTTCCAGCCCTCAGCTGCCCCATCTGTCAAATGTGGATCATCTTTCCCCAGAGCCCCTCACAGGATGGGTGTGAATCAACAACTAAGGGCTTGCAAATGAAAGTACCAGACAAATAGCAGTCTAGGAGAGACGTTGCCCTTTCCTCAACCCCTGAGAGTTGACAGTGTGGATGCCACCAACTGGACCTACTTCCCCATCTAATTCCAGGGATACGGTTCCCCCAGTGCCGCAAAGAGACGGAAGGAAAGGAAATGACTTTCCCCCTCAGGACTCTGAGCTAGGCATGCAGCCAAATATTTTTACTTAATGTCAGAGGAAAAAATTCAAAGACCTCCACACTCTTCACAACAGTGTCAAAACTAGAACAGTCTTGGCGCACAAATCACTTTTACTTCCACCGTCCCTGGACATAGCCCTGCATGGGGCGTGAGGCACGTGCACGTCCAGAAACCAGAATCACAGAGCTCCTGCTTTGCCGGGGCCCTCGCAGAGATCCGGGGCCCCTAAGAGTCCTAAACACCGTCCCAGCTCCCAGCGGCACAGCAGGGACTGACCACAGCCTCTGTACTCGGGGGCTGCATTGAGTGACATCTACGTCAGAGTGTCTGAGACCACAACGGCCCCTGGACGTGAGGCTGATTAAGGAGGGTTACGTGAATTGCCGAATTAAGTCGTCCAAAATTGGATAAAGCGATTGTGAAATCTGTTTTGAGTCAACCTATACATGTCTCATTGCAGGAAAATGTCTCAGTAAGAGTTCATGGAGGGGAAAAAAAAAAAAAACCTAGCAACTCATTGTTGGCTGACCTTCCTGGGCTCCTAATATTCAGCTCCCCAAAAGGCATCTTCGCCATGTAATTTCCAATATGGGAACAATTTGAGTTGCAATTAGGCAAATCTCAGAAGGTTCTGCCACTGATTTGTTCGTTCTCTCAATATTATTCTACAGGACACACTAAAACGCTGTGCCAGGTTCACACAGAGGGCAGCTGGGAACAGCACATGTGGGTTACGGAGGGTGGGTAAACACATCCCTGCTCAGTAATGGTACCGTCAGGCCTCTGGAGCTGGGCTCCTGGCCCTCCACCCCCAAGGGCATCTACTAATGGCCCTGCTGGGGGCAGGGCTATTAGCAACTCAGAGCTTTGCGCTGGGGTGATAGTCTGTCCAGGCTCTAAGCAATGAGCGGGGAAGTGGTCAGGGTAGCTACCAGCTGCAGTGCAGCCCCCGGGGGCTGCAGGTGAAGGAAGAGGTAACAGACTCTGGCAGTAACAGGAGATCTTGCTACAGGCCACATCTTTCACCGAGCACCTCTGCTGTGCCAAGCCCGAGCTAGGCCCTAGGGACACTGAGATGAGAAAGACACAGCCAGCGTTGACCTCAAGGAGACTGGTGGGAGGACATACCAGCAAGCAAACCCAATTGTTTTATAAGACAAAGAGTTACAATGAAGGTATTATTTTCAGAAGTGCTGTGAAAGCACAGAAATGGAAGAGATTCAGTCTACCTGTGGAGTGAAAATAAGCTTCATAGAGAAGGGCGTATTTGAGTGGGCCGAGACGCATGGGTAAGAGTTTGGCAGAGAGGGAAGAGGCACTTCCTCCCTTGGTCGGGATGGCTTGGTACTTCCTGAGCTGGGAGTGCCTCTCATGGGCTGAGTCACGATGATCTTTCTCACCAAGCAAAATAAGCTGGTCCTCAGTGTTAAACTGATGTCTTCTTCCTTTGTCCCTGGTCTCCAAGGACAAGGAAAGGTCATTCCAGCCCTCTGGGGCACTTCTGCCCTGCCCAGGATTCCTATTATGACCTGTCCTTTATCCCGAGCGGCTGGTTTGCTCCCAGTGACAAGGAACACCTTCATCTTCCTCGAAGTTCTGCAGCGGCCGTCTCGCCCCATTCCTGACCAGACCAGAGCTCACGCCTGAGACCAGATCCTGGGGGAACTCACGCTTAGGTGCAGGCAAAATCAGCCTTGACTGGGAGGCCCTGGAGGGCAAGGACTGTGTCAGCCTGATCCTTGATTCCCCTCTTTCCCCAAACCTGCTCAGGGTACAGCTCTCAAGAATGGATGAATGAGTGTGTGTGTGTGTGTGTGTGCACGCGCGCACATGTGTGTGTCCGTGTCAACGTGCACAGGCGTGTGTGTGTGTCTGTGTGCAGGAGTGAGTGAGTGAGAAAACACAACCAATAGGCAGGGCAGTGCTTGCATATCTGAGGTAGAGCTTAAGCCTGACACTTGGGGTCAGATTAAGGGCCGGGTCTGTTAGCAGGACAGGTGGGGAAGGTAAGACAAGAGTCACAGAGCAGGAGGTGACAGGTGAGTTATGACAAGGCCACGTGTGGAGTGAGATTTGGGGTCAACGTGGGATCCGGAAGTCAGGAAGGACAGTGGGTTACAACCGGGCTAACGCAGCTTCCCAGAGTGAGAAAACCCTTGGGAGCATCCGGGGAGACCGAGGGGCCAGAATTTGGCCTCCCGCAGTCCTCTGTTAGTGCCGGCCCGCCCACTGGTGATGTCAGAGCCCAGGAAATCAGCCCCCATGGTCCCCAGGACTTGGCGGGTAGAGTGCCCCTCGCTCCAAACACAAAGGCAGATTTAGGCAAACCCAAGCAGAGCTCCCAGAAACTGGAGTTTCCCATCCTGCACTTGAGTAAAAGAGCCTCAGGGAATCTGGGCTCTGTGTCTGGAGAGAGGCCTCCTGGCAACTCACCGTGCTGGGTAAGGTTCCTCCCCCGGGCCTCAATTTCCTATTCTCTAAAATGGGAATAATATCCCAGCCTGCCTACCTCACAGATCTGAGGGAAAAAGCAGATGAGATGAAATATGAAAGTATGTGGGAATATTAAAATATTGAACAAACAAAGGAGATGATGATGACGATGAAGTTGATTGAGAGTAGGCTATGACCCACCCCAAAACTATTTACACAGCTCATGGGTGGATCCTCCCTTCTCTGTTCCAAACCTCTGAGGCATCTTTCCAGCTCCTGAAGGAGAAAGTCACCCAGCAGTGCAGCCCCTCTTTCTCCCTGTGCCACCACCGGAGCCACTGCTGCATCTCCAGCAAAGAGCAGGCCGGATTACCTGCGCCTCAGAGTCCAGGCCTGGCCTTGCAGTTTAAACGATCATTGCTCAGCTTTCTGGGTAATTGTCTTGTCTCTGCGATCAAACGTGAGCTCTGAGAAGGCAAGAGGTGTATATATACACACACGCACTCGCATGTGTACATACACACACACACACACACACACACACACACACACACTGCCAGAATCAAGGCCCCTGAAACTCAGCCTCTGTGACCATTTAATTTCTCCCCCCTCACACCCGCAACCCTAGCCTAGCCTAGCCAGGCCTGGAGTGGCAGACCCCACTCATTGCCGACCCAATATCCATTCTCCCCTCTTCCTTACCTAAGAAACTCTGTGGTGCTCAGCGTAGGGAGCCTGCCTTCCCAGCCTCCCCTACTGCTCAGGGGCCATGGGACGTAGCTCTGGCCAGGAGACCTTAGTGGAGGCCATTTGCCATCTGTGCACAAAGTTTCCTTTCCTGAGCTTCCCTGGTGGCGCAGTGGTTGAGAGTCCGCCTGCCGATGCAGGGGACACGGGTTCGTGCCCCGGTCCGGGAAGATCCCACATGCCGCGGAGCGGCTGGGCCCGTGAGCCATGGCCGCTGGGCCTGCGCATCCAGAGCCTGTGCTCCGCAACGGGAGAGGCCACAACAGTGAGAGGCCCGTGTACTGCAAAAAAAAAGTTTCCTTTCCTGACACACGAGCTGCCTGCTTCTCCACAAGCTTCCTTAGGCATCTTCCTGCCTGTGACATGGATGGGAGGTCGGGCTGCAGCTGCCACTTTCTGACCGTGAAAGAACCCTGAGGATGAAAGTCACGCTCTATGTACGCGGGGCAGGTGCCTGGAACACGGGTGGTATCAACACCCTTGCAGCGGCCCTGGACTCTGCCTCTGGGCTTCTTGTTTAACTGAGAAAAATAAGGCCCATTTCCTTAAATCAATCGTCCCCTTCCTGTTACACCTGGCACACAGTGGGCACTCAGTAAACGCTCCTTGGTTCTCCCAAGGAATGAATGATGCCCACATGGTGCCATTCAATCCTCAAAACGTCCCAGAGGGACCCCTTCTTCTCTCCCTCCTCTTCCTTCACACACTCATGTCTCCTCTGAGAGCCCAGGAGCTTCAATGCCTGCTACAGAATCCACCCTCTAATCCCAAGGTACCACTTAGGCCAGGATTACTTCTCCATGATGTCCTGGGAAGGACAGATCCAGGGTCTCTCAGTCACCTATGATTCCCTGGGCAAGGCCTTGTACACCTCCCAGCCTCAGTCTCCTCATCTGGGAAATGGGCTGAAAGTGCTCTACCTGCCATAGACGGGAAGGAACGCTCCAATGAGAAGCAAGGGTTTATCTCTGCTGTGGTTAGTGTTGTTTGTTTCTGGCTGAATGAAGGCCTGCTGCTTCTTAAGGATACTCCCAGCTTATGAAATCATTCTGCCAAGATAGTCATGGGTCTGTTTGGGGCACAGCTCCCCTGAGGCAGACAGTCTGTTGTCTGCTGTCTCCTGAGCCATAGCCCAACCCCATCCAGTCGGTGACTGGACCCGCCCCTTCTTAACCTGAGTGCGGACTCTCAGGGTTGGCTGAGGTCAGGACAGGAGCCTGGACCTTCTTACAGGTCTCACTGGCCAGTGCATGAACTCTCCGGGGCCTCCATAGGACGGGCCTCATAAGGAAAACACATAACAATGGACAGAGCACAAAACTCATCTCAAGCCACCCAGATGGTGTTGGCCATTTTCAAAGGCCCACATTTGACAAGGCTGTACCCCCAGAAAGCCTAAGTATTTCAAGAAGTACCACTGCAGGATTGATAAGATCTGATTCCCTCATGGACCCACCGTCCCTAAGCTGAGTGTCCAGCCTGTGTCGATGCCTGGATTTGGGCTCAGTCCTGCCCGCAAGGAGTCCCTATGCAGAGGGGAAGCTAGTACATAAAGGACTGGGTGCAAGGAAGAGCCTGGAAATTAGGACCAACCGTGCAGGGGAGGGGCCTAGAGCAGGGAGGCAGCATTTCTTGCAGGGAAGCAAGGAGGGCAGCCTGAATATTTCTCCAGCAAAGGTGATTCTGTAAGAGGCACCAGCATTAGCAAGAGTGGGAGACCAGGAAGGCAAGCAAGGCGGGGTGAGCCTGGCTTGTGAGAGGAGGTGGGGAAAGGGGGCTGGAGGCTGGAGGCCGGAGGCCAAGGGGTCCAGAGGTTGGCTTTCATCTGGAGGATGCCAACAAACAGTTATTGATCAAAGCCAAAGCCAAAGATGGTCCTTGAGAAGACCAATCTGGTAGAGGATGGGTAGAAGGGAGGAAGCCAGAGGCAGGGAGAGCTTTGGGGTGGTCCTGGTGGGGTCTGAGCTAGGATGGCAGCAGCAGAAACAGGTAGGAGAGAGAACTTGTGGTGGTAGAATTGATCAGCTAGAGCTGCATTCTAGAAAAGGGGAGCAATGGAGAGAAGGCAGTCAAAGACAATGCCCAGGATTTAGCCTGGATGCCTAGGGGCACAGTGGTTCGGTGAACAAAAATCAAGAAGAGAAAATCTCAAACGGGGAGAAGATGGTGAGAGCAGCCAGAGGAAGTAGCCCCCTCCCCTGCCTCCCGTAGCGCTGTGCTCCCCCTGACTGTGTAGAGCACCTCCTAAATGTAGGAGCCGTCTGAACCCAGTCTCCTCCAGCTCCTACTCAGGGCAGCTCCCCAGTTCTGGCCCAATCCTGGCACATCCTTTGACAGGCAGTCAACTCAGGGATGCTTGATCCTCAATGGGTTGAGGTCCATGGAATCACTGTATGTGACAGCAGCACAGATATTTGTCCCCCTCTGGCAACCAGAGCCCAACCCCCTCTCCAGGTGGGATAATGAAACACTTCTCAATGGCAGGGGGCCACTGAGCTCCACGCAATCAACCATGCTTCAAGGTCACTACCAGCTGGCGCAGGAAACTATCTGAGAGTCTGTTTACTTACAGGCATTTGCCACAGGGATTGCTTTTGGGTCAAGAACCCAGAAACCCACGCCAGTATGATTTCCAGCTTCTTCCCACGGACGAACAAGCCCCAGGGGAGGTCATGGATGAAGTGAATGCTACCGCAGGCCCGTCAATCACAGCTTCCTCTAAGCCAGATCAGTGGCAGGTAGGGTGACCGACCATCCCGGTTTGCCCGGGACTCTCTGGTTTTAATACTGAAAGTCTCATGTCCCAGGAAAACACTTACTGCCAAGCAAACGGGATGGTTGGTCACCCTGGCCGCAGAAGGGTCCTCTGACGTTCAGACATGGAGCAACCCTCACGGCTGCCATGGAAACACACGCCAGAGCCGGCAGAGGCACTGCTCTCTGGGCCGCCCAGTCTCCCAACACCCCCCGGCCACCTCGGCCTCGTCATGGGGCACCACGACTTGTCCCCAACCCATGAGGTCTGGCCCGTCTTCGGCTGCCTGTCAGAGGGCTGGGCGCGCAGCACGTGCTCCCTAAAGAAATGCCGAATTGTCCTACAAAGTCTGTCCCTCAGCCTCTCTGATCTTTGCTCTTCTCTTCTTCAGGCCAGGCTGAAGGGACTCAGGTGGGCATTTAAGCCCGACAACCAAGAATTCCCAGGACAAATTCAAGTTTCTGTTTCTGATTCACTGACCCTCAGCGCACCCAAAACCAGTTTGGTCAAACATTTAATTATGAGGTCTGTGTAGGAGAGTTTTCTAAAAGGGACGTTTTACATCCATTTTCTAAGATGTCCTCCTGCCGTTTCCGAGTTTATCTAAGAAAATTCTGTGTTGTCACACTCCACCTCCCACAGGTGGAGGGGACCTCAGAGCTCACCTAATCCAACTACCTCATGATACAAATGTGAAAACGGAAACCTGTTCCGATGAGACGCATCCAAGGTCACAGAGCAAGTGAGTGACGGTGGGACAGGAACCCAGGAGTCTGGACCTCTGCTCTAGCAATCTTTCCACTATGTCATAGCTGATGGCATCATGGAGAGAACACTGATCTTTCTGTTACAAGTAGGTTAGAACATAAAATTCCCACACAGGCACTTTTCCCGTACAAATAGTACCATGAACTGTTTCTGATTTAATCACCACGCATCTCAGAATTTAACCAAACCAAACAAAACCCAGGTTGGAATAAGCACCACGTTGAACGTCATACCCAGACCATCCACGGCTCCCCCTTCTCCGTGCACAGCCCAAGGCCAGACGTGGGCCTGGAATCCGTAAGATAAACCTTACACGTTGGGATTATGGCTCAGTGGTATAACTGCTATTGATGTGGGAATGCAAACGACGCGTCTGCAGAGTGCTTGCGGCCTGGAGTGAAGGGGTTGCAGCCCACTGACTTAGTCTCACAACAAGCAGCCCCCGAGCTTTTGGGACCAGGGGCGGGGTCAGCAGGGTCACTGGCAGAGGAGGCGGCATCCCTCCGGGGACGTCGCATGGGCCCCAGGGGTCCTTCAGGCAGCTGAAGCCGAGAGGCTTTCCCGTGAGTCTCCAGATGGCCAGCACATCTGTCTGTCTGTCCTACAAGCCTTTCTGCTACTTCCTGCATTCACCCAACTATGATGGAAGAGCAAGACTAGAGAAGATGCAGAGAAAAGTAGATGAGGTCAGTGAATGACTCCAGCCAGTGGTGTGGCAGACTCACACTCCAAGATGTGGCAAGTCTGGAAGAGAGCACGCAAGCAAAGGTGGAGGCTCAGCTTCCAGACCCCCTAGGCTGGGAGGGTTTGCAGCCACCTCTGTGGTACACACAGTACCTGCACATCGCGGGAAACTACAAAGATGATAACGTCATTGTTGAATGACTCTGAATACGTTCCACCCACGGGACTGGCTTGGTCTGGCTACTAGCTCATCCTTTGGGGAGCTTGCCGGAAGTCACACAGTGAAGAATACCATTCAGATGTTGTCATGGTAGGAACTCCTCAATGTAGGAGGACTCAGCAGACCACGTGGGCCCCACCTCGGTCCCAACAGGGACCCTTAATGCTGAGTCTGGCAGGACTGATGTGCACTTTTTTTTTTTTTTTTTTTTTGCGGTACGCGGGCCTTGCACTGTTGTGGCTTCTCCCGTTGCGGAGCACAGGCTCCGGACGTGCAGGCTCAGCGGCCATGGCTCACGGGCCCAGCTGCTCCGCGGCACGTGGGATCTTCCCGGACCGGGGCACGAACCCGTGTCCCCTGCATCGGCAGGCGGACTCTCAACCACTGCGCCACCAGGGAAGCCCCTGATGTGCACTTTGTTCTCCACATCCTGACAGACAGCTAAGCCGCACGGCAGCAGCTTCTAAAAACAGCCAACAAATTTTCCTCTCAAAGCATAGACTCCTACAAAACGCTAAAGGCTCTCCGTCACCATTACAGATACCACGTACGTTCATTTGTAAATCTTTCTACAATCTCAGCTCAACTCACTTTTTCAGCCTGTGTCCTGTCTGCTCCCCGTCATTTACTCTGTGCTACAGTCACACCAGGCTTTCCTTCCTTGCTCTTCTGCCAGGAGTTTTCTTCCTCCATCACAAGCATCTCCCTTAGCTGATGGCTGAGCTCTCACTCATCCTCCAGGCTCATCAGAAGCTTCCTCTAGGAAGTCTTCTGCGTCTCCCGATGAGTGATTATTATCTTCTCAAAACTCCCAAAGAATGTCTTCTGAATCTGTCTTATGGCTCTGATGCTCAATAAACATCAAGTTGTATTAACATCAGCAATTTCCCTAGTTAGGATCTAAGCTCCAGCTTCCAGCCACATAGACAGCAGAACAGAAAGATCTGAGTCCTCAAGACCATAAGGATAAAAGACTCTCACACGCTTTTATTCACACTGTTATAATTCAGCTCCATTTTTAGTCTTAATAAAAAGCATTTGCAATGTTGCTATTGTTCCTCTGGGCCTGTAAACATTTTTGCTCCAAACACATAAGCTGCAAAATGTTGGAGCCCCACTCGAGCTCCAAGAGCAAGAAGCCCACATATGCTTTAAGCTGACAGCCAGGAGGTGGGAGCGGAGACCCCACTCTGAGCAAGCTAGCTACCCAGCTCCTGGGTGGGCATGTGAAACTCACAGGCAAAATCAAACTAGTAAAATGAGGGGGGGAGGAGGGGATTGTTTTATTCTTTTCAAAAAAGTACCCCCAATGTTAACTATAAAGCCTCATGAAATATTTCACTGCTCAAATCAAGAAGTGGAAAGCACTGAGATGTTTGGACACTTCCCGGCTACCACAGCCCAAAGCAGGTCACACCTCCAGCACGCAAGGCCAAAAGTGAAACTTGGATGCCTTTCCCCATCTTAGCTGCCTGGCAGGGGAACAACTAAATTAAAAATATAATGACTTTACATCGGGAGGACGTTTACCCACGCCACACGTGAAAAGCAGAATCGTGATTTCACAGTCACACCTCTGGACTCCATGGGGAAGGACCCAACGCTAGCAGTTGTGTAAAGTAGGGAAGAGCCACGAGCAGATTCGTGAACCGGGGTTTCTGTGTCCCAGCAGTCTTTTCCCCATTGTAAGAAGGCCTACCTTTTCTGAAGACGTTAGTACGTGAGACCCATGAGGATGTGTGTAGATTTCAGACATACTTTACAGCAGGAACCCTCAACTACATAGGTCTCGCAAAAGTGAAAAATCGTTCGCTTTGACAATCGACCTATAAACAGAAGACGGGGGAGTCGTGAATATGCTAATGGATTTTCCCTGCTATGGCCTTGCAGTATTGAGGTTTCAGCCCCAACTTGTACTTCAGTTGGTTCCAAATCTAACCCGCTTTCAATCTTCAGCAGGAACCCCTGCTTTACATGAAATAAGCAGTATGAATCGCAGATGTTATGGGAGTATTTCTGAATAAGAAAAGTGTCCCTGCAGAGTTTTGCTGATTTTGTAGTTGGGGAAATGTTTTCCCTAAAAATGGAGCAGTAACCTGATAGCCGAAAGATTATGAGTACAATAGAGCTTTAACTATTTTCTAAATTAACACGTTACAGAAGGATACATCAGCCAGCAGATATTTATGGACACTTGGAGCTGCTCGACAGGTCCTAACTTTACTGGAATGTAAGCTCCAAGAGGACAGGGATGTGGTTTTGTCCACTGCTCTATCTGCTATACCTAAAAAGAGGGATGGGCATGTGGTGCATGTCAATAAATACCTATTGGATGAATTGGATGATTAATTAATTAAACTTCATTACTGAAAAAGAGTGTCACCTTAGGGGGACCCCAGCTGTTCTAGGAAATCTGAGTCCAACAAGATACTTAGAACTTGGCTGTGCAGAAAGCCAGCAGAAATAAGACTTGTCTATCTGGTGCAGAAAACATCTACCATTGTGCATATCTTATGTATTTCCAGTACAATAACTCTGCTGAAAGCAGCAATTGTGGACAGTCAAGGTACCCCATCATTCATTCACCCACTTATCAACTGAGCACATACTGTGTTCCCAGCCTTGGGTCAGGATGGGAACCATAGAAATGACCAGAACACCACTGAGAGAAGTGGCATCTCGAACCCATCCACATGCAATGATCTATAGAGCGCTGAGTAGATTTCCAACCTGGCTGAAGGCTAGGGAGCTGGCAAAGCAGCACAGAGCCCAGCCGTCCTGCAGGAGCTGAACATCCAGCCAAAACACAATGCAGGGACAATGCAGGGACATGTGTCCCTTTGATGCCTGCTCTTTCTCACGTCCATGTGTTTTGCCCCAGGGATGTGCAGAAACCTGAAGAGAGGGTCACCATGCAGTCCAAGAACAGAGTGTGTACGCAGCAAAGCAAAGGAAGGCGTCTTAGAAAGCTGGCGAGGAACAGGTTTCAAAGGTCCTTGGACATAGGAAGAGAAAAAGAAGGAGGCGTTTTAAAACTACAAAGGACTTTAAGCAGAGTGGTTAAGAAGATAGACTTGGATCAAATCAACCTGGGTAAGAATCCAAGTTTTGCCGATTAGCGGTCGTGGGATGTTGAGCAAGTTAAGCTAGTTGAACCTCAGTTTCCTTGTCCGCAGAATAGAGGTAATGCTACGAATACCCCATGGGGTGTCGTGGGCAGCCACCGAGATAACGTTGAGCCCGTTCCTCGGTCCCAGGAAGCGCGAGATAAACTGCAGCTACTTCATAAACGGTAGCTTGAGATCAGGGAGCTGAAGGGGCATCCACACCCTGTCTCACCCACACACACATGATCCAACTTACGTTCATGCAGGACACTCTACCTAAACCACAGGCCCTCTGTCTACTGGAATCAAGCCGTCTTCTGATGCCTTCTGCCATGCGAAGGCTTCCTTGGTTAGCAGGACAAGGTGTGGTCGCCTCCCCTCTCTGAGAATCGATAATGCCACCTTCCTACCCCTAAAGCAATTCTGCCTCGTGCCCCAGAAACCAGTGTCCTCTTCAAATCCGCCCCATCAGACCAAAAACTCTCTGAGGGCAGAGGCAGCCCCTTTTCCCATCATGGCCCCGTCCAGGGGCCAGCCTGCCCCGTAACTGAATCAAGAACTGAGTTTCATAGGTAAGGAAACTGGACTCGAGGTCTTTCGGTCCATTGGGGTAAAAGTGGATCTGGGATCTGTCACTGGCCACTCGCTCCCTATGCGGAAACTCTGTTCCCAGGACACCGCTGTCCTCTCTGGGGACCAGGGTGGTGCTCCATGCCTATCTCTTGGTGGAATGGAGCAATCACTGCAGACCAAGCTCCGTCCAGGCAGGAAAGGAGGCTGTGGGAAAGGCCGACAGCCCCGCTGAGGTCCAAGGACAACAATGCCAAGATCCCAGCTGGTAACAGCATGTTGGCCTTGGCTGTGCCTTGGCTCTGGAAACCAGGCCAAGGAAGTCCCTCCCTGATGGCCAGCGCAGGCCGGTCTGGCTGAGCCTCTCACCACCCGGGGAGCTGGCCAGCAGCACCCAGACAGCGCTTGAGCAACCAACCCAGCTGTATCTTCCCCACCAGACCCCTCCCTCCGCACTGCTCCAACCACCGGCTCCGTGTGGGCGATGCTTCTCAAACACAAGTCCAGCCACTTGTCTTTACTTCCCTGGCTCCATGCTCCTGCCCTGCCCCCCTTCATAGTTCCTGGAACCAAAGTAAAACACTGTGAGGATAGAAAACGGGGGTCCCCATCTGTGGTCCACGGGGATCGCTCTGTCTCTCCACACCTGGGCCTGCTTGACTCCCAGCCTGCGTCACCTGGAAACCCCTCATGCATCTGTCCACCCGGACGTCGACCCATCAAACCCAGACTCGCTAGGAAGGGAACCTCAGGGATGAACGGGTGGGAGAAACGAAGAGATGATAGATAGTATTTGAGCTGGACAACAGGAACCTGGAGTCTAGCCCTGGCTCTGTGCTAATTTTCCATGAATTTTCTCATACTGGTTCCATCTCTTTCTGACTTGTGGTTTCATGGATCTCTGCCTTCAAACGGTCACCTGGAGCCTCAACTCCCAGTACAAACCAGAGGTGTCCTCTTTGAAACAGGGGTTGGGGGAGGGCTGGTGACCACACCACACAGCCCCCTCCCTTCCTCTGAAGGTTCTAAGGACAAAGGACCAGCCAGCTTCTGCTCTGCCCATGACGGCTGTGATCATACATGACCCAGGCGCTGGTCATCAGCTCAGCTCCAAGGAGGAGGTATTTTCACAGCGGAGTAGGGGATGTCAACTGGGCCTCTTTGACCCACCCAGCTAACCCCAACTGGCACGAATGAAGTCCCTCCCACACCTACACCCTCCCAGAAAATGCATAAGGTATGCACAATTGCAGATGTTTTCTGCACCAAGCAAGGTTGCCACCTGCACCCAGCCCAGGACATCTACCCGGAAAGCAGCCCTTCTCACCTGGGCAAACCCTCTACGCGGCTCAGCCAGCTGCTTCAGCACGTCCCGCAGGCCGGGCCCGAGGTCAGGGGTTTCCCCACAGCAGGGGGAGGACAAGACGGGGAAGACCTGGCCCGGCCCCCTTGGAGCTCGCGGGCTGAGGAGGCGAGCAGACAAGACCCAAGAAGCCCAGCAGAGCGTGGCGCATGCCGTGACGGAAGGGAACGGCGGTGCTAGGGACAAGGGAGCAGACAGGCAAACTGCCGCAGAGGAGCCGGGGCAGGAACTACAAGGCGGAAGCGGCACCCACGGCTGAAATCCACCCCTGGGGCCACGGCTCCCCTGAGAACCACAGCGCCCTCTGCCTGTGATGGGCTGCACAGGGGACATACCTGCCAGAGAGGCCAAGGGCCCAGCAAACCCGCAAAGAACCCGCACCCTGAGCTTAAAACGATCAACTAATTAAAACACAATGGAAAGAGGAGACTGGTGTTGGGGTCCTGGTCATACTAGCTGTGTGACCTCAGGCAAGGCACTTGACCTCTCTGATCCTTCCTTTCCGTGTCTCATAATACGTGGTAACACCCTCTGTTTTTTAAACGTGTAGATCACAACACACCTTTACATCAACCATCTTGATTTAATTCTCACAAACCCCTGTGAGACAGGAGCTGGCTCTTCATTTCGCAGATGAGGAGAAATAGGATCAGAGGTAAATCTTTCTTCAAGTAAGGGCTGGAGGCTGGTCTGGAACCAGATCTCCTAAATGGACCTTGCCGTCCTGGCTCCATCCACCTCCCCGGGACAAGCTTCCGGTCAAGGCTGCCCAAACCTCTCGTCACCCGTGGAGGCTTTCTGCCTCTCGGGACTTAAATGTCTGGTTTCCCGCGTCCTGATCTTCTGCAGCCTGGATCCCTCTGGGGCAGCTGGAGGGGACAGTCCTCTAGCTCCAGAGAAACTCACTGTTCAAAGCCCCCCACCTAGAACATTGCCTTCTAGCTCAGCCAGACCAACCACTCCAGCAGCAGATTCCCCGGAGAGGAACAGGGGGAGCGGGACAAGAAGGTTGAAGCGTTCATCTAGAAGCAGATAAACTTTACAGGAAAAAAGGGGAGAGGGGCGCGACCACGTCAGCAAACTCCCAAGCGGGCCGTAGCTGACAACACCAGCAGCAGAAGGCGTTCTGCGAGGTGCAGGGGCGGCTCCCAGGAGGACGAGGTCACACCTGGCTCTGCGGCCTGCTGGGCCCACTGCCCGCCTGGCCTCGCAGGCAGCACTGACTCACGGGGGTGCCTGAGGGGCCCAGCTCTCAGCACATCTGACTCACCATCTCCTGCCTGAGCCACTGTAGGACATTCCTTCTCCCAGAAACAACAACCATCTTTTTTTTTTTTTTAAACTGGCAAAGGAGCTTTTTCATGTTCTTGGGACTGTAAACTGAGCATCGAATTTTCCTCAACTTTTCCTAAGAAGCATGCCTTGTGGGAAAGTGAAAAACAAGTCCATCTTAGGGCCTGAACATTTTCGTAACTTTTGAGTTGCCTTTGTTTCTTCCAACGTCGTTCATCCAGGGGACGTGCAAGGTGAAAATGTTTCCAAGGGGCCACGGACCAAAGTAAGGACAAGGTCCGGTGGCCAGATGCACTCTGATGAGTACTTAATACACAGTAAGCTTAAAAAGTCGGAATTATTACCCACATTTTACAGTCATGGAAACTGAGGCTCAGAGAGTTTAAGCAACTACCCTAAAGTTAAGTGTTAGAGCCAGGATTCAGGCTCAGTTCCCAAAGCTTCCACGCCTTGACTACACCACACTCTGTGTCCAGGTAGAGAGCAGCCCGTTCTCCTGCAGTTCACACACGCCTACAGGTGTGCCAAGGTGTTCCACTAGGCAGAATCCCTGGCCTCCTCCATCTCTGTGGCCAGGCTGTCTGCTCGCACCACTCCTGCCCTTCCCAACCCCTGAGGTCAAAGCCCCCAGCTGCAACTACTGGGAAGAGGCAGAAGGTGAAAGAGGCACTGCCATCTGGGCAGGCGTCGCATCCTCTTGGGAAATTACTGACCTCTACTGAACTGTACAAGACTCCACTCCTCAGATCGCTACACGAACCCACCTGGGCACAAAGCAAAGCCTTCTGCAGAAAGGCGCCTGCAGGGACACAGCTGGTCCTTGGGAGTACACCTGCACATCGGCAGACAGGCCTACCAACATGCAGGTGGCCAGGTGCTGCCCAGATGCAGCGAGCCCATGCTGGGTATTGGGTTTGCCCCTCCAGACCCACCCTACACCCTGCTCTGTGCCCTGGAGGCTGGCCTGAGGCTGCAAAAACAGGCTCCCTTTTCCTCTGGCTTCCAGCTGGGTTTGGCCTGTGGAAGGTGCTAGCACCAGAGCAGAGGGCAGGTCTATACCTTCAGCTGCTCCCCCCTGCTCCTTGCTCCCCACTGCCCCTTGCCCAGGCCACTTTGTCACCCCTTTCGTGGACCTTGTCCTTCTCACACTTTTTCAGTAGTCCCTTCATTAAACTCTCCCCTGCTACCTCCATCTGTTTCCTGCCAGGACCCCAACTCATTCAAAGCCATGTAGGGCAGAGGTGCTGACCTCAGTAGAAGGAAGTGCGGGGTAAGCCAGGGCTACTTCTGTGGCTTTTCTCACCATCAGAGCCTGGACTTTTTTTTTTTATTTTTTTGCTGTACGCGGGCCTCCCACTGCTGTGGCCTCTCCCGTCGCGGAGCACAGGCTACAGATGCGCAGGCCCAGCGGCCATGGCTCATGGGCCCAGCCACTCCACGGCATGTGGGATCTTCCCGGACCGGGGCACGAACCCGTGTCCCCTGCATCGGCAGGCGGACTCTCAACCACTGCGCCACCAGGGAAGCCTGAGCCTGGGCATTTTACGTGCTGCTCTTAGTACTGTTCATTTAAATAATTGGACACAATCTATAAGTACCCGCATTCCTGCGAGCCACCGCCTCACTCCCCTGGCAGCAAATTCCTTGAGGACTAAAGAGAGAGAGACCTTGGCCTTGGAGCCTTCCCAAGAGCCACAGGTGAGCACCCTCACACTCACTACACATGCCAGGTAACGTCATGACCCAGGGTGACATACTGCACACGGCATGGTTTGGGATTTAAATGTAACATTTTTACTGAAACCTGTTATCTTCTCTGTCTCCAATAGGACTGACTTGTTTTTAGTCGGTACAGGTTGATTCTTGGTGGGAGAGATAAAGATGCCCAAGTCCCACTTCCTACCCTCAAGGAGCTCGTAGATAAGAGAATGTAACGTGTTAGGAGCTATAAGCACACAAAGGTGACCCTAACACTGTCTGGAGGTAGCAGGGAAAGATGCACATTGGAGGTGGGACCCAGATGATTTTTGAAAGGTGGTAAAGGAACTCCTCAGGTGAATCAGATGAATGAGGGCCCTCCAGGCAGCAGGAACAGCATGCGTAAAGGTATGGAAGCAAGGAAGAGGAGGTCGGGTTCTGTGCACCATAACCAGGGCATAATGACCAACGCTTGGCATGTGTGTAGGGAACTGATAGCCATCAAACTGGAGAGTGAGGCCAAGGCCTTGCAACCACGCTCATAATTCAGAAAGAAGTAAAAAAACACCAGTAAACCAAACAAGAAATGACTCTGTCAGCAGAGACCCATGTGTGAGGCACTGCTAAAAGACAAAATGGTCTTCTTAACTACAAAGCACTCCATGGTCAACTCATTTCTGGGTTCAAATGTACGCTCCAGAAAAATGAGACCTGAGAAGTAAGAAAATGCAGGTCACATTTTGGAAGCTGTTTAAATACTAGCCATTGTTGAGTACATGTAGTTCATGAACTAGAGTGTATCTGTACCAGCTGGTCTTAAAGATGGAGATGTGGATGGATGGATGGATGGATGGATAGATGGAAGGAAGGAAGGAAGGAAGGAAGGGAGGGAGAGGGGAAGGGGGAAACATGGATGAGATAGAATTAATTCATACATAAATGATATAAATACATAAATGACAAAGAGACAGGTTAAAAATAAATAGATGTTCCCCAAACACTCATCAGCTCTCCCTCCCCCGCCATCAAGCTTCATCCTAACTCAGTGAATGAGCTCTGCCTGCTGCCACAAAAACAAAAATAATTTGGGAATGATGGGCTGAATTGGAAGCCAAGTTCAAAACTTCCAGAGCCTTGAGAACACACAGTGCTGACCCCTACACGATCCCACAGGAAACTGGGGAGAGGACCAGAGTGCCCATTTTTGCCTCTTATTGGCCCTGCTCCCCTGGTCTATGTGGGGATCACATGTGGGGATCCTGCGAGAGAACAGTGCTCTGGGGAACATCCCAGACTGTAAATTCCAAGGAACATTTCAACCAATTGAAGGAAACTCTTGCAATTTTGTGAGCCACAAATGGCTCCAAGGAAAGTCTGGTTCAACTTTCAGACCTGGCAACACCTTCCTTCATGGCAGAAGGACAGTGGCCATGAAACAACCAGTTTTTCCTTCCCCATTTTCCCAAAGGAAAGGGCCCTGAGCTGGGAAGGTTGTATTTTCCCCACCTGCGGTTTTATGTTCAAGCCAAGTCAATAAACTGAAATATAGCTTGGGTTCAGATGATTCTCAAAGAGGAAAACAGCAATTTTGCCTTCAAAGGGACAGAGCTTGGAGCCAGGAAACAAGAGTTATGTTTCCGGCTGAGCTAGGGGAAATCTGGGCTGCAGGCTTTGAGAGGCCAAGCTCCCCCCAAGTCCAGGGGTGGCTGGGGATGACCCAGGCTCTGGTGACGGTGGGCATCTGTCACATAAGGAAGACAAGAGTTCATTCGTGGGCAGAGCAGACACTGAGAAGAGAGCGGTTCCTGCTGGGAAAGTCAACGGAACCAGGACACAGCTGTCCGCTGGTGCCTCTAGAAGAGCAGAGAAAACGGGGCAGAGCACCGAGGAAGGAATGGTCAGTCATACAGATAAGAGATAGTGGAATGAAAGGGCGGCCACGTGAGAAGCATGGAAGGCTGCCCTCAGAATCACGAGGCTCCCATTCAAGTCTCTGCTTGACCGCAAAGTTCCTACGTGGCTTTACGCAAGTCATTCTCCATTTTCTCATCCATAAAATGGACATAAGCGTATCTGCCCTGCTTATCTCAGCAGCAGGAAAGAATGTGAGACAGCCTCAAGGTTTCAGCAAAAACCACTTGATAGCACGTCCCGGAACAGGAGAACTGCCCCCAAGGGATCTTGTTATCATTGACATTCCTGAGTCTTCTCTGGTATATAGCAAGCCAGATCACCGTCTTCCTGCTCCAATAAATGCAGCTGCGCTCCTGGCCTTGCCTGATTCCCCCGTAACCAGCTCCGAATGTGGGCCTTCAGCTGTCCCAGCGTCCAACCCCGGAGGACTGTATACAGTGTCAACACACCCCAACACCCAGCCGCAACTGAAACATGACAACGTGTAACACGGACCCTGTCCAATTCATCACGCCTGTATCTTCCTAGGCACAATGCTACATAGAGAGACATTTAACAGCTTTCAATACACATGGGAACCCGCATTGCTCTCCACCCGGGAAAAATCTGCCGGATGCCAAGAGGTTTATTTTTCTAGGATTAACACAATGACAGGGAATCAGCCATATATATTGTTGAATATGACGAGCCAAATATTTTTCTGTAATTTCTACAATAATATGAGGAAAGCTGAAAAAGAAAAAAAAAAGCAGTCGCCGGTGTTAGGCTGGTCTTTGCAGGCGCCAGCCTCCAAAAATAACAGCCATTCCTACGAATTACCAACAAGGCTGTTTGCAAGACTGTTGCTTGATACAAGAAATGGAACGTATTAATAGGAGCTTCCCGGGAAGAAGGGGCTTAGGGAGGACAGACTGACCCAAGACAGAGGACTCTGGGGAGGGCGGGAGCTCTCAGCCACCAGTCCCCGGGATGTGCCTTCCCCGGGACTCCGGCAAGGTCACAGAAGATGCCGCCCTACATGCACGCTGATTTAAGTACAGGCCGGGAGGAGGGCCTGGGGCTGCAGCCCCGGCGCGTCCTACAGCACTTTCAAACAACCTGGTAACTGAGTTTCACTCTGCAACTTTGAAACCTGATGGAGTGGTGCTGGAGGGGCAAACAGGAAACCAAAATTAAAAGAGGATCAGAAAGGAAGCTCAGTGAGAAGAGAAGCCGAGGGTGAAAGCAGACGCGTCTGCCTTGTTCACGTAGACATGTGGTCAGGGAAGGGCCCTCACCCCAGGCTGGCAGCAAGGGCTTCTAGGGCCTCCAGGGGTGAGAAACCGGGGCAGGGGAGTAAGTGAGGTCATCGCGGGAAGGAAGAAAGAAAGCACCTCAGGCTGGGAATCCAGGGAGCAGAGGTCCAATCTCTCTGCCTCTGTGGTCTCCTCTGTGGTCTTAGACCGACCGTCCCTGCCCTGGGCCGAGGTGTCCTCAGTTCATAAGACTGTTATACAAATGAGGTGGGAGGGAGAGAAGGATGAACAGCGGTGAGAGGCTGGAAGCTGGGGTCTGGGGCTAGGCCCCTCGGTCTTCAAACCCTACTCTCCGGAAGATCACCTGGGCAGCAAGAAGAGAGCCCTGCCTGGGCCCAGCCAGGAGGCGCTCCCGCTCTGGAGGCCGCGTCCAATCGCACTCAGAGGGGTTATCTGCCACCGGCCCAGGAAGGCAGTTCCGGAGCTTACACGTTCCCAGCTTACAAAACAAGCAGATCCCAAGCTGGTAAGAAACCAAGAAGCGGAGGCTGCGTCAGCCCCAGACCCCCAAGAGCAAAGTGATCATACTGGCCGCGCCCCCTCCCTGGGAACTGGAGCCCCGGTCGATGGTTGCTTGGGTAAAGTGATGGATGGTACCTGTTCAGAGCCTCACAGGACAGAGCCAGTGGGTGCTTCCTGCAGTCAGACATCTGCGAAGTAAAAGGAAGAACTTTCTACCTGTCAGAGTCACCAACATAGCAGGTGGCTTCCTTCCCCGCCCCCTCGCTGGTCCACCCAACTTTGTCCTCACCTCATAACCTCCTTTCTCCCCAGGGCCTTATTTAGCAAAAAGGGGTCTGAAATAAAGGAAAAATCTTGCAGAGGGAGCGGTTGGGGAGGGAGGAGTTGATGGCCCTGCGCTGGAGGAGCTCTCGGACTAGTGGGGGAGCTGGAGCAGATACCCAAGACGGACTCAGATTCTGAGAGCAGCACAGACCCAGTAACCAGAGGACCCTGTGGCTGCTGGGGTTAAACCAGTGAGAGAGAAGGAAGGGCCAGCCAAGCAGGCTCCCCGCAGGAGGCCAGCAGCAAGCCTGGCGCTGGCTTCAGCTGCTCTCTTCTCCCAAGTTTTGGGAACCCAATGAGATGTCGCGCAGAGAAGATGGCAAACACTCCAGGGACAGGAGACGGGGTCCTGGTGTTCCCTGGATCCCCTGCATCCTCTGTTTTCTCCGCCCCCGGGCAACCCCCTCCCCCATTCTGCTCTCCTTTGCCCCACACCTGCCTGAGAAACTTGTCCGCTTTGTCCTTCCTCCGGGGTCCAGCCAGGAGGATATGGGAGGAGCTCTGGGGTTCACTCGGCCATGCCTTGACTCTTCTCTGTTAAAGTCCCATCTGGTCACTGAGCACCTCGTGGGTGCCGCGACCCGGAGATGAGTGGGACCCTGCCAGTCCTTGGGGAACTCCTAGTCTGGGGTGGTGGGAGAGTCAGGGAAGGGAATGCAGCGTGCTATCCACCCCACACCTGGCCAGCAGAAAACCGTTTCCACCGGTGAGCCAGGGATTTGAGGGAACCATGAGACCAACACCAAATGCTTTACCACTGGAATAAAATTGAAAATGTCCCTGGAACCCACTTTATCCAGAATTTCCAGGGGAGTTTGGTGCAAGTGAGTCACCAAGGACACAATGGCAGGTTCCGAGTGTCAGGAAGCTGAGCTTGGTGGATATTTAAACAGAGCTTGTGGAAAAGATGGTCCAAAACACTCAGGCTATGCCTGCCCCAAAGCCAAAAGGGTTGCCTCCATCCTTTCCAACCCAGCCAGCTGTGGGCAGCTCTGCAGCCCCACGCTCCTCTCCAAGGCTGGCTGAGGACAGGAGGAAACCCAGAAAGCAGAGAGGGCAATGAATCTCCGCCTGCCGTGACAGTGCTCCGGCTTGCCCAGCGTTCCTTCCCTCCGTGAGGGAAAAAAAGAGGCCTAATGGGTAACAATCTCCACGATCGATCTGCAGATTATTAGGGAAGTGTGGTGCTACTCGCCACTCTCCTTCCCACAGATGAAACGCAGGCTTTCCGACAAGGCCTCCAGCCACTGCCTTGGGAAGCCCCCTTCTCCTTCGTGAGATGAGCACAGGACACAGGCCGGGGGGCAGAAATCGTCCTGTTCTGTTCCCCACGTGTCCGTGCCGCTGGGAAAGAAAACCCAGACCCCACGTGGGAGAAGGTGGCTTGACTTCTAAGGACAATTTCCCCTTAACAGCCCAAGAAACTGTTCCGGAAAGTGAGAATGATGATAACTGTAAGTTACCACTAAACATCACTCATGTGCCACCACTTAAGTCCGACAATAACCCCTCCAGGAAGAATTCCCATTTAACAGATGAGAACACTGAGGCTCTGGCAGACTGAGTGCCCAGTCCCAGGCAGCATCCGCAGTGAGATGGTGAGTGGCAGATTCACGCATCCACATCCACTTCTAAAGGCCACACTCCTGTCATTTTCCTGCCCCTCATTCTTCTTGACCTCAATAAATACCTGATACCTAACAGGAGTGAGCTCCCAAAGTGCAGAGACTGTGGAAATGGCTCTAACTTTCGGAAATCACCAGAATAACATCTGTACAGCCTGGGTACACCTGGAAGTGGGGCTAATTCAGGCCCAGCGGCCACTGCAAAGGTAAGGATCAGGATAATATAATAATACTAATATTATGCTATCGTTACTATGAAGTCTTCCTTGGTGCAGCAAAAACACTGGGCTTTTGGATATTCCCCTGTAGACAGAATCCAAAACCTGATACTGAGGTCCCAACTCACACTGAGGGGAAGGCAGGATGCTTCATTCTAGTGAGGACTTCCCCGGTGAGATGCTCTGAACAGGTAGAGAGCTCTCAGCTCCCCACAGGCCCAGGACACAGATCCACGTAAGGCCTGGCCTCCTGCCCTCAGCCCCTGGCCCCGGCCAGAGCCCCCCTCCTCCGGGCTCCTCCAACTGTCCCCCTGGGAGCCGAGCGACCCCCTGGAACCCACGTAAGCGGCAGCTTCCCTGCTCAAGGGCAGGTGCTGGGCTCAGAGGTACCCCGATGCCAAGCACACCCACGGCAGGCCTCCCTCTGAAGGGCGATGCGCAGGGTGGTCAAGAGCTCAGACAGAGTCACAGATGGGAGCCTGAGTCCTTGCTGTGTAACTCTGAACCTCAGTCTCTTCTCCTGTAAGTTGGGAACAGTATTAGGCACCACCACAAGAACTGTTGCGAAGATGCAAACATATAAATGCCTCAAAACTCTCAACATGGGGTCGGGTCCACAGTTGGTGCTCATTAAAGTCTACCTATTCGTATGAGTATGATTAGATCCAAAGATTCAATACACTAGAAGGCTAAGGCACGTCTGCCCCAGTCCATACCATTTTCTGCCGTTTTGTCCCCAACTGTCCTGAAACCCCCTCCAGGCCTCAGCCTGGCCCTCAGGTCCTCAACATATGCAGCTCCACTCAGAACGAAGCCACTCGTTCAGCCCGCCTCTGACACGGACAGGGCCTGGGGCAAGGGAACAAGTGAAAGCCTGTGGCCCACGCTCCTCCCCCATCCCGGCTCTGCTCCATCCTACAGCGAGGGACTTCGTGAGGCCCCAGGCCCAGGGCTGCCCATACTGGGGCTTGGGAGCAGGTCTCAGGGCTGTTTGGTCAGAGGTTGCAGGGTCCCTGGCATCAGTGGCTGGGGGGAAGGGTTCCTGGCACCAGGCTCCTGTTGGGAGCATTGCTTTGAACCCTTGTCTTCTGGGGAAGGACATGGCCAGAAGAAGACCAAAGCCAGGACACAGGGCACGTGGCCAGGACAGTTGCACTCACTTGTTTATCCAGTACACTCACGGGGCACCCTGTGCACCCCAGGAATAGAGAGACAAATAAGACCCAGGGCCTGCCTGCAAGGCCCTCACAGTCTAAGAAGAGACTCTTCCTCGTACCTGCAGGAAGGTGAGCCCTGGGGGAGAGGTGTCGAAGTTGGCGGTGGGGCAGCCCCAGAGAGCAGCAAACCTGGGAGCAGAGGATGAAGGGGTGTCCCAGGGACCAAGGGAGGCCAGGGCACACCAGGAGGCGGAAGCAGGCATGAGGCTGAGAGGAGGGGAAGCACGGACTGCGGAGACTGGCACAGTTTGGGGTGCAGATGAAGAAGAGAGGGAGATGAAGCACAGAAAGCAGAAAGGGGTGACCCAGACTCTAAACCCCAGCGCCCACTCTACTGCCACCCGCAGTGTGACCTTCGCTTATCCCCGTCCCCTGGGTCTCAGCTCCCCCATCTACAAGGTTCGGTTGTGGGGGTCTGAGAATTTAGGACCCTGATGCTGGCATGGGGCTGGCTATTATATTACCCCCAGTCCCCCCTTTCAAGCCTCTAAGAGAAGCCGATTAGAGCACATTTCCAGACGGATCTCCAGCAGCCCCAGATCCACAAAGGAACAAGTGTGTAGAGCAGTTCCAGCTCTTCCCTTCCTATAACAACCGGAGAAAAGTCACTCTGGCCTCCCCGTACCCCACGGCCCGTAACCTGGCCAAATCCTCCGCCTCCTGCTCTGGTCCCAGCTCCTCCAAGGAGCTTTTTCAGCCTGCTTCACCCACCCCTCCTGGTGCTGGGCCCCACCTATGCTCAGAGCCCAACTCAACTCAGTCCTAGGCCGTGGGGACAGTGGCTGGTCTGCCCCTCCTCAGTACACAACCTTGTCCCCGCTCGGCATGGCTGGCACAGAACTGGACACACAAGGGGCATGAGCAAACGAACATGTGCTAAAGAGAGGCACACGGTGCCCCAGAGAAGGGCAACGTCCACGGTGCGCCCTGCCTAGGGTCCTCAGGCCCTGAGACTGTGGGCCCACCAGCTACTAGACAGGGCACTTCCAGAGGCTGAACACAGCGGGAACAGCCAGCCCTTCTAACCCTTTTAACCTCTCCATGTCTTATCGTTGTCCCTGAATCGGCCCTGGTACCATGTGCGGACCATCCCCTTCCTCCAGCCAAGCAACAGCAGAGCTGGGAAGATGCTCAGAGAGCAGCTGGTTCCACTTGTCACTTTGCAGCCAGGAGAACAGAGGCCCCGGGTGGTGAGGGCCTCACCCAGTTTACTCCAGGTACTAACAGAAAACGTCCCCTTGTATCTTCTGCCCCCATGGCTCTGTCCTGCCTCCCTGCTCAGTGCCTGTGTGGCACCGAGAACATCCACGTCAGCTTCAGCCACTGCGCACCTGCAGCTCCGGACGGCACCCAGCCCCTGCCAGCCTGGGGCTCAGGCTTGCTGAGCCGGAAGGGGCCGGGCCCGGGGCTGATCACCCAGCCCCTGCCAGCCTGGAGCTCAGGCTTGCTGAGCCGGAAGGGGCCGGGCCCGGGGCTGATCACCCAGCCCCTGCCAGCCTGGGGCTCAGGCTTGCTGAGCCGGAAGGGGCCGGGCCCGGGGCTGATCGTTGCAGCCCGGCTGGCCGCACAGCCCTCCAGAGCCGATGCCCACCTCCTCCAGGGGCACAGTCCCATGCTACCAAGGAATTAGCTCAATCCATCAGCACCCCCTCAGAACCATTAGCACCTACTTCCCTCAGCTCAGGGAGTAACACTGTGAACAGCAAAAGCCATTCCTCCAAAACTTGGGGAAATATCAGAACTGCAGATTCAGAAATCCCTAGAATGTGGAAGGCAGAGGACACATGACCTTTTCAGGCCTAGCTTCCTGTAGCTGACGATTCCCTCAACTGGGTGAAGGGACGTCAAGACTAGGGTATAAGGAGGTGGGTAACATACTGACCACCCTCTTCCCCGAATCCATCAGCCTCAGTCCTGTTTCATATTTTTCCAAAACACCACCCTCTTCTCAGCGTACACCTACCCCCCAAATCTCCCAACCCTGTAGCACACGGCTCCTCTGACACACACTGCGACACTCAGAGGGGTCTCCTTGCTACTCAATGCCCTGCTCATACCTTCATAAATTCAACACATTCACTGAGGCCCCCGGGAAGGCAGTACCCTAGGTCTCAAAAAGAATCTGGTAAAGGAAGGCAACCCAAGAAGACAGACCAACATGGTCACAGGTGAGGAGATGCTCAGGGAACAGCAAGACTTGGTCCAGTGTGGCAGGGTACGGGGGAGAAGCAGAAATGAAATGAAAATAGTATTTTGAGGTCAGGTCACCAAGAGTCCCCAATACGAGGCTGAGAATCACCCACCCCAACCCTTGCAAACCATAGGTTTGGGTTAGAATTCAAGATATACTCAGAGAGGGTAGGGGTTACCCGAGGGTATCCTCTGGAGTCCTCGGTCATGATCGTGGCCCAAGGACCAAGGCTGTCTAGGCCTAGATGACAAACATACCCTCAGCTTCCAGACCCCAGCTTAGGGGTCACCAGCTCTCTGAAGATTTTGCCCACTAACTAGATCCTTCCTTAACCCAGTGGACCTATGTAGAGTCTGTTATAGCACCTGTGACACTTCACTGTGCTTGCTGGTTGATATTTCTATCTCCTCCCACAGTTGAAGTCTTTCAAGTGAAAAGACCGTGTCTTATTTATCTCTGTATCTCTAGAGCCAGGCAAAACGACTGGCATGACATACTCGGTCAAAGGATGGATGGATGGCTGGACGGATGGATGATAGAGCCTGACTTGAAGAGTCAGAATTCACGGAAAAGACCTTTATTTCCCAGCAGACATAGACTCCATGAACATATCCTAAAATTACTGCTTGCCAAAACTCTACAATGGATAAAAGTATTTGACCCAATTTTCTTGGTTTTCCCAGGTCCTCTTCCCTCTGTCTATCTATCCCATTGGTGCCCAAAACCCTTGGCAGGCTCCTCACTAGAGCTGAGCTGGGGCGTCAGGCCCAGCCTCCCAAAGACATCATGGGAGAGGAAGAGCCACGACTGGATCCTGGCACCAGAACATCCCTTTAGTAATTACATGGTTCCAGACAGACATAAATAGACAGATTAGCCTTTCTGCATTTTTCTCATAAAAATAACAACAGTTCCTAAGCACACTGGCATGAGTGTGGACATTAAGCATTGCAACCTGCTGTTCTTGGCAGTCGAGGGCTGGCCTTCCTTGCTGTTCCCCCCACCACCTCCTCCTCCTCGGGGCTCTTGGAGGACTCCTCACGCCTGGCTCTGTCCACCCCTATTGCCCCAGAGCAGGTTGGCAGCCAAGCCCTGAGACTGGCTAAGGACTTTTATGAGCATCTTGTCCATGGTTTGCTGTTCTCTTGGCTGAATCTTTATCTGCTTTTAGTCATTATGTAACTAGAAATCCTGTACACATGGTGAAATGATTACATGCCCCGTTCTGTACTAGAGGAACTAAGGAGAATATTCGCTCTATTTCTGCCCTGACCTAGAAGAAGCACAGTCTCGAAGGTGAACCCCCTTGCTTTACACACACAGTTGATCTCTCCCCCTTCCCCTCTTCCTCCTCTTCCTCTCCCTTCTTCTCCTTCTTCCTCTTCTTCTTCCTCCTCTTCTCCTTCTTCTCCTTCTTCTCTTCTTCTTCTTCTTCTTCTCTTCTTCTTCTTCTTCTTCTTCTTCTTCTTCTCCTTCTCCTTCTTCTCCTTCTTCTCCTCCTCCTTCTCCTTCTTCTTCTTCTCTTTCCCCCTCTCTTCTTCCCTCCCTCCCCATCTTGAGCTCACACCTCCTCATTATTTTTTACTTCCCCTCAGGTGCCCATGCTGACCTTGGATCATGACTATGACCCAAGGACCAAAGCATCTATGCCTCTGGCTTCTCTCCATCTTCCTCTCTCTTCTACACCTGACCTTGCCTCCCTCAGGCTCAGGGTTCCAGAATCAGAGACAGGATATTGGGGGCTGAAGTACTGATTCCTGGACCCTCCTCTCTAAGGTCCATGAATTCCCTAGGTGGAAAGTAGCCCCAGCCTCATTCTCCTGGCAGATACCAATCCAGCCAGGCTTCTGGCCACAGGTCAAGCATCTGGATCTGCTATCAGATGACCATGGCTCCTTCTGGAAGACAAAGTACGACCGAGACTGCTTGCAGGCCACAGAGGACTTCATTTACTTTTCAATGTGATGCTACTCCTCCTCCAGAAAGATCCAGAACAAGGTATCCGAGGTTGATCAGGCTACGTTCCGCACACACCCAATCAACGATGCAAGGCATCTCTCACGAGGGTCATGCCACTAAATGAGAAGAAAGGGGGATTTGAAGTCAGAGTCCTTAGGTTCAAGCTGCAGCTCCACCACTCACCAGCCGTGATATCTGGGAAAGTCTCAAAAACACAATATGCAATATAAGGTTTTGATCACTGCCAAATGCTGGTGAAAAATAGTATCTTAGTATGATTTGCGTTACTCTTGCTTTTAGTGGATATGAGAATCTTTTCGTATTTTTGCGGCCATGTGTATTTCCTTTTCTATCTGTTTGTAATCTTTGCCCATTGTTTTATTGAGTCACTGGATTGAGTCACAGGAGCTTTAACCTGGAACTCTGGAGGGTCCATAAACCTCCAAAAATTGAGTATAAGTGTTGGATAAGTAAGTGTGCATTCACCTTTCTTGAGAATGTGCTCATTGCTTTTATCAAATGCCCAAAGGGTCTGTGAAGGTTCAAAGTTAACAACCTGTGGATGAGATTGCCACCAAGAAGCTTCCAGGAGTTACAACGATTCTCATGGATCCATAAATGCAAGAAAGTTTAGGTCCCGAGCATCAGTAAACACTCATCTGTGCCCAGCACTGGCTCTACGGGGTCAGAGGATACTCGAAAGGATTAGCTTTGCAAATCTAAAATGAGTCAGCTACCCATGTTCAACTGGCAGTTGAGGTGTTACATTCCTAGGTGGGAGGGTGGTGCCCAAGTTATATCATTACCAATCACTTAAAAAACTATAGTTCCCATAGGTCTGGAAATTGACTGAGAGACGATGACTTTCCATTTGTGATGCCCCAATTTGGGACTGTGTTCACTAGATCTAAAATCCCTTCCAATTACACAGATCAAGTAAAGCTCTCATTGGCTACACACCTATTCACCCCTAGGGAGACCATGATCATTAGACAACAGTGGGATTCTGATTACCACTCCAGTTCTGCTGTGGGCTTCATTAACCACAACTGCCTTGTTTCTAGAGGTTAAATACTGACCATTGACATTTGCCACTCTGGAATTCCATTACCCCCAGTGAAACGACGAAAATATTTGCAATGGCAATCTCTGCCCCCATCAACCCCTGCCTGCAGAGAATAGTCATCACCGAGGTTTTCAAGGCTCCTGATGCTTCCATCGCCAAGGTATTTCTCAATGACTTTGTGAAAAGAGTAGTGTATGGGTGACCTCTCCTATAAGGGTGGGGGGGGGGTGGCAGTGTGACTAGGTTGCAT
Source organism: Pseudorca crassidens (assembly GCF_039906515.1). Classification (NCBI taxonomy): domain Eukaryota; kingdom Metazoa; phylum Chordata; class Mammalia; order Artiodactyla; family Delphinidae; genus Pseudorca; species Pseudorca crassidens. The sequence goes on along the minus strand of NC_090309.1, from coordinate 77,391,543 downwards.
ATGATAAACCCATTCCAGTCTCTTTAAGCCTTTGGATTTCTTTGTAGAAAGGAAGTTCTGATACTTCAGTTTCATTTAGTGCAGGCCACCACTGAGTCCAGGTTTAAGTCAAAAACAAAGCAAATGGCTGGAATCACTCCGAGCCGCTCAAGCTAACACATTAAATCAAGAATCTCTAGTTAGTACATACATCTTGATAAACCTGGCCCAATCCAACACTACATAGCCTCCTCCCTTGCCCGTCACCTTGTAATTCTTCTGGTATGTATGCTTTCTCCTCCTGGATCATACTTCCTTCTCATCCCTCTTAGGTATGCTAGGATCTGCCTTAGTCGTGGATATGGAGGCAATGAGGGACAATGAGGGGTGGTGGAAATATGTCTTAAGGAGATTCAGCACCACGTGGTCTTCAATCAAGTAGAAAGAAGCCCCCTCAGCCAGTGATGGAGAAGGCTGCGTCTAATGGCAGAGTAGGCACAGAGAGCCTGGGGGAGTGGGTCAAGACCCTCTGAGCTGAATGCCCAAATGTCCCCATCTCAGTTCTCACTCTTTTTTGAACCACGTCCTCACTTTCCCATGAGAAACCTGCTGCAGCTGTGGATTCTATTGTACTACCATCTACAACCTCATGATCACTTTATGATACATTAAGCTACAAGGCAGTTAAAAAGCAATACTTTTAGGGCATTACAGAAGCACTCTGATTCTCTGGCCATCAACTGCTCTGAGAAGGTAAAACCCTGAGATGATTCGTTTCTTCCTTTCCAGTGCAATCAGAAAGAGCCCACCCACCCCCATCCCAGCAGCCCTCACACTCTGCGTTTCCACCATAACATTCTGTAGCAGTGGCCATTTAATCTGCCAAAGCTTTGCCCTCCATAATACTTTAATTCCGGGCAACTTTAGATGATGAATTTTAAAACCATTTGTCAACATCAGCCTTGCATTATCTGTATTCCAGTTTCTATTGACAAGAAAGTCATCACCAGCTCCAAACCTAACCTGAACAGGTAAACCAACCATTCTTCCCATCTTCAAAGGTCTGTTTGCTGTAAAGCTCTTGTGATGTCAGTGCTGAATCAGGCAGGAGCCAATCACGAAAACAGAAATCGCTCTAGGTATATCAAGCAGGATGCAATTTCATACAAAAATGTAGATGTTTATAAAAACTGTTAGAAATACTGAAAGGAATAGGATCAGGGAAAACCACCATCAGCTCTTAGGCATACCACTAGTTTTCAGAGAGTCTGGAAGTTGTAGGAATCACAGGAAACCACAAAAGACGATCTGGGTAGGAAAATGTCCCCCAGATCTCCCTTCTACCTAGGTTCAGTGGAGTGAAAGATGAATAAACTTTCCATTCTCTGTTATGATTTTTCAACTGAAAAGTTAAAATACAATTAGGAATCTGGGCAAAGATACTAAGCTGTTTTCACATTACATACTTAAAAGGACGATATTATATATAATACTTTAGAAAAGCAAAGACGAAAATGAATTGACATGGTTATCTCAGGCTACTTTGGGCCTCAGAGCTAGGAAGCACTCAACTTTCTAAAATCTTGAAGCGCTGTTCGCTTGTCACCTACTTTGACTTTGGACTTTGGTTTTTGTTTTCATTGTTTTCACTTGGACCCTCAACTGGCTTGTCCATGGTTCTGGGATTTCCAGCAGTTTCTCAGTCTTTCTTCCACCAAGACCATCACTTTCCTAGAGAAAAGCTTTTATCTTTGACAATCACTTCCACTAATTCCTGAAAAGAAGTCTTTGATCTCTCTTCATAAACCCCAAATTGGGTCCATACACCAGAATGTTCTATCCTCTTGTGCATACATCGCTCTGCATAGCAATTCACAGAAACTAGCAATGGCTCCTCCCAAAGTATCCTCAAGCATTGATACCTGCAGTCAGGTTTCTCCAGAAAAGCAGAACCAGCAGGACATGTGTATATGTAGAGAGAGATTTATTTTAAGGAATTGGCTCACACAATTCTGGAGACTTGGCAAGTCTAAGATCTACAGGGTAGGCCAGCAACTGGAGACCCAGGGAACAGTTACAGTTTGTGGCCAAAGACTGTCTGCTGAAAGAATTCCTTCTTGCTTCAGGGAGGTCAATCTTTTTCTATTAAGCCCTTCAAATGACTGGATGAGGCCCACCCACATCCTGGAAAGAATCTACTTTCCTCAAAATCTTCTGATTTAAATGTTAATCTCATCCAAAACTACCTTCACAGAAACATCTAAAATAATGTTTGACCAAACATCCGAGTACCATGGTCTAGCCGAGTTCACACATAAAATTAACCGTCACAACACCTCCTCCAGGAAGCCTTTCTAGGTGCTGACCCACTGAAATGCCTCAGAATGTATCCTTCCTCCTTTGCGGCATCCCCAGGCCTCCTGGGTGTTAGGGTATTTTAGAAACATGTCACATCTCACCCACTTTGAGCCTCTGAGCACCTCAAAGGCAGAATCACTTCTGTTTCATCTTTGCAGCCTACTGCCCAGCCCAAAATGAGCAGAGGTCACTCAGTAAGTGTGAAATGAAAGAGTGAATGATCATTGCAAGAGCTGGGAGCTTACAGCCCAGTGACTGGTCCTAGCTCCTCTTTCCATAGGGTTTTGCCCTCTCAAAACATCTTTTCAACAGACATTTGAATGTACGAAGCAGAATTTCAAGGTAGACCCAGTGTGATTTCTTCGTCAGAGGTGAGACATACATGAGACCAACTGAAGATCACAGAGCACCAAACTCACTTAATATCAAGCCGGTACCACAATCGGTGCCTTGAGAAAACCTCTGTGGGTCTTCCTGCTGCTTGTCACTCAGTGGGTCACCACAAAGGGACAGGTATGCTGGCTAAAACCTCCTGTAAGTCAGAGTGCAGACACTGTGATCGGAGTCCTTGTGCTTCTCACTCTCGTCCAGGTTCTGAGGATAGAAACTGACTTCTTCCTGCGAAGTAAACGCATCAGGTCCCCAAATCACACCCCTGCCGTCAGAAGGGGCTCGTGCAGGGAGGCATTCGCCTCGGAGCTCCCATGGTTCCCAGCCCTGCCAAGTCACTGAATGGCTTCCCCAGACACTGCTCATCCCGCCAGCAGGTCCTGCTGTGAGCCGAGTCTCCTCATGTCCTGAGCCTCAGACAGACGCAGGGAGGAGAGCGTGAGCTTGACACATGCAGCCATGTGGCCATCAGCCAGGGACATCCAGGGCCCAGCCTGCTCTTTTAGGGGGTGAAGACAGACATGGCGTTCATGGCAGTGGGATGCCAGATTTCCCCAGCCAAGTGCAGACCTCTTTGCTGGGAGCCTTGAAAGCTCCAGGCTCCAGGGTTACTTGACAGATGTTAGGGGTAGGACCAAGGAGCCGCAAAGCCAGGAAGGAGAGAAGGAAAGGGAGCTGGTGAGGGAATGGCCTGAGGGGGAAGGGACATCCCTCCAGATCCTGGGCTCTGACGACGGAAGGAGCAAGCATCGCCCCTCACTGGTGTGGGAGAACCAGCGCATATCTGGAGTCAGACCTGCCTCTAATCAGCTGGGAGACTCTCAGCAAGGTCTCTGGGTATCCTGGTCTGTGTCATGATGGAGAGAAGGCAGTCTGGCAATTAAATGGTGCCTGCGTCTCTACTTCCAGGATCACGGCTCTAATTCTCATCAGAGAACTGGGTGCCACCTCTCACTCCGCACCCCAACAGTGCAAACACGCCCAGGGCCAGGCACCCAGATCTCACCGTCAATTGCTCTTGGATGGACCAACTAAGAAAAGTCTTCCAAAGGGAAAACATGGTTTTTCATTGGCCGGTGGGTTAGTAACCTGAGGAAATCCCAGGCCCCTAAACTCTAAACCGCATCTGAAATGGGTCAGGCGCTTTCCTCAATCGTGTTCTGCTGGTAGGTTTTCTCTGGACCAGAGAACAGGGCCTATTCCGTCCTCTGCCCCACCCTCCTAGCCAAGAACAGGACCAGACACCAGCTGGGTGCTCTGTGAAGGATGGGCAGACACAGACAAATGGATGGAAAGGGAGTCCAGTCTCTGCAGTTCCCGCCTCGGCCCAGACTGGAATTTTCTTTCCCAATCTCCATTGTTGAGCTTCGTTTCGCAGGGAAATATATTGGTGAGCTCAGAGCTCATACTTCCCCAGTGAGCTGCAGCTCACTCCTTCACCATTAATCTCTAGGAGGTTGGCTCCCCAAGTGGCTCCATTTCCAGTTTTATCTAAAACAAAAATAGACTCTTGCAAACATTCCAGCCTCTGGGTCATCAGTTCACAGGCTTCGTCCAGCCCTGGCTGGGGTTCCTCTCTCTGAGCTCACTCGGAGCACCAGGCCTGCCTGGGCACAGATGGCTAGTTTACGCTGTAGGTTGATTCCACACAGCGCGTTCTTCCTCCAGACCTTTCCAACGGTCCTTGGATACGAAGCTATTCAGAGATACTGATGTCAACCAGCCAGACACCACCGCCAAGGGGCAGGCCCCTGGGGCCAATTACGTCTCTCTTGGGGCATGACTCAGTCATCACTTAGGAGAGAGGCCACCCTTTCTGGGGGCCATCAGGGCGTGCTATTTGTGGTCCTCCTGCATTTAACTCACTCTACTCTGTGGGTGTTTGTTTATTTATATATCTTGCCCTGTGATGGGAGTGGAAGCTTCTGGTGGGTAAGAGCCAGAACCTATTCTGCTCTAGGACCTTTGCCAGAAAATATAACCAATATCCCTCCTATACAATTTTCATTCAAAGAGACCTCAAGGGACTTCCCTGGTGGTCTAGTGGTTAAGACTTCGCCTTCCAATGCCGCGGGTGTGGGTTCGATCCCTGGTCAGGGAGCTAAGATCCCACATGCCTCGCGGCCAGAAAACCAAAACGTAAACAGAAGCAATATTGTAACAAATTCAATAAAGACTTTAAAAAAATGGTCCACATCAGAAAACAAACAAAATACCAAAGAGACTTCAAGACAAGAGAAATATTTCTTGAAGGATTAACCAAAGAATAGGCACTGGTGCTAGAGATTCTATAAAGCTCATGCTGGGTTAGACCCAGTGATCAAGAGCTACTTACCCAGGGTGCTTTTCTTAACCGTCACCCTTCCCATCAACTCCCATTAAATTTTCCTGAATTGAACAATTGCCATTATGTCCTCTGCTTGCATTGAGAACTAAGATAAGAAAGAGCCATGTGAAGCACTCTGATTTATTTATAGACGGAAAGTTGTCTAATACTGTATGTGACATGCTGTCCCAGTTTTACCTAAGGTTTTTCCCAAGCATCTTATAGGTACTGTTATACATGTAACATCACATAATACATATAGATATAAAACACGGTAATGTTTGTTGCTATAGTATATGTGCTGTTACTGGTCAAATTTCCCTAGTTACCTTGGCCACTAAGATCACAGACTAAATGCCCACCCACCACTAGGAAATACACAGAAGTTCATTTCGAGTAACTTTCTCTCTGACTTTATTTTTATACTCCTACTTTCCCTTTACTCAATCCCTATCTTTTAATTTTATCCTGCTGTTTATAAACTGCCCTAAGTTCTTTTAGGACAAATAGAGATATAAATCAATTAAGCAATAGATTAACTTATTTCATAGCTTTATCAATTAAGGTAGGTTAAGTTTTGCTACAATAATAAATAATCCCCCAGATATCAGTGACTTAATACCACAAAGATCTATGTCGTATGTATGTGTGTATTTATTTCTCACACTCCCATCATTTATTTCTCACACAGCATCACTGGGAGCTGTGCTCCAGGCCATCATTGTTCAAAGTTGCAACCTGACCCAAGTTCCTCCTTGACATATGCTTCCGTGATGACTACAGTGGGAGAAAGAGGAGAAATTGTGTATTGGGTTGAGGTAACAACATCTCACCTCACTTCTGCTCACATTTCACTGGCCAAAATAAGTCACATGGTCATAATTTGTAATTTTGACTAATTACAAAAAGAGCTGGGACAGACAAAACTACCACTGGTCTGAAAGACGAAAAACCAGAATATAAATTATAAACCAGAGATAAATTTGAGAGTGAAAGAAGGAACTAAAAATAATAACATTTACATAATTTGTAAAATATTTATATATTAAATAACAAATTGATTTTATCTTATTGATGGGCCACAAAGTTATTTTACTCTAAAACTAATTTCAAAAATAAAATGCTTTCCCTCCCCACACATCCATCCCCAGAAAATAAAATAAAATAAAATGCTTTCTAAAACTGTAATATATATAGCTGCATACATCAAATTTAAAAACCTTTATGTTGATAATCTGAACATTAAAAAATAATGTAAGCAAAATAATTTATTCTTGGTCTATATCCACACAGTTTCTTAGACATACCACTCTTTAATATTGTATCTCTGAATTTCTCTGAAGAATGTAATTTTTTCAATATGATCTTATCATTTTCGATTTTTCCATAAAATTGTCTGCAGTTTCCTTCAGTGTTGCATGTTATGATTAATAAATCTGAAATTATTGACTCTCTCGATTGATCCTTCTTTGTAGACTACAGTTTTTTAATTGAGACAGCATTCTGTCTCCTGGTGCAGAGATATCTGGTAAGTTTGGAGAAAATTTGGCCAAATGGAGGATATTGTCAATTTCAATTATTTTTCAAATGGAAAAGAGTAAATATTTCACTTTGAATAATTTCACAGATGCTGTCCTTTTGCCTCAGAGTAGTTTTCCTTGACAAAACATGTCAAATAAGTTGTCTCTATTTATGACTCTTTTGAATGGTTCACCAGTTTTAAATGCTGCAAAATTATAGGCCTGCTCAATTTCACTCCATTGCAGAGGAGAGTAGAAATTCACTTTACTACTCTCTGAGCACCACCACAAGACTATTCCGTGAACCAAGATATCCCAGACACTCTTACAGAATTTGAATAGTAGATGCTGTGCATCATTTCAGTTCTCATTATTTCATGTTTTTCATCTCCTCCTTCTCTTTCATAGAGAGAAATCTCCCTCCCTTTGGTAGAGATAAAGCATGCAGGTTTTGTTTTCAATCATTGCAATTCACTAAAAGATTGAAAACCTGATGTCATGGGGTGAACCCTTCATTTAATTTTGATTAAATATTTCCAGCTGGTTTTGAACAAAATGAACCAAAACTTAGAGGGTTTGTTTACACAAAACCTCAGCAAATTTTAGGACCCTCAAGTTGGTTCGCAAAGGAGTTCTTTAAAAGTTCAGATACTCAAAATCTGATTAATGATAGGCAGCAAAAGGAGAAAGTCTATACTGCCATGCTGAAGTAGTATTTTGTACTCAAAATCAGTTTTGTCACAAAATTTTTGTAGTTCCGTTTCTCTGAGCATGTATAAAATGATTTCATTTTTTACAACTACAGCTTATAATTCAATTGATAGAACAACACAGTTATTAATTATGTGTACACCCAACCAATTCCAAGAACATTCCTAGTCTATAAACGTCTTAATTTAGTAAGAACATCATTTGCTCTACAATATTGTGTTCCATCAAAATTTGTATTTTTATTATCACTGAAGAAAAAAAAACCCTTCAATGTTCAACTTCTTGACAAATTCAATTGTATTCATTTCAGCTATTTCATCTTTGACAGAATTAACTTCCAAAAGCTTTACTTTGATTCCACAAATTGGGTGAAAAGTTGAACCAGTGTTAAAAATTAACTTGGTGGAGATTTTATTTGAAGCATCTGATGACACTGATATAATGCTGGCTTCATACAACTCTTGGAAAAGTTATTCTTCTGCTAGTACAGCCAACACGTCCACTACTATCACTTCACTTTCCATCCATGCCCAGGAAAACTTGGAGTTGAAACTGAGTAAAATTAACTTAGTAAAACAGGCATTTGGTCTAAATGAGTCATGAAATGATATGTAAACACACCTTTTGTAGTTATTTATCCTAATTGTCTTTGAGCACAGACTTGACTACAAACTTTTCAGAGGCATTAGTCCCTTCAACAGACTCATTTGTGTCTTCTAGTTCCCATGTGGTCAGTGGGATAACTACACCGATGGTATCAACAAACTTTTTGCAAGTTATACATTAACATTCACTTTCCTGAAAGAAAAAAAATTGTTCTTTATTTTGTATTAAGCATATATTTGGGGTTTTTGAACTCATTGTTACAGAGATTATGTTCCCCCCTCCAAATTTCTAAATACCAAATGATAGAGTAAATACTTAATCATTGACACCAAAAATAAATGACAAAACCATTCTAGAAAGAATATCCAAATTTCTTATTCACTCTCTACCACAGAACTTCTCAGCCTCGATTTTCTACACATTTCACATGTAGCTAACGTATAATTTTCCTCATTTTCCAGTGACCCCACTTTGTGACCTGGCGGTCTTTGTGTACTTGCCATATCATAACTGGCTGGTATACCAGGTGAATTTCCCCCATCACCACCCAAGACCAGGATTCCAATCATGCTTAGTTGTATCAGGAAGCAAGAGTATCCTGCACGCTGCCCTTAAAAGGTAGATGTTACTTATGCTCTGTCTGGAAAGGGAGCTGGATAAATAGAAGTTTGCTATAGCAAGGGACCTACCTTTTACGTGAAATCATACATTATTAACTCGACCACTAAAGCAATAAAGCTAAAAATGCAACCCCTAAAATAATATTGCAAAGTATACAGCTAAAAATTCAATAGGAAATAAAAATAGAATGCTAAAATATATTCAGTTAACCCAAAAGAAGGAAAGAAAGGGAGAAAAGTGGAACTTAAAACAGATGTGACAAATACAAAACAAATGGCAAAATGACATACCTAAATCCAACTATATCAATCATTACACAGAATACCAATGTATTAAACACTACAATTAAAAGGTCAAGAGAGAGTGAATTTTTTAAGTAAGTCTTAATTATATGCTATCTACAGGAGACACACTTGAAGCAATTTATTTATAAATAGTTGAAATTAAAAGAAAAGAAAAGACAAACTACGCAAACATATATTATGAGGACCTCTAAAAGAGTTGCATTTCCAAAATCACAGGGCTAAAACACAGGAGACACACTTGGTACTTGCTCCCACCATGGATGAAGTAGGTCAAGGGCCAGAGTTTCCTCACACCACTCACCTTCCTCTGAACTTTACCTTCTACAGGTATACCAAAGCCAGCAACCCCTCTCTCCCTGGATCTCTGAGAACATACTCTTCCTAAAAATGCCACTAACTGGCTGCTCTCCTGGACCATGGCATCCCAGGATGGTTTCGGGAGCCAATGGATGGGCCCACACTGGAGCAAGATCCACCTAGAAGAGTAGTTACATAATCGAGGTGGTTTGGTTTTGTTTTATTTTTTTCACTCAAAAATATATCATGAATATCTTTTTTTCCAATTGATTTGAAGATACTTTATCTTTTTGTAATGACTGCATCATTTTCCTTTGTAGTATGAGCCATACTTCCGTTAACTGGTCCCTTAATAACGGCTGTTAAGAGGCTTTTCCAGTTTTCCATTAATCAGAAATTAATGAATATTCCAGTTCATTCTAATACAACTTTCCTCACTGGAACCATCTCCTTCTTATGGTAAATTTTCCAAGCAGGGTTGCTGGGTCAAAGGATATGGGCATTTTATGTTCTGGTATTTGTCACACTGCCTTATAAACGGGTTCTACTAACTTATACTCTTCTGAACTAAGTATCTCTCAAAACCTCAACTAATACTGTTACTTTTTTCCATGGAATCTGTTCACTTTCACTAATAGGCAAAACATGATATCTTAATCATTAATTAGCTTTTTTTCATCATTATGAGGGTTGAACATCTTTTTATATGTTCTGGCCACTTTATTTCTTCTTTTTGTAAATTGCCTATTCAATCTATTTGTCCATTTGTCTATGTGGGTTTTATTTTTCTTTCTCTTTTTATTTTTTAAGGGTCTTGTAGATACTGAGCCTATTAACCCTACTGGAAATGCTGCAAATATCTTTCCCAGTTTGTCATCTGGCTTTAAATCTTTAATCTGATTTTCACAGGGCAGATGCTTTTGTTAAATGTTAGATGTTAAATAAAACTTACATATTAGGAGCCTATAGGGTTTTCTGATTACATGATTAAATATTTACATTAACTCAGATCCATGTCCTCCTAAATAGCCCACAGATAATGCAACCTTCCCTCCAGGAGCAATGATCTAAGCTCTGGGGCCAGTAAGATGTTGATTAAATGTCTTCTGATGACACTGTGCTTCTTGCCTCTATACTTTTCACTTCCCAGCCTCTTCCCCTTGACTTCCAAAGCTCTCACTGAGGCATAATAGAAGCCATCTGCATCATCATCCCCTTCCAAGGCTCCTGTTTTTTTTTTCTTTTTTTTGCGGTACGCGGGCCTCTCACTGTTGTCGCCTCTCCCGTTCCGGAGCACAGGCTCCGGACGCGCAGGCTCAGTGGCCATGGCTCACGGGCCCAGCTGCTCCGCGGCATGTGGGATCCTCCTGGCCCGGGGCACGAACCCATGTCCCCTGCATCGGCAGGCGGACTCTCAACCACTGCGCCACCAGGGAAGCCCGGATCCTGCTTTTTAAAGGTGATGTACCTTCAGAAGTTTAGTCTTAGCATTGGAATCTAGCCCTCTGCCTTTGTGCATTCGTTCAAATAATCCTTAGGAATCACAGCATATGTTTGGCCTGTGTTGGATGGCAAACCCCTTGAAGTGCCTCTCCGGTCGCTAGTGGACTTGCTCGGTTCCATCCCAAAAAGGAAGAAAAGACAGGAAGATCAGCAAGGGAAAGCCCATGGCAGGACTCTGCAGCTCAAGGTCTTACCCCAGCCTCCTTGTCATGGCTGTGGTTGAAATAGAGGTTGTCATCTGTGAACAGGCCCAGCCTTTTGTCGACAAAGCCCAGTCGTTGCCAAACCTCAACCGCCTCCAAGTGCACCGTGGCAAGGGTTTGCTCAAAGAGATGACTTCACCAGCCCAGGGTAGAGCCAAGAACCGAAATACTTCGTCTTCTGCTGTTTATTTTTAAATCATGATTATGTGTTCCCTCTTCTTTCAAGGACATCAAACATGTAGGAACATTGTGCAGGGACTTCTGGGGGGCCTGGCCATTGGCAAGAGCACAGAGGAGATGTCAGACAGGTGCAGGGAACACTGTATCCATGGAGGATGTTCAAAGGGCTGACCACACTTGGCTAGACTTGCTATTCCATAAGTGTGTCTGGTCCCAAGGCTGTGGTCATCTGGGAACAGTCACGGTGCACAGGGTTCTCCTCTAAGAATAATACTTCTCCCGCTGCATCTCCCAAAGGAAGCTGCTTATCTTCAAGATCAGGAGGTGAAGCTGACATCTTCCTTGGTCTCAGGCTCTTCCAAAGCGACATTTCTTCACTCTGTGCAAATCCCAGCTCTCTGGAGGCTCATATCTTCAAGTAATCTACCCGTTACCACTCCCTATCACTGTTCATTCATCAGAGACCCCAGTGTCAGCTGAACAATTACCTCCACCAACCAAAGTCCCTAGTTGGCCTCAACATCTGCACCCAGCACCTGGGCTGCTTTTTTTTTTTTTTTAAGTTTGTCTGTTTTATTTCCAGTCCAGTACCACACACACTCACACGCACACACATACTGCATCCACTTGAACTTGGCCTGGGCTGCTTCTAGCTCTCTTGACCTTCCAATCAACAGTGGCCTTTACCTCCACCCACCTTAACCATCATTCCTTTTGTGACTCCCTCGACCTTGTCTTCATATGTACTCCTTCACCTCTGAAATCTTGAATTCAGTCACCCTGATTTCCGACCACAGGCTTGAATTCTTTCAGCTCACTCATTTTTATGCACTATTGCTATACAAATACATTCCTCCTACTTTGCGCATTCTTCAGCCATATAGGGACCTTCTGCCCTCATTTCTTCGGCCTCTTCTCCCTCTCTCCCTTCCTTCCTTCTACTCTTCACTTCCTCCCCCACCCACCTGAAATTTCATGGTTTGACATCAAAATCCCTCTTTTGTCAATACCCTCAAATCAAACCCTTGTCCCTTTGATGTTTCACCACATCCACCCACCAGAACTGCAACCCTGGGTCATTTTGACCGATTCACTCCCTGTGCCTAAATGTAGGCAGCTAAACCCTCCGATGAAATGAGCTCAACCCTAGGCTTGGAGTCATTATAAATGTCTGGCCACCAACTAACCCAACACTGCTCTCATCTTCCCAGAGAGCTGGTTCAGATCTTCTATGCTCTCAAACCTCTGCCTCTGCCTCCGTGCTCTTTCACCTCTCACTCCAGGGAGATGACTCCCTCGCCTCCTTCACGGAAGAGACAGCTGCCAGTGGGCAGGAATTTTGCCAGATATTTACCATCAAACCTACCAATTGTCCTCTCTGCCTCCTACCCTCCTCCCTCTCACTAAAATGCGAGATTTCCTTCTTTTGCTCAAATCTAAGCCTTCCACTATTCTTCTTCTGATCTGTTTCCACCTCAGATGTCTCCTTCTAGGGACTGTCCACTCTCGCTCTCATCTCCAAATCCTCTGTCTTGCTATTAATTCCTTGCCATCAATACTTAAACATGCTCAAGCCTGCCTAACGTTAAACAAAGATAAAACAACCTTCCTCAACCCCAAGTACCACCTCAACCCTTCTCAGACTCTCTTCCCCGGTCATAGTCAGTCATGTTTAACCTTCTTTATTATAAAATAAAACACAGATACAGAAACACAATGTAAATGCATAATGTAATGAATTATTACAAAGTAAATAAGTTTGCCAAGATGTTCAAGAAATGGTATTTTTCTAGCCATCCCAGAAGCCATCCAGGCGCTCCATGTCAGTCATAATTTCCTCTTTCCCAAAACGTAATCACCATTTTGACTTTCACAGTCAAACACACTTTATGGCGTGTTTTTATAGTTGTATCACCATAGTTGTGTCCCTAGACACTGTAGTTTAGTTTTGCCCGTGGTTTCTTTGATACCTCTTTTGAATATCTATTATCTACATGTTCCCCCTTGATCCCTTTCTTTTCCTTTTCTTCACAATGTTTCAGTTAAAGAACCTTGGTCATTTGACCTGCAGAGTTTCTCCCAGTCTGGATTTTGCTGATTGCATACTCTTGGTGAAGTTCTACATGGTCCTCTGTCCTCCGTTTTCCTGTACATTGGCCCCTGGATCTGGAGGTTTGCTCAGGCTCAATTTTGATCCATTCGACAAGACTATAGGTTGTGGTGTTTCTTTCATCAGGAAGTGTTTAAAGTCTGGTTGTCTTTCTTTTTAAATGTTAGCAATCATTGAGGCACAATGTCTAGACCCTAATTCTATCATTTCCTTTTGTAGCTGAAATTCTTCTGTAAAAGATGTGTCTCCTCTTTTCCAACTTGGTTACATGGTGGTATCGCTGATATGGGACAGACAGGATAAATGTTTGATTCTTTCCTTACCCAGTTGTTAAGATAATAAATTTGTTCCATAACATCCTCTCAAGAAGACAATAGTTTTGGGGGTTTTTTAAGTATTATTATGAACTCATGGATTCCTCTCTTTTGCCAGTGGAATCCTCTTCAAAATGGCTCCTTTGTCCCTTTGACATAGCTTTAGCAGTCTTTGATAGCTCCCTTGCTATCTGATATGACAAGATGTTCCAGGCTTATCTTTTATATTTTCTATCCCAGACGCAGAATTAGCCATTTATCCAAGAAGCCTTGATTTGTTTTAATGGGAAACGATTTTTCAAGGTCACAGTCTTGGTGATAAGGATGCTCATGGATACGTAGGCAGACTTCTTAAGAGCATGATCTTCATTCCTCTGTCCCCGTTTACTCCTTAGCCCATCCAACTTAATTTCTGCCACCACCACTTCCTCAAAAATATTCTTACTAGTTGCTAAATGCAACTGGCACTTCTGAGACTTTATTCATAATTGACAGAATTGACCACTCCTTTCTTCTTGAAATACTCAGTAACATTGATATCCATGACACCACCTCCTTTTCCTCCTACCTTTTCAAGTGCTTCTTCCCATTCTCCATGGTGACCCTTGCCCAGCCCTTAAATTCTGTGGCCCTGAAAGGACTGAAAACATCTTAAAACTTTTCTCTTTTCACTGGACCTCTCTCTCTGACCTATACCACCCCTCCCATGGCTGAAATTAATTTCCATGTTGATAATTCTCAAATCTCCTATCATGAGCTCTCTCCAGAATATAAGGCTACACTAGCCAACCCTTCACTTGGGTGTCCTACCCAGATACTTGTCATGTCTCCATTCCTCAACATGGTCCTGCTGTGATGATTCTTATCTCAGTGATTAGGGGCTGCGCGTACCTAGTTCCCTGAATCAGAATCCGAGCATCCACCTTTGACTCATCTCTAACCCAATCAAAACCTGAAACTGACTCAGTCCGTGCTCCCACCTAACTGTCCAGCATCTATACACTTCTCTCCACCAACACTACCCTTACTTCAGCTCATGCTGCCATCACCCAGCAGCATCTAAGCAAAAGCCTCCCTACCTGATCTCCTGCCTCTGGTGTGGCCCCTCCAGTCCATGTCCAATCCTTCTAAAACACAAACTGGATCACATCATTCTACCATTTAAATGTCTTCACATCAGTCTTGAAATAAAGTCCAAAATTTTTCTTAAGATATTTTTTTTACAAGACCTCTGCTCTTTTCAGAGAAGTGAGCTGATAAGTTCCCTTTCTGCTTAAGGTAGTTTGGATTGGGATTTCTGTCCCTGGTAAACAAAAGCACCAAATGGATATAATCCTATTGTAACTCAACCCACCTCAGGTCTCACCAGTCCATGGCAGACGTCTGGTCACATTAACAACAGTACGATGGCTCTTAGTTTCCACCTACTGTACAGGGACTCAGCCCCACCTCCCAAGACTCCCTCAGTTATTTCATGGCAGCAGTTTCCCCAATGGGTGCCTCACATGTGTTCAGGAACAGTTCTGGTCATGTTCTATTATAACACACTCTTGTCAAATGACTGAGGCCAGAAGAGTGAGATACATCAACTGACTCCATGATAATCATGGGCAGAGGTGAGAGGAGAGTGAGTGTGGTTGGCAGCCTCCACTAAAACCACTCGATTAGCATGGAGGAGAAGCCACCCCCTAGAGAAGGGAGAGTTGTTATCAAAGAACAGGGGAAGGAGAGCTGAGCAGACAAGACAACAGGGACCACCAAGGGCAAGGAGGGCCATCATCAACCACTGATGACAAAATGAAGGCCTAGGGAAGGGAAGAGATGTGCCCATGGTCATGGTCACTGGGAGAGAGAGGTGCAGAGCTCAAACTTGAGCCCCGGGATCCAGGGTGCTTCCCCTGCACACCCACTTCCTTTACAGGAGAGCTGGACACAACTTAGGAAGAGCCAGGAATGTTCACGACTTCTCAGGCCAGTTCTTTCCAATCCACTGTCGAGTTTGAGCACATCCCTGAACAGTGGGGCAAAGGCATGATCTGTTTAACAGCCCAATATCTCCCCAACATGAACACCAGGCTCCCAGGCTCCCCATGATGGAAACTGCCACGAAACAGAGGCCCAGACCACTGCAGCCTTCCTCAACTCAGGAAATGGCCATGTTATGGAGTTGAAGCTTGGCCCTTTTGCCCCAGGCTTGATCCAAATACCTCCTGACTCACACCCACTTCAGCCAACCCTGTGACTCTAAGATCCTGAAATTCTCTCACGTCTCATTAAGCAAATGAACCTGGTCCTTTAGACTTTTCTCTCTCTCCATCCTTCCAGAATTCCCTTTCCCAATTCTATAACCTAAGAGCTCTCCTTTCACTTCTTTCTCTAAGATTTTTCGCCTTTAAACCAAGACCCAACCCAACCTCCAAATCCCAGACTCCTCAACAGAAAGAAGCCTGAATTGAGAGCAGGAACCCGGAGGGTGGAGCATGCTGGGACTGCTTCCCCGGATGAGGCCAAGCCAGTTCCTCCTCCTCTTGGACTTCAGTGTGCCCTTCCCGATGCCAAGCACACACATGCCAGGCTTTCCCCCATCTTCTGACCCACTATAAGCGTGAAAGATACCCTCTCTTCCCCCTCCCCCAACCACAATCCTCATGACACCAAATTCTCCAGCACTCACACTGGGGCTGCATCCTGCTCCCAGACTAGACCTGAATGGTGGGAAGAGATGGTCTTGGCCCTGGAGACACAGGGGTCCAGGGCTGTTTTTGTTTTAAAAATAAACCACATGACTCTTTCAGATTTGGGGAATGAAGAGCAAAGGGAAAGGGGATATAAGAGAAGCTTCAGGGCTGATTGCCAAAAATGTTTCCCAGCCCCCAATTTCTTTAACTGGGAGAATCTCACGGGGGAGCCAGCCACATGGTCTTGATTTATTACAACTTCACTCATCAGGCTGGTATCCTTTCAGGCGTATTGAACGGCCAACAGGCAAGAGCCTTTTCAAAGCCCCTTCCCCTCCATCCTGGGGCTGGCTGGTGGCCAGGAGAGAGGCCCTGAAGCAGGAGCCTCGCGCAGCCTCCCAGGAAGCTGCTTCTGCTGGATAACATCCCCCCACGGAGCCAGAAGAAAGCTCTGCAGAGGATCACATGTGACAGAGATCACACAGGGACAAATGGTTCAAGGAGTCAAAGTCAGAATGGACGCCTTGGGACTGGACATAGGTGTGATGGACACATGTGACCATGGGTATGAACGACAGCGTGGACAGTACCACACACAACCAGCCTCCTGTGGGCGTCAGCCCCTCCCCCCGCACTGGTTCACACTCACATACAAGGGCCACCGTTCCTGCCTGCTGGTGAGACACGCCCAGCGAGCTCTGTCCCTGCCTGTGGCTGGGACACCACTGACTCCCAAGCTCCCTGTGAACTGGTTGTTGAACCCATGCACACACTCTTGCTACAGACATACACACACACACACAGACTCCCTAAGAGTCCGTCTTCAGGAAAAGCCATCTTAGCTATGCCAGGAGTTCACTTCCCGATCTGGGTTAAGAGTAGGAATAAGTGCGTCTGCTCTCCACAGCCGCCTGCAGGACACAGTCTCTTCATCGAGGCCCTGCGCTGCGATGGCTCCTTGCAGCTGGTACCTGTGCCCCAGGTGTGTGTCTGTGGCAACAAACATGTGCAAACACGTACAAACACCAAAGCCCTCAGACACACAGAGATGAAGAGCAAGTTCCTTCTGGAGCTGGCCGTTGGAGGTCAGGGGTGACCTCTGGGAAGTCAAAGAAGGGGCACCACACAGCTCACCTGGTGGCTTTTTCTAAGCATCATCCTAAAGCCGGAAAAGGCATAAAACCAGCCACAGTCCAGCACCAAGACGCATTTTCCCACCAAAGGATCCTTACTAGACGGTCCTTTCCCGAGAGCCAATCAGGGGCCATGTTTCCTGACTTCTGAGCAGAGCCGGGCCTGAGTGTGTTTCCTTTCCCAGCCAGGGGTGCCTGTACCCCAGATGCCCAGCCTTCACACGCTTTTTTTTTTTTTGGCGGTACGCGGGCCTCTCACTGCCGTGGCCTCTCGCGCCACGGAGCACAGGCTCCGGATGCGCAGGCTCACTGGCCAAGGCTCACGGGCCCAGCCGCGGAGCGGCATGTGGGATCTTCCCGGACCGGGGCAAGAACCGGTGTCCCCCGCATCGGCAGGCGGACTCTCAACCACTGCGCTACCAGGGAAGCCCCCCTTCACACGCTTTTATTCACAGGCTGCAAATAAGCCCATCAGATCTGTCCTGGGGCCCAGCCTGGCTGGTGGAGGACTTCCGAGCTCTCTGGGGCTCAGTCTACAACCAACCAGGAGACCCACTGTGTGCGCAAAGGACGAGCCAGCCTGGGTATTCCCAAAGGACAAGGTCCCCTACCCCCAGCTTAGGGAGGGGATGCGTTTTATGATTGGGAAACACACTGATGGTGACAGAGGAAAGAGTCAAACTCAGCAACTGGCTGATCTATTCCCCAGACCAGGAAGTTCTAGAACATGATGCTGTCCAGTCAGGTGGCTTTGATGCTTCCCTAAACACCTCCCAGCTACGCTCAGTTTTGGGAAAACTCCAGGGTTGTTGGTCTTCACAGATGATCACAGATGTTGGTTCTGGAAGGGGATATAAACCAATACCTCATCTTCTGAATGGGAAACTGAGGCCAGAGGAGAAGACGGTCCTGTCCAAAGCAGTGCAGAGCTGGGCCGTGAAACCAGCCTGGTCCAGCAACTGAGAACACAGGCTTTGGAGATAGGAGGTCTTGAGTTCAACCCAAACCCCACTGTGGCCAAGGGCCAACACCGGCTTCTCCAGAACGAGCATCCTTGCTGGTGAAATAAGAACCCCACTAGCCCATGGAGTTAGGTGAGCACTAAACAGGACGCTACATGGAAGACTCCAGCATGGAGTAGATGCTTCATAAATGCAGGGTCTGCCCCTTCCTGCTTCCTCATTCCTCCACCACGCCGAGCACAGCCTTGGCTGCCTCCTGACCATTTGGTCAGATGATGCTTTGGAGACCTGGCCCAACCTGAGACGACTGACCCAGTGGATGCGAGCACATCAGCTCAGCCCCTCCCAGGGTCAAGGCCAGCTGGAGCTCAAGATTCCAGGAAGACCCCCTCCTTCCAGTTAGAGCCCAAAGCCTGCATCACCCTTCCCCTTGTGCTCCAATCCATCACAATAGTAGTACCAATAGGGAAGACCCCTCCTCGTTTGGTGGCCCTCCCTGAGAAGGAGAGAATCCTGATTCATAGCATCGCACAGCCCCACGTGTGGCTGAGGACCTGGGCGGTGCCCTTGCCGTCCGTGGACCCTGCAGGGTTTCCCTGAGCTGGAGGAGCACACAAGCTTCGTGGCCCCAGAAGGCAGAGCCAGGACCCAGGGCAGCGACAGGCTGCTGGGAGGTCAGGGGAGTATCGTGCCTGCCACGCCTATACCACTTTCCAATATAAAAAGCATTACAACATGCTTCCTATCTATCTTCTCAACTCGGAGTATAATGGGCCCTCTCAAAACATGATGACTCTTGGGCTTCCTTGGTGGCACAGTGGTTGAGAGTCCACCTGCTGATGCAGGGGACATGGGTTCGTGCCCCAGTCCGGGAAGATCCCACGTGCCACGGAGCAGCTGGGCCCGTGAGCCATGGCCGCTGAGCCTGCACGTCCGGAGCCTGTGCTCCGCAACGGGAGAGGCCACAACAGTGAGAGGCCCGCGTACCGCAAAAAACAAACAAACAAAAAACCATGATGACCCCAAGATGAATCTTAGCAGAGGAGCACCATCTGCCAAAGACTATGCTAGGAATTTCTCCAATGGGTAAGAGAGGAAGGAGGTGGCTTTGAGGTCCTCCCCAGAGAGGCCTTCCAGGCATCAGAGGATTCGAGTCCAGCTCCATCAGAGTTTCAGGACACTGACGGACAACCCCAAACATCACACAGTGAGAAGCTGGTTGCTTTTATGGGGCTCAAAAGGATACCTCCCAGGCCAGGTATGTCCAACAACTTAGCTGCAACTCCCCAGCCTGGAAAGGCCAGGCCTCCCTCCCCAACCCAGAAATTGGAAACTCACCTGCCACGTGCGTCTAGCAGAGCAGAACCTACTGCATTGACCCAGTGAGAGAACTAGGCCACCCACTGGGGGGCTCCCTGTGATTGGTGCCTGCAGTGAAGCATTCCAGGCTGAGCCTCCCAAGACACACACTCTGTCTGTTCAGTCTCCACGCCATTAGCAAGCAGAGATTTCCCTAGGCTGGTCCTCAGCAGGCTAAATGGGGAGGAGAAAGGCAGATTTCCCAGGACAAAGAAAGTCACTTTGTCCAGGAACTTGTCATAGCCAGAGTGGGCCATCTCTCCTCTCTGGATTCTAAGACCTGCCACTAAGATGTGCTAGGGGTGGTGAGAGAGAAGGGGCACTGGGGTCCAGTATAGTCCAAGCCCAGGGAGTGGAGGGAGCCCGGTGGTCCACAAAGAGTGCTTCAAACTGCAGAGGAGAAAGAGGAAGCTCTCATGAAGACAAAGGACCCCTCAGTTCTGCCTTAATTCTTGGGGCTTATGGACACTATATAGCCATTTGGTTTTATTTTGTTTTGTCAAGGAAGGGATGGGGTGAGAATCAGAATGTCGTCTATCACCATGTCCTTACAGGTGACCCAGCCTGGTGGTTTTCAAACTATGCTTGAAGGAGCCCCAGGGTGCACAGGTCCTGTAAGGGGCGCTGGGGAGCAGACTGAAGGGGCAAGGTAGGGCCCTGCTACCCTCCACCCCACCTTAAAAGAGTAATTCCGAGCTTATCTATTCTATGTGCGGGGCTTTTCGTTTGACAAAAGGCTCTCACGGATCCTTAAAAAAAATTTTTTTTTGGATACTTCTTGCTTTTTACAAGAGAAAATAAAACCAAGGCCCAAAGAGAGAATGGAATTGGCAAAGGCCACCGAATGGGATGTGATGATCTCCTGAGTGTCCAGCCAAAGTTCTTTTCATGCAATTCACCCAAACTTTAGCGCTACTTTAAGGGAAAAGGCACTACATAGGAATATTGAAAGTGAGAGGTGAGGGGCAATTACTCTCTAATTGTGGAGCATAAGAAGTGCACATGGATGGGTTTTTTTCCCTGCACAGAAACCACACACAATCCAGGCTTGGACAGAGCACCTGGGACCTGGGCAGGTACCCATGCTAGATTGTTCCCAGGTCAGATTGATGGCGTCCACATCGTCAGGCCCAGTTTCAGGGCCATCACAAAGCCCGGTAAATGCTTCACTTTCCTGAGCCTGTCCGTGAACTTGAGCATGGAGACAATCCTAGGGGATTTACCTGGCTCAGGTACGGAATCTTTCAAAGCCCCAGACGAGAAGGCCCCAGGCAGGGCCCCAGCGGGGCTGAGTCAGTGTCAGGAGGAGACATGGTGTCAGCGTCTAGCTAATGCGCAAATAGATCATGAATAATTTGCTGGAAGCAGCTGAAGGCCATACGCATTCTACAGCCATCAAATGTAGACTGTACATTGTTTTTAAACTTATTTCATTTTCTCTTTTGCCAAAAAAGGGGGGGAAAAAAGACACAAGTTTTGGGCCATGAGATCAACCCACTTCATCTGCTCTATGTCCCTGTGTTTCTCCAGGCCTGGACTTTTATTGGTGTTTTGTCTGCAATGGGCTTTGGCCATGTAAATGCAAACAAAATGAGGTAACTCACACTTAAATCTTCTGGCTATATCGTGGCTGAAGGCTAGTGCCTCTGAGTGTCGGCAGAGATAGACAGGCAGGCAGGGACCCCAATCAAGTGGTGGCCGTCAGGCCGGGAGCCAGCATGTTGCACAGATTAGGGGTTCAGACCAGTGGTCTGGGATGGGGAGGCTCGGGAAGGCAGGACAGGATGAACTTAGCTACCGCCTGCGGGGTCTGCTTCACGACACCGGGCACTGAGAGTCGCTACATCCTGAGCTACAGTGGGGCCCCCATTCTGAGTGTAGCACCAGGGGAATTCACTGCCCTGAATGGACCACACAACCCCTGGTAAGGAGAAATGGTCGGAGACCACAGCCCATCCTCGCTCAGCCTCGCAGAAGTGAAGGAAGAGAAAAGAGCAGGAGGGGGTCAGGCATGGGGGCAGGGGCAGTGGGACACAAATAAAGAGAGAGATGGGACGGCCAGCGGCCAGGAGGCTGGGGACTGAGCCAAACTTGATTTAGAAAAATAAATGCGACATTTCTTATGCCCAAATGACACAGATCTAATTCACACCGGTTATACTTGTTTAAAGTGTATCAAACTTAAAGTTTGCCAGCTGTCCACACCCACAGATACTCAGCACCCGTTTTTCTATCAGCTCTTCTGCTGTGACTCTGCTCAGCCCCAGCAGATGCCTGACACACCCAGGCTCACTGACACTCCAGGTCCTGCAACAGGGGATGGGCAGATTCTTTCTGCCACAAGGGAAATTTGGGGGTTGGCTGAGGCCTTTGCATTTAGAAAGCCATTGGTAAACACCTGAAGTGCTCCCAGGTAACGAGGAAACAGAACCCTCCCGTCGGGGGCAGTGGCTTTTTCCCTCCTTCCGTGTATTCACCTATTCAACCAAAGTTTCTGGGGTCGCTTCACTAGACACATCCAGTGCTCACCAGTGTCTGTTTCTTTTCTTCTTCCTGGAAGTAGAAGACCCTCTCACAGTTAGAGGGGGCCCTGCAATTAATTCTAGCCAATGGGCTGTAAACAGAGGTGATGAGTGTCACTTCCGGGCTGGAGCGGTTGGGGGACCCTCCTTCATCCCCTTCTACCACAGCATCAAGAGAGACCATGCCCCAGACGATCTAATGCAAGTGACGGAGCTTCCGGCAGCTCAGGACTTCGAATGACTGCATGGAACAGAGTCTCTGTCCCTGATCTGTGGTGGACAGGAAGCATGAGCAAGAAATAAAACACTGTATTAAACCCCTGCGATTTCCAGGTTAATTTGCAAGCTAACCTAACCTAGCCTGACTACTACAGTGGCCAACCCCATAAAACCTGTCCCAAAAACAGGAGTTTTGGGGGAAGGGTCAGAAATCAGCAGGATGGAGAGAGAATGGAGAACATAGGGAGAAAAGCCACAGAGAGCAGGGCCTGGGGGCTGCCAAGGGGAACTTTGCCAAGTTCATGGTCTCTGGAGGTCAATCCCGCCCTGTCCCATCTCAGCCAGCAGCTATCCCCCACCACCTGGAAATGCCCTCTGCTCTGCCCCCTCCCCAGCCCTCCCGGCTCATCCGTCAGAGCTGCGTGAGGGGTGGGAGAGACCACCTGAGGGTGGAGACGTGAGCAGCTGCATAATTCAGGGGGCCCAGTGGGAACTGAAACATGAGTCCTCTTGTTCAAAAGTTAGGAAGAGTTTCAGGATGGTGATGGCGTGAGGCCCTTCTAAGCACGGACACCCATGGAGTGGGGAGGTCCCGAGACAGAGGTACAGGCAGGGGCGAGAGCCTCACACGGGGTCTCCGAGCCCCTGCAGCTGAGTCACAGCACCCTGTTCCTAAAACACCCCCAGGAAAAGCAGCAGCTCCTGGAGAGGCCCAATGGGACTCACAGCCAGGGCATAGCACACTGCACCCACCGAGGCCAGGCCTCCCCCTGCACCCCGTGTCAGATGGGATGCTGGGGGAGGTGAAGCCGTGAGCTCAGCCCCGTGGAGGCCCCGGCGGTGCAGGCGTGAGGTTCAGACCCACCACCTCCCCGGGGCTGCCGCCATCAACAGAGTGAAGGAGAATGAGTCACTGTCACGTGGCCAGGCCAGGAAAGAGGCCGCCAGGGCTGAGCTCTCTGGCAATCCCTGGGCGGCACTGGGCAGCCTCAGGGGAGGCACTAGGACATCTCAGCAGCAGCGGGCTCAATGCCAGGGGTGGGGGGAGGAAGTTACAGGCTGGGACGGTACCCAAGGGCTCAGGAACCTTGCCCACCCAAGAGGACCACATCCCCACAAGCTCAGGGCACATTCTCACCCCTCGCTCCCCCTCTCTTTGGTCCAAAGCCGCAACCTGAGGTGGGGAAGGAGGTCTGGTCTCAGCCCCAAAGCCGACCTACTTCATGACCCTCGGCACGGCTCCCCTCTCTCTCCCAGCTTATTTCTTCCACAGTAAAATCCAAAATTGGGTTATATGATCTCAGAGGCACTGCTGTCTCCAAAATCATGATTGTTCCTGAGAGGACTCTTCCTCGAGTGGGACAAGTCACGCTAGCCTTGGGGACTGAGTTCCAAGTTCCCCTAAGGGCAGACGGGGAGACAGGGCTGCATGACTTTACCTCCCTCCCAGCTTTTCTGGAGCCAACCTCCTTGCGGGGTCCCGGGGCCCCTCTGCTCAGCCACAGGTCGTGTGGTGCGATTTCACACCATGGGTGCACCCCAGGCTGGGGCTTTGCCGTGGAATCAGCCAGAAACCGTCGTCCAGCTGGCAACGTGTGGGATCTCGAACAAAGGCCATGTGTAAATCACCCATAAAATCTCTCTCTTGCTCCCCACCGAGCTCTAATGGACCCCACAGAATAATTTACGAAGCCCAAGTGGGGAAGACTTCATCCCTCACCCAGGGCCATAAAGCATAGGGTCTTCTGGTCCTTCCCCAACAGTTCCACGGGCCCCAGGCTGGAACAGGGGACCTCCCCTCATGCACGTGCTTCCAGTCCCAACCCAGGGGTCTATGTCGGTCCTGTGAAGGCCCGGGTGTCACGGCATCAGAATAAGGACGTGGGCAGACGCACAGGGACCCCAGGGCCACTTATCACCATCGCTGCCCCCAGGATCTGCGGCATACTCTTGTGGAATTCCAGAAAGTTTTTCCAGATATCTATCTCATTATTAAAATCAAGGCGATGACTGTATAGAGTTAAAAAGTCAAATAGCACAGAAACTAACACGATGAAAAGAAAACCCCCACCTGACATTGAAATAATCATCTCATGAGTAGAATCTAGTCCCCTCTACAGATACAGAAACTGCAGGAAGAGAGACCAAGTGGCTAGTCCAGGGCCACTCCACTGGTCTGTAATGGAGCCCAGGCCCTCCGACCACCTGAGGTGACCGGTCCCTCGGGGCGGCATTTGCTACCCCTTCTGGAGCTGGGAGGTTCAGGGTGCCTCCTGTCTAATTCCTGAGCCCCACACAGACCCGGATGCACGGCCTACCCTAAAGAAAGATGGGACTGAAGCTGGTTTCTGGTCCCTCTTGTGCCCGTGTGGAGTCCCCAGCTCCTCGTGAAGCTGGTTCCATCACGTCCCCATGCACGGCTCACACTGAGAGGGTCTGAGCTAGGGCTGGAGAGACATGGGAAGCAAGAGGGAGGAATTGTCCCACCTGGCACCCGGGGGATGGGGGCCCTAACCTTCAGAGCAGACTCCAGGGGAGGGTGAAACACAGACCGGTGGCTTGAATGAAGAATAAATGAATGAGTATCTCATTTGGGGACAAATAAACTTGCAGTACCATTGGGCCCTGAGGTAAAAGTCCTGCAGGCCATGAGGAAGGCAGCCGGAGACCACCAGGGCCAGACCACCTGCTGGACGTGCAGGGTCCACCCCAGCTGTGGCAGGATGACAGTGTCCGGGGGCGCTCACATTCTGAGCAAGAAACCTGCGCCACCTGGGCCTGGCCCAGCCAGAGCTGCGTGATCTGGGACAAGTCCCAGAATCATCCGAACCCCCAAAAGTACCCAGAAGTCTAGGGAACTGAATGTTAGGAGAGCCCAGGATGGAACGTTTTATGTCCTTAAACAGAATCGCAGAGAGGAGGAGAAAGTCATCTGTGATGGTAAACTTCTCCCCACCCCAGGACAGGGTCCTCTCAGCAGCCATCCTCACTCACCTTAACTACTTCCACCAAGGGCATTCACACCCCTAGAAGTCTGCTTATTCCTTGGTTCAAATTTGTATTTTTTGAAAGTTTTTTTTTAAATTTGACTAGAAACTGCCTTTTTGTAATTTCTGCTAACCAGCTCACGTCTAATCTCTTATAGCATATTTTTGCCACATTTTCTTCCTCCATAACATGTAACTGCCGGCCTCCAAATGTGCCTCATGGGCATTCACGCATGCGTTCATGCAACACATTTTACTGAGCATCTACTAGGTGCCAGGCACTGGAGCAGAAGAGAGCGTGAAAAAGACAAAAACTCCTGCCTCACAGACCCTATATTTATTACAGTATTGCTTATAATAATAATAAATAAAATACACAGTACGTCAAATGGAGATAAGGAGAAAAATAAACAAAGCACGGAAGGGGGGTTAGTACTCAGGGTAAGGTTTTAGATAGAATGGTCAAGAAAGCCGCATGGAGTAAGGACCTAAAAGGGGGGAGGGAGCAAGCAAGTCATTCACGGGGAGTGATAGGTGCAAAGGCCCTGAGGCAGCAAAGGCTGGGGCACAGATGGGCTTCAGGACAGGCAGGATTCTATGGAGTCTGCGGAAAACTCCACCCTTAGCGTTTCACTCAACAAGGAAACGGGAACGCAGGGAAATGAGAAGGACGTCTCGGAGATGAACCTTGAATTCGCTCTCATTTCTTTTATAACGTACGTTAGTACTTTATTATCTGCAACAGATTATGCTGGCAACACACCTCACAATGAAGACGACTCCCCAGGGCAGTGCCACACCGTGCTGAGAACGCTCTCCTAGCGACCAGCACAACCAGCACAGCCCTCTCCTTGGAGAAGAGAAGGGAGCTCACATCCCTCACTGTCTTGTCACCCTCCTGGACCCCCTCCAGCCTGTCTAGGTCAATCAATCAGTCTCCATCCTTCTGTAAATCACGATGTGCAGCTCACAACATGAAAGATGGAGAAAAATACACACTGCGTATCCGTTCACACGCAACTCAGGTTGCCTTAACCCAGACGCGTGACCTCCATGTTGGGGAGTCCGCACGCGGGCCCGCCCTCCCCCCCGCAGCCACGTCACCTCCAATACCAGAAACATGAATCACTCGGATCCTTTCCCTTTTTTTAAGATGTTCCCAGGAAAATCTGTATTTAATTTATGGGCAATTTATAGTGGAAATAGACCATATAAAATGTATACAAGTGTGCAGGACTGCATATAGGGCTTGGAAGGGGACAGCTGAGCTTCGCAATGATTAACGTGAAGGGTCTCTTCCCCGCTGCCAGGTAGACGTTTGGATTGCCTGTACTTTCATTAAACTTAAACCAGAAAGGGCTCAGGGGCCGAGGTCCAAACATTCCTCAGCTCTGCAGAGGACGTCAGGACACAGAGCCGACGACAATACATTTCACCAGGATTGCCAAGGCCCTGTTTAAGTTTAGAAGATGCCTGTATTGCATTACTTGGACAGAGAGAGCCAGCCTGTGCACCACAATCAATTTTCCGGAGAAACAAAACCATCTCCAACCAAACCAACCCCAAACCAATGTGAGGCCGCAAGGGTTTGCAAGGCAGTCAGCAGACACACAGCACACCTGTCTTCTGTCCCCACTCTGGGCTCCTTGGCCTCCAAAGGCAAGACAGCTGCTGCTCCCCGCCTAGGGCCGCCCTGCTCAAGTCAAAGAAGAGTTACAGAGAACTTCAGAGTTGCCAAGAGTTATTTCCAGGGGACTTTGATCCACTGATGCTGTAATCTCTGAAAGGAAACATACTTCATTTAGAAGGTATTCTTTGGTGTCATTCCCAAGGAGAAGGCATACTTGTTTTTGGAAGAACAGAGCACTCTCTCTCTCTCTCTCTCTCTCCTTCTTCTTCTTCTTCTTCTCTCTCTCCCTCTCCCTCTCTCTCCCAGCCGTGAGCACTCTAATTATGATGGTGCACAAACAACCTTGCTGAACACAGGGAAAGATCATAGAACATGCTGTCAGCCAGAAAAACATGTTTTCAACAATGCCCCATTAGGAGCCAAAATCCTAGATGGCGACAACACCATAGCCTAAGGGCCAAATCCCAGGCTCCAGCCTTTCCCGCCCACCCCCCTCACGGGTCTCCTGCAGTCCCCACCCCCTGAGGATTCCTCCTCTCTGACCCCATTCAGGGTGAGACCCGAGTGTAACAGAGGCAGGCCCCCCTAGAACACATACGGGTCCCTCGAAGCCCTTGGATGCCATGGTGAAGGGTGGTACATTTAAATAAGTTTTTCCTGGCATATTCTGACATGGCTTAGATCAACTACCTCATTTTTCAACAATGAAAAGATTAAACAGTTGTTAAGAGTTATAATATGATTTAATATGCTATTAAGCAGAGATGTAAACTATCAACGTTTAAGTTTCCAGAGAGAGACTTAAATATCAATTATATTCGAATCCAGTTTGTATCCAGCTGCCCCCACGTCCCCATCCAGAAGCCCACATCAGGGGCAGCTCCCTACCACTGCCATGGGCACACACAGCCCCTCCGAAAACAGCTTTGGAAATCCAGTTCCCGTGCGCTGGTTTCAGGAGAATTTGTCGCGGCCAGGGAAACCAGGCTCAGGCTGTTCGCGACACTTTTTTTCCTTTAAATGGAGAACGATATCAAGTTTTGGAGACATTCTGGGGATATGTCTCTGTGCTGAATGATGGGAAAGGACCGTTAAGTACCTGATTTGAAACCAGAGTAGGACTCTAACTTCTGAACTCTCACTGGTTCAGTGCGGGCAACTTTTCAAAGTGTTTTTGTTTGTTTGTTTGTTTTTTCCAAATTACCTTGTAAGGCAAAATGCAACAACAACAAAAAATTCTTTTCTTTATCTGTTTCCTCTCCTTGCATTCACGTTTAAAAATATGGGTTCTCGTCTCACTTTACTCCCCAAACCATTCAGCCTGAAAACCCGCAGCCCCTGCTGTGGACACCTTCCCGATTCGCAGAGCCCCATTGACATAACGCATCGACAGCCGTGCATCCTGCCTCAGTTCACCTCCAGGCCCCTGCACAGGTTCCGACACCGTGGGCCTCACCAGGAGGATGACTCCGTAACCCATTTTATCAATGGCAACTGCAGGACGGAAGGGAAGGCAGACCCCACTGCGGGAGGAGCTCTGCTCAGCTTTCACAGAACACAGATGTGCCCTCACCTCCTGACTGTCTCTCTCCCTGTTCACTCCAACTAGAGCAGATCATAGCGGAACGGCACCAGCAAGGCAGGCTCTTGACACTGCCTTGTGGTCCAGCCAAGACCCCTGTCCCGGCCAGACCCACAGGCCCCCATCTCCCTCCATCGGACCCCGGGCAGCTTTAAAGATGATAAAGAAATCTGTGTGTGGGGAGCATCACCGTCCTGCTCTTGACAAGCATCCGGTGGAAGCGGCTGAAAGAACATGTGAGAAAATGTTTTGCAGGGTGACTATCTCCTGACCCCAAACTACGGCTGCCCAATATCCAGGAAACCAGAAAGTCCTTATCAGGGCAAGATTGTGGTTGCAATTATTTAAAAATGCACATTCCATGTTTTTCAAGGGGAAGCCAGACTCCCCAAAGTAACAGTAAATCAAAACAGAAAACCACGCCCGGGCATGAGGCAAGCACGTAGCCGCTGATGCGTCTTAGAGGAGAGACCTTCCACGGCTGCTGTGTGTGCGCTTCTGCCGTCAGTGCAGCGACTCTTCTCCAGTCGCCAGGTGTGAGGCCCTTGGGGCTGGTGAGATGCAGCCCGGTGACCTGGAAGTTTCCCGCCTCTCTGCCTGCTACTCTCTCCAGCCTGCTGCAGAAGAAGAGACTCGGGGTCCACTTCCTTTATGACTTGTTTGGCTTTCCAGTTGTGCTCCTGGACAGCTTGTGATGAGCAGGGAGGGGTCTCTGACCCTTTTCCTCATGTACCCCAGCTGGCTGCACCTGTCGGGCCTCTGGCTCCAAAGGATGGGCCTGTATCTGGGTGAGAGGGAACCTCGGTGTATCAGTCACCGCGTCCCGAGAACTGTTGCCAGAGGCCAAGATGGGTTCTCGCCCTGAGTAGGTCTCCCTACATGTGTGTGTGCACACCACACTCTCACACACGCACACAGCCACACACCTCCCAACAGGCACACTCACACACCTGCCGGCATGCGCGTGCAGGGCTCTCTGAGTGACAGACCCTGGCACGGCTGGCGGCAGGTCACCCACAGCCTCGGCCTCCGGAAGAACCAGGGCTCCCTCCATGCTTCCTGGGCCGGGCGTGTGTGTGGGAGTGTAAGGGCTGGATTTGGGATCTGGATAATATAAATAACGGACCACCACACTCAGATGGTCTTGTTTCCATGCAACCACAATCCCATGACCCTCCATTACTCTCCAAGCCACTCTTGTCATATAATATATGAACTATGCATAAACATTTCTGGGTTATGATGGGTTTCCTAAAACTAAGAGAATTTCAGCCATAACACTGACATTTTTTTTCTGGAAATTAAAGCCTGGGAACAGTGGAAATAAAGTCCATCGATTTATGAATCGTGTTTCCGCACACAGCTCAGTTCCCAGCGCCTGTGGGGAAACAGAAACGCGATCTCGTTTCTGATGGCGTGGCCACTGAGGCCAGCAGGCCTGACCCTGCTCGGTTTTCCACTTCATACCAGGAAGCCAGACTCTCCAAATAAGGGCCCTGCTGAAACCCAAGTGAACTAATACTTCAGGAAAGGACAAGGACACATCCAAGTAAGAGGGGCCTGTTCATTGCTCCTGGGACACGGGCATCCCCTACCACTGCCCGGCTGTGGCACGAGGGGGACAACACTTCAGAGATGCTGGGACAGGAGGCTGGGGCCGTTCATCTGGGCCATTCCTCAGACACCAGGTCTGCACCCCGCTGTGAACCAGGCCTGGTGACATGGTGCGGGGACTGGTTGGTGTGTCAGCCTGTCCCCTGACTGTGACCTTCTGCTGATGGCGGACACGGACCCCCGACACCCAGCAAGCTGGAGGCCCGACCAATGTTTGCAGAATGATCACTAAGGGAGGTTTGAAAATGGCTTCAGGGAGGCAAAGAGGGAGTGGTGCCAGGCATGGAGGGAGGGCTGAGAGAAACCGGGGAAGCTTAACACACAAGGTGGGATCTGGGTATGGACACGAGGGTAGGATCTCAGCAATGCCGGCGGGAGAACAGACTAGGTGGAGGGAACACAGGGCAAAGCTAAGGGGTGGGGCCGGGGGGTAAAGGAAGAGTGGGAACGTCGCTTCGATGAGTGCTTTGGAGATGAGAAAGGAATCAGGGATGCAGCAGTTGGGATAAAGACATCCCTGGCAATATCTAATAAACATCCTTTGTAAGATTAAGGAAGTTCTGTTATATTCCTTGTATGCTCAGGGATTTTTTATAATCATCATAAATGGTCATTTAATTGTATTATATTTTTATTAATTTATCAACATTGTACTGAAGGTACTAGCTAATGCATTTAAGAAGAATAAATAAAATATGTAAGCATTAGGGGCTTCCCTGGTGGCGCAGTGGTTGAGAGTCCACCTGCCGATGCAGGGGACACAGGTTCGTGCCCCGGTCCGGGAAGATCCCACATGCCGTGGAGCGGCTGGGCCCGTGAGCCATGGCCGCTGAGCCTGCACGTCCGGAGCCTGTGCTCCGCAACGGGAGAGGCCACAGCAGTGAGAGGCCCGCGTAACGCAAAAAAAAAAAAAAAAAAATTTAAGCATTAAAAAACAGAGAGAGAGAGAGACCCATGGTGATGCTTCTGTGCTAGAAGGGCTCTGGGACGGCTTGGAGGGGCAGCCTGCCACCTGCACGTCTCACTCCCGCTCCTTCCTGGATGCTTCTGTCTGCAGAGTTTCCTCAGCCAGGATGGCCTCTCCACCCCTTCCTCTAGGATAAACCTATCCATCCCTCAAGGCCCTGCTCAAACTCCACCTCTTCCAGGAAGCTTTCCCTGAACTCCTCAAAAGGCAATAATGCTCCTCTTCCTCCCCTGTTCCTATTTCTACTGAGCACAGTCTGTTCTGCCCAAGCCAGCCATCAGTTTAGGGCCGTGACAAGGCGGAGGAAGCATTTCAGGGACAGTATTGCCGCAGCGGACAGTGCTCTACTGGAAGAAGGGCCACTTCCTACACCATCAGTTGCCCCCGTGGTGTGACTTAACCCAGGCTGAGCACACAGGACTACAGAGAGGGACCTACCAATCCTGAGGGAGACTGGCTTGGGAGGGGGTGATCCAGCCAACCTAGCCCCTCCCCACTTCCCCACCCTGCAGGGACCCTGCCTGCCTTCCCAGCCCTTGACCCAGGAACCAGGACTTCAAGGCTCCTGTAAAAGAGACTCCTGCACCCAGTTCAGGGGGCAGCCCTGCCTTCTGCGCCTCCCCACAGAACACCCAGCCACCCGACCTCACCAGCACTCCACAGCTAGAGAGCATAGTCAGCACTCATTAAAGCCAGGCAGTGTGGCCTGCCCAGTGCCAACACTTTCTGGCCACCATCATGTCCAGCCAGCCCAACTCCCAGGAGGTCAGCTAGGCCTGCCGGCTGGCACCATCCACCCCCAGGGGCAACCTGTCTGGTCAGAGCATCTGAAAACTTCCCTAGCTCTGTGAGCAAACCCACTTTTACAAGCTGGGGGAGGGGAGGGGGGAGGGGAGGGGGAGGGGAGGGGGAGGGGAGGGAGGGGGAGGGGAGGGGGAGAAGAGGCAGGAGGGTGGCAAGAGCTCTGGTCTTGGTCCTTCCCACTGAGGAGGAAGGTGGGAGACTGTCCCTTGCCTCTCCTGGTGGGGTGAGGCGTGGGCCTACAACAAGGCCCCCCACCTGCGAAGAAGCCAGAGCCCACCCCAGGCCTCTGGGTCCGCAGCACAGACACAGGCCCCAGGACTCTACCCTGGTCATAAGAAAGACACAGAACATGTTTCATGGATTATTTACGGGGCAAACACTCACATGACAAGTTTTTGTTTATTCATTTTATTGGGTATGGTTGTTTCACAGTGCTGTGTTAGCCTCCCCTGCACAACAAAATGAATCAGCCATTGATGAGGATGATTATAATTTTTGTGACTTTCTGTTTGAATGAATAAAAAAAAAAACAAACTTCAATTTTCTGCCTGGCAAACCTTCCCAAGTACCTAAATAATTCTAAAAAGTCTAGTAAATTACCGAAAATGTCCTGATGAGATTACACACACATATGTAAATATGCATATACATAAACATATACTATATATATATAACACACAGAAACGAGAAAAAAAGTGAATCAGCCATACACATACAGATATCCCCTCCCTTTTGGACGTCCCTCCCATTAGGTTGCCACAGTGCACTAGGCAGAGTTCCCTGTGCTATGCAGTATGTTCCCATCAGTTGTCTATTTTATACATAGTATCAATAATGTCTATGTGTCGATCCCAGTCTCCCAATTCCTCCCACCCCACCTCTTTCCCCCTTGGTATCCATACATTTGTTCTCTATGTCACATGACAAAATTATTCTTCATTCAACAAAGGGTCCTCTTAGGGAATTAACAAATTTTTCTCCAATACCTAAGTGCCCCTGGGAGAGCTAAGTAAGGCCTTACCCCAAATTCACACCACTGAGGTGTTAGTCACTCACCCCTTAGTATGAATCTTCTGCCTCTGGTAGAATTCAACTTCCTGAAAGAATGGATTCAGTGGAGGACTGATACAGGCTGGTCATTTTGGAGCAAGGGTCACAGTATGAGGCTGGGGAGAGCAGAGGAGAGAAAGGGGACTTGTTCAGCCAGAGTGTCGAATAAGGAGATAAAAGAAGAGCCGGCATCAGTCAGAGGCCCAGCAGGAAGAAATGAGGGTCTGAAACAGCCTCTTAGATTTGGGCACTGCATTAGTGTGCTGGAGCGGCTGTGACAAAGTACCACACACTGGGGGGCTTAAACAACAGAAGTTTATCATCTGCCTGTTCTGGAGGCCAGAGTCCAAGATCAAGGTGTCTGCAGGGTTGGTTCTTTCTGGGGACTGTCAGGGAGAAGCTGTTAGCCGCTGGTAGTTTGCTGGACGTTTTCGGTGTCACTGGCGTGTGGAAGCATCACCCTGACCTCCGCCTTCACCTGCACATGGCCTTCTTCCTGAGTGCTTGTCTGTGTCCAAATTTCCCCCTTTTATAAAGGACACCATCGTATTGGATCAGCGCCCCTCTAGTCCAGTACGGCCTCGTCTTAAGTAATGACATCTGTAACAGCGTATTTCTAAATAAGGTCGCATTCTGAAGTTTCTGGGGGTTAGGAATTCAACACGTGAATTTGGGGGCACACGATTCAACCCATAAGAGGCACCTCTACCATATGACCAAGCAATCCCACTATTGGACATATACCCAGAGAAAACCGTAGTTCAAAAAGACACATGCATCCCAATGTTCATTGCAGCACTAGTTACAATAGCCAGGTCATGGAAGCAACCTAAATGTCCATCAACAGACAAATGATAAAGAAGATGTGGCACAGATATACAGTGGAATATTACTCAGCCATAAAAAGGAATGAAATTGGGTCATTTTTAGAGACGTGGATGGACCTAGAGACTGTCATACAGAGTGAAGTAAGTCAGAAAGAGAAAAACAAATATCATATATTAACGCATATATGTGGAATCTAGAAAAATGGTACAGATGGACTGGTTTGCAAGGCAGAAATAGAGACGCAGATGTAGAGAACAAACGTATGAACACCAAGGGGAGAAATGAAGGTGGTGGGATGAATTGGGAGATTGGGATTGACATATATACACTAATATGTATAAAATAGATAACTAATGAGAACTGCTGTATAGCACAGGCAACTCCACTTCGCTGTACAGTGGAAACTAACACAACATTGTAAAACAACTATACCCCAATTAAAAAAAAAAAGAGGCACCTCTTCAAGGATGGAGCTGTGGTAGAAGGGAACTCAGCCGTGACCAGCTAAGAGAACTTGAACAAGGCACTCCCCTGCCTGACCCTCAGTCTATGGTATGTGGATGGTGGGTCCCTCCCACCTGCCTCCCAGCATGTTGAGAGGGTCCACGAGGACGGGCCCGTGCTCTGCAGGCACCAGGGCAGTGTCAAGGTCTCAGCAGAGCCTCGCCTGCCTAGATCTTCGAGGCCCTTCCATCCCTCAGAGAAGGTCATGGGCCCAGCTTCCAAGATTCCCAAGCCCCTGGGATGAGAGAGCTGGGACACTGCAGGTGCAAAAGTACGGCCTGACACCAAGTGCCCTGGAGACTTCTTAAATGGGTAAGCCTCAAGGACCACAAGGCAGAGACTTCCACAGAAAAGCGTTCTATGAACAATCCCAGTAAATTCCTGATGTTGCCTGCAAACAGCTTGTGCAACCAGGAAGGAATAGCACTATCTCTGCCCAAGTCAGGCCCACGCACTGCCTTCAGAACAGAGCCAGATAAGGTAACACACCGCCCCAGCCCCTATCACTGGCCAGCACCTGGTAAGCCCTTAAGGCGCCTTAGACTGCAGGAGGGAAAACCCACTTGCGGAGCGAGGGCGACACCCAGTGGTCATTTAGAAAATGGCATGCTCAGGCCCAGTGGCTGGACAGGAGAGAGGGAAGCCGCCCCACCACGTTTACCCAAGCGGCTCTGCCAGATTTGCGTCCCACATCTTCCGGACTCCACGTTGAGACGCCAAGTCCTAGGAGGGGCAGCAAGGTCTCCTTCACCTTCACAGGGCCATCTGACCGCCCACACAAATATTTAAAAGAACAAAACCAGGCACGAGAGTGGGGCAGCTGAGCCCTCCTATTCAGACCACTCGTGCCAGCTGTGGACAGTCGAGCTGACCCTCTAACAGGGTTCTGTTCCCCAAGGGACACCCGCAGCAGGGCTCCCAGGCACCTCCCAGCAGGCCTGGAGTAAGGGAGCAGGGGGAACTCAGCGGCGACCGAGGCTCCAGGCCTGGCTCTGCACCAGGACCCGGGAAGCCCTCACCCCCACCGGGACTCGGACAGCCCATCCCTGAAGTGTGGGTGCAATGGGGATACAGCAAAGCACCTCTGAGGGCATTTGCAGCTCATATGCCCTCTGGGTCGTTGTGAGCCACTTACTTTCAAGACCCTGAGCCTTGTTGGCGCCAGGCAGAGCTGGGTTCAAATCCTGCCTCTGCCCTTAACCAGCTCTGTGGTCTTGGGCAAGTCCCTTAGCTCCTAAAAGCCCTTTTCCTCTGATCTAAAATAGGCTTTTAAAAGAACTTGCCTCACAGGGTTACCAAGAAGATTCGATGATACTGTATATGGAAAGCACCCCACACTGTACCTTTCCCATAACAGGTGCTCTTATTATTTAAAATAAGGGTTCTTTTAAAAATATATATAACATGAAAATAAAATAAGGGTTCTTCTTTTAGCCTCAGCTCTACGGCACGTGTCGAAGACAGCTCAGTATGGAATTAAGTAATGGAAGATCAGAGAAGGCATCTACTTCCTCTGCCCTTCCGCAGAGCCTCTCGGCCACAGACCCCACCCAGCCCTGATCGCGCATTCCCACCCAACACGAGGCCCAAGACCACTCCCTGACTGCCTCAGGGTCAAGTCCACATTGATCCCATCCTGCATTCCATCCAGGAACCCCCTTCTGATGGGGGTGGGAGAGGGGTATTCCTGTTGGGCTGGGGGTTCTACCCAGCTGGAGACCATCCCACACCCACACCAAATGTCAGCAACAGCCCTCCGACCTCAGAGCTGGCCGCAGTCTGGGGTGAGCACAGAGGGTCTTTCAACTCAGTGATTTTAGATAAAGGAAAACAGTAAGTGGCAGAAGCAGGTGTAATTAAATTTAAGTGTATTTAACTTGACCTAATCTACCCAAATATGTTATCTTTTCGACCCACAGTCAACATGAAATATAATTCATGAGATGTTTTACATTATTTTATTGGTACTAAGTTTTCAAAATCTGGTATATATTTAACACAGCACATTTCAATTTGGACACTAAATTTTCATCAAAAGTACTTGATCTGTGAATCTGTTGTTCTAAACATCTTTTACATTTTTCCAATAACTGAACTGAGTATTTTAAAAATTTAACTTAATTCAAAGAAAATTAAATAAACAGTTCCTCAGCAGCAGCAGTGACACTTCAGGTGTTCAGCCACACATGCTAGTCTACCAAGTTGGACAACACAGCTCTAGATCCTTTGAGTAATTCTTTTTCTTTTTTTTCTTTTTCTTTTTGGCCACGCAGCTTGAGGGATCTTAGTTCCCCGACCAGAGATCGAACCTGTGCCCCCTGCACTGGAAGCGTGGAGTCCTAACCACTGGACCACCAGGGAATTCCCAAGTAATTCTTAAATGAATCCAGACCCAGAGACACAGCCCTTCGAAGTCCACGTTTTTTCTTCTTGCTCTGCCCGGGAACTCAGTGTTTTTGACCTTCATACGTTATTGGGCTGGCTGTGTGTCCCAAATCCCTCCTGACGATCCGTGGGTATGTGTAACAAAGCATCAAGATCGGTATCCACAGAATAGAAAGGAATATGGCGCAACTTCTGAGAAAGTAACCGGTGCCCCAAAGAGTCCACGCTTGTAAAGAATCAGAGGGATAAGTCCAGTCTGCACATCTCACAGACTCGAGAGACCCGAGAGGAGATGCCATCCAGCGGCCACGCTGCTACTCAGACAGCTGTGCAGCAACGGAGGCCCACACAGAAGAGTGACTGGTCCAGACCACAGAGGCAGTAAGTGGCAGAGCCAGCACTGGAGCCCAGATCCTCGAATGCTCAATTCTGAGCTAATAGGTGAGACAACTTCACCAACTCCATTTCCTGCAACCTTAGGTTTCCCTAGGAAGGCCGAGTCCTCCACCACGGGGGCACCTGGGGGCAAACGTCCCACGTGGTCTCTCGCCTGGGAGACAAGATCCCGACCCTCGGCAAGCCCTGTCCCCACTCTCACTCATCATCTGTAGAAGGAGGGGTGTGTTCGTTTCCTGGGGC
This sequence comes from Pseudorca crassidens, assembly GCF_039906515.1. NCBI lineage: Eukaryota > Metazoa > Chordata > Mammalia > Artiodactyla > Delphinidae > Pseudorca > Pseudorca crassidens. The sequence goes on along the minus strand of NC_090309.1, from coordinate 77,354,257 downwards.
TGCTGGAACAAAGGACCACACACTTGGTGGCTTAAAACGACAGAAATTTATTCAGAAGTCAGAAAGCAAGGCGTCAGTAGGGACCATACTTTCTCCAGTGGCTCCAGGAGAGGTTCCTCCCTTGCCTCTTCCAGCTTTGGGGGGTTCCAGAAGCTCCTCAGTTTGTAGCTTCATGACCCAAATCTCAGCCTCCATCCACACGGTCTCCTCTCCTCTTCCGTCTCAAATCTCTCTCTGCTCTTCTCTTAAAAGGACACTTATCATTGGATTTAGGGTCCACTCAAATAATCCAGGATGCTCTCTTCATTTCAAGAGCCTTAACTTAGTCACGCCTGCCAAGATTCTTTTCCAAATAAGGTCATATTCACAGGTGCTGAGAGTTAGGTCTTAGGCATATTTGCCTAAGGGGGGCTCTGGACCAAATGAACTCCAGGTCTCACTCAGTTCTAAAACTCTGACACAAAAATGTCAAAGGGCAACTATTTCAATATCTCTAATGCATCCAGGTAGGCTAAAAAAAAAAAAAAAAATCAACATCGCAAGAGGTAAATGGACAATTTTTACATACAATTTGGAAGATACTCCAATTAGTAAGCAGACATACGTGGATGCCCTGCCTTCCTAATGTCAGAGAGATGCAAACCAAGACGAGTCTTAGATGTGTTTATTCTAAGAAAATGCAAACCCAGCGCTGGCAAGGACGTGATGAAACTGGGACTTACACGTGGACCCGCCATTTCTTCCCAGGGAAAGAAAGGGAGGCACGAATTAAATTGAATTGAATTGTAGGTGGGTATGTAAATTAGCAAAACTCCTTGTGGGAAAAAGCGTGGCAACATGTTCCAAGAACCTTGAAAATAAAGATGTCCATTGGCTGAAAATTCCACAGCTGAGAATTCACCCTAAGGAAATCATCCTTGGAAACAAATGTCTGTCTCACATTATTTACAAAATCTGAATATTGCAAACAACATACACTTTCAAGAGAATGGGAAGAGTTTTGCGTGGACACTCTGCAGCCACAAACGCAACTTTAAAACCGGGAAAGCAGCTAAGGTGAATAGATCTGGATCACCGAGGATGAGGGAAGGGAGTCTTCAGAGATGCGAGCCGTGTTTAGTTGTGGGTGAGCAAGAGCGTGATGCGTCTGCTTTATAATTATGTCATAAACTGCATCTGTTTTAAGCATTTTTATACTTAAATCGCATTTTAGGATGGATGGATGGATAGACAGATATATAGTTGTTTGGGGTTTTTTCATTTTGTTTTGTTTTTCCTTTTTAAGAGGTAAATCCAAGAACCGTTAGGACACCAACTGCCCCAGAAGCGGAACTCCATCTGGGACAGAGCCTTGAAGGGCTCCCAGAACTGGAAGATGAATCAGCAGCGATTTCTTTGTACTTCCATGAAGTCCACAGCTGTTGACACACACGGTCCTGAGCGAGGATGAATGGAAGGAGGTCCCTAGGTTTTAGGTCCCAAGAGGTGAAAATGTCATGACCCTGACTCCCGGGCCACGCCCTTGCCTCCTAGGACGCGCCCCTCACCCTCCCGTGGGAAGCCAGGCACGGGGACCGGGCGTCGCTCTGCAGCCGAGGAGCCTCCCCCGACGCATCACCCCGGGGGCGGCCGCCCGGAGCTGCAAGGCTGGTGGCACGCGACACACACCTGCCCCTCCGGGCCACCCCTCCTCTCCCCGGCGATCGCCCTGCGCAGCCCACCCGGCTCACCCCAGCTGAGTGCGCAGCCCCTGCCTGCGCGGCCCTCCCACCCAGGTCAGCGTGCTCCCGGGATAGGTGGCCCCAGTTCCCCTGCCCCTTGCTCCTCGCCGCCCTCCCCACCTGCCCGCTTCTCTGCCACAGGCTGTCCTTGCTGTTCCGGACCTTCTCCCCACGGCCGGGCCCGGGGGGCGCCCAAACCGACCTCTCGCTGCCCCCGGGTCAGTGAAGGATCGAATGGAAGTGCTCGCGGGGAGTTCCCGTAGGGGCAGCCACCGGGGCCACCTTTTCCAGCTGACCCTGCACCGGGTCTTCCCAAGCTGCTTGCCCAGAATCTTCTGGATGAGGCTGGCCTGGGCTTTCTGAAAAACAAAGCCTACTGCTTAGAACTTATTGCTGGGGACTTCCCTGATGGCGCAGTGGTTAAGCATCCACCTGTCAATGCAGGAGACACGGATTCGAGCCCTGGTCCGGGAAGATTCCACCTGCCGCGGAATAACTAAGCCTGTGTGCCACAACTACTGAGCCTGTGCTCTAGAGCCCGCGAGCCACAACTGCTGAGCCCAGTGCGCCACAGCTACTGAGCTGCACGCCTAGAGCCCTGTGCTCTGCAACAAGAGAAGCCACGCAATGAGAAGCCCGCGCACCACAACGAAGAGTAGCCTGTGCTCACCCCAACTAGAGAAAGCTGGCGCAAAGCAACGAAGACCCAACGCAGCCAAAAATAAATAAAATTAAATAAGTTAATTTTTTTAAAAAAGCACTTATTGGTGGGAGGGGAAGAGCTCTTGCGGCTTCTTATGGCCCCATGTCCCCAGAGTAACCTCCTGTCCCTCACTCCACACCCCTGACCAACAGGGTAAGACTGGCCTGGCCGGGGGCAGGGGAGGTAGTGAATTGAGGGGCCTCCGGCATCGCCTGTCCTTCCATCTGTGGGCCCTGCCCGCCCCCCCGACATGAAGGTGAGCCACCAGGGCCTGGGAAGCGTGAGGAACGCCAGTCAGAATGCGTGTCTCCAGGCCTGAAACTACTTCATTCATTCCTTCACCCTGTGAATGTAAGCCAAACTCGGTATTTACATGGAACACAGTCCCTTCGTATTTAAGCCTTATTAGCCATGAACTAGATCCTTTCCTGGAAGCAAGCTCTGATGAGGTCAGTCTTGGGTCCTCCCTCCAGGAGGGCGGCCAGTGCACCCACAGCCACTGCTCAGGGGCCTGGGCTTTGGGCGAGTTTCTCTTCATGGACACCTGTCAACAAGTAGGCTTCTTTATGTGGCAGGTACACTCAAAGGGGAGCAAGGCTCTGCATCTCATGGGCCCTCCTGGCCCACAGTCACGCATCACCGTCACTGCAGGGACTGTGCGGTCCACACACATTCCCAGGACCCAGCCCAGCCAATATCCACACCCAGTTACATCTTCCAGAGCAGGGCATCTGCCCAAGGCCACGGGTCCACCATAGGAATGGCCTTTCTTGTTGGGACCTAGATTCTCTTGAGACATCCTCAGGTCTAAGGGCCTGGTTGGGGCACCGGCTTTGACCCCACCTCTGTGCCCCAGGCAACAGCAGGGCACCACCTGGCGGTAGTGACTGCATACAGCCTACCAACCTGCAGGCCTGGGTTCCTGCCACCTAACCCCTAGACCTAGACAGAAGTGGCTTCCAGATCCCAGGCCCCCAGGCTAGCAGACAACTCTAGAGGCCCAGGGCCCAACATGTACGTGTTGCCAAATCTGCCTCTTCCGGTGAGGAAGCTGAACCCAGCCGTGGGGTGAGTCCCAGAACCTTTCCCTGCAGAGGATGCAAGCCCAGTTTGAGGTGGCTCTGAAGAAGGCTCCAGAAACCTCGCACAGAGTGTGTTCACCCCTCTTCAGGCTTCATTCGTGAGCAGCCAGGCCTCTGGGCTCTCCAGTCACGTGGCCCCCTGCTCGGTGCTTCAGTCACGTGGCCCCCTGCTCGGTGCTTCAGTCACGTGTGGCCCCTGCTCGGTGCTTCAGTCACGTGGCCCCCTGCTCGGTGCTTCAGTCAGGTGTGGCCCCCTGCTCGGTGCTTCAGTCACGTGGCCCCCTGCTCGGTGCTTCAGTCACGTGTGGCCCCCTGCTCGGTGCTTCAGTCACGTGTGGCCCCCTGCTCGGTGCTTCAGTCACGTGGCCCCCTGCTCAGTGCTTCAGGAGGGCTCCTTGGCCTCCAGCAGCCTTCTGTCCTGTCTTCCCCGTGATCTCTGCCTGCCTCATTCCACCTTCCAGCCCCGTCTTAGGCCTCCTGCTGGATCGAATCTGAAGCCACAGCATCTGCTTCCGTCCTGAGTAAAGAAGACCTTGAGCGTCTGCCTTGGTGGAATCCCTTTCCAGACTCACTGATTTCTCACTTCCTCTGTGGAAGATGACTGAGATGGTCACAGCTCAAACTCACCCCCTGTCACTTCCACACCTTCGTGAAAATTATCCCATCTCTTCCTATGTGAATTCTCAGGCTTCAGAGCGCATTTCAAATGCTGCCTCTTCCACAAAGCCTTTCTGGTTCTCCCTTCCCTCTCCCCCAACCCTCTTTCTTTTAAATTCTTATGATCAGAGTCATAACTATATTCTGCCGTGTATGGTCATTTGTCCCTTATTGTTTGTCCTTATTTTCCTTTCTAAATGGATTTCCTTGAAGGCAAGACCCATGATCTTTGCCTCTGGTAGCATTCAGGCTTGACATTCAACTCCTAAAATGTATGTGAAAATGAGTAAATTCTAATATTTGTCCACTCATCCTAGGTCAATGCTATTCTGCTGCTACTTGGGTAAAGAAACAGAACCCAAGTGGGCAGGCATGGGGACAGGCCAAGGAGAAAGCTGTTCTGCCACCAGGAGATGGCTCAGTGGTGTTACAGACCCAGATTAGAGGTCAGTGGGGGACCGAGGGAGAACTTTCCTTAAGTATTTCTACCTGGTTGCTCTAGGCTTGGCATTCTCACTCAGTAGGGCCTATGAGGGGGCAGACAGACACTGGAGATGCAGACAAGGATGGCTAAAGGTGAGGCTATTCCAGGGTGTATTCTGGGGGAAGGAGGGCAGAGGAGAAAATTCTCCAAATGCTTCCCCTCCTAAGATGAATCCTTCACTGAGCTCTACGTTGGGAAAATGACCACCGTGAGTCAGACGTCAGAGTCGGGGTCCTTTGAGATGGAACGGATGTGCTTGGTGGATATCACAGCAGAATTACTCCCGGGCAAGTGCTGGGTGTCAGCGTCAGCAGGATTTGACACTGGAACACAGTGAAACATCACTGTGAATGGTAAGTGCTCTCAGACAGCTTCTGCCCATGAACAGCTTCATCTTCTAAAGACTCTGGCCCAAACCACCTGGCCCTCACCCATCAGGCTTTTCTAGTGTCTGGTTATGCTCATTTTCAGGCATTTTATGAGACATTTAACAAGTCTGGTTATCCTTCTAGAAGAAGGTAGTCCTGGAACAAAGTCCACATGAGCCAAGAAACCTTAGTTTTCCTTGCCTCGGTGATGTCCCCTCTCTGCACACACCTTGAACTTGGGCCAGGAAAGTGTACTTAACCTTATGGCCTGGATTCTCAGTCAGGATCTTCCACTGACTTCCTAGCTGTTCCCTCCAGCCCCACGCAGGCTTCCTGATGTGTAACAAGGGGCCGGAAAGGGCTGTAGGCAGGTGTTGATGGACGCAAGTTTCTATGGGGCCAGAAAGTCATGATCTGAGAGGGAACCTCGGAACACATGTCACCTGCGACCCTACCTTCTTCCTCCTCAGAGGGTGGCACCCAAAGTTCCCGGCCGTGGTTCTGCCCGGCTGTCTGCTTCCTCGTCACAGAGGTAGCCACCGCGTCCACACTATCCAGGATGACCTGTAAGTCATTCCATAAATGTCAGCAGGTTTCAAATTCCAAACGCCCTTAACCAAGGGCGTGTCAGCCCCGCTGCCCCGACACTGGTGTTCCAGTTCGGGGATCTTGCACCCTTCCTTAAAACAGGGAGAATTCTCAGCGCGCCAGGCAGGGGCCCTCCAAGTTTGTTACCTTAGAACGTGTTTTATGACATGAGATGAATGACCTCATCCCGGTTGTCTGGCTTCCTGTCGGCAAAGAAAAAACATTAGAGACAAGGAAAATCACCACCTGCAGAGTCCTTTTGTGGAGGAGAAAAGCTGCTCAGTAACTAAGTTCTCCACAAGCATTTTCAACAGCTCCAGTCGGTCTGTCCCCACTTTCTCACATGTCCATCGCAGCACGTGTGAGGCCCAGTGGCCCACTTCTCCAGGTAAGAGTGTTTTCCAGTGATGACCCACGTGACTGTCTTCACCCCCAGGGACCAATATGAATCCCACTGTGGGAGTTCACGGAACGCAGTCTGACTTTGGAGGTCATCTTTGGCATGGCTCTTTCCTCCTCCACGTGTGATCTAATGGCCTCAGATGCAGGCCTACAGTTGTGGAGCCCTTCCTGGCCGGTCCTGCAGCAGTCTCTGAGGAGGGCGGCAAGAATGTTTCCCCTGGGCCCAGTTATGGAGCTTGTCTCCTTTCCAGAACATGCCGTAATGGACTGAGCCCTCAGCTCGGCCCATTCTCCCCTTCCTGGCCCCCGTAATGGTCTCAGGTGGGCAATGTTTCTCACTGTAGAAATGGGAGGTCCGTCCTGTTAACCTAGCTGAATGTTCTGGCTTGGCTAGCTATAACGGCCAGGGTGGTGTGAGTGGAGTGTGGTTCTTGGCTTTGGTGATAAACAGCCCTGGCCGCAGAGTCCCTGCTGGTGGCCGGACCCCTGCTGGGCCACAGGCGCCGATTCAAGATGCTGGCTTCTCCCCACTGAGGATCTCAGGCCCCCAATTCATTATGAGGATTTTAGAAACACCAAGAGCATCAAAGAGGAAGAACACAGTTTAAGTGTAAGTATTGGCTCACATAAAGGAGACCCTTAAAGGGCCCCTAAGAAGACAGGATTTGCATGTAACCACTGACTAAAACTTGAAGTGCTTTAGAAAGCAAAAGCCCCTAAGTAGTGTGTATAAACTGACGGGCGTAAGTATTCAGAGAAGGGACAACAGCTCCGAGGAGAGTGAGAAAGGCTTCAGGAAGGAAGTGGCAACCCAGAGCCTTCTTGGAAGGGGAAGGGGCTCTGAACTTGAAGAGCAGCGGGTGTAATGTGCCCGTAGGGTGGATGGTGGCTGTGAGCCAAGGCTGTTGCATTGCATCTGGACTATTGGGAGAGAGAGGAAAGGCTTATTCCCCACGCCTGATGCCTCCTTCCGTGTGGGAAGAGCTCTAATAGCAGTGACACACAACATTTCTCCACCCCCTTACCCCCTCCTCCCCAACCTGGGGTTCTTAGTGGGATAAAGAACCAAACTGCACAGCTGGGACATGGCCTCCCTTCCCTTCCTTCCTCTCCTGGGAGTAGCCTGGGTTTCAGAGTCTGTGTTTCTCTGGTTTCCTCCTGGCCATAAAGTCTTCCCTGGGCCGCAGCAGCAACCTACGTCTTCCCCAACGATGTGGCAGAGCAGCGGAGGGTTGAATAAATTGTCCTAATTCTAAGTCACTGGTTGGAGGACACAGCCTACACTCTCTGTAAGCCCTATATACTGGGCTTCCCAGAGAAGCCCAGCATCCCCCCTAAATGTGCCTGTCTGCACTACCAGTTGGTTCAAAGCCCAGTGCTATTTCCTTGGGCCCTCAAGACTGGGGGCAGCTGGCAAGGGGTGGCCACTCCCATCCTCCCTCCTCCCCAAGAGCGCGTGTGAAGCTCATTCTTGGATCCCATGAAACTTGTACTCTTAAAATAAAGTCCCTTTTGACATGAGTTGAATCTGAATAAGTGTTTGATCCTTGCACCTAAATTTGTCCCCAGGTGGAAATGGCAGGGATTGGCTTCCTCGGTGGCTGAGCCACTAGTCTCCCTGTTTGTCATCCTCTCAGTCTGGGCTGAAGCAGAAGCAGGTGGATAGCGCCTCCTGCTGGCCAGTGCTCCACAGTGAACTGCAGCCTGACGGGTTGGCGGAGAAGCAGCCAGCTTGGGGCCATGGACCCTCTCCCACCTCCACCCCAAAGCAGGGATCTTCTTGCCCAGCTGATGGGCGCCTGGCAGGACAGGCCAGGCTCAGGCCCTGTGGTGCCAGGATGGCTCCTGCCAAGATGCCTGTTGCCTGGGGACAAAAAGAGGGAGAGGGCTTCCCTGGTGGCGCAGTGGTTGAGAGTCCGCCTGCCGATGCTGCCGATGCAGGGGACGCGGGTTCGTGCCCCGGTCCGGGAAGATCCCACATGCCGCGGAGCAGCTGGGCCCGTGAGCCATGGCCGCTGAGCCTGCGCGTCCGGAGCCTGTGCTCCGCGACGGGAAAGGCCACAACAGTGAGAGGCCCGCATACCACAAAAAAAAAAAAAAAAAAAAAAAAAAAGGCCCATTAGGCAATTCAAAAGGAATTATGTCTAGAAATTTGAAAGCCAGCAGCCAGCCTGAGGAGGAAGAGCACTTAAGGAAACATTCTGGGACATTCTGCTCCCACCCGGGACTGCCGGCTGTGGTGGTAACTGACGGTGATGGGACACAGCAGTGTTTTATGAGCGCCCAGGAGTAGGGAGCCCAAGAAGGCTATACATTAGTCATGTCTGAAAATCCTTCTCGCTGATACTGTGTGCCAGAAGAGCTAGCCACCGCCACTTGCCCAGATGAGGGACTTAATTGATCCCGGGAAAGGAGCCTTCAGCCAGCATTGTTCTACTTGCTCAATGGCAATGACTTTTTCCAGGGAGGAAAACCCACATAAAACTGTTGGAAGTAGAATTCTGGATCCAGTCAGGCCCTGATGTGTTATTAACCCATTATGCACAATTACGTCGTATCCATTTGGTCTCCAATTTGAGAGAAGAAGCTTAATGCCCTCCCCCCGCAAACTAAAATCCTAGAGAAACTCAGGAGAACAAAGGGAAATCTCCCTGCATCTTCCCTTTCACCCTCTGGCCTCCTCTCCAGTCCCCACACGCTTGAATAGAGACACTGGTCGGTTACTCTGGACATCAGTCATCCCATGCTTAGACCTGGGCTAAGTGCCAGAGAGATGTACAAACACTGCTCCTGTCCTGAGTGTCCCCAGCTTGAGGGGAAGGACAAACACACAGGAAGGGAAAAAGCATAATTAGATGCTGGACTGAATGATACAGACGAGCAGTTCGCAAATTCGAGTGTGCATCAGAGCCCCCTGGAGAAGGCTGGGCCCTACTCCCAGGGAGTCAGGTTCAACGGGTCTGGGCTGGGGCCCACATGTTACGTACTGACAAGTTCTTAGGTTATGCTGGCACTGCTGGTCCAGAAACCACACTCTGAGAACCAGCGAAACAGACCACTTTACACCTTGCTCCCTACACCTTAGTGTCCAGCTGAAGCACGTGGGGAGCTCTTGAAAATGTAAATTCTGAGTCCGTAGGTCTAGCATAAGGCCCAGAATCTGCACTACTAACAAGCTTCTAGGTGACGCCAATGCTGCTGGCCTGTGGACCACATCCAGTGGCAAACGTGCTCCGTCTAGACCATCATGGAAAATGGGAGAACAAGGAGATGAGTTTGGGTTGATCTTGGCAGGGAAGGGTTAATGGTATTTGCTGGGACTTGAAGGAGGGACAGAATTTAAATAAATGAGGGCAAGAGGGCATTCTGGGAGAGAATGCCAGAGTAGAAGCAGGGAGGTGGGAGTGAGAATAACCAGGGTAGATAAGTGGCCCCTGGCCACTGTCACGTGCTGGCATCAGTGACAGATGGAGGCTTGGGGCTCCGCAAGAAGGCGCCTCGCTCCATTCACCCTCCACCCCACCCTCCACATCCAAGAGGCTGTTCCTATTGCAATAAGTCTACCAGCAGCTGGTCTTCATAATGGAAATGATTATTGTTCTGCAGGCCCCACTGACAGCTCCCAGTCCTGCCAGCTTGGCCAACTTGGATGCCTGTCACCTGGCTTGTAATGGCTTGTTGTTTGGCAGCCTGAAGGAACTCCCACTTTTCTTTTCCGTTCTCGAGCCAGAGGAGGCTCTGTCCTCCAAGAGCTGAGTGTCTCAAAGGCACAGCGGGTGGTTAGGAACTTCTCAGCAGGCAGCCGGAGCAAACCAGCCTGTTTTTGTAGGGAGCTTACTCCTGGGTCCCTCTCCTGATTCAGTCAAGGTCATGACCAAATAAGGAAATAAGAGCCCTCTCTTTCCTCCCCTCCCTTGTTCTAACAAAATGTTCACCCTGTTCCCACAGAGCTGCATTTTGTGGGTGCAGGAACACGAAGGCATACGTGTAGAAAGTTTGGAAATGGAGCTAATGTTTACTGGGTAGTCTTTTAATTTTCCCAGGGCTGCCGTAACCAAGTACCACAAACTGGATGGCTTATAAGAAATTTTTTCTCTTACCGTTCTGGACACTAAGAGTCTGAAATCCAGATGTCGGCAGGGCCATCCTCCCTCCCAAGCCTCCTGGGGCGGATCCTTCCTTGCCTCTTCCGGTTCTGGTAGCTGCAGGAGATCCTTGACTTGTGGCGGCATCACTCCCGTCTCCGTCTTCACACGGCCCTCTTCTCTGTGTCTGTCTGTATCCAAATTTCCTTCTTACAAGGACACCAGTTGTACTGGATTAAGGGCCCACCCCTCTCCAATACGACCTCATCTTGACTAATTACATTGCAAAACCCCAAATGGGGTCATATTCTGAGGTGCCAGTGCTCAAGACTTCAACGTATCTTGGGGGCGGGGGGGACACAATTCAGCCCATAACAAGAAGCCCCTGTTACAAAGCCATATGAAAACATAAAGTCCTTGCAGAATTTGACCTTGTCTTTTAGAGAGCTTCTGTCTTCTAAATTAAACTAGAACTATAAGCTGTTTTAAATGAAAACAACTATAAATCAGGCCCTTTCTCAAGAACAATGTTGAAACAAGAGGTCAAACACCTGTCCACCCCATACCTAATAGCCAGGGATGAATCTGCAAGATCTAAACAGCAAGTCCACTGGCAGACTAGGATCACGAATTCATCTATCCATTCAACATATTTGAGGCCCTTCTGTGTGCCAGGCACTGTTCTAGGTGCTGATGATACAGCAGTCAACGAAACAGACAAAAACCTCTGCCCTGGTACAGCTTACCTGCCGGGGGGCGAGAAGACAAGCAGACCAAATCAATAAAAATGCGGTATGGGTTGAGAGGGGAAAATAAGTGAAATGAGGATTGGGATTTGCATTTTAAGTGGGGTGGTCAGGGGAGGTGACAAGCAAGCAAAGGCCTGAAGGACGCGAGGCTCTGGCCTTGGGGCGAGGGGTGCAGACAGGATACAGCAAGTACAAAGTTCCTCAACAGAAGATTTTGTGAGAACTCTGCCTCTTACTCTGTGATGAGTCACTGCATGCTTTCAAACACTCACATGACAAGTGTTTACTTAACTGAAGAACCAGAGACCCACCAGGATGAGAGCCTTTGAGGCACTGAGTACTTATAGTCATTGAGGAAGGTCCCAATTTTACCTGGGCATAAAGTTACTGGGTTAAAATCAAAACGGGTTAATGTCCTCTGGGCCATAAAATTTGGGGTTATCATTTCTACCAGGCTAAAATCATTTGCATCTCCTCTGGACAAAAATCTTCAAGTTAGGGCTTCCCTGGTGGCACAGTGGTTGAGAGTCCGCCTGCCGATGCAGGAGACACGGGTTCGTGCCCCGGTCCGGGAGGATCCCACATGCCGCGGAGTGGCTGGGCCCGTGAGCCATGGCCGCTGAGCCTGCGCGTCCGGAGCCTGTGCTCCGCAACGGGAGAGGCCACGACAGTGAGAGGCCCGCGTACCGCAAAAAAAAAAAAAAAAAAACTTCAAGTTATGTGTAATCTCACAGGGTCCAGGCCCTAATCAAGAGTAAATAGGAAATAAAAGAAAGATGCAACCCTGGAGAATTTAAACAGATCGTGGGTAGGTCTGTTAGGCTGTGCTCAGTATGATACTGAAAGGCTATGCAATCCTCCTTTTGCCTTCTTCATAAATGTTGGACCCTTTTTCTTAACATAAGACACAAATTTACATATTGGCAGCTGTGGCTTTCAATTTTCCAAATGCAGTGTGCTATTAATATTAATCTGCTTTTCACCATCTTCTGTGTCTGTTTTCAGTCAGGCAGGAAAATTAACAAGCAATTCTAGAATTACAATAATGCTCCATTATAAAAACTAAGTATATTTTAATACTCTTTTGATACTCACCTTTATGGATACTAAAACATTTTATGAGCGATTTAAATTTTGTATCAGGACCAAAGAAATACACACATATCTGCTTTGAGTTGAAGCCAGCAACAAAAAAACTAATTGACACTAATTGAACTGTGGTTTTGAATTTTATATGGATTTGGGGCATAACTCTGGGCAAGTTACTGAATTTCTTAGCCTCAGCTTCCTCCTCTGAAAAATAAAACCTTCGTCACTTCACTGTTGTACATGTGGTTGTGCTGACAGACACAGAGCTGGGATTACGCTGCTGTGCTCATTTTCACTCTGTTAAATGCATATTCACAGGTCATAACTTCTGCTTTTTGGGCTTTATTGTAGGTTTCTTCTTTTTATCATGTCTTTTGCTACATGGATGTGTCCTTTCATCTTGTGATTGTAAAAATTAAAATTCAGGTTTTTTAATCTTACCAATTGCTTTTTTTTTATTCCCAAGGGAAAAAAAAGTTTTACCCGTATTTCTCATCCTTCTTTCCTTTTGTCAAGAATGAAATGGTGTTTTCTGAAGTAGCCTTAGCATTAGATATGAAATTCAACAAATCTCAATCTCTCTCAATCTCCTCTCTGTCTCTCTCTAAATGCCATTTTTAACTGGAATCCCTTTCTCATAATTTAGTGTCCCATTTTTGAGAAATATAGAAAACAACACAACGTGCATTTATCTAGAAGCTGTTAAAATTACACACTTAGCTCATGTACCAACTGTTCTGTTAGCTCTTCACTAGGTTCTTGGAAAGTTACACCATATGTTTGTCAATAATTAGTTTTTTAAAATAACAACCTGTTCACCCAAACACATTAAATAAATATGCCATAAGAAGTGAAAGGTCCACATCACGGCTTCAGGCAGAGATGCACCTCCCGTTTACTCCACACAAGTTTCTTGTCAGAGAACATCACATGAGCCAAATTGGAATCAGGCTACTTATTTGGATGGAAGCAGAAGAGGCAGCAGTTTTTAGGACTCTTGCATCTGTGTTGTGTGTGTGCTACTAGGTGTTTTGAAACACTCTCATGTTTAGCCTTTAATTTGCCCAAAAGTGCTTTTCTGTGTTATAACTTCATTAAGTGCATTTTGCATGCCAGAAGACCATGAGACCCGAAAAGCTTGAAAAAGTTGAGAATGGTACAGAAACTCTGAATATACTTAAAACCCACTGAATTGTACACTCTGTATCTCAATAAAACTGATGGTACAGAAAAAATAATGAGTAAAGGAAGCATTCATGCCATTACAGTTTATGTAACTGTTGTAATTATGTAATTCCAAATTATTACTTATATAAACTTGTCTTTATCAGTCAATTGATATATATATATTTTAATTTTTATTGGAGTATAGTTGATTTACAATGTTGTGTTAGTTTCAAGTGTACAGCAAAGTGAATCATTTATACATATACTTATATCCACTATTTTTTAGATTCCTTTCCCATATAGGCCATTACAGAGTAGAGTTCCTTGTGCTATACAGTAGGTCCTTATTAGTTATCTATTTTATATGTAGTAGTGTGTATATGTCAATCCCAATCTCCTAATTTATCCCTCCCTCCCCTTACACCCTGGTAATCATAAGTTTGTTTTTACATCTGTAACTCTATTTCCGTTTTGTAAATAAGTTCATTTGTACCCTTTTTTAAGATTCCACATATAAGTGATTTCATATATTTGTCTTTCTCTGTCTGACTTACTTCACTCAGTGTGACAATCTCTAGGTCCATCCATGTGGCTGCAAATGGCATTATTTCGTGATATATTTTTCTATCTGCAAAAAGTATTTGGGTATCTTGGGCTAAGATGGAATTTGTAATTTTTCCAATTAAAATGAATGTAAAATGTTTTCATGTTATGGCTTTTCACTTAGCAGAAGCATTTTCAAGGATAAATTAAAGTTGTTAAGCAAGATAGGGGTTTAATTATTTGAAGCTTAGAGTCAGATGTTTAAGGGGGATTAGACTTGGCAGAGATGGAGATATTGAGATGTGTTGCCGTATGCTGAATTGATCTGTGCTGAGTGGCAGGGCTGAAATATATTCTGCCCATTGAGAAAGACGAAGACCTGCAAAACAGCGGAAGGCTAAGACTATATAGTGTTGTGGGGGGAAGGGGTAGAGAGGCCAGTGAAAGGCAGAAAAACCAGAAAAAATCTAGAAAAGGGCAAACAGATAATGATCAAAAGCTGACTTGGAAATTTCATTTGCTCATCCAGCAGCTGGGCTTGGTTTGTTATCATAAAGGAAGTCCACATGCTTCATTCAGTTCCAGATTTCAGACAAAAAAAAAAAAAAAAGCTCCGTGCTTAAGAGTTAAAAGTTATTTTCTAAGCTCAAAAGTAATTTATATCCATTTATTCTCTCTTACCTTACTTTGTAAAGGACAAACCTTAAAACAAACTACAATTTTCTGCCTTGTTTGTAGAGAGAAAAAAACTGGAAAACAATATAGTTTGGGCACTTTTCTAGTAGAAAAAGAGCTCAACAAGTACTGAAATGTGGGAAATATAAACAACAGCAAACATAAAATAACGTCTTTTTTAAAAGGTACATAGCAGGACTTCCCTGGTGGTCCAATGGTTAAGACTTCCCCTTCCAATGCAGGGGTTGCGGGTTTGATCCCTGGTCGGGGAGTTCAGATCCCACATGCCTCGCCGCCAAAAAACCAAAACATAAAACAGAAGCAATACTGTCACAAATTCAATAAAGACTTTAAAAATGGTCCACATCAAAACAATATTTAAAAATTTTTTTAAAAAGGCAGATAGCAAAGGTATTAGTCAATCAGAAATTTAGAATCTGAATGTGTAATGTCGGAAGTTTTGAAGAAAATACATGAGGAAAATATATTATTCTTTAGTTATTTCCGGTAACTTGAGAAAAGTAAGTAAGTGTCTGGGTTCCAAATCAGCAATTGCTGATTCTGAACTTGAGTGACTTTTTTCTGATAAAGGATGAAGAAACGTTGAATAATAAAACCCTACAAAACCAAATTAAATTTTTAATAAGCTTTTTTTCATATTACATCTGATCCCAGTCAAGAGTAAAAAAAAGAGAACATAAGCCAAGAGAAAATAAAGTTATCGAAGCATTTTTTAAGTATTTGATTTTCAGGACAGACTGGCTTCAAACCTTCCCAAGGTCTACGGACTTTGCTTTTTATTTTATTTTTTTAATAAGTTGTAAAATAAGTTTGTTTTTTTCCACAGCAATAATAAACTAGTTTGGGAGATCCCCAGATACAGGCTCTGAATCTTTGAAAGCCAAACCTCAACAATAAAAACCCACACACAAAAATGTAGGTGAGACATGGTGTCTCTGGCTTGTTTTCCCTTCAAATCCTTCCCAGCTCTCGAAAGCGTCATCATAGCCTAATCGAGCGTTGCAGCACCCAAATAAAATAGATTTTTTAAAAGCCTTCTATTTACTAAGTGCTTTTTGTCAGTTTCTCACCTCTCTAATCACCCCCATTCCACTCACAATTTATTATATAGAGTGTGAACAGTTCTTGGCTTATCGTGAGTATTCAGTAAATGTTGATGATGGGATTATTAGTGTCATTATCCAGAGACAAAAAACGATGCTCGATATTTAAATCTTAACTACCTTATCAACGATTACTAGAGAAAATCAAGTGTAAGTTGAATTCTTTCAAATTGCTCTCATGCAAGACATGTGTTTATTTTTAAGCCCAAACGTTATGTCTCTCTAGCCTAGCTATATAAAATAGCTTTGCTCTCAAAGTGAATACCATGGGGAGAAAATGGGCAGGGGACTATTGTAGATTAAAAGAACACAAAGAGGCTTAACAACAAAATGCAGTGTAACTTGATTGACTCCAGATCCAGAAATAAAAATCTACGCAAGGCATTTTGGAAACAATTGGGGAATTCGAATATGGGCTGGGTATGGATGATATTATAGAATTATTAGTTTTATTAGGTATTATAACGGTATTGTGGCTATAAAGAAGGCTGTCTCTATTCTTAGAAAATGCAGGCTGAAATATTTAGGAGTAAAGTATTGTGATATCTGCGCAACTTATTTTCAAGTGGCTCAGTAAAAAGTTATATATTTAAGTATAGAGAAAAAGCAAATGTGACACAATGTTAACAACTGGTGAACCTCAGTGAAAAGTTTATAAGTGTTTATTGTACTATACTTCCAATTTTCTGTAGAGGTAAGATTTTTTAAATAAAAAGTTGGGAATAAAAAATAGCAAAATAAATAGTTTTACTGAAGAAAACACCACACATTTCTTTAAATATTTTACTGTAATAATATACAATTATACATTCTTTTTACTTATTTACACTTCATAAAAGCATACTCACTCAACATAGTTACTCAATCTGAAATTAACTACCTTAAGTACATCATTTAACTTTCAGTGCTGATGCATGAATCTCTTTATCTTAAATATAAATCAAAATAGCTTAACACCAGCTTTAAATTAAAGACAATGAGATGCCAGGTGGATCATGAGTTAGTATTTCAACTAAGTTAAAATTTTCAATAATTTCTTTTTTGCTTTTCTTTTTTGTCTAGAATAGTCTGTTTTAAGCTCAAAACAGCATCTTGAAATCCAGGATTTAAGTCTAATACTTTCTTGAAATCTTCCAAAGCATCATCAAAGTATCCTGTACCAGAACCCAAAAAAATGGAAAAGAAAAAACACTGAGTATTTCTATATATTATTCATAGCAAAGTTTGGATGCATATACTTTTGCTTTTATATTTACAAGCTTTCAACCACTCCTACTAAAGGAATATTTTCCTCTTGATAATGATGTAGGGATGTTTGAATCACAGTAACTTTGTGTACCCTTACAGATTAATACACTTAAAATTAGTTATGGGTTTACGTACTGGGATTTAACAGGTACATAGCCTAAATCATCACAAAATTTCAACAAAATCATATCACCTATTTTATATAATTACAGTAAAATTAAGAAACAGGAAATTAATATTCTTTTTAACACTTTAATGAGAAACGATCCTAACAGTCCCTTTAGTCCAAGAATCTAAAACCCCTTCACTTTATATTGTCTTGTATGCCTTCAAAGATTTTAACTCAGAAAAGCTTCCCAGGGGATCAGAAGCATTACCCTCATTTCGCAGCTGGGGATGCAGAGGCACGAAGTAATGGGATCACTCTCACTCCTGTGCCCAGGTCCAATTCCCACCCCAGTGCCCCGCTGTGGTCTGCAACACCTACTGAAAGCCTAAAATAAATTCAGGTGGCTTCCTTTGCTCCAGGCTCTAAACCTGAATTTCACATCACTTTCACACTGGATGATTGCTACATTAGCTTTACAACATTTGAGAGCTCTGAATTCACAGAATACAGTCAAAGACAAAAGGGGGGAAAAGATCCTTACCCAGCCTATATAGTATCAACCCTCTGTTGTAATATGGAACTTCAAAATTGGGTTGGACTTCTATGGCAGATGTGTAGTCATCCATGGCTTCATAAAAATCCACCCTGAAGTACTTGATTTGCCCCCTGTTGTTATATGCAGTAGCCAAATCCTCAGGGCTGCATTTGCTTTAAACAAAAAGTTCACATTAAAAACACAGTGTTGCCAAATTCCTCTTGCTTCCCCTTTCATTCTCTTTCGGGTGTTGTCAAACTCATAGCCTGTAACATGCAGTATCTACACTGAAAAACCAAGCGGAAGAAACAAAGTGCAAGGAAATAAAGCAGTGGAGTCAATTTTTGTTTAATCCTGGTTTCTACATTTGCAAGGTTATATAGCACTGCAATGTCAATCTGAAAAGCACATTCATTTTACTGTGTGTTCAAAGCCCCTGTTCATTGTCAACTTGTGTTGTTGAATATAATATGAAAATGTTTATTTTCTAAAGCACATGCCAGTGAGGCAAAGAAGACAGCTCAGAATTGAATGAAGCAAGGAGGGAAAGCCAGCCCAAAGTTCAAGTGTGCTACGGACATGTCATAAAGTGAATCAGTTCTATCCTCAAATTTTTAAATGATCTCAAAACACTGAGATTTTAACTCATTTTCCACCAGTAAAGAAACAGAGGTTAACTCTAAGTGAAAAATCAACACGCTGATCCCTAGGGAGTGCTCTCTGGGGACAGAATCGCCCTCCCTCCAGCCTCAGCAGGTATCCTTCCCAAGGCCAGACTGGCTTCCTGCTAGTGGGACATCATGGTTCTGGTCCACACTGGGGGTCCTGTGTGCAGAAACGGCACTGCATCTGAGGGCTCCAGAGGTGGTCCAAGGAGCTTTGAGTGAGCAGCCTCCTGTGAGTGGTTAGACATCCAGGCAGCTCTGACCAGCCACCAGCTCAACAGGACACACACACGCGCGCACACACACACACACACACACACACACACACACACACACGCCAGCCTCTGCTGGACAAATCTTGTACACAGAGAATATCAGTGGGCTCTGCTCCATGTCAGAGATGATTCTGTTTTCCTTTCTTTTTTTCAAAGAGGATTCTCAAATTTGAACCAAACAGGGAAGATGCAGGCTGAACTCAGCTGTCATTCTTTGTTATACTCCACAGTTCAAAGTCTAGTTCTCAGAAAATATTTGTGATCGCAGTCAGTGTTATTAAAAGTTACTTCTCTTAACATCTTGATCCTTGAGATCTCAGACAGGGACTGTAATTACTGCTGTTAGGGGCGGTACTCACAGCCTAGGGGTCTCCTTCAAGTTTAAGTTTCCTAACAATGGAAAGGAATCACTGAAACTTTAGAAAATGTCTGTTTCTGTGAGCTAGGACTGAGAGAGACTGGGTACATGGACACTTCTAGATGCCGCCAGCACCACCGTTAAATCCTAGTGAACAAGAAGGGACGCTCCGCTTATCTCTCTCTGTTATGATATAGCTGGACTGCTGCCCAGTAAAGAGTATTAAGAAAAATGTAAGGCTTTAGTCATTAAATTTCTAAGCTTCAAAACTTTGTTATAAGTGTCTTATTATCAGAGGATCATCAAATGTTTGATTTAGAATCAGATCTCATTACAACAAATTCTAAAAGCCTACTCTCCCTATGGAAATCGTTTCATATTTTAAAGACATGGGCTAACAGTTAAAGCCAAATTTTTTTAATACTGAGAATTTTGTAATGATAGTGTTTACTTGGATGGAATATAACCAAGTCACCTAATCCAAAAGTAGATTTTTTTTTTCTTTGCACTTGCTAACTTTAGCAAAGAAAAAAAAATTTGGAAATTACGTTTATGGCTAAGGCTGCACTTTTGGATATTAAAAGAAAACGTTATAAACCATTCAGAGTGGCAGGCATACAAAGACTGTGAATACTGTTTCAAAATGATTCACTGACCCATTGTTTTAAAAATAAACGAACCCTAAAAGATATATTTAAGGAAGAAAGTTGAAATGACAGAATTCAGTTTAACCATGAGTTCCTAGAAGAATTTCAGAACTATAAGGAAATTAGAAGGCTCATGCAGGCATGCTGAGCAACCTTCTGCTAAACCTCCACAGATTTTCTTTCCTATGCTGGTAAGGGGCAGAAATTACATTTGCCACACAACAAATTTGTGCTCTCAGGCTGAGATGAAAAAAGGAGGAGGAGTAACAAGACTAGAGGCATCGATGCCTGTTGCTGATGAATCCTTTTTGAAACCTACTAGATAAGTCTAAAAAATATAACAAACTAGTGAATATAACAAACAAGAAGCAGACTCACAGATATAGAGAACAAACTAGTGGTTACCAGTGGGGAAGGGGGAAGGGACAATACAGGGGTGGGGGATTAAGAGGTACAAAATATTAGGTATAAAATAAGCTACAAGGGGGCTTCCCTGGTGGCGCAGTGGTTGAGAGTCTGCCTGCCGATGATGCAGGGGACATGGGTTCGTGCCCCCGTTTGGTAGGATCCCACATGCCGCAGAGCAGCTGGGCCCGTGAGCCATGGCCGCTGAGCCTGGGCGTCCGGAGCCTGTGCTCCGCAACGGGAGAGGCCACAACAGTGAGAGGCCCGCGTACCGAGAAAAAAAAAAAAAAAAAAAAAAATCTACAAGGATATATTATTGTACAACACAGGGTATATAACCAATATTTTATAATAGCTATAAATGGAGTATAACCTTTAAAAATTGTGAATCACTATATTGTATACCTGTAACATATAATATTGTACAGCAACTATACTTCAATAAAAAATTAAAAAATAAAAAAAATTAACCTACTAGATAAGTCTATGCTTATAGAGCTTGAAACAAGAATAGAAAACTACATTTTCTATGATTACTAACTTTGGGGGGGGGTGGGTACCATCTTATTGCTTGTCCCAAAACTTCTATTAACTATTAGTCTGGTGTATGACTGAAATAAGAAAGCCACTAAATGTTTCTGATTTAATTCCATGTGAGTTTAACAAACAGGAGAAGAATCATAAGCCTCATACAGATAAGACTAGCTGGCATCCTGTCAAGAAAAATCAAATCCTTGAGGGGAGAGGAGGGTGATAGCGCAGACAACTCAGAACTGTCAAAAAACCTGCTCATTCAGCTGCCCTTTCTTTTTTCATCCTGGACCACTCAACACAATCAACAAGAACAACAAAGGCAAAACCTGCAGCGCCTGCACCTGGACAAACATCTCCTTGAGCAACAAAATACAAAGAAACTATACGGGACTAAAAAGTTGGTGCAAATTATGGACAAGATACAAGACCAAAACCAAAAACAAACGCCAACTGCCATTTCTGAAGAGCCGGGAGCAAAAACAAGGTGTCGGGAGCAAAAGCAAGGTATCGCGCATGCCCCCTGCACTCAACGCCCCCAAAGGGGTGGGCAGACCGCCTAAGCCACCCCTCCGGCCAGCCGGACCCCGGACACACCCCCTCCCCTCACCCCTTATAAGGAACCAGCTCGCCCCTCCTCGGGGAGCAAGGGAATCTGTTACTTGTGTTTGCTCCCTCCCGCTGCAGCAGGGGCCCCAAGAAAGCCTTGCCGGAATTTCTTGTCTAGTCTCATCAGTTTCTATTGATTGGGGAAGGCCAAGAACCCTAGTCGGTATCAAGGTTGCTAACATCACACAAAAAAAGACATTACATGTTCTCTGACAGAAGGACACAACACCACTTACAATAGTGTTCTCACCATAATTCTGTATCTGAATTGGATCAAACCTCAAGATTTAACTACCAACTCACAAGAAATGTAGGAGACAGAGGACCATATTAAATGACATCAGGGGGTTGAATTCAGCAAATCCAAAATACGGGAAACTCTCAGGACACATGACCCGGTTTCCTCACCAAATAAACTGCAAGGCAAAAAAGTGAAGGGAAGCCTTAAAGGCTAAAAGACTTGACGTGCAACCCGACTTTAACCAACTGCTAAAAACCAACCAAACAAGCAAACAAAACAAAACAACCTTTATTGATCAACCAGGAAAATTCCAAAACTTGACATTAGCAATTATGTGCTAATGATATTGTGGTTACACCTTTTTAAATCCTTAATATCTAGAAATGCACTCTGAAACATCAATGGATGAATAATATGATGCCCTGGATGAACTGATAATGCTTAAGCCCTGTGATGGTTACCTGGAGGTTCATTACACCATTTCCATATATTTAAATTTTTCACAGTGAAAAACAAAACACCTTCTGTGATGTCGTGGAGTTGCGGTACTGTGTGCTAGCGTGGCCCCCACGGCACCTCGCCCTCACCAGGTCTCGCTCTAAGACTCTGGATCAGAGTAACATAGAATGGGGACACTCGAGGTGAAAGGCAGCCGGCGCCCCGGTGTCCGGACACCTTCATGGGTGTCCCAGAGGAACGCGCCGAGGGCTGCGCTCTAGGATGCTCCCTCACTGCCTTTCTGGAAAGACAAACGTCTGCCCGCTGCGCCGGTGAGCTCGGGTAGCCGAAAACCAGACTAGACGGACCCTGCCGCCCACCTTGCCGAGGTCCCGCTGTGCCCACTTCTCGCGATACTTACCTCCCGGACGCCTCTCCCTCGGAGGCCGCACAGGCGTACTGGCGAACGTAAGCGGAGTACAGCGCTTCGGCCTCCGCGTACTCGCCCTTCTGGAAATGAGCTTGGGCAAGCGCTAGGGTCGCGAGCTTTTCTTGCCCTTGCTGCCCTTCCATAGCGGTCGGAGGCCTAGCTTTCCCTGTAGAACTGGGGTTGATTTCTGAGCGATTAGAGGCGGCACGACAAAGCTACTTCCGCACCCCGGAATTTAACTTGACGGCAAAAACCTGGGCTCTAGAAAAGGGGGAATTTTGTGCCTTCCGCGGACCCGTCGTCTCGCGGGATTAATGACGCTGCTGGTGGCGAGCGCAGGTGCTTCAGGAAAGCTTGGGCAGACAGACCCCTGTGAAGTGCAGTTCTCTTGTTACTGCTGGTCTCGCCTACCTGTCTCCAGAAAAGCAGTAGATCGATAGTCCCAAACTGGTTTCCAAGTCCGTGGTTACATGTTGCAAGGAGTTTGCCCTTTGTTACAGTGAATGGTGGGGGCAGGGGGGCGGTGCCGGAAGCGGAAAAGATGTAGGTTTGTTTTATGAATGGCTAAAGGACCCACGGATTTGTTGTAGCACTTTTCCGGTTCCTGCGTCCACCTGCTAGAGGTTGTTCTAAGTAGGCTGTGGTTACACTGAGACATTTTATGTCGAAATCCCATGAGCTTAGTTGTCACATGGACCTGAGTCCAGTTTCAAACACTACCATTTATTAACTCCAAGGCTCTAGACTGCAAACTTCTCAACCTTTTTGAACTTCTAGAATAGTGTAAGGATTAATTGAATAGTATTTTGTGTTAATAGTCTGGGGTCGAGGATGTCAGTTTGCATTGCCAGGCCCTTTATGCCAAAGGGAAACCCATGTAGTAATGTATTAAACACAATATGTTTAATCCAAGTAAAAATTACGTAAAATGAACAGTCCTGAGAGAACAATTCCATTTAACATAGCATTAAAAAGAATAAAATACTTATGAATTAACCAAGGAGATGAAAGACTTGGTTAGATGAAAACTACAAAACATTGATGAAAGAAAGCCATAAATAGACAAACCATGTTCGTACTAAAGCAATCTACAGATTCAATGGAATCCCTATCAAAATCCCAATGATGTTTTTACAGAAATATAAAACTCCATCCTAGAAATCATAAGAAATTTCAAGGGATTCCAAATAGCCAAAACTATCTTGAAAAATAACAAAGCTGGAGGACTTACACATCCTGATTTCAAAACTTACTAAAGCACAGTAATCAAAAGAGTGTGGTATTGGCATAAAGACAGTCTTTTCCATAAATGGTGGTGGGAAAACTGGATATCCACATGCAAAAGAAGGAAGTGGGACCTAAATAGCATATTAGAAAATTCACTCAAAATGGACTAAAGACCTAAACGTAAGAGCTAAAGATTAAAAATTCTTAGAAGAAAACATAAAGCAAAAGCTTCATGACATTGGATTTGGCAATGATTTCTTGGCTATGACACCAAAAAGACAGGCAACAAAAGAAAAAATAAACTGGACTTTATGAAAAGTAAAACCTTTTGTGCATTAAAAGACTATCAACAAAGTAAATAACCCAGAGAGTAAGAGAAAATATCTGCAAATCATGTATCTGATACGGGTGTGAAATGCAAAGATGGAGGTTCTGTGGAGCAGGTTTGAGCTGGTGTGTCCATCTACTCACAGGACGAAGGGATCTGACGTGGCGTCTCCATCACACTTGGGAAGCGCTGGTCTACAGGACACTGGAGGGCCCTGCCCCGTGACTGAGCTGCTGGGCCCAGGCTCAGTTGCTGTCCCTCTCCGACTCTCTTGCCCAGCTTCCACACAGTCCACCTGCACTCGGTGCTTTGCCTGCAGGGTGGCATCATCAAGACTTCCCTCAGCCAGCTCAGCCAGCAATACAACTATAAGATGATCTGCTGAAAGCGTCATGCTTGCCTTTAACCCCACACCGTCATCTGCCTCAAGAAGTGTGGCCACCACAACAGCCTGTGCCCTGAGAAGAAAGTCAAATAAGACTCCTCCACGAGGTCCTCCTTCCTCTGCAGGGCAGCCCCCTGCCTGAGCCCCATGGCTAGGGGCCTCAGTAAGGTTTCCCTGTCACTGACTGGGATAGTAAAAATAAATAAATAAAATTTAAAAGTACGTGTATACACACACATACACTCTACATATATATTTCCAGCATATATACAGAACTTCTAGAACTCAACTTTTCCAGAGTGGGTGTACTGCTCTGCATTTCCCCCAGCAAGGTATGAGGGTTTCAATTACTCCATATCTTCCCCAACATTTGTCAGTTTCAATTCTAGCTATTATAGTGGGTATGTAGAGGTTTCCCATTTTTCTCTAAATTCCTCTATATTTTACTAACTAGAAATTTAAACTGTGCCAAATAAGAAATGAGTAAATAAAATAAAAACTCTAATGTCTACTTTTTCTTTTAATTTTTGAGAAATCTCTTAAAAACAAAGAGCTCTTATTATGAAGAAAACTTACAGAACAGCAATTTCTTCAGTTTCACCTCTTTTTTTTTTTTTTTCCGGCCACACAGTGGGGCTTGCGGGATTTTAGTTCCCCTACCAGGGATCGAACCTGCACCCTTGACAGTGAAAGCGTGGAGTCCTAACCACTGGACCACAAGGGAATTCCCATTTCACCTCATTTTTTTCTTCTCCTAAATTCAACTGAAATATAAATTAATGCCTTTTATTTTTAAAAAGGTTATTAAGACTATTTTTACTTTCTCATCTATACTTTTTATGTACTTTTGAAATTTTCTCACATGAACATATGTTAGTTTTATACTCAAAAACCAGTAAGTGGGACTTCCCTGGTGGCACAGTGGTCAAGAATCCACCTGCCAATGCAGGGGACATGGGTTCCAGCCCTGGTCCACGAAGATCCCACATGCTGCGGAGCAACTAAGCCCGTGCGCCACAACTACTGAGCTGTGCTGTAGAGCCTGTGAGCCACAACTACTGAAGCCCGCACGCCTAGAGCCCATGCTCCACAACAAGAGAAGCCCCCGCAATGAGAAGCCCATGCACCGCAACGACGAGTAGCCCCCACTCGCTGCAACTAGAGAAAGCCCGCGTGCAGCAACGAAGGCCCAATGCAGCCAATAAATAAATAAATAAATTTATTATTTTTTAAAAACAGTGTTAATTTCTTTTAAAAAACGAACTGAGAAAATGATAAGAGTAGGCAGTAGGGGGCAACGTAATATTGCGATTTTCATTTTAGAAACTCCGTAGCAATATTTTGGAGCTATAACATCATCAAATTAGGTATTCTTGATTTTCCATTAAAAATCTGAAAACAATGTTTCCCCATTTCTAAATGTGAACTCTGTATGATCTCTAAGGAGTAATTCACTGCAACCTCCAGTCATCAGACATTTGCCTAGTATCTTTAATAAATTGTTGTTGTTTTCCTGTAGGTAGCAAAAGTGATATTGTACAACTACTGTATCTCCTGTCCCTATCTCCCCTTATCCACTCTGGAGCCCAATACCCTTCGACCCAACCCCCATCAAAATATTTACATCAAAACAAGACAAATACCATGTTAGCATGAGTTATAGATAAAGAAAACAGGATAAATACAATTTTTACCTCAACATTTATTATTTTTATGTTTTTTCACTAATGCCACATAAAACCTAAGATCTCAGCTCTTAGAATACAAAAAGATAATTTCAAAGTGTATGTTAGCAAAAACATGTATGTAATATATATATAATACATATATAAAATAAAATTAGCATTTGTGCATGACAGCAGGTCAACAATGCTATGCTGCTTGTTAGCACACTGTTTATTTGTATGGCTTTATCAATCACTTCGATCATCTCAATAGTTCGGCCTACCATGCTACTTTGAAACTTAACATAATTCAGGCCAAATTTTACGATAAAGAAAAGCATTACTTAAAGGGAGTCAGCTCATGTTTATTACAAGAAGAGAACAACCTTTATTATAATGTCTTCAATATACTGTCTCATTCTGTCTATCCAAATTCTCTCCAAGTATTTGTTGTATATAGACAATTTTGCTTCTCACTGCCCCTTTAATCAGGGGAGAATTTGTTGGTGTTGTTATCCTGAAATTTCCTTCATGTTGAATAAAACCAATTTTCAAGTAGGACAAAGGTCTGTCCCCAAGACATTACGGCAGATCCCTAAAACATTCACAGATATAAATCCCAAATAGTCATAAGCTTTTACAGTAGTTGGAAAGATATGTCTGTGTGTGTATATATATATATATATATATACACACACACATATATATATGTGTATATGCATGTGGATATATGTATGTGTATAAGTATATATACATACATACATATACATATGTGATAATCTAGGTCTACAAGGTATGAGAGGTTGTTTTTAGAGATTTTGGTTTCTTGATTAAACTGAACAAGAAGTAGTGACAACAACTCGGGATCTATCTGAAATAATTAGTTGGAGGAAAAATTCTAGCACTCAGGTAGCAAGGAATCAGTGGCAAATGAGAAGGCTCCAGAAGAGAGTTCCCATAAGATATGTTAGGAAAAGTCTGAGGAGTCAACAGCTGATTTTGGAATTGAAGCAAATGGGAGTGTAATCAATAAGTAACAGTAAGGGCTAGAGAATGACAATCTAACTTTGAGTTCTCAGCTGATTTCTGGGATGAGAAAGGGAAAGAAGAGATATTCAGGCATTAGACCATGGACCAAGAATCACAACTCTGAACATGCAGTCCTGCAGGAATTCCTAAACCTACATCCCTGAAAACCTCTCTCTCATTGATGAAGCAGAGAATAGTTTCATTCCTGAAAAGAGAAAGTCTTGTGGGAAGATGTAATTAAGTTCAACAGGAGATATATTCCCTAGGGCTGAGATCTTAGTTAGGATGTTGTTTTCTGATTTGGGGGAATACTGCATTCTGTTACAGACAAAAACAAATGAGATAGATGAAATTCACTGTCTTAAACTTAGATAAGTTAGAAACTTATGAGACATGTTAGACAAAGTAAATAGAGCATATATGTGTGACTATACCTAATATTGACAAGGCACTAAAAATACAAAAGGCAACCAAGGCACTGAATATTCACGGCACACTAGGTATGCATAAGACTTAACAAGTGCTCAATACGCGGGAGGTCTTAATTCAATTACCCACTGATGACTCTTATTCTGGTCTGTCCTCTGCCCAGGAAATACAACTGAATCCACAACTGCTCAGCAGGCTCACTGGCACCTACAGCTATGACCAGGTAAAACTGCCTTTTCTATTGAGCAAATGTGCCTCACTGGCCTCGGGCACACTCCATTGATCGGGTCCCCCGGCTCAAATCTCAGCTCTGGTCCTCTTCCTAGCCACACTATCAGGGGGAAGGCGATGAGGCAGAGTAAGAGTCAGGGCATAAGAACAGATTACAACTCAGGAATCAGGAACTGTGCTCTCTCTACCTGACTGGCATCCTATACTAACAGTGTTAATCTATCCCATCACTTTCTCCTTGTTCTTCACTGTATATTTCAAGTTGATTCAATAAACCATGTGATTTGAGCTTGTAACCCTTTCTGTTCCGTGACCTCTGGAATGCCTTGCTTGGTAGTGTATTTGGAGGCTACCGTTATATCAAGGCAACTTCCCACAAGGCATGTGAACACAGTCAGAGACTTCGAAGATTTCTGGTCTTCTCATTTTATTTAGTGACAGGAGCCTGCTATCTATTATGAGCTCATTTAAGCTCTAAACTTCTTCTCATAGCTCACTATTCTCCATCTGCATCAGGCTTAACTTGGCTCTATAGGACCAGAAGCATATCACATTGAGAGAGTTAACTAACCTAAGTATTGAAGCTGCAATAACAACCTTGCATATTTATCTTTGTTGCCTCTGCTAAATATCAACCAAACTTCAGCAAATAATCTTGACGGAATAGTGCTTAAGTCTGGCCTGAAACCATAAAATGAGAGGAAGTAAGATCGTGAGAAATGGAGAATATTATTAGCTATATAAAATAGGTAAGAAATTACCCATTACTGATTACAATTTTTTTTTTTAATTAATGACAGTAAGTCAAAACAGATGCATATTGAGAATCACTCCCCACAACCCAAGAGTTGTTTAAAGAAAGGATCCAGCTTGGTGACAATGTTTCAAGTAAAACTGCAGCTACAAACTAGATGTTTTTGTATAAATGTATATCATTATAAATTCAGCTAAGTGTTTGGCACAATAACATGAAGAGTAAAGTACCAAATGTCATCTCTTAGATGAATCTAAAAGGGTAGATTAAAAAGGACAAGCTATGTAAAAATTAAGCTATTAGAAACAATTCAAATTGTAAAAATCTATGTCTTAAAATGCCTTCTCTTCACTTCTGAAAATAAAATAGAGAAGACTTTCAATGCTTATTTAATTAAACACAGCTAGAGACAGTGCTCATTTTGGTATTACAACTGTTTAACCTCCGTCTAATACAGGTTATGTCAGTTCCCTAAATTCAACTTTGCCCCATTCCCATGTTTCCCCCATCCCTCCCTGCTAGTAACCGTGACACTGTGAGAAAAATTTTCTTATTTGGAATATTTCCATAGTATCATATAACCAATCACAAGATAGATAAATAGATAGATAGATAGATAGATAAATAAGACAGACAGGCAGATAATATGGTCCATTGCCATACATTTATATGACAATCAGCATCATTATTTCATGGTTGTATTTTTACACAAAATTTTATATATGTATATATTATGTATTTTATATATATATAGAATTTTTTATAAAAATACAACTGAAATAATGATGCTTATTTACATAAATTCAACATTGTTATATAAACACTCCTATTATATATGCAGTTTGTCATTTCTTCATCCCACTGCACTATGGCATAAGGGACAGAAGTTATAGTTACTTATTTCCTGAGCCAGGACACAGTGCTTGCACACACTGCATGTCCAGAATTGATATTCAGTGACCGGGTTTCCTGTGGCAACACATGTCGGCAGCTTCCCTTCCCCTCTGTAAAATAAGAGGGGACAATTACACTTTGAAACTTCTAATTCCTCAAAACTTCATTACACTACAAAAACTGAAGAATGAAAAGCATTTCAAGATAAGTTTCAAATAAAAAACTTTCCTTACAATGAGAAAATCAAGTATTAATATACTTATAAGACTAAATTAAATAGGGTATAATGTTAAGGTAGATTACTTCAAAATTTAGTGCTTTAATTATTATATTACACTATTTAGATATAAAAATCCAAGCTTCTAGTAAGGTGTTATAGAATGACATCTACTAGTTACATTTAGCCTACCCTTCAAGAA
This sequence comes from Pseudorca crassidens, assembly GCF_039906515.1. NCBI lineage: Eukaryota > Metazoa > Chordata > Mammalia > Artiodactyla > Delphinidae > Pseudorca > Pseudorca crassidens. Next base: position 77,324,969 of record NC_090309.1, on the reverse strand, counting down.
AGCTGTCCAATTCAGATTTTCTGTTATCTTTTGGAGTATGCTTGGTGAAGATTTCTAGAGCAAGATTTTCATATTGCTGTTTCTGTTCCGAACTGAGGGTCTCTAAAGATTCAAGTTTAATAAAAGCTTTTGAACAAGTGCCAAAAGCCCTACTGGCACATGCACAGAGTGCTAACAGAGAGTAGATCTCAACGGCAGGGATGATGTCTTCATAGTCTCTCAGGTGAAGAGCTAGGAAAGAGAAGAAAATTTGGATTTTTTAAAGCAATCATGATATCTTGAACGTGCATGGGAAAAAATCTACGTTAAGCTGTTTCAGTTTAACCTACATGAACTTTAGCAAGCTTAAAGAAAACAATGGTAGGTGCCCAGAGAACAAGTAGGAGGAAGGAGGCTCCATGATCTCCACATTCTGTAACTCCAGCTAACAGCTCAGGGCCTATAAAAATAACCATCATCGAATGATGCACATGGCTGTGCCACTTAGAAATATATACACAGACCAAAAATAATTGGTGTCAAAACACCCATCTTTTGTTGCATATAAATATGTTAGAATTTCTGTGGATTCTCAAGATATCATGTTTCTTTTTGTTAAAAAAGCAAAGCATGAAATCATATGTTTTCTCTTTGTGTTTCTTTGAACAGATTATTGCTTTTGTTTGTCTTACTGAAACAATAGAACTTTGAGAAAAAAAGAAGTGAAAATGAGACTGTAAGTTGTCAGTTCAGACAATTTATTTTGCCAGCTACCATACCTTATTTTCAATTTTTCTATGCTGGAGATATAATCTCTTTCTTAAAAATGCACTGCACAATTAATATCAGATTGGTAACCAAATTGTATCTTTTTATTCTCTAGACCTTGCAATCTTAAAAATATCTTGTTATAGTATGATATTGGAAATTTCACAAAACAATTTAAAACAACATAATCATGTATTTTACAACTAGATTCCTATAAACTGGTGCTGGGGTCAAGTGTTTACAACAAAGTTCAGTGGAAGAAATTTACGAAAAGGAAATTCATTGAGTTACAATAAAACATACCCTCTAATTTCACAGGTTCACAGGCAATAATTTACAGAGTACACATTGTTTCAGATCATTTTATCACTGAACGACAACCATATTAAAGCATATGGATATCTTCACCCAGTAGGTAAAGAATCTCAAGTTAAAAGTCCAACTGATCTTGTAATATAGTAAGTCTAGATACTGTGCATAAATTATAAAAAATACAACTATTTTAAACAGTGCATAACTTATATCACATATTAACCAGTTAAAATTCAATGAAGGTAAGTTATAAACATACAAAAATAAAAATGATTCCTATGTATAGCTGATAATCAATTAGAAAAAAAAGGTACATTCCCCAGTGCTAACAATGACAAAAACAGGAATCAGCTACAAAAGAAATGTACAGAAAATACAATAAAACTATAGAACTTTAGAGAGAAACACAGATATACAAAACGTTTTTAAAAATTGATGTTTCTGGATGAGAAAACTCAATATTATAAATATATCAATGATCCCAATATTAATACATTAAATTAATGCAATTCTAATTCAAAATCCACTAGGACTTCACTGAAACTCTTCCCACCTTCAAAAAGATTCTAAAGTTAATCTGAACGAACAAATGCAAGCAAATACCCAAAATGTTTTTCATAAAGGAAGAGGAATGAAGGATAACAGAAATTCCAGATATTAAAATGTAAAAGTAAGGTAAATAAGAGGAAGTACAGACACAGAGGTCCATGTCTAGAAAATAACAGCCTAGGAAGAGATTAACAAAATGTGTGAATTTAGTTTCATAAAGGTAGAATTTCAAATCCATGAGGGATGAATAAGTTTTTAATAAATGGTTTTGGAATAACTAAGAAGTTAAAATAAAATACAATATTTAATAACCTTGAAGTAAAGGACTTCCTGAGCATGACCCCTATCAAGACTGATTGATAGGACTATGTAAAAAGCCACTGTCAATATCATCATCATGACTACCACTTCTCGAGGGCTCACAATATCCAGGCACTATAATAAGTAAATTTTCTTTTCATAAATTTCTCACTTAATCCTCAAAACAACCCTATGAAGAAGATCCTATTATCCCTACTTTTCACAAAAAGAAACTGAAGCTTAGAGAGGTTAAGTAATTGTAACTTATAAATGCCAGGGAAAATCAACAGATATGACAGAGGGTTGCTATATATAATTTCTAAAGAGCTCTTACAAAAAAATGAATAAAGAAAAAGAAAAGTCATCACTATAGAATTCCAGAAACATTCAAATAAAAGAATTTCTCTAAGAAGGTTTCTTTTAAAGATGATGCCATTGTACTATAGATTGATGATGTATTGGGGTATGATGTGTGCTGGTGATGGCTATTTCACAGTGGCCCAACCAATGTGACCCAGGGTGGGTGGTGACAGTGCCGGCAATGCTGTCATGGCCCATCTGAAAGCGCTGTAACGATTTAGTCATTCATATGCTTTGGTTTATAACATAATTCTCATAACTATGCTCTTTTGGAGTTAACCTATCTAAACTTGAAGATATTGTTAATCCAGAAATGAAGATCCTGATACTACATGTAAATAACCTTCTATAAATTATAGTACATAAATACGATGGCACATTATATAGGTATTAAAAATGACAACATAGATCTACATTTATCAATGTAGAAAGATAACTGCAATATACTGTTGAGGGTAAAAATCAAACTCAGGAGCAACATACATTGTGTGATATTATTTTAAATAAAACTGTATACAATTTTATAGGCTTGGAAAAAATGTCTAAAAGGAGGTTCACCCAAATGTTAGCAATGATTATCTCTGAATTATAAGATTATTTTACCTTTTTTGATTTTTTTCTGTTTTGGTTGAAATTGTTATGTAAGTATCAATTTTATAAAAAACATTTAACATACAGTTAAATGCTATAGAAATCTATCTACTAATATCGAAATATTTTACAACATATCATTATGTTTTTTTAAAAGTACATAAAAGTATGGTTTGTTATACTCTCAATATTTTAAAAAAACAAATTATTTCTAAATATATATACTTATTTTTATTTAAATATATATTTTATATAATTATTATACATAATGTAATACATATTACAGATATTAAATATGTAACTATTTATAGTTTATATTTTATATATATATATATATATATACACACACACATACACACACACACACACACACACACAAGGATATGAACTGGGCTATTAAGTGTTTAAGTGATAGTGAATGCTATAAATGTTCTTTTTGCTTATCTCAAACTTCTGGTTTTTCTGTGAACCGTATATATTGCTTTCCATGTATTAAAAAATAAAAAGAACTTCAAAAGGGAATGTGAAAAACAGATCATAAACAGCAAATCTCAAATATATGAAAATAAATCCACAGAAAAAAAGTGTTATTGAAATCAATATAAGGGCACCTTGAAGGAGCTAGCCCTTCATCTACAATTTATGATTTTTGAGACATGTTATATACATTAGGTAATATGCCCACCTGTCTTCAATGCATTGTCAACATAGCCCTCGTAGAGCTGCCTCTGCGCCAGTATGAAGAAGTGGTAAGCCTCAGCCCCTCTCCAAGCATTATCTGTGAAACGACTAGTTGTAGACAGAACTTCTTCTTCCAGCAAACCAGCCAAAGCAGAAGTGGCCTACAAGTAAAGCAGACCCACTTTTTCTGTCAGCACAACCCTAACAATGGTCCTTCCAATAGAGATGATTTCTGAAACTGGTATATCAATACATTAAAATAGCTCAGTTAGCAGATTTTATCATTATAAAACTGTCACTACAGACTTAATGTCTCCATTATAACTCACATTTTGTTAAATTGATATGATCAAAGTTTTTCTTCAGTTTTATTGGGGTATAATTGACAAATCAAATTGTAAGATATTTAAAGTGCACTTCGTGGTGATTTGTATACGGGTACATTGTGAAAGAACTCTCCTCCCCATAGTAACATCAAATTTTTAAATAGAATTGATTAAACTTTAAGTTAATGTAAGGCTTATCTGTACATTAAAATAATATATATATTCTAGGAAAGTTTTTAAAACTCACTGATTAGAAAGGATTTACCAAGTAAGGAATTTAAGCAAAGATTACAGATTAGTAAAAAAATATAATTTTCAATATTTCCAAGTTGAAATGTCTAAATGTGAGCAGTAATTCCAAATCAGTCATTCCTTTTCCTCATATCATTTAAGAAAATAAATGCAAACAAGTAAATTAAATGGCCTGTCCATAAAGAGAAGTTTGATAGTTCTTTTTTCCTTAAACACTTCAGATGACTTAATGTTACTTAATGTTCTACCTTACCTCTGAGCTCTTTCCTTTAACTTTTCCTCGCTGGGCATTTTTCATTTGCTCATGGTACTGCTCTATAAGTAAAGCTGATAGTACATAGAGCTTCTTAACACGTAAAGGTTTAGTTCTTTTCTTTGCCTCTTCATCTGCAATCTTTAAACATTTAAAGAATTGGGGGAAAATATTTCTCAATCTATACTTGTACAAATATTATCATTTCTGAAATACGATTCTCTAAAAACAGGAGCAAAGTCAGTAGGGTGGAATATAAATACCACCCATTTTCTTTTCCATAGTACTGATAAGTACTTAGTTCTTTCCTTAGTATTTAGCCATTAGAGTTATAACTCAAAACAATTTAAGAAAATAACAGATGCTGATAAATAATTAAATCAAAATGAAGAACGCTTTCATAGAGTGGCTAGTATTTTATATAACAAAGAGATTTTTAAAATAATGTTCCAAGTACCCAGAGATAAGATGGCTTTAACATGGTATATCCTTCAGAAATTTAAATTTTTTTAAATGATTCGGAGGGAAATTTTTCCTTTGTCATTAAATCAAATGGGAAAAGTATAGACTAGAATGTAAAATTTGCATACATTAATACTGTTACTAGTCACGTTCCCTCCAAATGCATACTATGAAAAGTGTAACGTCGAGATTGGGATTGACATATATACACTAATATGTATAAAATAGATAACTAATAAGAACCTGCTGTATAAAAAAAAAGTGATATATAATAAAATCTTTCTTAAATAAAAAAAAAAGTGTAATGTCTTTAAAACTTGCACATTTAAAAGGACTTAAAGTTTTGTTATCATCAGGATTTAAATTCCAGTTAAGGGAATTTGTACTTTATGGTCCCTGAAAATTCTATAATTCCCTGTTAACTTCGGTATTAAGTAAATATAAAACTGCTTAAGCATCAATAAGGTGCTAAAAGTAATAAACAGCCTTTTTAGTAAAATGTAATAATACTAAGATAACACATAGTTATAGCAGTAATAAATGAGAGGGATTTTGCTATAACAAATATTTGTTTCCAAAAAACGGAAAATGTATCCTTGAGTTATAAGAAAACATTGGTAACTAGAACAAGCCAAATACTCACCAAGATTATTACATTACCTTAAACATCAGCTTAGCAGCATCATAAAAGTAACTGGCTTTCCGATAGAGTTCTATGGCATCAAGAATTTTATTCTTTTCCAATAAATGAGATGCATACCTCGCTAACAGGGAACCAATTTCTTTCATATTATGACTTTTAGCCAATTCAACAGCTTTGTTCCACTGGGGAAAAAATATATATAGCATACAATTACCCAAGCATTTATAGTCAGATATGTCTTAAAATACATACAATAAAGCTTTAAGTTTATAATAATAAATAACACTATATCAAAATAAAAAACTGGTATATGTTTTTAAAAATCACTTAAAATCAGAGCAATTATAAATTTTAGGAGTCAAACATGTCAAAATAATCAAATGATCTGAGACTGATTTGCTTAAGAAGTACATCTGAAAAAGAAAGCATCAAAGTTTATAATCACATTAATCTTATAATTCTAATTTTGCACAAACTATGAGCAAGAAAAAGATACATTTGTTTATAGAAAAAAATACACAATTTCAGTTAAGAAAATGTCCTATCAGATTTAACATTTAAAAGTTATTTTTATAAAGCAAATGGAGCTTTATAAAATACTTCAAGAAAATACTTAAAAGAATACATTGATAGTCAACAATTTCAACAATTCTGCATTTTAATTTTAGTTAAATTCCAGCTCTTAAAAGTATCAAATATGTGTTTTCTATAAGGGGAAAGGAAAATAGATTTGCCAAAATAAATACTGATAAAGTAACTCAATTCCTTCCTCTTGCAATGACCATTAACTGGTCCTTCTTTGGAAACAAAACCCAAGCCTAATAAAATGCAGAAAATTATGAAATTACTTCCAGACAAAAACTTGCCAGACTAAAAGCACAGGGTTTGTTCAGGTTCCCATACTGAGTTAGTTATGAGCGGGTCTCCCTTAATGGTAGCATTTCAAGAGGTAAATGCAAATTCCAACATTTTCTCAGTCCTCAACTAAGTAAGAGACTATCTGGCTCCCTTCACAAAATCCATCTCAAGCTCTCCAACCCTTACAGGCAACAGTCTTTAAAGCATCACTATGGGTGACTTTAATTTTCAGTTCCTTACTCGGTTGAGATGTACACAGGTATCCACTGCTGCCTTTGGTTGATTACATTTCAAAAACGCAGTCACTGCTTGTTCACACATTCCAGCTCTCACAAACATTTGTGCTACTTCCTGTGGATAAAATAATACTATCGATCTCATAGAACAAGGAAATCACTTATATTTTAACTTATAAAACTCCATAGGGACATAAGAATATTAAATTTTCTGGTGGCTACAGTAATTTTTCTTTTAAATGGACGTAGGGGCAGGGGCTACAAACCAGAAGAGATGCTAAAACATCACTTTTTATAAAATCTGGGCTTCACTGGCTCACAGCACAGATCTTATTTTCAACCAGGTTTTGAAGATACTGCACTCTTACCTTCTCTCAGTGCAGTAGCTAGCTTACAGAAATACCAAGCTCCAAAACAAACCCCACGCTAGCAAGTAAAAAAAACCCTTTAAGGCAATTGATGTTATACTCAATGTCGATCATTAATTAGAGGTTTAAGGGAAACCTGACACTCAGAGGGCTCTCAAATCCCTCTATAAAGCAATGCCCCAGACAAGTTGGCCATTCATCAGTTCGGGAAGCTGGACCAAAAACAGAGGAGGAGAACCACAACAACCACTGATCACACTCCTTGGGCTGTACTTCCCATCTTCAGAATATCACTTTTTTTTCTTTCTTAATATCTAATTGGTCAGCGTTTTCTCTCCCCATCCCTACTCCTAAAATATTTTGGGATATATCATAAAAGTACAATTTTGTACCCAACTATCTTTTTCAAAGTAATGCTTATATTTTCCTGATTATAAAGTAATACATTCTTATGGTAAAAAAAATTAGAAAATATGAAAAAATAAAGGTACACATAATCTTATTCCCATAAGAAACCTCTCTCTCTATTCTGGTGTAATTTCCTAATATCTGTATCCTGTGAATATATATGTATATGTGTGTTTGTGAATATATCGTAATCATATTATATATAGTTTTGTATCCTGTGTTCCTCACTTAAATATTTTGTACATTTTCCCATATTATTAAAAAATCCTCCAAAACTTGATTTAAAATTTGCAGTACTACTGAAATTTTTTAATTATTTTAAATATTTAATTATTATAGCTATAATTACTTAGTACTTAATCAGTAATATTACTGCTCTGGATACCGTACAGCAACATTTTTTTCTGCATCATCAGACACACCTAACAGATGACAGTATAATGTCAGATACACAGTCCCTAATCCCAGGGTTGTAAGTAATTTCAGTTTTCCTACTCAAATGAACGTATAAGATTGAGAATAAGGGTGTGTAAAAATGCCATTATTACAGGGATAATTGCCCTAATTCACAATAGAGAAAAGAACTGAATTAACAGAATTCTATACTCATCTATTAAGTAACCGACAAAATTTCGTAGCAGAATCCACAACTGATATACGTCCAGACCCTGCAGTTGAGAGCTACTACCTCTCCAGGTCTTGTACAACTCAGTGATTTACCTTTCTGATAAAACAAATAAAATACAAGCTCACTTACATTATTCAACAATTAATTTAAAGAGCCTTAAAAAGAAAACTTAGAACAAAGTTATAGAGAGCTCTGCTTTTAGTTTCTTTTTTTCAACATTAAATCCTTTATTATTAATATAACCTAATAAAAGTCAAGCTCTCTTGACTTTTATTGCTAATATAACCTAATAAAAGTTTATTGTGAACCTAATAAAAGTTTAAGCTATCTTAAACTTTTCTTATAGCAAATTTCAAACATACATACGCACACACTACTCCCCAGATCATTTTGAAGCGAATCTCTGACATGTCATTTCATCTGTAAATATTTCACGTGTTCAGCTAATTTTTTAAAGCAAGTTTACAAAACTGACAAGCCTACACAAGACTGTGATCATGTTAAAATAGTAGGAATATGACTGGTTTCTTCCTCTCCAGTTTCAAGCATTCTGTAATACTGGTAAATTGTTTTAATAACTAAAGCATCATTCCATGCCTAAGAAACTGTAAAGTTTTAGTTAATTTTTAATTTTCTATATTGCAGTGGACATTTCCAGACTACGACATAAAAACCTTATAAAGTAACCTAACAACTCCAAAAACTGAAATTTATAATACCTACTGGAAGCAACTTGTGGTTTTCTGGAAGTGAATTGGCAAGATTCTCCAATCCCTCATAATCCTCTAACATATAATAACACTCAGCTAAGCGTTCCTGGTTCCGGCCTTGTACATAATATTGTACAGCATTCAACCTATGGAAAGAAAAAAAACCCTTTTAAAACTAATGTGAATCTCCTCATAAATAAGCACTTTTACTAAAAATGTTCTTTCATTAGAATGCCAGCACTAGTATTATTCCAATCATCTTTAGTTACAGCATGTCTTTGAAGCATATAAATTGAACAAAAAGCAAAACTAAACTAAAGACTGCATAGCATATTTTAGTTACAACATTCTTTGAATGTTCTTAAGAAATATGTTTTAATCTGATATACAGTTGTATTTCCAAACACTGACATAAATAAATAAGCATACTGATCAAAATAACTTAACAATAAAAGTCAATGATTTCTGAAAATAATCTATAATAACAAAAGAAAATATAAACTGTGGCCTCAAACAGTAGAAAGCTACCTGGAACTACAGTATAAGTCTTCTGGGTTTTGAAACTCCAAAGTCTTACAGTGCTTGAAGGATCTCTTGCTCCTCAATGTGAATCCAGAGCTATGTGAATTTTGGGATCTGGAAGGATGGTCTTCATTTCCCTAGCATTATTTCATAGGGAAGTACTCAGGCAGTTACAATTTTAAGTGCCAAATGAACGGATGAGGGGGTCCAGATAGGTTACCTACCACTTTTGCCGATCAGCAAAGTAGTCTCCGATGGCATTGTGGGCTTGTTCAAGGAGACTGTCATCCGCATCACCAGATCCAGTTTTCAGGAGTTGGAGTACTCGAAACCAATCTCCCAACTTCAGCCGGAGGCCAATAGCCAGATCTCTACAAAAATTGACATTCACTCATTCATTCACCAAGTATCTATCAAGTGCCTACTATGTGCTAGGTTCAGTTCTAGGGCACTGAGAATACACAACAGTGAAGAGACAGATAAGGTACCTCCAAACATTTTAGAAATTTAGCCTCACCAGGTAAGAGGCAATGGAGAGAACCTGCAAAAGGAAAGAGGAAACAATTTCCTGCCTCTTATTATCCTAGACTTTCAATTTACTTGGCAAAATAATGACTTAAATAATAATCACTTCTTTTCATCAATTTCTTAAGACATAATCAGACTTATTTCATGTTTACATGTTTGGTTTTATATTTCTTTTCAGGGCTTGAGTTGTATTAGCAACCTCCTGAAAGTACAAATAATAAAAATTAGATATAATGTTCACAGTTGAAATGAAGTTCATACAGTATTTTATATAAATAAAAATGAAATATAAAGAGTAAAACTCAATCCCTACTTTGATTTTTATTTCATGCTCCTTGACAAGTGAAAATTAAACAATGGCCTAAACCAAAAAAGAGAACCCAAATAATGAGTGGTATAATAAATGATAAAGCCTCCAGTCTCTGCAGTCATATGAATGTTTTTCCTACCAAGTGAAAAAAGTCTCCCATGGCCAGTCATTAATATTACATAAAAACAGAGAAGAAAGTTGCCCCAAATTACAAAGCATAAATTAATGAAGGTCATGTAGACTATCTAGGTTGTAATCCAAACAAATTATTTTCTGAAAGAGATGGTATGATACATTTAGTCTATTTTACAATCCTCATTTGTGGAAAAAAAAAAATCACAAATTCTGGAATTAGTCCGGATGCCTGCACCTTTATCACTTACCTTCTGTCCATATCAAGATACATCCTTTCAGCCTCTTCGAACCTGCCGAAGTAGGCAGCCACTTCCGCCTGCTTCATGGACTCACTCTGCAGGTTACCCAGGCGCTTCACAAACTTAATGCCTTGGTAATCTTTGCAACGCACAAACGCTTGCTCTGCAGTGTGCAAATCCAGTTTCTGAAGAGCTGCTTCAGCCAGTAGGCGCCTTTATTAAAAAGAGAAACAGAAAAGCCAATGGCAAATTAAGGATAAACAAGTCTTGAATCAGAATTCAATTATTACACCTACTGTTTCTAGTGAAACATGGTGGAAAGTGATTATTTTAACACATTTATACGTTTCATATAATATTATGCTTATGTTGAATACTTCCGAATCTAAAATAAATTTCTATATTTTAAATCTAAAAAGAATAAGAACAGAAGCCTATTCCCATCAGGAGCCTCGTATGAGAGCAGGGGACGACAGAGCTGAGACTTTACACCTGAAAACTTGAGAGGTTTTATTTATTTATTTTTAAATACCAAAGTCGGGGGTGTGGATTATCCTCTATGAACTGAGATGCATCCTCAATTCCAACCTTCTCAATCAGTGCTCGGCTATCTCTCAGGGACCGAATCTCAAAGTTAATGATATAATCCTTGTCTGGATATTCTGGATTCTAAAAGTAAAGATGAAAAGAAAGAAATTCAAATAGTTGCCTTTAGAGTATGTTTTTTTTTTTTTTTTGCGATACGCGGGCTTCTCACTGTTGTGGCCTCTCCCGTTGCAGAGCACAGGCTCCGGACGCGCAGGCTCAGCGGCCATGGCTCACGGGCCCAGCCGCTCCGCGGCATGTGGGATCTTCCCGGACCGGGGCACGAACCCGCATCCCCTGCATCAGCAGGCGGACTCTCAACCACTGCGCCACCAGGGAAGCCCTGTATTTTTTTTTTTTTTTTACAGTAAAAACAGCAAACAAATAAACAACTGTATCATATTATCAGCAAAACTTGGCAAAAGAGAAGTTGCCATGTGTGGGTCTTCTGAATTATCTGGAAAACATCCACAGTCCACAAGTGAAGTCCCTCCTGAGGCAATCAGGGGAAAAGGGGACAGTCGTCAAAGGGGTCCCTTACAATCATGCAGCCTTGTCTCCCTTGGCTCAAAATGTCTTTCCCCAGGAGCTACTCTCTTCCCGTCCCAAGTGCTGCCAGCCTCCACTGGAGCAGAAAACACCATGTGCAGGGCCTCTACCCCTCACTCCTTAGTCTACTCTTTTTTTCTATTATTGAAAAAAAAAATTATAAATAGCAGTTGCTCTGAGGGTGGGTATGGACAGATTTACTGGGAAGAGGCATGAGGGAACTTTCTAGCATGATAGTAATGTTCTGTATCTTGACAGGGGTTTGAATTGCACAACCGTATGCATTTGTCATAACTCACTGACTGGTACACTTAAGATCTGTGCATTTCATTGTATGCAAATTTTATTTCAAGTGAAAGAAAACTATAAGCAAATACTGAACTTGAATTAGTGAACTTTAATTAATGATATGCATGCTAAAGTATATATGTACTAACTCTGAAATATATTAAAAAACAGGACTGATTAATGGGCAGATAGACAGATGGACAGAAATATGACACAGCAAGTATAGTAAAATGCTAAATAGAATTTAAGTGCTGCCCACATGCTGTTGGGCAGCAGACAAATTTTTTTTTTTAAAAAAGAAAAAGGGCTGGTTTTCATCACTACTTTCCTTTTATAATTTAGCAGCCTGACAAAGAAAAAAAAATTTAAAGGCCAGTCTTGCAGCAAAGAACTAGCTAACAGCCAGAGAAAGAAAACAGTTATAACGAACTCACCGATATTCTACATATTCTAAGTAACGAAAAAGTGAAGCATACAAGAAAATTAGAGCCCCCGTGTGTAAAAGAGTAACGGCTCCCATGGACCAGAGTTCTCTGAAAAGGTTAACTGAGCCACACATACCCCTTCCCCACCCTGCAACTGAACCCCTGTATCTAGAAACTGAAAAGTTCTTAGGGAACTACCGTGCAAAGTAGGATGGAAAGAGCATGAGGTTTGGACTCAAACAGTCCTTAGCTCAAATCCTAATTCCATCCCTTGCTGGTTATGTGGCAGCTCTTTCTAGAACCTGCCCTACCCCACTCCCTACCCACCTAGGAAGCCAGGGCCATCTTCCCCAAATATAAACCTAATCATATCATTCTCCTGCATTACTCCGCCACCGACTCCAGGATCAAGTCTAAACTCCACAGCAAGGCATACGAGGTCACTTATGACCTGGGTCCCCTACCCCATTACCTCCCCCCAGCCTCATTTCTGCCAGCACTACAGTTACACACACCAGCTTTGAAGCCAGAAAGCTTGGAGTCAAACCATGCTTTTGCCTACTGCTAACCGGGTATCACTGGCAAATCAGCTTATTTCTCCAAGCCTCTGATTCTTCCTCTGAAAAAATGGAATAGTAATCAAACTTACTTCCTAGCATTGGGAGGATTAAGTGAGATAACACGTATCAAACACTGAGCACAATGCCTAGCCGTGTTATCCACATTATTCACAGTCTCAGAACTGACCCAATGCTCTCTTGCTTCAGACCTTTGAAGAGATACACCTACTGACTGAACCACAGCACCCCTGCCCCTCTTCCAGTTGCTGAAGTTCTTGTCTATCTCCCCAACTCCTCTACTTGAAGCCAGGAACTGTCTTACTGGTTCTCAATAAATATTTGCTGAGTCAGTGAACAGATGAACTTTGGATAAATCATTTTCAGCCACTAAGAGCCTTCCTCACCTAAAAATGAGGTCTGTGTAATATCTACCAGGTACAGGGGTAATCACAAACAAACATCTCATACAAAGGAAGTTTAGAGAACTGTTAATTCCCGTCCTTTTCCTTCTGCACTCCTCCTTCTCTAGTCCTCCAAGAAATTTCTCATGTTATTTCTTTTTCCTATTTTATTGAAATATAATTGGCATGTAACATTGTATTAGTTTTAGGTGTACAACACTCATGTTGTTTCTTAAAACTGTATGCTTGAAGGAATCCACAGTTCAGCTAAATATTTCCTGGGTCAACAAGACCTCAGAGGGAACTAAGGTATGACAATATTCTTTTCTTTACGGCTTTTTATGTAGTAAGTCAGACAGATAACAAAATTGTCACACAGAACCTGGTTTTCCCTCACAGTTTAACAATGCCTGCCACTAAACCGGGCAACAGTACTGTAGTTATTCTTTTTTTTTTTTTTAACATCTTTATTGGAGTATAATTGCTTTACAATGGTGTGTTAGTTTCTACTTTACAACAAAGTGAATCAGCTATATGTATACATATATCCTCGTATCTCTTCCCTCTTGCGTCTCCCTCCCTCCCACCCTCCCTATCCCACCCCTCCAGGCGGTCACAAAGCAGCGAGCTGATCTCCCTGTGCTATGCGGCTGCTTCCCACTAGCTATCTACCTTACGTTTGGCAGTGTATATATGTCCATGCCACTCTCTCACTTTGTCACAGCTCACCCTTCCCCCTCCCCATATCCTCAAGTCCGTTCTCTAGTAGGTCTGTGTCTTTATTCCCGTCTTACCCCTAGGTTCTTCATGACATTTTTTTTTCTTAGATTCCATATATATGTGTTAGCATACGGTATTTGTCTTTCTCTTTCTGACTTTCTTTATCCTAGTATTAGATATGCATAAAATGTGTATCAAGAATTTTAAAGTACATCTAACCAGTTTAAATATGTGTTTTAAAAAATTCTTCATAAAAGTCAATATAATCATCAGAGCAACACATCACAGGCATTTTTAAGCACTCCAGAATTTAAGGCAATCAGCAACTATGAGCCTTTCTTGAAAAGAATTATAACGAAGAAATCCAGCCAACTAAAAGATTAATCAAAATTAAGAACTCATGTACAGAGAAAATGTAGAAAAAGACTGGTAATAGCTTCCATTTAAATATAAGACTACATATGTGGAAAATTAGGGTTACAAAATAAAATGTAAATGTTCTAAATCTTGACAACATAAAAATAACAATGTGCCTAACAAAAAGAAGAGAGAAAGGGAGAAAATGTAAAAACACCATCTTTTAGAGTGACAATCAATACTATTAAAACTTAAGATGTAGTTTAAAAGCAATAACCTCTTAGTTCTTCAGTTTTTTTCTTAACCCAGAAAAGCTGTAATCATTTGTGGTGAAAAAATATTAATGTTCTACAATTCCTTCAGATTCACTGTCACATTACTGAATTAAAATTAAACACTAAACAAGTAGATTGTACAGTGATGTCATTTTTATAAAATTACTTCTGTTTATTTATCTAATCTATCAAACCTATCTTTCCACATACTGGTTACAGCTATACAGAATAATGTTCTGATGTTTATCTAATGTTAATCATTAAGAGACCTAGATTGTAACAGAACTTCAGACCTTCCTTTTTGACTTTGACTGCTGATAGCTTTTAAGCCTCACCCTTCCCCCTTCCCCTTCTGCCTCACATCTGGACATGATAAGAAAGCATAAGTGTTCCATCCTTTGGTGACGCAGGAGTTTCAAACCACACATATCTCTACCTACCCATGGGAACCCTCACCCTAGGCCCACCCTCTAACTGCCCAAAAAACCCAAGCCAGTCTCCTTTCCCTGCTCTCAAACCAATTTTGGAGCAGCTTGGGAAGCCTATCCTTTCTCCCCTAAAAACTCATTAAGTTTGTAAGACCGTTTTACACCCTTTTGGTGTATCTGTGGTGTCATCACTCTTTACACGCAAACCAAATTTTGGGTGGGGGCCATTCCTGCTGCGGCAGGGTGGTCATGACATAGAAAACAACTGGTTCCCAATAAAAGAGTTGCAATTTACATGTCAAACCAAAATATGAAAACATGCTACAAAATGCAACTAACTTCTGGGAGTTTAAAACCCACTCTTCCAAGACACGTGTGTAGTACATAGAGAATAAATACTTTGGACGGAAGGAAGGCGGACTTTCAATACACTCTTAGAGTAAAATATTTTCAAAGAACATTCAATGAAGGCCAAAGTAGGGATTCAAAAATTATCTGGAATTAGAATTATTTTATAAAACCTGAAAAATAAAATAGGAGAACAGTGGTCCTCCAAATGAAAAAGTTACTCAAATATCCTAGAACAAGCGAAAGACTAAAGAAAATTATCAAATATTTCTTCAGTATCTCTGTTATTAATATAAAAATAATGAAAACAACTAACTACCATTTATGAGCTCTTGATCATAGCACTGTGCTGTTTTTCACTCATTATCTTATAAAATAACAATCCGGTAAGACAGGTACTATTACTATCCACATTTTACAGAGGTAAAAACAGGCTCATAAACAGGAAGGGAAAAATGAAACTTTAAAAGATGAAGGAACCTGTCTAAAGGTTGGATAAGTGACAGGGAAGGGCTGGAACTCCTCACTGCATACTCCTAACCAGGACACTACACTGCCTGGTACAAAAATGAGTCCCAGTCAAGCCAGCAACAGAAATATAATTGTTTTTTAATAAGAATTACCTTTAATATCTCATCCAAAAGAACAGATTTAATTTCTAAATCCTCAAAATTACAAATATATCCAGAAGTCTGAATGGGTTCCTTTAAAGACAAAAACAAATGTTATGTTTAACTGTACAAAAGTTTCCTTCTTTACCATATCATGATTTTAACTTTTATTATCAAAATTTTCAAAACAACAAAAAAGGAGAGAGAATGTCATTAACACCCATATACACATCATCTAAATAATTATTCACATTTTAGAAATATGCTTCAGTCAATTTTTTGGCTAAGGTATTTTAAAGTAAAGTAAATTTAGACATGACATTTCACCCCTAACTATTTCATATCTCTAAAACATAAGGATGTTCTCTTACATGGCCACATTACTATTATCACACCTTAACATAATCAGTATTAATTCCCTAATAGGATCCAGTATCAGTTCAAATTTTCTGAATTAATCCAAAAATGGTTTATACAGTTTGATAATTCTTATTCATGCCATGCAACATTAAATTTAATTCTTAATGAACTGACAAACACTATATTTGTATCTAAGCACATATATCAAAGTCCCATACCATACTGAAAAGTAAGTCCTCTGTAACATTAGCCAGAGGGCATCCTTGATAGATTCATTTCCTATATAACAAGATTTAATTTGCCAACATGGAAACACATGAGCCTGCTATATGTCTGTTTCTTGTCCTAGCGTTATACAGGCTTGTAGAAATAAAGTATGGTAAATGCATATTATAATGTAAAGTAGTTGTCCTAAATCCCTAGTAAAAGAAATACACTCCCAATATACTTAATACCTCCAAGAACACTGTAAAAAGAATAGGATAACGTTGTCTGATAATGAACATAACTCCAGAATGCAATTTTTTAAAATATGTGTGTGATGTCATAGTGAAATAGAAAGTAACCTAAATCCAAATGAAATAACATATCAAATTTATAACTCTGAAAGTTAGTGCTTCATATATAATAGAAACTACAAAAATTATTATCATGGTAAGACACTAAAAAGATGAAAATAAGAAGTAAATATTGAATCATATTTAGTTTGCATTTAATATGTCTAAGTTTAATAATGAGGCTCTTGTAGGCACATTATATGTGTTTATTGGGTTTTTAAATGCATATTTTCTTTAAAAAGTAGAAACTGACTAAAATTATATGAGAAAATTTTATAAAATCCCTAAATTTCCTCAAAAAAATTATATTACATATAGGCAAACAGTATGCTTTTATGAACCGAAAAAATCAGAATAAAATTTAATTCACAAAAAAAGCACATGTAACAAAATATTTCTTATAAATTATAGGGGCCTTTCATATACTTTATTTTGGTACTACATGTAAACTAAGCGTACCCTTATAAAAAGGTTAATCACTAGAAAATTTTTTATTTTTAGCTAGATAATTTAACAAAGCAAGAGGGTCAAAAGATAAAGTCATAAAAGATGATCTGTGGATAAAAAATAATACCAAAAACAAAGAGAAAAGGAGAAATAGAAGGATAAGGAGAGAAATCGGGCAGCACCAACATGGCACAGGGAGACCCTGAGCTCAATTCCTCCCACAAACACACCAAAACTACACCTACATATAGAACAGCTCTCTGTGAGGATGACTTGAAGACTAGCAGAATGGCTCTTCTACAACCAAGGCTGCAGAAAGATAAAACACACCGAGTCTGGTAGGAGGGGAGGGGAAGTGATCTAGCCGAGACCCACACCCCTAGCAGGCAACCTAGAGACGGAAGGGCTTATCACAAGCATGGGGATCTTCCCTAAGGAGCAAGGGGTTCACACCCCACACTGAGCACCCCAGCCCTGGGGTCCAGCACTGGGAAGACAAGCTCCCTTGGCTGATTTTTAAAACCAGTGGGGCTTACCAGAGGGCTGTAAGAAACTGAGACTCTGCTCTTAAAGGGTGCAAGCACAGTCTTGCTTGCAGAGGCAGCAGATTGAAAAGTGCCTGGAACCCTGACCTGCCTGCCAAGACTGCACCAGCACAGTCTCCCAGCCTGCACTGGGCTGCAGCTCTAGCATCCCCCACAGAGGTGGCAACCACCACTGCACCATGGGAGAAGACGCAGCATGCGCTGGGCCCTGGCTGTAGCCCTTCCGGCTCCAGCCCCACCTTCTGCCAAGACAGCAGCCCCAGAAAGCCCCGGGAGAAGTCCCCACCTGTGCTGGGTTCTATAATAAAAGACAAGGAAGGGCATTATATAATGATAAAAGGGTCAATCCAAGAAGAGGATATAACATTCATAAACATATATGCACCTAACATAGGATCACCTAAATATATAAAGCAAGTATTAACAGACATAAAGGGAGAAATTGACAGTAATACAATAATATTAGGGAACTTTATTCCCTACTTACATCAATGGAAAGATCATCCAGACAGAAAATCAATTAGAAAACAGTGGCCTTAAATGACATATTAGACCAAATGGACTTAAAAGCTATCTACAGGACACAAACACAGCAGAATATACATTCTTTTCAAGTGCTCATGGAACATTCTCCAGGATAGATCACATGCCAGGCCATAAGACAAATCTCAATAAATTTTAAAAGACTGAAAAGATATCAAGCATCTTTTCTGACCACAACAGTATAAAACTAGAAATCAATTATAGTAAGAAAACTGGAAATAAAACAAACACATGGAAACTAAACAACATCTAAACTAAACTAAAAAAATCAATGGGTCAACAAAGAAATCAAAGAATCAGTACCTTCAGAGGGTCACTGGAGATGAAAATGATCAAGCAGGGAATATCAACATTAAATACTCACTTCCCAATTCTCAAGGAAAATATGCTTTATCAATGAATTAGAATTTTACACACAAATGGCACCCTTTTCTCACACATAATCTGAAGAAAGGTCTACAATTTAAGGAAAGGTATGAAACTAGAATTCATAATAACACTCAAACGTATAAAAATGTATTCGGTATTAACCATCAAACAACAGTTTATCTCCCTAATAATAACACAGAATACTGTGTCCTAAAGGAGTTCTAGTAAGTTCAGTGTTGAAGAGTATGACCTCACATGCTAGAGGAGTGACTAGCAGAGTAACTAACCAAACAGGGACCACAGGCAGGGTCCTCATGAATGAAAAGAACAGCACACCATGGTTTGTAAAGAAATCCAGTCAATGGTAATGTTATACGAAATTCACCTGCCTCTAGATCTAATAGAAATTGAAGTACTTGCCAAGCCAGACAACAAACTCCAAAAATAAATAAATAAAAGGTTGTTCTTTTAAAACTACTTAAGAAACACTTTCCACCAGGCAAAGATTTCCCTTGGTGCTAGACTGACCATGTGTGACTATTATGCCAGGCATAATCCTCTCACTTCTCCAGGCATATGATTTTGGAATTAATACAAGTAGGGCCAAGGATGGAAAAAGGACGCTAACACTCAAAACGTATTTTACTTCCATCCTCAAGTTTATCCCATGGTTACCTGTCAAATTTCCACACTTGTTTTGTACCAAGGGTCAAATTTTCTTTGAACCCTTGAAAGAAGTCCATGCTTATATAGGTCAAATGCAGCAGCCCTGAATGCCCTTCCTTTGAGCCATTACTCAGGGCCTGAAAATTACAAAGATCCTTAAGACTCCTAAAAGCTTTAACAAAGACTTTGAGAACAATTTACGTCAGGTCATTGACCAACCCAAAGATCCTGAGTAGGGCTCAAACGGGGAAATGCAAAAATAATTTAGGGTATTAAAGATGTTTAGTTTACCACTAAATAATTACAGAAGATCTTCAGTAGCTCAGGGGACCCAGCATGTAATTTCTTCCCAAGAAGGAAACCACAGGTCCAAACAAACATCAATTAATGACATAAAGCACTTATCAAGTCATCTCTTATTATTTCCACTAGTGGAGTATAACAGGAGTATTGAAAATTCCAAATTGAAAATCCACTGATAATTCGAAAATTGTTTAAAAGATTTATCTTCTTAATGATGCTTTGATTAGGCTACCACTCAAATTATTTTGAATTCCCAAACACAACAGCTAACAGTTGATACACAGCAGACTGACAGGAAAATTCTGAGCCTAAAAATTAGCTGATGTGAGCCACAAGTAGAAAATAAAAATATAACTTTAAAATCAGTGAGAAAGCAGCTTTCTGACACCCCAGAGAGAGCAGATTATTAATCACAGTCCACATTTGCCTGTTCGTAAGATTATCAGGAGGATAAAGAACATGGATTACTAGGTGACAAAGTTCATGTAAATATACATAAGACAAAGGTAAGCACAGAATAAGCACAGAACAGGCAAAAGAGAACGAAAGGGCGAGGCAATTCCAAAACCACATTTTTTTGGCTGGTGGTTTTAAGCAATTTTGGTAATAAGACTACTTTATTTGTTTTAAACTTTGACAAGGAAAGAAATAAAGACTATATAGTTAGTGAGCATGGTTCCATCTTTTAAAAAGAATAGATAAATGCTTAGAAAGTGCCTTTCAGTGAAAGTGGAGAATATTTAAAGGATAAATATTAATCCCACTTAAGACCAAATATTTTTAAATTCCACAGAAATGTTTCTATTTATTTTCAGAATTCATGCAGCCAACACCAACAAACTTCTTGAAGAAACAAAGGGGAAATGTCCAGGTTTTGGCATTTGGCTCATTATTTATGTACTGTTAATGCTTATTTCTTGTTTTTACCTCAGGATCCAAGTTTCTGAAAACATACATTCTTGTCTTCTCCATCATTGCAAACAAATCAGGATTATCTTTGGCCCACTTCATATCCCAGACATCTTTTCGCTCCAGTTTTAACAACTCGCCAATAACTTGCTGTCCTGTGCTGTCTGTTACCCGAGCATCCAAGTCAAAGAAGGTCAGAACTCCTGAGATGTCTATGATAGCAAGACGACTACAAGTAATGAAATTGGAGAAGGGGAAAAAAAACTGTAAAAGTACTATCTGCGTTCATGAATATAATTACTTATCACCATTCTTCAAAATAAGTTCATCAGAACCCGGGAATGAGGTAGAAATGGCTTTAAATAAATAACTGGCTTTAAACTAACATTTATAAATTTGATAGAAGACATGGGCTGCTTTCCATTTTGCTTCCTTGTGAAAAAAGTATCCAAAGGATTAAAGCAACTGGTATGCAAATAATTTTTTTTTAATTACACTAGAGTTTCTATATTTTGCCCAATGAGAGAAAACATCTAGACACAGTAAATATAATATTTAAATACAAATATACTACAGTAAAACCACACTGAACTGTAAGACAAGTTTAAAACAAACACAAGTCTTTGCATTTATTACATAAATACAACAATCCCAATGGATGACTTCTAAGTCTAACATGTACGCGAGGAAAGTTTTCAGACTTACCTGGAGTTGCAATTCAAGGATAACTGGTAGGCTCGACAATCAAGGGAGTATTTTTGAATCAAACCAACATTAGGAAGACTGTATCTCTGAATAGTGCCAGATTCACGACTCTACAGAAAGTATTTTTGATTACTAAAGCATATTTACCATAATAATATTAAATCACAACTACAGGTCTCTCTATATGTTCATACATTTGTTTCAAAACCAAAGTGATGGTGTCATAGTGAATTCTCAGTCCTGATCCTGATCGTGCTCTGAGTACAAATTTACCTCATAATTTAATTAAAACCTTTTTAAAGTGGCTGAAGGTGATCTAATTTTTTTTCATGTAATATTCAAGAGAGAAGTCAGAAACCTAGCTCTTTAATAATACATAAAGTCTTACATCACAAGGAAGATGTATCTAGGGTTATTTACAGTTGTCTAGGTTAACATTCGGGGTACATTAAAGGCTAAAATATAAAGCACTTATTGAACTAAATTTTGTATACGTGAAAAATCAATATAAGATCACCATAGGAAACAGTTGTTACTGAAAGTCTATGTTTTTATCCTATAGCCATCTATGTGATACCAGTTTGTGGCAAAGGGAGATGATCAGAAAGCAGTGATACAATGAGTATTAGTTTAAATGTGCTTAAAAATAAAACAGAATATAAGTTTCTATGCAACTCTGTGCAAGCCTTAAGGCTGACAGATCAACAGTTAGAGCAACAGACAGGAGAGAGCTGTGATTTTCAAACCCTGCTGTGCCTCCGGCCACAGCCACGGGGAAAAAAGCAGAAGGCTGCACTCAGGCCATCACTCCCTGTCCCGTTTCTAACGGCAGCAGCTCTGCCCTCCCAGCATGCTTCTCCACAGAGGCCTATCAGAAAGGCTGGGGAGGGCAAGAGAGTGGTGAGGAGGGCAGATATTTTTTAATGTACAAAAAGGAGGTATAGGCTTTAAAAGATTATACTGAAGTACACAATAAGATTTTGTTTTTGAAAAAGTGGGTCCTGTGGCTTTAAAAGTTTGAAAAAGGCAAGGTTCTAAAAGCTGTTTATATTTCAACAGTGGAAAGTTTTAAACGCAGAAGATACCTTTTCCATTAAAATTTTTGGCTGATATTAAAACTATTTGAGTGTAGAGGTAGACTCTCATTTAGGAATTAAGTCAATTTTTGTGACTGATCTGACTTGCATGTTTTTTTTATTTTTCCTGCAAATGTCAGAAACACAACTAACACAACCAAAAACCTGCTGTATAGCAAAGAATCTAAAAAGAAAACCTGACCTGACTGTAAGACAAACTGCCTTAAAACATATACCAAATTTATTTGGTGAGGAAAAATGAATACTATGTTCTTAAGATTTTTTCCCCCATAAACTTAGCTAATGTCTAAAGAATGTAACTAGAACTGGAAATATACACACGCAAGGATCTATTTACATAATTCGAATTTAATGACTCTACCAGCATTATTATATTAAACACTTATTTCTAAAATTAATATTTTCAAATGTCAGAGCTCAAGAAAAGGCACAACAACATTGATATATTGATTTTATTTGAAAAATTCAGCAAAATTTTGCCACAGGCTTCTTTATTTTACTGGCTACCAAGCACACTACCTCTTCATTCTAATTCTTATGGAAGTAGCTGAGCCGAAGCACTTTCTCCAATATGAAAAAGCAGTCCACACAGAGGAGGAAACTTACCAAGACCTGCTACCACCGTCCATCTGCTCCACATCTGCCAACCTTTATTGGGCTCGTTCAACCCAGCCTCAAACTCTCCCCAGCTGGCCATGATTCTACCGCTTTCACAAAGTTATTTTTGGCAAATGATTAACAATTTGTGAGGCAATCTTTAAAACTTTCTTATTTCTTTTGTTGGACCTAGTAAAACTTGAGGTGCCCGCAAGATGATATTCAAATCCAAAACATGTTGCTTTATTCTATTTTTAACAAGTTAAACGATTATTATTCATAGAATAAGTTTTTCTTTTAACAACTTACCACAATCAATGTCTTATCAGATGCAGTTATGGCACAAATTGGATCCCTTGTGCCCTAAAATAAATCAGCATTACTCTTTAACAAATATTCATTGACTGGCTAATCTGGTACAAGGTAGTATACAATTCACTAAGAAGAATACCGTAACTCTATATTTATTAACTTAACCAGCATTTACTTACTGAGCACCTACTATATGCCAGACATTGAACTAAGCACTGGAGATACTCGGATAAAATCTTTGCCCTCGGGAATTACTCAGAAGTCTACTGGGAAAGGCAGTGGAACCAACACCTAATGACAGCACAGTATGATCACAGTAGAGGTAAACCACAGGAGTTATAAGTGCACAGAGGGAAGAGCATAAACTTATACCAAAATGGGAAGAGAGACAAAAACTTGAGCTTAGCTGTAGAAGATGAACATTCAGCAAAAGGACCAGCGTGTGCCAAAATAAAGAAGGGGGCAAATGGCATGGCACTGCTACAACCTGGATGGATTATTTTTTTAAGCCAGTCTCAAAAGATGACATGCTATTACATGCTGTATGACTCCATTCGTAAAACATTCTCAGAGTGACAAAACTATAGAGATGGAAACAGATGAGTGATTGCCAGAGGACAAGGATGGGGGTGGAGAGTGGGTGTGAAAATGAAGAAGTAGCACGAGGCAATTCCTTTATGGTGATGAAGTTACATAAAACTACATGTAAAAACTAGTGAAAACTGAATAGGAATTGGGTCGTAGTCTAGTTCACAGCATCATTACCAATGTCAATTCCCTGATTTTGATATTACACTATAGTTATGTAAGATGTCACCATTGAGGGAAGCTGGGTAAAGAGGCTCTATGTGCTATTTTTGCAACTTCCTGTGGGCCTATGATCATGTCAAAATAAACTTTTTTTCAAAATCAAAAGAAGAAAAAACAAATCTAGAAAAATTTGAATTAGAATAGAAATTTTTAAAAGAATTACTAGAATAAAATGCTATTCGTTGGAAACAAATTATTTTCAGTTCTCAAAATAAAATTACAGTATTTCCAAATCTATGGATATTAACATTTGCTGGCACTTACTTGAATGGCTTTGCTATAATCAAGCACACCATCCGCTGATCCAGAAGGAGTATCATCAACATGATAAATTCTGAAAAAAAAAATTTAATTTCAATGATAGTATAAGTAAGGTTTATACTATTTCATGATCTCTAGAACAATTAAAGGATTGGATGACACCAATGAATACTGTTATTTAATATTACTGTCCTGATTATTTTAAAGAGTTCTTGACACAGCTCAATCTTACAAAGGCAGAAACTACCTACAATGTGTTTACTAGTTATGCAAGTGCCGTGCTCCTGAGAGCTATGCCAAAAATATATTTGGACACTGAATCATATATTTCCAGTGAATTTCGGTAAAAGCCCCAAGAGATATCTTCCCTTACTCCCCCAACGAACATCTGTCAGGAACAACTTCTAAAGCATCAAGTTTCTCTGTTGTTTCTCCCTAATTTCCCTTCTAACGATATGCTTAATAAAGGTAAAACGTAAGTGCATTTGGGAAGCTCTAATTAATGGAATTCTTGTTCTGAAGTAAAGAACCCTCCCCTATGCCTATTGTGTTATGAAGATGCACCACTTCTGGTGTACCATCTCTCGGATACCTTTACTGTAACACTTATTCACACCACAGTATTGCTGCTAGTTTCCTTGTCTCTCCCACTAGACGGTGATTTTCCTAGAGGCAAAGACTACATCTCCAGTGCCTGCCACACGTTGTCAGGCGCTCTATAATGTCTGCTGAAGAAAACATTGAAATGAACGGAGGTGAACAGAGAAGACACATCATTGAGTAGCTATGAGGCCCTGGGCAAGTTATTTAACTTCTCTGAGCCTCAATTTCTTCATCTGTAAAAGAAGGCTAACAATTCCCCCTTTGCAGGATTTTTGAGAGGCATAAATAAAACGATGCTGGTAAAGCACACGTGCACAGAGCCTGATACATAAAAGGAGTTCAAGACACTGCAGCTGCAATATAATCACAGGAAAATTAAGCCATTTTCCATCTTTAAAATATCATGAAAGTTTATCATTGTTAAATTAAAGTCATATTTGTACTTTCACCAATATAATAAGGAGATCAAATGTTAAATAAATTTTAAAGAAATGTATTAAAAACAGAAAGGTATACTAATTTAGAGGTACCATGTTTCTGCTTTCTAATACATTTTTATTAAGTACATACAGTCAATATTTCTACTTAGTTATCACAAAATATAAGTCAAAGGTTAGAATAGGAGGTCTCTCAAGAGATCATCTGACCCAAATCCCTTTCTTAAAACAAGTAGGGTACTACAAGAAAGGCCAATCTGAGGAAAGTGGCTCAGAGCCAGATAAACCTGGCATTGTGTGCCATCTCCTCTTATCAGCTGGGAACCTCTGGCAAATAATTTACGCTGTGTGTCTCAGTTTCCTCTCTGTGAAACAGGAATAATACGAGTACTGACTAGACTTCCCAGTGTCTGGCACACAAGAAGTAGTACTCCATCGATGCTGGTTCCTATCAGCATCACCAACGGTATTTTACAGATGACGAGACTGAAGTTCAGAGAGAACTGGCCCAAAGTCATTAAAACTAGGAAGTATACCCCAGACAGAAATATAAGGAAATGATGCCTTCTTTATTTAAACAGAAGCCAGAATCTCTTTAGCTGGTTCACAAAGCACAGTCACTCCATGGAGAGGCTAGACTATTCTGCTCCAACCTTGTCCTAAGAGCCACCTTCTCCCCACAGACTGCAGGTCTCTTGTTACTAGTGCTAGTAACAAAGAGGCCAAAGATTCTTCCCACTGGGTCTTTCAGAACTACAGAGAATACAAGATATAGTATTTTTCCACTTCTTTTTTTTCCTGCTTCCACATGAATTCAGGTATCCACAATACTTTTACTGGGGTTATATCACCTACCTTAGTACACGAGTGAGTCTTAAAGGGAAGGGAAGATTGCATTAAGATCTCAAGTATGTGTGAAGGAAAATGGCTTGAAAAAAGCAACCTGAGATTTCTGACATGACTTCCCGCTGCCCACCACCACCAACACAGGCCTGTGCCCTCATTAACAATCATTAGGTTAAAATTACTCAACCAAATGCTTTGCTTAAAGCCTTAGGATAACAACAAAAGGGCAGCAAACGTGGAATATCACTAACAGAGACAATATAACTTACAAAACACAGTAAATGCACTGCTATACTTACTAGAAAGAATCCCTCCATCCTGGCTCCTAATTTCTCCACATGGTAGAGTCATCTTTACCCCCAGTTATCAGAAATAGTTCCAACCCCAAAACCCCTGGAATCCAGGGCACGAGAAAGAAGGCAAGTGACCAATTCTCCCCACCTAGAGACCTCCTCCATATCTGTGTCTACGGACCTGCCTCTCCTGTGATGATTATGATACTAGAATCACCCCACCGTCCTGGAAAGACCTCTACCTCTAACCCATAGGAATGAAGCTTTGGTTAGACAATCATATGTCAGTGTAGCATTATAACTCTAATACGGTGAGAGTAGATAAGTGAGAATAGCCATCCCTTATAAAAACACAGGTTTCCAGTCTTTAACGCTAAAGGCTTTTCTTTTGTTACACCATGCTACTTCTCTTTTATTTTGATAAATTTAAACACATAAATCTGAAAGATATTCAAATTAATGGAAAATTATTTCTAGTAATCAAAACAATTTACAGTTCTCAAGCATGACAATTTGTAAATAGCTATGTCCGATTTAAATGTGATATGGTTGAGCTACTAA
Organism: Pseudorca crassidens; assembly: GCF_039906515.1. NCBI lineage: Eukaryota > Metazoa > Chordata > Mammalia > Artiodactyla > Delphinidae > Pseudorca > Pseudorca crassidens. Next base: position 77,297,783 of record NC_090309.1, on the reverse strand, counting down.
AAAATGTTCATCAAAAGTTATACCTTTCTCTCCCTTCTTTTCGAGACCGGGTGATCTGATTAATTTCCAATGCTGTGAGCTTCTTTGCCACACGATACTGCCAGGTATAAAATGCTTCTTTTGAAGCTGCTATCACATGGGTTTTGGTCATTGTAACAAACAATGGTACTATTAAAAAGAACATTAAGGCAATTAGGTTACAATTAGAATCGCAAAATGTGCTGCAAAAGACTTCAGTGATCACTGAGTCCAACCTCGCATCTTATAGACAGTATGCCCTAAAAACAGTCTGAGAACTCAGAAGAGTCAAAAGTTGGTAGGACCACACAGAAATATCAACTCAAAATGAATCAGACATAAGTATAGAACTCTTAGAAGAAAACTTATGTGTAAATCTATGGGACATTGGGTTAGGCAATGATTTCTTAAATATGACACCAAAACCACAAGCAAGAAAAGAAAAAGTAGGGCTTCCCTGGTGGCGCAGTGGTTGAGAGTCCGCCTGCCGATGCAGGGGACATGGGTTCGTGCCCCGGTCCGAGAAGATCCCACATGCCACGGAGCGGCTGGGCCCGTGGGCCATGGCCGCTGAGCCTGTGCGTCCAGAGCCTGTGCTCCGCAATGGAAGAGGCCACAACAGTGAGAGGCCATGTACCGCAAAAAAAAAAAAAAGAAAAGAAAAGAAAAGAAAAAGTAGATAAACTGGACTTCATCAAAATTAAAAATGTTTGTGCTTCAAAGGACACCAGCAAAAAAGTGAAAAAACAATCCACAAATGGAAGAAAATATTTGAAAATCATATACATGATAGGGAATTACATCTAGAATGTATAAAGAACTCTTGTAACTCAATAATAAAAAGACAAATAGCACAATTTAAAATTGGGCAAAGCATCTGAGCAGACATTTTTCCAATGAAGATACACAAATGGCTACTAAGCAAATGAAAAGATGCTCAACATTATTAGCCACCAGGCAAAGCAAAATCACAATGAGATAACATTTCACACCTACTAGCATGGCTAGAATCAAGAAGTCAGACAATAATGAGTATTTGCAAAAAATGTGGAGAAATGGTAGGAATGTAAGTGGTGCATCCACTTTGAAAAATAGCTCGGTAGTTCTTCAACATGTTAAATGTATCAGTAGAATTACCACATGCCCTAGCAATTCCACGCCTAGGTATATATCCAAGAGAAATGAGAACATATGTCTACACAAAAACTCATACACAGGGGTCTCCCTGGTGGCGCAGTGGTTGGGAGTCCGCCTGCTGATGCAGGGGACACGGGTTCGTGCCCTGGACCAGGAGGATCCCACGTGCCGCGGAGCGGCGGGGCCCGTGAGCCATGGCCGCTGAGCCTGCGCGTCCGGAGCCTATGCTCCGCAACCGGAGAGGCAGCGGCAGTGAGAGGCCCGCGTACAGCAAAAACAAACAAACAAACAAAAAAACTCATACACAAATATTAATAACAGCATTCATAACAGTCAAAAAAATAGAAACAGCCCAAATGTCCAAATGGATAAATAAAATCCCACTCCTTCCTCCCATCCCCACTACCATTACTGCTTGGTTCAGGCCTTTATCCTTCCCTCTGATCTCATATGTGTTATATTTCCTCATTAATTTAGTAAATGAAATTCTCCAAATTTAGGAATATAGTCTCTTAAACATTTTTTTCATCTGTTCCATTTCTTAGAGAATATTTAATTAAATTCCTACTGTGTACCCTTTGATGAAGTAGTCTCATCAAATCCATCTTACAGATACAGAGGATTAAAGATGTAAAATAACTTGCCCAAGGTCACAAACAAACAATACAAAATTAAACACACACATTCACAAAAATATAGAAAAACAAAAAACTCTTTCATAAAAGATCATTTTAGTAGCTAATTTCTAAATTCACAATTAAAATGGTACAAAACATATTGCTCTATTCAAAACTACTGTACAAAGTAATCATTAATACAGTCAGAATAAAGGAACAGTGTTAATAACAGCTACCGTTTATGGAGTTCTTGCCACAGCCCAAATAAAGGACATTTAGGGCAGTAAGAGACTTAGGAACTAAACAAAGAATTAGAAACTAGATTGATGGTATAGTGTTAACTGAACAGATTAACAAGTCGAGATTCAAACGCAAGAATTTTTATATGCTAAATAAATAGCTCAGTATAGTTGAATCATATTAAAAAGTTGTTTTTAATTACAGTTGTCAAGATTTCTCTATTCAAAATGTGTCCCACTACCAAACTCTAGAGGGAGTGAGAATCCTTCCTGTAGGGAACAGCTGGTTGGAAGGCAGTCCTGAGAATGGTGGCAGAGCCCTATTCAGGGGCAGCCCTGAGTGGGACACATGAGCAGGCCAGGCCTAGGCTTTGCTGAGCTTTTGCTGATCCCATCTGCACTAAATCGTAAGACATTTGCTAAATGTTCAGTAAATTCTACCACAGGTAGTCTGATGCCGGTAACTATTATGCCTTTAGTGTGATGTGAAGTAAGTTCATAAACCTTAACTGCTTTCTAATAAAATAGTTTTTCCTAAGCATATAAAAGCATTTTTCTAACCAATGTTTAGCTACAATTTTAAATTATACTCATGTTTCCTTTTTTTTGATACATCCTAAATAATCACAAGTTTATTATCAGCCTAATTAATTCAAAATTAAAAAGTGGTTCATAGCAAGTCAGACTTCTTGGATTTATATCACAGGCACTTGCTAACTCCGTGGCCTTAGATAAATTAAGTATTCTCTCTGAACCTCTGTTTGCTTACTGTAAATTGAAGATAATAATAATATTACCAACCTTATAGAGCTACTTTAAGGATTAAGAGAGATAACAAATATAAACCATAGTACAGTGCCTGGCATAGAATAAATGCTTAATAATAATAATTTTAAATGCCAATATTTATTGAATTTTAAAAATTATATGTCAGGCATTTTTATATAATTATATAGTTATGATATATAATATTAATACATAATTAATGTATTACATACATAACTCACACCTACCTTTTAAGGCAGGCACTATTATTACCCCCATTTAGCAGATGAAGAAACTGAAGGATGGAATGGTTAAATAACTCACTGAAGTTGCACAGCTAGAAAGCGGTAGAAGCTGGGACATAAACACAGTCAATCTGGTTCCAGAATCTGTGCTCTTAACCACTATGGCAGACTGCTTCTCATTAAGGGTTAATAACTGTTAGGTGAGGTTGCTATTATTTTTTGCTTTTTATAATAAAACGATATATAAATTCACTAGTCAATACAAAAAACAAATACAATATATATGAAACATGTTCTTTTGAATCAGCATGGCAGTAATTTTGGCAAATTCATATGGGCAGATAATCCTATCCAAATAAATTATGCTAGATCATCATTTATTATCTATCCCATCCAGGTGGTTTAGTTCTTAGTTTGCTAGAACTAAGCCTCTAGGGAAAAGTTAGAAGACCAAATTTTAACAGACTGAATATTTTAGGAAAAAAATATAATCAGGAAAAAAGCAGTCCATGTCCTTCTCAACTATTCAGTATCCAGAAAGAAAAAATTTGAAATATCTAGAAAGATCATTGGGAAAAAATTGTAAAGAAAGTAATTATGCTTCCATTAATTGAAATTTGTAACACTAATAGGTAATAGTTACTAGCTAAGCAAGGATGTAAAATAATTTAGGACAATCTAGGAATTCACATATAAGTAAAACCTGCTTGTAATATTTTAATGCTGAGGCCTGAAATAAATGTCTACATCTGTAATGTTCCCCTACTTTTCTACCTATTTCTCAGCCCTTTAAAGAGCTGCTAAACTGAAATTGCACTGAACTGTTTTCATCAAATCACCTCTCTCTGGCCTATATAGAAGGCTTAGTGCAAATGCTACCGGCCACCATTAGAAAGCTCCTACATGCTCCCCACAAAATGGCTGCAGCACAGGCACCTGGTACTTTTCAGGCACTTTTCATGCCTTCATTCCTCTGCAAATGTTGTTTCCTCTCCTTATAAGTGTTACCTGAAGAAATACTTATCCTTCAGAACTCAGCTCAAATGAAACCTTCTCTAAGTAGAAAAAATGTCCCTGACATCCTTATGCACCGACATCTACTTATCTAGCACCTAGCACCAAAACCTAGCACACAGCAGGGGAGCAAATGTCATTGTTCAATAGACTAACTATATTTTAATTATCTGTTTAGACATTCTACAGGAAATGTCAGAGTTAATTTCTTATCACTTCCAGTACCCAGTACAGTACCTGAAACAGTATATACTCATTGATGGTTTGCTAAATAAATAGATTTTATTTTAAATATTTTCATGCATTCAATAAACATTTGTTATGGGGCAAGCACAGCGTTAGGCAGTGGGGATACAGAAATGAATAAACATGGTTAGATCTTTAAGAAGCTCAAAATCTTGGAGGGAAGGTAGATAAGAAAATCAATAATCACAGTGCAGAGTAAGTACTTTGGATAGAAGCACACCAAAGGTATACTGAGGGCTCAAAGGAAGAGGCCCCAAAAATGGTACCTAACTCTTACACGTACAGTACAACAGAGCCTCACGAACTAAACTTCTGTAATAATACATAATGTTCTTTTTAAAAGTTTCTCTAGAGATTTTCAGGAAGAGCAGATGACAAATCACATTTCCTAGAACAATATCAGTTATACACTTTTTTTGCTTTAGCCTCCAGTCCTCATGAAAATTGGCATAGAAACTTAAAAAAGGAATTTCACAGGATATGTGTGAAGCAAAAATGTTGAATTTTTGGCTGAGTTTACTGCAGACCAGTGAAAGAACTGTTTGTTAAAATTTCAGCCAGTGAGACCGCAAAAAAAAAAGTTTCAAGACTCAAAAATACAAATAATCAGGCCCTCAAGCATTTGCCATTTTATGAAGGTAAAGGATTTACATCTGGCTTTATTAAAACATAGACTGCATGTGATTAAAATACTTTGAGGCTAACCCTATCATCATTATGATATTACGTTAAAACTTTTGATATTAAAAGAAAAAGCATATAATCTGAAGACTGACAGAATTCATCCCTTAGATTTAAGACTATTCTATTTCCAATAAAAAGAAGATATTCATGTGATAAGTATAATAATTTTAAGCTAAGGAATATTAACATTAACAAAGAACACTAACATTTATGTACATATATAAATACATTGCGAGAAACATATAAACATACCTAACACTGAACATAAGACAAGAAGTTGAAAAGTTTCAATGTTTAAAAGTGAGTTACCAAGACCCTAAACATACAGTTTAAAATCTTTGAGGCCAGTAAGTATTCTTCACATTTGCTTGTATCACCCAAATACCTTAGCAAAATACTTAGAAGGCACACTTTAACATTTAATTGTTAAGGCTGAATGTGAAATCTAAAAACAAAAAAGACTAGTCCTCAGATTCAGAAGATAATTCAATGGGTTTTCAGTTTTTGAAACCTACTATTTTTTCTAACACCATATCCAATAAACTAATGTACACTTTAAAAGAAAAGCATTATTTTGGAAGTTATAGTGAAATTGGCAACAAAATATTTGGTAACAATTTTTGACAAAATACTAAGAATAAGATTTGGAATTTTTTATGGTTACTTTCATAGCTATTGGATAGAGGGAAGGGTAAATCTAAAGAAACAAATGTCTTCTGAAAACAAAAAAGTCAGGAATTTTTTTAAGTTGTCCCTATTAATAAACTAATTTCATCAGAAAAATCTGGACAGGGCAAACTCACTTTAACAAGCAGCTAAAGTGTTTTTTATGGAAGAGAGGTACTTGGCAGTTTATTAATAATAAAAGTGGTTTCATGGCAGAATTCTTTCTATAATCCTCAGTGTATTACATACTAATCATTACACTGGATACCAATTCTCATACAATTATATTTCCCATTTAAAGCAAATGATGGCAGTACAGCAGTCGTGAGATTCTTGTGAATTTTAGACAGAGTGAACTTAAAAGTTATTGTATGAAGCAGGATCCTTCTGAGAGTGAAATGGGGCATTACTAATAATTTTACCATGACAACAGCCATAGACTGGTACTGAACCTGAACCTGGCAAACCAGGAAGTATGTTCATCCTTGTTTTAGAGAATACCGTTCTAATTAATAATAATACCATTGTTACATTTTAAAATTAGTTTACAAATAAGACTTGATTAAAGAGGGAGTAAATATTAACATTTCCTTACCAAGATCAATGTATTTGGGATCCAGAGGTGTGCCAATAGAATTACAAAGAACTAGCACAAACTGTGAACAAATAAAACAGAAAGTATCAAAACTCCTGCTTATGTATTGTAAAAGAAATAATGCTTAACATACCATGCTTATCTCTTTTTCAAGTATCACTAACATGGAAAGAATTGATAAAATTAAATACAAAGAACAGCAAAGATAATCTACAGCACAAAAGTAAAGAAATATGCACTAAAATTAAACTAAGGCTGATTTCTCAATATAGAGGAACACTGGTTTTTAAGAGACCATTTAAGAAACACAAGTACACTGGCTACTTTTCATTTTTATACTTCTAAAATTCCTGGTCAGCTATAACCTCAAAACTCATTTTTATCCTATAACCAGCTATGTAAGAGCTAACAATTTGTTACCGTTGCACCAAATGTTTCCATCTCGTTCTCCTCCTTTGAAGCAATATATAAATGACATGAGAAATTCAGAAAAATTCAGTTAATTCAGAAAAAAACATAACCCAACCCAATGAAAATAACTTAAAATGCTCAGTGGTTAACACATACACAATTATCAATGATTAATATTAGGAAAAATAATCGAACATAATGCACACTTTACATCAGATTATTCTAATGGTAATTTCAATTTTTTTGCTGTTAGTCACCTTCTCTATATCTAGTACTAAGAATAATATTTTACATAGATGTTTTCTTGATTAGAATAATAATTTCAAATAAACCAATTCTCAATGTACTATTTACACAGACTTCTTTTCTCAGTATCTCAAGTAAAACTTGTTTAATTTCATAAACGTAAACTAAATGATAAAAAAATACAGTAAAATATCATAATTTACTCTTCCACTACTTAAAACAAGCTTATTTACTGCCACAAAATATAAATGTTTTACATACTTATTATTCACATGCTCATAGCTTAAAGAATCAAATGAGACATCTTACTAAAAACAGAAGTCCCCCAACTTCCCATTTCTTGCTCCCTAGAGTAATTACTTTCAGCTCCTGTAATTCATTCTTTTGCTATTTACCTCCACAAATGTAAGTAACATGTTTACAATGCTACTTCTTGTTCTATTTTGTTTCAATTCAGGACATCATGTAACCATTACTTTCACCCCTCCTTCCCAGCCTCCCATTACACAGGAGCACACTCCCATCACTTCATCTTTCCACTACAGTCTTGTTAAATCAGAATTTAAGTTTTAAAATGTTATTATAGTTCAATTTTTAAACAATTTTAATTTTTTAAAAAATCTAGTGAATACATCATTTTGACTCTAAATGCTATTCAGTGAAGCTGAGGCAAGTATAACATGATTTGTTTTCCTTTCAAGCATGTTTTAAAGCTTTCCCTGGCGTGGATAATTGCCTTTATTTTTTTCTCTTTGCTTAGTTTTCTCTGTGTTTATTACTAACTCAAGTCCCCAGTTGTCTCCCAGTTATCTATGTGTCCCCTCAGGAGGTCAACCACATTAACTATTCTACTAATTTCATCTTGAATTTCTTTTGGAGCCACCTGGGCTGCTCTCATTTGATGACTCACTCCCTAGGCGTGTGCACAACTGCCAGCTGGTACCACTCCACGCCACTGTTGTCAGGTTACCTGGTTTCTTCCTCTTTCTTAGTTTATTCTTCGTTTTGGTAAACCATATCCCAAAGTAACCTCCTAAGTTAAGAAAGCTCGGAAGGTAAATTTTTGGTGATCTTGTACATCTAAAAATGTCTTTATTCTACCCTCATATTTAATGAGTAGTTTGCTTAAGGTATGGAATTCAAGGTGGGAAATCATTTTCCCTCAGAATTTTGAAAGCAATTCTCCAAAGTATTGAGGTTGACAAGTCAAATGCCATTATGATACCTGATCCCATGAAATCTGTTCTGGAACCAAGTGGGAAATGAAGACTGCGGTAACATTAATCTAACTGCCCTGTTTTCAGCAAGAGTTCCACCACCCTTCCCTGTGCTTGGTGCCCTTCAGTGCAGGGACTCCGTATCCTCTCTGGAGGGTAAACCAGTCTCCCTCGTGGTTAGAAGGGCAGCTGCCCACAGACTCAGTAGTGGGAAGGGATCTAGAAATCTGCTCCTTTATATGACCCTTTTTCTTTTTCCCAAAGTATTCTCCTGCCTGCATAATCTCTGGTACTTCCAAATCCCTTTTCTGTTCAATTCTTTCTCCTACCAGGTACCACCACCAAGTCCTATGTTTCTGGGATTCTGTGACGTAAACTCGTTGCTTCTTTCCTTTCTCCACTGATGGCTGAGGGTTCCATTTTCTTGGGTCTGCTAAGGTAATTACCACTAACCTCCTTACTCTCTAAACTCCAAAATTATGTTGCTTTTTCCTCTCCCTTTCTGATCCCTATGGGCTTATAGCTTTTTAAAAAATACCTTTCCTGTTGTTTCAGTCAGTTTCAGGAGAGAACAGAGCCAAATGTGGCTGTTCAATGGCCACCTTAAACTAAAAATTCTATACTTTTTAACGGGATGAAATAATTTATAACACAGCCAAAGACATTGGTAGTCCTTTCTTGAAAAATTTGCATACTTCTGCAAATATTTAAATTGTTAACAGACTTTTTTAAAGGGCATTATTTATTTATTGTATGTTATGAGACACTGTCTTTTAAAGTAATATAAGTCCACATAAAAGTACATTTCTGAATGTCAAAGCTACCCAAATTGTTATAAATGGCCATTGTTACATAATTTCTTGAGCATTTGTACTAGACATCTGGTTATTCATTTCTACTTATGGAATTTTAAATTGGAAAAGAATTGTGGTATTTTAAATATATTTCAGAGACAAAAAGCTTCAGTACAGGTCAATATAAACTGCCAATGGATTAACTAATTGGAGAAAAAAATCAGGGGACACAGAACCAATAGAGTCATATAACTTTCCAAACAGAGGTCTAGACAGACATGGCCAATAGACCCAATACTTTGCTATACCTGCCAGTACAGAGGCCATGCTTGAAAAGACAGAGAACTATAGCCCAATTCTGCCAAGTAGTTAACCCTTCTAAGTTTTAAGATATCAAGGAACACCTACCTGAGGATGATTTTCATCAGCTTTTGTAGCCAAAACGCAGAAATCTCCACAAGTAGTAATAGAAATGAGACTCTTCACATACTTAACATATTTCTCGTTGTTTTTTGTATCCCAAAATATAACACAGTACTCTGGACGATCAGGTCTGGTATAAGCATAAACTACAGTGTTTGAGCAATAACCCCACTAGGAAGAAAGGAAGAAGGAAAGGGAGGGAACAGAAGGAGGGAGGGCCGAGAGAGACAGGAAGGAAGGAAGCAAGGAAGGAAGGAAGGGAGGGAGGGAGGAAGTAAGTTAGGAAGGAAGGAAGGAAGGAAGGGAGAAAGAAAGAAAGAAAGGAAGGAAGGAAGGAAGGAAGGAGAAAGAAAAAGCAAGCAATTAACATTGGGAAAGTCATATTATTATATTTTTATATTTTTCCTCTAGAAATACTGCAGATACGTGGTTTATCGGTGCTGACAAAATAAATTCTTTAGAAATGGAAGAGAGAAGGACTGAATATTCAGCTTAATCTCTTTTCTCACTAAAATAACAAATCTAAAAGTAATAAAGACAGTTTAAAAAAATGTACCACAAAAATAAATTTGGTTTAACTTTCCTTATTTTAGTTTGTAAGATTTAAGCTTCAGTGGTGAAAATTTCAGATTTTTCAATAGCCAATAACAGTTGCTTGGGGGACAAGAGCAAGAGAGATCCCTGCCAAAGTTCAATTCTGAGTCCTAAAGCCAAAATTCAGAAATAGCGGCTTTGCCTTTTTTCTCCCATCCACGTTTTTTTATATTTGTTTTTATCAGAGTAACATATGCACATAGTTTAGAGTCAAATAATTCTACATGGCTTATTTAACACAAAAACAAAATGCAGGAGCCCCCTGCCTAATTTCCTCCTTGGGGTAGCCATTTACAACTATTTTAGCTGTAACTGTTTTGGTATTGATTTCCATATCACATGTGGATTGATTACAGAACTTAGAGCTTTCCCTCTCCCAACAAATTTATACGTAATTTTGAATAAATCAATATTCAGTGTCTACATTATTAACACTGTGTTTACTCTTCTTTTTTGCGGGGGGCAGGGGCCGTGCTGTGGGGCATGTGAGATCCCAGTTCCCCGACCAGGGATCGAACCCACGCCCTGCCACAGTGGAAGCAGAGTCCCAACCATTGGACCACCAGGGAAGTCTCCAGTGTTTACTATTCAAAGTAATATGGTGATTACTTTCTAAAATAAACTTTTTAACTCTAAAATAATTTTAGATTTATACAAAAGTTGCAAAACTAATACAGTGTACCCTAACCCTTTACTCATTTTCCCCTGTTGTTAACATCTTACATTACCACAGTACATTTGTCACAACTAAGAAACCAACACTGATACATTACTATTAACAGAACTCCAAACTCAATTTGGACTTCATTCGCTTTTCCCTAATGTCCTTTTTCTAATCCAGAATCCCCTTTGGAACACATTATTATATTTAGTCGTCACGTCTCCTTAGGCTCCTCTGGGCTATGATGGTTTCTCAGTCTCTCCAGGTTTTTGATGATATTGACAGTGTTGAGGAGTCCTGGTCAGGTAGTATGTAGAATGTGCCTCAATTCATGTTAGTCTGATGTTTTTCTCAGGCTTAGACTGGGGTTACCAGTTTTTAGGAAGATCACCCCACAGGTGAAGACCTCTTCTCATCACATCACATCAGGGGGTAGTGATAGCCATGTGACGTCACTGATGATGCTAACCTCGATCGCCTGGACAAGGTGGTGTTCTCCAGGTTTCTCCACTGTAAAGTCACTTTCTTTTTTCCCCCTTTTTTTCCATACTCCACTCTTTGGAAGTAAGTCACTAAATGCAGCTCACACTCAAGTTGGGGGAACGAGGTAGGGGACTTTGCTCCACCTGCTGGCAGGGTGGTGTCTAGTAAATTAGAATACTTCTGTAAGGAAGATTTGTTTCTTCTCCCCCATTTGTTTATTTAAACAATTTATTGACATCAGTTTGTACTCATGGACATTTGTTGTATAATTTGGGTTACAATCCAATGTTACATCATTTATTTTGTTGCTCCAATTGTTCCAGCCTTGGCCACCGTGAGCTCTTTCAGGCTGGCTCCCTTGTCCCTTTGGCGTACCCCATCCTTTTGTTTTTTGAGCACTTCCTTACTTTCTGGCACTATAAGATGCTCCAGGCTTATCTTGCATTTTCCCTGCCCTAGTCCTAGAATCAGTCATTTCTCCAAGGTGCTTGACCTTTAAAAATTAGATACATAAGTCTTCTCACAACAACTATCCTTAGTAGTTTACCAGCTCAGTCTCATACTTCACAGCTTGTTATGGGTCAAATGCTAAATTTAAGGTAAAATATTGATTAGTCATTATGCTGCTTAGTCTCATTTTCCCCTTCTGATCCATTCTCCGCCATTCTCTGGCCTGCTCCGTGCCCTGGAGGCTGACTTCTATGAAATCCATTACCAGGACTACCTTGCCTTCTGCTTTCCAGTTGGGCTTGGCCAACAGAAGGCACCAGCAGGTGGTGAGATGGGCTGAATTATTTACTCCCCAAGGCTGTCTCTGCCCAGCCAGCTAGCAGTGGCTGTGCCCCTATGGAGTAGACCCTCTTGCGTAGCCACAGAGCTGGTGGGTTCCAGGAACAATACTTCCTTCTCTTGCTCACTGTTGCTAGTCTCTGGGTGCTTGCTTTGTCATCCCTTTCTGGTCCCCTTAACTCTGCTCATCCCTCTGTAATAAACCCTGCATCAATCTCTCTTCAATTACTCCTTTCTGCCATCTGTTTCCTGCTGAGACCCTGACACTGTTGGAGTAATTTTACTAATTAAATACAGTATTCCAGGAACATTTACCAGTTCTAAGGCCTTCACACTGAAAAAAGCCTCCTTTCAACTGGTTTATAAAACAATGTGGCTATGAATATATGCAAGAAACACACATTATACTTTCAGCTATAACAAAATTATATCATAAAAAACATTTTTTTTTACATTTGCTCTTAATACTCACCTTATAATCGGGTCGAATATTTGCAAAATATATAAAAGAATCAACAGCTAGTGCAATTTTCAGTCCACCTCCTTCCCAAGATAGTGCAGACATCTGCTTTCCAGGAATCTTCAAAGTACCCAGATGCTGAAAAAAGTAATTATATTTAACCTAAAGTATCACAATTAAATAAAATACCACCAATCACTTCACAGAGATCAAAAGTGGTACAAAAATTATTTTATGAAAGGTTGCTACAAACTTCAAATCATTTCCCTTCAATTTTTATAATGTAAAGCAAACATATGAGAGGAGAAATTTACAAACTATAGCCAAAGAATTCAATATCAAATTTCATCAAATCTAAGATGCCAGAGGTTTAAATACGCATCTTTATTTTTATGTACAACTTAGGAAAGAAAAACACACTGCTAGCTAAAAATAGGACAACTTTGATTTTAAGATGCAGCCCAATTTAGAGTTGTAAAGAATTGTGCTTCTTAGAATCAATGAAATATTGGAGTAATAAACTCAATCCTTAAAGTCTTTCCTCTCGTTCAGGCCCCATCCCACCCCCAACAGCCAACCAGATGCCAAGCATTTTGCTTTCACTCCTTTCTATCCTCCACTACAACTGCCTTCTTTCTTGACTGAACTATGGTGACAGCCTCCTAACTGCAATTTTTCCCTTTTGTCTCTTTTCTCATTCCTGCCCTTCCAATTCAATCTCCACTCTACTGCCATGATTATCATTCTAGAAGACATATCTAATCATGTCCTACTCTGCTTTTAAAAAATGCTTAATAATTTTTAAAAATCAATAGCTCCCCACCAGTACATTCTCTAGAATAGTATACAGTGACTTTCCCCACTTGCCCAAAACTCTGTGGCTCAACACCTTACGAGTTAGCTGGAATTACTGTGCTCTCCTCATGAGGGAATTACTGTGCCTCCATTCCTTGGGCCCATATAATATCTCTTCTGCCTGAAATCCTCCTTTCCTTTTCCCCAAGACTCCCTCATCCTACTACTCCTTGTCCTGCAGGAGTATTCCTATTCATCCGTCAAGAAACAACTTAAATATTACTTCCTGCCTTCTTCCCGCCTCTACGGTTCCGGAGAATTTAGACAGTGAGCTACCTGAGAGCACTAACTTTATCACGTCCACATTTACTACCCTATCCCTTAATAGATTCCTTGGTAAACAAGTACTCAAAAAAATATCAAGTAAATAAATGTATCATGCCTTCAAGTGAATTTCTTCATATACTAACAGTATATTTAATGGCTAAATTAGCAAATGAATAAATGAATACAAAGACTTTTTTAATGTGGACAAAGAAAGAAAACATTTTTAATCTATGTTTTATTTGACAAAACAGTATAATCCCAAGAATTTTAATAAATTATACTGGTATCCCTCGTTCTTAAGCAGTTATGCTCTAAAATCAAATTTAATATATTAAACTCCACTTTGCCAGGGAAACCAATGGGGAAAAAAAAAGTTGTAACCTAGGAGGGTCCACTCTATCTGTCCTGCTGCCTGTACAAAACCAGAAGGAAAAAGCAGGGTCTCACAACATCACTCTTGGTACTGACAACCCATACTAGGAGGAGAATAAGGCCATCTTCTAACTCTGAGAAACACGCCAGGCGGTGGCAGCAGCAGGGAAAGAACACTGTAGACATGTCCCCAGAGTTATCTCCTTTGATTTTTACAACAGTGCCATGAGATGTTACCTTTATTTCAGGAAATACGTTAACCGAGTCTCAGAGGTTAAATAACTTCTCTAAGTGAAACCACACTGTAGAAACGGAATTCAAAGCCAAAGTCAGGTCAGCCAGACTACAAACCCCATGCTCTGTCATCCCCTCCCATGGCTAAGACCACACTGAGAAAACTAGAAGATCCCAGCCCTCAGAACGAAAAGTAAATTCTTCCCTGAGGTTTTCCTTAAGTTTCAATCTTTAGTTAATTTCTTCCCAAGTTCTTTCTAATAACATAGATCCAAAAATAAATACCCCATATATTCACTCATTCAAAAAATACTATGACTAAATACCCTGAGGACCTATGCTAGATACCTTTGATTACAACTATACCAAAAACCACTTACAGTTTTCAATTTAACACATAACAGTTGATTTGCAAGATAAAGCAAATAGGCCTTTGAATGCATGTTTTTATACTTGGAGAAGACTGAACTAACAAAAATAAGCTGATAAGATAATATAATGATAAATAAGCCAATGGCAACAAACAAAAATAACGAATAAAGAACATGAATTTAAAAGAAAGCTATAAACATTGAGATAACTAGAATTCAAATTTTTAATTATTTAGGAATCTTGAGAACTATACTTGTTGTTTTTTCTTAGCTTTTACATCTACCAGAAGTATTATTAGTTGACAAAGTACAGAGACTACATACTCTCCAGAGCACATTCTGCTGGGTAACTTTCAGCATCAGCTGACACCATTACTTACCCTAACAGAATTTATTAAAATATATTAAAAAGTATTAACATAGTGAAACTGGTATAGGTTTTTGTGTAGCCAAAAATAAATATTATTGAAGTCTAAGGTGAATTTATAAAAACCAACAGGATACTCAAAAGAGACTGAATATAGTCTAAAGTAAGAAAATAAAATAGGTAAAAATTATTAAGCTTAGTTACTAATAAGTTCTCATTTTCTAAATTTTTAAAATGCACAACATGTTAATTCTCCTATTTTATATTTTCCACTGCTGTTTCAAGAAAATTCTCTTCAAAAATTAAATTTATTAATAATACTATTGAGAAGGATACCATATGTTATTTATGAAAAAATGTTTATATTTTAATGTAGCATCACCTAAGATTAATTATAAAGAGATTTTCTTAAAATAATCTATTATTCCACAACAAATTGAAACAATTAGAAGTTTGGGAAAAGGATAGACAGCACATTTAATTTATCATATTAAAACCCCCCCAGATTAATCTGAAACAGCTAAATTACACTAAAAACAACTCGAAAATCAACTGTAAAGAGATGCATATTCAGATCACAGAGAAAATACTCTCAATAACTACTCCCTAATGATTTCTTATAGGAAACATCTGGTTTTCTAAATGTAAAGATTATAAAATAAATTCCACGATAAAATGAAGGCTTATAAGGATATTATTCAAAGACATACACCTGATAGTTCATCATTTTTACTTAAAATTTCCTTTTTAAAAAATGTGACAAGTTTATACCCCCTTCCTCCATTCTTCTTTCCCCTACCTTATTCACTGCATATTTAAATGGAAAGAAAGAAAGACAAAACCTTGAATACATTTACCTCACCAAATGGAGTGTAAAATTGCACGGTGTTTACATCTTTGTCCTGGGTGATGGCCTTCTGGGAGCCTGCCACAGCTAACACGCTGCCAGTGTGGTTCCACTGGATACTTACTACATACATGCCACTATCAATTAAAACAGGATCTAGTCAACAAAAAGAAAGTAACTGTGGTAAAATATTTAGTCTAGAGAACTTTATAATCTTAAGAATAATTTAAAAATTTTTTTTAATTCTCCACATTAAAGAAAGAAAAATTACATACTTTGGTCATTCTCATGTCTCATTATTTGGCATCTGCCATTGTCAAAACAAATCGCAAGGCAGGGGCAGTGTGGCTCCACGTAGCCTTCTGTGCCATGGTACCAGTGAATTCCAGCGATACTGACTGCTCCAGTGACATTCACCAAACAATTCAGTTTCATTTTCATCTAAATAAAATCAGTTAGTTAGTATTGCATATTTTAAAACAGGGATTAGTATGAACAGAGTATTATGGAAAGACACTGAAAATAGGATTTAAAAATCTGGTTTTGAATACAAGCTCCATCACTTACTGCTTTACCAACCATGGACAAATCACCTGAGTTTCAGTTTTCCCCATTTGTAAAATGAGGATCTCAAAAAAGCTCATAGACTTTTTATGAGACTCAAATGATCAAAGGTATACAAAATTACTCTGAAAATAGCAAGTGTCATGTAAAAGTTGGTTACTATCACTTCCACCAACGAATGGGTTCATGTGATGTCTTAACCCTCACTAAAAATAAAACCGGCCCATAAGTAAGATCAGAGATCTATCATAGCTAGATCTCACAAAGCTAGAGTTTTTCTTGAGATTCTGCTACCTAAGCCTATTCTATTTTGCCTTCTTTCCAGGACCTGATTTTTGTCCCTTACTGTTTAAATCTTCCATCCTTTTTATAATCTAGTACCTTGCTACAAAAATATCTTTGGTATCTCATGTCACCTTTGGCTTCAGGTATTTGAAGACACAAAGATCAAACTGCACATCATCCTACCCATCATCCCTCAGCTTCAACACACTGAAGCCTTGTCCTTCCCAGCTACCAGGAAATCAGAACTAAGAGCATTAATTTACCTTGAAGCAACCCAGAAGGTTTTTTTAATAAAATGAATTTTTAGACAACTGGAAAAAAAACCCTGAATTGAAGACTTTCTTGATTACGCAAACTATCATAATAAATGAATGTGTATACATATATGAATGATATATAAAATAATCATACAAAGTTGTGTAAATAAAAGTAAGGAATATATGTACTTACTATAAAATTCCCTTGATTATCATAAATGTGTATTTCTCCATTTGCCATTCCAAAAAGTAAGATTTTACTATCTGCGGACCATGCTACGTGACATAACTGTATACCCTTCAGGTCTTTTCCCCAAATGCGATTCCCTAAAACAAACATAAAACATAATTATTTCCTTAAAAGTTCAAGGTCATGATTCTCTAACAACTGTTCTAGAAATCTCTGTTTCCCTAAAGAGCTCTCACATTCTTCACAGTATTCATGCATTTGTTCAATTTATTCAGTCATTAAATATTTACTGAGCACCTACTATGTGCCAAACACACACTAAGCATTTGAAATAGCAGCTGTTTCCAACTTTCTCCCTTCTCTTCTAAATTCTCACTCAGGACCTCACTCCCAAATAGCAGATGAATTCATCTTTTACTTTGGAAAGAAAATTAAAGCTTTCAAAAAAGAAATCCCCCATTCCCACTTTCAAACATTCAGAACATAACTGAACCCACACTTATCCTTTCTGCTTTGCCCCCTAATACAAAGGAAGAGGTATGTCCCCAACCAGACACCAATCTAAAGCTAATCCCTCTACCTATTCTCTGATCTAATCCCTTCTGAGCTTTGCAAAGATCTCCCTCTACTGATTATTCACATTTTCTCTCTCTCTCTGTATTTTTCTGGTTTTGGTTTTGGGTTTTTTTTGGCCTCGCAGCGCGGCTTGTGGGATCTTAGTTCCCCGGCCAGGGATTGAATCCAGGCCTGGCAGTGAAAGCACCCGGACCTAACCACTGGACCGCCAGGGAATTCCCCTTCTCTCTCTCTTTAAACTCTTCTCTCCAGGCCCTTTCTTATAAGCATTTAAACATACTCAGGTCTATTCCTCTTCAAAACTACCACCTCAGATAAAAACAAACAAACAAAAAACTCTTCCTTCAACCTTAAGTTCCCTTCTAACTACCGCCCTATTTCTACCATTCCTTTCCCAGCCAAACTTCTTGAAAGAGTTATTCACACTGTAATCTTTGCTCCCTCACCTCGCACTCAACCCTCAACCCAACACAGTCTGGCTTCTGCCCCATAACTCCACCGTGGGGAAGCTGAAACTGCCCTCGTGGAGATCACTGATGGCCTCTTGATAAATCCAATGGATGCTTTTTTCTTTTTCTTTCCTTTTTTTTTAAGTACTTAAATTATTTTATTTCATGTTTTTACTTTTTTTGTTGGAGTCTAATTGCTTTACAATGTTGTGTTAGTTTCTGCTGTAGAACAAAGTAAATCAGCTATATGTGTACATATATCCCCTCTCTCTTGAGCCTCCCTCCCACCCCCTCCCTGTCTTTTTTATTGTTTTGACCACCTCTTCCTTCCTTCTTGGTTTCTATGACATCTCCAAGACTTCTACTTTTCAGTATCCTTTATGGAATTCTCTTCTCCTATCCATCCATTAAATGTGCTGGTTCTCACTCTACAGATGGCCCCTGGGTTTTTCATCTATTCCAATGGTTTAAATTACCATCCCTATGCTGGTGATTCCCAAAATTATGCCTTCAATCCAGATATTTCTAAGCTGCAGGTGTATATATCTAACTGTGGTCTAGACATATGTACTTGGATGTCCTATGGGATGACAAAATCAACATGTTGAAAACTGAAATCTCCCCTCAAAACCAGTCTTTTCTCACATCCCTTATTTCAATGAAAGGTACCACCATCCATCCAGTGGCAAAGCTAAGAACCTGGATATCAGTCTAGACACTTCCATCCTCTCATCCCCAACCCAATCAATAACAAGGTCCTATCTGTTCTACTACCTAAGTATCTCTAGAATATGTCTACTTACTTCCATCTTCTTTGTCATCACCCTGGTTCAGGCTACCATCCACCACGATCTATCACCTGAATTACCATAGTAATTTCCTAACTGGTACACCTGCCCCCATCTTTCTTACCTTTCTCCTTTCTTCATATTGCAAACATGGAGATGTTCCTAAAGAACAAATCTGACCACATTGCTCCCATTCTTAAAACATTTCATTGGACAAAAAACAAAACAAAAAAAACCCTTTCATTGGCTTCCCAATGCTCTTAGAGTTAAGTCCAAACTCCTTGTATAACTTATAATCTGCATGATCTGCCTTCTGCTAATCTTTCTAATTTCATCACATACAGCTCTTCTTCCTTTAGCATTATACTATACTGATTCTCAAAATTGTTTCAATATCCCAAAACATGGCTAAGTTCAACTCCTCTGGACCTCCTCAAATGCTATCTCTTAGGCCTAGGACATTCTACACACCAACCTTCTTTGTGGCTAATGCCTCAGCACAGATATCATTTCCTTTACGATGCCTTCCCTGGTCCCTCTAAGTCTAGGTTACATAATTCTTCCACATGTTGCTGTCTTTTCCCTGTCTTACTACCTATCACAACGCATTGTAATTGCTTGGTTACTTATCCATCTCTCCCGATCTAGATCTGGAATATTTTTTTGTTGTATCTAGTGCCTAGAACTACAGCTGTCACTTTGCAGACTCTCAGAAACAGAATTTTTTCATACCAAAGAAAATTTTTTAATAAATTATTTCTTTAATAGAGAGAACTTCACACTAAAACAAAGGTACAGACTCTCAGAAGGCCCAGTGTTATCTACGAACTAGAATTTTAAAGACATAGGTTTGAAGGTTACAAAACACAACAAACAATGACATGCTCAGTTCTACTAAAAAAAGACTAGATCATTTCACAATATGAAATGAAATAATATTTCATTTCACAATAAAAATACTGAATCATTATGTTGTACACCTGAAACTAATGTTATATGTCAATTTTATCTCAATTTTTAAAAAGTGATAGATCTCTATATACTTTTTTTTTTTTTTTTTTTTTGGCTGTACACGGGCCTCTCACTGTTGTGGCCTCTCCCGTTATGGAGCACAGGCTCCGGACGTGCAGGCTCAGCGGCCATGGCTCACGGGCCCAGCCGGTCCGCGGCATGTGGGATCTTCCCGGACCAGGACACAAACTCGTGTCTCGAACCCGTGTCCCCTGCATCGGCAGGCGGACTCTCAACCACTGCACCACCAGGGAAGCCCTCTATATACTTTTTGAAACTAAAATCTACATATTTACAATACAGTCTAACAAGTGTAAAGATAAATCATATAATTAGGTAGACATATTTAAAATAACTCTGAGAAATTAATTCACTTTTTTCCAGTCCTACTGTAGAAAAAAAAATTTTAACAGATTTTTTACTTGAATATACTTAAAAATAAGTAATTCTTAAATGTCATCAAATTGTACAGTAACTATTTTCTCTTTTGATGTTTATTCTTCTGTCAGAATGCTAACATATGATAATTAATTTAAACCTCTAAAGATTAAAAATGTCAGCTAAATCTTGATCTTAGCTCTGGGTGCAAAAATGCATTACCATCCACTGAACCAACTATCACAGCCCCATCCTCGTATACAATGCAGATCTTCTGTCCATCAGCATTCCAGCTCATGCTTCGAACCACTGATTTATTTCTATTGTTGATCATCTCCTCATACCAAGAGCCTGTTTTCACAAAGAAAAGCAAATGACAAGTCAAAACTTTCACATCTAATAAATGGTACTTCAGAGTTGAAACATTCCATAAAATACACTGTGGGATAAATAACTGCAAAGCTTTCTACAACCTGAGACATTTAACTATGAAATCTTCAAATCCAACAGAACAAGATGAAAAAAAAACTTGGGGCTTGACTAATAATTGCTTCAAAGATTATCACAGAAAACACAATAAATGCCCATCTTTTTTTCTTCTCTCTCTCTCTTTCTTGCTTTCTTTCTTTCTTCCTTCTTTTCTGTCAATTAAAAAACAAAACTTCATTTGCTTCTGAAGGCCGAAACAATTGATTTTTCTCAAAGTCTGACTTTTCCCACTTGAGTACACCTCAGATAATAACCAAGGAAAGAACAAAATAACCACAATTACTTCATTAGTATGCACAAACTCTCCAATGATTAATTATAGGCATATTAAATATAAGCATATTATGTAAAATCTCTAAAACTGCTTGAAAAAATTTTTAAACAGTTCATATCACATTAGTGATATCACATCACTAATGCTGAGTGACAAAAACGTTCTTGTACATGGGGTTGGAGTGAGATGTGACTTGTCTCAAGGTGTAACCAAATGTGAGGCAAATCACAGGGCTATTCTGTTTTCTTTTTGTTTTTTAAAAGGCTTTACTACATTCTGGTACAGGGAATTCTGGTCTGAAGCCAAGCAAGTAATCATGTAACATGGAATAACTAGTCAGAGCAGGGTATTATCCATCAAGACTGAGGCTCAGAGAAGACCTACTCTGGAAAAAGACAAAGTTTAATCTCCTATATTTTCACATTCTACTCACTACACACATATACACAGACATAAACTTTAAAAATCAATGAGTTTGTGTACTACAGCATGTTTTAATTAAGAATTTTTAAAAGGTATACACCGTAAATGTTTTTAAAACAAAACACATAAACTAAGGTACACTGTTCTTTTAAAGATGATGGCTACAGGCCCCAAGAGAACATGTTTTATGAGTTATTTTTCTGGTAATAGTGATGCACCTAAATTAATCCCTCTCTTGTTCTCTCTTGTGGGCAAAAGACACAAATTGTGAGCCAGTAGTCAGAGCTGAGATAAAATCTATATCCAAGAAGGAAAAGGAAGTTAACTGACTCATTAAAGGAAATTAATTATTGCCTTTGACACCTTCATAAATGTGTTTTTATCTGCTGAACTAACTCCAGCCACTGACCACAGAGAAACTAATCTTACTGGAAACCTGAAAAAAAGAGCTATCTCAAGCAGAAACGATTCTGCCAAGAGTCTAAGTTCAGTTTGAAGATAACCAACAGTCACATAATTCACTTTCTTAACGCAAGGTCACCGTTCAAAAGAAGTAAGGTTAAAGGGAGAAGTAGGAAGCCATAAACCCAGAAATATCACCCCTGTGAACTCCTACTGCCAGTTAAAAAGGGTCTGTTTCAAAGATGTTATTTCTCCATTCAAATACTGTAATCCAGACTCCAATTTGGGAAAGATTAAATAAGCTCTCCTAAGATACCTTTATATAACATCCAAACAATGATAAGACCATTTTGATCACTGGTAGTCAACTTCTGATATTGTTCATTCCATGTTACAACTTGAACAGAACCTAAAAAATTATAAGACAATTTAGAAACTAAAAAAGAGCTACAATTAATTTCAAATTTATATTTTTATAATAAACACCAAGAGCATGTTAAAATCAATACTGTTCCTGGGCAACAAACAGCAATTAAGAGTCTTTAATATTACTCAGAAATGTTCATAGGATGCAGTTACTATTATCACTCATTTCTACAATAATGCATAATACTAATTTTCATGTTTATTCCTATTTCATGCCAGCTAAGGTACCAATTATGATCAGCTGCAAGAGCTGCCATATATCTGATGACCGAAACAAATGTAAGTAAGATTTACCCAATTTGCCTGACTCCCCAAGATTATTATGCCCAAAGGACATCATCTAAGTACTTGTTTTTGGGGGGAGGTGGTATTTGTTTGTCATTAATATGTCCCCTAATCTCGCCTCCTGCACCACACCTTGTTTTCCATTCTAGTAGTAACACACTCTTGAGCAGCTCTTAAACCTCTGGGTTATAGGAACAAATGTGTTTTTTTTAGTTTTTTTAATCCTTAAATACTTTATTGTATATTTCCTAAGAACAAGGACATTCTCTTTCAAAACTATTTTACAAATTAGAAATTTTAACACTGATACAATATTATCTCCAACCCACAGTCCACATTTAAGTTTTATCAATTGTCCAAATAATGTCCTTTATAGATACTTGGTTTTCTCATTTCAAGATCCAGTCTAGGATCATCTAGTACGTTCAGTTGTCAGGTCTCTTTAGTCTACCTTTATCTGGGACTATAAAACAGACTCTAAAAAAGGATTATATCCTATCCATAGACAGGTAACAGTATTTTTAATATTTAAAATTACAGCTACTTTTTTTCATAACTATTGAAGATGTTACTTAATCATGTGAAAGTTGTTGAATGATTCTAGGCTGTGTTAATTATGGCTAAATAGAAATGATTACTTTAAATATTACCATCATTTAAAATGATGACATTTTTGCATTAAGTAGATGGTTTCTAAATACCTAAAGATAATACTATTCAAATATGATTTAAAAATTTACATGACTCACCACTATGACCTTCAAGAGTCTGATTCATAGAAAGGTTACTAGGGGCTGCAAGACCCCTCAATTTTGCATCATCTAGAACAAAAACAAAAACAAAAAATACTATGGAAAATATATAAAAGTGACAGATTATAAGATTTTGATATTTCTTGCTTTTTTTGAAAGGAGTTCCTATTCCTGGACAATATTAGAAAGTTTTTTCTTTTTTTTTTTCGGTACACGGGCCTCTCACTGCTGTGGCCTCTCCCGTTGTGGAGCACAGGCTCCGGACGCGCAGGCTCAGCCAGGGCTCACGGGCCCAACCGCTCCGCGGCATGTGGGATCTTCCCGGACCGGGGCACGAACCCGTGTCCCCTGCATTGGCAGGCGGACTCTCAACCACTGCGCCACCAGAGAAGCCCCTAGAAAGATTTTTTTAAAGCATGCTTTATCCTGATCTGTTTTTCTCAACATGGACAATAATACCTACCACCTTGCAAAGATGTTATTCTGGCAAAATAAAGCAAAATGTATAAAAGAACACTGTTTATTCAGTATACTGAATATATTAGTAATTATTATTGCTACTTATTCCTTGCCAAAAGATAACAAAAAGAAGTATTTATGACATATAGATTGAGAATTCTAAAGCATAAGAGGGATCAAAAAGCAAAGACTTCGGGGTTTCCCTGGTGGCGCAGTGGTTGAGAGTCCACCTGCCGATGCAGGGGATACGGGTTCGTGCCCCGGTCCGGGAAGATCCCATGTGCCGCGGAGCGGCTGGGCCCGTGAGCCATGGCCGCTGAGCCTGTGCGTCCGAAGCCTGGAAACTAGTTTTTACTAGATTTTGCAGAATCTTATA
This sequence comes from Pseudorca crassidens, assembly GCF_039906515.1. Taxonomy (NCBI): domain Eukaryota; kingdom Metazoa; phylum Chordata; class Mammalia; order Artiodactyla; family Delphinidae; genus Pseudorca; species Pseudorca crassidens. Next base: position 77,273,782 of record NC_090309.1, on the reverse strand, counting down.
TTCATTCATTCATTCATTCATTCAACAAATATTTATTGAATGTCTACACTCTTCTATGCACTGTGGAAGACTCTGAAAATAAATGATGAACAAAAGCCCTCTGCCCTCAGAGAGCTTGTAGTCTACTAAGGGGACAGATATTAAATACACACACACCCACAAAAATATATATGCATATATATAAAATTATAAACTGGGGAAGTAAAGGCATAATAGGAGACAGTAACAGAAGGGGATTAATTTAGACTGAAGGGAGAACCAGGGAAGGATTTCTGAAGAAACGATATCTAAACTGAGACTGAAGGAGAAACTGGGAAAAGCCAAGCCAGGTAGGGGGGAAAGTATTCCAGGCTAGGAAACAGCAAGTGCAAAGGCCCCTGGGTAGAAGTATAGAGCCTTTGGCAAACTGAAAGAAGGCTTTGTGGTTGAATTAGTGGAGAATGGCATAAGATAAGGCAGAAGTGATAGGCACAGAAAAAATGATAAAGTCTTTGCAGGAAGTGATAAAAATTTTAGATTTTATCCAAAGTGCAATGTAAGCCTTTAAAGACTGTTTTTTATTTGAAGTGACTTATTCTCCTTGATTACTAATCATACTATAGAGAAGAATACAATAATATAAAATGTCATCTCAGTAAATGAATCTTCACTTAGAAAATCTGATTGTTACATGTAAAATATAACATTTAAAACATTCATTTAAAAATACAAATTTATGAAAATCTTAAGAATTTGTGAGAGTGGGAATTATAAAAGTTGATGCTGAAGAAAATTCTCCTTTCAGATAACATGTATCTTAAAAAATTATGAAAAATATTCTTTATTCTGAAAACAATCTCAGGGAAAAAAAAATACCTGAGTTCCTCTAAAACCATTAGTTCTAATTATCCAGTTACTGTCTTGGTAACATTAACAATAATACACATATATAACATCACAATCATCTGTCAAACAATTAGGATAGAATAAATGTTGTTGACATACATGTTAGGTTGAACATTATTCTTTTAACAGAGGGTTCTTTCACTCATTGACTCTTTTAAAGATTGTACTACACACTTAAGCCTTATTCTACTCTTCTAAAAAAAATTTGATACAAACATTCTTCTTAACTTATAGCACTGAAAATCCATTCTAATGCCTATAGTCATAGTCACTGTAACCAAGTAAAATTAGTGATATGTGATTCCAAGGGTTTGCAGGACCTAACATATGTGAAAGTGTGAGGAAGTAGTTCCATCTTTCCACTTGTTTATATGGTCTGAATTCACAATTCTGCATGGCAGGTATGTTTTCTCTTTGTTAAACCACAAAGTACAGGACTCTTGACAAAATATATTCTGACAAATGACAATAAGTTTTTGAAATTCTACTTGACATGGTGAACAAACATGCATCCACATCTGAACTCTGTCTTTTGCTGGCAGCAACTCCAGAACTTGATCGTGCAGAAAATATCTGCAAAACCTACCTGGAAGTTCTGATGTCCAAAAAAAAAGTCAAAAGTTTTCAATGAGGTGGAGTAAAGCCACCAAGATCCCAAGACTCTACTGAGTTACATTAAACTCCCCATGGCCAATAAACAAACCAAACTGGCATGGTATGTGCTTCTAAAAGCACATAACGATAACCCTTGGAATTAAAAGGCATGATGAAAGGAGGCACCAGAAAAACAAGGCATTTGAAACCCATGAAGAGGGATTTCAGAATGAAATCAGTAATTCCAACCATCCAAAGTATCCCGCAGAAGCTCAAAAAGTCCAAAGGATTTAAAAAGATTAAACTGGGGGCTTCCCTGGTGGCGCAGTGGTTGAGAGTCCGCCTGCCGATGCAGGGGACACGGGTTCGTGCCCTGGTCTGGGAAGATCCCACATGTCGCGGAGCGGCTGGGCCCGTGAGCCATGGCCGCTGAGCCTGCACGTCCGGAGCCTGTGCTCCGCAATGGGAGAGGCCACAGCAGTGAGAGGCCCAAGTATCGCAAAAGAAAAAAAAAAAAAAAGATTAAACTGTCATAAAGTGACTGAGAATGAGAGATACAACAAAGGAGAACAGAAGACCCTGCTCAGAACACCAGTAACCACGCACACTAAATCTCTGAGGACCTTTATCTTAGGAAAACCCGGCTGACGTTCATAAATATCTGTTTTTACATTTTGCATTCATAAAACTTGTTAGCTTTTATTTGCATCCATAAAAGTTGTTAGCAGCCCAACTCCAAGAGAAATTCCTGTTATGTGCTGCATAGTAAGTTTGACAAGCAGGATCAAAATATATGGAAGACATTTTGGTAACACTTGAAGAGAGGGTGGGATTCTGAGAAGGAGCTGCTATGGGTTCTCCAGACTCGCTGGCAGGATCACCTGACTGCCTTGCTTCTCTGCGTGATGGGCTACAAGTGACTATGTGCACATCCATGGGTACAGCTATGGACATCTGACCTGGTATTTCTGGAGCTTGGGTTTTCAGCACATTCTTTAGGTACGGAGTTGGTGTGGTTTATGGACATCTCTAGAACAAAGGCAAGAAGCTTCCCACGTCCGTCTCGCTACATGGGCACGTCGGAAGGCCAAGGCACTCCCACTGCCTGCAGTTCCTGAAGGACTATGCAGGTGGCTACAGTTGGCTTGTATGGTCTTGGAACACTTTTTCTCTGACCCGAATGTTTGCTTTAGGGTGATACCTCCTCTAATGAAGATGAGTAGACTGCACCCTCTGCAGCAGTGGCAGAAAGAGCAAGAGATGCCATCTCTAGTCAGGGCCATTGCCCTCAAACCCCACCACAAGCAACTCTGGCCCAAGCTGGCAGCCCTTTAGAGACTTTTAGCAGGGAAATAACATGATCTGGTTCCTTTTTTTTTTTTAAGATCACAATAGCTGGAGTGTGAAGAATAGACTAGAAAGAGGCAAGAAACAATGAAGGGAGGGAGGCTGATTCTCACAGCAGTCTAGGTGAGAGCTGATAGTGGCTGGGACTAGAGAGGTAGCACGGGACAAAGGAAAAGGATGGATTCAGATACTCTTTGGAGATAGAAGCATAGGGTTGTTGATGAAGGTGATGTTAAGTGAGAAGAAAGGGGCTTCTACCCTGAGCAAATGGGTGAAATTTAAGATATTTACTGAAATGGAGAGAAATGAAAGAAGATATATGGGAGAAGGTCAAGAGTTCAGTTTTAAACAAAGTAAGTATGAGATGCCTGTGAAAGATTCTTGCGGAGATGTCCAAGTCTGAAAAATCAGAACTGGGCTACAGATATATATTTAGGAATCGTCACCCCATAGATGGCATTTAAAGCTAAGGGAATGAAAGAACAAGTCTAAAGAGAAAGTAAAACGAAGACAGCCCAGAACCAAGTTCTCAGGAATTCGTACAGTTAGAGGAGAATCTAGTAAAGAGACTGAGAACTTACCAGAAAGGAAAGGAGGGGAAAGCCATATGTATAAATATAACAATAATTTAAAACATTTCTATTCTCCTTTTGTCTTGAAAAATAATGGTTCAAGACAGAAGGAAAGGTCAAATTCTGATAAGAACCCAAAAAAGCTGTCCATGAGATTTGGAAAATGAAAGTCACTGGTGAGGGAGAAAAAAGAGGGAGAAAGCAGACTGATATTCCAAGAATAGAGAGAGGATAAAAAAGTGATGAGGTCCCTGAGAAGGTGAGAGGAGGTGGGCTCCAGCAAAACCTGTGGAAGTTGGCCTGTGAGAGAAGAAGGATACTGCCTCCCCATCTTAACCTGATGTAAGAAGCTGGGGCAAATGCTGATTCTAGTTCCTTTCCTTCTAAGGCAAGGGAGTGAAAACTGGGAATGCCACCACAGGGGATGCAAAGTAGTGCTTCAAATGTACTCGGCATATGCAGTATCTGGTGATTGTTACTGGAGGGATCTGTTGCATCACAACTATTATTATTAAATACAATAGACTGACCTTTTAAGAATCATCCAACAATATTTCTCATATTTAACTCTTTCAACATGACTTACACTCATTAAATACCAAAACAAATAATTTACTCCATATTCCAAGGCTCTCAAGAAACTATTTTCCATCTTGCTCACTAATTTCAAAGAATATTCTAACCACACTTCATCAAAAATGCAGAACAGGGACTTCCCTGGTGGCGCGGTGGATAAGACTATGTGTTCCCAGTGCACGGGGCCAGGGTTCGATCCCTGGTCAGGGAACTAGATCCCACATGCATGCCGCAACAAAGAGTTCGCGTGCCACAACTAAGGAGCCCGCATGCTGCAACTAAGGACCCAGCGAGCCACAACTAAGGAGACTGCGAGCCACAACTAAGAAGCCCGCCTGCTGCGACTAAGACCTGGTGCAACCAAATAAATAAATAAATACCAATTTAAAAAGCACATATATATATTTTTAAGTGCAGAAAAGGAAATGAAGTAATTTTTTTCTTGAAAAGCCTTCAATATTAAACATAATGCATTTCTTAACGTAACTAAAACTTCCCACATGTTTTAAGGCAAAAAAATATGTATATGTACATATACTTACATATATTTGAGAAATATAACAGAGACAAAAATTTTCTTTCAACACAGTTAAGAAAACTAAAGTGTTGAGAGATTAAATTACTAAACATCAGAAGCCAAACTCTGATTGGTACATAAGTATCTACCTTCCAAATTTGCCTTTTATTTCATATAGTTAATCTAGCACATCAAAACAATTATTCTCTCTTTGCTTAGGCTGCCATGAGCCCTCCACATAGTGGGTAAAAACGAGGCTTTGAAAGTGAAACAAACTAAGTTTTGATGGAAGAAATGTTCACATATTGAGGTATGGGGAAGTCATTCTGGCTTACATATTATTTAGCTTAAACTTTATGCTAATTAGAACAGTCTGTTTTTTAGCCTATCACACATATCTTGTATATGTGCTTTAACCATTAAAGAAAAGTGTGCATTGTCCAGAAGTAAAGAATGTCCATTCTGGAGACAGAGATCAATGCCTCCCTTCCTGGGACCTCAATGCTTGTACTCCTTCGATGATAAGGCTCCCTTCCCAGGTGCCAAAGCCATACTGACTTGCTGTGTAGGAAGCAAATATATTCCTTGAAGGAGTGTACCCCTGTCGTGTTTGATGTTCTTTGCTCTGACAAGAGATAAAACCATGCTGAAAACCATCTTCTTCGGAATAGTTCCTCAGAGCTGTCTGAGAGGCTGCCTCCCCAGCTATAGTCCTCAGTTTGGCTCAAATAAAATTCTTTTCTATTCCTATTACTTCAAATCTTAGCTGTGTCACTTATTTCCTGTGTGACCTTGGGCAAGTTATTAACTGATCGGCACCTAGTTTTCTCATCTGGAATACCTACCTCTCAAGATTATTGTGAAGTTAAATTAGATAGTGAAGGTTAAGCACCCCAGACATAGAAAGTGCTCAATAAATATTTATAACTGCCACTTCAAAGCTGTAGAGCAGTGTTACTCAAAGTGCGGTCTGAGATTCAGCAACACCAGCATCACTAGAAATGCAAATTCTCAGACCGAATTCCAGGTCTACTCTGGGGCTTGGGTCCAGAAATCTGTTTCAACAAACTCTTCAGATGATTCTTATGCCTGATAAAGCTTGAGAAGCAATGCTGTAAGGAATCCAAAATGTAATTTAGTTCAAATTTTACAAAAGACTGAACTAAAACCCAGATATACTCAGCAACTTGCTGAAAGACATTCAGAAGTCTTATGGCAGAGCTGAGGTTCCAACTCCAATCTCCTTATCTAAATCTCCAATTTAGACTGGAAATTGTCTAGCTCTCCGACCTAGAGCAATACTAGATAATAAAGAAATGGGAAACTGTTTGCTATGATTCCAGAGAACTAGAAAAAGAGAAATCAAGCTGTAAAACACAAGAGACTTATTACTAAAAATGGTTTTTTTAATCCCATTTTCTGTTCCTGGGAACTAGGTGCATAATTATTAACACATCTGAAAAGTGGAAAGGACAACATAGGCCTGTAAATAATCTACCAAAACGTGAGATTTTTGTGACCTTACTGAAATGCTGATTCACATCATTTTTATTTTTATTTATTTTAGACTCCTATTTATATAGCACAACCAATACACATAGCATAAAACAACATAATGACTTAGTTTTCATTCTTCATTCATTTTCATTTGCCATCAATAATTTCAGCAAAAGCCATCTGATGTTTACATTCAATATTTTCTGAACTTTGTTACAAAAATACTCTAGAAGAACACCCCAAAATATTTGGGGTTTTGTTCTTTTTCCTTTTGAAAGAATTAGAATTGCATACTGACAAATACCATGGGCAAATCTCTCTGACCAAATGATTTTCCATCAAGTTCAAACATTTGGGCTTGCATTCATTTACCTGTCTGTGTCTCTAATTTCAAAACCTTCAGTAATCCATCTTCACCACCACATGCTATGAATCCTTGGTCCTTGTTCCAAGATATACATTTCAGCTTCACATTATTGGGAATGGCAATCTGAAAAGCAACCACACCCACTCTCACAGCTTTTCACCAAGGGGTTGGGAATGAGTCTACAGGACACGAAGCCTGAAGAAGAAAAACGGCCAGCCTTGCAGAAATGTGAGCCGTTATGAAAATGAGCATAGTCCCCTGAACTGCCCTGGGCCCACTTGGGAAAGAAAGAAAGGACTGCCCACAAAGAGAAGGGCAGTGACTGCAAAGGAACCCAATGGGGAGTGACCTGATGGATTTTTAAAAGGGGGGAGGGGGACTTCCCTGGTGATCCAGTGGTTAAGACTCCCCGCTCCCAATTCAGGGGACCTGAGTTCAATCCCTGGACAAGGAACTAGATCCCACATGCCACACTAAAGATCCCGCATGCCGCAACCAAAAGATCCCGCAGGCATCAATGAAGATCCCGCGTGCTGCAACTGAGACCCTGTGCAGCCAAATAAATATTTTTTAAAAAAATAAATAAAAGGGGGTAGGGATAACGGAAGTATAAATCTATTATCATCAATTCATATTCCCTTTCTGCATACACTTTGGCTACCTTTTTATTACTTTTCTCCTGCCCAGAGGCCTGTGATGATCCAAAGAGTTTAAATCACCTGGATAAGCAACAGGTGAAGGAGGAAAGATAGGGAAGCACGAAGTGATCAGCCCTGCAGGCCCCCCAAAAGGACCTAACCAGGGGCAGGAATGGGAAAGAATCATGCGAGAGGGCTGCTGTCTCCGCCAAGGATTATTTGGGTCTTGGAGACCATCAGGCGGAGGTTCGAGGCTGGACCATGCAGGAAGGTGGGCGGAGGGACGTCGAAGCCGGGATCACCACTCATGGCCCTTCCGGCAGGATGCGGGAATCGCCCGCAGGTCGAGAGACCAGAGGAGGAGCGACGGCTCCGGGAAACCCGGGAAACTCACTTTCTTGCTCAAGTAAAAGAACATTCTGGGAACCCCGAGAGGACGACGCCAGCAGATAAAGCCCGACACAGGAAACTTCTTCTAAGCCGCCAATCGCTAGTACCCGCGGCTCTTGGAAGCTCCGGTCGCCCTGGCAACCGCCGCCGCTGGGTCGCATCCGGGGCGCCGAGGGACACTTCCGGCGTCGACCTCGTCTTGCCGGGCGTCGTGCGCCTGCGCGGACGTCGCGGGGCTGGTAGACCCGGTGTCGCGGGTAGGACCTGGTCGCATTGCTTCTGGGCTTTTCTGCCCAGCGCCCTGGCTCGTAGCCTCAGCTGCCCTCCGACTGGGCGGGCTTCGAGGACCGGCCACACCTCGGATGGTCGCGGCGGAACTCGACTGAGGTGTCAGTACCAAGTCAGTAAGGGCGCCCATTAAAATGAGGTCGTAAAGATGAGGTGTTCTGTAAGCCCCGAAGTCCCAATATTGTGAAAGGAAAAAGTTATTTACTGTATTTGGTAGACTGGCGCCGTTGGCCAAATGAAGGTACAAACGTGCATTTTCAGAGCATGCAAACCGTCCTTTGTGCCTTTGGGGATGGGAGAGCCCCCTGGAGCAATTTGGGGGTAGGAGATTTTGTTAATTCTGTTTGTTTTAGTACTTTTTAACAACTTGTTTAAGCTGTTACTGCAGCCCAAGGGTCCTTATAAAAAGAATAAGTGTGTACACTTGAAACTAACACAACACTGTAAATTACCTACACTTCAATTTTTTTTTTTATTTTTAAAAAGGAAAAAGTATGTGTGAGCTGTGGGCTGTTACAGCGTATAATTGCCATTGGGGCATAGCCTCCCATTTTTAAGTACTTGAGGTGTTTAGTATTTTCTTGCCTGTGGTCCACTGTATTCTTTTCCTACCTTATTTCTTTCTTCAATTCTCCTTGTCCTTTCTGAATGCTTGGAGAGTTACACACCACCACAATTTTAGACATAGCGCAGAAACTCCTATGAAATTATTCAGTCTCATCTGTTTTTTTAATTTGTCTCTGGTTTTACCTTTTACCATATTTGCGGCTACGCCTGTTGATTTGTATAATCTAGTGTGTACTTTATGCAACGGTAGCTAATTTCCCCACCTATAGTCTTTCCCCATCTCAGGCAAATAACGTTCAAATCCTTTGACCCAAGTCTCTTGCCTCACCCAGCATACTCGAAAATTGACAATGATACTAGCCTTTCCTATTAAATCTAAACCCAAGCTAAAATCAGATCTTCCTTCGGTCTTAAAATGTTTTTACTTTGGTGCCCCCACTTTAAGCAAGCCAGTATGCTTTTTTTAATCCCACTATTCCTGTGTGCTTCCAAGGTCATTTTATATATCCTATGATGTTCCTGCTTCCTTGGCCAATTGCGCCTAGCCAAACGCACACATCAGGTCTCCCTGAGAAATCCTTCCCAAACTTAAGCCCAATCCCATTCAGATAATTTGTTTGTTTTCAAATGAATGTGTATCTTTTTCAGCACCAACTACATCCCTAAGATATGTTTGTTGGCACCGGATCACGGGCTCCCTATACTGGACTCAAGAAAAAAATCAATTATCTAAGCCAGGGGATTCCAGTCAACTGGTTAAGCTTAAGACATGATTAGTTCAAGCTATTGATGGTCACACTCTTGAAAATTTGTCTCTCTTTAAATACCTTTCCCTAGTTCTTGCACATGAGCTCTCATTTATTCCTCCTATAACACCATTTCTTTGTGATATATTAATATAACTAATTTGTGCTCAAATAAGTTTGGAAAATAATACTTGCTCTATGTCAGGTGCTTTCAAAAATGTTGAGCAATAACAATAAATGTTTCATATAATATTTACTGCCTTTGATGTGTTCATTTTTCATGTCTTCCCTTTACAGTTTATATTTTAGATTTTTTACTGTTTCTGGGTTTGCATCTGTAGGTTATATTTTCTTTTCAAGTGCATATATTAATGTACCCTCATCATTATTTTATCCGAATTTATGTAATTTTGTTTTATTCCCTCTCCCACAACAATCTTGATTAAAGCCTTTCTGTTTAACCTGAGCTTAAATTTTTAATTTTAAGAGCATGAGATTAAATTATAGGAGGAGTCACAGTATTGTGTCCTTTGACAAGAAACTGTTTCATTCAAAATAATTGTAATTCAGCTTAATTTAAGAAAATATGTTAATAGGCAAAGTTGATATAAGAGTTACCAAAAAAAAGCATGACAATAATATATAAAGATATTGACATTTTTATTATACTAAACACAACATAAACCAAGAAAAGAATGAGTAGTATACAATTTAAAGAACTATTTTTTCTAAGTTATAAGCATAAAAGCTGAAAAAAATTTATCAAATATGTAAGTGAAAAAAAGAGTTAGTCTTATCATTAACATTTTAAAAGACATTAGGTTTTGTTACTTATTATACCAGTATTTATAAATATATAATTTTATTGACTGGATCCTAGAGTAAAACAGCAAAGTAAATTTAGGGTTTTTTTTCCTTGGTAAAAAGTTTAACACTTAATTCACAACTAGTTGTGTGTTTCTTTCTAACATCAGAATGAATTGAAAATGACATATAACAGTTCACTTAATCTGTATTAACTATATTTAGGTATGTGTATTACAATTTCCTGATCACAGCTTCAACAATACTCTGGCAAAAATGAGAAAAAAACAAAAAGTGATAAAGATATAGTTCTAAATTGTAGTCATCTCAATTTCATTATATGAACTTTTTATGTGTAAATACCCTGTACAATTTACACTCTAAAGTAACAGGACTGGTTTACACTATAAATACTATCAAGAAAACATCAAAAGTTCGCATTTTAAGCCTGGTTATCTTACTAATATAAACATTTAAAAATTAAATGGCTCAATTAGTAAAGAAAGAAAGAAAGAAATTATGAAACTTTTCACTCTGTTTCCTACCATTTCACAGTAATAGCTTAGAGACACTAAAATTTGCTCTTAATAAGGGACATTTATTTCCTTAGAAAAATGATACAGATTCTCCAGAAGATCCTCATACTACTTATCCAGTAACATTAAAGCATTAGTAATGGCAGATTACTAGCAGGAACACTGGAGTATGCCAAAGTATTAAATACACCAAATGCTTCATATTTCCAGGTAAAAAAATTGAGGAATTTAACGATGTATTTGTCCATATTCATTTGCTTGCAACTTCTCCAAAATGTCATCAAGTGGCTAAGTTGTTAAGGCTAACACCGTATATTTTTAGACATTAGAAAATGCAAACACACTTTCAAACACTTCAATACAAGATTATATATATATATATATATTTACGTTCTATTTTGAACAAAAAGAGTGAAATTGTTTTCTCACCAAAAATCTAATCTATCTAAAACTCAGATATTCTGTTCTTTAGCGAGCATGATATAAAGCAGTGGTCTTCAAACATTTTTCGTTCATATGGTCCCTAAAATAATTTTGACAAATAAGTGAATCTTGTGCATGTTTAGATTACATGAAAATTTTCATCATAAGTTTTAGTTGCAAATATGCAATTTCTGCTATATTATAAATATTGATGCTTTAAAACAAAATTTAAATCAGTCTTTTAAATGTATCCCATGTAATATTAATACTGTACTGAATTGTTACTACTGTTGTTCTTCTAAAATAAAATATTTCCTTGAATTTGTATTTCCTTTCTACTTCCTCCACAATTTTATTCTACTTTGAATCTTGGAAATCTGTTCTTTATCACTCTATTATACTTCTCTGATGTAAATTTTATACAAACAACAAGCACATACACATTTATATTGAAATTACCTTTGAATTAATTTTCTTTGACCATAAGGTGCTAAATTTTTTTAATCGTCTCAGTTGAGCTACCATTACAACTATTATGGGGACACAATTGATCCAAACAACAAGTAAGTCACAATTTTGACATAAAATCATTAAAAATAAAAGGTGAATTGTAATTAGAAAGGTATCTCCTAATGGGATGAATTGGGGGAGATGTGTTTATGAAGCTTAATTTAAAAGCTCTCTGGAGAATTTACCTTTCCAAGATATTCACCTTAGTAAAGTTCAGGGTAAGTAAGAGGTATGCCTTTCTTGTATAAATTTAGGAGAATGGTGACACTGAAGTGAGAGATGGGAAAAGAGAATGCCAACTGACCCCAAGTTGCATTGTAGGCAGATCGATTTAAGGAAGTGAAGGATTTGGAAATTGATTCCTTTAAAATTTTCTGTGTCCCCACATACTCCTGGAAAGTCTCTGCATACCCCTAGGGTATCCCTATCACAGTCTGAATACCATGCCTCTAAGATCCCTAGGAAAGGTGTTGTTAACTTGAACTACGCTAAGAAAAAGTACTTTTCCTGAATTACTCCTTTGGCTAAAAAACTGATTTTGAAAGTTTCTGAGGTAGTACCGTGTTACATTTTGAAATCTGCTTTTGGACCACTTGGCTAGACAAAGCACACAGCTATGTGTCGTCTGAACTATCACACTCCATTAATCAGCTGACTCGTTTTGTACATGTACAGATTCTGAATAAGAACATCATATTAAGGAATCAGGATAGTAGCACTGTCAAATAGAGTGCAATTAGGAGCTTATATTGCTATGGAAAAGCACTAGAAAAATAAATAATTACACAGCTCTTACATGTAAATAAGAATGGGTGTAACGGTCTTAAAACATTTTAAAAGAACTCTAAAGTAAAAAAATTAAAGCTGTGTATTACTATGGCTCATCTTAAAACTTAATGAATAAGGCACTTATCCTGTGGAATGTCCTAAAATGTCAGCTCAATTGTAGTACCTAAGCTGGCTTCAAGCAGAAGCAGAAAACCTTCCAGAAAGGATATGCTTGGTGTTCAGTCTCTGCAGATATGAGCTGACCTTATCCTGGAATGCCAGTGTGGCTTCACATGCACAAGCATCTTCTGTGGAGATGAGTCTTCGTGCTTCTGCAATGGCTGAAGACAACGACAATACACAAAATGTTATAGCTAATTAGAAATCATAGCAAATCAGGAAATCTGTGATTCAATACTTCCTTATATATATATATATATTTTGTTTGCGGTATGCGGGCCTCTCACTGTTGTGGCCTCTCCGCTCCGGAGGCGCAGGCTCAGCAGCCATGGCTCACGGGCCCAGCCGCGCCGCGGCATGTGGGATCCTCCCAGACCGGGGCACGAACCCGTGTCCCCTGCATCGGCAGGCGGACTCTCAACCACTGCGCCACCAGGGAAGCCCAATACTTCCATTTTTAATTCTTACCTAAATGCATTTTCTAGGAGATAAAAGAATATAAGAGCACATGGAAAGGGGAGAAAGTACTGTGGACTTTGTCACCAAAGAAACTGAGTTAGAGATGTTAAGGAAAAGTTTACAATTGTCAAAGCTGGGTGATGGTTATATGAGAGTTCATTCTATTGTTCTCTATACTTTTGTAATTGTCTGAAATTTTCCATGATGTAAAGTAAATATTTAAGTTAATGCAGGGAGAAGCCAAGAATGAAGAGATAAGACAATCCCTTGTGATACTGTGTACTCATTACGAAATGAAAATGTTCACTATGGAGAACAGTGTGAGGTTCCTTTAAAAACCAAAAATAGACCTACCATATGATCCTGCAATCCCACTTCTGGGCAAATATCTGGAGAAAACCCTAATTTGAAAAGACACATGCACCCCAATGTTCATAGCAGCACTATTCACAATAGCCAAGACATAGAAACAACCTAAATGTCCATCGACAGATGAATGGATAAAGAAGATGTGGTACATATATACAATGGAATACTATTCAGCCATAAAAAGAATGAAATAATGCCATTTGCAGCAAAATGGATGGACCTAGAGATTGTCATACTAAGTAAAGTAAGTCAGACAGAGAAAGACAAATATCATATATCACTTACATGTAGAATCTAAAAAAGTGATACAAATGAACTTATTTACAAAACAGAAATAGACTCACAGACATAGAAAACAGACTTATGGTTACCAAAGGGGATTGGGGGAAGGCGGAAGATAAATTAGGAGTTTGGGATTAAGATATATCCCTACTATATATAAAATAGTTAAACAACAAGGACCTACTGTATAGTACAGGGAACTATACTCAGTATCTTGTAATAACCTATAATGTAAGAGAATCTGAAAAGTTATATATATATATATATGTATATATTACTGAATCACTTTGCTGTATACGTGACACTAACACAACATTGTAAATTAACTATACTTCAATTTTAAAAAATGAAAATGAGGAAAACAGTCCTCTATTTGTGTGGCCAAAACATTTCAAGGTTTAAAACTAGATAATTCCTGAATTCCTATACAGACTATTATTCTACTGAATGGTTTGAACTGAGAATTCTTGTTCTTACCCATAAATACTTTGGAACTAAAAATTCAGGTTTGTATTGACATTTAAGCAAAGAACGTGGAAGAATGATAATTCTAACTCCAATTGCTTCTGTAATTCAGTGAGGCGGCTATTCCGACTCAATATCATAGCCCCTAAAGTTGCCTAACAGAAATAAGAGTAACTTCCAGATCTGAAGACTGATGAATAATCTTCCAACTGAGTAGTAGTACTGCTTGGGGAAAAGAGTAGTCCTTTGCTCTTGCATTTTCTCCCACATTCTATCCGTAAAATGTTACACAAAAATCCGAACGAACTTTTTGGTCAACCCAATACAAAGATAAGATACAGGGCTGGAGGACCATAAATTCACTTGATTAATCTATCTAGCTGTCTAAATCCTATTGAAACTTTTAGGGACAGCCAGCTCAAATCCCCATCTCGATCAGTAAATTAATAGTAAGCCAAAAAGTATCTACTGAATATCAAGTACATGCCCATCATCCCTGTACAGAGTATAAAATTGGTACCTATGATACTTTTCCAGTATATCTTGCCTGATAGCCTATAAGCTCTGTGAGGGTAGGGGCTCAGTGTAATATTCTCATTAAAACACCCCATAGAAAACTGGAAAACTGCGATGTTGCACAATTGAAAGTTGAGAGATGGATCCATTCACACTAGCAGCAAAAAGAATAAAATATTTAGGAATAAATTTAACAAAAGTAGTGCAAGACTTGTACAGTGCAAACCACAAAACATTAATCTGTCTCCAGTTCCTTCCTCGGGACCTAACAGAGTACTAGATATAGAACAGAAATTCCATGAATACTTGCTGAACAAATAAGTGAATGGCTAAAGAAATGAGGTCAGAGCCTAAGCCATTATAAACCATTCTGGAATCCTCACCTTCCAGGAGAAGAAAAAATTCCCAAGACTGATTTTTCTGAAGATTAAACACTGAAGATAGGAAGACAGCACCCAGAAATACTCACATTGTAAAAGCAAGCTGCTCCTTATTAACCCTCACCCTCCCCAAGAAACTGATCCACACTTTACTTCAAATGAAGAAGTATCTGCTGAGTAACTGTCACGCGTTACGGTAGATGCTAAGAGTACAGACAAAATCTACTACCCGTGGTGGTTGGGGTCTACAGGAGCATAAAACCACAAGTCCAAAACTTGCATTTTCTTCCCCAAATCGGCTTCACTCTCAGTCCCCTTAGTAAAGATACCCCATCCTTCCAGCTGCTCAAGTGGAATAGGAAAGCCATCCTACTCCGCCCCCATCCTATCCCCACATCCAGTTTATCACCAAGCCCTGTTCATCCTACCTTCAAAACATGTCTGGAATCAGTCTACTTCTATCACCTTGTCACCATCCTAGCCCAACTGCAATAGCCCCCGAACTGGTCTTCTTCTGCTCTTCATCCTCTTCAATCCGCTGTTCACACAGCAGCTAGAGTGACTTTTTTTTTTTTTTTTTTGCGGTACGCGGGCCTCTCACTGTTGTGGCCCCTCCCGCTGCGGAGCACAGGCTCCGGACGCGCAGGCTCAGCGGCCATGGCTCACGGGCCCAGCCGCTCCGCGGCACGTGGGATCTTCCCAGACCGGGGTACTGAACCCGTGTCCCCTGCATCGGCAGGCGGACTCTCAACCACTGCGCCACCAGGGAAGCCCTAGAGTGACTTTTAAAAATATAAACAGCATGGTGCTGCTCCACTGCTAAAAACCCTCCATGACTTCCCATTTCTCATAGAATTTCCCATGCCCCAGAGCAGCAGCATGGTTTGACCCTGCCTAACTCTCCAAACTGCCTTACCCCACACTTATCCCTGGCTGGTCATGCTTCCGTCAGACGGGTGGCCTTTCACCTCCTCTCCCCACTAAAGCCACCACTCAGGACCTGGCGTTGCTCTCCCTCCTTCCGCCAGCACTCCAGTCTCAACCTACCTCAGAGAGACCCTCCCAACCTGAAATAGGGTCCCCAACCCCCATTCTGTTCTCTTCCATCACTGCTCTTAATTTATAAATGTGTTATGTACTCGTCTTTTCCCTCTAGACTGTTACCAAAGACCATGCTTGTTTTGTTCATGATTGTATACCTAGTGCCTAGAACATAGCAGATGCTATATTTATTGATTGGATGAAGGAATGACTGAAGGAACACACAAGTAACCACAACACAAGGCATCCAGTGCTGAAAAAGAGGACACGGTTCAATGGAAGAATAAGGGGAATTCTGGTAGAGGGGGTAAAAACTGAACTAGTCCTGGAAATTAAACAAACAGACATAATTCTGTAACATTTGATTCACAAAAAGTAATTTATAGGACACCGATGTAAGTTATGATGCATAATAAAGACAAATGCCTCATAATGCATAAAAACAAATGCATGATAAACCCACTGCACAACTTAAGAATTAAAACATAACGAATGCTGTTGCAGAGATGTCATTTAAGAAGTGGAAATATAAATACAATCTAGGAGAAGATATTTGCAACACATAAAAACAACAACGAATTTATATCCAGACGTGTGAAGAGTTGTTATGATAAGTAAGAAAAATATAAATAACCCAATAGAAAAATAAAGGCATAAATAGATAAGATCTTATTTTCCAGATCAGAGACTGAAGTGACAAATAAATATAAGAAGAGAAGCTTAGCCTCTTTAGTAACCAGGAAGTGGGGAAAAGAAAGGCTACAGGGAGATACTTCTTTACATCTACCAGACTGACAAAAGTTTAATCCAACAAAACCAAACGTTGGCAAGGATGTGGTTCTTGGATTTTGACAAGCAGAAGAGGCAAGGGAAGCAGATTACAGTAAAGGATGGAGACAGGTGAGTACAGGGCATGCTCCAGGAATATCAAACAGTCCATGTGGCTGGATCACAGGTCTTGGAGAGAAGGAGTGAATCTGGGGCCAAATGTAGTGACAAAATGAAAAAGAGTGGTTACCAGGGGTAGGGAGAGTGGAATGGGGAGTTTTTGTTTAATGGGTACAGAGCTTTAGTTTGGGATGATAAAAAAGTTCTGGTGATGGACAGTGGGATAGTTGCACAACAATGTGAATGTACTTAACACCACTGGACTACACTTAAAATGGTTAACATGCTAGATTTTATGTCATGTATATTTTACTGTAATTAAAGAAAAACCTGGACTTAGGGAGAGACTTTAATTAGGGAAAAAAAATGGAATCAGACCATGGAGGGAAGGATGCCTGGTGGAAAGGTAGAATTATTTCATTCTGAAGACATTTGGGAACCACTGGAGAATTCTGACCCAGGAGCAAGACTCAGAAGCGTGCTTCAGACTTGGAGACAGGAAAGCTCACTCTTAAGACTGTCCTAGCACATGAATTAGGCTTAAAGGGACAGTCTTTACCAGAACATGTCTTCTTGTCTTCATTCAAGGTGTAGCCAGTATAACAATCACAGTGGTAAGACGCGGCCCCGTCATTCACACAGATGTGCTGGCACCCATGAGAGCCCAGTGCACACTGGTTACGAACTGAGCAGGAATGGGTCAGGAAAGAGAATATTCACAAATTACAACTGGAAACTAAACACAGACTTCCGGGAGAAAGAAGCTTTGGTTCGGTGCCAACAAATGCAGCAAATGAATCCTACAGTCGTCAGCAACGCGTCTCCCATGTTTCAGGAGGAGAGAGCCTCTTTTCCCGTTCCCTATCCCACACCCCTTTCCTTGTTATCTCTTGCAGCTATCTTGGTGCCTTCTCTTTTTTGCTATCTGCAGTCCTGGGGCTGCACTGAGTCTTGATTCTATTCCAGAACTTATCTCCAGCCTTTCCTGATGACCATGAATACCTCTCCAGCTATACACAGATCATCTTCACCATCACCAAAAATAAATTATTAGGGACCTACCTGCACATGGAGTTACATTTGATGCTGCACAAAAACTATGTTGACCAAGGGCCTGCCCTTGATGCTTAAAGTGGGACAGAAAACACTGGCCTGCACACACACACACACACACACACACACACACACACACAGAGAAAAAATAATAACAATGATGATGATGATGGTGATGGTGTGTATGACTGGATAGGGAAGTATTTGTGTCTGTCACAAGTAAATACATTACAAGGAACAAGGGCTTCCTGGGATACATAGGTTCTTCCTCGGCCATTGCAGAAGCCAAACTACTTTATTTGTTCTCCTCTAACTCTCCTCTTAAGTGTCATTTTATGCTCACAAACCTTCCATGGCTCACTATTGCCTATAAAACAGCTGTTCATGAAGCGTAAGGCCCTAGGTAATCTATCCATAGTGTCTTTCCAACTTTCACACTGATATTCCCCTTCACTACTACAATTCAGATGTTTCCAGCAAAATGCCTACTAGCAGAACATTTTGTTTTCCCCTCAGCCCAGCTTAGCAGCAACTCTGGCGATAACAAGTGGATGTGCCTGCAGCCCCTGGCCCGTGATCTGCGGCTCCACATTTAATTTACAGGCCTTGCCACTGCCCAGCAAGGGGAAGGCAGGCCATTAGAGGGGATCTGACCCAGTTTTAGAATGGCATCCATTATTGCTGTAAAATATATAAATACCAACTTCTCACCATCTCGTCTTTTCCTTCTATCTCCTTTTGCTGTCCTGTGCTTTGCACCATGAGACGTGTAGCTTAGTGTTTGAGAGCATATGTAACCACCAGAGCAAGTGCCTGGGTTCAGATCCTGGCTCTGCTACTCACTAGGCAAGTGACCATAGGCAAGTTACTTTGTCTGTGCCTCAGTTTCCTTGTAAAGTTGCTGTGAGCAGTAAATGTGTGACTGTGCCTAAAATGCCTAGAACCGTGCATGGTACCCAGTAGGCACTGAAGAATGTTGGCAAACCGTTATCTGGAAGTGTTGCCTGGAGTAGTCTGCCTTAACTGAAAATCTCCTTTGATTTCTTTCTTTAATAAAATGGTCCATTTTATGCCATAATATCTGTTGGTTTACATGTAAATGTGTTTTTGTTTCCTTTTCCCAGGTCTTCAGATTAAAGGTCCTGCTTAAAGTACCAAGAGGGATACTTGTAACAGTTTGAGAAGTGCAGCCTTGAGTCCTTTCCATCCAACTGACTTAGTCCCACCCCCTGAACAAACCAGTACAAGCCACTCCCCTTGCCCTTGCCCTCTCCACTCCTCCATCTAAGCCTTATCCGCCCTCCTGCCGAGGCCCACCTCCAGTCCCAGCCCTCTGTGTCCATCCCAGACCTCCTGCCTCCCAGCCCCTCCCGCCCTTAGTCACTGTCGGTCCCTCTCCCTGGCTAAGAGTCCCTGCTTTCTTAAGGTGCTGTTTCTCCTTGCACCCAGCCTGTACGTAGCTCAGAGGCAGAAGCTGACGCTTCCTTACAACCCCACAGTGCTTAGCAGAGTCCTGGGAACAAAATAGGTGCTCAGAACTCTTTTATTGATCTCATTGTTTTAAAAAAAGGGGAATTAGTGATATGCCACTTCCTTTAATCTCTCTTGAAAAGGTCACACAATACATCTCAAGGAAGAGGAAAGCATACATAAAATCTAGAAGAATATTGAATATGCCAAAACTAAACACCACCCTGAGAGCTAGGAATTTCTCTTAGGAGTGGTTTTACATTACAAATGCCACTCTGTTCTGCCAGTGAGTTTAAATCAAATTAATGAGGATTAGCAGTTCTGGCACGGGCTTCCTCGCCAAGTTATAAGTCTCACTTTCACCCCAGACTGATCATCTAGAAACTGTCAGGGAAAGACTTGCTTCAAACTTACTGGAATATCTGTGTGGGTCTAATTCAGTCATTTACAAAGCCTCCTTTACTAAAACGATCTGGCTTTAAGATTAACGCTACAGAAAAGTTCCAGGCCAAGTTTTAACTGGAAAAAGATCAGTTCAGCCTATCACACCAAATACTTACTGTCCAGCTGACTTCCTCTAAGGTTTCCTATTTGCTTTACAGAGCTATAAAATTTTCCTGGATTAGGACCGTACATTCAATTAGCTTTTCTTATATCCCCCACTCCCTACCCGTTACCCAGTAATTTTCTGAAGTGAGCTATGTTTGGAAAACCTCGTGAGCTCACTGCCTCCTGAGCAATGTTTACCTTGGTCTGAAAAGCATGGTAGAATGTCTGAAGCCCGATTCCTTACATTACCTTTAAGAATCTCTCTCTTGGTGAAATGCAAGTTGGTTTCACTGCAGTAGAAAGAGCCCCGGATGAAAGAATTTACTGAGTGGACCTTACCTGAACACGTTTTTTTATCTTCATTCAGAGTGTAGCCCTCGTAGCATTCACAGTGATGAGACCCAGCTCTGTCATTCACACAAATGTGCTGACAGTCGTGTGTGCCCAAAGCACACTGATCTTGAGCTGCCCAACAAAAGTCCAGAAGAAAAGATGTTAAACGTGGAAGAGTCTTTTATCAGCCATATATAGAAATCTTCTTATTTGCAGCTAGCGATGCAGAGAGGAAAACTTATTAGAAACCACTCAAAGCCATCAGTAATATCTGTTCTCACTAGGAATTAGCTGAGTAAAACAAACTCCTACACACACAATACTTATGCTTCTATTTTTCCCCACCCCTTTTCAGAATCATCTATACTGAGCTTTTTTTTTTTTGCAGTACGCGGGCCTCGCACTGTTGTGGCCTCTCCCGTTGCGGAGCACAGGCTCCGGACGCGCAGGCTCAGCGGCCATGGCTCACGGGCCCAGCCGCTCCGCGGCATGTGGGATCTTCCCAGACCGGGGCACGGACCCGTGTCGCCTGCATCGGGAGGTGGACTCTCAACTACTGCGCCACCAGGGAAGCCCTATACTGAGCTCTTATAATCGAAGTATCTCATGAATACTCTCTAAAGCGTTCCTTTTAGATTTGTTGTATTTATGCTGAATCAGAGGGATTCTAACAGCTGGGGGACGAATTATACTAGAATCAGAAAGACATAGAATTAGAGTTTGAAGAAACTGTAGCTCGACCCTCTCCTGTAATAAATGAGGAAACTGAGTCCAAAGGAGACCAAATGACTCAGAACAGCATCAGAACTCAAGACCCAAATTGCTACTCAATGTATTTTTCTCTGTACTGACATGATATTTTTTAACTTTTTTTTTTTATCTTTGAGCTTTTTGTTTTGAAATCACTTCAGGCTTATGAAAAAGTTTCAAAAATAGTGAAAAAAATCCAGTACTTCACCCCGTTTCCCCAAATGTTAACATCCTATATAAGCACAGTGTAATTACCAAAACCAGGAAACTAATACTGATACAATACCATTAACTAACCTACAGACCTTATTCAAATTTTGCCAATGGTTCCACCACTAATGTCCTTTTTCTGGTCCAGGATCCAATCCAGGATCACACATTGCATTAAGTTGTCACATCTCCTTAGTTTCCGCCAATCTGGGACATTTCTTTAGTCTGTCTTTGCCTTTCATGACTGTGACACTTTTGAAAATTACTGAAAAATTAGTTTGTAGAATGTCTCTCAATTTGGGTTTGTCTGAGGTTTCCTCATGATTCTGAATTTTTAGCAAGAATACCACAGAAGTGCTATTGTGCCCTCAGAACATCATGTCAGGAGATGCATGACGTCACTGTGTGTTATTGCTGGTGATGTTAACTCTGATGTCTTGGTTGAAGTGGTGTCTGCCAGGTTTCTCCACTATGGAATGACTGCTTTTCTTTCTGTAAGTAGTAAGTTCCTTGTGGGCTGTTATTTGATTTTCACATACTAAATTGTCTTTAGATTCTGGAAAGGACTCTTAGGGCTGGGTACAGAGAAGGAAATAACACACTCACACATGTGGGTCATGAGAGACACATGCTGCCATTTGTAACTTTTCTAATAAGAAAGGGGAAAAGCCCAAGATGGCAAGAGAGGAAAAGAGACCGAGCTCCCCGTCGATGTGACCCCCGCCAAACACTGACTAGGGAGACAGGTAAACAGGGAGGCAACAGTAAAGCCTCTGCCCCCACTTACCCGAACACGTTTTCCTGTCTTCATTTAAGGTATAACCTTCATAGCACTCACAATGATAAGAGCCATTTCTGTCGTTCACACAGATGTGTTCACAGCCGTGAGTGTTAAGAGCACACTTATTAATAACTATCAAAAGATGATCAGGACAAATGTCAACACATGGAAAACATGGCAAATAAATAACTACGGGCCACACCACACACACACACACACACACACACACACACACGCACGCACACAGAGTGCTAATGAAATGGGACAGCTTGGCACGAGAGGAAGCCTGCTGGATGGGGTGGGAATCCACTTCGTCTTGACTCTTTCACTAACAGACCCCATGACATGGGTAGGTAAGTCTTCTCCCTTCTTGTGGAGGTCTCAATTTCATTTTCTATAAAATGAGCAGGTTGAATTAAATGATCTCTAAGTTTTCTTCCTCTCAAAAGCTTTTTTCTAGGATTTAACAAATTGGACCTAATTCCCACTCTTCATTGATTGTATGTGAGTATACATAGAGCAGATGAGTGAGAACCTCCCTAGATTTTCTTCCACTTCTAGATTCCATGAATCTTCTACGGTCACAGACAGGTAAGAGGAGCTTGTATTTAATGAAATAAAACCCAGGAAAAAAAAAATCCAAAACCTCAAAAGGACGAAGAGTTTTGGCCCCCTTCCTCACTAGCCCTTTTCCCTACTAACCCTTCTCTCTAAACCTAGTAATAAGTACTGTAATAGGTACTTATACTATTACATTACTTATAGTATTACATACTGTTTTAGGTATTACCTCACTTTTCTCCTCATGTTCCTTTTCAAGAAAAGTCATTGATAACAGTAAATCCCCCACAGGGCAGTTAGGAGAAAAGCATAATGCCAGTCCAAAGCCTGGGGTGAGTCCCCAGATAAGTTTCCATCAGCCACCACCCCTTAAGCAGCCTCACCTGAACACGTCTTCTTATCGGCATTCAAGGAATATCCTTGGCTGCACTCACAGTGGTGCTTGCCTTCCCCGTCACTGACACACACATGCTGGCACTGGTGTGTGCCCAGCGCGCATGGGTCCAGAGCTGTGCAAAGGAAATTTACAACAGTCAGCGTCGACAGGTAAGAAGCATTTCAGATACTTCCTCCTGTGTCAAAACAACATCACTCTCCAGGTTCCTCTCTGATTCTATCTTTAGTTCACTCTAAAAATTGGCTACTTGTTTCCTGCCCCTGGTTTATTATAAATACCACTCTCAGTAATGTTTAAATTGTAACTAATTTAAAATCATAGATCTTGTGGTTGACTTTCTCAAAAAAGAAAGGGAATTTTGAATTTGGAGCTGAAGCCAAACACTTTACATGAATCAGGCAATTCGATATTTTATTCAATGTATCCACCTAGCCAGAAAAAAAGACTTTTGCCTCCCAACAGAAAGAAGGGAACAGTAATGTACTTCCTGAAGTTCTATGAGCTAGTGGTCCCACTGCCACCAGAACCCAGTTTCCAACGGTTCTATAGTTTGTGTCTAAACAGAATTCACACCCAGGCTTTCCTCTAGGCCTGGAACCCACTCACTCTTGGGCAGCAATACATGTTTGAAGTTGCAAATGGTGGAGGGCAATGTAGGTAACTGCCTTCCGAATATGCGGCATGGGTTCCTAAGCCCAAATGTGTACGCGTGCGACTCTCATATCTGCCAGCAGAATAAACTTACATGCTATATACAAACCAGTAAAAAGAA
This sequence comes from Pseudorca crassidens, assembly GCF_039906515.1. Taxonomy (NCBI): domain Eukaryota; kingdom Metazoa; phylum Chordata; class Mammalia; order Artiodactyla; family Delphinidae; genus Pseudorca; species Pseudorca crassidens. Next base: position 77,250,301 of record NC_090309.1, on the reverse strand, counting down.
AAGGAAGAAAACAACAATTAGATTACATTAGCTAAACTGCATCCTCATCTTTTTGCTCCTGGAGCCATTTTTAACCTCAGATTTTTTTCCCCCAGTGACATGTTTTGATAAAAGAATCAATGAATTTAGTCATTTCTGAGAAACCAAGGAGGCCTGTTGCAGGAGGCTGGCACCCCTGTGGCAGGTCACCCAGCCTCCACTATTTTGGCAACAGGACAGGTTAATATTTTCCCAAGAAGGGCCTTCTCATGGAATAATCTTTCCAGCTCGTTAACTACAACAGCTACCTCTCAGTCTTTTTTCCATAGAGAGGATATTTTCCCCCCAGAACAAGCAGATCTTTCGTACCAGAATGAAAAGATGACCACTCACCACTTGTTACTTTATGTCCTTCAAGCCCAACCCCAGGTGCTATCTTTGAGACCCAGCCTTGCCATAGACCAGCATCTTTATGGAAAAGTTCTCACCCACAAACACAGGGGGGTTTTCTGGGAGAAAGAAAGCTATTTTCTTTTGGGAAACCAATGAATGCTGAGTCAATGCCACCGAAGCCAAGGACAGCTTGTGAAGACCCAGTGTCCTAGGGCAGGAAAGATAAAGGGTCCCTGGCCAGGTCTGGTTGAGATGAGGCCAGACTTTGCTCCAGACCGAGACTTCGTCTCTCATTTCCTGACAAATTGTTGATTGCTGAGTTTCACATTCATTTATATATAAAGTCTCCTTGAAATTTACAATTGTAATGATTGGTTCACTTGTTTGTCTCACCCCCAGCCGCAGACTGCTGCTTGATGGTAGGAGGGACTACCTTATCTTTGTATCATCAGTGATCAATAAACACATGTTGAAAAAACAAATGTGAAATAGATTATATAGCAAAAGGTATCTACATTTTAAAATTCACCTGAACTAGAAATTTGTCCACACCTGCTTAGATAATTCCACAGAGGGCTTTGAAAGATTATCTCCAAATGATAAAAAATAAAGCATGACTATAGAAAGAAAGAAACAAAGAAACAAAGGAAGACAGAAATTTTTAAAAGAAAAACAAAAATAAATTTAAAAGTAAAAATTAAAAAGTTTGAGTCCCACAAATTCATAATCCTGGTCAGTGACCACAGATAAACCCGAGTCTTGAATGGATTCATATTCATGGGTTTGGCTGATTCATGCTAAAGATTCTAATTAAATCAGCATGTTTGGATTTAAGCTCCATCCTAAAGGAAGAAAGGAGAAGAACAGTAACAGAATAATTAAAAAATTAAAAAAAAACAAAAAATACCCTGCTTCTTGCTATCTCACAAGTGAGCTGAAATCCTAACCTTCCTGGTCCCTAAGCCTCTCCCTCCACAGGGAATAATCAGACACCGAGCTGAATCTGAAAACCGGAGTATTCACTAAGTGTACACACTGACTGACAGTTACACTGGGATATAAGCCGGCTGATCTTTCCACAGACAGACACAGTCCCCGACTTCTGCCCCAAAAACAAGCAGAGTTCTGTTAAATCTAGAGATGGAAAAACTAAAGAAAATATCTGGAAAAAATGTGGTGGGCAGAGGGGAGAAGAGAGGTGTCTGGAGATTTTTTTATTTGTATTTTTTTCTGACCCCATCAGGGAATAGCAGGATCATGTACCTTGGATATTTCCAGAATTTCACATTTCTAATGCAAACACAAAGATTTTTATGAGCAAACCAAGTTATATATAAGGCAGCTCTATATTTCTAAACCAACAAAGTATGTTTAAGTTGCTAAAAAAAAAAAAAAAAGAGGGCTTCCCTGGTGGCGCAGTGGTTGGGAGTCCGCCTGCCGATGCAGGGGACGTGGGTTCGTGCCCTGGTCCGGGAGGATCCCTCATGCCGCGGAGCGGCTGGGCCCGTGGGCCATGGCCGCTGGGCCTGTGCGTCCGAGGCCTGTGCTCCGCGACGGGAGAGGCCACAACAGTGAGAGGCCCGCGCACCGTAAAAAAAACAAAAAAAAGAAATACACACATATGAAAAAGTATTGCTTATATTTAAGTTTTCCATAAATTTCCACCAAAAAAGAATAAATCTCTTTTTTTTTGGATACACAATGTCTGACTATATAACATCTTTTCTAGTTGGAAGCAAAGACTTACCACAAAAGGTTTCCTGGAATCTAGAGGAAAGTTTCTCAATGACCCCATAGGTCTCCACATAGAAAACGTGCTCGTCCAGGGGCTCACTGGCCATCATCCTGAGGGACTCCATGTCTGCCCGGTCCACGCCCACGGCGTACAGCTCAATACCGGATGCCTGGGCCCGAGCCGCCACTTCATTCACCTGATCCTGGGGCCGCCCATCTGTCACAATGATGGCCACCTTAGGGATGTTGGAAGCGGGTCCCCGAGCTCCTGCCTCCACTGTGAAAGCTTCGTCCATCGCTGTCTGGATGGCCAGGCCCGACATGGTCCCTGTGGACAAGGGTGTGATCCGCGCCACGGCCTGTTTCAGGGACTGCTTATCCGAGTGGGTCTGGAGATGGAACTCGATCTTCACGGTGCTGGCGTAGTTCACCACTGCCACCCGCGTGTCTGCCGGCCCGATGTCCAGAGTGTCAATTACCCGTGAGACAAAGGTTTTTACTTTGGTGAACTCCAGAGGCCGTACACTACGAGAACTATCAATGATAAACACCAAGTCCAAGGGCATGCTCTTGCAAACACCTGCAAAGAAGGGTGTGAGAAACAGACATGACTAAGCGATGAGCAGACCACAGTCAAAAATGGGGCAGTTCTGGGACTTCCTTGACAGTCCAGTGGTTAGGACTCCACGCTTCCACTGCACGGGGCGAGGGTTGATCCCTGGTCCGGGAACTAAGATCCCACATGCCCGTGCTGCCAGGCCAACACAAACAAACAAACAAAAAACAAGAAAGAAATGGGGTCAGTTCTCCCACCCAGAGAGTTCTGGCCAGCATCCCTTGATCCCAAATACCCCACTGTCTGCTGTCTTCCCCAAGACCACCCTCCCTTTGGATGTTGAAAGCACTGAGGCCTTCAGGATTCCCTAGTGAGAATTCACATAGAGGTGTGACATTTCCCCAAATATCTCCCCTACAGGCTGGCTGAGTCTTGAAATTTCACTGGGAAACTTATCCTTCTGCTTAAAGTTTTGTTCAAGGGTTCCTCTAGACTCCCAGGAATGAATGGATTCCAGACCTCTCTTGGGCTTCTTGGCCATCAGAGGCAATGGGACAGTGACCCTGAATCGTGTGAAAGGTGAACTCAGGGCACCCTCACTGCACCCTCCCCTGCCTGCCCAGGCCTCAGAGCCCCTCGGGCAATGGCAGAGTGTGAGGTAAGGCACACTGGTGCTCTCGTGCTGGCCTCCTTCTTTTACTCCACTTCCAAGGCGGTGAAAACTGCTCCAGAGTAGCCCTAAATTCTCCCTCCATCTGGTCATTCACTCACGTTTAGTGAACTTTGAGGTCCAACTAGCCCTGAGTTACAGTTTGAAAGTGGAAAGAAGGATAACAACTTAATCTGGTCCCTGTTGACTTCCATCTTTGTCAGTATGTCTTGTTTTAAGAAGCAGAGGTTTTGACCTAGTATCTGTCCTACTGTCCCCACCAAAGTGTCTTAGTCACCTCTCTTTCATTTTTTCATTCACCAAATATATTTTTTTGAGAGCCTACCATGTATTAAGCCATGGGGCTACAAAAGCAAATAAGCCAGATTCCCTGCCCTCAAGAAACTTGCATCATTCCCACACAAAAGTACCTGGCACATTGCAGCAACACAATACATTTTTGTTTTCAGCACATCCTTCTTATCCTTTTTTCCTCTAATCTCGTTCTATACTCCTCCCTCTCCTAGCCACCCAAATCAAATCCAAAAGTCAGGACTAGCTAAGAAAGAAGCCATTCCTCTTCTTTCAACACACACACACACGCACGCACACGCACATGCACACACACACCAAGCCCTGAATGGAAATGAGATCCTTGGGCATGAAGTGTCATTCAGGGTTCTTTTCTTTCCTAATAGGGGGCTGGAAATTGATGCAACTCTAAGAAGGCAATTTACTCAGTGTGTAGGGGGAAAAGGTATAGGTATTTATTCATTCAAAATAAATTCCTAGGCTAAGCAGTTGATGACAGAAAAAGCCCAGTCTGGAGCAGGAATTATGCCTGTTTTCTTTTAAAAACTGAAAAGTATCCTCTTGGTTTTAGCCTGATTCCTAGAGGTATTAACTAAAACAATAAATAATATCCTACTTTCAATAACACTGAGGGATCACAGGATTCCAACACAACAACCCTGTGAAGTTAGAGATGCAGAGGTTGTTTTTATACCCATTTTACAGGCGAGAAAACTGAGTCTCAGGAAGCTGTAAGACCTAGAAAGTGGTAGAAAATAGCGGTAGATTGCACTCCAGGTTTCCTGACTCCCAGCCCAAAGGGACCTTTCATTTCATGGTTGCCTCTCTCTGAAGGAACATTTTCTACTACCAAAATTAACATTACCTCATGTACCTAGTAAACATCCTGCCTGGTGACTTTGAGCCACCAGCCTGAAATATGCTGTGCGTCATGTATTTAGCTAGGTCAAAAGGAATTAATTCTTTAAAAAAAAAAAACCCTCCAGAATTTCATTTCGTCCCTAATTACCATGCATCGAAAGCAAAGAAGAAGAAAATCCTTCCAGGAGTTGGATCTGGATGTTTTTGCATAATTTGAGTAAAGGGAAAACTACATGTGATACAAACCCGTATCTGACAATGCTGTCACTAACACCCAAGTGGTGTCCTTACTAATATCGAGGCTATGTTCTTGTAAGTAAACATGCAGGATTCCTTGCTTCTTCACTTGATTTTTCACATGGAATCATCTATGGGAGGTCACAGGGGTGTGGTGGGCAGGAATAATGCCCCCCAAAGATGTCCATGTCCTAATCCCCAGAACCTGTAATTATGTTAATTTACATGGTAAAGGAGACTTTGCATGTGTGATTACGTTAAAGGCTTGAGATTGAGGATGTTGTCCTGGATTATTCTGGTGGGTCCAATGTAATTACAACAGCTCCCAGAGTGGAAGAGAGAGGCAGAAGAGGAGATCTGAGAGATGACATGTGAGGACTCATCCTGCCTTTGGCGGCTTTGAAAATGGAGGGAAAAGGCCATGAGCCAAGGAATGAGGGCGGCCTCTACAAGCTGAAAAAGGCAAAGAAACGGATTCTCCTCTAAGGTCTTTCCAAAAGGAACATGTCCCTGCTGACACCTTAATTTTAGTCCAGTGAGACTAGTGTCAGACTTTTGAGCCACAGAACTCTTAGATAATAAATGTGTGTTGTTTTAAGCCACTAAGTTCATGGTAATTTATTACAGCAGGAATAGAAAATACAGGGGGCTTGACTCAGATGGCAGGACATTCTGTGAGCATCTGCTTACTTCCTGATTCAGACCCCCTCATCATTAATTGTTTTTGAATCTCACTCCCTTTTACTAGATAACAGCACTTTGATTCTCAGAAACCAAGAAAATGAGAATCTAAATTTCCTAAAATGTTTCCTTACTCACAATAACTGTCTATTTCTGATAGCTCTGCTAGAAATAAAAGCCCATAGCAAAGCTTAGCAGTTTCTGGGTGCAAAAAGAAGTGAATTTGAAAAAGGGTGGAATGTTGTGTTTATTAAAGAATTATCATTCAATATTGGTTTGGGTTTCAGGTAATAAAGGACCAGTACTGCATAGGAGGAACATTGACCACCCCACGCAGAATCCCTCCTCTCCCTCCCAGATGCTTCCCCAAGGGAGGTGGATCAGGACAAGAGGTAAAATTAACTTCTAGGAGAAAGGCTTCTCCCCTACCCCCATTCCTGGCCTGGAGCAACCAACTGATTACTAACTGAATTGAACGGTGGTGAACCCTGGCACTCCCTGTCTCAATGACAATGCTCTCGCCATATCAAATCCAGCCCACTGGAGCTGATGCAGGAAAGAATCCTTTGTGCTCTTCCTCAACATTATCCAGAAAGGTGCAGGAGGGGTAGACAACACAAATCAACCTGGGCCATGAAGCATCACTGGCCAGATGAGACTGGACATCCAGAAAATGGTTTGATGTAGCCTCTCTTTAAAGCAGGACTTTAACAAGTCTGATGCTGGACTTTTTGGTAATGAAGATAAAATCTTATGTAAACCATATTGAGAGCTTGGTAGCTTGAAGCAGTGGAAAGTTCCATGCTTGGGTTATCTGAGCCCTGAGTTTTATTCTGGGCTCTGACACTGATTTGCTGGGTCCCCTCCCCTTGACGAGCCTCAGTTTCCCTATATGTGCTGTCAGGGGCTGTGTCAGATGATCTTCCCTCTCTGCTGCTCTAGGATTTTTGCTCAACCAGAGAACTAAAAGCAGAATCTCAGGAAAGGTTTACTGAGCTGAACCAGAGGTGGGTCTAGGACAGAGAGCTGAGAGGCGCCTGGTGTTCCCACGGCTGCCCCATCCTCCCTGCCCAAATCTCAGGGGGCAGTTGCTGGAGTTTGACCTTCAGGAGACCCAAAGTCTAGCTCTGACTATGAGTGACCTTGGGCATCTCTCTCTTCCCTTCTCTGGACCTCAGTATCCCCACAAGATTCATCGGGGAGGGGATCTTTCTCCTGCACCACAGTCTGGCTCCGGCTGGGATGGAGGGAATACCTGGTGGATGACGGAGGCTCTTCCTCCTCATTCAACGCCTGATGCCCCTGCCCACCCAACATCCCGCCCGGCCCCGGCCGGGGATCTCCCTCCTTCCTGGAGGGTGTCCCTCCCTGAGGCCCTCTCAGGTCCCTCTCAGCCTGAGGTCCCTCTCCCGTCCCCGCCCAGGCCGTGTACCTGCGCCGCGGGCCCCGCCGTGCTGGCCGGCCCCAGAATAGGGCGTGCCGGTGGGGGCGGCCGGAGCGGGACGGCGTCCGGGGCTGCCCCCTGGGCCGCGGGTCCCCAACCTCAGGAAGCTGGGGCGGTCCAGGGGGCCGGGGACGGCGGGGGGTGGCAGCAGCAGCAGCTGCCAGAGCAGCAGGAGCAGTCCCGGCAGATGTCGCAGCATCGTGGGCTTGGCGCTGCTGCCCGTGTGCGTCGGGGATCGTCGCTCCCTCGCTGGCTGGGTCAGTCGTGGGCCCGTGCGCCGCTCCCGGGCGGCCAATTTAAAGGTCCCGCGGCCGTGGGCCCCGCCCCGCAGCCTTCGGTCCCGCCCCTCGGCCGTAGGCCCCGCCCAGCGAACCCGTCCGGGGCCGCGCGCCGCCTGCTCAGTGCATTCCCGCGGCTGGCGTGGAATGTCTGGGGCCTCTCGGCCGGCGGCGCGGTGCCCGACTCCGGCCCGCCGCCGCCGCCGCCCCTCCCGCCCCTGCCCTGCGCCGGCCCGGTCTCGTCTGGGTGGTCTCGGCCCGGTGCCTCCCGGCCGGGCTCTGCTTCCCTCCAAACTTCTGCCTCGCTGTACACCCGGGGCCTGGTCGACCCCACTCGTCTGGCCAGGGCCCCAGGCTCCCGGTTCAGGAGGCCCGAGCTCTGCCGTCCAGCTCCGTTCAGGTTTGCCTGCCTCAAGGTTTCACCTCCATCCTCACACCACATTCCTTTCCCCTACCAAGTAACCCAGGTTTTTCTGTGGGCTCTCTGTAAAAAAAATTAAAACTAAAAAAGGCTCATAGATTCTACCAGCATGAATAGACATGCTTTCATCGCAGCTTCAAAAATCCATAAACATTTGAACTTACATTACCAGGACTAGAAAGTCAAACATACATTCCCCAGAGAGCCCCCTGTGAGCTGGAAGGACAGCCTGTACCACAGGCTTCGAAGGCTCTCCCTTTATCCCACTTCCTCCCCAGAAGAGTGATGGTGGCAGCACAGGACTGGAGGCTGCCCAGGGGACCCTCCAGGAACTCACAGTCTACTGGCAGAGAAAGATGCATAAATGATGTACCTGTCTAAGGGAACAAAACACACTGAATTCAAGGAGAGACTGGCTCTGCCTGAGGAAACCAGTAAGGCTTCTAAACTAGCTTTTAAAAGCTACACTCCACACAGTAACCTTAAAACCACTTCTCTTCTTAAACCTTGCAACTTCACTTCCAGTAAAATCCGAGCTCCTTTTCATGGCCACCTCGTCTACTGAACTGACCACATCTGGAACTGTACTCTGCTCTCCATGCGTCAACCACACTACCCTTCCCTCTGTCCGGAGGACACCAAGCTTGTTCCCACCTTGTGGCCTTGGCACCTGGTTGTCCCACTTCCCATCTGCCATCTTCTCCCCCCACCCTAACACACCCGTCTCCCTCTCATCACCTCAGAGCAGTGGTCCACCCTAACACACCCGTCTCCCTCTCATCACCTCAGAGCAGTAGTTCTCAAACAATTTCTCATCTCATCAAACCTCACAGAATCTACACACTCCGTCAGTATCCATGGGAGCAGCTTATTAGGACATTGAGAGTCATAAGGAGGGAAAACATCTCTCAGCTCCCAGTGAGAATTCACCAATTTCAAAGAATCTTAGAAGAAGCTAGAATGTTATCATAATGGGCAAGGGACACTAAGAAGATTGAAAGAAGTTATGCCAAGGTGAGAAGGGCTTGCCAAACACAATGTCTGCCAGCTCTATGGACATATGTCATTTGTCAGTCATCATACTCTTTGGATGATTCTCAAAGCCTTTGAACACTCTTACTAAACTTGAGGATTCCAACTTTATGAGTCAGCACCTCCCCAAGTAGAATCCAGCAACTTGCTTCCCAGCATCTCTTGCAGCTATATATGCAAGGGACCCAGACTTCACTGACCAGATGAGCTCAGCCATTCTGTTTCAGCAGCTAGTGGTGAAAAGAAGCAACCACTCTGTAGACTTCACTCTGACAAGGGTGGGGAGACAGCTAGCTTTCAAAGCAGCCATGGAGAGGGTAGAGCTGGATTCAGTGCCTGGGGAAAGCAGGGTGAGCTCTGTTGTCTGTGCCCAGCAGCAGTAGCTGTAGATGTCCCCTAGAACTGACCTGCAATATCATCTGGGAGTGTTTCATGACTGTGTGATCATGATTCTATTAAGTCTTTGAGAATAAGCAGAAAATGTGGGAATTAAGTTTAAACTTTATGTTCTAATGTCTGTGCAGTTTTTAATGCCAGCTTCCTTGCTACATGAGAGTTGGTTGAAGGCCATGTTGGCTGCTCTGGAAAAGAAGAGGACTACTTTTGAAACTTAGGTAGCACATTTGTATCATTGCCAATAAGTTCTGAAGAGGTCTTTTAATGACCTACTGCTATTAATTAACATTTAGAACTCAAGACGTATTTCTATTCAAAACAATTGAATTAATATTTGAAAAGAGCAACTCACAGCAATTTTGATTCCTTTAATAAAAGATTGGCATTGATTTTTGTTGTTTCTTTTTTTGTTGTTGTTTTGTTTTGTTTTGTTCTGTTGCGGTACGCGGGCCTCTCACTGTTGTGGCCTCTCCCGTTGCAGAGCACAGGCTCCAGACGCGCAGGCTCAGTGGCCATGGCTCACGGGCCCAGCCGCTCTGCGGCATGTGGGATCTTCCCGGATCGGGGCATGAACCCGCGTGCCCTGCATCGGCAGGTGGACTCTCAACCACTGCGCCACCAGGGAAGCCCTACTGTTTCATTTTATAGATATAAGCATGAGTATTAAGTTTCATTACTTAATAAAAAAAATGTCAACCAATTTATTAGTCATCAATGTAATGTCTTCCTCTTCAGAGCAGTCTTTCCTGAGGCCATATCTTAATTAGTTTTTTCAAGCTTATTTTTACCACTATCTACTATAACAACTACATTTTATATCATGAATCAGGTGCTACATAAATATACGATAGGGATATATACAACAGAAGTAGTAATTTCCTGAAACAAGTTACCCTTACCACATATGACATACTCTAATGTCTTCTGTTTTATTCATGTCCATTCGGTTCTATTTCATTTTTTTAAAAAAATCTGGTCATCAACATCTAAACAGAGTTCATGATTCACTAATGTTTCTCAGTCAGCAGTTTGAAAACTGTTTTAAATATTCTTTCCTAGTGTCTCTTCCTTTCCAATCTATTACAGTATCCTGTTTCTTTTATATATTTTTTAAAAAGATTAAATGTATTTATTTCTATACCCCACTAGACTGAAGGCTCTGGGAGCGCAGAGCTGACGCCTGTGTTGTCCGCTGCTGAATTCCTGTAAGTTCTCCCTCACTGCGTGCAGGTTCATGGTCTATGGTGGGACCAGGACTTCAGGAAATGAAAGCTCATAGAACAGGGCTGATATTTAGCTGTGCCTTGGCAGGACAGTAAACAGGCATGTCAGATTGTTTGTAGAAGAAATTAATTGGCATTACTTTTCCAAGAGTCAAATGATGCTGAGGAAATGGCTTTTCTCAGTTTCACTCCACTGCCTGACAAGAGCCGGCTCTGTGCTGGGCATGGGCCCCGCAGACAGGCCCTTCCTCTGGCCTCCTCTAGCGGGGGGAGTTGGTGCTCCTCTACCACAGGCCCTTTCTCTGAAGAAATGCAGGGGGAGACGCAACATGAAGCATAATGGTCTGTTTCAGCACATTCGCATGTAGGCACATGTAGAAATCAAGACCATTTCGGTTTTGATAAAGAGGTCTAAACTGTTTCGGCTAGTGAATAAATTATAGGTAACTCTCTTTAAAAATTCGTCAATACTGCTATGTTGTTTGTACAATTCTAAAAGACTGTTTCTTTATCATTCAGCTCTAGCTAGGTTATGCTCTGATAACTAATGACTCCAAAATCTCGGGGTCTTATAGCAACAAAGATTTACTTCTTGCTCTGTTATGTGTCTTTCCTATGGCTACATCTTCATCCTGGCACACAGACTTAAGGGGCAGCCTCAATCTGGAATATGCTGGTCTTGTGACAAAGGGAAGAAATGAGAGATGGCAGAACCAGATGACAGATCTTGACGTTTTTGCAAGGAAGTGGCTTCTGTTAATTCCACTCACATGTTACCCCAAGTTAATGAACCCCAAACCAAAACCCCATCACGTGGGCAAGCCTGATGTCAGTGGGTGGGGAATATAAGCCTTTTACAAGAGGTATACCAAATTGCTAAAAGCCATAATGCGATCTAGCACGATGTCTTCATACATCTTTTATAATGCGATGGATGGGTACCCCCTGGGGTTTCCTCTCTTGGTTCAGTAAGAACTTTTGGGTTTTTTATCCAGATCAGTCTCTCACCAAGAGGCCCCTGGCTTGGTCTGATCGAACCACTTTCTAATAGCTTTTCGGCTCCAGAGTGAGAGAGCCTCCATGGGTTGGTCTCCATGTTCTTGCTGCTTGGTGACTGGTCAGTAAGGGAGCTACACCAGCTCCCCCGCCCAGGCCAGCTGGCAAATCAACTGAAAGCCTTGTCATCCCTCCCAGGAGCCAAGCCCTCTCCTTCTGGTCACGTGCTGCTGCCCAGCTTCAAAGGCTCCCAGGACACATGCAAGGCTGTGGTGTCGGTTGGACTCCGAGAGAGATTTTCTCCATATTCTGGACTTACTGATTTATGACAAAAATGCCCAGTTGTGCTATTTAGAGAAATTCTCAGGTTCAGTCCTCTCTGACTCTGCTGGAAACCTAGAGAAGTAGGCCTGTTGAACACACAACCTAACCCATGCATAAGAATCACTGGGGAGACTTTTAAAGGCCGAGTCCTGGGTCCCCACCCCAGATATTCTGATTCAGATGGTTTGGGAATCAGCCAGGAATCTGCATTTAACAACCTCTGGAGGCAACTGCCACACTGAGGGAGTCTGCAACATGGTGGTCCTAAAGATCTTGGCAACAAGCCTGGACGGAGACCCACTGCAGGGGCAGGGGCAAGAAAATAGCCACCCAGCATGGAGGGTGCATGGTGGGACGGCGTTCCCACACCAAATGGGCCTTGCCGAGGGACCAGCTCTGTGGTCATGGGACATCTTGGACCAGGGAGTGACTGCCCTCTCTCCTCCTTCTCTCCACACTTCTCAAGAGCAGTCACTGATGACTTGGATCACCAAATGCAAAGGCCCCTTGGGACAGTTCAGACAGTTCCACTTTGGCCGATGCTCCAGTTCCTGCCGGGCTGGGGTATGACCCCGATTCTGTACCAAGTGTCTATTTCCTTCGCCACTTCCTTTTCTGCCTTCCACACTCTATACAGTCTGGAAATCCACAGGCTTTTTTCTAGGTACTTTTAAAAAATTATAATAGGTGGTTTTCCTTGTTGTAAAAGTAATATAACACTGTATAGAATCTAGGAAATGCAGGTAAGCAAAAATAAGAAAAAAGAAATATCCATGACACTACCACCCCAAAGATACACTATGGGGTATTATCTCTTTTTCTCTGCTTATATATTCATCTATTTTATTTAAAATGAGATCATACTGTATATTGTGGTCTTGTAACTTGCTTTCTGTACTTAATGCATTGCGAACAATGTTCCATTACAATTATTCTTCTAAGACAACATTTTTAATGGCTATACTGTATTCCATCCTATATTCCATTTATTTAACCAATTCTCCATTGTGGGACATTTAGTTTCTACTTGTTTTTAAATTATAAACGGTGCTTCAATGAATCTCCTTTTATGAATTGTTGTGAATTACTGTTCCTTCCCTAGAATAAATTGCTGGAAGTGGAAAGTCTGAATGACCAGGGCTTCTTTGGTTCTTTGTGTACCATCTCTGTCAGGAATTTCATCTGATGCGGTTTCAGCTACCACTCCTCTGCTGGTAATTACAAAATCTGGGTCTTTTGTCCCAATCCTGCTCCTGGACAGTAGACCTCCATTAATAACCCTGCCGGTTGTACTCTCTATTCACAGGTCACAAAAGCACTCCAAGCTCAAGCATTTCCAAGGGTGAACTCAACCTCTTCCTCTTTAATGAACTCCCTCTCCTTTATTCTCATTTCTGCCAGTGGTACCGGTATTCTCCCAGCCACACAGGCATGAAGTCGGTGTCCTCTTTCCTCTCTCGAGCCCTTTATATTAAATAACTTACCAATGGGAATTCCCCGGCGGTCCAGTGGTTAGGACCCCATGCTTTCACTGCCGAAGGCCTGGGTTCAATCCCTGGTCAAGGAGCTAAGATCCCACAAGCTGTTTAGCGCGGCCAAAAAATTTTAATAAATAAATAAAGTTACCAAGTCTTCTACCCACATCTTCACCTGTTCAGATCTGTCCAATTCTCAAGGCTTATCTCTAATCACCTAACTGTAGGAAGTATATTCTTATCTTTCCAGCCAGACATGAGCCCCAAAGGAGAGGAAGGGGAAGACAAGAAGAAATATTTGAAGAAATAATGGCTGAAAACATTTCTAAACCTGATGAAACCTATAAATCCACAGATCCAAGGTCAATGAACCCCAGCCACAAGAAACACACAAACACAGAACATAAAAAATGCACATAATGTAAAAACTGTACAAATCAAAATGTACAATCAAGGAACATCATAAAAAACTGCTTGAAACCAGTGATAGAGAAAAACTTTTAATCACCTGGAAGAAAAAAAAAACAATTTCCATACAGAAGAACAAAATTAAGCAAGACAGCAAATTTCTCAATGTAAACAATGTGTGCAGAAAAACAGTGCAGCAACATCTTTAAAGTACTGAATGGAGAAAAACCTGACAACCTAGAATACCATATCCTGGGAAAATATCTTTTGAAAACAAAGGTAAATTAAAGACAGTTTCAGACATGCAAAAGCCAAAAGAATCCAGTAACAGCAGAACCACACTGCAAAAAAATGTTAAAACATGTCCTCTGCCTTAAAAAACTAAAAATAGAATTACCATATGACCCAGCAATCCTACTGGGCATGTACCCAGAGCAAACCATAATTCAAAAAGACACATGCACCCCAATGTTCATTGCAGCACTACTTACAATAGCCAGGTCACGGAAGCAAACTAAATGCCCATTGACAGATGAATGGATAAAGAAGATGTGGCACATATATACAATGGAATATTACTCAGTCATAAAAAGGAATGAAATTGGGTCATTTGTAGAGACGTGGATGGATCTAGAGACTGTCATACAGAGTGAAGTAAGTCAGAAAGAGGAAAACAAATATCGTATATTAACGCATATATGTAGAACCTAGAAAAATAGTACAGACGAACCAGTGTGCAGGGCAGAAATTGACACAGATGTAGAGAACAAACATATGGACACCAAGGGGGGAAAGTGGCGGTGGTGGTGGTGATGTGATGAATTGGGAGATTGGGATTGACATGTATACACTGATATGTATAAAATGGATGACTAATAAGAACCTGCTGTAAAAAAAATAAAATTCAAAAAAACCCCAAAAAACCGTCCTCTGGCTGAAGAATGTTAACAGATGGAAATGTGGATCTACAAAAGGAATGAAAGCACCAGAAATCGTAGCTAAATGGGTATATATGTAGGATTTTATAAATTTATTTATTATTTATTATTGGCTACATTGGGTCTTCGCTGATGCGTGTGGCTCTCTCCAGTTGTGGTGAGCGGGAGCCACTCCTCGTTGCGGTGTGTGGGCCTCTCATTGTGGCGGCCTCTCCCGTTGCGGAGCTCGGGCTCTAGGTGCGTGAGCTTCAGTAGTTGTGGCACGCAGGCTCAGCAGTTGTGGCTCATGGGATCTAGAGCGCAGGCACAGTAGTTGTGGCGCATGGGCTTAGTTGCTCCACGGCATGTGGGATCTTCCCAGACGGACACGAGCCCGTGTCCCCTGCATTGGCAGGTGGATTCTTAACCACTGCGCCACCAGGGAAGCCCTAGGTTTTTAAATTATTTTTCTCTTTAAAAGATAATTGTTTAACCAAAAATAAGAGTCACAGAAGGTCAGAGGAAGAAGGAATCTTGGCAGCCACTTGTTTGCAGAGTTATTTACTAATATCATTCAACTGATGGGAGGGCCAGGAATATAAATCAGGTTTCCTGATGCCTTGTCCAGATTTTCAGCTACCTAACTGAATGATGACAGATACAAAGCTCCTTTCCAACAGACCAGAAAACAGTTACTCTTTTTCTGGTTTCCAGGTCAAATACTTTTCTTCTTCCTTTTCAGACCTTCCTCTAGCCATTCTCGCTCACACGCCCCCTCATGATAATATTTGCATAGGGCTTTATAGCTGCCAACCCTCCCACGTCTGCTCCCTCACTTGATCCTAAGAACAACTCCAAGAAGTCTGTAGGCCAGGAATTTGCATCTTGTGGATTTTACAGATGAAGAAACTGAAGCTCAGACCCCAGTGAAATTTCCCAAGATGAGGGAATAATATCTTGGTGAAATTAGGAATTGAATTTCAATCTTCTGTCTCCAGATCTTGTGCTCATTCCACCAGCGCCATTCTGCCTCCCTCATGTGCCCGAATTTCATGTTATTTGGCATCATTCACCTTGCTCTTATTTTCTCATACTTGAAGTCATGACTTTTCTAGAAAAACAAAGCAACCTCAGAAAAGCAAAGGCACAACTTTTTCTTTCAGTCAACTCTTGAGCTTATTTATAATATATGCCTTCTCTGAAAGCAAAAGGAGACCTGAAAATGGCACACAGAGCATTTGCCTACAAGGAACACTGGAACAAACGGACTTAGAACTAAGTTCCACAATGACTGAACAAATTCGCCTGGAAAACAGAGCGATTAGTACACCATTCAACAGAAGGAACAAAATGTATAGTTTAACAGTGGAAAGTCTCTTGGTTTCATATTGTAAGACCCTTTAAATGTAGGTGTGCTGTACCCCACATTTAGATAACCCAACTTACACTGAAAATAATCTATTAGCAGTGAAAATTTTGTGGCGACTAATTGTTACATTCAGTAAAAATTTACTACTCCCGACCCCCCGCCCCCGGTTTGCATAGGTCATTGAACTAAATGCTGTGGATGGAAAAAAAAGAGGCCCTTATTTCCAAGTTGTCCACTAACAGGGACACAGATACAATATAACATGAGCTATAATGGAGGTAGGTGCTGGAGAGGAAAGGAAGCAGCCCAATTCACCAAATCATTCTCCAAAGCCAATTCATTGAAAGTCCATTTGTCAAATGATCAGAGGAGAGAATGACCAATGTACAGAATTTACCACTTAGTAAAATCTTCTTTTAAGTAGTATTTTTAAAATATTTCAGTATATAAAAATGTATTCTTCTGAGTACTTACTACAAGTCTGCACTTGTGCTAAATGCTGTACACACTGGCTTCATCTTAGGCAGTTATTGTATGAATTAAAGCTCACAGAAGTTAAGTAACTTGGCCACACTTACATGGTAAATCAGTGGCAAAACTGGGGTTTAAAACCAAGTTTATCTGAATCCATCATGTGATTTCTCGGCAGCTCCCTATACAGTCTGTCTTACAGCAGCTACTGATTTTCGGTTATGTACTAGGCACTGTACTAGGGTAGGTACATGAATTACAGCATTTATTTACAACTCTGTGAGTTATGAGTCCTTTTCCAGATGAGAGACTCCAAGAAGCTGTATAATTCATTTCAGGACTCTCATCTGTTTAAAACCCATAGCTTCCTGTCCACTAAAAGACAGTCATCAGGGACTTCCCTGGTGCTGCAGTGGTTAAAAATCCACCTGCCAATGCAGGGGACACGGGTTCCATCCCTGGTACGGGAAGATCCCACATGCCGTGGAGCAACTAAACCCGTGCATCACAGTTCCTGAGCCTGCGCTCTAGAGCCTGCGAGCCACAACCACTGAGCCTGCACACCTAGAGCCCGTGCTCCGCAACGAGAAGCCACCGCGATGAGAAGGCCGCGCACCGCAACAAAGGGTAGCCCCCGCTCGCAGAAACTAGAGAAAGCCCGCGCACAGCAACGAAGACCCAACACAAAAATAAATAAATAAATAAAGACAATCATCATAAAGACCTGCAATGGCCAATTCAAAAGCTCTCTGCACTGTCTCCCATCATGCCCCACTCTCCTCCCTCTCCACTCACCAAGCTACTTTTTGAACATACCTGGCGTGCTCCTGCAGGTCCCTTGGCCTGGGATATTCCTCCTTCCTCATTCCCCAGGTCTTACTCACATGTCACCTTCAAAGTGTGGCCTTTCCTGACACCGTTTAAAACTGCACTCTCCCTCCCCCAACCTTTCCTTGTTTCTTTTTTTTTTCTCCATAGCTCTATCACTAACTTACTATACAGGTTATTTTAAATCATCTGCCTCTCCCCACTAAAATAAGACGAGGGAATTTTTTTTTTTTTTACATTTTGCCCATCCCTACATTTCTTGAACCTGGAACAAAGTACATGCTCAAAACTTATTGAATTGCATTAAACTTTTGCTCAAGATTAAATAGAAGTGAGAATTGGGTATTGAACCCAATAGAGGATGCCAGAGAGAATGTATATTCTGGTGAGCTCAATTTTGGGAACAAGGGCCTCATGGGACCCTTGAGCTGACAGATCTCAGAAACACTTGGAACTTTACAGAGCTTTTGCAGCTATACAGTGTTAAGTAAAAGCTGAGAAAGTGAAGCAAGATAGCCAAAACCACAATACAGAGTGGCATGGACAAGTGTAGGTGTGGGTGAAGATAGCTAGAGAAGGAGATTGAGTAATTAAAAAGATAAGCAAACCTCAATACAATATTTTGAAGGCCAAGAGAAGAGTGACTTTGAAGGTTAGGTAGTTGGTAACACTGAATGACTAAAAAAAAATGAAGTTAGAAAGGATAACAGAACTTTGTGATTTAGGAGGGCATCAGCATCTCACGAGACATTTTTGTGGGAATGCGAAGAGAGTATCAAACTTATGAGTCAGAATGGTGAAATGTATGAGCTACTCATGGTGAAGTTGCTTATTTTAAAAAACAGGACTAAGCATTTATCTTTCAGTGTTACCTCTATCTGAATTTCAGAATCAAATATACTAAGTAACCTAGTGTTTCTCTAGCACTAGCAGAAGGAAAAAAATGAACTTTTAAAGGCAAACAGTTTGGGTGTATTTACTGGGATATTTAACTGTTACGTGACAACAGTTTTCCCTCTGATGGAAAATGATCCCTTAACAATAACATTTTCCCCTTTCTTGGTGGAAATAATTGGGATTAATATATTATGACTGTTCTCCAGTTAAAAAGTGTAAGGCCTGTGTCCTTTCCCAGAAGACAAACCTGCTGTGAATGAAGTAGTGATC
Source organism: Pseudorca crassidens (assembly GCF_039906515.1). Lineage (NCBI taxonomy): Eukaryota > Metazoa > Chordata > Mammalia > Artiodactyla > Delphinidae > Pseudorca > Pseudorca crassidens. The sequence continues at coordinate 77,232,150 of NC_090309.1, read as the reverse complement.
AGAAGCTGTGATGGTCCACACATCCACTCCAGGGACAGGAACAGGCCCAGCTGGGTCCACCGAGCTTGGCTATGGCTATTCTCAAAGTACTAAAAAACCCTGGCAGTCTGAGTTTATTGTAATAGAAAATGTTGGGTTTCACCTATCAAAAAAGGATAACAGATTTAAAAAAAAAAACAATAAATATTTCAGAGATTTATTAAAGCATCTTATCACAAAGATGGAAACATACAAAATTAGAAACATGCAACCATCATCTTCCACAGTCAAGTTAAAATGTTATATATTTTTCCTGTTTTCAGAGCTGAAAATCTCGGATCTTATACCGAACTCGCTCACCCTGAATATTTCATTCATTCTTCCTGGAAGTATCCAGGGCAGCAAATAACCAAAATGCAAACTATTATATAAAGAAAGTGCAGTTAAAAAAGAATATGTGTAGAGAATGCCCGCTTCCCACCCACCCCCCAATCAAAGGCAAACAATGGCACTTTGCTCTTGCTTAACCTAGATTGTCTTCAAAAACTATTAAAATGTAATACACTTAACAACAACAAAATCTGACTTTTAATAGCTATCCAAAAAGCTTGTTAGTGTTTAAACAAAGGAAAATGTACTTTATATCCAATAAGTTTGAAGAGCCCTGTGTTGCAGCATTTTGTAAAATAAACAAGACAAAAAGCTGGTATAGGGTTTATTGACAAAGGCAGAATTTCTTCAGGCAGGTATGTAAGGAGGTGGTGGTTCCTTCTCAGGCATCTTCACTGCCATTTCATAGGTTGGCAAAACATACTGAAGAGAGACAAAAAATTATATTAGACTTAATTCTCCTTTAAAATTCTATCTGAATAATTCAGCTTTCAGAATTAATACCTTTAATAGGGGTATATAAACCTACGGAAGAGCTGAAGAAACCATTAGCTAAGTACACTTCACCCTTGAGTACACCTGACCCTTGAGCAATGTGGGCATTAGGGGCGTCGACACTCTGCACAGTTGAAAATCCACATATAACTTATAGATGGCCCTCCGTATCTGCAGTGCCACATCTGCAGATTCAACGCAGACTGTATAGTACTGTAGTATTTACTACTGAAAAACATCTGCATATTAGTGGACCCTCGCAGTTGAAACCCATGTTGTCTGAGGGTCAATTATAGCTCCTGAGAGTAGAGGTGACTAATAACCTGGAGCTTTTACACGCAGGTGAGACGTCTGATCCAAGATCACTAGAGATGGATGATGGAAGGAGGGAGGGCAGACAAAATTTTGCTTCTGAACTGACCCTGAGGCCACCAGGACGCCTTGACAGGCGGTATGTGCCGCCACCCTCCCCTCGCTCCACTGTGACTGATAAAGCAGCAGTGCCAAGTACACCTCAGGAACTTAGGATCTCGGTGAAGGGTCCCGCTGAACCACGCTAAAGGAACGCTCCATTATGAGGCTGTATTTCATCAGAATCTGTAGGCAAAGGATCAAGTACTTGTGTCTTCTGCTCTAAGGTAAAGGGCACATCTGTGTAGAAGAGTGGCATTTTTAATCTAAGTGACTCCAATGTGACAGGCTGGCCCTACATGGGTCACATATACTCTACATGCTGGAAACCTGGGAAAACAGTACAGCAGCAACTAGAGGGCCTGAGAGGTAGGCCTCCCAACAGACTCCTGGAATCCACTGCATTCATCTCCCCACAGGAAAATCAGCTTCCCCACTGGATCATATGGATGTTTTCGGAAAGCAACACAAGCTTCAGTTGATGGTACCCTATCCTTAGAAGTTCCAGAAGCCAAGAGCCTGGCTCGCCCACACTGCGGTTCCCTGTCTGATCTCCCCCTCAAAATGTAACGCTTGGAGACCGATTACGAATCAAACCTATTGGCCAAACAGAATGAGATGAGCAGTGCAGGGTGCCTCTAGCCCATGTACCCAGGATTCCAAGTGGGAAAGGCTGAAACTTGTAGATACAAGCTATCCACAAGTTTAGGATTATCCCTAAACCACAGTTATGGCATTGAAGAGAAAGTCAAGATCCAGGGTCTTCTCTTTGGAATAACTGATAAAGGCTAGTGAAGATTTAATACTGTAAAGGATCATTCACCTGTGGAGGTGCTTCAAAGGCAGGGTACACAGCAATCTCTGGCATGTTTCTGTTGTTGATATATTTATAACAGTTCCAAACACAGTTGATTAGATAAGCCTAAAAGAATACAAACAAAATTTACATATGCTCGAAACTCAATAGACCACCTGCTCTAAAATGAAGGTGACTTATAATGCTCTCCCCACTTTTCTCCACGGAGAAGGAAACCGGCATCCACTTGGACCTAGCACAGGCCAGGTGCTTTCCCTACCTGCCCTCACTTAAATGTCACAGGTTTTATTACCACTGTTTTACAGAGAAACCAGAGTTTGGGATTCCAATTCAAGTGTGCAACCATTGTGCTGCAGAAGAAATTCTATTTCTGAACCTTTGGAATTTTAACAGATTTTCAATCCAAATCATGAACCACATCCAAAAACACAATGATGTTCCTTAGGAAGAATCCTGGTGCTTCCAACCACTGCCTGGAAACAAGAGGGAGGACGTTCCCTGGAAGCTGTCTCTACCACTACATCAGAATAGGAGAACTGTAAGGAGACACAGCAACAAGAAGGTTTAGATGGACAGTGTCACAGTCCAAATGGCCCCCCAAATATTTAGTGAGCAACTCACCTTAAAAATGATGAACAAGGCAAAGAATACAAGAACAATGAACAGGAGGCAGCTGGAGTCCAAAGCCAGGAGGTCATCTTTATAGGGAAAATCAGGCTGTAAAAAAAAAGGGGGGGGTGGGGGATGAATAGGCAGAGCAGAAAGGATTTTTAGAGCAGGGAAACTATTCTGTTATGATATCACAATGGTGAGTACATGTCATTACACACTTGTCCAAATCCCCAGAATGCACAACACCAAAAGTGACCTCTAATGTAAACCACGGACTTTGAGTGATAATGATGTATCAGTGCAGGTGCATCAACTGGAACAAGTATCCACTGTGGCTCAGAATATGGACTGTGAGGGAGGCTGGGTGGGCAGGAGGGGGTATATGGGAACTCTGTACTTTCTGTTCAATTTTTCTATGAACCTAAAACTGCTCTAAAACTAAAGTTTATTAATTAAACATATACACACACACTTATAATTCAGCCATGGCACCTGTATTTTGTGATAACCTAGAAAGCATCTTAAGAATACAAAAGGCACCCAAATCAGAACTGATATTCCAATAAAAATTTATAAACAGAATTTAACTCAAAGTGCTTTTTAAGCCTCAGCATCACTGATGCATGCTACTGATCACTTAAAATATATGTCTGAACACTCAGAATACTCCTAAGAGTCTACACTGAGCTCATTTTACATCTTCCTGGCCTTTGGGAACACACTGTCTCCTGTAAATGACCCCAGATTTGTCCCTGGCTCACTAAGTCAGGAGGTGCTGAGATTTACCTAAGTTTCATGGGCCATTCAGTCCTACATGGGGAAAATGATTTTTTAAAAGCCAAGTGTCAGCAATTCCCTGGTGGTCCACTGGTTAGAACTCCGTGCTTCCACTGCGGTAGCCGGGGTTCCATTCCTGGTCGGAGAACTAAGATCCCACAAGCCTCACGGCGTGGCCAAAAAAAAAAAGCCAATTGTCAGTCTCAATGCTCATCAGAAAGGGGCCAAAAGAAGGCACGTCCCTGGTTATGAAGCCAGGCAAGCTTATACTATTTACTGGACACATAAAATGTTCTGAAAAAGATCAGCTGTATTTTTTTTTTAATTTATTTATTTTTGGCTGTGTTGGGTCTTCGTTTCTGTGCGAGGGCTTTCTCTAGTTGTGGCGAGTGGGGGCCACTCTTCACCGCGGTGCGCGGGCCTCTCACTGTCGTGGAGCACAGGCTCCAGACGCGCAGGCTCAGTAGTTGTGGCTCACAGGCCTAGTTGCTCCGCGGCATGTGGGATCTTCCCAGACCAGGGCTCGAACCCGTGTCCCCTGCATTGGCAGGCAGATTCTCAACCACTGTGCCACCAGGGAAGCCCAGATCAGCTGTATTCACTCAAATATTTCTTTAGCATTTACTGTGTGCAAGGCAATGAGCTAGGTTCAGGGAGAAAGGCATTACAAACTAATTTAGGATTTACAAGCTGGCCAACAGAGAAAGCATCTTCCAGTCTGGGACACCAAGTGAATAACAGAACAGAGAAACCACTGGGGTTCTGCCAAAGGAATAGTAAATTCCTTTTGATGTTCTTCTATAAAGTTCATTTAATCTTTTAAAACTTCTAACTGTTTTTAATGGAAACATCAACACAAAGGCCCAAATAATTTTACATTTTCATTAAAAAAGCACACAGAAATCCCAAGGACCAGAAGAAAATCGTATCCACACACCAACCCCAAACCCTAGCTACGAAGTGTCTCCTTGGAACAAAAGTGTTCTTTAAGCCTTCATCTATAAATAAGAAAAGGACAAAAACTCAATGGGACCGGCTCCAGGGGGGACGTTATAAATTTTATTCAGAAGCCTTGCAAATTTTCAGCCAAGGACTACGTGATCAGGGAGAACTATGCTCAGGAAGCTGCTGACCAGGCCAGCAGGCCCTGCCCCGGGCCACCTCTCTCCAGCCCCATCACAGGCTGCTCCCACCACGTCTGCCGGGCCACCGCGGTCACCTCTGAGTTCCCTGACTATGCCACGTTCCTTCCTGCATCTCTTTTACCTGGAACTTTCTTCTGTACTTTTCCTATCTCAAGTCCTGCTCAGACTCTTGAGTGCAATTCAAAGTTCACTTCCCACCCCAGGTGTGGTATATGTGTGATACCCACTCACAAAGCAACCGACACTTTTACTTCACTGTTTTTATCACAATTTTAATTCAATAACCGTCAACTTCCCAATTCTTTCACTAGAAAGTAAGTTTTAACTGATGTAGCCCTAGGACTGAGCAGAGTGCCTTGCACACAGGAAGCCATCAACAAATGTTTTTTGAATGAATGAATAATAAATTTGTGGTATGCAAAATGGACTATCTGAAGTGGGTTTCAAGAAAATTCCCCAAAAGACAGCATTTGTTAAATAAACTTCCATTCATCTGGATCCCACACCTCCATCCAGACCTTACTTCAGCCCACAGTGTTCCCTGCCTCTCCATCCCATGTCATTAACTTATGCTCATTTACTGCTGTCATGGGACAGCCCTAGCTTATTATCACAAATGAGATCTTCATGTCTTGACTCCCCAAACACATGCTTTGCTCCTCGAAGAGAAGGAAGTTATGTTTCTATTTATACCATTCACTAACAGTTTGCCTAGAATAGAGTGAAGGCTATAGAAGGCATCAAATATTTGCTACAGATGCCTGCAAAGACAGAAAGCTACAACTCCAATAAGTGCCAAATATAGTCAAATTATTATGTTTTTCATATACCCAAAACAAAAGATGAACTACTCCTGAAGTTCTATGATATCCATCTTTAGGGACTTTTAATAGTGGATTGTCCACGTGGTATGGCAAGAAGATATTCTATTTTCATCTTTTTGGTTTCAACATGGTCATTAAGAGTAGTAATAATAATTGCTTTAAAACATTTTAAAAAAGAAACAGGGGAGGTTAAAATAAAAATAGTGCCCAAAAGCTGACTCTGAATTTCAATGAATGAAAAAAAAAGTTTAATTAGCATACACACTTACTAACTGATCCAGATATTCTTTGATTCTTGGCAAGTAAGTGAGAGAACTGATAGCAACCAGGCAGCTGAGAACGAAGTCAAAAAGCCGGTAACAGAAGAACGGAATCAGCCAACCCACTTGATACTGAAGGAAAGAAACAGCAACCACAACATCACATCACGTATATGCAATGACTGGGTACCATTCAGTAAAACTCAGAACTAACACACCATTGTAAAGCAATTATACCCCAATAAAGATGTTAAAAAAAAAAAAGAAGATGTGGCACATATATACAATGGAATATTACTCAGCCATAAAAAGAAATGCAATTGAGCTATTTGTAATGAGGTGGATAGACCTAGAGTCTGTCATACAGAGTGAAGTAAGTCAGAAAGAGAAAGTCTAGTACCGTATGCTAAAACATATATATGGAATTTAAGGAAAAAAAATGTCATGAAGAACCTAGGGGTAAGACAGGAATAAAGACAGACCTACTAGAGAATGGACTTGAGGTTATGGGGAGGGGGAAGGGTGAGCTGTGACAAAGCAAGAGAGTGGCATGGACATATGTACACTACCAAATGTAAAATAGATAGCTAGTGGGAAGAAGCCGCATAGCACAGGGAGATCAACTCGGTGCTTTGTGACCACCTAGAGGGGTGGGTTAGGGAAGGTGGGAGGGAGACGCAAGAGGGAAGAGATATGGGAACATATGTATATGTATAACTGATTCACTTTGTTATAAAGCAGAAACTAACACACCATTGTAAAGCAATTATACTCCAATAAAGATGTAAAAAACAATACAAAATAAATTTTTTAAAAAAATTAAAGAAAATAAATAAACAGCAAAAAAAAAAAAAGTTAAAATCATAGAATACTTACAGAAATTGCTCCATATACCAGCATTGAACTGATGATAAACATAAGAACAGAGACGGCAAAAAGAACACAGGCATTATCTAAGAAAACAAAAAGAAGAATCTAATTAAGCTACTTATATAACAAAAAGAATAAAACTCTTTATGACAAAATAATGTTATTAAGTAATGAAGTTTGAGAAATCCGTGCCTTTTTCTTGTTTGTTAAATGGCCACAACTCACTGCCACTTATTTAGGACGGCACATGAAGCAGGTACTCTGCCAGCGACAGATCTCTGCTCAGAGTCTAACTTCTGAAGATGTGAAATAGATAATTATAATTCAGTGTGGCAAGTGCTACAACAGAAGCAGAAACGATTAGTTTTGCCTGTAGAATCAGGGAAAAAATATGAAAGAAATGGTACAAGTTGGGTCTTGTGAGATAAGCAGGGTTTGACTGGAGTAAAAGGCTGGTATTTGCTTAAGAGACAGATGTATTAAACACAGGGTTATACAGATGCCCCCAACTGCCTTAGATAAAATACACAGCCTGAAATTCAAGGTTCTCCCTTAATCCCCCACTCCCATTTCAACACCCAAAATCCCTGCTCCGCATCCCTTCAACCATGGCTTCTCTGCTACATCCTGGTCTATTTTCTTCTTTGTTCCTCAACCCTTCCTCAGATTGCTGCCTTTCTCTACATTAATCCATGTTCACTAAATTTTCTCACAAAGCACTCATGTAATCTCAAACAAAACAAAAACAAACCAAAAGAGCCCCCACACTTGACTTGATGAGCTTCTCAGCACAAATCTAAAGCTGATTCTCTGACTCTGGCTAGTTAAGAACCTGAAAGGCACTAATAATGATGAACGATTAGACTAACTGCTGAATGTCCACACTACTGGATAAACGTTATGTATCATCTTGTCACTTGGCAATGCACACAGCATCAATATCTGGCACTAAACTAAGTAAGAACAGCCCTCTTTAAATTTTCCTAGAGGACACAGGATAGCTAAACGTTAAGGACTTAAAGAACCTCCCTGCTGCAGCACGCAAAATGGCACTCAAAGGGAAGAATTCAAATATAAACAAACTTGAAAGCAAAATTTATCATTCAAACAATCAGCTTTCAAAAATCTGTTACTGGAAGACTAGGAGTGGATTTTGACTTCTTAAAGTGTCGGAATAATTAAAGTGAAGTTCAAGGTCTTTCGCTGGAGCAACAAAAAGCAAAACAGGAGAGATGGGGTGGTGGGTGGGAAACACATTTCATGCCTGGAACAAGGGACACTCCAGTATGTGTGAATCAATAAGGCAAACAAAATATGAGAGGCTAGATGCCAGAGAAGAACCTCAGGTTCCCAGCCACCATTACATTCAGCACCTCCTTTGGAGGCCCCAAGTGTCCACCCATCTCCAAAGTGAGTATAAATAAGGATGAATTCATATTTGAAAAACAGCCTGCATATGCTGCAGAAGTATTTCCTATAAACTGAGTGTCACTCATTTGGCTGATTAAAAATAACTATTTGGCTGATTAAAAATAACTAATCACAAACCTCATTTTAAAAAATCAGTTATCAGGCCAATGATTAGAAATTAACTTACCTTTGCAATACTGGGTCTGTAGGAAAGTAAAATCTTACCTTCCAAAGAAACACCAACTACCATATGACCAAGAACTACGTTTTTTTTTTATATTTGCTCAATAACAGGGCTTCGGTAGAATATAATCAACAAACATATGATAATGAATAGATCTGATTTTCTCTATAGCAGCAACAACACTCACGCAACATGCAATGAATCTGTGACTTCTTCCCTGCAGCTCTAACAAGAGTCAGTTGTACAGACCTACGAGAATCTCAATAACCATAAATCTTTTTCTACACCTCAATTTTAAGAGAAACACACATGACAAGGGAAAACGCTGACATTAGCAGGTTCAGTAAAATTTTACAGCCTAAAGTAAAATTGTATAAATGCCAAAAAACGTCACTGGAAGCTAAAGTTTTATTTATTGTTCTATTCTGGCTTTTAAATAAAAACAGATTACTCAGAAGAAAAAAAATCAAATGCCAGAAAGTATGTTTCTGTATGTTCTTGGTATTTCTGCTATCAATTTGACAACAAAATTAAAGGATTATATATACTGTATTTGGAAATACAATCAGGAAACTCATTTAAAAAAAAAAACACTTTAAAAACACAGTATGAACAACTGTTAGTGTTATCATACTACAATGTATAACAGATGGCCAGAAAACTCTACTTGGCTCCTAAAATAGGTTAGCCCTGAGGACAATGAATCATTTGAATTAATAACCAAATTTTTTTTAAAACTTCATTAATGGATCAGAGAAGATCATAATGTACAGAAGTACAGAACTTTATGATAAAAGCTAATCTAAAAAGAGCCTACAATATAAATACAACACACATGTGAACTGGGAACATTTTTCTGAAATGAAATTTTTCTGAAGAAGAAATTGTTCACACTAAAAAGTTTGAAGCATAATTTTCTGTTCAAATATTAAATGTTTAACATAATTTTAATATAAAATTAAACCTGTATGTTAGAGAAAGATAAATAATGAAAAATACTGCTATCAGGGAATAAATAGGTTTAAAAAGGTAATTTCCATGAACATTCATTCCATGAATGTTCTAGGAGTACTCTATTTTTAACGCCAATGTCAAATCTTCATCTAAACAATAAAAATATATTAAGAATTGAGGCCCTGGGCAAAAGATACCACCAAATATTCAAATAATTCACATTTTATACTTTACTGTAAGATTTTTGCTCCATGAGCAAATCCATCCTCTACTACAACTTGTCAGCTAACCCTCAAAGGCTCAGTCTTTTTTGTAATTCCTTCTCCCCTCCTCTCTCCACAGTACCCAAATGTATACAATACACATTTCTCAAAAATCTTCTAGCAGTCTATTACATTTTCTGGCTACAAATGCTCAATTATAATGCTCAATTATAATTTTTAAAAAACCTACAAAAACATTTTGTGCCTCGGCAAGTATAATAACAAACATAATTTAATCAATCCTCCTCCAAGTTAACTGTATGTGTGTAATCAGCAGGAGATATTTTCAACTAAAAACATACCAGCCATTCTCTCGGACGAATAGTAATTGCCAATGACTTCATACTGAATGTTGACAGCGGGCATTGAGTTTGGATGTGTTACTTCCACAGTCAGCAAAATTGCCATCAACAGGTTGACCACCTGTGAAAGATAACATTTTACCAATTATACTACTAGCCAGGGAGTGAGCGGTCCTCAGCACAATCTTTAGATGTCTTCCCCTATTTAACACTGTTTTCCCTGAAGTAACAGAGACACAAAAAGGGGACTACCTGTGAGACAAAATACACAATACCATTTTAAGAATACTTTAAAGTTGGGGGCTCCCCTGGTGGCGCAGTGGTTGAGAGTCCGCCTGCCGATGCAGGGGACACGGGTTCGTGCCCCGGTCCGGGAGGATCCCACATGCCGCGGAGTGGCTGGGCCCATGAGCCACGGCCGCTGAGCCTGCGCATCTGGAGCCTGTGTTCCGCAATGGGAGAGGCCACAACAGTGAGAGGCCCGCGTACGCAAAAAAAGAATACTTTAAAGTAAATATTTCATAAAGTGAAAGTACAAACTTAATCATTTCAGAGAAAAGATGTTTGACTGATCCTGTGTCAATATAACAGAAGAAGGCACAACAATGAAAAATGAGAGATCATCACAAATTGTTCATTTGAATCACATATTTATTCATATCCCAGTCTCAGAATTTCCAGATTTGAAGAAGCTAATCTATCAGATAAATATAATTTCAATGGGCTAAGTATGTAATGATCCATCAGATACGCCTAAAGCCCCTCCACAGTTATCTCCTGTCCAGCGATAGGTAACTATAAACTCTTGAGCTACACTCAAATGCTTAAAAAGATTCTGACTGTGCCATTTAACTTTCACCTATTGGTCTTAATTCTACAGTTTGAGATAATTTGCTACCCCTTCTGAATAAGTGCTCCTCTGACACGTAAGGGCAGCCAACATATGCCTCCAAATATTGTCTTTTCTAGAATAAACGCTCAGGTACTTAAACCAGTTTTCTAACCAGCATATTTTCCAGCTGGCCCACTAGTTCCTCTTTGCTCCCCTCCATACACACATTCCAGTTTGTTCAACATACTATTAACATGAGAGAAGATCAGCCTGATCACAACACATCTGGATCTCAGTTCCCATATCCTGGGCTAACAAATTTCAATTAACGCAGCCTGAAACGGCACTGGCTGCATAAATCTTTTAAATGTCACATGAGTGACTCCCTAAAACTCCCAGTTCTTTTTCACATTTGATCCTGCTAAGCTACCACCTGTATCTACATGTAGAGTTGGATTCAGAGGCCCAAGCATAAGCGCTTATATATGTTTGCAATCAAATTTCATCTTATTAACATTCTTGCCTATCAAGATTTTCTCCATCTAGATTCTGACACCCTGCGGATAGACTTACTCTCAGCTGCCTGCATTTGAAAATATGATCATCATATAATGAGAATCTCCAACTAAGTCATAAACAAAAGAACAGGGCTGATGACAAAGCCGCCAGACAGAGGCTGTTCTCTTCCCATCAGCCAGCAACCTCTGAATAAAAGTCTTTATCTAGTCCAGAGAAACATCTTGAGACTTTGTCAAACATCTTGCTGAAATCCCATCATTGGTATCTGGTGAATTTTCTTAGTCTACCAGGGTGTAACTCCAATTCAAAAAGGAAATTCTCTAGGCCTCTAGTTGTTAGTGAATTGTACAGTTATCCCAGGAGGCACCACTTCCTTTAAGTGATCAAAACAACACTAATGATTTGAGGATTGGAGTAGGCTTCCCTATCTAGAGTTCACAGAATCTGTCTTCCTTCCCTTTGTGAACATTCGATACTTTCAAGGGATATGGGAGCTTTACCAACAGTGTTTTAAACAATCTCTATTATGTAGCTCTCTCCTGTCCACCCTGAATAACACAGCTTATCAGCTGAAGGCATTTCACATTCTATAAGACATGCAGCCCAAGTTTTATCTTTAAATAAGATAAACAGTGTCACAATACCTAATTCAGAATCAATTGATATTTCTGACTATATACTATAAATAAGTAAATTCATCTATATTACTTCACTTATTCCTCACAACAATCTTGTGAAGTAAATATTACTTACACCCATTTGCAGATGGGTAAACTAAGGTTCAGCAAAGTGAAATAACTTGTGTTAAGTTCACTGAGCTGAAGAGCTAGGATACAAATCTGGTTCTTTTTTAGGCATCCTTCTTCTTACCACTATAGGATTACTTATAACCATTCCTAAGCAACCCTTGTTTTGAGATCTTTCCAAAATAAACCATTATTTAAGGCTATAAAATGTTTATACTTTACCCTCTAAATAAATATGTTCAGTAACGTGCCTTTTTTCTTGCACTGCTCTAAAGCAAGGTATTTTATCCTTCAATGCTTGAAAGGTCTTACAAGGGACAATCATATTTGCAAGGTGACTCTCCAGTTGAAGGCTGACTTTTTTTTTTTTTTTTGCCCACTTCTATTGCAATGGGTTTTGGACAGTATATGTGGTGTATGAGTATGAGTTAATACAATCACATGAATTAATTATTGAACAATCAGATATATCTACTAAAACACTGTATATTCTGTGTATGGAAATGAGTTAGAAATCAATTCACCAAACTCTTCTTTGCTAAGCACAATACGGTCATAGTTTAAAAGCTCTGCACTGCACAGAAAAACACTTTCATGTCAAGAAAAACATGCAAACTCAATTACTAAGTGAAGGACATGACACAACAAAGATATTCAGGAGTTCAATTTTCCCTTCTTAAATATTTGTATCACATGTAGGATTTATAAAAATCTCTTTTCTTCTCTTCCATGGGTAAGTCACAGACTCACCCATTATTATCTTCTAGTATTAGAGACACTTCAAATTTCTTTTCACTGTGAGTCATACCCCCGAATATTAAACAAAACAAATATAGGTCTAATCAAAAGGACCAAGAAATGGGAAAATAAATTCAGCACTATTTCATTAAATGCTCAATTTTTCAAATCTTCATTGAATTAACTATATTTCATTAGCACCCCAACTTAACATTTTAAAGTACTAATCTGGAAAACCCATCCTTGTGATCTTAAAAGATATATCACTGAGCACCTATCCTGTGCTCATAAGCAGGCCCTAACCTATTTACTTTTGATTACAGTTGATATTTCTACTAAGTTCCATGTAGCGTTTTTCAAAACACACATAAAACTTTATAGTTTTGTAATATAAAATTTCTATGAAGAGAGCAACTATATACAAACAATTCCAGAATATTTATTCCTGATTCATTTTTCCCTTTTACTGCATTCATGAAAGAAAATTAGTAAAAATGTAATTAAAATAATGGTCAACTTCTAAACCTAGTAATATGGAGAGGTATAGAATGCAGCAAATATGTCAACAGCATGGGCAATGGACACACCAATGTAGGAGCAGTACTGTATTTAGTGAGATAAACAATATGGTTTGTGTTATAAGCCTAGTGCACACTTTATATAAGTAAACATACAGCAGTTGAAGACCAGATGTGTTAGATTTCACTTGTTTCAAAGGAATAGTATCAGATCCTTGGAAGCACTCAGCCTGGGGAGAGTAATTCCTCTTTGCTTCTCATTTCATCGCCACACCCATCCCAGAAGACCCTTGAGGACCGGTTTTGTTTCTGTTTTATTTTTTAATCATTATTCTTTAGTTTTCCCACAGCATATTTTGCCACAACCTAATATCTGCGAAGACTATAATTAGAACAGTGTTTTAGGGCAACCTGATGGGGTCTCAAGCAAGTCAGAGAGCCGTCATCAGAGAGAGACCAAAATGGACTATCTTTAAAAATGTTGTTAAATGTATATATAGTTGAATGTATGTATACAGTTGTTGTTTACCATTATGTGCAGTTACAAATGAGTTATTCCTACTATTTTTGGAGGAGATAATTCATTTAATAAATGTCTAATAAGTACTTCAAATGCTCTAATAAGTTACTATTAAACACACAGTTTATAGAGAAAGGCATACCATCTTCCTCCCTCAAGGAGGACATCTTGCTGTAGGGGGTAAAAATTTTTAAAAAGATAATCATACTAATGTGTAATTAGTACTATTTAGTAAGTACATACAAGAGGTATGCAGTAACTTTTCCAGGTACACAGTAAGGAAACCAGATCCCTCTGGCTGGGAGTCAAGGAAGCTTCATCAAGAAAACAACTGAACTATTAAAAAACTAACTGTATAGGAAAACATAGGAAGAACACTCTTTGACATAAATCCCAGCAAGATCTTTTCTGACCCACCTCCTAGAGTAACGGAAATAAAAACAAACAAATGGGACCTAATGAAACTTAGAAGGTTTTGCAGAGCAAAGGAAACTAAAAACAAGATGAAAAGACAACCCTCAGAATGGGAGAAAATATTTGCAAACGAATCAACAAAGGATTAATCTCCAAAATATATAAACAGCTCATGCAGCTCAATATTAAAAAAAAAAAAACCAATCCAAAAATGAGCAGAAGACCTAAATAGACATTTCTCCAAAGAAAACATACAGATGGCCAAGAGACACATGAAAAGATGCTCAACATCACTAATTATGAGAGAAATGCAATCAAAACTACAATGAGGTATCACCTCACATTGGTTAGAATGGGCATCATCAGAAAATCTACAAACAATAAATGCTGGAGAGGGTGTGGAGAAAAGGGAACCCTCTTGCACTGTTGGTGGGAATGTAAATTGGTACAGCCACTATGGAGAACAGTATGGAGGTTCCTCAAAAAACTAAAAATAGAATTACCATATGACCCAGCAATCCCACTACTAGGCATATACCCTGAGAAGACTATAATTCAAAACGACACATGCACCCCAATGTTCATTGCAGCACTATTTACAATAGCCAGGTCATGGAAGCAACCTAAACGCCCACTGACAGACAAATGGATAAAGAAGATGTGGTACATATATACAATGGAGTATTACTCAGCCATAAAAAGGACTGAAATTGGGTCATTTGTGGAGACAGGGATGGACCTAGAGACTGTCATACAGAGTGAAGTAAGTCAGAAAGAGAAAAACAAATATTATATATTAACGCATATATGTGGAATCTAGAAAATGGCACAGATGAACCAGTCTACAAGGCAGAAATGGAGACACAGGTGTAGAAAACAAATATATGGACACCAAGGGGGTAAAGTGGGGGGTTGGGGGTGGGATGAATCAGGAGATTGGGATTGACATATATACACTAATGTGTATAAAATAGATAACTAATAAGAACATGCTGTATAGCACAGGGAACTCCACTGTACAGTAGAAACACAACATTGTAAAACAACTATACCCCAATTAAAAAAATAATAAATAACTAACTGGAATTGGCAAAATGGTTGTTAATGGTTGAAGCTGTATGATAAGTAAATGAAAGGTTTCTATACTATTTCATTATTTTTGTGAATTTGAGATTTTTCTCAATAAAGTTTTTAAAAAGTGACTTGGGGGAGAGCATTTTGGAGAGCATATTCAAAGGCACTGAGACAAAAAAAAAAGGTATTTGAGGAAAGATACTAACTTTTAAATATACACAAGTTATCCTTATTTAAAGGAGTCGGGGGTGAGGACTGGAAAGGAACACAGCTTGAGGGAGCCTGTCTTCACTTCTACCTCAGCTACCTACCTTTTAGACTGTTTATGGTGAAGACACTCATGAAAAATTAGCCATATATTAAATCTTTCCAAGACCTAAAATTATAACAAATGCTCAAAATGTCTTCTTGTAGTACACCATTAACCATGAAAGAGGACACCCCTGCAGCAGACTTTTAAGCTCATTTTCAATCGTTCAATAAGCATCTGCACTTACACCACATAAGAAACTGTTGTTTAAAATCACATGGCTTCAAATTTTTCAATAAATGATAGAAAAAACAATTTATGAACGTCAGAGTTTAAACTGGAGCTCATTCTGAAATTTCATATGACTTAAACCAGGTATTAAGCCAGGCATGCTTCTTTCAACTGGCTCTGGCGTCTCTGTGTCCTACTGCACTACTTAATACCATACAATTAATCCTTTACTATACAGTGTGCAATCGCCTAACATGCGACCAGTAGAGGCAGTTCTAGAAGGCAATGACACTATATCAGATACAAAGTCGTTGCTACAGTGTCTGCACCCGGCAGGAGGGAGGACTGAACCCCTAGGTTCCAAACAGCACAGGGCAATCTAAAGAGAATCATATTCTCCCACCTGGAACAGAAGAGGAAGAGTATCCCCGACAAGGTACTTGGAGAGGGAAGTGACATTCCAGTTCACCCACCCACTCCCATATTATTTCTCTTAGTAAAGAAGCTTCTGGCAAAAAAATGCACTGTTCAGACAACTCCTCTTCGTTTTGTGTCTTGGTGATCTTGTTTTCTGAATGTTACATGTCTCCCCAACTAGACAGATATTGTGTCTTTGTATTGCCAGGGTCCTGAAGCCACACTTTTTAAAGTCACCAATACAATTACAATACTGTAATCCACAAAACCAATGGCCTTTTCCAGTTCTTAATGTAATTTGAATCTGATATTACTGATCACCTTCTCCTTCTCCCTTGACACTGTACCGTTAAGTTTCACTTTTGTATCTTTGCTCCAAAGTTCTTTGCAATACCATCAGTATCTTAATGGCAGATGCCATGGCCAAGACAAGAAACACTTCAGAGCCTCTGTGTGGCAGCTAATAGGAACACAAAAGACGAATAACACATCTCTGTGATTTACTCTTTTTGTATGTGCACCACAGCCATTTACACTGTAGATAATCAATATATGTCTTAAAACAGATTAACTGATGTAAGCAGCTTATAATATTCTACTAACCAGAGAAATCCATGCAAAGAAAGAACAGCTACGGCATCTTTTTATAAAACTAAAGCACGCAAAAAGGATGCTATGCAAAATGTTTTCACATCAAGTCCTTCCAGTGGGAAACAGATTTACAACTCCCTGTTCCCTATGTTGGGAGAATAAATGCCCTTACTAAAGTTCTTCTCTCTGCATTTTGAGTTTCATGGTTTATAACTCCTAATTTTCCTTGCTATTCCCTTAATTTTTATGAGCTGAGCCCATAGCATCAAAAAAACATCTGCCTTGGAAAGAAATACAGCCAATTACATTCGGATGGTTGAAACTGAGATGGTGCTTATTTTCTTCTTGAGGAGTTAGAAATCCTTTGTTCTGTGAATGGAGGCAAGGATATGAGAAGAAACAGGAAGAGTAAGTTTGCAGGTTGAGTTCCAGGCTGCTGAGCTCTTTCTCAATTAAGTAGGAGGGAAGGTCATCTTCTAGGGATGAGGGAAGCAGGGTTGACTAAGAGGCCTGAGGACCCTAAAGATTTGAATTATTCATTTAGGGAAGGCAGAGCTAAGGACAAACAAAAGAAACTGAAGACCCAGACCCTTAGCAAAATGAAGAAATAAAAAGTTAGAAATACAATGCTGCTGTTGCCCTGATCTGATCAATGTCCAGTTTTACAAATCAGTTAAAATACAAAGGGGGGGCAGTCTTCGTGGGGAAATGTGATATAATTATAGCAATGATGTTTCTGAATATAAAAATAATGGAAATATTAAAATAAGCTTAGAAACAACCCAATAAGCCTACACATTCAAGTTTTGTTGTTTTTCATGTGCATTCATGAAGCAAGACTGTAAATAACAACATGGCAATTAGGAATAAAGTAGAGTTCCAATGGTCCTCTGCGGGTGGGGCATGAAACTGTATCTGCCTAACTGAAGATGATTCTCATCTGGTGTTTGCCAAATGGTGATGATTTCGATCAAACCTCTCGGTTGGGAAGAAATGAGAACAGAGAAAGACAAAAAGATATGCCTGTGATAAAGCTTTTCCTTTTTCGCAGTTCACAGATGTTATCAGAAACTGCAGTATCACTAATGCCACAACCTCCCAAACCAAAAACAAAAACTAAAAAAATCACAAAGTCATTAGCGAACATGACCGAGTCGGCAATATGAGAACTTTGTCAAATCTTCTGTAAAGTCATCATAACCTAAAACTACCTAAACAGAAGCACATATTTACAAGTCACAAATTAGATTCAATGTATATGGATACTGGAGATGGTGGTAAGAAATCACAAAGGTATTACTAGTGAACCACCAATCAATAACACTGCCAACTTGGTTCTGACATAGAATTACATAGATCTTGGCCCCCAGGGAATGCCAGCATATGTGACCAAAACGGAGTAAGCCCTCAACAAAGGTCTCAAAACCGGAATAGGTCTTTTATGAAAAGCGTCTCATGAGCACGGGATGGGGGAGGGAGGGGATCTACTGCATTAGGAAAAGGCAAATCGAGTGTATGTAAATCCTGGCAAATGGTATTACCTCCAAGCGTACTTCCACACTCACAACAGAGGCCTTTCTGCCTACATCACAAACACGCTGTAACAAATAAGGTCCAGGGACCACAGACAACTGCGTCAAAAATGTATATGTCGCCTTCCCTTCAAGCAAGAAGTAATGTTAAAACTAGGCTGCATCTATCAAGGTGCATTCCTAATTGTTTCGCTGGGGAAAAAAAAAAAATTCCAGGAAGCACTGGGGGAAGGGAGAGTTCTTTCAGGTCACGGAAGCACACAAAAAGATCCCGAAACCTGGTCATTTCCAGAACTCCCCAAACCAAAACCTAGCACCCTCATCCCGCCCCCCAAGCCCCCCTACTTTTCCCAGTCCCGCTTTCCTCCTCTTACTCTCGCCCAAAAACCATCTCCTTATTCCCACCTACCACCACTCCGATTCCGGGACACAAGTCTGCCCCCTCAAAGTTAGAGGCCCCTAAAAAGGTCCCCCACGCCTTCCCGCCCCACCCCCTCCCAGTGGATCCTCCCTTTCGGACCACCCCCCACTTCCCGCTCCTGGCGCATTCCCCCCAGCGCCGTACCCTCCCGCCTCGCCAGCTCTTACCATGTACCAGGTCCCCAGGATGATCGTCCCGGTGCGGACATGGCAACAACCGCAGCACCGGGTGCTGTAGAACCGGTCGCTGCGGCTCCGCTTGAAAGTCATGGACACCATTGGGAATCTGGCGGGCCTCGTTCTTGGCCGGGGCCCTGACAAACGCCTTCTGCCCAGCGGTTGAACCCAGATAACTCCGTCACTGTCCAAAATCAAACGACGCGTTTTCTAGCCCGCCCCCGGCCCGGGCCCCAGCCAGACTCTTCGCACCTGCGCACTGAAGACCCAGCGCTGCTCTCGCGCGAGCTCGGTTTACCCTTTTCCTCCACCTTCCCCGCACACAGGCCAATGGAAGAGCGGAAAGCTAGGTGGACCCGGCCCTTGATTGGAAAAACTTGGAGATTGACAAGATCTCACGCCCAATCAGAACCGCAACTCGCCTTAGCGCTCATGGATCCCTGCCTCTTACTTGAGGGAGATGGGGGGCTTATAGGCCTAGGGTAGTTCGGGTTGAGGGGAGGCGGGTGGTTCAGCATCCCCGAGATGAGAGCGGCAAGAAGAGAAGCATTTAATGGGAAAAAAAAGAGGGTCGAGATGGAGTAGGTGGCAGAAACTGGGAACGAAGGACTTTCCTGAGTGACGTCTGCCACGTACTGCTTCGGAGGCGACACGGGACCACGACTGCTCACGTGAGTTTTGCGCGTAGCTCAATTATGGGGCTGGCCAGGGGCGGTGCCCGAGGGAAAGGGGGCGGGGCTAATCCCTGCTCTGGGGCCTTCCCGGCTAAGGGAATCGGGGATTTACTGGAGGGAGAAAGGGTTAGCTTTCCACTCTCACTCACTTTGACGCCTCTTTGGTGGGAGCAAAGAAATACCATCCAGCCCTGCCAAAGGCAAGTATGAAGCAAAAGGGTTGACGAAAATGGAAGCAAAAGGGTTGACGAAAATGAAAGCAAAGTAAAGCGGAAGAACTGCTTAGCTGCTGAGTGTTTACAGGTAGAGTGATTTTTATAGGGAAAAATTGTGAAACACGATGCAATGGACTAAAAGATTCCCGGGTGTTTTCAATGAAAAACCAGCCATAGTCTGGCTCACCTTTCAGGGTATTCTGAATCTATAGGAGCTCTCCATCTTTCTTTGTGGAGCTAGGTGTGGACAAAGAATGTAACCTGCTATTTCAGTAAACAAAGGCTATTGTGGCCATGGAGCCAATCAGCCTCTGCAGCCACCACAAGTGGCGCATCCTGAGGGGATTCAGGATGGAGAAAAATAGGTTACGAGCCCTAGATGGTTATGGTGCATATCAAAGGAATAATTTTAATAAGCCCAGACTCTTGCATCTTCTCATATGTGGAAAAACACTAAATTCATTGACCTGAGATATCTGGTTTTCTTTAATTAACAGTAATTATTTGATGTTCTGACTACCTGGAATTTTTTTTTTGAAAAAAACTCCAGTATCTCCTGGCTCCTCTGTTACCTTTTTTGGAACAGGCCTTCAGAGCTATCTGAGAGGATGTCTCCTGGGTTTAAACCCTCAGTAAGTACAACAAATAAAACATAATTCTCAACTTACAGCTTGTGTGTATTTTTTTCAGTCAACATCTGTTCAACTCTAAATGTAGGTAACAGATAGCAAGAAGTACTCGTGTCCATTGAACTTCATATTGAATCCCCCTCCTTGGAAAACGCCATTTTGCAGCTATTTGTAAATTCATTTCCCAATCCTGATTTGAACAATGTAAGTGGGTACATTACAATGTGCTTTAAACCAGTTCTAAGATTTTACTGGTCCCGTCGTTAATCAATGAGTAAACAAAATCTTTGACACATGTTCATTTTGTATTTGTATGAGACATGACTTTTACCTTTTTAAGAAAATATATCGTTTCACTCTTTGGAGAGTACTCTTCCTTTTAGGGAACAGAAATGACTTCCCCTTTGCCATTCTTAGCTGAAAACCACAGTGAATTCAGTGTAAAGTTTATTGCATTGGCATGGCTTCAATGAACACTGCCTGAAATTATATATTGATTTGTTGATTATTTATCTCCCCCACTAAAGTATAAATTCTAGAAGAGCAGAGACTCTGTTTATTTCTGCAACACTGAAGGAATTGTCTGTGGACAATTATCCTGGTTTGGATAATACTCTCAAACTATCTAGGAGGCCATAGTTAAGCCAAGCTACACTGAAGAATGGAATGGGGTGGTAGAAGTTTAACTCAGAATGAATTATGATGTTTCTCCACTTGGTAGGGAGACGACTAATAATGCCCACACACACACCAAAAAAAAAAAAAAAAAAAATTCCATAGCCTTTACTGTGTTCTATGCATGGACCCCATCACTTTATTTTGAATCATTTCATCCTTAAAACAACTCTATAAGGCAGCCACTTTTACATAATTTAACTCCACAAAGAAGTTAAATTACATGTCCAAAGTTAGAAGGCCAGTATGTGTCAGAACTTAGATTAAAACCTAGCACACCAGTGGTTTCCAATCTTGTGGCACACTAGAATCACCTAAGGATCTTTAGAAACCACTGCTGCCTAGCTACTACCCCCAGACATTATGATTTAATTGTTATGGGGTCAGACCTGGACATTCAAACTCTCCAGGTGATTTTTTTCCTCCACTGAAGAATTTACTGGGGCTCTTTGACCTGTGAATATAAGTCTGAGCTTACAGAGCAATGTGGGGTTTCCTAGCTCACTGAGCATGTGCTTTCCTACACAGTCATCAGGATGTACAGGACTGGGGGTGATGACCAACACTGGAACCCCCCTGCCCAGGTGCAGTTGCCTCTCCCTGCTCTCTCTGCCCAACCAGCTATCCCTGGGGCAGAAGACAGCTCTGTGTGCCTCCAGTCATTCTGGAGGCTAACTCTGGGTCTGTCCAGGTATGTCTGTGTGTCCTCTGGGACCTGCCAATTGGTAATAATATCTTCCCTGTCCATGCCTTGTTTGCAGTCACCAGCCCTACCTTGGGGTAGCACAAGAATGGACTTGCCTTTCAGAGTGAAGATGACAGAACCAGCTAAAAGTTCTGTTTTTAAATTTTTTTTTAAATTGAGGTATAGTTGTTTCACAATGTTGTGTTAGTTTCTACTGTACAGTGAAGTGAATCAGCTATATGTATATATATATCCCCTCTTTTTTGGATTTCCTTCCCATTTAGGTCACCACAAAAGCTCTCCTGGGGATTCTAATGACCAGCATTATGTTATTCTGTCTTGATATAACATGTGGCAGACAAAAACAAATACAATACAATCAAACAAAAATAATAAGGTAGAATAGAAAGATAAGATGGGGGAAAGTTATCTGTTTTATCTAGATGAGCCAAAATCAATCCATATTCCAAATTAAATATATTTAACATGGCATCACATCAGCTCTTAAGGTCTGCTTTCCCTGTGCTAGGACTCTGTGTAATGGACCATGAGATGGTAGCTAAGTGTCAATCACCAGAGAACATACATACTGTTGATTAAGGGGGAAAAATATGATTATGGAAGTTTTGTCTGAATAATTTTTATCTAATATGCACACCATTTTGAAGGAGAAAATAATTTTAAGGTATTATTAGCAGCTTATCTTTTTTTGGTTATTTCTGGGAGAAAATCATATAGAAACATCCACAATATAAGAAATTAGGGCAAATTTGGAGCTCTTCAAATAGCAAAGTTTAACCTACTTTTCTCTTTTAAATAATGGCTTCAGCTTATTCACATGCCTTTAGCACATTTTTTTTTGAGTTTTGCAGTTTATTGAAACCATACGTACATTGTTTGGCTGTAGAATTCTAAAATCATATTTTTTTCCAAAAAGGTTTTTATCCCATATCACAGAGTAATGATTTATAGCAAAGGAATACACAAGTCACTCAATTTGCTTCTCAGTGTGTTATACAGAATTATTTGCTCATTTGGTAAACATTACCTCATCTACTTCTTCACCTTCTTCATCATAATCATCATCATCATCTTCAATAGCTTCTCCAGTAAAGTATATCACTGATTTTAGGATTATATGCTCACGTAAAAAGTGACCAATTTCAAAGTCCGCAGCAAGGATAGCTTCAGCAGCATCATCCAGGTCTCCACTCTCGGGAACTTCAGGAGGAGCAAAAAAATTAAAGAGTCATTAGAAACTGTTTTGGTCACAGTACGAACTGTTCCACGTCCCTTGTGTTTCTGCTGCTTCTTAATGGTTTTCAAAGTGACATTCTTCCCTTTTTTCCTATCCGTCTGGCACCCTGTACAACCCATCATTTCTGGTCCATCAAAAGAGAAAGGATGAGAATCCTCTGGTTCTGACCTCATCCTATATGTCTTTGTCAACGCTTCATTTGTGAATTACTCATTGGGTTCAAAGTGAAATTCTAAGACAAAACTCATAGGCTGACCAGCATCTGAGAACTTCACTTTAATACCTTTCAAGTGCTTCAGAATAGGTTCATCATGTTCCTGAACCATATCGCTGAGCAATTCTTAAAAACAGTCAACCAAAAGTCAGGAATTCCCTTGGGGTCTTCTTTTTCTTTATCCTTTTTCTCATCTTCAATCTTGGCCTTTTCTTTTAGCTTCTCTGAAATTTCATCTTCCTCATCTGGTTTCCATTCACGTTCTTCTTCTTTAGGTTCATAAATGGCATTAATGATCTCAAATCTCTTATCAAATAGAGGCTGATAGAGAACAGCATACTTTTTTTTTAACATCTTTATTGGAGTATAATTGCTTTACAATGGTGTGTTAGTTTCTGCTGTATAACAAAGTGAATCAGCTATACATTTACATATATCCCCATATCTCCTCCCTCTTGCGTCTCCCTCCCACCCTCCCTATCCCACCCCTCTAGGGGTTCACAAAGCACTGAGCTGATCTCCCTGTGCTATGCGGCTGCTTCTCACTAGCTAGCTATTTCACATTTGACAGTGTATATATGTCCATGAGAACAGCATACTTTCTTTCAAGATCATGAACTTCCTCATAGAACTTTGCTTCTATCTGTGCCCATTTAACTTGAAGTTTTTTGAGAGCATTCACGCGTCTTTTAACTACCCTAGGCAAACTTTCAATGTATCCTGTTGGTGTTTCTACCAGACCACCAGGTCTTTCTTGAAGGGCTGCAAGAATCTGAGGATTTTGCATCATCTGAACAGTCAGCTGATGCGCTTTGATTTTTGTTTCTTCACCAGTTTCTTCTACTTCTTCAACGTCATCCAAATCTTGACCAAGTTCAGGCTGTGCTTTGTTGTCGATGTCTGCCATGTTGTATGAACGCCAAAAATCTCGTCCCTCTTGCGTGGTACCGGGAAGGGTGAGGGCGGCGGGGTGGGGGGGCCAGCCATCTGGTCCCGGCTCTCAGCATCCTGACGGCGAGCGCTCCTTAGTCCCCGACCCTGTCACGGCCTGATTCCTGCAGCTCTCCGGTCCCCGGTAACCATTTTCTCTTCCCGCCCATTTTTTCCCCCTCAGAACAACAGTTCTTTCCTCTGACGTGACTTTAGCACATCTTGATTGATATACCATGTGACGGGGATACGAGAATGAACAAGACAAACAATGTGCCTTCCCCCGTAGTTTTTTACAGTCTGGAGGGGAAAGGATAGAAGATAGTCGTCCATCATGGTCATTATGGTAGACACGCTATCTGCTGTCACAGGGTAATAAAGGGTGTAATGGGAGCACGGAACAAGAATACCTAACCTATCAGGATAGGTTTCCCAGGGGAAGTGATACCTAAGCTGATAGTGGAAGGAAACTAGGCTGGGGACAGAGAAAGCCTGAACCAAGTCAGAGGCAATACTATGGAAAAAGTGTAGTGGAGAGAGAGGGAGGACAGAGTAGGGGCTGTTTGTGCAGCAGAAATGGTGTCTGCCCTGCCAGGGGCTACATTACCTAGCATCCGTTTTCCAGCACCCCTTCTGTCAAGGTGGCTGACTGAATAGTTATTACCAACGGAATATGAGCAGAAATGACGTGAGTCAAGCAGGACCAGGGCTTTTAAGGAGGGTGGGATAGTTCCCCCCATAATATCTTTGCTATCCTTTTCCCTCTTTCTCCGCTGGCTGAATTCAGAGAACTCTGAGGCCCTGGGGCACGGCAGAGTCACCAGATAGAGCCTGCGCACTTGAATCGCCAAATAAGGGGAGGCCACAAGATGACAGTGGATGGTAACACAAATAAGAAGTAAATGTTAATGGGATAAATCAATACTGTTTGGGGGGTTGTTTTTTATAGCAGCTAGCATATCCCAATCTGAAAGAAATTTAGTACAATTAGAGAAATGTGGGGTTGGGAGAGGAATGGGAAGAGAAGGGTAAGAGCTTGGGTCAGACAGGAAGGTTTGAATCAGATCAAGAAGACCTGAAAAGTGTAGGGGAAAGTTGGGAAAGGTTTTGGCATGGACCCAAAAGCCAACTGGGTACACTGTCTAACTCACCTTTCTGGATTATCTGATTCTAAAGTCTCTGTGCTTTTCTTTGTCTTTGGAGCTATTTAAAACTCTTAAATTATAGGTAACTGTTAGTTATTTTTATTCAGTAGATATGATTGACAGAGTTGATGACAGAAGGGTTGAGACTGGGAAACAGAGAGAGGAGTCAAAAATGGCTTCTAGAGTTCTGGCTTGAGCAACTGATTAGGTGCATACTAGCTGGGGTCTGGGAGTGGAAGACAAGATGTAACTAGGGAATGGGCATGTTGAATTTGTTATGGTTAAAGGCTCTCCAAGAGTCTTGTCAACTTAGCAACAGGATAAGTGGGCTTAAAGCTCAAGAGTGAGATCTGAGCTGGTGATACTTATGGGAGAGTCATTTTGTAAATGTCACAATTGGGAGAAGGTAAAATGAGAAAAGAAAAGGGTCTGTCACAGAACCCTGAAAAACACCAACATTTATGAGATGGACAGTGGCAGAGAGAACTTCAGAGGAGAATGAGGTGGAGCTGCTAGAGAATACACAGAAAACAAGAGGAGGTGGTTAATTGGAAGCCAGGAAAGAATTTCTAGCACTAAGAACAATCAACGTATAAAATGCTGTAAGAGGTGAGATGGAGGCTGAAAATGCTCGTTGAAATGAACAAGATCTTGGATATCTAGTTAAGAGCAATTTTATTGGAGAGGTAAGGACTGAAGCCAAGCTGCAGTTGACTGAAGAGTAAGTAGTTAGTGGAGACAACGAGGAGAGACCACATTCTCAGGACGTTTTGTCAAGGAAGGGGGTAAAGGATGAGAGCTGGAGGGAATTCGAGTCCAGAAAGTTTGTTTTATTTTTTTTTTCCTTTAACATGATGGAAACTTGACTATAGTATATGCTGATGGGAAGGTGCCAGTAGAGAGGGAGAGTTTACAGACAGAAAAGAGAGAGAATACTTTCGAAAGGGTTTAAAGGAAACCTACATAAATGGGAAGACATCCTTGTTAGTGGATTAGAAAACGATATTGTTGAAATGGAAATACTCCCCAAATTGATGTACAGATTCAGTGCCATTCCAATCTAAATCTCACCTGTGTTTTTCTAGAGAAATTGGCAGGCTAATTCTAAAATGCATATAGAAATGCAAAGGGGGAGGGGTAATTGGGAGATTGGGATTGACATATACATACTACTCTATATAAAATAGATTACCAATAAGGACCTACTCTATAGCACAGGGAACTCTACTCAGTGTTCTATAATGGCCTATATGGGAAAGGAATCTAAAAAAGAGTGGATATAGGTATATGTATAACTGATTCACTTTGCTGTACACCTGAAACTAACACAATATTGTAAATCAACTATACTCCAATAAAAATTATTTTTAAAAAAAAGAAAGAATAAAAATGCAAGGGACTCAGAATAGCCAAAACATTCTTGCAAAAGAGCAGGGTTAGTGGAGTTCCAGTTTTCACATTTTACTACAAAGCTATATAGTCAGAAGGGTGTGGCACTGGTATAAGGCTAGACATGTGGATCAATAGAATAGAATTGCGAGTTCAGAAGTAAACCTTTATATTTATGGTCAACTGATCTTTGATAAAGAAGCCAAGATGTTTTATTTATTTATTTTTTTGGCTGCGCCGTGCAGCTTGTGGGGACCCCGACCAGGGATTGAACCTGCACCCTCAGCAGTGAAAGCAAAGAGCAGAGTCCTAACCACTGGACCTCCAGGGAACTCCCAAGAAGCCAAGATATTTCAATGGGTTAAAAGAGTTTTTTGACCAAGTAGTACAGGAACAACTGGACATCTACATGCAAAACTATGAATTTGGACTTCTGCCTCATACCATACACAGAAATTAAATCAAAATTGATAAACTCTTGAGTCTTTTAAAGAGAAAACTGGCAAATTAGAAGACTGCAATGATAAATTGAACCAGTACCCAGCACAAAAGAGAGAAAAAATAAGCATTGATGACATGGAAGGCAGATTAACAAGATATAGGAGCAGATTCCAATTCCTATAAAATGGACTATAAAACAGAGATGATAATAATACTTTTCTGGTGGGTACTGTGAGGATTTCATGAGTTTATTCACATGAAGGCTTTCAACAGGGCCTAGTGTCAGCATTCAATAAATATTAGCTATAATTGATTTGAAATTTATTTGTGTAAGTAGTATGAGGTAGAAAGCTAATGATATTTTTAATATAGACTGTTTAAATTATATTAGCGCCTGGAAAAAGATTTCTTACATCTGTTCTAAGCTTCCCGGCAGATTTTTTTTTCCTTGTTTTAATATTTCCCTGCAGATTTTTATAATCCCATTTCTACCTCCTCCCTACTCCCACCCCAACTAATATTATTTCATTACATGTTATTTTTTTAACATCTTTATTGGAGTATAATTGCTTTACAATGTTGTGTTAGTTTCTGCTGTATAACAAAGTGAATCAGCTGTATGCATACATATATCCCCACATCCCTTGCCTCTTGCATCTCCCTCCCACCCTCCCGATCCCACCCCTCTAGGTGGTCACAAAGCACGGAGCTGATCTCCCTGTGCTATACAGCTGCTTCCCACTAGCTATCTATTTTACATTTGGTGGTGTATATGTGACAATGTTACTCTCTCACTTCGTCCAAGCTTACCCTTCCACTTCCCCATGTCCTCAAGTCCATTCTCTATGTCTGTGTCTTTATTCCTGTCCTGCTACTAGGTTCATCAGAACCATTTGTCTTTTTTAAGATTCCACATATATGTGTTAGCATACGGTGTTTGTTTTTCTCTTTCTGACTTACTTCACTCTGTATGACACATTCTAGGTCCATCCACCTCACTACAAATAACTCAATTTCGTTTCTTTTTAGGACTGAGTAATATTCCATTGTATATATATGCCACATCTTCTCTATCCATTCATCTGTCGATGGACACTTAGGTTGCTTCCATATCCTGACTATTATAAATAGTGCTGCAGTGAACATTGTGGTACATGTCTGGTTTTGAATTATGGTTTGCTCAGAATATATGCCCAGTAGTGGGATTGCTGGTTCATATGGTAGTTCTATTTTTAGTATTTTAAGGGACCTCCATACTGTTCTCCATAGTGGCTGTATCAATTTACATTCCCATGAACAGTGCAAGAGGGTTCCCCTTTCTCCACACCCACTCCAGCATTTACTGTTTATAGATATTTTGATGATGGCCATTCTGACCGGTGTGAGGTGATACCTCATTGTAGTTTTGATTTGCATTTCTCTAATGATTAATGATGTTGAGCATCCTTTCATGTGTTTGTTGCCCATCTGTATATCTTCTTTGGAGAAATGTCTTTTTAGGTCTTCTGACCATTTTTCGATTGGGTTGTTTGTTTTTTTGATGTTGAGCTGCATGAGCTGCTTGTGTATTTTGGAGATTAATCCTTTGTCAGTTGCTTCATTTGCAAAAATTTTCTCCCATTCTGAGGGTTGTCTTTTTGTCTTGTTTATGGCTTCTTTTGCTGTGCAAAAGCTTTTAAGTTTCATTAGGTCCCATTTGTTTATTTTTGTTTTTATTTCCATTTCTCTAGGAGGTGGGTCAAAAAGGATCTTTCTGTGATTTATGTCATAGAGTGTTCTGACTATGTTTTCCTCTGAGAGTTTTATAGTGTCTGGCCTTACATTTAGGTCTCTAATCTATTTTGAGTTTATTTTTGTGTATGGTATTAGGAAGTGTTCTAATTTCATTCTTCTACATGTAGCTGTCCAGTTTCCCCAGCACCACTTATTGAAGAGGCTGTCTTTTCTCCATTGTATATTCTTGCCTCCTTTATCAAAGATAAGGTGACCATATGTGTGTGGGTTTACTTCTGAGCTTTTTATCCTGTTGCATTGATCTGTATTTCCGTTTTTGTGCCAGTACCATGCTATCTTGATTACTGTAACTTTGTAGTATAGTCTGAAGTCAGGGAGCCTGACTCAAGATTGCTTTGGCTATTCCGGGTCTTCTGTGTTTCCATACAAATTGTGAAATTTATTGTTCTAGTTCTGTGAAAAATGCCATTGGTAGTTTGATAGGGATTGCATTGAATCTGTAGATTGCTTTGGGTAGTATAGTCATTTTCACAATGTTGATTCTTCCAATCCAAGAACATGGTATATCTCTCCATCTGTTTGTATCATCTTTAATTTTTTTCATCAGTGTCTTAGTTTTCTGCATATAGATCTTTTATCTCCTTAGGTAGGTTTATTCCTAGGTATTTTATTCCTTTTGTTGCAATGGTAAATGGGAGTGTTTCCTTAATTTCTCTTTCAGAATTTTCGTCCTTAATGTATAGGAATGCAAAGATTTCTGTGCATTAATTTTGTATCCTGCTACTTTACCAAATTCACTGATTAGCTTTAGTAGTTTTCTGGTAGCATCTTTAAGATTCTCTGTGTATAGTATCATGTCATCTGCAAACAGTGACAGTTTTATTTCTTCTTTTCCAATTTGGGTTCCTTTTATTTCTTTTTCTTCTCTGATTGCTGTGGCTTAAACTTCCAAAACTATGTTGAATAATAGCGGTGAGAGTGGGCAACCTTGTCTTGTTCCTGATCTTAGAGGAAATGGTTTCAGCTTTTCAGCATTGAGAACGATGTTGGCTGTGGGTTTGTCATATATGGCCTTTATTATGTTGAGGTAGGTTCTATGCCCACTTTCTGGAGAGTTTTTATCGTAAATGGGTGTTGAATATTGTTGAAAGCTTTTTCTGCATCTATTGAGATTATCATATGATTTTTATCCTTCAATTTGTTAATATGGTGTATCACATTGATTGGGTTGCATACATCAAAGAATCCTTGCATTCCTGGGATAAACCCCACTTGATCATGGTGTATGATCCTTTTAATGTGCTGTTAGAGTCTGTTTGCTAGTATTTTGTTGAGGATTTTTGCATCTATGTTCATCAGTGATATTGGCCTGTAGTTTTCTTTTTTTGTGACATCTTCGTCTGGTTTTGGTATCAGGGTGATGGTGGCCTCGTAGAATGATTTTGGGAGTGTTCCTCCCTCTGCTATATTTTGGAAGAGTATGAGAAGGATAGGTGTTAGCTCTTCTCTAAATGTTTGATAGAATTTGCCTGTGAAACCATCTGGTCCTGGGCTTTTGTTTGTTAGAAGATTTTTAATCACAGTTGTGATTGGTCTGTTTATATTTTCTGTTTCTTCCTGGTTCAGTCTTGAAGGTTGTGCTTTTCTAAGAATTTGTCCATGTCTTCCAGGTTGTCCATTTTATTGGCATATAGTTGTTTGTAGTAGTCTTTTATAATCCTTTGGGTTTCTGCAGTGTCAGTCATTACTTCTCCTTTTTCATTTCTACTTCTGTTGACTTGAGTCTTCTCCCTTTTTTTCTTGATAGGTCTGGCTAATGGTTTATCAATTTTGTTTATCTTCTCCGAGAGCCAGCTTCTAGTTTTATTGATCTTTGCTATTGTTTCCTTCATTTCTTTTTCATTGATTTCTGATCTGATCTTTATGATTTCTTTCCTTCTGCTAACTTTAGGGTATTTTCTTCTTTCTCTAATTGCTTTAGGTATAAGGTTAGGTTGTTTATTTGAGATTTTTCTTGTGTCTTGAGGTAGGATTGTATTGCTATAAACTTCCCTCTTAGAACTGCTTTTAACTTTTGCTTGTCTGTAAAGGTTTTAATTTCTCCCTCGAATCTGAATGAGATCCTTTCTGGGTAGAGTAATCTTGGTTGTAGGTTTTTCCCTTTCACCCCTTTAAATATGTCCTGCCACTCCCTTCTGGCTTGCAGAGTTTCTGCTGAAAGATCAGCTGTTAACCTTATGGAGATTCCCTTGTATGTTTTTTGTTGCTTTTCCCTTGCTGCTTTTAATATTTTTTGTTTGTATTTAATTTTTGATAGTTTGATTAATATGTGTCTTGGCATGTATCTCCTTGGATTTATCCTGTATGGGACTCTCTATGCTTCCTGGACTTGACTGACTATTTCCTTTCCCATGTTAGGGAAGTTTTCAACTATAATCTCTTCAAATATTTTCTCAGACCCTTTCTTTTTCTCTTCTTCTTCTGGAACCCCTATAATTCGAATGTTGGTACGTTTAATGTTGTCCCAGAGGTCTCTGAGACTGTCCTCAATTCTTTTTTTTTTTTTTGGCGGTACACGGGCCTCTCATTGCTGTGGCCTCTCCCATTGCAGAGCACAGGCTCCAGACGTGCAGGCCCAGCGGCCATGGTTCACAGGCCCAGCCGCTCTGCAGCATGTGGGATCCTCCCGGACCGGGGCACAAACCCACAACCCCTGCATCTGCAGGCGGACTCTCAACCACTGTACCACCAGGGAAGCCCTGTCCTCAATTCTTTTCATTCTTTTTTCTTTATTCTGCTCTGCAGTAGTTATTTCCACTATTTTATCTTTCAGGTCACTTATCCGTTCTTCTGCCTCAGTTATTCTGCTATTGATTCCTTCTAGAGAATTTTTAATTTCATTTATTGTGTTGTTCATCATTGTTTTTTGTTCTTTAGTTCTTCTAGGTCCTTGTTAAACGTTTCTTGTATTTTCTCCATTCTATTTCCAGGATTTGGGATCGTCTTTACTATCATTACTCTGAATTCTTTTTCAGGTAGACTGCCTATTTCCTCTTCATTTGTTTGGTCTGGTGGATTTTTACCTTGCTCCTTCATCTGTTGCATATTTCTCTGTCTTCTCATTTTGTTTAACTTACTGTGTTTGGGGTCTCCTTTTCGCAGGCTGCAGGTTCATCGTTCCCATTGTTTTTGGTGTCTGCCCCCAGTGGGTGATGTTGGTTCAGTGGCTTGTGTAGGCTTCCTGGTGGAGGGGACTGGTGCCTGTGTTCTGGAGGGTGGGACTGGATCTTGTCTTTCTGGTGGGCCACACCACATCTGGTGGTGTATTTTGGGGTGTCTGTGAACTTAGTATGATTTTAGGCAGCCTCTCTGCTAATGGGGTTGTGTTCCTGTCTTGCTAGTTGTTTGGCATGGGGCGTCCAGCACTGGAGCTTGCTGGCCGTTGGATGGAGCTGGGTCTCAGTGTTGAGCTGGAGATCTCTGGGAGAGCTCTCGCCGATTGATATTACATGGGGCTGGGAGGTCTGCGGTGGTCCGATGTCCTGAACTCGGCTCTCCCACCTTGGAGGCTCATGCCTGACACCAGGCCTGAGCACCAAGACCCTGTCAGCCACATGGCTCAGAAGAAAAAGGAGAAAAAAAGAAAGAAAAAAAATTTTTTAATCAAAAATTTAAAATAAAATAAATTATTAAGGTAAAAATTAAATAAAAGTAAAAAAGAAGGGAGCAACCAAACCAATAAAAAAATCCACCAGTGATAACAAGTGCTAAAAACTGAACTGAGATAAACATAAAAATCATTACATGTTATTTTAATTTGACCTTTCACACCATAATTTATGGTTAAAATGTGGTCTTCTATATTATACTTCTTTATCAACTTTAACCATAGCATTCTTGAAGGGAATAATTTTTAAAGACTTCTACCAAGGAAAATCTGACTGTCAATAAAAGCATTTAGGGCTTCCCTGGTGGCGCAGTGGTTGAGAGTCTGCCTGCCGATGCAAGGGACGCGGGTTCGTGCCCTGATCCGGGAAGATCCCACATGCCGCGGAGCGGCTGGGCCCATGAGCCATGGCCGCTGAGCCTGTGTGTCCGGAGCCTGTGCTCTGCAACGGGAGAGGCCACAACAGTGAGAGGCCTGCGTACCGCAAAAAAAGAAAAAGCATTTAGAGCAGATGAATGAACCTGTAATATGATGTATTCATTACTTCCCAGAAATAAAAGGATTAGTGAAACATCAATTCAAATCCTTACTAGACCCCTCATTAGACTATCTTATCAGTTCTGAGACATCTGGAAAATATAGCTGGAATATTCAAGATAGTCTGTCCACACGTCCTCTTCATAAAGCAAACATTGTTTTGGCTGGAAATACTCCGTAATAAAATAGAAACCAGCTGCTTTCCTTTAATATTCTATTGAAATATTTCAAAAAGAACTTCATTTCATTTTCTCAAATCATTCCCATAACCATCGCCTCAAATGTTTTTTTTCTCATAAATTCTTGATGGCATGTGAATCTTTAAAAAGTCCCACTTGGCACATTTTGTGGTTTTGTTGAAATGTTTGCCTTTTAATCACGCAGGATGGAGGCTTCAAAACAGCACAACTACTTTATAGAAATAATTAGTGGTCTGCCCAAAGCCTGCAGTTCCATAGAATTGTTATTCCCTTAATATGTATAGTACTTAAGGAATTTATTATATACCTGAAAGAAGTTTAACGGAGATAAAGAAATTTGGAAATTTGTTTTTGTTTTTTGGCCATGCTGTGCAGCTTGTGGGATCTTAGTTCCCCAACCAGGGGCTGAACACAGGCCCCGGCAGTGAAAGCACCAAGTCCTAACCACTGGACCGCCAGGGAATTCCCAGAAATCTGGAAATTTGAATTCTGCTTCATAGAGTAGTTTATTAGTAAAAGTCAGTAGAACATTTAAGCTATGTTATAAATTAATTTCTTTTCCCCTCCTCCCCAAAATTGTGCTTTGGAATAAGGAAAAATACGAAAGAAAATGCACTAAGGGCAAACAATAGTGGGAAATAATCTATAACAAACTGAATGATATCTTTGCTATCAAAATGTATCACAGAAATTCAGGGACTTCCCTGACGGTCCAATGGTTAAGACTCTGCGCTCCCCTGCAGGGGACACTGGTTCGATCTCTGGTTGGGGAGCTAAGACCCTGCATACCCTGCATGCCTCCCCCCCAAAAAAAGGAAAATCACAGAAATTCATAAGTAAATGTAAAACAATGCCAATCTTCTTGATTATTTTTTATTTTGAAAAATAGTTATTTTTCATAAAATTATGTTGTCTGTGTTAACATCTAATGGATTTATTATTGTTATTTTTAAATCAATGTATAAATATTTTAATTTTTAAAATAAATTTATTTAGTTAGTTATTTTTTGCTGCATTGGGTCTTCGTTGCTGCACGCGGGCTTTCTCTAGTTGTGGCAAGCGGGGGCTACTCTTCATTGCAGTGCACGGGCTTCTCATTGAGTTGGCTTCTCACTGCAGTGGCTTCTCTTGTTGTAGAGCACAGGTTCTAGGTGCACAGGTTCTAGGTGCACAGGCTCAGTAGTTGTGGTGCCCGGGCTTTGTTACTCTGTGGCATGTGGGATCTTCCCGGACCAGGGCTTGAACCCTTGTCCCCTGCATTGGCAGGCGGATTCTCAACCACTGGGCGACCAGGGAAGTCCCCCTAATGAAGCTTCAATCTCTTTACTCTCATGAAAACAGAAGGCAATCAGGCCTTGAAATATTTCTACCGCAATTTAATTATTCACCTCCAGTCCCTCAAGGTATTCCTTGTCTCCTAATATTGGTAATTATCTCCTTTAGCCAAATAAAAATGTGTGATTTTTATTTGTAATTGCTCCAGGTATTAGAAGGAGTAATTGTTAAGTGTTGCCCAAGTACCGTGAAGATGAAAAATGCTATGTAATTATCACCATGGGAAAATGACTTTCCATGCACT
Organism: Pseudorca crassidens; assembly: GCF_039906515.1. Classification (NCBI taxonomy): domain Eukaryota; kingdom Metazoa; phylum Chordata; class Mammalia; order Artiodactyla; family Delphinidae; genus Pseudorca; species Pseudorca crassidens. The sequence continues at coordinate 77,197,506 of NC_090309.1, read as the reverse complement.
TAGCTGAAATCACTACCTGGGCTTATGGAGTTAAATCTGAACCTTCAGGACTTCTGGGATGAACGCGGTGACGTAGGTTTAGCATCTGTCTGGTTTTTCTCAAGTCATGCAAAAGCATCAAGAAGGATGACCAAATCAATGAACTTTTGTTCAGCAAAATTGGGAGCAGATCCACAGCCTTCAAAATATGAATCGGAGCTGCTAAGAGCAGCTGAGATCAGACAGAAGCCAGAACGAAGGAGGTGGTGATGCGATGGGAGGCCCAATCAGCAGCAGCATAGTCCAGGAAGCATCAGCAAACATAAGCCTCCGAAGATGAGGGTGTCACCTTGAAGAGAAGGTGTGCATCTCCTCTTATCCATGGACTTGGGTAGCAGGACTGGAGGTAGGAGTCCTCCCGGAACCTGATTTATTTCAGAGTAGAAGAGGAAGGGGTCTACACAAATAATTAAACAGAGAAGCCATAGGCATTAGTCTGCTAGGGCTGCCGTAACAAAGTACCACAAACTGAGTGGCTTAAACAACAGAAATTTATTGTCTCATGGGTCTGGTGGCCAGAGGTCTGAAATCGAGGTGTTTGGAGGGCTGGTTCCTTCCGAGGGCTACGAGGGAGAATCTGTTCCGTGCCTCTTGCCTAGTTGCTGGTGATTGCTGGCGATCTTTTGGACACAGGGCAGTGGGCTTCTCAGGAGATACACTTTCCAGCAGAGCACAGAGCAGGCAGACCCAAGGAGGGGACCACTGGCCCTTCCTGGAGACCCAGTTTCTATTGATGCAGCAAAGCTGAACAAACAATTCACACCAAGGTAATAGCAACTAAGTACTCTCACCTCCTTGTTGGCCTTTCAAAAAAAGGGAGCCAGGGTGGGTGCTACTTAACTCCATTGGAATTAAGCTACCATGGTAAAATTTTAGTACAATTTTTAGATAAATCTTCCCCTCTGGAAAGGCATGAGGGGAGGTACTTGGAAAAGCCGTAACTACTTTGGTCCCTTACATCACATAATTGGTTAGAGAGATGGGAAGTGCCAACTGGCCCCGGTAAGCATGGTGGAGAGCTGGCTCCAGTAAGCCTGCTGGACGGCACTTGCGAGGGGCCAGCCGGCCATGACGGAGTGATGCCACGGAAGATGCCAAGGAAATCTGCATGAATGCTGAATTCCTGTCATGCTGGTGCCCTCCTTCTTCAGGCGCTTCACCAGGCCCGTCACCAGTGTTCCTACCCTCTGCCATTGGCAACAGACCCAGCCAGTGACTGCCAGCAGTAGAGAGGAAGGGGAGGGATATGGGCATTGAACAGCCATCCTCCCCGGCCGGCCCAGCCCACTGGGATCTACTCCTCTGAGCTCCCCTGCCTTGACCACCATGGCCAGGGCTTCCATGACGCACAACTCCAGAGGACGCCACTCACTTGCAGACCCAGGCTGGTTTTGTTCAGTATCTGTGTATGAGTTTGTCTTACCACCTCGGCTAGACAGCTCCTGGTGGGCCAGGACAGATTTGTAAATCTTTTTATACACCAAACCACCTAGCGCTAAGCCCAGCCCGATAAATATTTGCTGATGGATGGGCAATCCAGAAAAGGGGTCACTGACCCCGAATCGCAGATAAACGCACGGTTTAGTCTTGTAAGAGCACCTATTTTAGAGCTCTGCAAGCCTGATTCTGCCCAGCTTTGGCATCTGGTACAGCTATTAGTCATTCAGAAATGTGACCTTTCCTGACACAGGGTGTCTCCGAGCAGGAGTGTGACTTGACGCACAGCGGCTTTCTGCCCGTGCTAAGGTCAGTTTCCTCTTCCCTAAAAGGGTTCAGTTTTGAGCAGGGATTTCACGAGCCACAGGGAGAGCTGACGCACTCTGCAAAGCTCTGAGTGGGGTTTGGATTAGTCATGGTCGTAACCGCTGTTTATGCAACCTTGGCGCGGGCCCAGGCTCTCATTTCTCCCAGAGGCCCATGGTGCTTCTCCCTGTGATTTTTTTCTCTATTTTTTTGAAGCATGGGACCTCAAAACCATACTTGAATACTTGTCCTCTAATGTAAGAGTTTGAGCAGCTACATGATACCTTATTGGGCCCTTTCAAGCCTGCCCACCTTCCATCGGGCAACGAACACGCAGTAAAAACACTTTCAGACACTTTCACAGCACTGTCTGTGTGCTGGGCTGCCCTGCTGGAATCAATTGTAAGTGGGTGAAAAACAATGGGAAAAAAACAAACAAACAAAAGCAAAGATGCTGAACTGAGAATTAGAGGGCCGGTGGTTTAGTCAGTAGCTTGTTGCACGGCCTTGAGCTGATTACTCCTCTGTGCTCCATGTTTCCATCTGCACGGTGGAGCACAGAGGAGCGTGCTCCGCCCCTGCCATCCACAGGGCGCCTGTTCTGAGCCATGTGTCCCTCTGGGAATGAGAAGTAGGAGGGTGGGACGGGGCAGGCCAGCACCAAGCCCCCTAGCCCTTCCCTGGTGCCCTTGGCATGCATGACTGGGGGTGGGGATGTCATCTGTGGCCACAGGACAGAGGTGGCTATGTTTTTCCAGGTCAGAGACTGAGTTTGGAATTGTTCTCATGACACAGTCCCCAAGCTCTCTGGTTCCTAAACTTAATTATTAAGACCAATAAATTGATTCTTCCTTTCTAAGAATGCCGGTCTCCAAATGCCCAAGGGTGAGAGGGCAGCCTTTAGTGGCTCCAGCTGCCTGGGAGGGCAGCGGGGACCCAGCACCATCCCAGGAGACATGGGCTTGGCTTGGGTTCCAGTTATACCCTCAACTCACAGAGTGACCTTGAGGGAGTTCCTTCCCCTCCTAGGGCCTCAGTTTTCCCATCAGTGCAATGAGGGGGTGGACTGTGGGAACCCCAGGGTTTCTTTTGACTCGGAGGTTTAAGGATCTGTTTGCCTTTCCTTCTCCATCAGGCCTTTTTGCTTCCTTGCTTCTCCATCCTCTCAGTCTTCTAATTCCTTTCCCCATGCTTGCTGGAGATCTTTTTCTGGCTGATCTTGGCTGTTTCACTGATACGGGCCCCAGTTTTCTCAGTGGGCAATGAGAGTTTGACTAAGAGGCTCTAAGGGCTCACCCAGCTCTGGTGCTCTGGTCATCCTGGGATCCCATGGTGTAAAGTCCCATCTGGTGCACAGCCGGGGTGGTGCTGGATAATCTGTGCTGGGCCCCTCCATTCACCCATTGCAGGAGGACTCATCCCTCAGATGCCCCAGCTGCTACCTCACCTACTGGCCCAGACTTCTCAGGAGGACTCCATGGACATGTCTTAGACTGAGGCCAACAGGCAGACTCTGTTGTGATTACTTTTTTACCTGTCAGCTTGATTTATAGTCTCCACTTATTCAGTCAAACACTAACCTAGGTGTTGCAGTGAAGACATTTTATAGATGTGATTAAAGTCCATAATCAGTGGACTTTAAGTACGATAGATTATCCTAGATAATCTGGGTGGGCCTGAGTCAATTGCTCGAAAAGCCTCAAATGCAGAGCTGAGGCTTCCTGGGGAGGAAGAAATTCTACCTGTAGACAGTAGCTTCCATCCATGCCCCTGAATTCCACCTGCCCTTCTTAATGACCTTCCGTATAGATTTCAGTTTTGCCCAGCGGTGGCTTCTCTTGTTGCGGAGCACAGGCTCTAGGTATGCGAGCTTCAGTAGTTGCAGCACGTGAGCTCAGTAGTTGCAGCACTCAGGCCCCAGAGTGCATGGACTTCAGTAGTTGTGGCACACAGGCTCAGTAGTTGTGTCTCGTGAGCTCTAGAGTCCAGGCTCAGTAGTTGTGGCGCACGGGCTTAACTGCTCCACGGTATGTGGGATCTTCCCAGAGCAGGGATCGAATCCGTGTTCCCTGCATTGGCAGGCGGATTCTTAACCACTGCACCACAAGGGAAGTCCCTGCTGTGACTTTTAATGGTAGAACCTTCTAAATATATCTTGCTGAGAATGGAGTATTCTACCACCCTCACTACTCAATTTAACAGCTATTCTTGAATATCTAAAATGAAGGCAAACAGCCAAGCATAACCAAGCATGTGAGGCTCCAGGGAATACAAGGATCCTGGGTCTGTGAGCGAAAACAATCCTGCACATTAGGAGAATCTGTGGAATCAGGGGCTGGAAAGGGATCTTGGGCAATTGAAACTCAAGTACCCAGAGTTCTTTGCCTTTTCGTGTTCAAGATCTGAGCTTTTAAGCATCTCTCTCTTTATCCTACAAACACAAACTTACCAAATACCTGAAGTATAATTTTTAAAAGTAATAAACGATGCAGATTCCATTAATGTTTGTCCCTGTTGGGTGAGCAGGACAGGTCGACCTTTTTTTGTACAGTTTATAAAATGGAGAATATTGTCCTCTGAAGTCCAAGAGAAACACAATGCACCTAGCGGATCCTTCCGTCAGGGGCTGAGGGGCTAGGAGTGGGCTGGGATGGGGAGTGACGGGGTCCCTACGACAACAATGGATGTCAGTGAAAATTACGTAGAAGACAAGCCAAGTTTCCCAGAATCTTCTTCTGCTCTCAGACAATCCCAGGCCACGGGGTTGAGGGCTTGCTGAGCTACAGTGAGCAGAAGACTTTGAAAAGGCTCCTGGCCCTCCCTGGTGTGCAGCCTTGAAGCAGGGCGGGACAGCTAGTGTCGAACCTTCTCAGCCCTCACCTGGAGCATGCCGCTCTTCCTCCTTCACTCGTGCATCCATTTTCTTCTTGCTTCGGGCCAGTGCCGACACGCAGAAGGGACTGGCTGCTTCATAACCGGAGCTTCCGATTGCTCAGCCGGCACCCCGCCCTATATCTGGGGCAGCTGCTGAGGGCTTGTCTGGGCCAGGCAGGTGGGCATCAGCACAGGCTGCCAAGCATGAGGCGTGCCCCAGCTGCTCAGCTGGCCTCTTGCAGGCTGCGATGGGGGCACTGACTCATCTTTCTCCTCCCACAGCTTGCAGCCAGGCAAGGAGAGCTCAACTCAGAGCAAGGAGGGGCATCAGCCCCTTGGGCCTCCTTTCTGCCTTCAAGGCTGGCAGTGAGCTCCTGCTGTGAACACTTCGCAGCTGGTCTCAGCTTTGCTCTCTCGACAAGTCACAGTGACCTCAGCTGGTGGATCTGGGGAGCTGGAGGTTCAGTGTGGTGCAGCTTACCTGGCCTTTTGGGTGTACTGGGAGATGAGCAGGGGGTGGCGTAGAGGGCATACTCGCAATTTAAACGTGTAACTCACTGGGGGTGATATTTCGGAAAAATATTAATGTGCTTTTCCCTTTCTGAGTATGTATATTTTCTAATTTTCCTGAGGCATTCATTTACATGGATGAGATGAAGATTGTTCTAGAAGGAATGCAGAAAGGAAGAAAGCATTAATATTTACTTTTTGACACTCAGGATCTTCATAGCCTTGTTAAAATATTGAAATACAATAACTGTACATATTCAAAGTGTACAATTTGATGAGTTTTGACCTACATATACATCTGTGAAATGGTCATCACAATCAAGGTAGCGAACCGATTCATCAAAAGTTTCCTTGCTCTCCCACCAGTTCCCCAGGCAACCACCAATTTTCTTTCTGTCACTATAGATTAATTTGCATTTTCTAGAAATTTATATACATGGAGTCGTAGTACTTACACCTGTTTTGTCTGTTTTCTTTCATTCTGCATAATTCTTCTGGCACTCATCCCTGTCATTGTATGAATTGGTAGGTCATTCTTCTTTACTGCTGAGTAGGTATTCCATTGTATGACTATCCCACAATATGTTTATTTACCCCTTGATGAACATTTGATTGTTTCCAGTGTGTGGCTATTATAAATAAAGCTCCCGTGAACGTGTGTGTATAAGTCCTTGTGGGCTATATGCTTGCATTCCTCTTGGGAAAGTTCCTATGAATGGAATGGCTGGGTCGCATCATCAGTCAGTGTATTTTCATCTCTTTAAGAAACTGCCAAGCTGTTTTACGAGGTAGTTGTAATTTTTTCTACTCCTGCCAACAAGGTAGAAGAGGTCCAGTGCTTCACATTCTCACCAAGTCTTACGCTGCTCAGTCTTTATCATTTTGGCTATCCTAGTCCATGCTAATGGGTGCAAAGGGGTATTTAATTATGCTTGCAATTTGCACTACCCTAATGACTAATGACATTCAGAGTAAGATTTGTAGCGAGACATTACTCCAGCTAGCCTGGCTATTGCTTGGGAGGATTTTCTACATTCCTTTATACTGAAGCAAAAGACCACTGGTGGCTAAAACATGGGTGTGGCGTGTGCATAATGACATACATACACGGATATTCATTGCAGCATTCTTTGTAATAGCAGAACAATGAGAAAGCTAAGTGTCCATTAATAGAGGCCTGGTTAAATAGATTATAGTATTAGGTTCTCCAGAGAATTAGAACCATAGGATGTGGGTATATATAGAAAGAGATTTATTTTAAGGAATTGGCTCACATGATTGTGGAGGTTTGGTGAGTCCAAAATCTGATGAAGGAGGCTGGCAAGCTGGAAACCCAGGAAAGTTGCAGTTTAAGTCCAAAGGCCGTCAGGCTGGAAACACAGGAAGGAGTCAATGTTGCAGTTCAAGTTCGAAAGCAGTCTGCTTGTAGATTCTCTCTTGCTCAGAAGAGGTCAGCTTTTTGTTCTTTTCAGGCCTTCAACCAACTGGATGAGGCCCACCCACATTATGGAAGGCAATCTGCTTACGCAAAGTATACCACTTTAAATGTAAATCCCATCCGAAACCACCCTCAGGGAAACATCCAGAATAATGTTTGACCAAATATCAGGTCGCCCCATGGCCCACCCAAGTTGACACATAAAATTAACCATCACAGGTATGAATGGAATACTATGTAGCCATTAAAAAGGAAAGGTAGGGCTTCCCTGGTGGCGCAGTGGTTGAGAGTCCACCTGCCGATGCCGGGGATATGGGTTCGTGCCCCAGTCTGGGAAGATCCCACATGCCGCAGAGCGGCTGGGCCCGTGAGCCATGGCCGCTGAGCCTGCGCGTCCAGAGCCTGTGCTCCACAACGGGAGAGGCCACAACAGTGAGAGGCCCGCGTACCGCAAAAAAAAAAAAAAAAAAGGAATGAGTATATCTCCAAGATAAATTACTAAGTGAAAAAAGAAAACAGCTGCAGACAGTAAGTAAAATATGCTACTATTATTTAAAAAATTTTAAATAATGTGTGTGGTTATGATTGTAGATGCATAGTACATATCTTAAAGGACATACAAGACATTATTATGGGGGAGAAGGCAGTTGCCTCCAAAGAGAGGAACTGAGTGGTTAGGGAATAGGAAAGAAATAGACTAATTTTTTAAATTTCATCTACATCTTTTGTAGTTTGGAGGCAGTTGCCTCCAAAGAGAGGAACTGAGTGGTTAGGGAATAGGAAAGAAATAGACTAATTTTTTAAATTTCATCTACATCTTTTGTAGTTTTGAAATTTTATGGCATGTACAGAAGCCTTTGCTTTAAAGCCCAGCTCCATAGATCAGAGATGTGTCTCAGCCTTTCCTCCCAGAGGGCTGCAGGCACAGGGGCAGCCACTTTAGAGCAAAAGTGATGACAAGGCGGGATGGGTGGGGATGGAGACCAGAGTATGCTCCGGAGCAGCATGGACAGGATTCAAGAGTACAGCTCACCCGTTTGCTCTGGGGTGGACAGCCCAGGCCAGGGGCTGGGGAAGGCAGGCCTGGAGCTTGGAACAGGGGGGACAGGACGCTACAAGAGCTGGGATGAGGTTGAGTTGGCCAAGGAGCACAATGGCTCCACCAAGCATTACTTTTCGCTTTGCAGTGAAGTCTGGCCTGTTCACTTCTCGGTCCAAGGATGGGAAAGATGACATAGGTCCCACAGGCCTTTAAACCCACCCAGAGGAAATCTCTTTCTAAACTAGACTCTCCCCGACATTTTGGGTTTGTAAATCTATGTAAAGACCCTCCCTCCTGACAGGGGGCCTGCAGAGGAAATCCCTGAACAGGGTGGACTGGTGAACCCTCTGCTTTATAAGGTCTTTAAGGTTTGGACTCCACAATAATAGGGCTTTGCTCAAAAAACAAACAAACAAAAAAAGCCAGCCTGTGTTGCAACTTGATGGTCAGCATATGGTAGTGGTTAATGGTGTGCTGTCAGTGTGCTGTGCGATTCCAAATTCCTCCAGCCCTCTTCCCGCTTTCCCATGCTCCTCCCTCCCTATTCCCTTCTCCCATGTCCCCTAATTTCCCCCAAACCCTGGACTGACTTGATTCCCTACTTCCCCATCTCATCTTGACCACCCCACACCCTCCTTTGTCAGATGTTTTCAAAGCAGTGAACAGAACCCCAGTCCCACTGCCACTCACTCAACCAACACCCACCCCCCCACACACATTTTAAAGCAGACCTTTAGTGTTTCTGCTGTTTTGTTGGAGTTTCTTCAGGGAGGAGGGGGAAGGGAGTTCCTTTTTTTTTTTTGGCTGCGTTGGGTCTTCGTTGCTGTGCACAGGCTTCTCATTGCATTGGCTTCTCTTGTTGTGGAGCACGGGCTCTAGGTGCATGGGCTTCAGTAATTGTGGCTCGTGGGCTCTAGAGCGCAGGCTCAGTAGTTGTGGCACACGGACTTAGTTGCTCCACAGCATGTGGGATCTTCCCAGACCAGGGATCAAGCCCGTGTCCCCTGAATTGGCAGGCAGACTCTTTTTGTGTGTGTGTGTGTGTTACGCAGGCCTCTCACTGCTGCGGCCTCTCCCGTTGCAGAGCACAGGCTCCAGACGCGCAGGCTCAGCGGCCATGGCTCACGGGCCCAGACGCTCTGCGGCATGTGGGATCCTCCTAGACCGGGGCACAAACCCGTGTCCCCTGCATCGGCAGGCGGACTCTTAACCACTGTGCCACCACGGAAGCCCTAGCAGGCAGATTCTTAACCACTGCACCACCAGGGAAGTCCCGGGAATTCTTTAATAGATTTTTCTTTTCTTCTTTTCCTTTCCCTCTTTCCAGAAGACCAGCATTTCATGGCTCAGGACTCAGTAAAGAACCAACTGCTAAGTCCGACTAACTCAGAAGGAAAAAGTTAAAAACAGAGTTTTCCCACTGGTCTAGCTGTATTTAAAAATGTTTCTCTTTTCTTTGTAACGTGTAATTAAAATTTTGTTTATTTCCTGAACTCTTTTAAGAGGTTTGAGTGCATTTGGTGCATTTTTGAGAAAAGTACAGCTTGTATCTTCACTATCTTGCATCATGTGTCCAGTGCTGCATTCCACAAGACAAATATAACCAAGGCCTCTTAGAGCTTCCAAGATATGAAACTGCCGGTGGCAGCTCATTCACGTTGCTGTAACCGCCACCCTCATGTGACAGAGCTGTCCCTTGGATGGACAGCCCAGTTCCACACCCCCTGCCAGAGCTTTCGCATTCAAGGCAGAAATACAGGGCCTGCTATACATTCTTGTCTGGTGTGTGGTCACATGCCCCGAGTCTCCAAATCAGAAGTTATTTATACCAAATGCTCAAACCAAAAGGATTACTTAAGCCGTGATCCTTGAGTCCTTCTGTCCTCTCATCTCCCACCTCCAGTAGTATGTACCATTGGTCCTATCACCAAAATATGTTTTACAAGCGTCCCTTTCTCTCCATCCCCACTGCCATCATTCTAATCCAAGCTACCATCTCTGTCTCCTAGAATATACCATAGCTTCCTAACTTGTCTCTCTGCTTTCACTCATGGCAGAAAAAGTTTACTGAAAAGTCCTCTATTTTTCCCTTCTTTGCTTCATTCCCCTGCCCTGCATTTCATTTTTCAAGCAGATAGACAGACTTCATAATCCCATGGTCCTGGAATCATAGGAAAGCTGTAAAGCAACCTAACGATGTCTGTACTTGTGGGCGCCTGAATCACAGATGCTTCTTTGCTAGAGGTTCTGGAGGATAGAGAGTGTGTCTGGATCCAGCAGCAGAGCCAGAGGTGAGATTTTCTCAGACTGGGAAGGGAGACAGTTGATTGGCATCTGAGAGCAGTGAGGAGCCCAGCCAAGGCTCCAGGGAACGAGATCACCAGATCAGATAACTTGGCAGCCTGGGGTGCCAAGGGGGACTTGTGGGGCAGAGGCATTGAAGGGACTACCCTTGTCTTGAACAGTCAGGGTACCTGCTGTAACCATGACAACTAGAGGCCCTCGCCCAGTTTTCTGAGCACCTAATAAGGATTCCCTCTTGGTCCTGAAAGGGGAAGAAATCTCAATAATGACCTGTCCGGAAGGAATGGCCTTAAGGCAGAATAAGGCAAGATCTGGATGTGAACCAAGATTTGCATCTACTATACACTTACCATGACCAGTCTTCCCAGTTTTCTCTGTCCTGACGGATTTCCTAGGACATGGGACTTTTAATCCTAAAAGGCAGTCTAGGATGAGTTGTTTACCTTGTTCAAAGTTCCTTCTACAAAATGGTAGATTTTTTAAAGATAAAATCATGTTACGTCTCTTATTCAAATCCAGGTTCCTTACCATGGCCTCCAAGCCCTTTGTGAGCTGGATCCCACCTCCTTCCGAAGTTATCTCCAAGTGCGCCTAGACTACTCCTGGCCTCACTCCTTTCCATCAGCCACCCTACCTCTGTTCTGTCTTCGACAGCCCAAGTTAATTTTTTTGTTCCTTTTTTTTTTTGGCTGCGCCATGCACATACAGGATCATAGTTTCCTGGAATCTCACTTCCCTGACCAGGGATCCAACCCATGCCCCCTGCAGTGGAAGTGCAGAGTCTTAACCTCTGGATAGCCAGGGAAGTCCCAGGCCGAGTTTATTTTTATCTCAGTCTGTGACCTACTGTTCCCACTGCCGGGACCACCTTCACCTCTTCCTCCTTACCCTTTCCAAGGCTGTCTCCTCCTCTCCTGCACATCTCAGCCCAGAGGAACTGTCTCTTGCCATCCCCTTTAAAGTAGTTTCCCCCCAACCCGGTCCCAGTGCCTCTCGCTAAAGCACTGTCTTTAATGTGCTGCTGAGCACATGTGGAAATGGTGGGTCTGTGTCTTTGTCTGTTGTCTGTCTCCCCCCTTAGCTTGGAAGCCCCAAACTCTGGCTCAGAGCTTTACACAAAACTGGTGCTTAATGAATAGCTGTCGCCTGGCTGACTGCAAGTTTTTGCAATTTTAATTTTTTCACTTCTCTTTTCTTTTTCGTATTTTACTAAACAAGAGCAGTGAATAAGCAGATGTCAGTGTTTTGAGACTAACATGTATTTGGGTGGATCAAATGAAAATCAGTCACTCAGCCTGCTTAGTGTTGGGGTTTATTAGAATAAGCGTTGTTTTCTCTGGCGAACATTGTAGGCTATTTCCCTTTCTTCAGTCCTCCTTGGGGATTTTCTTTCTAATCTCTATGACGTATCTAAAGAAGCCATCAAAGGTAATACAGGAAGGGGGAAAAAAACAGAACAATGGGGCACAAAGTGAGATGGTTAAAAACAAATGCATCAAAAAGCACAATAAATTTATTTGTTCTTAATTTTCCATTTAAAAGACTGTGATTATCAACTTGGATTAAAAAATTCAGCTATATGCTTTTCACATGGGACCCACCTGGGAATAAGGGTACAAAAAAGTTGAAAATCAAAGAATGGGAAAATAGGTCAGGCAAATAGTAACCAAAAGAAAGTTGACAGTGGCCAAAAATGATTTTCAAACCAAAAACATTAGCAGGGAAAAAGAAGATCATGACATAGCGGCAAAATGTTCAATTTACCAGGAAGATACAGCAGTTCTAAACCCGTATACCACTATTTAAGTAGCCTCAAAATACATATTTAAAAAAACGATAGAATTACAGGGAGAAATGAACAAACTCGCCATAATGATGAGCGATTTTGACACACTGCCATCAGGTATTGATATGTCAAGCACAAAGAATGCTAGAGATTTGAAAAAGTAATTAACAAGTGTGACTTAATATACTTAACTAGTATTTGGGAAACGATTCTCCATTGGTCTCTCATGCTTCTCCAAGTCTTGTGAGTGCAGATTTTGTTCTGCACATCTGTTCAAGGATGGCTGTGTAGTGGACAGCCTTGGAGTACAGAGACAGTGTCTCCCTCCAGAGCAGTTCACTGTCTAGTGTAATAAAGGTTAATGTCTCCCTCCAGGACAAGATTTGAGCTGGTTTGCTTGCAGCCCATAATAAAAAATTGGAGCTTCCTAAACTTGTGGTTCCTCAGCTGTGAAACAAACCCACTGCATGTCCAGCATCCACAGGATTGCCTCATATTGCCCTCGAGGGGTAAGAAGAATCGGCATAAGCATGAAACTCAGGCTGCCTGCTCTGCCCTGACTAATAATGTCTTTGTCTCTGATTCAGGAGTCTCGTGTCTCCTGTCAGCATCCGTGACCCTGTAGCGGGCTAAGTTACTGGACTGCAAGTAAGATAAAATAAATATGAGACCCTTCACAGTTCTTGATATGTGGACCCCTTGCACCCAACCGTGGACAGTACACCATCTTCCTCGAGCAATACACATGGAACGTGGACAATCTACCTAGCACAGTGCCTGCCGCCCGAAAGACAGTCAATGAATGTTAGTTCTCACTTGCCTCTAGCACTACTGTTCCGCTCACTTCCTTAAGCAGTCAGCAGCCAAAGGGAAGAAATGAATTATGTGAACAGAAATCATAGTGTTAAAACCGTCTGAGAGATGGAGATAAGTGGGCACACAGGGTAGAACAACCCCTTCTGCGTTGGCCTACGTTGTGACTTCATTATTTGATTTGGGGCAAGACCATTCCCAGGAACACAAATATTGGATTTCTTTTTTTTAGGCCGCACCGCGCAGCTGATGGGATCTTTAGTTCCCCAACCAGGGGTTGAACCCAGGCCGTGGCAGTGAGAGCGCTGAGTCCTAATCACTGGACTGCCAGGGAATTCCCAGATATTGGGTATTTATATTCAATTGTCAAGACACTTTCCCAAGGTCCTATGGAAATTAAATCTATATTAACCATTTTCTTATCACTCAGATCAGCAATAACCTAGCTTATTAAACCATTATGAGCTCATGCTTTTAAGGGCCTTCTGAGAATGTGAATTTCTTTCTTTCTTTCCTTTTTTATTTTTTTTTTCTGGCCGTGCCGTGGCTTGCAGGACCTTAGTTCCCCAACCAGGGATCGAACCCAGGCCCTCAGCAATGAGAGCTCAGAGTCCTAACCACTGGACAGCCAGGGAATTCCCAGAAAGGGAATTTCTTCATCCTGCCTCCTCCTAGAGCTACAAATGCTTAACTCATCTTGGATGAGCTTTTTTTTTTTTTTTTCTGAAACTGGCTTCTTTTCTTTCTGTAGGAATTTTTGCCACCTACACTCAGATACGGAGGAATTGCACGTGTTAAGTCTCAATCCTATACCTAGAAGCTCACTCTTAACTGACTGGGCAGAATCTCCCGTGTATAAGAGTCTAGGTGTCTGCAAGGAAACTCGAGGTCCAACCCCTACTCTGTAGCCATGCTCCAGGGAGGAGGGGTGTCAAATGGTCCAGGCTTTGAATCCATGGCGGGAGGGCTGTTATGCTTCTCTGTTACATGCCTGCTATACTCCTTTCCAAATCATCCCAGCCCCATGTAGTCCAATGTGACTAGGGCTTTGGGGACAGTCGTGATCTTCATCACATTTCCCTTGTGGCCAGTCTCAGCTCGTCACTGTAGCCCCTTAAATAGCATATCGACTGCCAAGACACTGGCGCCTAGGGTAAGTCTTACTGAGGATCTCCTGGCAAAGAGGAGATGTTATTCTGCATGTACTCTGAGACACCTGCTATAAATCTATTCTTCCCCCAAGTTCTTCTCCCCAGAGCAGCTCCTCCTTCCTTCTCTCTCTCTGCCTCCCAAATCTCCTCCTTTTTCCTCTCCAACCAATCTGCTCCAGCGAGCACTCTGTACAATTCCTCCTTCTCTAAACCTGGGGCTGTCTGTGTACTCCACTCAGCAAATCCAAAGCCCAACGAAATAGTCCATCTACCGTTTTGCCAGACACCTTCCTGGGGGGCCACCACTCCCTTCTATCTGTGTGCGGGATTTGTAACACTAGGACACACCTAGCTGGACTCCCGCCATTATCACGTTTCCTTATGGGGCCAGGTTCTCCACATCCGTTCTCGTATTCAGTTCTTCTTGCAGATGAAGAGACTGAGAGGCGAGAGCTGAAGTCAGTTGCTGAGGGTTACCCAGGGACAAGCAGTGGAGCCTGGATTTCAGTCAACGCCCCCTGACTCGAGGCCAGATGCTTCTTCCACTTATTAACCTCAGCAAAGGAGACACCTGTGAAGTGAGCTCATTTTCCAACCATTGAAAATCCTAGGGGGATTTCCCTGGCGGTCCAGTGGTTAGGACTCCGCACTTCCACCGCAGGGGGTGAGGGTTCGATCCCTGGTCGGGGAGCTAAGATCTAAGATGTTTCTGTTTTTCTGTTTCCCACTGGTCTTCAGGGAAGGCAAATGAAACTGTCTGGATGAATTTCTTGGATTTGATCCTGTGCAAATTAAATTTGAGGCATGTTTTGTGATACATACTCAGTGAACATCTAGAAAATGTTGCCTTGCCTGATCCAAGTCCTGATTGAGCGGACGGAGGGCAGCAGGCAAACCAGTAACTAACACAATGTGATGTGTCCCCACACACTGCGGGGCACAATCCAGAATTGATTGTGCTGAGGAAAGGAGACCTCGCAGGGGAGGTGACATTAGAGAACTCGGCTGGGTCTAGAATAATTCTGTCAGGTGGAAAGTGAGCAAACTCTCAGCTTCCAGTTTGCAGGTGTCTAAGGTGTAAAGTTCCCTTCGTTGTTCTGGAGCCCCGTTTACCCAAGCCTCTGCCACATGTGACCCAAATTTGACCTCAGTGCTCTTCTGGTCATGTTTTTGAGGTAGTGACTACGATGGTGATGGTCAAGGCGGTGTCATATCTTCCCAGGGTCCTCAGATCGATCCAGCGGGTTGGTCTCCTAGAAAGCTTACTATGACTTTGCCAAAGCATCCAGTGACTAGAAAAGTCTTAGAAATAGAGGGAAGGTGATCGCTGTGTGCGGACAGGCCCAGGCAGAGGTAGCAGCTTCCAAACCTTCTCAGATAATCAGACTGCAGAGGTCCGGGGGGAGGGGAATCTGAGAAACGCAGTAGATAACATCAACATTGCCCAACAGCTGAGACCCAGTCTTTAGCCTGGGGCTTTTCCTAAACGATTGTAGAGACCCTGGGGTGTCCAGTGTGTTAGAAGAGCAGTGAGGGCCTCTCTGAGGCTGCCTTCCTGGCAGGAACTCGCAAAGGTTTAACTGCAAAGAATTAGAGGACCGGTCAGAGGTGTGGGCGGAGTTAAGAGAGCCAAAGGGATGTCAAAGCCCCTAGAGCCATACACACTACTATACACAAAATAGATAACAAGGACCTACTGTAGAGCGCAGGGAGCTCTACTCAATATTCTGCAATAACCTAAATGGGAAAAGAATCTGAAAAAGAATAGATATATGTATATGTATAACTGAATCACTTTGTTATGCACCTGAAACTAACACAACATTGTAAATCAACTATACTCCAAAAAAAAAAAAAAAAAAAAAGCCCCTAGAACCAGCATAAGAGGAAGCGTGAATGGTTCTAGGCTGAAGGGACCAGGGGAGGGAACTGTGTCACCTGCAAAGAGGGGGTGTGTGTGTGTGTGTGTGTGTGTGTGTGTGTGTAAGGTGGGGATGAATACCTAGTTCTTTCTTTCCTCCTGCCCTGTTATCTTATGTTAGTACCTCCCAAACGTGAGCAGAAGCGAGGGAGCAGGGGCACATGTGTGATGCAGTCCTATCTGTCAGCCTCCCAGGGGAGATCAGGCAAAGAAGGGGTGGCAAGTGGAATATGTAAAAAATTAATAAACAGAAATCTCAACTAATAGAGTTGGGAGAACGGAAGGGGGAGCTCTCACATCCTGAGACTGTAGCAGAGCCCAACAGGAAGAAGAAAGATTCCTCCTCTTTCCTGGCAAGGACTCAGCCAATGAAAAGCCATGGATTCTTTGCTTACTAGAGCCCTCCCACCTTCCTTTCCCCTCTATAGAAGCATTCTCCTTCCCTTGCTGTGCAGGGACTTGCACATGGCTGGCCTGGTTGCAGATCCCGAGTTGCAATTCTCTGCTGACCCTGAATAAACCCATTTTTGCTGACAGTCTATTTCTTTCAGGTCATCAAATATAACCAGCACCACCGATGCAAGAGAATGGGAAGGGTAGGAGGAACAGACACTGCTGAGTGAGAGAGCTCCTAAATTGGCAGGGGAGAGGCAGACTGCATGATCTCCAAGGGCTGTGCGAGGCTCCTTGCCATCCTTTGAAAAAGGATGAAACATGTCACTCGAAGATCCCACCAGACACCCAAATGGGTCCAGGATGACGCATTTCAGGGAGAGGGTTGGGTGTGGGGGGCTATTTCAACCATGGTCAGCAGAACCCTCTCCAGCCCTCCAGCAGGTCTATAACCACACACAGCTGTTCTCAGAGCTGTGGCCACCTGAAGTCACACCCTGAGCTCAGGTCCTCTGGCCCCTGACATGTGGCCACAGAGAGACAACTTGTTGCTAAAACGACCAAACAAAGAGAACTCAAACGATCTCTATGTCATGGCTCAAGTCCACTTTACAACAGATGTAAAAGTATGCTGCCCTGGACACCAGCCTGGGAAGTGTCCCCAAAACACCCTTGGTTCCCTCAGTGCCTATATGAGTGTAATTCTTGACTTTATCGAAACACTTTCTCCGTTTGCCACAGGGTCCCAAATTGATCCATACCACAGCTCAGACTTGCAAAGAAAACAGGTTTTTAAATTTCGTAGAGGGTAGATTCAATCTTCCCAATAAGCTGCCACCCACGGGATAGAAAGAAAAGCAAAACATCTTCAGTCCATTCCAGAGACTTCGTCTGATGCATAAGTTTAAATGGCTCCTCCAGGTGATGGCACCTGGGCAGCTTATTCTTGGCTTTCCATCCCCTCCTCCTGCCTCCCTGCAGAAGGGCATCTGGGATGCGGATGGGGGTGGGGCTCGGGCTTGTGGCCCCATAGCAAAGGGATGGGCCCTCCAATCTTCCATGTGGTTCCGATTCTCCCTGGTCTCCACTGGTTTGCCTCTGTCCTGGCCTGACGTGGCCCCAAGCATTGAATTTAGTGAGATGTGGGCCTGGGAGCCCCGGAGGTCTGAGGCCAGGAGGGGTCTGGCCTTGTGTGGCCAGGTGTTGCCGACTGTGTTTATTTTGCAAAGACCAGATGAAGCCTGTGCTGGGTGGCCCGTGATGGAGCCCACACCCAGCCTGACGTCAAACCAGGAGTCAGCTGGCCCAGCGGTAGAACTAGGGTCCTCAGAAGCCCCATTGTCACCTAAAAGTAGGGGTGTCTGTGCTGTACCTCCGGGCTCTGTAAATGGAACTCTTTCACCTTATGTAATTTACCTCCTGGGCTCCTGGCCCAGGGCACCCGAGAACTGGTGAGCAGGCTGTGAGCCAGGGGAAACCAGCCGCGATCAGGCTGGTCCTGCCAAGCTGCGGCCCTGGAGGGGAGTCCTGGCTCTCGCGAGGAGCGGAAGGTCCCAGGCTATGCGAGGGACTGACTGCTGTCTGGCAGGAGGTCTCCTGCCCCAGAAATGCCCTGCCCCAGTCCCAGCTCCCACTACCAGATCACGTAATACGTAGCTAAAGCTTACACTTAATGCAGCCGCAAAGCTGGATCACATGCACAAAAAAGCTGGGGGAGGGGGTACTGACAGCTGGAAAAAAATCATGCAAATGATCGCACTAACTCTGTTCTTCACGCTTAGGGTTCAGGGCCTCGAAAAGTCTGGATCTGGCCCTGATAATGAGCTCTCCCTCCCAGAAGCTTAACTCAGAGAAAGAGCATTCTCTTGCTCATTCTGCGACCTTTGTCAGAGGGTGAACGCAGCCCAACTCCTGCTTCTTTGACATTTCCAAGCCCTGCCCTCGGCTGGGCCCTGGGCAGACGCTGAGAAGACACGGTTCCGGCCCTTGAGTGTTCACAGCCTCACAGGGGAGACAGACCTATAGGATGAACGATATTTACAAAGAATTTCTAGTTTTGAAATGCCCTCCACATGCCAAGATTTTTACATATATATTCGTCCCGACCACCCTAGGGGTGAGTATATCTCCAAGTTACCGATGGGGAAACACACTCAGAGCAGCGGTCAGGGCCACCCAGCCCAAGATTTGCATCTATGGGTTCAGGGCTGCTCCGCTGCCTTGTGCCACCTTCAGCCATGATGCTTTGGGCATCCTGAGGGTCTCCTCCCAGACATCCAGGACTGCAGGGCAGGCTAAGTCTGTTCAGCTGTCCTCCTCAGGCACAGGCAGATCGGGCTTGGCCCCATGAAGGGAGCCCCGCCTCTTGATTGACATGAGGGTCCCTCAGGGCCTCCACACATCATGCATTGTGGGAGGAGGGAGTGTGTGCTCGCTGACCTGGGCTCGGTGGCTGGGACTGGCAGAGCCCCACCGTCAGTGAGGGCAGGACCGGCTGCTGCTGCAGCAACACCCAGAGCCTCAGTGGAAAGCGGACGGCTGTGTGTGAGTCAGAAATGGCAGGAAACGGAAGACCCCAACAAAGGTTTAATGAAGGGTCCAGTACAGCCTGTGGGCGGGTTCAGGGGGATTCCAATGCCAGATTTAGCACATAAAAATACAGGATGTCCGGTTGAATTTGATTTTCATCTAAACAGCAAATGATTTTTTTTTTAGGATAAATACTTGTATCTCTAATGTTGGGGACACACACTAAAAAATTATTTGCTATGTAAGCAGATAGGGTAGGGGGTCTCCCCCAAAAGAGAACTAAGCGTCACTTTCTTGACATAAGAGAAGCCATTTTAGCCTGAGCCATTTTGTGAGCTAAGCCTGGCCACAATGCTTGTCCTGGAACAGGTCTCAGTAATAATGATCTTAAGAAAACAAAAGGACAAACTTATCAGGTGAGAGAAGTAACCATAGCAAAGATAACACATCAGTTGTAAAGACTCCCAGTCCTATTTCAATGGTAAAGACTAGCCTGAAGCTCTGTCTTGAGCTGTTTTGCAGAATTTAAATCCCCCCTGGGCGCTCAACCACCAGATCAATAGGACCTAAGGGATAATAATGTCGACGTTTTCTGACCCTCAGGACTTCAATCAACTAAAGCTTGGACTCTGCCCACTGCCCAAGCTCCTTCATGAATATACATGTACTCTTAGTTTAAAACTGCCCCAATTTTGCTGTTCCAGGAAACACTGCTTTGGGAAAGATCTCCGCGTTCTCCTTGCTTTGCTGCCAAGTAATAATAAATCTTTCCTTCTCCCGATCTTTGGCTCAGTTGTGTCTTTTGACTCAACACCCACCAAGAGGCAAACCACAGTTTTCGGGTAATAGTTATTTCTCTGAAATTCAAATCTAATGGGGAATCCTGTTTTTTTGTTTTGTTTTGTTTTGGGGTTTTTTTGGCAATACAAAGTTAAGGACATCCAAGGAATAGCTACAGCAGGCAGCTGGGCGGGGAGGGTGATGGGAGAGACGGTGGGAGGGAAATGCCCCCCAGGAACCTGGTGTAGCTGGAGGTCCCCAGGGCCAGAGCTCAGCAAGGCAGGAGGGAATGGGCAGAGGGGGTGGCAAGAGGAGGAGTAATTAAATGTATGACTACCTCCCTCCTCTAGGACCTACAATTACTACTCTCGCTGCCTACAGCACCAAGTTCCATGCTTTAGCATTAGGGAGTCTTTCCCCTCTAATCTCCTGAGACACATCACATCCACTGCTCTGAGCAGGCAGTACTCCTGGGTGAACCTTCAATTCACTGTGGCTCAATCCAGCCTCAGGGCCTTTGCTTATGCTGTCCCCTTGGGCAGTCTTGGAATTTAGAGTTGGAACAGTCCTCAGAGGAATCTGTTCTCACCCCCTTATGGGCCAGAGAGGAAACATCAGGCTTGGTACGTTGAAAGGACACACGTAAAGTCACTTCTTTTCCAGCCAACCAGCTCTCCTTGGCCTTTAAGGTCCCACCCCCGTCTCTGCCAGGGAGCCATCAAGGTTCTGCCGGGCCTGCCCTTAGACAAGTAGCTATGGCTCTCTCCCTTTCATCACAGGCTGTTCTGTCCTACTTGCTGCCTGTCTCTGTGTCCCTTTTCCCTGACCAGAGTATAAAGTTCTTTTTCTAAGCCTTTGCTCAGCACAGTGCTGGGAATGTAAATGAAATGATTTTCTTTTTAAATTATACCCTTTGATTATAGTTCAACAATGTAATCATAGTTATTAAATCATTAAAGATCTGCCTAATTTGGTACTTGTGGTAAATGGGGAAAAAAAATCAGGGTTTGGAATCAGATAACCTGGGTTTGTTTACTTTTTATTTTTTTGATAAATCTTTGCTGAATCTACTCTGGTGAAAGAAATTCTTATTGCAACTGGCATTGTCACACAGGATGGGGGAATCCCATGTCCTGTCCTGGTAGAATGAGGACCTTTCTGATGGATGTTTAAACTCCTGCTTTCTTTACCACTTCTAGGACGTGACAGCATTTGAACAAGATTAACGTTTCGACATAAAGTTTAATTTTTAAATTAAAACCAAGAGTACCAAACATTGTTTTCATTTATTTTCTTATAAGGATTGTCGATGCAAATGATTTGTGATGATTTTTCCATGAAGAAAGAATTTACTCTGGCTTTTTCTTTTCTTTCTTTTTTTAGATGTGTTGATTTTTTAAAAATTATTTTATCGAAGTTAGTTGACTTACAATGTTGTGTTAATTTTTGCTGTGTAGCAAAGTGATTCAGTTATACATATATACACATTCTTTTTCATATTCTTTTCCATTATGGTTTATCACAGGATATTGAATATAGTTCCCTATGCTATACAGTAGGACCTTGTTTATCTGTTCTATCAATATATATAGTAGTTTGCATCTGCTAATCGCAAACTCCCAATCCATCCCTTCCCCACTGCCCTCCCCTTGGGAGCCACAAGTCCGTTCTCTATGTCTGTTTCTGTTTCATAGATAAGTTCATTTGTGTGTCATATTTTAGATTCCACATGTAAGTGATATCATATGATATTTGTCTTTGTCTGACTTACTTCACTTAGTATGATAATCTCTCGGTCCATCCATATTGCCGCAAATGGCATTATTTCATTCTTTTTTTATGGCTGAGTAGTATTCCATTGTATATATGTAATACATCTTCTTTATCCATTCATCTGTTGATGGACATTTAGGTTGTTTCCATGTCTTGGCTATTGTGAATAGTGCTGCTGTGAACATTGGGGTGCATGTATCTTTTTTAATTAGAGTTGTGCCAGATATATGCCCAGGAGTGGGATTGCAGGATCACATGGTAACTCTAGTTTTAGTTTTTTGGTTTTTTTGGCCACACTGTGCAGCATGCAAGATCTTAGTTCCCTGACCAGGGATGGAACCTGTGCTCGCTGCAGTAGAAGTGCAGAGGCCTAACCACTGGACCACCAGGGAATTTCCTATCTTTCGTTTTTTGAGGAACTTTCACGCTGTTTTCCATAGTGGCTGCACCAACGTACATTCCCACCAACAGTGCAAGAGGGTTCCCTTTTCTCCACACCCTCTCCAGCATTTGTTATTTGTAGACTTTTTAATAATGGACATTCTGACCGGTGTGAGGTGGTACCTCGTTGTAGTTTTGATTTTTCTAATAATTAGCAATATTGAGCATCTTTTCATGTGCCTACTGGCCGTCTGTATGTCTTCTTTGGAGAAATGTCTATTAAGATCTTCTGCCCATTTTTATTTTTTTTTTGGCTGCACCATGAGGCTTGCAGAATCTCAGTTCCCCAAACAGGGATTGAACCCAGGCCATGACAGTGAAAGCCCAGAATCCTAACCACTAGGCCACCGGGGAACTCCCGTCTTCTGCGCATTTTTCGATTGGGTTGTTTTTTGTTGTTGTTGTTGAGTTGTATGAGCTGTTTGTATGTTTTCTTTTGGTTTTTGGCCACAACACACAGCTTGTGGGGTCTTAGTTCCCCGACCAGGGATCGAACCCTTGCCCCTGCCGTGGAAGTGGGGATTCTTAATCACTGGACCGCCAGGGAAGTCCCAGAGCTGTTTGTATAGTTTGGAAATTAAGCCCTTGTAGGTCACATGATTTGCAAATATTTTCTCCCAATCCGTAGGTTGTCCTTTTGTTTTGTTTATTGTTTCCTTTGCTGTACAAAAGCTTGTAAGTTTGATTAGGTCCCATTTGTTTATTTTTGCTTTTATTTCTATTGCCTTGGGAGACTGACCTAAGAAAACATTGGTATGACTTATGTCAGAGCATGTTTTGCCTATGTTCTCTTCTAGGAATTTTATGGTGCCGTGTCTTATATTTAAGTCTTCAAGCCATTTTGAGTTTATTTTTGTGTTAGCTTTTGCTTTTCTTAACTTGGGGGTTCCCTGGATGAGTTTCAAGGAGTCTAGGAACTCTTTTAAATAGTGTAGAGAACGCTGTTCTTTGGTGTTCCCAGCAGCCCCCTCGGCTTCTTCCCGCTTCTCATCCTGCACGCCCCTGGGAGCCCTCTCCACGTAGGGTGGCCAGCTGTCACCACACACGTGCAGAGCACCGGCCTGGGAGGAGTTAAATGCACAGTGTTTATTGACAATATATCCCTACACATATCAACTATTAATTCATGCTTGCTGATAGAGCAACTTGTATAATATTTTTATTTTCCAGAAACAGTTCTTTTAATTCAAAACAATGTTATGCAATTATCTGTCAGCAAGGATGTGGCTTTTGGTTTTTTGGGTTTTTTTAATTAATTAATTTATTTATTTTTTGGCTGCGTTGGGTCTTCGTTGCTGCATGCGGGCTTTCTCTAGTTGTGACGAGCTACTCCTTGCGGTGCACGGGCTTCTCATTGCGGTGGCTTCTCTTCATTGTGGAGCACGGGCTCTAGGCACACGGGCTTCAGTAGTTGTGGCTCACAGGCTCTAGAGCGCAGATTCAGTAGTTGTGGCGCACGGGCTTAGTTGCTCCGCGGCATGTGGGATCTTCCCGGACCAGGGCTCGAACTCATGTCCCCTGCATTGGCGGGCGGATTCTTAACCACTGCGCCACCAGGGAAGCCCAAGGATGTGTTTTTTATGTATTTTGAATTTCCACATTCCTGAAGAAAAAGCTTTTTAAAAAAATCACAGAGGTCTGGTGCAATATTTCCTATTGCAGCAATCACCCTTTTCCTCAGGAACAAGCGACAATTAAGGTGCAGTGTTGTCATCTATGCTACAAGCTTCCAGAGCTTTTCTCTCCCCTTCCTTCTGTGACCATCCCTGACCCTCACACACATTGCCAGAGCTTTGGTGACACAGTGCAGCACGTCCATACACAGTCCTTTATGAGTTAATAACTTTACAGTTTTCCCCCAAGAATAATGGTCATGTTTGTGGGACTCAAGGGCCATCTCTGGTGATGAAGGAAAGAAGGAAGGGAGGCAGGAAAGAGGGGAAGGAAAGAAAGAAAGGGAGAGAGAGAGAAAGAAAGAAAGGGGGAGAGGGAGGGAGGGAAGGAAGGAAGGAAGGGGGCTGACAGTGTTGAAAGGCTGCACGAGGCTCCCTTGGCCAGTCCCCAGGGTCCATCTGCTCTGCTCTCGCTGAAATATCCTCCCTCTGCCATTTCCACCTCTTGAGAACCTCACAGTCCTTCAAATACACCTCCTCCTTGTGTGACACTTTCCTTCCTTCTACTGTGATCACTTTCTGTCATCGGCTGGGACCTTTAAGGTGACGGCAGGGCCTAGTCCTGAGCCAGAAGAAAGGATATTGCAAAAGGTAGGCGGAAGGGAAGGGGTATCATGGGACCTGTATCGGGAATGACCGCCAGGGAGAAACAGCATAGAACAGATCTAACCTTGTTACTCATGGTCGGAGCCTTGCTGGTGAGGGAGCAGCTGGGTCCCCCATCTAGCAAAGGCCCTGGTTTGGCCAGTGAGACTCAACATCACTCATCCATCACTCATCCATCACTCATCCATCCAAAGGAAGGGCATTAAAGGACCCTCTGGATCTGATTTCTCTCTGTATCACATTTTCTAAGGCTTGAACATCAAATACTGAGGATATGAGCATCTCAGTTTTCTTCTTTATATTTTCCTAGATTTTAAAAATGTTTTGCTCTGAGCAGAGTGCTTCGCCATGACGTCCCCATTCTCTTCCCCCATTCCTGCACATTTGGTTCTCCAACGGTGTTTCACTCCCGTCCAGGGTCATTGTCCAACAGAGCCTGGTCTCGGAGCAAGGCTGAAATTCAGCCTGGGCCCCATCGGTCAAGCCCTGCTTCAGAACAGAGGAGGGGTGCCTTTTCATGGTTCATCTGCCCAGATGGGGCACCTGTTTCTAATTCTCTCAGAGGTACCCTATGTGTTGGCCGAGGCTGGGCTGACATTCCCTGGGGATCGAGTCTAAATGAAGGTACCTCTCTGCCACCATCACCCACCTGGGATGTGCTGCTGGATCCCAGTGGACTCGGCCACGTTTGCCAGGCAGCCCTGCCATCGCTAGAGGCACAGCCTTCAGCCCAGGACACCGCCATGACTGTGAGCAGGGCCCTCGTGAGGTGCACAGTGGCTCTGCTTTCTCTGAGATCCTCGAAGCCACATTATGCCAGGAAAATTGCTACACATTGTCAGGTGGCTTCAAAGCCCCAGTCACACAGAGCTGTAGTGAAGCCCTGCATTCTATGTTAACTTCACTCTGGGATTAACTTAACTGAGGATGAGGGGGTGCTGGGAGAGGGAATACATCTGAGTGACAGGTGATCTTCACTGCTGACCTTCAATTATCCCTCCACTGTGGGGGCTGAGTGGTCCTTACTGAGTCTAGCTTGCCGTGTCTGGGCTGTCGTCTGGAGGATACACTCTGCCTCACATTTTAATGCTTTCTGGAGACTCCCCTGTCCCCCAGGCAGACAGATATCTGGTGGCTGGTCCCACCAGTGACCCAGAGAGGCCCACACCTGGCTGCTCCCCGCTTAGGGACAGCCATGCTCCTCCCGCCTCCTCTTGTTACTTCTAGAATCAGAAAGAACAGGTTCATCCATCTTCTTTCCTTCCTTTCAGGTTAAATGACAGCTACCACACAGTTCAGAAATGCTCAGGGTGGAACCCAGGGGAACAGGTGTGAACAGACACTGGTGGCTTCCTACCCTACAGCGCCCCCTTTCTGTCTTGGTCAGTAGCAGGCGGCCATAAATTCAAGGACCCCTTTCCAGCCTCAAGAGATGAATCTTAATTCGTTGAAAGCAGTGGTCTTGGGGGAGTTCCCTGGCTGTCCAGTGCTTAGGCCTCATGCTTCCACTGCCAGGAACCAGGGTTCAATCCCTGGTCAGAAAACTAAGATCCACAAGCCGTGCAGCACAGCCGAAAAAAGAAAGGAAGGAAGGAAGGAAGGAAGGAAGGAAGGGAGGAAGGGAGGAAGAGAGGAAGAGAGGAAGAAAGGAAGAAAGAAAGAAAGGAAAGGAAAGGAAAGAAAGGAAGAAAGAAAGAAAGAAAGAAAGAAAGAAAGAAAGAAAGAAAGAAAGAAAGAAAGAAGGAAAGAAAGAAAGAAAGAAAGAAAGAAAGAAAGAAAGAAAGAAAGGAAGGAAGAAAGGAAGAAAGAAAGAAGGAAAGAAAGAAAGAAAGAAAGAAAGAAAGAAAGAAAGAAAGAAAGAAGGAAAGAAAGAAGGAAAGAAAGAAAGAAAGAAAGAAAGAAAGAAAGAAAGAAAGAAAGAAAGAAAGAAAAAGAAAGAAAGAAAGAAAGAAAGAAAGAAAGAAAGAAAGAAAGAAAGAAAGAAAGAAAGAAAGAAAGAAAGGAAGGAAGGAAGGAAGAAAGGAAGAAAGAGAAGAAAGCAGTGGTCTTGGCACCCAGGCACCCAGTCTCTGCTCTGGGCTGGCCATCCTGTTTGGCGTGGCCACCCCAGGAGGGAGCCTCCCCCTGTCCCCAAGCCTGGCCTCTGCTCAGATCCAGGCACATCCTGGGATCCACATAAAGTGTGAGGCTCTTCTGTCTCACAGCTTTACCCCCAGCCCCCTTACACCCCTGCCAGGACTGTGTGGAAACTTCAGAGACCTTCCCTCTCTCATCCATCACTGGCCTGCACTGTTTACCACTGGGACACCCGCTCCCTTAGGCAGTGACCCTTCAGGCCAGGTGGTGCTGCGCTTTCTGTACAATGTTCCCAGTTCAGGAGTATGTGGCAAGGCAGGAAGGCCCCGGGCTCCAGGAGCACCTGGTGCACCTCGGGGCCGGCCCAGTGTTCACAGGCCTGTCTGTATCTCCCCCAGGCTGGGGGGGAAGAAAATCTCTCTTCCGTACTACTGTCAAAGGCACCCCCTGCCGGACACCAGCAAAGCTCTTCCTTGACCTTGGGCATTTGTTAAAGGCACATCAGGCCTGCTTTGTAAAATTCCCTGAGGCTTGGGCTTCCCTGTGGCGCAGTGGTTGAGAGTCCGCCTGCCGATGCAGGGGACACGGGTTCGTGCCCCGGTCCGGGAAGATCCCACGTGCCGCGGAGCGGCTGGGCCCGTGAGCCATGGCCGCTGAGCCTGCGCGTCCGGAGCCTGTGCTCCGCAGCGGGAGAGGCCACAACAGTGAGAGGCCCGCGTACCACAAACAAACAAAATTCCCTGAGGCTCGTAACAGGGAGGAGAAAGCACTGGGAGAACACATGTTAGTGTCTCAGGGAATTGTCCCTCTGCCTTTTCCGAGGAAATCTGCCTCTTCCTGTACCAACCTGCCTTAGGTTTGTGCCTAGTGGGAAGGGCTGTCTCTGATCATAGGGGCACAGGGACTGGGCTGTGAGCGGGAGTGTTGGGATGGGCCAGTGGGTGGGGGCGGAGCTTGCTGACCAGTCCAGCAGTGGGAGGAGGGGCAGGAGGTCACAGTCAGCTACCCGCCAAGGCCAGGGTTTGGCTTTCCGGAGCTCCTGGGACCACCATGTATATATGCGTCTGGCTCTGATGCAGAGAGCTGAGATCCAACAAGTCCCGCGGGGGCCAGACGCAGTGTGCTGGGCCCTGTAGGAGAGATTGACGAGGCTCTGGCTGGTTCAGGATCCCGCGGCCTGGTGGGGAGGCAGCCTCAGGCACTGACACGCAGACTGTGGAGAGAGAGGCCTGACCTCGGTGCACCTGAAAAGTTGATTCCTGTTTGGGGGGCGGGGGTGGGGTCTATGGAATCTTAAAAAGCTTCTCAGATGGATGAGGTTGGGCTTAAGGCGACCTTTGTTAGGGAGCTGACAGGAGTCCGAAGGGGGCTGGGGTGGGGGGAATGGGGGAGTGCATTTTAGACAGAGGTGACCGCTTCTGGGTGGCAGATATAATCAGGCTGAAACATCATTGGTATGTGGGGAGGGGGAGGGCCATGGAAATAAGCTTGTGGCCAAATCACAAAGAGGACTGAATGGGGAAGGGGGGGCGGCAGGGGGTGTATTTAACTTCAGTTTGAATTGTTATCACCCTCACGGTTTAAAGGCCCTTGTCCCCAGGCCCAGCTCTCACCTTTTCCTCCCCTCCAAGTTTTTAGCCAGTTCTTTCAGTATTTACCACCATAGGTCTAAATATTACACATATATTACTCCTGCTTGATTTTCCGATTTTAAATGCCATTCACTGTAAAAGATGATTTCACTCCTTCCCACTATACAGAAACATATTTCCTATCCCTTCAAATATAGTTACACTATAATTCTAGTTAGAAACATATTTTGTGTTTATGTTATTACTGTATCAGTGATATTCAAGCTGAATTACACAGTGTACCGTGGTAAGTTTTCCTTTCTCGCTTATTTTTATGCTTTTCCTGAAATTCATCAGTCTTTGTTTTGTGTTGTTTAAATTTCTAAGTACTCATCACTAATTAAACTCCAAACTTCGTGTCAAGTATATAAATCTCTATTCAAGATGTTCAGAAGCCTGTGGTGACCTACCAATTCAGTCTTCCTGGGCAGCCCCTGCTCCCGTCTGTAAAGCTCCCCCAGAAGCCCACGCACAGCCATCACTGGGAGACTCCCGTCACCTCTCTCCTGGGTCAATGTCCCCTGGTCTTCTTCTTTCTTGTTTGACCCCATATTTTGGTGGGGCACATCCCCCAATAGCTTCCTGAGACAAGGTGCATTAGAGGTAAATTTTTTGACACTTGGAGATCTGGAAAACTCTTCATTCTATCCCTGCACTTGATTGTTTGGCTGGATAAGGAATTCTTGATTGAAAAGCGTTTTCCTTTAGAATTTTGAAAATATTGCTCCACTGCCTTAAAAAAAGTTGCTATTGAAAAACTGGGAACCATTTTGATCTCTATTTCCTTTGTCTGCAACAGAATTTTTCTTTTAAATCTTTTCTCTTTGTCCCCATTGTTTTGAAATTTCACAATGACCTGCCTTGATGTGGGTATCTTTTCATCTACTTTGTTGCAATGGTCCCTTGCAATATGGAAACTTTCCCCTCAGGTCTGGGAAAGTTTCTTGAAATATTTCATTGATGATTTCCTCTGACAATAGGGTTTTGTTTTGTTTTGTTTTCCTTTTTCCAGTTTTATTGACATACAGCACTATATAAGTGTCAGGTGACTTACATACATCATGAAATGATTACCATAGTAAGTTTAGTGAGCACCCGTCATCTCGTATGGATACAAAATAAAAGAAATAGAAAAAAAAGTTTTTTCCATAAAGCAATGTTAAAAAAATATTTATCATATCATATATTACATCCCTAGTACTAATTTATAACTGGAAATAAGTACCTTTTGACTGCTTCCGTCCAATTCCTCCACCCCACGCCTCACCTCTGGTAACCACAAATCTGATCTCTTTTTCTGTGAGTTTGTTTTTTGTTTGTTTGTTTGTTTGTTTTCGGTAAGCAGGCCTCTCTCACTGTTGTGGCCTCTCCCGTTGTGGAGCACAGGCTCCGGACGCGCAGGCTCAGCGGCCATGGCTCACGGGCCCAGTCGCTCCGCGGCATGTGGGATCTTCCCGGACCGGGGCACGAACCCATGTCCCCTGCATCGGCAGGCGGACTCTCAACCACTGCGCCACCAGGGAAACCCTGTTTGTTTGTTTTTGAAGTATAACTGACCTACAACACTATGTTAGTTCCTGGTGCACAATATTATGATTCAATATTTCTGTACATTTCAAAATGATCACTCCCATACTAATACCATCTTTGTTTTTGAAGTTTTGAATTTTATTTTATTTATTTTTTATACAGCAGGTTCTTATTAGTTATCTATTTTATACATATCAGAGTATACATGTCAATCCCAATCTCCCAATTCATCTCACCACCACCACCACCCCGCCTCTTTCCCCTCTTGGTGTCCATACGTTTGTTCTCTACATCTGTGTCACAATTTCTCCCCTGCAAACTGGTTCACCTGTACCATTTTTCTAGGTTCCACATATATGCGTTAATATACGATATTTGTTTTTCTCTTTCTGACTTACTTCACTTTGTATGACAGTCTCTAGATCCATCCACGTCTCTACAAATGAGGGATTTTGTTTTTTTTTTTACACCCTCTGACTATAGGTGGAAATACCGTTTCTCCCAGAATGTAACCAGATCTTGTGGTCCTAGAATATAATCAGGGAAGTAAGTACTGGGAGAAAAATAATCAAAGACATCCCGTTAAGTCTGTCTGGAGTAGGAATCAAGGCGTCCACTGACTTTAGAAAGGGAGTTCTGTGGTCCCCTTTCAGTCCTTGCTGAGGTCCGTCATGTCAGCCCGATGCCTGGAAGGTAGGGAGTCCCACCTTGCAAGACGTTCTCTGGGCAGCCCATCTAGGATGACACCTTGTCTTAGTCTCTTCAGGTTGCTATAACAAAATACATAAACTGGCTGGCTTATACACCACATTTATTTCTCACAGGCTGAAAGTCCAAGATCACGATGCCGGTGGGTTCTGGTGGGAGCCTTCTGGTGGGGTTCCGGGTTGCATACTGCTGCCTTCTCCCTATGTCCTCACATGGAAGGAGGAGCCAGAGTGCTCTCTGAGGTCCCTTTTATAAGAGCATTAATCCCATTCATGAGACCTCCACTCTCATGACCCCAGCGCCTCCCAAAGACCCCACCTTCTAATACCATCACATTGGGGGTTAGGATTTCAACGTATGCATCTGGGGAGAAACACCAATATTTAGACCATAGCACATGCCACCCATCAATCCTTGGCATCTTACTTTGCTTGATTCTATTAACCGCATGGTGGGTGCTCAACGTCTGTTGAATTAGGTTAAGTTGGATTATCTGGGCTACAATTTCTCCATCTTTTTTTTCTTTATGTTTTGGGCTGCGTCAGGTCTTAGTGGCAGCATGCAGGCTCTCTAGTTGAGGTGCACGAGCTCAGTAGTTGTGACGAGCAGGCTTAGTTGCCCCTTGGCATGTGGGATCTTAGTTCCTTGACCAGGGATCGAACCCACGTCCCCTGCATTGGAAGGCTGATTCTGTACTACTGGTACCACCAGGGAAGTCCCAATTGCTCTATCTTTAAAATGAGGGGTTAGACTAGAATTCTTAGGGTCCTACCTACTCTAATGTCCCTGGGTTGTCCCTATGGGAACAAGATAGTATCTGTAAATGCGTTTGTCTGCTTACATTTAATGAATTATTTAGCCCGATGTTTATGGGAGCGTGTGTCCATCACATAAAGCCACAAAGCCTGCACCACCTTCAGCAGCGGGGCAAACCCAGAGAGGCTGGAGCCAGTGAGAAAAATGACCTCCATCTCCAAGAACATGTTACTCCTTCCCCTCCAGACACCCTGGGAGTTGTCCCAGGTTATTCCTGTTCGGAACTCCTTCCCCTCTACCATCTAATCAGTTACCAGGCCTCCTCCATTCTGCTTCTGACGTTTCTCACCCTCCTGCCCCCCTGCCCTCCATCCCTGGTACCTACTTAGGATGGCTTTCATCACCTCTCACCTGGCCACTAATAACTGCTTCCTAACTCATGTCCCTCCACTTGTGCTGTTCTCCAAAAGAACCTCCCACCAGCTACCAGAGAAATCTAAGCCACAAGACAGGCTATGCCCTTTCCCTACTAAGAACTCGTCATGCCCACCACCTCCCACCACAAAGTGGGAGAGATAAGAGAATTCCATAAATACCCACTCTTTATACATTAGTATCTTTTTTTTTTTTTTGGCCGCACTGCGCAGCTTGCGGGATCTTGGTTCCCTGACCAGGTATTGAACCCAGGCCACGGCAATGATAGCCCGGAATCCTAACCACTAGGCCACCAGGGAACTCCCATATATATTAGTAGCTTAAGGTTGACGACGCCCATTGCACTGTTGTGCCATCTGATTCCCATACGGCCCTCTGACCCCAGCAGGAGGAACCCTTTGAAAAGTGAAAACCTGTGACCCAGGGCACTCCAGAAGGCATGTCTGGACGCTAGATCCCTGACCCCAGCCAGTCCTCTTTCTGATGCTGCTTCCCTCCAAAGACTAGGTCTAATTAGTTGCTATGAACCAGTCTCACATGTGGATATATCCACAAGGATAGGACAGAGGCAAACCCCACGGAAAACAGCCTGTGACATCACAAAGCTAAGTGCTGGATGTCACCCTGACAGGGGTGGCCCACCACAGCACTGTGGCTTCTAGGGGACTTCCTGTAGTAGAAGTGTCCTTCCGTCCTCACCAGGACTCCAGGGGAGACTGGAGTTTCAGCAGCCACTTCAGGAGGTACAGAGTCAGATGCATGATGTCGTGCCTCCCTGACTAGTAATCCCAGCAACATGTAAACCCAGTGCAACATGAAATCTGCTGGCTGGTAAGGGCGCCCTCATGTGTTACTATGGGGTAATGTCAACTTGGTCTTCCAGCGGCAACACGATTCCCCTTGGCATCTCTCGCCTTCCTGCATCTCTCTCCTCCCTGTGTTTCTCTCCTCCCTGCATTTGTCTCTTTCTCGCTCGCCTGTCAGACCACTTCATGTGCTCGGAGAAGAAACACAGGCCGGGCTTCTGAGTGTGACCCCTCTAGCCAGACTGAACGTTTCGTCCCTTCATACTCTACACATATGTACGTAAAAATGATTGAGGATCCCAGTATGCGTATGTGAGTTTTTATTTAATGATTTATACTGTATGAGAAACTAAAACTTAAAATTATTTATTGATTCATTTAAAATAGCAACAACAAACCCATATTAACACGACATTTTAGTGAAAAATAACTAGGCTTTGAAAAGCAAACACAAAAGAGTGCAAAGCATGGCACTGTTTGATACTTTTGCAAATCTCTCGAATGTCTGGCTTAGTAGAAGCTAGCCACGTTCCTATGTCTGCTTCTGCATTCAGTCTGTAGCCACGGCACACGTCATGTAGCCTCTGGAAAACTCCACTGTACACTCGTGAGAGAATGAGTGAAAAGGGCAACTAACGTGTTAGTATTTTTACGAAAACAGTTTTGACCTCAGCACCCCCTGAGAGGGTCTTGGGAACCCCGAAGGGGCTCCCCACTTTGAGAACTGATGAATTAAGAATATGGTCACATGAGCCACAGGCCTGGGTATGGATCCGGAATCTAAAAAAAAATTTATGGCTATATATTTTTGTTATTTTGCGGTACGCGGGCCTCTCACTGTTGTGGCCTCTCACGTTGCACAGCACAGGCTCCGGACGCGCAGGCTCAGCGGCCATGGCTCACGGGACCAGCCGCTCCGCGGCATGTGGGATCTTCCCGGACCGGGGCACAAACCCGTGTCCCCTGCATCGGCAGGCGGACTCTCAAGCACTGCGCCACCAGGGAAGCCCCTACGGCTATTTTTGACGTTCAGGTTCCCTTTGCTTTGCTATCTGAATAACCTAGGTTGCACTGAGAGGGGCGAGGTTCGTCATGCTCCTGTGATGTTCTGGGTTCTCTGCTTTCTGCTTCCCTGGACTGCCTAGTCAAGGCCTTGAACCCTAAACTTCATCAGGATTTAATCACTCTTTTCACATAATGGCCTGCAATGCCCTACCCCTGAGAGAATCTCTAGTGATGGGGATTTCAGACACGTGCAAGAGCCACCAAAGGGGACTTTTTAGGGCAGGAGATTTGGGGCGTGTTCACAGCAGTCTTTGCCCCCTGGGGCTGGCCCCGTGACAGTGTCAACTGAGATTTCTGGGGAGGAGGTGGTCTGTAGTGATACGCAGGGCCTTGGCACGGGGGCTCTGGAGCATGGCTGGTGTGGTTCTGAGACAAACGCTTACTAGCTGGGTGACCTTGGGAAGGTCTCTTTGTCTTTCTCCACTTTGGTTTCTTCATCTATGAAACAGGACTCTTTTTACCCACCTCCCTGGTTGTGGTAAGACCTACAGATAACGTATGCAAAGCACTGCAGTGTTGGCCAGGAAATCAGTAGCCGTGGAGCCCCAGCCATATCATTTCCTAATTGCTTTCAGGAGGACTCGACCTTCAAAATGTTTCTAGTCTCTGAGCGCTTCTCACGTCTGTTCTGTTATCGCCCTTGCCCCAGCCATCATCATCTTTTGTCTGGATTAATGCAGGAGCCTCTTAACCCATCTCTCTGCTTCCACTCCAGCCCTCAACCGTGATCTACTGTCCATGTAGTGACTAGAATGAATTTCTCAGTCAGATTATGTGATGGCTCTGCTTAAAACCCTCTAATGGCTTCCCCTCTCACTCAGAACCAAACTCAAGTCTTACAGGGGCCTTCTAGGCTCTACAGGGTCTGCCCTGTCCCCTCCCTGACCTCACCTCCTACCTCTCACCACTGTATGTCTCAGCCACACTGGTCGCTTCCTGTTTCTTCAACATGCCAGACATCCTCTGACCTCAGGACATTTGCACGCACTTCCCTCTGCCTGGAATCTCTCCCCCAAATATCACATGATTTTCTTCTCATTTCCTTCAGACCTTTGCTCTAAAGTCCCCTTTCAGAGAGGCTTCCTCTGGACACCCTATTTAAAATAACACCCCATCCATCAGTCCCTGGCATCTTACTCAGCTTGATTTTACTCACCACGTGGTAGGTGCTCAGTGTTTGTTGAATTGGGTTGAATTGGATTATCTGGGCTATCACTTCTCCATCTTTATTTTTACTTTATTCTTTATTTCTTAGCCGCGCCACATGGCGTGTGGGATCCTAGTTTCCCCACCAGGGACTGAACCCGTGCCCCCTGCACTGGAAGTGTGAAATCCTAAACACTGGACCGCCAGGGAATTCCCCACTTCTCCATCTTTAAAATGAGAGGGTTGGACTAGAATTCTCAGGGTCCTACTAACTCTAACATCCCATACTTTTGTTTATATCCCTGTGTTGGAAAATGACTTGTGAGTGAGAACCAAATTGTATCTATAAATACGTTTTTCTGGTTACATTTAATGAATTATTTAACACGGTGAGTAACAGGCCTGTTACAGTCTCCTGATTCAGCAGACATCACAGGAACAGAACCCCTGCCCATCTCAGTGCAGGGTAAGATCTTTGGGTGAACAGACAAAAGGGAACCTGAACTCCAGTATAAACATCACAATTTTTTTGGGGGGGTTCTAGATCTGTTCCCAGGCCTGTGGCTCACATGACCATATTCTTAATTCAGCAGTTCTCGAAGTGGTCTGGGCCCTCTTGGGGTTTTCAAGACCTTTTCAGGGAGCCCCAAGGTCAAAACAGAGGACCTGGCAACAGCCCAGTTCCTTTCCTGGACTCCTGGCTCTTCTCTTCCATTGGAGCAGCCAGAGTGACCTGTATCCAGTGCCACCTGACCTCCTCCCTTCCAGGTACTTCCCAGGGCTTTTCCAGCATTTCTACAGACATACTCTCAGGGCAGGTGGACAGAATGGTGTCCTCATACCTGGGGGCACATCCTGAAGCAGCCCACCACAGCTCAAATGCAATGGAAGTCTCCTGTTTCTGCTTTAAATGCACGGGGATTTTGCATTATTGGTTCCATAAGATAACCATTTTTAAACAGATAAATTTATGTATTTAATTATGTGACTCTCAAGCAAACTCAAGAAAGGCAAGTCCCATTTATCTTGTGACTTCGGGATTTCCTTGCATATTATCAAATGCCTCCTGAAGCAGGGGTGCCGCCCCTCTTTCGTTTGAGAAAGGCTAATATCCAGGAAAAGTCCTCAGTGGGGCGCTGGCGGGCCTCCCTGCCCCCCCACCCCGCGCTGGTGACCCTGCCCTGGAGCCTGGGGCCTCGCCCCTCCGACCTTTGCCACATTCTGGCTCGTCTCTCCCCCTGCAAGTCCCCTGTCCCCAGGGATACGTCCTCCTGGGTCTCTGGTGTCATTCCCTCCCGAATACTCCTCTCCTGCCCCTGCCTCTATTTGGCATCGGTCGCTCCACTGTCCATTCTGTCACTTCGCTCGGGGTTTGCTCCCTTCACGGAGGGCGCACCGAGTAAAGTAAGCGGATTCTTTCCACCCGTGAAGATCAGGCCTGTGGAGTCGGGAGGTCCGCGGTCGGGGGCGCCGCCGGGCCTGGCGGGGCGGGTGAGGGACAAAGGTCCGGTCGCCCCGTGCCCGCAGTTCCCGCTCGGGCCGCACGGTGGAGCGCGCTGGGCGGGAACGCGTGGCCCGCGCCACCTCTGCACCCCGGACCGCCGGGTGCTCCGCGCTTTCCCGCCTCTCTCTGGGCGCCTCCCTCCGGGAAGGGTCGGCTTGGGCGAGCAGGATACCGGGAGGAGGCAGAGGCTATGGGGTGGGACCCAGCTGGGGACGTGCGGCTTGACCGGGGCCCTCACATCTTGTTGACGCCTTCTGGAATGCAAACAGTGACAGTTGCCATCGCTGTCCCCCGACGGCCTCCGCATGTCATCTTGGGCCTGAAAGCTGCAGTGAGTGTGCTTTGCCACTTAGCAGCTGTGCGACCCCGAAGGAGTGACTGCACGGGTCTAGGCCTGGATGGCCTCGTGTGAACAAAGTAGAGATGCGACTGTCTACCAAGAGGACTTAATAGAAGGCCAAGGGTGTTCTGGGTGCCATGTGGGCACACCGTTCCTCCTGTTCTACTCCTGGGGTCTCTGGAACAACAGCCAGAACTCCACGTGGACGCTACCCTCTCCAGAACCCCCATGGGGACCAGGCCCCTGCAAGTGCTGTCTTTCCTCTTAGGCCCGCAGAGCACTGTGGGCCGGGAGCCAGGCACGCGGGGCGAGGCCAGGCCTCCTGGTCATGGATGGTGCACTGATCATCTGAGTTCCAACAACGTCAGGGGAAGCACAAGGAACGTCCTGCAAACTTTCCAGAGCCTTTCTTGGGACCTCTGAGCACCTGGGTCGTTTCTGACCTGTAACCAGTGTGCTTTGTTGGGGGAGGGCGGGTCACGGAGTGGGGAGGAGGACCTGCCTCCCAGCTCTCCCTGTGCGTGTGCCAGTGTGCTCACTACCGCCTGTAAATTTGCAAAAGGGAACTCTCATTTGTTGAGCAGTGTGGGAGGTGTGGGAGGGAGGAAGTGTTAATACTGTTTGAAACCAATTTGGATGTGATTGAATGAGAGGCTTCCTGTTTCCATTTCTCTTTGATAATTGCCTATTAACAACAGGCTGGAGTGACCGGGCACCCCAGCCAGAGCCTTAGCTGTTGGCAGGTTCCCCTAGCTTTGAACTAGCTCTGTCTGAGCTCAGCCTGGGATGCTGGGGGAGCTCTGGCACCCCTCCTGCGGCGGGCAGGTGACATCTCGGCCCCCTCCTGACCTCCCGTGCTGCCTTCACGCATGGCTCCCCCAGCCTGGACTTTGACTTCCTGTCTCCCGCCCTTCCTCGCCCTGCCTCTGCTCAGATGCCTTCTGCTCGTGTTTGTTTCCTGGTTTTCTCCCCATCCCAACCGCAACCCCAGATCTCCCAGAGGGAGGCCCCCAAGTTCTCCATCAGCCAGCCCTGAGGGGCTCCAACCATGCTTCCTGACCTATCCACCCCTCACTTCTCTCAGGGAACCCTGACCACACTGCAGACCTGCCAGCATTCTCTGGAACCTGAGCACTGCTCGGGATTAGCTGTCCTTCCAGCACGTGGCATCGCAGGCCTCCCCACAGCCTTCCTTGAAAGTCCCAGCAGCCTTCCTCCTGACTGCCTATGGCACTAACCCACCCACCGCATGGGGCCACAGCCAGCCAGTCTCTACTTCTGGCCTTCCTGTTTGTTCCCTAACTGGTTCCGTGTGTGGACCTTGGTTCCTCAGCCAGACAGAGAGCTCCTGGAAGGCAGGCCATGGCTCAAGCTGCTCCAACACTCCCACTGAGTGCCTGGCTGGGTGCTGGGCATAGAGGGGCACTTAGAAGACCTTGCCAGGTATAACCTAAGGAGGCTGGGTCAAGGTTGGGGAGGGAGGCATGGACTGAGGCTGCGGGACTGAAGGAGTAGTGGTGGCCCTGAAGCTTTTGTAAATCACAACAAACACCAGTTGCAGGAAGGAAAAGAAAGAGTTCTATATTTTAAAAAATAATAATAATAATAGAGAACTAAATCAAAGAGAATCACTGACAGGTCACTAGCTACAGTAACACCTCGCTGACCTGGAGCATCTGGAGCCGTTGAAATTCACAAAGGGAGCATCAAGTGTCTCAGAATAGTCAAGATTGACGTCATCAACTCCTGTGCACTAATGCCCACACACTTTACCCTGAGTTGAACCCCTCGGTACCCTGAACTTAGGAATCCCTGCTTTTATGAACATTTGTAATAAATGTGGGCATCTGGTTTGTAAATCACAACAGATTAGGAGCACAAGTCAAAGTGTCATTAACCGGCTTTGGGCCGACATTCTGACAGCACGGAGAGGTGACAGCTAATGGCCATAGTAAGGGATGAGGCTGATGACCTATCCAGGGCTATCAGCAGAACTCCAAAAGCCCAGCAGCCCAGGGCCATCCGGCAGGGGCACAGAGCCACACCCAGACAGGACGCGCCCTCTAAGCCCGGCATCACTGTGCAGCTCAATATGGAAACGGGTGTTCATAATGATTAAACTTGAGTCACGAAGAAAAGTTAAATGATATTCAAATGACTCGTTTAAAAAAAAAAAAAGAAGTTAAGGAAGCACCTTATTCATTTTAAGTTAGTTGTCCTCCAAAACAGATAAAATTTATTTTAGGAAGCTTAAAAGAAGACACCTTTTGCTAACTAGAATACCAAGTGGTAGCTTCCATTTCCAGTTTCCTGAACATTTTGTACACATGCTCTCATTTGGGAGCTGCAAAATTTATCAACACTTTAGAGATGAGGGCAGGTGACTCACTGAGGGTCCCACGGCCTAAGTAAAAGGGCCAGTCTCAATGTCAGGTGTCCTTGACACGTCCACCAGCCTCACTTCCTCAGTCTCTCCAGGATGACTCCGCCCCCTCTTCCCCACCTTCACGGCACCCTGACTGCCCGGCAAGGGCTCCAGATGGATGTTTCTGTCCTGATACTGAAAATGTCTTCTTCCTCAGCTGTTCCCTTCTCTCCTGGTCTGTTACCCCACCACCCCCAGCGGCCCAGGGCCACTGGGCGTGACTTTCACCCACACCGTGTCTTCCCTATTAGCACACCCCAGCGCTGGGCATCTCACCATTGATATCACTTTGGTTCAAGCACTGGATCTCTTCAGACAGGTTCTTCAGGAAGACGATGGGCTGGACACTTATGCCACCAGCACCTCTAACCCAGAGTTAACCATTTACCGAGAGACAGTGTGGCCTAGTCAGCTCTAGGGTCAAACTTCCTGGGTTCAAATTCCAGCTCTGCTACCTACTGTGTGGGAGAGTTACGTAATCTCTCTGTGCCTTGGTTTCCCCCATCCGTAAAACGCAGATGATAGTGATACTTAACTCACGACGTTATTGTGACTATCAAAAGAGTTAACATGAGCAAAGCGCTTAACATTTTTCCTGACGGGAAGCCTTTGACGAACATCATTCGTTATTGCTCACACAAGGCAATTTACATAGATCATCCCCAGAATCTGCCTCAAATCCTTTTTGTAGGGTGAGACTGGTTTAAAGAATCTCGGATTGTCATGCCAATCCACTAGGGTAGCGATGAGCTTTCCCATTTTGTAGCGGAGGCTCCTGAAACACAGAGAAGTAAAGGGACTGACTCTAGGACAAGAGTGCCGGGAGGTGGCAGAATTGAAACTTGTACCTGGGTGCCATGGTCTGGATGTTTACGTCCCCCCAGGGTAGGGTATTAGGAAATGGAGTCTCAGGGAAATCATTAGGTCATGAGGACAGAGCCTCGTGACCGGGTTAGTGCCCTGATGAAACCTGTCCCTTCCACCATGTGCGATTACAAATAGAGGGCACTGGCTGTGAACCAGAGGCGGGCCGTCACCAGGCAACACATCTGCCAGGGCCATGGTCTTGGACTTCCCAGCCTCCAGAACTGTGAGCAATAAATGTTTGTTGTTCATAAGCCACTCAATCTCTGGTATTTTATGTGGGATCCCGAGCAGACTAAGACACTGGGTCTACCTGACTTTTCACTCATGACCTTGCCACGACGTCATAACTACCTCTCTCAGTAAAAACGTTCGAGAGAAGAACTTCCTCGGGAACGTAAGAGAGCAGTCTTCCCGCTTCTGAAAACTGGAGTTCCCACTTTCAAATCCTGCTTCGAGAGATTCAACCACCCAGATGTTACATTTTCAGAACCTGAGAAGGACAGTTTGGGAGGAGGCAGTACTTCCATCTTTCAATAGCAGAGAAGCCCAAGACCATCCTCATTGCCCCTGGGTGTTCTGCTGATCCGTCACTGTGTAACCATGGCCTCAACTCGTAGTGGCTGGAAACAATGCTAATCACTTTATTATTCTCTCTTGCACTTCTCAGGGTTGGCCAGGCTCAGCCAGGTGGTTCTCATCAGGGTCCTCCATGTAGCTGCCGTCAGATGTTGGCTGGGCCTAGAGTCATCTGGAAAGTCTCCTCACTCACATGCATGGTGGTTGATGCTGCTGGTTGGCTGGGACCTAGTGGGAGCAGAGGCTGGTTGTTAGTATAGGACCAGAACACCTACACACAGCCTTTCCATGTGGCCTGGGCTTCCTCACAGCATGGCAGCTGGATCCCAACAGCAGGAGTCCCTAGAAAATAAAGCGGAAGGCACATGGCGTTCTTCTGACCTAGCTTCGGAAGTCACATAAGTGTCACATCTGTGGTGACTTCTACTCGTCAAGGCAGTCACAAAGTCCCACCCAGGTTCAAGGAGAGGGCACAGAGACCACTACTCATGGGAGGAGTGTCAAGAGGAGTACGTAACGTAGGATATACCGTGAAGGCCGTCTTTGAAAATTAGTGTGCCACGAGGCAGGCTTTCCTGGAAGAACTTTCCATTTGAAGGAAAAATGTGATGAGTGGCAAATTGAAGCTCTAACAAGGACCCCTCCCTGTAGTCACGTCTGATGATAGCTCCTTCGGGGAACCAGCCACAAGAGACATGGTTGGCAGCAAGACTTACTGCTCTGCCAAAGCTGTCGTTGAAATAAATAGGATTAGGGCTGCAGTGACTTCACCATCCGGACTGTGCTAATAACATGCAATTTGCAGCCATGCTGTAACCAGCAAGGCTGAGGGGGCACGTGAGTGAGATGGCCTGGTCACCTTCTGTACGAGTCCGTTTGCTGGAAACCTGGCAGGTCCTAGACCTTGTCCCAGAAGACAGGTCTTAAATCCGCCCCTTACCAGCTTCTTTTGTTTCTTTGTTTTTTGGGGGTATTTTTTTGCGGTACGCGGGCCTCTCACTGTTGTGGCCCCTCCCGCTGCAGAGCACAGGCTCCGGACGCGCAGGCTCAGCGGCCATGGCTTACGGGCCCAGCCGCTCCGCGGCATGTGAGATCTTCCCAGACCGGGGCACGAACCCGTGTCCCCTGCATCGTCAGGCGGACTCTCAACCACTGTGCCACCAGGGAAGCCCTACTAGCTTCTTTTTATGAAGACAAATGCTGGAGGTGATTGAGATTTTGAAGTTCCTCAGTCAGCCAGAGCCCCAGGAAATGTCCTCCATCCTCCCCCAGCCCCTTTCTGAGGTCTCAGTCCCAAGCCTGGGAGCTCTGGAAACCCAGTCAAAGCAGTTGAGAGCTTTCCCGCTGGAGAGCACGGGTGCTGGGGCCTGGCTCCCAGGGGACCTTTGTCCAGCCTCCAGGCGTGCTCAGCATCCATCCTCGACCCGCTGCGGCAGGCCCTGCTGAGGGGTGGCTCCTGAGATGTGGAGCACAAGATGGTGGAAAGACCGCTACCCCAGCCAGTCCCACCCCTTTCCCCGTGGCCGCTTGACCCAGCCCGCTGCTGGCTTCCTTCCGGTCTCTCCCCTCCAGCTCCCTGGCCCTGCTGCGGGAAGCACGGCCTCCTAAGCACAGCACCTGTGGCCCTCCCATGCAGACCAACCTGACGTTGTCCCAGGCCCTGCCCCTTCCGGCCTGAGCAGTGAGTGGTAGGGCTGGCCTTCCAGAAGGGCCGCAGCGCAGAGCGTGCCGTCATCGCATCCTTGAGGCTCACACTCCTGTGAGGACTTTCTGCTCATGGGGGCCACGAGTGAGCAGAAGGGACCAAGGAGGCTCCCGTCCCTCGGGTAGGTGGGCTGCTCTACTGGTCTGGGATGTGATGTCACTGCCTCTGGGTTGCCTCTCTTGCCCCTGCAGAAGCTCATCTCACTGTGGGCCTTCCTGATCCCACAGGGGGTTCCCTTAGTGAGTGAATTGCCCCTGATCTCAGCTCCTAACCTGGGAATTCTCAATACAGAGCAGCAATGAAATCCGGAAGTTTCCTAAAGTCCTATAGGTAAATGACACCACCCAGATTATGCAGATCTAGAGAAATGTCAATAACAATCGTCACCGTTTTTTGAGCCCTACTATGTGCCAAGCACGACACCAGTGCCCTATTCTCAGTATTAACTCCTTGCCATAACCATTTTACAGATGAGACCACCAAGGCTCAGAGATGTTAAACAGATTTCTCATCGTGTCATACCAGTGATGTTGGAGTCACTACATGAATCCAGATGTGTATGTTTGCAAAGTCCTCAGGAGAAGCCGTGAAGTATTTCTGACCTATGCTAGGCCTTGGCAGGTAGCGAGTCCATGGAATAACCCAGTCTGGAGCCTCACGTTTCATCCTCGGTCCCCACCGGAACCAGTGGGTCTGGGCGCAGGGAGGACAGTAAGAGTGGCAGGCAGGCTGGCAGGCTGGGGCTGGTCTGGGGATGGGCTTGCCCACCATGGGGTCCAGCTCATGCTGTTGTGGAGGGAAGTCAGGCCTTAGATGCTAAAGTTCCAAAGATAAAGGGATTTCTGAAGATGACTCCACAAGGCTGGGGTGCTGCTGCCTGTT
The DNA here is from genome assembly GCF_039906515.1 of Pseudorca crassidens. Lineage (NCBI taxonomy): Eukaryota > Metazoa > Chordata > Mammalia > Artiodactyla > Delphinidae > Pseudorca > Pseudorca crassidens. Next base: position 77,155,238 of record NC_090309.1, on the reverse strand, counting down.
TTGACAGCTTAGCCATTACCCAGGGGAAAGCCCCTCCCCATGGCTGTCCCTGAGATGGTTCCTCGTCTTCCCCTTCCCCCACAAGAAGTACTTTCGGTAGAAGGTGCATGGACTTGAGGTTCAAGTCCCTAATAGGCCACTTACTAGCTGTGTGATCTCAGGAAAGTCACTCAACTTCTCTGAGCCTCAGTTTCCTCCTCTGTGACTGTGGATAATAATACCCATCTGGGGGCTTCCCTGGTGGCGCAGTGGTTGAGAGTCCGCCTGCCGATGCAGCGGACACGGGTTCGTGCCCCGATCCGGGAAGATCCCACATGCCGCGGAGCGGCTGGGCCCGTGAGCCATGGCCGCTGAGCCTGCGCCTCCGGAGCCTGTGCTCCGCAACGGGAGAGGCCACAACAGTGAGAGGCCCGTGTACCGCAAAAAAAAAAAAAAAACCTATCTGCCTGTTGTTGGGAGGATTTGAGATCTTAGTCATGAAGTCCTCAGCCCTCAGCACACGGGAGACGTGATGAGCTGGCATTATTGTCCTGGACCCCTGAGAGGGCAGGACACTGAGGACAGGTTGACCAAGTCCCTGCCGGAGTGTGGAGGATCCTGCACAGTCAGCAAAATTTCCAGTGCGAGCTTGGATGGGTCTCTGGACCCCCGGGCTGCCTGGCTCATAGGGCAGGCCTCCCTCAGCCCACTGAGAGCACCTGCCATGGAGGGCGGCGGTTTCCCTGAGGAAATCTGGTTCAGTGAAGAGGAAATAAGAAACGGCTTTGCGCCGGGCCCCAATCAGGAAGGGCCAGAACAGGGATCTGAACCCAAGACTATCAACTACTTTTCCTTGCCCCAGACAGGAGAGAAGAAGGAAAACGCAAGCTGGCCTGATGGGGCCAGACCTGTGTTTGCTGGGAGCCCAACCCAACAGAGCTTTGTGTGAGGACTGGAGAGAGGGCCCTGCCCTCACCCAGGGTGCCTGACAAGGGCTAGGAGCGCTGGACAGGAAAGGCAGGTTTCCTGCTGGCCTTGGGCTCTGGAGAGGCCAGACCAAGAATTTCCGGCAGAACAGGCCCACTTGCTGCTGCTACCCCCGGCCGGGGCTGCCACTCGCAGCCCTTAGACGCGAGCACCCAGCCCAGGACTCCCGCCCCACGGTCACAGTCCCCGAGGGGTCAAAACACGGGAAACTTCCTTCTCCCAAAGAGCGGGAGGGAGGAGACGATGGGCCTGTTGGACCCAGGGCTCTCCGACCTCCCGTCCTTCGCAGGCCTTGCTCCACTTCAGCAGCCGGCGCTTCTCCAGGTGGACCAGGAGTGGCCCCTGGGAGGGGTGGTGGCACAGCCCGTGTCCACTCATGGGGACGAGGGACAGAGTCCTGGAAGCCCCGGTAGAGAGGGACACATGACAGGAGAAGTGGCTGCTGTGGACGACTGGAGGCCTGGCTGGCGCAGAAATGTCCTTCAGAGGCCACCCTGGCATTGGGCCCTGGATGGCTCCTGCCGCACACCCAGCTCCCCCCACGCGGGGCCCAGCAGGGGCTAAAGGCCACATTCCCACGCCGCTCCCCCTGGAGCTGGGCCAGGCCCCAGGCAGCACCTTTCCCTGCCGCCCCAGCTCAGAGCCCGGAGAGCCTCAGGGTCTGGCCTGGGGGGAACCAGGCGGTTTCAGGTACCTGCTGACGGGGCCCAGGCAATCAATGCCTCTCTATGTCCTGAAAGGTCCCACGCTCACAGCCGTGGGCCCAGGACAGACTTGCAATATCTTCCCAACCGGGCAAACCCCTGGGCTCCTGGTGGAAATAGAGAGGTGTCTCCCCGACACCGGCAGCGATGAACTGAATCTCAAGTCCTTGAACATGGCCTCTGGTTGTGGGGTGGGGTGTACTTAAACTACCTGAGGACCTGAATTTGTTTATTCATTCAACGGTTGCACTTCTGCTCGAATGTCAGGACGCTGTGGTTGCCTTAGGGCACAGCGGCCGTCCACGCAAACCCTGCAGAGCCCCAGGAGCTGACAGGAGACAGTGAGTTCTCTGTCAGTGAGAGGACTAGATGGAGTGGTCCTGGGGGCCATCCAGCTGGCAGTGTGCAGTCCTTGGTCACTAAGTCCTGGTCTCTGCTAGGAGGAGCTTAATCCCTGGGGCTGAATAGGAGAGGAGATTGCAGGTAGCCTCAGCCATTCTGGCTGTCAGGGGGGCTGTGCCCGTATGGTCATTGACCGGCTGGCATGATCAGACCCCAAGTTGCCAGAGGACACTCTCTAGGGCCCCTGCTCCAGGCCCTTAAGTTGTTGCTTGGCTGGAAGAACCTGACAGTCAAAGATGAGCAGCTCTCCGGGCCCCAGTCCTCCCCCCAGGGACCCCTTACCCGCCATGGCCAGGTCAAAGAAGGACTTGCCCTCTGGCCTCCCATCCACCATGGCCATGGAAGCACACACAGGAGAGCCTGAGCTCCTTGGAAGTGTCTAGATGAAGCTTTCCAACAGAAAACCCCACCAAGGCCTTGGCCGGTGGGGTAAGGACGGCTGGTCAAGGCTCTCTGACCAGGTGGGACCAGGCAGAGCCACTTCAAAGAAGAGCTTCCAATGGTCATCATCAGAAAATCTACAAACATTAAATGCTGGAGAGGGTGTGGAGCACAGGGAACCCTCGTGCACTGTTGGTGGGAATGTAAGTTGATACAGCCACTATGGAGAACAGTATGGAGGTTCCTTAAAGAATAGAACTACCATACAACCCAGCAATCCCACTACTGGGCATATACCCTGAGAAAACCATAATTCAAAAAGAGTCATGTACCACAATGTTCATTGCAGCTCTATTTACAATAGCCAGGACATGGAAGCAACCTAAATGCCCATCAACAGACGAATGGATAAAGAAGATGTGGCACATATATACAATGGAATATTACTCAGCCATAAAAAGTAACAAAATTGAGTTATTTGTAGTGAGGTGGATGGACCTAGAGTCTGTCATACAGAGTGAAGTAAGTCAGAAAGAGAAAAACAAATACTGTATGCTAACATATATATATGGAATCTAAAAAAAAATGGTCATGAAGAACCTGGGGCAGGACGGGAATAAAGACGCAGACCTACTAGAGAATGGACTTGAGGATATGGGGAGGGGGAAGGGTAAGCTGTGACAAAGTGAGAGAGTGGCATGGACATATATACACTACCAAATGTAAAATAGATAGCTAGTGGGAAGCATCCGCATAGCACAGGGAGATCAGCTCGGTGCTTTGTGACCACCTAGAGGGGTGGGATAGGGAGGGTGGGAGGGAGACGCAAGAGGGAGGAGATATGGGGATATATGTATACATATAGCTGATTCACTTTGTTATAAAGCAGAAATTAACACACCATTGTAAAGCAATTATACTCCAATAAAGATGTTAAAAATTTATAAAAATTAAAAAAACAACAACAAAGAAGAGCTTCCATGGCCTCCATAGAAACTGGCTGGCGTCCTGGAGACTGGGCATTCTGGCCTCCTGGCATCCGTCCATGCCCTCCCCCTTACCTGCCACAGCTGCCATTCCTCCTCAGGAGGCTCCTGGGAAGCTGAGCTCCTCTCAACCGAGAGGTGGGGCCCCAGCAGCACAAGGTTCACTGGCACGGGAGGGGCAAACGCCCCCGGAGAGCAGGGCCAGAGGCTCTTCAGGGTGCAGCCGAGGCCGGATGTTCTGGGCCAGCTCAGGTCCAGAAGCCTGCACAGGGCCTCCGGGGGAGGTGGGCCCCATGGGGACAGAGCCCTGCCCTCTGGGTCCAAGGACCTGTCAGATCCTGGCAAATCATTGAGCTTGTCAGAGCCTAAAAATCAAGTGAGTCAGGGAGATAAGACACGCAATTAGCCAGAAAACTGGGCGCCTCATGAATCACTTCGTGTCCAGGCAGCAGATTGGCACCTACATCCCATAGGTGGAGAACTCGCAGCTGACTGGTGGGCGTTCTTCCAGAGGTGAGGGGTGAGATCCTGGGACACGACCTTACTGGAAAGAATGGGGCAGGGAACACCCCAGACACCAAGGCGGCCTGGATAGAGGTTCTAGGGCTGCCCCTCGTCTGCTGTGTGACCTGGACAACTTCCTTCAGCTCATCTGTAAAATGGGCCTATAATGCCTGTCCTTCTTTGAGGCTCTGGGGAATATCAAGTGAGCCAAGGGAAGCAGACCTGTTGAGTGAATAGCAGGCTGCTGTGTACATATGCATGTGTGAGTACACACACAGACACACACGCAGACACACACACACACACACACACACGGGAGGAACTGTCCCTCCTGCTGTTGGTGTTGTTATTATCTGGGTCCAGCAGTGCGTTTCCCTATAACATGCACAGTCAGGGACCATAGTCGCTGTTAGGGACTAAACTGTGTCTCCTAAAATGGGTATGTTGAAGGCCTAACCCCCAGTTCCTCAGAATGTGACTGTTTTTGGAGATAGGGTCTTTGAAGAGGTGATTAAGGTGAAATGAAGTCGACCCTAATACAATCTGACTGGTGCCCTTATAAGAGGGAGAGGACTTCCTTGGTGGCGCAGTGGTTGAGAGTCCGCCTGCCGATGCAGGGGATGCGGGTTCGTGCCCCGGTCCGGGAAGATCCCACATGCCGCGGAGCGGCTGGGCCCGTGAGCCATGGCCGCTGAGCCTGCGCGTCCGGAGCCTGTGCTCCGCAACAGGAGAGGCCACAACAGTGAGAGGCCCGCGTACCGAAAAAAAAAAAAGAAGAAGAAGAAGAGGGTGAGACACTAGGAAAGGCCATGTAAGGATGCAGTGAGAAGGTGGCCAAAGAGAGAGGCCTCAAGGGAAACCACCCCTCCTGACACCGTGATCTTGAGCTTCCAGCCTCCAGCACTGTGAGAAAATAAATTTTTGTTGTTCAAGTCCCCCAGGCTGTGGTGCTTCGTTACAGCGCCCCCAGGACACTGGTACCAATAACTCACCTCGCTTGTCCTGGAAACTCCTCTCAAACCCTCCTCACGGGTGGTATTTCCTTGGACCTGGGCCCTGCTAGGCAGGGGCAAGCTCCTCTCCAGCCCTCACATTTGGGGTGGGGTCACCCTCACCGTCTCCTGTAGGGCGGCTCCTTCCCAGCCAGACCAACAGCCCTCTCAGGGGTCCCTGGCACTTAGACCCCTCTCTGGCCAGCAGCCTGCCAGCTGGGCCTGCACCTGCGCAGCAGGGCTTCGTTAGCCCCTCAGCGGGGGCCTGGGGCCAGGTGTGGGTGCCCCCAGCTGTACTGCTTCTGGACCCTCAGCCCACGTGGCCTTATTCTTTCTTCTGGCTCCCGGCCAGATTGAGAACCCCTTCAGGAAGGCTCAGCAAGTATTCCCTGAGGCTGGCATCTCCAAATTCTTCCAGAAATCCAGCTATGGTTTCCATTCCTCGTCTAGCTGACCAGGGCATTCAGGAGGATCCTGGAGGCAAGGGAGAGGTGGGAACAGATGCAGGATCCAGTGGACAGGTGTGAGGGCCCATCTGCCTGCAGGCCCGGGCCCCCAGGGCCAGGTCTTCATCAGTACATCCTTCAGCCTGAACCAGGCCGTGAGCCTGGCTGGAAGCAGCAATGCCTTCTCGGCATGACCCCTGACTGGCTGACCTCTGATGCTGCAGTCGCTGAGGTGGCCGTTCTGCTAGGAGGGTCCTAGTCTGAGGTCAAGAGCCTCACCACTGCTGGCGAGGAGCAGAGGCCAGGGCTCCGGAGGCTACTCTGGCCATCGAGGGGTCACGACCAGGAGGTCATGAGAGAAGGTGGTCAAGCTGGTGCCCACCACAGTGTCCAGAACTGAATTAACACCAGGCCCTTTGTACCAGACTCAAGGAAGGAAAGGGCCTACGTTCTCTCCTCAGCCCCCGAGGACACTGTCTGTCCTCCCTGCCCTTCCAGGAAAAACTTCCCTTGTACCGGGAGACCTTCCGGCTCTGCCAGAGCCGCTTTTGATCACCCCGGCTGCGCTGCAGGGAGGCAATGGCGGAGGGGCTGGTCAGTCTAGCTGGGTCTGAACGAGGGTTTTCATCCCTTGACGGATGGTTACCCTGATGTGTCCACTCATTCATTTATTCAATCAGAAACTACGAAGCATCTTTCTGACCCAGGCTCTGTGCTAGGCTCTGGCCCAGGGTGGGTGGGAAAGCTGTGGAAAGGCCCCGTGCTTTGCACAGGGATTTATGACTAACGTGAGGGATGAGTAGCCCTTTCTCCAGAGGCGGGCGGGTGCCTGACAAGGAAGGAGACACACACGCGCCCCAATAGAACTCCTCTGAGAAGCTCTCTGTGGCCGGGCTGTTTGTCTTCCAAGCACATTGGGGGCCAGGGCCCAGCCCCATCCCGTGTTATCTTTGTGTTCCCAGGTCCTCCACGTGGGAGTGGTTACTCTAGGCTGTGCTGGGGGGGAGTGAAGAGGGTTGGGTGAGCAGAGGTGAGCATTCGATACAACGACCTTACCCTTCTAGCCCATCCCCAGGTGGTCCCCCCGGACACTGAAGGGGCTGGTGTTCCTTGAGTGCTGAACACGCCAGGGGCTGGCAGTGGTGGGACAGAGCTCTCGGCTGACGGCGGCCAAGGTCGTCAGGGGCATCGGGACATTTCATCCTCTTGCTCAGGCCCCAGCCCTGGGTTACCCAAAGGCCATGTATCTTAACTCTCTGCCTCGTCTGTGCCTACAGCCACGTGGCTGAATATGGCCTCTCACCATCATCCCCAAGTCCTGTGAACTCATCTCAATATATCCCGATCCCTCTTTTCTGCTCCATCTCCATTCCTGCCACAGTCTCACCCACATGGCTGTTAGGGTCTCCCAATCCTCTTGTCCCCTACAATCTAGCCTACCATCACAGCCAGAGTGATTTTTAGAGTAAATGAGATCATGTCACTTCCCTGTGGTTACTGAAATAAAATCTGGATTCCTTACCGTGGCCTGTAGTTCTGTACAAAATAGGGCCCCTCCCGGCCTCTCTCACCACCCCTTCTCTACATCAGCCATCAGCCTATTGTTCAAACTCAGGGAGCAGGACATCATTCCACCTTACGGGGAGCTCTGCAGCTCTTCCCCTCCTTAGAATATTCTTCCCCCAGATTTCGCCTGTCTCAGCACAAGCACCACCTCCTTAAAGCAGCATTCTCTGACCGCTCCAGGCTCTCTCGCGGCATCACCCTGATTTGTTCTTTTTTTTTTTTTTTTTTTTTGTGGTACGCGAGCCTCTCACTGTTGTGGTCTCTCCCGTTGCGGAGCATAGGCTCCGAACGCGCAGGCTCAGCGGCCATGCGCGGCATGTGGGATCTTCCCGGACCGGGGCACGAACCCGCGTCCCCTGCATCGGCAGGCGGACTCTCAACCACTGCACCACCAGGGAAGCCCTGATTTGTTCTGTTTATAACACTTACTGTCACTGAAATTATCTGTTTTGAGTACTTTTTTACTTGTTTTCTCTCCCCCACTAAGAAACTCCAGGAGGGCAGGAAATTTCTCTATCACTGTTGCTGCCATAGCTCCTGCATCTGGAAAAGTGCCTGGCACACTCGTGGGTATTCAATACATTGCTGTTGAATAAATGAACAAACGGAGACCAGGAAGTGGGAATAAAACCAAAACAGAATCTGACATGGTCCCAGCCCTGGGGGCTCTAATATGGGGGCATGGTGGTGAGAAATGGGCATTTAAAAAATGCACCGTGATAAGCATTTCTGTAAATGCCAGGACCACTGCTGTGGTGCCCCTGGAAGAGGCACCTACGCAGAGTGTGTGTGTGCATGTGCAGGGCAGGCTTCCTGGGGAAGCCATGTCCAAGTTGAGACTTAACAGATTGTAAGCTGGTGCAGGGGAGGGAGCAGCGCTTGTCTCAGGCAGGGACACCTGAACCTACAGAGAGCCAGAGGGAGAGAGAGCACAGGGAGGGGGTTCTGAAAACAGCACCTGCAGAGCATCTGACGTGCCCAACTGGAGAAGGGCTGTCTTCACTTCCTCCCTGGGCTACTTGCAGGAGGGGATCCAGATCCCTCATTTATTCCTTGAACTCTAACCACTGGGCTCTGACAACACGCCAGGGCCTGGGCTAGGCACTGGGGAGGCAGAAAGGAAGGGGCTTAGTCCTCTGTGGGTAAAGAGACAACCCTGAGCTATAATGATAAAGCAGGTCCCAGCCCAAGACCACAGCGCTAGGCCCCAGCCCCTGGGTGCAGAAGGTACTGCTGGGTCCTCCTGCCACACATGTGCCTGGGCTTCAAGGCTAAGGCAGGGACACTCCTGCCAGCCCTGCAGGGACTTGTCCCTGAACTGGTGCTGCTGCCTGAGGAGCCTGCATTTCTGCTCCTTCCTGCGCACGCTCGCTCACCACACACTCAGGCACACACATCACCTCTGCTCTGACCTCACACAGGCCCCCACGTCTTCACACATTCACTCACTCCATCCCAGTGTGCAGAAACCGCTCACACATCACACTCCCGCCCTCCGGGAGGAAGAAGCTCCTTCGCTACTTGGGAGGACCCAACACATTTATAATATTACAGACAAAACCAGCACTAGGTAATGTAATCTGAATGATATATATCACACGATGGGGTGATTCAAGCAGGCTTCCTGGAAGAGGAGAATTTGAGCCAGGGCTTGAAGAAAGTCATGGACTGGTGAAAAAGAAGAGAAAAGAGTTTGTTTTAAAGACACAATTAAGCAAGCTCTTCAGGCTACAAAAAAACCCGATAATATATCAACCCATGGAACTGATAACTCAGGGTTGGTGTGGCTTCAGACAGTCTTGGATCCAGAGGCTGGAATGATTCCAACAGAGCTCTGTCTCTGTTTCTCTCACTCTCCTTTTTTTTTTTTTTTTTTGGGCCAAGCCATGTGGCTTGTGGGATCTTAGTTCCCCAACCAGGGACTGAACCACTGGACTGCCAAGGGATTCCCTCTCCCTCTCTCTCTCTCTCTCTCTCTCTCTCTCTCTATGTATTTCCCAACAGGGTTCTCACCACATGGGAGGCCAGACCTACCTTAGCAATTCAAGTGGACAGAAACTGTCCCTCCCAAGAGCTCTAGCAGAAAAAGGCTTGGAGGACTCTGGCTGGTCTCATCTGAGGTCACATGCCCATTTCTGAAACAATCCTTGTGGTCAGAGATATGGAGGTCTCTGATTGGCTAAGCCTGAGGCATGTTCTTACTTCTCTAGCAGGCCTGCCCCATCCAAACCACATGGAATGAGTTTCCTAAAGGAAAAGAAGGGCTCTGTAATCAGAAATGGGGTATGGGTACTAGAGAGGTAAATTAACAGAGGTCAAATACCCCTTCCTTAAATATCAGCCCCTCCCTTGGTTATAGCACTTACTTTTTTTTTTTAATGCTTCCACGTAATTTATCCAGTTTGTTTATCAGGAGATAATCTTGAGCTGGGTATGGTTATTACCCTTGTTCTACTAATGAACAGAGCACTTTCAGACATTGAACTTGACTTTTCCGTTCTACTATCATAGAATAGGCCAGAGAATCACCTTGGAGTCCGTTGAAATCATCTTCTCTAGAAGCACAAAAGACCTTGGAGCTCTGGGGTAAAACCTCCTGAGAAGAGGGAAGTTGGGGGCAGGACATGGGGGATTGGCTCTTGACACACTAAGTTTGAGGTGTCTTTGGGGCATCCAAGTGGAGCAGCCCAAGAGCCAGTTGGGTATATGAGTCTGGAGCCTCCCCCTACAATGACCAGACATCACTGCCATGGTCAGAGCTTCTTTTCCCCGTGTGTTAAAGTAGACAGTCAAGGAGCATCCATTCAGAGCACAGGGGCTGAAGCCCTGAGCACAGGCAGCACGTGGGGGTGGGCTGAGGGGATTGCTGTGTACGAGGAGATCTGCCTGGGTTTGTTCCGTCTGTGCCAGGGAGAGCCAAGGGCAGCCCAGGATGCCCAGCCCAGCTGTAGGACCTCTAGACCAGGATCTATCACTGACCACTGACCACGTCTCTCCTTGGTGCCTCAGCTATCACCACTTATACTGCAGGGCTGTGTAAGTTGGTCTCCAAAGATGGTCTCCAATGATGCACACCTCCCAGCATTCATGCCACAATGCAGTCCCCTCCCCACTGAAGGTAGGCAAGCTGGTGACACACACTGTTCAACAGAAGTGACTCCATGACAGTTTCAGCCTTAGTCCTTATGAAGAATGGCAGCTTCTGCTTCTTCTTTCTTGGGAGGTTCGCTTTTGAGATCCCTGAGTCACCACGTAAGATGGCTGGCTACATGGCTGAAGGGACCATGTGGAGAGGCCACATGGAGAAGAAAAGAGGCCCAGATGACCCAGCATCTTCGTTCAGCCTCTAGATGACTCCAGCCCCTGCCTTTACCTGAATGGCCCTCATGAGAGACCACCAAGCAAGACCAGCATCTGAACCCAATCAACCACAGAACCATGAGAGATAATAAAATAGTTGTGCACTTCTCTGGTGGCACGGTGGTTAAGAATCTGGCTGCCAATGCAGGGATATGGGTTTGAGCCCTGGTCCAGGAAGATCCCACATGCCTCTGAACAATTAAGCCCGTGCGCCACAATTACTGAGCCTGCGCTCTAGAGCCCACGTGCCACAACTACTGAAGCCCACGCGCCTGGAGCCCGTGCTCCGCAACAAGAGAAGCCACTGCAATGAGAAGCCCACACACCGCAACGAAGAGTAGCCCCTGCTCGCCACAACTAGAGAAAGTCCACACGCAGCAACGAAGACCCAACGCAGCCAAAAATAAATAAATAAATAATTTAAAAAATCTATCTCTCTCTATATATATAAATAAAATAGTGGTTGTTTTCAAGCCACTGAGTTTTGGAGTGGTTTGTTATGCAGTGATAGACAACAAAAACAATCTCCCTGTTGGAGAGATAGGCTGGTATTCCTAAGTCTTGTGCTGCCTTCCTTCCAGCCCCCGAGACCTAACGTGGTTAAGTCAGGACCGTGTGAATAATCATGTTAATAACCATTCTGAGCAGGCTGGCTAGTTTTTAGGATAAGTACAGGAAGGGGTGCACACATGTTGTCAGATTCTAGGACTGAGGTTCCAAAAGACACACAAAACCCAGTTCCCACAGGGCTAGAGACAAAAGTAGGGGACTGGCTGGCTCCCCGGCTCCGTCTCTGAGTGCTGGCCCGGAGAAGCAGACGGCAAGGCTCAGATGCCATTCCGATGCCCTTGCACAGCTCTGAGATTGGAGGCTGTGGTATAGTGGGATAGGATGGGTGAGCCACTTCCCACCCTAGTTCACAGGGAAGCGAGCCATCTGAGCGTAGCTCTGCCATCTTGGTGCCGCCTGGGTCCCCATTATATTCCCCCAGCACTCTAGACCCAAACCCTCTGCTGCGATCTCCATGCTTCATCTGTCCTGGACCAGCTTTTTCCTGATTCCCATCCTTTATAGGCCCAAGCATCATCCTGCAACTATAATCCCTTCTCTGCTCTGGAGAATCTTTCCTTCCGTTTTCCCCAGATCTCCAGGATCACGGGGTCATTGTCGTATGTGGCCTGTATTCACTGAAATGTGTCATGTGTGACGCTTGTCCCATTACCAGACCGTGAGCTTCTAAAGAACAGGGACTACGGCTTCATTTTCCCTCTAACACATTCATTAGTGAATTTGTTCGGTCTCTCAGCAATCCACCAGGTGCCGGAGCCTCTGTTCTGTGCTGGGACATAAAGCAAAAGAGTATTGTCCCTGCCCTTGAATCATATTTGATCTATTGTCCAGTTGGACAGTCAGGTGTGGAAACAATTATTGCAATAAAGTATATTATCTGCGATAATACGATGCTGGAATGGAGGTGTGTACTCAATGCAGCAGGAACACAGGCGAGTCCCCAAGGCAGCCTTGGGCGAGTTAAAGTCACCAGGGATTGTTGCATGCCAGGCTTTGTGCTAAGTGCTTCATTTATTTTATGTTTTCATTATTTTGAAGTGCTTAAAAGTGTGAACTATCATTATTTTAGAATAGATAAATATGAGACAAACTACAGAATTCAGAAGGTGCAAATGCCACCCTTTGAGCCTTTCCAGAGGAGCACACCTTTGCCCAGGTTTTGTACCTTCCAGATATACTACATTTTATGCAGAAGTCTGAATGTGCACCCACGCACACACACTCACAGTTTTTACGTAAATGATCACACAGTATTCTGCATCTCGGATTGTTTTTTTTTATGTGAAAATCTTGAAACTCGTTTCATATCACTGTAGAAATTCCTCATTCTTGGCTAATATCTGCACAGTGTCAGTATTCCATCATCTGAAGATATATAATTTGTTTAACCATTTGCCTATCAATGGCTATTCATCCTTATTCTAACTGTTCACAATTACAACTAATGCTACAGGGAATAACCTTGTGCAGGTATTATTTTGAACAAGTGTCATATATTTCCGGGATAAATTTATAGAAGTGCAATTGTTGGGTCAAGGGTAGCTAAATGTTTAAGAACATTTAGTTCTTAAACACGTACCACTAAGCCCTATGAAGATTTCCCTCTAATCTCCTAATAGAACCCCCTTCTGCCATCGCCTAAGGAGCCTAGCGGGCAGAGGAGAGGAGGAAAAAGACAACACTTTCTTTTAAAATGCTTCTCTCTTTCCTTCTTTATCTTTTAAATATAAATGTAAATTTCATATACAAATATGAAATATAAATTTCATGTACAAATGTATATTATATATAAAGTATAAATAAAATTTAATACAATACCATTTAATAATACAAATATGAAATTTATAGATTTACGTGAATAACAAATTTAAATATAAAATTCAACAAGGGGGCACGTGGTCTGGGAGCCACTTGCAGCCGCCTTGGGACCGCAGGGCAGAGTCTGCCCGAGGAGGAGGACAGGAAACCTGGCCCAGTTTCCCCGGGTCAGAGTCCTGGGTGGTGTCTCGTCTGCAGCAAGTTCAGGCTCGTAAGCCAACCTGTGGCATTTTTGTTTCTGCCGGTTTGGTTGGGCTTTTCTGTCACTGCCTCCAGAGCAGCCTGCCCGATGGGCGACCCGGATCCAGCGCCGGTGGAGCGGCTTCCCTGGGGGAGAGGATGTTTATGGCCGTGACACCTGGCGGGTCAGGAGGGGCTAAGCAGGCAGGTCAGGAGCAGGGAGGTGCCCAGACAGAGGAAGGGACAGCTGCCTGCAGAGGTGGGGAAGCAGCAGGCATTCTGAGAGCTGGCGTGGTTCCGAGCGCTGCGGCTTCCCTTGTGAGGATGGGTGGATGCGGGCTGGGACGGGTTGGGCGGTGCGCACCACAGGCCCTTTGTAATTGGTTTGATTCATCTTCATCTTTCGCACGAAGTGACCAGAGTTTCACCTGCAGTGATCACAGGTGTGACTGAAAAATCGGTTTCCTGCGCCCTCTATGCAGCCCCACCCAGGGTTCAGACCTCTGAGACCCACCGCCTGACTCCTCGGCCTGGTGGCCCCAAAAGGCAGCCACCTGTGGAGACCTGGCATCAGACAGCCCCCACAGGGCCACACTGGGGCGTCCATGCTGGCCCCCCGAGGGAGAAGGCTGGCAAGGAGAAAGGCCATGGGCGTGCCAGCCTCTGCCCCGCCGTGGGTGGGTGTGCATGTGTGTGCACACAGGCCGTGTGCACACAGGAAGCCAATTACCCTCTCCCCATCGAGCCCTCAGGAATATTCTCGGTATTTACTATTCCTCCTTATCTCAGGGGGCCCTCCGGAGCCTTTGACCCCATACCCGGGTGAGGCAGGAAGGGAAACGACAGGGGCTGGGGGAAGAGGAATTTGCCCTCCTCTGTGTCTCAGGACTCCAGGCATTCAGGGGAGCAGGCTGTGCCGCCCCAAATTGCCACTAGCTGGGCCCAAGCCCTGTCGTCATCCCCGCACCTACAGCAGGCCCCCGGTCACTGCCTCTGGTCACTTCCCACCAGCCCATCTTCCACGTCGGGATCCTCCTGAAATGTCACTCCCCTTCGCATCACTCTGCTGGGCCACCTTCAGATGAAGCCACATTCTCTTCTATGACTCAGAAGGCCCTTGGTCATCCCGGCCTACCTGTCTGCCCTCATCTGTCCCTGTTCCCACCTCATTCTGGGCCCCAGGCACGAGGTCCCACAGCCGTTCCCCAAAAGCACCGTGGCTCCTGTATTAGTCCCTACAGATGCTGTAACCAATGACCACAGACTAGTGGCTCCAAACAACACCGGTTGATCATCTTCTGGTTCTAGAAGTCAAGAGTCCAAAGATGGGTCTTAGGGGCCAAAATCAAGGTGCCAGCAGGTCTATGTCCTTCTGGAAGTTCTAGGAAGGAATCCATTTCCTTACCTTTTCCAGCTTCAGAAATGCCACCTGATTCCTTGGTTCGTGACCCCTTCCTCCATCTTCAAAGACAGCAGTGTGGCATCTTCCAATCTCTTTCTTTCTGACCTCTGTTTCTGTGTTGCCTCTTTTCAATCTGACACTCCTGCCTCCCTCTTATAAAGGCCCTCGTGATAGCATTTAGGGCCAACGCAGATAATCCAGGATAATCTCCCATCTCAAGAGTCTTAATTTAATTACATCAGCAAAGTCTCGTATTCACAGGTTCTGGGGATCCGGACATGGACATCTTTGGCAGCCAATATTCTGCCCGTCACAGATCACACGGAGCTTTGGCGTGTTCCAGTCCCTCTGCACTGTGGTAGGCAGAATAATGGCCGGCAGAGGGGCTGTACAGTGCTGGGGTTCTGAGGCAGGCCAGGCTCTGCTCACCAAGCTGTGTGCACAGGCCGGGGCTGCATACTCCCAGAGGGGCACCTTTGTCTAATTCGCACAAAGGCACTATATGGGCCAGGAAATGCCCTGCCTGCAACACCCACCCCTCCCACCCGTCCCTCCACCCGGCCGCAAGCTACTCGTGCCTCAGGACTCAGCTCAGTCGGGACATTTCCCTAACTCTCCTCTGTTCTCCACCCACACTCCCAGCTAAGTCAGTCACATCCTCTCGGGGCTCCCACTTCATCCTGTAGTTTCCCTATCCTAGCACCTACCACAGGACACTGGGAGTGTCTGTCTGTGAATCTGCCTGGGCGAGATCGGAGCCAGGGCCAGAGCCATGTCTTCTTCCCCAGGCCCTGCCATCTCTATTCCCAAGGCAGAAGCCCCCTCTGGGGTCTTCCAGCTCCTGCCTTCCTTGTCCCCAACTATGTGCAGCCTCAGGTAGGGCTACAGAGGCCCCTTGAAGGAGGCAGGAAGGAAACAGAGGTGGTCCTCACCTCACCCGGAGCAGGTGGGCGGCGGGCCCCTATGCAAGGAACTGCAGAGCAGACAGAGAGCAAGCTGAGGACCTGCTGCCAGGGGAGCCCAGCCTGTGGCCAGGAAAGTGGAAAGCGTTCAGAGCAGAAAGTCCTTTGCTTTATAAAGGTCCAGGCTTCTTTTCTACTCCACAAACTTCCCCAAATCTGGAGTGTCACGTGGCCACTTGATCCAATTGGGTAAGGGGAAACGGCAGGGGACCGCCAGTCGGGGGCAAGAGAGCAGCTGGGAGCCTGTGGCTGTCATTCACAAGACAGTGAGCGCCGAACCAGGAGGTGTGGCTGGCAAGGAGGGAGCTGGCGGCACTGGGTGACGGGAGGAAGACGGGATGAAGGTGAAGGGTGAGTGGACGTCTGTGACCCAGGACATGGGCTTACACACCCATATACAAGGCTACGCACCGCGTCCCCAGCGCAGCCGTCTTAGTTTGGGAAACCCCATAAGCAAAGCCTAAGACAAGGACTTGGGTTCAACTGGTTTGTCTGGACTATGATTCAGGAAAGGGCCAGTTACTGCCCTAGGCGCCTGGGACTCAGTCTTCTCGGCGACCCTCGTCCTGGTGGAGGAGGAGAGTCGGGGGCATCTCTCCACGAGCTTCCTGACCCCCAGTGTTGAGGGTGGCCCCTGAGACCATAAACCACCCTCCACTTCTGGGTGCTGCCTAGTTTTCCGTAGCTTCAGAGAAAACCTTGAAGCCAAACAGCAGAGACCAGCTGCAGCAGCTTAGGAGGGACCTGAGTAATGTGCCCGGAGGTGTCCGCCACATCTGTGCGAAAGCTGGGCAGGTCGGGGTGCCGTGGCCAGGCTCCCAGAGCGTCTGCTCCATCCACACACCTCGATCCCCCTCAGCGCACACCCGCTGCTCCTCTGAAGGGGCAACAGAGCCAGGAGCTCCCTGCTGCCCTACGCCACAGGCCAACCTGGTGTCGGGGAGAAATGTGTCGTCTGGTCTGGTGCAGCACATCTTTGAGTGGACAAGTGGGGCCCAGGACCTGGTGTGGATGGAGAGGTGGGGAGAGTGGGAAGCCTCAGTGGCTCAGACCAGGATACTGAGAAGCCTCTGGGGTGTTGCCTGGACCCCATGGCAGCATGAGGGCTTGGAGAGGGGAGTGGGTGGTGGAGCAGAGAAGTGAGAAGGGCACTGAGTGGGAGGCATCCAAGCAACAAGGAGGGAAGCTGGCTGTGGGGAGAGGAGGCCACCGAGAATTCCCACACCGAGGAGGACGTGCCTGGGGGGCTTGAAGAAGAGGGTTTTGGGTTAAACGGCAGCTTACACACATCTAGTTTCACTTTTCCCCACCATCTCACTAAAACAATAGAGAGGAAGGATGAGGAAAACAGAAGAAAAGATAACAGCAACGAAACTTGGGAAGCTTACGCAGCTTCCAGAAATGGAAGGTAGGAGAGAAAAGGTTTAAACTGTCAGAGGATTAGTCAAGGAGAGTCAATATTGAACTAACTGAAATTACAGAGAGAAGAGCCTGGGTAAGGTATGAAAATAGACCCATGCCAAGCACACCAGGGGCAAAGATAGAATTCTGCAAGCTTAAGAGGTGGCAGAAAACAGGTCATGTGCCTAGGATGAGGGATCAGAACGGTTTTGATGGTCTCATCAGCAATGCTGGCATGTAAGAAGACAGGAAGGACACCCAAACAGTAGAGGGAAATGCCCTCCAATCTAGAATCCTCCATCTGGCCAAATGACCAATTATGTGTAATAGACACTTCTAAATTTTTATTTATTTATTTAGGCGGCACCACGGCTTGCAGGATCTTAGTTCTCTGACCAGGGATTGAACCTGGACGCCAGCAGTGAAAGCACTGAGTCCTAAACACTGGACCGCCAGGAAATTCCCTAGACTTTTTTTTTTTTTTTTTTTTTTGGTTGTGCCATGCGGCATGTAGGATCTTAGTTTCCCAACCACAGATCGAACCTGTGCCCCCAGCAGTGGAAGCACAGAGTCTTAACCACTGGACCTCCAGGGAAGTCCCCCTAGACGCTTTTAGATATGTGACATCACAAGAAAACTCCCTCCCAGGCAACCTTTCTCAGGAAACGACCGGAGAGGGTGCTCCCCAAACTGAGAGTGAACTAAGGGAAGAGAAAGGACACAGGAGCCAGGAGGACCAACCCAGAAAGGAGGAAGGGCCACCACTGGAGGAGGTGCCAGAAGACATGGCTGCAGAGCAGAGAAGGCAGTCAGTCCCCACCGGGTTGGGGAAACTCACCAACCTGAGGACAGAGGCCTGGGCGAGCCTGGCCCAGATCTGCTCTGCCCCGGGCTTGCCGCCACCGTGTGCTTGTGAAACGCATGCCCTCCCCTTGTGGCCGGAGGCCGCCCCACAGGAGTTTCTGATTTGTCCTGGGAACAGGATATAATGATCTTCAAAGGGTCCACAGCCCTGCCAGGTGCCCCACTATGGGGAGCCGTGCCTCCCTTTGCTCCCCCATTGGCTTGTCCAGCTGTGTCCCCAGAAAAGGCTTTAGGAGATTGTCCAGGCGCCGAAGCCACACCATGGCCCAGGGACTCTGTCCAGCTCATCTCCTCTAAGTCTTCAGCTAACACTAGGAGCGTTTTAATTAGATGTAAGCCTGGTGTTTGCCCCTCGGGGTTTCAATTCTGGCTCTGTCTGCCCCCTCTCTGTCCCCTAATCCTTTCTTTACCCTCTCCACCCTGCTCCAAGCCCAGGAGGCTGACCTCTACAAGCGGCTGATGGGCTCCTTTGTGCACTGGGCCCTCTGGTGTCCGCTTGGGTCCGGACAATGGAAGTACCAGCAGGACATGGAAGGAAGGAGGATAGTAAGGTCAGGCAGTACTGGCTCTGACCCCTTCCTGTCCCATCACAGGAGGTTGTTTTCCCCTCTCTTCAAGACCAGTGCAGGGGTATCTCCTAGGACCACGGCCCTCCCTCTGGGTTCTGCCAACCGCTCCTCCTCTTGGCCCCTCCGGCCTAAGCGTGCAAGCGGCTCCCCACTGCTACCAGCCCTGGGCCCCCCACCATCCTGCCTAAGTTTCCCTTAACTCTGCTCACAACTTGTAAACGGTCCCTTCAACAGTCTCTCCGAGGTTCCTGTTTTGTGCTGTCTATCTCCTGCCAGGGTGCTGACAGATACACACACTAAACAGTATGCTATTTGCAGGGGAAAGTATATGCGTAGAAAATCTAAGGAAAAGGAAGTCAAGTTGGGGGGAGGGAGGAAGGTATGATCAGGGAGTGGCTCCCAAAAGACCTGTAAGTTACAAGTAATACTCAGTTTGACGGGCTCACAAGTGTTCACCTTATGATTGTTCTTCAAATTGCTCTGTCTTATACACTCTCCTGAACGTATAAAATATTTCACAATAATGATTGTTTACAAGGGGGACATGGGATGCTTCTGGAGGGCTGGAAATACCCTATTTCTTGACCTGGTAGATTGTTACGTAAGTGTTCACTTTATGATAATTTATTATAGTGTATATTTATGTTTTATGTATTTTTCTGTGTGTTATATATTTCACAATACAAATTTTTTAAGCAAAAGAAGATGGTCTACCACGTTGTTTTGTGATGTCATCTATCCTTTCTTGCTCCCAAATTTCAGTAAATTCTGCTACATAGCCTTGTGTTGGTGATCTCAGCCTTGTGTTCGTGGTCCTTTGGGGAATAGAATCCCCCCAGGGCAAGAGGGATTCTGGGCAGGGGTGATGCAGCACAGAAAGAGAGGAAAGGAGAACAGTAGAGACTTCAAGCAAAAGCAGAACCTTGGAGACAGAAGATACCAGAGTAAACTTAACTGTCCCCAAGACACTGGGGGGGGGGAAGACATCTTGGGATCCTCGCCTTATGTGTGATAGGGACTCAAGTCAAGCATTTAAATATTACAGAAAAAGGTAATCCCCTAATTCTGGAGAATTTGGAGGTATCCTTACAACTCAAAGATGGTTTACATGGGAGCAAATAAAACAGTGGTTGTGGACATGTCTTAGGAGTGCCAGGTAGTTGGAAGCCTTAATAACTGTTAGTATTGTCTGGGATTCTTTCTCTGTCCCCTTCTGGGATGAGTTTTACTAAGAGTGGTAGGATCTTTGCAGGAGGGCAGGTAAACCAGTCAGTGATTCTAGTTGCAAACAATACGATTTACTCCAGCTAGATAACACAGAAAAGTGTTATTAAAAGGTATCATGAGGGGCTTCCCTGGTGGCGCAGTGGTTGAGAGTCCACCTGCCGATGCAGGGGACACAGGTTCGTGCCCCGGTCCGGGAAGATCCCACATGCCATGGAGCGGCTGGGCCCGTGAGCCATGGTCCAGAGCCTGTGCTCCGCAGCGGGAGAGGCCACAACAGTGAAAGGCCCGCGTACCGCAAAAAAAAAAAAAATAAAAGGTATCATGAGGCTCACAGAGCCTCCAGGAAGCCAAAGAGTCAGACTTGGACGCTTGGAGCCAAGAACGATACCCAAGCCACGCAACAGGGGCTGCCCAGAGAAGATAAAATGATGCCAGCACACCGCAGACAGCCCTGCTCTAGTGACGGCCCCCAAGCTGCCACTGCTGCCCTGAGGGGCTGGATGTCCCCACTGCCGTGCTTTCCAGTGGTGGATCCTTACCAGTCCCATGCAGGGACATGTGAACAGCAGATCCTGGTCACAGTGACTGCCCCTCAGGAGGCACGGAAGCGAGCTCTGGCCTGTACCTTGACTGGGAGGGACTCACATGTGGAAAATTCTCCAGACATAGGAATTGACTGCAAAAGATACAGTAAGGCACATGCCAAATACTTACCGTTGGAAGGGTAGAGCAGGCGATTGGGTGGAGGGAGTTACTTTTGAGTCCAAGACAGCAGGCAGGAAAGCAGGACTGAAGGGAGCTGGCTTCCCAGGGACTCTGGTCCTGGTTGGGTAGGGCAGACGGGGGCTGGGCCCCACTCCCTATCCTCAGGTCCTGCCTGGACCGTGGCTGCAAGACCACCCTAGCTGCTCTCCATGTCTGAAGCCCTGCCACCCTCATTCAACCGGCCACCACTCACCCCCAGGAACCGGGACCGCAACCCTGGTCCTACCATCTTCCGTCTTACTGTGCTGTCCATGACCCACTCCCAGGTCCTGACTGAGGGACCAGGGGCTGAGGACAGTCACATAGGAGCAGCTGATGGAGACTGGGTTGCAGCTCCCAGGAAGGTTCTCTGTGTGTCGCAGAGCATTTGGGGGTCTGAGGACAAGGTTCCGGAGAGGAGGAGGGCTGGGGGCGAATGCAGACAGAGTTGAGGGAGCACCTGGGGCCTGATCGAGCAGGCGGCAACCCTAAATGACAGCGAAAGGACATCGCTAGGCCAGGATGTGCACAGAGCTTCCAGGAAGTGGGCCCTGCAGCCCCCAACCTCCAAGTCTACCTGTCCTGTGCATCACTGTGCTACTGGACTGGGGGCTTTGGTGCAATGACGGGAGTCAGGGCCCAGAGACAGAGGAGACTTGGTAGGGAGAGAAGCAGGGGAGGGAAGGCGGCCTTCTAGGATGTGGAAGTGTTGAAGGACTTCCAGGACGCTCCAGAAAGCCAGGAGAGGCAGGAATCATCTGTGGCCAATTTCCAGCTAAGCCCAATCTGTGTAAGAGAGGACCTTGACGCTGAGGCTCTCAGACCCGCCGGAAATGGCCTTGCTCCCGAGATGCTCCGGGGCTGGGCTTCCCATGGGAAAGGCAGTAACTTGGCCGTGGAGTGAGGGGGCCCTGCAGGGTCAGCTCACGTCTCCCTAGTCCTGGGACAACCGGGCATTCCCTTCCCTGTTGCCCCAATTCAGAGCTCAACTCAGACACCCCAGGGCCGTCGGGAGACCACCACCTCGCCCTCGGGAGACAGGACAGCATCCCAGCCTCCTCTGCAGGTCTTGGAGGCAGACAGGCTTCCCATCTCCCAGGTTACCCCCGAGTCTGCAAAGGGCCTTTGCGTGAGACTTGGTCCACGTGAGGTTAGACGGGGGAGGGAAGAGGTCAGGGTCGGGGTCAGGGACGGTTCAAGGCTGGGGAGGGGCTGCAGGGAGGATGATCCTTTGGAGCTGTTAATTCTTCCTCCCGGTCTCCATGTTCGTGAGGCCCCAGAGCAGGAGAAAACTCCAGACACCCTCTGTCCTCCTCCCAGACCCCCGCACCCCCAGAGGCATCATTCATGGAGGCGGGGATCGGGGGCCGGGGGCCGAGATGGAGCCCTGGTGAGCACCAGCCTGGCGGATGCCAATTAAGACCCGGGAATTCCCTGTCCCTAACTCTAGGCTCAGATCCAAAGACCTCGGCCCCTAGATGTGGGGCTCCAGACCGTAAGTCAGGAGCCCAGCCTCCAGCTAACGAGCTGCCCTGGCTCCGACCAGAGCGGGATCCCGGATCCTGTTTCACTCTGGGGAGCAGCCAGCCCAGAGCGAGGGGCCGGGGAGGCTCTGGACCCCAGAGCACCTGTCCTCACACAGCACCCAGCTTTGCTCAGGAAATCCTGGGGCCAGTATCTGGGGGAACATGAGGAATCACACTTGGTGCCCTGGGCAGCTCCCGCCCCTCCGGGCTCCAAGAGCGGCTCTCAGTGCGCACCGTCTGGCCCCAGAAGAATTTTAACCTCCAACATCTGGCTTCAGGAGACTCCGAAGAGCAAATGTCTTCACCTCCTTGGATTCCCTTCACACAGCGGGTTTTTTAAATTTTAATTTGAGGTGACCTCTGACCTGAGTTCCTATTCCCATAGATTCCAGATATTTCCTGTGCCCTCAGATAACCTCCCAGGCCAGTCTGCACCTGACCAGAAGCTCCTGCTGAGGGAACACTCCATCTCTAACACGGCCTGAGCTGGGCCGGGAGCCCCTGGCCTCAGGTTCCTTCCCAATACGCCCCTCTCCTCTCCCAAGGGCCAAGGATGCCTGCATGCCCATCCAACATCTCCCCAGGGCTCTGGGCCCAGCTCATCCCAGCCCCCAGGAAGCCAGGGCTGCAGGCACCCTTGGTCCTCTGCTCTTGGGATTTCCAATGCCAAGAACAACAACAGAGTATTGGTGGAGCACCTATCTGCGTCAGGTAACCTGGTCGCTCAAGAATAATTGCTCCTATGTACCAAAATGTTCATTGCAGCTCTATTTACAATAGCCCAGAGATGGAAACAACCTAAGTGTCCATCATCGGATGAATGGATAAAGAAGATGTGGCACATATAAACAATGGAGTATTACTCAGCCATAAAAAGAGACGAAATTGAGCTATTTGTAATGAGGTGGATAGACCTAGAGTCTGTCATACAGAGTGAAGTAAGTCAGAAAGAGAGAGACAAATACCGTATGCTAACACATATATATGGAATTTAAGAAAAAAAAAATGTCATGAAAAACCTAGGGGTGAAACAGGAATAAAGACACAGACTTACTAGAGAATGGACTTGAGGCTATGGGGAGGGGGAAGGGTAAACGGTGACAAAGCAATAAAGAGGCATGGACATGTATACACTACCAAACGTAAGGTAGATAGCTAGTGGGAAGCAGCCGCATAGCACAGGGAGATCAGCTCGGTGCTGTGTGACTGCCTGGAGGGGTGGGATAGGGAGGGTGGGAGGGAGGGTGATGCAAGCGGGAAGAGATATGGGAACATATGTATATATATAACTGATTCATTTTGTTGTGAAGCTGAAACTAACATACCATTGTAAAGCAATTATGCTCCAATAAAGATGTTTAAAAAAAAAAAAAAAAAAAGAATAATTGCTCCTAATTCACCAATGAGAAGCCAGCCCTGGCTAAGGAAGGGGACATCTAGAGCTCACAGCTAGCCACGCCAGACCCAGATCATAAGCAGGGTGCCCTCTCCCAACGAGAGGCGTAAGCCATGGACACAGATCATAAGCAAGGTGCCCGCTCCCAACGAGAGGCGTAAGCCATGGACGCAGGCTGCTTGGTCTTGGAGCTGCGGGAACAGGGGTGCGTCCACCTGGTTTGTGAGCCTGGGAGGCTGAGGTCCTTTCACCCGGGTGTGGCCTGCCCATCTCAGCATGGTGACCAGTGTAGCAAAGCACCAGGAGTCGCAGCAAAAGCCACGGAGGGCAGAGAAGGGACGAGTGGGAGAGGGATGGGAGGAAGCGGGCTCAGTCAGACCCTCAGCCTCCACCTCCCACTCTTTCCAAGCAGCCTTTGGACTAAAGGAGGAGTTGCCTCTCTGTGGGTCCGCACTGTGTGCCCAGTACTGTGCTAAGCTAAGCTGTGAGGTGGGGTACGAAAGGGGCGACATCCTGATCCCTGCCTTTGAGGCACTGAGAGACCAGCAGAGGAGCAGGGACACACATGTGTGAAGTGGCCCCAGGACTGGAGCCAGAACTCGGAGGGTCAGAGTGGGGCAGGGCTGGGCAGGCTCCCTGCAGGTGGGAATTTTCCATCAGCGCCTGGTTACACAGAGGCCTCCCGAAGTCACCCACACGGTCAGGGTCGGGGCCTACAGCCATCACTGCACTGCAACCACTCCCATCAAGTGCCTGTGGTTCTCCAAAGCCCAGAGCCTGGAAGATCCAGCCAGAGCTCTGGGGTGACCCACTGCCCCTCCCCCAGACCAGAGACTAAATGACAGCACAGGGCAAACTCGCTGGCCCCAAACCCCAGCTCCACTGCCAGCCCCAGCCTTCTCACAAGTGTTCGACCACATGACTCCCCGTGAAAGCCTTCCCCCGCTCCCACCCTGTCCCCGTCATGCCCAGTGACTCACGCTGCCTTCCCCAGCCCAGCTCACCACAGCTGACATCACCCTCCCCGACCCCTGCCCAGCAAATCCTCATGGGCCTTCTCTCCCCTCTGATCCCTCTTCCTCATCAGAGTCAAGAAGGCCGGAGCTGGAAAGGATCTTAGGGAGTATCTGGGGCAGCCTCACTTCGAGCTGGGGACACAGAGACCCTAAGGAGTGGGTTCCAGCCCATAGGCTGATGCCTTTAGAACTTGGCGTTCTAAGTTCTGAAAGGGACTGATTTAGAGCTCCGTCGGGATGTCAGGGGGACAATCAGTGCTCTGTCAGTAACTAAGTTCTTATCCCTAACACCTGCCTTGCGGGCCCCAGAAGCCAGGGCCCAGGCTCCCTGGGGGCCATGGCTGCCTGAGCACTGAAGATCGCCCAGCCCCTTCCCACTGCCCAGGTGGGGAGTGGCCAATCCTTCCTCACAAAGATCAGTCCTTTCAGAGAAAGTCAAGAATAGAAGGGCAGAAGCAGGTAAATCCTGCCAGCCTCAGGGATCGGGGGTGAGGAGACCCTCCAAGGACCCAGAGGTGGCAAGGAGAGGCAGACAGGAGCCTCTGTTGGCCAGTCCTCGGAGAACGCTTGTGCTTCAGGAGGTAAGAACATCTACGGAGCAGTGGTTTCCAAAGAGGGATTGCTGGTCCAACAGCATTGGCATCGCCTGGGAACTTGTTAGAAATAAATATTTCCAGTCTTCCGGTTCCACCCCAGACACTTTGAGACGCAGCAAGCCCTCCAGATGATGTGAACGCCTGCTCAAGTTTGGAAAACACTGCTGTAAAGCATAGCCAAAGCGATTAGCAAGTCTGGTACCTGGTCAGCATCTGCCAGACCTGGCCCCAGTGGGACTCACCAAGGGTCCCACGAGCCCATTCTGCCTGCCCTTGCTGTGATCCCCTCCCGCCAAACCTGGCCGGGCTTCTGCAGGCGGGACGATCCACAGGGGTCTTGAATGAGTCTCGCGACCAGAGATGTGTCTTGTTGGCACGGACGGCCCCAAAGGCACGGCTCTCAGCCTTTTGCCTCTGTCCATTTACAAGGTTGCCTCTGTCCGTACAAATAGGATTTGACTTCAGTCTCCCTGCCTCACACCCAGCTCACCATTAGCCTTAGAACTCTGTCCTGGACTTCGGTCTTCTCCACTGGGCCCTGTACCATGCCACGCACAGGACCGGTCTCCTCACTGGAGTAATACCTGCTGATACCCGCAGGGCTGGCTGGGGTCATTCGTGGACAGTCATCCACAACGGCACTGCAGCCACGCAGGGCCTCCGTGTACAAACGTGTGGGCTGTTAACTGAACGGCTGGATGAAGCAGCCAATGAAAGGATAAAATCCAGCTCACATTCCCCTCACCCATGTCCCCTGGTGCAAGGTGGCATCCACCCAGCTGGGGCACAATGTTTCTAATTTGCATAAATGCATTATATGGGCTAGTGCTTGAGTATCACACCCCCTTCATCAAGGTTCCTCTGTTTCTGAGCTGGATCTTCCCTTGCCTTCCCCACATCCACACTGGCTGGACCTCCCCTGTCTCCTCATGTCTACACCATTGGGGACCCCACCCTCCCACAGTGGCCATCCCTGTTGGCATCACACCTACCCTAATTGTCTCCTTTCTTTGCAGGCTCTAGGCTGGATCAATTGTCCCAATTTTTCTATTTACTGCTCAGGCCCACTGACTCTCCTGTCATATTTTAAGATGACATAATAACCAGCAGACAAAACATCTTTGTCCGTCGAAGTTTGAGGTCATTTCATTACAACATCTCCTAAGACATTCCATTCATAGATGTGCTGAGAAGGCCTACCTTATATGGCCTGCCTGATGTTTCAGCCCTGGTACCTTCTGCACATTAGGAGCCGGGCTCCCTCTGCCCCAGGGCAGCCCTCAGAGACTTGGAAACCATGCTCCACGCTACCTGGATCTTTTCTTCCCCTTTCCACTTTTGGCTTGGTCTCTCCCATCACTGCAAGTCAAGCTCTGCTATGTTGATTCTGCTAATTGATTTTTTCCAGACAATTGAACACACATCAGTAGGCACCTAACTTTTCTATTTTAACCAGTTGGTATTAAGAAAAATCTTTCTAGAGCATAAAGTATTCTTCTCCACCTCCTGTAACAGATGAAAGAAGACATCTCACAGCCTTTTCTTGGGGTCTCTAGATAATAATTACTTTGTGAGCCACTGTAAAAGCATTTACAACAACTCAAGTAATTACATAATCGCTGTGGGAAAAAAAGGAAAATAGAGATGAATGAAAAGAAAAAAGAATGGTATCACCTGATATCTTACCAACCAGAGACAATGAGTAATGACTTTTTGTTGTATAACTTTCTGGACTTTTTCCTAAGCAAACACACTTCGCCAGTCTGAGGCATACATTCAGTCACTTTTATTTATTCAATAATTGCTTGAGTTCCATATGCCCATACAAACAGGAAGCCTCATTCCACACCCACTATTCCACACCCACCCCCCAAACAAATCAGGGGCATACTTAGTCCTGCCGGTAATTCTGATTGCAAATGGCAAATGCAGAGAAACTGGAAAATCAGGAGGTCCTGATTTCCATGGCTTCCGGCACAGCACTGAGGTGTCTCTATGAAAAATTGTCTTGCAAAGTCTGCTGGGATCATACTTCCCTGGATCTGCCCCTTGCCGGGTCTGCAGAGGTGTCCAACGTCGGGCTTCAAGGTTATCACTCTCGTAGCTCACATTTCCAAGTTCAGCCATGTTCCCAAGCAGAGGGTGAACAGGCAGAGGTAGCTGAGTCCAGGGGGGCTTCCATCCTCAGCCACACTCCAGGCCCAGGCACGTCAAGACCCCGAGGTTAAGCCAGGTCACCAATTCTGACCCCTCCTTTCTTCCTAGTGTCATTCCCTTGCTGGTAGTGGGCCTCTCCTGCTGGGGCACTTCAGCAGAGGAATTCCAGCTTCAACATGGAAGGGCCCTTTGTCTTCATCCTTTTCTTCCTAGGTTTTCCTCAGCCCCAAAAACCTGCTCCTCCATGCGGGCACTTAGATGGTTCCACCTTTGTCAGGCCACCCAGGAAGTTGTTCCAACCTTTCCCCTGGGGAATCAAGGTCCGCTAGCCTAACCTTTGGATAAGCAAGAGGGGCCACTCAAGGGACAGTTTCCTGAAGAAAGAAGTCAGTTCTTACCCAGTTGTCTAGGTAAAGAAGGAGCTGAAAGCAACTTGCATTAAAAGAAAGAGGTCTCATCTACTAGGCTACAGGAACCTGCGAATTTGCCATACGCCCATTCTCCAGATGAGGACACTGAGGTCATCCACTGACTACTTAAGAGACTGAAGCGCCAGCCTCCAGCACTGAGATTTCATCAAAAGCAGTTTCCTTGATGCCCTGATACATCAGGGACCCCTGTCTTGCTGGGAAGAACTGAGCACACCCTCTTGCCCCCGGCCCCTGGGGCATCATGGAACCTGGTGCTGACCTGACAGCACTACTTACTGGGCTCCAGGTGAGCCACGGTCACCTCCACGGTCAGCTCAGCTCCTAGGACAGGGAGGACTTTACTTCCAGGCCAGAGGCAGCCATACTCTGTGAGCTACTGCCTGGGCCAGGGAGGTGTCTCCTTGTCAGCTCAGGAGTGTGGCGGGAGCTGCCCCGGGACGCTCCCTGTAGTCATTGCCTCCTCAGGCAATGACGCCATGCACACAGGGGGTGGGCACTTTGATATGCAGCTGTGTGTCGATGTACTGAGATGATCTGAGATAATTAAATGTTTTTCCCAGGTTGAGAGAAGGGGAGAATGAAGGGGGCCAGAGTGCTTAGGGTGCTGCGGAAGCCCCCGCTGGCCCCCACTTCTTTTTTTTTTTTTTTTTGCGGTACTCGGGCCTCTCATTGTTGTGGCCTCTCCCGTTGCAGAGCACAGGCTCCGGACGCGCAGGCTCAGCAGCCATGGCCCACGGGCCCAGCCGCTCCGCGGCATGTGGGATCTTCCCGGACTGGGGCACGAACCCGTGTCCCCTGCATCGGCAGGCGGACTCTCAACCACTGCACCACCAGGGAAGCCCTAGCCCCAACTTCTTACCCGTGGCTGGTACAGAATTTTCAAGTTGGAGGGGGAGGAGGAAATGACTGGAGGCAAAGGACTTGCCTGGAAGCAGCCCCTGCGCAGCAAGTGCACCGTTGTTATCTGAAGTGGTCTGGGAGGAGTGTTTCTCATGTTACACTTCATCTGCCTTCTCATTTCCCCAGTTCAGTCCTCCCCTGATTCTTCTGCCTTCCTGCCTCCAGCCTCTCCTTCCAATCTATCCCAGCTGGCTGCTTCCTTCATCTTCTTAGAACACCAATTCTATTGGGTGTCAGTGTTCTGCTCCAGAACCTTCAATGGCTCCCACTGTGGCGAGGTGAAGTTCAAATCCCTTAGCCTGCATTCAAGGTCTTCTGGGGTTAGGGTGGTCACACAGCCCAGTTTGTCTGGGGCAGTCTAGGTTATATCAGCTGTCCTGGAGTAATGATTAATAACACGTCCTCTCATGCAAAAGATGTCCCAGTTTGGACAGTGAGTGATGTGGTCAGCTTGCCTACAGCTCAGTCCCCACCTAATGCTCCAGGCTAACGTCCAACCATCTCGCCTTGAGTCTTCAAGTCAGTGTTTTTTTTTTTTTTAGCGGCCATGGCTCACGGGCCCAGCCGCTCCGCGCCATGTGGGATCCTCCCGCACCAGGGCACGAACCCATGTCCCCTGCATCGGCAGGCGGACTCTCAACCACTGCGCCACCAGGGAAGCCCCCGAGTCAGTGGTTTTTAACTCTGGCAGCTCATTAGAATCACTTGGGAAGCTTTTAATAAATAGTGCCTGTGCTCACCCCAAAAGCAATTTAATTGAAACAGAATCTCTAGGGGTAGGGCCCAGGCTTTGGTGTTTTTTTTTTAAGCCCTCAGGTGACTCTGATGTGTAGTCAGGGTTGAAAACAAATGACCTGAGTAAAACAGGTGTCCCGGAACTCTGTCCCCGAGTCCGTCTCTGTCCCTGACTTTTCCCTCCCATTGTCTATCACCCATGTAAGCCCCGCCCAAGCGGCCAAGCCCAGCTCCGGCGCCGCTTCCTCCTTCACCTTTCCCAGCCCCTGAGCCAGAAGCGCCTCCCACTCCACCCTTGCCGGCCTGCTCCCTCCACAGCTACCCTGTATTATGCTGTTATCTGGGTCCAGGTTTTGCCTCCTTCATAGTCTATGAGCTCTGTAGGTTGGATCATGACTGATTCATCTCTGGGACCCCAGGGCCTAGACCCAACTTGCAGCAAAGGCCCCCTCCCTTGGCTGAGTGACTGTCAGTGTTGATCCTGAACTTGGGCAGCCCCTCCACCACACGGCTGGGCACCATGCTGCCTCTCCAAGTTAACTTTCTTTTCCTGTGTGTGGTCTCTCATTCATTCATTCATTCTGCTTTGTGACAGATGCTATGTTCCCCATCCCCTCTTCCTGATTCCCTGCACTACTAGAGAACTCATCTCCATTCCCTGGGCAGCCCAGCAGACTGTCTGGCACATAAATAATACTTGGAAGACATTGATTAATAATCAATTGATCAATGGATAAACAAAATGTGATATATCATATGGTGGCGTATTACTCAGCAACAAACAGGAACGAAGTACTAACACATGCTACAACATGAATAAATCTTGAAAACGTTGTGCTAAGTGAAACAGCCAGACACTAAAGGTCATAAATTATATATCATTTATTTGAAATGACCAGAATAGGCAAATTCATAGAAACAGAAAATAGATGAGTGGTTGCCGGAGGCTGGGGTAGGAGGAAATTGGGACCAACTGCTAAGAGGTATGGGGTTTCTTTGGGGGAGGTTAGAAATGCTCTGAAATTGGATAGTGGTGACGGTTGCACAACCTTGTGACTATACTGAAAACCACTGAGTCATACACTTTCAAATGGTGAATTTTATGGCATTTGAATTATATCACAATTAAAAAGAAATACTGCTGATGGATTTTTTCCTCCTTTACCCTGTTCTCAAACAGAAGAAGAATCACTTGGAATATCTGCTAAAAGTGCAGGTTCCTAAGCCTCACCTTGAAACTTCAGATGCCGTAGATGAGGGCAGAGCCTAGGAATCTGCATTTGACGGTGGTACCCTAAATGCCACTTCTCTTTGGGTCAGAGCATTTCTGAGCCAACCTCAGAACCTCAGAAGACAAATAAAAATTTTAACCTGTTCTTTCAAGAAAAAAGCTGAAGATTTCAAACACAACCGACACTTTGTTTTTAGTCTGCTCCTTATTAAAAACAGACTGGGACCCGAAGAAACCCCATCAGGGGTAGGTAATGAAATAATCGTGATCATAATAAAAGAACAGAATGGAAAAACTGCCTGGCCTCGAGCAAACCACAAAAAAGTTGTCTTCTGCCGCCAGTGCTCCACTGAGGCATTCAGTTGAAAATATCCCACTAGCCACACGGAGAGCTTAATTTGGGGAAGAATTAAACATTAGAAAACCACTGCTCACTGCCTCTATACAAATACATGCTTAGAGACACCCACGCCTACACAGCCAAAATTCTAGTTTTTGGTATGTGCTCCACGATTAGGGCTTTCTTTGGAGTTACAAGGAAGCAGAGTTGTAAATCGGTATTAGAATGTGATCAAAAGGAATGTCTGTATGCAATTATTTTGTTTTGAGACCAGCTTTCAGAGGCGCGGGCTTTAAAGCGCTGGCTCGGTCACATGACGTGCTCTCACATACATACACACACGAGACTGTGGTCCCCATGAAAGAGGGACAAAGGCCTGGGTTTTATCGTTGTTGCTTCTTTGTTACAGGATAGAGTCTCACCCCTAATAACTCAAAAAGGACCCTCTTCATATTCCCCGGCTGGTCCTGAACCATCGCAAGAGGAAGTCTTGCTAATAACCTCTTGCCCCGGAAAGTAGCAGTTACTGTAATTTGAGAACAGATATCCCTTGCTTAACAAAAATTCAGTTAACAAAACTCCAAATTGAATAACGAATAAATGAGAGGAAATAACATTTGTGATGCATGTCTACTGAGTTCCGGGTACTGTGCTGGGTAACTTTACGTGGATTTTCGAATTTCATTCAATGTTGTCATCACAACAACCCCACAGTGGAGGTACTATTATCCCCCAGAAGACAGTGAGGAATCTGAGGCTCAGAGTGGTTGTGTAACTTCCTCATGGTCACAAGGTTAGTGAGTGGGATTGTTATATCAAGTAAAAGATCTCAAAGGAACAACACAGAAAAAGCATGGAGGGAATTTGGGTGTCAATGAGTCCATGTTGGGGTGGCCGGCTTGCTAAGGCTGCTGCCATTGGTCATACATGCACATGGGAAAGCAAAACCCAATAACACCTGAGGCCATCAGCACTTTGCCAAGCCCAGCAAGCCACCATCACCAATGGGCATGAAAGCAACGGGCTGTATTTGGGAAGGAAATTGTTAACACAGACGTGAGCCAGTGATTGCATTACTGGCATCTTAAGTCATAGGCTGTGGTCTGAGACCCTGTCTACCAGTCCAGCCCTCATCTGTATCTACCCTTCTCTTCCTCTCTGGGCTCCAGCCACACAGGGTATGGTTGTCCCCTGAGAGTTCCATGTTCCTTTCTGCCTCAGGCCCCTGGCTCCTGCTTTCCCTCTGACCACCTCTCTCGTGACCCCAACTTCACTCATTAACTGTGACCAGGGGGAAGCTCACGAGGGCAGGGACTTGGGACGGCTGGCTCCCCACCGTATCCCCAAAGCCTAGAACAGTGCCTGGAGCATAGTCAACACTCAATAAATACCTGTCAAGAGAATGAATGAATAAATTAATGAGTGAATATTTCATACCTCAGCTCACACCTTACTTCCGCAGTTCAGCCCTCTCTGGGTCACATTCCCCCTTGTCAAATGGTCCAATTACTGATCTACTTTTTTCTTTTATACATATATTATTTGTCTAACACCCAGCTCTCCCACAGACTATAAGTCCATGAAGGCAAGGACTGTTCTGGTTCTGCTGCCCATGATACTCTTAGTGACAGTTATATTGCAGGTAGTTAATAAACGTGTGACGGATGAATAAATGACTAAGCAAGTCGTAGAGAGGTCAAGTCTTTCTGAGCTGCTATTTTCATCATAAAGTACTCAGGGGAACTGAGGAAAAAAGTGAGTCAGGAATCATCAGAAGAAATCTGATTTTAAAATGGGCAAAGGACCTGAATAGACATTTTTCCAAAGAAAACACACAAATGGCCAACATCACTAACCATCAGGGAAATGCAAATCAAAACTACAATGAAATCTCACTTTAAACATGTCAGGTGGCTGTTACCAAAAAAACAGGAGATGAATGTTGGAGAGGGTATGGAGAAAAGGGAACCCTGGAACACAGTTGGTGGGAATGTAAATTGGTACAGCCACTATGGAAAACAGTATGGAAGTCCCTCAAAAAATTAGCAGTAGGACTTCTGGGTAAATATCCAAAGGAAATAAAATCAATATCTCAGAATTTCGGGCTTCCCTGGTGGCGCAGTGGTTGAGAGTCCGCCTGCCGATGCAGGGGACACGGGTTCGTGCCCCGGTCTGGGTAGATCCCACGTGCCGCGGAGCGGCTGCGCCCGTGAGCCATGGCCGCTGAGCCTGTGTGTCCGGAGCCTGTGCTCCACAATGGGAGAGGCCACGGCAGTGAGAGGCCTGCATACCGGAAAAAAAAAAAAAAAAAAAATCTCAGAAAGATATCTGCACTCCTATGTTCATTGCAGCCTTATTTACAATAGCCAAGAAATGGAAACAACCTGAGTATCTGGTGACAGATGAATGGATAAAGAAAATGTGATACACATACACACACGCACACACGCACAGAGGAATATCATTCAGCCATAAAAAAGAGGAAATCCTGCCATTTGTGAAAACATGAATGAGGTTGGAGGGCATTCTGCTAAGTGACAAGAAGCAAGACAGGGAAAGACAAAACTTATGGTATCACTTATATGTAGAATCAAAAAAAAAAAAAGATTGAACTCATAGAACCAGAGAGTAGAATAGTGGTTGCCAGGGGCTGGGGGTGAGGGGGAGATATAGGTCAAAGGTTATAAACTTCCAGTTATAAGATGAAGAATTCTGAGGCTCTAATGCACAGTGTAGTGATTGTAGTTAATAATACACTACTGTATACTTGAAATTGCTAAGAGAATAGATTTTAAGTGTTCTCACCGCAAAAAAGGTAATTATGTGAGGTGATGTGTTAATTAACTTGATTGTGGTAATCATTTCACAATGTGTGTTTATATCAAATCACCATGTTGTACACTTTAAAAATATACAATTTTATTTGTTAATTATACCTTAATAAAACTGGGGGGAAAATCATATTTAAATGGCCAATTATTTTTTCTCCAGAAGAACACAGTCCTGATTTTAGAATGAAAATCAGTGGGGAAATGAGGTTAACTTAAAAGTCTACCACCTTGGGCTTCCCTGGTGGTGCAGTGGTTGAGAGTCCGCCTGCCGATGCGTGCCCCAGTCCGGGAGGATCCCACATGCCGCGGAGTGGCTGGGCCCGTGAGCCATGGCCGCTGAGCCTGCGCGTCCGGAGCCTGTGCTCCGCGACGGGAGAGGCCACAGCAGTGAGGGGCCCGCGTACAGCAAAAAAAAAAAAAAAAAAAGTCCACCTCCTTGTGGCCATTTTTGATGGAGTACATGTGCTCCATTAAGTGAGGGGAACTTCATGAGATCAATTTGATTTACTGCTCTTGCATTTCCTAAAGCATATGGTGGCGGGCAGAAGATGTGGGTTGTGAAAGTCTGAGGGGATGTATAAAATCTTCTTAGGAGCCAAAGGCCGTTTAGTTTTCACGGCTTAGTTTGCAGGGGCTGCCTGGTAGATCCTGATGCAAACCTCAGCTGTATGGGGCAGGCTGAAAAGCTGGACATGTGGAGGCCAGAGACTGGGCTGGGACAAACCATCAGTTGACAGATTCCCCGTAGACCACCCTGCTACTTCCTATTTCCTGGCAAGTTTGGTCATCTGTGCCTACTCAGGGACTATCCTGTTGTTGGTGTGCTGATGGGCATGGGAGACCTGGGTCCTCTGTGGCTCCAAATACTGCAGAACTCCTGGAAATGGGCAGAAATCACTGGAGCACAGAGCGTGCAGAATCCAGGGTGAAGGGACTGGCCGCTGATGCCCTCTGAGGACCCAGTTATCCAACACAGCTACCTGCTCCTAGGTCCAGACATCTTATTTCTCACCTCTATTTTAGAGCGGACCAGGGGAGGGGATGTCTTTGGAAACAAGGTAGATTTTTTTTAACCTGTCCTAATAGGCAGGGTGGGTCCTGCTGTATAGCAGGAAGAAAGGCTCATAATAAATCCCCTCACTTTGTGCGTATGTGAGGTGGTAAAGCACACATTACATTCACCATTTGAACCCTTTTTAATTTGACAATTGAGTGACATTAAATCTATTCACAGTGTTGTACAAGCATCATCACTATCCATTTCCAGAACTTTTCATCATCCCAAACCAAAATTCTGCACCCATTAAATAATAACTCCTAAAAAAAAAAATAAATAATAATAATAATTGTCCTTCTGTGTCTGTCCTTCTGTCCTTCACAGAAGTCCTTCTGTGTCTGTCCTTCTGTCCTTCACAGAAGTATTTGTCCTTCTGTGTCTGGCTTATTTGACTTAGCATAAGATTTTCAAATTTCATTCATGTTGTAGCATGTATCCGAATTTCCTTCCTTTTTAAGGCTGAATAATATTTCATTATATAGATGAACCACATTTTGTTTATCCATTCATCTGTTGGTGGACATGTGTTTCCACCTTTTGGCTATTGTGAATAATGCTGCTGTGAACATGGGTGTGCAAATATCCCTTTGAGATCTTACTTTCAATTCTTTTGGATATATAAACTGAAGTGGAATTGCTGGCTCCCATGGTAATTCTATTTTCAATTGTTTTTCTTTGTTGAGTATTAAGCAAGGTCATCAGCTGGCTGTGAAGCTGGGAGGGGGTGTGGGAAATGTGAGGAGAGAGAAGATACAAAATAGTCATTTTAGAAAAAGAAAATAAACTTAGGAGAGAAACGTTTTGGGATTACCAGGTTGTGTTGCATGATCATTTGAGGTTTGTGGTCATGAACATAAAATGAAAATTACCTCCAGAAACTGCGTGTATGTTTACATGAATGGTATCTATCATTCTCTCTGTATTATTTAGTAACTTGCTTTCACTACTTCCAATGTGCTCTACACACAGTATTCCAAAGAATCGAGGCACCAGGGTTTATGTAACCATCCCCTCCGTGACAGACAGCTAGGTCACTGCCAGTTCTTCACTATGATAGGAAAGCTGCAGGAAGGACCGTTTACCTGCTGCTTCAGGCACACAGCACTGTTCCAGGGATGAACCAAGAAGCAGATTTACTGGGTCATAAGGTAAGTGCATCATAAAGTTTAACAGATTCTTCAGTTGCCCTCCAAAGTGATTCTACAAACTTATACTCCCACCAACAAAATATGAGAATACCCACCATCTTCACCAGCCCTAGATCCATCAACTTTTCTTTTGTCTGATAGAATAAAAGGTTTTTTTTTTAATTTATATTTATTTGATTATTGGATATATTACATGTCATAGGTTTCTTGACTGTTTGAATTTCTCCTTTTGTGAATTGTCCTTTCATATCCTTTAACCTATTTCCTTGTGCCTTGTTTACTTTTTCATATTGATTTAAAACCGATACTTACATAATTCTAATATTAATTATGTGTATACTGTACCTGTTGCAAATATTTTTCTTAGTTGGTTGATTGCTTTCCATTTTGTTTATGGTGTCTTTTGATGTGGTTGAATTTATTGATATCTTCTTTATTGGCTTTTGTGTTGAGTGTCTTATTTTACAAGCTTTCGCTGTCATAACTCCATGAAAATAATATCTTATATTTTCTTCTAATTCTTTTGTAGTTGTTTTAACTGAACTTTTTATCTTGAGATAATTGTAGATTCACATTCAGTTCAAAGAAATAATACAGAGAGCTCTCGTGTACTTTTTTTTTAAAATTTATTTAACTTATTTATTTTTGGCTGCGTTGGGTCTTCATTGCTGCGCGTGGGCTTTCTCTAGTTGCAGTGAGTGGGGGCTACTCTTCTTTGCAGTGCACGGGCTTCTCATTGCAGTGGCTTCTCTTGTCGTGGAGCACAGGCTCTAGGCGCATGGTCTCAGTAGTTGTGGCACACGGGCTCAGTAGTTGTGGCATACGGGCTTAGTTGCTCCGCAGCATGTGGGATCTTCCCGGACCAGGGATCAAACCCGTGTCCCCTGCATTGACAGGCGGATTCTTAACCACTGCGCCACCAGGGAAGTCTCCACCCCACTTTGTTTAACCATTCGTCTGTTGAAGGACATCTGGGTTGTTTCCAGTTTGGAGCTATTACAAATAAAGTTGTTCTGAACATTTGTGTACAGATTGTTCAAAAATGCAATTAGTTCGAGTGACCGTTGCATGTTTAGTTTTTAAAGAAACTGCCACACTGTTTTCTAACGGCTGTACCATTTTATATTCCCACCCGCAAGGCTTAAGTGATCCAATTTCTTCACATCCTGGTGGGCAGTTGATGTTGCCACTATTTTTCATTGTGACTGTTTTGATAGGTGTGTAGTGATATCTTGTGTGGTTTTAATTGGCATTTCCCAATTAAACATATAGCTGAGTATGTTGAACATCTTTTCACGTGCTTATATTCTCTTCAGTGAAATGTCTGTTTATGTATTTTGCCCAGTTTTGAATTTCATTGTTTTTTTACTGCTCAGTTTTGAGAGGTCTTTATATATTCTACATACTAGTCCTTTGTGAGATAAGTGCTTTACAGATATTTACTCCCAGTCTTTAGCTTATCAGCTTATCCTTTCATCCCCTTTACTGGATCTCTCACAAAGCAAGAATTCTTAATTTTGGGACTTGCCTGGTTGCGCAGTGGTTAAGAATCCACCTGCCAATGCAGGGGACGTGGGTTCAAGCCCTGGTCTGGGAAGATCCCACATGCGGCAGAGCAACTAAGCCTGTGCACCACGACTACTGAGCTCTGTGTTCTAGAGCCCGCGAGCCACAACTGCTGAGCTCGCGTGCTGCAACTACTGAAGCCCGCGCCTAGAGCCCATGCTCCGCAACAAGAGAAGCCACCGCAATGAGAAGCCCGCGCACCACAACGAAGAGTAGCCCCCACTCGCCACAACTAGAGAAAGCCTGTGAGCAGCAACAAAGACCCGACATAGCCAAAAATAAATAAAAATTTTAAAAAATTCTTAATATTGATGAAGTCCAACTTATCACTTTTTCCTTTCATGGATAATGCTTTTGGTGTCAAGGCTAAGAACTCTGTTTAGCCCAAGATCCCAAAGACTCTTCTCCCATTTTTTTTCCTAAAACTTTTATAGTTTTATGTCTCACATTTAAGTTTGTGATCCATTTTGAGTTAACTTTTGGATAAGGTGTGGGGACTGGGTCAAGGTTCAATTTTTTGCCTATGTATGTCCAGTTCCTCCAGCACCATTTGTTTCAAAGGCTATCCTCTTCCACTGGATTGCTGTTACACCTTTGTCAAAATCAGTTGGGCATATTTGTGTAGGTCTGTTTCTGGCTTCTGTGCTCTGTTCCATTAATCCATGTGTCTATCCCTTTGCCAATACGACACAGCCTCAATTACTATAGCAGTATAACGTCTCGAAAATTGGGTAGACTAATTCTCACTTAATTTTTTTAAATAAAATTGTTTTAGCTATTCTAGTTCCTTTATGTGTCCACATAAATATTAGAATAATTTATTTATATCTATCAAAAATTTTTGTTTATTTCACAAGCTTTCTCTATCACAAAACCACAAAAATAATCTCATATTTTTTCTAATTCTTTTGTAGTTTTAAAAAATGTTTTGTGGGACTTCCGTGGTGGCACAGTGGTTAAGCATCTGCCTGCCAATGCAGGGGACACGGGTTCGAGCCCTGGTCCGGGAAGATCCCACATGCCGCGGAGCAGCTAAGCCCGTGAGCCACAACTGCTGAGCCTGCACTCTAGAGCCCGTGAGCCACAACTACTGAGCCCACATGCCACAACTACTGAAGCCCATGTGCCTAGAGCCCGTGCTCCACAACAAGAGAAGCCACCGCAGAAACCTGCGCACCACAACAAAGAGAAGCCCCTGCTCGCCACAACTAGAGAGAGCCCGTGCGCAGCAACGAAGACTCAATGCAACCAAAAATAAATAAATAAAAATAAAATTTTAAAAATATATATTTTGTTCTGTAAGTGATCTAGAGTTTTTATTATGAATGGTGCAAAGTAGGGATCAACCTTGATTTTCATTTTTTGCAGTCATTTCTCCCAACATTTTTTTTTTTGCAGTACGCGGGCCTCTCACTGTTGTGGCCTCTCCCGTTGCGGAGCACAGGCTCCGGACGCGCAGGCTCAGTGGCCATGGCTCACGGGCCCGGCCGCTCCGCGGCACGTGGGATCTTCCCGGACCGGGACACGAACCCGTGTCCCCTGAATCGGCAGGCGGATTCTCAACCACTGCGCCACCAGGGAAGCCCTCTCCCAACATTTTTAATTGAACTTTTTTCATTCATTTGAAATACCAGCTTTATCATACACTAAATTCTTATGTATTCAAGGGTCTGTTTCTGCACTCACTGCTCTATTCCATTTGTCTATTTGTCTATTCCTATGTTGTTTTAATTCTATAAGTTCATAACATGTTTTGATATCTGGAAGGGTAAGTTTCCCTTCACTGTTCTTCCTTTTCAAAATAGTCTTTTCTTATGCATTTTTTCTTCCGTGGGAGTAAGAATAATAACACTGTAATTTTAATTAGAAATCTTAGTGAGATGGTTATTGGGGCTGTGCTGAATTTTATAGATAATTCCCACAATAGGTAGCTTCGTAATATTGAGATTTCCTTATATACCAATAGTCTCTATTGCTCTTTCATGGGTCTTCTTTTACATCCGGTATTATGTTTGTTTGTTTTTATTTATTTATTTCTGGCCATGCCACGTGGCTTGCAGGATCTTGGTTCCCAACCAGAGATCGAACCCATGCCCCTTGCGACGGAAGTAGAGTCCTAACCACGGGACCGCCAGGGATTTCCCCATGGTTTCCTTCTAGTGAGCCTGTCGTTTCTTTTTAGGACTGGTCTTAAATTTTTTCTGAGTTTTAATTGTGTTGTGAAGAGGATCTTTTTCACATATATTTTCAAATTTGTGGCTATTGTATAGAAACAAAGCCTTTTGACGTGGATGTTCCCATAGGATATGTATAGGAACCTTTTTATGAAAGAAGAGGCTTGGAGCTTAGAGAGGGAAGCTTGGGGCCAAATGCAAGTCCTCCGTCCCCTAAGTGCCAGGCACTTCCCAGAAGACTCTGGAATGCGGGGGAGGGACAGCCGCAGGGTCTCGCTTTCACTTGCTGAGTGGGCACCCAGCAGATAGCAGATCCCAAAAGACAGCAGGTAGCCTCCTCTCCACCAACCCCTACTTCCCTCTTTCCCTGTTGCTTTGCAACTTGTCTCTCAGAGGCCAGGCCTGCACTTCTACCTGGATCTGTGACCAAGGCCATGATCATTAAAAGGTTAAAGGGTCATTACTCGATGGGATGGATAATGGGGGCCTGGCAGCTGACTGGCCCCTGAGGACAAGATGAGAGGTTCAAGGTGAGTATGGAGGAACCTGATGGGCAGGGTTAGAACCAAATCCCTGGCTTGGGCAGCAACGGGTCCAGGAAGGAGACCAGCCTGCACATACCAGGGCACAGGATGGCATCCTCTATGGGGAGGCAGGCCTGCAGCAGGAATTGAGGGGGAGACCTGGCCACAGGCTTGTGAAGTAGCCACCATGCTCCAAGAGAAGGAGCATCTAAGAGGATACAGGATCAGGATCCTGGGGGCCAGTGGAGAGGGGGTCAGTAGAATGCAAAAAGAGAATCCCACAGAGGGAAGGAAGGCTCTGGGCCAGAATCCACCTGCTCTTCCTCCCCTGAAATACTTGGTTTCAGTGGCACCATGCAAATTCAGGGCTTCATTAGGAAGTGAAGAAGCTTATTCAGCTTCTTAGCTATGTCACCATAGTTATTTTCTCATCTGAAAAATAGGGGTAATAATTCTACAGAGTTTCCTAAATTGTAGAATGCTTATCACTGGAGATTTCAAACGGTACAATAGATTATTTTAGGTAGTATGTTGACATACTTTTAAATGATGATGAATTACATGGTGGGGAATTTATTCCTTTTTCTTCCTTCCCCTGCAAATCTTCTGATTATATAAGAAGAAAGTCTCTGATACTTGTACAAGTTGGGATGCTTTGAGTGCAATAACAGTACACTCAAGGGGCTTCCCTGGTGGCGCCGTGGTTGAGAATCTGCCTGCTAATGCAGGGGACACGGGTTCGAGCCCTGGTCTGGGAGGATCCCACATGCCGCGAAGCAACTAGGCCCACTAGTGAGCCACAACTACTGAGCCTGCGCATCTGGAGCCTGTGCTCCGCAACAAGACAGGCCGCGACAGTGAGAGTCCCGCGCACCGCGATGAAGAGTGGCCCCCGCTTGCCACAACTAGAGAAAGCCCTCGCACAGAAACAAAGACCCAACACAGCAAAAAGAAATAAATTAATTAATAAACTCCTACCCCCAACATCTTCTTTAAAAAAAAAAAAACAGTACACTCAAAAGTGAATAAAAAATGAGGAAAATGTATTATTTCACATAACTTTTCAGGGGAAGGCACTTTCAAGGAAGTTCAACAGCTCAAAGAAGTCATGAAAGACCCAGGTCCTTTCCATCTTTCCTTGTCCTTTTCATCTTATTGTCTTGGTTCTCAGGCATGTTCCCTCATAGTTACAAAATGGCTGCACCCGCACCAGGATTCATATGCATCTATGACCTTATTTAAAGACATTAAGAGTAGCTTAAATCAGGATTTGTTCATTTAAGATAAACACAAGATAAATTTTATTTAAGTGAAATTCACATAAAATAACCATCTTAGAGTGAACCATTCAGCAGTTCACAGTATTGTACAGCCATCACCACTATTTAATTGCAGAACTTTTTTACTATGGTAAAAAATATATAACATAAAATTTATCATCTTAAGCATTCTGGGGTGCACAATACAATAGTAACTATGTATTACTATCTCTAGAACTTTTTAAATTTTTTTGCAAAACTGAAACACTGTACCCAATGAACAACTACCCATTTTCCCCTTTCCCCAGCCCCTGACACCCACCACTCTACTTTCTGTTTCTAAGAGTTTGTTTTAGATACTTCATATAAATATAAATGAAACTATGCAGTATTTGTCTTTTTGTGACGGCTTATTTCACTTAGCATGATGTCATCCATATTGTAGCATATGACAAGATTTCCTTCTTTTTTAAGGCTGAATAATATTCCATCGTATGTATACACCACATCTTTAGCCATTCATCCTTCGGTAAGCATTTCGGTTGCTTCCAGCATTTGTTTCATATAAAAGGGAAGCAAATCTTCCTTAGAAGTTTCCAGCGGACTTCACTCAGGTCACAGGGGCCACAGATGGGCCATAATCCCATGTCCTGGCTGAAGGGAGGCTGGGGAAGGGGGCATAGCATTTCTAGCCTCTTTAGGAGGGGGTAGGCTCTTCCTTCCAGCCAGGAAGAAGGTGTAAGAGTGCTGATAAGAGTGCTGAAGATAACAGTGTAGCCACAGTGGGAGTCTGGAACCTCCCATAAGTGGTTAAAATACCTCCCCAGTCACCTCAGCCTACAGCAGGGAATACAATAATAACATTGTATTTAATTTTGCATCTATTTATGACAGGTGATAGTGGATGTAAATTTTCCTTTAAAAATAAATGGATTTAAGGGAGTTTTTTAAAGTAAATTACTAAAGAAAAGAATTAAATTAAAAAAATAGTACAGGTACTATAAATCAACTATGCTCCAATAAAAATTAAAAAAAAATAGTACAGGTGTTGTGCAAAAGGTATGGCAAACATCTTAAAGGTATTAGGAGAATCATCCAAGTTTGGGATACAGGGTAATGGGGAGGTTTAAATGAAAGGACACATTCAAAGGCTCAGCCCAGTGTCTGGAACACAGAAAAGACTCTCTCAATGACTTTCGACAATAGCTGTGGT
Source organism: Pseudorca crassidens (assembly GCF_039906515.1). Classification (NCBI taxonomy): domain Eukaryota; kingdom Metazoa; phylum Chordata; class Mammalia; order Artiodactyla; family Delphinidae; genus Pseudorca; species Pseudorca crassidens. The sequence continues at coordinate 77,113,094 of NC_090309.1, read as the reverse complement.
TCCCTTCAAGTTAAGGTTGCCAGATTCAACAAATAAAGTCATAGGATGCCAAGTTAAATCTGAATTTCAGATAAACAATGAGTGATTTTTTTTTTTTTTTAGTATAAGTATGCCCTGTGCAATATTTGGGACATAATTATACTAAAACAATTACCCTTTGCTTAAGAGAAATTCAAGTTTAACGGAGCCACCTGTGTTTGATCTGGCAGCCCTACTTTACACATACTTTCCCTGGAATGAGGAAGAGCTGGGACATAGCTCGGAGATGCTGGGAGCCTCCACCACCAGGGAGTTGGGCAGAAGCTAATCAGGGAAGGTGGCAGTTCCTGCCCAGTAGCCGCCTCCACTCTTCCCCCAACCCTGAGACAGCCACCTGGACTCTCCAGACGCCTCCCCACCCCCATCTCCCTCATCCTCCCATCCCCCCCTCGCACCCCGACTTCCCCATCTCACAGTGGCTGTGACGTGGGCGGGGACCAGCAAGTGTTGCTGAGGCAACATATTACAGACAGAAAGGAACTTATGAACACGCAGGAGTCTGCTATGTGACTTTAAAGGCTTACCGCAGGGACCTGGGCCCATAAACACTCAGATGAAGAGGTTTTATGAGTGTTGGGGCTACACCCATCCCTCCCTCCCTCCCCCTCCCTCCCTCCCTCCCCCTCCCCTCCCCCTCCCCCTCCCTCTCCCTGACTCTCCCTGTCTGCACTGAGCTGGGCCAGGGAACCTCTTCTGTCCAGAGAAGGGCAGGAGCCTGGTCCATGTGCTCTGGAAGCACAGGGGCCTCGGGATGTGTCCCATCCTTTCTCCATCCTTTCTGGCCATGCTGAGCAGGATCCCTACACACACACACACACACACACACACACACACACACACAAAACATGCCTCCTCACCTCAATTTGCTGACTCAGCTCTTTTGGGGCAGCTGTGTGTGTGGGGGGGGGGTGGGTGTGGGTGGGTGTGTGGGTGGGTGTGTGGGTGGGTATCCTTCAACCCAAGACTTTCAAGCAATCGTCTACATCTCTGGGTTGACAGGCCAGCTCATTGGTCATTCCCAGAAATATACTCAGCAGCGGGGCAGGGAGATGTCAACTACAAAAGCCTGGATACGTGAGTCCAGTGCCTCTGTATTTCATAGCAAACCGCACTTGAACTCTCCAGATCTCCTGATGCCGTCTGCCAGTTACGGCGAGGGCGAGTGGGATTTAAGTGGGATTCACTCCAGATGGCAGGAGAATATCACAATCTCCAGGGAGAAGAGCCTCAAAACTCCGTGGATGCTCGCGCCTGGCAAATGGCAGCTGTGATTCACACCAAGCCAAGAAGAGAGAGATTCATGAGCCCGGGATGTCTTCTGCGTGTCCCATGGCATTGCTTAGCCCCATTACTCACACCGCAGACCAGGGTGACACAGCCACTGTCTAGTGCTTACTCACACTCTGATTATCCCTTCGGTGTCTGGGGTCGGGGTGCGGGCAGGGTGTGTCTTTCCCAGACAGACTGGAACCCCTCTCCGGCAGAGAGGTCCTCTTCTTCCTTTGCGGCTCCGTGGAGACACAGTAAGTGCACAGTGCTAGCTGCCTGCCCTGCTGGGAGCTTCTGTCTGAGCATACCTCGTTCCTGCAAGGGTGCGTGTGCGTGCACAAGTGCACATGCACAGACGTACACACACACACCCCTGTCTAGTCCACACATCTGCTGTTAGCAGTCTTATTATTATTGCACACCTTACTCTCTGTGCATCAGGCTCGTACAGGGAGCCCCGAAGCAAACCCAAGCAGTCCTTTATTTCAAGGTCACGTCTACCAGCCCAGGCAGAGGCCCCGCAGGAAAGGAGGTTCTGCTGGGGCACCTCTGCTCCATTTCATTCACCCCCTTGTCCTTGGGGGTGCCTCACAGGACCCTACTCTTGCAGGTCACGGGGAGCAAGCCCCTCCCTCTTGGCCTCTCTCTTCTGTCCCCCCCCCGAAGCCACTAAGGTCCTTCTCCCTTCTCCTTTCTGGCTGGACACTGACCCTTTGTCCCCCAACCAATGGCTTGTGTTGTCAGCTATTCTGCTCCATCTGTTCTCGCTCGAAATGTGCCCAGAGGGAGGGACTTGACTTCAGATCCCAGATGCAGGTCTCCAAGATAAATGGTCCACTCACCTTGCCCCGTGGGCCACCTATCCGCGTGCAGCCAGCGTGGAATTATGCTCAGTCGCTCTCTCTCTCTTCGTCTTGAGTTCAATGCTCTATTCATTACCCTGGCATTGCTATGTGCCAGGGATACTGGTGTTTGCCAGGCCCAGAACGGGGGATGTGGGCAATGTGGGAAGAAAGAAAAAATCCCATCTCATGACGTGGGGACATGTGGGCACAGTGGCTCCCAGAAGCCTGCCCGGCTCGTCTTGCTGGGTCTCCTGGGTCTGAGTGTGAGTTACTGTTCCAGCTGATGGGGGGTGGGGGCTGCTCTGAGAGCACTTGTGCCCCAGCACTGCGGGGGGAGGAGGGAGGCAGAGCGCTGTGCTTTGTGGCCGGCATTAGACTGAGAGCTAAAGCCCTTCCCAGCTTACAAAGCCCCCTCACACCCCTGAAAGCTCTGTGGCAATTCCAAGCAGCAGGTGGGCCAGGAGCAGAGGGTCCGGAGGAACCAAGAAAGCCCCCTAGGGAGCTGTTCTCCTGAGATGACTCCAGTTCCCACCGTCGAGTCCATGCCCCACGGGGGCGCCAGGGCGGAGATGCTCACCATCTGTGAGCACACCTGCTGTGAAGGACGCCCTGGGAGCGCTCTCAGCCACACGGCCAGGGGACGTCATCCTCCTTGCTCCCTCACTTCCTTTGCAACTAAAAGATCCCAGAGTGAAGGCTGATTTCTGGCAATCAACTTGCACTTGGGCTGCACCAGTTACGGGCCACACCCTGTCCCACACACAGGGACAGAAGCAGTCCCTGTCTCAGGAGCACAGGGTTCCAGGGCCCTACCAGCGTGGGAGTGGACACTGAGACGCGGCTGTGACATACAGAACAAGGCTGACCTGTCTTTCCATCAGGGTAGCTCCGTGGTGTCAGGGGTCAAGACATCTTCTGGGGTCAGGAATTGGGGGGATAAAGAAAGAGAGGGTGTGTGTCATGGCCTCCATGGTAGGGACTGTGCCAGCTGCTGGGCGCCCCTCCATCAGCCCAGCCCTAGGTCTGACAGGCTGTTTTATGTTGATAGTTAATGTTTTATAGATATTTCTCCAGCAGCAAGTTAAATCTTATATGCTCGGGCAGACATCCAGGCCCGGGGCAGGCAGGCGGATGGAGCAGCTGGGCCCTGAGGCTCTGGTGGGCAGGACTTCCTGCTGTAGAGCTCTGTGTCTAATAGGAAACGCAGGCTGGAGGTGGGGCTCAGGGCAGCCTGGGTTGCTTCCTTTATGGTCTCAGAGCTTCGGAGGACTCAGCTTTTTTTTTTTGCAGTACGCGGGCCTCTCACTGTCGTGGCCTCTCCTGTTGCGGAGCACAGGCTCCGGACGCGCAGGCTCAGCGGCCATGGCTCACGGGCCCAGCCGCTCCGCGGCATGTGGGATCTTCCCGGACCGGGACAGGAACCCGTGTCCCCTGCATCGGCAGGCGGACTTTCAACCACTGTGACACCAGGGAAGCCCCGGACTCTGCCTTTTCTTGGAAGGGGTCTTCACGTGGATTTTAAGTTCTGGGTCTGGGCAAACCATCTTCTAGGAAATCAACAGTCAGAGCTGATATCAGACTGTGGCTCGTACGACCAGTTGGGCAGGGAGACGGAGAGCCTCCCCCATCAGCTGTGACCGGGTATGGGCTGGAGGAGGCTAACCGCCGAGCAGGCAGTGCGCGGGGAGGTGGCGGGAACTCCAGCCATGGGACCCCATCCTAGGGGACTGGCACGACCGGGCAGGTTATTGCCAGGGGATTGGCCATGGAACGTGGGGCACAAAGCAGGACAGGACCTCCAAACTCGGCCTGAAGGGAGGGTGCTGCCCCCTCCCCTGGCCTCTTCTCCCAGCAGGGAGGTCGGGGGGAAGGGGGGTGATCCCACTCTGGTCCTTCAGCCACCAGCACAGCAAGCGTTCGGGGAGGCACTTCAGCTTATGGCCACCCCCTGCCCTGGTTCCGCCTACTCAGCGAGATGCTCAGAGACCTTCAGCACACGTTTATTGGCCACTTAACTCGTGCCAGCCTGTGTATTGAGTTCTGGGGTAACAAAATAAAGTACAAGGCCTTCCCTGAAGGACTTCCTGGTTGTGAGAGAACGCGAGCAGCGAATAGATGTGTGACAGTACACGCGTAACAGAACGCACAGCCGGGGCACAGAGGAGAGGCCCCCGGGCTCGGGGTGAGGGCACAGAGCCCAAATGGTGAAGGGCAGGCTGTGCATCCCACAGGGACCACCATCCCCGAGCCCAGCCTCAGCACGTTGCTCCCAGGCCCTCCTCACTGTCCCCACCCCTTCCTGGGAACTGCGTGGTGGCCAACAGCAGGCCAACAGCCAACAGGAAAAAGAACAGCCTCCCTCTGTGTGCTTTCCCCATAGCGCCTGTGTCTGGTCCAGACGCACACACACCACCCCCTCCCCCAAGGAACCAGCTGATTGGCTGGCCTGGGGTGACTAAGCCTTTGCACCTCTAGAAACCCCGAGTGACTTAGCTTAAACAGCTGTGGTAGTGACCAGATTCTTCTGCAACATGACCGACAGTTGCTCACACTGGCCCGATTTGAGGTCACATGTATTCGGTTTGACTGAGTACCTTCCATGTGGAGGGTATCCTGCTAGGTGATGCTTACGACTCCCTTTGAAGGTAGGCAGGGTGTTGGGTTATCATCTAATGCTACGTAACTAACCACCCCAAAACTTAGTGGCTGAAAACAACGGCAACATGTATTTTGCTTGTGAATGTGCGAAGTGAGCAGGGCTCAGCAAGGCCAGCTTGTCTCTGCTCCACTCGGCATCCGCTGGGACAGCTCCAGGGCTGCGGGCAGCAGTCATCTGAAGCCACTCGCTCACCTGCCTGGCTTCCGGCCCGGGAATACCTGGTAGCTGGGGCTCCTCCCTCCCAGCCCAGAGTCATGCCTCCTATCCCTCCAGCATGGCCACTTCTGGGCAGCCAGACTTCTGACACGCGGGCTCAGGGCTCCTGTATCCTGGGTGAGAGAAAGCCAGGCAGACGCTATACCCCCTTTTCAAACCTAGCATCTGGAGTTAACAGCCTCATTCCTGCCTCTATTCACTAGAAGCATCTCAGCAAAGCCGGCCCATACTGAAGGGGAAGACAGATTCCACCTGTTGATGGGAAGCATGCCAAAGATGTGTGAACATGACTGTGAATGTGTTTTTAACTCACCACACAAGACAAAGGCTCTTGTCCCACTTTAGAGAGGGCCTGGGATAAAGCGGCTCGTCCAGTTCACGAAGTAATCTGGAACCAGGTGAGGATTCTAAGCCACGTCCCCTGGCTCCAAGCCCAAGCCCTTCTTCTCTCCACCACCTGGCTCTGCCACAAAGGGCTCAGAGCACCCTGGAGCATCTAAAATCTGTAGACACTATTCCCAGAAAAAAACAATGCACACACATAAAAAAGCGTGCCGACGCCTTTGTGGGGTCCCCTCCTGTTTTCCATCCAGCACACAAGAATCTAAACAAGTCGCCACTTCATCCTAGCAAGTGAAAAATCAACTCTTCTTAGATTTTTCAGAGCAGTGGGGTCCCTGAACATGCCACCTTCCCCAAATTTGGAGAGACTGACAAGCAAATCCAGGAATCACTCCAAATGTGGGACCAGGAGCAGAAACCTCCGCTGGGCTGGAAGCAGTGCTGAGTAGGGAAATCGAACTGTAATTGACAAATTGCTAGAGGCTCAGTAGAAAATCTGCAGTGGGACCAGTCACGGGGGCAGGGCCACACTTTTGTGAGATTTATCTCCAAGAGCTCTCCAGTAAATAGCAGAGAAAAATCCCCTCCGGCTTCCGGCAGGAGGAGGGTAAAGGAACCATTCTAAAGGTTCTTCTTGCCCTCAGGGGAAACTGGTTAACCAGAGCCTAACTTGCTGGGGTTTAAATCAGAACCTAACTGATCTGGGGGAAGGGAAACACCCGTCTCCAGTCCACTGTAGCCGTCCTGCCCCACTTAAGAGAGGAGAAAAAGACTAAGAAACAGAGTCCAGAGGCCTAGGCTCTCTCAAAACACTGACACCTAGTCACAGGCTATAGAACACTTTCCCGTCCCCACACCTCACTGCCACATCACTAAACACCCATTTACAGCAATACTTTTTGCCCAGTACATCATGCCTGGCTAGCAAGAAAAATTATAAAACATACTAAAGGGCAAAAAAAACCCACAATCTGACGAGCCAGAGCCAGAGCGTCAGAACCAGACACAGATGGGATGTTGGAATTTTCAGAGCAGGCATTTAAAACAGCTATGATTAAGATGCTAAGGCTCTAATGGATAAAGTAGACAACATTCAAGAACAGATGGGCGATGTAAGCAGAGAAATGGAAATTCTAAGAAAGAACCAAAAGAAATATGCTAGAGATCAAAAGCACTAACAGAAATGAAGAATGCCTTTGATGGGCTTATGCAGAGACTGGACGCGGCTGAGGGAAGAATCTCCGAGCTTGAGTTTATCTCAGGAAACTTGTGGGGTTGCAGAACAGTGTCCAAAAATATAAGGCTGGACAAAACAGTTCTGGCCTCAGCCTGCTTCCAGTACAGCCGCCACACCCAGGGCAGTCAGCGCCAGGAGCAGGTTTCTGTCCCTACACCTGTCTGGCAGACTGGAGGCCTCTCCCAGCGCCCAGCCTTGGGGTCTGGGGAAGGCCTTGCTTGTGGTCGTGCCCTGAGGCTTGCTGTGCAAGTGCCGCTGTAGTGCTGTCAGCCGAGACCCCCTTCCCATATACACCTCATGGAGGAAAACCAGAAGTCCCTTCCTGCTTCTATGTGGGTGTGTTAGGGGAACCACTGACTGAAACTGCCCGCCCTGGCCAGGCATGATAGTCACCACCTGCATGAGTTATCTTACAGCAGGAGGTCCTGGTAGGAAACACAGAACTGACAAGCTACCACCAACCGGAAGAATTTGAGAAAGGTCAAAAGGAGAGAGGAGGGGCTTCCCTGGTGGTGCAGTGGTTACGAATCCGCCTGCCAATGCAGGGGGCATGAGTTCGAGCCCTGGTCCTGGAAAATCCTACATGCCGCGGAGCAACTAAGCCCGTGTGCCACAACTACTGAGCCTGCGCTCTAGAGGCCACGAGCCACAACTACTGAGCCCTTGAGCCACAACTACTGAAGCCCGCGCACCTAGAGCCCATGCTCCACAACAAGAGAGGCCACCGCAATGAGAAACCCGCGCACCGCAACGAAGAGTAGCCCCCGCTCGCCGCAACTAGAGAAAGCCTGCGTGCAGCAACAGAGACCCCACGCAGCCAAAAATAAATAAAACTATTAAAAAAAAAAAAAAAGGAGGGAGGAGATGCCAGTCCCTATGTCCTACCAACCTCCTAGAATCCTTCTTGCTAGAATCAATCTTGTCTGAGCAATGCACTTGCCTCCAGGAAGGACCCTGAGCCAGAATGATTAGCCAGAGACAACCCGGAAACTAACTGTATTACCATAAAACCCAAGACTGCGAGCCAGGTGGCAGAGCAGTTCTCCTGGGTTCCCTTACCCTGCTGCTCTCCACCCAGGTGCCCCCTCCCAATAAAGTCTCTTGCTTTGTCAGTGCGTGTGTCTCCTCAGGGCACGACCACAAGCAAGGCCTTCCCCAGACCCCAAGGCTGGGCACTGGGAGAGGCCTCCAGTCTGCCAGACAGGTGTAGGGACATTTCTCTGAGACTCTCGAGCCCCGAAGGAGTCCCCATTCCTGCAACAGGTGGACTCCAGCGGCCTGGAAGGAGGAAACCAGAACCCAGACTCCCCCCATGGCAGCCCCAGGGCAGCCACACAACAGAACAAGAGGCTTCCTAGGGGAGGTTTCAGGTTCTGCATCTGACATGATGAGGGGTAGCACAGTGGGTCCCCACCCTCCTTTCCTTCTGTTTACACCTGAGGGAGGAACAGGTGCCTCAGACTCTGCAGGAGGGAGGGGGGCTGAAAAGTCCTTTGGGTGATTGGCATAAATGACGCCCACCCATCCCTGAGGTAGAGAGAGCATGTGAGAGGAAGACATAGAGGCTTTATATGTGGAAAAGTGGGGTACACTCCCTGGCACTGACCGATGACCTTCAACAAGCCCCCCTCTGGCAATGTTCCCCTGATCTGTACTTAGAGTTGGGGTGACATGGGACCCACATGTGCAGCATGGGGAAGGGAAGGGCCCACCTAAGCAGACGTGCTGGTCAGATTGACAAGGAGCTTCCTGGGTACCCTTTTAGGCAAGTAGATTTACCCATGGGTTTTCCTTTACCCTTTCATTAATTTTGGGGAGGGGGTGGTGATGAAAAAGAAAGGAAGCTTCGGGTGCAAGAGACATTTGTCTAAAGAACGGGGGGAGCATATGTGACTGAGCAGGACCTATGGGGCCTTCTGGGGACAGACTCCTCCCCCATATCCTCTGCTGTAGCTCCTCTCTGAAGTACCCAGATAATAGTATCTCATGCATATTTCCTGAGTTTTTCAGATGCTAAAAACCACCACCAAATGGAAGAAATGAACTACCTGATGATCATGAGCGTATCCCCCAGACCTACTGGCGACTGAGGACTGATAACGTTAACCACCCTGTTACCTCACCATCAACCAATCAGAAAGAATTGTGCACGAGCTGATCACACACCATGGGACGCCCCGCTCTCACCTGGCCTTTAAAAATCCTTCGCTGAAACCCTTCGAGGAGTTCGGGGTTCTTTGAGTGTGAGCCACCCATTCTCCTCGCCTGGCCCGGCAATAAACCTTCCCCTGCTCCAAACGCTGACGTTTCAGTTTGTTTGGCTTCACTGTGTCGTGCACACAAACTTGTGTTCGAAAACGCATAGGACCATGGAGGGATGTGACCACATCTGGTCCCCTGCCCACCCCTTGGGCTAGTTTTTGAGGCTGTATGGAGAGAGGGGTTATAGACAAAAACTGAAAATAGTTTTGTTTCCTTTCATTTTCTTGAAATAAAGAGCTTTCTGAGAGCCTGGACATCAGCAGCTTACTACCTTAAGGCCCAGGTGACAAAATGTGACACAGTTTGGAAGGAGAGCAGACCTGGAGGTGTGGCCCATCCCAAGGGGGCCTGAAGGGACCGCTGCCCTGGGTTGGTGGCGCAAGCATTTGATGCTTTGGAACGAGAAGCAGCAAAAGTGGAAGGAGCTGGCGACAAAGGTTTCAGTGGGCAGGTAAATGCCCCCAGGCCTGGGGGGAGAGAAAGCTGCAGCGCCCAGCAGGTGTGGCTCGTTCTTGAACAGACCTGAGCGTAGTGGGGTGGGGTGACTCCGCACTGCCCTGCATCCCTACAGTGGAAGGGGGAGCCATGCTCACGTGGCCTCCTTTGTGCCCACAGGATGGTGGGAGCTGAGAAGTTTCATCTCACTGGGGTCTTTGACAGAAGTTTAATAGAGGGATATACAGGGAGCAAGTGAAGTTCGAGGTAGTAACACATCACATTCAGTTGGGAAGGTAACATTGAACTTGGCCTTGAAGGACCAGAAGGGCTGAGACACACAGAGATAGAGTCAGGTCATTCCAGGAGAAGGAAACACCTGATTTGGGGAAATGAAAACGCACCATTCTGAGCGTGGTCGTGGGGAAGTTCCTACAGGAAGGGTACAGCTCTCTGAAAGGAGGTTTTGTAGGGCTTCTCTGCGGTTGCTGTGGTGTCACTGTCAGGTTGTGGTGCTGGATTACTGTTGGCCTTCTTCTGAGCATAGGAAATGCACCTAAACATTTCCTGGCTGACATGGACATCCTCCAAAGTGTGACTTTATTCCTGGTGTCAGAAATGGGGAAGTTTGTCCTTGGATCCAACGTAGCCCAGAGAGGTTCAAGAGAGCAGAAAGCGAGTCAGCCTGAGCCTGGGCTGAGGGGCTATCAAAGGCCCATGGAAGAGAGGCCGGGGCTTGGGAGGGCATGCAACCCTCTGAGGGAGAGTGGGTCCATGTCAGACCAGGTATGGCCTGGGCTGACCCGGGAGCCTTGGGCACCGGTTCGAGCAGTGAGAGCTCACCTGTGCATACCTGTGCACCTGTCTTCAATGTACTGTGTCCCTGGGGTTCTCCCTTGGGGCTCGGAGAGGGCCTGGGAGCCCCAGCCTGACACTGCTACTAAGAAGAGCCCGAGGAAAACCTACCTCGACTTCCTCATGACACTAAAGAATTGGCGGAGCGCCGAGGCACTGCTGCCAGACAGTCCCACATCAGCACAACATTGCTGGAAGCACCAGAACCGTAGCTCTGCCTCCCCTCTGCTTTCCAGATCTTCTGTGAGTGCATCTATATGGGGCAACCAGTTCACCCCCAGGACCCTAGCTGCAAGGGAACGGATAAATGTAGTTTTATCTTTCTCACCTCTAGTGAGCGGGACGGCACATTAGGAAGGGAAAATGGATGCCAACAGTCCAGCAAGCTGTTGGCATATTTGACAGTTAAATTTCCATTTTACAGATGGTGACACTGGGGCTTAGAGAGGAGAAGCATTTGAATTAGTTACCCTGCTAGCAACCGGCAAAACCAGGACTTAAAGGACGTAAGCCAGTAGAGAGCTGGCAAAGTTTTGAAAACCAGTTCTCCACGTGTCACTCCAACAGGAATGCTGGTTGATATTTCTCTTTCTGGTAATGAATAAAACAGAAGTGAAACGACAAAGACATATATTGGAGCTTCACTCTTTCCTCACTGACACAAGTGCCTTCTTCGCTAAATTGGATATTTCCTTAGTTTCTTATGCTATTCACAATGCAATAACTACAGACACGACACACATTTTACCTGCATTATTAACATTTTCTCCAGGGCTTTCTTACATCTAGACAACCGACTAAACAATCAATCAAGCCATGGTTTATAGTTTTTGCCACTTTCCACGGTGTAAATATTCTCACTGGCTGATTTCAAGCTACCGAAGTGACGTTATGGGAGAAGAGTTGGTAGGAGATGTAAAGCGGGACGCTGGCTGTTATGTAGGATTTCCATCTGCAGACACAATAGTTGTAAATGACCTCAGAGTGTAGACAATAGTAAAATAATTGGGGAGTGGTGAGTTTGTTATCTTTGTTTTTCATATGATTTATTCAAGTTTAAGTTAATTATTAACAATGGCCACGTTTATTAACTGGCTTGCAAAATCTCCAAAAATTTCACAATCATTCTCGTGAAGTGTCCAGCACCGGGTACAGCACACACTGATTTAAACCCAGGACCTCTGACACAGAAGCCCACGCTCTGAATCCTACTTGACACAGCTAAACGTACCAGAGGTCCACAGGTAGTAAGTAGCGGAGTTGAGATTTGAAACCAGTCTGGCTCCAAAGGCACGTTCTTAACCACTACTACTGGGGTAATTGTCTCCAATATTTTCCTTTGGCTCTGGAAAGCCAGCCCATTAGCCACTGGTGTGCCTGATGGGGAAGAGGGAGAGAAACAAGGAAGGATGTCTAGCTGAACTGTACCTCTCTGGACCCCAGGCCACGGGAGAGCCGTGGAACTCAGGCACCATCAAGCCCTGTTCTGCCACGGTGGAGAGGCAGAGAAGCCCAGGGCACCACAAAGTCTGCAGTGAGTTGGGACCAGAACCCAGGTCTTCTCCATCATCCCCAGGCTGAGGCACGTCCACAGCCCCTGAGACCTGGGCCCAGTGGGCACTGGGCAACAGGAACCACCACTGCAGACAGGCGTGAACTGGGAAGAAGCTGCGTGAGACACACAGAGGAGAGTCAGCCTGAGGCCTGCGGTGTGCCCAGGCCTGTGCCAGGCCCTCTGTGTAGACAGCACGTGGGAGGAGAGCAGCCATGGGCTAAAGGAGGCCCTGCTCACGGTGGCACCATCCAGTTCCACTGCCACTAGCCACGTTTCACAAGTTATATTTAAATTAATTAAAATTAAGTAAAACTTAAAATTCAGTTCCTTAGGTCCAAGAGCCACATTTGGTTAGAGGTTATTGGATTGGATACTCAGATATAGGACATTTCCACTGTCACAGAAAATTCTGGGCTTCCCTGGTGGTGCAGTGGTTAAGAATCTGCCTGTCGATGCAGGGGACATGGATTCGATCCCCGGCCCAAGAAGATCCCACATGCCGCGGAGCAACTAAGCCCATGTGCCACAACTACTGAGCCTGTGCTCTAGAGCCTGCGAGCCACAACTACTGAGCCCACGTGCCACAACTACTGAAGCCCACGCACCTAGAGCCCGTGCTCCGCAACAAGAGAAGCCACTGCAATGAGAAGCCCGTGCACCACAATGAAGAGTAGCCCCTGCTCACCACAACTAGAGAAAGCCCACGCGCAGCAACGAAGACCCAACGCAGCCATAAATAAATAAATAAATAAATAAAAGAAATTTATTGAAAAAAAGAAAATTCTACTGACAGCACTGACCCTAGAAGGAAGCCAGGTGAAATGAAAAACGCTGGAATTAAGCCAGATGCGGAGGTGTGTTTCTTGGAGGGAGAAGACCTTGAAGGACCAGCTAGCTGGGGAAGGGCCCCACCCAGGGCCCAGGCCTGAGCCCCTCTCTTGGGCTGCCTAACCTGACCGGATGCCTGTCTGCTGCTGCCCACACCCACCCAGGGGCCAGGAATGCGGCTTGTGGGAACCTGCCGGCAGCTGACCAGGAGGCAGCAGTCATGGGAGCAGCTGAGCCTCCTGCGGCCCAGGGGGCTGGGACCTGCGAGGGCCGACGCCCACCTGCCTGCATCCCAGGCTCTGGCGTCCGGAAGCCCAGCACTGGGAAGACAGCTGATTCTGTGTGCCTTTTGGAAGCCACTCGCCTTGGTCCTAACGAGAGGCCCCTGGAGGGGGCGGGCACTGAGTGTTTGTTTTGCGGCATCTTTGATGCTCCTCGGAGCGTTTGATGTCGGAGGATGTCCCTAGCCAAGCCAGCCATGTGCTGTTTGCTCTGGGGTTTTCCTTTTATTCGTTTATAAACTCATCTTGATTGGTTCGGTAAAGGGCAAAAGAAGGAACCCAGCGGAAAAGGAACGCTATATAATTTATAGGGGAAGGGGAGGTGGGAGGCCATTTGCGGTGGGCCGGGTGCAGCCGAAGCAGGATGTTCAACCAGCTCACACTTCAGGGCTTCAACGCTCGACACAGCGAGATCTCGTAGAATCCTTACCGATCGCGTAGACTTCTTGTGGATGAACCTAAAACCCTTATGAGATCGTAATGGAGTCCACGTAGAAGATTCATAGAGTCCTTTTAGAAGCCACATAAAATTCACATAGAATTCACCAGACTGTTTCTAGTAGCCTAAATCCCCACTGCCCCCCACACACACACACACTCCTGTCCTCGCCAAGGGAAAGAGCAGGTCCCTACCTTGAGCTGCACTTTCTTTCCTCAGAGAGAGGCCACTTGACAGATCTATCTGTTATGTAAAGGTAGGGGCTGGAGTCCCCCAGTGTCCAGGGTAAGGGGGTAATGCGACCTTTTGTGGCCTGACCAGGGTAGGCCTCTCTTCAGGGCCTTTGACCTGCAAACCCGGTCCCTCGGGAAGAGGGGAATCATTTGCATAAGAATCCCAGGGCTTCCAAAAAAAGAAGGGACCCCAACCCCTGTATGAACACTCATCATGGTGACCTGGGTGCAAATGGCCCTGGAGTAAGAGCCCCACAATGCAGGTTTGGTTTGTATTTGCGTCAATGTGTTCAGCACCTAGTCCTGTGCCTGCCACCTGGTAGGTCCTCAGTATTTGTTTCATGAATAAATGAATGAAGCTGTGCTGGCAGGAGAGGACTCTAAGGGCCCAGAAGGGTGACCACCAGGAAGATGGGGCAAACATGAGGCCAACTCAAGGCCTGGGCCAGGCACTGGGTCCTAGAGTGGACTGGCTAGAGATCTGGACAAACGAGGCCTCCCTACTGGGCAGGCAGAGGGAGACCTGTCTAGGGTGGGGAAAGCCAAGGAGCGGGGTTCTGCAAGCACCAGGGCAAGGTCTGTCTTGATGGCATCCTGGCGGTAGGTGGCCAGGACCTGAACAGGCCAGTCTCCAGCCTGTCCTGGGCATGTGGGGTGAGACAGAGCCTTGTGGGATCTGGGACAATTTTCTGGTTATTTTAAAATTTCATCTCAGGCAGTATGGCTTGCTTTCATTCTTCAGAGTTGTGGCTCGGCGAGAAGCCCCCCAGATCAGGAGGTTTGTAGAGACGTGCAGAGATAGAAGCCCCCCCAGCAAGCCTGGCTGTGTGGAGCTGGGGTTGCCAGAGAGGAAAGAGATTCTGCCTTTTCCAGGCAGAGAGGGCAAGACTCCTTTACGGGAGCCCTGGGCTCTGAGGAGACCCTCCTGGGAAGCAGCAGTACTGACTCTGGACAAAAGGTTGAGGTCTGTGTATGTCTGTCTGTCCATCTGTGCGGGGGCGACGGCACCCCCACTGATGGCAGCTCTGGCTACACACCTCGGCCAAGCCCCAGCCCTGCACCCTTCCCCGGGCGTGGCTGAGGATGGATGAGAGCCTGCATTTGGGAGTAAGTGTTTTCAGTCCTGCAAAAGCAAAGTAGGTCCTGGATATGTGTTTGAAAAAAAAAGAAAGGAGGGAAGAAAATGAAATGTTTTAATAAATAAGATAAAATAAAAAATAAAAAAAAATGGGAATTCCCTGGCAGTCCAGTGGTTAGGACTTGGTGCTTTCAGTGCCTGGGCCCAGCTTCCATCCCTGGTTCGGGAGCTAAGATCCTGCAAGCTGAGCAGCGTGGCCAAAAAGTTAAAAAAAAAAAAAAAAGAAAAAGAAAGAAAGAAAGAAAGGAAGAAAGAAACAAGGGAGGGAGGAAAGGGACAAAAAAACCTTCAGACCAGGCTGAGGCCTCACTAGCCCAGAGCATGTCTTTTACAGCAAACACCAAACATCCTACTTCTGCCAGCAGTCAAATTCATGTGCCTGGAAGGGAGAGCTAGAGCTTAAGTGAATGAAGAAACCACGTCCAGGGCGCTCCCAGTGCCTCGCTGCACGTGCACATCCCCTGCCCCATGTGCCAGCATGGTCTTTGGGCAGCAGGAAGCAGGCGGATGGCCTCCTTGGGAGCTTTGGTCACCAGATGTAACCTCAGCAGCAGCAGGAGAGGGAACATCAGAGGATAAGGCAGAAGCAAGTGGAACCACATCGTAGGGGGCCTCGAGGGTCAGCTTGAGTTGGGATTTTGTGTTTTGGCACCGGGGAGCCTTTGGAGGTTTTTGAGTTGGGGAACAACCCTTAGGACATATGCATTAGGAGGGTTCTGTTTAGGGAAACCAAATGTTCCAGTGCGCCTGGCTCGGTCCTGGTTCTCCTGGACAGTCCTGATTTATGCCCGCCCCCCCCCACCCCGTCCACTCCCCGTGACACTCTCAGAAGTATCCTGGTTTTACTTACTGGATATTTTATGATATTAAGGAATTAGTTTTAATTTGTGTATGTGTGTGTGTGTGTGTGTGTGTGTGTGTGTTATGCGGGCCTCTCACTGTTGTGACCTCTCCCGTTGCGGAACACAGGCTCCGGACGTGCAGGCTCAGCGGCCATGGCTCATGGGCCCAGCCGCTCCGCGGCATGCAGGATCCTCCTGGACCGGGGCACGAACCCGTGTCCCCTGCATCGGCAGGCGGACTCTCAACCACTGCGCCACCAGGGAAGCCCCTAGTTTTAATTTTTAAAGATAGGATAAGAGCCTTGTGGTTATGTTTAAAAAAAGAGTTCTTGTCTTTTAGAGATATATACCTCAATATTTATAGATGAATGTTGTCTGAGATTTGCTTCCAAAAAATCTGAGGGGAGGGCTGGTGGGAGGGAATGGGTGGGAGCAGAAAGAAAACTGGCTGAGTTAATCATTGCTGGGGTTGGGTGTGGATACATGGGTGTTCGTTAGCTCGTCTCTATTTTTATATTTGTTTGAAGTTTTCTGATATAAAAAGTTTTTAAAAAGTGTCCCAGATTGAATAGAAATACGGTCACTCTAGTTCACTCATAAGAAGGAATTTTGCCCCCAGGGACAGTTGGCAGCGTCTCGTCACCTCGTGGTACAGGCCAGGGATGCTGCCAGGTGCTCAGGCAGCCCCACAGCAAAGCATTACTCGGCCCAAAGTATCAGTCACGCTGAGGCTGAGGAACCTAGGCGTGTGGAATTTACCTTAAAGCAATTTACCTTAAAGCATTGCTGTATGAACAGGAGGAATGTGTATCCATGTGTGCGTTCACAGTAATTTATGCTCTAGGGATGATTAGTTAACACTGAAAGGAATTCACACTCTAGAAGTGGCTAGCCAGGGCTTCCAATATAGTCATCTACATCTGCTCCCCAGAATTCATTAGTTAGCATAAAAGGTGTTCTAGGGAATTCCCTGGCAGTCCAGTGGTTGGGACTCTGCGCTTCCACTGCTGGGGGCCTGGTCGGGGAAATACGATACTGCAAGCCACACACAGCACGGCCAAAACAAAAACAAAAACAAAAGGTGTTCTAGATAATTTGTTATTGAAGAAATAAGTGATGTTCAAGAAACATGTCTGGGGACTTCCCTGGCGGTCCAGTGGTTAAAACTCCGTGCTTCCAAGGCAGGGGGCACGGGTTCAATCCCTGGTCGAGGAGCTAGGATCCCACATGCCACACGGCGTGGGCAGAAAGGAAAAAAAGAAAGAAAAGAAATGTGTTTGGCTGAAATGATTGTGCAGGCAACTTTGTCTTTGCTTAAAAGAGACAGAAGGATCCAGCAAACCCGTTGCCTCACGCCCGTGGACCAGTGCTCCGGGTCTATTCCCATGCGGTTCCGGGCTCTCCTCTGGGCCCAGCCATCCCCAATTCTGATAGACGTCTCTGTCTCCTGGTGCAGCTAGGAGGTAGGTTGGTCCTGATGACAGAACATAGACTTATCTGGGGGGCACTGAACTTTTCATGCAAGCGCTTGACAAAGAGAGGGGACGCCCCAAGCTTAGTGAGGGGGTCAAATGACTGTTTCGGTGCTTACTTGCTATTAAAAATATGTCACTGTGGCAGAATCTGGTCTGAAATGTGCTTTTATGTAACATTTGCTCCTTTAGGGCATCGCCTAAAGACTCAAGAGTCCCAGCGTAATCCTTGGGGACAGCAGTGTTTACTTAAGCCCCTGATCGCCTGAGATCAGCAGGATAATGGTGGTGGTGTGTGGAG
Organism: Pseudorca crassidens; assembly: GCF_039906515.1. Lineage (NCBI taxonomy): Eukaryota > Metazoa > Chordata > Mammalia > Artiodactyla > Delphinidae > Pseudorca > Pseudorca crassidens. Next base: position 77,095,846 of record NC_090309.1, on the reverse strand, counting down.
GGGGTAGATTAGAGGGTAGATTAGACCTCTGTCACTTCCTTCAGGAAGTTTCTAACATCTTTCACGTACCTCCTTGGCACCAGCACCACGTATCACACCTCTTCCCACCCCGCCAGGGTCTCGCGCATGCTCCCAACACCTACATCTGTGGCTTCAGCCACGGCCAGGAAAGGTCTCTGTGCTCAAGGCCTCCGAGGCACGACAGCAAACGTGCACGAGAGCTCCGCGGCCAGAACCCGGCCTCTGGGCCCGGGATCCATCGTGGTGGCCAAGACTGGTTTTCGGCTTCCTTTCATCTGCTTCCCGCTGTAGCCCGGCAGGAACAGCCTGCCTTCCTGTCCTATGAAACCAGGGGCCTGGCTGCTCAGAGCCGCACCCCCTGGGCTCCCTGGTCACAGGTAGTAGCCACTCATTTAGAGGCAGGGCGACAGTCGTGGACGGCTGGAGGGGCTGGGAGGGGCCCCTCAGGAAGCCTTATTCTCAGCCATCAGCAGCTCAGCGTAAGTGAGTTTACCGGAGCCTATTCTGAGGGCCTGCTTGGCTGGAGAGAGGGGCAGTTGGTTGAGGGCACTGCGTGTTTGAAGGCGGTGGGGGAGGGAGGAAAGGGGTGGGCGTCCATGCCAACACATGGACGCAGGGAGGGTGGCAGAAGGATCCAGAGGGAGCTTTCTAGAGCTGCCATGCACACACACACACACACACACACACACACCACACACACACACACACACACACACACACACACACACACACACACACACACACACACACCCCTGAGGTCTCCGGGCTGCATTAGTTGCCCTCATGGCCCTTTCTTTCCCAAGGTCTCAGATCACATGTCAGACAGGGATTTTCCTAGCTGCTAATCCCACGGTGTGCTGGCTCCCATGGGGCCCCCAAATGCTCCCCCTGGCCCGGGGGCAGGCTACCCGAGTCCCAGGACTCTCCCTCAAGGTATGCCTCTGAAATAGCAGAGGAGCCCCTGCAGGGGGCAGAGTCCCTCCCTGGAGGTGTGTGCTCCTCTGCCGGGGTCATTCAGCTGGAATCTCTGGTACAATCCCGCTGCCACTGTCTTTGCCTCCTGCTGCACCGTGGGGAGGCTTGGGGTGGGCTGGAGAAGGGGTTCTAGGCCTCTCACGGCTCCCCTTCCCCAAGCCATGCCACGTCAACACAGACTGCCGAAATGCCCCAGCATGCCTCAAGGCCCTTGTCCCTCCTGCTACGACCCAAGCCCTGCCTGTCTTGGGGTCCTGGGGCCCCCAGATCCCTGCCCACAGTGGTGCTGGGGTTCTGCAGGCCTGTGCACGGCTCTTCCTGTCTCCTCGTCTGTCTGGGGTTCTCTGAGCATACGAACTGGGCTGGGCCTTTTTCATCTCTGTCTTTCTCATGGAAGAACCCAGCCGGGAACCCCTTGCCCCATTCCCACCCCCGCCCCCATGCTCCAAGGATGTCAGTGAGTGTGGGCAGAATTTCAGCGCCTGACAACTTCAGATTCACATCTTTGATCTGCAAACCTGGCAGCGCTGGGTAGCGGAGAGAACTCGGGATTCGGGCACCTGGGCTTGAATCCTGGCTTTGTCACTTACACCATGTGACCATGGGCAGTCACTTCACTCCCAGAGCTAGGTGTCCTCATCAGGGAAATGGGGACAGTTGTACCTGACTCACAATGAACCACATGAAGGGTGATTACACAGCATGCCCCAACGGCCCAGCCCAGCACCTTGGCTTCCTCTTGGGAGTTAGCAGAGCCCAGTGATGAGTTGTTTTAGGCCTGGTTCTGGGCACTGGGGTTTCTGTGTTGTTGACACAGTAAAAGCACTTTGTATATAACATTTGCGTTATATTATATTATATTTGCAAATATTTGCATATTTGTATCTCGTAATCCTCACAATGGTCCTTTGAGGAAAGTAGCAGCAGCAGAGCAACAGCTTTTTATAGCCCAGGAAACTGAAGCACAGAGAGACTATGATTCTTGGCCAACGTCACACAGCTGGTAAGTGGCAGAGCTGTGGTTTGAACCAAAGCCTCTTGGCTTTGGGGCCGTCCTCCTAGCCCTGCCACTGAACCGCTCTGAGTTCACCCTAAGAGAGGAAACCGACGAAGGGATGCTCTTTGATGGGATCGAAGATGTTTGCCGAGTTCCTACGAAAGAATTAGTAGAGGTGGTCCCAGCCCCATTGTAGGATGTGGGGTCCTGGGGAGTGGCTCGAGCTTTGCTGAGAGCTGGGGCGGTGGCGGGGGGGGGGGGTTGGCCTGCCCTTCCTCTGTAGCCCGCTCGCCTGCCAGGGTGTTTGAACAATGATTAACTGCAGCGGGCAGGCCAGTGCAGGCCAGGGCGGGCATGGCGGTTTAGCTCACCCCTTGCACAACGGCTGCCGCACCCGCCTGCCCAGCTCGGGGGTGACCGAGGGGGAAGGACCGGGCAGGCTCCCAGAAGCTGGGGAAACGGCCCTGGGAAGGACAAGGGACACCCTGGCTGGACCTGCAGACGTGATCACCACCACATTCCACCCCTCCCAAGCCCCGAGCTCGTGGAGCCTCTTCTGGGGGCTCCTGTGCACCACGGGAGCAGACTCCAGCCCCAGTGCTCATGGGGTCCGCCTTGATGAAGGTGTTCCTCAAACGATGTCACCTGAAACGGCCCTCTTGGCTCCAGCGACAGAGCAGCACAGGCCAGATTGGACCAGGGGAGGCAGGAGCTCACCCTGGGCGCTCCACCCTCCAGGCCCGGGATGGCGAGGGAGCCCCGCACACTGCTCCTCTGCACCTCCCTCCCTGCCCCTTGCTAGTCGAAGAACACAGGCGCACACGCGTCCCAGGCCTGGTGCACCCACACACGTGCCAGCCCCCGGGGCCCCTTCCCCGGGAGCACCTTGTTCCCAGAGTGCTGGTGGGAGTGCACTCACACTCAGACTGGCCAAAATCCGCCTGGAGACTCACTGCCACACCCATACACTCGCACCCCAGCCTCGCCTGAAGCTGGGCCTCCGTTTGTTTGTTGAACGAAGCACTGAAGTCCTTTGTCCTCAGTAAACTCTGTGCCCGTTTCAGGTCCAGCTCCGCCACTCCAGAGCCTGGAGGAGGTTGGGATGTGTGGGTAGGTGGGTGGGGAGTGGGCAGTGAGAGAGAATTTTCTCTGAAGGTGGGAGGGGGTGGAGGCCACCTCGGACGAGGTTGCCCCTCTCCCCAGCCCCACTTGGGTTCCTCGATATTCCGGAAAGGCCCCTCAGCAGACCATCCCCCAGGCCCAATGGGGCCCAGGAGTCTGACTGGGTTGCCCAGCCCTTCCTCACAACCCAGGGACATTGTGACCTCGAGGATTTCCAAAAACTTTGCAGCAACACAGGGTGGGCTCCTCCTGACCAACAGGTTGGGTCCTGTTTTGCCCCAGATTCACCTGCCCAGCCTCTGCGACCCCAAGTTCTGGGCTATGTACTCAGGGGTACCATACGCTGTTTATTCCCTCATAGGAGGACCCCCTCTTCAACCTGGACTGGGAAGACCTGGGTCTCACCTTCTCAGGGCCATGCGAGAACCCTGCCCTGACCCCGCCCACCTGCCTCCTTATGGGAAATCTGTGTGTTTACTGAACACCTGCTCTGGTAAAGAGAATAGAATATGCTGACTGCCCTCAGGGCACGTGAACAAATGGCAGAGAACGAATGAGAAGTTCCGTGACGGAGGCCAGTCCGGCTGCTGTGACGATTGACGAGCTGCGATTCCTAAGCAGTACCTTCTGTATACCAGGCCCTGTTCTAAGCAGGTCACAGGTATTTACCTGTTTTCATCACATGAGCTTCACGGCAAGATATGAAGGAGATAAATTCATGACCCTCACTGCAGGATAAGGGAAAAACCAAGGTACGGAGAAGTCGAGTAACTTGCCCAAGGACATAAGTAGCAGGACCAGGATTCAAACCCGGGTGCCTGTGCTCTTAGCCACCATGCTACGCTGCCTACAAAGCAAGGTAGAGAAGAAAGGGAGGGCCGGGGAAGCTTCCCAGACGGGATGGCGGCAGAGCTAGGCCTGGATTACAGGGGCAACATAAACACACACGCAAACACAATGAAGACAGTAGCACATCAAAAAGCGACACTCTGAAGTAGGAGTTGGCCAACTTTTCCCGTAAAGGGCCGGATGGTAAATAGTTGAGGCTTTGCAGGTCATGCCTTTCCTGTCACAACTACTCAGCTCAGCCCGTGGAGCCCCAGAGCAGTCCCAGGTAGTATATGAACAAATGGGCCTGGCCATGTGCCAATAATACCTTATTAACAGACGTTGGATGTCACGTGATCCTCACATGCCACAAAATATTTTTCTTGTACATTTCTCCATCGTTTAAAGCGTAGAAAGTGTTTTTAGGTCTCAGACGGCACAGAAGCAGGCCCGGAGGAGTGATAGGGCCACGGGCCACAGTTTGCTGACTCCCGTCCTACAGGCTTGGAGAAGTGAGAGTGTATGGAGGCTTCAGAGAACTAGTTACGCAGATTGACCAGAGCCCAGGAGCCCCAGGAGTGAGGAGCGGGGCTGGCCAAGATGGGAGGGGGCCTTGAGGACCCAGAGAGGAGGTGTTATCACAGCAGGGTCAGCCCAGCCTCAGGCTCCAGTGTCACCAGGCCCTGGCTGTGAGACTCAGGCGTCTGTTTCTCTGAGCTTCCGCTATAAAATGGGAACCTGGCATTGACCTTGAAAGTCCTGTGAAAGGGACCACTTAGGGTGAGAGGCTGTCTGTTATTCATTCATGTGCTTCATAGGCAGGAACCTGCTCAGGTATGTGTTTCGGCAGCACTGCCCTGGTGGCTGCATGGAGGACGGTTGGGCATCTGTGTGAACACCTGCGTGCCCTCCAGATCCCTCCTCCACCATCCTCCCCGCTGCCCTGTGCTGAGAAGACCAACCTGTGTGGACAGAGTCATGGGCTCCTCCGCTCTCCTACTGCTTGATGGGCTCAGGCAACGGGGAGCCCAGCAGGAAATGGGAGAGAGAGGGGAGCGAGGCGAACTCCCCAACCCCTCCCTGCGGGCTGTCTGCAAGCTGGCTGCCTCCCTCAGGGAGAAAGCCACAGCCTGAGGCCTGACTTACATCACCAGTGCTAGGGCTCTCACGACCCTTGCCCACAGCTTTGCCAACTCTTCTCAATTTATCCTGAGTGCAACTTCGCTGATTGATTCAAAGAGAGTGAGACTGGAGAGAGACACCAGTTAGGAGACCATTGCTGCGATTTTGATAAAGGAAGATGCAGCAGCAAAATGGGACAGTGGTGGTGAGGGAAGGAGACACATTTAGAAGCTAAGCAGGCCGAAGGAGGAACATGAGAGAACGGGAGGAAGCTCCAGGATGAGTGGCATTGCTGGCAGGGGTAGCTGGAGGACAGAGGTGCTGAGAGAGGATCCCCAGGGAGAGAGTCAGGGATTTGGAATGGAAACGATGAGTTTGTGGTGGTGCCTGAAGGATATCCAGGTGGCTAAATGCACCGGTGTACCCCACCTTCCTGCAGCCCTGATTCTCTTCCCGACCTTTAGCCATGACCCATTCAGTTCTCCCAGATGAGCCACCACACTGGGAATGACCTGGGAGCCTTGGAGAACAGTCCGTGAATAAATATTTGCTGGACTTTTCCTTCTCTTTCTGATGCAGGGAAAAGGCTCTCAGATGTGTGAACTTAGCTGGGAGGAGTGATGGGAAGATGCTGGGGTGTCCGGGAGAGGTCTAAGGGGACTCCATCCCCAGAGGGGCTGAGGGCTAAATAAAGCCGGAGCAGCCAGCTGACAGGATGCTCTTGCCCACCAGCCAGGGATGCGGAACGCCATGAGGCACCTCCACTGGGGGGATATTTGGTTGAAATCTTCCCTTTAACCACTCATCTTTTGTGGCTTGCGGGAGGCAGGAGGTCAGGTCCAGGCTTTCCTCCAGGGTGGGTCCTTGTGTTAGGACAACACTACATGGGGTGAAGGGGGCGTGGGGATAACTCTATTAGGCCTCTCCAGGGCTTCATCCCCTTCATAGCTGGACTGCCTTCTGATTACATCGTCCTTCCAAAAACAAACACTTGATTGAATATTTCTCAACTGAGTCACTGTTCAGTTTGCCTTCTCCCAGGAAGTCAAACACACTCTGGTTCTGCCTCTCCATCGTGCTGACCACACTCACGCTTTTCCCTCTCCTGGGGCCGCTTCCAGGCTTCTCTGCTGGCTCTCACCCCCCGAACACCAGGCGCTTAGAGTCTTTATCTCACACTCAATGCCTCTGAGGGGGCGGTAGTTTGCACAACGTTTCTCTCCCTTTGCCCACGGTGAATTACCACATTGCCTCCTCCTGAGAGGCGCCCTCAAGCCCCCGCCACCACGGCTTCGAGCCCCAGTCCTTTAATGTCTACTCAAGGCCTGATTCAGCCACACCGCTTCACAGGCAGCCTAGCGAACAGACAGCTGATGCTGTGGGCAACCCAGGTCTGACTGACTGCTGGTCTACGCAGCTCACAGGAACAGCTGGGTGTACTTCAGCCTTGGGAGGCCAAGACAGGGCCCACGGAACAGCCCCTTGCCCTGGCTCACCAGGTGATGCCTTGAAACCTTGAAAAACTCAGGAAGGGCTTTTCCCAGAGAGCCTTCCCGGCTCTGCCATCAGGCCAGGGACCTCTCCTTAGTGTAGCCCAGCAATTGCTCCCGGTCAGTGCGTGGTGTAGGGTGTGTCAGTCGGCTAAGCACACTGCTCTCTGGATCTTTCTTCTCTGACATCCCAGAGCCTGCTGAGGACTCAGTCTTTTCCAAAAGACCCATTAGGTGATCAGCTAGTGAACCTACACCTTATTGGGCATGAAGGAATTAAACTGTAACTCTAGGGTTCCAGTTGTGAGGGTGGAGGATGGAATGTGACGACGTCCTCTTCCTCCTGGGATTCCCCTGGTGACTTTCTGAGCCTCAAGGCCTCTGTGGCAGCAGCTCAGATGAGCCTGTGGGGATAGAGGAGCCTGTAAGCATCTCTGCTTAGAGAAGCATGACTCCCGGGGCTCGTTCTAACTGTGCACGGGACACTTTCTGAGGTCAGGAGCCCCAGGGGTCATTTGAACAGGAAGTTCTCAGGTCACATCAGATGTTCCATGTCACAAACCCCCTCCGTTTAACCCCTTTTCAGGAAGTCATCTGTCTCCCTGGCAGGGTGGAGGAGGGGCATGGTATTGTAACTGTCACGAGTCCAGCGTCCAGCCGCCGTCGGGGCACCTGGCTGAAGCACGGGCTCTCTGCGCTGGGCACCCACGCTGGATTCCACAGCAATTTGCACAACAGCACAGCACAGGGAGAAGGGCCTCTCTGGGGACGGGCACCATGGAACCAACCTAAAATCACCAGGGGCTCCAGGGGAAAGCAGAGGAGGCACTGCCTGGCAACAGAGACGCCAGGGCACTGATGTGAGAGTCAGGAACGCTCCTGTGTTCAGGATGTAGGGGCACTGAGGAGAGACAGCCTCACCCGCTTCCCTCTCTCTCTGGGTTCTAAATCCTGCTGTGTCCACAGGCAGCCCCGGACCTGGAGACCCCACCAGACAGACAAAATTCTTTGTCCCGTACCCTGAGAACTCCTCAGTCTAGTCCTACCATCTTCCCATTGCTCAACGCCCTGCTCCCACTTGTGCCGGAAGAGGATCTGTCGGTCAGAGTGAGGGTGGGGAATGAGGGGCCCAGCTGCTTCCCTTCACAGTCTCGGCCCTCCCCTGGAAGCTCCTAGAAACTCCCAGAAGTTTCTAAAGTCACAGACAGATTGTCCTTGGGCTCAAGGACCCAGCTGAGTGAACATTCCCTGGAAGTCCTCCCTGTGAGTGCGGATGGCCTTAGAATCAGAGAAGCTGCTGAGAAAGTAATAAGGAGAAGAAGAGGCCAGGGGAGTACACTGGGTGGGAGAGGGGGGGAGGAGGGAGGAGGGGGAGGGGGAAGAAGGAGGAAGGAGAGGGAGAAGATGCCGCCCAGCATCCTGGGTTCTTGCTCCCCGGGAGGCTGGCTCCGTGGGTTTGGGGACCCAGCTACCGAAGACCCCTCCTCCAGGTGGCCGCCCATGGCACAAGGGGAGCTATGCGGAGAGGCAGCAGTGACAGGGAAGCTCTTTGGACAGGACAAAGGGAGTGTCCAGGAGGCCCAAGAGAAGCCCCTGCCCCCCACACAAAGGAGGCGCTGGGCGGATGGGGGACACACTTATTAACTGCGCTGTCTGAGCTCCCTGCCTGGGGGCACCCACAGAGCTGACTAACCGGCACAGGAAGCGGTCCTCAAGCAGCGAGGGAGTGCTGGGAATCAGGGGTCAGGGGGTGGCCCCTGACTCACTGGAGCCCATGTCATCACAGTTCCACGGGACATCGTGCCCCTTGGGGGTGGCCTGCTCTGACCACTGCCATGGCTGCTGCAGGGAGCTGCTCCCAGAGAGCCAGTGCCCCCACCAGCACCACCCAGGGAGGCTGGGGTCCAGGCCAACTTACTTCCCCAGCCTGGACTTTAGTTTCCGGTTTTTTCATATCTCTAGACTTTTCCCATGGGGAATTCCTACCCATCCTTGCAGGCCAGGCCGAGGACCCCTCCTTGACAACCCCCCTCCCCCCTCTCCCACCCTCAGCAGGCTTCTCCCTCCTTCCGGCACTTCTGCAGGACTTAGGGTCCAGCTCACAGTTTGCCAAGTCCCCTGGTGTGTGTTTTCCCAGCAGGATCATGGGGTCCCTAAGGGCAGGGTACGTATCCCCGAGGGGAGCCCGGGCTGGGCCTGATGGACCGATTCCCCAGGTCCAGCCCCTTCTGGTCTACACTCTCTCGCCACTCTCCGAGGCCAGCGCCGGCCCGCCTGTAAGAGCCACCGGAATTCCTGCCTGCAGGCTCAGCCCTGCTCCAGGAATGCGGACAGCAGCCCAGCTTCTTGCAGCCTGCACAGACCCGGGGCCTGGTCTCAGCAACTGACCGCCCAGGGAGCTCTCAACAACTTCGTTCCGCCGGTCACTGGCCTCTGCTCCTCGCCCTTGGAGGCACTAAGTGCTGTCTGTGAGTCAGTAACTGGAAGCAGAGGCGGAGGGTGGTCTCATGTGACAGCTACAGTCACAGAGGGAGGCGCGTCGCTTCTGCTTCTCCCGGGGGCGGCTCCTCCCGTTGGAAGGAGGCCCCCAGGCACAACATGGGCTCGATGTACCTGCAGCCTAACCAGCATGGGTTTCTAGAGCCCACCCGGAGCAGCGCAAAGAGAACTGGGCTGGGAGCAAGGAGACCTTGGTTCCCCCTCTGCCTGGCAAATCACTTCCCTTCTCTGAACCTCAATTACAAGGGTGTGGCTGCAAGAGCCCTAAGAATCTTTGCAACTCTGTGACTTCCAGAAGTCCACATCTGAGAAGAAGCGCTGAGGAGCGGGCCGTGCCCTAAAGGAGCCCGTGAGGGGCATGTCCCAGCTGGTACCGTCAGCCCCGCTGGCAGAGCGGCCCTGTGGTGACGCAAGGAAGCTCTGAAGCCAGCAGCTGTGGGTTCTGATCCCAGCTCTGTCTCTCACTTGCACATTATGTAACTTTCTGACCTTGTTTTACAGATGGGAGACCGGAGGGTCCCCCAACACACACACGGAGGGAAGAAGGTGCCCACGATCTAGGGCCGGTCCCTGGGCCTGCCAGCTTGCAGCTCTGTGTCCTTCCCCTCTTTTCCCAGAGGATTTGCCCTAAAGGGTGGACGGTCGGAAGAGGGCCCGCGTGTTGGGAAGGGTGTTCAACTTGTAAGGGCTGAGATGAAGGAGCCAACTCTCAGAGCCCAGCCGGCAAGACCAGCTCCTCTGCCCAGGAGGGTCTGTGCCTCCGCCCCCGACGCCGCCTGTCTGGACGGGGGGTGGGGGCCAGATGGGACCACAGGGCACCGGAGGGAAGCCCTGGAGGGGTGGCGGGGCTGCAGCTGGTCCTGTGCCTTTCATCTCCAGACGCCTGGGCCTCCCTCCCCACCTGGTGCCCAGAAGGAGTGCGGGCCTGCCTCTCCTGGAAGCGGCCGCAGCAGGCCTGTCAGCAGGGGGTGGGTGGTCCGAGTGGGGTGCAAAGAGGGTGACGCTTTCTGCATTCAGGGCACCCCTCCCCACCCTCCAGGTCCCTCCGATCCTTTGCAGGGCTGTTTATGACATGGGCTGGGATGGCCCGTGGTTGGGGGCAGGGCAGGGCGGGCATGGCAGCCCTAGGTGTGTGTGTGCACACGGATCCTCTCCTCCAGCCGCTGGAGGGTGTGCTTGGGGCCACCGTGTGCCCGCTGGTCACCTCGGAAGGGCTGCGTCTGCTTGAAGAAAGTATCCTCCTTCCTAGTTGCGATCAAGGCCATGTCTCCTCACCGAGCCATGTGCCCAGAAGGCTGGGTCTCCCCGGAGGGGACGCTGTTTCTAATGTACACAGAGGTGATCTGTGTGCCCCTGAGGCCCTGGGACGGTGCCTGGGAGTCACTCATCCCTGGGCAGAATATGGGTGGGGAGGAGGGCTCTGAAGGTGCATAACTGGTGGGAACTCAGTTCCCAAGGTGGCATCCCCCAGTGCCAGCACAGCCTTTTTCCAATTCCTGACCCACCCGGTTGACCACTGCCACTTCCAACGGGGAGCCTCAGCTCTGCCAGTGGGCACGGGGACTGGGAGCCCCACGGATGCTTCTGCGCCAGCCCTGGACGGTCTTGAGAAGCCAAGAGAAATGCTGCCCAGTCGGAAGTGCCCTCCCACCCAAGGCAAGTCTTGCCCTGTCAGCACCTCCTTCAAGGGAAGGGTGGGTGGAGGACTGGGGCCCGGGCTCCCCAGTGGCCGCCTTGGTTCTCCAGGCACCAAAGTCCATGGGGCAGTTCAGATATGAAGGCCAGGCTAGGCCAGGCCGAGCCCCAGTGGGCTTGGGGATCAGCCCAGTCTCCCCTTTGGGGTCTCAGACACTCACTGCCCCGTGCATCCCGGGCAGTGGGGGACAGGGTGGTGGGGGAACGGGGGAGTGACGCTCAGCCTGCATCCTTCCTGCATTCTCACCGATCAACCCCTTAGCCCCACACAGGACTCTCTGGGGAAGTCGTGGGAGACCCGGGACCCTGCCTGTTGCGGCTCTGACACGCTGTGACCTTGACCAGAAGCTTCCATAGAATCAGCACCCACACAATCAGCACCTCATCTCAGATGATCCCCGGGGGCCCGTGTGCAGGGATCCCATCACTGACTTCTTTTGCTCCTCTTCCCCCAGCACCCCATCCTCCTCCCCCAGGCCCAGGCCCTGGGAGCTGATGAACCAGCAAGTGAATGCATGGAGTACAAGGTCCTTCTCCACCTCACTCCCAATCCCCTAATCCCCTCCGGTCCCAGCTCACAGCCTGGGCTGGGGCAGAGCCCAGGTGTTTCTCGTTAAGCATTTTATTGCAGATTCTCAGGCACCGGCTGAGGAAGGCTGAGGGGTTACCCAAGCCTCCTCCCCCACCCCCAGGCTGCACCGACACAGCGGAGTCAGGTGACCCATGGGCCAGTCCTCTCCACTCCCTCCCTACCCCTTACCCTTGCCGGGAGGTCACCCAAGGCCAAGCTCCAGTCTCCAAGTACGTTGCTTTCCACCCATCCTTCACACCAGACAGAGCATCCTTCTGAGGAACGAAGTTAGTCATCCTGTGCCCTGACTTTTAAATCCGCCAAAGTCTGCCCTTTTTTATTTTTTAAACGACTGGCTCTGATTTGTAGCACTTGCCAATGCCCACCATCGCCAATTTCAAACCACCAGCGTGAGGTCACTGAACTCGAGCTCCCGCAAGCCAGGAGGAGCCGGCTCCGCACACCTCTTCCCTTTACCCCGGCCTAGGGTGCAAGCCCTCCTTTACCGGCCCCTGTTGTCCCTCCTGCCTCATCTCCCACTGCTTTCCCGCCTGCCCCCCTACAGATACCGCCCACTGGATAGGACCTGCGGGTCCCTGAGTGCACCTAGCATGTGCCCCAAACACCCCTCTCCTGCTTGGCCTGGCCAGCTCCTTTAATAATACCCCATTCAGATGTTTCTCCCTCCAGGCTGTTTCTCAGACTCCCCAGGCTGGACTAGGTGCCCTTCATCTGTGTCCCTAGGATACTGCCTTGGACATCTATATTGTTCAATAATGCGGGTCTGTCCGTACCACGAAACTGTGGGCTCTCCAGGAAAAGCCTCAGTGATTGTGTTGAGGGCATGAGATGCATGAAGTTTCATGTTCAGGGCTCCAGGGGGAGAGCCGCCCCAGGGGCCCAAGTTGAGATCTTGGATGTTTCCCGGCAGATCCCAGAGACACCTTCTTGGCTAACTTCCTAGGAGAGCTACAGGGCAGGGATTGGGGGAAGGGGGCCATCCCTCAGCTCCTGGATCTGAGATATGCCAGGTGTCACCCCCAGCCCACCCCCAGGGGCACAGAGCTGGCAGGGGCTGGGCAGAAGGGAGCTGTTGTTTGTATCCTTGTGACCGTGGTGTCCTGCAGGGCAGGTTATCATTGTTGACTTTGGCACCAGCACCCAGGCATTTCGGGGGTGGAGGAGCATCTTATCCTGTGCCTGGGAATAGCCTCAGGGCTTGCTGGGGCAGCCCCAGCCTAGAAGAGCCTCCTGCAGTCCCGCCCAGGTGGTCCTGTGTGACCAAAATGGATGAAACAGGAAGCAGCAGTGTTCAAGGGAGTGCCATGTGCTTCCGAGTGAAAAAGACCTGGGTTTACATGTCAGCTTGGCCACTCAGCAGCTGTATGAAGTCATGGCTTGGGACCTCAGTTTCCTCATCTGTAAAATGGGGTAGTCATGCCTGTCTCTCAGGGTTCTCGTCAACATAAGAGTAATGGCCACTATTTATGGAGTGCTTACAAAGTGCCACAGCAAAATTCAGTTTTTGTGATGCGGTTTACCTCACATTATCTTATTTAATCCCCGCACTGCCCTATGAGATAAGAGCTGTTAGTCCCATTTCACGGACGAGAAAACCGAGGTTCTAAGGGAGTCACGCAGCAAGTAAAGTGGGGTCAAGCTGCAGAGCCCCTGAATTTAGAGGGTAGGTGTGTGTCAGGCTGTTATTAGTAATTATCGCAAATCTTGCTGGCTGGCATGTGTCAGGACATGGAATTTTAAAAAAATCTCTTCCAGGGAACTCCCTGGTGGTCCAGTGGTTAAGACTCCACGCTTGCACTGCAGGGGGCCCGGGTTCGATCCCTGGCCAGGGAACTAAGATCCCGCGAGCCTCGCGGTGTGGCCAAAAAAAAAAAACTCTCTTCCAAAGTCTCTGAACCTGAACCTAAAGGTAGGCAGCAGCTTTCCTAGCTTTCAAACGAGGAAAATGAGGCCTAAGGAGGTTCAGGCTTTGGTCCCACATATAGTCCTGGCAGACCCTGGCTGAGCACCGGGTCCAGGCTCCCAGGCTGCCCTCTGTGGGGTGAGCAGCTGCTCCTGGCTCATCGGAGAAACCTGCTCTGTCTGTGGGTGCAGTGAGGACGGGGGCTGGAAAGACGGAGAAGGGCTGACCGTTGGGTCTGGACCGGGCGTGTCTGGGCAGAGAGACCCTCCGCTCCCCACTAGGTCCCTCCTCTGCCCCCCACCGTGGGCCACAGAACTGAGTTGGGGGAGGGGTGACCTTCAACAAATCTTTCTCCTCTGCAGACCTCTGTTTCCTCATCTGTAGAATGGGAACAATACCAATACCTGCACCACTGTGAGGCCCCAGGAGTTTGTGAGAACGAGAGGAGCTGATGATTGAATACACCCCGTAAACCTTGTAGCGAGGGAAGGAGCCCTGTCTGGGGAAGGGTGTCCTATGAGCCTTGGGTAGCCAACCTCGCACTGAGCTGTAGCTGAAAAGCACATCTCAGGGACAGCTAAGCTCACCGTGGGAACAGTGATTTCGTGGGCACTTAGGTGCACAGAGCATAACGAGGTCCCTGTGATGGAAGGAAGGAGGCTTTGCTTCCTGTCTGCATTCTCAGGCCTGAAAGCCGCTTGTCTGTCACACCAGGAAAGACTTTTCATAGTTTCGAGTGGTAGCACATCTGATATGGCAAAACGTCTTAAGAAGAGAAAACAGATACATATTTTATGTGGCCTTGAGAACCTGGTGGTATAGAGAAAAGTGGTTGGTGAAATTCTTCCTCCTTCTGTGGACTATGGCTAGGCAGCCCTCAGCTGGAACTTGGACGAGTCCACGCAGGTTCTGTCGTGGCTCAGAGCCGCCAGGCTGGACCCGTCGGGGAGGCTCAGGCCGCTTCTGCACTGGGGACGCCTGGAGCCCTGTGTGGACCCTCAGGCTGCAGGAACGCCCCCCAGAAGGCTGGGTGCTGGGATGGCAGCACTGAAGCCCCTGGACCTGGTCCTCACGGGGTCTGGTCAACCTGCTCTGGCAGAATCCTGAAAGGTGGGAGCGGTCATCTCACCTACAGGCACATCCCACCAGGGAACAGGGCTGAGGGAGAGAACCCTAGCAAGAGAATGTCCACCTGGGGCTCCTGACATCTTGTCAGCAGGTGCTGCTGTCACTGGTTTAACCCCAAAGTCTTCCATTTGCTGAGAGGAAGCAATGATCAAATGCTGTCTGTATGATACCCAGGAGTCCTCAGGACACCCCGTGAGGGCGGTCATGTGATTGGCAGAGGGAGCAACCAGGATTTGAGCACAGGCCACTTGCTCTGGGCTTTTTCTTAACCACTGTGCTAACCTGCCTTCCCCACGAGCTCTGAAGAGGTGACCACACCTCCTGCTCTCGCACACCACCTTCACTTTGGGGGCTAACGTGGGGGCCAAGAGCCCCCGTCGGGGGAAGCCCTTAGATCTGGGGCTGCTGGAACAGGTGTGCCAAGGGGAGGCCAATGTGGGTCCTGACAGGTTAGGCTCCTGACAGGTCAAGATGCTCCCCTGGCAAGGTCTCTGGGATCCCGACTGCCCACTGAGACCCTGAGGCAACGTGGGGAACACCACACAGGCCAGCTCTGAGGCTCACACAGGGTCTCATGCTTGCTTGCCTCCTGGGTCTGCAGTCTCAGCACTTTGCAGCCTTTGAGGGTGGGAGGTCCCAATCTGGGCTGCCTGTGAGCTTTGTCTGGGTCAAGGAGCAAGTTGGGGCTGAAATCCTGTTGTCCTGCTGTGAGGCTCACCGGCCTAGAGGGAACGGTGCCTTTCTCTTAACGGATAAAGGCACCGTCCGCCAAATGAGCTGGGCCCCAAATGGGGAACATTTTCCGATTCACCAGACATGCTGTGCAGGCTGGGGGTGGGCCTGCCCCTAAGGAGGTAGGGCAGTCGGTCCCACAGACCTGGAGCAGGTGTCCCGTCCTCTGGCCCTGGTCCCCCTCTTCACAAGGGGCCTGTTAACCTCTGCAGGGTCTTGAAATTAACTTCTCACCCTCAGGCAATACTAAATCAGGATTTGTACTTGGACAAAGGAAGTGTTCTGACTTATGAATCTAGAAATAAGGAAATCCCTATAGTTGAAGAGCAGTTGGGTTTTTCTAGTTTGGGGTGATTACAAACAAAGTCGCCATATTGGTGCCATGGAACACTGTTCAGCGACACAAAGGAGCAGATCCTGATGCAAGAGCTCGGATGAAGCTCACTCAAATGGAGTCTAAGTGAAAAAAGCCAGACTCAGAAGGCTCCGTGCTATACGATTCCATTTATAGGACATCTGGAAAAGGCAGTACTACCGGGACAGAAACAGATCCATGGTTGCCGGGTCTGGGGAGTGGCGTGGGAGGTTCGACTACAAAGGGATGGGAGGGAGTTTTAGGGGAGCTGACACTGTTGTATATCATAATTGTGGTGAGTTACACAACTGTATGTGTTTGTAGAAGAACTGCACAACAGTAAGAATGAATTACTGATTGTAAATCAACTATACTTCAATTTAAAAAAACAAAAAATACTGGATTTTGATTTTTTTTTTTTTAGGAAGACGTTTGGGGTAGGAGTTTATCAATTAATTTATTTCTTTTTGCTGTGTTGGGTCTTCGTTTCTGTGTGAGGGCTTTCTCCAGTTGTGTCAAGCGGGGGCCACTCTTCATCGCGGTGCGCGGGTCCCCTCACTGTCGTGGCCTCTCTTGTTGCGGAGCACAGGCTCCGGACGCGCAGGCTCAGCAGTTGTGGCTCACGGGCTCAGTTGCTCCGCGGCATGTGGGATCCTCCCAGACCAGGGCTCGAACCTGTGTCCCCTGCATTGGCAGGCAGATTCTCAACCACTGCGCCACCAGGGAAGCCCTGGATTTTGATTTTTTTAATTAAAAAAAGCATGAATTACTGTACATAAAACAGAACTTAATTTTTTAAAAACAGAAAAGAACTACATTTCCTTTTCAGTCCCTTTCCCATTCATTTTGACCTTAACCTAAATTTGAATATTAGCGAATTTCACTTAGTGGATGTTTCTGAAGCGCCTCCTGCGTGCCAAGCCCTCTGCTCTGCACGGAGGTGGGAGTGGGACTCCCGCCCCTCCTCAGCTGTGTCGTCAGCCTGCACCTCCCCCTGCACCTCCCAACACACGGGCTCAGGCCCAGGGCACCCTCATTTCCCTTTTGGGGGACTCTGGATCACTTCTGCCTAATGTGGGTCAATCGATATCTATGTGCTGAAACGCTGGAATTTCTGAGACATTTCCATGGTTTATGGGACCACAATATTTGAAGTGGGAACCTGGGAACCGTCCTCGACACCTCCGTCCTCCCTGTCACCTCACCCCTCTGGTGCCCACACAGTCGGGGAAGATGAGGAGGGGGTGGCATAAACTACCAGGCAGGAGCTCTGGCCCAACTGTGTCTGATCAATACGAATCCAGTGTTACTACATTTGGGGAGGGCAGCTGGCAATGTTTTTTTTTCACTAACCCACGAGTGCCTGGACTATTGTGCAAAAAATCAATCCCCTGGCGAGTCCTGTTGGTGCTGCTTCCTGAATGTTTTCACAGCTCCCGTCCCCAAGGCCCCGCTTGCTCCAGAGCCCCCGTCCCCAAGGCCCCGCTTGCTCCAGAGCCCCCGTCCCCAAGGCCCCGCTTGCTCCAGGCCAGGCACTTCTCACAGGGACCCCTGCACAGGCCTCCCAGCAGACCAGTCCCCCATTCCCCTCACGTCGCAGCCAGAGGGATATTTTCAAGACCAAAACTTGACAGGCTGGTCTCGCTCAAAATCATTAGCGCACAAGAAACCCATGCCAATCGATGAGGAAGAGACAAGGGGCCCGTTAGAAAAATGGGCCAAATAATATGAAGAAGCAGTTCGCCTATGGAAAAAAAATGCAAATGGCAAAAACATATGAAGAGATTCCTAACTTCATTTATAGTTAAATAAATGAAAATCAAAACCACCATGGGATACCACCTCCATCCCCCATCCCGGAGGAGAAAAGAAAAAGGAAACATTTGATGATATGTGTGGTGACGTGGGAGGGGGTGGTCTCAGGGCCTCTCCCACACAGGCTGGGTGTAGTGACAGGTGTGGCAAACTGGTGGAACTTTTGGAGGATGATCATAAAGAACGGCCCCTTCCATCCAGAACCCACTGCAAGAGAAGTGCCCGTGGTATATCCTCCCAGCAGTTGCCTGTGTCTGGACCACGTGATACTCTGACGGCTGTCAGGGCAGGTTTCCTCCAGCAAGGTTTATAACAGCAAACACCTGGAAGTAAGATGCCTACCCAGCGGGAAGAGTCGGTACTGTTCATCTGCTGCATCTGTACAACCAAATGCTCTGCAGATGTTAAGAACAATGGGGTAGAGACTTCCCTGGCAGTCCAGGGGTTAGGACTCCACACTCCCAATGCAGGGAGCATGGGTTCGATCCCTGGTCGGGGAACTAAGATCCCACAGGCCGAGCCATGAGGCTCAGCGCCCTCCCTCCCCCCCAAAAAAGAGAACAACGGGGTAGGACCGAATGCATGTGCTGAAATGAAACCAGGTCAGAAAAGGGAGCTGCAGTCTCGGCATATAGCACCATCCCTTTGGTGTACCTCTGCGAAAGTGCAGACTTATCCTAACAAGTATATATGCATGGAAAAAATGTCTGGAAGCACACACCAAAAATCTGTTAAGTGAAATTGCCTTTGGAGAGAGAGACAGGTGGGGAGAAGGAGGCTTTAACTTTTCATGGTGTACTTTTCTGTTCTGCTTGGATTTCGAATCGTGTGCACAGAGTATTTTAATGTTTAAAATGTCATCAGGAAAGATCTGGGGCGGTGGGGGATTTGAGGCCAATTTCGGTTTCTTCTTTATACTTTGCTGTATCAAAAAGAATCGAAATCAATGTGTTTAAATGTTGCAAAACAAACAAAAACTTTCACTGCCCTGGGATAAAGTCCACGTTCCTGAACTCACGCTGGGAGGTCCCACGGCGCCAGGGGCAGCTTCCGCCTTCGGTCTCCTGACGCCTGGGTCTCAGCCACGGCCGACCCTGCCCCCGTCCACACCCCAAAGCCCCTTGCTCTCTCTCGCCTCTGGGCCTCTGACCGTGCTGCCCCGTCTGATCGCCCCTAATCTCTGCCTCCTCACCCCTCAGCCTGACGCCAGGTGCCCGCCCATCCTCCCCCGACTGCCAGCCTTGCCTGCCTACCCTGGCCCCAACTCCATCACTCCACAGCTGCCCCTAGGCTGTCACGGCCTCCCCACTGGCCAGCCTGCCTCACTAGCTCGCAAGAGCCTGGAGGTAAGGGCAGGGCCTGGTTCACCGACAGCGTCCAGGGCCCTGCACTGTGCCAGGCACATAGTAGGTTTGGTAACCGTCTGCTGACTAGGCTGACAGATGACTGCCGGAACGGAATGAGGAATGCAGGAGTAGCTGGCACCCCAGGCCCGTCTGTGGAGTGGGATTCCTGGGCCTGGCCCCGGGACGGCGGGCCTGAGAGCCTGCGAGGCAACCGGGAGGGGCAGACAAAGCAACCGCAGCAGCGCAGCCCGCTCGACTCCAAGGTGGCTTTTATTTCCTCCTCTACGGGTGCCAAGTCCCTGAACAAATATTTTCCTGGAGTGGAGGAGCGGCTGAGCTCCCAGCCTTAAGTGCTGGAAACACCGCTGGGTCGGGCAGGTTCCAGGAACCCGAGGAAGAGCGGGGTCTGGCTGCAGCCGGGGGAGGAGGGGGTCATCAGGGCTGCCCTCGGCGGTGCCCACCCTCCCGGCAGGGAAGCAGCCTCCACCCAGCAGCAGCCCTGCAAGGCTTTTGCCCTGGCCTCTGCGCCCGTAAATTCGAATCCTCTGGGATCCGGAAGAAAACGTGGGTCAGGCGGGCCTCCCTCATTTTTGCTGAAAAAGCTACAGTGGGTTTAAAGGAACTAATTAGAATCTCAGAAGCCCTTTTATAAGCTGTTTTTCCCGTCCTTTTAACTTCCTTATTGCAGAATAAAACAGAGTACACGCATCTTAAGTGTATAGATTGATGATTTATTTACAGATACATACACCCTTGTAATCACCACCTACAAGAAGCCAGGGAAACTTTCAGAGAAGGGTCCTTCGTGCCCCCGCCTTGTCAATACCACACCCCCAGCAGAAGTACCACAGGCTTCTATCACCAATTAGTTTTGCCTGTTCCTGAACTTTATATAAATGGAATCACGCAGTCTGGGCTCTTTCGTGTCTGGCTTCTCGTGCTTAATATATAGCCTGTGATGTCATCTATGCTGGACGCGTAGCAGTTGTTGGTCCTTTTTCATCACTGAGTAGTACTCCATTATAGGGCCGTAGCACGATTTATTTATCTGTTCTCCTGTTGGTGGACACTTGGGTTGTTTCCACGTCTGGGCTGTGATGCGTGAGGCTGCTGTGGACCTTTTCACACACACCTTTCCGCAGACACGTGCTCTCCTTCTGCCTGGAGCATAGCATAGGCATAGGTTTGGCTTTAGTTTCCCAAGTGCTCGTACAATTGGCCCATTTTCCAGCAGCACAACAGCTTCCCGGTGGTTCCACATGCCCTTCAACAATCGTCCAATTTTAACGTCAGCCTTTCTGGGGGCGGGTGGTAGTGTCTTGCACCGTTAATAAGCTTCTAACAACCACCTGACTTGCAGAACAGGACAGCAGCACCAGGCGTCCACAAGGAACCCCGAAGGCAGAGGCTCCCATATCTGCAGCGAGCTCCCCCACGCCATGCCTCATGCTTGGCTCATAATAAAGCGTCTACCCTCAAGCAGCACCCGAGGTAACAGGAAGCCAGTGTGGAAACGGACACCTGCGGTGATGGGGCAAGAGGTGCCGAGAGCAGTGACCCAGAAGTTATGCGGGCACAGAGGATGCAGCGCCTCTCCCTGGAGGAGCTTTGAGCTGAGCCTTGAAGTCGAGCAGGCACTGGGGTAGCACAGCCGAGGGCCTGATTTGGGGGCACCCTCACACTCTCACATCTGCACACCATGAGTGGGTGCAAAGCTTGTGTGGGTGCAAAGGATCGGTACCGGGGGTGAGGGGGTGCAGCTGTTAGGGAGGGGGGAGGAAGGCTGAAAGCGAGGCGACGGCTGTGCCTGCGGCCCAGCAGGGCTGGCAGGATCCCAAGCCCCTCTAGGCTCCCTGGGCTGGGCCTCCCCAGCCCCTGTAGCTCCAGGAACCAGAAGCCCCCCTCCTCCCAAGGTCAACTCAGCCTGACTTTCTCTTCTGCCAGGCTCCAGGGACAGGGGGTGGGTGGGGTTGATGGGGAGAGGGGTGGGAGCGTGGCCGCGGGGCACCCCTCCATGCAGGAGTTCCCTGCACCTGTTCAAAACTGCCTTCTCTCCCAGATGCTGTTTTGAGGTCTGCCTACCAGCAGTGTCTAACCTAGGAGGGGTGAGACCAGCCTCCTCGAGGCCCAGCTCTGGGACTACTGTCCCTTCTGCCCCTGTTAGACACCACCCTTGACTGCCAGCTCCGAGGACAACCTCATCACAGGTGCCTTTTCCCTCGGGCTCCGTGTGAAAGTGGAAGAGCAAGGTGACGCCCGGCGAGGTGGAGACATGCCTCGCAGGTCCTGCCAGTTCTACTTCTTAACAAGCTCTCCAGTCCAGCCCCTCCTCCCCAGCCCTCCCCACCTCAGCCCTCCTCTGTTCCCGGGCTTCCGTCCCCACCCAACCCCCATCCCTCCGCAATTCCTAATCTTTCCTGCATCCGCTTTGAGACTCTCCTGCGGCCCTCGGAGAGGTAACTGCCACCTTCTCACCACATTCCAGCCCCCTCTCTTCTCATACCTGCTTTCAATCCACATCCAGCAGGAAGCCTCTCGTGTCCTTATTTTTGCTGAAGCTGTGCCTTCTGCCTGGAATGCCTTCTCCCCATTGTCCGAGAGGCTGATTTCAATCTGTCCTTCAAGACTCAGATCAAGTGCCACCTCTGGGAACCGAGGTGCCCTGACTCCCCCTCCGGCCCGCACCGAGCTCTACCACTGAAACCACTCTCTCGGCGTCCATCTCCCCCTGGACCCCAGCCTCCCTGAGAGCAGGGCTGCGCACCTTTGTTCTATAAGTGAAAACACAGTGCTTGCTCTCCAGAGCAAAACCCAAAAGGCAAGCAAGGCAGAAAACGCCGTTTCAAGCAGAAACTGGCTGCAAATAAGAAGGCAACACAATCAGTCTAAGAGAAGATGGCTCATTCGTTTAGAAAATAACTGGAGGGCTTCCCTGGTGGCGCAGTGGTTGAGAGTCTGCCTGCCGATGCAGGGGACACGGGTTCGTGCCCCAGTCTGGGAAGATCCCACATGCCGCGGAGCGGCTGGGTCCACGAGCCATGGCCGCTGAGCCTGCGTGTCCGGAGCCTGTGCTCCGCAACAGGAGAGGCCACAGCAGTGAGGGCCCGCGTACCGCAAAAAGAAAAATGTAAAAAAAAAAAGAACTTGAAAGAACTCAGTGGAAATGCAGCAGGCCTCCCATCCCCATACAATGTACAAACTGGCATACGCGGACTTGGATACACACACAGGCCACATGGGCGTGATCTAAAGGTGAGGGGAAAATGAAATAGTGCTCAATTGCTCCGTTCTCAGGCATGGGCGGGGGGGGCGGGGGCGGGAGGGCAGAATCTTGGGAAAGCAGAAAAGAGAGAAGGAGAAGGGGGTCAAGGTCGTGGGAAGTAAGGCAGCAAGCTGACATCTGAGGATAGATGGGCAGAGAGAAATTGCTTGAGGCCAGGACGCTAGAGGAACCCTTCACATTTTCATTTCTTCACTGTTCGTCTCAAACACTCAGGAAAGCCTGTTTTACAGCACCACCCTGTGCTGGCGGTGCCCTGGGATGGGGGTGATGGGGGCAAGCACAGAGCAGTAGGAGTACCAGCAGAGTGAGAGGAGAGTGGTAGGCGGGGCGCGGTTTAGCCCATTTGAATATGAGGAAAGCAAGTGGCCCAGGAGGCTGGGGTCTTGGGACTGTGCAGGTCCCACATTGCGGGAACGGCCTCCCCAGTCCTACTGTCACCCAGGGCCACCACTGTGGGCTCCACTGCTCACTGGCATGCAAGCATGGGCAGGGTACTTACCCTTCATACTGCAAGTTTTGCCTGCAAAGCGAGGATAAGTCACACAAGTGTGTCTCCAACGCGGCTGAAGTTTTTCGTAGTGAATGAAATCACCCAGGTGCTGTCTAGCAGCGTCCAGCCCACAGTGAAAGTATTAATATTCAGGCGGCCATTTCTGCAACTGTGCCCTCACCGTCCGGTCCAGGGGCAGGCAGGAAATAGACACAGTGTTTGTTGAATGAATGATCTGAGGACTTCATCTCTGCCTCTGAACCCTTCAAGCACAACGTGTCGGGGAGAACAGAACTCACTCTGCAAAGCCGCCCTGAACCCGCAGTGCCCAACCCACCAGCAGGTGCAGGGCCCTGGGAGCAACAGTCCCTCCCGCTCTGTGTTCCCAGGACACACTCGGGCTCTGGTGTTAGGGGCTGGCCTGCACCCAGGGCCAGAGAGCAGGTCTGGTGCCAAGGGTCCCAGGTGGGGAGACCTGCCGTGGAGGGGCACCCGAGGGGCTGGGAGGGGGGTCAGCAGCCTGGACGAGACTTAAGGGGAGGGTGGCTAGATGCCCTTAGAAAACTAGGGCTCCTGCAGTGCACTGTGTTTTCTCAACCCCCCAAATTTTCATTACAGTTTTCTCCTAACGTGCAGACTTTTTTAGACCTTTAGCACTGAGACCATTTGCTCGTGAGCTTCCAGGAGTTGTATGACAATGAGCAAACAGAATAGGTAGCAAACTTTGAGTCAGCAGGGAGCCTTGTGTCCTTGGGGAAGGGAATGATCTAGAAGGAGAGGCTGGGCAGGACAGAGTAAGGCAGAAAGTAAGACCTAGGAGGAGGTGAGACGAAGGTCTGACACAGGGCTTGGGGGAGGGGGGCAGAGGTGGACACGGATTCCCTTACAGCAAACGGGACTGGCCCCCATCCTGCCACAGCACAGAGCCAGGCTCCCCACAAGAAGGTGACAGGCAAGGACATCACCAGGCCAAGAGGAGATTCAACCACCACCACAGCCCGAATGACAAGTACCGTTTATTAGCTACATGAATGGGCCCAGCCATGGGTTGAGCGCCGTCCCACGGACTGGCAGAGATGAGCACAGTCACAGCCCCTTCTCCACCCGGGAGTCGTGTCCAGTCATACACTCCGGCAGAAAGTCTCTGTATGGAATACAGGGCACAAGTTCCCTTCCCTTCGTTGGGCAGGGCGTCTCTCCGAATCACAGATGGTCCCCTCTCGGAGCGGCCAACAGAGCAGCTGGAACGTTGTCAAATTAAATAAGCAACCACAGGAGTTCCCAGGAGCCCGGGCTGGGGGTCTCTGGTCCCAGCAAAGGTGTCTGAGAGGCAGGCCTTGGCTCCAGGCCTCCATGGGGCACATGGCCTCGGATCAAACTGGACTGGGGCCGACACAGCTTCATCACCATTTAGGAGACTGTCCTTTGAACTTGGCAACATGGAAATCTACATCAGGCCTTGTATATAACCTTGAATGAACCTACCGATCTCCAGAATAATTTCAGCAAAGACAAAAAACAAAAAAACAAACAAACCAGAAGGACTCTGGCCCCAGAATCCCTCCCCACGGGAAAGATGAAGGGCACAGAGCTTTTAGCCAAGTTTCCCAATATCATTGGCGTTTAGCGAAAAGGCTGGTCACGGCCACAAGACCAGCACAGAAAGAAGCAAAGGCAGTAGAGTTCACGTGACTACTTTATATTAAAGTTTATTACATTTGGAAAATCTACTGTACAGGGAAAAACCCATTGGATTAAGCAGAGTTTTGCCAAAAGCAAAAGACTATCAACTCTTTGGAACATTCCTGATTCCAGCCCAGAGTCGGGCCACAGGAGCCAATCAAAGCGAACCTGGTCCTTCGTGGGGCAGCTCAGTGGCAGGTAGGGCCAAGACCCCTCTCGTCACCTTCCAGGAGAAAGTGTCCCCCAGAGATGGCATCAAAGGAAGGGCTTGGTCCACTCTCCTCGATCCCCAAGGCTGAGGCTCCAGGATTCAAATCTCACACAGGCTCCCCAGCATCGCAGCCGCTTGGGCCCTGGCCCTGGCCCCGAGTTCATGGACACAGGCACGACTGCTCAAAGAGGTGACCACCCGCGGCAGCCAGGATGGGACAGCCCACCAACAGGGCCGCCCAACAGACATTCCATACCCTGTTGCACACGTGAGGGACAAACTCAACAGACAACACACGAACTAAGCCTACATGTTGGCTTCTGGATTTGGTTCTCCTAGTCCCAAAAAAAAAAAAAAAAAAAAAAAAAAGTCTTCTTAACTCTGATGCTGTCTCCTGACCATAGATTAGGGAAGCAGGATGGGGGATAACCAAATCAACTTACTTAACTTACCTCCGAAGTAACAAAGTCTACTGGGCTATAAACAAAGAAACTAGAGGAAACATGTGCAAAAACAAATTGACACCTAAATTAGACCTCTCCACAAAACAAAGTGAATTCTGACAGAGCCCTGACCTCCTGTCCCCACCACTCAGCGGGACACACCCCCAGCCAGGCCCGCTGGTCTCTACCAGTAAGTGCTACAGACGTGTCAGCCCTCAGCCACAGCATCTTCCAGCCATCCGGGTCCCGAGCAGCGGGGTCCCCTTCTCTCCAGAGTTAGGCCTGGGGATGGGCTGCTCCGGTTTGGAGAAACTGGGTCAGCGTGGTGGGCTGCCAGGTGCCGGCTGTGATGGAAAGGTCGGTCATATGCAAGAAAGCCCTTGTGCCCAAGTCTCCAGGCAGAAGTCAGAGAAGCGGGGATGAGCCCTCTCCCCGGCACGCCCAGGACTCCGCGGGGAGGGGGCCGCCGGTGGGGCTGGGTGCGCCAGGAAGGTGGCGCGGTGGAGGAGGGCAGGGTCTGCAGTTCTTCACAGAAAAGGCAAGTGGGGGCCTAGCGAGTGGCAGGGGGAGGGGAGAGGCACCCTCCCCATCAGGCGTAGAACTCCTCCTGTTTGCTGGGCTTCTGGTAGGCCCCGCCATTGGCTTGCTTCGGCTCCTCCAAGGAGTAGCTACCCTCGTCCTTCTTCTTCATCCGGTACAGCATGAAACCCACCAGGCACACAGCAAAGATGAGTCCCACGAGGCCTCCGGCAATGACCCCTGGGGCGGGTGGGGAGGACAGAGGCCAGTTGAGCTCGGCTGCTCCTTGGGCGGAGTGGCGGCCCCGCCAGAGCTAAAGACAGCCCCCCGCCCCCCATCCTACCCACCAGAGAGAAAACTCACCTCCCAGCACTTCCTTCCTGTCCAGGAAGCCCTGCGAGGCCCCCGTGGCCCCGGGATCCCCTGGGGGCACATTCCGCTGGCCAGGTTCCACAGTGGCCCCGGCTGAGTTCTCTGCCGACACGTCAAAGGTGAAGTCCTAGGGGAGGGCAGGTATGGGATCAGGTTTGGGCGACCACAACGAAGGCTGCGTCCAGGTCCGCTCCCAGCTTCCCTGGTCACCTCTGCCATCAGCTCAGACACACCCCGACCCAGGCCCCTCTCGCCACATCACACTGGACCCTGCTGGACTGTGGCAAAGGTATCCCATCAAGTGATATAAAGCCCACGTTTTTATGTGAAAATAAACAGGCTCATTTTAGTGCAAAGTGTAACATTACCACGATGCTATAAGACAGAAAATAAGACCTGGTGGAACTTCCACACTCGCCGCAGAGGCGTGCGTTTTAGGAAGCCCTCTCTTCGGGGATCCTGAACGGCTCTCTTGCACTGGTCTCGTACTTAGTCTGTCCCGCCCTGGGCTCAGCCCTGGGGGTGGGAGAGGATGGGACCTCGGGACACTGCCTTCACTGAGGTGATTACGATGTGCTCACAGGGTGTAGGGGGTTGGGTGTGCCGCGTGTCCAGGCCAGTGCCCCCCACCCAGTGCACTGTGCCCCACCAGGCACTAAGGGCCACCCTACCCACTGGCCACCCGGTGTCCCTGGAAATGCAGAGGATGACAGCGGGCCGACACCCACCTGCTCGCCAGAGCCCTCTCCTTCTGGGAGCTGGGTGGGGGCTTCACCCTCAGCAGCCTTCTCGGTGGTAGCAGAAGCTCCATCCTCCACGCTGGGAGCCTGAGGCTCGAGCTGACTGTGACCTGTGGGAGCTGAGGTCTCGTGGTGGTCAGGCTGCACGTCCCTGTGGGGATGGGAGGTGGCAGCAGGCCCCTGGGCCGTGGTAGCTCTGGCTGTTGATGCCCGGTGGGTGGTCGGGTGCAGCGTGGTCCCACTGGGTGGGTGGGTGGCCTCCTTCTCTTGGGCAGTGAGGCCAGGTTCCAGCTCTCCTAGGAGCACCAGCCCGCCCCCCTCAGGCTGCTCTCCAGTCGGCAGGATGGAGGTGGAGGTGACCGTGGTATCCGGGCGGCTGGGCTCTGGAGCCGTGGGCGTGGCCGTCAGGAGCCCCTTGTCCTTCCAGGTGGAGGGGGTCTGCTGTGACACGGTGATATCTGGCAGAGCGCCTGCAGGGCCAGAAGCACAGCGTGTGGGGTGAGGGAGGCCCCTGAATATCAAGGCCAGCCAAGCTCAGGCCATGAGGAAGGCCTGGCCGAGGACCCGAGGCTTTGACTTCCAGGCCAGCACAGCAAACCCTTCCTCTCGTGAGAAGCTGTGTTTCCTGGGGCAGAGCTAGCTAAGGCGAAACTCAACTTTGGAAAATGAACCAGCAAAGCTGCCCTTTTCTGCTGCACGTGCCTGGGGACAGCCCGGTCTCTGGAGCCATCTGGGAAGGGATCTTTCCTGCGACCGCTGAAGCCCGCTCCCTGGGGGATGGGGGCATCCTTAGGGGCTGAACGCCATATCCCCATACACACACCTCTCTGGCCCCCTCCCTGATCCACCTGCCCTCTCCCCAGCCTCCCAAGTACAGAGGCCTGTGTCTCACGTCCTAGCTCCCGGGCCCCTGCCTAGGCCACTTTCCCCAGGGATGACTGTAGCCCTCTTCTGAGGTCTAGTTCAAGAGCACCTCCTCAGAGAGCCTCCCTGACCACCTCTAGGCTCAAGGATTTCATTCCCCCAGGGAAAGGGGAAATAGGGAAGATAAAGGCACATTTATACCCCACTAGGCTCTGTGCAGCCTAATACCTCCCAATAGCCTTATGAAGTCAAGAGGTTATTCCCATTGTACAGATGAGGAAATAGAGGCTTGGAGAAGTCAAATCACCTTCCAAAGATTCCCCAGTGAGTTAAAAAGGAGAACACGAGCCCAAGTCTGTCTGCAGCAGGCAGCCCCCAGGACCTCGTGGAATCCACACCCTTCCCACCTCAACCCACACATGTTTTCTCCTTGCAGCACGGTCCCCATTCTCTTCCCTAGCATCACCCTTCTGGCCCAGCTAGGGGGGCTGTCTGACCGCCACCCCCAGCCCACTCACCTGCGCCCGAGCCAGAGAAGCTGTCGGAGTCATCTCCAGAGCCATCCTGATCCTCGGGGGGCACGTTTACAGCCACAGTTTGCTGGAAAATGAACAGAAAAGGATATGAGTGGAGGTTTGGCTTGGGCCCTGCTACTGTGGGGTCCCCATCCTAGGTAGCTGGGTAAATCAGGCACCCCCCTGCTCCCCAAACACACACACCACTCCACACAGCACAGGAAGGAAGCCCTCATGTGTGGCTCTGGAACCCTCGGTTCCCTGCCAACACACACACCCCCTAGAAGCTCAGTCTGCTCGGGGCGCCCCAGACCTCTCAGAGGAGCAGACAGACAACACCATTGGCAGGAACAGAGACTGTGGCCCCCCTGGGACCAAAGCCCACCCTACACTGAGAATCAGGTCCCGGAGGCCACTGACCAGGGAGCTTCAGGGTCCAAGAGTGGGGCTTTCAAGGGCCCCCCGGAACAACATCACGACCACGTGGCTCCAGGGAGGCCGCCTCCAGGCATGCTGAGCGCCAGGGTGCGGACACCCAGGGCCCCATGGCAGGGAGGGGCAGGGATGAGCCCAGGGTGAGTTGTCTGTGCTGAGGCAGGCCTGGCCACAGTGCTCCTTCCCACACTCAGCCTGTTTTCTCATCCACTGGAAAAACTGGGTCCAGACCCACTTGGGGAAGGAAGGACAGGACATCCATCAGCCTGGGGATAGATGAGGCTGATCCAGAAGGGACCCTGCACTAAGGAGGCAAAGGGTCTGTGAGCCTGGGATGGGCCCTGTGTGCGAAGAGCTGCCCCAGGAATGCTGCCTGCCTGGCCGAGCCTAAGAGGCTGCAGGTGCCGGACTGCAAACACATACCCAGGCCCTGAAGCAGGGGCTGTGCCAGCAGGGCCAGGGGGTGGGACCAGGCGGAGGCAGGACACACCACACACAGCCGAGCTGGCCTGCGCGGGGAACCACCCCCCACCCCTAACACTGGCTCCAGGACAGCAGATGGGGAAGGGAGGACCCAGCAGCCAGGTGGCAGGAAGAGTAGCCGTAAGTATCCTGCTCAGCAACAAGACTTTGACCCAAATGACCCTGTGCTGCAGTCCCAGCGTCAAGGGCCAGAACAAAGAACGAATGAAAAAGCAGGACAGCATAGTTCAGAGCACATGGGCTCTGCAAGCCCCCCTGACCTCTGCCACTTACTAGCTGAATGGCCCTGAGGACATCATTAAACCTCCTACGACCTCAGTCTTCCCATCTGTAAAATGGGGACGGCAGTAATATCTACATCCCAGGACTGTTGCAGAAGTTTAAAGAGGTTATGCATGAAAAGAACCTAATAGAGCCTGGTTCGCAGTAAGGGACCCACCACCAGTGGTGGCTGCTCTAAGCTGGGGAAGTAAGAGCCACTCAGCCTGAGGAAGAGGATTCTGGGGCCTGTCTAGGAGGAGGGGGCGTGGAGGTTGGTAGGGTTTCAGGAGAAGAGGGGGCAGAAGGGAGCCAGTTTACGGGCAGCTCTGTGCAGGCTTGTCAGAGGGCAGGCCCTGCCCAAGGCTGGGCTCCAGGGAATGGGCCTCCTCAGCCCAAGAGGCCTCGCCAGGTCCTGGCCACGGGCCATGGGGCCTCCCTCTTGAGCGCAGCAGGGCAGGGAGGGACAGGCAAGACCTTTGGCCTCCTGAGGCAGAGCTGGATCAGGTGGGGGCTCCCTCCAAGGGCCCAGGTCAGAGGGAAGCTTCAGAAACGTGTAGAAACCGTGAGGCTAGAAATACCACTGAGCTTCCTTTGAAAGCACAAAACCCACACTACACCTCCTCCCCTCTCCACCGGCCCCCCGCCCCCCGAGAGAAAAGTTTTGGCCGCAGCAGGGCCTGTATGAGCTGCCACGGCCCGTCTACAATGCACAGTCATAGTCCCTGGCCTCCACCTGCGCCTCAGGCCACGTCCTGTCTGTACTGTCCCCAGGTGGCCCTTCAAACACCTGTCCTGCCTCCACGGAGCTTCGGTGGAAGCTGACCCTCGCCTCCCCAAAGCTTACCCCCTCCAGTAACAAAGAACACTGTCCCCCAGGCAGGCGCAGAGTGGGTACCCACACCCTAACATACCCCTGCCCCAGGCCCACAGCAGATGCTCCCAACAGGGCAGCTTGAGGGGGACAAGCATTCAGGGGACACGCCCCACCCACACTCATCAAGACCCCCCTTCACTTCGCCCAACACCCTCGCAGCTCTGGAGGAGACCCTAGGCGGCAGTGCTCCAATTCCCAGCCTTGGAAAGAAAGCTGGACCTGGAGCAGGGGGCCAGGCCCTGTTTCACAGACGGGGGCACTGAGTTCTGCAGAGAACACAGTGCACCAGGACCCCGTCCACCTCGGAGGCATCGCCCAAGATGCAGGCAAAACCAGGGAGGCCCAGCCTCTCACCTACACAGAGAGGCCCCAACAGGTTAGCAGTTTCCCAAGAGAAGGGCTTTTCTCAGGACTAGGTAAGACTTTGAATCTGCCCAGTCCCTGAAAACAATTTGTTCCCTCATCTTATCGCAATCTTGTTTATACAACAAGCTCTTAAGCAAACACTTTCTCCCCTGAAACCAGCTCCCAGGCCTCAGGGCAGCCTCTCCCCTTTGGGGCTGGGTCTCCACCAAGGGGATAGGCTGTAGTGATCTCCCAGACCTCCAGCTTGAACCTCCAGTGACAGCCTCAGCCCTCCAGGGAGGAAGTTAGCAGAAACTGCTGAGGTTGAACTTGGCTCACCAGGTGCCAGCTGACTCTGGAGTTTGGGGTGAGACTTCCGGTTTCACCAGCAGGCCTGCTGTGCTAAGAGCCTGTGGTCAGCTGCCTCCTAGGCCCCATACGGGGCTCTCCTCGGCACAGCCTCTGACACTGTTCTGAGACCACACTGGCCACAACTCAGGGATGCCAGGGGTGGGTTGGCCCAGTTTGGAACCCACTTCAAACAGCCTGGGAAGACAAAGGCGAGCCAGCTGTACCTGTAATGGGGCCCTTTAACCTCTGTAAGGCCCAGGAAAATCAGTTTTTTGTACAACAAATCAAAAGCCGCATGAGGGGGTCTAGATGTTCACACCTTTGGTCTGCCCAGGGCAAAGGCCAGGTTGGTCCTTCCCACACACAGCGCAGATCCTGGAAGCCCAGGCCTGAAAGGCCAAAGCCAAACTGTCCCACATTGTTTTCAGGGACTGGGCAGATTCAAAGTCTTACCTAGTCCTGAGAGAAGCCCTTCTCCTGGGAAACTGCTAACCTCTTGGGGCCTCTCTGTGTAGGTGAGAGCCGGGGCCTCCCCGGCTTTGCCGGCATCTTTCGCTCAGGTCGGGGGGCAGACACGTGGAGGCTGGGGGACAAGGAACACGAGAGGAACGGCCAGCCCATCTCATCTCAGCCACACTGGTCTCCAGGCCACACCTGGGGCGGTGTGAGGAGGACACCCCGAGAGAGGACCTGGGCTCAGGGGTCTGGCGGAGCAGGAAAGGGAGTGTGAGAGGAGGGAGGCCTGCTCTGACACTGGAAGCATTTTCCATCCCTTTCCTACCATTATCCTTTGATTTGAGGCAGGCAGGGCTGAGATCAGCATCTCCCAGAGATAAGGGTGAGGGCCTTGCCAGTGGTCACCGGGCAGTGAAGTATCTGCAGACGTGCAGGCAGTGTTTGCTCCCTTCACCTGCCATTTCTCTCCCTCCCCTGCCCCGAAGGACCACCTTCCCTGATGGTCCAGCTGTTTTACGGGAAACTTGCCTAAATCTCCTCAATGCACCACAGGCCCCAGGAGCCATGGGATGAGCATGTCATCCTCACCAAGTAAGAGTTCCTGGGCTTCCCTGGTGGTTAAGAATACGCCTGCCAATGCAGGGGACATGGGTTCGAGCCCCGGACTGGGAAGATCCCATATGCCGTGGAGCAACTAAGCCCGTGCACCACAACTACTGAGTCTGTGCTCTAGAGCCCGCAAGCCACAACTACTGAAGCCTGTGCGCCTAGAGCCCGTGCTCTACAACGAGAAGCCACCCACGCACCACAACGAAGGGTGGCCCCCACTCAGCACAACTCGAGAAAGGCCCACGCACAGCAACGAAGACCCAATGAAGCCCTAAATAAATAAATAAAATAAATTTTTAAAAAGGCAAACCATTAAAAAAAAAAAAGAGTTCCTGACCCCTGCCAGCAGGGGAGACCAAGATGCCAGCCCAGCTTCAGAGGTGGAGACAGGATGGCATGGACAAGCAGGGTCAGGGCTACCAGGGGCTAAGGGTCTCCATCATCAGGTTGTCAGCCATCCCCAAGAGCATGTCGGTAGTCTGTGGGCAGAGGGCTGGCAGAGAAAGCTTCAAGAAGGCAGCCTCAAGCCCACTCCTGCCATCTCTCATCCCACACTGGCCATAGGAGGGCCACCTCCATCTGAGCAGACCTCTGCCCAGGCTGGCCCAGAGGGCCTGGGGCTGTGTTGCAGCATCCCTCCAAGACACCTTGGGCATGAGCATGAAACTTCCTTGGGAGGGTCACAAGTCAGGATACCAAGTGGGCATTTCAGAGATGTTCAGGTGAAGGGCTTCTAACTCCAGGCTGACTGAAGAGGTTGCCTGTCTGACCCCTGACCCCAGCACCCCATCAACCCGCAGCCATCAGATCCAAAGACCTCTCGTTTCCAACCCAGAGGTTGGAATCACTGGTGTGTTACCCGCTGCTTGATCTAAGTGATGGATAAACACAAATCCTTTAAAAAGCATTACTGAAGGGACTTCCCTGGTGGCGAAGTGGTTAACAGTCCGCGCTTCCAATGCAGGGGGCCCGGGATCGATCTCTGGTCAGGGAACTAGATCCCACATGCATGTCGCAACTAACAGTTCACATGCCACAACTAAGGAGACCACCTGATATGACTAAGACCTGGCACGACCAAATAAATAAATTAAAAAAAAAAAAAGCATTACTGAGGTCACATGCCTAAGTACAATATCACGCAAGGTCCTTCGACAGTAAAGAGGGTAAGAAACGGTCTTCAAAGCTCAGGGGCCGTCATCCAAGGGTTTCAGGGAGAAGAGAGGGTAAGAAACGGTCTCGTCTTGGCCTTGGTGAGCTCCCAGGTATATAGCTCCCACTCCAGGACGCTTCTGGAAGGGGGAGCTGCACAGGATGGGGTACAGAGGGTCACCCCACTGGGGACGCTAGGGCCGGCAGATGAAGCCTCCAGCCAGACCCCGGAGAGGTTAGGACAACGCTCGGCCCTGAGTCACAACTTCGGCGACGCTGGGGCCTCACTGGTGTGGCAGCCTCCGCAGCCAAGTGGGAAAGGGAGGTTTAGGTATCTGTTGGTTGTAAGGCTTGGGTGTAGCGATAGAAGCCCTGGCTGCCGTGGTGGGAGCTCAGTCACTGAATCCACAAGGATAAAGAGCTGCCCCTTGTCACAATGCCCAGGTCACAGCCTTTCCCTGTGAAAGGAGCCAGCCTTGGCGCCCGTGCTGGGGCTGAAGGCAGCGGGTGGAGGGTAGGGGCCCAATTTGTTCCATGAGCCCAGGCTGAGGAGTATAAAGGCAGGCGGGCCACACAATCACACCAGGATAAACACCCCTCGTTCCCATCCCACCAAAATCCCACCCAACAGCAGGCATCCTCGGGAGGCTTAAATGAGATTCATGGTTTTTAAAAATCTTTTTTACCCCCCTCAGTTTCCTGGTCAGATCTACGGATCTAAGGGAAAAGAGCTGATTCCCCCAACCCCACACAACTCTTGGGGGCTGAGGTGTCTGGGCTACAGAACCTCAGCCTTTGCCCCGACGTGTGTATCAAGATGCCAAACTGGCCAAGGTGACATTCACACCATCACCTGCCTCCAGGCCAGGGGCTCTCTTCTTTGGGGTCCCTAAGCGTCACCAGGAGACTGTTGGAGATGAAGTCTTCCAAGCTCCATCCCTGAGGCTGATTCAGGGGGTTTGGGGCAAAGGCCTTGGACTCTGCATGTTGCAAACTCCATATCCTGTAGATGGTCTGCAGACTGCACGTGGGGAACGACAGTCTGGACAGGAGAAGGCCTCACCCAGAGTGGCCTGGGGGCTGGGGGAGGCAAGACTCCCCCCGCCAGCCCCACTCAGGTCCAGTGCCCAAAGAAGAGGTACCAGGTAGCCCTGAAAACAAGTCCTAGGGCCAAAGTGATCCGAGAAAGTTCTAGAACATTCTCTCTACATTTCTGATACATCCATTCTCTATAGTCAGTACACTGTGGTGCCTGCCCGGTCTGAGGAAGAGGCCTGGCCGCAGAGCTGGGAGAACCCCTCAATTCCCAGTAGTGCTAGAAACAGGAAACAAAGAAAAGCAACACTCGACTGTCCTGAAGCTGAGCTGAGCCTCCATCCTGCCTGCCCGGGGCCGAGCAGGACCTCCTCGATTCTCCGGGCAACTCTCACCCCCTCAGCTGGCCTGATGCAGTGACCAGGCTGAAACCAACGGGAGCCGCGCAGAGCCACTGATGCCCTCTCTGGGGTGGGGGTGGGGGTGGGGGGCACCACCAACGAGGCCAAGGAGCTGAGAGGGGATGGGGAGCTGCAGAGCCTCGGGGCCATCGGCCCGGGGTACCTGCCCGCCTAGGGGTGGCTGGGGAAGAGAATGTTACAAATACCCAGCCCCCTCCCGCGGCCCACCAAACGCCCTGGTGCCCGGCAGCACCTGGTGCACCTGGTGCTTTCCCTCCTCAGGGGGATCACTTGCACTCCCTCCCTCAGCCCTTGCTAACACGGCCTAAGCACGGACCTGAGGGGCCAAGCGGGCCAAAGCATCTTGGATCAAGGGTCTCCGGGAAGGGACCAGAGCTAAGGATGCCGGGGGAAGACAGCCCTGACCGGGGGGCCACCCCAGGCGGAGGTCCTGCTCTACTGTTCCCTTGCTGGGGGACCTGGGCAGCTCTCTGCCTCTCACTGGACCTGGTTCCCGCCTGGACAACACAAGGGGCTGGCTGAAGAGCCCTAAACCCTCTCAGGGTTCTGACAGGCTAGGCTGGGCCCTGCGGCCCCAATTCCTTACCAGTGAGGCCAGGGTGGCGTGGGGGTGATAAACTGGCCACAGACGGCCATGGCGGGGTGGGTGGGAGGGCAGGACCGCAGCCCAGGGCCCAGGAAGACGCTGGGCTCCCCCTAGCCCAGGAGATCACGGTGGTGGCAGAGAAATCACTTCCTCTCTGAACGCCGCTTTCCTCACTTGGGAGCTGCCAGGGAGGCTACTGCGGAGGCCCGGATCTCCCGGCTTTGGCCTCAAGACCCTGAAATCTTCCCCCCACCCCCTCTACTTCCAGGAGGGAGGGGCCCCACCGGTGCCTCGGGGCAGCATCAGCATTTCCTGGCCTGACAGGCATGATGATTTATCAGCTCACCAAGAACTAAGTCAGGCTGGGACCTGCAGAGGGGTGATGGGTACAGCTCAAGGCGGGAGGGGCCCGGGAACAGACAGGCAGGGAAGAGGGGGCTTCTTCTGCCCTCACCTTGAGAACGTGCTTCGGTGAGGGCACCCGCAGGGCCCCCTGAGGAGGAAGGCCTTTCAGGGGACCTCCTGGGCATGCACCCTTCCCCCCCGTACACACACACAACCCCACCTCAGCTGTTCCCACCCTGCCCCTAGGAGACAGACTTCACTGCTCTGGGGGATTCCAGGACAGGGCCAGGGTGCAGGGCGCCATCCACACTTGGCTTAAAGACCCTTTGCAGTAGCATTTCCCAGGGCACTGCACGTCAGGGCTTTCACAAGGGAAACCCGAGGTCAAGGTCATGGAGCCCTTCTCCCTTGGAGCACCCCAGGGGTCAGGCTTGTATTGAAGGAGGGGGGATCCTGGAAGCCAGCTCCAGCCCCGATGCCCAAGCCAGGCCAGAGCTGCCACCAGCACCCCCGTACCCACCCCTCCGGAGAGGTGGCGCCTGCCTCACTGCCCGCGTGCCGAGGCTCGTCTTAGAACAGGCCCAGCTGAGGGCTGGGTGTGAGGCCAGGAGCTGGAAGACCAGTTCCTCTGCTTTTCCCCACCTGCCAGAACCTGGGCCGGGCAGGGTAGGATTCCACTTGGGCGTTGAGCAAGGCCGCCTGGCCCGGCCCAGCCAGCCTCTGTGCCCAGCACTGTCCTGGGAGCCAGACAAGCGCTGGCCAGGGTAGAGTGACCAGACCTGGTACTGGAAAACCTGGGCTCTATTTCCAACTTACTGGGTGACCTTGAAGAGACCTTGCCTCAGGCTGCCCTTCTGCACGACAGGGGCTTGGCCAAGAGGTCGCAAGGGGGGTCCGAGTCCCGAGTCTGTGGATGGCGACTCAAGGCCCACCCTGGAGGGGCAGCCAACCACCAACATGGCACTCAGCAGGGGGAGGACCCTCAATGGCAAGTGGGGGGAGGGGTACTTGATCACAGTGACTCAGGGTCACCGCTCTCCGCTTCCCAAGGCCATGATGGCCTAGGCAGGATGCTGGAGATGTCCCACATCAAAGTGCCTCTGGAGATGGCAACTGTCAACCCACGGGGACAGAACGAGCAGCCAAAGCCCCCAGAGCCTCGCCCCCACCCCAGCCCTGGCTGTCCCAACGAGACAGCTAAGGCCAGAAGCTCAGGCAGGATCCCCGAGTCGGACCCCACGAGGGCCCCCGGAGCTGCTCTCTAGCTGATTAATCCCCAAACTCCGCCTGGCTTGGGGGCCTGACACGTCTGGCATATGGGCTTCTAGAGACATCCTCCCCCTGATCTGGCTAAATAAAGCGTCTTCAAGTTTCAAGGAGGCAGAAACTTGCAGCTTTTGACACACCTGCAGCTGCTGGTCAGGGCGCCAGCTGTGTGTATGTGGAGGGAGGGGGAGAACTTTATCCTCCAAATCTCCCCAGCAGTGTCCGTGCAGTTAGAATATCCCTTTTAAGATGAAAATGCCGCTGGGAGGGCTAAGGGGTGCTAGTCACTCACACTAGAGCAGAAACTAGCTCTATGGGGGATGGGTGGTTTTGGAACTGGGGCACTGGGGATGGGTAGGGGCTTTGGAAGATGGGAAAGGATTGCTAAAAGGAGGCTGAAAGATGCCAAGAGCAAATTTTTTAACCTGTGTCACAATGTGGCTGCCAGCCAACCCCATACCCAAGAAAGAACGACGAAATTCCCTTTGCTCCTGCTTAAGCCACAGGTGTACATGGCTTCTCCTCCCACGTCCAGAAGAATAATGGGCTAGTCTGGGAACCTGCCTCTGGGATAAAGTACGATTCAGACCAAGTAGGCACTGAGGCTGCTGGAGCCCAGGCAAAGACAAAGAAAGGTCAGAGTGTCCTTGAAGGGGTCCAGTGGCAGAGCAGAGCTGGTACTTTCCGGCCTGAGTGATGGAAGGCAGAATTTCCTGTGAAGGCCAGATCTGAATAGGCTGGATTCCCAGATTACTGGTGGGACCCCCGCCAATAAGAAGCAAAGCAGCCTGGGCCCCTTCACTGTCAGGCTGCCCTCCTCCAGTGGCTTCCTGACGGCTAGAAGGTTCGCACAGCTTCAAAGGCCCGGCACTGAGTTCCCAGGCCCTGGCAGCCCCTGCACACAGTAGGTGCTAAGGCAGTTAAAAGGAGGACCGTGGATGCAGCCCCAGTCTTATGAACTCAGAGAAACCCCAGAAAGGGGAAGAAGCCCTAACACCTGCCCAGGACTCAGGACAGTCATGGGGCGGAAGGAAAAACCCAAGGACCTGACCTGGGCTTGGGGGGGGCGGGGGTCACTTGAACAACAGAAATCTCGGAATTAGGTCTTGGGGGGAAAATAGTAATCACGGCTAATACGTCTTGAGTACTGCGTGCCCGGTACTAGTCTAGGCACTTTACCTGAATGAATTCATTTACACCTCATGATAACCTTAGATTCTAGTGCAAACCCATCTTACAGATGAGAAAATTGAGGCAAAGGGGACGAGTCATCTGTCCCAGGGCACATAGCCACTGAAGTGCTTAGAGAGGGGGTCTGGGGCCAGGCAGTCTTGCTCCAGCAGGTATGCAGTTAGCCACCCCATCACAGGGAGGACTGCGGGCTCTCTGACCCTCAGGGAGAAAACAGCCATCATTTCCACTGGAGGCGGCACAAGAGAAAGTGCAGAACGAAGGAGGACCCAGGGGTGGGGCCCTCCCCCTCCCCTCCCCCACCCCCTCCACCCTGCAGCCTAGCCCCGCTCCCACTCCAGGGCACCCCTCAGTCTGCAGTTCTGGGCACAGACCATGGGTCCCCCACAGCCAGGGGGCCCTGCTCAGCTGGCCTGAGACCACCCCCCCAAGGTACCCCGGCATCTAGCTTCACCGGGCCTCTTGCCACTGCTTACCAGCCTAGCCCACACCTCCTCGGGGCAGGAGCCGGCCCCTGGCAAAGGCTCAGGCAGAGGCGAGCAAAGCCCGGCCTGACAGGGAAGGCTCATATTTCTGAGAAGGGGCCAAAGCCGTGTTTGTAGGTCCTGCTACATCAGCACCCTGGGGTAAGATCAGCTGGCCATTCACACTGAGTGAAGACTACACAGGTCAGGTCAGACTGTGCCCCTCCCCCCAGCCACAGCCACAGGGGGCTCTCCCCAGGGGACTCCCTAAGCAGCGTCAGCCCCAAAGCTCTCCCAGACTTGCTCCTCTGAGCCCAGACAAGGAAGAGGCTCCCAATCACACCATACAGGTTATTTCACAGGATCTTTTCAAAAGCCCTCCAAAGCAGGACTTAAAAAATCCCATTATACGTGTAAAGAAACTGAAGCTTCGAGGCAGGTGCCGAAACCTGCCCAGGATGCTCCGGGGAGGAAGCGGTGGAGCCTGGTAATGATGTGGGCCGGCCAGACTCCACGCCCTGTGCTCTCCCGGCCTCTGCACAGCACCCCTCTCTGCGCCAGCCCCAGGTAGGACTAACCAAGGCAGACCGACCTGCCAGTTCTGGGTCCCACCTCACCTGCCCAGGCCCAAGGTTTCAGGACCCCAGACGGGGCCCCAAATCCACTCCACAGGCAGGCAGACTCAGACATCCAGGCTCGGGCTGCCGCCACTGCCCTGGGAGGAGAGCTGGACCAGGGCATCCACGGGACGCCCAGCCCCTAGATGAGGCTCTGGAAGGACGATCTTGTCCCACAGAGGGGTGGAAGGGAGAGGGGGTTAGGCTGGGGGCCTTCTGCTCTTCACACAGCTCACAGAACCCAGGTGGCCTCAGCCACTCCTTCAGAGTCACCATGGAGACCTCAGGGCCGACGTCCTGGCCTGAGCCCTTCCAGGACTTTACAACAAGCAGGCCTGCCCCAGGGACACTCTGCACCTATGCTCACCCTCCGACCCCTGTCCCCTGCTCCCCAGAGCCTGTGGGGGGCAGGGAGGAGAGGCAGGGGCAGCACCCGAGGATCTCAGCTCAGCCCCAGCGGGCCCATTCTCCCAGCCCGGCAGGCCCTGGCCAGCCTGGAGTTCATGCTGCCAAGGCCCTCCCCCAACGGCATCCTGGAGGAGTGTGGGCACCAGGGACAGCAGTATGGCCCCCAGCGGTTTTCTCCGGGAGAAGCTGGAGTACCTCAGCCTCTACTATAGTCTCAGAGGTTCCTGAAACACCCTGCAAGCCCAAACCTGACCACATGTCCATCCGGGACACTCCCCAAGGATGGGACTCCAAGGCCCCGGACAGTGTTGTGGGCAGCAGGGGTGTTGAGGAGCTCCTGGAAAGAAGAGCCCCTGCCATGGGACTGACACAGTCAAGTCCCCAAACAGGTCAGACGCGGCCAGGGCATGAGCCGTGACATGGGAACAGCAGTGCAAGTCCTCAGGTCCTCCTGAGGCCTCCCGGGGCCCAGCACGTGCTAGGAGCTGGGGTGGACAAGCCACCTCGGCCCTCCAGAAGCTCCCCCCCACCTCCCCACGCCCCACCCACCCTGGGCCAGGCCCCAGAACCCCGTCACCTAAGCCTGCTGGGGGCAGAAGGCACCCAACGAGGGCCAGCATGGCCACAGGAAGCGTCAGGCAGCCCAAACAGGAAAGGTTGGGAATTCAACGTCCCATGGTGGGACAAGTCCCTGCACTGCTCCGGAGACGAAGGGAGCCCAAGAGGGGTCCCAGAGCGGGACTGGTAGTCTCCGCCACTCCCGCTGCCTCCATCGGGGGGCCCCCTGCCCTAACACAGAAAATGCCCTGCCTTACGGCCTGAGTTCCTGATGGGAGGGGCTCTGGGATGAACCCTTTCTCAGGCTGGATGACCTTTGGTTGTCACTGCCCCCCTGGCCTGTCTGCGCAGACCGACCCTGCTGTCTGGTCCCAGTAATGGCCACCCTCTCTTACACGCGGCCCCGGACCAGGCGTGGACCCTTCCCCACCTGCTCAGGGCTGTGCGCACGGCAGGCAGCCAGGCTCTGGGCTTTAGATCTGGTCAAGCCAGGTAGGCTTCCCAACCCCCATGCTCCCGGCAGAACTCTCCTGAGGCAGCAGGAGCAGAGGCAGGCCCCACCCAGACGCCACCAGCCCTGTGACACAGCCACGAGACGTCACCAACATCCAAAGGCGTGACCTCGCCTCTGCCTCTCAGCCGCACTCCCATTTCACACGTGGACTCACTGAGCCCAAGAGAGGCCCGTGCCCAGTCACTCAGCGGTAAAAAGGGTCGGGCTGGCAGCCAGGCCCCCGAGCCCTAGTCTTGCCTCACACACAGTGGGCTCAGGGACAAGCTGGTTGGATGAGTCTCAGGGGAGGATCTGTGGCCTTGGCACCATGATTCAGCCGATGAGTGGAGCGATAAGCGCGCCTGCCTGCCCCACTGCCACAACCTGCCCACCGCGGCTTCCGGCTTCCGTTCCTGCGGATGAGCTGACCTGGGGCAGGTGGCCAGGAGGCCTGGGCGTGTGCAGAGAACATCACCCGGCCCTCACCCTCAGCCTGACCTTGCCCAGGGGCCTCCATACACCTCTGGTTCCCATACTGACCCTAAGTCCACCTCTTCCAAGAGCAGCCTGCCGTGACTCCCATCCCACAGACGAGCCCTCAGGCAGGCAGTGCCCCCTCGAGTCCCCAGAGGAATAATGTTGGAGGGTTCTGAGCCCTCACTAGGTCCCCCCAGTGTCACCTTCACCCTCCCCAGGACAAGGTCTCTTTGCAACCACATGGCTGTTGGAGCTGAAGCAGGTAAGGGGGGCCCCTTGAGTGCACAGGGGAACTGAGACGCAGAGGGGCGTGGACCTGCCCAAGTCACACCATGGAGGATTAAACTGAGACTAGGTGGGACACGGGTCCTGGCCACCCTCGTCTGTAGGAATAACTTCCGCAGACTCTTCTAAAGCCCGGGATAGAGGAAGAGCTGCAGTTAAAAGGGGAGGGAGGGAGGAAGACAGCTTCCTGGTTTCTGAGGAGGAAGTGGCAGACAGGTGGTGACCAGGTTTCCCAAAATCTCAGACTGCAGCCTAACCTGCGGGGAAGCCCAGTGGGGAAATCGACGGGCCAAGCAAAGCCCAGTCACAGCTGCAACCCCTGCAGCGTGCGCACGCACACACGGCCTCTCGTGGGGTTGCAACCCTCACGTGAGTCACTGGGCAGAGGAGTTTCTTCCCAGGGCTGAAGGCCAGAGGAAGAGCAGCCTCTCCGTATAATTAGGCAGCACCACAGAGCCATAAACGCAGGAGAGAGACCCTCAAACCTTCCCCCTCCTGATCCGACGGCCCCAAGCCCCACGACCGCCCAGCGCCTCCACAGCCTTGAGGCCCTGCCAGAACCGCTGGCTCCCCAAACCCACAACGGCATGACAGGCAGCAGGACCCTTTCCAGAAAAAGCTTGGACCACTCTGGCCCGTGCCACCCCTCCTCTGCACCGCTCCCCCGCAGGGTACCAAGCCCCAGGGAGCTGACCAGGTGCCCCTGCCTTGGACCTGGAAATGCAGGGGACTTTCTAGTGCTGACTCCCCACCCAATGTCAGCATCCCAAGGACAGGCAGAGGTGGTAACACCACACAGATAAAGCTAGCCCTTCTGGGGGGCAGTGGAGGGGGCTCCCCACATCCACCTGGAGCTGGAAGTTGCGTAGTTGCTGAAGTAACCCCGAGCGCAGGGTCGTGCCTCCGTGGGTGAGGGGATGCCCACACGCCTGCCCTCTCTCCGCACCGCCAGGGCACGCATGGCCGTTCAGAGGGAGGTTCCAGGATACACACCCAACCTCTGCCGGAACAGCTGAGAGGGAAATGACACCGCACTGAATCTGTTCCAGGGTGCAGGATCCTGGCGCCAAAAGCCCTCTTTCCACAGACTCCGTTAATCCCCTTCCCTCTCTCTAGACACACTTACGCAGGCCCTCAACGGGCGGCTTTCAACCCAAGACTCCAAAATTCGTTGTTGAAAAGAAGGAGGAAATCAGGAAATTGTTTGTTCTGTAGAAATCCCAGGGTTCCAGCACTTAATGACAATTCCTCATGGGGCTGCTCTTGAAGCGGCGGCGGAACCTGGCATTGAAGGGGCCGGGAGGTGAGCCCAGCACAGGGGCCACGAGTCCTGGGTTCTGGTCGCCCCACTGGGGCCACGGTGCCCGGCTTCGAGGCTTAAAAAAAGATCTACTAATTCCACAAATGTCTCCCCAGTGTCCATGATGAAAGTCAGTGCAGGCTGGTTGTTGCCCTGGGGACAAGCACAAGGGCAAACCTTGCTGGTTTCAGTCAGTCTCCTATGCTGGGTTTGTGGAGGAGACTTGCCAGTCCTTCAATTTCTTCACGCCACACACATATGCACACACGTACGTACAAATCCTGGTTCTCCCACGTCGGCCCCTTGTAGGGGCTCACCTCTGCAGGCCTCATCCACAAAATGGGTACAATGACATACATGGTAAAGGTTTGGGGTAAATATGAAATAGGGATGCAGGAAAAGCATTGAGCACCCAACAGCAGGCACTCAGTGAAAGGTGATCCTAATTCTATTAACAGCTAACTTTCCTCTGGCGTTTTCATTACCGAACACTTTCACACCTTCATTATGAAATGAATACGCAAATGAAAGAATCAGGACGAGGAGAACAGGTATGATGTTCTCTTTACACAGGACATCAAGACTTGGCTGTGAAGTGACTCGCCTGAGACTACGTGGTACATTAGTGGCGGAGCAGAGACCCAATACCGGGGGCTCTACCTCACCCAAAGCTGTTTCTGGCCAGCCAAACAGTATGGGTGCACTGCCACCCGAATAAAACACAGTGTGAAAAATAGAGACAGGGCCCAAGCTAAGAAAGAGGGCCCTTCGCAGCGGTTGAGAATCCGCCTGCCAATGCAGGGGACACAGGTTCGAGCCCGGGTCCGGGAAGATCCCACATGCCGTGGAGCAACTAAGCCCGTGTGCCACAACTACTGAGCCTGCTCTCTAAAGCCCACAAGCCACAACTACTGAGCCCACATGCCACAACTACTGAAGCCTGCGTGCCTAGAGCCCGTGTTCCGCAACAAGAGAAGCCACTGCAATGAGAAGCCCGCGCACCGCAATGAAGAGTAGCTACCGCTCGCCACAACTAGAGAAAGCCCACGCGCAGCAACAAAGACCCAACGCAGCCAAAAATAACGAAATTAAATTAAAAAAAAAAAAAAGGAATGAGGGCGCTTGCCAACCAGGATTTAGATGGAGTTAGCCTTTCTGGGTCCAGGCTACCC
The DNA here is from genome assembly GCF_039906515.1 of Pseudorca crassidens. Lineage (NCBI taxonomy): Eukaryota > Metazoa > Chordata > Mammalia > Artiodactyla > Delphinidae > Pseudorca > Pseudorca crassidens. The sequence continues at coordinate 77,052,521 of NC_090309.1, read as the reverse complement.
ATGACTGACAAGTCATTTACAACTTCAGCCAGGGGGAAGAACTTGGAACACGGGGTCATCGTCAGGTGCTTACTCCAAAGGTCACTGACATCTGTTCCCCTAGGGAGCCCATAAGCACCTCCCTTGACAGCCTCTGTTATTCTAGGTACTATCAGGACACCACAGAGGTCATTGCTCACAGGTGAGACCCTTACTCAATGCTGAAAACTCTTGTCTTAGAAATAATTCTAACAAATCTGACTAGCTTCTTAGTACTGCTGGAGAAAAGTGCCAGTTAGAACTGAACTGAAAAGCCGCTTGCTATACTCAGGCCCACAAATGTCACTTTTGGCTGCTATCAGACAGGGATGGAAGAGGAAAAAACGCAAAGCAGAATCCCAAGTGCACCAACAGAAGGGCACCAGGCCAGGGGCAAAGTGCTCTTCAGAGCTCAATAAACCCGGGAGACAAACGCCATAACCTAACATGGTGACAGCTATGAGGACCCTGGCATCCAGAGATTTAACTATGCTTAGTAGTCTTTCATTAATAAAGGAAGGGAAATAAATATTTCAGAGTCCCGCCCAAAGTAAGAATATTTTTGAGGGTAATAAGGATTCTTAGCTTTCTGAAAAAACCTGGATACCAAGGATATCTCATTCTCAAGAAACTTCAGAATCCAAAATTCTGCGGCAATAAAAAAGATTCCTCTATAAACTACTCCAAAATTCAAGCTTTTCATTAATTCTTTCCAGGCTCCTCTCCCTCCCTTTCTTATTTCTCTCCCCACGAATCTGGGTTAATGAGGTTTTATTGGAACCCACTATGAGCCACAGGTAGAGACTTAAACCAGCCCCACCCTCCCTGTGGAGCTCAAGCCAGGAGTGACATCACCTCCAGAAGGCTCCGAGCCCAGGCAGAGGAAGTTAATGCCTCCTCCAGCCCCACCCACTCCGCCAGGCCGTCGGGAAATGTCTCTACTAGCCCCCATAATTAAGGCAAAAAGGGATTTTCTGCCTTTCAAGAAAGAGAAGAGAGAAAGAGAGGAAACAGCAAATAACTTTCCAGAACAAGCAATTTTTCTTGCATGGCAGAAACAAAAGACCATGGGAATCTCACACACACACAACCACGCGGAAACCTTTTTAGACAAACCTGTTCTCGTCTCTTGGGAGTGGTTTTGAGCAACCTCCTGCCCTAGCAGCCTTTCCTTGTCCAAAGTCAGGCGCCCAGGATCATACCCTACCTCACTGATCCCCAGGGGATTCTGACCTGCTTCCCACTGGGGCCAAAGTGAACCCTGGGAGAAGCCAGATTTCTGCAACCAGTGGACACCTCCTATTTCAGCAAATCCCACTGCCTTATTTCTTTTAGTAAGAGAGTAGAAGAGGGCTCTGGGAAGGTACTTTGTGCCCCCACTTTGAACCAAATATGGACAGCCACTATAAAAGGGAGAGGACAGGGCTGGGAAAGAGAAAACAAACTAAACTTAATAAACAAACAAACAAAAACCTAAGTTCTGAGCCAGTGTCTGACCCCAAAGCTTAGTGCTTTCAGGCTTAGCTCAAACACCCCCTCCAGGAAGCCCTCCTACCACCACAGCTCTAATGAGCCTCCCTCCCTTCCTCGTTTCCCCCTTGAAACTCAACTGCCCTGCCTTTCCATAATGTATCACATTTTCTAGGGTAGAAAAAAAAATGCAGCATCTGCTTCTTCCCAGCACACAGAAAAAGTCTGGGAAACGTGGCCCACAGAGAATTTCTAATCCCATCTGCCTCCCCGTGTTAAAAGGTGCTCTGGGATCCCCGCTCAGGAATGCCAGCCTCACCTAAGGCAAGCAAAGGAACCACCACCAGCACTCCTGATTCTGGCTGGAAATAGGCGGAGTGCTGCTAAGGCCCCATCTTGTGCCTGGAGAGAGTGGGGCAGCCAGGAAAGGCCAGGTGGGCCAGGGAGGTAAGCCAAACACCTTCACCCTCTTCTCCAGAGTATTAACTATTGGTTCAAGGTGCAGTCTGAATGCCACAGAAGCCATACTCTTCAAGAGTGAAGGGGAAGCCAGCTGCCAACTTCTTGGACCTAAAAGCCAGGCGTGCTGTGGAGACCCAGCTCAGAAATCCTGTCCTTCCCCATGGCTCCCCCAGATAGGGCACCCCACATGAACACTCCAACTCATCAGCAATTCAAGTGGCATTAGGGACCCCTTCCTGGATTCCAAAATGTTTCCAAGCATTAACAGTCACCTGGGAAGCAAGGAGGGCACTTCACAGATCAGCCTGAAAAGCACCTCACCTGAGCCAGACCCTGCAAAACACCGCAAGGCTCTCAACGATTGGGAGCTACTATCATTATGGAGGGACCCGCTTTCAGAGGGTTGGCGTTGCTGAGAGACTTGTCCAGATAATACATTATAAGTGGAGGACCGGAGTACCCACGCCCGGCAGCCGCTCCTTCCCCTCCCACGTGCCTCCTTTTGCCAGAGCTAGGGAAGTCGAGCCGTCCAGATGTGCTGGCCAGAGACTGCCACTTCCGGCACGGGAAGAGCCCCTCGGTCCGCACCTCCCTTCTTCATCCCGGGGGATGGCAGACCCGGCCCGCGGGGAGGACCCCGGGACTCCAGCAATGGGTGTGGGGACTGGGGGGGATGGACATGACCACCCGGCGGCCAGGGCTGACACCTGGCGGCAGCCCAGGTCCCAGCCCATATTAGGGACGGCGCTGCGGGGCGGTTCCCAGGAAAGGGTTACAGGGGCCGAGAACAAAGCGCCCCCTTTGGGGAAGGCGGGCCAGCGGACTGCGGCTGAGGCGGGAGATCACTTTCTGGGGACCCTCGGGATGCTCTTTGTCGGCCAGGTCCCTCTTCAGAGGGGACTCACCCCTCGCCAAAGGTGGATGCTGGAGTCCTACCCAAAGGCCTCCCCCCCAGCCTCGGGCTCCACATTTGTCCCCCTTTTCCTCCAGCTCCACTGGGCGGGCCAAGGGACCCGCCTTCCCTCGGCGCGGCTCCAGCACAAAGCCAGGCCGGGGGAGGGGAAGAGCCATTCGCGGGTCCACTCTTGGGGAAGCTGCCCGCGCGCCGCGGCGGTGCCCAGCGCCGGCTCGCGTCCCTCCCCGGGCAGCACAACTTCAGCAGCCCAGAAGTTGGGTTCTTGCGGGTCTCTAGCATTCTGGGGCCAACTTCCCGGAACCTCCTTCTACCAGCTCGGCCCGGCTCGTCTCGGGCAGCCAACGGACAGCCGAGGACCCCGCCTCCGCCCGCCCGCCCGCCCCAGTCCCCCTCGCAGCCCTGGCTGGGGCTCCTTAGCGAACACGCCCGCCTGCTCCAGCGCCGACACCGCTGCGCCCAAACTTGCCTCCGCCCGAGGGGCCAGAAGCCGAGGCTCGGCGAGTCTGGTTTGAATTAGGGTCCGCGGACGGGGCGTAGTTGCCGCGATCACCGCATCCTCCCGGGTCACAGGCGGGGGAGCCGGCGCCGCGGCGCCCGGGGTGACCGGGTGGGAGCCGGCGACCCCAGGCGCCGCCGCAGGCTGGCGGGCTTCTTCGCCTGTGGAACCGTTTTACCTAATTGAGCGCGGAGCCCCGGCGCAGGTTCCGCTCCGCTGGGCGCCGCGGGCCCCGGGTCTCCGCCCCGAGCGGCGGAACCCGTGCGGCGCCCCCCGACGGCGGAGGTAATTGAGGCGGGAGCCTTGATTTCGGGTCTCCGGGTACCGGGGCCCGCCGGGCTAGCGCGGGAAGAAGGGAAGTCCCCGCTTCCCCTCCCCCTCCACGTGCAGCCGCCGACATCGGCGGCTCTGCCAACCCCGGCTTCCCGCCGCCTCCCAGCCCGGCCCCGGGCCACACTCACCGGGAGGGCCGGCTGCAGGCGCAGCGCCAGCGCGCAGAGCCAGAGCCAGAGCGCCGGGCGCCTCATGCTGCCCGGACCGGCGGCTGGAGCGCGGCGAGCTGCGCAGGTCAGGGCTGCGCTGCGCTGCCCAGACTGCACGGGGCTCCGCGTCGGCTCCGCGGGTTGCGCTGCGCGCAGCTCCCTCGAGCGATGTCCAGCGCGCGGCTGGCTGTCCGAGGCGAGGGCTGCGGGGTCCGCCGGCTGCAGTCCGCTTTCTACGGCTGGATTCCTCCCCACTCAGCTCGGCTCCCGCCTGCACCTCTCCCGCCGAGCTCCGCCTTATAATAAAGCCGCAGGCCCTTAGCCGTTGCAAAAACTAGCCCCCCACCCCCAGCTCTCCAGGTCCTGGGGCCAGCCCCAGTCCCCACCCCCTAAGACCACGCCCCCTTAGTGGCCCGGCCCCTCAGGATTGCCCCGCCCCCGGCCTGCGGTGCGTGGGCAGAGCCTCGCCTATCTCCGGAGCCACCTTCCCAGCTGGCTGTGGTTCCGGCGTTGCAGCTCAGCTGCTCCTAGGTTCCCGGGTGGTGGGGGCCGAGCGCACTCCTTTGCGCCCCGGCCCAGGGTATTGAGGCTCTGCCTGGGAGAGTGGCGGGAGGGACGGCAGTTGGTTGTCGACTGTGGGCGACGGTCTGCAGCGCCCTCTGGGAGTGGACACCGAGCGCCCTCCAGGTGCGTGGGACTCCCAGATCCGGGCAGGAACACTTCGAGGCTGTGCGGGGCCCCGAGGTGATGGGGCCTTAAACGGATGGACGCTTCCCTGGCTGCGGATGGGGCTGTCAGCTCCCCCCCTCCCTCCCCCCAGCACAGGTTCCCACATGCGCTCGCCTTCTGCCAGTATTGGGAACGCGGGGCCTTACTTTAAACAGCTGGACACGCTCAGGAGGGGCTGTTAAAAAATTAAAAAATTTAAGAATCTCCAGTCACCTCCGCCTGCCGAGGCGAGGTGGGGAATTAAGAAAGGACTTTTCGGTGTCTCTGTAGAAAACAGTGCCCTCTCTCTTCATCCTCCGAGCTAAAAGGAAAAATAAACGGCTTTGTGTCCAGGTGATCTCCGGCCTGCAGGTCTGAGAAGCACCACTGAGGTTTCTGCTCCTTCATGATTCCCGCAGAGGCCCCAGACCTCAGTCTTTCCATCACCAATCTGGAACCTCGGTGCAAAAAGACTATGGAAGACCTGCGGGTGTACTGCAAAAGGTCCCGAAAGAAAAGGGGGGGGAGACTTCCCTGGCGGTCCAGTGGTTAAGACTCCATGCTTCCATTGCAGGGAAAGAAAAGGGGAAGAATCGGCGGAGCCCTGCCGGCAATCTGGTAGGCGGAAGAGATGGTGCCAAACGACCTTGGACCTGGAGACCAAAGATGGCGTCTTCCCCACCCGCCCTCCCTAGGCAGAGGACAAGGCCCGCCCGGTTGGCCGGAACTAGAAACCAAAAAGCCTCCTGAGGCGTCTTGGCCTCTTGGGCAGTCTCCCGTGTTTCTCTTTAAACGGATTAAACATTCCCGGGTCCTGGGTTTTGCAAGTAGGGACAGTTAGCTGTGGGCCCCTGGATTCTTCTCCACCCACCCTGCAGGTTTGCGGTGAGCTAAGCAACCTCCTGCGCCCCATCTTAGCCGCTCCTCCCATCAGGCCACTAAAAAGTGATGCCCCACCCCCACGCCCACACAGCACTCAGCCCTGGTTTTGCCTCTGCTCCTGTATACTTGTTTGACCTCAGGAAGCTCTCCCTTCCGGGGTCTCAGTGTCCCCGGATCTGTCTATGAGGGACGACAGATCCTCATCCGGGTTCTTGAGGCCTGATGCAGGGTCTCTTAGTGCCTCTGTTTCAAGGATCGTCCAACAGCATGGTACCAGGCAGGGCTCCTCCAAGGAGCTCAGGGGGTCTGGGGTAAAATGCCCTTTTGGTAGAAGACCATGAAAAAAAAAAAAAGAAGACCATGTGTGTGTCCGCCAGGGGGTGGCTCATGGTCTGAAGTCAGCTCTCTAGCCCTTTCAACCCAATATGGAGGAAAAGTAGGTACGTTTGAAATCTTGCCTCTCTCTAATGCACAAAATAAAGAAGATTGAGGTCAGGGAGCATGTGATGGAGTCTTTTTATATTATAAAAATGACCAGTTCACTGTTTCTTTCAAACTGAGTAAATTTGCCCCAGATCAATGTATATTTCTCTGGGCAGATTAGGAAGAGGAGGGGACTCAAGGAGGACACTTAAACAGAAAAAGGAAGTAGAGGGTCAGGGCTTGCCTTGACCCAGCTGATTCCTGGCCTGCTTGCTCCTCCTCCCAACCCAAATTCTGCAAGAAAATCTTCCTCCCAGAAGCTCTCTCAGAGTCCCATAGTAGCCAGGACATGTGCCTCCTCAGATCCCCTACGACCCCTTGGAATGCCACAGGGACGTAAGCCCATATGCACTGCTGTGGCCACCCTGTCCGCACTCTCATCAGCCCCTTCCTTGGGATTCCCCCAGACCTTCATAGATCTGACACCTAAAGGGTTAATGTCTGGCTGAGCAGAGGGCCTGCAGCCTCCCATCTGGAGGCACTAAGTCTAGGCCTCCTCCTGATTCGTGTTCCTAATGGGGGTATTAAATATTTTTAATATCATCCCTGTTGAGTCACTAACTGCCTTCAGTGTTGCTTCCTTCTCCCATGAGAGAAAAGAAGTTCCTGGAAGGCAGGGCCAGTGTCCCCGCCCCTCATTTCTGTCACTTTTCCCACGTACACACAGGACTTCCTTCTGGGAGAAAGGCTTGCTGTTGCCACTGGGGTGGCAGCTGGAGGAGAGAGGGTAGGAAGAGGCTGGCAGCTGTGTGTGTGGGCGGGGGGAGGGTGAAACTTGGGCACGGGGGCTGCCCCTTTGTTGCATTAGGCACCTACATTGGCACAAGCATTCTCTGGGCAAGATGACATCTATCAAAACTTAAAATGCACTTATCCATTAACTCAGGAATTCTGCTTCAGTGAATTCACTCTTCATAAGTATTTTCACCAGTGCCCAAAGAGGCATGTCTAAATGTTCACTGATAAAGGAATAGTGAAATAAATGTGGGTATTCCCACACCATGGAATACTATACAACACTTTTTTAAATTAAGAAAATGGTATGGAACATTTTTCAAAACCTATTTTTAGGTTAAAAAAGCGATGTAAAGAATGATCTATATGTAGTATAGCCAACATTTTCTTAAAACAAAAACGTGTGTAAACATAGACTGCATATGTATATAGTAAAAAAGGTCTAGGGAAGGAAAATGGGATGGGGAAAGTGAAGGAGAACTTTAAAATTTTCTCAGTATTATTAAGTGTTTATAATTAGAATATATATATATTACTTATCTAATTTTTTAAATTAGAAGTTATTTACTCAATCAGTGAAGATGCTTTCAACCTCAACTAATAGCTTCCACTCAAGTCGCTTGAATAATAGGACATTTATTGCATGTACCTATACCTGTATTACCCACTCAACAGCCAAAAACTCCACAACACTGGAACTTAAGCCCCTCCTACCCTTCGGCTCTGCCTTCTCCTCTGTGGCTCCACCTTCAAGATGGTGACAGAATGGCAGCGTTACAGCCACGCCTAGGACCAAGGCCACCTTCTCCTAGTGTCTTTCTTAGGAGTAAGGAAATAGTTCCTGAAGTTCACTCCCCACCACACACACACTTCTCTTCCCATCTCACTGACCTGAAGTGTGTCCTGTGCCTTCATGAAGGCAGCACTAGCAAGGGGAGCTTGAATACCAGTGTGGGTGTAGCTTAACCTTCTAGGGGCTTTGATTTGGGGGAGCCAATGCCACATCCACTAAATATTTCGAGTTCTTAAAGAGTATTAGACGCATGTAAGGGCATGCTTCCAGACGATGCGTTTTCAGAGTAACTTCTTGCCATTGTGAAGCATTTTAAAATACCGTTAATCGTTTTACTGTGAACCATTTCAAACATATAATAAAAAATAAGGTTCCCTTATATGTGGAATCTAAAAAAATGGTACAAATGAACTTATTTACAAAACAGAAATAGAGTCACAGATGCAGAAAACAAACTTATGGTTACCAAAGGGGGAGAGGGGTGAGGAGGGATAAACTGGGAGATTGCGATTGACATATACACACTACTATATATGGAATGGATAACTAATAAGGACCTACTGTATAACATAGGGAACTCTACTCAATACTCTGTAATGACCTATATGGGAAAGAATCTAAAAAAGAGTGGATACGTGTATATGTACAACTGATTCACTTTGCTGTACAGCAGAAACTAACACAACATTGTGAATCAACTATACTGCAATAAAAAATTTAAAAAAAGAAAAATAATAATGTTCCTCAGAAAATTAAAAATAGAATTACCATATGATCTAGAAATTCCACTTCCGGATATATACCCAAAAGAATTAAAAGCAGGGACTAGAACAGATATTTGTACACCCACGTTCATGGCAGCATTATTCCCAATAGCCAAAAGGTGGAAGCAACCCAAGTGCCCACTGACAGATGTATGGATAAATAAAAGGTGGTATATAAGTACAAAGGAGTATTATTCAGCCCTAAAAGGGAAGGAAAATCTGGTACATGCCATAACACTGATGAACCTGGAAGATTTCCTGCTCAGTTAAATAAACCAGTCACAAAAGGACAAATACTGTATGATGCCACTTACGTGAGGTTCCTAGGGTAGCCAGACTCATAGAGACAGAGGAGAGAGTAGTGGTTGCCAGGGGTTGGAGAGAGGGGAGAATGAGGCATTATTGTTGTTGTATTTTGTTTTTTTTTCTTGGCCGTACCGTGCGGCATGTAGGATGTTAGTTCCCTGAACAGGGATCAAACCCATGCCCCCTGCGGTGGAAGCACGGAGTCTTAACCACTGGACCGCCAGGGAAGTTCCCATTTTAACCATTTTAAGTGTACAGTTCAGTGGCATTAAGCACATTCACACTGTTGTGCAACCATCACCATCTATCTACAGTATAGATCTTCTTTCATCTTCCCAAAATGAAACTCCATATCTATTAAACAATAATGCCTTGGACTTCCCTGGCGGTCCAGTGGTTAAGACTCTGAGCTTCCCTGGGACGAAGTTAGAGAGTGGCATGGACATATATACACTACCAAATGTAAAATAGCTAGCTAGTGGGAAGCAGCCGCATAGCACAGGGAGATCACCTCGGTGCTTTGTGAACACCTAGAGGGGTGGGATAGGGAGGGTGGGAGGGAGATGCAAGAGGGAGGGGGTATGGGGATATATGTATATGTATAACTGATTCACTTTGTTATAAAGTGAATATAGTTTCTATAGTTTCTAACACACCATTGTAAAGCAATTATACTAACACACCATTGTAAAGCAATTATACTCCATGGACATGCAGGCAGACACACTTATTCAGGACCTCTGCCCAATAGGAGCCAGGCAGTGAGGCCAGGCGAGTTCAGAGGAGGCCCGTGAGATGGTGGGAGCTTCTAATGACAAGTAGGCCTTGTCTCTGCAGAGCAGAAAGGGAAGGGCCCTCCAGGCAGAGGACACAGAGTGAGCAAAGTGAGAGGGGCTGGAAAGTGCCTTGTTTTACTGGAAACCAGATCACTGCGCTTATGCTGGGAAGGTGCAGTGGGCTGGGGTCGTGGAGGGCTGTGAACGCCAACGCTGGGTGGTGGTCCTGCACTCGCAGACGGTGGAGAGCCCTCTGATGAGAAGGCAATTTTCCCACATTTCTCCTGGCCTGAGGGGGAGGGTCTGGGCCACCCTCCAGTCCTCTAGACGAGCCCTCTTTGGGGAGGAGACAGGCTAGGAGTGAGAGCTTCAACTTCCTGCCAAAGGGTCTCTTAATTTACCCATCTTGATCCATTCAATCGTTCAGTTATTCATTCATCAAACCCTTCCTTAGAAAATGGGCTTTATTGTTATTTTAAAGTTTGCTGGTCGTAATAAATTCAAACAGTGTCAAAGCAAACAACAAAACTTGAAAAGTTCCTTTAGCCCACTCCTCAAGGTAACCACTGTTAAAAGTTTGTTATGAATCCTTCCAGTTTTTTTCCTATGTATACACAGTTGCATGTGTGTGTTAATATTTAGGTTAACTATATATATTGGGCCTATTTCCAAGTCAACATATATAGATCCATCCCATTTTTTAAAAATACAAGTAACCCAAGTATATATTCAGGCTATCAAAAATTCAAACAAATTCAAACGCTACGAGAAGGGCGGGGTTTATTCAGACCTTTTCCTCTGCATTTACACACATAAATGGTACTTATACAGACATCTGCAACTCGCCTTTTTGACTTAACATGTCTTAGACATGTCGGTATCTATAACCAGACTCAGTCTTGCGGCGATTCCCTGGTTTGGCTCTGTGTTGGTCTTTCACCATCTCCCTTCTGATGGGTGATGTTGTTAAGACTTTGCTATCAAAAAATGCTGCCGAATATCCTCACATGGGCTTCTTCATGCAGGGAGTCAACCTTCCTAGGATGGCAGTGGATGGGCTGCATGGAAGGAGATTCTGAGAACTCTGCTGAATTGGTCCCCCTGCAGGCTGGGCTTCCGCATCCCTTCCCAGGGCTGTTAAAATGGCATCGAACACCTGTCCTGACCCAGGTCCTGGCACAGCTCTTGGCAGGGATACAGTCTTAGGGTCCTATGATGTGGTGATTCAGGGGCCATGGGGGCCCAGAACTGAACAGGGAAGGCTTCCCAAGAGTAGAGTTTTGCCGGGTAGAGCAGCAAGTGGGAAGATCTGTTCCAGGTGGACAAGGGCTTGCCTGCCAGGCCTGGAAGGGCCAGGGCCATCCGTGCCCTGGTGAGTATCGCTGTCCCCTTAGTGTTCAGGACCACGGAGGAGGGGAGGGGCAGAGGTGGAGCCAAGCTAAGGAGTGTGAAGGTCACTGAGGAAGGTCACAGAGGGGCAGAGACGCTTCATCCCCCTTTCTCCCCCACCCACGCCTTTCACGCCCAAGCACATGGTCAAGCCCGACCCAGGAGAGTGGGAAGGGAAAGAGGCAGGAAACTCCCATCTGCTAAGAGCCCACAGTGAAGTAGGCCCTGTGTGAAGAGGGGTTTTCTTTTGTCCCCCCTCCCTCCTTCCTTCTTTCCTGCCCTCCTTCTTTTCTTTTGTCTAATTAATAGACTTTTTAAGAGCAGTTTTAGGTTTACAGAAAAATTGAGGAGAGAGTACAGAGAGTTCCCATATACAAGCCCCCCATAGTTTCCCCATTACTAACACCCTGCATTACTGGGCGGGGGGGGGGGTTACATCTGTTACAATTGATGAACCAATATTGATACATTATTATTAACTAAAGTTCACAGTTTACATTAGGATTCATTCTTGGTGGTGTACATTCTATGAGTTCTGATAAATATATACGGTCATGGACCCACCATTATCATATCACACAGGGTAGTTTCACTGCCCTAAAAATCCCCTCTGCCCCACCTATTCATCCCTCCCCACCACACAACCCTAGTAAACCCTGAGCTTCTTACTGTCTCCATAGATTGAGCTTTTCTAGAATGTCATATTGTTGGAATCACACAGCACGTAGCCTTTTTTTTTCCATAGCAGCATTATTTACAATAGCCAAGACATGGAAGCAACCTAAATGTCCATCGACAGATGAATGGACAAAGAAGATGTGGTACATCTATACAATGGAATATTACTCAAGCCACTGAAAAGCATGAAATAATGCCATTTGCAGCAACATGGATGGACCTAGAGATTATCATACTAAGTGAAGTCATGATAACACTCCTACGTGGAATCTTAAAAAATGATACAAATGAACTTATTTACAAAACAGAAACAGACTCACAGACATAGAAAACAGACTTATGGTTACCAAAGGGGAACAGGGGATAGAGGGATAAATTAGGAATTTGGGATTAACAGACATACATTACTGTATATAAAATGGATAAACAACAAAGGTCTAACGTATAGCACAGGGAACTATATTTAATATCTTGTAATAATCTATAATGGAAAAGAATATGAAAAAGAATAACTGAGTCAGTCTTTGCTGTACACCTGAGACGTTGTAAATCAACTGTACTTCAATTTTTAAAAAATTAAAAATAAAATAAAATAAAATTTTAAAAATTTGTGGTAGAACCACAAGGGATTTCTTTGTGAAATAAGGTGATCAGACACTTTATCTGATCTTCCCACTTATTCTATAATAAATGTCATAAATGAACAAAGGGATGGATGAATGAATGGTGTCCATCGTGATGGATTTGGCCAATGCTTAGAGAAATGTGCACATCGAGATTGTTCTTTGGTGGGTAACTCCAGGCCTAGCCCCTTTAGCCACTCACCCACACCCAGATGAAGGTAAATATTCTCTTCCTTGTTGGAAAAGACCAGAACCCACCCCCAAGCCCACCCTAGGACAACTTGTGCACTTACCAGCATCAAATATTCTCATCCTGGCTCCACACATGACCCTGGGTTTCCACATTTTCTACCAAAGGTAGGATTCTCCCCGCACCACCCTGCCCTGCTGCTCTGGCTTGAGAATCTTTGCAGAAGAGAACCAGAATTGCCCACAAACGGCTTTGTCTTTTCTTCCCAAATCCCAGAATTGTTAGAGATTTGCCCTGGGCTACACTTGTTCGTGAAAGATTAACAAATAAGAGAAATCTCCAAAATTAACACCAAGTCACCCCATTCCGCTTTTCTCATTAGACAGCACACTTTTTTTTAGAAAATAAAGTGAATATAAAGATGAGGGTGGAAAAATTCCTCCTCTGTTTTCTGTCCCAACCCAACTGGGTCTCATCTGAAAACTCACGCGTCTCCTGGAGATACCCTTGGCCTCCTTTGTAAGTGCATTGATGCTCATACACCTGCAGAGACCTGTGTCTTTGCATTTGCTAAGGGTCTCCTATAGGCCTGGCTCTGTTCTTGCAGTTTTACTGCCTTAATTTGTTTAACCCACAATCATCTTGCAAAAAAGGGACAGTTACCGTCTGTGTTTTACCAATGAGGGCACTGAGCTCACAGCACTTTGGGACTAACTTGCGCACAGTGCTGGGAGGGGCGAGGCCAGGGCTCATGACAGGTAACCGGGCCGAATGTCGCAAACAAGGGAATGCACGAGTGCACGCGTGAAGGCCTGGATGCATACACGGCAGCCGCCGGCCGAGTGCCCGCGCACACCAGGTGCTGAGAATCCACGAAAGGCGCCAGGGGCCTTGCATCCCACCTCAAGTCCTGGATGTCACAGCTGCTGCTTCTCCTGGAGCTGCTGGGATGTTGTGAGGTCTGCTGAACTCTGCCTCCACAAAAACCCAACGCTCACAGGGACATCCTGATGCCATCCAGGCGTCTGAACGCCCTGATCCCCTGGAGCAGCCAGTGCCCGTCGAGCGCATCCACTCTCCAACGTTCCGGAAAGGGAAGCCAAGTTCGGTTGTGAATGATGTGGGCTTTGTCGTGTGGACCTTCGTGGTTTTCTAGCTTACTTTCCACTCAATGAAGGAGCCGGGGCACCGGTGCGTTGCCCCTTGCTCACGGCCGTCTCCGCAGAACCATGGTAGATGTTTAGTGCAAAGCTTTTTTCCCCCTTTCTGCTTCGTCCGGTGTCACTGGCTCACACAGTGCCGCACGCAGCCTTTTCATATTGGCTTCTTTCACCAAGTAACATGCATTTCAGGTTCCTCCCTGTCTTTTCATAACTTGATGGCTCATTTCTCTTTATCTCAATAATATTCCATTGTCTGGATGCATTCATTTGTGTATCCATTCACCTACTGAAGGATATCTTTGTTGCTTCCAAGTTTTGGCAATTATGAGGTCAAGCTGCTATCAACATCTGTGTGCAGTTTTTTGCATGGACATAAATTTTCAGCTCATTTGGGTAAATACTTAGGAGCACCATTGCTGGGTCATGTGGTAAGACTTTATTTTCATAATAACAAATACAGTCACATAATAAAAAAATCATAAAAAAATCGAACAATACTATATATAACATGAAGGTTGCACCTTGGCCCCAGCCCTAATCCTGTGCTTACCTTATTTTACAAATGAGGAAAGCGTGTCCCTGGGATGTAAGTGACTTGTTCTGGAGTCCACACCAGTAAGCTGTGGAACAAACATTGCCCTGCAGACCGTTGGAAGAGAGTCAAGGGTGCTGGCCTGACTGCAGGTGTGAGGGTGATGGAGGTGGGGGGCTTTGCTTACCCCCTTCCCCTCCCCTTCAGAACCCAGTCATCACAAAGTGAGAAAACCAGGCTATGGGAAGAGGCCTCCGTGTGTGGCTGACAGCTGGCAGCTGGCGTCAACTGCCAGACATGTGAGAGAATTCACTGTCTTATGATTCTAGCCCCCAGCCTTCAGCCTGCCCCCAGCTGACCAAATGCAGCAGACGTGCTGCGCTGCTGATTCTGGTCCACACGGCTAATCTATGAGTGTTTGTTTGTTTGTTTTTTTTTGGCTGCACCAATCAGCTTGTGGGAACTTAGTTCCCTGACCACGGATTGAACTGGGCCTTGGCTGTGAAAGCGTGGAGTCCTAACCACTGGACCACCAGGGAATTCCCCAACTAATCTATGAATTAAAAAAAAGAAGAAGAAGAAGAAGGAGGATTGCTGTCGTTTTAAGCTGCTGGATTTGGGGGTGGTTTATTTCATAGCAAAAATAGAGCAAAATGTATTAGAATATGACAGAATATTGCAGGCTCATCTTGGACACTTCCTACCCTAGACCTGTAATTAGCCAATGAGAAATGGCACTTGAAGAACATAGTCTGAACTCTTTGGATGAATTGAATTTATAGATTAATTTGAGGGAAAGTAACAATTTGCAACATCAAATCTTCTTATCCAGGAATATGCTGTCGCTATTTTCATCCATTCTTCTTTACCATCTTTCAATGAAAATTATTTTCTTCACATTGAAAATTTCTTATTTGCTTTTTTCATGGTTACTTCAGAGCTTTAGGTACTATCATGAATTTTTTAAAAATTTAGCTCTTTTTGGTGGATAGAAAAGCTATAGCTATTACTAGTTGTTGTATATTAATCTTGTATCTGGCCAACTGCTTGAACTCTTAATAGTTCTAAAACTTTTTCAGTTGATTCTCTTGGATTTTTTAGGTAAACCATTCTATCATTTTTTTCCTTTCTAAAACTTATACCTCTTACGCTTTTCTTTCTTTCTTTCTTTCTTTTTTATTTTAAATATTTATTTATTTGGCTGTGCCGGGTCTTAGTTGCGGCATGTGGAGTCTAGTTCCCTGACCAGGGATCAAACCCAGGCCCCCTGCATTGGGAGCACAGAGTCTTAACCACTGGACGACCAGGGAAGTCCCTCTAATGCTTTTCTTAAAGCATTGTCTAGGGCCCCCTGCTTTATGTTGAATAACGGTGGAGATTGTGGACATCCTTATTCGCTTCTGTCTTTAATGGGATTACTTCTAATGTTTCAACATTAAGCTTGCTGTTTGCTTTATTTATTTATAATACAAACACCAAGCCATTTTATTTTATTTTTTAAATTAATTAATTAATTAATTAATTTTTGGCTGCATTGGGTCTTCACTGCTGCATGTGGGCTTTCTCTAGTTGCAGCGAGCAGGGGCTACTCTTCATTGCAGTGCACAGGCTTCTCATTGCGGTGGCGTCTCTTGTTGTGGAGCACGGGCGCTAGGCACATGGGCTTCAGTAGTTGTGGCACACGGGCTCAGTAGTTGTGGCGCACAGGCTTAGTTGCTCCAGGCATTTGGGATCTTCCTGGACCAGGGCTCGAACCTGTGTCCCCTGTATTGGCAGACGGATTCTTAACCACTGTGTCACCAGGGAAGCCCCGCTATTTGCTTTAAATTTTTGATAGATACTACTTTTTAGGTTAAGGAAGTTTCTCAACATTGTTAGCTTGTTATGAGTTTTTATCAGCAATGGGTATTGAGCTAGACACCTGAAACTAACACAACATTGTAAATCAACTATACTTCAATAAAAACTTAAAAAAAAGAAATGGGTATTGAAATTTATCAGTTGCTTTTCTTACTGTTTGATATGATTTGTTTTCCCTTATGCATTAATGTACTAAATTACATTAATACAATTTCTAATGTTCAACTATCCTGAATTCCTGTGATAAAATTCTGCGTGGTCATGAAATATGACTGCTGGATGTGACTGGTTTACGTATTACCTAAGAGTTTTGTATCTATACACGTAAATGAAAATAGCCCACGGTTATTGTTTGTGTGCGTACTATCATTCTGTGTTGTTTTCCAGGTTATCACAGCTTTGTAGAATAAGCTGGGAAACTTTCATTATTCTCCATGGTCTGTAAAGTTTATATAAACTAGAAATTACATGCTCCTTGAAGATTTACAGTAGGCTCACCGCCCAGACAGTCTGGGCTTGTGCCTTTATTTTAAGGGTGTATCTTTGTTACCTCTTTTTTTCTTTCTTTCCTTCCTTCTCAAACATTTTTAAGTGTACAGCTCAGTAGTGTTAAGTATACTCACATTGTTGTGCAACAGATCTCTAGAACTTTTTCATCTTGCAAAACTAAAATTCTATATTCATTTAACAGCGACTCTCCATTTCCCCCTCACCCCCCCAGTTCCTGGCAACCACTATTCTGTTTCTATGAATTTAACTATTTAAAATTCCTCATTTAAGTGGAATCATACAGCATGTCTTTTTGTGACTAGCTATTTCACTTAGCATAATGTCCTCAAGGTTTATTCATGTTGTAGCTTGTGTCAAAATTTCCTTCTTTATTAAGGCTGAATAATATTGCATTGTATGTATATACCACATTTTTTTATCCATTCATCCATCAATGGACACTTGGATTGTTTCTGCCTTTTGGCTATTGTGAATAATGCTGCTATAAACATGGGTGTGCAAATATCTCTTTGAGATCCTACTTTCTTTTGGATATATACCCAGAAGTGGGATTGCTGGATCATATGGTAATTCTATTTTTAATTTTTTGAGGAACCGCCATACTATTTTCCATAGCAGCTGCACCATTTTACAGTCCCACCAGCAGTGCACAGGGCTCCAGTTTTTGTACATCCTCACTAACACTTGCTATTTTCTGTTTGATAATAGCCATTCTAATGGGCAAGGGGTAATATCTCATTGTGGTTTTGATTTGCAGTTACCTAATGGTTAGTGATGTTGAGTATTTTTTCATATGCTTGTTGGCCATGTGTATATCATCTTTGGAGAAATGTTTCTTCATGTCCTTTACCCATTTTTTAATAGGGTTGTGTTTTTTCTTCTTGAGTTGTAGTTCTTTATATATATTTTTTTTTTAAGATTTTTTTTGATGTGCACCATTTTTAAAGTCTTTATTGAATTTGTTACAACATTGTTTCTGTTTTATGCTTTGATTTTTTTTGGCCAAGAGGCAGGTGGGATCTTAGCTCCCCGACCAGGGATGGAACCCGCAGCCCCTGCATTGGAAGGCAAAGTCTTAACCACTGGACCGCCAGGGAAGTCCCATGTATCTTGGATATTAACCCCTTATCAGATACAAGGCTTGCAAATATTTTCTCCCATCCTGTAGGTTGCTTTTTCACTCTGCTGATTGTTCCCTTTGATGCAGGCATTTTAAAGTTTGATACAGTCCCATTTAACTACTTTTGCTTTTGTTGCATGTACTTATGGCATTACATGCCAGGAATCATTGCCAAATCCAATGTCATGAAGCTTTTCCCATGTTTTCTTCTAGGAGTTTTATAGTTTTAGGTCTTGCATTTAGGTCTTTAATCCATGTTGAGTTAATTTTTGTACATGCTGTAAGGTAAGGTCCAACTTCATTATTTAGCATGAGGATATCATGTTTTCCCAGCACCATTTGTTGAAAAGACTGTTCTTTCCTCTATTGAACGTTCTTGGCACTCGTGTTGAAGATAATTTGACCATATACGTGAGGGTTTATTTCTGCACTCTCTCTTCTATTCTGTTGGTTTATATGTTTGTCTTTATGCTAGTCCCACACTGTTTCTGTTTGTTTTGTCTTGTTTTGATTTTTTAAGATATAATTGACATATTAGTTTCAGGTGTACAACATAATGATATGGTATTTGTATGTATTGCAAAATGATCACCACAATAATTCTAGTTAACATCCAAACACTGTTTTTTGATTGCTGTAGCTTTATAAAAAGTTTTGAAATCAGGACATGTGAGACCTTCCTTCAACTTTGTTCTTTTGACTACCTTAATTTCTTTTATGATTATTGGTCTGTTCAAGTTTTCTACTCTTCTTGAATCAATTCTTTTTTTTATTGAAGTATAGTTGATTTACAATATTGTGTTAGTTAGCAAAGTGATTCAGATATATATATATGTATATATATACACACACATATACACATATACATACATATATATTTCAGATTCTTTCCCATTATAGGTTATTACAAGATACTGTTTCCTGTGCTATACAGTAAATCCTTATTGCTTATCTATTTTATGCATAGTACTTTGTATCTGTTAATCCCATATTCCTAATTTATCCCTCCCCTGCTCCCTTTCCCCTTTGGTAACCATAAGTTTGTTTCCTATGTCTGTTTTGTATCTCAATTCATTTGCATTATTTTTTAGATTCTACATATAAGTGGTATCATATAATATTTGTCTTTCTCTTGAATCAATTCTTGAACTTTATATTGCCCTAGAGAATTATCCATTTCATTTGATATTTAATTTACAGGTAGACTTTTAATATAAATGGTCTCCTATAATTAAAAAAATAATTTTATATCTGATTACTGTTTGCATCTTCCATCTTTTTCAATATCTCAAATTTGCCAAAAGCATGTCTAATTCATTCTTGTTTTTAACTGACTCTGTTCTTTTATGTGGGGTTTATTATTAATTCCTTCCACTTATTTTTTGGTAATTATTTTATTTTACTAAATTATTAAATTATCTTCAGATTTTTTTGCTAAGCATTTTCTCTGAATAGGCTTTGGCTGAGTCCCCCAGGTTTTGCATAGCACTCTCACTGTAATTAATTTTGAAGTTAGCCCAAATAGTTTATTCCAGATTAGATTAGGTCTTTTACCTAGGAGTTATTAAAAATGAACAGTATTTCAAAGATTCCTAAGATATATTTCTAGTAATAGATATATTTCTAAGATATACTTTCAGCCTCCTTTTAAAATTCTATTCAGTGAATCCTACTGCATTCCATTCAATGAATGTGCCCTGTATGATTTCAGAACTGAGCTTCAAAGAAGTAGGGGTAGGGAGGGCTCCCAAACATCCCTCCTCTCCCCTGGGTGACCCACATTCTTTCCTCCCAACCTTTGGTGTAAGATGGTTCCACCAGATGTTGAGACCCCTTGACTTTTCAAGGCTCCTTCTCATGAAAGGCCTGGGTGAGACTGAGGCGAGAGATGGGAGTTGGCAGTTGTAATGGGAATTCTTTAGCTCTGTAACTCACAGAGCTAACTTCACCCTCCCTCCAGTTTCTCCCTACTTCTGATGCTTTGCCCATCATGTAGGTGGATCCTTTCCAGCACTGCACTTGTCACTCCCTGCTCAAGAATTTATGACGATTTCCTATTGTTAACCACAGCATTGCTTCAAGGACCTCATTCTTTGAGGTGCTCATCAAATGCAACTGTAAGAAAACATGGTAGCTGATGCCACAGCCTCAACCCCAACCTCCCAGGCCCTCCTACTCATCCTAGTGTAAGTCTATTCACCTCTCCTTCCCCTTACCAGCCCAAGGCACTGCATCCAGTGCTGTGCTTTTCACCAGTATTTATCTTTGAAATCTTGATTTCCGTCTAGATTTAAAGCTACTGAGATAGAAACTAATTTTTTCTCAGGCTTACTCTCTTTCCAAACAATAAATGGGACATGTTTTCTCAGCATGATCTTACTTGATCATGGAATAGATCCATGGTGGTGTATTCTTCTCCACTGTTTACCATTCTTTCCATAAGCCCTGTCTGGCCGTGACCTAGGTTCTGGATACACAATAAAGACCTGGTCCTGAACTTGAAGGGAATCTCCTACTCAACTGCACGGGCACCAGCACTGCTCCTAAAATGTCTGCTGAGGTGGGAAAAATCACAATCTTCTCAAGCAGCCCTTGTCTTGCCTAGGAAGTCAGACGGCCATGTCCATGAGGAGTTATCGGGCAGACTCAGGCTGAATTCTGTGAGTGGTATCAGGAGTTGGGTGAGACCCTCTGGGTTTCTGATTTCTAAATACCTACTCTGAGGAGACTTCAGCTTGTCTTAACATTGTTGTGCAGGCAGATGCCAGAGGGATTGATTTAGAAGGCCAACAGGCATTATCTGTCTCAATTAAATGCTTCCCTTGCTATAATAAGCCAAGTTGGCAGAAATTACTGAGGAGTGTTACTGTGGCTTCAAGTCACATCAGTCGGATGGACCCATACAGAACACTTTTCCTCACTTGGCTATCACTAGAGCTCACCTCTCAAAGCAAGCAGATACCCATAAAATATCCAAGGCGACTCTTTAATCTTACACTCAGCAAAACATCAATATAGGGCTTCCCTGGTGGCGCAGTGGTTGAGAATCTGCCTGCCAATGCAGGGGACACGGGTTTGAGCCCTGGTCCAGGAAGATCCCACATGCCGCGGAGCAACTAAGCCCGTGCACCACAACTACTGAGCCTGCGCTCTAGAGCCTTCAAGCCACAGCTACTGAAGCCCGCGCACCTAGAGCCCGTGCTGCGCAACAAGAAAAGCCACCGCAGTGAGAGGCCTGCGCATGGCAATGAAGAGTAGCCCCCGCTCGCTGCAACTAGAGAAAGCCCGCATGCAGCAACGAAGACACAACACAGCCAAAAATTAATAAGTAAAATAAAAAAAGAAATCAATATATTGGCAGACCACTCTTTTTACTGAAGCATAATCCCAGAACCAAGGGCTCCCAAACTACTCAGTGAAAATGATGCAAGGGATGGCTGTGAGGAATGGCAGAGACCAAAAACCTCAGTGGCTTCTGAGCCTGTAATATGCTTTCCTAGGTGTGTGTGTTTGTGAGAGATTTTCCCACCACATTGCCTTTGATTTCCTCGCGTTGCCTCCATCCTGGCAGCCATACACATCAGGGCAAAGCTACTGTTACCTATATTAGTACCAAGAAAAAAAGACTAACTGTACAAAGAAAAAGAATTAAAATGCTGTAAAGTTCCTTACTCATATCTTCAGTAGTTTTCCTACTTAGTGATTTACCTGCAGCTTGAATCGAGAGCTCATTTGCAGAAACATGAGCTCCAAGCCAAATGTTTTGAGGCTGTATGTAGGCAAATTAAAAACAAAAAACCCCTTTTCAAAAGTTAACTGTAACAGGAGGCACTGAGTACTCACTGCCCCTGCATGTCACACATATTTTCATTTAATCCTCACAATTTCTTCCCTTGCCTACACATGAGGAAATTAAAGCTTAAAAGATGAAAGTGCTTGCCTAACAATGTAAAACTAAAGGAACCTGGGCAGTCTAGTTCCAGAATCCAAACTGAACCATTACATGCTAATGCCCAGGAAAATTTGAATCTTAAGGTAGCCAATTTCTTTCTTAAACTATCAAATAGAGTACAGAGCTATTTCATATAAGTTCCTGGTAAATATTTAGAAAAGAAAGTTGTATGACTGGAACATAAACAAGAAATTATCTACAGGATGTGGAGGTAATAAAGTTCAACAAATATTCAACTTAATTTTGAGCTTCCCACAGGATCCATCCTGTAGTTGTAAGGTTCTTAGCATCAAAAGTACTCTCAGATCTGAGGTTCTGTGGGAAGTCAGGATATTATTCCTACTGTGCAGATAGATAACTTAAAGGCCTAAAGGGTTACCACACAGACCACACGCCTCAGGGCCCAACCTAGGCCTGACCCACTCCTTTTCCCTCAGCAGTGCCTTCCAGAGGCCCACTGCAGCCTCTTCCAAGTGGGCACTATTCCTTCTCACCTCTGTCTAGAGATGAATTTACTAAATGTCTGTAGCATCCAAATTCCATCACATATGTTAATCCAGTCCTTTCAAGTTAGATGGGTAAGGCAGACACTGAATGCTGCTCCTCAGGGCTTCCTCTGCCTTCCTCCCCTACTTGCCCACCCTCTTCTGAGAAACCACTGTCATTAGGGCAAATATTATAGAACACAACCCAGGTCACTTGAGGAAACTACTTTTTTGAAGTTGATAAGCTAGGGTGGGAGGACATGACATTTATTTCCTTTTTAGGATCCTTAATTTCATCACTGCAAGTGGCACAAGTAAACAACTCCAGAGGGACTTTCAGTTTGTAATAGAAGGAAACCAGGATAAAATTAAAATGGAGGATAAACAATGTGTATGATGAAAACTCCTTTTCCCATTTAGTTTTATAAGATCACCATTTTGGATTCCACTGAATTATCTGTATAGATTTAAAAAAATTAGCTATAGAAGGGACAGGAAAATGGAAACAGTATTAGCAGCGGTTGAGAATTAGGTTCTAGGTATCTTTTTATATATATTCTCAATTCTTAAAACCATGGATTTAAAAATAGTTCCATCTCATAGTAAAGATGAAGGCTCTGAGGCTAACACACCCAAGTTCACAAGGTTTGTAAACAGTGAGGTTAACTTTAAATCCGTGCCTGAACCCAAACTGTACTTAGTCTCCTGAAGTGCATGTGGAAAGGAAACAAACACGTGTGGGTAAAGATATGTGATTTAATTTGATCCTCAAAAACCATCATTTTATCAGTATCATTTTATCAGTAAGGAAACAGGCTTAAAGTTTCATCATATGAGGTGTGTAATCACGCTATGTAATTAGATTATGAATATTAAAAGACAGAATTAATACCATCAGTGTAATCATCAGTGGCCCTAGACTAGCATCCATGTGATAAAGATATTTTTGTTTTCCTTCAATCAGAGTAAATCTGAATGGTCAATGGAACTGTAATTGAGGTACAGAGGGGTATTTTATCTAGAGAAAAACACAAGACCAGATTTATTTCATACAATGTTATTCACACATTTTTCATTTTCTAATTTATACATAATATACAAAGAAGTGAAGATAACATTATTTCATATGAACCAATAAGAGCCAGGACTTAAGACAAACTGGTCCAGAAACAATCCATATCAAGACACGCAAGAGCAAAGCCTAAGTGGTTCTGCCTAATTAAGTTTATTCTGAAATGTCATTTTCAGATTATACCAAAACTCCATGCCAATTTATTAAAAGGTGGAATTAGAGAGGTGGGCACCAAAAATATCAGACTGCAGAATTTCTAGAAAATACAATAAACCCTAAAATACTGGGAAGATTGGTTGTCAACACTGGGATACATGGGAACATCAGGAACCCAAGACAACTGTTCAGTTTCCCAATGTGCCATTCTCTAGGACTTTCTAAATTTGCAGAAATAATTTGCCTGTGTGAACAGAAGATAAGGATAAAGGAAAACCGGGAATTCAACTGTGCAAATCCAGGAAAGTCACCACCAATCTGCAACAAGGACAACTTTGATCCTGAAACCATGAGCTGATACTGGGAACAAAAGTTCAACACAGGTCCAAGACATTCTGAGGCTGGCAAAACAAAGTGGGGAAGAGTGGCAGAGAGCAGTTCTGTATGGAGGGAAAAAAGCTCTGTTACTGTGCCTGGGACATGCTGATGAACTAGTGTGACTATGAGAAGGGACCGTGACACTGACAAGTGGTTAAATTTTATGGCCTCAACACGAAATGTTGGGTTATTAGAAAACTAGAATAACTCAACATCAAACATGAAAAAGTATGCCTGGCACCCCAAACTTCATGCCGTTATTCTTAGGTTCATGATATGAACAGCTATGTGAAAAAACCTTTATATTCAATATTGTGCTCAGAAGATTGCTTTTCTTCTGCAGACTTCTAATAAAAAAATCCCTTACATGTTCAATTGAAAGAGACAGCATGGTTCATTAGTTTTTAGCTTTAAACATAAGTGGGTCAACATAAAAGTTTTATACAAAATACTGACTTCAACAAAATACAAAGCACTTTCTTTATCTTTCAGAAACTGAATATACAAAGCAAGTTTTTTTTTCCAAAATATTTTCATAGGCAAAGGATTAAAAACGATTTTAATTATACACATATGGTCACAATTTTGCCTTAAAAAGATTGTTGGGAAATGTACATAAGGCCGCTTGTAAATGTACATCATGTTACTGTTATGTCTTATGTCCAGAGAAAAAATGTTATCATACAGATTTGCTATTACTTGGGAGTAGGCTATTCAAAAATACAGTACTCTTCTGTACAAAGAAAAAAGTCACATCACATTTAATAAGATGGAAAAAGCATTGGCCTCCATGGTAACCAAATATCTCAGTCCAATACTTTCTATTATGCACAATACCCTGACTTCTTGAAAGTGATCCAAATCCTAGCATGTCCATATTAACAGAGTCAACAACTATGTTATAAAACAAAATGTTTTTCACAATAATAAAAAGAAAGCTGGTTCATACTTCTGAAACCATATAAAGATAAAAAATTTTTAAAAAATCACTCTTGATTTGGAGAAATAAATTTACATTATACAACACTATATGCCAGGTCAGAGGGCAGGGACATAAATGTACACTAAAATGCAAATGTTTCCCAAAGAGATAAAACAAATTCCATTTACAGCATTAAGGTTTACAAATGTACACCTGTACAACCAAAGAAAACATCATTACTAAATTAGCAAGGCTTTTTATAATAAACATTGAAACAAGATTTGCTTTCAAAGTGTAAACTTACATCTATTACTACACACACACAATGCATATATTTATAGGAAGCAAAAAAAGCTATCTGAATATGTAATCATGCTTAAATGTTGAGCTATCAAATTCACTTTTCAGTGGCCCCTTTTCACCTCTATCTTGTTCCTACTTTCTGAATCTACTATGAAAAAGCAAAATAAATCTCAACACTTTTTCAACATGTCCTTGTAATTCTATAAGCAAAACAATATACAAATCTCCACTCTTTCTCATCGCAAACCAAACTGAAAAGTTAAAATGGAACTTAACTTTTCGTTTAGCGTACTTAACTGGATGGAAGTGTCACCATGATTTTGTTTTTTCTACCTCTTACAACAATTACATATGTAAGTATATACAATACTTCTGTACATTGCCAGAGACATCTTGGGGCAGTATTTGTATTAAAACCACATCTACTGTAAATAATGTAAGTTCATTTCAAATCATTTAATTCTTGTCGTACTTGCCGAGTTTTTATTTGCATGATAGTTTGTGAATTACCAAAATACAACTTAACTTTCTTTTAAAAATATTAATAATATTTATGCAGTTGACTGTTAATCTGTTATAAAAGGCTTCACACAAAGGACAAAAAAAAAAAACCCATAAGGACTATATTTCTATATACATTTCTATAAACCTGTTGTGCTATGGGGTCCGTAGACCTACCAGACTGCAAGCCAGTTTATTAAAAGAATACTGTACTTTTTCCTTTAAAAACTATTTTTGTGACTTTACAAGGTAAAAATTTACAAAATATGTGACAGCATTTTTTGATACAGTTACATCATATACAGGCATTCTGTGCTTTGCCAGCAATCCAATCTGATAGGTCTCCACTCAGGGCTGAATATAATTTATAATTCACCACCCCCCACCCCCAAATATACACAAGAACCTTAAAAATTTACAAATGGATGAATAAAGTCAATAAATAGTTTCACTTTAAAAAAAATTTGAAGATTCATAGTTGAGTTGTGTTTTGATAATTCACAAAAGAAACGTTCCTCTCACATGGTTACATCATCTTCTCTTTTTCCTTTACAGCATTCCATTTGGTGGTCCTCCAATAGGCCCTAGATCTGGGCTATTTTTCAAATAATATTTTTCCAACTTGGCCAGTATATGCTTCCCATATGTGTATTTGCGCAAAGTAGTAATGTGAGGTCGAATCTGAAAAATAAATGATCTGCTTAGGAAATCTAAGTTATTTTAGTTTCTGATTCCTTAAAAAAGTGCCCCCAAATTTGGGTGATTTGGAAGAATAATTGAAATTTTAAAATTCAAATCCAAAGAAAGTTGTTTGCAAAAGCAGTTCTGTTCCACTCAATCTCTCCCAACTTCTACTCTCAAAATTGTTCAGTGAATAAACAAACCACTATTCCTATAAACTACTACACATGCAAACAGGAGAGGGGCTCCAAACATAGCAGAGAAGTATCACTAATGAGCTATTATATTCTAAGGTTTACGAGGGCAAAATTCTATAACTCTAAGCAACTGGACAAAAATTCAATACAAAATGGAGCAAAAGACATGAACAAGCAATCAGACGTGTGATAGCTAATACATTTAACACGTTCAGTATCTCCTTAATTGTTTTAAAAATGCAAATGAGAAGAATCATATCATTATCTTTCCATCCAGACTGGCAAAGATTTTATAAATAATAACTGGTATTGATGAGATAACAGTAAAACAGGCACTCTTCTCAAATACTAGATAGATCTGCAAACTTGTACAAGATTTCTGGAGAGCTACTTGGCAGAAATCTACTAAAATGTAACATGTTCACATACTCTGTGCCAGCAATTCCACATCTAGGGATTTACCTTACAAAAACACTTAATTATGCAAAGTTGTTTATATAAACACTGCTAAGAAGTTATTAAATAATCAAAATGCCCTAAATATGATATTGATTAAATAATGTAGTTGTTAAAAATAAGACTGAAAAAAATGTTAGTTATATATTCTTAAGCAGAAATACTAAATTTTTAAAAACACAGAAAATCAAGAGGGCAAAAATACTACCAGTGTTCTTTTTAACAGTAAGTTTTCCTGTGGAAATTAATGATTTCTTAAAGAATCATTTGATTCTAGCAGGACAGAGAGAGAAAACAGCTTAATTGATTAAAAAAAAAAATCAAACCGATATAAATTTTCTCTTTAAGAAAATTTACTAGGTTAGTGAGAAAATCTAATCAGATTTTAAAATCAATGTTCAGCCAATGTATTATGGCAAATCAAATATACCTAAATAATACGGTGAAGGGAAAAACAATGCTAACTAACGGTAGGTAAATAGATGAGAAATGAATGTGATTTTACTGAGTTGATTACCTTAAGAATTTAATAAAGGGGTATTCCATACCTACATCTGCCAACGGTTTCCCACTGATTTTAAATGTTTTTCTGGACTTGAGGATATGGGGAGGGGGAAGGGTGAGCTGTGACAAAGCGAGAGAGAGGCATGGACATATATACACTACCAAACGTAAAATAGATAGCTAGTGAGAAGCAGCCGCATAGCACAGGGAGATCAGCTCGGTGCTTTGTGACCACCTAGAGGGGTGGGATAGGGAGGGTGGGAGGGAGGGAGACGCAAGAGGGAAGAGATATGGGATCATATGTATATGTATAACTGATTCAGTTTGTTATAAAGCAGAAACTAACACACCATTGTAAAGCAATTATACCCCAATAAAGATGTAAAAAAAAAAAAAATTTTTTTCTGCAGTTGTAACAATTCTGAGGAAATTAAAGCCTAGGGAAGTTAAATGAGTAGCCTGAAGTCACACAAATTGAATCATCTATTTTAAGTGCTACAAACTGTATTACCTTGTGCATGATTATCTTTCTCTGAGCAGGTTCAGCCATATCAATCATCTTCTGAACTACATAGTTGGCATACTGGTCCTTCATCATGGTGTATAAGGCACTGTGAGGACCATCATTCTGGCAGCAAACTTCATCAATCAGTAATGCTCTCTCAGCACGGGAGGCATGAGTAACACACTTTTCTACTACATTGCTAAAAATTTAAAGGACATACACAAAAAGTTATTTTGTTATATTTAATAGAAAAATTTCCTTGGTTTTTGAAAGTACCTGCTCAACACACTGGAAGACAGAAGAGTCAAAATAGGATTCTCTTGTAATTCTCTTACAGTTACTTTCAAAACAGAAATTAATATCATAGAAGAACCCATATTGGATATCTGTAAGTTTAATTACAGGCCTCAAAATTATAATTAAATAATAAATAAAACTGTAATTCAAGGGGGGGGAGTAGATCATTAATAAGGTCTAAGGCTTTCATGAACATACACTAAATAAATTAGATTTGCATTTATTTACACATCTTGGGGAGAAATAATTTTCCAAATACAGATTTCAAAAATGGAATATATGAGGGCAAACCAATTTGTCGTGTAAATTCTATAAGAACAAAAGCAACATTCTATTATGTACCTTTTGCCTCTACTAAAAAAGACTATATTCCAACGCTATATTCTATATGCATTTCTGTGCTTACTAATAAAAGCCAGAGAGCTGAAAGACTTGACCCCTGGAATTAGAAAATAACGGAATACCTGGCAAATTTGTGTTGACTCAGGGCTAAGACCTTTCCTCTGATTTCAGAAACAATTTTGCTCTTGTCTTCAGGTCGACCATGTTCCAGTACATGCTGAATAACATAATTGCCATACTGATCCTAAGTGCAGATATTAAAAAATTACTTTCCTTAAGAATAATGGTAATTCTTTAAAAAGATATTCATCAATTTTCTAAAAATCCAACAGTACAATCAGGAGAATACCACAGGTTTTGTCTCACTGAGTTTTTCTATAATGTGTTAACAATAAATTATATTTCCTTTTTAAAAAATCAGAATATTTTCAAAAATATATAAACATTTCAAAATATTAGGGAGTTTATACCTGTACCAACTGCTCTGTATGTTGGTGAAGTTCTTCTAAGATAGGTAAGGTCTGTTCTGCAGTGCAGTGCTCTAGGATGCGCTGGATTACTCTGCAGCCATAAGGATGAGTTGAAAGTACAAACACCTTAAAACAATTAGAAGAAATAAATTTCCATTTTGTGACATTTTTGGAAGGACAGGTTTTTGATAACATGCTGAATTAATTTAAAATAGAATGGGGAATTCACATTTATTGATAATATGCCAACTGTCATGTGACAAAGGCTGGGAAGCAGGGTACTGAATTTAGGAGCTAATGGACATCCTTTTTGTTTGTTTTTATACTGATTTTTAAAAAGCTTTTTGTTTTATATTGGAGTATAGCCGATTAACAATGTTGTAATACTTTCAGGTACACAGCAAAGCGATTCAGCCATACATATACATGTATCCATTCTCCCCCAAACTCCCCTCCTATCCACGCTGCCACATAACATTAAGCAGAGTTCCCTGCGTTATACAGTAGGTCCTCGTTGGTTATCCATTTGATATACAGCAGTGTGTACATGTCAATCCCACGCTCCCTAACTATCCCTTCCCCCACTGCCGGCAACCATAAGTTCACTAACGGATATTTTGATCAAAAGGAACCTAATCAGAAGATGGAAGGCATGTAATAATGACAAGGAATGGATTGTGCAGTAGGGGTAGTGCATGTTGTAATTAGAAGCTATTAATTATTATGTTATTAATTACTAACTGATATTTATTTTGCCTTTTATTATACAGTCCTAAGTCTTCTTCCCTCCTCTCCCTCTCCCAGAAAATTTGGAAAACACGGTTGGGTTTACAATTCTAACAGTAGTTGTCTTTCTTTACTTCTTAGAGTAATATAAATTAAACTCATATTTCTACATTTTTCAGCTGCAAAAAATGAAGCTATCTATTGACTCACTCTATAAAAGAGGCAGAAATTAATGCACATTCAGTATTTATCTCCTATTTTTGTATGAAAGTACTGGGTATTATCTTTTGATTTATAAAAAACATGTCAATTAACACTCAAATTCTAACTAATTAGAAGCCCAAAATCAATCTTACTTGTCCTTTGAAAGCATCAATGATGAACTGTAGTGACTGTGGTTGAACACATTCAATACATTTTTGTACAACATGGTTTCCATTTTGATCTTTCACACATTTCAGTACATGACCATCTAGCTCCTTTACCATTTCACTCTGCAAGAGAAGACATTTAAATTACCTCACCAAACAGCATAGAAGAATTTTACATAAAAGTACTGAGATAGGAACAAAAGTATACTCAAAAATTTGTTTGCAATTTTTTATACGTCAAAGTTTAAAATTCCCACCCCATCCCCCAAAGTGTAATAAGCAGAAGCCACTGAAGGTGAGAATTACTAAAACATTTTACAGGATTATAATGTAAATGATACCTGCTGAAATATAACTTAGTGGTACTCAATTTGCTATATACTACTATCTTCACTGTGTACACCTTCCACTTATCTTTCTCAGCTGACAACTAAGATAATGATTTTAGAATTCTACGTTTTTTTATCCACTTAGCATACCCCTTCCCCCAAATAATAATTATTATTATCATTTTTTGGCTGTGCCGCACAGCATGCGGGATCTTAGTTCCCCGACCAGGGATTGAACCTGTGCCCCCTGCAGTGGAAGCGAGGAGTCCTAACTACTGGACTGCCAGGGAATTCCCCCAAGTAATTATTTTTGATGGCTCCTTGAGTTTATCAAGTGACCGGAAAAGGGTAAGGAGCTGAGTGAGCACTGATGGGCTATGTGATTTTCACGTAATATCTCAATTATGAGAAGAAATTATTGTTGAGCACTTTTACTCTTCTTTTTAATAATCTTATAACAAAGAACTTGATTCAGGGAATTCCTTGGCAGTCGAGGCGTTAGGACTCTGAGCTTCCATTGCTGGGGCCTGTGTTTGATCCCTCGTCGGGGAAATAAGATCCCAGCTTGGTGTGGCCAAAAAACAAAATAAGAACCTGACTCAATATAACTTTCCTTTATCATTTGATACCTTCTTCAGGGACAGATTCTCAGGAGATTTTAGATTTTTGCTCATTTAATGGGCAAAAATGACACCTTTCAATTTTATATTTGATTACTAATAAGGTTAAACTTATTTACAGTAAGGTTTATTTACTAAGTGCATTTTCTTTTAACTAACAATCTTAATATTTTTCTCATAAGTTTGTAAAACTTCATTCAATAAACATCTTAATCCTTAGGGGAAAATATAGGTAGCCACACAATAACCTGCGTGCCTTTTTAGTGCCACAGGAAATAGTATTGTGAAGAAATGGAGTACACCTAGTGTAAACATATTCACATTTTTTTTTTTTTTGGCTGCGCCGTGCAGCATGCAGGGTTTTAGTTCCCTGACCAGGGATCGAACCCATGTCCTCCGCAGTGGAAGTGCAGAGCCCTAACCACTGGACCACTAGGGAATTCCCGGTATTCATATTTAAAATTTCTCTCACCCAGGGACTTCCCTGGTGGCGCAGAGGTTAAGAATCCACCTGCCAATGCAGGGGACACGGGTTTGATCCCTGGTCCGGGAAGATCCCACATGCCATGGAGCAACTAAGCCTGTGCGCCACAACTATGGAGCCTGCGCTCTAGAGCCCACCAGACACAAATACGGAGCCCGCATGCCACGACTACTGAAGTCCACACGCTCCAGGGCCTGCATGCTGCAACTACCGAAGCCCGCACGCCTAAAGCCCGTGCTCGGCAACAAAGGAAGCCACTGCAATGAGAAGCCGCGCACCACAACAAAGAGTAGCACCTGCTTGCTGCAACTAGAGAAAGCCCACGCGCAGGAATGAAGACCCAACACAGCCAAAAAAAATCCCCAAAACTCTCTCACCCAAAAAACTCTCAACTGTATTCTGACATAACTAGAGGAATCCTTGAAGTCAAGATATCTCACAAATGTTAGTTATAAACTAAAAACATGGACTAAATTACAAAATCAAATGTACTTAAGAATCCAAACAGGAGGGAATTCCCTGGTGGTCCAGAGGTTAGGACCCTGCACTCTCACTGCCGAGGGCCTGGGTTCGATCCCTTGTCAAGGAACTAAAATCCCATAAGCCATGCAGAGCCGGGTGGGGGAAGAATCCAAAGAGGAAATGTAATACCATTAATCATCTGAAGCTTACTCCCAATGTTTTATATTTTCAAATATTAAAGACACGTAAAATATCGGGTTTTTTTTAAAAGAAAGAATTGGAAAATTTTACTCAAGCCAAACTTGAGGATTATAACCTGGGAAGGGCATCTCAGAAAGCTCTGAGAACTGTTCCCAAAATATCTTTAAAGTATCTATACCAGTCTGAGAGTTAAGAGCAGAGAAGTTCTAAGTACCAATACAGTCAAACTGTTAATCTAATCTCTCTCCATTATGACACATCTTCAATGACTCTAAAACTCAGGATTTCCTCAAGAGGAACAATGCTATTTTCTCACAGATGTTCACTGCTGTGATTAATGTATATACATAACACATACATATCCATCCATCCGTCCATCTATCCATCCACATACATTATTGCCTTTAATTCTGGAATTTATCATATGAATGTAGGTTGAAAGTCAGAGCCAATCTCTTTCCAAACTTACTAATTACCAATACCTTTTAAGAAATAATTATTTTCTTTACTCTTACTACATTTCATTGTAATACATAAACCACTTATATACAGTATCTATGGGAGGTTATGAATTTCACTTTAAAAGTCTGTTTACCTCATGCGCAAACCATGCTAATTAATTAGTGATGCTACAGTTTCTTTAAAAAATCTAGTGGATAAGCAATTTTCCTCATCCCCTACTCTCCTTAATATCCTTGTCTATTTAAAATAATTTAAAAATTTATTTTTATCATTTACAAGAAAATTCCTAGGAGTACATAACTGGAATTGTACTAATCCCTTTTTTACTTAAAATACTTAGACCTTTCCATCCAAGAACATGGTATACTTCCCAATTAATTTATATGTGCTCTCTTTTCTCTTAAAGAACTGTAAATCTTGTTAAGAGGATGTTTGAGGCTACTTTTCCTGTTGAATGAAATTTTTAAAACTTTGTATACACTTTTTTTTTTTTGGGCCACGTCGCGCGGCTTGTTGGATCTTAGTTCCCCAACAAGGAACTGAACCACTCCCTCAGCAGTGAAAGCGCGGAGTCCTAACCACTGGACCACCAGGGAATTCCCTGTATATACATTTTTAACTGGCATATAGGAATACAATTGGTTTTAAAATATTTATTCTTATGATAGAAGTTTAAGTGTAATCCAAATAAACACTGGGAATAGTAAAATGTATTCCTGATACTACAGAAAATCAAGTGAGTAGTGGTAGCAGAAACACCTACCATCTAGCACTCTGCTTGACATAGAGTAGGTACTCACTTTCACTTAGAAATGAAAAGATGAAGAAAATGAACAAAGGACAGATCAAAGATGTGTTGTGTAACTTTCAATTAATTACATACTGTTTGAGATACATTTTAAAAAATATTTTAGTCTGTGGAAATATTTAACGTTTCACTCCAAGATTATTGTAAGATAAAAATTTAAAAACTGGATAAAATAATACAAAAATTTTGTCTTAACTTACAATTACCTGCTGGTCAGATGAAATAGACTCTAATGCTTTCTGAATAACACGGCAGCCATACATCTGCAATGCTAAGGGTAGAACATGACCACGAATACGAGTAGCCAGGGCTAATTTTTGATCCAAACTCCCAAACTGACAGAAAAAAAAAATTAATAAAAATGACTATAATATTACTTTGTTAAACTTGAATAACCCACTGTTTGCAGTCTATTTAATCTATTTATAAAATATCACATTTGGCAAGTATGTAGGGAGAAGGCATTTAGGTAAAAGCGAATTAAGAGAGACCCAGAGATGCTTGAAATAATATCACTTTTTAGAGGGTAAGTCATTCTATCTACTATTTCCTTTTTACTAACATATTAACCACCTGTTATTCTTTTAAAGTAAACATCTTCACTCTTCATTTCAAATAAACACCCCCACTGTCTTCTAATAAAATGAATTTCTGAGGCATACATTCAGACCAGATAATTCTCAACTATATTCTGACTGTGGAGAAAATCTGTTAAGTCAAGCTACAACATAGATGTTTAGTTATAAACTAAAAAATTTTCTGAATTACATAATAAATGACACCTAACAAATCCACATAAAGACTGTACTACTATTCATTAATTGCTTCACATAAGACTTACTCCTAATGCTTTATATTTTCAAATATATTTCAAATATTAATCAGGATTGGTATTAAACTTCTCATTTAATGTAAGACCATACACTTAAAAAATATATACCATAAAATATGACATTTTAACCATTTTTAATTCAGTGGCATTGACTATATTCTCACCATGTGCAATCACCACCACAATCTGATTCCAAATCTCTTCCATTGCCCCAAACAGAAACACTGTACTCTTTAAGCAATAACCCCCTATTCCCCCTCTTACCCCAACCGGTCTACTAGTAAGACTAGGAAACCCTAGGCGACTTTATGTCTCTATGAATTTGCTTATTCTAGGTATTTCACATAAATCGAGGCCTGTAATGTTTGTTCTTTTGTACCTGGCTTATTTCACTTAGTTCCATCCATGTGTAAGCATGTATCAAAGCTTCATTCCTTCTTATGGCTGAACAATATTCTACTGCATGTATATACCACATTCTGTTTATACATTCATCTGCTGGACTGTTTCCACCTTTGGGCTATTATAAACAATGCTGAAATGAACATTGGTGTTTAAGTCCTTGTTTTCAATCCTTTTGGGTATACACCTAGGATGGAATTGCTGGGTTATATGGTAATTTTATGTTTAGTTTTTTGAGGAACTGCCAAACTTTTCCACAGTGGCTGCACCATTTTTACGTTCCCATCAACAATGTACAAGGGTTCTCATTTCTCCACATCTTCATCAACATTCGTTATTTTCTGTGTTTTAAATTACAGCCATCCCACTAGATGTAAAATAGACTCTCCTTGTGGTTTTGATTTGCATTTCCCTAATGATTAAGGGTGCTGAGCTTCTTTTCATGTGCTTACTGCACATTTGAATATCTCCTACGGAGAAACGTCTATTCAAGCCCTTTGTCCATTTTTTAACTGAGGTGTCTTCCCGTTGTTGAGTTTCAGGAATTCTTCATATATTCTGGATATAAAATCTTTATCAGACATATGATCTGTAAATATTTTCTCCCCAGCTCACATATTTTTATATGAAAATAAACTCACCCAACTTTCAGAGCTTTCCTAAGCATTAAGCATATACAAACATGTATGTGTGCTTACCTCAAAAAATTTCTGTATAACATAGTTGCCAAAAACATCTGTCATTAATTGATAGGCTGCTTGCAGAATTTCATTAAATACCATCTGTCGCTCAGCTGGAGTAGCTCTCTCTAGCTTTTGTTGTATGAATCTATGTGGGAAAAATTTTAATGCCATGACAGTATATTGATAATAAGCTCCGGCAATATCCGAATCTGACTCGAGTATTATACACCCTGATATATATTGGATATATATGTGTATGTGTGTGTGTGTGTGTGTGTGTGTGTGTGTGTGTGTATACATATCCACATAAATAAAATCATTTCCAGAAATAGTACTAAAACATTTTATTCAATTTAAAATAAAAAGAACAAAAGTTATGGAGCATTTCTTTGTTAACACCTTAATTTAAAATAACTTCTAGTTAGACTGGCAAAAAATCTGGACGTGAAGATGTTTAATGCCTCTTAAGTTAGTTCTGGTTCTATTATAATCAATGAAAAACTACAAAGATATTACTGGTATTCATTTATTTTTAATAATCATATTATTACTAAGTATTTTTAGAACATAATAAAAGAAACCTTTAGAAATAAAATTCATGAGACACAACTTAATTCCTAACTAAGCTAGCCACTGTGGACTTCCTTGGTGGTCCAGTGGTTAAGACTCCGTGCTCCCAATGTAGGGGGCATGGGTTCGATCCCTGGTTGGGGAAGATCCCGCATGCCACGGCCAAAAAAAAAAGCTAGCCATTGTGAGTGACACAAGGTCGATTTGCTACTCTTAAGGAACTTTAAGAACTTTCAACCATAGGGAGATAAAATCTGTATGCAACTATATAATGAAAAATTACTTTAAAAAATTTTAGATTTACTTTAAAAAGATACCTCAAATTTAGTAAATGTGTTAGAATTCTACTACTATTTTCCTTTCTGTGTATTATCTTGAGACCACTAATTTGCATGTACCTCAAGCATTACAGTACACATGGTCTGTTTAATGTAAACTTTGTTTTAAACATTTTTTTAGACAAAGTATATATCAGGGACACAAGTCCATAAATGTAATTTGGAACATTATTTTCAAAAGGAAATTTGAAGAAATTAAATGTATTCTGTCAATGTAATAAAGATAATCCAATAAAAGGACATTGCTCTATTTTTATTATAGAAAACTGAAGAACCACAGAAAATAAATTAAAAACCTGTATTTTTATAGTTCATCCTAACAGGAAAGAAAAATCCATATTGGATATTTATTTTTTAAACAATTCTAACTTTTATAAAGGTTAAATCATTCTAGTCAAGAAAAACTTTGGCTCTTTCAAAGCAAAAATGCAATAGAAAGTATCATAAATAATAATCACCTACCTAGAACCATGCTGGTCTTGAGAAAACTCAACTATGTGTCCAATCAAGTCTCTAAGTTGAAGGTTTGGGAAGCGGTTGTTTCTGAAATCTTCCAACAATCTACTTCGGCCAGAAGGCATAATATCAGACCTATTATACCGAAGCCGAGAAGGAGGAAAGAGCTGGCTGCTGGAGCTAAACAGACTGGAAGTGCCTGAAGCACTTCGATATTTTGCTTCTGCTCCAGGTGCTGCAGAGATATATCGACCACTACCATTTGTCAGTCCTCCTACAACAAAGCAGCTGTGGTCAGCAAATATTTTTGACAAAGTCATTCCTCAAATAAAAGTCATTTAAACCAAGAAGTCAGTCAATATAGAAATATTCACCCCACTAATTCCTATATGGTATAACAGAAAATTAAAGTTGAAGGAGAAATCTCACACATTTACTTAATGTGTCTGGCTATAATATGGGGGAAAAAAGAGACTAGAAAACATGAGAAAAATAAACCTGTATTTGTTCCTGGCAGTTTAGTTTAAAAACGTCTAATGTCATACACAAAACCTGTATTCGTTCTTGGAAGTTTAGTTTAAAACATAATTATAACAACTAATGTCATACATACTAGTATCAATACCAGAATACTGAAACCACCAACAAAATTTTCAATTACATTAACAAGCAAGTTACAAACAGCTAGCAAACTCAGATTTTAAGCCACTAAAAGTTTAATTGAAATTTACTCACAGTGTTAACACCAACTAAATCTGTACTTTTTTGGAATATATAAAAATTCATTAAGTCATATATACTTATGTAAAGAAAAATGATTTCTTAGTTAACCCGATTAAATTTCAAACTTAAAAAACCCACAATATCAGATAATAAAGCCAAATTACACACTATTTAAATTTTTTATTTAAAAATTACTCTCCATAAAAATACTACTGTTTTACAGACAAGAAATAGTAGCAGTAAACATATTTATTATTCCTAGAGCTTTAATGTTGACCATTTAAAACAAATGAATAAAAAGCCTTTTTAACTTATATCCCATTCCAAAGAATACTACTAAAGGGCAGTTGATAAAAACAAAAATAAATAGAAGCAGGTAATTGTTCTTATTACATATAACCATTTAAAAGTACTTGACAGTGTCCTTTTAAAAAAGAAAAATGTACAGAAAATTATAAAATGCAGATTTAGTAGTTCAGATAAACAAAACCCACCGCCAGCTTTCACTATTGTATATCACTTCTATTTAGAATAGTGCTGTATGTACAATCCAGACCACAAAGTATAGATGGTGCCAAGGACACACTGTCAGTGCAAAGTTATAGAGAGGCATTAAGGGCCAAAAAGAGTTACAGGGACAAGGAGCAGTAAAAGAGTTATAATCCTGGAGAGTGAAGCGGGTTAGAATATCCCTCTTTTACTTTCAGTCCCCACTGCCCTAGCTTTATTTTTCTTCATTAAATTTCCCATCATCCAGTATATTATACATATTTATTATTTATTTGAATCCTCAGCCCCATTTCCAATGTAAGTGCCATAGAATTACATTCGCCTACGTGCTAGATACGTGGTACCTAAAACGATGCCTCATACACAGTGAGTACACAAATATTTATACATATTTAATGTAATATCAACTGCCTGAGGTCTAGTTCTGTAATATCTTTCCTGAAAGTGTGTAACTTTAACAAGCTGTTTTATACACCAAAGTCATTGACATCAAATTCTCATGTTCATTGCAGTTCTACATAAACTCGTGCTCATATACGAAAAGTCTAAAAAGTAAAAGAATTCAGTTTTTTAATACTGTCTCGATCTCTTCACTATTAATCCTTCTAGTCCCCTATTTTTATTTCTGTTTATAGTACCATCAACCGTTCACAACAATAACTGATCATTAGCCCATTCGAGTCTCGATAACAATTCTTTAAACTTTTTGTAGGGTAGGGGTGCTCTGCTTATCATTCCAATCTGTTTTCATAAATAACAATTATATCTTCCCATTCAAAGGCCACTTTGATGATGTCATTTTATACTAAAAACCTACAGCATCCTGCTAGAGTACCTTCTCTATATTCTTCAGCTTACTTTTCAAGTCATTACTCCAAACCTACTTTTCACATGAATTTCCTAATAGTACCCTAATTGTTCACTTCTCTCCTTCTTATTCATTACTATCTCTGTACCACTGCTTATCACTACTTGAAACAAGGCCTAATCCTACCTCCTTATTCTTAATGCACTAAAGGTTTCAACACCAAATTCAAAATACATACTTACCCCAGAAAAGACAATTTTATTTGGTACCTTCCAAGTAGTCCTATCAATATCCAACAGGAATTCCTCCTGTGTCTAGATATTTCTTGATTATATTCTATCAGCTCCTAATATACCAAACTCCTGATGCACTTTGACAACTTAAAATGTCTAATGATGCCAAACTGCCTTGAGTTTTAAAAAATCTTGGAATTTCAGTTCTAGAAGACTAATTAGCACTTTCATTTATAAAGTTGAAAAATTAATTTCACAAAGGGCCAGGATAACTTCGTTTCCTTACAAATTAATTAAATAAGCATTTCAACTCAATTTAAAATATTCATTAAACATTTAAAATTTGGTTTTTTAGGGAACTGCCTGGTGGTCCAGTGGTTAGGACTCCTCACTTTCACTGCTGAGGGCCTGGGTTCAATCCCGGGTCAGGAAACTAAGATCCCTACAAGCCACGTGGGGGAAAAAAAAAAAAAAAACTGGTTGTTTTTAAACACTGAAAGCATGTCATCCAAAACTATTTTGGGATTGAGGAATATTTTACAAAATTGGCCTATACGTTTCAAAAATGTTGAGGTCATAAAAGACTGAGAAATAGTTCAAGATTAATAAGAGTCATGACAAATAAATGTCATGTGTGAGCCCCCAAATCCATCAATCGCCCTCTCTGCCCCAATGCCCCCCCCCCCGCCTTTCTTATAAAGGATTTCAATGAGACAACTGGCAAAGTGAATAAAGTCGGCTGATTTGATAGTAGTATTGTTAAGTTCCTGACTTTGACAAAAGAATGTCCTTACTTTCAGGACACACACACACACACTGATATGTTCATGAGTAAGGGACACTGTGTCTGCAACTTCCTTTCAAAAGTTATCAGGGAAAACAAATGGGTGTGAAGGGACAGGCAAATGCAGAGAGGGGAAGCGAGGAGAGGGAAACAACAATAAAGCAAATTCAGTTAAATAACATTTGGAGAATCTGGCTAGGTTTTTTTTTTTTAATTGTTAATGATTTCCTCTTAAGTCTGAAATTATTTCAAAATTAGTTAAAAACAAACATACAAATTGGTCATCTATATTCATACCATTGCTACTGGTCATCTAAAAGATGTGTTCTCCACCAAATGTGTTAAACGGTAACAGTCCCTTCAATTTATCACTGACCTCACCCCTATCATTTATCACTGCTTAATCACTAGCTTAATAAGAGTGTATGGGACATGGAGATCTGTACTATAATTTCACAGATGAAGTCACTATAATCCAAAAGTGATGTGACATGCAGCTAGGCAACCAGGAGTCTTAGGCCAGAGCTCATCACACAGTAGTGTGCTGCCCCTTATACGCTATTTACATAGGCATCTATCAAGTTCATTCATGACAACTGAATGAAGGCAAACACCTCACAACTATCCTAGTAGAAATAATATGATTTTATAAGTTTTCATTAATTTCCTTGAGAAGTCTATTGTTTTAGAATTCTTCCCTATTTAATACCAGAAATCAAAAAGATCTTAATACTGTGAAAAACACAGGGGAGAAAAATATAAAACAACTGAAACCACCACAAAATAAATCTCAAAAGTTTTTTCTTTTCATTATTTTCCACCTCCCTGGGATGTGGAATAACAACTCCTGAGCCTATTCTTTTATTTATTTACCTTTTCTATTTTTTTTTTTTGCGGTACGCGGGCCTCTCACCGCTGCGGCCTCTCCCGCTGTGGAGCACAGGCTCCAGACGCACAGGCCCAGCGGCCACAGCTCATGGGCCCAGCCACTCCGCGGCACGCCGGATCCCCCCGGACCGGGGCATGAACCCGCATCCCCTGCATCAGCAGGCGGACCCCCAACCACCGCGCCACCAGGGAAGCCCCTACTTTTTCTACTTTTTAAAAAATAAAGATTCTCAAATCTTTCCCAGTGGATAGTTTTTATTTAAAAACAAAAAAAAGTCTACCTGAAGATTATTCTGATAGAGGTTTGGAGGCTAATAAATTAGAATCAAGATAAATTAAGGTTTCATTTTAGAGCAAGTTTTCAACTACTAATTTCAAATAAAAATGGTAATCCAAGTAGATTCAGGGTCCCGAAAAGGGTACAACTACATATAGGCTACTAGGTAGAGTCCCTTTCAGAAGGCGAGGCTCTGGAAAGCTCAAGAATGATAAGATGATAATGAAAGATGACTAGTTAGTTGGAGTGGGCAAAGAATAAATGATAAAGAATGCATAGTTGGAAAAAGTCTAAAATGAGGATGACCTAATTCCACTTTAAGCTATTAGCTTCAGTTAGTTCTAACCCAGAGCCCATACACTTAGTACTTTCAGTTCGCTATTTTTTTTCTCTGATTACTTTTCAAAAGAAATATATGGAACATTCAGAGTAGACTGTAACAGCCATGTAACTCCTTTCTTCCTTCCAATTTCTGCCTTTTGCAAATGGAACTGTCTAACCTATGCCTGTCCCATGACTGTATTTTGGAGGCAGATAACTTGTTTCCTAGGTTTCATAGACCCAAAGATGGAGAGGAATTTTGCCGCAGGGTGGACCACATTCAGAATCTCACCTGATTTAGAAAATAAGATTTGGGATTTTTGGAATGGTTCAAGACTCTTGGGGATGCTGGAATGGGGTGAATGTATTTTGCATGTGGGCTGAATGTGAATTTGGGGGGACCAGAGTTTACATGGTACTGGGCTGAACTGGGCTTCCCCAAAAGATATGTTCAAGTCTTAACTCCTGGTACTTGTGGATTTGACTTTATTTGGAAATAGGATCTTTGCAAATGTAATCAAGTTAAAATGAGGTGTCATGCTGGAGTAGGTTGGGCTCTTATCCAATGACTGGTGTCCTTATAAGAGAAGGAAAATTAGGACAGACACATAAGGAGAATGCCAGGTAATGATGGAGGCGGTGACTGGCGTGCTGTGTCTACAAGCCAAAGAACGTTAAGTGTTATCAGCAACCATCAGAAGCCAGAAAGAGGCAAGGAAGGATTGTGCTTACAGCCTTCAAGGGGAGTATGGCCCTGTTGACACCTTAATTTGACTTCTAAGCTTCAGAACTGTGAGACAATAAATCTGTTTTAAGCCACTTAGTTGTAATTTGTAACAGCAGCCTTAGAACACTAATATATAATGCTATCTTAACAACACTCTGAGACAAGGATATTATCTCCATTTTACTTGTGACACAATAGGCTTAGAGAAGCTAAATCCTTAATAAATCCTTATTCAAGGATGCATAGCTAATAACTAGACTGAGTTTTTTTTTTTAACTATTATATCTGAATAATTCCCTTTCGGTTATACTCTGCTACACCTCATGAAGAACATTTAATGCCATATACCATACTTAAATCTGGGATATGCTTGAGGTGACATGGGAGAGTAAACCATGTAAATTTTTTAACTATATATTTGCCATATAAAGACACAAAATTTTTACTC
Source organism: Pseudorca crassidens (assembly GCF_039906515.1). NCBI lineage: Eukaryota > Metazoa > Chordata > Mammalia > Artiodactyla > Delphinidae > Pseudorca > Pseudorca crassidens. Next base: position 77,010,481 of record NC_090309.1, on the reverse strand, counting down.
GGGAAAAACCAAGGCTTCAATGAATTAAAAAACCTACATAATTCTAGTTAAAAGTATAATCTTCCACATCATCTTAAAAGACTAATATAAAAAGCAAAAAGCATAAATATGTCAAGTGTGCTATCTTAAATTTTTACATTTTATGACCATCTGTAAGCAAACAATATCAGGTGCAAACCAAAATAAAAATCTGTTGTTTCCATTTCTATTGCTTGTAATTCTTTTCTAAAAGCAACTAAGTAATTAATCTACCTTTTAGCATCTAGTGCTTCAACTTTTTAAAAATATAAAGGTAAGAGAGAGGCCATCTTCACAGAAGATACTTAATAATCTTCCCTCATTCATCAAAGAGCATTTAAACAGACTGAGTTTTTAACATATGAACTATGTAGTTCAGACTAGTATTATATCTCACTTCTACCTCTACTCACCTTGCCAATTTCCATTATTCCATCAAAAAAGGCTTGTATGATTTCAAGAACTGTCTGAATCTTACATCTTTATTGAAAACTAAACTACTTCTGTGATTACTGAACATGAGGACACTCTAAAAACCTACCCCTACCCCAAACCAAAGAACACCACACACAGGCAAAAATAAAAACTCACAACCGTCATAAAACTTCTCAAAGTGCAGTACTCTACAGAGTATGATCTTAACACACTGATCAGAGAACACACTACCAGTTAAACAATGCTTTAATGTAGAAATCTATATAGGATGTGAAATAATTTTTTTAAACAAGTAGCCAGTGTCCAAAAATAAATTCATCGATAAAACAGAAAGAAACAAAGCCACTTAAATTACTCCAACCATTTTGTTGAGATCTGAATACAGTTGACCCTTGAACAACACGGAGGTTAGGAGCATCGACTCCCACCCCACCCCACCAAAGTATACATATAAGTTGTGACTCCCCCAAACTTAACTAGTAGTAGCCAGCCTACTGTTGACCAGAAGCCTTACCAGTAACATACAGTCTATTAACACGTTATATGCTATATATATAATTATAATTTTATGCATTCATGAAATACCTAACTTTTAATTTTTTTTTTTGATATTTCTATGCAGTCTGCGATTTTTTTCAAGTTGTTGCAAATCTCCAAAAAAATTTCCCAGTTTTCCGCATTTTTTGGGGGGAAAACAATCCATGTATAAGTGGACCTGGGCCGTTCAAACCTGTGTTGTTCAAGGGTCATCTGTACTGTTAAAGCTGTGGAGAATGGTTTCAGCTTTCTTGTTTCTAATCTAGTAGGGAGAAAAAACCCAGAAACAACTCTAATATAATCTAGCCTGTGGTTAATTTGGTACAAAAAGACCAGAAAGGAAAGATAATAATTCTAATGGAGAGAATCACTGTGTTAAATAAAGTGCAATAAGGCAATAGCATTACAATCATTATACTGTAATTACTGGTTTACTCATCTGTATTCACCACAAAAAAATCAAACTTGATGATGGTGGGTAGAATAATGTTTTCTTCAAGTGTCTCTCAAGTCAAGCACAGTCTGGCATATAGGGATCTGACATTGGTTGAATAAATTAAGTGAATTAATTAAGCAAAATAAATTAATTAAATAAAAATTTTCATGAGACCCCAGAATTCTTAAACGGGGGCCAATAAAACTACACATAAAGATAAACATAAAATAGGGATTAGTTTCAGTATAAATTAAGCTTATTACTATCCTATTTAGAATATCATGTAAAGACCCTTATCTGATCAGTTTTAATTTAAAAATTAGCAATAAAATATTATGAGATCCTTGAAGTAAAAAGTATTTAATTTAGATTAAGAGTCAATTGCAGGGGGACTTCCCTGGTGGTGCAGTGATTAAGAATCAACGCAGGGGACACGGGTTCAAGCCCTGGGCCAGGAAGATCCCACATGCCACGGAGCAGCTAAGCCCGTGTGCCATAACTACTGGGCCTGCACTCTAGAGCGTGCGAGCCACAACTGCTGAGCCTGTGTGCTACAACTACTGAAGCCCGTGCGCCTAGAGCCCGTGCTCCACAACAGTGAAGCCACCACAGTGAGAAGCCCGTGCACCACAAGGAAGAGGAGCCCCTGCTCGCCACAACCAGAGAAAGCCCCCGCGAAACAATGAAGACCCAAAGGAGCCAAAAAAAAAAAAAAAAAGTCAATTGCAGGCAAGTGAAAAATGCCAATATACTGACATTCAAACTCACTTTCCCCACCAACTCACAATAGGCTAAATTATATTTTACCACAATTTTATAAAAAGTTCACAAAAATTCTAAACTTAGGGAATAGGAAAAGATCCTTTATTTATTTAGAGTGACAGTAGACAGAAATAAAAGCATTCTTTGAGAAGCAGTGTGACACCTTGGAATGAACCAGGTAGACCTGGACTCAAAATTTTTGTTCCTTACTAACTTCATGACTACAAGCAAGTTCCTTGATTGCTTTGAGAATGAAGTTGTGTGCGTGTGTGTGTGTGTGTGTGTGTGTGTGGTGTGAAAGAGGAGTCAAAGTTAATTTCTCCCCATTTGGATATTCAATTGCTCCAGTTCAACTTACTGAAAAGACCATCCCTCCTAAATACACCAGAGTGGCACCAGTGGCCACAAATCAGGTAACTAAACGAGCAGGTCTATTTCTGGATCCTCTATTCCACCAATCTATTTCTCTAACCCTTGTGCCAATACCACAAGTTTAGTAAAACTACCACTGCAGTTTTAATAAGTTTGATATCTGGCCAAGTTATTAAATTCTAAATTTGTTCTTCAAGACTGTCTTGACTACTCTTGGCTCCGTTTTCCCATTCATATTAAATAAATCAGCTTATCAATTTCTTTAAAAAAGCCTGAAAAATTCTTATTGAGATTGTGCTAAATCTATACATCAATTAGAAGACAGTTGGTATCTTTATAATACTGAGTCTTTCAAGCCACAAACATGATATGTCCTTTCATTTATTTGCCTTCTTTAACTTCAGTCAGTGCTTTTATGGTTTACAGTGTAAAGATTTTGCCCTTCCTCCAATGGACTTATTCCTGGTTAAGGAAACAGTCTCATGTAAAAATATTCTAAACATAAGTCAATTTTCAGTATTACCCCATGAGAGCTATGCTGCATTCATTTTTAAAGGTTATTTGGCTAAAGCTGCAGATCTCTCATGAAGCACATCTGCCTATATTTTAAGAGTTAGTTTTTTGATCCTATGTTTACTTAATGCACATTATTTAGTGTATAAACAGTGCAATGATGTAAGTTCTTGGTGAATTCTTGATTGTTTTTAAGGCACATGAAGACTTATTTGATATCAGTAAAAAGGAAAGGTAGAGAAACAATTGAGGGAGGAGCTGAAATGCAAATATGAAGGAAAGGTAGAGCCAGTGAATAAAATGTAAAACAACCAAATGATAGTAAATAATGATATACAGAATTATAGTCAACAACATTAAATAAATGCCTCCAATTTGCAAAATACATATCAAGGAAAAAAATATTTAAAAACATATTCAGTAAGAGACCAGACTTTTCTATTTTCTCTCATCCCATAAGCTTTTTTTCAAAAATGCAATGGCACAAGCAGACTTCAGGTCAATAGAAGGAAACAAGGCAGGAAGAAAGAAATCCATTAGGGAGATGATGGGGGACAAGATCAAAGGCTCATATAACACACTAGAGATCCAGGAATTATGAGTTACAAAGAAGTGTGAACTGGAGTAACGCCTTCTATAAACTATGAATTGTCCCAAGGTGTCTCTCTTCACCTGAGTGCTACTGGAAATTTCAGTGGGATAATCCTTTTTAAATGAAAAGCTTAGCATCTGGCTGCTGGGTATTTAATGTCCACAGAATCCCCACAATCATGATGACAAGCAAAAACTGTTGCCACAAATTTCCAAATCGTTCACCTCCTCATTCTAGGTATTTTAAACAAGCACTACAAGTGATTCTGGTATGGTAAACCACTGAATCGAATCATCCAAGTATTTTTTAGTCTCAAATCTGAGATTACCTTAACTGAATTAGCTGGTAAAAACATTCTCAGGCATTAGAAGCACAAAGTCATAGATAACATTATTAGAGGATAATGGATAAAACATAAGGGCAAAAATTAATCATTGTGACCCCAAACCAGAACTAAGACTAATGAATTTGTACACAGAAATGAAACATAAAATAATAAATTCTTCCACACAATAATTTTAGAACTTTTCCACAACATATTTCATACTTTTCAACAAATAAATGACTTTTCGATGCACCAATGGGTTGAAGCAGTGATTTCATTTACACCACGAGAACCTGTAAATAATATTCTGTTGAGAGCTGAGTATGTTGTCCTATCTATTCAGTCCTGTTGTCCAACATATATTCAGTCCCTGAGTGGCCTGCCTTATGAGTAACACATATTCTTATTTCATACAGTAGATAAGAGCTTTTCTATAAATCTCAAGAATAACTGAAAAAGGGATCTAGAAGTCTAGTAATCTTATATACACATTTTAAAAACACATAACCTACACCATTGTGAGGTTAAATTTGAGAGGCTGAGTAGAATATTGTTATTGATATATTTTGTAAAATTGTTCAATTCATTATAGAATAGCAGAACAGAAAAAGAAAAGATAGTATCAGGAGTCAGAACAGTGTTCTAGCTTCAGTTCTGCCATTTACTGGTTTGGGCAAGTCTCTTGGGCTCATATGACCTATAACTGTCTCATCTTTAATGGGCAGATCACTCAGCCAGTTTATGTTAACAATTAGGATGAAATGAAATAATGAATATGAAAGTGCTTTACAAAACTATCAAATGCTATTCAGTTACAGGTAACTTGCTACTTAAAGGATAATAATACTTTCAATGAAAACTTCAAAATAATTTATTTTGTTTTCTGCTTTAAGACCATATATGAAACTCAGAAAAACCGCACATAGCCTTACAACCAATTAGGCCATACTTGTTTTAATTCTCAAACATCTCATTCTAAGAGAAGCGGATGACCAAATCTGCCAAAGGTCAGCAATTTCAACAGATTAACTACTACTGAACAGGGAAAATGACTCTAACAGTTAACAGTACCATGTCTATGTTTCATATAAAATTTTCTGTGATTAGGAGAGAAGATAGGTTATAAAGTTTTTTAATCTAATGCAAGTTAAAGCACTATGTGACTACTGAATACATGACATTAAGGAATCTTCAAAACTGACAGCCACCTTTGAATTAACTAATTTCACTGAATTCAAAGTTGGAATTAGACTTTTTATCACCCTTTTCTTAAGAAAAAACAAGCCAGTTCAAAAATGAAGAGGTACAAGGGAAGAAGCCATTAGTTTGTCAAACCCTAAGTCAAATAAAAACACAAAATGCTACTTTATACCCAAGAAGTTCCATATCAATCTATTATGAGCATAAAGATTAGAGTAAATAAGAAATCACTAACATATTTTAAACGTTTACTCAAAGAAGAAAAAGAAAGGAAACAAGGAAGGAAAGAACTAGTTAGCTAGCTCCAGGTAGATGAATTAAATAATACTTGAAATATTTAATCTTCTTTTACTGGGAGTAACGTATCTCAAAATAAGAGACTGACTTCTATCATAAAGAGTTAAAAAAACAACTACAGGTAGAAGATTTTTCCCCCCAACTCTATACATCAGTATAACATGAGAAAATAATTCACTTAATATTCAAGGCTGAACTTGAAGCCCAGAATTTGACATAGTTCTTTGCATTTCAAGATAAAAACCACTAATCTTAAAGTTGTTCTCCTTCCTTGTTCTTTTCCACTTGTTTCTCTGATCAGTATTTTAAGTGTTGCTTTTAACAAGTTGTAGTCAATGTGGGAACCAATCTGAAGGGACTCCAAATGGCCAAAGACAGTAATATTTTAGCATCAAGAAAAGGTATAAAAAGTGTTATCTCCCAGTCTGCAATGGACTGAAACATAACTATCCTAAAATCCATCAATTTACACTATAGGGAACAATGATGATTTAAAAACAAAAACAAAAAAACCCTGCAAGTCACCTTTAGAAGTTGCTAGGGCATCAACTCATTCTCATTCTCAATTCTCATTTCCCAAGGTCAGAAAATAAAGGAAAAGAAATCAAGCATTATCCTGACTCCTATATGAACTATATATTTTAGGGTAACCTCACAATTGATGAAAGTTCTTTTCCATAGAAAAATTCCAGCTAAAAAATGTAAAAGGAATGACAGAGCATCACCATTTTGCAACCTCTGAAGAAATACTTAGGTGATGATCAAAGGCTGCTAAGCCATTAGGTGGATCTGGCAGACAACCTCACAAAGGAAATAACCAGACGTGTCTCCTGATACGGTGCAGCAGAAATACAGAACCAAACAGCAAAGCAAACAAACAACCAGATCAAACCCCTAAATTCCACTTTATAGGAAATTCAGAGAATAGAGGAACATGTTAAATACCACCATGGAGAAGAAACCATCGAGGTCCAGAATGTGGGATATTCAACAGGACAAAGTTTCTTCAACAAATAAATGTGAAGGAAAAAAAAAAAAGAGGATGGGGAAATGGTTCCATATTAAAAGACATCAAACAAATGACGGACCTTATTTGGACCCTGATGGAAACACAACAACTGTAAAAAGACATTTAAGTCAATTAGGGAAATTAGAGTAATGAGAATTTATAAATTTTAAAAGGTGTGATAATGATTTTGTGGCTATAATTGTTTTTAAAAAAGGAATCTCTATCTCTTAGAAATTTCACACTAGAATATGGAAGATAAAATTACTTCTCATGTTTCTGACTTCAATATATTTAAAAAGCAACAAGGTTGCAAATTTTAACAAAAATATTTTAGGTTATAAAAAAATGAACAACCAAAATCCATCAGTTGAAATACTTGTTCTTCAATCACAAAGTGACTACTGGTCATCCTGCTAAAAATACTTATGTTGATCAAACGACAACTATTTTTTAAAAAATGAAACATCTTTGTTGGAAAGCCAGAAGCACACAATGTTGCTATTCACTTTTCTGTGAATCAAGTAACTAGCATGAGCAAAGGCATAGGTGGTTTAAAAAAAAAAAAAAGTTACCTGTTTCATCCAATATTTTAAGAATATCGATATCCAGGCCTACCAATAACTACAATGGCTATATGTCTTAAAAATCTCATAAGAAAATCAGCTGGAACTAATTAATTACAACCAATTCTAATGAAACTGAGAATTTATCCCTATTTTATGATATTATATTCTTAACATGTGAGCAGAGTAAGATTATTTTTAAATGGCTATGCAAATTCATTTTCATAGGTATTTTATCAATCAGCAGCCTTGATAACTTGATTCATGAAGAAATCCACTTCGGGGATATACAATTTAAAAAATATATTTTTTAGACCAGAGAGCATGTAAGTCTTGCATCGTGATTCAATGACATGAAAACGAAAGATAGATTATTTCCATGAACACTACACAAAGAGCAAATTTATGAAATCTACTTAATTATTTTCAACTTGGCAGGGTCTATTCCTTGTTAACAAACAGGTTGCTAGTCATAATATGACTAAAGCTAAAAGAAACTGGGGAATCACAAAAGAAAATAATCTACAGACAATTTCAATCAGAGGTGTGTTTAAATACTAGATTAAATAAATACTAGATTTAGAAATACTAGATTTCAAGGTGAAGCTAAACTAAGGAGTTTAGCTTAAACCATGGGTACAAAAGTATCAGGCTACAATGTAGAACTGCTGGCCCACACGATGATTACTTCTCATAACTGACTAGAATTCCTTCTAGAAGCATCTATATGCCTGGGTTCTTTATAGTCAAAAAAAAAATCTAGATTGCTATTTAATTAGAGACATCTAAAACGTCATTTATAAACCAATTTCTAAACAAGCTATGTAGAATAATTAATGCCATTTACACAGGCACTAAAGCACAACGTAAGCAGTAACAGTTGACAGAAATCTGATCGGAAACTTATCTATGAAAAAAATGACAGGACGCGACAAATATAATCTTAACAAATAAAACACAAAACTATTACGAAAGGCTATTTTTAGGTTTGCTTTGTTCCAAATTTTGGTGTCAATTTCAAAGTCTCAAAGGCATGTTTTATATGGGAGTTGTAGGAATGGGTCTGAATAGAAATAATAAAAATCAGGAATTGAGTAGCTCCTATGACTAAGAAAAGATAAATGAAGGAAAGTGGTAGGCTAAAAACTGATAAGTTTACACAAACAGTGCTGCAAAGCAGATCTTAGGACCCCACTCAAATAAATTAATTGGTTGTATACAGTCAATATCCCCAAAAAGAGCAAAGGCCCAGAATTTGGGGTGGAGGACCAGTCTTTAAAAAAGAAATCTAGCCCACTTTGTAATAACATAAATCTAAATGATCATCACTGTAAAATATTCCTTTGTTACATGGACACTCACTATATTACTGAGCTTTAGGAAAAAATAACTATAGCCTTATGATAGGGATGGCGGGGTCAAACATAATCACTAATTTATAATATATCTGCTTACAAAAGCAACATTACTTTTTAAATCACAAGCTGATTTAAATCTTCCTAAGCACATAAGAATCAGCAATAGAATCTCTCAGTTTTAGCTGAAATGACTAGAATTACAAAAATCCAAAATCTAATTTTAATAAAATACTTTCTTTGAAGAGACAGGGACGGATTCATACACAGCCTCTGATATCCAAAAACCCTTCAAAATATACTGTTAACTACATGGCTAAATAATTCCTGGAGTGGGAAAAAGGTAACCACCAATTCAAATAATCTTGGGGTGGGGGCAATTTTAATATACAGATATAAACCAAAGTTCTAAATGTTCCGATTTCAAGGGTACAGCAAGCCTAGAACATTTTTTTTCTTAAACAATGTGTTCAAAAGTAAGAGAACTACATGGACCAAACCCATACATAATAAGATTCTCTAACTCACAAACATACTCAATTCATATACCCTGATATAACCCTGTGGTAAAATGGCCAGGCATTCAAAGGCCAAAGCAAAAACCATCATACTAAACTAAATTATTTAAATTCAATAACTTTGTGACTAATGATTGCTTTTGGTGTGCACAAACTTTTTTTTTGAATTTTATTTTACTTTTTTATACAGCAGGTTCTTATTACTTATCCATTTTATATGGTGTGCACAAACATTTGATCGTGAAATTTCTTTCACTATCACGTATAAATAATCGACTTTTCAGATGATCTAAAACACACACAAATCAAAAGCACAGACGAGAAAAAAAACACACCACTGTATTTCATAAAAGGAACATAAGATACAATACGGGTCTTTACCTTACTGTACATTAGACCCTCACTTTGAATTTTCACAAAAGTAGAACTTTTTCAAAAGGCTAATATCTATAAGCAAAAGCAATTTGGCATGTTTTATCCAACATTAAATATTTTACACATATTATAAAACACACACACAAACACACTCACATGTATACATACAAATAAAAAGGGTTTTGGTTTTTTTTTTTTACCTAAATGCAAACTGGATGAGGATCCATGTGATGAAAGTGATGGCGGTGGCGTAAGTGAATGTCCTGGAGTTTGGCTTGGCAGAGGCATGCCTATTGGACTTGGAGAGGAGGAAAATCCCAGACTATTGTAAAATGGTTGCCCTATGGGTGCTAGGCTGCTACTAGATCTTTTGTACAAGTCAGAGCTAGTAGATAGAGACTCTCTCCTTGTGGCACTACTACTTGCAGAACTGCCAACTGAAGAAGAAATAAAAAAAACCCTAATTACATACAGTGTTAACTGAATAAAACCTATCCCCAACTCTTGCTGGGAAATAACAGAAGTGATCACAATAATTATTTTTAGAAACATTATAGAGAAGATAATTACTGTGATAACTATACATACTAACTTATTAATCATAAAAGGGTATAAATGCACCCCAAGAAAATAACCAAATATTTAAGAGCAGTCACTCATATGTTCATTATTTCACACATATTTACCATTGACACATATGATTACTGTGCTTTAATACCCTGGTATGATTTATAAACCCTGAAATTGTAAGTTGTCTGCTTTAGGATATGCTAGAGATTAAATTCCAATAAGGTTAAATTTTGGTAGTATCCTAATCTCTGGAACCAAGTTCTTAGACTTCAACCCAATGCCAAGAAAAGATTATACTGATAAACAGAATATTAATACATTTCCCTCACCATTCACATTTGATTTGGCTTCCAGCTTGTGTTCAAACCATAGTCCTTTAAAGTCCATATTGGCCCGAATATTAGTCAGCTGTGAAGTATAGATGGCAGCTAACTCCTCAGTACTTTTCACACTACACATTCTCCCTATCCTTCAGCAACTAAGTTACAAAATACATATGGAAAAATCAAACTTTCTCTTAGAAAACTGATAGCTCTCATTACTGTTATCAACCAAAGACATGTGTTCACTTACCCCTCAGGATCTTCCATTCCTAAGATTCTATTTCTGGCCTCATGAGCCCCTTACTCAAGTAAAGACTGATCAGCCTTTCTTTTCTTATATGGTATACAATTATATCACATCCCTTATTGTTCTACATACCAATTTTTTTTTGTTTTTCACTTAATCCCCAATTCAACTATTAACCTTCTAGTTTTTTTCTTTTGTACTTCATAAAATCATAAAAAAATGGTAGGTTCACATTACCATGTAGCTATGCATGCTCAGAAAAGCAACAAGATCTGGCTGTTAATCAACATATATTTGGATAATCAAATTCTTTACTAAGTGTTTAAAAGGGTTGTCCAAAACTCCCAATTCATAAGTCTCACTTAGAGCCCGTATTTTCAAGTATGTTTTTTACTGTTTCTAAGCCTTTTTAAACTGAAGCCTTTATATCCAAAATAATTTCATAATACATTTCTTAACCTATCAAGTTTTTTAAGGACAAGCTCTATATTCGGACCAATATGGTAATTCTTTTCAAGAGAATTTTAAAGTTTCTATTAGGTTGTGGTTTTCTAATAGCAAGTCAATTATAAATAGATCATAAGGGTACAGATTAAAGAGAAAAATTAAGCAGAGCACATGATGGTAGACCAAGTTAAGCTTATTAATACAGATAGGAAACTTAATTACATTGGTTTTACCAAATTTAAAATTCTATAAAGGAAAAATACCAGGCTCACACTACTGTATTAAGCAAAATATTATATAAACAGTATTCAATCTTTTAAACCAGTGAGTGCAGTTTCTGGAAGACTGATCATGTTTTATTGAAATTCTCACTTTTTAAGATATATTACAGGGAAATACTAGTAACTATATGCATTTTTAATAGCAAAAAATAAACACTATTGTAAGAATGGTTTTGGCAAAATTGTCAATGGCTATATTAACTATGCTAATTTAAAAGGACACTGTCAAAGTGATTTTTCTAAAACATGGCTACATTTAAAATTCCTATTTATTTCAGAAAACAATTTATATGACAAGGAAAAAGACAACAGCTCTCTAATGAGAGCAGCAGCACTATTATTCCCCTGGCAAATAATCAAAGAAACCATAGTTTTGACACATGCGATATTATTTTCCTCTAAAAAGGAAAAGCCAAGCCGAACATTTAAAAGTAATTCAGAAATAGCTTTACTTTAAACCTAACAAACTGGCTCCTTAAATTTTACTATATGCCTAAATTATCTGCAACAGTATGACTACAAAATATAAAACAAAGTATACCTAAAATATCTAAGCGGCTAGACAGTGGAGTCACTAATCATTTATCAACTGTGGACAAAATGTTAAATTACAAACTTTCAGTTGTAAAAGAACATTCTAATGGGTCATAGAAATGGTGATTTAATTACTTTATTACAATGGCTAAGCTTCCTGGTGAGCTGAGTTATAAACTGGGGTATTTAACACTACTAAGTATTAATAATTTCATCATATGGGTAAAAGAATGTGTATATGTTACTGTGTGTGTACATGAGCACATAAACACATTACATTTTAGCTTTCATATAGGTATGGAATTGCCATAATGTAAAAAGGCAATGGGTAGACTTCGAAGAGTACCTAAGTGCAGCACTTGAATGAACGCTCATAAAATGTCCAAGAGGAGGGAGATGACAGGTTATTTATTGGTATTTAGGGGTGGCAACTGTTAATGTCCTCTGAAGCAAGGTAAAACAGAGGTACCCCAAACTGGAAATCAGAATGGAGTAAGCAATGCTCATAAATAAGGGAGGAACGAAGATGATTAGTTTTGGGGAAAGAGGCATCTGCAGGGGACATGTGTAGAGAACAAAATGTTGATGGCTCATCAGTTTCTGAATGCAGGGGGAAGGCTCTTAACAACTAAGAGACAAATGGGAATTTGGAGTTCCTACAAATCTATACCAGACCGAGATTTATCAAGTCTTTTCTCTATTTTTCCTGGATTATTTAGGGTCTACAATCTATAGAAACTAGTTATTTCCACACAAAAATTTTTTTTTATAAAGTTATATGTTCTTTTGATTTTCTCCAGCAATCTAGGATTATCTGGGGAAAATACTTGTCAATTGTGTTAGAAACAAAAAAATGAGTCTATGGGGGCACTTGGGCGAGAGATAAAAAGACTAAGCTCCAAAAGGAATGAAAAAAAATCAAACAGGAAAATTAAGACTAAACAGTCTTTATGTTCACTAGACTTTTCCTCAGAAGTTCCCATGCCCATTTCTTTAGGTAATTTTGTATTAGGCAAATATATTTGCCTTTTGTATTTCATTGTAACAAAAAAGCATTCTGCACCTAAAAGTTTATAGTTGTTCTAGACCATCATATTTATAAATATGAATGTTCAAGAAGTTCAGAAGATACTGTCTTAGAAAATTGGCAAGCACAGTTAGTAATGACTGGCATGTGTTAGTTTTGCCATTTTTCACACCAGAAAAGAATATAATTTAATGTGGTGGGAAAACAGATGAGAACCAGATTTTAAGACTCAAGGACATGAGAGGAATAAAAAACCTCTTGAGGTGTGAATAAATGGCCCTGCCCCTCATAAAGAAAAGGCTGTCAATTGTACCAAGAGAATGAGAGTAAGCTGTTTTTCCTCTGTTTCCTGAATACTCTGGAAACACCAGAGACTGATAATACAATGTGTGTCAACAGGGTGTCAGTGCGGGCCTCTTCTGATTTCAGCTCTTCCTCAGTTACAAAATCAGTTTGTGTGGGTAAATTATTTATTTTGTGAAGCTATTTAAAATTTGGATTTCTTAAGGATTATATATAAAACTAGGATATGGGAAAAAAAGTCCTTTTAAATGAACTTCTAGTGATAAAGGCTAAGTTGTTTAATATAAAGATAGGCATATTTATCTTAGGGGTTTCTGTTTAGAACATTATATCATATTTTATTTTTATATATTATACCAAATAGAGATCATTAACAACCGTTAGCATTTAATAAGAATAAATCATCTGATGAGCACACAAAAATTATTTTAAGACACCAGAAACTTAAGATGGCAAAAATATTTACTTCCTCGAACATTAATATTATAGAGCAAAGGGAAGAGCTAGTAATTAGCATAATACATATTATCCCAAACAAACCTTACTAAAACAAAAATTACAGTAATATAGTTCTTAAAGCCAGGGGAAAATATATTATATTTGAGTAAAGCATGGACTGCTTGAAATGAGTTAAGCATTCCTAAATGTTACAGGAGGTGGTTTTTCAGCTACAAAACTAAACCAATAAACCAGTATCTTATTCCTGTCCTTTCTATACCACAAGCTATTACTGTTTATATTAATATTAAAAACAAATACATATACCTCATGTCCACTTAGCAGAGTACACTCATCTTAAAAAGAAACTTACCTGATGAGCCAAATCCACTGAGGGCTGAGCCTATAGCAGCACCCAAAGAGCTACTGCTTCCAAAGCCAAGAGATGTACTTCCAGGTTGGCCAGGTCCGTGAGAAAATAAAGAACTGCTCTGGGAGCTATTAGTCAAAGAAGTGCTCCCATAAAATGAATTCGACTGCAGATTAGTGCTTGGCTGCTGCGGCTGCTGCTGCTGCGGTGGTGGCTGAGTGCCAAGTGGCCGGAAGAGACCATTTGTGCTGCCTGTGAGACTATTTGCAGTTCCTCCAGCTGCTGCTGCTGCTGCTGTAAATTAAATTTCAGACACTTCTTAAAACTACCCAGAAAACCATTTTCTATTTTTGAAACATCTCAAACAACACCAGAAAAATATTATCCCTGAAAATGTCAGTTACACTTACCAGCTTGTGCTGCTGCTGAACTAATTAAAACAGGTGTTGGAGCCATTAATCGAACTGGAGCTCCGAGGCCAGTTCTTGCTCCAGGGCCAACCACTAAGGCACCAGTCTGATCATAATAGGCAGTTGGAGTTAGTACTTGATAGCCTAGATAATATCAAAATAAATGTTTACCAATGAAAACATTATAGAAAACATGTATTTATTTTCCCCCGTATTTGTGTTTTTAATCAACACAGCTATTTATACTGTTAATATAAAAACGTTAGTCACCATATAAAAGCAAACACAGCTGAGAAGGTATTACTAAATATATGAAAATGTACTAAAGCACAAGTAAATTTTTTTCCTAAATTTTAACAGAGATGCCTCTCACTTATGGACAACAAAATGATGAGATATATTCCTTGATATTGAAACCATAGGTAATCAAGGGCTGATGCTTGAAAGTTATTACCATTTAGTCAGTTGTCCCAAGAGGAGAATGGATAGAAAGACTACTGGGAAGTGAGGGAGAATGCTGTACGATTTATTATGCAATTTTAGTAAATTTCTAAACCAAGTGCCTCATTACCAGCATTCCCTTAGATTTTCATTTGTAAGCAGCCCTTTAAAAATTAAATCATGATATAAACAGATAACTCAAAATCATAAGGTTTAACAGTCAATTTGTAAAGGTTCTCAAGCTGCAATCTGAATGAAAATCACATAGGCATTAGTTTTATTACAGCCATGACCACAAGGCAGGTGACAATTTGCATTATTCAGAACGACAGGTGAGTGAAGTTTATCTCTTCATAGACCTTCTCAGTAGGGACTCCTCATCTGAACCACAGAATAGAAAATGACTATTTCGAACAGAAAACTGACTATTTTGCCAATTCTCTCAAGGATGGTGCATAGTAAGTACCACTCAAGATGCATGGGAGAGAAGTTAACTATATATATATACCGTGGATACTTCAAGGCAATAGGGCTTATTCTCTCCCAGAACGCAGGCTGAGAAAGGCTGTCTTATACAGTAACAAAGACTCAGGCTCAAAAGTCTGAGGACCACTTGCAAAACTGCACTGGCAGCCTTGGATACTTTTAAATTTAAACACTACTTTTCCCACTAAGACCAAAACTTTCACATGAAAAGGCTGTTTTAATTAAATACAGTAATTCTGCTTCGCAATTACCATTTTACTAATACAATGGATATGAATTAGGAGGTCCAGCCAAATGAAGAGAAGCATCGGGCAAAACCTAGGAGGGAATGTAAAGCTTTCAAGCCCTCTCCTCATGGAGTGAACATGATGAATTTGAGAAGATTATTAGATATCCAACTGTAACTGTCACATAGGATATGCAAGTCTAGAGTTCAGAAGAGCGGTTCAGGCTGGAATTATAAATATGGGAGTGGTCAACGTAAGGATGGTATAAGCTAAAAAAGGACAAAATCACCAAGAAAATAAAAGGGCAGGGCTTATGGCCTGAGGGTACTTTACATTAAGAGGTTGCAGAGAGCAGGAACAAGGGAAGAGACTAAGAGGAAATAGCCAGTAAAGAAAGAAAATTCAAACAATTTGGTCTCTTGGAGGCCAAAGAAAAAAGAATTTGAACAAACACTGAGTGATCAACAATGTCAAATGCTACTAAAAGCCATTAAGAGTTGAGAACCTGACCAATGAATTTAGCAACATGGAAGTCATTCTGGTAAGGATAAAAGCCAAACTGTAGTGAATTCAGTAAAGAATGGAAGAACAATAAACAAGTACAGAAATGCTTTTGAGGAGTTTTGCTGTAAAAAAAGGACCAGAGGCGAGCTACACAAAGGGGGCTGAGAGTAATTTTTTTCTTAACCAGAAAATGTACTTGATTAGCAGAGCATGATATTTAGGTGTTTAAAAATTTTTATTGTTATTGTGAAATAAAACACATAAAAAGTACAAAAAACAGTACATCATAATGACTACAACACAAAAAAGTATAACTACCATCCAAGCCAAGAAACAGAAAATTGCCCAGCATCCCACCTCTCGAAAGTCCCTGCTCTACCAGTCTTCTCTTTCCCTTAGAGTTACACATTCTACTTCCCATAAACGCTTCTCTCTAAACAATCATTTGGTTTGAATTATTTAAAAAATTTTAGGTACGATTCATCCATGTGGTTATACAGAGATCTTCTAGTTTCCATCTTCATTATTGTGTAGCACCTCATTGGACAAACACCACAATGAATTTATCCATTCTACACTTACACGGTTGCCAGTTTGGGGCCACTGCCGACAGGACTGCCATAAACATTTTTGTATATGTATGCTGGTGTGTTATGTATACGTATTTCTCTAATCTAAGGTATATATCTAGTAGTTGACACCCTGGGCCAAAGGGCATGTGTATTTTCAAACTTTGGCAAATAATGCCAAGCTGCCTTCAAAGTGGTTGTGCAAATTTACATGCTTACCACCTTGGTATTAGAGTTCCCATTGCTCCATGACTTCAGTAATACTTGATAATGTCAGACTTTTAAAAACTGGCCAATCTGAAAGACAGGCAGAAGCGTTCTGTTGTGGTTTTGATTTTCTCTCCCCATAAGGAAGCTGAGCATCTTTTCATATGCTAATTAGGCACTGGGATTTCCTCTGGGGAAACAGCTGTTCAAGTCTCTTTCACCCATTTTCCTATTGGTCTGCCTTTTCTTATTGATTTATAATTCTTTATGTATGCTGAATTCAGGTGTTTCACTGTTTTAATGTATTGCAAATATCTTCTTCCATTCTTAGCCTGACCTGTGATTCTCTTTATGGTGACTTTTGAAGTAATGGGTTCAAATTTATTATTTCCTTTATTTTCACAAAAAAATTTCCCTATATCATCTTCTAATAGCTTTAAAATTCCACTTTTCCACACTTAGGTCTAAAATCCAAATGGAGCTGAGTACTGAACACAGGATAAGGCAGCGGTTCAATTTGTTGCCCAAATCATCAATTTTCTTTATTTCATCTTATTTATAAAACAAGTCATTCATTCCTCCCTACTGCTTTTTGCTGCTTTCTTTGCTATTAATTAGGTGGCCATTTCTTTTGGGAATCTCACTTTTGGGGTCTCTACTTTGTTCCACTGGTCTGTTTGTCCATGTAGTAATTCAACTGCAGCTTTAGAGTAAATCTTACTCTGTAAGTTAGAACAGAGCAAGTCCTTCTACTTACTTTTGTTCTTTAAGAATGTTTTGGCTAATCTTGACTCTTTGCATTTTCATTAAATTTTAGTATCAGCTGTCAAAAAGAACCACCAAAAGAACCCATTGGGATTTTTGATTGGAAATGCACTGAAACTACAGGTTAATATGGGGAGAACTGGCATGTTTAAAATATTGAGTTGCCCAATGGTTTGTTTATTTAGGTCTCCTTTAATGTCTAAACAAAGCTGCTTCCCATAGAAACTGGGCACATTTTTTGTTAGACTTATTCCTAGGTACTTCTGACTACTGTAAATAATAACCTTCAAATTTTTCATTTCAAAACATTATGGTGTTGGGAGTTCCCTTGCAGTCCAGTGGTTAGGACTCAGCGCTTTTACTGCCGTGGGCCTGGGTTCAATCCCTGGTTGGAGAGCTAAGACCCCGCAAGCAGCGCAGCATGTCAGGGAAAAAAAAAAAAAAGAAAAGGCTGTTGGTTAACAGAAAGATTTTTTTTTTTTTTTTTTTTGCGGTACGCGGGCCTCTCACTGTCGTGGCCTCTCCCGTCGCGGAGCACAGGCTCCGGACGCACAGGCTCAGCGGCCATGGCTCACGGGCCCAGCCGCTCCGTGGCATGTGGGATCCTCCCAGACCGGGGCACGAACCCGTGTCCCCTGCATCGGCAGGCGGACTCTCAACCTCTGCGCCACCAGGGAAGCCCTAACAGAAAGATTTTTAACCTGATTTTTATATCCAAAAACCTTAACAAAAACACATTAATTCTAATACTTTATCTGCAGATTCAGTTAATACAATCATATTTTCTGCAAATGACAGTTGTGTTTTTCTATTTACAGAACTTTTTCATTTTACTAGAATTTCTCTCATGTTATATACTGGCTAGGCTCTTTAATACAATGTTGAAGAGAAGTATCGTTAGCAGAAATCCTTGTCTTATTCCCAGTCTTAGATGGAACACTTCCAAGTATTTCCTATAAATAGCAAAGTCTATCATCCTTGGGAAGTGGGGTAGGGTGTTTAATTCCCTCCTGACTCCCCAGCATATTAAAGACGTTATCTTCTGGTTCATAACTGTTAAAGAGGTTTTTTTTTTTAAAGTCAATATATAAATTTATTATGCTTTTCCTGCATCTTTTGAGAAGTTCTTATGATTATTATCTTTTAATGTGGCGAATTACACTGTGATTTGCTAATGCTCATCTTGCATTCTTGGGATAAAACCAACTTGTTCATGATATATTATCCTGCTTTACATTGCTACATCTGGTTTGCTAATATTTGAGGATTTCTAAATCCATGTTCATAAGTCTGATGAGCCTACAATTTTCCTTTTCTGCACTGTTTGACGGGTTTTAATATCAAGATAATGCTAGTACCATAAAATGGCATGGGAAGAACACCCTCTTTTTCTGTTCTCTGGAATTTTAAAAATTGGAATTGTTGGAATTATTTCTTCCTTGAATGCCTGATATCATTCACCACTGAAGTTGTGCTGGTCTGGAATTTTCTTGGAATATTTTTGATTACTCAATTGATTTAATGGTAATGAACTTTAGATTTTCTATGTATCCTTGAGTGTGTTTGGTTACATTGTTCTAGTTATTTGTCCACTTTGTCTACAATTTCCAATTTCTTAACATGAGATTGGTTCCGAATACCCTCTTATGATTATTTTATTTTTCTGATATTGGTTATTATGTCTTCTCTCTTTACCTTTTTTTTTGATGAACCTCTCAGAGGTTTATCAATTTTATTAGTCTTTTCAAAGACGTAAATTTTGGGATAACCTGACTCTTTTAACTATATGTTTGTCATCTATTTCATCCACATCAGTTTCTATCTTTATTATTTGGCTTCCTTCTACAATTCTTTGGGTTTATTCTCTTCCTTTTATGGTTCCCAGATAGAAACTTATTTTCTAATGTATGCATTGAAGCCTATATACTCCTGCCATTTGCAGCAACATGTATGGACCTAGAGATTATCATACTAAGTGAAGTAAGCCACACAGAGAAAGACAACTATCATATGATATTGCTTATATGTGGAATCTAAAAAAAAAAAAACGATACAAATGAACTTATGCACAAAACAGAAACAGACCCACGGACATAGAAAACAAACTTATGGTTACTAAAAAGGAAGAGGGGGCAGAAATTAGAGAAGTTTCGGAGTAACATATACACACTACTATATATAAAATAGATAACCAACAAGGACCTACTGTATAGCACAGGGAACTATACTCGATATTTTATAATAACCTATAAGGAAAAAGAACCTGAAAAATAATATATATATATAAATATAACTGAATCACTCTGTTGTACACATGAAACTAACAACACTGTAAATCAACTATACTTCAATTAAAAAAAAAAAGCCTATATACCCCTCTTCTATGTTTTGTTTTTAAGTGTAGGCCACAAGTCTAAATATGTAGCATTTTCATAATCATTCAGTTCAAAAGTTTCTAATTTCTATTGTATTATCTTTTTGTTACTTATCTAAAAGACACAAGAGATTAAAAAAGACATGGTCCCCACACTCAAGAATTACACAATTTGTAGCGAAAATAATGTACTATATTCTTAATTCTAAGATGCCACTTATTTTCAGACATGACATTGATCAAATAACTTTCCTTAGGGAGAAATACATAACTCTTCCACTTTAATTTTAACACACTTTATACCTCCAAACATGGTAAAATAATTAAGAAAACAAACCACAAATAGCTAAATGAAACGCAAGGAAGACAAAAGTAGTAAAGAAAGGAGCAAGTTATGTGCCACAAGAATGGCAAAAAGAATGATTATTATTATTTTTCTTTTTTTTGGCTGCGCCACGCGGCCTGTGGGATCTTAGTTCCCTGACCAGGGATCGAACCCACAACCCCTGCACTGGGAGCACTGTGTCTTAACCACTGGACTGCCAGGGAAGTCCCAGGAGGAATAAGTATTAATGAACAAGCAGTGGGAAAGATTTGGGAAGGCTTCATGGAAAGGATCATATTAAACGATGAGAAGGAAAGTTAATCACAAAGTATAAAGCAAGGCTTTAAAAAGGAAAATGTAAAAGTATATATCCCAATTTTGCTTAAAATTTATAGAAGTGTATTCTAAACTAAAAGTATTAGCTAGGGCTAAAGGCATAAAAGGATATTTGTGGAACAGTATGTGGTCTAGTGTGTTAAAGCATAGGACCAGGACAGTACTGATTAGGTTAAAAGGTATCAATAGTTTGGAGCTATATTAATGAAAATGTTAAGAAGCAGAATGGTATGAACTAACCTGTATTTTTGAAAGGTAACTGAGGGGAGAATAAAAAGATGGAATAAACAGAAGAGATTGGAGGCAGACAGAGTTAGTGGGAGGATATAGGAGAAGCTGAACAAGAATAGCAGAGATGAAAAGAAGTGAACATGAGAGAATAAACAACAACTGGCAAGTCACTGAATGTGGAGCACAAAAGAAAACCAAGAGTTAAAGATGACTCTGAGAATGAAGCCAAAAATTTCTAGCTCAAGGGGATAGCGGGGTTAATAGTGAAATAGGGTAAACAATAAGATAAGCAAATTTGGGAGAGGTGAGTTCATTTTTGGACATTTTCAGTTTAAGGAGTGGCAGGAACATATACACGGTAACATCTTGTACAAATGTAGAAATGTGTTAAGTGTTCAGAAAAGAATCCAAGATGCAGACGTAAACTCACTGGTTTACTGGTATAGGAAAGACAGGTGAAAAGATGAAAGTAGTTAAGACTCTTCCACAGAAAAAATATAAAGTATCTCTGTTTTTCCAATATTGAAACTAAGGTTCAAAGAGGAAAGTAACATGGCCAAGGTCACACAATTAATTGGCAGAGCAATATGGCAGATCTGACTCCAAAGCATCTAGTCACTAAAGCCAGAAAGTCTTTTACATTTAAGTGATATACAGAGGAAAGGGAGACTGACAAAAAGCAATGAGCAAGATGGGAGAGCCAGGAGAGTAAAATATCACACAAATGTAGTGGAGAGGAGCTGCAGAAAGTTGGACATACAACAAAGTTGTGTAATACAACAAAGAATTGAGAAAAGTAAGGATGGAGGAGAGGAAGTCATACTTTGGCACTGAGTTACATTAGAGCTACGTATGAAAAGGAATCGTGGAGGCGGGGCTTAAAAGAAGTGTGGGGTAGAATGTAAATTCTGAAAGGTAGTATAAGAGGGGAGCACAAGAGAGATAAAGCTTTTTAGGATGAAGAGGCAGACTAGCATCGTGGTTATAGAAAAGGAGGTGGCAGAGGGAGAAAGACTGAAAATACAAGACTAAAAAACAATGATGGCATATATAATCAAGCAGAAGGATTGAAAGTCTATAATCAATACAGTACAAGGAACAGGGATTTGATGGATGAGAAGTGAAGGACAGAAGGTGGAAAAGCTAAGGACTGCATGAGATTTGAAGAAATAAACAATTTTCTAAGCAAGCTTTTGTATTAGCTTTATATCTTTAAACCATATAAAGATATAACACATAAAACTTTATATCTATGTAACTATTTGAATAAGGGAGAATTATTTCATCATAGTCCTGGGCAGAATAAAGTATAGAAGGTATTAGAGAAAAGTTTTACAATGAGGGAATCATATGAACAGTCAACAAGTCACTTAGGCACACAAATATTATTTCTAGTAAAGCCCTTTTTGTGAAAATGATTTTTACATTTTACAGTTGTAAAGGGACTAAATGTTGTGGCTTAGAAGGTTAGGTAAAATAATTTGGTTTTTTTCCCTAAATTTAATTGCTTTTAATTTTCTCATCACTCCGAAGACAGTCAATGGTTTTTAGACAAATATCGTGTAAAAAGTGGTTTTCTTTTAGGAGTACCAAGATAGAGTTCACTGATGAACAAAACAAAACAAAAAAAGCAATAAAGAGCTTTCTTATAGAATGGAAAGAAGTGAACATAAAACTAAATTTTGAGAAGACCAAAGCTGATAAAATTAATAGCAAAATACCTTGATGTTTTTAGTAAATAAGAACATGAGGTGAATATGAGGAAGAGGAGCAAAGGCATTTATAAGAAATGGGTAATAGGCCCAGCACCAAAAGTCTAAAACAATAAGCAATAAGTTAAAGGGAGAAGCAAATAAACACAGGTCAGAAGCATTCTCTTAAATCAAAATCCTATTTAGAATCTAGTAAGACAGGACTGTTGTACTTCATGACTCTTCTCCCTTTTCTATTTATAGCTAAAACCCAAGAGGAACCCAGAATGGTCTTAGCAGTGGCTTTCATAAACTCCCAGCTCAGTTGTTTTAGCCCTGTTCCATGTCTCTCCACATGCCTACAACTTCTGCTTCACAGTCCATTTCACTAAGGGCTGCTTTTGCCAGGGTCTCTAATCTACAGCAGCTCTGGGAGAGCAGCTTCCATGAAGCAAGTATACAGCTGGGGTAAAAAAGGAAAATAATGAGAATGCCCCCATTCTATTATCATTTGTACTCCAGGGACAGCAATATTAACATCCTTTTTTTCATTCAGTAGGCTAAACAAGATGATAAACTCAGACCTTAGAATTTCAGAGAGAACAGAATGAATGTAATTGATACAGAACTCCTCAAAATAATATACAGAAATATTTAGCAGCATGTAAAAAAAACTCCTCAATCATGTAAGTCAGGATCGTTTCCAATGCATTAAACACATCTCCTAAATGATCTGAATAGAAAATCTATCTACAGTACAATTAATGAAAACTGGAACACGTATTTCATTAATCAGTATAGTTGACTCTTAAACAATGCAGGGCTTGGGGCACCAACCCTCTGTGCAACTGAAAATCTGCAAATAACTTTACAGTTAACCCTCCATATCCAATACTTTGCACCCGCAGGATTGAAACAACCACAGATTGTGTAGTACTATAGTACATATTTATTGAAAAAGATCCACATGTAAGTGGACCCACGCAGTTCAAACCCATGGTTGTTCAAGGGTTAGCTGTAATCTACAGCTGAAGGAGTAACTACTCATATACCGAAAGTGAAAAAATGGCATGCTTGAAAGTGAGTCTTTAGGAATGAAGAGAAATGAAGGAATAGAATGGGAAGTGATGCATTATCTACGGACATTCAAATGTAGCCTTTAAAAACATAACAAGTGCTAATAGATAACTAATAAGAACCTGCTGTATAAAAATAAAATAAAATAAAATTCAAAAGAACCAAACATAACAAGTGCTGCTTCATTAGCTTAAGAAAAATACCTTCCTTCCATCTTCCACTGTTTAATATTAAAGTACTAATTTTGTATTTAGTTTCACAAATTTACTTCACAAAAAATGTACTTTGTTGGCCTTTTCTAAAAGTTGTACTGTGGCAACAGGCAGAAAACTTTAGTAAATGCTGATGCCATTAGGTTATAAAAACCAACAGGTTAAAATACTATATAAATGTGCTAAACAAGACTGAGCAATGTTCTAAGTGGAAAATGTTAGCTGTACACTTTTCAACATTAATTAATTAAATGACTAACTATCCTTGTAAGGCAGAAATGGCAAATAGGTTTTGTTTGACATACCACCTAATGGTTTTATTTCTTAAAGCACTGCATTAAGAATTCTGGGCTGAGGGCTTCCCTCGTGGCGCAGTGGTTGAGAATCTGCCTGCTAATGGAGGGGACACGGGTTCGAGCCCTGGTCTGGGAGGATCCCACATGCTGCGGAGCAACTAGGCCCGTGAGCCACAACTACTGAGCCTGCGTGTCTGGAGCCTGTGCTCCGCAACAAGAGAGGCTGCGATAGTGAGAGGCCCGCGCACTGCGATGAAGAGTGGCCCCCGTTTGCCACAACTAGAAAAAGCCCTCGCACAGAAACGAAGACCCAACACAGCAAAAATAAATACATTTATAAATAAACTCCTACCCCCAACATCTTAAAAAAAAAAAAAAAGAATTCTGGGCTACACTCCACTGGAAAGACGCTTTGATTTACACCATAAACAGACTTAAGAAAAAAAGGTTTTTGAGAATTCTAACACATATTTGCCATCCCTGTCATTGTCTCGCAAGCAATACTGATTTCAACTATTGGCACCTGAGCTGTAAATAATGCATTGCAGGGTAGGCAAGATTTAAAGACATTTCTTGATTTTTCTCACTCCTCAGTGTGAGAATCTACATTTAACATTTTAAGTCTATTCAAATTTCCACAATTAACCAACTATATACCTGGCATGCCGGTAGCAAGACCCTGACCAAAAGCCAAAGTTGGATTTGCTGCTGCAAGTGATTCAGCTTGCTGCCCTTGCTGGCCCTGATTGGGAGTAAGAGGGCGCTGACCTGCTCCAGCACGAAGAACCTACAAAGGACAAACAATTTCCTTAAAAACGAAATTATAAAATAACAAATTTATCTCAGACAACTCTGTATATATCACAGATAGCCTTTGGATATTCTTTGAACATATTTACATTCAATGAAATGTCAGTTTACCATAAAAAAATACAAATAACGTAACACCAAAAACATAATCTATTAAGCAACATGGTAGAGGGTCTTCAGGAACAATTATTTCTAGTATTTGTGCTCTTTAACCTACCAAAGTAGTATTAAAATGAGAGACAGATATTTGGGCGGTGAGAAGGGAATGGCAAAATCTTACATGAAGACAAAAGTTTAAATTTTATTATTTTCTAAGACTGAAAACTCTAAATTAAGTATAATTATTCAATTAGTCTGGTACGAGATTGTGGTGCAGAGTGAAAACTTCAAATCGAACCAAGTTTTCAGAATTCAGAAGCTTTAATTAAAGTGAGTAAAAAGCTGCTTTTTACTGTAAAACCTTAGGGTTAAAAAAGGAACAAAAGATTTCATCAAAAAATGTGAAAACTCTTAAGGCTGGTCAAACTGCTTCGTAATACATAGTTGTTGTAGTGAATATATACACAAGCATGATACACATTAATTTCACAAAGGTAAATACTTAAACAATTCAGGACAAGGGAGATTCATCTTAAATCCATCCGTGTAAGTAAGCATCACGCACAGGTATATGTGATGTTTAGGCAATGTGATATTTTTATCTGCCCAAAGAAGACACAGATTTAAAAAGAATTTATTAAATGGTGCTGTGGTATAATCTACAAGGACTGAGCTAAAGGACAGCTTTAACAGAATATCAATATAGTTTAAAAGAAAATTCAACTGCCAAGTAACACTATACTTGTCATTAAGTTGCTTCTTTGGTATAAATATGATAAATTTGGGGTTTCCCTGGTGGCACAGTGGTTGAGAGTCCACCTGCCGATGCAGGGGACACGGGTTTGTGCCCCGGTCCGGGAAGATTCCACATGCCGCGGAGCGGCTAGGCCTGTGAACCATGGCCGCTGAGCCTGCGCGTCCGGAGCCTGTGCTCCGCAACGGGAGAGGCCACAACAGTGAGAGGACCGCGTACCGAAAAAAAAAAAAAAAGATAAATTTGACAAACAGAATTCTGGAATTTTTATCAGAATTTTTCTTTTACATTTATTTATAAAAATAGTTCCAGAAAAGTGGCTGAAATTTAAAAAAAAAACCTTAAAAATAAACATTTTCTGTTTTAAGAAATCTAACCTTTAGTGAAAATATTTCATCTTTCCTCGCTTAAAAACAAAGTACCCAGTAATCTCCTTTTTCTGGTCAGAAATATATTAAGTTAATATTTAAAATAGCAATTTAAATACCCAGAAGAAAATGAATGACAATTACTTTGACAGAAACATTATGAGCACACTTTAAGAAGTGATGAAAAGAAAATTTAAAACTGCTAGAGATTTCAAGACAGTTTCAATAATAGAAATGTTGAAGTGGAATACAACCAGATCTTTAAGTTCATATATATGACTACTGGAGAAAAAAACCACATAATCAATATTTGTATGCCAACTATATGATAAGTACTGTGCTACATATTGGGGAAAATAAAAAAACACAGATCTTGAATGCAGGGAGCTCATGAAATTTCCAAGACTCTTCAGGTAGTATTTAATGAAGGCGGGCCTATACCTGTTGCTGTCCAGGCTGAGCTTGTGATGCTGCTTGCTGATTTGCTGTGTTGTTTGCCGCAGCTGCAGCCTGCTGCTGAAATAAATTGGCTGGATACACCCCCCACGGAACACCATAATACTGAGGTGGAACCACTGCCGGACCTAAACCCCACATCCCACCCCCCCAAAAAAAATAAAAAAAGTCACTACATTTTATAGATAAATAAGGTTAGTTACCATTAGACCATAAAAAAGGGACAGTGCATAAGACTTAGAGCAGATGTCCTTACAATCCTCTACCCACATACAACTGTCTTCCCTTTTCTCTTTTTCCCAGTTTTACTAGAAAGTCTCACTGAGGTATGGATTATTAAAAAAGAAAGTATTCAGAGGTGACAGCAGTCGTCTTAATGAAAAGATGTGAACTAAACTCAAGAAGACCAATGAACTGACAGGACACTGAACCATCTCTTCAACACCTATTATTGAATGCTAGTTTATGCATTTGATACTGGCAAATAGGAACATTAAACACCATAGAACTATAAGATTTCCTATACTCAACTCAGCATTTTCTTTAAAAAGGAATTTTTAAAATTGAAAACAAAACATTTTTGGCTTTTAATTTGTAATCTATAACATAAAACTAAGGAAAATGTTGGTACTAAGCTTGCTACAACTGTATTTTAATTGTAAACTGTGAATTTTAAAATATTCTTCATATCTGAAACAGAATTAGTTACAATTCTCACAAAACAATTGAAAATCACGTAAAAACAAATGAAACATCAGTGTCTTTATGGTTAGGAAGATGGAACTAGTAAGTTAAGAAAGAACTATGAAATATAATCATGGACATAGACATAAAAAAGCAAACCAGGAAAAACAGAATGAATTCTTGCTCTATTCTACTTTATTCAAGATAAAATTTCATTTCTGGACAGTAAATAGTATCACACAATAAGCCCTGCCATTAAACTAATGATTACGATGTCATGTTTCCTGACTGATACATGTCCCTAAATTCCACTGATATGATTTTAGTATATCTAATGTGTATACTTTAGAAAGTCAAACTCTTGGTTTCACTTTGTTTTGGAAGAAAATAAAGCCCAGTGTAACTGACTCAATCACTAAAATGAAAAGCTTTGAACAGTTTAAAGGTAAAATATATTTCTAAAGATAGTTTAAGCACAATCTACAATGAAGACTCTTAAAATATAGAAAAGGATTTATGAAGAAAGGATACACTGTCAAAACAAAACAAAAGAATCAGACATCCATCTAGAACCTCTCTGTCCAAAAGTAGCCGGAACTCATCTGTGGCTAAACAATTAAAAGCTGGAGAGCCTGAATTAAGATGTGCTGTAAGTATGTAATACACACAGGATTTTGAAGACTTAGCATTAAAAATAAATAAAATATCTATTAATAATTTAAAAAATATTGATTACATGATATACTGAGCTAAATCAAACATACTGAAATTAATTTCATCTGTGGTTTACTTTTATAATGTGGTTACTAGAAAAATCTAAGTTACATTATCTGGCTCACGTTCTATTTCTACTGAACAGTGCTGATCTTAGAAAGCCTAAGTAAGTTCAGAATGCCAGGAATCCTTATCTCAAAACTAATGACCTCTTAAAGTTGCTTCCTTCAGTTCCATAGATTAATGATTTTATGTATGTATGATATACTAGCACTTTACATACTAACATCCAGTTAAATAGTACCAGGAAAGCTCACATCTTTATGGAATCACATGCAGATCTATACCAAATCTACTGAATGTGACAGGTTAGTTTCAGTCTGCTAAGATATCAAACAAGAATTTGAAATTAACATTTTTTTCAGGTCTTAAAGTCCTGAGTATAAAAAAAACGCCTATGAAAAGACTAACTGTTCTGCAGTCACAATAATAAATAACTACCAGAAGTGGATTTAAAATTAATTGATCAGTGATAATTCAGTGAACTTATCAGTGACAGCTTAAAGTTATGAAAAGTTAGCCAATCAACAGACTCAACCCAAGGAACACACTTCTATGGTTGACATCTCCCTCTTCCTGCCTTGGTAACCAACATAAATCATGCTTAAGACAAATTCATTCCTGTCTCTGTAACTAACTCAACATAAAACAACCTTCCCCCCAAATCCTATAGAAGATCAGCAAATCACTCTGCTCAGTAAGACTGTGCCTAACCGGTACACAACTCTCCCTTACTTAAATAAGACATAAATACAGTTTGGTTTAAAAAATTTTTTTTCCCAGCTTTACTGTCATACAACTGACATGTGACATTGTGTACTTTTGGTTTTTACTTCAGATTTTGAGTGGTGGTTATCAGGCTTTGACACTTAATAAGTTCTTTCCACCTCAATCCCACCTTTTTGTCCCTCAGCTTGCCTGCACATTTTAACATTGCTAATTTAACTTTACTTTTTAGATACTCATTCTCTTAAGATCACTGAACCTCTTTACCTTGTACTATCCCTGACCTGGGTATTTATAGCAGCTACCCCCAGTTTATTTTCTGAGAAGTAACTTTATTTGCACTGTCTCTGTGGGTAATGGGATCAGTCACAAGAATAAAGATTTGTGGCTGCTAATGTAAGATTTCTGAGACTATAAAACTAAAATGTAAAACAACTATGTACAGGAGGAAACGAGTTATCCGACTTAGGTTTTCTCCTGTAGCATTACAGTCGAAAAATAAACTAACTCTCTGGAAACTTCAGTTCATTCTGGATAAATGTTTCAGTTTTCTCCTAGAAACTTCAAATTGCCCAAATAGACAAAAATAAAGCTTATCCCCAAATTAAAACTAAATCCATAACAAGCAACAAGTATGAACAGTAAGTTACCTGCTAATGTTGCTGCTGCAGCCAATCCTGCTGCAGTATACGGGTCAGTCCCTGGAGGAGCAGCACTAATAATATATGGATTTGGCACAAATGCAGCTGGAGCAAGGCCTGCTGAGAATACACCAGCTGTATTTTAAAGGGGGAGAAATAATAAATAAAAAAATATGTATGATTTTCTTCATCAGGTTAAAAAAAAAAACATTTCTTCTGAAATTAGGGTTGGTGGGGGAGGAGAGGGTGTATAATGATTCTAATTCTTATTAACTAAGTGACCTTGGGCATGTAATACAACCTGACTCTGGGGTTCTTTGTTTATGAAACTGGTTTATCACCAGTGATTTTTGTTAGAATTAAATATACATGACTGTATAGTACTAGCATATACACACAATAAATGTTTAGAGCTAGAATTGCTATTGTTCAATAGTGGTTTTTCATTCAATCCTTATTAAGCCATACTGTGAGCTAGGGATTCAACACTGAGAGAGACAGATATGATCTACACCCACAAATCACTCCATCTAGTGAGAAAAACAAACAAGTAAGTTGGCAATTAGAATATAGTGTAAGTGCTATATGAGCACAGAAAGTAGGGGTATCCAAGAAGCTTTTGGTAGGATGGAGTGGGGCTGTAGTGTATAAGATAAAACTGGAGTTATAATCAGAATGAAGACTCATGAAGAGTTTCCTGGGTCATGCTAAGTAGTTTGGACTTTATCCTGAAAATAAAACAATGAAGAGTTTTAAGCAGGAGCGTAAACCCACTTCTGAGTCTAATATATGCCAATATAGATTTGGTTAAGGCTAAGAAAGATTTTAAAATATTCATTTGCGGTACTTATTAAAGAAAGAAGAAAACCGCTGGTATTGAGCAGGAATCAGTATGTAGACCTTTTATCATAAGGTACTAAAAAATCACTTTGAAAATGTACTGCGAGAGTTTCCTCTTCTGGAAACTAACTGTGACAAGTACAAGGTAGGGAAATAATTAAAGAGAATGTGTTTAAAGTTAAAGGAGCTCAAAAAGGTTCAAGTTAAAAGATGATGGTGGGGAGATATGGGCATAAAGCAGGTGGACATAAAACAATTTTTTAAAAAGTATTCAAAAGGTACATTTATCTTAAAATCCAGGTCTTAAAATCAAGATTCAGAAACCTAATTTTAACTATATTATAGTGGCTTTCACATTTTGTGACTGTAACCCACAATGTAAAATACATTTCCCTAGTGTCCATATACACACACATGCCACAAACAAAAATCTCAAAAAGATATTTATCCTTATGAGGTTCCAATGCACTCTATTTAATTTTCCTCTTCATTGATTTCTAAATTACTTAATTTTAAGAAATACTGGCCACAAGCTACAATACTGATTTCAAGCCCAGGCATAGCATGGCCATTTGAAAAATCTGCTTTTAGTAAAAAAAAAAAAAAATAAGAATTAAACAGAGGGTTCAACAAAATCCTTGCACTATTTAAAAAATCATTTGCTCCAAGTTGCATTCTTAGCTATGTCCTAGGTCGAAGGTTTCAAGATTTACTTCTGGTTCCTCTACTGTGATTATCTTTATGACAAGAATAAAGATGTATTGATATCCATGTTCTACTCCTATAACTACAAATTGAAAAGTCAGGGCCTAATTTTATATTCTATATTTTTATGATTAAAAAAGATTGCTTTTAAAAAATGAGATACTATTTAAGTATATAACGTGGAAAGCCAAAGTCCTCATGTAACCTTTACTGGCAGGTGGTTTATAGCCTTCTAAAACTTTTTTTTTCAATTTTAGACATGATTTTAACATAGCTCTCTCCATATTTATATTACAAAGCAGATAAAAAGCAGGAAGGTTTCAAATATTTGAAAAACAAGGAATTAGTGTGACCTAACGGATATATATTGAACCTTCTGCCAAAAAAAATGAAGAAAACTTAGTTTAAGCTCACATGATTCACTTAGAAATATTTGCAACAGATTAGACATCAAACCGTATGCTTGTTTGTGTACATATAAATATGTATATGTTTGCATGTATATATACATGTTTTTGAATCTGTGTTTACATATGCACATATGTATAAATGTATACCCTTCTAAATTTTTATATTTATAAACACACACTCATACATTTTATATTACAGGGTATAACGGTACTTTAATATGCTTTTTTCACTTGCCAGTTAACCACAGATCCCTTTCTATGTCAACAGATACCTATCTAATTCATTTTGGGGGGGTGGGGGGTGGGGGTGAGGCGGGGGTGCTGCGTGGCTTGTCGATCTTAGTTCCCCAACCAGGGATGGAACCCTAGCCCTTGGCAGTGAAAGCACGAGTCCTAACCACTAGACCGCCAGGGAATGCCCTAGTTCATTTTTTTTAATAGCTTCATAGTTTTCTATCCCACTACATAGAAGAAACATGATTTAACCAGTCTACTACAGATATATATTTAGATGAGTCACAATTTTTGCTATAAATAGTGCTATTATTCTTTAAGTATAATACAGCATCATCATATCCTCATGAAAATTCACGTAAATGGACAAATATATATAATTTCTTGATCCACATTTCCAGATTACCCTCCAGGAAAGTGGTACCAATTTACATTACTACCATAAGTATATGAGAATACCACTTACACTCCCGCTGAAATAGGATATTATCAAACTTTTTAAAAGTTGTCAACATCAGAAGTAAAATAAAGCATTCAAATTTTTTGGTTTTAATCTATAGTTCTTTGGCTATCAAAGAGAAAAAACATATCAAATCTTTTATACCTTTATTTTTTCTCATTAAAATTTTTAATTCATCAGGAATATGACCCGATTATCTCCAACTTATTCTCCAAAGATATTCTTTTATAATTAGTTTGCAATGTCAAGGTTAAAATTACCCCACCACTGCACCCCAAACATACACACACCCATTTCAGAGTGTTCTTGTTTACTGATCGACTTGTATATTTCTAGGCCAGTGCCACACCGTTTTAATCACTGTGGATAATAATTGTTTTGAAATATGGTTGAGTACGTCCACCTCTCATTTTAGTGTTCTATTAATTTTCCGGTTTCACTTTTCTGAGATAAACATCAAAAGCAAACTTTCAAGTTCAAAACAAAAAAAAAATCCTGTTGGGATTCCAATCAATATATTAAATTCACAACTTAATTTAAGGAGAATTGACCTCTTTACAGTAATGAGTTTCCCCCAAAGGGCATGTGTCCCCATTTATTTAAGCCTTCAGAAAAAGTTTACAGTTTTCTTTACATACACCTTGAACTGATTTAGTTACTCCCTACTCCACCCCACATCCTGATTACTACGTGCTATATTTCAGTGTTCATAAGTTTTATCTTCTGGTTCATTTCCTCCTAGGTGATAGCTAGTTAATTATGAAACCCACCTATGTCTTTTTTTTTTTTTTTTTTACAAGGTTCTGAAATGGTCTGTTTTCACATCATTTTGTTGTTTCAAGACCTCCGATCTTTGATGACTTAAGTCCTTGATCTCTTAATATTCTAAATAAACATTTTAAAGTTCTTTTCAGAACTTTAAAGTTCTCTTATTTCTACATCTTGGGTGTAAATTCTACTGTATGTTATATGACTGCCTTCTGACTGCTCTTTCTTGTTTGCACTGTAATTTCTGTTTTAGATACTATCTTATATGAGATTCTCTTACACTTACTCATCCCAATTGCTAACTACACACCATAAGGTGAAGTCTCCAAACCAAGTCTTTATTAGTGACTTGGGGGTCTAACCCTCCAACCCCAATCCTGGCACTGTGCAGGCCTTCTGCTTATTTATCCCTCTTGCAGCCCGCTACAGGCCTCATAGATTTATTTCCAGTTTACTCCTATGGATCACCTCTCCATTTCCTATCCTACAGAAATTCCCCAGCCATCAAAACAACCCCACGTTTTCTTTTCTCTCTCTCTCTCTCTCTCTCTCCCCCTTTTGAGTGTGGCTCTATATTTTAAAACATAAAATGTATTGTATCTATACCTCTTTCTGGCCCAGTCCATGGGCCAAGTTCTAGCCTGCTACCTATTTTTGTATGAATTAGCTAAGAATAAACATTCTAAAATGGTTGAAAATAATAATTTGTAACAAATGAAAATTATACAAAATTCATATAACAGTGCCCATAGTAAAGTTTTATAGAACACAGTTGTACTCATTTATGTATTGTCTACGACTGCTTTGTGCTATAACAGCAGGGTTGAGTAGCTGTGACTGAAACCATATGGCTTGCAAAATTTAAATATTTACTATCTGGGACTTTATAGAAAAAGTTTGTCAACCCCATTCTAGAATATGCACTGTCTGTTATGGTAGTTATTACCATATATAGCTACTGAGCATTTAAAATGTGACTAGTCTAAACTGAGATCTGCTCAAAGTGGGAAAATGCATACCTGATTTCAAAGACTTTATATGAAGAAGAGAATTTAACATTTCTTATTAGTATATATTGATTATACTTGAAATATTTTGGATATAATGGATTAAATAAAATATTATTCAAACTAATTTCACTTACTTCTTTTTACTTTTTAAAATATAGCTACTAAATAATTTTAAATTCTGTGTGGCACATATTATATTTCTCTTGGGACAGTGCTGTTCTAAATGAACTATCAGCCATCTAAGAGATGACTGAGCAAACCTGGATAAAAGGACTATGATCAACTCTCTCTCTCTATCTCTCTATTTAACTATGGAACAAAGATGAAAAGATGGGATCAATTTTGCTAAGTTACGCTTTCTTAGAAATTTCCATTTTATTCAGGTTTTCAGATTTATTTGCATAGTTTCCCAGATGGCTTCACAAAGTTGTTCTAAGTTGTGCCAAATCTTTAAAGATCACGTAAGAAAGAATGTAAATACTCCAAGGCATTAAAAAAAGGAACATTTCTAAATTATTTTTATGAAGTATACTGATATCAAAACCTAACAAAAAATGCAAAAATGCACACATACAAACTTAAAGACTAACTTCATTATATGTTGAGTTAGAAAAAAATCCTAAATAAAACATCAGCAAATTAAAAGAGCTCATTAAAATAATTATATACAATTCTTCCAAATCCTAAGAACACAGGAATGCTTCAATTATTAGAAAATATCATTCATAAAATTAATTAATACTAATTAAGAGCTTTCATAGATACCAATTTAAAGATATAATGAAAGACAGGAAGGCATTTACAATGATAGCAAAAGATAAAATACCAAAGAACAAACTTATTGAGAAATATGCTAACTTACATGAGAAAAACTTTAAAGCAATCATAAACAACACAGAAGCAGACTTGAACAAAATTAAAGATACACTATGTCCTGGATAAGAATACTTAATGTCATAAAGATGTTGATCTTCCTAAGTTTAAGATTTTAACCTGATCTGGAAGTAAATAAAAGGATTCTAAAGTTCATATGAAAAAGCAAATAAGAACCAAAAATTTAAAACTCCCAAAAGGAAGAGCAATAATGGGTATCTTAGCCTGCCACATATAAATCATACCACAAAGCGTCAAGAAATAAAAAGTGTTGTACTGGCCCACGAGTAGACAGGAGTCAGTACGTTTCTAACAATGAGTAAGAAGTACTGAAGGACAGGGATACAGAAGGCTGAAGAAAACTGGAAAAAACAGGTCCAGAGTGCATGCTGCTATTAGAAGTCATCTAGAAATGTGTGGTCATCTTTGATTAAAACCAAAAATAAAATTTTGGACCTGGAAAGACTTCTTGGATTGACGTAGAACAATACACAATTAAGGGAACAGAACCAACTTAGTATATCCCACCCACTGCCCCCAAACATACTGATGTTGAGAGTGTTCGCAACTTTTCCAACCAGGAAATAAATCAAGGTCAGCCAAAATCAGGTGTAAAAACGGTTCCACGAACATGATAAAATAACGTAAATCTATACACACACATTTACCAATGTCATATACCTGGTTTTGGTATTGTACTATAATTATGTTAAGATGTAGTCATTTAGGGAAAACTGGGTGGGGAACCTCTCTGTACTCTCCTTGCAACCTCATGTGAATCAGTAATTATTTTAAAATAACAACAACAAAAAAAAACCCAAGACACAAAAACACATACTAATGCCTGAACTCTACCAGTAACACATATGTAATTGTAATAATTCACATCATAGTAAAGACTATAAAGGTCAAAGACTAAATAGCTTAATGAATTAAGGAAGAAAATATTCAAAGAAATTTTCTTGGGATTCCTATTTCCAACCCATTTTAAAAATAAACATTCTGACTTGATATGAACACCCATAACAACACTAGAATTTCCAAGTGTTTGATGCTCTCGACTTCACACTGAGAAAAAAACTTATGTGCTCCGACTTCCCAGGCGGTCCAGTGGTTAGGACTCTGCCTTCCAGTGCCGGGGGTGTGGGTTCAATCCCTGGTTGGGGAGCTAAGATCCCACATGCTTCATGGCCAAAAAAACCCCCAAAACATAAAACAGAAGCAATATTGTAACTAATTCAAGAAATACTTTAAAAATGGTCCACATAAAAAAAAAAATCTTTAAAAACAAACTTATGTGCTGACAGTTTTTATCAAGTTATAGATTTTTATTTCACCAAGGACACAAATAAAAGCCAAACTGTTCTTCCCTAATCTTTACTCTTGCCATGTAATCTACTACTGTTTTATCTCAATGAGATGTTTCAAAAGTAATGAAATAACACCATTCAATAAATACGAAAGGAACATTCTAAACACTTTAACACAAGATTTTCTAACAGTGTAATCAAAATGGTAACTTATAAAGACTCACCTATATGTGGCTGCTGAGCTGTGGCTAATGCATATTGCTGCTGTTGAGCTGCAGTTAACTGCTGAACTGTCAGTGCATTAGTCCTCTGAAAGAGCTATTAAGAAAAAAATATTTAATACAAAGATTAGTCTCAGAGCATTTCATTTTTGTTTAGAAAGCTAAGAATAGAATATTATAAAAACATATTTGAATCACTTTTTCAACTACAAGGACATTTTATTCAATAAAACACTAAACGTTCAAGAATACCCCTATTATTTATGTCAATGTCTCATAGCACTTCAGGCTATACTAGTACATAGTCAAGAGGAACTTCTTTAAAGGAGTGGCATGCTTTACCTGCTGCTGGGAGTTGTAGTCGAA
Source organism: Pseudorca crassidens (assembly GCF_039906515.1). NCBI lineage: Eukaryota > Metazoa > Chordata > Mammalia > Artiodactyla > Delphinidae > Pseudorca > Pseudorca crassidens. Next base: position 76,973,974 of record NC_090309.1, on the reverse strand, counting down.
AAGGCCTACGGTAGCTCCTGAAGAGTCCATTGGTACCTGATTACCAGGATAGTCAAACTGTAAGGAATCCAGACCAACTTGTTCCATGGCATCTAGATTCTGAGTTTCAGGATTTGAAAATTCTTCAACAAGTGGTTTATTAGCTGTAGGATTAGGAAGAGGCCCCAATCCTTCTGGGGGATTAGTATTGGGGCCCAGGCGCTCAACTACTTCAGTTGGAGAGGCTTGACGACTTCCAGGAGTACGACTATGTAAACAAAACAGAAATGAGTAAAAGTAACAAGTATGTCAAAAGGTGAAATGGGAAAGTAGGAAAATCATGAAAAAACAAATGGTTGTAAAACACAGAGGGCAAATTAGGCACCCTAGGTCACTAACCATTCCACTTTATCAATTTTTTTCTAGCTTCTAGCTTCTAGCTTATCAATTAATCTAGCTTCCTCTTAAGAGCTGACATGGTTTCATTATTTAAATATCATTAGTGACCATTGTCCCCGATTTGAATAGCATAAAGATATAACTCAATTTTACAGATAAGGAAATTTGCTAATACCAAAATTTAAGCTTAGACTACCCAAAACTTTTGTCTCAAATCAGACAAAGTGAATCGTAGGTATGAACAGCAGACTATCAAGTGACAAATATGGGAAGGCTCAAAACCAAAACCCACCTACCATACTCCCATCCTGTCCACCAGCACATAATTTCTCTAACATCTTGCTTAATATTTCAGAAAAAAAAACTGGCCATAAAGAATCATATGGCCTCCATGACTTAAGGGTGTAAAATATACAATATGACAGAAAAGGGCAGTGAACCAAGACAGAAAGCTGACTCCTGATTCTATCTTTAAGTATTATTTTGAGCAAATCATTTCATCTTCCAGGCCTCAGTTTCCTTGCTGAGACTGAAGAGGTGACCTTGTGGTTCCAAATAACAAGAACAAAAAGACTATTTGTGAAAACCTTCTATGAGCGCTGCAAAAACCATCTTTATCATACCAAATTGTTTCAGCTTAAATCATGAGAATAGAAATGTATAACATATTAATCAAAAATTAAGTATGCACATCAATGAAAAATATAATCCTACACACACAAAAAGCAACTTTCCCCACTGACTAGCCTTCTTAATTTTCTGAAGAAATTTATTAACATTGGACTAAATTTTAAGCACTGACTCTTCTCTTTTTATCAATATCCTTCACAGTCTAAACTTTATTTTCACTTTATTTCTTGACATAATCCTCATTTACAGTCTCTTTCCTTCTACAGAAATATTTTATATAAGATCCTTTCCCTCACAAGAAACAAGTCTGTTCTGGAACCATCAGTTCATAGTATATTCAAATATACGTACATTAAATAAATGGCAATAACTATTTTACCTGGCTTTCAACGTCAGTTGTTACACCTGTGTAACTGACCCCAACCTTCAGGTGCTTCACACTGGGATAAATTTGCTAACTTGTACAGAACGTTTCACAAAGCAATTGCTTAATTACAAGAATTGTTTTCCGGATATTTAGGCAGACTTACATTTTATTTCAAAATTAACCATTGTCCTTGCAACATCAGAAGAAATTTCAAACTCCTTTCCCCTTTATCCACACCTAATTTTTCATATGAATAATCCCAAGGCTTGTTTTTCATTCAGAATATAGGGGAAGAAAAAAATAAAACTGAAAGGGTCCTCTTTAAAATCAGCCAATTAAAAAAAAGAAAGAAAGCCTGCTATAGTTCATTCCTTTCAGTTCTACTCCAATAATATATATGTTGATGATGTATCAGTTAATGTACATAATAATGTGTTGCCATAATGACCATATGACCACAGCTATTAGTTTGAAATGGTTTTATATTGTTGAAGACAATATTGTATCTGAAACATTTTATAAGCAATTTTAAACACATACCCCAAACTTAAACAGAATAAAATTAGAATGCTATTGAATGTAAAGTTCATATTAATATGAAGAAGTATAGCCTCTCATACAAAACAACTCTAACAGCAAAAAGTAGAGGATACAATAGAAAAAAGTCATTATGCTATGAGTGGTGCTATTTTCTTGCTATAGTTAATGGTGTATTAACACTTCAATTATAAATGTATACTCTGCAGGTTTATAGTCAACTCAGTTTTAAATGCGTATCCTTGACTAAAACATAGATTAAGTAATAGCAGAAGCGCAAAATCAGAATTAGGTCCTAAAACAAACTGAATAGCATTAATTTCTTGTCAAAAGAGGTTTACTGGTTTTGGATGCTTTTTTGCATTTAGAACAGATAGAAACGGCACTGTTTTTAAGAAGCATTGTTAGTCTGCTTTTGATAATTAAAGGCAATAAATGTAAACATGTACCTACAACTAACTGATATTCCATGGTTCACAAGATCACAAAGAAACAGCTTATTTTCAGGTATAGGCCCCAAAGCATCTGACTACTGAAGTATAAAGTATAGGAAATCAGTATGAAGAAACAACTCCCTGTATGAAGAAACAACACCCTAATATTTAGATAAATGTGCACTGTCTAATCCAAGTCCAAAGCTTAGAAGAAAAGAAACAATTATTTGTCATAAAGAGACAATAAAAAATCTGGAACTGAACTTAAATTCTGAACTTAAAACTAATTTTGGAAGTCTCTAATATGTTCCCCCCCTTCCTAATTTCAGCAAGATTAAGTATTAGCACAAACTCAGAGTAAAAGGGGGGATAGGAGATACAACACAGGGATAGAAGGAAGAGGAAACTACAGAAAGGTGCTCAAGAGCAAACCCAAGAAGAGTTTGCCAAGAAAAATCACAGATTAAACCTAAAATTCACTAAATTTTAGCAGGGAGAAAACAGTTAAAATTTAGACTACCATATTAGCAGAAAGGTAACGGCAGCTTCTAACATTATTCCTTCAATGGAATGCATCTGTTTTAGAGACTTTTAAAGAATTGTTTTCTTAAAAAATGGCACATAATCATTAACTAATATTCCTTACAAAAAATTTTAAATCTTCCTCCAGATTAATACAAGGTACAAAGGGAAATAAAAAAAACCAAAATTGGAAAAATGTCTACATCAGTCACATCACCTAGTAGCAATAATCCCTAAAGAGATATGCTTTTCTTCTCGAGAAAGTTAAAATCTTACTTAAAATCTTTGCAATCGGCATCCATTCCATTTGGCAAACCTCTGCCATTTATTTTAGAATCATCATCATCTCCTTGTTTAAGATCTCTGTTTTGGTCCTCCTCAAATGGAGAAGCCTTGCCTTTTTGATCTCCTTTCTCAGGTCCATCTGTTTCAGCATCTCTAGTGCCCTGAGGAAAAAGAATCTGTTTGATTCTGAATATTTAATAGAACACAAAAAAAGGCACCATGAGGTGACCTAAAACTATACTATAGTGCATGTAAACAATAAAAACATTGAATCTTATTTTAATTTCATAGTCAACTAATTTACAAAAGGCCAAAAAAATTGAGTACAAACCAGTGATTTATAACAGAAGGGCTAAGGCAACCTTAACTATAGCGGTGCTGGAAAAGCAGTAACACCACAAATGAGATAAAAATTCTACTTAATGCATAGATGATTTTGTTTTTTAATTTTCATATCAAGTACTACCATGAATATGCAATTTTAATCTTACAAATTTTGTTTTTTAATTAATATGGGTTTTTTTGGTAACATGGTTAAGATTAGAAATATTCCCAGTGGTTCTACCACTTCATGTATTTCAAGTGGCCAAGACAAGAAAACAAGAGCACCAATAGCTATGAAGTTTCCTTTAGTTCTAGGAAGGGCCAGAAAAAGAAACTGGCTTAAAGACAACCAAATAACCATCAAGCAATTTAAAAACCTTTCTTTACTCAAAATACTTACAAAAGTTCCCTTCCTAAATCGAGAATCCAATTTATCAGCAGGAGAAGAACTTAATACATATTCTACCATGCTCACACCAAGGCCTCCACTTTCTGATCGCGGAGACAATATTGCATTTACTTCACTGTTTCCATGAAAACCCTGTCCAGATCTTCTCTGTACCATAATAGGCTGGGACATTGAATGGTCTGTTTGGAAGAAAGAACACAATTACAAATTTGTACTTTTAAGCTAACAAAATGTATTTACATGAATTTATATACTAAAGTAAGAAAAATCAGCATATTGTTTTATTTTGAATATTACTGTCATCTTTATAAAAAGATCTTCAGTCTGTTGAGACTCACTGGCCTGGGCACATTTCTTGAGAATACAGATTAAGAAAGCCATTTGCTAAAAAGCAGGTAAAAGCCTATGTGAAGAACAGTCAAACCCAAAGGTCAATGGAGACAGAAACTAATTTGACATCTCCACTGCCTGTAAGTATCTTATCAAAAAGTTCTAAACAATTCAAAACAAAAAACTTTAGAGATAAAACCTGAAATAAAAGTAACTTCTAAACTGGCAGAGGCCCTCCTCAAGCTCAGTTACGTACTGGACAGATTCAGAACACACGGCTGTACTGCTATAAGCACAAATGACTAAGTTTAGAAAAACCAGTAATATCACAAAATTTTCTATTCTTTTTTTTTTTTCGGTACGCGGGCTTGTCACTGCTGTGGCCTCTCCCGTTGCGGAGCACAGGCTCCGGACGCGCAGGCCCAATGGCCATGGCTCCCGGGCCCAGCCGCAGAGGATCCTCCCGGACCAGGGCACGAACCCATGTCTCCTGCATTGGCAGGCGGACTCCCAAGCACTGCGCCACCAGGGAAGCCCAGAATTTTCTATTCTTGGTGTATCACTTAAGATTTTTTAAAAAACACCTTCTAGTCTAAAAGTTTTCCATTTATTTTTTAAAAAAAATTCATCCATATGGTACGAATACATTTTCTACATATTTTTGTGACAAAAAGAAAAAGCAATACTTAAGATCTGAAAGCAAGGAAGATACAAACATAATAAAACATCTGAGGAAGAGTCACATAGATTTGCAGAAAAAATTTTTAAAAAGGAACCAATAAGCCACTATTTATATCTGGCTCACATGTGAACACGTACCATACTAAATATTAGGCATCATCCTTAAAGGGCTGAACTATCATAGAGGTATACTCACTCATCATTTTATTAACTGCAGTAATTTTAAAATGACTGGTACTTTTGTTAAACCATATTAAAACACTTCCATGTCAGTACTTTTATCCATGAGCGATTAGTCATTATATTTTTCATTCAGTCATGCACAGTTTAAATGTTGATTTACTGTCTCTCCTATGCTGGGCACTGTGCTATGTATGGGGAATCCAAGAACAAACAGTCCCTGACTTCAAAAGAGATTATAGGTGTAACAAGAGGCAATCGTAAGAGAGTAAAAGCACTTCAATAAAAATAATCCAGGATACTATAGGGAACAGAAAGAAAGGGCATCTATCAATTCTTCCCAGTCTTAGAGTGAATCCCAAAGGAAGTGATATGAAGAGTAGAGAACAAAAAACAGGTGAAAATGGGGGGTGGAAAGAGCATCTCGGTTTGAACATCCTGGTTTCTCTAAGGCCTAAAAGTGCAGGAGAACACAACGTAATTAACAATTACAAGTAACTCAGTTCAGCTGAGAAGGAAATATGTGTATGATAAAATCTCCTGTAGTCATGGAAAGAATCATAGAATGAAAATTCTTTTAGGACAAGGAATGTGTTATTCGTATTTGTACATGCTTGGCATTCAATAAGTGTTTGTTCAGTAAACAAAATAATCCATTCATTTCTATTTTTCTCATTTCTCCTGGTAAAGACTAATACTTATCTTCAAAATTTTATCTGTACAAGTAAAAAAGTTAAGTTGGAAGAGGGAGTGGTACAAGGAATTAACTAAAATTATAAACTTGATGCTAAAAAGATACATCAGGAATATATAAACAGTTGCTTAAATGTTTTATTGCTGGTACTAGTTGTCCTCCAAATATAACATACCAAAGATATTTCCCTATCATCCATCTTGAAAATATCTCTCACTACCATGTTGTGGTCAAGATGTTTTGCTTTGGAATGCTTTAAAAAATTTTGGTTCTGGTAAATAGAGCAATTAACCATTCAACTTTCAAAATAAACCAAACACGCCTATCAACCAAGTTTTCAAGCACATTATTTTAGCAAAGAAAGTGCCTTTTGTGGGAAAATGTAGCCTAGCCCTTATGAGTGCAATCTATATAGGTTAATACAAATCCAGAAAAAAAAATTCCTTGAGGATGGGGATCATACATCTCATTTATCTTTGTATTCTCCAAACCTGGCATATTATATTACATATTGTTTGAAACCAAAGAAAATTCCCAGTATTTTAGTCTAATTTAGTAGTTAGCAAAGTTTTCAATCTTTTTCAGTTTTGACTATAAAACAGTATTAATCACTAAAATTTTCCAGCTTTTCCTAACTTAAAAAAAATTATTTTACCCTTAAAAACAAAATTTAAGACTATATAGGACTTAAAAATCTTTTTAATAATTTGGAGAATAAAAAAGTACCTGGTAATTTACACCCAAAATATAAGGTTAAGTTGATAATTATCATCCAGAAATTTGTTTTTATACTACTTTGATCATTTTCTATAGCTTTAGTAAGTTGCATTAAACTTAGTTACAAAGAGAAAACTTATTTGTAAAATACATGTTCAAAGTTCCATGTGTATATCTCAAATTTTACTAGTCAGAAACATTTAAAAATATAATCAGTACTATTTTAAGAATATAACTATGCTCTTTAATTTACCAATAAATACTGTCACCCCTTGTGAGTTATACTCCTTACACCCCAGTTCCTTTTCCCTTAAGAGTTTCTTGGACCTATGTCTCTCTTCACTACTTACGGATATCAAAAACATTCAAAGTCTGCTCCCTTTCTGGGAATTCTACCTTACTAAGGGGGTTTACTTCCTTTGTGGGTGTGGCTGATGTTTAATAAAGCTTGACTGAGCTGCAATTAAATAAATCAGTCACTGTCCATTAATACAATTCAAGCTTAAAAATTCCTATGGTTAATGTGTCCTCTATTTTAACTGAAATTCAGAATTTTATAATCAGTTTAACCTCAAATAAAATCTTATTGTGACAAACATTCCTAATCAATAAGTGGACTGTTAGATATGAATTACTTTACATAAGAAAATGTGCATTATAAGGATATATGAAATCCTCACAGATATTGCAAAGTTTCTCCAAATACTGTCTGGGGGGGCAGGGTTAAAAGAAAATTCAAGTATGCAACAAATTCAGAACTCTCACACATACACCAATAACTTACGAGAAGTTCCCCATGCAGTCTCTCTCCATTCATCATCTCCAAGAAATATGCCTTTTTGTCCATCTTTTGTTGAATCATCAGGTTCCCAAAATTTTTTGGTAGGCAAAAGCTATTTGGAATGGAAAAAAATATTGTATTTAAATTTTATTCTAATTACAAAGAGCTAGAACATAGAGGAAAGTAAACTTACCACCAATAGGCACAAGTTAGTTTTCAATGCTAATGAAAATTCAGATGACCTATTTCTTAATTTGTCCAGTTAACAATCACTCCCCACTTGTGCTTAGATACTGGCTCTAATAATTCTAGGCCTGAAAAGTCGATTTCAGACTTTTCTACATTTTTCAAATTGTTTTACTGTCATGTGATACTTTTTATAATTTTTTTCAAAAGACTTACTAAATTTCTTAATACAGTAATACAATAAAAATATCTAAACAAATGATTAAAATTTTTCCTTTACTTCCAAGTATTGCCCTTGGATCACCTACTATCCTACAGCTTCAATGATAGAAAATTTTCATTCTTACTTCACAATGCAATGGAGGTGAACTTCACAATTCTTCCTAGGTCCTCAATACTAACAATCTATTGATCCCAAATCAGGAAGCTATGGGATGGCAGAAGAGACACATAGAAAAGACCCTTAAATACTTTTTGAGGTAACAATGTCAAAGCCCTGTGCCCTATCCTATACTGTTAACATACACAAGCATATAAAAATTGTGTTGATATAAGCATTCAATGATAATTCAAAATGTACATTTGGCCAATTCCTAATGAGACTTTAACGTTCATCCAGGTCTCCCCCTCTACCTTTCCTGACATTCAGAGAAGGCAAACTGAGGATATGTTTGTTTGAAAAGAACAGACTGGTTTCTAAAACATGCATTTGACATTTAAATAAGCATTTGTAAGACACCCATCCCTCTCAGCCCATAATTAGGTCCTCATAATCAAACCTGTATATACTTCTATTACTACACTTATCACACTAAATTACCTGTGTTTGCCTCCTTAAGGGCCTGGTGACCTTATCTTCAGAGAGCTCACAAATATAAACTAACCATAATAAAATGAACTTAGGTGAAACCTGACTTGGGTCTGAGAGATAAGACTGTATGTCTGTTGGGGGTTTAAAGTGTGAATGTAAGGTGGGGAGGACACAAGAAATTATGAACAGAGGCACAACTGGAGAAAATGCAGTTTGTAGAATAGGGTGTGAGATGGAGGAACAGATGTGGAAGCTGACGTTGTTAAAGCTATCTAGACAGACTATGAGGAACCTCAAAGACACGCTAAAGAAATATCAATAGTATATTACATTGAAGCAACAGGGACTCAAGAGAGGATGGCAGAAGAGTGACACTGTGTTTCAGAAAACAATTCAAGTTGTAAGTTCTAAGAATAATGGATATTCTAGACTAGAGGCAAAGAAATCGTTAAGGAGAATTACAACAAAGCCAAGACGACAAGAACTGAAACAACTGGCAGAAAGAACTGAGAAAATAAAATGGGTTTCAGAAACATTCAGGAGAGTCAACAGAATATGAATAAAAATAAGGGGAGGTCTGGGACTCCCCTGGTGGTCCAGCAGCTACAGCTCCAAGATCCCAATGCAAGGGGCCTAGGTTCGATCCCTGGTCAGGGAACTAGATCCCACATGCCGCAACTAAGAGTTTGCATGCCGCAACTAAAAAGTCCTGCACACGGCAATGAAGATCCTGCATGCTGCAACTAAGACCCGACACAGCCAAATAAACAAACAAATAAATAAATATTTTTTAAAAGTAAGGGGAGGTTGATAAAAAGAATAAAAGTTTAAAATGTGGGTAATGAGGTAAATGATACTACTGACCAAAACAGAAAAAAAAAACAGGATAAGCAGCTTTAGAGGGAGGAGGGAAAATTCAATTTGGGCATATATCCCGAGGATCTTTTGCTAAACTAAATACTGTTAATTTTACTGCTATTTTAAGAAAGAAAACTTTTTGCATGTTAGGATCTTCCTGAGCTGCAAATGATTTGTATTATAGACATTTTCTTTACTTATTTTTATTATTTTCAAAGATTTTATTTACTTATTTTGGCCACGTTGCATGGCTTGAGGGATCCTAGTTCCATGACCAGGGATCTAACTTGTGCCCCTGCAGTGGAAGGGCAGAGCCTTAACCACTGGACCATCAGGGAATTCCCTAAAGTACAGACATTTAAAACAATAATCTGCTCTAATAAAGATCTCGGTAAAATACAACCTCTGTTGCTGCGATTTTTAAAAATCTCACTATAAAAGTTTCATGAAAATATTCAAACAAAATGTAAATCTGATAATACAGTACTAAAACACTGCACTTGATATATTTAAATAATTGAACATTTATTCATAGTAAAACCCAAGTTAATCCCTTTGAAGTACTGTATAAATAAGCCATTTCAGGCAGAAGGAAATGGCTCCTGAGCAAATAATGCTTTTATCCCACACTTCATAAAGAAAAATGTTTTAATAGCAAAATAAGGATAACAAATAAGAAATCAGAAATGAAGTTATAACAACTTAGTAGAAGCATTTATTACAGACATAGAAGCGGCTGAAACAAACTAATCTTCTGAGGTAAAAGAAATAATAGAATCTTTTTGAGGGGCCTATTCCAGTCTTTTGGGATAAGATTCCATGCAGTACAGTAGTAGTTCATAGATCACTGCTTTGACACCCAAACTGTAAAACTGGGGGCGGGGGGGAGTCTATGTCAAGCACTTACCCAGCGTGCTTACTTTCTGCCAGGCACTGGGCTATGAATGTCTCTTCATTTTGCAAACATTTATAAGTTATCACGGACCGGCAAACAATTTAGTAGTTAATAAAATTAACACTTTTCCTAACAAAGGCCCTTATCACCATTCTAGAAACAGCTGTGACAGTATAGACACTGATTTCAAATATTTTTAGAGAAACTACTGGCTTGTGACCAAGAATTAAGTTAAAATGGACTAAATATAGGGGGAGGCAACAATTCAGGATATCCAGGATAGAACAGTTAAAAAAAAAAAAAGAAAAGATTAAGTGGTACAAAGGTTGGAATAGCAATAAAAGTAGTGTTTTGCCCCTGGAGACTCTTTTACTATAGTAGAAATGGGAGAGCACAAAAACAAGGGCTAAGAGATCTTGAAGATCTGTAAAACATATTATCCAATACTGTTTCAAATTAGTTCCCTAATTCACAAAAGCTCTAAACCAAGGTCAAGCAACTCAGTATTTCTTATCAACCTACTCCTCCATCATTCCAACTCAGAAATGATTGGGTGGACGTACAAATTCATCCCTCCATTATCCACCAGTTTATTAGTTCTTTCCTTCAAGAAGCACTTATGGCTTGCCCTTTTCCATCTCCAAAGAAATCAGTCAACACGATAGTATACTACCGCAAAATAATTATTAAAATTCCTGCTAGAATTTATACTATGAGGTGCATTTACACTTCAGATTTTTCTAATACAAATTGTTATGTAAGGGCTTCCCTGGTGGCGCAGTGGTTGAGAGTCCGCCTGCCGATGCAGGGGACACGGGTTCGTGCCCCGGTCCGGGAAGATCCCACGTGCCGTGGAGCGGCTAGGCCCGTGAGCCGTGGCCGCTGGGCCTGTGCGTCCGGAGCCTGTGCTCCGCAACGGGAGAGGCCACAGCAGTGAGAGGCCCACGTACCGCAAAAAAAAAAAAAAAAAAAAAAATTGTTATGTAAAATCACCAAGTCAACCAAATTAATATAATCCTAAGAATTAAAAGAACTTGAAGGCTCTATGTCTACATTATAGTGTTCATATAACATCTAAACTGGGACACTTCTGAGAAAGGGAGTGCTATTAACAATTATGCCACGAAAACACGTATCTGGACAGTCTGGGCAAATTAGGATGTAAGGTGACTCTATTTACAATGGAAGTTCATAAAAGATAGGCAGGCATAGATGCTAATAACCAAGTGTGTAGAACAACAGCCACAAGAGAACTCCAGAATGGTGCTTTTCCAGACTTTAATCTTTTCCGTTGATGAAAGATATCAATACTTAATGTTTTCAAATCATACTACTTCCCCAAATCTTCTACATTCCCAATATCCCTTAATATCAGCAGCAAATATTATTAGATGTCATCACTCCAATGGGAAGCAGTACTGTAAACAGTCAAGGCACTCAAGAGTTCAAACTGCTGTTCAAGCACTGTTACTTGGTATTGGGCCAGTTAAATAACTGTTCTGAGCCTCAGTTTCTTCATCTGTAAAGTAAGGATAATAATAAAGCTACTGTTATAGAGTTTTCTATGAGGCAATAATGAAATAATATAAGTAAACTACTTAGAACAGCATCTAGCACGTGGCAAACATACATATTACGTATCTTCACTACGAAAAGTATGAATCCTTTAAGATTCTAAAACATGAGTAACATGCTGGCCAGCAACATTTAATTGGCTGATTATTTTAAATGATTATAAGAGTATTCATTACAAAAATCTTGTCTATAGCTGTTTGCCTTCTTTTTAAATTTGAGTATCCTGGGGGATCATGAAACTACACTACTTACATCAATAAAAAAGTTGCCTAATAAAGTCACATTTTGCGTAAGGAAACAGAATCAGAAGTTAAATAAACTATCCAAGATTACATGTAAGATTACATATATAGCTAGTAAGTGGCAGCATTAGGAGCTGAAACCATAACTGTTTAATTCTAAAGCCCATTTTCTTTACACTTAACTACCACAGAAGATGGTTCTTTCCAATCATAGTCTAACTCATCAATATTTCTAAAAATATTCAATTAGGCCACGACTAGCCATAATGAAAAAAATAAAACAGTTCAAGATGTTATCAGGATATTCAGACTATATAATGTGGGAATTCATTAGAGTGGATAAAGTTTATGATAGAATGTCTAATATAGGGATTTATAGACATTGGCGATAATCAGCTATTTAAAACAGCTGATTTCCATTCCAGTTATCCCTAACAGCTCAGATCAGAGCTAGAGCATTTGGGAGGTATATGTGATTCATACAAAAAGCTATTCTTATTACTACCTTCAAAGAAGTCAGTCTTTGTCACTAGTGATATAGTACTAGTGATAGATCTGAGAGAAATACATAGTACTAATGATAGATCTGAGAGAAAACAGAAGTCTCCTTACTCTTCTCTCCAGTACATTTTCCACTTCACCATACTACCTGGGATCTTAGTACATAAATTTTCTCTAATGTTTTCTTTAAATAGTACTGTGTCAGAAAAGAAAGGAGGGAACTTTATCATACTAAGCTATGAAAATACTCCCCCAAAACACATTAACTCAGTGATTTAAAGTTAAATTCTGGGTTCCCTAAAGAATTTCAGGCAGGAGCCTCTTTTTCCATACATACACACACACACACACACACACACACAAAGTTCCTGTTTAATTTTTATATATAAAAATAAAGGTATGTGTCTCTGCAGTATAGTTTTAAAACACCACACTAATGAAGCTGAGTTCAACCGCCTATGGGTTAGCTTTGTTCTTTTTAAGCCATGTGACATAACACAAACTGTTAGGCCTTTTGACAAAAATGTGCTACGGAAAAAATTGGAAAGGATGAGTTTATGAATGGATGAATACAAATCTGTTCCTACTCTGGATGAACAACTAGAAGAAACCGCCCTTCTGATGATGAGTCAGTAAAAGCTATCATGATCTACATAACCCAGTACATTTGAAAATAACCCTGTATGTAATGCAGTGCTTTGTACATTATAGATTTACAGCAACTTAAGACATAATAAGTAAAGCTTTATCTTTAAAGAAAAAGTCAAGATAGGGCAATATATAAGAAAAGGATGTCGCATTAAAAAAAATAAACAAGCAATTTTAGAAAACTCAAGAGCCAGAAACTCAAGGCTGCTTTTAGGTTATTAAAATGAATGAATTCTGGGATAAAACAAAAAACCTCACCTGTCAGGAAAGGAGGAGAAGACTGGTGAGAGAGAGACAGGCAAAGAAGGAAATCCCAGAAGGTTCCCTGCTGCCTGCGAGATGAGGAAAGATAGAAAGGCTTGTGGGAGAGAGAACCCAGAGACAGAAACCTCAACAGGTTTCTTAGCTATCTCTTAGAGGTAACAGAATTAGTTGGTAAACTGTTAAGAAAAAAATTTAATTAGTGAGTAACAGCTTATTTAAAAATACATTTTTAATAGATGAAGGTCACAGAAGCACTGACCTGCTGCTACCTGCCAAAAAACCAGACAGCCTAACCCTAGCCATTTTTACTCTGCATATCTGACATTCCCATTAAGAAAAGCCTAGATTTAAGCTTGGATCATTTAACATGCTATTAAAACCAGCCTCTCTTCTCCAAAAACCTCAAATACCCCTCCCTCCACCCCCCAAATACCTAAACTCTCTCAACTACTGTTTCTGATCACGACATTTTTTTTTTAAACTGCCAACATGTCTTTGGGTTTATCAAATACTACTTAAAAAGGGAGGGGAAAAAAAGAGCCAATTTGTAAATACATACACAGTGTAGATCTGCAAAGTAAAGCGTCGTGGGGTCTAAACAGAATCAAGGTAAGGGTGTGACTTTATCTGGTCTTTAAGAAAATCAAGTTCAAGTTTGTCACAGACTAGGCTGAAGCACTGTTCAAACCTGCTTTTAAGATATGTTATTCTGCTTTCTAAAGACCAAAGAAAACAAGTAACAGGGAAAAAAAACAAAAGCCCTTTTCAACTGCTTCTCTTTATTCACCCATAGTGTAAATAATGCCTAAGCCGCCACTGCACCGCAGTGAAGCTACAAGGTTCTTTTTTAACTAAAAAATTATTCCCTCTCTCAAATTTTCTTAGGGCCCAGAGTTTTACCTTAAGCGCTGTACTAACAAGTTTACTTTGGCAATACTTATGCTTAAGCACCTTAACTCACCCTTAAATCAGTCCTCTGAAAATGACAAACTCTTTGGAAAACGCTGTTCTGAAGAAGGGGAGGGTTAGCTAGCTGCAGGGTGCCCTCTTGTGGCCCAGAAGAGTGACTGGACTCTTTTTCTGCATCTGAAGAGCACAGCATTGGATGGAGTGAGTCTCATGAAGGTCTACCAAAGTAAAATAATCTCCAGGAGCAAGCGGTTAATTACACATCTTAGGTCTGTTCACGGTTATTTTCTATTATCAAAGTCCACACTATGTTAGTACTACAGAACATGACAAAACAAAATGTGACCGCAAGGTTTTCATAATCAATTAAAGTTTTCTAAATATTCATTAGGTATATGGAAAACTAAGTAGTTTTGATGTCTTAAATTATGTAATGGTGAGGTTAAATGGGATGCCCCAATGAAAATCACAGATTAACAGGACTGATAAAAGCCAAAATTTTAGAGTGCCCACTGTGCCCTAGTCATTCAAAGCTAACAATCTACAGAGGAGACTAATATAAAACAAATAAACTGTAACCAGTAATATAATAAAAGTATGTACAAAGATCCATGAGAAGTCAGATGAAGAATTAATTTTACTGCAGATATCAATGGGACAATAAAGAGTCTTTTTCAGTAGAGTCCTGCAGAGGATTAGAAGTTTATTAAGCAAACAATGAACAAGGAGAAATTTTTGTAAGAAAGAACAGTGAACAATTAAGTGTGGCTAAAGCAAACATAGCATACATATATAAAACAGCAGGACAAAGATCAAGGAAGGCTCTTTTCTGATCAAAGTAATTATGGTCCATTACCAAAATAGAAGACATTATCAGGTCAATCAAATCAACTAGACACAAATAACCTCACTAAAATTACCGCTAAAAGTTAAAAAAAAAAAGCTAAAAATCCCACAACCACAGATTTTAAAAGCCCACATCATTTGGAAGATATAACCACTATTTTCAAGGAGATTTATGGTTAAAAAACAAGTCTCAATGGCTTAAATAATCGAAGTGAGGTATACATTCTTAGTATTCATAAATATTTACCTCTCCCATTCCCCGAGATTCTAATGCAAGAGCTTGAAAATCATGATTCATTTCATCCACAGATCAAACCTGTTAAATAACAAAAAGAAACATTAGTAGAAAGAAAAATTTGAACAACAGACTGCATCAACTATTTTTATATTACACTGCTGCTATTACTGATGTTACAGCATGAGCTGAGATGGACAAGAATCCATTTCTCTATAAAGACAGGTTTTCCTAAATAGAGCACCACAGTAATCTACACTAAAATTTGTGGGAAACCTGGGGTCAACGGTTCCTGGATTATTCTGTGTGCCAAAAGAAACCCCTACTAGTTTCCTGCGCAAAAGAAAAGAAGTGAGCTCACGTACTAAAATACAGTTACCTTTTTTTTTTTTTTTTTTGGCCATGCTGCGCCGCACGCGGGATCTTAGTTCCCGGACTAGGGATTGGATACCTGCTCCCTGCCGTGGAAGCGTGGAGTCTTAACCACTGGACCTCCAGGGAAATCCCCAGTTATCTTCTTTTAAAAAAAAATGTTGTAATTCCTATTACAAAATTATTACTTTGCACTACTTCTTTAAGATTTCTCAAAATTTCTCAGAATTTCATTATTTGTGGATCTTATAACAATGATAAAAAAATTTTTTAAAGTGGTGATCCAGTTCTACCTCAAAGCAACATATAATCTGCTGTGAGAGTAATTATAATATTCAGAGGTTTCCTTAAGAATAATTCCTTTCCCTACAATAATCAAAACAGCATGGAAATGGCACAAACACATATATCAATGGAACAGAAGAGAGCCCATAAATAAACCCATGCACTTACGGTCAATTAATCTATATAACAAAGGAGGCAAGAGTATACATGGAAAGAAGACAGTCTCTTCAGCAAGTGGTGCTGGGAAAACTGGACAGCTACATGTATTATAAAACAATGAGATTAGAACATTATCTCATGCCATATTAAAAAAAAAAGCTCAAAATGGATTAAAGACCTAAATGTAAGACTTGAAATCATAAAACTCTTGGAAGAGAACAGAGGTAGAACACTTCTGACATAAATCGCAGCAATATTTTTTGGATCTGTCTCCTAAGACAAAGTAAAAGCAAAAATAAACAAACGGGACCTAATTAAACTTAAAAGCTTTTGCATAGCAAAAGAAATCATCAATAAACTGAAAAGACAACCAACAGAATGGGAGAAAATAATTGCAAATGATATGACTAACAAGGGGTTAATATCCAAAATAAACAGCCAATACAACTCAATTAAAAAAAAAAAACCCACCCCCAGCCAAAAAAAAACACACACCCCAATCAAAAAATGGGCAGAAGACCAGAATAGACATTTTTCCTGAGAAGAAATACAGATGTCTAACAGGCACATGAAAAGATGCTCAACATCACTAATTATTAGAAAAATGCAAATCAAAACAACAGAGATATCACCTCACAACTATCAGAATGGCTGTCATCAAAAAAATCTACAAATAACACAGGACTTCCATGGTGGTGCAGTGGTTGGGAATCTGCCTGCCAATGCAAGAGACAAGGGTTCGATCCCTGGTCTGGGAAGATCCCAAATGCCGCGGAGCAATTAAGCCCGTGCGCCACAGCTCCTTAGACTGCGCTCTAGAGTCTGCGAGCCATAACTACCGAAGCCCGCGTGCCTAGAGCCTGTGCTCCGCAACAAGAGAAGCCACCGCAATGAGAAGCCTGCCAACGCAACAAAGAGTAGCTCCCGCTTGATGCAACTAGAGAAAGCCAGCGCGCAGCAACGAAGACCCAACGTCGCAATCAATTAATAAAAACAAGGGCCAGAAATTCCCCTAAACTTGATGAAAGCAAAATCTACGGATTCAAGATGCTCAGTGAGGGGCTTCCCTGGTGGCGCAGTGGTTGAGAGTCCGCCTGCCGATGCAAGGGACACGGGTTCGTGCCCCGGTCCGGGAAGATCCCACATGCCGCGGAGCGGCTAGGCCCATGAGCCATGGCCGCTGAGCCTGCGCGTCTGGAGCCTGTGCTCTGCAACGGGAGAGGCCGGAACAGTGAGAGGCCCGCGTACCGCAAAAAAAAGATGCTCAGCAAACCCCAGGCAAGATAAACAGGAAAAACAAAAACGAGACCCCACATCTACGCACATCATAATAAAAGTGCTGAAAATCAAAGAGAAAATCCTGAGAGCAGCGAGAGGAAAAACATTACAAAAAGGGGAAAAATGATGAGTGACCACTGACTTCGCACTAGAAACAATGGGGACCAGAATAAAAAGGACAGACTTTAGAGGGCTGAAAGAAGAAAAACGCTAACCTAGAATTTTTATCTGATGGAAATCTCCTTCAAGAATAAAGGCTAAAAGACATTTTTAGATAAAAGGAAAATAAAATTTGTTAAACAGACTTCCATCTCAGAAAATCCCTTAAAAAAATTCTTAGGCTAAAGGAAAAGGGTACCAGATGGAAACTCAAATCAGGAAGGAATTAAGAGCACCAGAAATGCTAAGTATGTGCATAAGTACAAAGGACTAGTTTTTCCTCTCAATTTCTTCAAAACACATAAGCCCATGTAAAGCAAAAATTTTATTATGAGTTTGATAACATATGTAGATGAACCAATTTACATGTACAACCAATACCTACTATAAAAAATATCTCTAGCCATACCATCATGACACCTAGTGATATAAAACAAAACTCAGTTTGAGATCAAAATACTCGTTTATCACACAACATTATACAGTTGGCCCTCTATATCCATGAGTTCCACATTGGCAGGTTTCACCAATCAGGGATCAAAAGTATTAAAAAAAAAAATTCCAGAAAGTTCCAAAAAGCAGGGAATTAAATTCCCTGAGGGCTGGTAATTATTTATCAATACATAGCACTGACATTGTATTTACAACTATTTACAAAGCATTTACATTGTATTAGGTATTATAAGTAATCTAGAAATGATTTAAAGTATACCCTAGTATGCACACAGGTTATATGCAAATGCTACACCATTTTATACAAGGAACGTGAACATCCTCAGATTTTGGTATTGGGCTGGGGAGGCACCTGGAACCAATACCCTGCAGATACTGAGGAACAACTGCACATCCTTAAATACATATATAGTTTGGAGGGGCCCCCAATTATCTGATTAAGTAAAGGAATCTTAGTCCAAATGTGTCCTACACTTCTCAGTCACGCAATCAAAGTTCTACATCTCACGTGACACAATTCATTCTAATGTCTAGTATGGTCTGCTCAAACCATCTTTGAGTTCCCTTGTTTCTTTAAAATTTCCTAAATTTGGGCAGCGTCCATTTTATTTTTCTATTTAAATAATTCCTAGGGTCTCCATATTGCCCTAGACTCGATGTCCTTTATATTCTTTTTCTTAAGATGATTTACATTTGTGATTTCACTTTCTTTAAACCTTACATTTTATAGACCTTGTATTTTCTAGATTTCCCATCCCATTACAGCCTCAACTTCTTCCAAGCATCAACTGCTTCCCAAACCTAATGGCCAATCCTTTGAAAGCTTTGAGATACTGCTGACATGTTATCAGGAATCATGTATTGATACTTTCAATCACCTAAAGAGGTGTTCTAATTTCTTAAGAATGCTTCAAATTTAAATCCTACCAACTTGACAATGCAGCCATATAATTTTGAGTTCATAATTCAATTTATGAACACACACTAAATGATATTAAGCCCTGAAATCTGGGCTCAACATACAAAGATCACACCAATTACAGTCATTAAAAAAAAAATCTCCCATGTGACATCTTATTTACCTGTATCCTCTGAGGACAGACTGTCCTTATTAAGAATTATTCCACTAGGGCCAAAAACATAAGATTCTTATTATTTAGGATGGAAATAGTTCTAAAATGGATTCATTATTCTGCAATCCTGAAGAAAGAATAATGGACAAATTTTATATCTAAGATAATGTGGTAGAGTACAAAGAGTATGTGATTTTAATTCAGAATATGAGAGTTCGAGTTTTAACTTTTGCCCGTTGTCCAACCTCTAAATCTTACTTATCTGTTGTGAAGATCAAACTAGATAATGTATCCAAAAGTGTTTTGTGAGCAATTAATAAAAAGTGCTAAACAAATAACTAGTTACTATTAAGATCATTACATACTACTCGAGAAAGAACTGATACTTCCTGAGACTCTTGGGGTGCTCAATGTTTTGTGTTTCTTGTATGCTTCTGTTAGTATTTCAGCCTCCTGCCTTGTCAGGTTAAATATCACTTGACTTGAACATACAGTATCCCTTCTGACCTTTCTAATTAGGTTGCTTTTAATTTGTAGTAATCTGTAGCCTCAGATGAGAGTGGTAGACTTGTAAGAGTAAATAAGCTCTAAGAAGGAAACTACCTCCAACAAACACAAAAACACATTCTAAAGTTACAATCCTTTCTTAGGAAAGCAATTTGGCATCATATATACAGGTTCGTACATCTTGAGCCCATCTCCCTAACTTTGAAAATCAATCCTAAAAAGAAAACCTAAATACAAAAAAGTTTTATGTACAAAGATGTTTGTAACAGTGTTGCTTGCAGATCCTGAAATTATAAGCTGCATAACTGCCTCACAATATTTAAGTGATATAACACATCTATAAAGTATAGTGTAGCTATTAAAAATATCATAATTTTTAGTTTATTACAATAAATCTGTATAATCTATGAATGAAAGAAAGGAGATTTTTATTAGGAAAAAAGGAGTAGACTTAAGAAATCTTCTCAGGCAGTGTCTTATTCAGTTAAACATGCACTTACCATGTGATCAAGCTATGTGCATCCAAGGCATTTACCTAAGAGAAATGAAGACTATGCCCACATAAAGTCCTGTACCTATTTAGAGCATCTTTATAATGGAAATGACAGAAACGCCTCTACACAGATGACTGGATAAACACACTGTTATGCCATACGATGGTGTACTGCTCATTGATAAAAAGGAGCGAACAGTGCCACAACAGGGATGAATCTTCAAATGTGGAATAAAAACCTTCACACAAAAGAATGCGTATTGTGTGATTCCAAAATGAATCAGTAGTACCAAAAAGCAAATCAGTGGTTGCTTGGGGTTGGGAAGCAGAGAGGATTACCTGAAAAGAAGTACTTCTGTATATTAATTCTGGGGTTGTTACATTAGTGTATAGATTGATTGGTATTGGTGAACCATATACTTTTTAGTGTATGTAAATTAGACCTCGATAAAGTTGATGTTTTAAAAGATGACTGTATAACATGAACTGAAATTATGATAAAACTAAAGAGATCAAAACAATATGGTATTGGTACAAAGAGAGACAAAGAGAGGGACAGAACAATAAATTCGAGAAACTGAAAAAAAAAAAAAAGAAATCTTCTCAGGAATAAAAGCATCAGAGCTTTACCAAAGCCTCTTCTTTGCTTACTTCTACATTTTCATCCGTGGTCCAAACAGATAAGGTAATAAGGTAAAGAAACTCTGGATATATGCGAGAGGTATCTTAGCTATATGGATCCACATACTTTTGTGGTGAATCATGCCCTAGTGCAGGGGTCAACAAACTTATTCTGTAAAGAGCCAGACAGTATACATTTTAGACTTTACAGGCCATATGGTCCCTCAACTTCTCAACTGTGCATCTGTAGCACAAAAGCAGCCATAGACAATAAGAAAATGAGTGAGCACGAATGTGTCCTAATAAAACTTTATTTATGAACAGTGAAGTCTGAATTCCATATTTTTTCATGTGTCACAAAATATTATTTTTCTTTTGATTTTTTCCCCCAACCATTAAAAATTCTAAAAGTCAATTCTAGAGAGCAGTTCAAACAAAAACAGTTGGTGGGCCAGATCTGGCCTGTAGGCCAAAGTTTGCTGACCTCTGCTCTCGTGCATTTACTCTCGACTGTTCCACAAAAAATCAAATGCAGATAATTCACTCTCAAACTCGAGCAGACCCAAAGTTAAGCATCAGGGCTTTGCTTTCAACCTTTTCATTTATACTCTCACCATGTACATTTTTTATTTTAATAATGAACGGGAATTTCATATTACGTTTAATGGAGGTTATTTTATTATTTTCTTTCAATGACCAGGGTGGGTTATGGGGAAAAGACTTTAAAAACAAGATAGGGGCTTCCCTCGTGGCGCAGTGGTTGAGAGTCCGCCTGCCGATGCAGGGGACATGGGTTCGTGCCCCGGTCCGGGAAGATCCCACATCCCACGGAGCGGCTAGACCCATCAGCCATGGCCGCTGAGCCTGCGCATCCGGAGCCTGTGCTCCGCAACGGGAGAAGCCGCAACAGTGAGAGGCCCGCGTATCACACACACACAAAAAAAGACAAAACAAAACTCACAAAGCAAGACTCAAGCTCAGCTTTTCAGTTTAAGGTGTTATTTATTTCAACTATGAGAACGCAAATGGAGGAGAAAGTAGGCAAAACAATGAGATACAAAGAAAATAAACACTTTCGATTCTTCTGCAATGACCTTCATATTAACCATAATGAAACTGCAGGGGTGGGGGTCACACATATGCCACTAAGGACTCTTAAAATTTCTGCGCTGGTGTCACCTGATGGCAAGGGAAAAGAATCTGGACATAATTTAACAACTCTCCCCTGCGTGGTTAGATCTAAGGAAGAAAGAGAACAATCTCTTCTTTCAACAAGCAATGGAGTATCTAGCTATCAGTTATATAATACTGACCTGACTAGTTCCCTTGAAGAAAATGTATCCCAGAATTATAGTACACACTATACTGCTTGGGGGTATAAAGTCTGTCTTCATTTTTTTTTTTGGTCTGCATTATTAAGCCATGAAGTTTTCCAATATTATTTCCTTAAACAATTAGAATTTGCTAATATAGAAAATACATAATAGAAACTTTTCTATGGACAAGACCATGTGTAATCTTGAGGTAAATTTAAATTAAAAAGTTAATAGTTTTTGGGGCTTCCCTGGTGGCGCAGTGGTTGAGAGTCCGCCTGCTGATGCAGGGAACATGGGTTCGTGCACCAGTCCGGGAATATCCCACATGCCGCGGAGTGGCTGGGCCCGTGAGCCATGGCCGCTGAGCCTGCGCGTCCGCAACGGGAGAGGCCACAACAGTGAGAGGCCCGCGTACCGCAAACAAACAAACAAACAAACAAAAGTTAATAGTTTTTGAGGTTATGATGTTTCTTAGCAAAAGAAGAGTGTCTTATTAAGTTCTAAAATTTAACAGTATTAGTTAATTTTTCTGTAGACAACATTACTAATTATGTGAGAAAAACAGATCAAGTACTTCAAATAACAACTTGGTTAAGTTTTGTGGGTTTTCATATTTACTAATGCGTAAGCCAAAAGGTTTACAAATAGTTGGTGTAATGAACCAAGAATATGCATTATTTTCTTAGGTAACATCTGATCCAATTCCTTACCATATGCCTACCATAAAAAATAGGTTGGGGGGCAAAAACCATTTAAAGCTACAATAAATGGTATTAAAGCACCAGCATATAACACCAATTACATTTTTATAGTTTTATAATTAGTTCTATTTTAAAGCCATAGTAGTAATTAAACTCTGGAGTTAAAGGGGCTAGGAACTGTGTCTTAGCCAGCAAAATGCTCAATATATACTGAATGA
Source organism: Pseudorca crassidens (assembly GCF_039906515.1). Lineage (NCBI taxonomy): Eukaryota > Metazoa > Chordata > Mammalia > Artiodactyla > Delphinidae > Pseudorca > Pseudorca crassidens. The sequence continues at coordinate 76,951,100 of NC_090309.1, read as the reverse complement.
AAAAAATCGTTCTATATTTTATGAAATGTAAATTCAGATCATGAAATCATCTAATATTTGGATAGTGACTGTTTATAAATGCCTTCATATATATGAATACACAATGCTCATTTTATAGAGACATAAACAAGACTTTTCCTCAGACTTTTTGTACAACTGAAAACATTTACCAAACATAAAATGAGTGCAACTTCCCATTGGCGCTACTTCTCCAAACTGGTCCTCTAATACCTAGAGGCTGCTGCTACCTCATGCATTCATTACAAAAACAACAAAATTACATGAAAACTGGGACTTCCCTGGTGGTCCACTGGGTAAGACTCCATGCTCCCAATGCAGGGGGCCTGGGTTCAATCCTTGGTCCAGGAACTAGATCCCTCAAGCGTGCCACAACTGAAGAGTCTGCATGCTGCAACTAAGAAGCCTGTATGTCCCAGCTAAAAGATCCCACATGCAGCAACAAAGACCTGGCGCACCCTAATAAATAAATATTTTTTTAAAAATTACATGAAAACTTAATTGATTCACATAAGTCAATACACACAAAGAGTAACTTAAGCTGCTTATAAAATATTCTTAGTAGTCATACTCTTTGGACTGTTTTTAGTGAACATAATCATTGAGCATTAGTGGTATCCATTGAAAACAGGTACTAAAGTCCTTAAGAATACCTTAGTCTCTTCAGCATAGTAAATCACTTATGCAAATTTTCCAACAAAATTCATTTGTTTAGCAATACCTTTTCTTATCCATATGACAAAGGTAAACGTAAATCCAGGTGTAAGTATTTCTGGCAGACCATTAGCCTTCACAGACTTAATATTAGAAGTCTCTAGGAACCACCATCAACACCTAGTAATCTGTTATTTATCTGGGGGTACAAATTGAATCACACACTTTTCTAGTGGTGTTGGACAAGTCACTCAGGTGGTAACTAAGCCAGGAACCATAAATATTTTTTTGATATTTGCTACTCATTTGTCCACGTACTTCATGGGGGAATTACATACTTGTTTTACCAGCATTAAGAACAGTACTGTATAACTGACTTGACTATATTAAGGAAAAGTCAAATTTTACATTTTGAATAAAACTTGGCAAAAAAAATGTGTTATCAATATACAGACTCCCAGAAACCAGAAATCTTCAAAGACTCTAGCTCAAATCTTCTAACTAAGATTAGAAATTAAGATTGTTTCAGCACCGGCATTAAGACATTAAATAAAAGTTAACCAAATATTTATGTGCAAGAATACTTTAGCTCTTTGAGATCAATCTCAGATATCATATTTCTCAAGGAGATTAAATAGGGTAAATATATACTTACTTAATGCAAATATAAGACAAGGTTTTTTTTTTCCCTTAGAAATTCTCTCAAAGGCGAATCACCATATATTTGAGTCCTTACAAAGTCTCTTGTATTACAAGGCATTCTCTCAATTGGTTTAGTTTAAGAAATAAAATACTGCTTATGGAAATTCTTTTTTTTCTTTGAAAAACAAAATACTGTTTAGAGAAGATCTACACACTAAAACAACCTCAATCAATGCTAGTTTTTCATGCTTTTACATATCACCTGAGAGAGGTAGGTCAAATAACTTAGATGGAAATGAAGATAATTATTAGATAATGCAAAGTGGCTCTAATGCGTCCAAGATACATGTGAAATGTCCAAGATATATCATGAAGTGAGTCCCCCAAAAGCAGTATTTCTAAATTAATGTTCTTATATGTAATTTAATATGCCATCACCCTAAAAGTGGAACAAGCAGACATTATATGCCTCATGACATAATGTAATACAAAACAGTACCACCAATGAAGAATTACTGCCTAAAAAAACCCCCCAGTAAACATCAATCTAATAATAAAGCTGCTAGATCTAAATACTGATTTATCAGAAATATGAGAGAGAGAGAGAGAGAGCAAAGTCAATAGATAACACAAGGAAGCAATCGCCCAATCTAGAATACGGAAAAAAGAAAAAATTCACCTCATTTCACTATCAATGAAATTTTTAAAAGAGGAGGAGAGGGAGAACTATTATATACACTAAAAGACTTAAAAGTCAAATACATTGTATAAACCTTGCTTGACTCCTGATTCTAACAAACCAACTATAAAAAAACTTTTTAGAAAATCAGGGAATTCTAGATATAGAATGGGTATTAGATGATATTAAGGAATTTTGTTAGCTGTGATAATAGCAAGAAGATTGCATTTTTTAATAAGTTCTCATCAGTAAGAGAATTTATGCTTAAACTGGCTACTGTCTGGGATTTGCTTTGAAATATTCAAAAAAGTAAAATATGGGTATAAAGATTTCACACACTGTTGAATATGGATGATAGATCTCCAAGGGTGTACTGTACTATTCTACTTGTGCTTGAAAATTTCCATAAGTTTAACAAAATAACAATATGACAAGCAGCCATGTGAAGCAGGTGGTATTTAAGCTGGGCCCTGAAGGATAGGTACAATTTGGACACCCCCTCCACCACACACACACACACGCACACACACACACACACACTTTTAAACAAAACATTTATAAACTGCAACTTATAAAGTGGGTTACTCTCCAGAAAGTTAACTGACTTATGGTCCAAGCTGTTGTTTAAACCTAACATCACTTATTATTTCAACCATATTTTTGACAAGTAGTATATGAAATTTAAAAAAACAAAACAAAACTGATTTCCAAATGAGCATAAACCTTCTTGCACTAATTTCTATCAGACACCATCCCCCAAAGAGAACAAGAGAATGTACTGAGCACTTGATTTTATGCCAGAGATGATACTAGGAACATTATATTTAATTCTCATTACAATTCAGCAAAGTAGGTATTGTATACCTACTTTACAAATAAGGAAATTGTGGTCAATTTCCCTACCGTAATAGACAAACCTACTAAAATGGCAGAGGATTCAACACCATCAAGACTTCAAAAGCTCCATGCTCTTTTCTATACCAACCAAGCATAAACCATCACTCTGTTCCCCAACCTTCCTTTTGCTAAACTATTCCAGTCCCCTGGACAGCTCTTTGCCATTTATCTCTTCATGTGCAGATCCTACAAATCCCTTAAAGTTTGGCTCAAATGCCACTTTCTCCATTAAAACCTCCTCCAAGTCATCTTTTTCTCAATTCTCATGGCATTTAATTTATATTTTTCAATGTATTAATATCATCTTATCCATCAGACTTTAAAACTTCTCTCAATCAGAATTATGATAGAAAAAACATGAACCACAATTTTGCACTTTCTGGTTATGCCAGTGTTCTGTGAAATGTTAACAGTCATGAGGAAGGAGACCAAAAGAAGGATACTAAATACTGTAATAGGGAGAGAGGGAAAATGATAATATTATCAACTATACACCCATTAAAAAGCATGAAATGGACACATTTACGCATACATGGAAAAAATTCTAGGATACTAAGTGAAAAGGCAAGGTGAAAACAGTGTTTCTATCATTCCACTTTTGTAAAACAGAAAACAATCAGAAAGAGTGACACAACCATTAACAGTGGTCACATCAGGAAAAGGGTATGCATGATTTTTATTTTACATTTTATAGTTCTATACTCTGAATATTTGCCATTTGTTACTTATATTTTTAAAATATTTAAAATATATACACGTTAAAAATCACTATAAACAAGTTAACTTGGAAATCAATAGTCTTATATGGTAGAACTCAAATATACATACACCTATACATAAGAGAGGTTATCATGACTTATCAACAAACATAACAGAAAAACATCTTTTCAATAAATTAAGCATCACTTAAAAATATTCTCTGGAATTCCCTGGCGGTCCAGTGGTTAGGACTCAGTGCTCTCACTGCCATGGGCCCAGGTTCAATCCCACCCCTTATCTGTAAACTTTTAAGGGTTTTTAAGATGATATAAAGGAATTTACACATATACCCAATACCTACTATAGTAACTATCTCTAGCCACACCTTCATGAGACTTTGAGTTTAAAAAAAATCAAAATCCAATTTGTAGATCTAAATATTCTATCATCACCTTATTTAAAGGAATTACACTGTGGTCAGCACTTAGTTTTTTAAATCTAAGTTAGTTCTACCTTACTCTTTGATATATTTCTGCAAAGTGTTTAAAAAAAACAATGGAGCCAACCAAATCATACATTTAAACACAATATATTTGACAGTATGCTATAACAAACATGATTTACGTATTTCTAGCTTTCAAAGTATTTCATAGTATTGTTCTTTGTAAGTATTCTTTGACAAAAAGTTAGGAAAGAAGAGGTGAGCTGGTTTAAAAACAATTTACCATCACTCCCTACCACTCAAGACTATCACTGACCCGAATTCAGAAAATCCCAATGGAAGCCAAAATACTCCAGTTTCACACAGCAATGTGAATACATAAAATTAATCACTAGAGGAAGCTAACTCCAAGTCTGGTGCCCTGAAGGTTAATTATCCGGGGTAAAATACACCACATTAAAATCTGAGATGGATCAAAGATGTGCCCTTCTCAGTACACATAGTGAGGATCTGTAAATTGATCCTCAGGAAACTAAACGTGCTAACATTTTGGAAACACTTCATGTACTCCTCAGGGATATTAGCACCTCAATTTTAAGGTCACTGGTTCTCAAATCCTCACAGTACATCAGAATCTAGACAGAAGGTTTGAAAACTACTAACACTAAGATCCCACCTATCTAAGACTTATTTGAATTAGTCTGGGCAGGGAGAAAGGCACAGATTTTTATTAGCATTTTTAAGCTCTCCAGGCAATGCTTCCCCGTGCAGATAGGATTGAAAGCCTTACATACACCATACCACCTACAGCTAAGGGATATATTCACAAGCACCCTAATGGTTTTCCAATTAAAAAATTTTGTGTCATTCATCATGGTGTAACAGAAACAGAAACCAGAACCAAAAGATCTAGAATATGGTACCATGTTTGCCTCTAACTAGCTGAATGAACTCAGACCACTTGAACTCTCTGGTTCTGTTTCCCCATTTACAGATGAGAATAACAATGCTTCCTCATAAGGTTATTGTGCAGACTAAAATAGATAATATGTGAAACTGTAATATAAGTCCTTTCTAGAATATTAACTCATCATAATGAGTGAACATATTTTTTTCTGTTTAAGACTCAATATATAATCCTTTGACACAGTAATTTCTCTTCTGGTAATTTAACTTACATAAACAATAACATAAAAAGATGAACTGAATAATGGTATTTGCTGCAGCACTGCCTGCAGTGGTTCAAAAACAGAAAATGAACAACCTAAACTCGACAAAAATGCGTTAGCAAAATAAAAAGCCATACACTAAGTATTACAAGTTATTAAAGTTATATGTACTAATACAATAAAATATCCATGATATTAAATAAAAACACCAAGTTGCCTAAGGTGTGTAACCTGATCCCAGTTTTGTTTAACAAAAGAGGGGCAATGTATATATTTGTGTGGAGTATGAAAAAAATAAACATCTAACTTTGGTAGGAGAGGGGGTAGGTGTTGGTTTTATCTTTTTATATTTCTGTGTTGTAAGGCTTGTTGACATTAGCAAATGAAAGTTTTTTTAAAAAAGGTCCTATATTAATACAGTTTAAACACATTATAATTTAGAAGCTTTATCACAGTCAATAGACTACAAGCAATCTTGTGCTATTTTCAGTTCAGTTTAGTACTAGGCTGAATGCCCAACAACAGAAGACTTGTCTAGAATGGCTACCTAGTAATTTTCAATTGTTACACAGTATCAATAGAATCAGTATGGCACCAAGGAGAAATAACTGAAGAAATGTTAATTAGGTTGTAACAGAGGACTAAAGGAAATCATTTGAGTTCATGGTCTGAGACAACTGGAAAAAATAAAAACCACTTTAAGCAGCAGACTTTAGTGCAGTTTTTAAAAGATTTTTTCTTCCGACAAAAATTTTCCAAAGTGTGTTCCTTAATCACCAATGCACAGTGTTCTTTAAAATAAGAGGTTTCTCGTCCAATACATTTAAGATATGCTGCTCCCCAGCACCCACTTGTTCTTTTGCAAGCTGAGTACATGGTCATTCTGGAATTCATTCTCTGTGATAACAGCATAGTAAAGGCTCTGAGAAGTCCCACAATTAAAACTGTTTAACTGGGAATTTCCTGGCAGTCCGGTGGTTATGACTCTGCGCTTACACTGCTGAAGGCCTGGGTTCCATCCCTGGTTGAGGAACTAAGATCCTACAAGCAGCACAGTGCGACATGCATGCATGCATAAATAAATAAATCTGCTTAACTTTAACCCAGTATTATTGTAACTTTCTGTAAGCATGTTAACACAAAGCTGATTATTTTGAGAAGCAGCTATTTCTAGTCATTTCCAAGAAAAAAATGAACAAGTTATCTATTTCAACTTTCTTGAACTTTTGTCTAGGAAAAGTCACAACCTATGACGGTTAAAAGGTTTTAAAATGTTTAGTTCATGATAGGCATAATAAATAGTCTAAGAAAAATATTAGCTGTACAAATCTTTGAATTAAACAAATATGAGGAAATTTTTTAGGTGATGAATATGAATTGTGATTTTTTAAAAAGTTCCTCAAATATTCAAGAACAAGCCTTGAATTGGTGATCTGTTTCCCAATAACTTTAAAGTGATATGACCAAACCAATTTCCTAAAGACATAAAAGTTTAAAAAAAAAAATTCTAAGTTGTTGCTTAGAAAACAACCAAAAACCAAACACCTAGACTGCAGTGTCTGAAAAGAGAAAACAAATCTATGTCAGTTTCAGGGAGTACTAAGTTATATGCCATAAAAAGTCTCTGTGGTAGAAATAGTCTTGAGTATAATCTAAATGAAATTTACTCTATATTCATTTAAATAAAAATTTTTGGAAGAAGGCACACCAAGTAACTCATAGGAAATGTACACAATAAAACAAAAACTAATCTTAGGAAAATAACTAAGCAAATACTAAATAACAAAAACAGTAAGAACTTTAACTTCTGAAAGACACAAAGATGGGGGGGTGACACAGCACATTACAAAAAATTTTCATTATCCAATTCCTTGGAGACATCCTTATTTCTAACACTAAGTTTTAAAAGAAATCTCTTATATGGGGTATTATAGAGAACACAGAGTTGTAATAGAAAATATGCTCAACAACTCTCTTCGCAGATGCAAGGTTTCAGAATCTCATTTTTTTAGAGTCAATCCCTGAAGGAAAGTCATGTGTCTAACTCCTCTAACACAATCCAGGGAAAGCGATTCACAGTAATTATGTTAAGGGTTGCTGGAAAATATAGTCTGAATCTTCCCAAGATGTAATCTTGGATCTCCAAAGTCTTCTTCAGAATTATTCAAATTAAAAAAGGCCCTGGATTTCCCTGGTGGCGCAGTGGTTAAGAATCCGCCTACCAATGCAGGGGACACGTGTTTGATCCCTGGTCTGGGAAGATCCCACATGCCACGAAGCAACTAAGCCGGTGCACCAAAACTACTGAGCCCACGTGCCACAACTACTGAAGTCCTCGTGCCTAGAGCCCGTGCTCCTCAACAAGAGAAGCCATGACAGTGAGAAGCCCACGCACCGCAATGAAGAGTAGCCCCTGCTCACCGCAACTAGAGAAAGCCGGTGCACAGCAACGAAGACCCAACGCAACCAAATAAATAAATACATTAAAAAAAAAAAGGCCCTTTAATCTCGTGTGCTGCTACCTGTATCTCCAATCAAATCTTTTCAATTCTCCTCCTTACCTCCACTTTAAGCTCTGCCATTCTCCCCTATCTGGGTCACTACACATACTAAACCCTCTGGATAAATGCTACTACTTCACCCATCTCTTGACTAAATTAACTTTTCTAAGTCTTTTTATAGTCAACTTTACCTCTTCTGGAAAGCTTTTCCTGACCCCCTGCAGTGTCTACCTAAGTCCAGAGCACTTTTGCAACACCACCTCCAGTGGCACTTAGTGTACTGCACTGTGTAAACGTGAGTTTAATCATCTTCCTCTCCACTGTAAACATAAGCTTATAGTTACAGTAAAACTATAAGAACAGGGATCACTGTACCACTAACATCTAAGGACAATCTGGCACATGATAGGCCTGCAAACCTCAAAAAATGAATGCAAGTTTCTGGTAGTCTAGCTTGATGAAATGATACAACTTAGAATACCCAGAGTAACAAATGGGCTGAAAGTCAGGTAATACTCCATGAGTATCTTCTCAACCAGACTTACCATAAAAATTAACAATTTATCTTTGGCAAGATCCTTGAATACTCCTATTTTTGCCAGTGTAGGAGCCAAATAATTTAGAGATTAAATGAAGGCACCTTTGGATGAAAAGCAATCAATTATATTTCAACTGCAAGGTGGTCTAAGAAAACATCTGTAGGCAAAACCTGGAGCTATCACCTTCTCTAAACTCCAAATCTTAATTCTGTTTATGTTAAATTGGTTTCAAATGACTCAGGTTTTGCCACATAAAGTACAACGTTTTGCATAAAATCATGCTAAAAGTGCTAATACTACATAGATGTTAAATAAATGACCTGGTCACCAAAATGGAAGACACAAGTAGCTCCTTCCTGTATACAATTCTTTGTTGGTATGTAACAAAGTCATACCATAGTCCATATTTTTCTCTACCAACAATGTGCCTCATTTGACTGCTTAGCAAAAGACCTGTACTTAGAGTCAGCCTGCCTCTGCCATTTATTTAGCTTTTTTTAACGTGAGAATGAATAAAACCATCTTATACATTAGTGAAGACTATCTCCTGCTGATCTCTTTCAGAAACAGTGCCTAAAATCAGAGATTACCACCTTGAGATCTAGAACTTGCTACTCTTGACATAAAATGTCCAGTAAAACTGAAACCACAAAGATTTCTCTAAAACTAGTCTCTCTACAAACTTTTTTTCTGGGGGACTAAAGGAAAAAAAGAAAAAAGTTAAACCCCCCCCCCCATACTATTTTTTATGTATTCTGGTGGTTTTATTTTCCTAGGCAGGTATCGAATACGTGGTTTTGTAATGTCACTTTACAGTCAATTTCACCAAATCCCTTCCAGGAAGCAGATTTTTGGAGATTTTTATGGCCCAAATATACATATCACCCTAGGGAGGTGAAAATGGCTGCCTTCTTTTGCTGTACCATTTGCAGTCAAAGTATTCTGACACCCTAACTACCCCTTCTCCCTTCACACTTCTTCCCCCTTTTTGTATTTGGTAGCTACAGTGAAATTCTGGAATATATATATAAGGTGTACACAATCTAGATGTTTTCTAGTACTCTATAATCTTTTCTCGCTCCATAAGAGAATAGTAAGAGAATAAGAAGTGAAAATCTGTGATATGTAAACTGAAAATGGATGGGATTACAGAAGCTATATTTGCAGAGGTGGTATATACTAAAGAAACTATCTTTTTGCCAACATGCTTGAATAACCATCCCTTTTAACTTCTTTTTTTTGAATTTTTGAATTTTATTTATTTATTTATACAGCAGGTTCTTATCCCTTTTTAATTCTTTAATGCACTTTAGAAAAATGAGTCAGGCAAGGGCCAAACACAACTTTTCATTTTAAGAAAAATCAATGAGGGACTTCCCTGGTGGTGCAGTGGTTAAGAATCCGCCTGCCAATGCAGGGGACACGGGTTCGATCCCTGGTCTGGGAAGATCCCACATGCCGTGGAGCAACTAAGGCCCTGCGCCACAATTACTGAGCCTGCGCTCTAAAGCCCGTGTGCCACAACTACGTGCCTAGAGCCCGTGCTCCGCAACAAGAGAAGCCACTGCAATGAGAAGCATGTGCACCACAACGAAGAGTAGCCCCCACTCGCTGCAACTAGAGAAAGCCTGTGCACAGCAACGAAGACCCAATGCAGCCAAAAATAAATAAATAAATACGATAAAATAAAATAAATTTAAAAAGTCAATGAAACAAAACCTTCTGCAATTTCAATAAGAATTAAAATGACCCTCTGTGGGAATTCCCTGGCGGTCCAGTGGTTAGGACTGAGCGCTTTCACTGCTGTGGGCCGGGATTCAATCCCTGGTTGGGGAACTAAGACCCCGCAAGCCTCGCGGCATGGCCAAAAAAAAAAAGACCCTTTGGAAGCTGACACTTGTGTTCAATTAGGCAAGCTTTAATTTCTCATTTATAAATAAGCTGGATCTTTTGAGTTACTGAAAGGAAAAGTCACTAGGGAAAAAACATTACTAAGCTTATGTCTCTAAGCATACTGCTACATGAAAATCTGAGAAGAAAAAGCATATGCCATGCACCTACCTATACAATAATTCTATACAATGTATCACTGGAAAAGCATGAAAATAATATTTCTCTGTAAATTCACTTTTCCACTGCAAAAGCAACTTTAAAAAATGTCTTCTATCTATATTGCTAAATATAAAAATCACTATTTAAACGTTAGCTTCTAAATGATAGGGTTTGAAGAAACCTTTTTCCCACCACATCAGAATTCAGGAGTGAAGACATTAGGAGTTAGGCTGATGGTAATCTAAATAGCTCCTTTATTACTGAAAAGCTACACTGGAAAGCATAATCTAAACCTAGAGGAACAGGGCTTCCTAACACCACACCCCACAATTATCCTAACGCAGTCACAGGTAGCACCGGACAACCATGGTCCTCCTCCAGAAAGGGACAGAGTCTATCCCTGGTGGCCTCCAGAAAAAGCAAAGTGCTTTCTGCAGGGGGCAGGCGCCCAAAGAGAAAGAGGAAAGGGGCTGAGCGTACTTGATCAGTTCCTTCTTACAAACTCATCAAAGGGAAGAGTGAGAAGGTGGGACAATGGGAGCAAGTCAGACTATTTTTATGCTTTCTTAAGAACAGCAAAAAATCTAATATGTCACAAACCAATTTACACTATTATAAGTACAATTATTATCTTAATCACACCTGTCAGTACAAATGGCCTTAAACTGTGAATGCAAGCTAGACGAAGCCGTATGTGGTACAAGCATTCAGATGTCTAAAATATGTATCCACAAGTCTTAAAAACATGAGAAAATACGGAATATTTTCCTATCTTAGAAACGCAACGAATTCAAAGGTTGTTAAATTAGAAACTACAAAGAACTTGAGTCCAGGAGATAGAACCAACCTCCACTTAAAATTATGAAGATCCTATCAGTATCTATAAAAAGGGGACCGTCTGGTCACTGAGAAGATTGGTTTTGGATGTCACACCTGGCCCAAATCTCTGATAATTACTTCTGTAAATAGGATAAGTACCTGCACAAGAAAATAAATTATCTTTCAACACCAGAAATGTTTATAGACAAGTATGGAAGGTTTAAGAAACAAAATCCTCATATTCGTATCTGTGTTAAGACTGCATTATTTGGTTTATATACTTGTAATGCCTAAGAAAAACTGGCCTATTTAAAGTGACAACCTTGTAACACCAACTTTAATACGGCAGTAATTAACTTACTTTTAAAAAAGCTGAAATCTTACTAATATCAAAACATCAAAGAACTTCAGACTCAAATTAAGAAAACCATGTGTTAAAATTAAACAGTTTAAACTGTTTGAAGATGTTTAAGCTTGTTAATCGCAAATCTAACTCGAAGATAAGAGACCTGTGCAAATAACAAAAATGAACTTTACAAAAAACTGAACTTTAGAAGTGAGAGCGTGGCATGGACATATATACACTACCAAATGTGAAATAGCTAGCTAGTGGGAAGCAGCCGCATAGCACAGGGAGATCAGCTCGGTGCTTTGTGACCACCTAGAGGGGAGGGATAGGGAGGGTGGGAGGGAGGGAGATGCAAGAGGGAGGAGATATGGCGATATATGTATCTGTATAGCTGATTCACTTTGTTATACAGCAGAAAGTAACACAACATTGTAAAGCAATTATACTCCAATAAAGATGTTAAAAAAAAAAAGAACCAGGATTCTGAAATATAACTTTAATTTTTTAAAAAATACAGCTTACTTCATACAAAAACCGCCCTCAAGGACACCGAAAGACAATTCTAAAATAACTGAATTTCACCAAAAATTGGACTTTTAAAGACATTCTTGAAATAAGGGAAATGCCAGCAACTATTTAGGACTGTGCAGATAAAGCAAATCATTTTTTAAAAGGATATTAAAAAACTAAGAACAGAAACGTATCCAATTAAAACTATTTATCTTTGTGTTTTTAACCGGATTCCTACCCAGAAATCCTTAAATCATCCTCCAATGCTCCAGGTCACATGGTGAAGAGTCACCTATTAAACATGAATCCAAGCAGTAAACAAGCTTTTAAAATCCTTAGGTAACACCCTTTATTAAAATTTTCTTGGTATACAATACCTTTACAAGTATTACATTTCTCTCAAGCATTTAAAAGCCTTTATCTAATAAAGCTTTCCTCAAAAAACTTCACCCCAAAAAATCTGTCACCAGTTTTCTTAAGTTAAAATCTCACAAAGTACTAAAGTCCAGATTTTAACATGATTGTCTTATTACACCTAATACGTCCGCAATTCCCATCCTACCCAAATGTTTAAATATGTGTTACAATGAAAAGCTAAGAAAAATCGGTTTTCCCCTAGCTATGTTCTCATAAGTAACAGTAACTTTTACACGCGTGTTTGGGCATACAACTTTAACAATTTGTCTTCCCCAAATTTGGCCCAGTTCAGATACAAAACGACTGCTAAAATGTTTTAAGTCCCTAATCTCTTCTTTGGTTTTAATGTACACATTTCCCTAAGTATCGAAATCTGTTCCGATAACAAAAACACAACATTCCTAACACACCGAACCCAAGTCGCCTTTTCTTTCAAACCCACACCTGTCTACCGGAAGCTTTTCCTGCACACACTCGGGCCCTCGAGAATTCCCACACTTGTTTTCATAAGCCCACGCCTTCCTCTTCGCCCACTTCCAACTCGCACGCTTCTCGGGATCCACCCGGCCTCTCCCCCCCATTCCCGGCCCAAGGGCTGGGCGAGCGGGCGGACAGCTCGGTCTCTAACCCCGAGCGCGCCGAAACCAAAGGAAGAGCCGGGTGGGCCACCCAGCGCCGCGAGGCTGAGGCGCGGGGAGGAAAGGAAGCGGGAAAGCCGAGAGCACCCCCCGCCGGGCCCACACCCCCTTCCGGCACCCCTCCCCCGGCATTGTGCGAGCGGGCCCAAGGCCGCAGCCGTCCCGGGCAGCCCGCAGGCCCCATCCACCCTCCCTCCGGCAGGCGGCCCCCGCCAAGGCCGCCACACAAAGCCCGGGGAGCCAACCCCACGGCGCCAGAGCACGGGGAGAGGGTGCAAGCGCGACTGACTTACGGGGCTGCTGCGGCCGCGCTGCCTCAGCCGGGGACACCGACCGTTGGGCACACGGCGGCGTCGCTCTTGGCCGTCCTCTCCTCCTCCGCCTTCGGTGGTGGCAATATCTTCTTTCTCCACCTACCTCCCTCCCCCCCACCCCACCTCCTCCTTCTCCTCCCCCTCCTCCTCCGAACCACCGAAGTACCGAGGGTGAGACACAGAGACTCACAACAACATGGCTGCCACCGCCGCCTCCCCTCCCCTCCCCCCAGGCCACCGGGCGCGCGCAAGGCACTCCGGGAAATAAGGGAGGGGAGCACTCACCGAGGTGCCGCTCCTCTCAGTGGCTTCCGACGCTTCTCCCGCGCTCCGGGCGCCGGCCGGCGGGAGTTCTGCGCGTGCGCACGCTTTCTGCGCTCGCGCGTTTCGGCCTTCCCTCCCGCGTGTGCTCCCCCGCCCTCACCTTTCGGGCTAGCTGCCGGTTTTGCGCTCGGCAGGGGCGCCAGGCGGGGGTTCGCACCGGGCTCGGGAGCGCGCTCCGGGGTCTGGAGGCGCAGGCGTGGTGTTTCCGAAGTCGGCTTACGTCTCTGTCTTCCCGCGTGGGGCCTAGTCTTCAGAACTCGTTTACCCTCGGCTTCCTGCCCCGTAGCTCATTGTTCTCCCCCAGCTGCCTGTGCGGGTATCAGCGCCCCCGACCTCGGTGTACTCCTCGCACTTCGCTTTCGTGGTGCTGGCACCCACAAGAGCCGGACAGTAATCCAGGCCTTTAGGTTTCACCCTTACCCTCTCCCCGAAGCAAGACGGTGGAGACACAACTTGGGTGGAAGAGTGAACCCTTTAAGTGGACTGTCATTCTCCTAGTCTTTACTGCATGGGCAGGTGGAGCCGGCTCAGCAGATTGCTGCCCCCCTTCCCCCCCGTGCTTGGCCCGGTAAACACAAAGGAAACTCAGGTGGTTCTCCTACGCCCAAGTGTGTTCTGTTCAATGCTAATAGATGTCCCTGTAAAAAATGTCCTATAATCACGTAAGCATAGGAGACACTGGGATGTAAATATTTTGCCTGCTTTCTCCTTTCCCGCCGTTGAGCTGATAACAGCAAAAGAGTTTATGTACAGTTGCTTAGTCTGGGTAAAAAGAGGTGAACCCATCAGAGGCCCTCCCTGAGAATTCGGAACTGGGACTAAGAGATCCTAATCTCCCCCTAAGAAGTCTCTTAAACCTGGGATCTCTGGGCTGATTGGTCCTACCGTGTGGGTAGGAAACCCATGGAGACGAGTGGAGTTGAGAGAGAAGAGGAGAGTTCTGACATTTCTCTTTCCCTTTGTTCCTGGACCTTGTTGGCGGCCTCTTGGGTTGTGAAACAAATGCCTCGATTCAGATAAAATCTGCTTTTTTGCTTCAGCTAGATAAAGAGAGTTTCTGTCACAACCAAGAGTTCTAACTAAAAGCCATGCGTATACCATAGTTATTATTTATTTAGTGCTTATAGTATGCAAGCACTATAGCTTTTTCGTTGTCCCATTTAATATACTCATAAGCAGGGTGCTTCACTAGCATGTGACCTGTGCAGTCCCACAAAGCCTCAAGCTTTAGAAAGAAGCGTTCCTCAATTGGTTTAATGCTTCGTTGTTGCCATCTAGAAAGTCTTAGTCTTTGGAAAAGAGAGGGCCCTCGTTTTCATTTTGTACTGGGCTCCACAAATTATATATAGCCCGTCCTGTCTATGAGGTATTATTGCTGTTTAACAAAAGGCTTCTTTACTACCAGACTGCTTAGCACCCTTAAAATCAAAATATGCTTTGCAAATATCCAAGTGAGGGACATGGTATGCAACATTTCCCAGACAAATTTGACTGTATAAGACTTTTTTCCATGGTAAATCTGTTAGAGGTTTTGTGCTCTGCAGAACACAGATCAAAGCCCAGCCCTTCAGTGATTTGACTGCCTATCTCCAGCTCCTGATTCCCTGTGCATGGTGAGCAGTTTCTTGCTTCTGTGCCTTTAGTATGCTTTGCAATCTGGCCTTGCTCATTAAGCACCTTATGATTATAATTGGCTTCTCTTGTAGATTTACCTGCAAGGAAAGAACAAGTGCCTCAGCTACTATAAATATCAGGTGTGCTTGATATTTAAGGTGGACATTGTAAATGTCATTGACATTGAGGCCTGACAGCCTCTTTAATCACCTGGGAGCTCATTAGAAATGCAGAATCTCGGCCCCACTCCAGACTTAATGAATCAAAGTCTGCACTTTAACAAGATTCCCAGGCAGTTTCTCTACACAATAATGTTTAAGAAGCATTGGTGATCCAATCACAATAATTCCATCTCACTTAATAGGAACTGTTTCTGGAATGGGTGGGTTATCCATTTTGAGCCAGTGAGACACGAAGATGCCAACTCAGAGCATCTGGGGGGGGGGGAGCAGGATCCAGTCTCTCCCTCCTTTTGGATGTGAAAAAGACAGCAAGAAAGCATGTTGCCTCAGTTCCTGCTGTCAGGCATCTTATGACGACAAGGGAACCTAGACTGTGGCCAAGTAGCCTACCCAGATTATTCATTCTCCCCTTCTTGAGTAACAAACAGGTCCAGTGGATATTCCCATGGGACAGAGGAGGCATAGGATGGAATGAGTGCCCTAGACCTTCCAGCAACACAAATTGCATCTTAGGAATGTGTCTATACAGCCTGTTGAGACAAGTGGTTCTCAACCAGAGTTGCATATCAGGATCACCCGGGCAACATTTTAAAGATATCAATTTCCAGGCCCCATCCCAGAGATTTTTATTTAATGGGTGTGGGCGGAAGTCTGGACACTGATGTTTTTAAAAAGCTCCTCAGGGCTTCCCTGGTGGCGCAGTGGTTGAGAGTCCACCTGCCGATGCAGGGGGCACGGGTTCGTGCCCCGGTCTGGGAAGATCCCACATGCCGCGGAGCAGCTAGGCCCATGAGCCGTGGCCACTGGGCCTGTGCGTCCGGAGCCTGTGCTCCACAACGGGAGAGGCCACAGCAGTGAGAGGCCCGTGTACCGCAAAAAAAAAAAAAAAAAAAAAAAAAAGCTCCTCAGTGGTTATACTGTGTAGCCATTGAGAACCACCAGCTTAGACAGATCACATCTTACAGCATAATGCCATTTCAGTATTCCCTTTGCAAATGCCCCCTTTCCATTGGGACAGCTCAAGGAATTTCTTGTAAACTTCTTTTATAACTTTGTCTTTTTTTTTTTTTTTTTTTTTTTGGCGTTACTTGGGCCTCTCACTGTTGTGGCCTCTCCCGTTGCGGAGCACAGACTCCGGACGCGCAGGCTCAGCAGCCATGGCTCACAGGCCCAGCCGCTCAGCGGCATCTTCCTGGACCGGGGCATGAACCCGTGTCCCCTGCATCGGCAGGTGGACTCTCAACCACTGCACCACTAGGGAAGCCCTAACTTTGTCATTTTTATGAAAATAATTTAAACCTTTATAAAAGCTTCAAGAAATAAAAGCTCATATCATCCCAATTTTAATATCACAGAAATACCACAAATATCCACAGTTGGTGAACACCATTATTAAATAGATAAATACAGATAGAAGGATGGATAGGGAGCTACATAGATAGAGTGTAACAGGAATAGGCTCAATTCGCACAGGCTGTTTTTAAAGTACAGCGTTGAATTTAGTCTTACTTGAATTTGACAAAAGAAGTAAATGAAGGAAATACTCAGATGCATGTTTCTTCACTGCAAGAGAAATTGACTTGTAAAGGGTTTCTCAAAGGTTAAACACAATTATAAAAATCACTAATGGGACAGAGTAACTTTTTCAAACTAAATGCTTCAGTATTGGTCAGTACTGAGTTCCCTGCTATGAAAGATAGATCTGCACACTTTCACTTCCTTCTACCTCCTTCCTGTACTTCCTAATTTTTTGCTCATATTATTTTTCACTTTGTCAGGGTTTATAACATTTACATTCTATTTTAATCCATCATTTCCATATTGATTTGTCTTAATTTCAGTATTTAAATGTATTTTTATTTTTTAATTGAAGTATAGTTAATTTACAGTATTGTGTTATTTCTGGTGTACAGCAGATTCAGTTATATATATATATATATACACATTCTTTTCAGATTCTTTTCCATTATAGTATATTTAAAGATGCTGAATATAGTTCCCTGTGCTATACAGTAGAATCTTGTTGTTTATCTATTTTATATATAGTAGCACATATCTGCTAATCCCAAACTCCTAATTTATCCCTCCCCCACATATTTGTTTCCCCTTTGGTAACCCGTAAGTTTGTTTTCTATATCTGTGAGTCTATTTCTGTTTTGTAAATAAGTTCATTTGTATCTTTTTTTAGATTCCACATATAAGTGATATCATATGATATTTGTCTTTGACTTCACTTAGTATGATAATCTCTAGGTCTATCCATGTTGCTGCAAATGGCATTATTTTATTCTTTTTTATGTTGAGTAATATTCCATTATATATATGTACCACATCTTCTTTATCCATTCCTCTGTTGATGGACACTTAGGTTGCTTCCATGTCCTGGCTATTGTAAATAGTGCTGCTATGAACATTGCGGTGCATATATCTTTTCGAATTAGAGTTTTCTCCAGATATATGCCCAGGAGTGGGATTGCTGGATCATATGGTAACTCTATTTTTAGTTTTTTGAGGAACCTCCATACTCTTCTCCATAGTGGCTGCCCCAGTTTACATTCCCAGCAACAGTGTAGGTGGGTTCCCTTTTCTCCACACCCTCTCCAGTTAAATGTATTTATTGTTCATTGCTTCTTCATTTCTGTCTTCATTTTGATTTGGTTATATGCATTTCGTCACGTATCAGCCTCTACCTGGGTTGCAAACCACCCCCAACTGTCGTTTTCTAGATCCCAATTCTGTGGGTTAGTCAGCTGGGCTGCATTCAGTTGGGGGTTTCAGCTGGTCTCTCCTGGGTTCACCTATGCAACTGCAGTCAGCTGGTGGCTTGGTAGGGAGCCTTAGCTCCGGTCAGGTGGTCAGCCAAGGCCCTTTGTAGCCCCTCCAGCAAGCTTGCTCAGGCCTGTTCACATGGTGGCAAAGTGGGAGACTGGAAGATGCAATGTCCCCTGAGGCCTAGGTTCGGACCTCATACAGTGTCCCATCCATTACAAGTCACTGGCCAAAGCAAATCATAAGGCCAGCATGGATTTGACAGAGGAAGACACAGACTTTATCTTTTTTTTTTTTTTTTTTTGCGGTACGCGGGCCTCTCACTGCCGTGGCCTCTCCCGTTGCAGAGCACAGGCTCTGGACGCGCAGGCTCAGCAGCCATGGCTCACGGGCCCAGCCGCTCTGCGGCATGTGGGATCTTCCCGGACCGGGGCACGAACCCGCGTCCCCCGCATCGGCAGGCAGACTCTCAACCACTGCGCCACCAGGGAAGCCCCCAGACTTTATCTTTTGATGACAGAAACTTCAAAGTATTTGTGTCCATTTGCAATCTTTCATGATAGCTTCATATTCCCTAAGTTATTTCATGCTTGTAAATGCCTTTCTGTTTTAATTAAACTCAAGCAACAACTATTCTTGGGTCTTGCTGTTTTTCCCCTCAGGACTTTGTGAACATTGCTTTTAGGGAAAAGACTTATGGAAAACTCGAGGCTGATTTGACTTTAACCTATTTTAAGAACTTTTTCTCTACTTTTGAACTTCAGTGTCTTAACCACAATATGTCTCACTGTCAGTCTCTAACAGATTTGCCTGGTATTAAAATATAACCTTGATATTTGGAAATTAAGTGGGGTTTTTTTATCATTTCAGGGAAATTTTTCTGTTCATACATTTATATATTCATTTCTTGTTACAAATCCAAAATAAGTTATAATTCATGATTCCTGTACTAGCTCTGAATATTTTTTCTCTGACATTTGATAGATTCTTTACTTCAGGGACAATGATTATTCTTATTTGAAACATTTTGTGCAACTACCATTGTAAAGCTAATGTAAAGATACTATTAAAAAGAATTTTTTTTGGCTGCGCTGCGCAGCTTGTGGGATCTTAGTTCCCTGACCAGGGATCGAACCCGCACCCCCTGCAGCAGAAGCCGGGAATCTTAACTACTGGACTGCCAGAGAAGTCCCTGGAACTAATTTTTTTGAAGTCATGTTATTAAAGTTTATTATAGCATAAATATTTGCAGAAAATGTGGCTGTTTCTTTTCTTTCTTTTTAAATTCTTTTTTCATGCCTTCATTGTGAATTTTTTCTGCATCTTATTTTTTGTTTAAATGAGTCTCTTTTTAGACAACTTTTTTTTTTTTTTTTCAGTATGCGGGCCTCTCACTGTTGTGGCCTCTCCCGTTGTGGAGCACAGGCTCCAGACACGCAGGCTCAGCGGCCATGGCTCACGGGCCCCGCCGCTCCGCAGCATGTGGGATCTTCCCGGACCGGAGCACAAACCTGCGTCCCCTGCATCGGCAGGCGGACTCTCAACCACTGCACCACCAGGGAAGCCCTCTTTTTAGACAACTTTGCTGGCTTTTATTTTTAAAACAGATTTACAGGCCATGCAGTTTGCCTGTTTAACGTGTACGATTCAGTGTGTTTTAGCGTATCCACAGATATGTGCAACCATCAGACAGTCAATTTTAGAATATTTTCATCACTTTAAAAAGAAAACATACCGTAGGCTATCACTCTACTGTCCCTGATACCTCCTAGTTCTAAGCAACAACTAATTCACTTTTTTTCTGTGTAGATAATTTGCCTATTCTGGACATTTTATATAAATGGAATCATATTAGATGTGGGTTTTTGGCGACTGTCTTCTTTCACTTAGCATAATGTTTCAAGGTTCATCTATGGGGTAGCATGTATCAACACTTCATTCCTTTTTATGGCCGAATAATATTCCATTGTACAGATATGCCACATTTTGTTTATCCATTCAACTGATAGACATTTGGGTTGTTCCTACCTTGTGGCTTTTATGAATACACTGCTGTGAACATTTGTGTACAAGTTTTTGTGAGGAGTGTTTTGGTTCTTTGATTATGGTTTCTTTCATAGTGGGTTTGCTGTCTTTTGTGTGACGTATTCCTTCTCCTCCCACCCCACCCCCTCCCCCCTTGTAGTACATCTGCCTAATGGAAAGGCCCCTTTTATTTTCTTGCTACTCAAGGTCATCCTGGGCAGACCTGGCATGCTTTCTTTTTGCTTTGAGCAACTGCCAGTGAAATCTCTGATAGCGTTCTCACTCATCTGGGACCAATGTGTCTTCCCTTCAAAGCGTTAGTTTGAGTACTGGGTATAGTTTGAAGCCACTTTTCTGTAGGCTGAGGAAACCGTGGTGGGAGAAGGAAAGAGCTCAGTCAGCACTAAGTTGATTTCTTGCTGGATGACCTAGATTCTGGTCACTCAGTAGAGATTCTCTTAAACGTTCTTTGCCAAGGTCCATGACACCCGGTCAAAGGTCTGTTCCATTCCCCTGGGCTTCAGCTTGTTGTGTCAACTAAGAGTGTCCTGCAGGTGGCAAACTATGGTGACATCCACTTTGCCTCCTGGCTTGCCCTAGCGTAGCAGCTTGGTCTGTTAGCATCCTATCTCACTGCTAAAGTGAAGCAAGAGTCCTGACCAGCCCGTGCAGAGCTGCCATACGCCTCCTTCCCCTTCCAGGACAGAGCCCAATTATTTAAGGAATTGTATATTTGTAGAGGCTTGGTTTATAACAATTTTCCATTTTCAAAATTATGAGGAGAAATTTTTTTAGATGTTCTTAGTCTGGTGAGTTTCTGTAACATGGAATAATCCCTTGCTCTCAAAGTGAAACATCCAGTCTCAAGTATAGCATTTCTCCAAAGCTTTTATTTCCAATCTCAAAGTGGTTTCTACAGTTTCCTTCTGTGATTTTGGTGGCATTCTAAGAAACACAAGGCTTGAATTCCACTCCCTTGCCCTAAAGCCTGTACAAAATAAAGAACCCCGCTGTTAGCTAAACCTTGACTATCATTGCCCTTCCAAGACAGGCAGTTAAACAACGGGATCTGGATTGTGGTATGTTTTGGGTTTGGGGAACAGGTCTTGGGTAAGCTGTGGTGGCTGTGGGTTTACTTGCTTGTGTTCTCTAAATGTTTGTGCATAAAGCCAGGGCTGCTGTGATCTTATATATTCCATTGCCCCTGAAGGAGAGGCCAAATGAATTTTAGAGGGAGAGCCAGAGGGGTTTCCCTGAATATAAACATGCCTGGATAGGGTGGGTTTTCCCAGCTTTTTATGGTTTCTCAGAGGGAAAATCCTGGCCATTTGGGCGTAGTGGAGAGTAACAACTTCCTTGGCTTGAAATAAGGAAGGTCGGTCCTAGAAACCAGGAGATCTATGACTTTGCCCAATGTCTCTGACCAAGGCAAGGGCCAAACTGGAACAAGAGACTATGCTATCTCAGACACACCGCACTTCCATAATTCCCAGAGTCTGACTTGCATGCCATCGGGGTGCTTTCTGAGGCTGTGAGGTGAGTCAAGGAGTCAAACTATGTTCATAAATTAAAAAATAAATCACCATCAGTCCATAATGTCTAGGAAAATCTACTAGTATCTTCTGCTTTATAGACTGCCAGGGATGGAGATTTTGAAAGTAGATTATATTTTCTCATTTTGTCATTAAACTAGAGATGCATTCCCATGAGAAAAAAATATATATAAAAAATATTATTGGAAACTTCCTAGTAGTGCAGCAGGCTTACTGTGAAATTGTGATTTATACTAAGAAATATATATTTGGTCGTAGGCCCCATTCCTGGCACAGAGCTCCTAAAACCCTTGGAATCGTCTATGTGAAAAGAGAAACAAAAGTGTCTTTTGCTATTCATAACAAGTCTCTTTCAACCACACCTGAATTTACATTAAGAAGGTGACTTTTGGAAAACCTCTAAAGATGGGGACCGGTTGCCAGGGGAACCAATTAATTGGGTAATTAAAAGATTGCGGGCTTCCCTGGTGGCGCAGTGGTTGAGAGTCCGCCTGCCGATGCAGGGGACATGGGTTCGTGTCCCGGTCTGGGAAGATCCCACATGCCGCGGAGCGGCTGGGCCCGTGAGACATGGCCGCTGAGCCTGCGCATCTGGAGCCTGTGCTCCTCAAGGGGAGAGGCAATGACAGTGAGAGGCCCGCGTACCACACACAAAAAAAAGATTGGAACTTTCAGCCCCACCCCTTGACCTCCAGCAGAGCAAGGAGGGGCTGGAGATTGAGTTCCATCACCAAGTCCAATGATTTAAACAATCATGTCCACAAATGAAACCTCCAAAAACCCTAAACAACTGGAGTTTGGAGAGCTTCTGGGTTGCTGAACATGTGGGGGTGATGGGAGGATGGCACACGTGGTGACGGCATGGAAACCCTGCGCCCCTTTCCTCGTGCCTTGTCCTATGCGTCTCTGCCATCTGGCTGTTCTGAGTGGTATTCCATTATAATAAACTGGTAATCTAGTAAGTAAACTACTTTCCTGACTTCTGTGAGCCTCTCTAGCAAATTATCAAAACCAAGGAGGTCATTGTGGGAACCTGAGAACCTCTGATTTATAGCCAGTAGGTCAGAAGCACAGGGGACAACCCGGACTTGTGATTGGCATCTGCAGTAGGGGAGGGTGGGCAGGTCTTCCGGGACTGGGGTCTGCTCCAGCCTTGGGTAGATAGCGTCAGAATTGAATTGAATTACAGGACACCCAGTTAATGTCCACAGAGAACTGGAGAATTGCTTGGTGTGGGAACCCGCCCTCCCCTACCCATGACATATTTGGTGACAAGAGGTGAAGTATGGAGAGTAGCAGAGGGAGAAAAGAGTTTTTCTATTAGTTGGTACATGGAGGAATCAAAGAGTTTTTCCTA
The DNA here is from genome assembly GCF_039906515.1 of Pseudorca crassidens. Lineage (NCBI taxonomy): Eukaryota > Metazoa > Chordata > Mammalia > Artiodactyla > Delphinidae > Pseudorca > Pseudorca crassidens. The sequence continues at coordinate 76,927,937 of NC_090309.1, read as the reverse complement.
TTCCCTCGCCCTCTGTGTTCATGGTCCCCTGTATGCTGCATGTGTCCAAGGGGCTTTAAGATAACCCTCCCATCGCTGACGCTCACAGAGAGGGCTGATCCCAGAGAGAAAACAGCGTGGCAGGGAAAACAGGACTGCCCTGTTGCACAGTCTTCTCGGATTAACAAGTAGAGCCAACATTCAGCATTTTATAAAGCATGTTAGAGAGAAGCAAATCCTCCTTTGAAATACAGACATGAGTGAAAACTGAGAATCCTTGGCCATGAATAGTAACAAATGGGTTGAAGGAAGAGGTAAACCTCCTAGAGCAAACTACACCCTGTGGGACAATCTTGTCATGGACCCCACAAAGCTGGACATGGAGGAAACCTGAGGGGAAGAAACTATTCTCTTGGCCACACCAGTTACAGACTTTCACCAGTTTCTAAGTGAGAAGAAACTGGAGCCAAGATCAGAACCTTCTGCCCAGCATTTATAATTCATTGTCTTTGAGAATTTAGAGTAAATCGATTGTGGTTCTCATTCCAGGGCATGTGCTCTTACTAATCCTTTTGGTGTCTACACATAGTCCCACATAAAACCTCAAGATTTTGCTATAGATGATATCAGAGCTGGGAGAATCTTACTGCACTATTCAAGTCAAAAGTCTAGGGCATACATTTGTCAAAACAAGATGAGTAACTGCTCTTTCAGTGCTGCTTTAACGAGATTCTGTCTTAGAGTACCGTATGGTACATGCATCTCGTGATGCACACCTGTAGCGTCACCCTCCACGTGTGCCATGTGCTAACCTACATCTGCACCCACATGCCCCCCATCAGTGTCCTGTCTTCACTGTGCCCCTTGTGCACCTACATGCCCATCAACACCTTCGCAGGGTCACCATCGTCAGTGGGCTAAGATTACTAAGTCCAGGTCCTTGGCATGTCCTGATTTTCGTTTCCTTTTCAGAGAAATACAAGATCCCAGGGTGGAAAGCACTTACTCGTGGTAGCTTCCTCTTTGCTCAGATCAACAGTCTGAGTCATCACCGGAGGCATCTTTGACTTTTATCTTTCTCTAATACCACACATGCAATCTACCTGAAAATCCTGTTGGCTCTGCCTTTGAAATATACTCAGATTCCACCCATTTCTTACTACTTCCACCATAACCGCCGACCACTGTGGTCTAGGCTACCATCATCCCCCGGGTGGATTATTGCAAAGCCTTGTCACCCTACCCCCACCCTTGCCCAGCTCTAGTCTATTCTGCACCCAGCAGCAAGTGTGTCCCTTTTATAACTCAAGTCAGATCATGTCTCTCCTCTGCTCAGAACCCTTTAATAGCTGCCCGTGTCACTTGGAATAAATCCAGAATCTTTACCATGACATTCATGATCTGGCTCCCAGCTATCTCTCAGATCTACTCCTCTTACCCTTACTTAAGCCACACTGGATGCTGGGCTGTTCCTAAAACACATCAGACACTCTTGCTCCAGGGTCTTTGTGTGTGTGTGTGTTTTAAAATAAGTAAATTTTATTTATTTATTTATATTTCGGCTGCGCTGGGTCTTCATTGCTGCGCGCAGGCTTCCTCTAGTCACTCATGTTCTTTGCAGCCATTTTGTGTCCTCTTACTCTGATTGAGTTTTCTTCTTGGCACGTAGCACCGTCTCAAGAATTATTCGTTTATTTACGATCTGTCTTCCCATACCAGGATGTAAGCTCCATGAAGGCGGGGACTTTGTTGTGTTCAGTGCCGGACCCCAGCTCCTAGGACAGTGCTTGACACGGAGAAGGCATGTGAGAAACATGTGTGGAGTGAATGAATGAACTCCTTGTGGGAGGTGTCTACTCACACTTGCGTGTCTGGGGAAAAAGCTTTTATAGGGATTTCCTCCAGACCCTCTGAAGAGAAGCCGTCAAGGAGGCCGCTGTCTGGCTCTGCTTTCGTCCTCACTGCAGCTGGCACCTGTCCCGGGAAAGTGAGGCTGAGGTGTGGGAGAGCTGGAAAAGTGAGATGCTTATGCCACTTTTTAGGAGTGCAGGCCCTGTGAAATGGAGCCATCTAAACCTGTCTGACAGGAGTGAGGGCGGGATTCTGTCCAGACTTGTCAAAATTCTGCCCAAACTAGAGAATCTCGGGGCCTTCCCAAGTCCTGATTCTGTCCGTGCCAAGTGAGACTTGCAGAGAGGACACTGTGACAGTCCCAGAGTACTTGCTAAGGGCCAGGGACCAGGGACTGAGACAGTGAAGGAATGGGGCATCATCCCTATACACAAAGGAGGTAGAAGCTGCAACCTGTTTTGCCATGAAACCAGCAGCTACAGGTAAGCACAGTCTTACTTTTAGAGTCATCCATTCATTCGGTGAATATTTCCTGCATATGTGCTATGTGCTAAGCACAATTTTAGGCCTTATAAGACTGCTCTAGGAGCTGAAGGTTCTGGGATGTGGACCACGGGGCCACAGGGAGGGACTGAAGTTGGCTCAGGAGAGTGCCCAGATCCCCTTCAAGTCCCAGACCCCCTCCCGTCTCCCCTTGTCTCTGTAGGAGAGGCAGCTGAGGTATCCAGGGCTGCCTTTCCACCTCCAACAGGGATCAACACTGCCTGGGTCGCTGAGGCTGCTGGTGACCCACGGAGGCACTGGGCAGCCTCTGAAGCTTCCTACCCCTTCTCCTCACCATGAGGGTCCCTCGGCCCCTCCTCCTAACTCCCTAAGGGATGGAGGGTCATCTCCATCACCTGCTGCCCTGTGCTCTGGACCCAGAGCTCCACCTGCTGACGGACTATCCCCTTCAGGAGAGACAGGAGAGGGCCAACTTATAAACCAGTCAGTCATGTTGGGAGTTTAGAATGGAGCCTGACGCCCAGAAGCCAGTCTTGACTCAGGCAGAAGTTTCCCCCTCTGGGTGCCTCAAGACCTGGAGGCCAATGGGAGATCCAGACTCTCCAGCAGGGCATGACAACGCTGAGGTCTTACAGGCTGGCCTCACCCATTCACCCTCAGGCACAGGGGCCTGGGCGCTAGCTCAGATTCTATAGGACTTTGGGAGTGGCAGGACTTCTGTGATAACTGTCTTTCTCCCTGGCAGCTGGAGGGGGTGTAAACACTTGGGTGGATGTCTGAAACAGCAGGTGAGGCTAAGAACTCACAACGGCTGATGTGATCTGGTTTCCAAAATGTGGCACTCCCTTCCTGGCCCGTGAAACCCATCCTGAGTTCCTGTGATGACCAGCCCGGTGGGGCCGGGGCTGTCCTCACGAGTAGATCAATGGCATTACTTTGGGTCACCTCTGGGGATGCTTTCAGCACTGCTGTTCTCTGACTCAAGAGAAGAGAGCTGTGTCTACTGAGCTTTTATTTATTTATTTATTTTTATTTATTTATTGTTTTTAATTTTTTTTTGGTCGAGCTGTGAGATCTTAGTTCCCCGACCAGGGATCGAACCTGTGCCCCCTGCAGTGTAAGTGTGGAGTCTTAACCACTGGACGGCCAGGGAAGTCCCTCTACCAGGCTTTTAGACTTTTCGGTTTCTCTCTAAGAACACTCTGAGCTCTGAGCACAACACTTTGTATTTTTCAGGGCATATTTATACATGGTTCTTCGAGAGAATCCAGACCCACTGGTGGCCTGGCCAGAGGTTGGCGTTTGCAGCTTCTGGGCACTGGGGTTGTGCTTGAACCTCAGTTCTCCAGGCGAGGGAAGCTAGTGAGTGACAGGAAGGGTAAACCACAGACAGCAAAGCATTCCCGAGGGCCTCAAAATACCTGAAGGGAGGTGCTACCAAATGGGCTTCCACCTCAGAAAGAGGGAGGGAGGTGGGAGGTCGAGGAGGATCTCATGATGGTTAAAAATTAGTTTGATTTTTTTTTTAATGACCTTATCTGGAGGCCAGAGGTTGCTGAGATATGATCATTTGGGTGAAATAAGCAGGGTTGCTCCAGGGCTGGGGAGGTAAAATATTTCACAAAATCTGGGACATTTCTGCCTGGAGCCCAGCACCTCTGGCACCTCAGGCAGCAGCTTTGGACGCAAAGGAGAGAGAGCGTTCTTGGGAACCATGGCATTTGCATAAGGGGCACTGGTGCTCAGGCAGAGGAGAGTGCCCTCCCTGCAGGATCCTGGGAGGGGACTTGGAGGGGCCGGCAGGAGGGAGAACAGGGGGAAGGTGGTCCACACTGCCTGTAACTGCCCGACTGGTCTGTGAGCACACATGAGGCACCGCCTGAGAGCTCCTCAAAATGCTTAAGAAGTTTTCAGGGCCCTGGAGCCCAGCGTGGGCAAGTGGGAAGGAGAGTAGGAATCTGACTTATTGAATTTGCTCTAGGCGTGTGGGCTTCAGAAGTTGTGGCTCGCGGGCTCTAGAGCACAGGCTCGGTAGTTGTGGTGCACGGGCTTAGTTGCTCCGCAGCATGTGGGATCTTCCCGGACCTGGGCTCGAATCCGTGTCCCCTGCATTGGCAGGTGGATTCTTAACCACTGCGCCACCAGGGAAGTCCCCCCAAATTGCTGGCTTCTTACCTCAGACACTAGTTTCCCTTTCCTGCTGACAGCATTCTACCCCTCATTTCCCGTCTATTTTCTTCTTTCCCAGTCTTTGCTACCCTCTCTCTATTACTTCCCCTGCATAAGACCCCACGGGTGCTGGTGGTAAGAGAACCACGGCACCTCTTCTTTTGGCCTCTGTCTGATAGGCTTTGTAGAGAGGGTGTAGGTGGGAATGGGATCCCTGGGGAATTCTACTCCACTGAGAAGTCTCCGTGACACTTTACCTATTCACAAAGCTTCTTCATTACACGAGATAGCAACTGGTCATCATCGCGCTCCAGTAATGCCCGTTGGGGAGCGCTTTCTCATATGCTTCCCCCACTCTGGACACCACCGCCTGGACCACAATTAGCAGCTGAGTCCACTTGCCATGCCTACATGCGACTCCAGAGCCCTGCAGACTTGACTAACACGAATTAAGAAGGGTTCTTTAACTAAGACTTTTATTTATACAAGAAATATTTTTTTGATTATCTGAGACAATTGAAAACAACCAAAATAACTCACACAGTACACCGGCAGTAATTATACAATGATCACAAATTCTGTAGAGCTGCGCTGTCTGCTGTGGTAGCCACTAGCTACATGGGCCTATTGAAATATTTTAATTAATGAAAATTAAGTAAAATTAAAAATGCAGACCCTCAGTTGCACTAGTCACATTTCACGTGCTCAATAGCCACATGTAGCTAGTGCTGCTGTATTAGTGCAGATAGATTTTCTCTACCATGGCAGAGAAAATATATTACAACGCTGTTCCACAGTCACCCAATCTCTGAAATTGCTGAAAACCTTATCCAGCTGTGACTAATGAAAACAGTCCTGTCCAGTCCTGTCCATATGTTCCTCATCATTAATTCTGAAGCTTTCTTACCTGTGACCCTCATCCCATGTTGTCTGACCCACAAGGAGAAACTCTTGATATCTTTGCTGATCTGCTCATTACAAAGAATTCTGTCTTTCCATCTGTGATTGCTTGGAGTTTACATTTTAAGTGCAGAATCCTCTTCAGCAAGAACGGCTTTAGGGAGTGAATCCTAGGAGCTTGCATGAAAACCTCTCCTTTCTGGAACTTGGCTGAGTTGTCCTGGGAACATATGTCCTGCATTTACACAAGTCTGAGTCAGTAAGGTGCCGCCTGCTTGTCCTTTGGTTCAGACGCCCTTGGGCTGCTGTAATCATTAACTCTTGCAGGAGGCTCAGAGCATCTGCTTCTCATCAACTAGAGGCAGCTGCTGTTGAAGTCCTGAGTTGGGGAGAAGAAATGGGTGAGAGGGTGGCCGTCAAGAGCTTGGGGGTGGGACACTGGGGAGGGAGGGAAATTGACCTGCAAGGCAGTGTCCCTGATCAGCTCTGGCACCTTTGTGTCTCCACAGTTGTGTTGGTCCCCAGGGACAGCCCTGGGGCCAGCTGCATGGTCTGAGCAGCCTGCGGTCTCCTGGTCGTGCTGGGCACTGTGTGCTATACTGCGCTGGGCACCCTGGTTCCTGAGTCCAGGGGCAGAGTGTTCCACATTTACACCTCCCCTACCCATGGCTCCTTGTCTGCCTTTCTTATCACCTACACATTGGCCCTGATAACCTGCCAAAGCTCTCTGAGCTTTGCTTGAGTACGCACGGCCCCAGGCCCTGGTCAGGCCACAACATGTCATGCTGGACTGCCTCCCATCCTGTGCCATTATCATGTTGCTTGGGCTCAACACCCTGTGCTGAGCTGTCCCACCATGCGGAAGCCCTCCTCACCCACTTAGGCTCCAGCCCGGACACTTACCTCACTCCACTCAGGCTGTGACATCCTCTGCAAGCCAGCTGTTCCCCACGTGGCACCCTCCTTAGGCTCCAACCTCACAGGACGGGTCACTCTTTGTCTTAGTTCAGGCTGCTATAACAAAGTGCCTTAGACTAAGTGGCATATAAACAACAGACATGTATTTCTCACAGTTCCAGAGACTGGACATCTGAGATCAGGGTACCAGCAGGGTTGGTTCTGGCGAGGACCCTCTTCCAGCTTGCAGACTGCTGACTTCTCGCTGTGTCCTCACATGTGGAAGGAGAGTGAGGGAGCTCTCCGGGGACCCTTTTGTTTACAAGGGCACTAATCCCATTCATGAAGGCTTCACCCTTATGACCTAATCACCTCCCAAAGGCCCCACCTCCTAATACCATCACATTGGGGGTTGGGATTTCAACATATCAATTCTGGGGGGACACGTTCAGTCCACTGCACTCTTCTACCCAGATGTCCTCCTTACTCTGCTGAGGCTCCAACATCCCTGCTTTCCTCCCCTCCCTCCATGCATGCCTGTTTTGCTTCTTGCCACCAAATGTCTTTGGGACTGAATTGACTAGAAGGGAATTGACTAGAAGGGAAAGGGAAAAGAAAGAGGAAAAGAGGAAGGGGGATTGTGTCTTTATTTTTAACATCTAATATGTTTTGGCACATACTGACCACTTTGTGTTCACTTCCCCCGGTGCACAGTCTGTCAAGTTGCCTTTTATTTCAGGAACATTCTTGCATGATTTGTCCAGTTCCATGGTATTGTTTTCCTTCTTTGGGGACTCCAGTTCTGTGCTTGCTGCAGCTCCACTGTCTGTCTTCTCTGTGTATCAATGTCTTTAGGATTTATTTAAAAATGGTTTCTTTTCTATGCTTATTTCAGTTCTATCCTCAAAAGATTTTACTGTATTTTCCACTGTATTTGTACCCCCTCCCCTGTACTCCTCTGCTTTTGTTTTGATTTCTGTGATGTTTCTTTTTTTCTCGTACCTCTTTTCTGAGTTCTGCAAATGTGTAAGATCAAGTTTTCTCTTGTCTTCTCACCATTTCTTCTCTGGGACTACATATTTTTTTAAATTCATTCTTCCTTATTGAGGCTATTTCTTTATTAAGTCTTTGAAAGTAATGGCCAAATGTTTGGTCAAAATTTTCACCTATTTCATGGCAACTTGATTGGTGATCCTTTGTAGCTGGTAAGTTTTGCAGCAATTCCCTGCCTGTTTTTATTTTCCCCTCTTTGAATTAAAGCTGGCTGCCTTTGAATTTCTCTAGTTGACCTATTTGTTGGGGTTTGCTTCAGGGAACAAAGTTTTGCTAATGTTTTTCTCATATTGGTTGTTGCTAGGTTGTTTCACTTCCCCCCAAAGAGGTCTCTATCCTGTCCTCCTAACTATCACAGCTCTTATATTGTATGCAAGGGGTACTGATTTATTACTTCAAGTTGAGCCTTTTACCAAAAGCAAGTTTTCATGCAGGGGTTTCTGGGATCTGTTCCTTCTGGGCTGTTTTGCATTTCATTTCCCGTCTCTACTCCAAGGGGCTTTCACAACATATTACCTTCATAAAGATTATGAAGTAAACTTAGCAGCTTTCGGTAGCATTTATGCATTTTTGAGTTTTGAGTTGTGGGTTGTATGTTTCCTAGTTTGACAGAAAAGGAAGTTTCTATTTATTTCCATTATTTATGCTAAAGAAAACTCCTGTTTCCTTTGCTACTACTCACACTGCTCCTGACACCAGATGTGAGGGATTTTCCACACCAAGCAATTCTCCAATTTTCAGTAGACACCAACTGGGTTTCCTACAGTTTAATTCTGACACTAACTGCCTGGAGTTAGCACAGACCCCACAGGTTAAGGGCTCAGTTCACGATTGCCCCTCATTTCAGATGCCAATTGCAAGTCCCAGGTGGTTTGTCAGCTTCCAATCAGGTGACAGAAACCACACAGCAATTTTATTAGCAGTAGAAAGTTAATATAGAGAATTGTCAACTCCGTAAAACCACTGAAAGGGCAAAAGGAGAACGGTATATGTGAAATACTAAGAAATACATATACTGGTCTCTGTCCCCAGCTTCTGCTAGTATTTGGTCTTTGACCCCAGTTCCACAAACTTTCTAAACCCCTGGTAATTCCCAGGGTGATAAAGGTGCGTGGAGCACCTTCTGTACTAATATTTGTTCTCTGACCCTATTCCTGACACAGAGCTCCTAAAATCCTTGCAATTTCCTGAGTAACGAGGGGGTGATAAGAGTTAGCAGAGCTCCTAAATCCCTTGGAATTTCCTGGGTGATAGGAGCATTTTTGTTCTAATGCAGTGACTCTGGGTGGGCTCCTGGATGGGAGCTGGTCACCAGAAAAACTAAGCATGATTAGAAGCTTGTAACTCTCAGCCCCAAACCCTGTTCTCCAGGGACGGAATAGGAGCTAGAGATTGAGTGAGTTATCCATCATGCCTATGTGATGAAGCCTCCATAAAAATCCCTAAGGTATGGGCTTCAGGTAGCTCCTGGGTTGGTACAGGGTGGTGCACCCCAGCTCCGCAGATACAGAAACTCCTGCACTGGGGACCCTTCCAGACCTTGCCTTATGTACCTCTTCATCTGGCTGTTCATCTGTATCCTTTATTATGTTCTTTATTATACACTGGCAAGCATAAGTGTTTTCCTGCATTCTGTGAGCTATTCTAGCAAATTATCAAACTCAAGGAGGCGGTTGTGAGAAACCCCAGTTTATAATATTAAACTCTAGCAAATATGTTTCCTGAAGCTGTTGAGATAATATTTTTTCTCCCTTAATGTTTTAATATGTAAGTAAGTTATATTAATAGGTTTTCTGAAATTTAGACATCTTTGTGTTGGTGAGATAAAGCAATTTTATAATGAGAAACTAAAAAAAAATTGTTGGATTCAATTTTCTAATATTATGTTCAGAAATTCTGCATCTATATTCATAAATGGGTTACCTTTTAATTTTTCTTTCTTTTTTTTTTTTTTTTTTTGGCCATGGCGTGTGGCATGCAGGATCTTAGTTCCCTGACCAGGGATTGAACCCGCAACCCCTGTAGTGGAAGTGTGGAGCCCTAACCACTGGACAGTCAGGGAATTCTCAACATTTAATTTTTCTTTCTTGATCTGTTCTTGTCTGGTGGTGGTTAAGACTATTCTAACCTCATCAAATGATTTGGGCAATGTTTCCACTTTCTTCTTTTCTCTGATAATTTGCATAATATTAGAACGATCTGTTCTTTGAAATTTGACAGATTGTTTCCTTTTTTTTTTTGCTGTTGTTTTTCTTCTAAACTTTTTAACTTCTCTTTTTTTTTTTTTGCGGTATGCGGGCCTCTCAGCGGTGCGGCCCCTCCGGCCGTGGAGCACAGGCTCCGGATGCGCAGGCCACGCGGCCATGGCTCACGGACCCAGCCACTCCGCGGCATGTGGGATCTTCCCGAACCGGGGCACGAACCCGTGTCCCCTGCATCGGCAGGCAGACTCTCAACCACTGCGCCACCAGGGAAGCCCACTTTTTAACTTCCGATTTAATTTATTTAATGATTTAGCATACAAGTTATCTATTTTTTCCTAACTTTCAGATTTGTCAAAAATGTAGTAGTAATGTTCTCTTACTCTCTTTCCTTAACTTTATTTGTATTTAATTGTTTAAAAAGTCAAAATATTACAGATCTCGGTTCCATTCCTTCCCACTCCTCTTGCTTCTATCCCAGAGAGAATCACTTTTGACTCTCATAGCTATGTCTTCTTTCTTCTAGAATTCAGACTTCCTTTTCCATATATTTCTGTCTTTTAATTCTTCCATATTTTCTTTACATTCTGTTATAACTTTTTTGCATGATCTATTTAATCCATTTAGATTTTTTAAAATGACATTAATAAGGGAACTAGCTTTTTTTCTCATTGTGTCTAGTAAATTGTACCAGTATAATGTATTGAAAAGTCCTTTCTTCCTCTGAAATCCATTTTCTGCGGGTCCACGGAGCCTGTGCTTCTCATAGCTACTCCCAGCTGATTACTGAGTAAGCTGGGGATACTATGGCAGGCCCTTTCCTGGGAGACAGGGGACTCCTGGGAGGGTGACTGTGGCCTGAGAAGTCCTTGCCCAGCTTTCCTTCTAACTGCACTGAAAACTTCCTCCCAACTTTCCATCCTTCCTTGCCTTTCTCCTTCACTCCAGGTCAGGCATATATCATGGGCTGACACCTCTTCCAGCCTTTCCTGACTTCCTCCCCATTCTCCTTCACTGAGGATTCCCCTGATAAATTTCCTGTACATTTAATCTTGTCTTAGTATCTGTTCCTTGGAGGATCTGTGGTAACACATATGTGCACGTATTGGGACAAGAGTCATGTAGAGATAAGAGAACCTCCAGATATGTTTGGGGATCTGAGGGTGGAGGAACCTTTGCTTACTTCTACGGGGAAGACCCAGGAAAGCACGTCAGGTCATGGAATTCCCCCTTTGTACAAGACAACATGATGCAGCATAGAAATGTAGAAATGTTGGCATGACACGTTTAGGCAAAATGCCTCAAGATAGCCTCTCTGGTCTTCTGTGGCTCCAGAGTGGCGCTAGAGTATCAAAACATTCCCCATGCTCCTTACACCTGCAGCAACAGCAGGTCAGCTGTTAAGGTAGAGCAGACCCCAACAATGGCCGTGGAGGACCTGGACAAAGTGAATCCTCCCTGTCTATAGAGCCTTTAGCAACCTAGTGGCTCATTTGAAACTTAATAAGTAGCTGTACCTTATAACTCCTGTTTAGCAAGATATGGTATAAACTCTGGATTGGTGACTAATTGTATCTGGCAGCATTCTTAGTTGTAAACAACAGACACTGACTGATTTATGCATAAAAAGGAGTTTATTACTGTGATACTAAGTAATAAAGCAATACTAACATTTATTAAGCGCTTACATTTTGCCAACCATCATGCGAAATTCTTTGCATGTATGAAACTCATTGTAATCCTTACCACAACCTTTATAACAATAATAGTACCTCTGACACTGATACTATGGTTAACCCCACATTTTGGATGGGAACATAGCATAGAGAAGTTAAGGAACTTTCTCAAGGTCACACAGCCAATTGGTAATAAAGCCAGGGTTTAAACCCAGGCAGTTGGACTCCAGAGCTCCTCCATTGCCCACGACACTCTGTAGAACTTGTGATAGGAGTATTGTGTGTGTTAGGCTGGAAGGATATGAAGGCAGGGACAATAGTCTAGATCATAACATATAAATTATGTGGTGAAACCCTGAGGCTTGCCTTGCCCACACAATGATGCTGCCACTGGACACTGTCCCTAGAAATGTCACCACTCACAAACCAAATGGGTTTTCTGCCTCTTCACATCACAATTCTCTGATTCAAAAGGTAAATGCATCTGAGTGGCAGAACCAAGGCCATGTGCCCACACCGAAGCTGGAAGGGAGTCTGAGGAATATTTTTTAGCTTCTATAGTGGGATGTATACAGGTTCTGCTTCATAAGGTGAGGGACTCCTTATATGTAAAAAAAAAAAAAAGTTCAAATGCTGGGCACCCAAAAATAATGACAAATGTCGTTATACTAGATATTTTGCCTTTCTTTTTCTGTTTTCTGAAAGGAACTTTGTTATCTTGTTTTTCTCCAGCATTGTTTACCAGGTGTTTTGGAGATAATTGAATTCCACACTTAATATGTGGGTTGCTCAATCATATCTTAAACTTACAGAGAAGAACAGAGATAATTAAGAGATCCTGGACAGCAGACTGTAACAACTGGATATAATCTTTGGTTGTTTCCCTTTGGGAATAGGATAAGTGTATCAGTTAGCTTTTGCTGTGTAACAAATTACCTTAGCATACAGTGGCTTAATATAGTCATCATTTATTAATCAATGATTCTGCAGGTCAGCGATTTGGGCTGGGTCCAGTGGATAGTTCCGTGGGTCTCGGCTGGGCCCATGCAAGCTTCTGTGGCCTTCCTTCAGTTTTGGAGGCCTTCGGTCAATAACCCCCTCACCACATTTCTGGCTGTTGGCTTGAAGAACAGGACAACTGGTTTTGTATCTCTCACCACTCAGCTCATTCACCTACCTCATGCACATGATTGATGTCAGGGTTCCAAGTGGAATAAGAGAGGGTAAGCTTGAACGTGCAAGCACTTTTTAAGTCTCTGCTTGCTTCAAGTTTGCTATTGTCACCTGAGGTGACATGAGACCAAACCCTGGGGTAGTATGGGAGGGGACAGAATGATAAGACCTTGAGAGATGATAGTTAAATTTGCACGAATTTTGCAAGCTAGTGGTTAAACTGCTTGTAGCTCGAAATTGGCCATGGTGCGAATATTTATATCATAGAAATTGGCAAATGCTACAAACCAGGGCTTTTTTTTTTTTTTTCTTCTCTTTTCAGAGAACCAATTTAACAGTATGTCACTAGATCTATATGAGGGCATGGGCACATGGAGAGAAATTATAGCAGCTGTTCTGGAAACAATCTAATGAATATGGTCTTTTTTATATTTGAGACTCACAGTTTCTAAGCATGACCATTATTAGAATTGCATATATAAAAGATAGGATTGCATGTGTGTCAAGCAGCCTAGAGTTCACATTATAGTGGTCATTTACTTCTTTTAAAGCATCCTTTCATCTTTTCCAGTAACAGACCCTGCTTGAACCAAGCTAAGCCACTCTCATGACATAGTGATTTATCCAAAGGACAAGCACATGAACCAAACTAATTCAGTCAGAATTATTCCCCAGGGTTTTTTCAAACTGAAGTTGGGGGAGGAAAGTCCCTCTCCTTTCTCTTACAAATTATGAAGATATGAGCTAAGAGCCACCAGCAGTCGAAATGACATTTTTGTAGGGGACAGCTGGCCTAAGAGAGAAAAAGCTAACAGAGAGAGATTTGCATGACAGAGAGACAGAAAAACAGAGAGTGAAAGAAGGAGAGATGAGGGAGAGAGGAAAAGATGGATCCATCCCAACCCTTCTTGCTGTTTGGTTGTGTCTAACACAATATATGTATATTTTTGCCTATAGTAGATTGAATTAACAGTTTCTGTCACTTGCAACCAAATAGTCCTGACTAATACATGAACACAGATATCTTGTTGAAGAGGCAGAGAAACTAGGACAAGGAAGGGACCAGTATTGCAGTGCAAAGACAGGATCTGGGTCAGGGTGTCTTGTTCATTCTTGGGAGGTAAATTATACAAAGGAGAACATTGGTAATATCATATGAAGAGTTCCTCTGAGATTTGTAACTCTCCTCTCTACCCACTGTGTCAGTTCAGGGTATGGTTGCAGATAATGAAAATGACTCCAGACAACTGAAGTAGAAAGAGATTTAACACAGAGAGTTAGGTGATTACAAAATTATTGGAAGGGCAGGAGGGCCAAACTGGACACTGAGCTTCCAGGACTGGCTCCCCTATAACAATGCCACAGAACTGGCCTGCCGAGGAAATCATTGCCCCAGCTGCTGACTTAGGGATATACCACCTCCACTGCAATTCACATAAAAAAATTGGACGCCCTGTACTCTATCTCTTTGCAACTACAAAGTTAGACCAGCCAAGGAGGTTTCTGTTTTTGCAACCACAGAAGAAACAAATACCTCCTTGACCATACTTGCCAGCAGAAACACCAGCAGCCACAGAAGCATGTACTCACTTCCAAATCTCACTCCTTACAGGCAACAACAGTTAACCTTTTCTGAAATTTTCCAAACATACACAAACACATGTGTGTGTGTGAACATGTGCGTAAAACAAATGGGATCATGCTGAGTATTGGTCTGGTTGCTAACTGATTTAAAGGACCTTTAAAAGGATGCCTTTTCTAGGTGAAGAATGAAAGAATATAACTGGGTTTCTTAAGCAGATCACTCTGAGCCCTAATTTTAACACGGAAACAGAATCCTTGGGAACAAAGATAAAATATTTAGGAACAACATTAAGAATTAAATTAAATAAATAATGGAAGAGGCACACAATTTCCTTGAAAGTCACATCAAAATGAAGTATTCTTTTGAAAATAAAGTTTGCATTTGTATATACACACCTTTTTCATTTAAAAACGAAAAGCTTTTATAATTTATGAAGGTAAAAATGTATATTATTAATTTTTAAAAAGCAGAATTTTATAGTTTTATCTAAATGCCATTTCAAAACTTACAGAGCAAAGAGCAAATACATCGCTCTTTCAAAAACACAATATAAAGGGCAAAAGTTAAAACGATTTTTATATACCTGCCAAAGTTAGAAACTAAAGAAAACCTTCAAAAATATAGAAAGAAATAAAAATTCCTGAATCTAAGAGTAAATGGCATGTATAGGCTGATTTCACATAAGAGATAATAAGATCGATATATCACCTAGTCAGTGCCACAGAATCTGACTCTATATAGTTCAGTGCTATAAGACAAAAAAAATGTCTAGATGATGAGAAGAGAAAAAAGAAAGATAGCCACTTGCCGGAGAAGAGCACCGGCCTCATCCTCACTTCTCACTGGGCGCACGCATGTCCCGGGCCCTCCCACACGCCTGGGGACTGTGTGAGGGATACACTGTGTGAGGCTGGGGGAACCTGAGTTACTGCCTTTGTGCGCTGACCCTGCTCCAGGAGCCCATCTCTCTCTGCGATTCATTGATCCTGGCGCCGCTCACGACTGTTAATCATCGCAGCCCAGAGGGAGGCCTCTTGAGAGGGAGACTCAGACAGGGAGAGCTTCCACCCCGTCTCTATGGGCAAGCAGTCAGTTGTAAAGTCTGCAACACCCGGCTTCCCGCTCCAGCATGGGAGCGTGCCCCTGGCTAGCCTGCTCTGGGAGTGTGGTGGGGCCATGCTGAGTACGTATGGGGTCAAGAGAGGGAGAGGCTGTGAGGGCAGTTTGGCTCAGACAATGGGGGCCCCTGAGTGAGGCATCCGGGCTTGAGTTAAACTTCAGCGTTGGGGAGGAGAGTGGTGCTTTGGAAGATGAATCTGGCTCCTTGTGCTGTAAGGAATTGAGGGTGAGAGCATCTGCGGAGGGGACCTGGGGTGGTAGCAGTGGGTGCGAGGGTCGTGGAGGGACCTGGGACATACGGCAAGGAGGACTGGCCTGGTCTTCTTGCTTGTGGGTGAGGAGGGGGGGGACGGAAGCCAGGACTCGGGGTTTGCCCCTGGGTGACTTGGTGAGCGTGTGATGGTTTACGGAAACAGGGAAGGGGGAGGAGGGGCAGGTCTGAAGGAAAAGGAGGTGTTTTACTTTGTTCAGTTTGAAGTGCTGCAGGCGGTTCCTGTGAAGATAGGGGGTTTGTGTATCTGGAGCTCAAAAGCCAAGTCAAGGTTGGAGATGCATATTTAGAAATAAAGGTGGAAATGGAAGCCACGGGAGTGAATAAGAGTGTTGAAGACAGAAGTTTTCAACGCCACGGACAAGCTGTTTTAAGGGAATGACCAACCTCATAGGAATCTACCAGGCCTGTTCTAAAAGTACCCCCCCACCACTGTTCATCACAGATACACACGTGCACGTTTCCTGCATTCGGGTCACAGCACTCACGCCCCTCTCTGAAGTGCATCTCAGAGAGGAGCTCGTAAAGACCTAGCCCCTTAATATGGGGGAGGGGCTCAGGGCTCTGTCCATGCGGGCAACAGGGCACTCAGCGGATAGCCAGCTCCCTTGTTGTCTGCGGGCAGTCACGGCGCCCTGTCCTTAGAGCGGTCCCCTCCCGTAACCTGCCGCACTCGGAGCCCTGGCCCCGGGTCTGGCCTCGGGGATGTCTGAACAAACCACCAGCGCTGGGAAGGCAGAGTGGCTTCCTTGGCACCATAGCTTCCCTGACCCAGGCCCTGCCTCTGGCCCCCACTTCCCAGGGTCTGGGGTTTGCTTCTGACCCGCTCCGGCTCTGGCTCCTGCCCCCAGCTGCCCCTTGCTGGTATCGAGTGCTATGTGAGAGGGCCACCCTCACCTTGACCTTGCTGTTGTCCCCTGGGAGTCTTTCTGACGCTCCCTCCCCACTGCTTTACCTGGGTGCTCTCTGCACAGCCTCTCGGCTCCTGCTTTTTGTCAATTGCTCAGCCGCGGAGGCGGCAGAGACCTGGAGGCTTCCCTTGCTGCTTTCCGGCCCGTGGGCTCGTGCAGGGGAGAAGCTGGCAGGACAGTGACCAAACAAGGAGCGAGCGCCTTCCCTCCTTCTGCCTGCCAGTCTGCTTCTGGTGCCACCTACTGGCAGAACATACCAGGGACCCCTGACGAGGGAGGCGTGGAATCTGCAGGGCTCCAGCCCCAGCGGCACGAAGCAGAGGATCTACGTGGGTCTGGAGCGGAAACACCACAGCTTGAGGACTAACCAGCACAGTGCCCTGCTCACTGCATTTCTTCACAAACTCTTGCTCGTCCTCGGGGTCTCAGCTCAGGTGTGGCTTCCTCCTGGCAGCTTCCTCGGGACCCAGCGCCCTCTGTGGTTTCCCACAGAACCTTGCATCCACTTCTGAAGAGCACAAGCCAACTTGCAGGAAAGCCCTCTCTTTATATGTCTGCCCCCTTACTTGGCTGTGAACTTCTGAAGGAGAGAGACTTTGTCTATTATCTTGTAAAATTCTCAGGGATACCACACAGCTCAGGCAGTCCTTAGTGAGCTGCAGTTCCTGAAGTTGTAAGCACTCTGGAAGAAAGCTGGGAAGTAAGTGAGCAGCGATGTTCCTGGTTAAGCCACTTTTTTTTCTGACAATAGTAACGAGTAGCGTTTATCTAACACCTGGGAGATACCATCCACTTCTCTTCACATTCTGCATGTATCAACTCATTTAATCTTCACACACTTATGAATGAAGGTACAGAGAGTTTTAGCAACTTGCCTAATGTCGCACAGGTAGAAGGTGGTAGACCCCAAATTGGAATCCAGGCAGTCTGAATTCCAGAGCCTGTGCCTTTAGCCACTCTTTTGCCCAAGGATAAGGGGAATTAGAAAAATGTGGCCAGGTTATGTGGCTGATGCCAACGATAATAATAATACCACTGATAAAACATGACCTTCATAGTAGATACCTTTGCATTATTGTCTCCCTTTCTGAGGAATTCCCCCTTTCTCTTTTCTTTTGGGGAACCAAGGCTCCCAGATCTCCAAATATATGGTTCTAGAAGAGGGTGCTAAACCTAGTACCCTGCATCCACGGGTGGACACGTGACCCAGGTGGGACCGATGAGAGCCCTCCTTGGCATTTTTCATGTTGGCGCAAATAGATGAGGGAAGCACCTCGTGGCAGGTGAAGCTGGGAGATGCTCCAGGCTCGTGGGAGAAGCCAGTCTGCCAGAGAAAGAAGCTGATTTGCAGAGAGAAGCAGGGATGAGTGAAGAGGAGAGCGCCACCTTTCCCTGTCCTGCTGTTGATACTCTGAACCAGTAAACTCTCCTTTTGCCTCATCTGGTTTATGTCTGGTTTTCTCACACTTGAAACTAAGAGAGCCCTAACTCACAGCATTTTAAAGTTTATGAAATCCTTTCACAAGTAGTTGGTTCTTACACTAGCCTGAGGAGGCAGGCGGGGTAGTATCATCTCCCTATTTTACACAAGGGAAACTGAGGTTTGGTGCAGCTAAGTGACTTGCCAAGCACCAAGTGAGGGGCGGAGCTGGCTAAGTGGCCAGTGGTTTGCCCTTGGGACCAGGCTTCTGTCTCCTCTTCCGCCTGTGCTCCCAGGGGGCCCGGTGCAAGGGGTGTCTCGGCCCCGCACCTCCCTCAGCACTAGTGGCCTTTGCCCTTGATCTGGCCTTTGCAGCCCCTCATTCCTCTAGTTTCTTGACATGGGGCCTACAGGGGGTGGGGCCACAGGGTGGGTGACGGCTGACTCCAGGACCCTGTGCTGCCCATGACCTTGGAGCTCACAGGGCCACGTAGGACTGAGAGGTGCCGACACACAGTACAGCATCTGTGAGACCTCCAGCAAACGGAGCACCCGGGGCTGGGGCGCCACTCACCCTGCACCACGCCCGTCCTCTACTCCTGGACTCCCTGACAGCCTGGGAGAAGCTCTTCCTCTCGCCAAACCGGGTTTGGAGTTCTCTCTCTGGTCTGGGCCCTGGCACAGGGAGGGGACTGGGTGGGTGTGAGGGTCTCTTCTGGCTGGGAGCTGGAAAACTGGGGGCACCTCTGGGTTGGGGGCTTGGCCATCCCGCTTGGGGGTGCTGAACGCCAGCACTAGTGACTATTCTGAATCCTGGTTTAGAATCATCTTAACCCTGGCAAGAAGAGCAGTGAGCCTGTGGGTGGAGGGAACTTCCTGTTTACTGCTGGTGTCAGGGCTGGTCTGAGAGTGACATCCTTCTGTAGGTGGTGTGAGCTGTGATGTCCCCCAGCCTCCTCTCAAGCTGACTCACCCCCCGACCCCAACCCCAGTCCCCATCCAGGGTTGGAGGCTGGGCTTCCTGCAGCCCCGGGGAAACAGGTCTGCTCCCCCTTGGTGGCATGGCCTGGAAGCTGTCATTATGCTACCAGCAGCAGCAGTGCCCTACCCTCTCTGTGCAGCCCACCTGAAGCCTTCTCACACCCCCTTTGGTGGTACCCCATTTCACAAAGAAACTAGGGTTGCCAAACTGAGCAAAAAATAAAATACAACAAAAAAGAGGATGCCTAGTGAAATCTGAATTTCAGATAAGCAACAAATACTTTTCAGTGTAATGTTGTGCAATGCTTTATCTGTGAACTCTAAAAGGAGCTCAAGCCCCGGGAGGTGCTGTGGGCTGCATGGGCCCTGTGCCTGGCCGTGCAGGGTTCCTGCCACTCAGCCATGGGCTCTCTACACCCCATGGTCTGCAAGCAGGTCAAGCTTGGTCACTGCTGTAGCACCTGCCCCAGAGTCATGGGTGCTACCCTCTAGATTGTGAGGATACTGCTGGAAGAGGGGATATGGTCTAACCCCACCTCAAAGGGAGGCAGATACTCTGCAGCAGTGGTTTCAAAACCTCGTCATGGGCCAGCAGCATCAGCATCCGTGTCCACTTGACTGTGTCACGTGGTGCCCAGACATTTGGTCAAATATTATTCTGGGTGTGTCTGTGAGGCTGTTTCTGGATGAGATTAACATTGCAATCCTTAGGCTGAGTAAAGCAGAGTGCCCTCCCCAGTGGGGGTGGGCCTCATCTAGTCAGGTGAAGGCCTGAATATAACAAAAAGGTTCACCCTCCTGCAAATAAGGGGGAACTCCTCCTGCCTGACTGCTTTCGAGCTGGGACATCCGTTTGTCCTGCCTTTGGACTCAAACTGAAATATTAGCTCTTCCTGGGTGTCAAGCCTGCTGACCTTCAGACTGGAATTACATCATTGCTCTCCTGGGTCTCCAGCCTGCTGGTTGCTGATCTCAGGACTAAGGTCACCTCTAAACCACACATAGATAGCAACTGCTGCACAGTGATAACGTCTAAAGCTTACAGCATTGAGCAGAGTCCTGCTAGGAAAACACTTCAAAAGATAAAACTGCGTAGTGATACATCTAACCCAAATTAGACTATCTATTATATGTATCCTCAGCCTTCATAATCACGTGAACCAACTCTCTCTCTCTCTTTCTCTCTCTCTCTCTCTCTCTATATATATATTCCATTTAGACCCTCAATAGTATATATATATATATATATATATATATATATAGTATAGTATATATATTCTATATACTATATATATTATTTCTATATATTCTATATTCTATATATATAGTATATATATTCCATTTAGACCTCCAATAGTGTGTATACACACACACACACACACACATATATATTCCATTTAGACACTCAACAGATTGGACGATGCCACGTTAGTGAGGGTGACCTCCTTCACTCAGTCTACTGAGATTCAGATGCAGATCTCTTCCAGAAACACCCTCACAGACACACCCAAAAATAATACTTTACCAGCTGTTGGGCATCCCACAGTCCAGCCAAGCTGACACATGAAATTAACCATCACAGGCACCCACGATCATTCTCTACTCCTCTCTACTCCACTCACCCTGTTTCTAAAAGATTCTCTTGCCTGGTCTGAGGCATCTGGTCAGTATTCTTGTTGGTTCTGTCTCGCACTGTGGAGCATTTTTGAACAAGTTTCTTCAGCTCTGTGTTCCTCAGTAAGACAAGGAGGTTGAGCCTTACTTCACAGGGAAGTTGTAAGGGTTTAGCAAGCTTCTGAGGATTGAGCACGTGAGGTGGGGGAGCTGTTAAAATTACATGTTCACCCCCTTCTTGCGGCCACTTACATTGGGCATCATGTGTTACCAGAGGGATGGAAAGACTGGCTGGGTTGCACCAGGCCTGTGCACTGGATAACATGAAGGGCTCTGCAGCGGGCCCCGGCTGCAGCCACAAGCACCTCCTGCCACTTGGGCCATATGGTCCAGTAGGCCCCGTGGTGACGGAAGTATTGGTGGTGGGAAAACATGCCATGTAGAGTTGTGGCTGGTCCCAGTGGGAGAATCACAGTGAAGATCCTTGCAGCTCTGGAGCGAGGCCATGCCCTCTGGGCCAGAGAACTAAATACCTTTTGAGAAACAACTTCTGGTATGTTTCTGGGCCCTGGAACAGACAGGATTTCTGAGCACAGGACATCAAGTGACGATGTGGCTGACACTGCCCATCGTGAACTGAGTCCTATCAGAATCCCCAGATCATAAGGTTGAGCAGGCCAGCAGCACTCCACAGTGAGATGGGAGGGGGCATCTCTGAGTGCAAGCAGGACCAGAGGGCACAGCAAGTGGGTAGCCCAGAAAGAAACCCCACGGCTCCCAGCACAGTTGCACCAGTGGCTGTAGGGAGGACCCTAAGTGACCAGCAGAAGGAGGAGAATGAAAAGCAAGCTTGCTTTCTGGATAGATTCCCTTGGTTACGTGGGTGTAAGCTGGAAATGGATGGCAGCCACCCTACAGACTCTAAATAACATAGGTTAGAGCATCACGGGTGTTGATTTTCATTAATTCATTTTCTCATCTATACATTAATTTCATCCATTCATTCTCTTTCATAAAGCACCTGTGGGTTGGCCCCAGTGCTTCCTGCCTCTTCCGGTAGGACCTGATGCTTTTACTCAGGTCTTCTCTCTAGCACATCTCTAGCACTTACTTTTATGTGGGACCCTTTCCATCAGAGTTTTAAAATGCTTACGTTTCTTTCACTTTAAAAACCCCAAACTTAGACTTTCCTGGAAAAAAAAGACCAAAGAAACAAAACTTCACCCCCTTTCCCTCTATGTCTATTGCCCATCTCTCTTCTCCTCTTTATGGCTGAACTTCTTTTTTAAAGTTTTCTTTTAAAAAATTAATTATTTATTTTGGCTGTGTTGAGTGTTTGTTGCTGCCCGTGGGCTTTCTCTAGTTGAGGTGAGCGGGGGCTACTCTTTGTTGCGGTGCGTGGGCTTCTCATTGTGGTGGCTTCTCTTGTTGCAGAGCACGGGCTCTAGGCACGTGGCCTTCATTAGTTGTGGCATACGGGCTCAGTAGTTGTGGCTCGTGGGCTCTAGAGCACAGGCTCAGTAGTTGTGGCGCATAGGCTTAGTTGCTCCACGGCATGTGGGATCTTCCTGGACCAGGGATCGAACCCATGTTCCCTGCATTGGCAGGCGGATTCTTAACTGCTGCACCATGCTGCATGCGGGATCTTACTTCCCCGACCAGGGACTGAACCCGTATCCCCTGCGTTGACAGTGCGGAGTCTTAGCCATTGGATCGCCAGGGACGTCCCCAAACAACGTTTTGTATTCCTTGGGTCTATCAGACACACAACAATCAGGATGGTCTTTTAAGAACATAAATCTCAGTATTTCGTATGCTTTATTTGTCTGCTAGGGTTACCATATCAAAATACCACAGACTGGGGGGCTTAAACAACATAAATTAATTTTTTCACAGTCCTGGAGGCTGCAAGTCCAAGATCAAGGTGTTGGCAGGTTTGGTTCCTAGTGAGGATTTTCTCCTTGACCTGGAGGTGGCTGTCTTCTTGCTGTGCGTCCTCACTTGGCCTTTCCTTGTACAAGCCCATGCTCTCTCCTGGTGTCTCTTCATCATCTTATATAAGAACACCAATCACGTTGGATTAGGGCCCCACGCATATTACCTCATTTAACCTTAATTACCTACTTAAAGGCCCTATTTCCAAATACAGTCACATTGGGGGGATTAGGGTTTCAGTATATGAATTGGCAGGGGAAACAATTCAGTCCAGGATGGACCAAAAAATCCTTTATATGGTCTTCAAGGTCCTGCATGATCTCCTGGCTCTTGTTTGTTCTCCTGTCTCATGTGATCAACTCTCCCCTGTCTTCTATTTATTTCTCAGTTCCTCAGACATGCAGGCTTCTTCCCTTTCTAGGGCCTTAGTACACTGTTTCTTCTGCTTGAAATATTCCTTTTTACCACCCTCCCCCATGCCCTTAGCCTATATAATGCCTACTTATTCCTCAAAAATTAGCTCACATGTCTTACTCAAGGAAGTTTCCCATGACTCCAACACCAGGCCAGGGCCCCCAACTTATATTTCTTCCTTGCATGACTTACTTCTCTTATGACACTTAATACCATTGTAATTAAATCTTTAACTGTATAATTAATTGTTTAATACCTGTCTCCCTTCCTTGGGATGAAAGTTCCAAAATAATTAGGGACTATATCTGTTTTGTCCAGTGCTATATCCCCAGCATCTAGCATAATGCACCATACACACTGAGACCTTAAAAACAAATTATTTAAATAATTAATTCACAAAGGTTGAAGGTAGATTCTTTATTGGATTTTCAGGTGAAGAGAAATGCCAGAATCATCAATAATTTAAAAACTCTCCCTCAGTGAACCTCTTTCTAGTCAGGAAAGCCAGGGTGATGAGAATTATACCATCTTGGCCTATCTTGGAAATTACAGAGAAGACTCTGGCTAAAACCTCAATGTTAGATTTCTAATCTGCCCATGTTGCTCAATCATGCAAGATCATTTTCGAAGACAGTTGAAGCAATTTGTCCCATGTGATTTTGCAATATCCCATGGCTTGCTCTTCCTTCTAACAAGAGGGAGTGACAACTAGTCCTCTCCTTAAATCTGGACTGGCCCCGTGACTTGCTTTGGCCAGTAGAATTTGGCAGAAGTGATGCTACTTGAGTTTTTGGCCCCGCCCACAATAGTCCTTACAGCATCTGCTTCCATGCTCTTGGAATGCTGCCCCAGGACCACCATGCGAAGTGGCTGGGTTAGCCTCTTGGAGGGTGAAAGAGCGAGTGAAGGGGAATCAAGGCAACCCTGTCGACAACCGGCACCAACCTCTAGACATGCAATCAAGAAGCTCTTTCTGCTCAGCGAACCTTCCAGATGAAATTAACCACACGAGCAAGCCCAGGAGAAGCCAACAGAGGAACCCGCAGAATTGAGAGAATAATAAACCTTTGCTGGGTAGTTTATTACCCAGAAATGGCTGAATGGAATGTCAGTCCTCCTGACTTCCACCTAATAATTCCATTTCTCCTTCTCTAAACAGTCGTGCCCTCCCTCTGGACTCTCTCACCATCATACTAGGTATGAATCATCAGAACACTCCAGAATGTCAATATTTCCAACTATAAATCCAAAAGGGAAAACAGACAAGATAAGTGATTCACACTGGGTTCTATATATGTGGGGCCCATATATGAGTCTGGATGTAGGGCGTTGTCAGGACCATATTCTTGGAAAGGGGGCCACAGTCACTCACCTAGGACATGGAGCTCCCCAGGCAGAAACAGGAGGCAGAGTCACGGTGCACACTTCATTTGCCCTTGGCTGCAATTTCGAAACTTGAAATGAAACCCAGGATTTTTGTCATATGGAAAGCTCCTTCCCATGACACAGGTGGACATCCTAGAAACCCTTCCACGTGAACATATCAGCCTGTCCAATTGCAGCACTTGTCACTGCAGCATGGTTTGTATCAGAAAAAACTTGAAATAAACCAAATGCCCAACAAGAGGACAACGGGTAAATATTTACACAGTGGAATATTATACAGGTAAAGTGAATGATCAATAGCTATGTCTCAAAAGACATATCATTGAGTGAGAACAGCAAGTTGCCGAAGTTAGGTAAAGTATAACACTATTCGTGTAAAAATTTAAAACATGCAAAACTCCACCAACTATTCTTTAGGACACATTCATACGTAGTAAATTTGTAAGTACGTCATATCTGAGGGAGGGAGGGTGGGGAACAGGATTGGGGAGGGGTACACAGGAGTTTCATCTGAACTAAAATAATTTGAAATAAACACGGGATATTCAAAGATTGGCAAAGCTGGTGGCAGATATTATTCTCTCTATATTTTTCTTACGTTTGAATCATTATGTGACAAAAAATATAAAGCACCCAGCTCCCACCCTCACCCCCCCACTTCTTTCTGGTCAGGTACATCTTTCCTACAGTCCAAGGTTTTCAATATTGCTTTGCTGGCAGCCCTTCTGCCACTTGGGATAAAGTAAAAGCGTAAAGGTGTCAATGACCTGCTTAGTTTTATTTTATGACACTAGAACTTTAAGTCACAGAGAGTTTCAGAGGGGAAGGGAAGTCGCCTCCAGGGAGTGCTGTCTTCCCAGTGTGAGCTCAAGAAATGACTGCGGAGGGAGTGGATGATTTTGGCAGTACTTCCTGTTCCGACAGCGCTCTGCCAGGCCTGCTGGCCCCTCATTAGCCACGGCAGGCACCTGCTGGCTTTAAAGACAGACACTGCCTGGTTAGAGAAGCTCACGCAGAGGCCTGCTTCTAGAAGGGAGCAGGTGATTCACTGAGGAGGGACAAGGGGATGAGGGGACAATTTGGGAAACCCACTTCAAGGAAGGGAGTGAACAACACAGTATTCACAGCCCAAGGGTTCTGGAGTCACTCCTCTGTGTGACCTGGGCAATTAGAAGACCCTCCGCTGGAGGACCCTGGAAATAGCACCGAGTTTTCAGGCTCCTCTGAGCCAGTGTGGTAGGTGGCTGCTGTCTCCAGCACAGAGTGTTCACTAGATGCTGGTTTCAACATTTACTGGCAGTGTCACCCTAGGCCCTTTACTTAAACGCTCTAATCTCTGTGTCCTTATCTCTGAGTGGTGGAGCTAGTCATAGTGGAATGCAAACAAAAGTGGGCCGACTCACTTCCAGCTCCGTTCTGGGTTGCCTCTAGAAGATACATAACTCCAGCTCAAGAAAAGCTTGAAAAGAAATGTCAATATGCACATAAATCCCCCAGAGAGGTGGCAAAGGGAGCAACGGTGCAAAACACACAAGAAAATTCCCTGAAGGTCCTCTTTCCCCAGAGCCCTGTCCTCGCGGTAGCTCCTCTCTCAAATCTCTCTTCTCTCAATCTCCTCTCATACCCGCTTCTCTCTGGACCTCTCCTCTGTCCTTCTGGACAAGTTGTTTTCTTCTGGGAGAAGCTCCAGGACCTTTTAAAATGTAAATCAACTTAGCCTTTTGGCTCCTTTCAATTCTCCTCTCCACTAATGATCACAAAGAAGAGTCTGCGGTCCAGTGGGCAAACCCAGAATTGCTCTGGAAAGGGGTGAAGGGGAGGTGGCAGCTGGATAAGACTCTCAGTATCAGACACCTTTTGTCTCCGCCACAATCACACCTCGCTCAGGCTTTTTGTGAGAATTAGATGAGGTAATGCATGTCAAGAACTTAATAGTAACTAACACATAAGTCCTCAAACGGTTACTTATTAATCCTATTATTATAATCCCTGTCATTGGTATTATTATTTCTAAGGACTTAGTTACTTTGCTTGAATTCCAAGAACTTTAGCCAAAAGTTTAAAAAATCCAATTGCAGTCAAGACGCTGTGGAACGTTCTCCATTGGGGATGAGCCACCACCATCTGCCCTCTCCTACCCGTCACCAGGGACATTGGCTGTAGTTGGTTCATGGAGATGCGAGGGGTCTGCTGGGCCACCCTCTCATGGTTCTGGGGATCCCGCTGAAGGGCTTTGCCTTCCCCTGGTCTCCCCTCGCGTGCTGGCCAGGATGCCAGGGTGCTTTACACCCTCACCATGCTGTATGGACCATCTTGGGCAGCTCAGCATCCATTGGACCTGAGACACCTTGGTGGCAGCACCTCTGCAGAGGGCCTTACCCTGCAGCCATCTGACTGGCCTGGCCGCAGAATCAGCAGGTCTGAAGACCACCCCTGGCTCAGAGTCCTGGCCTTGGGAGTGTCCCTTAAGAAGGGCTTAGGCAAACCGGTGTGCGCTGAGAGGCCGGCTCCCAGGAAGGCAGCCGGGACCTGCAGAAATTATGGGGTTCTGGGGACTAGAACAGCCTGAATACAGGAAAACTTGGTCAGAGAGTAATTTCCAAGAACTGAAGGCTGTTCTGTGACAAGGGAGAGACTCCTGTGTCACCTCAGACCCAGCTTCCAGGAGCCACAAGAGGGCGCTCTCCCTCAGGACAGTCTCAGCATGGGATGCTGTTCCCCCGTCCTGCGTGCACGCGTGTTGCTGGGAGGGGTGGGGCAAGGCGAGGCTGGACGACCCTTCACTTAGGAATGACGGCTAAGAGTTTACAGGTACTTACCACGTGCCAGGTTCTGTTGTAAACACTTGACACGCGACAGCTCACTTAACTCGCAATAGCCCAGTGACGGAGGCAGTGCTAATGTCCCGATGCATAGATGAGAAACTGAGGCAGAGGGAGACGCTGCCCAGACCACATGATGGTCAGCAGAGGCCGGGGAAAGCTGCAACCTGGCTACAGCACACGTTCCATCAACCCATGGCCACCATCTTTCCTCCAACATAAGGTGAGGACAAGCAGTGCTTCTCGGACTTTATGTTCAAACAAATCGCCTGGAGATTGTGTTGACCCCTGGATTCTGAGTCTGTAGGGGCCTGGGCTGGGTTGGGGCCTGAGATTCTCTGTTTCCAACAAGCTTCCAAGAAATGCTAATGTTACTGGTGCCTGACCACACTTTGAGTAGCAAAAGCCTTGAAGCCCACAGAATCTTTCGCAGCTGTAAGGGTCATGTGTGCCCTCAGGCCCTGTGGGCATCCAGGAGAGCTGGAGCCCTGTCTGGATTGTGGTGGGAGGGAAGAGAGCAGGGCAAGGGCCCTGGGGCATCAGGTCTCCAGAGAGTGGGCTCCCCCTCCTCCTAGACGGACACAGAGCCAGGCTTCCCCTCCCCTCCTCTCATAGCCACAGCAGGTGCCCTGTTTAGGGCATACCTCTCCCAGGAGGGTGGGCGTGGGAGGTGAGCCGGCCCCAACACACAGACACATAGACACGCAGATACAGAAGACACACAGGCACAGATAGACACAGACACAGACAGACACTCATACATAGATAGACACACACATAGACACACCACAGACATATACAAACACACACACACACAGATACACACAGACACACAGATATAGACACACATATGTAGAGAGACACAGACATACACAGACACACACAGACACAGACACAAATAGACACACAGACACAGACACACATATACAGATAGACATAGACACATAGATACAGACACACACGCAACCCCTGCTGGGCCTGGCAGGCCAGATCTCTCCAGGGACTAGACAGAGTGCACATGGCAACCTCACCTGCAGAAGGCCTTTCTCCAAGGCTCCCACTGACCGGGAGAGGAGGTGACAGACTGGGAAGTGACACCTCTCACAGGTCCTGTTGTTTTCCCAAACCTCCCCCTTCCACTCCATCCTTACTCTGCCTGGATGACCAGAGGGGCCTCCTCATCCGAAGCCTGCTTCTCTACTTCCCCTACTTGGGCTGGCTCCCATATGCAGTTAGCATGGCCTTATGACACGAAACATAACATGCCACCCACACTAAAATCTCTAGTGGAATAACATATTTACATTAAAAAAAAAAAAGAAACTCAGGGACTTCCCTGGCGGTCCAGTGGTTAAGACTCCATGCTTCCAATGCAGGGGGCATGGGTCAACCCCTGGTCAGGGTACTATGATCCCACAAGCCACGTGGCACGGCCAAAAAAAAAAAAAAAATTCAAAGACTTTTTATTGCCCACAGTATAAACTACTTACTTTCCATACGGAAAGGAGTTAGGTCTGACTGCTTATCCTTAAAAAGGCCAGCTTACCAGGCTGGCCCTTGTCTGGCATCTGGGAACAGAGATTTCGAGTCGGGGGGGTTCCTACACATTAACTGAGAAGAGAGGCTCCCTGTCCCTAAATTGTCTGTAGAAACAGCCAATACGATTCATGTTGAACCCCTGCTTTCCTTCTAGGAGTCTGGAATTTGGGTACGTGCCAGGCAGAGGGTGCCTCTGGGGTCAGCCCTGTATTAGTCAGAGTTCTCTAGAGAAACAGAACCAATAGGATATATTTATGGAGAGGGGGCAAGCGATTCATTTTAAGGAATTGGCTCGTGCAGTTGTGGGGTTGGCACGTTTGAACTCTGTAGGGGAGTCTGGCAGGCTGGAAATTCAGAGTCGAGGTTGAGGCATTTGAGCCCAAATTCTCAGGGCAACAGGGATGTCTACGCTGCAGTCTTTAGGAGGATTCTCCCTTCTTACGGAAATCGCAGTCTTTGTTCTTAAGGTCTTCAACTGTGTGCATGAAGCCCATCTATACTATGGAGAATAATCAGCTTTACTCAAAGTCCACTGATTTATATGCTAATCTCTTCTAAAAAATACCTTCACCAGCAACATCTAGACTGGTGTTTGACCAAACTGGGCATGGTAGCCTGGCCAAGTTGACATAAAAAGTTAACCGGGCTTCCCTGGTGGCGCAGTGGTTGAGAGTCCGCCTGCCGCTGCAGGGGACACGGGTTCGTGCCCCGGTCCGGGAAGATCCCACATGCCGCGGAGCGGCTGGGCCCGTGAGCCATGGCCGCTGAGCCTGCGTGTCCGGAGCCTGTGCTCCGCAGCGGGAGGGGCCGCGACTGTGAGAGGCCCGCGTACCGCAAAAAAAAAAAAAAAAAAAAAAAAAATTAACCATCACAGCTCCCAGTAAAAATCCCCAGCCCTGAGTCTCTAAGGAGCTTCTTTGGTTGGCAGTGTTTTATGCGCGTTGTCATAACACATTGCTGGGGGAAGTAGATGTGTCCTGTGTGGTTCCCTGGGAGAGGACTCTGACTGCATACTCTCAAGAACAATTTCCCCTGCACCTGCTGTCCCCTGACTTCGCCTCATGTGCCTTCCCTTTGCTGACCTTGTTTTGCCTCCTGTTGTTCTAATAAATCACAGCTGTGAGTACAGCTACCCACTGAGTCCCGTGAGTCCTCTTAGTGAATCGTCGCCTTGGGGATTCCCGGCCCATCCTCAGATGCTCTTATCTGGGCCTGGCCAGCCTCCTCAGTTCCAGCCCCTGCTTCTCTCCACCGTATACCCCACATTCCCGCCATACAGATCTATCTAGTACCTGAATATG
Organism: Pseudorca crassidens; assembly: GCF_039906515.1. NCBI lineage: Eukaryota > Metazoa > Chordata > Mammalia > Artiodactyla > Delphinidae > Pseudorca > Pseudorca crassidens. The sequence goes on along the minus strand of NC_090309.1, from coordinate 76,898,236 downwards.
CTATGCTATCTCATGCCTCCATACTCTAGAAGGCCCTTCTTTTCCTTTCTTGGTCTGGCTAACTTGTATGCAGCCATCAGGACAGCCTGTTTGGTTATCCATTCCTGTGGAACAAACCATCCTGAAACATAGTGGCTTAAGACAGCAACAATGTATTATTTCTTATGACTCTGTGGGTTGACTCAGGCAGTTCTTCTCTTTCCCATGGTGTTGGCTGGAATGTTAAGAAGGGTTGGTGCTGGCCACCGGCTTGTAGTTTAGCTGTGGCTATTGGCCAGGGACCCAATTCTTTTCCATTTGGGTTTCTCCACTTGGCTAATTGAGTTTCCATAAAGCATGGCAGCCGGGTTCCAGGAAGAAGCACTCCCAAAGGGCAAGCCCCAATATGCAAGTACTTATCAAGCTGTAGCTTGCATCATTCTTGCTGATGTCCCATTGGCTTAAGCTAGTCACGTGGTCAGGCTCAGACTCATCATGGGAAGCGACCACACAAGGAGGTGAATACTGGGGGTGTGTGGTTTATTGAGGGCCACCAAAGTACCAACATAGCTCTTCCTTCAAGCCTACTCTGGCCCCTCCCCTGTGCCTACCCATTACAGCACTCACCACACTAGATTGAAATAGTTTGTTATGATTATTGTACTGTATTGCCACTTGTATTTATGGACTGAAGCTGCTCTGAGGGCTGGGACTCTGTCAAATTGCTCCCTGGCACAGAGTATGTCTGCGGAATAAATGATTGAATGAGAGCAGCAACTGTCATTACCTCCTTCATATCTGCCTGGTTTAAGCCCTGTCCCTACCTCAGTTTAGACATAGGAAGTTCAACAGCTGTGAGACGCCAACTATGTCAGGTCCTTGAGTGCCTTAAAGCATGGCAGCTAGCCCTATACCGAGGCATACAGGAGGCACCTAACACATGTTAGTGGAATGAATGGATGAATGAATGCGTGAGTGGATTTCCTAGGCATATCACTGAGATTTCCAAGCTACAAATGCATCAACTTCTTTCTTAAACACACATTGTGACCAAGCTGATCAGAAATCACACAACTCCACTTTCCAGAGATGAAACAGTTGCATGTGAGAATTGTGGAAAAGAGAGATTTTTCAGTGTTCTCCTTTCTGATTGAGGACCCTCATGAAGAACAGTCTTTTTTGCTGAGCCATGTTCCACCATCCTGTGTGGCTGGAGCAGAAGCAGAGGTCCTGGAATGGTGGGGTGAACTGTATCCTTCATAGTCTCCCCACGACTGTGACATCTGCTCCCTAGATTGCCTGGTCCTGAGCAGTGGCTCCTAATAGAGGCTCTGTCTCGTGCTATAAATAGTCACAGACCATCTTCAGTGATAACACACTGGAGTGTGGAAACCCATTGTGTATTCAACTCCTCCCTATTGCAAAATTCTGACATCATCAGAGAATAAAAGGAGTGAATCATCCATCCCTGTATAAATACTTTGATTAGATCATTTGCTTTCAAGACTAAAAAAAAATGGGAAGAGAAAAAATCTTGGTGTTATTGCCCTCTGGACTGACATAAGGGTGTAACATCTCCCACCCTGCTCAATGCTAACCCTGAGGTAGCTGTGAGAATAACTTATTCCTTTTTTTGTTTTTAATAAATTTAGTTATTTATTTTTGGCTGCGTTGGGTCTTCATTGCTGTGCGTGGGCTTTCTCTAGTTGTGGTGTGTGGAGGCTACTCTTCGTTGCGGTGTGCGGGATTCTCATCATGGTGGCTTCTCTTGTTGCGGAGCATGGGCTCTAGGTGTGCGGGCTTCAGTAGTTGTGGCACGCAGGCTCGGTAGCTGTGGCTCGCGGGCTCTAGAGCACAGGCTCAGTAGTTGTGGCCCACGAGCTTAGCTGCTCCGTGGCATGTGGGACCTTCCCGGACCAGGGCTCGAACCCTCATTGGCAGGCGGATTCTTAACCACTGCGCCACCAGGGAAGTCCGAGAATAACTTATTCTTACTTAAGACTATGTTTCTCTAGTTTCCATCCTTTGGAATATTTCATCTTTCGGACCTCGGTATAAGTAACTCAAATAAAAGAAAGTTTTGAAAAATAAAATTCAAGAAAAAGGATTTTTTGTTTTATAAAATTATTTTTTCAGTTTATGAAAGGATTAACAATATTATTTTCTATAGGTGAGCCCTCTTGATCTGTAAAAAATGAAATTCATCTAGTCAGGGGCCACAGACTTTTCTGCCTGGCCAAATCCAACCTGTTCTGTTTGTGCCTTTTTTGGACAGCACAGTAGTTGGTTTTTTGTTTTTTTTTTTGCGGTACACGGGCCTCTCACTGTTGTGGCCTCTCCCGTTGCGGAGCACAGGCTTTGGACGCGCAGGCTCAGCGGCCATGGCTCACGGGCCCAGCTGCTCTGCAGCATGTGGGATCTTCGCGGACCGGGGCACGAACCCACGTCCCCTGCCTTGGCAGGCGGACTCTCAACCACTGCGCCACCAGGGAAGCCCAGTAGTTGGTTTTTAAATTCGGAACTTTTATTGCTTAGATAGGGCATGTTCTCTGGTTCCCCACAGTTTCCACCACTGCCATTATGTCTCACACACAGTTAACTGCAGGACCCCTGTGGACATTTGAGTTTCCAACCTCTGAGTTCTCTCTCTCATTTTACAGATGGGGAAACGGAGACCTGGAAAGGTTGATTTGCCCAAGGCTGTACAGCTAGGAATTGGAAGACCTAAAAAGTAAGTTTCCAGGTTCCGGGTACGAGGCTCTCTCTCTTCTGCTTACTACATCTCCCCATCACTTTCCGGTAGCTTTGGGGAAGTTAACAAATCTGTGTGAAATTTCAGCGTCTGTCACAGAAACAGCAAGCATTGCTGGGGTGGATTTTGTAAGAACACTTATGTAAGGGTGAGTTCTTGTGACCTTCCTCTTTCCTTTCTGCCTTCCCATTCCTCAGGGTGAGACAAACCTCACCCTGCAATGTCTTCAGACAAACTCAGGCGTGGAAAGAGGAACATTTTCCTACTTCTCCCTCTCAACAAATGGCTCTGATTGGAACATTTCTCCACATAATACACGCAGTAAATGTTTCACATGGTGCAAATGGGCACCTCTTCTGGAAAAATCCTACTGCTTACCCAAAGCCTTGCTCAGCCGTGAACACCAGTGTGAAGCTGACTCCATCCCTCATTTACATATTAGTGAGGTCTTCTCCCATGGTGCGGGAGGGACAAGACTTCACTACCCGTTAGTCCTAAGCTTACTTATCTTTTGTGTCTTCACCTTCCCATCCACTCTCCTTTCAATCTACATTTACTGAATTGAATTGAGAGAATTGAGGTTGATATGAGAGTTCCAGAAAACAATCTACATCTCCCATTTTTCTACCAGAATCAGACAAGGACTAGATGTTGATTCCCTTTTCTGGAAAGGAAAATAAGACGCGTGCAAAAAGGCCCAAATAGCCTCACCTGTTCAAGAAAACATCGCCTAGTGCTGGGGTGAGAGCTGGACAGACTAGGGAGGGGGCTGCTGTTTAGGGGGACAGATGAAAAGTCCTAGAGGTGTCTGGCCTGGAAAGCAGTGATGGAAAGTGGACAGGGAGGTCCCAGATGGCCCCAAACCACACTGTTTATCTAAGTGTCTGAGCCTGTCTGAAATCCAGCAGTGAGTTTAGAACAAACAAATGGAAATCCTACCTCTAACCCCCACAGGAAGATTAAGGGGATCCAGGGGGTTCATATAAAGGTGACTCCCCAAAAGGGCGGTGAGGGAGGGAGTTGCCAGGAAGCCACCTGAGCTTGTAGACATCTTAGAGCGGTACTATCCAAGAGAAATACAATGTAACCTACATATGTAATTTAAAATGTTCTAGTTGTCACAGTAGCAAACAGAAAAAGGTAAAATTTATTTGAATTATATATCCAAATATATCTAACATATTAAATCTCATATTTAAAAAAAATTCGCTATATGCAAAATATCATGTCAACACGTAATTAATATAAAAATATTTCGTGGACTATATTACATGTTTTTCAATCTAAGCCTTTAAATTCTAGTGTTTATTGTACAGTTACAGCACATCTCAATTCAGATGCTAAATTTTCATCAAAGATGCTCAATCTGTATTTAGATTTCAAAAAATTTCTGGTAAGAAAAAGTAGCTTCATATACTCAAGTTGCTTCAAACATACATAAACATTTCCCAATAACTGAATCGAATATCAGTTTTTATTAATTTTTTATTTAAAAAACTTTTTGGTGGTCCATATCAGTATTTTTTTTAATAGGTCTTTATTGGAGGATAATTGCTTCACAATACTGTGTTAGTTCCTGTTGTACAACAAAGTGAATCAGCCATAGGCATACATATGTCCCCAAATCCCCTCCTTCTCGAGCCTCCCTCCCATCCTCCCTATCCCACCCCTCTAGGTGGTCGCAAACACCAAGCTGATCTCCCCGTGCTATGATGCTGCTTCCCACTAGCTATTTTACATTTGGTAGTGTATATATGTCAATGCTACTCTCACTTCGCCCCAGCTTCCCCCTCCTATCCCGTGTCCTCAAGTCCGTTCTCTAGGTCTATGTCTCTGTTCCTGCCCTGCAACTAGGTTCATCAGTACCATTTTTTTCTTAAGATTGCATATATATGCGTTAGCATACAGTATACGCTTTTCTCTTTCTGAGTCACCTCACTCTGTATGACAGACTCTAGGTCCATCCACCTCACTGCAAATAACTCAATTTCGTTTCTTTTTATGGCTGAGTAATATTCCATTGTATATATGGGCCACATCTCCTCTATCCATTCGCCTGTCGATGGACATTTAGGTTGCTTCCATGTCCTAGCTATTGTAAATAGAGCTGCAATGAACATTGTGGTACATGACTCTTTTTGAATTATGGTTTTCTCAGGGTATATGCCCAGTAGTGGGATTGCTGGGTCATATGGTAGTTCTATTTTTAGTTTTTAAGGAACCTCCATACTGTTTTCCATAGTGGTTGTATCAATCTACATTCCCACCAACAGTGCAGGAGGGTTCTCTTTTCACCACACCCTTTCCAACATTTATTGTTTCTAGATTTTTTGATAATGGCCATTCTGACCAGTGTGAGGTGATAGCTCATCGCAGTTTTGATTTGCATCTCTCCAATAACTAGAGATGTTGAGCCATCTTTTCATGTGCCTCTTAGCCATCTGTATGTCTTCCTTGGTGAAATGTCTATTTAGGTTTTCTGCCCATTTTTTAAATTGGATTGTTTGTCTTTTTGATATTGAGCTCCATGAGCTGTTTGTATATTTTGGAGATTAATCCTTAGTCCATTGTTTCATTTGCAAATATTCTCTCCCATTCTGAGGGCTGTCTTTTCATCTTGTTTATGGTTTCTTTTGCTGTGCAAAAGCTTTTAAGTTTAATTAAGTCCCATTTGTTTATTTTTCTTTCTACTTCCATTTCTCTAGGAGATGGGTCAAAAAAGATCTTGCTTGGTTTATGTCAAAGAGTGCTTTTCCTATGTTTTCCTCTAAGAGTTTTATAGTGTCTGGTCTTACATTTAGGTCTTTAATCCATTTGGAGTTTATTTTTGTGTATGGTGTTAGGTAGTGTTCTAATTTCATCCTTTTACACGTAGCTGTCCAGCACCACTTTCCCAGCACCACTTATTGAAGAGACTATCTCTTCTCCACTGTGCGTTCTTGCCTACTTTGTCGTAAATTAGGTGACCATATGTGTGTGGGTTTATCTCTGGGCATTCTATCCTGTACCATTGATCTATATTTCTGTTTTTGTGCCAATACCATACTGTCTTGATTACTGTAGTTTTGTGGTATAGTTTGAAGTCAGGGAGCCTGATTCCTCCAGTTCTGTTTTTCTTTCTCAAGATTGCTTTGGCTATTTGGGGTCTTTTGTGTTTCCATACGAAATGTAAAATTTTTTGTTCTAATTCTGTGAAGAATGCCATTGGTAGTTTGATAGGGATTGCATTGAATCTGTAGATTGCTTTGGGTAGTATAGTCATTTTCACAACATTGATTCTTCCAATCCAAGAAAATGGTATATTTCTCCATCTGTTTATGTCATCTTTGATATTTTTCAACAGTGTTTTATAGTTTTCTGAGTGCCATATCAGTATTAAATCAATTATTTCTCCAGCTTTATTGAGATATAATTGACATATAACATTGTATAAGTTTAAGGTGTACAACAGTGGTGTTGATTTGATACACTTACATATTGCAAAACGATTACCACTATAGCAATAGCTAACACCTCCATCACATCACATCATTACCATTTCTTTTTTTTTTAATATTTATTTTTATTTGATTGCGCTGGGTCTTAGTTGTGGCTTGCCAGCTCCTTAGTTGTGGTATGCAAAGTCTTAGTTGTGGCACACATGTGGGATCTAGTTCCCTGACCTGGGATTGAACCCAAGTTCCCTGCATTGGGAGCTCAGAGTCTTAACCACTGCACCACCAGAGAATTCCCAACCTGTGCTGAGAACGTTTAGGAACTACTCTCTTGGCAACTGTCAAGTATATAATATAGTATTATTAACTAAAATCACCATGCTAGACATTAGATCCTTAGAACTTATTCATCTTCTAACTGGAAGTTTATACTCTTTGACCAACATTTCCCTTTTCCTCTACCATGAATATCAGCTTTTAAATTTAAATTTATTAAAATTACATAACATTGAAAATGGTTCTTTAGTGGTATCAGCAGGATTTCACACGTGGCTATCGGTTACTGGATTGGATGGTGCAATTTTAGAGTGCTCAGGAGCTAGGCCCTGTTGCCCACTGCCAATTCCCCTCAGCATGACCCTGGGCTGGACAGACAGGGAGTCTGATCAGAGGTCAATGCCTACATTCCAAAGTTTAACGTTCTAGCTATGGTGATTCTCCTGTGAGCACAGCCTCTCTGTCTTAGGCCTGGGTCAAACTGGGTCACAATCTTGGAACAGGGGAGGGGTGTTTGAATTGCTGTTACTTATAGCTTGAAGACCCCAGAAAGCAGTTTGAAGGCTCAGCTATGTAACTCATGGCTGAATGGGCCCAAACGGACCATATGGGACCACTTCTGTTTTTCCATATGAAATAGTATGGCTAGGCCTAGAAGAGCCTTTCCCTTTTTAAAACTCATCGCATTGAGAAGGAAGGTTGACAATTTTCCTAGAGACCCTAAACTACTTGCTCAAATTAGAAATAATTTAAAAATTAAGTGAGTGTCAGGAATGTCTATGGTATTGCTGGTTTCCAGTAAATGCTTATTGGTAAGTGAATTATTATTACTTCCAGTTATACCAGATTATCCAATAATGGCTTTCTTAACTGGGGGGAAGAAAGCAGATGATTTTTGCAGTTCAAGTTGTTTTACAACTTTCTGTACATTGTAATTAGGTTAAAAGAAAGTCCATTGTTATATAAATTAGTAAGGTTCCACAGCTGTTATCTCTGCTAATCTCTTTTAGAAGTTACTATTTAACTAGGAAGGAATTAATTAATTTTTTAAGTGTATATGAAAAAAGTTCTATGTGTGCATAAATATATATGTGAAGAATTTCTAAAGAAGCTGCTTGTGAAACAAATAGGGGTTTTACATCCTGTGAAACATCTTAAAAATAGTCATAAAATGCATGCTTTTTGGCTAGATAAGTTTTTATATAATCATATATATAAAATATATAGAAAATATTTATAAAATATTTAAATATGATTATATATATATATATATATATATATATATATATAAACCCTGTAAATATTGCCACAAGATGGCACTAAAATCTAATGAACACTCCAGTCTCTGGCTGGTCTTGTCTCCGAAGAGTTGGGGGGTGATTTACAGGAGATCTGTAGGAGACAGTGGACAAAAAAGGCCAAATAAATAAGGCTGAAGGAAGATTGGAGGTAGATTAACATCTCCCTTTTGTCTGAAGGATAACTTCCCTCTCTCATTAGTGTGGGTATCTGTCATACAATGAATCTATAGGTTACTAAAGTTAACTATTAAAATGATTTGCTCTCCTTGACAAATCAGTTTTATCCTTGCCCTTTGCCAGTGTATTGTGATGGGAGAGCAGCGGCAGTGAGGAGGCCATTAGGCACATCCCCTAGTTTGGGAGAGTTTATCCCGTGAGTGGTACAGTATTTGAAGTAGCCAGTCTTCACAGAGCTTGTCAAAGGATCCTGGACATGAAAATGAAGACCATGAAAAGAAGCTGCTGCAGAATACAGATTTTTCTACTTGTTTACTTTGGAATAATTTACCAACTGAATATTTTTAGAAATTACTGCAATATTGAGATTCAAGCTTGGAACACCTCATATAATATGTCTGAGAGTCAGGAAATGAGTGAATTGAATCCCTCTTCCTGATTCTTTGTATTCCAGTTTTAAAAAAAATACATGGTACAAAACTTTAATTGTTTGATACTTTCTTAATATTTGAAGCTTAAGGACATAGCCAAGATTCCCAAGCTATATTAAGATAAAGGAAAGCAGTGTTAACAATACAGCTATAAAAGGTTTTGATTAAAGGAAGAAAAATTTAGATTTTTCTAACAGGCAAACTGAAATTAAAAGAAAAGAAAAAGTTGCTAGATTGGAGCCCTAAACAAATGATCAAAAAAAAAAAAACCCTTACTTTCTCCCATGGGATTCCACTTGGAGAAATTATTTACTTACTGACAGTTCAGTTCCTTAGATCTGAAAAACAAAATCAAAAAAACAAAAACATTAGGCATTGTAGTGGAGATAATCCAATGTGAGGGAAGCAGTTTTGGTCACTTGAATGAGGATGGGCTCTGGGGGTTAGTGGCACTAATGTCGTATTTGACCTGATTATATCTGCGGCATCCATTTGGGGACCTACACCTCAACATATGAATCATGTGTGAAAACACCATGGCTCAGCTACAGCTGGCTGCCCGGGTTTGGGTGGATGGTTGGTAAAGCAGTCTGGAGTCTGAGGTAAGAGACTCCAGAAAGTTCCAACTGAGTTCCTGAGCATTTAGGCGAATTCTCCACAGTCGTTTACTGATTCTTGCATAGGGTCAGGCATTATGCTAGGGCTTCAAGATGCTGAGATAAGACAGAATCCAGGCCCTCCAACAGCTTCCAGTCAGAGGGGGAGGCAGAAATATGAGGCAATAACCTCATCATGATGTAGTGGGTCTCTCCTTTCTGAAAAACCAGTAAGCATCCCATGGCCTCCAGAATACATATGGCCCAACCTGAGTAGTTGGTTCCTCCATGACTGGCCTCCATCCTGAGTTTCACCTCTCTCTCTCTCCACTGAGGGCAGCCACACTAAGACATTCCCTGTTCCTAGAACTTGTCCTACTCTTTCCCACATCTCTGCTTTTGTTCAAGCTGTTCCTCCTTCCTGGGAGATCCTCCTTCCCTCCCTCCCCCTTCCCACCTCTTCTGTCCATTGAGATCCATTGGCTTAGGTTCTTCTAGCTCAGACATAGGTGTCATCTCCTGCAGAATTCAAGGAATAGATGAATTAAGTCCTGGTGGGAGCAGAAGACTGGGGATCCAGCACCCCACCACACACTGATTTGCTGTGTCCCAGCCTGCAAGTGTCTCCTCCTACTCCCTGGGGCCGCAGCCTATTCTTGCCCAATGGGGTGTGGGGTGGCTGGATTTTATTGTACTATTTACTCTAGACAGTTCTCTACCTTACGACCAGGATCCTAATTAATCCTGCCAAACCAGGGCTGAGTCTGCCTTTTTCTGCCTGGTAACTTCCTCCAAGTGGACCTGAACTTCTGCAACCAGCCTCGACCTTCGCTTTTCACTGCCCCCCCTTCCCCCAATCTTCACCTAGGGACCTAGGCTGGGTGCCGAGAAGGGGGTAGGAGGCAGGACTTGTTAGAGCCAGAGGCTGGGCCCAGGCCTACCCAACTTACAGCCACCCTCTCGGAGATCCAAACCCAGGGCTCAGGGCGAGTACCGGGTGGAGGGATGGGGGCGGCGGACTCGACCAAGGGAGGTGCCGCTTCTGAATTAAAAACAAAAAACCCCGACAGCCTTGCTTGGAATCAAACGTGTGTGTGTGTATATGTGTGCCTCTGTGTGTGTGCGTGTGTGTGTATTTAAAAACAAAACCACATTAAAGGAGCCGCTCCCTCCCCCACAGGTCCGACCACCCGCTGGGAGTTTGAGAAGCAAGGGGGCAATTTTGAGTGGGAGGGATCATCAACGGCCCGCAAAGTGCCGCCTCTCTCGGAACCGCTCGTCCAGGCTCCGCGGGCTCCGGGCAGCTAGCTCCAGCTCTCCCGCTTCGCGCGCACAAGCTGCGGCGAAGACGGGAACCCAGGTGCCACCCGAGCCCCGCAGGGCCAGCCGCCGCGGCGTTGACTCCCCAGTCGCCGCCTCTCCCAGCCCGGCGGTCTGGGCCGTCAATCAAGCTCGCCCGGCCCCGCCCCTGGGCTGCAGCGGACGGCCAATCAGACTCAAGCTCCGCAGCGATGAGCTCAGTCGGCTTGCTTCCCATTGGGCGGCTATATTAAGAAAGTCGCCGAACTCTTTAAATAGTGGGCGCTGGGGCCGCAGCCCGCATCTGCCACCGCAGTCTGGCTGCACTCGTGTGTTCTCTTGTACGTTTGCTGAGGCCTAGAGAGACCCGGGAGGGAGCTAGGCCGGGTCCGCTGCTCTAGCCACTTTTTGCGCACAAAGGCGCCGACCCCAGGCCCGGGACGAGGCGAGCGGCCACCGCTCCGGAGCAGCGCGGAGACGCACGGCGCGCCCTATGCCCCGGCGCCCCCACCTACCCCGCCGCGGCAGCCCGAGCACAGCGAGAGAACGCGCCACCCCGGGGCCTGGGTGCAGCTAGCAACCCTTTCCCCCAGCGCGCAGCCCGAGGTGAGCAGTGAGCGGCGAGCGGGACGGCAGCGAGGCGCTCGCGGGCCCCCTCCTGCTGCCCGGGCCCGGCCCGCTCATGGCGGCCATCCGTAAGAAGCTGGTGGTGGTGGGCGACGGCGCGTGCGGCAAGACGTGCCTGCTGATCGTGTTCAGTAAGGACGAGTTCCCCGAGGTGTACGTGCCCACCGTCTTCGAGAACTATGTGGCCGACATCGAGGTGGACGGCAAGCAGGTGGAGCTGGCGCTGTGGGACACGGCGGGCCAGGAGGACTACGACCGCCTGCGGCCACTCTCCTACCCGGACACCGACGTGATCCTCATGTGCTTCTCGGTGGACAGCCCGGATTCGCTGGAGAACATCCCCGAGAAGTGGGTGCCCGAGGTGAAGCACTTCTGCCCTAATGTGCCCATCATCCTGGTGGCCAACAAGAAAGACCTACGCAGCGACGAGCACGTCCGCACAGAGCTGGCGCGCATGAAGCAGGAACCGGTGCGCACGGATGACGGCCGCGCCATGGCCGTGCGCATCCAAGCCTACGACTACCTCGAGTGCTCGGCCAAGACCAAGGAGGGCGTGCGCGAGGTCTTCGAGACGGCCACGCGCGCCGCGCTGCAGAAGCGCTACGGCTCCCAGAACGGCTGCATCAACTGCTGCAAGGTGCTATGAGGGCCGCGCCCGCCCCGCCTTCCCCTGCCGGCGCGCCTCCCCCTCCCGGGCCCAGCCCCCACGAGCCCGGGGAAGGGGAGACCCGCGTGCCCCAAGGACCCCACCGGACTGCCTGGTGTCTGCCTTCAGCCCCGGCCGACGTGGCCCGGCGGCTCAAGGCTCTGGCGCCGGGAATCCGCGTGGTAGGCACCGGGCGCCTGCTTTCCAAGTGTCTGTGCGTCCGGCTGTGTTGCACAGGCCTGGCCGCCCCGCTGAGTGCCAAGGGTCCCCTGACCACCCTTTAGGGAAGAGTCAAGCCTCTTCAGAGCGTGTGGCTGTGTGTATGTTCGACTCCCCGCCGCCGGGTTTTCACCCCATGCCCGCCTCTGCCTCCCGGAGACAAGCTTGGCACCGGGGTGCGGCCGCGCCCCATCAGATGTTCGTCCATAACCAGCGAGCGCCTGCTATCCCCTGTCTGTAACATAGACCTCGGGAACTGCGGGAGGGGAGGGCTGGGGAGGATGGGGTGTTATATAAATATAGATATAATTTTATTTTCGGAGGTAGGATGGTGTTATTTAATGGTGGTGGTGGGTGGAGTGACGGGGCGCTGGAACAGCTCCGGCCCAGCCTGGGTCAGGCGTCCATCCCAGCACGAACAAGACTTGGCCATCTTTCCAAACCCTGGGAAGACGTTTGCAGCCGACTTGGGGATGAGAGGACACAGCTTCTAGACTCATGGCTCCTGCGGGCCAGCCCCCCCCCCCACGCGAACCCCCTCACCGGACACAGGCAGGAGGAGGGAAAGTGTGCTGCAGGTCGTTTTTGCCATAAGCGAACTTTGTGCCTGTCCTACAAGTGAAAATCGTTCAGTCCAAGAAACGGATGTTATTTGATTTATTTAAAGGCTAAAACTTGGGTGGTTTTTTTTGGGGGGGGTGGAAGAATTCTTTGCACAATTGTTTCATTGTTTGACATTTAATGCACTTGTCATTTGCATAAGACAGTAGCATTCTGACCACACTTGTACACTGTAACCTCATCTACTTCTGATGTTTTTAAAAAAATGATGACTTTTAAAAAAAAGGAGAAGAAAAAGAAACCACTAATTTTTTTTCTTTTGAAAAAAGTGGCAACACTGTTCTGTTTTGCGATTTTATTTGTGCAGGTATGCGCACTCTTTTGAGAAAGGGCAGTAACAAGTGTTAGAGCCTATCTAAAACCTTTTTTTTTTTACCCCCACAAGTCAGTCTCTAAAGCTGTGTGAAATTTTCTCTGCATCTCTGTACAGAGAGTAAACCTGCCCCTAGTGTCTCTTTTCTCCCCCTCCCTTCCCCATCCAGTGGTACTTCTACTAAATTGTTGTCTTGTTTTTTATTTTTTAAATAAACTGACAAATGACAAAGTGGTGAGCTTATGATGTTTACATAAAAGTTCTATAAGCTGTGTATACAGTTTTTTTATGTAAAATATTAAAAGACTATGATGATGACATTTATAAAATGGCTCCTGTGGTTTAATAATGTGTAAAAATATTCTTGTGAATTTGGGGGCAAGGGCAGAATTCTGCAGTGGAGGTCCCACCAACTCAGTTTCCCTCATAGTGTTTGTAAGAAATGGGGATGAAATCCCTTCGAGGACGTGTGGGGTTGCGTGGCCATGGGGTACCAGGTTCCTCCCGTCCCAGTCCCGGAGGTTACCCCGGCACCCAGTGCCCAAACCTTTGACCTAACATGTACTGTTTGTATGTCTTAAGCACTTGTGTCGAAGTCCATTATGGGGCCTTTGCTGCCTATTCTTTGAAACTTGGAAAGGTGTCATTTGTGCATTTAAAATTTAGATGACTTTTTTTTTGTTGTTGTTAATCACCGGTGTGGGACCAGGCTCTCTGTCCAAAAGACTGGTTCCTGGGTTCCCTTCAGATCCTTGTGGGGTTACACAATAACCCCACGATTGTAGGGTCTTACCTCTGGCCTGAGCTCCTGGGTGGAAGTTGGGGAGAGCCCAGATCAGAAGCTGATTCTTCTATCGTTGAAGTTTCATCTGAAGGTCTATATGTAGCCTAAAATGCTTTATTCTAAGTGCCAGGAGTGGCCGCATTACAGACAGAACACAAGGCTTTGGGTGACTGTTATTGAAAGTTGGGGCAGGCACACTTTGACGTGGAATCTTGATGAGCTCTAATTTCAGACAGTTAGCCTGCTGCAGTGGGTCCCAGAACCAGACAGGCAGATTTATCTTCAGAGACCGTATTAAAATCCCGCTACAGGTATGATGGCTCAAATCTGCCAGCCTCAGCAGCTTCGAGGAAAGGTAGCAGATACTGCCAACCTCTCCCAACTACCAAAGACGTGGTTTTTGTTTTTGGAATCAACACTTTCCGGGTTTCTAGCCCTTAGTTGCCTGCTGCCACTGCCCCCCCCCCGCCCCCCTCCCCCCCCCCCGCCCCCGCCAGCTCACCTCCTCCAGGCAGAAGCAGAGAAGGCCCCTTTTGAAGCCCTTTGCTTTAAAACTTGAGGCTTCTGTTTCCCTGTCTTTCCCTAGACTCCCAAGAGCTTTTGTTGAGTGAGGCAAGCCTGGTTGCTGGTGACTTTTCACCCACTTAAAAAACAAAACAAAACAAAACAAAACATTAACAGGGCCTCCTGCACAGCCAGGCTCATTGGCCGACAGAGGGGAATTGTCTGGGCAGCTCCAGGCACAGAGAAAGGAGAGGGTCCACCCAGGTTGGCTTCTCTAAGCCACTGCCTCATCCTTTCCTCAGCTCCTGGCCTCACTCACCTCTAGCCCTCAGCGTACTTTTTCTTCTTTTAAAGGCAAAAATTTCCACAGAAAAACAAAATGTTGATTTGCAAGTTTTACAGCTTGCAAATCCTTTGGTACCAGGGAGTGCAGGACTCTGTGAAGAGCTCAAGCTTGGGCTCAATGCCCAGTACTCAGCTTTGCAACCAGCCAAGAGCCTGGAGTCCCAGCCCCCGAAAGGGCCTTTTCTGGGTTTCCTGCCTGCTCAAATCTGCCTGGTACCTATAGCTGCCTTTTTTTTTTTTTTTTTTTTTTTAATTTTAGGAAGACAACAAGCCAGGTGACACATGGCAGCCTGGGTTATGCTTGTTTTAAAATGCATGGCATTTAATAATCCTGCCGGAACACACTCTTCTTGCTGCATTAGATCCAACTGGAAAATATAAAGACGAATTGCTGTAGGCTGGAAAATCAATTAGGAAAAAAGAGGTAAAACATCTGGTGTTACTCTTAGGATATGAAAATTCATTTTGCACATTTAAAATAAATGTGCTGAGTTCCTTTAATTGCCTGTTGAATGGTTTCGTGGAGAATAGTGGGGTGTTTCATTGATCCTGGGCATTTCGTAGCAAGGGGCATTGGCTTGGGTTCTTGTTTAATCTTAATTTGAAATCAATCTGGACTGTATTTCTAGGGTCTTTTTCACATGTGTTTCAGTGTACTTAGAACAGTGGTTTTCAAACTTAAGCATGCATTAGAATCACACGGAGGGCTGGTTAAAACACAGATGGCTGGGCCTAGCTTCCAGAGTCTCTGATCAGTATGTCCGGGGTGGGGACCAAGCGATGCTGATGCTGCTGGTCTGGGGACCACACTTCGAGAACCACTGGCTTAGAATAAAGGAGAGTTCATGTCATTGCACAGAGGAGGGAGGTCATTTCAGCAGGAAAGTACATCACATTCCCGACGCTGAGGGTGTAGTGCCCCGTAGTCCCGACTGCCCTACCTTAAAAAGCGCAGCACTTTCAGAGAATTTCCCTCCCAGGATGACCCATACATAACCCCTATCTTCTCTTCTCCACATTCTTGTGCAACGGGGGGTTTAATGCCCTTCTAGAGATTTTTCTGCCATTCCGAATTCAGAACGCAACAGCACTCTGCTCTGCTGAGACAAGGGATACAAAAGCAAACAGGACACAATCCTTGCCCTGGTGGGCCAGGCAGTTCTGGGAATGCATTCACTGAGCATGCTCAAATGGGGGCGTTAGGCCCAGGGCACAACAGGAGCCCAGGGGAAGGTGGGGAGGCTGTCATGGAAGAGGAGACATTTGACCTAAGTCTTAAAGCAGGAGTGGGCGATGTGCAGATGAAAGATACAGCTTCTTTATATTACTGTGGGGCCTGGCCTCTGGGGAATAAAGCTCTCTTGGGTGAGAACTACCTTCTACTTGTAGCCCTTCTGGTATACATTTCTTCAGTCAAGAAAAATGATGTTACCCAGCCAAGTCAAACAGCCTCTCCCCGGCCCTCCCTGTTCACACACAGGCGGGGAGAGAAGGTTGGTGATGACGGTTTCATTGTTTTCTCTGTGCCTCCCAGGGATGGGGGGCAGACACAAGGGCTAGCTTTGTGGTAACTGTGTTCCTGGGAAACATGCAGCCTGGGCTCAAGGAGGCTGTGACACCACAAAGGGACCTCGTACTCCAGCTTGTTGGGGGACAGACCTTAGCCACTTTACTTGGTCCATCTTCTAGCTGGGGGGAGAAAGTGGGTACTCAGGCAGCTCCTTCAACTCTCAGCAGCCCCTTTCCTGGGCTGGGAGGTAAGAGCTGGCTAGAGAACCCCAGTTCATTCCTTCCAAATATTTATGGTTGACTAAAGGACTCTGTGCCTGGCACTGTGCTAGGAGCTTGGGACTCAGTAGACAAATAGGCAGGCATGGTCCCTCCCCTCACAGAGCTTTCAATCTCTATGTGTGTCTGCACAAGTAATAATAATGATGATGATGACAATAGCTAATGTAGGCATCAGGCACTGTTCTAAGCTCTTCATCTCTATTGTTTTATGTGTGTATTAATTATCTATCATTGTCTAACAAATTATCCCCAAACTTAGTGGTTTAGAACATTTATTTCTTCACCATTTCTGTGAGTCAGGAATCCAGGCACCCCTTAGCTGAGTCCTCTGGCTCAGGTTCTCTCTGGAAACTGTAGTCAAGGTGTTGGCTGCGGCTCGATCGACCTCCAGGCTTGACTGGGGAAGGGTCTGCTCCCCAGCCCACTCATATGGTTGCTGGTAGGATTCAGTTCCTCACTGGCCAAGGCCTCCTTTGAGCTCCTTGCCACGTGGGCCTCTCCGTTGGGCAGTCCAACATGGAAGCTTGCTTCGTCACAGCAAACGAGAGAGAAGAGCCAGAGAGAGACAGTGTGGGCAAGGCAGAAGTCAAAATCTTTCCTAACTTAATCTTGGAAGTAACATCCCATTGCTTTTGCTGTATTCTTTTTATTAGAAGCAAGTAACGGGGTCCAGCCCACACTCAATGGGAGGGCATTACCCAAGGGCATTCATGGCAGAAGGTGGGGTCGTTGGAGCCATTTTCGAAGCTGCCTACCACAATCGTCCATGATGACTTTGAGGTCAGTGCTATTATTCTCAATTACTGATGAGGAAACTGAGCCGTAAGAGGTTGGATAACTTGCTCAGGGTCACAAAACTCATATGAATTTGGAAACCCAGGCAGTCTGGCTCCAGCACAACAAACTTACATATGTGGTGGGATGATGATTTGAGAAAAATCACCCTGAATGCAGTGTGGAGGATGGATTGGATGGAGAGGGGAAAACCAGAGGTCAAAGATCAGTGAGGGGCTTCCCTGGTGGCGCAGTGGTTGAGAGTCCGCCTGCTGATGCAGGGGACACGGGTTCGCGCCCCGGTCTGGGAAGATTCCACATGCCGCGGAGCTGCTGGGCCCGTGAGCCATGGCTGCTGAGCCTGCGCGTCCGGAGCCTGTGCTCCGCAACAGGAGAGGCCACAGCAGTGAGGGGCCCGTGTACCGCAAAAAAAAAAAAAAAAAGACTGGGCTGCATGGAGGGTCCAACGGTCCTCTGATACCGCATGCTCGGAATCAAGCAGGTAAATCACTCTGTTTTGACATGAGCTACGTGAGACACAGCAATGACAAGTAACCAGCTGTTTTTGGCGCAGGGGCTGAGTCCAGGGAAGTTAAGAAAGTGCTCCTGTGAGGCCAGGCTTTGGGCGCTGACAACACCAGCTGAGGGAAAGCCTTCTCTGGACCCCACCCCTGCCGAAATCACAAGGTACTCATGCCCGGAGAGATCTCTCAGCCTCTCCCCGGCCCAGTGATCCTGAGATGAGCAGGCAGTGGAAGCACGTTTCTGGGGCTGCAGGCCACCCTCTGCAGGGTCACCTGGGGGACTAGCAGTGCTCAGCGGTTTGTCGATGCCGGGGCTGATCTTCGAGCATCAGAGGAAGCTGGGCAGTTTTGGCTTCTGGGTTGTGAGCCTGGCACAACTGGCCATGTTTTTCATTTTAGAAACCATGATCCAAAAGCACAATTCTTTTCTTCTCTTTTTCTTTCTTTTCAAGATCTCTTTATATATATATATTTTTAAAATTTTTATCGGAGTAGAGTTGCTTTACAATGTTGTGTTAGTTTCTACTGTCCAGCAAAGCGTACCTGCTCTACGTAGACACAGATCCCCTCGTTTTTGGATTTCCTTCCCGTTTAGGTCACCACAGAGCATTGTGCAAAGTTCCCTGTGTTCTTCAGCGGGTTCTCATTAGTTATGTATTTTATACATAGTATCAATAGTGTATGGATGTCAATCCCAATCTCCCAATTCACAAAGCAGTAGTTAGATGCCACAAAGTAGGTGGCAGTGCCTTAATCGTATGTGTGTTGTCAGTCCCAAGGGCCTCTTCCATCCTTGTCAAGGGGGGTTCTAACCTTCTCTCCTTTCATACAACACTGAAAGCACAATTCTAAGGGCTCTGCAACTAGGCTTTGGGTTTTTATCACTCTGTGTGACCTCTGTCCTCTGGCTGTCATTTGGAGCTATTTTTCTTCTCCCTTCAATCCTGAAAAGGGAAGAAACAAATGTTCCCAGAAGCAAGTTTCTCATCACTTTGTTAATGATTGATTTCATTTGATTCCAGAACTTGTTTAACCTTTGGATAAACAATCGAAACCTTCTGGAGGCACCTAAGAGGAGTGCAGGAATGCATGTGCTATTTAATTCTGGAGAGCTTACAAATGGGACTCTGACAGAATAAAAAGTACTATTTATATGAGTGCTAAAAAAAGTCACTTGTAAAATACACACTTGTCCGTAGCGGCCAAATATGGGAAAGTGTGAGATCTGGTCGCATAACCAGGCTGGCTCTGTAAATGGGACGTTCTGTCCATCCATCCTCTTCCTCTTGGTTGAGCAATTTTGTGGCTACAGATCTCCTCTGTAAGTCGAGCACTGTGGGCCAAATGGAGATCCAGCCTACACGCGTAAGAAAACACGAACATAAATGAGCCAGCCCGGGATCTCTGAAGTTGTTCTTATCTGTGCCAAGGGAGAATTGTTCAAAGTTTTTACTTCATGGGTAATGGTAGAAATTACAGACTGTATAGTTGGTTACCTGCCAAATCTGAAAGAACAAATCTGAAATGCAGTGAAGGCATAAACAATTCAAAGGGAAAAAGAGTACTAATGGGGCTTAAAATGCCACGAGTTCTCTAGCAGGCTGGTAGGATCCAACCTCCGTCCATGACCTAGTGACCAACTAGTAAGCTGTCTCACCAGTTAGCCGAGGGAATTCAGAAGGCCCAGCACTACCATGAGTGGGGTGCAGAAGAGGCCCGACTCTGGGCGAGTGTAACCCTCTCATCCTCAGCTGGGTGTGGGAAGAAATCACGGGTGTGGGAAGAAATTGCAGCTCTGGGAGTTTGCCGGAGACCTCAAGAAAAAGGAACAGGGGTGGAGCAGTGCAGATGTGTCCCCCGTTCTGTCACGTCACTTCTCCCCCTGTATTGTTCATCTTTGTCACCTGCAGTAAAGGCAGTGTGCGTGGTGGGAAAATCAAGGCTTACAGGCAGCAGCCCTCACTCTCTCCTTCACTGTCTGGACATTCTTGATCCAATTATTTTTACTCTCCACTGCCTCAGGTTCTTTATTTGTACAATGGAAATAATTCTGAAGATTAAACAGGATCAAACCAAGTACTCAGCACAGACCCAGCTCATTCTAAGTCCTCAATAAATCTTGATTCCCTTCCCTCTGTTGGACTCATCTTAGCACCTTAAGCACAAGTAGAGGTGGATTAAACTTTACTGGATAAATGAACGTATAGTAATAACCACTCTTTTGTTTGTCAGGGGCTTTTTCAACTATAAGCTCCTCAGGGTATCACATTATACTCATTTTTAAAGCCCTAGCATCCAGCGCGGGGTCTGACACGTGGTAGGTACTTAGTAACTACTAAGTTACTGAATAAAAGCTCGAGTTCAGAGGGTCCTTGATAAACTGGAGATTCTCAGGGTTGCATAGGATGAATTTCGCACTCAGGGAAGAAGTGCGCACTGTGCCGGTCCCAGAGGATGCGGTGGTAGAATCTGAGCCATCTGAGTGCCAAAGGGAAGGCTATGGGGTCTGGGGAGCAGCAGGCTTTCTTCCTAGGAGCACGGTGCTCATGTGTCCTCAGCAGAGGTTGTACGGGCACTATACCAGTCTGTTGGCCCAGTGACACATAGGGAGGAGCAGGGTGGACAGGGCGCAGAGCCCAGCAGAGCCTGCACACCCTCCCCTTGCTGACGTGACCACAGAGTGAAGGAGAATCAGCAATTTCTCCAGGCGAAGCAAATACCAGGAAAAATGCTGACAACCTCTAAGTGATGGAGAAATGTATGCTAGAAAGATCCAGCCATGATCTGTGCGTGCAAGACCCAGGGCTCAGCTGTTGCATTTGTAACCCGAGAAAGAGAGTCCCTGCCTGTTATGCAGCTCAGCAAAACCGGCAGACCCCACACCCCACCATGAAAGGGAAAACAAAGAAATGAGGAGACTTGATCATCTGATCACAGCGCCTCTGACAGCAAGAGCCCACAGCTTTATTTCTGTGGGAGTTTTACCAAGCTTACCACAAGTGAGCTGGTTCAGTAAGTGCTTTAAGTCTGGGCAAACTGGTTCTCCTGGCACGGAGGTAGGAGCCCAGCTTAATTAGACTGTGGGCTTAGACTGGAGCAGAGGCCTTTGTTCAGAGTTAGCTCCAATTTTGTTTGTTTTTTTACTTTCTCATTAAATAAGAACAACAACAAAAATTGTATCGTCAGGGATAGAAGCACAGGAGGAGGGGTACAGCATGGAAATTCCCATTCAAATGTGAATCCCTCCCTGTTCACCCTTCCCATCTTTTGGCTTTTTCAGAAAGCTGACCTTGAACTTGAGTTCCTGGTGATGCCTGACCTTGATGGGATCTGGGTTAGTGTCCTGGGGAGGGCTGGTTGCTGAACGGAGACTTGTTTGTTCCCATCTCACTTTGGCAGGTTTTCTCCAGGTGACTTGGAAATAGATGCTTAAATCGGCTCAACTGTGCCAACTTCCAGGTTCTGAGGAGTCTGGGCCAAATCTGGAGGTTTGTGGTCTGGTGACCCCCAGGCCTGGGGAGGTTGCACTCTGGCAGTCAGTGGTAGAAGGCGATGTCAGGGATGGTCACTTGCCTTGTCATTTGTGGAAGCAAGGTCTAATTTCAGAGACTGGTCTGGAAGCAGCCATCGGGATGAGCTGGCTCATGGCGCACCCTCTTCAAACCACACGAAGATTTGTGAGGCCCCTCCTTGGTCAGTAGGCCAAAGGCTGAAACGCCGTCTGAGTTCAAGGAGGCAGGACTGACACTGGATCTGAACTCGCTTTCTGAAGGGCGCTAGACTAGCCCATATGATGAGAGTAGCCCATCAGACCCTGGCAGTCCAGGAATCAGAGAGCGAGAAACTCAACCAGTTAGGGCTACCAGGAATGGGGTCAGGCCCTGATGAAAAAATTTGAGGGCTCCCTCACAAGGGCAGACAGGATAAAGATCTACATGTGGGATTTGATCCAGCTCACATCTGGACCCCTGATCCCTGCTAATTAGTATGGTCCCCCCATCATAATGGGCCCTGCGACCTGCCTGTGTGCGTGGCTGGTGAAGGGTGCTAAGCTAACGAGCGGGCTGAGGCAGCAGGCTTGGGGTGAGAGCAGTAGGATGGGCTCCGGGCTCGGGGCTAGGACCCTCGAGAGCTCTTCCACAAGGAGAGCTGGGCTTCCTCTCTGGGGGAGACCTCCTGCCACTTCTCAAACACAGCTGCTGTACCTTCAAGTGATAAACCCCATCTTGATCTAGCTCATGCTTCTGGGCCCAGAGCTGGTGGGAGGAGGAAGGTGGGAAGCCGCACCCTCCCTCCCCTGCTTCCCAAAACGAAGGTCTGGTGCCCACCCCATCGTCCCCTTGTGTCTTTGCCCTTACCCTGGCTTCACCAGCCTTTCACAGCAAAGCTGGCTGGAGAGCGTCAGGACCAGGTGGGGGAAATCACCCAAAGGCTGCCTGGTCCATTCCACACACATGGTTTGTACACCTACTGTGTGCCAGGCCTGGGGGAGCCCCGGGCGAAATTCCCATCTCTAGGAGCTCTCTGTGGTAGTGCTTCCTTCACCATCCGAGTATTTCAATAAACAGAATAGAGGGCAGGGCTGCCAAAATTAGAATCCTCTAGTATTTGTGTCTTGGGAATAAACGTGGTATTTAAAGGGTAATTGTCTTTCCATTTCTCGTGGGTAGTGGCTGCTCTGTGCCTCTGGGGCCTAGACAGGTTTGCTCCGTAGGCTTTGCGGTAAATATCACTTCCTTGGGGAAGCCTCCCCTTGACCTCTCAAGACTGGGTGGGATAGCCCACCTACATGCTCTCCAGTGCCTTGCCTTCCCCTTATCCCAACACTTACCATCGTATTCCAGAAGCCACCAGAAGACTGTGAGCCCTGGAGGGCCGAGACCATGCCTAGCATGCTGGCTGGGACACGGACGGTCTGGTGGGCGAACGAGTTGATTGGTCCAGTCTACGTGGGGCTTCAAGGGAAGAACCAACAGGAGACGTTCAAGGGGCAGATTTTGGCTCAAAAGAAAGAAAGATACTATAGCGGTCAGAACATGAGTCAAAGGTCATGAACTCTGCATCACTGAACATGTTCTTGCCGCAGCTGGATGACCCCAGTTCAAAATGTCATAGAGGGAATTCAAGTATCAGATGGCGGAGCTCTCAGGAGGCAAGGCCTGCTGAAGGTGCTCCCAGGTGCTGGAGAAGAACAGGATGAGGGGCGTTAGCTAGGGGTGCTCCTTGCAGAGGTCCCCATGAAGAGACAAGCCTGAGTTTTGTTCCCACTAAGTCTTCAAAGCAGGGCTCAGACGTCATCTGCCTTCCCTGACTTCCTCTATCTTCCTCTTCTGCTCAAAACACATTGTTCCTTTCCTACCATTTCTTATTCATTTTATTTTATTTTTATTTTTATTTATTTATTTATTTGGTTGCACTGGGTCTTCACTGCAGCACGTGGGATCTCCGTTGCTGCGTGCGGGATCTTTAGTTGCGGCATGCGGGATCTAGTTCCCTGACCAGGGATCGAACCCGGACCCACTGCATTGGGAGCATGGAGCCTTAGCCACTGGACCACCAGGGAAGTCCCTCTCATTCATTTTCGATGGGATCTCCTAGAGTATGGGGACCGTGTCTTACTTATAATGACTTGTATCCCGGGCATATAGACCTGGGCCTGGCACAGGTGCTGAGTAAACATTTGTTGAATGACGGACTACATGAGGACCTTTCGTGTAAGACAAAGAGCTTGTGGCCCTACTGGGGAGGCAAAAATAGCACATGTGCAAAGAATTCAAGGAACAATTTAATATTGAACTGTATGGCTTTCTGCCCCAGTGGTTGGTTCATGAAGGAGATAGCTCAGAGTCCGCTGGCCTGCCAGCCATGTCTGAAAGGTCTGGGGAGGGACGGAAGCAAGATGCTTCTTCTCCTGCTAGAATGTGAGCGCCACGCGGGCACGGCCTTTGCTCACTGCTGGGTGCCTGGCACGAAGTAGGTGCTCAATAAATATTCACGGATTGGAGGCACTTTAGTTATTATAGTTTAGTTTTCTTAAAGCAGATAGAAATGGTGTTGACGATTAACTTGTCCTCAGACTATGAAGGTGAACTCCAATAGGAAATACGCAGAATCAGAACATCCCTGCAGAAAGCGCTGGCGTCATGGCACATGACCTGTGCAGTCACACAGAGCCAGCGCTCAGAGGAGCCCTGATCTTAGATAATGTGATGCTTTTGCCATCTCGAAATTCTCAATTTTTGAACAGGGAGCCCATGTTTTAATTTTGCATTGGATCCACAAGTTATGTAGCCAATTCTATCCGCAGAAGGGGATACTATCAATCCATAGCCTGGGCTGGCAGAAGCAAGGAAGTCTCTTTGGCTCTGGGCACTCACCTGGCAAACTGACTTGCCCTGTGGACTCTGGGCAGCTCACGGGGGCTCTGGGCAGCCGTTCAGGTGCTGTCTCCTCTTTTCTGCCTGGTCCAAATCTGCAGCTGTTTCTGTTGTTTTGTTCCATCTGCCCTGAAGTGACCTCAGGGAGTGGCAGAGCAGCCACAGCCAGTGACTCACACCTCCTGTCAGTCCATTGTGCTGTCATTGCCATGGGGAGGACTCTCTCCCTACCAGTCGGACCCTTTTATGGTACACTTCATAACCAGTGGCCTCACCAGTAGGGTTCTAACAGGAACTCCCCACCCTACCCTTTCAAGGAATTTGGGGCATTTTGCCTCCTGGGTTGGAGGACATTGAGTGGCACCCCCAGAGTATCACTTTCCAGCTCTTTAGGGGTGAATCCAAGGAATCTTCTAGCTAAGAATGAGTTTACGGACAACTGGAGCACCATCTCAGGGTGGGAGTGATTTTTCTCTCCCTCTGGTTCAAGGTCTTTGATTCTTGCTGGGCTGGAGCCCTCCTGCAATGCCCAGAGCCCTGCTCATTTCTCTTAGGGACACCACCGAGTTGTCATGCTTATAAGGCACGTGGTGGCAGAGTTTCACAGGATGAGCACCTTCTGTCCCAGGGATCCGTACCTGGTGGTCTAGCGGGATGAGCTGGCCACTGGTAGAGTCACACTTGATCCTGAGAAAAGCCACCCTCTGTCCCCAGAACACAAGACAGTTAGGGTGGCTGGGCTTTGAAAAGGGGATCCCAAGAGCCATACCCATGCTGCCCAGCCCCTGTTGCCCACTGTCTCCTGCTGCCCTGGGGCAGGGCCCGGGATGGAACCAGCAGGCTCATGACGTCCCTGAAAGGCTGCTTTGGTGAGTTTCCAGATATACTCTGGTTGTCCAGTGAGCAGTCATGAGTGTGTGTCCCTGGCATTGTTTTATCATGAACTTTTCTGGCTGTAGTCAAGGCTCACTAACAGGACAGTCGCATGCCAGACGTTTAAATTTGCCCCAGAGTACTTCTTAACGTTTGCTACTTGGAAAACAGAAAAATGGGAATTCAAGTTCATGAATAGAAAACAAAGATTGTGAAGGTAGATTTTTACAATTTCAAAGTCAATGCCGTTACTAGAATTAAGATTTTTTTCCCGTAAGTTACTATTGTTTTAAATTTCCTTTTTTTAAAATTAAAAAAAATTATTTATTTATTTGGCTGCTTCGGGTCTTAGTTGAGGCACACGGGCTTTTCTCTAGCTGCGGCGTGGGGGCCTACTTGCCCCGCGGCATTCGGGATCTTGGTTTCCTGACCAGGGATCCAACCGGAGTCCCCTGCATTGGAAGGTGGATCCTTTGCCACTGGACCACCGGGGAAGTCCCTTAAATTTCTATACACTGCCAGAAGTGGGAGGGAGACCACAGGTTATTTAGTCCAATCCCTTCATTTTTTTTTTTTTTTTTTTGCTGTACGCGGGCCTCTCACTGTTGTGGCCTCTCCCGTTGCAGAGCACAGGCTCCGGACGTGCAGGCTCAGCGGCCATGGCTCACGGGCCCAGCCGCTCCGCAGCATGTGGGATCTTCCCGGACCGGGGTACGAACCCGTGTCCCCTGCATCGGCAGCATCGGCAGGCAGACCCTCAACCACTGCGCCACCAGGGAAGCCCCGACCCCTTCATTTTAAAGATGGAAAACTGAGATCCATGGAGTGTGGGGGGCTGCCCAAGGTCACACAGCTCATTAGGAGCAGAAGTAAGAACCCTGGTCCCCTCCAACCCCCCAGGCCCCTGCTCTTTCTCCAACATGTTTCTTAAGATATTTTAGTTATTAACTAAACATTCACAGTTAAAGATCTGAGCAGTAGCTGGAGCAGGGCATGCTATGTTTTCAGTCCATTGGCAGTATAACCTCAGTGGATTTTATGAGTACAGATGGTCCCTGGCTTACCACGCTTCGACTCTGGCTTTTTCGACTTTTACGATGGTGTAAAAGTGATACACACTCAGTAGAAACCATACTTTGAATTCTGATTTTTTTCTGGGCTAGTGATATGCAGTGATACTCTCTTATGATGCTGGGCACTGGTAGCCACAGCTCTCAGTCAGCCGTACGCTCATGAGGGTGAACAGCTGACACACTTACAACCACTCTGTACTCAGACCCATCCTGTTTTTCACGTTCAATACAGTATTCAACCAATCAGGTGAGACAGTCAACACTTCGTTATAAAGTAAGCTTTGTGTTAGATGATTTTGCCCAACTGTAGGCTAATGTAGATGGTCTGAGCATGTTTAAGCTGGGCTAGGCTAAGCTATGATATTTGGTAGGCTGGTGTATTAAATGCACTTTCTACTTAAAATACTTTCAACTTATGATGGGTTTATCGGGACACAAACCCATGGTAAGTGGAGGAAGATCTGTATCGTTCTTTTATTTCATCATTTATCACCAACACTTTCGTGAGCAAATGCTTTGTGCCAGGTCTTGGGGTCAGTACTAGGAATACCAAGTAGAATCAGATACGGTTTAAGCTCTCAAAGGCAACTTGTACCAAAAATGTGTGTGTGTGTGTGTGTGTTCGTGCACGTGGATGCGTGTGCCCCCAGCTAGAAGCCCCGTCCATAGTGTCTTTTACAAGAGATCACTATGCCTTCCAGTTAGGAAACTGGCTTCGATAGCTCTGGTCCAGTGACTTTGAAAGTCAGAGGAGTTAACATTCCCAGTGTCCCATTAGGTAAAAGTGTCTTTCTCTGTTTTATTTCCAGCCAGAGCTGGAGGAGGATTCACTGGTCCTGAGCATGCTGTCTCATTGGCTGATGGAGGCGTCTGTGCCAATGATTAGACACGAACATATGTGAGATCACACACACACACACACACACACACACACACACACACCCCATGCAGAACGAGCTCTAGAAGCGCAGACTCTTAGTTCTGGATTATAGGATTCTTCTTTGTCAGATGAGACAATTGAGACCCAGAGTAGTTTAACCACTTGCTTAACTTGCTAATTAGTTAATCCAGATAGCTAGTGGATTCCTTAAACCATTTAAACTTTTAGTTTATTCAGGAACTAGAAAAAGGGAAGGGGTTTCTCTTAGAAGTGACTTCATCTGAAATGTCACTGCTCCTAAGATAACATCTTGGAGAGACATCAAGGCGGCCGTGGTCTCTGCAGTTCCTTCGTAGAACCCCAGGAAGTCACAGCTGTTAGGGAGGATTCCAAGCGACTGGAAGTCACATCAGACTGTCCCAGATGCCAGTTGCCCCCTCTGACAGAGGCCTGAGACACCCAGGCTGGGGCTGGGGCAGGTGCTGGGCAAGCTTCCATCTCCCCCCACTTCCAGCCCATAGAGTCCCTATGGGGAGCTGGCAGGGTGGCAGGAAGGATGAAGGATGTGTTCACAGCACAGGTCCCACCACAAGATGTTTTGGTTTAAGCATGGGATTATTGTTCTCTCTTCAAAGCCCAGTGATAAAAGCCTCTCAGGTGTGCCCTGCAGAGGCAGGAGGCTTTGCTGCCAGACCTTCTCTCAGTGAGTAAGTTAGCCCATCCACAGTCTCAGAACCCAGGGCTCCTTGAGTGGGAGAGACATCCTAGTCGACTGAGTACAAGTTCCCACTGATGGGTTCCTTCCAGAATATTCTGCTCCTGCTTGCACTCCTCCAGAGACAGGGCATGTGCTCCTTTACAAGAGCACCGTTTCCAGCTTTCACGGGGAAAGGCCACTTTCCTGTAATGTCGATCTGGGGTCTCAGCCCTGCAGCCGGGGGGCTCACCCTGCTCTCTGCTGTCTGCTGCCCTGTGGAGGTTTGAGTCCAGTGTGTATAGTGCTCCAGGCCAGTCATCCACAGGTCAGTGCTTGGCCACCCGTCCTAGACGTGGCTGTGAGACCCTCGCCCCCCTCTGCACAGGGGGCTCCTGAAAGGGTGAGCTCCAGATCTGCTGGAAAACCAAAAGCCAAAAAGTCCAGTCGCAGACTGACCAAATCAGAGATAAATAGGGCTGTGGTCTCCCTGGCCTCAAGGGTTCTCAACAACATGGAACATAGAAGCCGCAGAGCGATTGGGATTTCCTACCTACTGCCTTGCGAACTCTGCCATAAGTGCGTCTTCTCAGCCCGGGAGCTCGGTTAGACGCCCCAGAGCTGCGGCCTCTCCTCTATTCCTCTCTGAATCCTCGCTCTCAGCATAAATTCTAGCTGGAGGCAGAGAGCTTTCTGGGTGTTTTAGAAATAGCCAGAGTACGAACCACTATATGCCTGCTGTCGTCGATTTTATGGGCTCCAGCTTGGGGATTCAAGACTGCAGGCTCACTCTGCACTGTGTTCTGGGCCACTGGTCACAGGAGCCCGTGGTCAAGGGAGCAATGGAAGTGAGTGGAGATCTGTGCGCTGGGGCAGGAACCCCAGCTCCAGCGTCATGTAAGACTTGATGGTTAACCACCGGCCATTTGGCTGACATCAAGTAAGCGGCGGAGGCCAAGGCTGGGCCAGGTTGCAGCGCATCTGGGGGAACTCTCGGAACAGAGTGTGACCCTGACGTCCCAGAGGTGACCCTGGAGGACTGGGCAGTGTTTGTTTCTGTTTTTGTTTTTGTTTTTTGCGGTACGCGGGCCTCTCACTGCTGTGACCTCTCCCGTTGTGGAGCACAAGCTCTGGAAGCGCAGGCTCAGCGGCCATGGCTCACGGGCCCAGCCGCTCCGCAGCATGTGGGATCTTCCCGGACCAGGGCACGAACCCGTGTCCCCTGCAGCGGCAGGCGGACTCTCAACCACTGCGCCACCAGGGAAGCCCTGGACTGTTTCTTAATGAACTCTCCCAGGCACCTTTCACCCACTCAGCAACGTTTATATTCAGCAGAGTAATCCTGGCGAAAACGACTCTTTGATTGCCGGCCTAACTGGATGAGCAAACCCCCTAGGGGTTATTTGAACAAGAGTATAAACGATCTCAAGAATGTGACCTGACCTAGTAAGTACAGGGGAAAATAAGGAAAGCTTCCGTGAGGTCTTTGGGGATTAAGTGGTGGGCGTGAGGGGTGGGTGGATGACTCTGTCATGTGTCCTGCTTCTTATGCACCAGTAGGGGCACCATCTAGAAGCAGAAAGAACAAAGGGGAGTTCACCTGCTCTGCAGTGGGCTAGGTAGCTGCGCAGGCCTGTGCACTTAGAAAAATGCTGTTTACGCTTCCCATCAACACACGGTAATGACCCTGGGAATTAATGTGTGTGCTTGGGAGAATGTGTGTGTCCGTGTGCGTGTGTGTGTGTGTGTGTGTCTTCATTTGATGACCTACAAGAATGAGGGGGCTATTTGTCCTGTGCATGGGTGGAGAGACGACTTAGGAAAAACCCCAAATGTAGTATCGCAAAGCCCAAGGCCGATGTGAATTATCCTGCTGAGCCGCAGCCCGACTTGAATTATCCTGCGAGGCCAACAGTGGCATTGGATTACAGTTACACTAAATAATTCAGCCTGGGAGGTAGACTGCGAAGGATTATGGTGTCGCCCAGATTACTTAACTAAAGAAGAAAGTGGAAGAGGCAGATCATCCTAGGGTCAGACCACATTGTGTCCACTCAGGGAGATGGCTTGGGGTTTCCCTCAAGCAGGGAGGGAGATCCACTCTGTAGCGGTGGAACTCTGGAGTTGCTCTCAGGAAGAGTCATGGATCTGAGCTTGAGCTCTGTTCAGCCCTCGGTCTGTGTGAAGAGGAAAAGCCCGTCGAACTCAGCCACTGCCTCATTCGGGGTGAGGACCCTCTTGTGATTGGGAGACCCTTTTAGGAGCAACCGCCCTGTCTTGATTCCAGCTCCTCTCAGCCCAAGGCTGCCACCTAGGCTGCTGTCACCAGGCCTACTCCCTGAGGAGCAGAGACGTTGGCTACTGTGCCCAATCCCCCTCAGATACCAAGGGACGAGGATGACTATATACTGCTTTATACTGCTTACTCGGAGGCAGTTTATTTGAAACTGATACAGAATTCTTAAAATTAGTAAAGAATTTTATAATTTATAAAATAATTATAATTATACTCCAATAAAGATGTTAAAAAAAAAAGACAGTATGGTACTGGCACAAAAACAGAAATATAGATCAATAGTACAGGATAGAAAACCCAGAGATAAACCCATGCACATATGGTCACCTAATTTATGAGAAAGGAGGCAAGAACATGCAATGGAGAAAAGACAGCCTCTTCAATAACTGGTGCTGGGAAAACTGGACAGCTACATGTAAAAGTATGAGATTAGATCACTCCCTAACACCATACACAAAAATAAACTCCAAATGGATTAAAGACCTAAATGTAAAACTAGACACTATAAAACTCTTAGAGGAAAACATAGGAAAAACACTCTTTGACATAAACCACAGCAAGATCTTTTTTGACCCATCTCCTAGAGTAATGGAAATAAAAACAAAAATAAACAAATGGGACTTAATTAAACTTAAAAGCTTTTGCACAGCAAAGGAAACCATAAACAAGACGAAAAGAAAACCCTCAGATGGGAGAAAATATTTGCAAATGAAACAACAGAAAAAAGATTAATCTCCAAAATATACAAACATCTCATGGAGCTCAATATCAAAAAACAATCCAATTAAAAAATGGGTGGAAGACCTAAATAGACATTTTACCAAAGAAGACATATGGATGGCCACAAGGCACAGGAAAAGATGCTCAACATCACTAATTATTAGAGAAATGCAAACCAAAACTACAATGAGTTATCACCTCACACCAGTCAGAATGGCCATTATCAAAAAAAATCTAGAAACTATAAATGCTGGAAAGGGTGTGGTGAAGAGGGAGCCCTCCTGCACTGTTGGTGGGAATATAGATTGATACAACCACTATGGAGAACAGTATGGAGGTTCCTTAAAAAACTAAAAATAGAACTACTATATGACCCAGCAATCCCACTACTGGGCATATACCCTGAGAAAGCCATAATTCAAAAAGAGTCACGTACCACAATGTTCATTGCAGCTCTATTTACAATAGCCAGGACGTGGAAGCAACCTAAGTGTCCATCGACAGATGAATGGATAAAGATGTGGCACATATATACAAGGGAATATTACTCAGCCATAAAAAGAAATGAAAATGAGTTATTTGTAGTGAGGCGGATGGACCTCGAGTCTGTCATATATAGTTAAGTAAGTCAGAAAGAGAAAAACAAATACCGTATGCTAACACATATATATGGAATCTAAAAAAAAAAATGGTACTGATGAACCTAGTGGCAGGGCAGGAATAAAGACGTAGACATAGAGAATGGACTTGAGGACACTGGGAGGGGAGGGAGAAGCAGGGGCGAAGTGAGAGTAGCATCGACATATATACACTACCAACTGTAAAATAGTTAGTTAGTGGGAAGCAGCAGCATAGCACAGGGAGATCAGCTTGGTGCTTTGTGACCGCCTAGAGGGGTGGGATAGGGAGGATGGGAGGGAGGCTCGAGAAGGAGGGGATATGGGGATATATGTATGCATATGGCTGATTCACTTTGTTGTACAACAGAGACTAACACAGTATTGTGAAGCAATTATACTCCAATAGATCTATTAAAAAAAAAGACAATCTAGAGTGTGTGCTCTCTTAGGGCAGGAATGATCATCCTACTTTACAGTACTTTGCATAAGTTGATGTTCAATAAATGTTTCTTGAGTTGAAATAAAAAAAAAAAAGAGGGCTTCCCTGGTGGCGCAGTGGTTGAGAGTCCGCCTGCCGATGCAGGATACACGGGTTCGTGCCCTGGTCCGGGAGGATCCCACATGCCGCGGAGTGGCTGGGCCCGTGAGCCATGGCCGCTGAGCCTGCGCGCCCGGAGCCTGTGCTCCGCAACGGGAGAGGCCACGACAGTGAGAGGCCTGCGTACCGCAAAAAAAAAAAAAAAAAAAAAAAATGTATGTGAAGCAGCAACGAAGACCCAACGCAACCAAAAATAAATAAATAAATTAAAAAGATAAATAAAATTCCAGGGTCCTGAAATAACCATCATTAGCAAACATTGTGGAAGAGCATTAATGATATCACCATAGAACATACTAGTTAAAACATGACCTTTTCATTTTTGCTTCAAATCCATTTTATATACTGTTAAAAGTCATTTTATAGGAAACGTTTTACTTTTTAAAATTTTATAATTCTTTTTAGAGCTCTTTGCTCACATGTGAATATGGCATTTGATCTTTGCAGCAGTCTTGGGCGATAGGAAGGACGGTGACATTTTGTCATTCCCATCTTACAGCTGAGCACATGAAGGCTGAATGCATTTCCAAATCCACATAGCTGAGAAGGCACTGATCTGCGATTCCATGCCTGATGCCTTTCCACTGCCCCAAGGTGGGGAAGTCGGGCCATCAGAGTGTAAAATTTTCTTTTTGCTCCACCAAATGAGAGGTGGCACTCAATCTGGTCCTCATAGAAATGCTGTTATAAGGCAGGTCCCGAACAGCTCGGCTGTTACCAGGGAGAGGGTATAATTTGGGGAACTCAGCCTGGGTGGTCTTTATTCTGGAAATCTCACTTGTGATTAACTCTACTATTATCAGACAAGATTACGTGTGGGAACCAGAAGCAGTTGGTTTTGACTCTGTCCCTGACTCAGAGTCATGCTGTACTCTGTGCTCCTCGGGCTGCTCCCCGGATTCCACGTCTGAGGCCACTAACTCTCCCTAAGCTCAGTGTGAAAGCTGCCAAATGAAACTCGGGCATCACGTCCCCATGGTGACCACTGCTCTCCAGGTCCCACGGTGGCCACGCCCCTTCCTCCCCAGGGCAATGCTCCGGCCCCAGTGTGGGCTGACCCTGACACTCAGCTGTTAGTTGCTGCTAGTTAGGATATCCATTTCAGGTGCCGGAGCCGATGGCCTGGGCCGTGACTCCGGGTGGGAATCTCAGTTGCAGCTTTGGTGAATGGCTATTTCACCTCTGATTTTCACCCCAAAGCACCGACTTTTTCTGTCTCAGTTTCTTAATCTATAAAACGGGTGTTTAAGCAGCTGCCATATTACCACACAGCCGCTGTGATATTCTAGGGGGTGACACGGAGACGCACACGGTGGGCTCCTGCTCTGAGTGCTGCGTTATCTTATTTGTTCTTCAAAACCACCCTCTGGGTAGATATTCTTACCCCCATTTTACGGATGGAGAAACTTTGGCATGGAGAGATTTAGTAACCCGGTGAGAAATCGAAACAGAGCAGCCCCTGACATTTGGAAGCTAGACTCCCATTCACAGCCAGCGGTGTTCTTCTCCTGTTGGACATAAACAATCTCACAGGATACCAGCCTCTCACAGGGCACCCTGAGACCAGGCTAAGATGGACCCAGCAAGACCTCCTTGTAGTTTTGTCTAAGCACAGACAAAAACACTGCTGTGACACCCGCAAAATACCTCTGCCCCTGTGCCCCGAAAGAGTGACAGCAGCTTCTTGACAGCGTGATCCTCGACGTAGCCCTCCTTGTAGAAAGATTTACTGAGATACCCAACCATAGACTTGTTCCATTTTCTAACAACATCCAAACTCCCACTTCCTTAGACCCCCCCACACCCCAAGCCGCCCAACAAAATCCAAACCCTGTAATTGGTTCTTTCTAACACCCTCTTACTGGGACACCCCTGGTGTGCGTTCTCTCTTGCTGCAATGAGTAATAAACCCAACTTGTTCAACTACAGGTGTGATCCTGGTGGATTTCCTGGAGGGCGCTGACCCTTGTCCAGGGTCCCGTAGTTGATGAAGGATGAAGACAGGATTTAAACTGAGGAATCAGACTTTTCTGATTCCAGAGCCTGTGCAGTACCATATGGGACTTCTAGTCTAGGAGAGCGGTGAGAACGAGTAATCTCAGCCCGGTCAAGTGCTTCAAGCTCTCAAGGGAAACTCACAATCAGATGGAGGATCAAAGCTCTGGCATCCACTCCTGGTGGCCTTGACATCCTGAACTTCCCATATGCGCAGGAATCACCCCTGCTTGATGGTTTTCTACATGCTGACTGTTGGAAAGAGGAAACAGTGAACGCAAACACTTCTAACCTGTCATGTGGTCATACCCCTTGGACAGGCCAACAGAAGGGGGACGCCCACGGCCTGCAGAGTGAATGCCCCACCCGCCTCCAAGGCCAGCCTCGTGGTGCCTGACACATGGAGGCTACCATGTGCTCTGCTGGTGAGGACAGCCAAAACCCCTTCCCAGTATTGTCCTTTGTTCCTGACGATGCCTACAGCAGTGTCTTTGATCCCAGCAGGACACTGGCCTGAGATGTAAGGAGATGACTAGCCATCCTCACAGACCCCTAGAGCCCAGCGGTCCGTATACATGATGGCTTTTGACCCAGACTTTGGCATAGCTCCCACCTGAGAGCATCTGGTACCAATACCAGGGCATCACCCTTGACGCTGCAGCTGCTAAAATAACGACAATTACTGTGGTCCCCATTCACCAGCACCATTTGTAGTACTATGCCAGGACATTTTTTATACTTCTGTGATCCTCATAAAAAACCCTATGAGGTGGATATTATAGGTGGATTTTACAGATGAAGAAGCTGAGACTCAGAAAGTTTGATACTAATCTAAGCTGACAGATCGTAAGTGGCAGGGCCAAGATGTGGCTCGAGATCTGTCTCCCAGCCACTCTACTGCTTCCTCCTCTCTGGTCTCTGAGCATCCGGCTGTCCTACTTGCACCCCGGTGCCTGCAAAGATCATTCGAGACCACGGTGGTTGCTGTGCTCCACCCGACCCCCATTCAGGACAGAAGGACTTCACCTCCGGTTACTGGGACCGCAGCTGGCCGACGGCCTCTTTGGGAATCGCCCTCTGCTGCAGGCAGCTGCCTTGCTGATGGCCGTGCCCCTTCTAGGGCACAGCCCACATCCAGTGACTGATCAGTGGGGGAAGGTAGACAGGCCTGGCTCTTGCCTCAGCTGGGTACAGCTCCGACGGCTACCCCAACTTCAGAGTTCCCTGTGGGGTCAGCTGAGGCCTTGTTGGGACTGCAGTGCAGCCCACCTTCTCCCCCTGCCCAGCCCTGTTTCCTTCCTTCTCACATAGGTGGTCACCCTGAAGGCGCTCCCTGGGAAACTTCCTGCACACTGTTCTCCATCCCAGAGTCCACTTTCTGGGGGGCACCCCCTGTGACAAAGATGTTTTACAAGATTAGCTGGAGGTTTGCAGATTTACCCGCTGGCTTCCGTAAGCACTTTCAGTGTCTATAAGAGGCTGGTGTCCCCAGAAGGAATGACAGGCATTCTTGTGTCCTTGGCGTCAGTCAGCATGGCTTGAATCCTGGATCCATCTGATGGACTGTAGGCTCTGACCCATTTACAGGACGTTTTCTGCCACAAAGTTTTGCTAAACATATTTTTAGTAGGAAAGCCCAGAGTTAGCCTTTTCTTTAAAAAAATAATTTGCAGATTAGAGGGCCTGACAGTCCAAGTTTATTTTTAAGGTAAATGAAGGATATCCTCTTTTATAGTTTAACCCCTAAAGCACAATCAATGATTTACAATGCCTTGACCAGAGCAAACAGTGTGGTAATGAAGATATTATTACCTGGGACTTCCCTGGTGTCGGCCTGCCAATGCAGGGGACATGGGTTCGAGACATGGGTTCGATACCTGGTCCAGGAAGATCCTACATGCCATGGAGCAACTAAGCCCTTGCGCCACAACTACTGAGCCTGTGCTCTAGAGCCCGCGAGCCACAACTACTGAGCCCGCGTGCCACGGCTACTGAAACCCTTGCACCTAGAGCCCGTACTCCGCAACAAGAGAAGCCACCGCAATGAGAAGCCCGCGCACCGCAACGAACAGAAGCCCCTGCTCGCCGCAACTAGAGAGAAAAGCCTGAGTGCAGCAATGAAGGCCCAACACAGCCAAAAAATAAAATAAATAAATTAAATTAAATTAAAAAAAAAGATATCATTACATGATTTCACAATTGGTTACTTATTTAGTTCTTTCTGCTGGCCTCTGTGCTAGGGGCTAGTCAGGGAGACACAGATGAAAGTTTCTGCGTTTGGAGGAGCCTACCATCTAGTAGGAGAGCTGACATCAAACCTGTCATAATGAAAAATACAATGATGATGGTTTTGAGGATCTAGAGTCTCGTTTAAAATGTTGAATGAAAAAAAAAGTGGACATTGTATTTCCATACTAATTCAATAAAAGTTATAAAGAGACAGATAAGAAACTGTTGTCCAGAGCTATTACAAAGAGGAGTATGATTTAGGCGTTTGCTCATCTGTCTCCCTAGCCTCAGGCAAGCCTCGGCTGTAAGCTGACTTTGGGGCTGCCCAGAACCTTTAAGAGAAATCTTCAGCTTGAATTGTGTGTGAAAGTGCTTGATGAGTTTGTCCCCTTCAGGCCACCTGCTGGTGTCTTAAGCGTTATTGTCCTAAAATATTGATTGTATCTCTTTCCTACTCAAAAATCTCTAACGCCTCTCCTTCCACCCCCTTTGCCTCCTGGATATAAAGTTCAACCCCTCTTCTTCCATTATTTCCCCAAGAATGTTCCTCTGTGGTCCAATTGGTCCACTCTCTGGACTCCAAACCCAGGGGACCCTTCAAAGTGTCCTGGTCTCCTTGCCTTTACTCAGGCCAGTCCCCTCTCCTGGGATGTCCTCTTCACTTCTCTTGACCTGTCCAAATAGCACACATATTTCAGGCCAGCCAGAATTTTATCTCCTCCGTAAAGTCTTCCCCAAACATCCCAACCTGAAGTGACCTGTCACTTCTGAGAGGTCTTGCATTATCCCTTTATGCGACAATGAAACCCCATTGTCCTGTGATAGCCCTTCATTCTGCCCTTGAACTGTCATTTAGATGTGTTCTCTCAGTCTTCCGGGAGTCTACACGTCTCCCCAGCACTAAGCTGGAAGGGTCAGGCTTGGTGTCCCAAGAAGCGTCCCTTCGGGGAGCAGCATTGCCTGTCCTCTGTGCTGTAAATTATAGGGCCAGGCGAGAAACGAGAAGCTTCTCCCTTCACCTCTTCATGAAGATTCGGCACATTTGGCTTCTCCAAATATTGAATAGAATCGAGCCAGCTACTTTGGAGGAAAGAGATAGCATTTTTCACTGTTGAGAATAAACTAATCCAACTTCCTTTCCTTTTTAAGGAAAGTAATACATCGAAAGGGAAAAAAGAGACTTATATGACCCTAACTTGGTTCTCTGGGAACAGTGTCCCCTGGCCTCAGTCCCGAAAAGAGGAAAGAAAATGTTTTTCAAAATGCTAGTGGCCCTACGCATTTGAGATCCATTTCAGTTTTTTTTAGAAAAGTGAATTGTGATCCGTGTGTGTGTGTGTGTGTGTGTGAGGGTGCCTGCCGGTGTGTGGTATGTGTCCTGATGTATGTGTGTCCAAATATCCGGTCATGATGCCCTTGAACTTTTCTTAAGTTGAAACAGATCCGGAATGGTGTCCCTACAGCTCCAAGTGATGCCCGGGCCCAGCCTTCATGGGACAGGGCGGGAAGCAGACCCACAGTAGAGGAGGACTTACAAGGGACACAGGGTGTCAGCTGCAGCCGAAGCTGTTATTTTTAAAACAGACACAGAAACCCACAGGATTACACCCTGCTCTTCCTGCCTCCCAAGGCCACGGGTGTGTCCTGGCAAAGGGGAGTCCCTGACACACTCTGCCAGGCTCAGCGGCGGGGAGGGCCCTGAACTAAACTACTCCTTGGCCTTTGCTGCTTCAGTAAAAGCAGAAACCACAACACCCCTCCTCCCAGCAGGGTCCAGGGCCTGGGCTCCAGACACTTCTGAAAGGCCTCCTGCCTGCCTGTCTGGGTACCAAGCCCAGACCCTGGACTCGTTCATTCTTCTCTGGGGCTGCTTTGGCCTCTCTGTTAGGTCCCTCACCTTCCCAAGACAGCCAAGAGGAAACTGAAGTGCCCATCAGTTTGAGGCACGTCTGTTGACACTTTCTCTTGAGAACCCTAAACCTGGGGGTGGGAGGAGCATTTCACTCATGCGGGGTAGGAGGCTCCAAGAGGGGGAGTGGTGCCCGACGGCACCCCAGCCCAAGCCGGTCGTGGAAACTTGGACTTAACGCAGGAGAGAGACTTGATGGGGTTCCTAAGGGTTTGGCTCAGACTGAGGAACCCACCAATTCTGCTTCTGTCTCTGCTCCTCCCAGGGCCTGGGAAGATGGGCACGTGGCAGGGGCAGTCAGAGAGGAGGTGGACAGTTATTCTGAGCAAACTCTCCAGGGGCCAAGCCCAGTGTGAGGTGCCCACACATGCACCATCTCATCCAACTGCTGCTGTGATAGCCAAGCAAGGAGCAGGGCAGTCAGGCTCCGGGAGATCAAAGCCCGAGGGAGGCCAGGGATGCCCCTGCTCACTTGTGACCGTGTCCGAGTGGCATCTAAGAGGACCTCCATACCCGCCACGACAGCAAAAAAGAAGTTGTGTGTGTATCATACAAGGACAGGCTGTTAGGACGTAGTTTGAGGATGGGACTGGTAGGAAGTGCACTAGGGAATTATCAGCGTGGCCAGTGTCAGGAGGGCTGTTGCTCTGGGGATGGCCCTGAATCTGGGCTTGCTCTGACCCTGCCCCTTGTTTCTTCGGATTCCCTGTGTCCACCAGGTAGAACAAGTAGAAGGCCGGGCACTCAGGAGAGGGGTCCAGGATACAGACGTGCGTTTGGGAAGAAAGAGCCACAGGCTGTTATGGCCTGAGTGTAGGTGTCCCCCAAATTTATATGCTGAAGCTCTAACCCCATAGGAGATGGTATTTGGAAGTAGGGCCTTTGGGAGATAACTAGGTTTAGATGAGGCCATGAAGTCAGGGCCCCTGCGGTAGGATTAATGTCCTTATAAGGCGAGGTAGAGACTGGAGCTAGCTTTCTCCCCACCATATGAGGTCAGAGTGAGAGGGCATCTGAAAGCGAGGAAGAGGGCTCTTTCCAGAATCTGACCATGCTGACACCCAGCCTCCAGAGCTGTGAGGAATAAATGTCTGTTGTTTTAGCCACCCTGTCTATGATATTCTGTTATGGCAGCCAGAGCTAACCTTACACTCTGAGTTCTGGGGAAACTGAGACAATGGTGCAGGCACGAGCTCCCAGCAGTGGGGGGATGGGGGCGTGTCGGGGAGGGTGGCTGTGAAGCAGACCGGGCTGGCGATAGGACTCGGAGTGCACCCAGACTCTTGTCTGGCCGTGCCAGCCTGCCCCTCACCCCCCTTCTGCCTGGGCTGGCTGAGACAGGTAACTTCCTCAGACACCTGCTTTGGACGAAGCAGTGACTCCTGGGCCAGACGTGCACTTTAGCTCCCGCTGTGTAATTAAAGGATAAACAGTAATGGGGAGCTGAGCCCGGCACGCAGCTCTCTGTCTGTGGAGATGCTTGGCCGTGTCTGGCCACGTAGCGGCTCAGCTGACCTCGGGTACCTCCCCTCCCCTCCCCTCCCCTCCCCGCCCCTCCCCTCCCGAGGGAATTCTCCCTCTCAGAGCTTTACTCCTAGGGCAGCTGAGTAGTAGGGGAGAAATAACTGAGTCTCCTGGGTGGATAGAGCCTTCAGACCTGCGCGCAGGGCCTCCCTCCGGCACTCTCCTGATGAGCCCAGCCTCCCCCGCCCCTCCCTGCCCCCCACCCCGGTCTCCTGCTGAATTTCTGGCCAATGAGTCCTTCTAATGTGAAGGGCCTGGGACCAGGGCCTCCTGACTACGGAGGGTTTGGCCTCACATGGTATCGGACGGAGTACCGACTTGGTCCC
Source organism: Pseudorca crassidens (assembly GCF_039906515.1). Lineage (NCBI taxonomy): Eukaryota > Metazoa > Chordata > Mammalia > Artiodactyla > Delphinidae > Pseudorca > Pseudorca crassidens. Next base: position 76,858,729 of record NC_090309.1, on the reverse strand, counting down.
CAATGTGAGGTTGTGGAAGGACGCACTTCGGGACAGGGCCATCAATAAGGAGCCTGGGTGGGCGGAGAGCCCGGGGGGGCGGGTCCTGCGGCCTATGGGGAGACCACAGCCAGATTTCTGTGCTGAGTCAACATACAGGTTCCTTCCAGCTGGAAAACCCTGTGTTCTGTAAGCTTCCTCTTTTATTTATTTTAATTTTAATTTAATTTAATTTTATTCATTTTTTTGTAATACAGCAGGTTCTTATTAGTTATCTATTTTATACATATTAGTGTATATATGTCAATCCCAATCTCCCAATTCATCACACCACCACTTTCCCCACTTGGTGTCCATACGTTTGTTCTCTACATCTGTCTCTATTTCTGCCCTGCAAACCAGTTCATCTGTACCATTTTTCTAGGCTCCACATATATGCGTTAATATACGATCTTTGTTCTTCTCCTTCTGACTTACTTCACTCTGTCTGACAGTCTCTAGATCCATCCACGTCTCTACAAATGACCCAATTTCATTCCTTTTTATGGCTGAGTAATATTCCATTGTACATATGTATCACATCTTCTTTATCCATTCGTCTGTCGATGGGCGTTTAGGTTGCTTCCATGACCTGGCTGGTGTAAATAGTGCTGCAATGAACGTTGGGGTACGTGTGTCTTTTGAATTACGGTTTTCTCTGGGTGTATGCCCAGTAGTGGGATTGCTGGGTCATATGGTTGAACTTCCTCTTTTAAAGGGCTCAGTGGAGGTGATTTCCAGCTCCTCTTATATCTGCATCCTGAAGGTGCTTTCTGTGCTCTAGAAGTCTGAGCAGCTTCTTTAAACCTGCCTTGGACAGTTGACCAGGTGGTGGTGTGGGTCAGCAAGGAGGATTGGGAAGAGGGAGGGGGAGGGTAAGCCAGGGAGGTTGTAGACTAGGGTGGTGATATTTAAGAAGGATCTGCCCAAACCCGGAGCTATGGACACCTGGGCAGCCCCAGTTCTGTGCTTTTGAGGTGCTGGTTTGGATACTCCATTTTCTGGTACCTTTTAGGAAATGAAAGACACTTAAGAATTCAGGCATCGGCAAGAGGCAACCTCGCTCCTGTCCCTCTGCCCAGCCCTGCAGCCGGCCTGCCTCCCCACAAACACTCACTTCCTGTCTCCTGTTTGGCTCCTGCCCGGGAGCACAGCCAGAGGGAAGTGTCCAGCTCTGGACATGCTTCCAGGTGAGGGAGGACGAGCTTCATCAGATCTGACAGGCTGCATCCTGCCCAGGGAGTGTTGACAGATTGGGCTGCATTTTAAACTGCTTGGTGCAGCCTTTTACCAGTCAGGTGAGGTGTCCCAGCAGGCCTAGCCACACTAGTGCCCACCCTGTGTGTTGTACAGCCGGGGGGGACCGAGGCCAGGAGAGGCGAACGGTCCTGCCTGGGTCCTAAGCTTCCTGGGCAGGATGCAGGGCTTGTTCCTGCTGAGGCTAGGTGGTTGTGCTCTGATGGACCCTCCCCTCCATGCCCGTGGCCCCCTCTTGGGTGTCTGGCTTGGTCCAGGTCTCCGGGCCTGTGGGACAGGCGCCTGAGGGCTGCTGGTTTAGCATCCACAGCAGCAACTCAGAGCCTCAGCCTGATGCCTGGGTCCTGGCTCATAGATGGTCATCCTCATGTCCATTCCTTCTTGAGTGTGGGTTGTGGGTGCCCCGTGATGTGGAGGCTCAGGGAGCCTGCAAAACACTGAAATGTGAAAGAGGCAGCGCAGTTGGGGGATGGAGCCCCAGGCAGCCTCGGGAAACGGGCTCATCCCCTGCTGTGCCATGCAGGTCTTCTAAGGTGCATCTTCTCCCCCACTGCACCCGTTTGCTTGGTGAAGGGGTTGAGTGGATGCCCGAAGGCCTGACACTGGGCTGCAGGGCTGCTGCTTGCTCTCTGTATCGCTTTCTTTCAATCTCTCTCTCCCTCTCCCTCCCTGCCCTTCTCCCCACCTCCCTCCCCCACCTCTTGTCAACTAGGACTCCCAAGCCACAGTCTGAACAAACAAGGAGGACCCTAGCCCTTTTTACTATTACTTTCTCCGAGGAGAAATCTTCTAAGCCAAAGGGAAACCCAATTTCTGTGCCCTTTCGTCTTTTTAAAAAAATTACTCCCTAATCTATCTATTAAAAAACAACCTCAAGCAGGATCCTAAATAAATGAGCTTTAAGCAAGGAAGTTATTGATGTGATTCATTCTCCCTCGGGGCGGATATGCAATTTATCTTTCAGCAAAGTGCACAGTGACTTAACCTAAGAACAATGGCCATCAGTCCCATCTGTCTCCATGAGAAAGAAGCAGAATTCCCCATCAGCACCAGGGGCTCTGGCCCCATTATGGACTTCTCTGGAGGTGCTCCCCTAATGGTGACACTCAACTGAAATGGGCTCAGAGAACGCAGAGCCTCGGGCAGGGGAAGGATGCATGTGGACCCCCGGGGCTGAGAGCTGGGCAAGGGGTCACCTCTCCTTTCTAAGGGGGGACCTGTCCACCTCAGGAGCCTGTGCTGATTGGCTCAACCTCTTCCTCTTCCTCTCTTGCACCCTGGAGTCTCCTTCTAGGTTGCTGCAAGGAGAAGGGTGCCCCCCGGCATGGGGCGTTCACTCCCCTGGTTTTCTGTGCCCTCAGTGCAGTTGTGGGGCTGCTCTGAAGGAGTAGGGGGATAGGGGTCGGGGTAGAGGGGTAACATTCCTGTGGTTGGCACTACGTTGGCACCTAGGCACTTGGCGCTGTAGCAGCTGCTACCCTGCTCCACAGTCACTGAATCATGGGCTGGAACAGGGCCAGGGACGTGGAATTGAATCCTTTCTTCTTTTTCTTTCCAGAGGAGATAACTGCCATTCCTCTTTCTCAGTTCAACTTGGGGACAAGGCTGCTTCCTGCCCTGGACTTGTCTGAATTGTCACAGCCCCAGTCCCTCACTTGGTTTGCCAGACCTATGAGCTCAGGCTCTCCCTGCCAGCATCACCCACGGCACCCTGCTTTCTGGAAGCCCAGCATCCTGGGACCTGTGGGTGCTGCCGTGGTAGCGTTACAGGCTAAATTATGAGTAAACCTTCCAGGAGCCATGGAACCTCATGGAAACAGAAGCACTTAGCAATTTAAAGCATTCTTAGAACATTTAAAGCATCAGAGAAAAATAGGACCTCACATTTGGAAGAGATTATTAAAGTAATATATCTTCTTCCAGCACAGCGGCCTCTTCTTCCTCATCCATCTTCTTCCTTTCTTCCTCATCGGCTGCCTCTGAAAGGAAGCTTGTCCTTGTGGTAGACAAGCTTCTCCTTTCCTCTGGGAGCTGTGGGATCCCACACTTTGTAGCACCCTTGCAGTTTGGAAGGGCCGAGCACAAGGAACGTGTGTTCCACTTCTAAGTAGAGGCCCCGAAAAGTCATCTTCTCTGATGTCCCTCTTCCCTCTCAGCATTGGTGCAGCCAAGTGTGTGTTGAGATGGCAGGGCCACAGATCAAAGCTACCTGGGTCATGAAGACACGGCATGGAGGACAGTGCCCTGGAGAAAGGCCAGAGCTCCAGCAGCCTTTATGTGAGCTAGAGGTAAACTTGTTGAGATTTGGAAGCCATTGGTTACCACAATATAACATAGCCTGTCCTGGCTGTGATATTGTGATTTATAATAAGAAATAGATATATATTTGGTCTTCCTCACCATTCCTGGCCCCTCTGCGCTCCTAAGTCCCTTGGAATTTCATAAATGCAGAAACCTGAAAAGGTGGCTTTTGTTATGTTATTGAGGCAACTTTTGGACCCCCATCTAAGGATGGGGGCTGGTTGCCTGGAGAACCAATCAGGGGATTAAAGGGTTGGAACTTTCTGTCCCATCCCCTAACCTTGGGGGAGGGGTAAGGGACTTGAGATTGTGTTCAGTAACCAATGGCCAATGACGTAATCAGTCATGCCTATGTAATGAAGCCTCCATAAAAACCCAAAAGGACAGGGTTCAGAGAGCTTCTGGCTTGTTGAATACGTGGAGATTCGGGAAGAGTGGTACGCTCGGAGGGGACAGGGAAGCTCCACGCCCCTTCCCACATACCTTGCCCTACACGTTTCTTCCACCTGGCTGTTCCTGAATTATATAATTTTGTAATAAACCCGTAATTTAGTAAGTAAAATGTTTTTCTGAGTTCTGTGAGCAGCTCTAGCAAATTAATCGAACCCAAAGGGGGCAGTTATTGAAACCTCTGGTCTATAGCCAGTTGGTCAGAAGTACAGGTTTGGGTTTCATCTGGTGTCTGAAGTTGGGGGGAGGGGATGCACAGTCTCATGGGACCGAGCCCTTAACCTGTGGAATCTGATGCTATCTACAGGTAGCTAGCGTCAGAATTGAGTTGAATTGTAGGACGAACAGCTGGTGTTTGGAGCATTGCCTGGTGGTGGTGGAGTGGGGAGCCTCCCGCCATTGAAATTGCTACTGGAACCCCAAATACTGGCTAATATACCCAGCATGTGTTCCAAACTTATAGGAATGGGAATTCACCATGATTGAGGTTTTGGGGTTCATTGCTGAGCAGCTGTCAGAAAGTTCATTTTCCCCTTGAAGTGAAATCTGCTTCTCAAAACTCCCTCATTTCCCAACCCAAGGAGGTGAAATTCATCCCTAGAACTCTCCTATCTCTCTGTATTGTGGTTCTCAAACTTTAACATGCATTTGAATCCCTTGGGGGGCTTGTTAAAACACAGTTGGCTAGGCTCCATCCACAGTTTCTGATTCAGTAGGCTTGGGACCAGGCCTGGGAGTTTGCATTTTTTAAAAAAATAAATTTATTTATTTTGGACTGCGTTGGGTCTTCGTTGCTGCGCACGGGCTTTCTCTAGTTGCGGCGAGCGGGGGCTACTCTTCCTTGTGGTGTGCACAGGCTTCTCATTGTGGTGACTTCTCTTGTTGCAGAGCACAGGCTCTAGAGCGCAGGCTCAATAGCTGTGGCTCGTGGGCTCTAGAGCGTGGGCTCGGTAGTTGTGGCGCGCGGGCTTAGTTGCTCCGCGGCATGTGGGATCTTCCCGGACCAGGGCTCGAACCCATGTCCTCTGCATTGGCAGGCGGACTCTTAACCACTGTGCCACCAGGGAAGTCCCAGGAGTTTGCATTTTTAATGCGTTCCCAGGGGATGCTGCTGCTGGTGGTCTGGGGGCCACACTTTGAGGACAACTGCTCTGTAACTTCTGTTAGAGCTCCACGCCCCAGGAGCCGACTAGCCTTGCCGGTCATGGCTGCAGAGGTACTCCCGCTCTGCTCGGCCCCACAGAACAGAATCCTGTGCTTTGACCCCCACGCTGAGCTGGGAACGTTCTGCCCCAAACCCACTCCCCCATGGGCTGTAGGCCTCCCTGGGCAGGGCCCACAGTGTATTTTTTTGTTTTAGTATTTATTTATTTTTGGCTGCGTTGGATCTTAGCTGTGGCACGTGGGCTCTTCATTGTGGCACACGGGCTTCTCTCTAGTTGTGGTGTGTGGGCTCCAGAGCACATGGGCTTAGCTGCCCCGTGGCATGTGGGATCTCAGTTCCCCGACCAGGGATCGAACCCGCGTCCCCTGCATTGGAAGGCAGATTCTTAACCACTGGACCACCAGGGAAGCCCCAGAGCTCACAATGTATTCATCTCTGTGGCCCTCAGCCTGACACCGGGAGGATCACAGCAGTAAGTAGGCACTCAGTAAATGCTTACTGAGTGGATAGAATATGGTGTCCTCACCTCTGAAATCTCACTAACCTTCAGGCTCTTGGTATGGAGATCCCCGTGGAACTCACACTACCTACCTTGAGGGCGTCAGGGCTGATGCCAGCTTACAGGTGCGTTGGACAGGAGATGGTGAACAGGGGGTGTGCATCAAGCTGTCCTTCAGTAGATGGAAGGGATACATAAACTGGTACATCCAGACAATAGACTATTATTCAATGCTAGAGAGAAATGGAATATCAAACCATGAAAAGACATGGAGAGAAATTAAGTGCATATTACCAAGCGAAAGCAGCCAATCTGAAAAGACTACACACTGTATGACTCCAATTCTATGACATTTTGGAAAAGGCAAAACCATAGAGCTAGTAAAAGGATCCCAGGGGTTGGCAGGGGTGATGTAAGCTGGAGCACAGAGGATGTTTAGGGCAGAAAATACTGTGTACGATACTACAAGGTGGATGCACGTCAATTTACATCTGTCAAACTCCACAGAATATACAACAGAGTGAGCCCTGATGTCAACTATGGACTTTGGGCTATAATAATGTCATCGACTGTGACAAATGCCCCACTCCGGTGGGGGACGTCAATGGCCGGGGAGGATGTGCCTCTGTGGGGCAGGGGATACATGAGAACTCTGCACCTTCCTCTCAGTTTTGCTGTGAATCTAAAGCTTCTCTAAAAAGTCTTATCAGAAACCCCCAAAAGCCCCCCAAACAGGAGTGTGCCTATCTTCTCTCCAGGAGGGCTCGAAGCCAGCAGTCCGATGAGGAGTGTCCTATTCCTGTGAAGACCCAACTTGGCCAGCCTGCTCCTGCCGCCGGATCTGCGAATGACTCCCCAGTGCTCTCATGGGCCAATTCTGACTTCTGGGAAGGACTGTGTGGTCTTGATTTTTTGCAAACACAGACAGGCTAACTCATGCTTGGCGGTATTGCAGATGGCATGGGCTGCAGCTTCCTGGGGGGGCCTGCTGAGCCAGGCCCTCAGCTTTTCTGCCCAGAATCGATGAGCTACTTCTTAAGGCACCATTGCTGATCACGTGCCTGGCTGGGCTCCTGGAAAGGAGGCCCCCAAAGCCATGGACTGTGATTCCATTCCTGCTGGGCGCCAGCTCTGAGAGCGCGGGAGGGCCATCTCCAGGCAGGACTGCACCAGGAGCGGCCTGTTAATACGAGGACCTCCGATCCTTAGGACAGGAAGTTTCAAGCCTGGCTTTGGGGTGTCCGTCTCTGTTCCCAGGAGAGGGCTGACCCTACTGGAAGTCTGTGATGCCTTAACCCAGCTCCGTAGCTCTGGAAACCAGGCCCACTGTGGAGGCGTCCTTCCAAATTCCAAGTGCTTACTCATGACTCGTAGAGAAATAGGCAGCCTCACCCTGAGGCTCTTCTTGGGTCAGACTGCTGTCTAGGGCTCTCCGGCTGGGTCTTCACAGTGGTCAGTGGCCAGAGTTGACCCCAGGCTCTATATGCTAAGCTCCAGCCTCGTCCAGAGTCACACACCTTTCCCGTCCTCCAACTACTCCTTCTTCTTCTTTTTAAAAATTTTATGATCAAAGTACTTAACCATACATACAGAAAGTTGAGAGGACAGTTTATACCCACCCCCTAGATATAACAATTATTAACATTTTGCAACATTTGCTTCACATACATTTTTTTTTTTTTTTTTTTTTTGAGGTACGCGGGCCTCTCACTGTTGTGGCCTCTCCAGTTGCGGAGCACAGGCTCCGGACACGCAGGCTCAGTGGCCATGGCTCATGGGCCCAGCCACTCCGCGGCATGTGGGATCTTCCCGGACCGGGGAACGAACCCATGTCCCCTGCATCGGCAGGTGGACTCTCAACCACTGCGCCACCAGGGAAGCCCACTTCACATACATTTTTGCTTAAGTATTTTAAAGCAGACTACTGACATGCGTTTTACCCCTAAATATTTCATTCTGCGTCTCTAAAAAAAAAAAAGAGTTGTTACATAGTAGTATCATTGTCACATCCATCAAAATTAACAATTCCTTCATTTGTCTAATACCCTGTCCCATTCAAATTTCTGCAATGCTAGCAAAACTGTCTTTTGTGGTTGGTTTACTCAAATCAGAATTCAAGCCAGATCCATGCTTTGCATTAGGTCATTATATCTCTTAAGTCTCTTTTAAACTAAGTCTATACCATCCTTCCCATGGTATGGACAGTTTGAAGAAACCAGGTCAGCTGTGCAGGTCAAACCCAGTCTCATGACCTGTAGATTCCCAGGCAGAGCTGGAGAGGGAGAGGCTCTGCTCCTTTCTTCCTGGACCTGGGAGTCCCCAGCAGACAGCACACTGAAGAGGTACAGGGTCCCTTGTGGCCCTGAGGCATTTCTGCTTTGAGGCCCAGATCCTCAGAGAAGCTCTCCCTCCTTGGGGAGCCACTGTGACATGTAAAAGGGGCCAGGGAAGATGGCTCAGACCGAGAATGAAGCTTTGAGACATTCGTAGTCACACCAGATCCCTCTGGGAGGGAAGAGTCACACTGAGTTCTCTGGGAAGGACCTTTGAAGATGAAGGTCAATGACTCAAAGCTTGTCAAAGCCAGGCACTCTGGTACCTCCGATCCCTCTGGGAGAAGGGGCCTGGCCGGGCCTGGCAGCCTCCCTTCCCGCCCACACACAGTCCCGTTTGACGGATGCTTGGCCCTGCCCTTTGGCTCCCAAAGGGCCCCTACCCAGGGCAGCTTCTCTTCTGTCTCCAGTTGTGTAGCAGCTGTCGTCATCCACCCACAGTTGCTGTGGTAGCAGCTGTGACATTGTCCAGACCACTTCCTCCCTGCGCGTAGGGCTGCAGCTCCCCTTACCCCCTGCTCCCTGCCCCAGCCTTCCCCAGCTCTCCCTGCGCCTTCCAGGCTTGTGCCTCTGTGCGCGCTCACTGCGAACAAACAGAGCTTCCCAAATCAGTCTGGCAGTTCACACCCGCTCATGGTGAGAGGCCGGACAGCACTCAGGAGGAACTTGTCAAGCAACGGTAAAAAAGAGGAGGCAACATTGTCCTCTATAGATGAGAAAAATTACTTTAAAAGTTGATAACCTCCAGCGTTGCCAAGGGTGTGGGGAAGCAACCTCTTGCTGTCTCAGTGGAGTATAAACGGGTCAGCCTTTTGGAAAATAAATTGGCAACACCTATCAACATTAAAAATGTACATGTTGGACTTCCCTGGTGGCGCAGTGGTTAAGAATCCGCCTGCCAATGCAGGGGACACGGGTTCCATCCCTGGTCCGGGAAGATCCCATATGCCGCGGAGCAACTAAGCCCGTGCACCACAACTACTGAGTCTGTGCTCTAGAGCCCGCGAGCCACAACTACTGAGCCCACATGCCTCGAGCCCATGCTCCTCAATGAGAAGCCACCGCAATGAGAAGCCCGCGCACCACAACGAAGAGTAGCCCCCACTCACCACAACTAGAGAAAGCCCGCATGCAGCAACGAAGACCCAACGCAGCCAAAAATAAATAAATAAAATAAATAAATTTAAAAATGTACATGTCTTTTCATCTGTTCTTTCATTCAACAAATATTTACTAAGTCCCGCGATGTGCCAGATACTATTGTAGTTGAGTGTTGGAGGCACAGAAGTGAATCAGACAGCTAAGACATCTGCTCCCGTGAAGCTTATATTTTAGTGAGAAAAGCAGACAATAAATGAGTAAGTCTATACTATAATTTATAGTAAATGCTATCAGTAAAAATAAATCCAGTATGGAGATCAGGTGTAGGGTGAGTTGTGGCTCCTTCAGTCCTTTCGCATAGGAATTCCACTTCTAGGAAACGCTCAGAAATGCTTACACACGTGCATGAAGACACGCACAAATGTTCATAAGAGCAAAACGTGTAGACGCCTAGATGCCTAAAAATAGAGGGGCTGGTCGATGAGTTGTCCATCCACACAAATGGATAATCGGCAGCCCTTGAAAGAAGGAAGCGGCTCCACATGGCTGAAGATTATTGAGCAAAACCAGGATGTCTTAGAATAATATACACGGTAGGACCCGTATTAGTAGAATGATACTTACATATATCTGCAAATGCAGAGGAGAAAGTGCTTCAAATAATTAACAGTGCTTTCTGGTATAAGAAAGGTAAGTAATTGTAAGGGGGTAATTGTAAAACGAGACTTGCACTTTTTACACAAAATACTCCTGTATTGTTTGAATTCTTTGACAAAAAGTACCGCCAGCATATATTTATCCATGGGTTAAGTAAAAAACAAAGCAGAATGTCAGAAGTAGACGCCCCACATCTCAGCAAAGATGCCTTTCCTCAGGATTCTTTCGCATAGGAATTCCACTTCTAGGAAACGCTCAGAAATGCTTACACACGTGCCTGAAGAAAGTTAAACGGCTCCTCACTTTGTCAAATTGACTCTGACCTGCAGCTTTTCGTCCTGAGGGACAAAGTGGAGGGAAATGAGTGTCTGCTCCCTAAATCCAAAACTCTCAACAGCCTCTGTAGCCCCAAATTGCACAGTTAAGAGGGTAGGGAAAGGACAGGAGGTGAAGGACCTGCTTTTACTGAACAGCGTGCTGGGCCAGGAGTTTAGCTGTGTCCACGGGGAAAATGCTCTTCCCGCCATTTGGAGATGAGGAAACTGAGGTTCAGAAAGTAGCTCACCCAGGGTCACGGGCTGCTGAGTGAGAGTCAGGGTTTGAAACTACATCTGTTGAGCTCCAGAGTTCGTGCCCTTGTCTGGTGTGGATGGGCAACAACACTTCCCCTCCAGGGGGACCCAGCAGTGGGCGGGTCCCTCTTCTGCTCTCCAGCCAAGCTGGGTGTTGACCCATCCCTAAGCCCAGGGCCTAAGGAGGCCATCATCTTCTGGGCCCCTAAGTCCTGGCTCCTGGGAAATTGGGGACCCATGGTAGCTTCAATCTGCAACCATGACCATAATCAGAGTTGAGAAATGATAGTGAAAGTACTAATGATAATAATAACCAATACAGAACATAGAGTGAAAATAGCGATGGGCATCGTTCTAAGCATTCTGCAAACATTGATCCATCTAATCCTTTACTATTTTAGCTAGTATCACCCCCCTTTTACAGATGAGAAACCTGAAGCACAAAGCATTTAATAACTGGCCCAAAGTCACACAGCTAGAAAAGGACAGAGCCAGGATCCAAATTCGTGTAATCTACAGAGCCTGTGCTCTTGACTGCTGTTACACTGACTCCCCCAAAGCTAGTCAACACGTGCAGTCCTTACTGTGCTGGGTATTGTTATAGGTACTTTAAATATATCCACGTAGTAATTGTTCTGAGACAATTGTAAGTGGTAGGTACTATGAGTAGCTTCATTTTCACGGATGAGGAAACTAAGCACAGAGAAGTTAAGTCACTTGCCCAAGGTCACACAGCATGTAAATGTAAAAGGTGGAATTTGAGCCCACACCTTCTGACTCTAGTGTTTGTACTCTATAACATTGCACTATATTGACAGATAGGCCCTGAGACCCTAATGCCCTCAACATACATTTCCTATTTCTAGAGAGGAGTCCTGAGAGTTCCCTAGGGGCATTTTGGCATTCACTGGAGGAAGAACAACTGGTAATTCCTGATCTCTGTGTTCTGTGGTTGAGGAGCTAGTTGACTCACTGTGCTGGGATGCACAGACTAATCCCTTTACAGTCCAGCTGATGCCCGCAGTGACACGCCATCATGCTGCAGGAACGGGGAGGGGCGGCAGCTCCAGGACTGGAGGAGGGTGGAGGATGGGGGAAGGGGTTGTTCAGGGGACAGACTGCACAGACCCCTTCTCTCTCCCTCACTTCCATTCTGTTTCTAATTCATTAGGATGAAAAGACAAAAGCAATTCCCAGGACATGTAGTAGAAGCGTCTGTCCAGCTGCACTCATGTCCTGGCAAAAGGAGCAGACCAAGCCTGCGGCCTCACCGTACCTCACCTGCGGTACTCCCACTGAGAGACAGAGCAGGCCCAGGGCACCGAGCACTGCTCTAGGGTCACCGGAAGCTCAAGGAAGGCTCTCGCAGTGGGTGCCTGGCTCAGAAGCAGGCTGCTGCCAGGCAGCTTTGTGCATTTCGTGGCTTCATTGGAAACTCATCAAGCTCTTGGCACAAACACTTCCCTCCTCCAGAGACAGGAGCTCACACTTCAGGAAGCATCAAACTGCTCTGAAATGTGATATCGGCGTCTGTCAATTTCTGCACAGGGAATGCTGTTTTCTACAGCGGGACTATCTGTGTTGGCCTTCAGGAACTGTATGGGCTTCCAGATCCCCCACTCCCGGCAGCAAGGTTTGGGTGGTAGATGGGGTAGAAGAGGGGAGGGCAAGGGGGAGGAGAGGTGGTGGAGAGCTCACAGGAGCAGCTACCTCTCTGCGCTCCATTTGTGGGGTGGCGGGAAGAGGGAGGGTTCTGGGGACATTCCTTAGCCAGGCAGCAGGCACAGCTGTGAATGACAGCAGCTGCAGAGCCCAGAATGGGTCTCAGCATGGCCTCTCCCTCCCCAGGCCTGGCAGACAACCTCCTGTTCCCCGGCCACATTGCTGCCTCTGGCTGGCAGCACAGGGCACTCAGCCTTCCCCCTGCAGTGAGGTTTGAGCAGGTGCAGTGGGGAGGGTGTCTTAGGAGGTGAAGGACAATGGGAACAAAAATGCAGAGGTGGCATTGTGCCTGGTGTTTACAGGACTGAGGGGAGGACATGTTCATTGTTTGGATGCATTTGTAATTTAAAGCCTAAATCTTTCCTAAAGAAGGTGCTGCTGGAATAGGGTGAGTGCTGAGCAAACATTGAACCGTTTTGAGCAGGGTAAGAACAAGATCAGGAGGCAAGTCTGCCTGTGGGTAGAGGGAAGCGGGATGGAACACGCACACACTGGAGGCTGCCCAGTGGTCCAGGTAGGAGGCCACTGTGGACCGGACAAGGAAGGGGGTGGTGGGAATAGAGAGAGGGGAGCACTGCAGGATTCAGGGCTTGGGCAGAACGCGTAGGATTTGGGGTATGCTGTTCCCCTCTGTCCTTAGCCCCAGTACAACAATATGTTTAAGGCTGTCCCCTCCCCTTTTAGGAGCTCAGTGGACCCCCAAAGGTCTTGAAAAAACTGACCAAGGTTATCCAACAAGAAGCTTAGCGGAAATGTCTCTTAGGAAAGGTGAGGATTCTTCCTGCCGATGCTGTAAAGATCAGGGATGACGGAGCACCCATCTGAGTGACTCATTCCTGGGTGATGATGGGGGGGGTTGGTCCTTGCCCTCAGCCACTGCTCCTGGGGTCCCAAGACTCCCACAGCAGTCCTTTATCAGGCCAGCAGCCATGGCAGCTCATGGATTTAAGCCCGTTTGGTGTACTTTTATCCAATGGGGTTATTTTCCTAATTATGTTCAAATTGTCCCATTCTTAGCTGGTGGGAGCTTATTCAAGTTTGCTTTTGAATCCTTCTGACACGATCTCGGTAGATCATGGCTTTGGTATGGCAAGAAGCTTTAGGCTCTCATACATTTCCCTCCTCAGACCTGGAATCAGCCATTTCTCCAAATGGCCTTGGTTCCTTTTAGTGGGAAACGGGTATTGAGAGATCACAATTTAGGCATATTTGTATCCCTCGTTTGTTGGACAAACAGTTGTATAGTATAAACCCAGATCTACACCTAGATTTTCCCCGTAACCTCATAGGGACAGATCATTCAGCAGCAATCAACGGAGATAGCCCTCATTCCTTGTTACAGCTGCATAATAACCCACTTAGTAGATGGACATTTAACTAGTCCTTTACTGATGAATATCTGAGTTGGTTCCAGCTTTTCAGTATTATAAATTGTCCTACAATGGATAGCTTTGTGCGTATATCTTTTTTGTATCTTTGCCAATGTATCTTTAGGATAGATCCCTAAAAGTGGGATTTCTGACAAAGTATAAATGCACATGTAATTTTCCTGGACACTGCCCTTTGTGGGGTTGTAACATTTTTCATTCCTAGTATCTCAGGGTTGTTAACAGTTTGCATCTCTCTTACTATGAATAAAGTTGAGTAGTTTTTAAAGTATATATATATATATATATGAGCCATTTGTCCATTTAAAAATTGGATCGTCCTTATCTCCTTTAGTTTTAGAAGCTCTTTATTTATTAGGATATTAACCTTTGTCTTTTATATAAGTTGCAAATATTTTTCCTAGTTTTGCATTGGTCTTTTTACTTTGTTTATGGTGTTTTTCGTCACTCAGAAGTTTTTGTTTCTCAGAAACAGAATCACAGACATAGAGAACAGGCTGGTGGTTGCCAAGGGGGAGGGGGTTGGGGGAGGGATGGAGTGGGAATTTGGGGTTCGCAGATGTAAGCTTTTATATACAGAATGGATAAACAACAAGGTCCTACTGTATAGCACAGAGAAACTACATTCAATATCCTATGATAAACCATAATGGAAAAGAATATAGAAAAATTGATATAACTGAATCACTTTGCTGTACAGCAGTAATTAACACAACATTGTAAATCAACTACACTTCAGTAAAAAAAAGTTTTTGTTTTATTTTGTTTTTTGTAAATATCATGACTTCATAACCCAGATTGCAAAGATGGGCTTCAAGGAGTCTGAATCCCCTGTCATTTGTGCAAATTTCAGAGTACAAAAGCACATACGCATTTCCCTGGGAAAACATTGTTTCTTTCATTAGCACCCCATCATTTAAGAGCTTACTTTTAGATTCTCAAAATCTAGGAGTCCTTGCTCTTAAGCTTTGACAATGCCCCGCCTCAGCCATCTCAGACCTCAGTTTCTCCACTGAACAGCGAGGCGGGTGGGCAAAGGACCGTTTCGGGCCTTTCTCCACAGTTTGGGCATGCCCAGGCTCCCCTGCAACAGCTCCCAAACCTGACTCCTGGCCTTTTGGTGAGAGGTGCCACCCTCACTTGCTAATTCAGGATCCATCCTCCCCAGTCATCCCCCAGGAGACCTAGGGATCGGATGAGTTGCCTTTCTATTGGGAAAGGTCTCCCTGGGTTAGCCACGAGTGTTGCCAGAAGTTCAAGGTGAATGAGGTGCCTAAGAAACGAAGTAATACCCAAATTACTGCCCCAGAATGAAGAGGACTTGGCACTCAGGAATATAATAGCCAGCGGGGGTTAATGAATAATTAGACATTAATTCTTTGTGAATGGAAACAAATTAAACTTCACTTCGGTGGAGAAGGAACCAGGCTGCCTGTGGGATGCACTGTCCTTACCTCCAGAGGCTTAATCTTCTCACCTGGGGGTGGGGTGGGGGATGACTAATTACGATTTTTTTTTTTGTCTCTTCAATGTAGCAAAAGCCCCCAAATCTGAAATCCCCTCTGAAAAGAACAATCCACAAATCTTCAAATTGTTCCTCTGTTTACATTTCATTTAGGGCCCTGTTGGTGGATGTCTGGGGGAAGCAGGTCTGGTATCCCAGGAATCACAATGACCACCCACAGAGAAGGGATCAGACCCTTTTAGACGTTGGCCATCACTGAGAGTCTCCAACCCAGATAGGTCACTTGTCTTTCCCTGCAGAGCACACAGAGACGGCAGTCCTGTGACAAGCAGCCCTTCTCTGGACCCTAGGCCTCTAACGTGGAGCTTCTTGTGGGCTGAGGCTGCCCTGGGCAGAGCTGGCCACTTAGCTTGGCTTCTCAGCTTTCACAGAGGAATAGGTCAGGAGTTAGAGAGGAAACTGGGCCGATCGGCCAGCAGCCAGCCTGGGGCAGGGCACGGAGCGACCACTAAGCAAAGTGTGGTGAATGAATGTGGGGGGTGTGTGCAGAAGCCATGATGAGCGCCCCACAACTGCACAGCCAAGCAGGGCGGTGGAAAATGTGACCCGGTGCCTCCCTCCAGCACGCAGAAAGTGCCAGAGAGGTTCTGTTTCTGCAACCCTTGCATTTTCCAGAGTGACCCCCATATCCCCTGACGCCCCCAAATCCATGAAAACAAACCAATATTAATCCCCCACCTCTCACCACCCCACAAGGCCATTCCAGAAAGGGGCAGCAAGCTGACATGAGAGCCCAGGGCCCTGAAAGATGCTGGTCCAGCCTCCTGCCCCCCAGCCCTGAGCTCTGTCTGGCAGGTACCTCCCTGTTTCCCTTTTCCTAAACTTCACGGCACCCAAATATTCAAAGTCAACCAGGAACCCCTGCCAGCAGGAGCTGTTTGCTGGGCAGCGGGGGCCCGATGGGCCTGGGTGCAATTGCTCTTACTGGGCTCTTTCGGAAACACTTGTGCTGCCATGGCCGTCACCTGTCCAATGAGGGTGTTTTGGGGGCTCTCTGAGCACCCGCCATTGTCTCTCCGCCTTTTGTGTGTCTAGGCCACCCCTTGCCAGGCCCTGCTTGGGCTCAGAAGGGCTCTCTTGAGCAGGGTCCACTTTCTAGTGCCCTCAGAGTTTCTTATGCTCTTGGCTGTCCTCGGTGCAGGGGTCACGGAAGTGAAGGCCCAAGAGTGGGTTTGTGCTGCAGGTGGGGGAGGGGCAAGGTGAGCACTGGGTCTCTGGACCTAGGGCACCTGCCCTTACACTGGATGGGCCTCTGGCCAGTGGTGCGACCTTGGCTGGTCACAGGAGAGGGGCTGAGAAGCCAAGCCCACCACCCTCTCCTCTGAGCAAGGCATGGTCTGCCTGCCCAGCACAGTTCCCTCCATTGAATTCCCTGAGCATGGCTGCCTCAGCTGTAAAACAGGGGTAATAATTCCTTCCCCACTGAGTTTTGGTAGGAGTGGATATAAGAGGTAATTAGAGGAAACCTACTGCAGAGCGATTTGCTGATGTCAGTGAGGATAATCCTAGTTGTCTGGGTCCTAGTCATGGCCTTCATTTGGGGTCTAATTCTTCCTCCCTGTGGAAGATGGAGACTGTCTTCTGTGACAATAAGGTTCTCACACCCAGGCCATTGGCGGGAGGGAGGCTGGTGGGTAAGTACACGGCTGAGACTGCTCCCCTAGCTCTGAGATGATACCAGTGCTCTGGCCCAGCCTACTTCCCCCATCCTCACCATAATGGTGAAGGGAGGGTATGCCCTGGGGAAAGTAGGTGACACCTGGAATATTAGGCCTCTACTGATTATGAGCTATAGAATCTCAGGCAAGTTGACTTCTCTGAGCCTCAGTTTCCTATAAAATGGAGATAATAATTGTACCCACCTCATAGGGCTGTTGTGAGGATTAAATGAGTAGGTTCTGACACTCACGTAGAGTCTAATAAAAGTTACCAGACTTAATTCACTGAATATTGAGTGTGCACCTACAATGCACAAGATGCTGTTTCATTACTTTTTTGTCTATGTAATTGGAAAAAGAACCTCATACAGCTATTTTGTTTTTACTTTTTCCTTTTCTTACGGTAGCAGAACCTAAAGAAACAGAGAAACATACTATGTTCATGGATTGAGAAACCCAGCATAGTAAGGATGTCATTTCTCCCTCAATTGACCTATAGGTTAAATGCAGTTTCTATCAAATTTCTAGCAAAATTTCCTGTAGACTTAGACAAGTTTATTCTAAAATTTATATGGAAATGCACAAGATCTAGAATAGCTAAAATAATCTTGAAAAAGAGGAATAAAGTAGGAGCAATCACTCTACTCAATATTAAGCCTTACTACATAGCTACAGTAAGCAAGACGGTATGGTATTGGCAGGGGATAGACCCAGAAATCAATAGAGAACCCAGATATAGACCCACACATATATACCCTGTTGCTATCTGACAAAGGTGCAAAAGTAACTGAATGGATGAAGGATAGCCTTTTCAACAAATGGTGCAGGAGTGATTGGATATCCATCAGCAAAAGAATGAACCTCAACTTAAAACTCACACCTTATACAAAAATTAACTCAAAATGGATTGTGAGCTTAAATGTAATATGTAAAACTGTAAGATTTTTAGACAAAAATAGGAGAGATCTTTGTGATCTAGGGCTAGGCAAAGAGTTCTTAGACTTGGCAGCAAAAGCATCATCCTTAAGGGGAAAAACTGATAACGTGAACCTCATCAAAAGTAAAAAGTTTGCTCTACGAAAGACCCGTTAAGATGGTGAAAAGGCAAACTACAAACTGGGAGAAAATATTTGTAAACTATATATCCAACAAAAGACTAGTATTTAGACTATATAAGAGCTCTTAAAATTCAACAGTAAAAAAACCCCACAAAAAATCCAATTAGAAAATGGGTAAAAGACGTGAAGAGGCATTTCAGAGAAGAGGGTATAGAGGTGGAAAATAAGTAAATGAGATGTTCATCATCATTGGGAAATGCAAATTAAAACACAATGAGATTTCCCTACATGCCTATCGGAATGGCTAAAATGACAAAGAGTGACGTCGCACAGCTAGAGAGGCGTCTCTGGGTGTCCAGCTAGAGCTGTTCTGAAGTCAAGACTGGGAGGATTCAGTCCGGAGAGTGGACTTGGCCCTGTCCAGAAGAGCCCGCCCCTGTGGCCCTGGCCACCCACTGCGGCGTCCAGCAGCCCCACCACCTGCAGTGTGGAGCCGGCCAGGGTCCAGCTGCCCTCGATCCAGCTAGAAGCCAGGATCCCTGGTCTGCCTCTTTGGACAACTCAGGACAAGCTGTTTCCAAAATCAGTTTATTATAGAATTCCCAGCCTTGTAACTTAGTCAAGGATTCCATGGGAGTGACTGCTTTCCTTTTGGTCGTCTCAATTTCCTTTTATGCTACAGTAGTTCCCCCTTTTATCTGCACAGATAGTAGTGAACCCTATATACACTCTTGGGTATATTTCCTATACACGCATACCTATGGTAAAGTTTAATTTATAAATTAGGCACAGTAAGAGATTAAGAACAATGATACTAAAATAGAACAATTATAACAGCAATAATAATGAGTGATGTGAATGTGTTCTCTCTCTCTCAAAATGTCTTATTGTACAAATTTAATGCCTTTTCCATCTGAACTAAGCACTTACCACACACTGTGGCTGTAACTTTTGCAGTTTGAGGTGTGACAGCAAACCTAGAACGAATTTCTTTTTCTTTCTTCACAGTTTCACAGAGAGAAGATTTGTTCTTACCATAGATATTAGCACCCTCAGCATATGATTTTTTTTTCTTTCTTTATTGAGAACATCCCCTTTCACTTAAAGGAAGCACTTATGGCTTCTCTTTGGCATATTCGAATTGCCAGCATCACTACTCTTATGCTTTGGGGCCATTATTAAGTCAAATAAGGGTTGCTTAAACAGCAGCACTGTGTTACCTTGACAGTTGATCTGATAACCAACAGGGTTGCTAAGTGATTAACTGGCAGGATAAGCTAGGCAAAGGGATGATTCACGTCCCTGGCCAGACGGACTGGGACTGTGAGAGATTTCATCACTCTACTCAGAATGGCGCGCAATTTAAAACTTAAGAATTGTTTATTTTTGGAATTTTCCATTTAATATTTTTGGACTATGGTTGACTACGGGTAACTGAAACTATGGAAAGTGAAACTGTGGATAAGAGGGGACTACTGTATTTATGAAAGAAATCATACAATTTTAAATAGTGAGATTAAAGTTTTAAAATAATTAATCTTTTACACTATTTTCAATTCAGTAAAATGATAGCAGTTACCGTTCATATGCTTGTCTGTGTGCCAGGCCCTGTGCTAAGAACTTTACATTTATCACCTGAGTTCTTACAACCACTTTGTGAGTAGGTAGATTATTCTCTTTTTTCAAATGGGTAAACAGGTTCAGAGAGGTTAAGTAACTTGCCTGAGGTCACACAGCTAGTAAGTGGCAGGATCAAGAGATATCCAGCTATACCTCATTCCAAAGCCTCCACTGCATGCTGCCTACCAGAAAGCAGGATAAATGCCAGTGTCACAGCTATTAACTCAGGATGAGCTTACTGCTGGAACAGGCAACCCCGCATGTCAGTGGTAAACACGTTATGCCATTGGTCAGAATGTAGTTGCATAGACCACGCCTAATTGCAAAGGAGGGGGGGAAATGTGGTCCTACTATGCACCCAGGACACAGGAATTGGTTAATACATAACAATGTGTCACCCAAATTCACCTCTAGGGATATTTTTCTTTTCACCTGAACTCAAGCCCAAAGTCAATGTCAGGATGGTCCGATAGGGTGCAAATCAGCCAGTCTTTGCACAATGCCATGAACAGATAAGCCACTTCTTGTTCCTGGTAGAGCCAGGGCAAGGCACCATGTTCCCTGCAGACACTTAGAGAATAGATTCTCAGTCCCCTTTGTCCTGCATCCTTTCTTGTCCTAACACAGGGAAGCTTTGCTGGCCATGCTGGAGTGGAGGCTGGATGGGGGAGAAAGAGGCCCGGGTGCTGTGCTCATGCAGGCTGAACAGGAGCCATGGCCCTCTTACCACCCTGTCCGCCTCTGAGCTCCTTGCTCGACTTAGCCAGGCAACACGTGTGAGTAGCTTGGACCAGTTGGGCATTGGCACCAACCGCACCCTTTGTGCCCACGCTGCCAGCCAAGAGCACATACAAGTACGACCTAAGCGAAGGCCTCCAGCAGCCCAGGCAGAGGGTAATGATACATGTGTTCTTTGCTGCTGCCTCCCCTGCCTCGGCCTATTGGACCTGCCAAGTCAGCCTATTTTGTAGAGAACTCAACTCTCAGAGACATCAGGAATTTGCACTAATTCAATTAAGCAATTAGCCTATCAAGCGGCAGGAAATGCTTTGACTATACCCTCTGTTGAAGGGAGCAGGACTGCAGAGCTTCTGTTAAAAGGCGGTTAGGAGCTCGCCCACGATCATGCCGGTCTCCCTGCAAGGTTATATGCCAGAAACAGTGACCTGTCTGAAGGTGATCTGGTTCATACATTTTATTGGGTGTGCTGTAAGGCAGAGCTGGAAACCAGGAAACCAAGCTCGAGGGCTGGCTCAGTCATGGACTTTTTGTGACTCTGGACAAATCCTTTTTGAGCTCTGGGCCTCAGTTTCCTCACCTGTAAAATGGGAATAAGTAATGTCTGGTCTTCCCACCTTGCAAGGTGGGGTAATTTGGCAGAGCTGGGGAATGTGGGATTCTAAAAGGCAGCCAGCATATACAGATAGAAGGCTCAAGGTCACGATTATCCTTGTGGCAGACTGTTGGATGGATGACCCGACAACTGTCCCCATCCTTTTTCCCATTCAGCTCTCAAGGCTAACAAGGCAGCACCTCATTTTCTTAGCCTCTGGGTGGGGCAGCTAGGGGCGGCCATGTGAGGCAATTCTGGCCAGTGAACATAAGGGGAGTGTGTTGGAGGCTCCTGGAAGGGCTTCAGCTCTCCTGATTAAAAACAACAATAGCAGATGGGGCTGACCTGACTCTTCTTCCTTCCTGCTTCTTTCTACCTTGAATTCTGAAGAGATGCCAGAAGACCATGAAGAGATTTATGGCCTATCCTAATCAAGTATGGCTGCACTTTAATTACATCTGCAAGGATCCTATTCCAAGTAAGGTCACATTCTGAGGTTCCTGGTAGAGATGAGTTTTGGAGGGTGCTATTTAACGCACTACAATCCCTCATTCTCAAAATCGAATCCATCAGCAAATTCCATTCACCTTACCTCCTAAATGCGTTCTGGACCTGGCCACTTCTCACTAGAGGGATTCAACCACCCTACTCCCAAGTCCCATCATCCCTTACCTGCCTCTACAACAGGATCCTCATGGGCCCTACTGCACTCAGCAACTCTCTCAGGCTGGGAAGGTAGCTGGGGGGCCTCAGCCTGGACTCAGTGCAAGTACATGCTTTTTTTTTTTTTTTTTTACTAGAGTTTACTTATTTATTTATTTATTTATTTATACTTACTGACTTACTTACTTTTGGGTCTTCATTGCTGCATGTGGGCTTTCTCTAGTTTTGGCGAGCAGGGGCTACTCTCTGTTGCGGTGCGTGGGCTTCTCATTGTGGTGGCTTCTCTTGTTGTGCAACACGGGCTCTAGGCACGCGGGGTTTGGTAGTTGCAGCACGCAGGCTCAGTAGTTGTGGCTCACAGGCTCTAGAGCGCAGGCTCTGTAGTTGTGGCGCACGGGCTTAGTTGCTCCGCGGCATGTTGGATCTTCCCGGACCAGGGTTCGAACCCGTGTCCCCTACATTGGCAGGTGGATTCTTAACCACTGCACCACCAGGGAAGTCCCAGTACATGCTTCTTTGCTGCTTGAAGTTCTAGAGGCTGTGATGCTCTCTGCTCCCCCGCACCCCCAGGCCATGTGACTCCTGTGGCCGTATCATGAGTGCCAACAGTAGCACTGGGAGCGCTGGAGCTGGAATCTTACTGGGCTGGATCCCCTGCACAGCTCTGTCGGAAAGGCCAGGGCTGTGCAGGTGTCCTAGATGCGTGCACACCAGGCCGCCTTGTGGAAGTGGACTCGCATATGGGTTGTGCAGGAGAGGTGGTGTGGGAAGGTGTCCTCAGGTTTCCCCTGCCTGGAGGCCCAACATGCCCTCCATGGGGGTCCCCAGATGGAGGCCTCTCCTTCTTGAAATTGACCAGGTTTCTGGGGTCCCTGGAGTTGGTTCTGTGTCCTGCTGGTGGCAGAGGTCCTGGAAATGATGGTGGGGCAAAGATTTGAAGCGGCCAAGAGTGCTAACCAGCTACAGGTGATTCAGAAGTGAGGACCAGCTGGTAAGTGCAAGGAGAGGCTTTGCAGCCGGGCGGCCTGGTTGGTGCATGGGCTGATTTAGGTCAGCAAGTGGTGATTAAGCACCTGCTATCTGCCTGGCGCTGTGGGTTTGCGGGTTGGTGGAGGTGAGGCAGGGAACTGCCAGTGTGTCCCTGCAGAGTAATGAGGAGGCATCGGTGGCGAGGCAGGAGGATTTGAACCTGATGCAGGCAGAGTTTCAGACAGCAAGAGTGCATCCACACTCATCCCATAACAGGCCGCAGCAGCCCCCAGATCACGGGCGCCCCGCTGAATGTACTGGATAGGGAACAGGCCCTTCTCCTCCGCTGCTAAGGTTGTTCTTGCCTGGAGGCTGAGGAATGTCACAAATGAGGGTGGGGGTCCTTCTCACCTGGGGGTCTGTGATTCTAAAAGTAGACGAATAACCTCAAACTCTCTGGGTCTCTGCTTTCCCAAACTTTCCCTCATCTTCCTTGGATAAGGGGCTCCTGCAGGGATCTGGGGCTCCTTCTTGGAAAGCTGAAAATAATATTAAGCAGTTTCTATTTTAGATGGAAACACTTTCCTAAGGGATCTTTCAAAATTTTCAATTTGATGTCTATTTAAGGAAGCATCAGACAGCCCCCGCAGACATAGCTTGGAGGACGAGGCCGCTCTCCACCCACACCACCCCCAGCCCAGCTGGTTGGAATGTTCTGAGAAGTTGCACTGGCTTCTCGGAGGTACATCCTGGCGAGATCTAACACGACAGGCCAACATCCTCAGCCAGGCCATCCTGCCCTCCTTCTCACTGCCTGTGCTCGGGCTCGGTTAGAAGCCGCAGAAAGGGTTGGGCATCCCTGCAGGGGCCCCCAGGAGGACTACATCCTCCGGGTTGTGTTGACGTGGGACGCTGATCCAGGTCATCTGGCTGCAGATCCCTCAAACTTTTCTTTGCACCACACGCTCCTTGGGAATGAGTAAGCGAATGAGAGGGAAAAGTAAGAACATCCTACAAACTTACTTTGTTAAATCTTTACCTACTTCCATCGCCAGACTCAACTTTGAAATTCCAGAAAGCAAAGAAGAGATATCATATTTCAAGTCATTCCCACAGTGACTCATTTCAGAATTGGGGTTTAGTCCTTTTTAAAAACAGAGTCAATACCATCTTTCATGAAAACAGCCTTTCCCTCCCCTTCAGTTGCTCGGGCAGAACCAGAGAAGTACGCCAACCAGCAGCTCCCATTATGGGCCTGGCGGGGACACAGGGCGGAGCTCTCCAGATGGTAAATGATGACATACCAATCCCTCATTGCGAGTGGGGGGAGCCTCTGTCTGGCTGTGTCCCTGGCAGACCCTAGCATGTTGGGCCATCTAAGCAGATGCCACAGAGAAGGGGCCCTGCCAGACCCCCTTTGTTGATTGCTATAGCTAACTAAGTATGCTGTCTTGGCAAAAGGGTCCCCAGGTGTGATCTCAGATGTGAGCAGGCCCCAGGGGAGAAGGAGCTGTCCTCATTCTTTGGCCATTGAGTTGGGCTGGCCAATGAGTTGGGTTGAGTTTGGACTTGGCAGGAGAGAAAGTGGAGGAAGAGAATGGAGGGAGACAAGTGTCCCTGGAGTGAGTGGGCACAGAGTCAGTGCCGCCTTTCTCCCCCAGCCTCACCTTCATGCACTCTAAGACCCGGGGAGCCCTCCGTGGAGGGGCTGCTGAGCCCTAGAAGAAAGCCCTTCCATTTCCAGAGCTATAGGACGCGCCTTAGCCACGTGACTGCCACCATCTGTCAGTCCAGAGGCAGAGGCTGGTGCCAGGTCCTAGGCCAGGGGCCCAGCTGCAGACAGGGCATCTGGTGAAAGTTTGCCGATCGGCGGATGGGAACAGGCTTCCTCTTCCTCGTCTGAGCCCTGGGTTCTGAGGCCCCCTGGCACCACAGGTCACAGCTCTGGACTCTCCCTGTGCTTGGAGGGCTCTGTATCTGTGAATCACCACTTGGCCAAGAGCCACTTCCGCCCTTCCCCCTAGTCCCACTCCTGCCATGGTGGCCACTCACTTGTCTTTGTTTTCTTCCTTTTTTCCTCCTGCCAGAACCTTTCTGAGTATCACTAGGATGGAGACACTCCTGCCCTTTCTGCTCCCCACCGCTTCTGCCAATTTCCTTTTTAGGTGATACATTTATTCCTTGATGAGCTCCCTGAGGACCTGGCCAGGACCCTGCCAAGGCTTTTCTCTACCTCCACCCCTCAGGCGCTCTCCTGGGGGGACCAGGACCTGATGTCCTCCCCAGGGACCTGCAGCATCAGGTTCCACCAGGGCTGGAGCCTATCTGGTTCTATCCCACCCAAGACAGAAGCCCAGGCCCATGTCTTTCTCCCCAGAGCCCAGAACAAAGTCCCGTGTCACTGTCAGTAGCAGCTGCACTAATAAGAAGATGCCCCTGCGAAAGCTGGCAGGTGCCTCCCTAGGCAGCCGTCCTGGGAAATCTGAGTGGCAGTGGCTTGAAAGGTCCAAGTCACGTCTTTCTGTAGCGAGGAGAGATCAGGTTTCAAAGCGCTCCTAAAGGGAGGAGTTAAACCTGCCTTGATTTTGCTGACACCAGTCCTTTTATTCTGGGCCAGTGCTGTCCTGGCCTCTTTGCAGAGCCCCTTCCCCAGATGCAGAGAAAGCCTTGTTTCTCTTACCATAAGGGAGTTTTAAACCCTGAATGAGAGGCTCTTCCTATCCCATGGGGAAGGGGCAAGGCTTGATGAGACAGCATTTGGACAAAGCCCACCCCATCGCTGCCCCATAGCGAGCGGTCAGCAACCCCAGTGGTGATGCTGTGAACAACTCCTGCTTACAGAGGAGGCCAAGTCTGATTTCCCCTCTGCCAGTGGAATAACTCTGATCCTAATCTCACCTCCCAGAGCCAGGAGTTGGCTGTTCACTCCACTTTGAGATGCTGTTCACCCTCCTGCCAAGGGGCCCCTAGTCTCTGGGATAGATCAGATGAGCATGAGATGTCCTTGAGGAACCAGCCAACAGAGCAAGGTCAAAACTTCAGTACAGGTAATAAGAGGACAAGGTGTATGGCAAGAGGGTGGCCTTTGGTGTAAGAGAGAGACCTGAGTTCCAGCTCTGACACCTAAGTAGCTGTGTGACCTTGGGCCTGGAGCCATCTCCCTTGGGAAGCCCGTCTCTGCAGGGACAGAGCGATTCCCACAGACTGAGGGGGTTCGGCCAGGGCCAAGCACTCTCTCCTCCTGGCAGCTGTCCTGCCTCTGCGCTGCCCATGACTCAGGCTGCTTCTGGTTTCAGCCCCCCTCACTGACGGCGAGCGGTGCAGAGGAGAAAGTGCACGCAGGGCATCTGAGGGTGGTGGCGGAGAATGGCAGAAACAGGGGCCACAGCTCCCTCGGCTGTTAAGGAATCTGACTGAGTCACTTCTTTGCTCAGAAGCATCTCGTGGCTTCTCCAGGATCAAGTTCAGGCTCCTCAGCCTGGAATTGAAGACTTTTCATGATCTGGCCAAGAGCTGCTACCAGATTCCTGGACCGCTGGATGCTGACCCAGCTCTCCGAGGCCTGGCTCTATGGCCGAGATGACAGCCTGTGTATCCGCACCTCCATCACCCAGGTGCCCCGACTACACTCTCTCAGCCCATGAAGCCAGAGGAGCTGACCCGACACGCCCTCCCCAGGCTCCTCCTTTGCTCCCGTCCCGCCCTGCGCCTCCCTGAGCCCACCCGCTCTGGCCTGCCCACTTCCCTCCTGGCCCAGAATCTCCTCTACGGCAGTGCCTTTTCCCCTCCTTGTAACTGCCCGGGCTCAGCACACAGTGGTTTCTCAATCAATATTCATTTTGCTATGAGTTGGGTTGAACTGATTTAAAGATGCTCCTCCCCAGACTGACAACGATTCCTTCTCCTTGAGGGTTTACGCTGCCCCTGTGTTGGGGGCTTTTCTGCTGCTCACTTATTCTTGCCCTCTGATGTGACCTTGCGTCTGCTCACTAAATCCTCTCTTCTGCGGGCACTTTCGGCAGGCTGCCCTGCACAGCTGGACAGGCTGTGCACTGCACAATTCCAGGTGGCAACATTCATTGAGACCACGATGTGAGTGGCACCCTCCGGAGGTGTGCAAGGTGGTGGCCCTGTCCCAGATGCCTCTGTCTCTGAATGCCAGGCCTGGCTCAGGGAGTTGAGACTCTGCATCTCGAGGCACGGCCAGGACTTCCTCCTGGGGCGTCAGAATCTCCCTGAAGATGCAGCCAGCGTCCCCCCACCCCCGAGCAGTGTCCTCATTCTGTTCCCCTCTGTAATCACAGAACTAGATGGGTCCCGAACCTGGCCACCCACCAGCTGCCCGTGTGCCATGCCTTCTGCCTTAGTAAGGTAACACACAATGTATGGTCCTGACAGGGGCACTTTTAGAGGGAAAATTAGCCCTAAGGTATCGTTCTATAAGGACAACAGGCATGAACGGTGACTGTTTCTGGCAAACCGAGATTCCAACCCAGGACTTCCTGACACCACAACCCGTGATATTTCTACTACTCAGCTGAGAGGGAATACAGCCCAGGATTGATCATTTTGGTGGACAGAAGGGAAAGGCGGGCCTCTCCAGGGAGGTGTACCGCTGGACCCTGTGAGGGGACTGGTGCTTTTGCTTTCTGTGTCCCCCACCCTGCTTCCATCCTAACTTCTGTGAGCTGGGTCACTTGGGGCCGGGAGAGCTGACTCAAAGCCCTTCATCTGGAGGTCAAGGGCTTGGGAATTAGTCCTGGTCTCGTGTAAGTGGAGCAAGCCACCTCCCTGACCCGGCCTTGGGTCACCCCTTTTGCAAAATTCCTGCCCTACCTGCCACATGGGAGCCTTGAGAAGCTTCTGGTTGATGACGTGAGGGAGAGGTTTTGTGCCCTGCAGGGCGTGGTCTCTGCTTCTGCCTGGTGCCTGTGCTGTGTCTCTTCCAGTGTCTGCTGCAGGGACAAATGGATGCAGGGACACTTCCAAGCTCTCCACCAACACGCTCATCAAATATTACTTGTTGGGGACTTACCCCTGAACACATCTTTCTAGGGGGTTAAAAAAAAGGGGGGACTATGACATTCCTTCCTTGAAGCGTTTTGGATGCAATGGAATAATACAGGAGCTGGGATCTATCCAACAGCAAGAATGCAAGTAACTGAGAAACTTCAGTGAGTGAGGAGGAAGCCGGCGTGGAGATGGTTGTGAAGCAGTCAGAAGGGGAGGGAGGCAAAGACATCCGCTGTGCGTCTCCAGGGAGGAATCGCATGGTGGCTGTGGCCTTGGCAATGGCAGTGCAGGCCACGATGGAGCTTCCACTCCTCCTGGGAGACACACTAGCAGCCCCTGGCTACCTGGGCCCCATGATCTATGTGTACCTGAAGTGGAGCCAGAAAAAGCAGGCAGTGCAGTAGCTCTTTTAGAAGGAGCCTGCCTCGTCCAGGGCTGGCATGCAGGCCCGAGTAGGGGGACAGCACAGGCTCCCAGAGGGACCAGGGCACGGGGAGGGCTGAGGTCAGCAATACAGGTTCAGTTTCTGATCATTTTAGCCACAAGGGGAGGAGGCTGGTGCTTCTTTATCTGAGGCAATTGTCTTCATTCTAAACCAGCCCCCAGGGAGGCTCACGACTGGGACAGGAAGGCTAGTGGACGCGGGAGGGCTCGGGGTGGACAGTGGATGGCTGGCTGACCCCTCCCCAGGAAGGAGCAGCCCCAGATCTGAGCGGTAGCGGGAGAGCAGTTGCATTCCCAGGAGGCCCAGGAGGTCACTTTCAGATCTGGAAGGGGCAAAGGATGGATCCCAGGAACGGAAATATAGGAAATGTGGCCAGAGTTAGCAGAGCGCTCCAGCTGGAGTCACTTGTTAGTCCAGCCACTTGGGGACTTTCCACAGGACAAAGCGGACATTCTCCATATAGGACACGAGGGTCAGGGGGCCTTAGGATGAGGAGAACATTCTGTTTCCCTGCCGTCCTGCAGCCTCTCTGTGTGACCTCGGGTGGGCCAGTGGTGCCAGCTCCTGGACACCGCCTTCCTCGGTGGGGAGTGAGCGCCAGGGCTGAGGACTTGGCAGGAGCAAGAGCTCTTAGCAGATGCGCCCCCCAGGCAGTTGGTCACATGGGCACTGGGACTTTTTGGTCTGTTTAAATGAAGGTGTTCTGACCTATCAGACTCTGGCTCTCTCAGTAATCCCGCTTCATGATTTACACCTCAGGCCAAATTCGCCTGGGCCAGACAGCCACAGGCTGAGGGAAGCTATCGAGCATCAGCTCTCGTCTCAGAGGAAGTGTGGTGGGAACCAGATGCAGGAAGCCTCCGCAGGGCGCATCTGGGCGCTGCATCACCCAGCAGATCTGAATCCAAATACTCTGCTTGGGGACTCAGGCCAGGAAAAGGCCCCTGGAAGCCCAGTGAGAGGGCACAGCTAGTGAATGGCAGACCTGGAGTTTGGGTCCAGATCGGCCTGCTCCAGAGCCCATTCTCTTTCCCTGGGAGAAGTATTATGGGAGATTCTTAGAGGCTGACCTTCGTCACTGAGGACGCCACTGTCCCTCAAGCCCATAGCCAGGACAGTTATGTTATTCGCTCAGAGAAAGTGTAGGGGTTTTAAAAGGATTCCATTTCATGATAAGACAGGATGATGCAATTGATAATACATGTTTTCAGAGCCAGGAAAACCCTTCTGTTTCCTGTGACCTTGGGCCCCTCACTTAACCTTTCTGAATTAGGTTTCCTCACTTGGTAAAAATCAATATTATCTACCTCCTATAGTTGCCTTGAGAATCACATGAGGTGTGTTTATTAAATGATTGGAATAGACTCTGGTACATGGTAAGTTTTCAAAAAAGTTAGCTTATTCTAAAAATACCTCCCCCCTCCCCATTATTGGGGATAATTATAGCTTGACTGATATCTACGTGTGTATGTGTATCTCTCTCCACACATTTAAACCATATCAGCATCTTGTGAGTGACTCAACCCTTCCGTCTGCTAAAGAGAATAAGCCCCTGACCCATTTCCTGTGGTTGTTTTGAAGGATGACTAATAAACGTGCTCATAAAAACCTCTGCTAACTATCAAATCCGACATAATTCAGGGAGAGTAGGAGTTCTTCAAGGTTGCACGTGCAGCTGGGGACAGAGAAAATGCGAGATCTTAAAGTTGAGTGTGTGTATGTGTTTTATTTCAAAACTTTACAGAAAAAAAGAACCGGGACATATGAGCCTGACTTCTGATCTTTACTGAAGCCCCTCCCTGGAAAGTTAGAATTAGCATATACACATTAGAGTGTCAAGAATTAGCATATACACATTAGAGTGTCAAGAATTAGCATATACACATTAGAGTGTCAAGAATTAATAGGGCTGGGGCTCATCTGCATCCTCTTTGGGAATCCAGACATTGAGGCAGGAAACCAGGGGTCCTGTTTAGACCCCTCAGCACCCCGGGGAACATGGCGAAGGGTCTTTGGGATCGATGGTCAGGCTCCTGGGACTTTGGTGTGAAATCTTTTAATGACCAGAAGCCTTTCCCACACCCTGGGGAGGTGCAGAGTTGCAGATGGATCGGGAACTCACCCCCCTGTAAGGAGGGCATCCCAGGACACATGCCTTTTGAGGATAGAGGCTCCAGGCCTGTGAGGGTAGGTCTGCACAGCCCGCCCCCTGCCCAGCCTCCCCTCAACCTGGGAAGCTACTGCAATTGGAAAACAAAGCCCAGGCCAGTTTGCAGCCTGATTTTTTTTCACTTCATAATATTTTATATCCTCATTTCCCTGCGTCACTGATAAAATGATAGCATGTTTGAGCGCTTATTACATGGCATCCACGCTTCCAAGTACTTCTCATGAGTTAGGTGGCTTAAACCTAACAATTACTCTACAGGTGCCATATCGGTTCTGTTTTCTAGCTAAGGAAACTGAGAAATGGGGAGATTGAAGAACGCAGGCACACGTCACACAGCACTGGGACCTGACCCCTCCCTGGAGCTGCTTCTTGACAATGGTAAGCACGGCAGGTGCTGTTCTGAGGGATTAATTGACTCAGTCCTCCTAACAGCCCTATGAAGTGGGTACTAGTGTTACCATCCCATTGCATCCATGCAGAAACCAAGGCTCAAAAGGGTCTAGTATTTGCCTATAGCCACTCAGCCTAGAGGTGTCAGCTAGAACGTCTATGCTTAAGCACGGCACCCGGCTCCCTGGTGGTGGTGGGAGGATGCTGACCTTTGTTCTGTTAGGCCCCCTCTCCCCAGCCTCTCATATGTAGGATTTCATGGCATCGACCTAAGATTGGCTCAGCCACCCTCTGCTGTTGGGCATCTGGGCTGCCCGTGCTGACCGTGGGAGATAGTCACCTCCTGCCTTGTGCGCCTTCTGAGAATGAGCCTTAGAGACTTCTGTGGTAGAGGCCGGCAGAAAGCTGGGAAGTGTCGGTACGCTGAAAAGACAAACGTCTCACCAGTTATTAAAGGATAGTCTATCCTTGGGCAACCTCTTAAGATCCCTGGAAAGGAGGAGACCTTCAGGACAGCCAAGCCCCCTCGTAGCTCTCCTGGGATGGCCTAGGCAGTGGCCCAAGCAGCATTTAGGTTTCTGCCACCATCCTATAAAACAAGACCAGTAGGCTTCCGACGTCTCCACCAGACCCCTGCAGCCCCCATTTAAGGACTCAGATTGTGCCTCTAGCCTTGCCTGGGAGATACCAGGAACTGGGCAGGTCAAACTGAGCCCAGACTTCTCCAAGGTCACATTGCTGCCTGAAGCTCAGGACTAATTCTTACCCTAGGTTGACGTATCTGAGGTCAAGGTGAGATGGGAAACGTCCTGGGTTCTGTCCTGACTCCGCTAGTTCATCTCTGGGGCTTGACTCCTTCTCTATAAAATGAGGGGGCTGTTAAAATATATCTAGATCTGACCGCATTCTCTAACATTTCCCAAAATGTGTTCCACGGAAAAAGGCATTACTCGAACCAAAAGGTCTGTAGTCAGATAAGTTTAAGAAACGCTGCATATACTGGTCCACTCTTGGAGACCCAAAACGCATATCAGCACATGCTCTGAGAAGTTCCCCTAAAGGCACCTAAACCTGACGTAACCCAGCATCTCCCATATTTACTTAACCATGAAGCATTTTTTATAAACGTAACATCTATTAAGCCTTCTGCAGAGGGTATGTACAGCGGGTCCCTTGGTGAATTTCACTTCCTCTGGCACCAGACCTGTGCTGTGTTCCACTGTGGGCACAGAAGTGAAGGGGACAGCCCTCCCTCCAGCAGTGTGGTCCCAGTGGGGGCATGGGGCACCCACAACCTGGCCTTAAAAGCCAGAAGGGAGTTCGGGGAGAGAGACTTGGACGTTTCCATCCAGGCGTCAGGGAAGGCTTCCTAGAGGAGGTGGCCTGGGAGGCAAGCCTCGATGGCCTGGTGGAGCTGGCGAGGGGCAGGGCTGGATGAAGATACGGTTGTCTTGGTCTGACAGTCTGAGTGGTGTGGGGAAGGGGGGAAAGGCCCCACGTCTCCTCTGTGATGCTGAGCACCCCAACTCCAAGCCTGAACCTGCAAACTCCACTCAACGGAGCAAAGCCAGTTCCAGTTAAGTGAGCTCAGCTTCCTCAGTGGACAAGGGAACAGCCATCTTCTGTGGCTTGATTCACTCCATGAGCTCACGGAAGCGTTCCTTCTAACCACGTGCAGTTTTATTCTTTGAAAGAATCCCCTTTACAGTCCAGTGATACTTTAGTGCTTCTGAAGAAACGGAACCCATCCCACCCATGAATCTAGCTTGGACAGAGGAAGAAGTTAAGGGACTGATATTTCAGGTGTATGGGACTTTCGTTCATTCATCCTTTTAGTTTTTCAATCATTTTCTGAACACCTGTTCTGTTATTCATTCATGCTCTTATTTTTTTCAATCAACAAACTTTTACTGAGCACCTCCTCTCTTCCAGATGCTATGCTAGGTGCTAGGGACCCAGAGGGGCATCAAACATGTCCTTCCCCCCAAACAAACCAAAACTGTGGGCCTCAGAAGGGCATTGTTCTTGTAACATAACCACGAAGCTTCCATGTGTTGTAAATAGAACACTGGTGAGAAGCTGCTGTGTCATGGTGTGAACACCCACAACTGCAATCTACTGTGTTACACGTCCAGGCACTGACAAGTGCACAAGCATCCCGGGAGTGCCTGGGAGAGGCCTCCAGGGCAGGCCAGGCCCGAGGACAGTCCAGGCAGAGGGAACGGCCTTCATGGAGGCACAGCTCTCCATGGAGAGCCAGAAGTTGAGGTTGGAAGCTATACGGGCCCCGGTCATGAAGGGCCTCTTTAGGCCATGTTAAGGAGTCTGAGCTTTATCTTGAGGGTTTTTAGCTGTCCAGAGGGGACTTGATAAAATGTGTTTTCAAGAAGCTCTCCCTGGTTGTGGGTGGAGTGTAGCAGCCGGCGGGACCATAGTTGCCAGAATGAGGAGATGCTCCTACCTGGCCTGGGCCCGGGCGCAGACCAGACCCCGGGTTTGGGAGGACCTCTGAGACAGGTCAGGGACCGGCTGTGCTGTGGAAATGCTGGGGGCCCCCAGCCCCCAACACACACTGCCCTTGACCCAGCTAGAACGGGCCAGGCAGTGCGGACAGCGAGGGTGGCATCTCCGGGGGGCAAGTCTCTGCGAGAAAGTAGGCAGTTTCTGCTCCGGGACAAGCCCTTCACAGTATCCAGGCAATTAATTATTTCTTATCTCACCAAGTGAGGGGGCCACGTGGAAATCACTCCCATCCTTCTGTTCAAATTTTATGTTGCTGTTTATTCTGAACAGGAAAAGAGCAGAAAATAGAACTGTTTTAAGAATGGCTCCCAGCTGGAGGTGTTTTTCTCCCTTTTATTTCTGAGGGATGGGATCAGGGAGGGAGGGGGAAGGGGGCCCTTTCTCTGGGGCAGTTGAGGCAGGAGCAGGCACCCCTCAGGGTATGCGCTCTGGGCAGGGACCCCTTGCACCCACCAGAGGGGATTCTGAGAGCCTGGGAGAGCCGGAGCCCCAGAATCTGCCTCAGCCCCAGCTCTGGACAGTCCTCCTCAGGGTCATTCCCTTTGTGGAGGGAGGTTTACCACGGCCCTGAGGGGGGACCTTGAAGCAGTTCAGGCCTGCTGAGTCCTGGAGGGGCTGGAATGAGAGAAAGGAGGGGGCACAGGCCCACCTGGCTGGTTGCCTGGTGTCCTGAAGTGAACACTGAGCTGGGAGCAGGGGCCCCAGGCTCTGGCCCCAGCTCTGCCTACTTGTGTGATGCTGGCTTCAGTTTCCTCATCTGTAAAATGGATCTTCCACCATCAACAACTAGGAAAATGTATAACACAGCTCCCCGACTCCCACACCCCCCAATAAAGCACTTAATAGTATCCTCCAAGAGCACCTGGGCTAGGGGTCCAGGTTAGATACTGCGAGGTGGCATACTTGTCTGGGGGGGGGGGTCCTCTGTGTTATGATTTTGCTACAACTCACGTCTCCCCAGAAACTGCAGGGAAACAGCCCACAAGGAGCCTGAAATCCTCAGAGTTTCAGAGGAGGGTCCCTGGAGCCTTGGAGGCTGGGGTGGGGCTGACAGGCCCTGGAGGGTAGGAAGTGGAGACACACTCAGGACTGTCTGGCATTGCGTGGGCTGGGGGACCTTCTCTGCTGTGTTCCCCCTGCTTGTCCTTGGGCCGACTCATCTCTCTGAGCTCCAGTTTCTTCCTTTGTACAGTGGGGATAATGACGCTGGCCCATGTGACTGGGGGGAGAAATAAGTGAGAAGACAGAGGGCTCACGTTGACAGCGCTCACTGCCATTCCCCTGGTGCTTAGTTGGCCTCCAGTAACGTGTGTTGAATGAATAATGCAAGTGAAGTACCTAGTACAGTGCCTAGCACAGAACCGAGAACAAGTGTAGCTGCTGCTGGAGATACGCCCCACCCCTCACGAGCCTCCACCGCCTTGTGGTCCTTCCAATTCAGGCTTCGTCACAGAGGGACACTGGTGCCCGAGGCACCACACCCTGTTCTCTGCAGGCTGCCAGGAGCCTCCATTGTTTGCCTCACCAGGCGCTGAGCCGTGTTGTGAAAGCTCAGTCTCCCCAGAGGAGGAAGGACACCTGGGTCCCAGCTGGGGTCACCCACCTCTACCCTGCCCTGCGTTGTATTGTACTCCTGCCCGGGGTGGGGCTGCACAGTGCGGCCCAGCTTCCCGTTGCTGGTCTGGCCTCATCCACCCTCCCTTTCCTGTTGGATGTGAGGCTGCACAAATCTCACATATATTATGTGAGGTTTGGGACAGGAGTTCCCCTCCTGCATCTGTTCCCTTCACACCCACACCATCTCCCCTAAAGTCCAATCGACGTTTTAGGATTGTCCTGGGCCCGTCCTCGGTCTCTGGCTGGCCACTCTGGGATTTGAGTAGAAGGCTCAGACGTCTACCACCTGCTTTTGAAAGAGTGCTTGACCCACGCCGTTAGCAGCTCTCTGCACTGGAGAGGACAGCTCTTCCCGTGGCCTGTGGCCCTCCTGACTTGAGCAAGGTGCCACCCCTCACCTGGGACCTCTCTTCTTCTACCACAGGTGTCTGCACCTGTGTCCAGGGTGCTAGAGGGACCCCATTTCCCCAGACCCCTCACTCAGCATCCCCACTGCCCTACACTCACCGCCTAATCCCCTAGGAAACCATCAATGACGCCCGTGCGCCCAGGGGACGGCCCACACCTTCATCTGTAGCACATCCTCACCGAGAGCTTACTACGCCTCCCGTGGATGAGGAAAGGCCAGATGGCCTGCGGGTTGTTGGGAGCGGGTGAGCCCTGGTCTAGGGCTCTTACCCCTGGGTGCAGTGTCAGGACAGGCTGGGGTCCACCTGGGAGCAAGTCCCCTGACCCAGGGCGAGGCCTGTCCTGGCTGTGTCTCTTCCTCAGCACCCCCTGCGGCTCATTCTGCTGAGCTCCCCTCCTAGGGCAAATGCACAAGGTGTGTGGGGCTGTGAACCCGGTGGGAGGAGGCTGTGACAGAAGCGCATTTATGGAGCACCTGCTGTGTACAGGAGTGTAACACGAGCTGTGCCTGCTCCCTGTGTCTCACCGTTCCGTGAGGAGAGGGAGGTAGCTGGAGCTGTGTCAGAGCCACAGAGGGAGCCCTGGGGGACAGCGGCAGGGGGTCTGACTCTAGCACGGGGTCTAGAAGGACCGGAAGCCCTCACAGAGGAGCTGGCCTTGAACACTGCATTGACTTTCGACAGGCAAACATGAGGAAGGGCATTTCAGGTGGAGGGGACAGCATTGGTGAAGGCCAGAGATCAGAAGGGGTGACCGTGCTGGGGGGTGTGCAGAACCTGGGCTCTCATGACAAGGGTTTGTAGGTGAGGAGTTTAGAAAATGGGGTGACCAGCTGTCCTGGTTTCTGGGACTGAGACACCTCCCAGGACACCGTACTTTCAGTGCTAAAGCCAGGAAAGTCCTGGGGAAACTGGGATGAGTTGGTCATTGTACTGGGAAAGTTAAATTGAGTTCCAATAGATACAGGCTTTCAATATACAGGTCCGGAGTTTGGGGTTCTGTCTTCTAAGCCATGAGGAGTTCCAGAAGGATTGTGGGTTTTTTTTGGTGAGGGGAAGGGAAGAAAGCGTCTTCTACAAGCTAAGCCTACCTGATCCCCACTGATGGGAATTTTTATCTCCATTTTGCAAATGAAGAAACTGAGGGTCAGAGAAGTTAGGTTACTTGCCCCAGGTCACACAGCAGATGAGCAGCTGGTGATTCCAAAGCTCGTATTCTGAGCCACTGAGCCATCTGCTCGGGGTGAGGCTCTGGTAGGCCAGGGGGGCAGGTATTGTGACTCAAAAGCTGAGGCTGCCGGGATCTCTCTGAGGATGGGACCTCAGGGGCTCCTGGAATATGGGCCTGCGCTGACTCTTGGTTCCCTGTCTGTGGCATAGAAAGCCATCAAACAGCACAAGGGCTGGCTTGGCTTTCCTAGCTCTGTGTCCCCGTCGTCCATCCTGGGGTCAGTGAACAGTGTTGAATGGATGATGGGACCTGTGTTGGACCCACTGTGACTGACGGGGCCCCGAGGGGCTAACCATCCAGCAGCCCCTCTCAGTGGTGAGAAATAGCACTGCATGCAGGCCCCAGGGTCCAGGAGACCCCCCTGGGCTGGGGGAGGCTCTCCCTTGCTGAGCAGGGAGCACATCCACTGCTCCAGGGATCAGCAAGAATAGACCCAGGTCCAGCTCTCCCCTGACCAAGACCAAGATGCTCGGGACATGACAGCTACTCCTCCCAGACAGCCAGGCATAGAAGGGTTAATGGGCCACCCCCAAGGAGCCCTCACCTGGAACCAGCCACAGGCGGGCAAGGGAGGAGCAGGCAATAGGAGGAAGGCCAGCTGGTGCACGGGCAGCACGCACGTCTGGCTGGAGGATACAAGTGTTGGGACAGGTGGCTGGAGCTTGATGACAGGAGTCTGGCAAGGGGCAGCCTGGTCCTGAGTGCCCGGATCTGGGGCAGGAAGCCAGGCACGTTGATGTTCCAGGTGTGTTATAAGGTGGCAGAGGGTGATCTGCACGGCACCGGGCCCTTGGCACACATAGCTGGCTTTTGGGCCATCCTGTTCAGCACGCCCTTGGCTGTGGAGTTATACGTGGGAGCCAGCCTGCTGAGGAGGGCATCCCAAAGTAAGGCTGCAGTAGCGATGCTTTCCTGCACAGAGCAGCAACGATGGGCACTAGGGCTGGAGCTGGGGGGTGGTGGGAACCTCTGTGTGGGGTGTTCTGCAGGGAGAGCCCCACGTCGGCCCCCAGGAGAGAGATGCTTGCACAGGCTGCCCGGGCCTCAGCAGGAGGGCTCTTGGCGGCTGTGTGGAAGGCGTATCTCAGATATCTCAGCCTTTGTTAGAAAGCCAAGGCAGGACCATTTCCAGAGAAGAAGAGGGGCAGGTGGGGTCTTTGACTCTTCTCCGTCCTTAGCAAGCACTCGATCTGCTAAGAATCAGGGATGGGTGCCACCGAGAGAGTGCCCCAACAGACCTTTCTGTGCAGCTCCGGGGTCTAGAAGGACTGATTCCGGTCAGGAACAACAAGACCTCTTTCCTGGGCATGAGGCTGGGTGGCCCCTCTGAGCCTCTCAAGAGATCCCTGGGAGAGGAGGATGGGGAGTTATTGCTTCACGGTTACACAGTTTCTGTCTGCATGATGACCACGTTTGAGAAGTAGACACTGGTGATGGTTATGCAACACTGTAAATGTAATTACGGCCGCTGAATTTCCCGTTTATGGTTAAAATGGCAATTTTATGTCATATGTATATATTTCGCCACAATAAAAAAAAAAAATGGGGCTTCCCTGGTGGCACAGTGGTTGGGAGTCTGCCTGCTGATGCAGGGGACGTGGGTTCGTGCCCCGGTCCGGGAGGATCCCGCGTGCCGCGGGGCGGCTGGGCCTGTGAGCCGTGGCCACTGAGCCTGCGCGTCCGGAGCCTATGCGTCCGGAGCCTGTGCTGGGGGAGGTCACAGCAGTGAGAGGCCCGCGCATCACAGAAAAAAAAAAAAAAAAGTAAAAACTGCCAAGGTCATGAAAAATAAGGAAAGACAGAAAACTGTCACAGATGGAAGGAGAGTGAGGAAACGTGACAACCAAATGCATCATGGTAGCCGAGATTAGACCCTGGAACAGGAAAAAAGGACAATTCTTGTCCACTAAGGAAAAACTGGTGAAATTCGAGTAAAGTTTGTAGTTTAGTTAATAATGTTGTCCCAGAGTTAGTTTCTTAGTTCTGAGAAATGTTCCACAGTTATGTAAGATGTGAACATTAGAGGAAGCTGGGTGATGGGTGTATGGGAACTCTCTGTACTGTCTTTGTAACTTGTCTCTAAATCTAAAATTATTCCAAAATAAGAAGTTAAAAAAAAAAGGAAGATCAAAAGCAGGACCCGGACTATGAAAGAGAGCTGGGCTCTGCCCAGGAAAGGCCAGGGCGTAGACACTTCTGCAGGGCCAGTTGGCAGTCGAGGCCGCTGGTCCGGCTGCACCCCTCACCCGCGTGCTACCCACACTTATCGTGCAGCTTGTTTGTTCTCCTACACAAACAGCCTGTCCCGGGCCCCTTCCCCTTCTGGGCATCTTGGTTTCCATCTCTCCGACGGCTCCGCTCATAGCCTCTGTCTGCTAACACAGTGGGCCTGGGCACTGGGCCCTCAGTGTCCGGAGACGTGCTTTCCCAGCACACAGTGGTCACGCAGCCTACACTGGCCACGCGCCCTGAGGGCCGGCTGCCAGCAGAGGTCCTGAGAGCCAGACTCCTGTTCCCAGCCACTCATCGGAGGAAAAAG
Organism: Pseudorca crassidens; assembly: GCF_039906515.1. Lineage (NCBI taxonomy): Eukaryota > Metazoa > Chordata > Mammalia > Artiodactyla > Delphinidae > Pseudorca > Pseudorca crassidens. The sequence goes on along the minus strand of NC_090309.1, from coordinate 76,820,105 downwards.
GCTTAGGACGGGGAGGAGAAAGACCGGAAACTGACATTTAGTGAGCACCTACTGCATGCCAGGCACAGCACCACACCCTTCACAGGTGGTTCTCCTTGATCTCCCTACAATGCAAGATAAGCATGGTTATCTCCATTTTACAGATTGGGAGATTAAGACTGAGAGAGGTCAACTCATCTTCTATATGTGTCAGAACCAGGGATTAAACCCATGTATCTGTTGGACTCCAGATTCTGTCTTCTTTCCTCCACACCCAGGCAGGAGAGGCGGTAGGACCCATCTAGCTCCCCAGGCTGGGGGCAATGTCCAGTCTGCCGGACATTCTGAACTTCTAGGAGTGTCAGACAGGACAGAGGGCATACTTGGTGATGTCATTCTCTGGAAGGGGTCAGGGCATTTGTTTGCAAGGTCAAAGTCTCTGTGGACAGAGGGCAGGGCTGGGGGGAGGAGTCTTAGTGAGTCATGTAGCTAGGGGGCTGCTTGGAACTGGGGAGGCCCCAGCCCCCAGGGTACTGGCAGGACCTAAAGTAGAGCCCAGGCCCTCTTGGAAGACACCCACCTCTGCCCCAACCCCGAGCTCCCACACTCCATGATGGGACTCCAGAGGGACCACACACATCCCAGAAGAGACCCTGAATGCAGACACTTCCTCTGTCCCCCTGTGGATCTGGCCATCCTTCCAGGCCTTGCTTCCATCTCCCCACGCCTCCTACCCCTCTGTAGACACTCCCTGTGCGTGGCCTCGGGATTGCTCCCACCTCTGGGAACTTTCCTCACTGTTAGTCAGTGCCACAGCCACAGTCCCAGGGGTGGTCTCCTTGGGGTGACTGCTCTCGCCAGCACCATGAGCCCCCAGAAAGCCTGGGTGGCCATCATATCCTTTGGGCCTCAGCCCTTAACAGAGTGCAGGGCCAGGGCCAAGCTTGGGGCACCCTGGGCATAGACAGATGAATCACATGTGGGAGGTTCCAGCTGGAGTCCAGCCCAGCCCGCATGCTACTGCTCGTAACTGAGCCTCGTTCTGGAAAGGTAGGTCCCAAAGTTCAAGGCTCGGGTCCAAGCCCAGGCCTGTCTCACTGCTCTGGGCACAGCTTTGACTCTGAGTTCCACTCCCCCAGCCAAAGAGGAGGATGAGCCTAGAACGTTCTGTGATTTCAGCCTGTGGGGTTGGCTGTGATTATGCAGAAAAGACCAGTGTGTTTCCCGTAAAACAGTGAGTGATCTAGAAAGCAGTGACCACCCCACCACATTTATTCTTAGAAATCCTAGAAAGCTGTTGACTAGCTCATTCTTGGAAATGGAACTCTGGCAGGAGACCAGGGGAGTCCGCTAGTGACAACCCCCCAGGTCCCTGCCCTGAGCCGAGAGCAGTCTGTGGGTAGCGTTGACAAACACACCTGTGTCATACGCTCTCCTCCTCTTTCAAGTAATTTTATACAGCAGTCCCCTGGCTGGAGCCTCCCTAGAGGTGAAGGGAATCATGGTTTAAAGTCCCTAACCCTTAGTTCCTTGTCTTTGGCCTTGGGGAAGCGTGAGCTACCCTTACTTATTCAAAGGAAGTGTTTATGGGGGGAAAGGGGGCCTGGGGACGAGAGAATCAGACACTAGGCCCTCTTGGGAGCTCCAGGTGGCAAAATTGAGCGTACAAATAACTCTATAGCAATACGTGTGAAAAGAGCCCAGGAAGGGGACCAAGGGTTACATGGTACAGAGAGAGAAATTTGGCACAGCTAAGCAGAACGGGCAGGCTTCCTGGAAGAAGGGGCATTTGACTGAGACTTGAAGGACTAATTTTTTTTTTTTAATCTTGAGTATTGAAAGGGAAGCAAGGCTGAGTGAAGTCTCTGATGAAAGGGGCCTCTGAGGTCAAGTGGGTTAGGCCTGTACAGTGTCAAGCAGACCTGGTCTGGATCCCACTCCTGACGATGGACCATGTGACTGGGAGGTCCCTTCCTCCCTGGACATATTTCCTCACCGGAAGAGAAGAACAATTGCAAAGATACCTTGAAATAACACTCGAGAAAGGGATGCCCAAACCCGTGGGCGCTGCTTCCATCCAGCTCACTTGAGTTCGATTGTGGTGGTGGGCGCACACATGCTCCAGGCTGGCTCCAGGCAGGTGCAGACAGCCCTGTGTCACTGGTTTGAAGGGAATTATTAGACGTCAAATGAACATTCCTTCGGAAGAGATAAATAGCGTCACCCTGTCAGAGCCATGGCCCCTTCATCAGGGCAGGTGACCAGGACTGCCCATCGTGAACACAGCCAACAGCCCAGGCCCTGGAAGTTTCCATGTCCCAGCGCCCCTCCAGAGAGAAAGGAGGCCTGCACACACCTGTATCTGAAGGGGCTTGCACTGAGGTTCCTGACAAAAGAGTCTTTCCTGTGTCATAGCTGGAGGCCACCCCAGCCAGTAAGTCCACCAGGAGGAATAACTCACGTTCAATAAAGGGACGCCTGTTTACACATCTCCTCCTCAGAGCTAATTGCTCAATCAAAGCCCTTCGCACATCATAGTGGCCCAGGGCCCGCCCCGAGGGTGAGGTGTAGCTTCGGAACGCAGAAGCCTCTGCTGCCCCTGGGAACTGAGCCAAAACCTTTCCTTCAATCCACAAGTGGCTTCGGAACCAGGAGAACAGACAGGAGCCTATTGGGTTATTTCCCTGCAGGCCAGGGTCTTTGTCCTGACGCACTGGGTTGCAGATGGACAGCTCAGCATGTGGGCATTGGGAGGGGTGATGAGAGAATTCTGATGGGATACAGCTCACCCTCCTCAGGATGACTAAGCTGTAGCCTGGGGCTGGGGAATTGGAGCTTGGTGTGGAGGATTTCACAGTGGCTGTTCCGTGGGTGGTGACGGGGCTCTACAGAGAACATCTACCTTGACTCCCCTGTCTGAGTGAGGCCCAGGGAGAGGTCAGGCTTGCTGAGTTTCTCCTGGGAGTTAGTGATGTCTCAGGCCAGGGCTCCATCCACAAGGCTCAAGCCAAGCCCGCCTCTGCCTGTGGGTGTGAGCCAGAGACAGGAGATCGGATCGAGGTGGGAGAATGTGGGAGCTCAGCTGAGGAGACGGGACCCCACAGGGGCCAGGAGGGGGGTGGAGGGGCCTGGGGCCTGAGCAGAGAGCTGCTTAGAAAACCTCAGAACTGGATTAGTTAATGGTGGCCATTAACTAAGGAGGAGGTAAGACAAGAGGGAAGTGGGTGTGACTATAAAAGGCAACACGAGGGATCCTCGTGGTTTGGGAAACATTCTGTAACCTGACTGCTTCAGTGTCAGTATCTCAGTATCCTGGTTGTGGTATCGCACTACAGTTTTGCAAGATGTTATCATTGGGAGACATAGGGTAAAGAGTACACAGGACCTCTCTGTATTATATCTTACAATTGCATGCGAACCTACAATTATCTGTAAACCAAAAGTATAATTAAAAGAAAAAGAAAACCTCTGAGCTGGGTATGCAAAGGGGTCTGAGAGATGGAGGGGGCATCCTGGAGGTGGATGGCTGAGCCAAGTGGAAATGGCCTGTGCCCAGTTCACCCCGGGGCACTGCACCTGCCCTCGGGACAGTGGGTCATGGGCGCTTGGCCTGGCACGGTCTGTGAGCGCAGCGACTTCTGGGTCCAATGGAAGGAGCATCAGAAGGCAAGGAGCAGAGCTTTGGGGCAGCCAGGAGAGGGCGCTCCAGGACGAAGGGTAAGGAAGCCACGCAAGACCCTTGATGACTGATGAGTCGGGGTGCTGAGGGCCAGGTGGGAGGAATGGTGTCTGCTCTACGGCCCAGTGTGGCAAAGCACTGTCATCGCAGCCCTGCCGAGTACAGGAGGACTCTGGCATATCTCTAAACCAAACCAACAGCTATTTACATTTCCGCGGGAAGAATTTAGATTAGATGCCGGGCAGGTTTGGATGCAGGAAATGCCATCAAAGCCACGTGGGTGTTTAATGAGACTTGGGGCTGCGCTGCCTGCAGCCCAGTCAAGAGCATATGGACTTTCCCGGCTGTGTCTTCAGTTCAACCCAGCTGAGCACCACAGGGTAGCAGGTGCTGGAGGAGATGCACATACACCAACTTCCCTTCCTGGGCAAGGAGCTGGTGACACAGAAGGCAGAAAGATGACGCAGGTGAGAATGAGGCTGGCAAGTGGATTGACAGTGACTGGAGCTCTGTTCAATGGCACAAGATCTGTGATTTGCAAATGCCTGTTCCTAAGTGCCCTAGGAAGAGCCCCGTCACTGAGCTTCCCTTCTGCCCCTCCAACCCAGCTTTTCTGGGCCTCCAAGTTTGCCTGAGATGCCCTCCCACATCTCCAGACCTCAGCCCGGATCCCTCATCAGCCCCCCACTGTGAGTAGCACTCAGAACCTGAGCACTTCCTCGGTGCAGATGCTCTGTGGCCCTGGGCGCACAGACATACACCAGACACAGTCCACCCCTTGAGGGGCTCCAGTTGGGTGGGAGAGACAGATACATAATTACATAAGGGTATCAAAGAGGGTGGGGTAGGTGAGCCTCCCAGATGGCAACTTTACCTCTAGGTCAGTGACAGGGACATATTCCAGCCCAGGCAGGGAAGCCCAGCTTATTCTCCAAGTGAAGAGCTATTCTCGGAGTGTGCCAAGGATGCCTGCCTCTGACTCTGGGCTGCTGGAGGAGCCCTTTTGTCCACTGGGCCAGGGAGACGGACAGGGCTGATTGTCCTTGTACCCAGAGCCTGCCCACACTCTGAAGCCAGGTCTGCAGAATTGCCATCAGCCCTGTTGGGTCTTCCTTGTGTTTGATGCCCAGGTGGGTGCAATGGGGGCAAGGCAGACAGGAGGTGGAGGTGGAGAGACCCCCCCCCACGCCATGCTGCCCCACATGGCTCCTGGCCAAGCTGGTGCCCTGTGGACTCATCTCACAAAATTAGAGATGATGAGAGAGTGGGTGGTGGGAGTGTGACATGGGGAAGTTATTCTTGAAGGAGAAGGAGATGTGACCCAAGCTTCCCCTAGTTGGGGATGTAGATGGATCAGGGAAAGCTACTGTAGAGGAAAGCAGGGCTGGGTACACAGGCCACAGTGGGTACCTCGCATGATCTACAGGACAAGCCAGGAGAGTCCCATTCAGCTATCTTGATTGTCTCCCGGGCTGCCTTGCTACCATGGAGGTGGCATTACCTCCAATTCACAGATGATGGAAGCAAGGCCAGAGAAGAGAAACGACCACCCTGGGCTCAGAGCCAGTAGCCGGAAGAAATCAGCTTCTCAGCTATACTACACCCAGGCCAGCTCCTGTGGGCTGGAAAGGAGAGAGCTCCCTGGAGAAGACACGGAAAGATGCCTGGGATGAAGACAAGGGTCTGATTGTGCAAAGGCTCAAAAGTCAGGCCTAAGCGTCGCCACAGTGATGTTGGCTACATGCACCACATTTCACATGAAAAGGCCTGCTTTTCCGGGAAGGCTCTGTTTTGCTACTGGTTTTGGCTTTGCTTCTGGAGGGAACTTGCGGGAGCAGCTGGTACAGGGCACCGGCCCAGGCCTGGACTCCACTCTGAGCTCCAGCACTGCTTAACTGGGGGGCCGTGAGCAGATCACTTAAACTCTCTGATCCTCAGTTTCTTCACTGTAGCAAGACCTAATAATACACGGCCAGCTGCTGCGAGGATTAGAGGTGCTGTATGCGAAGTGCTGGACATACGATCATGCACAGTAATGAGGAGCCATTGATGTGATGTCAGCGGCTGGCTGCGGCCACCTCCTCTTCAGCGATCCCTGCGTCAACCACCCAATCACCTCCAAGGAGACTTCAACCCTTGCTAATGCAGCGGGGTGGAGGTGAATCTCCTATGGATCTGAGACAGGACCCTATGGTCTGGGAGGTGCACTGAACATAAGGAAATCAAGTGGCTTCCCTGATCTTGCATGCCACATGTCTCACACAGCATCCGAGAGAAGCCGCCGATGTAGACAGCTGGTCCTGCCGTGTTCCCGCTCAGAGGAGCTATTAGCTGTGTCATGCATCCATTTGTAATGAAACGGAAGTGTTTTGATTTCTCTGGGAAGCCGGATTTTCTCCCAAATCCTTGCTGCTTTCATCCTTGGACATGAAACAGCCCATTATAATCTCATATGGAGGGGCAGCGGTTATAAGGCGCCCATGAAATCTGATCGCCAACTCAGCTCTCAGGCGGCAGCTTTGATCGCTGGGAGGGAGCAAGTCTTCCCCAGCTTGGTGCTAATAGCCCCATGCATTATTGACGAGCCATGTTTCGGTGGCAGACCCATTCGGGGAGACATTCAAATTGCAGGCTGGAGTGTCAGCTTCTTCCCTCCCTCCTTGGTGAGGAAGCATTGTAATCCAGCAGAGCCGCTAAAAATAGGCACCTGACAGAGTTGTGTGTGCAGCTCACCCCACCCTTGCTGCAGACTAGTTGGAGGGCAGGAGACATGGAACAAGAGAAGAAGGCGAAACCACCGCTTTCCACTTCTCTCAATTGCTGCCCCTCTGATCCAAAGGTCTGAGGAATGAACAGCTGCTCAGGGAGCACCCACAGGAAAGCCACATCTGAGGCCTCAGCTGACTTCGGGCAGGGCTGTGGCCAGACTATGTTCTCTTACCCCTTTGAGAAGGACACGGATACCCATGCTTTGGGACCACTGGGGCAAGGCAAAGTTTGGGACTTAATTATCTCTGAGAATTTGCTGGAAATGCTAAGGGGGTTGGCAGGCTCACTGTACCCATCTTCTCTTACTCTGGATAACCTAATCAAACCCTCTTTCAGGAATTGAAAAACCATTATTTGAATATCTACAATGTGCCAGACACTGAAGATAAAATAGTGAGGAAGGACAGATGGGGCTCCCATCTGTGACAGACGGCCTTCGACGTGGGCCCCAGTGACCCCTCCTCCTGGGATTCATGTACTTGCATTGCCCCTTCCCGCACTGATTAGAACTGACCAGTGTAATCAATAGAATATTGTGGAAAGGAAGGAGAGGGATGTCTGAAGTGAGGTCGTCGTAGCTTCTGTCTTGCCCTCTTGGATCACTTGTTCTCTGAGGAAAGCCAGCTGCCATGTTGGGAGGACATTCGAGTAGCCCTATGGCGATGCCCAGCAGTCATCATGGAAATGGATCTTCTAGCCCGAGTCAAGCCTTCAGATGCTTGCAGCCCTGGCTGACATGTTGACTACAACCCCCCGAGAGAACTTGACCCAGAATCACCCAGCTAAGGTGCCCTCAAATGTCTGACCAATAGAAACTGTGAGATAATAAACAATTGCTGTTTTAACCTACTAAGTCTGGGGGAAAGTTGTTGCATAACTATTGATACTAATGTACTGGTCTTCAGCGACTATCACAGGCTGGGGGAGAACTAGATATTGGTCAAATAATTACACCAATAGCTCTAAAACGGAAACTATGAAAGTTGCTATAAATGTCTCTGTTAGGGGGAATGGACCTAGTCAGAGAGGTCAGGGAAGGCTTCCGGGGGGGAAAGATGACTGATCTGAGGGTGAAGTGTATGTCCAGGTAAAGCAGGGGAAGAGGGTGGGGAGTGCTCCAGGTAGAGAAGCAGCTTGAGCCAAGGCCCTGGGTTCGAGTGAGCCAGAGGCACGAACACATAGTAAGGAGGCCCAGGGGGTGAAATACAGTGAGCTGGGGAGGCACACAGGTGGGCCTGCAAAGGCAGAGGGGCTCTACCCCTGGGGGACTTGCTACTCAGCCTTAGTGCAAAGTGGGAGCCCCCAGAGTATCTTAAACAAATGAGTCATGTGCTCAGATCTGATTTTTGGAAGGGTCTTTTAGTTCTGTGGAGCCTGGTTGGGAGGTTTTAGTGTAGGTAGGGCTGTGGCAGGAGCCCAGGAGAGGGATGGGTGCCTGGAACCAGGTGGTAATAATGGACATGGAGGGATGGACAGATTGAGAGACATTAATGACGCTGAATGGTAGGTACCTGGTGATGAAATGGCCATGGCAGCGGGCAGTGAACAGAAGAGAGGCGCCTAGGAAGAGTTCTAGGTCACACAGCCTTGGATGGCCTGGGGATTGAACTGGTCTGAGAGATCCAGGAAAGTGCACTTAGTGCATCCTGGGGGCTTTGTGGTCTGATGTGTTGTCCAGGACGTGCCTGCCAAGCAGTGTCTTGAGGACATGGGTCCACCCACCCCCTGCCTCTGGGCGTGGCCCTGTCCTATCAGAGCTCACTGTTTAGTGGAGCTGATGACACCTTCACAGGAAACAATGAGGTCCTAGCAGGTTGGTCTGGTTCCTTCCAAAGGGCAGATCTGTCAGGACAAGGTCTAGAGCAACAGCCCCTGTGGAATCCTGAAAGCTTAAAGGGGATCCAGGTGGTAGAAACTATTTTCATAACCACACGGAGATAGTATTTGCCTTTTTAACTCTCATTCTTTCGTATCATAAAAAGGAGTGTTCCAGAATCCACGTGGTGCATCATTTTGCAGGGGGTTGAATGCAGAAGAAGATACAACCAATATCTTCTATTGAGCCAGACATTAAATAGAGTGGCAGAACTGTAAAACAATGCCACCCTTCTCACTATTTTTGTTTTCAAAACTAGTTATTTTTTCATAAAAATATAACACATAGTAGGCTTATTATAGTTGGTTTTAAATAAATTCATACATAATTTGAAAATTTCTCAGCTTTAATTTCTAATATGGTAAATATTGATAGCTATAAGCCACCTGAACAGAAACTCTTAGGGATCCTCAATAAATTTTAAGAGTGTAAAATAGGGGTCCAGAGATCAAAACGTTTGAGAACTGCTGATCTGGGACAAGGAGGCCTCTCGGTTCCTGGGATCCTCTTTAGGCTCCCCTCTCATCGGCAGCTGAGACATTAACAAGATGCTATAGGGTAGAGCAGTGATGTTGGAAAAACATACTTTAGGCACAAATGGTGCCCTGAACCATTTGCCTGGGCTGTAACATGTCCCAAAGCGTCACTTCTTGTATGCAGGCTGAGAATGTCCTGCATAAGGCAAACGTTAGGAGGACCCATTCCCCTAGACACTAAAGGTGTACCTAAGAGCAACTCTTTTCTAAATGCTGGCTTGTCTTCTTTCACTGGGGGAGTTTCTGGTCACCTTCCCTCTGGCCCGTTATACTCACCTATTAATTAGAATATAGACATTGATCTTTCTAAAAACACTAGAAAGATAATTTGGTCCAGTTCCCTCCTGATTAAAAGTCCTTTAGCTGTTCTAAATCAACTTGAGGAATTAAATCCCAAATCTTATTAAATCATGCAATGTCCTTTGTGGTCTGGTCTCTCCCAGCATCAAGACTTTTCAGCCTCTTCACGAGGCTACTGGAAGATTCATGAAGTCCCAGGGGCTCTCTTGCTTATAAGACTTTGTCTACGTGGTATCCACTCTGTATCCCACTTGTGCCTGAAATGCCTATTCCTTCCTTTCTTCCTCTGGTCCTGCAGGATTCAACCTAGAAGCATCTCATCTGGGGAGCCCCACTGACCCCTCCCCCCGAGACCACTAGAATGTTGTGCTCCCTGCTGTATCTTCAGCTCCAGGGCTGATATCTTGCCTGTGCAAATCGGAATATGTTGGTCCCTTCCAGGCAGAGTCTATTCTGATTGGTCAGTTTCTCGTTCTGATTGCTTGGAGCCTGTGCCATAATAGTTGTGAAATTTTTTTTTTTTTTCATTTATTTCAACTGCATCGGGTCTTAGTTGTGGCATGCGGGATCTTTGTTGAGGCATGCGGGATCTTTCATTGCAGTGCTAGGGCTCTTCGTTGTGGTGCATGGGCTTTTCCCTAGTTGTGGCGTGTGGGTTTTCTCTTCTCTAGTTGTGGCGCGCAGGCTCCAGGGCGTGTGGGCTCTGGAGTTTGCGGCACACAGGCTCTCTAGTTGAGGTGCGTAAGCTCAGTAGTTGTGGCACACGGGCTTAGTTGCCCTGCGGCACGTGGGATCTTAGTTCCCTGACCAGGAATCAAATCCACGTCCCCTGCATTGCAAGACAGATTCTTTACCACTGGACCACCAGGGAAGTCCCTGTTAAATATTTTTAAGACCACCCCTTCCAAAGGCCTTGAAAGAAAACACTCAGTAGATATTTGTTGAATGAATAAATGAACAAAGTCTCCTGGGCTCCAAAATCACGAAATGAGTTGGCTTAAGAACCCAGCACTCTGGGCCCCCAATCACAGAGCTGGTGATTCAGGCCCTTCTCTTTAACCATCTGGCTGGCTTTTGAAACATCCTGCATTGCCCTGAGCACCTGGTCTAAGCACCTCAGTCCATTGATAATTTTCTCTGAACTACCCAGTAGCGAATAATCAAAGCTTGAACTCTTTTAACAGACAATCTCTTCCTAACAGGCTGGCTCTTCACACACCTGCACCATTAGAAGCAAGGAAAACCCCTGCCCTACAAGGAAACGCAGCCTATGGTTTTTTGGTTGGGTCCAGAGGGATTATTACTGACACCTCACCCTTTGCAATTATACTTTAATAGCTCACATTACATGTTAAGCTCCTAACTGAATGAATTACAAAGTGCTCCAATTACATGAAACAATTATGCACTGAAGTCAATATCCTTCCATAAATTGCTGGGAAGAATTGTATTCTAAATCCAGTCTAATCATTGCCCCCATGTTGGAACACTCAATAAAGCCCCAGTGGCTTTGGGTCAAGACACTCTCATCATCCATTAAACTTAGAGTCACCCCTGACCCAGAGTAGAGTATAAAATCGTCATTTGGGTGTGAGTGGGCCATCTGCAGGATAAGCAGGGGTTGCCCACGTACAGAGCAAGTCCAGACTCCTTCCCTGGCAATTAAGATCTTTTCTGCAAGATCTTTTCTGCTCTCCCCTCCAGCCTCTCCTAACCAAATCCACTCACCCTAGAGACTAAGGTCAAGCCCATCTGCTCCAGGAAGCCTGCCATCCTGGGCATGACAGTGTGCTGGGACGGGGTGTGCCTGTATGAACGCTTTCTCAGTGTGTCAAGAGGCCCATTGTAGACTTGGCCACCAGTTAAATAAATAAACGAACAAAGAAATTAAACTGATAGGGTTACGAGCAGAAATACCAAACTTGACACCAAATGTTACTTGTTTACTTGGTTATGGCAGGTGGATGACAGATGCATTTCAGCCTCATTTTTTCATTCGTTCGACAAATGTAAATTTACTTAGTACCTGTTAATGAGCTAGGTTCTGTGTGGTGCAGGGCCCAGCGCATCTCACACACACACACATACACACACACACACACACACACACACACACACACACACCATTTTCCTTGGAAAATGCAGCTTCACAGGAATTATCACAGCAGTAAAAATTCTCTGACAAGGAACAGAAGAGAATCCTAATTCTGCCCAGCTCTCCACAGACAGCTAAGATAAGCCCAGAATAAGCGATTTCCCGGAGGGCTAAACTTTGGGCCAGGAGTGAAAATGGAGCTCTGGAGATGGCCCAAAGGACAGGCTTCTGGTCCCTCCCCTGGCCTCTCTCTGCTCACTACACCTTGGTCGGACTGCCAGGCTGTCAGGCTGGCCAGACGGACAATGCCCCAGGATAGCAGGCATGTCCTGCTGGCACCTGAAATCCAGCCTGGGAGCCACTGGCCAGGGCTCATCACAAGAAGACCTTCCAGCTCAGCCAGCTCATCTGCAGCTGTTTTTTTTAAAAAAAAAAAAAAAAAGCCAAGGAGGGCTTCCCTCGTGGTGCAGTGGTTGAGAGTCCGCCTGCCGATGCAGGGGACATGGGTTCGTGCCCCGGTCCGGGAAGATCCCACATGCCGCGGAGCGGCTGGGCCCGTGAGCCATGGCCGCTGAGCCTGCGCGTCCGGAGCCTGTGCTCCGCAATGGGAGAGGCCACAACAGTGAGAGGCCCGTGTACCGCAAAAATAAAAATAAAAAAATTTATAAAAAATTTTAAAAAGCCAAGGAAAGCAGAGTCTTGGATGATCGATGGGCTGTGTGTGTCTTTCTCTCGCTCCCGCGAATTTTTCAGTCGGAAAGAGGAGGCTTATCTCTCATTTTTAATTGATTTTAATGTGGCTCAGCCAGGCTAGATGAGATCTCATCTCCTCTGTGGCCTTCGATGAATGGCGTGAGGAGCTGCCTGAATGTTAATAAGAGGGGATCCGAGAAGCCAGAGGAGGTAATGAGGCCGTTGTGTGCCTCGCGAGACTTCCTCAGCGGCCGGGCTGTCGGAGCTGACCTGCCAGGATGGACCCACCTACAGATTTCAGGGGTGGTGTGGATATGGGAATGGGGGCAGTTTGATCTCTAGATGATGCCGAGGAGCAGAAACGCGCAGTTGTTATTCGTTACCGCCTGGAGAGATTCTCGCTCCATCCATTGCAAGGTTTGGGACTCCAGCTAGCTTGCCTCTCAAAACACGCACTCGGTCTCCTCCTGCCAGTTCCCCATGCTTCATTTGCCTCCGAAAAGCCTTCTTGGTACCTTTGCAGTTTATATCTGTAACAGAGGCAATACCTTCTCTTCTCACTTCCTGTTTGTCCCTCCTCACCACCCCCTCTTCCCCCAAACCTTGCTGGGCTCTGCCTCTCTGCATGAGCTTAGACCAATTGCCAAGCTCCTCTGGTCCTCAGCTTTCTCCTCTCAAATAGGGATAACAGCATCAAGCATGGGGCATTATCTGAGGAGGCAGAGAAGATACTGCAGGTAAAGCACCCAGCACTGTGCTCAGAGCGGTAAATAATCAGTTGTTATTTCTTTTCTACCCAACCTCCCTCTCTACCAAGCCAACTGGATCCAGAGATGGGAGCAAAATAATTGGAAACGGAAGGAGGGGCTGACATGTTGTTCGGTGGGGATGGACTCAGGCCCCTCTTGCAACCACACTATACGATAGTTAACTGGTGGAGACCCAATCCATTCTCTTGGCTGGAAAGAGATAACAGGCACCTTGGAGGAGAGGGTCTCAGCATGGCTGCTAGAGAAGAAACAGCCAGAGAGGTTTTAAAAAACCAGTGCTATGCCACATGGCCCAGAGTCTGATTCAGTTGGCCTTGGATGGGCCAGGTGTTGACAGAGGTTTGGAATATTGCGGAAGGTGAGTTTCAAATGGTGCAGGCAGAGGCGGGGAAGATCTTATCCCGCAAAGCAGGGGCACCTTCTAAGAGCTCAGCTCCTTGTTCTACCTGGTGGTCCTCTGTAGGCCTCTTCCTGTGGTCACTACAGTTGTTCCAGGGGAAATCCAGTGCTCCAGCAGCGGTCCCCATAAGCCCAGGTGGCAGGTGGGCGGGTGGAGGAGGGAGGCGCCTGTCTCTCCATGTCCCTTAGCCCCCAAATCCTTCCCATCAACGAGGAGACCTGAGACAGTCCCGTATTCAGTACATGCTTACAGTTGTCTCGTACAAACTCAAACATCCAAGGGCTGATTTCCCAATATGTACAAACTCTGAAACACCCTTTCCCGCTGATACCACAGCCCCCTAATCCTCGTGTATACATACAAATGTGGTCAAAAACAGGTTCACTGAAACATACATATTTACAAACACACGTCAAGAACTGTGAATGGTCTGAGATTTTCTCCTACTTGCAAACTAGCGAGTTGCCTGCCACAGTGTCGTGGATGCTGGTAGAAAACACAAGATTCCTGGGTCAGGGATGAAGGATGGTTTACTTCTAACAGCAATCATAGGTGTCAGAGTATCAGCATTTTGGCGCCAGTTCTCTGAGCTCTAAATTCCACAGGGTGACATGAGGAGACTCAGTGACACCCTGCACACAGGGGGTTGTCATATTGAGGACCTCTGAGCTTAAGACACCAAGCCTTATAGTAAGTGGGAAACCTGTCTGCCTGGGCTTGGGCAGAAGATACTAATTCTATCTACTGAGGCTGTTTGCTCTACAACATCCTGAAAAGAGTCCAGAACAAAGGGCATCATCACCTTTTTTTGCAAGATGTTCAGAAACGTAAGATCCATGGAGAATTACCTTCTAACACTTGTGTCCCCAGATATGCATCCCGACACGCAAGCGTATGAACTCACTTCAACGTGCACAGTGTCACCATCCTACAAACATCCACGAAGCTTTAGGAAATGCTTGGACAGGGTCTGGGGCAGTGCACGGCTTCCTGGTATAAACTGAGAATGCCTAGCTTGAGTCTCCATCTGGAATCCACTCTCCACATTGACCTGACAATGATCCTTCTAGTACAGTAATTGAGTACTTCCCTCCCTTGCTTAAAACCAGCTACCTGCTGGACACAGCTCCAACTCTGTAACCTGGCCTGTTGCCTCCGTGGCCTCCTTTCCTGCTTCTCCTCAGCCCAGCAGCATATGCTTCAGCCACAGGAAGCTGTAATGCTCCCCACCTGCCCTGCACCCTCCGGTGCATCCACATGCATTCCCTCTCTCAGCCTGAGATCTCTTGGGTACCAATCACGGGGTTGCAGAGCAAACTGTTCTCTATCCTACGCTCCCTCCACAATCCCTGTTTATGCCCAATGTCTCACTAAGCTCACTGTGCTATAATCATCATTTATTGTTGTCTTGACTTTTTCCCCATTCTAGGCTGTGAGCTGCTCTAAACCAAGGCCTTGTTTTTTTCATCTCTGTTGAGGGATCCCAGGGCCTAGGGCAGGGGACAAGTCTTAAGAAGCGAGATGATTACCGTTAGATCCATTATAGGACTGTAGGCAGAACTGGCTATACCAGTTGCAGGGCTCAATGCAAAATGAAAGTGTGGGATCCCTTATTCAGAAGTTACTAAGGATTACAAGATGGTGACAGTAGAGCATTAAACCAAGCATGTAGCCCTTCTGAGTGCAGGGCCCCAGGTGACTGCACAGCTCACACACTCATGAAGCCAGCTCTGAAAACAGCCTCATGAAGAGGCGATAGCATCAGTCACCTTCACATGCCCCAAGGACCCCATGAAGGCAAGTGCCCGGAATAAGGTTACAGGTCAAGGAGCAACCAGCCCCAGCAGAGCCTTTGGGGAACCTTGGGTTTACATACAGTGACCCTCCCTCCCCACCTCTCTCCCTCCTTTCTCCTTCCTTCCTTCCTTCCTTCTTTCCTTCCTTCCTCCGCCATCTTCCATCTGTGTGTAGGAGGAGCCTAGCATTGATATTACCTAGTTCTTTTCCTCTAATCCACTTATGAAAATTCTTTGGGCACCTGCTGTGATCCGTGGCTTGGGTATCATGTGATGGGTTCCCCACTCTTGAGGAATCTCCATACACACCCACAGGACAGGATGGAACTTGCATTTTCCAGCCCCTTCCTCACCACCCCACGTGTGCATACACACCTGATGAGCCGTGCAGACCCTTCCCTCAGTCCTTCCCCTGTAAGACTTCAAAATACGTTACAACTGTGTGTTCATGACAACAGTATGAGGCAGATGTTTAAGTAGAGATGCAAAGAGTCAAGAACGGTATTAAATACAAAATGAGTCTTCTGACTGCACCCAGTCCCACTATCAACTGGAAACCAATCTGACTTCTTCTATTCCACTGCTCTGAATTTTGTTCGTTCTGGTGGTTACACCATAGTTCTAAGTATGCTTAGACCTTTATTTCATGGTGTGTTAACTCTGGACAGGATCGATTGACTTCCTGCCATGAAAGGTGATACATTTAGTGTACTTCATCCCCCTCAGCTTTTGCTTCTCTCCTAGTTTTGTCATATTACTTTTAGCTCTTCTATTGGGTATCCTTATGACATTAAGTAACTTGTTTAAACCTGGTATGTTTTGTTGCATTGGCTTTGCACAGGTCTCCAAGCTGTCCACTCTGCCAGGAGAAGAAGAAAACGGTTTCTGCCCCTCCTCTCAGCCCCCAGTCTCCCAGCCCCACGTTCTGACTTCTGTTACATGATCAACTTCTTCTCCATGATCAACGTTACAACGTTTACAAGCTATTCAGTAACTACGGCTTTTGGGCTTTGTTGATAGGTTGATTTCAACATAGATTTACAATACTATGATCACGTAGACATTGTTCAAGCCAGTCCCTTACAGGTGGAATCGTATTCCTCAGTCACAAAACCTAGGCTGCTTGAAGAAGAAAGACACGAAGCCTGGATCAGAGAGATGCGGGATGCTCTTACCTGACATGTGTCAGTTTCTCAGACACGTCAACCACTGCATTGCAGCTGGCCGCAGACCTTTTTGCACCACGACTCCTTGCTCAGTCTTCCTTTTTCCTGGCTGCCTCTCGTTCTTTTTTCTCATTCAAAAAAGAAACACACTCTTCACTCTTCTTCTTCTTTTCCATAGCCTTACAACCACTGGATTTTTAATCACACTGTTTGTAGAAGTGCCTATATCAGACCATCAACTTTCTGGGTCCGGTGAGCTCCCCAGCTGAGATTTCCTTTTAGGGCATCACGCTGGGCTAGTTCCACTGTTTCTTTCACACCACGCCTTCCTCTTTTGTAGACTCCTTTTTCATTTTGCTTGTAGCACACCCTCAGACAATCTTTGTCGGAAAGGGTCTTTAGTTGATAATCTATCGTTATAGGATCAAAGGCTCGAAATCATTTTCCCTCTGAACCCATTGGCCTCTACTGTCTGCTGTTGCTACAGATTTTGAGGCTAATTTGATTCCCTTTCTTTGCAGGTGAGCTGCTTTTCACTCTCTGGAAGATAAGATCTTATCACTGACCTTCTCAAATTTCATAAGGATATTCCAGGGTGTTCCGCTTTTCAGACCGAGGACCTGTGTCTTCAAACTAGGTTATTTTCTCCTAACCTCTAAACCTGCACCTTTGGTTTTCTCCTCCTGGAACTCTGATATTGAGGGTGGGCCCCTGCCGGACCTTTGATAGAGAGCGGTGCTGACCTCTCCTGAGCCACTCTTAGGTTGTGACTTCCTTGCTCTGGCTTATCCTTCAGTTCAGTATAATCTTCTTCCCATTTCCCAGAAAGTCAATACACTCTCTCGCCACTGATGAGCTCTTTGCCACGTGCTGGGGATGTCCATGCTTGTACATTTCTACGGGCATCCCAGTGGATGGGAAAGGGAGGGAGTAAGGCTGTGCTTCATCTACCATCTGGGGTGGAAAGCTCCCCCCAGAAGACTTCGGGTCCTTCTGAGCAAGGCTTGGAAGGAGTAGGGGAGGCAGGGAGGGCGCTGGACAGGTTTTCAGAGGCCTGAGGGAAGACTAGATTTCTGTGCCTGGGGGAGTGGTCACCTACTTCCATGAGGCCTCCCACTCGGCTCAAGAATGTAGAACGTCACTGGGGGTCAGATGCTGAGATGGTAATAGGAAGTAAGGAGGGTCCACAAGAACGGGAGGAAAGAGGGCTGCCCAAGTGGGCTGGCAAAGCCTTGAGCGGGGCAAGTGGGGCCCCAGGCCTTTGTGGGCAGCCTTGGGGTGAGCTGGCTCTGTTTCTGCCTTACCCTCAGGTTTGCAAAACAGAGGGCATCAAGCGGCTAGCTGGCCACTGGCGGAGCATCTTCCTCTCCCCTCCAGACTCAGAGTGTCCCCTGGACCGAGGCTACCTTGCGAGGGTCCACTTGGACGTCGGTTGGTGTATCTGTGTCTATGTGGTTTACATTGGTTACATTCCTCTGGACACCTGGCTGGACTCAGGAGCCCAAGGGGGCAGGGGTGTGGAGGGGAGACAAGGAGATCATCTTGAAGTGTGGGACCCTCTGCGAAGGAGACAAGGTGGAGAAGGAACAGCAGTGGAGGGTTCTGGGCAACGAGGGTTGAGGGGAGGTGTGGCAAGACAATGGAAGAGGCCACCATGTGGGGAAAGGACAGCTTGGGCTTCCCAGGAGCTGCACCTGCTTGTGCCCCCTCCTGTCTCACCACCTGGTACCTTTGTGCCTCAGTTTCCTTGTTTCCCACCCGCTTGCTCCTTATTGAACTTCTTTGAGGTCAATGGGTATCCATCAGTCCCAGTTCAGGTGAGAGGCAGGCGACAGCCTGGGACAGGGGACTCAGAACTGCCCAGTCGTCCAGAAACGCTGAGTGAGGGGACACGGCAGGCACTGGGTGGGCACTAAGGTGGGGGGGAGATGGTGAAGGGCCCTGGATCCTGCCTTCAGGGAGGTGGTGGCGAGTGGGGGGCGAAGGAAACCAGCAGTGCACAGGAGACGGCTGACTTCCATCATGGAAGCACATTGTCCTGAGTGACAGGGGAGCTGGGGCAAGGCGGCCCCAGATACGGTACTGCCGGTGGCCCCCGGGCTTGGAAGGGAGAGGGGCCCGCTGACCGCTGCGGAAGTCAGGGGACTCAGGCCACAGAGAGGCAAGTCAGAGCTGCTCCCAGCCCAGGCATCTGGGTGAGTGGATGGCGGATGGGCCTGCATTACAGCCCCAGGTCTGAGGGCAGCCCCAGGGCTTGTGGCAGGTGAGGGAGAGCTGGGGCGCCCAGGGACTGCACACATGCTCAAGTTCGCGGTGTTGAGCCACGTTTGCTTCAGCACAAGCCGGGCTGGAGGCAGGGTGTCACTCGCTCACACCCGCTCACCCTTGAAGGAAGGACCTGGGAGCACAGGAAGCAGCTGATTCTCTTGCTTTGGGGCCTGGAGCTCCTCCAGTCCAAGCTCCTTGCTCTGCTGATGTGGGAACTGGAGACCGCTGTCTTCCCTCCACAGAGCACCTGGGGCATCTGGAAAAATCCCAGTTCCCCTCAGGGCTGGTCAAAAGCCTTCTCCTCTGGGACCCAACCTAATCCTCCGGGCAGGCCAGAGTCACACCCCCTCTACCTGCCCAGCTCCCATGAGGCCTGAGCTGAGCCCCGCTGTCCCTGCATGTGTCAGCTCCTAAGTTCTTCCAGGTGGGCCTGGATCCTGTTCATGTGACCTCCGGGGGCTCAGACGAGGGCTCAGTGGTGCTGCTGGGGGAAGAAAGGAAGGGATGGCCTTGTCCCCAGGCCCCTCTGGTTCCAGGCCCTGCCCGGGGACCACACCAACCCACACCAGCCCGCAGCCTTTCTTGGGCTGCCCGGCGGCGCCCGCCCCTGGCCTCCCTCACACCCAAGCTGTGCAGCACTTGTTATTTTACAAGGCATCTTGGAGGTTGTTCTAGGGAAAGAGAAATGTCAGACTCTGAGTCTCTGAATTTACAGCAGTGTGGACACTGGAGTGACCTGTCAGCTTGCCCTTGAAGTAGCACTGTACCTGGCATCCTAAAGCCCAGACCCCACAGATGTTTGGCATCTTTCATAAGCTAATACAGCCAGGCGGGCCCTTAAGGACAGTTTTGTAAACTCTAAGCATGGTCCAGAAAGATGAAATGGGAAAGGTGGTTCCAGGGCTCATAGAAGGTCCCAGGGCTTATGTCCAAGCCAGGCCCACAATCTATATGGTGGTTATATCTTATGTGTCAACTTGAAAGTTGTTTTTGGATGAGATTAACATTTAAATAGGTAGATTTTGAGTAAAGCAGATAGCCCTCCATAACGTGGGCCTCATCCAATAATTTGAAGGCCTGAATAGAACAAAAAGACCAGCTCCCCCTGAGTAAGAAGGAATTCTGCCAGGATGTCATCTAAGCATTAGTTCTGCTGGATCTCCAGCCTGCTGACACACTGAAGATTTGGATTTGCTAGTCTCCATAACTGTGTGAGACAATTCCTTGTAATAAATCTCTTTATATATAGTTACGGACCAGACGTGTCCCTCCCATCCACACACTGAAGCCCTAACCCCCAGTGTGATGGTATTAGGAGGTGGGGATTTGGGGAGGTAATTAGGTTCAATGAGGTCTTGAGGATGGGGCTGTCATCAGAGTCCGACTATGCTGGCACCCTGATCCTGGGCTTCCAGCCTCCGGAACTGTGAGACACAGATTTCTGTTGTTTAAGCCACCTAGTTTGTGGTATTTTCTTGTGGCATCCCGAGCTAACACAACATTCTGGTTCTGTTTCTCTGGAGAACCCTGATGAACACAATCCCATGGGTGGGTAGCAGGTGGCAGAACCTGGGGTGACACCCAGGCCTAGGGAGCAGCCTTCTCCTCCTTGGCCCAGCATGGAGTCTGGTGGGGCAACCCACTTCCTCCCCTACTCCAGCCAAGAGCCCTGTGGGAAAGGGCAGGCCAGGAGAAGCTGCAGTGGTCCTCCAGGAAGCCTGTGAGGGAATCGAGGGGGAGGTTAGGAGGGGGTTGGTTGCTCTGTACACTGAACTCCCCCTCGTGGCAGTGTCCCGTGGGCATAACAAGAATAGTATGTTGTGATGTTCATCAAATGCCTTGGCCTCCATTATGTTAACAGTGAGGCAGGCAAGAAAGAAATGATTACTGCACACCCATTTGTCAGAGGAGGAAACTGAGGCCCAGAGAGGGGGAAGGGACTCATTCAAGGTCACAGAGCAGAAGATACTGGAGTCAGAATCAGAGCCAGGCCTCTGAGCCCACACAGAGCAGGCACTCGATACAGGTGCACAGAATAAATGCACAATGGACAAAAGAGCAATAAATAAATGGGCCTCCCAACACAGTGCCTGACCACAGCAGGGTCTCAAAAAATATCTAGCGAAATCAGCAACAGAGGCCCTGGGTCTATGATGTCACAGTGTCCTTGTTGGCTTCCTACATCACACACACACACACACACACACACACACACACACACACACACACACACACACACACACACACACACACGAGCATCTCTCCAGAACACTAACAAAACTTTGAAGCGGTCCTGCTTTGTCATGGTCAAATAGCCCTGCCCTGGGCACCAAGTTCCTTACTCTCAAAATGCACACTCCCAGGTCCCCCCAACACTTCACTCCCCTCCCCCCTCTAAGCCCCCTCCCCAGCACACACAGCCCTGGGTAGAAACACCGGGACTCTCCCTCTACCTCCACAGCTGCTCTAGGGAACCTTCTCAACTTCCCACTGCCATTGCAAAAGATGCTGATCTTCGTCAGCTGCATTAATGAGTCACAGCCCAGGAGGCGCCAACCTTCCTAAAAATATCCGAGAACTCTTAGTGCAGAGAGAGGCTGTGAAGGCGTGTGCGTCCTAATGCAGCCACCCGCCCTGTCCCAGCCGCCTGGGCCACCCCTCACACCCACCTCTCCCCCACAGTCCCATCCCCACCTGCTCTGAGCCCCCAGACCCTGAATGGGTGGGTGCAGAGCCAGGTACCTCCGAGGGAGCCTTCAGCCCACGTCCCCACACTATAGATGGGGAAACTGAGGCCTAGAGGGGGAAAGGCCAGAGGCGGAGACCTCCTGGTTCCCAGTGAAGGGCTCTGCAGAGTGCTGCCTCTGTGTCGGCAGCCAGCTGGGGGAGGGGAGGAAGGAGACTCGTTTGTCTAGAGCTCTGGCTGGGCCGGGCTGGCCCTGGTCCGATGGGACCTCAGCTGCCCACCCTATGATCCAATAAAGAGCTCCTCCAGGCAGAAGCAGTTCACCAGGGACAGGTGGGGCAGGGGGAGAGGTGGCCCAGTTTCCCCAGGCCGTGATGGAGCTGTCCTCTAACAGTAGGTTTATGCTTCTCAAGCAGGGAGCTTGGGATTGGCCCCCAAGATGGAGAGCAACGGGGTTTAGATTTAGTTCTGCTTCAGAAAAGGAGTCCGTTCCTTTGAAATTCCTGCACAGGGGGCTCCTTAGTGCTCACCCGCCACCCGGTCAGAGAATCCTCCACGTCTTCCTGGCAGCCCCAGGCTTGTTTCCTCCAGCTGTGGTCCCAGCAGAACCTGGGAGCCTCTTGGAAATGCAGGCTCTCAGGCCCCAGCCCAGACCAGCTGGATCAGGTCCCCAGGGGGTTCTCATGCCCATGGGAATTTGAGAAGCACTGGCCCGTGGAGGCACTTAGCATCAGGCCACACCCCGCAGTGACACCTGTGATTAGCTGCACATGAACAACACTAATTAGCTGGGAGGGAGGCGGGGAAGACTGGAATAGGAGAGGAGGGATCCCCCGGATGGCAAATCATGTAAGTGGAAACTGCTACTCGGCCCCTTGGAAGGAACGAAGTTCACGGAATGAGTGAATCTGGGAAAATAAAGGGCGCGAGACTTTGTCTGGTGCAGCCCTCCTCCTGAGGCTGGAGCATCTTTTCAGTCTCTCCAATGGCTGCTTTCCAGTCCCGGCCTGGGCTCCTCCCATGATGGGGAGCTCACCACCTCTCGGACAGCCATTGCGGGTGGACAGCTGTGACTCTGCAGGTCCTCTCACGTGGGGCCCACCTGCCTCCACGGCCCCAGCTGGCCCGCTCTCCAGCCCTTGGTCCCCTCAGGGCTGCTGGTAAGCAGGCCTGTCCCTCCTTGATCCTCGACGCCCTGCCACTTTACTCTCTATCTGGTTCCAGAAATAGTCTTTCTATTTGTGTGTGGCAAGGCATTTTTTGGACCTCTTTTCACCGAGCATAGAGGTGTGGAAGAGGCAGAACTTGTGTTGCGAGGGTTTGCTGAGTTGGCCTCACTTCACCCCTTCCTCGGGCCATCAGACAAGCGGGCACCAGACAGGCTGGGTTGAGTCAGAGGTCTAGGGAGGTGACGCCTCCAGGGCCTTTCTAAGCTGCAGACACTGGTGCAGGGCGAGGGCACAGGGGCTTGGGACGTCGGTTGTTTGCCGAACATCACCCCTTGCTGCAAGCAGGGCCCACGGGAACCTCAGGGGACTGAAGGAGCGCGTCCCAAGGAGCCTGGTGGGGGACAGCAGGTGTGCACAGCACGGGGGACCCAACCCTCTGGCCCCTCCCTGCACTCTCCGTGGGGCTGCAGCCCAGGACCTCTGGACACCTCTGACTGCCCACTCCACAGGCTTCCAACTTGCACCTTCTAGGGCTGAACTCGTCTTCCCATCCCCGAGCACCGCGGCCGTGTCTCACCAAGTTGCACCATTGTCGCCCAGGGTCCAAGCTGCAAACTGGGGGTCACTTTCAGTTCTAACCCCCAATTCCCTCCCCCTTTTCTCCTCCGAGCCTCTCAGGGAGTTCTGCGTGCGAATCCTGGGACTCTGGTGGCAGGGCTCTGCAGAGGGGAAAACGCTGGTACAAAGCCCCAGGGACATTGTTCTGGTCCCAGCCTGTCACTGACTCACTGAGGGACCTGGAGCACGTTCTGATCCCTCTCTGAACCTTTGTCCCATCTACACAATCACAACATCTACAGGCCCTCAGAGCTGCGTCACTCTAGACCTGTGGTGACAAATGGAGGCCACTAGGCACTTGCGGCTGTTTAAATTAAATTAAAGTTAAATAGAATACAGAATTCAGCTCTTAAGTCACTTGAGCCACATTTCAAATGCTCAACCGTCACCAGTGGCTATTGTATTGGACAGTGCAGGTCTAGAACGTTTCTGTCATCTCAGAAGGTTCTAATGGACAGCGCCGTTCCACTGCCCAGTGAATTTGAACGAGCCTAGGAATCACCTGGGCTCTTATTAAAATGCAAGTTCTGACTCAGAGGCTGGCAGAGGCGCAGATTCTGCGCCTCTAACAAGCTCCCTGGTGACCGAGCAGCAGAGATCTAGACGGTGCCGCTCATCGTGGGTGTGGGGTTGGCAGCATCAGCAACAACTGGCAACATCTTAGCGATGCAGAGTCTCAGGCCCCACCCCAGACCTGCTGAATTCGAAGCTCTGGTGGTTGGGCCCAGGAATCTGTTTTAACAGGCCCTCTGGGTAAGTCATACACACATTTGAGTTTGAGACTCCTGAATCCATCCGGGGTTCCATGAAATAGCTGCTGGAGTTCAGTGACATCACTTCTCTCTCAAAGTATGTCCTGTTATGTCCAAACTTGCTATCCCAAGCAAACACGGGGAGCCTCGTATCACTTGCATCGGGGCTACATCCTGCTCGTTGGGGGCTCAGGAAGAGGAGATGCACAGCAGCAGGCCCAGCCTCAGACCGTGGCCCTGCCCTGAGCTCACTTTGCAGCTGGAGCTCCAGATAGCCAGTCACTCCCACGTCTTCCCGGCAGCAGGCCCAGCGTTCTCTACGGGAAGACACAGGGCCGTGGCGTCCGGCAAAGGACAGGTGCTCTTCTGAGCACTTCTGAGCCTGCACGCAGGAGGAGGGCAGGCCTCTCCCCACGCCCAGCTCACTGAGCCAGCAGACTCACAGCCTAAGACTGTGAGCCCCAGAGCAGGGCTAGCTGCCCGCTCAGTGCCGGGTGTGAGCAGGGATTAAGTTGGGGGCAGGGCCACGCCCAGCTCAGGACTCTGAACACGCAGCCTGCGATTACAGCACGTACACCCACCTCTCTCCGTGGCTGCAGCCCCCGGCCTGCAGCCTGCTTTCACCCCCGCCCGATGGCTCCTCCAGCAGACTGAGCAGACATTTCCAAGGCCACTGCTCCCTGCCACTCCTGTGCACTTGCCCTAGGGTTTAGGGATCCCTCTGAATGCCCTGGCCCCTGCCAGACCCCCCTCCCCACAATCACTGATGTCGATAGAGGGGGCCTCCCTGCCACATGCCACACCCTTACCAGCAGTGCCGTTTGGGCCTGATCCTGGCAGGTATCGCAGCCTGAGACACACCTGGAATGGGCAGCAGTGGGCCACTGCCCCTTTCCCCAGGCGGGCCAGCCATGCCCCATGGGATCCTCCCAGCATGCCCTGCAGCTGGGGCACGTCTAACACCAGCGGCAGTTGTCCCACTGGAAGGTGAATGTGGAACCCCTGACCTGGCTCCACCTGCACGAGCAGGGTCCCCTGGGGACAAGGCAAGGCCACCCAGCAGGCCAGAACAGGAGGGGTTTTGTCACTCCTCTCGGCATATGGAGGGAGAAGCGCAGCCCAGAGAGAGCCAGAGACCGGCTGGCGGCCACACAGTGAGCCGGATGCAGAGCCAGGGCCTGGACTGAGGGGCTCTCTCTTCCCTCTTAGGCCAAGACTTCTGCAGGGACAGTCCAACCAGCCGCAGTCTGTGACGGGAGCTCCGCGCTAGCAGCTTCGCAGGCAGTGCCGCTGGGTGTGGTGGTTCTGAGAACCCTCTTTCATTAATGCAGAAAGCTTAACTCACCGAGGTCAGGCAGCTAGCAAATGCTCCCCCAGAAGCTCTGGGCCCTCAGGGCTGGGCGTGGCCTCTTTCCCAGGACAGGGACCCTCGGCAGCCCCCAGGCCACACTCTGCCCCGTGCTGCCACTGACTGGAAGCGGTCTCCTCAGGGAGGCCTTCCTGTGGTGGCCAGACTCACCCTCCGTGGTCCCCACCGCGCCTGTGTGGGGTTCTCAGAGTCCTAGGCAGTGCCTGGACTGACATCCTTGAACGAGCCCCGTCCTTCCTTGCCCGGCCTCTGAACTGCCTGTGTGGACCAGGGCAGGATAGCCCCTCGGCTCTCTGTGTTTCTGCCCCAGCTGCCTGAGTGCCCTCTGAGTCATGAGGAGCTGTTGGTCCAGGAAAAGGAGGTGGCTGGGGCACCCCCAGCACACCCGCACCCCGGCATGGGCACCCCTCCCAGGTCTCCCTTCCTCTTCCTGGAGGTCTCCTCACTGCTCCTCTATCCCATGAGCCCTCGAGGATAGGGATTGAGTTTCTCCTGCTCTGTCTCCCTCTCAGAATCTCCTGACACCATAGAATTCACATTTATCGGGTACCTTCTTGTGCCAGAAACCATCCCGGGCACCATTACATATATTCACTTAATCCTTTCAATAACACTATCTGTTGAGTGTTATTAGCCCATTTTACAGATGACAAAATTAAGATTTGGAGAGCGGACATCACTGGGAGAAGGCCGTCTCCTTAGTAAGTGCCGGTGCTAAGATTCAAACCAATGTGGGTGACCCCTGGGTTCAAGTTCTCCCCACAGGCCAAGCTGAAGGCCACTTAAGGTACTGTTTCTGGAATAAGCTTGGGGCCCCTGGCCTGGCCCTCAACCTGATCCCTACCAGACTGTCCGAGGCCAGGCCCAGCAGGGCACTGTGAAGGAAGGCCTGGCAGGGGCTGCGTGCCTGCAGGGCGGCAGGAGGGCACCAGCCCCAGGGCCCTCTGTCCTCACCCCCACTTCACCCCAGCTGGTTCCGTCAGGCCAGACAGTGGGGCCTGAGGACGGCAGGCGGTGCTGGCAGCGGAACAAAGAGGTCGCAGTCAGTCTCACACTTCCTTACTGCACAAAGCCCCACTTCCCTCCAGACACAGGACCCCAAAGAATGCTCGGAATGTCATTGGGACCAGACAGCCTCCTGCAGATGCGGAGAGGCTGGCTTTGTGCTCAGTTTGCCAGGATGACTGACCCCAAGTTGGAAAGGTCACTCCCTGACCTGTGACCCTGCCCTCTCACCCCACTGGGATTGGGGGTGAGGAGAAGGGAGGGAGGGGTGAGCTGGGCCTCCCTCCAGTGGCTCTTCCATGTCGGTGGGATGGGGTCCCAGGTTTGAAGCAGCTTCAGGAGAGAGAAGAGGGGAGTCCCTCCTGACATGAGCTCACCCAGCCCTCAGGAGGTTGAACTTGACCCTGAAGACGTGTCTGGGGCCCCTGCTCCCCAGTGAGAGGGGCTCCTGGTGTTCATTTCCACAGTCAGCCCCATGGGCAGTGGCAGATCCAGCCCTGCCTCACCTGCTCCTCCAGCGCTGGGCTTCTCTGGGCCACTGGGCCCCTCCCACCCTGCCTGCCTGCTGGGTGCCCCGGTGGCCTGGGAGCAGATGTGAATCCTGCCCTCACGGGGCGGGCATTCTAGCGGGTGAGACAGGCGGGAAGCCCCAAACCTAAGGCAATCCCAGGCGGTGAGACACGCTGTGGAGAAAGAGGAAGGTAGGGCTGGTGGTAGGTAAGGTAAACAGGGTGCTCAGGAGGTCAGGAAAAGAGACATTTGGTGAAGACTTGAAAGAGGTGAACCTTGTGGGGAAGAACATTCCAGAAAAAAGGAACAGCGAGTATGACGCCCTGCTGGCTCAGGGCCCAGCAAGAAGAGCCGAGTTGGCAAGGGGACATTTCTGAGAGCTGAGGTCAAGAGGTAATGGGGCAGAGTGCGGGCTGTGTGGGCCTCCGCAGGACCTCAACACTCATTCTGTGAGATGCGTGCCCTGGCGGGGTTTTGAGCAAAGGAGCGCTGAGACCAGCCGCGGGGCTTTAGCAGGACACCCTGCTGCCGTGTGCAGACTGGATGAGGTGACGAGGGAAGAAGCAGGGGTTGCACTAGGAGGCCCCCGGGCCTGGTCACCCTGAGCACACCCTGCACACATCTCTGTCCCACAGCAGCCTGTCCCCAGGGCCTGGGACTGGCAGCTGCCAGGGGGACATCTGTTCCACACTTGGTGGGACAGGCGAGGCCCTGTGCTGGGGGACAGGACAGATGGGGAGCCGTAAGACACGGTGCTTCTCTCAAAGAGCCCCTTTACTGATGGGGAAACAGGCCAAGGTGGCCTTTCCCAGCTCTCAGCCCCAGAGCTCAAGGGGAAAACTTCCCCAGGGACACACACCCATTCTACCGGCACAAGGCCTGCCAGCCTCAGGGCCCCAAGAGGCCGTACTGGCTGCGCTAAAGCTTAGCCTACAGTCTAGCTTGTGACCTGAGGACCCCAGTGTCCACTTGCAGGGACCCAGGCAGAGCTGGGCCAGTGGTTGGGAGACAGTGGGTCTTCTGGGCAGTGGAGTCAGAAGGCTGGTGGTCAGCAGTGGCATGGTTGGTGGGGCTCTTGGTAGACCTAGAGTCAGGGCCCAGCCCAGGGCAGCCGGATGAATGGACATGAGAAGAGGGAAGAAGGGGGCCATGTCCACCCAACCCCCAAAGCCAGAGAGCCCTGTTCAGCTTGCCTGTGGCTCACTCTTCCTCAGCAGAAAACTGTTTTTTCCTTCAAAATCGCAGACTTCCACCTTCAGACGATAACGTGTTCTCAGGAAGTTACATGTTTTGTTTTTCTGTGCAAGCTGCTGGGGGTAGTGTTTGTTTTAGAAACGTTTTTCTGTAAAAGGGTCTGGGGGCCCCACTGCCCCTCAGACCAGGCTGACCCCTAAATAGGGTGGTCAGATTTGGCAAATAAAAATACGGGACACCCAGCTAAATTTGAATCTCAGGTGAACAACAAATAATTGTTTTAGTCTAAGTAGATCTCACACGGTATTTGGGACAGACTTACATTAAAAAAAAAATCATTCGTTTATCTGAAATCTGAATTTAATCTGTGTTTTGCTCGGTTACCACGTCCCTAAGTTCATGGAGATGCCACTCCGGCCACCAGCCCCAAGTGCTCCTGAGACCTCTCCCGATTCCACTGACCCTAGAGGGGGTCCGCTGTCTCCCAACCATGGGCCCCGCTCTGCCTGTGTCCCTGGCAATGGGCCCTGGGCCCTCAAGTCCCAGGCCACACTGTGGCTCAACTGTAGAGCAACCAAGAAGCCAAACCCCACGCGTGCCTTAAATCTTGCCCTGCTCCGCATTTGCCCCCTCCTTCCACCTAATTCCAGGAAAGACGGAAAGGTGGAGGGAGGTCTCCCTCCCTGAGGTCAGGAACCTCAACCTGGTTTTTAAGGAGGAGCTCTAACCTGGCCATGGCCCCTGCTCAGGGCTTTCAGGCCTCAGGCTGAAGGGAGGCAAGCCAAAGATTGGCCCTTTACTTTAAAAAAAAAAATTTTTTTTTTAATTGTATTCTTTGGCCTCTCCACGCAGCATGTGGGATCTTAGTTCCCTGACCAGGGATCGAACCCGTGCCCCCTGCATTGGAAGCTCGGAGTCTTAACCACTGGACCGCCAGGGAAGTCCCAGGTTGGCCCTTTACGAGAGGGGCCGCCCTGGACTCCCACCCCAAATCCATCCCACACTCACGCTCCCTAGCCACAAAACCCTCCAGGGCTCTTGACACCCCAGGGCCCGTGCCCCTCACCCCAGCTCCTGCAGTGTGTGAAAGGGGAGTCTTCTCCTTCCTTTTCTGGCGAGACACCCGAATCTGGAGTCCTGCTTCCGTTTTAAAGCATTACGTCATGACCCTTGAGGTATGTATTTTTCCGGCTTTGTGGAGCCCTAGAGCAAGTGAAACACCTCTCCTCCATCCACCACCTCCGAAAGATCACCCCTCAGCTCGCTCATCCAGAAACGCTCTCAAGACACCTACTCTCAGCCTGGCCCAGCTTGGTCTGGGTGGGTGAAGATACAGAGAGGCTCCGTCAAGGCCTCAGAAGCTCAGGCTGGTGGGAGAGAGATGGGTAAATGTCTCATTACCTTGCAGTGTTTCTAGGCTGGTCGTGGGGGAGAGGGGTTGGGGGCTGCCCAGGCTGAGAGAGCAGGGCGGGCTTCCCAGAGGAGGAAATGCTGAACTGAGTCCTGAGAGCTTAGGAAGATTCTGCTGGGGAAGGAGACAAGAAATGCTGTTTCAGAAAGAGGAGCAGATGGACAAAGGCCTGGAGACTTGGAAGCCAGTAGCTCCCTGAGCTGGAGAGGTTTGTGGGGAGTAAGACCGAGGAGGGCAGCGGGGCTGGTAATGGAAGGCCTCGGGTGGCAGCGGAAGCTTGGATTTCATTCTGTAGAATTCAAGGTGAGAGCAGAGCTCACCTGTGCTCACGGGAGCAGTGAGGCCACCGGGGAGGGTGCGGGTCCTGGGGGCAGGGACCGGTCTCCTTCTCCCCGACTCAACAGCCCGGCCTGCATGCGGCACGAGCTCCACGTCGGCTAAGTCAACGTGGGTCAGAACAGAAAGGCATCTCGGCCCCTTAATAAAGCGACGAAAACTGAGGCCTGACTCTGGAGAGAGCTGTTCCTCAGCCCTTCACACAGGAAGCCCCTTCCTCAGGCTGCAGCCCCTCTTCTCAGGCCTTCCCCTTCCCCTGTCCCTCTGTGTTTGTCCACCTCTGGGCCCGGGCCCCCTCTCCTCCCGGCGTAGCCTGAGCCCCCGGGTCACCATGCACTTCCAGACCCTCGGAGCCTGAGGCTTGCCCAGCAGCCCAGCCCCAGATCCCATCTCTTCCTCCTGAACACGCCCCACATTGTTCATCTTTGTGTCCTTTTTCCTGTGCCTGAGCTATTCTGACTTTATTGCCCTGGTTCTCTCCACGGGTCACTCGCCAAACTGAGTCTGGAACCACTGATTGAAAACAACCGTCCCTCCAACCCCTAGGACCCCATCCTGGTGAAGAGACAGGACAACGGAGAACCTCCCTCCCATCTTCCTCCCCTCCTGGACCTGGCAGGACCCTCATCCTGGCCCACAAGGAGGCCATGATCCTGCCCTGGGCCCTGGCCCACAAGGAGGCCGTGATCCTGCCCTGGGCCCATGTTAACCGCAACTTCCCAAGCGAGTCTTTAGCGGGGGGCCCTTAGCCCTGGCAGTGCCACTCCCGGGGGACTGGGACAAAGCGCAGGTTACCGAGTCCCGGGCTCCATCTGCGTGGCTTCTCCTCGGGCAGGACAGAGACGCTGAGAACAGGACTGCAGGCTTTCGGCCCCTCCCAGATCCCAGCGTGTCTGCTCCGTGCCCTTCTCATCTTACTGTCAAGGAATCCAGGCTCAGGGGAGTTAAGCCATTTTCTAAAGTCACAGAGCCGATAAGAGCCAGGCCTGGGACTTCTGGTTTCACACCCAGAGCCCTTTCCTCCCTCTGCCAGTGCTGAATTGGTCCTGCAGCCAGTTCCTTGAGGTGGGGCAGCCCGGGCCCCAGGGAGAGAGGCCTGGGAAGCACGGCTCAGGCCTGGCTCTGCGGCCAACTTCTTACGTGGTTCCCGTCAGGTTCTTTCCCGGCTCAGCGACCTTCTTGCAGCTCAGAACACCAAGATTTCCCAGTTGGGGCCCCTTTCTTCTGATAAGAGTCTCTCTTTCACCAAACTCTGGTCAGGTTCTTCTGGACTCTCCTCTCTACTAGGTCCTGGTTTCTGTGTTCATCCAATTTTAGTAAGAATCTTGCTAAGTCGGTTTAGCCAGCATCCCCCATCCTTGAAGTCTGATCACCTTCAGTATCTGCTGGGGTTCCTCATCCCCCTGGCCACCCCCAGGTGGTGTGTGATCACCCTGACCTGCCTCCAGCAAGGATCCTCTTAGGTAAGTTTACCATCACTCCTGATGCTTCCTCTTAGTAACTTTCCATCCCCTGACAGCCCTTGCTTCTTAGCTATAAAGTCTCATTTTTCCTTATATTGGCAGTTGAGCCCAATTTCTCTCTCCTGTTACAAAACCCCACCGCAGTGGCCGTCCCCTGTCCCATTCTTTAAACAAGTGACGCAATAATTATTTCTTTAACACCTCTGTTCCCATCAGAACCCTCTCCCACTGCTGCCTGCCATCCCCGACCCAGGTCATGGGGCTACAAAATCTTCTGATTCAGGTCTTGGTATAGCCCCAAGGGTTTGAAATTACGTCCCCAACCCTCCTCCACCCCAGACCTGTGATTTATAGCTCTAAGTCTGTTACAAAGCGAGACAGCATGATGTCATGAAAAAACCAAGGACCCCGTCCTCCACCCAACCTGAGTTCTTATTTTGGTTCCATCACTTAGTATCTGTGAGATCTGGGTCAGGTCACTAAAGCCCTTCGAGCCTCAGTAGCCTCGTCTGTAAAATGGTCAGAATTATTGAGGATTAAATGAAACAATGAAGAAAAGTACCTAGAACATAGAAGGTTCTCAATAAATGGTACAAATTATTATAACCTTCACAAGCTCCCTCCCTTCCATTTCTAGCCGGGAACTAGAGCCCTGGGATCAGCTCCCAGGCTGGCCCACCCAGGGGACATGGGCCCTGCCCAGGAGTCAGGCACAGGTAGCCACTGCTCTGAGGATGCAGCCCTGCCCCCTGCACTTCTAACTGCTCCCTGCCATGCCCCAAGGGGAAAAAAGTGCCTGTGCAGCCGGCCTGTCACCCAGCACATCCACGACTCCACAGCCCCCAGGGCCAGGGCCCACTGGTGGCCATGAAAGCATAAGGAATGTGGTAGGCAGAATAACGTCTCCCCAAAGATAGCCAGTCCTGGAACCTCTAAGTGTCACCATAGTGGGTTCAACAGTATTCCAAAAAGATATATTCAAGCCCTAATCCCTGATACCTGTAAATGTGGCCTTATATGGAAATAATTTCTTGGCAGATGTAGTTAAGGATCTCAAGATGAGATCATCCTGGATGTAGGATGGGCCTAAGTCCAAGGACAGGTGTCATAAGAAAAAGGAGATTTGACACACACAGGGAGGAAAGCCATGTGAAAACAGAGGCAGAAATTAGAGTGATGTTGCCACAAGCCAAGGAACACCAGGAGCCCCCAGAAGCTGGGCGAGGCAAGGAGGGGGTTTCCCCTAGAGCCTCTGGAGGGAGGACGGCCCGGCTGACACCTTGACTTTGGACTTCTGGACTTAAACTGCAAGAGAATAAATTTCTGTTATCTTAAGCTACCATGACTGTGGTAATTCGTTGCAGCAGCCCTAGGAAACTAACAGTTACCTTGTTTGGAAAGAGCGTCTTGACAGATGTGATTAAGCATCCTGAAATGGGGAGGTGATCCTGGATTACGCAGGCGGGCCCTAAATGCGGTTGCACGTATCCCTCCAGGAGGGAGAAGGAGGGAGACCTGACACAGAGGAGCAGAAGGCACTGTGAAGATGGAGCAGAGAGAGATTTGAGGGTGCTGGCTTTGAAGAGTTGAGAGTGGCAGCAGCCGCCAGCAGCTGGGAGAGGAAAGGAATAGATTCTCCCCCAGAGCCTGCGGAGGGTGTACAGGCCTGAATACCTTGATACCCAATGAAATGGAGACTTCTGGTCTTCAGAACTGTGAGAGACTAAATTTCTGTTGTTTTAAACAACCCAGTTTGTGGTAATTGGCTAGAACAACCATAAACTACTAATGCCGGGGTAGCACAGCAGAGGCCACATCGGGTTCCTCTCCTCAGGGGCTTATACCATCCAGGCGTGGCATCCCCGCTAGCCCTTCCGCCATTCCCCCACTTCCCAAGCCCCAGACAGAAGATGGCCCCACCCCGAAGCTTCCCTCGCATGGGGCTGGGTTCCTAGTGTTAGGTGTGTAAGTGAACATGCAAATCCCTCTCGGTAACCCCGGTTCCTGAAGTTTAATACAAAACTGGGCGATCGGGCCCCTCGTTCCTGAGGCTGGGCTGGGATAGGTGGGGAGGGGCAGTTTGGGAGCCCAGACACTTTGGGGAGAGGAAAACCTGCCTGAGGTGTGGCCAGCCTCTGCCCCTGGGCTTCTGCCAGCTCGGGTCCAGGAGCCAGGCCCTGGGGTCCTGAGGAGAAGAGGCCCAGGGTGTCCAGGATCCTGTCTGGTCCTCCAGTGGGGGAAGCACCAACCTCATCCTTCCCATAGAAAAACCCTCTCCTCTTCAGCCCTGGGACTCCCCACCAGCACCCATGGCGCCCTGGGTCTCTCTAGGAGGTGTGCTTTGTCACTGTCCTTCCCAGGGAGACCCCAAACCCCGACTCATTCATTTTAATCCTGAGACACATCATTCAACAGGTTTTGAGTCGCCGTTTTGTAGATTGAAAACCTAAGATTCCGAGATTCCCCCAAAAGGACAAGTCAGGGTAGACCAGTAGTTCTAAAGCAGCCACCGCCTCCGGGGCTCTTGCTTCTGGGGGCTCAAGCAGATTGACAGCTCAGAGCTGTTAACTCAGTAAGGAGCTAATGGGTTTCCCCTTCCTATTCGGCTCTTGGCTTAAGTTATTTTCCTTTTTCTGGTTTGCGAGGAACAAAAACAAGTAATTTTCTCGTAAAAATAACAATGGCACAACCCAGGTTCCAGAGAGCCTCCAGTCAAAGCCAGTAACTTCAGGCTTCTCAGGGGACCCAGCACTCCCGCCCCAGTCAGAGCCAGCGGAGCAAAGCCTTTGCTGCTGTGTGTCGGTCTGGCTCACGGTTGAGTTTTCCAGGAGACGAAATGTGAGCAGTAAGACCAATGTTAGAAATCAAAGCAGGTTGGACGTTCAGTGCTGTTTTGAATGCCACAGAGAGCGCCAAGCCAGGTCTCTCCCGTGCGGGCTGCCCTCAAAAATTCAGGGAAATATCACGTTCACAGCAGGGAAAACAATTGCACTGATTAATTGTGCTTCTGTTTATGCCTCGGTTCTCCAGACTTCTGAGTGCCTTCCAGTGAGGCCACCTGCCAGATGGAAGTGCTGTCACACGCGGCTTCTTGGTGCAAACTGCGAGGCTTGGGAGGCTCCAGCGAGCCTGTTAGAATTCCGTTTCCTAAATGGCCATAATCAAAGAACAAGCTCTTAGTTATGTAGCAGTGAGCTTTGGAAATAGACGAGCATGCAAAATCACAATTTATGAGTTCAGCCAGTTTTTCTTTTTCTGCTAAAAATATCAGTCCATGGACTTCCCTCGTGGAGCAGTGGTTAAGAATCCTCCTGCCAATGCAGGGGACATGAGTTCAATCCCTGGTCAGGGAGGATCCCACATGTCACGGAGCAACTAAACCTGTGCGCCACAACTACTGAGCCTGCGCGCCCGGAGCCCGTGCTCCGCAACAAGAGAAGCCACTGCAATGAGAAGCCCGCGCACCGCAACGAAGAGTAGCCCCTGCTCGCCGCAGCTAGAGAAAAGCCCGCGTGCAGCAACGAAGACCCAACGCAGCCAAAAATAAATAAATAAAATTAATTAATTAAAAAAATATATACGTCAGTCCACGAAAATCTTATAGCTTTGGAGGAGAGTCAACCCATCGCTAATTATCTATGAGCAGCTCCTCCGTTGCTACCTTCTTCTTCCCACCCCTGTGAAGGGCCCGAGGCTTGGTGAGTAAGGCTGAGCTGGCCTTGGAGAGGGAGTGTGGGAGGCCTCACTCCCAGGGCACACAGGGCCAGGGCACCAGTGGGAAGAGGTGAGTACTACACGGCTGGGAAATACGTAGCTACAGAGAGGGAGCCGGGCCAGCCTGGGTGCATGGGGGACAATGGTCCGGCCAGCCCCATTCAGCTGTCTCCTGTCTTTCTGTGGCAGTACTTGGGGGCAGGCAGTACCAGGCAAGGCTGGCCTCACAGAAGAATCTGCTTCCTCATCCAGCAAACTCCACATTGGGAAGCTCGAGGGAAACAGGCAAGACCCTTCAGTCCCATCCTATCCCTGGATGGGTGCAGCTGGCCCCCCCAAGGCGGACTCGAAAGAAGCTGGGGCACTGGATTCGGGTCCCAGCTCTGGCGTCCACTAACCCTGGTGAAGTCACAGGGCCTCTTGGAATCTCAATTCCCTCAACTCTGAAATGGGATGCTCTGCTCGTGTTGGCCTCGCTTGGATTTCGGCCAGGATTAAATGAGAACGTGGAGGGGGTGTTGGTTGTTATTACTGGCATAAAAACAGCTATTTCCCAGCTCATTAGTGTGGAAAATGTAAACGTCTGGATGCCTAAGGACAAAGACCCAGCCGGCCCTTTCCGCGCTCCCTCCTCACCCCCATATTGTTGGGAGTTTGTTTTGTTTTCTCTGGAACTTCCAGAACAATGGGTTGGTTCTGCAGCTATTCACACTCCCAGGGGATGCATTTGCTGAGCTAAGGCCACATTCCAAGGGTAAAGGATCTGAAGGGCTATTTACCTGACTCAGTCCTGTAGCCCTGAGCGGCCGTGCTGGGGCAGGAAGCACGGAGACACCACTGTGTCAGCCCCACAGCTGGAAGCCCAAGTCCAAAGCCTCTCGGGCTGATGTGAATCCATCAACTGTCTCAAAGACAGAAGAGGCCAAGCAGTACCGACTTCCTCCTCCTCCAGCTCTGACATCCAGGATGCTGTTTGGCTTCAACACACAGACTCCCCAGCTCCTCAGCCACACTCTGCTCCCACCTTGCAGGTTCCCAAAGGTTGTGAGAGCCTCTTTCAGCACCCCTGGAGGACCCACTCCAGCGCAAGGTGAGGGGGGGTGCACTGGGGGGAAAACCAAGGTGTGCCACCTCCCTCCTCTGCTCTCCAGACCTGAGCTTCAGAATACCTGCGTTATTTAGCCACAGGCCTGGAGTCTGCAGGCCTGGGCTCTTCCACATGGAGCCTTGGTCTGTGACCCCTCTGCATCCTGAATGCCACCCAGGGAGGGCAAGAGCAGCTGAGGAATTAATTTAAGGTGTGAGGGGCTGTCAGGCCCCTGGTACCCACTCTCAAGGAGGGGCTGCTCAAAACATAACTGTTTCTGGAAAGGGATGCCCAAGAAGTTCCCGATGAGCCGCTTGGGAAGGGCCTGAAATCCATCCTATCCCATCTTCTTTCTGGTCAGGTTGCTTTCCCTCAATCTTTGCCTGTGTTTTTCCTTCTACCTGGACTCTGCTGGTTCTTCCTCTTCTTCTGTCCTCAGAGGACCAGCCAGAGCCTCACCTCCTCCAGGAAGACTTCCCAGCACAGACCCTCCTGCTGCTGGTGTCACACACAGGCATCCCACTTTCCATACTTCACATGGGACCTCCCTGGGCCTCAGGCCTGATTCGAGAGGCTCTGACACTTCCTGGTCTTATGACCTTCTCTCTACAGTGGGGACAGTCTTACCTACTTTATAGTGTTGTCAAGCGCCTGGCACGTAGCAGGTGCCGACGATTATTGCTGCCCCCAGATATTCTGCAGGAGAGGGAGGCTTGGATAGTGTCCTCAGTGGAGCCCAGGGCACACACTGCAATCGGGGACTTTTTATTCTATAACAGAAGTGGAAACTGATCCCATCACAGAGTCTACACTGTTTCTTTAATTAATTAATTGATTAATTAATTAATTAATTTTTGGTTGCATTGGGTCTTCATTATGGTGCACAGGCTTCGCATTGCAGTGGCTTCTCTTGTTGCGGAGCACAGGCTCTAGGCGTGCGGGCTTCAGTAGTTGTGACGCATGGGCTCAGTAGTTGGGGCTCGCAGGCTCTAGAGTGCAGGCTCAGTAGTTGCTCCGCGGCATGTGGGATCTTCCCAGACCAGGGATCGAACCCGTGCCCCCAGCATTGGCAGGCGGATTCTTAACCACTGCGCCACCAGAGAAGCCCTACACTGTTTCTTGAACATTTCCTGCCTTCTGGGAAGCAGAACTTATCACCAGAAGGACAATGCAGGCTGAAGTTTCTGTTTCTGTTCTGTGTAAAACAGAACCACAAAACAGTCAGTCACATCCTTGTGTTCCGTGGAAAACAAAGCATGGGATCGGAATTTCCACCAATGAAGCTTTCCCCACCCGGATGTCCAGATGGGTGGTTCCCGAGAATTCCCTGCACCCATTTGTTTGGGGTCTACAGCCTCTTGACACCCTCTTTTGCCTGAAGCTCTATCTCCAGATCCGAGCACTCCTGAGGAAGGCCAGGCTTGGACTCGTGCGTCATGCAAATGTCCCCAAAGGTCCCAGTCCTGTGGCAACACCGATGCCAGAGAACTTTACACTCAGAGTCTGTGTTCAGACAGGGTGTGTCCAGTCTGACTCTGGGGGCCTGTTTAGATGAGTGTCCTGCATACAGGAGGTGCTCATGGTGACCTGAATTAGACCAAGGCCCTAGAGACCCTAACTCTGTGGAATAGTCAAGCCCACAGGGGTGCAGACAA
Source organism: Pseudorca crassidens (assembly GCF_039906515.1). Lineage (NCBI taxonomy): Eukaryota > Metazoa > Chordata > Mammalia > Artiodactyla > Delphinidae > Pseudorca > Pseudorca crassidens. Next base: position 76,782,809 of record NC_090309.1, on the reverse strand, counting down.
GGGCAAAATCACGGAGGCTATGCTGGCCAGAGAGGGTAATATGGGGTGACTGAGAGCTGAGCTGCGCCGTGGAGGGGGCAGCGGTTAGGTGGGCCAGGCAGGAGGGGAGGAGAGGACACGGCAGGTGGAGAGGCCCAGATGTGGGATTGAGCAGGATGGGTGCAGGGGCCACAGAGAGGCCAGTAGACTCAGAGCGAGGGAGGCTAGATGAGCAAAGGGGGGCCGCAAGTGGCCAGCAGAGATAGGAGTGGGCCTGAGGCTACTTCTGGAAAACGGAGTCGTGTCTGTGAGAAAGCTGGGCTTGGGGACTACTGTCCTGACTGTTCCTGGGGCCGGCTGGCAGGGCGAGGCTGCGGGGAGGTCAGGAGCGTCCTGAGCAGAGAGGACAGGAACCCGGCAATCGCAAGTGGGGTGAAGAGGATTTGCTGACACACTCCAAGAGGGCTGAACTGGGCTGAGAGGCCGCTGGGGCCAGGACAGGAAGAAGGACAACAGAAAGGGGACCACGTCTGGTAAAGGAGAGGGTGTCAACCTGGTGTGAGACATTTGAAGTCATCACACGTATTCCTCCCCTGAGTGCACGCCTAGGTCGGTGCACACTCAGCTGAAAGGGGGTGTAACAAAGTGCCCACTGCTGACCCAGGTAAGAGGCCCTGTGGACCTTCACAAACATTCTGGAGCGCACGTACTGGGCCGAGTGCTGTGATAAGAACCGGAAAAAGAACAAAAGGCAGCATTTGTTTAGTGCTATTGTACACCCAGCTTCCCAAAGGAGACCTGCTAAGGTGGGTTTGCAGGGTGGTAGGTGTGTGCCTTTGGCCTCGACTGAGACATGGGTGGCCCGGTGTGGCTAAGGATAGGGGCCTCCGGGGAGATGCAGAATCGGGGACACTGTAAATCGATATTCTTTTAATATTGGTCAATATGTATGCGTGGGGCAGGGGCTGAGAGCTGAGTGGCAGGAAGGGAGAAAGGAGAGCAGGGCAGCTCTGGCCCCTCACCAAGAGCACTTGAAAGGACCAGAGGCAGCAGAAACTCCTCACCACCTGCTGGGGCTGGGTGTGACTCATGGCGGCCTCCCCAGGTGTCATGTCTAAGACTTCCTCTGACCCACATGCAGTGTTCTCCCTAAGAGAAGTTCTTGTCCGTGCAAGCTCCTTGCATATTTCCTGTGACATATCAGCGATTTTATTTTTATTTGCAGTAAGTCCCCTACAAATCAAGAGTTCCATTCCAAGAGCATGTTCATATTCCAATTTGTTCATAAGTCCAGCAAAGTTGGCCTAGGTGCCCAACTAACACAATCGGCTATATAGTACTGTACTGTAGTAGGTTTATAATACTTTTCACACAAATAATACATAAAAAACAAACACAAAAAAATAAAGAAAACATTTTTAATCTTATAGTCCAGTACCTTGAAAAGTACAGTAGTACAGTATAACAGCTGGCATACAGGGGCTGGCATCAAGTGAACAGGCAAGAAGAGTCACTGACTGGAGGAGGGAGAGGAGGTGGAAGATGGTAGAGCTGAAGGATCGTCAGCAATAGGGGACGGAGGGCAAGCTGCAATTTCACTCACGCCTGACGTTGATGGAAAGCACGTTCGCATCTTTGAAAGTTAGCAACCTGATGGTTCGTATGTAGGGGACTTACTGTATTTATTTTAATTTTTTTTTTTTTTTTTGGCCATGCTACGGGGCTTGTGGGATCTTAGTTCCCCAGCCAGGGATTGAACTTGGGCCCTTGGCATTCAAAGTGTGGAGTCCTAACCACTGGACCGCCAGGGAATTCCCATATCAGCGGTTTTAATATAGCACCAATGTGGGCAGAAGGGGGCATGAGGAAGAAGAAGGAGGGCCCATCTGGGAAGTGTCAGTGTGCTTCTCCACACTGGAGGGTCGACTGGGAAGTGGAGGTGGGCAGGAGACGGAGGCCAACAGGGGCTAGACGACTAAGGCCTGTGTGGAAGCTGAAATTACCACACGCTTCTGAACCTTAGATCATGTTCTTGGAACAACTGCTACCCCATGCAGGCAGGAGGGTGCAGTGTGAGGGGTATTGTCCCAGCAACAGTCCCTGGCATTGGGGTTGGAGGGGGAAGGAGGGCTTCCAGAAAGGGTGTAACACAGGTCAGTAACACACATGTGGCCATGTCAGAACCACCAGCAGGGCCTCTTTCTTCACATCTCTCCAGTGTGACTCTGCAACTCTCTTCACAGGTCGCTGTTTTTGTGGTCGGGGTGATCATGGACTTGTAAAAGCCATGGTGATGTGTCCAGTTTCTCATGATGATCTGCCGGGCTGGGAAACTTTGAAATGGCAGTCAGCGCCGTGTCATTTCCCCTTAGGTAACTTGCTGGTCCCTGGCCAGGGGCACAAGAAGATGGCTTAGGTGCAGTGCTCCAGGATCTTGGACAGCAGCGTAGGGCAGAGGTGGGGAGGTGGGCCACTGAGAACTGCTTCTTGTGCCCACTGCCTGGAGTCCCACCTGCGGCCCCTCAGGTGCTCTAGGGCTGCCCTCAGACGAGGGACAGGCGCAGAGGGGCCTTGGTCTCCGTGGTTTCTGGGGCCAAGCCCTGGGCCTCTCCGCCTGGGCCCGGTGGGCCTGGACTTTCCATCCCTACAGTGTTTCTCTCCGGCCTGTGCTCTGACCAACCGCTCACCATGGAACCCCAGCCCAAGGCGGCAACGACACCATTCTTGGGACTTGGACTGACTGGGGAGGTTCATCCCCTGGAGGCTCAGGCAGGTGGCCTCACCTACCACCTGCATCCGGAGAAGAGGTGAGCATTCCAGGGAGCACGTTCACGCCCTAATTCTCTGGCAGGTGAACCAGAATGGAAGCCCAAGCAAGACCTTCTTCAGAGCTTCGTTCCCTTCAAAGGGAATGAAGGAGAGAGAGGAGACTGCCGTCACTGAGGGTGGCCCTGAACCAGGAGGCTGGCCCAGGTAAGCTCAGGTGTGCCCTCAACAGCTTCTGAACAGTACCGCCACCCCCCTTTACAGAGGAGGAAACGGAGGCTCAGAAAGGTAGAGTAACTCCCTCCTCCAGGCCACACGGTCAGTGGGCGTGGGGTCACGTGGCTCCAGGCCAGGCTTTGTACCAACCAGCGGGGTGTACTTTAAACAGCAACACAAACAACAATGTCCGGGTTCCAATAACTGCACTGGCCTCAGCCTCACGTGTTTCAGAGATCTCTGTCGAATCCAGCCAAGTGGACGGCTCCTTGCTCCCTCGTTCCCTCCCGAGCCTCATAGGCTAAGGGAGGTTTGGTGACCACCCCAGCCCTGGGCTTCCTGCCAGGCCCAGGTCGGCCGTCCCTGGGATGCTCCTATGCACTTGTCTGGAGCTTTTCTTGAGTCCAGGAAACTCCACAGGACACAACTGAGTCTGGGCGGCCCCTCACACGTGCTGTGTCCGGAGAGAACAAAGCAGGGGTTTCCCTGGGCTCTGTGAGCACAGGGTCCTGGCTGGCTCGCTCTGCCCAGCACAGACCCCCACTTCCAGGAACTCTCTCAAGGCGGGGGGACCTGGGCTCTGGGCCCTTACTGGGCCGCGAGCTTCCTGGCACTGTCCAGTGACAGGGCTTCCCGAGAGGTCGATCTTCCTCGATGAGATCACCCGCCGTCGGGCTGGGAGCTCCGCGGCGCAACAAAGCAGGCGCAGGACCCATCCTGCATGACTCATCACCAGGGGCTTCCGGCCCTCAGGAGAAACCAGACACAGAGGGCCATTGTTTGCCCCGGAAGCCCCCGCTGGCACTGCAGGCTCAATGGGGTCATTTGTGTTTTCTCTCTGGTTCTCTGTAATCGTAGTCCTTCTGGGGGATGGGGTCTACCAGGCTTCCTGGGTCCCTGCAGCAGGAGAAAACACCGTATCCAGTCACCCACCCATAGTCCCACAGGAATGCTCCCGATACAGGACTGAGGCCAGGCCCGGGAGGCAGCAGACCTCCTCTCTCTCCTTCCTGGCTTAATAAAAAGCAAGTAAAAAGGGTGTGCAGAGACAGCTACAGATCTGTTTCTATTATAGTCTCTTCAGATCCTTATCTAGGGCAGAAACACCCTGATCCCACACCCACGCTCATCCCAGAACGCAGCCCACACTCGGGGACACAGACCTGAGGGACTGGTGCAGAAGAGGCCCAGGGCCTGGTGGCCTGGGCTGGGCAGAGCCAGGGGATAAGGAGGCGAGGGCTGAGCAGCTGCACCTGACCTTGGATGTAGCTGGGGGCCCTTAGGAACCTCAAGGGGAAAAAACCAAAAAGTCATTTTCTGAGAGGAATCAAGAGAATGCATAGGAAGGGAAACCCAAATGACTCAGAAGTTCACAAAGAGGTTGTTAACTTCACTAGTTGTCAGAGAGATGCAAATGAAAACAGTGAGATGCGATTTTACACTCGGGAGATTGGCAAAAATCACCAAGACAGATGCTGTCAAGCGCTGGCAGCGTACGGAGCAGAAGCAGCCCTCAGGAGCTGCTGCTGGAGTGAACCCCAAGCAGCCCAGTGACGGGTTTGTACTGAAAATCATTATGCAGATTAAGTATGCACAGACCATGCCAACAGGAGTCCCGCTCCTGCTGAGCTCAGCCCAAGGGTACAACCAGGCCTCAGGATACTGCTGCAGAGGACCCACCCCCAGGGAAGTGTCCCCGAAATGCACTCTTGGCCACCCCCTTCCCCTCTGTGCAGTCTTGATTCAGCAAAACCTGGAAACCAGGCCCCAGCGAGAGCCCTCACCCCCAGCCCAGACCAGAGCTGGCTCGTCCAGCTGCCGACTCTGGCCCAGTGGGGGCTTGGAATCAGGACTCTGACCCTCAAGAAGGCAAGACACCTCACTCCCTTTCTGTGCTCCAGCCTGACACCCTAACCCTCCCGCCTCACTGCCGGTATTAGTTTTTCTATTGTGAACAACGTCACTACAAACTCAGCAACTTAAAACAACACACCTTGATCATCTCATCTTAGGGGTCTGGGCGTGGCCTGGCTGCATCCTTTTCTCAGGGTCTCATAAGATTGTGCTCTTGTGTGAGCTGGGCAGCGCTCTCATCCGGAGGCTCGTGAGAGGAAGAATATGCTTGTGAGTTCGTGCATTTCCTCATGGCTGTAGCATGGAGGTCCAGCTAGCATGGAGATCAGGGTCCTCCACCCCTGATCTCAGCGGCTTCCCATAGTTCCTTGCCAGGTGGGCTTCCTCAACACAGCTGCTTACTCCATCAAGCCGGCAAGGAGAGGCTCTCTGCCCAGGAAGGACCCGGTCCCTCTTTTAAGGGCATTTGCCCAATTAAGCCAGGCCCACACAGAATAATCTCTGCTTTGATTAACTCAGAATCAGCTGATTAAGAATCTTAGTGACACCTACAAAATCCCTTCACCTTTGCTGTATTCTATGAGGCAGGAGGCCCACCCTCACCCAAGGGCAGGGAATTATGGACTGAACACAGAGTGGGGAATCATGGGGCCACCCTTAGAGTCTGTCCACCAACCTGCCTGACTGCCTTCCTGAAGGGAGAAGCCTCAGGCAGCGCAGAGCAGCTCCCGGGAGATACAGCCTTCCCAGCGCAGGTGGGGCAGGGCAGGGCTCCGAACCTCCAGAGGGAGGGCCGCAGGGATGGTGCTGGAGTGCTTGGCTGCCTGAGGTGTGGAGGAGGCTAGGAGAGAAGGATGGATGGGGAAAGAGGTGCTGGCGGGAGGACTGCCCTCTCAGGCAGCTTGAACAAGCGAGGCAATGGTAGAGCGTCAGGCAAGGGTGTTCTCTGCCGATGCCCCGGGATGGTCACTGAGCTTCTCTCATTTTCCAGCTGACAGGGCCCCAGAGATGGGCCCCCCTCCCCCTCACACATCAGCCTCTTTTCCTGCTCCTGCCACCCCTGCCATCAGAGGACCCGCCCACCCCCACTCCACTCAGCTTTCACAGTCACCCAAGAGGTCAGCTAAGGGGCGGCTGGGAGGGCGCTGTATGTCCCCACAGAGGGACAGTGGGAGGATTGTCACTGGGCAGACATGACCTCAGTCTGCTGGGCTCAGCTCACCCTGCTCCAGGGAGGAACACTGTCAGATAGAAACAAGCACCCACTGTGCTGGGTCTCCTCCTGCAGCTGGGTTCAGACCAGGCAGGGACCCTGTTGGCAGGGTCAGAACCTCCAGCGTCTGTGCCCTGGCCTGGGAGCCTGCACTTCAGGCCTCTGTGCCCTACTGAGAGGCAAGGCATGAGGAGCTGGTGGCCCGGGCAGGCATGAGCCCTGCATCTGGGGTCCTGCCCTGCTGTCCCACCCACCTCCCTCCCAGTTCTTGAGAACTTCTGCGTGCCCTGCTTCTGTACCCCACCTTTGATCCCTCTGTGCCTGCCAAGCTGTGGGCTGGATGGGGTACCTGCCTAACTTGACCGGGCCAAGGAGGAGTCCCAGCCCCGTGCCATTCACCAGAGCCTGGCCCCTGGGCCTGCCTCAGTGTCTGCCCACGTTCTGGCTCACCTGCCACACTTGGTCTAACCTGAGAGCTCCCAGGGCCAGCTCCTCCCCCCAGAACCAAGACCCTCAGTCACCCCCAGTCTCTGCTCATACCCCAAGCAAGCAAGACTTTGAGAGCAAGGTTTATGCAGTCACGGGAGGGCTGCTGGCCTTGTGGCTACCCTCTGAGCTGTCCTGAGCCCTGCCCTCTCACACCCCGGGCCTTGGTATCTGCCCATCCGTTGCATTTCACCTTTATACGCAAACCACAGAAACCAACTTTGGCTAACTTACTGAGAGAAGGATTTTCATGGAAAGATATCAGACAGCTCACTGGATTAGCAGGAGGCTGGAGAACCAGGCTGGGAACAAGCAGGAGCCAGGGGTTGAGGACAGCTGGACAGTGTGCAGACAGTGTGCCAGGACCTGCTCCCCTGGATGGATGCTGCTGGAGTTTTCAGTCCTTCCAGCCTCTCTCTGAAGCCTCACATCACTCCCTCCAGAGTCAAAGCCCCACGGAGAAGGGTTTGACTTGTCAAGCGCGAGTCCCAGGCATCACTCTAGCCCAGGGGCGAGGTGAGGACGAGGACGGCAGTCCACCATCATCTTCCACGGTGGGAGGAGGCGCGCTCAGCTTCCTCGGGAGGCCTTCCACCAGAGGAAGGGCATGGGCACCGGCAGCCTCGGGTTAGCTGCCCATCCTGGCCATCATGACACGGGGGCCCAGCAGTGGCAGCACACCAGACCAGGCCATAGGGGTCTCAGGGAGGCTGGAAGGCAGGTCAGTCTTTGGAATTGGCAAGGCACTTTTCCATATATGGTGACGGTGAGTGACTGTGCCTTGTCTAGTCCCAGAACTGGGCCCTCCACCAAGCTGCCCAGGTCTCTACTTCAGGCCAAAGGTCTTGCGGCTCTGACCTGTGTTCCATTACTTGGAATTTCTGACTTCTTCCATATTTGGTACCTGGCTCACAGACTTAGGCTTAACCCGTGTTTTGCTCCTGTAGCAAATGGCCCCCCTCAGAGCCATCAAATGAGGGATTTCTTCTGTGATCTTAAGAGATTCCTCATTAAATTGCTTGGTGGCAATGAATAAGGATACAGCGCTATATCCCCAGAGAATCCCTGCCCTAGGCTGGACCAGGCTGGGGGTGAGTAACCCAGAACTCCACCCTCCGAGTTACTGCCCTTGAAAGTAGCCAGCATCCCGGAAGGCTATGCTGGGAGGCCAAGGACTCCCGGCCCAGCGCAGTCAGCCGGAGACTATTCTCTCAGTCCCCGATCCAGAGGCATCTCCTCTCTTCCGCTGCTCAGGGGACGCGCCTGGGAAAGGCTGGGGTGCCTGTCCCCATCTCCCACCACTGCTGACTCAGACTGCTTGCTCTGTGGTCTGAGCATTGAACCTGAGCATGGAATGGGATCCCTGAGCACTCCCTCCACCCCTGCACCACCGCCCCCAACGTCAGAAGGCTCTGGGGTCCGAAGCGGGGGAACAGAGCCAAGAAGCTGCAGCTGTAAGAGCTTGTTCCCTTAGAGCCTGTCCAGACCGCGCCACGGCAGCTCAGACGCTCAGAAGGAGCAGAGGCCCTCCAGGGCTTCTTGGCTTGGCCAGCTAGCTGCCCACCTTAGGATGAGGAATTTGCCTCCCAAGAGAGGGGATCAGATTGCACATTCCTGAGGCCTGAGTCACTCCAGGCTCCGGTTCAGGAATGTGTTTACACTGAGGGCCTAAGAGGGATTGCACAGGCCATGTGTCTGTTCACTCCGTATCCGGCAGGCTAGGGGCGAAAGATGAGGGGTCCCTCAGGGATGAGGGGGGCAAAGCTGTGACCTCCAGAGCTACTGTGATGATGCTCTGCATGGGCCCCAGAGGCCCAGAGGAGGGGAGGGCCAGACCCAGGCTGGAACCAAAGCCCTTGCCTTGTCCAGAGCTGGCTTCAACTTGATCCCATGGGACAGAGAGTGGAGAGGGGCCAGTCCAAGCAGAGCCTCCCCTGAGGTGATCTTGGGAAAGGAACTTGCTCCCCTACCATCCCCTTCTATAAAGGACAACCTCCCAGAGGGTGCAGAGGGCTCGGTGAGGCTCGGGCTGCCCCTGGCGAAACCCTCAGCGGAGTGGCTCTGAGTCCTCGCCCCTCACCCCTTGCCTCCGTCCCATCCAGGGCTCTCTTTTTCTGTCTCTGACACGAGCCACCCAGCTGTGGAGACAGCCCACACACACTTCAGTATCACTGGCTGCTATCATATTCAGGTAGGCACTGCGCTGATTTCTTTAAGGTGTGGTCATATGCCCTGATTTGCCTGGGACAGTCCTGGGATGCTGGATAATTATTAATAATGCCTCCTTTCGCTCTTAGAAGTGTCCTGGTCTGGAAGATAACTATATATTTGCCCTAATTTTATAGGTATTATTTTACTTAATCCCCACGATGCCCTACAAGTGGGGAACTGCTAACAGCCCCACTTTACAATGCAGAAACGGAGGCTCAGAGAAGATAAATAATTTGCTCAAGGTCGTAGAGTTAAAAGTGGCAAATCCAGAAACTGTTAGTAGCTCAGTGCTGGACTTCAAAGCCATTTGCTTAGCCACAACACCGGACTTCCTCTCCTAAAATCCTTTGATGCGTTGAAAGACTGAGAATCTAGTATCTCCAAATGGTAGAGAGATAACAGCAAGTCCCGGAGTTAGCTTGGCTCTCGTCCCAGCCCCACACATTGGCCACCTTGGCCATGATGCTTTGCTCCTTGGCAGCGACAGCTTCATTATCATCAGATGAACAAGCAGCATGACGCCACCCGTGTCCCAGACGATGCACAAGGTACGATCATCTAATCCTCATACCAGCCCTGCAAGCTGGGTGTTGGAGCCTTCCTTCCGCAGAAGGAAAACTCCCTAAGGTGGGGCAGCTTACCACCTCTGGGAGGACGCAGAGCTGGGGCTAGAACTTGGGATTCCGGCTTCGAGCTGAGGGAACTCTCCATGGTGCACAATTTTGGTGCACGTACTTCAGAAGCAGGCAACAAGGGAATGTGGCTCCAGGGGGCCCATGGCAGACAAATGGCTAAATCATGTGTTGGGACCCACAGACCCTCAAGTACCCCAGGCATTCTGGCTGCTGAGGAGCCAGGACCATCTTGCCCAAAAGCACAGAAGTAAGCCCTCTGAGTCTGTCTGACCATACACAGAGGGTCTTCACTTGCAGCTACCTTACATTGAAGAGGTTTTCGAAGAGCATTATCCTTTCTTTGACGGGAAAGATCAGATGTCTTTTAGAACAGAGCACGGCCCCCTTGAAGGTGGAAAACAAGCCATTTCCAGAGCCCAAACCTCCCCGCTCCAGTTTCTCCACCCAGAGATCATCACATTATGTCGTAGAGCCTCTTCCTGCCTCAGCACGCTGGCCTTTAGGGGGGAGCAAGAAATAAAAGCAAGCACATTCCAGATGCTCCAGGGAAAACGGGATTTGGGAAAAGGATGTTTGTTCAAAATCTACCAAAAATAGAGAGCCAAGAAGAGGAAGAGGCAACCTCTTGACCCATTTAAGAAGCTATTTCCCAGGAAGGACTTTCTAAGTAATGGACAATGTCACAAAAGGAAAAGCCAGTGGCTTTGACAGTGTAAAAATATAAAGCTTTGGTATGTTAAAAACCATCAAAAACAACCGTAAAACTAACCAACACGCTCGTAAAACACATATGTCACAAATGTCACAATAGCCATGGATAAAGAGCTCATAAAACGATTTTAAAATAAATCCATCAAAACCTTGTTAGAAAAACAGGCAACAGAAGCAGATAACTGACCCCTCCAAAATTTAAAATTGCTTAATAATTATGAACGTTTCTGTTTTGTGGATAATCATGTGTTCTAATTTTGAAATACCATTATTTTCCTTTTAGATAGTAGGATTTGCTTTACTGATGTTACCATAAGCTGGTACAGACCCACGACACCAGCCCTCTCAGATCTGGGCTGCTGGTGGCATATAAATAAGCCAGGCGTACCCCTTCCAGAAACACTTTCACGGAACTTATCAAGGATATTTAACTAGAAAACTTAAATGTCTTGGAATTTCCTCCGAGGAAATAATTAGAAATTCAAACAAAAAATTATGGACAAAGGCGATCAATCAAGGAAATGTTGAATAGCAAAAATATAGAAGCCCAGATGCTCCAAAATAGGTGAGTAATTAAGTACATTACAATACAGCTCTGTGATGACGTAGCCCTTCGATACGGTATTTTTGAAGAATGTTTATGCAAAGGAAAAAGATCTATAAAATATTAAGTGAAAAAAGTAGGCTGCAAAGCAATTGTATGATCCCAATTTTAAAAAGCATATGTACATAAGAATGACACGGCCGTATAGAAACGTGACAACCATCAACCAGGTACATCTGTGGCGGGGGGAGTAAGTCGTGATGCTTTCCCCTCAGGCACAATCTCTAAAGCACGTAAGCTGGCGCTATCCCCTGTCCTCCCGAGGAAGGTAGGCATGCCATGAGACCATTTCATGTTTAAGAGGAGGGAGGTGGGGCTGGGAATGGGGGAGGAGCTTGAGGAAAGTTCCAGGGTGAGAAGAGAGTGCCTGGGAAGCAAGATGTTTGGGTGCCGCCAGGGATGGTGATCCAGGTCCCAAGGTAGGTCAGAAAATGTCAGGACCAGTGGACCAAGAATAGGACCACTTTGAGGGACATGATCCAAGTGGCCAAGAGGTAAGGGGAGCCTGACTTTTGAGCTCAGGACCAGGCTTGGTCATAACAAAATGTCCCCAGCCCAGTGCCCCGGGAAGCAGGACACCTCAGAGTGGGAGTGGGAGGTATTCTCATACCAGTTCTCGGGGGCCAGATGTCTCTCCAACATGTTAAAAAAAAGAGACCAAAATATAGTTATAATAGGTGATAGGATGAAAAGTGATGTTCGTTTTCCATGTGCTTTTCTGTGTTTTCAAACATTTATATAACAGGTACTTCTTGGCCTGGCCAGCTAGCTGCCCACCTTACGATGAGGAATTTGGCCCCCAAGAGAGGGGATCAGATTGCACATTCCAGAGGCCACCCAGGTCTCAGCCAGTTCTCAGGCTGCACCTACTTGAAGCCCTCCCCCTTTCTGCATGACACGATACTCACCCTGCGACAGAGCCCCTGAGTCCTGGCAAGCATGGCAGCTCCTAGCAGGGGAGAGCCTGAGGGAGGAACACAGGGGCAGGATGGCCACCCTGGGGGCCTGAAGCCTGCCAGCCAGGCTCTGATAGTTTACAGCTGCTCTCACAATGCAGGAAGCAGAATCCAAGCCTGCCTCCATCACTGAAGAGGGATGTCTCCACCTGCCCCCGTGTCCCTGTGATGCCATCAGCCCCTCCGTCCATGGGAGCGGCCAAGGGAAGAGAAACCTTCGCCATCTTCCCAGGACAGGAAACAGCCCTCCTGTGGCACACCATCTCCTGCTTTACGGAAAAAGGACCAAGTCTTGTTTGAAGCCATCTATCACCACAAAGAGCCTCAGACATGAGCATGGCCACTGGCCCCCAGAGAGCCAAAGCCACTCAGAATCTGGGAGCCCTGAGAATCAGAAGCTGTCCAAGGATTTAATGCTGGAGTGTTTGCTGTCAGACTTCTGCCGGGCTGCACGTGCGGCCTGCTGCCCTCTGGCACCTTGGAGCCACAGACTGTCAAAGGACAGCACAACCCTGGCACTGAGGCCACACTCCCACCGGAGGCTGTAGGAGAGAACGCTTCCCTGCTTCTTCCAGCATCTGTGGGTCCTGGTGTTCTTTGGCTTGTGGTGGCTGCAAACTCTGCCGCTGCGTTCACATGGCCTTCTCCTCTGTGTCTGTCCTCTGTGGGTCTCTTATAAGGATACTTATTGAATTTGGGGCCCACTGGGATAACCCAGGATGATCTTATCTCAAAATACTAATTTAATTACCTCTATAAAGACCGCATTTCCAAATAAGTCCATGTTCACAGGTTCTGGGGGCTAGGATGTAGACTTATCTTTTAGCCAGGCTGGGGGCACAGTTCAACCCATGACAAGTCCTTACATTACACATCCCAAGTCTTTACACTGACCCAGGAGGCTCTGCGGGTTCTGGTCCCTATCCAACCTCTGCACCTCCCATCTCACCTCACAGCCCCCAGACCTCAGGCCAACAACTTCCACCCTGCGGCCCCCTGTCCTCACGCCCCAGGGCTCCAGCCCCTCCTCTAGCACACCAGGCTCGTGCCTGCCTGGGCTTCACGGGTGCTGGTCCCTCCATCTGGAATGGTCTTTCCCCAGAGATCCACAGGGTTTTCTCCATCGCTTTCTGCAGGTTCAGTCAATGGTCTGTTGCTGACGGGACCTTCCCTGGCCACCTCGTCTAAACTGTGCCCCTCTCCAGAACACTTCCTCTCTCTCTCCTTCTTTATCTTTTCCAGCACTTATCACCATTAAACATACATGCATTTCACTCATTTATCTTATTTGTCAGCTGACCCCTCTACTAGAGGCCAGGGAGGTTTTTGTCAGTTTTGTTCACCGCTGTATCCAGCAGCTAGAACAATGCCAGGTACAAGTAGCTCTGGGTGGAATGAATGAATGAATGAATGAATGAGTGAATGACCAAGCCTCTGCTCAGGCTGAGTCGTGAGCTCCCAGAAGCCATCATGGAAACCCCTGGGCCATGCTGACCCCACCTTCTTTGAATTCCTGGAACACCTAGACTCTCGTGAGGGCCCCCGCAAGCCAGCCTCTGTGTCCTTCTTTTCAATGCGTGAGTCTAGAAGTGGAGCATTGCTGGGTTAGCAAACGCTCCCTGAGCCCATCCCGAGAGTCAGCCCTGGGCCCTGGCCCCTTCCTGGTTCCTCCTCCCCCCGCCTGGCCCACTGTTGCTCTGGTCACATTCAGCCATGTGTGCACAGGGGCCAGTGCGGGAAGGGCAGGGGGGCCCTGCTGCCCCTGCCTGTCTCCAGAACTACCATGGGGGTGGGGTGTCGGGCAGGGGAAGTTCGTCTTTCTGATGCACTGACGCCTGGGATGAGGGCCTCCCGAGGTTCAGGCCTGGCCCTGGGGCCCTGCAACACTAACTGTGGGGGGACCCCCACCTCCAAAATACAGCCCCGCACATTTTTACACATTTGGACATCCTTGACTAATAGCACCAGGCTGCCATTTCAGAAGAGGTGGATGAGAGAGCCCTGGGCCTGGCGATAGAGGGGACACTCATTTTTCACCATGCCTCTGCTTGCGACTGGCTATGGGACTCGCACAAGTTCCCTCCTGCTGCTGACCTCCTACTGCCTCATCTCTAATCCTGGGCACTGAACACATCAGAGATGGCTAAAATAGGTGCCTCGTAACTACTGACTCAAATAGCTCTGTTGTGGCTGCCTAGAGCACAGTGTTGAGAAGGATTCTGAGGTTCAGTCCAAGCATAAAAGGAGCTAAGCACAGTGGTCAATCAGTGATGTCTGCCACGGAGGCTGGGGAGAAGAGGGAGTGTGAAGGCATGCAAAAGCTCCATGAGATGATTTGGGAGGGTGCTACAGGTCTCTGTGAGTCTAGGGATGCCTGTGGTAGAGAGTGAATCCTGTAGAGGAGGCGAAGGGCTGGAAAAGAGTAGCTGGTGGCACCAACAATCCTTGCAGAGTGCAGATGGTGACTCGGAGGCAACGAGTGTGTGCTGCTGGCCAGGAAGTCCTCGGTGACCCGGTGGAGAGACCGCTCTTTCCCTAGGTTGGGCTGGAGCCCACTGGACAATCAGCTGAGAGCCCTGCTCTGCATCTTGCTTCCCGTGTGGCTGTGGTACTCGGCGGCCGAGGCTGGTCTCTGGCTCAGGACTTGAATCAACAAGGCCTGGAGCCCTGGCTGGGCCTGGCCGGGGACCGTCTGCAGCTGCTGGAGGTGAGGCTTCCCCAGAACAGCTGTGGACCCCAGCACAACCCTTCCCACAGCATGATGATAGCCTCACTTTCACACCTGTGAGGTAGAGGTCATACCCGCCGTCGATTTTTCAGCCGGGACACGTGTAGCTGTGCTTTGCAGAAAGGCAGTGACTGAGGGACTGAGTGGGGGCCACTCACCCTGGGGTAGGGCTGTGCGCACCCAGAGAAAGGGGCGCCTATTCCCAATTTGCACAAAGGTTCCCCGTGAGCCAGTGGCATCTCCGGAGTTTCACGTCACACAGAGCCACTGTCATCATCATTACAATTACTCATGCAGGTAGGCCCAGTAAGAGGGAGTCATTCCCACTCGGCCCCAGGAGAACTACATGGAAGAGGCAGGATTTGAGCTGGGCCTCACAGGGCCATAACAACCAGTGATTCCATCCACAGCCTGTGTCTGGCGACTGACTTCTCCCAGAGGGGCTGTGGTCTGCTCTGTGCTGCTCTGGGCAGCATGACTGTTTTCCTTCCTAGCTCTATTTTTTGGTTCCTGCTGACTCTTCTGTGATATAAATGCAAATGAGACGAGACACACCAACTTCAAAGCCAAGGGAGTCAGCAGCTGAAGTCATCCCCACCGGACCCTGCTGGGCAGGGAAGGTGGGCGAGGCGATGGCCACATCTGTTCATCAGTGGCTGCCCTCCAGGGCTCGGCCAGGTAGGGAGGAGGGGCGCTGAGTCCAACAAGAAGCAGCGGCCACGAAGTAGAGCCCTGGACTAATCCGCAGGAGCTTCTAGCCTGGCTCACAGCAGATTTCTCAGGTTGCGTTTTTAACCACTGGGAACTTTGTTCAGAGCTTTTCCTGTGTGGAGGCCCAGAATATAGAATGGAGGAAGGAGTGACCCAACTGTTCCCCCTGTCCACCGCTTCAGGGCCCTGAAGCACTCCCACCAAACCCAGGGCTCCAGTGGTTTGATGTGACCCAGATGTCTACAGCTCTTCATGACTTTCCCCTCCATCCCCCCCAACACGGCTCCAACCCCACCTCTGGCCACTCTAGCTTCTTCCTGGTCTTGTCCTGGCCCTCACATGTTTTGACACTCTCTGCTTTGTCATCCCAGAATGCCCAGTCTCTCTCTTCTCCTTCCCCCCTCCCTCCCATTCTCCTCATGGAAAACTCCTAGGCATCCTTCAAGACCCCAGTTCCTCTGAGCTTACCTGATCTCTCTCCTCCATGCTGCCCACATACACGGGCAAAGTGGTCCCTTCTTTCTCTTTCTATATTCCATCATCCCTACCATAGAAGGGTTCCTCCCACTGTGTTGAAGTACCCAGTTCTCTGTTTGTCCCCACATGTGTCTGGGCTCCTTCAGAGCCTGGTATCTTTTCATCACTGCATTCCCTGGCTAGGCCCTCAAGGTGCCCCATTGGTGACTGCTTAACACAGACCTGAGACGTCACCAGGGACCTCAGCAAACTGGACTCTGGGTGGGATGTGAACCACTTGAGTGTGTCTGGGGTCCAGCTCAGGGTCCCCCTCATAGTCACATAAAGGGGTTGAGCCTGTATCACCGCTCATCTCCACCTGAAGAGGGAGGCCCAGAGGAGGCAAGGCTGAGAGACCCGCCACTCAGAGGTGCCTCATCCCCCATCCCAGGGCCCCTGGGCTCCCTCTATGTTCATGGCATGGCCTTAGAAACATGGGATCCACAGGCCGTGAGCAGCACGAGGCCCTTGGCCTCAACCCCCGTCATTTTCCCCCAGCCCAGCAGTAAATGAGCTTTGGTTCCAGCATTCTGGCGCAAAGGGTCACTTCCTGGGCCAAGGTAGCCATGGCAGCATCATCTCTCCCTGCCCCACATCCTTCCCCAGCAGTCTTGGACTAGCGAAGTGTCCTCCTAAGCACAGATCTTGTCTAAATTTACCGTTTCAGGCTAAGGAAAGTCTCGTGCTGGGTTTTGAGCGCTGGCCAGCTTTCCAGGAGTCCGGGGCAATCTTGGATCTGCCGCTGACTTGCTAGGGGTTTCAGCAAGGCCCCGAGCCTTCTGTCTCCATTTTCTCAGCTGCAAAAGAAGGAAGTTGATTTTGATGAGAGGTGATCAAAAAAGGATATAGGCAGCTTGGGGATTCCCCAGACATTAGAGTCCTTTTGCCAAACAAAATACTTTGCCTGGAGAAAACCTCTCTGATTGATTTTTTTATGTCAAAACTCTGGGCAAGAGTCTTTGCTTGAGAAAAAAAAATTAAGATTCTCATTGATTAAAAAAAAATCCTAAAAACTACTGGATTTGATTCTATGCATTGAGATACCTGAACAGTTTGCACTGAAACTGTGGTAGGTTCTCAAAGGTTAGGACTGGGTGAATTCAAGGGAAGAGAGCTGCTGTCCGTTTTCCAGCCCATAAACTGTTGTTGTTGTTCTCATGACGCTTATTATCTTTCCCAGGCATGGCTAGAGGTCCTGCCAATCTCCTTAGCAGGGGCTTCAATGCCTCAATGCCTGGAGCAAGGCTTGGCCCCAGGTGGTTAGGGAGACAAAAATGGAGACCCCCGAGGTCCCCCACTTGGTGTGAAGTAGGTGTACCAGGAAGGCCTCTTTCCAACCTATACTTGTCTTCAATGTCGGAATTTCTCTCATGTAAGACTAACTGCTTCGAATATATCATTGTGCAATTTAAACTCTTCTTTTAAACCTCCCTCTTCCTTCTCCAGGGGGTACTGCGATAGTCTGCTGAACTTCTCCCTGGCAGAGGGTCCCGGATGTCTGGGAGGGAGGGAACTGATGCCGGGGAGGAAAGTTGCGGGGTGGGGAGTGGCGGGAATGGGTAGGGGGTGGAAATCCAAAAGGGCCCAGGAACCCAAAGTTGGAGCGCTGTCCCTTGGGGCCTGCGGTCTGCTGGAGAGATTGCTAAACCTGGCAGAAAAGTTTCTATTTTTCAGCTTAGACTCCTGGTATCCAATCCAGGCCAGTAGCAGAGGCTGTTTGGGTTCTGAAACAGGAAATGGGAAAGAAGATGGGGGAGCATCAGACAGCCCAGGGCTGCGTGAGGACACAGCAGTGCCGGCACGTCCCACACTCCCTGCCACCCTGGGGCCAGGGAAGTGCATCCTGTGTGGGCAGTCTTGCCAGCCACTGCAAGTCACCTGGACTCATGCCCAGCTGGGGACATGGGTCTGCGTCACCCTAGCTGTTCTAGCCACCCAAGTCAAACAAATAAGATTTGGGTACTTTAAAGTCAGATTTGGATATCTACCAAACCAGGACTCTGTCTCAGGGAAGAGAGCTGGGATTGGAGACAGAGGCCAAAGGGGCTTTGTGCCTCCTCTGCAATGTTCTATTTTGTTTTTTTTATTTTTTCAAGGAAAATGTATTCATGGACTACTTGGGTAATAATAATAACGTGTATTATTTTTTTAAAGACCAAACCTAAAAAACTTACTGTAAAAATATCAATTGTCCTACAAGAGATGTTCCTTTCCAGAGCTGTGGGTGGGGATTGCTTGGCTCAGACAGTGCTCCTGACTTGCCAGATGGTTTGGAATCAGATCTGGCTCCTTGGGCCTCGGTTTCTCCATCTGTATGAGGGGGAGGTGGACCCGATAGTCTCCAAGGTTGTTCAGCCCTGACATCGGGTAACAAGAAGCTTTGCTGGGTGGCTGGGTTGCGCAGGGCCTCCTCTGATCTGAGAGAGTTCACTTCAGAAGCAGAAGCTTGGGCCATCGTTAGGGAGTGGTCCCAGGTCTGTGGGGTGACAGCAGAGCAGCCCTGGGGCTCTGTGGACAGGTGAGCTGAGCTGCCTTCCTGGAGAGAGTTATGCCAGGCCCCAGAAAGCCTTCGGAGTCCCCAGGCCTCAGGACAGTCAGACCAAATGCTGGCATCACGGCAGGGTTAGTCATGTGTCTCTCTGAGTTTGGGATTGAACAGCCGTGACCTGAGTGTGTCATTAAGACAGAGATGGTCTGGTTAGGGACGTTGGCCCAGTGACCCTACCCCCGGCACCAATCACTATGACAACAGCTCAATAGGGTCCCAAGGGCCTAAGAATCCTGCTTCTACTGAGACCGAAGTTGGCTGAGGTCAGACAAAGAGGGATTAATAGAGCCCTGTTCTCATTAAGCCACAAAGCGCCATTATTACCAGTTGCAACAGCCCCCCCGAGAGATGCATCATGCTTTCAAGTCACAGAGAGCCCAGTACACTAAAGAGAATGGTTCCAGCGCCAGCCTCAAAGTCACCCTGAGAGCAGAATCAGAGGAGGAAGAGAAAAACTAGAAACAAGCCAAGTGTCCAACAGATGGTTACATAAAGCATGGGACAGCCGAACGACAGCACAGATTGCAGTCATTCAAATGACGATGTCCATTATATTTATTACATTAAAGTCCTCATGATTGACAGAAACAAGGTCACAAAACTGTCAATAAGATGCCATTTTTGTAAAAAAAAAAAAAAATTATATATATATATATGTATGTACCCAGTAAAAATATAGAAGAAAATATTTCAAAACGTTAGCAGTGATTATCTTTGAAAAGTGGGATCATGTGTAATTTTCTTTCTTTTGTTTTATCTGCATTTTCTCTGAGGAACATATAGTTCTCTTGTACTTCTAAAAACTTTATTTTCTTAAAAATTGGTTCAGAGAATTAGAGGGTGTTCATTCCTTCCCTCTGTAATCAAACTTCAGTTAATAAAACTCATGAGGGGGCTTTGTTTTGGAGAATCAAGTTTTCTTGATAACTAATATTTTATTAATTCAAGAACAAATATTTAAAAAAAATGTTTACATCACCAGTATATAAGAAAGTTATTCTAAACAACACCATATTCTCATGCCTTCTTACAACAGAGTACAATGAAAAGAATTTATCATTAACTTCATCATTGTAAAGGGTCCAAATTCTAACTTATTTTATAATAGGCTGATCTTCAGGGCTGTTGGGTGAGCGGAAGTATTTGTGCCTACATTAAATGGCCTCAGATTACTCAGTTTATTGTGTATTTAGATTTGCTTTTTATAATTTTTCAATGTCTTCCACTGCTGATGAATTGGCAGTCTCAGTATCCCACCTGTGGCAACTCTTTTACACTGTTTTTAATTTGGGGCTTCTAATCTACTGTCATCTTGATAAAAACACATATATTTGTTAGAAGTGTGAGTTAACTAAGAGAACATAGATCTGAGTGAGGGCTTCACAGGTGGAGGCATTCACAAGCTGAGATTCAGAGTGGGGAGGGGTTCAAAATTAATGGCTCTTGTAGGCTGGGGTTATATCACGTAGTATCACGTAAGTCGTGTTAAAGACTTTGAACTTTATTCCGAGGGCCATTGGGAGCTATTGAAGGATTTCAAGAAGGGAAGGGAAGTGCTCATATTCGTGTTTTTAAAAGATTACTGCAACAGGGACAATTTCATGTATGGCGGAACTGTTGTCAGGAAGAAATGTGGATCTGCAAACAGAAAGGGAAGGAAATTGGGCTGTGAAGAGATAGTTTATTGGGGATTTTATACATGTGCTCTCTTCTAGTTGATAACCCAAACATATTCTCCCTTTAAAAGAAGCCATAGGAGAAATTTGTTTCCAGACTCTGTGCCAGGAAAAGTAATGCTTCCCCTAAGATACAGATATGTTTTTATCTCATGGGCCTGTGAATCTTATAAATAATTGCATTTTCCTCTTTGCTTTGGTCACTAGGAGGCTCTACATATGTAATTCTACACACTGGCTTTACCCTTGGCTTCATTTCTGATACATATTTTCCTTTTGCCTAGAATTTTTTATTTATGGTATCCTTTTGTATTATTTGAATTTTCATAGGTGGCATCAAATTACTTTTGGAATGAAGTGGAGTATAATAAAAGAATTATTTAAAAGTCTGAGCTTGAAAAAATATGAAAAGAATCAATAGCTCTTGCTATTTTGGTATGGCCATATTTCTCTATGTTAAATATTGCTTTAAAAAGCTGGGAAGTCCATGACACCAAAAGTATAAACTGCCAAAGAAAAACTAGATAAGTTGGATTTCATAAAACCTTAAAACTGTTATGCTTCAAAGGACACAATGAAAGAAGAGAAAAGATAGCCCACCAAATGAAAGAAAATATTTGCAACTCATTAGCAAGGGACTTGTATCTAGAATATATAAAGAACCCTTAGGACTCAATAATAAAAAATATAAAACCCAATAAAAATGGGCAAAAGGTCTGAATAGACATTTATTGAAAGAAGATATAAAATGGCCAATAAGCACAAGAAAAGATGCTTGGTATCATTAGTTATCAGGGAAATACAAGACAAAACTATAATGAGATATCACTTCATATTCATGAGGATGGCTATAGTCAAAAAGACAGATATTAACAAGTTTTGGGGAGGCTGTGGAGAAAGCAGAACCTTCATACACTGCTGGCAAGATTGTGAAATGTTGCAACTACTTTGGAAAACAGACTGGCAGTTTCTCAAGAAGTTAAACATAGAATTACCATATGATCCAGCAATTCTACTCCTAGGTATACACCCAAGAAAAATAAAAGCATGTCTGTACAAAAACTTGTACATGAATCTTCATAGAAACATTATTCAGAATAGCCAAAAGGTAGAAACAACCCAAAAGTCCATTAACTGATGGAGATGAACTGTGATATAACCATACAATGGAATATTATTTGGCCATTAAAAGGAATGAAGTAGCATGATACATGCTACAACACAGATGAGTTCAGAAAACATTATGCTAGTGGGAAGAAGCAAGCAATAAAAAGCCATATATTTGTATTCCACTGATATTAAATGCCCAGAATGGGCAAATATAGACAGAAAATAGCTTAATGATTGCTTAGGGCTGGAGGGGCTGTGGGGATTGGACTGTGATAGCTAAGGGCTATGGGGTTTCTTAGGTGCTGAAAATGTTATGAAATAGATTGTGGAGGTGGTTGAGCCACTCTGTGAATGTAATGAAAACCACTCAACTGTACACTTTAAATGGGTGAATTAGGCAGCGTGTGAATTATTTCTCAATAAAGCTGTTTAAAAAAAACTGCGGAGTCGCCGTGCTTGGTCCACTCAGTAGACTGAGTTAGTTAGTTAACGGGAAGCCAGGTCTACGTGGCAGCACAGAGATGGGTTCAAACTCCAGCTCAGCCACTTCCCAGCCATGCAACCTCCTCAGACAAATAGCCTCGTCTCCCTAAAATGGAGACAGTGGCATGTGATGCAGGTGGGCTTGTGCTGGGTGGAAGCGTGCTGGCAACTCAGTAGTAACTGAATATATTGCTCCCCAGAGGGCCCTCCAAGGCCCCCGGCCTCAGAAGGTGCTAAACGTCCTAAATGAGTGGGACTTGCAGTCTCTTCATGACAATTGACTGCCACTGGCTTTGCTGATGTTTAGATGTTTAAATAATTCACCAGACTTTACAGGTCCGAGAAACTCAGGGAGCATGTTGGAGGGCAGGAGTGTAGCTGGGGCTGGCCCAGAGTGGGACTGGGTCTTGTTGCCTCGGGGATGGCCTGAGAGGAGCTGTCACTGGTACCCCCAGTGGTCATGTAACGGCTTGACTCTCACCTGAGGAATCAATAGCTTTTCAGTCTATACCCTGCACCCCGCTTCTCTCAGCTTGTGTACAAGCCACGCTACTTTTAAACAATCCCCAGAGACAGCCCTGGATCTGCAGTTCTTAGTCATAAAATCACAGAAAGTCAGTTCCAGGCCCCCTCACGTTCAAGACACGGAGACTGAGGCACAGAGACATGCAGGCCGGGCTGGAGGGCCTCTTCATCTCACTTCTCTGGAGGATTCAGAAGCATTTATTGAGCCCCTCCAGTGTGCTACACTCTGCGCCACGGTTCACGTGCATCCCCTCACTTAATCCCAGCAACACACTTATGAGGTAGATATCATTTCTCCCTTTTACAGATGAGAACACAGGGAGTAAGGTCAAGGTCACGCAGAGAGTAAGCAAACTGGATTCAAACCCAGTTTGTCTGATGCCAAAGCCCATGCTCGCTCTCCTGGAACGAGTCCCCCAATTTCTCCACTTCAGAAGCAGAGCAGGTCACAGAGAACAGGGGTCTCCTCCACCCCCGTCCCCTAAGAGGGACTCTGCTCCCAGACTCCGGACTGTCAGGACATTCTCGGGCGCCGCCTGGTCGTGCTGCCTGCTCTCCTGCCCGCCTCACTTTTGCTCATTTCCCTCTCCAAATGCTGGATTCTCTGCAGCTCAGCCGCCTCCGGTTTGACCCTCTCTAAACACGAGCTTGGGAGCTTCTACTTAAACTCCTGTGGGAGAAGAGGAGAAAGAATTAGGGATGCTCCCAGTCGTAAGCCTTGAGTCTATCTCTCAGGATGCATTTTGTTGCCAAAGAAAATGAAACAGATGTCTTGGCAATAGTTTCAAATGTTTCCTGCCAAACCAGGGGAGAGCTTGTCTTCAGTTTAGATGCAGCCATGAAAGAGAAGTCGCAGCCCTTATCATTCCCAGGAAACATGCAAACACACACGGGCTTCTTCAACCTGGGAGGCCTGCACTCCCAGCAGCCTCTCTCAACCCGAATCAGCATCAGCTGTGCAAGCATGCTGCCTTCCATCCTCCACTGCCCCCCAGGTTTCACATCACCCCCTGTTCCCCATCATCTGGTGACTCCTGGGCCTCTTGGCCTGGCAGGGCAAGGCCACCTTCCTTGCTGGGCTTGTTCCCCATCATGTCCTAGATACACTTGTGCGTGCGTGTGTGTGTGTGTTGTAAAATACACACGATGTAAAATTTACCATTTTAAAGTGTACAATTCTGTGGCATTTCATACATTCACAATGTTGTGTAATCATTACCAGCATCTACTTTCAGAAGGTTTCATCACCCTGAAAGGAAAGCCCATACTGATTAAGTAGTGATTCTCTATTCCCCCTGTCCCCAGCCCCTGGTAGCCTCAAATCTGCTTTCTGTCTCTTTGAATTTTCCTGTTCTGGGTATAGAACATAAATGGTACCATATAACATGTGGTCTTTTGTGTCTAGTTTCTTCTGCTCAGCTTAATGTTTTCAAGGGTCTTCCATCCTGGAGCATGTATCAGTATTTCATGTGCTGAGACTTTATGGCTGAATAATATTCCATTGTGTGGATATACACACAGTGTATATTTTGGTTTTCATTCAACAGCTGATGGACACTTGGGTTGTTTTCTATCTTTTAGCTATTGTGAGTGGTGCCACTCTGAACATGCTTGTACAAGTTTTGTTTGAAAATCTGTTTTCAATATGGGGGGCGTATACCTAGGAGTAGAATTGCTGGATCTTAGGCTAATTCTGCGTTTTAACTTCTTAGAACAACCAAACTTTTTTTTGACAGCAGGGCACCATTTTACATTCCCACCCACAGTTTATGATGGTTCAAATTTCTCCATATCTTCATCAACACTTGTTATATTCCAATTTTTAAAAAAAGTATAGCCATACTAGTGAGTATGAAATGGTACGTCATTGTGGTTCTGCTTTGCATTTTCCGGCTGGCTAATGACGTGGAACATATTTTCATGCACTTGACCATTGGTGCATCTTTTTTGGAGAAATGCTTATTGAAGTCCTTTGTGAGTTTTAAAATTGAGTTATTTTATTTTTGAGTTGTAAAAGTTCTATATATAACCTGGATACTAGACCATTATCAGATAGTTGGGAAATACTTTCTACCATTCTCTGAGTTGACTTTTTACTCTCTCTTTTTTTTTTTGCGGTACGCGGGCCTCTCACTGTTGTGGCCTCTACTGTTGGGGACGCGCAGGCTCAGCGGCCATGGCTCACGGGCCCAGCTGCTCCACAGCATGTGGGATCTTCCCGGACCGGGGCACGAACCCGTGTCCCTTGCATTGGCAGGCG
The DNA here is from genome assembly GCF_039906515.1 of Pseudorca crassidens. Classification (NCBI taxonomy): domain Eukaryota; kingdom Metazoa; phylum Chordata; class Mammalia; order Artiodactyla; family Delphinidae; genus Pseudorca; species Pseudorca crassidens. The sequence goes on along the minus strand of NC_090309.1, from coordinate 76,758,621 downwards.
GACTCTCAACCACCGCGCCACCAGGGAAGCCTGACTTTTTACTCTCTTGATGGTATCCTTTGAAGCACAAATGTTTTAAATTTTGATGAAGTTCAATTTATTTTTTCTTTTGCTGCTTGTGCTTTTGGTGGCATATCTAAGAATCCATGACCAAATCCAAGGTCATGAAGATCAATCCCTACATTTTTTTCCAAGAGTTTTACAGATTTAGCTCTTATATTTAGGATTTTGATCCATTTTGAGTTAATTTTTGTACATGGTGTGAGGTAGGGTCCAACATCATGCATTTGCATGTGGATAGCCTCTCTGGCACCATTTGTTGAAAGGACTGTTCTTTCTAAATTGAATGGTCTTGGCACCCTTATCAAAAACCAAATGACCATAGATATATGGGTTTATTTCTTGTCTCTCAGTCCATTCCATTGATCTATATGTCTATTTTTGTCCCAGTACCATACTATTTTGATTATTGTAGCTTTGCAGTAAGTTTTGAAATCAGGGAGTGTGAGTCCTCCAATGTTGTTCTTATTTTTCAAAATTGCATTAGCTATTCAGGGTCCCTTGGAATTCCATATGAATTTTAGGGTTAGTGTTTCCATTTTTATAAAAACAAGCATTGAATCTGTAAATATATAATATATATATACATAGAATATATATATTCAATCTGAATATATATATATTCAATATATATATATTGAATCTGTAAATATATATAAAAAACAATCATTGAATCTGTAAATACTTGGTGAGTATTACCATCTTAACAATATTGTCTTCTAATCCATGGACATGGGACGTTTTTCCATTTATTATTTCCATCTTCTTTTATTTTTTTCAGCAATGTCTTATAGTTTTTGTGTACAAGTCTTGCACTTCCTTGGTTAAATTTATTTCTCAGTATTTTATTGTTTTCAATGTTATCATCTACGGAATTATTTTCTTAATTTCCTTTTCAGATTGTATATAGAAATACAACTGATTTTTGTATGTTAATCTTTTATCTTTCAACTTTGCTGAATTCATTTTTTAGCTATGATAGTTTTTTTGGTGGATTCTTTAGGCTATTTTATATATAAGATCATGTCATCTGCAAATATAGTTTTACTGCTTCTTTTCCAATTTGGATTTGCTTTATTTCTTTTTCTTGCCTAATTGTTCTGACTAGAACTTCCAGGACAAGGCTGAAAAGAAGTAGTGCAAGTGAGCATCCTGTCTTATTCCTGACTTAGCGGGAAGCTTTCAGTCTTTCACCAAGTGCTCTCTTGACTCTCATTGGCTCATCTGCCCACTCTGTTCAGGGTGTCTGACTCCTTGCCCTCACCCACTCTGCTGCCCCAAGGGAAACCACTCTTCAGCCTTTGTCACATCCTCCAGTTCCCACCTCTGCCCTCTGCAATACAGTGAATTTCCCCATCCTTCAAATCAAGAGTTTTTTGAGGAGTTCTCTGAATCTCACCCATGTGGCCCCAAATAGTCAATGTCTCTCCTCCTTGGCCTTCTCCCTCAGTCCTGACCACGAAGGAGACAGGAATAAACCTCATAAATGCTGGGGTCTTGAAAAGCACCTGTTTTCCAAGAGCCTGAGAGGTTGGGCTTGCTGAAAAGAGCTATGTCTGGGCCTGCCTTGCCACAGGAAAAACAGATCACCAATTCCTGCTGGTCCAATTGGCAGGAGCCCAGAGAGAACCGATTGCCATCCAAGAGGCACAGGTGTTCCAGGGCACCTGTTCCATAGCAGGTAGAGCCTGCCAACTTGGCATGGAAACCCTTGTTTGTGGGTTGGACCCTTTGCTCTCTTAGCTGAAGGGGAAACCTGTCAGTGCCCACCCTGATGCCCATGCCCATGAGGCCAAGCACCTCTGTAAAGACAATAGCTTGAGCCACAAAAAAGCATGCTTGGAACATAAATCCAGAGACAGAAGCCAGGCAAGCCCAGGATCATGAGCTCCTTTGGCTAAGGTGAGGTCATATCCTCATGGGAGCTCTCAGCCTCTCTGAGACCAGGCTAGAGGCGGCTGGGGACCCTCAACCACAACTGACATTAAACAATTCCCAGAACTGCACAAAACCATCGTGACAGTGGGAGTTTTACAATCCCCCCTCAGGGTCAAGTGCATCCAGAGTAAATAGGGATACAGAATTCTGAAACACATAATTAATACTTTCAAAATTTTATATATATATATGTATATATATATACATATATATATGTTCCACAAATAGAATAAATATTTTAAAATATCTGTTGAACATTTAAAATTTGGTTATATACTAGATGCCAAGGAAGATTTTTAAATTACAGAAATAGCAGTCATTTAGATTCCCATTCTCAGATCATAATGTGATAAGACTAGAAATGAATTACAAAGAGATTGGAAACTTGGAAACAAGTTTCTAAAACTTCGAAACAAAAGCACAAACATACCAACACTACTAGTATGTAAAATAGTTTTTCAGTTTTAAACAGGAACTAAAACTACAAATTTAACTTCTTGAAAATTAACTAAAATGAGAACATTATGTGATAAAATCTGTGGGAGGGGGCCAAAACTCTTCTAGAGGAAATTCTGTAGCTTAAGTGTTTTTAAAATTAACAACTAAAATGAAAATAAATTAAAAATGTGATTTAAAAAAACTGAAAGGAGAAATGGATAAAGTTAAAATAGAAATGAATGAATTAGATGGAAAAAATAGTAAAACAGATCTTTAAAACCCAAAACTGGTTCTTTGAAAAGATGAAGAGGATAAATTTCTGATGAATATAACCAATTAAAAAAAGAGAGAGAAAAACCCTAGAAATGAAAATTAGACTATAACCACAAACATGTTGATAACTTTTAAAGTTATAAGAGAGTATGTTATGTATTTGAAATCTGGATGGAGTAGACAATTTTCTAGAAAAATATAAAGGATCAAAACTAATTTGAGGGGGCAGAGTCAAGATGGCAGTGTGGGAAGACATGGAGTTAGCGTCTCCCCACAAGTAGGGCACCTGCTGGACACTGATGGGGAACCCCAACGCCCAAGTAGACGGGAAGAACCCCCAAGCAAACTGGTAAGACGTCGGGGGACTGAGTGGGGAGGAGAAGTGGAGGCTGGACAAGACCAGCGCCCTTGAGGGGTGGCTGAGAGGGGGAGGGGTTCCCACACCTGGAGGGACCCTCGTGGTCTTGGATCAGGGGTGAGCTTGCCCAGCGATTCCCCTGACCATTCAGCCAAGGAAGTCTGCCCTGCTCTCCAGCCTAGGCCCTCAGAGGTCCCCTCTGGGCTGGGTTGGTCCTGGGGGCATAGGACGGAGGCCAGGAGAGGCAGGCGGGAGGGGTCCTCCAGGATGGGAGGAGCAGGAGAGGAGTGGAGGGGGGTTGCCACATCTACTAAGGCCTAGGAAGCCTGCTGGGCACCCAGGTGGGGTCCCCCACCCTCTGAGACCAGGAGGAACGCCTGGGCCCCTGCTGTTCTGTTGAGCCTAAGCCCCACCCTGCAACACCCCCCTCCCAGGGCCTTTTCCAGCCCTGTGGGTTCTAAGTACAGGCCCCCACTCAGCTCGCCACCCAAACCTCGCCCCTGCTTAGGCCCCGCCCTCCACAGCCAAGGCCTTTTCCACTTTTTTTTTCCTCCTCTTTTTTACTATTGTGGTTCTGTTTCACCTTCTGGTTGTTATTTCATCAATATTTTTATTTTTATATATATTTTAACATATCTGTTAGTTTCCTAGTCTAATTTTATTTTTTTACTTTGTTATTTTTCTCCTTTTTTTTTTTATTGGCCAACGTGGCTTGTGGGATCTTGGTTCATGAGCCGGTGGTGGGGCCAAAGCTCCTGCTGTGGGAGCTCCAAGTCGGAAGCAGTGGACTAACAGATCCTCAGACCCCAGGGAATATTCATCGGAGTGAGGTCTCCTGGAGGTCTTCATCTCAGCACCAACCAAAAGATACAGACTGGCTGAATGGATACAAAAACAAGACCCATATATATGCTATCTACAAGAGACCCACTTAAGACCTAGGGACACATACAGACTGAAAGTGAAGGGATGGAAAAAGATATTCCATGGAAATGGAAATCAGAAGAAAGCTGGAGCAATACTCATATCAGATAAAATAGACTTTAAAATAAATACTGCTACAAGAGATAAGGAAGGGCACTACATAATGATCAAGGGATCAATCCAAGAAGATGTAACAATTATAAATGTTTATACACCCAACATAGGAGCACCTCAATACATAAAATCATAAAGATCAGAGCAGAAATAAATGAAATAGAAACAAAGAAAACAATAGCAAAGACCAATAAAGCTAAAAGCTGGTTCTTTGAGAAGATAAACAAAATTGATAAACCCTTAGCCAGACTCATCAAGAAAAAAAGGGAGAGGACGCAAATCAATAAAATTAGAAATGAAAAAAGAGAAATCACAACTGACGCAGCACAAATACAAAGGATCATCAGAGACTACTACAAACAACTATATGCCGATAAAATGGACAACCACAAAGAAATGGACAAATTCTTGGAAAGGTACAATTTTCCAAGACTGAACCAGGAAGAATTAGAAAATATAAACAGACCTATCACAAGTAATGAAATTGAAACTGTAATTAAAAATTTACCAATAAACAAAAGTCCAGGACCAGATGGCGAATTCTATGAAACATTTAGAGAAGAGCTAACACCCATCCTTCGCAAACTCTTCCAAAAAATTGCAGAGGGAGGAACACTTCCAATTTCATTCTACAAAGCCACTATCACCCTGATACCAAAGCCAGAAAAAGATATCACAAAAAAAGAAAATTATAGACCAGTATCACTGATAAACATAGATGCAAAAATCCTGAACAAAATACTAGCAAACAGAATTCAACAACATATTAAAAGGATTATGCACCATGATCAAGTGGGATTTACCCCAGGGATGCTAGGATTCTTGAATGCACAAATCAATCAATGTGATACACCATATTAACAAATTAATGAATAAAAACCATATGATCATCTCAATAGATGCTGAAAAAGCTTTTGACAAAATTCAACACCCATTTATAATAAAAACTCTCCAAAAAATGGGCATAGAGGGAACCTATTTCAACATAATAAAGGTCTTATATGACAAACCCACAGCAAACATCATACTCAATCGTGCAAAACTGAAAGCATTTCCACTAAGATCAGGAATATGACAAGGATGTCCACTCTTGCCACTCTTATTGAACATAGTTTTGGAAGTCCACAGCAATCAGAGAAGAAAAAGAAATAAAAGGAATTCAAATTGGAAAAGAAGAAGTGAAACTGTCACTGTTTGCAGATGACATGATACTATACATAGAAAATCCTAAGGAAGCCACCAGAAAACTACTAGAACTAATCAGTGAATTTGGTAAGGTTGCAGGATACAAAATTAATGCACAGAGATCTTTGGTATTCCTATACACTAGCAACGAAAAATCAGAAAGAGAAATTAGGGAAACAATCCTATTTACCATCGCAACATAAAGAATAAAATACCTAGGAATAAACCTACCTAAGGAGGCAAAAGACTTGTACTCAGAAAACTATAAAACACTGATAAAAGAAATCAAAGATGACATAAACAGATGGAGAAATATACCATGTTCTTGGAGTGGAAGAATCAATATTGTGAAAATGAATATACTACCCAAAGCAATCTACAGATTCACTGCAATCCCTATCAAACTACCAGTGACATTCTTCACAGAATTAGAACAAAAAATTTTGCAATTTATATGGAAACACAAAAGACCCTGAATAGCCAAAGTAATCTTGAGAAAGAAAAATGGAGCTGGAGCAATCAGGCTCCCTGACTTCAAATTATACTACAAAGCTACAGCAATCAAGACAGTATGGTACTGGCACAAAAACAGAAATATAGATCAATGGTACAGGATAGAAAGCCCAGAGATAATCCACGCACATATGATCACCTAATTTACAACAAAGGAGGCAAGAACATACAGTGGAGAAAAGACAGCCTCTTCAGTAAGTGGTGCTGGGAAAACTGGACACCTACATGTAAAAGAATGAAGTTAGAACAATCCCTAACACCATACACAAAAATAAAGTCAAAATGGATTAGAGACCTAAATGTAAGACTAGACACTATAAAACTCTTAGAGGAAAACATAGGAAAAACACTCTTTGACATAAACCACAGCAAGATCTTTTTTGCCCCACCTCCTAGAGTAATGGAAATAAAAACAAAAATAAACAAATGGGACTTAATGAAACTTCAAAGTTTTTGCACAGCAAAGGAAACCATAAACAAGACGAAAAGACAACCCTCAGAATGGGTGAAAATATTTGCAAATGAAACAATGGACTAAGGATTAATCTCCAAAATATACAAACAGCTCATGGAGCTCAATATCAAAAAGACAAACAATCCAATTAAAAAATGGGCAGAAGACCTAAATAGACAATTCACCAGAGAAGACATATGGATGGCCAAGAGGCACAGGAAAAGATGCTCAACATCACTAATTATTAGAGAAATGCAAATCAAAATTACAATGAGGCCTTTCTTACCTCACACCGGTCAGAATGGCCATTATCAAAAAAATCTAGAAACATTAAATGCTGGAAAGGGTGTGGTGAAAAGGGAATCCTCCTGCACTGTTGGTGGGAATGTGAATTGGTACAGCCACTATGGAGAACAGTATGGAGGTTCCCTAAAAAACTAAAAATAGAACTACCATATGACCCAGCAATCCCACTACTGGGCATATACCCTGAGAAAATCATAATTCAAAAACAGTCATGTACCACAATGTTCTTTGCAGCACTATTTACAATAGCCAGGACATGGAAGCAACCTAAGCGTCCATTGACAGATGTATGGATAAAGAAGATGTGGCACGTATACACAATGGAATATTACTCAGCCATAAAAAGAAAGGAAGTTGAGTTATTTGTAGTGAGGTGGATGGACCTAGAGTCTGTCCTACAGAGTGAAGTAAGTCAGAAAGAGAAAAACAAATACCATATGCTAACACCTATATATGGAATCTAAAAACAAAAAAAAGGTACTGATGAACCTAGTGGCAGGGCAGGAATAAAGACGCAGACATAGAGAATGGACTTGAGGACACGGGGAGGGGGAAGGGTAAGCTGGGACGAAGTGAGAGAGTGGCATGGACATATATACACTACCAACCGATAGCTGCACAGGGAGATCAGCTCGGGGCTTTGCGATGACCTAGAGGGGTGGGATAGGGAGGGTGGGAGGGAGGCTCAAGAGGGAGGGGATATGGGGATATATGTATGCCTATGGCTGATTCACTTTGTTCTACAACAGAAACTAACACAGTATTGTGAAGCAATTATACTCCAATAAAGATCTATTAAAACACAATTAACTTAAAAAAATTACAAAAACCTGTGCAGATGAATATTCATAGAAGAAACAGAAATAATTATCAATGAGCTAAGTCCCTCCAAAGACCAGGCCCAGGAAGGATTACCTTTGAGTGGCAGGTGAAGATGAAGCCCCCGAGGGGGAGGAGGGGGAGGGGCAGGCTGGGGGAGCTGGCTGGAGAGCTTGTCTCCCAGCTCTGTCTTTATTATGGTTGGTCTGCTATCCTGTTCTCCACATGAGCCTGGAGCCCCAGTTCTTGGATTCAGGCTCTGGGATCCCTCCTCTTCCCTCCCTAAACTTGGAACCCTTGAACCTCAGGTTGAAGGGGGGCCTCCTCAAGCCCAGCCCAAAGGCACCAATGTCAAGAAAAAAGTTACTTCAAGAATAGGGAGGTGAATCAGCAGGACTGCTTCTCATTTATTAGCACTAATAACGCTTTAGGCTTAGATTAAGAAGAAATGAGGTGCCGAGTGTAAAGCACCTAGCAGGTAACCATGCAGGGTGTCTATTCTCATGTCACCATGGGACAACACAGAACAACTCCCCCATCTCTGATCAAAGCCTGCAGCCGGATGAGCCCCTGCCCCACACCAGGATCCCGATCTGCTGCTCTAACAGGGCTGCGTGAGCAGTCTTCCGCTCTCTAGCCCCTGAGAACCCTGCAACAGCACTTCCTTATTCCCAGTAAGCAAGGATCTGTGCACTTTCCAATCCAAAGGGAGAGCTGATGGACAGCTTTGGCAGCACTGAGACTTCAAAGCTGCTCCAGGGGTCCAGGTGGACCATTGGGTCTCCTCCCAGGAAGGCTCGTTCTCTTCAGAGCCCTTGTATTCCAAGCCCCTGGAGCTTGATGAGGCCTTTGGGAGCAACCTGGGTGTGTTTTCCTGATCCTGAGGCCCTCAGCCTTGTTCCATGAGGGAAGGGAAGAGGGAATCCATGGATCTGTGGAGGCCATCTCACCTACCCCCAAAAGGTACCACCTTGCAATAAGTCCTCTGCATCTGCCTGCCCAGGACAGCACAGGGCAACTACAGGAAAGAAAAAGGAAAGTTGGAAATCATGCAGTGGAGGTGAGAGAAGTTTTCAATGAACCAAGGCCAGTCAATGCCTGGGGTTTCCAGGACTTGAGGATTTGGACCTTTCATTTCCCCAGAGGACTCGGGGGCAGGTCCTCCGTTTCATCAGGTGCCCCCTGCTCCTTCCCTCCGTTTTGCCCATCTGCTGGACCAGAAACTCCTTCCACCACCAAATGTTTGCTGAGCCCCAGCTGGAGCCCAGGGCACCTGAAGGCTATGCAGGGAGCTCACTGAAAATAGGGCATGGTCTGGTGAAGCAGGGCTGGCCTCCTGGTGTGCTGAGTATCTTCTGGGCTAAGGAACTTCCTCACTGTGGCTCCTTTTTAAAAAATAGATTTTATGTTTATATGTTATAAAAGCAGCGAAGAGTAAAATTGAACAGAAAATGCAGAGTCCCATGTACCTGCTGTCCGCGAACACTCCCAGCTTCCCCCACGATCAACATCCTCCACCAGAAAGCGCATTTGTTAAAACGGATGAACCTACACTGATACATCATTGTTATCCAAAGTCCATAGTTTACATCAGGGTTCACTCTTGGTGTTGCACATTCCATGGGTTTGGACAAATGTATGATGACGTGTATCCACATTATAGAATCATACACAGTATTTTTACTTCCCTAAAAATCTTCTCTGCTCCACTTACTCATCCCCTACCTCCCAGCCCCTGGCAACCTGTGATCCTTTTACTGTCTCTGTAGTTTTACCTTTTCCAGAATTTCATAAAGTTAGTATCATTGAGTAAGCCATCTTTTCAGGCTGGCTTCCTTTACTTAGCAATATGCATTTAAGGGCATGTTATGTTTTTTTTTCGTGGCTTGATAGCTCATATATTTTTAGTGCTGAATAATATTCCATTGTCTGGATGTACCATTGTTTATTCATCCATTCATATACTGAGGGACATCTTGGTTGCTTCCCAGTTTTGGAAACTATGAATAAAGCTGCTATAAACACCTCTGTGCAGGTTTTTGTGTGGATGTAAGTTTTCAACTTATTTTGGTAAATATTAAGGAGCATGATTGCTGAATTGAATGGTAGAAGTATATTTACTTTTGTATTGTGGTTCCTTTTTCAACAGCTTTATTTAGGTAGAATTTACAATAAAATCTCCCCATTTTAAGGGTACAGTTCAATGAGGTTTTTTTTTTATAGTCATACTCAAATTTTAGACTATTTCTGTCACCTCAGAAAGTCTCCTCATGTCTCCTTGGCGTCATTCTTCCCTCTCCCCTACCCAGCCCCAGCCCCTGGCAACCGTTGATCTGCTGTAGTTTTGCCTTTGCTAGAATTTCATATGAATGGACTCATACAGTATGTAGTAACCATGTTTTGAGATCCGTCTGTGTCATTATATCTACTCGTAGTCTCCTCCCCATTTGCTGAGCACTGTTGCACCGTATGGATGTAACTGCTGGTCTATCCGTTGCCTAGTTGATGGATATTTGGGTTGTTTCCTTTGGCTGGGGGTGAGGGCTGTTTTGAATAACGCTGCTATGAACATTTGTGTATAAGCCTTTGTGGGCGTGGCTTCTTTTCAAAGCAGGTGCTGGACACCCTCTGCCCCACTGCGGCCCGGAGTGAACAGGGGATGATGAGAAGTTGGAGTAGGCCCAAGGCGAAAAGAGGAAGGGGCACGAGTGCTGAGACACCTCAGTCAGTCCAGTCAGGCCACAAGGCTGCCAGAAAACTCTCCTTGACCTTCCCTTCCCAGCTCCGCCCCGCCAGTTGCTCTGAACAAAAGGTCAGGGGCCGGGAGAGGGAAGCCAGTGGTGTTTATTTCCTTGTCTCCATGGTGCTGGGAGAGCTGTACCAGGTCTGGAGTGTGGGGGGCTGCTTGGATGAGCTCCCTGGGGCCATGGCCCCACTGGTGTTATAAGGAATATTCATCAGAATGACATCTTTTTCAGCAGCTGGTTTCCGGCCATTTCCATCTTCCTTAACCTTCCATGGCCCATCCAGATCTAGGACCCTGGTCACCTCCCTGGGGCCCCAGACACCAGGCCCCTCAGCGCCAGGGCCCTTTAGTGGGTCTCCGATGGTTTTGCATGTGTCATCTCTCGTGATCCCCACCCCGTGAGGCAGCAGGAGCAGGCTGTGTTCGCTCTCTCTGCACACCTCCGCTCAGAGAGGCCGAGAGGTTGACATAGAGTGACCCACCCTCACACATGAGCCCCCCGGCGGCTTCCCTTTCCACCCAAAGGTCTGGTTCTCAGTCTTAGATCAAGAGAGGAATCCTAGAATTCCTTACAGCACAATAAACAACTAACAACTCAATGGAATTTTGATTATTCACATATAATGTGTACCAGGTACTGATCAAAGAACTTTACAAATATTAATTAATTTTCTCCCTATAACTACCCTAATGAAGCAGGTACAATTATTACCCTCATTTTATAGGTGAGGAAACTGAGGCACAGAGAGAGTAAGTAACTGGCCTGGAGCCACACAGCGAGGAGGCTGGAGAGCCAGGGGTTGGCCCACCCTTCCAGCCGCTGCCCTCTGCTGCTCAAGGATTTTTTATTTGTTTGTTTCATTTTCCAGTCATTAATTTTCTTAACAGTTTTATTGGGGTAGAATTTAATGGTATAATTTAAAATTCACCCACGTAACGTGTACAATTAAGTGATTTCAGTAAATTTACAGAATTGTGCAACTATTACAACAAACCAATTTTAGAACATTTCCCCATCCCCTCCCCAGCCCCAAAAAAGATCCTTTGTGTCCATTGGCCACTGTTTCAACCTCCAACCGAAGGCAACTGCTAATCTACTTTCTGTCTCTGTAGAATTTGTCTTCTGGAAATTTCATATGAATAGAATTATGCAATATGTGGTCTTCTGAGTCTGGCTTCTTTCACTCAGTGTAATGTTTTTGAGGTTGACCCGTGTTGTAGCATGTGTCAGCATGTCGTCCCTTTTCGTTGCTGTATAATATTCCATTGTGTGCCTATTCCGCATTTTATTTATCCAGTCACTAGCTGATGGACTTTGTGGGTGTTTCCACTTTTTGGCCATGGCGAATAAAGCTGCTGTATTTGTGTACACGTTTTTGTGTGGACATATTTCCCTTTCTCTTTGGGTACATTCCTAGGCAGGGAGATGCTGGGTTGTATTGTAAATCTATGTTCAGCTTTTTTAAAAACTGCCAAACCTTTTACGCAAGGTGCTGCAGCATTTTCCATTCCCATACCTGTGGCTTATATTATACAGAGAGTGAGGCCAGGGTTCCAATCCTAGGGCCACCCATACAACCAGACCGAGCCTAACTAGAGCCCTCAACTGTCTGGTGAGTAGAAGGAAGCCCTCAGACCAGCACTGGGTTGAGCTGCGCCTCTGCTGCTCGGGATGGTCCGAGAGACAGGTAGACAAGAAGTTAGCTGTTCTGCTTTCTACTCTAAAAATTGCCCTCTGGGACCGAGAGCGCTTCTTAGCGGGAAATGAGCCAAGTGGCTATTAAACCAAAAGAAAAAACAGAAACACACGAACGGAGAAGCCAAGAGCAATCTTGCCAAGGTAAGAAAACCCACTTGAGAAGGCCGAGGCCTTGGGACACCCCCTCGGGCGCCTGGGAGTTGGCCCGCAGGTCTCACTCTCTGGAAGAATTTTCCATCTTCCTCAGGGGCCCAGAGAGAGGATGGTGGGTGTTGGGGGGAGGGCAGACACCTGGGAAAGCCATCAGGCCACTCCTGAGCCAGGGCTCCGAGCAGGAGGCAATGTGGGTCCCCAGAAAGACCTCTAGAGCCCTGCAACCCCCCGTCAGTCAGGACGGCTCTGAGCCCTGCTGAATCTCCATCTTGTGCTACATGTTGCTCTAAAGAGTCATTCTTACTAAGATTTGAAGTGAAGCGGTTTGGGCATTTCTGGGGACAGCTGCAAATGAGAGGAATCTAACCCTGGCACCGGGTAAGTGTCCAACAAAGGTACCTCCCTCCCAGCTCCCTCCCGACCTGTCCCCTCCTCAGACAGGGTGTGGGGATGACAGGGTATTGCTGAAATACAAGCCCAAGGGGACACCACAGAGGCCATGGCGTGGACAGGACAGAATGGGATGCTGCCTGCCTCAGCTTACTCGTGAATCGCATCCACTCAGAACACGGGTAATCAGACCTATTTGGAGCCTACCATTGCCCTGGGGAAGGGTGTATAATGGCCCAGAGGTGTCAGGCCCTGGGGCTCCACCAGTCACATACTCGGTGTGTCCTGCTCCCGCCACTGGACACAAGCAATGTACAAAGTCCCGGGACTGTTGTTAGCGGTGGGGTGATTTTCCCCAATTTTGTATGATAACAAGGCCCCAAGACCACATGGGACCACATGGCACCCAAAAAGCCCGGAAGCTGATACAGGAGATATGAAGTCATCACTTCTGCACTCAGGTAGCTCAGCCTCAGACCCCGAGGCACTGAACTGGGTGGAACAGTGTCCCCCGAAATTCTTGTCCCCATGGAACCTGTGAATGGGACCTTATTTGGAAATAGGGTCTTTGCAGATGTAATTAAGGGAAAATGAGGTAATACTGGATTTGGGTGGTCCTAATCTAATGACTGGTTTACTTCCAAGAACAGGGAAATTTGGACACAGGCACAGAAAAGACACAGAGGAGATGACTGTGTGAAGACAGAGGCAGAAGCTGCAGTGAAGCAGCTACAAGCCAAGGAACTCTCAGGATTGCCAGCAAGCACCAGAAGCTGGAAGAAGCAAGCGAGGATTCTCCCCAGAGCCTTCAGAGCGAACGTGGCCCCGCCAACATCTTGATTTTAGACTTCTGGCCTCCGGAAATGGGAATAAATTCCTGCTGTTCAAAGCCACCCAGTTTGTGGTACTTGCTACAGCTGCCTTAGGAAATTAAGACAGTGACTAAGAGCTGGGGTCACCTTGCATGTAACACTGTATTGCTGGGGGGGGGCAGAGGGGGAGGGGCAGAGAGGGCTGCGTGGGAGGAGGTGCTTTTCCTAGTTGTGTCTGCTGCTTGGGCAGGAGGCCCAAAGAACAGAACAGAACCTACAGTTCAGCGTGGCTCACGGTAGACCCGGCTTTGATGACTCATGTGTTATCATCTTTGTGTCCTCCATCGTGCCTAGAACAGGTACTGCACCCAGAGGTGCTCAGGAAACATGCATCGGCCAGGCTGGCCTGGTCTCTCTTGCTCTGTGTCTCTTGAGCACCAGAGCTGTGCCGCCTACACAGGCCTTGCCACCCGCTTCTCTGCCCTGTATTGTTCGTGCACTTTTCTTGTTCCTTGTATGCACTCATTCATCAAACTGATTGATGCCCAAGCACGATGGGGAGCTTCTAGACCAGAAGGGCTGACCTGCATCTTTCACTACGCCTCACCCACCTGACTCCCCGTGTTCCACGTGTCACGGCGCCTGCACACGGTAGGTGCCATTAAATGCTTAGTGTTTGCGGATGCGTTCGGCATGTGAGGAAACAGACGGGATTGGCTGGCTGGGCTGGAGAAAGCTATCCCAGCTTAACTCAAAAAGGAATTTAGAGGCTGCCGCTATTTGCCAAATTAGCAGAGAAGCATCGGCACCTCTGAAAATTGTCAACAGGGATTCCTGCTTACTGAGGCCATGCGCCGAGCCCATGATCCCCGCTCCAGGAGTGCGGCTTCATCCTGAGTGTGACCTGAGAAATGAAATCCCTCAGCTCTCACCAGCGGCCAGCACCGTGTTAAACCAGAACCAGAGGTTCAGCCACGAGAGGGATGCGCATCCGTGCTCCAGGCTGTACGCACCACGCTGCACACCTGGGTCCCCTTCACCATGTCGTACGTAGCACAACACCTGGAAGTCAATGTCAGTGCCCGGGGCTGTGGGCGAGGCTGGGCGGAAGCCGGCAGTGCCTTCTGACCAGCCATCCTCAGCCTGCCCCATCTCACTAGCGTGCAGCTTGTCCTGGGCAGGGGTCCCTCTGGGATGAACTGTAGTGACCAGCCCAAGGAAAGTCCTTCAGGCATGAATAGGACGTTACAGCCTACCTGGCCCTTCACATGAACCCAGGGAAGTCTCTTCACTCGGCACTGCAGGGTGAGGGGACGTCGGATAGCCCAGCTGGACCGGAACCTAGATCCCTCCAGGCCCACGGAGCCTGGTCCTTTGGTCGTGAGGCCTCAAGGGAACGGTTTAAGTGATGAGGGTTTGCACTGAATGGTACCATCCACAACTTGACACTGAAAGGTCATCCACTCAAAGGGGCTCTGAGTGTCGACCACGCCTGCTCTGGGTGGCCTTCAACCCAAAGGCCCGGCAGCACTGGGGGGTGCCTGCTGCCCAGCCAGGGCCACCATCCAAGCGCCGTGTTGGTAGCTCTTCTCCCTTCTCCCGTCCGCAGGATATGCTCACCTGGGCAGCTGCTGAGCTGGAGAGCCGAACGTGACCTTCCACGCCGGGTCTCCCCAGAGACAAAGGAAAGCGTACCACCACACGGACTGTATCGACGACACCAAGCTGGCAGCTGGGCATGACGGCCATGGGGCCCCCAAATCACCTGGACCTCTGCTGCCTCATCTGTGTCTGCTGTGAGGGCTTGAGCCTCGGGGCAGCCCCAGAGCACACGGAGGCAGGCTGGGTTCCAGACATGTGGCACTGACACGGTCACGGGACACCAGAGTGTGGAAGGGTGGGTTCCCCCAGCGGAGCTCGCCTCCCGGCCCGGCCGGGACAGACACTAGGATGGGGACTTTCCAGGAGAAGTGGCTGGAGTTCCCGGCTTCCTGAGAGGAAAAATGGGGGATGGGAGCGGGGCCCCCAGAGCAGCCGGCACATCCTGTCCACAGGGCTCACGCAGCTGCAAAACAAACAAACGCTGCCCTCAGTGGACCTCACTTTCCTTCCACGGTGAACTCTCCGCTGCAGGCTTGTGGGCTGCGTGGTCCTTCTCAGGACGACCCAACTGCTTGTCCTTGGGAGCCAAGACCCCCATCTGAGCTTAGCTGCGAGCTCCAAAGCCGAGTGGTGAGGGAGGCCGGCGTGGGCTCGCAGACTGCCCTGCACGGGGACCCGTTTCTAGTGCTCTGGGGGATGTCGGCTTGCAGAGCCGTCTGCTGAGAACCTCTGGGTCCCGGGCAGGAAGCAGCATCTCAGAATCCGACCCTGGCAGGAGAGTGGAGGCTAGGACAGGTTTGGAAGCGGATGGACGGGTTTATTCGGCGGGGCTGTCTTGTGTCAAAGCTGAAGGGACCTCGAGGCCAGTTCAAGCCTAGACCAGTCCCTACCCTGAGGAGACAGAAGTGAGGTCTGGAGAAGGAAAAAGTCCTCTTTCCAAACAGGTCCTGGCTGAGCAGTTACTGACGGATGACCCCACCAGGCCGGGGCCTCTGGCCCCTCTGCCTCAGTTCACACAGTGGAATCCTCCCTCTGCCCTCGCCCTGCCTCATACAGAAGCAGCCTGGGAGGCCTGGCACACCCCAGGTCCTTCGAGGGAAGCGCCCCTTGTTGAGCCCCATCAGCCCGGGGCTGTAAAGACAGTGCCCCACACTGTCCCCCATCAGCCCGGGGTCAGAAAAGGTCGCCACTAACAAATGTGGGAATGAGCCACCGACACGGACTTTATTGGACGCCTGGAGGTCACAGATCAGCTGGTGGGTCCCAGACCTGCGGCGCCACGGAGCATCAGTATCTCTGCTGAGGTGTCCGAGTGCCAGGCCGCCAGGGAGGAGGCCGGGCTAGCAGTGGGCGAAGCCACACCGGAGTGGCAGCTTCCGCCTGTGGCCCCCCACGGCCACCTGCCAGCTGCACCCTCTCCCCTATGTCGCATGCTGGGGGCGGGAGGGAGCGGCCCAGAGGAGAGAACAGGGAGGAGAGAGAGGCCACGGCAGCCCATCGCCTCACCACCTGCTCCTTCCTTCGGAGGCCTTCCTGCAGTCGGCAAGAGCGCGGACCCCAGCGCGGCGTGCAGGTGTGAAGGCCTGGCGGCGAAAGAGAAGAGGGGCGGCTTGTGCTGGGGGCTGAGGCTGTCCCGGAGCTCCGGGCCCCAGGGAGGCTGCCCTCGGGGCCCAGATAAGGCAGAGGGGGACGAGGAACTAGGCTCTCAGTCCCCGGAGCCGCCTATTTCCTCTCACGCTGGCACCAGTGGAGGGGAAGGGGGACGTGAGACGCGGGACAAACCAGACAGCGCTCCCACCCGCCCTGCAGGTCCTGGCACTGGGCAGCGGGTGCTAGAGACTCTGAGGGCAGCAAACACTGGCCTGGCTCCGGCAGAATCCCTGAGGGATCAGGGTTGGCTCCTGGCCCCGATGGGGAACGGCCTGGGGTCCTCATCCCAAATCCTCCTTCCAATCCTCTCTGTCGAGCAGCGCAACCCAAGGGACAACAGCAGTTGCGTTTTTTTAAAAACCTGTGTTTCCTTAAAAACTAATTCTGAACATGAAGGCTGTATCAAAAACAACAACAACAAAAGAGGCATTCTTTGCTGCATTAAACATGCACCATGCTCAGACCCGTATGCCGGGGCAAGGGGGTCGGGGAGAAGTCGAAGGCACTGGCCCTGCCCGGCACAGGGCTCCTTCTCCCGGGAAGGAGGCTCCCACTGGGGGAAGGCCAGTGAGCAAATCCAGACCCTGAGGACAGGGAAGGCCTGGCAGCACCCACCACTGGACAGACGGGGCCCTTCAAGTAGCGGCCGAAGAGCATCCAGCCCAGGCCGTGAGAAGGAGGGGCACCTCAGCCACAGGCGTCCCTGAAGGAGGCAGGGACACCTGTGCTCAAAGCTGTAACGGTGGACATCGGCCCTATGGCCAGAGGCCCAAGGAGGCCGTGGTCTGGCCAGGCCTTCCCTAGGAAAGGAAGACATGGGGATTGTCAGGCCATCTACACACCAGAGGCAGGGCTGGGCCTGACGTCTCCCTTGAGCTATGACACTTGGGAAGGCACCGTGCTTAGCACCTGGTAACCGGAGGTGGCTGGGCCACCCCACCTAGCCAGGCTCTCCTGGGCACCCACTCAGCATCCCTCTACTGGGGAGCCTGCCAGGGCCTGCAAGCCTCCAGGAGTCATGGTGACTAGAGATTCCCACCCAAACCCCAGGTTGGCCAAGCCCTCCCTCCCGTGCTGGGGCTGGCAGAGCCGGTGGGCACGTGCTGGGGCTGGCAGAGCCGGTGGGCACAAGTGGGCACAAAGTTTCCCACCCCGAGTGGAGCCTCCCTGGCCCCCCGCGCTCCCAGTCTCATGACATCCTGGGGACTGGGCTCCTGGTTAGCAAGGCATCCCCACAGGCTCTCCCCTCCACATCCACATGGCTGAGACAACCTTGGCTCCACTTCCTATAGTGACCTTGCTCTCTGCATCTTGCAGGATTCCATGAACCCACAGGGCTGAGGAAAAGGAAAAAGGCAGTGCAGGGGTCCTATGACCCGGCTTCCACCCTCCCTCCCTTGGGAATAGAGGTTCTGGCCCTACAGGTCCAAGTCTGCACCTCACTACGTGCCCCTCCACAGGAGAGAGTCTGCTGGCTCAGGAAGAGCACAGGGCTTGGGGGCGGTCAGAAGAGGCTGGGGGCAGCCTGGCCAGGCACGTCGTGGTCCCGGATGTACTGTAAGATGTCCGTCTCGTCCATGGCTTGGATCTGCTGCTGCTGCTTCTGCTGCCTGGCCACAGCCTCAGATGAACCCGCCCTGGGGGGAACAGCTGGCTTTCTGAGTAGCGCTGGCTTAGCTGCCACTGGAGGCTTGGGCTGGGGCTGGGGCTGAAGCTGGGGTTTGGACTCAGCCCCCAGGTTCAGAATCTGGTCCAAGTCCTCTTCGACTCTAGAGAACCAGAGGGAGAAGCCCTGAGCACAATCTCCTGCAAAAGGGACAAGGTGCCCCCTGCCAAGGCAGGCACCCCTGCAGGGCACTGGGCTCGGTCCCCCCGCCTCCCAGCCTCGCCCTTCCACCCATCCGCCCCCGGGGAGGAACTGAGGGGCAGGGCTCTCCTTCCCTGCACCCCCGCAGCCCAGCGCGAGCAGAGCCGGCCCCTTGGCAGCCTCTGCAGGACTGCTTTTCGGGTGACCCCACTCCAGACAAGCTGGCTCCTTTAGGTGACTCCTCCTTCAACCCTTCAAGAAATAACAGTAACAGCTGCCACATACGGAGCTCCTGCTCTGGGCCACGCACTTTAGACCCATTACCTTTTGCTATCCTCAACAACCCATGGGGAGGTACAGCGCAATCTTCTCCCTGCAGATGCGGACGCTCAAGTCCTAGGAGGCCGAGCCACCTGCCTGAGGTGAAAGCATGTGGCCGGCCTGAGCTGGAACCAGTAAGTCTGACTTGAGATGCTGGGCTCTCATCCAGGCCAAGTTCAGCCAGAGAAAGAATGAATGAGGGGCTCTAAGCCATCGTGGGGTGGAGTCTGCCGGCCCACAGCGTCCCCTGGTGGGCCACCCGGGCGTTCGTTAGACACGGCCCCCTGAGGGCTGAAGCCGGCCTCGGCCATCACCCACCAAGACTCCGCCACGCCCCGGACCTGACGGCCTGTTGGTGGAACTGAAGGCCGAAGCAGTGTGACGGTCACTCAGGACCAGCCCAAGTCCTGGACATCAGGAAAGAGAGGCAGCCCCGCTCTGCCCTCTGCCCGAGGGAGCTCCTGCTGCCAGCTCCTTGTGCAAGGACTCAACCCCTGCAGACCAGGTGCACAGCGAAAAGACCCATTCAACCCATCCCCCGACCTGCCCACCCAATCAACGTTGGGCTGGGTACCTACCACGGCCGGCCTTCTCCACATCCGTTAATTCACTGAGTAATCACAAGACACTGTCTGGTAGCAGATGTTAGCTCCATTTTACAGATGTGAAAACTGGGGCACAGAAAGATGAAGGGCCTGGCCTGGGGCCCACAGCTAGCTGGGGACAGGGGAAGGAGAGCAGAGGCGCTGCAGGCAGAAGACCGGGGGGCCTCGCGCAGGCCACTTGGCCTCTCCAAGCTTTGGTTTCCCATCTGCCAAATGGCAACAGCGGCATCACCCCACAGGGTTACAACCCCTTGTACAGAGACACGCAGCGCGGCAGGCGGAGTGTGGTTCCCTCCCTCATCCTGCTACTCCTTCAGTGGCCTCAGCCCACCCCACCTGCCTGGTCCTCCGTCTCCCTAACTGTGAACGGGCTCCAGCTCAGACAGCAGCACGGCTGAGTAAAGGCAGGAGCAGAGGGGAGGCACCTCTGGCCAGAACAACTCCCGGCACCACAGGGCCTGGCAGAGGTCTACATGAGGGTGGAGGTGCCCTTCCTGGGAAGGGCTGCCTGCCAGGAAGCAGCTACTGAAGGGGCAGTGGGTCACCCTGCCTGCTTCCTCGGTCAGCCTCCTGTGATGCGGCATAGGCCCCAAGGGGAGAATTCAGAGCCTCCCACGGATGGCAGAGAAGTGAGCAAAAGGTGTCCCTCCAGACCCAGAGGGACTGGCCCAAGCCAGGCCTTGAAAGAGTGAGTTCCAGGCAATCCCAGGAGGCATCACCCCGGGACAGGCTCCTCCTGGCAAGTTCAGCTCAGCTGTGTCCCCGCTCCCTCCAAGTGCTGCCCTTCCTTGAGCCCCCCTGGGGCAGGTGCTGGCTTGTCCTACATCCTCCACTGGAGGCTGGGTACCCAGGAAAAGCGCTGGGGGACTGAAATCCTCAAACAGGGGCCCTTAGGGAAATAAAGCAGCAGCTAAAAGCTTGTGTCGGAGTTCAGGATTTATACTGCTTGGCAAAGCAATGACTCTTTGGAGCGAATCAGGAGCTGGATTTGCTCTGAGGCAGAAGGTGGGGCAGTCACACCTGGGATACAGGTGGCCACACAGCATCTCTTGCCAAGCACCCTATTTCCAACTGGGCTCCCTGAGTCACGGGTAAAAATAGGTCGCACAGACACAAGGTCCAGCTCCCCTCCCTTCCAGGCCCTGCAGGTGTGAGGTCAACCACCGAGGCCACTCCTCTTCCCCAGGTCTCTGCAGAACTTGACTAAAGACCAAAACTGGGGCCCCAGAGCAAGAGGGAACGGGGGTATCTCAGCCTCCAAACCCGGCTCAAGCGCCCCTCCATGCTGCCTCAGGATGGGATGGCAGATGCCAGTGGTGGAATGAAGGGGTGATGAAAGCACTGATGGATGGATGAATATTAGAAAGTTTATCATAAGGAAGCCCGGTTACCACCTGCATAGTCCCAGGACACACACAAAGAAAAAAAAAATACGGTTCCTGCTCTCAAGAGGGTAATTCCTTCTTTACCAGATGTCTGGCAGAGCAAAGGCAGGGTCACAGGACTCACATTCTCTATGGCAGTGACTGCCAGAGAGCCCTGTGGGATGTAGGAGGCCTTACAAAGGAAAGGGTCCCAGGGACCAACCGGAACGTGAAATGCTGCGTTGGCATCGCCCTTGAGCCACGCGTGCCCACACACTAAAGGCTTGGAAAGTCCTGCTTAACCCGGACATCTGGCCACAGAGAGCGTTTGAAGGTAACACCTTTCAGACCCCCCAGACCGGCGTTCCGCAGAACATGGGCTGGAAAGTTCCAGTGTAATGGATTTAGTATAAACGATGCCCAAAGGTCCCACTGGGTCTGCCCCGCTAGGACATGCTGAGTCCTAGCAACGGCAGAGGCTCCCCGGGGCTGACCTGCTTCCCTGGGCCTCAGCGTCACCCCGAAGCACATAACAACAGTCCCAGCTTCTCCCAGGGAGTACTGCTGCCTGGGTGTCAGCGGTGAGGACGCAGGATGAGCGTGAACAGCTGCCAGGGGCCATGGGGAGATGTAATGGCAGGGAGCCGTCGCTGTGACTCGGGCTCGCCGGGCACTCGGAAGGCTAACAGCCCGCGGTTGCTAACGAGGGCGGGTGGTGACAGCCTCCCGGGATCGCATGTCCAGCGCCACGTAACTCTTCCTGGAAAGAGAGAGCTCAGAGTCCCGTAGACGGCCAGGCTCGGCCTGCCTCCTGGGGACATAGATGATGCGATGCAGAGACGCACAGTGCCCAGCGTGCTGAGGAAGCAGCGGCACGAGCAGAAGCCCAGGGAGAGCCTGCCGGCCCCGGGGTGGGAGGCGGAGCTGCCAGCCTCTCCTCCTCCAAGCGCTCAGAGTCCTGGAAGGGGGGGACGACGGGACACAGGCAGGCTGACCTGGGTCCCAATCCCCGCCTGTCACCTGGGAGCTGGGGGCCTTGGGCCAGTCACCTCTCCCACCCTCCATTTTCCGTAAAAAGGAGAAAATAGCACCTACGTGGAGGGTGAGGGTGGGAGGCGGTGCTGCTGTGAGGATTAAATAAGATAACATGTAAAGAGCCCAGCATACTGCTTGACACACGGCACACCCCTCGCGGCGGTCAGGTGTGCACATGTTCTGTCAATCGGCCTCCACGTAACAGGCTAAGCCTCGCTCTCCCCTCCATAAGGCCTGCCGATGGGTACCAGCCACTGCCCAGAACGTCTGCACTTTGCCCCCCCCGACGTGCGCTGCGTGCTACCAAGGCAGTTTTATGTATCTGTTCCCAACCTGTTGATGCCAGTTACACTTGCTCGTGCAATTACATAATTCATTCTTTACATACCCTATTTGTATACACGCAGTCCTGTCTTTCTAGAATTTGAGGAGCTGCTGACAGCCCCCCACCCAACCCTTTCATCGCACCCCACTTGCTGCCTCCTGGTCAGCCCCCACCCACAGGCTCCTGCCTCTGATGGGTCGGGATTCCCTCCCTCGGAGCCCAAGGATGGTGAAGTGCTCCCAGACTGGACGGGTCCCTGGCTCTGTCCAGGCCACTCTCAGACCTGGTAGAGCAGCACTGGGGACAGATGGTACCTGAACAGCTCCTCGGAGGCCTCCCTGCAGCCTGGGCGGGACGTGGGTCCTCCACCCCCGTGGGCAGCTGGCAGCAGTAAGGGGTCACCCAGGGGGACGGCTCCGCCGAGGTCAGGATCGTCAAACAGCTTCAGGGCTGCGGAGGAGGCAGCAGCAGAGGGGTCAGAAGAAGTCCTAGCCTGTCCTCGGCTGCCTGCGGGGTGCAGGGTGGAGAGGGTCTGGCCCAACCTCCTGGCACAGCCAGGAGAGAGGAAGCAATATTGTCACTTCGGTCTGCAAGGCAGATTGCGGAAGTACCAGAGGAACGGGGCCACGTGGGGCAAGAGACATGTGCTCACGGGGGCCTGCAGCCCTGGCCCCCGCCTCCCTCCATGCTGGGCCAGAGCCACCTGATGCCACTCCTCCCGGTTTCAAGTCCTTGCGGCCTCCCCACTGCTTTTAGGAGGAAACAGCCTCTTCAGCTCACACCCCGGGCTCCCCATGGCCCCGGCCAGTCCCCAGGGCTGCACCCCAGTCTTCCTACAAGCGCTCACTGAGCGCCAACCACCGGCCCAGGGCTGCCAGCTCTGGGATGCAGTGGTGAGCAGATACGGCTCTGACCACGGCCTCTGCCTTCGAGGAGCCGGGGTCTACTCCCCACCCTCTCACCGCCTCCACTGCTCAACGCTGCCCTTCGTGAAAGGTAACTGCAGCTTCTCCGCCTGGAATGTGCTTCGTCAGCAGCCCTGGCAAACTCCGCTGACCTTTCAGGATCCAGCTCAGGTACAGTTCCTCCACCTGACCCTCACCCAGGAAGCCTTCCCTGGGGTCCCCACAGGCACGGACGTCCTGCTAAGACCTGTTACAGGCCCAGGCTAGCCTCTAATGGTCAGGAGACGTCCTGTCTCCCTCAGGGAGGCCCTGAGGCCAGAACTGTGATTCACTCATCCAGGTGTTCTCGGCCCCAGCACAGTGCCTGGCCGTCAGTGAGCGCCTGGTGCCGGCTGAATTAATGGGTGACATCAGTTCCCTACCCTGGATGCAAACGCGGGCGGGGATAGGAAGGGTCAGAACAGGCACGAGTGTGGAAGTCCCAAGGCTGCTCAGCTTCCCTGTTCCAGCTCTGCACTGGACCCTCCCTCGGGGTCTCTGCAGGGGACACAGAGCCTCTTGTTAGACTCCAAGTCATGCAGAGACCCAGCAGGCCGGAGGCAGGCCAGCGTCCACTCTCCACCAGGTGCCCACATCTGGCTGCAGAGGTAACAAAGGCACTTCTACACCAGTCACAACCCACACTTTTCAAAGCAGCAAAGAAAACTACTCTTTGCTTCTGAGGGATGATTAGAATAAACATACAGCCCTGGAACGTTCCAGGCTATGGGGACACAAGGTGTGAGACTAGATTTCTCCAGCAGAAAATCTCTCCACTGACTGCATCTGCATCGTGTTAACACATGAGCCGTCCTGCTCATGTGTGGTGGGTCCAAAGCCACTCGTAGAGCTTGGCTGGGTCACCCGGGAGACACCGAGAGTGAAAGGAACACCCCCGGGGCTCTACTTACAGTCCCTGGGGGGCGCGTCCTCTGCGGGGCTCCGGGGAGAGGGCTTCCTGCCCGGGCCAAAGAGCCCCTCGTCGGGGTCCACCTCCTCATCAAAGATGGAGAGACAGGGCGAGGGTTTGGGCTTCACGGCCACTTCCTCCGGGCGTTTCTTGGGCTTCTTGGAGCTGGGGAATCACAGACAGAATTCGAGGTTAGCACCTCTCACAAGAGCCCTGCCGGCCAGCCACACAGGCACCGGGCAGGCTTGAGCTGGTGTCGCGTAGGAGCTTTCCAAGGAGCGACAGTGAGCTGGGGACGCGCCGCTACGGAAGCGGCCCAGCCCTGCGCCCAGGGAACGGCCGCTGTGGGGTGTGTGGCAGGTAGGAGGCTGTCCGGACTACACGACTGACTGCAGACGACTCCAGCCCTGAAGGGCCAGCAGGACAGGCCACAGGCCACAGGCCGTGCCCTCCTTCCAGAGCTGCGAGGCCACACCACCTCAGCACCCCGGGGGCCAGGCTCATCACAGAGCCACCGACAGCCGCTCGGACACAGGGATGGACGCACCTGAGGCTGCACACCTCAGGGCCTGGACCCAGGGGAGAACAGAAGGCAGCCTTGGGCAATGCTCCCTTGTTTCCACCCACACATCCCCCCTTCCCTTGAGCGGTCTAACCTCCGTCGTTCCAGAAAACACTTCAGTCCCACTGAGCCAGCATCGCCTCCTTCGGGAAACCCCTCTGGCTACTCAGAGCCCCAGTCACCTCTGCACCCCTCGGGTGCCTTTGCGTCTCATTCATCGACTGGCCAAGGTCCTGCTTTGGGCCAGACACTGCTGCGGGAAACCAGGAGGGGACTCGGGGAAGCTTCGGGCCCCGGGAGGGCTTTATTTCCTGATCCGGGTGGTGGTTACACAGCGGACATGGCAGCCTTCAGGGAGCTGAAGACTGCAGATCTACACACGTCACTGGAAGGTATAGTGCCAGGAAATAAACAAACCTGGTTTTATTTTAACAAGGTGATCCAACCCCTGCTGGTGGTGCCTAAATTAGCCATTTTAAGGTTCCTGCAAACAACAGAAATAAGCTTCTAACCGGAAGTGGGGCTTCCGTGCGCCTGTCTGCCTGGAGGGCCGTTCCACTGGACCGAGGCCACCAGCTGAGCTCATGCGGGCGATACTGTGCAGTCAAACTGTGCTGATACCACTGTAAACAACACACAGATTAACCAGCAGCAGAGAAACAGCAGCAGGGCGGCCCTGGGTGTAGGAGGCCAGGGCGCTCAGAGGTGGCTGTTCCCACGGTCTGGATTTAGGTGTCTGCTAGAATTTCAGTCTCCCGGTGGAGGTGGGGAGAAGCTAGGAGAGGTGAGGCTGCACCTGCTGGAAGGCCGCGGGATCAACACTCCTCGGCGCTCAGGGCCGAGGCCCCAGCGGGAAGATCTCTCTCAGCAGACGAGGAAACGGTGGTTCAAGAAGCTGGGTGTCTGCTGAAGGCCACACGGCAGGCAGGGCCAGGGACTCAATGGCCGCACCCCAGTCCCTGCACTTTTCTCCATCTCGGGCACAAGCCAGATGGGCTCAGGCCACAGGCCACCAGGGCCACACCTCCGCTGTGGTGTCATCCCCAGGCCCTGCCTGTGGTGCTGGGCAAGGTGAAGGGAGCCTGGGCTCCTCCAGAAACTTCGTCTGCGCTTCCTCACACGTCTTAAGGAGTCAGGGTGTCCTGCTTTTCCTGGGATGTCTTCCCCTTCTGCCTCACAGACCAGGCAGAGCCAGCGCCGCTCTAATGACCCCTAGTAAGCGGGTACCGACGAGGCCCTGGCCTTCGGGGCAGGCCAGCTGGAGATGGCCATAGCCAGCCGAGACCCGCTGAATGAGAACCCCAGCGGCAGGCGCCGGGAGCCGCTTGTGTCCCTGTGGACGCTGATGACCGGCCATGTTTGGGAGCCACTGGACCAGCCAGGGGCCTGCGGGCTCCGTCCCACGGCTGCCCCTCAATTACCCGTCGCAGCCGCCCTTTGCCTGGCTGTGCTTCTGCACCCGGCAGGGGCTGCCACAGTGAAGGGCGGGGAGCCCCCAGCAGGGAGCTCGCAGCCAGCGTCCGCAGGTCCACCCTGCTCGGAACCGGAACTGGCAGCTCTGAAACCACCCGTGGGGAAGGCACACACACATCCTCCCCAGCAGACTGGCCCCCTGGGGCAGGGGCTGGGGCTTCCCACCAACCAGAAATCAGAGGCAGCACAGAGAGAAGGGAGGGTCTGAAGAACAAAGGAAGTGAACGGACAGACGTGATTAATTATCTCTGGAGGAGCCAGGCAGAGATTTCAACGATTTTCCTTCTTGCACCTACTTCTGGTTCGGAGAGCACAAATTAGGCCTGGCTTTCCTGCTATGTGAGTTTTCCTCTCAAATCCGATGAATGTTCCTGTTTTTCTCCCTGGAGACATTTTTTATCTTCTGTGTCTTGAACTGAAATAAAGCGACTCTACAGCCCATGGGGCTGCTCAGTCAGGCACCATCTAAACCCCACCCTGTTCCTCCTGGGCCATCCTCCGTCTCCCCGACTACCTCCGACCCGTCTCCAGGGGAGACAAAGAAGAAGAAGAAACACGGAGCTTTGATGGCCGAAAGCCCCAGGGTCCTGTCCTGGTTAGCCCCAAATTCTGGGGACTCAGTAGTGTGCCTGGTCCAGAGCAGACACTCAATAAATATTAGACGAAAGAACAGATGGATGGAGGGGCGGCGCAAGGATGGACAGACAGACAGACGGATGGGGGGAAAGGGAGTGAAGAGAGAGGGGCGGCCAGCATCATCTCAGACAGAGGCCTTCCACCCCACGGCTCCTCCTCCAGGGATCTCGCAGGCACCCCAGCTGGTCTCTCCAGCAGCCCCTCGGCCCTCCCGTAAGAAAAGCTCATCCTTTCACTCGGAGTGACTTCTATGTGCCAGCGCTTGGGAAGTACCTCCCACGGGCAAGAACCTGTGCTGGGTGATGAGGGCACAGAGGTGAGGAAGACCTGGCACTGTCCCCAGCAGCTCACAGCCGAGCAGGGTCACAGACATACACCCGTCATCACCACACAGGGCACTCATTCCGTGATAGCCGGAGCCCCGAGGAAGGAGCCAACCCAGCCCGAGGGCTTCCTAGGGGAGGTGGCGTAGAGGAGGGCAGTGA
Organism: Pseudorca crassidens; assembly: GCF_039906515.1. Taxonomy (NCBI): domain Eukaryota; kingdom Metazoa; phylum Chordata; class Mammalia; order Artiodactyla; family Delphinidae; genus Pseudorca; species Pseudorca crassidens. The sequence goes on along the minus strand of NC_090309.1, from coordinate 76,731,720 downwards.
CCTGTGGGGCTGAGGGCAGAAGACTGACACAGGCAGAGAGACCCTCAATCTGTGAGGGGCTATGGGACTGGGCACCACCGGGAACCCAGTGCCCCGTGGAAGCTTTGCTCCTGGTCCCTGGAGGAACGACCAGGGCCCGGACTGGGGAAAATGAGAGCAGGGAGGCCGTCAGAAGGCAAAGTGCTGATAAATGTGGACTGCTGAAGTGACCCGTGGGCAGAAGGGACAAGTTTAGGATGGTGCCAGATTCTGACTCAGGGACAGGACAGGCATTTCAATGTCAGGTGAGTCACTCAGACTCCAAGCCCGTCCCCTCCCCTCCCTCACACATCGTGTGAACGTGGACTCAGACTGCACACACGGCTACGGTCCTGGCGCCCCCTCTGTCCCCCCTCAGCTCCTTTCCACCTGCATCCACCCGGGTGCCCGCAGGACACACCACCCAGTTCTGCCGTGCCCGCCACCAGCACACCCTCTGCACGGAGCCATAAAGGATGCCCCCTCTTCTCCCTCCTCCAAAGGAAGGCTGGTACGATCAGACTCCTGTCACCAGGGATGGGGCAACTGAGCATCAAACAGTGGGGTCTGCAATGGACGGAACCGCAGCTGCCGACCTTGTGCGGGTTCCCGCACAGCACGGGTTGCAGGAGGTCGGGGGTGGGGGGCAGTGGGGGGAGGTCCCTGGACGGGTGCAGGCACATGGAACCATGCTCCTGCAGTGCACACGCGTGTGCACGCACAGACGTCAGCTTTCCTGCTGTGTGTGCCTGATAGAAGACAGATGTCCAGGCCAGGCCACATCCTGCAGGCGGGCGGGGAGCGCGCATGAGTGACAGGCGGCAGGTGCCACAGCTGACAGCTCTGATAGGCCAAGGAGCGGCCCTGCTCCACGGGGCTCAGGCGGCTCTGGTGACAGGGACTGACATGAGAACGTCCTCCCCTCCGGCCACCCAGGGGGCTTGTGTCAGTGTTCCCGGATGCACCTGCCCCTGTGACAGATCCCCGATGGGGACCAAGGGCCCAGGTCCTGAGTGCACTTGAGTTGCAGAGGCATCTCCTAGACTAACCAGAAGACGGTGGATCCTTCTGAAGCCAAGACTCACAGACAACATGACTGTTACCTTCAGAGCCAGGGTGATACTAAATCAGACACGGAAATCAACTCTTTTCCAAGCGTGTAACGTTCCTGCTTCAAAATACAGCACTTTTCACTTTTTAATCTTAAATTCACTTTCTTTTTTTTTCCCCATTAGTGAAAATTCTCGGAGTGCCAGTAAATGAACTTGTGATGTTCATTCCAGGACAATGTGATTTGCAGCAGCGCTAGGCAACGGGCTTCCGCCGCGACCCGATCACAGGAGTCGCGCCAATCACGGAGGACAGGCATTCACCCTGTGGGCCCACACCAGCCTCGCTGGGCCAGGGGATTCAGGAAAGCACTGGAGGAAGGGTGAGCAGGGTTGGGAAAGCTGTGCTCCAGGCAGAGAGAAGACCCCTGTGAAAACGCTGAGGTGGGAAGGGCTTGGTATGTTCAAGTGCCCAACAACTGGACGGCAGGTGCATGGAGGGAGGAGGGGGAGGGTCTGAGGGGAAGTCGGGCCACATCCCGCAGGGCCGGGGATGGGGGCATTATGACCGGTCTGAGGGAGGACCCCCTGGAGGGGGATGCAGGAGAACCTGTGTACGACCCCAGGCCAGTCATTTCACTCTCTGAGTGTCTCCTTATCTGTTCAGTGGGAACAAGGAATGATCTGGAAGGTGCAAAGTGGAGCCTGTACGCTGCTGGGCAAAGCAGAGGCCCGTGATCACAGGCGCTGCTTGAGGACGTCTAGCTCACATTGTGTTTCGTCCCAACTGCCTCCATTCTGGGCTCTACAAAGTAAACCGGCCAGTCCAGGTAGCTGCCCTGGACGCCCATCATTTGCTCCTTTCCCACAAGTCACACCCTCAGCAGCCCCAGCCTGACTCTCCAGGCCACTGGGCACCCTTCCCGCCCCGCGAGGGACCAGGACCTCAGGGACCTCTCTCTCTTCTCAGCTTGTGGGGGATGACATTTCTCCTTCTCTGCACAGGGGCGGCCAAACGTTGCCCCTCACCCACCACGGCAGCAGCACCAAGAAACCAGGGCGGCCCAGCTGAAGGGGCTCTGCCACCCCCGGCTTGAAAGCAAAACTCCCAACCCTGATCACACCCACGGCGGCCCCGACAGACCGTATGAACAAACAGGCAACCGCCAGGCCAGATATAAACAGAACCCGCAACCTGCAGCCACCGGCCCAGGAAGCCACACCGCAGTCTCTGCAGCTATGGCCCCAGTGGCCAGGCCTTGATCGGTAACTGCCAGCTTCCCTCGTCTTCACCCTGCTTCCCGCTTATTAGGTCCAGCGACAGAGGCAAATATGCTCCCCCAAGCAAACACGCAGGCTGCAGGCCGCCCCACTTCTGGTTAGGCCTCTGGCTTTCGCATGCCAATAGTCTGCAGTCAGGCAGACCCGAGCCTTCCCCTTCTGCCACCAGAAATCTTTCCTGCTCCCCGCCTGCCTGTGAGTCTCTGCCCAAACGCAGGTGATGGTGGCTAAGTCCCCTGCTATGGCCTGCTCTGAATAAGTGGCCTTTGCGTGTTCTCATCTGGGCGGTCTTCGTTTATTCCAATACCCCCAACGACACTCCAAACGCTGACGTGACCAGTGGACGCTGGTGGTCCTTGCGGCGAAGAACACCCATCCCCTACATCACCCGCCATGGAGAGCAAATGGACCGGGGCTGTGAAGTGGGCACCCGGCACAGGTGGGCGTCTCGGTCTGGGGGTGATGGGGTAAGTCCTGGGCCAGGAGTCAAGAGGACGCAGCTCCCGCTTGGACCACGCCCCAGACCGTGTGATCCTGGAGAGGCTCCTCAATTATAACCACAAAGACGCTGGAGGGGAGGCAAAGGCCCTTGTGTACACAACACACGAGGCCGATATCTGCATGACAACAGGAAATGGAAAAGCTGCCTTTTCCATTTCAATTGTGTACTTTAAACACCCAAGGGTTTTTTCAGAGCAAAGTAAACCTGAAATAGTGTTAACATCATACAAAGGAAATTTCCTGTACTTCATCCCGTTTTACCCTTACAATCACTGGGCCTGGACTTTAATTTACAAAGAGAGAAACTGTGGCTTTTGAGAAGTTCAGCAACCCACCCAGGGCCCACCGGCTGCTAAGTGGCAGAGCCGGGACTTGAACCTGGGACAGTCAGCCGCTAGCCCTGCTCTGGGGTGACCACACATCTTAGGCTTTCCTGCTTTTCCATCCAGTGGCCTTCAAACCACGCTTAGGGGCCCTGGCCTTCTGCAAAGCTGCCCAGGGCCGCCACCGAGGTGGGCTGAGGCTGAGGGGCAGAGATCCAGTCCCCACTCCTGTCCCAACCCGGCCAACTTTACTTCTGTCTGTTTCATATATCAGGGTCCTGTATGAGATTTCTCTAGAACCAAAGCGTCTTGCTACTCAGTTAGAAAAGTGGAAGGCACTGTTCCATGTGTTTGTCCCTGACACTTCTATTCACTCAGGACAGACTCTGTGCACTGCCGTGGATGGGGAAACCCATGCCTGTAGGGGGTGCTGTGGTCACCCCTAACGGTAGCTGATGCTGCAACCACCGTGACAGCTCTAGGGTGAGACGAAGGGGCCCACTGTGCCCCCTGCACGCTCCTTGTTTGGACCCAGGACGGCCGAGGCTAAGTGCTGTGCGTGGAGGTACAGCGCGAGGCCGCCAGCCCTGGCTCACAGCCCCGAGAGCGATAGGAAGAACGGCCCTCCAGCAGGAGACCAGAGAGGGAGACCCGAGAGACAGTGGTGGGCCGGGGGCTGAGAGTAACAGGAAAGGCCTCCCCGAGCCCGCCTACTGGAACCCCTGTGAGTGGCAGAGCCTTGCGGCTGGTGCACCTGCTCTCTGCATCACTGTCCTCCTGCTTCTCCCAGACTTCTGCTGAGCTCGGTTTGGGGGGCTCCTCAAGCAGGAATTTGCCTGTGGAGCGTGCCAAGAGCTCGTTAAAACACAGGTTCTTGGGCCCCGTCCAGGTTCGAGGGAGCCTGAGGTGGAACCTGCATTTCTAACCAGCTCCAGGTGGTGCAGAATTCCCAGCCGGGCTCTGCTCTCCTAGGTGGGGGCTGGAACCCTAAAGGGGCCGTAAGCCCAAAAGGGACAGCCGGGATACTTAGCAAGAGGCGTCCGAGGAGGAGCAGCTCCTGGGGCCCCTCGTGAGGCGGGGTGAGGCCAAGCTGTCCCTGCAGAGCTCCTGTCCTTGGGGGTCGCCTCGCTTCTCTATCTTGGAAACGGTGGTGAGGCGATGGCTGACCTTATTGTGGTAATCATTTCACACTACGTAGGTGCATCGCGTCATCACATGGTGCACCTTAACCTTACACACGTCACATGGCAATTTTATCTCAATAAAGCTGGGGGGAAAATAAGTAAATCTTGGGTTAGTAGATCTGGGGGCACCTGGCAGCGTGCCGGAAGTCTTCAGAACCACAGAATGATCCCAGAGTAGCAGTTCCATCCGAATAAAGGAAGCAAGGTATTTTTATACTAAAACACATACGGTTATTTTAGGAAAGATATAGCAAAATCTGTATAAATATTTATGACAAAACACATGATTCACGTTCCAGAGAAACGTCCAGCTTCACCACTTGAGGCCACGGCACAGGGCCCCGGGTGCTGGCTCCCCCTCCTTGGAGCAGACAGCAGGAAGCCCAGTCTTACAGGAAAGCGTGATCCTGCAGGAGCCAGCCTGCCCCTTGGGAAGCTGAGGGTCCTCAGGGACCTGGGGCCTGGAGGTTGCGGAGCTCCCTGGACACTGGGGGAAGAGGAGGGGGCAGCGGGCCTTGTGGATGGGCAGGGTTTGGAAAAGCAGGGAGGACTTCCCAACACAGGGGAATTAAGTCCTTAAAGACCCCTTCACTGGAGAGGCACAACCAAGACCCCCAGCAGAAGCTTTTAGGACCTTGTTCTGGGTCAGGTGACTGGGGGGAAAGCTCAACAGAATAAACACTCCATACACGAACAAGTTCTTTCATTGCCTGTAATAGCAAAAACCTATGGAAAACACCACAGTGTCCCCCAGCGGGGGCCTGGGAATGCCATTTACAGCACATCAGCCTGATGGGCTAGCACCAAGTTAAGAATGTACAAGTCTATTTACTGATCCGGAAAAACCCAGTATGTAAGCTGAAAAAAAGCAAATTATGGAATGGCGCACATAACGCAGTTCCATTTCGGTAGTAAAACGTGAATATCCAAAAGTGTACACCTTTCATGATGAAAGGGCTTTTAGCGGTGTTTGCAATATTTCTACACTAATCATACATCATTTGAGTTACAATTTAAAATGTTCCTCGCAGAGTATTTCCAGCAGAAGGCAAAACTATTATGGGAGAACTTCACCTTTCTCAGGACTGTGAAGTCTCTAAAATAGAAAGTTAAACATGAAAACTGTGTTCCACATGGAAACCGATCGTGAGGACATAAAGTGCAAGAGCGGAGTGTAAAAAGGCATGTGTACTATGTCTGCAGTTACATGGACTGGCCGGGACAGGGACACACAAAAATTCCGAAAAGAGGAGCGTGGCAGCGTGGGATTTGGAGGCGGTGAGGGCTTTGTCTATCCTGAGGCACTTTCTAAGCGTGCAGCAGTGCGTCCTTCCCTAATCAAAACCAGGTTTTACAGACAAAGGAAAGCCAGGCTTTGTGCCGTGGCCCCCACCCGTCCAGCAACCCCACAGTGGAGAAACAGCGCCCCGGCGCGGCCACGGCAGGAAGGGCCAGCGCCTGCCGCCTGGAAACGTGGCCGCTTGGGGAAGGCCGGCATCCGGCCCAGATGGGCGCTCAGGGAGGTGGGGGGCTGGGAGAGCAAGGATGCCGCAGCCGCAGCCGCAGCCGCAGAGGAACTGAGGGCACAGGATGGAGAAATATGCAGGCCAAGCATAAGTCTCCTGCAAAGAACAGAATGTTCCTCACCAGAGGGTCGGGTAGGCAGCCTTGTACAAAGAAGTCAACAGGCCCACCTGGGTGTCCCACGAGAGGCCAAGGGGACACCCTCACTTCAAGGGAGGGCCCTGCCACACACGAGGCACTAGCCAAGTCCCCGCGCAACTCTGTCCTCAATTTTCCCATCTCTGAAGGGGGTATAATCCTAGGGCCCTGCCTGCCTCCCAATCTGCTGGGAGACTGGGATCCGGGGACAGGGCAGGGAGGTGACACCAAGTCCTGACTGCCATCTGGGGCTGGATGAATTTGGATGAGCTACTGGACTCCAAATGACAGCTTCCTCACACACAGAACGAGCCCGACGCCAGAACCCGCTTCCTAGGGCACCATTTCCCAAACCAGACCCACGGTGGATATGGAAAGCAATTTGGTTGAGTCATGACCCTTAAAAAAAAAAAGAAATAGAATAGAAAATATCTATTCATGTAAATGCTAATCAGTTCCTGGCATTTAATAAACTCTCAGAAAATGTTAGTTGTTATTATTCCCAGTGGAGACGACAGCACTGACTATTGTCACATCGGTATTAAAAGAAAGACCGGCAGAAGGTCAAAAGCCTCCGGGATCCCTTTTAGGTGCTCAGCTCTCCTCGGATTCAGAAAGGAGGCCCCCCGAGTGCAGAGCTGGGGATGGTGCTGGGGCGCAGGGGGTCCCCAGACAGCCAGCACCTCACCCAACCATCTGCTACTGGAGTAAGCAGGGAATTAAAGGCGGCCCTTGCCAACCCCAAAGAGCGTTTTCCTACCCAAAAAAGGAGCTGCTTTGCTAAGCACGTCCTTTAGCCAGAGGCTGGCACAAACCACGCAAGCCCATAGCAGTCTGGCAGCAAGTAACATGTGGTTACTCAGAATAACAGAGAGGCTGAGTTCAAACAAATACAGCCCAACAAGGCCCTCGGGTCGCACAAGGCTGATAACGAGCGGCTATTACGAACTTCTCCCGACATAACCTCGCAGTCACTCCCACAGGCCGCTGACCCCCTCCTAGGACAAGGCCAGCGGGGGTGGGAGGTGCTGGAAGGGCCTGACACCTGGCACCAAGGAGCGGCAGGACCTCCGGCTCCGGCCCCCGTCTCCCCGAGCGCCTGGGATCTTTCCCAAGTCTGACTCCTCGTCCCCTCCAGGCTGGTCTCACGTCGACCCTGCAGCCATATGTCCTCATGTGCCCACCCTCACACACCCCACTAGGAGAGGAAGGCCTGCGGGTGGTGGGCAGTGCTCTCTCGACTGTATTTTTCACGCTGTTTAAGTTGAACTTGTCCCTGCCTGATTTCTCTTTGGCTCTAATTTCTTTCTGGAACAGGACCTGCGAGACAGGCAGAGAGAATGTCACTGGGTCTGTGGTCTGTCCACCTCTGCAGAGGTGGTGGGGCAGAACGATGGGGCCGTGACGTCTAACTCACTTAATTTTCATGAGAGCCGCAAAAGATGGGTGCTATCATTATCCTGCTTTCCTTGCAGAAAACTGAAGGAAAGGGGTAAATTGCCGGGATTCTGGTCCAGGGAGTCTGGCTCCGCAGTCCAGGACAGGACCCTGAGCTCGGTTGGAACGCCAGTACCATTAGCCACCAAGCCGCCTGACCTCGGGCAAGGCACCTGGCCTCTGCAGACGTCAGTTTCTTTAATCTGTCCAATGGCATACTAACAGCTGTTTGCGGGGCAGGCTGTCAATGAGACACAGTAGACAAAGTGCAAAGTACAATGCCAGGCGCGTATTAGGTGCTCAAAATCAGCAGTTCCCACCTTGTTTCTTGCTCATTCGGGCCAAGAAGTGAGGGTCCTGGGAGGCGGGCTGCGTCTGTCGGGCTCCCCCTCATCTCCTTCTGGTCGGGAGGTCCTGCCCAACGCCTCAGCCTGTGCCCATCGGAGGGGCCTGGGGAGCCTGGGGTCTGGCTCTCCGGTCTCATCTAGCCTGCAGCCCCTCCCCCAGCTCAGGGTGCTCCCCCAATGGGGGCTCAGGAGCAGCTCACTGATTGGCTAAAGGCAGGCAGAGGGACAGGAAAGGAGAAGGAACAGGAAGGTGACAGAATCAGGACACCAAGGGGCCATCAAGACCACAGCTAGTTGCCTCTTCTTCTCCGGTGTATGTGTGTGTGTACGTGTGTGTGCAAGTGTGCGCGTGTAAAGGGGACACAGTCTACCCTGGGGCTCACTCTACCTCCTTCCATCACAGTCAGCAGCTTAGGGGTCACCAGTCCCCCCCAAGCCTTACAACCACCTTGGGGAGGCAGGGCCAAGGTACACAGCCCTGTCCCCAGGGCAGCGGGACGCGGCCCAGGGAGCTCCAGTCACGCATCACGAGTCACAGGCTGTCAGCGACGAGCTGGACTGAGAACCCAGGCCTCCTGGGGTGCTGAACTGCCAGGGGTGGGGGCAGCCCTGCCTGGTCTCAGTGCAGAACTGGGGGGTGGGGGGCCACCCTGTGAGCAGGGAGGGGCAGGAGATACCTGGGCTGAGCCCCAAAGACCCAGGTGATGTTGGGACGAGCAGAGAGCCAGTTCCCTGAGTACCAGGCCCCTAGGGGCAATAACCCAGGGATACCGGTTTTCTCAGACTCCCAGGAGGGAGGGAGGAGCCTGGAGAAAGACAGACCAGACGGGGGGGGGGGGCACCCAGAAGAGGAGACGTACCGCATGATGCCCAGAGGGTCCAGGGCCTCCTCTGCCTCGTCCTCTGAGGACTTCCCTGCATCCTGCCCCTTCTGGTCCAGCGTGGGGAGACCCTCACCCTCCACTCGATCCTGCTGCTGGAAGAAGTCGAAAGCATCCCCGTCGTCCCCCCCTTGGCTGTCTGTGTCCAGGACAGAGAAATCTCTGCTGCTGAGATCCGCAGCCCCGGGGGATCTGGTACCTGTGGAGGGAGACAGAGAGGGCGCCTGACACCCACCGCCGGGGGGACGCGAGGAAGCACTTCCCGGCGCGCAAGCTCCAGTGCCAGCACCCGAGGCTGGGGGCTTCCTGCAGCGTCCTGGGACCAGGATGGTGGGTCTGGATGGGGGTAGCAAAGCCTGGGGTGGAGAAGACAGAGGGACAGAGGGAGCAGTTCCTGAACCTCTGCAGCCCAGGGCCTGTTGGGACGACAGGCTACAGTCCACGGGCTGATGGCAGAAGCCAGCCAGTGTACGTGGGTTCCCACAGAACAGTTCCAGAAATGCTTTGCAGTTGCGGAGCCCATCGGGGAGCTCTGCCAACCACGGTTGGAGACTTGCTCCGAGGGTCTGGGTGATTAGACTAGGAACTCAGTGACTGCTCCGCGAGCACATGGAAGATTCGAGAACGCACTGTGATGGCTTCACTACGAACTGGCTTACATAAGTGCTTCTCAAAGTGTGGTCCATAGGCGGGTGTCCACAAAAAGGTAACTACAGAAAGGCGGAGCAAGCATCCAGAAACTTCCACAGTACCTTGGAATGCTGTTTGTGACATACTGGGAATAAAAAAGTTAGTCCTTCCCCACAATGGTTTGAGAAGCGTGGGTTTAGACTACTTGTTTATCTCTATCTAAGTAGTTTACTGAATAGTGTATTTTTGAAAGCAGTTACTTACAAAGTATATGACCCTGTGGGTAAAGAAGCCACCTATATGCCCCAGAGTGCCTGGCACATAGGATGTGATATGTATGCTGACACAGTATGTAGAACTGAGTGACAATGACTATGTTGCATTATATTACGCTCTGTTATTTTATTAGGACAAATGTAAAAATCCCATTCAAAATCTCATGAACCGTCAATTTCATGGAATAAGCATCATGTAATAAAAAGTTTTACAGGTACAGATTCATTTAAATATGGCAAAAATCCCACGTGAGAGATCCTATCTGTTCCTCCATCTTACAGATAAGGAAACTGAGGCACAGAGAGGCTAGGAAAGTCAGACCATCCTATCCTGCTTCCCCGTAACACAGAGGGCCAGGAGATGGGGAGTTTCTTCCAGCTACAGATAGGCTGGGGCCCCCTTCCTACAGTCAACGCAGACCCAGAGAGAGGCAAAGGGCGGAGGGCTGTGACCTCAGTAAACAGGAGGGCCGGAGAGACCCCAGCCCGAAGACCCTTGTGGGGGGCGTGGGAAAGGAGAGAAGAAAACCGGTGCTGCAGTCTCACCAGGCTCGGCTTTCCGTGCGCTCACCCGTTCCACTTTTATTTCCCCACATGGTTTTTTTTCAAAATTGGTTTATTTCCTGTTAATTTTCTTCTGAAAAATTCCCATCTGTCTTGGGAAACTAGGAGATTCACGGTACTCGGGAAAAGAGTTAAATGCGGTGAGTGCCCCGCACCCCCGGATGGGAGCCCTCCCCACGCAGGACGGGGACACGCCCGCAGCGTTCTGAGTCCAGTAGGTGTGAGTGGGGGTGAGACGTTAGCCATCGCTTCTACAGCGCCTCCTGTGTGGCGAGCTCTGCACATGTGACTCTCACCAGCACCTGTTAGCCGGGCGACTCCCATCCGACAGACAGGACTAGCGGGAAGACAGGAGGCCGCAGGACCTGGACTGAAAGTACTCGAGGTTCCCATCACTGGGTGGGAGGGGCTGCCTGGAGCCACGCTCCAAACCTCTCGGTGAGGGGTACCAGCTGAGCGAGGTGTCCCCAGGGACCAGGGCACCAGCCTGGCTGTGGGAGCACAGCCTTCTCCAGACTTTGCAGGCCCTCAGGCCTGGCTGGTGGGAGGCGGAGGCGTGTGTACGGGTGGGGGGAGCTCTGGAGGGGGCTGGCTAGGCGGGGAGTGGCTGGGCTTAGACTACGGAGAAGGGCCCTGGGTGAGCCCCATCCAGCACCCAGATGGTCAGTCCTCCAGGGCTGGGTCCCAGGCCTCTTCCACCCACCACCCCGGCCCAAGCACGGCAGTAAGGCCCATGGGCCTCAACAGCCTGGCTGAAGCTTCTGGGCTGCAGGGGGTATGTGGACCCCCCTCCCGCCAAGCCAGGGCAGGGAGGCCTAGTTCTGGGCCAGCAGAGACCTCAGGAATTTGAGAAAGAGCCTCCCGTACCTAAGAATTCTAGCAGCTCAGGGCTGCCTGCCAACTCAGCATCCTTCGAGACGCAGCGCAGGATCTCATCGAACATGGCTCTCCTCTCCCGGATGTCACACTCCCCAACAAAGAGCACCTTCCTGGGGAGCGGGGGAAGGCTGGCCGCTGGGTAACGACTGCTGAGTTTCTGGTAAAACTCCTCGATGTCACTGTACTTTCTGGAGACCTGGAATGAGAGGAGCACGTGGTTCCCTGAGTGAAGAGGGGAAGGAGAGAAGGCCGCTCTTCCGGCCCCAAGAGAGGTCCCGAGGGCGCCGGGCTCTTGGGAGAGTCCTCCCCTAGGACCGGCCCCAGGAGGCTGTGCCTCCCTCGGGACCCTCCGCCCAGCTCTCTGCCTCAGGCTCCACTTCCTAGGCCTCCTGGTCAACGCTGGGTGCTAATCCTGAAAGTCCTAGCGGCCCAAAGGAAAGATGCAATCGTGGCAGGTTCCAGGCACCATCACAGGTCTGGGTAGAGACACTTGATACAGAGACCTGGCCTGCAGGTGGCCGTGACTTATACCTCCATTCCGGGCCTTCAGTGCATTAGCAGGGTGACCTCACGGTCTGGCCGTTGTTAGGTCATCTTCCTGCAACAACGGGTCAGCGTCTTGCAGGGTCATTATCCCGTGAACTAGCAGCTGCCTCTGACAAGGCCACACCTTACAGTGCGCAGGTGGTGGAGAACCAGACACTGCAAAGCTGGTTTCTGGCCCTGGTGCCAGCCAGAAGCCCACTGCACACCAGGACCCTGGGGAAGCTGGCCAGGGGGTCCGCTGGAAGGTGGTCCTCGGCCGTCAGAGTCATCCTGGGGTACCTGGCTTCCTGCAGAGCTGAGGGCTGCCTGCTACAGCCTCTCCATCTTTCCCCAGAACTCCCGCCGCAGCTTAGGGCTCGTCCACTCACTGTCAAGCTCTTGCTGTGCGTTTACTCTGTATGAGCACACAGTGTGGTCTCTGCCCCCGAGGCTCCAGGCCTCCAGTTAAGGGAGCAGCGGTAGCACAGCGCGTCGATGCCATCACTGTGGTCTATATAAGCCAACACAGGCGCTCAGAGAAGAGTCACTCGCTCCACGCCACGCCCCACCTACAGCCCAGCATCCTCCCTTGTCTTAGACTCCTCTGTGCTCTCCCCGCATGTTTGGCCAGTCTCCCTAACTCCTCCGTGGGAGCATCGATTACGAAGACAGATATTCCCACTTCTCCCAAGCCAGGGCCATGCACACAGCACACCAATGAAGCACTGGTGTAGCTGATGGGCTGTGAGGCGTCTGCACGCGTTCAGACAAGGGACACCTGGCAGTCCCATCACACAGCTCTGCTGGAGCACGCAGCATCACCCTCAGAGCCCCCAGCCCGTGAGGGTTCCAGATGCTGGCAGGTGGCTGGGGCACTGGGGGACTTCAGGAACCCCCCCTGGGGAGTTATCTGGGACAGGGGACTGTGGCCTGCAGTTGTCAACACAGAGCCTTGCTCGGGAGCTTTCCTGAGAACAGCTCTCAAGGAAAGGTAAGAGCGTCCTTTCACAAAAGTGACGCAGGCTCCCAACTCCTAGTGGTCCCGAGAACCCGAGACTCCACCAGGTGGGGGCGGAGCGCCCTCTGCTGGCCTCACTGCTCCATGCAGGCCTGGCCACCCGACCCACCAGGGCCCCGCTTCTGGGAGCTGTGGGTCTCCAGGGCACTGGCAGCATAGGCAGCCGGGGAGCTTTAAGTCTTGGGTGCCACCCCACGCAGGGCCCACATTCACCAGTGTTCCAAAGCACGGGCTTCTACTCCTTTTGAGGAGTAGAAAGCAAAATGCTCATTAGTTTTTTAAAGCTAAATCGTGAAACTTCAAAGAAAGTTCAGGTGTGAGGTTACACCCCTAGACCTCACAGGGAGTCAACGCGTTCTTTGCCCTTGCAGGTGGTTCAAAATGTTTGGGAAGAACCTCCACGCACAGGCACCTGTGCACACAGCTACCCGCAGGGCAAGGCAAGGGAGTCACTGGTCAGGAGAAAGCGGCACTGGTGTGACACATGCAGGTGTCAAAGAAATCCCCTCACACCCTCGCTCATAAGGCCAGCCAGCACCTTATCAAGGGCCCCCGAGTGCTGCCTCTCTGTCTCGCCCACAGACTTGGGTCTCAGATATTTTCCTCTTTGCTCCTGTCCCTGAAAAACATGGGTGCATTGAGCTCCATCTGGGTCAAGTCAGATTACCAGGAGCTGCAAATCACCCAGTAGAACAAAGCAGACCCAGAACCATCACCTGCCATTACATTACACCTTGGTTCTCAACAAGAGTCTGTCCAAGAAGCAAACGAAAACCATCACACTCTGTTAGACACTTTCCAGGATGTGCTGAATGTCTCTTAACGAAAGAACTGTGCCATAAACTTTGATCACTTAGAAGCTGGTGTCTCCAAACCGGAAAAGGATATTTGTCATGCAATAAATATAAAGAATATATAAAGAATTCCTATACATAGTAAGAAAAAGACAGCCAATGGTTCAGAAGGAATTCCATGGAAGAAACAATGTTTCACAAACATTTGAGAAGATATTCAATCGCATTAGTAATCAAGGAAAGGTGGGCTAACACCTACCAATACAAGATTCACAAAATCAAAATGTCAGACACCACCAAGTATAAATGAGCACAGGAAACAGGGGCATTACACTGTCTGCGAGCTGGTAGTGACCTCTGGGAAACAGATGGCCTTGTTTGATGAAGTTAAAAGGGTGCATAGCCATATGGATCTTTTGCCTAAAACATTATGTTTTTTCTTAATCTTACTAAAAACATCTTTTTTCTCTTTCTGAATTCTCTCTTCCTGTAACTACAACATTGACTCGTTCATTTCAATCTTAAATCCATCCTTCTTATTCTCTTCTGATAATGGGGTTTGACTTTCTCTTTTTTAATGGGGATTTATTACCTCATCCAGGTGATCCTAAACATTTTAGTATCAAGATTCCATTAAAAATTTATTGAGGGCTTCCCTGGTGGCGCAGTGGTTGAGAGTCCGCCTGCTGATGCAGGGGACACGGGTTCGTGCCCCGGTCCGGGAGGATCCCACATGCCGCGGAGCGGCTGGGCCTGTGAGCCATGGCCGCTGAGCCTGCGCGTCCGGAGCCTGTGCTCCGCAATGGGACAGGCCACAACAGTGAGAGGCCCGCGTACCGCAAAAAAAAAAAAAAAAAAAAAAATTTATTGAGGACCCCAAAGAACTTTTGTTTATGCAAGCTGTAGTTATTGCTACTTCCCATATTAGAAATTATAACAGAAATTTAAACACAAAGAAAAAAAGAATCTTGTGTCTCTTCTGATAGGTCCCCAGGCCTGGGTAACTCGCTCCTTGCCTTTCTGTCTTGGCTGCCAGGAGACGCAGAACAAACCAGCCGGTTGCTCTGCTCTGACCCACAGGACCCTTGCTCATTTTAACTTTCTCTCACAATCCCGTGGCCCGTCTCTCCTGGGCACGTCTCCAGACCTTTTCACAAGAAGCCAAAGGTAAATACTAAATGGGTGAGTTTGTGGTCTTGCCCCCTCCTGAAATTCTCAAGCCCCTGAGCCTCCTCTCTTCCCTCGGCCTCGGCTTCTTCTCCCTGACTGTCCCGAGGTGCTAGCGTCCCCAGGCTTTCCTCCTCAGCCAGAACCTCCACGCCCACATCCACTCTCTGGGCAACTTCATCTGCTCCCAGCCTTTCAGCATCACTGCAAGCTGATGCCTCCCAAAGCAGCCCCTTGGGCCCGCCCCCGCCCCGAGGCCCCGAGTTCCAACCTCATGTATCCATCAGGCAAACACTTCACACTGGAAACGTCCTCCTTCCACCTGCCTCTCCCTCCGCTGGAGCCCTTTATCTCAGTGGGTAGAAACAATCAGCCAGTTAATTATGTGCATGTCACCTTGGAAATCCTTTCAACGCTCTCCCTCCCTCCTGTACACCCACCGCTGGCCTGCCCCCCGGCCCCAGGCGTTTCTCTACCAGCCTCCTCACTGAGCTCCCTGTCCTCTGCCCTGTTCCTTCCAATCCAACTCCACTCTCCACCAGGCAGGCAGTGAGAGACAACAGGACCATGTCATTCCACTGCTTAAAGCTCCTGCTTGACTGCCAGACAGGTCGGGCCCCCTGCACGCCCTCTATGACCTGGACGCTGCCCGCTATCACCCTCCTCTTCTCCCACTTCATCCAGGACGATACTCAGCCGCTCACAGCTCCCCACATGATACCCTGTTTCTAGCCTCTGTGCCTTTGCTCAGGCTGTGCCTTCTGCCTGGGGCACCCTTCTCCCCTTCTGCTGTTCTTAGCTCCGTCTGCTCATTGTTTTTTTCTATTGCAGTGACACTGATTTATAACATTATACAAGTTGCCTGTGTACAACATTACATTTCTACTTCTGTATATGCTATGGTGTGCTTACCTCCAAAGGTTTAGTTTCTATCCATCACCATACAGTTCATCCCCTCTACCCATTTCACCCTCCCCTCTGCCCCTTTCCCTCTGGCAACCGCTACTCTGTTCTCTGTATCTACGTGGTTTTGTTTGGTTTGTTCACGTTCTGTTTTTTTATTTTTTATATTCCACACATGAGTGAAATCATACGGTATTTGTCTTTCTCTGTCTGACTTGATAGGATACCCTCAAGGTCCATCTGTGTTGCTGCAAATGGCAAGATTTCATCAAGTATTCCATTGTATATAAGGACCACAACTTCTTTATCCGTTCATCTACTGATGGGCACTTAGGTTGTTTCCATGTCTTGGCTATTGTAAACAGTGCTGCCGTGAACATAGGAGTGCATGTATCTTTTCAAATTATTGCTTTTGTATCTTTGGATAAATACCCAGAAGTGAAATTGCTGGATGATCTGGCAGCTCTATTTTTATTTATTTATTATTTTTTAGCCACGCCACGCGGCTTGTGGGACCTTAGTTCCCCAACCAGGGATTAAACCCGGGCCCTTGGCAGTGAGAGCGTGCAGTCCTAACCACTGGGCTGCCAGGGAATTCCCTATTTTTAATTTTTTAAGGACTCTCCATACTATTTTCCATAGTGGCTGCACCAATTTACATTCCCACGAACAGTGTTGGAGGGGGTTCCCTTTTCTCCACACCCTCATCAACATTTGTCATTTCTTACCTTTTTGATAATTGCCATTCTAACAGGAGTGAAGCGATAGCTAACTGGCATTTCCCTAATAATTAGTGATGTTGAGCATCTTTTCATGTGCCTATTGGCCATCTGTATGTCTTCTTTGTAAAAATGTCTATTCAGCTCCTCTGCCCATTTTTAACTTGGATTGTTTGGGTTTTTGTTGTTGAATTCTATGAGTCCTTTACATATTTTGGATACTATTAAAATGCGTAATATCGGATATATGAGTTTTATCTTCTCCCATTCGGAAGCTTGTTATTTTGCTTTGCTGATGGCTCTCTTTGCTGTGAAGAAGCTTTTTAGTTTGCTGTAGTCCCATTTGATTAGTTTTGCTTTTTGTTTTCCGTGCCTGAGGAGACATATACAGAAAGATATTGCTAAGACTGGTGTCAAAGCTAATCCTGCCTATGTTTTCTTCTGAGAGTTTATGGTTTGGGTCTTACATTCAAGTCTTTAATTCATTTTGAGTTGACTTTTATGTATGGTGTGAGATAGCGTCTACTTTCATTTTCTGCATGTGGCTGTTCAGTTTACCCAAAACCATCTATTGAAGAGACTATCCTTTCTTCATTGTATGTTCTCTGCTCCTTTTGTCTTAAATTAATTGTCCATTTGTATGGATTTATTTCTGGGCTCTCAATTCTGTTCCATTGATCTATGTATTTGTTTTTCTGTCAACACCATGATGTTTTGATTACTACAGCTTTGTAATACAGTTTGAAATCAGGGAGTGTGATACCTCCAGCTTTGTTCTTTTTTCCCAAGGAAAAAGATTTCTTGGACTATTCAGGGTCTTTTGTGGTTCCATATAAATTTTAGATTTTTTGGTTCTATTTCTGTGAAAAATGTCCTTGGGATTTTGGTAGAGATTGCATTGAATCTGTTGATTGCTTTAGGTAATATGGACATTTTAACAATGTTAATTTTCCCAATCCATGAGCATGGAATATCTTTCCATTTGTTTGTGTCTTCTTCAATTTCTTTCAACAATGTCTTATAGTTTTCAGTGTACTTGGTTAAATTTATTCCTGGGCATTTGTTGTTGCTGTGGTGGCTGTAAATGGGATTGTTTTCTTAACTCTCTTTCTGCTCACTCATTGTCAGCACACAGAAACACAACTGACTTTTTTTAAAAATAAATTTATTTATCTATTTATTTTTGGCTGCGTTGGGTCTTCGTTGCTGCACGTGGGCTTTCTCTAGTTGCGGTGAACGGGGGCTACTCTTCGTTGCAGTGCATGGGCTTCTCACTGTGGTGGCTTCTCTTGTTGCAGGGCATGGGCTCTAGGCACGTGGGCTTCAGTAGTTGTGGCACACAGGCTCAGTAGTTGTGGCTCACGGGCTCAGCAGTTGTGGCTCACAGGCTCAGTAGTTGTGGCTCGTGGGCTCTAGAGTACAGGCTCAGTAGTTGTGGCTCACGGGCTTAGTTGCTCTGCGGCATGTGGGATCTTCCCAGACCAGGGCTTGAACCCGTGTCCCCTGCATTGGCAGGCAGATTCTTAACCACTGCGCCACCAGGGAAGTCCACAACAGATTTCTGTGTGTTGATTTTGTGCCCTGCAACTTTACTGTATTCATTTATTATTTCTAATAGTTTTTGGTGGCATCTTTAGGGTTTTCTATATATAAAATCATGTCATTCACAAACAGTGAAAGCTTTACTTTTTTCTTTTCCAATTTGCATGCCTTTTATTTCTTTTTCTTCCCTAACTGCTGTGGCTAGGACTTCCAATACTATGTTGAATAAGACTGGAAAGTGAGTGGAGCGTGGTGGGCTGGAGGGAGGAAGGGAAAAGAAGGGGCAGGAAAAAAAAAAAAAGAGTGGTGAGAGTGAGAATTCTTGTCTTATTCTTGACCCTACAGGGATAGCTGTAGGTTTGCCATATATGGCCTTTATTAATGCTGAGGTACATTCCTTCTATACTCATTTTACTGAAAGTTTTATAAATGGGTGTTGAATCTATCTCTATCTCTATCTCTCTCTCCTGCTTCTGGGACACCCATTAGCCTAATGTTGCCCTTCCTAAAAGACTTCGATAATTCTCGTAGAATTTTCTCTCTCTTTTTTTTTTTGGATCTTAATTTTCTCTCCTCTTCTAACTGTATCATTTCTAGATTTCTATCTTTGAACTGGCTAATTCTCTCTTCCATATGGTCTGCTCTATTTCCAATCCTTTCTGATGCACTCTTCATCTTGCTTACTAGGTTCTTCAGATCTAGAATTTCTGTTCGGTTCTTTTTCAGAGTTCCAGTCTCTTTGGTAAAGTATTTCTTCTGTTCATTAATTTCAACCCTGACATTCACTGAACCGCCTTTCTGAGTTTTCTTATAGCCCGTTGAGCTTCCTCTTGACAGTTGTTTCGAATTCTCTATCAGATTGCACTGTTCTGTGACTTTAAATCTGGTTTCTGGAGAATCACCATTTTATTTTTGTGATACAGTGTTACTGTGGTTCTTTATGGTGCCTGATGAGTTGTTCCTCTGCTGGTACACATGAAGCAGCAAACACCTTTCTTCTTTAGGTAAAGCTTTTTTTTTTTTAAACTTCATTCCAACTATTCAACAGGTTAGAGGCTTTTGTTTTCTTTTCTTTTCCCTTAGGTGGCGCTACAGCACAAGTTTTTGGTTTCTCTTACCTGAGCTGCCTCTGGTTATATTAGAGGATGGGCACTTTCCAGCCTCCACTGCCCTTGTCAGAGGTGTTGCCTGGTGCCCGCATTGTCACTGCTTGTGTCTCCATGGTTGCTGCTGTCACTGTTGTTGCTGCCCGGGTCAGTGGGGTGGTGGGCACTTCTGCTGTGTCCAGAATCTTGAGTCACAGGTCTGCTTCCACTGCACGGGGTGGAGCTGGGGTCTCGGCACCTCTGCCATGTCTGGGGTTGTCAGGTTTAGGGATGCCGCCACTGTGGGTCGGGGAGAGGGGGCCAGACTTGTGGGCAGCTCTACAACTGGAGGGACGGTGTTGCAGGCCCTGCTGCCCAGTCCCCTGTGGCTGCAGGCGCGGCTGAGGCCCGGAGGCTGGCGTTGTGCGTGCCGCCTCCCTGATGCGGCTGGGTTCTCTGGGGCCACGGGCTCGGTCTCCGGGGCCGGGGATCTGGGACTGCACACACCACCTCAGTTCCGCCTCCGTTGTATGTTCCAGTCCGCCCACCTCTAGATGGACAGATGTGCGAGACTGTTTGGGATGTTTCACTGGCTGTAGACTGAAGGGGAGTGAGAAAGGGAGGGTCTCATCCGCAGTAATGCTGATGTCTCCACCTGCTCTTCAAAACCCAGCTCAGCCCTAACCTCTTCCGAGACATCTTCCAGAACCCTTTCCCTAGGATGGGTTAGGTGCCCCTTCTCTACACTACCACAGTCCTCCCCTCCCCTTGGACTCCTGTCTCTTTACAGGTCTGTCTCCCCACAGACTGTAAGCATCTGGTTCACCGGTGTCCTTACCGCCAAATCGCTCTGGCACCGTCAGGCCGAGTGAGCGTTGGCCAGAGCACTGCTCGCACCCCGATGCTACTCGCACCCTGGTGGCAGGTGTGTCTGCCCAGCTGGAACCCCGGACCCTGGGCACCCTCGGGAGCATCCTGGCGGAGCCCCCAGCTCACCAAGAACTGGACGACATCCTCAGGCCTGTGCTTGGCCGACTTGAATGCAGCCAGACGGGTTACCACCAGGATCTGGTACTCCACATGCCCTGACATCATCTTGCCCCGCACCTCCTGGTGCTGGGGCACGGTTAGGTCCAGGCCTGTGTGGACATTCTGAACTCGCCTGCCAAAGGGAAAGAAGGCAAAAGAAGCTCAGGTTCAAGTCAGCAGGCTTCTTGAGTGAAATGCAGGCCAGACCTCAGGTGGCCCAGCAGGCCTGGGTGCAAGGCTGCTCCACTGGCCGTTCTCTGTGGTCCCGGCTACCCACCCCACCACAGCCCAGCCCCTCATAAAGCCTGGCTTCCCAGGCCCCAAGCCTGGGCCCTGCCTTTGGGTCACTCAGGAACAATGGGCTCTCACCAGCAGGAAAACAGGTGACAGCAGAGAAGGTGGGACTCATGGAAAATCACAAACAGCTATAGGTGTCCGACACAAACCCAGCACAAGAGCTCCTGTGGGATTTGTGGGGATGGCATTCCAGGGGTTCTATTCAAACCAAGGGAAGTGCCTGGCTTTGGGCACACAGTGCAGGAATGAAACCCCACCAGGAATCCGGAGAGAGAAACACATCTCTTCAGCTAACCAGAGAGCAGCAGAGCCGCTACAGAACCTGCCCAGCTAGGGGAAGATGGAAAGGGCACTGGATACCAGGCCATCGTTTGCCCTGGGGCCTCTGCAAGGCACTGATAAGGCCTGCTCTATGAGGCTTTGAGAGGATACTCCGCAAAACATTACAGCTCTTGGAGGATTTTTAAATGCTATACAAATGTACTGAATCACACGATGAGCAAAGAAGTTATGAAATGTTTCCTCCGAGGTGAGAAAAAAGGTTAAATGTATTCCTCATTCTATGTAAGGGTATAATGGAGACCCACGCACACAAACATACATCACACAAGCACCTATGACAGGATATGCCCAGCACACAGTTATCAGGGTCGAGACCTACTATGTGCCGGCGGGACTTTCAGAAGATAGGAAAGGGGAGGGCCCGAGGGGTGGGGCTACTGGCGCTAAGACTGTGTCTGGGGCAAGGCCCTTTCCCTCTCTGCAACTCCATCCCAATCCATCAGATGACACCCTGCCCCCAGCACTCCTTCCACACAGACTCCTCCCCTTTCCACACCAAGCATGTGCACTGTCACCATGATGCCATTTGTCACCAACTGGGAGGACAGCCCACCACGTAGCCACATACTACTAAGCATTCAAACCCTTACACACACAAATATATCCACAGGGTGCAAGGTATGCGAAAATGAGCACGAATCACTTAGAAAGGCCCAGGCGAACCTGCCTTCAGGCAGGTGTTGAATGAACCCAACATATGGGCGAGACGGAAAAACACCAATCAGCCCTCTATTCCTTTTGCCAGTAACCAAATGAGCGTCCCTGGCCCTGCACCAGGTACAGACCCGCTGGCGCTGCGCGCCGTGTTACTGTTAGGAGCGCAGGAGAGCGGAGGGGACTGAAGATGAAGCGGCCGCGCTACCGCAGGCTCTGTTCTAAGCACCTGCCTGCCTGAGACACTCCTGCCTCCCTCAGCCCTACCGAGGGTCACTACCGCTCAGACCCACTTAAAGTCAGAGAAACAGACACAAAAGGGGAGTCACCTGTGCTTGGGCTCAGCGGGTCAGAGGTGGAGCCAGGGTTCACTCCAGGCTGCCGCCCCCCTCCCCGCTGACTGGCGCCTCCCATCAGTCCAGCTTGCTCCTCCAGGACCTGCCTCCGTGACCCCTCCCCCTTTCCACTGTCCCCTCCCCCACCGTCCTGTCGCGCCGCCCCACTGCTGGGATCACACCCTTGGCCTCAGCTCCCCTGCCCTCGCCCCTCAACCCTCCAGTTCTGCGCGTCCCTCGCACCTGTGTCCAGCAGCTGCACGTCACTGGGATAAACGCACAGACGTGCTGACTGGTCCCACCTGAAATTCACGGCCGCAACCTGCAAGCTCCAGCGTGGGGCCTGGCAACCCCACCTTGGTCTCGACCTGGGGTTCTCCAAGTGTGGCCCCTGCAGCATCAGCATCACCTGGGAGCTTGTGAGAGTGGCAGATCCAGGGTGCTGAATCAACTTCATGTTAACAGTCACCTGACCCTAACCCACGCTCGCTCCCACTCCCCGAGGCCCCCAAGGGAACTTTTCCTGTAAAGGGCCAGAGAGTAAATACTTTAGGCTTTGCAGGCCACAGGGTCTCCATTACAACTACTCAACGCAGCCACTGTAGAGCGAAAGCAGCGGAAGACAGACATAAACTTTATCACAAAAGTGAAGTGGTGGGCAGGACTTACAAAAGCAAGTGGTGGGCGCATGGGTGTAGCTTGTCCACCTATGCCCCAGACCAAACTTCTCAAACTGTAAAGTGCATCCAAGCTGCCTGGAGATCTTGTCAACGTGCACATTCTGATCCAGCAGGTTGGCGGCAGGGCCTGGGAATCTGCATTTCCAACAGCTGTCATGTGATGCTGATACTGGTCTACGTGGTTAAACCCTAAGGTTAATTCTCCCTCTCCTCTTACTCCAGCGGCACCTGACAGTCCCTCTCTGCTCCTTGAAGCTCTGTCTTCATTGCTCCCGGGACCCCCACCCTCTCTCCCTTCTCCGCCCTCCCTGGCCACTCCTGCTCTGCTTCCCTGGATGGTCCTCCGTTCCTCTTTCTGCTCCGGACTCTCCCCTCAAGGCCACACTCCTTCTCCCAGCTGCCTGCCTGACATCTCCGCTTGGCTGTCAACAAGCTTCTTCATGAACGTGTCCAGACAAATGGTGATTCTCACCTTCCTAAACCTGCTCCATCCATAGTCTCCAGACTCGGTCCATTGCAACCTCCCTCTTTCAGGAACTCAGGGTAAGTCTTGCAGTCAATCTTGACTCCTCTTTCCTGTTCTCGCGACCCACATCTAATCATCAGCAAACCCTGAAAGCTGTACCGTCAAAATACAGCCAGAGCCCAAACATTTCGCACCCCCTCTGCCACCATCAGCTCTCACGTGGATCACTGCCAGAACGGTCTCCTTGCTGCACCCTGCTCACCTACCTTCTGCTCAACACAGCGGCCAAATGACCTTTGTGAAACCCAAGCCAGGTCCCACCTCGCCCAGAGCCTCACCTCAGCCTGGGAGGCCTGTCCTGACTGTCCCCTGCCTCCAAGCCCCCAGCTCCGCACCACATCACCTAATGCTCTCTGCGGCTCACGGCACTCCAGCCACCCTGGCCTCCTCGCTGGTGCCCAAGCACCTCTCTGCCCCAGGACATTGGCTCCTGCTGTCCCCTCTGTCTGGTACACTCTTTCTCAAGATTTCTCTTGCGTTTGTCAGGAGTCTGCCCAACTGCCACTCTCTGTCAGAAAGACACTCCTGGGCCACACCATATAAAACAGCATTCACTCCTCCTAGCACCCTATTTCCCTACCACTTTATTTTCCTTCATACCATTTATCATCCCTGACACACCATATATTTACCTATTGTCCGTCGGCCCCAGCAAAGCTCACGAGAGGGACTTTGTGTTGTTCACTACTGTATCCTAGAACCACTCTCCTGGCCTTCACCACCAGCACCTGCATCTGTTAAGGAGCCCTGCCCAGGTGTGGCAGTGAGGGAAGCCACCCACGCCCTTCCCAGGCTCCCAGCACCAAGGTCACACCCCCACTGGTCTGCTGCTAGCGGCCCTGCTCACACCTGCCAACCTCAAAGCTCCTTTTTGCAGGAAATGACACTGAGGCTCAGGGAGAGGAGGTGATTCATGCGGCCCTGGGGAAACCTCTTCTGCCAGCGAGGACACGACCAGCAACCATGCAGAGGCCGAGCAGGTTCTGATATCAGGGTTCACTTAAAGAATCACACATACTTTTCTAGACCTGAAGCCACAGGGATGTTCAGATTACTGCTGGAAAAATAACATTCATTTATGTAAGAGATTGATGTCTTAGCCCAAGATTCTGGGTAGGGGGAACAAGGGCGGAGTGTATGAAAATACTGGAAGTGAGTCACTTGCCAGATGTTAGAAAGGGGGAAAGAATAAAACCATGACCATCCCAGCCTTTCCAGGATCCGTCTTGCACTGGGTCCCCCAGGCCTGGGTCAGGGTGGGGTGGGTCACCCTGCATCCTCTGCCTCCAGGGACCCTCCGCAGGCCTTGGCGGTAACTGCACTTTTCCTGAGCTACCTGTTTGAGCAGCTGCCCCCTCTTCTCTCCCTTCACCTCATTAACCTCCACTCCTCCTGCAGGAGGGGGGCCTCATGCACCCCCTCAGAAGCCGGGGTTACCTCCTGCCCTGTGTTCCCATGGCAACCTGAACCCACTACCCCCCATTCAGCATCTGTCTCCCGAGGGTCTGCGTTCATCCCCGTTTCCCCTGCAGGGCCGAGCCTTGCCGGATTCACCCCGTCCCCAGTGCCGTGCCCGGGGCCTGGCGCACGGTGAGCGCGGACAGGATGCATAACTAGATCTTCGAAGAGAAAGGAAGACAGGTGGACAGGAAAGCGGGGAGGAGAGCCCTCCCTTTGCCTTTTGGCCGGGACCAGCCAGTCCAGGCCTTCCACTGGGTTTTGGGTGAGTTCGTTACCCTCTAGGGACCTCAGTTTCCCCATCTGTAAAACCGGGGGGGGGGGAGCGGGGGGAGGGACTCGCCGCCGCCCGCCTCTCCCGCTGGGTGGTGGAGGGGCCGAGCCCAGGTCAACGGCCGGCGCGCTGGGGACGCCGCGGGGCGGGCGGGATCGTCGGGACCGGCCGCCTCCGCCGGCTCCTCCGCCCCGGGCGCACCGGGCCGCGGCTCCCGGGCACCCGACTCCACGTTGCCCGAGACGCAGCGCCGGGCGCGGGGTCTGGCTCACCTGGAGGTGACGAGCACCGCCGGGGACTGCATGACGGCGAAGCTCCGGGCGGGGCGCGCGGTCACGAGACCCGCGGGCGCCGGCGTCGCCGCGTTCCGGGCCCTGGCCCGCCGCCTAGTGGCCACCGCGCTCGGCCGCAAGCGGCCGCGCGTTTCCAGGCCTTTCTGGAACTCTGGGCGGAGACTCGGGGCTGAGAGTCCTGCGCGGGCTCGTCGCTGCTGGAGGCCCCGTCGGAGCTGAGCGCGTCCCCCGCGCCCGAGTGTCCTGGGCCATCCAGAGGTTTGGGTCTGATGTCCCAGCGTTATCAGTGACAGCGCCCGTTTCACTCTTAGGAGTGCCCAGAGTGTCCCGGTTCAGACACTCCTGAAATTATTTGGTTCTCCTTCCTTGGGGAGAATGACGGGGAAACAACGCAGCGGTGCTCACGGCCCCAGGGATGCTCGGAGAGAGGTTAGGAGAGTCCAGAAAACAAGGTAAATCAGACCCCTCTGTGGAACGAGGGGCGGTGATCCAAAGAAGCATCAGCCTGACCCCTGAGGCCTTCCAGTGGCTTTTCTGTAAAACGGCCTACAGGGCCCTCCCAACAAAAGCTTCTGAGAACTCTGTGTCTTTCTTCTCGCTCACTAAGGAAATGTTGTTCTGACACTTGTTAAAACAGTAAGGAGGACTTTATTCAAGACTGTGGCAACAGGGCTCAAGACTGACGCAACGGGGAGAGAGTTCAGGCTCAACCCTGAATACAGCAGACACCGGGGTCGATAGCCACGGAGTAGGGAGGGGCCGACAAGGGTAGGGGGATTCTTGCTGAAAGCAGGCCAAAGGCTTAGACATCAAAGGGCGGGGATGAGGAACTTGATCAGAGACCAAGGGTGATCAGATATCAAGGGTGGGAATCCTCTCTAAACTAACTTAGCAGGATTCTTGGTAAGACTGGGCTGGGCAGGCCAAAGACTGGGCAGGGACCAAGGTCAAAGGCCTAGCTGAGAAGAGGGCTCAGAGGAGCCTGAAGTTTGGTCAAGGAGAAGGTCTTTGTTGCCCAAAGTTTCCGTCTCAGAGAGCTGCAAAAACCCTCTCCCCCGCTGTGCGTGCGGACCCGAATCTCCAGGTACCCACTCCTCCTTTCCTCTGCCCCTAATGACACCCGCTGCCCATGCTGCTTCCGGCCCTCTGGCAAGAGGAGGTGGGGCTTCTGCTTGACTGGATTTTCCCAAAAATCCAGCCCCTTGCCCCACCTGCACCGCCCTGGAACTCTGATCAACCAATGTCCCAGCTCTTTGCAACTACCTGTAAAACACTTAGCTCCGGGCTTCCCTGGAGGCGCAGTGGTTGAGAGTCCGCCTGCCGATGCAGGGGACACGGGCTTGTGCCCCGGTCCGGGAATATCCCACATACCGCGGAGCAGCTAGGCCCGTGAGCCATGGCCGCTGAGCGTTTGCGCCTGGAGCCTGTGCTCGCAACGGGAGGGGCCACAGCAGTGAGAGGCCCGCGTACCACAAAAAAAACCCAAAAAGAACCCCACTTAGCTCCCCTGGCCCATAGTGACATTTAATCAGTGCGAATGTTTGTGTTGCTCTAATGTTTAGCAACTAAAAAGACAGGCCTGTCTGCTCTGCCTCTGCTGCTAGTCAGACTCCATCACAAAACTACTCTCCTGGCTCCCTCGTGGACTTTCCATTCAGTCATTCATTCAATTGTTCGTTCATTCATTCAACATTATCTACTGGGCTGGGCCTGTGTTCTGGGCCCTGTGGAGGCTCTGGAGCCGCTTAGTGACTAGGACGCTGCAGCCCTGTGCTCCCACGGTGCGCCCACGGACCTGCTCCCTCAGCTTCCCCTTTCCGAGCCTCTCTTCAGGGTCTTCGGGGAGCCACTGCCTGGTAGGTGACGGGGCCCCTGGCCTGCCTCTGATGGCTGCCTTTGGGTCCACAGCTGGGGCCAGAGCAGTGAGGTCAAGGGGCCAGTTTCCCTCAGAGAAGCCTTGGGGTAGAGGTGCGCCGGACATAATAGACCCTCTCATCAGAGATTCAGCTGTCCATGGGGTGAGAAATGGAGGTTGTATCACCTGCCACAGTGGCCCAGAAAGAGAAAAGCTCAGTCTGGAAACAGGGCCAGGAGAAAAGTGCAAATCGCCACAGGTATTCTGTGCTCTGTCCATGAGAGCCCCACTGACAGAGAACAGATGAAGCTGGGCTTAGCGGCATCAGATGCGCGATGGGGTAATGTGCACCGTGTTTCCTACAGGAGGGGCAGCACGGTGTCCCTGTGGGCCTCGGCTTCCCACCCACCGCCCCACCAGCATCGTTACTATCTGTATTTGACTCATTTTCATGAAGAAATCCTACAGTGAAAAGTTTTGAAAAATGAATCACTTTCCCCACGTTATCTCTTTTTTTTTTTTTTTTTTTTTTTTGCGGTACGCGGGCCTCTCACTGTTGTGGCCTCTCCCGTTGCGGAGCACAGGCTCTGGACGCCCAGGCTCAGCGGCCATGGCTCATGGGCCCAGCCGCTCCGTGGCATGTGGGATCCTCCCGGACCGGGGCATGAACCCGTGTCCCCTGCATCGGCAGGCGGACTCTCAACCACTGCGCCACCAGGGAAGCCCTCCAGTTTATCTCTTGAATAGATATATATGTTCATATGCTTGAATAGCTCGTTTCCAATTTGTTTGTAGACAAGATGAGCAATAATGAACAGAAGGATGAGTGAGTGAAAGGGCTGCGGGAACACCCAGTCTGCTGTCTGCTCTGCCTGCCCACCTGCCCGTCTGTCTGTCTGCAGGGCAGAGTTTGAGGTAGCAGACGGCCCCCGTGTCTAGTTTAAATGACATGCCCCACTTCAAAGCAGGCAGAAAGGGTGTGAGCCTCGGCACCCCAGGAGTTTGGCGCAGCTCAGCCCTTGGGAAGGGCCAGCCGGTCAAGCGGTCACCACCGCACAGACACTTGTGGACCATACACCATGTGCTGGGCGCTGAGAGTACAGTGAACGAGGCGCGGTTGCTGCCCTCAGCGAGCTTCTTTGCCCTTAGACTTGGGGTGAGATAGGGGTCAGAGAGGACACTCGAAAGGAGCCAGAGTCCAAGGTTAACCTGAAGAGATGAGAAGGAATAGGATGGGGTAGAAGGAACATCATCTATGAAGTCCTGGAGACAAGAAGAAACGGAATTCAGGGAACAAGTTGGGGAGGGAGCTCAAGGGGGAGGACAGGCGTAGAGACTCATGTGCGTCAGGCTGAGGGCTTCACGCTGACCCTGAGGCCAACTCGAGGCCACTGCCGGACTGTGAACATCAGAGCGGCCTGACCAGCTCTGCTGCCGACATCGGTTTGGAACATGTGATGCTGGAGTTGGGAAGGTGAGTAGAACTGCAGAGCAATCCAGACTGGGGACAGTGGTGGCATGAATTGGGGTGAGGGCCCCCCAGGTGGAGAACAGGGCACAGGTGACACAGAGACTTAGGAAGTGGAACTGGACAAGACAGAATCGAGTGCACATGCGCGGGAGGAGTCGAGATGCTGCTTCAGTTCGGCTCCTGGGTGTAGCCGGACGGTGGTCCATTCTCTGGGGCAGGGCACCTGGAGGAGGGACACATTCTGGGTGGGATGATGAGTTGTGTGTTGGACAGCTGGTGTTTGAGGGTGTGGGGACATTGAGGTGACTGTGGCTCTGGCCCCCGGGAGGCAGGCCTGGCTGGAGACCCTGATGCGGGGGTCACAAAGCTATTGGAGCTGAGAGTAAGGCTGAGCCTGAGGAGAGGACAGCCCAGGAAGGTGCAGAGAAGCACGCGTGTTCCAGGGCAAGCACAGGTCGGGGCTGCGAAGAAGGGGACGCTGCGTCACCGCTGGGGCTGGTGGCACGCTGGTCACCCGTGACTTGCAGACAAACGAGCCTCACCCCTGGCACCAGGTTTCCCGAGTGCATGCCACAGGGGGACTTGGCACACCTGGTGCCCGCCGAGAATCCCACTGGTTCCCCTTGAAAGAGTGACCCCGTCCCCTAGAGCAATCCCATTTTCTGCCTCATTCCTTCCGCCCATACGCACTCGATTCCGTCTCATCCAGTTCAAGCTCCTTAGTCTCTCCCTCACCTGTGCCCTCTTCTCCAGCTGGGGGCCCCCACCCTGATTCGTGCCACCACTGTCCCCAGTCTGGATTGTCCTGCAGTTCTGCTCACCTTCCCACCTCCAGCATCACACGTTCCTCTACCGAGGCAACCCCATTTTCCGTCCCACGTGCCCCTGTGTGGCTCCAGCGGGTAATTGTATACAATGCGTGGAATGTGGAATCTAAATCTGATACGTTCTGCTTCCTGCCTGACTCAAGGAGCCCCTTCCATGGCTGAAGCCACAGTAACGCAAACCACATTCCCCGCTGCCCTGGGAGGAACGCTCCGGGCCTCAGTCGTCCCCCAGGGAAGTCGCTGGACCTCAGGGCAGTGTGGTCAGTTAGAGACACCACAGCCCACAGGGAGACTGATCTGAGCCCTGGTCCTGCCACACACCAATGTTGTCCTGGTTTCTGGTGGGGTGGGTCTTCTGGGGACCTGCTGATTCGTCTCTGTCCTCTGTAGTGATGCTCTAGTGCTCCAGGGGGCTGAGCACCCCAAATCTAGCAAGACCACCACCTCATTTGTCACTCAACAAATGCTCCTGGGCACAGCTCTGGGCCTGTGACCTCTCCAGGCCCTGGGGATGCAGAAGGCCTCCCTGGCGGGGCTCACATACCACTCAGGACAGTTGGAGATGTCCAAACGAGTACAGGCCCAGGGTGCATGGAGAAGGGCATAATATAAGCAAATCAGCCAGGGGTTGAGGCATACATGGGTTCTTCCAGGAGGAGGTGGTGCCGGACTCAGGGCATGAAAAAGTGGGTGGTGTCTCTTTGAGCCTTGGTTTCCTCATTGGTGAAATGGGCATGATGGAAATCTTTAATTCACAGCCCTGCTGTGAGTTAAATGAGATAACATGTGACTGAAATGAGAGGAAATTCAGACACTGTAGATGAGCTACCCCAAAGCCATTCACAGCCCCTTCCTCTTTGCCTTACTACCATAGAGGCGTGACAGTTGAAGCACTCATGCTCCCAGCCTCCCTTGCGGTTAGAAGGTGCCATGTGACATAATTCCGGCCATACACACAAAAGTTCCTGCAGAGGTTTTACCTTGCTAGGGGAAAGCTCTTTGTACCTTTCCTATCTTCTGCCTAGAAAGGAGATACAATGCTGGAGAGACAGCAGCCATATTGTGACAATGAGACACAAACGTGAAACTGGGTTCTACACGTGGAGGACGGAGAAGGCTGAGGACCTGATGGCACACGAACTACCATACCAGCCCTAGACTTTCTTGGGACTTCTTGTGTGAGTGCTTAAACCACTCTAAGTAGGGTTTTCTGCAATGGATCCCTTATTGGTACAGTCATGAAGTACTCACATGAGGCCTGACCTAAAAACTGTTCAATATGGGGTAGGGATGATTGAGAAGGAGGAAAAGAAGAAGTAAAGTATGTTCTAGGTGGCAGTGCAAAGCCAGGGTGTCTTCAGAGAACCACCGTGTGCCTGGGGAGCTGGGGAGAAGCGAGTGGGGAGGGGTTCCCTCCCGTGTGGGGAGGGAAGTGTGTGGGAGACGAGCCCACACAAAACTCTTTCGTGTACCACTCAAAAGAGTTTACATTTATCCTGAAGCAGAGGGTGGACTCACAGAATAAACAAAAGGGCAAGAGTATTTCAGGGGGACTGGGGTGTGATGAGCCATGTCTGCCTAGGAAGATGACAGCAGAGTCAGGGAGGGCCCAGGAGGGGACTGGAGGTGAGTAGGTGAGGACAGTGAATGTGGCACCCTCTTCCAGAAGCTTTTTTTTTTTTTAATATATTGTTTTATTTTCACAATCACTTAAAATATTTTATTAAAGTAACAAAGCAACTGAGCCAAAGATGTTTATTAAAGGGGACAACATATAGCAATATAGTTAAGGCAGTTGACAAAGTTTTGGCATTAAATCTCGAGAAAAGAAATACAAATTATCCCAGTAGACTTTGGAATCTATTTCATTAGTCCAACTAGTTTTTTTTTTCTTTTTAAATCTTTATTTATTTAGTGGCTGCCCCAAGTCTTTAGCTGTGGCATGCAGGACGTTCAGATGCGGCATGTATGTGTGATCTAGTTCCCTGACTAGGGATGGAACCGGGGCCCACCTGCATTGAGTGCAGAGTCTTAACCACTGGACCACCAGGGAAGTCCCTCCAGATAGTTTTAATACAATGTTTCAATAGCACCGGATAACGCATCTCAGATAAGGCACAATCTTCACCATTCAGAAGCTCAATTCTGAAGCAGGGGAGGGAAGCCTAGGATTTTCTAGAACTATTATACAGAGATAATGCATTCTTGTTGCTGAAAAACTAGAAAATATGCATAGTAAAACATAAAATAAAATAAAAAGCACCTCTCATTTGATACCAGACGTAACAATTATTAATGTTTTTGTTGTTCTTGCCTTCCTGACATTTTTTCTATTCCTATGTATAAGAAATTAGCTTTTTTTTGGCTACATTGGGTCTTCGTTGCGGTGCGCAGACTTCTCATTGTGGTGGCTTCTCTTGTTGCAGAGCACAGGCTCTAGGCGCATGGGCTTCAGTAGTTGTGGCGTGAGGGCTCCGCAGTTGTGGCTCACGGCCTCTAGCGCGTAGGCTCAGTAGTTGTGGTGCATGGGCTTTGTTGCTTCGCGGCATGTGGGATCTTCCCAGACCAGGGATCGAACCCGTGTCCCCTGCATTGGCAGGCGGATTCGTAACCACTGCACCACCAGGGAAGTCCCTAGCTTTTCTTTTAAATGATACATAATCTTACCGGCTATACTGTTTTGTAAATTGCTTTTTCATTTACTACCCTGTAAACATCTTTCCATGTTAAATTTCCTCCCAAACCATCATTTTAAATGATTACTTAGAATATTGTGTGCAAATGTACCATAACTTACTTGGCCAGTCCTTAAGCTACGATGGAAAGGTGATGTGTGGGTGGTGGGAGATGGCTGGGTGAGCTTTGAAATGCTGGCTGATGTTTGAGCCAAATACATGAGGGGGAAGTTTGGAGGGAAAGTGCTAGAGTGTCAGAAAACACTTTGGTGAGTCTCTGTGTACTTTGTTGAGGGAGGGAGGGTCTCGGGAGATTGGAAGAAGAGAAATGAGACCCAGAGTTTAATATCTTTGTGTTATGAAATAAAAGAAATTTGGGGGGAGTTATCTACCTGAGCTCTGGGAGAGATGAATGGGGGGCCCCCAGCCACGTGGAGAAGGCACGTTCTGCTCTGTAACCCAAACCCTCACCAGCCACCATGCACACCAGTCTTGGGGAAATGATCTTTGTAATAAGGGAAGGAAATGGCACCAGGCGTGGGATGCAGAGCTCACAGCACCACAGTTCCAAAAAGTGACAAGTCAGCAGCAGTTAGGGAGGAGCATGGATTGAAAGGTGACTGTGGAAGCACAGGCTGCAGGGAATCCTCAGGAATCCCACTGCCTGGTCACAGCAAATCCAGCCTTTTTGTTTGGATATTATGGGAAAGAGGACCGCAGAAGGCTGAGGACTTGGGCACACAGGGTCGCAAAATTTATTCCATGGCTTTGACATCTACCACCAAACTGTCCCAGAAAGGCTGGATGAAGTGTGCCTCCCAAACCCTTTCCAGCCCTGGATTCATTTTCTTAAATCCTCTCGACTTTGTTAAGTGAAAAATGATAGCTCTTGTTTTAGAAGTACATTTATTTGATTACTAGTGAGGTTAAATACGTTTTCACCAGTTGATTGGTCTTAGAATGTTTCTAACTCTCCTGTTTATTTCCTTTGCACATTTAAAAAAGCTCTTATTCTTGTTGATTTGTAAGGATGCTTTATATATTAAAGGTACTAACACTTTGTGATATTATCCCTTATTTATTTTTTAATATTTTCCCCCAAGTGTTTATTTTGAAAAAGTTTCAGATTCACAGCAAAGTGGAAGGGTTCATACTACATCTGTACACCCTTCACCTAACTTGGGTTCTATCTGAAATGGAACCAGCAGGAAGGTCACCTGGACGTAGTGGAGGTAGGGGGCTGGGTGGAGGGAGCTGAGTGTGATGCAAACACAGCAGAGGCCCCAGTCTATTGCAGGGGGAGCTGGGCTGAGACGAGGGGACGGACCTTTATACTCCGACCTTTATACTCCGGACATCGGACATCGACCAGTCTCGGATGTGGGCCGTCCCAGGAGGGGCCCGACCTTGGATAAGGCAGCTCTCTTCAGCCAAGATGAGCCCCAGGAAGGACTGAGCAGAGACCTGCCAGTACTCTCAGCAGCAGGGAGAGTGGGATGAGCACTTCAGTCGTGGAGAGGGGAGTGGGCAGCATGTCTCAGATGCACTGCAGAATTGTTAACATTGCCACGTTTGCTTCATCCTTTCTCTCTCTCTCTCTGTCTCTGTGTTTTTCCTGAAACATTTAAGAGTTGGCTGTAGACATCATGACGCCTCATTCTACTGATAAATACTTCAGCGTGTAATTTCTTAGAACCTGAACATTCTCCTTTATAACCACAATGCCATAGGCAGGAAATTTGACATTGACACTATACTATTACCTATCATACAATCATATTCCAATTTGCTCAGTTGTCCCAATAGTGTCTTTTGTTCACAACCGCTTTCCCCTCCCTCCGCTGCCCATCAAGAATTGGATGGAGGGCTGTGCATTGTATTTAATTGTCATGTTCCTTTAGTCTCTTTGATTCTAACAGTTCCTGGGCTTTTCCGTCATCTATGACACTGCCATCTTTGAGGGGCCCACACCAATGGTCAGGATGCTCCTGGTTTGGGATGTGTCTAATTAATTTCATGGTTCGATGCAGGTTACCATCTGGCAGGAGCACTATGCTGGTGACCCCATCAGGTGACACGTGATGTCAACGTCCCCATGATTGGTGATGTTGAGTTGGGTCAGTTGGTCAAGGTCCATTCTGTTTTTAGAGTTTTTTTACATGCAGGTTTTAAGATTTTTATGTAGTTCCAACCGTGGACATTTCTCTTGGTGGTTGTTTTTACAATGAAATTATACTTAGAAAAGTGTTCCTTACCCCAGACTGTATAAATATTCACATATTTCCTCCAAATATGTTTTCTCCAATCAATTCCTTGATTCACTAGGAATTAATTTTGGTTTATGTCAAGAGACAAGGGTCATTTTCTTTTTTCTCAAAATACTTAGTCAGTATCATTACCCAGTATCATTCATTAGTAAGTTTTATTGAATACATCATCCTTTCCTCCATTGGAATTGTCACCATTATTGTATTATAAATATTTACAAACATCGTGATTTGCTTCCGGACTCCCTATCCTGTTGTCCTGATCTGTCAGTTCCACTTCAAGCGCTACATGGGAATTCGTTTATATTGAAATCTGATAATGAAGCTCTCCAAGGAGGATTAATTGTTTCATGATGTAAAAATGTGAATCTATTTTTAGAGCAGAAAGAAGTGAGAGAGATCCCTGAGGAGGTAAGAGGGCTGGGATACAGAGCGTGGGTGGAAGGACAGTGACAGACACAGTGGCACCTGGACAGACACACGTCCACCAGGGTGGCTGGACCATTTGCGTGGGTAGCTGAGAGTCTGCTCCTTGCTCTCTCTACTCTGCCCTCCTTGTATTACAGCATTCAATATTGCGGGCATCTTTCTGTCGCACAGAAGGATGCCCGCAATCTAGCTCATTCTTGTAATAGGGGAAAACCGATCCACGTGAGGGTGTATCACACTTTATTTTGTCGTTACCCTATTCAATGCCATTTTGGTCATTTCCAGTTTTCACTATTACCTCAATTTTAAAAATCCTTGTATGTTTGTCTTCACTTGTGTGAGTATACCTGTAACAAATTAAATTTCTACAACTGCAAGTGCTGAATCAAAGGATTTCCTTCTTTAAAATATTGCTGCTGTCACAGCGCTCTTGGAAAAATCTCTCTGGACTTATATTCCCACCAAGGGTACGTAGAATGCCCACTTGTTTCTCCTCTCACCGATAATGGATTTTACATCCTTCGGTTTTACTGACCCGAGAAGTAAAGGAAAATGGCATCCCCACTATTCTTTTAATTTGCAATGATTTGCTGGCGGCTTTTGGGATTTTGATTTTGTCACCCTATGTTTTTCCAACTCTTTCAGATTTGTGCCCCCAGCAGGCAGGATAAGCACTTTGATCAGAGTTCTCCAACTCTTTATCCAAGCCAGGAAAAAATGTCTGGGAGGACAGAACCCAGCTGGGGCTCTGCCCTAAATTAAGGTATTACTTAGAGGTGGACCAGCTACCTAGGCACGTGGGAAGCACACGGGGGTTGCTGTGGCTTAAGGCCAAGTCCCCAGTTTTGCAGGTAGCCTCACCCTTTGCAGGGCAGCCTCAGAGACTAGCCCCCTGAGGAGCTCACAGATGCCTTTGCCATGTGGGCCAGAAGACCTGAGACAGGCCACCCAACTTGGTGACACCAGGTCCCTGGCTCAGCCCCGTCATGCTCCTGCCCGACACTCTGCTGTGGGAACCATGAGACATTTTGGTCCCAATGTCCTCATCCTCTGGGGCGTCTGCAAAGTCTCACATCCTGGACTGGGGGACACAACTTCTGGGTTCTCCAACTCTGCTCCTGACATCTGTTAGCACCTATCTTCCCAGGCAAAGAGGACAGTTTGGTTCCCTACTCATTGTGTGTCTAGAACAGAAACCCTGGGCTCCTATCTGACCAAGATTGGAGGACTGGGCATTCTGAATCACTGCACATTCTAAGAATTGCCAGTTTTTATTCCAAAAGTAGTTTGTTTTGTTTTAATCTTATGTGTCCACAAAGGTCTCCAAGAAAAATCTAATGGAGACACAACTTCAGACTAGTGATACTCATAGAGGGGAAATGCCTCAAAGACAGTGGCCGTACAGAGGAGACTGGATGGACAGGTTAAATTAGCCTTCCAACTGGTTAAACCAGGGCTTACTTAATTAGAAAACTGTAAAAGCCACCATTTATTGAGCCAGGCACTATGGTAAGGACTTTACCTACTTTGTTTCCTTTATTCTTAGGCACACCTGACAGGTAGGAATCCCTGTCTCCATTTAAAGATGGAGGTTGACTGGTTAATTAACTTAATCAAGGTCACAAACCTGGTGCACTGCAAAGGTAGATTGGAAGCCAGGTCTTTATCATGACCCCATATTCTAGTTTCTTTCCTGACCTCAGCGGAGGTGTGTCATCCTTGTCCCCTCAACTCCCAGGATACCTTAGAGCTCCAGGTAAGCTGGTTCAACTGCAGGGTGCGGGTGCAGGGGTTCCTGAGTCTTCTCCCAGACTGGCCTGGTCTGTAAATCCGAGCAGGAGGGAGTTCAGCCACACTGTGATGCTGTTATACCCAGTGACCAGCAGATGGCAGTATCCGCCAGCCTGCTGCCATTTGTCCCATACCCAAGGAAGGGCTCTGAGAGGTCCCCCGTGAAACTTCTGGAAAAGAAGCTATCTCACTCCCTTCTTCTCGGTCCCTTCCCCTCCCCACTCAAAGGTAGGCCAAGCCAGTGGCCGGGGGCCAGGCTGCAGCCAACCCTGGTGTGGATGCCAGAGCTGTTGCCCTGGGTAACCTGGGGAGAGGCAGCCCTCCACTGAGCATGGGAAATGCTTCTGAGCCTGAGGAAGCCCAGACCCGGACATCAGATGGGACTGAGCCAGAGCCCTGATGGGAGCTCCCCATACCCACAGCCGCATCCCTGGTCTTTCTGCGGGAGATGGCTGCAGCCCACGTCTGGCTGGATGGAGAACAGCAGCACCAGATGTGCTGGTAGGTGGCTCCCGCTGAAGTCTGTTGTCACCATCTTCCCTCCCCCGCCCTCCCAGGGACACCTTCTTGGGGCAGAGCCGCAGGCTAACCGTGCCTCCTCACCTCTAACCCTCTCCAGCTCTGAATCACAACAGCCATGGTAGGTCCACACTGCGGGCAGGTTCCTGGCTAGGTCCCTGGCACTGGGTCCCATCCTCTCATGCTCTCCACCTCTCACAGGTGGACCCTCGGTGGACATTTGATTGTCAACCTCACTGTGCCTTTGGGGATCGAAAGCCAGGAAGGGCCAAGGGACTTGCGGTCCAAGGATAGAGGCCAGATTTGAATTCTGGCCTCTGACTCTCGGGAACCATCAACATGGTTAGCCAGGTTAGCCAGATAGCCAGGGGGCATCTGTTTTACCTTCCACAATAGTGCTGGGCTGCAGGGACCCAGAACCCCTAACAAAGGACAGGGTGGAGGCTGAGCCCTCATCCATCCTCTTCCTCACCTCCAGGGTACCCAGGGCAGAGCTGGGAAGAGACCTTCTGAGCTGCACAGAGAGCAGAGGCACAGGATCACAGAGGGGCCCCATCATCCCTGGTGGCTGTGATGCCAAATGACAGGGTACTGATCCCTTTCCCTCCTTGGGGGCTTGGATGCCCTACGTGGGCACTGCAAGGTGCAGAGCAGGGCATCTCTAAGGAAACTTCTGATGCTCTTGTCATCAGACGTGGGGCCTCGTGCCTGGTGTGGCAGGAGGCACTGTCTAGACTGAGCAGGCTGCAGCGGGGGTGGGGGGGTTCCAGTTTCCAGTGGTTCAAGCTGGGAGAATCCAAGACTAGCTTCCTAAGTGGCATCAAGCCAGTGTGCCAGCTCATGTTCCCAGGTGGCGTGTGAACTTCCATCAGCAGAGGTGCCTTTGAGAGGTGTGGTGGCTCTCACGGGTCTCACGTGCAGACTTCCCCACCTTCAGAGCTATCAGAAGGCTGCCTGGGATTGGGCGGGAGTTCCCATCTCTTCAGGTATGCAAGCACAGCCTGGGTAGCAGTTTGTGATGAATCAGGCATAACGTGAAAAGTAGGTCCAAATAATCCAAAATATTCCTTCAGATCCTTGGATTCTAGGACCTGAGTCAGAAACCTGGTGGTCAGAGAAAGCAAACAGCTTCTGCAAAGGACGGATGAGCGGCAAAGTGCTCTCTGAGGGAAGGATCTGGGGTTGAGAATGTGGGGACAGCTCCTGCCCACCCCAGTCAAGAAACACCCCGCCCCCAACCAGGCTGCTTTTCCCCTCCTCCCCCTGTTGGAGCCAGTCTCATCTCCCCTCTCTGAGGAGCTAACAGCTGAAGTCTGGTGCTCTTGGGAGACTGGGGGGGGGGGGTGGTCTTCAGACTGATAAAGAACGGAAGTTGGAACTCCAGCCCCAGTTTTCTCCCAGCCTTCTCTAAACTTCCTGCACCGGACCCTGAGCCTCATTCCCAGCTGCACAGTGACTGGGGCAACACAGAGCAGTAGGAATCCACCTTCAAAATGCACTTTGCAGCAGGTAGGATACAACTTCTGGGTCTTCAGGCTGGGAACACTAGCTCCCTCCTGCCTGGCCCACCTACCAAAGGCTCCTCGTGTCCCCCAGGAGGAAGCCCCAAGCAAGCCTGGGCCAGCCTGACACTGTGGCCCCAAAAGGCCCACCTGCTCACCAGAAGGCTTCAGCTTCACAGAGTCAGGGCTAGAGGGCTGGGAACTCCTGGTCTCAAGTTCCTCTGTGCTCAGGGAGGGTGCTGCCTGCACTCCAGACTGATGCTCAGTCATGGGTCCCAGGGAAGCTCTGGACAGGGCATCCAGAGTCCTGGCCAAGTCAAGCCCTCACTGTGGGCCTGACTCGCTAGGCCATCATGTCACATCACGTAAACTTAGCCCTTGGACCACGTGATCCTACTAGCCTGTCCTACTCTGAGCTCCGTGGCTTTTCCAGTCACGGCAGGCCTTGGTGTCGGTGATGACAGAGTGTGTTCAGTGGCGGGTGTTGTGAGCTCCCAGCTGACGCCAGAGGCAGGAAGGAGTCCCTAAGACGATGCTTTCATAATCCTCACCTGGACCTGAGAGTTCTTTTTCTGCCAAGAATTTCCCAAAGAGCTTGCAAGGAAAGCCAGGACCCTCTGCCTCTCCACTGGAGTTAGGGAGAGTGTTGCAGGTCCAGCCCCCCACAATCTCACCTCCCCTCTGGGCAGCCAGAGGTAACCCTTTGCCCAGCCAAGCGTCGCTGACTGCAGGCTCTGCCACTCACTAGGTGACCTGGGAAAGGGGTTAAATTTCTTTGCGACTCAACTTTCTTTGTCAATAAAATGGGAATAATAATACCTACCTCACAGGACACAGCAGTGGTGAGAATGAAGTGACATGAGTTACGTTAAGCAGTTGCCAGGGCCCCTGGCACTTGGAGAAGAACCATCATTATTTGGTTAACAGTGACCATTATTGACAGTTATCATCATTATTTGAGAGGAAGGAAAGGGAGCCAGACATGGCCCAAGTGTCCCTTCCTCCCTCCCCTTCAGTGTGGCTGGTCAAAAAGGCCCTCCATCCCCCCTTCCCATCACTTTACTTTGAACCACCTAACAGTGCGCTGTACATTCTCGTGCATTTACGGATCTACGTGTTTCCTGTCTCTTCTGCCCTTACAAAAGCTCCATGCGTTTGCCCTGTGCGTTGCTGAATCCACAGCACATGGAAGGCTGCTCACGGTATTTACTGGAAAGAAGGAGCGAATAGAGGGATGGATAAACAATGAATGAATGCATTATTGCCTCATTTTACGGACCAAGAAACACAGGTGACAGCAGCTAAGGCCTGGCTCAAGCACACGCAGCTGCTGGGTGTTGGCTCGAGCAGCAGCACCCCACACCCCTCCCCCCAGCAGTCTCCTCCAGAGCCTTCCGGTGCCTACAAGCTACTTCTCTCTTGGCCATCATCTCCCTAGGGACCCAGAACAGACTAACAGATGCAGGGCGACTGAGCCTCCTCTGTGCCAGCCTGTTATCCTGGACACACACCACCTTCCTGAAGTGAGAATCTCCCCATTTTATAGAAGAGGAAATTCAGTCTCAAAGAAGCTTAATGGCCTGCTCCCACAGGGACAGCAAGAGCACATGGCCCCCAACCCTAATTCCTAAGTCCCAAGGTGACCTCAAGGTGGAGGGATCATGTAATTAACAAACGTTTATTTGGCACCTGCTGTACCAAGCCTGGGCCGGGACCCTTCCACTCTCTCCCTCACACAGCTGGAGAAGTCGAAGCCCAGATGATGCAAGGGACTGGTTGTTAAGAGCAAAGCCATGACCAGAACC
Organism: Pseudorca crassidens; assembly: GCF_039906515.1. Classification (NCBI taxonomy): domain Eukaryota; kingdom Metazoa; phylum Chordata; class Mammalia; order Artiodactyla; family Delphinidae; genus Pseudorca; species Pseudorca crassidens. The sequence goes on along the minus strand of NC_090309.1, from coordinate 76,691,907 downwards.
AGGGCTACTTGACCCCAGCTCAGGGCTCCTAGGGTGTTTGTGCAAATCACAGACGAGATGACGTGCAAAACTTCCGAAGACTGTGCGTGGCTGAAGGAGGAAAGGAGGCCAAGAAAGACAGCAGGGACGCAGCACCGGCATGAGCGGAGAGACCAGTGGCTGGGCGGCCACTATTTTGACTGACCAGTGTCTCTAGGGGGCGGCTCTGCCAGACAGCCTGCGTGGGTTCGTGCAGGGCCGCTCTGTACCGGGACCACGCAGAGAGGGGGACTCGTGACCACGACCTTGTCGGGGCTCTCTGCCCTCGGTCCCAAAGGCAAGGTGGGTTAATGCAGCCCCGGTCATCCCAGCCTCCCACCACCCTTCCTGCCCAGACATTCCCACGCGAACCTCGGGCCTTTTTCCTCCGCCCCCCTGATCCGCCTGGGGTCCGAGAGTTACGACCTTTTGCCAGGCCTCTCCTGCTCCCATACGACCCCGAGAGGTGTGTGGCCCAAAGTCCCCAGCTGAGCGGGCGCTGCATCTCCGCGGTGGTCGGCAGGGCGACGACTGAGGAGCTCGCTTGGGACGAAGCAGCGGGTGTTGGGGAGCTCAGAAGCCTGGGGCCGCAGTCGGCCCAGGAGCTCCCCGGGCCGGGCGTCTTCCGTGGGTCAGAGTGCGGGGCAGCCGGGCGAGAGAGGGACTCACGCGGCTTTGGGTCCGGTGGCGTCGGGCTGCCGCTGATCGCCCACTCAAAGAAACTGTGACGCACTACCCCCGCCTAGATTTCCAGTTCGGTAGCAAATATAATTTTAAAATAAAAGGACGCGCCTGCCCTGCTACGGGGATACGTCCGGCTCCAGCCGTCCGGCTGCAGCCCGCCGTCCGCGCAACAGCGGATTGTCCATCCGCTGGGCTTTCCCGCATTCGAGGGATGTCCGGGCTGCTGGTGGAGCTAAGCCGACACCCGCCGACGACCACCCTCCCTGGCGCGTCTCCCTGAGATGTGGCCTCCCGGGGACCTACCCCTGCGGGCTGCGGACCCAAGTGCCAAGCTGCCCGCGCGACTGCGGTCCCGGGCGCCCCCTCCATCCATCCCCCGCCCTGCGGGAGAACCGAGGCCCAGGAAGGAAGTACGGAGGCGCCACCCCGAGGCTCTTCACCGCCCGCCCTCCCGGCTCTGCCCGCGCCCCAACATACCCGGTAGCCCGTTTCTGTTAGCCGGGCCCCTGGGAGGCGGGCGGAAGGTCCTCACTTTCGATGCACAGACGAACTCGGGGAGCCGCTCCCGCGCGGGAGTCCCCTCATCACCCTCGGGCTGCCTTCGTAGTTCCTGAGCTCCTTTAAGATCCTGGCTCCCGTCTAAGCGCGTGTTCAGCGCCCAAACCTTTGATTTTCGACCGTCGGTCCTTGTCCCGCTGTCCTTCCGGCCTGCCCTTCCAGCCGCTAGCCCTCTCTTCCCTACGGGTCTCCTCCCCGGCTCCGGCCTCCCGCTCCGATCTTAGGAAGCTGTGCCAGGGTGGGGAACCGCAGAACCGGTGATCAAAAACGCGCTTTTGTGTCAACCCTGCGCGCCCTGGTGGCCTCTCTGTGCGCGGTGGCCACGGGATCGTGGCACTGACAGGCGAGGCCGAGCCCCTCCGCGGCCGCACTTCTGGCGTCTCGGGCCCCTGCAGTACAGGAGCGGGCGGGGGGCGGGTGCTTCTCCGCAGGGGAGTAGGGAAGACGCTGGGCGGGTACGCGCGATATCTCGGAGCCTCTGACTCCCGAGGGCGCATTTGGCCCGGGCGCAGCGAGGGCGGAGGGGGTCACTTTGCCCTGGGAGAGCGAGGCGGCGCCCCGGTTTGTCGCGGGAGCCTCCGGCCGGTGACACTCGCCTAGCGAGAGTGGGGGCGAAGCGCTTCGGCTGGGGGAGGAGGCTCCGGCCCTGGGCTCAGCGTTAGGCCGGAGTAGGGGGCGCGGCGCTGCCGCTCGAGTGTTCAGCAGGGGGCGCTGCTCCGGGCGTTGGGCGGGGGTGGGGTGGGAGAGGAGGGGGGGCCGCAGCTTGCTGCGCACACTTCCCCCATTATTAAACACTATGTTCAAAAGGCGCCGGGGGACTTCCCGAAGCCACGGAGCCCGCGCCGCCCGCCCGCCTGGCCCTCGGAGCCCATGGACCTGAGCGCGGCCGCCGCGCTGTGCCTCTGGCTGCTGAGCGCTTGCCGCCCCCGCGACGGGCTCGAAGCGGCCGCCGTGCTGCGAGCGGCGGGGGCAGGGCCGACCGGGAGTCCGGGGGGCGGCGGCGGCGGCGGCGGGAGGACCCTCGCCGCGACTGCGGGCGCCTCCGCTGCCCCGGCCGCCGCGGCTCTCGGGCCCCGCGCCGCGCGCCGCGCCGCGGGCTCCGGCTTCAGGAACGGCTCGGTGGTGCCGCATCAATTCATGATGTCGCTTTACCGGAGCCTGGCCGGGAGGGCTCCGGCCGGGGCAGTCGCCGCCTCCACCTCGGGTTCTGGCCGCCACAGCCGCGCGGACACAATCACCGGCTTCGCAGACCAGGCGACCCAAGGTACTCACACCTCCACTGCGCTAGTCCATCCTGTCGGGTCCTAGGCTGAGGTCACCGCCGGAGCCTTGTTCCGGCACCATTCCATTCGGGGGGCCTTGGTCCCCGCACATCCCAGCCTCAGGTGTTAGAAAGTTCGCCGAGGCCCACGCACCCGAACCCGCAGCGCCTGGACTGTGGCTAGAGCCGCGGCAGCTTGCGGGGCCCGGCCCCGGAGGGCTGAGCCCGTCCCTCTGCCGGGCTGCCCGGGCCCTGCCGGCCGGCGGGTCCCCTCGAGGAGGCAGGCTGTTTTGGAGATCCGGAGAAGCAAGGAGGGGGTCCGGCCCAGAGGGACTGCGCAGTGGTGGTGGCGGTGGCTGCTTCGTTGCTCTGCAGTTCCCAGTCTTGCGGGGGGCCGTACAAACTGGGGGAAATGAGGGGAATGCGGGACACAGCAGGCATCAGACTAAAGTAAATGGTTCTGGAGAGGCTGGTGGCATCACCAGGTATGGAGAGGGCCCTTCTAAGCAGGCTGCGTCTGGGTAGAGGTGTGTAGCTATGGGTGCCTGCCTTGTGCTAGGCCCCTGGGGGAGCCAGAGGTGAAGGACTCCGGTTGTGTAGAGAGGAGAGGAGGGCCAGCGACGCTGCAGGAATGCAGGCTTCTCTGGGACCAAGTACCCCACCTTACTCCGCCCTGAGCCCTCCAAAGGTAGGACTTAGGTGAGACTGTGGTGGTCGGTGAGTGTCATCTGGATTTTATTAATCTCTATTGAAGCCATTAAAACAGACAGATAGGGAAAATTTAACTAATTTCAGGAGGAAATGCAAGTAATTTCGGCCTTAACTCTATCCAGCCAGAGACCCAGAATGGAAGGCAGAAAGGAAAGAAAGGCAAATAGGGCCGGAAAGTTAAGTGCTGCTGCAATCCAGGTCCTGCCTGGGAGCCACTGGGGGTTGTATATGCCCGACCCTAGCCTGGGAAAGCAGGTAGAGGCAGGGCAGAGATCAAATCTCTCGCCCCCTCCAACATACACATAACGTCTACACAGACTGCTTTATTTGGGATACAGGGGCATCCTGGGCCCAAATGGCCTTATAATCTGGTGGGAACTTTCAAGCATTCTCCGAGGGCCTGGCATGCATCCTGGATGGGCTGCTAGGGTACTCATAGGGAGCCCAGGTCCTGGTGTACAGAGCCAGGGAAGGCCCCAGTCCTGATTCTGCAGAGTGGGCTCCCAGCTGTGGGAGAGGTGAGATGTGCAGGGCCCTAAGCTTGTAGAGGCACCAGATGTTCTTTCTTAGGTCGAGTTAGGCCTTCAGTGGTCTCAGCCTGAGCTAAATCCTTTCCTGGGGAGCTCTGCTTGGTTGGCAAGGCTAGTAAGGCCGCCTCTCCTTCCTCTCTCTGGAGGGAGAGGATGCAGTGGCAGCATCTCAAAGCTGAGAGGGGCTGCAGAAGCTCAGAGAAAGTGTGGCAGCGAGCAAGCCCTTGGGAGAAAGCACGGGGGAGGGGTGGGGAGCACTTGCCCAGTGCCTCTCCTGCTTCCCTCTCCACCCGGAGCCTCAGCTTGGAGCAGGGCTGCCTGAGGTCACCGCAGCACCCAGACTTCAGACCCCAGGAGTCGATGGCATGGCATCTGTGGTTGGTGAGCAAATCTCCAATAGTGGGGGGAGTGTGCACAGTCTCTTCGCGTTTGGGGCAAAACGAAACCATATGACCTTCTTCAAAGGGAGCTCCTTATCTGCTGCTTGGTGGAATTTCAACTCTTTTTTCCTTTCTGAGCCCCAAAAGAAAAAAGTGCCCACAACCAGAAGTAAAATCCCAAAGCCCGAGTTGAGTCATAACGGAGGGAAAGAATAAGTCTGCGAGGGGACCAGAGGGTACTGGCGGGGAGACCTCACTCGGTTCGCTGCCCTCACTGCAGCAAGGCAGTCCCGGCTGCCTCAAACCCTTCCCAGAAGGTTGCTTGCGCTCCTTTGCCGCCTTTCCCCTCCGTCGGAGGTGGCGGAAACACTGGGAGAAGCTGAGCCTGGAGTTCCCCATCGCGACCAGGGGCTGAGCCGGGCCCCTAATCTGGGCCTCAGTTCCCCTTCAGCAAAGCGAGGAGGCTGGAGGCACTAAAGGGTTCTGCAGCCCTGAGGGCGCGTTCCCCTTCTAGGCGAGCCCCCGCCTGCATGGGAGATCGTGGCCGGCTGGAATGTCCAGGCTGGGCTGGGGAAGAGAGGTAGCAGAAGCAGTTTACAGGGGACAAGAATTTTCCGTTTTCGCACAACCGGGACTCCGAGGCTCTCCTGGCGGCTAAGCAGGGCCATAACCAGCAGTCCCCTTACCGCGGCCGGCCTGGCCTCCAGGTCTTGAAGAGGCGCACGACCTCTGATGCGCCCACCGGGCCTTCTTTCTGCCAGCGGCTGAAAATCTGGCCTCCGACCTCGTCTTCGAAAACCCATGGCTCTGGGGCAGGCAGTGGACTGTAGTGGCCTTAAGTCTTGGTCTCGGGTGAGGGGGTGCGTTCAGTTGATGTCCGTGGGTTGTCGGAAATCGTTTGGCTCGACGAACGAAAACCCAGATCCAGATAATCTGAACCTAAGGCTCCCTTTCTTCCGGACCAGGCTGGCGGCTTTCCGGCTGGAGCCGAGACGCCCGGTCAGGCGCCGGCTCCAGCGAGCCTTGTTCTCACGTCCAGGGTAGTTGCTATTTGCAGTTAGGAGGCCCCGTGGCCAGGCGTGCCGGCTTCGCTCTCACACCGCTCTTTCTCTGTCTCTGCCCGTCCCCGGCAGACGAATCGGCAACGGAGACCGGCCTGAACTTCCTGTTCGACGTGTCCAGCCTTCCCGACGCCGACGAGGTGGTGGGCGCGGAGCTGCGTGTGCTGCGCCGCGAGTCTCCGGAGCGGGGCCCCGGCAGCGCGACCCTCCCGTTGCTGCTGCTGTCCACGTGCCCCAGCGCCGCGCGCGCGCCGCGCTTGCTGCATTCCCGGGCCGCCGAGCCCCTGGACACCGCGCGCTGGGAGGTGTTCGACGTGGCGGACGCCTTGCGGCGCCACCGCCGGGAGCCGCGAGTCACCCGCGCGTTCTGCCTCTTGCTGCGCGGAGTGGCGGGTCCCGCGCTGGTCCCACTGGCACTGCGGCTGCTGGGCTTCGACTCGCGGGGCGGAGGCGGAGCGGCGGCGGAGGAGCGCGCGCTGCTGGTCGTCTCCTCCCGCACGCAGAAGAAGGAGAGCCTGTTCCGAGAGATCCGCGCCCAGGCCCGCGCGCTCGGGGCCGCACTGGCAGCGGAGCCGCCGCCGGATCAGGGACCTGGCATGGGGTTGCCAACGGCGGTCATCGGCGGCCGCAGGCGGCGGCGGACGGCGTTGGCCGGGACTCGGGCAGCGCAGGGCAGCGGCGGGGGCGAGGGCCGGAGCCACGGGCGCAGGGGCCGGAGTCGCTGTAGCCGCAAGCCCCTGCACGTGGACTTCAAGGAGCTAGGCTGGGACGACTGGATCATCGCGCCGCTGGACTACGAAGCGTACCACTGCGAGGGCGTTTGCGACTTCCCGCTGCGCTCGCACCTTGAGCCCACCAACCACGCCATCATTCAGACACTGCTCAACTCCATGGCGCCGGATGCAGCGCCGGCCTCCTGCTGCGTGCCCGCGCGCCTCAGCCCCATCAGTATCCTCTACATCGACGCCGCCAACAACGTGGTCTACAAGCAATACGAGGACATGGTGGTGGAGGCGTGCGGCTGCAGGTAGCATGCGGGCCAGGCCGGGCCAGGGAGGGGGCAGCCGCGCCACCAAGGACTCCCCTCTGAGAGCAGCTTCGGGCCGAGCCTGTCACCTAGCGTGGCTGCGTGTCGGAGTCTGGCCCGGCGGCCGCACGGAGGAGGAAGAGCGCACGTTCACACACCAACACTCACACCCATACACTTCGTCACTCATGCGCACGTTTACGGTGGAAGCATCCGAAAGCCCTGGGAAGAGATGACCTTGACGCTACCGAATGTCACAGTCATGTGTATTTTGCAAACAGATCACCATTGCGCCCACCGCCCCCTTTTGGGGGGAGGATGGCTTTGCATTGCTGTTACAGTAACCGGCACCAAATCGGGTAGAAACGGGTTAGGGAATTGGGGGCTTCAGCATGGGGGAGCTAAAGGGATACTTGAGTCTCATTTCACCCCTTTTTGTTTCCGGCTGAGTGTGGGGCACGGCCCGCTGGGGGGCAGGGTTCCCGGTGTTGCACCTGAGACCGACGGAAGGGCTGTAACGCCCTTTCCGAAGGCTTGCGTTGCATCGGGGCCATTTATTCTGGGGAGGAACCGCTGCAAAAGGCCTTATCTTTTCCCTCGAACTTTCAAAATCTAACATTCTCCCAGTTTTGAAAAGGAACATTTGTCGGAAAGACTGCATTGTGGAGCTTCCCAGATCTCGGCAACGGTCAGCACCACCTTTTTAAAAAAATACAAATTCCAATTGGGAATGATCTAGAAAGTGGAAAGAAAATTTTCGGAGGGGGGAGGTGAGATGGGGGAGAGGTTTTAAAGCGCCAGTCTGACCTGACATGTCATCGGGTCGGGGGTGCGCGGCATCTGTCAGTTTCTGCAGCTCCTAAGCTGGGTAGACCGCGGTGTCCGCAGTGCCTTGGGGGCGCGCAGGAGGAAGCTAGTGCAATGTCTGGGGATGGGGAAAGGGGGCGCTATGGCTTTCCCTAGAGACCTGCCAGGAGGTTTTCCTAAGGAGCTGGGAGGAGGCTCCTAGGGTTTGAAAGAGGCCCGGAGGTGTCCTAGGGCGGACTCCTGCAGAGGACTGGGGCTTGTCTGCCGGGTAGGCACAGCCCCCTCCAAATGATGCCTTCGAGTGGCCAACACGTGCTTGTGCTTAGCTATCAAGGCTGTGTCGGCTTTGACGTGCTTTCACTGTATTGTTGCTGTGGGTTTTGGCAGTGCGATAGTAACGGGAAGCGAAGCCACACAAAATTGCTTTTGTGAGATTTCAACTCCCCACAACCCAGTGGTTCAGAGCAGGAGGCAGGTCGGCCCCTCCCCTACTTGCTCCGTGGACGGGCATCTGCAGCTCGGCTGCTGTGGCCCCTTTAGAAGGGTGGTGGTATGGGGGCCGGAGGTGGAAGCCTATCCCCCAGTCTCTGTATTTTGCTCCCAGGATTCTTGCTGATGGTGAGAGTGTCTGTCCATGTAAAAGGGAGGTCGAACATGCCAGACTTCGTGGTCCTGTTTGGTTCATTTCTGCCTGGGAGTCCTCTGTGGCCTGTGTAGATGGTTGGGAGAGGGAAGAGAAACAAGTTGGATTCCACCTGTCTGGGGCTCCGAGGGCTTCCTTGAGAAACCCTGCAGCCCTCCTGGGTCCTCCCGTTTACGGCTGTGCTGGGCTTTCTCCTTTAGGGTCCCCAAGAGGCATTCATCTTGCCCTTCTTGTCTTGGATGCTAAGGTCCAAGACAATTTATACAAATTTTAATTCTCAGTGATTACACTCTTAAGAGAGAGAGAAAGTTGAAAGATTTAGATGCAGCTAATTTATTTAAGGTCCCACCTGAGTCCTTTTTATCCTTTAAAGTTCCCCCAAAGGAGGAGAAAGCACACTTATAATGTGAATTTATATGCTGTGGCTATGTGAGTAGCTATACATAACCTGAAAATGCAACAGTCTCTTCAGGTTAAAACGAACAAATAACACAATCCCAAAGTGGCTTCCATCCGATTTCAATGACTGGACAAACATTTACGAATTTTGCCAGGGAAGCCGCACTCTCCTTTTCCAAAATATGATTTCAATAATCATTGCATGGTGATTGCCCTGATACCTGTCATAATGAAGAATTTTTAAAATGGCATTAAAGTATTAAAAGATGTGGTATTAGAAGTTTTAGAAAGGGAGCTGAAAAACTATAGCTAAATATTATTTTGGAGAAATTCTAGGCTATATAATATCTTTGGATAAAAGCAAACATTTGATGCTTTTTTAGTGACTCGGAAAAACAATTTGGGATTTGATTTAGCCTGAGCTTTTTATGGCGGGAAAAAAATGTTCATTTTCTGTTTCCTCTGTTGACTTGCTTCTCCCAAGGGGCGTTGTAAATGACGGCGGAAGGGGGGCATCTCCCTGCATCTTGAGTCCAGGCAGCACCCCTGGATGGGGAACGCTGTCCTTGGTCAGTGACGATTCCTTCGATGGCCCCTTATGCCCTCAGTGTGTTATCACATAAAAGGAAGGCCTCCTAGATCTCCTCCAGAGCTGCATGTAACCACCAGGGACCACCGTGGACCATATCAGGCTTCTGGCGTCTCAGAGTTAAAAGCAGGTGAATGGAGGGGATGGTGTGCTGCACTTTGTAAAAAAGACAGCAAAAGGGCCATCACGTGTGGAGGCAGACAGGTTTTTGCTGCAGAGCTGTGGTTTGAGTAGCATTGTCAAGATGTGGAGAAGCGTGTTCCGCCCGCACAGTTGGTAGTGCCGTGTACCGTCTGTCTGTCTTCTAGACACCAGGGGGCAGGGCCGAATCACCCAGCTGGAATCTCCCATCCCCATGGGTGAGAGAGCTGGCTGTTGACAATCAGGGACGGAGTGTGTCAGGACTGCGAGCGAAGGTGGCTCTCCCCATCTCACCTGTGGTCACCAACGTATTCCTCTCAAAGTAAATCACATTTTCCATTTTGCTGGGGGAGAATCTTGTACTGCTAGTTGAGATCATTCAAACTACTCTTCCTGCTAGAGAGGGAGGGTTGGCATCCCTGGCTGGGGAGCACAGGGCAGGCCAGCTGGGGCCCTCAGGGGGTTGGTGCCGGGTGTGTCAAACACCCAGGCAGTCTGGTCACTGCTGCTTGAAGCCAGACTTCTGCACCAAGGGCGACCCTTGCCCGTGGCCACCGATGCCGCAATGCTTGTCTGGCTGAATTCTGGCTTTCCAGTCGGGGGGCTGGGTCCTCCGGAGAGGGTGGCAGGCTTTGTCAGCTTAGCTTGGGGAAGCAGGCTTGAGCTGTGCTATTCATCGTGTACACGCTCCCCTTCGCCCTCCTGTCCTGGCATCTTACTGCTAACATGGCACGGGAGGGAGAAGAGGAGTGGATTGTGTGATTGGCGAGTCACCCGTCAAACCCCAGTGCGATGACTTCCCCCTTGACAGCTCTCAGAGGTGTCGGCCGGAGTAGAAACCTCGCTTCTACCAGTGCTCAAGGGAGTACCGAGCACCTTGTGGATGTGATCCCAGTGTAATTCAAACCCTACAAGTCACTTATCCTGATCTCAACTTCATTCAAACTCAAAGCAGAAAATAGCTATGGACTGTAGACAGATCTTCTTAAAGCAGGGAGAGGAACCGAATGCTTTTCAAGAGCAGCTTGTGCACAGAGTCAGACTCTTCCCCTCTTGAATGTGCTCTCCAGAAAATCCAGTGAGAGGAAGAGAAAGCACTGCAGCCATCTCTGCGCCACAGATTCTCAGGACACAGAACCTCCTGCAGGTCCAGAACGCAGGGCTGGCTCAGTGGGCTGTGGGCCCGAGGGCCTCTGGGGGATGCCGGGTGGGCTGGGAGGCTCTGGAAGGCAGCAGTTAGAAGGGGCCAGGGGCCGGCATCGTCCTCTCAGAGAGGGCCTGGCCTGGGCAGGGAGGAGTCAGTGGCTGAGTGAACCTAACAGCTAGAGGACAGTGGGAATGGGAGGCAGCTAGACCCCTCTGAGGGGCTGTGGGTGGCGCTGGCGGCCGAGCCCACCATGGCCTCCTCACGCCCAGGACTGAACTGCCCCACCCGGCACGGCCACCGCAGGAAGCCCGCTCCACAAGGCATCTCTGCAGAAGCCACCGCCCTGCTCAGAGCTTCAACTTCTGCTCCTATAAAATGAGGAGCGCTCAGGTCCCATGGTACTGGGATTCTCCTTTGTCCCCAGAGCCCACTGACGTCATTCAAAGGCAGAGCAGATGTGACTTTCTGGAGAAGGTTCCCTCAGAGCCAGTCCCAGAGCCGCTCTCACAAGTGCTGCAGCTTTTGCCTGTGTGTGTGTGTGTTCATTACACTCTTAGCCTTTGCTGGTGCTTCCTGGATGGTGCTTTGATTTCCCCCTGGGGCAAGGCAGGCGCGGGGGAGGCCACGATCTTGCTGGGGGGGGGGGGCAGGTTGGTTAGGGCTCAGCCCACCAAAGTCACGACCTTTCTCACGTTGTGTCCCAGCTGAGGGGCGCTGCCAGCGCTGCTTGAGTTCTGCCTGGACTCACACGGGGTGGGTAGAGCCGCACTCGGTCTTGGGCAGGCGCCCATGCTGCTGGTGCCTCTGTGGGAGCAGAGGAGAGAAGAGGCTGTGCCTTGTTGGCGAGCCGGACTGTCCCAGAGTCCCTGGATGAGGCAAGCCAGCCCGTCTGAGGATGAACTGCTCCGCCAGGCCCCCACCCGCCCCTCAGCTACCTCCCTGCCATGCCCGTGTCCGACCCAGCTGCCGGGGCTGCCACCCAGGGCCAGGTACCAGAGAGCTACTCTTTCTCTTCTTTTCTAGGCCCTGGAAAATGGTGGCAGAGTTAAACACTAAGGAACACTAGAAAGGAGGGGGCAAAAAGATGTTACTTCTGATTTTTCAGATAGCTCGGCCTTCGGTACCTGGAGCCTTCCGGGCCTTTACTGGAGCAGGCTTCTTCCTCCCTTTGTGTTGTCCTGGACTTTAATCTGTGCCCAGAGCTGAAAACTGCACGAACAGTTAACTTGCAAAGAGGCGTTAGGCGAGAGAAGCCTGTTCTTTCCAGGAGGGCCACCATCGCAGCCTTGCAGAGAGCCACCTGCCTGGACGCAACTGCAGGGAGAGGGATGGAAGTCAGCCTAGTCAGTCAGCGGGGGTGATCGAGGATTTGACCTTTGTGGCACGGGCTGGTCACTCATTCAGGGCTGCTGTCTGCTCGGGCCGTTTGTGCACCCGGAGCTCAGCCTCTTCCCACCCGCCCCGCAACTGCCGGCACCCTGGGTGCCCCGGGCCTGGGGCTTAGCCATAGGCAGTGTTCGTGTTGGGGCTTCATGGCAGCAGCAGCAGCTACAGCAGAGCCATCCAGGCCTCCCAGGGTGGAAGCGAAGAGTGTGAGGTCGTTGAAAAATTAGTTTGCATTTCAAGTCATGCTTACAGTTGTTGAAAAGTACAAATGCATCCCCAGAGCAGCGCAAGCAGTGAGTGGTGGTCCGCTTTTTTGCCTGTGCAGACCTTCCGGGAGCGGGCCTGCAGGCCCCTTCTAGTACATTCTAGTATATACTGTGTGTGCCGTGCTGGCAGAAGAAAGGACTGGCTTCTCTCACACGCACCCCGCCTCCAACGTAAGAGGGCTGCAGTGTTCGCAGACGCTTCCTGAGAGGTGTTTCAGCAGGCAGGTAAGTCTGTAAGCAGGGCAGCTTAGCCTGCTGGTGTATGAAACACAGTTTTCACTCTTTTTTCCTGATGAACTTCCTCCTGCTAGTTTAGGGCAGTGCAGAAATTTTTATCTTCTTTCTAAGTCAGTAATGAGATGTGAAATAAATTGTCTAAAAAAACACGGAGAAGCTTCTGATGGTCAAGTCCCAGGCACCTTTAGGCCTGGTGGCACAGTGTAGCTTTTGCATTTCTTTTTCACTGTCTTTTAAGATGCAGGCAAGCAGGAGTGTGGTGGCGCTGTGATTGGAGATCTGGCCGGGCGGGGGCAGGCCAGCGGCTGTCTCCTTTGCAGCCACTTCTTTTCGTCTCTGTACTGTTCCACCTGACCAGCGGTTATTGCATCAAGAGGCGGGGCGAGGTGTCTGCTCCCAGCCTGGACTCTGCTCAGACACTTCCAGAATCTAGAACCTCAGCTGAGCCTTCTGGGGCTGAGGTGTGCTCGTGGCTGACCGGGACCAGACCCCACCCTGCCAGGCTTATTCACAGGAGTCCTGCTGAATTAGAGGTAAACACAAACCCGTCGGGAGCACCCAGGCTGAACCTCCCTTGAGCACGTTCCCTGGGCCGCAGGATGCGGAAGGGCAGCCTCTAGCTGGTGGTTCAGTGCAGCTGCACACAACGTGTGCCTGTTGTACATTCTTTCTGATTAGCTTGCTTTCTCTCAGACCTCTCACCCCTGAGCGGCCCTCACCCAGATTTTTCAGTGGGGTCAGTGGGTCTGAATAGCACTGACAAGGTGTGTCAAAGGCCTTTCCTTGTCTGCATGTTTATCTCTGAGTGACTGAAGGCTGCCAAGGGCAGAAAAAGATGCACGTATCCCCGTGGCTCAGGGCAACAGCAGCTTGGCTTGAGGTGAGCAGGCTGGCTTGAGGAAGGGGTGCACGCACGAGTCGGGCTTATTTCTTTGCAACTTATATTTCCGGGTCAGGACCTTTCAGAGTCAGAGCAAAGTCAGCCATTCAGCATCCTGTTTAGAAAGTGATGATACAGTTCAGGGAGAAAGCAAGCTCGTGATAAAATGTGTTTTCTGGCTGGGAAGTACTCAAGTTCCAAGCCAGGAACAGAGGCTCTGGAAAGGGGAACTTCTCGGTCACGCTCCACCTGGATCAATCATGGATTGAATACGAGCATCCTTAGAGTAATTGTTTTGTTTTTGGTGTTTCACTTTATGCTGTAGTGTGAACAGCTTTTATGTTCTTTACGACAAAGAATCATAATCGAGTCACTTTAGGTCTTTTAGCTGCAAATATTTCACCCCAAATGAAAAGTTAATGATTTTTTACAAGGATTTTTTTTTTTTTTTTTTTTTTTTTTTACGATTTTTACTTGTCCTTTAGCAGATGACAATAGGGGATTCTGAAAAGTTTGGATAGAATTTTTTTTTTAATATATGAAAGCAGTTCTTCTCACCATGAAGGCTTCTGCAGAAGTCCTGCACCAGCTTACCTGCGGTGCTGTTTAAGCGGGCCCTGGGTGGACAGTGGCATCTGACGTGATGGGCACCCTGCCCCTTGACAAACACACACACTCCAAACTCCAATACTGTGATTTTAAGGAAATGGGCAAAACTCGAAGTGACGGTGATGCCATCACAGTTCAATGACACACCATTCCCTCAGCAGCTGAAGACAAAATTAATTATTGGGGGGGAGAAGTCCCTTTCATTTTGCAGTGACACTTAGTGTTTCTCAGCTTGGCTTGGGAGTAAGGTGGGAAAGGGGGAGAGGTTTTTAAACTCATTTAACACAAGCTGGAATCTCCTTTGTCACCTGTTTTCCAGCTCTGGTTCGGCCAGGGCAGAACTCTGAGGCTTGGGGGCTGGAGATCGGGCCAGCTCCCTGCTGCCCTGCTTGGCCACTTGGGCAGTGCAAGCTGACGTCGTGAACGCTGCCCCCGTGCCCAGGCCGGCCAGCAGGGAACTCTTTGAGGGCAGGTACAAATCCACTGTGTATATGTATTCTCAAATTTAAATAGATGTACATAATGAAATGTAAATGAACTGTAAAACAACCGTCTCTATTTTTCTTGACAATGATATAGCAATATATATTTGTTAAACATGCTTGTGTACTCTTCATTAACCATTTTAATATTTTGTACAGATAAGTTGATTAAATATTTTATTGATAAAACTGCTCCTGACTGGTCTTTAAAGAACTACTTTTTGAGATCCGGCCTTCCCATGTTAATAACAGCCAGCCAGCCACTGAGGCATTAGGAGTGACTGCATTGAAACAGGGGTTCCGGGCCCATGAGTCTTTAAGGTAACCACTCCCCCTTGAAACACCTCAGGCTCTAAGTCCAGGAGGACGGGGGCCCCAGGCATGGGGCTGCTGCTTCCTGGGTCTTTGTGACTGGTGTGACACTGCATAGGACGCTGTGCAGCCCCATACCGTATGAAGACACTGCATGGGAAGGTAGAAGAATCCAGCTTGGGTTCGGGGGAGAAGAGGCCAAAATGCAGTGGAAAACATTTTCTCTTTGGAAAACGAGCGCCGGCGTTTGTCATGAGTGATCGTTGCCATTCCAAGCGCAGTGTGAGTGGAAAGGTTTTCTGTTTTCAGACATATCGAGCTGCTGCAGGATCTAGAAAGCCTGGGCACTCCCACTCTGGAGGCTGCACAGTTGTGCCTTTGAATTCCAGTGGCAGAAGCCCAACTGCAGCAGCGTCCTCGGCGAGGCCAATTACATATTCTAGGGAAACCAACAAAGTCCTACAGCGAATTTGGCAGGATACCTTTGCTCAGTATTCTTCTGGACAAGTACAAAGATCTGTGCTGTGTGATGCTGTCTTGGCTCCTTCAGCATCTCTCCTAGACCAGGCAAGAGAGGACCGACCACACGGCCTTGCACTGCTGCCCTGGCTCTCACACCTGTTTCCTATGGTTGAAGGAGAAAGCTATTTCATCCGTTCCCAAGTATTTCTGGGAGAGGATAAGTGATGGAACAGCAGTTGTGGGACGATGACAAGGACTTGCCCTCACTAATGACTTGTTACCAGGATCACCTCCTCTGGGATATGGATCGGGCCAGTGTGACACACCTTTTTGCAGAGCGATGGCAGCACACGTCCGCTGTAATCCAGTGTTCCTGCAGGGTGTTAATGCCTGTCCCCTTGGTCATGTGTCCTGCTCTGGTGAAAGGTAAATCAAGAAAGTCTGCTCCTTTTTGCTTCTTACTTTCATTACTACCAAATAAAGGAGTCTCTTTCTTTGGAATAAAAATGCACCTTGTAACTCCCTTGGCAGGTTGCTGTAAACATAAAAGCTTTATGACTCTGCCATTGAAAAGCGTACAGTCTTACATTGCTTTGCTTTAACGATCCTTGGTCAGTTCTTCATTTTCTTATTTTTCACTCTCCACTTGACCTACCCTGGAATTCTGTGGTTGGAGGAGTACACTTTCAGTTGAGAAGGGCTAGTTACAAGGAGAAAGGAAAGTCAGGGGTGGCACTTAAAATTTTATCCTATTTCCCGAACACTGATGCGAGACGGTCTATACGCCCTGCACAGACTGATGCTAAAAGGAGGCGAAGATTGACTTCTCCGCTCCCCCGGCCCTGGTGTGCCCTGGAATGCCCGCTCTTTGCTCACTCCAAGGCAGGTCAAAGCAACGATGCCACCAACCGCTGCCCTGCTGAGGGCAGAGCTGCCTGACCTGGTTGTGGATGCCTTGTGCTCCTGTATCCCTGGGAAGCTCTTCTGCTCAGAAGGAACAGTGATCTGGGGAGAAACTCATCCGTTGTGATGTGTCACCAGTGTGCAGCCACCGACCGTGAGGCTGGGGGCGTCTGCTGAGCCCTAATCGCATGCAGGTGCGTGGCCCTGCAGCCGCGGCCAGCGGGAGGAAGCCCAGATGTTCTGCAAAGCCCGACGAGAGTGGGTTTGCAGAGGTGGGATCCTGGTTCCTCTGTGAGGGAGGGAGGCCCTGCAGGTGCACCGCACTCCTGGCTGTCATGGACGCCCAGTCACAGGGTCACATTCCCATCCCCAGGAAGAGGAATTTTCCCATAGACTCACCCAGCAAGGAAGTCTGTCCCAGTGTGGGGCGGTCAGCACAGCCCCTCTGCCAGAGTGTCTGAGGAATGCGATACAAAGTGAAAACGCTCTGCTGCCCCGGAGCGGGCTCTCGTGTACGGTTGCTGTGATTCCCACTTGGGGTGTTACACAGGGCTAGGGCTCAACAAGTAGTAACCGCATACTTGGTAGTTGCTAATACCCAAACTCCAGAGGTTTTCTAATCATAGAAGAACGGAAGTAACAGTTGCAGCCGGACGGGCTGAAGAATGGGCCGCGACGTGCCGTGGCCTTGCTAGTGCCAGATAGTGAACAGTCTCTGTCCTGGAATCTGTCTGACCCAACTGTGCAGAGCAAGGCTGAGGAAATGCTTAAGGGATAGAATAGCAAGTCCATGTCATACAGCCAGTTACATATTCAGTTTTGAGGAACAAGGAGTCCCAGCGACGTGATTCGCTGCTGGTCTGACTGAGGGAACTGTATTTCTGAAGACGTTGCCTATTAGGCAACCTATGCTATGTTGCTGCCTATGGCAGGAACTTTTATTAATTTAGGAAACAATATTTATTGACTATTCTGTGTGACAGCCCTATTCTATAAGCCCTGAGAACAGAGAGGTGACTAAGATACAAGTCCCATCTCCTAGGACTCTTTTTAAGGGCAGGAAGGAGTGTTGATAGTGGGGCAGGGAGGATAAAAATCTAATTCCTGAAATAATGGCAAGTACTTCAATAAAGACATGACCAGGGGACTGTGAGGGTTCAGACGGAGGGAGGGAGGGGGAGAGATAGAGACAGACAGACAGAGAGACAGAGAGAGACAGACAGAGAGACAGAGACAGAGAAACAGAGAGACAGAGAGAGACAGAGACAGACAGAGAGACAGAGGACAGAGACAGACAGAGACAGAGAAACAGAGAGACAGAGGACAGAGACAGAGAGAGAGAGAGACAGAGGACAGAGAGACAGAGACAGAGAGAGAGAGGACAGAGACAGAGAGACAGAGAGGACAGAGAGAGAGACAGAGAGAGGACAGAGACAGAGAGAGACAGAGAGAGAGGACAGAGACAGAGAGACAGAGAGAGAGACAGAGACAGAGAGAGAAAGAGAGAGAGGAGAAAGAGAGACAGAGAGGACAGAGGGACAGAGAGAGACAGAGAAACAGAGAGAGACAGAGAGGACAGAGACAGAGAGACAGAGAGGACAGAGACAGAGAGAGACAGAGAGAGAGGACAGAGACAGAGAGACAGAGAGAGAGACAGAGACAGAGAGAGAAAGAGAGAGAGGAGAAAGAGAGACAGAGAGGACAGAGGGACAGAGAGAGACAGAGAAACAGAGAGAGACAGAGAGAGAGACACACACACACACACAGAGGACAGAGAGAGGACAGAGAGAGAGAGAGAGACAGAGACAGAGAGAGAGACAGAGAAACAGAGAGAGGACAGAGACAGAGAGAGAGACACACAGAGAGAGAGGACAGAGACAGAGACAGAGAGAGAGAAAGGACAGAGACAGAGAGACAGACAGAGAAGACAGAGAGACAGAGAAAGAGAGAGACAGAGGACACAGAGAGACAGAGAGAGAGAGAGAGACAGAGACACAGAGAAACAGAGAGAGACAGAGAGAGAGAGACACAGAGAGGACAGAGACAGAGAGAGAGGACAGAGAGACAGAGAGACAGAGAGAGACAGAGAGAGACACACACACACAGAGAGAGGACAGAGAGAGAGAGGACAGAGAGAGAGACGGAGAGACAGAGAAACAGAAACAGAGAGAGGGAGGACAGAGAGAGACAGAGAGAGAGACACACAGAGAGAGAGGACAGAGAGACAGAGAGGACAGAGAGACAGAGAGAGAGGACAGAGAGACAGAGACAGAGAGAGACAGAGAGGACAGAGAGACAGAGAGAAAGAGAGAGAGGACAGAGACAGAGACAGAGAGACAGACAGAGAGGACAGAGAGAGACAGAGACAGAGAGAGAGAGACAGAGAGAGAGGAGTGGGGGAGAGAGAGAGAGAGGCCACTCTGTGGGGCAGAAGCGGTTGTATTTTGGGGAGGGGTCGAGGCACGGGCACTCTCAAAGCTGGAGCGGTTGATCCCAAAGGTTCAGGGCACAGCACAAGTTTGGAGGAACAGAGGGAAGTAAGTGCGTCTGGAGCACCCGGTGGCCGTAGCAAAGCTGCCTAGACCTGAACGCGGGACTCAGCCCCCGCTCTGACCCGCACAGGCCGCTGCCTGATACGCACCCCGCACCCCAAAGCCGCATCTGTTGTATCCTCTGTTCTTCTGACGCTACTCAGTTGTTCCCAACGCTCTCCTCTTCCCTTCCCCTGACAACCTGGCCTTCGCCGGCCCTCGCGTGACCCCTTCCCCAAGCCTCCACTCCTCTGGCCGCCTGCCCGCTGTCCCCTTCAGGAGGCAGCACGGTGCATGGGAAGGGGTGAAGCCGTGTCGCTGGGGCAGAGCCCCGCTGTCACTCAGTAGCTGTGAGGTCTTGAGCACGTCACCTGCTTGGCACCCTCGTGGTAACACACGACTGTGAGGCCTGAATGAGACGCTGTGAAAGTGCAGGGTGAGCAGCACGCTCTTTCTCTGGACTTGTTCTCTTCTCTTCCAAACCCACCCAAGTT
This sequence comes from Pseudorca crassidens, assembly GCF_039906515.1. Taxonomy (NCBI): domain Eukaryota; kingdom Metazoa; phylum Chordata; class Mammalia; order Artiodactyla; family Delphinidae; genus Pseudorca; species Pseudorca crassidens. The sequence continues at coordinate 76,673,389 of NC_090309.1, read as the reverse complement.
CCACCTGTCCTCCTGGCACCAGGAGCAGCCCTGCCACACCCTCCCTCCAGCAGTTTTCTCTTTACAGAACTGTGGCAACCCGGAGCCTTCCCCGGCCCTCACCGTTTTGCTCTGGAGATGCCTTCAACCTGCTGGAGAGGACAGACCCATGTCCCCCATTGGCTCCCCACGTGGGCCACTGTGATCACTCACCTACACCTCCAGGGCACAGAGGCAGGAATCTCAGCCCCTTGGGAACGGAAATCTTTCCTGTCCTCGGCACTCCTACAGGACAGCTTCAGCCTTAAGTCCTCAGAGATGTACTAGTTCACAGAGCACACTCAGGCCCAGGCACTGCCTGCTCCTTAAGCCCCACCCAGCAAGGAAAGGAGAAGCCCAAGGACATCTCTTCCCTCTGGCAAGAGGGGGCCAGGAACAAAGATGATGCCTCGTGTTATTTAAGAAACACTTTGCTTCCTACATCTTTTCAAAGGACTGTAAGCTCCTCGAGGGGATGTTTGGGTGTCCTGGGCTGTGTGTGGGAGGCCTGCAATGGCCTGGGGTCAGAAAGCTGTGTCGGGTGAGCGAGTGGCCTCCTCCTTCACCAATATGAACCAGAAACGCTGAGACGATTAGAATCAAATTTCAGGCTGGGTGAAACACTGCAGAAGCTGGGACATCGAGGAGTCCTCCATTGCACCAAAGAGAAGAGAGTGTAGAAGACGAGTTTGCTATCCTTCTCCTTTAGGTACCATTTAATAGAGCATCTACCAGGCAGGGTGCTAAATACTATATGCAAGACCTCGTTTGACCCCATTAAAGACAAACAAAAACCCTTCCGAAGTCCAAAAGCTAATGCAAGTACTTCTGTAGATGAGGGCCAGTGGGGGAGCGAAGGAGAGGGCTCGGGGAGGTTAAGCCTCTGAACATCACAAACCTGACAAATGACAGATTCAGGATTTGAACCCCAGTCTTCATTTACTTCCTAGAAGAAGTAATTCACTTTCTGTAAAAGAAGCAATAAGAGACAGATGCAGAAGGAGAGTGTATTTTTTTAAAAAATAATTATTCGTATATATTTCAAAATCATCTCAAACTTACAAAAATGTTGCAAGAACAAAGAACTTATTTTTCTCTGAACCATTTGAGAGTAAATTGACATAATGCCCCATGGTTCCCTGGCACTTGTGTGTCTTCAGTACAAATAAGGACATTTTCCTACTTGTCCACAATACAACCAGTGAAATCAGAAAATTAACACTGGTCTCTTATTCCCAGCTAATCTTCAGATCCCATTCAATGAAGTTCTGCAAACTGTCCCAACAGCTTTTTTTAATAACAAAAACATCTAATCCAGAATCAGGTATTATATTAAGTTGTTGTGTCTCCTCACGTCTGGAATTAAATTTAATTTTAATATAATGTAGGATAACGAAAAATCAAGCCTTTGGAGGTCACTGGCTCTCCAAGGGTTGAGTGGAGAGGCCAATGGTGAAAGGGCTGCTGCCTTGGACACCTGGCCACAAAAAGCCACAGGGGCTGCCTCTGGAGATTCTCCCCCATGGTCCAGAGCAGACTGAGAACAACTGGTCATGATTTCCAGTTTAGGCCTTTCAATCAGCCCTAGATAACCCCAGATGAAGTTATTAAATCTTTGACAAGGGCCATTCAAGTGGCTGACCGGGATATACAGGCAGAAATGCTTCTGGAAAATGGATTTCATCCACTGCTTACCAACTTTAGTCTTTTATTTTTTATTATGATGATGTTTAATAATAATTATTATTAATATAGCCAGTCTTTATTGAGAAGATACTCTTGGTCAGGCATTGTGCTAAAGGCTTTTATTTAATCATCCCATTGAATTCTTCAACAATATGAGGTACATATTATTATTAATCCTATCTTATAAATGAGGACATTGAGGCATGGAGAAATTAGATGAAGTTGTCTAAAATCACACAGACAGTAAGACCTCCAGAGTTCGCATACCCTATCACCTAATACATATGCACGGAAACATTTTTGCTTAATTCCTAATGAAATACAATGAACTTCAATCTCCTGAAATCTGATTCTTCCTTCTCTACAAGAAGCACTGAGAAAGTGGCTTTTCAGCTTAACAGAGAGACTCTGACCCGAGTCTAACTCAGGAGGATGCTAGGATTGTACCCCTCCTCCCCCAACACACAGAGATCAGGCCAGGCAAGGTCAGAAAGTGGGGGTAAAACACTTATTTTGAAAATTCATTTGGTGCTTAGATGATAAACAGGAAATTTACTTTATCATTTTACTTCTTATCATTTTTTAAGCTCTGGTAACCTTTGGTTTATCAGACATAATTTCATACATGTGGACTCCTGAAATAGGAAGCAATGTTGTAAGGTCACGCTAAAAGGAAAGCTGGGCGTGTTACTCTTCATTCCAGCAGCATGACGTACCCAGTACTTGCTTAGTACTACTGAGCATCTCCTATATGCAAGGCACTTCAAGCCATGAGACCGAGCTCCTAACATCAGATTTCTAGAAGGCTTCCCTACACAGTTGCCAATAAGGACTCTGTATGCAGCCTTGCGCCAGAGGCTTAGGCATCTACCGGCTCCTTTCCGGGGCCAAGAGCACTGCTTGCCTGGAGCGTGGCTCCTCCCCTCTGAGAAGTCATTTGCTCTGACATGGCAGCCACGCCAAAGGGTCATAACTCATACAGTGCTCACCACTGGGCTGGCACATATCAGAGGTGAATCTTTCATCAGGGGGCTTTAGGGTTTGAGAAGAAGGACAACATCCCATTGTCCTTAAGGAATGGGACACCGTGAGGGATTTCCTCTAGGAGAAAATGGAATGTTTCTATCTATCATCAACCATCTCTGCAGTCAGCGGGACTTGAGTGTATCCTTCTCATGATCTCACATGCTTCACATATCCGACAACACACTTAACATTCAGCGGTCTCTTACATTTTCTAGTAGGTCTTTCATAATTTTCTCTAGGGGAGCCTATTCTACATCGTAACTCAATTAAAATCAACTAAATTTAGATTTCCTTTTGTCTGAAAGGATCTTGCCTACCAAAATAAACTGTATGGTGCCACTGGGCATCTCGTGCAAACATAAGAGACTTTGTTTAGATCACTGTGTTCCCTGAGTCTTGGAAAATGTGTTGTTAATCCTATGGAATATTGATCAACTGTGTTTATTTCAGTCTGTAGCATGGGGAGCTGGGAGCTGATAGTTTTTAAGCCAAGAGGGTCTCACTGTTTTTCTCTTCTAATATCCAACATTCAAATTAAACATTTACCTACTAAGTATACTACTTACTACTAAGTACACCTACTGCCTTTATGTACTAGCTGTCAGTGCTTGCTCCTTGTGTCAGTATTTATATTTTGGACAGATCATCCTTTAGCCAGTCAGCTACCATATCTGCCATTTCCTGGTAAAAATAGAGGATAAAATCATGAGGTATTTTTTTCTCACAGAGTCGAATATCTCCTTCTGGAAAATCTTTCTTCATGTCTTCATAGTACTCTTTTGGACACCAACCATCTATAGTACCATAGTAAAATGTAAGCTAGAAGACAAGACAAAAAAATTTATTAGAAAACACTTCCCCTCCCAACACGGATACGACACCAGCAACCTGTAATGCTTTGAAAACAGCCCCTGCACCTGGCCCTATAAGCGAGTCCCAAGGCTCCCTCCGGAGAGTGGCTCTCAAGGCAGTGAGCTTTCATGGTTTATGGGAGCGAACCTTGGCATCTGATGGAAAGGAACTCATGCAGGGAGAGCCTGGTGTGATACATCACCCATGATCCACTAAAAGGACTCGCCAGCAAAGTTGTGTATGTTGAGGTTGAGATGGACACTGGAGAGATGGCCGATGAGGGCAAGGAAGAGTTATTGAGACATAATCACTGAGTAACTAGTAACCATTCATTATGCACTTAATAGTTTTCATACAGCCACATGTAGGCATATGGGACATGTTTGTTGGATGTATGCAAAGATGAATCAGATGGACTCTGCTTCTTAATGTAGCAGATGAAATGTTATCAGAACTCTGAGTGTCTATGACATTTCTAGGAATAGGCTCCAGGTAGTAGGAGAGTGTGCTGATTCAGTGGGAAGGTGTTACAATCCTACTTCAGGTGAAAGCAAGCAGGCTGGATGGAGACAGATCTTCCTTTGAGGCATCACTAAGACGCTTATTGACTATTGATCTGTACCAATCTCTGATACACACACACACACACATGTTCATGCATACACATATATGTATATACACATACAAATGTGTACATATGCACACATATGTGTACATATGTATGGGCACATAAGCATATATACACCACCTATGTATATATAAATATGTATATATGTGTATGTATGTGTATATACACATATACATTTATAAGCGTATACACACACACATCTTTATCTCTACGTCTAGCTCTAAGCTGCTGTTCTTCACTGAAAAACTATGTTTTACTTCTGTATTTCTGACAAAAAAAAAAAACGCAACAAAAGTGAAATCCTATTCAGAAGGGTACATACTGGTAATTTCTACCAAAAACCCCCCAAAACGAAATTTTAAGCCCCCTCTGACATCTGTTATCACTGAAAACAAAGAGTTATGCCATAAGTGGCTAGTTACAGTCTCTTGTAGTTTCCATAACACACCAAATTTGTTCACTCATTCAAACACTTAATCATTAATCTATTCAGCAAATACTTACTGAGCATCTACTCTGTATTAGGAACCTGGAAAACAGATAATAAGACAGTCTCTGGGGGAGGGAGGGACTGGAGGCACCACGTCCACAAGATAATTAGCCCAGATAAGGGCATCGGGTGGGAACCAGTGGGCAGGAAAGGTTCCCTAGAGCACTGATGTCCAAGTTGAGTTTTCAAGTTGGGGGAGCACACTGTGGGGAGTATACCAAGCAAATAAAAAGTATGAAGGAGCATGGCACGCTTGGGAATTGGAAGTAATTTAAAATGGCTGGGCTTCCCTGGTGGTGCAGTGCTTAAGAATCCGCCTGCCAATGCAGGGGACACAGGTTCGAGCCCTGGTCTGGGAAGATCCCACATGCTGTGGAGCAACTAATCCCGTGCGCCACAACTACTGAGCCCACACGCCATAACTACTGAAGCCTGCATGCCTAGAGCCCATGCTCCACAACAAGAGAAGCCACTGCAATGAGAAGCCCACGCACCACAACCAAGAGTAGCCCTCACTCGCCGCAACTAGAGAAAGCCTGCACACAGCAACGAAGACCCAACACAGCCAAAAATTAATAAATAAATAAATTTTTAAAAAAAGGCTGGAATATCGGAGATAAGTCTGGAGAGCTGGTGGAGAGAGATGAAATCATGAACAGCCTCTGTGCCCCACTAGGGAGGTGGTACCTTGTTCTGAAGTCCACAGGAGCTAACAAAAGACTTCACACAATGAAGTGACGTGATTAAGTCTGTATGGTAGGAAACTTACTCCAGCTGCAGTGACGAAGAGATTGGAGGGGATCAAGCAGAGGCGGGAGGAGGATATGGGAAATACGTGTTATTGCCCACTGGATAATTTTCTACTTGTATCATTAAATCCATTATCTGAATACGGACAGGTGAGATCACTCTTATAAAAATACCAACTTTTATTACAGTAATGTTATGATGTAACCAACATTTAAAGAGATGGTTAATTAAAAAACACTTTAAAGAGGAGAATATTTAATGTAGTACTCCAGAGAGTCAATTACTGACAAATAAACTTTGAGTTGTAGACTTATTCCAAAACACTTCATAGGGATTTTTCTGGCTTTCACCTGGGCTTTGGTTTTGAAAGCTGCAAAGGATCTGTGGCTCACAGATTTCTCACTGAATTTCCTCTTCCTACTCTCCTGTTTTTGTCACTACAACCATTCCTGGGCATGCCAAAGGTCCCAAGCCACACTTCATCTTGCTAGGGCTCTCAGCAGTGTATGAAGTTCCTCTTGATTCCTGGAGAACAGGAGAGCCTGGCAGTTGCCTGGTTCCTTCTTCCTGGTGCCGGTCTCTCTGTAGCTCTAAAATGCTGCAACCTCACAACCAGTGGGTGACTATTCTGGCCAGTTGTGGAAAAAATAAATTTCTCAGAATTCCTCAGCAACCACCCTGCCAGCTTCCCCTTGTAATACTGCTGGGAGTACAAGCTGTCTGCAGGCATTAAGGATCTACCAATAGGGCTAATAACTTTAGATTCTCTCTAAACCACTCCCTACTCTTAGCACCAAGAATCCTTTAAATTATATCTAGGAAATAGCATCTGGAACAGTCATTATGCACAGCTGTTCAACACTTCCTCAGAGTATGAAACAGTGTTGAGAAATCTAGAAATGCAAAATTCAGACTTGGGCTTGTGTCCATCAGGTCTGTTCCTCTGCTCCACTGCACCCTTGCCCGAAGACACTAGGACACTGAGAAGGGTACTGTGGGAGTCCTCACACCAGTACAAGCTACGGTGGTGAGGTCTTATGAAAAACCCTAACACAAAAGGGTCACCTAGAAGGAAAGCAAGGCAGGAAAGACCTCCCCCAATGAAGTTGCTTTGACAAGGAGGAAAGCATCACTGTGGCACCTGCTGTTACTTTCCGCCTAACTCTTCAAAGACGATTTCTATGGAGCGTTTCCTTTTCAGTGAGGCGATTACAACTGGAACCATCTCTACTGAGAAATCCAGCTTGATAAGCCTGAGCACTGGGGAAGCGCCATTCCTCCCCTCATGCATGAAGGTATCAGACAGTTGAGCAGGAGTAATAAATATGGATTACAGGAACCCACCCCTACCTTCAGGTATCAAGAGACAAGTCCTGTCCAGGTAGTTATGGGGCATGCGCTGCCCAAGGCATATGCTAGGAACCTCAACACAAAGTGATGTCAGTGTTCAAGACGGCATAACAGTGAGGATCATAGGTTTCCCATATGTTCATCTGATTTCACCTCTCAATCCTCCACACTGTAATCATTTTGAGGGGGCTGTATTTGGTTACATTTCTAAGTGATAGTGGGGTAAGGTCTTTTTGTTTTGTTTTGTATTGTTTATTTAAGTTCTTCTTCAGAAGAAGGGCTCTGTAAGAAAATCTTGGCTTACAAGTCAAACACGTGGTTATTTCTATTGCCTTTACATAATACACTGGCTCAAGATACTTCCTGATCCCTACAGATTATAAGTCACAGGCAATAGATCCGAACAGAGGACTCTGCACCTGTAACCTGAAACAGGAAACTGGAAAAGTATGGGGTGTGTGGTGGTAGTGGTGGGGGAGGGGGAAGGACAGGTGAAGTATAAAGAAAGAAATAATCGGACACCAAAGCGTAGTGGTGAAGAGTGTACACTACTACTATGTCGATATGTAAAAATGATTCGCAACAAATAACGATGACCTGATGAAAACTGAGAATGATTTGCCAGGCTCTATGCTAAGTTTTGTATTCACTGAGTCCTTATAATAATATTCTGAGGAAGGTATTTTATTCCTGTTTTACAGAAAAGAAAACTTAGGCTTAGAGAGACTAACTTGCTTAAGTTGAAGCAATTAGTGAATATAACCCAGTGAAAAACCGAGTTATAAATCCAGAGATGGCATTCCTAATCAGTACCTTTTACTACTATTTACAATTAAGAATAAACTGAACCATGGTATGAAAACACAAACCTGAAGACTGAGAGGTCTTAAACTGGTTATGAAAACTACCTGCATGTGACAATCACCGACACGCACAAAGTTGATGTATACAGTTCTGGGGTGCTGCATGCCACAGGGGTGATGGAAATACTGGAATTGTTAACCAAGAATCTCAGGCTATCAGAAGGATGTTTAAATCAAATGTTTACAAGAAAATAAATTATTTCCTATAGCTTATTTCTCCTTGGCACTTGCTTTGATATGCATGAGAGTTGATAAAGAGTATACATTATTGAGATGAAAATTATTCTATTTCCAAATTGTTACGTTAAGTAATCGTTTCTCTATTAAACACAACATTTAATTTTCTCAATTCTAGGTTTTAATTGCCCAGGATTTTGCTTTTCTCTGTGTACCTTCTATAGTAAGGTGGAATTATGGTTACTGTGATAACCATAGTTATCACAGATAGTCTCTGTGCTCACAGATATATTTTCCTTTAACTCTTCAGTTGCCCCTAAGGATACATGTCCCTGTTAAAATGTCCCTGCAAATTGCTGCAGCTTGCCCCCATAGAGCAGCCACAGTTGTCTTTTCCAATGGCTTTTTTTTTTTTAACTTTTTGCTCCTGAAACTGCAGATTCCCAGCATTTCCACCCAAAATGACTCTAAACCTATCTCCCATCTGGCAATGGCTAAGTGGTTGAAATTCAGAAGTAAGACAGCTCTGCCCTGGAGAAGCTCCAGAGTAGCGAAGAACTCAGGCATGTACAAGCTGGCCCTTAAACACAACAGGCAGAGAGAGGTACGAACAAAGTACTGTAGGAGCCAGAAGCAGGAAAACCTGACTTCTGCCCTGATTGATGCAACAAAGCTTTGTTTTCGTATTCACTGAGTTGCTGGCTTTTATGCATTACTAATAGAGGATTTATTTTAAGAACAAAAGACATATTAGAAACCACATTATGGTACAAGTTTATATATTTGATTTAGCTAATAACTAACAAAAATCACTTCCAATGATATAACAACATCGTAAAATATTAAACATGAAAAAAGCCATACACAGAAGTCTCTATCTGGTGATAATAAATATCATTCAGCTATAAAAAAAGAAGGAAATCCTGCCATTTGCGACAACATGAATGGACCCTGAAGGTATTTTATGCTAAGTGAAGTCAAACAAATAAAGACAAATATTGTATGATCTCACTTACATGTGGAGTCTAAAACAAAAAACCGAATTCACAGAAACAGACTGGTGGTTACTAGTGGCAGGGGGTAGGGGGTGGAGGAAACGGGTGAAGGTGGTCAAAAGGTATAAACTTCCAGTTATAAGATAAGTAAGTTCTGGGGATGTAATATACAGCATGGTGACTATAGTTAACACTATACTGTAATATTTGAAAGTCGTTAAGAGAGTAGACATTAAAAGTTCTCATCACAAGAAAAAAAAATGTAATTAAGTGAGGTGATAGATGTTCATTAAACTTGTGATAATCACTGGGCAATATATACATGTATTAAATCATTATGTTGTACACTTTAAACTAATACAATGTTATGTGTCAATTCTATCTCAATAAAACTGGAAAAAAAATCTCTATCTGAATTACTTCTTTCTATTCAGTAGCTGACTAGGACTACAGGCATCATAGGAATTGCTGGACAGGAGCAACAGGCTGCTGCTTCTACCCTCCCCGCGAAGTCAGACACTTAAGCCTCGACCCTGCAACCTTAAAGGAAACCTATTCTGTAACATAAGCATCTCCTTTCAGTTATTTGAAAATCCCAGCCCTCTCAGGAACAGAGAGGTAGCAGTCACAAAGCTTTAACAGTTCACTGCAGCCTTTCTGAGCAACCATTTTTAAGAACTTGAACAACTGCTGAAGAAAGGGAGATAGTTCAGAAAATTCATTTTCCGATTTACCTTGTTTCCTTTCTTTCTTTTATCTAGAACTGGCTCAATTTCCATTCTTAAAAAAATGAGAATCAGGGCTTCCCTGGTGGTGCAGTGGTTAAGAATCCACCTGCCAATGCAGGGGACACGGGTTCGATCCCTGGTCCAGGAAGATCCCACATGCTGCAGAGCAACTAAGCCTGTGTGCCACAACTACTGAGCCTGTGCTCCAGAGCCCGTGAGCCACAACTAATGAAGCCTGCGCACCTAGAGCCTGTGCTCCGCAAAAAGAGAAGCCACTGCAATGAGAAGCCTGTGCACCGCAAGGAAGAGTAGTCCCCGCTCACCACAACTAGAGAAAGCCTGCGTGCAGCAACGAAGACCCAAGGCAGCCAAAAATAAAATAAATTTATTTTTTAAAAAAGGGAACTAAAATCCCTAAAAATTAAAAAAAGTGGCTGAGGACAGAGGTGAACACACAATCCTTCACAAGCACCAAGCCCTGCTCCCCCTGAAGGCATCTAGGGGAGCAGTGGGAATTGGGTGCGAAAGGAGTAGGAAGTCCAAGCAGGTTAGGGACTGGGCTACTCTCCAGTAACTGGAATAGTCATGCATCAAAAGCCCTGCAAAATGGGGCTCTCTTCTTTCTGCACGATCCAAGTGTAAAGGGCCAGAACCTGTTCATTCCCAAATGTAAGTCACTGCTCCTTCCAGAGCAACTAGCTTCGTCTCTTTCTTACCTGGGTCTGGAGTGAGAAGCTGACCCAAGGCATCTATCTTCCTCTGGTGAGGCAGCAGAGTATGAGGCACTGGGAGCAAATTTATCCTCCTGTGCTTCTGTTTCTCCCTGGTTATATGCCTCAGGAAACTGGCAGACGTGCTGGGAAGGGTCTTGCTTAACTAACTTAGAGAAATGGCCAATTCCAGCTCATCTGAATTCTCCGTACTGGGCCCAAGTCCTGGTAAAGTTTAAGTACTACTGTGTCTTCCTTCACTGCTGTTCCTATACAACATCTCCCTTAGGCATTTTATGGGAAGCAGTGGCCAGAATGGGATTGGGGCATTCCAGGGTCACTTGGCTTCATATTTAATATTACCAAAATCTTTCATTAAAGAATGAAAATATCTGAAGGGGTGCGCAGGGGGAGGAAAAGATAGCCAAAGTCTTTTTAAAGTACTCAGAGGCATATCTAGGATATAACTAACTTTGTAATAATAAACTTTTATTGAATGCTTAGTACATGGCCAGACACTCTTGCAAGGTCTTTATATGAATTGCATATAGCATTATAGTTTTGGAACAACTGCGTGAGAATAGATAGTATTATTAAACCATTTTATTGATGAAGAAAGGAGACACAGTGAGGTCAAGTAAATTAACCAGGGTCACATAAGTAAGCAAATGGTGGAGCTGGAATTTGAAGCTCATGCTGTACCTCTGAAGATTCTGCTCCCCGATCACGCTCCACTAGAAAACTCAAGGGTATGCTGCCACAAATGAGTGCCTAAAATGAAGCTCTCAAGGTCAAAATGATTGAGATACAAACAAACCTATCTATTTCCAGGATGATTATGATATTCTGAACAGACTTCAAATTAAACAGGCAGAACTAACCATCAGTTTCAGACCGAGGTTGGCGGAAAGGCCGTCTTGGTTAGCTGGTCCAGAGAGCACATCCTATGCTCCACTAAGCGGGACGTGTGCATGTCCGAAGGATTTGCATGCCCAGATCTGCAAACAACTGTGCAAGGTTTGTTTGTTCCCAAAGGCAACATGCGCCTCTGGGCTCAGGCGGGCTAAGCAGGATGGGGAGAGCCGTAGCAGAGGGGTCTCTGTTCCTGAGGACACGCTGCCCCTTTCCCAACCACACTGTTGGCCCCAGGCTGGCCCTCTGGGGGCAGGGGCAGCACCACTTTGCAGGAAGTCCTTCCACCGCTGCCTACCTTCATCAGAAAGCAGCGTCTCATGTGCTCTCGCTGGGAACAATTGCAGACCCCTGTTGACTGATAGTGATGTTCAGATTTGGTCTGGCAGTAGCACACACCAGCTGTTTCCATAAGCCTAGGCCAAGGATGGTCACGGCAGTTTAGAATTTCCCTCCTAAGTGAGTTTTAAATGAAAACTTCAAGTTTCTAAACCAAACACTAATTCACTTTTCTTTGAATGAGACTATATCCCCTTATAGCTGAGAACAATGACAGAATGGGAATGCTGACCTCCTATTTGCCTCAGACACACCAGGTGCCTCATAACGCACAGCATACCCCAGCGGCTCCCGGAAGGACTGGGACCGGCGTGGTGAAAATGCACAGTTGATTCTCTTACTCTGCTTTATTCCATCCTGGTTCTCATTCCCGTCCCTCCCCCCTCCATTTCCGTCTTATTCATTAGTTCCTCTCCTTCCTCCCAACCTTTAAATGTGTTCCCCAAGGGTCAACCTTTAGATGTATTCTCTCCTCATACTACATACTTCCTTGGGTTACTATTTCCATGCTCATGACTCCAAATATATCCTCATCATTCCCAAATCAAAATTCAGCCCAGATTCCTCTTCTAGGCTTCACACCCATATATCCAGCTACCTGCCAGACACGTGTCCCCCGGATGTCCCACAGGTATCTCAAACAAAAGTACCAAAATGAACTGCTTTCTCAACCAGCTCCCACAGCGTGCTGGCGCTTCTTCTCCCATATTCCCTATCTTGTTACAAAATCCAAATACAGAGAACTAACCTTAGACTCCATCTCCATTCTCTCATATCCTATGGGTACTAAGTGTCTTTGATTCTACTTCCTAAATCTTTCCAAATTCTACCCCTTCTTTATCCCCAATTCCACTGCCTTAGTTCTTGTAAAAGTCTTCTAAACAGTTTTCCCACTTCAAATTTCATTCTTTTCCAACATTCTGATACACATTTCCCCCCAAATAATCCCTCTCATTGGTTAATCTAGCCACATTCCTAGGACTAACTGATATGAACTGGCACCTCTGAACTGGCTGTTCACAGACGGCATATGTTCTGATGGGTCAGTGGTTATGTCATATGGTTGTCAAACATTCTGAGTATCACCCTGATTATTACCCCCTTCCTTAAATCCTTCAATGGTTCCCTAACAACTCAAAATAGTCTCTTTAGTGTAGCATATCATGGCTTCTTGTTCTCAGGCCAGTGACCAAACCACAGTACGATACTCCCTAACCTTTTCTAGTGCCTCAAAGCAACTTCTTCACCTGGGATCTACAGGTCCACGCAGTTTCATGGGTAGATGCAGTGGCAGTTGAGGGGAGCGGAGTAATGTAAACTTGGATGGGAAAAAGAATATATCATTTTTTTTGCTAACCTCTAACAATAATTTAGTATTTCCTTCAATTATGAACACAGGCAACAAACCACAGAATATTAGAAATACCTATCTTTTGTCATCTATAAAATTACTGAAAATTTCAAATTACAGTAAAATTGTTTTAAGTAACTAAAAGTTTATGCATATCACTACATATTTACAATAGTAATTCTGACTGCTATTATATCTCATTATTTAGTTTGTTAAAGATGCACAAATTATATATCACAAATTTGCTTTTAATATATTTTGATAACTATACTTCAATATAATTTTTTTTTGGTAATCTCATGTATTTATTTCATGCGCTTAAAAAAATTATTCTGAGAAGGAGTCCACACACGACACAGCTGGAGAGATCCACGGCACAAAAAGGCTTAGAATCTGTAACAGCGTCCCTGTCCGTTCATCTAGTACACATCTATTGATGGTTCACCAGGTATCATGCATGGTGTTATGCCACAGGGATACCAAGATGAGAAAAACCTTCAAGGTGGGTGAGAGGGGAAAACCGACTGTTTAAATACTGTGTGATAAATGCAATATGATAACTTTACATATGGAGCCATGGGAGCCGAGGGGAGGGACTTCTAACCAAAACCAGGGGCTGGGGAAGCCCTCTTAAAGACGACAATGGAGGGCTTCCCTGGTGGCGCAGTGGTTGAGAGTCCACCTGCCGGTACAGGGGACATGAGTTCGTGCCCCGGTCCGGGAGGATCCCACGTGCCGCGGAGCGGCTGGGCCCGTGAGCCATGGCCGCTGAGCCTGCGCGTCCGGAGCCTGTGCTCCGCAACGGGAGAGGCCACAACAGTGAGAGGCCCGCGTACCGCACAAGAAAAAAAAAAAAAGATGACAATGGAGCCAAGTCTTAAAGGACAGGTAGAATTTAGTCAGGTGAAGAAAGAACACAACCTATGATGCCACAGGCCCTACTATATTCTTTTGGAAACAACTGAGTCTGACATATTTGCTTCAAGAAAGGGAAATAACCTTATGTAGTGCTGCAGCAGTGTCTGACACTGTAAAGTCTCTAGACCTTGGAAAGAAGGAAGGGAGACAATCAGCTCCGGAGATTTTTCAGAGTTAAAAAGGCACATTTCCCTCAAGAAGATAAAAAGTTCTCTTCATGTGGAAATTCAGTGGTAAAAAATTTGAATTTAGAACCAAAGTCTGCTGATTATGATATAATAGTTTTTTAGAGGAGGAGAAAGAATCCAAAGCCATCCACATGTGGTAGCAGAATGACTGTTTTTAGACTAAATCTCCTGTGGCTTCCTGGCTGGATGGCACAAAGATACATTTTCCAGAACCGTTTTAAAAGTTGAATAATAGATACATTTAACGATTCTTGCAACGAAATGTGTGGCTCAAAACATCTTTACAATGGACAGTCCTGGAGAGGCACAAGGTTTCTGAATGCTTGTATTTGGGCAGAAATGAGACAGAGTATCCTTGACTAGAATATTTAAAGTAGGGATATGTCTAGTCTTGGGAACTGATTTTCAAGTCTGACTAATTATCAGGGTTGTTTGGAATGCAGGGGAAAATGCCCACTATTTTGCTAGAACTATGTGCCCTTTTAAGTTTCCTTACTTTCTCAAGCAGACTGAGATATATGTTGATTCAACTTTTACCAATATTAAATTACAGCATGTTTCCATTTTTTTTCATTACAGAAACAAAAAAATTGCAATAAACTTCTTGTCTTTCTATACCTCGTTTCACTTAGGAATTGGAATTGTATTATTCTAGTGGAGAGTTCAAACTTAGCTGGTAGAAAGGACATTCAATTAATCGCAGGTAGTTGTGCATCATTAAACTAAACAATGCCTTGCTTTCCCAAACTCCACAAGTACGTGTCATGTTATCTTAAAAACAAAATAAAACCATTCCCTGTAGTTGGAAAAGTTTAGTCCTGTGACCGTGTGTTAATATTAACCTTGAAATGCCTGCCATCTACCATTATACCCCCATATTTCTCCCACAAAAGTGTCAGTAAAGTACGGTCCTGACACAGTTACCATGAGCAGCCCTCTATCTGGGAATGATTACACTTGCATATGGATTTAACTTAGGACAGGAATAAGTTAGCACCTTCCTTTGACCTCCTTCTGAGCACAACATACAAACAGAATCCAGGAATGATGAGTACTTTACAGCAGCTGGCTTCCACAGGTGGTAAGACAGGCTTTGACACATGACGGGTCTAGTCATTCAGCAAGTGTGAATTTTGGAAATGAGCATCTGCCAGTCTTATTATTAACTGGGAACTGAGTTGTTTTTATGAACTTCCAGCCTTGAGAACTTAAGCACAGCTTTGAAACAAATTCACTTATAATTTAACTAAAAAATAAAATACTGTTTTTCTTGCATTTTCACATACGTCAATGAGTGGAAACAGTTGAAAGCCCTGGAAAGAGGGTCCTTATGAGGCCCCAACCTCCCCCATTCAGGTAATGAGGGTTTCCTCTGTCTTCAAAATTTCAATCTCTGGCCAACTGCTATTTTAGAAATATGATGACCACTATGGCCGTAAGACAAACACAGACTGGCACTTTCAAAAGTCCTCTCTGGGTGAAGCTACGATAGATCGATATTCTAAAAATATTGTTTTAAGAACATATATATTTCTTGCTTTAAGATAATTGTATTGGGAGGTTATAGAAATATGAATTAACACTATAGGCAAGTTTAAGTCAAATGTCTCAAAGTTTATGAAGAGATTCTAAACCCAGCAGGATATCTAAGATTTTACTTGCAGATTGTAGGTTCCTGGGCCCTGTAAGAGTTGGTCACTCAGTGGGGCTCGTTTCATTGCATCCAGCAGATGTCACGGTTCAGCACTGGACTGCAAAGCTCTATATTAGCACAGTCCAACAGAAATACAAAGGCACACTGGTAATTTAAAAACTTCTACTAACTGCATTTTAAAAAGTATAAAGGAACGAATGAAATCTCTTTTAATAATATATGTTATTTACCCCCACGTATCTAAAATATTATCATTTCAACAGGTAATCAATATAAAAATATTAATGAACTATTTTACTTATTTTTTCGGTACTAAGTTTCTGAAATTCAATGTGTGTTTTACACTCATGGCACATCTCAATTCAGAGTAGCCACAAATAACCACATGTGGCTAGTGGTTACCGTGTTAGATGGTACAGCTCTATCCTATTCAGCTGTACAGACAGACAGCTGTATGGACAGACAGACAGATGATGCCATGGGAGTACCAGGGCCACCTTAATTCTAGGGTGCTTAGACATATTCTAAACCATGGCCCCTCACAGTTTCAGAAACTGTGCTTCCAAATACGCCTGTGTTAAGATTCTAGCACTTACAGCAGCAACTCAAAAATGCTAAATATTTCAATTGTTGCCTTTCTGCACCTGCTTGTATAGAAAACTCGCCTTGGTGTCAGCTGGGCATTCCTACTCTAATGCATTGGAGAATAAGAGAGACGGGCTCACTGGATCATCAGATCATAGGCATGTTAGTTCTTTTCCAATGTTTCACTTATATTTTAATATAACTCATTTCTTCCATAAATATTATTGAGAGTCTTTTCAGTACAAAGCTCTAGAGAGAAGTATCGATCCTAAAAATAAACCCAACAAAAACAGGTGGCAAAACATATTTAAGTAACTATGTAGTCAGCTTTACTTACTTTCTATGCAACTTTCAAGGACTGCCTTAATGTTAACTAGAAGTAGAACTTGATCTGAAATTTACAAACCCATGAGGTCTTACAGAGTCTAACCAACTCTAGCCTTTCATCCTCAGTAAGTATTGCTGCCCATCTACTTACCTCCTTGTAGCACTAAAGTGATTACCTTAGATAAATGTTCCTTTATGGTTTCATTGTCTCTCTTCACCACCTCCATCATTTCTTGGCTCCCAAGGTAGGCAGCATTAACTACATTAAAAAAAAAAAAAAAAGGCAAACAGTTAAAATATATAGAACAAACACAAATGTCAAATTAATTGTAGTATATTCCTGTTTTACTCTTTTCTTTTGCCAAATGCTATGTGATGTGAGATATTAGTGAGGCCAAGAGAGGCATGTGAGTCAGCAACATGCACTGTCTCTGGAAACAAGAGCATGCCCTGTGGAAGAACCTCTCTCACCCTCGCCTGGCTTTCTCAATAGCAACGTTAGCAGGATGATGGCCTAATGTCAGATACCACAGCAGATGTGTGTAATCATACCTGATCAACGCATTTTTATGATTTAAGGATTAGAATCACAAATTTTGACAGATAAATCATGTATACCAGGGAAACCACACATAGTTATGAACATGAAACCATCTCGATAATTTTTTAAAAAGGACACAACTAAAAAGACTGTTTATTTTAAAACAGGTTTAAGTGATCTTTAGGAGTTGCTTATGAGGGTTAGTTCTATTATACTGACTGTGGAATGAGCAGAGTGACCCTCATTTTCGAGATGTCAAATAACTGAGAAAAAGGAAGAACGCCAGAGATAACATGAATTGATGTGATTTTCTGGTACTGCTACACAAATTTTCATTTGATTCTTTGTGCCTTGAATTCTACTTTGATTGGTGTTATTATTGTTACTTTGCTTTCTTTTTGGCATCATCTGCCTATTTGTCTTTTATTTTTAATCTTTTGTCATATGTTATGTCTCTTGAAATCATAAGTAGATTTCTTTAAAAACAAAATTTAAAGTCTCTCTCTCTTAAATAAAGGGACTTAACATACTCACGTATATTGATATGAAAGATATTTGGTCTGACTCCAGTCAGTAGGCAGAATAAAGTAAATAATAAAGTTCACAGCAGGAATTAATGAAATAGAGACCAGAAAAACAATTGAGAAACTAAATGGAACTAAAATTAAGTTCAATAACTGATAAATCTTTAGGCAGACTGATCAGGAAAAAAATGTGAGAAGACATAAAACATTACCAGTATCAGGAAAGAGAAATGACAACCCTTCAGATAATACAGACATCAAAAGGATAATCAAGTAATTTTGTGGACAACTTTATGTCATGAAATTCAATAACTTAGATGAAACAGCCAGTCTGCCCAAAGACACAAATTTGAAGCTTACTTAACAATAAATAGATAACCTCAATCGTCTTATATCTATTAAAGAAATTAAATTTGTAATTTAAAGCCTCTGCACAAAGAAAACTCGAGGGCAAGATGAATTCATTGGTCCACTCTACCAAACATTTAAGGAAGAAATAATATTGATTTTAAATAAATTCTTCCACAAATGACTACACATATATAGATATTTAATTTTTGACAAAGGTAGCATTTCAGAGCAGCAGAAAACAGGTGGTCTGTGGTAGGCAGAATTCCCAGATGACACAAATACTCCTTGCCCTTTACAATCCCTCCCTTCTGAGTGTGGGTGAAACCTGTGAGTGTGATGACATATTACTCCCATGACTAGGTTATGTTATAAAGTTGAGACGACTTTAAGGGAGATTATCCCAGTGGACCTACCCTGATCACACGAGTCCTTCAAAATTTGAGTTCTCTCTGGCTAGTGGCAGAAGAAGTCACAGATTCAAGGCACTAGAAGGATTAAATGCACCACTGTTGGTTTGAAAATGGAGCTCATGTGAAAAGGACCTGAAAGTGACTGACCTCCAGGAGCTGAGAGGGACCCCTGGCTGACAGCCAGCAGGAAAATGGGGACTGCAGTCAAAAAGCCACATGAATTGGATTCTGCCAACAACCTGAATGAGCTCAGAAGTGGATTGTGGGATATGCAGGGGTATAAAAGAGGCTTCTGAGATCCAGGCAATGGTGATCCTTGAGCTGGGAGGGAGTTATATGGGAGCTTGCTTTCTGATAATTCATGGAGGTAAACATTTACATCTTAAGCACTTTTCTGTAGTGTTATTCTTGAATTGGAAAAAATATAAACATTCAAAAAACTTGTAAGGAATCTTACATTTCTTAAAGTAAATTTTTCATCAGGGAATGTACCTCACCTCACCTTTATTCTTATTCTTGTTTTTCCTGGTAGTTTCCCATCTAAGTGTACTTTTTTGTTGTTTTTAGAAAGTAGAATACCAGTTTCATTTCCAGTAATTGCTCCAAGGAAGCAATTATCTTTTTCTTTCCTCAAAAATGCTCATAGGGCTTCCCTGGTGGCACAGTGGTTGAGAGTCCGCCTGCCGATGCCGGGGACACGGGTTCGTGCCCTGGTCTGGGAAGATCCCACATGCCGCGCAACGGCTGGGCCCGTGAGCCATGGCCGCTGAGCCTGTGCGTCCGGAGCCTGTGCTCCACAACGGGAGAGGCCACAACAGTGAGAGGCCCGCGTACCGCAAAAAAAAAAAAAAAAAAAAAAAGCTCATAACACAGCACAGTGGCCAAAAACAATAATACTAAATAGAAGTGTAATTTCCTAAGGGGAAAACACATTTCTCCTGGCAATGACTATCAACAGCATTCCTGGAAACCTAGCAGAATTCAGTTTCAAGCACCACAGTGAAGGAAATATCTAGTAGCAGGAGTAATGGAAACAAAACACGAAGGGAAGAGAATGGTTTAGAAGAATGGTACTTATTTACTTTTATTTCCTTAAAAATCTAAATACAGGTGTAATAAAAACCTCACTGAGTCTAATGTTCTATTTTACTTGCTACCATCATCTTCTGAAATCTGCTTAGCGTTTAAAGATCACTACAGGACATCAACTCCCAGTGGAGTGGCTGAGGAACGAAATGAGTGAGGGCTAAAGTTGGAAGACCAATAAGACATTCATCTCCCAGGCTAAATGGTGCCACTAAATTCTCCAAGTACACATAATCTACAATAGAAGGCTGCCTTCTGTTTAACTCAATCACCTATCTTGATGCCATTTTGTCTGTCTGGAAAATTCCCAACTGATCTTCAAGTCCAAATTCATTTGTCTTCTCCCTTACTTATCTAGATAGAACTAATTTCTCCTTTTCTTGGTACCATTCCTGACCTGTATCTGTATTTATAACAGTCGTAAGTGTGATATGTTAAAATTCTTCACATTTATCTCCCCTACCATGCTATATAAATATATATATATATATATATAAATATAGCAGCAGCTATATTTCATTTATTGTTCTCTCCAGTGATTATGCAAGTGCTTGGTTCATGGCAGCTGTGAGTTAAGGGCTGTTAAATAAAATAAATGGGAAGGGACTCGGCCAGTGTTTTCCTTATTTGCGGGCGTAGGAGGGAAACAGGTCAGGAGGAAATACCTGCTGCCTTCCTTGAAGTGGTGCAAGAGCTGACATCACAAGAGAGGCCAGAACACTGACATGGTAAGCCAAGCTGGCAGATACTCGTATAAAACTGGGACAAATCATTGCAGGCAAGAGTGGCAATCTAAGAGCTTCTGTTGAGACTGGCCCCAGACTAGGCCACATAAAGCACTGGCCATAGCAGTGAGGGAAAATGCAGAGGGAAGAAAAACCACAATGAATGATACAATAGGAGGTCTGGGGGAGATGTACGAACAGTTTTCTGAAGTAGAACTTGGGGGTTGGAAGCCAAGTTGCCCTGCTGTTTTGGTGGCATGTGATCCAATGCCATTAGCACAGTTTCACAGTAGAATGCCCCAGTTTGTTCAGTTTTGCCTTTATATTGGGGAGGGAGGATTGATGGTGCTGAAGCAAAGGGAATTACTTGAACTGGGCACAGTTTAATTAGGGCAGGTGAAATTTGGAGGTAGGAAATCTCCCATACATGGGTGTGTACACTGCAGTGTAAAATGTTATTGTTACTCCTGGTCTGTTCTGACCAAGATATTATTTCTAGTCACTTTAATATTCTTTAAAATGGCTGTTAGGTTCTGTATGTCCAAAGTATGCCATAAGGTTTAGAAGAAAAAAACCAGTCTCTTAAAAAAATGCTCCTTACAAGATTTGCTGGATTAGAAAGAGGGTTTGGTATATTTACCTCCATGATGGGAGGGTGGCTGAGGACAGAAGCCACTAGGAAGCACACAAATAGAGGTAAACAGCAAAAAGTTTTCATTTAAATTCTCTTTAAAATAATAAGGGTACTACTAATAATCACGGGAACCAAGACAGGCTCTCCTGTGGATAGGTGCATCTAGACGTGCTTCCAAGAGGGTCTCCCATAAATAAACTGCAGACCCCAGTCTGAGGTGGTCTTGTCAGGGCTTGAGAAGCCCAAAGACATTCTGGAGGGGGCATGGATGTGGTAGACTTTAGTTATGGTGAAGAGGATGGAGTTAACTGTCTAGGTTACTAGTTAACTAGTATGGATGGAGTTACTAGCTAGGTGTTTGGTAGGTCCATGGAAGATGGGTAGGTAGGTAGGTCCAAGACCATCTTGAAGTAGGGATGTAGTAAATACTAGTACCTACCCAAAAGCCAATACAAACCCCCTCATTTCCTTGACTAGAGACATGGGAAAGTCAAAACATATGGCTTTTCCACATCCCTTATAGCTAGGGATATGGCCTAGTGTTGGCTACTAGAGGCAATGGAGAGGCAAGGTTCCTGGGGGAGGACTTCTCTTCCTACATAAGCCAAAGCCTCATCAGGAATAAGCCTCTGCTTTTGCCCCATTTTCCTTAATTCCATCTGAATGTCAGGCATGAGGCCTAGAGTAGAAGTCATCATGTGATCACGAGATGACGAGCATGAGGATAAATGTGCTGAGGACAGAGTGGAAATCCAGAAAGAACGCACATCGTTGATGGCACTGTTGAGATACTATTCATCTCTGGACTCTCCCCTTTATATTTCTTGGTGCATGAGAAAAATATCAATAGATCCCTATCTGTTTAGGCCACTGTAATTTAGTTTTCTGTTATCTGTAGCCAAATTCAGTCTTAGCTAATAAAAGCAAATAAAAATGGGGTCTCTCGATTTTCTGGGTGTTTTTGGTTAACAGGGGTTGATGTTGTTGTCAACTTCCTATCAGATTCTGGTACTTGAGTAGGGGAGGAGGGTGGCATCAATCTTTATCTATACATACTAGATCCTCCCTATAGGAGGGAAGAGGTAGGAGCTGACTGCAAAAAGGCCGTTCCAAGGATAGCCCCTCCTAGCACATCTTCTAACTGGTCCTGAGGCTGGCAAGATGTTACCAAATGTAGAGGAGTTAGGTGCGAGCCAAGCAGGGCTGCATGGTAGCAAAATTCTTGGGGCCGAGGACAGACTGTGAAACTGGATAGTCCTGGAGATGTGAGTATCCCACGCTCCAGCAGAGTTCTGTCCAGAGCTGCTCAGGCAAAGTTCAGGCTAGGCAATCAAGAAGCATAAACCAGGAGAGTTTGTCAGAAGTTAAGCAGGATTACACATGCTCAGAAACCCAGATGAAGTCTTACAAGGGCCAGTTCTTTGGTAGGTCTTTATTTTTTTCCCCGATCGTTTTCTACAGTTTCTATTTGTGCCAATTGTGGCTTTTAACAATGTAAAAACCAGATCTAAAAAAGTAATTCTCCCATTCTAAAATTTCTGCGTAATTTGGAGTAATGTTTACTATTCACGTGTTCCTCCATAAGCCAAGACCTTCGTTATTATAACCATTGATTTAGTCTGCAAACAGATAGTCTTATCTATGTGATATTGAGTTCACCAAAGTGAAACACACAACTCAAGGTGTATGATTTTTTAAAAAATAATACAACTTTTAGAGTGGCAGATAATTTAAAGATATATATAAATTTCTATAGAAAAAAATAATAAAACCTTCACTGAGTCATTTACTTCTAAACCAGAGATGATATTCTAGTACTGTATCTAATCACCTTTTGCCCTAAATCCTGATACTGACCACACACACACAAAATCTTTTCCTTCATTGCTGAATTTTAGGCTAAACTTCCATGAATAACTAAAGCTGAAGTTGGCTTTTATAAATGGATTTTCCTAAGCTACACACATAAATGAGAGAATAGGTAACATGGCAGTCTGGTTTTGTCTTATTCAAAATATTATTCTGGGATTAAGTCAAAAATATGCTGAGAAGAAATTTGTGATTTTTTAGTGAAGCTTATGTGTCAGTTCATTGAATAGTTCTGTTCATTTCATATCACTGTATATGTTTTTAAAAGTTATTTCCATATTTGATTAAGGAAAGGAAAGATTAGGAAAGTGTCTTTTACAAGAATGTATGCAACAGAAGTAACGTAATCTACCAGGAATGCCCTTTGTCTGCACTATGTTTTTCTAGTTAGGTAACTGAAAGGAATTAAAACATCAATTTGGCCTAACAAAAAGACCCTAGAATATTTTTTAACATTAATTATCTTGACCTGTGATACTGCTAAGCTAAAATATATTTGCTTTTAGCTTTGATCAGAAAATCCAATTCAGCTGTCTCCCTCAAAAATTTATTTCTCATGAAACAGAAGAACATCTATTCTAAAGAAAATGTGTAGTAGCAAATATTCCAGATTTAAAATTAAAGAAAAAAACCATATATTTTCTTTAAAAATAACATTCAAAACAATCTAGTTATATCAATTGATCTAATGAACACTGTGGTAAAGTTTATGAAGTACCCTAATTGAATTAGGGCTCCTCTATCCTGAATGCTGGATAGGAAAGGATGTTTCACTCAGTCTGCTGAAGAAGGCTAACACATAGCATCTCAGCCTCTAAGAAGCACCATTTCTGCCAAAAGGACAACAGCATTTGAAATACTTGAATAATTTGGTTCCTTGAATTTTTCAGACCTTACTACAATAAAAAAATATGTGTATAAACTAAAGGATACAGAAAATCAGTTTCTATCCAGATAGGTCAGGATTTATTATCCACTACTTGGACTGGCAAACTTCCTCCATTTGTTTCCATAAGATTTCTGCTGAAGCACAGACATTACATAATGTGAAAACACCCCAAGTCCTCCTAAAAGTCAAACTGGTACGCTAAAGGTCATTGTCTGGATGACAGTCAAGCCACAGAGAAGCAGGTCTGGAGGAGGAAGGTCCGGACGGCATAGATTTGACCACTGAAAATGATCTCAGACCTAGTATTCCTTTCCCCTAATGACCCCTATCTTTGTGTAACATGAAAATCATGTCACCAACTCAAGTGACTGGTTTGAGTATCGATTACCCTTCACCATTCATGGGATATAAGCTCGGGAGGAGCGCACTAATCATCCGCAAGGGCCAGGGTCTTATCTGATGAGTATCAGTCCCTCTCCGCAGGGGCCTTCTTGCATTTGTCACAAGCAAGGGAACAGGAATCACTAGAGGCATGGCCAGGGCAAGCCTGGGTAAAGGCAGGTTCTGTGGTAGCTGTTGCAAGAGGAGGCAGGGGCGACACGGGACCCAAAGGGGAGAGGTATAAAGAGGCCGGCTAGGATGATTGCAATGCTTGCTTAAGGGTTAGCCTATGGTCACTACTAGGAGACTGAACTAAGTTCCCATGCAGAGAATAAACCAAGAACACAAAGCAGCAAGAAGACAGGTAATTCTTGCCTCCTTTCTCTTTACCCAAGGTTATACAGACAGGGTGGGTAATGGGGAAACAAAAGAGACTACTGAAGTACTAGTTACTTGGATATCAGAAAGGCAGATCCAGAAGGAAGAGAAGAGAAAATCAGAGAAGGAAAGGATGTCAGAAACATAAGGGCTGTGCTCCAAAAGTTTGTTTGCAAGTTGGTTGTTTGGAACAGAGATAAAGCAATGTGGCTGAGTGTTTAGTCTGGTCTAAAAGTCTATTTTGCACACAGTATAACTCTACTATGAGAAAGAAATCCCAGGGTTCCCCAAGCAACAATGCAGCTGGAAGGCTCTGGTTGCCTTGAGTCAGGGAGGGGACTGTGTCCTATGCCCAAACTGTCTTGCTCCTTGATGCCTGCACTTGCAGCTCCAGGAAGACTCAGTAAGAGGTCAATCACTGCAGCTGAAAGGAAGATTCCCTTCTCTCAAGTGCAGCCTATGGAGCCTACTTCTTCAAGAGGGTGTTTACAATTCTGTTGTAGAAAAATTGAAAAAAAATCTTTATATAAGTACCCATTTTAATGAAAAAACATTAAACACGTCATATGTCATATGTGATGTGTTACATAGTCACTAAATATATATAGAAAAACAAATAAAACTTTCTTATATCCCATGTGCTGATTTGGGTTTAGAAAATATTTCCCTATCTAATGCCTATCAGAAACCCAGATGTTTTGGGTGGAGTGTTCTATAAATGTCTATTAAATCCTGTTGGTTGATACTGTTGCTAATTTATGTATATCCTTGCTAATTTTTTCTGTTCTATCATTTGGCTGATTGTTGAGAGAGGGGTGTTTAAGCGTCCACCTATAATTGTGCATTTGTCCATTACTCCTTTCAGTTCTATCAGTTTTTGCTTCATATATTTTGCCGCTCACTTGTTTCATGCATACACATTTAGAATTGCTATGACTCCTTGGTAAATTGAACCTTTCATTGTTATTATTATGTATTGTCACTCTATGTTCTTGGTAATTTTCTTTGCTATGAAGTTCACTTTATCTGATATTAATATAGTCATTACTAGTTCCTTTTGATTAATGTTTGCATGATGTATCTTTTCCCATTCTTTTACTTTCAGTCTACCTATACGATTATATTTTAACCAAGTTTTCTAAAGACAGTATATATTTAGGTTCTGTTTTTTAATCCACTTTGTCAATCTTTATCTTTTAATTGGTATATTTTGACCATTTACATTTAATGTAATTATTGGTATGTTAGAGCCTGTATGCCATTTTATTATCTGTTTTCTGATGGTTGTCTGTTTTCTATTTCTCTGTGTTCTTTCTCTGGCCTTCCTATATTTTTTAATAAATGTTTTAGAATTCTATTTTGATTTACCTATAGTGTTTTGGAGTATGTCTATTTTTATAGATTTTAAAGTGGTCATTCTAGGTATTACATTAGATATGTAACTTAATACAGTTTACTGGTGTTGACATTTTACCAGTTCAAGTGAAGTACAGAAGTATATTACTTCCCTTTATGTTATTTTACCCTCCCCTATTTATAATATAATTGCCTTAAATACTTCTGTATACACTTAGATCATATCAATGTTATAATTTTTGCTTCAACTGTTAAACATAATTTAGAAATCTCAAGAGGAGAAGGAAAAATGTAATTACCCACATTTTTTCTTTCTGTTCTTTCCTTTCTAAACGTTTCAAGATTCCTTCTTTGATCATTTATTTTCAGTTTAGAGAACTTCCTATAGGTATTCTTTTAGGATAGGTCTGATAGTTACAAATTCCTTTAGTTTCCCTTCATTGGAGAGTGTCTTAATTTTCTCTTCCTTCCTGAAGCACATTTTTGCTGGATATAGAATTCTGTATTGATGGTTCTGTTCTATTTACACTTGAAATATATGCCATTTCTTTTGGCCTCTATAGATTCTGAAGAGAAAGTAGTTGTCACTCAAATAGATTTTCCTCTATAAATATGTATCATTTCTCTCTGGCTGCTTTCAAGATATTTTCCTTACTTTCGTTTTCAAATGTTTATGTGTCTTGGTGTGGATTTCTTTGGGTTTACTTATTTGGAGTTCATCTAGCTTCTTGAATTTTGTAGGTTTATGCCTTTTACCAAATTTGGGAAGTTCCTATTTTTATTGTTATATCTTTATGTTCCCTGGTTCTTTCCTCTGTCTGCTCCATTTTATTGTTGAGCTCAAACACTGAGTTTTTAATTTGGCTATTATATTTTTCAGTTCTAAATTTTCCATTCAGTTTTTCTTTAAATCTTCTCTTTCCTGAGACTTTTTTTTTTCATTTTTTCCAACATGTTTATTAATTGCTCATTGAAGTATTTTATAATGACTGCTTTAAAATCTTTGTCAGAAAATTCTAATATCTCTGTCATTTGGTATTGGCATTTATTATCTTCTTCCATTCAAATTGAGATTTTCTGGGTTTTTGGTATGACAAGTGATTTTTAACTAAAACAAGGACAATGGGATATTATGATACTCCTGATCTTATTTAAACTTTCTATTTTAGGTGGGGTTTTTTTGGTTTTTTTTCCCTGACACTTCTTCAGCAAGGGAAGTGGGGAAGGAGAAGTGCCATCTCACTACTGCCAGGTGAGGCAGAAATCCAGGTTCTCCATTTGGTTTCTATTGACAACCAAGGGGTGGAAGGGCTCCTCATTATTGCTGGGCATGGGTAGGAATTCTGACTCCCCACTAGGCTTCCATTATTACCATCCCAGCCAGGAGAGGCAGAATTGCCTTACTGCTTTTCCCATATGATCCCCACTGATCTCCTAGGAGTGGTGGTGGTAGTGGCCTCATTACTGCTGGGCAGTGGTGAAAGTCCTGCTTCTCCAACCAGCCTCTTCTGGACACCACGCTAGTGAGGAAGGAGAGGTGTGCCTCATTACTGTTGGGTGTGGGGTAAAGTCCAGGCCTCCCACTTGGCCTTTGCTGATTTGGGTAGGGATAAGGCCACGGTTTTTACTATGGTGCATGGCTAGATTAGGGCAGTCATTATCCAAAAGTTTCTTTTAGAAAGGCTGTCATTTTCCTGGTCCTCTGGCTATAGAGTGCAGGTTTTTTTCAGGGCTTTTTAAAAATCCACACCCATTGGTATTTCTGGGTCACTGGCTCCAAGTCTAGGATACATGTGGTAAAAAGAAAACCCAGGGAACTTACCACTGTGTTGCTCTGTGGGTCCCAAAGTCCCTACATAGTCTGCTTTCTTCTCCACCTTTCAGAGTCTTATATTTGTTTTACATATAATATGCAGGATTTTTAGCACTTAGTAGGAGAAACAGGGAGACGAATACATCTATTTCATCTTCCTGGAAGCAGAAGTCCTTGGAGGAAAATGGATTCCTTAACTAGAGAATGCTTTTTTAAAATCCTTTCTAAGGGTAAAAAGAAAAAGATTAAAGAAGGGGAAAAAAAAAACCTTGTAAACTGTAATGACTTATTGAAGTATACGTGGAGTAGTTTTATATATGTTTGCCAGAATTTCAAATGATTTCCATTTGATCTCAATTTCCAAATGTGTCCAGTCTAACTCTTGATTGGATCAATGACTGAGAACCAGAGAGGGGAAGGGACTAAATTGAGGCCGCAGAGGGAGTCTGAGGCAAAACCAAAATGAGAGTTGAGGGTTTCTGACTTGTAGTCAGTGCCATTTTCACTTACTAGGCCATTTCTTTCTCTTCTATGAGGGAAAAATAAGGGGCTGGACCAGAAGGTCTTCAAGGGACATCTCCAACTTCAACGTTTTGTGATTTTTATGACTGTCCTGAGCCTTGCTTCCCTACTCCCTATCTCATCTTCTGCTGCTACTGTGCTAAGCCTATAACAAAGAATGAGAGTTGGGGAGAGCATAAAAATCCACAAATACAGAAAATATATTGAACTTTGTATTTGTGATGACTGCTTCTTGCTACACATTTAGAAAAACACCTCCCATACAATCTGTAGCTGTACGATTCTAAAGGCAGGGCTGTGACTTGCTTCTGGATTCACTGTGCACATGATCTCATGGCACTCGACGTAGGTGAGCATGGTAAACTTTACTCAGGAGTCCTGCTTTTATGACTGAAAGGAGCAAAGAGACAATAATAGCAGCAGCTATGGTAAAAGGAAGTTTAACACCGTGGCATATTGCTGGAGTTCGAACACTACCCACTAGTTGTGTGACTTCAGGCAAATCACATAACTTCTCTGAACCTCAGTATCTTTATTTGTAAAATGGGGACAATAATAATACCTAAACCTTATTAGTTCTTCTGAGGACTACAGGTTAAAGCTTAGAACAGCAGCTATTAGCTGCTGCTGCTGCAACTGTTGTTATATCATTCATTGGAGGCTTATTATAAATAAAATACTAGATAGACACTTTGCATATATTATCACATTTAATCCTATAATAATCTTTTGAGGTATGGGATATTATTATCCCATTTTATGGATTAAGAAAGTAGCATATTTTATTATTAAAATCATTTGTAAATATATAAATTAGTATTAACTAAACAGATAAATTACATTTAAAAACAGCATTTGAAGCCAAGAAGTAAAGTAGCAAAAACATTCCCTGGCACATTCAGAAACCAAAATCAGTAACGCATCCAGTGTTACATTACCATGACTATTATTTATTATTAGTTTTATAACTCAGACTTCTCCAAAAACTTTTAAAGAGCAAAGTAAAATCATAGCCTGTTCACTCTATGGGAATATTAGGCCTGATTTCCTTGGGCTGATTTTTGCAAAGTTCACATACTGAGCTTAACAGGGCACACCCTGGATTCCTGTAAGGACTCCATATATACTCGATACAGAAGAATTCTTTCTCATCATCCTGTAGCTAGAGTGGAGAATCAGAAGGATAAGGTTTAAAATTAAAGCTTGATGAGGCTTTTCTGTCATTTAGAATACCCCCCACTATTTTCTTTTTATTTCTAGTTTTAAACTTTTGGGAGAAAAATACAACAAATAATTCCTTGCTTGATACTCATCTACTGTCTGAGCTTATTCTCTTAACACTTTCTGATACAAGAATAAACATATACATTTTAAAATGTGCTTACTGAGGCAGAACGGTTCCAACATATTCAGAAACGAAAATTCACTCTGTAGGTTCATCCTTCGAAGGAGCATTCTGATCACCAAGGATTTGATTTTCTCAGGCCACGGTTTAAGTAGTAAGTAGCCAGGAACATAGAAAGCATATCGAAACCAGCACAAAAGTGGAGTGGCGAGCTTGCCTCTGGGTGACTCAGACATTCGCTCAATTGTTGGAAAGAGCAGAAAAGAGCGAATTACCTACAATAATAAAAAAAAAACAAACACACTTTGATGAGACGTTTTCTTAAGGGATAAGTCATTGCTTTATTGTTTCTTCTATATAGTATCTACAAAGGACTGGGTTTTATAATATGGCTAACAATCTATTCAGACTGAGAAGAAGTACCACCCACTGCCTTCTCAGCCCTCAACCAACCTGGGTAGGATATAAGGATGCCCCTTAAGTTGCTGGGGTTAATTTTCAGGGTGAGGAGGAAATCAGATTCCTAGATAAGTTATTGATTGTGACGGCAACTCACAATCCCTTTGAAGGATTGCTGAAAGTAGAAATGAATGTACCATTTCAGTAGTTATACCAACTTGACTGACTAATGATGTCAAAAGAGAATAAAGCTACATAAAAGACTCCATTTCTGGTCAGAATTTCTTTTATTGATTATATTTGGAGATAGTTCACTTTTGAAAAGCTCCTCTATTCCTTAATCTTACCAGCCAAAGATAATCTTTCATAGGACCAAATATATTTTTAGCAACTGATTCAACCTCAATAAAGTGTAGGCCAGGGACAAAGGAAGCTGGGAATTTCTACCTATGTGGGAAAATGTTTAAGGACAAAAATATCATTTCAACTCATCAGAATATCATGAAATATATTTTAATAATACACCAGATGAAAAGAGCATCGCTAAAACATTTAAAATTTACCATTATTTACCATATTAATATTAAAAAATTAATATATAAAAATAATTTATATGGGGATCAGAAAAGTCAAAATAGTTAAGTATAATCCATATTAATAATAGGATAACATAAATGGAACAGCTCATCAATGTTAACAGATTGTAGAACAGGAAATGAGAATGGACTTTAAAAAAAACCTTTTTTTTTTTACTTTAAAAAAAACTTTAAAAAACTTTTTTTACTTTTTAAATTGTTTTAAATTGTTAAGTATAACATACAGAAAAGCATATGAAACATAAATGTTCAATTTAACAAATAATTTATAAAATGAACAGCTGTGTGGGTCAAGAAAGAAGACATTGCCAGCATGGCATCTTCCCATCACAACCCCTTCCTCTGCTCACATCTTAGGTAATCTCTATACTGATTTTCTTACTTTACTTTATATCAATACTTATCATTCCTTAATACTATAATCACTTCCTTATTTTGCTTTATATTAATGCTTATCATGCTGCTATAGACTGAACTGTGTCACCCCCAAATTGATATGACGAAGTCCTAACTCCCAAGGTGACTGCATGTAGAGAGAGGTAATTCCGGTTATATAAGGTCATAAGAGTGGGGCCCTAATGGATAGGATTAGTATCCTTATAAGGACAGACACCTGAGAGCTTACTCTCATCCCAAGAACACACAGAGAAGAGGTCTGGCGAACACACAGACAGAAGGTGGCCATCTACAAGCCAGGAAGAAATTTCACTGGAAACTGACCATGCTGGCATGCTGATCTTGGACTTCCAATCTCCAGAACTGTGAGAAAATACATGTCAGTTGTTTAAGCCACCCAGTCTATGGCATTTTGTTATGGCAGTTCGAGCAGACTAATACCTATCCCTTAATATCATAGTTAATTTTTGTCTGTTAATGAACTTTATATAAACGTAATCATGCAGTATGTTTTTGTATTTTACTTGCTTCACTCAACATTGTTTATAACATCCAACCATGCTGATACATGTAGCAATAGCTCACTATCTTTGCTATACAGTTTTCCACTGTAAGAACATAACACAATTTATTTTACTGACAGATATTTGTGTTGTTATTACAAATATGCTGTTATAATATTTTTACACACGTCTCTTGTGCATGTGTGCGTGTATATCTGTTGACTATATCACCTCGAAGTACAAATATGGGGTCATATGGTTGCACACGTGCAGCTTGAATAGGTAGTTCCAATTTTTTTTTTGAATTTTATTTTATCTATTATTTTATACAGCAGGTTCTTATTAGTTATCCATTTTATACCTATTAGTGTATATATGTCAATCCCAATTTCCCCAATAGTTTTTCAAAGTACTTATACCAATTTACATACAGAAAAGCATATAAAACATACATGAGGGTTCATATTGTTACATTTCCTCACATTTGGTACTGGCAAACTTTGTAATTATAATTGACTAACCTGGTGTTTAGAGGTATTTCATTGTGGCTGTAACTTGTGTTTCTCTGATGACTGATAAGGCTTTTATATGCTTTTTGGACATTTTCTATATATCCTTTGCAAATGTCTTATTTAAGTCTCACATTTTTCTATTAGACTGTCTTATTTTTTATTGATTTGTAGAAGTTGCTTTTTATTTTAGATACCAGTCCTTTGTCATGTTGCAGTTCTTGGCTTGCCTGTTCAACCCTTATTCTTTTTTTTCTTAATGGAGATAAGTTCTTAAGTTTGATGCAGTTGAATTTAAGTCTTTTCTCTTACAGTTATTGTTCTTTGTCTGTGGTTTAAGAAATTCTAGAAGATATTTTTTCATGCTACCTCTTATCTGTTCTACAGTGTGGATTTAAGCCTTGGGCTGTGTTTAACTTCAGCTGTGAGTCTGTTCCTTTGATTTCAGGCATCAGTGATTTGCCACTTCCCTTATGTATTTACATTCTTCCTCCTGGATGAACTTGATGCACTTTTCCTGGTAGGCCCCGACAGTAAAGGTGGGGTTTTGTGGACTCAGTCTCTTTTTTACCTTCCACTGTTGACAGTCCTTTTTCATAGTAACCTATTTGATGGCACTGACCAAATGTTAAAGTTGATCAGGTAACACCTGTCATTGTGCCTTCATGTCTGTCTCACTAATAGAGAACAGGGATTTGAGGGTGAAAACTGTGGAGGACTCTTCTTTCTAATCATGGTATCTTCTTGTTCTTCCTTGGTCGTATCTATCAGCTAAGTGCTTAGCCATTTCCTGCAGACCTTTCCTTTTCTCTCAACAATATATGAGATATTTTAGTTGTTTATTTTTGGTCACAGTAATTTGATCTCTACTAGATCTCCTCCTCTGTCACATAAGTAGGGTACTGTTCCCCGTGGCCTTGGTGTTCTCTGGGAGCAGGGAGGCACAGCCTTTTCAGATGATTTTAAAATGCTGGGTCAGTAACAACACACGACAAAGCGCTCATAATGTGCTTTTTGAGTGAACGCTGAGTTTCACCCAGAAGGTGGGAGTTTCTGCCACCTTGGCATCTTCTCAAGCACAAAGCAGAGGAGATGCTGCACGGACTGTGCTTAATAAAGGCCTTTGGGGCCTTTATGGGGCATTCATGGGCACTTGTGATGCAGATCTGTGGGCTCCAGAATGTCAGGGATGATCCAGAATCTTCCAGTCAGAGCCAGCTGCCTGCATTACAATGGGTTTATACAAAGGTTATATATAAAGATTCACACAAAGGTTACAGGATCTCTGGGAAGTCTGACTGGACAAGAAAAGTCAGTTAAAGGAATCATTCTCCCTGGATGCCAATTTCAGTGTGAACTCTAACTCAATGCATTTGTCTTGGTTTTTTTTTACTTTTATTTTATTTTTGGCTGCGTTGGGTCTTCGTTGCTGCGCATGGGCTTTCTCTAGTTGCAGTGAGGGGGGTTACTCTTTGTTGTAGTGCGTGGGCTTCTCATTGTGGTGGCTTCTCTTGTTGCGAAGCACGGGCTCTAGGCACGTGGGCTTCACTAGTTGCAGCATGGGGGCTCAGTAGTTGTGGCAGGCAGGCCCTAGAGCACGCAGGCTTCAGTACTTGTGGCTCATGGGCTCTAGAGTGCAGGCTCAGTAGTTTTGATGCACGGGCTTAGTTGCTCCGTGGCACATGGGATCTTCCCGGACCAGGGATCGAACCCACGTCCCCTGCATTGGCAGGTGGATTCTTAACCACTGCACCACCAGGGAAGTCCCTAACTCAATGCATTTGAACACAAACACAGGAGAAATGAAATCAGCTTCGGGATCCAGGGACATTTGATACTTGGTCACCTTCTTCTTCCCCTTCTAGCATAACACAGGGACACAGCATTCCTGATTCATCAGTGATGCCTATGGTGTTGAGGACACAGGATAAGCAGAGTATGTAGCGTGAGCATCCTGACTGTAGTTACCTTCAGTCTTGGGAAGCATAAGTAAAGAACCTGATCGCTTCCTGATGTCTCCAGGGTTCTTGAACAGGTCTCTGTATTCTCGTATTCCATATAGAGTGGGTATGCTACTGCTTCACCTTTGCCTTTTCTGTCCAAAGATATTCTTCAGGACTGCTCCCAATGGCTCAAAGTCAAATAGGGCTGCTGTCTCTCTTGGAGATATGGAATATACCCTTCAGACTGGCAAAAAATAAGAAATCTAACAATACCAAGTACTAATGATGTGGATCAGCAAGAACTCTTAAACAATATGGCATTAATTATTAGCCTTTCTTCTTCTGTTTTCGAAAGTATGATCCCTTTGGTGGGTGTCTGGAGCTCACATAGAAAGTAAATTTTATCATATCATCTAATGTTAGCAGTTTAATCCAGGGATCTGGCATTTCACTTGGATACCAAACAGCACGCTTTAAGACTCTGAAGGGTAGAAACAATAAAAATCTTTTAGCAACTGGAGTGGTACTACAATTAACCACTGACTTTTATACCTTCAAATTCAGATTTCTTCCTCTATCTCTTGACGTAATTCTAATATCATGAGTCCTTTAACTCCTGTAAGTGCTACCAATGTTCTATGGGACTTAAGTCTTGAGAGATTTCAAACAGGGGTGGATTTGTATAAAGCAATCTTTGGTATTGAGAGAGGCAGGGTTTCTCACTGCCCTGCTGAGGCCTCCCAGCTGAAGGGCTAAGAAGGAGCTCCCTTCCCCACCCCACAGGAAGAGTTCTCCCTCGATGCTGAAGAGCAGGTTTCTTGTTAGCAGCTGCAGTGGCAGCAAAGACAATGATGAAGAAACTGAGTTCTCAGCCTCAGCTGGGCTCTCCTTTGTCACTCCCACCTGGAGCTATAGGAACACGATACGGTAAGAAAGCCAGGTTGGCCGCAGTTCACAGTCACTGCAGGCTCCTTGGCAGCCAATGTTCTTCAATAATATCTCTAAAAGCTCGACGGCTTAGTCTTTCACTTTTTGGTTCATAATCTACCTGAAACTGATTTTTATGTGTGGTGTGAAATATGGGTCTAATTTCATTTTTTTCCATATGGAAACTCAACTGTTCCAGCACTATTAACTGCAAAGACTGCCCTTCTGCAGTGACATTTCTGTTGTAAATCCTGTGTATATGTGAACAGGTCCTTTCCAGGGTTCTATAATCTGTCCTACCGGCCTACTCTTCTAACTCTGTGCCACGAGCACACATCTTATTTACTAAAGCTTTATATTTTGGTATTTGGTAGAGTAACTTAAACCCCATTTTCTTGTTTTTCAAAAATGCCTTGAGTATTTTTGGCTCCCTGCATTGGATACGGATATGAGTTTTAAATGGATAAAACCCATATATGGATACTGAGTTTTATAAAATACCTTTTCTGTCCCTATTGAAATGATCGTATGATTTTTCTCCTTTCATTTATTAATGTGGTAAACTATCAATTGATTTTCTAATGTGAAACTAACTTTCTATTTTTGGGATAGACCCACCTGGGTCATGATACATCCTTCTCATGTTACTATATTACTATATTTGGTTTCCTAATATTTTGTGTAGGACTTTTGCATGTTGATAAGTAAGCCTGGCCTATAATTTGCTTTTCTTATATTATTTATTCCAGGTTTGCATGTAGGTTTTGTTAGTTTGAGAAAACAGAGTTGGAGACTATGGTTTCCTTTCCCATTATTCAGAGGATTTTGTAATATAATAGAATGATTTATTCTCTGAATATTTGATAGAACTCACCAGTGAAGCCTAAAGTTTGTTTGTTTTGTTTTGTTTTGATTTTGCCACACCACACAGCTTATGGGGTCTTAGTTCCCTGACCAGGGATTGAACCCAGGCCACAGCAGTGACAGCGCCGAGTCCTAACCACTGGACCACCAAGGGAAATCTCTAGAGTTTTATTTTTAGAAAGATTTGACTATTGATTGATTCAATTTCTTTAAAGGCTTAGGACCATTCAGGCTTTCTATTTCTCCTTGAGAATCTGTTTTGATGTTATCTTTTTCTAGGGATTTATCCATTTCATTTAAACTTCTAAATTTATTGACATGAAGTTATTTATAATATCCTGCTATTATACTTCAATCTCTGGACCACCAGTAGTGATATTACCTCTTTTATTCTGTTATTGACTATTAGTACCTGATAGAGTAAACCTTTTATAATTATGAAGGAACTCTCTTCATCTCTAGTAATGTTTTTCCCTTAGGGCTTATTTTGTTTAATGTTAACATAGCTATACCAGCTTTCTTTTGGTTAGAATTTGCAAGATATACCCTTCCCACCCTTCTACTGTCTACCTTTCTATAGCCTTATATTTAGAAGATAGTTGGATTATTATCTCTATCTAATCTGACAGTCTATGTCTTTTAACTAACATGACTAATACATTTACTACATTTTCACTTAAAAAATACCAATATTTTGGAGTTAAATCTAAAATCTTATTTTGTGCTTTCTAGTTTTTGTATCTCCTTACCCCATTTTTTCTTCTTTCTTACCATGTTTCGCATGAGAAAGATATAAGTAATAAAAACATAAGTGACAGTAAATACTAAATAAAGAATTGAGTAAATGATATAACAATGAATAAAATGTGTATGTTAGTAAGTCACAATGATTAAATAATTAATAAATAAATAATAAAATGATTAATAATTTTAAAATAATTATATGACAATCTAAGGAATGAATAATTATAAAAATAAAATAATAATAAGTAATTAAGAGATGTATAATACTAGTAAATCTCAAATCCTATGGTGGGGTAGGAAAGAAATAAGATAATGAAAAAAGACCAGGAGTTGCTGGAAGTGGTGGTGTAGCTCTAAATAGGGTGTTTACAGAAGGCTTCAGTGAAAGGTGACATTTGTGCAAAGGCAGTTATGGAGTGGGCTGATGATATTTGGGAAAAGAGTTTTTCTGGGAGAGGGAGGAGCAAGTGCAAAGGCCATAAAACAGAACCTAATTTGGTGTTTGAGTAAAAAGCAAGAAGTACAGTTGGAGCCGAGTATGTTAGAGGACAGCAGCTCAGGCTGCGGCAGCTGTGATCACAGGGGCAGCAGACAATGGACTGTCCAATAGGCCTCTGGTTTTCACTCTGAGTAACTGAAAAGCCTTTGAAGGGTTTTGAAAACAGGGGTGATATGTTTGACTTCCATCTTAATAGGATTACTCTGGTTATTGTATTGTTAATACTGTCCTAGAAGTACTATATCAATGAAATTTGACAAGATTTTTAAAAAAGTAAGAAATATTGGGAAGGTAAAATTACCATTATTTTCAGCTTATGTTTTAAACATTATTTTCAGCTTATGTTTTAAACATTAACAAAATCTCATGTATAAAAATAATAGCTAAATACCACTGTAAAAAGAAATGTACTACACTTATATAAAGAAAACTTTAAAATCCAAAGGGACATTTGTTCTTCCATTGCAAAAGAGATATAAATTCTCCCACAAAGTTAATCAATTCAGTTCATTCAATACCAATTAAAATACTAAAAAATGATCTTTATTTTGAAATTTGACAAATTATATTAATGTTCATCTGGAAAATGAAAGGCACTAAACCTAGAAATTCTGAAAAAGAAGAGAAAGAGGGGAGATTAGCTCTACTAAACATTACACATATTATTAAGCTACAGTAGTTAAAACTGTATGATCAGAAAAGGATCACACAGCTCAACAGAACAAAAAAGAGTCTAGAAACAGACCTGAATATATATGAGAATTAAGTTTATGATAAAGGTTATCAGTGGAGAAAAAAAAAAAGAGCTGTTCAATAAATGCAGTTGGGAAAACTGGAAAACAGAATTATTTAGAAGAGCAAAAGACTGGAGATGAATGTCCATAATTAGGACTGGTTACATAAATTATGATATATCCACTTAATGGAATACTACGCTATAATGAACAGTAGGCAGATTCGCATGTGCTGACAATGAGGGTGTCCAAATTCTGTTTCTTCTTGGAAACCAAATAGTTGGAATTATGAATAAAAGGGAATTAGCAAGCTTCAAAGAAGACATTCTAAGCCTTGGGGCTCATATGTTCTCCGAACTTTTTATTCTGAAAGGGCAAAGGTAATTTTGCTTATTTTCAGGTTCTTCAACTATATCCTATAAGTGATACCTGGAAAATTAGATGTCACTGAATAATGCAGTCTCCACTGACTAGAATTTAACTATTCAACTCTCAAACCTTCTGCATTTATAATGGCACCAGAGATGATAAGAGAAAATATTCATAACTAGGACTCTTAGGTGTTACAAATTCTTCAGGAAAGTAAAACTAAATTATGTTCTATTGTACTCTGCTTATAAAAGCAGGAGAATATGCTAAAACACATTACAAACACTTAAAAGGGGAAAGTTCGAAAGAAAAAGTTTTTTTTTTTGCCTTTTTTTTTCCTGGCCAATCCACAGTTAACCAGAACAATCAACTAATGAAAATAGTCTGTTTTCCAAGAAGTCTGGTAATTGAGTCCGGTATGGTAACTCATTGCTCATTTTAGTTTCAAGTTTATTCACTTCAAAATAACGGGCTTCCTTGTGTTTATTAAAATGTCCTAAAGGATTAAATGGTTAATACAGTTACTGTCATACTAAAAAATGTACCATACAGATTCCATACTAGTTATGTAACCCACAGTATCTAAGGAACTTCAGGCTGATCAAATCAGTTGGCAGAAAGAGGAAACAATCCGTTACTTTGTATAAACGATCCATTACTGTGACCTGTGTTAAACAAAACTGCATGCAAGGAAAAACTCTAAAAATACACGAGGAACTACAGGGTTACATTTGGTTGATCTATATCAATAATAAATTGAGAATTGAAGTGCACTCTGAAATCATGGGAATGTACTGAAACAATAAGGAAGTTCTAATGTGTACTCTGAAGGCATCATTGCCTCTCAATAATACAAGAAAACCAAAGATTGTTTATCACAACTAATAGTTGATGAAACTGGTTTTCCTCTCTTGCCTTTGGAGAGCAACAGTTATTACCTGTTGGGTGAAACTTATACTTTTCCTAGATACCATAACAATAATTTCAGTGAAATTTATAGTCCAAATATGATAGGTTAAAGAACAGTAATAAAAATTTCTTTTATTCATATAGACACCTACTGGCAAAAAAATCACTGAGGTCAAGGAAGTATACCCAATTTTATAACACAGCTGTGCAGAAAAAGTTTCCAAGTCTGTGTACATGACAAAACGTTTTCTTATGTTACTGTCTCATTAAAGAAAGAACTTCTAGGCTGGCCAATTCATTCTACTCTAAGGAAACATTTTTATATATTTCACATTCTCATTTGAAATCTGAGTCACTTTTGATAATGAAGTACAACCATGTTTTCTTGACTAGTATGGGAAAGCAAATATACACAGTGGGACTTTTTATACAGGGTACGTTTGGGGAATTGGAGACAGTATTTTGATGTTTATTTTTCCTGAATTTATTATTATTATTAATCATTTTCCAGAAAGGAAGTTAGGAAACAATCTGAAGTATAGCCATAAAGTAAGGAGTATGATGTTCAGGTGTGGTTTTTGTACAACCTGTTTCATTAAATAGGCATTTTATTTTTAAACAGAGTAAAATCTAAAAAATATCTTCAATACACTTATACTGTTCAGATAGCTTACTTTTCTGGGGTGCAGCAATTATGCCTGTATGTTATGACTAAATGAAGCCATGATAAACAGTACTTCAACATCTTTGAAAGAATGGCATCACTGCTACTTTCCCTATTTGCTTATCAGCTGAGCCCACCTGCTGCAGTAATGGCAGGATACTTCCCTACTATAACAAGCTGAAAACAAGAAAACACAGCACATAGTTTTTCCTTTCGTATGACTGCCAACATTGTTAAGACATGTCAGAGAACATGCAATATAAACCAGGCAGCCTTCAAAGATAAAGCTGTTGGTAGTCAAAACGCAGACCTAGGAATAATCCTAGTTTAGTTTATCTCTTCTCCCCAAAAGGCCATGTTTTCCTCTCTTTAGGATGAGACTATTCAGCTTATTGAATCATATGTATTCAGTTTATAAACTGCAAATTCCATTCTATTTTAATGATCAAGAGCTTGCTTTTTGAGATCTTCTATTCTGTCTTAACAATTTCATACATTAGTAAGACAGGAATATGCCCCACAGTAGGGAACTGCTTGGAATAACAGTAGTAATGATAGCTTACTATCTTCTAGGAACTAGGCTGATGTACTTTATATACATAATCTCACTTAATATGCATAACCACCTCATCAAGTAAATGTCTTCATTCTATAGATGAGAAAAGTGAGGTTTAGCTACTAAGTGATAAAGACGAAGTATGGACCCGAGGAGGGTAACTTCAGAGCCCATGCCATTAACCATTAATTACACGGTATACTTGCAGACAAAAGAATTTCTTAATAATTATTATTGTTTGGTGACATACTTGCAAACAAAAGAATTTCGTAATAATTATTGTTTGGTGACATAATTCCCTGTGGTTTAAACAACTGCTACCATTATTGTTAGAGATAAGCCAATATTTCAATATTTATAAGTGTTTCAAATCATTCAGCTTCAGAAATAACGTTAAATCCTAAGAAGGAAGATCCTTCAAAATTGATACTGAAAAAAAATTATGCCACTTCAATATGTTTTGCTTAAGATAGATGGCATTCATGAAACTGACCACTTTTACCATTTCCCATTCATGTGAATTATACTCAGATCTTCTGGGGCAGAGGTTTTTCTACACTTTAATTACCTGAATGTAAAAAAAAAAAAGCCATTTCATGCATTTAATCTACATGTCAGGGTTGTTAATTACAAGGAACGCTGCATATTTGCAGAGATATTTGCATATGATTACAGTTAAATATTTGAAACATAGCTTCAAAATCTTCCTATAACCCATTCTTCTCAAGCTTCTGTCATTTTATACACTTCAGATTTATTTTATTTTGAAAGCAAAATGCTCTCCTCAGCTTAAAATCTCTTGTAATCTACTTCCTTTTGAGTCTTTCAGATTCAGAATCACTAAGAACTCCAACAGAAAATTAAGGAAGCTCAGCTGCTCTGGAGTGCAGCAATCTACTGCAGAGCAGCTGTTATTCCGCATCGACCAGTGTTTTCCAGGCAGCCTCAGAATTCAGCGAATGGTGGCAATAACAAACCCATCCTCACGTCTACAGCGCTGATATTCTCATGTAGCTACTATGGCCTTCGGCAACATCAGCTTTCTCTTGGTTAATAATGGCAAAGCTACACAGAATCTGAAGGAATAGCTTTGCTGATCAAGAAACTGTTATCTGGCAATTCCTTAGACTTGGAGCTGGAATGCTCTGTGTGAGTCAGGAAGCAAGAAACATGAATTATTTGACAATGGGGTTGGGACTTTTCTAAGGTAGAAACTCCAGTCTTTAAAGGTTAAGCCACTTGAGAGGGAAGAGTCGTTCATTGGGTTTACTGATTGTTTGTTAGTTTGTTCATTTGTTCATTCATTAAAGATATATTGGCACCTACGATACACCAGATGCTGTGGTGAGTGCTGGAGACGAAATGGTGAAAGAGCCTCTGCTTTTAGAGAACTTAGAGTCGAATGGGAGAGGTATCTACAGTAACGCACGATAGGTACCATGCTAAGGGAAATAAAGAGTACCATAGAAACATATAAAATGGGCACGAGAAACCTCTTATTCATCGTGGTGTATGTCAGCTACAAATTGGCACTTGCCATCTACCTCTACATGGATTAAATCATGTGCTGCCGTAGCTGCTGACTTCCAACACCCCCTGAAAGGAGTTCAGGGTGGAGAGCAGAAATGAGGCACTCTGTGCTCTGGGAAAAACTGGCAGGACAGGTCTGCAGATAGTTAGGTATTTTCAGGAGCTGATTTTATGAGCCCAATTCTTGTATCTCCTCAAATCTAGAAAAGCACTAAAATCCTTCATGGTGACGTCTGCTCCTTGTGACTAGCAGTAACCTTCACGAGACTAGCAGAAACCTTCTGCAAAAAATATGTGCCTGATTGCATGTACTCCCCCATCACCAAAATCACATGTATACTGACCTTCCCCCCTACCTCTTTGGAGCAGTTTCTCAGAGCTATCTGAGATGCTGTTTCCCGGACTATAGTCCTCATTTTGCCCCCAATAAAACTTAACTCACAACTCTCATGTTCTGCAATTTTTTTAAGTTGGCACCTAGGAACCTTTGAAAAGGGCCATGGAAAGAGAAACTGTTTGACAAACATTCACTGAATATCTACATAAGCAAAGTGCTGATGACAGACCTCAGGGTTATCCAGGGAAATCAGTAAAAAAGATTCTTCCCTGTTTAACTTTGCTGAAAGACACTGTGAAATGTATATGCTTCAGTTCAACACACTAAAATACCACTTTCATACCTGTA
This sequence comes from Pseudorca crassidens, assembly GCF_039906515.1. NCBI lineage: Eukaryota > Metazoa > Chordata > Mammalia > Artiodactyla > Delphinidae > Pseudorca > Pseudorca crassidens. The sequence goes on along the minus strand of NC_090309.1, from coordinate 76,631,191 downwards.
CGAAGACCAGGCAAAGTTATCCATCACAGGGCTTCAGACTAGGGAGAGTGAGACAATGAAAGGGCCCATGGCAGAGACACACACTGGGTGCAGGCCAAAGCACCAGATAACGAGGGGTTTCTGCCACAGAAGTTGTCCCAGTAAACACTCCTAGCTTCTCAGAAGTCAAAAGCAAGGCACAAAGTACGGCAAAGTATGTCCCATTTTATCTGACAGCAGGCAAATCCAACAGTTAGGGAAGCTAAGACCCGTGAGATACAGATTAAAACTTGGGGAAAAAAGTAGTTAACTCACAACAAAAAGTTAGGCCCAAATAATTGAAGAAAGTCCATAAACCCTAATACCAGCTATGATAATGAAACAGGTAAGAATCTGTCCTCCTTTCAATTCAGGAAAAAATAAAGATGTATCAGAGATGTACATATCTTAACATATCTTTTCCCTCACAGGTCTCTGAAGGGGGTGCTTCCTCTCCCACTGTCACCCAGACGCACCAGCTCCCTGAGGGTAGCAACCCTCTTGGCGCTGCTATGATAACTCCTAGGCTTAGCCGAACACCGCACTCGCTCCTGAGTCTTACCTCTGCCTCGCTGGGATTCTGAGGCCTCGGCTTCTACAGAGCTCAGAGAGTGGCCAAATGCCCCTGGGGAGGCCCTACCTTCCCTAACAGGATTGGCCTGCATTCCCGAGAGCCTTTAAACATCTCTGCCAACTGTTACGCTGCACTTGGCATACAAATATGACAGTCACTAATTTATCAACTAAAAATGTCCCATGGTATCTGAAAATACTGTATGATGAAAATGGGAATCATATACTCTGTTACCAGTTCAAATTTTAGCCACCAACTAAAAACATTCATTCAGCTCAAAGGACCATGATATATTTAACTTACTCTCAAGTAGTTCAGAAAGAAATATTATATATATATACATTTATATATACACATATATATACACATATATATACACACACACACACATATATATTATTTATATGTATGTGTACACACACACGCACACTTACTCTCCCTACCCCCCTCATATATATGCATGAGAGAGACAGAGAGAGCAGTAGGGGGCAGAAGACGGAGAGCAAATAACAGGTAAGATGAGGTAAAATATTAACAACAGCCAATTGGGATCAAGTGTATATGGTGTTCTATGTACTATTCTTATTCTTGCAACTCTTCTGTAAGTTTTAAATTCTTTCCACATAAAGTATTAAAAAATAAAGTCCAGTCCACCACTGCCCTCTATCCCCCAGCCACGGCACTTCTAATCCCCGCACCTTGCTCCACTTTTTATCAAGGCAGTCTCACCTTTGAATGTATTAATTTTTATGTTTATTACCATCTCCCCTTAGCAGACTATGACCTCTGAAAGGTCAGGGCTTTTTTCCTGTTTTGATCATGGGTGCCTTCAAGTCCATACCAGGTGCTCAGTGACAGTGCAAGGACACAGCAAACTGAATAAATGAAAGCCAGGCTAAGGGGCAGGGTCTCCATGTTGACTGCCTCATCCAGTACCCCCAAGCAGCTCCTCCTCCGGAGCTGCACCTCGGGAATGGAGGTTTATCGTGTACAGAAGTTGAAGGCATAGGGAATGGCTGGGGAAAAGGGCCATCAATGGAAAGGAGGATTAAGTGAAAGCCCAACATGAATGCTGACACTCTCACAAGCAAACACCAGCCTCTTATGGTTCACTTAGATGATGCTGCTCTCAGGCAGAAGATCTGAAGATTTTAGGGGGAGAAACTGAATGGCTCTAGAGAAAAAACATACTAATAGTGACACTGGGAAACAACACCAAAAAAGAAAGTCAGGACCCCTGTCCCATGACCCTGCGGTGAAGCTGCCTAGCTGACAAGGCCCACTCCCCCACACAAACCTCCTAGGATTTCCAATGCTTCATTCCTTAAATGTGAATAGATAAAAAGGAATGTTAGACATCTGAGAAACCTTCTATTCTAGATCAACATAAGCAAAACGTGAAAAAGAAAATTCAGAATGAATAGAGACAGCGCAAGAATACAGCAAAACGCCCAAAATTTGCTTTCCTCAGAGACAGAGAGGGAGAGAGAAATACCCATGAATAAAAAGGACTGTACAAAAACGGAACAAGGAACAAGAAATTATCTTAGAAACTGTTTGTATGAAGGCTTGAAATAAAAAGTTTAATTAGATGAATTCCAAGATAAGGCTGGGGAAAATATCCATTTCTCATCGTATAGAACTTTAAAGGAGAAGAGAAAGATGAACAACGGAAAATGAAATAAATCAAGAGAATCTTTTCTGGAGGTTTAACACATGAACAATCAGAAAACAAGTAGAAAAAAATACGAGAAAAGTTTTCAGTACGTAAGGATGCCAGTTTCCAGATTAAAAAGGATAAACAGTCCAAGGAGTATCACCACAAAATATAATGGAGATAAAGTGAAGATTCCAAAACTGTCCAGAGAAAAAACAGGGCACATAAAGAACAAAAAACGCGAAATGGAATACTTCTCAGGGCAAAGCCTGAAGAACTGGAAGCTAGGCAGCAGTGGTAACGGTGGCCATGGGGAGTGGGCGTGGCAGGCTAGCCTACTGCAGAGCCATCTGCCTGCCAAGAACAATTAGAAAAGCTGGAAAAAGCATTTTTTTAAAGTCTCTTTGGAAGCATCAAAGGCAGAGGAGATTTGAAGGGCCAAAATTCTAGAGAAAAAGGAAACTTTGAGAGGTGTGCTGAAACAGTTCTTCTCAGTTATTTACCAATTTGCAAGCAATGGCTATAAGGCCAAGAAGCTGAACAGTTTCTGAAAATCTTCTGTGGCTCAAGGGTCAAAACTCGGGCGTTTGGTGCCCATTAAAGAGAAGGCACCTGGGCTCTCTGTGGGAACTACTAAAGGGTTATCCCTTAGAAGCAGTGATGAACCAGGCCTCACAAAGATAGTTTTGATTCAGTCCAATTCCTTATCACATTAAAGTGATGGATCCTCACTATAACTGCTAGTCAAAAGCAAAGGTAAACCCTCTCTGGAGGAAGACAGAAGCCTCACATTGTCTTAATAATTTTTCGTATATAATATCAGGTATTCAATTTAAAAAGAACCTTACCAAGCAGTGATGGTTTATTTTCGTTGTCAACTTGACTGGGCCATGGGATTAGCAGATATTTGGTCAAAAGTTATTCTGGGTGTGTCTGAGAGGATGTTTTGGATGAGATTAACATTGAATCAGTAGACCTAGTAAAGAAGATTGTCCTCCCCAGTGTTAGTGCACCTCATCCAATCAGTTGAAGGTCTGAATAAAACAGAAAGGTTGAGTAAGAGAGAATTCCTTCTGCTGACTGCCTTTGAGCTGGAACACCGTTTTTTTTTCCCTGCCTTTGGACTCCAACGGAAATACTGACTCTTCCTGGGTCTCGAGTTGGCCTGCTTTTGGACTAGAACTTACACCATTGACTCTCCTGGGTCTCCAGTTTACTGACTACAGATCTTGCCTTTGTCAGCCTCCATAACTGTGTTACCAATTCCTTATAGTTAGTCACTTTCTATGTATACACACATCCTATTGGTTCTGTTTCTCTGGAGAACCCTGACTAATATACAAACATACTGAGGGACAAGGCAACATGACCAAAAAACAAAGAAGGAAAAAGCAGAAAAGAAATGTAACTGCAAGAGGCTTAGACACTAGAATTATCAGTTATGATTTTCATTTATTTTTATTTCAAATATGTCACCTCTGAATTTTATTTTTTAAGAGTAAAATTGTACTTCAAAAAATTGTTGACAGTACAAAGGAGAATAAAGTCAGACATGAACTTCAAAATAACAGTGATTAATACGATCAAGAAATTAAATGACAAGGGCTTCCCTGGTGGCGCAGTGGTTAAGAGTCTGCCTGCAATGCAGAGGACACAGGTTCGAGCCCTGCTCCAGGAGGATCCCACATGTCGCGGAGCAGCTTAGCCTGTGCGCCACAGCTACTAAGCCTGAGCTCTAGAGCCCGCAAGCCAGAACTACTGAGCCTGCGTGCCAGAACTACTGAAGCCTGTGCGCCTAGAGCCCGTGCTCCGCAACAAGAGAAGCCACTGCAGTGAGAAGCCCACGCACCACAGCAGAGTAGCCCCCGCTCACTGCAACTAGAGAAAGCCCATGCACAGCAACGAAGATGCAACGCAGCCAAAAATAAATTAATTAATTAAAAAAAAGAAATTAAATGATGAGATGTAGAATTTTAGGAAATGGTTAACTATAATAATAATAAAATGGAAATTCTATAAGCAAAAAATAGAATGAATGAAATTGAGAATTCAACAGATGGGTTTAAAAGGAGTTTATACATAGCTGAAGTGAGGGTTAGTGAACTGGAAAATAGGACAGAATAACCAGATTGAAGCAGGGAGAGAAAAAAGAGTTATTGTGTGAAAGTTACACCTTAATTTTAAAAAAGAAAAGCTCAGGGCTTCCCTGGTGGCGCAGTGGTTGAGAGTCCACCTGCCGATGCAGGGGACACGGGTTTGTGCCCCGGTCCGGGAAGATCCCACATGCCGCGGAGTGGCTGGGCCCGTGAGCCATGGCCGCTAAGCCTGTGAGTCCAGAGCCTGTGCTCCGCAACGGGAGAGGCCACAACAGTGAGAGGCCCGCGTACCACAAAAAAAAAAAAAAAAAAAAAAAAGCTCAGCGATCTAATAGGGAGAATCAAATAAATATGCAATGCCTGTAATACAAGGTAGAATTTTGAGAAAAGGGTTATAAGGGAAGGACAGTAAAAACTGGGAAGAATCAGGAAAGAGCTCACACAGAAGTTTGCACTGAGATGACTTGAAAAGGTGGATAGACGCCATCTGTTAGGTGGTGGTAGGAAAAACAGAAAGGAAGTGGACGACAAGAAATAATAATATTTAGGAGGAGTACTAGGTATGTACAGGGCAGGTGTAGGGACTACGACCGAAGGGTACAAGTTGAGGCCATCTCCCTCAGAGGACCTTGAGGAGAGCTCCCCTGGCACCCAGATAATCAGAATCGTCCCTAAGATTTTATGAAATCACTTCTGAATCACTTTCAATCAACATTTGTGTAATATTACTGAAGTCCTAGAACCTTTCTCCTCTGCAATAGGAACAAGAAACTCCTCAGCATTTTTCTGAAGGTAGTACGTTCAGAAAGAGGAAAAGCCTGAATCTCTAACACTCAGTTTGGCTTATACAGAAGTTCCCACAACTATACTGGTGAGGAGATAAAATTGTTGAAATGGAGTTTCTGGACTGTCTACAGACTTCATTCATGCATGTTTCCTCTGGTCTCTGTATGACTGATAATGGGAAGTGATTTATTGTCTGGTTTCCTAGGAACAGGTTGTCAGAAATGATGCTGGCTTCAGTCTTCATCCGTTTGTCAATATACCTCCCTGATACCTGATAATCTGGCTTCTTCCCAACCAAATACAATGGCTCTGAACTGGCTCGGAATGTAAGGTCTCAAAGCAACCACATTTCATTCTTGTGAAGCATCTTTCATTTAGTGCCTGCTAGGCTTTTTCCACTTCAGGGAATTTTTTGTGGCCTACATTGCATATTGTTCACAGATTTTCCATACTAGCAAGAAGGGAGGGTAGAACAGCCTCATGCACACAGGGTAACCGTGTTAGAGAGTCTTTTCCTTCCTTAAAGATCATATTCATAGTTCTCATCTCCACAAACTGATAGGCCTGAAAAGAATCTTCTGGCTGGAATCAACAATAGCCACAAAAAAACAATTTCACAGAATTCTGCTCATCTGTTTCTACTTTCTTCTATGTTATCCCTTTTCTGACTGCTATGCTCCGTCCACTGAGGCTCTGAGAATCTGCTCTTCTGTGAACATCCAGTTCATTGGCTGAACAAGGTCTAAATGTAGCAAGGCACAAGCTATAGTTTTCAGACCTGTATCCATCCAACTGCCAGGGTATTCACAAATACAACATCTCTGCCTTAGCATGGGCCACTCACTCACTCACACCCCAGACCCTCTTGAAGTCCTAGCCACTATGAAACTTGTAGTCCAATGAGATCTGAATAAGGTCTGCTTCACCCTAGCAGTAGGATGAATGATGATGCTAATCCCAACCTGTGGGTTTTTTTTGTTTGTTTTATTGTTGTTGTTTTTTTTTGCGGTACGCGGGCCTCTCACTGTTGTGGCCTCTCCCGTTGCGGAGCACAGGCTCCGGACGCGCAGGCTCAGCAGCCATGGCTCACGGGCCCAGCCGCTCCGCGGCATGTGGGATCTTCCCAGACCGGGTCATGAACCTGTGTTCCCCGCATCAGCAGGCGGACTCTCAATCCCTGCGCCACCAGGGAAGCCCCAACCTGTGGTTTTGTTATCACATTCAAATAACAATCGTGAGGCAGGCCATCAAAATATATACCTAACGACAACCCAAATTATTTTGTGAAGTGGGGGAAGGCAGGGTTTATAAAGAATTGCAAGGAAGGGGAAAAGCCTCGCTAATTGAGTAGAGAAGGATGAGTTAAAAGGCTAGGATGGCTGCTACTGCCAAAGATGCTGCTACAGACCAAGGGCCACTGCTGGTCTCAGGGGTGGGTTTTCCTGCAGAGAAACCGTGAAGCTGACATTACATTACCCTTTTACTTTCCCCTTGTGATTGTTGTCTCTTGCTGTGTAACAAGTTACTGAAAACTTTCTCTCTCCTGAACCAACTTTCTGTTATGAAGTCATAAAATCAAACTGCTTTTTAAAAAAGGAAAGAAAATACATAACCATTAAATCATTATAAAAATATATGCCATTAAAAGAAATTTAAAAAAAAAAAAAAAAGAAATTTTAAGGACAAAAAATAAATAGAAAAAAATCACTCCAAAACTCACCACTCAAACATAACCACTGTATTCATTTTGGTCATTTTATTTTCAAGCTTTTAAATGTATGTTTTCTTTGACATATAGTTGTACTCTATATTCTCTTTATATTTTAACATCCTTAATATTCTACAATTAACTTTCACGTATTACAATGTCTTTTGAAAATATAATTTTAATAGTTGCAAATTCCATATTCAAACTTTCCTTTAGAGTTGGACATTAGGATGTTTACAATTTTTTGATACAATAAATAATGTTTGTACACAAATGTGTTCTTTATTTTTGAGATTAGTTTCTTAATATAGATTCCAAAGAAAAGAATTAGTAGGTTCAGGGCTTCCCTGGTGGCGCAGTGGTTGAGAGTCCGCCTGCCGATGCAGGGGACACGGGTTCGTGCCCTGGTCCGGGAGGATCCCACCGCGGAGCGGCTGGGCCCGTGAGCCATGGCTGCTGGGCCTGCGTGTCCGGAGCCTGTGCTCCGCAACGGGAGAGGCCACAACAGTGAGAGGCCCGCGTACCGCAAAAAAAAAAAGAGAATTAGTAGGTTCAAAGGCTATGAACACTTTTTATAGGAACTTTTTTTTTTCTGGTAACACATGGTCATTGTAAAAGAGTAGAAACAACGTAGAGTCTCCACCTCCTACATATACCCTTACCTCTAACCCCCAGAGATAACCACTGTAAGCCACCTGGTATTCACCTGTTCAGACTTTCTAAAAATGCATAAAGTATACACATACAACACTGAACTTCTTCAGTTAATAGGCAGACATTATTAACTACTACCAGACACTAGTTTATTAAGCACTGTGTCATACATTGTGCTAAGTACACATTTTTTGATAGACTTTATTATCTAGCTCTTCTTCAGTGAATTATCTGTTCATGTCCTTTGCATCTTTATCCGAGAAGCTGCTGTTCTTTTTACTGATGTCCACAAATTCTTTATAATAAGAAATTAACTTTTAGCCTAGTGGCTAAGAACATGGACTTTGGAGCCAAACAAATGTGGATTCAAATCTCAGCACAGCCCCTTATTAGCTGTCTAGTTGAACAAGTTACTTCTGTCCTTCTAAGTCTCAGTTTCCTCATGCATAAAATGGGAAAAGAATAACACCCTTCAAGAGCTGTTGAAAGAATAAGGTCCTTAAATTATAATTATAGTAATATAATAAATAATAATTATAGTAAAATAGTTAATAATAATTTAACCTTTAATTATGCTAAATATCTATAAGGGAATTAAGTATCTTAAATACACCCTAATAAATAATAGTGCAAAAACATCCCACATTTTCCTTTTTTTCTTATTAAATAAAAACAAAATTGAAAGGGGTATTGCATTATCCTCTCTGTTCTAAGCATGAAAACTCAAGGAGCAAATTAATTACTTTTAAAATCATGAACTCTTACATCAAATTTCTTTGTAACAAATTATTCTCAGACCCATTGGTACTTCTTTAAACAATTTCACATTCTGTTTTAATAGGCTACTTGTTGTTTTATAAAAGCAATTTGTGGTAAGTATGTTATGTCTCTCTGGATACTACAGCAATCCTCAAAGGCACATTTACTTTTTTTTACTGCTTTTCCTACCTTCCTGAAATTTACAAATATATTAACTTTTATAATTGGAAAGAAAAGCCTCTAATTTAAAGAAAGATCTCACAAACCAATTGTAAAAAGACATTCTGGGGACTAAGAAAATCTGAATATGAACTGTATTAGACAATATCAAAGAATTACCATTAATTTTGCTAGGTGTGATAATGACATGGTAGTTATATAAGAAAAAGTCCTTTTTAAAAGATGCACAATGAAGTTTTTAAGGGTGAAATATTATGAGGGCTGTAATTTACTTGAAAGTATTTGAGGAAAAAAATGAGGTAAAGATAAAATATTAGTAGCTATGTTAATCTAGATAATGGGTGTCTGGAGATACATTAAACAATTTTTTTTGTTTGTTTGAAACTTTTCATAATAAAAATTTTAAATGATCAATTAAAAAAGATGTCTCTTTTTCCTTTCCATTGATATTAGCTTAGATAGCTATATTCATGCTTCTGTCAAGATGGGTTGCAACTGAAGACATAAACCTTAAACTGCTTAAACACCTCTCCCAGGCTATACCTAAGCTTCACCCTTACAAGCTGGGGCACCAGTGATCAGCCAGAAGTCCACTTCTGTCATCAGGAGAATATTCTTAAAATTTGTTACAATGCCACATACACAACTACTTCAGTGCCTAAACACAAAAATACTGACACTGGAGTTTGCTGGAATGCAGAGGGCCCTTAACGAAACTTAAGATTAAGAACTTGCCCATAAAAGAGCAGGGCTTAAATCAGCTTCCACTGACAGACCTCTGCTACCTTGCTGCTTAAATCTTGGATCGTAAGACTTCAAAGAAATGAGAATGAAATATATGGTCCCATCCCAGGCTTGAATTATGGAAATGAGAAAATACGTCTTGGTAGTGCTGTTTCCCTATATCAACATCTTTACTCAAGGGGGCTCACTGTGCTTGTGGTAAGGTCATAGGTGCAAAGAGCTAGAATACATGAAACACAGAAAAGAAGATCTTTCTTTTAGAGAACTTGATAAGTATTCCTCCTGCTTCCAAGGAATGATATGAGAAGACAGAGATGACATGCATGGAAAGACCGAGGACAGATTTAATTGTCCATAACATCTCAGAATATTCTACGTTCCAAGCTTTTGGAAAAAGTTCTAGTTCTCAAACTAGAGCATGCATCAGAATCACCTAGAGTACTTGTTAAAACACTGACTGGTGAGTCTCAGTCCTAGAGTTTGATTCTTAAGTCTGGGTGGGGTCCAATAATTTGTGTTTCTAACAGGATCCCAGGTGATGCTGATACTGGTTTGAGAACTACTGGCTCAGATATATGAATCAAATACCTTATGTCATCAAGTATACTCTACTCACAACTACTCCTGGGCAAGGAAGAGGTGGTGATAAAATACGTTTAGGCAGTTAATGTAAGGCTTTCTCTGGCTAGTAGCCACTTCACATCATTTGTCCTCCTACCTGTCCCTTTAAACACATCTCACTAACTCCCAATATATACTGAACCTTTGAGAGCATGGGGGGAATTTTCCATATCTAACAGTCTATTACGGATACACATATATTAAAATGGCTCAATATTTAAATCTGAAAAGTGTTCAGAAATTCTCAGATGAAATGCATTAGATAAAGTACTAAGTATTAACATGCATGAAGAACGTTCTATTATAAACCACTGTTTTCATTTTCTTGCAGCTTTCCAAAAAATTAGCCCTTTGTGGTGAAATTTTCCATGCTTGGTTTCAGCCCAAAGGTGATTTTTTTTTTTTTTGCAAAGTTTGAGAAAAATATATTAAATAGTTTTTGAGTTATGAAAAATGAAAAAGCCCACACAATTTTTCCACTTTCAAAGCAATTTCAGGATCTTTCTTTAATATGCAGATAACTAAAAAATGGCTGAAGTTGAAAAGTTGAAACTTTCCATGTGTCTAGTTTTCAATAAGGTAGTCTGTGGGTAATTCAGAAAAGATAATGTGTTTGTGTGTACACATAAACAGATAACATATATATAAATAAATGCATAAGTGATTAGAAAAATAGCATTTCATCATATTCAGTACAAACTTTCCTCAGAATAGGGGATTTGTTGTTTTCTGAAATGAAGAGTCTTTCACAAACCAGAGTAGTTGTCAACTGCCTGACCCCTGTGGTTTTCGCACACTGGGGTTCACTAATGGGTTATGCAGACACAACTGTAGACTATTGTGCACTGTGTTTGCAGAATCTTCCAGTTCCCTTCACATTCTAATCTTCCTTCTGCCCCAGCTCAATTCTAGGATTCTGATTCACTGTCTTCGGAGTTTAATTTCTGCCCTTGGTCCATACCTCACTACCAGCTCCCTTGATCTTCTATGCTCCAGACACTCAAGACATGTTCTCGTTTCTCCCAATTCTCTCTGACCTCCCCCGAAAGCATGCACTCATAACTGCTAAAACCCTCCTTGTGTATCCGAAGACCTCAGTTCTTAAAGAAATAACACTAGAAACCTTAAGTTTAGGTTAAATAGGTTTTGATCGTTTGTCGAAGTAACTTGCTCTAATTATTTATAATCGTAACCTTCGTAACTAACTCACCTGAAGGCTGATGTTGGAAAAGTTAGAGAACAGAATAGAGAGTCCTAGTTCTGCCATTTACTTAGCTAACTGACATATGGATAAGACACATAACTACTTGGAACTTCGGTTTCATCTGTAAAATGGGAAAAAATTAGGTTGTTAAATAACCTTGTTACATATGAACATGTTTTATAAATTTCAGATGCATGTATAACTGTTAGTAATGACACTAACCTCAACTTTTAACTGTTTCAGGTTTCTGGGCTCAAATGAAGAACCAAGTATAAGGCACCAAAACACCTTTGCAAGGATGTGAAGATTAAGAAAAATCCAATTTTCCTGGTTTTCAAGTGTGCAGGCTTAAAGGACAAAGAGAAGGAAATCTGCTCCGATAAACATTTCTATTTCTTTTTCATTTTCAGCATCTCTCTCTCTGCATGGGTTATTCCCCCCAGCGTATGCTAAATTCTCTCCCACTTACAGGGAAAAGATGTTCCTTTAACCAGCTTCTTCCTTAAGTTATCTTCTTGTCTTCTCCCCTTCACTGGCCAATTCCTGGATCACCTAACTTCCTGCAAGCTCCTTCTCCCATTATTTCACTAAAAATGTTCTCTTCCAGGCCATTAATGGGCTTCCGATCACCAATAACTGTTGGCAGACCTGGTTATGTGACTTGCTGTGTCCAGTGCAGTATGAGGAGTGACAAATGTCACTTCTTCCAGGCAGAGGTTTTAAAATGCTGCATGTAGTTCACTACTTCCTTTTTATTCTCTGCCACGAGACTGGAATATTCCAGATAGAAGCTATTCCATCAATCTGGATTCTGGAATAAGAGTGCATGGAGAGAACTACACAAGGGCAGCCTACCCTTAAAGGACTTATATCATGAGCGATAAACAAATCTTTGTCGTTAAAAGCCACAGACACTGTGTTACCATGGCACCGTCTACTGCATCTTGACTAATCCACTAGTTGCAACCCACTGAAGTGAATTCAGGACCCACCAATAGAGTGCAGCCAACAGCATGGAAAATTATTATACCTTTTGCCTTTTTCTCTGCTTCCTCTTCTTCATCCTCCTTTCCACCAAATAAAGTCACTCCCCTAATATACATCTATGACCTGTTTCTTTTCTCTCTTAACAATTTCCCTGGGCAAATCCCATATACTGTCTTCATTATTTCTCATTTGGACTAGCAAACTTGCCTATCACTTGGTTGTTCACTTTTTACTCTATACTCTCTCTCCATTTTATTTTCCTTTTTTTTTTTTTTTGCGGTACGCGGGCCTCTCACTGTTGTGGCCTCTCCTGCTGCGGAGCACAGGCTCCGGATGCGCAGGCTCAGCGGCCATGGCTCATGGGCCCAGCTGCTCCGCGGCACGTGGGACCTTCCCGGACCGGGGCACGAACCCGTGTCCCCGGCATCGGCAGGCGGACTCTCAACCACTGCGCCACCAGGGAAGCCCTTATTTTCCTTTTCAATGAGACATTAATTTACCCAATGAATGACTATTATTATCACAGATCCTTCAGTGGCCCCTTGCTGTCCAGAAAACAGAGTGCAAACTCTCTTGCCTTTCCACTCTATCAGCCTAGGTTCTGCTATCCCACTGCTCCCTTCACACACACTGTGCTGCATCGAAATCCGACCACCCACTGCTCTCTTCATGTGCCCAGTGGTAAAGCCCATTTCTCCTCTCTTCATACATTTCCTACTGCTTAGAAGGCATAGCAACCCCCACTCCCCAAAAAAACCCCATCAAATTCTGCTTATAAATACTTCTAAATACTGACTCATCCTTCCTCTGTTCAAATACCAGCTCTTTAATGATGCTTTTTTTGATCTTCCCAGTTAGAAGCCATCTCTCTTTTTAAAACACTCAGAGCCTCATGGTACTTCCTCATTTTGCCTTTGGCTTCTTATCAATTAATCTAGGGACAGGACTCTGACAACAGTTACCCTGACAAATGAATTATCTCCTATTCTTCCCTCACCTCCAGATTATCTTGATTGTTGAACACAACTTAGTGACGTCATATAAATGTTTCTCACAAGCATGTCTAACTTTGCAGATACGCAGGTTCATCAGAATAGTGTAAGTACACCACAGGCTCAATGATCTCATTACTTCCAGAATATTTGAATCTATTTTTTTCCTAATTTAGATGAGATGTACTCCTGACTCAACACATACATGATCTAACATACTATTTTGACTCTTTTGGTAAAGTTTTTCAAGCTTCTCAGCTGTACTTATGGTGTGTTTTGAGTCTCTAAAATTCTGAGTATGTACAACACCACTGGGGATCCCAAAAGAAACAAAAGAAAATTTTTTTTTTATTGCTCTGAACAATAACAAAATCCATTTACTAAATTTTGTAATTTTACTCTCGTATCTTCATTTAAGACATGTTCATTCTTACCTGAGACAAAATTCTAACACGGTTATCTGTTTTCTCTATCTGCAGCAAATTAGTAGCAACAAGGTGTAAGTAGGGAAGAGAAATGTCACCTAACACTAGGAGAGGAGATGGAAAAACTATAAAATAAACAGACATGAGAATTCTTTTTTTTTTTTTTTTTTTTTTGCTGTACGCGGGCCTCTCACCATTGCGGCCTCTCCCGCTGCGGAGCACAGGCTCCGGACTCGCAGGCTCAGCGGCCATGGCTCACGGGCCCAGCCGCTCCGCGGCATGTGGGATCCTCCCGGACCGGGGCACAAACGCGCGTCCCCCGCATCGGCAGGCGGACTCCCAACCACTGCGCCACCAGGGAAGCCCGAGAATTCTTTTTAACGAAGCACTATCACCTAAGAAATTTCAGGACATAGGCAAAATCCCTTTAATTGTATTTTACCGTAGTATAGTAACTATCAAAATGATGTCCTTGAATCATTAGGGAAAAATTCTTCCATAATCAACCTACATTGTCGAAGAAGGCAGATAAGTAAAAAATATATTTTAGACAAATTTTTACCCAACTGGATAAAATAGTCTGGGGCTTAAAGGAGTCAGTTTAAGTAATCTGGAAATTTCATTTAGGGAGAAGATATTTTTGCCAACCAGACAGACAAAGGAAGGTCTATGTTATTGTGCATCTTCCCGAAGGAAGTCCAAATAATATAAAAAATTAAGTTTTGAAGGATCTGATACCCCTGGAAGGGGAGGAAGTATTATCATTAAATGCCATATAAATTCTTAGAGGAAAATAATAGTTAAGTTACTTGAATTTCACTTCATGACTTAGTGCAGTGCTCAGTTAGGAACTGAGGGCTTTCACAACTACTGAAGCCCGTGCTCCGCAACGGAAGAAGCCACCGTGGTGAGAAGCCTGTGCACCACAACGAAGAGTGGCCCCCACTCGCCACAACTAGAGACGGCCTGCACGCAGCAACGAAGACCCAATGCAGCCTAAAGTAAATAAATTTATTTAAAAAAAAAAAAGAATTGAGGGTTTCAACGCGCAACCTTGAACTTTATGCAATTTATTGGCAAAATCAGATGGCACATTTTAAACATATAGAGGATTGAGGTTGAAGGAAAGAAGATTCTAGATAGTGGGGGTAAGATGATTACTTTTTTATTCCCATGTCACCCCATCTGCCCCCAACTGCTAGAACAGTATTCATGGAGTCTCCTACTCCCTGAGCTGCAATGTAATGAGTCATGTGGAGCTAGCTGTGAACACTCCAGGAACACGCCATACTATCTAGAGTCTCTGCCATCATCCAAAGGTTGAGAAGACCATCAGATATCTTTGTAGACTGTCTTTATATCCACAGCTAACATAACCATACCCCACCCCTAGATTAAGACAGAGCCTTGGCTGGATCCTGGCAAGGCACTTTTCTCTCAGTTTCTACCTATAAAATTAAAGATGGGACTAGACTGTCTCTAAAAATCCTATGAATCTGAAATTGTGTTTATTATTTTAAGTCATGACAGTACTATTTAACAATCTTCCGATTATCTATTTTCTTAAGTTTCTTTTTTAAGTTCTTTATTCTGGACACTACTGTCAAAATATATGAAGACTTTCTATAATTCTATGTACCAAATTTGCTTAAAGAAACAAACAAAATTTTTAATACCAGATTTTTAAGAGTCAATTATTTTCTTCAGAATATGAAAAAATAGGTCAGACATTATGTCTAAAATACGCAGTAAGTCTCTTAAAATAATTTTAAGACCAAAGTTTCCTATAATTAGTTACAAAAATATTATAAAGAATTAAACCAAAATAAAACCAAATAAACCAGCTACTAAACTACACATATGTCCTTAAAATCTTATAGGAGTCAAATATTCCAGTAAAAATAAGAGAGAGATGGAAACACAAGTTTCTTATTATCACACTTCATATGTTGTAAAACCTAACAGCTAACTTATTTTTGGCAAAATGATTAGGGATTGCAACACTCTGGCTAATACAAACTTATTTGATTGTCAAATGCATCTTAAATGGAGTATGTCATGGTAACTTCAGGCATGCAGGCACTGTGCCATCTTAGAGTAGCCCAGAGACACTGAAATTTCAACACTTCAGCAGGGGTCACACCACCAATATTAACTGGGCCAGGTGTTTAAGCCGGGCGGCGGGGGGGCGGGCGGCGTGGACTTCAATAATGTAGTTAACTGAAACCAGATAAAGCTTTTGAATAATAAAAAAATCATACAGATGTTCACCCTCCTCCCCGGGTAACCTTTGTGGACAATTTATTATATGCGTTATTTTCTAGAGTACACCCTTTTTAAGAAAACACACTTTCTCATGTCTCTCTGAAAACTCTATAATCACAGTATGACTTATGTCTTCACAATTAGACTAGGTTAAGCTCATGTTTCATCTGCCTTTTTCCTTTTCACCACTATTCCTGCCTTAATTAGAAAGTTATAGAGCTGAGGAAGCTATAAGAAGCTACATTAACCTTAAGATGCATTGTACTTCTTTCCCAACAGACGCTGTGAACGCGAGCCAAAAAAGAGAGATGGGTTCAAAACAAATGTGTTGAACAACTGTTTTCAAGTATGCATAAGAGAAATTACACATTACATGCAGAATGGATGTGGAGCAAACAAACGAAAACCAAAAGGAAAGATCTCTGATTAAGTTAACAAACTGAAGGACTCAAATGGTTACTTTCTTCCCTATGTTTAGAGTAGTGTATTTGTCAGGGTTCTCAAGAGAAACAGACTATATATACGGATATAGATAAAAGGACACTTACTATAGTAATTGGCTCACACAATTATAGAGGCCAAGAAGTCCCACACGACATGCCATCTGCAAGATGGGAACCAGGAAAGCCAGTTGTATAATTCAGTCCGAGTTCGAAGGCCTGAGAACCAGGGGAACAGATGATGCCGAAGGCTTGAGAACCTGGAACTCCACTGTCAGAGGGCATGAAAAGATGGCTGACTCAGCTCAAGAAGAGAGAAAGAATTTGCCCTTCCTGGGACTTTTTGTTCTATTTGGACCGTCAACAGATTGGATGATGCCCGCCCACAATGGTGAGGGCAGATCTTTTTTACTCAGTCCAATTCAAACGCTAATTTCCTCCAGAAAAGTACTCACAGACACACTTAGAAATGTTTTACCAGCTATCTGAGTATCCCTTAGCCCAATCAACTTGACATGTAAAATTAACCATCACAAATAATAATGTTATTATTATTTCAAACATGCAAGTACTCTTTTTAAAACACCTGGAACAACTAATAGCCAAAAATTATATGTCATATCAGTTTGCAACATTTTATTTGACAGGACCAAGTTACTTCCTACACCAGGAAATAAATTCAGTATTTTAACTTATATATTGATATATACCTATATATCTACATGCTTGATGGTACATCACACAAGTGAAGTCCTAACTGTAGTAGTGGTGGGGTAGGCAGCCTCTGACATGGCCCTCAGTGATCCTCACCTTCTAATATTCATGCTCTAGTCTAATCCCCTCCCCTTTAGTTTGGGCTGGAGCCAGTGATTTGTTTCTAACAAAGAGAATACTGTAAAAGTAATGAGATATCATTTCTGTAATTGGGTTACAGTCTGTGACTTCCATCTTGCCAGCAGACTCTTTCTCTGGCTCTCCTCCCAGACTTGCTCTCATGGGGCGAGTTAGAAAGGCCCACATTCTAAGGAACTGAGGGTGGCCTCCACCCAACTGCCAGTGATGAACCAAGGCCCTCCTCCGTCCAACAACCCTTGAGGGAGTGAATTGAGGCAGATCCTCCTCAATTCAGATCTTCACGTGAGACCACAGCCCTGAAAGACACTTTGATTACGGTCTTGTGAGATACCCTGAACCACAGAACCTAGCTAAGTTGTGACCAGTCCCAGGTCCACAGAAACTGTGAGAGAATAAATGTGTATTGTTTTATGCTGTTAAGTTTTTTCTTTTCTTTTTTTTTTTTCTTTTTTTAACATCTTTATTGGGGTATAATTGCTTTACAATGGTGTGTTAGTTTCTGCTTTATAACAAAGTGAATCAGTCATACATAAACATATGTTCCCATATGTCTTCCCTCTTGCGTCTGCTGTTAAGTTTTGAGGTAACTTGTTACACAGCTGTAGATTACTAACACAGTAGTTAACCTAATTACTGAGTCATTTCCATTATAATAATAATAGCTAATACTTATATGGAACTTTTAAGTTCTAGGCACCATTCTTAATTCTTTATATAATTCCTCACAAAAATCCTCTGAAGAACATATTACTATCCCCCTTTTACAGATGAGGAAACAAAGGTACAGAGACTCAATAACTTGCCCAAGGTCACCAAGACAAAGTATGACAGCAAGTATCTGAACGTAGGTGTCTTGTTTCTAGAGTGAGGACTTGTGGCAACTGTGCAAAGAGAACCGCTAAGGGCTAAGACTGGACACTATGAAAACAGTAACCTCATAACGTGGTACCAGAGGAGCTTTAGAGGCACAACAGAGATTAGAAGCCATGCAAAATGCTAAAAACAAAAAAAAATGCTAAAAGGAAAGCCCGTTTTCTTATTAAGATGCCTTATCTAGGGGGAAAAAACCAGAGAAGAAGCAATAATATAGTGAATGGAATGCAATCTAGAATTTATTGAATTCACACTTAGAAATGAAAAATATACTTTCTGATACCCAATGTAAGAAATTAACAGCCTCCATTTGGTATTAAAAAGCACACCCAAGGACGCTATAGTTGTACTTTTCCCAAAGGCAATTAATTATAAGTAAGAAGTAAGTGTGTCAAGCTGGAGGGGAAAGAAGCAAATTCCTTGTGAGCTCCAAGACTCCACTGAAGATATTTTACCACATGGAGTGAGAAAAGTCAATATCCCAGGATAGGGAGATTCCAGGAAGGAATCACTTCCTATCTTGTATTCAGATTACCAGGTTAAATAGCACTCCTTCATGACCTCACACACCCTCTATTTACATAAGAAGTAGGTATCACACCTATGGGTTAGTCTGTGTCCTCCCTTAGACTTCAGGCTCTCTTACCTCAAAGACTATTTTATTCACTGGGATGTCTTCAAAACACAGCACAAGGCCTGATACATGGCAAGTGCTTAATATAAGTTTGTTGAATGAAGAAATAATTTATGCTGTGAATCACATTCATTTAATGGGTCATTTCAATGGTATATGTCAGTGAAAGTATGAGGTTTTGTTTTGTTTTGAAGTGTTGTATAGTTCACTAGCTTTCCTGGCACTTTAAATAGGTCTTTTTTTTTTTTTTGCGGTACGCGGGCCTCTCACTGCTGTGGCCTCTCCCATTGCAGAGCACAGGCTCCAGACGCGCAGGCTCAGCGGCCATGGCTCACGGGCCCAGCCGCTCCGTGGTATGTGGAATCTTCCCGGACCGGAGCACGAACCCGTGTCTCCTGCATCGGCAGGCGGACTCTCAACCACTGCACCACCAGGGAAGCCCCTTAAATAGGTCTTTATATCTCCAGTGTCTCACTTAATATCTGGCACATAGTGGCACCCAGTAAGTATTTGTGAATGAATGAATGAATGAATAAATGAGTGTCTCAAAAAGGCTGCCAAGCTATAGAACAGATAAGGATTCAGACTTATGACTAAATAAAGATTTAATGTTCCTTAAGAATAACTGTTTGCCTATCAACAATGGTGATAATAATAATTTTTCTTCCTTTTGAGAGGAGGCATGAATATTTGCATAATACTCTCCCTAGACAAGATTATTGCCTCAGCCCTAGTTGGTGACTGTTTTTAAATATTCCTTTACAGGGACTTCTCTGCTGGCCCAGTGGTTGAGAATCTATCTTGCAATGCAGGGGACGCTGGTTTGATCCCTAATCAGGGAGCTAAGAGCCCACATGCTGCGGAGCAAATAAGCCCACGTGCCACAACTAGAGAGAAGCCTGCACACCGCAACGAAGAGCCTGCGTGCTGCAACTAAGACCCAATACAGCCAAAAAATAAATAAATAAATATAAAAAAAGAAATATTCCTTTACCAAAGACAGCAAGTTGTATGTAATTTAAGAACTCCAGATAACCCTAGATTAAAAAGCATTTGTTCAAATAAAATACTGTAAATTAACTATACTTCAATTTAAAAAGAAGAGGCATTTATTCAGAAAATTCCCACCTCCTTCAGCGTTATTTTTTGAAACATTATGGGAAATGTATGAACATACGCTCACACAGGCCCACAGTAATATAGAGATAAGGATAAAGGCAGCTAACAAGTATCCCTCTCTGTGTTTTATTTATCAATTCAATACGAGACAAAAAAGCAAAGGAAATCTGGGAGGATTTGTGCAAGTGCACAATCGAGCACCGACAGTCCCCTCCTGAGGCGTACTTACTGGGAGCTCAGGGGCATGCTTCAGAACCTGAAGGGAGAAATAGCAGCCTATGGAATGGCCAATGACCACAAGTTTCATTTCCTTTGGCACATGAGTTCTCAGGAAAGCTAGCTTGTGTTCTACTTGACCACGGAGTCCATAGATGTCCTTAATTTCTTGAGCATTTGGATCTAAAATAAAAAATATAAGTTATGTTTTCATTCAATAAGTGAAAGCAATCACTTCACTGGGGAAAATATCTAAAAAAAAACAAACCAATAATAATAGCAGTTGCTATCATTTATTGAAAGCCTACCATGTGCAAGCCACAGTGTTGGCACTTTATTTAAATTATATCTTCACAACAACCCTGGAAAGGAAGTATTCCTATCTTCATTTTATAGATGAAAATCCCAAAGCTCACGGACGTTAGGTGATAGATTGGCAGTTACATACCTGTTAAGTGCGACAGGTGAGATTCAAACCCAGGTGTCTGTCCTCAAAGCCCATGAACTCTCAACTATTCCATCAACTACTACAGTTTAGGCCACTGGTTCTCAAACTTGAGTATGCATCAGAATTCTCTGTAAGGCTTGGTGAAACACTCATTGCTAGGCCTCACCATCAGAGTCTCTGATCCAGTGGGTCTGGGCTGGAGCCCGAAAATTTACACTTCTAAGCCTCCAGAAGATGCTGATATTGCTGGTCCCAGGACCACACATTGAGAACCACTGGTTAGGCTAGGTTACATGATTAATATATAACCAAGAAAATCCATGACACTGCTTCATTATTTTAGATAATCTTTGTTTAAAGAAGTCAAGACTGAAAGGCATAAGTAGAAATGTTTTAAACTGTTCCTTTTAACCAGCACAGTCCTGACCTGAAATATCCTTTCTTCCTTTCACAAATGAACGTCTTTAAGATTCTTCAAGACCTACTCAAAACTTTATCTAGCTAATCTTCAAGAAAAATGAATGAGCATTCCTTTGTGTTTAACTAGTATTCACTTCTTATTATAGCACTTTATCATATTTGTATAACTGTCTGTTTCCTCCCTGAGACTGCGAGCTCCTTGAAGGCAAGGTCCATCTTTCATTTCTGTGTCCTCTGTGACTAGCACACAGTAAATATTATTGTTGAATGAAAATATGAAATGACTAGACAATCTGAGGATGCTGCCAGCTCCAATATTCTATGAGCAGAGAAAACTTCAATAGGCTTTCCCTATGAACATATATACAACCCCAATGACAGGGTGTAATATTTCAAGATATCACAAGGTAGTCAATTGCCTTCAAGGTACTGACGCAAACTATAACAAAGGTACCCAAAACTCATTAGGAAGAACTGCTCTTCAGTTTTATCTGTACATGCTGGTTTTTCTTCCTTCAGTGCTCAGCTCCCCCTTGTTAATCTGGCTAACTCCTCTTTATCCTTCAAACTCTCAACAAGTGTTACCTCCTCTGAGAAGCCTTTTTATGATTCAGTAGATGAGGAGTAAAGTGGCCTTCCTTTCAGTTTCCACCACATCCCATATTTATCTCACCACACTACTCCTAATTTACTTCTGTACTTCCTGTCTTGCCTATCTCTTTCTCCAATGCCTGGCATACAGTTATTGAAGGCTTTTTATTGAATTAATGAGGCTTAGTTCCCCGTTTCACTGGTACTACTGAAACAGGAGATTTCCCAGGTGAGACATGTTCTGCTTTAACCCTTCTTCCCAGGTCAGCCTAGAATTCATTCTCTATTTAACAAGGAAGTTCCCCATAAAACAGAATTGGGAAGAGACAGAATCTGGAAATTTGATTTTCGTAGGGCCTCCGATGGCTCCAAATCCAAGCTTTTATTTATTTAATATTCTATTTAAGTTTGAGTTGTTCATATTCCACTACTGTCATATATCTTCTCTGATCACTCTATCCAGGAGTGATCGTATTGTTCTGATACCCCAAATACCTATAATATTTGCAACCCAAGTTCTTTATTTTTCAAAATATACAGCTTTTGAAAATGTTGAAGTCTTCCTTTCTTTGGGACGGTATGGTATAGTACAAAGATCAAGGGCGTTGGAGACAAGATAAACCTGGTTCTAACTCCCAGCTAAGCACCTTACTATGTGACTCCGTGCAAATACTTTAAACTCTGGCTTCAGTCTCCTCATATATAAAACAGAGATAGTAATTCTAGCCTCCGAGGAATGTTGCTTGCGTAACACTTTAAAGCACATAGGAAGTGTCTGGCATAAACTATTTGAGAAATGAAACTTATGACTGCTATCATTTCAATTCCTGTCATTTAAGGCCTCCCTCAAATACACATTTATATGGTTAGAGCAAAGAGAAAGAAAATGAGCTAAATACAATAAACATTTAGAAACTTCATTGATTCTAGAAATAAGGCCCTAAAACATATTTCAGATGAACTTTAATGACCATTATAATTCAAATCATTATCGAAGTGAATATTTCAGAAGTAAGTCTGGCTTTACCTCTGGGAATTGCTCAGTAGATTTCCAAGATAAACACACTACTTAGTGTTTTCTGAAGTAATGAGATTAATGGGGAAAGTACTTTCTATAAATAAATAATCTATGATAGAAAATTTCAATGTGCACTCTGGATATTATTTTACTAGCAAAAACTAAAAGCTAAAAGAATATCTATATACTGGACTGTATACTCTATACTTTCTCTCCTATTATGATTTTAATATACTCTGAAAAAAATTCTAGGAATCATTTATTTACTCTCCATAAAAATATTGTAAAAAATTCACATTCAATTGTATCAAAATCAGAGTGATAATATGGAAATGATTTATACCGTTCTTTTTATAGGGAAAATGTACTCCAAGTTACGATCAACTAAGTATATTTGGAAAGTAAACTGTTTCTAAACTGAAAACTGCCTGAATTGATAGATGGCAATCCAATTCACCGATTCTTTACCAATATATGGTCCTGAATATAGTACTGACAATTGCCTTTCAGAACCCGAGCCTGTTTCTTAGACCCATCTCAATGGAATTCACTTCATAGATCATTTACTGATTCTGGAGTTTATTTCAAAAGGTATGTATAATCTGTTCCTAAGTAGTTCTTTGGGGAATTAAGTAATATCAGTACTTCGCATTTACTTTTCATCTAGTTGTTCAAACTGATTCATCCAGTTATTAAAATTCTGTCAATTCTGGATCAAAATATCATGCATCCCTTATAGCTTCAGGAGACAGGTAAATCTGATAACTATTATTTTCTTCCATTTCTCATGAAGTAAATTGACCACTCTGACAGAAAACAGTGACTAATTGGCCCATGATAATATTGAAAACTCAGATATAAATACAATATACTCCCTTGTCTTCAAGGAGCTCACAGTCTAATAAGAGGAAACAGAAGTAGATAAAAACATTATTATAAAACACTGAAGTAAGTATAGCTCAAGCATCTCCTTGAGAAAATAAGAGGGTTTTATTGGGTCAAAATAGAAAGGTAATGCCCCTTTGAATTCATAAAAAGTACTATGCCTTTCTCCAAATAAACCAAGAGAGATACCTGGAAAATACTATTTACTACATGCACATTACTATAACTGTGTAATCTTAACTACACATTTGAATACTATCACAATGGTCTAAAGTTAACAACACATTTTAACAACACATCCACATATATGTTTATCTAGATACACACTGAATATAAATGCATAAGTTTTTCTATATATTTTCACACAAACAGTATTTACAAGTCGCCAATGACCACAGAGCTAACAAGACCAAAGATTAGTGCTACATGAGCCTTCTGCTAGGACTGAGTCTGCACACAGAAACTCTCTAAATCTTACACCAGAATTTTCTCAACTAGTGAAGTCTTCCATCCTGCTCCCATCATTACTCCAAAGCTATACCTTAATAATAACTTTAATTAAACAACTTACACGTGGAGATTAAAAGGCTAAAAATAGCACTTCATATTTTAAAGAATGCTTTGAGCAAGATGAATATACAGTTTACTCTTTAGGTCAAGCTTTGAAAAACACACAAAACAATATCATGTATTGTTTAGCATTACATATACATAACTAAAAAAGAGAAATGAAATTTACTCTAAATTCATTATACTAGAACATAAAGGCATAAAAGTGTGAGGTGTAATTTTGGACACTGCGATGAGTACTGTGCCTGTTTGTGGTTATAAGAGAGATGGAACAAATAAGGTTAGAAAGGAAGGTTGAGACTAGATCAAGTAGGACCCTGAACATCACTAAGGGATCTGGACTCCACTGTGTGAGCAGTGAGAAGATGCCCAAGGATCTCAAAGGGAGGGACAACGATCCGGTCTGTGTTATAGGACATCAGCTACAATGCTTTTCTCCCTCCTCTGGTCTGCTTCTTATTTCTGTCTTCCCTGAGAATCTAACAGTTTGCTCGATTCTTAACTCTTCTTCTTGCTCTACCCTTTGGTTTTCTGCTTCTTCCCACCTACTGAGAGACTTACTTGTTTATTTCTAGTGACTGAGAGCCCTGAGACTTGACTAACTGTCCCTGCCTCAGGAGAATCTTGTCGTTCCCTGTAGCCTCCATGTTCTTCTGCCAGAGTCCTGGAAAGAGAAAGCCCTACTGTTTTTTCTCTTTCTTTCAGTTTTGGGTACTAGAATGGGAGTGGTTTAATGATTCTCGGGATAAACATGACGCAAATTCATCATTAGTTGAAAGACTACGTAACTTTTTTAGGTAATGTTTTACCAGTTGAAACTAAACCACTATGATTTCTAGCTTTTCTGTTACACGTTTGGAACAAATGACAAAATAGTTGATAATGAATCTGCCATCAAGTAAGCTGACTCCATAGTAAATCAAAGCCAGAAAGAGTTTATACTTCTAATTCCTCAAATTTTCTTTTCACACTTTTTTTTTCCTGAGTCACCTCCTTCTGACACTGGTGAACATCTGTTCTCCCAATTATACCCAATTTATGATTGTGATAATGTGGTGCAACTAGAATATTATTTCCAACTGTTCATGATTTTAACATGTGCTAATATGAAGCAAAACGTACTTTCAACATTTGATGTGTGGTTATAGCTTATGTCTTTTCTCTCAATGATTACGTATTTTTCACACCATATTTTGCATGTCAGAAAACCTGTACTTTAGAACAATAATCTTGGATGATGAATAATATATCTGTCCTGCCTATCCATTTCAGTCTACTGTAGCATGCGTTTATAAACATAATCTTCAATTTGTAAAACAGATGAAGGCAGAACTGTCCTGGTTCAATCGGGGGGGGACTAGTGAAGCTCAGAGCCCCATGTGCCCTTTACAGAACTTTTGGGATACTCACAACACAGATGCAAAGTCACTAAAAGGCAGCATTTTCATTTCTTTGTATACCTCTGTAGCACCACACATAATAATCTAGTAGGTTGTCGATAAATCCTTGATGATGGATGAGTTGCCCTTTCACCCCCCTCTAGAAACCACAGCTTCCTATGGCCCTGTGGTGGCCCTTTGGGCTAATGCCTCTAGATGGCACTGTTCTCATTAACAGCAAAGGACCCAGGCTCTAATTACTAAGTCATTAACTCAACAGCACACAAGCAGCCTAAGCAATAAGCATACTCAAAATAAAGTTATAAATAATATGTCAATTTAAAACAAGAATTAAATACATTTCTCAGAAATTCAGACACAATAGATAATTTCTGCTGGTTTTCCCTACCAGTGTTTACTGGCGAAGATCTATGGCAGGGCTTCTGAAAATGTGGTACCAGGACCAGCAGCATCAGTATTACTTAAGAACTTGTTAGAAATGCAAATTCTCAGGTCCTACCCCACTTGTAGTGAATCAACAACTCAGGAGGTAGCATCCAGTAATTTGTGTTTCAATAAATCCTCCAGGTGATTCTGATGCCGGCCAAAGTTTGAGAACCCCTGATGTAGGGTTGCTCTTTGAGTCTATTTTCAACTTTCAAAGTTGCTACTCATGTTCTGCTCAACATTTGTTTTGTCTTCAAGTACGACTTAAGGGCTTACTGTGATAACTGAGTTGGATGTTGCTTTCATTAGGTAATTCAATATATAGCTTCTATTATGATGACCTTTCTCACTGAGGTAAGAATATAGGAATAAGACATTTTAGCTAATCATCACTAAGTTTGAACACCATGAAAGGAGAGGTATTATCCTTCATGAGTACTATGCGGTATTTCCACTACTTCCTAGCTTCTCCTGTCCTTGGTTATCTCTTCTCTTGCCAGAGTTAAGATAACAGGCCAGCAAAACTGGTAGCTTTTCGAGATTTAGCAAGTTAAACAAGCCTGTTTTCTAAGAATTCTTTTAACACCTCTGTTTTCCAATACCACATAAGATAGCCAAAGCACATTCTAAGCAGACGTACAAATTTCCTGACAGAGGAAAAACTGTGGTATTAAAACCCCCAAATTTCTTTGGGTATATATGAAGAAATAATAAATATGTACCTTTTAAACTATTTCAAGGTAAAGCAAGTATATACTATACATTTGATTCACATTCAGCCACATTTCTGTGACAGCTGTTGAAATAGATGTTTTTAATCAAGGCAATAAAATCTGTATATTCGGTTTCACTTCACAAAATCTCTCACTGCTAGGTAATCAATAGTTGCTTGCCTTTCAAAGCATACCCTAGTCTTTAAGAGAAGTGTAAAAGGCTCGAAAGTAAATTGCATTCACAGAGGAACACACATACACGTAAACAGATAGAAAAAGACACTATAAAAAGAGGCACTTTGAGGTATTTAGGCAAGACTTTGCCATGAGTTACATAGTTTCATCTACACTCCATTTATCCTGTCCCCTTTACAAGTCATAGCAGGAAAAGGGTGACAGACCAGGTACAATCTGTGACCGTGGAAGGGCTAATCACTAGCACTTTGCACCAGCCACCTGAGATAACCTACCACAGGACTAGAGCACTGACCTCAGGATCACAAGTGCTGGCTTCCTGTCCGCGTCCTACCACTCACCAGCACAAGGTCATTTAGCCCTTTTGGGCCTTACTTTCCTTCCTTGAAAAATAAGGGTTCAAGATGGAATTTAATGTAAATACTTTTGTTTTTTAGGTTGATTTTTTAAATTAAAATATACTTGATTTACAAAATTATATTAGTTTCAGGTGTACAACATAGTGATTCAACATTTATATAATAGATTATACTCCATTTAAAAGTATTATAAAATATTGGCTACATTCCTCATGCTGTACAGTATATTCCTGTATCTTATTTATTTTATATACAGTGGTTTGTACCTCTTAATCCTCTGCCTCTGTGTTGCCCCTCCCCCATTCCACTTCCCACTGGTAAGCACTAGTTTGTTTTCTATATCTATGAGTCTGTTTCTGTTTTGTTATATTCATTCATTTTACTTTCTGGATTCCACATATAAGTGATAACATACAGTACCTGTCTTTCTCTGTCTGACTTATTTCACTAAGCATAATACACTCCAGGTCCATTCATGTTGCTGCAAATGGCAACATTTCATTCTTTTTATGGACGAGTAAAACACTGTGTGTGTGTGTATACACACACACATCACATCTTCTTTACCCATTCACCTGCTGAAGGACACTTAGGTTGCTTCCATTACCTTGGCTATTGTAAACAGTGCTGCTATGAACACTGGGATGCGTATCTCTTTTCTAATTAGTGTTTTCACTTTCTTTGGTTATATACCCAGGTGCGTAATTGCTGGATCATATGGTAGATACTTTTAGCTCTAAGATCCTATAATTCTTTTTCTTTCTTTAAAACCTTTTTTTAATAGTGGAAATTTTGAAACATACACAAAAGTCCAGAGAATAGTATAACAGACCCCCATGTACCCATGGTCCAGCTTCAAAAATTATTTTCTTTTTTCTTTCCAGCTTTACTGAAGTATGACTCCAAAGAAAATCTGTATATATTTAGGTTGTACAACACGATGGTTTTTAAAGGTGTACAAGGTGATGACTTAATATACATATACACTGTGAAATGACTACCACAGTCAGGCTGAGTAACACATTCATCACCTCACATACTGAGTGTTAAGTGCCTGACAGTAAGCTTTTGATTGATGAGACATCCACTTTGAATAAACATATTGCCAGCTGTAATGACCCAGCTACTAGCAAAACAACCAGATAAGGAACTAGGCCACCCCCACCCATGAAGGCTTTCCCTTTC
Organism: Pseudorca crassidens; assembly: GCF_039906515.1. Taxonomy (NCBI): domain Eukaryota; kingdom Metazoa; phylum Chordata; class Mammalia; order Artiodactyla; family Delphinidae; genus Pseudorca; species Pseudorca crassidens. The sequence continues at coordinate 76,603,174 of NC_090309.1, read as the reverse complement.
AGAAAGCTTTGGGTAACCTAAATAACTGCTCAAGTGACCTTTTCTCCAAGACTTGTTAACTTCTGTCTTTTTTGAGAATAGCCATCCTAACAGGTGTGAGGTGATAACATCATCGTGGTCTTGATTTGCATTTCCTTGATGACTGATGACGTTGAGCATTTTCCATATACCAGTTGGCTATCTGTATGTCTTCTCTGGAAAAATCTGCCCATTTTATAAATCAGGCTATTAAGTGTTTTTGCTATTGAGTTGTATTAGTTCCTTATATATTTTGGAAATTCTCCTTATCAGATATATGGTTTGCAAATATTTTCTCCCATTTTATAGGCTGCCTTTTCATTTGGTTGCCTGTTTCCTTTGCTGTACAGACGCTTTTTAGTTTGATACAGTCCCAACTGTTTATTTTTGCCTTTGTTACTTGTGCTTTTGGTGTCATATCCAAAAAAATCACTGCCAAGACCAATGTCAAGGAGTTTTTCTCCTATGTTTTCTTCCAGGAGTTTAATGGTTTCAGGTCTTAAATTTAAGTATTTAATCCATTTTGAGTTAATTTTTGTGTATGGTGTAAGATAAGGGTTCAATTTCATTCTTTTGTGTGTGGATATCCAGTTTTCCCAATACCATTTATTGAAGATACTATCCTTTCCGCATTGTGTATTCTTGGTGCCCTTGTCAAAGATTAGCTGACCCTATATTTGTGGGTTTATTTCTGGGCTCTCTATTCTGATCCACTGGTCTGTTTTTATGCCACTACCATACAGTTTTGATTACTAGCTTTGTAATATAGTTTGAAATCAGGAAGTGTGATAACTTCACCTTTGAACCTTAAATTCAATCTTCTTCCTCAAGATTATTTTGGCTATTTGATATCTTTTGTGGCTCCATACAAACTTTAGGACTTTTTTTCTATTTCTGTGAAAAATTGCAGCTGTAATTTTTGTAGGGATTTATATAGGGATTGCACTTAATCTGTAAATTTATAATTCTAAATAGAAGATAATTAGGGAAATAAAAAAGATAAAGTAGGTGAAAGTGGTAGTAGAAGAAATCTGAGCAACTAAAGAGCTGAAACAAAGTCTGGATGATCCTGCTTATCAAGGGCCTGATCACTGAGAGTGGAAACTGTTTTAACAGAGAGGAGGAGATTAGCCAAGACAAAGGTAATCTTACATGTGATGCCTTAAAAAGAAAGACACAGGAAGTCTGGGTGGTGAGATAACCTAATAATAAACAATGTAAGTGCAACAGATTTGCTTTAAGCACAGAGGTATTTTTCCGTTAAGTGCTAGCAAAGAGGCAGGTTCACAGCAGGCACTCAAAAAAGATTAAATTGAGTAAATGGAATTAGGAAAAAAGAAAGCTTAAATTCCATTCTCAAGAGTTGGCATCTGATGTTAAAGTCAATCTAAAATTAACACAGGATTCTGGAACCAGAACTAACATTTCAGGAAGCTGATATATACCACGATATGTGAGAATTAAGAGATCAAGAGCCAGGGAGTTGTGATGTTCACAGTGAGATGACACATGAATAGTTTGAGCTATGGCTTCAGGAGGGAAAAGAAAAGAGAACCAAATCCCATGCTAACTACAGAACCAAAGAGTATCTATCTACTCTGTATGGACAGGGTGATTTCATTTCTTAAATTCTGTAATAACTACATTGTGTCCTGACCATATGTATCAGTTAACTGCCAAAAATAGGACATGGATAAAAATAGGAATCACCTCTTAACTGTCACCCACTTCTTCAAATAAAAAAATTATTACAATTTAGCTTGCCTGCAGATGTTCATGAATGTGGAAGGAGCTGCCACTTAGAACAGAAACTTTTCCTTTGCTACTCAACAGGATCGAGGCTTCAAAGGGCCTGCTTCTAACAACCGTAAGGTAATACTTCTGAGGATGGACCAAAGGTAAGCTAACAAAAGTTGAACAAATATTTAGCAAAAATGTTTTAAGAGATAATTTGTATGTTCTACTATTGCTCAGGTACAATGTCATATGTATATGCTGACCTATACCTGTGATCAGATTTAAAATGTTAATACATAACATTCCCATTCATGATTATATGGACTGAATATTTGTGTCCCCTAAAATTCTTACGTTGAACAACCCCCCTGCCCCCACTGTGATGTTATTTGGAGATGGGGACTTTGGCAGGTAATTAGGGTTAGAGGAGGTCATGAGGGTGGGGCCCTCATGAAGGGATTAGTGCCCTTATAAGAAGAGACACCAGAGAGTTTGCTGGCTTGCACTCCTTCTCGCTCTGTCATGCTCCCTCCCTCTCCCTCTCTCTCTCCCTCTCTCTCTCTGTCATGTGAGGACTAAAAGAGAAGGCAGCCACCTCAAAGCCAGGGAGAGGGTTCTCATCAGAGCACAATTATGATGAAACTCTAATCTTGGACATATAGTCTGCAGACTATGAGAAAATAAATTCCTGCTATTTAAGTTACCTAGTTTATGGGTTTCATTATGGGAGTCTGAACTAATACAATGATAAAAAGTATAATGTAAATATTAAAATTATTAAAAACCTCCAGTATTTTTTTGTGTGTGTGTGGTACACGGGCCTCTCACTGTTGTGGCCTCTCCCGTAGCGGACACCAGGCTCTGGACGCGCAGGCTCAGCGGCCATGGCTCATGGGCCTAGCCGCTCCATGGCATGCGAGATCTTCCCGGACTGGGGCACAAACTCGTGTCCCCTGCATCGGCAGGCGGACTCTCAACCACTGCGCCACCAGGGAAGCCCTCCAGTATTTTTTTATTAGCAGATTTTATTTTTTAGAATGGTTTTAGAGTTGCAGAAAATTTGAACAGATTAGTCCAGAAAGTTCCCATATCACCTACCTCTTTCTCCCTCCCTCCCCACACATGGTTTTCCCTATCATTAGATGTTCAATAAGTACAAGAAGATGCTCATACCATAGGAGAGGCATACCAGAACCAGGGGCAAACTAGGCAATGAAGCCATAGCCACCTCTCTCCCACCTCAGATTAACAAAGTGGAACCCTTAGGGAATGCCCACACAGAAATTATGTTTTTCTTTTTTCCTCTCATCTCACTTTTTTTTTAGAAGAGTGAACATGCTAGAATACTCATGAATTAGAAGCAGGTAATTTGCAACTCTGTGGTACTACTTCCTCCATTTAAAGGCTTCCAGAAATTTACCATGTAAAGTCCTAGTTCTCCCTTCAGCTTTCAAGGTTCCTCCCAATCTGACCCTGCCTAGCACTCAAGTACCTACTGAATCTCTCTTCCTGCTATGCTAATCCTTCTGCCTATTATACAGAAGGCACCCACCTCCACCCCTCAATTCCAAATTCTACTCAGCTGTTAAAACTCTTTTACTCTCTCCTTTTTTTACTCCTTAAGTATCCACATAATCAGCAGGCCAGAGTTTATCACTTAATCACTCTCTAAAGATGAGAATGAGAGCTTCTTTAGTGTAGGAACCGTGGCTAAGGAGCACGTCGTCTTATACTACTTCACTGTTCCTCTTAATACAACCCTGGAACTATAGTACATGATCGATAAACATATAGTTGGTTACTAGTAGGTAAATACAGATGGCAAGTCCTAGACAAACTGCTTGATCTGCCCAAACTTTTAAAGAAAATTACCTGCAGAATGATTAAAATGACCCCCCAAATCCTAAAATTACCAGAATGTGGCATCATGGGCCCAATGCCACAAGTGGAGGTTTCCACTGGTATAACTCTTAACCTTAGCAGGCTTTCTAGAAATATGAACACCCACTCACTGTAAAGGAAAGCAGATGTTAACAAACACATACCATCTGAGGTTGTAAGAATCTTCTTGTCTTTGGGGGCCAAGGCATGCCCAGCATGACTGATAACCCAAACTGGAAAGCGTCTTTTTGTTGAAGAATACAAAGCCTTTGCAAAAGGCACATAAAAGGCAGAAAAACCTGGGTTACCTAAGAAAAGAAGCAGACTTTTAGATTAACCAAAGCAATAAACTCACATAAGACAATGTGCTGACTGAAAAAGAAAGATCTATTTCTCCTTATACTTCCCTAAATGTTACTATACAAACGTAGTAACATTTACCCATACAACTCAATTTTAATATGCTTTATACCTTAAGTCTGGGAATTATCATTTAGAAAATTTCTGCTCCTGCTTTGTTCTCCAACTGCTTCAAATAAATTCTTCCTCCATGTTCCTCATCTTAATAAGTGGAGGCACCAATCATAAATCAAATACTCAAGTCCTAACAGCAGGAGTCATTCTTGGTTCCTTCCTGTTCTTCACATCCAATTCATCAATAAGTCCTGTCAACTCTGCTTCCAAAATACATCTCAACTTTGTCCAATTCTCTCCATTAGTGTTATCACTTCCCACTGGGTTTCCTACAACAGCCTCCTAACAGGTCTTCTATCTACTCTTGTCCCCTGGGAATCCATTCTTCAGGGTACCCAGAGAGATATCTCCAAACCTCAAATTGAATCAGAGCAGTACCCTACTTAAACACCTTCCAGTCGTTTCACATTGTCTAAAATCATTAATACTGCCTGTCAGCCCCTTCAAGATTTGACTATGATCAGTTACCAAGCTGCACAAAAACCAATCAGTGTCAGAATCGTTCACAAAGACAACTTTACGGAATCTACTAACTGTTTTCTGGTCATTTATCACAAGTACTTATATTGTAGAGATGTATAGTTTGATCTTTGGGGGAAAAGACCACCAACTAATACATGTAGATTTTTCTTGTGTATGTACAGAAGGTATTTTTGAGGTGGGTTTGCTATACAGAGACAGAATGAATAAGTGATCTTTTTTAAAAACAGTCAATCTGACACATCTTTGGGGGAAAAGAGTGAAATGGTGTTTTCATCTTACAATCATCATCTGTATAACACCTTCATAAATACTAGTCCATTTCATTCAATATCTATTTCTCCAATCAATTTATCTATTTCTTCATGCTGCTAGGTTTTCTCCTCTTTGCAATTACATGACAGGGTTTTGCTGTACTGATGTAACCTCTGCCATCCTTGTCAAATTTTACTGATTTCTTCTTCATTGTCTATATCTTTTAGTTTCCTAGATAAGCAATGTAGCAAAGTGGTTAAGGGCACAGACTCTGGAGCCAGACCGCCTGGGATGGTTTTCTTACCTTGCCACTTACCAACTGTGTGACCTTTGGCAAGTTATTTAACCTCTCAGGCTTTGGTTTCCTTGTCCATAAAATGAGGATAATAATCATACTACCTCATGTGAGAACTAAGTGAACTAATATATGTAAAATACTTAAACATTGCTCAATACACTGCTTGCTGTATAAATGTTAGCTCTTCAAACTTGTCATCAGTGTCTAGCCATGATGGTAATATATGAAGGCCTTATCACCCCTATTGTTACTTTGCTTCTGTTGCAGTCTGACCTAGTGACTCAAGTTCCAAATTCCTTTTTGTGATGGTGCTAGTGTCATCTTTGTTAAATAGGTGAAGACTTCCTCAAATACAGTAATGTGTTCTTTGGTCAGCTCATTAAGTGTCTGCTGTGCAGCTAGAGGAGAAAGAAGGGAAACAGGGTGTGTATCAGCACAGAGTTACTGTAACATCAATGGTGGATGTGATGACACTGTTTCATGTTTTATATTTAAATCTTCAGTATGGTTGGAATATTCTTGAGTGTAAAGTACAAAGCAGTAATCCAGCTTCTTTTCAAGTGAATAGCCAAGTGTCCCAAGAGCATCTATTATATTACCCATTCTTTCTGCATGGATTTGAAATGTCCTCTGATCCAATACTGAATTCTTACATTTGTTTGCTAATTCTGATTCCAAATAATTCCACTTATTTTTTCCTTTTCTTCTCTGCCAGCATCATACTGTCTTGATTACTACATTGTGGTTTTTTGTTTGTTTGTTTGTTTTTTAATGTTTCAGTAACTGGTAGGCCCTTAGAATTATTTTCAACAGTTTCAATTTTTAAAAATTTCTTTGGAATTCTGATTGAAATTTTATCTCATTTATACATAAGTTTAGAAATATTTGATATTTTCCACATTACTGAGTATAACCTTTTAGGAATATGTCATGTCTCATACTCAAATATTTTATGTCTCTCAGTAAAGATTTATAAGTTTTCTTCATAGGACTAGAAAATAATAACACTTTTAAGTACTATAACCTATTACATGCCAGGCAGTATTTAAGTGTTTTACATATATTAACTCATTCAGTCCTCACATGAGGTAGTACTATTATTATATCCATTTTATGGGTGAGGAAACTGAGGTAGGGAGGTTAAATAACTTGCCAAAGGTGTTACCAGTGTTATCATACAAATGATAAGTGCTCAATAAATATCTGAAGACTGAAAGAACATAAAAAGTAAATAATACTGAATTTTAAAAAGAACATAAAATTACCTAGTCTAGGATCTTCTGCATACCTTGTTTTAGTTAATCTTACAACAGCGCTATAAAGTAGCTGACATTATCACCAAGGATAATGAGTGGACAGCCATTATTATTATTACTATCATTACTACTATCATTGCTATTATTACTACAATTATTATTACATTTCTAATTTTTAATTTTTTAAGTTGAATAGATTTAACATGTAGCATTCTGTAAGTTTAGGATGTAGAGAGTGTTAAACTGGTTTAACTTTAAGGAGAATCCAAAGATAACAACTACATGATTTAGACACAATGGTTGCAATGACAGGATACATAAAACCAGAATGAATGAGTACTAGATAATGGAACTGCTAAAAAACAACTTTTTCTCTCTATCTCCGGGTTTAAGTCTGAGTTCTTTCCCTTAATGACTGTAAGATCTTAAGCAAATCCCCTTAAACTTTCTGATTTACTATTTTATCACCATGAAGTAAATGATAATGCCAACTACTCCATGTCCATTTATTCCATTCAGTAATATAGCTTCTTTTGTATACAGTAAGTCCCCTACACATGAACCTCCAAGTTGCGAACTTTCAAAGATGCGAACGTGTCCCTGTATGCCAGCTGTTGTACTGTATTACTGTATTTTTCAAGGTATTGTACTGTAAGATTAAAACTGTTTTCTTTTTTGTGTGTTTGTTTTTTATGTATTATTTGTGTGAAAAGTATTATAAACCTATTACAGTTTAGTACCATATAGCCAACTGTGTTAGTTGGGTATCTAGGCTAACTTTGTTGGACTTAAAAACAAATTGGACTTAATGAACGTGCTCTCAGAACAGAACTCGTTCATATGTAGGGGACTTACTGTATTCTTTTAGTTATTTTTTTGTAATTTATATTCTAGTAGGAGAATATATACACATAACTAAGTAGGTAAATAAGATAGTTCAAGAGTGTGATAATTTCTATGAAGGAGATAAACAGGATCATATGATAGAGAAGGGACAAGATTAGGATGGCCTGAGAAAAATGTCTGAGGAGGTGGCATTTAGCTATAACTCAAAAGATGAGAAGAAATCCACCATGTAAAGATTTGAGGGAGAAGAATACTAGGATGGAAGAAGAGGTGCAAAGGCCCTCAAGTAATAAAGGGCTTGGCTCCTGAAGAAAGTCCACATTGGCCACTAACATGGAGATCCAACATGAACCATGAACTAAACTTCCTGGTTAGGAGATCACAGAGAAAATTAAAAGGGTCTTGTTTATACAACTAAAATCAGATATATATGTATGTATATATATATCTACCTCCAGGTGTAAAGATGTTCAAAAGCATTCCAATACAGAAATGCAAGTTATACATTTTATCAAAGGATATCAAAAGGTGTTATAAACACATGGTTGAACATACACATAGTGAAATGCCTAAGCAATGTATAACAGAGGCTGTGGTGATCATCTCTAGACCCTGACTGCCAATAAACCCTTAACTACTTAACATTGCAATTGTAGACTTATGCCTTCTAGTTAATCTTGTATGGGACAAAACTTCCATATATCAAGTTAATGTGGCATGGCATCTAGAGAAGGTTGTCATGTGGACAGAACTTTGGGCTTCTCCATGGAGCCTTGTCTGCTCCATCTCCAATCACTGTACTCACAATACAAGACATGCCACATGATTCCATTAACCCCATATGACCACTTGAGAATTATAATGATTCAATATGTTCTATAGTGAGTTCTCATACTGCCTCCCTTTGCTTATTTCACTACTTAAAGGAAGTCCAAGGATGCTATTAGCAGAAATTCTACAACAAAAGTTCATTGGAAAAGATGAAACTAAATTAAAACCTCCTCAATCTGTGGCTTCCAATAAATAATTCCTCATTATCATTACTAACTTAAAAGTGATGAACTAATTTTGCTATGTGTATAAGCAAAGTGATTTAAAATACTACAAGCAGCTCATGCAGTTCAATATCAAAAAAACAAACAACCCAATCCAAAAATGGGCAGAAGACCTAAATAGATATTTCTCCAAAGAAGATACACAGATAGCCAACAAACACATGAAAGGATGCTCAACATCACTAATCATTAGAGAAATAAAAATCAAAACTACAGTGAGGAATCACGTCACACTGGTCAGAATGGCCATCATCAAAAAATCTACAAACAATAAATGCTGGAGAGGGTGTGGAGAAAAGGGAACGCTCCTGCACTGTTGGTGGGAATATAAATTGATACAGCCACTATGGAGAACAGTATGGAGGTTCCTTAGAAAACTAAAAATAGAACTACCATATGACCCAGCAATCCCACTACTGGGCATATACCCTGAGAAAACCATAATTCAAAGAGTCATGTACCACAATGTTCATTGCAGCTCTATTTACAATAGCCAGGACATGGAAGCAACCTAAGCATCCATCGACAGATGAATGGAAAGAAGATGTGGCACATATATACAATGGAATATTACTCAGCCATAAAAAGAAACGAAATTGAGTTATTTGTAGTGAGGTGGATGGACCTAGAGTCTGTCATACAGAGTGAAGTAAGTCAGAAAGAGAAAAACAAATACCGTATGCTAACATATATATGGAATCTTAAAAAAAAAATGGTTATGAAGAACCTACGGGCAGGACAGGAATAAAGATGCAGATGTAGAGAATGGACTTGAGGACATGGGGAGGGAGAAGAGTAAGCCGGGACGAAGTGAGAGGGTGTCATGGACTTATATATACTACCAAATGTACAATAGATAGCTAGTGGGGAGCAGCCGCGTAACACAGGGAGATCAGATTGGTGCTTTGTGACCACCTAGAGGGGTGGGATAGGGAGGGTGGGAGGGAGATGCAAGAGGGAGGAGATATGGGAGTATATGTAAATGTATAGCTGATTCACTATGTTATAAAGCAGAAACTAACATACCATTGTAAAGCAATTATACTCCAATAAAGATGTTAAAAAAAATCTACAAACAATAAATGCTGGAGAGGGTGTGGAGAAAAAGGAACCCTCTTGCACTGTTGGTGGGAACGTAAATTGATACAGCCACTATGGAGAACAATATGGAGGTTCCTTAAAAAAACTAAAAATAGAACTATCATGTGATCCAGCAATCCCACTACTGGGCATATACCCTGAGAAAACCATAATTCAAAAAGAGTCATGTACCACAATGTTCACTGCAGCTCTATTTACAATAGCCAGGACATGGAAGCAACCTAAGTGTCCATCAACAGATGAATGGATAAAGAAAATGTGGCATATATAAACAACAGAATATTACTCAGCCATAAAAAGAAACAAAATTGAGTTATTTGTAGTGAAGTGGATGGACCTAGAATCTGTCATACAGAGTGAAGTCAGAAAAAGAAAAATACTGCATGCTATCACATATATATGCAATCTAAAAAAAAAAAGTTTATGAAGAACCTAGGGACAGGACAGGAATAAAGAAACAGATGTAGAGAATGGACTTGAGGACATGGGGAGGGAGAAGGGTAAGCTGGGACGAAGTGAGAGAGTGGCATGGACTTATATATACTACCAAATGTAAAACAGATAGCTAGTTGGAAGCAGCTGCATAACATAGGGAGATCAGCTTGGTGCTTTGTGACCACCTAGAGGGGTGGGATAGGGAGGGTGGGAGGGAGGGAGACACAAGAGGGAGGAGATATGGGAACATATGTATATGTATAACTGATTCACTTTGTTATAAAGCAGAAACTAACACACCATTGTAAAGTAATTATACTCCAATAAAGATGTTAAAAAGAAAAAGTGATTTAAAATAAAATTTTACGTCAGTCTATCAGAGATGGACTAAACATGAGGTCTACAGTGGTTTAACAATCTTTGAAATACTGTCATCCTAATTTTCCCCACAATATAAAAGTACTAGCTCCCCAAATAAAATACAATTTTGAATTCCACAAACTAAAGAGCAGCAAGAGCCTACAGCTTGCACAAAGCCCACAGAAACGGGCCAAGGGCAGCAAGGAGAATAGAAGGGCAAACATAAAAGAACACCAGGAAACAAAATGATCTGAAAATGTCAAAGCCACTATAAAACAATGACACTATTAAAAAACAAGTGTTGGGGCTTCCCTGGTGGCGCAGTGGTTGAGAGTCTGCCTGCCGATGCAGGGGACGCGGGTTCATGCCCCGGTCCGGGAAGATCCCACATGCCACGGAGTGGCTGGGCCCATGAGCCATGGCCGCTGAGCCTGCGCGTCCAGAGCCTTTACTCCACAACGGGAGAGGCCACAACAGAGAGAGGCCCGCGTACTGCAAAAAAAAACAAAAACAAAAAACAAGTGTTTTAAACTTCCCTTTCTCCTCAGTGTCTTCAATGAATGCTCCTTCTATCTCTTCATCATATCTTAAACTTGGCTCTCCGCTATGATAGACTCTCTTCCTTTCAAGGCCCTGCAGAAGAGACCTCACTATTCTCTAACACTTCATATACCTCAATGAGAGCAAAGGCTTTTGCAACACACCACTCCTAGCACCTAATATCAATGAGTGAGTGAAAACACCTCTGACTGGGGAAGTATAGAGTGGGCTGTTTGCTCCACTTATAGTTCATCCTACTGTTAACAAGCTCTCCTCCTCTAAGATTGAAGCCATCTGCTTCCATCTATCAACTTTCTAGTCATTCTCACACATTCCCTGAAAACCTTGACCCTTAAATGTCAGTTTCACTTGCCATTCCATAAGTTAGGTGATTTCAAAATCTGGGAGGCCTGACTGAGCCAACACCTTTGTCCCATAATTCATTATCTCGATCAAATTCAAAGAACTTCACCTATATCCAATTTAAGCAACGAATTCCAGTAGCCACAGCCTGGATCAGTGGTGTGCATATCAAAATCCACTAGAGGGCTTCTTAAAACCCAGATGCCCCACCCCCAGAGTTTCTGGTTCACAAGATCTGGGATAGGGTCCCAAAACTTGCATTTGTAACAAGTTCGTAGGTGATGCTGCTGATCCTGACAACAACTTTAACAATGACAGGCCTATGTCTTTTCATTACCCAGAAATGGTTTACATCCAAAGCATCCTAACTCTGATAGCGCTTCTCCAGCTCAATCTTTGACCCTTTTAGACTTCACTCCCAATATACCTGCTATTTGATCACAGCCCTGCTCAAAATCTATCTACTTGTTTTTGGTCAATAATTCCTTTCATCCTGCATATCTGCTATTTTCAATGCTGACCAATTTCCTTAAGGCCCCAATCCACCCTCTGCCATCCTTACTCTCCACAGATCACCTCAACTCTTAACTAACAGAGAAAACAGAGGTCAGGAGGCAGGAACTACTTTATTTCCTCTGACACACCTTCACACTTCTCCATTTCAGTAACCAACGTCACCTCCATTCTAGCCTCAGAAAGATATTCCTTCTCCAGTCCAAGATGTTTCTAATTATTTTCTCAATCCCACACTCTACCATTGCCTCCAAATCTCGGCTTCATCTAATAGCACTTATCATGCCTAGAATTTCAAACTCTCCCTCACTATTGGCAGAGCATATGTTTTCTTTAAAAAAATAAATTTATTTATTTATTTTTGGCTGCATTGGGTCTTCGTTGCTGCGCATGGGCTTTCTCTAGCTGTGGTGAGCGGGGGCTACTATTCATTGCGGTGCACGGGTTTCTCATTGTGGTGGCCTCTCTTGTTGCAGAGCACAGGCTCTAGGCGCGTGGGCTTCAGTAGTTGTGGCATGCGGGCTCAGTGGCTGTGGCACACAGGCTTAGTTGCTCTGCGGTATGTGGGACCTTCCTGGACCAAGGATCGAACCTGTGTCCCCTGCACTGGCAGGTGGATTCTTAACCACTGTGCCACCAGGGAAGTCCCTGTATTTTTAATTTTAATAGATGCTGACAGGCTGCTTTCCAAAAACACTGTTACATCATGGCAGAACACTGGAAGTTTATTTTCAGAACAGGTTAAACCAAAGAGATTCTGGATCAGAAGTCTTAGCCCAGTTGAGAACAAAAGCACTATACTGAGAAAGCACTATACTGAGAAGAAACACTGAAACTCCAACCTCCTCTCCCTTGTTCAGCTCTGAACATTAGCAGACAGGCTTCCATTCCTCAAACAGGATACTTGGAAGATTCCTTCCTGGAAAACTGAACAATCCAAGAAACAGCTACAGATACTGAAAGCTGGAAATCCTCCAATGAAATGCTGGGTCCCTACCCAATCACCTTAAGGTGAGGATTACCTAAGGTAACCAACCACTCCGTTTTGCCTATCTGTTGTCATGGTTTTAGTACCGAAAGTCATGTGTCCTGGAACACCCCTCAGACTAGGATGGCTGGTCACCCTAGGCATACCTGTGGACAAGCCCCACCCCTGAATACAAGCTTCCAATAAATTTTTTACATCTTCCTCTTCAAAATGAAAGGGTAGTCAAGGATTATCAAACATTTGAGGAAAAACAAACACTAATAGAAACAGAAAAAGGAATGCAGCAAAAACTCTAACAATGCAGGAAGCCAAAAAAAAAGATAATGCACCCACAAAACACACGAAACAGAAGACTATAAAAAAGAAAGAACACAGAGCTCTGAGAACTGAAGTGAAGTTTCTGGCTTAAAAAGGTCCACCAAAATCCAATGTATGAAAAACAGCCATACCAAGGTGCCTGACTATAAAATTTCAGAATCTTAGAACAAAGAAAAGATCTAAAATATTTTTTTGCTGGGGGAGGGGGGGAGCTTCACATACAAAAGATAAAAAATCAGAATAATATCAAGACTTCTCAAAAACAGTCTGAACCCTGGAAAACAATGAACATGCCCTCTAAATTCTAAGGAAACCACGATCTCCAACCTAGAACTCTAAGACATTTTCTGACATGCTAGAACTGTGAAAGATCACTTCCCATGCACCTCTTCTCAGGAAGCTCCTAGAAGGTATGCTCCACCAAAAACAAGGGAATAAACCCAGAAAAAAAAAAAATATGGGATCCAGGAAACAAGAAATCCAACCAGGAGAAAAGCGAAAGGAGTCCCCAGGATGGCCTGTGTAAGAAGCCTAGAGAGCAACCAGTCTGGACTGGAGCCAAAGAACACAGAGTTCTGGGAGGGACAGCCCCCCAAAAACAAAACAAAACAAAACAGAAACCCTATTACTCAAAAAATGAGAAGTTTTTTTCACTTCTGGAGAATAATTTTAGGATAAATTACCAATTGAAACATAGAAAACTAAGCAAATAAAAGGGACAACCATTAATCCAGGGAAAACAAACAAAAATGTACAAGAAAAGAAACCATAATACCCCATAGGCCTAGCTGTGTACATGAGATGATATAATATGATACATATTAACAGTTTCATTTTCAACCTTTAGGCTGATATATATATATATATATATATATATACACACACACACACACATACTTCTCAAGCTCATATTTTTAAAAACTGCTTCGAATACCTACAATCAAGCATCTTCCCCTAACATTCTATTGATACTGATCCAGCATAAATCACAAATGACCCAGTTGACAAATCCCAGAATAAATAAATGTTCTACCATAATCTTATAATCATTTTGAAATGAGACAGTAAAAATTATTTTAAAAACTATCAAAAAATATTATTTGATAAAGTTCTAATTATTCTAAATATTGTTAAGAAATTTTAAAAAGCAGATTATAAAACTACTTATGGTATACATTGTGATTTAAAAAATGTATATAATATATATACTATTAATGCATAGATAACAAAGAAAACGTCCAGCCACTAAAGTATCAAGGGTGGTTGTTATCAATGGTGTGAGTGTATTTCCTTCTATAAGGATTTTTATATTTATCAAATTTTCTTAAAATCAGAAATAGTTACAAGTATCTGTGTACAGTCTTCTCATCCAGATTTTTAAACTTACCAGGAATAATGAAAATAAGCAGCTTAGGCCTGTTGGCAATTTGATCGCTAGTGAGGTCAGTCCAGGGCCCACACTTTAGAACCTGGGTTTCAATTCCACAACATAGAATGAATTCCTCGTGCACAGGAATTTCTTCCTTGATTTCTGAGTCCATTTCTAAATAAGGCGAGAAGAACAATATGAAGAGTCACTAAAATATAAAACTTTGAGCCAAAGACAATATTCGAGAATAAAAAAGACAAAATTCAATATACCTAGAAGGAAATGTCACAAAGAGATATGAGAGATATATGACTATTCAGCTATTCTAGATTACAGGATTGAAAAAAAAATTAAACCACAAGACAAGAGAGAAAGAGGGGCATGTCTTTGGTGAAATTAAAGACTATAGAGGAGTGTGAATCAAAACAAAAATCCCACCACTCTCCTCTCCAGTCTAAATTGACAATATCCATGGCTAACTTCCACTTTCCCTCTGCTGGAATTCTTATATAGCTATATGCTCTACCAGTGAGAGAAGTCCCCCTACCTTCACCTGGTGAAAAAATACAGAGGCTATGGCTGCCCTTGTACTCTCTCAGATAGAACTGTAAAGAGGGACAGTGAACTTGATGAGCTCTGAGTTTTCTCCTCTATTAATCCTCTCATCCCAAATTCTGTAAGTATATTTTTATACATTATTAAAGCATTATACCATTAAATTATGAAATGGATAGGTGGAAGAAAACAGAATATGAGATAACATCATGAACAATTTTCTGAATAATCAATATATGTGCAAAAATGCAGTCCCAAATTATTTATATTACCCCTCCTCCTCTGTCTTCCCTGTGTCTATCAATACGACCATGTCCCAAACTTTCATTGTTCTTTCTATCCTCCTCTTCAGCTATCCTCCTTTCATTCAGAGCCCTCTAGAGTCTAGATTATAAGTACCCCTAAAGCTTTTTCTCCTCTTTCCACTTTATGCCAAGCTTGTCCTCTGGTCTATCTTGTCCCTGCATTTCCTCAGTGTCTTCATGCTTTTCTGCTCCTATACCTTTGCTAATGGTTTTACTCTGCCACCGCTTCTGGAATGCTTTCCCCCTTGTGCAACTTATCAATTTATTGCCTCCAAATTCATCCTTCATTGCCTTCTCTGGAAAAATGGATCTGGGTCTTTTAAATATTTTTCCTCTGCCAACTGATATGATGTTAACCTTGAAGAGTGTGCTGAAAGAGAGACCCTGCAGGAAGAAGGATTTCTCCCCTGGTTTCAATGTACCCTCTCAGAAGATTTCTGGAGCACTTGTCCCCTCACCCCCGTGCTCAGGCTGTGAGGTCTCTCTAGAGCAGTGACTTCCAACCAGAGACAATTTTGCTCCCAGAAGACATATGGCAATAAATAAAAATAGTTTTCAATGTCACAACTTGGTATCAGGGGAGGTATTACTACCAGCATCTAGTGAGTAGAGGCCAGGGATGCGGCTAAGCATCCTACACTGCACAGGACAGCGCCCACAACAAAGAATCACTAGCCCAAAAGGGCAACAGTGCCAAGGCTGGAAAAATATCTGGAATGAAAACTTTTCACTTAAAAAGTGGGGACTCCTTTCAAAATTATATTAAAAATATACTGACTGACTAAATAAATAAAAGTATCATCTCACCTTTTCTTGTGGATTGATTTTTAGTTCACTTATAAATGTCACTGTAGCCCAATCTTTGAAACTATCACAAAATACAGTATATTTATAAAGGTCTTATGACATTTGTAAAGTGTTAGAAACAATATTAGATTTAACTGTTATACACAGTATTAAATTAGAGCACTGACAGAGAGAACACTGGCTAAATTTAAGATCTGCACCACAAGAGAATCCGAAGTTATTAACTGTATTCAACTCATAAATACTTAACTTCAAAGTAAATGACATCTTAGGAGTTTGATTAGCCACAAAGTTAATGAGAATGCAAGTAGATATGAAACTTAAACAGTCTATGAAAATTAGAAAACAAAAAAGCAACAACTCTAAAACACTTCAAGTAAAATACAGCTGAGAAACACTGAGTTAATGTATGTATTTGTAAAGCATCTTTTTATTTTACTTCACTCTTATGTTTCTGAATCTCACACAGCCAAATAAAAAAAGTAAAGAAAAGCTTTACTTTCTTCCTTACCTAAGAACCCAAGGTAATTCAATGCTGCCAACAGGAGGCAGGTTAAGACAGGACAATGTGTTCTAATATATATTATTAAAGGCTGATGGCCCCGCCTTCAGCTGCCACCTACAAGCAATTTTAATGATCAGTTTTGATAAGCAGCAAGACTTAGCCTGGATAAAAACCATGTGTACAGTGTAGATATAATCTGTACAACTTAGGCAATCCTTACTCAGCTAAGCATAGGTGTTCATCTGCTTATATTAATGGGTTTCTAACTTCTTTTAGAAAAGAATTTTTTTCCAATTAAATCTTATACAAACCTATACACAAAACTGAAAAGCAGCATTTGACCACTATAAATGAGTCCCTCACTCAGCTTTAGCGTCCAAGTAATGTCTGCATTTTATTTTGGCTACTCCGAATTCTACTTTATCCATCATGTAAGAACTGCACATGATAAAAAAATTTTTTAAAGAACTCGTTGCAATGTCCAGGTAGTCTTCAATGAAACTACATTACATTTGAAAAAGAGATAGTAAGATACTTTTCTTTCAAAGTTAAAGCACAAACAAAATCTATAAATAACTTGTATTATTTATCATGTATATAAGGCAGATAAGAAGCTGCTGAAACTTCTTCAAATGACAAAAATTTTATATATATTATTATCAAATATAAATTGTGACCCGTGTTATTGTCCCACAGTTACACAAAGCAGAGCGTACACTCTGCATGTACTGCACTTTGACTGGCAATTAATTAGTGGTATTCCTGGGCATAGTACTAAACCTACTTGTAAAGTATTTAGTGACTAGACAAGTGAGCATTAAATTTTTAAAGGCCCAGGGAAGAGATACAAAATTTGTAATTGTTATCAAAACACAATATAAGAAGTACAAATACATACAAAATTGGCAGCAGAAGCTTTATTCCAAGTTTTTTTTTTTTTAATTAGGCTGGTAGCAAACTTTGACATGCTGGTGATCTCTGTAGTATATTAAATGTTTGGTATATAATAGAAGTGAGTCTAGGAGTTGTTTTAAATTAGAGAGGCTTTTTTAGTTTAAAATGTACATTAGGGCTTCCCTGGTGGCGCAGTGGTTGAGAGTCCGCCTGCCGATGCAGGCGACACGGGTTCGTGCCCCGGTCTGGGAAGATCCCACATGCCGCGGAGCGGCTGGGCCCGTGAGCCATGGCCACTGAGCCTGCGCGTCCGGAGCCTGTGCTCCGCAACGGGAGAGGCCACAACAGTGAGAGGACCGCGTACCGCAAAAAAAAAAAAAAAAAAAAAACATTAAAATTAAGTTTGATCCTGAAGTGGGTAGGAAGGTGGGTGAAATAGGTGAAGGGGATTAAGAGGTACAAACCTCCGGTTATATAATAAATAAGTCACAGGGATGTAATATGCAGCATAAGAAATATGGTCAATAATATTGTAACAACATTGTATGGGGACATAAGTAAAAAGAGAAATAGACAAATCCACAAGCATAGTGAAAGATTCTAACACACCTCTTAGAATGATAGAATGAGCACAGAAAAAAATCAACAAAAATATATAAATTTTGATTGACATAATTAATATTTATGTTAACATAATCAACATAACTGACATATATAGAACTCTACACCAAATAAGTGCAAAATGCATATCCTTTTCAAGTGTACATGGAACATTTACCAAAACTGACCACATACTTGGCCATACAGCAAGACTCAACAAATTTCAAAGAACTGAAATAATATAGAGGATGTTCTCTAACCACAGTGGAATTAAGCCAAAAATAAATAACAAAAATAATAAGAAAATCTGCCAATTTTTGGAAATTAAGCAATATACTTCTAAATAACTGATGAGGGAAAGAAGAAATCACAATGCAATTTAGAATAGAATAATGAAACAAATAATGAAATATGATATATCAAAATGTATAGGATACAGACAAAGGCATGAATGCAAGAAAATTTAAAGTCTTAAAATACTTTCTAAAATATTTTCTAAACTAGTAGGAAAAAAAGGCTGGAAATCAAGGATCTAACTATCTATCTTAGGGAGTTAGAAAAACTAAATGAATCCAAATAAATAAAATAGAAAAAGTAAAATAACAAAAAATAGAAATTAATGGGATAGGAAAAGAAAGTTTACATTTGAAAAGATTAACAAAGCCAAAAGTTTGCTCTTTGAAAAGACCTATAAATAAATAAACAAATCCCTGAGAAGACACATCAAGGAAAAGGGCACAAATAACCAATATAAGAAGTGAAGAGAAGATATCACTCCAGATTTTATGGACATTAAAAAGATAATAAAAGAATATTATGAGGAACTTTATGCCAATAAATTTGATGTGGGCAAATTCTGAAACAAACACAAAAAGGCTAGAAACATCTTTATAGTCCTATATCCAGCAGACATTGAATTCATAACTCCTAGTCCAGATGAGAGTCAACATTTAAGGAAGAAATAATACCAATCTTACAGAGTTGGCCAGAGAACAGAAAAAGAGTGCCCATTTATCAACTCATTTTATGAGGCCAGTAAACCCTTGGTATAATACCTGACAAGGGCATTATAAGAAAGGAAACATATGGGACAACCTCTCTCAGAAACATAGATGCAAAAACTCTATTCAAAATATTAGGAGACCAAATTCAGTGATACATAAAGGGTACACACGACAACCAAATTGTGTATAGATCAGAAATGCAAGGTTGTTTAAACATTCAAAATGTAATCAATGTAACACATTAGTAGAATAAAGGAGAAAGATATATAATCATCTCAACCAACAGAAAATACACTTGATAAAATAAAATACAGTCACGAAAAACTCTTAAAAAAGAAGAAATAGAGGGATTATCTTTTACAGAATCTAAGAATCTATAAAAAACCTACAGCAAAAACAACAACAACAAAACCTACAGTAGATATTTTACTAAGGGTGAAATACTAAAGGTACCTCTGAGTTTGACATCAAGACAAGGAAGTCTGCTGTCAACACTTCTATTCTACAGTGTACTTGAGGTCTCTACCAATGTAATAAGACACAGAAGAGAAATAAATATATATAGATTGGATAGGAAGAAAGATAGCTGTCATTAGTCACAAACACCAAGATTATATACATTATATGGGTGTTCTAGTTATGCCTGCTGCATTATTCCAAAACTTGGTGGCTTAAAACAACCATTTTATTATACTCATGGATTCTGTGGGTCAGGAATTAAGAAAGGGCATAGCAAGAATAGCCTATCTCTAATCTGTAATATCTGGGGCCTTAGCTGAGGAGACTTTTTACTGTGGGCGGCGGGGGGGATTGCACCATTATGTTTATTAGAAGTTGGATTTCAATGTGTGCTCTAGACAGATTACAGAATAAATACCCACAACTTGAGAAAAGGAAGTCCACAATTCATACAAAGTGCTCACTACAGAAAGTTGCTGTGTCAAAATCCAGGCAAGGACCACACTCAGGGCAGCCCCTCCTCTCCCACTGCTCTCAACGAGGGCTGTACTATGGTTTTTAATTTTATTATTTCTTTTATTTATCTTTATTATTATTTGCTTCTCCTGTGGTCACTGGTGGGTGTGATATGTTCACTGGGGGCAAGAGTCTTCTGGAAGTGAGAGTCCTCTGGAAGTGAGAGTCCTCTGGAAGTATCTTTATTCACAAGTCTGATGACTGATGCTGCTTTCAGATAGGTTGCTGGCCAGGAATATCTATACATGTCCACTCTGTATGGTCTCTCCACATGGACTATTTTGGGCTTGTTCAGAGCATGAGAACTGGGTTCCAAGAGCAATTGTCTCAAGAGGAACAGACTGAAACTGCATCACCTTTTAAGACCTAGTCTCAGAAGTCACACAGCATTACTTGCATGTTAGCCACAAGCTCACCTATATGCAAGGGGAGCAAAATGGACCTCTCTAAATAAGGGAAGTATCATATCATATGAATAGTATGTGGTATGGGAGTTATTGTTGTGGCCAACTTTGGAAAACATAATCTGTCAAAATAGGTTAAACAAAGATTTTAGTTCTGCAGACGCTTTCAAATTATATTACTAAGAAGATTGTGAAAGACAGAGAAAACACAAGATTTCACTAGAGTTTGGAAGCTATCAAAATAACCTAAGCAAGAAATAAGGGCAAGAGTGGGAAAGGAGTGAATGAGAGACTGAAGTCTTGGTAATAATTCTGTAAGGGAATCCAGGGAAGGGAAAGTGACAAAGATGACTTGGATTCTGATGCTAAAGATGAGGGGAATGGAAACACTACAATCCTATCATCAGTAAGCGGTACCATTACTTTTAATTCTTGTAGTCTTTGGGTATAAAATATCTCACTCTTTAATTTGTATTGCTCTCACTTCTAGTATACTTGAATATCGTTTCATGTTTGCTGGCCTTCTGGACTTCCTTTTCTGTGAATTGTCTATTCATATCCTTTGCCTGACTTCCAAGTGGGTTATCATTTTCTTATTGGTTTGTGAGACAACTTCGTATATTGCTGATACTAACCCTTTTCTGGACTCCTATATTTAACATATAGCTTCCTAGATGTTTATTGTAATTTTTATTATTCTAGTTTTTACATTTTAACTTTTAAGCCATCTATATAAGAATTCAATTTTCTTTTTCTTACAATAGAGAGCTACTTGTGCTAATCCTATTTAATTTTTAAAAACCATCTTTTCCCCACCTTTTCATATATTAAATTTTCATACTTACTGGGAAATACGTTCTTAATCACAGTGCTATAATGTCAATGAATCTGGCAATTGGGTCCATGATTAATTTTTAATTATTTGGTAAGGGTAGAAATCGAACCAATAAAACCAAGAATCAACATTACCTAAATCTCAAGTATGGCCAGTGAAAGTTACCTGTTGTACTTAAAATCGTCAGTGTTATTCAAGGGAAAAAGGGGGAAAGGAGGGAGCTTTCTGAATCTGGAACTATATCACAAAACTCCTTTAAAAGTTTTAGTAAGCAAATGTAAATTTTTCATTTCATTTTTCCTTCTTGGTTTCTTTTTTCTAGAATTCCAAAATTCCCACTCCACCTGCTAGTGGGATACTACAATTTGCCATTTACCAGGGCCTAAATTTCCTTCTTCATTTCCTTCCCCATTTCCCTTTTATTAGGTTTCTGATAAGAAATTAACTGAAACAAGGAGAGAAAAATTACATGTGTTCACTTTTCTTCTGCTAATTAAAGCAATAATTCTGCTGAGAAGATTAAAATCTTGAGTAAGATGATTAGTTTATATGCACAAATAATCCACAGCTATCATTAATTTTGCTCAGAAATTACAGGGATATTCAAAGTAATTATCCTTAAATAATAAAATACTTTATAAAAGTAAGAACCAAATGTAATTATAGAATTGAAAAATATAATACATTTCTAAAAACTTGGTGGATGGGTTCACTAGTAGAGTTAAATTGACAGAACAGGATCAGTGAACTTGTAGACACATCAATAGAATTTACTAAATCTAAACAAGACAAAAACAGACTTTTAAAAAAATGAGCAGGATCTCAGGGACTGGTAGGAAAATAACAAATGGCCCAACGTTTGTATAACCAGATTCCCAGGGAAATAGAAGAAAGAGTATGGGGCTGAAAATGTTATAAAAAACCTCTTTAATTTGGCAAAACACATAAAACCTACAGATTCAAGAAGCTGAGTTAACCCCAAATAGGATAAAACCAAAGAAATACAATACAAAGCATATCATAGTCAAACTTCAGAAAACTAAAAACAAAGAAAAAAAATCTAAAAAGCAGCCAGAGAGAAATGACATATTACCTACAGGCGAACAATAATTTGACTGTCAGCAGATTTCTCATCAGAAACCAAGGAGGCTAGGAAGAAGTGGCGAACGTTTTTCAAGTGCGGAAGGAAAGTAACTCTCAACCCCAAATTCCTTACCAGAAAAAACTATCCTTACTGTCCATCAAGAATGAAGGAGAAATAAAGATATTCTCAAATGAAGAAAAACTAAAGGAATTTGTCACTAACGTATCTACCTCTCAAGTAAGATCTCTTAAAGGAAGTTCTCCAAACAGAAAGGAATAAGTGAATAAGGTTTAACTTCAGATAAAAAAGAACAATGGAATAGGTAAAAGCAGTGGTAAATATAATGGATTATGTTTCTCGTCATTAGCTTCTTCAATAATATTTCATGGTTGAAGCAAAAGTTTAATGTGGTATTCAGTGTATGTAGAGGAAATCTGATAATTATATTTAAAAAATGAAAAGGGTAAAAAGATGTAAATGTAAGTGAGTTTTCTACACTTCACTTAAGGCAGTAAAATGTCAATACAAAAGTAGGCTGTGTGATGTTATGTATTTATACTGTCATACCTAGGGCAACCATGAAAAAAAGAAGTATACTAAGAGCTATACTCAAGAATGTAAATAAGTCAAATAAAATTCTAAAAAGCATTTAAGTAACCTACAAGGAGGCAAGAAAAGAGAAACAGAAAAATGATAACAGAGGAAACCAACAACAACAATAAATAATAAAATGCCTGAATTAAGCCTTAACATATCAATGATTATTTTAAATACAAATTGTCTAATTATACTGGTTAAAAGGCAGAGACTGGTAGAATGGATTTAAAAAGAAACATGACCTAACTATATGTTGCCTAAAAGAAACTCACTTCAAACATAATGACATTGGTAGGTTGCAAATAAAAGAATGGGAAAAGATATATCACGCTAATATTATTATTTTACAAAAGCAACAATGGCTATGCAACTATCAGATAAAGTAGACTTTAAAGCAAAGAAAATTACTGAACAAGGACATTTCATAATGATAAGATTAATCCACCAAGAAGACATCCTAAATATATATGCACTGAACAACAGACATTCAAAATACAAAAATCAAATACCAATAGAGCTAAATGGAGAAACAGAAAATTCCACAATTATAGTTGGAAAGTTTTAGCAATGGAAACATCTACTAGACAGACAATCAATAATATATGGAAGAGCCTAACAATACCATCAACCAACAGGATATAATTGACATGCAATTGACATCCAACAACAGCAGAATACACATTCAAGTGCCCATGGAACATTCACCAAGATACACCTCATCATGAGCCATAAAACAAACGTAAATTTAAAAGAATTAAAATCATACAGCTTATGTTTCTGACCATTATGGAATAAAACTAGAAATCAGTAACAGAAAAGACAACAGGTAAATCTCCAAATACTTGGAAACCAAAGAGCACACTTCTAAATAATCCATGGGTCAAACAGGAAGTTGCAAAGGAAATTTTAAGAATACATAGAACTCAATGAAAATGAAAAGACAATACACCAAAATTTGTGAGATGCAACAAAAGCAATGCTGAGAGGGAAATTTATAGCACTATATGCTAGCATTAGAAACAAGAAAAGGTCTCAAATTAATAATCAAGAAAGTAGAAAAAAGAATAGCAGATTAAACCTAAAGCAAGCAGAAGAAAATGATGGAGCAAAAATCAATAAAATTGAAAACAGAAAAATTAAAGTGCTAGTTCTTTGAGAAAGATCAATAAAATCAATAAACCACCACTGAAAAAGAGAGAAGATGCAAATCACTAACATCAGGAATGAAACAGGGGTTATCACTAAAGACCCTACAGAATACTATTGCCCTGATACCAAAACTGGACAAAGACAGTACAAAAAAAGAAAACTACACGGGAATTTCCTGGCAGTCCAGTGGTTAGGACTTGGCACTTTCACTGCCTGTGCCTGGTTCAATCCCTGGTCCCTGGTCGGGGAACTAAGATCTCACAAGCCATGCGGTGTGGCCAAAAAACAAACAAAGAAACAAACCAAATAAACCCCCAAAACACAACTACACACCAATACCTCTCATATCTATACCTTAACAAAATATTAACAAATAGAATCTAGCAATGTATAAGAAGAATTATGTGGGATCTATTCCATGTATACTCAACATTCAAAAATCAATCAGTGTAGTCCACCATATCAAGATGCTAAAGAAAAAACATATGATCACATGAATTAACTAAATGCACACCCTATGACACAATAATTGTACTATTGGGCATTTTTCCTAGAGAAATGAAAACATATTCACAGAAAAACCTTCAAGCAAAGATTCACAGCAGTTCTATTTGTAACAGCCCATAAGTGGATACTACGCAAATGTCCTTCAACAAGCGAATGGTAAAACCAACTGTGGTACAACCATACCATAGAATACTACTCAGCGATAAAAAGGAACAAACTATTGACACACTCAACAACTTGGATGCATCTTAAAGGAATTATGCAACCTGTCTCGTGTAGAAAAATAAAAAAAAACCAAGGGTGACAGTTTACAGTAAGGCCTATATGTGGATGAAAAGCAGCATGAGCACTAGGTGTCTGCTGCAAAAAACTTCAAGAGAGCTGTGAAAGTCAGTGTACGGGTCATTCTTTAAGAGTTGATGTTTACTAAGTGCTTATTACACATAAAGCACTGTTCCAAGTGTTGTATGAATTATCTCAGTTAATAAAATAATCTTATCAAGTGGCTACTAATGTACCCCATTTTATATATGAGAAAAAATGAGACAGACTATTTCTGAAAAATACCATGATGCATGGCACTCAGTAGAGGCAACAAGGCCCGCAATTGTTTCCCCAAAATGCTGCACTCCAAATTCAAGGGAGCAAGCGCCGTTTTGACCTTGGCGCCACGGAGAAATATTACAGCAGCTAGAGTGAACCTCAAATAACTGGCTAGGGGAGTGTCAAGTTCAGAAATTGGTGCAAGAGTCAGTTCTCAAGGATACCTGGTGTAACAAATTTGGGAGAGGCGTGGGGGAGGAAGTTGATCCTGATGAGAAACTCGATTCCAAATCAAAAGAGCCCGTTAATGGACAAGGTTGGAAACTGAGACCCAGGGAGGGAAGAGAGTGACTTGCCCAGGGCTACAGGCTTGGTTGGTACAAGAACTCAGACCTTTGGAGTCCCCGGCCCAGACTCTAGTCACTTTTAGTCATTTCTGCCCTGCCAGTCGCCCAACGTCCTGGACCTTACCCCCCAGAGGAGCCGCCATAAGACTCTCCACAGGCGGGCTACAGTTAGCAGAACAAATGGTACGTTCCCGCTGGGCAAGCAGCCAAAGGGGCTCCCGGCCAAAGTGGCCCCGAACCCCCGAGCGGTCGCAGCCGTTAGGCTAAGGACAGCACGGGCTCTGCGAGGAGCCACAGAGATGAAGGGTTCCAGCTCCCGCGTGCCTGCCCAGCCGTCCTTTCTCCTACAAAGTCACCCCGAGCGTGGGAAGCAGGTCCTCACCTGTCAGCCTAGAAAGCAGCTGGCTCTACCGTGGCCGTCTTGGTTAGGCGTCACCGGGACGGGAAGTCCCGCCTCCCTCTGACGTCACAGCGCCGCGCCGCGCCGCTCGCCGCTCCCGGGAACTGGTTCCTTTATCAGACGTGGGGTGTTGGGGGTTGGAAGGTTCTTCACCCTGGGTTAGGCCCTGTGGCCCAGATCCAACGAGACCGCTGGGAAGCTGTCGCTACGCTGAAACTTTCTCTTCCCTTTCATATGAATTTCATCCGCCTTTTATTTTAGTCATCCTTGATACACTTCAGCTTCCCTTTCTCCAGTTCTCCCCCATGCCCATGTTTCCCTTCATACGTTACTGGTTGCATCTCTTCCCTTCCTTTCCCCACATTCACAGGCAAGCTGGTTCTCAGTTGCCCTGTTTATTAGCATTAATATGCCCAGCCTCTGCTACTCGGCCCTTTAGCAAAATGCTGAAAATGCCGATTCCAGAGGTATTTCGAGCTTACCACATCCGAACTCCATGAAGACAAAGGTCATATTCATCTTGCGAACTGTTGGCATCTTCAGCACCTGGCACGTAATAGGTGAGCGGCATATATCTGTTCAAAAATGCAATAGAGAAAACAAAGTAGTTTTATAGCCAGGGGTCGAAGCGGACTAGTAAACTGGCAAATCAGTAATCTCCCCCACACATAGAGGAGAAGACTTGATGCTTTTTCATTCAACATGTCAGTGATAGGCACCACCTTCCAACCAGTTGTTGGAAGTTGACTGGTACCTCTTATAGGCACCACCTTCCAACCAGTTGTTGGAAGTTGACTGGTACCTCTTTATTACCTTCCCTGCTTTCACTTAACTTCCTAAATATAATAGTTAACGCAATGAGTTTAGAAGATGCCACTCACTGTGCTAAGAGCTTGTCATGAATCAACTCATTTTTAATCCTCACAGCAACCCCAATGAAGTCAGTATTAACGTGTGACCAGAGAGTCTGGAAACATAGACAAATGCACAAAATAAGTGAATGATTACATTGCAGTGACATTACATGGTATGTTCAAGGTGTTGTCCCTCGTTACTAATGCACAGCTCAATGTGTGCAAAATTCCGATGAGTGTGGTTCAAATGCAGCAGTTCTTTCAATTCTTGCATATGCATTTATGGTGCATTGCTCAAGTGATTTGTGTCTCTGATTTCATTAAATAAGACTGTGCCAGAAAAGTTAACCAAAGGGGTTCCATTTTTTTTTAAATCTATCTTTCCAGACCTTTGGCCAGTCTGTATTATTATCTCCATATTATTTGCTGTTCATATAGTTTCTACTTTCTACCTTCTAGGCACTTATTAGGATCACATTTCCCTTATAGTTCAGGGATGGGGAGTGGAGGAAGGGAGGGACCAAGGGGATGTGAGTAATTCTGGCCAATGAGTTGTGAGGAGAATGCTGTGTAACTTCCAGCTGAGCAGTTGATTTCTTGTGTGAGATGCTCCAAAACTTCACTTTTTCCTGGTGAGGTGATGGCAACATTTGAATGATGTCTGTCCCAAGAGCCTGTGTCCTTCAGTAGCTGCTGCTACATAAAGCCTATTGACCATCCTGTGACGAATACTTTGGAGAAAGAAAGAAACCTCTCTTGTTACTTTTGGTGTTCTTACAATGTAGCCTGTCCTAATTGATACACAGGGACAGCCACACACAGAGGATCTTTTTTCTCAGGCTCTTGATTTTTAATTCTAAATACTCAGGGGAGACTTTCTGATTGCCTCATCTTGTGTCTGGTTGTCAGCAGTTGTCCAATCATCAGTAACAAGCACTAAGGGTCATACTGTACCTTATAGACAGGGACCCTCTGCTACAGTTAAGGGTATTTTAGTGAGCAGGCAAACATTCCACAAAGGTGTCTACTACAAGCAGACATGGCTATAAAATTAGACCATTGTATACTGATTTAAAAACAATAAATGAAATTGAAACAGTTTCACCTTTTACAAGAATTTTAGACTCTCATTACTCATTCAATGTTTATTGACTACCTATTACATTCCAAACACTCTTCCAGGCACAGAGGACTCAAAGGCAACCCAGAGAGAAAAACACTTGCTCTCACCAAAACCCAAAATAAACAAATTAAATACATTGATATATAGTGACAGTGGAAGAGGAACTAAAAGGCAGGGTAAAAGAGAGTGAGGAGTGCATTCATTACCTACCGCTGCTTAACAAATTACCCCAAAACATAGCAGCTTAAAACATTTATTATCTCGCACAGTTTCTGAGGGTCAGGAATCCCGGAGAGCCTACCTGGAGCTCAAAGTCTTTGAGGTTTCAGCCAAGCTGGTTGGTCAGGGCTGCAGATATCTCGAAGCTCCACTGAGGCTGGAAAATCCAGCACTAAGCTCAGTCACGTGATTGTTAGTCAGCCACTGTTCCTCACTGGCTGTTGGCCAGAGGCTGACCTACTCCAGGGGCATCTGGGGACTCATAAAAGCATTCAGGGGCTGACTCCACATTTCATTAATCTAGCAGTGTCCACAAAGAGATGCAGTGCAGGGTCTTCTGACTGTTTAACTTCATGACTGCATGGCAAGGAATAATTTACAGAAAGAAAGCTTCAAAAGGTAAATTTAGGCTTATGTAGAATAATTATTCTAATTATGGAACTCTAAGGAATGTAAATTACTAGAAGGAGAGACTTTTGTCAAATGAGAGTAATGGCTAATATTTCCTGAACATTTACTGTGCCAAGTTTTGTGCTGAATGCTTTACATAGGTCTAGAAGGGAAAGAGAAGTTTGAGGACAGAGTTCAGAATGATGGTCTCAGATAAATGGTCCCCTCTTTGCCCAAACCATATGGATTCATGTCTGAGTCCTAGCAAGAGAAGGATTATGGCAGGAAGCAGAAAGAAGAAATTTCCCACAAAATCTCTGAGAGATTTTGGCATCCCAAGGCAATGCAGCTCAGGAACCACTGTGACAGAGTACCAAGGAAACCTGCCTTCTGTTGAGCAGGGAAGCTGTGCAGTGTCCCGTGGACAGGGGATGATTTAAGGAGACTGTCAACCACATGTAGCACTTACAGGGAAGAAGTTGCAGGGGAGGTAGTGTCTCAGACTCCTGCCATTTCATGGGCAACATCATTGAAGAGGAAGAGGAAAAAAATAAAAAGTTTGCATTTCTGATATGGCCCAGATCAACTATGCAGGGATCTTTAAAAACAGCTCCTAGAAACTGCCACAGCTGTTGGGGACACTTTAGCAGAGGTAAGAGAGTAGTTGGGGACACTTTGCAGAAGTGATTGAGGGCCCACAATAGCATGAGAGTGAGACAGAGTGGTAGGTAACACTTAGATCTTTATGATAGGAAAGAATATTTCTTTTGTGTATGTGTGTGTGTGATGAGAACTTTTTAAGATTCATTCTCAACAACTTTCAAATATGCAATACAATATTATCGACTATAGTCACCATGCTGTACATTACATCCCCACAACTTATTTATTTGATAATTGGAAGTTTTTACCTCTTGACCCCCTTCACCCATTTCACCTACCCCCAAACTCCCTCTCCTCTGGCAACCACCCATCTGTTCTCTGTATCTATGAGTGTGGTTTTGTTTTGTTTCGAAAAACAGGAAAGAATATTTCTGGTGGATGTTATGAGAATGTTAGAAGGACCTGTACTTATTAATAAAGTATGTTCCCATCTTATTATTTCATTACACAGAAAGTTGAAACTCTTAGTTTAGACACCCTTTGAATTAAGATATGTAGATTGAATATTATATAAAAAGGAACAAGAGAAAGAAAAAGAGCAAGGAAAAAAGAGAAAAAAATATTTATTTCTAAGTGTAGAAGACAACTAAGATTTATCTTCAATATATATTCTAGAGAGAGTATCAGTGAATTTTGAATTGTTGGTTGTAATAGTGAATTGGTTCTAATAGTGAATTTTCTCATTTGTAAATCTTTAAGTGTAAATAATTCTAAATGCTTGTAAAAATGCCATTGCTCCATGCAGCCTCCTTATGATGGCTCTGGTGTACCCTGCGATCTACATAAATGTCTTTTTTCAAACATTTTAGGTCAAGAAGTCCACATAATGATTCTCTTAAACATAAATTTAAAATCAGTAGCTAAAAATCGACAAAACCACATTTAACCCCCATACTATAGTTATACTGTTCCTCCTGACCAAGTGATAGCTGGTCCTAAAAGCCAGCACCCTTGAACTGTGAGACTTGGAGTGTCTCACTATAGGACTGTTCACTGACAGCATTGCCTTCGTAGAGGCACTTGGCTAATAAAAAGAATGAACTAAAAAATATCTGGCAAACATCAACATTTAGATGTTCAGGCCATCAAAAATAATACATATATATGTATATATATACATATATATGTGTATATATGAAAGAGACTAGAATAATATTTTTATTTTAAGACTTTCAAGGTCATTCACCACATGTTATATAACTGCAACTCCAAATGTTTTACTGTTATCCATTGATATGATCAATTAGTCCCCCTCAATGAAACCATACCATAAAGAAGCTTTTAGTGGCAGAGCACGGTACGTTAAGGATGAGAAAAATATGGGAAATGTAGTTCAACTATCTCTATAAATTAAAAACAAAGTAGAGATTGGGACTAGCTACAGATGAATATCCCCTTAGAGGATAGTATGTTCCCACTTTATTGGATTCCTCGGGAACTAATTGCTCTTTTCAACAAGGTTTTTGTGGGCTAATTATGCTGCTACAGAACTTTTACACATCGTCCCTTCTGATTTTTTAATGGAGACTTTATATTCCCCAGTAAAATAAGTATGGAGTTTTTCATAAATCAAAATGTCTATCTGTATTATCCATGTGTTCAACCGTCATAGACTGAGTAATGGCCCTCCAAAGATGTCCTTGTCCTAATCCATGGAATCTGTAAGTATTCTGCATTACACGACAAAAAGTGCTTTGCAGATATGGTTAAAATGTGTTATGGATCTTGAGATGGGGAGAGTAGCCTGGATTATCCAGGTGGGACCAATGTAATCACAAGGGTTCATGTAAAAGGGAAACAGGAAGACCAGAGTCACAGAAGCTATGTGACACTGGAAGCTGAAGGAGAGAAGAAAATGTGATGGTGAAAGCACTAGTCATAGTCAGAGAGAGATCGGAAGATGCTATGCTGCTGGCTTGAAGATGGAGGAAGGGGCCACAAACCAAGGAACGCAGGCAGCCAATAGCTGGAAAAAGCAAGGAAATGGATTCTCCCCTAGGCCTTCCAGAAGGAACACAGGCACGCCACCACCTTGATGTTAGCCCAGTGAAGTTGATTTTGAAGTTCTTACCTCCAGAACTGTAATATAATACATTTTAAGCCAATAAATTTGTGGTAATTTGTTTCAGCAGCAATAGGAAACTAATATACCAACTAAATAAAGGCTTAGACATTTCTGTTTTGTAAACAAGTGAATAATATTAGCCAGGTAGAATTCAGTCTTCAGAGTACAGGCTGTTACCCAAATCCTAAGGCTTCTCTTCTTCCAAACATGACGGAAGCCCATTTCTCTTTCATTGTTCCTCCGTTCTGCTATTTGCTGAATAAGTGCTACATCATTTTATATAAGAGACTTGAGCATCTGCGTATTTTGGAATTGGTGGTGCCGGAATCCTGGAACCAATCCCCTGTGGGTACCAAGGGACGACTGTATTCCTGTTTCATGTGACTTTTGATAAGTGTTTAATCTTGATAGAGAGAAAGCTAATTGACTAATATATGTTTTCCTCTAACGTTTGGGTTTCTTTTGGCTTAGCCATGTGTATTAGTTTTTAAGTTTATAGCTTAAAAATTCATTATGTTGCGTCCTTAAAAACTGCAAAGGAATTCTATTCTCAGTCCAAACCAACCAGACTAACATATTTGTTTCACACTCTCAGTAACAACCTTAATGAGGCCCAGGCCTATGGTTTAGCTCTCTGTGAATTATCCAATAGAGATATTGTTCTCCACAATGCTGGGTACCACACAACAGAGGAACTAAAATGTCTACAATTCTCTTGTTCTGTTATGTTTTTTCTGTTCAACTTCTGCTCTCTTCGATTTAGATCCTTTTAAAAGAGTCTCATGCTTTCCTATCTTTTCATAGTCTAGTTCCTGAAAACTAAAAAGTAGTCATGTCATTAGCACAGAGTACATTTTCATTTATGGTCTTCTTTAGAATTCCTTACTAAAATTGATAGCGTTAAACAACAAAAAATTTTTTAATGTTGAATTTCTGACATTATTAAAGCATCTTAACTTTTAGTTTAAGCATCATTGATTTTTGTAACATTTCAGAGAGGACAGAGAACCACATTCATTTTCCTTTTCTCTCGCTTTTTTTTGGATCTTTTTTTCTCAGATGGTAAAATTGAGATATGGACCACAAAGAGTATCTCTGGGGACTGAGTGGATGCCCGAACTTTTGGCTGCCCACATCTGGCCTTCTCCCAATGCTTGGGGAAATGTTCCACATGATAAATTTTATAACATCCTAAGCATTGTGCTGGGCTTGGTTCAAGGTAACTCCTTCTAGCTGAGGAAATGAGAGTATCCTACCGAAAACTGTCCTGATATTATAGACAAGCTCATTATCAAGTGCCATATTGAATAGCATGCTTTTAAGAGTTAGAAGAGGGGGAATTCACTGAACTACAAATGGGTAAGAAGAGCTTTTGACTGAAAGGAGTTCTTGAGTCCTGCCTTGAAAGATAGCTACTATTTGCATAAAGGAGAAAGAAAATGGCATTCTAGATGAGGAGATTGATTTAACAAAATATAATAGTCTAAATTAAATGGTCTAAGTGGCATGATCCTGTGGAGAAAAGTTGACTCTAGTCTCAACTTTGCACAATCAAACTTAATAATGCTTTTTTGTACATCTTTATTGGAGTATAATTGCTTTACAATGGTGTGTTAGTTTCTGCTTTATAACAAAGTGAATCAGCTATACGTATACATATATCCCTATATCTCCTCCCTCTTGCATCTCCCTCCCACCCTCCCTACCCCACCCCTCTAGGTGGTCACAAAGCAACGAACTGATCTCCCTGTGCTATGTGGCTGCTTCCCACTAGCTATCTATTTTACATTTGGTAGTGTATATAGGTCCATGCCACTCTGTCACTTCGTCCCAGCTTACCCTTCCCCCTCCCTATGACCTCAAGTCCACTCTCTACATCTGCATCTTTATTCCTGTCCTGCCCCTAGGTTCTTCAGAACCATTTTTTTCTTTTTTTCTTAGATTCCATATATATGTGTTAGCTTACGGTATTTGTTTTTCTCTTTCTGACTTACTTCACTCTGTATGACAGACTCTAGGTCCATCCACCTCACTACAAATAACTCAGTTTTGTTTCTTTTTATGGCTGAGTAATATTCCATTGTATATATATGTGCCACATCTTCTTTATCCATTCATCTGTTGATGGACGCTTAGGTTGCTTCCATGTCCTGGCTATTGTAAATAGAGCTGCAATGAGCATTGTGGTACATGACTCTTTTTGAATTATGGTTTTCTCAGGGTATATGCCCAGTAGTGGGATTGCTGGGTCATATGGTATTTCTATTTTTAGTTTTTTAAGGAACCTCCATACTGTTCTCCATAGTGGCTGTATCAATTTACATTCCCACCAACAGTGCCAGAGGGTTCCTTTTTCTCCACACCCTCTCCAGCATTTATTGTTTGTAGATTTTTTGATGATGGCTATTCTGACCGGTGTGACGTGATATCTCATTGTAGTTTTGATTTACATTTCTCTAATGATTAGGGATGTTGAGCATCCTTTCATGTGTTTGTTGGCTATCTGTATATCTTCTTTGGAGAAATGTCTACTTAGGTCTTCTTCCCACTTTTGGATTGGGTTGTTTGTTTTTGTGATATTGAGCTGCATGAGCTGCTTGTAAATTTGGAGATTAATCCTTTGTCAGTTGCTTCATTTGCAAATATTTTCTCGCATTCTGAGGGTTGTCTTTTCGTCTTATTTATGTTTTCCTTTGCTGTGCAAAAACTTTTAATTTCATTAGGTCCCATTTGTTTATTTTTGTTTTTGTTTCCATTTCTCTAGGAGGTGGCTCAAAAAGGATCTTGCTGTGATTTATGCCATAGGGTGTTCTGCCTATGTTTTCCTCTAAGAGTTTGATAGTGTCTGGCCTTACATTTAGGTCTTTAATCCATTTTGAGTTTATTTTTGTGTATGGTGTTACAGAGTGTTCTAATTTCATTCTTTTACATGTACCTGTCCAGTTTTCCCAGCACCACTTATTGAAGAGGCTGTCTTTTCTCCATTGTATATTCTTGCCTCCTTTATCAAAAATAAGGTGACCATATGTGTGTGGGTTTATCTCTGGGCTTTCTATCCTGTTCCATTGATATATATTTCTGTTTTTTGTGCCAGTACCATACTGTCTTGATTACTGTAGCTTTGTAGTATAGTCTGAAGTCAGGGAGCCTGATTCCTCCAGCTCCGTTTTTCTTTTTTTTTTTTTTAATTTATTTATTTTATTTATTTATGACTGTGTTGGGTCTTCGTTGCTGTGTGTGAGGTTTGTCTAGTTGCGGTGAGCAGGGGCTACTCTTCGTTGCAGTGCGCGGGCTTCTCGTTGCGGTGGCTTCTCTTGTTGCCAAGCACAGGCTCTAGGCACAGGGGCTTCAGTAGTTGTGGCTCGCGGGCTCTAGAGCGCAGGCTCAGTAGTTGTGGCGCACAGGCTTAGTTCCCCCGCGGCATGTGGGATCTTCCCGGATCAGGGCTCGAACCCGTGTCCCCTGCATTGGCATGCGGACTCTCAACCACTGCGCCACCAGGGAAGCCCCCAGCTCCGTTTTTCTTTCTCAAGATTGCTTTGGCTATTTGGGGTCTTTTGTGTTTCCATACAAACTGTGAAATTTTTAGTTCTAGTTCTGTGAAAAATGCCATTGGTAGTTTGATAGGGATTGCGTTGAATCTGTAGATTTCTTTGGGTAGTAGAGTCATTTTCACAGTGTTGTTTCTTCCAATCCAAGAACATGGTATATCTCTCCATCTGTTTGTATCATCTTTAATTTCTTTCATCAGCATCTTATAGTTTTCTGCATACAGGTCTTTTGTCTCCTTAGGTAGGTTTATTCCTAGGTATTTTATTCTTTTTGTTGTAATGGTAAGTGGGAGTGTTTCCTTTATTTCTCTTTCAGATTTTTCGTTCTTAGTGTATAGGAATGCAAGAGATTTCTGTGCATTAATTTTGTATCCTGCTACTTTACCAAATTCATTGATTAGCTCTCGTAGTTGTCTGGTAGCATCTTTAGGATTCTCTATGTATAGTATCATGTCATCTACAAACAGTGACAGCTTTACTTCTTTTCTGATTTGGATTCCTTTTATTTCTTTTTCTTCTCTGATTGCTGTGGCTAAAGCTTCCAAAACTATGTTGAATAATAGTGGTGAGAGTGGACAACCTTGTCTTCTTCCTGATCTTAGAGGAAAAGTTTCCAGTTTTTCACCATTGAGAACGATGTTGGCTGTGGGTTTGTCATATATGGCCTTTATTATGTCAAGGTAAGTTCCCTCTATGCCTACTTTCTGGAGGGTTTTTATCATAAATGGGTGTTGAATTTTGTCAAAAGCTTTTTATGCATCTATTGAGATGATCATATGGTTTTTCTCCTTCAATTTGTTAATATGGTTTATCACATTGATTGATTTGCGTATACTGAAGAATCCTTGCATTCCTGGGATAAACCCCACTTGATCATGGTGTATGATCCTTTTAATGTGCTGTTGGATTCTGTTTGCTAGTATTTTGTTGAGGATTTTTGCATCTATGTTCATCAGTGATATTGGCCTGTAGTTTTCTTTCTTTGTGACATCTTTGTCTGGTTTGGGTATCAAGGTGATGGTGGCCTCGTAGAGTGAGTTTGAGAAGGATAGGTGTTAGCTCTTCTCTAAATGTTTGATAGAATTTGCCTGTGAAGCCATCTGGTCCTGGGCTTTTGTTTGTTGGAAGATTTTTAATCACAGTCTCAATTTCAGTGCTTGTGATTGGTCTGTTAATATTTTCTCTTTCTTCCTGGTTCAGTCTCAGAAGGTTGTGCTTTTCTAAGAATTTGTCTATTTCTTCCAGGTTGTCCATTTTATTGGCATATAGTTGCTTGTAGTAATCTCTCATGATCCTTTGTATTTCTGCAGTGTCAGTTGTTACTTCTCCTTTTTCATTTCTAATTCTGTTGATTTGAGTCCTCTTCCTTTTTTCCTTGATGTGTCTGGCTAATGGTTTATCAATTTTGTTTATCTTCTCAAAGAACCAGCTTTTAGTTTTATTGATCTTTGTTATTGTTTCCTTCATTTCTTTTTCATTTATTTCTCATCTGATCTTTATGATTTCTTTCCTTCTGCTAACTTTGGGTTTTTTTTAATCTTCTTTCTCTAATTGCTTTAGGTGTAAGGTTAGGTTGTTTATTTGAGATGTTTCTTGTTTCTTGAGGTAGGATTGTATTGCTATAAACTTCCCTCTTAGAACTGCTTTTGCTGCATCCCATAGGTTTGGATTGTCATGTTTTCATTGTCATTTGTTTCTAGGTATTTTTTGATTTCCTCTTTGATTTCTTCAGTGATCTCTTGGTTATTTAGTAGTGTATTGTTTAACCTCCATGTGTTTGTATTTTTTATAGTTTTTTTCCCTGTAATTGATATCTAGTCTCATAGCGTTGTGGTCAGAAAAGATACTTGATACGATTTCAACTTTCTTAAATTTACCAAGGCTTGATTTGTGACCCAAGATATGCTCTATCCTGGAGAATAAGACGAATAATGCTTTTACCTCAGGTATTTTCACTAAGGTTGTTCACAACTTCTACTGAAGAATTGCCCTGTGCTCCTTCATGTCCATTTCAACATACTTTCCAAACCTTCATGAGCTTACGTATCTCACGTCCTCTGCCTGGAATGCTATTCTCTTCCCCAGTAACCCTACCCCATTAGCCCAGAAAATTCCTACACAGCTTTCAACACTCAAATATCACTGTCCTTACTTTCCTAGGCAGAATTAGACTACTTGGCTTTCAAGATACCTTAAACGTATCTGTAGTCTTACATTTATTACCTCTACAGTATGTTCACACAACTATTTGTTGTTGTTGTTTATTTGTTTTGATGGAACATTTAAAAGCAAATTCCAGACACTATATTTTAACCTTAAATACTTCAGTATGAATCTTTAACAGATAAGGAGTTTCAAAGAAAGAGCAACAATACCACTATTACACTGCACAAAATTAGCAATAGCTCTTTAATGTTTTTAAATATCCATCTCATATTCAATTTCTCTAAAATAGATCTAGCTGACTGTGTCCTCATGGTTCCAATCTGGGGCTTCTAGGACAACAGTAAGTGTTTGCATTTTACCACTGGAGTATATTAATGTTGTCATTTGCTCTCATTGCAGAGCCTCTGATGGTCTATTTTAGACTGTGTAGCAAGGACAAAATTTAAAATGGAAAATGAAATGTAGATAAAATAAAGTTTTAGCTTTGAGCATGAATCATAGCATGGCCTTGGATTTATTAAGTAATGTACTCTTAAGCAAGTTGATAGCCTTCTGGAGGCAAAATCTATCTTGTCCATCAGTGGTTCTAGAAGGACATCCAAAGAGCAGTTATTGGTAGAATAGCCTCCTGAGGCTGGGAGCAATACTCTCCTAATGGGTCTCTTGATGGATATAGACCATAGGCTAATGGTCAAACCAAATGAATTTTTAAAAAACCAACAAAACCAACAAGCTGGAATATAATTTTCACTCGCAATGTTTCTTTTCAAAATGAAGGACCTCAATTAGTTTAACAGTCCTGGCCTCTCTCAAGCCCCTCTGCACTCTGCCAAGGGAAAGTGGAGTGACTTGCCTGATAATGTAACTTTTGGAAGAATAAACTATTCATGCTTAACTCATTTCTGTTTTCTTTCTTCTTCTCCCTAGCATCCCATAGGGAGTAGGAGGTCTTTGCTCTTCCATGATATAACCTAGGCAACTCTCCACCCCTGTAGAAGATTGCCTCTGACTGAGTGGGTAAGTCTGTTTAATTCTGGGGTTCACTTTGCAAGCCCTTCTGATATGCATGCTAGCTATGGGCCCTAATGCAGCCTTTATCAGAAGTCGAGATGATATTTAGGCCTCCAGGTGTTCTGTAAGCATAAAGAAGACAAGGGTCTTATTTCTCAGTTTTTTCAGAATCTAGATGAAGGGTACTATTTTGGGGGTCTTGTCAAAAATATAAATAATAATAAAATGGTATGTTAATATGCTGCTATATTCTATTGTCTAATATTTTACGTAGAATTATACATTGATTTTTTTTTTTTTTTTTTTTTTTTTTGCGGTACGTGGGCCTCTCACTGTTGTGGCCTCTCCCGTTGCGGAGCACAGGCTCCGGACGTGCAGGCTCAGCGGCCATGGCTCACGGGCCCAGCTGCTCCGCGGCATGTGGGATCTTCCCGGACTGGGGCACAGATCCATGTCCCCTGCATCAGCAGGTGGACTCTCAACCACTGTGCCACCAGGGAAGCCCCATTGATATTCTTAAGTGGGATTAATTTGTGGCTTTTAGGGGTTTTGTTACCAGTATTACACTAGTTTTATAAAAAGAATTTAGAAGTTTTCATTCTTTTTATTTTCTGTGCTCTGGAACAATTTAAATAGTATTGGAACTATCAATAATTTGTATTTTCTCTAAAAATCACCCTTTTAATTCAGGCTCTCATATTTATTTGCTTAGAGTTGAGCAAAGTAGTCACTTATGAATCTTCCAGTTTTCTCTGTGTTTGTGGTTATTCCATCATCATTTTCAACTTTTGTACTTTTGTGCTATCTCATTTCCCCACTTGATCAGATGACCTAATGGTTTGTGTTTATATATTTCTACGGGTTTTTTTTGGAAGAAGCAGCTCTTGGATTTATGTAATAGTTTTATGTTTTTTCTTTTCAAATTCATTATTGAATACTTTTTATGATTCTTCCCTTCTGCTTTCCTTGACATTCCTTTTTTCCTACCTTGAGACTTGTTTGTAAATATAAACTTTCCAGCTATGAATTTTCTTCTGAGCTTTGCTTTGCTTCTATGCCGTATTTCTGATGTACTGATGGGTAAAGTCATTTGATAAGCAAGCAGATTTGCCCAGTTGAGAGAACTACTGTCCTGTGAAGAAGAGAGCTGAACAGTCCATTGTTTGGATAAACATGTTTCCAGGAAGTCTCTTAAGCAATAAAGTTGTTCCCAATAATTTTCTGCCCTTCCCACTGAGAGATTGTATTTTGTGTCCCATTGGTATCAAACTTGTGGCTTGTTTTGGACAATGAAATGTTAACAGATGGTCCATTGAGGGTTTCTACCCTTATGGGATTCTGTCATTCCTCTTACCTCTCTGCCCCAAGATCAGTATGTCCCAGATTGGGGTTGTTCATTTATCCAGGGTCCCAGAATGAGGAAGACATGGAATAGAGGTGGAAGCAACCAGTGAAGGATGTGTAATGGGAGAAAGAACTAAATCTTTGTTGTTGTAAACTGCTGAGATTTCTGAGTTTTTTTGTTATTGCATCATCAGCTGGCAAAAGTGTCTGACACAGCATATATTGAATATATTTACGTATATATATTCTTTTATATGTACCTTTATACACTATATTAGATATACATATAATAGATCATGCATACTCAAATATGGCATAATAACATCTTTTGAACAAATAATGTAGAAGTATATTTTATGGAACTTAAGATGTAATTTTTGCTAATTAAATTTTATCAAAATTTATAGTTGTGTCTTTGCTTTTATGACACATTTGTGGTCATAGTCATGATTTGTTTGATGCCAAGCCTTTGGTCAAAAAAGTTCCTCCATTACAGGTTTGTTTCTTTGAGAAAATCCCATTGCTCTATACCCATCAGCTTTGGGACATGGTTATAGAAATTCACTAATATGAAAAAGGACACTGCCTGTACTTTTTGCAATTTTTAAATTCTCATTTTATTACTCCTTAAAACCAGTGGAAATGACCTGTAATCATAGTGATATAATATATCTTTATAAATGATCTCTCTTATAGAAGGAAAAAAATGGTCTTCTATAACCATTAGATATATAAACAGTATGGGATATGAAGATAGTTTAAAAAATTCTTAACAGGGAAAAGAAAATACTCTATTTTTTTCTTGAAAACATAGTTAAGAAGTCAGGTAATATTTAAAGATTCCAAAATATGCATCTTATTTTTAACACAATAAATTAAGAGTTGTGCCTTTGATTTAGCAAGTGCTTATATAATTTTTTCAGATATTGTAATGTCTTATAGAATATTAAATATTTATTGATAGATCTAAGCAAAAATGTAAGATGTCAAAAATATTTGAATATAATGTTTTTGGTTCAGTGCCCCCTGCCTTACATTGTCATTATTTTACATGGCAAAGCTGGCATAAGTGAGAATTTGGTTAATTGTCTAATTTTGTTCTTATAAACCCCAATTCTCTATATGTTAGTACAAATCTGAGTTTTAGTATGCTAATCTCTGAGTAATCAAATATGCCTAGGAAAAAATAATCTGCAGGGGAACTGCAACTACAGACCATATGATTTGCATTATTAGTACTTTCCATGTAATAATTCTACACATTGTTATCATTAGCAGCACTATTTCAATCATGAATATCACCAAGTTCAGAAGAAATCATTTCTGAATTGTCTCTATTAGACCATGATCAAGAGGAAAAAATACAAGACCTAGTTTTCCTTTAGTGTTGTATCTGACATTTTTAAATAGACTCATTTTCTGTGGTTTCATGTAACCTATTACATTTGTCATTGAATGGCAAGGAGGCCTGTCTCTCATTAGCACTTCCGCTGGTACTTGAGAAAAATATCCTGGAAGAAAAAAGATTCAATTTCCCCCCCTGGATTTGGAGGCATTTGAGTTTTTTGAGAATTTCAGTGAATATCATCTCTAATTTTAGTTGAATACCCCTTACCATATGATGTTACAAGATATAACTAACATACTATCCGCCTAGAAATATGTTTCTCTTTGATCCTAAAAATGGCTTTTGATTAAAAAATTGGCTCTCTATTAGGTTAAGAGTGAGATAGGATTTAAGTGGTGGTGGGGGAGACTGATCTATAAAAGACAGAACAAAAGAATAGATCAGAATTAAGTGTTACTTTTTTATCCATCTCTTAATTTTTTCCCTCCTTTATGTTCATCTGAGCCCCAGGATTCCCTGTAAACTTCTGCAGATTTGGAATGTGTTTATATTGGGTTTGTCTGTAGTGTGTTGCGTGTGTGTGTGTTGCGTGTGTGTGTGTGTCTTTGGAAGGAAGTCTTGGAAAGTGTTGTGTTTTTTTTTTTTTTTTTTTGCGGTACGCGGGCCTCTCACTATGGTGGCCTCTCCCATTGCGGAGTACAGTCTCCGGACGCACAGGCTCAGCGGCCATGGCTCACGGGCCCAGCCGCTCCGCGGCATGAGGGATCTTCCCGGACCGGGGCATGAACCCGTGTCCCCTGCATCGGCAGGCAGACTCTCAACCACTGCGCCACCAGGGAAGCCCTTGGAAAGTGTTTTTAGCCCAGTTGTTTGCCTTGCTCCTCCTTCCTTTTTCTTCCAGCACTAGAGATGTTCTTAACATCTCTTAGTGACTCTATTGGGGTGAACCATTTAGGATGTGACAGAATTCCCCTTGCACCACTCATTAATGGATATATCCTAACGTGAGTGCTGAATGATCTTTGAGTTGTGAACATTAGACTGTGTCACTCCCATGCTTAATATTGCTTCTTGGCTCCCTCTTACCTAAAAGCTGAAACCCAGGGCTTCCCTGGTGGCGCAGT
Source organism: Pseudorca crassidens (assembly GCF_039906515.1). Lineage (NCBI taxonomy): Eukaryota > Metazoa > Chordata > Mammalia > Artiodactyla > Delphinidae > Pseudorca > Pseudorca crassidens. The sequence goes on along the minus strand of NC_090309.1, from coordinate 76,561,518 downwards.
GGTTGAGAATCCACCTGCCAATGCAGGGGACACGGGTTCGACTCCTGGTCTGGGAGGATCCCACATGACACGGAGCAACTAGGCCCGTGAGCCGCAACTACTGAGCCTGCGCGTCTGGAGCCTGTGCTCCGCAACAAGAGAGGCTGCGATAGTGAGAGGCCCGCGCACAGTGATGACGAGTGGTCCCTGCTTGCCACAACTAGAGAAAGCCCTCGCACAGAAACGAAGATCCAACACAGCAAAAATAAATTAATTAATTAATAAACTCCTACCCCCAACATCTAAAAAAGAAAAAAAAAAACTTAAAAAAAAAAAAAAAGGTGAAACCCACACTCTATCGAGCATAATAAGGTCTTCACGATCTGGTCCTAATCATCCATTCTGGCCTCATCTCCACCCTCCAGGAGTCTAAACTTTCTAGAGTTTCCCTACAAGCTATATTCTGATCCCTTTGTCTTTGCACATCCTATTTGTGTGGCCTGGGATGTTCTTCACCAACTGGGGAAGCTAATTAATTCCTTTTGTTCCTTTTGCTTTAACTCAAATTCTGAACCTTTACAGTGAAGCCTTTCCTACCCTGCTCAGGCATTCTACAGAGTTCCCACTGTATTTTGTACACACCTGCTGAAGTAAAGATGGCTAATTTACAGCCAATCCAATATCCCTTCTCCCCTCTTCCATTCATAAGAGATTCCTGATTTTATTTGGAGTGGCAGTGTGCCCAATTCCTAAACTCCTTTTGGCCAAGTGATCAATCTCTGGCCAATAAAATACAAGTAGATGGTGACTGGGACTTCTAAGAAATCCTCTCAAAAGGCAAAAACTGGAACTGGCATTTTATATCTTTACATACTGCCTGAAATGTGGTTGTATTGGCTGGAGCTCCAGCATTCATCTTGGACCACAAGTCTCCCTTGAAGAAATACCGTGTGTTAGAGATGGTGGGGCAGAAAGAAGGAGAAATCTAAGATTGACACTGTGAGGTTGCCTTAACAGCCTTGGACTATGTACCTCTGAACTCTTCACATGAGAGATAGAGGTTTATTTATGGTGTTTTAACCTGGCCCTATTTAGGTTTTCTGTTACATGCACCAACTCTAATCTTGACTGATACATCTGCCTTACAGCAATTACCAAAGTGTATAATATTGGTCTATTTTCATATATATCTTTCCTGTGTTATTTCCTAGTAGGAGAGCTGGGGTTACTGTGTTGTGTCCTAATAGAAGGATCAAACGGAATCCCGCCAGAGCATGACTCTTGAATTCGTGGTGGTGGTGAGGGTGAGGTCTTCCAAAAGGTCATTCATTTCTTTTCTGCCTTTTTTTTTTTTTTACCGTCTGTCACTATACAAAGATATTACATAATTATTGACTATATTCCCCCACACTGTACATTTCATACTGTGACTCATTTGTGACTGGAAGTTTATACCTCTTTCTCTTCTCCCACACCCCCTCCCTTCTGGCAACCACCAGTCTGTACTTTGTATCTATGACTATGTTTCTATTTAGTTATGTTTGTTCCTTTGTTTTGTTTTCTAGATTCCACATATAAGTGAAATCACAAAGTATTTTTCTTCCTCTGTCTGACTTATTTCACTTAGTGCAATACCCTCTAGGTCCATCCACGTTGTCTCAAATGGCAAGATGTAATTCTTTTTTTTACAGCTGAGTAGTATTCCATTGTAAGTATGTGCTCCATCTGCTTTATCCATTCATTTATTTATGGGCATTTAGATTGCTTCCATATCCTGCTTATTGTAAATAATGCTGCAATGGACATAGAGGTACATATAGCTTTTCAAATTAGTGTTTTTGTTTTCTTTGGATTAATAACCAGGAGTAGAATTGCTGGATCATATGGTAGTTCTTTTTTTTTTTTAAAGACTTTTTTCCCTTTTTAAAAAAATCAATTAATTAATTAATTTTTTTTTGGCTGTGTTGGTTCTTCGTTGCTGTGCATGGGCTTTCTCTAGTTGTGGCGAGCAGAGGCTACTCTTCTTTGTGGTGCACAGGCTTCTCATTGCAGTGGCTTCTCTTGTTGCAGACCACAGGTGCTAGGCACATGGGCTACAGTCATTGTGGCACACAGACTCAGTAGTTTTGGCTCACAAGCTCTAGAGCGCAGGCTCAGTAGTTGTGGCACACGGGCTTAGTTGCTCCGTGGCATGTGGGATCTTCCTGGATCAGGGATCGAACCCATGTCCCCTGCATTGGCAGATGGATTCTTAACCATTGTGCCACCAAGGATGTCCCCATATGGTAGTTCTATTTTTAACTTTTTGAGGAATCTCCATACTGTTTTCCATAGTGGCTGAACAATTTACATTCCCACAAACAGTGCCTGAGGGTTCCCTTTTCTCCACATACTCACCAACACTTGTTATTTGTTGTCTTTTTGATAATAGCCATTCTGACAGGTGTGAACTGATATCTCGTTGTGGTTTTGATTTGCATTTCCTTGATGATTAGTAATGTTGAGCATCTTTTCATGTGCCTATTGGCCATCTGTATGTCTTCTTTGAAAAAATGTCTATTCAAGTCCTCTGCCCATTTTTAAATCAAGTTGGTTGTTTTTTTTTAAATGTTGAGTGTATGAGTTCTTTGTATATTTTTGCTATTAACCCCTTATCAGATACATCATTTGAGAATATCTTCTTCCATTCAGTAGGCAGCCTTTTTCATTTTGTTGATAGTTTCCTTCACTGTGCAAAAGCCTTTTAGTTTGATATAGTCCCATTTGTTTATTTTTGCTTTTGTTTCCCTTGCCTGAGGAAACGTTTCCAAAAAAATTTTGCTAAGACCGATGTCAAACAGTATACTGCCTATGCTTTCTTCTAGACGTTTTATGGTTTCAGGTCTCAAAAGACCATTCTTGGTTTCTGTCATATAGATGAGAGGCCAGAACCACTGTAAGGGGGAACTCAGTGGATAAAAGAAATAACTGAGCCTTTCTCACCCTCTCTGAGCCTGAACTATGAGGAGTCTAGGTTTCTATAAGGACACCTTCAGGTGAGGAGTGTTCAAGTTTGCCTTTTTATCCCTGGAGGCCCATGAGGATGTAGACTGAGTGGGACCCCTGCAGCAGATCACAAAGTGAGCATGAGTAAGTCATAGCTTATGAGTCAATTTATTCTAGATGTGTGCTACTCTCTGTGTGTATTTCCATTTTAAATGTTTCAGGTGCATCTAAGCATTATTCAGGAGACCAAGGCAAGGGCCTGTGTCCATCTTGGGCATGAGGATATGCAGAGTCCTTCTGAAGTCAGCATGATGGTAACTACAAAAGTCAACCAGGGACTTTAAGAGTAAGGGAGAACTCAGGAGGAAAGAGTGAGTGGGGGAAGACACCCTTTTCCCCAAGGGTGCCTACTTTCAATGCAAGATTCTTCGTTAAGGAATATGGAATTTCTCTTCAATTACAAACATGTATGATGTTAGTTCTAGAAGGGCACATAGAGGTCATTTAGTCCAACCCTCTCATTTTACAGATGACCCACAGAGGTTACATGAACTCACCTATGTCAGTGGCAGAGCCCATTCAATATTCTTTCCACTGTGCAATATCGATACCAGGTTATCGAACAAATCAATTTTCAATGAAATAAAACATTTAAAAGTTGTGTATTTATGCATTTTTGAGAAGAAATTCACAGTTTTTTTAAATCAAATTTTCCAGAGCATCCATGAGCCATAGCATAAATAATAAGTTTCGGCAGGTTGACAGTTTTCATCACAACTTCTTCACAGGCTTTCCAAGCTCTTGTGAATGAGATTCCAACACATTAAGTCCCTCCCACCCCCCCAACTCCATTTACCAACTGATTTTCTCCTGAAAAAAGTAGCTTTTATTCTCACAGAAATCTTCTTCCTTTGATGTCTCACCTTACTTTTACTTATGGCTTTAACAGGAAAATACCTTTCCTACAGTAGGTGCTCAATTCAGAGGTATATGGATTTTCTGTATCCGATTCTACCTGCATAGAGATGGAAGTTTGTTTCTATCACCATTGATTGTATTGCAAGGTCCAGGGCACTTCAGTCAGTTACATTTTCCTTTGTTCTTCACAAGTGTTTTCTCAGTTCAAATGACGATTCGAACTCAGGAGTTCTCTCATCCAGTATGTTTTCTGACCTATGTTGACTCTGAATACTATATTCACCTCCAAAGTAATTTTTTCCTTTATTTTTATTTGATATTTTATACATCATGCTTCCTTTACTTGGACAAAGTAGTTAACAAAATATAATTGCAAAACGTTAACATCTTTGAATGAATGAATGAATAAACAGCATTGTGAAAGAGAAGCATTGACTCTGAGTGCAGCTCTGGATGGTGTAAGCTATGTCGCCAGTCATCTTGGCTGGGTCACTGGTGTCTCAAATCCACTCCATGCTTTTGAGACAATGTTTGTGGTATGATGCTGTTGAAATAGTACCTGATTCAGTTTTGTTCCTATTGTGTCCTTCTGGCCCTTCTCTCAGCCAGTCAAATGGGCACTCCACATTCCCTGCATCAAGGTAGGAAAGACACAGCAGAAGACAGAAAGAAAGCCATCCTTGTTTTTGTGTTTCAAAACTCTAAGCCTCAGTGAAAGGGGAGAAACTCAAGTGACTGGACTATAGATTGGAAGACTTTTTGATAAGAGGAAGCTTGGGGACATTCTTTAGGCTGGGAGGGTTGCGAGAGAAAGGGGAAGATACAACCAATTAGGGGAGAGCTTGGTGGAACTGGGATGGACCATGGGGAAAGGAAGACAGATGGCATCTGGAGACCATTCCATGTCCCGCTTGAGCAAGCAGCTTAAGTATTCACTACCCGTGAGCCATAAAGGAGTTAGACCTGTGTCCACAGGCTGTCTCTCCTTTTGAGCATCCCCTGGGTTGAGGAGCTTTACTACTTGCCCTTGGGTTTAGCTGCCTAATAAGAAACTCCCTAGCAGTGGTCAACTTGCCACTCATGACCCCTCAGCAGGAGGAGTTATGACCTTCTTTTCAGAGCTTTTGATTGGAATGTACCCAACCACTCTGTATGGGACTACCTCTTACTTGGTGTCCTAGGACACCCATAATCCTCCTGAAGGAAGGCAGCATCCTGGTGAGTGAGACCAAAGACTTGTGACTTAGGTTTAGTTTGAACTGATCAGAATCAGCTCAAGACCTCCACCACATCTTGGCCTGTGGTATAGCACTCCTCTGTTGTCTGGCTGAGTTGGGAAGTTTTTAGGGAGTTGCAAATAGGAGTCTGGGTTGTTTGCAAGGTCTTAGTGACAGTAACAAAGGTCCTAGAAGCAGCGCATTGAAAGTCAAGATGGCACCTCTGCCCACCCATGGTGCTTTATTGGGGCATCAGCTTTAATTTGCCCTTTCTCTTCTTCCATTTTGTGGCCTTGGCTGATCTAACTACAGACCACCCCTGCTTTCTTTTTCCCTGTTATACTTCTCTGTGGAGTGTTGCTTACATGGGGATCATCAGGAAACATTGTCCCAGACATGGAAATGGGCAAAAGAGATTGATGTATGTCCTTTCAGTGTAGTGCTGGATATTGTCTAGTGTACACTTGGGGTTGTCTAATTGAAAACAGGTGTGCTTCTTTCACTGGTTTTCTATGGGCCTTCTATAGGGGTAGAAGGTAATTTATAAAAAACTGATTGTAGTACATATGATTATTGTCCTTAGTAATGCAAATGAATTTTGTCTGGTAGAGGTAAAATTGATTTCCCTCGGTAAAAAAGAGAAGCCTAGGACTTCCCTGGTGGCGCAGTGGTTGAGAGTCCGCCGGCTGATGCAGGAGACACAGGTTCGTGCCCCGGTCTGGGAAGATCCCACGTGCCGCGGAGCGGCTGGGCCCGTGAGCCATGGCCGCTGAGCCTGCACGTCCGGAGCCTGTGCTCCGCAACGGGAGAGGCCACAACAGTGAGAGGCCCTCGTACCGCAAAAAAAAAAAAAAAAAAAGAGAAGCCTAAACATTAATATCTTGTTGAGCTTAAGAATATTAATCAGTTTTACATCTATTAGGTAATCGATTTCAGGATTCCAAAGATATTTCAGAAATATAAATTCAATATATATGTATGTATATATATACATATATATGAACATATATATATTCAAATTCTCCTTTAAGCTAGTCTTAATATCTTACTGTTTCTCTTACTAATTAATAGCCTGAGTAAAATAAAATACCGAATAAAATCTTTGACTTGTGTTCATTTTGTATTTGCAAGTTAAAAGTCATTTTAACTTTTTGAAATTATATTTTAAGTGGATAACTTCTTAAGATGAGGCGGACTTCTTGAGGTGATTTTCTGACATTTTTGCTCCTTGTTTACTTTATACTTTTAAAATGTTGCTTTCTGTTCTAGAACACAAAATTTTTTCCATTGCTCTAAGTGGTCATAACTTTAGATGTAAACGGAGAGGAATGTGGTTGATTGCTGCAAGTACTAATTTTTCTTAATCATTGGACACTTTTTGTTCAATAAAATGTCTTTACCCTTGTTGGCTTAGTCTTGTAGGACAAGATGTACTTATAAACCTAATCAAGCATCTTACCCAGATTCATATGTACAAAGAGGCTGGACATCAGCGATGTTGATGGAACTAGCGTTATTATGAGAGCAGACACAAACCAACATTTCCTTCTAATGATTCATGGCTGAGCTGAGCACCATAAACCACATTAGACTTCTTATCAGAATGGGATAAAACAAGGATCATCCAGTATAGAAAAATAGTTCATAAGCAAAGTATTAGAGATTACGAGCATTGGAATGACCAAGACATGAGGAAAGATTTTACTGATTGGACAGATTATAAAGACGAGCAGTGGAAGAGAAGATAAGTGAAGGTCTTTGAAATTTATCCTACAGGAAAGTGAGGAGATTCTGGTAATTCTTGAGGAGGGGAATGGAATTCTAAACATAAATGGCTTAAGAAGACTAACACGGCAGTCATGTGTCACAAGGATTGGATTTGGAGGTTGCTGGCTGAGGTGGGTAGGGGAGAATTAAAGACAGCCTTGAGAACATCCTAGATGGAAAGTGAAAGAAGAATGTAGGGGATTTTTTCAAAGGTTTAATGACCTTTGGACTAGAGAATGAAAAAGAGTGATATTGAAAATGACTTAAGAATTTTGAACTTGGAATGAATGATGACATTGAAAGGGAGGACAGACAAAATTTCTGTTTTCTGAATTTTTTCAGTATAAGGCAGATCTGACAATATAATAATTTATATTCTGTGATTTTCTTTGCTTTTTAAATTTTGAAGCATTTCCCCCGATTTGTCTCATCTGATAGTCACAACAGTCTGTGAGGCAGGCATAGTAATTGCCATGTTCCAACTGTTACTCTTACAGAAGAAGAAGCTGAAGCTCAGAGATGTTAAGGGATTAAATGATTTATTCAAACTTCAGGGAGGTGGCCCAACTTTGATTGTGTTTTTGATCAAATAAGTGAGTAAAATGATGTACAAGCATCATAGGAATTCAGGATAATGGGTGACTGTCCAGTTAGAGAAAGAAGAGGTTGGTCTTGTAGATATGGTCAAATTCTCTTCTAGATGTGAGATATGGGTATCATGGATGTGAAATAGTTGGGAAGTAAGGGCCCAGGTATCTGGAACTTGACTCTCTAGTGCTAATCCAAATTGGAGATAGAGTTTTACCCAGTAAAAACAGATATATTGCAAGATATCACGTATTGATCTCTCTCTACCCAGATTTCTGGAAATATTCTGGTCTATAACATAAAGAGTACCCCTCCTTTTCCTTCAAGGAGGAGAAATTGATTTGATTAAACAAGAGGAGGGATGGGGTCAGCATACGACTTGAAGGTGGAGAGATAAGGGAGAGCTGTGGAAAGGCCTCCCTGAAGCAAGACACTCCTCCATCCACCATAGGATTTTTGCAAGGTGGGAAGAGAAGCTCTTGTCATGTCCATCCCTTGTTGGGTATGTTCCAGAAACAGTTTTGGAACAGCACTGAATGTTCTCATCTCCCCATTCTCCATAGGTCAGGAATAAGTGGAAGTACTGAAGGTTGTAGAAGTACTGATTAACCCTCACCTCTGTTTTCATCTCTGGATACTGGTCATTAGTGTCAAAGCCTTAAAGCACGTGTGCCTGTTATCAAGACTATACCTTGTCTTCCTCCCATACTTCATGAGGTTCTGATAAAGAATCCTGCTGCTTGGGTTAGTTCCTATATGGCATTGAATGGATTTTTCAAATCTGTTCTGTCATCAAATGAATGTACACACCCAGAGTTGCAATTTAGGTACTTAGCATCAGTGCCAATCAATGGTAAATTTTGGCAGCAAAGAACATATACTTCTGTCATTTCCAGTGAAGCTGTACATAATAAAGCGTCAAGGCCTCTCCAGGGCCCAGAAGAAAAGTGCCGGAATCCTGAGCTCTGAGCCTTTGATGTGTGTGATGGCTAATTTTATGTCAACTTGACTGAACCATGGTGCCCAGATATTTGGTGAAACAATATTGTGGATGTTTCTGTGAAGGTGTTTTTTGGATGAGATTCACATTTAAATTGGTGGATTTTAAGTAAAGCAGATTATGTTCCATAACATAGGTGGGCCTCATCCAGTTAGTTGAAAGCTTTAATAAAACAAAGACTGATCTCTCCTAAGCAAGAAGCAATTTTGATAGAAGTTTGCCTTTGGACTCAGAATACAGCTTTTCTCTGGGTCTCCAGCCTGCTGGCCTACCCTGCAGATTCTGGACTTGCGAAGCTTCAAAAGTCATATGAGCCAGTTCCTTAAAATCTCAGTCTCTCTCTCTCTCTCTCTCTCTCTCTCTCTATCTCTATCTCTCTATTTTCCCCCCCTAGTTTTCTAGTTATCTTATTGTTACATAACAAACAACCCTGAAACTTAGTGGCACAACTGGGATGGCTCAACTATGGGGTGGAATAAAGATCCACTTTTAAGATAGCTCTCACACAACCACACAGCTAGCAAGTTGGTACCAGCTGTTGTCTGGGAGCTTAGCCAGCGCTGTTGGCCAGCAGCCCCTGTTCCTCTTAATGTGGCCCCTCCGCAGGCTGCTTGGGCTTGCTCATAGCATGGGACAATATTCTAAGTGCAAACGACCCATGAGAGAAACCAGGCATCTGTACCTCATTTTATGACCTAGCCTTGGAAGTCACATAGCATCATACCTGCCATAATCATAAAGTCACCCAGATTTAAGGGTGAGGAATTCTAGGGTTGCCAGATAAAATATGAGATGCTCAGTTAACTTTGAATTTCAGATAAATCACATTTTTTTTTTTAGTATTAAGTATGTCACATGCAATATTTGGGTTACACACCAAAAATTATTTGGGCTTCCTGTATTTTTCCTTCTTAAATCTGGCAACCCTGTTATTGACCTCCTCTGTTAATGGGAGAAGACTCAAAGTCACATTGTAAAAAGATCATGTGGAATGACAGTATTATTGTGCCTTATTTGGAAAATACCCTCTTCCCCAGTCTGCCTTATGACTGCAACAGTTTCCATCCCTCACATGTGCAAAATAAACTCATTCCTTATCCCCAAGACCACCAAGTGTCATCCATTTAAGAATTAACCTGAAGCCCAGGATCTTATCATCTTGATCAGGTCCAAGTGCAGATGAGGCTTCTCGGTGGGGTACCATTCCTCAGGTACAACTCCTTGAATCTCACCCCTTTTTTTTCCGTTTCCTTTCTTTCTTTCTTTTTTTTTTTGCAAAGTGATTCAGATATATATATATGTGTGTGTCTGTGTGTGTGTATGTATATATATATATAAAGTTTTTCAGATTCTTTTCCATTAGAGGTTATTATGAGATATTAAATATAGTTCCCTGTGTTGTAAGTAGGTCCTTGCTGTTTATCTATTTTCTGTATAGTAGTGTGTATCTGTTAATCCCAAACTCCTAATTTATCCCTCTCCCCACTTTCGCCCTTTGGTAACCATAAGTTTGTTTTCTATGTCTGTGAGTCTATTTCTGTTTTGTAAATAAGTTCATTTGTATCCTTTTTTAAGATTCCACATATAAGCGATATATGATATTTGTCTTTTTCTGTCTGACTTATTTCACTTAGTATGATAATCTCTGGGTCCATCCATGTCAGAGTTTCATTCCTTTTAATCTGAAGACTCTGAAGAGAAGAGACAAGTTTTCTGTTCCTTACACATTCAACATACAGGAGTGAAACCCTCCCATTCAAAAACAGGAAACAGGAGAGTACACAGCACTTACCTGTCTGGGGCTATTCTGAAATTCAGCTAGGGGATGTTGCAGGTTCCTTGCTTAGGGCTCAGTTCTATGCCTGGGATCGTTCTCCAGGGATCTTTGCTCTCTGGGTTCTTGGTTCTGCCCCATGAGTCCCCTTTCCTTTTCCATAAGAAATGACGTGTGGTTGAAGCTGAGGAGTTCTCTAAGGCTCTTTCCTGTCCGTAGCAGTTTGGGAATACAAAGACTTCTTTTCATTATCTCTGTTATTTTCAGTCTAAGTTGATAAAATACTTTTGAAAACACTGTTGTAAGCTTTTTGTGCATCACCTTACAATCCTCTCCATTAGACAAAAGTCACACTCACAAATCTCCCTGTGAGACTGCAACGGGACAAGACCCATAAGATTCTTAGAAGGCCTATTGTTCTGTTTTTCGTTCTGTTGTTTGTTTGTCTTTACATCCTTTAAAAAAGTTTTTATTTGAAAATACTTTCAAACTTACAAAAAGTTACAAAAAACAAAACAAAATAGTACAAGGCATACTCTGTACATTCTTTGCCCAGATTTGCTTGTATTTGTTTCCTGCGATTTCCGTAACAAATTACCACAAACTGGGTGGCTTAAAACAACAGAAATTTATTCTCTTATAGTTCTGGAGGCTCAGTGTCCAAAATCAAGGTGTCGACAGGGTCATAGTCTTTCTGAAAGTTCTAGGGGAGAATCTGTTTCATGCTCTCTTAGCTTCTGGTGTTGCCAGCAATCCCTGGCATTCCTTGGCTTATAGAAGCATCACTCCAATCTCTTCCTACTTCATTATGTAGCCTTCTCCCTGTGTATGTCTGTCTCTGTGTTCCTTCTTGTCTTTTAAGAACACTAGCCATATTGGATTAAGAGCTCACCCTATTCTAGTATGACCTCATCTTAATTCAATTACATCTGTAAGAACCCTATTTCCAAATAAGGTTCTGAGGTTCTGGGAAGGACATGAATTCTTGGGGGACACGACCAACCCAGTACACCTGTTGTTAATGTTTCACCCCATTGGGTTTACCATTTGCACTCTCACTCTCTTTCCTCTTCTCCTTCTTTCTCTCTCTTTTCATTCTCTCTCTATATATAATAGTTTTTTCCTGAATCATTACATTTCATGCACCATGGCCCTTTTACTGCTATGTACTTTAGTGTATTTCCTAAGAAATGCCATCTCTTACCCAATAGAATAAACATTTGTTATTGGATTCCCTGCATTGCTTTAGGACCCATAGGCTTTAGGGCCATTTGAGATCTCTTTTTGTGAATTGTCTGTGTTTTGCCCATTTTTCTAAGGATTTTTGGTCTTTTTTCTCCCAAATTTTGAAAGTTCTTTAAAATTAGATATATTAACCTTCTGTCCGTGATAACCTGTCAAATATTTTCTTCCAGTTTTATTGCCTCTGGATTTTGAATTACAGTTAGAAAGTCTTTTACTACATTGAAGTTAAAGCAGAACTCACCCGCATTTCTTCTAGTAGTTGTGTGGTTTCATTTAGCTGGCTTTGGTATTCATTTAATTCCCAATTTTTTTTCTTCTTCTGCAGATTCCTGACCTTTTTTTCAGGTCAGTTATTCATTTTAAAGAAGTACTTAAAATATTTTATCCAGAAATTTTAGTGGTGTTTATCAGGAGGGTCATTCAGAGGATTGTGCCTACCATGCTGCTAGACATAGAAGTCAGCTAATCTCTGCCCTGCAGCCCTTAAAGAAGACAACATGGTTTTGCTACACAGTTCCTAAACCCAGAGTCTTACAACACGTCAGTCCTTTTGGTAATTTGCTTTTGGCTAATCGTACTATTTCCTTCCAAAGGTGTTTTTTGTTGAAAAAGAAAATGGTGCATGTTAACTTTTTCTAAAGGTTTCTATGTGTATTTGCTTGAATACAATAAAATATAGATTACTTTGTTGGATATATTTTTTAAGGAAAAACCTTAAATAAAAGTGAACTTAATTTGAAAATATGGTGCTTGAATTCTATACATGATCAGCAAATACTTGTACAATTCAAATTTTCCTCAATATATAAGCCCAAACAGAAGCATACTATTTAATATTAGAGATATTTGTTTAACAGAGAAATGAAATTCAAATAATATTCTTAATAAGTTAGAAATAGTTTAATACTTCTTACCAATACACAATTGCACTTTATTAGGAGATCACTAGCCATTAGGAGGCACCCATACTGTTTTCTCTGTAATCTAGAGTTGACAATGCATAATAGCCTATGTTTATTGTATATGTGGCTCTTTTATAGCCAAAAAAGTGCTAGGACTTAACCTAGTAGCATTTCCATTTGCTAGCAATATTATAGATGAAAAGAAAACTCAGATTTTTGGAAAATCCCTCTTTCTAGTCTGATTACATGTACCTGGACCTGATCTAGTGCAATTGTTGTTCCTGGCACTTGGAGCTTTTGAATTCAACTCCACAGACCTTGCTCTGAGCAGTTCTATACGTAAGTGAAAAATATTTTACACAGTCTCCATCCAAGAAAAGCTTAATTTTCTATCAGCTGATTTTTGGGTCTCCTACCCTCCAAACTTCATCGTAAGTTCTCTTATGTTCTTGATTTGGTAAAAGGTTTCAGATGAGCTGTTGGCTAAAAGAGAAAGCTGCTAGGATTTTTACCAGACCTAACATAATCTCCACTGCCAAAGACACATTTTGAAAATCATTGTAAATTGTAAAGTTTATTTATTTATTTATTTATTTTGACTGTGTTGGGTCTTCGTTGCTGTGCGTGGGCTTTCTCTAGTTGCGGTGAGTGGGGGCTACTCTTTGTTGTGGTGCGCAGGCTTCTCATTGCAGTGACTTCCCTTGTGGAGCATGGGCTCTGGAGCGCAGGCTCAGTAGTTGTGGCACACGGGCTTAGTTGCTCCACGGCACGTGGGATCTTCCCGGACCAGGGCTCGAACCCGTGTCCCCGGCATTGGCAGGTGGATTCTCAACCACTGCGCCACCCGGGAAGCCCCCAAAAATCATTGTAAATTTTAATGATGAAGTGTGGAAATCTGAAAAGAAGCTTTCTTTAAAAAAATGGAAAAATTTCCCATAAAATCTTCCCCAAATTCACAATCTATAATGTATGCTTCTCCTTAATTTCCTCTTTTACTCACTTCCTAGTTCCCAGCAGCTGCATGGTCTCTGCAGCTAGCACTCTTCAGTGTTTGCCTAATCAGTATTTGTGGACTGAAAGAATAATCCGACAGTAGTAGACAGTATATGAAGACATGTCAGCAAATCTCTTAGATCTGAAATGGTTTAAATGATGGCCTGATACTGTATAATTTAAAATGATTTTATTTATTTATTTATTTAAATTTATTTATTTTTGGCTGTGTTGGGTCTTCATTGCTGCGCATGGGCTTTCTCTAGTTGCAGCGAGCAGGGGCTACTCTTCGTTGCAGTATGCGGGCTTCTCATTGCAGTGGGTTCTCTTGTTGTGGAGCACAAGCTCTAGAGCACAGGCTCAGTAGTTGTGGCGCATGGGCTTAGTTGCTCCGCGGCATGTGGGGTCTTCCCGGACTAGGGGTTGAACCCGTGTTCCCTGCATTGGCAGATGGATTCTTAACCACTGTGCCACCAGGGAAGTCCTAAAATGATTTTAATGTGGAATCATAACCATTAAAATCTTTAGTTCTCAGATGAGAAAGTTATTGTCTTCAGGGTTGGTTATAAATATTACAGGAAGCACATGCAGCAAATTATTATTAAATTAATTCTAAAAATGTGAACTATTTGAGAGCCAAAGTTATGGATGATATCAAAGGAAAGTAAGTATATCAAACCTACATGATGCTTGATGTGAAATATCTATGGAAAATTTGAAACTCCTTTTAAAGAAAAGGAGTTTCTTTCTCTAGCGCGTTGTGGGTTTTAGACTGCATTCACAGACATGGTTCTTGTCTGAGGCTCACAACAGTCTTGTGGGGCAAGCGATCCAGAAAGTTTCTGTCACCCTTTTGAGGGACGAGGAATCTGAACATTAGAAGGGTTAATTGACCTTCTGTGATTTCCGGCAGTATTGGCAGGGTCCAAGCTAACATAGAGACCTCTGGACTCTTCATTGTGTTGCTTCTGTTATAACATCAAGAGAAAGTAAAAATTAAAGCAGAAGAAGAAAGGAAAAGGCAAACAAGTTCAATTCCATAGGTTGTTACAAATAGTAGGTTTATAATAAAAATATTTGTAAATGTAATAAATTTAGTGAACATTGGGATGGACTCCCTGGCCTGGGGAGGCAGGGGAGAATGTCTTGATTAAAAAAAAATTCACATATAAGGTGAAAATAAGATTTTTGGAATAATAAAGCTCTTAGGAGGAGTAAATGGTGACATTGGCTCTACAGATTAGGTGGTTGGTTTTTATCTCTTACTAGAGATCCTTAGCATATCTGCCCATATGCTGTGAAATCGCCCGTCCTTTCAGCCTTTGTGGGAATTTTTCTAGAGGAGGCACCTTTCATCCTCACTCTACACCAAGTGGATTGATAGCCGTGCTCTGGATAGCCATCTGCTTGCCCGGAAATCCCAGAAACCTCCTGTTGGAACTTTAGTTGTAGGCCAGGGGAAAGAAGATGCTGAGAGTAAAGGAAGGCATAGATGGCATTCAGAAGGCACACGCCTGGCTGTCATTGTTGTCTGAAAATTTCCTGATGCAGAACCTCACCTAACACCTTCATCTGCTGTAGCATAGAAGTCACTTTCCAAGGCCCAGATCGAGCAATGCATTTTTATTCTCTGAGAGTAAATTAACAGGTAGAAGAAGATTCCCAGGGCTGCAAATGACAACCCTTTACATGGCTTCTGTCTGTTGCCAGACATGCTAGGGCATGTGCATCTTAAACTGTAGAATAAAGTCCTCCATTCTTATTTCTTGGCTCTTAAGATTACTGTAGAAATTCAGTCTCTAGTTCATTTGGTTACATATGTGCAAAATGCCTAACACATGTGTGAAAAGGCAGTTAAATACAACAGCAATTAAGTCGGCACTTAAAAAAATGGTTTTGGATAGTTAAAACTCTTGATTCTGATGAGGTGGTTAAACCATACTCCAAGATACAATCTAAGGGGCCGTATTAGGCCATAAAAGCTCTTTGCAAATCCCACTTGAATTTCATAGCATGATGGTCTATCTGTGTTAACAGAGTTGTTAAGATGTAAATTACTAAGGGTAAATCCTGATGAAAGGAGCTATGCCAATTGAGGTTAAGAGAGCTTTGAGATTTCCCTGTAGCTGAGGCTGGGGCTCGGGCTGGGGCTGAGCTGAGGCCAGCGTTAATACATAAAGCAAACGCTTCTTAGAATACAGAAGGGGCTTTCGGGAGTTAAGTGTAAACCTAATAATGATTAGAAGAAATCTTATTCATGATAAATTAAGGCTTGTAAGTACAAATTAGATCAAACCATTGAGCTACTTTCTTGAGCAGCCTCATTCTTATATCTCCCAACGACAAGTCTGCACCCTCCATGCCTTCTGCTGACTGCAAAAGCAATCATGTATACAGGTAGGTCTGGAACCTATTCTAATGGTTCAACCTATATGCAAATGTCAGTCTTCAAAATCCAGCCCTCCTGAGGCCCTTATGTGGCAGACAAGAGGATAGAAAGGAAGGCACCTTGGCATAAAGCTGTCTGTTCAGGCATCTTTCCAGGCTCTAATCCAATGTCCACACTAGCCGCCGGAAGGGTCCTCCCAAAACACAAATCCAGTCATGTCACACTCATTTAGATCCCTTCTGGGGAACTGCACCAGCTTCATCCCCCACCTTTTCAAGCAGCTCACACTCAGACCCTTTCGTGTCTCATCATCTTTGCTTATGTGGCCCCTTCTGCCTGGAAAAAACAATAACCAAAACCCTCCAAAACCTATTTAGTTTTCATGGCTCTATTTTTGTATCTTTTCTTTTGTGAAGACTTCCATGATCTTTCACCTTTATCTCTGCTTTTAAGACAGAGTTAGGCTCGCTGTTCTGTGTGTGCCCACAGAATACAGATTCAGTGCTTACTTACAGATTATATTATGATTGAATATTCATGCACATGCATGCATATGAATGAGTGCACACACATTTGAACTGTATGAATGCTGAGCATACAGTGGGCTGAGCCATATCTTCTTCCTATATGTTGTACAGTGCCAGCTCTTAGAAACCGATGAATTAATTAATAAAATGAACACGTGCAACAGTCCCAGAAGAACCACCAGGTTTCTGGTTATCTGACAGTTGTCTTTACGGACAAGAATGCTAAGAGTGTCCCAAGTTCACTTGGATGTTAACTAGACTTACTGTGGAGATTACTTTGCAGTACATGCAAATATCAATCATTGTGTTGTACACCTGAAACTAATATAATGTTGATTATACCTCAATAAAAAAAATTACTCCTAAAAAAAGTGTTCCAAGTTCAAAAGAGTTTCATTTTGCCCTGACTCCTTAAGTAAATATTAAACACAAAAATGTTGAGGGTAGGGGAAAGTCAACGAGAAGGCACAGGAGTTGCAGACACTACAAAAACTGAGGTCACTGTAAAGCCAGACTCTGAAGCTTTGTAAAGTTTTGCATGACATCATTTCATTCTCTTAAAGGAGAAACCACAAGTAAAGCCAGTATCTCGGTAGATAGCTGATGCTCAACAAAGGTAAGGTTCCGTTTCTGTCCCATCTCTGTTCATTCCTCTGATGAAGTGCAGTCTACCTGCTCCCTAAATTCAGTCATTTCATTGCTCAACAAATGTTTATTGAGTATCTGCTCTTTTGCCAGGACTTTGCCAGGCTCTAGAGATACAATGGGGATAATGGTAGGTGCAATGATACCTTCACAAAAGCATGCTGTCCAGCAAACATTGATGTTCTCCAAAGATCCTTCCTGCCCTCTGTTCCCTTCTATACATTCTTCTTGGAAGATATAATTTATTTTGGTAGTTTCACCTGTGCTCTAAACACTGATGATTCCATCCCTATCTCAAATCTCCCTCCTGAGCTCCAGATTTGTATATACAATGCCAATTAGCCATCCCCACTTGGATGTCTCTTAAGCACCTCGAGTGCAACATGCCCATGGCTTACCCCATCATCTCCTTCGCAATGCCTAGTTTTTTTTATGATCCCACTGAATGTCATCACCAGCCCCTCATACTCCAAATCCTGGAATCATCAACTTCAGTGAGTATATGTTGGGTGCCTCCCTTGAACCTTGCATCGGGAGAATATTTTGGTGTACACTGTCTAATCTCTGGCTTTCTTCTTCTTCATATCAGCCTCTTACCCCTACTCCACCTGATCCATCCTGACTTCAATCTGATCAGTTTGATGGCTACAAAGTTTCTTTTCCCCCCTGAAGCGGGGGTCCTAATTAAAGTTTCAAAACCTCTTACTTTTATCATTGGAGTCCGTCCAGAATAAAGTCCATGCCCAGCTTGTCATTTAAAGTTCTACATGATCTGGCTCTGACCCAGTTATGTAGCTCGCCGCCTTCTCTGCCCTTCCCCAGAGTCTTGCTCTCCAGCAACACCGATTGACTCTTTTTTTAATAGGTCCTTCTCTACCATGGTGTCTTGCTGGAGATGGGTCCATTTCCTTGGATGGCCTCTCTCCTATTCTATACTTTTTGAAATCCTACCCAGGCTTAAAGGCCCCCTATCTTTCCAGTTTTCTGGTATTTTCTTAGATTGTAGTAATCTCTGCCTCTCCTGCACTTCCAGAGAGCTTGCTTTGTATTATGGTGGTCACGGCCACCCCAGGAGAGCTTAGTGTGAAGTGCTAGAGGGGGCAGGCTCTATCTAGAGTCAGTCTGTCTGGTTCCTCTTCTAATTTAAAATAGGACAGTACATCATTGAGCATAACCCCATGATTTCAGATGATTATGCCCCGAATCTATGGATGGAGAACAACCCAAACCAATGCACCTTCAGGAGCTTTGCTGCTTGATTTAGTTAAAAAGGAAAAAGTTGTTTGTAACGTGTAAATGTCCTGTGAAAACAAAACAAAGCAAAAAATTTGGACTAAGTATGGTCAGATCACTGTGGGAGTTTAAAGAAAGGGCAGGGAGTGTATAACTAGGTTAAGGCAGTTTAGCCAGAGAGAGTAATAAAATGAGATGACTACAGCAGTGATAACATCAAGGCAGGTGGCTAAATAATTGTCACATTATTTGTTAGGATGCATTAGGTAATCATCCTATTTTGCCACAGCTGGTGTGAAATAGAGTAACTTGCTCATGATTGCTGTGGAGAAACACAATGGCATGGAGGCGGTTGTGGCCATAGGTAGTGTTATATCTTTATCACAAATCAGAGGAAGGTTAATCCAGGGTAAAATTCAACAGGCTGCAAAAGCATAGAAAGCGTAATTTGGACCAAAACAACAACAATAAAAACTTTACATTTTTCTCAATTATATTTTACCTTTTGAATTACATGGAAAATCACTTCAAAACTTTGATTTTCTAGTAAAGCAATGCCGCATGCCAAGAATACTGCCATTTGAAGTTTATATAATGGGAAATAAAGATACCAGCTAAAATAGGGGTACCATTGAAACAGGAAACGTTTCTCCCCTGAGGATGCTGTATTGTTTGATTATGATGGCATATGATACCTGCTCTGTGAAGGTGTCTCTACCTCCCCTGCCACCGTGCCCAGGTGCTCTCTCCCTCCTCTGGCCTCCCACCATCTTGTGGGCATATATCAATTACAGTATTTTTCAGACCTTATTTAATTGTGTTTTTTTGGTTCCCCTCTAGACTGAGGGCTCCTTAGGGATTTTCAGGCAATTTCTTAAATGTTTTTGTATTTTACCCGACAATAAAATTCTAAGTTTTGTTTTGCCTTTTTTATAATTACCCTTATTCTGGGACTTCCCTAGTGGTGCAGTGGATAAGACTCCGCACTCCCAAGGCAGGCGGCCTGGGTTTGATCCCTGGAACTAGATCTAGTTCGAACAGGGAACTAGATCCCACACGCATGCCGCAACTAGGAGTTCGCACACCACAACTGAGGAGCCCGCCTGCCGCAACTAAGACCCAGTGCAACCAAATTAATTAATTAATTAAAAAATAATTACCCTTACTTAGTGAGGCAGGAGGGCAGAATGAGAACTCAGAAGAAGAATGTGAGCCATTTCAACTGGAGTCCTCCCCGGCCAGGAAGGAGTGAAAGGAAATACAGATAGCAAACACATGAAAGCTCACTGGGCCTTTATGAAGGGGCGAGCATCTGCTGGAGATTGTTCTGAGGAAGGAAGATGCTGACAGCACAATTCTGTCAGGGTTTAACAAGGAAGAGCTGTTCAGGACCCCAAACTGCATCAAACCATACAGCTCCAAGGGCCAGAGACAGGAGCAGTGCCCTCCCCTAAGTGGAGTCCAGGATTCCGCTTCTGGGTCACTGGGCTAGCTGCCTTTTGGTGTCGGCAGAAGAGCGGCTGCGCTTGTAGGGAGGAGCCTGGGTGTACTGCGAGGGCTCTACTCCGCCACCCCTCGCCAACCCCTCCACACAGGTATCTCTCTGCAGAAGAGACCGGGCTTAGTGTCTGCAGCCCCATGTTTCATGCAAGCACCACCAGCAGCCAGCTGGGTCACCTGGAGCTCTGAGCACGTTTCCCCATCTTCCTACTGGGCATTAGAAATCCCTCGTTCTCTCAGTCTTTAGAGAGGAGACCTGAGAGCCAATGAGGTGAAGGATGAGAAAGCACTTTGTACTAACATGTCTGATACCCCCTATTAGCCCTCACCCCATGAGCCAAAGCAAAGCGCTTTGTGAAAAGGCAGCTCTGCGTGGAAGGAGTCAGACATTAATTATCAGCCATTAACTTCTTGACTCTTTCCTGAGTGACCTTATCTGAGAATGGGGTTCAAGGGGAAAGACTGAAAGACACGAGTCCTGTGGTAGGGATGCCAGGTGGGGCAGGCTTGTCAGGCAGCCAGGATAAAGATTCCACTGGTTGTCTGCAGGAGGAGTGAGGAAAGACAGAAGAGACACTGGGGAGCATGGTGTTGGAGAGAGACGGAAAGGAACTGAAAACCCTCCCCTGCCTGGGTTGGTCCCTGGGCTGACCTTGGCCTGGAAGGGAGTAGATTGAGCCAGAGACCTCGCCTGACCTGGGAGCCTTGCCCAGGCAATGCGCTGGGAGCAGGGACAAAACCTGAGGCAATAATGGCCTATCTTTCCAATGAGAGCAAGAGTCAAGCTCTCAGAGTTGGTGGAGAGATTTACTGTGCCAGAGAAGGCAGACAAGCAAAACAGAGCCTCACCCAAGACTTCAGGCTGACAAAATGAGCACAGGAACGTGGATTTCTTTCTGAAATAGGAGCTTGGCTATAAATGGCTAAACACGTGAAAGGAAATGGACTGTACAGGGAAGACTGTTCCCTTCAAGATGCGTGTTAGTCTTCAGACTACACCCCATTTTTACCTCCCTAAACAAGTGACCCTTCAAACGGGGTTTCTTGGTCTCAGCAACTATTGACATTTGGGGCCAGAGAGTCCTTCCTTGTGAGGGACTGTCCTATGCATCGTAGGTTATTTAGCAGCATCCCTGGCTTCTACCCAGTAGCACCCTTTCCCCAGCCTGACAATAAAAAAATGTTTCCGGACACGTCTAGAAATGCCATGAGGGTAACAAAATGTCCCCTGAGAACCACTGGCTTAAATGTTCTGAAGGACGTTCCTTTGTTACTTTGTTCAACTATTTCCTCATCTCAACGTTTGTTTTTTTCATCACTGGACTAAGTTTATATATCCTGCTTTACATAATTAATTAATTTGTTCATTTATTCGACCAAGTTCCCTCCTCAGTAAAGTGGCAATGGTAATAAGAAATGACATTTTGGAAGTTCAAATGAGACAGTGTTTAAGCAAATGGTAGATCAACCATGTCTTATTTAACTAATTAGCACATTTGCAAAATTATTAAAAGGAGCAGTATAGAGTGCTTAATTGAAGCGCTGAGTTTGGAGTCAGAAAACCTGTAGTCTGGCCTCTGCCCACACGTGTGGGCTGTGGCAGCTCGACCCTCTAAAGCCTTAAATCCAAATGGGTGTAATGTGAACATGTGTAGCACACCTACACAGGTATTGGCATTTTCTTTTCCCACTTTACGAAGCTAGAAGCACACAGTAAAAAGTTTCCGCTAGGAAGCTTTCTATGGAATAGTTTGTCTCAGTCTCAATAGTAATCCCGCATTAATTGCATTAAACACAGGTGGGGCTAATTTGTGTGAGGAAACCTGGAGAGACACGTAGGTATGAAAAGACAAAGAAAGATGTAAGACAGAGGCAAGAAATTTCAAAAGGGATCAGTGTGATAAATCATGTGTGAATGACTGCATACATGTTTATTAGAAACATGAAAATAAGACAGAAATACCTTCAGCAAGTGACTGAAACAACACAGTTAGAAAAATACAAAACTTCACAAGAGGTTAAAACTGACTTACTTCATAGAAAATGCTCTAAATATTCAACGTAAAAAAAAGCAGGTGAATGTATCATATGGTACGTAGACACCTGAACAAGTTAACTATATGCAAATTGCTTTTAGAAGGATTGATTTTAGGACAATTGGCTTTAGTCAAATTGGTTTCTTAGAAAACTGCACTGCTCTGGTGATTCTGGGGTTAGATGGTCAGTTTTTGAAGTAAAAAGGAAAAAAAAATTAGGCAGATACATGAAAAGTAAAATGGGGCAGTGTTAAAGGACAGGTTTCTGCCCAAATGCTACATCCCTGAAGGCCTAGCCATTGACAGAGAGGAGACATGGCCAAGGGTGACCCTCAGTGGAGGTCCCTTAGCGGGGAAGCCTTCCCAATCAGCCTCTCCGCCCCTTGCCCTACTGTATTTCTCCTCGAGGTGCTCATCCCGTCCTGAGTTAGGTATTTGTCTATTTACTTGATTGTCTTCTGCACCCCTCCCCCCAAGCAACACACACACACACACACACACACACACACACACACACACACACACAAATATAAACTCTTTAGACACTACTGCCTTCTCCAGGGCTTATCCTTCTTTCCCCTTCAGAACTCTTAGGTGCTGAGTATTGTTTACTTGTTTACTTGGCATTAGCTCCTGGGCCACTTACACCCTGATCCCTGATCCTCACAACAGCTCTGCCAGGCAGGGATCACATCACATCTTCAAAAAACTCACAGATTTAGTAGGATGGATTAAACACATTCACAATAAATCTTTTTTTTTTTTTTTAACATGAAGAATCTGATGTTCCGAGAGGTTCAGAACCTAAGATCATACAGCTGATAATGAGCCTCACTGGTATTTAAAGCAAGGTTGTTTAACTAAGACCTTTATGAAATGCCATCGTGCCCCAAAGGAGCAATAGCATCCGTCAGAGAAGGCCTGTCTTTCTGTTCTAAAATGTCCTTGAACTTCCAGAAGCATTCCTTGTGAACTTTAGGTCTTTTCCATGCTTATGTGCAGAACAGAGCCCTGGGAGGACCATGGAAGGTCACCTGGTTGACCTGGCCAAGGAGGAAGACAACTGCCCAGGTCCCCAGCCCTGGGCTCCAGAACCTTTTAGAGATAATGCTAGATATTCCAATAGAAAGATAATGTGAGCCATAGTTAATTAAGAAATTTCTTGTAGCCACATTAAAAAAAGGAAAAAAAAACAGGTAAAATTAATTTTAATGGTATATTTTATTTAGCCCAGTATATCCAAACTATTATCATTTCAACATGCAATCAGTATAAAAACTAGTAATGATATGTTTTATGTAACTCTTATGTTAAATTAATTAAAATAAACTAAAATTTAATATGTATAGCTGATTCACTTTGTTATAAAGCAGAAACTAACGCACCATTGTAAAGCAATTATACTCCAATAGAGATGTTTAAAAATAAAATAAAATTCAGTTCCTCAGTTGCTCCAGCCACATTTTAAGAGCTCCGTAGAGGATGGTAATGGAAAGCACAGTGCTAGAGAAACATTTGCTGCTGGTGGCAGTCAGGAGGAATTCCTTTGTGAGTCTCTGTGTGTAATATCTCATTAAGTATTTCAGAGCCTCTCCAGCTTGGCAGCTCACATGCTTACACGGTGGCTCAGTTTCCCAGAAAACAGGGCAGAAGCTGAATGCCTTTCATAGCCTAGCCCTGAAAGACACATTGTGTCTCTTCTGCTGTATTCTCTTGCTGTCTATAAAGTTTTATTGGTATATAGCCATGTTCATTTGTTTACATATTGCCTATGGCTGCTTTTGTACTACAATGGCAGAGTTGAGTAGTTACAGTGCAAAACCTAAAATATTTACTGTCTAGCTGTTGACAGGAAAAATTTGCTGACCCTGGTTGTAGAATAGCACAATTTTGGATGGCATGGTGTGCTATGGACTCCCAGTTTTTAAATAGCAAAGTTAAGATGCTGGTACCTTCTTGTCTTGGAAATAGCCTCAAAGCAACAAAGAGAACAGAAATCAGACATGTAAACTCCATCTTTACCAAAAAGGGAAACATCTATAACCTTAATCACAATCTATGAGGAAATACAGTGGAGACCAAACAGGCGAAAGGAGAAACCAAGAGATTATACTTGTGTCTTGGACATCACAGAGAAAGCTGGAAGAACACAGTTCTCCAAAGTGGATGGCCCATCCTGAAGGGCAAAATTGACAATTCCTTACCTGGAACAATGGCACTATCATAAGTAGGGTTTTGACAGCAAGGATAGTCAGGGATGACGGAGCTGTATCACTGGGACCCTGGCATATTGTAAGACGAGAGGAGCAGAGAGCCGCTGTACTGAGAGCAGCACCCCCAAGCCTCTGTTGGCTGGGAAAAAGTAGAAGCTAAAAACCTACTCCCACAACTCTTCATTCCTTTGGAGGTGTGTTAGTCTCCTAATGTTGCCATAACAAATTTCTACCATCTTGGCGACTTCAAACAACAGAAATTCACTCTATCACAATTCTAGAGGCCAGAAGTTTCAAAGCCAGGTGTTGTCAGGGCCACACTGTCTCTGAAGTCTCCAGGGGAGAATCCTTCCTTGCCTCTTCCAGCTTCTGGTGGTCCTGGCATTCCTTGGCTTGTCATAATTCTAGTCTCTGCCTCCATCTCTACATGACTTTCTTCCCTGTGTCTCCAAGTCTGTATGTTCCAAATTTTCCTCCCCTTTCTTTAGTAAGGACACCAATTAGTGGATTTAGGGCCCTAGTTCAGACTCATATCATGTCAAGAGCCTTAACTTAATTAGATCTGCAAAGACCCTATTTCCAAATTCATAATACTAGGGGTTAGGACTTGGACGTATCTTTTGTAGGGGACACAATGCAACCCACTACTGAAGATGTGGTGGTTTTAAAACATGGCCCCAGAGCTTCCCTGGTGGTGCAGTGGTTAAGAATCCGCCTGCCAATGCAGGAGACACGGCCAAGGAGGAAGACAACTCTATGAATTCGTCTGTTCTTGAGATTTCATATAAGTGTAGTCATACAATACTTTTTTGTGTGTGTCTGACTAATTTTATTTAGCATAATGTTTTCAAGGTTCATCCACATTTTAGCATGTATCAGAACTTCATTTTTCATGGCTGAACAATATTCTTTTGTATATGTATCACATTTTGTTTATCCATTCATTTGTTGATGAACATGGGTTATTTCCACATTTTGGCTATTGTAAATAATGATGAACATTGGCGTACAAGTATCTGTTTGAGTCCCTGTTTTCAATTATTTTAGGTATATACCTATGAGTGGAATTGTTGGATCAATATGGTAATTCTACGTTTAGTTATTTTGAGGGACCACCAAACTGTTTTCCAGAGTGGCTGTACTATTTTACATTCCCACCAGCAATGCACAAGGGTTCCAGTTTCTCCACACCCTCACCAATGTGTTTTTGTTTGTTTGGTTTTTTGTTTTAATTATAGCAATCCTAGTAGGTGTGAGGTTGTGTCTCTTTGTGATTTTGATTTTCATTTCCTTAATGACTAGTGATGTTAAAGATCTTTTCATGTGCTCATTGGCCATTCGTATATCTTCTTTGGAGAAATATCTAAGTCCTATGCCCATTTTAAATTGGGTTGTTTGTCTTTTTGTTATTGAGTTATAGGAGTTATTTACATATTCTGGATATTAAACCCTTATCAGATATATGATTTGCAAACATTTTCTCCCATTCTGTCCGTTGCCTTTTCATTCTGTTGATTGTATCCTTTGATGCACAAAAGTTCTTAATTTTAATGAAGTTCAGTTTCCTTTTTTCTTTTGTTGCCTTTGTGAATGTTGGTTTTAGAATGACTATTTGTTGATGTTAGGTAAGCAGAGTTTTGCTGAACGTTTAGATCTTTGATCATGACTAGACTAGACTAGAAGAACTTGTTTATGGAGCTATTTATGGACCCACAGCACATTCACTCTGGATGGCTGAGGAGTCTGACACAGAGCAGATGTCACCTTTGTCTCATCAAGGAATGTTCTTTGGGACCAGTATTCTTTCAATGAGTCCCAACTGGCCTTCATTATCGAATGCTGACCCAATTATGGGGGAAAATTATCTCCAGTCTGTTTTAAATCCTCTTTGAGATTCCCTCTTATCCTGAACTTCTTACCTTCTCAGAGATACCTAAGCACAGAGAGAATGAACAAGGGATAGTTTCTATTTTACTCTTCACCAGTTAAATTAATCTTCTAAGTACCTTATCAGTTTAAATTAAAACTGTTTTCTTGTATCATCAAGAGGACATCATCTGCATTGTATAACCAGTGAAGCCTTTTTTGTTGTTTTTCAGTGATGTCTTTTCAACTGAATTGGCCTCATTATTCTAATGCCTATAAGATACATAATATCATTAGTTTTATGGTTGCTTTTTGTTCTGAAAGATAACCTTCGTGTTTCTTTTATTTTTCAATTTCTGAAGTGTACAAAAAGTATGGGCAATAATGGATGGCAGTTGTGTGCATCTGTGTGCATTCAGATAAAAGCATTTTGACTCTATGGAGGCAGGTGGATTCTCCAGGTACACCAGAAATACAGAAAGTCATCTTTGCCCTTTCTGAACTTCAAATATAATTTCTTGCCACATCTAGGAAGCAAAAACACACTTGCAAAGTACATCCGAGAACCTATGGAAATATTTTGGGGGCCAATTCCAGATATGCTTTCTTTCAGAGTAGATTTAATTTGTGGAAACTGATGGTATAATGACAACTGGTATAAAAGTTTGAAGACAAATTTGACATGAGTCTCATGATTTCACTACACTCATATTCTCATACAGTGATATCCACGTGGAAGAAGTGGTCTGAAAGAGCAGACTTGGAAAATATTTAAATAAGCCATTAGTCCTGCCAACTCAACACTAGGGCATCTTGACCGCACATTTGGAAGTACAAGAAACAAGTCATAAACCTCTGAACTCTGGGAATGATTACATCTGGCATGAGAAGATGCAAGGCGGGGCCCTTCAAGCCAGCCATAGCTGATCTTCAGGGTGTGTTTCCAGCCTCTCTGGGAGGGTAAATGGAGCCAAGGAGCCTGCCCAGCCATTTATCAACAGGAAGGGAAGGTCAAGGTGACAAGAAAGGGTAACAGATAACGGGACAGAGTGGGCACAGGAGTAAAACACTGCCAAGGATGGGACAGAGTGGGCACAGGAGTAAAACACTGCCAAGGACGGCTTTGTGCAAGGTGGAGTGTGATGAAGCAGAAGGAAAGAGGAGGAATAGAGCTTTTCTTCCTAGAGCCACCCAGCTAAGAATGAATGCAGGTGTGAATAACTGGAGCTGGGCTTCCAGAAATTCTCTTCTATAATTCAGTAGTTCTCCATCTTTACTGTTTCAGAACAACCTGAAGATCTTGTTAAAATACAGATTCTGGTAAAGCTGGTCTGACGTGGGACCGAGGTTCTCCATTTCTAACAAACTTCCAGGTGATGCGACCCTGCTGGATCCCCTTTGAGCAGCAAGGCTGTAAATTGAAGACAAGGTAGAAAAAGATTTAAGAAGGAAATGAGGGAGGGCTGGAGGGTCATAAACCCCCATACTTTCCCTGCAGGTCATGCCATGGGACCACTTCCAGAGGAGGTCCTTTGGATTCTTGGGCAACTGAATTTCCTCAGTAGGGTCCATGAGGGAGTTCCCTCTTGTGAGAATTGTAGCCTTTTATTGTTCTTGAATCTGTGTGACAAGGGTGACAGAATGTTGGAGTAGTGAAATCCTTGAAGCAGAGACATTGGCATTCCAAGGAAAGGCTGGAACAGAAGAAGCCACATGAAATCTAAGTGTATAAGTGAGCATATGTAAGACATCCCAGGGAATGCCTAGAAGCATATTTTTGGGGTGAACCTGGTAAGAGAGAAATATGTGACCCTCTGAGGAACCACGTGTGTGCGGCTCAGAAGAGTCAGCATTGGGTTGTCTGCCTCAACAAGTCACAGAGAGTGTAGCATCCATCTGCCTTTTTCCCCCTCTAAGGTGGCTGTGAGAGTATCCGAAAGCCAGACTTTCTATTTTTCCTTCTAAAACATATATATATGTATATATATATATATTTATTGCTGTACGCGGGCCTCTCACTGTTGTGGCCTCTCCCGTTGCGGAGCGCAGGCTCAGCGGCCATGGCTCACGGGCCTAGCCGCTCCGCGGCATGTGGGATCTTCCCGGACCGGGGCACGAACCCGTGTCCCCTTCATCGGCAGGTGGACTCTCAACCACTGCGCCACCAGAGAAGCCCTGAATAGTCTTTTTAAAAAATAACAAACATTTATTACTTTCCCCGAGGCAGTTTGTAAAATATTTGGGAGGCAATGTAGGAGGCCCACTAGGTAGAATTAAAAGGCTTCTTTCTTTCCTTTTTTTTTGTTTTGAAGTATAGTTGATTTATGATGTTGTGTTAGTTTCTGGTATACAGCAAAGTGATTCAGATATATATATTCTTTTTCAGATTCTTTTCCATTATACATTATTACATGTATTGAATATAATTCCCTAATTCTCTGTGCTATACAGTAGGATCTTGGTGTTTATTTTATATACAGTAATGTGTATCTGTTAATCTCAACCTCCTAATTTATCTCTTTTCCCCCCTTTCCCCTTTGGTAACCATAAGTTTGTTTTCTATGTCTGTGGGTCTATTTCTGTTTTGTAAATAAGTTCATTTGTATCATTTTTCTAGATTCCACATATAAGTGATATCATATGATATTTATCTTTCTCTTTCTGACTTGCGTCACTTAGTATGGTAATCTCCAGGTCCATCCATGTTGCTGCAAATGGCATTATTTCATTCTTTCTCATGGCTAATATTCCATTATATATATGATATTATATATGATATATATATATTTTATATATAAAATTTTAGACATATATGTATACCACATATTCTTTGTCCTTTCATCTGTTTTTGGACACTTAGGTTGCTTCTCTGTCTTGGCTATTGTAAATAGTGCTGCTATGAACATTGGAGTTCATGTATCTTTTCAAATTAGAGTTTTAGTCTTTTCCAGATATATGCCCAGGAGTGGGATTGCTAGATCATAAGGTAGCTCTATTTTTAGTCTCTTAAGGAAGATCCATACTGTTCTCCATAGTAGCTGCACCACTTTATAGTCCCTCCAACAGTGTAGGAGGGTTCCCTTTTCTCCACACCCTCTCCAGCATTCATTATTTGTAGACCTTTTGATGATGGCCATTCTGACTGGTGTGAGGTGATACCTCATCGTAGTTTTGATTTGCATTCCTCTAATAATTAGCGATGTTGAGCATCTGTTCATGTGCCTTTTGGCCATTTGTATGTCTTCTTTGGAGAAGTATCTATTTAGGTGTTCAGCCCATTTTTTGATTGGCTTTTTTTTTTTTTAATATTTAGCTGTATGAGCTGTTTGTATATTTTGGAAATTAAGCCCTTGTCTGTCACGTCATTTGCAAATATTTTCTCCCATTCCATAGGTTGTCTTTTCGTTTTGTTTATGGTTTCCTTTGCTGTGCAAAGGCTTATATGTTTGATTAGGTCAAAAGTCTTCTTTCTTGAACTAAAGTTTCTCTCCTATTCTTGACCAGGTCTCTTGTTTTGAGCCCCAGAGAATATGGCAGGGGAAAACAGCAGCATTCTTTCCCAACAAGGCCCAGTAAAGCCCACATGTTGAGCTGCCTGGAGAGTTTGCATTTTCTGACAGCAAGATGGAAGCTCTTTGGAGTCCATTTTGAGGCCATTCTGGCCCAAACCTCACTGAAAAGTATGATTGTTCAGAAACTGCAGTGCAGTTGTGAGCGGCGCCAGATTCTTATTGTACACACTTGCACGCTTAAGGTGGTGTAGAGGTGGGTGGTGGTAGCCCTACTCAGTTATGTGTTAATTCTGTACAAAGCAAAAACTGTAATTGAGATAAAAATCAGAAACATAAATCCCATCTTACAACATTTGTGACATCCCATATAATTAATGGACAAAAGTGAAAACTTAAATTGCACTCGTAAAATGAAAATAGTTATTGAAATAAACTTTACTCCCCCCATTTAATAGGAATCATTAGGCTTTTATTTTACATGGAAAAGGGGGATCAAAGGCATTAAAGACCCATTATTTAAAGTCAAAACAATGTTTTATTGGGTTTTCATGAATTAAAATAGATCAAGGTCCTTTCAAAGTTCAGAAACAAAAGTGAATAAATTTAGGAAGAGGATGTAGCACAGAAGAGAAGAAAGTTAGTATCTTAGAAGTTCTATACTTAAAATAATAGTTCTTTGCCCCTCCTCCAACTCTTGTATTTGATAGAAAAACAGAGATGAATCGTTTTCATTAGCTAAATATATTCTAAGGTTCTATTAGCTAAATGGAAATCTTACTTTAGTCCCTGGTGGAATAATTTAAGCTAGTATTCTTTACGTAGCTCTGCATATAAATATCTCACTTCAGAATTTTAACCAATATCCAAATCAAACGAAATTAGTTAATTTCATCTTTCAGTAAAAAGACATATTTCAACTAACACACAGGTGTACTCTTTGGAAAGAAGCCAGCTAGAAAACGCTTGAAACTGACTGCAGAGAAATTCCCAGAATTTACTGAAGACCATAGGTTACAGTCTTAATTACTTAAAGAGCAATTTATTCAAATAGCCGGGAGGGGTTTAATCTCAGCTGAAAATATCTGGGTAGGTTCCATTTTAGTTTCACTTTATTCTAGAATCTAAATCTTGTGGGGTTTTTTTCCTTCCCAAAGTACCATATTGCTTTCTGGGTCATGCCAATAAATACAAAGTTCTTATTAGTTGAAATAGGGGCAAACAAGAAATACTCACTCACTGTCTAGATACTCTTGATCCACGTGTCTGAAGTACTTAGGACAAATGATACCCACGCCTCTTTGTTCTGCAAATAGAGCTGAAAATCTCCAAAGATTAGATTTTCTTGCATAGCTTCCAATAATAATACTTGATTACACAAGGAATTGATGTAATAATAGTTTCAGATAATAATAATGCTTAGCTCTGAAGCATTTGTCATCTTCAAAGTGTTTTAACTATTTAATCCTCATAAAACCCCTGTGAAGTCAGCTAGCAGTACATTATTCTCACTTCATAGTCTTGAACTCAAACCACTGAAGCGTGTTTGCTTCCTCCTATATCACTTGGCTCCAGCTGAGTTGGATGAACTGTGAAAAATGTTTCCTTCATCATTTCCTTTTGTCTCACATAAACCGTGAAGCTAGCAGAGAGCTGCTCTGTTTTTATTTCTCTTTCTTTTTAACATTATAAACATTAGCTCAATTATCTTAATGTCACAAAAATATCTGGTGAGTACCTTCTATAATACAAGGGAAACAACTCCAGGACCTCTGCCTTCTAATTCAAGAACACTAGATTTGGGAATGTCCTTATAAGTTATTATGGAAAGTCCCTTTGCCTGAAAGTTAGTCTAGATAGAAGAGGAACCTTGAGGATTTAAATGCATTTAAACCTCATCCAGATTAAAGTGTTTTGTATTTTAAACAAAATAGTCCAGATTTAAGAGGATAATATGTAAATACTTTTAATAAAACTGGGTTATAACCTGGTTTTTACCATCAATTTGGGAAAAGGATAATAGAATGCAATCATTGCATAAAGCCTGCTACTCTTGACTGTGAGTTTAAAGCTCTAGTTGAGGTTTGGTTTAGAGAATTCTGAGGAATAGTTCCTCTATCAGCCAGGATGCAATAGGTTTTAATGTGATAACAAATTAATTGCAACATCCCAGTGGCTGAACACAGCAAATATTTACCCCTCGTGTTACCTGTCCATCGTGAGTCAGCAAAAGGAAGGGCGGAGAGGGGGCTGTGCTCCTGGGATCCAGCTGATGCTCCACCATCTTGTAGCTACATCGTTTGGAACATTCCTCATTCAACAATGCAAAAGAAGAGAGAAGCATAGAGAAATCACATCTGCTCTTCTATCATTAGGTCTGAAGCGACAAGTATCTTTTTTTTTTTTTTTTTTTTTTTGCCGTACGCGGGCCTCTCACTGCCGTGGCCTCTCCCGTTGCGGAGCACAGGCTCCGGACGCGCAGGCTGAGCGGCCATGGCTCACGGGCCCAGCAGCTCCGCGGCATGTGGGATCTTCCCGGACCGGGGCACGAACCCGTGTCCCCTGCATCGGCAGGCAGACTCTCAACCACTGCGCCACCAGGGAAGCCCACAAGTATCATTTTTGACCAGAGTCCATTGGCCAGAAGTACTAGGCTAGAAGGAAAGAAAATGGACCATGTGGTGAGCATTATTGCCCCTGCCACAGTTACTACATGATTTTGTAATATTTTATATACACATGATATTTTATATAGAAATTTAATATATCATAATTTATATACATAAAGCATATTATGTATATAATATAGTATTTTATATATATGTAGTGCATGCACATTGCATGTATATTGATCTTATTTTACTTAGATTTGTTATGGAAAATTGACGTGCAAAGTAAATATGTGTCTTTCCCATCTAATTTCCGTGACCATTTCAGAGGAGTAATCCATTGGGAAAACCATTTGCCCCAGTTGAAAATACAAAGGATAGTAAAGAACTCGTTCTAATGGCTGCATTGTGGAACACTTTGCCTCCATCACTGTGAGCCTATTGAATAGAGATGCTTATCTCATGTTCTTTCCATATTCAACCAAAACCCACATTGTAGCACTGTGCGACACAGATAGTTCTGACTATGGAGTTTAAATGGAAGTGATGCTGGTGAAGAAGGGTAATATGCTGTGCCTCAATCATTCATCACGTTCAATTCAATTGAGAGCCCAGGAATCATTAATACTCCGATGAGGCATACCTTTCACAAGCTCTGAGTCCCACATAGAGGGATAGTGTGTTAAAACAATAACCTAAACATTATTTAAAGGTGGTGAGGAAAAGGGGAGCAGTGAGATCTATTTTCGAGTTATTTTAAGATTGGTAAACCACTGTAAGGAAGCACGACTGAACACCTATAGATGTTAACTGGTCTTTGCCTGTTTTTTGAGTTCACTCTAATTTTTAAGGTGTGTCTGACATTTTGCTCCAGAAAAAATAATTAAATGCAAGAAATCCAGAGGGATAAGTAGAATGACCACATTTATCAAGGGTTTACTATATGCCAGATATATTATTACATGTTTATAACATTATCTTATTTAATATAGATCCCACAATGAATATATGAAGTATTAGATCCATTTTATTGATGAAGAAATTAAGATCCAAACACTTTAAATAAACTTGCTCAAAGTCCAAAGGCTGTAAAGTGCAGAAATATATATATTTATTAACCAAATGGGTGAAAGGGTCTGGTCTGATATGATGGAGTCCACTTAGACTTGCCCCCTTCCTTACCACTTCTCAGAATCAGGAGGCTCCTTCAAGTGCATATGCTTGAGGAGTCTGGATGACTCTCCTAAATCAGCCTAACAGGCTCAGATCTCACAGAAGCTGGAGAAAATCCGAATTAGAGGCTAGATATTTTCCAAAGACGTAGCTCTTAGTCTTTTCTTCATTCTTAGCATCTTCATATAATTTCACTTCATTTTTAATGTATAGCTTGTATTTTTTTCTGTTTGCCACTTCTTCCTTCTGATCTTACACTTCTACACCTTCCATATAAGAGCCCTCCGTCTCATTCCTGAATCTGTTTTTCTTGTAAGAGATCAATTTCGATTCCTTATTAAGATGTCACAACGACATCCAGCTACTCCCAGATGGGGCTAGTCTTTTTTTCAATCCCCCAAAGCATGTCTCCTTCCCATAGCAGCAGCAAGTGCACCCACGAGGCCAATAGCTTCTTTGAAAATAATGTTCTCTGGCCTCTGGTTTCTGCCTGGATCCTAACCTTAGGAAACTGAGCCTGGAGGGCAAGCCTCTATCTGTATACCAAAGGAGCTTGACTTCCACCCTGTTCATTTCTGCAGACTTCCTTATTCCAGCTCACCTCCTAAGCACATCCAGTAGGAACACACATCTCCTAAGATAACCAGGGAATGCTGACTACCCCAGGAGCCATCCCGTAGGAGCATGTAAGAGAGGACTGCAGAGTGAAATAAACCTGAAAGAGCGCATGCTTTGGAACCAGGGCATCCTGGATTAGAAGCGCAGCTCCAGGGCCAATCGTCATAGCTTCTGAAAAGCTGAAGTTGAAAGCAGTCTCAAACTGTCCTCTGAAGTCTGCTATAAGCTCAAAGGAATTTGCCCATGAGAAGTCTGGCAAGTCTTTGAACTCTGTAGGCAAGGCTGTATCCTGTTCCCAGCTCCCAGCTCACTGCCCACCACCACACCCTTAGCTCTCGCTGTCAGAGACGATCTCATTCCCAGTGTGAAAACCATCTCTAAGGAGCGCTCAAAGATAAATCTCTTCCGGGGTCTTATGCTTTAAGTCGCTGCCTGTGTGGATTCAGTAAATATGTTTCACTGAATGAATGACTGTTTCTCACAGGGAATTGTTCCATGAAGAGGGACCTGCAGTGTAGGAGGCCTTGCGGGGCCTCTGAGAGCCAAGGGAGAATAGGGGATTGGGCAGAAGTGTCCAGACCGTTTACTCATCCCCAGGGCTCCAGCCACAAGGCACATTGGATCTGCCAGGGAGCCCCAGAAATGCTGCCCTAATTCCACAAGGAGAAACCCTGGAATGGGACATTTATGTTCCTTTTCCCAAGGGCTTATTCCTGCAGGTAAAACCCAGACCATGACGATGGCTCTTGCTCCCTTGGGTTTCCTCCCCCTTTGCTCCTATCTTGGGCTATAGCACAGATGTCCGCAGGCTGAGGAACAGAGGTGACCTTGAGCGAGGCCGGCCTCCTCCCCAATGCTAGGCCCTATACCCTCCCTCATTGCAGCCCCTGAGCTTCTTGCTCTTTCTTCTTGGGTTTTCTGGCCCTCAGAGTCCCGCTGGGGGTCTGGGGTTTGAGCCACGTTCATACTTGCTGGAAGCAGAGGTTAGGATCCCACGGTTGCAGGTCTGAAGACCTTTAATTAGAGGCTCCTCCAGACCACCCGCCTGCCACTCTCTCCAAGCCCCTGCCGTCTGTGTCCCAGAAGGGTCCTCGTCACTGTGGGTGGCAGACCACAGCAGGACGCCTGAAGGTAGTCAAGTGGGCCTGAGACGGCCCTCAGACCTCAGCTGGTTTTAATCCTATAAAACTGAAACTTAATATACGAGGCAGGCAAGATAAAAAATGCTTTTGTGCTGCATCAGTGTTCCATGTTGGACTCCAAATCCCATTGGGTTGAATTCAACTACAATAATAATAATGGTAACAGTAATAATACCCATCACAACAACCACATGATGATAAAAGCAGGAACCAAAGGGAGAATCCTGACACTTGTCTGGCACTGCCTGGTGCATGTTCATTGTCTTGGTTTGATTAAACATGTAGCCCAAGTAATGGGGCTCAGTGGCTATGGGTCCTCCTGGTCCCAGTGGCTCTGCTGCAGGCGTGGCCAACCTGGCATCATCCTCAGGCCTGCGTCTGGTCGCCCAAAGCCTAGCCTGGGAGTCCAGTCGTAATTCTGTCACCTTCTCCCCAGCTAGGTTGGCCTGGAGGTTCTTAGAGGCCCTGGCCTAAAGGGCTGAGGGGCATTTGTCAACGTTTCTTCCTGAGGAGACTCTGGCAGTTGGGGTCAGGACAACCAATTCACAGCCAAGAGCAAGGGACCAAGAGTGGACAGAAGACTCACCAGAAAGAGCGCTTCCTCGTTTCCTCTTGTTACGTGATAAACTCATGTATCTCTAGGGAGCACCCTCCCCAGCCCCACAGTGGCAGCCCTGAGCTCGTCGGCCTCACAGTGGCCTCCTAGGAGCCCAGGCTACCTCCCCTCCTCTCCTCAGAGCCGGCATCTCCCCTCCTCCTCTCTGGTTTCACAGAACGAGGCGAGTCCTCTTCTTTCCAAGGCCAGTCACTCTAATTTGCCCTTGACTTTGTTTTCCCCACTTGTCCATCTTTTGGGCTGTCAAGTCTCCTGTCATGTATTTTTAGCAGCTCCTTCCACTTGGCCTATGAACATGCTCGTCAGTCCCGTGTTAAAACAAAACAGAAATTCATGACCCCATATCTCTTCCACCTCCATCCTTTCTCCTTTCCTTATCATCCATTTATACCCCCTCTTTTTTGCTGGGTTTTTTGAGGTAAAATATGCATAACATAAAATTGACCATTTTAAGCTTTTTGAGTATATAAATCAGGAGCATTAAGTAAATTCCCATTGTTGTGCAGCCATCACCGCCATCATTCTCTCTCTGAGTCGCTGTAATCCGGCTGCCGCCTACACCACTGCATGAAAACTGCGCTTGCGGAGCTCATGAACAGCCTCCTAACTGCTGAATCCAGGGGATACGCAAGCAGGGTTGTCTAACTGACCTCTTGCAGGTGTGTGACGGTGGTACCATCGCTTCCTTTTGGAATGGCTGCTGCCTTTCACGCCTCTCATTCCCTCCAGCTGTCTGGCCACACCCACTCTCCACAATGCAGTCTTCTTCCTCTGCTTCAGATATCGGTTTCTTGGGGATCCATCTGCAGCCCTCTGTGCTTCACCCCACATGTCAGTTAGCTTTCGTGCTTTGGCCAGACACTGGACACTACTGTATGGAGGCGGAATATCCTAAGCTCAAGGCCTATTGCAGCTGAGAGAGGATCCAGAGAATAGTATGCATCCAACACCCCCGACCTCCTAAAGAAGCTTCTCCAGTATCCGTAACGTAAAAGCTGCAGGTAACTGAAGTGTGTCTGGTTGGCAGAGGAATGGGGCAAGTTGGGAGATTTGCTCAGTGACAACACAGGCTGGAGATAAGTTGATTTTGAAGTTCTTATGAAGCCAAGAAGAAATTCCCCAACCAACTACAGGCTAAACAGATGGTCCGCACATGGGGGAAAATATACTGTCCTCGCATCCTTGTGCCATCCTCAAAACTCTTCCTGATTCCTATAAGTAGGGCCTCGGTTCCCCAGCTGCCAGCCTTATAATCCACTGTTTAAGAAACAGCAGGAAGGAATCACTGTGTTCAGGGAAGCGCAGTGTGAAAATGTGGGCTTTCGACACCCCAGAGGGAAGAGAAAAGAGGTCTAAGGACAGGCATGGGCAGGAGGAGGGCTGGTGGAAGGTCCATAGGGACCCATATCCTTCTTTTCTAAATTGAACATTGACATTAGCACAGCCATACAATGACCAGAAATACACAGGCCCAGTCACACAGTGGGTGCTTGGAGCTCTTTATAGAATACGATGGGCCCGGAAGAGTCCTTCTCTGAGACTAGCTGACTCAGGGCTTGGTGATTGCAGACCAGCAAAACCAACCCACCCAGTGCCAGAACACCGTGGCTGCAATCAGCCCTAGCAGTAACTGCTGGCATCTTAGGAAAGGATTTTTGAAAGTTTAGTATGGGTACAATTATAAACTGTTGTATGACCTGGTCCCTTGGGGAATAGGAAAATCACAACCCCCGGAAATGATTGATGATTCTCTGGAGAATTCCTGCTCATCTTTCAAGACTCAACTTATGTGTACCCCTCTTTATGAGGTCTTCCAATCCCACACAGAATGAATTTTACAGTCCTTCCTCTGTGCTCCTTTTGTATGCCTTTCTTCCATTTAATTTCTTTCTGTGTGTCATAATCATCTATTAACCTCTGCCTCATCCATTGGACTACATGGTCCCTGAGGGCAGTCCATCTATTTCTGATGCCTACCATTGTTCCTGGCATATAGAAAGTCCTCAGGAAAATTAGGAGAAATTAATGAATAGTGATGAATGAATGAATAAAGATTTGAAGTGACTGGTTCTCAGGGCCAGACTGGGAAATCATTCCTTAATGATGGACACACATGGCTGTGTGTGTGTGATGCCTAAGATGGTTAAGGAACATCAGAATCATGCCAACCAAGAGGACATGGGGATGTGTAACCAGGAACTCAGAGGAGCACACGTTATCAGGATGACATGACATGCTGGGTAATCCCTGGATGACAACCTCTTTCCAGTGTATGGCCCCCATACACTGGAGCATTGAGCTGGTCAGGCCAACTTGTGCTTGTTTTGTTCTGTGGAGTTCTGAATAATTTTACTACTTCCGCCCTACCCCAAAAGACTGATTGACTTAAGGAGAGTGTCTCTGATAAAAGTATCCTTATAACCTAACGAATTCAATACAAAACATTTAGAAAATGATTGCAGATCTGGTCAATGACTATGGTAGGTGTTGGTTCACTTATCCTGAGTCAGCTCCTTACCTGGTCTGAGCTAGAGCCCAGGATTGCCAATGTAACATCCTCTTCACTGTACCAAAGGGTCAGTGTTGGCCCATGGATGGAACAAACATTAGTCCTTTCGATTTTTATCAGGCTGGGTTTTTTGTTGTTGTTTTTTTTTGTTTAAGAGAAGGCTCCAGCAAAGGGGAGAAGGCATTCAAGTTGTGTGAGTGTTGGGGCAGAATGAGAAAAATGCAAAGTCTCTACTGAAGTGAAACCCTATCACGCTGGCTCTGAGAGTTGAAGGTTTGTGCTGGAGCAGGGGAGGAAATAGAGCCCAGCTCCCTCAAGCCTGGTAGGCTGCTTAGCACCCCAGGTTGGAAGGTCTAGGGCTGGGATAGCCTCCCTCTTTTGCATTATTTCATTAGGCTGTTGACAAATAAACACATGGAAACAATCCATAGCCGGGAACCAATTACATTTTCCTTCAAAGGCACGGCAGGCCCTGTGTCTTCTGTGAAAAATTATCTTAATCACTCATCGACATCTAACCCACCCTCACATTTTCCAAAATTTCTTCGTCATGCTTTTCAGAGGGTTTGATTGTTGTTCTGTGCCTTCTACAGGACTTTGCACAGTGTTCACCTTGCTCTTCTCTCCATCCTGGAGTCACTCAAGGCAGGGTAACAGCGGAGCTGACCTCCAGAATCATCATCCTTACAATGGAAGCTGCCCGCCCCACTGTGGTGGCCCATTGAGTAACCCCACAAGCCAGGGGCCATTTCTGCGGAGGCAGAGTTAGTTCTCTTTGCTCAGTTATGTGTGCAAAACCAGAACCTTCTCAATCAGACTTTAAACACTTAGGGTATCAGTACTTCTGTATCATCCATCCTCCCTAACACTCTGCAGGCTATACAGTGGGTCCCAGTCTATGCCTTTTCATTCATTGATTGAGCGTCTAGCATCCTCAGTGGGGTATAATGAACTAATTTCTCGCGTGTGCATCTAGAATGGTACTGGTTATGTACCATCCCTGGAAGAAAGGCAGAATGGTCACTATGATGGTATTTTGTGTTCTCTGGTTCAGATGATTTCAGAACACTTCTGAGGTTGAACAGTTCATTCTCGTAGTGCCAACAGCAGCCTAGAATCAGGTTAACTTGGCAGCTTGCACAGCAATTTCCCACTGGGTCATTGTGAGCGGGGGCAGGAGGTGTTTCTTGGAGGTGTGTCATTCCATGTGTGTTTATGCAGGCTTTTCTTCGAGAGAGCATACCGCCTCAGCCTGACAGTCTGTTTATGCACAGGCCTCCTGATACACTGTGCACAAGTTAAAATGTCCAATGTGGAAAGTATTATAACAGCTATGCAACCACCTTTGATTAGAAGCAGCTTTTGCTTCAGATATGATCGGGGTTACCAGAAAATTGGGCATGTGCAGGGGCTGGCTTAACAACTTTATTTTTTCTCTGCTCTTGTTTATCATTTTTTTAACCTTGGGAGGTGAATTCTAAGGTTCTGTGTTCCCTGTAGAGTGTCCCATGGCATTTACATGGAGGAGCACAGATATACAGACACGTGAAAACCATTTAGAGTAGCAAGTAAGCTTTGGAGCATGGAACTGTTTGAATGTTTCATTCTCAAGCTTTGGCTCATTACCTGAGAGGTGGGGATCTCTTCAACAAAAACAACAAACCAAAGCTAACCAAGTACTCAGGTAGCCAGTGTCTGATGGCCTTGGCATTCTGTGTTTGGAGTTCCTTAACTACCCAGGATTACTGAGTGTGGAGCCGTGCCCTCCTGCAGGTTCCCTTGTAATCTTATCTGAAGTACGGCATGCTTTTGCAATGAAAGGTAGCCAGGATCCCACTACCTGTCGTGCAGTTTGTGTGAGGCGTAACACTGCTTGACTGAGGGCTTGTTGGGCTGGAATGCAGCCCTCCTTCTGTTTGCCAAGGCCCTGCTCTCTGGGTCAGCCCAGAGGATGGGACATCTTTTTGGGAATTTGTTAGCTCTGGGCTTCTTTTACCCAGAAGCACTGCACAGTGTGTCTGCCATGCCCCTCACTGTGCCTGGTGTTCCCAGCATCCTCGGCCTCCTGATGTCTCTCAAGTTCTCTACTCTCACCCAAGTAGAGGAGACCAGGGTGGAGGAATTTCTCCCCTAATGCCATTCTCCACAAGCCGCTCATCTCCCTTAGTCATTTTCAGCTTCTTAAGTGCGATCCCTGCCCACAGATACGCACACAGCCAGGATTGTCTTGCACATCCACACCCTATAGGAATGTGATATATAGTATGACAACATTGTGTGACCTTAAGTTATGTGGGGTTTTTTCTCCCCATAGTTACATATTTTGGCCTTCCCTCTCCACTCAGCCAATTTAAACATCAGGCTGTTCTATGGAAAGGGATGGGGAAAATAGGAAGCAGAGAAAATGAAGAGTTATCTTGACATATGTTTCTAGAAGCTGATACTCTTAGGGGAGTAGTGAGGATTCTGTGTGCAGACAAGTTGGGACAGACATCCCAAATGAGTGCTGAGCTCCCCACTCCTGCTTTCTTTAGAAAGGGTCCCCCGGGGTGAAGGGTAGACACTCTGTGGCCTAAGATTCTCCTGCCCCAACATGGCATGAAATGAGTCGTGTGCCCTCAAAGGTGGCACGGGAAAGCTAAGGGAATAGTCAGACCTAAAGCACCTCATGCCTGGAATGAGGGATGTTCTGCTGGAGACTCGTGTGGGCTGGAAACTGACAACCAGATGGGTGAAGGGCACCTCAGCAATGCCTGCATGGCACGTGACCTCCCACCCGGCCCCTTAGCACTGTGGAAGCTTCCCAGGATATAGACACAGTCCTGAGAAAGCAGAGGTATTTGAGTTCACACTTCTGCCACCCAGCGCAGTGGGACTCAAGCATGAAGTTATAGAAAAGCAGGTGACTTGCACACCCCAACAGTGAGCAGGGATACAAACCTGCTGTAGCGTCCGTATAAATAAGATCCTCTCCCCAGCCTTTCTTCCACCTCACAGTACCCCATCTCTCCGTCCTCCTTACACTGAGTCTGTCATGTACCCACATTCCGTCAGGGGAACCAATGAATGCCATGGGGCTGCTGCAGTGGGGTGTCGCTTGAGGGGCTGCAAGGCTGAGCCCAGCTGTTACTGGATGGAAAATGAGTTTGAGGAAACAACTGTGTGCGTCAGCTGAGCTTAGGTCTCCTCCCACACCCTCACCATGCGGCCAGAGTGAGATGCGGGCTCGTGTTTGAACATCGTTCTGGGCCCCTGCTATCTCAGGCAGCCCTCCATGGAGATTCCAGCCCTGTCTCTGCAGTCTGGACAAGAAGGCTTCTTTGCTGCCTGGCATCCAGGTCCAGCTCTCCGACTTCTGAGTGAGGTCCTCACAACACAGCAGGCTTCTTGGCCGGCAGGGCTGGTCCAAGGTGTGACAGGATGTGCAGAAGTGAGCTCTGGGCTGGAGGCAGACCACCATCCGCGACATCCTGGTCCTGCTCTGGCAGTGGCTTGAAGAGTGACCAGAGCACTTTCCCAGACTTCTCTGAGTCCCTGCTTCCTCCTTGGGAAATGAGGAGACTGGTCTAAAATAATCTGTAAGGTGCTTCCAGCTCTTCAATGTCTGTAGCTGACAATCCGATATTCCCCCTTTCCCTGATCTGGGGCAGCAGTTTAGCTCTTTTAAAAACCTAATGGAGATCCTGTCCCTTTGTATGCCTGGCCTTTTAGGGTTCCCTTATGGGGACCCTATTTTAGATGTTTCACATAAGTGGAATCATATAATATTTATCCTTCCGTGTCTGGCTAGTTTAACTTAGTGTAATGTTTGCAAGGTCCACCCACATTGTAGCATGTATCAGAACCTCTTTCCTTTGTATGGCTGAATAATATTTCAATGTACCACATTTTGTTTATCTATTCGTCTGTTTGTGGATAATTGAGTTGTTTCCACCTTTTTGGCTATTGTGAAAATGCTGCAATGAACACTAGTGTACGAGTATCTTTGGTCAAGTTCCTTAAACTCTCTGTCTCTGTTTCATCATCTGTAAAATGGGCATCAGGGGGTAGCTTCCTGCTGGGCTTATGATGAGGATTAAAGGAGATGATGCATGTTTAGCAATGAGTATGGTGACTAGCACAGGCTGGGCTCAACAAATGGACACATTAGTCTGTGAGGAAATTGGATTTGTTTTGCAATAATTCTAGTTTTTCAGGAGCTTACCTGCTATGTAAGTGAGAAAAAAACTCTATTCCTGGGTTGATGATAGATGAGCATTTCAGCAGATGCTAGCACTGGCTGTG
Organism: Pseudorca crassidens; assembly: GCF_039906515.1. Classification (NCBI taxonomy): domain Eukaryota; kingdom Metazoa; phylum Chordata; class Mammalia; order Artiodactyla; family Delphinidae; genus Pseudorca; species Pseudorca crassidens. The sequence goes on along the minus strand of NC_090309.1, from coordinate 76,519,281 downwards.
CTGTCCTAGTGACACGTGGCTTGCCAAAACAAGAGCATTCTTCTGTCCCTTCAGATGCAGACAGGTGTGCTTTCTATGGCTGTAGTGGAAGGATTCCATGTTTTCCTCTCGGATTTACCTCAGAGCCTCTGATTCTAATGGGGCTTTGGCACTTTGGTGCTGATTCTTTTTACCCAAGGTAACTATTCCAAACACTTACTGTTTTCATGACACCTTAACGATTCCTTCCTTTATTACTTTAAGTATATGACCTTTTTTTAGGGAAATGAGGCTGTGAGTCATGATCTATTCCATCTCCCTGCTCTTGACTCTTACAAAATCTCTGCACCCACCCCCACTGGCTGCACGGGTTGAAGCCATCACCTCTGCCTGCCCTCTGCATCACATCCTTTCTCGAGCACAATTGTGATTCTTCTTTCTTTCCCTCTCTGTTGGTCCTTTTTTCTCAGTCTATACACATGCCCATTTCTCCTATTTTAAAGAAACAAAACTCCACAAAAATAAACAACAACACTAAAGCCCTCTTTTTACCTTCTGACTGCTTTAATTAGCATCTCCTTTCTGGCTTCTCATTCGAATGTTTCCAAGGATTACTAATCCCCTTCATTTCTTCACTTCACTAAAGAATTTCTTCGCTACAGAATTTCTTTATCTATAGCAGTCTGACTTCTACCCATAAGGTCACAATTAACATTCTAATTTCCAAAACCAACCAACAACCTTTAGTCCTTATCTCACTGGACTTTTTTGCTGCATTTGACACCGTTCCTCACACCTTCATTCTTGAGGCTCTGTTTCATTCATGACACCTCATTCCCTTGGTTGTCCTGGGACCTCTTTGCTTTTCCTTTCTTAAATCTCCCTCATGAGCCCAACTTCCTCAATTCTTTTGTTTCCTAGAGTTTTGTCTCAGGCTGCCTTCTCTTCTGACAATAAATACACATTCTGGACACCCTTGTCCACTCCCATAGTTTTGGCTACCACCTACACTGATGGGTTTTTGGTCTCCTGCCCATACTTCTCTGAGCTTTAGACTTCAATTGCCTACTGGACATATCTACTTAGATGGGCATCTTGGTATCAACGTAAGCAAACCTTCATTATCTGATCCCCAAAATCACTTTCTTTTATCAGTTGATGGAGATCCTATTCCTTTCTCGCTGGAAATAGTAACTGGCAAGTCATCTTCAATTCCTCCTAAAATGGTTCTGAGGCTCTGTTTCTCTGTGCATGTGCGTGTGTGAGGGAGTTTCCCACAAAGCGTCAAATCATTCTCCAGACACCAGCTGGGTGTCCTATAATTCAGCTCTATTCTGACTCTGTCTACCCAGAGATAGCATCAGATTCCACAGGTTGACGGCTCAGTCCTACAAGACTGCTTCCCAACCCCTTCCCCCTCTCACATCAGATGCCATTGGCAAACCCAGTTTATCACCTGTGCTTCTGACCTACTGGCTATAAATCAGAGGTTCCCATGACCCCCTCCCCCAGTTCGATTAATTTACTAGAGTGGCTCATGGAATGCAGAGCAACATTTTCCTCACTAGATTACTGATTTATTATAAAAGAATATAATTCAGGAACAACCAGATGGTGTACATTCAGGGGCATTAATTACATTCGCATTGTTGTGCAACTATCACTACTGTCCATCTCCAGAAATCTTTACATATTGCAAAACTAGAGCTTTGTACCCATTGATAAATCAATTAAATAAGGAGGTCATTAGCCTGAGGTGGCTTTGATGCCTTAAGTAGCCTATGTTGGCAAACCCAAACCTAAGCCTGTATTACCTCAAGGTTAGGAAATCAAAACCTAAGGACAACCAATCCAGTCAACTAGACTTTCTCAAATAAAGCAGCCACTTCAGCTATAGCCAATCAAATAATTTCCTTGCCTTCCATCTCTTCTCTTTACACATCTTTCCCTTAGCTCTTAACCAGGGTTTTGGTACTGCCTAATTTGTATTGTTTTCTGCTCAAATAAACTCTTAAACTTTTTAATCTGCCTCAGTTTATCTTTTAACACCATTAATCAGTAACGCCCCACTCCTCCCTCCTCCCAGCCCTGCAACCACCATTCTACTTTCTGTCTCTATGAATTTATCTACTCTAGGTACTTCGCATAAATGAAATCATACAGCAGTTGACCTTGGGTTCCAATATCTCCACATCCCCAGCAACACTTGTTTTTGTTTTTGTTTTGTTTTGGGTTTTTTAAATATAGTCATGGGTGTGAGGTGGTATCTCATTGTGGTTTTTGATCAGCATCTCCCTAATGATTAGTGAGCATTTTTCCATGTGTTTATTGGCCACTTATATGTCTTCTTAGGCGAAATGTCTACTCAAGTCCTTTGCCCTTTTAAAAATTGGGTTTTTGAAAACAATTTATTTTTAAAAATACAAATCTGACCATATCTTTTCTGCTTGAACTTTCCTTTGTTTCCCACTGTCTAACAGAAACCTAGCTGAAATCACCTCTTTCCTTGCCCTCCATTGGCTCCTTGGAGCCTGTATTTTCTGTCTGCATAACCTCATCCTTTATGACCCAGGCCCACCTCACTCATCACTTCCAATGGGAACTCATTTTCATATATCCAAATTGGGTTACAGAATTTTCCCAGAGCTTGCTTTGATTTTAGATTTATTCTTTTGTATCGTAAGTAGCTATTTTCTTTATCACACTGTGAGCTTCCTGGGGGGAGGTCTGTATCTTATCCCTTTCCCAACATTCAACTGAGAATCTGCTATGTAATAGAGGCTCAGTAGATTTGAAGAATAAGTAAATGACATGACAAAATTCCTTTAGGGTAGCCCTTCACAAACATTTTGGTCTCAGGAGCCCTTTACACATTTCAAAATTATTGTGGCCCCCAAAGACTTTTACTTATGTGGGTTTTCGCTATCAATATTCACCGTATTAGAAACTAAAACTGAGAAACTAAAAATGATGAATTCACTAAAAATACTAATCATAAACAAATTACATGTTAAAAAATAGCATATTTTAATGAAAAATAACTCTATTTTCCAAAACAATAAATGAGAAGCAGGGCATTGTTTTACATTTTTGCAAATGCTTTTAAAATATGGCTGTACAGGGCTTCCCTGGCAGTGCAGTGGTTAAGACGCCGCACTTCCATTGCAGGGGGAGCGGGTTCGATCCCCGTCGGGGAAGTTCTTCATGCCGCAAGGTGCGGCCAAAAAAAAAAAGAAAAGTTCACCCCCCACCTGGGACTTCCCTAGCAGTCAAGTGGTTAAGACTTCACCTTCCGATACAGGGGGTGCGGGTTCGATCCTTGGTCAGGGAGCTAAGATCCCACATGCCTCAGGGCCCAAAAACCAAAACATAAAACAGAAGCAATATTGTAACAAATTCAATAAAGACTTTAAAAATGGTCCACATCAAAAAACTCTTTAAGAAAAATATGGCTTTATAGAAGACTGTTCAGCTCTCATATCTGCTTCTACATTCAGACTGTTGAGATATATTGTTCTGGTTGAATTAATGAAGAAAATTCAACTTTGCATGACATATAGCTGGAAAAGGGAGGAGTATTTTAATAGCTTTTTCACATAATTGTGGATCTTCTTCAGTGATTCTACACCAAAACTCAGCCAGTGGTGGTTTTTTAAGTGCTAGTTACCCCATGGAATCTGAAATCACATTAACGAATTTTTGTACTCGGTTACACTATATCCTTGGTCTATCTTGCTCTTTAAATAGAAACTTTACACATGCACAATTTTATAACACACTATATCGGTCATTTTAAAAACATTGGTTTACTGCATTATACCAATCTTCCAAATGTTTGACTGTGGCATTTCATTACACAATATCAAAAATCACATTCATTAATATCACCACTCAACTCCCTAGAAAGGTGTTTAAGTATTGGAAAGCCGTCAAGTTCCTAATGGCAGACACCAGTTTTCCAAATGTCTCATTTTCATTTAAAAGCTTGCATCCTATCATTGGCAACAAAAACAAAAACTTGAAATGACAGGCTTATTTTATTCATTTTCAAAAAAATATCTTGCCAAGTACCCAAGTGTGAGTAACTAGAGTCAGTTTTTCTGTCAAGTAAAATTGATGCTCTATGAAAAAAAACAAAAAACAAAAAATGACTTATTCAGCTTGCAATTCAAACAACAGTACAAGTGTTTTTCCTTGAGCCAACCATGGTACTTCAGGACACAGCAGATGTGCTAGGTGACTACGTCCCATTTCATCACATGGAAGATTGAAAGGATCAGCTTTAATAAAATTAATAATTTTTACTGCTTATTCAAGAATATGTTTTAATATCTTTTATTTAATCCAGTATACCCACAATATTATTTCAACATTTAAACAATATGAAATAATTACTGAGAAATTTTACATTCTTTTCTTGGGCCAAGTCTTTGACATCTGGTGTGTATTTTACACTCACAGCTCTTCTCAATTCAGACTAGACACAAACGTGCAAAAAGCCACTAAGTCTACTGGATTAGACAACACAGAAGTAGATCTTTCATGAACATTCTTAATCAAAGCTCTTGTTTTTTTCCTGTGAGTGTGTGTAGGTGAAGAATACAATGACCGCTAGCGCATTTCAGTACCACTGCCTGCGTTCATGCTAAGGTACCAGCAGTTTTACGCACCATTGCTATTGCCCCGTCAAGACAAATGTCAACACAGAAGAAGGCAAAGGTTATCTTGGCATCATTATGAAGGTTGTCTTGAAAGCCCCTGGGAACTCCAGAGCTCCATGGACCACACTATGGGAATTGTTGGGCTAGAATTAAGTAGGCTCAGACTCTGATGCCTTGGTTTTGGCATTTTGCTGCCTATGTGGGAAAAACAATCCGGAGCTGTATACTCCAAGAATAATGTACACATCACTTCATTTTGGACACATCTAAGTCTAAATTATGTCCATGACCTTGCAGAAAAAATATTAATGAAGTCACTTCCAGAGAGAGCCTTGAGAGTTGATTTCAAAGCTGGTTTTGTTTTATGGAGTAAAACACGTCCATTGAGGGGAAACACCGCAGAGCTGGTCAGTGGCTCAGGACGCAGTTATTTGCGTTGCAAGAGCTTCCACATCAAAGCTGAGAGCAGGGCAAATGTTTGTCAGCCCCAGTGCAGGTGAGATCAGCGTATAACAAGTGGGTCAGTGGAAGGTGTCCTCTGAGGGAAATGTGGATGGGGCAGGGTGGCAGCAGTCTGCTAAGAGCTGGAGCGGGGGACCTCCGGCTCCTGTCTGAATCAACAGCAGGCCTGTCTTTGCCTCAGTCTCCATGAGGAGTCAACACAGGGGAGGTTGTGGTTACGGCCTCTGCGTCGCTTGTCCAGGGCTTCAGGCTTCCAGGTTCTTTTTTTCAATGTTATCTCATCTGATTTTTCACTCAGTTGGGAGAGATAAGCAAGACAAACCTTATTCTCATTTGTCACAAGATAGAGGCCCAGAAGAGGTGTGCCTTGTCCAAGGCCACGTAGGGAGTCTCCTAGTGACCTTCCCAAGGCCATCGCTGTGTGTGGGGGACTGGAATTTAGACTTCTTCCAGATTTCAGGTCTCTGAGGGCTCTCTCTACTCTCCCCACTATGGCAGGTGTGGACGCTCTGAGGGATCCTGAGGCCACTATAGTGTGTGTGTGCGTGTGTGCGTGCGTGTGTGTGTGTGTGTGTGAGAGAGAGAGAGAGAGAGAGAGAGATTGAGAGAGGAGACTGTTACTCTTCATGTCTGCACAGAAAGACTTCTTCTGGGGACTTGGAGGGCTTTCCAGCCCAGGCTACTCCTTGGGTGGAAACAGGGGCTATTTATCTCTGGCTGGGAGGGTTCCCTTGATAGAAAAGCAGGCTTTGATTGGGAGACCTTTGATCTGTGGGTGCAGCTGGCTTGAAGTTGTTTTCCTGCTGGATTTCAGACACGAGGTATGACGGCTCAGAGCATGCAGGGACTTCCCGGCAGATTCCAGCTCCTTTGGTTATCACCCTCCACACACCAGCGATACGGGTCTGGGAAGCATCTGCAAGTGGCCGATCTCATCCTGGCCCTATAGAGGTTTCTCAACAGTCCTGACATCTAGACGCTTCATGATTACAGCCTGCCTCATTATATTTTATTAGGTGTCCAGGTCTTCACATTGCTCCCTGTAGACTCCAGGAGGTAACTTTAAAATTTTTCCTGGGGAAAGTGTCTGAGTGACAGAGAGACAAGTTTTTGACATGCTGCGGCCCTCAGCCGACCGCCTGTGTGCCCGCTCTGCTCACACACAGAGCAGCCGGCCTCGCCGCACAATCGCCTTAGCTCAGCCATTAAACCCTGTTTGAAGTTTTATTTCCCTCTATTCTTGCTATCTCAATGGGCAATCGCTCCCAGGACATTTTGTAACAAATAGCATTTTCTGTTCTGCTGAGAACACAGACCCCTGGCCTGCAGCCTGTTTATATGTGAGAGCCTAGCCCATCCCTTCCCCCCAATCTGAACCTCATTCTTTCTTGTTCCTTGTTGTTTTTTTAAAAAATATTATTTTCCCCCCCAAGGGCTTCAAGTGTACAGAATTGAGGTATACGTATGCCCCAGTTCATGTCACACTAACGTCAAGGCCTGTCTTGTTTTGTTTTACTTTCCCCCCACCATCTCTATCCCATCCTCTCTCCACTGGAACCCACTTGTATTGTAAGGCCTGAAATGCCATTTGCTTCCTGGGCACCTCTGAGCCTCACAGGGCCCCAAAGGCCTCGCTATGAGCTCCCAGCTCTCACCAGATATGCCCCTACCCAAAGGGAAATGTTCCCCTCTGCTAGTTCTCCTGTCAGCTGGATCAGCTGCCTCCTACCCGGTCCTCGACCTAATGGGTTTCACCTCCCTGCCAGGCTGTGGAATTATTCAGGCTAGCCAATCACACCTTCCTGTGGGCACAGGGAGCGCCCACCTTCCTGTTACCAGAAAGCCTGCCTTGCACAGTCCTTTCTGGTTCTCTCTGCTCCCAAGTACAGCCCCGTGGGCCCCTGTGTGGTGTGTGGTGACTGTGAGTTTATGTGACTGATAAACTGTCAGTCTCACCTGTTCAGTGTCGGGGGAGTCCCTTTCTCACCAACAAACTGAATAGTAGCTGGTGAGGATGGTGCTCCAGGGCTGAAGAGATTGGGGCTTCCTTGGACACAGAAGAGCAGGGGCCTGAACCTGTACTTACTGGGAGCCTGGGTCATCAATGACATTCTCAGGAAGTCCTCCTGAATACCTACTGTGTGCTTTCGGGCTGCATGGGGAGGAGGCTCCCTGCCACCGCCTTCACTCTAGCTCAACACCCCTCCCTCAATTAACTACTCTAACCACTTCCCGCTAGCCCCTGCCTGCTCTGGGTTCTCCCATACACCTGTTCTTTACACTGAATCCCGAGTAGTCTTTATTTCTTAAAGGCAAATCCAGACATATCCCTTGAATTTTCAAAACCCTTCAAAAGCCCCTCACTTTTACTAGTATTTTGGTCATCCAGGGAGGATAATTGGCTGGGGGTCCTTTTAGTTTTATATGATGGATAAAAATATAAATGTTCCTCACCAAAAAAAAAAGAAGTTTGTATATAGTTTAATTGTTTAGAACGGTGAGCTTTTAGGTGTAAACATTCAAAAAACTTGAAAAGGAATTCTTTTCATATTACTAAGACTGTTTTTGGATTATACTAATCTGAAATGGTTACATTGTTTTACATGGGTATTTTTAAAATTTAATTTAATTTTTTATTCAGCAGGTTCTTATTAGTTATCTATTTTATACATATCAGTGTATACATGTCAATCCCAATCTCCCACTTCATCACACCACCACACCCCACCCCCCACCCCCCTTCCCCCTTCATTGTTTTACATGTTTAATGTCCACCAAGCTGAACCTGAATTTTTTTTTTAATCTGCCAAGAATAAAAGTGAGAGGTTAAAAAAAAAAAAAAAGCAGCTCCTTATTCCCTTTTAGCATAAAGTCCCTTTATTGATCAGCACACAAGACCCTCCCTGAAATGGCCCCAAACTCTCATCCCAGGCCCCCCAACCCTCACATCTACCCTTTGTCTCTCCTCTATTCCCAGAAGAGCCTAGGGCGTCCACACCCCCATGCATTTGCTCCAGGGGATTCATTTGCTCCAGGGGATTCCTTTGCCTTGAATTCCTTCCCATTCTTTCCTTCGGAGTCAATCCCTCTGTCAGGTTTCCCTGATTCCTAGTGGCTCCTCCCACTGGGTTTTCCAAACAGGTGGGGCTTGAAATCCAAATTAAGTAATTAACCAGGCGAAGTAAAGAGAAAGCAGAGAGGGGTATCCCAGGTGGAGGCAATTGCCTGGGCAAAAGCCTGGGGTGGGAGGGGGTGTGAAGGATTTGTGCAGTAGCAGGAGGTAGCTCAGGAGGGCTGGAGAGAAGAGTGGCTGTGGTGGATGTGTTGGGGGACCAGCGTGGCCAGGAAAGAGATCAAAGAGATAGGCGTGGACTTGGTCGAAGTGGGACTCTGGCGACAACGGTGCGGGGAGAGGTGGGGGGAGCCTCCTGAGGGGTTAAGCAGGCAGAAGCCCGCCAGCTCGTGACTGGGTTTCATCAGCCCATCCCGTGGCTCTGCTCAGCTGCTTACCCAGCTGGGGCCTCTCTCCTGCGTCCTGCACCCCAGTGAGCTCCCACTCGTCACTGGCGAGGGGAACCAGCCCTCCTCAGCTCCTGGGAGCTGAAGGCATCGCTCCAAGGGTCCTGGGACTTCTGGCTCAAGGATAGCTGAACACAGGTAAAGGCTGGACTCACTCCTGAGGCTTCAGACTGTGTTAAAGTTGCGCCTCACCTGAGTGGAGTGGTTTCTGGGGGATTGAGGGGGGGGATTGGGCGTGGAAACCCCACGGCCAGGGGAAGTTCAACAGTGAAGCTGAGGCCCAGCTGCCTTTTGTGTTTCTGCCAAAGGCACTGTTTGCCTCAAATGGCTTTGGAACCTCAGGCCCTAACCTGGAGGATATAGGTGCCACCAGGAAGGAGAACAAGGGGACAGGGCCCAGTCTGAGCCAGAGAGCCCTGTGAGGGCAGAGCTTGTGCTGCAGGGGCCTCACAGAAGCCTGTGTTTTCATTACTAAGCAACTTAGGAGGAGTGAGTTTGGGGAAAGAAAGACGGTGGGTAATAAGTCTGTAATAATGGCTGCCATGTGGAGGGAAGGCAATGTTACCCAGCTAAAGAACTAGAAAACATGGTTTATATTTTCAACAGTTGGAGAAAGAAATGAAAACTGAATATTTGCTGCACCTGTGAAAACATATTTGATCATGATGGCAAGTCCAGCATTCTTAGTGCAGGATTCATATTTCATAACTCGTGTTCAAACAAGAAAAATGATTATAATGTTAAGTATTTCCTGAGTTTATTTTGATGGATGACAGAATAAGTACTGTATCTTTCACTCATTAAAATACAGATTGGTGTAATTTAATAAATGAACTTAATACACAGATGTTCCAGGCTGTTTTAGCAGGGTGTATATTAATCAACTTCTTTCTATATGATCCTCTTTTATATTTTTTAAAGAAACTTGCAGGAGCCAAGAATTTATTAGATTTGCATGCTCTAGGACGAGTATCCGATGTCAGGTACATGCGGGAGTGGATTAAGATGAAACGGAGCCAGAGTCTGCAGACTGGCCAGACCCCCTCAAGGGTCGTACCCGGCTCCTCCCAGGGTCCTCTCAGAGCCCCAGGCCTGTGCCAGGTCCTAGGTGTTTGCTGAGTTTGCTGGCTGCTGCCACGGCCTCCGGGCCACTCAGAGGTGCCTCCGGAGACCCAGGTGGAAGGTGGTGGCCTTGGAAATCTTGGTGGCCCGGGCTGGACAGTGGCTCTGCCCGGGGCAGAGGCTTCAGCTCAGGGGAGCCTTGAGGGCCCTTCGCAGCGTCCCTGGCCTCCCCCAGCATTGTCACTCTCCCTTTGCTCACTCTCTCTTGGCAGCACGTTGGGGGCTGTGCTTTCTTCCGTCTGTGCTTGTTTCACATGAGGGAAGCTTGTCTGGCTGACGCTAAACTCTTGAAGGTAGGGGCTGTGCCTTCTCCAGCCCGCACAATCTGTGCTCAGTGAATCTGGTAGGTTTGTACCGAATCCATGTGTCAGAGAGTCAGAAACCCTGGTTCAGCCATCCTAGAGGGCGCACGGCATCCTAGAGGTTGCACAGCATCCTAGAGGGTGCAGGTTGGGAGGAGGCAGGCACCGTGAGGACACAGTACTAATTGACCTTTCTGGGAAAGGACAGAGAAAGCATGAGAGCAGAGACTTCACGTCAGCCGCCCTCTCCTCGCCCGTTGCAAATCCTGGTGATACAAGGATGGCGGGAGTTGTGTCTGGCTGGCAGCGGTGGTGGGTGGTGGAGAAGGCGGAGGGGAGGCGTCTGAGGCCAGATACCTCATTTCTGCAGCCTGTTCTGTCCACACAGAGCACTTAGCTGTCTCTCAAAACATCCTGCACACTCCTGCTCGTTCTGGAACTACAGTGATACTGCTTGATGCGCCACACTGGATAGGAACCCCTGCAGGGCCAGGGGCCACATCTCATGCATTTCAGCACCTCTCTCCTCATTAGAGTTTAGTCCAGGCCTCCCAGCCCTCCCCACATCGCCCAGGTAGCTACTCACTGCTGGCTGGCTTCAAGCCAGCCACCCAGAGCACAGGCACTGGCATCCCTCCAGCTCTCCCCAAGGTTGGGTGCTGCCTGGTGGCTGCAGCCTGAGCTGGCTCATTCCCCTGCAGCCCCTCTGCGCCCCTCGGTGGCTCATCAATCACGCGGGCAGGTCCTGTGGGAGGGTAGTGGCTCTGCTGTCACATGCCTGTTTGCAATAAGCTCTGGCCATAATCATTAATCATTCATGGAAGCTGTGGTTAGCGGCCCTCAGTCAAGGGGATGGTTTCAGGTTTTTCAGGCTAAGTGCCTCTCCAGCAAGCTTCCTCCTCAGCCCTTTCATGTCCAGCCATTTGATGTTCTGTGCATGCCGAGCTGGCCACCAGGGCCAGGCTTTGTTTTGGAGGGTTGCTCTGAATGCTTCCCTCAGGGCCAGTGGAAGAGAGTTCTGGGTCCCAGCCCCACGTCTGCACAGGAAATAGAGCTTGGAGGATGAATCTCTCTTGAGCACTTGCTGAGCGCCCACTTCTCTGCCAGACCATGGCGATCTGAGAGAAGTTACTCACTCTGCCCTCAGTCCCCCATTTGGGGGCAGAGCTCATGCAAGACAGTTGGCCAGCACGACTGAATTTATTTGGGCTAAGAGGTCTGGAACAGCCCTTCAGTCTGTGGGTTTCTCACGAGGGTAGATGCTCAGAGGCTGGGCAGTATGGGGGAGGGAATGGAGGGAATCACAGGCACAGAGGCCACAGGTAGGGGTAGCTCTGTGTGTGCAGGGCTGCTGGGTGGCCCTACTGTGTGGCCTGAGCTGGTCCTTGAAGGCAGACTGAAGCTTATGGATAATGGTCTGGAAACAGTGGTAACAATAAAAATCTTTTTTTTTGTTTTGTTTTGTTTTGCTGGGAGAAATGTGAGAAAGATGAACTTCATGTTTAATCTGAAGGTGACGGTGTTTTCTGCAACTTACTAATATGGTCATCAGAGTACCTGAGTTACTTGAAAAGATGCATAGTACGTTGGCATGGGCTAGAACTGGGAGAATCTGGGACTAGAGTTCAGTTGGGTTCAACAAATACTTCTCAGCACCTCCTAGGTGCTAGGGCCTCGGCCACAGGGAGAAGAAGTGTCCTATAGATACCCAGAGCCGTGCCTAGCATCACAGCTCCGAAGGGAGGAATTTCAGGTCTGGAGCTACAAGGGCAGGGGCTGGGGGCAGGGGGTTGAAGATGGCCCTGCTGACACGTGAAGTCGACATAGAGATGCTGCTGATACCCCAGCCTCCATTTCAGTATCTTTCCCAGAAAACGTTTCTCGCGTGTTCAGCCATTGAGACCTTACAGTGAATAAATAAAAGAACTCTGGGGCTTCCCTGGTGGCGCAGTGGTTGAGAGTCCGCCTGCCGATTCAGGGAGCACGGGTTTGTGCCCCGGTCCGGAAGATCCCACATGCCGCTGAGCGGCTGAGGCCGTGAGCCATGGCCGCTGAGCCTGCGCGTCCAGAGCCTGTGCTCCGCAATGGGAGAGGCCACAACAATGAGAGGTCCGCATACCGCAAATAAATAAATTAATTAATTAAATAAATAAAAAGAACTCTGGGTGTTCAGAGTCAAGAGAGATTGCATGTGGTCGAGGGTGTAAGGAGTGGCTGCACATAGCAGGTGGGATTTGGCAGAATTCTGGAAGGCCAGGAAAGACTTCCCCGGGCAGAAGTGGGCTAGGAAAAGCTTGCCAGGTAAATGGAGGGGGGACATGAAGGCACAGAGGGTAGTCTGAGTTGCTGGCAGCCAGGGTCCTGTGCCAGGGTGCTGGCAGATTCGGCTGGGAGGGCAGGGTGGTGTCACACAAGATGTTCTCCGCCACCGGAACAGTCATTCTCCTGAAACATTTCTCTCTGTGCTTTTCTCACACTGTCTCTTCTTGGGAAACTTTTCCTCTCTTTGATTCCTGGAGCATTTCTCCTCATCCTTCAAGATCCAGCTCGAAGGCCACCTCCTCCGTGCAGCATTCCCTGACTGCTGTGGCCTGCAGGGATGATCCCTGCCTCTGGAACCCCACACTGGGGAGCGGGCTGTGCTGTTCGCCACCCACTGGGAGCTTGTTTTGGGGGGCGGGGGGGTGACGCAGATCTGAGACCTGCTTCTGCCACTTACTGCCTGGGTATCCACCTCGATTTTCTCATCTGTACGAGGGAAGAAAATATTGCAAAGAGTTTTGAGTAGCAATAAATAGAATAAATCAAATGACGTGTGTAATGCCAGTTACAGAGCCTGGCACAGCGTAGATGCTCAGACAGGGCACAGCTCCTTCCCACTCCCTGACTTCCTTCTATCTCACTGTCAGCCATCTACACACAAGCCTCTGCAACTAGGACGTGAGATCCATGGCATAGAATCCGAATCTTGCACAGTAACTGGCAATCTGCTTCTGCAGAATTCCTTCCCTGTGGAGAAGGAACCGAGCTCTTCAGGGCGATTTGTAGATTTGGGAATCAAGTTTGTTTGTTTGTTTTTCTTACGAAGGTTCTGATTAAGCCAGAAACTTCCTGAAGTCATACAATTCCCCTATCCCCAGAGAAGGATTTGAATAAAGTATCCTCTTGCTGGAAGGAAAATTAGAGATAATTAGTCCAGTGGTTTTCAAAATTTGTAAAGGACTGGAACCATTTTTTCAAATGAAATTTTATATGGAACTTGAAGCAGTCAAAGCATTATTTATGAATATATTAATATTTATTATTATTAATGATTAATTAAATCACAATAAATAAACCAGCAAACGTATTTATCGTGTAATATCAAGCTTATAACAAATAAAAAAGCACAATGAGATTGTTTTGATCAGTGCAAAAAATTAGAAATTAAGTGTTATGGTGATCCTTGCTGTGTTTTAGTTTCAGAATGCAATTCATGCATATATTTTGTTTTCACAGTCTGGGGAAAATCCTGACTGGCAGTGATGGGTAGATCCAAACGATTGCTCTTTTGCAGCAGTTTGTCTTGCAGTCTCCACGTCCTTCAGTTAACGGGACAGGTGGTGGAAGGGGAGCTCTGTTTTGAGGCTGCCACAAAACTGAGTTAAACTGGTCACATAAGTTATTGTCTGTTTGCACAGTGTTAAAAATGGCTATCCTTCTTGTTTTAAAATCACACTTTCATCAATGCCTAAAAATATTTTTAAATATAAAATTTTGAAATAAAACATAAAGTAACTTCTGGGGTCTTTAGGGCCCAGAGCGTGTGATGGGAAATTGCTGATTGAATCCACCCCTTTGTATCACAGATGAGTAAACTGAGGCCTGGAATGTGACAAGGTCATGTCAAGACCACATGGAGGATAGGTGCTGGGCTGCGGTGAGAACTTAGGTCTCTTGCATCTCACCTCTGGGCCTTTTCAACTATATTCTCTATCTATTTTTCCCAATTTGTATTAGTAAAAAAGTGTTTTGTTGTTATTTGTTTTTAAATAAGTTAGATACCCCAACTCTATAGTTTGGTTTATATTCAAGGCCTTCTTATATTCCAGGGACGAGCATGAAACTGCTTACTGGAATTAATAGTACAACCCGGAAATCTCCCTCCATGTCTTCCTGTCTCACCAGGAGAATTCTACCCCGGTGATAGATAATTGAAATGGATTTGGCTAGCCGGCCTATATAGAAATGATGATCCTATGTTTGTTCATCTGTCAGAAAAGTAAAGAGCAAAGCTGGTAATTTGTGTTAACTAAGGGCTTTCATTATAAGAGCTCAAGGGAAAGGGGGGGGAACAAAACATTTTGTCGTACAGCTGTCCCGGATCCTGAGGATGATTTGTGTAGTTAAGGAGAAATTCTAATAATGTTGAGCGTATGGAAGAGTTTAAGGCAAAGATGATGGGTCATTTTCCAAGTGTTCGGGTTGAGTATCAAGAGTGTGCAGCTTCCTTTCCCAACTCCTGCTCTTCCTGGCAGGGCGGATCTCACATCGCGCCTCCCACGTGCTGCAGGGGTGACTCTGCCATGAATTCCCAGCTCACAGATGGTGCCACCCCAGTGGGTCACAGCAAGGGTGTGAGGGTCACAGAGGGAACCCAAATTTCCCACTCTTCGCCCAAGAAGGTAAGAAAAACACTTGCTCTGGAGTGCATTGGATGCTTACTCACAGCTGCTACAGTCTCTTCTTCAACCTCTCACTCCTGACCTCAGGTTCTGTCTGGCAGGTGCTCAGCACCCAATTCCAGGGAGCATTTTAAGGGTGACCCCTCTTATCTTAAGGCAGCCCTTTGTGGGGTTGTTCTTACCTGTAGGGAGACCAGGCTAACGGTCCCCATCAGATGCCTCTGTCCTGACATTCTTCCTCTGCCTGCCCATCCAAGAAGGCTTGAAACCCTTTCCCAGGAGACAGAGCCTCTTCTGCCCTGGAATTGAGGTTAGGGATGCTAATACCGCAGAAGAGGGAGATAAGGATCTAATCGTCATGTTGGGGTGAGTGGCCTGTGTTGCCTCTTCCCCAAGAGCAGACATTTCTACAGGGATAGAAAGCATGAGGACCCCAAGAGGCTGGGATCCTAGGACAGGATCACAGAGAAGAGAGGAGAGGAAATAACAAAGGGGAGTGTTTGAGATCCTCAGGTGGTCTAGGCCGCCTGACCGGTTTTGCCCCAGGAAGAAGCAGGTGGAGAAAGAGCCCAATCTTGTGGGGCACTTTGAGGTGAGGCTGTTTTCCGCCCCTTGGGACAAGGATAGCCCTAGTTCTGACCATCCTTAACTAATAAAGATGATGGTTAATTCTTCAACTTGCAACAGTGATCCTCTCTTCATAAAAAGGCTCAGAGCTGAGCTTTCTTAAAGAGCGAATTTCAAATAGGATTTGAGTCACATACAGAGAAAGTGATACCTTCACACCTCCAAGAGCACATCTATTATGCAAAGCAGAATTCTAATTGGACCTCGAAAGTAATTAAACAAAAACAAAGAGATTTTTTTTTTCCCCTTGTTAGAGAGTAAGGCATGACTGCATATAAACCATCTTTGCTGATTCTGAATGGTGTTACATTTGACTCAGATACAGGGACCCAGGGAGGAAGAGGGTGAGAGAAATGTGAACTTACTGGTCTTCAACATGGGGTACCCATGTGGCCTTACTTTAGCTGGTTCAGTATGGCTAAAGATACAACACAGAGTGAGGTACCGCAACCAAACTTAAAAAAAAATGATATCCTTTGAGACCAGCACGTGCACCATCACAGCTGCTGCTTGATCCCAGCTGTGGACCAATGAACCCCCCCCCCGCCCGCCTCGCACAATTTCCTTGGCTAATTAGGAACGTCTTCCCTTTATGGCCGCATCTCTCAGGCATTTGGAGATGAAGGCAAAGCTAAAAGTCTCTCTTTTTATTGGATTCAAATCTTCTTTGTAATGACATTGTATATGACGTGTTAAAGCAAGCTTGACAAAATAAACAGGGATCAAAATGTTTGCCAGTGAGTCTTTGTTCGAAAGGACTGCTTTTTCTCTTGGAGCCTTGGTTGACCTCCGTGGGTGAGGAGGGGGAAATGTCCCCAGGAAATCTCAAGAACCTCAGAGGAAGCTGTTGACAAGCTTCCAGTGAACTGCACTTTGCTTGTGCTCCGAAGGCAGAGAGTAACAGATGGACTTGGACAAACCTCAGGCCGATGAGTATAATCTTCAAAAGGTAGTTTTCTTTCTTGTTGCTTTTTTGCTGGCGGCGTTACAAGCCCATGCTGCGGTGTTTCTGGGCACCATGGTGGAGTCCTGGTCCGACGGCAGTTTTTAAGAAATTATAAAGAGCAGCTAACTGGAGTCAGGAGCTCTGTGTGTCTAGACAAGTCACCTAAGCTGTCAGTGGTTTTCTCGTTTGTAAGGAGGGATGACCAAAAAGCCTACCTGTGTCTCTGCGCTGTTATGAAAACTGGATGGGACACTGGAGAATGGGAAACATTTTGAAAGCAACTCAGAGGCTGTGACAACTCAGCGGCAGGAGCTCAGGAGGGCTGTCACACAGAGAGGCAGGTTGAAGAGCCCTGTGGCAGAGCAGGGCTAGATCCAAGGGAGCAGAAGTGAGCGGAGAAGCAGTTGAGTTAACTTCGGAGAGCAGTGGTGGTTTCTGTGACTGCCCAGACATAGCTGTCTTCACGTGGAGCTCTACTCCTCCATCTAGTCCAGCCTTAGAGGCCTCTGGTCAAATGGGAGCAAAGAGCAGCTCTGGAGACAGACTCGGTGAATTAATCTCAGAGTTTCCTGAGCGTGTGACCAGAGGCAACGTCTCCTCCCTCAAATGTGTAAGGCCCTGCCGCACTGAGCAAGAGGTGAGTTGAAGCCTCCATTTCCCTGAAGTCCTCGCCGCCCAGTTCATCTTATGGTGCTGGGGCAGAGGTTGCTGCAAAGTCCACAGTGAGGACAGCAGGGGTGGACTCCAGTAAACAAAGCACAAATGGCAGTAGTTCAGAAAGATGCGTAACTTCTGAAGGTGGCTTGTCTTTTCGTTGGCAATTAACCTGAAGTGAAATTGTGAAAGCTGCTGAATGCCGCGCAGTCTGAGCACCGGACCTTGGGGAGCACTTGCCTTCAGTGTCAGACTGGCTTGGCCAGGACTCAGGTTCCTAACCACCGAGCTCTCGTGGTCCATCTGAGCAGAGGTAGAGGCCCTGAAACCCAAGTCTGGGCTGACTTCACGGCCATTCATGTTTTTCAGATCCCTGAAATTGCTGGGCCGGGGATCTAGTTAATGAGGTGGACAGCATCAACCCTTTCCATCCCTGCCCCGACTCCCAGAAGAATCCAGGACTCTGGTCCAGTTAACTCCCCAACAGAGGTCAGAGCTCTCCAAGGTGCTGATGCTCCAGGCCAACTTCCCCAGAGGGCATATTCCACTGCAAATGTGCTTTGAAGCCCACCCAGGTCACCTGGGGGACCTTTCTCTGCCTCCATTCTTGTGACCAGGAGGACCCTCTGATAGAGTTGAGTGGAAGAAGTTGCTGGTTAGGCTGTCTAGATTGGGGTGGGAAGACTGACCAAAGGCTCCAAGCAGACTTGAGGATGTCAATGAGAATGGTGCCTCTCCAAGTTGCCTGGAGGAGCCTGGCTCAAAATGCCTTGGAAGCAGCCGCCCTTGAGTCAGATATGTCCACACCAGTATATTTTTTTCTTTTTCTTTCTTTTTTTTTTTTCGCGGTATGCGGGCCTCTCACTGTCGTGGCCTCTCCCATCGCGGAGCACAGGCTCCGGACGCGCAGGCTCAGCAGCCATGGCTCACGGGCCCAGCCGTTCTGCGGCATGTGGGATCTTCCCGGACCGGGCCACGAACCCGCATCCCCTGCATTGGCAGGCGGACTCTCAACCACTGCGCCACCAGGGAAGCCCCACACCGGTATGTTATCATCACCTCTAAGAAATAGAAAAATGCTGCTTGTTAGCAATGCTGCTTTTTAGAGTCTAAACATGAAGGGAGCAACTTGGGGCATCCTCCTGGTAGACTGTGGATGTGACCAGTGAAACCAACAGAGGGCTATTTGAGCAGTTAGGCCAGAGATGAGTGTGGAATTAGGACAGTAACTTTATCACTGGGAAAATCCTAATGGCAACACCAGCATGCCTTAGTGATTATTGGATAGGGGCCGGCACAGAGAGGAGTTATCCTTGACTCTCAAGTTAATTGCTTGGGAAGGTGGGTAGGTGATAGTGCCATTCACCAGGAGGAGCAGCAGGGTTTCTTCCGAGGTGAGGAATGATGAGTTCGGATTATAAATGTTGAGTGTGAGGTACTAATGGAACTCTTAGACGGATTGTCCAGCAGGAGTTGGGAACACAGTTTTGGAGCTCAGCAGAGAGGTCAGGGCCAGTGATCGAGATCTGGGAATCCTTGAAGAAGAGGACATGGTTGAACAGATGGGAGATGGCAGATGAGATCAACCAGGGAAACTGTGTGTAGAGTGAGGGGAGAGGAAGGCAGAGAATAGATCTTGGTGGAATTTCTGCATTTTCTGGTGTGCTGAGGCCGAGGTGCTGATCAACGAGTCTGCCACAGGGCTCTCATCAACTGCTCCCAGACCCCTTCATCACCAGTCTGACATCAGCCCAATCTCCTCTCCTCCACTCTCCTCTGAAATATAGATAGATATAAATGTAGATTTAGATTTAGACCGGTTTATTTTAAGGAGTTAGTTCCTGTGATTATGGAGGTTGGCAAGTCCAAAAGCTGCAGGCTTGGCCAACAGGCTTGAGACCCAGGGAAGAGTGGATGTTGCAGTTTTGACCCTGAAGCCAGTCTGGAAGCTGAATTCCTTTCTTGCGGGACATCAATCTTTTTTTCTCTTAAGACCTTCCACTGATGGAACGAGGCCCACCCACATTATTGAGAGAGCGATCCGCCTTATGCAAGGTCTGTTGATTGATTGATTGATTTTTTAAACGTCTTTATTGGAGTATAATTGCTTTACAATGGTGTGTTAGTTTCTGCTTTATAACAAAGTGAATCAACTATACGTATATCCCCATATCTCCTCCCTCTTGCATCTCCCTCCCACCCTCCCTATCCCACCCCTCTAGGGGGTCACAAAGCACTGAGCTGATCAGGTCTACTGATTTAAATGTTCATGCCATCTAAAAGAAATACCTTCACAGCAATATCTAGACTAGTGTCTGACTAAATACCTGGGTGCTGTGGTCAAGTTGATACGTAAAATTAATCATCTCGAGGTGGGGCACCCCCTGGCAGCCTTGCAGACAGGTTCAGATGAGAGTAAATAAATAATAAAGCATAACCTGTATCTTCCTCATTGCTTTAATGGCCAATGCCCCCACACACGCACATGCACACACACGCACACGCGCGCGCGCACACACACACACACACACACACACACACACACACGCAGGGTATGGAGGAGCGGGGGTGTTGGTGCCCTTCTCAGGAATTTGTCCACATTTCTATCCAATTACATTTGCTCCTTCCAACCTGATCTTTCCCGATTCTCCACCCTAATTCTCACGTCAGTCCCACTTTGGACACTCTTCTTTGTTCTCTACTTGGAGATTCTCCCTCACATTTGATTCTGGTATTTGATCTATTGCACCTTCTAGCAGGTAATGGAAGCTTCAGCTCCCACTCTGTCCCATCTAGCCGCACAGGTATAAGAAGGTTTTAAGACAAAGAAATTTCTCATTTCCATTTCAAAGTTGGAAAATGTGAGATAGAAAGGAGTTAAATTACTTGCCCCAAAAATCTTTCAGAGAAAGTCTAGTGCTGCCAGCAACAGGGTTTTCTGCATAGCCACACCATTCCCCATCTGTGCCAGAATCCTCGGTGCATTTTTCAAGCTTAGTGTCCAAGACATCTCCAGCCTAATAAGAATAAGGTGCCCTGGGCTGGTTCCCAGCCAGGGTGGGAGTGAGCAAACACGCATTCCTTTGAAGCCGGTTTCAGATTCTGGAATGCTTTCCTGGAAACCACACAGTCTCAGGAGAGATCCATCACCTCCTGATGCTGCCTTAGGTCTAGGTCAAGATGGGCCCTGGACCTCTGAGTGAGACAGTGTCTGCCCTGTTGAGCAGCTTCCTGTGTGGTGGCTGCAGGATTTTCTCAGAGCTAGCCTAGGCAGATCTGGCTGAAATTCAGTGTGAACTGCCCACCTCATGTCTCTCCCCATCCTTGTCTCCACTCACGCCCATACTTCCGCCAAAGATTTAGTCCTTGGATATCAGAATAAAAGGCCCAGGTCCCGAGGCACAAGCAGAGAAACTCTTCTTCGGGTATAGACCGAGAAACATTCTCCTGTCCAGGCCCGGGGATCGAGGTGGGCTGCCCGTTGTGTAATGACACCAAGATGTCTTAGGAAGGCAGCTGTGGAGGCAGTCGTGTGAGCACTGGACAAGGAGTCATGGCCCTTGAGACCATGTCCTGATTCTGCTGTTCCCTTCCTGGTGACCTCAGGCGAGTCACAAAGTCAGAAAATGGTAATGCCACGTGCACCCTCGGAAATCATCTTCCCATTTGTTCACTTTAGAGATGGGGAGCCTCTAAGAGGTCACAGCAATGGCTTAAGGTCCCAGACCGAGGCGGTGTCAGAACCAGAAATAAAATGTCCCGACCAGTATACTTCCTATGAGTGTCTCTGTCCCTCCCCAATTTCTTTGGACCGCAGATTTTTCTCACATGTCAAACGGGGGCCAGTAACATCTGCCTCTCAGGACAATTTTAAAGATCCAATGCAGTCACGGATAGAAAACGGTTCTAGAAAAGTGCAAGTGTTGGGTTTTCAGGAGACTCTTGAATCCCAGGAGTGGCACAGGTTACCTTCCCATATCTGATACAGCCCAGCAAGGATGTAGGTATGAATTCCAGGATGAGGGATGCCAGGGATGATGCCAGCTGATGCTTGTGAACATGTCTGTTAAGATACTGAAATGCTTGTGGTCCCAGTCTCCTTGGGTGCCCTTCTGCCCCCTTAGCCCCTCCCCCAGTCATTACTGGACCTCCTCACATTCCGGGAATTAGAGGGTAAACATCTGGCACAGCAGGAGGTCTCTAAGGACCCTGCTGCAGCCCTACTGCCACTCAGCATCTATTCTGAGAGGTCAGGGTTCATGCCATACCTATATTTTAGTTAACTATTGATATGCAACAAACCACTCTGAGACTTGGTGGCTTAAAAGAACAGTTTATTATCATCTCTCAGAGTTCTGTGGGTTAACCAGGCTCAGCTGCATGTTTTCCCGCTTGGAGTCTCTCATGTGATTGAGGTCAGATGGTGTTGGAGTTGATGTTATCTGAAGGCTCATCTGGGCCGCACATCTAACACAGCTTGTTTCAGTGGCTGGCACTTGGTGGTTGGCCATCAGCTGGGAGCTCAGTGGGGCTGTCCACCCTACTGGGGCACCTACATTTGGCCTCTCCAAATGGCTTGAGCTTCTCACAGCAGGGAAGCTGATTTCCCAGAGGGAGCATCCGGAGAGCCCGCATGCCAAGGGCAGGAAGCCAAACTGGCCTGGCGCCATCTCCACCACATTTGACTTGTCACAGCCGCCAAGAGCCCTCCTAGGTTCAAGGGGGTGGGAGAGTGCCAAGATCAACTTGCAGAAAAGCATGTGGGTGGCAGAAATTGTTGCGTTCATCTTTGGAAAATAGAGTCCGTCCCAGTCACCATGGGAAAAGCTCACCTGGCCAGCACTTGGTCTGTCTGACGTCCCCTTGCCCTTCCTGTAACAGCCCTTTCCCCTTCCCAGGAATGCCTCCATCAGCTCCAGTCGGAGAATCCCCTCCCCTCTCTGGAGCTTGCTCTCCTCTGTTCTCACGTCTCCATCTGAGGAAAGAGCTGCCAGTCCCTCTAGCTCTCACACCAAAGAACTCCGCGGGTACTTTTGACTAGATTCGCGTCAACTACAACGTGGTGCCCTGTTTCCTGGCCAAACCAGAGGATGATATTAACCTCAGGAGCCAGTGTGGAATCTCATCCCCTGGGTGTGTGTTGGCGAGGAGGGGGCGTGGCAGGAAGCATTGCTGTCAGTGGTCTTTGGGCAAAGATTGATTCCTGCCAGAGACTCGAGTTCCGAGATGATGACTGAATACAGTGGTGTGTCAGGAATAGGCAATTTGAAACGGCTTTGCCTTCCCCAAGTAGGTCAAAGCCCCGTATGCTTGTCATCCATCCTTACCCCTGCGTGCAGGCTCGTCTCTCTGGGCTGAATTCTGGGTGGTATCTGGACAGTTCCTCTTGCTGCTCAGAAAGGCTATGTCCTCATTTTCTGCAGGCCAGGGCAGGGCTCAGCATCACCGTCAACCGCCATTGCTATCTAGAGCATTCCATGTGCCTCATTTCCCTCCCCAGCGTGAAGTGTGGCTGCATCTGCAATCCGGGTCTCTGCCATGGACTTCCTAGCAATTCTCCCCGTCGAAACTTTGCCAAGCTCTCATAGGGAGAAGAATTTGTATGACCTTCCATTCCACTGAAGAAAAAGCAAGTGGCTCTTGGTCTCTCTCCCATCCACCCAACCCCCAATGTGCTTTTTAGCTGAGGGAAAATCTGTTATTCATAAAGAAAAACAAAGGATGATAAATTATAGGACCTTGTAAAATATATTAACATGAATCCACACTTTCTTCTGGATAGTTGAATTTAGAGTGACATCAGCCAGACTCTGCAGCTTACGCAGGAATGCCAGCCTTCCTCAGTTGTTTTTCATTCTTTCGGTGTGATTTCACAAAGGCCTGGCTAAGTCCGAGGCCTCCATTGTCTCCCGGCCAGCACGCGTTGTAACCTTGTCCACAGGTTCATTACTCTCTGAGTTAGGAGCTTCATTAAAATGATATGTCTCTCTCAGCGTTGTAAATGACAAGGGACCTTCTAACCTAATGTGGCCTCATTAGGTGACAGGAAAGAATTAAATGTCAGGATGCAGGGTGGTAAGGTTTTGATATTTATGAAGGTCAGATGAAGGGTGAGTAATGGAGTATTCCACTTAAAGTCAGACCAGTGTTCCTGGGAACCACTGTCACGGCTGCCCTTTGGTGCTCTAAGAAATGAATTTTCTGTAGACTTTGCTTGTATTGCAAGGTTGTGGACTGTCCAGTGTTTACATGAAGCCACAACTATATTCTAATTATAATTGGAAGACTGGTTGGAAAAATAACTGGAAAATGTCCAGAAATAACTTGTTTCTGCCAACTGTCTTAATCTTCCACTCCAACCGATTATTCGTTGGTTAATTGGTGTTTTGCCAAAGCAGAGGTCTCAGGAGAGAGGCAGCTTTGCCCATGTGAGAATCCTTGAGATCTGGCTCTGCTGGATTTCCTGTCTTCATAGACCTTGTCTTTATCTCTTCAAGTAAATAGAAGTGTGGTTTTAAAATCCAGGCCCAGTGCAGGTCACTGGCTTGGGGCTACTCAGTGGAATGAGGAAGAGGCTTTGGGTCTGCAGGGAATTGGCATTCTGATTGGCAAGAAGATCTGGAGGCAGTAAGAGCAGGAGAGAGTTGGGGAATAAGGATGCTAAGACTCGCTGGGGTGGTCCATTCCAGGTCTAAGAAGTGTGTCCCCTTAGGTTCCCAGCACCTTGGGGATTCAGAGAAGAGCCACCATATAGGATTGTGTAGCTTTTGCACAAGAGCACCTAGTCAAAGGGATGATCAGTGAGCAAGTTTTAGCCTGTGTCCCATTTACCAAGCTGGTGCTTGGCTGCATCCGCCTGGAGCAGGGGCTGGGAAACAATAGCCCGTGGGTCAAATCAGGTCCACTGCCTGTTTTTATAAATAAAAACATTTTGGAACACAGCTACGCTCATTTGTCAGTGTGCTGTCTATGGCTGCTTTTGTGTGACAATGGAGACCTCCTGGCCCATAAAGCCTAAAATATTTACTATCTGGCCCTTGATAGAAAAAGTTTGCAGACCACTGATCTGGAGGTAGGGGCACCTTTTTCTAATTTGCAAAGGCTCTGTCTGTCTTCCAAGCCAGAATTGCATCTGAAAGATGGGGGCCGGCTTTTTCTAATTTGCACAAAGGTGCCTTGTGAATGAGCAGGCACCTTAGGATCTCTCTCCTAAGGAGGAGATCCCAGCCCTGCCCCTGAGGGTGGGGGCCTTGGGGAGCAGTGCTCACAAGGCCTCACCCCAACCCACGGCAGGCTGCTGGTGACCACACAGTAGAAAAGCCACAGGCTTGATGCGCAGAGAGGCTGTCCGGGGAGCGAAGGACTGGTTGTAGCAGCTCCCAGAGGTAAAACCAATGCTTTCCTCGCTCCTTTTCCAAATAACCGTAAAAGAGAAGGTTTGTTTGGGGGTCTTTGTCGCTGGCCACTCCATAAAGAAATGCAAACTGTCTCACGAGTTATCATCAATCACTTGTTTACACAGCGGGGCTGATTGACACGGTTTATTTTTCTGTGGTTTTTCTTCTAATCTAAAGTGAAACATGAACTAGAGAATTCATGAGTTCCCTTCACCTTTTGCAGCCCAGAACCTGCAAGGAAGGTGACTGTTTTCACTTGTGTGAATATTATACGCCCCATCTGCATCTGGTCGCACGCATGTGAAAGATCTGATCAGCTGGGCCTGAGAACCTGCAGGAGCCCTTGTCCTTCCCAGGGCATTGATGCGCAAATCTGGACCAATGATTTGTAGGACATCAGGCTGGATGGGAACTCAGAGTTGTCTTTTGACAACTCTGGAGTCCCTCCATTGATCAGCCCCAGTGAGGTGCAGTGACTTTCCCAAGGCTTCGAAGGACCCGAGGGTATCTTCTCTGGTCAACCTCCGGCAGGCAGCATTTGAAGTCCAGGCAGGAGACCCTCGTGGTAGGAAAGAGTGCCCTTGGTGGTCCAGATGGCAGGGACCTGGTGGGAATGATCACGTTAATTTCAGCATGCCCTGCACCAGGTCAGTTAAAAAGCTCTTCTCCTTCCTGATCTCATTTACTTCTCCCCACTGTTTTATGAGACTAACGCTTTCTCCCATATTCCATTAGCTGTTATATATAGTTTAGAGATAATCTCAAAAAAAATCTAGCCAGATGGGGTGGAATGATAAATACAATGGTCTGCACGAGTTGAAGGGATGATACTATAGGTGCTTTTTACTTTTTTTGATAAAAAAGAGGAAATAAAACACCTCTGGCTTTGGTAACTGTGAAACAACCTATTTTTAAAAAGCTGACTACACAAAATCAGAACAGGAATGGCCTGGCTACAGAGAGCTCATGAGGACAGACCTGGGGGCCCATGGTGGGGGGAACTTGAATCAGGGATAAGGAGACTGCCGTAGATGACAGTGCCACAGGAGGCTGCCTTGCGTGGGACACAAGAGTCCAGAGCTGCTAGTTGCCCCTCCCTGGAGGAGAGAGATAATAAGATGGGCAGGATCCTGAACCCCCAAAGCATTAGAGGGGGCCACTTCCAGGGGCTGCAGCCACTCTTGCCAGACCCCTGAGAGATACTTTCCTCTCTTCCCTGCTTCCTGGCCTTGTGCCGCCGGCCTGTTGCCCACACCCTCTTGGAGGCTGTGGGAGCCCTAGAACTTGGCCTGGGTGTGTCATGCAGGATGTACACAATCCCAAGATTTGTTTGGAGCCAAGTTGCCCGGTGCCCCCCATACCCACGCTCACACATGCCTACACGTATGCTCATGGTATTACTCACACTGTATTGGCTACAGAGTCTTTTGTGGGAGGGCGGCTGGCTCTGTTTCAATGAACAGTTTCTTCATAAATAGGATGCGTCAAGTAGCCGTACTTGGCAAGTGAATGAAACCCTGCAAAGTAGGTTGGGGAGTAGTTACACTCTTAAGACACACTGGGCTGGGTACGCTTTCATATGTGCGTGTGCGTGTGTGTGCATGTGCGTGTGTGTGTGTATGAGATATTTTGACTGAATGAGGCAGGCTTTGAGGCCTGGGCGAGGATAGGAACACTGGGACGTTTTGTGGAAACCACCTCTTGTTCTATGAGTCCCAGCTTTGGGAAAGGCTCTTATTTATTTGGGAGGTTTGACTGGGCTCTCGCCCTATTCAGTGGCAGCAGATGAACCTGATGGTCTGTAAAGGTCTGTCCTGCTCGGCAGTAGAGAACAACCAAAGTCCCTTACATTCAAGTTGTCTCTGAAATGCACACTCGGCTCCGGTTGGAAGGAAGCTTTGTCCTTGCAAGGCCGGTGGTTGATGAGTCCTCTGAGCAGTCCTTCCCTGTATGCCTCGCCCTCTCCCTCTCCCTGGGAGTTGGCTGAATCATTTGACTTCGGTGGAGGCCACCTAGGGCTCCAGAACACCAGAGCTGCAGTTTCCGGAGTCCAAGAGCCAGGATTGTAGTTCTGTTGCTGCTGCTTTTCCCCCTTCTTCTTCTTCTTCGGCTGCACTGTATGGTTTGTGGGATCTTAGTTCCCTGACCAGGGATTGAACCCAGGCCCTCGGGAAAGCGCAAGGAGTCCTAAGCACTGGACTGCCAGGGAATTCCCTCCATTGCTTCTCATAAGGAAAGAGCCCAGTCCTTGGGTTGTCTCAGCTGAAAGAAGGCGCCTCCTAGGATTCGCTTCCCTGAAGTCAGAGCCCAGCATTCTAAGGGTCCTGGGCAGTGCTGGGGGGGCAGGGGTGAGCCCCTGGTGTGTGGCGGGAGAGATCAAAACAGACTCCAGCCCTTCCGAGGGGCCAGAAGTGTTTTGTTTTGTTTTTTTAACATCTTTATTGGAGTATAATTGCTTTACAATGGTGTGTTAGTTTCTGCTTTATAACAAAGTGAATCAGTTATACATCTACATATGTTCCCATATCTCTTCCCTCTTGTTTCTTAAGCACTGGAGTTCTGTGCTGTGTTTAGCCCAGCCGTGGAAAGCACAGATGCTCACACATACCAAGTCTTTTTCTGAGTCAGACAGTTTTATACAGTGAGTGTGCCCATTTATCCCTGCTCAAGTACACTGCTGACTGACAAGTAGGGTCCCCCCGCCCCATTCCCATTCCTCAAGCGCTGCCTCTTCCACCTCCCTCCCTCCCCAGGCCTCTTCTTTAGGGCGTCTTCCCTGGTCATCCCAAGTCAGAGCCCTCACCCTCCGGTAGTCCAGAGTATCCTTGGTCTTTGCCAGGAATGCCTGACAGGGTGAAGGCCAGCATGGGAAATAGCCCAGCTTTGCTTCCAGACTTTGCCTATAGAAGGTCTTCTCTCTCCTAAGGAACTGTCATCTGTCAGCTTGACCAGTTTGGGGGAAAAAAGGACTTAGACCCAGGAGCTTAACCAGGTAGATGGGGTTGATGGAAGTGAGGTCATGTGTGATCGGGACACCTTATCAGGAGGGTCACACTGACTTTTCCCAGCGAGTGCCCAAAGTATGGTGTGGTCCAGGCCCCAAATGATTGGTGGGTGGGTCTCTGCTCTTCCCAGCGTCCCAGGGCCTTCTGTCTTGCCATGGGTGTAATGGGAAGTTTTAGGCCCCAGGGCTACATCTTTGTTAAAATCATTAGTATTTCAAAGAGATTATTTATGCCAACAGCTGTTCATCTTTTCCCTTAAATGACCTGAGGCCTTGACCACAGTCGCTTTTACCCCGGCTTCCTTTGGCCTCTGAGATGTGGAGGGCGGGCAAGGGTTTCCTGACACTCAGAGGGCCTTTGAGAACCAGTTACACAGCAAGGAGGTGAGGGGTTCATAGAGAGTTTGGCAGGGGATGGGGCATTTGTCTCTCCAAAGACCACATGAATGACTTTTATTATCTGATACTTGGGCTGCATTTTCTTGCACTATTGGGCATCACCAAACATTTCTGGGAGCGAGGGCAAGACAAATATCAGTCTCTTGCCATTTGGTATAAAGTTTTTTCCTTCTTTCTTTGGTTTCAGTGTCTGCTGCCTCTTATAATTCCTGGGTAATCAAAAGGCATCTGACTGACAAAAAATATTTCTCTCTGGGCTTCCCTGGTGGCGCAGCGGTCAAGAGTCCACCTGCTGATGCAGGGGACATGGATTCGTGCCACGGAGAGGCTGGGCCTGTGAGCCATGGCCGCTGGGCCTGCGCGTCCGGGGCCTGTGCTCCGCAACGGGAGAGGCCACAGCAGTGAGAGGCCCGCGTACTGCAAAAATATATATATATATATATATTTCTCTCTGTAGCCCAGAAGCAGGAGTTCAGAGACAGTCTTTGCCAAGAGTACATGACCGCATGGTGGCTGGCGTGTGTGGCAAGGGCTTAGTGGTCTTGCTGGCAGAAGAAACCATTAGTCGAAGAAAGATGGAAAAGACTTAACTTGGCCAACCCTCGTTTGGATTCTCACTCAGAGCATGGGAGAGCACAGGACATATTGCGTGGGAAAAGTATGATTTGGGGGGACTAAGCACGGTCCTTAAATCTCTCAAAGGGAAGAAGGAGAGGAAATAGGCTGTGTGGCCCGGAGGACAGGCGTAGGACTTGCAAGATGGGAGTTGTGTAGAGAGGTAGATCTGACACCAACAGAAGGCAGAACTTTCTAATCGTTGCCTCCAGTTCTGGGGAAAGACAGCAGAAGCTGGAGGAATACTCATCCCTGATGTTGCTAAGAGTGTTCCTATGATGCGTAAGACCTAAGAAGCCAAAAGTGCAAAAGACCGTACGATCTGGTGGTCCTTAATAAAATTACACACACACCAAAAAAACCTGATTAAAGACCTGACCTTTTAAAACATAACGATATTGCTCACGTTTAGTGCAAAAATAATGAAGCAGGAGGAAGGAGGAAAGAATGGTACAAATTTAGAAATTTACGAGACATTTGATTATCATGTATCTTGTAAAAGAAGTGATGATTCTTCATCCAAGATTAGAGTAATACTGGCAATCTTGGTCAGTACTTTATCTTCTTCTTCAGCTCAAGGGTGAATAGCTCCTACTTGGACAAAGTCAAGCCACTCCTGATGTCTTGAAGGGAAGGGTCCACAGGATAGGTCCTTCTGGGAGATGAGGATGGCTGTCTCAGTTTCCATCTGTACCTCCATCCACACATAGCCCGTTCCCAATGCATATAATGGCAGCCAGGCCAAAGAAGGCTCCCAAGTGCCTCGCTGCATGGCAAACCTCAAAGGCCTGCCTGGTGTCCTCCATCACCCCCGACCCCACCCTCGCCATGTGTCTCCTCATCTCTGCGATAATGCTAGTTGCTGGGTTGCTGTCCCACCCTTCTGCTGCTACACAAAGGGCACACTCAGGCAACTCGACAATAAAAGCAACGTGAAGGGAGACCAGCTGTACTTATAAATAAACATCCCAAGCACATTAATCTGCTGAAGGTTTTTATGAGGGGAAGCATAAAATTTCAAATAAAGGGCTAATGGGAAATATGTCCAAAATGTTGGAACTGGTGATGCTCTACAGTAGGGAACTGCCCAGATAGAGCCATAAAACAAAATGTAACTAACAGCTGATTCAGTTTTAAAACCTCAGCCCTCTCACTCCCACACCTGAGTTGTATATTTTATCTGAAGGGCTGTTTCATGTTCCAGAATCAGCTCTGTTTGCAAGCGAGCTGTCACAATTTTATGGCCTCGACTTTAAAGAGTAGGACATTTCTTTCCTGGAGAAGAAGGCTAATAGGAGGTAAAATGCAGGGATTATGGGCTCTCCCACAAATCCAGGCTAGCAGATGCGCCTCTTTTCTGTAATCAAAATGAATGTTTTCTTTGGACCCAGCTAGGAAGACCCTTAAAACATCCTGGGAACAGGAGACATGCACCAGGCCAGATAACAGATTGGAAGCAGACGGTGAGGAAAGCAGGTGCCTAGCCCTTTGGAGTACCTGCTCCTTTCCCCCTTCAGGACAGGTAATTTTAAAAAATGACAAGGTGATTTTCTTTTTTTAAGTGAAAAATGGGAGATGGCGTATGGTTAGCATTGCTCCCTGCCCTGCCCTTCACCTCCGTTAACGATCTGCTTTCTTCCCCCGGATGGGGCTATGAGGAGCTCTGTTTTGCATTCTTTTCCTCCTTAACTTTGTACCAGGCCATTCGAGTCTGCAGGAGAGGATACCCCACAAATAAGAGCCTTTGGAATGGTGGAAAGAGCTTGGATTGGGGAATTAGAATGGGCTCAGATCCCTATTCTGCCACTTACCTGCTTTGTTGGAGCTCAGGCAAGTCTCTTATTTTCCATTTTTCTCATTGGGAATAAAAGGAAAAAACCCACCACCGTCACAGGTGCATTGCGTGGTGGCCCCAGTGAAAGCTCCTTTTGGGGCAGAGTCTGACTGCCAAGGGTCAGAGTTAACTGTTGATCATGAACAAATACTTTCCCCTCTCTGAGCCTCAGTTTTCTCATCTGTAAAATGGGGATAATAACCCCTCACAGGGTTGTTAAGAGGATTAAAGGAAATTTGCACAGGAAGTGCTTAGCAGAGTGCCTGCCACGTGGTAGGCAGTCAGTCTTGACCATCATTGCTATTGTTGAAGCAGAGGTTAGGTCGTTTGGCATACAGTCTGACTCACCCACACACCACATGGCTTAAGTTCAGTAAAGGCAAAACCAGGCACTCCGTACCCTGCTCCCCTTGCTCGTGATGGAGCCCTTGTTTGATTACAGTTTCGACCATCTCTGGCCTTTGGCTGCCTCCCACTCTCGGGCCAGCCCGTACACTTTGGGCTCATCATATGAGCTTTGTTTACCAAGAAGGGTGACACTGCATATTGTCCTAGGATTTGACTCGGACACCCCTTGGGCTGTTTCAGCTGCCTTAGACAGGGCCTCCTATGTTAGCTCTAATCCCTGCATCCCACATACCAGCTCTGCACTGCTCTGCTTCCCTCAGGTGGGTGACCTCAACCCCCCATGAGAAGAATAAATGCCTAAAGTTGGGCAGGAGTTAGTGCATCCTGTATCTTTCCCCTCCATTCCTACATGGTGGGCCAAACACTACTTTCATCACCTGCTCTACTCACTCCAGTTTGACAGCAACACAGAGCAAAAGAAACACAAGCAAAATAAACAGACTTGCTAACAGCAATGGGAAGAATGGCAGCACCGAAGATAGTGCCGACAGTGTAAGTTTATGACCCACTCCCAGCATATTCCCTTGGCGGGTCACTCCTCCTCTAGGCTGAAATCGACCCATCTCACCCTCCTTGCCCACACTGCCTGCTTCATTGCTACCTCCTGTGGCTCTTTAGTTCCCTTGATTTTTTTTGTTGTTGTTGTTGCCATCTCCCGAGTGAGACTGAATTTATGGAGGATGGATACCATGGTCTAAAACCTGCTTGTTCCCTGTATCTCCCATTGCAGAGCAGAACCTTAATGAAGACTAAAGTAAGGGAGCCCAGGCCACATGGAAAGGCCATGCTGGGAGTGTTCAGCTGAGGTCCCAGTTTCCTCCCTTAAGGGAGGAAGCCTCAGAGACTTCTCCTGCGCCAGCCACTGCCTGCCCACAACGGCATGAGGGACCTGGATGAGAACCATCTAGCGGAGCCCATTCAATTCCTCGACCCATGAGAAATAACAATAATAAGGGATCGTTGTTTAATGCCATTGGGTTGAGGTGACTTGTTGAGCATTAATAGATACTTAGATCACTGATCACTTAAATAGCTCTTTTGGCTATTTGTATGGTCATGAGAGCCACAAGCCATGCCCTTTGGAGAGGCCTCAAGTGCCACCACCAGCTGGTGGTGGGCAGTGGCTCCAGGCTGTAGCAGCAGCCTCCTGCCCAACCTGCATGCCGGACCTCAGGATTGCCAGAGACCTTGGACTATGGAATTCTTCTGGCTGGCCACCTTGCCTGGGGAGGCGTTGGCTGCCTGGCCCCTGGGGAGCAACCTACCCTTCCTTCTCCAGCAGAGCTGGGAAGATATCCAGGGCCAGCTGTGTGCTTTGGAAAGCTACTTCTCTAGTTCCTCAGCTCTCTCCCCTGTGCAGGAGTATATGATTAACCTCTAGTTTTACATCCTGGAACTCCAAGTACCATATAAGGTTCAATATTTTTCAGGTGCAAGTTCTTTATTTGGCTTTTTGCAAATGAATACAACAACAAAATTCGAACATGCAGGTCCTCAGGGGGTAAATCTAGGAACCACAAGAGTAAAGGGGTTTCTAGTTACCCTCTGGCTTGTGCTCAAAGCCCTCACTGGGTGTGAAGACTCAGATTATGCAGTGGTCTGGGAATGGAGACTTGGACGATAGGACTGAGGTTCCCCAGAATTATAATACATGCCGTTAGCTAGCAAGCAGGTGGTCAGACAGAAAGGAAGGCCAGGGAAGGCTGCCATGAAGTTGTGTGATAAGCATGGTACACTCTTTCAAGGTGTGTTTTCAGCAACTATACTCAGCTGTCAGCTCTGCTATGGACTGAATGTGTGTGGCCCCACCCCTCCAAATTCATGATGTGAAGCCCTAATCGCCAATGTGATAGTATTTGTAGTTGGGGGATAGTTAGGTTTAGATGAGGTCATGTGGGTGGAGCCCCCATGATGGATTAGTGCCCTTACAAGAAGAAGAAGAGACCAGAGCCCTCTCTGCCATGGGAGGACACAGCAAGAAGGTGGCTGTCTGCAAATCAGAAAGAGGGCCCTCCCCAGACACTGAAGCTGTTGGCACTTTGATCTTGAACTTCCCAGCCTCCGGAACTGTGAGAAATGTTTGTTGTTTAAGCCACCCAGTTTATAGTATTTTGTTATAGCAGCCTGCGCCGACTAAGCCAAGCCCTAAAACCCTCCTTTTAACTTTGTCTCATGGGCCCAGGTGAACCTAAGAGAACATCTCCTCCAGCCTGATCTGCTCACAGGTGAAAGCTCTCATGACCTGGGGACTTGCTCAAGGTCACAAAGCTGTGTGGAGAAAGCCCTCCACATCGTGAGCATCCTACCACAGCAAAGCCTTGGCTTTCAAGTCAGAAAGACATTGGCTTTTACTGGTCACTGTGTCCATCTACACTGAAGAAAGGAGAGAACAGAGTCAATTATCCAGCTAATCCACCAAGCAAACCCCATTGATAAAAGAGGGAATTTCTTGACAGGGATTGGTTCTCTATAGGGATTGGAAATCCCTGGATGTACGCTCAGGATTCCAGGGCACTTTGTAGGAATATAGCCAGAGACGTAAATAATCATGCCCCTGTGTAACAGAGTCCAGTTCTCTTGTAGCTTTTGAATTCACAACAAGCCCAATTTCAATGGCTTTGCAGACAGAATACTTAAGTTCAAGTTCTGACTCTAATACTACGAGCTGTGTGATCTTAGATAAGCTACTTAACCTCTCTGTGCCTCAGTTTTCTCACCTGTAAAATAAATAATAGTAGCGCCTCCCTCATGGGATTGTTGTAAGGATTTTTATTTCGCACTCTATCTTAGAGAAGTTCCTGGTTGTTAATTGCAATGCTATTGTTTGTCATTATTTTGATCTGAAACTTAATTTTCATTGTAACTAGCCATGGGGAGCTTATAGCCCACAAGGTTACACAATGGTGTGTTTTGTGTTGACAGCATGTTGTTTAATAAAAATTTGAATTTGCATGTGCTTGATTGGGTACCCGCT
The DNA here is from genome assembly GCF_039906515.1 of Pseudorca crassidens. Classification (NCBI taxonomy): domain Eukaryota; kingdom Metazoa; phylum Chordata; class Mammalia; order Artiodactyla; family Delphinidae; genus Pseudorca; species Pseudorca crassidens. The sequence goes on along the minus strand of NC_090309.1, from coordinate 76,485,714 downwards.
CTCCACCTTGTCACAGTCTCCACCACTCACATTTCAGACATTTTTGTTACCAGCCGGGTCCCTGTGGACCCTAGGGTTTATAACCTATGGTCTATTAGGGAGGTTAATTGGACAGATTAGGACAGAGCATTCATGGGTGTAAGGGTCTCTGGTAAGGGAGCTGAGGTTTGAAGTCAGTGAAGGCATTTTCGGAGTGCACCACAGTAGCGGTCAACCACATTCCCTCTTCTCCTGCTGCTGCACCCACGCGTGTGGTGGAAATGACAGAAGCCAGAAGACTTTGAAGCAGTGACTGCCCAGAACACTTGTGTGCACCAAGTCCTAGTCTGAAGGCTGGAAAAGACCAATGTCCCAGTTCAAACAGAGGGGCAGGAGGAGTGCCCTCTTCCCTAAGAAAAGGTCAGCCTTTCTGTTTTATTCAGGCCTTCAACTGATTGGATGAGGCCCACCTGTGTTAGGGAGGGCAGTCTGCTTTACTCAGTTTACTGACTCAGATGTTAATATCATCCAGAGACACCCTCACAGACACCCAGAATGACGTCTGGCCACATATCAGGTACACTGTGGCCCAGTCAAGTTGACACATAGTCAACTGTCACACATACCCTCATGGATGCACCCTGGTTTGCAGCTGTACGGTCTGGCCTTGTGGGCAGTGCATGCTGTGTGGCTTCTTCAGCAGCAGCACTGATCCCTTGGCAGTGTTGGATGTTCCTGCTCCTGACGGGGGCCGTGCATTGTGATGCCTGCCCTTTGGGGGCAGTCTTTAGCTCCAGGAGTGGAGCTCTGTGACAGAGGCTTCCCACTGACGAATGGCCCACAGTGAACAATTTCTCTTTGCTGTGGTTTCCTCACAGGATGTTTTTCTCCAGATTCTAGTGGGATGGAAGGGCTATTTCAACAGCTGCCACAGTGGCTGAGGAGCAAAGAGTCAGGAGGCTGTGGCTCAAAGGTCCTTTGTCTTCATTCGCAGCTCTGAAGCAGGTGCTCTGAACAGCAGGGCATGCATTTTCCTGTCCTCAGACATGTCTGCCTCTACCGTAAGAGTTTAGCAGACCCAGCCTTTTAGTTCATGAGGTGTGTCCTCATCTCTGATCCCTCTTTTACACTTAGCTCTTCTGTGTGTGTTTGTTTTGGCCTCTGGCTACTCGAAACCCACTATCTTGATGGCCCACAAGGCCTGTTGCCTCCCCCAAGAGCCTCAGCTCCAAAAGCAGCCTCTTTCCAAACCTACCACATCATGACAGCAGCTCTCCACTAGGTGAAAGTCATCCATTAAGGAAAATTCACATTAAGTAGGAAGAGACAGATAGCCTACCTTACTCATCCTATGGGCCCTTGTCATCATACAATGATGCAGTGAAAAGTGGGTCTCCTACTCACTTTATCCCCCATCTCCCAGTTTGTCTAAAGGAACCAGTTCCTTATGTGAACTTCTAGGAGGAGTCTATGCATATCTAAGCACATATATTATTTTCTTTAAGGACCTGGTACCATTCTGTACAAAATATTTTGTATCTTTATTTCATATGACTTTCCTTGGAGATCATTTCATATTAGTACATACAGAACTACCTAAATATATTTATAGCTCTATATTATTATATTGCATTGATGTACTTTGATTTATTAGTCCTCTATTGATGTACATGTGGGTTGGTTTCAATCTTTTGCATTTACAAAAACAATACTGCCATGAATATCACATATCTCAAATCTGTAGGATAAATAACTAGAAGTGCATTTGCTGGGTCAAAGGTAATTGCCTTTTGAATTTTGATTCCTATTGCCTAACTGTCCTGCATAAAAGCTATGCCATCTCTCCAGCAATGTCTGAGGGTGTTGATTCCCCACATTTGCACCAACACAACGTGGTGACAAATTTTTTGACTTTTGCCAGTTTGATAAGTACAGAGTGATATTTCATGGTAGCTGTAATTTGGATTTTTATAATGTGAGTGAGGTTTTGCATCTTTCACATATGTTTGTACGTGTATCTGAATTTCCTTTTCCATGCATGGTCTGTTCACATCTTCTCCCATTTTTCTATTGTACTATTTCTCTCCTTCTACTGACTTATTCAAATTTATTGGAAGCGGGGGGAGGATTTCCCTTCTCCATGCTTTATATTTCCGAGTGAAAGGACATCGGTAAATGTAAATCTTGTTCTCTTTCTGACCCTCTCCCCCTTCACTCACTTCAACTGTGGGGAAGAGAAGTAAATTATCTGATTGGTAAGTTTGGGAGGAGGAAGTGGACAGGCCTTGCCTCCCTCTTCCTGCCCTTTGGGATCTGCCTGCCTGCAGAACACAGGTGCTCCTGGTGGCCCCTGGCTCTGCAGTCCACTTAGCAACAGAGGCCCTGCCCTTGCCAGGTGAGGCGTGCAAGTTTCCACAGCTGCCTGTGATCTGGGGGCAGACATGCTTCATCCCAGGGTCTGGCATTAGGAGGCCCATTGTTTGCATCCCTAAAGTATGTCCTTCAAAAGCTCTGTGAGTAATAAAGCTGGTTTTGGGGTCCTCATTTACTTATTCCTGTGCCTATTACAGGTTAGTTTGGAATTTTGGTAGGAAAAGGGATACTAGTTATTAGATCTCTCAAACTCCAAAGGAGCTTTTTAAGTCTCAAGGAAATTAATCTTTTACCTGTGATATAAGTTCCAAATATTTTCTTCTAGGTTTTCATTTATCTTTGCTTTTGCTGTTTGGTGTTCTTCTTCTTAATATGGAAATCTAGTCAAAGTTGTCGATCTCCTATTTTATGGATATCGAGGTTTTGTGACATGCCTGAAAAGGCATTTCCCCTGAGGGATTATAAAATATATTTTCCTGAGCTTCCTTCACCTGCTTTTGTTTTTCACGTTTAATCCTTGTGAGGTCCTTCCTGGGGTGGCAGGCTACTGGGAGCCTGGACTGACTCTGAGAGAATGGGTCTTTGGGAGGTGGCAAGAGGAGGAGGCCCAAGGGAACATCCAGCTCCATGTATGTGCTTGAGGTCAGCACTGTGTGGTGTGTGCAGTTATGGATCAGACAGAGGTCTCTAGAGCAGCCTGAGCACTTCAGCAGCCATGGCGGGAACGAGCAAGAGCCCCAGTAGCCTCCAACTGGGGCCCAGAAAGGGAAGGGGCTTTCTTAGCTCACCCCGTGAGTTGGGTGGCAGCAGGATTAGCGCCCAGGCCTCCTAACCACAGGCTAAGACCTTGTTTTCTGGACTTGGCGGCCCAAGTCCAGCTTGATTTCAGTTGAACCAGAGAGCTCACGAGACAGAGTGCCCGGGTCCGAGGCTGATGGGCCCACATGTCTCCTGAGGTCTGCTGTACGGTCTGGACCTGGCTGAGCTCTGACTCCTGCTCTGGACGCCAGGTCTGCTGGGATGGCAAGAAAACCAAGGCAGGGCTGCAACCATGGCCTCCAAGAGAAAAGTGATTTGTTTCCTTTCCTTTGGGTAAAATCAACAACAGGCTGCAAACATGGGATCACTTAGAGACCAAAGTCTTCCTGCATCGGGTACTTGTTACTCTGTAAGTTCCTTTCACATGTTATAAAGGAACATGCCCTCGGGGGAGCAGGGCGGGCTGTGTGCTTCTCTCCTCTCAGCCCCTTGTCACTCGACAACCTGAGGACCAGGCTTCTGAGCAGCTCAGTGTCATCCCACCTGTCTACCAGCAGCCCCTCCCTCCTCCCACCAGCACATCCTTGAATGATGAAAAGATCTCTAATGTTTTGTTTTTCATAAGCATAGTTAAACACTGAGAAGCTCTTTGGTTCTTCTCGGATTCTTTTTTAGATGAATTAGGGTGAGTCTGGATGAGTATGAAGATGCCTTATTATAAGTGTTCATGTGCTGTGCGTATGTTTACGTTTTATGTATTAAATCTTGTAATATATCTTCTCCCAGTGATAAGATCAATTCTATGGGGTCTTTGGTGTTGTTTCTTCTTAGCTTTCTTCCCTTCCTGCTCAGAGAGCCCTGAACAGTCTCCACTAGGGCTACCATATACAGTTGTATAGGTTGTGCACTGCACAACTCCAAGGGGTGCCATTGATTTTACAGTCTGTAAGCTGAAAGGCACCACTGGACTTATGGACTATGACAGCCCTTTCTCCATCCATTGTGCTCATAATTTACACAGGCAGTTCTAATGCCTTTATATAATGAATGACTCATATGCTCTATCCCAGAGCCACATGGAAATATTTCTTGGATTACCTGTTCTGGATTATCCATGCTTAACTCTTCCACTAATGTATGTGATCAAGAATTACTCCCACTCTTTTAGTTGAGCTGAATGAAGAGGATAAGGGGGAAATGTCAGATTAAACTGATCCACACTAAGGTGTGAGTGACTAATATGCCACCCAAGCCCTGGATGTATCTGGGAAGGCTATTTCATTTCAGAAAGGGATCTTATTCACTAAAAGCAAGATTTTGGTTGTAAAAATCACAACTAGGTGGGCAGAGGAGGGAAGAACTTATGTCAGGGTGGGAGCAGATTTGAGGGTAGGACACTTTAAGGCTCTCACTCCCTTCTGTTGCTCTAGGACCAATCAACTCAGCAGCCTACAGGCTCGGGAGAGCCTTTCTGCAGAGGGCATTCTCAGTATTTCTTCTCTTTGGCAAATCCGCTCGTGTTGTCACCTTCCTACCTCCTGCTACAGCAGCAGAAAAGGCCTGAGAATTGTGCTTGGGACTTGGGAGTTGCAGATACGACCTAAAGTCAGCCAATCACATGCACCCATTCAGAGCCAGAGCAAGGGCTGTCAAGGAGCAGGTGCACTTAGACTGCTCTCTGGCTGAGGGGGAGGTGCTCGGGGTTGAGGTTCAGGGCCCTGTGGCAGCAGAACTGAGACGCGAGCATCCAGCTGCACGGTGGCCCGGTCTGGCACACCCTGACTGGCCATGCTCAGTTCCAGCCTGTTTTCCTGATTCTGATTCTCCAGATATCCTATGGATTCTGTAAGCTCTCTGACATCCATCCCCAAAATCCCCTGTCTGCTTACCAGAGTCGGGTTCTGTTGTATGCACCGTGAATCCTGAGAGAAATCCCCTCTGCTCACAAAGTCCTGAGGTCTTTTTTTAAAATTAATTAATTAATTTATTATTTTTGGCCGCGTTGGGTCTTTGTTGCTGCGTGCGGGCTTTCCCTATTTGTGGCGAGTGGGGTCTACTCGTTGTTGCAGTGCGCGGGCTTATTGCGGTGGCTTCTCTTGTGGAGCACGGGCTCTAGGTGCGTGGCCTTCAGTAGTTGTGGCACGTGGGCTCAGTAGTTGTGGCTCACAGGCTTAGTTGCTTTGCGGCATGTGGGATCTTCCCGGACCAGGGCTCGAACCCGTATCCCCTGCATTGGCAGGCAGATTCTTAACCACTGTGCCACCAGGAAAGTCCCAGTCCTGAGGTCTTATTGAAGTCAGGGTGATTCTCTCTGGTGAGCAGTGATATGCTGATGAACTATCTTTCTAGGAAAAAAAAAAAGTCCCTGATGTGTGGCTTGTGGCATTTGCTGATTTCCATGGTATAAATGTTCCCACCACGGTCAGTTTCATAATACCAACCTTTAAACACCTGACTAGCAAGTTTCCTGAATATTTAACAACAGGCTGTCAGGGGGCGGGACGAGCCAGCTTCAGCATAGCACGGCCATCAGAATGTCGCCTTTATGGCGAAAGTTTAGGGTTTGCCAGACTCTGAGTAGGTGGTATGTAAGAAGGGCAGTGGTGAGCAGTGGTCAGTCCCCAAACTGGGACAGAGAGCAGAGGCAAGGCCTGGGCTGCTGGCACTCCCTCAGGCCAGGAAGAGCCCCTTTCCTCTACGGGTAGGGGAAGAAACCTTTCTTTGCTTTTAACCTAAACCTTGACTGACTACTAAAGTGACTACTAGGGTGCCAAGGGCTGGACAGTTGGCAGGGTGGCTGCCCAGCTCCACCAGCCTGGAATGTGTGAGGCGGCGGGTTTCGGGATGACTTCGTGCGGGTCTCCAGTTTGAAGGACCAGATGCTCCCTTCTGCGAGGTCACCCCGACAGCTTCTCTGGGCACACTGGACACCCTTGCTGACATCCCAGACAGTGTGCTGCAGGGCAGAGGCCAGAAGCAGCTGACCACTTCGACCAGTAACCGGAAGCTTTTGAATTTCATACTCCAGCATGTGACATACACAAGCACAGAGTACCAGCGCTGCAGGGTGGGTGTGATGAGTCTGGAGTCCAAGTCCTCAGTGGCCAAGTTTCCAGTGACCATCCGCCTTCCTGTTATGCCCAAGTTATATGACCCTGGACCAGAGAGGAAGCTCAGAGACCTGGTGAGCATTGCCACCAAAACTTTCCTCCATCTCCACAAGCTCATGACCGTGCTCCGGAGCATACGTGAGTATTACCCAGACTTGGCCGTGATCGTGGCTGATGACAGCAAGGAGCCCCTGAAAATTAATAACAGCCACGTGGAATATTACACCATGCCTTACGGAAAGGATTGGTTTGCCGGTAGGAACCTGGCCATATCTCAGGTCATCACCAAATACGTCCTCTGGGTGAACGATGACTTTCTCTTCAACGACAAGACCAAGATTGAGGTGCTGGTGGATGTCCTAGAGAAGACGGAACTGGACGTGGTAGGCGTTCAGTGTGCTTGGAAACGTGTTCCAGTTTAAGCTGTTCGTGGAGCACAGTGAGAATGGGGACTGTCTCCACTGGCGGTCAGGATCTCTCCGGCCCCTGGACGGCTTCCCCAGATGCGTGGTGACCAGCGGTGCTGTCAGCTTCTTCTTGGCCCACACAGGACGGCTCCAAAGAGTTGGCTTCAACCCCCGCCTGCAGCGAGTGGCTCACTCAGAGTTCCTTACTGATGGGCTCGGGAGCCTGCTCGTGGCGTCCCGCTCAAATGTGATTGTAGGTCACCAGCCGTGTTCTCCAGTGGTGGACCCAGAGCTGGCAGCCCTGGAGAAGAGCTACAACGTGTACTGAACCAACACCAAAGCTTAGGTCTAGTTCAAGCTGGCTCTCCACTACTTCAAGAACCATCTCCAATGTGCCACATAAATGTTGTCTGGGCATCAGAAAAGCGTTAGGCTGACCAGTTGCAGCTATCTAAAACAGAGGAACTGGTGGATAGGCTATCAAAATTTGAACTCCTGATAAGACGGACAGGGCAGATGGGTCTGGCTCAGGTATTGGAAATAACAATCAAAAGCTAAGGGTCATTAGAAATGGACCAATCACTGATCAGGGCAAGGGAGACTGTATTCATTATTGTTTGTATGAGGTCTTACAATTTATGAAGCATTTGTACATATAGTATCTCACATTATCTCATTTCATCTCACATGAAAGTATATGATGGGTTGGTATCCTCAGTCAAAAAGATGGCCGCTGGGTCCTTGAGGGTTATTTGCTGGAAATTATATCACAGATCATCTCCAGCATCACTGTCATTCACAAATTTTTCTGGTCCTACCTTGTGGACTCAAATAACGTGAATAACCCAGGGTCCTTGCCTGGAGAAGGTGGAAGCCTGGTTCAGTTTGGTCCGCTAGTGGAATCGGGTCAGAGGATGAGAGGCGGACCAGGCAGGCGAGGAGGGAGTCAGCTCACCTGGAGCCCGGCACACAGATGGGACGCGGGCAGTTGGAGGGATGAGATCACTGGGGTAGAGTCCACTCACTGCTGGAATAAAGCTTTCCCTGGCATCAGACTCCCTATCATAAAGACAGATTCCAGAATGCCTGGGATTGAAGTCGGGCCCTGTGCTGAGGAACCATGATAAACAGCGTAAGTGCAGTGGCCAAGCCACTAAATTCCAGGGCCTTGAGATCAGCTGCTGACCGCTCGAGACCCGTGTCATCTGCAGAGTGGAGCCGTCACGATGAGGCAGGCTCTCTCGGTTACCTTGGGAGTCAGGAGATTCTCCCAGCGCCGCACTGGCTCTGTCTTTTCGTTTCTACTCTTTCCTACTGGAGATGGCCGAGGGTAGCTCAGGATCTCTGAAAATGTGTCTGTGAGATATTAATAAAACTTCATGAAAAATGAAAAAGAAACCTGACTACTAAACTACTTCTGTGACTGGGCCAGCTGGGCCTTAGTTTCTCCATAGAAAACATGGGGTGGCGCTTGCCATGTTAATGTCGGGAGGCGCTTGTGAGAACCAGGTGTTTTGTGTTGTGGGCCAGGATAGTTCAGCTCTGCAAGGACAGCCTAAAACTTCCGGGGTTTTGGCTAAGGGACTGGGTCTCACGGGAGGTTTCTGGCTTTGCATGCTTTGTAGCATCTGCGTGATACATGCCTGGTGTGTGCATCTGTGTCTGTTGTGTATGATGTGGTGAAACTGGGCCCTGGGGACCTCCAGCCCAGTGTGGCTCCAGGCATGTGTCTTGGATTACTGGTGCTCAGCGGGTGAGCAGACGACAGCATCTAGTTTTAGAGAACATGAAGAGGATTTGAATGTTTAATAAGGAAAGGATGGACAAAACATGCTACAAGAAATCCACAAAATGTCACTGGCATCGACAGGCCTGCTCCCTCCAGCTTGTGTTGACAGCGTTTGGTAAATATTCTGATTAATCTGTGTCCTCGTGTGACCTAGAAATTCACAATTTGAGTTTAAGTTTGTTCCCGGGACTTCACGTGTTGGCCAGTTGCAGAGAGAAACAAAGAGGACCCTACATGATTTCCTGGCCTCACATCAGAAAATGTGGCCTCATTGGCTTCCAAGAGTCACGGACGGGGCTCTGCATAGCAGCCAACGTTGCACTCCTTGGATGTTCTGAAACACCTGTGCTTTCTGCCCTGCCTCGTCCCAGCCAACCTGACGTACAGCCTGGAATTAGGGTTCGGTGTGAAACTCCAAAGGTCTTGGGCAATGTCACGGCCCTATCCAAGGGCCTGAAGTCCACTCCAGTGCCTGGGCCCTTCTTCTCTCAGAGCCTTCTCTCAACATTGAACTTTGACACATCTGGGGAGATCGGAGGTCCTCAGTAGCAACTTTTTACGTTTACAAACCACATTAATCCAAGGCTCTATTTCATAGCAACTGTTTTCTCGAAAAAGGACCGAAGGTTAGCTCACATTTCCTGGTACCACCAGATGGTTCTGGCACCCATGGCTCAGGCCGCCCCCTGGCATCTAGCAGGTCTTAAAGCTGAATGGGAGTGTGGTGATGCCCAAAGGGTTACTCGACCATTTGGCCCCAAGCTGTCACCATTTGGCCCCAAGCAGCTGTGTGAAGCTTGCAGGTCAGGAGTCCTCAGGGCCTGACGCTCCCCCGGCCCCGGGGTGAGGTTGCCCTAGACAGAAGCATAGCGTCAGGCAGAGCACCAGGTGCTGGTATGAAGTCAGGTCTCTTTGTCAGCAGAGCCACTCACTTCCTGTTTCACCACCTGCTTGCTTCCACCCTGTTGCTGAGAATTGTAGGCATCTGCATTCTGAAGGGAGCCAGGAGCGGGGGCCCCCTGACCTGTCCCCCTAGTGTGGAAGAAACGGACAAAATCCCATTGTACATGCAAAGCAGAGAAAGAAAGACTGCTCAAAACACATGTTTTTGGGGACAGGAAATTTCCCCAGTCATTCTGTTTTCCCCATGAAAAACGGGCTACAGCAATAGTCTAGCTATTCACTTAGCCTTGAATTAATCATCCAAAATGACTATCAGTCTGAAGTTAAAACTTTCAAGTCCTAAAATAAAAAAATCCCCTTTCCCCAAAAATAAACATTACAGGTACTCAACCGTAGGCATATGGGATTATAGACTTGGGGAATTGGAAGGAATCTTAGAGTTTATTTTACAGAAGAAGAGACTGTGGTCCAGAGTGAGAGGCTGTTTGTCTGGAGCCAGGATGCAAGGTCAGGATTGGGAGTCCTCAGGACTCTTGCTGCTTCTCAGGAGCGTGGGGACATTGAAATTCCCTGGGGCCATAGCTGGGCTTAGTCATGTCAACTTCCATTTGTATGCTGCAGGCGTTTGGTCACAGACTGGGATGAGGTGACGTGAGCCCGAGGGATTGCAGTCTTTTTAGATTTCTGTGCCACTTGGGACACCCAAAGACGTTGGTTCCATCGTGGCAGGGAAAGCTCATGGTAGTAAGCTGGGTACTTAACTTTTTTCCTCCAAAGAACCAGAGGGAAAATGGGAAGGAAAGGCTCCATAAATTTATGCCATCTGAGCCCTTGGAGATGAACACCAGCAAATGCCAATGACAGGCTGGCCAGGCCAGGAAGGTGTACTGAGTGGGGGCAGGCTGTTCCTCGGATCCGTGATGCTTGGGAATGACCGAGAAAGTCCCGTGAGGGAAGTGGGAAGGGGTTCTCTTCTGCCTCAAGGCCAGACTCACCCCGAGAGCATCAGAACACACGGGTGTTGGGAGGGTAAAGGGAGTGCAGGGCAAGAGGACTTCCCTTGGCCCTGGAGGGCACCTGACATTCTGATGGGTCATTTGACACAGGGACATGTTGTAGTGGCAGAAAAAAATACAGTGTGAAATGCTCTGTTTTTTTTCTGTTCATTTTTCTTTTTTATTGTAGTTACTAAGTAATGTGGGTAAAAGTGTCCCTCTGCATCCAGGCTCAGGGATAATGAAACTTGTGGCTGAGAAATAGACAGGGGTTTTAGTCACGTATGTTACTGGCAAAAACACAAGTAAAAAAAATCAGAATTTTTCTATATGGAGGAGACCGCATCCCCAAATCGCCAATCACAGATTGCTGCATCGAAATTCCCAGCAGCTTCGGAGGTGTCTGGCTGAGAGGCTGCGGCCCGACAGCCCGACTTGGCCTTTTACCACCAGTCTGGGTGCCCAGCACCCCAGAGCTCTCAGTCACCCTCCTCCGGCCCCTCCCTGTAACCCTGTGCACTCCGCTCCCCCAGAGCTCTGCTCCTGCAGGGCTGCATCAGGGCTCTGCTCCTGCAGGGCTGCATCCTACCCCTGGCTTCTTAGTGAGGATGCAGGCAAAGCCCTGACTTAGGCCAGGCAGAGAGGAGAAAGCCTTTGAACAGGCAGGCCCACCTGTGTCCCTGAGGCCACTGGGTGTGGGCAGGCCCGTCCCTGCTGCTGTCAGGCCCACGGCTCCTCTGCTGGAGTCTGAGACTTGGGTCCCATTTCCCCCAGTTTAGCACATTTAACTGAACCTTGTGAATTCTTGAGAATGCCTGCCTCCAGGGATGTGTCTACACCTCCTGGGCCTCCTGTGAGCTGGAAAATGGAGGCCTTTGTTCCAGAAGGATTGCACTTGCATTCCTGTGATTGCTTTGTTGCCTAGAGCAACAGGGCCTCAGCTCAGCCTTGAGGTACCAGGAGTGTCCTAGTCACCCTAATATGTGTCCCAGATCTTTGCATCGGGTGTGGCGTATACTTGAAGAGGAGAGAGGGGACCAGGGCAGCAGGCCCCAGATGGCTGGTGCTTTCAGACTCCTTGGAGTTCCCTTATCCACATGGAACAGAAAACCTGCCCAGAGACACAGACAATAAGCAGGGCTCTCCAGGTTGAGGGACAAGCAGGCTGGCAGACCAGAGTGCCTGTACACAGTAGGGGCCTAATTTATACTTGTTGAATGGAAGAAGGGATGGTGAGGCAGCAGAGGGGTGCCCCTGGATTCCAGAGAGCTGTGCCCAGACACAGGCTACCCTACCCATGGAGGCCAGGCCTTCTGGTACATAACCTCACCCAGAGGCTGGTGTTTAACCATCTCTGATGGCCCATCAACCTCAAGGTTTTCAACTCCTGTGCATGAGAAACTTAAGATTTGGTCATGTTGCTTTTCTGTTCAAAAATCTTTGCTGGCTCCCCGGTATTTTCAGTGGTGTCTCCTAGCTATTAAAAATTGGTTTCAGTGATCATGCTTCCCTCTTGAGAATTCACAACACACATTAGCAGACTTAAGGGCCCTGAGAGGACCTGCGGGGGAAGAAATTGGTTTCCCAAGCTCAACCATGGGACACCAAGGTCTGTCTTTTGTTTGCTTACCATCTATTAGCACACAGCAGGGTACAGGGCATGTTTTGATAACATTAACCAATAACATAAAAGCCAAATGAATTAGGCTTACACTCAGAAGATTATGGCATCTGGCCTCGACCTAAGGTTCTCCCCATCTCACCACCATGGTGCTCCTCTCTCCTCAGCCCATGCCTCCCCTTCAGACAGGCATGCTGCCTGTCATGGGCTGAATTATGTCTCCCTAAAATTCATGTGTTGAAGTCCTAACCCTCAGGACCTCAGAATCTGACTGTATTTGGAGTATTTAAATTACCTTTAAAGAGGTAGTTAAATTGAAATGAGGCTGCTTGGGTGGGCTCTAAATCCAGTCTGACTGGTGTCCTTATAGGAAGAGGAGATTAGGACATACAGAGAGACAGCAGGCACAGTGAGATGACTCACAGGAGGACACAGCAAGGAGGCAGCCGTCTACAAGCCAAGGAGAGAGGCCTCAGAAGAGACCAACCCTGCCAACACCTTGATCCCAGACCTCCAGCCTCTAGAGCCGTGAGAGAGAAGTTTCTGTCATGGAAGCCCCCAGTCTGGGGTTTGTGTGATGGGTCCCCAAGCAGACTAATTCACGGTGCTCCCCACTGCTTCCCAAATGTACCACAATAGGTCAGTGTTCCCAGCCACCATTTGGCTTCTCCACTCTTCCTCCTGGATGCCATTCCCCCATCTCTTTCAGGGCTCTGCCACTGCATTTCTTTTAGCAGCAAACAAACAAAACCAAAATAAAATAAAATTCTGCTCGTCTTTAAGGGCCTCACCCAAATGCCTCCCTGCCCAGTAAGCTCACCCTGGCCCATTCACGGCAATGAGCCCTTCTCTTCTGTGCTCCCAGAACTGGTGGAAACTTCCGTTCAGCCTTTCTCTCACTCCGCTTTCTGCTGAAGTGAGTCAAGCGTGTCTATTCCTCCCCCCCCTATTGTTGGATCTCTGGGAGTAGAAACTTGTCCCCTGTCCCCATACCTAGCACTTAACAGGTGTTCCAAGATTATTTTCTGGATGGAACTGAGACCATGTCTCCGCATCCGCCAGGTCAAGAGGAAAGTGAGCACCTGCTGTCTGCCTGCCATATTCCTGCTCTTGGATGCTGGGACCACAGCCACAGTCTCTGCTCCATCCCGGGAGGGAGGGGAGGCTGCAGCATCGCAGGTAGGCCTTGAAGGGCACGTAGGAGCTGAAGTCATGCCTCTGTGGAGCGAAGGAGCAGATGCTACTTTATCTGTTTCCAAATAATTTCATGCCTTTTGACTCATACGCACAGGACCCCGGTGCCTGGCACACAGAAGGGACTCTGTAACCGTGAAGAAGGTGAAGACAGGCCATATGCCAGCACGTCAGGCTCTCGGGCTCTGCTCCCTGGGGAGGTTCCTTCCAGTGACCCCACTGGACCCGGAAGGCCCAGGAGATGGTGCAGTAGTCAGAGCCAGGCTCTTCCTCAGGAAGCCTGGCTGGGGCAGCACATGTGCCGGACCACCATGCCCAGTCACCGGGCCTCACACGGGGGTTGCCGAGCATGGCAGCAGGGCTCACATCTCCAGGCCCCGCGGTCTTGGGGAGAAAGGCCCTGTGGAAGGAGAGCTTTGACACCCTCCACTCTGATCTGAGCACAGGTTTTTAATTTCCCTGTAATTTGCCCTTTCTCCCTCTCCCCGGCTGGCTTCCCTGTCATTTCATTTCCTGCACTATTCTCATCTTACAGCAGAGGTGAAGAGAGTTGACCTCTCTTTGCCCCAAAGCTGAATAAAATACAGAACAGATTTTTGTGAATAAAAATAGGCTCGAATACCACCAGCCTGTCACTCCGGGCTCCGCTCGGCCCATCTGGCCTTGCTCTCTCTCCCACCCACTGGCCCACAGGGCAAGGCCGCACAGAGAGGGGGTGCTGGGTCTCTGGACCAGGGCCCCAGGGGACCACTGGCAGGAGGGAGGGCAGGACAGCACAGGAGCGAGGTCAGGAAGGTGGAGGGGGTGGGAGCGGTTGACCAGCTTCATCCTCTCCCGTGAGGGATGGCTGGGAGGGTGGAAACCTCCTCGTGCGTTGCCCTTGCCAGGGGACCAAGGAGGAAAGATCAAAATGTCAGCACCTAGCGGGAAAGAAATTTCTGTCTGGAACATTTGGGACAATTCCAAGAAGGATGCAACTGGAGCCCCTATGAGCAGAATAGAAAGGATTGTGGCTTCAGAGCCAGACAACAGAGCGCACGTCTGCCTGGTCCTCATTCTTTTGCGGTTGGCTGTGTTATCTTAGACAAGGAACTTAATGTCTGTGAACCTCAGTTTCCTTAGCTGTAAAACGGAGAAGACAATAATGTAGATTCTGTAGGTCGGCTGGGAGAATTAAATAAAACAGCACATGGAAAGTGCTTGGCACGTCAAAGGTGAACCCTGATCTACTTGCCTCCTTCTTGTCATTCAGGTCATAGGTCAGAGGGTCAGAGGGGCCGTCTCTGATACCCCATCCCTGAGTCTAATGCAGTCACCCAGCTCTGGTCCACTGAGTGCCCTGTTCTCTGCAAAGCATGGACGTGTCTTGGTTTCTTTGTTTATACGTCTGCTGTCTGGCCCCTCCTAGAAGGAAAACCCGTGAGAGTGGGGATCCAGCGCCCAACCTGTCCAGGGCCAGGCGGTTCATTCGAAGGTGGCCTCCGTTGGCTGTGCACCTGCTCTGCTGTGCGAACTTAAGGGTTGGCTCAGGCTCTAGTGTTCCTTGTCTACGTCTCTGTGGGTGCCCCTCAGCAGGTCCCACTGCTCCTGGGCTCTGTGTACAGTGAGGCAGGATCCCTTCCATCCTCCGGCCTCAGAATTTAATTCCCTAGAGATGGCCACTTCCCTCTTCCCAGCTTCCAATCCCTTTCCCACTAAGACAAAACTACATAAACGCCCTTGTGGACGTGGCTTTCAAGAGGTGAGCTTATCTCACCTGACCATGTCTCCTCTTGCTCTGAAACACAGAGAGATGTCCACAGCGTATTGGCTCCAAACGAAATGACCAAACTCTGTATTAGCTTCCTTTTGCGGCTGTAACAAATCACCACAGCGTGGTGACTTAAAACAGCCTGAGTTGGTTATCTTACGGGGTCTGTAGAAGGACACTGGGCTAGGATTAAGGAGTTGGAGGGCTGTGTTCCATTCCTGAGGCTCTAGAGGTGAATGAATTCCCCTGTGTTTTCCACCCTCTAGAGGCAGTCCTCCTTCTTAGCCTCATGGCCCCGGCATCGCCTCTCTCTGACCTGCTCACAAGGAAGCGACATCCTATTGGAAGCAGACGGGTAAGCCAAGAAGTGCAGTCCTATATGGTAAGTGAGGAGTGGGTTGGGCAGGGAGCAGGGTGGGAGCGTGCAAGGCAGGGAGGCTCCCCAGGGGATGGTACCCAAGCCAGCGCTTGGCTTCACTCCTCTACTAAGCTGTGGAAAAACTCGAAGGCAGGACTGAACCTAACTCATCCTCTTCCTTCTTTTGAAGCTGGGTTCACTGCTTTGTGCCTGGTAGACACCCAATAAATTCCACCTGCAGTGAACTGGTTCAACTCTTTCAGAGTCATTTTTCTCTTTGGGGCCACAGTTTTGGAGCTGTGATGTGACGGGAAATCAGGGACTGAGCCAGCATCCTGGGGCAGAGCCCTGGCTGAGGGTTTGAAGGATTTTCTTCATTATTGTACATTTTCCTCCCATTGGAGGTGATTGAAGCTGGAAGCTCCACATCCAGTTGTGGGGCCTCACCAGGAATCTCCCCAGACATCAGGGAACCGGATTTGAGACCCTGCCCTTGGTTTCAAGCAGGACTTTAGGATCACTGGTGGGGGGGGGGGGGGGGGCGGGGTTTGATCAGTGAGGGATGGCTCGTCCTTTGAATTTCTTCATAAAGTCACATGCGAGGAGCGAGGGGGATGAAACTGAGCAAGTGAAATACTTGGCAGAGTGTCAAGAAGGACTTTCTGGGCAGATCTGTTTGCTGTGCCCCAGAGGGAGGGGCTGCTGCCAGAGTCGAGGGACACCTGGGAGATTCTGGTCTCCAGTCAAAAAGTTCCCCTTGCAGTGCCTGCCCGGTAAGGCCCCTAGGCTCTGAGCATCTTCTGCCCTCTGGCCTCAGATTGTTCTCCTTCATTCTTACCTTCTTCTTCTTCACTCAGAGCTTCAGAATGGGGACCCCACACAGTTCTAGGACCCATAGGCTGCAGGGGAAGGCTGATCACAGGGATGTCTGAAGCAAGAAATCCTGGCAGAGCAGGCTAAGGACAGGGCTGAACTCTCAGGGGGACTCACACAGACCAAGGGAGGCTGAATGGAGAATCAAGGTTGCCTTGCTACTTCCCCTGGGCCATCATCTCCCTCCTAGACGGCAGAAGCTCAGCATCCTTAGCCCCGCCTAAGCTCTTGCCAGGACCTGGAACGTACAGGGGTGGCAACGCATTAGACTTCATCCTGCATTCTTTCGAGGGCCATCCTCCAGGCCACGCTTCAAACCAGGCCTGGCAACCAATTAGTGGATGGTGAAATCAACAGAGTGGATGGAGACCCACCTAGCATTAAGAAAAAAACGCACATAGAATCAAGCACAGTTGAAAATACCCTAGTATATCTCAGGAATAACCGTATTACTCTGTGAAAACGTGTTTCAGTTTTGTGTATGGTATATAGTATACTAAATGTGGGTTGCAAGGTGCAATGTATTTCTTAATGCGGGTCAAGTAAAAATAGAGCATCTCAGGAATCGCTGGGGGATCCAGCGACTCCTGGCGGGAGAAGCTGCAGGTCTGACCAGGCAACTTCATGAACTGTAAATAAAGATGCATAAACCATCCAAAATGTTCCTTCCCGGAGACCTTGGGTGGGGTGGGGGTGGGGTCAGTGGAGGAGCATTGGCTGGGAGTAGGGAGGCTGGGGTTCTGAACCTGGATCTGTCGAGTCCTCCCTGTGAGCCATGGGTGCGTTGCTAACCCCTCTTCCAACCTCAGTTTTCTCCCCTCTCAAATGGGGAGGTTCCATTGTGTCTGTGTGAACTGCTGCCCTCTGGTGGTGAACTGTAAGATTGCTGATTGGCGTGGAGCTGTCCATATTCTAGGTGAGCCTCACCGCGAGGTGGAGTGTATAGAACCCCACACATGTGTTGAGTTCTCCGCAAAGGCCCCAGCTGCTCAAATACTCTGCCAGTTGAAATACTCCCATGCGATAGTGTACAGTACAGATCTTTCACTCAAAGATCCATTTGTCCATGAATATTGAATAACCTTCCAAAGTGTGTGAAGTTCGGCTATGGGAGACTTCAGGCCGTGAGATTAAGATAGCAGCCTTCACCAGCCTGGTCAGCTGCTGGCTTTTCACAGTGTGGGAATTCATTGTGGGGTTGAAGGTCAACATTTCTGGGGTGGCAGCGTGAGGACCCTGAGTCCTAAGATGGTGATGTATCTTCTTGACCTTTGCCCACAGCTGGCCTCCTTCCCTGCAGGCATCTTTACCAAACGTCAGCTTCCAGGGCCAAGGGCCGAGGCTTCCTCCCAGGGGAAATACCAGGTAGCCAAAGGTGTGAAGGGACCCACCTGCTTTGGATCTCTTTGGATCTCTGCTTAGCTGTGTGCCAGGCATCCAGATGCGCCTGCTAGGCCTGATCGTATTTTTTGAAGCTGCTGAGAGTGGGATCAAACATTTAGAACATGGAGTTTGTCTTGCCACTTTCTTCAACCTCTTCTTTTTTTGATGGTATCAGCACCTATTTGCATCTCCAAGGCTCTAATTAAAGTCCCTTCAGTCTTTGACCCAACCTCTTGCAAGAGAAGTGATTTTCCAAAAAATTTCTTACTTAAACAGCATGCTGCATTGTTCTGAGATTTATGTCTAGAGAACTAAAAGAGGACTGAATGTTCCTGGCATTGTCTCTGGATTTAAAAAGGTCAATTGCTGGCGTGAGTAAGGCATCTTCAAATCCCCCAAAGCAAATATCTTGGATCATTGCATTCAACAGGTGCCTAATACTTGTCTGTGAAAAGGTTGGAGGAAAGAATGGGTGGAATCGCAGC
Source organism: Pseudorca crassidens (assembly GCF_039906515.1). Classification (NCBI taxonomy): domain Eukaryota; kingdom Metazoa; phylum Chordata; class Mammalia; order Artiodactyla; family Delphinidae; genus Pseudorca; species Pseudorca crassidens. The sequence goes on along the minus strand of NC_090309.1, from coordinate 76,467,735 downwards.
AATGGCCCTTCAGATGAAGCTTCTGAGCTCTGAAGCCACAGTGCAAACCCCACTGTTACACAGCAGGACAGTGACCTGGGGCCAAGTCAGGGTGCTTTATCCACGAGGTTGAAAGACCCAAGCAAACATTCGACAAAATGGAGTTAAACACTTTTCAAAACAATCGTTTAGAGTATTAGACCACTGTCTTATTCTCATGGGGGGTCTGAAGGGCCTGCCCAGGATGGCTTGGTTTTGAGGACATTACTGGTCAGCCGCAGCCAGGAAGTGATTAGCGAGTGCCTGCTCCCCAGACGTGGTCTGACTTCTGGGCTGAGTTCAAAGCAGAGTTCTTAGTTTAATAATAATACAGGATTAGCTTTCCTTTACAACTCCCCATGCTGGATCTATTTTGAAGAAAACACTGCAATGTCCATGGAACTTTGGGGGCACAGTGAAGACTTGGAGAAAACATTTAGTGCATATTTGCATTCTTGTTCACATCCTCTCATAATGAATCATGGAGAAAATAACCCTCCCTTAATTCTCTTGGTGGGAAATGGTGGTTATTTCTAATGGGAAGAACAAAGCAAGTCTTGAACTCCTCCCATCACCAATGTGCTGAAAGGTGGCTCCAGAGCTCACGAAGGATACAGGCTTGCGTTCACTGATTGCCAGGTCATTTAAAGGAATCTGATTAAAAGTTCGGAAGAAATGCTAGGATTCTACAGAATAATTGTCCAAAGCTGTGGACAAGTACTGATGGTAGCATGTGAGAAGATTTTAGCCCAGATATGGGTGAATATTTTCATTTCAATGGCATTTATTTATTTTTAAAATTTATTTATTTATTTATGGCTGGGTTGGGTCTTCGTTTCTGTGCGAGGGCTTTCTCTAGTTGTGGCGAGCAGGGGCCACTCTTCATCGCGGTGCGCGTGCCTCTCACTGTCGCGGCTTCTCTTGTTGTGGAGCACAAGCTCCAGATGCGCAGGCTCAGTAATTATGGCTCACGGGCCTAGTTGCTCCGCGGCATGTGGGATCTTCCCAGACCAGGGCTCGAACCTGTGTCCCCTGCATTGGCAGGCAGATTCTCAACCACTGCGCCACCAGGGAAGCCCGGCATATATTTATTTTAACACATATTTAAAAGATATATAACTAGCACACCTGTGAGTTCTTGACTATTTTAGGAAAAGACTAAAGAAGCTATTTAAGTGAAAACCAAAAAAGAAAGGAAAGCGTGTTAATTTAAAGAAAACTAATAATAGTGAAAATTGTGAGGCTGGTGCCTAAACAATGAAGTTTGCTGAACAGATTGAAAGCAAGCATTAAATTTTTGTAGTGTTACTAGAAGCAGTACGCAGATGCTGGAGTCTTGTTTGGAACAAATATTCAGGACTTGGGGGAAGGCTCAGGGACTGTGGATGTGCTTGGAAGGAAGCCTTAAGGGCACAGCCAGTCTTTTTGGTTGTGGGGAACACTTGGCTCCAGGATCTTTCTAGAACGAATCTCTGTGAGTCCATCAGTGAAGACCCCCAGCAGGCAGTGACGTCTGCTCAGGAGAGCAGACCTTCTCTCAGACTGAGCCTGGATCTCAGAGGGAAGCTGATAGCTCCAAAAGCCTTCCCGTCTGCCCACCTGCCGGGGATGTCATTGCCTGGCCCTTGGAGAACCTTCCACCAGGGCTATCACACCTCACAGTGCATCAGAGTGGAGCCCAAACTAACAGGTGTACCTTCTACTCACCACCTGGGCATGCAGGCTGGCATGTGAGTCCACTGCATCTCCTTCAGGATAAAGACAACAAGGGAAACGGGCTCTTGTCTTTAATCACTTTTCTGAGTCTTTGCTGATAGGGGGGTGTCCTGGGCAGGGTGCTTAAGAGGACAACTTAACTGTCGAGGCGTCTTTTCTGTGGAACCTCAGTCGTGACTGGAGAATCCACTCCTGAGCCTGGCCCTGCTCGGGACCCTGGTTTTCTCAGAGAAGGAACTCAAAAAGTGCCCAGAGCTGGTGCTGGGGATGCCATTTGGTGGTCTGGGAGTTGCTGATTGCTTTCTCTGTCACAAAGCCTTTGATTTCCATCGGCTCATGTGTACACATGTGGGTATTCTTGGTGGCCTGACCATTGAGCATAATTAAAAGAAATGATTGGCTTTCTCTTGATGCAAACATCTGGTTTTACTTGAAACAAGATGACTTAGCTGTTTCAGAAACATTCTTGTAACCCTGGATTCACATTTTCTTCTTAAAATATATATTTTCTCTGTTAGGGCAGCATGTTAATGTAAACACTCCGTGTAACTGACAACCGACAGTTTCAGAGCGTGTGGGGCTCTAAGCACTGGAGGAACCGCAAGAATGATTGCGTTTTTGATTTGATCACTGGAAATCTGTTTCAACAGTCACTCTGATTTAAACAATTACTCTGATTTATACTCCAAACGCTGTAATTTGCAGAAAACGTAACCATGTGAGGACATTTTTCTAGAGTATGTCTTGGCAACTTTGTTTTGTTGTGATGTCATTCCTTCAGCTTCAAGGAAGTGCTAGGGAATCCAAGAAAGAAAACGGGGCCTTTTCTTTCTGATGGGCTTTCTGGCCACCAGGGGGAATATTCTCAAGTCTTACCACTCCCGGCCCCTGAGGCCAACTCTGCCGGGCTAAGAATGCCATCCAGGACAGAAGGAGACCCCAGGTTTCCTGAAGGTCAAAGAGTTAAGGACCAGGAGTAGGGTGATTGGTTGTGTAGTCACTCCCACCATCTACGGTTAAGGAGGGCAGGTGGGGAACCTCTTCTTGCACCAAGTTCATTCTTCAAAGCCCAGGTTGGCAGAGCTAGAAGACGGACAGGAGGTTTAATCCCTTCATTGCCCAGAAAGGAAGATCCAGAGAGGGAAAGAACACCACCCAGGTTCTAGAGCAAGTGTCAGAGCCAAGGGAAGAACTAGGTCCTTGGGTTTCTGATTCATGGCAAGATTGAATTGTAGGCATGGAATGGCAAGTTGGTTCCATTTTATGTATGGAGAATGTGTCTCAGTAAACTGAGAATACAATTGTCATAAATCAAAAAAATTAAGCAGCCCATGTTTTGTAGGGTGCAGCTTCAGAGAGCTAGTACTCAAAGTATTAGCTCTGTTTATCCACCCCACCCCGCACCCGCCCTCAACACCACAGCCAACTACCGCAGCTGGTCAGTGCTGCTGGAGAAAGAGCCACGGAGAGCAATTCCCTGTGGCCTTGCTCTGCCTGCTGGCTTGGTGACAGCTCAACCGCCATAGGCACTGAAGGTGCTTGTTATATGAGGTAGCATCATGCCTAGGGGGATGGCACCAAGACCCTTGATGGTGCTGGGGTGCCCAGCCTCTCTAATGGCATCTTCCTAGACCATCTGCTATGGATTAAATGTTTTGTCTCCTCCAAATTCATATTTTGAATCCTCAGTGTAATAGTATTTGGAGGTGGGGCCTTTGGGAGGTAATTAGGTTCAGATGAGGTCATGAGAGTAGGGCCCCCACAATGGGATTAGTGCCCTTATAAGAAGTTGAAGAGACCCGATGCCTGTCTCCCTCCTCCCTCCATGCCACCCCTTCTCTCCTCCACATGAGGATATAGGAAGAAAGCAGCTGCTTGCAAACCAGGACCTTCACCAGAACCTGACAAGGCTGGCACCCTGATCTCAGACTTCCCGTGTCCAGAACTGTAAGAAATAAATTTCTGTTGTTTAAGCCACCCAGTTTATGGTATTTTGTTATAGCAGCCTGAGCTAGGACACCATCTGTCTCCAACCTAGCCCTAGCCCAGGAAGTAGATGATTCTCTTTAAAGTTCATCTCCTTGATAGCTATAGGCTTAGTTTTTCAGTAACTCCTTAAAATCACTTATGTGGCTCTTATCACTGAGGAGCTGTAGGATATGACAAGTTCCATCTCCACCTGGAATCTGCTGTGTGATCAAGAAGGGGTCTGATCCTTGGCCATGCTCCAGTGTCCTCTCAGTTAAATGAGGGATCAGACCACCAAGTGCTGAAGTCTCTTCCAGCTCCACTACTCTTTGGATCTGTGACTCTATCATTTTTGTTTATATGTTTTTCTTATTTAAACAGTGATACGGGCTAATGGTGGACAGTTTTTCCCACTTGAACCACATACTCTTTGAGGTGTGAAGTTCATCATGTGTGTCACCGCTCCCACAGAGCCTGGAATGGGGACCTTCAGCCAAAGGCATGCTCACAGCCTGCCACTCCTCTTGGGACTGTCCTGCTGACACTAGCAAAGACTGTTGTGTGCTTCTGAACTACGTTGGTGTATGTAGCTCTTGCACGATGAATGGGAGCCTACAAATACTCAGTTCCTAGTACAAGAGTCAGAGCACAGCTGGATCTCAAAGATGGTTTGCTAAACAGCCCTGGATTGGCTATTTGACCAATATGTCCTGCAGTAATAAGTTTATCCATGCTAACCACACTGATGAAAGAAATTGTTCTTTCTTTATTTTCCTAAAACTGATCTGATATTCCACATGAGCTCCCACACACAGGGTGGTGAAAGAAGAAATAAAACTAAATTTTGGTCCAATTGAATAATTTCAAACTGATTCCAGCTCTCTTGTCTTCTCCTTTCTCTTACTCCATATGGCATTTGGGTGTGGGAAGAGGGAATACTATGTTCTCAGATCCCTCAGGCGTTGATGACCCTCCAATTTCTGAGGCAGTGTCCTTTGGTCTGGTCACTGCTTGCCTTGCTGTCTTTGATGGCTGAGGTCAGCAGCCGGTGAGACATGTGACTTTACTTCTCTATCCTCAGTTGCCCTGCTTGGCTGACTCAGGGTCTGCTGCATCCTACGTCTGACTCTGACCTGAGAGGTCTCTGCAGTGGGTCATTATTCCGCCTGCCATGGCGATCCATGCGGACACTCTGGCTCCCAATGCAGTGGCCATACAAACCCCCCTTGGAGGGCCTGTGGGAATGTCTGGGTCCCAGACACGCCAAAAGGAAACTGAAAATGGCTCAGAAAAGGTAACTCAAGCTTGGTCTTCCCTTGGCTCTAGTACGCTTCACAATTAACTTTACTTTGGTGTGGTTGCTGCCATGTTGGTACAGGAATAGACTTTGAAGTGAAATTAACCCAGAGTCCCAACTGGGAACCAGGACAGGAGACGCTTCTGGCTTTCCCTCCGATTATTCAACATATTGGAGCCTCTTATCTCACTCCCTGTCTCTTCTGCTTGTTCCCCCTTCTCCTCCTAATCCCTCAGGACTGGGAGGGGTGAACTCCTAGCTTTTCCTTCCTCTGTATATTATCCTCTTCCTGAATTTGACAGCAAGTCTCATGGCCTGTATACACTGTAGAAAAAAATTCCATAGTCTGAATTTCTTCAATTGCTACATGAGTCACTCTCAAATTTACACTTATCTTCTGCCTGAATCTCTATCTATTGATCTGTCTGTCTGCCTGAATTGTTTTCTCAGTCTTTACACTTGGATATCTAATAAGAAGCTCAACCTTAGCATAATCAACACTGTAACTGTTTGGCTGCCCTGTCCCCGTATCTGTCCCCTATTCCAAGCATTTTTCATTTTGGTGACTAGAACTGCCATCTACTCAGTTGCCCAGACCACAAATTTTAGAGTCATTTTTGACTCTTCTTTCTCTCACATTCCCACGTCTAATCCATCAGAAAATCCCATTGGCTCTAACTTCAAAATATATCTTGGACCCAAAACATTTCTCATCATCTCCATGGTTACCATCAGCATCTACGCTACCATTTCTCCCACTTGGGCCATGGCTACAGTCTCCTAACTGGGATTCCTTCTTCTACTTGTGTCCCCATAGAGCAGAGTTTCTTATCTGGGGGTGATTTTGTCCCCCTGGGGGTACATTTTGCCATGTTTAGAAATACTTTTGGCTGTCTCTACTGGAAGGTGGGAGGGTGCTACTGGCATCTAGTGGAGAGAAGCCAGGATGCTGCTAGCAGTTCTGTAAGATACAGGACAGCTCCCCACAACCAAGAATTACCTGGAGGCTTCCCTGGTGGCACAGTGGTTAAGAATCCACCTGCCAATGCAGGGGACACTGGTTTGAGCCCTGGTCTGGGAAGAGCCTATGTGCCACGCAACTAAGCCTGTGTGCCACAACTACTGAGCCTGCGCACTACAGCCCGCGAGCTACAACTACTGAGCCTGCGAGCCACAACTACTGACGCCCACACACCTAGAACCCATGCTCCGCAACAAGAGAAACCACTGCAGTGAGAGCCCGTGCACCGCAATGAAGAGTAGCCCCCGCTTGCTGCAAGTAGAGAAAGCCCGCACGCAGCAACAAAGACCCAACACAGCCAAAAATAAATAAATAAAACAAATTTATTAGGAAAAAAAAAAAAAGAATTACCTGGCCCAATATTTCAACAGTGGCAAGGTTGAAAAACGCTGCCAGTCTCCCAACATAGTAGTCAGGGTGGTCTTTCTTAAGTATAAATTAAATTGTGTCACGCCCGTGCTTAAAACAGTGTGGCTTGCTAGTGTAATAAGAACAAAATTTAAATTATTTATTCTAGTTTCGAAGGCCCCTTAGGACCTACCCTCTTTAGACCTCCCCTGTTTCCTATTTCTCCATTCTGCTTATTTACAATCCTCCAGCAGCAATGATCCTTCGTCTTTCTCTCCAATTTCCTGAACACATTCCTGTCTCAGGGCCTTTGCACTTGCTGTTACTTCTGTGTTCTCTAGATTTTGCTTGGTTGCTATGTCATCACTCAGGTCTCAGGTTAAATGTCCCCTCCTCAATCAGTCTTTCCTGACTTCCCTGAGGACCACAGGCCCTCTACCCACCCCTGCAAAACAGACAGACACATCACATTACCCAATGTTATCTTCTTAGTATTGATCAATATCTGATATTGTATTACGTTAGTTTATTTGTGGTCTGTCCCCCCTAAGTTTCTTGAGGATGAGGCTATTTTTCTAGAATGGACAGAGAAGGGCTCAGTAGATATTGATGACTGCATGCCTGACTGATTGTCAGTATGTTGAATAGAACCTAAAGAGATTTAGAACATCTTTTCTCTCTAGTCAGTGCCTAGCTTTCAGGCCTATTGTCTTACTGTGAAATCATATTTCAATAATATGAGCTGAATATTAACTCTTTTTCTATGCATTCCTGCTATACCATTACTAGCCACCCCATACCACTCCATCCAACTAATATATACCTTAGCTGGTTAAGGACTAGGTCATGCTCAGGGGAATACAAAAGAGAAAAAGTATTACTCTTACAAATATAAACGAAGTGTTCAATCTATTATTAAAAAAACCTCCACTTCTTCTAGGAGGCAAACCCCATCCCCCTCTTTCCTCCCAGTGGGTAACAGGATGGGCCCCAGCTGGTTGCCTGTTTACTCTGGTCTTGGTAACTGAACGTCTTTCAGTTGCTCCCTTCCGTACAGCACAAACCTAAGGCTTTACCTAAAGCTTTATCCAGCATTTCCTAAGGCTATTTCTACTTTGGTGAGGAGAATGCGTTCCCTTGCACAGTAGGAGAGGAGGCTAAAATGCAGAAGTGCTGGATTCTCAGGAGCCGTTTCAAATACTAGACTCCCTTTTGCCAGTGTAGAAGCTGCCAAGATTTCACAGACACAGGAGGTGAGGTCGTGGGAGTGTGCCTTTTGTGCACGAGTGCGTATCGTGTGCACAGATCTGCATGCGTGCATCAGGTGTATATCTGTGCTTGTGACATCCCAGAGGTCACAAGATCAAAAATGGGAAAGGATATTTTGTGTCTCGGCCCACGGAAGAGTAGTGGGAAGAGTGTATTCATGTCATTAATCTAGTGTTAGCCACAGGAGTTAGTAGCATTTGGCTAGATGACAGCTATTTACAGTTTTTCATCATTTATTTGCAAATGACCTGGGTTCAAATCCATTTAGTAGTTTGATTTGGAAAAGTTACTTAATGCTTCAGATCCTCAGTTTTTTGATCTGTAAATTGTAGCTGATAATTCATTTATGATGGTCCAGAAAGTACCAAAGCTCAGTCTCCACCATAATAAGACATCTCTCTCCTGCCCTCCCCTTGCTGGCTAACAAACACATCTGCTGTTCTTGCCTGAAGGTTATGGCGTCTTTATTACCCAGATTGGGGGATGTGGGTGAGGGGAAAACATGGGGGCTTATAGGATGTCCACTGCAAAGGGCAGGGTACTGCTGAAGGACAGGGGCCCAGCCAGAAAGGGGAAGTGGGGCAGGAGTTGGAGCCTGTGCTCGCTTAGTTGGGAGCCATCGTTTTCTTACCCATTAGGGATGAGGGAAGAGAGAGGATTGGGGACATCTGTCAAGCATGTGAAACAGGTGGTAAGAGAAGGAACTAGGGAAAGACGATCTTTGAGAAGATTCTCTCTGTTAGGATGGTGATGCCACTTTGCTATTTCCTTGAGGGACTACAGTGCTGATTGAGTCGGTTCTTCTATCCCTTTGATGTCTCCACAGAGTTTCCTTTGAGTGTGGCATCATGCTGAGACAATTCTTTCAAAAGCAGAACCAGAAAACCAGACTTTGTTCAAGTTAGAACCAATTTGCACTGTTGTTGTGAGGATTAAATGTGATTTTTGTGTGTAAGTCTTCAGCACAGAGTCTGGTAAATATTAAGCACTAAATAAAATGTAGCTCTAATTAACATGCTAATCACAGTCTTATCTCTCAAAGACTAACTTGACTCTCAAGAGTTCGCAGTCTCTTTTACGTAGCCCTTAAGACCATTTGCCACTGTGTTACCTGTTGTGGATTTTCCCTTGACAACTCCTACCCCAGGCTCAGAGCTGCTTATGAATCTAAGACTAACTTCTGAAGGTCACTTTAACATCCAGAGAAATGGGGCTCAGCTTGAAGGATACCTTAGTGATAACTGGGTATCACAAAGGATAGATCCTTCGGAAGTATCTTTGGGCAGCAAGGGAGTGACAATTGTAATGGGGAGTTGACGGGTTGGTTGGGTTCCCAGTCATAGGGCCGCTATAGCCTGGTGAGGGGTCCCAAGAATGCCAGCCAAAGCCCCTTCCCTCTGCCCACTCACCTCACTCCTCCCCAGTACTGAACTCTAATAAGGCCCAAGCTTGCTCTGTGGCTCTGGGAGCGTGATTTAGTTCTTCCCAATCCCACACGCTCGGGGTCAACAAGGCATAAGGCAGGTGTGGCCGACTTTTAAAGAGAAATTGCGATGGCCCCAGGACCTACACAGTGTCTGGCCCAGTGGAAGCACGCTTTACCATGTTGTGACCGGAAGGTGGAGAGAGGCTTTCCCCAGCCGTTGGCTACCTTTCTCCCCACTGCAGTGCTCACTCTCTGCAACTCCCCTTTCACTTAAAGCCCCCCTTCAGGCGCCTGCTGCCTTGTTCTCACCTTGTTCTTTATGTGCTGGTCTCAACTGTCCATTCATCACCAGGGCAGGACGTCCATCTCTTTTCATCGGAAGCAGTTTCACAGGGGGGTGAAGAGTACAGACACAAGTGCCAGATGCTTAGAGTAGAATTCCAGCTTCACAACTTACAAACTGGTGACCCTGAGCTAGTTAATCTTTTCATGTCTCCACATCCTTATCTGTGAAATGGGGATACTGATAATGTCTGTCCTGTAGAGTTGCCACAAGCTTAAATGAGATAGTATGTATTTAACTCTGCCTGGCATGTAGTGATCGCTGTGTAAGTTTTGTGGGGGTAATGATGGTGACGATGATCATGGTTACGATGATGCTGGTGGTGGTGATGGAGGTTGTAGTGATGACGGCGATGGTGGTGGTGATGATGGGTACATCTGCTCACTGAAGCATTAACATAAACTCTTCCTCTGCCATTACAAAGGGCAAGTGAGTATTCCTAGGCTGGCCTCATACCTGGGCAAGGATGACAGTCAACCTCTCACGTGATGTCAGCAGGTACAGAGGGTCCTGCCCTCCTCTGCTGCCTGACAGCTCCTCCCCTATTCTAGGGATAGTAGATGTTAGCAGGAAGATTTCTGGGCAAGATTGCAGTAACTTCTCCCCCATCTATTTCTGGCTATGCTTTTGGGGTGAGATTGAGCACGCTGGTTCCTGATGTTACGTGGACTCAAGAGTATGAGCTCCTTGAGTTCAGGGCAGAGACGTGATGCTGTTTATCTCTGTGTCTCCAATCCCAGTGAGTCCCGGAGTGGTGCTCTATATAGACTGCATGGATGGATGGATGGATGGATGGGTGGGTGGATATATAATGAAAGATGAACAATTAGCAATTTTTCAGGGCATTTGTTGGCCGCCTGCAAGGTGAATGATGTTTGGCCCCTCTCCCTGATATCTGCCCCCTGAGGGATGTCTCTGGGGACAGGAAAGGTTGAAAAGAGAACAAAAGGAGAATCTGGGAGGGGGCCATAGGACCATGCTGGGCCATGGTCAGTATTCCATGACTGATTGGGCAGTGAATAGATTTGAAGAAATGAAAGTGTTCTTGGAGAATTATGATGCTGCTGACAGGTGCCTCCACGGATGCCCAGGTCTGCCCCTTGTCCAAAGAGACTCGGATGCGCAGGGTGTGGGACCTGCCTTCGGGGGTTGCCCATTTTGGGGAGGAGTCTCATCATGAACATGTGAAAAGTAAAGCTTCATTCTAAGCTTTCGGCTCAGTTGAGGGTTATTTGATCATAAGAAACAAAAACAAAAACTACTCAAATGAGCTTAAGCAAAACAGGAGGATAAACAGTAAGCAGAGGGAGGGGCTGAGAGCACTGCCAGGCTTCACGGAGTCTGGAGAGTCTCCAAGGGGTGCTTGTCAGACTATCTGTGTCTCGCTCTCTGAGACGACATTGTCTCTCTGCTTCTTTCGGCTCCAGGCTCCTTCCCTGGAGCTTCCTCTACAAGGCCCTTCATTTCTGTTCCTTCAGAATCTCAGCTTGCCCACGGCTTTGGGTTGCCCTGACACCTACTCTGGTCCAAACTATGCATGACCTTGAGAGCCTCAAACGTTTTTACTGCAGTTTCTGTCTCTCTTAGTTCAAATTCTAGAGAGAAAGAAAATGGAGAGAGAGAAAGGTTCAGCCTGGCTGCTTCTCTCTCCTTCACCCCAGTCACTAGGCTCACAGTAGGGCTGTAACAAAACTCAGAGGAAAGGGGCGTGTGCAGTGGGGACATTTCAGCAGAGACAGACGCAAGGCATGCCACAAATGTACGTGGAACGAATGAGAGGGAGTCTCTGGAGTTGTGGCTGACTGGTGACATGTGGGAAGGGCTCCGAGGTGACAAACGCATCCAGCGCTTAAGACTCTGTGCTTTCACTGCCGAGGGCCCAGGTTCAATCCCTGGTTGGGAAACTAACAGCCCACAGGCTGTGCGGTGCGGCCAAAAAAAAAAAAAGAGAGAGAAGAGAGTTGGGCGTTAAGTAGGTTTGGTGCTGAGTGGTGGGGGGTGATGGGAAAGTTGAGTTCAGATCCCCTGAGCTTGACACTCTTGTCGTAGGCAGGTCAGTCGAGCTTCTGGAGGCGCGGAAGGTGCACACAACGCTCCTCTCTGGGGGGAGCTGACATGCAAGGGCGGGTTCTCTAGGACCCACGTCTGGGACAGTCTCCTGGGCTTCAGAGATGAAGACCCTTCAGAGACGATGGTCACTCACTGTGGGGAGGGAGGGAATAAGGTCCCACAGTTTTCTCCAACCCTGCCCCAGGAAACTTGTCCCAAGCTCCTTCCGAGGAGAGACTTTTGAACAGAGTTGGTTTGCTTTGGGGCCCCCACAAGAGCTCCACTCACTGAAGTCATCTGCACTTCGGCTGGAAGCTGAGCTACTAGTTGGGAAGGTCCTGGTTTCAAGGCCAGTTTGGAGGTGAGAGAATAACCACGAGGACGAAGTCCAAGGAGCATATTGGAGGAAAGAGCAAGGCAAATTCTAGAACCATAAAGGAGAGTGTGAGAGCCCCTGGGCCCCAGGAGAGGAGGGAGAGAGTCTTAGGGGCTTAAACCCCAGTGACTTTCCAGGATGGAAAGACAGGGTCAGAGGTCACCAAGAGTGTGCTCGAAGGCCTGGGTAGTCCCCAGGGGCAAGGTAACTCAGGGGGAAAATCGAACCTATACCCTTGCAGGGACCGTCCAGGAGGAGCTCTGTCCTGTACTAAAAGGATCCAGTTTAACTCAGAAAACATGTCCAGGGCTGAACTGATAGCCTGAAAGAGAAAAGACCATCTTTCTCCCTCAGAGACTTCCACAATGGCACATGAAGAAGCGGCCTGACCCACCGTTTTGCCATCTGATTCAGGTGACAGGAACGAGGAGGGCAGGACAGGGGGCGGCCTGCTCAGAAGCGCCTGCGCAAGCCCCAGCCCCAGCCCCTCCCTGGCTCACCGGGGCCCTGCCGATGCGATGCGGAGGAAGCCGTAAAGAAAGGGCGGCTGGTAGTTCCTGCTGGTGGTAATGGATATATCTGGAGGGTGAAAGTGAGCCATTAACCGAGATCCATGACAAATTTCTGCATGTTATTATTTTATATTTGTATTTAAAAGTCGTCGTCCTGGGCTGTGACAGAGGGGTATGCTCAATATAGAATTTCTGCTTTGCCTGGAAAACTAGCTTTTGGCTGTGAAAGTGGCACATTGTCAATTGTCTGTATTTTGGCCTTCACACTGCATTTCCTTCCCTGCTGTGAGGCAGTAACCAGGCACATACCTTCTCTCCGCCTGCCCCAGGCTCCTCAGAAATGCTCCTGTCTCTCGACCAGAGCTGTGACCATTCTGTTGAGGGTGAGCCCTAGCGCTCAAGCCCCTCTGCTTTCCGGGCCAGCCAGAGGCCCCACCGGCAGAATGAGGCCCCCAAACTTCCTGGAAGGAGAACAAAAGGGAGTTCTGATTTGTTGAGGATCTTAGAATCTCTGTGGCCCAAATAAATGCTTGTTGTCATGGTGACAAGCTTCAGCTGGGACCCTGTGGGCATGAGGTAGACAGAGTCCATAGGCGTGGCCTCTAGCCTTTAAGCTGACACTTAAAGCAATTAAGCTAGCGCACGGTAGCAATTAAGATGACAGTTTTTGGAGTTAGGTTTTGGTTCAAATCCGTGCCGCATCACTTACTAGCTGTGTGTCTTCAGGCAATTGGTTTAACCCCACCGAACCTCAGTTCCCTCATTGGTAAAATGGGAAAATATTAATAGTAATAGTAATAAACAACTTCAGAGGGTTGCAGTGAGGATTAAAGGAGAAAACACAGGCAAAATGCTTCTGTTAGTGACTACGACCTAGTATTTATTTGAAAAGCATCAGCTTTATTGCTGCTATGTTTGCGTTCTGCCTGAGTTTTAAAGTCTGGTGTAGGCAGTGTATCAAGGCAGGAAAAGCTCACTGCATGCTTTAAGTAGCATCTGGGAAGAATCTGTCACGTTTTGGAGATGCCAGCCAAAGAACATCGTATTTCCGGCCAAGCACCTTGTTTGTCCAGCTACAGGGTGTCGCATATTTATCTGAGACAAAGTCACCCCAGCCCCATTTTTCATATTTACTTCTCAAGAAGTACAGCCAGAAGAGGAAATTAAGTTGTGGCTTGGTTGCAGCCCAAGATGCAGACATTTTCCTTTTTGATAGGCGCATCTGCCCTTCCAGAGGCCCCGCGAAACATTCAGGAACTGAGAATCACTTACGGTCATTGGAGGAATTGATATCATTTGAAAGAGGGCTGGGAATAATGCAAATGTCACGTGGTATCTGCTATGCACAGAATAGAAGGAACAAACCAATTAACTGATGGAATGTGGGGCATCTAGGGGAACCGCAGGGGCTCTGAAAGGCCAAAGAAGAAAAGCAGCAAAGCAGGCCCCAGGTGGACAGGAGTCAGCTGCTGGTGCTAAGTCTGGGCAGAACTAAAGCCAGTCTAGTGGTTTTGACTGGCACTGGGGCAATCTCCCAAATTCTCACTATCCTTATTTTCTTTCTAGGATGGGCACATCTCTCTTTGAACTGGTAAGTTCCTACATCAGAGCCCAAACATCAAGCCCCGGTTCTGCCCTTTCTGGAATCTCCAGTTTCCCCTCACTTGTGGCTTTGGTTTCCTGCCGCTTTCTGTGGCAAGTGTGTCTGGATCTGCCTCTTCTGCTGACTTGCCAGCTCAGGCTGAAGACACCGAGTCATGCCCAGATTTGGATCTCTGCAGCAGGAGTAGGTTTTTAGTGGGTGCCCAGTGCACCAAGGGAAGGATCTTGGGAAAGTGTACAATCATCGATTAGCAATGTCTGCTGTGGACAAGGGCACACACAGCATAGGCTGATCAGGGACTAGTGCCCAGTACGTGATTTAGAAATGTTGGTACAGCGAGTAGCCAAATGAGGAATGAATAGAACGGACAGAGCAGGTGTCTTCCTAAAGCTCCCAGGCAATTCGTTGTCGAGTGTGGACTAGAAAGCTGTCTTCTGATGGGCAGCTCTGAACTCTTCTGTGGACCATTTGCTTTTGCCTGTGGCTCAGAGCTTGGGGGCTGTGAGAAATCACCAACAGAAGTGGGAGAGAGAATCTGGTCAAGGCCAAAGCACTCTCTCCAGCTCCTGTTTGTTCTGGTCAGAAACAGATACATCTGGAGTCAGCCTAGGGAAGAGACCTCAGCTGAAAAGAGATAGACCACACTAGCGGATACCTGGCTTCTGTATCACTCAAACAGAATTTGATGCAAGTTTCAGCTGGGGATTGCTAATTGCTAATTGCATTTCTCCATCTAGAAATCATTTGTTAATCAATGAATGCGCTTTTTTTTTTTTTTGTATATTGAATCACATCTGGAAATGATCTGTCCCCATAAATGGATGTTCAGGAAGATGATTAAAAAATTCTGATTGTGCTCAAATGAGTATGGAAACGTCTAATAAGGAGCTGGGGTCTGGGATCACTGTGAGGCACATTCTTGAATCCTCATGGCCTGGATTTCACTCAAGGCAAAGGGACCAAAGGGAGGGTTACGGAGGTGCTGGTTTAGTTGGTTTGCCAGTCTAGGGTGGGTGAGCATTCCCCTGCTGCCCTGCTCGCCCTTCACCCTTCTGGAGCCCAAGTTCCCATTGCATCACCAGCCTTGTATCCCGGGGTGGAGGGAAGGCCAGGAAGAGTGTGGGGTTGTCACAGTGTTGGCATCTCACAGACAGACCATGAGAATTCTGGGACATGGGGATTACCATCCATTTTCACTCTCAAAGAGGCAGTGGTGGTCAAAAGTCTTTTTGAGCCTAAAATCCCATTTGACTCTCTCACGCATTAGAATGAGCTGCCTCAGGGCTGGTTGGCCGGCCCTCTGCCTGGTAGAAGCCTGCCTTGAGTGCGCTGGACCACGTCAACCAGTGCCCCTTCCTAAGGAGCACAATGCCCGCGTGCAGCTTGGGTTGCTGCCCTGGGGACTCTGCTGCATGCAGTGACTCAGGAAGCCTGCCGTGCACCCTGCAGTTGGGAGGGAGGGCCCTGAGGGGACCCTCCAACCTCACATCTCCCTGTTATCTTCTGTGTGAGTCTGAGATCCTGACTGCTTGCTTGGTTCCCAGGGCCGAGGAGAAGGGTTCTGGCCTCACCTGTCAGCCAGCACAGTAGCCTCGGCAATTAGCCCCTAATTGGGCTCCAGCTGCCTCAGCATCTTCTTCCAGGGAGGCAGTTCTCCAGGCCCCTCAGGAATTTTCTGCCTCTTGGCCTCCCTCTGAAGAAACTGAGGAAACTGAAGACTAGAAGGAGTTTCCCAAGATTTCATGGGAAGTTGGGGGCAGAACTAGGACTGGAAATAGAACTCCTGCCCATTTCCCAGTTCCATTATTTTCTGATACCCTTCTATTTGCCAGACAGGCATTTTTCTTAAGCTCCCCAGACATCTGATGAATTTGGTGGTGCCGTGACTTTTTCATTCTCCCAAAAGTTATTGCCCAGACACTGAAAGGCATAATTGAATAAAAAGCTAGAAGCTGGCAGAACCTGCTATACAGACAGCCAAGGCCACAGAAAGAGCCAGAGCCTACAGCCTCAGAAGAGAAAGGAAGCGATGCTCACGGCTCTTAGGAAATTGTGGAGCCCGAGGCCCTCAGCCCAGGTTTGCCTTTCGTCCTGCAGATTTCCTACGGGTCCACGTTCTTACTGGCCCCACGATGCCTGTCTTCATGGCTAAGGCTTTCTTTGTGTGGCACGAACATAACATGCTGAGAGGCTTAAGAGACAGACAAAAACCAAACCAAGCCAAACCGTAACAACGTGGCTATTGTCACTCATTAGAGAATAAGGAACCAGTGACCACCTTGTTCTGGGCATTGAGATCACAGTACGAAGTTCAGGCCTCGATCTAGCTGTCATTTCAATGGGCGCACATGTTTTGCAAACTCTTGATGTTATTGAGCGGGCTGAAGGTTTTTATATGGGTTTTCTGGGGTTGGAAGGTCATCTAGGGAATGGGAAATATTATTACCAAGGTGAGTCAAAGCAACATTTTGTTCTTGTCTTTTCTATCCTTGTTCTGCTCCGGAAGCTTGCAGTGAGGCTTCCTCCTGCTGGTCGTGCCTGAGGCGCTCTCGGGCAAGGTTGGGTGGCGAGGCCAGGGTAGAAGACCCCCACTCGGGGAGGATTTGGGGGGTCTGAGAGTAGTTCCAGGTCTGGTCCACTCTCGTCCTGCATCCAGTGAGGAATATGCACAGTCAGCTTAACACCCACGGTGCGGGCAGCTCTCTGTAAATCCCGGTCCTGGGCTGAGCATTTACGGCACATTTTGAGCTTTAAGTTAATTTTGAAAGTTGGCTTGGAGCCAACAGTGGGACTTACCCTGAACCTCGAGGCTGTGTGTGAAATATCAGTCTCCTTGGGTGAGGGACAGCCGGTGTGCTGATGTGACCTCCTCCGTCCGGAGGGGCACAGGTACACGGGGAGGATGGAGGCGAGCAGTGGGGATGATTCAAGCCAACTCCTTGGAGGCAGGAGCTGTGCAGAAAACTGGCTCCCTCCCCTGACCCCTTCAGCTGGTGTTGACCTGGAGCCAGATGGCACAAGAGGTGATGGTCGTGGGGGAGGACACATGGGCATCCAGGAAGGGGTTTGAAACAGAGACCTTGCCTTCGTTGAGCTGATTCTGCGGAAGGCAAACACAAGCAGTGTGTTTAGGGGGTCATTGCTCTGTGTCTGGTCTTGTGCTGGTGGTAAAGATGCTATGGGTGTGCTCCTTGCATGCAGGGAGGGGTGCAGGGCTCTTCCAGGCTATAGGCTGGGGGGTGGTCCCAATGGAGAGTGGCTTGGTCCAGTGGCAGCAGCTCTGGTGAGCGACTCCTCAAGCACAGAAATTTGGCGGAAAGTCCCTCCAAACAGTCCTGTTGGTCTTGGCAGTCAGGCTGTGTGCGTTCTATTCATCAGTGTCACCTCTGAAATTCCCAGGGGCCCCTCTACATGGAGTGAAACAGAGACCGCACGTGTGCAGCTGGAAGTGCGTTTCCGCAGCAGTCAGGGCCCCAGGCAGCTCTTGGATGCAGTTCTTGAGGCAGGAGGGGGCTTATTTCTGGGACATCTTACTCAAATGAGAGACACTCCCCGGAGAAACGCAAGCCTGGGGCCGGTGCTGGGAGGGAGCGCTTTCTGCAGCAGAGATGCCTGCCTGCTCAGACACTCCAGGCCTTTCCTTGGAAGCTCAGCTGCTCTCCTGGCCATGAGAGATTAGACGTCTCTGGGAGCTACCCTGATAAAAGTCCGAGCTGGGAGGTTCTGAGACCCAAACAACTCATAGAATAGAAAGGGAGTTTGTGGCCCCAAGAGAAAGAGTCAGAGGCCAACAAGTGCCATGTTACTGCAGGATAGGGGACGGCTTTGCAGGCAGAGCTACCCAGGCAGAGTGGAGAGATTTGCGTTTGTTTGCTCTCTCCTAGGAAAGCGGCAGGCACACGGCAGGTGCTCAGTAACTGTTGAATGAAAGAGCACAGCACATCTCCACTTCTGCGCCCTTCTCCCCACCCTTCGATGCTGGCTGGAGTAGGAGGCAGGGAGGTGAGGGGTCCCAGACTTGTGCTCAGGCAGGGGGTGTGGGCTGACCTGCACAGGAGCTCATTTGAGAGCAAAGTGCTGCGACGTACTCCGGGGATTTCTACAACAGCTCCAGGAGCTGTACCCCATGGGGAGTAACAGTCCAAGCGAGGAACTGTCCTGCCCCTGCCTCGTGGCCGGTGCCCAGCTGGGGCTCACCCAGAGCTGGCTGTGGACTTACCGGGAGCTCGGCGGCTGTGGGCAATCAGGCAATCAAACCTGCCTGCCTGTGATTGGGCTGTTTCTCTCCTAGTTGAGCTGGTGTCTAACAAGCAGAGCACTGGTGTGTGCCGGGGACGCCAGGCTGGGTTGACGGAGACCTTGCTCTCAGCCCCCTTTCTCAAGGACCAGCCATCTGACCATGGCTGTGGAGCCCCTCTCTGCTTCCAGGTACCAGATGGCATAACCCTGGCTTTCAAGGGAGCAGCTGAACGTACCGTGGAACAGGAAAGGGAGAATTTCAGAAGCAGAGGTGGGCAGCGGACCTGGGATGGTACGTCTCTAGCAGCTACAGGGAGGCACCAAGAGGGAGGATGCACTGGGGGGTATGTAAGTGCGGGGTGCATCTGTTCATTTGTGTGTGTATGGGTACGTGTGTACGGGCACGTGGGTACGTGTGTACGGGTACGTGTGTACGGTCATGCAGATGTGTGTAGCCACGTGTGTGCGTGCCTGGTGTCTATATACAGGTGTTAAAAGATAAATTGAGGCATACTAAACACCTTAAGAGTTTATGGGAGCAAAGTCGATTTGAACTGGGCAGTGCAAGAGGAGATGGGGCAAGACTTTTGTGGAGAAGGGGCAGAAGCAAAGCGAGGACATTACCTGATTGGCTGCAGCTGAAGGGGTTGCCTATTTGGGAGCACCTATTATTTGATTGGCTACAGCTGAAGGGGTTGCTTTATTTGGGAGCGCCTATTATTTGATTGGCTATAGCTGAAGGGGTTGCCTTATTTGGGAGCGCCTAGTTGGCTGCTTGTGACTGGTGGTTCTTAGGTTTCCATTTTGGTTTGCTTACATAGGCTACTGAGGCATTAGAACCACCTCAGTATGTTTAATTTTTAACAGGTATTTCTGTTTCTGCGATCCTGTGTCCCACGTGCACAAATGCATACGGCCCTGGTCGATGTAACGTGTGTGCTCACATGCCTGTGTGTGTGCTTAGGTTACTGTCACCAAGGGCCCACACTCAGACTAGCACAGGCACTGACCAATCAGAATGACGCTGTCAGTAACAGGGCAGCGGCTGGAGTAGGGATAGGGTGGCCCAGCGGATCCCGTAGGAGGGGCTAGGGTGACGGGGGCAGGGCAGGAGGCAGGCATGTGCAGAGGTACTGACTGGTTCAGATATATTTCAGTATTTTAATAGCTGGCATGGCCTTCCTAGTGCATCAGTTCTGCTGTCACAAAAAATAAACTTGGGTGAGTAACTAGGAAAATATATTTCAGCTCTGTTAGGTTTTCAACAAAGGGAGCCCATAGGATCGGATTTACATGTTAGAAAGGGCGCTCTGTCAATCCTCCTGTAAACTGGGATGACCGTACCCACCTTTACGTAAGGATGAGGTAAAGATGAAATGAGATAAACCCATGCAGTGTGCATGGGCGGGAAAGTTGTTAAAATTATTGGTGTTATCATTTGTATTATACAAATGGCACAGTATATGCTTCCAGGTATGGTTTTGGAGATCACACAGATCTGAATTTTAAGGCCAGTTTTCTGTGTATAAGTTGTAAAATTGAAGCTACTCAACCTCTGTGAGCCTCAGTTTCCCTGTCTGTAAAATAAAGACCACAGTGTGCTGCAATGGGTTTGTTGTAATACTGTGAACACTGTCTCACACATAGGAAGTAATCTATAGACGAGTCCATTAATATTATTTCTGATGATGATGATGGTAAAAGAAGAGACACAGTCTATCAGAACCTGAAGGCCTTTAGACATTACCTGGTTCTGCTGTGGTCTGGAGAAATGTGACATGGGACTGACCTCCTGAGGGGTCCACTGAGGCATGAGAAGGCCAATGGGCCTTCAGCTGGGATGGCTTTCTTCACTTTGCTGAGTCCTGGGACTTAGTGACCTTGTGACCTGTGTGACCGCAGCTGACCTTGGGACTTTGCAAGACGTTGGTGCCACACACGCCTTTCATGACTTGATCAGCTTGTCAATTGTTGCTCATCGCTGACAACTCCATTCTTCGTATGTGTGTTGTGTCAGCAGCCTCCCTGAAACCTGGGCTCCTAGTAACTTTGGAGCAAGGGGAGGAGCGGGGAGGGCATCATGGAGCCTCTTCTCTGCTGGACACAGCAGTAGCCTGGCTGGCTTACCCAGGTCAGGGCTGCCCTGGCCCCGTCACCTGAGAAACATCCTCTCCATGTTGTGAGGTCTGTGTAGACGCTGCCTTAAAGTTAGAGGCAGAAACTGAGTCAAGACAAGGCCTCCTAGTTCCCCAGGTACCAAGGTTACAGGAACTTATTGCTCCTTTTGGGGCTGGTGAAGGAGGTGGAGGCTGATGGCCCACAAGGTGTTCAGGTGGTTCTCAGAGAATAGTGGGTTTCAGAAGTCAGATCATGAGATGCTAAAGATAGCAGGTACTTCTATGGCCTTCACATTGTGTCAGTCACCACTCTAAGCAACTGACATGTGTTAATGCCTATAATTTTCCCAAGAACCTCTGAGGTAGGTACTATTATAATCCCCATTTTACATTTGAGGAAACGCAGATACAGAATAGCCCAGGGATCTCAGAAGCCCACAGCCCGGGCACACGAGGGAACTGGAATTAGATCCAGGTGACCAGGCCCTGGAGTCTGCTCTGCGTCCTCTGTTGGAGGATCGGCTCGAAGGACAAGGCCCCTTCCTTCCCCAGAGTGAGATCTGGGCCACGTGTTGGGAAACTGAAAGCATGGGCATTTCTTCGGCACAGGAAGCCCTGGAGCTCCGCGCGGGGCTGGGCGGCTTGAGAAGCGGCTTACTCTGCATTCCACGGCGGCCATGCGCGGTTGCCTGGAGAGCCTCTGGGGAGCATCATTAATCACGGCGTGGCCCCTCATGGGGACTGGCCCCACCCGCCCTGCCCCTCCTCGCTCACTTGCCGAATTCTCACTGAGAAAGGGAGAGTGGCCTTCCCTTGAAGGGTGGGCTCCTGGCCTCCCACGGGTGTGTAGTTGGAACCAACTCTGCCCTAAAGTTGATCTTTAAGGTTTTTCTGTGTTCTTGCCAGGGGCTTGGGTCCACGAGGCCCAGTCGTGGGCTATGGATGGGATGAGACGTATGAAACCCAGGCCTGGCCCAGGGCACGCACAGGCCACACGGCCAGGAGCCAAGAGGGCAGGCTCATGGGAGCACCAGGGGCCCTGAGGGTTGGGGCACTGGGTCAGAGAAGGCTTCCCAGAGGAGGGGGAATCTGGGAGCTTTGTGGCAAAGGGGTGAGCAGACAGGTGTGGCCTGCTACTGGGAAAAGGGTGGGAGTGACAGGGGCTGCTGGCAAAGCCCTTGGGGCCACGTTTGTTGAGCCCT
The DNA here is from genome assembly GCF_039906515.1 of Pseudorca crassidens. Classification (NCBI taxonomy): domain Eukaryota; kingdom Metazoa; phylum Chordata; class Mammalia; order Artiodactyla; family Delphinidae; genus Pseudorca; species Pseudorca crassidens. Next base: position 76,446,231 of record NC_090309.1, on the reverse strand, counting down.
TTTCCTCCCGGGTCAGGAGGGCTGAGACCCCTCGTGGTGCTGGGCCACAGGGCCCCATCATGCAGGCTCCGGTATTCACCCCTGTGTACTGGCCTCACCCCTCTGTGCGCCCCACGGGGCAGGGCCCAGAACACATGGGCAGCACTTAGAGGAACAAAGGAACTAAGGACAAGTAACCGGGTGATTCCCCAGCAGAGCCTGCCTGCAGCAGAAGCCCGGGCCAAGCCTGGAGGACATAAGCATGGTCTTCCTTCACCTTAGCTGTGTGCCTCTCCGGCCCGCCTGAGCCCAGGATTCGTGTATGGGGCAGCTGCCCCTGAGGGTGCTGCGTTCTCCTCCAGGGTACCACCCTCAGCCCAGGCACCTGGCCGGGGGCCCTGGGGAGCCGTCAGCGCCCTTCCCCCTTACACCCTGTCACCAGGCAGGACTGGGGGAGATGCCGGGCAGTGTCAGCAGGGGGCCTCAGCCCTGATCAGTTCCCCTTACTCATTGGTTTTGGGGGGCGGGGAACACCCTCGGCCCTACCTTGGTTTAGACTGACCTCAAAGCAAACGCAGTGGCGTTTCTTGGGAGCCAGGCCACGGAAGTAAGAAGGCTTCTCCCTCATCGCCAAGGGAACACCACGGAAAATTCAGGGCCGGCCTCTTGCCGTCCTCTCCACATCTCTAGCAGAGGGGTCATCAGGAATTACATACCCTGAAGACCTTTAAGTTTGATTTTCTGTCTGTGGGCAGCTGGGAAAGCCTGTGGAGAGTGTGCCCACGGGCGACAGGCTCCTTCCTCCCCGCCCTGAGTAGGTCTCAGTCAAGCCCAATGACCCCGCCCCTGCCAGGCTGGTGGCATGGGGAGCGGTGGCTTGGTTCTCAGGGGTCGGTGGGCCTTGAAACGTAACCTCTCCCGGGGCCGTTTTATATTCTCACCTCCAGCTTTATGTTTCGTTCAGAACTGTTCCCATTATACTTTAGCACTTAATTCAACAGCCACAGAAAATACGCTCTTTTTACTTTTTTCATCTTTTTGACCTAAGATCATGTTGGTGCCAGTTTCCTTTAAAATAATTCATGACCTGTAGGCCGCTGGTGTGAAATCCCAGTGGTAGCACCCACTGACCCTCTCTCTGTAATTCCTTGGCCTCCCCTCGCTCACCCTCTCCTCGGGGAGGCTTGGCCTCTGTGTTTAGACACTAATGTTTTTTCTCACACATTCATTGTGCGGCTTTCCTTAATTTGGTGTCCCGCTGGGCAGCAGCGGGAGGCCACTCAAACATCATGTCAGTGATCTCAAAACTGAACCCCAGGGCTTTCTTCTGCCAGCGGCCCGAGCAGATGTGTGGCACACTTTATTAACTCAAGTACCCACGAGTTGAAAATTTCATTAGTTTGAGGGGAGGGCTAAGTCCCATCCAGAGACCTGGTCTGGACAGATTCTTTGTGTCAACCTGACCCCTAGCAAAACGGATTATTGTTCTAAGTGAGACAAGTGACCTAATGTTCTGCCTGTTACGCACACATGGTCTGTAACCTTTTAAAATATGAGTGTGGGAAAACAGCGCATTCTGCCACATCCCTGACTGCAAATTCCTGACAGGTGGCAGCCGGGCTCTTAGCAACGCCACCAGGAGCCTGGAATTATCCAGGGGCCACGGTGCTTCCCTTAGGGCAGGTACAGGCCGGGTCCAGAGAAAGGAAGGGGGAACCTTGGCCTCCAGTGCTCCTGAGACAGACCAGGTGCGGCCTTAGCCTGGGGCACAGGACGGACCCCTCCTAAGCTCCCTCACCCTGGGTCCTGCTTTCCAGAAGCACTGGGGGAGCTCTGCCAGGGAGCATGGGAGACTAGCAGGGGAGCGCCGGTTGGTTTGCTGTGTAAGAGAGTTTCCTAAGGCTCCGTGCTGGGTGCTGGGCGCAGCCACGTCCCTGCACAAACCCATCTGCTCGCCTGCGTCTCCCGCCCCCATCTAAGTGACCTCATGTTCTACCTGTTAGGTGTCCATGGTCTGTATCCTTCCAAAACCCGAGTGTGGGGGGCACAGCACCTCCTGCCTCCTCTCTGACCACAGATTCCTGCCCAGTGGCAGCCGGGCCCTGGGGGAGAAAGGGCATGGTGAGTTCAGCATCTCCTGAGGTTCCCTAGCAAGGCCATGAACTGGGGCCCACGTGGACGTGGTGACCCCGCCGTGGCCTGGTGTGGTGGAGGCAACGGTCTGTCGGTCCGGAGGAGAGGATGGATGAACAACCAGTCGGGCAGTGGGTACGGTCTGCATTTCATGATGTGGCTGGAGTGGGGAGGCAGATCTGACCACGGGGCCCGCAGAGAAGGAATTGAGCAAGGCTTGTACAGGCAGAGGAGTGGGCGAGGTGGGGGCCTGGGAAGGAAGGCCACAAGGTGTTGGTCTTGGTTGGAGTTTCGGAGGTTCTGAGAGGTGGCTGTGATCATCTACGGTGTGCTTGCCCTGGACTGTGTTTCCGGCTCAGAGACAGGGCAGTTCCTGGGCAGAGAGAGATACCCATGTGGAGTCCTCGGCAACCTTTCTGGTGGCACTGAGTTCTCCAGTGGGGCCCGTCGAGGGCGTCCACCTGTTGACAATTTCAGCTTTGGTGGCTGCATGCCTGGAGACCTAGGCCACAGCCCCTAGGCCTGGGCTTGTCCCTCCCCAGAGGCTCTGTGACCTGGCCTCCCAGGGAGCTGGGGAGAGGGCGGCCATGGCCCCTACCTTCTGACAGACACAAAGCAGAGCTGGTTGTAAAAACTTAATTAAATGAAATATTTTAACAAGAAATTCCAAGAACAGAATGCCCTGCTCGTAAGCAAGCCCTCACAGAAATAAAAGATGACAGGAAGCGTGTGTTCTGTCCGACAAGAGAAAGTTTCTGCGGGAATCAAGATGGTGCAGAGAAGCAGCCTTGCTGGGCGGGCCGGTGAGCCAGGCCCGTTCCTGGGTCAGAGCCGGCAGGGGAGGGCTCAGCCCTCCGGGAGAGCCTGCACCATCCTTCACCGCATCAACACACGTTACTCAGCATCTCCTTGTGTGCCAGGCCGTGGGCAGGCTGAGTGTGCCATGCCTTCAGCGGGCACCGGTGTTTCCGTGCTCCTGTGAGAGGGATTTTTATAAGATGCAGAAATGGAGGCTCAGGGAAGTTACGTGACCTCCCAGACTTAGGTCAGAGGTGCGAGTGAGGATGAGCTGGGACCAGAACCCAGACCACTTGACTCCCAAGTCCAGTCTGCTTTCCACCTGACCTGCCCTTTCCACCACAAAGAAATTGCTGGCTGGCCGGAAGCAGGGCCGCTTCCAGGGCTGGGGTGTGTCGTCATTCCTTCTCTTGGGGGAGTACAACCAAGCTCTGTGCCCTCACTGAGCTGAGGGGAGTAGGGAACCTCGTCTGTACTCTGAGAAGAGGGCCCCAGGCCGGTACTGCTGAGGTGTCACAGCGAGACCAGCCTGTGTCAGGCCCAGAGGACGCATCATACGATGGAGACAGTGGGGCTGCATTGTGGGCAGACAGGTAGTCAAGACTTAGGGAACTCAGGAGAGGGGGCCGGCGGAGCCCGCGCTCTAGGTGAGAGAGGAGGCTGGATCCGCTGACGGACTCCCCAGGGTAACCTTGCCCTCATGTATGTGCCGGTGATGATGACGTGGCAGGAAACACCTCCTGCCTCCGTGTCAGACTGGGACCTCTGTGAGGAAAATGCACCATATGTACAAACCAAGTGACCGGCCTGATTTCTCAATTGGATTTTTCCTAGAATAGAAGTATTTCTGTAACAGTAGAAACAAATCCTCCCTGATGTTACCTGGTATATTTACTGCACACTGTCTTCCAGTGCCTTCCAGTGGCCTCAGTAGGACGTGGCTGGGTACCACCCTGATTGAAGAAAACTCCATAAAACTCTGAAAACTGCGAAGAACATTCATTTTAGGGAGAATGTTTCATAGGATAAGAGGAAACTGCTTTACGAGAATCTTCCCATCAGATTCTCTTATATTGTACATTTCAAACATTCTTTGGCAACATCAGCTACTGAAATGTTATTTTAAAGACACTTATTTCCCTTTATTTTCCCTTCATTATTTAATTTATTTATTTATGTGGCCACGCCATGCGGCGTGTGGGATCGAACCTGTGCCTCCTGAAGTGGAAATGCAGAGTCTTAACCACTGGATCGCCAGGGAAGTCCCTCAGATATTCTTTGATTTATCAAAGTGAACGCTCACATTTTCTTGGACCTAGTAAATGTGTAAAGTGAATCAGGGATGTGATTGGCTTAGAAATCACCTTCCAATGTAAGTGACTATTTTGCAGCAGAAAAATCGCCTGCAAATTCTATCCTCCGCTCTCTCCTACCTGTTTCCTTCCCTTAGACACCAAAAGGGAATGCAGAGAATATTCTTTTTTTTTTTTTTAGAATTTTTAAAAAAATATTTATTTTTTATTTATTAATTTTGGCTGCGCTGGGTCTTCATTTCTGCACGCGGGCGTTCTCTAGTTGTGGTGAGTGGGGGCTACTCTTCATTGCAGTGCGTGGGCCTCTCACTGCAGTGACCTCTCTTGTTGCGGAGCACGGGCTCCAGGTGCGTGGGCTTCAGTAGTTGCGGCATGCAGGCTCAGTATTTGTGGCACGCAGGCTCAGTAGTTGTGGCTCACGGACTGTAGAGTGCAGGCTCAGTAGTTGTGGCGCACAGGCTTAGCGGCTCCGCGGCATGTGGGATCTTCCCGGACCCGGGCTTGAACGTGTGTCCCCTGCATTGGCAGGTGGATTGTTACCCACTGCACAACCTGGGAAGCCCCCGCAGAGAATATTCTATCAGGAACCTGCATCCACAGGACCTACCCCTCACAAAAAAACCAACGCCTTGACTAAGTTTCCCCGTGCAAGGTTTTCATCTCACCCTCTCGGGAGAAGGCAGAAACACGTGGGGGCCTCTCGTTACCTATCTACCTTGTCCCAGGAAAACTGCGTGAAGAATTTTCGATAAACAGATTCTTTTAAAAACATGGTAGGATGAATCACTGCCCCATTTTATTTGTGAAAGGTAGGAAAAAAGTATTTTAAAGCCAGCTGCAGTTGGAGCCTGTTGGCCTAAGAGGAAGGTAAAATGTTTCCTGGTAAGAAGGCTGCTTGTTTTGTCTTAAAGGAAAATAGGTCGATGGGCGTTTGTTGGAAAACGGGAGGCCCCACTGCCTCCCCAGGAAGAGTCAAATCCTCCTGCCGTCCACAGTGACTGGAGTCTTCCTCTGTTGGGTGGGCAGGCAGGGTTTGGGGACCTGGGGAGAGTTGAAGGGGGAGGAGAAGAGAGCCCTAGAGAGATGGGAGCAGTTGGCTCACAGGACAGCCATGGGTTAGGGGACCTCGGGGAGGGGGTGTATGTGGGCTGGAGCTCAGTGGGTTGATTCCGATGTTAAAGAGGAGGGAGACCTTGGAGGCTGCATAATGTGGGCACATCCAGGCAGCCAGCACTTGGTTGCATAATGAGTTTTAGGTTTGTGCTCTGTGTATATGGATTTGCTCAAAGTGGGGCACGCCGTGGTCATACTGGACCCACAGGCTGTCAGTCCTGGGAGGACCATAGGAGGCAGGGTGACCTGTGCAGCATCACAGAGCCAGCCAGGTCTGCAGCAGAGATGGAGCCAGGCCTCCTGACTGCCGTGGAGGGACTCCTCCAAGTAGAGGCTCTGCTTGCAGATGGAGACTGCCCCACTGGCCAGATGGAGGACTCCCGGGAGGCCAGATTTCCACTGGGGTTTCCCAGGACACGGTGGCCCTGTGGGGAGCATGGAGAAGCTAAGCGGCCGTCAGAGGAGGAGTGAGGAGTTGGGGTTGGTGTGTCCCATGTTTGGATTATCCCCACCTCCGGTGTCACTGGGGAGTTGAGGCTTTACGTGCCTTCTGTCCTAGCCCCATGGCTTTGCCCCATACACAGACCTGAGGAGAGTTTGCATCTGTACCTGATACAGAATAAGACTCAGTCCTGCATGGCCTAGGAGACCTGTGAATGGGGAGGTGGGGTGCCAGGGCCGGAGAGGATAAAGCTGAGGTAAAAACACAGAATCTGGCCTGGGAGCAAGCACCCAGAGGGAAGGGAAGAAGGCAGTCCAGAGTATCAGGCTGCAGTCAGTGAAGGTGGCCTTCTGTTATCCATCACCCGGGGCATTAAGAGCCCTGACCAGAGGTCAAGGTAATAAAGCAGGCAGACGAAGTGATCTAAGACATCAGAGAAACGACGTACAATGGGAAATGCCACTAAAAATGGACCAAATGAACTGGCCTGATTAATTAAAATGCACACCCAGTCATCTTGGAGCAGAGGAAGTAGTGGTGGCTGTGTGGAGGCTGGGAAGGCAGCAGGTAGGTTGGAAGGGGGTTGGAGTTAGGAGGAGGCCAGTTTTTACTGGGGGGAGTGGGTGTGTGGAGGGGCAGTTCCAGGGCGGGTGTGGAGGAAAGAAGAGACACTTCAGCTTCCCACCATCCTGAGCAGCCCCTGGCAGCTCAGCCTCCTTGGAAGACATGGATGGTCTCTCCCCAAAGAGCCAACATCAGCCTTGTGGGTTTTCAGCCCCCTCCTTCTTCCATTCAAACCCTTTCGTGAGAGAAAAAGTCTACAAGTACGACTTCAGTGCAATGGTCACTCAGGCAGTCAACAAACAGCCCACAGCAGGGCTGAGTGGGTTGTCTCAGAGGAGTTCACAGAAGGGAATCGTTGTTTCACCAAACTCAGGGGATCCTCAAAAGAGGCTGGGACCTTCAAGCACCCAGCCACAAGGTGGAACGTAGAAGAAAACTGACAAAGTCTTAGTGGAAGCCCATTGCAATAGCCTGGTTGATTTCAGAATTTGGTCTGGGGCAGCAAAGAACATGGGTCAATGCCAGCATGTGGCCTGGGTGTGCATCATAGGTGACCAGAGGTTTCAAGGACTAAGACCTATTATTTTCACACACACATATATATATATATATATATATATTTTAAATCAAGTATAGTTAATTTACAATGTTGTATTGTTGTATTAGTTTCTGGTATACAGCAAAGTGATTCAGATATATATATATACACATACACACACATATATATCCTTTTTCATATTCTTTTCCATTGTGGTTTATTACAGGATATGGAATATAGTTCCCTGTTCTATATAATAGGACTTTGTTGTTTATCCATTCTATATATAATAGTTTGCATCTGCTAGTCCCAACCTCCTAATCCATCCTTCCCCTGTCCCCCTTCCCCCTTGACAACCACAGGTCTGTTCTTTACATCTGTGAGTCTGTTTCTGCTTCATGGACAAGTTCATTTGTGTCATATTTTAGACTCCACATAAAGGTGATATCATATGGTATTTGTCTTTCTCTGTCTGACTTACTTTGCTTAGTGTGATAATCTCTAGGTCCATCCATGTTGCTGCAAATGGCATTATTTCATTCCTTTTTATGGCTGAGTAATATTCCATTGTATATATATATACATATATATATAGTATATATACAATATATATATACATTGTACATTGTGTGTGTGTGTATATATATATATATATATATATATATACACATACCACATTTTATCTGTTCATCTGTCAATGGACTTTTAAGTTGTTTCCATGTCTTAGCTATTGTATATAGTGCTGCTGTGAACACAGAAGTGCATGTATCTTTTTGAATTATATTCTGGATATATGCCCAGGAGTGGGATTGCTGGATCATATGGTAACTCTGTTTTTAGTTTTTTGAGGAACCTCCATTCTGTTCTCCATAGTGGCTGCACCAATTTACATGGCAAACCAACAGTGTAGGAGGGTTCCCTTTTCTCCACACCCTCTCCAGCATTTGTTATTTGTAGACTTTTTAATGATGGCCATTCTGACCGGTGCGAGGTGTAGCTCGTTGTGGTTTTGCTTTGCTTTTCTCTAATAATTAGCGATGTTGAGCATCTTTTCATGTGCCTACTGGCCACCTTTATGTAAGAGCCATTTTTTGCTGAGGCTTGAAGGATTTTCCTAGGGAGAATTAAAAAGGATCAGTCATGGAGATAAGAAATAAAGTTTAGATAGTGAAGAGGACCAAGACTAATTCACTTTATCTGGAGTGCATGACTTTTGTGTTCCCATTTCGCAGATGTAGAAACTGAGGACTGAGAGGCAGAGTGACTCTCCCAGGACCCCACAACAAGTTTCCCTCTCTCCCTCCCTGCCCCCACTGTCCCCTGGGACCCTAGGGTTCCTGTGAGTCCTTCCCATCTGGGCCTCCCCCAGCCTCCCACTGCAGAGCCTTGTGCATTTCTGTGTCCTGAATGCTTAGGACAGTGCCTGGCCTAGGGAAGGGGCTTAATGAACAGCTGCTGAAGATATGAAATAATTTTCTTTTCAAAGAGGAGTTTGTCCATCCAAAAATCCCAGGTTGATGCCATAAAGAAAGGGAACCACAAATTAAATTAAGTACTTAATATTTGTCAGGCCCTTGCAGGTTTTCTTTTCTCTCTTTACATTTTTGAATCAAGTAAAAAATAATAATATATTTAAATTAATTAATAACATAATAAATGCCCCCAAACTCATCCAGCATGAGAGTGAAAGCATGACATAACTCACACCTACCTTTGTGTCCTCACCCATTGTGACAGTTAATTTTATGTGTCACCTTGACTGAGCCAAGGGATACCCAGTAGCTGGTAAACATTATTTCTGGGTGTGTCTGTAAGGTCGCTTCCAGAAGAGATTAGCCCTTGAATTGGTAGACTGAGTAAAACAGATAGCAGTCACAATACTGGTGAGCACCAACCAATCTGTTGAGGCCTGGATAGAACAAAAGGCAGAGGAAGGGTGAATTTGCTCTTTCCTGAGCTGGGACGTCCATCTCCTCCTGCTCTCGGACATTACTGCTCCTGGTTCTTGGGCCTTTGGACTCTGACCAGGGCTCACACAATTGGCCCCCAGATTCTCAGGCCTTCAAACCCAGACACTGCTGGCTTGCCTGGTTCTCCAGGTTGCAGATGGTAGATCATGGGACTTCTTGGCCTCCATTTTCTAGACAATTCCTATAATAAATTTCCTGTTAAATCTGTTTCTGTGTGTGTGTGTGTGTGTGTGTGTGTGTGTATACACACACACACATATATATATACATATATATGTATACACACACACACACACACTATTAATTCTGTTTCTCTGGAGAAGTCTGACCAATACACCCACCCTTCCCCTGTCTCTCTCCACCATACGGAACCTATTTTGAATCTTGAGTCTACCATTCCTTTCCTTTAAAACTATAATTCCAGAAAATAAATTGTTTGGTTTTAGTTGATTTTAACTTTATTAAAAGGGTATCATGCTGTGTTTAGTCTTCTGGGACTTACCTTCTTGCTCCATTTATGTTGGTAAAATTCCTCTACATGGTTGTGTGTAATTGTAATTATACTTCATTTGCTTTAACTTCTGTCAATACGATACATTCAATTAATCCACTTTCTGTGTGCCAGGTACTTCAGATACATTATTTCCTTTCACCTTCATTACAAGCCTATAATGTAAGAGGGAACCACCCTCTATTCCTGCTCAGAGTGCTTCAACCTGTTCTTTCACTATTCCCATTTGAAAGGTGAAACTAGAAAAATCAAGTAACTTTCCTGAGGTTATATAACTCATGAATGGTGAAGCCTGAATTTGGCTCCAGAGCTTAGCCTTCTTTTGAGAAGAGGGAAGTAGTGGCTGCCCCAGCTCAGCAAAATTACAGGCAGGACTCCGCCATCTTTCTACTGTTCTCTCCGTGAACTTCCCAGGCATCATGTAATTCCAGGAGTGTTCTAATGACCTCAGCTCCGATCCCTCTAGCCCAGCCCAGGTACAAGGCTCCTGGAGCTGTCCTGGACCTCACTGCTCTATAGGGGCCTAGGTGCCGGTCTGAGTGGGACCTGCTTGATGGAAGGGAAGAGAAGGAGTGGAGAGCCCACCTGAGGGGCCAGGGAGAACTGGGGAGCTGGGCTGCTGACTGAACTGCCCTTTCCTCAGGCTACTCTCTAGCTTACAGTCTGAACTGTGGATGCCTCTGCTCTCTGTGTGGTACTCATGCTGCACAGCTATGGCCCAGACACAGCTTAGAAGCAAGGGTGGGGACACAGGTCTACAGCTCACGGACCAGGCTACCTCCAAGGCCTGCGCTGTGTCTCTCACTTAAAACTGGGCCTCGGTGGTGCCAGTGGAGGGGTAAAGTTGACACAAAGGTCAGAGCTCTGTGCCTAGTGCCTGGGTATCACTGACCCAAAGCACTGCTCAGACTCGGAGGAGGCGTGAGCCAGTCTGTACAGGAGAAGGGCAGGGCCCTCTCCTCCTAAAACGTGTGTACCTCCTACTCCACCAGCTTTTACGAGGCCCTGGAATGTTATTTGTTAGTGACCACCCAACCATCGCACCAAAAAATGGAGTGCTTGAAGGGAGTGCAGCTGACCTCTTAATGTGAAACAGCAAGACAAGGAGATGAGCTAAGAGGTAGGGTCTGTTTCTGCACATTTATCTCTGGTTTTTGGACACTTTTAGAGGGAACATCTGTTTGTCCACTATGGCTCCCATGTTACAGGCCCCATTTGAGGGCCAGCTTGGCCCCTTCTCTGACTGAATGGGGACTAAGTCATAAATTAGAGCCAGAAGAGGGACCTAGAATGAGAAGTCAGAGGGGGTTTTGCTCATCTCACCAATAAAGTGCAATTGGGTTCCCCAACTGACCAGCCGCCAGGTGAAAAGCAAAGAGAACTGAGGGGGCTCCAAAAGCACCTGGTGGTGCCCACTCTCAGTGGACCCAACGATCACAAGGTTTCTTCTGGGGACAGCACCACTGTCGAAGGCAGGACCTGGGAGTCAAACCAAAGCACAGCTTGATCACGCTTCCAGAGTTCCAGGGACCTGGGCTGGGCGCCATTATCTTATTTCTCCTTTGGTTTTAAACTTTGGATATTTGTTTTACGGGAGGAATAGCTGTGTTTATTGTAGTGCTTTCCGAGTCATCTCACAGTATGTTCTCAGGACACGTACATGTTGGCTCACTCTCAGGTCAATAGGCCAATTAATTGTACAAGAGGACAAACTTTGTTTTCTTGTTATGTTTCTAAAGGTACATATAAAGACATAAAATCAATACAATTGGTTAAAATTCCCCTTAGTCCCCATTCCTTTGGATGTTGTTCCTCTAGCCCACATTTCCAATTTAATATTGGAGATACTTCTGCTTGGACATACCACTGCAACTTGAAACTCACCATGCGATCCCACACTCCCTTTCCAGCTGTCACTGATCATCTGTGAGTCCATGCCTTACATTAATAGTCTACCCTCAACACGTTTCTCCTATTTCTAGTGATGCCCCATAGGTCTTCAAGTTACGCAGGTTCAAAATTTCGTAACTCTGAAGTCTGCTTTAGTCCTTCTTCCTTGTTTTCAGGTCACTCCAGCAACCCCTCCAATTTTTGGTTCCAGTGAATTTTCAAGGCAGCTCAGTTCTAATAGCTTTTGTACCCATCCCTTCTGTCCTAAACAGTCAGCCCCCTGGCTCTGTCTTATGTCCTCATGATGCTTCTTGTATCCAACCGGTCCTCACCATCTGCAGCACCTATGACTTGGCTCAGATGCTCAGCATCTTTTACTTGGACCTTGGAACAGCCTCATACCCAGATTCATCTCATTACAATTCATCCTGCAAGAGCTGCCATTATCAGTTTTCTTAAGTCACAACCCATAACACCCTCCTGTTCAAATACTTTCATTGGATGTCCTCTCCAGCCAAGAGAGTACCACCTTTCACTCCAGCTTTCAAGACCTCTGCTGCCTTTCCAGTCCTGTCTCCCCTTGACTTTTCTGTGCTTTGGCCACCTTCAAACACACCCATCTATCTTTATTTGCTATTTTCTTCTTCTAGAATGTCATTTCTCCCTTATCTCTTATTAAAGTCTATGTAACTTCAAGATCCATTTCAATGGTCTCCATGAAAACTTCTTGATTCTTATCCTTTCCTGTTATAAAGCCTTCATAGTACTTTGTTTATACCCATCACGCGACAACACATTCCACCTTTGATAAACAGATGGACAGACAGACATCCAGGAACTGTGTCTTGCTGATTTTTGTCTCCTCTGTAGAGCTTTTGTGCTTAGGACATAGAAGCATTTAATAAATGTTCACTAAACTGGCCAGTTCTCCTTGTCTCCATTCTCTCTCCTTGCCATAAACTTGTTTAAATAATCATCTAATAATAATAACACTTCGTTTCTACACAACATTAAAGGTTACAAAACGCTTTCACATTATTATTTCAACTGATTTTCATGGGACAGCCTTTCAAGGCAGGTAGGATAGATATTATCCTCATTTTGTAGATAAGAAAACTGAAGCTCACAGAGGGGAAATAAGATGCGCAAAGCTCCAAACAAGTAAGGAATGTAGCCACTAACTGAACCCAGAGAAGTATCCTGATATGTAGTGGAAGACCAAGGTAGAGGACAAGCAAAGCACCAGAGCATACATGTTCCACCTCCCTATGACTCTTTCTGGCTCCTCGGTTCTAGACAGGAGAATCCTGCTAAGGTACCAAGAGGCTATGTGTTTTCTTTTCCAGGTAATGCTTGTGCATTTTAAGAGTGGCCTTTACCAAGGGAATCTGAAGGCTTTATGAAAGAATGCTGCAGCTTGAAGGTATCTGGGGATAAAAAGGGCCTTTTCCAAACAGGTCTCATGTAGGACTTGGGGTGGTCTCCAATTTCCTATTCCCCAAAGGTCACACCCTTCCTTTGTCCTCCAGTGCCGCTGAAATGCAAGTTACCGCTGACCTTCCCGATGACATTAGGGACAGCTGGGCTGCACGGCTTCTCTGCAGCCTTCCCTCACCAGAGCTCATCCTGGATGCTCTGACTGGATGTTGCCAGTGTTTAAAATCAGAGTTTGAGGTGAGTGGATGTAGTAGGGGAAACGCTTGGGTTTTGATTACACTTAGGATTACTGGATATTAAGCTTGGAGAAATAAAGAAATTCAAGAGCATTAATGTATGCTTGGTCCCAGAAATGTTAGGAACCCATGTCCCAAGTCTCCTCTCCCACCCTTACTTCCTCTGCCACGAATGGATCCTGGCCGAGCCGCAGGGAGCCTTCTGGGATCCCTACTGCCATGAAGCCCTTGCCGTTAGGACTTCTTTCTTAGCCACTCCTTTTCCACTGCTGGCAGGTGAGTCAAATAAAGGGCCTGATGGTTCATCTCAGAGCCTAGCAGAGAGCCTTACCTGGCAAAAGCAGACTGGTTGGTGAGGAAGGTTGTGTGGCACATACTGAGATGCTCCTGTGGGTCAAATTATGTGAAAGCCTTTGCAAATAGTTGTTCATTCTCACTTGGCAAATACAGTCTCTGAGATCAGTTACTTTCTTCAAGGTGGCAAAGTGTTTCCCTCCCTAAATTCTCCTTTTCCCCTATCACTCAAAACAGTGTGTGTTCTAGAGGTTTTGAAATGCCAGACATTTGAATAAATTACCTCATTTCTCTATCTTTCAATATGAATGAGTCACGTTGAGTGGTATGAGACACAGTAAAGAATTTATTTATTTGTTCTCGCTCTCCCAAAGTTTAGCAAAATAACTCAGATCCTGGTTTTCTTTAACTTGCAAAAAATGTCATTTCCCAGAGTTCAGAGACCCTCAGAGATCTGATGCCAGCTTCGATGCAGGTCCAGTTCATATGTGTTTCTGCTTGTAGTCAGCTCCCTGCTACAGGGCTGGCTGGTGGATGATTATATTAATACATACAGTTTGAATTTTTTCCCTACTATGTGGAAGTTTAATTGGAGCAGAAGAATAAATGAGAATTGCTATAAAAAATTAGAAGGTGATAGTAAACTCTCCTGGAGCAACCTTTATGTAGGGGCTCATGCCATTGACTGTGGCCAATTGTAGCTCTTTCAGTAACTCCATGATGTATCTCAGAAACATGTGGTAGTTTTGAATGGACAGGTCAATCAATCTTTTGGACTCAGCAATGAATTTTTCATAGTAATCAGAGAGTTGGTCTGCAAAATCCTGTAGTTTATATGTGAACTGCTGGCGGTAATCAGAGATGATTTCCTTCACTGCAACAGCCCAGCTTTTAATTATTTCCTGAGCACTGGTAGAAAGCTCTGCAATCTTCTCTTTCCCTTTTCCATCTGCATCGGCAAGGATGCTCAGATATTCCTGGAAATCTTTCTGCACCAGTTGCTCAACCTGACTTGAGAGTTGGGAAGCAAAGCCAGCAGCACTGACAGTGTATTTGGAATGGAAGTCCTTAAGGACATCTACTAGCTTCTTGATCAGGTTGATGAACTTTTCTTCAAGTTCATAATATTTCACTGTCCAGCCAACCATACTTGGATCAAAATATTCTTTGCGAAGAGCCTGCATATACTGATGGAGCTGCTGTAACTCTTGAGAGGCTTCCTGAAGTTTGTTTTGAACAAGTTCATTAAACTCACCAAAGTTAGGACCTAGGTTTTCTTTCAGGAGTCTAAAAACAAATGAAATGAATGTGTCGAAGGTTGTGCTGATGTCGTGTTGGATATCATTAATGAGATCAGTAAATTTCTTCTCCTTCAAGCGTTTAAGATCTTCTTCTGTCTCTTGGAAAATGCTTTGTAGAAACCTCTTAAGATTACTTAGCATCTCTGTAGTCTTGACAGACTGGAGGTCACTAAGTGCCTTTTGGATCTCTTGTGATAAAGATTTCAACAGTTTTCCATACTCTGAGCCTATACCTATTAGTTGATAGTACACTGAATCAAAGGGAAATTTATTCTTTAGGTCCTTGATTAATTCAGATTTCTCCATCAGGTCTTGGAAATAGGAAAACAGTATTTCTAACCCACTATGGATCTTTGAATGTACCTGGGACAGTAGCTTACCTACTTTCTTCAGGACCGTAGTGTAGAGTTCGTCTTCAGTGTAGTTCCCGGCTCCTCCTGGGAGCTGGAATCTGGTGGACTTCAGGAAATCAATGAACGAGTCAATCACACGGTTGACTGTCACATTGTATTCCTGAGTAACTCCTATTAAGCTGTCAAACACCTTCTTCTGGAGTCTCTGGAAACCACTGTGGTCCTCCTGAGCCAACAGTTCCTGGTACAGACTCTTGGCCGTGTCCTTCCACTGCTGGTAGGTTCTAGTGGTGCCTCTGGCTATCCTTTGGAGCCCCACGTCCACCTCATCAATCTGCCTCACGGCCCCTTGATACACCTGCTCAGCGCTGTTCTGCAAACCTCTTCTCAGTTTTAAAGAAGCATCTCTCAGATCGAGTCCCGTGTACTCCTGGTGGTACTTGTTGACATAGTCATAAGAGGCCCCCATGGCCTTGGGCATATTGTCTTTGAGACAGCTTAGCAATTCAGACACTGCTTCTTCTTCCCAGTTAGCTTTAATCTGAACTTCATCATCCGATTCCGGGGCTCTCATCTCAATTTTGACTATGTTGAGTGTTTTATCTGGAGAGGACTAAAACCAGCAAAAAAGGATGAAAAGAACATGTTTTCAATTATCTTGATTTCATAGTATACTACACTAAAACTTCATTAGCAGTTAGAAGTAAAGATCAGAGGATCTTTCATATTCTGATGGGGATTTATCTTTCATATGTCAGTTCATGTGTTTGTCTTAGGGTTAAACAAATACACTCTTGTTAATTCCTCTTTAACACATGCCCCAGAAAGGACAAAATTATGTAAGGCATTTACACAGTAACATTTAACATTCAGGCCTTTCTAGGCCTGAAGATCAGAAGAGGACAAGGAGGAAAAGAACGGGGAGAGAAACACAGGGAAAGACTAATTCAGAGAAAGGAGAAGTAACAAAAAAGAAAAAAGTCCAGGGCCCACCGAGCAGAGACCTAGAAGCCCAATATCAGGGGCCATCCATCCTCTAAGCCTGTGATAAACTTTAGTGACAGAACCCGATTATTTTCTCTCCTCTACTGATGGCATCTTTGATTGGGCCCTGGCAGAGCCCAATGAGAGAAACCTGGCATATCTAACAATCCTACTGTGGGGAAGAATTGTGAAGCCTCAAATACTCCAAGAAGCCCCAGTCTGAAAAATGTACTCAGCATATGGCAGGGTTTTTCCATGATTTAGGTGATGAGGCAAAACTCTCATCTTTCTAGAACTGCCCAAATGTAATAAAATAATAGTGGTAATATGAGGTCATGTGTGCATCAAATACAATCAATAAAAGACTCCTAATACGTTCTGGAGAATAGCTCCTCAGAAGAGAAGTTCAACCTGCTCATTGCTTGTGTTTCACCTAGTTTGGGAAAGCCCCTAGGTAATACTTTGTATTACCTGCCCATATTCTCTGTTTGCTCTTGGGGTGTGTAACCCACTAGATGGGACTCACCTGAGGGCGGTAGTAGAGGTTCCATCTCCATAAGGTATCGTTAATGTTCTTCACGTCGATGACCACAGTGCCTATGGCTGGGGAGGCTACTGAGGAGGAGTGGTGGTTCTCGCTTTCCTGGTAGCGCAGATGGACATCAGTTAATGTCGGGCTGGTGATGTTAAGGTCGACCTTTCCATTCCAGTACCTGAAAGCAAAAGAAAGCAGATGGGCTGTCACGAAAGGGATGTGGAGATGGCAAACATCACAATGACTGGAAAAGAGATGAAAATAGAAGTTCCATACCCAAGTCCTTGATATCTGCCAACTTCTTCATACTCTGCACTGAAGTCGTGGTGTGCAAATGATCCGTTAGTTTTACAAACTAACATGCCACCTTCAATTTTGTGTGTTCCCACAACTGTATGGGAAAGATTTTATATTTCATTAGATTAGTAACTGCAGGATATAAACATTTTCATTGTGAAAGCAGAGAATTCTATCTTAACAGTTAAGAGAGATAGAATTTATATGTTTGAAACATGCGGTCCTCACTTAAAAAAACAGGAGACCTTTTTAGTCCTAAAATGATTACAGAAAAATCTATTTTCTCTGAACCTATTCTTCAGCAATGTCAGTAGGTTTTCAACAGGATGGTTTTCACATGTGGGGTATACATGTGTCTCCTTCCCGCCTCTTTTCAATTTTGCTATAGAGAGCAATTTTGCTTCAAGTCATGTCTAAACACATAATTATTTATTCACAACTCGCACTGAAGAAATAAAGCGCGTAGGGGAGGCAGGAAATTTCCTTACCGTTTAGGTCATATTCCAGGAACTGAATGGTGGAGCTGCATGTGGAATCCAGGAATGTTTCAACGTGATCTTCTTTATTTTTCAAACCAGCACTCCAAGTGGCATTATACAAGGGAGAGGCCACCTCGAAACGTGCAGTCAGTGTTCCAAAGGAAGGAATGAAAATTCCAGCAGGTACAGAGAACTTCATGGAAGGAATCTCAATAGTCTGCTCAGGCATGGTGACTGTTGGCAACTCGAAGTCTGCAGTGTTGTTGGCCACCACATTTAGATCCAAAACAGCACTGCCAACTGAAATACTTTTTGGAAGGGTGAAGTGGGACACAGTTAACTGAGATGCAGGCACAGTTATCTCAAAAAAGGGAACCGAGGAGACTTCTGGTTTAGAATGTTGTGCTAACACATCAACTTTGGGGAATTTCACTTTGGGTAGTGTTGGTATGTTGAGGGCAAATGGCAAAGTACTTAGCTTGTAGATTTTTATTTCACTGAAGTCAAGTATGTAGGATGGAACCTGAAGATCTGTAAAGGGGACGTGGAATGTAGGTGTGACATGAACGGAATTTAGGTTATTTAGTTTCAGTCCAGGAATAATGAATTTATCAGCCAATTCTTGCAGGGGGATAGAAACAGGATAGCCATTGGGGTTTTTGGTATATACAAGGGCAGTTGAAGCACGGAGATACTGTTTCCTATCGTTGGTGGTGGTTACATCCAGCTTTAGGAGGTCCCACATGCTCTTGTCATAAACTGGTAAGACAGCATCTTTGAGGAACCATAGGTACCCTTCTAAGGAGACTGCCATGTCAAGGCGTGCCTCTTCTTGGCCATTGGAAAGCTGTATGTTGTTCTGGAGAGACCCAGAATGAACCTGGACCTGACTTTTCCAGCTCATTTTCTGGTTCTCAGTGTTAGCATTCAGGGACACTTCCTGGCCAAGGTAATTGATATTAAGGAGGGAATTGGGCTGACGTGCACGGACCTGAACAAGGGCTGATATTTCCCACAGGGAAAGTTCCAGGGTGGCTTTGCTTGTATGCTCTCCAGATGTTAAAAAGAGGCCCCCTAGCTGTAAATGGTTTTTCGTATTTTGTTCCCAGATGGCATATATGCGTTGGAGAGTGGTTTCTCCAGCAAAATTTTCTTTTACTTCAAGGTTCCAGATACCATCTACTTTGGAAGCTCCTAGCAGCTTCACAGAAGATCGAGTACCCTTGGAATTCAAGTAAGTGCTGGTCTCACTGGCAAGAGTTCCTGAATATTCCCTTGAAAGGATAAAAGCCTTGACATCTCCTTTGGTAGATGACTCAATGGAAGAGTAAGAGGTGAGACATTCTAAGCTGAGCTTGTGGTCAAACGCCCCTGTAGCAGTAGTGTACACATGGGGCCAACTGAAATCATACTTCAGTTCAATGGATGAAGAGACAGTAGGTTTTGACTTGGTATTTCCATTAAGTTCTTGCTTGAAATTCATTCTCAAAAGTGGAATTTGGACTCTTGCAGTTGTTGTCATGGATGCATCCATGTTTTTCTTGGTGAAGCTAATAGTATTGTCATGATTGCCCTCCACGAGTTTGTTACTCAGAGACAAAGCTGTGGCTAACTTCAACCCTCTTTTCCTTGTCAAACTTGAGGTGCCCTCTAATTTGTACTGCAGTGCATCAATGACAGAAGAAGAGGAAGTAAGAAAATGAGCCACAATATCTGATTGGTTATAAAGACCAACATTGGTATTCAGTGTGATGACACTTGATTTAAAGGAAAAATCATAGGTAATATTGCCCATGGCTGGAATTAGAATTTTGTTTGTGGTACTCAATACCTTGAACTCTGGAAGAGAAAGCTCAAGAAGATTCCTAGGGACATGAAGGGTTGGCAGCTCTAGGAATGGCGGGACTAATGTGTATGAGGGCACGTAGGCGCCAGAACCCGGGATGGTGATGCTGGGGGTACTGATCTCTTTGGGGATCACATACCCGAATGTCAACATCTTCACTGTGAATGGAGACACTTCAATGTTGGTAACTGGAATAGTGTATCCAGGAATTTTATAGAACCTGGGTTGCTGGTTGAGGGATTTTTCAACCTTGTACTTATCAAATGTAATTTTTGCTTCATTGTAGGATTTGATAAAAAAATCTAATGCCTTGTTTTTGACTGTCTCGAAATGCCTGTTGAAGGAATTGATGTTACGATTGATAAATGCATAAAATCCAGCCAGAGGAACTGGGATGGAATGCTTGTCTTTGTTTTTCTTATACTGAGCCTTTACACTTAAATCGAATGATTGCTTTGTTGTTTTCAAGAATTCCTTCAAGCCTGTCTTTTCCCATAAGGAGATATCTTTCACCTGGGGTGTTGTGAGGTTTGTATAAGGTAGAGTCATTTCAGGGATTGTTAAAGGAATGTTTAAAAAATCCAGGTTGGCTTCTCCATTTATCCCTATGTGGGCCTTGATGCTTTTCTCATTGTTTCCAGCAGAGAAATTCTGATTGTACTTATACTGATTGAACCTGGCACTTGATTGCCAACTTGCTTGCTGGGCACCAGGACTCAGAAACAGTGCATAATTATTCAAAAAGTCTATCTTCCCTGTCAATTTTAATGGAAAACTAACTCTCAAGTTCCCTTCATTGTTTGTGGATGCGGTAAGCGCATGTGGCTGTGCTGAAAAGAAAAGAGAATTTTTCAGAGTTCCAATAACCTTTCCATTTAAATGCGCATCGTGGTTGCCAGTTATCTCTGCCTTCCCTTCTCTAAGCAGCGCCATACCTTTAGCAGTTAGAACACTGCGGCCCAAGTACTGGCATTCAGCTTGTGACTGGATTTCAAATTTAGAAAAGTTGAGGAAGCGAGATTCATAAACTATATTTTGGTTTACTCTTAGGTGTTTGCTATTGATCTTATTAGATAATCCAAAGGACGTGATGGGTCCTTCCACAGTAAAGTTACTTTGGGATTCCTGTGTTCCCTCATCTGAGAATTTGTGGCAGGCCAATTTCCAGGACCCTGTTCCAGAAGAAGTCCATGCTAGGTGTCCAGCTTCCAACAGGGTCTTGATTTCACTGCGCAGGTCAGCCTGGCTGGAGAAGTCCAGTTTGGGGATGTTCAATTTGTGGAAGTACTTTGTGTTGCTGTCCAGGGTAAGCTGATGATTTATCTTGACAAGCACACCGTTACTAAGCTCCAGTGTATTTTTTTCTGTGTGTAAACCTGCCACTGTGTTTGATTTTCCCTCAATAGCATTTCCAACAAATAGCACTTCACTCTCATGCTCCATTTTCAGGTACTTGCTGGAGAACCTCATAGATTCCTTCAGAACCAGTGGATTAATCTTAGGGTCTGAGAGTTGTGCGTTTGCTTGAAAATCAAAATTGAGAACTTCTAATTTGGATTCTCCTTTGGCAGTGACAGAAGCCTCAATCTCTGCCTGGTTTGCTGAAGCAGTTACATTCTGAATGTCAGCATTTGCATCTAGTATGAGAAGGGGAGATTGGATTTTCAAAATGCCATATAGCTTGCCAAAAGTAGGTACTTCAGTTGTGTGTGAGATGTGGGGAAGCTGGAATTCTGGTATGTGAAGGTCAGAAACTTGAAAATCTGTAACATTGAGATGTGGGATGACAAATTCTGGAATTGTGATTTCTGGTAAATGGAAGTCTGGCACAGGGATTCTAGCAAGAACCGTGTCCACCCCGCTCAGATCCCTCAGGTACACTTCTGGGACTGGCCACTGCAGCTCACTGTTCAGCATTTGGTCAATGGTTCTGATGATCTTTGTTTTTATTTCTACCAAGTCAACTGTAAAGGAAGGGATGTGGAAGGTATTGAGGACAGTAAATTCTGGCGTGGAAAACCTGGATGGGATTTTTATATCTTTCAACTTTTTGAAGTTGATCTGAACGGATGGAATCTTCAGATCTGTCAGGGGGACAATGAAGTCAGGAGTCTGATATGTAGCCTCCTGAAGGGCACGGAGACTGACTTCAAAGGCAGGTATGGTCCCAAAGGTGGTCTGGATTTTGGGGACAGTGAACCCTTGTTCTACTAATGTTTTCAGGTTTTTGGCCCAGTCTTGGAGAGAATACTGCTCTGCAAAGTCAGTAAGGTTCTTAGCAGCAAGATTCCACCAATCAGAAATGTAGGTGACAAGTGTGCTGTAAACCTGGCCAACTAGGAACAGGTATCGCTGGACTTCCTGCTGCATATCCATTTGATACACTCGGTCTCGTATATCTTCCAGGGTGTCTTGGAATTTGGCTTTCATGTGAACTACAGAAACCCGTAACCAATCAAGGAACCAGGTTACTTTGGTGGCCTTTAGGTTTTCCAGATGGACTGAGACTGTGGCCTTGACGTCCTCTGTGAACAGCTGTAGTGCTTTAGCTTTCTGTGGAAGTCCCAGAGCCCGAATTTCACCATTGATTCTCTGAGTCACCTCACGAATTTTATTATTGGCTTCACCTACAAACTGGTGGTAATCAAATGACCTTAACTTCTTTACCAGCAAGTCAAGGAATCTGTTTATTTCCTCAATGAATTGTTTAAAAGACAATGCTTCAAGCTGCCTGAGAGCATGGTCGGTAAACCCAATCAATTCCTCAACAAGATCTGCCATCTTGACTTGCCGTAGGACACTGCTTAGCTTCTGAACAGTCTCCTGCAGCTTGTATTGGTGGGCCAACTGCACTGACTTATCCATTAAAACCTGGATGTGGTGGTCTATTTTATATGTCTCAATGAACTCATGGACCATGACTCTGAAAGCATTGATTTCCTCAATTACTTCAAAGTCTTCAAAAAGATGTGTAACACAGTATTTGACATGCTCAATAATTTCCTTTATTCTTTGAAATGAGATTGTGGTTCTCAACTGATCTAAGAGCACTCTGACATCAACAGCTTCAACCTGTTGTCTGACCTTGTCCGCAAGGTGCTGGATGTCTACATTCTGAATCTGCACATGGAGCTGCTGCAATTTTTCTTGTATCTGGATTCTGATTTGATACTTAGTATCCATATTTTGAATCCAAGATGCAGTACTACTTCCAATTTTGTTAAAATCAATATTTTCAATAAAAAAACACAGATCACGGATTTCTTTTAGTACAGTTACACGGATATGATAATGTTCATCAAGAGTTTTCAATTTTTCAATGATTCGATCAATAATCTTAGCAATAGCTGCCTTAAAATCATGTAAATCATAATTATCTTTAATATACTGATCAAATTGTATCACATATGTTTGTAGCTGAGATAGTTTTCCATTAAGGTTGATTTTGGCATTGTCTAATACGATCTGCAGATCATTTTCTGTAATTCTGTAATTTTCTGTGAAAGCAGTTAGTTTCTCCTTGGCACTCAAAACTTGTTTCTCCCAGTTGAATGCATTCAGATAATCATTAACTTGCTGTGGGAGTCTGTCCAAGGCTGCTGTGTATTTCCTCATGCGTTCATCAATATTGATGTGTTTCAATTCTTTCTGTATAGCTTCCAGTGCACCTATAACTACCTCTCGAGTCTTCTCAAAATATTCTGGCAGGATTTTAAAGAATGGGAGGTTGATGGTGTGAACCTCTTGGTTCTTATCATACTTTACAGAAGCAACAAGAGTGAATTCTTGGGGCTGGTCAACAGCATCCCTCAGCTCTAAAGCGTCAATTACACTGATGGGCTCACTGAGTAAAAGTGGCACTGTAATAGGGGAGTCCAGCACAGTGAGGTCAGCCAGGGCTCGTCCACTGAGCTCAACACCAACTTTGTCTTTAGTGTTGTAAGCACTGAAGTCCTGGCTGTATTCATTTTGGTTCAACTGGGTCTTGAGTTTCCAGGTGCTTGTCTGCTCGGCCAGAGTGAGCAGGGCACTGATTTTGTGATCAAGAGCAGTCCTGATGCTCCTCCTGGACACGAGATGGTGACTTGTGGATCCTCTGTAATCATGAGAAAAAGTAAAGGCCAGAGGTTCTGCTTTCAACAGGAATTTGCTATACAGCTGCCCAGTGTGTTGTCCCCAGAGAACCAGTTTCCCATTGCCATTTGTATGCGTGTCGACGGTCATTGTAAATGGGGCCACTGCAGAGTGGAAAACATTGTTGAAATGCAGGGAGTCCGAATTGTAGTTTGTACTGATGTCAACGGTTGAAGCAAACCCAGCGATGTTAGTGTTGAGCCGATGGCTAAACTCTGCCCCCTGCACCTTAGCTACAGTGTCTGCTTTATAACTTGCTGATAAGTCAGCATAAGAAAGAGTGTAGATGTGTTTTAGTTCATTATTTTGGTAGGCTCCTTTTATGGTCCCACCCACACTCAGCTTCAGAGGTTCAATCCGTAATTTTCCATTGTTGGTCATATCCAGAGCACTGAATTTCAAGTCGTTGTTTAAAGTAGTTACCAGGGAATAGGGCTGTAACTGTAGATTAAAATTTTGCTTATAAAACTTGTCAGAGCTATAAATGTTGTCAAGTTTGGAAGAGAAGTCCAGTGATAACCCTGCAATGTTCAGATTGTTTGTGTAGTCAAGTTTCATTTCAGCGTATGAGCCCATCATGTCATTTGAAAGCTTGAGTCCTTCCTGGTTGATTCTGAAGTTGAAAATGTTTTTGCTGTCGACCCCCAGAATCATGGCCTGATAAGCACTTCCCAGTGACACCTCTGTGAGGGTAGCTCTTCCATCTAGACTGAATTTTGCATGGTGTTCCCGGAAGCGGCCATTTGTTGTTAACTTCAGGGATGCCCCAGAGAGGCCAAGCGCGGCATTGAGTTCATTCTCCAGCATTAGGGGACTACACTTCAAGTTGGTCGTTGCACTGGTAGACATTCCATCTTGGGCAATCCTTAGTGTTGCCTTGTGAGCACCACTATTAATTCTGTCAGTGCCCAAGATGTCAGCATTTAACTCAAGACCACGGGAGTTTAGTGATCCGGAAAGCAGGGTGAAGAACTTCAGTGACTTGTAATCAGCCTGATACTCAGAACGTAGCAATGCACTTTGCTTAGAGAAGGTCAGATCCATCTTGTTCGAAGTGGCAAAGTCCTCATACTTCCCATTGGTGTCAGATTTCAGAGTCAGCTCGTAGTTCTCGTACTTCAGGGAAGCGGTATTTTTCATGAGGCCACCTTGCAGATCCAAGGTGGAGGTAACAGAGACTGTTCCATCTTCATATCTTCCTGTTATCTGGTTGGTGCCCTGGAGGTAGGAGGAGTTAAACCTCATGTTGGATTCTCCACTTAGCTGGCCAGTGGTAGGATCCCTCTGATAAGACAGGCCATATACACCTTTAGCGTAGAACGAAGAGGCTCTGAGCTGCCCATCAATCGTGACCTCTTTGACATACAAATGCTGTTTCTTTTTTGAGTCTAAATGGACTGAAGCAGATATCTGTGGTCCCCAGGCACTCGATGCATCAAATGTCAGGAAACCTTTTGAGGCTGGATTGTTTCCAGTTTTCTCCACGTGACTGAATTTGACGTGTGAATCCAGGAATTTGTGGTGTAGAGACCCATCACCCGAAAACGTGAGTGTATTCCTGTGGTCATACGTTGTTTTTGCAGATCCTAGCATAAAAATCAAAACACATTGGTTAAATGAAGTCATGCACTTCCACAACAATTTCTATGTTGAAAGTCTTTCAATAAGGAAGTCCCATTGGTCTTGGTCAGTTGTGCAACAGTCTCCTCCATTTATAACATGAGCACAAAATCTGACAGCAAAAGGCATTCCTCCTGGAGGCCTTCCCTGACCACCACAGACCTTGCTGGGTTCCCTTGTCCTCCACTGTACCTTACACACTATACCCTATCACAGCACCTCTCACACTGAATTCTAATTGCCAGTTTATCTGTTTTCTCTGTTACTGCCTAGTAGAATGCTTGATACATAGGTGTTTAATACATATTTCCGAAGGAAGGAAGGGAGGGAGGAAGGAAGGGAGGAAGGAAAAAGAATAGGGTTCCAAGTAGCAAGAACAATGTCTGCAAGAAAGCCCAAGTTTTTCCCTTCCCAGAGGAGGCTAGCCCATTGGAACCTGCAGCAAGTTCGCTCTGTGAAACTCCCCTTGTGCAGGGCTCACCTTGCACATGGTAGGAGAGCAGGTCGACCACGGCGTCTGCCTTCACATGGCACTGAGCCTGGAGGCTCAAGGAGTCTGTGCTGGTGTTGCCGCCAGTATAGGAGGCGGACCAGTTATACAAGTTACTGTAGGTATTTGTGGAGAGGTCTAGAACACCCAAGAGAGGCACCCGCAGTTGATACAACTTGGGGATTGTAAAAGTGGGGACTTGGAACTCTTGAGATGGCAGGTGGAATCCCACAGGCTGGAAGTTGAGGGCTGGTGTCCGAATAGTCTCTAACATCTTTAGATCTTTGGAGGATTTGCCACCAAAAGGCAAAGGGATCTCAATGTTCACACTGTTCTTGTTCAGGGTGTATTTGATCCGACCGTCACTGAAATGAAGAGCAAAGACAATGTCCCCACAGTAAGACAGCAAGCCCTCGAAGTTCTCTGCCACCTGAGCTTCTGAGCGATAGTGCATGTGTCTCATTTCCAATCCTGCACTGCACTGTTCCTCCTGCTGCTCCCAGGGCCTGGCGTCCCTTGGCTTTAACCTCTACCTACAAACACTCACATCCGTTCAAATACCTCCCAAGAGCTGTGTCCTTATTTCTACCATCCCATCTAAGTCACAGTCAATTTCTCTTGTTCTTATAGTGACACAGTCGCTTCCACCTATCTCAAAGATCTTTTCATAATCTGCTTATATAACTAGCACTTATTTGTTCAGTTGTCAGTGTCTACACAGTGTCTTCCTGTGGGGGGAAGCATTACACCTTAGCCAGTTTTTATTTTCTCACTGCACCTAGTCTAATCTAGTACTGCACACGGGATACTTGATACGTATCTGCTCAACTGAATTGAGGCATCTTGACATGTGGAAAGAGCACAGGCATGGGCATCAGTAATCTTGAGTTATAACGTTAGTATCAGCAATCAGTGGGAGCTGTGCTAGTGAATTCGCCTTTCTGAGTCTCAGTGATGTTATCTGTGTGGTGAGGATGACAGTACCGTTTCTGCTGATCTCACAGAGCTGGTCTTGGATATGAAATGAGAAAAAAATACCTAAAATACCAATCTTTTCCGTACTGTGCACATACAATGGACTATTTTGACAACTCACAAGAGGAAAGTAGGATGGCAGAGTGTAAGTGTAGTAAACAAACACCTATTCATTGCATTACTCCGTCAAGGACTGGATGCTGCCTATGCAGATCCCAACATTCATGATGAGATCCCATGCTTGATAAGGCCCCATCCACTTCTAAGGTCCTGTGGTCCTGCCTTTTCAGCACAGCACAGACAAGACTGTTGGTTGGAAACACTAGGAGTGAAGGAAGAGGTTCCTGGGTCCTCTGAAGCTGCCACTTTTTTTCTCTTATCTTCATATTTTGTCCATATGACTGTTTTGGTGGATTTTAGCCCTTTCACACACTTATCTGGCCTATTACACTTTGCTGCCCAGACACAGACTATGGAAAGGCCCATGTGACACAGGCCACTTGTTTTCTAAACCCTGAGGATAACACAGAGAACAGCCAATCCAGAACAGACTGTAGTCTTTTCAGCTCATGCTCTGAGTTTTAAATTTTCATGACAGAAATCAAAGCATCACATGTATTTCTGTAAGTACAGAAGGGGACCGAGCATTTTCCAATCTGACTTCCCCATAAGGATGATGCTATTTTGCTAAAGTGACATATGCTCTCAGAATGTGCCTTCATTCCATGCCCAATGGCTGTTCTGACCCTGTGAGCTCAACAGCAAGCCTGTAGCCAACAAGTCTGCCAGCCACTCTTGAATTCTTCACGATTACGAGTATATCCTGATCCTGAGCATAAGGCGAGTTCACTTACAGCAGAGGAAAAGTGAATGGCTTTCAAATTCAGTTTTAAAACTAAGTGAATAAAACATCTTACGGTGGAAGTACCAGCATCTCCTAATTACTTTCTTAGGTTTTTTTTTTTTTTTTTTCCGACTGGGTTGGCATTCACATTCTGACCTCATATTTAAAAATGTGAAAATGCCACAATGTTTATGTGACAGTTACTAATCTCCTTAAAATGCTTACCTTGTTTCCCTTAAAAATGTAAATTTAAAAGAAGTCTAGATCATGCTAAGTAAAATCTTCCATTTACTTTTCATGGTTCAAGAAATTTTTCTGGTTCCTCTTTTTACCTTTTTAAGAAGAGGTTTTCTGGGATGTGGAAGTCTGGCAATTCCATTTTCTGGAGGTACAACTCTTGTAGGCCACTGAGATGATCTTGTAAATTCTGGGCATAAGGAAGATTCCTCGATGCCTCCTGAAGCCATGTACTTGTTGCCTACAAAATAATAGAAGTTTTGAAAGCAATGGGCATGGGTGGGCATCAAACACAGTTAACATCAGGTGAGAATCCGTATTTGGCAGCTCGATCACTAAGCAGGACGGTATACTCAAAGTTAAAAAATAAATCATAAAAATTATGAATTTTGGTTGTCAGTAATTAATCTCTTCCTGTATTTTATAAAAGGAATACGTAGCATAGTCAAACCCCTAGTCAGTGTCCTGAAGCTCCCTGTGATATCTTAGGTAACTCTTCTGCTTAGTAGTATTCATCTGGTATTTAAAAACATAGCCTTGTGTAACTGGGTAACTATGCATACGTGAGTGCTTCTTTTTCTCCCCAGGAATTCCCTGGGGGTAGGAAGCATGCCTTATCCATCTCTGGATACTCTTTCACCTAACTAACTCAGAGCTGACTATGTAATTAGCACTTATAACCGTGTATTTATTGACTGGCTGATGTGTACTTACAACTGCTAATTTGGAACCCATGTGCCGGAAAGTCATGTTTGTTTGAGGAACTCTGTGATCCAGGAGACTACTGGCATACATTTGCAAACTTTTAGGATAATCAGAGAGATCCACAGGGAAACTGGAAGCTGCTTTTTTGGTATCCACGTTGGTGCCTGTGTTCCATTCAAATTCAATCTTCTCTTCATCTGAAAACACACACGTGAAATAGTTGTCAGTAGTGCCAGGTCAGCTCCCACCTGTGGCTGTCAACACGCACTGCTGTCGAGTACACCGTGCTCTTGGAAGTGCTCACGTGGGGAAGACGTGCTTACCATAACGCCATGCCACCTTCTTGGAAACTGTTGAGCCGTAAGCTGTAGCAGATGAGTCCATCTGCAGGAGCAGTTTTGAGGGAGACCACTGGGTGAGGATCTCACTTCTGGCTTCTGCTTGCAAACGGGGTATGGAGATAACACCTTTGATTTTGCCTTCTTCCTTCCTGTCATAACTATTGAAAAAGAAAAAGTTGACATCAGTGACTCCATTCATTCCAAAGAGATAGGCAGGGTTCAATGCAAGTTCCACTTGTGGCGATGAAAACAAGATACGTGAATGGCTCAGAGAAATGAGCAGAGATTGAATTCCTTAACTCCTAAAGCTAACTCCCTACAAATTCAGGACACTCCAGGGAGGTATGGGAGAGAGAAGGTTTTCGAAAACTGTTTGAATCCTGCTCTACCATTTACTAGCTCTACTGCCTTGGCCGAATTATTTAACCCCTCCGAGCTACCATTTCCTTATCTATAAAACAGGGACACTCATACCTATCTGCAGTTTATTATGAGGGCTGAGATAATTTCTTTAAAGTACCCAGTATAGTGCCTGATGAATAGTAAGTACCCAATGAACGGTAGGCAGATCCAACTGGACACGTGCAGAGGGTCACAGTGTTGAGGGCTCTGTCTGCCCCTTAAAGTGCAGACCCCTTGGTCAGCTTTCAAGCTGAAAAGGAAGAAAGGAAAGAGCCACGAAGGCCCACAGCTCAGGTCAGACCCTGCCTTGAGCCTTCCTTACCTCATATGGCCGGTGAGGGTGACCTCAGTGATTTTCTTATTCTGAATGTCAAGGGTGAGCTTGTAAGACTTTTCTTCCTCAGCAGATTCATCACGAACTCTGAGGACTGTCCCAAGGTCAACATCAAAATCTGGAATCTGGATTTCACTGGACAAAGTCTTACTCTGCCGGTTATATGTGAACATCATAGTAGCCTCGGTCTGCTTCACACCTGGAAGAGTGTACAAGAGAATCAAGATGTCTATTCAGAAGATATGTTTAGGAAGGAAAGAGAGAGAAAAAGGCAGAGAAACCTCAAGTACTTAATGTGCTCAAATGAGGACACAGTTTAGGATTTTACCTTAAATTTTTAACTCAGTGGTACTTGCACATTTGTTCAATCTGTAAGTATTTACTGATTGCTTATCGCGTGCTAGGCACTGCTCTTGGCACTGGAGGCCCCTGCCCTCATGGAACTGACATTCTAATGGGAGGGGTACAGACAATAAGCAAGTACATTATTTATGTCAGGTGGCAATACATGTTTGTTCAGAAGAAAAGTAAAACCGGATAAGGTGATAAAGGAGAGAAAGGGATAGAACAGGTGCTATTTCACGTGTGGTGGTCAGAGAAGTTCTGACAAGAGGATGTGTGGGCAGAGACCTGAATGAAGAGAGAGGCTGAGCTGCGCTGCATTCTGCAGGGAGAGCCTTCCAGGCAGAGGGAATCAGAAAGGCAAACGTTCGGATATGAGAAAAACTCAGCGTGTTCAGGGACCAGTAAGGGCTCGGGGTCCTTCTGTGTCAGGCACACGTGACATCTCTGTATGATCGTCTGCCTACGACACCCTTCCTGGTTCGCTGCCACCCTGCCCTGCCTTCCCCTCTCCCCGGCTCCTCCTTTCTTTGCCACAAGATTTCCAGGCTTCCTTGAATTCACAGGTCAATACCCATTTTACATCTCTTGTAAAATCGTTACTTGACACTTTTTTTCAGTATGTGCCCCCTGTGTGCCCCCCCCCTTCCTGCGGGTTTTGTTTTCCTTGTTGAATTTTGTGACATATTATTCCTACATAAAAAATCTTCCAAAGTGAACATTTAAAACCTGTGCCCCCATCTCAGGATGTGGCAGCCCTGTTCTTCAGCTGTTCAGGCCAAAAACTTCAAGTCGTCCTGATTGCCTTTTTTCTCTCACCCTGAACACCTACTGTATCAGCAGATTGTTGTCTGCCCAGTCTTTAAAACATGGCCGAGTCCAACCGCCTTTGCCATCACCACTCCAACCCAAAGCACCACTGTCTCTGGCCTGGATTACTCTGACAGCCTACATACTAGTTTCTCTGCTCTTGTCCCCACCTCAAGTCTTTCTTCAACATAAACATAAATCAAACAGTAGCTTCTTCAAAAATAAACAAATAGGACATAATCAAACTTATAACCACAGCAAAGGAAACCATGAACAAGATGAAAAGACAACCTACAGACTGGGAGAAAATATTTGCAAACGATGCTGCCAACAACAGCTTAATTAATTTCCAAGCATACAAACAG
The DNA here is from genome assembly GCF_039906515.1 of Pseudorca crassidens. Classification (NCBI taxonomy): domain Eukaryota; kingdom Metazoa; phylum Chordata; class Mammalia; order Artiodactyla; family Delphinidae; genus Pseudorca; species Pseudorca crassidens. The sequence goes on along the minus strand of NC_090309.1, from coordinate 76,415,619 downwards.
CTTTATACGGCTCAATATCAAAAAAAACAACCCAATCAAAAAATGGGCAGAAGAACTAAACAGACATACAGATGGCAAACAAGCACGTGAAAAGATGCTCAGCACTGCTAATTATTAGAGAAACACGAATCAAAACTACAATGAGGTGTCACCTCACACCAGTCAGAATGGCCGTGATCAAAAAGTCTAAAAGTAACAAATGCTGGAGAGGGTGTGGAGAAAAGGGAACCCTCCTGCACTGTTGATGGGAATGTAAATTGGTGCAGCCACTATGGAGAACAGTATGGAGGTTTCCTAAAAAACTAAAAAGAGACTTACCATACGATGTAGCAATCCCACTCCTGGGCATATATCCAAATTAGACAAAAACTCTAATTTGAAAAGATACATGAACCCTAATGTTCACAGCAACACTATCTGTAATAGTCAAGACATGGAAGAAACGTTAAGTGTCCATCAACAGATGAATGGGTAAAGAAGACCTGGTATATACATACAACGAAATACTACTCAGCCATAAAAAAAGAATGAAACACTGCTATTTGTAGCAACATGGATGGACCTAGAGGTTATTGTACTAAGTGAAGTAAGTCAGAGAAAGACAAATATCATATGCTATCACTTACATGTGGAATCTAAAAAAAAATGATACAAATGAACTTATTTACAAAACAGACTCACAGACATAGAAAACAAACTTATGGTTACTAAAGGGGAAAGGGGGTGGATGGGTATACTAGAAGTTTGAGATGAACAGATACACAGTACTATATATAAAAGAGATAAACAAGGATCTACTGTATAGCACAGGAAACTATAGTCAGTATCTTGTAATAATCTATAATGGAAAAGAATCTGAAAAAGAATATATGTACAACTGAATCACTTTGCTGTACACCTGAAAGTAACACACCATTTTAAATCAAGCATACTTCAATTAAAAAAAAATAGTAGCTTCTTACTTCACTCATCGTAAAAACTAACATCCGTACACAGCCTAGAAGACTGTCCTTCCCTCACAACCCCCTACCTCTCTGACTTCATCTACCATTTTCCTCCCTGATCTTCCTGCTTCAGCCACACTGGCTTCCTTCCTTTTCCTCAAACACAGTAGCCATGCACCTGCCTCAGGGCCTCTGCACCAGCTCGCCCCTCAGCCTGTAACGCTCTTTCCACACGGCTTATCCCCTTCCCTCCTTCACGTCTTTTTTTTATGCTCCCTTTACCAGTGAGGGTTTCACTTATCATTCTAAATGGCACTGGCTTCCCCCATCCTTCCTCCTTGCTGCCACTCCTGACATTCCCTAGACCCCTCTGTGCTCTATTCTTCTCCCCAGCACTAATCTGACTTTCTGAATATTTACTTGGTTGTTTACTGTAACTCCACAAGGATGGGGACTTTATCTCCATTGTTTACTATTCTACCCTCAGCTCTCAGAACAGGCCTGACGCTTATCTGGCACTCAGTAAATATTTGTTAAATACATTAAATTAAATATATTCTGCTTGTGAGTCCTGGACCTGAGACCGAGGGCAGAGAGAGAGAGGGACCCTTTTCTGGGCACTTGCCTTTTGCCTGAGTTACAAACTTCAGCATGTCCACCAAAGCTTCACCGTCTCTCTGGAGTTCGTAGAATGCCCTGGCAGAATACTGCTCTACTTCTCCTGTTGGCTTCAGTTCCAGTTCAAATCTAAAGATGTTACGATGCGTGTGATGCATAATGTTAGAGCTTTCATGATGGTGACAACGTCCCCAAAACAAGTCAGCCTCAACTGCAACAAAAATCTGGTCCTTATTTAACATTGTCTCTTGTCCTTAACTAATGATGATCTTTACGATCCCTTTCAGTCCCTCTGAAAGCCCAAGGCAAGGGCAGATCCCAGGGTGCCTGGGGTTTTGGACAAGCAGGAGTTGGTTGGTTGTGTCAGCAAAGCTGAGAACGAGGATAAGACTTGTCCTGTAACTCTTATTTTATTTTATTTTATATTTTGGCTGCACTGTGCTGCATGTGGGATCTTAGTTCCCCGACCTGGGATCGAACCTGTGACCCCTGCAGTGGAAGCGTGGAGTCTTAACCACTGGACCACCAGGGAAGTCCCTTGTTGTTTATTTTTTGAGCAAAGACCTCCCTTAGGGGTCATGACGCCTCACCTTCCAGCACCGCCCCACTCCTACCCACCTATGAAGACGCCCACCCTAGACTCAAAGGTTAGGTAGGTACCCTTCAGGTGTGTTGGGCAAAGGACAACTGTTCTAAATAATCAAAGGACGGTGCAAATTCCTGAGGCTGGTGACGTGACATCTACAACACACAGCGTTTTTTCTTGGCCCTGCTCGGTTGCCATAAGGTAGGAGGTAAGCATGTGCTGGGTGGGGACACTGAGACATCTCTGACCTGCTGTCCCCAGTCAGCGGGTAGTAGGAAGAAGAGTCTGTGGAGCTGGCGTTGGAATAAGCAACCGTGGTGCAGTAGTTCAGGCCAATAAAGAAAGGCTTGCAAGTTGACCAGGACTGCCTGTTATCAACGAGAGGTGGGATCACTTCCGTTTTGGTGGTAGACACCAGATGCAATGTGTTACTGGTGAAGGAAGAAAAAATCTGAGTTATCTTCAAGTCACGGACCGAAATGAACATCACTGATTCTCGCAGCACAAACGCCCCCTTATCCTGCCCTCTGTCTCCCCTCTGTCCACACCCACCTCAGATTCTTTGATTTACTCAGAAACAAAGAAAAGTAAGAACATTAACAAGGCTAACAATCACGGTGACTCTTACGTTTCCTGAAACAACTTGCACTAAGATATTGCACTAAGTTCGTCACATTTGTTATCTGTAATTTCCACAACAGTGGGCATTAAGAGTCTCCTTTTACAGAGGAAAGAGGCTCAGAGGGGTCAGTAATCATCGCTGGGATCGGACCTCAGGGCTGCCCCTTCCTCCCTAAAGTGTGGATAAGAGGTGTCCTGCTTCTCTTTCCTCTGAAATCTCTCTCTACTAGCTTCTTTCCACCAGCATTAAACATGCTCAAGTTTCTTCTCCCACTGTGTGCGCACACACACACACACACACCTCTTTCCTTCCCTTCTAGCCCCCTCTTGTCTCCCTCACAGTCAAGAAATTTGTCTGCCTTTGCAGTCTCCACTTTCTTTCAACACCCATCTCACTGGACAGGGATCTGACTTTCACCCCCATGGTGCTTCTGGAATTGCTTTCATCAGCAGCTCCAGTCAGCTCCAAAGGACATTTTGAGGCTTTGCCTTCCTTGATCTCTTGGAAGCATTCAGTAGAGTTGCTCACTTATGGCCAGATTAAGACTTTTGAACCCGAACCCCCTGAAAAGATTATGGTATCCTCCTCCCAAGTACGTACTTAAAAAATTAGTAAGTGCCAGAAAGTTCAACAATGTCCTGATTTCATCCAAGGACGAAAGGATCTTTGATATATCGTGTTCTTTTCTCAGTATTGTTTCCTCATCTTGGGGTGCCCTAAGACCAACGTTTGCTGGTGGGCTGGGACCCTACGTGCCAGCGTTGGCCTGTCTATGGGGTGATCCACCCCGTGGCCACTCCTGGGCTTCTGGGCCCCTTTCCGGCTTTGGTCACCCCTTCTCACTCGTTGCTGCTTATTCCTCTCCCCTTCTGGTGTGTCTGTTCTGCCTGTTTCTGCCCTAGTCCCTCATGCCTTACTCTATACTAACCACTGTTGGACTTCAACCGCCGCTATGTGCCAGTGATGCCCAGATCTGTATTCAGAGCTCAGACCTTTTCACTGAGCTCAGACCCACGGGTCCGCTGACGCCTGGGTGTTCTCGTCGGCTGGCTCACAGGACTTCCAGTGCAGCGTGTTGAAAATAGACTTCGTCATTGTCCCCCACGCCAGCTGCTCTTCCTCTTTAGTCCTTATTTCAAAGAAGGGCACCCCTGACTCCTCCTGCCTCTTTCTCCGCCCCCCCACGACCACCATATTCAGTCAGTCAATCACCAAGTACTTGTGTTTCTACCTCCTAAGGATTTCTGGGGTTGGCTCACTCATCTGTCAACCTGGCCCTTGTCGGGTGTGGCCACTATCGTCTCCCTCCTGTATGTGATTGGAACAGGCTCCTGACTGGTCTCCCTGTTGCCAGTCATGCCTCCTTTCCACCCATTTCCCGCTCTGGAGTCAGAGTTTTCTAAAGCACCGACCTTATTTTACTTATGCTCCCACTTGAAACCCTTTTGCCTTCAGAAGAGCCCAATCTCCCTAAGACGGCTCACAGGCTGACCCTTGCCAGCCTCTCACTTCCTCTCTCACCATGCTCCCCATGTACTTGACCTCATGGAATTTCTTGTAGTTCCCAAACCGTATCATTTTTCCTTCAGGCCATTTCATGTGCTTTTCTCTCTGCCTGGGAACAGTCATTCCTTTCTCTTCTGTCTGCATAACTCCGACACAGCTTCCAGGGATCAGCTCAAGTGTGGCTTTCTTCAGAAGGTTTTCCCTAACTGCCACAGGCTCCGTGATATGTCATTTCATGGTCCTCTCCTGCTTCCTCTAACCGAGCCCTCACTCGATAGTCACTGCTGCCTCACTATATCTGAATGGACAAATTAATGTGTCCAAAATATGGAAACTAAGGTAAATCAACGTTTGAAGATTTCATTGAAAATGGAGCTCTCGATAGGAGGCAGCATCCCATAATCAGGAGAGTAGGACTTCCATGCTTCATGCACTGAACTAGCCACTGCAAATCAGTATGTCCTTTGGTGGTTTTCCTGGGAAAAATACCCATTTCCCAAAGATGACTTCTCTATAGCTAGTGCTTCTTCATTCTCAAAACAAACAACAAGAAAACACAACCTAACAGCAACTAATTAATCAGTAGGTCTTAAGTCTCATCTTAGTAAAATGTGAAAAGTCGAGGAAACTGTAATTACATACTGAGTCTAGGCCAGGTTAAAAATAGGTAATCCAGTACCTTCTCTCTCTCCAGCCACCACCGCCCCCAGATCCACTGGGGCCTGAATTATCTCAATCAGCTGTCTAGCCTGGCCAAACCCTGTAGTCATAATTCCTTCTTTCAGACTGGCTCATCAGATCTAACTGAAAGAATTACCTGCCACTGAACAGCCTGACTGGCCTCTTAGGAGAAGGAACGATGAACTCCAGCTGCCCAGCTTTCAGGGCTACTCTCGCCTCCAGGCCTGTCTCATGGAAGAAGTTGGTGTTCATCTGGACCCCACTCCTAGCAAAGTCCGGAATGATGATGCCCATACTTGTCACAAACTCCACAGACACAGACGGCTTTGTCACCAGTTCTGCCTGTATCTGTAAGTCACAAAACAACCTATTCAGCTTTGTTAAATAACCTCAGTCCCCTGCAGTCAGATCAGCCATCCTTCCCACCCCTGGGCAAATATCTCTGAATGGCTCACACCAGAGGAAACGTTACTGCGATTCGTTTGTAGGAGGAAAAGCCAAGTTCTCAGTCGTCCAGGGCCAGACTGATACCCAGGAATAGCAAGTGCCCAAGTTAACTTGAAGCATAACAAGACACAAGGACGACAGAAACAGCTGAGTTCTCATGCTACTGCCGTGCCCCAGCAGGACTAGCAAGGTGGGGCATCCTAGTGGAAGCCTGACGTTTGTCGTAACAGTTAACGAGGTGATTCCAATGGTGACGCACTTCATCTTGAACTGGAAACACATTTTTTAACTTGCACAAGACACCCACCCTGGAGGAAAAGAACAACCTACGGAAGGAAAAAGTGGACGGAGTCTTACACTGGCTACTTCCAGTTTCACTCCAGCCTTGATTCCAGGAGTGATGACTCCAGAGGAGGACACCTGCAGTTGTAATCCAAGTCCGGTGGGGAGTTCAAAGGCATTGTCCATGAAGATGTAGTGAAGAAACAAGTCACCCTTTGAACCTTTCCTTACGAGCTCTTTAATCTGTAGATCCGACAGGGGAGACGAAAAGTACGCCTCATCAAAGTGGGCTTTGTGAAATGCGACCTCCCCCCCCATTAGACAATGGTTATTCTTCTTTATCCAGAAAGGAAGGGACCAGCATATTTTAATTAGCTGAATAGTTTAATAAGATGAATGATGATTGATTTCAACAAATTGGGATACAGAAAATTGCCCTGTGTAAATACCACATTGTTTTCAACTGGTGATTTAGAAGGCATTTCAGAATATTTCTGGGCCTCTGAGATTTATGAACTTTAAATATCACTGCATAGCATGGCTTAATTCTGATTTTCTGGAGTCTAAATGTAAATGAGGGTTTAACTTGCAGCACAATATATTATGGTAAAACCGATTTTTAAAAACTGATGAGCTGGGACTTCCCTGGTGGTCCAGTGGCTAAGACTCCGTGCTCCCAATGCAGGGGGCCTGGGTTCGATCCCTGGTCAGGGAACTAGATCCACATGCTGCAACTAAAAGATCCTGCACACCACAATGACGATCCCGCAGGCCGCAACTAAGACCCAGCACAGCCAAATAAATAAATAAATATTTTAAAAAATAATAAAAAAACCAAAACTGATGAGCTATTTAGATGATGTACATACAAGTATGTATTGTTCTTTGTTCTTTATAACACACCTGCAAAATAACTTGAGATCTCTTTTATTAAAGCCACATTATTATTCATTATATCCTAGGGAGTATACTTGGATATTTTCTCCCTTTTTAATAAATTAATAATTATAAAACACTATAGGGACTTCCCTGGTGGTCCAGTGGTAGAGAATCTACCTTACAATGCAGGGGACGTGGGTTCAATCCCTGGTCAGGGAACTAAGACCCCATATGCTGCGGGGCAACTAAGCCCGCGCACCACAACTACTGAGCTCACGTACCTCAACTAGAGAGCCTGCGTGCCGCAAACTACAGAGCCCATGCGCTCTGGGACCCACACGCCACAACTACAGAGCCCATGTGCTCTGGAGCCTACACGCCACAACTAGAGAGAAGCCCATGTGCCACAATGAAGAGAGAAGCCCACGCGCAGCAACGAAGAGCCCGCGTGCCACAACTAAGACCTGACGCAGCCAAAAAAAAAAAAAAACTTAAAAAAAAAAAACCCTATAGTTCATATTTAGATAGTGGATTACAGTTTTCTACATATGTTGTTTCATAATCACTGCATCGTTTCAATATTAAAAGGAACCTGTAGCATAGGTAGAGGGAGACACACTTAACATTGTTTTCCAGATGAACAAATGAACGCTGTTAAAAGATACATCTAACATGATGAATAGCTTAATTTCCAAATGTTATCAATCCTTAGGATCCAAGAATCATCTTCACTGAAATTCAAGACAAACCTGCCTCTCTGAAGGATGTACAAGCACTTTCTCTGGTTTGTGTGGCTGGGGTCTTAAGGGAGCCTGGGAGACCTAAAAGGAGCCCAGGCTAATCCCGTCACCCACTCACCATCTGAGGAACCCCCTGCAGGGTACGGGCACCGCTGAGCAGCAGCCTCCCCAGGAGCTGGAGGTCCTGGAGCTTGACAAAGCCAAGCTCTTCGCCCAAGATGTGGAGGTAGGCTCTGGCTTCTGGGAAGTCTTCGGATTTCAAATCTTTGATCAGCTTCTCAGCGTTGAGCATAATTCCGTTGACCATGTCCTGGGATTTTAACAACAAAACGTCTAGTGAGGTGTGAGTGTTGTCAAACAAACACCCATAGATTTAGATGTGGGACCTACCTGCTGCAGCCGGGATGGGCCTAAACACAAATGCTCAAGGCGGGGGCACAGGGCAGACACTGAAATCAGGCTCCCACCTTTTATCAGAAGGTAGATACTAGCTCCTCCAGACTGAGACGAAGACGCTCAGGGACAACGGCGCTTCCACTCTGCTCTTAACTTGAATGATGTAGCCATGGTAAGGGACGCCTTCCAGGATGCCAGGATCCCAACGGCTCCCCAAGATTAGAAGACCCTCTGTCTGCCAACCCCTCCCCTGCTTACTCCCTCTCTCCTTTGACGAGGCAAAAACACTAGGGGTTTCTTGGGAAAGCATAGCTGCTACATACATTGGCCAAAAGCTTGAAAAACACCTGGTCTAGGTAAGTTCTTATCTAGGTAAGTTCTTAGAGATTAGGATTCCATAGACTGATGCTTGGGCATTGAGGAAGAAAAGAGTGATTGACTGAAAGGCTCCAAACAGATCAAAGACCCTCAGCCTCAAGTGGAGGTAAGTAAATTAGGAGACAGAGGTGGGACCATTTGCGAGCATGGAGGAGTAAATTATGGCCCTGCTTCTCAAACTGAAATGTGCACACCAGTTCCTTGGGGGTCTCGTTAGAGTGCAGGTTCTGATTCAGCAGAGCCCAGTGGGGCCTGAGAACCTGCATTTCTAACAAGCTCTCATGTGATGCCAATGATGACCACACTTTGGGTAGCAAAAAGCTAAAGCATAAGAAGCTCCAGATCATACAATCTATTTTCTACTCCTTAAGTGGAGGCTCATGCTAGCTTCTCATAAGCTAGTGCAGTGGTGTGGGTGAGAGCCAAAGAAGGTAGTTAGTAATAATGAAAACATGAAAATAAAGAGTATAATACTATCTGCTTCCTGAGTAATCAATTTAAGAGTCAGGCACTTGGCTTCGCTTTTTACATACTTCAGTTCATTTAGTCTTTAAATATCCTCGTGAAGGGTACGGATTATTATTAGCAATCTGGGGATGTGGAAACAGACATAACATCAGGCAACTTGTCCAGGTATGCAGAGCTTGAAGAGAGTGAGGTTAGATTTCAAACCCATGCCCCAGAGTTCATACTATTATGAACTCTATGTTAGAGAGCCTCTAATGTTAGAGAGCCTCTAATTATGTTAGGCCTCTAATGAGTCTGGATGTGGGTAGACTGAATCTCCAGGAGGCCCACACCCACAGAGGATACTGGCTCTTATCCTCACTGGACTGGTTAATAATAGCCATAGTTGTCACTTCAGTTAGATAGTACCTTGGTGACTTCCAGGCTTAGACAAGAACGTTTTCGCATTGAAACCCAAAGCTTTCATTGAGAGGATACTTAACAGAAACATACCTGCTCACGTTTATCCTCTTTGTTGTAGCCAAAGTGATCCACCAAGACCTTGGAGACATGATCAGGAACTTGACCATCAACCCAGTACAAAGCCTTGTTGACACTGTCTGGGAAAAACCCTTGCTTGCCAAAAAGAGCTTCCAGTGTTGGCTCAAAGCCTTTTCCTTGCAGACCAATCTGAGAAAGAAAATCAGGCAAGAAAATGCCATCATGTTTCTCTGTTGTCTGTCAGCCTTCCATTCCCCTCTTTATGCCCAATTCATTAAACAAGTATTCGGTGACAACTCCAGGGCAGGAGCTGAGCTTAGCACTCCACGTGAGTTGTCTTATTTAAATCTCAGCAGAATCTTGACAGGCAGAACTTATCGCTTGCCTGTTTTCTGGAAGAGGCAGCTAAGGTTCAGAGAGCATAAATAGTTACACCAAAGATTCAGAGTTGGGAGTGGACTTGGGGTTTGAACCAGAGCCGTCTGACTGTGCAGCCCATGCACTTCCTTGGATTTGGGGTCTAAGGGCTTCTCTGAGACATCTGCATTTCCATTCATATAAGGAGTCATGCTTCAGATGGCCCCTAGTGGGGAGGCAGGAAGGCAAGGGAGGAGGGAAAGAAGTGATGGTACCACTGCCTGATGATTCCTGTTCCTCTGTAGCTGGCTCACGGCTCCCTTGATTTGACTTTATGATGTAGAACAGAATGGCCTAGAAAACATAAGGCTCTGCTTCAATCTCACACATACCTCAAAGAGGTCAGCTGGAGCAAATCCAAAGGCTGAGAGGGTCATTTTCAGCATGCTTTCTTTAGGAAGGTAATTACTTGTATCAAATATAAGATTCCCTTCGATTCTGCCCGAGACTGGGTCAAGTGATGGAAGAGAAATAGATTTGGAAAGGTGATAGTTCCGGGAAAACTTTCTGAAGTCCATGACAGTCGGAAGTTGAGATGTTTTCAGAGCTTCTTCCACTAACTTTTTCAACCTAGATGAAGAGGAGGATATTGTGAGCCGACACACATCACGTTACTCTTCCACCCCCAAGTAAATATGGATTTCCAATCGCTACCAAGCTATTTGGGTTTCATTTGCCCCAAGAGCTTGGCTCAGATCTGCCACCCTTTCACCCAGATGTTTGTTCCAGAAGAAAGAACAATGTATGAAGGGCAGGCAGTGGCTAAATCAGAATTGAGGTTTGGAATTTCAGGCCCCTGTGGCAGATGGGGACGACTTCACTCACTCCTGGACATACAGCTCTTCTGAGTTTAAGATGTTGGCGATGTGGGAAGCCACAAAGTTCTTCACTTGCTCATTCTTTTCCCGTGTGAGGAGTTGGGTGATTTTGTTAATATCTGACTGGGAAGGGCCGCCCATCAGCATGAGATAGGCAGCCAGTCGCTTATCCCCCGGAGAGGTGTCATCGAGGAAAGTCTGAAGTAGGACTTCCCGGACCTGTAGCCAAAAGAGGAGACTGTTATCACTGTCAGAACACAGAACATGCCTGGCAAACGTGCCTGGTCTTATTATGCGCAAGTTGAATTTCTCTCTAAGAATCCTTCAAACGCTGGTACTGAACCTTCTTGCCTGTGTTCCCCCCAGAGCAACCAGCTGAAGGAAGTGTTCTCAGAAGACACCTATCAGATGCATGTTGAATTCAACTGCATTAAAATACACAAGTTATGGCCAAGTTACAACTTGTCGGAGATCTGCCACTAACTGAAGATAAAGTTGTTTTAACATAGATTATCTCAATATGAGGATAAAGGCGGGAAGGGACAGTGAGAATTTGGTACTAATAAGTCAGGTTGTCTGCAAAGCTCTGGAGCCACTGCCACTTTCTGGGGCCAGTTTGACTATCCTAGTCTAGGGAAACTGGGGAAAAATCAGACATGTTTTCCCAAGATGGGAACGATGGTCAATCTGGTGGGAGGACAGCATATAGTGAACAGCTCACACTCCGCCTGCTGGAGTAGCAACAAGCTCAAATATTTCTCTCACGTCCACCTTACTGCTAGGCAGTCACCAGGTGTGTTGAAAGTTGCAATTAAAAAGCAGTAGAATAAAGTCACTAGAATGATGAGATTTAGAATCTCATTCCAAATCCTTGTTAGTCTGAATAAACTTTTCACTTTCAGTCCTCTTCTGTGGACTTTACCTCGTCTCTAAGCTCCATTTTCCGCAGGGCCTGGATGGCAGCCTTCTGAATCAGCAGTGATGGCTGTCTACTTTTGATACATTTCAGGACTGAAGATTGGAGTTTTGGGGTTAGTTGCTCCATGGTTCTACCAATATTTCCAATGACCTGCATTGAAAAGAAACAAGAGGGAATCAGGGCACAGAAGAAGTGAGGGGTGTACAGGAAAACTGCATTTCATACAAAAAACTGAAAATACCCTCAGAATCAAGTAGATGTGATCTTCGTTCCCAGTGCAGTCATTGCGAATCTGTTCCGACAGGTAATCAGCAATTTCCAGCAGGTCCTGTGTCCCCGTAGGGTTTGTCTTATGATAGCTACAGAATAAGAGGTAGGATTCAGCGAGCATAGCCAGATTTATCTTAAAATATACACTTATATTTGCTGATTTCTTATTTCAAATCATTACTCTCAAAATGAGCAGTAGAAAAACAAAAGAGTAAGCATCATAATTTGAAAGTGGAGGGAGGGTACAAACTTAATACAGAGAAGCGGGGTCTTCCTTAGCTCCTACGAGGAGAACCAGTGTAGAACTCACTTGTTGATCACGTGACTCAGAGCATAAAATGTGGCCCGGCTCTGCTGCTCCTTTGCCATGTTAAAGATTGTTTGCAGCCTCTCGGCAGAGGGCTTTGGGATCAAGGCCACCAGGTAGGTCACAACATCTATCAGAAGGGGGTTGGCTTTCTCACTTTTCAGCCACTGGAGGATGTGAGTGTAACACTGGGGCTGTCCGCATTGAATCAAGGCTTGTAAAGTGATGGGGCTGAGAAGAAAAGGGCAGAGAGAGTTATAAACATCACCTTCTAGGCAGCTAAAATATCCTTGGCCCGTGGTGTTCCCTCTGTCAGGAATGCCCTTATTCCCCTTATTCACAATCCAAATCCAACCATCTTCCAAAATCTAACTCAGATCCCTAGAACCAGAAAGGCTTCCCTATAAGCATTATCCACCAGAGAAGCACCACGGAGCAAAGCCTGAAGAAGGACCCCCTGGATTCAACATCCAGAAAGGTCTGTCATCCTTTGGTCAGAACACAGAACATGCCAGGCAAACACTCATCCAGCCTTCAGTCCCTTCTCTGGTCTTCATGGCACTAACAGTGAGTGCATTGGAGTAAAGAGAAGGCACGGTATTATTTTGTTTGCCTGAGTTCTCTCTCCTCTAGCCTATAGGCTTCCAGAGAGCACAGACTTCTTTTTCTCTCAAACACTCCAGGGTACCCATTACAGAACTAGGAATTAGAAGATACACATCAAAATGTGGGAAATATTTTCCTCCTGTCTTAATACACAAATACGTATCTACCTTGGATGCAATGTGTGTATGTGTGTTTTGCCCATGGAACTCTAGACACCTTAGCCGATACTTCTCTATCCAGTAAACGTTAACTGACTGACTAATTGATTAACTGGGTTGAAATTTCAGTGGTCCCTGAGATTCTCTGTTTGGCCGAGGTCTCAGCCAGCTACCACAGGTGTATAATCTATGAAAGATTGAGCTGCGACCATTCAAGAAATACCTGGACACCTCGATCAGCTTTGGCAAGAGGGATGTGACTGCCTCATTGCTGAGGGCTCGCAGCTCAGTCACCAGTTTATGGAAGAGGTTAGCTCTCTGGGCGTTCTGCTCAGAGACATCCAGTTTCTGCAGCTCCTGGAGGGTCTTCACGATGGCCTCGGCCTGCTTTGGAGGTGATGTGGACTTGGTGCTCTCAAAGGCAAGACCCACCGCCTCGGCACCTGGAAGGAGGAATGTGTCAGAGGGATTCTTGCTTACCTCTGCTGCTCACCCTCATCTTTGTACTGGAAACTGGAGATCAAGGAGGGGTCAGCAGAGGGGAAAAGAAAAGAAAACTATCCAGTACTCTACTTGATACCCATTACGTATCTATCTGGCTCTGTGCTAGGGGTCTGACTTCAGTGTTTTCATTGACTCATCACACTGTCCCTGAGGGTATTAGTATTTCTCAATTTAAAGATAAGGGGGGACTTCCCTGGTGGCGCAGTGGTTAAGAATCCACCCGCCAGTGCAGGGGGCAGGGGTTCGAGCCCTGGTCCGGGAAGATCCCACGTGCCGCGGAGCAACTAAGCCCGTGCGCCACAACTACTGAAGCCCGCGCGCCTAGAGCCCGCGAGCCACAACTACTGAGCCTGCGTGCTGCAACCACTGAAGCCCGTGCGCCTACAGCCCGAGCTCCACAACAAGAGAAGCAGCCACCTCAGTAGAAGCCCGTGCACCGCAACAAAGACCCAATGCAGCCAAAAATAAATAAGTAGAATAAATAAACTTATAAAAAATAAAAAAATAAAGATAAGGGAACTAAGACCCAGAAGCGAGCCACTCACCTTGCCCAAGACCTTTCTGGGTGTGAGAGGCAGAGCTGGAACTGAATCCAGGCTTTTGTGACTCTGGTATTGGATAACCCTTCTGCCTAAAAGACCTGGTGAGGAGGCGCTGCTGCTGATGTGGCAACAGTTGAAGCTGACTCACTGCTGCTCGCCCACCCTTTCTTCCAGGGGGATCTAATGGCAGTTTGTGGGGGAGGGGAAGACGCTTTTGTGTCCCCTTCATCACCCTGCTCTCACCTGTGCCAGGGAGGCAGGTGAATCAGCACGGAAATACGGTGCAGTGGAAGGAGTCCACTTAGGTTAGAGTAGACCTGGAGGCCTATTTTTCACCACCTCTAATAGTCTGTGACTGTGAACACATCACTAAGCCTCTCTCTGGGTCCCTCTCCCCTTTGATGGGTATAAAAGCACACGTTACTACCACCTGACATCACAGGTTGCTGAGAACAACGAGGTAAGACATACGACAGCTTCACGTACAAGACATGCAGGGCTGGGGTTGGACTAGAGGTCTCTATAGTTCCTGTCAGCTCTAAAGACTGATCCCTGACCCTGAGGGTCTCTCTCACTTGCCCCACCCTGTCCAGGCCCCAGGCCTTATCATGGGGTGTATGAGATTGTCAGATCTACCAAAGGTTGACTTAGGAAACCAGTTTCCTACTTACAAAAACCCAGGTAGCTTTGGGGAACTCCCTTTCCTTTATCCCATTGCCACCTGACATTCTGAGGCGAATATGCTTTCTCAGTAGAACGGCCCACAGCCAGAACACTGGAGCCCATGACCTCATCACCAGCAGACATTTCATCGGGCCCAGCAAGGAGCTAAGCCATGGCTGGTACATCGTGGGCAGATTTCCCAGCCCTGGCAATCAGGTGCACATAAAGTCTTACCTTCATCAAAGAAGCGGCCGTTGATCTTAGGTGTGTCTTCAAGCTTCAAAGTCTGTGTAACCTGTGCCGTCATCCCATACTTATTCCTGGTAACAAAGGAGGCACGTCATGTCGTCAATGGCCGGCTCCCCAGACCATTCTGTTCTTTTCACGTTGAATGTTTCCCCCACCTCTGCTTCTACCCAAATTCTGCTCACCTTTCAACCCATAGTTATAGCCAACTGTCCTTCACAGGTGTAGAGAACAAACAGATAGATACCAAGGGGGGAAGGGGGGTGGGATGAACTGGGGCATTGGGATTGACATATATATACTACTATGTATAAAATAGATAACTAATGAGAACCTACTGTATAGCACAGGGAACTCTACTCAGTGCCCTGTGGTGACCTAAATGGAAAGGAAATCCAAAAAAGAGGGGATATATGTATATGCATAGCTGATTCACTTTGCTGTATGACAGAAACTAACACAACATTGTAAAGCAACTATACTCCAGTTAAAAAAAAAAAAGCCAACTGTCCTTGATCCCCCTGGTGAACAGTACCACCTCCTTCTGGTCATGTTGGCTGTCCTTCCACCAGAAGGACACATGTACCTTACACCCTCCACCATTCTGGAGCGCCCAGAGGGAATGGACTAACATTGTGCTTTGAAATCCCTTTGCGCCTCCCACAGCACAGTGCCAAGCCTATAGCAGTTACTCAATATACATTAGTTGACTGACCAGTTTTCAGGATGGATTTGGGTACACAAGTCTCTATGCCAATTACCAAATCTTCTGCAAAGCCTTTATAACCAGGGCAGGCTGTAATGATCCCCAGTTTTTCCTGACCTGTAGCCCTTAAAGTCTGGGTCTCAGCTATCTTTTGTTGGTTCCAAATTATTCTGCATGCCTAAGACTTTCCTACCAAATTGCCTGTTAGCTTGAGACAGGAGGACAGGGATGGGCTCTGCTTTGTACCTCTTCACAACCCCCTCCCAGGCACAGCCTAGCTTGCAAGAGGGCACCTGAGAAGCATTCAGCTCCTACTGGCTCCATAAGTAATGAATCAAGGCTGCAGAGGGTGACCTACTTATAGGAGAAAGGCAGGAACAGGTGTTGCTCCTTGCAGATGGCTTCTGACACGTGCTTCCTCTTAGGGTCCAGGGTGTAGTGGCAGGACTGGCTGCTGCCAATCAGCGTTGACAAGGGGCGGGTCTGTGAATGAGATCAGGGGAGAAGCATCTTCATCAGTCCCTGGGGCTTGAACCTGAGTCTCCTGCCATAGGTATTTACCTTCAGGGAAGAAGGTGGGGGAATAGGGGTTCTGTACCACTAGATAAATTCAGTTAGAGAAGAGAGCTTGGTACTTGACATTTTGACAAGGGGATGCAACAACTTGGCAGATCCAAGGCTGAGTCGAGCTACAGACTCTTCTTATTCTACCCCAGTGGACCTATGATCCTGCACGAAGTACATATGACCTGGTATCCTACACACGCCTGTCCATCCCACCAAACACAAACACTTCACAGCTGCTACTGCTCCTTATGTTTTCTTTGCCTAGAAGTTTTTCTTTGAGATCCCTTATAGCACTAACATTCCATCATTTTAATAATAAAGAGGCTGCTGCCAGTGTGAATAGCAATGCTGGTGTGAAACTCACCAAGCCTTTGATCAAAGCAAGGGGGCTAACTGCCGTGCTAATGGGCTGGAAGTGATCACAATTCTCCAGGTTCCTTTCAATGGATATTTCTGTTGCCACATTTCCCTTCCTTGTTTTAACGGTAACGTCACTGGAGCAGTTTCCATACACGGTGTCCTATGGGAGCAAAAGATACAATTGGTGTATTCAACACGGGGAAACATCTTTAGGTTCTTGGGGTGGGGCTGGGAAAGGAGCCAGGGAGAAAAGGCGGATGCAAAGTGGCTTTGGGAGAAAGCTTCATCCTCTTTGACAGAGCGTGGGCATTGCTGGTTCCAAGGGCGGCCAGAGCTGGAGTGAGAAAACCACTTACAGGTGATCCTGGTTCTGAGGCATCCCTGCCTGCCCTCCTAGGACCTAGCCAGTGCTGGTTTTATATTCTGTGCTCGCAGAGCATTTTCTCTGCTGTTCATTTATGGCTCGTATTCCAATCTGCCTTGTGTTATATGTGTCTTGGTTCTCATCCCAGGTCCTGAGAACTCCCTGAGGAGAGGCCCCTGCAGGATGCAGCCGTGAGTTCTCTGCGAGTAGCACAGGATGGAACTCAGAACATAGTAAGGGCTCAAAAGTGTTAGCGGGACTGAAGTAAATTGAATTCTCTCTCCGATCAAAACCTGAAATTCTTAAAAGAGGCTGGCAAGTAGATTCAATTATTTTCTGTGTTTAAAACACACAGAGGCTATACCTTGTGGAAACAGAACAAAATCAAACAAAGGAGTAGGGTGGTTGGGACTCCCCAGAAACTGCTATAAAATTAGACCCAACCTGCTCAGGCTGCGTGGGCTGAGCCCTCAGTGAGCCCAGAGGCTGGGGCAAGCCCTGGGCACTGTGCTTCACACCAATATCGGGCCTCCCATGTAACTAGCCATGCAGCTGAGTCAATGATCCACCTGATGTATAAGTGGGACCCGGCTCCAATATGTGAAGATGCGTTCAAAGGGCCACTGTTATCAGCTTTCTAAATTCTCACCAGAAACAACACTTGTTTAGCCTCTTCTGTATCCGGGGGAAGCAGGAGGGCAGAGATGATGCCCCTCTTGATGTTCAGGATGTGTTTAGGCTCTTCTTTCTCTGGGTAAAGTAAAACTTGCTTCCCTTCAGGAACAGCCAGCCTGAGATCGTACCTGTGCCAGAGAGAGTGTGGTCACTCAGTGTCCTTTCTCCACCATGAACCTGATGGGCATAAGCTGGGTGGCTTTGTAGCCTCCTTTTTACTTATTTTCTTTTTACATTTTTTCTTCATACATATCAACATATATATATTTTTTCAAGAGCATACAAATATGTATATGCTTTTGGTATTCTTTCATTTCTTTTCCTTCTTTGATTGGCTCACTCATCCTCTCTCTTTTCTACCCACATCGGGTCTCTGCGGTCACACTCCCCCACAGAACAACCTACTGGGCATCCCCCATTTGTATCTCCACACTCAGACAATCCCGTATAGAAGCGTGGGAGTGAAAACACCTGCATAGAAAGAGTTTGTCGTTCCTTGTTTTATCCAAATGGGATGCTATTATGCATGCTTGTCTTTATCTTGCTTTTCTCATTTAATTATACTCCATGAAAATCCTTCTGAGTCATTTGGTAGCGCTCTAACAGATTCTTTTTAAAAAGCTGTACAACGTTCCATTCTGTGGTTATATATACTTTATTCATAGTCCCCTGTTTGATGGCATTCACTTTCTCTTCCTAGATTTTTTAGTTTTTTTTTTCCACACGAACAACACTGAAATAAACATTTTTATGCATCTATTGTCACACATTACTACTTTTCTTTTCATGGGCTAGAGTCCCAGCATTTGAAATTGCTGTGTCAAATGCTACAAGTATTTTTAATTATAGTAGATATTGACTAACGGCACTCATTCTCACCAACAGTGCACTAGGGTACACTTTTCCTCATAGGCTTGTTAGCAACAAGTGCTATAGCTGTTGTCAATTTCTGTAGTCTTAATGGGTATAAGGTGATAAGTATCTCATTGTTACATTAATTGCATTTCCCGACCACTGGCGATTGGAGCTTCTTTCCATACATTTGTTGGACATTCATTCACTCTTTTATATGATCTCAGGCCATGTCTAAAGCCTGGGTCAACTCTGATCTAAGGGACCTTTCTCTGGGGACTTCCTTAGGGGGTTTCACATGGCCTGGCAGCACCTGCTCTAGTTAAGTCAGAGTAAAGAAAAGAAGACCAGGCATGTTTCCCACAGCTGTCCATCCTCTCAGAAAATTGCAGACACTGATGCAGGCTCACAGGAAAGCCTTGAGGTGGCCAAAAGCAGGAGTCCTTTTTTGCAGGAGGGTAAGGACCACAAAGGAACTGTGACTCCCTTCTGTCGCTGCACCCCACTCCCTCAGATACATCTAAGTCTTGGATAAAATAAGATGTATTGGTAAGAGACAGAAGCATCAAGGCCCACTCTGGCTTCCGAGTCTGATGTTTAACAAACTGAAAGAAGGGCACGGAGGGGGGGGAGTTTCCGATGTTACCAAATCAACAAATCCATGACTGTCTGTATTTGCACACACTCAGGACACTACAAACTGTGATCTGGAGATGAGGCAGGGATGATCAAAAAATCTAACAGGGCTTCCCTGGTGGCGCAGTGGTTGAGAGTCCGCCTGCCGATGCAGGGGACATGGGTTCGTGCCCCGGTGCGCGAAGATCCCACATGCCGCGGAGCGGCTGGGCCCGTGAACCATGGCTGCTGAGCCTGCGCGTCTGGAGCCTGTGCTCCGCAACGGGAGAGGCTACAACCGCGTACCGCAAAAAAAAAAAAAATCTAACAACCAATACAACGTGAACACTGATCAGTCAGAAGTGATGCCAGTCATAAACAAGAGGAATGGCCTGGTCCGTGTGCACTGGCAAAATGCCAGCCCTGGAGGGAGATCAGCTCAGGCCTCAGCTCTCCCTGGACCCCTTGAAGCTGGTGTCCTCTGCTGAGCAGGCCCTGCACTGCCATGTTTGGCCACAGCAAGTCCTGCCGGGACCCTGTCTGAAGACTACGAGGCGTAGTCTTGTTTCATTCTTTAACCGTGAGTTCACTTGTTTAAACAAACCATCTCAGCTTTACTGTCTCAAGGAGTTTTAAAACGTGAGATCTTTTAGAACCACATTTAAATGATAATTAGGGGAACTTCAGTAGGGGAGGGTAAATACTGCTTCTCTCTTTTGATTGTTGTGAAAACTCAGCAATTCCCTGATCCATGGTGAACAGAGAATACCAATACTTACACTCACATACGTGCCCAACATAAACACACACACTCATGCCTCAGTGGACACACACCCACACGCTCATGTGCGACACGTGCAGCGGTACTCAGAGCTCAGAAGTGTGAATGCACAGGCCCACGTCTTACTTGGACATGGCGGCAGTAAACTCCTCAGAGTTCTTGGCCTTCTTCAGCAAGGCCTTGCCCTCAGGGTTGAAGCCATACACCTCTTTCAGGGTGCAGAGGCTTGTCTTCAGGATGAAGTTGCAGAGTTGGGGGACCTCCATCTCAACCTGACAACAGAGGGGAACAGCACATTAAGACTCTCCACCAAGAACACCAGATCCCCCCTCAGCCCAGGGCTTTCTGGCCTTTTCCATGTCCTAGGGTACCATGCTTCTGAAGTTTTCCCCTATGCATGCAAAGGATGATATCTTTATTGGTTCTAAATGTACGCGCTTTAAAGATGTACAACTGGCTAGAAGAAAGGCAGCCTAGGAGTGAGGGTTTGGAAGAAAACCAGGAGGCAGGAGGAGGGCTATCATTGCTTTCAACAGCGAATGTTTCCTTAACATAAATAGAAAAACCAAAAATCCAAGACCACTGTACCTATCAGGGCCTATTCAGAGCTTTGCATGCAGCTGTAGTTTAAACAGATCCCTAGTTGTTATCCAGCACTGTTTAAAGAACTTTCTGCAGTGCTGGAAATGTTCTATATTCTCACTATCCAACATGGGGGCTGCTAGGCATAGGTGCCTATTGGGCATGTGAAATGTGGCTAGTGTGACTAAGAATCTGAATTTTTACTTTCATTCAATTTAAATAGCCACACGTGGCTAATGGCTACCTTATCTGACAGCCAGACGCTGGGACCCTAGAAAGAAGAGGGTGGCCCAGCCTGACTTCTCTTTCCCACACGAACCCCAATAGTGGCCCTTAGATCTGTTCCACAGGAACATGGATAGGAGTACAGTCATTCTCAACAATAAGTAGTAGCAGATACTATTTGACTTAGATGATAAAAATCGCTCTCCAGAATGCTTTCCTGGGATGCTCACCTCCCTTGGCTCACCCGCTGGACATCTCTCAACATATTAAATCTTCTGGTCTGCAATCCTGATATTCTAGATCACATATTCTAATTACATCTTGGAAGCTAATGGGAAAATACACCTGGTGGGTAAATTTTTTTTTTCTGTGGCAGAAAACTTCTCAGCAAAGTGGCTGACTTTCAAACTGAGGGCCAGTCCAGCACTTGGAGATTACGACAGTCCTGGCACAAGCTGGTTTGCTCAGCCCCGGGCTCCAGGGCCCTCCATCTCCCCTCATACCTTGCAGTTGATCTTGGTGGAACTTCTTGAATCAGCAGTCCCGGGGACTCCACTGGAACTCTCAGCCTCATAGTTGTACACATATTTCCTGAGGTGCTTGAATCGCGTTGCATCTTCTGCAATGAGGAGAAGTCAGTCAGCTACACAGCAGGAATAACTCGCCCGAGGACAGTCAGTCCTGGGCAGGGAGGGGTAGTGGCAAAGATAATAAAAAATGGTAATTAAACTCAAATTATTTTTTATTAATTTTCCTTTATAGATTTAGCTTCTGCATTATGATTTTGCTGAGGCTAATATTTAAATTAGCTGGTAATCCTTGAATATATAATCTGAGACACAAGGCAGGGAGTGTCAAGTAATGAGGCTCAGAAAGTCTATAGGAAAGACTTCCTGGAAAATTAAGAGTTGATAGCATAGAAGCAAATCTCTCTCATTGCCTTTTCAGCTTGAAAATACCATAATTCTGTGGCTCTTTTTTGATTCTACCAAACATCTGAGGCTAAGTTCACTAAGCGTTAAGAGTATCCGGCTGATTTAAGAAACCCCCAAGAAGGAATTTCCGGAGGTTTCCACAGGGCGTGAGAGGCATTTTCTGAACAATTTGAGAAAAAGAACATTTGGGTTCTGAGCCCAGATGCAGTGATGCCAGACGCCCACGAGATGGCAGTGCTGCTCCATCAGAGGGCAGCCTCCGGCTCTTGGGAGAACACAGGGTACCACTGCAAGGCCAGCTCCTTTGACCCCTAGGGGTCAGGTAAATACAAAGGGGTGGGCATCTGGATTTCTGCACAAAGGTTAAAGTCAGCATTTCCTCACCTTCCTGCGCTTCAAATTAATGATTAGCCCCTGACAAACAGGACAGATGTCTCTTTAAATTGTCTATGGACCAACAGTTGGCGGTCCCTTCCCCACCCTACTCCCAGGCTGAACTTTTAGGACCGATGGGAAGGGTGGGTAGAAGAGAGCGGAGACCCCTTGGAGGGGGTCAGAGGCTCAAGGAACTGGCTTCTTGGGCTCAGAGCAGGGTACGCCAATCACAGCATCACAGCACTTAAGTGGCCTGAGGTGCAGGGGGATGGGTGGGGGATGGGTGGGGGATGGGTGGGGGATGGGTGGGTGGGGGATGGGTGGGTGGGCCCTTCCTTGCCCCTGCGGGAAATGCCTTACTTGGGCAGCTCGGGCTGACATTTTCCAGCACGGTGTCTCCTGTAAGAAAGGGAGAACGACAACTGTGGGTGTTCCCGTCCTTTCAGATGGGTCCTAGCGTCTGACGGGGACGACAACTGCAGAGGACTTTGAGTGTCTTGGAGGGAAGCAGGTTTTGAGGAACCCAATCCCCAGCCCCACCCATTACCTGAGTCTGGAGAAGCCACCCAGCTGGTCCTGTGCCCCTGCCCCCCGACCCTGTGGCCGTCCTCCCTCTGACCCAGGCCCAAGCTGCCCCAGCCCCCGCCCGTGCCCTGGCTTCCGCCCCCCACCCCCGGCCTGGCGCCCCAGCGGCCGGGGGGGCCTCACTCACGGGCCCGGGCGCTGGCGGCAAGCAGCAGCAGCAGCAGCAGCGGCAGCAGCGCAGGCCTCGGGGGGCCCATGGCCGACCTGACCGGCGGCTCCCTCCCGTCCGCTGGCTGGGCCTGGCCTCCGCGCTGCTCGCTGGCTCCTTAGGGACCGGCGCCCACTGGCAGCAGCTCCGCACCCGCACCCGCCTTGGGAATGCGGGGCCGGCGCCCGGGCCCTATTTATATGACGCCGCCCGCGCAGGGCTGCAGCTGAAAGAGCGCTGGGCAAATTGCAAAAGGTCCAAAGGGCAGCGTCCCGGGCCTGTTTGCTTTTCCGCCCCAGGCCCTGCTCTGAGCCCCGAGGAGGGGGCTCAGCCTGGACTCAGCCAGGGCCACTGGGGCCTTGCCTCTCGCCTCTCCTGTCCCCGGGGTCTCAGGGCCCCGGGCCAGTGGGCTCAGCACCCGAAGCGCCTGCCCTGAGCTAGGGGTGCCTCCGGGAGATGCAAGCACAGGAGCCAATCTCGCCCCTGCTCCCTGAGCTTTGTAACCACTGGGGAGCCAGTCCTTCACAGCGTCTTGGTGGAGACATTTTCCTACCCCTTCCTCCCCCTTTAGTGGACTCTGAGTTTGCATGGGGGCCTGTAACCCAGGTCAGTACCCGTGGCTCTGGGTCACATGCCCTGGATTCAGCCCATCTGGAGGGAGCAAACAGCAAGGGGAAGGAGGGAGGTCTGGTGAGGGACTGACCCCCACTCGACCTGAGGGACCACGTCTCAGTGAAAGCAGAAATCCAGCAGCCTAAATCTTCTAGAAACCCCAGTAAGGTGGGGCCTTTGGAAAAGACCAGCCTCCCCCGTCTTCCCCCCAGCAGCCCAATTTCTTCTTCAGAAATTGAGGAGAGGAGGCTTTTCCCTACATGAACAGCTTCTGGGTTTCCTCACGGATGGGGGAGGCCAGCGAGGAGAAGTAGAGTAGTGGGTGGATGCATAATGTTCCTCCTAAACATCCCGGAAACGTCTCCATGAATCCTCCCCTCCTTTTCTAGGTACTGTCCATTCCCCACAGGAAACTTGTGCCAAGGCACAGTATAGATATTTCAGCAACACTGACTTACTGACCCAGAAGCGATGATAAAGGGTGAATGATGGGATGGTGCTGTGATGGGATGGACAAATGTCTGGGACTGGCCATGTCCACAAGGCACCTCCAATCCGGTTGGGGAGACAAAGTGTGTAGACGGGAAACTGCTGGTGAGCAGTGAAGGCAGGCTGAAAGCAATGCTGAACTGTGTGGGGTATAACTGCTGGAGGAGAGCAAAGGGAGGCGTGGGAGACGGGGGTCCTGGAGCAATGAAGAGGGGCTGTGGACTGACGGGGACATGAAGCACCGGAGGCAGAAGTCAGTATTTGTTGTTACGATTTGTTATTTATGAGATGTATCCAGGTGTAACAAACTAACTGTGAAGTCATTTAAATCTTCTGGTGCCAAACATGATGGTCAGAAGGGTCAGTTCTGAGACAGTAACAGTGTATAAACCCCCCATTACCTTAGCCGAGACTTGCAGGAGGATGTTTGTCTTGTTACTGGCACTTGGGTTGCCACACTTCTCCTCAATTCATGTATTTTCCTTAGCCAGGAGCTCCCTGTGGGCAGCTAAACTCCCTTCAGTGATGAGCTGCTTTGCATCCAGGGTATATTAATATTGTTAAAAGTGGATATTACAGAGGTTTCAACCCAAGGCTGCTCACACCCACACCACTGAATTCAGAAAGGTCTGGAAGAAGTAACTGCCCCCGAACCCCATTTCTCTGAACACTTTATTTGAACTATTTTCCGTGGATTGTCCTTCCACAGGAGGAGCTGCTGTTAGTAGATCAGGAAACGGTCATGCTCCCATGCACGTGGGTAAAAATATTTAGGTATAAAGAAACTGAAATGAGATGGTTAACTTCAATTTATAAGCACAAGGCCAGGATTTCTCTGTTGGATGACAAATGAAGCCACTGTCCTATAGTCTGTCAGCAGAGAACATTACATAAGACTTGGGGATGTAATGAACAGCATGATGAACATAGTTCATAGCACTATTTTGTGTATTTGCAAGTTGCTAAGAGAGTAGATCGTAGAAGTCTTTATCACAAGAAAAGAAAAAATTGTGCGGGGGCATGTATAGTGTAAGATGTTGGCATTGTGATCATTTCACAACATACAGAAATACTGAATTATGATGATTTAAAAAAGTAGAGGACATCATTTTTATGATTTGGGAATCAGAAAATGAATCTGCTAACTTGGATGCAGGGAAAACTTGTGGGTTGCTTAGATGCCCCTGAGGTGACTGTCACCATCTCTAAATGGAGACTTGGAAGCATTGGGCTCAGCTTCTCTTTCTTCCCCTGATTTCCTCTGAAAGGTCACCCTAGTGCTGGGTAGCAGCCAGCAGTACTCATCCTCTGACAAGGTCAGGTACAGAAGCACCACAGAGGAAGTGTTGGATCGTTGAGTTGACTTGGGTACACTTACAGAAATACTGTAAGGATTACTGCGTAGACTATTCTTACATTACTAAATCCACTTAGATCTTTTGTCAAAAGCTATTTTAAAATAGCATTATTTGTGAACACAGATATCACCCTTCATCTCTTTGCCTTTAAGAAGAACATTTCTCAGTTCCCTCTACTAAACACATTCAAAGTTTCAAAGGACAGTGACCTGTCTTCACAGAGACATCAAATGGTGTCAGGAGTCAGGAAATCTACTAGTATAAGGTATTCATTGAACAGAGAAAACCCAGGTCGAGCGAGGTCAGCTGATGTAAAGGAAAGCAGTATGAGTGTTAGACTCAAGAAGACCTGGGATTGTGTCCTAGATGGGTTTCTTGTGTGGCTTGTAACCTTGGGTGACTTCACTTTCCTAAACCTCTGTTTAGCCATCCCTAAAACCGGATTAAAAATAGCAACCTTCCTCATAGGAATTTTTGTGAGAATTAAGTGAAACAATTATGTAAATAATTGCATTGATAGCACGATGCCTGGCAAAAAAGACAATGAATGATAAATTATCATTTATTATGTGTGTGTGTTGGCGTGGAAGTATATTTAGAGGGTAGCTATTGAGCTAGCTAACCACAATGGATATAGAGACAGAGATTGACAGAACAAAAACAGGAAATCGCATTAGGGAAAGAGAGCAGAAACAAGACAGGGCATCCTTGAGGGCTGCGCGTAGGGGAGACAGAACATCCATTTGTCTCTGATGATTCCTAACTTTTCTGGGGATGTGAAATCACTGTCCTTTCTGGGGGTGAATGGAGGCCTTCCTACAGCAAGCAGACTAGTGACTCTAGCAGAGACACGTTCTGATATCACAAAGATTAATCTCAGCTAGTGGCTATGACCTGACAGTCTGTGAATGCAAAGTCCCATAAGGTGAACCATCAGTCTGAGTAATCACAAAGCTCTGCGTACCCATCAGAAAGTCACCTGATGAATGGAACTTCAAGGAATTAGATAATGCCAGGGACTCCAGTTAACAGCCTCGAGAAGCGAAACTACACATTGCTTATGTGCAGGTGACCAGAAGGGCCCTGGTCAAGTTCAGGGACCTATGGAGACTATTAAAAGCCCCTCAGCAGCCCAATATCCTGAGTTAGTGTAGTTCATATACTGAAATAGGTGTTCAGTATATATTTGCCGAATACAAACGAATCTACGCCATTCAGTTACACCCCACGGCTTTCAGGATATTTATGTACAGTGACCATGACGCTAAATAAATCTTTACAGTGACATAAAACAAGGAGATACAATCTGATGCAAATTATTCCCAGCTGTACTGTTCAAATAACTCATCTGGCAAATAGGGACCAGTGCTGACAATGACTAATTAGCCTATCTCTTTTCTGCCTCTGACAGCATTATAATTGCACATGATGCCCAGAAGCTGGAAAGTAAACTTCAAGAATTGTAGATGGAGCCATGCCCAGCGTGGTCTGTGCATGCTAATAACAAGTGCACACACACACATATACAAACACAGACACAAATGATAAACGTCAGGGAAAAAAAGTGCATTGAGGTGAGTGGTACAAGTGAAAGATGGTGGGATGGGCCCAGTGTCGACCAGATGAAGACATTACTGATGGATGATTAACCTCCGGTGAGGAAGCAGAAAGAAACTTTCTTACTTTGTTATTCTGCTGTCCAAGAGATAAGCTCAGAATGTTGAGCAGCGGTTCTTACTGGGGAGAAAAGTCCGAAGTCAGCACCGTTTAGCGTGCAGTCAGGTTCTATGTGTGTGCAGCTATCACTTCCTTGACCATGAAGGTCTCATCCCTCCACCCTGCCAGGGCCTGCTCCAGCCCCACCTCCTTCGAGGAGCCTTCCTCTGGCTCCAGTCCAGTAAGACCTCATGGCTTCTGACCCTGGTCTCTTATCAGGCAGTTTCTTCACAGGGCAAGTGAAGGGCCTTCATACAGACCTGCTGTTGCCCTGAACTTACATTTGTCTCGGGTGATATTATCTAACTTTTCATGTGTTTACATGTTAACTTGCCAACCAGAGAGAGAAGCTTGGAGGATGAGAACTGAGCGTCGTTTTCACCTTTGTATTCGCCTTCCCTCTCCCTCACCAGCACCTCGCACTAGGCAAGGCAGATGGTAGCAAAGGGGTAAACGCTGTGATTATAATGTGAGATGGTCCTTGTGAGACAGGTGTTTTTCATACCTGCAACTCAGTTTTACTCTCAGGTGCCGCTGTGTATGCTTATATCTTAATTTAGACTGCATGGTGAATCTGAATCTGCACGAGAGAGGCAGGATCTCGGAGCCGGGATCACGGGACAGTCTCAGACTCTGAGTATGGTCCCTCACCTGTGTGATGAGTGGACAGGACTAGGTGACCTTTTTTTTTTTTTTTGCGGTACGCGGGCCTCTCACTGCTGTGGACTCTCCCGTTGCGGAGCACAGGCTCCGGACGCGCAGGCTCAGCGGCCATGGCTCACGGGCCCAGCCACTCCGCGGCACGTGGGATCTTCCCGGACTGGGGCATGAACCCGTGTCCCCTGCATTGGCAGGCGGACTCCCAACCACTGCGCCACCAGGGAAGCCCAACGTGACCTTTTAAACCCATTGCAGGTCTGACTACTTTGATTCTGTGAAGACTTTGGAGCTTAAATAAAACAGTACATAAATTATCCTGTGCTGGGACCTCACTGTGATGAGGAGCTGTGGCTAAGGATTTGGAATCACTGAGCGGGATGGATTTCTAGAAGGCCACCTACCTCATAGACCTGCAGTCATAGTACTGTGCAAGGAATAACCCTTCACCCATTTTAAACAGATTTCCAAATAAAGAGAGGCCATGCCCTCCTGGGGATACTGGGGACTCTCGGGAAGTTCTTCCTCATGTCTAACTTCAGGCGTCATCCTTGCCTTGCCTTCCTTAGGTATACCTTAGCTTTTCCTTTGAAAGACTTTTTGCTGGTTTTGGTCGGCTGCTCTTCGCTGATTTTTGTTTTTCTAAGTTTTCTTTGTCTTCTCATGGACTGAGGCTCAGAATGCGCTAGCCTCGAAGGGCTGACTGGCGCTGATGATACACAGACGGCTGGCTGGCTAGATGAGCCTCGCCATCCCCACGTGACTGCTGATTCTCTTCAGGTATTTAGGAAGCCTCTGAGCACTTTGTCTCCTGAGAGCTTACAGGGGAGGAGAAGGGCCTGAATACACATCACAGCTAATAAAAAAATGAAAAGATAAAGCGTCCAGAGTGGGGTCTGCACAGCCAGACTTCAGTGATCTGATGTGGGTCTCAGAGGTCCTGGAGGAGGTGGGACTTGAGTGGATCTTGGGTGGGTGATGGGCAGGATTTGGGTAACTGGACTGGGTGGCACCACTGAAAGGGCAACGGCAGGGAGCTGACAATGTTTGACACGCCTGACAGTCTGTAACCCAGCCAGCCAGCTGAGTCCGTGGAAGAGGCTGGGGAAAAGCAGGATGGGGATCGGCAGGGAGCATACCTTGCTGTGCTCAGGACAGAGAGCGTGCTGGTTAATTCAGTCTTTGATTTAACTGTGAGTTACTGTGTAAACTGCACATTAGACATTTGGCATTAAATATGGAACATATGGCACTGAAACTCTAGCTAGTAGAGAAGGCTATGATTATTGGGCTGGATTCTCCTTGTCCAGAGCTGTGAAGGGAAATGGAGGAACAGGGATTCCCAGAGTGTCAGACAAACAGAAGGTCTTTTAAAAAATAATTAATTAGGGCTTCCCTGGTGGCGCAGTGGCTGAGAGTCAGCCTGCCAATGCAGGGGACACGGGTTCGTGCCCCGGTCCGGGAAGATCCCACATGCCATGGAGTGGCTGGGCCCGTGAGCCATGCATGGCCGCTGAGCCTGTGCGTCCGGAGCCTGTGCTCTGCAACGGGAGAGGCCACAACAGTGAGAGGCCCGTGTACCACACACACACACACACACACACAAATTAATTAATTGGCTGCATTGGGTCTTTGTTGCTGCAAGCAGGCTTTCTCGGTAGCCTTTCTTGTTGCAGAGCACAAGCTCTAGAGTGCAGCCTCAGTAGTTGTGGCTCACGGGCTTAGTTGTTCCGCGGCATGTGGGATCTTCCCGGACCAGGGATCGAACCCATATCCCATGCATTGGCAGGTGGATTCTCAACCACTGTGCTACCAGGGAAGTCCCATATTGAAGGTCTTAGAGGCAGACTCTAGACAATATTCTTACTTTATAGACAGAGAAACTGAGGTCTCGACAGCCTGAGGTTCTTTCTTGTTCTTGTTGTTTTTCCCAAACAAGGGCAAATGCAGGGCAAGAACTTGGGTCCCCTAGTTTATAATTTAGAATATTCATTATACTCCAATTGCACTAAATCTATGTTGACTACATAAAATTGCTTGGAGATTGCTTTACTGAAAATGAATCTTTGATATCAGTGTATTTCCTTATGATCTACTGCTCATTAAAAGTGAAAAACTTAATTGATTTTTTTGTGGGTTTGTATTCAGAATAAACATTGTTATGTTACTAATTACATAGAATCACAGAGATTCAGGGTTTCAAAGGGCCATTAAAGTCACTGCATCCAACTCATCTCCTAATACGGGGATCTCATCAGACTGAGAATAGCTGGGCATCCATTAGCAAACTGCCTAAATGGTGGAATTTTGTGAAATTACATGATGCTCTAGTCAGCACAGCAATTAAAAGTCCCTAAAAGGGACATTCCTCCAGCCTGTTTATCTGCAGAGGACCAGATGGATCCTGTGTATGGACAGCAATGCCTTGTGGTCGTATCTCAGGTTTATTCTATTTCTGTCCTCTGTCCAGGTCAGACCATCCATCACAGTGAAAGCTAAGAAAGGTGCCAGTTTGGGGACGGAAGTTTCTGATTCTGTCTTTATCTGTATTTTGAAGTCAAGAGCAAATAACTGCCCGATTGGCTGATGTTATTTTCATCTGTACATCCTTTCTTTCCTATTAGCATGGGGGGAGGAGTCAGGCCATCCCCAGAACCCAATCTGGTTTGGTGTCTTGGTATTCGAAGCAGAAAGTGGGTAGAAACGTACTGTTTAGTATCTCTGTCTTCTTTTTAATAGTGGCACTTAGCTTTTAATAGTTACTTTAAAAAATAATGGCCACGTTCAGCTGTTTTGAGACCTACCTTGGAAAAGGACTTCTTTTTTATCAGCTTTACTGAGATAAAATTCATACCATAAAATACACCCATTTCAAGTATATAATTCAATGTTTTTTCGTGTATTCAGAGACTTGTACAACCATTACCACAACTGATTTTTAGAAAAATTTTAACACCTCAAAAAGAAATTCTGTGCCGATTAGCCAGCACCCCCTAAATTACCCATTCCCTCATCCCTAGGCAGCCACAAATTGCCTGTTCTAGACATTTCATATAACGGGATCATACAATGTGTGGTCTTTTGTGACAGGTTTTTTTACCTAGCATAACATTTTCAAGGGTCACCCAGGCTGTAGCATTTCATTCTTTTTTATTGCCAAATAATATTCCATTGTTTGGATTTACCAGCTTATTTTATCTGTTCATCAACTGACGGACATTTGTGTTGCTTCCACTTAGTGGCTATTATACACAATGCTGCTATGAACATTTGAGTACAAGTTCTTGTGAGGACATATGTTTTCATTTCTCCTAAGTATATGCCCTAAGAGTGAAATTGCTGGGTCATATGGTAATTCTATGTTTAATCATTTGGGGAACAGCTAGACTTTTCCAAAGTGCCTGCACCATCTTATGTTCCCATCAGTAGTGCACTCTCCCTGTATCCTGGCCAACACTTGTTATTGTATGTTTTTTTGATTACAGCCATCCTAGTGGGTGTGAAGCAGTATCTCACTGTGGTTTTGATCGGCACTTCCATGACGGCTAGGATATCGAGCATATTTTTGTGCTCTTACTGGAAATTTGTATATCTCCTTTGGAGAAATGTCTATTCAAATCCTTGGGTTTTTAATTGAGTTATTTGGACTTTTTATTATTAAGTTGTAAGAGTTCTTCACATATTCTAGATACAAGCCTTTTATTAGATATAGGATTTGCAAATATTTTCTCTTATTCTGTGGGTTGGCTTTTCACTTTTTTGACGATGTCCTTTGAAGTACATTTTTAATTTTTTTCCTCATTATTTATTTTTTTAACATCTTTATTGGAGTATAATTGCTTTACAATGGTGTGTTAGTTTCTGCTTTATTAAAAAGTGAATCAGCTATACATATACATATATCCCCACATCTCCTTTGATAAAGTCCGCTTTGTTTATTTATTTTTGTTACGTGTTCTTTTGGTGTCATATCTAAGAGACACTGCCTAAAACAAGGTCAAGAAAATTTACTTCTATATTTTCTTCAAGGAGGTGTATAGTATTAGGTGCTATATTTATGTCTCTGATCTATTTAGAGTTAAATTTTGTACATAGAAGTTACCTTCTAAGCCTTGCTTTTGGACATTTCTAGGTTCTGTGAGCCTGTACCTGACTCTGAGTAACCTCTCCCACCTCTCTGCTAATAGGGCGTGACCTGTTCCTGACAATGATGTCAGTCCCCTTTGCTCAGTGAACTGATCCGTCCCTTATTGGGTGCTGCTCCTCCCTGGTGCTTTCCAGGCAGTGACCAGTCACCAGTGACTGAGAGCCACAGTCAGCGAGGGCACAGGCCCTGAGCCCTTGTCTTCTCAGAAAGAAAAATGATGTTTTTGGTCTCTGAAGCTAAAATCCCAAGCTCCTTTTCAAGTCCATGATCCTCTGATAACCATGCTTCCTTTTTCCTTCAGAAAGTATCCAGTGGTTAAAGAAATGAGGCTTTTCTGCACCCAAAACAGCTCACATGTTGTACAAGGAAATATACAGAACTAGAAACAAACAAACAAATAAATAAATAGAATAAAGTGACATCAAACACATTGGAATGGTTGCTTTGGGGAGGAAGGGGAGAAGATCAGGAGTTGGAGGGCGGGGATGGGGAGTTAGGATGGAAAATAAACAAATAAACCAACAAACTGAGACGGAGGGCCCTTGCAGACCTGTACCAGTGTACCAGATGCTGAGGAGGGGGGATAGTCATGTCTCCTCCTGAGTGGTAACAGAACAACAGTCCTATCATTATAAATGTTAAAAAACATTAACATTTATCAAGAACTCAAAATGTACTAATCATTGTTACAGTTCACTTTCATAAATTATCTGATTTAATATTCAAAAGATAAAACCTGCAAAATAGGTATTTTTAACCCTCGTTCCTACAAATAAGGAAGCAAGGGCTAAAGTCTACATAAGTTATGCAATGTCTTCCTTGTGATCCCTAGAAGAGGTAACTATGAATGTATAAGAGGATCAAATGAGCAACATAAGGTTCATCTCAGTGACCCTGGGCACATATACTTAAGTTGCCCTTTATCTGGGGAAATAAGCTAGTGTCTTATTAACAAGAGCTGCAATTGCATGTTGCTTTAAGGTTTGTTAAAGGCTTTGGTATCCATTATTTCTTTTCATCTTTCTAATAACCCTGTTTTATATTAGATATCACAGGTGAGGAACCTGAGGCTCCCTGGAGTTAAATGACTTTCTGAGATCACCTGGCATGTAACTAGCTGAGCTAGAACTCAAAATCAGGTGTTCTGATTTCATATCCCAAGGAGTTCATACTCCACTATCCTGAATCTTAATGAGAGGATTAGGGAACCCAGGACTTTTTATGGAATTTGGTAGAGAGATAAGGCATGGGGGTTCTGAGCCGTAGCTGGCCCCCAGAGAGGACACTCAGAGAGGCAACATAGAAATACCGCAGCAAACCACTGCCAGAGAAGGAGATGGGGCTTGGCGGCATTTCCGAGGGGCTGCCTTTGATAACATCCTGATGTCTGATGAAATGTACTTAGGGAAGAAGCAAAGATGTGGTGAAACACCTGTGGTCGCCGCTCCTTGGATGTGTTAATGTAAATACTGTTTATTGCAATTTTCCCCTTCTAAATGCCTTCATGCATTTTTATTAAGTAGGTAAACAAGAAGCTGGCTGAGACACCTCAGTTCTTTTTCCATACTTATCTTGCACATAATGGCCTTGCACGATTATTCCTATGGATTAACAATCTGGAATGTGAGACACTGTTATCACATCCAGAAAATATCTCTGAGAATGAGTCAGTATGAAATGATATGTCTGTCTTCTTATTCCGGACCAGCTCTTGGGACTGGAGCCCCTGGCAGAACACTGGCTGACCCACAGGCAAAGCTAAAGGCCATCTATGTAACTTAATTTGGACAAGTCCAATATAAAATGGTAAATTGAGGCAATTAATTCAAATCAATATATTCCTCTAGACTCTTACACCTTTTTAACCTGGATTTCTTAGTTGAATACGGTGATGGATGTCTGAATTATCCAGATAATTACTTCATTCTCACTTCATTAATAACAGAACTGTGTCTCCTTGTTAGAGGGCAGAGGAGCTATGTGCACCCTTACTGCTCACAGAAGCTAGAACCTTCCTCAAAGGAGGGAGGTACATGGGTGGAAGAGTCAGATAACGCAAGCAGCTTCCAAGGCCATCCCATGGATGAGCACACCACCACCTTTAGGGCAGAGCAGCAGCTGCCCTGCTTTCACCCCCTAATACCCCCCTCCCTAAAATCCTCCCACGGAGGCAGAGGAAGCACTGCCTTACGGGACCTCCTTCCCCTCCTACTCTCTCCCTTACTTTGCTCCTTCTCACTCCTGCTCTCACTCCCTCAGTGAACTCTCTCTCCTGCCCTGGTCACCAAACCTCAGCCCTAATCTCCATTTTCTCTATTAAGGTTGTCTGTCCTATTCTTCCTCCTCTTTCATGTGTGCTTTATCATTGCCACCATTTTAGTACCTCATTATCTCTGAATTGATTTATATTTTGAGTTACTTTATGGACTGAGATGCTGGCATATAAGTGAATATGCTGTAATGACTCCCAATATAGCCTGTGTATTAGTTTGCCCGAGCTACCATAACAAAGTACCACAGACTGGGTGACTTAAAACAACAGAAATTAATTTTCTCACAACTCTGGAGACTAGAAGTCCAAGACCAAGGTGCTGGCAAGGTTGGTTTCTTTTGAGGCTTCTCTCCTTGGCTTGTGGACAGCCACCTCCTCTTCCCCGTGTCTTCACATGGTTTTCCCTCTGTGCCTGTCTGTGTCCTAATTTCCTCTTCTTATTCATAAGGACACTAGTCCTAGTGGATTAGGGTTCACCCTAATGGTCTCATTTTACTTAATAACCCCTTGAAGAGCCCTATCTCCAAATACAGTCATGTTCTGAGATACTGGAAGTTAGGACTTCAAAGTACGCTTTAGTCTGCTCAGATTGCTGTAGCAAAATACCATAGACTGAGGGGCTTAAACAATAGAAATTAATTTTCTCACAGTCTGGAAGCTGGAAGTCTGAGATCAGAGCGCCCACGCGGTCAGGTTCTGGCGAGAGCTTTCTTCCTGGATTGCAGACGGGTACCTACTCCCTGTGTCCTCACATGGCAGGGAAGTGGGAGTAGGAGATAGTGGGGGAGACAGAAAGAGAAAAACAACGAGAGCGAGAGCGAAAGAGAGAACGGGGTAGCTCTTTGGTGTCTCTTCTTATAAGGGAACTAATCCCATCATGAAGGCCCTAC
Organism: Pseudorca crassidens; assembly: GCF_039906515.1. Taxonomy (NCBI): domain Eukaryota; kingdom Metazoa; phylum Chordata; class Mammalia; order Artiodactyla; family Delphinidae; genus Pseudorca; species Pseudorca crassidens. The sequence continues at coordinate 76,381,231 of NC_090309.1, read as the reverse complement.
TACCTTCATGACCTTGTCTAAACCTAATTACCTCCAAAAGCCCTATTTCCAAATACTATCACAATGGGGATTAAGGCTTCAACATACGAATTTGGGGTGAACACAATTTTGTTCATAGCAACATATGAATTTTGGGGGGAAACATTTGAGTCCATAATAGTCTGAATGGGTTCTGTAAACAGAAGTACATGATTTCCTTACAATTGACAGTGATATGGACTCCCCTCGTGACTCCTGAGAAGGACTCTGGAAAGCTTCAAGAAGACCCTGTTAGCTGAGTAGCCGACTAGGGACTATGGTCCACATGGTCTTGGAACTGCCTCACTGAGTTAGTGGCTTCCTCAGAGTCCTGAGAAGGCTTTTGGCCATGTGATTACTGCAGTAGAAGGATATCGCTGGATAACAATGCCTCTAGAACATACCTTTGGGCAGCCAGGAAATCCTGTGGTAATTCCAAGGGTAGGACAAATCCAGAAAGCAATTGGTCTGGGAAGTTTAGACAGCCTATCAACAGCAGCAAAATAACTCAGAAGGAGAGTAACAGAGCTTATTGACTTCCGTTCTTTAGGGGCTATTTTTCTCCTAGCAGAATAAACTCATCTCTACGGAATTAAAGACAGACTCCCAGAGAACTATGGAGTCCCTTGTACCTGTGGGCCAGCAATCCCCTTAGCTCAGGAGCAGTGCAGCCAGCGACCTTGGTCTGATTATGTAGGGCAGATTAATGCTTTAATACTGTGAATGCTTTGGGTGGAGAACGGAGAAATAAAAGCGTCTCTTGCAAGGAAAAAATAGGTGCAAAAATCTACAAATCAGAGAAGACTCATTTACATGAAATACCAGGCTTCTCAAAAAAAATGCTGGAAGAAATATTTATGAGATTTTTAAAGTGACACCATTAACATCAACCAGCCTGTGAAGAAAGGCACAGTAATAGCGTATTTGGTTAACATGACAAAAATAAGGCAAAAATGACATTATATTATTTAGTTGAGTAGCTTGACTGAACCCAAAGGAAATTTGATTTCCTTACGGTCGGAGAATGTACTCTGTATGATTTCAATTATTTTAAATTTGTTGAGGCTTGTTTATGTCCCAGAATATGGTCTATATCGGTGAATGTTTCAATGATCATTTGAAAAAATGTGTATTCTACTGAGTTGGCTGTAGTTTTCTATAAATGTTAATTAGATCCTGTTGGTTGATGAGTTCTTCTATATTCTTGCTGATTTTGTTTATTGGTTCTATGAGCTGCTGAGAGTGGGGTGTTGAAGCACCTGACTATAAATGAAGCTGGGACTAAAAACAAAAAGAATAAGGCTTCCTCCTATCAGTCAGTCAGTAAATCAACTAATCAGCAAAAGAGCATTTATTGATTATTTTTCAGCACTCTCAATCCTATACTGGGCGGTGAAAGAAAGAAGATATGGATCTAGTTAAGAAAACTGGGTATTTACGTCATGTATGAAATCAGTTTGTATGGGCTCATGATGACATGCTGAAATATTTGTAACTTCCCTTTATAAAGATCTTTATGTGTTCAATTAATTCATCCTGTTAGCCAGACTCTGTTCTAGATAACCAACAACAAGGAAGCTGGGCTTCCAGGCTGGATGATCTACTGAGCAACTTCTTCTTGTAGAACAAGCTGTTTCCAGCAGACCCAGAAACCTACCATTTTTTTCAGAGCTGGGGACCCGATGCTTCCTTTGCTCATGTATCTCTTCTTTTTAGGAAGTGCATTAGCAGAATGGTTAAGAGCACACATTCTGAAGCCAGAGGTCTGGGCTTACACTACAGCTCTGTCACTTATGGGTTATGTGATTGGGGGCATGTTATTTAATCTCTTGTGCCTCTGTTTCCTTATCTGTAAAAAGGGGATCATAATACATAATAGACTGTTCCTACGTGATAAGGTTTTACGATTATTAAATGAGTTAATACCGATAAGGTACTGGGCACAGTTCTTGTGCATGGTAAATAGTCCATAAATATCAGTTAATGTCATCGGTCTGTCAATATATCCTTTCACATTCAGTTCCCTTTCTTCTCCCAAATGTCTGTGATCTACTGATGTGCACACGTAACGTCTACTTCACATATTTTCCCAAGATGAATAAAAAGTTTTTCTGCTAGTTTACACTCTTATAGAGGAAGTAAGACCTACAAGAACAGCCAGACTATAAGACCAAATATTATTGCCCTAGAAGAGGTGCAGCAGCTGCGGTTATACGAGGTGGTTACGGGAGATAAAGTGCTATGATGAACGATCCAAACCTTTGAGGAATTTTGCAATAAGTTCCTTAGGATGCCAGCTGAATGGTCAACTGACTTTTCTGTGATATTTATGTTTTACTAAATATGTCCATGGTATTTTCTTTATTAGGTGGGATTTATCTTTGCATTTGAAGTAGCAACACTTAACTTCTCATTTTGTAAAATGAGTTTCAGCTTCTTATTTGGTATCTTTACACTTTTAGTGGAGATTCTCAGAAATCTAGAAACTCTCAAATTATTTTTGGGTAGGCAGTTCCTTCATCTAGCTTTAACGTTTATGAAAAACAAGTAATTCTTTTCCCACACGATTTGTAAAAATATCATCGTAAGTATCATTATAAAGTTTGTAACACAATTAAAATATCCATGGTTAGGCTGAAAGTTGAGTTGCCTTAGAATCTTCTGAACAGGGTGGGAGTGGATGGGCTGCCCAGGTCTCTGGTCTCCAGTCAGGGGTGGAAAGTAAACCCTCTCACTGAAGTCTGATAAGGGATATTCTTATGTTGAAGAATTCAGAATTGGGATTCATAATTTTGTGATTTGTTACATAGAGAGATATTCTCCAAAATTTTAGTTTCATGAAAGGTTAATACTAGAGGATAAAATGCCTCTAACTCTCCACTAATCTAATGGGTTGTTCCCAAGCTGCTTAAGGCTGTGACTCTCCCAGATACATCCATGAAGAAAAAAAGAAAAGAGAAACGGACTTTCAGACCTTGCCCAAGTCTCTGAGTCTCTAAGGATCATCTTCTTACCTCATCCCCAAATCACAGGAGTTTAACTAAATAATCTTATTCTATGGTTATTTATTCCCTCTGCTCTCATCCTCTGTAATTTTCTGTTAATTATTTTTTGAAAGTCACTACCTTTTCAAACCCACACTACTACATCATTTTAAAAATGTCCATTACAGGGACTCATTTCAACCTACATATATGCTTTTTGACATGTATTTGTTGACGGCCAAGGCTTTTGTAAGATAGGCTAAAGGTTCTAGACTCCCTATAAAACAGAGAAGATTCAGTGAGGGATTTTACACATAGATATGGATCCAGCAGAAACAAGAACATTTAAAGAATGAACAGGGAAAAAGAAACAAGAGAAAAAAGAGCTCAGAGGAGTAAGAAGAGACACAGAAGAGAGCAGTGGTGCCTGCCCCTGCCTGCTCACACCCTACGCAGGTAAATGTGGGCACTGCAGGCTCAGGTGCAGGCTCTGCTGCATCTGGCCCAGCGCTCACGTGACCTGCCCAGGAGGCACCTCATCCCCACTAGTCGATCAAGTTAGAAGTGGGTCTTGCTGTCCCGGTTCCACTGTGCCCCTGGAACCCATGCCCTAAGCTACACCTCTGTGTCAGAGCAGCAGTGCGGCACAGTGGTTAAGCATGTGGCATTCAAGGCTAGCTTGCCCAGTCTGAGCCATACTCTGGCATTTTATCAGTTGTACGACCTTAAACAAGTCACTTGAGTTTCTTATGCTTTGGTTTCCTTACTATGAAAATGGTGATAACCACAGCCCTACCTTATAAGGTTGCTGTTGTTATAAGGATTAAATGTTTTAATATAGGTAAACAGCATCTGACAAAAGTAGGCAGCAGTATGATACAAATATTAGCTTTATATATTGTTACAATTATGTGTGCCAGAACCACGGTTTGCACTGGACTTCCACTTACTGGAAACTACACAGCGGATGTCCTGCCTAGCCCTTGCCAGTCCCTCTTCTGTTGCCCTCTCTGTTGCTTCAACCAGGATGGAATTTCTCTGGAAATAAAATACTAGCACCCATTAAAACACTAGCATCTAACTATTAGCTTGAACCATGTATGACACGCCATTTTTGTAGGTCACAAATAACTGAACACTGAAAATTTCATGTGGTTTGACCTAAAATAAGCAGCATTCTTGGCATAAAATCTGTTTGTCAGACAACCACCACTTAACATTGTGAATTACGATCCTGACCTTTCTGGAGACTGGCTCTAGATCCCTGTCAGCCCCTCAAGTCCCGGCACTGCCTACTCCTGGCTCCTCAATGCCCCCCCCAACCCCCATTATCCCGGGACTGAGGCCCTAGAAAGCTCCTCATCTTCCATGTTATGACAAGTGGCCTCACAGAAGTTAAGAGAAGTGAGGATGTTAAGAAGGGTCCAAGGCTTCAAAGAGAGGTCCAATGGGACCAAAGGATGGAAGATGCCCATTGGTTGTGGAAATTAGGAAATTATTTGAAATCTTGTTTTTTGGAAAAAGTGTGAGGCCTAAAGCAAGATCACAGCAAGTTGGGAAGTAAATGGGAGAGAAAAAGGAGGAGACTCTTTTGAAAAGTTTGGTTATAGGGAAAAAAGGGTGATCTGAAGAGAAGAGCACAGAGAAGAATTTATTTTGGCAAGATGGAAACATAGATATGCTTTGAGGTTACGAAGGAGAAAGTCGATGGTATAAAAAGAATAACCGACGGAGTATTTTCCCAAAAGAGTTGGGAAATGAGGGGGAAGGGGATGTGGTAAAGGTTGAAAATGGATATCTCAGTGGGGAAAAGAAACTGAGAATAGGATGATAAACTCTCTCTCAAGGAGAGTTGCGTGTCTAATGGAAGTTGGAAATAATGTTTGAAATGACCCTGAGAACTCAGTGGGAATTCTCTCCAGCAGAGATACACAGCCTTGAAACACAGATACTGGACAGCCAGAGTAAGCCAGGATTTGGGATTGACTGAGGGATGTGAAGAAGAACAAAAAAGTCAGGTAACCAAGGAGGGTAGGGTAGTCTTTGGAGGGATCCACTGTGAGCTGGAATCTAGAGATGAGAGGGCATAAAGATAGTGGAGCACGGACAGATTAGAAAGGGGTGAAGGGACTGAAGATCTTGATGGGGGTAAAAAGAGAGCTTACTGGAAGTTAGGGTCAGATGTTGGCTTTCTGAGTTTTAAGATTTCAGAAGGGGCTTCCCTGGTGGTGCAGTGGTTGAGAATCCGCCTGCCGATGCAGGGGACGCGGGTTCGTCCCCCGGTCCGGGAGGATCCCACATGCCGCGGAGCGGCTGGGCCCGTGAGCCATGGCCACTGGGCCTGCCCGTCCGGAGCCTGTGCTCCGCAACGGGAGAGGCCACAGCAGTGAGAGGCCCGCGTACAGGAAAAAAAAAAAAAAAAAGATTTCAGAAGGAGAATCATTCTGGGGTTCTGGAGGGAGAGACCGTTTGGAGTGTGACCATGGATGTGGGTTGCTGGAATATAGGTGAAAGTCACTGGAGCTGAGGCGATTACAGAACTTTGAGTCTAGAGTATGGGTGAGTCACTGATTTAGAAATCAACATTATTAAAAAGTTGGCAGGAAATGAAAAAAGAAACTTGTCCTGTCTTTATTCATTCATCCTGCATTTATTCAACAAACATGGATCAACATGTATTTGTCTCAGTTTTAAGAAAGTCCAAATAACTTTATATTCCTATTTTAGTGTACCACACAGTTTTTCCCCGGGATCTATTCTGGGGTGATCCAAGTAAAAAAAGAGACAGCCTACGTAGCAATCTCTAAGGCTTTTACTTATGTAGCTTTAAACAAGTTTTGAGATAATTGCATATTCACATGCAGTTGTAAGAAATAATACAGAGAGGTCTTGTATAGCCTTCACCTGGATTCCCCCAATAGGAACATTTTTTAAAACTACAGCACAATATCACAACCAGGAAAATGACACTGGTACAACCTGCTGATGTACAGCTGTCACCAGTTTTGCACACATTTGTGTGTGGTGTGTGCGCAGATAGTTCTGTGCAATTTTATTACATATGTAGATTTGTGTGAGCGCTCCCCGCAGGCAAGACACAAATCTGTTCCCTCACAGACTCCTTTGCACCCTTTAATCACTGCAACTACTTCCAGCTCAGGCCCCCCCTCCTTAACCCTTGGCAACCACTAATCTGTTCTCCATTTCTATAATTTTGTCATTTCAAGAATGTTATATAAATGCAATTAGACAGTATACACACTTTTGAGATTGTTTCTTTTTTCACCCCTCATAATTAGCTACAGATCTATAGAAATTGTGTGTATCAATAATTTTCCCTTTTATGGCTGCGTAGTATTCCATGGTGAAGATTTATCAGAGTATGTTTAACCACTCACCCTTCACAGGACATCTGGGTGGTTTCCAGGTTTTGGGTTATTAAGAAAAAAACTGCTATAAGTACTGTGTATGGGTTTTTGCAGGAACATAAGTTTTCATTTCCCTGAGACAAATGTCCAAGAGGATGCTGGAGTAAATATTATACTGGTGCCTTGAGAGCCTGCAGAGAAGTGTTTGACCTTCTTCCCTGGGCAAGCAATACATTTGCCTGTCTGGCTTTGCTTGTGGTGTATTAAGAGAGCAGCAGGGTTGGCCTCAAAGAGTTTCCTTCCAATCCTGTGATTTGTACATTCCTGGATTTGTTAACATGTTGCAGGTAACAGACTAATTGCTTCACCTGTGTTGTTATCTTCTTCCGCTTTTAGAGGTTCTTTTTTCTTTTTTTCCTTTTTTTTTCTTTTAAATATTTATTTGGCTGTGCTGGGTCAGAATTATTCCACGTGTTGTGCCCTCTCTCTCTTATCTCCAGACTCTGCTCCATCAGCAACATGGTTGTTCCCAGCTTTGGAATCAGGCATCCTGTGCCCATCCTGCTTTGAAACTCATCGATTGACCTAACAGTAGGCAAACTGTTTAACCTCTTAGACTCAGTATTCTCATCTTTAAAAGGGTGATAAGAACTATCTTATTACTTCACAGACTCTGGGATTAGACTTTTGGTTCAATTTTGACTTTGCTGTTTTGTAACTGTATGCCTGGAGCTATACATTACTTCTCTGTCCTTCAATTTTCTCATCTGCAAAATGGGGGTGATAATACCAGTTACCTCATAAGAGTCGTTTTGAGGATTAAATGAGGTAATACATGTAAAGTGTCCATATCCTACACTGGAACATAGGAAGCACTCAATAAATGTTAAATATTATTGTTAACATCTCAGAATTATTCTGAGAATTAACCAAGAATGCATATCTATAATGATTAAAACTGCATATAAAACATGCTCTGTTGTTTGCATATATAAAACTTGTCAACAAGTTTTAAAAAATGTTTTTGATACTGAATCAGTATCTTAAAAAATGTTTTTGATACTGAATCACTAACTACCACCCTCTATTCCTCCTTGATTTTCCCACAGCTTTTCCAAAATGCAGTTCACATACACATTGCCTCCATTTTCTCACTTCCAATTCACGTCTCAGCTCAACGCAATCTGGTGGAGATCCTCTCCACCACTAAAACCCCTGAGAACTGCTTTAAGGGTGCCAAAACTTATTTAACACATCCAGTGTCAGCATCTCAATCATTATTCTGCTTGACTTAACTTCAGCTTTCCATACTGATACGTGTTGCCTCTTTCTTGAAGTCCCACTCTCCTGATGAGTTTCATGTCATTACAACCTGCTAGTTCTCCTCCTATCCTGCGTATAATCTTTGCAACCTACTTTACCCAACTATTGCTTTATCTGTTCTTTAAGTGTCTGTCTTCTCTCGGGCTCTGTTCTTATTACTCTCTATCTCACCTATCCTGTGGCTTCAACCTCTATATATATGCTGATGGCCTCTCATTTGTATTTTCAGCCCAGTTTTCTTATTTGGGATCCTCACCTACATATACAATTGCCATCCAACTGGATGTCCTGCAGGCACCTCAAATACAACATATTCGAAAATGAATACACTACCTCACCCATCCTTGAATCTAAGTCTCTTCACCATGTACATTCCCTATTTTAGTAAACGGTGTCCTCCGTGTGTGCAAAGCAGAACCCTAGGAGTCATTAGAGCCTCCTCCCTCTTCACAAAACCTAGTCAAGTCTACTTTCTAAATACCTCCATCACTTGTTTCTCCTGCCATTCTCTGCTGCCACTGATCTGGACATGTCTTGCCTGTACTACTGCAATAGCCTTCTTGCACCCTAGTTACAGCCACACAATTCAACATGTAGTTCCCTGAATATTTCATGGTCTTTCATTTCTCTGAGTCCTTGAAGATGCCATTCTCTCTGCTTGGAATGTTCTCCTCCCATTAGTTTGACAAACAAACTTAAAGTCCTCTCTGTAGCCTTCCCTGATGTCCCCAACAAATTTAGTTGCTGCTCTTAATGCTATCTGTGTGCTTTGTATATATTCCCATTATAGTAATATCTGATTGTACTGTAATTGAACATTTGTCCGCCCATCTCTTCATTACTCTGAGCATTTTAAGGGCAGAGGTCCTGTGTTTTCATTTTTGTCATCTCAATGCCCAGCACGTCAAAACATCTCCACTTGGATATCCCACAAACCTTTCATACACGACATGTTCGTTGAATGAATGAATTAGTTGAACACATATTTTTCACCTTCTGTATCTTAAGTGTGGGCATTTTCATCACCTTTGGTGGCACATATTTAATCATATGTCTTGATTAATGGAGATTCATAACCTATTAGTTCTTATCTATCATGAACAACTTGTTCCCTTCTCAAGCCTCAGTTTCCTACACAGTGTGACAAATAAGACTTTTAAACCTCCAATGAAGTTTCCATTGTTCATGGAAAGATCATTGTTTGAATTAAAGCACACTGTTAATAGGAATGCTTCCTAGATGCACAGTTGGATTTGAACAGGACATTGGTATTTCAAGAAGTTTCCTTTTTACCTGGCATGCATTTTAAAAGATTAAGAAAGATAATTTCTATTGCACAATCATTTGCAAAAGTTCACAAACCTCAAAACATTTAGTGAATAAACAAGGAAAAAAACTCAACTCACATTGTCTTAGTGCAATAGATGGTTTTTAGCAATTTCTACTATCTGGTCAGAGTGAGAAAATATTCCTCCTTTGTGTCATGTGAAATTCCTTCTAGCTCTACACTTTATAAAACACTGTTCTACTCTGAGCAAAAGAACAGAGCCTACTTTTTAATTCTTTTTGTATGATTTGTATGTAATGAGATATAACTTCCACTCTAGTAAAATTCTTTGGGGTTTAGAAAAATGAAGTGGTTTAGAATTGAAAATATAAATGCTCTGGTACATGGACCACTCGCTCACTTCTTCAGCAAAAGAACCTATCAATTCATACCAATGAAACATAAAGCTGTGAAGGGAAGAATATATTTCTCATTTCTCAGCTATCTGAAAAATGTCACTGGGCCAACTTTAATCATCTTTCCCATTACCATTTAAATGTATATTTGAAATACAGCATCATAAACTAAATGGATATTTTAAAATTGTCATGGTAGATTTCCACTGGTCATAAAGCTGCTTGATATTATTTTCTATTATTTCAGCAGCCAACTAGAGCTTATTTTATGCAACTCTCTAAAATCAACATTACATAACTAAAGTCACATGGTATAGTTAACTGTTAATTTTCCTACTTTTCATTATTCCATCAGTAATGACTCAGTTATGATAGAAACAGTTATTGATTTATCAACAGACTAAAGAATGAATAGAGGATAACTTACATATTCTACAGCCTGAATTTTTCACTTGTTCTCAGACCACTGCTTTTAAAAGTGAATGAATTAATTTTGCTGATATTAATTATCTGTAAGAAATGTAATACTTAAATAATTAGGTATCTTCATACAAAGAGAAAGAAGCAATTCCAGTTTAGGTATGGGATTAACCTTCTTTGAACTCAGGAAAGCTACAGGCTGTGAAATTAGGCCACAGTTAATCTTCTGATAAAAACACCTTGATTTAGATTACACAATTGTGTAAAAGTTATTTAGTCATTTACAGGACATCAGGTAAACTTTTTTCTCAGATATTCAGCAATAAAGACAGGAATGCCTCTCCCACAAGAGAAGAGAAGAGAAATCCCCATTTCAAAGAATAAATTTTAGATTTGCTTAGATTCAAAATTTTAAAAATTAGACTGTATATACACAATGTGGTCACTAACAATTAGCAGATGGGACTCTGAACTGCAAGAAGCCAACTCAATAAGAAACTTCATGGCCTAGCTGGATACAACAGAGTCAACACAGTCTATTCTCTCCATATTTTCACCAGCAGCAATCAGAGGGACAGAATCCACCATGGGGCAATCTATACCCTTCACACTGATGACGGCAGCAGTGGGATTGGCTGTGTTGCATAACAAATCGACTCTCTTCAATTTACTTGCTTTTGAACATGCTGCTACAGTAGGACAGAAACAAATGCTTGCACAAATGGTATAGGGATTAGTGACATACGACACTACATTTTAAGGAGTTGAGGGTCAGCCTTTAGATTTGGTCAAAGCGCTTCTGACTGATCTTCTAAGGGTCCACATTCCCACTGAGGCAGTAAGACCCTGACCACTTACTAAGTAAATGCTGGGGCAGTAAATCAGATAGAAGTCAGCTTCTGTTACTCAAAAGGCCTTTTCTCTCCTTTTCATCCAGGGTTATGGAACTACTCTTCTTAATATAAGAATATCTAAAAATTATACTTGAGAAAACTGATCGTTCTTAAAAATTTGGGGGCCACAGAACCCTGCCCTTTGATGATCTAACAAGAGCGAGCATCCTCTTCCTATAAATATCTACAAATGACCAGCAAGTTTTGCACAGAACTTCAAGACATTGTGAAGCCCCTGGAATCCATCCATGGCCCCCAACAACTCCTTAGTTAAGCTGCTTAATGCGACAACTAACCACGTTCATACTTCATCCGTCTCTATATCTTTAAACTTCCCAGCACAGTGACCAGCCTGGAGTAGGATTTCAGAGTCTTTGGGAATGAACAATTTACCAGGGGTTGGAGTTGGCGTTCTCAGCCCCAGGGAGCTCCAGAGCACCGGTAGGAAACCTCCGAGAAACTCAGTGCACTAGTGCCAGCATCTCCAGAGGTCTAGTCCCACCCTGCCTCCCCACTCCTGGCCCACTGCAGCCACTGGGCATTCAGGAGAGAGGATTTCAAGAAGGCTGGGCAGCATGGTGAGTGCTGGGTGTCGGGGACACCCACATGCCGGCAGTAGCAACCCCAACCTGAACACACTGGGCAAGTCATGAGTGTGTGGTCACTGCTGTTAGGATGACCTGGGTTTTTGGTTCTTTGGCCCATGATATTAGATGCTAGAATAACACTATCCTTCAATAAATAGTACTGCTCCTGTGTCATCAAGAAATCCTGGAGGGAGCCACACAATGAGTGCACTGAGTCACAGGTCCAGAACCAATTGTCTTGACAGGGAAAATGTGTGCTATGGAAAGAATGCAGCAAATGGCTTCAAATGTAGTCCATGCTCCAGCCTTAGAATTGGGTTTTCCTCAGGGTGTTGCCGTGTGTGTGTGTGTGTGTGTGTGTGTGTGTGTGTGTGTGTGTGTGTGTGAGAGAGAGAGAGAGAGAGAGAGAGAGACAGAGAGAGAGAGAGAGAGAGAGAGAGAGAGAGAGAGACAGAGAGAGAGCGCGCGCACGAGAGAGACTGATAGAGAGATAGAGAGAGAGAGGGAGACAGACAGACAGGGGACAGAGAAGGAAGTCCCAAAGCTGTGGGCTCAATCTGTGCTTCCAGGGGTATTTCGAGGCTATAACCTTCCTAAAGTACATGTGACCTGCGACATGACTTTAACTCCTGATCCTGAGGCTTTGGCATTGTCCCAGAGGCCTGCTGTGCCTTAACGGTGCCTTAATAGTGGAACCACACCAAGTCGTGCAGGGCAGGATGTATCACTGATAGCTCATCAGTGCAGAGATCAAGTTTCTGTGAGAACGCCCTGGTGGCAAAGGTTCACTTCAAGCGCAGTAGCTCAAGAATACAAATGTGGCAAGTCTCAGATTACAGGTTGTTCTGCTGCCTGTCTCTTGCCTTTCCTGGCCTATAGTTGCTGTGCATAGTGACTGGCCAGGGTTAGGGCAGAGGGAAGATGATGCAAGGGGAGAGAAAGCCAGGCTTTGCTTGTTGAGAGCTGGTAGCTGGCGTCCGCCAGGCAGGCAGGAGCTCATGGGCACAGGAGACTGGCCAAGATGTCGACCCTATTTGCATGGTGGCCCCCCATAAGTCCCTGTCTCTAGGGTTTGCTCTAAGTGGACTTACCAGAAATCTTACCGAAAATCTCAGTTCCACCCCCACCCTGTGACATTCTGTTACTGAAGAGTAATTATTACCTGGTGTGACATTTGAATATTCTCAATATTCTCTAGTTACTTTTGGTCATTCTCCTTTCCTGATTAGGTCCTGGAGAGTAAGATGTCTGTAGGCACCGCCCCATGGGGCTGAGAAGGTGTAGAAATCAAGAAATACTGGCTTTATTGGAGTATAATTATACTCCAATAAAGATGTTAAAAAAATAAAATAAAATACAATGGAATATTAACATTTAAAATAAAAAACAGAGAAGCTTTAGGGGAAAAAAAAAGAAATACTGGCTTGAGTGAGTTAAGAATCTAACTATTGAATTATTAAAGAAGAAACAAGGCTGAGTCTTGTACATGCACACACACAGATGAGACAAAAGTTACCTGAAACTTACCCTTACTACATGTGATATACTCTGATTTTTTCTATTCTGTTCTATTTCATTAAAAAAAAAAAAGAAAAAAAGAAGAAAACTGGTCACCACACATGAAACAGATTTTATGATCCACCAATGGGTGCCAACTTGTTGTTTGCAAACCACTGGCTACCTCATGGGATTATATTAAACCTGACAAAGAACCCTGTTCTGCTTTGCACTCTTCACTAAAAACCATAAAAATATTTTCTATTCATACATAATTTACAAACATTTCTTAAATAGGTTTCACTGTGTTTCACAGCTAACAAGCGGTGGAATTTAGAGCCACAGCCAGTCTTAAGATTCCAAATCGAGGGCTATTTCCGCTTTATCATGCTGTATTCACGATCTGATTTGTGCCTGTCTAGCCTCCCCAACTTGGAAGTGCCCAAAGGACCAGGAATGTACCTAACACCATGCTGGCTGCCCCAGAGGTGCTCAATGGTAAACAGGTTGGTCAAAAGTCATGTTCTGGTTTTGACACTGTATTCTGGGCATTTTTGTGCCAAAACCTTTTATAATGCTTTATAATCATACCTTGTAAAAGGTATGATTATATTTCATGGGTAGTATCGTATCTATGATACTCTATGTGCCAATGGGTTGCACCGGAAAAGTTGCCCAAGCTTGTAGGGCTTTTTCTCAGTGAACAGGTAGGAGGGGATGAGAGAGGGACACTTTGTTTCCTACCTGTGCTTGAGCTTTCCCCAGAGTTCAAAGAGAAAATTCCAGAAAGGCCAATAAAAGCACCAGATAGGAAAGTCTTTGTTTCTGCTGGTTTTCCCAAACAGCTGGTTTTCCTCAGGCTGTAATTTGTAGGCCTAGCTTCTACCAGACCCCGAACCCATGATAAATGGTAAACTATCAAGAATATGCCCCAATTTTCTGCTACTTTGGGGCTTTCCAGCTAAAATCCAATGTCCTCAGGGAAACACAAACATAACATCTGTCCTAAGTTATATACATATGTGTAGGGGGAGGCATAAGAACTGTTAAGACTGAACATTCACTAAATAATCGTCTGTTGAATGAATGAATGAATATGGATGAAAAAATCAAAGTGTGAACATCTGCTATACATAGGTGGATATTCAGGATTTTTTACATGTTCTCATATAAAACTCGTTTCCTCAATGTCCTAGGAGCAGGAAATGTGAGAATAACAGTCCTGGGGGTATCTGGAAAGGAAAGGATGGGGGAGAAAAGAGCTGAGAGGAGAAAAGGGAAGGTAGGAATGGGAAAAAAGAATGTGAGGAAAACGTGGCTGGAATTGCAGGAAGAAGGCCCAGCAGCACTGAATGTTGATCACATCTTTGTTAGTTCTAGAATCATCTTTATCTTACTTGCTACTCTGTATACTTTGTTGGACTCAAAGTACACATTTCATATGATGGAAAGTTCCCTTGTTTACTTATTCTTCCTGATCCAGCTTTAAAAGGCTGTCTAACCATCTCAATATGTTTCTTATAGCTGATATACTCGTGAGCTAAGGAGCGGGAGAAAGCAGCGTCAGGGTGGCTTCCTAAATCCAGTTCATGCGAAAGAAACCTTTCCTAATGTTAAATCAAGTGGAACCCTCTCAGTAGGAGAAAAATAGGTGATGTTGCAATGACAAGACTCACCTTTCAACCTCATGATTGATAACGTCTGGGGGAAAGAACGATATTCTGTTCAAAAGTCAGGTCAAAAGCTTATCCACACATTGATTTCTCAATACAGGATCCGTAATGTCAAATAAAACAAAATCCCTTGTCCCAAATGAAGTCATTAGCAAATATCTCTTTGCTCTCCTGGGAATTCTGTTCTCTCACAACATCTTTCTGAATTATCACTTTGCATTGAGTTTAGAGTTTAATCTTTCAAATGAAGTACATGACCACAGAAGAAGCCAGTGGTTCTGAGGGCAGAAGGGAAGGCTGGTACTAACCTGGTGCCTGGGAGAAACATTAAGATCAAGAGCACAGCTATGGGAGCCAGACTGCTTCGATCTGAAATTGGTTCTGCCACAAGCTATGTAAGTTACACAACCTTTCTATACCTCATATGTGAAAGTGAAGTGAAGTAGTTTTATTTCATAGGAATAAATAAGTTAATACAGGTGATGCACTTAAAACAGCACCTGAATATAGCAGGCATTCATTAAGTCCTAGGTATTAATAGGATATAAAAAAAGAAATATTCATTTGCTAAATTCTCAATTTATTTTGGTAGGTTTTTTCCTCATTTTAATAAGGGCCAGTGGTTTTAAGAATCTTGGAATGATAGATCTGAAAGGAATGTTTATTTTACAGAAATGTAAAAAGCCCAGAGCACCGAGCTCTTCAAGGCCACACAGCTACCTAGCGGTATATTCAGGACTAGAAACCAGACTTCCTGATCCTAAACCATTCTCCACTGTACACACTCTTTCTCTGGAGGAGGATGTCCAGGACCAAGAAGGTTCTATCAGAACAATAACAGCCAGAAATGCCGTACCTCCTTCAAGGGCTCCCTTGTCAATATAATGACAGTCTTAAGCTGGTTCATTCATTCTTTCATTCACTCACTCACTTACGCATCGCTGAGGTAAGCTATTCATGGAAGGTACAGAAAAGTAAAACACGGTCTTTGTCCTTAAAAGACTTCAATTGAAATTGGAGCAATAAAATAGGCAGAAATAAAATGATACAATAATACTAACATTTATATAATATGAAAAGTATTAGAGAGGTTAGTCATCTTTGGTTATATAACCAATCAGAAGTCCAGTAAAAGAGTTTATGTAAGTTAGTACATTTATGAATGACTAAAATAAATGAAGCCAAGCAGGCCTACTATGAGGTGGGCTGTGTTTAATGTTTGCTGTAGCTGTAGGTGCCAGAGGCTTCAAATCTCTCTAGTGCCTTTGTTTCTGTCTCCCCTCCTGTCCAGGGGATACCCTAATGAGTCCTCCTTAGGTAGAGTCTGTATTTTGCAGCCGTTTCAGCTGTAATCCACTGCTATATTAGAGCCCTGTTTGTGTGGTGGTGAGGTGTCTGGGCGGGAAAGCATTCTATAGTTTTATAGTTAAATCTCAGTGTTTTAGTGTGCTTGGGTCCCTGGTATGCGACCTTCACAAGTGTTTCATAGACCCCCACCCTGTTAGGGGCTGGAGGCAGGGCGGTGTACTTCTCCCAAGCTAAATAAGGCTCTGGAAAAATCTTTCCCCTGGAGAGTAGGGCTTTGTTATAGAAAACACTCTAGATTTATTTCAAAAGAAGAAAACTTCTCCACCACCTGTCAGAGCTATGAGGTTATCTTTCTTGGTTCTTCACTGTGAGGACCTGGTGGGTTTCCTGGAGGTAAAGCCCATGAAAGCGTGAGTGACACCTAAGGTCACAGACTCCAGGACTCTCTCACTCTCATACTAGTCCACACTCAGCTCCAGCAATTTGTCAAAATTATCGCAAAACTGTTCCTATCAATGTAGGGCTCCAGTGATTTCCACTCCAGGTAAGCAGACCTCAATGACTCTCTGACTCTACTGTCTCCAGATTTTGGGGTGGTTGTTTGCCCTGCTACCTCAGCTTCATGAGTCCAAGAAAAGTCACTGATTGTTAGGGTTCTTTCCCCCACTTTTTTTGGGTAAGATTGTGAGTGTTTTACGTGTAGGGCTGAAACCTAAAGATCCAACTTCATTTTTTACATTTGGATATGCTGTTACACCAGCACTATTTGTTGAAAAGACTATTCTTTCCTCATTGAATCTTTTGGCATCCTCGTCACAAATCCTTTGACCATAAATGTGGGAGTTTATTTCTGGACTTTCAATTCTGTTCTTAATCGATCCATATGTCTACTTTTATGCCCATATGACACTGTCTTGATTACAGTAGCTTTGTAGTAAGTTTTCAAATTGGGAAGTGTGAGTCCTCCAAATCCATTCTTCTTTTTCAAGATTGTTTTGGTTATTCCAGCTCTCTTGCATTTCCATATGAATTTTAGAATTAGCTTGTCATTTTGTGCAAAGAACCCACCTGGGATTTTGAAATAAATTGCACTGAATCTTTAGATCAATTTGGAAAGTTTTGCTATCTTAACAATATTGTCTTCTGGTTCTTAAATATGGGATGTCTTTCCATTTATGTAGGTCTTCCTTCTCTCAATGATTTTAGGTGTACAAATATTACACTTTTGTTACATTTATTCCTGAATATTTTATTCTTTTAATGCTATTATAATTGGAATTGTTTTTTCTAAGTTTCATTTTTGGATTGTTCATTGCTAGAGTATTAAGATAATTGACTTTTGCATGTTGACTTCATATCCTGCAAACCTTGCTGACCTTGTTCATTAGTTCTTATGATGTTGGAGTATTTCTTTTAGGATGATCAATTATAATTTCTCTATAGTCCAGTGAAACTGGGATTAAACATGCCCATAAGACTTATCAATTAGAACCACTGTTATACTAAGAAAGCACACTCTTAATAAGATGGTGATGATAAACAGTAGTTAGAATGAGTCATGCAGTCCAGAGGGCTTGTATTTATTATGGGCCTGATATGAGCATGTTTACAGGCTGAAGAGAAGGAGCAAGTGGGAAGAGTTTATTTGGAAAAAGAAGGAGATGACTGACACAGAGAGTGTCAAAGAAGTCAGTAGGGGGTGGACTTAAGGTTGACCTTGTTTTCTTAGACTTTGAGATATGATATGAATGAGAATATCGGCTACAATTTACATTAAAACTGCTGAATAAAAGCAAGACACTGACAGAGAGTATGCTTGATGATTTCAATTGCTCCATGACATAGGTGCTCAGGTGATCTCCTGGGGGAATGATCTGAGGGAGAATGGCAAAGGTCTGGGACAACTGTTCAGGAGCTTGGAGAGCAGTCTGACCAAGGGCAGATGAAAGGGTTAATAGGTGTTAAGGGACCAACTGAGGCTAAATTACAAAAATGGTTGTCAGGTTGATTTGTAGGATTTCTCTAGTCATGTGTGTACAGGAATAAAGATAATAGTAAGCAGTAATGTTGTACTGATCTTGGGCTGGAGATTTACTGTCCAGGTGCTGTTGTGGTGAAGGTATGCTAACAAAAACACATCAAAGATACTGGTAAAAAAAATAACTAAGACAACCAATCATGTTATAACAGTTTACGTTGGCAAGGAAGCCTTAGAGAGTCCTCACAGACTGGGAAAAAAATTATGGGGTCAAAGACCTGGAGGTCTCTCTGAAATTGAAAGTAGGTACAGTGGGAGTGAAGGCACAGGAGAAGTAAGAGGATAAGACGTTAAGACTCATAGAGGGATAGTGCAGAGCAGAATTTTGGATGTGGTGCAGTTCCAGGTAATGATAAGATTCTAGATGTGACTTGGCTAAAGTCGAGTGGATGTGAAAGCCACTGGAATTAAGAAAGTCCGAGTGTACATTTCTGGATGGCTCATCTACATGACCTTGGTGTCACCCAGAATTATGACAGTAACTGGGGTAGAAAGAAAGATCCAGGTCCTGTATTTGCCAGTTAACGAAGGGGAGTATCTGGGAAGTTGGTAGATGACAGTAATAAAGTGAGGCAGAGGTTGGTAAACCCATCTTACCTTAGGGAATCAAGAGCTTGCGCTGAACATACCCGAGGGTTACAACGCTCTCCGAAATCATAGTGGCTCATTCTGGGATGGTTCTTAAGGTGGGGAAGCATCCTGAGGGAATATTTGGGATGAAGCAGGGAGGCAGCCCATATCTGTATTAGAAAACTCAGCCTGGTTGTTCCAATACAACCATCAGGAGGTGTTATTTCCCACTGTTCTTCTCTTCCCAGTGAGAACTGCTGCTTTAAGGATGGCTACAGAAATCTAGGAAGAATTCCTGAGGAGCATATGGCTTCTATCCTATTCATACTCCTGTGCTTGCTACTTATGACTATATATAGACATGAATCTAGATTTCTGACAGATCTTTCCAAGGAAAAACACACATATTTTTCATAATTTTGTTTCTTTTGATATGAAATAGTATAAATGCATACAGTCATTTTTATAACAGGTGTTATTTACAGTGAAATGAACAGACCTTAAATGCACAGTTTGGTGAGTTTTGACAAATGCATAAGCCCTCACCTTTATCAGGCTATAGAATATTTCCATTACTCTAGAAAGTTCCCCGGTGACCCTTCCCACTCAATTCCTGCCCTACCTGATGCAACACAGTGCTGATTTCTATCATCATAGATTAGTTTGTCTATTTTAGAACTTCATTTTAATGGAAACACAGTTGGTATTCTTTTGTGTCTGGCTTCTCTTGCTCATCATAACAAGGTTTAAAGTTAGAATTTGGGTATTAAAGCAAGTCATTCTAATAGAAAATTCTCATGATTACCAAAGGTGACTGAATTCAGACCAGAATGAAGGCAGATGTGTAAAAGAATCGTGGTGTATTTCCACCTCCTGGATAGTTTGCCAAGAAAGCCAAGACATATTTAGTTATGCACTGCAGGAACTATCCTGTGGACAAAGCTCACTTGGCTTTGTGTCCCCATCACCCCTTCCCCTTCCTGAACTCTTTACTGTCTCTGAAATAAATCAGTGAGGAAAGGGTTCCTTTCCATACCTTAAAGAGGGATAGAAAACCTGCTCTGTACTTGGTAGGATGATCCTGCTCCTGCCTCAGGGCTTAAAAAGAAAACCCTGAAATATGTTCTCCAAGTTAAAAATGAAATTTCAGCTTAAGCATGAAATCCTGGAATAGATTTCTTAATATCTGTTTCAACAGAAACCACAGTCTGAGTTAAGTATATTTTCCTTCCTCAAAATTGTGCCTAGGTATGTGGAGGGTCTGTGGACTGAATGTTTGTGTCTCTCCAAATTCATAAGTTGGAGCCCTAACACCCCAATTCAACGGTATTTGGAGGTGAGGCTTTTTGAAGGTAATTAGCCTTAGATGAGGTCAGGAGGGTGGGGCCCCCATGATGGGATTAGTGACCTTATAAGAAGAGATACCAAAGAGCACCTCCTTCCCCTGGACACACAAAGAAGAGGTCATGTGAGCACACAGTGAGATGCTGGCTGCCTACAAGCCAGGAGAAGAGGCTTTATAATGAAGCTACCTTGCTGGCACCTTTATCTGGGGCTTTCCAGGCTCCAGAACTGTGAGAAATAAATTTGTTTAAACCACCCAGTCTATGGTATTTTTTTATGGCAGCCCAAGATGATTAAAACAGGAGGTAATATTTATTAAGTACTAACTATATGCTAGGCATTGTGTCACATTTACTCTTTGAAACAAAACTAGGAGGTATGCATTAGTATCTCCACTTTTCCAGGGAGGAAAAGAAAACTCAGCATCACACAGCTACTAAGTGATGGTAGATATTATGAAATTGCCCCCTACTCCAAGGATGCTGCATCAATTTATTCTCTCATTAACAATCCCCATATACCTACCAACCTTGATAAACAACCACCAAGCCTTTAAAATCCTTGATAGCTCTGTCTTACTAGGTCTTGATCTCATTACTTCCTTTTTTGAGCTAATGGTTGAAAACGGGGATAGCTTCTAAAACTGCTAAAATATTGGCTTTGATGCTTCCTTATCAACATATACACTCTACATGAAGATTCTTGGGGAAACAGAAGGTTGCTGGGTACTGGTACAGACGGGTAACAGTGCCTTGGAAAGCAAAGATATGAAAAACAACATTTAGGAGACAGCTGCAGAGAGGAAGACTCTAGTTTTACCCTGTTTTATTGTCTACCTTATTCTAAGGGGAGCTGAAAATTGCTTTGGAATTTAGTTATGTGTTATGTGTCCCTAATACACTGTAAATTTTGACTGAAGTCTGCATACTGGGTGAGAAACAGCGTACTTAGAGCCCCACAAAATAGGGGCCTCAAAACACACACAAAAAACAAAAATACAGCTGAAGGAAAGCTGAAGCTAGGACCCCCCTGCCGCAAATCATCCTTTCCCTCTTGCTTTCCCAGTAAGGAAAGTAGTAGTATCAGCCTGAGGCAGTGAGTACCATCATAATGCTGAAGGCTGTCTTGGATGGGTAGCTTCCACTAAGATAGATAAAATATCAAGTTTACACAACTGGGAAGTGGCCAAGCCAGTATCTGAACCTGGTCTTCTTTTTTTTACCCCAATTTTCTTGAGTCATAACTGACAAATAAAATTGTAAGATATTTAAAGTGTACAACATGATGATTTGATACAGGTATACATTGTAAAAGGATTTCACCATAGTTAATTAACACATCCATCACCTCACATATTTTTATATGTTAAAATCTATCTATCTATCTATCTATCTGTCTATCTATCTATCTATCTATCTATCTATCTATCTATCTATATCTGGTGAGAACATTTAAATTCTCTCTTAGCAAATTTTAATTATACAGTATAGTGTTGTCAACTACAGTCACCATGTTGTACATTAATTAGATCCTTATTCATTTTATAGCTGAAAGTTTGTACCCTTGTACCAATGTCTGTTTATCCCCCCACCCCAACCCCAGCCCCTGGTAACCCCTTTTCTACTTTCTTTTTCTATGAATTTGAGTTTTTTTTAAGATTCCATTTGTGATGCCATGCAGTATTTGTCTTTCTCTAACTTATTTCACTTAGTATTATGCCCTCAAGTTCCATTTATGTTGCTACAAAAGGCAGGATTTCCCTTTTTCATGGCGGGATAATATTCCAGTTCATATATATATCCCACACCTTCTTTATCCATTCATCTGCTGATGAACACTTAGGCTGTTTCCATATATTTGCTACTGTGAATAATGCTGCAAAGAACATGGGGGTACAGATATCTCTTTGATATCCTATTTCCATTTTCTTTGGATACATTCCCAGAAGTAGGATTGCTGGATCACATGGTAGTTCTATTTTTAATTTTTGAAGAACCCCCATACTGCCCAAGGCAATCTACAGATTCAGTGCAATCCCTATCAATTTACCAATGACATTTCTCACAGAACTAGAAAAAAAATTCTAAAATTTGTATGGAAACACAAAAGACCTCAAATAACCAAAACAATCTTGAGAAAGAAGAATGGAGCTGGAGGAATCATGCCCTCTGGCTTCAGACTATACTATAAAGCTACTGTAATCAAACCAGTATGGTACCAGCACAAAACCAGTTCACACAGATCCATGATCAAGATAGAAAGCCCATGGGGCTTCCCTGGTGGCACAGTGGTTGAGAGTCCGCCTGCTGATGCAGGGGACACGGGTTCATGCCCCAGTCCGGGAAGATCCCACATACCGCGGAGTGGCTGGGCCCGTGAGCCATGGCCGCTGAGCCTGCGCATCCAGAGCCTGTGCTGCGCCACGGGAGACGCCACAACAGTGAGAGGCCCGCGTACCGCAAAAAAAAAAAAAAAAAAAAAAAGATAGCCCAGAAATAAACCCACACACTTATGGTCAATTAATTTATGACAAAGGAGGCTAGAATATACAATGGAGAAAAGACAGTCTGTCCAATAAGTGATGCTGGGAAAACTGGACAGTTACCTGTAAAAGAAAGAAATTAGAAAAATTTCTAATACCACGTACAAAAATAAACTCAAAATGGATTAAATACCTAAATGTAAGACCGAATACTATAAAACTCCTAGAGGAAAATGTAGGCAGAACACTCTTTGACATAAATCGCAGGAATATTTTCTTGTATCTGCCTCTTAGAGTAACGGAAACAAAAGCAAAAATAAACAAATAGGACCTATTTAAACTTTAAAGCTTTTGCACAGCAAAGGAAATCATTAACAAAATGAAAAAACAACCTATGGAATGGGAGAAAATATTTGCAAATGATGCCACCAACAAGGGCTTAATTTCCAAAATACACAAACAGCTTATACAACTCAATATCAAAATAAAGCAAACAACCCAATCAAAAAATGGACAGAAGCCCTAAATAGACATGTCTCCAAAGAGGACATACAGATGGCGAACAGGCACATGAAAAGATGCTCAACACCACTAATTATTAGAGAAATGCAGATCAAAACTACAATGAGGTAGCACCTCACATTGGTCATAATGGCCATCATCATAGCAGCACTATGTACAATAGCCAAGACATGGAAACAAACTAAATGTCCGTCAACAGATGAATGGATAAAGATGTGCTACACACACACACACACACACACACACACACACACACACAATGGAATATTACTCAACCATAAAAAGAATGAAATAATGCCATCTGCAACAACATGGATGGACCTAGAGATTATCATACCAAGTGAAATAAGACAGACAGACAAAGATAAACATCATATGATATCACTTTTATATGGAATCTAAAAATTATACAAATGAACTTATTTATAAAACAGAAATAGACTCACAGACATAGAAAACAAACTCCTGGTTACCAAAGGGGAAAGGGGGGAGGAGGAATAAATTAGGAGTTTGGGATTAACAGATACACACTACTGTATACAAAATAGATAAACAACAAGGACCTACTGCATAGAACAGGGAACTATATTCAGTATCATGTATCAATAGTAACCTATGATGGAAAATAACTTGAAAAAGAATACACACACACACAACTGAATCACTTTGCTATATACCTGAATCTAACAAAACATTGAAGATTAATTACTTTAATTAAAAAAAGAAATTTGAGGGCTTCCCTGGTGGTGCAGTGGTTAAGAATCCGCCTGCCAATGCAGGGGACACGGGTTTGAGCCCTGGTCCAGGAAGATCCCACATGCCGCGAAGCAACTGAGCCTGTGTACCACAACTATGGAGCCTGCGCTCTAGATTCCATGAGCCACAACTACTGAACCCACATGCCACAACTACTGAAGCCCACACGCCACAACTACTGAAGCCTGTGCGCCTAGAGCCCGTGCTCCGCAACAAGAGAAGCCACTGTAACGAGAAGCCCACGCACCACAATGAAGAGTAGTTCCCGCTCTCCGCAACTAGAGAAAAGCCCATGCACAGCAATGAAGACCCAATGCAGTCAAAAATAAAATAAATAAGAAAAAAAAAAGAAATTGGAGGGATTCTTGGGACCTAATTTCTCTGAAAATAAGATTAACAGGTTAATTAAACACCAGATGATCTCTGAGGTCCCACCCAAGCCAAACTTTTCAATACCCTAAACCATATGGCTTCAAATTACCTTCCAAGCCTCATCTTCTCTAACTCAGTATAAACTAGTCTTTATTCTTTCATATGTTCATATATTTTCACTATTAGAAATACATTTTTATATCACCTCAGAAAAAGTAAAATTCAACACTTAGGAGCTCAAGAGCAATGAAATATTTTTCTTCTCTTCAAATGAATTTACTAATTCAGCTCTTCATGTTCCAGAAATTGTCACTGATGTGGTAATTTGTTGAAAACATTTATATACAAATATTCCACTAAAACATAACATCTACAGATACCAAGAAGTTTATTCAGCCAAATATGTAATCTTAGAATAAAATACTCTTAATACACACAAATGAGTAAGACATAAGAATATAATAAAATAGCATTTATGCTGGAGGGATTTGATGATATATGCCCCTAGAGATAAAATTTCATTAGAATTACCTTCTCTCCACCTTCTTTTATTTCAAAGACTTTTTGTACAGCACATTGCTTTTATGTTGGGGATTTATCTCTAAAATTAACTTTTTTACAATCTTAATTACTTTATTATTTCTTTTTCCAAACCCATTTGAAATACTGGAATAAAATCAGTCATTGCCAAGTTTTATGAAAATACATATCAAATTCTAAACTCTCCTAGACTCTTCTCAATGGTGTTACCCTAGAGAGCTGCTTTCTCTATAGTCATTCTTTTCAACACCAACATTTTTATTCACTTTGTCGTTTTAAAGAAAATCTTTCTAAAATGAGGACATCTTCCTCAGAGAATAATGAACAGAGCTCAGTATTTTCTTTATGATTAAAGGTTATCCTTAACCTTTTCCTTTGATTTCAGAATACTTTATTGAGCATACGTTGAACAAATTGCTGGAGATGCTACTACACTCAATCTGTGTAGGACCTAAGTACAAGAAGACATGCTCAGGACATATTTAGGATGGCGGGACACAAGTGAGTTGCTGGCCTGGAGATGGAAAAGTGTTGTAAACGCATCATAACTGAAGTGTCTTCATGTTTTTTCATTTTTGTTCCACACATACCCTTCAAAATAATGCTAAATCTCCCACTTACGTCCCTCTTTATTCATTACCAGATGTTCATTCTCTTTTCACCCTCAAAAACAAATCTACAAGATAAACGGGCTAATGGTATCCTCATATGATGGGCAAAAAAAAAAATCTAGGCCATAAGGCTACGTGCTTGCCTGGACCCTGCAATATGTAGCTAGCTGGAGGGAGGATATATTTTCTTCTAACTCGTAGCTTAACTCCTTGGTTTCTTTCATAATTTTGTCCAATCTTCCCACAAAGTAGGAGAAGACTCAGTAGTTCTGAGTAGGAATGGAACTATGGTGAAAAGTAATGCATCTACAATGAAATCTATCAGTTTCCTTCAAAAAATGAGTTTGCACATATGGACACAGATGGGGTTGCTGGAGCACAGAACTCTGACTTTCAGCCCTGAAATCCACTTTCCCCTAAGTGGTTTCTTCCTGCCCTGTTATACAAGCCCAAGCAGGTGTCCAGACTACTTTCTTATTTCTCCACAGCACAGCTGAGAAATGCTTTTTCCAACTTTTTAAAAAATTATTTATTTTTATTTTTGGCTGCATTGGGTCTTCGTTGCTGAGCGTGGGCTTTCTCTAGTTGCGGCAAGCAGGGGCTACTCTTCGCTGCAGTGCGCGGGCTTCTCATTGTGGTGGTTTCTCTAGTTGTGGAGCACAGGTTCTAGGCACGCAGGCTTCAGTAGCTGTGGCACGTGGGCTCAGTAGTTGTGGCTTGCGGGCTCTAGAGTACAGGCTCAGTAGTTGTGGCACACAGGCTTAGTTGCTCTGCAGCATGTGGGATCTTCCCGGACCAGGGCTCGAACCGGTGTTCCCTGCATTGGCAGGCAGATTCTTAACCACTGCACAACCAGGGAAGCCCCAATTTTCTTTTTAACATTGATTCATTTATTCAGATTTTCTACTCCATCTTAGGTCAACTTTAATCATTTGTATTGTAGGAAATGTATCCATTTCATCTATGTTTTCAGGTGGATTAGTACAAAGTTGTTATAGTATTCTCATAATTTTCTTTTATCTTTCACATATTTGTGTCTATGACCTTTCATTCATTCCTCATGTTGTTTTGTGATCTCTTTTTGTTCCTTGGTCAATCTTGCCAAAGGTTTTATTTTATTCAGTTAACAACAAAAATAAAAAATGGGGAAATTCTGTGGGGCTGATAAACTCCATCCATTCAATATATATGTATTATGCACTCTATGCCAGGCACTGATCTATGGCTAAATGTTGCTGATTGGTGGGGTGACCACATGACCCAATTTATGCCTATTTTCAGCTGTAATAATTAACAACACTCTCTTACTCTCTTTTACTAAGTGTCCAAGACTGTAAAATAAGTTACATGATCAATCCACTGATGGTTCAAATAAAATTAAAGTTGAAATATACACATGGTGGTCTTTACAAGATATGTTTTGGTGAAGTGCTGAAGACAGAAGCCTGATTAGGTTTCTTTTTTTTTTTTCTTCTTCTTCTTCTTTTTTTTTTTTTTAAATGGAGAACAACTGGAGACAGTGAGAATATGCAAGTATTTTGAAGAATTCTGCTACAGGAGACAGGAGAAATGAGGTAGGAGGAAGAGGAAGTGGACTTACCTATTTGCTATTTCATCCGTTTCTGCTTTAATTATTTTTATTTCTTCTTCCTATGGGCTTGTTTGGGTTGTTTATTTCCTAGCTTCTTAGGTTAGTAATACTTTTGAAGCCATGAAAAAACATATAAGTTCTGATATGGAGTGCTTTCATTTTCATGAATTTATAAATAATTTTAAACTACAATTTTGACATTCTCTTTAACCAATAAATTATTTAGAAGTGACAAAATATCTAGATGCCTGGATTAACTTTTTAAAAAATTAAAAAAAAATTTAATATACTGGGGTTGGTTAAGTGGTCTATATATCTCTATATTTCATTTTTTTCCCTAACTGTAATTTCTTTGTGACATTCTATAGGACCAATTTTTGTAAATGTTAACTGAGTAAATGAACAAGTTGCATATTCTCTATTGGATGTGAATTCTATTCATATATATTAGCATGAACTTATTAATTACATTATTTAAATATTCTATATTTTTATTCATAGTCCATCATAGTGGGATACTTTAACATACCTCTATGATGTGGATTTTCTAATTTCCATCTGTGATTTTATCAATTTTTCTTGTATTTCCAAATGATGTTAGGGGCATTTAAGTTTATGATTATTATTGCTTCTTGGTGAATTATTTAACCATGTGAAATGTCCTTTATGAAACTTTTAATGTTTTTGACTTTCAATTCTATCTTGTCTGGCACTGATGGTGCTTTGCCACCTTTCTGTTAGTACTTGCTAGGGATATGTTTTCAAACTTTGAGTTATCACAGTTTTGGCTTTCTCTAGTAACCTGCACATAGCTGGATTCTTAAAAATCCAAACTATTTTACCTTTTATGAAACAAACATATGCAATTCATATTTACTGTTACATTTGATACACTTAGACCTATTCCTGCCGCCTTATTTTGTGTTTTCAATTTGCCATCCTTTTTCTCATGCTTGCGTTTCTTCTTCCCAGCGTTTTCATGGATTAGTGGAATTTTCTTTGTTCCTCTTTTCATTTACTAGTTTGAAAATCATACATATTCTATTTTTATCTTTCTAGTAGTTACACTTAAACTTTTATCATAAGTGGTTAGATTTATATTTTTCTAATAGTGTCTGAAGTCAGTCACTACCCACTGGTTCCTTTTGATGAATCTTAGAATGCTTTTATTTTCCTAAATTCTTCATCAGCACCCTTGCCTCCATATTCCCACATCCCATGTTGACATAATCTGAAATCTTGGCACAGTATTGTCTTTTAAAAATAATTTTATAATCATATCTATAGAATGGCTTTATTACTTTTTTTGCTAACTATTGCAGTTCATTGTTAAGTTCCGGATTGACTCTTTTGGGGGGTATATTCTCTAGTAGTTCTTTCAGCTTTCAGAGAGAATCTGCTGGGTTGTTAAAATTTGAATTCTTGGCTATTTGAAAGAATCTTATTTCATTCTCACATTTCAATGATATCATGGCTGAACACAGAAATTTAGATTTGAACTTCTTTTCCTTTACCAAACTAAAAATACCGTCCAATGTCTTTTTTCATCCAATATTGTTGATGACACATCTAATGCCAAATCTGATCAGAATTACTTTGAACAGTCTTCTTCTCAACCTCTCTGGAGGCTGCAGCAGTTTGTCTTTATCCTTACAGCTTTTAGCATATTGACTATATTGACTAATGAAAGTTCTGAACTTTGATTACTTTTGTACATTGCCTTTTATTTTTGTTGTGTGTTTATCCTACTCTGTAGTTGGTGGACCATTTCAATCTGAGGATTTATACGTTTCTTCAACTATAAGAAATTCCATCCTATTATTTCTTCAGATTTTACCTCTCTTCTGTTCTCATTATTCTCTATTGGGGAGATCCTACGACTTGCAGAACTTTCTTCCACGTCTTAAGTTTTTATCTTTTTCTCGCCTTGTACTTCATCCCTAGGCTGTCTTCCAGATATCTAATTTCTTTTTTAGCTACGCCTATTCTTCTATCTACTGCATTTTTACTTTCAATAATTATATTTTTTACTTCCAAGGTTTGTCTTTGGTTTGTTTTATAACAGACAGTTCCTGATTCATTATTGCGACATCATCCTATATCTGAAGACACTAATCACACTTGTTTTAAAGTCCTTTTCTTATCGCTCTATTAACTTTTGCATAGTTGTAATTCTGTTGGGTTGTTACCTATTTTTCACGGCGGCTGCATGCCAGATGTTGGTGATTTTTGACTGTGGGCTCATCTTTGTAGTTTGGATCCCTTGCTGGATTCTTTATACTTGTAGTCTTTCAGCCAGCCTTGGGGGAGGTGGAGAAATAGCTACTGAGGTTTGTGCTCCCCACTGTTTTCAGTGAGAATGGGGAAAAGGTGGGATGTATTCTGGATGGAATATCTTAGAGGCTGGTATTCTGGGCTCAGTCATTATCTCTGGGCATTGTCAAGCCCTGCCTCTCCTTCAGCATGGCTCCTGTCCAAAGACAGATCCGAATGGATGGAGAGGAGGGTGGGATGCACACGACACACTGTGGGTACCCCAACTCATTTTCGTGTCATTTGCATTGAAGCACTCTTTTCTACTCCTGGCTTCTTCCACCTGTAGGCAGGAGGAATTCCTGGTGATTCTCCCATGTTCTGTGGTAGTACTTTCCAAAGGGATCCAGCACAAATTCCAGGCTGCGATTACCCTCTTCAAACTTATCCTTTGTTCTTTTACTCTCAGGAATTTCTCATAATTTTCATTAGCCAAAATTTTCTCTTTGAATTTACAGAACAAGGTATATATTCCCATACTCAAAAAAGAAATCCAAGGCTTAGAGTAGAAGGATAGATGGGATTGGGGAAGGAGAGAACATTGCTGTGTGCAATTAGTTTCCCATCTGGAAGGCAAAAGCCTCCATTTTTACTTTGGGTTGTTTGCCTTTTTCTTATTGATTATTAGAGATATTAAGCAACTTTTAGCTATGTTATAAATATTTGTTACATAAACCTTTTAATTTTGTTTAAGGTACCTTCTGAGATACAGAAATTTTACATTTTTATGCGGTCAAATCTGTCCATTTTTTACTTTAAGATTTCTGGATGTTGTGTTATGCTCAAGAGGTCTTCCTAATCCATAATTAAAACCTATTTTTACTATACAGCACCTTTTAATATTTCATAGTTCAGTCTTTTGTGATTAGATATTTCATGTTTAGATACAGATCCAACAGGATTTTAATTTTGTGTTTGGTCTGAGATTTGGTTTGTATTCTATTCTCCCCTTTCCAAGTGGAAGTTTTTATTGCTGTTGTCCTTTTCTGCTCCACTAACTTGTGCTGGTGTGTGGGTGTGCAGGAGCAGTTAACATTTTTTAGTTCATAGGTCACCAAACCATAAAGAACTACATAATTGATTTGAAGTATTTGATGGACTGGACTGCGCAGCAGTCAGAGTTCTTAAACTTTGAGATGAATGCAGTAACTGCATAAGATTTGGGGTCATCTCTCTTGGGGAAGAGATGAGTGTGAAGAAGGGTATGTAGATACAGGTAGCCAGAGAAGCTGACTGGGGCAGAGAGCACTAACTATCCACAGAAACCACACTCTAGTTTTCCCTTTGAGCGCACAGCTAGAATCCATTTCTCTGCCTCCCTCACACTTGGGTACAGCCATGGGACTAAGTTCTCCCCAGGGTAATGTGAACAGTACATATGCCAGGCCCATGAGAAACTCACACGTGTACTCCTCCATCCTCCTTTTCAAGGCTGGATATAGAGGATGAGGTTCTAGGAGATGGGGCCACGAGATGCAAGGATTCTGAGTACCTGAAAGACTGTGTGTAGGGCTTGCTAACCAGAAACACTCACCTTGGACTATTACATAAGTGAGAAATAAGCTTCTTTGGTATTTGCCCAAACTAAGGAGATTTAGGTTTCTACTAGATATGCCGTGTCCAGTTAGGGAAGTTTCCTTCCATTCCTATTTTACCAAGAGACTTTCTTGTTTTAATCAGGAATGGGTGTTAAATTTTACTAAAACATTTTTGACATCTATCAAGGGTATCATAGAAATCTTATCCTTAAATCTCAAAATGTAATAAACTACAATTGATACATTAAAACTCTCCAAATTCTTGATTGGCTTATAGTTTTCTTTTTTTCTCCTATCTTTGTCCACTTTTTTTTTTGTGGTATGCAGTCCTCTCACTGTTGTGGCCTCTCCCATTGCGGAGCACAGGCTCCGGACGTGCAGGCTCAGTGGCCATGGCTCATGGGCCTAGCCACCCCCCGGACCGGGGTACGAACCCGTGTCCCCTGCATTGGCAGGCGGACTCTCAACCACTGCGCCACCAGGGAAGCCCTATCTTTGTCCACTTTTGGCACTGAGTTTATACCAGATACAAATTGACAAGCTATTCAGCTTTTTCTTTGGTCTTGAACAACTTATGTATCATGAGTCATTGAGGCCTAGTGTCCTTTTGAGAAATACGTTTTTTACTATAGTTCTAACTTCCTCTACGGTTACTGGTCTACTCAATTACTTAAAAGTGAAACATCTTTCCATTTTTCTGGGAAACATCTTGCCATTTTTCTGGAGTTTTCTGGGCCATAATTTTTCTAACTTATATCAAGTAAGTGAGTAAGCAACCAAGGCAAGCCCACATTCCTCTACAATATGTTTGGTATTCTTGATGTACAATTTTACCCATGTAAATCTTTTAGAATTTTAGTCTTACTGTGAATAAAAAGGAACCTGAATCCTTAGAGATAATCTATTTCTTTTTTTTAATACTAATTGGAAAAATGTACACATTGAACTTATCTATATTAAAACTTTTGAATTCTAAAATTATCACAAATATGAGAACTTAAGCAATAAAAACTGGCACACTTCTGTCTTTAAATGTTTTAGTGTCTATATGTGAGAAAGACATATCTTATTAATATGACATGGTGATTTATGTTTCTTGATTATCTGTATCTTTGGAATTAGCTGCTGAAAAGAAACTTAATATGACCATAAAATAACCATTATATGATTTGCTACAGAGATTTAAAGATGCATGTTATTTTGTTTTTTCCTAATCATCTTATTATTAAAACCAAAGTTACATATTTTTATGCACAGTGAATTCATTCATTAGGAGGCTATCTAATATCACCTCTGGTCTATATCATCACAGTTCAGAACATGGACTTCGGTGCCAACTTTTATTGGCTTTGTGACATTTGGCAAGTATCTTAACCTCTCTGTGCTCCAGCTTCCTCAAATGTAAAGTGAGGATAACTATGCTACCTACCTGATAGGATTTTCCCGAGGGTTAAGAGTTCAAAATGTAAAGTTATTAGAATATTCCTGGGGAAAATATTAGTACCGTGAAAGTTAGTTATTTTTATTATAATCTAGAAGCAATCACAGGTATCTCTACTGAAAACTTTTCTGATTTTCTTCTCATTATTAGAGTGCCCTTTATGTTTAAGGGACATTATAAAAATTGCCATAATCTTATCTTAAACCTAGTGATGTAGGTATTATTATGCTCCATATGAGAAACTAAGAAAAGTGAAATAACTTTTCAAATTCACAAGGTGCTAAGTGGCAGAACTGGGATCTGAATCCAGGTCTGTCTGACACCAAAGTCTTGCTCTTTCCATTACATTACTCAGCCTGATGCCCCCATTCTCTGTAAAATCCACTACAATCACCTCTTTCTGCTATCACCAAACCAGAGCAAAATTTTTTTTTCTGGTAGACTGCAAAGACTGTACTTAGAGCAACAACGTAGTACCTCTGTACTGGCATTAAACTGTAGGTATCTGATGACATTAATGATTAACTCCTGATTCCCTTAGCTTAACCCAGATAATGTATCAATCAATACTCAGCCTTTTGGTTACTCTATGACATGCCTCTCAGTTTCCAGTTTCAAATAGGCATTTAAGACAACACTAAAAGCTATAGTAATCAAAACAGCATGGTACTGGCAACACTAAAAGCTATAGTAATCAAAACACTAAAAGCTATAGTAATCAAAACAGCATGGTACTGGCAACACTAAAAGCTATAGTAATCAAAACAGCATGGTACTGGCACAAAAACAGACATATACATCAATGCAACAGAACAGAGAGCCCAGAAATAAACCCACACACCTAAGGTCAGTTAATCTTCAACAAAGGCAGCAAGAATATACAATGGAGAAAAGACAGTCTCTTCAACAAGTGGTGCTGAGAAAGCTGGAAAGCTACATGTAAATCAATGAAATTAGAACACTCCCTCACACCATACACAAAAATAAACTCAAAATGGTTTAAAGACCTAAATATAAGACATTACATCATAAAACTCCTAGAAGAAAACATATAGGCAAAACATTCTCGGACATAAATCATACCAATATTTTCTTAGATCAGTCTCTCAAGGCAAAAGAAACAAAAGCAAAAACAAACAAGTGGGACCTAAGCAAACTTACGAGCTTTCTCACAGCAAAGGAAACTACCGACAAAATGAAAATACATTCTATGGAATGGGAGAAAATGCTTGCAAACAATGCAACCAATGAGGGGTTAATATACAAAACATACAAACAGCTCATATAACTCAATATCAAAAAACAAAGAACCCAATCAAAAAGTGGGCATATAAGTCCTAAATAGACATTTCTCCAAAGAAGACATACAGATGGCCAACAGCCACATGAAAAGATGCCCAACATCACTAATTATTAGAGAAATGCAAATCAAAACCACAATGAGGTATCACCTTACACTGGTCAGAACGGCCATCATCAAAAAGTCTACAAATAATAAATTCTGGAGAAGGTGTGGAGAAAAGGAAACCCTCCTACACTGTTGGAGGAACTATAAGATGGTGCAGCTACTACGGAGAACAGTATGGAGCTTCCTTAAAAAACTAAAAATAGAGCTACCGCGTGATCCAGCAATCCCACTCCTGGGCATATATCTGGAAAAGATGAAAACTCTACTTCAAAAAGATACATGTACCCCAACGTTCATAGCAGTACTATTTACAATAGCCAAGACATGGAAACAACGTAAGTGCCCATCAACAGATGATTGTTTTAAGAAGATATGATATATACATATACAATGGAATATTACTCAGCCATAAAAGGAATGAAATATTGCCATTTGCAGCAACATGGATGGCTTAGAGATTATCATAATAAGTAAGTCACAGAAAGACATATACATATATATTGCTTATATGTGGACTCTAAAAATTAATACAAAAGTGAATCTACATACAAAATAAACAGACTTACAGACATAGAAAACTTATGGTTATCAAAGGGGAAAGGGATGAGTGATGGACAACTTAGGAGTAGGGAATTAACAGATAGAAACTGCTATACATAAAACAGATAAGCAATAAGGATTTGCTATATAGCACAGGGAACTATATTCAATATCTTATAATAACCTATAATGGAAAATAACCTGAAAAAATACATAACTTTGCTGTACACCTGAAACTAACACAATATTGTAAATCAACTATCATTCAATTAAAAAAAATAATGCTGAATGCCTGTCTCTAGTTCTCTGGGCAGTCTCTTGGAATGAAGGTGCTACACAATATAAAATGCCAGCGAGGGCTTCCCTGGTGGCGCAGTAGTTGAGAGTCCACCTGCTGATGTGGTGGTTCGTGCCCCGGTCTGGGACGATCCCACATGATGCGGAGCGGCTGGGCCCGTGAGCCATGGCCGCTGAGCCTGCGCGTCCGGAGCCTGTGCTCTGCAACGGGAGAGGCCACAACAGTGAGAGGCCCGCGTACCGGAAAAAAAAAAAAAGATGCCAACGAATCAGTTATTGCACCGGATTCCTGGCGTTCAAATTGGAATGGGAGGAAAATGGCTGCTTCCTGAGGTGCAGACAAGAGGGCTAGTTGCTGGGAAGATGCTTCCTAAGCCTGGAAATAAAGTTTTGACTGTACTCATTCAAAGGCCTATGTCCAGTCGAGGTCCACATATCCACGGAGCCAGCCTTCTCTAGTCACTCCGATCCAGCGTGCTCACTACTGCCTCCTTGCACCTCTTGAGAAGCTTCGAATCACAGAGTGGTGCCTATTAGTCTGGACTGTTTTATGTATTGTCCAGTTTTTCTAACAAAATGGTAACTTCCATATGTTTTCTTTTGTATTCATATCCCCAATATCCTTTGCCAAGTGGGGACCATGTAGTGACCATTATCTTCTTTTTTACATTGTGATAAAATATACATGACATAAACTTCACCATTTTAACCATTTTTAAGTGTACAGCTCTGTGGCATTAAGCACACTCACACGACTGTGCAACTATCACCACCATCCATCTCCAGAAATTTTTCATCATCCCAAACTGAAACTCTGTACCCATTAAACCATAACTTCCTCTTCTCCCCTCCTCCCTAACCCCTGGCAATAACCATTTGACTTTCTGTTTCTATGAGTCTGACTATCCTTATATAACTGGAATTGATCATACAATCTTTGTTCTTTTGTGTCTGGCTTATTTCACTTAGCATCACGTTGTCAAGGTTCTTCCATGTTGTAGTGTGTGTCAGAACTTCATTTCTTTTTTAGACTGAATGATATTCCATTGTATGTATATACCACATTTTGCCTGTTCATTCATCCATGGATGGACATTTGGGTTGTTTCTTCATTTTGGCTATTGTGAATAGTGCTGCTATGAATGCTTGTATAAAAGTATCTGTTTGAATCCTTCTCAAATTTTTGGGGTATATACCCAGTAGTAGTAGTAGTAGGATCATATAGTATTTCTGTGTGTGTGTGTGTGTGTGTGTGTGTGTGTGTGTGTGTGTTTTGAGGAACCACTCTACTACTTTCCACAGTACTGCACTGTTTTACATTCCAATGAACAATGAACGAGGGTTCCAATTTCTCTACAACCTCCCAACACTTATTTTACCATTATTCTTCTGACTTAATCCTCACAACAAATGAAAAATTTTACTGTATCTGTATTACACTTCACAGTTGACAAATTTTTTTTTGCATATATTACTCCTTTAAACCATTATAATAATCTTCGGTTTAAGTGTTATATTTTTATTACGAAAGAAGAAATTGAAGCTTAAGGGTGTTACATTACTTGTCCAAGACCACAGAGCTAATAAATGGAAAAGTCAAATACATAACTTTACTCCTGACTCTTTTCTTATTGGGAAAATTAAACAGTCTACGTTCTTTGAGATTCTCCCTTGCATGCTCTGTTCACTCTGAATCACAGCATTGAGAAGTTTCCAGGAAAGGATACTTGCTGTTTTCTCACATCTCCTAAGGTATCCAAAAAAAAAAAAGGCTTAAATAAGTAGCAGGAGTGATTTAGGTTAGATATTAACTGGGTGGCTGACGCTGGTAAGACATTGGCAAAGATTACCAAAGGATACTTGGAGATAATTCCCGTCTTGAAAAGTGCTATGGGTTGGATTCCATCCCGGTAGATGCCTGAGGGTGCAGGGAGTAATTCGATGAATGCTTGTTAATTATTTGAAAGCAGGGGACAAACTGGATGACTTCACAGAGTTTCTTCCATTCTCTGATTCTACTAACAAAGATTCTACTGAATGGATTTGTACTACTCAAGAAAGTTGTTCTCTGGTTTTTGGGAATGGGTCTTTTTTTCTTGACCCCCTCATCTCTGATCTCTGGAGAAGGCCTCACTCAGTTCCATTTCATACCCTCAGAGTTAACCAAGGCCTCGGGGGAGAGGGCAGAGATGACCTAACTCACCTGGGGTCCTGAGCTACATCCTGGGCAGTTAGCTTTCTATAACACTGTTGATTTGATTTCACTTTGCTCTCTCCGGGGAGATCTGAAGGAGTTGCAATTTTGGCCTGAGATGCAAGGGGACAGCTTCAATTTTCAACCTTTATGGGTCGTCAGTGCTGAAGCACAAAGAAGGGACAAGGTAGCTGGCTGAAGACAGTTAGCCTAGAAGAAAGATACCTAGTGGGGAAAATAAAATTATCTGGGTGTTTGTCTAGATGCTGCCGCAGTCATCGATCTGCCTTAGAGCAGCAGTCTGCAGGGTCTTTAGACATCCATGTGATTGCACTCATGGTTGAAGCTCCCTTCCCTCTCCGACAGAATTGTAAATTGTACACCTTTTAATGACCCTATAAGCAAGACTAATTCTGCTTCCCTGATGTGCTTAATATCTATGCGTTTTAGTTTCCTCTTTATTCAAAAGAAAGAATCAAAACTTCCCACCTCACCGTTGTTAGAGAGCTAAGTAATGAAGCTTTCTGAAAGGTAGCATGCATTCCAAGTACTTTAAAGACCCTTTCAGGAGAATGTTGAAATTAAGGAAAAACTATTGTAGAAGTCATTTAACAAAATGCTTCCTAAAAAATTAAGGTAATGCACCATATGCAAACAAAAGTGGTAATCAGTTAATAAGTAATGTGCATTTGAAACTCAAAAAGATAAAAATAAGAAATTATTATTTTTTTAAAAAGCAAAAGTACTGCCTCTCACCCACATCCTCTTTCTTTCCTTTCCTATTCTTTGAAGCCCCCTTGCTGGTGGCCCTTACTTCCTACACTTTATTTATTTATTTATTTTTGCTGTGTTGGGTCTTCATTTCTGTGCGAGGGCTTTCTCTAGTTGCGGCAAGCGGGGGCCACTCTTCATCGCGGTGCACGGGCCTCTCACTATCGCGGCCTCCCTTGTTGTGGAGCACAGGCTCCGGACGTGCAGGCTCAGTAGTTGTGGCTCATGGGCCGAGTTGCTCTGCAGCATGTGGGATCTTCCCAGACCAGGGCTCGAACCCGTGTCCCCTGCATCGGCAGGCAGATTCTCAACCACTGCGCCACCAGGGAAGCCCCACTTCCTACACTTTAATTGACAAGCGAAGAACTGGGTTTAGAGGGGCAGTCACTGAAGCACTGCTTTAGTAAACAGCCCAGCTTTTTCAAAAGGCCAGCACTGTTGACCCGAGTAGAGATCACACTACTCCTGCCTAGGACATTTAGTTTTTATAACCACAGACCAGAGAATGCAGAACCGGGGAGGGTACTCAGTGATGAGCCCATCCAACCGACCCTGTAATTGTTCAGATAACAAAACTGAAGCCAGGACAGGTGCTGATTTTTGTTTTCTCTGTTACCTTTCAGAGCTGGAAATTGAAGAATGCAATGAAAAGCAAGGTAAAAAAAAGGCAAGGATATATACCCATTTATCTCATACCAGGGGGTGCTTATTTGCAAGTAGACCTGCCTTCAGATGGTCCACTGGGTCTGCAGAGTTTACAGAACAACTAAAGATCCCTCCAAAGCAGGCGTCTCAATAA
Source organism: Pseudorca crassidens (assembly GCF_039906515.1). NCBI lineage: Eukaryota > Metazoa > Chordata > Mammalia > Artiodactyla > Delphinidae > Pseudorca > Pseudorca crassidens. The sequence continues at coordinate 76,343,350 of NC_090309.1, read as the reverse complement.
ATACATGGAGTTAAGGCCAAGAGAACTTAGCTTAGCGCTTAGCTGATCCTCATTCTTGGCAGAACTCCCTTCTAAGCCCAGATCACTTCACATAAGATTAGAAACTGCCCTCCAAAGATCTGCCTCTCTACCTCTTCAGGGCAGCTGGAGGCTTCTGTTGGCGGCTCTAATCAGTCCAAGATCAGCACTAATCCACAAACCTCAATCACTCTGTTTTCAACTCCTCGAGATTGCTTTCTCTCAAATTTAATTGTCTGAATTTTAGCGTCTGTGATAAGAACTCAGGGGTAATATCACACACCTCCAGAATCCTTCCACTGATTACGGACTGTGCCCAGCAAGTGACGAAAGTAGGATTTAGGCAATTAGGAGTGCAGGATTTTCTCGGCCTCGCCAGGATCTTCAGAGAATGTCATGCTGTGCACACTCTCATGGAGCTGGCTTGATTTTGCAGTTTTTTACAGCCTATTGTAATATACGGCCTATCTTGAAGAAGGTCCCTGTCCAAGCATGCTTTGATGTTTTATGAAATAAGTGGCAAAATCCAGGATTTAAACATCAAAAGTAGAAATCCACATTTCTCTGTTTTATTCTGTAAGATTTAACGTGTCAATTATATCTTTAATCACAAAAGAGCAGGGTGAACAAAATGTGCTGTTGTGGGATTATGAAAATGTCTCAATACTTTTATATAATTTAAAATCTTTCTACCAAGAAAATTTATTATATTTATAAGTCATGTGTTTTAAAGACGCCCTCCAGGTGTCGTGGGGCTTGTTGGGCCTCCGAGAGGCTTTGTGACACTGGATCTTAGGCACCCCCTCAGCCCCACCGAGGTGGGAAACACTGACTTCCAGGTTTTTGGCTTCCTTGAGGTTTTATGATTCCATGAAAGCGCTAAGCTTGTCATCATTAAAAATGGATCACTAGGGCCTGGGTGATGATTTTGATATTACAATAGTTTTACTGTTTTAAAACCCCAGATTTGGGACTTCCCTGGTGGCGCAGTGGGTAAGAATCCGCCTGCCAATGCAGGGGACACGGGTTCGAGCCCTGGTCCGGGAAGATCCCACATGCCGCGGAGCAACTGAGCCAGTGCACCACAACTTCTGAGCCTGTGCTCTAGAGCCCATGAGCCACAACTACTGAACCCGTGTGCCACAACTACTGAAGCCCGTGTGTCTAGAGCCCGTGCTCCGCAACGAGAGAAGCCAGCGCAATGAGAAGCCTGCGCACTGCAACGAAGAGCAGACCCCCACTCGCTGTAACTAGGGAAAGCCCGGGTGCAGCAACGAAGACCCAACACATCCAAAAATAGATTAAAAGAAAAAAAAAAACAGATTTGGAGCTGGAATGCTTCAAGAAATCTCTACTTGAGGAGCTGAAGACACGACAGGTGGTCCTCCAGGAGGGGTGGGGACTGGCAGTACATTATTGTTACTCACATACCTGTGAGTTCTGCTTCTTTGGTGTTTTTGTCAGCATGACTAACTAAAATGCTCTTTGTTCTCTGTTCCAGAGTCAGAGAAATCCCTGCCACGTGGCACACAGATGTACAATTCTGGGCAAAGGTTTCCACAAATACCATTTCTTCACTCCAAAGTCCATCTATGTGTATTTCCTGAAATACAGAACGCTGCATGTCTGTCTGCTGGTCTCTTATCCTAGGAGCCTCAGCAGCAGAGGCAGAAGGAGCTCCTATAACTCTGGAGATAAAAGACTGGCTCACACAGGCTGATGCTGCTTAGGGGCACTCACGGACTTTATTTACTGTTCTTTATTCAAATGTACATAGTGTCTGCACTGACAGAGGCAGCCCAGGAAAGAGAAACTGTGTCTATTGTAACTTTTACTTAAGTGGTGTAAATGAAAAGATCATCACCCAAAGATGTGGTGAGATTTCCATTCAGAGAAAGAGAATGAGTTCAAACAAACAAACAAAAGAAGACAAGATCTGGGATTAGGTTTGATGGTCTGAAACATACAAGGAAGAAAATAAAATTTCTGATTCCATATCTGGGAGAAAAATCAGAATTTTCAATGGCTATATTACCCTGCCCCCACCCACCCCTCCCATGAAGAGAGGCAATAGGGAGGTGCTTGAATTCTTTCAGGTCCTATGGTTGTCACTGAGTAATTTGTTTCTTAAGCGTCTCACATAAACATGGCTGAAATAACAGATAAAGCTCATGTGGGTGCCCAACTGGGGGGAGCGCATTTCTAATGTCCAAAGGCCATGTGACAATGCCATCTGAAAAACATGTGACTTGAAGCCAATGCAATGACACTAAACCCACTCTAGTGAGCAATTCTGTGAAAGGCATCCATCTCGGAGCCCAGCCATTAGTGAAACTCAGTATTGTACAACAATCTGACTTACCCCAAGGTCTTACGGCAGAGTCCTGGTATGGTGTTAACCTTTGAATCACCAAATCTGGGAAGGAGCCAGCTGCCTTACAGAACTCCTGAAATTGAAACGCTACCAGAGATGGGAAAGTATGCCTGCCTTAGTAACTCTGATAAGAGGCTCTCGAAAACTGAAAACCACACAATGGCCAACAATGTTTTAGTTTCTGAGAAGTTCCTTGTCTAGTGGAGAAAGCAGATAAAAAAAATAAAAAGCTTAGAAAATAATTCAAGTGTAATAGTAAGGGTAGGTCCAGGGTGCTGTCAGACCACAGAAGGAGGACACCTCATCCAGACAGATGGTAAGGGTAAGGGAAGGCTGTCACTCTGTCTAGTTATAAGAAATTCAGAGTACATTTGATACATCTTGTCTTGAAGATGACACTTGTCCTCCAAGTAAATCAGACTCTCCCCAGAACCGTGCCAGAGGACTTAGCTCTTCTCATAAAAGCTGTATGTATTTATTCATCTGCATCCTTGGTGAACGCAAGAAAGGTCAGAAATGTGTCAATGTTTAGACATAGGCCAGTGCTACTGCTTTTTAACCTATGGTCCACAGCCTTGTCAACCGAGTTACTGAATTAATATTCCTCTCTACGTGCTTTTCTTTAAAAATCCTGTTCTTGGGCTTCCCTGGTGGCAGAGTGGTTGAGAGTCCGCCTGCCAATGCAGGGGTCACAGGTTCGTGCCCCGGTCCAGGAGGATCCCACATGCTGCGGAGCGGCTGGGCCCATGAGCCATGGCCGCTGAGCCTGCACGTCCAGAGCCTGTGCTCCACAACAGGAGAGGCCACAGCAGTGAGAGGCCCGTGTACCCCCCCCCAAAAAAAAAAAATCCTGTTCTTTCATGTCTTCCAATCTGAGTGCCTTTCTCTTTACATGATTTTTAACAAATCTCTACCTAACCACTTAGACAAACTATTTAACTTCATGTGACCTTATTTATTCTGGAAAATAAAAGCATAATTGCCTTAGACAAAATTTTTTTTAGTTTACATTATGCAAGACTTCATCTCACTTGATATTTGCTATTTTCCCTTCCCCGTCTTCTGCATACTTCCAGGAGGTCTCCTGAATAGTCCGTGCCCAAGCAGCATAAGCCTAGGAGTTATTTTCAGTATCAGGTCTCTCTATATAACTAAATACCTAGAAACGTTTCTATTTCCTGTAAAGTCATCTGAGTCAGGTGAGCTGAAAATTGGAGAATGGGCTCTATCTGGGCTGCCTGGAGAGCTCAAGGCCCTAAAAGTGAATGTTGTCTTCTAGCTGTCTGACAAAGCTGTTTATCATTCCTGGCTTTACATCCAGGACAGGGTCTGACCAGCCTGAATCGTGACAAAATTAGACGCATATTGGAAACTTCGTATCCTTTTCTCTTTTCTCACTGGCAATATTCATGTGTCCATTATTCCTCTGGACTAGAGAGGCCAAACCAGCTCAGGAATGACAAAGGCTGGGCCCTTTCAGTTGCAGGCTGGGGTTACACCACGGGTGTCCTCCGGATGCACTCTCTGTCTTATGGTGGGTCTCTAAGAGTGGAATGATTTGTTGTTCGGTAAGGGCCATACTTAAGGATTTTACCCTGAGTTTGGACACAATGCAGGGTCACGTTAATTACCTTGGAAATGAGAGTGGTGGTAGCCAGTGGAGAGACTATTTTGGAATAAGACGGTAACGTTATCCAAAGCCACTTCCAGTTCTAATATAAATATGCACCAATTGATAGAACATGCAGATTTTTCTCATTAGATCTGCTAATGTAGTTAAATGGACAGAGTTTTTAACAGCTCTGTTGAGATATAACTCGCATACCATACAATTCACCCAATTAAAGCATACAATTCAACAGTTTTTAGAACAGTCACATAATTGTACAGCCATCACCACAATCTAATTTTAGAATATTTTCATCAAACCAAAAAGAAATCCTGTTATCCATTAGCCATCACCATCCAATGTCCCCATTTCCCTCCCAGGCCTAAGCAACCACTAATCTACTGTCTGTCTCTATAGATTTGCCTATTATAGACATTTCATATAAATAGAATCATATAATATATGGTATTTCATGACTAGATTCTTTCATTTATCATAATGTTTTCAAGGTTCCTCCTGTTGTGGCATCTAACAGGGCTTCATTGTTTGTTATTGCCAAAAAATATTCCATCGTATGAATACACCACTCTTTGTTTTATTGATTCATCAGTCGTTGACATTTGGATTATTTCTACTTTTTGGCTATTATGAATAATGAGATTATGCCTCATTATTTACAATAGCTAAGACATGGAAACAATCTAAGTGTCTATCAACAGATGACTAGATGAAGAAGATGTGGCATTTATACATACAGTGGAATATCATTTAGCCATAAAAAAGGAGGAAATCCTACCAATGTGACAACATGGATGGACCTTGAGGGCATCATGCTAAGTGAAATAAGGCAGACAAATACCATACAATCTAACTTATATGTAGAATCTAAAACAAACAAACAAGCAAACTCATAGAAAAAGAGATCAGATTTGTGGTTACCAGAGGTGGGGGGTGTGTGGATTGGATAAAGGGAGTCAAAAGGTACAAACTTCCAGTTATAAGATAAGTAAGTACTAGGGATGTAATGTACAACATGACTATAGTTAACACTGCTACATGGTATGTATAAAAGTTAAGAGAGTAAATCCTAAGAGTTCTCATCACAAGGAAAACAAATTTTTTTCTCTTTATCTTTTTTTTTTGGTATCTATATGAGATGATGGATGTTACCTAAATTATTGTGGTAATCATTTCACAATATAAGTCAAACCATTATGCTGTGTACCTTAAACTTATATAATGCAGTATGTTAATTATATCTCAATAAAACTGGAAAAAATGCAGCTATGAACATTCACGTTCAAGTGTTTGCATGGACGTATGTTTTCACCTCTCTTGGGTATATATCTAGGAGTAGAATTGCTGGGTCATATGGTAACTCTATGTTTAACCTGTTAGGAATTGAGAAAACCAGACAAAAATGGGGATTTTTCCTAAGAAAATGTTAAGGACTGGCAATAAAAGGAGATCAAGGTTGGAACTGAAAGGGGCTATCCTCAGCCAGACTGCTCTAAGTCTGATAATCTGGGTATCAAAGGTAGTAACAAAAAATATTTCCTAGGCAACACAGAAAGCAAAACTGCAAGTAAACTTTCCAGTAGTTCTACCATCCCAAGATTTTTTCTGATTCAGACAGGAAGGTAGGTAGATTTTCTATTCTTGTAAATTATTTCTACATGACATGTCTCAGAAGTACTTCAGGAGGAATTGTGTAGATTTCACTGTCTAGAGTCAGATCTGGATCTTATAAAGTTGTGCTGTCAAGTATGATGGCCATTAGTTACATGTTATTAGTTAAACTGGATTTTGCAATTAAGTTAATTAAAATAACATAACATTTAAAATTTAGGTCCTCAGTTGTACTAGCCACACTGCAAGGGTTCGAGAGCCGCATGGGACTCATGGCTACTGTATTGGGCATTTCCCTCACTGCATAAAGTTCTATCAACAGGATTGCTGTAAAGCACAGGTTCTCAAATGGTGGTGATTTAATACCACCCTCCACCCTCCCAACCCCCCCGCCCCTGCCGCCTCCCTCCACTCCCCTCAAGAAATCTGGCAATGTCTGGAGACATTTTGTTTTTCTCAACTTGGGGAAGGGAAGGTGCTACTGTATCTAGTGGGTAGAGGCAGGGATGCTGCTGAACATTCTGTGATGTGCAGGGCAGTCTCCACAGTGATTAGCTACCCCAGAACATCAAAAGTTCCAAGGTTGAGAAACCCTGTTCTAAAGCAATGATGTCCAAACCTGGCTAGCTTTTTATCAAAAAATCAAAAGAATCACCTGGTCAGCTTTGTAAAAATTCTACGCCTGAGTCCCATCCCTAAGATTCTGGTTAAGGAAGGCTGAAGAGAATCGAGGAACCTGCGTTGTTCAATAGCTTTCGAAGAGATTCTTATGGTTGGCAAGATTAAGAACTATTGTGTGAAAGCAGACTGACTCTCGGCTTTTAATTCAGAGGAAAATCACCTGGTAAACATTAGCAGTACGTCCAGAATAGAGTAATGGCTCCAAGGCTGTTACCTCTTCTGTTTAATTTCTCCAATTACCTATTTCTCAATTAATGGGGTCATTAAGCACTCAAGACCTGCATTAATGTCCCTCCTCTTTAAAAAAAAATTCTTTCATTCTGCATAAATCCAGTTTGCAAATGATTACCTCTTGTTAATTACTGTACACTTTCTATTTACAAACAGAACAAATGACCTAGAAAATATCTGGCAGCTCTCTATGGTCACTGGTGTTTGATGAGAAACAGCTGAGCAAACAAGCATGCCAGCCCTGTAGGTAGTATGGCACAGCATATTATTATCCATTCCTTTGCTACCAACTAAATACATGGAAGTAAAATTCATTTTAAGTGCTTTAAAGTTGCATACTTTAAGGTCAGTATAATTCTTCTGAACTTAGAAAAGTGTAAAAATGTATTAATTTTAGCTTTAAGGCATTTTTTTCCTCTCCATTTGTCATCACTCTGTAATAAATTACAAAAAGGGAACAGTCCCTGATCTTAAGAAACGTAAAAGGTAGTAGTGGAAAATGCGACATAAACACAAGTATCTGTAAAAAAAAAAAAAAAAAGATGTTAAATTATTTTGAGAGGGTACAAATTTGAGAGGAAGAGATCCTGAGAGATCTGGGAAATTTTCATGGAAGTAGCAGCATGTTCACTCATTCAATAAATATTAGTTGGCGCTACCTCATGCTAGATCCACCATATTAGGAACTGGGGCTAAGTAGGTGCAATCCCTTTATTCACAGAATTTCATTTCCTGGAGACTAATCAGTCAGTCAACAATTTATTGCGTGCCCATGGCCAGCCAAGCATACAGACCAGCAATGATGATTCAAAGTGATCAGTGTTAACATAGGGGAAGGACATGGTGTAATTAATTACTGGCTGGATTCCTATCACATTGAATCCTCCTTTCTAAGCACTGACATTTTCTGACTTCATTTGCAAGGCCAGTATCATAGGGCACGCACTCACCCTTGGCAATAATTTAACCATGACATTGAATTCAGGAGCAGCTATTTAGTAAAACGTTGCAATCATCTAGTGGATCACTAGTGTTAACTCTGGCATCCTCCAACGAATCAGTTAACAACTGTAACTAAGAAACCACTGACATGATCCTCGGTCTAATACCTTTGAGGAAGTTGCGTGATAGAACTAATAGGTATTGACTGTTGTCTGTAAATCTGGTAGCTACGTCATGTGTGAGATTATTCAGGAATATGATCACAATACAGCACACTTTGTTGGGTGATGTTTAGAGCATGACTGACTTAATCCAACCTCAAAATAATTTTAAATTATAAAACATTTCAAACATATCAAAAGTATAGAAAATAATATAACAGGCACCTACAGGTACTCCCCATAACACCTAAAAGATAATAATATTTTTCTTTTTTTGCCTTCAGTTCCATCTCTGTCATTTTCTCTGGGACACAAATGAAATAAAACACTAAAGATATAGCTAAAATCCCCTTTGCAACCATCCCCCACCCCCCACCCAATTCCTTTAGGCTTCTTTTCTCCCAGGGAAAACTAGTGTCTTAAAGTTGATAAATTAGCATTCTAATTCTTATGAGAATTCTAATTCTAAATAAGGATTAAAAATAAAAATTTTAATTAAAAAATAAAATTTAAATTACAGATTCTTTTCTATGTATGCATGCAAAAAGAATACAGATAGTTTAACATTTACACAAATGTACAATTTTGTACATATCCTTTTGAAACTTATTCTAATTCAAAGTTATGTTTTCAAGATTTTTAGGTATATGTAGATTCAGTTCATTCATTTTCACTACTGGACAGAAGTACATTCATTCAACCTTATTTGTAGTTCAGGTCTCTTTTCCCCATAATATTTTATATTTGCCTTTCCTTTTTTTTTCTTGATCAGTCCTGCAAGAGGTTGGCTCATAATATTCATTTTTTCAAAGACAGGAATTTATCTTTTATTTTATTTGCAGATGACATGATACTATACATAGAAAATCCTAAAGATGCTACCAGAAAACTACTACAGCTATCAATGAATTTGGTAAAGTTGCAGGATATAAAATTAATATACAGAAATCTGTTGCATTTCTATACACTAAAAATGAATGAGAAATTAAGGACATAATCCCACTTACCATCGCATCAAAAAGAATAAAATACCTAGGACTAAACCTACTTGAGGAGGTAAAAGACCTATACTTGGAAAACTGTAAGACACTGATGAAACTGAAGATGACACAAACAGATGCAAAGATGCACTGTGCTCTTGGACTGGAAGAATTAATATTAGTAAAATGATCATACTACCCCAGGTAATCTACAGACTTCAGACAATACTACAAAGCTACAAAACAGTGTGGTACTGGTACAGACACATACGTCAATGGAACAGAACAGAAATCCCAGAAATAACCCACACACTTATGGTCAATTAATCTACAACAAAGGAGGCAAGAATATACAATGGAGAAAAGACGGTCTTTTGAATATGTGGTGCTGCGAAAACTGGACAGCTACTTGTAAAAGAGTGAAATTAGAACATTCTCTAACATCATATACAAAAATACACTCAAAATGGATTAAAGACCTAAATGTAAGACTGGATACTATAAAACTCCCAGAGGGAAACATAGAACACTCTGATAAAAATCACAGCAATACTTTTTTGGATCTGTCTCCTAAAGCAAAGGAAATAAAAGCAAAAATAAACAAATGGGACCTAATTAAACTTAAAAGTTTTTGCACAGCTAAGGAAACCATCAACAAAACAAAAAGACAACCTACTGAATGGGAGAAGATATTTGCAAATGATGTGACTAATAAGGGGTTAATATCCAACATATATAAATAGCCCATACAACTCAAAATCAAAAAAAAAAAAACACCAAAAAACAAACCAAGCCACCCAACCAAAAAATGGGTAGAAGAACTGAACAGACATTTTTCCAAAGAGGAAGTGGAGATGGCCAACAAGCACATGAAAAGATGCTCAGCATCACTAGTTGAGCATCTTTATCTCCTCAGACCTGTCAGAATGGCTATCATCAAAAAGAACACCAATAACAAATGTTGGTGAGACAATGGAGGAAAGGAAACCCTCTTACACTATTGGTAGGGATGTAAATTAGTGCAGCCACTGTAAAAAACAATAGGGAGATTTTTCCAAAAACTAAAATTAGAACTACCATATGACCCAGCAATTCCATTCTTAGGTGTATATTTGAAAAAAACAAAAACACTAGTAATTCGAAAAGATACATGCACCCCAATGTTCACAGCAGCACTGTTTACAATTACCAAGGTATGGAAGCAACTGAAGTGTCCATCAACAGAGTAACCGATAAAGAAGATGTAATGTATATAATGGAATACTACTCAGACATAAAAAAGAATGAAATTTTGCTATTTGTAGCCACATGGATGGACTTTGGAGGGCATTATGCTAAGCGAAATAAGTCAGACAGAAAGACAAATACTGAATGATACCACATGTGGATTCTAAAAAAATACAACAAACTAGTGAATATTACAGAAGTAGACTCACAGATATAGAGAACAAACTAGTGGTTACCTGTGTGGGGGGGTGGGGGGAGGGATAATATAGGGGTGAGAGTGGGAGGTACTAACTATTGGGTGTAAGACAGGCTCAACCACGTACTGTACAACATGGGGAACTGAGCCAATATTATGTAATAACTGTAAATGGAAAGTAATCTTTAAAAATGTATAAAAAAGTAAAAAAAATTAAAATTAAAAAAGATAATTCTTTTAATAGATTTTAATTTCATTCTTACCTATGCCCCTCTTCTTTTATGTTTACACTGCCAACAGTTCTAATCTACATAATCATTAAATTTGTTTAGTTTCCACTTTTATTTTGAGGAATCTTCAATTACTTCACAGATATAGCATCAGCAATTATTTAAATTTATGCTAATTGCTTAATTAGAAGAGATTCGTTTCCTTCTCATTCTTCTGATCACAAATTCTGTTGGCTAAAGCAAATCAAACCATAAGGCCAGCCCAAATTTAAAGGGAAGGGAAATAAACTCCTCCATTCAGTTGTAAGATCTGCAGAGTCATTTTGCATTTTAACCCTTTTGGTACCTCCCCACCCTCAGAAAATCAATGAAATCAATAGTGTGTCTTAAAATTGATGGTGTCTTAGAAGTGAGTTTGCTACATATACAGTAATGTCATCTTAGCTCAAGATGTGGCACATATATACAATGGAATATTACTCAGCCATAAAAAGAAACGAAATTGAGCTATTTGTAATGAGGTGGATAGACCTAGAGTCTGTCCTACAGAGTGAAGTAAGTCAGAAAGAGAAAGACAAATACCGTATGCTAACACATATATATGTAATTTAAGAAAAAAAAATGTCATGAAGAACGTAGGGGTAAGACAGGAATAAAGACACAGACCTACTAGAGAACGGACTTGAGGATATGGGGAGGGGGAAGGGTGAGCTGTGACAAAGCCAGAGAGAGGCATGGACATATATACACTACCAAACGTAAGGTAGATAGCTAGTGGGAAGCAGCCGCATAGCACAGGGAGATCAGCTCGGTGCTTTGTGACCGCCTGGAGGGGTGGGATAGGGAGGGTGGGAGGGAGGGAGGGAGACGCAAGAGGGAAGAGATATGGGAACATATGTATATGTATAACTGATTCACTTTGTTATAAAGCAGAAACTAACACACCATTGTAAAGCAATTTTTTACCCCAATAAAGATGTTAAAACAAACAAACAAACAAAACATCATGCTCTGTCCTCTGTAATCAGGTCCCTGCTGCCCTTAGGCTGTGTCTCTGAACACGCTTCTCAATTTACCACCACATATCACTGATTTGAGTTCTCTGTGCATTTCATGTTATTTTTCTCTTCTTTGCCTTGGTCTATATTATCCTGACATGCCACCATGTCCTCTGTCTCCGCCTGGCCAACTCCTCCTCATCCTTAAAGTCTTAATTCAGTGTCACCTCCTGGAGTTTAGGAGGAGAAAAAGAATTGGAGTTTTCAGGAAATATGATGAAAAGGGACTTGAAGGCTATGAGGATGGAGCTGGATGCCAGAATGAAGGAGAGCTGTGCTGGCAAATGGCAAAGGGCCGGGTGGAAAGGAAAGGAAGCTAGGGCTGTGATGGCAGGATGAAGCCTGGGTTTTGGAGAAGGAACAGGACAGGGAGCTCCGAAGGAGGTTGGGGAGAAGAAGAATGTGGGCTTATGTGGGAAGTCTTAGCCTTCTAGTTGCCCAGGAGGATGCCACGCTGAACCAGGATCGTGTTTCTGGGACCTGAGAGCAGATATAAGGAAATGGGAGCAAATGGTGCTCTTCTATTTAGTACTTAAAATTGTCTAGTGTAACGTAGCTTGTGATACATATACCATTTTGGGAAAACATTTCAACAATATCGTGTTTAACAGCCACAAAGTAATCCGCTGTATGATCTGAATTCCTTATTGTTGAACCTTTACGTTGTTTTTAGTTCACATTATTATAAGCAAAGCCGTATGGAATGTCCCTGCAGCTAGATTTTTGCTCATAGCCACAATAATTTTTTTAAGAGACATGACTAGGGGTGGGAGAGTGGTTCTGGGAAAGGGGAATGTCAGGGCAAAGGATATAAACACTTTTAAAGCTTTGGATATGTAGTTTTTGAATTGCTCCAGTTAACACTTCTACCACAAGTATATGACAGTACCTGCTCACTAACACTGTGTATTTGAAAAAAAAAGAGGTCAGGTTTAATTGCATCTTAAGTAGAAAAGATATCTTACCTTAGGAAGCGACAGAAGGACTGCAGCTGTACAGGCACCGAGAGTGAGATCACAAACAAGTTTGTGCTGCCTCCTGGTGGCACCTAACAAACCAGCATGACAGAAAACCCAGTTAACCTGAAAGGAGACTATCTGAACAAGTTATCAAGAGTTAATTTATTTAACGCTGAAGTTCTAGAAAGTGGGTAGCAGAAACACAGAAAAAATGGACCTGACTTTAGGATACAGGAGGATATGGGAAAAACTAGGGGAAAAATATTCTTACCCACAGTATAGCACATGGCATGACATGCATGATATACTCAGAGATGATTTACTAAACTTAATGATAACAAAAGAAAATTAATGTTCAAATGGCGTGTTCTGAGGAGGGATCACGTGAAGCTTCCATGAAGGGGGTGATGGAAACGACTATATTTTATAGATTTTATATCTGCTTTTCCTACAAGATGGTGAAGGCAATGAGGCACAAAAATTTAAGAGACTTGCCCAGTTCACAGTCTTCTAGAGTAATTGTTTCACTGAAAAGAACACTCTTAATAGTAGCTATGTACTCTGGATCTTAGACTGGTTTAGTGAAGCTGGGTTATTTTTACTTTTGTATGCTTCCTATGTCCAAAACACTGTGCTCCCTATTAAGGACAAAAGAGGAAAGGAAAAGGGAAAGAGGTGCAACAACAAATGACACAGTTGTGGCCCTAATAGGAGCTGTTAATCCACTGCTGTTTTCTAGAGTTCCATTTTCTGCTCTGCTTACGTGTTCCAGGTAATATCATCTACTCCCAGGACTGCAAATACCACCTGCACAGTAATGTATTTGTTCATTCAACCTTTCACTTAAAGATTCACTGAGGAAAAACAATACATTCAGTATTATTTCTATGAGACTTGATGTTGTAGGAGAAACAGACATCAGTAGTCATACAAATAAATATGTATTTACAGATTATAGTTAGTAAGGGAAAAAGTCCAGGTTGCTGTGAGAAAATATAATTTAGTAGTTCAGTGGTTCTTCAACTTTTTTGCTGTCATACCATTAACGCGCCCATGTCTCTAATGACTGAATGATTGATTGAGGACTTGACTAGATTCTTCAATCTTCATTTTTTTTTTTTAAGTGCTAAAATTAGAGACTACTTGGCTTGAATCATCTTTCTTAGCCTCTGGGAAGTTTCATTAAAAGGCCTTATCAAAAATGATCAAATTACATGTGTTATTCTTTCACTTAGATGTGACTGACTTAGCAGATATACTCAGAAAAAATAGTTAATTTCCACAATTTTTTTTCAAAGCTTGTTTTTCTCTTTTTACATTGAGGTATAACATAAAGTATACTTGTCTTAAGCGTACAGATCAGTCAACTTTTAACATAAAGACACTGGTAGCAATAAATCCTGGAGTTGAAGATTTGGTGAATTCAATTTCTAAAAAGTTTCTGCATGTAACCTAATTGCCAAAGTGAGTTCTATTTTCAAATCATTTAGCCAAATCTACCTTGTTTTCTCTCAGATCAATTCTGACTTTCATTTCAAATCAACGTTTTAGTTAAGCATCTCTATGATGATCATCTTATTTCTGAATTCTAATTCGAAGATAGATTGGTAAATAAGGAAAGGACCCTTGCTGTGAGTTTGTAGCCTGGATGAAATGAAGTACTTCTGCTTTAAAATGCCTTACCTACATTTTGGGGTTTGATCTAATAGAACTTTCTCTTCGGAACACTGTATTTTTTAAAAACGTCAGAAATGGGGGAAAAAAAAAAAGAAATCTGTTCTTAACTTTGCTAGGGTTGCCAGATAAAACACTGAATGCCCAGCTACATTTGAATTTCAGAAACTAATAATTTTTCAGTGTTTTAGTATATCTGAGGCATCCTGTATTCAAACATTTTTTTGTTACCTGAAATTCAAATTTAACTGGGTTTCTGTATTTTTACTTGCTAAATGTGGCAACCCTACCGGTTTGACTCACATTATGTCTATTAACAAACCAACATGCACCAAAATACTCCATTTTTAATGCTTTGCCTGTCAGAGAAATATGAATAATATAGGGAAAGACACACAGGGAAGTTTCACTGATGCTAAACTAATATTTTGAACTGCTGCCTATTTGTTTGGTCTTCGAGAGGAATTTACACTCCAGGGGAAAGCATAATAATAAATACAGGTACTAGAGACATACTTTTATTTTACAAAGTGAGAACAGGGCAATAGTGAAAGGGAAGGAGAAAAGGAGAATCAATCACCTACTTCGGCTTGTGGGTGGCTTGGTTCTCAATATTAGGAAAGGGTGCACATAAAAGGTGAGGCTCTGGAAATTAACTCCTTTATAGCTATTATGCCTGTGCCCCCTTGGGAAATCTTTGGGCATTTCTAAGTATATGGTAATCCAGTTTGATGACTGCTCACCCAGAGTCTAGGAAAGTCTTCTCAGAGGAGGTGTCATTTAAGCTGAGAAATGAAGGGTGAGTAGGAGTAAATTAAGTACAGGGAGCAGATGGTGTATCAGATGTTCACAGAAACTCCTCCCAGCAGATCTCCGGAAAAATCATATAAGTTAGAAAGGGTAAGGTGATAATTGAAGTTAAAATGTCCCAAGGTCTTTATATTGTTCATGAGGAGGGTAAAGATATTTATTAACTTCAGAATTTGTTCAATTAAATGTGTTATAAATTGTAGGGTGACCACCAAAAGATAGTACCAGAGTGAGTAACTTCCCACGTAGTAGAGAAGAAAATGGCACGTGGGAGTGGGGGTGAGGCAGGGAAGGACACGTTCAGTAAAAATTCAACTTCAAAGAAAGCATCGATGGAGAAACCTAGAAAACGCAACAAAAGCTTAAAGTAGTAGAAATGAAGCACAAAATACCAGAAAGCACAATCAATGTCAATGAACCAAAAAAAATGCTTCTAATGCTGCATAAATAAACATCAAATAAACACACAAAAAGCAAGCAAACCCTGAGCTACATGTTGTTTACAAGAAACACACTTAAAACATAAGGACACAGAGGTTCCTAGGTGAAACATAGAGAAAGATAAGCCAAGGCAAATACCAACTAAATGAAAGTTGGCATGGCTAAATCAATATCAGGAAAAACAGACTTCAAGACAAAAATTTTCTGGACTTGAAAAAGGTGATTACAAATTGTTAAAATGAGAAAATCACCAGGAAGAAATTTTAAACCTTTACATGCTTTATAAACATGGATTCTAAATATAGAAAGGGAAAATTGGCAGCCTTAACAGAAGCTGACAGAAATCACTTTCTTTACCTGATACAGCTGACAAAAACATCAGTAAGGATATAGAACACTTGAACACAATTAACTACTTGATCTAATGTTTACAACATGATCAGATACTAGGGTATGAAGGAAATCTGAAGACATTTTAAGTGATTGATATTATACAGACCAAGTTCTCTGACCATAATGTGGTTAATTAATGCAAGTAAGTTATAGATGAATATCAAAAAGCTTCCACATATCTGGAAATTAAGAAAAATTGTCTTTGACCCATAGACTACAAAAGAACTCTCAATAGGAATTAGAAAAATTTAAAGCTGAATGATAATGAAAGTATGCCACAAAAACCTAAAGGATACATCTAAAGCAGTACAGGAAGATTAATAGCTTGCACTTTTTAGGAAAGGAGAGGTTAAAAATAAAGACAGTCAACACTCAACAGAAGAAGTTGAAAATTAGTAGGATAAACTAAAATATGTTTTTAAAAAGGAAAGAATACAAATAAGGAAAGAAATACAAAAGAGAACAACAATTAGAACAAGAAAAACCAATCAAAAAATTAATAAGATTTGTCAAGAAAAAACTGAGAAGACATAAATGAACAAAGTACAGAATAAAGGAGGAAATGGTCAGGCACAGACTTTAAAATAATATGCTTGTATTATTAAAACCATACATTAATAAAGTTGAAAACCTAGGGGAAATGGATACACTTATAGAGAAAAAAAGATGACAAAATTCATTCGAGGAATAGAAAACATCACTAGACCTGTGGGCATGAAAGAATTTATATGGGAGTCACAGATTTCTGTCTTCCCCAAAACACCCACACCTAGATGACTTCGTGGCTGTTCTTTTTTTCAAGGAACTGTGAATTAATTTGTAATATAAATTTCTACCTAATACAGAAAAACAGTGACTGTGGCACACAGCTCTTTTTAGGTTAGTGTAATTTTTTTAAATTAATTTTTCTTTTTCTTTTGAAATAACTTCAAACATACAGGAAAGATACAAGAGTAGAAAGAACATACCCCTCCCCCGCAAACCCCCCAAATTTGAAAGTAAACTGCTGACATCATACCCAATCACTCCCAGTACTTCAGTATCTATTTTCTACAAGCAAGGGCTTTTTCTTACATAATCCCCAAACACCCTTTGAGATCAGGAAGTTAACATCATAAATGACTACTATCTATTTCACAGATCCAATTCCAGTTTCTACAAAATAGAGAAATAGAACTAAACGCAATAACATACATAAATACCTGATTCACAGGTGCTCAATAAATGGCCGTTACTTTCACCAGTCCGTAAATTCACTGGGGGCTCCTGGGCTTCTTTCTTGCGCAGCCACCGCGGAGGTCTGCGTGCTCTGCAGTCTTCGCACAACCAGAGAAGTGGGGTGACCGCCCCGCCCCGTGCCACATCCACGCGACAATCTACACCCTTTACCCCCCCCACCCCCCCCCCCCCCCCCCCCCAGCCCAGAGACCTTCCACAAGGCTCTAACCCAGGACTTAGCCGGGCCCTGAGAGACAAGGCTGTGACGATGCTCACCTGGAGCTAGAAGCTCAGATTGGGAACCGCCCTGCCCGGGACCCGGGCAGCTATTGTCTTCGGGCTGGAGGAACTAGGCGCAGCTGCGAGCCTCCCGCTGTTCCCCTCGGCCTTCACGCCCTGCGCATGCGCCCCGCGGCGAACGAGGGCCGAGAACACGCTTTAAATGTGCCGCCATCTTGGGCTGTGGCTGTCTCCCGGGTGCTGCGGACAGAACTGCGTGACCTGCAAACAGAACTGCGTGACCTGCGCTGGCCGCTCTCTGTAAGTCCGTGCTTTACTTTTTAATGGTCAGTCTGCTGTAGGCAGTATTGTTTTCTATGGTGTCCGGTCTGCAGCCCCTCTACCCCTTTGTTCCTTGAGCCGTCGTGGCTTTGGCCTCAGGAGCGGGGCCGGCCCTCAGCCCTCGGTCTGTTGTAGGATCCTGTCAGCTCCGCGACCTCCCTGCCTCATATCGGCGTTTGTTAGTCGGCTCCCTGTGGGTGCCGGGTATCGTTGACATGAAAAATGCCATTTTCAGAGAGGGTGTATCCCCCAGGGTCGGCTCAGTGATGGCTGATAGTGTTGCCCGGGGGCTTTTACTGTGGAGGTCAAAAGGCATCAAGTCAGAGTGTGGAGGTGCTCTTCAGAAGAAACTGAGTTTTGCTGAGTCACGTGATTGATATAATACTTTAATACAATTCAAGAATAACTTTCTACCTTTTAGAATTTAGGGAAAAACGTGCCAGCCCTTTGCAGTATAGCAGCTAAACAGAAGGTGAAGTTCATCCCCCCCTCCCGTTTTGCCAATTCCAACTCGTGATTTATCCTTCATCCCTTCATCTGTTTGCAGAGAGACACATATTCCTGTACATATGTAGGATATAATTTTTATTTTCTGAACCTTACTCAGGCCCCACCCCCCGCAACTTAACAGGATTCCTAAGACCTGTTCATCAGAGCCAATAAAAATAGATGTAATTTAGCGCTTTTCAGTAGTAACCCAAAGAATGAGATGCTCCGTAATTTATTTTACTCTTCCACCATTAATAAACTTTAGGTTGTGTGTGAGTAAAATTTATTTTACTCTTCCATCATTAATAAACTTTAGGTTGTGTTCAGCTTTACTGAAGTATAAGTGAGGTACAACAAACTGCACGTGAAGTGTACAATTTGACATATGACAAATGTATATGCCCCTGAAACTATTATAATCGAGATAATAAATATATCCATCACCCCCAAGAGTTTCTTCTGCCCCCCTCACTATAGATTAGTTTGCATTTTCTAGAAATTTTACATAAATGGAATACAGTGTATATTCCCTTAGCTTTCTTTCACTCAGAATAATTACTTTTGAGATCCATCTGTGTTGTGTTGTGTATCAATACTTTGTTCCTTTTTATTGCTGATTAGTTTCCATTGTGTGGCGTACAGTCGTATGGTTCCATTTTTACTTCAGGAACAAACTGGTCATTCAGATTTGGATATTTTGCAGACATTTTCTTGAAAATGAGTAGAGTGAGCTTGACACTTTAAGGAAACAGCTGATGGTGTTTGTCAATGATAAAATTCAGGCTTTAAAGCCCGAATTGGAAAGGTGGAAAACTTGTGCCTGTCACCGCAAGCTTTGACGACTTCCCAGTATTTGAGTTTTATTAATGAGGTTGGTGGTGATATTAATTGGATTTAAGATGTTGGGTAATGTGCTATGTCAGTATATGGAAGTTCTGTATAACTGAACCAGTATTTTCAAATGAATCAATGTAATATCTTTTAAAATCATTCATGTTTAAAAATTCCATTCAAAATGCATGATAGACTAAGGGAGTTTAAGGTAACAGTACAAAAAGTTTATTTATATGGTTTAATATTTCATGTTGTAAATAATTTTTAAGAAATGACCACTTATAGAGTTTTTGTGAAAATCAAAAAAAGACTATCCTCAGTTATATAAAAAAGCTGTTAAAGCGTTCCTCCCTTCTTTGAGTTGGCCAAAAAGTTTGTTTGGGTTTTCCTGTAAGATGAAAACCCGAACAAACTTTTTGGCCAACCCAATACATTATCTGTGTGTGGCCAGCTTTTATTCACATACTTTACCCAGAGCAACCTATTGCAACATACTGAATGCAGAAGCAGCTGTGAGAATACAGCTACTTTCTATTAAGCAGACATTGAGATTTTCAAAAATTGTAAAGCCATATTACTCGTTAAATTTTTTTGGTTCTGAAAAAAATATTTCATGAAAATATTAACATTTAATGGGTTTATTGTTATTTGAAAGTGAGTTCCTAAATATTTTATTTATTTATTTTTAAAATGTTGAGCCTTCTTTTAATTTATTTATTTTTATTTTTGGCTGTGTTGGATCTTCCTTCCTGTGCAAGGGCTTTCTCTAGTTGTGGCAAGCGGGGGCCACTCTTCATCGCGGTGCGCGGGCCTCCCACTGCCCTGACCTCTCTTGTTGTGGAGCACAGGCTCCAAACGCGCAGGCTCAGTAGTTGTGGCTCACGGGCCCAGTTGCTCCGCGGCAGGTGGGATCCTCCCAGACCAGGGCTCAAACCCGTGTCCCCTGCACTAGCAGGCAGATGCTCAAACACTGCGCCACCAGGGAAGCCCAAGTTCCTAAATATTTTAAAATTTTCTGTTATTTCTAATGTGGTGAATGTTGACAGAAGCCAGATAAATGCTCTTTGGGTTATGTCCTAGCTGGGGTTGCTGTAACAAAATACCTTAAACTGAATGGCCTATGAACAAGAGAAACCTATTTCTCACAGTTCTGCAGGCTGGGAAGTCCAACATCAAGGAGCTAGCAGATCTGATGTCTGGTGAGAGCCTGCTTCCTAGTTTATAGATGCCTGTGTTTTCATTGTATGCTCACACAGCAGAAAGCAGAGAGAAGCAAGCTCTTGTGATTCTTATCACTAATCACTAATTAGTGAAGGACACTGATTACATTCACGAAGGCTCAATCCTCATAACATCATCTTATCCCCTCACATTGGGAGATAGAGTTTCAACATATGAATTTGGGGAGAGAGGACACACAACCTCAGTCCATAACAGGGTCCTCGTTAACTTTTAGGTGTATAAAAGGGTCCTGAGGCCAAATATTTGAGAACCACTGGTTTAATGGAACTTTTTTTGGTGCTAGAGAAAGAGGAGTTGGGGGGTGGCTAGAGACAACTAAATTAGAGGAAGCTTGCTGTTTTACATAGTGGTCAGGGAATGCTTCACCTGGAAGGAAACATTTCTGACCAAAAACTTGAAGGAGGTGAGGGAGCAAGCTGTGCTTTGGGAACAAGAGGCTCAGAACCCAGAGGCAAGAAGTTCAAGGATTGGCAAGATACTGTAGCTGCAGTGTGATGAGTGTAATAGCAATAAGGTAAGAGAAAACGTGGGAGGTCCTGGTGGTGGTGATAGCCGTTAGATCTCATAAGGAGAGGACTTCATAAGCCATTGTGATGGTTTTAGTTTTTAGGAGCTACCGAATTTCTTGAGCCCAGTAGTGCATGTTGTGGTCTTATATTTTAAAAAAAGATCATTCTGGTTACAATGTTGAGAATAGTCATGAATGGGGGTAGGGTAGAGTTAAGGATAGAAGCAGGAAGACAAGTTAGGAATGCAGTATTACAGATGACAGGAAGGTAGTTTGGGCCAGGGTTGTAGCAGCAGAGATGGAAGAAAGTGTCAGAATTTTTCTGTGCTGTGAAGATGAACCTAATAGGATTTCCTGATGGATTGTGTGTGGGATGCAAAGAAGTGGAGTCAAGGGTGATTGAAGATATTTGGCCTGAGCAAATCTTTTTTATGTGGTAGATTATATTGACTTTTAATTGATGTCAACTTTGTTATACCTTCATTTTTTTGTCTGTGATTTTCTAAAATTTTAATTTTTTTTGTAGCCTCTAGGTTTTATCTCTTGAAGAAAGCTTTAATGTAAGATTAGATTATTTTCTACTAATTCTCTTAGATGGTTTTAAAAAATTAGTTCTTTATCTGTTTGGGATTTGTTTTTGCTTTTGGTTAAACATTTTCTCAACCTCTGCAATATTGTCACTTTGGTGTGGATAATTGTTTTTCTGTGGGAGGTTCTTCTGTGCATTGTAGGATATTTGGCAACATCTCTGGCATATACCTACTATATGCCTGTGGGAACGCCTGCCCTGACCCAGGCCCAGTTATGACAAGGGAATATATCTCCAGACATCGTCAAATATTCCCTGTGGGACAATATTGTCCCTGGTTAAGGAACTACTTCAATAAAGAATGCTTTTTTAAAAAAATTGAAGCCCTGATTTTGAAATACATAATTTGAAAAGTTCTCTATGCTGTTTTATTTCTCCTGCATCAATATCCTGAATATTGATATTCAGGATAGAATATCAAAGACCTGAATCTAGAAACCATTTAGAATGTATGGAGGAGATAGGAGGAGGAAAACCACGGCACAGATGCTTAACTTGAGCCACTCTTTTGGAACATGGTAACCTTGCCACAATACTAGTCAGAGTTTGACCAGAATTATCTTAAATTTTGAAAAAGGAAGAATAAGCTCATTCTTTCGCATAAGGGTGCTTTACCTGTTTTTGTTTGTATTTTTGGTTTTGGATTTCAATCTTTCACCTTTTATTTCTTGTCCATGGTTACATGGGTTAGTTGAAAGAGCAGTGTGAAACAGTGGGAGTAATGTACATGGAGAACTGGACTGAATCAGAAAACATAAGTTCAGACTCCTAAATTTCCTTTATCTTCACTTTTTTGATCTGAAAAATGAAAATCTTATTGAAAAGATCAGTTAAACTAATGTACTGGAAACTTTTTAAAAAATGTAAAGCATTATATGGAGCTCTTAATATAAGGAAAGATATCCAAATTCCTTTTAGAAAATTTACAAATTTAAAATTTTAAATTATTTATATGGCTCAACTATATTTCTCTTGGACACCCCCCCCCCCCACTGGTCTAGACTTATTAGATGTGAATTCATAGAAAACAAATCCCAAAACAGTAAGAGTGACATCATCTATAATATGTATTCTATAGAATCAGGGAATTTTAGTATAGGAAGGGCTTTCCATATCAATTTTAATAGTGTTTATAGATTGTATTTTTGCAAACCTTAGGGGAACTGTGATGCTGTGGATTTTTGGCGTAAATTTAATTCATGAGTTTGTGAATTTTGAATTTAACTTTTAAAAATAGTATGCTTTTTTAAGAAGAAATAAAACATTTAAATATATACTAAACTTAAAAGCAGCGATGAGCACTAGTTAGTGCCATCAGATTAATTTGTTAAGTTGTGGCTCTACTATATTTGAACTTATCTGTATCTGATCATGTATAATTGTAGAACTATTATATATGTCTGAGCCTGATTTTTTCCCCAATACTGTTATCTAACACAATATTAAGGCAGATTATATGATGGAGCTGCTATAGGACTGTGTTCATCAGAATGGTTTCATTATTCTATTTACTGGCTTTGTAATTAAATTGTATAAATTTATGAAATTATTAGAACACCACTTGTGAATCTAATTTATAGATGTTTTATGTTTTCTGTTAACTTTTTGCACCTTAGGTTAGGTTAAGAAGGATTTCTCCTATTGCAAAAAAAAATAAAAAGGTTAGAAAAACCCTAAATTAATTCAACCCTCTCATTTTACAGATTTAGAATCTGATTCTAAGCAAAAACAGTTCCCCACATTTCATACTATTAATTGAGTCTTAAGTAAAACTCAAGTTTTCTGATGTCCTACTCTTGTGTACACAGAGTAAGTACTTTCTGTGAATATGTTAATATTTTAAGGAGTATAATATTGAATAGAGTTTGGCTCTAGAACGTCTTTATTTAAGTTATATTTTTAAATAATTGTCCCTTGTATAAAATAATTGGTTTGGTTTTAAATTTCCTGTTTATTTTTTTCCCCTAATTTTCTCTGAGTTGTTATAGTTTGATCTTCAGATACACAAGGGGAGGAGCTTTATCCATGACCCAGGGAACCTTCTTCATAATTCTATTGAGCAAGCGTTGGAGAGGCAGGTGAAGAAAGCTGATTGACATTCACAGAATAGGTTATTCTGTCTACCTGATTAAGAATCTTTTCCATAGTGAGCCCTTTGGTGTGCATCACATGAGACCTACAGATTTTCTTCATGTGCCAATTCTGAGAGGCTAATCCACATGCCTCTTCTTTAGACTTGTTTTGTTAACAAATCCTCCAGTCTTGCTCCTTCAGAATTACTAATCATCCTGCAGAAATTATTAATTATTGCCTACTAATATGCATAAGTTCTTAACTGAAGCAGTTTCTTTTTCAGGCAAAATAGATGTATTGGTAGTCCTGTCAACTGTGAATATTTCCTGGAATGCAGTGCTTCAGCAGTCTGTTTCTGGAAGTTAATGCCAGTAACTTCCAGATTTCCAGAGCATGTGCAAATCAGGCTCAGATTTTTTTACCGCCTTCCTCTGTGAAACTCCCCATGAGGCCATTTATACTGTTTGAGGGAGGGATAGCAGTGTGGAGGAGCAGGCTTCTGGTAGTTTGAGTAACCTGACCACGCGTATTCCTTTGGGCTTTCTTTGGCTTATTTGGTAAATACACTGTTCATTTAATAAAGGAGTCCTTTTGGAAACATTTGCTTTTTATACCTAAAGAGTGTATTGTTCCTGAAAGACTTATGTATTTTTTTCTTTTTCCTGTTTACTTAGGTGAATAGTCACAAGACCCTTTGGGTAAATGCCAGGAAGAATGTTCTTGGTATATTCAAGTACATTCAAGCACAGGATCCTTTCTTAACAGTACTTGGTCTTCCCTTCATGTAAGGTATTATAGGTCTATAAACTGACTAAAGTCTGGGAATTGAGTAGAGACCTGTGACTTTAAATAATGGCGGCTTATTCTGATCTGAATCTTTAGTGTATACCGCTCATTGATTTTTATTCTTAAGGACTCCAGGGTCAAGTGAGTATTGTCTGGAATCTGTATAGATCAAACCATGCTGATTATCACACCAAATTAATTATCTAGGAGGAAATAAAAACGATACTCAGTACCCAGAAAACCCTAAGTCGTACCTTTTTCTCTAGCTTTCCAGTGGCCTGTTTCACTTTGTGGACTTGGGTCTTAAGTCTTAGAAATGGCTTCTGTTATTATATCTCTGAGATAACAACATTTATACTTTGATAAGGTTTTATATTCCTGTCCTTCATGCTTCTCTTCCATCTTTTTATCCTTTTCTTCTGAGTTTTTGGGTATTCTCTCAAAATATTCTTGTAGTCTATTTATTTTTATTTTGTGTTGGCTTTCCCCTTTGCAGTTTTGAATCTTACGTGTGTGTAGTTTTTCCTAATTTCGGTTGTTGCATCTTAATGACTACTTAGTCATATAAAAATGCATTATTCTCTTTTGGGCTTTTTAAAAACAGGAATCAGACTTTTGAAAAACAATTTTTTTTGCTGTTTCCTTCAATACATTTATTCCTGAGGGGAGCATTTCCTTGGTTTCTTTTAAGTGGTTCCCTCATTTGTTTAGCTCTAGTACTTTCTCTCTCTCATCCTCATAGAAAGAAAATGTCAACTATTAACTCAGAGTCTAGAGGGAGTTGGACTGTGTTGGTTCTTACCTGAATTTGGGGACTATTTTATACTTCTTGAATATTTGCATTACAGTTTTTAGGATCCCAGCAATCTAGAGAAAATTAGCTGGAGCCATAGTTATAGTAGAGAGCTTTGCCTCTGTGCTAAAGATTTCTTTTCCTCTCCCCCTCCCTCCATACTTTTTGTGGGTACCCATGTCAGTGACAAGGCCTGGATGTACTTAACCTGCCTCAGGGTCTTTCCATGCCTGTCTTTCCTTACTGGTGTCCGGGACTCAGCCAGTTGCCCTCAGAGAAGAATCCTGGAGTTGTATAATGATGCTGATAGGGTCCCAAATATTGCTGATTGACACAGAGTGGGGAGTGTGAACAGTGTGTCCCCTGTTGGTTCACCATCCAACCTTGCTTCTAGCACTCACCCCCTTGAATTAGGGGTTGTTGGAAGAGGTCTGAATGAGGGAAAGTAGTTTTCTTACAGGAGGGGAGGAGTTTTTCCAGTAGTTTTTATTTGGCTTCCTTTTATTATACCATATCAGTCCATTATCTAGTAGAAATTTGTTAGTCTCTGAAAAATATTGCTTTTTTCTGTTTTCCAGTGATTATATATATTCTCCCTATTTTTTATGTTCTTTTGGTTGTTTCAATGGAATTTTTTGAAAGTGTGGAAGGCAGTGAACAGTTAAATGCATTTTGTTTCTCTTCATCTTGTCCAGTGTATATAACTTTTACCAACATGTTCAGTTTGGTAAATGCAGGCAAAGAATTATTTTTAAGATTTGTGTTTATATACATATAAGGCTAATTTCATTTAATTTTGACAGCTGTCTGTCCAGAAGCTAATAGGTACTTATTATTTGCTTTTTAGAAAATGGATTCTACATCTCTGTTACCAACATTTTTAGATGTGGATCTGACAATATCACATATAGCATGTTTTCCCAAGGACGTTCTGGTGAAATTTCAAGGCAGAAATAATAGTGAATGTGAGTTTGACTACCACATATTACAGAGGGAAATACAGGATATTCCAAAAGTAAAAAATAATGTGGACATTGATGAATTTTGTTTGGTAGAAGAAAGAATATCAGGAGAATGGCAGAGAGGAAGAGTTGTGGAAAAGAAAAATGATCTGTATACTGTGCTCCTCATAGATCGTGGAGAAGAACTGAGAGTTGACAGTACGCAGGTTGCTTCAGCCTGTGGCAACTTATTTGATCTACCACCATGGGTAATGTTTGGCATTTTTGCCAACATATTACCAACTGGGGGAAAATGGTCTCCTAAGGCTTTGAATTACTTCAAGTCATTGGTAGGACTACAAGTGAAAGGTTGTGTACGAGCTATTTTGCCTCTTCAGATGATTCTTCTTGAAGTGCCAAAAATTATATCCCAGGTTCTTGAATTACAATTAGGGAGACTTACTGATGGAGATTCATTTTGTCTTATTGTGGAAATGGTAAAAGAATTCCCCAAACAAATGCCAGATTCATTACAACATAAAAGACCTGAATTATCATTAAGTAATAATACTTATACTTACTTGATATTCAACGTGTTCTGGATAATTTGCAACTATCTTTGTCAGTAGGCAGCATTGAAAGTGTAAAAGTATCATCTGCCGTGAGCCCAAGTAAATTTTATTGCCAACTAATTAAATGGATTCCCGAGTTAGAAAACTTGACAGTGTGTTTGACTTTGCATTATGATATTATCAGTCAAGAAGGTAGTCCCACATGTGATAATTTTGGAGTACTTTGTGTTGCCATAAGGAGAAATGGACAGTGGCATAGAGGAATTCTTCAGTAATTCTTCTTGCCCAATTCTTCAGCAATTCTTCTTGCCCAATAATCAAGTGAAAATTTGGTTTATGGATTATGGCAGTAGTGAGGCTATACCCTCAATTCACGTAAAGAAACTTAAACAGGATTTTATTTTAGTACCATTATTTTCATTTCCGTGTTCTCTGACATATTTACACAGTCCAGAGATGCAAGAAAATTTCAGCTAAGTGTATTTAAACAAGCCTTGTTAGGACAAATAGTATATGCACACCTTGATTGGTTCAGTAAGGATGAGCATTTGTATTATGTAACATTACAAACTCAAGAGTTTACAATTACTTCTAAGTGTCTGCTAAAGACCGTAGGCATCCAAGTACTTTGTCCAGTGTCTGATTCAAAAATCTCAAATATGTTGAGGGAGACTAGTGCCTCAGATGTAAACGGCTTTGCAGTTGAGAGTTTTATTGCAAATACTGAATGATCAATAGATTCTCTAAATAAAAAAGACACTTTGAAAGTAGATTTTCCTATTAAAACTGTAGAAATGGAGATAGAAGCTATCTACATAGCTTTTGTAGCATATGTATTAAACCCATCAAATTTCTGGATATGTACTAATGAACATCAAAATGAATTTCAAGATATAATGAAAAATATAAACAAATTTTATGATTTGTGTGAAAATGATGAACTGATTCTAAGAATTCCAGAACCTGGATTATTTTGTTGTGCTAGATACAGCAAGGACAGACGTTTTTATAGAGCTGTCATTACTGAAATTAATGGTTATAAAATTAATGTTTATTTCTTGGATTACGGAAATACTGATTCCATACCATTTTTTGATGTAAAAATTTTGCTTCCAGAGTTTTGTGAGTTGCCTGCCTTAGCCATGTGTTGTTCACTTGCATATATATTTCCCGTTGAAGATTTATGGATGAAGGTAGCAGTTGATTATTTTTAAAAAATTGTCTTGAACAAAGCAGTTTTGCTTCAAAGAAGTATACTGTAAATATTCAGAATATTGAAGCCTCAGAAAATATTGATGTTGTCTCTCTTATGTTACAAGCTGGATATGCAGAATATTGGGAAGTAGAACCAGAATGTTGTACAAAATCTGTAAGTGAATATTCAGTGTTAAATTTAAAATCTAAAAACAAAGTAAATATTAAGAAAGTTATATCTGCCCTTCTTGAAGGACCTAAACCTGAAAAGTACCGTTCAGATAAGCTAAAAGGAAGTAACTTTTCTTTGTTAAAGTCCCCAGCTGTTAACTTCCTAGATTTAAAAAACCCTTTCACCTTGTCTGTGAGACGTGAGTCACCATGGCCTTATAAAGAATATGTATTTAAACCAGGAACAGTCCTTGAAGTTAAGTGTTCTTACTATTATGGCCCAGGTGACTTCTCATGCCAGCTGCAATGTAAGTTAGAAGACTTAAAATTACTGAATTACTGGAACAACTTCAGGATTATTATAGTGTTCATTCTGATCTTTATCAGATTGGGCAGATTGCTTGTGTTGCTAAGTATTCTAAAGATGGGAAGTGGTATAGAGCTGCTATTTTGACTCAAGTATCAAAAAAGGAATTTGATGTTGGGGGCTTCCCGGGTGGCGCAGTGGTTGGGAGTCTGCCTGCCGATGCAGGGGACACGGGTTCGTGCCCCGGTCTGGGAAGATCCCACGTGCCGCGGAGTGGCTGGGCCCCTGAGCCATGGCCGCTGAGCCTGCGCATCCGGAGCCTGTGCTCCACAACGGGAGAGGCCACAACAGTGAGAGGCCCGCATACCGCAAAAAAAAAAAAAAAGAATTTGATGTGGTACTTGTTGATTATGGTTACCAGGAAAGAGTTTTAATTAAAGATTTTTCTGCTTTTAAACCATGTTTCCTTGTTTTAGAAGGTCAGGCCTTCAGATGCAGTCTTAACCATTTAGTTGAACCCATTAGTTGTATTCAATTGGACGAGAGAAGCATGCAGAGACCTTGGGAATTTTATTTCTTCATTTAGAGGGTTATTGACTTGTGTCATCTATGCCTTAGTTCTTATATATCCAAACTGTTTATGTAATTTGGTGGATTTACAATCTCCATTTGCTAGTGCAAGAGAATTTCTTAATCATGGCTCTGCACAGTATAGTACAGTATCAAAGCCATTTCCATCTTCAGTTAGTCTTTACAGTTATTCTTCCTTCAATATAAAAATTGGAAGTGAGGAAGAAATATATATATCTCACATATATAGTCCCAAAAAGTTTTATTGCCAACTTAGTACAAATAATAAAGACCTAGAGATGAGAGAAACAAAAATCACAGAGATTAGTAACCTCAGTCAGTGCCACAAATCTGATTTTAGTAAAATGAGATTGTGTATATCTAAGTATGTAGAGGATGGTCTCCCTTATAGAGCTTTAGCGATGCCGACAGGTTCATTATCTGACTTCCTGGTATATTTTGTGGACTTTGGAAATAAGCAATTAGTAGAAGAAAGTATGTTGAGGGATGTTTCAGATGAGTTATCACAGTTGCTGTTTACACCTATGCAAGCTATTAAATGTTTTTTGTCAGATCTTAGAGATGTAGATATTCCAGCAGAAATCAATAGCTGGGTTGAAGATAATTTTTTGGGAAAACCATTAAGGGCAATAATATTGTCCAAGGAGCCAGATGGCCAGCTTGGTGTAGACTTATATGATGGATATCAACATATAAATCAGAAAATTAAAATGTTGATTCATGCTTATGGAGAAAAACATTGTGACCAAGCACAATGTGTGGAAAAGCGTCCTAAAACAAATGAGAAACTTGCTGTTTCCTTGAAAGGCAAAATAGAAAACAATTATCACCATAGTACAATAAGTAAAACTAGTCTAATAACATATTCTGAAAGCAAAATAGATCAGTTAATGAATCCCAAAAGTATATATGGCAGGCGTTTGAAACCATCAGTTTGTTATAAAGTTGAACTTGTGTCAAAAAACAAGGTGAAGAAGTCTTTGAATGATGGATTTAAAAATAAAGGTGTAAAAATTGCCCCTGGGTCTGCACATATTCTTGATGAAAGTGATGTGGACCAGAAATCAGTAAGGGTTGTATCACAGTCTTTTATCAGAGAATTAAATCAGGCAGCCTCACAAAACACATATAATCATGCTAGACCACAGATTAAAGACCTTCCTCAACCCAAAATTTACTTGAATGCCAAAGTTAAAGAATATGTTTCTAATATAAGTAATCCAGCAAGTTTCCATATTCAGCTTGCCAAGACTGAAAATGTAATCATGAGCCTAGTGGATGCTCTAAATGCAAGAAGAACCAATACAGTGAAAGAGAGAAAATCAGTCAAACCTGTGGTGGGAGATCTTGTAGTTGCAGAATACTCTGGTGACAATGCCATTTTAAGAAAATTTTACTAGGAAATTCTTTTGAAGTGGAATTTATTGACTATGGTAACATTGGAGTAGTAAACACATCAAAAATTTATGAAATTAAGAAGGAATTCTTAACTATTCCTCAGCTAGGAGTTCATTCTTTCCTTAGTGGAGTAAAGTAGAATGAGCCTGATGAAATATGGTACAGCAAAACTGTGGATTATTTTGATTCAAGAGTAATAAAACAGTTTCTTATGAGTTTTTGAAAAAGCATGAACAGAAATGGGAAGTAAATATAATTTGTGATGAAAATGTGTCATTAATGAACTCCTGAAATGGACAGCATGTTCAAAACTACAGAAAACAGTATTGCAAATCCCTAAGGTTGTCTCTCAAAAGGTGAGCCCTATTGATAAAGAAAGGAAGGAAGGACCATCAAATGAGTATGAAGGTTCTATGATCCTTCAACCATCCTACCAACAACTGGTTAATATTCCTTTTGAAGAGTTCAAACCTGGACAACTTGAAAAGGCTGAAATACTTTATGTTGCAAAATGTGGGATATTTTATGTGAAGTTATCTAAAAATAAAAAGATTTTATCAGATTTAACACTATTAATTACTAAAGGAGTAAAAAAACCCTCTTTTTTATCAATGGAAAATATTGAAAAAGGCTTAGAATGCTTGGTAAAATCTAAAAAAACTTTGAAGTGATATCAATCAAAAGTAGGAAAAAAGTGTGTCGATAAGAAAGTGCTTGTTTTTTTAGTAGATCATGATAGGTATGAAATAGTGCCCTTATGTAATACCAAGGTGTTTATTAATGAAAGCAGAAATATTCCAAGACAAGCTGTGCCTTGTAAATGAATTTGGTTTGAACATTTTAGGAACATTGCCATTTGAGTCCATTGTGTGCTTAGTTGCTCATTTGGAAATAAACATCCTTTTTCTGAAATATTTAGACTCTGCCTGGGAAGTAGAAATTTTGATAGATGGCCTGTTACTTTTGGAATATTTAAATTTAAATACAGTTCATGTTGAAGAAAACAAATTTAGATCTTCAGAAGTTATTTTCAACGTCGAATCTGAGACTCCTGTATCACATGTACAATAAGATCATTTACTTGATCAGAACTCCAAAATGGTGGGCAATATTCTGGTATTGCCACTGCTGTTTCTGATCCATCAGACTTCTTTGTTCAGTTAGAAGATTTCTTTGACATAATGAAATCTCTCTTTATGTTGCTTTCTGATCTACCAGAAGACTTAGAAACAGTGCCTCAAGAGCACGTAATTCCAGGTTCTAAGTTGTTTGTTCAAATATGAATTGGAAGATCAGTGGAATAGGGTAGAAATTTCTTAAGTCTCTGATCAGTCTTCTTGTATTGATTGACTATGGATTTTCTGTTTACATACTTTATTCAGATATAAAAAATCTTAAAGTTGTTCCTGAGGAACTTCTGAATTTGCTGAGGCTAAGTTATCCTTGCATCTTATATGGTATCTTACCTGCTAAAGGGAAGCATTGGAATGAAGAAGCCAAAAGTTTTTTTCAAGATTTCCTGAGTAAACCAGGCTTAGTTTTTTAGTTTAGGGAATACAGTTTTGAAACAAAACTGAAGGTAGATATCATTCATGAGAAAAATACTTTGGCAGATATGTTAGTTGACTCTGGTCTTGCAATTTATTCTAAAGATTCAGATCATCTCAATGCAGTTACTGCTACTGGATCTACTAAAATCCAATATAAATCAAAGAGTAAGCCTGTTTGCCAATTGTTAGATCAAAGTTATTACAAAAGAGAAAGTATGAATTGTATGTGCACTGAGAAGCAAAAGCTGAAAAGGCAGAAAACTATAAAGAGGAAAGATGTCTGTAAGAACCTCTTAAAGAAAAGCCATATTAGTAAAAGATTACATTCTAGAAATTTAACACTGAGGAAGAAGGTTGGTAGTGGAAAACATAATCCCTGAAGTACCACTGCATTTGATACATGTGCAGCAGCTTCATTTTGGGAACTACCTAATGGTTTGAATGATAACACCAATTGCATTGAAAACATTTCTGAAAAACTACGAAGTGGAGTACAGGAAAATAATGCAATGGACTTGAGAACACCAGAAAAAGCATTGCACGTTAATAAAAAAAAAATATATCAGAACATTTGAAAGGTAAGTAGCCATTTAAAAAAAAAGATTTTCTGTAACTTTTGTAGATTTTTGATTCTTTAGAAGTTTGTTATTTACTAAAATTATTCAAGTTGAAAATATCCTGCAAGATTTTACTAAAAAATTTGAATAAATGGATAACTAGAAGTGATCACTTGAATTATAAAATGATGCTTCGCTATTTTTACCTTTTTTGAATGGTGACCCTTGATAATGTAATGAAAGTAGAGGGTTTGAACCACATATGCGTGCACACATGCATGACATTTTACACATTTCAGGGATTTCACAAAACTCCTGAAGGTCCATAGATCTCAGGTTGATCTTGCTACTGTTAGAGAGCTTCCTGGGCTCATTTTGAAGAATCAGTTTTCTATTATGTTTCTTATTAGATTAAATATATCTTCAGGTTTTTTGAGTGTGATTCTCAGCATAATGATAATGCAGTTGAACTTACAGAATAAGCTGACTCCAGCACATTTCATCTGAAAATTTTTAGACATCAAATTGATTCTAAAATACTGTTAAAATTTTAATATTTTTACATGCTAGAGTATTGTCAATTTGGCTTATGCATATTGTATTTCGTTTTCTGTATGGATTAGTGAGGATTTTGTAGGCTATAAAGAATGTTCTCTGCTTAATGAATGTTTGTTCTGCCTGTAAATTGGTATATTATTCCATATTATAACTAGTATCATAGCCGGTTACATTCTGTGAATGAATGGAGGTGTCTTGTTTTTGTTGATGTATTTTAGAAAGAGGATTTCATTTGAATTCATATTAGATGTTTTATAGTGAATTGATCAATGCCTTAAAATTGGCCCTTTTTTCTTATTTTTGAATCACTCTTTTATCACTCTTTTATCATAGTAGAGTGCTTATTTACTGTGTTCCAGGTACTGTGTGGTGATTTATGTGTATTAGCTCATTTAAAGCTTACCACAATTCTATAAAGTAGGTTGATATTAAGGTTTAAAATGGACTCTAATAACTAGTATCCTGCTTCTTTGCCTGAATTCAAAACCACTTTACAGAGAGACAAGGAGAAAGACAATTGATGAGCAACATACCACATTTATTAAAGAAAAAGAATGATGAATGTGGCTTATATCCATGGGCAAATGGGTTTACCAATATTGAATCAGTAAACTAGACTTACCACATAGCCACAGAGGAGTGTTTCTCCATATGGGGGCTTACCCATGTAAACCTTACAGCTTGAGGTAGTTATCTCTATAAAGGGAGAGGGGGAGGAGGAAGAGGCTAATCCAACATAGATCTTTCTCATTGTAAATGGACCAGTCAGATTGCCTCTACTCCTTGTGTATAAGGGAGGAAAGAGACCAGAGAATTGTTATGCTAGGAGTGTGCCTCAATCATGAATACTTTGACATGGAAGGAAGATCGGGAATGGGAAGCAGTACCTCTCTCCCCCAAAGTTATTATCACTGTTTTATGGATAAGGCTCAGGGAAATTAAGTAAATTTCCCGTGCATATAAAGCTGGTAAGTAAGGAACTGAAAATTTAAACTCAGATTTCTCCAATTCCAAAGTCTACTTTTATTCATTATTTATACTTAAAAAATAGTTTATTTGAGGAAGAGTTTTTCTATAAAACTCTTGATGATCAGTCCATACATTTTGGCACTTACATATCTTTTATTGTTCCTTTACCTGTGTATGTTTCTGCCTTCTTTGTTTTTCCTATCAGATTCTTTAAGATTCCACTTTTGGTCCCCATTTCTATCTCACTTCCTGCATTCCTTAGCACACGGTGAATCAAAAAGTGAATTAAAGTGTGAAAGTAGCAGTTATAAAAGGAGTCAGGGAATCAAACAAATTATACTTCTTAAAAAATTTGAGGTCCCGTTTAAGGAAAAATCATAACTTCAGTGAGACAAATAAAAGAAATATGGTTTTACGGACTAAGAATAGACTGATAAGTTTGCTATAATTATAGTTTTAAAACAAAACAAAAGAAAACAACATACACTGATTTATTTGTCTTGAGTACCATCCGAGCTCCTTCCACCTGTATTACTTGTCCAAGGGCAGTAGTAACCACTGCTGTTTGCTGCTGTTATTGCCTGCGGGCTCTCTGAGTCTAGAGGAAAATGGTTCTAGTAGTTCTTGTTTGAAGATAATCAATAAATATTGTGCTTGAGAAACTCTCTCGCCTATTAAAAATGTTACCAGAGGGGCTCTAACAGCAGTGGTTTTCAACCTAGGCTTTGCATTGGCATTAAGAAAGGACGTTTTTTAAAACTCTGATGCCTGGGTCTCACTTTTAGAGATTGTTTTAATTGGTCAGGCTATGGCCTTGCCATTAGGATTTTAAAGTTCCCCAGGTGATTCTAGTGTAGAGCCAAGGTTGAGAACCACTATTCTAGAAAGTATTATGGATAACTTCCTGAATTATTTCGTGAGTGAAAATAGTAATTCTGGATTTTATGTGTGAAAACTTTTAGAAACTGTCCCTTTCTGTATTTGGA
Source organism: Pseudorca crassidens (assembly GCF_039906515.1). NCBI lineage: Eukaryota > Metazoa > Chordata > Mammalia > Artiodactyla > Delphinidae > Pseudorca > Pseudorca crassidens. Next base: position 76,308,850 of record NC_090309.1, on the reverse strand, counting down.
ATCCAGACTATACATAATGAGTCACAGTAATCCTCTGCTAAACTTAATTCAGAGTAAAAGACGTTGTGTTAGAAATGGCCTAGCAGCATTATTTTAGTTATAGAAGTTGCTGCCTCTTATATTGAGAAAATTGGCTTAAATTTCCATAGATTCAGCCTACTGTAACATATCAGTATTTAAACATTCAAGGTAATTTTTTTAACATCTTTATTGGAGTATAATTGCTTTTACAGTGGTGTGTTTCTGCTTTATACCAAAGTGAATCAGCTATACATATACATATATCCCCATATCTCCTTCCTCTTGCGTCTCCCTCCCATCCTCCCTATCCCACCCCTCTAGGTGGTCACAAAGCACCGAGCTGATCTCCCTGTGCTATGCGGCTGCTTCGCACTAGCTATCTATTTTACATTTGGTAGTGTATATATGTCCATGCCACTCTCTCACTTCGTCCCAGCTTCCCCTTCCCCTGTCCTCAAGTCCATTCTCTACGTCTGCGTCTTTATTCCTGTCCTGCCCCTAGGTTCACCAGAACCTTTTTTTTTTTTTTAGATTCCGTTTATATGTGTTAGCGTATGGTATTTATTTTTCTCTTTCTGACTTCACTCTGTACGACAGACTCTAGGTCCATCCACCTCACTACAAATAACTCAATTTCATTTATTTTTATGGCTGAGTAATATTCCATTGTATATATGTGCCACATCTTCTTTATCCATTCATCTGTTGATGGACACTTAGGTTGCTTCCATGTCCTGGCTATTGTAAATAGAGCTGCAGTGAACATTTTGGTACATGATTCTTTTTGAATTATGGTTTTCTCAGGGTATATGCCCAGTAGTGGGATTGCTGGGTCGTATGGTAGTTCTATTTTTAGTTTTTCAAGGAACCTCCATACTGTTCTTCATAGTAGCTGTATCAATTTACATTCCCACCAACAGTGCAAGAGGGTTCCCTTTTCTCTACACCCTCTCCAGCATTTATTGTTTGTAGATTTTTTGATGATGGCCGTTCTGACTGGTGTGAGGTGATACCTCATTGTAGTTTTGATTTGCACTTCTCTAATGATTAATGATGTTGAGCATCCTTTCATGTGTTTGTTGGCAATCTGTATATCTTCTTTGGAGAAATGTCTATTTAGGTCTTCTGCCCATTTTTGGATTGGGTTGTTTGTTTTTTAGATATTGAGCTGCATGAGCTGCTTGTAAATTTTGGAGATTAATCCTTTGTCAGTTACTTCATTTGCAAATATTTTCTCCCATTCTGAGGGTTGTCTTTTCATCTTGTTTATGGTTTCCTTTGCTGTGCAAAAGCTTTTAAGTTTCATTAGGTCCCATTTGTTTATTTTTGTTTTTATTTCCATTTCTCTAGGAGGTGGGTCAAAAAGGATCTTGCTGTGATTTATGTCATAGAGTGTTCTGCCTATGTTTCCTCTAAGAGTTTGATAGTGTCTGGCCTTACATTTAGATCTTTAATCCATTTTGAGTTTATTTTTGTGTATGGTGTTAGGGAGTGTTCTAATTTCATTCTTTTACATGTAGCTGTCCAGTCTGTGTTTGATTTGCTTTTCTAGCTTCATGAGATGGAGACTTAGATTATTTTATTTTTTAGGTTGTGTTGGATCTTCCTGCTGCTGGTCTGGGGGCCACTATTTGAGAATCATTGTTCTATATTATACAAACAGAATTTTGGACGTCTCATTTTCAATGTAGGACACCATTGAGTCCACATTTTACTCAACCTATTGAGCAAGCTGTTAGAAGCACTCTCAGCTACTTGACCTAATACATTGCAGCAATTACACAGGCTGAGATAATTGAATGTGTTCAAAAGACTCTTGTATACTCATAAAATACTTCAATAAAGGTTAAAAATACAGTATGGTAGGAAAAAGAAAGTAAAGGCACACATATGAAAGGCTTTTTTCTTTTCTCTGTCAACCAGGATGCGCTTCATACTTAGATTGTGTATACATCGGAATACATGATGGTTCACAAGATCCCTTTGACTTAGAGCCACCTACTCATCTGAGAAAGGATCTTTCATCTCCCTGTGGTTATTTTTTATAGATCTATGTTTTGTTTCAGTGATGCAAAAATGTTAAGTTTTATTTTACCCTTTATACTGTTGGTTTTGGTCTGAGATTTTCCTCAAATATCTTTTTTTTTTTTTTTGGTCCACTCATGTTGATTAATGAAGGGACTTAAAACAAGAGTGGAACTTCTCCATTCAAGGGCTGAGGGATGATCTGACAGGAGCAAAGCATTCTGTTATGTTGGTTTCTCTTTGGTCTGTTTTCCCTGCTAACAATCCTCATATGCTTGGTGGATATATGCCAGGCTGTCAATCTGGGAGCTAAATTAGGAAACAGGTCGATGGATTCCATGTACAGAATTTCATTTTGTCTCCAAATTTTGAGCACAGTATGTTACCCATGCCTTCTGTTGCGCTTGGCATTACCAAATTAGGAGACTCTCTTTTTTCTGGTATAATTTCTCTAGAGCAGTGGATTGGAAACTTTTGTTCTCAAGTTCCCTTTATAATCTTAAAAACTATTGCAGATCCCAAAGAGCTTTTGTTTATGTGGATTATATCTATCAAAATATACTGTGTCAAAAAAAAATTGAAGATTTAAAATATTCATTATAAAATAATTATATTTTAATTTTATATTGTAATTTTAAGACTAACATAATTCTATGAAAATACTTCTGAAACCAAATAGAAGAATTGGCATTGTTTTAAATTTTTGTAAATTTAATGCCTGCCTTTGTGGAGGATAGCTGGGTTTCCCTGTTTGCTTCTGCTTTCAGTCTGTTTCTATATCACACGTTATGTAGTTCTTGGAAAATTCCATTCTGTACTCATGAGAGAATGAGAATGGAAAAGGCAAATCACATCTTAGTATTATTATGAAAACAGTTCTTACCTTAGCGACTGGTAAGGTAAGAAAGGGTTTCAGGGACCCATTAGTAGTACCCAGACCACAGTTTGAGAACTGCTGCTTTAGAGAATAAACGTACCTTCTGTTGAGTAGTGGAGAGGTAATCACCTAGGCATTTGGGGTTGGGCTTGGGGTCATTGGTCTAATTTCTTCTATACAGAATCTCAGTAAATCCTTTTTCTGTTCTTTTTTATGTATGTATGTATTTGTTTAGTTATTACTTATCCACTCACCTCCTTCATAAAAATAAAACCTCACTGTAAGGTATGCACTTGGAGATGCTATTTCAGATATTAAATGATTGGCTCTCATCCTCTATCATGATTCTGTTTTCAGAGCAGTTGGGCTAAAGTTATTATCTTCCTAGAAGAGGAAAGAGAGGAAGGGAGAGTTGGGTGGAGATGGCAGACAAACTGTAACTAGGGATGAGACAGTATGTCTTTATCTCCATAGTCATCTCCTAGCAAAATCTGCCCAGATCAGACCATTGGAATAGGTATCAACTAGTTTTCTTTTTCCATTGCTGATATTTTTCTGCCCTTGGGATTTATCTTTTTATTTTTTCCCTGTTATTTTAATAGGGTTTTGAGAGGCAGCAAAGATATGTGTTGCCGCCATTAGTTCTTCCATCATTATGCATAGTTGACAATAGTACGTTGGTCTTCTTCACTATTTATTTCTTGATAAATTAGAGGATTTTATTTTCCAAAAATGACCACAGTGCTGTCTCCTGTCCTTATTCTCTTCTTCATAGAGTGTAGAGAAGTGATGCTGTGTAACTTCCGAGGCTTGGTCCTGAAGGCTGTGTGCCTCTAACTTGTGCACTGGAATACTTGTGCTTAATGCTGAGGTGCCACGTAAGAAGGCTAGTTACGCTGACGTTGCCACGCTGTGAGGAAACCCAAGCCACATGGAGAAGAAATGTTTAGGCACTTTTTTGGTAGTTTCAGATTAATGACCATTTTAATATCACCTTTATATAAGGCCCAGACATTGTGAAGCAGTGCTCTATCCTGTCTGAATTTCTGCCTCACAGAATCTGTGAGCATAATAATACCATTATTTTTACCACTAAGCTTTGGAGTAAGTTGAAATAATAACTGGAACAGGTTTTGGTACCAGAAGTGAGAGGCTGCCATAACTTTTGGACTGAGCAGTGGGTAGAAACCAAAGGGCCTTGAAGAGAGGAAACCTGACCAAGCCTCAAGGACGCTATCAAGTGAGGGCTTTGAGGAAGTTGAGGAAAATGTTGGAAGCTGTAGGAAAGGAGACTGGAAATATTTGTCAGTTAAAGAAAATTTAGCAAAATTGTTACTGCCACCATATGGAAAACTGAAAGTGTACCTAACGAGCTTGAGGAATCCAGCTAGGCTAAAGAGATTTCCAAGCAATCACTGAATTCCTGCTGGTCTCCTTCTTTTGAATGAGAGTGCCTACAGAAGTTATTTGTTGCTTGTCCCACAATTGTATGTTAAGTATGTGTGGGGTAACATGCCACTTTGTTTCATAGGTCTTCAGATCAAAAGGAGCTGTACTTGAGGAACTTCCTCTTGGCAGCCTAGTCTACCCTTGGACCTGGAGGTTCAAGACTGTCCTGATGCCATAATAGATTGAGATTTTGGAGGTCTTAGGGAAGGGCATAGTGTATTCTGCATATGGGAATGCTGTGAATTGTTGTGGCCAGAGTGAAGACTGTGTTACATTGTTTTATCCTGAGATTGTCACAGTAATATTTCCCATCTCACATGCTTTTATCCAGTGTGACCTTGCCATTCTTCACCACTTGGATCTGGACAGGCTTGTGAATGCTTTGATCAAAGCATAGGGTAGAAGTGATGCAATGTGGCCTTGCAAGGCTGGGTCATAAACAGTGATGCAGATTTCACCTTATTTTCTGAAACAGTTGAATGTGGTTGCCTGGACTATCATGAAAGAAATCCAACTTTCAGCATGCAGGCTGGGGAGGAAACCCAAGCCACATGGAGAAACCGTGTATAAGGATTCCTGTCAACAGTTCTAGAACCCAGCCATTTGAGTTGTCCTTGCCATGGGCGTTGTGCAGAGACAACCCAACTCCATCATGTCCAAATTTCTAAGCTGCAGGATGCACGAATTTGGTAAAATAGTTGTTTTATACATTAAGCTCTGAGGTGGTAACTAGAACAACTGGATAACATAAACACATTATAAGAATCATTAGACCTTTTTTTGGTGTGTGTAGATGTGGTAAAGATGCTCAGTAATGTATAAAGTATGAGTTTCAGTGAAAATGTTTATGACACACATTTAGCTGCCTAATGGCTTACTTATTCATTTATTCGGTTTTGGGATGATAAGTCACGTGACTATATCTGAATTCTAGATAGCTCTTGTGCCATTGTACATTAGTCTGTACTGGTTTATTTGTAAGCATTCTATTTAATTTGTAGTTCTACTTGACTAAAAATTGAATAAATATAATGATTCTTTCAATTTGCCTCCATATTTTACACATAATAGATATGAGATAAATGCATATTGATTAAATATTAAATTTTGTCATCTTATCAGAGGGCATAATTCATGAATTTTTAAAACTGAAAATGTTTCAGATGACTTAGGAAATAGGGAATTATATATCAATCAACCTCTTTATTATATGGGTTATAGTCTATTAAGGAACTTCATTCCTTGTAATCTCTACATCTAATTTGAATATTTTTTTTGAGGTAAAGAAAAATGTCTAGCAGTTCAGAAAAATGTTTCTATAATTTTTTGGAGCGTTTTGCTGGCATCTAGTGGCATTCAGTCCTGTATGGTTTAAATTCCTTTTAGTTTCCTTTATTTCTATTCATTTTTCCGTGATTGTCTTCTCTTAATTTTTAAGCCTTTTTTTTCTTTTTTAAGGTAAAAGATATTTCAGGTGCCTAAAGTAAGGGTAGGATTTTTTGAGCATGTGTGATGTTATACATGTACCTTATATATAATTTAACATACATGAATAAATATAATCATGTCATTCATTTTTAAGTATAGTTGTTTCCTGCACTTTTTCTTTTCCTTCATTTGCTTGGATTCCCCTCCCTTCCTCTTTTCTCTGTTCTAATAATTCTTATAATTTCTGTTTATATAATTCTTCCATCCCTGCCCTAAGGTAGGTCATAACAGCCAAATTTTCTCCATGTGCATATAATTCAGTGCATGAGTGAATTTAATGATGTTAGCATATAAATACAATGTACACATTTTTGTTATGTTTTATAAAAAATGATCATACAATTTTCTGCATTTTGCTTTTCTCACTTAGCATTTCTCATAGAAATCTAAGATAAGTAACCGACTACTTTATTTTTCAAAATGTACTCATAATTTTTAAAAATATGGATATATTTTAATTCTGTTTTCAGCAACTTTATTTATTTGTTTGTTTGTTTATTTATTTATTTTTTGCGGTACGCGGGCCTCTCACTGTTGTGGCTTCTCCCGTTGTGGAGCACAGGCTCTGGATGCGCAGGCTCAGTGGCCATGGCTCATGGGCCCAGCCGCTCCACAGCATGTGGGATCATCCCGAACCGGGGCACGAACCCGTGTACCCTGCTTCGGCAGGCGGACTCTCAACCACTGCGCCACCAGGGAAGCCCCAGTCACTATATCTTTAAATATTTCTTTTACCCATTATATCTCTTCTCTTTAAAACCTGCTTGCTATTTATTATTTTTGATATTCTCGTTTATTCCTTTTGCTCTGTCACACCTGTCTTCATCTTTTACCATTTCCGTTTCTTTACCTGTCTTCATCTCTTTTCCTGTCTCTATTCCTCCATCTCCTTTTCCTCATCTGCCCCTTTTTTTCCCCTCTGTTTTCCACAGTGCTTCAGTGAATGTTCTCTTATATGTTCCAGGGGTTGTCTTTGTGATAATTTTTAATATATGTCAATGAATGAAATTTCTGAAAGAGAATACTTGTGTTTAATCTCACCGAGAAGTGTTAGATTGCTTTCCAGAATGGCTACAGCAGTCCACACAGCCACCAGCAGTAAATTATCATTATTGTGCCTTAACATTCCCACCAATACCTGACATTGCCTAACTTTCATTTGGTTAGTATTAATGGTATAATAGTGATGTAATGTTTTCATTTTTATTTCTCTTATTACTACTTTTTGAGCATACATTTTATGCTTGTTATATATATCCTTGTCCTATTTTACTATTGCGCTTCCTGCTGCCCCTTATTGGTTTGCATGAGTTCCTTGTATATTCTGGATCAGAAATATCCAGTAGAACTTTCTATGATGATGGAAATGTTACTTTGTGATGTCCAGTACTACAGGGACCACTAGTCACATGCAGCTATTGACTACTGTGATTGAAGAATTGACTTTTTAATTTTAATTAATTAACTAGTCACATGTGGATAGTGGCTCATGCATTGGGTAGTACAGCTCTAGATATTCTTTGTCATTTTGGGGCACTTGCAAATATCTTTTTTGGATGGTGTCCTACATTGTACAAAATTTATTAAATTTTATTTAACAAGTATATTTTGTTTTATGGTTTATGCTGAAGAATTTTATCATATCTGTCTCCTTTAGTTTTTTTACTTAAGATTGTCTAGTGGATACACACATAAATGGAATTGCAGGATCATGAAGTATGGGCATGGTTAATTTCAGAAAGCAGTGCCAGATTGCTCTCCAGATGGCTGCGCCAGTTTATACTGTCAAGTTTCCTTTCCTCCATATCCTTGATAGCCCCTGACATTATTTGACTTCCTAATTTTTGCTTTTAAACATAAAAAAAAAAAGCATCACTTTTTTATAGAGAGAGCGTAGTGATGGATATTTGCAGGGATACCTCAAAGTCATTTTGTTTGCATTTTATTCCTTATATCCCATTTTAGATTTTTGTTGGGAACTGAGGTAACTTGTACCTTTTGGGAAGGCACAAAACAAATGAAAGGTTTATTTTGGAGACTTTGGATCAGTAAGCCTTCATGCAAGTATTTCTGAACTGTTTGAATCAGGAAGGCAAAGAAAAACAGTATCAGACTGCCTGATTTCTGTATCTTTGTCCTGCAGACAGATTAAACCCATCATGATAAGGTTCCTTAATCCCATGCTGGAAATTATCTGCACACTTATTTAAAAACCTTCCTCCTGTACACTTGTGAATATCACTGTAAACTGAAGGAAGAGGCTTTATTCCTTATTAAGGACTAATAATCTTTTTTTTTTTTTGTGGTACGCGGGCCTCTTACTGTTGTGGCCTCTCCCGTTGTGGAGCACAGGCTCTGGACGTGCAGGCTCAGTGGCCATGGCTCACGGGCCCAGCCGCTCCACGGCATGTGGGATCCTCCCGGACCCGGGGCATGAACCCGCATCCCCTGCATCGGCAGGCGGACTTTCAACCACTGCACCACCAGGGAAGCCCAGGACTAATAATCTTTTAAAAAATTAACTGTTTATTCAAAAAACATTTGTTAATTGAAGTCCTATATCCACCCCACCCCAGATCTCAGACTGCAGTTTATTTGTTGATATATCTGATTATGTGTTTATTTCTTGAGGATAGATACTATCATCTCAACCCTTAATACTTAAAAACTATCATGGCTTCCCTGGTGTCACAGTGGTTAAGAATCCGCCTGCCAATGCAGGGGAAATGCGTTCGATCCCTGGTCTGGGAAGAGCCCACATGCTGTGGAGCAGCTAAGCCCGTGTGCCAGAACTACTGAGCCTGCGCTCTAGATCCCACGAGTACAACTACTGAAGCCCTCACAAGTAGAGCCTGTACTCCACAACAGGAGGAGCCCATCCACCCCAATGAAGAGTAGCCCCTGCTCAACACAACTAGAGGAAGCCTGCGTGGAGCAACGAAGACACCGCGCTGCCAAAAATTAATTAATTAAAAAATTAAAAACTATCACTTCTTTCTGACTTACTTCACTCTGTATGACAGATTCTAGGTCCATCCACATCTCTACAAATAACCAAATTTCTTTCCTTTTTATGGCCGAGTGATAGTCCATTATATATATGTATCACATCTTCTTTGTCCATTCATCTGTTGACGGACATTTAGGTTGTTTCCAAGTTCTGGCTATTGTAAATAGAGCTGCAATGAACATTGGGGTACATGTGTCTTTTTGAATTATGGTTTTCTCAGGGTATATGCCCAGTAGTGGGATTGCTGGGTCATGCAATAGTTCTATTTTTAGTTTTTTAAGCAACCTCCATACTGTTCTCCATCGTGATTGTATCTATTTACATTCCCACCAACAGTTCAAGAGGGTTCCCTTTTCTCCACAACCTGTCCAGCATTTGTTGTTTGTAGATTTTTTGATGATGGTCATTCTGACGGGTGTGTGGTGATACTTCACTGTAGTTTTGATTAACACATATCTGTGGAATCTAGAAAAATGATACAGATGAACCTATTTGCAAGGCAGGAATAGAGATGCAGATGTAGAGAACGGATGGGTAGACACGGCATGGGGTGGAAGAGGAAGGTGGGATGAACTGGGAGATTAGGATTGACATATATACACTACCATGTGTAAAATAGAGAGCTAGTGGGAACCTGCTGTATAGCACAGGGAGCTCAGCTCGGTGCTCTGTGATGACCTAGATGGGTGGGATGAGGGGTGGTGGGAGGGAGGTCCAAGAGAGGACATGTATACATATAGCTGATTCACTTCGTTGTACAGCAGAAACTAACACAACATTGTAAAGCAATTATACTCCAATAAAAAAATAAAGAGCTCTGGCACCCAGAAAAAAAAACTGTCACCTGAATTTTTAATACTTAATACAGCGTTAAGTGTATAGTAAACATTCAACCAGTATGTGTTGACTTAAACATATACTCTGTACCAGGAATTAGCCACAATATCTCTATCTTTCTTTGTTGGCAAACAGACCTACCTTAACTCCAAAGAAGAAATCACACATTGTGCTTAAATTTTCAGTATAGAGTATAGCTTTAATCATCCATCCATAAGTTTGTCATGGGTGTGATAGCAGCCAACTAGGACAACAGATGTGACCAAGTTCAGAAATACCAGTCTCAAGTCATTTAAAAATTCACTTACCTGGAAGATGTTTTTCTTGACTACATAATTGAGATATTAACTCATTGACCAGGGGAGTTTTGCAGAAACAAACGCCTGTGGCTAGCGATTTTATTTTGGCTGGCCAAAAATTAATTCTGTTATTTCACTAACATTTTGTGGATTATTACATTTAATAGTTATACATGCCACACCTGTAAAGTCTTCTGATTTTCATGAAATGTTGTCTTCAGTCCACTCTTCTGTAGAAGCGAAGGAGCATTCTCTAGCACCGTGAGTTTCATTTTCACTTTCCATATCAGAATCAATCACAGGTTTTTTTGTCTTTTTGTTGGTCTAGTATTCACATCGTCTGAATCAGAACTATATTATGAAGAAGTATCATCTTCTGAGACACTAGTATATATGTCGCTCGGACAATCAGAGAAAGTATCTGCATAAAATTCACCAAAAAAATTCTTCTTCATTCAACATTTCGCATTGCGTCGTTTTTGAAAATTTTACCTTTATAACATACACAAGATTGGAACAAAAACCTAACGGAGTAAAATGTGAATGATAACAACAATCATAAGTTGTATAATGAACCCTTGATCAATTTTAAGCTCTAACAACTTCTGATGGTGATGTTAATTGTATCACTCTCTAAAAACGTATTGATATGTCTCCAGTCAGTAACGTTCAAGCAACAAAAGACGTATTAATACATCTCCAGTCAGTGATGTGTTAATATGATATAATACTTGGAATAATTTTCCTACAAATGAAATTATTAAATATAGTTTTGGGGAAAATCGCAAGTTTTGTTTTATACTTTAGCTTTCTGGTCATGTCATCACCATTGTCCTTCTGGCCTTTGTCACTTTACGTACTTTCTGGTTATTTTCACTGATTCTCTTCCCCTCTTCTGGTTTTCCCCTGCTACCCTGTTCATTCTCGCATATTGCTTGTTTCTTGTTAAATTCTTTGTCTTGTCACTCTACCAGAAGTGAAAGCATCTCTGAAGTGACAAATTTTTGTTTTCTTTGTACATCGTATTGCCTGGGATGTTATGGTCAGCACCTTGGAGCTTTGAAACTAATAGATTGTAAAATTTGCCTTCACGTTCTGAATTATTCTGCCATCAATTTAACATGTGTTTAACTCATTTTGGTAGATTGTATTGAGTGAACCATCCACATTTTCTTGTTGATCAACAGTACAAGGTACAAAACACTTGTTTGGAGTTTATATCTTCATTTCTTACATTTCACTGGAATTGCAGACCTGTATATCCTTGAAGTTTTCAGCTGGATGCCTAATAGTAGCCAGTTCAGATTTAGCTTGTCTAAAATTAAATTCTTATTTTTCCTACCCAAATTTTCTCTTTCCCCAGTATTCTTCATCTTAGGAATTGGTTTCCTCTTCACCTGGTTGTCATGACAAAACCCTCGATGTTATCCTCGATTGCTCTTTTTCTCTCATACCCCACAAACATTCCTATTGGCACCACCTTTAAAACATAATCTCTATGACTTTTTACCCCTTGCATTGCTATCATCAGGGTGTAAGCCACCACCATTTCTTCCCTGCAGCAGACTTCTCAGTGGTCTCCCTGCTGCCCCTACGAATATATACCCAGTCTGTTCTTCACATAGATGAGTGAGCCTATTAAAACGCAAATCTGATTCTGTACAAAACCTCCAGTGGTTTTCTTCCACATTTAGATTAAAATTCGAAGTCCTTGAGTGGCTTTAAGGCCCTGCATTATTTGACCCATTGCTACCTCTCTTACCTCATCTTTCACTTTTCCTGTCACTTACTATTCTCCAGCCACATTGTTCCACTTACTGATCTTTAAACATGTTTAAAGGTCCTTTATATGTACTAGCCTAAAATGTTTTTCCTTAGGAATGCATAAATTTCTCACTTTATTCAAGTCTCTTATTTAAATATTGTCTTATTATAGAGGCCAATCCTGACCATTCTTCATAAAGTAAGTATATTTTCACCTCTATAACTCCCTATCCTATTATTCTACTTTATTTTACTTCCTTACATTGGTTACAACTGATACTATGGTTTGTATATATTTTTATTTCTCTTCACTAGAATGTAAGCTCTTTGAAGGGAAGAAATTTGCTTATCTTGTTCACTATAGCCCCTGCACTGAGGGCATTTGTTCACATATAATATGTGCTCAATAAATATTTGCTAAATAATGATTACATAAATTCAATTTCTGACTGTTACAGAATTTACCTTTGTGCTCAATTCAGAACATATTTGCGTTTTTGTTTTTCTTGCATGAAGTTTGGCTCTAAACATTGGAATTTCTGTAAGTATGACTTTATGCATTATCAAACTTAACATTTTCTGAGTTAATTAAATGAGTATGCATTCTTTTTAGGATAATGCATCATGTTTTGTATCTTCTGTGATTCACTCTCAGGGTGATGGACCAAAAAGTAATGAGGTCCTTTACAATTTACAGGTAGAAATTTTGGCCACCAGATGGAGACCCAGTACTGACTTTTTATGATAGGCTGACTATCCAAGAAGTAATCATAAAAATAAAAGATGCCTTTCTCTCTCCTGTTTTGTATATTTCTAACAAATTTTACTCTTTAGATATAGTCTTACCTATATTCAGGATGGTTTGGTGTGGTTAGCAAGTTGTAGTAAACAGGAAGCATTAGAATATGATTCATTCAAAGATTAAAGATCCAAACAAAGCTCAGGGTATTTGGCTAATTCTGTTAAGTAAAGTTGGAGGAGCACCGGCTGTTGAAAACAGTTAAAATGTGTGAGTTATGCTGAGTTGATTGGATTTTAGAAGTGAAGGGATTTGTATCAGTAGGAAAAAGGGCAGTCAGGGAAGAGTATAAAAGGGAAAATGATTCATGATAAAATAGAAATAGGTGTAACTGAAGTGTGCTTTCTTGATACAGCAGGGTAGAGCAGCAGTGAAGTTCACAAAGTAGGAGGCTTCCAGAGATTTGTCAGCAGCAGGATGGTCTGAGGAATTTTCTAACTGGCCAGGCAAATTGGATTCTGCTTGTTCTTTCCTAAATGAATGGAGAAGTTAGCTAGTTAGAAGTTAGTTAGTTTTATCACTTTATCCCTTTATTTTTGGTATCATCTTTCCATAGTGCCATGCAATTTGGAGACTGTATGTGCCACGTACGAGATAACTAAAGCAGTAAATATGTTTTCCATGAACTTCTTAAAGAATATGATTTTCCTCATGACTAAAAGACAAAAGATCCCAGAAGGGAAATGTAAAATAACTTTTCCATATTTGTTCACTAGGTTTCATCTATGAAAGTCTTTATGACAATGCTAGGAGAAGAAAAATATTTCATGGCCTGTATGCTATTTGACCTGAACATTAGAGGAAAAGTTTGCTTTTTGTTTCACTGTCACCTCACGGAGAGGTTGGTGAACTTTGTTCTAGTTTCCTTTTACTCCCTGCAAATGGCAGTCACCTTTTAACTGAACTCTCTGCCTCTGCTCTCCCCTCTGTCCCATTGGCCTTCTGTAATCCTGCCAGGCTAATGTACCTAAAACAAAAACAGAGATGACCATGTCTGCCCATATCTATCAAAGACTGCATTCAGTGCAGGGTAGAATCCAAACTGTTCAGCATGATGGGGTCTACTTGCCCCTGCCTGTATTTTAGACTGATGGCTCAGCTCAGGTGTAACTTTTGGAGCCTTTCTTAATTTTTCTGAACAAAAATCAGGTAGCCCACTCCTTTGCGTTCATGCTTTTGTTTTGTACTACTAGTATATACCTTATCACTTATGTTGTATTTAACTTTATTGATTTTTCACCTTGCATAGATTTTTGAATTCCTTGAGTTCTGGAACCCTCTCTTATTTCCTAGGGTTTTCAGTGCCAAAATAAGAGCAATTAGTAAATTTTTTGTTCAGTTCTTCAGTTTTGTTTTTGTAGAAACATGTAGAATCATTTATTTCCTGCCATGCCATACTAAAGATTTTAGTTAACTTTAGTTTGATTTTTAAAATTCATGCTCAAAACCAAAATAACCTGTTGGGCAGAATGACAAACCAAAGACGATATTATCATTTTAACCTTTTAAAATGTAGATAGCTTGTCACCTTTATATTACATTATGGATAATATTTAATAGAACTTATTTCTCTTGAAAATTATATGCAAATCATACCAATAAAGTCAATTCATAACCTTGTAGGATTTACCAAAATGAAGAATTAGTTCTTCCTTGCACCCTCCTGTCAAAAATACCTATACCAAACACATGCAAAACAATGTATACAATAGTAACAGAAGTATAGTCATACTCTATTAGTAAATCTAATATTGAAGAGTGCTTTAGAATTCATTTATTCATTAATGAAAAATTTTTTAACACCTACTCTTTGTCAGGTACCATCCTGGGTCCTGGAAAGTATAAGTAAAAAGGTCAACTCTTAACACTCATGGAACTTACTGACTTATGAGGAAGATAAACAGTAAGAAGTAAACAGTGAAAGAGCAAACATGATTCTGGATAATGGTGATTGCTATTAGGAAAATCAGAGCAATAATTTATCAAATAGAAGGTCAAAGAACATTTTTACTTTTTTTCCTCATTTAAAAGATTATGTGAGCAATGATGATAGCTTAGATTACAGGGTAGTGCTGAATACCAGAAAAAAGTATATGTACGTGGGATGTATTTTGGAAGTTGAGCCACCAAGACTTGATGATGGATTGGATGTGAGAGGTAAAGAAGAATCAAGGATGATTTAAAGTTTGTTTTTTCTTCTGCTTCAGTGCCTACAGACTTTAGAAAAGTAATCTGATTTTGAAATTCTTGCATTTTTATGCTCGAAACTATGAGGATGTAGGGGTTGTTAACTGGGAGGACATTCCTAGAGACATAGAGTGAATAGGAGTGGAAGATCCAAAGTATTCCTCAGCCCTAAATGCTCTTGTTCACTCTTCAAAACCATTTTGTGGCTCTTACCTAGGCAATGGTATATCTTTGTGGCATTATCAAATAATATTATAAATTTTGACATCTTAACCCTAATAACTATTGCCTTTCAAACCTGGAAATGAACTGAGTGAGTAATAAAAGAGGATATCACTGTTAGAGTGTGGTAGATATTTTCTGTTTTTCCCTCGAAATTTATTCTCCACTATTCTTCAACCTGCTGTGTTTCCCAGAGGATGACCTTTATGGACTGCGTCAGTAGGCTGTCTTACCCTCTGGCTTTTGTTTAGGTTTGGTTAGTGGGCTGCATTGGTAGGAGATTAAAAGGTGAGAAGGGTGAGATTGGCATATTTATTGACCCTCTTCCTTCACTACCATCTTGCCACGAGCTGGCTGGCTGTGTGTCTCTACCAAAGGCCACAGCTCCAACTGAATGGTCTCTCCTTCAGCTACTCCTAATTATATCATAATCCTTCCAGAGCCTATGCTGCATCCACTCAGACTGCATCACAAGGTATTGCCTTTGGCTGGAATGAAAAGTGGGTCTTTAATAAATGAATTTACTATTTTTATGAGCAGTTGCATTTAAGTGATGAGGTACCTTTTAAGACCAACAAATCCCATGAACAACAGCAACTATTCTTACTTCTTTCACTTTTAAAATGAGTTGTTAGAAACAAGGTGTGTGGGATATTGCGACAGTAAATGACATATTTGGTAAATTCACAGATGATAGAGTTGATGGCAGAAGAGCGGCAAACAGTGAAAATAAATCCAAATCCAGAGGGCATGTTTTTTTGGTAAGGAAAAATTACTGATCTTCCATAATGGGATATTTCAGTGTAATTAGCTTGTCACCATGTGGCGGATTGGTCCCCTGGGATACGGTCCCTTCTTGGAAATTTGGTGTCAGTTTTCTGTTGCTTGCAAATTTCTCAGCAGTGAGATCATCCTAGGTGAGGTGAAATTGAAACATTGCAAATCTCTGTTTTTGCCATTGTGGCCATTTTGTTCATAAGTTTATTAAGCAAGCACTGGACTGTCTGAGAAAGGAAATTTACATTCACAGGTTGCCTTATCTTTTCTGTATTATTATGAAGAGGTGCCCCCCCCATCCCCTCCCCGATGATCATCGCTTGGGACACATATTTTCACATTCTTTCCTCATTCTGAGAGGTCTGTGTGCCTTTTTTTCAATACTCTTAATGTCTAATCCTCTGGTCATCTTATTTCAAAGATTCTGATCATCGATGTGGGCATTTTAAATTTCTCAATTGGTGGGATTTTACAACCCTCTTGTACTCTGCAAGGCTTTTTGAATTGCGTAGTAATGCTGCAGCAATCTGAGCTTCCTCAGTCAGCTGGTCACTGGGAACTCTTCATGAAGCCATAGATGCTGGTTGAGAAGGAGGTGGCAATATGGCATACAATGTGCGTTGTCTCCAGAATCCAAGGAAGCCCTCCAAGCAATGTACATTTATTTCTTGGCATGGAGACAAAAGGTATGGAAATTAGCCCTTCGAAGGGAATATCCTAACATGCCTCAGATCACTGGAGTTCAGAATCTTCAGTGAGATTCAGGTCTCTGTATTTTCATGGAATTTATCTCAGGTTTCTTGCCACACAAGTGTCTTATCAAGGTATCTAGTTTACCTGATGCTTTCTACTCTCTGTATTCCATCAATGTGATTCTCTTAGTATACTGCACCAGCATCATGCTCTGTGGAATAGGGAAACAATCAAAATCTATATAGATTAATTTGTTTTATAGAACCTGAGAGTTGGCCTACTTTGAGGCAAAATAGTGAAAGCTACTTCTGTCATTGCTAAGTGAGAGCAAGCTGCTTTGAGTATTCTTTGTGTATTGGATGGTAGAAAAAGAATTCACCAGAGCAGTGGCTGCATGCCAGGTGCTAGGAGTTGGATTGATTTACTTTAGGGAAGTGGGCACATCTGGACTAGCAGCTTCAATTGGCATAATTACTTGATTAGGCTGTCCTTCTTTAAGACATATCTTGGAGTTAAACAGGGATGTGTTAGGAAGCCTTACCTCAGCAGCTTAAAAAAATTTGGTGGTAGCACTAATCTCTGTGATTGTCCAGAGATATCAGGTGTTCCTATAAATGTATTATTTAGGTAGAGAGATGGCACTCCAGAGCCTTCCACTTGGTCCTTCGAACCATAAAAGAAGTAAACTTGAGCTAATGTGAGGATTCTTCTATTTTCTAGTGTATCTGTTTCAGCTGTATACCAAGGATCTGGGGAAACGACCATAGGGTGAGTCCATTGTCACACTGAGCTGTCTGAAAGACTGATGTAAGGCTGAACTCCATTCGTCTTTGACTAGATGACAACAGTGTCTTTCTAGATTCATAGGGTTTAACATTAACTCAAAGCTAATGTGCAATAATCCTCCAAGGGTCTAGGTATTTCTATACCCACAGTGCCTCACATTCTGTCCCCTTGGGGGAAATTAGGAGGATTTATGGAATGTACTTGAGATAGCTAACCATCCCTTCACTTAAGGGGCTCAGGGTCTCTGAACTAACTCAGAATTAAGTGTTATATGAAGGGCTATTACTCTGTTTTGGTGGCTCATGTCATGTATGTTCACCAGACTCAGAGGTTTTTGAGTTATACAAATCATGTTGAGTCTTAGAAGGTGCCCATTCATCTCAGTCCTCTCATCAGTTTTCTAGTATCAAAGGTCACTACCACTCAGAACATCCTGACTATAACTATGTTCTCTTTGGGTGGTTAAGTGCGGCTCCTAGGCTTATACCATCTGGAGAACTGATCATTCCATAGCAGTTATGGTACCTATGTCACTTGTGAGCATCATCACCAGTATCTTTGCCCTACAAAGAACAGACACCATAACACTTTTCAGAGATGCTAGCATTGCCCTCAACATTTATATTTCTAAATTCTTTGATTAAGTGAATATCTTGTAGGTTTTCTGAGGGGCATAGAAGGATGGGAGAGTAGATCATTTATCATGAACTACAGTATTCCTGTCTCCCCAAGTTTTTGGATTCCTTCCTTGTTATATTATACCAAAAATTTTCTGACATTTCAACTTCATTTAAGATAGTCACATTGTGAACAGTTTTGTTTGCCTGTTTGTTTTGGTTTTTGAGGGTTAGAAGGGGCTCAGCTAGTACAGTTAGATGAAAGTCACATATAAATAGAAGGTACACAGAGTACTGGGAAAATGGGTGGGGAGGGTCTGGAGGATTCCACACTGGACAAGTATTCAACAGCTAAAATTGATAGTCTCAGCCTCTGGCTGTCACTCTTTCTTTAGACTGTGTGAAATTTTAAAGGAATAAATATTTAAGTAAGCCACGTGGAATGATTTTAATGACAGCTATTTCAATGACAGCCATTGGATGAAATCTGAGGTTCATTCTAAGTTATTTTTATTTTTTTGCAGTACGCGGGCCTCTCACTGCGGGCCTCTCACTGCTGTGGCCTCTCCCTCTGCGGAGCACAGGCTCCGGACGTGCAGTCCCAGTGGCCATGGCCCACGGGCCCAGCCGCTCCGCAGCATGTGGGATCTTCCCGGACTGGGGCACGAACCCGTGTCCCCTGCATCAGCAGGCGGACTCTCAACCACTGTGCCACCAGGGAAGCCCTAAGTTATTTTTAATATTAAAAATTATTATAAAAATAAATCAAACTATTCATTTCAGTTGATCTGCAGCTTAATTTTTTTTTTTTTTTTTTTTACTTATTGTATCATGGACTTCTTTCCAAGTCATTGGATGAAATGGAAGAGAATAGATAAAGGACCTGGTCTTTGGCAGAAGCATGGCTGACTCCTACATACCTTGAAATCTGATATAATCTTTGGCTCACTTCTGAACTTCGTTTCCTTGACTATATTTCTATCTTGCAACCCATACTATTTTTTATGTTAATTAGTGTAGATTGGTTTATTTTGTTTGTTTTAATGACTGGTAGTATAAATATTATCTTTTATTGGAAGATTTTAATGCTTATTCTTACTATTTATGTTTCCAGATTAAATTTAAAATTTGATTCAACTTCAAAAAATTGGAATTCTTATTGAGATTAAATTAATTTCAGAAATTTCATATGAGGATAATTATCACTTTTCCTCTCTTTTGTGGCTATCAGGTAGAAAGAATTGAATTTATATTACTTCTCAGTTCATAGTATATTATTATCAATCCATATCTTACCTTGTTTGATTTTCTGTTTTTTTCTCCTTCTGCTTTCCTTATTGTTACTTTCTCCTGATAGGTATCTATCCTTATATATTTGAAATATGTCCTCAAATACCTGTATTTCCTTGTATATTTCTGGTGGCATCATAGGTGTATGTGTGTTTAATTTACATAAATAATAGTACTCTAGACACTTACCTTTTTTTACTCATGACAATGCCTTTGTGATGGATGCATGTTGCTAGATATACATCTAGTTTGGCATAGCTACTTGTAGAACATCTAATTCTAACTACGGGATAGTATTTTATTTTATACATCACCACATTTCACTCCTTCATTTCCCTGCTAGTAGACACTCAGCCTCCATTTTTCTGCTCTCTGAAGTACACTGCAGTGAAGACTCATGGATATATATGTCCCTTCATGGAACTCTGTGAGCAAGAATTCATCTGTGATATGTAGTCAGACATGCAATTGTTAGGTCATAGGGCAAATAGATACTGCCAGACTATTTTTGGGTAACACCTATCAGTGGTGCATGAGGCCTCTATTTCGTCTAATATCTTTGCCAATACTTGGTATTTGCCTTCTTTGAAATTTTTGTAAATCTGATTGTATAAATTGGTATTTTGTTGTTGGAATCTGCACTTCTGTGGTTACTAGTTTAAGTATCTCTTCATTTATTAGCTGTTCTGGCTTTGTTTTCAGGGAATTCTTTAAGTTTTCCTTTTCCTTCCTTCTTGATGTATATATATTCCTAGATATTAATTCATTATTGGTTTTAGAAGTTACAGTTATTTCCTCCCACTCAGTTAATGTTGTCCATGATGTTCTTTGTTGAGTAGAGTCTAATCCATCATTTTTCTTTTTTGATTTTTTTTTATTGGAGTATAATTGCTTTACAATTTTGTGTTAGTTTCTGCTGTACAATGATGTGAATCAGCTATATGTATACATATATCCCCTCCCTCTTGGACCTCCCTCCCTATCCCCATCCCCCCCATCTAGGTTGTCACAGAGCCCTGAGCTGAGTTCCCTGTGCTATACAGCACCTTCCCACTAGCTATCTGTTTTACACCTGGTAGTGTATTTATGTCAAACCTAATCTCCCAATTCATCCTGCCCTCCCCTGCCCCACCTGTGTCTGCATGTCCGTTCTCTACGTCTGCATCTCTATTCCTACCCTGCAAATAGGTTCATCTGTACCATTTTTCTAGGTTCCACATATATGCATTAATATATGATATTTGTTTTTCTCTCTCTGATTTACTCCACTCTGTATGACAGACTCTGGGTCCATCCACATCTCTACAAATGACCAAATTTCTTTCCTTTTTATGGCCGAGTGATATTCCATTATATATATGTATCACATCTTCTTTGTCCATTCATCTGTTGATGGATATTTAGGTTGTTTCCAAGTCCTGGCTATTGTAAATAGTGCTGCAATGAACATTGGGGTACATGTGACTTTTTGAATTATGGTTTTCTCAGGGTATATGCCCAGTAGTGGGATTGGTAGGTCATATGGTAGTTCTATTTTTAGTTTTTTTCCTTAAATGTATGATTTGTGCTTTTTGAATCTTAAGGAATCTTTATCATTAGTTCACATAGATATTAACATTTTCTTCTATTATAGTTTTTATGTTTTACATTTTTATTTTTGCCCTTCATATTTAGATCTTTGATCCGTCTGAAGTTCAGCTTTGATTATGATATAATGCAGGGGGCTTTTTCTCTATATGTTTTCTCCTTTAATTTCTCTACTCTTTTGTGGTTCTACCAATTTATACTCCCATTAAACCTTACCTGCACCACGCCAACATTTGGTGGTATTTTTAACACCCTTTTCTGTCAGTTCATTAGATGACAAATGATGCTTTGTTGCAGTTGAACATTTTTTCTTTGTTTATTGAGCATTTCGAATTCTTTAAAGTATGTGTGATGTACCATTCATTTCTTTTGCCCATTATTGTTAAAATGCCATATACTCAGTGAGGCATACCTTGACTATCCTATTTTAAAACTGCAGACCCCCCCACCATGTATTTTTGATTCTCCTTAAACTACTGTTTTTAGTTTTTTCCATAATGCTCATCACCTTCTGATATAATTTTATTTATCATGTTTACTGTCCACCCCTCATGGACATCTCTATGGAATGTCAAGTCTATAAGGCAAGGATAGTTGTCTGTTTTGTACATTGATGTATCTAGAATAATGCCTGGCAAATAGTAGATGCAGGTATTCCCTGCTCTCCAAGAGTAGAGCATTCCTATGAAATATTTTGTAAGCCAAAATGGCATCAAGTGAAGAAGTTACCTTAGGACATATCTTGCTAATGGAGGCACAAAATGAATTGAGATAAAGCACAGATGCTCACAGACACAGTTCAAAGCTGTGGTGACTTGATGCAGAGATGGTGAGTATACTTCCATGGAAGGAGCTTGGTGGTGCTACTCTTGTTACTCAAGATGTGCACTGCCTCTATAAAAGTTCTTTGCAAAACGGATGCTGAAGGCTATTTTCACTTTTCACCTTTTTTTTATGAAATCGAAAATCCTCTTGCAATTTCTTTTGGTTAGCAAAAACGGGTACTAATGCAGGTCTTTTGTAAAAGCGAAGTGGCATAGAGCAAACTTTCAAAAGGTGGGGGATACCTGTACTTGTTACAAACTTCCCTCCTTTCCCTCCCACTCCCTCTCCCTCCCCCCTGAGTCATATGCTGAAGTCCCCAGTACATTAGAATGTGACTGTGTTTGGAAAGAGGGTCTTTAAGGAGGTAATGAGGTCATTAAGGTGGGTCCTAATCCAAGATGACAAGTGTCCTTATAAGAAGAGGGAATTTGGACATAGACATGAACAGATGGAAGTCTATGTGAAGATGCAGGGAAAAGACAGCCATTTATCTACAAGTCAAGGAGGGAGACCTCAGAAGAAACCAACTCTGCTGAAACCTTGATTTTGGACTTCTAACCTCTAGAATTGTGAGAAAATAAATTTCTGTTCTTAAAGCCACCCACTCTGTGTTACCTTGTTAGCACCCCTAGCAAACTAATACAGTGTTCAATATATGTTTGTTGAGTTATATATTTTTCCTACTGGAATGTTTGCTTTCTGTTTTTTAGGATCTCTCTATGTTGTAAGGATATTTACTTTCTCATGTAGAAAATTTGTTTTCTTAGTTTCTCTCTTGCTGTTTAGCTTTGTTTACATTTGACTACATTTTAACTTTGTTTACAGTGAAGTTTTAAAGTTGTATAGAAATGCTTAATATCAGTTTAGTGAAATCAATCATTTCTTAATATATTTGGTGTTATTTCTAGGATTTTTTATTATGTTTATTTCCATTTTGGTGCCAGTATCATACTTCTTAACTGTTGCAAATTTATAGTATGTTTTAATATCTATCTCTGTTTTTCTTCATAGATGCAATATCTTCAAATTTGCATGAGAATACTGTTACGATTTAATGTTTTAATTTATGCTGTAAATCTGATAGATAAAATTGTATTTGTTTTAATACCTTTAAATTGGTCATTTTCTTTCAAACTACAAAATTATCTCATATGAGTCCATTTTTTGAAAATTACTATTTCTTCATCCTCTTACTAATTGTTGCACTTGGGGTGGGAGAAGTATATATTTTTCTAATATTGGAAGTCACATAATTCCTTATAAGTGAGAATGAAAAGATTAGATTTATATTATTTTTATTTAGATTAGAGGTCTGTTTTTATTTTATTATTTTATTTAGATTAGAGGCGTGGCCTCTTGGCAATAATCTTACCCATTATGTTGATGGGCATCTTTTCAGAGTGTTTGTTTTTTATTTATTTATGCAACCCAACTAGTTAGACCCTTGCAGATTGGTGTGAGGCAAGTGAGTAGCCTAGCAGGGCTCTAGGACCCTGAGAATGGGTGCCTCTTTAAATTTTGTTCCCTTGGAGCTTCTCTTGTTTCACTCTTGGCTCTTATAAGGGTAGGCTGGGTGTATCAAGGGCCACTTCCAAGTGCATGCAAATACCCTGTAGGTGCCTATCCTTGGAGCCGCTGGCAGAATTTGCTCCCTACATGTTACTTCACATTTCATTCTCACCTACGGTTGCCGAACCCCAGGTTTTGTTAGAGGAGGTTTTGCTTGAGATATTAGTGCCATCCACTTACTTCCAAGTTAGGAATTTTCTTTACTTATAATAATTTAGAATTTGCCTTTTCCTTAGTTTGCTCTCTCTTGTGGTATGTTTTACAGAAATTTCTGACATGTGGATGTATTCCTCTCTGTCATTCAGGACTGAAATGGGGGAATCTCTGTTTACGTTTAGTCATTTCAATTTCAAAGAGAAGTTAAATATATTTGATCATTTTATGATCTTGAAGGCTATGGTTAATGCTTTAGTGTATTTCCTTCCAGAATTTGTTTCCAAATATATATTTTATACATAGCTGGAATCAAAATTCTGTACAATTTTCTGCTTTATTTTTTTACCTGACATTATATCAGAATATTTCCCCAACTTTTGGTGAACATGTTTTTTAATGGCTGCATAATACTCCATTAAAAGAATATAATAAGTTTTGCTCAGCCATTTGACTTCTGATTGTTTCTGTATAAGAGATCTTATAGGCTTACTGACAATTTAGTTTGCTATAAATGTGCATGTACTGTATGTAACGCTGTGTTTTATAACACTGGTGATGGTGATGGGGAGGTGTGTAAGTGGAGGGTTTGGATGATAAATTATAATGAACTGTATAAAAAGTTCTTTTGGAGTACTAACGAGGGAGTAATTTACTTGGCCTTGGTATTTGTGGGTATAGTTTCACTGATGAGTGGCATTTGAAATGACCTTGAAGGCTTAGGAGAATTTTTGGAGTAAGGAAGAATGAGCATTCATAGTAGAAAGAACAGCATAAATAAAGGCATAAAGGAGAAAAAAAAATGGAGTTCAATGCTGACCTGTTTATCTGTGCTTATAGTAATTCACTGATAAGTCTAGACTATATTCTAGCAAATATTTGAACCATATCCCTTTTTAGACCCCTATAGCTGCTGATAAGAAAATCTAGTTATGTTTATATGTTTATATGTCTATATATTTTCGCTTCTCTCCTTTCTGATGTCAGCTGTGAAAAATAAAACAGGCAGCTGGTTTGATATGTCTTTTGTTTTCTTCTATTGAGTTTAAATTCATTAGTCTTCTAAGGAAGTGTTTTGCGAAAAGACAACAGCCATAGAAAGGTAGGAACCAACTTGGAAGTGTCTGCAAGATCTTGTGTGGAAAGGAACGAATAGTTTTTCAAGAAATAATTATGGTGTTCTTAGCTAGTGTAAAACCCAGAACATAATGAAGGAGAAAATCACTTTTTGACTTTCCACCCTTA
The DNA here is from genome assembly GCF_039906515.1 of Pseudorca crassidens. Classification (NCBI taxonomy): domain Eukaryota; kingdom Metazoa; phylum Chordata; class Mammalia; order Artiodactyla; family Delphinidae; genus Pseudorca; species Pseudorca crassidens. The sequence continues at coordinate 76,284,330 of NC_090309.1, read as the reverse complement.
CTCGTTTGTGTGCACTTCTCTTAACATTGAGTATATTCAAGAACTGCTGAGTAGAAAGAATTCTGAGAACAAAGGATTTATATCATACATATTGTAAGCTTTAAGTGGCCATTTTATATGTGTTTTAATGTTGCCAGAATATATATTGGGGGTGGAAATCACCAACTCTGGAAACAAGGAGGCCTTTTATCAAATTAGTAAAAGAGCAGTGAGATTTGTTAAGGCCAGAGATGTAATCGTTAGATAATATGTCAAGTCTGTGGAGAGCACTAATTGCAGCAAGAGATTAAAGTCTCTGTTGAAATCACTTAAAGCTCTAAAGATTTGCTGAAGTAAATCAGAACAATGCCTCATGTCACAGCGCTACCAGCACCCAATGTTCATTCATCATGTGCTTCTGCTTTTTGCCTTGAGTATTTCCACAGTTGTCCTTAGGACAGTGTGACTGTAGTTATCGTACTGAGGAAGATTAAGAGATTTGCACCTCTAATAGCAAACCTACAATTACCCAATGGGGGAAGATACTGCAGATTAAGTGCAACAAAAGGGAGATCTACATCACTGTAATTTATCCAAGCCACCAACCTAGTGAAGCTCCTTAATAAAATAATTCTGAACTTTGCCCAAGACAAAACTTTATGGCAGTTACCGTTTAATTTGAAAATTAATAAATTACCCTTTCTAGTATAACCATGGCTGTGACTCAAATCTAAGAGCATTTAGATGTCCTTTCCCCCCTTTTCTTACTCAAAGATGCGTTAGAAGAGAGATGCTCTTTAGTTAAATATACGTGGTTGGCTCTTAGGTGAATTCCATCCACTCTCTGGTAGACAGAGTGACTAAGAATAATTTTCCTGTACTCAAGGACAATACAAGGCTGTTGAAAATCACACTCTGAAGTTAAGGTGCTGGTAGTACAAATGTTAGGTGTTCTTTGATTTTGAACTTTGTGCTTCAAAGACTATTGTGACAGGATTTTTAGGATCAGAGGTATAGAATGGCAGTCAACTTGAGAAATGTGGGGAGAAATGGATTTTTTAAAGCAAATTTTGGATAAGATATAAATATATGAAGTTTTAATATTAAGAACTAATTTAGGTTTGAAGATTTTTGTGAATTTGTGAACACAAATATATTCTGTGTTAGAACATGGCTTATAAAATTATCATTTTTTTCTATGTAAAGTCCTATAAAATACTTCATGTGTTTTTTTTTTTTTTTTTTTTTTTACAAATTTCTCTTAAAAATATATAAAACACAAATGTTCTTTCATGATTTTTACCTAATAAAGGTTTTTAAAGGTCGGGACACCATTCTTAATAAAACAAGACTCAGAATTAAAAACAAAAAACTTGAAAGATCTTGGGTATGGTGTGGTGGGGATTAGATTTATTGTCCCTAATTTTGTCCCTAAAATATTTTTTTCCCTTGGGATTCTCTCACTTGGACACTTTTACCATGCTGGTTAAAAATGGTCTGTCCCTAGGGCCACATTAAGACTTTAGAGACCATAAATGCAAAAAGGGGTAGTAGTACATAGATGGCTTTATGTCATTTTAAAAAATACTGAAGCGTGAGAATAGTAAAGGTGTCTAATTATTTTTGTTCTAATGATGACTACTCCAGTGTGCTCCATTCACACACAAATACATATGTTTATTCGTTTAAAAACATTTTTGATGCCCTTGCATGCACTTAATCCAATACTGACTGCCTCATTAGAACTCAGGCATAGAATTTTTTTTCATATAACTCCTGCCTAAAAATTTCTCAGACGTTATAGCTGACATCATACTGATACTCTTTAAGCCAAAATCAGTACACACACACACACACACACACACAAAATGTATATATGTGTATATGTATATGTGTATCTATATGCACACATGGAGTAGTACAGCTTCATTTTATGTGTTTATTTTTTAAGGATTTCCAGTGTTTTAAAACTATATAACTGATATAATAGCAATATAATAGGAATGGGTTGGAGGGAGAGGAAAAGAAAAATCCTCATTCTGTTACCTCTCTGCTTTGGAAACATGAGGATTTTACTTGAAGTGTCTACCTTGTTTCCTTGCATTAAATTACTGCCAGCAAGTGAAATTTGTTACCTGGATAAATAGACTACACTTGTTTCAAATATCATGATGCCAAAAAAGATCTGTTCTCATAGCATTTCCCTCAGGGACTCAGAATTGATTCATTCTACAGATATTTTGGTGTGTCTACTGGATGCAGACCATCCCATACATATTTATGCAAGGTCTGTGTTTGGAACGCAAATGAATAATATCATTGCTGACCTCAAGAAGTTTATTTCTGTTAGGGGAGATGAGAAAATTAGAGTATCTGTAATGAAAGGTGAGCTAGAGTAAGTTCTGCATTAATGTCCATTTAATGTTTAAGGAGTTAGGGCAGAGTAGGATTTAGTGTCATAAATGTATTTTAATTTTAGCTCACACCAACAAAGAAATTTTTTTTTCATTCTGATACTTCATGGGCATGGAGGTGAATTCATTTCCAGAGGGAACACTGTCTCTTTGCCATCAAGAAACAAAGCAATGAGATGAAGAGTTTGAAATATTTCTGTGTGCTTTACCATACAGAAAGTTATCTTGCTCTTCCCACTCAAGTAATGAAAGCAAACAAACAAAGGAAAACACCTGCTTACTTCACCTCTAATTGTGTTTTCTTTTATCCTGCCCCCCAAGGGCCAGATTCAGTCAACAGCTGTGTGCCATGTATGCCGAGAATCTGTAGAAATTTGTGCATGTGTCTGCAGAGCACACTTCCTTTTTTTCATGGCATAGTTATGATTGAGTTTAGTTTATTTTTTCCATTGTGGTGTTTGAGTATGCACAATGAGAAACGATACACATGATCTTTCAAAGCACATTGGAAATAATATCACATCCATTTCTTAATATTTGGCAGTTACAAAGGTATGTGAAGAGTTGTTCTCCCTATGCCTTACTTTTTCATGGGGAAGGGGAGAGGTCTAGCTGCTTTCACAGTGATTAATCTGCAGACTTTAACCAGAGAATCATATTCTGTGGAGTCTTTATGATTGCGGATATGGAAACTTCATTTCTGCAAGCAGGACACTGCTGAGGAAGACAGAGCTATTCAGGGGTCACAATTTGAATAGTCATTTTTCTTGAGTATTTTAGATTATGTGTGCCAGAGTTGGTATTTAGGTGCTCCTATAATCCTTTAAAATTTCAAAATGCTATCAACATTGCCATTGTGAATCCTTTTGTTTCATATGGGGGCACAGAACTGACTAGTCAACTTAATATGCAGTAAAAGAGAAGCATAACCTTTCTGAAGATTCTGTGGTAACTTCATCTTTATTTGCAGTTCTGCCTTGTTGCTGGGGGCTCCCAGTCATGTTCAGGTGCTGGGCTACAGCACTTTCGCTAGTTTATAAATGAGTTTGTTTATCTTATTTCAAATATGCTTAATTTAAGGCAGCCTACATTCTTTTAAAACAATGACTCTACACCAAATAAATCAAGGAGTGAATAAATGAGAGCTATAGAAAACATAAGTCTGGTTTGTCAAAGTCCTAATGTCTTGGTGATGAAATAAAGCAGCAGCTGGTTATGATAAGTGACAAATTAAATGGTTAAATTGACTAACATCCCCTTTTAAAATACCCTTTAAATAAATTCATACATGTGATCATGTCATCCTTTTGGTAGTCCAACAGACCCACAATGCTGTATGGATTTGTTTTCACCAAGAAAGAAATTATAGTTTTTGAAATTAGTATGAATATGCTTGATTTGTTTTACAGTAGCATCATAAAATGTTTTACCCTTTTTAGTTTCTGTTATACATTCTTGCCTTTGATGTTATGTAGTCTTTGAGTGACTAGTTGTAAAGTAATTTTTGAGATTGTTTCTTATAGACAGTGCTTCATGACTTTATCAATACTGGTGATTTCTGCAGCATGTGCTTCTTTTCCGTCTGGACTTTCAGTAGAGTTATCCTGACCAATGAGTGAGACATCAGTAGTTACTCTCTGTCCTGCTGATCATCTTCGTGGTCCCTCCAGGCATAGCCTGATAGTGATTTCCTGGATCTCCTGATAAAGGTTGGAGCTTATCTCCATAAATGATCATGATGCTGGTAAAGGGAAACAACAGGACACAAACTCTGTAAATACTTTCCCTGACATAAATTATATATAAATAAAAGTTGTAATAGATGTGAAGGCTACTGGCTTTATTAACCAGACATTTCTTCTTTAAAAAAATAAATTTATTTTTATTTTTGGCTGTGTTGGGTCTTCATTGTTGTGCGTGGGCTTTCTCTAGTTGCAGTGAGCGGGGGCAACTCTTTGTTGTGCTGCGTGGGCTTCTCATTGTCGTGGCTTCTCTTGTTGCAGAGCGCAGGCTCTAGGCACGTGGGCTTCAGTAGCTGTGGCACGTGGGCTCAGTAGTTGTGGCTTGCAGGCTCTAGAGCACAGGCTCAGTAATTGTGGCACATGGGCTTAGTTGCTCTGCGGCATGTGGGATCTTCCAGGGCTCGAACCCGTGTCCCCTGCATTGGCAGGCAGATTCTTAACCACTGCGCCACCAGGCAAACCCTCATAGTCCTCTTTCACACAGTATTTTTATTAGGAAGAACTATTTGGTTTTTATCACATATCTTTTTGGTATATATTGATATGATTACATTGTGTGCTTCCCTTTTGTTAAGAAAGTAAATTAATTTGATAGATTTTGTAAAGCTGAACTCCGTCACATAGTATGTATCATTTTACAACTTCTTATGTTCAACATTTTATTTCTGAGATTTAACCAACTTGATACATGAAGATATGATATATTCATTTCAGTTACTTCATGGTATTCATCATATGAGTAAAAGTGTATATATCTGAATCTGTACTTCTAGACAGCTTTTACTTATTTTTGCTGTAATAATCAGTGCTGTAATATTTTTGTATGTCTCCTTTTACTTATTATTACTCTGTTGACTAGAAGTGTAAATGGTGGGTGGCTTCATTCTATAAATGTCAACTAGATCAAGTTGGTTGGCCCTGTTGTTCAAGTCTTCCAAATGCTACTGATCTTCTCTCTACATCTCTAAATGTTTATGTCCTTAATAAGAGAGCTTCATAATAAATTAAGCAAAAAAAAAAATTCCACAGAACTACAAAAGAAAATAAATCCACAATTATAATACGGTATTTCAGCACCCTAAATATTAGTAAGGTTATAGAAGACTTGAGAATAAAATCAACCAACTTGACCTAGTTAAGATTTACAGAATACTTCATCCAGCAACAGCAGAATATATATTCTTCTTGAGTGCACATGAGATATTCACCAAGACAGACTAGATACTGGGCCATAGAACAAACCTCTTATTTAGAAGAATTAAAATCATACTAAGTTTGTTCTCTGACTACAATGAAATTGAACTAGAAATTAATAATAGAAAGACATCTATAAAAATCCCTCAAATTTACAAAATTAAACAATACAATCCAGAGGTCAAAAAGGAAATTACATGGAATATTTAAAATTATTTTCACTAAAATGAAAACAAAAGTACCACATATTTGTAGGATACAACTAAATCAGTTCTTAGACAAAAATCTATACCATTAAATATTTACATTAGAAAAGAGTAAAGGTCTCAAACTGATGATTTAAGATATATCTTAAGAAAAAAAAGGAGTAGATACAACCCAAAGCAAGTAGAAGTATGAAAATAATATGATAAAAAATAAATGATATTGGAATTAGAAAGACAATGGAGAAAATCAATAAAAATAAACCTTTGTCTTTGGAAAGATCAGTAAAAAAGAGTGATTAAAAAAGAAAATAGAGAAGGTACTTTTACTTCTATCATAATTTTAAAAGAATACCAGTACAGATCTTTCAAATATTGAAAAGAAAATAAGGGAATATTATGAACAACTTTATGCCTATAAATTTAACAATTTAGGAAAAAAATGACAAATTCCCTGAAAGACACAAACTACAGAAATACCTTCAGGAAGAAATAGATAATCTGAGCAGTTTATCCATTAAAGAAAGTGAATTCATAGTTAAAAACATTTGAATAATGAAAACTACACATACAGACAATTTCACTGGTAAATTCTACTGACGCTTAAGGCGGAAACATACCAATTCTACTAAATTTCTTCACAGAAAATAGAAGAGTTTCTCTACTTAGTTTTTAGAGGCTAACATTACCCTGATGTTAAAACCAGACAAAGACACTACAAGATAATAAAACTATAGACAAGTATTCCTCATGTACATGTTAGAAATTATCATCAAAATGTGTACTGTCATTATAGCAAGTGTCTGCTGTCATTCTCCCAAAATATGTTCTGTCATCCTGGTAAGGATTTGAGGGATGCCAAGTTACACAAGAGATGTTGTAGCATCACACATGTTGAATTTGTTTTGCTCTGTTTAAAGCCTGTATCAGATTTTGACATTTGGACTTTCAGTTAAAGTCAGACCTTTTGTTGAGTTTGAGTTGATTAACCTTTTGCAGTAGATAACTTTCCTTTAAATAGTGCCAAGAGATTCTCTGAGGAAAGAATACAATACATACTTATTTGTAGTCATAATATAACAATTCATCAGTCTTAAGTTTTTATATTTTAAATGGGATTAAAGTATTAAGTATCAAGAAAAATAAAGCTTCAACTTTTTCTTTAAAACAAAAACAGAGTCAGAGTTCCTTGGCATTGCATGTAGAGAATTTGGAATTCTGAGACATTTGTCTGAGACAATGTAGAATGTTAACTCCTTATATTGAGGCTTAGGTATAGTTCAATGTCAGATTCTACACTTAGTTTACACTAATGTGCTATTCCAGGTCATGCAAATATATTCTGACTGTAGACCTGACACTAAAGTCTAAAAGGTAAGTTTTCAGTTTGGCCCATAGTTACAATTATCATTGTCACAACTCCAACCAATAAAGTGCCCCTGTGACTAACCATCCAGTTTTCTCAGGCCTGTGGGGATTTCCAATATGTGAAACTTTCAGTGCTAAAATGGGAAAGACTTGGGTAAACTAAACTGGGAGGAGTTGATCACCTGTATCATTCTAAGTTTTTTTAAAAATTGTCCCTTGCAGTGATTAGCGTATTGTCTTCTATGTAGTAGATGAAAAACAAGTATGTGTTCAAAAAAATCATGGAACACATAGCTTTATCTTCAAGATTTCTCAAATGTAATAGAAAATCACTTACATATTGCTTGTGACATACTTTTCAACTGCTGGGAAAAAAAAAAAAGGTTCTCCAGGAACCACTTGTACATGCTTTGTGGACACCACTGTGATCATGTAGTTGTTCTGATATGCATATACTATATGTCACAGTTTCTGGGAAGGAAAGCATAAAACATTTATTTTTTTAATATCTTTATTGGAGTATAATTGCTTTACAATGTTGTGTCAGTTTTTGCTGTACAACAAAGCGAATCAGCTATATGTATACATATATCCCCATATCTCCTCCCTCTTGAGCCTCCCTCCCACCTTCCCTACCCCACGACCCCTCTAGGTCATCACAAAGCATCGAGCTGATCTACTGTGCTATGTAGCAGCTTCCCAGTAGTCATCCATTTTACATTTGATAGTGTATATAAAAACGTTTATTCTTGAAATACTGTTTTCCCTTATTTTTCTTTTCTGGAAGGAAAATGGCACCAACAGAATTGTTAGCCATCAAAAAATGAATACAAGAGTCAATGTTCATTGAAGATATCAATACTAGCCTTCATTTTACTGTATGCTAGAATGCTGCATGAAATATAGTGACTACCCGTTAAATTACCTATGAAAAACAGCTTTGGCCCAGAATCATTCTAAAGATGTGGAAGATGTTTCTTTCGCTTTTTCCTCTATGAGAATCTGTACTTTTGGTAGATTTTCTAGTGTTTTTGTTTCTTCTAGTACTTTAATCCAGTGATGAGTGGAGCAACAAGACAGGGGCTTAAGAGGAAGGAGCGAGGAAGAAAGAGGCAGAATGAGGAAGCATGAGTAAACAGAGGAGACTTGAGACTAACAGGAAATTAATAAGTGATTCAACCCAAAGAGTGTAGTCAGCCCCCAATCAATTCAGGTGTTGACTTCCTATTCTACTTCCCTCTCTAAGAAGCTGCAAACCTGTTAGGTGTTATTGTATGGGTAAACAATCTTAACAGCTTGAGAGCAGGCCTACTCCTACAGGCATCGCCAGAGTGAGTGTTCTCTTTTCCCTAACTCAGGGTTTATTTCCTGCAGTGATATATACGTGTTTATAGCAAGTGAGACAACAGGGATATAAAATTTCATTGTTTATTTACCTTCATTAACCCGAGGACTTGAGAAGCAAGAGGTCATTAATACTTGAAATCTTCTCAAGTGCTCAAGCCCAAGGCAGTCCTTTTATGTATAACTCAAAACCTTGTACTCTTTGGTCTTATTTTTTTTTCACTTTCAGTCATACCCAAACTTTCCACTAAGGTGGAGTTAACTAAACCAAGTGTAACCCTGCCACTTATCAATGTTTATTTGCATGTAGTTTTTTTCTCATTGTAATGCCATTTTATAAGGCAAGTTATCCTGTTGCTAGAATCTCCTTTGTTAGATTCTTTTTTGACAGGTTTCTACTATGACTTTGGCTTCCTTTCCTTATGTGGTCTTAAGGGGGAAAACGAGATCCTTCTGATTGGTAATGTACACTGCATGTAAGGTACTTCATAGATCATTGTAAAATGATCAAGCATAATCTCTACTCTCAGTGAACTTAAAATCTCGCTTCATGACTTAAAGAATGATACTCACAGAAGAATCAGATCAAAATTGAAAGGTTAACAGTATAATTCTGTATATAAGGGTAATTTAAAATTAATAGATGCTCAGTGAAAAGCTTAGAATGAACATGGGTTTGAGCTGGGTGGATAGATTTAGATGGTGTTGAGGTAAGGGAAGGAAATGCTCAGTATGAAAATAATTGTGGAAGCAAAAATGAGTATGATCTGTATGTTGTTGTGGGTAGCATTTTAATGAATTGTCCCCACCAGTATTATAGAATGAACTAATCAGAAAACCTTGAAGATCCTTGATGGAAGTGTGTAATTATGACTTGAACTGTTTTATAGTTATTGGGACTGAATTTGTGGCCCAGAATATGGGTAAATATTCTGGGTGCACTTGAAAAGACTATGTGTTCTGCTGATGTTGGGTGGAATGTTCTATAAAATGTTAATTAGGTTGGTTGTGGTGTTCAAGTTGGTTGTGGTGTTCAAGTCTTTTATATCCTTTGTGTTTTTCTATTCTTTCAGCTTTTGAGAGAACATACAAAAATCTCTAGTTATAATTGTAGATTGGTCTTTTTCTCCTTGCAATTCTATCAGTTTTTTCTTCATTCATTTTGAAGCTCTGTATTAGGTACAGAACCGTGTAGTACTGTTATGTCCTTTTGATTAATTGACCCCTTTATAATTATGAAATTGTTTTTTTATCCTTGTTAATATTTTCTCTTGGGATTGACATATACACACCACTATATATAAAATAGATAACTAATAAGAACTTACTATATAGCACAGGGAACTCTACTCAATACTCTGTAATGGCCTATATGGGAAAAGAATCTAAAAAAGACTGGATAATTAAAGTTTGTTTTTCTCTGCAATATACTTTTTCTTTCTTTTGATTAGTGTTATCTTGGTATATGCTTTTCCAGCCTTTTAATGTTAACTTATTTGTGTCTTTATGTTTAAAATGCATTGTTGTAGGCAGCATGTAGTTGTGTTGCTTTGTTACATAATCTGACCATTTCTGTTTTTTAATTGAGATTATCAGACCATTTACATTTTATGTGGTTGTTGATGTGGTTAGGTTTAAGTTAGTTGTCCTCTATTTATCCCATCTATTCTTTGTTCCCTTTTTTCTTTCTCTCTGCCTTCTTTTAGGATTGATTCCATTTTATTTCCTTTGTTGACTTATTAGGTATAACTCTTAGTTTTATTAATTTAGTGATTTAAGGTCTATAATTATATATTTAAACTTACCAGGTTACTTTCAAGTGAGATGTGGTAACTTCACATAAGATATAAGAATCTTGCAATTGTATACTTCCACTTCTTTAACATTGTTTTCAACATTTTACTTATATATATGTTATAAACACCACATTTGCACTATTATTTTTGTTTAAATAATTATATTTTAAGAAGATGCAAATCACAAGAGAAATCTTATATATTTATTCATGTAGTTACCATTTCCAGGGTAAATCCATATTTTTGTCTATTATCATTTTTCTCCTGCTTGAGAAAAATGCCTTCTTTTTCTGCCTTCTTCCTTTAACATTTCTTGTTGTGTGAATATGCTGGTGATGAATTCTTTCAGCTTTTGTATTATTGAAAAATTATTCATTTCACCTTTGTATTTGAAAGATACTTTTGCTGGATATTGAATTCTAGGTTGACAGTTGTTCTTTCTTTTAGTACTTAAACATGTTGCTCCACTGTTTCACATTTGCAGTGTTTCCAGTGAGAAATCTGCCATCACCATGATAATTGTTTCTATTTAGTGTATCTTCCCCTACATTCCTGGCTATATTTAAGATTTACTCTTTATCACTGATTTAGAGCAATTTGATTATAATGTATTATGGTGTAGTTTTCTTCTTTTTTGTGTGCTTGGAGTTAATTGGAGTACTTAGTTCTGTAATAAATAGTTTTCATTATTTGGGAAGTCTCTGTCTACTAATTCTTCGTGTATTTTTTTCTGTCCCTCCCACCTCTGACACTGAGGTTGAGGTAAGCAATGGCTTGGGTGGAAATCTACCACTACTTGGTCTTATCCTTTATTTCTGACCTTCTGGAATTAAAAAATAATTTTTTTACTCAATATTACCAATTTCCAATGCTTTTGAAACTTCCTTTCTCATTCTGATATTTCTTGTGCCTTTTGATAAGTTGATGAAAAGTAGATGAATTAAGTGCTGCTATCTGACTTATGTTTTAACTTTTTGGTCTTAATCTAGAAGTATATTTTTATACTTTTTCCTGTGCTCTGATGTTGTTTCTTTTAAACTTAGAACTATTCAGTTGTTACTTTGAATCTTAATAACTCATCTCATGTGGAGCTAAACTTAGGCTAGAGTAGAGAAAGTTGGAGTAGATCTGCTATCCATTGGATTCTGACATATAAAATATGATTTGCTCTTTTCCAATTTAAATACATGATTTAAATCCCTTAAGTATCTATGTCTTCCAAGTTATGTAATAAAATAAAGCTAAGTTCCAGTAAACATTATCCTATGAACTACAAGATGAATGGAGTATCAGTTATTTATAAGTGGGAGTCACTAATATGGATATGACGATTTCTCATTAACACTAACAACTTCAGAGCTGTTTTTACATTAGATTAAAATAGTAATTTAGCTGCTTAGTAAGTGATTACATGCAGAGTGTTATGTAATCTGTCCACTAGGAGTTGGTAAACGTTGCCAGGTACTAATGATTCACTTCCTTCATAACCTGAGGGAGTATGAGGCCAAAAGTTTCAGTTAAGAAGGTTCTTTCAGGACTGGACTCGGCCCTGGTGCAGAGGCAGCACAGTAAGATGGGAAGAACATAGGCATGTCTGCAGGTCTAGATTTGGATCTTAGTAGGAACCATGAGGAACGGTGCCTGTCTGAAAGCTCAGCTTTCCTTGTGTAAAATGTTCCAACTTATACTGTAGGATTATAACAATAATAATTATTATTATAATAAATAGTAACATATATGTATATAGTGCCTGATTATATTATTGTTAGGGGTTGAAATGGAATGTATCTGGGCTATGCTTTCTCTTGTGTCTAAGATGGTATTTTTACTCAAGAAAACAATACTCTGTAGGTAGGGACTGGAAAAAAAATTAGTATGGTCTTTGTTGCAAGATTTTTGAGGGGAAAACGAGGCAGCCTTATATTATGGTTGATTTTTAAATTGTCTATTAATCGTTTCAGTGATAAATCCTAAGAAAAATCTAGAAACAAAATTCCTAATATAGCTTTGTAAAAACATAGGATGGAAACTGAGAACAACTTGTTTTAGACTAGGGAACTGGGGTTTTCTCATAGTATCAGAATGAGAAATGGGCTTGATTTTCCTTTTGGGTCCAATGGCTACATTTTTCTTTAACATATGGAAAGTCGGTGGACCCAGATTAGGTAATTTGTGTTCAGGAATTAATAGGGGATGCTGAAGATAATCTGAAATCAAGATATAGGAGAACCAGTTTCAAATATTCTTTTTTTTTTTTAACGAAATAACAACAAAACCCAACAACAAAAGCTAGGTGACAGTGGCTGTAGTCTGGAGTAGAGTGTGCAAGTAGAATGAATCAAAAGAATATTGGTTTTAATTCTTGTGGAGGTAATAAATGAGGAATCTCTGTTTTTCAGAGGAGGCCCCTAATCTTATGGTACTTTGTTGCTCCAAGAGACTGTCAATTGTTGCTTTAGTACTAAAATCACATAGTCTATACAGTGGTAACACTACTGTGCACACTAATTTTTTGTGCCTAATAGGCATTTAATTTTCACTTTTAATGAGTATTCATTGATGCATAAGTTAGGGGCTGAAGATGTAATAGTATGTAGACAGACAAAAATCCCTGCTCTGATGGAACTTACAGTAATGGAAGACAGACAATAAACAAATTAAGAATAATATATTTGCTGTGTTGGAAGATAATAAATTACATGGGGGAAAATAAAGCAGGAAAGAGGGATAGGGTTTGTGTGTTGGGAGGGACATGCTCATTGAGAAGGTCATGTATTTTTTTTTATAGTGTTTATTTATTTTTTACTTGTTGACAGTTTGCTTTATTTATTTATTTATGGCTGTGTTGGGTCTTCGTTTCCGTGTGAGGGCTTTCTCTAGTTGTGGCAAGCGGGGGCCACTCTTCATCACGGTGCGCGGGCCTCTCACTATCGCGGCCTCTCGTTGCGGGGCACAGGCTGCAGACGCACAGGCTCAGTAATTGTGGCTCACGGGCCCAGTTCTCCACGGCATGTGGGATCTTCCCAGACCAGAGCTCGGACCCGTGTCCCCTGCATTGGCAGGCAGATTCTCAACCACTGTGCCATCAGGGAAGCCCGAGAAGGTCATATTTGAACAAACACCTGAAAGAGGTCTGTGGATTAGTCAAGGTGAGTGTCTAGAGCAGAGGAGTATATGTAGAGGGATCAGCAAATATAAACACCTGCATGGGCTTTTTAAATTTTTTTTAACAGCTTTATTGGAGTATAATTGCTTTACAATGGTGTGTTAGTTTCTGCTTTATAACAAAGTCAATCAGCTATACATATATCCCCATATCTCCTCCCTCTTGCGTCTCCCTCCCATCCTCCCTATCCCACCCCTCTAGGTGGTCACAAAGCACCGAGCTGATCTCCCTGTGCTATGCGGCTGCTTCCCACTAGCTATCTATTTTACATTTGGTAGTGTATATATGTCCATGCCACTTTCTCACTTTGCCCCAGCTTACCTTTCCCCCTCCCCGTGTCCTCAAGTCCATTCTTTATGTCTGTGTCTTTATTCCTGTCCTGCCCCTAGGTTCTTCATAACCAGTTTTTTTCTTTTAGATTCCATATATATGTGTTAGCTTATGGTATTTGTTTTTCTTTCTGACATACTTCACTCTGTATGACAGACTCTAAGTCCATCCACCTCACTACAAATAGCTCAATTTCGTTTCTTTTTATGGCTGAGTAATAATCCATTGTATATATGTGCCACATCTTCTCTATCCATTCATCTGTTGATGGACACTTAGGTTGCTTCCATGTCCTGGCTATTGTAAATAGAGCTGTAATGAACATTGTGGTACATGACTCTTTTTGAATTATGGTTTTCTCAGGATATATGCCCAGTAGTGGGCTGGGTCGTATGGTAGTTCTATTTTTAGTTTTTTAAGGAACCTCTATACTGTTCTCCATAGTAGCTGTATCAATTTACATTCCCACCAACAATGCAAGAGGGTTCGCTTTTCTCCACATCCTCTCCAGCGTTTATTCTTTGTAGATTTTTTGATGATGGCCATTCTAACTGATGTGAGGTGATACCTCATTGTAGTTTTCATTTGCATTTCTCTAATGATTAGTGATGTTGAGCATCCTTTCATGTGTTTGTGGGCAATCTGTATATCTTCTTAGGAGAAATGTCTATTCAGGTCTCCTGGCCATTTTTGGATTGGGTTGTTTGTTTTTTGGTATTGAGCTGCATGAGCTGCTTGTAAATTTTGGAGATTAATCCTTTGTCAGTTGCTTCATTTGCAAATATTTTCTCCCATTCTGAGGGTTGTCTTTTCGTCTTGTTTATGGTTTCCTTTTCTGTGCAAAAGCTTTTAAGTTTCATTAAGTCCAATTTGTTTATTTTTGTTTTTATTTCCATTTCTCTAGGAGGTGGGTTAAAAAGGATCTTGCTGTGATTTATGTCACAGAGTGTTCTGCCTGTGTTTTCCTCTAAGAGTTTTATAATGTCTGGCCTTACATTTAGGTCTTTACTCCATTTTGAGTTACCTTTTGTATATGGTGTTAGGGAGTGTTCTAATTTCATTCTTTTACATGTAGCTGTCCAGTTTTCCCAGCACCACTTATTGTAGAGTCTTTTCTCTATTGTATATTCCTGCCTCCTTTATCAAAAATAAGTTGACCATATGTGCTTGGGTTTATCTCTGGGCTTTCTATCTTGTTGCACTGATCTGTGTTTCTGTTTTTGTGCCAGAACTATACTGTCTTGATTACTTTAGCTTTGTAGTATAGTCTGAAGTCAGAGAGCCTCATTCCTCCAGCTCTGTTTTTCTTTCTCAAGATTACTTTTGCTATTCAGGGTCTTTTGTGTTTCCATACAAATTGTGAAAATTTTTGTTCTACTTCTGTGAAAAATGCCGTTGGAAGCTTGATAGGGATTGCATTGAATCCATAGATTGCTTTGGGTAGTAAAGTCATTTTCACAGTGTCGATTCTTCCAATCCAAGAACGTGGTATATCTCTCCATCTGTTTGTATCATCTTTAATTTATTTCATCAGTTTTTTTTATAGTTTTCTGTATACAGGTCTTTTGTCTCCTTAGGTAGGTTTATTGCTAGGTATTTTATTCTTTTCTTTGTGGTGGTAAATGGGAGTGTTTCCTTAATTTCTGTTTCAGATTTTTAATCATTAGTGTGTAGGAATGCAAGAGATATCTGTGCATTAATTTTGCATCCTGATACTTTACCAAATCATTGATTAGCTCTAGTAGTTTTCTGGTAGCATCTTTAGGATTCTCTATATATGGTATCATGTCATCTGCAAACAGTGACAGCTTTACTTCTTCTTTTCCGATTTGGATTCCTTTTATTTCTTTTTCTTCTCTGATTACTGTGCTAAAACTTCTAAAAGTCTGTTGAATAATAGGGGTGAGAGTGGACAACCTTGACTTGTTCCTGATCTTAGAGGAAATGGTTTCAGTTTTTCACCATTGAGAATGATGTTGGCTGTGGGTTTGTCATATATGGGCTTTATTATGTTGAGGAAAGTTCTCTCTATGCCTACTTTCTGGAGGGTTTTTATCATAAATGGGTGTTGAATTTTGTCTAAAGCTTTTTCTGAATCTGTTGAGGTGATCATATGGTTTTTCTCCTTCAATCTGTTAAAATGGTTTATCACATTGATTGATTTGCATACATTGAAGAATACTTGCATTCCTGGGATAAATCCCACTTGGTCATGGTGTATGATCTTTTTAATGTGCTGTTGGATTCTGTTTGCTAGTATTTTGTTGAGGATTTTTGCACCTGTGTTGATCAGTGATATTGGCCTGTAGTTTTCTTTTTTTGTGATATCTTTGTCTGGTTTTGGTACCAGGGTGATGGTGGCCTTGTAGAATGAGTTTGGGAGTGTTCCTCCCTCTGCTATATTTTGGAATAGTTTCAGAAGGATAGGTGTTAGGCTTCTCTAAATGTTTGATGGAATTCACCTGTGAAGCTATCTGGTCCTGGGCTCTTATTTGTTGGAAGATTTTTAATCACAGTTTCAATTTCAGTGCTTATGATTGGTCTGTTTATATTTTCTGTTTCTTCCTGGTTCAGTCTCGGAAGGTTGTGCTTTTCTAAGAATGTGTCCATTTCTTCCAGGTTGTCCATTTTATTGGCATATAGTTGCTTGCAGTTATTTGTCATGATCCTTTGTATTTCTGACCTGTCAGTTGTTACCTCTCCTTTTTCATTTCTAATTCTATTGATTTGAGTCTTCTCCCTTTTTTTCCTTGATGAGTCTGCCTAATTGTTTATCAGTTTTGTTTATCTTCTCAAAGAACCAGCTTTTAGTGTTACTGATTTTTGCTATTGTTTCCTTCATTTCATTTTCATTTGTTTCTGATCTGATCTTTATAATTTCTTTCCTTCTGCTAACTTTGGGGTTTTATCATTCTTCTTTCTCTAATTGCTTTAGGTATAAGGGTAGGTTATTTATTTGAGATGTTTCTTGTTGCTTGACATAGTGATGTATTGCTATAAACTTCTCTCATAGAACTGCTTTTGTTGCATCCTGTAGGTTTTGGGTCATTGTGTTTTCATTGTCTTTTGTTTTACGTATTTTTTGATTTTCTCTTTGATTTCTTTGGTGATCGCTTGGTTATTAAGTAGTGTATTGTTTTGCCTCCATGTGTTTGTATTTTTTACGGATGTTTTTTCGTGTAATTGATATTTAGTCTGACAGAGTTGTGGTCGGAAAAGATACTTGATATGATTTGAAATTTCTTAAATTTACCAAGGCTGCATTTGTGACCTAAGATATGATCTATACTGGAGAATGTTTTATGAGCACTTGAGAAGAAAGTGTATTCTGTTGTTTCTGATTGGAATGTCCTATAAATATTAATTAAGTCCATCTTGGTTAATGTATCATTTAAAGCTTGAGTTTCCTTAGTTTTTTTCATTTTGGATGATCTGTCCAGTGGTCAAAGTGGGCTGTTAAAGTCCCCCACTCTGATTGTGTTACTGTCAATTTCCCCTTTTATAGCTGTTAGCTTTTGCCTTATGTATTGAGGTGCTCCTATGTTGGGTGCATAAATATTTACAATTGATATATCTTCTTCTTGGATTTATCCCTTGATCATTATGTAGTGTTCTTCTTTGTCTCTTGTAATAGTCTTTAAAGTCTATCTTGTCTGATAAGAGAATTGCTACTCCAGTTTTCTTTTGATTTCCATTTTCATGGAATATTTTTTTCCAAGCCCTCACTTCAGTCCGTATGTGTCCCTAGGTCTGAAGTTGGTTTCTTATAGACAGCATATACGGGTCTTGTTTTTGTATCCATTCAGACAGTCTGTGTCTTTTGTTTGGAGCATTCAGTACATTTACATTTAAGGTAATTATCGATATGTCTGTTCCTATTACCATTTTCTTAATGGTTTTGGGTTTGTTATTGTAGGTCTTTTCCTTGTCTTGTGTTTCCTGCCTAGAGAAGTTCCTTTAGCATTTGTTGTAAAGCTGGTTTGGTGGTACTGAATTCTCTTAGCTTTTGCTTGTCTGTAAAGGTTTTAATTTCTCTGTCGAATCTGAATGAGATCCTTACTGGATGGAGTAATCTTGGTTGCAGCTTTTTCCCTTTCATTACTTTTAAGTATATCCTGCCACTGCCTTCTGGCTTGTAGAGTTTCTGCTGAAAGATCAGCTGTTAACCTTATGGGGATTCCCTTATATATTATTTGTTGTTTTTCCTTTGCTGCTTTTAATATTTTTTCTTTGTATTTAGTGTTTTTTTTTGTGTGTGTGGTACGCACGCCTTTCACTGTTGTGGTGTCTCCCGTTGCGGAGCACAGGGTCTGGACGTGCAGGCCCAACGGCCATGGCTTACGGGCCCAGCCGCTCCACGGCACGTGGATTTTCCTGGACCGGGGCACGAACCCGTGTCACCTGCATCAGCAGGCGGACTCTCAACCACTGCGCCACCAGGGAAGCCCTGTATTTAGTTTTTGATAGTTTGATTAATATGTGTCTTGGCGGGTTTTTCCTTGGATTTGTCCTGTATGGGACTCGCTGCACTTCCTGGAGTTGATTGACTCTTTCCTTTCCTATATTAGGGAAGTTTTCAACTATAATCTGTTCAAATATTTTCTCAGTCCCTTTCCTTTTCTCTTTTTCTTCTGGGACACCTATCATTCAAATGTTGGTGTGATTAATATTATCCCAGGAGTCTCTGAGACTGTCCTCAATTCTTTTCATTCTTTTTTCTTTATTGTGCTCTGGTAGTTATTTCCACTATTTTATCTCCCACATCACTTATCCGTTCTTCTGCCTCAGTTATTCTGCTGTTGATTCCTTCTAGAGAATATTTAATTTCATTTATTGTGTTGTTCATAATTGTTTGTTTGCTCTTTAGTTCTTCTAGGTCCTTGTTTAACGTTTCTTGTATTTTCTCCGTTCTATTTCCAAGGTTTTGGATCATCTTTACTGACATTATTCTGCATTCTTTTTCAGGTAGACTGCCTATTTCCTATGCATTTGTTTGGTCTGATAGGTTTTTACCTTGCTCCTTTATCTGCTCTGTGTTTCTGTGTCTTCTCATTTTGCTTAACTTACTGTGTTTGGGGTCTCCTTTTCGCAGGCTGCAGGTTTGTACTTTCTTTTGTTTTTGGTGTCTGTCCCCAGTGGCTAAGGTGGGTTCAGTGGGTTGTGTAGACTTCCTGGTGGAGGGGACTGGTGCCTGTGTTCTGGTGCATGAGGCTGGATCTTGTCTTTCTTGTGGGCAGGACTGCATCCAGAGGTGTGTTTTGGGGTGTCTGTGAACTTATGATTTTATGCCACCTCTCTGCTAATGGGTGGGGTGCGTTCCTGTCTTGCTAGTTGTTTGGATTAGGGTGTCCATCACTGGAGCTTGCTGGTTGTTGGGGGGAGCTGTGTCTTAGCATTGAGATGGAGATCTCTGGGAGAGCTTTCGCTGTTTGATATTACGTGGGGCCAGGAGGTCTCTGGTGGACCAATGTCCTGAACTTGGCTCTCCCACCTCAGAGGCACAGGCCTGACACCCAGCCGGAGCACCAAGACCCTGTCAGCCACATGGCTCAGAAGAAAAGGGAGAAAAAAAGAAAGAAAGAAAAAATAAAATAATTAAAATAAAAGAAATTTTTTAAAAAATTAAAAAGTAATAAAAAACAAAAAAAAACAGAACTCTAGGACAAATGGTAAAAGCAACCTATATAGACAAAACCACATATAGAAACATACACATACACACTCAGAAAAAAAGAAAAAGGACAAAAACATATATATATAAAAGGAAGAGAGCAACCAAATCAATAAACAAATCTACCAATGATAATAAGCTCTAATTACTAAACTAAGATAAACATAAAACCAGAAATAAATTAGGTGCAGAAAGCAAGCCCCAAGTCTGCAGTTGCTCCCAAAGTCCACCGCCTCAATTTTGGGATGATTCATTGTCTGTTCAGGTGTTCCACAGATGCAGGTACATCAAGTTGATTGTGGAGATTTAATCCGCTGCTCCTGAGGCTGCTAGGAGAGATTTCCCTTTCTCTTCTTTGTTCGCACAGCTCCTGGGGTTCAGCTTTGGATTTGGACCCGCCTCTGCCTGTAGCTCGCCTGAGGGCATCTTTTCCCCTCCCCAGACTGGATGGGGTTGAACCAGCTGCTGATCAGGGAGCTCTGGCTCACTCAGGCCGGGGGAGGGAGGGGTACTGAATGCAGGGCTAGCCTGAGGCGTGCTGTGTGTTCTCCCTGGGAAGTTGTCCCTGGATCATGGGACCCTGGCAGTGGTGGGCTGCAAAGCCTCCCAGGAGGGGAGTGTGGATAGTGACCTGTGCTTGCACACAGGCTTCTTGGTGGCGGCAGCAGCAGCCTTAGCATTTCATGCCCGTCTCTGGTGTCCATGCTGACAGCTGTGGCTTGTGCCTGTCTCTGGAGCTCTTTTAGGCCATGCTCTGAATCCCTTCTCCTCTCTACCCCGAAAAAATGGTCTCTGCCTCTTAGGCAGGTCCAGACTTCTTCCCGGACTCCTTCCCGCTAGCTGTGGCACACTGCCCACCTTCAGTCTGTGTTCTCGCAGCCAACCCCAGTCCTCTCCCTGGGATCTGACCTCTGAAGCCTGAGCCTCAGCTCCCAGCCCCAGCCCCTCCCAGCGGGTGAGCAGACAAGCCTCTCAGGCTGGTGAGTGCTGGTCGGCACTGATCCTCTGTGCGGCAGTCTCTCCACTTTGCCCTCCGCACCCCTGTTGCTGCGCTCTCCTCCGTGGCTCCAGTCTTCCCCCCCCCCCGCCCCGCCACCCCCTGTCTCCGGCAGTGAAGGGGCTTCCTAGTGTGTGGAAACTTTTCCTCTTTCACAGTTCCCTCCCAGAGGTGCAGGTCCCGTCTCTATTCTTTTTTCTGTGTTTTTTCTTTTTTCTTTTGCTCTACCCAGGTACGTGGGGAGTTTCTTGTCTTTTGGGAAGTCTCAGTTCTTCTGCCAGCATTCAGTAGGTGTTCTGTAGGAGATGTTCCACATGTAGATGTATTTCTGATGTGTTTGTGGGGAGGGAGGTGATCTCTACTTCTTCTTCCTCCACCATCTTGAAGGTCTCCCTGCATGGGCTTTTGAGTGGCCTCTTCTATTTGAAGAAAAGCAAGGAGGCCAGCACTCTTGTAACAGTTAGTGAAGTGAGAGGAGGAGATGTCAGAGATCATGGGGGGCCAGATCACAAAGGCCTTGTAAGCCATTGTTGCTTGCAGTGGAATGGGAAGCCAAGGCAGGGCTTTGAGAGAGGACTGATATGATTTGACATTTTGTGAAGGGTTTACTCTGGCTTCCGTATTGAGAGTAGTGTAAGGAGACTAGAAAGGAAACACAAAGACGAATAATCCATTCAGTAGAACTGAGTGGGTTGCTCACTTGCTTCCTTATATGTGCTGTGCCAGTAGAAGATTAGTAGTGAATACCCATTAAACCTCTGAGATTGGAAGGGTTGGCTTCCTCGAGGGAAATGCAGTTTCCTTTTGGCAGATAGGAGATATTCCTAGGTGATGCAGAAGCATCCTTTCTCCTATTAGTGGTGACTTGGTGACAGGAAAGTGAACTTGCTGGCTCTGCCCCACCAGGATGTTTCAAATCTATTTCTGGAATGCAGGTTGTATGCTGTATGCGTGGAGCTTCTGCCTTTTATCCTGACTTGAAAGTTCCTAATTGGGTTGAGTTCAGATTCTGTGTCATGGTTCTGTTTTGCTGGGAGAGGCTAATAAAGAAGGAAACTATGTATTCTTAGCTGTAGGACAAATGGAGTATAGTAATTAGGCAGGATTGTCCCTTCACTGGACAGAAGCCTTAAGCAGCTCAGGCAAACACCAAACAAAAACTTGGCACATGCATACAGATCTACAGATGTAGATACCTGGTGAAATCCTAGAAAATGTGTTAGCATCTTATTCTCCAGCAGTGATATTCTCTTCACAAAGCATTCCACACTGTAAAGGCTGTATCATTAGGCTGATAATCTCAAGTTAATTTTCTATTGCTTCTTACATGGTTTGCTGTATAGTATTGGTTTAAAGAAGAAGGCTGAACAGCTTAGAGACATTGCTCTAAGAAATTACAGGTTTAGGTGTTCAATAGCTATTTATTTATTTAATAAATGCATTAAAGGTCTAATTCATATACCTGTGAAGTTATTGGGTATGAGCCACCTCCAGTTCATTATTATTTAGGTTTAACCAAAGAATATTTTTGCTATCCTGTGTTCAGGATAATGAATGCCATAATGACAACAAATATATTTATATTGTCATATTTAACTAAAGAAGACTCTATGGTTATTACATTTTATTCTACACAAAACGTGTTAACTACCTTAACAAAACAGATACATGTACTATTAGACTAAATTACTTAGACAATACATGTGATTTGAACAGAAAATTAAAACATGTCTAATAGTCTTCACATTCTTTTTGTTTATTTGTATATAGGAAAAGAAAGATGATTTCAAACTTCTTAATTTAGAATGAATCTGCCCAAAAGCAGGAAATGTTCTTTCTACACACACATTAGAAGTTGCTACTTATAAAAGGTAATCATTTTTGTAACTTTAGATGAAACAAGACATGTTAGTGAAATTGAGCAGGTGTGTGTATGTATATATATATATTTTTCAAGTATCTCCAGCACAGTTGGACTAAGACTGGTGCTGGGTTTATTTTGTCCAAACTTAAAATAATAAAACAAAAAATTCCATTGCTCTATAGTGAAAACTAATAGGTTTACATAAGAAACAATGGTTTGGAAAAAATTGCTATCATAATAATTTGGCAGGAAACCCCCTAAACATCCCAAATATTTAAATAACTCCTTCCAATTTATAGTAATTTCTCTGCCTCCACCAGCTGTATGATTCAACAACTCCAAGTGGAAAGTACATGGGAAAGTGTTCTCATTTGTTAGTTATGAAATGTTATTGTTGAATTAGCAAAACCTCACAAAGTTGGTAGGACCCAGAGACCCAGAGGCACTCTTGACTTCCTAGGGTTAGTGTAGGGTGGTACTTTCTGAAGATGTTCCCACTACCCGGTCTAGTGCCTGGCTCACAGTGTTCTACCTGTGAACTGTTGGACCTCAGTCCCATGTCCCCATGGTATCGGCAGGGTTCCTGAGGGCTGTCATAAGGCGATCAGTAATCCATTATTGCTGTTTTCTGCATGACTTCACATGGTACATGTTGTAGTTAAGCCCTGCCAAGCTTCTCTCACTTGGCCCAGGCTGCTGCCCATCTGCGGAGATTGCCTGATCTGGGACTACCACTCCACTTAGGTCTCTGTCTTTGGCCTCCTTATACTTACTCATTTTCTTTTTTCCCCTCCAGTAATACTTTTTAAAACTGTACTATTTCTCTTCTTCTTGAATATAGAGTTCTTCTTTTACTTTGCAGTTTCTTTTTGTATACATTATGTGGTTGTATTTTGTTTTGTACACTCATTCTTGATTAAGAAGAAATTATTTTTCTAGGCATAGCATTTGCTAATACCCAGACTGAATGATTTCTCCTTGTTCTTACTACCTACTTGTTTTCTTTTGAAACAGTTTTGTTTTATTAGTTTCTTTTTCAAAATTAAAAAATTAATAGATGCATATTGTAAAAAGTTAAAGCAGAACGGGGAGATATACAAATGCAGGTGTCAAAGAAAGAACATGGGATTTGAAGTAAGACATACCTAGTTGATGCCCAAGTCCACCACTTACTAGCTGCATAAGCCTGAGAAAATTACTTAATCTTAGTTTATCAATCTGGAAAATGGGGATGAAGATACCAATTTCATAGCATATTGTGAGGGTTAATGTTAAAGTAACATAAGAAAGTGTTTCATAAATGGTAAATTGCTATATAGATGTTAATTATTATTAATTGTCACTAATGGAAAACATTTTACCACTGTCTGGCTGTATTTTGGGGTGGTGGATGGGGAGATGGTTTCAACTACTTAACTACCATGTATGTATGTATGTGTATATTTATTAAATCTCTCAATGTAAATTTATTAAATCTCAAGTCAGAATTTTTCTGGGAACTATGGAAGTATTGAACACATAGATGGAGAGAAAACCTTTGCACTCAGGTGCAGATTGCCCTCCAAAGAGGTTGTACCAATTTTCTCCCCTACCAGCAGTGTATGAGAGCATGTTTCCCTTAAACTTGCAAAATTCATTTCCCGTAAAGCTTTTTGATCTTTTTGAAAATTATTTATTGAAAAATTCTTATTTTAACTATCACTTATTTAATTATAGTTGAAGTTGAATGTCTTCTTAAGCCTCCATTATCCATTTTTTTCTATGAAATCTGTTTATGGACTTGCCTATTTTTTATTGAAGATTTGGTCTTTTTATAAGTAGATTTCGGAGGAAATAGTTATTTTCTATTTTATGGAAATTATGATTTTGCTATATATGTTGCAAATATTTGTTTTCAGTTTGCTATTTTCTTATTTTGTTTATATTTTTCCATGTTGAAAAATTTTTTTACTTTTTATTGGAGTATAGTTGATTTACAATGTTGTGTTAGTTTCAGGTGTACAGCAAAGTGAATCAGTTATACATATACATATATCCACTCTTTTAAAAGACCCCAAATAGCAAAAGCAATCTTGAGAAAGAAAAACGGAGCTGGAGGAATCAGGCTCCCTGATTTCATATTATACTACAAAGCTACAGTAATCAAAACAGTATGATACTGGCACAAAACCAGAAATATAGATCGGTGGAACAAGATAGAAAGTCTAGAGATAAACACATGCACCTATGGTCACCTAATTTATGACAAAGGAGGCAAGAGAATACAATGGGGAAAAGACAGTCTCTTCAGTAAGTAGTGCTGGGAAAACTGGACAGCTACATGTAAAAGAAGGAAATTAGAACACTCCCTAACACCATACACAAAAGTAAACTCAAAATGGATTAAAGACTTAAATGTAAGGTTGGACACTATAAAACTCTTAGAGGAAAACATAGGCAGAACAGTCTATGATGTAAATCACAGCAAGATCCTTTTTGACCCACCTCCTAGAGAAATGGAAATAAAAACAAAAATAAACAAATTGGACCTAATGAAACTTAAAAGGTTTGCACAGCAAAGGAAACCATAAACAAGACAAAAAGACAACCCTCAGAATGGGAGAAAATGTTTGCAAGTGAAGCAACTGATAGAGGATTAACCTCCAAAATTCACAAGCAACTCATGCAGCTCAATATCAAAAAAACAAACAACCCAATCCAAAAATGGGTAGAAGACCTAAATAGACCTTTCTCCAAAGAAGATATACAGATTGCCCACAAACACATGAAAGGATGCTCAACATCACTAATCATTAGAGAAATGCAAATGAAAACTACAATGAGGTATCACCTCACACCAGTCAGAATGGCCATCATCAAAAAATCTACAAACAATAAATGCTGGAGAGGGTGTGGAGAAGAGGGAACCCTCTTGCACTGTTGGTGGGAATGTAATTTGATACAGCCACTATGGAGAACAGTATGGAGGTTCCTTAAAAAAAAAAGTTGAATTTTTAAATATTTCTATGTAGTTAAATTTTTTGATCTTTTTCGTTTATGATTGCTAGGATATTGGTTTTATCCACTCCAAGATGTTTTCTTCTTACTGTTTTACAATATCAGCTTTTTTTTTTTCTTTTTTTAAAGCTTGAATCTCCATTTTCCTGGTTTTGATAATGCACTATCATTATGTAAGGTGTCACCACTAGGGGGAGAGGGATGGTGGGTAGAGAGACCTCCTCTCTGTATGAATTTTGCAACTTCTTGTGAGTCTATAATTATTTCAATATAAAAAAATAAAGTAAAGCAAAAGATAAAAAGCACTCTAATCCAGAAGTGTTCCGTATGAACAGTCGGTAACCCTTATCCATACTAAGTGCTCAAAGAAGACAACTTTTATGCTTTAAGTGCCAGTGTGATCTGTTGGGTTTTCTAATAGTGTGATCTGAGATAGTGTGATGAAAACAAAAAAGAGCAACCACTCTGTACCTGGATAATACTAATAGTAATTTCCTCATTCATAGAAGGCTTTACAGCTTCCAAAGCACCTTTACATAAATATTGTCATGTAATTCTCTTAACAGTCCTGTGGAGGTAGGTGTATAGTTCCTGCTGTACACATGTGGAAACAAACTCACAGGAGTTAAGTGACTTGTGTGAGGTTACTGAATTCCTAAGTGACAGAATTGGGACTGTCACACAGGCTGGTGCTGCTTCTAATAAGCTGTAGTAGCCTTTGGTCTTTTGTGACTCTCTCTCTGAGCAGAAAAGGACTCTGCCTGTAGTGCAGGACATAGCCAGTTGGGCTCATAGCAGCCGTGTGAGTTTTCCTGAGAACTATTTGAAGTAGAGCATGTAGGGGAAATGGTTGTTGATGGTGCAGAGGGGAAGATGAATATGGTCAAAGGGGCAAAATTGCTATACTCATATAGCTGCCATAATCAATGTTAATGAACTACTAATAAATAATTTTAGTGCTAAATATGTCCAAGTATTGTGCCCAGTATTTAGTGTATATTATTTTATGTGTGCTATATAATTCATTTTTATCTTCTTTTTATAGTTGAGGAAACCCAGCCTTAGAAATATGAAGTAATATGCTCAAAATCATGGCTGGAGAGTGGCTGAACTAGATTGGAACTCTAGGCTACCTGATTCTAATAAATCTGGGGAGAAGAGAATGAGTGAAATAGGATTAGATAAATGTACACATCCTTTTATTGCTTCCTTTCCAGGAAACTCAACTGCTCTATTTTTAGTAATTTGTATGTGATACATGATGATGTGAAGGCACTTTTCTTGGTAGTTATCACTTTTTCTTCAACCAGACACAAAGTTACTAGTGCTGTGTCAGTTTTTCTCTTTTCCTCCTTTGCCTTTCTTCCCTATCGGGTCTGGCAGTAGGCTCTGCACACAAGTGAGCATTGCTATGGATTGCCTTTGGGCTTACATACTTAGAACCAGGACAGTAGGTGATCTAATGCTGGAACATATTTTAGAAAGACTTGTTTCCTTACTCTTAGCCTCCTGTTTTTCCTGTTTTTATAGTTGATGACCATTTTTGAATGGAATCAGAGGTTAAATTGGAGAGAAGTCAAGCCTGCCATTAGGTAGTTTAGTGATCTCTCCCTGTGTAAGAATTGTAAGTCCCTGGAGGGTAGGGACTCCTGTAAAATAATTCATTCGGATTCAATAGGCATTTGCTAATAAGCATTACTGTGTACTAAACACAGTGCTAAGCTCTTTATATCTGTAATCCTTGCAACAATCCTGTGAGGTGGAGGGTATTATATTTATTTTGCAGATGAGCAAAGTCTGAGTTCAGTTCAGTGTCCCAAGATTACATCCCTTGTCACTGACAGGCACAGGATTTTAACTCAGATCTCCCTGGTCCCAAGTATATCTCCTTTCACAGAGCTGGTGGGTGGATTGTTAGATGTGAGCAGGAATACTTATTAATTGTAGGTACATTAATTTTGATATTTGGGAATTCTGCTTTTCTGAAACTTGATTACTTGTGATGCACAACCATTGGCAGAGGACACTCTTCTCAGGTTTTTTTCCGGCTACCTAGCTGGCTGTCCATTCATATCTAAACAGTTTTCCTACCTCTGTGAATATGTTTTATATTACCATGGTTAAGGGGTTCTAAGTGGACCCAAGCTCACTATTTTCCTTCTTCCTGTCTAGCCAGTCCCTTTTAGTTTATTTGCAAACATTTTTTCCTCATTGGATGCCTTCAACACAGATGCTTCTCATTGTTTTGTCTGGACCTTATTATCTTCTCACTCTACATACCCCCCCCCCCAACCATCTACTGGCAATCTCATTCATTTCAGTTACCACCTATAAGTGACAGTGTTCAAAACTATACCTCCAGACCCAGTTTCTCTCCATGGCTTCAGTTATGTATATTTAACAACTTATTGTGGATCTTCATTGGGATGTTCCATAGGCATTTCAAATAAAACATATCCTTCTCTACTTCTATGCCTGCATCATTTTTAAATCCTTCTTTTCCCTCCCTCCTACATGCAGTAAACTACTACGTCCTGTTGATTCTACTCCCAAATATTTTTCAAATTCAGCCCCCCCCGCCCCGCACTCTCTCTCTTACTCCTGTCAGTCTCCAGGTAAGTCTGCTACAACCTCTTGGACTAATTTTTCATGTCTCCAAACTGTTTCTTCTTTCAATCCATCTCCATGCTGCAAAACAGAACATACTTTCAAAAATCTGATTATGCCTACCCCCTGTGTATTAAAAATTCTGTAATAACTTTACATTGCTTTTAAGGTAAAGGCCCAGCTTCTTAATATAACCTATAAGGCCCTCAGTGTCTGGCCTCCTCACTCACCCTGTTACCTTTATCTTTTCCCTCTTTCTGCAGACCAGGTACTAGTATTTTCTGACCTCATGACCAGTATGGGTTATGGTCCCTTCTCTATGTCCTGTTTTCCTTTTTAATAGCATTTACTACACAGAATTATGATTGGTCACATGACTGCATTCCCCCATCAGACTGTAGAATGCTCAAGTCCAGAGACTGTACCTTCTTCCCCACCTTAGTGCCACTGAGCACAGTGACTGGCACACTGTGCGTGGTCAGCAGACATTTACTGAAGCTCTTTCAGGTAGCCCTGAGCCCAACACCTTGTAAAATCAGGCATATGGTCATTTGCTTCTATTTGGAAGCTGTAAGGGAAAGACGATTCAGCCTTGTAGAAAATAAGAAAAACTCCCTACTTAACAGTAATTGTCTCCTATTTCTTATATTCCCTTAGTGAAATATAGGTGGTATGATAAAAATAATTATGATATCACATAAAGTGCAACATCTATCTCACTGTTGCTGTACTTCAGTCTTGAGATTTCTTGCAGATCAGTCTGAATTTTGTATTAAAGAGAATTCAAAAGATCAAGAACAAGTGACTTATTTAAACTGAAGACTGATTTCAAAGAAACGATGTTATAAATTTAACAAGTGGTTAAGCATCAGATTACCTGCCAGTTTACCTTAACTGATTAAAATATGCCCAGAGCCTGACTTCCCAATATAATGGTCAAATATCACAGGAAGAGTTTGCAGATTGTTCATGAGAATCTGACCAGAAATTCAGATCACTTAAAAAATTTTTTTAAATAATTTTTTAAAAATTTTATTAATTTTTTTTTTTTTTTTTTTTTGTGGTACGCGGGCCTCTCACCGCTGTGGCCTCTCCCGTTGTGGAGCACAGGCTCCGGACGCACAGGCCCAGCGGCCATGGCTCACGGGCGCAGCTGCTCCGTGGCATGTGGGATCTTCCTGGACCGGGGCACGAACCCGTGTCCCCTGCATCAGCAGGCGGACTCTCAACCACTGCGCCACCAGGGAAGCCCTATTAATTTATTTTTGACTGCATTCGGTCTTTGTTGCTGCACGTGGGCTTTCTCTAGCAGCAGCGAGTGGGGGCTACTCTGTTACGGTGCGTGGGCTTCTCATTGCGGTGGCTTCTCTTGTTGCAGAGCACGGGCTCTAGGTGCATGGGCCTCAGTAGTTGTGGTGCACAGGCTCAGTAGTTGTGGCTCATGGGCTCTAGAGCACAGGCTCAGAAGTTGTGGTGCATGAGCTTAGTTGCTCCGCGGCATGTAGGATCTTCCCAGACCAGGGCTGTAACCTGTGTCCCCTGCATTGGCAGGCGGATTCTTAACCATTGGGCCACCAGGGAAGCCCCCAGATCACTTTTTTAAATAGAAAAATGCACACTGTTGTGGGGTAGGAGATGGAAGCTACTGTCCACATATAGGTAAAGTCAGGATCTCTTTCTGGACAGTGGGAGAATGTAGTGCAAAGGTTGATAATGTTCTTTGTCCCCAGGGAAAACCTCATAAGTGAATGGTGCCTCATTTAAAAAAAAGTCTATCTAAGGTTTATTGCAGGCATCAGTGAAACAACAGTTGGGACGAAGGCACAGAATATTAATTAATCTGGAATGCAGATTAAGAAAACTCAGGAAAATATAATCCAGTTTTGAACATAGCTGGATTGGGAAAGTAGTTGTAAGATATGTTGAAGCATTCTTATAATGCTTTTATAATAAATATAAATGTATCTGAGTTCAGTTTCCACCAAAAAATGAAGAACCTGCCTTTTGGTTACTGTGATGTACATTGAGAATAAAAAGAGGGGGAAAGGTGTTATGTGATGCAACAGTTAAATCCTAGAGCTTTTAGAAGAATGAAGTAGCATGAGAAATAAATAAAGGGGGTGGGGGAATTGGGCCAGTGACAATGGATACCCTTGCTTGTATAGTAACCAGTACCCTCTCTTGATGCAGATATAAAGGATGGGGTAGAGTAAGCTGATGAATGGAGGATAGAGTAGGAAATGAGATGGAGTATGAGGAAGGTACCTTGGTCACTGAGGAAAGATCTGAAGAGCCTCCAAGTTCTGCTTTCTCTCCCTTCCTCCCTTTCCTTCTTGACTGACCCGGTTACATGTGGAGTATACCCACGCTAATGTAGAATCCTTGCTATCTCTCAGGCACTTGCAATCAGAGACAGTTGTATTTCAAAACCCTTTCCCATATGTAAACTTCGAAAGCCTTGTGGAGTGTATGTCAGTATTATAATGCCAGTTTGACAAATGAAGAGAAGGGCTCAGGGAGGCTACCCCTACTTATGAAAGGTCACTTAGTGATTTGTGTCAGAGTGGGGATTTCAGCCTACCTTCCCGTTTTGTGAAGCAACATCCTTGTAGAATATGTGGCCGTTATATAATAGATGTTTGTAGGGATGCTACTGTCCTTCAGACACCCAGGATCCAAGCCAGGGTTTTAGACAGCTTTGATCAGAAAACTGGGAGATGATCTAAACAATTTGTTTGCCTCTTTCTTCTAATATTATGAGAAAGATTTTGTTGTTTTACCCAAGGAGTCCATTTTTCATTATAAATGCCGTTGCTCACGGTAAGACTAAAAGCTTCATTAAGCTAAAAAAAATTAGAAGGAAACATTTCGTAGAAGCAGTTGTGGAGAATACGTTAAAGTTAATGAGTATTAGGCTACTTAAATTATTTTACAAGACTTCAAAATTTTAAATATTTTTGAGGAAATATAAGCTAGTTCCTGTCTACTTTCTGATCAAAGTCCTGGACTGTGATGGTTGACCATTTTCTCTAGGTTTAGAGGGAGGTCTCTAGGTAGTTTGAGCTTAGGTAAAAAGAGTGGGCTCTAGCACAATGCCAGATAACTCTATGGAGGTTCCACATCCCGCACACTTTTCCTCTGGAAGTTGCCAATTCTGGACCAATCCAAACTCACTCAGAGGATTGAAGGCCTCATATCTCCTGTAGGTGTTTTTCTCTTCTAACAGAGTTCAATGGAGAAGGCAATACTGAAGTTGAAAGAATGATTCTTTAATAGTGGGGTCTTAGGCAGTGTTATACCTGGGTTTATAATCCACCCTCCTGCCTAGGTGTGAAAGCCCATCTAGTTACCCTTTTCTCATCTGTCTGATTTGCCTTGGAAGGAATTGTCACACCTATCACTCCTCTCTGGGTCAGGCAGATGCAGCCAAGAGTACACTTTAAAATCTTCCTGAAGAGTAAGGTGTAGAGGAAAAGGGCTTATCACGAGACTGTCCTTAGTCCATTTATATTAATAACTCACTGTGTGGCTTTAAGGAAGTCTAGTCTTCCTTCTAGACACAAGTTTCTACAACTGCAGAATGAGTTTTGGCTCATGGTAGAAAATGATTTCTGAATTCAATTAGCTATAAGGTTCATTCTGTCTAGCCCTGGTACAGGAACACGGGACTTTATTAAGATATATTTCAAGCATACAAAATTGTATGCTTGAGGACAATAAATACACATTGGCCAGTATTAAAAATTTGCTATCTTTGCCTTTGATTTTAAAGTAACAAAACATTTAGCATAAAGTTGAAGATTACTGCGCACACAACCTAATCCCATTCTACATCCTCTGTAATTCAAATGTTGGTTTGTTTAATGTTGTCCCAGAGGTCTCTGAGACCATCCTCAATTCTTTTCATTCTTTTTTCTTTTTTCTGCTCTGCAGTAGTTATTTACACTATTTTATCTTCCAGGTCACTTATCCGTTCTTCTGCCTCAGTTATTCTGCTGTTGATCCTTTCTAGAGAATTTTTGATTTCATTTATTGTGTTGTTCATAATTGTTTGTTTGCTCTTTAGTTCTTCTAGGTCCTTGTTAAACGTTTCTTGTATTTTCTCCATTCTATTTCCAAGATTTTGGATCATCTTTACTATCATTATTCTGAATTCTTTTTCAGGTAGACTGCCTATTTCCTCTTCATTTTTTAGGTCTGGTGGGTTTTTATCTTGCTCCTTCATCTGCTGTGTGTTTCTCTGTCTTCTCATTTTGCTTAACTTACTGTGTTTGGGGTCTCCTTTCTGCAGGCCGCAGGTTCGTAGTTCCCATTGTTTTTCGTATCTGTCCCCAGTGGCTAAGGTTGGTTCAGTGGGTTGTGTACGCTTCCTGGTGGAGCGGACTGGTGCCTGTGTTCTGGTGGATGAGGCTGGAGCTTGTCTTTCTGGTGGGCAGGTCTACGTCTGGTGGTGTGTTTTGGGGTGTCTGTGGCCTTATGATTTTAGGCAGCCTCTGTGCTAATCGGTGGGGTTGTGTTCCTGTCTTGCTAGTTGTTTGGCATAGGGTTTCCTGCCCTGTAGCTTGCTGGTCGTTGAGCGGAGCTGGGTTTTGGTGTTGAGATGGAGATCTCTGGGAGATTTTCGCCATTTGATATTACGTTGAGCTGGGATGTCTCTTGTGGACCAGTGTCCTGAACTTGGCTCTCCCACCTCAGTGGCACAGCCCTGATGCCTGGCTGGAGCACCAAGAGCCTGTCCTCCACATGGCTCAGAATAAAGGGAGAAGAAAAAGAAAGAAAGAAAGAAAGAAAGAAGATACCATAAAATAAAGTAAAATAAAATAAAGTTATTAAAATAAAAAATAATTATAAAGAAAAAAAAAATTTTAAGAAAAAAAAAAAAAGCCGGACAACCTGAACCCTAGGACAAATGGTAAAAGCAAAGCTGTACAGACAAAAGGGAAAAAAAAAAATATATATATATATATATATATATATATATATATATATATCTCGTTGTTCCCAAAGTCCACGTCAATTTGGGATGATTCGTTGTCTCTTCAGGTAGTCCACAGATGCAGGGTACAAGTTGATTGTGGAGATTTAATCCGCTGCTCCTGGGTCTGCTGGGAGAGATTTCCCTTTCTCTTCTTTTTTCACGGAGCTCCCGGGGTTCAGTTTTGGATTTGGACCCGCCTCTGCATGTTGGTCGCTGGAGGGCATCTGTTCTTCGCTCAGACAGGACAGGGTTAAAGGAGCAGCGGCCTAGGGTCTCTGGCTCACTCAGGCTGGGGAAAGGAGGGGTACGGATGCGGGGAAAGGAGGGGTACGGATGCGGGGCGAGCCTTCGGCGGCAGAGGCCGGCGTGACATTGCACCAGCCTGAGGCGCGCCGTGCGTTCCCCCCGGGGAAGTTGTCCCTGGATCACGGGACCCTGGCAGTGGCGGGCTGCACAGGCTCCCGGGAGGGGAGGCGTGGATAGTGACCTGTGCTCGCACGCAGGCTTCTTGGTGGCGGCAGCAGCAGCCTTAGAGTCCCATAATGCCCATCTCTGGGATCCGTGCTGATTGCTGCCGCGCACGTTTCTGAAGCTCCTTTAAGTGGCGCCCTTAATCCCCTCGCCTCATGCACCAGGAAACAGAGGCAAGAAAAAGTCTTTTACCTCTTCTGCAGCTCCAGACTTTTTCCTGGACTCCCTCCCGGCTAGCCGTGGCGCACTAGTCCCTTCAGGCTGTGTTCATGCAGCCAACCCCAGCCCTCTCCTTGCGATCCGACGGAAGCCCGAGCTTCAGCTCCCAGCCCCTGCCCGTCTGGCAGGTGAGCAGACAAGCCTCTCGGGCTGGTGAGTGCCGGTCGGCACCGATCCTCTGTGCGGGAATCTCTCTGCTTTGCCCGCCGCACCCCTGTTGCTGTGCTCTCCTCCGTGGCTCCGAAGCTTCCCGCCTCCGCCACCGGCAGTCTCCACCCGAGAAGGGCCTTCCTAGTGTGTGGAAGCCTTTCCTCCTTCACAGCTCCCTCCAACTGGTGCAGGTCCCGTCCCTATTCTTTTGTCTCTGTTTTTTCTTTTGCCCAACCCAGGTACGTGGGGAGTTTCTTGCCTTTTGGGAGGTCTGAGGTCTTCTGCCAGCGTTCAGTAGGTGTTCTGTAGGAGTTGTTCCCTAGACTTTATTTCTTTAAGAGCAGATATAAGTTCACGATGAAATTGAGAGGAAGGTACAGAGACTTCTCCTATACCCCTTGCCCCGACTCATGCATGAATTCCTCCATTATCAACATCTCCTACCAGAGTGGTACATTTTTTGCAATTGATGGACCTGCTATGACACATCAGAATTACCCAAAGTCCATAGTTTACATTATGGTTCACCCTTGGTATTGTACATTCTGTGGGTTAGGAGAAATGTATAATGACGTGTCCCCATCATTCTACATTGTACATATAGATGCTCTGTATCTACTACTCTTAGATATAGAGTAGTATCGCTGTATCTAAGGAATTGTTTCCTACCCTGGCATTATGAATATTTTATTTTTACTATATTTTCTTCAGTAAGTTTTCCATTTCAAGTTATTTGTTGTGTATGTGGTGAGGGAAGAGTCAAGGCTCCTATTTGTTCCAAATGAATATGCAATTTTTTCAGCACCATTTGAGGGAATGATTGTCCTTTCAGATTGAATTACCTCGGTACCTTTGGCAAAAAGCAATTGAGCATATATGTGTGACTGTATGTCTGGACTCTGTATTCTATTCTAAGATCTGTATGTCCATCCTTATGCCACTATGACAGTATCTCAATTCTTGTAATTTTGTGATGTCTTTTTTTTTTTTTTTTTGCGGTACGCGGGCCTCTCACTGCTGTGGCCTCTCCCGTTGCGGAGCACAGGTTTCGGATGCGCAGGCTCAACAGCCATGGCTCACGGGCTCAGCCGCTCCGTGGCACGTGGGATCCTCCCGGACCAGGGCAGGAACCCACGTCCCCTGCATCGGCAGGCAGACTCTAAACCACTGCGCCACCAGGGAAGCCCCCTGTGATGTCTTGATACGAGGTGGTGTCGTCTTCCAACTTCGTTCTTTTGAAAAATTGTTCTGGTTATTCTATGTTCTTTGTATTTTGATGTAAATTTAAGAATCAGCTTGTCAATTTCTGTTCCCACCCAAAATCTGAAACCAGGTTTCTCATATAATTTGTTTTCTATTTGATTATGGTGAGAGCAAAAGGTCTGTGCCATTCCCAGAATGAAGGCGTGATGGTTAAATTTTATGTGTCAATTTTGATAGGCTGTGGTGCCCAGTTGTTCAGTTTAATAAGTTTAGATGTTGCTCTGAAGGTATTAGGTAGATGTGGCCAACACCTACAATCAATGGACTTGAAGTAAAGGAGATTGCCCTCAATGATGTGGGTGAGCCTTATTCAATTAATCGAAGTCCTTAAAAGCAAAAACTAAAATTTCTCAAAGAAGAAATTCTGCCTCAAGACTGTAACATGGAAATCCTGTCTGAATTTCTACCCTCACAGTCCTACAGATATCAGACTTCAGAACCGTAACTGAAAAAAGGATAAAAAAATTCTCATTTTCAAGTTATTTACATCTCATAGTAAATTTTTCCATTGACTTACTGTTAAATGTGGCATAAATCTGAGAGAAGGAGAAATATTAAGCTTTTATAAAGAAGAAAAGTAAGAAAACGTTATGGAAACTTCCCAGGAAGGACAGTTTTTCAGTATAGAAAGCTGTGGCTAGAATGACTGAAAATACAGCCTCTTGGCGGTCTGCATTTTACTAAGTACTTCCATATAACTAATCATGCTTTCTTTTCATGCGTCCTTGCCACCTCTGTGAGAGGCCCTGGTGCTTGAAATTCATGGTTTGTGAGACAGTCACAAAAACAGGAGCATGAAATTGAGTGCCATGACACGGCTAAGTAAAGGTTACTGTGGGAATACTTAAGAGGCATGGGTTGTCCTTTAATAACCACGTGAAGTGTGCTATTAGTGGTAGGAGATATTCAGGAGAGTAAGGAGCTGAGAAGATGGTGGGAAGCCTCAGCTTTCCCCCTGACTCCTCATAGGGTCAGCCTTGTATATGCCACACAGCTTTCTGAAGGATGAGCCATGTGTCAGGGGAGCCCTCAACTTCCTCACTTCTCAAGTGCAGAATCTTCTTGACTGTGTAGAGTCTAACAGTGAAAGGTCCCAAGGGATTTATTCCCTTTGGAGAAATACCCATTGCTTATGTGTGGACATGCAAAAAAGACATGCCTACATACACACAAATATTTTACATAGCAGGGATGATCTGCCACAATGAGGAAACTCTACTGAAAAAATCTCATGATTAGGATCTCAACATCTGTATCTTCCCCTGACAGCCATTCCCCACGGGTGAACGCCTAGGCTTTGGAGTCTGCATCCCTGCGTTTTAGGGATGCAGTGTGTGCTCTGAGATCTGTGCTGGTGCATGAAACCTTCTTCACAAGAGAAAGTGAAAACTCAAACCAGATGTTGTGTTCCTAAATTCTTGGATCAGTTTCAATCTTGCCTGTCAATCCTGATGTAAAGATGATACCTAACCTCAACAAGAATTTTACAGGCAAGAAGTGGACTTTTGTTGGTTCTCTAGCGGCACCGTTACTGAATTTCTCATATTTTTAATCAGTGAGAAATAGCAATGAGGAATATGTAGGATACCTATTACTTCCAGGGTCAGAAGTGTGAAAGTTATGAGAAAGTAAATCGTCATGTAAGCAGGCTGCAGGGGAACAACGTTCCCTTCCAGGGTAAGACAGAACAAGGAGGCATAGGGTTAGGGTAAGACAGAACAAGGAGGCATAGGGTTTGGTCATAAATGTACACCCATGAAACCATCAGTACAATCTATGCTGATCTCCAGACTCATCAAGTTGTATACATTAAATATATGCAGCTTTTTGCATGATAATCATACCTCAATAGAGTGGTTTAAAAAGTTAAAAAAGAAGACATAGGGAACGTTCACTGAAAGGGTTGAAGATACCAGAAATTTCATGATAGGCCACGAGTTACAGAGGGCCCGGTGTAAGGGAGTTGAGGAGGAGTAGAAAATGCAGTCAGATTAGAGGATTTGAAGAGCCACAGAGCGGTAAGGAATGACATGGAGATTTTGGCCATTTACTCAGCTGCTCAGGCCAAGCCTTTGAAACATCCTTATCATCAGCAAATACTGTTGGTTGTAACTTTAACATAGATACCAAATCTCACTTCTTCTTACTTCCATGGCTACCATCTTACTCTTAGCTGATTTTTCTCCTTGGCTAGACTTCTAACTGGCCTCCCTTTCTCCACTCTGCTTCCCTCCTTCCACACAGCAGCCAGAGTAGTTTTTTTAAGAAACATAATCAGATCATGTCGTTCTGTTGCTCAGAAGCCTCCAGGGTATTCTCATCACTTTCAAATCCTTACCAAGACTTACACAGACTTATGTACTCTGGTCCATAACAGATCTCTAGCCTCATTTCCTGCCATTCTATTCACTTTACACTGCCAGCAACCACACCAGATGCTGTACATGCTCCTCTCTTGGGGCCTTTGTCCTTTCTGTTCGCTCTACCTGGAATGTTCTTCCTTCAAATATTCATGTGGCTCACTCTCTCATTTCATTAAATTTGTTCAAATGCCATCTTATCTGAGGGCCCATCCAGGACTACCTTGTCCAAAATAGCACCTTCTTTCCATTTTCTATCTCTTTATCCTGCTTGTTCCTCATAGTACTTAACACAATATAATACTATATTGTGTATTTGCCTGTATAGTACCTATTACCCTGACTCTCCTCCTACCTCATGAAAGTTCTGTGCCAAGTTTGATCATCGCTGAATTCTCTTGCAATAACTATTTCTTGAGTAAATGAATGAATGATTGTATCTATATTTAGTAGTGTTTCTCAACATTTATACTTTAATTCCATTTGACTCTTGTCTCATGTCAGGGAGCTCTTATATGGAGTCCTATTATTTCTTTGCTTGAGAGACTATTTCCTCCCTTATTTTATTGACTGAGATTCAGTTTCATCTATGATCTGACATCATCCTGTATATTAATTTTTACCTTCTATTACTCCCCAACCAGAAGCTACTTCTCACATATTTGCCTTATTTATTTTTGCTGCTAGAACTTTGCATGTCTGTGTCCCTACTTATCCTTTCCTAGAGCTATGCAGAGCTTGAAGACTGTGCCATAAAACTTGTCACTTGGTCATATACTTTTCCCCTGTTTGTTGCAGATAAAAAACTGGCAATGGAGAGATTATTGGATACTTCAGCAGAATCTTAAAGTGAGAAATGTGACAAGTCTCTCAATTCTAGTGCCCAAGACTTGTCTCTCCAGTAGGATTTTTAACTACAATAGGGTACAGATTTTTATGTGGTAGGTTTCAATTTATATTTTAGAGACTTTCATTTTTCTCAATATCTGGATGCTTATTAGACAGGAGAGGAATAAAAGGATTGTAGGGTGGGTCTCACTTTGGACCATATAGAAATGCCAAAAACCCCAACATTGTTCCCCTAGATATTGGCAACATTTCCTATAAGCCTCATTTTTTTCTAGAAAGACTGAGCAAGCTAATCAGATCACACTCTAACTTTTGCCTCCTGTAAATCTGCAAGAACTCTATAATATTAACTATCATCACCATTACTACGATCATCTGTACTTGAAAGTGTAGATCCCATCATGACCTCACTTTGATGGGGAAGAAGTCTATCTACTATGGGGATCACAAATATTTTAATTATTAGAGGATTTGTCTTCAACTAGATGTCATATTTTAGCAAAGCTGTCATCCAATAACTTGAAACAAATGTCAATGCAGAATTAATTTATTTATAATATTCAATCTTTGATATCAAATGAATATAATAATTTAGTGATAATAGTAATTAGACTCTATTGTAATTAGCTTTAAAATGAAGAATACACTCAGAGCTGTATAAAGTAATTTTGGGAGTTGCTTTTTGATTTATGTATGCTCTACAGTAGAAGACTACTGTAAAATGTCAGTTTTGTCCAAAATAGCCCATAAATTTAATGCTGATTCAATCCAAAGTACAAATTTAAAAATATTGACCAATTGATTCATGCTTTCATCTGGAAGAAAAAAAGTAAATAATGATGGTCAGGATATTGGGGGGAAAAGACTGGGGGGATATGCCCTACTATTAATAGATATCAAAGGATGCTATGAGGTAAATGTAATGGGAATAATGTGGTACTGGCAAAGAAATAAGTAGATAAATGGAAGAGAAGAGAAAATTCATAAGCAGAGTCTAGTTTATGTTAGAATTTTACGTATGATGAAATCAGCACTTCTAATCGGAGAAAATCTTGATTATTCAGTCAAAGATCCTGGAGCAATTGGCCTGTATTAGCAAGAAATTTAAGTTGGATCTCTATCTTACATTTTACACATAAGAAAGCCCAGCTGAATTAAAGATTAAATATATATTTTTAATATAATATATTATTAAGAGAAAATTTCCTTCTAGTCAGTGGAAAAGGCACCAGGGCCAGAAACTACAAAGGAAAAGAACACAAATTTGACTTCATGAGGTTTAGACTTTCTGTCTGACACATTGTAACATTCATTCATTCAATCAACCAATATTTGCTACATGCAAGGAACGAGTGGGAACACCATAGAGTTAATATGGCATGCAATGAGTTAGTATTTTAAATGTGTAAAGAATTCTTACAAATCAATAGAAAGAAGATGAACAATTTGAGAAAAAATGGGCAAAGTACATGTAAACATAATTTACTATAGTACAAAAAGCCAATAAACAAATGAAAAAATAAAAAGCTCCATAATCAAAGATGTACTTTAAAACAACGAGATATAGCTTTTTTCTTTCATATTAATAAAGATTTAAAGGCTTGATAATATCCACTATTGGTAAGGTTATAAGCAAGTAGACATCTCAGCTTTTCTTGTGAAAATATAAATTATACAGTTTTTGGAGGGCAATTTGGCACTGTGCAATAATATTTAAAATGTCCATAACTTTTTACCCAGCAATCTATTTCTACAAATGAATCCTAAAGAAATAACTGCACAAGTGTGCAGAGATTTATGCAAAAAATTTCATTTGCAGCAATACTTATACTAACTAAAAG
Organism: Pseudorca crassidens; assembly: GCF_039906515.1. NCBI lineage: Eukaryota > Metazoa > Chordata > Mammalia > Artiodactyla > Delphinidae > Pseudorca > Pseudorca crassidens. The sequence continues at coordinate 76,244,527 of NC_090309.1, read as the reverse complement.
TGAAAATTACCTAAACATCTATCCACAGGGATTGGTTAAATGAATTGTGTTATATCCATACAATGAAATTCTGTGAAACTGTCCCAAAATAAGTTAATTATTTATGTAACTACATGGAAACATGCCTGTAATATATTGTTATATTAAGAAAGTCAGTTTTATAAAATGTAGAGAATAACTCCATTTGTAAAGTATATATGTATAGGTATTAAAACATATATAGGTACATAGTAATGCATAGAAGTAGCATAAAAGTGTTAATGATCATTATATCTGAGGTATGGGATTTCTGGGGATTTGTATTTCCTTCTCTCTATGTATCAGTATCTTTTGGATTTATTAAAATAAAAAATATCCATTGCTTTAGTTAAAAAAAGGGGGGTATATTCTCATTTGAAAAAATTAAATCATAAAACCATAAAAATAATCCATAAAAATTATTTTAAGGTCACATCCCTCTTCTGCATATATTTGCCACGAAGATTTATAGAATCTTAGTGCAGCTTGTTGTTGCATTGAGAAATTTGCTTTGTCGGTTCTCAGCAATCATTTTGGTGAGCGTTTCTTTAAGGCCAGATATGGAGAGTCACAAAGATGACTAGGACATGATGTCTTACCCAACAGTGGCTCGTGAGTTCAGCCTACTGCCTATCTTTGGTCACCCTGGTTGAGACACATGCCGTCCTTTCACAGAGTAGACCAGAGTCAGGTGGCATTTCCCTGAACACACTGATTGCCTAGTGGCCCTTTTGGGTATGTATGTTCAGATGAGCCCTTAAATTCCCACTTCTGGTATCACCTCATATTTTGGCTCCCCTGTCCTTTAAAAAAAAATTAAAATTTGCTTTAAAAACCCTGGAAAGTGACAGACCTATTCTTTTGGCCCATAGGAAAGTGGAAAATTTATCTGAGCAGCAGTTTCTTACAGGGATGGGCTAGCTTTTTGCTCCTGAGTAGATTGACAGAATTCTGGTTCTCGAACCCATGCTACCAACCCCACTTGTGATTCCCTTGGGTTCAGAAACTCTCCTGGCTTCTTCCTTTATTGGATACTGTAAAGTTCATCTGGCTTCCTGTGATAAGTAGAGTCTTTCATGCCAGTTTGCTGTGGTCTAGGATAGAGCCCTGACACCACTTGTTAAAACTCACAAATGTGTCAACTTAGACATGATTACACACGGGCTCTGTTCTTTTGGGTCTCCCTATAAGGAGAGAGTAGGGAGTAAGCCATTCACACAGATAACCAAGTGTGTGGTACAGAATGTGAAGAGCAAGCAGGGGGCTCTGGAAGATTAGAGTAAGGAGAGTTACATTCCCTTAGAGGCATAGGATGCTTAAAGGAAAAGGTATCCTACAGGATATGTAAGATTTCAACAAATTGAAGTGATAGGGAAAATGTGAAGAAATGATGCCCTAGATGTTCCATTCCTGTAGGGGCTAGATGGCCTCTGCGATGCAAGGTCTGCATCCTTGGGGTAATTGAAATCTATGTGTCACTAGAAGGTACCTGAAAACATGATTGTTCTGTTAAGCCTTCTTTGGGCAGACGAACAAGAAAGGGGGTATATGGAACCCGAGCAATACACATTACTGGGGTCTGAAAGATAGGTAGGTTTATGATGCCTCTTTGTCAATAATAAGAAAAGAGAAGGCCATAGGACTTTAAGGAACCTTCAACAGGAAGTCAGAAACAACAGAGTCCTTGCTTGAGAAATCTGAGATTCTGATTGAATCTTTCCCACACATGCTTCAAATATTTTTTCTCAAACCATCACCTCTTCCTAGAATGCCCTTCACTGCCTCTATTTGCTTATTATATCTGCTCATTCTTCAATGTCCAGTCAAAGTGTATTTTTTTTTGTGATGTCTTCCTTGATTCCCCACAGAAGTGATGTGCTCATTCCATTAGCTCCTGCAGCTTCTTATACCTCTTTTAAGTATAACATTGATTATGCACTGCCTTGTGGTCTCTTGATGATTGTATATACTACATGTCTCCTAATAGAATGTAAGCTATGTAGTCCTATCACTTAGCAAGCACCATGCTGGAAACACATTAAGTATGTAATTTGTTGAGTAAGTGATAGGTGAATGAATATTCAGACAGATTTTTGTCTAGATCATTGGTTGCATTACTACCTGCTAAGGGGTGTTTCGGAAATTTATGGGGGTCACTTTTGGTTATCGTAATGATTGGCAGAATCACTGACGCTTTCTAGACATGAACCAGTTATACTAGATGTCCTGCAATATGTAGTACAGTCCTTCACAATGAATAATCCTCTGTCTCATGTGAGTTTTGAGTGATCCACCAGATATTCAGGTAAATGGAAGACATGTTCATAATCATTTGAGCCTAGACGCAAACTCCACTCTTTGTATAAAAACAAAGTTTATTTTTATACCATTTTTCTCTGTACTGAATTCTCCAGGGATGTAACCACTGTGTAAATTGAGAAAAAATTGTATTCTTTTTTGTTTGGAATTTTACCGAGTGTTGGTTCACCATTTTGGAAAAGCCCATCACTGACAGCTATGCTGCTTATAATAATTGAATTGCCAGTATAGTACTCCTGCACAGATTTGTATTCGTAGAGGTTTCATTCATGGGGCAACCATCTGAATGTTTTATGCATTTTGCGGTAAGCATGCCCAAGCATTCATTTATTAAAATATATGTTATTTTATTATAAATTGCTTTCTTTTTATTTCTCTTTTATATTACCAATAAGACACTTTATTATTTTAAAATTGTGCACAGGAAAGGTATATTGTCTTTGAATTTCATTTCAGGATAGTAAAAGGGGCATTAGGTCTGATAAGATTGAAAACTGCTCATCTGAATTGTCAGGTTTTCTATTAACCACGGAAAACTTGGACGCTTTGCTGCAGTTCTAGAAATGTTGTCTCAGTTCTCAGTGAAAATAACTTACACCAATGGCCTCAGTTAAAAGCTGACATTTCAACAGAACTTGAGGGATATCTGGGGAATGGTTTGCAATATAATCATTGGAAGTCACATGGTAGGGTGAAATTTTCAGAAGTGTTCAGATGACCAAATCTTCTGATCCAAGGTCAACCCACCCTTTAAGCCCTGGGTACTCTCATTTTCAGATCCTCTCTCATGACTCCAGCAGCACTGGTAAGTTGATCATCTTTTAGGACAGTGGCTCTCACATTTAGCCTGCATCAGAATCAATGGAAAGCCTAATTATAATATAAATTATTGAACCCTGTTTTCAAAGTTGCTAATTCAGTATGTCTGAGGTGGAGCTTGAGTTTTTGCAGTTTTAACAAGTCCTCAGGTGATGCCGCTGCTGCTGTTCCCAAGCCCACACACTGAGAACCACTTGGGAGATGCTAGAAATTAATATATATTTATTTGCTCCTGCCTTGTTGCAGTGTGGACTTAAAGTAGGTAAATTTTTTTTTTTTTTTTTTTTTTTTGCGGTACGCGGGCCTCTCACTCTTGTGGCCTCTCCCGTTGCGGAGCATAGGCTCCAGATGCACAGGCTCAGCGGCCATGGCTCACGGGCCCAGCGTCTCCGTGGCATGTGGGATCTTCCCGGACCGGGGCACGAACCCGTGTCCCCTGCATCGGCAGGCGGACTCTCAACCACTGCGCCGCCAGGGAAGCCCGGTAATATATTTTTAAAGGAGAAAAAAATAAGAAAGACATGGAACCAGAAATGAGTCTAATGCAAAAATGCAAATTCAAGGATCTCATACAGTTGCTGAGGGGTGGGGGTGGGTACAAATATAGTGCTAAGTTTTTTGAAAGTCTATGCTGCCAGAAATGCTGCATGATTTTAAAACAGAAATCACCTAAAGCACCTGGAAAAGAACCACTACACTACTCAAGAGTTTCTGTTTGGGACAGAGTTTCCATGGCCAGCCTGGGGAGGGGGAGTCTGGTGCTCCATTGTAATGTATTCTAAGAAGATAAAACACATACAGGCTCGTGCACATACACATAGGCACACACACGTGGGATGGATTGAGTATCAGATCCACCACGTGCTTCACTTCAGGCAGTTGTGTCATAGCCATTTAATTTTAAGTAAATGAGTAATTAGAAGCTCTTACATAATTTTTGCTTGTCCCATCAATGTGGTTCATTTTTCACTTGCAGATACCTAACTAGAAAAAAAACAAAACAAAAAAACAACTGTGTGGTGAGTGGAGGAAACTGCCAGTTTAAACCTTCTTCCCAGAGGGACAGGGCAGAATTCCATTTATTTATTGTCTATTATAAAAATCAGGTCTAATAGTCACAATGAATCCTTCACACACGACCAAGCTGTTCTTTGTTTCTGATTGTCTCCTACCGCGTTTATCTTAATACTCTTCCATGTGTATAATTTCCTGGAAAATTTAGTACTTAATATTCTGATGGTCTCCAGTACATGTTTTGTCTCCCCACTGAGACAGTAAGTGATTCAAGGGCAAAATCTATGCCTTACACCATTTCTTTATCTTCCAGTGCTGAGCCCGCATGAGGTGCTAAATAGCTAGAGCAATAGTTCTTCATGTGGGGTAGAGGTAAGAGGACACATGGGAATCACATAGGGAAGTTTTAAAAAATACACCACAGAAAGTACCTTAATTGTTAAGGTACTAGATTTAAAGATTTTTATTCAGATTATTTATATTTCCAATGATAATTTCAACCTACCTTTTCAAAATCTAGTACCTTAAATATGGGAACTTGGCATATGACAAAGTCAGCAGTACAAAACCAATAGGTAAGTGACGGTTCATTTTGTAGCAAACAATAGGAATACTGGTTCCCTTATTTGGAAGGGAAAAAAGCTGAGCCCTTTAATTAAATCATATAAAATGTATCATTTAAGGTATTTAACTGAATATACTACTATATGGCAAGCGCTTTTTTAGATTTGGAGGAAAAAGAGAGCAGAAGAGACAATGAGCTGCTGGTCTCCTGAAGCTTTCATCCTAGTGGGGTTCTGTGGACAATAAAACATACACATATACATATATATTTATATACAAACACGTATTCTATTTCAGTTTTCCCTAGTCAAAGTGCTATAAAGAAAACAAAAGCAGGCTAAGAGAATAGGGGGAGATGTTCTTTTAGATAGGGAAGGCCTATCTGAGAAGGTGACAATTGGGCTGAAGTTTTAGCAAAAGGAAGAAGTGTGGCATGAAACACCCTGAGAAAATCATTCTGGGTGGAGGAAACAAGTGACCACAAAGGTCCTCAGGCAGAAAGCAGCTTTCTTGGCTCTTTGAAGAACACCAGCAAGGCCAGTGGGCTGGAGCAGAATGAGTGAGTGGGAGTGTATTCAGAGAGTGGGGGAGGGGTGTATGTCTTTGTCCTTGATGGCTGAGAGTGGGAATTGGAGAGTGAACTGGAAAAAGGTGAGGGACTAACAAAATCTGGGAGTGGAGACATAAGGTTTTCCCAAATGTGAGTGGCATATTTAACCCCTTATGGGTAGGCCACTGGACTCTACTCAGCAGATGTCAGTTCCCATGCCTCAGCCTCTAAGCTGAATGATGTGGCTAATGGCATTGGGCAGGATGTGGTGATTGCCACCAAGCATAAGGAGATCTTGGTGACTGTCTTTGGGCTGTTATGACAAAATACCACAGACTGGGTGGCTTATAAACAACAGAAATCTCTCACAATTCTGGAAGTAGAAATCCGAGAACAGGGTGCTAGCAGAGTTTTGTGAAAGCCTTTTTTGGGGTCACAGGCTTCTCATTACATCCTCACATGGGGGAAGGGGCTAGGGAGCTCTGTGGGATCTCTAATAAGAGTGCTAATCTCATTCATAAGGGCTCCACTCTTAGGACCTAATCACCTCCCAAAGGTCTCACCTACTATTACCATCACCTTAGGGGGTTAGGGTTTCAACATGAATTTGGGGGGGACACAAACATTCAGGTAGGTCATAG